>NW_026138074.1:0-4800000 GCF_025592945.1 Manacus candei | reverse complement strand
TCTGGTTCCTCATTAGACAGCAGGATGAGAACTTATTTTTATGATTTTTCCCTGGGAAGCTAGTGCTTCGCATTTACCCTTTTTGTTTCTTAAAAACAAAGGAACAATAGCTATCCTGGTTAACAGGGCTATTGTCCCTCTGTGCCAAATAAATGAAATCTCCCGTGCTTACGTGAGCGTCTGAGGCATTTCTCTGCATTCTGCTCGTTCTCCTTTGTGTCGCTCTGCTGAGGTTTCTCGCATTTATTCCCTTCTCTCCAGTCTTTTTCACACCCATTTCTGTCATCTTTCTTTTGTCCTCCATTCAGATGCTGTTGCTAGTCTGAATCGAAAATGGTGTGGTTGTACTAAAGGCAAGCCCATCTTATAAACTGTGTTGAAATCATAACTGTTTCATGATCACATCAGAACTGTGTTAAAACATTAACCATCAAAACATTCTAACAATGCTAAAATCTGGGCATGACTGGCCAAACCTTCAGAGACACCTAACGAGAATTGAAATAGCTCTGAAGATACGGGCCAGCTTCTACCTAGTTGAAAAATCTCTATTTGGCAACATTTGTCTGTCCTTGACTAACTGCCCAGCCACTGCAGCTAAAGGATGCATTAAAACTGCCTTTTTTTTCCTTTCCCCCTTATATTTCAGCGGAAAATAGGACATTAGGGCAGAAGACTGCACCTGAGTCATTCTCTAGTATCTACTTCCAATGTTGGGATGTGCTTTCCACTGACCGTACTTTAGAAGATTTGTTTCTTGAAGGAAAGCATCTGCTTTCCACCAGCAGTACTGTGGGACAAACAGAACAGTGTTCCTGCCAAAAGCAATACAGCTGGAAAAGCCAGGGGTCTGTAGGTTAAAAGCTTTGTTAAATAGAACCAGGTACAGTAACTGTGGGTTCGGGGATATTTTACTGTAATTTTGGAGGCAAACATTCACATAAAGAGCTCTCCCCCGTACCACCTGCGTGAAGTGATCCAGCATCCTGATATGGTTTGCCCTGCTGTGTGTTGAGCACGAAGGCACTGTGCAAGCTCAGAGCTTGGCAGGGCTTCTGAACAGGAGTTGCTGAGGAGCTGGTGCCTGTCCTGAACGTGCACAGGTAATAATAAACATAGAGGTCTGAACTTCTGTTGTCATTGTTGCTGTTTTACACCCAAGGACCCAGAAAACATTTCCAACTCCAGTATTGCTATACTGCAGACATAAAAAGCCAAGACAGTGGTTTATCACTTTTAGTTCTACTCAGTCTTTTCTGGGGATTACCAAGACTAAAACTCTCCCTGAATCCCCTTCCTTCTTTATCTGTTAACAAAGAGACAAGAGACACAGCACTGCAACCTGCTTGGATCTTTACTTCCCATGCTTAAGAATTCAACTAGTAAATCAGTGTATGAAAGGAGCACTTCCAACAGGTCTACTCACAAGGAAAGGCTTCAGCAAGATCTTGATGCTCATGTAGCCTTTGGAGATTTTGTGTTAGTCAAATAGTACCAGATAAATGAAAGAGGAAGGTTTTGCTGATGGTTTTTAGCTTGCTGTTAGGGACTTATTCATTACACTCAGAGGAATATCCATCTTTTTTTTTGGCTTTCACCGCAACTGTACTCCATGGACAACTGTGCCACTTAAGTTCAGCCACTTTAGCCCTGATTTGTGCTGGTTTTTTCTCCTTTCCTCATTTTTACTCTTGCGAGCACAAACTTCTAAATTTGCCTCAGATTCCAAATTTGCCATGCCTGCTCTTGCACACTGACTCTCGCTCAACCATATATCTGTCATTGGATCCATTAGTAAGTACAGTAGTAAGCTCAACTTTCTGCATGTGTTGCTGAGCTTCCTGTATGGTATGCTGGATCTTGAGCAGGGTGGAGGGTTGGGGAGCAAAGAAGCAGTATGGGTTGTCCCCATGGTATAAATCATTGGGAACTGGCTTGCTCAGCATATTAATTCAAGCCTTTGACACCCCCTCCTCCACCCATCCATCTCCCCTACAGCAGGGTCACCTTGAGTTTAAAGATGTGCTTGTTAGAATGTGATGGGATCCAGAGAGGAACAGAGAGAGCCTCCTTTATACACATGTGCAAGTGAAATCTATAGGTTTTGTTGGTGCATCTTTACATCTCTACAGTCTTCAAGGGCTGGCTTTGGTAAGCAAGGATCTTGTACTCAAACAACTGACATTACTTTTAACCCCAGAGACATTATCAAGTTTGGGCATCAATCCTCTATTCCCAGAAAGAAGCAAACCCCTACTGTCTTGCCTTACAGCACTGAGCTCTGCAGGCTGTAATGATGCAAAGATGTAATTTTTTGATGTGCTAAAGGAAGTTGGGGTTTTTTTCCACTTCTACTGATAGAGTCTCCCAGAGCACCTTTATGCTTAAGCCTTACTCAGGCTCTCCTACTGTTTAGTATGCATCTGAGAGGAAACTAAATGACCTTTCTTTTCCTATTTTTTTCTCCCTGTGCATTCTGATTCATTCCTTCTTCTTTTCAGAAATTCTGGCTGAAAATCATCCATTTCTAACCACATAGCGGGATTTAGCATCACAAGGACTTTTAGCAACTTTACCTCCCAATGGCTGCATCTCTAAAACCGGTTTCTTTTTCCAGACTCTCAAATCTCTCTCTATTCACCATCTGTTCAGATTTCTTGTTAGACTAAGTACCTGTGTTGGCTTTAATCTTTGATGATGACAGCTCAACTATTGCCCCCAAGGATGGGCTCAAGGCCAGAAGATGCCAATGTCTGTTCTTCTCATCCTGATTTCACTCTAAACAGCTTTCAAATGCGATGCCTACCATTAAGAATGGTCTAAATCCAGGTCTAAATCACAAGAAGAGACTTTACTGACTGGATGTTGAACTTCTGTGAAAACTGATGCTGGAGTCATATTAAAGGCTCTCAAACTCACCTTCCATGAAATGTCCCATCAGATCACTTTTCTCTGTCAGGAAAAGCTTGGCAGAATCAACATGTCTTGTAAACATGCTCTACAGGTCAAGAAATGCAAGCTCTGAGCAGCTGGAGGTAGAAAGCAGGTGCCAACATTATGGGCTAATAATTGCAAATGTTTTGTTATTAGCCTCCTGTTTCCTGACACTGCTGCTGCTCTGATACCTCATTCTGCATTTATCCTCTCCGCACAGTTAACTCGGCTCAAACTCAAAAGTTCACCTTACCTTCGTTCTTGTTCGCATCCGCAAGATCCTTTTACTCAGCTGGGGGAGTGCTTTTAACAGCAAAAGGGAGAATGGCTTGTCAGCTGCTAATGCTTCCCCACAGCTGTGTAAACTCTGGGCACAGGCAGCTGTTCCCCTCCAGATCTGGCAGCAGGAGCTGGGAAGCCTGGCACCCTCAGCTATTCATTACTAGCCCCCAGTGCAGCCCCCAAACTGGGACATGAGTGTCCCCTAACAGGCTGCAGCACCCCCATGGCTGACCTTATGCTGGGAAGGGTGAAGTGCTTGTGCAGTGTGTTCAGAGAGACACTAGTATCTCCTGTCTCTTAGAATGGTTGCAAAGATCATCTACATCTTCTACATCTTAAGGTTGTCTGCATCCAAGTGCTGCCTGTCTCCTTCTGCCTCCTCCTCCTCATTCCCTGGGAAGCCTGGACTGATCATTTCTCCCACAGGGCCATGCAGTGTAATTCCCTGAGCATTGGCAAAACTGTGACCCTTGGCAAGTGGCACATGTTCCCAGATGATTATGTGTTACATGCAGCACTAAAATCCTGACTCACATTCAGGTGCTGCTCTCTCCCACAGCTGCTCTGACCAAGACAGATCAATTTCAGAGGTATAAACTGACTGCTGAGAGAGAAAAGTGGAGCTATTTTTGCATTATACTTAGCAGGAAATATGCTTGGAGCTAATCTGAACCTGAAATGTTTAGGGTGAAACCAACACTGGTCAGGGACAGTACATACAAAAGTACTGTACTCCTTTATGAGAGCGAATGAACAAGAAAGCAGCCATGCAGGGTGATAATCAAAGTTTCTGGCTCATGTGAGAATTTCTTGTGGTTATAATTTTGTCGCCTGTAGGGAAAGCTGTAAGATGGGCTCAGAGAAAGCTTTTGCTACCTTATAGGATGCCATTCCTCCAGGCTCGGGTTACAGGTAGAGGCTGTTGTGTACTCACAGGATACGCAAGAGGTTGAAGTCTCCTATCTTGACTTCCCTGCAAAATCTCTGGGAACGAGGAGTGACAGACACGTGAAGAAGCCTTTCACCTCCTCGCTGTTTCACCAGGGAGCCAAAAAGGGAGAAGCCCTTTCCTGGGCAGCTCTCCCTGGCAGTAGGAGCAAGCAGCTGCATCCTCTCCTACATGAGACCGCAATGGCATCCCTACAGTTCTTCATAAAAGTGGGCCTACAAGAACAGCCTATGACTCACATCACAGCCCAAAGCCCTTGTTGTGTGCCACTGGAAATACAGGCAGCTAACACCCTTTGGGTTTTCTCACAGAAAATGAACCCCAAGGAGCCACATCTTACTTGAGGCTATTAAATGTCCCTTTGGGACGTGCCTCTTCACTGTGCACAAGAAGGGCCCTGCGCCTGCTGGTGTAAAGCCTTCCCAGTATACCTCTGCCACAGGAGCTATAAATAGGCTGGGGGATAAGACAAAGGGAAACTTTCTGAAAATGGAGGATACCACAGGTCGTCTTGTTTGCAGGAATGAGAACTTTAAAGGTTAGGCAGGTGTTCAGGGAAATTTTGAAGCTGGTGCTGTAGGTCTTGGAGAGGGGAATGCTGTCGTTCTGGGGATCTCTTCCCTTTTTTGCTTCCCTAAAGCAGAGAGAGTGTTGTCTCTCCTTTCAAATAATACCCATGCACGTTTACGATAGTGGATGGCTGCTGGGAAGAGAAATTTGTATATCTTCTGTTTGCTTGCTGCAGAGCAGTGGAGTTGCCTTGAGCCGGGCAGCCCCTTTTGTGAACCACTGCCTAGCAGTACAGATGCTCATTTATTTGAATAAAAGCAGCCAAGGGGCTTGTGTGGTGTCCACATGCAGACTCTACCCTTCCAGGGTGTTTCACAACTACAGGCTTTTGGATGCTACTGCAACCTAGAGAAGTAAAAATAGGAAGGAGGGAGTGAGCCTCAGGAAGCCAAATCAAATGGCAGTAACAGCATCTCAGGAAGTTCACCCAAGGTGGTGGGGTGCAGGGCAGGTGAAGAAGATCAGAAGCATAGGAAACCGGGGAAACAGATGTGGCGATGCCAGGCTTTGGGGAGGGAGCTCTTGAGATGCAGGGCCAGCATTCCCATGCGTTCCCATCTGGCAGTGAAGGAAATTATGTAAAGTGGAGGGGCCACGGGCCCCCTGATTTTTTTTTTCTTCCAATTCTTTTCTC
This sequence comes from Manacus candei, assembly GCF_025592945.1. Lineage (NCBI taxonomy): Eukaryota > Metazoa > Chordata > Aves > Passeriformes > Pipridae > Manacus > Manacus candei. The sequence goes on along the minus strand of NW_026138074.1, from coordinate 4,794,631 downwards.
CCTTCACTTCCCATGATGCAATTAAACAGCCATTGCTGACATCATCATGTATGCATGCTGAATGCAGCCATTGTGTCTCAGCTGCAGTGCTGTACTATATATAGATTAGTTGCCAATCTCTGCTATGTATCAGCAGGGAAGACACCCAAGGAATTAAGTGAGCAGTTGCACTGTAGGACTCCTGGCTTTTGTCCCGTGGCCTCAAGACATGATGGAACTAGAAATAGTCAAAGATAAGTGATTTGGAGACCAAGCCAGGAAACTTTTGAAGGATTGATTTGGAGCAGTGGTAAGGGAGCAGTCCTCTAGGTTTTGATGCATGAAGCAGGAAGACAACCTGCCTCACGCATGTTGCTAGCTTCTTTTATGTAAAACTAAGTGGTTAGCCAGTAATTTCCCCTCACCAGTCCCTATGTCAGGTAACATTAGATAGCTGCACATCCCGCTTCTTTGCCTTTGGTAGATGAAGGAAAAGCATCCACCTGTGGTCTCGGCCTTGTGGACAATTGAAGGGACAATTGTGACTGCCCTCCCCTCTGTGGGTGGTAAATGCACCCTGCAATCCCCTGTGCAGAGGCCACATAGAGCAGCCAGTGCCTGTCCTGGCATTGTCAGTGGCATGGGAGGCTGGGCATTTGAGGAGGACCAGTGCTGTATCTGCCACCACAACATACCAGGTTCCATGCTGAGCCTGTTCAAGTGGCCTTGCCAGCACTAGGTTAGGGAAATTTGGTCTTGTGCATTTCCAATGGTAGCATTTTCTTTTGAGGCAAGACAGCTCCATCAGCTACTTCTCCCTCCCACCCAGCCCTTTGGCTGGAGGCGACAGGAGGTAGCTGAGCCAATCAAACAGCTCAACACTTCAGAAAGGGGCAAGTCCTGTTCTCTCCCTCCAGCTCCTGCTCTTTGTTGCTCATCTGTGGACACTCCAGGCAGCTGACAGCAGGGGCTGATGAGTGCTCAAATAGAGGAGGTGGTGGGACCAGGGAGCTGGGTGAGCAGGAGAGGGTCAGGGTCCTTGGAAGGTAAGCAAACCCTCCCTGTTCAGCAGTGACCTGTTAGATTGCCTCAGACAACAGACAATTTGAAGGTGTAAATTGACCCCGAAAGGAAAGCTTTGATGTTAGAGAATTTTTTCTTTCTTATTGACTTCACTCCAGGCCAAATTCCAACTAAACTGTGGCCATAGCAGCTTTCTCAGTCATTTCATGAAGTCCCATACCAAGATGATGAGACCAAGTGTTGCCACAGCCCCAGGCACTCACCTTCCTGCCCTTATGCTGCCCATGAGCCAGTCACAGTGTCTCTGTTCCTTAGAGGTGTTCAAGTCTTCACTCAGTAGATGGTATTTTTTGTTGCTCTGGCTCCTGCTAGGCATTTAAGAATAAGCCAGATAAAACTGTTTATTTCTTGTAGTTCCTATGAGAGTGGCTGTTTCTTTGGTAGCAGGCACAGAAGATGCTACCAGAGTGGTTTTGACAATCTTCAGGAATGTAGGTTCCCCAGATTCTGTGGGCCTCTGTTCCCCTGTCTGACCCACCTGTCACGACAAGGTTTTTCCTTGTGTCCAGGTAGGATTTTCCTTGCTGCAACTCATGACTGTGGGTCTTGTCCTTTCAGTCTTCTCAGACTAAATAAAGCCAGTTCTGTTAGCTCTTCTTCACACATCATGCTCCAGCCCTCTAACCATCCTAGTGCCCTTCTGCTACACTTGCTTCATTATATTCATGTCTTTCTTGCACCAGGAAGCCCAAACTGGACACAGTAGCACAGGTCCCTCAGGTCCTTTTTGGCAGAGATGGTGCCCAGGCAGTAGGTCCCCATTGATGCAGGGAGTTTTTCCAGATGAGGTGCAGGACTTTACATTTGTCCATACTGAAATTCATGAGGTCCCTGTTGCCCCATTTCTCTAGTTTGTCCAGGTCCCTCTGAACAGCAGCCCTGCTCTCTAGGATATTGTACTCCTCCTGCTTTGACATTGTCTCTGAACTTGCTGAGGAAGTGTTTTCTGCCATTGTGCAGGTTGTGGGTGATATTGGTGTAAACCAATTCTGGCCTCAGTATTGACCCCAAAATTCACTACCCATTATGGACTGCCTGATGGACTCTGAATCTGTGACCATGTCTAAGCATTCAGACAGTTTTTCACCTACTTTCCAGTCCATCCATCCAGCCCATACCACCTTAGTTTGGCTACAAAGATGCTATGGGATACCATGGTGAAAGCCTTACTAAAACCAAGGAAAGTGATATCCACTGCCCTCCTCACCCCTGCAGAGCAGGTTACATATTCCACAGGAGTGCAGGCAGGCTGGTCAGGCACACTTTACCCTTGGAGAACCCATGCTGGCTATTCCTAATCACTCTCCTGTTGTTCTTGAGGTAGACATAGAGTCCCTCAGGACTTGTTTCATAATTTTCCCAGGCACTGGGTTGAGTCTGACCATCTGGTCTTTCTCCAGATTCTCCTCTCTGCCTTTTTTTTTTTTTTTTTATTTTTTGAAGGCAGACTTCACATCAGGCATCGATCGACAGATCAAATACAGACCTGGTTGAAGCTGACGGATGTACAAAGCAGCCTTCAAGTACAATAAAAGCAGCAAGTGAAGATCCCTGTGCAGCAGGACAGCTACTGCAGAAGCCACCATGCACGGCATCACAGCGAGTATTGCGCAGCCTGGAAAACACAGCCCAGCAAAGCCTCAAATTCTGCTTATGGGGGACAACACAGGACAGTCATAGCTAATGGCTGCAATGAAAATTGCAGAACTTTTGCAGTTTGACCAGTAAATAATCCATGGTGTTACAGTCTATTTTTGAAACAATTGAGAAAATCACTATATTGGGTTCCTCGGGTTGAAGAACTACAGTTAGTCCCCTGATGTTTTTCCATTTCTGCTGGTACTTGTTAGTCCCTTTAATTGCATGTGTATTGCAGAGCGAATGAGAGGCACAAATTTGGATATGAGAATCTGGTCCAGTTCAAGCTCTTCTGATGTGGCTGTTTCAACAAAGGCAGTATCAGGGCAGATGGAAAATATTGTGGTATTTCTGGAGGTACAAGGGAATTCTTTGTATTTCCTGAAGGCAAACAGTATTTCTACTTGGTAATAGCTGTTCTGGAACTGATTGCCTTTCATTCATTGTCTTTTTATATCCCAGACACAGAAAACCTATATTTTTCAATTGATTTTGCATCTTTTCTTGATACAGCTATATACAGCACCCTAAAAGCTTTCACCTAACTGGGTAATTATATTTTGTTGTCAAGACAGAAATGTTTTAAACTTCCTGTAATGTTAAACGGCTCCCAAAGATACATTGAATATTGACCAAAAGTGTGACCAGGGTATGATGGGCTGCATGACTGTCAAAACAAAACTCCCAGAGCACAGAGCACTCCTAGGAAATTGGGCATCTCAGGATTCCTGACAGCAGGAGCTGAGAGTTGAGGCAGCATCTACCCTGCCTTGATTGCCCTCGGGCACCTTGCCACACTGGCCTTGGCAGATAGTCACTCTGAACTGAATGCATATATTTGTCTTTTAAGATGAAGTTTTGTTAGCCTTTTATTCTCTGTGCAGATCCCAAAGTTACGAAAAAACCTGCTAAAAACTGTGGTTCCTCATCAGCAAGATGAGGAAAAATTCTTACCCTTTTGCAAAGCCTGAGGTGCTGATTCTCTCAGGACATGGTAGACCTGAGGGTGTCTTCAAAAACCTTAAAAAGCTATCTGATCCTGCCAACAGTGATCTGCAAAGCTATGAAGCCCTCTCTGCTTTTCAGGTTTCTGATGCAAGTGCCTTGCGTAATACCGCAGGCTTCCAGGTATGGGGACCATAGCCAGCCCATAAACCTGAGTGCATATCTTATCCACCTTGAGGCCAAAATAACCTGACCTTTAGATGATCTTCAGAGGATGATGAATAATGTATTGCATCTCCCAGAAGGCTGATTTCTGCCCCTACGATAACTGACAGTTTTCCTGGCATCAACCAACCGTGTCAGCTTGTATATTTTGAAAAAATGTTCCGGGGTTATTGAGGGGGAAAACCTGTAAGGCAGAGGACAGACTGTTTCAAAAAGAAGTCAAAGACTATTGCAACCACCAAATGGGAGTGACTTTTGGGACATGGTGGCTGCAATGTTGGAATTCTCCTGAGCACAATAAAATCTATCAAAGAAGAAACATCAGGGCTGGAGAGAGACAGCAGAAACTGAGAGCTAGGAGAGAACTTCCAAGGAGTTAATTGGTGCTGCATTGGTGTTTGTGGGTAAGTAGATCTGTAAGTAAGGACATATATTTGTGAGATCACGTAGAAATTCCCAAAGGAGCTCTCTTTGCTGGCCAAGCCTGTGCAGACACACATACTACCTGCTATGAAAGATAATTATATGTCATTCATTACAGAAAAGGCATTACAGGATAAAATCCAAGTCCTTTGGTTCAAAGAAATCTCCAGTACTGCTTCAGCCTATCTGCCTGTCATCTCCAGCTGTTTCTCACTGGGCTGGGGCTGTCCCCAGGAGCCATGGTGTCCCCAGGATCCACTGGGTCATGGCAAAAGCATCTCCTCATGAAGGAACTCCCTACAGGTTGTGGACCAGAACCGTCCCATGCAAGAAAAGGCTTGTCTCCCTCTGCTCTCCCTTATCCTGGGGTTGCCATTAAAAAGGCCCAGAAACAGCAACCTCATGTCATGAGTCACAGAAGTGACTTTTAATTCTCAGAGGGAATTTTTGAAGTGATGTAATGCTTAGAAGTTTACACCTGTTCAGGGATGGGTAAAACTCCCTGCTTTTGTGCTTTCAAAAATGTGCCATGCCAATTAGCTGCAGATGTGTTTGTAGGGTAAGAAGGATGCTACCAGAGTTTCCCCTGCTTTTCTTGGCTAGACCATTTCCTGGGAGCAGGCCCTGTAAAACGTCTGAGCCCTCACCCTCATGAACGTTTTGGTGGCCAAAATGGGCTACACTTCTTTCTGATGTGGTTTTTGGGCAGTGTGGCCCTTTGATGTTCTGTCTTGCTCCCCTTGCCATCCTTCTCACTACTCATCAGTGCTCCACTGGGCTGGCTGCCTGTTTGCTGTAGCTGGATGCTTGCAGCAAGGTTGGGGTTGTCTTAAATGCTTTTAATAGTTGGGTGGCCACTACTAAATAAAAATATACTTCTTAAACGAAAATATATATTCAGACACAGCAGATGCCTTAGCTTGTGGGGAGCTGCTAAGTTTCAGGGAATCACATTTTCTGCCAGCATAACTTCACTGGAGTCAACACAACACCTTCTCCTAAAAAAGCCTGTGTGCAGGGGATTGCATCCATCAGCAGGATTGGAACTACTTGGAAATAAGAGCACAGACTTCTTTTATAACATAGTAAAAAGTATGCTTCTGTATGACTTATTATATGTTCATTATGTTCAAGTTGACACCACTTGCATTCCTTATGTGCTTTTCTCAATTACAATCTTAAACACTTGTATAATTTTAAGCACCTGGAGAGTTTGGCTGGCTTCGCTGGATGCTGCTTCTGTTTAACCTGATGCCAGGGTTATGCTGCAGTATATCCTACAGTCTCACCAGGTAAAACTACTGGTTTTGATTCAAGCATGTTTTGTCTGTTATTTCTCTTGAGGTTTTATCTTTTGAGGTGATTCTCTGGACTAAACATTGCTCCAAGGTCTTCTCCATGCTTTTGGAAGATAACATCCATCTTGTTGGGACTTGCTGTTTAAACTGTGTGGCAATGAAGGGCCATTTGACTCGCCAGCCTGCCTTAGGCCTGCTGTGATCCTTCAACAGCTTAGTTGACAAAGCAGGAGCTGTGGCTTCCAGGGTCTGTGCTGCTCTGCAGAGACGCTGGATTCTTAACTGGAGGAAAGCAGGGATATGTGAGATGGGAATTCAGTGTCCTGGAACTGAGGGCAGTGGGCTGGAGAACCTCTGGAAATATGGCTCTGAGTATAGCCAGCCATTACAGGAGAAGGTTGCTGAATGTGGCTCCCCCTCTTCCTCTGACCAGTGGGTCGGTGCTCACCCCTCCCTGAGGCCAGGGTAGGCTCCCATTGCTCCCCTGCAGGCTGCATCCACCTGGCTGAGCTCAGTCATGGGTAAAGCTCACTCCTGAGGAGGGGCGAAGTGGACATGAAACCTTGCTCAGCCTTTCTTCAGCCAGCGTCTCCTATCACAAGGAAAGATGACAAATTGTTTGTTAAATTATTTAAGATACTACTGACTGGTTATGAATTATTAAAGTGTTTATTACTTACCATTTGGATGGCAACTCAGAGCAGAAAATCACAAGCCTTTCAAGAAACCTGAGGCCAGACATAGCGTGCCAGACATGCTGGGGACTCGGGGGTGAGCCGAGGTGGTGGGCGCAGCAGCATCTGGTGTGAGAAAAGGCACGGCTGGAGCCTGGAGCGTGCCACAGCCTGCACTGCTGCAGATGGCTTTGCCACTGGTGCTGCAGTCTCACAACCTCCTGCCACTCCTCCCAGTCCTATTTTTATTTCGTATTTGCATGATGGCAGTGCTGTACAATGCACCATATAACTTAAAACAGAGACAGTCCTTGTCCCAGTGGTTTTCTCCCTATTACTGCAATTTTCTTATTAATGAAACTATCTTTAGGTAGGAGAGGACATCGCTAAAGCAAGAATATGCTAGTTCTCATCAGCAAGTGTATGTGTTTGTTTATGGTTTCGCTCTGTGAAAGATATTTGAAATTTTTTATACCGGCCTTTTTTCCCCCTCCTTTTCACCTCCCTCGCGTTTGGGTTTTTTTGCTTTCAATTTTAATTTTCCCTTTTCTTGAAACTGTAACCATGTGCTGATCATAAGGATTTTTGTTCAATGCATACTTACCCTTTGTGGTCACCATTCACGAATCCGGAGGTTACTGATCAAAGAAAGAGTGTACCTTATCTTCCAATGTTATTTTGAGGAAGACAAAGCAAGGAGATAAGCATAGTTTGGACATGCAGCTCTGCTTAACAATACCTCCACATCAGAGTCAGGATTGGGCATGTGGTTAAAATACAACTAGTTGGAGCAAAAATTCTGCTACTGGGTTCTGACCACATAACATGGCTGCTAAAAAATGACATTACCCTTTGGGCTGAGTGAGATGAGTTTGATTTGCAGACATAGATATATCACAGCATCCAGAATCCACAGGGTAGCCAGAGATTGCTGGAATTCTCTGAAATTGTTTGTGAAAACAGTCAGCTGAATATGTTTGTCCTTGAAATGCACTGTTTCTTATTTAGTATCGTGTGTTCATTTTTCCTCCCTTGCAAACATTTCAGTCATTCAGCCCAGGAACTGATTAAACCACCCAGTAAACACAGTACAGATGTCAAAGTGAAAAATTCACAAGCTATTCATAACAAGCCATCTGCTGAAAATAATTTGTCTAAATTATTTGGGGAAAATTTACGAAGTAATGAAAATGCTCAGAGATATTTGGGAAGATTCTAATTACCAAAAATCAAGAGAAGGCCTAATGATATGTTTTGGATACAACTGAAATCTTTACAGCTCATTGCCGGATTTGGGATAATAAATGCTCTCTGGCCTGCCATGCTAAGTACTGTCTGCTCAGATTTGAAGCACATAAACCTGTTTCACATTCATGATTACCCTACAAGAACGTGCAGTTTGGGCATAGTCCGTGGTCTGACTTATATTCCCAGGACAATAAATGGCTGAAACTCTCACTCAGCCTATATTTGGACTATATTGGAAATCCAACCTTCAGAAACTCAAGCCATCCAAACAATAAAAAGAAAAGTCATACCAACCTTTGCAGACCTTGCTCAAGTAAAGGCATACCTAACCTTAAACAATTTTTCATGACTGTTTCTTTGGTTGTTCAAACTGCTTCTGTTGTGCATTATTCTGGTTTTCAGAGCTCCTGCTGAGTCCCAAAGATGGGCTCTTTCATCTGCCATTGGCTCCAGGAGCATCTCTTCTTTGCCTTTTTCCATTCTCTGCATTTGTTCTTTGCCTTAGTTTACACACCAGTGCTTTGACAGGCACCTGAGCTGGCTAAAGTGTTTTTTGTGTGTGAAATTTGGATTTGGGCCCCTGGGAGTTGTATTTGCTGGTAGATCAGAGATCTCACCTTTAAACCACAAGCAATTTCCTGAAGAAGGCTTAAAGTGAAATAAAAAAGAAGGGGAAAAGATTAGTATCTTCAGGGGACATTTTCCAGCACATCACTTAAATCCGCCTCCCCAGCCTACAGGCTGAGTAAAGGTTAATCCTACAGCATCTAAAATCCCATACAATCCACACTCCCTCAATGTACACATTTCCAGGAGGAATTCCTCTGACTGAGCATACTTGGCAGCCACACAGAAAAGTATCTCAGAGCTTAATGGCCACAAGTCAGTGGATATCTAGGTCCATCAATCTTCAGTGGATATAAAAGTCACACAGGGACATAGATGCTGGGCACATGCAGGATGGGGGCTTTCTTTGTGAGGGAACCATGTGCACTAAGAAGAAAGACCTCTTCTAAAGCCCAGACCAAGAAGTAATTGTCAAAGCCTTCGCTCTGGGATTAATGAGACTAGGGTCAAACAGATAGGTAGGTACTTAATGAATTTTTCAGTAGATGTTACATCTGAAGTGTGTGTTTACTGAATTATTCCCATGTCCTGTTTCTTCTTTTCTTTGGAAACTATCAGTATAAATATTCTAAACAGACTGAAAAGTATGTGAGTACAGCCGGTTGCTGAACTTCACCAGTGAACAGGGGGAAATTTGTTTTATGTTTGCAGTCAGAACTCGTTTTACATTTTTAAGTGACTTCCAATATTGAACTCCCAATTAGGTACTTTTAAATAGAGATGAGCTAATGCATTGTCCAGCTGCTCTTGCCACTATCCTGTGTTCGTCGATAGTTGCCCATCTGGTCTTTACCAGCTTAAAAATAAACATCCACTAGTAAAATGAAAACATGTTCCTTTAGAGTATTATCCTGATGCTACACAATTCAGTGTTTTCCATCTAAAAGTTCATTGCATTCTATAAAAAATCATGAAAAAAAATGCAGTAGCTTGTCTTACCAGAGGGACAAACTGAACTCATTGTATGAAAATATGCCATAAAATGTTGCTGCCAAATAAAGAGCTTCAAAACTGGCATTAGCCTTCTCTTTATCTTTTGCCTTTTATTAGTGTAGTCTAACACCCAGATCCACGAAGTTATTTGACTGTCAGACTCTCATTGATTACAACAGGAGTAAAGCACCTAGGTGTATTATAAAAGTTTGGTCTGAGGGTCTCCAGCCTTACACTGCGCGTAACCCGTGAGCTTCGGCACATGGTTTCTCTTAGCCTGGCCAGCTTTGACTAGTGTCGTAGACTGCATTTCCGATGGGAAAACGATGGGGAAACGGGGACCACGGCTGCAGATCTTCGGGCAGAGCCTCCCGTACGTTTCCCCGGCGGTGGGGCTGGGTGACCGCGGACCCCACCACGGAGCAGGTCAGCGACCTCAGAGAGCTCGGGCTTGTTCCGGAGGCAGAAACCAGAGACACGAACCGAAAGCACACCGTGTGGTCCCGGCGATGCTCCCGGGCGGCGTGGCGGTCTCGTCGGGAACATCTCCCTGCAGCGCCAGTGACCCCCGAGCGGAGGGGCCGCTTTTGTCCCCATCGCGGCGGGTTTGCCGGCCGAGGCGGGGGTGGCGGGGCCGGAGGGGGGTCCCGGCAGCGGCTGCCGGCAGCTCATCCCCCGGCTCCGGAGCTCGGCGGGGTTCGCGGGGCAAGAGCGGCACCCAGCGGCATCCAGAGCCCCGCGCCGCAGGCTGCGGGACAGCGCCGGGAGCCCCGCGGGATGGTGTGGGGTCTGTGTGTGACCGGGGGCCTGCGAGAGAGGGGCACAAACTTCTTAGCAGGGCCTGTTGTGATAGGACAAGGGGTAATGGTTTTAAACAGAAAGAGGGCCGATTTAGATTGAATATAAGAAAGAAATAAGTTTTTTGCGGTGCGGGTGGTGAGACGCTGGCACAGGTGGCCCGGAATGGTCGTGGATGCTCCGTCCCAGGAAACATTCAGAGTCAGGTTGGACAGGGCTCTGAACAACCTGATCTAGTTGAAGATGTCCCTGATCATTGCAGGGGGTGTTGGAACTAGATGATCCCAGAAGGTTCTTTCCATCTCAAACAATTCTGTGATAGTAGGTTTTTGTGATTCTATGATTCTGTGACTCCCAGCCCTGGGAAGGCCCTGAAAACTGGCTGGGGGTTTTTTGTGTGTTTTTCTGTGTGTGTTTGTTTGTTTGTTTGTTTGTTTTAATAAAACACACACACACACACACACACACACACACACACACACACACACACACACAGACACACACACATGGACTGGCAGAAGCCTGAGGAAGCCAGAGGGAAGGTCTGGGCTTGCTGCTGCTGTGCTGAGGGCAGGGTGAGAAAGGGACCTACAGGCTTTGGGACCTTTCTCTTGCTGTTACAAATATCAGGGAGCATGGTTTCTCCACGCAATAGTTTTGTCCTGAGGGAATCCTCCCAAGAGGGAGCCAGTGGTGCTTCAGGGCTGGATTGCATGAGGCAAATCACAGCTTTCACTGCCAAGGAGAGAAACGGAAGAGGAGATGAAAATCTGTCAGACTTAACTCCAATCCCAGTCAGTGGCATTTCAGTGGAACTGCTGTGGGTTGGGAGTACTGCACTTAAGAACAGATTTTTTGGGCAAAAATAATTTAATCCACTGCTTTAGAGTAAGAAACATCACACTCATCATGCCTAGCATGGTCTGCATGCTTGTGTGAACCAGCTCCAAAGACCACAGCAAGCACAGGTAGTGTCTGCAGCCATGGGAGCCCGTGGACCACCAAGCACAGCCAGGAGAGAGCAAAGTGAGGAGCTGGAGCCATCCCCTCCCTCACCTTGCTCCTCTGGGTCTCATCCAGAAACAGTACCAGGCTCTGCCAAGCTTTGCTCCAGCTGAATTCCTAATGCAAGTGAATCTTAACTCTCCCCCTGTCTAGGGTGTTGAACATTGCTGTCTTTGTAAGAAGAAACTGTTGATAAGGATGATCCGACTGTGGGTTTGGAAACATGATAAATAAATGGTGCTCAAATGGCTGCACTTCAGTAGAAGTGATGTTTGGTGGAAAACAAAATATTAAGAAAAAAACTGTATTCATTATTGCTTTTAATCTTTTTAGCAGGATTGCAGACTGGGCAGACAATCTACTTTTCTTGTGGTGTAAAAGAATCCTCCTAAATGAATAAAATATGGGATATGTCAGAGCTCAGCTTAAAAACTAGAAAAAAAGAGGAAAGAAAAAACCAGAAAGAACACAGGCAAGTCCCCGTCTCAGCTCTCATTGCCATCTGAGAATCCGTGGTTGGGATCCTATGAAAGAACAACCCCTGGTGGGACAAGAATTAAAATTAGAAGAAGAAGAAAAAAACCTGAAATACAAAGTGACCCATGAAACCTAGCCCAGAAAGAAGAAGGGCCACTAGAGGAAATGAAGTTAAGGATATGTTTGGAGGGAGTTTGTTTTCTCAAAGCCTTCCGTTTCACTGCAGCTGATTTAAAGCAAGGGTTGTGTTTCAGCAGCAGCAGTTGTAGGAGTGCAAGAGGGGATCCTGCTGCCTTGGCCTCTGCTGGCACACCCCACACAGAGTTGTTTCTGAGATTGGGCTCAGAAGCTGTCCATGGGACCAGACCTGGAGGAAAAGCTGCCTTTTCCCTCCAGGGGACCAAGTGATGCTGCAGAGGGGCATAAAAGGTGTCTCTCAACCTGGCTGCAGACAAACATGTGAGTTTGTTGCCCAGCAGTTTTCTCCACTTGCAGAAATGGTCAGCAGTGATGCAGACCTGTGCCCACCAACACAGGGATTTGAGCAGTGCAAGAACTGAACCAGATTTTGTATGCTAAGGAACCAGTGCCATGCCATCAACCCTTTCACATGGTAAATGCCTATTTGCTTATTTTATTTGCTTCTTTACCCCTAACAGGAGCACTTTTCATCTCATTGTGCTTCTCCAAATGGCCCACATAGGTGCTGTTCTCCACCTTTGGGCATGGTCTGGATGCCCATCAGAGACCTGCTCTCCTCGGGGCAATCCCACTCCAGCCAGTGAAACCTTGCTCCTCAACATGCTCCCGCTATTACATTCTCATTAAGCACAAAACATCTCTAATCCGTCCCCACTCTGAGAAATTCTATGGGGACCATGACATAAACAAATGACCCCTGGAGATTTTGTAGCTCTTTGCTGGGTCAGGAAGCGTGGATTGATGGTCCTGCACTGGCAGGTGGATGAAGTTATGATGGTGCCCACTGCTCCAACTTTCCCAGTTGATGGCAGGAGCAGCCACCTTTGTCTCCCACAGGCCCAGTTTCCAGCCCTCCTCAGGGGTGTCATGGGGGTCCATGATGTCCAGTGATGTCAGCTGGACGTTGTTGACACTCTTAGCCAAACACATTTCAAGGGATAGTTTAAATAATAGATAAATTATGGATAAGTTTCTGCTTAGCAAGGATCTTTACACTTGAAATATTTGTACTAACCATGTCTGAAAATAGTGGTGTGGACAGGGAAAAATAAATTAGACTGTCAAAAGCCGAGCTGAGTAAATGCTGCAGCGGGGATGTTTCAAGTTCATTAGCTCTTTACAAAGCCATACTTATACTGATTCGAATGGAAAAATATCTCCAGTGAAGGGGTGCAAATCTGCCATCATGGTCCAGGGACTGAAGAGCCTGGTAGTCCCTTGCCGTGGTGCAGGTGCCTGGGTGCTGAGCTGCACTTCGGAACACAACGTCTAACTGCACGTCATGGCTCAGGACACTTTATTGCTTTCTGTCAACACCACAGCACCGAGCTGGGAAGTAATATGTGCTTCTAGTGATGTGATCCCTCAGACGGCATTTTAAATCAAACTTCTGTCTGTGGGGAGGCATGAAAGATCCCGTGACACCATTTTTATTTCAGGAAGAATAAAGGCATTCATCTCTGCAACATTGGATAGATTCACTGCCTTATCCCAGTAGGGCATCTTCACATAAACAGCTGAATTAAACTACAGTCTGGAATAGTAGTCAGTGGTAGGAAACTCAGGCACTAATTTTGCTTCTTCACTGAAACTATCTGTGTTTTATCGCTCGAAGGAGGGTGGCCAGCAGTTTGTGCTATGACTTCCAAATAATGGTACCATTTTTCGTTGGACTGCAGGGTCATTTTTGTTTGAATGCTGATGGCTGGTATTTACAGTTTCAAGCCCATTCGAGGCCAGGAGTGTGAGAAGAAAATCAAAAGCAAGTTCCAACCCCTATTTTCAAGGAATCTGGCTGAGCTGTGGAGGTTGATTTGTAGTTTAAAATCTTTAAAATGCAGTTTTAGTTCTAAAAGAACAATGATTGCACCAAGACAGCCAAAAGACAAACGGTGATAACATTTTTAATACCAATGGGGACAGCTGATTTGAATTAAGGTTTTTCTCTCAAGGGGGAGACAGCAGCCCTTATAAGGGCTACAGCTCTGCCATGGTGGAGCTTTTCATGGCCATCCATAGTCACAACTTTCCTGAATGCCATGTAAGCTTTGAAAACACTATCCCAGTTTTACAGATTTGGGACTATGGTCCAAGACTTGGCCTGGGACCACTCCCTGCTGAGAGCACTCAGCAATCCTGCAGTTGAGCCAGTACCATAACTCGTGGGAATCACTCCCACGCCATTCTCGCCTTCGTTGCCCTACACCAGTGTCCTCCAGGCTGGATGTCACCCCCTGCCCCTTGAGCTGATGAGAGCCCTTAGATGGATGTTCATGCACTGGTGAACACCAGCCCAGCCTTCATTTGAGTGAGGGCAGAAGAAACAGAAAGCTTCTCCAGTCTTTGGGCTGAATTCATTCTCCAAGCAGCAGAAAATAAGGAGAAAAAAAAATCAGGGTGAGGGGTAGAAAGCAAAGTCAATGCAGGATAGAGATATGTATACTCACCACAGTTTATGGTGTACTTAAATAACATAGCAAGGATTTTAAAAATTCAGTCTTGATTCTTTATTTTAAAACTAAGTATCACTTGTGAATATACAGCTGGATGAGTTAATCATTTGGTGTTATTTTTAGCCTTTTTTGTGCATTTTGAAAGTTGCTTCAGCCTCAGTAGGTCTAACAACCCAAGAGGCCAGGGAAATGCCTTTTCCTTGTATCTTTTCTCCTTTTTACATTTTGCATTGGTCTGATTTTTTGTGGGGTCAGTTTGTATTACTGTTGGTTTGGATCCGGGTGGGTGCATCACTGGATTGTAAAGATGCAAAGCTGCAAAGACACAATTCACAGAACATCACTGCTTTGTAAAGCATACATTTAAGAACCACTTTGAGTCTTTTCATCTCACCTTTTCACAGATTCAACAATTTTCTTTGTCATTGACAGCAACTGGGGATAAAATCACTATGTGAAATGCTTACAAAAGGACCTGCCTGCCCTTTGCAGAGTTTCCAATACAGCATCTGGCTGCCAGCAAGTCGGACTACCTGGGTAAGGGGAGAACTCTGCTCCATGTCACCTCTTCTCCCTCCTCCCAAGCAATGCTACTGGAGAGACACAGAAGTTTAGCATCTCCCACCTAGCACCACGGATATTTATGCGACGTATTCCCTCTCCTTTTTTCCAGAAAGCCACATCCCTCTCTCCCCACGACTAGGAGCAGAAATCCAACCCTGGGGCATCCATCCTGCAGAAACTGCACCTTGCCAGAGACAAGTACTGCAGATGGCTGCAGCTGCTCAAGCCAACTGGGACGGCAGCCGCCGGCCCCCACACAGCAGCCCCGCGGCTCAGGTGTCCTCAGGAAGGAGAGAATTAGTGAGGACTTTAATGCTGGATTAGGCTGCCCCAGGTTTTCTCTTTTTCTCCTACCACCAGCTCAGCCCATGGAAGCGGGTGGTCTCCGGTGTGGGTTACAGCCTGGGACTGCCCCTCGGCGTGGCATGTCCTCTCCCTGACCCACAGCCCTGCTTCGTCCTGGGGTGTCCTGAGGGCACAGAGATGGGAGCTGCCAGAGTTGCAACTTACAACTCACCCTGTCCTCTGCTGTGTAAAGCCTGCAGCTGAAATGGAGCATTTTGCAAAGGGCTTCTCTCCTTTCTGTCTTATTCAAAACCCATACACCAGAACATGGGTAGAGCCCCCTGCATAGACAAAATGGTCTCCCCTGTGTTTTTAGGCATTCTCTTTCTCCACAAAACCTTAGGAATATTCCACCAAGCTGCAGAGAAATCTCTAGCTATCACAGCAGACTTTAATGGCCCTTAAGTCCTGGAGGACTGAGCAACCCAGTGCTGTGGCCTTGCTCACACTGCAGGGAGGAACTCACCATTCCCCCTGTGGTCAGAGCTGCAACCATTAATGTAACTACTGGGAAACTGGAGTTGACATGACTTGTTGAGTGGTAGTTGGTAAGCTTCCTGGCTGAATTTGGACAGCCTGCCGGGCTGCCCTTCCACAGCAGTCATGTGGAAAACCGTGGAGAAATCAGGCCATTGCAATAACACCATTTTTCTGAAAAGCCAGTTCTGTGGCTGAATGAGCTCATGTGGGTTCAGGACAAAAATCCCATAGTCATGCAACACAGAAATAAGAACTAAAAAAGATCTCATATGTGATTTTTCCCTGGGACTTAGAGATTTGCCAAAACCACTGTGTGCTGAAAACCAAGAGGAGATCACTTTGCATTTACCCAGTTTCTCATCTTTCCTTGAACATCTGCTACTCGTTGTTGCTAGAGGGAGGTTTAGGATGAGGATACACACCAGATCTGACCCACTGTCATAATTCTTTTACTTTCTGCTATGTAGTGTTCATTTTTTAACCCCAGTTGACTTTGAACAGCTCAGCCAGGCTCATCTGCCACTCTTCTTGGGAGCTGCTTTTTGCTTTCTGAGAATGCCTAGCTGAGTTGTTCTGATAGTTCATCAGTATTTCCCAAAGGGTAATTAAAAAGCTTTTGTTAAAATATGTCAGGTCTGTTTTGCTGGAGTGAACACATCTTGGAGGCAATAATTTGTTACAAATATTCCATGTCAAAAAGCCAGAGCATGATGACCCTGCTTTGGCTCTCAATTCTAGCAGAGATGCCAGATCCTGAGGAATTGTATCTCGAAAGAGCAGGTTCATCCACTGTTTTTTGGTCACAGGTAACCAGTGCTGTCCTCTCATTGAGGGATTAGCAGCATAACTGACAAACCAGGAGGAATCCAACTGGTGACTGCTCTTTGTAGACACAACCTTGGAACACAAACCTCTGGCCCCAGGGATTTGCTTTTCATTTGCTGCTCTACAAGTGCAAACAGTTCAGTAGGGAAACTGCACTCAGGCTGATGGCTGCTGACCCTCCTCCTGCTCGAAGTGTGAGGCAGCAGGAGCCTGAAAATCATGGTTGTAATTTATCAAGGGACTAAACTCCATCTGCCACAGCAAGAACCATGCTTCATGCTGCACCACTTGGCTGATGGTATATGAAGTTTCTCAAGCAGAGCTGAAGCAAAACTCACACTTTGTGAAGCTGGTGGAACTTAAGAAGTTAATGCAAAAATGCCACAAGTAATCACTCTTTTTCACATGAAATGTTTTGAAGTAAGCCCAATTAATCAACCATTTTACAAAATGCAGGTCAGGATGGTGTGGGTGCATTAAACCTGCGATCTCACCATATTACCTCACCTCCACTGGGTCATGTAGGATGTTTTGGAGATGGTGGCTCACGAACACCCTTTTAGACTGTGAGCAGGGGTACCTGCTGCCTGGAGACACCTTACAGGTTTGAAGATACCAATGGCCATGAATTTCCTTGTGCTCAACCAGGAGTTTCAAGAGCTGATGCAACACCTTATGTCTTCAGGTATTGGCATTTGGCACCACTGGCCAGGCTGACACAGTCTCCTATAAAAACTTTTTTCATCAGTTTGCATGAGATTCCCATCTGGGACAAGGAAACTTTCTACTATAAGAACTGGGTTTTAATCTTTTTTTTTTTTTTTTTTTTTTTTTTTAAGCAGCTCTTTGATTTATTTGCTCATCTAAAGTTTTTTTACGATCCTGAGGCAAATCCCACCTCAGATGACAGATCCTGGTATTGCAGATGAAGCAAATAACCAGTAAAATGACATGCACCACGTTTCCCACACATCATTACAGAGGAAGCCATATTTACAGAATGGATTTACAATGTACAGAAGCAGAAAAATGCAGAAATAATGAACATTTTAAAGAAGAGACTGTACCTGTTTATTTCTTCTGATGTAAAGAAAAAGCAATATTATTCTGAACATGCTCTTTCAGAGTGATTTTCTAGTATTAACATCATGGATTTTAAAAAAGTATCCACTATATTATTGATATATAAAATATTATATTTATATTGATCTATTGATCTATTGTATCAATGTAATAAAAGCATTTAGTTGAAAAGCAGAACAAATCAATCCCATGCCCATCAGCTACAAATTCAGTTCTAACTTGTCAGCTTCTGCACTGTTTTTAATTCTTATTTTCTACTGCCTCTTCTAATATGAGATAATTTTTATGTACTTACTTTCATGATCAACTATGCAGCACTTCCTTCAGTTTTGCACAATGTCAGGAGAGGATGGAAACAGTTGTGTAGGATGCAAAAGTGGAGCCAAGGTCTTGTTGAGGGTGAAATGGGTTTGTGTAAGGGGGCTGAGGCCTGGAGGAGCAAGTGAAAGGGGAAATTTGACAAGGCCCCCATGGATCCATCCAGGACATTAGCTGATGGCAGGACAGCTTGTGCAAAGTGTGTGCACAGAGCTACTTGTGGCTCCTGGAAAACACTAGTTTTTTGTGTGACCACCACCACCTCTCTCTGTGCCACGGTTAAATGGCTGGTGGCTGGGTGGACTGGTATAGAGACGACTGGCTTTGAAATCCTCCACTGTGCTTTATAAGGAAGGATCCCAGGGATGCAGGATGCAGGAGGAGGGCTGAGGTGCAGGCAAGCTAGAAGGAAGCACTGGGAAAAGGACAGTGAGAACTTTATAGGATAAAAGCAGGGGACAAGGACAAAGTGAGGGCACAGCAAAATGCTAAAGTGCTATATTTCAGGCAATTAGAATAATCATTCACATCTCAGAAATGCCACAGTTTTATTTAATATGTCATTTTTTTTGCCCTTTTGCCCCTAGACCTGGAGAGGAGAGAGCAGCTGCAAGGCATCCCCAAAACCCCAGATACCCCCCTCTCCCCTCTGCAGAATAAATGTGTTATTGGAGCTTTGCTTGCAGCATTTGCACTTCACCAGCTCCTGCATCTGCAGGCACTGGCCAGGACATGAAGCAGATTTTGTCTGCCCCTGGGATGCTCTGAGCTGAAAGCACATAAGGATTGGTTTTGCTGCACTATCACATTTTCCTGCTGCAATAAAAATCAAACCATTGAGTAAAATGCTCCCAATAGGAAGCACGAAAATGTGCAAATGGAAAACACAGGAAAGGCTTTTGTTACTGTGATAGTCCCGTACATGCTGGTGAATGATGAAATATAGAGACTTCTGCAACATTCATAAATGCAAACTGCCAAGGCGGGCTGGCAGAGGCAGAGGATGGTCTATGGGACACTTTGGTTGAACACAGAGGGTGGCCTGTGTGCTCCTCAGTGCACCAAAAGGAAAGAGAAGGCAAAGCATGAGTCCTGATTCATACCTGCCCAGAGCACATACACACTAAAATATTCCCTAAAATTTTCGGATGCTATTTGATCAGGGGAAAAGCAAAGGAGGATGGAAGGATTTCTCACCAGCTGGGAAAAATGAGACCATAATTGCAAAGACATGAAGTCATCCTCTGCCTTCCCCGCTCCAGGTTCTGAGTTCCCAGCATGAAATGCGCTGCATCATTCTATTGTGATTTGAACAATCAGACAGAGCAGCACAGCCGTGTGGGTTAGCCACGGAAAATCAACACTTGTGGGCTCATGAAAGGAAAACTCTGGGTGCCTCCCTGCACCCACCTGGTGCTCAAGTAACCCAAAATCAGTGTGGCTCTGGCAGGACCCCCAGTGGAGCAGGTTGGCCTCTTGAGGCAACTGCAGCAAGGAGCCAGGGATGGAGCCCTGGGCGCCCAGCACTGCTTTTCCCCAGGCAAGGAAGGAGCCGAGTGCAGGCGGCAGGAAGGCGGACGGGGATGGATAAAAAGGAAGAACCCCCTGATCAGAGGCCACAGCTGATGGCCATGCCCAGGGCGTGCGCCCTGGCTGCCTCAGGTCCGGAAACGCCGTCGTGAGGCCCAGCGAGGGCGAGCTACGCGAGGAGAAAAGCAGCCCCAGAGCATGTCTAAGGTCATGACACTTGACCTTTTCATTTCTTTTCGTTTTTGAAACCTGATTACGTCTATTTTTAGGCCCGTGCTTGGGGAAGGAGGGGGGCAGGGGTGCCCTGACCCTGCCTGATGGCGCAGCTCCGCTGTATTCCCTACTCTGCGCCTGTGCCTGTTTGTACATGGCAGCAATGGCCCCATGTGTCCAAGCACACTTGGAATCACTGGGTGGGTTTGGTACCAGGGTGCTTTCACCACCCCAAATCCCCTGCAGAATGAGGTCCGCCCCATCTGGACGAGGAGCATGTGCTACAGCTGGTTTGGACAGGAAGCCAAGCTCAGCAGTGAGCAGCTTCCAAGGGCATTCGCTCTGGGTGGCCGGGGAAGACAAGGTTTGGTGCAAAGGAGAGTGGCTGCTTGTCCGTTCTGAATTGGGATAACCCTGTGGATGCTGTTGGTGAGTGATGGGTTGCCAGGAAGGTGCAGGAGTGGACGAGGGACTTGGGCATGTCAGAGGCAGAACAAAGAAATTACCAATTTTGAGAATGAGTGTTGTAATCCAGTGTAGACTCCGGATTTTTCTATTTAAGACAGGTAAAATCACAGTTAAAGAAACAAGGAAAAGGGGGTGAAATAATCATGGGTGATGATAGCAAAGCTGGCTCCCAATACAACAGTCCCTTCACCAAGCATAATATCTATTTTATTTTACCATTTTAGGTTATCTGAGCAATAAGAAAATAACAAAAAAAACCCATAACCTTCTGGCAGACTGTTTTGCCTGACAGATGCTGATTTTCTCCCACTTCCCAAGTTCCAGAAGTGCAGCAGGGGAAAGCCAGGAGCTGAGCAAAACCTATAGTCTAGGAGGTGTCCCCAGGTGGGGCTGGGCTCTCCCTCTCTCCCCAGGACCTGGTGAGTGGGTGCTACTTCACCCAGTGTAAGTTTTGCATCCTGCCTTTCCCACAGCTCTGGCCAAAAGCAAATTCATTCTCTCTCTCTCTCTCTCTCCCTCTCTCTCTTTTGTTTTAAAGCAAAGGTTATTCTGCCCATCCAAGGCCTGACTTCTTTCACATCACCCATGCAGCAGCATCTCACAAACACATTCAACAAAATAAAATATTGGGGGTCTCTATGCCAATATGATATTTACACATTATTTCATACACCAAACACACACACACACACACACACACACACACACAAACACACAAACATACACAGAGAGAGCGCTTTCTGCTTTGTGTTTTTTCTTTAAAAGGCCCAGGGTATGGTCAACCAATTCTCTTGGCTGCTTAGCAACAGGCAATTGAGCCTGCCTATCAATTCTCAGTTTATAATAACCTGAGGCAGACCTAGATTTTTGTTTTCCCTTGAGCTTTTGTCTTCCCTTCCCTCTATAATAAATACCAGAAATGTAGGGGCAGCATGTGTCAGAAATCCCCCAGTGGAATATCTTTCATCGTGCTGGCGGGGCTGCTTCTCTAGCAGGATAGAACTCTAGGTCCCACACGCCCTACTCTCCTTTGTTAAAACATTTGAGAGATTCGTTCTGCATTAGACCACACCTTGCAGTAGACTTATCTTTAAAGTAGATAAGTTAAAAATAGAAATTTTCTATTTTATATTAAAAAGAAGACCCAAAGAGTTCACCTCAACAGACAGACTGAATGCAACGCTGAAGATACCCTGAATATCTCTGTCTTTGAATGTGCTATAAAAGAAGATAGAATATAATTAATTTTACTGGCTAATACATCACTAAACAGCACATCCTGCACTGCAACTCAAGGGGCTGGAGCTGAGGGGCCTGGCCATGCTCTCGGGGGGAAATGGCAGTGACAGTGCATGGAGAGGTTGGGAGCACAGTGCTGTGCCTTAGCGAGCACCAAGGAGCTGCTGCCTCCCGTTGGAGGAGGGCAGCATGTGTTGATGATGAAGAAGTGGGTATTCAGC
The DNA here is from genome assembly GCF_025592945.1 of Manacus candei. Classification (NCBI taxonomy): domain Eukaryota; kingdom Metazoa; phylum Chordata; class Aves; order Passeriformes; family Pipridae; genus Manacus; species Manacus candei. The sequence goes on along the minus strand of NW_026138074.1, from coordinate 4,773,338 downwards.
CCATCCTGAGAGGTGCTCAATGGACAGTGGGCAGGGCACGGTGGGGTCTCTGTGGCCAGCTTTGCTGTAACAGCACGCTTCCTCTGAAACACTCTTGTTCTCCACTGCAGCACCATAGGGATGCTGCTTGCTGACTATTACTGCCCTTACTCTGGAAGGAAAAGCAACCTGTAAGGCCTGGAGATAAGGCAAACCCATGGAGATAAGAACTGAGCAAATGGGAGGAGCCTGCTCACTCACCTCTGGCCCCGAGCAGCCTCATCCATAGAGCTTAGGGCAGCCTCAGGCTGGTATGGTCTTTTTAGATGGGACCCCTCTGTACCAGGTTGACCACAATTCTCATAGTTATCCTGTATCAAATCTAAGCATTTCCATTATAAGAAGCATTTCCAGGAGACTGACATGTTTTTTACAAGCAGGTGAGCAGGAGTAGCCCGGCCACCCCACATGTCCTGGATCACTCTGGCAAGGGATTGGCATCCCTGGTGCTGGTCCACAGCCTCCAGACTCACCACACCTCTCCTGTTCACAGAGCGTGGTGCAAAGCTGCCACCTGCAGCCCTCCTGCCCACAGCTGTGCTGTGCTCCCCACCCTCCACTGTAGGTATGTCACAGGACCAAGTGCTGTTTCACCCCCAAGCTCATGACATGAAGGATGGTCAGAAACCACCAGCAAGGCCTTTGCTTTCTTGTTCTTTCTTTGCGGATCAGCGGGTTCTTCAAATGCTAGTTCATGCTGATTCCAGAGATGGCACAGATGATGGGGATGGAGAATCCAATAGCATGCATGTGTCTCCTCACTTAAGGACCAGACATTGGAACATTCCCCTTACAGCATGACAGGAGGTCATGCCGGGGAAGGAGAACAGGGGGTCCCCATGGTCCCAGCACAGCCTGTCTGCTCACACTCCTTCACTCTGGGTTAGAGCCTGTGGGATTGTTCTGAGCTGCTGTATCACATAATACCATCACTCATCTTTTGTTTGCTGGAAATTTAGCAGAGGATCCAGCTTTTAAAAAGCAGAACATCTGGAAACGGAACATAGGCAGGGTATACATGGGGATGGGCATAGGTGTTCACTTAAGCAGAACTGAATTTAATGGAAGCAGCATGTCACTGGGAATGCGAGTGGCCAGGACCTTTCTCCAAGAGGAATCCTACAGGAAAGCCACATTTCTGCACTGTGAAAATGCAATCAGGTGACTGTCAAGATTCCCAACACCAGTGCCTGCCTTCACAGAGGGAGTTTTCTGGTGTGAAGTTTGTGGTACAGTAATCTCTTCAGACCTTTTTTACAGAGGGAGGGAAAAGTCACATTGCTTTTGTTGAAAGTTCAGTTATAATTGTGCTGAAGAATGGACCAATCTATCTTCTCCCTGCATACCTTCTCCTATGCTCTGCCCTCCTGTTAGGACAGTAAAATTACAGTCCAAAACAAGCTCTACCTTTCAAGAAAAGATGTTAAGGGAAAAAATATTTTTCACAAAATCTGTGCTTTTGATCTGTTCATAGCAGGAACTAAAAAAATCTACAAAGAAATTCAGGACACTTCATGCATTATTGTTCAAACAGTGATTTCTGGATGCAAAGCATCCAACAGGGATTACAGAAATATTGAACTCCATTGCAATCCTTCAGGAAAGGGGAAATATTTTAAAACACATCAGCTGTGGTGTAAATGTGAAATCACTGAAGCTACACAAGGGCTTGTCATCACAAAAGCGACAGCATTATAAGTGTACATTTAGGTTACAGCAACTCTGGTGCAATTCTCCAGGGGAAACTCACTTCTGCAACAGGTAATACGCTTTTAAAAGTTTATTTATGGCTAAGAGTGTATGTTTAAGAAAACAGAACAACAAAAAAGGAAACAAAATACTGGAACAAATATTAAGACAAGAGGTTACACTATTTTAACACCCTGAATTCAACTCCGGCTTTCTGACATTTTCCCAGATACACCCTTCCTATAGACCCTTGCACATTTATGTAGGTGTACATCTGGTGCACAAGGTGGAATGAGACCCTTTCCCACAGTGAGGATGCAGCACTGGCAGAATTTGAGGAAAACAGCTTTGCTTTAACAAAAAACAATCAGCAACAACTACAAAGCCCAAACCAGAATAACACTGAAAATAGAAGAAACTTAACTGAGAGTGCAAACTGCTGAGAAAATGGCTCCAGTGTACAAGAAAATTATCCATACTGACACTGTGTGTGTTAAACTATTTATTATGCTCATACATATGGTGATATACTAAAATTCATGTTGGCAAAATGTCCATTCAAAATTAAATGTTGCTTTAGCCTCAGTACCAAGATTTTTGTGGTACCAAGTCACATTTGTAATAAACTTTATTAAATAAGATAAAATATTACACAGTTCAAACAGAGAAATCCAACAGGGAATTCATGTCCATTTTTGTTAAACTAAGTAGCAGAGCTTTGTTGTTGGCATTAGAACAGCTCTGAGCTTTGCTGGAGATATGTTCTAGAAAATCTCCCCGTAGTTGCTAATGAATAATTGAAGACAATATATAACTGAGATGCTTGTTTGCAAGCTCCAGAGCCAGATCCTAGAGGACCATTATATTAACTTTTAATAACGTATGCTGTGGTTAAAGTTATAGGACACAAAATTTCACCCTAAATATGCTCATCCTATAAAGAATAATCCCAAGATTATACCCCGGTTAGCAGGAGGTGACCAATGACTAATAAAGCAGAAAGGGAAACAATAGCAAAGCTTACAGCTTCTCCAAGTTATTTTTCAGATATCCTCTATTTATGCCTCTTATCTACATATTCCATGACTCTAACAGTGCACCACGATGACAACGCTCAAATTCTCCAGTGCAGTTCTCCCTGTTTTCACGGTCCCCTTTTCCCCCCACAGAAGCTAGGAACTGAGCAAGTCTTTCAAGTGTGTGGGGTCTGGGCAAGATCCTACCCATTTTAATTATTTATCATATGTGATCAGTGAGGATGTAATTTCTGCTCATGCCTCAGGGTGATGCTGAAAATGTTTCACAAATTTTTTATCCAAGAAGAATTCAGCACAATAAGTTGTCTGCAAAATAAATTTGTAGAGAACGAAGTAATCATTAAGAAATCCAGCCCATTTAAGTGATTGCTAACTGCACCTAGGCTTCCATTAATCACCACATAATTGTGTTTCACCTAATATTAACTCTGTCTTCAAGAAAGGTTGGTTTATCTTTGGAATAAATGAACATAATAAAAGAAGGGAACAATGAAGGAATGACAAAATCAGCATAAACTTTAAACTAAAAAAGAACAGAGGAGTTAACAAATATCCCATGCCATGGGTGACTCAGTATTTGTATAGAATCTCTGCAGTCTACCACTGAGATAAGCAGCATGTGAGAACATATTGGAATGCAGGCAGAGTACACTTTGTAATGCTGTGGTGGAGCATGAGGGTTTAAGACACAGTGTGACAGTGTGTACCCAGTGAAGCTTTTATTTTGACAGAAGCAGAAAGCAGTTCTGGAAACCCTGGTTTGTAATTTCTAGGCAAACTGCCACTATTGCAGCCAAAGGTCCATGCTCACTCAAGGTGGAGTAGCCTTTGCCCATTGGCACTAGTACTTGAAATGACAGAGGAGAGGAAGAAGGAAGACAGATGTACTCAACACCCAATCCTTCCACACTCTCTTCTTAGCCACTTTCGAACACAAGACATTTAGAATAAACTTGCCTATGATTTGTACCTACCAAGTCCAACCCGATGAAGAAAAATGCAGGACACACGTACTTAGTCAGAACAGCAGTTCTCTTCTTTGAAAGAAATTTCTAATGCCAACCAGATATACAGATGTACCACACTCACTATACAGGCTTATGCAGCTTTACTTGGGTGAGGGAGTATTTTTTCACAAGAGATTTTGCAAATAAAGACATAATTAAATTTCTCTTCTAAGAAAGACCTGTGAGCTGAGAAGGTCTGCCAGGACTTCTTGAAGACATCTGAAGATACCTATAATTGCAGTAAGGTCTCCATGGTTTCAAAGGGCTGCTACCCAGCTAGGGATATGCTACTAAATTATAACTAGAAATCTCAGCTAGCACCTGCTCTTTAGATCTGCCATTCAGTGCAAGTCATGACAAACTGCATTAGAAAGGAGGTGGACAAAACCCCTAATTGTCAAGCTGGAGCAATCCTAAACCTGATTGTTCCTTTTCCTCATTTTTAAACTGGAGCATAAATTGTAGATGAAATGTGGCTCCTGCCAGAAGATTACAGTTTACGGGTTCTATACCCAGTAAAGATGGAAAGAATCGTACAGTAGCGAAGAAGATAAATATATATATACACGTGTATATATGTAATCATTTTTTTTAAAGTCCTGGCTTCAGCCAGGAGGGGTTTAGACCTTCAGAGTCCTTTGTCCCACCCCCTTTTCACCATCTCAAAATGAAGACAGGGAATCTTGAGCTCCAGCAGAGATTTCTGGCTAAAACCAGAACACACATATACTCCTCAATTTACAGCACAACTTATTTTCCCTCCAAAGTCTGTCATGCCAGGACAACAAAGACCTGAGCAATGAAAAAACATTTGCAACTGTACAGAGTTTTAAATTCTGATTCATTAATTTGATTTTTCTTTTTTGAGGTAATACAGAGTGCAAGAGACCCAGGTATTCCAGGCATCATAAAAATACTGACCAAGACAAGATTTCCTGTTGCTAAAACCTTTGTGAACTGGTTAGTCACATCTAGATTAACACTTTGTGACCTTTACAGAAAGGTCTTGCAAGCTCAAAGATTAAACAGAGAGGAATGTGCATCTGATCATGCAATACACTAACAACCCTATGTTTAAATATCACCTGGCTAGAGGGATTGTCCATTTTGAAGACAGCGGCATCATCCTCCAAGAATCTTATTTGAAGTGTGCAAAACCACAGCAGAAAATTGGCTCAAAAAACCATAAGGCTCAAAAAACTCTGTCAGCACTGCTACAACCCCCCAGGGAGCACTTTTATTTGTTTTGTGGTATGTTGGTTTGGGGTTTTTTCTCCTTTATTTTTTTGTTTGGTTGCTTTTTGTTCATTTGTTTTTGTTTTTAAGTGAGCAGGGCTACTCAGACCACTGCACCGGAGAGGTTGCTGTGATCAGATGTCCTCCCCTGGGGCTGCATAGGCAGTCTTGATGAAGACAACAGTGACTCACCCTCCACAGGTCTGCTTCTCTGAGACAGTATTACCTTCTCACATCCCTGCTAGCAGGGTGAGCCCCAAATCATACAGTCTCTGAACAATGCCCTAGCTGCCAGTTGGTGAGAAAAATCAAAGTTAGATGTAGCGCTCCTTGTTAAGTACATTCTAGCAATTTTAATCAGCTGTAAAATTGAAGGATTTGCATTTATTCAATTTTTTTAGCAATGTGTAGAAGTTACCACTCAGTCTCCATGGACTGTCTGAAATAAATGCGAGCTAAAAACAGGAGTTACCTATGACCTTGGATTATAACATATTCAAAAACTCAGTCTATGGCTGTGACCCAGTGACTCAATGAACTTGAAACATCCCACTAAAAAAAAAAAAATCTCAGAGTAAGTTCCCAGGAGCATGACAAACGGATGGGTAAAATAACGTGTGGGTTGGACAGAGCACTATCAAGGAAATGCCTTGATCTTGAACTGTGGCTGCCAGATCACAGAGCGGTCTTGAGGGAGGACATCAGGTTCTCATCCGAGACCTGCTTTTAGTAAATGGTCCCAGAATATCCCATTACAGAGAGAGGGTACACACAGCAACCACAGGCATTAGCTGACTGCTCAACTATGTCCCTGCAACATATAAAAATCAAATGACAGAGCAGATGATGAAAGAGAAACAATCAAAAAGAAATTAAAGCTGACTGGTGTCTTAAGCTACAGTAAATTGCCTTGTGTTCTCCTGTGCAGCTAGGTAGGGATGTTGGTACTAAATAAAAAGAAAATTAACCCTGCTCTTTTTATCTAACCTCAATGTTAAAACACCGTTTCATGTTGTCATTGCAGCCGTTATATTTGGCACAAACCTTGGCTGCTCCCACTTTTCTGAAATCTTATTCCCTGTTAAAATCCAAGAGAAGTTTAGAAAGAGGTTAAGCAGCTCAATTTCAGGCATGTTGGGAGGGTCTGTTGTTAGCGCAGTCCACAGCAGAGATGGGGTGAATTTAAGACCTGTGGTTTTTTTGGTAAACATGGTAGGGAAAGCAAAAGAGTTAAAAATCATTTAAACTTGCTAAAATACAGAGTCAAAACAACAGCCAAAGGCTATGGAAACAGATCAGAGAAAAGACACTTTTAGAATATAAAAGTTGTCACGAAAATACTAAATTTCAGCTCTACTAAATAAAACATATTCTAAAGGTTTTTTTGTTTTAAAGACCTCGTTGAGATCATAATCAATCAGTCTGGTTACTTAGACACAGCGCCCATCGGAGGATTTCGCAAAAATGAAGAACTAAATTATTCAGCATTTAAGCAATCGTGTAAAGAATATGTAGCTGAAAAGGACAAACTGCAAAACAAGATCATTTTTCCATTCCTTCAGTATATACTGTAGTTTTACCTGGGCCTTCCAGAGAGATATCTAAACATTTTTTCCATGCACAGAATCGAGATCCCAGCTTTTAATCTTGTATTTTTAAGTCAAATTACTCTAGTATTTATATGCAACTGAAAAGGATGATCTTCCTGTCTAACTTCTTAAATTAATGTTTTCACTGTATTTACAGCTATGTTTTTTCCTTCTCAGTTAGGCTTTAAAAACCAATCAAACAAAAAACCCCAAACAAACAACCCTCTCTCCCTCCCTCAAAACAACAACTAAACAATCAATCAAACCAAAACCAAAATCAAACAAAAACCCCCAAACAACCCTGCCCTTCTCTATTACAAATCTCCATAACGTTAAGCTTATAAATATTAGGTAAGTCTCATCTTTGTATACATGTACTACACGCAGACAGTACATGCATATGTCCAAGGAGTCACAGAGATAACCTTCTTCAGAAAAATACTATATATTCTCAGAAAGACAGAAATTAGTAAGTTTAAAAATTTCAGTTTCCTCAGAAAGATTTTTTTAGCTGTAACGTACAAAACTAGATGAGATTTACACTCTCCATGAAGAGTTCTGATGGATTTTAGATATGCTTTAAAAAATTAGCTCTAATCTTCTAGAAGACTTTCCCTTTTTAAGTCTTCCTCAAGATTCATTATCAAGATTTGGAATGTCTTACAAAACGTGAATACAAGCCAATTAGTGCTGGAGACTGTATCACAGCAGTTAATAGCCACAAGAACAACGACAAAATGGACCTTATTGCATGCAATTGCATGCAATTTTCATATACAGCTGTTAAAACCCAGGCAGGAGCCCGTAACACTGAAATTCATACAGAACTGATACTGTAAAATGTTGTGCCAACACGTGACAAGATGGAAAATGCTGTTTGTCAGTGACTGCATCTCAAGGTCACAGTATTAAACAGCATCAAAATAACTTGTTAAGGTGATAAATTTTGTCTCAAGCCCCCACCTCTTTTATTGTAGCATTGAATCTGGCATTGAATTTCCTTCTGGCAGCTGCATGAAAATACTAAACCACTCTCATGGGCTGAATGACACAATCTGGGCATCAGGGTTTACTGACTCATGACAGATGACCAACACACATTTCAAATCTTTGATCACTGGCAGAGTTTCTTACTTATCTTTCAAATCACAGAATGACTTTTTAAATCGCATAACATTCTGAGTTGGAAGGGACCCACAACGATCATCAAGTCCAACTCGTAAGTGAATGGCCCCTACGGGGATTAACCCACAGCCTTGGCATTATTAGCACTGTGCTCTAACCCCTTAGCTAATCTCGGGCATGTTTGCTGCAAATTTTTAAACAGTAGATAACCTCAAATCTAAGCCAAACAATAATGATTAAAACAGCAAGACATCAACTCTACCTAATTATATTAGGATTTGTTTTTAAAGAGGACACTTTTTGAAACTTAATGCCAAGCATGTTTTTAGTTGTTGGTCGCAGAGCAAGCAGGAATATTGTACTGAAAAAAAACTACAGTAGATGTTAGTACTCATTCAAATGCAGTTCTGTAATGAGGCGATAGCAAAGTCTGTTGAACAGAATTCGAGGCATTCTGCGCTGCTTAAAAACACAACAGTTTCAAATCATCATCCATTTCCACCCTGCCATTGTGACAAAAGATTTTCAGAGTTCTATTACCTCTTTTTTCCCACCACCATATTAACATGTCAGAAAGCAAAATGTAACTGACAGATTTAACCCATATATTTACCTAAATGGATAATTGTTACTCTTGTGACAGTCTTCAAAATAAGTCAAACATGCCAAAATAAATACCTACAACATGTGCCTTAAATTTACTTCCCCCCCCATTTTCCTAAGTATGTTAAATAGAGAGGTCTATATGCTTATAAAGGGAACTCAACCATTCTGCAGCAAAATGGACTTACAGAAAGTGCACTATAAAATAACACTGTTAAGTTCTAGACCTTGCATTGCTGAATTACTGACTTATGCTCAACTTTAATTCTTTTACTACTCAACTTCTGAGCAGTTTTAGAGATTTTTATAATGTATCTCCTTCAGAACTCAGGAAAACTGAACCTAACAGAAGAATGAAAACCCACCCCCATGGCACCTGAGCCAACCACCTTCCTGGTGGAAGAGTGGCAGGACTGGAACTCTGGTTTATTGCACAAGAACAGAGACCCCTGCCCGGAGGTAACCATCAGGAGAGCAACCTGCCACACTATCCTTGGAGTGCCGACACATTTTGCTAGACGATATCGGCTACTTCCCCTTAGAAGGAATGGTGACAATCTGCAGGTGTATCCCAGACTAGAAGTGTGTAACAGCAACTACTTTCACTGCTTTTACACTTAAGCTCAGTCCCATTCTCCCTTGCCAACCCTTGCCTACACCAACCCCATTCCAGGACAGGGTCTCCATTGCCCCAGTTACTTACATGGAAACATCTCATGCTTTATTTCATTAAGGCTCTTAGAGCTTATGTCTCCTCCTCCTCCAGCCAGTTCCAGTCATCTTTTCTGCACCGCAAAGAGGTGTAGTCACTGCTTTCTGTGACATTAGCATCATTATCCTTCCAGGATTCCATCGGGTTCTCAGTTGCATCCACCCACCTTCCCTCAGACTTTTTATCATCTCCTCCACAATCAAACTGGACCACTGCTTATTGCCTCAAGATCTGTAAGGGGCCATTCAACTCAAGCAAGAAAAAACTCCACTACATTCACTTTTTATTGCCAATGACACCCTGCTTTCAAAGAGCTATTACAGGGAATATTGCTGGGCTACAACTGATAGGACTGGCTCACTTGCTTAGCACAGGGGACATGGACAGGATCATCAATGATAGATGGAGCGAGGGAGGTAACGTGCAATGGAAGTTAAACTACTTAGAAGAAACTATCAACTGACCTTCAAAACCTACACAAGGAATTGCCAGTAATATCCCTGAATTAAAGGCCTGAAAAAGTCACAGCTTCTGCCTCAATGTTTTAAAACACACATTTGAAATCACAGTGAGAATTTTTGTTTTAAGTTTGACAACATATCAAACAACTTGACACTGAGTCTTTTAACAGGAGAAAACAGAGAACCACAACAATTTCCCTGCTCAATACAAATAAAAAGACAAGGCAAGTAAGCATTTGACAATTCCTCTTTTTTTTTTTTTGCCAGTTATGATGAATTCAAGTGCAGAAATGTTAAGCAGTTGGTGTTTCTCAAAAGATATTTTGTAAAGTAGTAATCCAAATACCAAAATGCATCTTGGCATGTATTACAATGAAAAAGTGTTGACATACATTCACACTTTATTTCATGTTTTTTTTTCAAAGAATAAAGTACCAGTAAAGATCCATTTGCCGTACTGCAAACTCCTTGTTCTTACTGAGAAATACTTACTCTTGCAGACAATCCCACACAAATCAATGCTTCCTTTCCTTAGATGTCACATTAAAGTACTCAGGTTTTAAGTGTTGTGAATGGGATTTGCAATCTGTTATAGTGTAAGTAAAGAGGATTGTCTGTATTTATGGAGCAAATGCTGGAAAACAAAAAGAGAATGACATCTGCTTTAAAGTAACTGCAGACAGTACAACTGGTGTATTTTGGAATCCTAAGGCAACACTGTTGGACCAGCATATGAAACTCTGCTGTAGAGACCCAGTTAATGTATTGTTTTCTTCGTCAGAGTAGAAATATTCTGTTGTTTTTCCCTTGCTTTTTTGTTTTTTCCTAATTCAGTAATAAGCAGCAGTATGAAATGCCAACGTTGCCAGAAGACAAATTATGTACTGAACTTCTGCATTCAACGAATCCCTTAAGATAATGTATAATGTCTGCTTGGAATAGCACACTCTTTAAGGTGATCTATCTGGCAACATTCATGTATATCAAAAATACACATGCACACTTTTGCAGACTCACAATTTAATGTATTTTCAGAATTCACTACAAAAATGCAGTTTCACAACTGTTAACATACATTGAACTTCTACAGTAGTATGGATGATGTACAAATGTCTTTTTCAGAACTACCAATACTGTGCATTGTGCAAATTGTCTAGGACTCCACTCCTTCTTGAGCAGCAGCTGGAAGAAAATTTGTATGTTGAATACTGATATCAAAATACAGATTTAAATAATTTACTCTTAAAAACATTCATATTTATAACCTCTTACAGAAAATAAACAATTCATCTGATTATCAGATATGTCTCTCAGTTTTTCCAGTTCCAAGGTATACACAGGTCTCCATCCTGCAGCACAGAGTAGAAATGTGAAATGCAAAGGTGCATGCCTTGTAGGTATGGCAGTGATTCTTCCAGCAGCCGCTTACAACAATCTATCATCTGGGCACTGGAAACACTCGGCTCCTTATACAGCCGGTCCAAAGAGAATTTTTCAGTGGAAGTATCAATTAGCTCTTTTTCTGTAATCATCATCCTAGCAAACGAAGGCAACACACAGTGACAAAGTTAGAACTTAGCATCTTAAAAAAAACCCCAAAAACCAAACCACCTTGAAGCAAGCACTTCAATATATACTGAATATACATTAAAATCAGAAATAATGAAATAAGTAGGTTATATGCATGTAAACAAAGGTATCAATTCATGTACAGTTGGTACAGCTGAGATTTTTGTGCAGGTTGATACCTGTGTCTACTCAGAGGTCAGACTGAACATTCTCCCATGACTATGGGCAAAAGCATGCCCAGGGAGTCACATTTGAAAGCTTGCACCATGACATCTTTTTGCTCACTAAGTAACAGGGAAAAATATCAAAATAAAATCCTATAAAGCTCCACTTTTAATGTAAGGGATGCAAGTACTTAAATAATGTCGAAAGTGTAAGTTTGAAGTATAAGATCATGTTCATAATTATTCTCATTTTTATAATTACACCAGTACTCTGTATGTCATCAAAAACAACAGTTGATAGGTACAGTCAATTGATGCACATTAAATGTGTTAGTAACTTCCTAAAAGCGGAATTATATGGATCCACTTGGACCTTATGATCTTAAAGGTCAATTCTAAGAATACTGAATTCATAGCTTGCAGATGATTTTTTCCTTTCACCCCAGAGTGATAAGACACCACATGGCAAACTCAAACTACTCAGAAATAAAGTTAATGTGTAGAGTTAATTAAGTCACTGGAGCTGTGACTGATCAACTAATGCAGACAGTTCAGGCTTTCTAAACTAACTGAAAAACAACTAGAAGTAATGATTCTGTAGTTGTCTCAATATTTTTAGTTTAGATTTTTTATTACTGCTGTCACATTGTAATTAACATTAATAGAAGTTGTTGCTTTTCTTATCCAATTAAAGGTATCTTCCTTTAAAAAAAACCCCACCTCCCCTTTGGAGAAGTAATTGTAAAAAAATTATGCAATTTTGTCTTGTAAGCAAAGATCTTTTATATCAGAATGAAGTTTCTACAAGGTGAAGGAGGGTATTTTCTAACAACTGTTTGTGTTCACTGAATGCTGCCATTCTTCACTTAGTAAAGCTGATGGTTAAAGTTCTATTTTATAAACAGAAGATTTTTTCCACCAGAAGAGTATGAATATGTTCTTCAAAGTTCTCCTCCTCCTCCAAATAAAAAACATGACATGCAAAGATTTTAATGAGCTAAATGTATCAAGTCACATGAACACTTACTCCTCCTTTCTTTTCAGATTCTCTCTTGCTTCCTGTGCTTTGGCAAAAATAAACCATTGAAGAGCTGCTGGATCACAGACCGTTGGGATCATAAAGTGTCCAAATTCATGTAAGCTTGGTGCATATCTGTCACTTATGAAACATGATGGAAGTAAAGAACAAGGTATAATTTTTTAAATGCAAGTATTTCCATTAATTACTTTCAGCATGAATTCTGAAGATAAAAGAATATAAATTAATCACTATCAGAATAATTGGTAAAAAACTAATCAAGTTTGGTTCATGAGACTACAGAAACATAATACATAATTATTTTTTAAAACTACATTTCAAAATCAACTGACAACAATACTTAAAAAATATGAACACCAGCACGACAGCACAAAACTTTTGATTTACCCCAGCACAATACTGAAAAATAAAGACAGAACTTTGAGTCCAACTTGAATGAAATTAAGCAGGATTTTCTTCAGTCTGATTCCTTCTTAACCCACAAAATGCACTTAAAACCTTCAGAAACAAAGCGACTTTGACATAATGAAAATCCGAGATTATATTACTTTTCTTCTTAGTGAAAGCAATAATCAGGGTACAAAAAAAAACCCCAAAAAAGAGTAAAAGCTCTGAAAGAAATAAACCTTTCCTGCAAATACCTACCTTTCCAGAATCATTTGCAAACCTCGCAGACTGCGAGGATGAAAAGGCAGTCTGCTGTCACGTAATTTATTATAGAAAGAGTTCAGAGTCTCGTAGTACTCTTCTAGAGTCAGCAAAGGTTGCAGTTCTTCAATATATATTACTTGTATGCCTCCCAGAAGTTCACTTATCCGATCTTCCAAGAACAGCAGCCTTTTTTGAAGCTTATAATAATTTGGCAGTCTCTCAAAAATCTGTGCACACACACAAAACACATCTCCTATGTCACAGAGCATAAAACTAATTTTAATAAATTAAAAAAATAACAAGAAACTATAAAAGAGACACTTAACAATACAAATATGGAACTCAAGGGGAAAAAAATAAAATCAAAGAATACCGAAATTGAGAAATATCAAATATATACATTTTGGGACTAAGATTGTAAGTATTTTTCATATTTATGCTATAAAGGCACCACTATATATACAGAAATTAACAGTTCCAGATTAAAAAAATATACCATCTGAAGCAAAAATAAAACATTTATCACCACACTTATAGTGGTAGAGCTATTCCTCATACAATAGTCACTACTCACCATCTACTCTGTTATTACATTATAATGTAGTTTTACATACAAAAAAAATGCTGCTGTTGGAACAAGTCAAGTGATTTCAGAACAATCTCTTTAGAAACCCAGGAGAGTAGTAGAATCAGAACAGTTTTTGGCACAACAAAATTTATTAGTTCAGGATTTGCATTTGTTATGGAGAAAAATGGCAAAACTCCTCTAAATATTGTACTTCTGATGAAGCATTCTAGAGACTGACTTGGACAGTATCCTACTGCTTTCTTCTTCTAGTAATTAGTAACAAAAAGTAGTAGCACTTAGGACTATTTTCTAAAATGGGGTAGAATTGGACAATTATGTCCTCTAAAAACCAAGTGGCTAATCGACCTGATCAAGATTTTCACTGACTTTTTCTATGTAACATTTCACATGATCTCCAGTGCATTTTAAAATAAAAAGCCTTTGATTTCAGGTTCAAATTTATACCTTTCTTTTGTACCATCACTACAACTAACTACACACATTATCCCATTGGCATGGCATTTTGTGTAGATATATGACCTCCTCTGAAAAGTTAGAAAGACCTCCTTGGCAAAGTTAGAAAGAGCATTTATCTTTTCAAGGAAGATAAGAGTTTATTTTAGTATTCATCAGAACGTCTAAGTCCTTAGTAAATCATTCACACTAACAAACCATGGTTTGTTTTCTCTCTCAGTGAAACATATATAGGTGAAAATTCAACAACCAGAGAAAGAACATTGAGTGTCAAGTTTTCATATTATTCACTGACTGGACTACAGAAATAGAATGTTCTCATATTCTAACAGGGTGAAATTTCCTAGTATGAAATTCCACCAATTGTCTCCTTTAGAAGTATTTTTTGATAGAACTATCAATAATATTTCAGCAACCACGATTAAAGAAAAATTACTTAAGTGACATGTTGATATCACTACAAATTTAATTTTTGGTTCTTTGCATATAATACTTTATCATTTAGAATGCCAGAAAGCTTATCAACTGAACGTTACACAAGCAGCAGCAGAACTGGCATAGTCACTAAAGATAAATTTCTGCAACATCCACATTAGCTGCCTAAAAGAACAAAATGGACTGATGGGGTTGGTTAGTAGTCATTGACTGAAATCATCAGTTCACAACTCCCTCTAAATCTCATATTTATGAAAAATCTGAATAAAATTCATTAGTTCTTCATGGAAATGAGCTCTTTATGGATCACTAAATATTCTGCCAGTGCTTGCTGCACAGACTGGAACGGTGCATAACAAATTAGTTTTCTTTGTATCTAATCAGGAGTAGTACTGACTTGTTAATGAAAGCAGCAGTAAACATCTGACAAAGACTGTTGTTAGTAACAGCACACAGAGGATTAAATTTAGAATGCAGTGTACACAGTGATGCTAAACATAATAGCTAAGTGTTTGCTTTAAATTACTCATCAGTTATCTGCACCTATTAATATTTTTGTTATAGTTTTAAAAAGGATGTCATAACAAAAGGCATTATCATTTACTTGGAAATCCTCTTACTTTGGTCCAGTGATGGTGAACATCCATGGTCCCCAGCATTATGTGACCTGCTGCACTCATACCCGAGCGGTCTGTAAATACCACTGTGCGCCCTAGAGATTGAACAAAGCTCTTTACTAACTTGAGTTACTGCAATAATTCTCACAGTGTATTTCTGCAGCACAAATGCACATGAGTAGATGCTTTTGTTATTCTCAAAGTTTGAGAGAGATTCTTGAAAAGTCTAGTTTAAGAATTTTTTTCCATACAAACCTGACTTAGCATTTGCCTTCTCCCTGTTTGAACTTGATAGTTTTTTAGATACTTGGATTTTTTTCTTATGACTACTTTTAAAATAAGAGAAAATCTCAGCAGACAGCATATTTAAAGAATCTGTACAAATAACACATACAGTAGGAAACATGTTATATGTTTAAAGTATACATAAGTAAGGTAAATGTTGGTCAAAGAACTATTAGCACAGTCATTCAACACCATTTTCACAGAACTCTCTGCAACATGCAAGCTGTAATAATTTTCATTTCACATTAGGTTTTCACTCCTTTTTTAAAGAAAAAATAGAGACAACATAAAAGGATAATTCCGGGTGTATTTTTAGGGTGATAAACCAATTTTGAGTCTGAGTATGGTTTTTTTAAGTGAAGTACAAAGATCCTTAAGAATTCTTTAGGGTAAGAGCACAGGCAACTAATTATTTATCAAAATAAGCTTCCACAAAAGTCTTCAGTGTGATGTATTAACCTACAAGACAAGGCTTAAAGAGAAGCTCTTGGTCTCAGAAATCAGTTTTCCAAAATCCCAAAGAAAGAGCAGCACTGACTTTAAGGTATCTAGTCCATTCTTGTACCCTAAGGCAAGATCAACAGTACCTGTATAATTACTGACAGGTATTTGTGTATTATTACAGATGTTCAAAGATGAAGACTACAACTGGTTCACAAGACAGACTTTTTTAGCACTTTAAATCCTTAGCATGCTTAGGAAGAGAAACTAATTTGAAACCTGATACAATTTAAAACTACTACTTATTGTCCTACCCACTGTCTTTTGACAAAGGATTAGGTGCACCCTCAAATGAAAGCATCTCAAAACTGACTATCTGCAGACAGGCATAAAATGTGGAATTACAATTAGAGGAAACAGCTACTGCCACAGGTCAAACAACTGTATGAGAGGAATGGTAGGTCAGGTTTACAGAATATTTTAGTTTTTCTTGAGAAAATACAGACTTTAATATAGTTATTTTATGGAACACACATGAGAAGAGAAAACAAATACAATTTTAAAGGTATTCTTCTAAGTCCTCCTTATACTGACTCTTTAGAGAGCTCCTCACATTTTTGTCTTGAATCTACCATGGGTAACAGTCTATTGCTACCTCCGCCCTTTCAGAGGTCCAGACTAGATTTTTTACCTTCATTGTTAATATTAAGTCTGGTGCCTTCAACTCACTCTGTTTGCATTTATTAAGAAGTAAACTAGAAGCTGAGTGTAGCGAATATTCTACAAGGTAAGACCACCTTAAAAAATACCCAGTAGCTTAAAAGTTCTCACCAGCTTTTCAGTAAGCCTGGCAAGTTTGTTTTTGCAGTTACGAAAGGTATTTATGAAAAGAACAAAAGCTCTGCTGTCACAGAAGACCCATGCTCATCTCTAGATAGATTCTATATTAGGATATATGAAACCAGCAACAGAAATACCTTTAACATTCTTTAATACTTCAGGTCGCTGTTGGACTAAGCGAGCTAGACTGTGCAGCTGGCTACAGCGGTGAGCAATACCCCAGCTTCTCTGCCACCTAAATAAAAATACAATTGAAAGCATTTAATTCTCAATATCATTAAAAAAAAAAAAAAATCACAGAAGTTGAGATGCAGCCTTATAACACAAATAAAATAGCACTTCAACAGTAATAAAAGCAAGTGCTACTGAAAAGCTGTCCATGTCATATGTTATTTGAACAGTTAAAAAGCCTAAATAAAATTTCACAGTGTTTCTTAAAGTGAGGCCAAAAAACCCAAAGAAAACCAATGACAGATATAAGAAAATCAAATACAAAATCTGGTAGACAGAATAGAACTTGTAAATCTCTCCCCCAATTAGAAGGGGGTTAGCAAGAAAACAGTGACAGACAACTCCGTATTTGGCTCAGTCATGCAGCATGCAGTTTATTTGTACACTGTGTAATGTTTGTCCAGAGGAGCAAATACAGTATCTAAGGTTGTTTTTTTTTTTTTTCCCCGACTTCCTAGCCCAAAACATTACTATAATTCCAGTGGAAAGTTGCTATGTATTATCTGTATTTTAAGTGGAGTAATTTTTGTTAAACGATACAGGAGCCAGGTGTTACCTGGGTGACTTTAATATACGCAGTTTTGACATCTTTTCCATCACAGACAGATCAGATTTCTAACTAAATTGCAAAAACATTTAAATTGTGAAGTTGTCCCAGTGTATTGAAAAAATACACCCTTTTACAGAGTTGATATAAAACTGTCTCAAAGTAGGAAATTACTATTCCCTTATTGTACTGGGTCTGTCTGGAATTGAGTTAATTTTCTTCACAGCGCCCATCTTTCGCATTTTTATTAAAACAGTGATCATAACACACCAATATTTTGTGCAGTGCTGGCACAGTGTCCAGGTCTTCACTTCTTCTTCCCTACCTGCCCCCCAGCATCAGCAAGTAGGCAGGGGTGGGCAAGATGCTGAGAGGGGACAAAATCACAACAGGTGACTCCAACTAACCAAAGGGTTATTCCAGACCGTATGTTGTGTTCAGCAATAAATGCACAGGGAAGAAAGAAGGAAGGGGGGGATCCTCGTGATTACGGTGTTTGTCTCCCCAAGCAAGCATTACACATACTGAGGCCCTGCCTCCCATAATGGGCTAAACACCTGCCTCTGACAGGGGAACAGTTAATTTATTCCTCCTTTTGCTTTGCTTGAACTCACAGCTTTGCTTCACTATTAAAACTTCTACTTTAATCCACACATTTTCTTGGTTTTACTCTTCCTTTTCTCTTTCTCCCATCCCACTCGGGGTGTATCAAGTGGCTGTGTGGGGACTTAGCTGCTGGCTGGGGTCAACCCAGATTATCTCATTTGGGGGAATTTAACTAGCAAAACCTCACTCTTTGGGATGCAGGAAATGGCACTAAGCCACAGCACTTGTGAGGCAATTTAATCTAATCCAAGTAATTCAAACAACTACTTACTGTTACCTAGCAATATCACTTTGCTTTCAGTAGCACCAGACGGGAATGTAAAAAGGTGGCATGTCTTCAGCTGTCCTAAACTTATACATGGCATAAAGCCAATGACCCAGTTATTTTTCAGACCTCTGTGAACACTGGCAATATCACAAGTAACAGTTCCCTATTAAGATACTGGTTTGTCAGATTTCCAACACGCACATTCTTTTCTGAATTATAACGATATAACTCATGGAAGGTGAATAACTCTGCATGGAACACAATAGTTTTAGTGAATTTTAAAAGCACAAACTGTAAGAAAATTAGATATAAGCAATGAATAAAATCAAATGCACATGTTTAATACTGAAGACTGTTTCAGAATCTTAAAAACCCTCACCACAGCACAGTTGCAGAGGATTAGAAATTGTGTTCAAAAAAACTGGCTTCAGCTTAAAAGAAGCCAGGGCCTTTTACAGGGTGAAAGGACAAAAGCATGATTTCAGAGGCTCCAACTCTCTCTTTCCTTTTTTTTAAAAAACAGAACTTAACAGACTGGTCTGTGAAATAATCCCCCAAAGTTAATTTTTCCATTGGTGAATACCTTCACTGCCATTTTCCCATACCGAATATCACACTTCAGAACATTCTCAGCCAAAGGCACAAAATTTAAAAAGGGATCGCAAATTATTTTCTGAAACTATTCTGAAGAATCAAGATCTCCAACTGTACTCTGCCCTTCTAAGGAAACACAGCTCCTACTCTGGAGAGTGGGAAACAAAGCACTAGAAGGAACATTTTTATTAAACATTCACACGATATGTACAATGTGCAAAGTTGCATTTCACTGCCAGTCTAGTTATCTTTGTAGATATTAACTTGAATTCAGGAAGAGCAATTTTAACCAGCAAAACACCACCCAAACTAACACATATGCACAGGTTCTATTTCTAGTTATGTGTTTGCCTCAACCGGAGCCTACATTTTTAGTTACAAATACGAGATCTCTTGGAGCAGATTTTAACAGGAAACTTTTGTCCCAAAAGAATTCTTCTACAAAAATATTCAATGCAGTAACACTTTTTCATATATGAAATATAGCTTTTTTGCTGAAACGAGTCTTTAAAGCTCATGGCGTAGAATTAGGCAACACTTCCTTGCTTTGATTGCCTTAATCCAAATCCAACTGATCTAATTTATTACCTGATATCTGAGAGCTGGAGTTCATTACAAAGTTCAGATTTTAAACGTTCTAGTTCTTTTCTAAGCGGCAAACTCTTTTTCAGCTTTTTTACTGCACTTGCTCCATTATCATCTAGCCAGGATCTGAAAGAGGAGGAAAAATGCTCAACAGTAGAAGCATGCTGCTGTATTACCTTTCATGCAAACAGTACAGGTAACTGAATTCTTACTGCTAACATAAAGGTTTTATTTCAAAATTACCAGGTGAAGGGATTTTTTAAAAATAGAGGACAGAAACTGAAATTGTTGAATGCTTCACCTGAAGATATCTACAAAGTAAAACCTGGTACTTAATGTCTTTGAAGGGGACTAGGGAATCAAACTGAACCAAAAGACACTGACAGTGTAAACTGTAAGACTCAGAGGTATGAAAGGGGTAGAGAAGCAGATTAGTGTGATTTCAGGGGGCAGCTTCAGAACGTTGTGTTTTAATGAAAGAAATCTCCACGTACCTGCCTTTAAAAAAAAAAGCCACGACAAAGCCCAATGGAAAACCCAACCAAAGTGATCATAGTAGATTACCAAATACAAGAGGTGGTACTAGAGGGCTAGGTTAGGTAACTTCTACAGAGCTGACACGAACATAGATTAAATGAGTCAAAGTATAATCACAATAATTACAACCAGACAAACATGACTCATTAAGTACATCTAAAATTTCAATAAATAGATAATTCTATTTATAGGGAAAAGTTACTCTTTAAGAGATTTAGCCTTTGTTCATAGCATAAACTGATTTTTCATACTCTTATTTTTACAAACAAATACTTCCATTCTCATATTGTATTCTGAGCAAAAAATTTCAAACTCAAGTAAAAAGAGAGGCCTAATGCCAAAAGGATAGTTATTCAAAGGAGATTGTTAATATATAACTCTTTGTGGCATTTCTTGTATATGTGTAAAACTAAGTAAAAATATTCTCTAGTATGTTAAACTTCAGTTAAGTGTTTTACAATTGCATATGTTAAAGCAGCTTTATTTGTGAAGTGGTATGCAGGACAAGGGGTATGCTTTGCTCTGAAGAACCTTCCAGCACAGTCCTGCATTCATTTCAAATGACACAAAGTTACAAGAAGTTTTTCAAGGCCACAAAATGTGTATGTGTCCCAAAAAGAGCACCAATTTCTAATACACAACATGCTACATTAAATGCAAGTTCAGTATTTATAACTGCATCAATTTAAATATTAAGGTTGGCATGATGAACAACAAATGAGGAGCACAACACTAAGATACCTGACAAATTAAAACCTTTTAACCTTAGTTTTCATGTATTATCTCTCACTCCCACCAGAACGTGATAATGAAAGAGTAACAATAAAGTTAGGAGCCATATAGTTTTGAGTTACAGAAGTACTGTAAGAGGTAAGGAGCTATTTGGAGCAAGTGGACCCTCTGTCTCCTTCTGAACTGCCACCAATATTCCACAAACCTGAAAAGCTAAATCAACCAAAACTGGATTGACCAAACATGACTGCTGGGCAAAGACACAAGAATGCTAGCTGGCACTAGTTATCCCAGGGGCTCATTAGAACTCTCTTTAATTATAAAAAGCATGACAAAATTACATGTTGAACAATAAAGTTTTGTATTGTTCAGAACGCTTATTGCCTGCCTTTAAAGAACTTGGCACTAGAATAAGACCAATTTAGGCTACAAAATTTCCGTTCAATGAAAGCATTACATACATCAAAGTTGTTTCCACTCTCTGGGCTTGTTCTAGTTCCTCCTCAGGATCCTTGAATCCAGTAAACGAATAGTAAGTCTTATCCCATTTGATAGGTCTGTTCACTGTGCTTTTTGCTTCCTTGTGTGGCTGAGAGTTCACATTCAAACTCTGAATATGCTCTGTAGATAAACTGCAGGAGTTGAGAATATCTAATACTGTGCTCAGGAGATCCCTAGTACGTAACGTAAAACTGACTGCTCGAAACCCTGTAAAATACAAGTATTATTTAATTAAAATTATTTAAAGTGCATTCACATTTCTCTCCTCTTACACGAGAAACCAAACAAGGCACAGATAGTTGGAAATTATTATGATACTGTTATTTCAGTACTCACTGCAAAATTTACGTGCAGTTTAACTATGTCTCATCACAGCTACTGGGCCAAACTGCCCTGTTAGAAAGCAAGTTTTTGACTCAAGAGCAGAAGACAGCTTCCACTTCAAATGTTACATTAAGCAGACTGAACATAACACTATTTTTTTGAAAAACAGTATGATTTTATTTTCTAGGACCTAGCACTAGGGTCCTTCACAATTTGCTCAAGTCTTTTAACTGTCAGGATATAGGACGTAAAACTCATCTGTTAGGTAAGGCATATTGGTACACCAGAGACAAATATGCAGACTAAAATTAATCATAAGCAATATTCCAAATTTGGCAATACTTTTTGTGGTCTCAAAGATAAGAGACAATGTGGTAAATTGAAGCTTCAGATATTATACAGCTTCTGCTTTACAGAATAAGTTCCTATTGATCCTACAAGTACCCTGACACTGTGTACTGAGGATAAGGACCCAACTGTTGTTCCAGTTAAACATGACAATAGTATTAAAAGCAGAAAAATTATCATTTACATCCACCTATGTTTTTTACTTTCTCACACTGTAACTTGACCTCAACTCTGTAATGTCTCATTCTTTCAACGCTTTTTAAAGCTTAGATGTTTAATTACTTGGGATGGTCCCAGCTGTCTGATCTAATACATATTTTCATTTCTAATCCATTTTTCATGGATTTTATTCAGCTGAGAAGTCTTTATGACTGCACAAGGCTAAGTAATGGTCGGAAAGAATTTAAATACAGGAAGATACATTCTGCACGATATAAAAGCACCTGAAGCACTGAAGGATTCTTGAACATTAGAAGAGTTTGGTTCTGTTTCTCTTACATAAAAAGTAAGCTGAGTTGGCTTCAAGGAACGAAATCCTGGTTTCTGTAGGTTCTCCAAGTAGCCATTTAACCTCTTCAGAGAGTTTTCATTTACTTCCTATTTAAAAACAAAACCAAACAAAAAACCATTACAGATGATGAATTTGGTAATTTTTCACTTAAACCTTTTTTAATCTTACAGGTAGAATTAGTTCTTACAAAATGCCAGTTGCTCTTAGCAAGTAGTGATGCAGTTTATATTCTTAGCATTACTAATTATCTTGCATGAATAAATCTGTATGATGTACATACTTGTACATTCCAAAACCTACTTTTAAGGCTTTCAAGCTTAAAGAAATATACTGATTCAAATATAATGCACAGCATTTCAAAATGATAAAGTAGTATGTATTCTAAATTAGTTTGGAAGGATTCAGTATTTTGTTTAGAACAATTAGAAAATATGAGTAATAAATAATGGATGTTTAAGGGCCCTATCCTTGCTAAAAATAAAGGAAGTGCATCTTTTTGTTCCATGGTAACAACCACATTAAATTCTAACACTATGTTTGTCTCTCTGAGAGCAGGAAAACTAGAAAATTTCCATCCCTAATACATGAAATATTTACAGAGAAAGCATACTAAAAGATTTTTACCCTCTCTTTGGGATGCTGGCCAAAGAAATCTGGATGTACAGCAAAATAGAAAGGTCTGAGAGCATTGATGGCATCAGCTCCTGACAAAGTTCTTGCCTGAAGAACACACTGTAGCAATATCTTGTCCAGACATAACCTAATAAAGTAATAAAATATTTATGTATGATGCAACCAATCAAGTGACAAAACAAATTACATTAGAATGTGATAGAATTGAGTAAATGTTCACAACTGCAAGTATAATAATTTAAAACTGATATCAGAAGTCTGAGTTCTAGATTTTTCTTTCCCCTTAGGATTCACAAAGCTGTATTTCAACAGAGCCAATCCAACAGGTTCTAGAGATGGTGGATGCTAATGGCTGATTAAAGACATGTAAATAAGTACAGTAACTTTTCCCTCTACTTTCTCAAAGAAAAATTCCCCAATCAAGAAGTTCAAATTACAGATGGTGGTATTTTTTGTAGGTATTCCTGATGCTTCTCTTAAAAGCCAGTCCTTATATATTTTAGAACCTCCACGTTAAAAGCCAAACCTAGCATTTTTCAAGCAGTGCCAAAAGAATATTAGATTTTACCCAGGAATAATAATCATAATTCAGTCAAAAAAAGTTCTACATTAGTTTCTGAGTTTCCCATACTTGTGTCCATTACAAAAAAAAAATCTACTTTCTTAAACATCCTTTTATAGAAAATATCAAGTTAAAAGACAATATTTATTTGCCTTTTAATTTTCACTGATTTAGAAGAAACAAGGACTAAAAGAAATTTCAATGGTAGGAAACAAAGATTTATTCACCTAAGATTAGAAGGAAAAATTAAGTTGAAGAAGTTCTATGAAGCTCAGAAAGCACAAATTATTGAATACCTCCAATTATGCAGAAATTAAACAACAGTTCTATAACAAGCACACTTGTGTAACAGAGGACCGAAATGGAAAGAAAAATGAGTTCTGCATTAAAGACCACCAAAATTTCCTGCCATAGCTCAAAGGTGATATTCAGATTTAGCAAACTAATTACCAAGAGAGAGTATATATAAAAGCAACAAGAAAATGTGAATCGGTAAATATTCAATAATAGGTTTCTCCTTCAGCTGATTTTACAAGCTAACACATTCAACAGGCCATTTTCTGCGATTAATGTTTATTTTCGTTTGCAACTCAGAAGGGCAGGGACTCTGCTCTGTTAAGCAGCAGAATGCTTAACTCCTCACAGTATCATTCCAACTGCAAACCCTAAATATGTGGCAGACTGGAGGCAAAGCTGCTTCCAATTCACATAAAACTAATAACTTTATTAATAATAGTTAGCAGGACTGTTCCACAGCTCTTTGTTCAGCATCCTAGACCAAATAATTATCCTGGACACAGAAACATGTGAGACTTTCCTGACTGCTGTCATTAATTAAAAAAAAAAAAAAAAATCCCCCAAATCCCCAAATTTGTGCTCGGGCAATAAGCAGAATTTTTCATTTTGGCCACTGGTAAATGACAACAGTTGAGTTGTCAAGCAAATGCAGTGACCTTCACTTTACCTTTTTTCTATCAACTTTTCCAGCTCTTCAATTAGATACATAAAAGCAGTTCAGACTAATGTTTTCTGCCTAAGAGGTGAGGAAATATTTAATTAGTAGGTCTGAAAAGTCAGCTTGCTGAAAACAGAAGTTTTTGTAGAAAAGTGGGACAGAAAATCTATGTTGCAAGAAGACTGATGAAATTTCAAATCCGTTATCACTAACAATTTTCACGTGTGTGAATTAAGTGGAAGAATTAAAAAAAAAAAAGTATTACTGGCAAACACTTCTACCTCCTTCCTGACTACATCTCAGAAGCTCTAAGACTAGTCATCACTATAGCCCATGATCCTACTCAAAACAGCAGGAGATGGTGAAGTATCACATATCGTGTTTTTATGAAGAGTGAAAGCTCTCAATGACAATGCTACAGTTGCTCAGTGATGCAGGAAAAATATTTCTACTAGATCTGGCAAGAAAGGAAGCAAAGCACACTGGTGGTCCTATGTTCTGGGTATGGTAACACCAAAATAATTGTCTTGCCGAGAAAAAAAAAATTGCAGTTTTTTTTTTTTTTATCAAATGGACACAGAACAGTAAAAGGAAAAAAATTTCTTTCAGCAAAGGAAAGAAAGTAAATTAACCAGTTTTCTATCTGAAAGCAGTTTTGAGTAAGAGCTATGCAAAAAAATTTACATCCTCCTAGACCTTGCCAGGAGGAAGAAGAGCTCAGTTCACTGTTCACCTTATTTATACACCATTTGCCACATCCACTCTCAAGCTACACTGCATGATGTTTCCAGTAGTTCAGGTAAAAAGTTCCAACACAGCTGGAAATTATTAATCATACTTCCAAGTTTATTAATCATAAAGTTCCATCTGCTATTCTAAAAGAAAAATGGCCAAGTATGGCTAACTTTAGTTCCCTTGTTTTGTATCTAAACAACACTGTCATGCTAGTAGGAAGGCTCAGGATTCCAGCCAGAAGTCTATTTTGAACTTGCTTAAAAGAGAAATGCTCAAGGGCCAAAATTAGTCTGTGTGACAGAAGGAAGAATTCATTCAGTGAAGGTGAAAGACAGAACTCTGAGGCATCTTTCAACTGAAGTGACAAAATAAGTGAATTAAAATGGATTTAGAGAGATAAAACGCAAGAAAGATGCTTATGGCTTCACTCACAAGGAACAAGGATTGTTCCAAGAGGTTCATTTAGATCTGAAGAGCAGAGAAAGGCTTCGTATTAAAATCAAGGTCATAACCACTTTGAGGACAGTGTCTCCACTTCATGAAAGATATGAAACACAATCTGTACTACAACACTTTATGCAATCACACTATAGGGCTGATTTAATTTATTGATTAAATAATTCCCTCCAGCTTTCTTTTTTTCACATCTCTCTGAAGTTTAACTTTTTGGCTTTTAGTTTTGGCACTGAAAAGCTTGGCTAAATTAAGCTCATAGTTATAGACATATTCACACATTTTGAAACACTGAGCTTTAATAACTCAATAGTGCAGTAACATGTTGGACATCATATTCATATTTGGACTACCTCGTCTCAAAATTCAGCTATTTTAAAACCCTTGTTTTGTTGAGAGCCTTTTTATTGTCTCACTCGAGGACAGGCATATGGCTTTTGGGGATTTTCAGCTGTGGACGCTCTGCTGAAAGCTTCAAGTTGTAAAGATGAGAATGTCAAAGAAATGAGCACTGATCAAAAATACCAAACCAGTTTCACATATATGCAAATCATATACAAAAACATACATACATATACATATACTAAAGGTAAATTAAGTCAGCAACGTGCCATACCTTCTCACGGTTCTCAAGCAGCAAAACATTTCAGCAACTCAATAGTCAAGCCAAATTTCAGCCATCCACTAACTCACTTTAAAAAAAGGAAAAAAAAAATCCTGTTTAGTAACAAACAGGGATATTTTCCCCTGCTACTTACCAGTGCATTCTCTAAATCATAAGTGGTAACTTTCAAAGTCACAACAGTAATACAAAATTGAGCAACCACACATAAAATCTAAAGGTTTGTGTAAGAATGTTTTCAGTTTCCTCTACTAACAGTGAGTCTTGCCAACATTAAGAGTTGTTACCGTATTTTGCTTTGAGGATGAATATTTAAAGGCATTCCAGTTAGGAAAAAAAACCACTCTAAAAATTACCTATGGACAATGTTTCCTGCTCTTCCTGATGTTCAGGTTTTGTTCTGAAAAAAAGCAAAAAAACAGAGGCTTTCTTTAAGCACTAACACATACCAGTTCATGGAATTCCATGTAAATTTTTACTAAGTCCGAAACTCTCAAACAAATGATAATAATTTAAAATGTACACGTCAACTATTTTATGGAAGCATAATGTAAATACAAAGACAAAGACACTGTCTTACAACAGTGCCTTGAAATCTTTTATCAGAAGTTTGCTGGCATTCATAAAAACGAATTAGCAATTTTTACCAGTAACTTCTGCACTATGCAACTGTAGGTTGAGAGTTTTCCAGCAGTAGACAAAACACTGGGCATGTCAGAGTGCAAACATGCACCTAATCATTAGAGATTATGAGGGAAGCTCCCTATTGGCAATGTTTTCTTATATGTTTTCACGCACTCTTTTTTGAAAAACATACTTTTGTTTGCACTTTTCGAAATAACATGCTTGCTAAGTATGATGTTTTCAAGCTGAGATAAGCAGTTATCAGAGAAACACCGTCCATGTTCCAATACAGCGTGATAGTTCCTATGACTTCCTTGCAAAACACTTGAAGTTTTAAAACTTACTAATAAAAATAGACTTAACCAAGAGGTTGTTTTACTAGAAGCAGATAGTGGGAGAAAAAAATATGCTGGGCTAAAATAACCCCAGATTACTCAATATTTTTTGTCTTCTGATTTTCAGCTAGGTGAGCAAGACTGTAATAATGTCATTTTTAGTGTCTGTGACAACAGTCCTAATCATAAACTAAGTTAAATACATTAATAAGCTCTCTGGTAATAAAAGTTTTCTCCTTCTGTAATTTTAGCTTCAGGCATTTGGGCAGAGGATGGAAAAAACCATCTCAAATCCGTGGTGACGCTTTATATAACCAGACAAAAGCATCATTGTTTCTTGCTTCAAAAGCTGCTTGGAAATTGGTACACTGCTTAGTCAAAAAACAAAAGCTCCTGGTCTTGACCAAGTTTCACCTGCACCCCACCTCAAAGTCACTCACACTTGCTAACACAGAACAAAATATTAACTACGTACAGTCACTCAGCAAAACCCTTCGGCAACACGGCGCTGCACATCGCTGCTATCTCACCTCGGGCCGAGGGTGTTTGTTTCGGGTGCTCACCTATACCCCAGGTAGCACTGAGGAAAAAGACTGAAAACAAACAAGATGATAGCGGCTCAGAAAATAAACTCGGGCCAACCTGACTCACTCGCTGCTTGAAAGGAAACAGTGGCCCGGCCACAGAAACAGCTTCAGCTACTGAAAACAGAGCCCTGGTAGAATTCACCTTAAGATTCACTAAAGAAAAGGTGTTCCCAGCAGACGGCAGAACTGACAGCCCCCGGCTCGCGGGCCTTTCGCACCCTCAGCAACAAGGCACCACTGGGTAAGGGTAAGGGACCGCCGATCCCGGGCCGAGCTCGAGCGGGCAGAGCCGAACCGAGCCGGAACGAACCGAGTCCGGCCAAAGCGAGCTCGCGCCGGGGAGAGCCGAACCGAGCCGAGCCGAGCCGAGCCGAGCCCGGTGAAGCCGAGCCCGACCCGAGCGGACCCGAGCCCGGCGGAGCCGATCCGAGCGACGCCGATCCGGCCCGGCCCGACCCCCGGTGCCGCCGGCCGGGCCCGCGCGTGCCCAGGCGCACGTACGGCCCGCGCGTGCCGGCGCACGGGCTCGCTCCGGCCCCGGCCCGCACCCCCCGCCCCGCCGGCGGGGACGGGGCCACGGAGCCCGGCCCGGTTTCAAAGCATACACTCCCCTCCCGCACCCCCCCACCGCCCGGGCTCGGCCTCGCACCATCCTCCGGCCGCCGTCGCCGCTGTCCGAGCGGGCCTCTCGAGCAGGAGGGCGGTGAGGTCGCGATGCCTTCCCCGATCCCCTCCTCTCCTGCCCTCCCCTCGAGGAGAGGCGCGGTGAGACCCCCGGCCCAGCCCCGCTTACCGCCGCGGCCAGACGGCGCCCACCGGGGCTCGGCCCCATCGCCCCCGCCGACGGCCCCGCAGGGGGCGGGGCCGGGGATTCCCGCCGGGGGGCGGGGCCGAGAAGTGGGCAGGACCACCCGGCAGTGGGCGTGGCCACCGGCAGTGGGCGGTGCCGCCCCGGGGCGGGCAGCGCTTCCCCTCCCGGGCCCCGCTCCGCGCAAGCGCACGCGCAGGCCCCGCTCCCCGGGGCTGCCGTGGGAAGCAGCCCTTCCCATTCCAGCGGGTCCT
Organism: Manacus candei; assembly: GCF_025592945.1. NCBI lineage: Eukaryota > Metazoa > Chordata > Aves > Passeriformes > Pipridae > Manacus > Manacus candei. The sequence continues at coordinate 4,744,405 of NW_026138074.1, read as the reverse complement.
GCCTCGGGCCGTACAGCTGGGCCTGCAGTGGTTCGTCAGGGACGCGGAAGGGAAAACCCTCGCCACAAGAAATGTCTGCCGTTCTGCAGAGGGGATGGGAGCGGTTTATCCAAATGCCTGCGCACGCCTCACGTTGCCTTTCTGCAGAAAGAGAACACCAAGTGGGCCAAGAACCAGCCGTGAGCTCTGCGGTCCCGACGGGAACGCAAGAGCGGTTTTCCTGCAGTTACACAGAGTCAGGTTGGAAAAGACCTCTGAGATCATCGAATCCAACCTATGACCTACCATTTCAACTAGACCATGGCACAAAGTGCCACGTCCAGTCTTTCCTTAAACAACTCCGGGGACAGTGACTCCACCACCTCCCTGGGCAGCCCATCCCAATATCTAATCACCCTTTCTGTTAAGAAATTCTTCCTAATGTCCAACCTAAACCTCCCCTGGTGCAGCTTAAGACTATGTCTATGTTACTAATGCTCGATGTACACATACATTTACACATCTGTTTTTCTTCCGAGATATCAAAATGCAGCTGATACAGGGACATGGAACCTCAGAGCAAAAATGCCTGTTGCTGACAGAGTAAGAAAACAAAGGGATATTAACTGCTAGGGACTGGAGTTATTTGCATGCGATGTATTGCATTTCTAGGCAGGAAGGGTTAAAAAGAGGACTGACAAGGTTTAGGAACTAACTGTAGTTCAGTGAAGCTTTTAATCAAGTTAACACTCTCACAGCCCTTCGGGGATTTTCTTAATTTCCATAACGTGCAGCATGTTTTTTGCTTCACAACAGAAGCCAATCAGTTATGTAAGCAAATTGGTTGCATAATTATGCAGATGAAAAAATAAATTTAATTGATTCAACAGAAAACCGTGCTGTTCATTTCACCTGGGACTTCTTTTAACTTCTTGAGGAATAAAATAAATTGGGAGACGTCATCAGCAAGCAGGCCTGCCAGATAGCAGCTCCATTGCATAGGGTACATATTCCCAAAGAGAGGCCTCCTCCCCCTGCCCTAGCACAGAAATTAATTCCTGCTTTTTAGTTAAGTCTCAGCACTTAATGTGTGATGGGAGTAGTGCTGTGGCTTTATCTGGTTGTGTTATCTGTACCCAGGACACATCCCACTGGCTCAGCAAGCAGCACAGATTTCCAAATTGAAAGTTTGTTTCATACCAGATAAAATTATCGTCTGAAAGTCTGTATTTTGACCACTTGTCCCCTAACAGAACGAGAATTTTAAGCATTCTTTTTGCTTAATTCTAAGTTGCTACAAGTGGCAATGGAGCTGTTTTCTCCTTATTCCTTTGTTTGTTTCGGTCCTGGATCTGCAGGTCAAAAAGTAGCATCAGTTTCTCGGAGAAACAGTTCCATCACAGGCAATGGTACCGAACTCAGACCAATCATGTCAGCATTAATTTTTGATATTACTCATCATTCTAGCAATTTTAGAAAAAGTTATGCAGAAGGAGCTAAGACTGAAAAATGTAGACCTGGGATCTGCAAAAAAAATCCCAAAAAACCCAAGCCCATGATGACGCAAGATGCATCTGGAGAATGTGAAAGGACAAGAGATGTGAAGTGGTCACTGCTTTTCATGTGGCCGTATTTTACTAAGATGAGGAATATGGCATTAAGATTTCAGTAATTAAAGTTCCATTACTATACCAGGGACATTTTATTATTTTTCCTCAAGTCAAACTCTCACTGACATCCACTTGAATTCTTCAGTAAACTGAGCACAGCCTGTAACCCTGGCTGTAGCCTCATCTCAAGTCTACAGTTACAACTGGAAGCTGGCCATCTCCACAGCTGGGAGCTTCAGCCCAATTTATTCATGAGCATTTGCTACACTATGTGCTCTGATGTGGTTAAAAACTGCACAGTCTGACTGATTTCACACTTTCTTAACCTCCCTATGCAGCATATCATACTCCAGATTCTTGTAGTAGCTACAAGATATTAAACTGTCCACATCTACTTTGCTGTTTCCCCATCCTCCCACACATACCTAAGAATGTTAATTACAGGGATCTGAATAGAATTAAATAATTTAATGACAATACAGACACTCAGATATCTTGAATATTTTATATAAAGAATAAAAAAACATTTATGAACATCTTAACAACTTCTCCAAAGGGACCCCCCCAATTGCTCTTTATAAAACACAGTGTCAAGCTCCTATTTCCAGCTTTTCACCTCCGTCCCCCATGTGGGTTCAGAAACTCTCAAAACTATCAATGCTTTGAAATTAAACTGTGGTAAGCCTTTCAAACCCCATTATTCTGTTTTAGTTACAAGAAACTGTCCATACCTAACAAAAGCAATCTTTCCAAGAGCATACCGTGTAATCAGTGAAAACTGAAAAATATTTTCACAGAGGCAATTTCTTATGCATCTAACAACATTCCAAAAGAGCGCAGCGTTGTCCACACCAAGCTACCAAGCACAACATAGGAAAGTTTTTATTTGCACATTTTTCTGTCTCTCTCTGCAAAATGGTACACATACATTTTATTTCCTGTATGAAAAACTTTATCAAATTAGTTGCTTAAAGTCAAACACAGAAGTTCTTTCAGCTTAATTTACATCTGGGAAAAAGCAAAAATATGGATATTGTCAATATATTGAGTGGCTGGCTCTGCAAAACTGCATTGTCTCTATTGTACTTAACTTTACTCTTCAGAACATTTTTCCGTCTTTCCAGGCTTGTTTCCATTCCACACTGGAGTTTTGTCTTGTTTGGCCCATGGAATTTCTGTTACCAAAATACCGAGAATGTTACTCAAGAAACCTTTCTGCCTTTTGATACACATCAAAATGGCCAGAACTGTACTGTATTTCATGTAGACCTAGACAGTACAAAAATGTGAAACACAGGACTTAACAGCAAAGTTTTTTAAATTGCCTACTGGTTTGTCACGTGTGTATATATATACTTCCCATGTATATATATATTTCTCATGTATATATATACACACATATATATATATCTACAGGGAGAAACACTATATTGCCAGAAAGACCAGAAGCCCTAGCTGTAACAAAAGTTCTGAGCAATGATATGGGGAGCTTGCATTGCTTGTTAATATAAAACATGACGGAGACTACATCCTATCACAGCTGAAGATGATACTCAGGAGATGAAGCCAAAACATTGCAAAAATTTTACACAGTTCCAAGTTAAACCTGAAGGTCAATGATTAACCTCTGTCTGAAAAAGAAAGCAACATTTGGGGTTTTTTTCTAGGGATGATCTAAGTGAAAATTCAAGGTTGCTTACAGTGGAAAAAATTCTGCTGTCTCTAGAACATCCCAAGATTTGAAGCCATACAGATTACAAAGAGAATTTTGTCCTTCTGCATCTCTCAAACACAGTATTAGCCACATCTGGTACTGCTTACAGAAATGTGGGATTTAGCTGAGGGTCAGATAGCCTCTTAATTTCCCAGGGAAATTAAGCTACAAAGGATCTTACAAAAAGTAATTATCAAAAATTACTTAGTTTCTCACTACCAGTTTTTAGTTCGTTGAAACCTTCCAAAATTGCTCTTGTCACTAATGCTGGAGTGGCTGCAAGAACATCAGTTTAGATCCCTCACTGGAAACCTGGTCACTTCTTACCCAGTCTTTCAGCTCCTGGGAAGCAAATGCGATTGGATCTGACCAGGTAGATGGCCTTACAAATGGCAGAGCCATCTCGGTGAATACCAAGGGGTGGAACCCAAAGTTTGTTTGAACTAGTGCCAACTGTACTTTAAGAAATTTTGAGGTAAGGGGCTTTTAAAGAAATGCCATCTGATTGTTATTACTGAATCCACCATTTTTTAGAGGGAAGGCAGATGAGATCCTCACAGAAGAATGAAAACACAAGAGCCTCTATCTTTGCATTTTTTTCTGTACAGGTGGCACAGGAGGAAAGTAGTGATCTTGGCTGTCACCGCAGTCAATCCTCTCCTCCAGTAGCAACTCCCAGACAGACTGGATGAGCAGTGGTATTGAAGAAGGTCAGAACCTGGCCCTGAAGAGGGTCAGGAATCTAAGAACTGATAATCAGATTCAACTGACATCAGATTAATGGCATGAACCTTAAGACGAGAGTGGCAACCTCCCCCAGAGAGAAGAACCACCAACACCCCTTCAAAACCCTCCACAGCCATCCAGGAATAAGATCATGGTGGCTTTCATAATTCAGAGGTACTCTGTGGCTCAAACTGCCACAAAAGGACACCTGCAATAATGCTCCTGGAACTGGGAAGAGACTTATGCTGCCCCAAAGGAGGGAAAGATTTTTCAAACATTCAGGTCTTATGCCACCATCTTGATCTCCCTTATGATGGAACAGCCTTAAAAACACGTGAATTTCTCTGCCCAAAAGAGCAGAACTGTTCAGAACAAAAAGCTCTGGAAGGGATGGAGAGCAGGACGAAAAGAGCTGTACTACTGGCATGTTTGTGAAGGTTGGTACTGGAGGTCTAAACTAACACTGCACAAAGTGGGGAGCTCAGGCAACTATCAGCTTTGACAGAGGTCCCACTGATTTGCCACAAGAGCTTTTCTGATATGAAATGTGTGTCTCTTCTTACTCAGCCTGCAGATCAGTAGATGGAAGTGTGACTTGAGCAATTCATGCTCCGAATCTGATTCAGAATTTGCAGGTGGGAAAAAAAAAATCCTGAAGAACCAGGAATGGTGGTACAAGCTTGCTAGAAGCCTCCATCTCATCATGCATTTGGCAGGAACTAAAAAATGGGCAAACCCACCTTCCTCTAAGAGTATAACCAAGGGAGAAAGCAAGTTTTCCTTTTCAGTGGAAGTACCCATATATACAAATGTGAAGCTACACACGAGCTATTATCAAGATACAACTAACCCTTCATCTGTGAGCAACATGTGTCTGTGAAGAAAGGTGTTCTAAGTCAGGCATATCTCAAGTGATTTTGAAGTTATTTTCATCTCAGTGCTTTTTATTGGGATCTTGCAGTAAGGAAATTAACATCTAAGGTGCACACAGATGGGTCAACATCCTCACAAGTTACTGTGAGGAAGACAAAAGAAAACATATTACTTCTACAGACTATGAAGCAATGTGGAAAATACCTCACACAAGAACAGTAGATACACTCAATCAGTGCACTTACCTATACTTATACTACACTTACACTTTCACCTGCTGGGAGAAACAAGTCAGTACTAGATTCTCTGTAAAAAAGGAGAATGTAGGTTCTGAGGCTGCAGCTTCCTCAATATCTAATGATGTCATTACAGAACATGTATATAAGTCAGTGTGACATTTATATACTTAGGGAAAAAAATTACTCTTTTTGTGCTACTATCTGCATTATCATCAATATCAGTATTTAAAAACACAACTTGAGTTTGAAACATTGCTGTCAATCTGTAAGGCACAGTCTGAACACAGTGGGAACTGCCTTTATTACTCTGTATTATTTTGAAGAATGATTGCTTTAACCATTAAAAAACAAAAGTCTTAACTATTTAATGACTACCGAAACAGCCAGACCTCCTCAGCCCATTTCATATTCTCCTGAAGCCATTTTAGAGCAGATGAAAGCTCCAGGCTGTAAACCTCTTCCATATTAACATTCATTGTCATATGCTTAAGAAGAAGTTTTGGATCAGATAAACGAGCTGCTAGAATCAGTCTCTCCACTGCCATTTGATAGACACTGTTATCCTGAACTGTCTGATCTTCACATCTGTAAGAGAATTTTCACAAATACAAAATTAGGTACCATACAGGCCTTGTGTTGCTTGCCTGACACTCTACTGGCAGCAAGATTACAGAAATATTAAAATAAATCCATGTATTCACTTCACTGATAATACATTATGTTAATTTCTAGGCAGATTTTAGATTATTATTCTGAAGAATTAAAAAGTTAGAAAAAGTATATTTTTAATATATTTTACAGTAATGAAATGTAGTAGGCTTTAATGCCAGTGCAAAGTAGCTCTGCAATATTTACAATTCATGAAAAAATATTTGTCTCTGGGCTGGAAAATTCAGTAAAGGAATGCAAACCAAAAAGGTTTAATCATTTTTGGCATGTAATCACTTTTGGAACAAAGCTGTGCCTAAGTTACATGTCTGTATTTTTTTGCAATAGCAGAACTTACTCTTTAAGAAAACAAGCAGAGGTACAATAGCATATATATGAAAACAAGAGATAAAAAACTCCTCATTTATCAAAGGAACAAAATTAAGAGGTGTATTCCTTGGGAAGGATACAGAGGAAGGAAGACAAAATACTAAAGTTTTGGAGATGCACGAGTTCATAGTTATTAACAAATGTAGCTTTTCTATGCAGTTACATTTTGATGCTGAGCCAGTCAGTCTCAGAGAAAAGTGGGTCTTGAAAAATAAAATTACAGGTATAACGTAGTGACAATGGTTGGTGGTTTACAGACAAATGGAAAAAAAAAGCAACAAAACACATTTCTAATCTGGATATATTAAGACTCACAGAAAGTGGGAAAAGAAAACACTAATAATTAAATTTAATATTGAGCTATCCCTCATAAAGAAAATTAAATAAAATGGCTTCATGCACTTTCCAAAAAACAGCCAAGAAATGTTAAGAGTTGGTTTTTGAAAGAATTAACATTTTGACTGTGCCCTTCTACTCCAGTACTTAACCACAACACAACAATCTATACAGCAAGGTATCAAGTCATCCCATTTTTGAATATACAGTACATTCTTAGTGTGGTAGACACATTCAGTTAGGAAACACAAGTCACTATCACTCTGGAACGACTACTGTTCTGCTACACATGCGTAGAAATTATAATGATAAAAAAAAACCCAATTCCAAAACAAAGATTAAAAACAAGTTTAAAACCAAGCATCCTCTTTCCTAGACAGTGGGAAATAGGATCTCTTGTTAATTACCTCACAACATGAACAATCAAAATGGTACATTTATATGACAACAAACCTTTTCAGTATTATTTGAAGAGTCTGACTAGTAGCCATTGGACTTTGAATATAACTGGCATTTGAAACAAGAAATATTTCAATGGCCAACAGCATCTCAACTTCAGACAGGTAAGATGGAATCTTCAAAAGTTTGTGGTATGAATTTCCCTGCAGCTGTGGGTAGCAACCCAATGATAAAGCAGCTGAGAATAAATGCAGAAACATGAGGAATTAGGACCACCAGTACTTAACATAGATCTGTTTTCTTCTGTGTGTGACTAAATGTGGAAAAAACCCAAACCCTTAATAGATTTTACTATTTCACCGATTCACTGTTGTAAAATGTTATTTTTTTCCATGAGTATTATCAGCTATGATTAAAAAGCTCTGACAGAATTCTGGAGACACCAAGTGTGTAATAACACAAGTACAACCTAGGGCAGGTCAGACAGAAGCTGTATTAATCATGATCAAAGTGAGAGAACATTTGAACAGCACCTCCTGCTTTTTTCCCCTAACTTCTGTTAAGTGATCCCAGCAACCCAACCTACATATACAGCATTTTAGGGGGGGAAAAAAAAAGAGAGATGAGGAAAAACTATCATTTTAAGGTTAAAAAAGAACAAGAGGGATGAACTCAAAGTAGACTGCTAACCACCACAATTCTAAGACAGAATCAAACAGTAAATAATGTGACAATGTGGAGCGACAACTCTTGGTGGACCCCAGCAGAGTGGCACACCCAGTACTATCTTAGCTCAGAAATGGGGAGTTGAAAACAATTTCTGACTATTAGCTTTTAGTTGAAAGGCATTTTCTTATAGTTAGGATAAACTTCTTAGCCAGACTTCTCAAATATTACATATTAATAATTTTAGCACCACAGCTCTAAACAGATGTATAAAGAAATATAATTTGCCTAGATGAAAAAGTGAAGATGATGCAGTTTTCAATCATTTCAAGGGTTCACATTTCTGAAAATCTGAAACTGAATATAAAAAATTAATTTAATCAAAATTACATTTACCTCAATGCCAGGTAGTATGCGATGATTCTTATTTTCAACTATTTCCTAATAAATACTTTGGTTACAAATAAATTCCTGAGAGTGACACAGAAAGTACTGTTTTTCTCTTACCCATTTCTCCCCAACATACTGAGATGTTATAAGCATGTTATCCAAAGACTGTAAGGGAAGGACATTGTTTAAGAAGCCACTTACTTTTGTAATATGTCCTAGCTTTAGACCACAAAGAACTTCTTCCCAAAGCTGTGATTAATCTTCTAAGTAAAATAAAATCAATAGCAATTTTTTTTGAAAGCATGAAGTCTACTGCAGAAGATGAGACCCCAAGGCTCTTGTTCTCAAAACAGGCATTTATCAGCTTGTTAAAAAGGCAGCTGTACTGAGAAACATCTACAATATCTGAAATGAAATGAAGAATATTAACTACTGAAGTCAAATGCAAATCTAATTGAAGAATCACTTCCCAATCAGTATCTAAATGAGGACTCTTGCTTCTATCAGCAAAATGGAACATGGGATAACATGAATGCTTTTTTCATCAGAAGTCTTTTCATACACTAGTTCATTTATATTGTGAAAGAGAAGTGTTAAGGTCCAAATAACAATTTGCTGCCCAAACCAAGAGGATCAGATAAAAATACATTCACTTGCTCAAGCTTATAAATACAATCTTTACCTGATCTCTCGAGCTTAAAACTCCCACCAATAAAAATCACCTTAGTGCTTCCAGTTCTGCTTCAACTCTGAACTGTCCCTTTCCTGGTAGGACTGAGCAGCCTTGTTTGTATCCACCTCATGCCTCAAAGAACTAGATCCTTTCAGTACTCTCTAAGTAGATGGTCTTCCAACCAACCTCTCCTAACATTCCTAAAAGCACACACTGGCAACAGACTGAGACCTACACAGAGGAATCAGCTGAGGTTTCCTCAGTGGAGCTTAAGTAACTATGCATCTCATTTTGAAGTATGTGTCCAGAATTTGCAAGATAAATTGAGCCCAAAAGAGCACTTAGTTCTTAGCATGGTATGTAAAAGATGTCTAGGTTAGCTGGCTCAGTTATAGGAAAAAAAAACCCTAAGGCATTCATCTGAAATTAAGATAAAATTAATCATGCCAATTATATCCCTATTTGATTTCATTGTATAGACTCTGTATGATCCTTAAAAATTTAATGGGTCTTTCCTGTTGCCCTGTGTAATTGAGTCAATTGGAAAAAGAGGACAGGTGTATAAACACTGTGTGTGTGAGAGTGTGCGTGTGTGGCAAGAGCTGCAGAGTAAAATACGAATTTAAACTAACACAACACTCTGGAAAAAACCCAGGCTTGACTAAAACCATCTTACTTCTTCAACAAATTTTAGCTGGAAAACAGAAAGAAGAGCACAGAATCATCTGTTAAATTTTTAAGTCTTAACACAGTACCTTTTTCTTTACTTACCAGAATGTTTTTGCAAACCTGGGAAGTTCTGCAGAACTTCAAAAGCCTGCCTGTACAAACTCTTACTCAAGTATTTGTGCACTAGGGTATGTAACAGATTGAGTCGATTGAGGATGTCCATTTTATCACAAGGCCACAATGGTGCATTTGTGGTCCACTCTGACTCTGTGGCAAACAACAGTGCAGTGTTATTTCTGTGAACTGAAACTGCTGGGCGCTGAGATTTTTGGCCATTAAGAATACACTGTAAACTGTAACATAACATAAATTTCAGATCTGCACAGAAAATGCAGTTCTAGTTATTAATAATTCATTCCTTATGACAAATGCTCTTCTGATGTATTCTCTGAACCTTTATATTGTAAAATATTGTTAAACATCACAAAAGTAAAATGGACTGTCAGTGGCACATATAAATTTGTAAATATCTATATACATCTGTAAAACTGAGTAGCAAATTTTAGATCCTAATATTAATTTATAGAACACATTCTATTCTTTATACTTCTGAGTTTCTTCTCCTTTCAGCAGATCAGAATTCCAAAAAGCCGGAAATAATATGTTATTTAACTGCCGAAATATGGTACTATTCTAAAGTAATTATATTAAATGGGGATGCTGATAGGCATAAAGAAACACTGTATTGACCCAAGCCTGAAATTTTTTGACATTGAATGTCCCCTGGCTCAAAGGAAATCTACATGGAGCAGGGTCATTTTCCAAGCTGCACTCCTCCCTCATTACAGCAGACTTTTGTGTAGAACGGTGTTGATACCAGACTACTGCAAAAATTTTTCTGAAAAATATTATGTATTATATTATTTCTTATACATATTAAGACTACTACTAACCAGTAAGATGGATCACATTTGCTTTTGTTGTCCCAGTATTATTAACTTTATTTAGTAACATAGAGCAGCTTGTATCTTTTATCTGAAATTTGTCATAGAAGGGAATGGTTCAAATTTAAGTCAAAAGCTTACCTCTCAATACCCTTGTTGCTCCATCCAAACTTCCACAATTAAGGAAGATTTCTGCAGCTTTATTAACAATCTGACATCTTGATGCTGACCTCCCTGAACCTATAAGTCCTTTCATGAGCGTAAAAGGTATCTGTAGCTCGTGCAGTTTATCCAAAACCTTCCTTCCCTAGTGTAAGAGGGAGAAGGGAAACGGGGAAGGTCAGAGAAAGCAGTGGTATCACTGAACAAGGAGTGTATTTACACAAAATACAGCAGATTTAATTTAGTGGTATAGATTTATGGGCATCAGTTCATCTCCCCTGACTCATCTCCAAACTGAGTCAGGGGAGAAAACTTCTAAAGCAAAACTTCTAAAGAAGGGTTAAGTTTTTTTTTTTACTATGTAGGCAAAAACCCTTGACCAACCCCTCACTGAAGAGTTCCCAGCACACTATTCCCCACTATTTCTATTACATAATGTCCCTATACAGTATTTTTAATATACTTTGTAATTAATTTCTATCTGCTTAGTTAATTTTTTTATTTTTGATTCCATTCAGCACTACATAATCTGCAAAATTCTAAAAAGATCATACAGGGATTTTTCTTTTTGCAGTAGAGCTATAATTGTTAAATTGAAATCATTACTCCAACATAAGCAAAAGCAAACACTGATAGTTGTATGCAGCAGGACAATAAACTGGAAAAAGTTGGGCCTATCTGGCCAACAGTGTAACAACCAACAACTTGGTTGACTGCCAAGATTCCAGGCTGATATTCAGACTGGTTTCCTAGAGAAGCTTCGTCTTAACTTTTTCCTTGTCCTTTTCAGTCAAAACCGTAAGAAAGGTAGCAGTCTCAAAGATAATTAAGATCTGACCAATCTAAAATAGGTGATGATCAAGTCAAGGTGGGATATCACAATAATGTTCCCAGCAAGCCAAGGCCAGGCAGAATTCAGTACTTGCCCTGTCTGGCCGCATCTTGCTAGTCAAGCAACAAGGACCAAGCTCCAAACTAGATGTGTTTCAGCTCTTGTTTAGTGGGTGCATCAATGAGGAAGCAGCTTATTAAAAATTGTGGTTTTGTGTCAGCATGCATTGTGGTGGCAGAATAAGGGTCATGAAGGTAGAGGGAAAGGGAAGTTTAGGAGAACAGAGAAGCTGACAGAAAATGAAACTCACTTATAAGAAGCTCATGATTTGAAAATGCTTTATGCGTATGTACATACATACTGCAGACTGGAATGTGCTCAAAACTGGAGACTTTCAAAGCCCTACAGGTATCTGCAATTGTTTATCTCAGCAAAACCCATAAAAATACTAGAAGTATCACTGCAGTTAGCATTTAAAGCATGAAGAACCCATTCAACTGTAGATCTATGCAGCTGAAGGGGAAACTTACATACCAGAAAGACTCAGATGAGAGCAAAACAGAAACTTGAAAATATAAGTGCAAACCAGAGACAAAATATAAAATTTAGGAGGAACTGCATCTATTCCATCCTTCTGGCAAAAGGAGGGGCCACTGAGAAGTCTTCTTTATAGGAAGATGGAAAGCATGCAGCTATAAGCAGAGAAATGATCTATAAAGGAAGGGCACTTTAAATCCAGTTGTGGAATGAGATCCTTAATTGGACTAGAACCTCTGACCAATTCTCTGAAATAATAAAAAGCTGGAAAAAAATAAACCATAGCAAAGTCCTGCAAGATAGGAAATAGATGGAATAGGAAGTGGGTGAAATAACTGTCAAAGGAGCATTAATGTTACAGGATTCTCTACAAGTACATATCCAGAAAGCAGTCTAATGTTGCTTGAAGAGCCACTTCCATGGAAGACGTATTCACGTTTCAAATCTGCATGTTTTTTCAAAGTACATCTGTTTTATGAACCTTCCTTACCTCCTACAAAGAACGTTCTCTTCAGGACCAAGGAGCATACATATTTCCCCCCTGAGAGCCACCAATCATCAAAGCTACACAATAAAGGGGTTTGATGTTCATGAAAGAAAAGCGATCTGAAAAGCATATCTAGAGTTTCATATAGTCCAGCATATTCATAAAATGGCACAGGGCATGTCCTAAAGCACAGTATCAAGTAGATATTAGCCTCTAACCACAGGATTAGGGATTTATCTGATACATAGAATGGAGTGAAACTGGTTGGAGAATGGTAGAAATGATAGATCCCTGAAGCAGAGATCAATTTGGGACCTGCTAGTTCTGATAAAAATCATTCAGAGCAGAGCCTCATTCACATTCCCATATGGTCAGCACAGGTTGTCTATAAGGCTATTTGAAGATCTTGGTCAGCAGTCCGTTGAAAAGTGGGTTTGATACCTAATGCAACATTTTCAAAGAAATCATGATCTTTTGCTCTAGACATGAAAAAAATCATACTATTGAAAGAAGCATCTACTTTTAGTAACTCATGTTGTACAAGAAAAACACTACACATGCTTTTGACAACTTGCACCTCTGAAATTAGGACATGAAGATGAATCTCCTTGGAATATTAGGGATTATGCAATCCAAATACCAGGATCACCCTTAAGAAGTATCTGTAAAACAGCTAAAATGTATGAATGCGTATGAACACTATATGCTGAAGAAGACAGCCAAATCCCAAGCCAAACTAAACTCTTCAATGGGCATGTGAGCACTACCACTCCTCAATGCCAAAAATTTATATCACCTCTTCTATGGTTAGGACTATTTTAACTGTTCTAACTGCTAAGTTTTGTGGAACAAAAATGCCTAAAAACGTTCTAGCGCAGTATTACGTAAGTGCTAATGCAAAGAGCCTCTCTCCTTCCCTTTACTCTTAAACAGTACCACACTGTGCGGTAGCTTGACAGGGACCTGCTAAATTCAACTCAACAAGCTGATGCTGAAAAATTAATGATTCATCAGAACAGGTGTACTGCTTCTAGACTAATCACCTCTATCAAGTATCTCCTGGGACCTGGCTTAACCATTAGCACAAAAGACAATTTAATGCTTTGAGGCAAACCAAAATGGGTTCCTTGATGATAATTCACAAAAAAAAACCAACCCAAAACTTCAAGAGACAAAGGGAAGAAGACAACGAGAGCATTTCCTTTTGTTCATAACAATTCATGCTGGAAATCATCTTGTATGGGGTGAGGAACATCCCAGTACAGCATAATTATTAGCTGAAAGGATCAGGCCCAAGTTCAGAATTTGATCACTGAACAAAAATGCACTCCAAAATCGCTGGTGGTTTATATTATTTCTTATGCTGTCACTTGTCATGTTGCATTGTATAGGAGATTCTGTCTGGAATACACTGCTTCCTTCCAGGAAGAAAAAGATGAATTTAACACTGAAGTAGATATTGCTACAGTGAAATTATGACCAATACTGCATGAGGTCTAAGGAGCGTAAAACATCCAGTCAAAAGTCCAGTCTCTTAGTCCTGGCCCTTTATAATATTTGACAGCAAAGAAAGCATTGTAAAGGGTATTTCTTTGGGATGTCCAAGTTTTGCAAGATTCGCAGAATTTAGAAATTTATATTTTACCAAAGAAAAGCACTTCCAGCGGAGTTCTGAGGAACAAGCAGTTCACCAAGAGCAGGAGCAGCCTTGCTATGCTGCTTTTCTGTCTTTCTGGCCTTATCTATGCTATTTGAGGCCAGATGCAGAAGCACCAGTGCAGGAAACTGCTGAAACTTCTCTAAATATCACTTGAGTTGTGAGGTCTCAAAACGCAGCATTATTGCCAGACAGAAGAAACACACATTTCTGGGAAACAATCCCATCAGCACCTCACCCCAGAATATCAGGAAGACCGGTCTCCTAATTCAGATTCAACCTCAGCTCAGAAGAATCACAAGCCGAACCTGAACAATCAAATTCCTAGGTCACAAGACAAAGTTATGATGGGCTCCACAGAAGCCCACTGCTCAGAAAGGCACAGTGAGATGCTTTGATCCAGCTGGACAATTAAGAAGTATTAAGATGGCAAGGAGGCAGGTGGAGCCATTCAACTAGAGAAACACAATTTAACATCTAGAAGAGAAATTACTACTTCTTTTTCTTCCCGTCAGGTTCCCACAGTCCAAGTATACCTTCATCCACTGCAGTACTTCATGATAAGAATACATCACGCTTATTCCAGTCCTCCCAATGAAAAGTCTGTCTGCTTCATTAGGTTGTGAATTTTTCATTACTGGAAAGAAAACGAAAAGCATTTAAAAAAAATTTTACATGTAAATGCAGTTTAAAAGAAATTAAATGCTTGAAAAACACGGTTGTGAAAATATCAAATCCGTTTTCTGAAATATTTACCATTAAAAGTAGTAACTCCTTAAGTCCTAACACTGGAAGTAGGGTAAGTAACTATAGTTTATTCAGACAGTATTTCATAGTAGTCTAAGTCATCTATAAAATAATTGGACATATAATGGCATAATTTAGCAACATCATTATTTGTAAAATAAGCTTTAAATTTTCTGGCAACATGAAGAAATTTTGGTAATTGCAGAACTGAGTAATTACAAGTTTTTCCAAACGTATCGTACCACCTCTTTGGTCTCAACCCATTCAGGTGTGGGAATATTTTTTGTACCATTAGAAAATAAAAATAAATATTTTAAAATGTAGTGTTTATTTATCTTGTATTTGCAATTTCTATTTTTGTATATGCTTTCTAATGCATTTAATATATTAGCGCAGTAGTACATAAAAAATTGGGGGTGAGTGTTCAAAAATCTTTTACTGATGGAGGTGCCTATCAGTTTGGAGACCACTGCTCTAGGGAAGGCAGACTAAGTTCCAAGCTCTGCCAAAATATTCTCTCTGTGTCACAACTGGAAGCTGTGACAGCCATTTAGTAATACAGAAGTCTGTGGTCAGAAAGGTCATGTCACATATCTGGAATAAGTATTCATCACGTTTTAGTAGTTAATACAGGATGAAAAGTATCTGAGTCGTCCCTTATAAAACACTTACATATCCCACTGACACTTCACTGAGCCTCAGTAATTTGTGAGCTTATCAGGAAGAATGATAGAGATATGCAAATGAAGGGCCATACGGAGGAAAGGGGCAACTAGAAGGTGTTTTGTGGACACAGCACTTGGAGAAACTCTTGGTTCTTTAGAGAATACTTCTAAAAATCCAAATTACTAAGGAAAAACTATAAATTATGTATATGATGTAACCCTGTTCAAAGTGTTTTAAAATACATGACTATATGTATATATTGACAACTCTACAGTTTATTTATGGTATTAATAGTGTGACACTTCACATGACAATACTTAAATACATTGGCCTTTGTCCTGAGTATAGGCCATTCTTATTAAAAGACCACAAATTTTGGGTTCTCTTCTTGATTTCACAAAGATCAAGTGTTCCTCCTTCAGAATTTTGACTTTAAGTGTAAGCTCTGTGGATTTTACTTCTAGTAGAAAATGGCTTCTACTGAACATTACAGCTGATTGTATCTGCAACTCAAGAAATTCTGAACACTGTAACATAAAATTAACTAATAATCATAAAACGATACAAAATAATTTTTTATCTCTTTTAAAACTCTACAAAGAAAAGGGATGAACAAAAAGCATTTATTGTATCTTAATTTTACCTGCATCAGCAAAATCACAGAAAGGAACTTCTGGTCTGTCTGACTCAGAATCTTTGGTTAGTATTTCAGCAATAGATAAAAATAATTTCTGAAAATCCTCAAAACATTCACATCCAGTTCTTGCATTAAGATACAAAGTTCCCAGCTTGGTCCAATCCCTTTTTTCCTTACAATGCTGTGAAGAGGGCAAGGGATAAAGATAAGCAAACCTGCTTCCAAAACACCAAACAGAAAATATATTGAAATTTGAGAGATACACCTGGGATAGACTAAAGCAGAAAAAAGATAGAGATGCAATGGTACTGCCAAGAACCTTCATGTTCATATGGTACAGTTTCATGTTGCCTAACTTGCATGGACTACTAATTACTTCTGTCCCTCAAGAAATAAAATTTCTTTTTTCATGTCATGACCCCAACTGAGGAAGCTCATAACTTATGCATCTTATTTAAGAACTGGCATTCATCCAGTATTTACTATCCTTTTTTTTTGACATGATGCACACCGGATTTATGGTTATTTTCTATATGAGTCAGTCGTTTGCTTGTCAGATCACTTGGTAACTTTGGTGCTGAAGGAGTAAAAGAAGGTTCTTCCCTTCTTATATTTCAGTGTCTGGATTTGAGCACTATGTGTGATAATATGTAAACCATAATTGAGCATAATAAGTAATCTGACCTTGAATATAAAACACACAAGTGTCCAAATAAAGAATGTTTTACAGTATTTTCTTATTCTTTAAAATTCCTGCTTAGTGTTGTCAAATGCAGCCTTTTACAATTGTGTGTTTTTATACTAGATGTGAATTCTATCTGCTAAATAATATAAATAAATTTTTGGTGAGGAATGATGCACCACTACCAACTACAAGCATAACAAACGTAAGGCATAGGAAATAATTGCTTAAAGTTATAAAATCTTTAAATTAGATGCAAAACCAAGATACAAACTACAAGTATGTAAATTAAAATACTGACATCACAGAAAAGCCAAAGACAGTATTCCCTTGCATGTGAAGCCTTCCCAAACATGGCTTTACATAAAAGCATTTGATCATAAGCTCAATATAATCAATAATAAAGCCCACTAATTTAGAAAGGTGTAGAAATTGCTATTTCTTGTACGTTTCAAAGGCATAGTTTAAGTATTCCAACAAGTCTGAAGAATGCACATACTGTACCTGAATTTCATCTGCTGCTAAGTTGAAATCAAAAAGCCAGTTCTTTTCAAAATGGTGTCTTTCTCTAAATCTTCCATATGAAAAAAATATTAATACGTAATTATAACACACCCTATTGAACTAAATTATGCACTAGCAGAAGAGAAACAACAAAAGACCATATATGAACAATAAACTGATCTGATTTTTGATTCTGTTTACTTCACATTATGCAAACTGCACACTGAAAACACTCATTTACAATCTTGCCAAGGGAAGACAGTAAATGTATTAAACAAATAATTGAGCAGAGCTAGTTTTACAGAATATATTCCCTTGTCTCAGTTGAAGTGTAACTGAAAAGGTACAAATAAGACTTGCAAATCCAGTAAGTAAGCACAGAACTGTATTGCATGTATTTCTGACATAAAATGACAACTGCAAGTCACCTTCAAATACCTAGGAGCACACCACTTTATTCTGATGCCACCACTGAAACGATGGATACATCTACTCAGTGCGATGCTACGACGTAGAGAGGCATAACCTACACAGGGCATGTGCTAACCCATGTAACTGAAGTAGCACAGGTGCTCAGTCTTCATAGATACAGACCATTTCTCACCTTCAGCTGAACTCACATACATACTGAGGCAACCTGGAAGAAGTCATTACTTTGTGAATCAGATTCCCGATACAAAAAGTGATTAAAATGACCTCCAGCATTTGTGGTAAATTGCACAGGTAAAAAACAGAGATCCATGGCTGAAAGTACTCTATGGGAAAAGTATGCAAAAGCAGAAAATAATTTCTACAGTTCTTTCAGTTGGAACAGTGGTGGCTTGTTTTCAGATAGTAGATGCTGCATATTTTGTCTCCTCTAAGAATCAAAGGTATGTTTATGAATCACAAATTTAGTTTCTCAGTTTGCATGTGTGTATACGATGCAGATGATACAAAAAAGAAGAAGGATCACAATCTCGTTCCAAGCGAAGTGGAGGTAGCAACAGTTTTGGAACAGATTTGACATTTTGCCCAGCATAATCCAGCAGTACTTAAAAATGATCCTCCTCCCTAGCAGTGTTGGCACATAACTCCCTAGCAGTTATGGCACACTATAAAGGAAGCTAGAAAACTACTTCAGATTGTAACTAATCCTCGTATTGTCTAGAAGGGTTATTTTTTGCAGAAGTACTGTTTGCTTATGTGGGCATAAATGTTATATTAAACCATGATGTTTTGAATTTGACTAGTTATATAAGCCTGTAGCACAGCAGGGAGCAGATTGTACAATGACGGTTGATATGGAAAAAAACCAATAATCAGAATCTAAGTTTTGACTTAACGTTCCTTGATCTTTGAAGCACAGTAGATTGACACCACTTTAAATACAATTAGGCATGACACGACAGTATTTTAACTCAAAACATCTTTTAAAGATTTTACATAAATTTATAAAAATAGAATCTAAAGCAGGAACTAGACAGATATAATTAGAAAAACAGTTCCTTAAAGACATACCTGGATTTTATGTTCAAAACAATGCTTATTTCCCAACTAGAAACTTGCAATTGGTGAAGTAACTTAACAATATAGTCAAAATGGTCTAACTCAAGGAACATACCAGCATCAACGAGCTGTAATATCAAAAAAAGTAAGAAAAGTAAACATACAAAAAATTGTGATCACTTAACACATTTTCAGAGGTAAGTGGCAAACAACATTGGGAAAAACATGTCACAGTGAATCTTACTCAAAAAAGAATGGATTAAATAAAAACCCGTACAACCAATTCAGCTACTCACAATAACACTTCTAATATTACTTCAGTACAATTTTTTTAAAGTAATATGTTTGAGTTTTAAAACAGGGGAAGTATTTCAGAAATTCCAACAAGCAGCAGTAGTACAAACTCATACCTTACGAAAGGTACGGATTAATGTAGGCACAGCATCTCTTAAATTCAAAGAAGCCACTTGCTCAAAAACTTTCAGAAGAACATCTGTAGTTGGCTAATTTAAACAACAAAAAAAAAAGCACAATCAGTTTTGCAATTCTGTTCAGTAATGAAGCTTAGAGATTTTATAATGGGAACTTTTGAACTGCTCCCCTCACCCAAGATTTGAGTACCAGAGTAAACCCAAACTTATTAATACAAATGGCATAATACTCAAACTTGGAGTGTGGAGAAACTACGGAACAAAGATTTAAAAATATTCCAAAGTCACCTACCAGTGTCTTGATTTCCACGGTTACATTCAATATCCAAAATACCTCCTGCAACAAACAGTTCTTGAGCAGAGCAACAAGAAGATCATTCAACACTTGAGAAGCAAAATCCACACCAGGAATAACTCCTCTGTAATACCGCACAAATATTTGGACTGAAAAAGCAATTAAATTAATTTCACTTTGGGGTAACTGATGCTAACTATTTAAGCAAGTTATTTCCTTACATTTTAAATGCAGTGTAACAACCCTTAATTATCCAAGATATTATGGGACGGGGATATGGAGAAAAATGTGTGAAGGGATCCAGCTTGAATACAGTGTTAACCTTACTAGACCCAGACTGACTATTCTGAAATACCTCATGTAATTGAACTGAACACTGCAAGCCCTGTAGATTTCAAGAAAGTTTAGCTGATTTGGTGCAGCGCAAGAAGAATGCACAAAATCAGGTCAGATTTAGTATGTGTATCAAGGCAGTAAGGCCTTTCCAGACATGAAGCTCTAGAAAGTGAAGTGCAGTGTTATGGTGGATGGTTTTACAACCTGTTGCACAGCTAGCTTTCCTTGACAGACACGTACCATAGCTTGCTGGTACACAGTGTTTGCCACATTCAAACACCCAATATTTTAACATGGGAACAATACAGCACTGGGTGCAACTGAGTCCTCCGTTCACATTCTGCTACACCCCGAGAAGCTCTCAAAAACTTAAGACTGCTCAAGACAGGTACAAAAGGAATCACTGTCCAGAGTGAAAAAAACCCAAACCAAAACAAAGTCCTTTCTGACTGAACTCAAAAGCTCAGATGGATCTGCACCAATTGCAGTTCTTAAAATGGGTTAATCATAATTGCCTGCATATATGGTATTATGTAAGGACTAAACTAAAGCCATTTGGGTGCAGTAGCAATACTTCCAAGAGCTTCATTCTAAAGGTTTTGGGTTTGTGATGTTTGGCCAGGGTGTTCAAAAGCACCTTAACAAAATTTGAGTTCTGTTAAACATCCCCCCTGCCCCAGTCATGCATTTCTACTCTCAAATCTAGTTACAGTCAGGCTAAGTTCATTTTCTGTGGAAGTAAGTTTCTAACAACCTCCTGAGATAACTGTGTATAGCCTGACTGGGAAATTTAAACATGACAATGCAGGGATTGAACATATTCATTTGAAATAGGAACTTCTTATTCACTGTTGAAGAGGTAACCATTTCTCTCTCGACAACCTATTTTATTTGCTTTAAATAAGCTAAGTATCAAAGATACATCAACAGCTACTACTATACCATACCTGCACGTTTTAGGAGGCCTGGTTCTTTGATTTTAATGTATGTCCTAAGAATTGCCATGCAAATCTAGGAACAAAAAAAAAAAAAAAAAAGGCAAAAAACCCTATAATGAAATGTTACCTCAGTTTATGCCAAACAAAAGAACTACTCACAAACATGACTTCTATTATGAAATGAGCTTTACACTGAAAATGCAGTTACTTCAAGATTACTATTAATGTGGCAGACTGTAAACAAACAGAAAAAGGGAAGCAGAAAGGTTAAAGTGAAACGTGGTAAGAAAAATTACATGGAACATAGCAACTAAGAAGTCAAAAAATCATCCAGATATGAAGACTGTAACACTGATTATCACAAAGAATCACTTATAAGGACACAGAACAAAAAACTCACTAACTTCATTTAATGAACCGTTTCACCCCACACCCACTTAATTAAGAAAAAAAAAAAGTCCACATGAGTTATTTGGTACTGGAACATTCTGTCAGCTTTGTGATACTTACACATTTTGCTCTACCTCTGCAGATGTAGAAAAAAAGACTAATATGTTTAAATCTTAGAATTCCAAGTTAGGGAAAAAACCCACCCACCCTTTCAGATATCCTCTGTCACTTCTGGAACATTACAGTCTTTCTGCACAACAATGTAAATAGGTCATATTTAATACTATTTTGTGAAATAATGAAAAATCAAGAGACAGGGAATGTCCTAAATTAGTAGTCATGTTATTAGAAAATTGAGTCAGGTTTATTTTTACACGCAACTTAAAAATTACAGAGGATCCCCTCATGGAGTTTGTTACACAGCAAATGATCTATCATCAAAGCTAAAGACACTGGCTTGTGGCCAAGACATCTTTCTTTTTTTAAAACCATTAACCTGTTCAGATCATCAAGCCCAAGAACACAAAAACTGTACGTCTAAGTATGTTAAATATAAATCTTATTGTTTTTACTTTGAAACAGTATCATAATGTTATTGAACTACAGTCCAAGATACACCTTTCAGAAAATCATGTCATCATTAATATACGTGAAGTGTGACTTGACAGTGGGTTAACTCATTTAATCCAAATCTATAATCCCAGGTGGCTCAGGGCATTTCCAAAACAAACTTTCATAAATGCTTATAGTACGGAAATTAGTTTGCTTTCTTTTGGAAGCTGTTTTTCTCCTTCCTTGGACTGACTCCCAAAAAAAGCCAAGACTGCATCTGGAGCTCTGACTGTTCCAAGTATTAGTGAAATTGCCTGGAAAACCCACTTGTAGTAGTATTTAATCATGGGACATGTTATATTACATTAGTAAAAGAAACTAAATGTGTTATTCCTTTACAGCTTCTAGAAGGCTTCAGTTGATTTAGCTGTTTCAATTTTAAAACATATAACTGCACATACAGACCATGCAAAAATCTGAGAATCTCTAAATTTTGAGTTAACTGTAATAGATTTTGAATGAAGGTACATGAAAGAGATGATTCATATTTTCAAAAGGTAGTATAAATCCCACTCTTCTGTCACCTATCAGTTGATTCCATGACTTGTTCAACATGACAATTTAATAAAAACTATAATAAAAGACTGTGTATCTTATACAAGCAACCAGCTGTCCAGTAAAACACAGTCCTACCACAGTAACACAGAGGTGCTTATTCAGAAGAACAAACACAGGAATGTATGAAATCCTTCAGCATCTTCCAGCCAGTGTACACTCTGATGTTTAATAAGGGAGAAAACCTCATGCTGCAGCCTTTTGCTCAGTGAGATCAAAACCATGATCCTTTTTACAGGCGATTCTGTTTATGAAGCCTGTGTAATCTTTAGGATGCACAGTCCCTACTAAATGTGGCTGAAACCAATCAACAAGTTCAAAAGTCATTTAATGGCTGTTAGAGACAGTAACAGAAGGACAGTGTAAAGTCTAATTTCTTTAAAAATCCAGATTAAAAAACCTAAACCAAACCCCCACCACAACAGAAGTATATACTCAAGGCCCCAAAGCTGCAAGACAACACTAATGAAGACAGAAATCTTGCTATTTTATATGCTGTTTGCTTCCAGTTAGAGGTTCATATGATCAAAGAAAAAGCAAGTATGAAGCCACAAAAAGTAATAATTTCTTTAGTGGATACAAGTCAAAATAAATGAGTAAGGTGCACAAAGCTAAAATAAAATGAGAGAGAAAAATACAGTTTGCATAAAGACATGTTTTCAAACCACTTATTTAACCATGCGATTATTATCTGTGCTACACTCTGAAGTGTCTTTTGAGCAAAACAATTTACTGTATTATGCCCACTGTCTCTTGCCCTTTCACTGTGCACCGCTGAGAAGAGTCCAGCTTCATCTTCTTTATCCTCTCTCCATCAGACACTGATACATATTGTTAAGATCTGCCCTCCCTTCAAATACTTCAGGGAGTATTTAAAACACAGTCTTAATAGTTTTGTTTACTTTGCCTAGTACAGAAGAGATTTCACTGTTTGAAATTAAAGGCATCTTAAAAAAAAAAACAAACAAACCCAAAACCAGTAACTTGTACAACTTGCTGAGCAAAAGAGTACGCTGATTTTCAAACCATATGATGTTTTTATAAATTAAATCACTGCTGTGTTGTGTGATCAATCGCAGCTATAAAGTGTTAAATACTAGGAAGTTACACCTTAAAGCATCAACTATTTACCTAATGAAAAGGAAAGAATATCCATTATGGGGAAAGGTACTTCTCTTCAAAAACTCCAGTAACAATCATCACTGGAAACAAAGCATTAAGCAAGTGGACTACCAGTCTGCACAGCAGTCCCTGGAGAGATGTATTTCTCCTCTATATGACTGGATGACTTTTTTACTTTACCTGTTTTCCACTGATGTACTTTGGTGCCACCAAGAGGTGCTTGGCCTATTATCGTTTTGAAATGGACAGGTCTATAAATATAAAGAAATATAAACCAAACAAAACTCAAAGTATACTTTCAGACTACCAGTAAAGTTTGGCTAGGTTTGGTGGGCAGAACAGCAAAATTGTGCTGGACTGCTGCACCACCAGTAAAATTAAATGGAATGGATTTTTACTAGTTTGGGGCAAATAATTCTTTAAGGTGGCTGTATATAATGAAGCATTACAAACCACATTAATTCATATAAACTAGCTGAAAATTACTAATATTCACTACAGCCTGCCGAAGATACTTCACAATTGAGGAAAAGGGAAAATGTCCCATACAAAACTACTCTCAAATTATCTTACTATCTTTAAGATGTAATATAAATTTTCAAAGGGTTTACAAAGCATTAGCAGAAAGTAAAGCAGCTTTTCCAGACATAGAAAGGAATAGAGAAAACATCAAGAAAAATAAAACTGAATTACACTGATGTATTTTAAAAATTCTGATGCAGAAGATGGATAAACTTCTTTAGATGTTACTTTTTTTTAGTAATTATGTCTAACAGGTTCAATACAAGTTATTTTTTACATTTTGATTCTGAAATGTCTTACTGACACTAATGATGAAACTGCATTCATACCAAGAAGATGGCAGATAAGAAATATATCTTGTAAGGTTTGATGAGGACAAGTTTAGGCATTTTTCTTTGTTTATCTGTTTTGACATTTTTGTTTGCTTCCAAGTGACTTACAAAACCACCTGAGTCTTGGTTTCATACAGCCAATTCCAAAATCTTATTACATGACTGCATGATTAGCTTGCCTTGCACAGTTCTTGGAAGTATTACAGACTCATAATGTCTCTGTTAAAAGGTTTGAAAACATATCTACTTTGCCCATCACTGGAAAACTATTTTTGCTTGCAAATATTATGTGAATTGTTGCTCCATTTAAAGAGATCACAGCACCTTTAAACAAACATGCCCATACTGCAAAAAACATGTAGGAAGTCATATACCATGGATAGCTTTTGACAATACATACAAAGTCTCTGCAAAGGTTTGCTGAAAGTCTCTGATGCTCAGGATAGAAATGTCTCAGAATCTGTGCATTCTACTACTCTATATCTGCACAGCCTAGTTCTTGCTCTTTTGCTGATGACTGTTCTCTTTAAAAGTCTGCTAGCTCAAAATTGTACCATGCTTTAAAAAAATAACTTAAGAGACCTTGAGAGAAAGGTTTTCTGGACATTTTTTTCATCCATCAATCTCTGAAGTTTATTCCCTTTCCATATATAAATAAACAAAGGAGATTATGTTTTGCATTTAAAGTGTTCACACAACCTGTTCCTAACTTCAACAAAACCTGTTACCTTTTCATCCCCTTGTTCGGGGACATGGCAGAACCGACATCTTGCTCTTGTGCACCCACGTGAAGTCATGAAATAGTATCTGCAGTATTTACGGGGCAAGTCAAGTGCATCGAGGATCTGTTGGACTGAATGAGAAGCCTGAAATAAAATAAAGTTGCAACAAGCTGAAGAGAACAAACAAGTAGTACTTTTTGAAAGCAAACATGCTCTTTTTTTTCTGAGAATTTCAAAATAACTACAAATTATAAAGAAAAGCAAAAAATGTGGGATCTATAATTAAACCTCTGAAACAATCCTCATGTCTATATTGTCCTTGCAGCATTTCAAAGGGGACAAAGATCAATCTTGTCATGTCGTGTTAATGTTTAACACAAAAAAAGCCTGTCCTGAAGACCACAGACAGGGACAATGCAAAAACTGCTAAATGAGATGGCCAAAAAGTAGAGAGGAGGAAGAAAGAGAAAGGTGACAAGCTCCTGCATGGCTCTGAGTAGCAGCCTGAGAATTCCAGGGCATCAATTCCCTTTACCCTTTTTCAGTGCCCAGCATGATGGATAATGCAGGCTGTCTTAAACATGTGAAACCTTGTCTGCTTTTCAGTTCTATAAAAAATGATAAAGTAATAAGCATTTTTAAATTTTGCTTAAGCTGAAAGTAAAATCAAGAAATTGAAGAGTTCTCCCATCATCACCGATTTTGTTCTCAGAAACTGTATTTGCTCAGTGACAATATCTTTAAGGTGCAGAAACATAAACTCACATAGATTCATAATTTCTGACTCGATATATGGAGAACTGTCTGAATATTCATAAGAAATTTAGTGCCAAAGGATCAGAAATCAAAGATTTAATAACTCACAGTTGCATTTTTCTCCATCCTCCATGGCTCAAGATCTCCAAAATTCTTCAATGTCTGTAAAGGACTTTTTCCTGACGGTTTGTAAACTAAAAGTTAGGATGAGGGCAATAAATGGATCACATAATAAAAACGAATCATACTGAAACCATTCCAATTTATCATATTTTCCTTTATATTTACATTTCCTTCAAGTCACAGCAATGATTAATGGAAATTTGATTAATACAGTCTAAAGCCAGTAATTTAAGTTACAGTTTTCTTAATTATCCCAGAAGTGAGACTTTACACAAACTTCAAGAGTAAGCACATTTAGTTTAAAAACTTCACTGTTTTATCCAAGGTTCCTAGTCTCTAACTTATAGAGATAAGAAATGGAATAAAAATATCCAGAAGTTTAAATTTCAAAAGGAAAAATAACCCACCCACTTTATCAGTAATCTTTGTGCTCCAACATCACTAGCCATAAATTTAAATTTTTTCAGAATTGAAAGAAAACCTTTCATATTCTTATGTTTTAAGCAGAGCAGCAGCAATCTTAAGCCCAATGAAAATTACTGGTTTCTTTACCATGAAACTTGGTTTTATAACTTTAATTATTATTGAATAACAGATTTTTTTCTTTGAAAAATGAATAATGTTAATGGAAGATAAAAGTTCAAATTTTCAACTCCATATCTAAAGAGAAATAAGAGCTTTTGAAAGCCTTGCTTTCTAGGGTTTCCATCTAGCCCCTCCAAAGGAATGGCTGTTCAAAAGACAGGGTGCTTAGCCCTTTCTGAAAACTATAGTTACTAAAGAGTATGAAATAATCAATGTTCTACTAGAGACTTGCACTAGGTACATGGTTCTTATTCTGCATGTCTTTCTAAACAGATAGGGTTATCCCAGGATAGGAAGGAGAAACCTAAGGTTGAATAATTAAATATTTAATGTTACACACTGTCACAGTTGCAAAACTTTGTGCAGTGATGGAGGGCAATTTGATAAATTCAGGACTGGATACGGTTAGTGATAAGAAAGACCAAGAAAACAGCCAACCACTAGCTGCAGAAAAACAGCACTAGGAACTTGATCTCAGAAGTCTTTCCTACAGATTCTTACCATCCCCAAAGCATAGAGTTTCTGATCAGGTCCCTTCTAGAGTTTGTACTCTCCTTGCTGACTGTAGGTCACACTTGTAGGGAAGATGGTACTAAAGTGAAATAGTCAATCCTGCCTGCACAGTTCTGGGAATAAATGGCTGTTTTGCCCTGTCCTAGCACAGGAACTCTTGCTTTGGCAACTGTTTTGAATGATTTTAAGACAGAAGATTTAGAAGAACTCTTCTGAAGATGTATACATTTTAAGGCCAAAGACACGAGCAGTTTCAAACAACTGGAGTCTGAAGAAGTATTTCACAGTTGCTTTTTATAGCATGTTTCTTTGCACTTCCTGAAAATATTGTTAAATGACATGACGATAAAATCGTTCTACAAGCTCAGACTAGCATCAGAATTTGAAACTAAGCAAGAATCTCTGTCACTGATCTTAATTCAGGAAATCCATGTTTATAAATATCTATATTAATCAATAATTCTAAAAACATTAATTCCCAAAGCAGCTGTTGCAAAGGAACAGAATACAGTACCTATCCATAAGTAATCAATTCCTGGTTTTCTCTATCTTGTACGCCAAATAAACCATGCATTTCTGTAAAGCTAAATGTCAGATTTGATATGTGCAGTGACTACAGTTCCATTACATTATGATTTCCCTGGTGGCAGAGATGCTGAAGAGGTATCTGTCCCAGGTGTGAAATATACTGAACATGAAGTGCTATTTATTAAATCTACGTAATTTCCTTGATCCAGCCTAGCACATGCCTCACAAACATTTGAATTGGCATAAACAACAAAATTCTGACCTTCAGCAAAGTGGGTAAATCACTTTAGCAAGTTTAGTTAACAACAACCAACCAAGACGACCTGCAGTCATGTTCTCTGACCAGAGAAAAACAAGTTACCTGCTGATGACATGGCTCAAACATAACACATCAAACTACTAAGAACGCAGGCGTTGCTGTACTATTAAAGTATCGGACAACCATAAATACCAAGACAGAATGACTGCTATTTGACCCTACCGAATAGAATTCTGCTAAAAACCAAACCAAAACCCCTCACTAACCTATCATATGAGAGCTTGCAGTTTTGCTTTTATATATGCAATCTAAAATTCCAGCCAACACCTTCAGGAAATGAAGACTATCCGTATTATAAGTAAATAAAGCACATGAAAAAATAAATTCTGGAGGGTTCAACAATACAGCATACAATACCATTTGTCCAGGATTTCATCACTGTAGCTTCACTGAAGATATTTACTTTCGGGTCATTCAGTGGTGATCCTGATAGCAATTCACAGTTCACAAGATCTTTGTATTTACAGTCACTGTTGAGTATTAAAAAAAATTTTAAAAATTCTTTAAGTAAACAGGTGCTTCTCTCATATACTGTATGCCTAAAAAGACAGATTAAGTATATAAAACATAAGAATTTCTTCCACAATTTATACAACACTTCAAAACTTGCTGTAAATTTAAAAAGCTAGCAGTCCCAGCAACTTGACTTTCATTACTCACATTGCCTGGTCCCATATGATCATCACCTTAGCTCATATTGTTCTGTCCTGAAGCATAACCATATGAAATTCAATAAATAAGTAGAAAAGGTACCATGTACCACTTTTGTGTTTTTTTTTTTTTTGTTTTTTTTTTTCCCCACTATGCTGACAGGAAGACTGAGATGATTTCTGTCATCTCTGAAGAAGCTGTTTACCATAGTCTGTTATGTAATATCTGCCAAAGAAGTAAACCACAAAGCTTTTAAAATTACATTTGAAGAGCCGACTGTTTTCTTTTCTAAAACCTGATTTTACTGGGCAGAAGATTTAGGTGATTTCAAAGGGAACTCCAATTCAGGACTGTTCTGCCTTTAACTATCCCAAATCCCAGTTCATTCCAGATAATTAAACTGCTAAAATGTGACACTTTCAAAAATAATCAAAAAATACTGTTAGCCAAATACTTGGTATTCTCTTTCTTATTTGGAAACAAAGCCACGGGAAAAAAATCATCCCCTTTCATGAGTTCTTCCTCCCCTCCCCCTTTTAATTAAGAATCCTGGTCCAGTACAAAGGACATTTCACTCTGCTTGCCTCTCTATAGAGACAGAAGCAGAGTTGCTATCCCCTATGAGGGGCACATTCTAGCTATTTACACAGCCAAGATAATTTGAATTGTTCCTAAAGTGCAGGTTGTTTTTAATAAATTTGAAATGAAAATGCTGTGGCAGAGAAGACGAAATTCCATCTAATAAACCCAAATTCTTCAGGATCAGTCTTTATTTTTAAATGCATTGGGTTGGTTTCCAGAGGGAAAAAAAAATCTGCAGATTTAGTTACTCAGAAATTTCAAGTTACCATGTAAATTTTTTTTTTATACTTCCTTGTGATGCCAGCCTCAGGTCTGACAGCAGGATTTTCATAGTAACTTACCTTCAGGACAACAATCTCAGGTCTCTTTTTAATCTAGACATGAAACTACACACAATTTTGCCATGGATTGTAAACTATATAGCTCTGCAATCAATTTATTTTTTTAAGTAACAGCATCACTAGAAGTGAAGTTTGCTAAGTAAGAACAGCAACTCTGTTTTCTTCTACATGAAACTCTGCAATGGTAACATTTTTGAGTAAAACTGGAGAAAATAGTTTGAGTCCAAATGAAGGCCTCTTCTTTAACCACACAGAGTGCTGCATTTCAACTAAAGTAGTGAAGTAATGCAGAATCACTTGCACAAACAAATTTTAATCAGCATAATCTTCTTATTCTATAGCATAAAGAAGGTAAATTCAAACAATATTTTACCAGGAGGAGGAGTTTGGAGCTCTCTAGTGGATTAATGAAAACATGCAGTATTCTCCACTAACAGACTTCTTTCTGGCACACCTCACACTTCTCACAGATTGTGACTGGTGTTGGAAAAAAACCAATACTCTCTCTGTCACCTAAGGTTTCTCAATTATTTTGAAAATTACTCTGTGTCCTGGTTCTGGTCAGGACAGGGTTAACTTTTGCAGTAGAAAAACTGTATGAAATACTGACGGTGTTTTGGTAAAAACATCATGTTTTGTTTGTACAGTAACTAGGGAACACCACAGGTTACATGAAGGACATTATATATACCTTTTTTCAGCTTCACTCTTTTTTTCTTGTTTAACATCAGGCACTCCATCTGCAAACTTGAACTGTGAAGATATCTAGAAGTTATTTTCAGGTACAGCCAAGCACTACTAAGCTTGTTATGCTTTACTCTACAGACTTAAAACTGTTAGTGATTATTGAAAGGTGTGATAATATAGCCTTGACTGTAGAAACTGTAATTTGGATTGTAGGGTTACTCTTACAACATGTTTTAAAATGGATATATTGCCATTATGCTCTTGATCTTTAAAATGGTGAAAATTGGAAAAAAAGCGATGTGACCATCTTGACTTCTCTGCTCCCACCGATAATCCCAGAAATCTTTAGGCCTACTGCCCAATTTTAACTGCGCCTGACAGATGCGCAGAAACCCACAAAAGACTTCATCAAGAAACCCACTTCATCAAGTTTGATGAAATTTAAAGCTGTACCAGGGAGGAATTTAAGGCTTTTGCTCAGCTATATACCATGTTGTATAGTTAAAAAATCCCCAATGATATGGAGGAAATAGACAGTGCCAAATATATTTGGGGGTAAGAATTTGAAAGGACTAATACAGAACAAAGTCATGGAATCCTGGCTTTGTTTTGTTCATTACTCATGGAAGTAACTGGAACTTCACAATCTATCACAAATTTATGACAGTCAAAGAATTAGACATAGATGCACTCTCATCAGATTTCCAAACTTCATTTTAGCAGTTCCCCAAATGTTTATAGCACTTTCTCCACGGTTAGTCTTTGTCCTTCTCACAGGATTATCAATTGGAAAAGCCATCAAAAAAGCAAAATACAAAAATCACCCCAAATGGTAGAGTACTTGCAACAAGTGTTCTGCCATTGCATTCCCTGCCCAAGTCGGCACAGCTAGTTTTCTGTCCACATACAGAACAGCAGGACACTGGTTTTATAAAGACAACACTATGAAGCAGCCCAGCTGGGACTGACCTGGCAATACTGCAACAAGTACTACACCTTTGGCAAACTGTACTATCTGACAGACCCTTTCAGATTCTCTAAGAGATCAAGGAACAAAGTGGTGCTGTTAACTTTGTGAATCAGATGTTAGCAGCCCAAATTCCATTCACTGAAGGAAATGTCTCTATTCTTCTAAATAATGATTTTGAAAAGGAGATAGATTCTCTTCTGTTTGATTAACTGATTACTTATCAATTTTTAACCATGTGAATTTTAACTTACCCAGTATAAACCATTATCCACTCTTGAAGCAGTGGAAAACAGTAAATGCTATCAGCAGCTATGTCTGAGTGGTAGAGAGATGTAAATTCCAATCCCTTATTAAAGAAGTAAACACTATAAAACTTCAGCAAGTATTAAAAGACTTAGACTTATTATTTAGAAGGAGGAGGACAGAGACAGTAGAAAGGTCAGATAAAGTCAGTAAGCATGAAAATGTCTTAACATTCCCTTCTGAACTGCCAGGAAGTCAGTATGTTAATACAATGGCCCCTTTGCCCATGTAATGAGGCACAGAAGGATCGACCTTGGAAGCATGATGGCTGTGCAGCTCCCCAGCTTTCCAACACCATGCCATCCTTCACAGATTATGTGGTGAGAAGCATTTAACAGCAACTTTTAAAACTAGATATGTCATGTAAAATGTCACATGCACAGTAGTACTCTTAGGTGTTCACTGGAACAGTAATTTTCATACTGTTGCTGGTACAGCATTAACAACTGATATAACAATATCCTGTTTCATTTCAAATGTGAACATGAATTATTAGTAACAACAAAAAAATCAAGCACAAATTACATTGTCAATGGCACAGAAATCTATGAAATGCTAATATTCTTTTTATTACAGGAAATTAAGAATTTTGTTGATAAAACAACATTAGTAATTGAAATTACCCAATTATGTGGACTGTAATTTCTTAAACTATTTAAGGAGAGAAAGTATAATTTCTCAGTACCTTTTCATTCACATCAAAACTCTTCAAAAGTTCATCCAGTTCACTTGGTTGCCCATCTTTCAGAAAGTCCTCAGTAACATCTCCCAAAGGACTGCTTCCTCTGGAGGAGTTGTGCGTTTTAATATCTTCAGCTAAAAATGTATAAACACATTGCTTTATGTGTTTCCCATGCTAAATACTACAAAGTCTGACATTTAAGAACTCCTAGGACTTCCTAAATGTGAAATTTATAAGGAAAAATAGTTCACGTTTAAGACAGGAACCATTTCAAATAAATATTAAGCTGAATCTGCAATTAAAATTCTATCCAGGCTGTATGTACTATAATGGTCCCTGTAGAACAGTACAACAGGTTTATTTATAGAATATTGAATTCAGTATTTTAGAAATAAATTCAGTTAAGCTTTTTTATTAAAACCCAGCCAAAGATATGTGTGGTAATTTGCTATGCAAAAAGACTTAGCGTTTCCTAGAGAAAGGGCATAAGTTAATCGTAATGATACGATGCTCTGAGAAACTCCAAATTCCTGTAATATAGTAAACTCAGTAAGAATTCAGTGTCAGGAAATTTCAGCACCTTTTGCAGATGCCACAGGAAATTAATAGAACACCTGACTGCAACTTCCTGAAGCAGCTGTTTATGTACAACAGCAGAGTTCTGTATAGAAAAGAAATTCACATGAATTAAATTTCAACTGCACTGCATTGTCCAGATGCAGGAAGAAAGAATCAGATTAACACTGGAAAGGCTTCTGTCTTATAGTGACTGATCTCTGTATGATCACCAGTACAAGACACATCTGGCAAAAGACAACGTACATAAGATTTCCACTTACAAGGTAAAGAGGATTGATGTCATCCTGAGTACTTTAATGGTAGCATTTTTTCCCTGCTTAGATGGTGAAGCCACTGAAGCATGCAGCCATGACCTCACTAAGTAACACGACACCAGAACAGTAACTTGTTTTATTTACAAAGCAGTAAATAATTTTATTTACTAAATAAAATAATGCTAAATAATGCATAAATAGTCAGTAATTACCAAACCTAAGCAATTTTTTTTGTTCCGTGTGGATCTTTTTTAAAAGTCATATATTAAACATTAAGTTACCATGTGCATATTCATCTAAGAGTGTGATGTGATCCTAAGTTTCTCAGATCTGGGAAGGACTTACTGAAACCTTTTTCTTTATTTTAAGCACCACAAAAAGAATTAAAGACTCTAAGCCTCTAACTTCACTAGTACATGAAGTTAAACAACAAAGAAAATGCAGAAGTTACTAAACGTACAGGACTTGCTCCCAGGTTTGGTTTCAGTCATCTCAGTATTGCAGATGCATGGCTTTTTACATCACCACAGGCCTAACTGTGCACTTCCTCCTCAGGGAATTTCTGTCTGTTTTTTAGTATCTGAGCTCTTAAAACCTCATTACCTTTTATTTTGCCTTCTAATCCCTGAAGCCTGAAACCTTCCCTCCCCCAGATAGTCACTAGCCCCTCCTTTCTCTCCAGGAGACTAGATCTGCCCAAACCACTCCTTCTAGATGAACATAAATCATTAACGTGGAAAACTAGCACAAGAGGTACTGTCACAGACATCTTGCAAGCCTGCAGCGAAATCAACACATAATGTCAGAATGTCACATTAACAGTAAGTTGACAAACTGATACCAGAAAGGGAAATACCGTGAACTTTCAAAACCAGTCTCAGCACTCTGTGTGTTCTCCACTAGGCCAATAACGTGCTTCTGTTCAAAGTCAAACTCCTGTTCCTCCAGCCTATCTAATATATAGATATAATATATCAGATATAATTGAAAAGTAGGTCTGCTATGTAAGCTGTAGAAAACAAAACAAATCACATTCATATGCTGCCTAGCTGGACTGTTATGCTTTAAATAGGAAGAAAAAAAACCCCATTAAGTCAGAATTAACCTTCTCTTATTAAAAAAAAAAAGCATCCTTTAACAACACAACAGCGTCTCGGAAGAATGAGCAAAGCATCCACGAAAAGACCAAAAGGACAACCTGGAAAAAAAAATGATTACAAAATTTTGTGTGCTGATGAACACAAGAGAACAGCCAACTCTAAAGGTGAGCCAGACTCCAAAGCACTATCACAGTACTCAGTGTCCTACTATAATTTCAACTACCAGAATTCCTAAAGTACCAGAGAGATGTCAAAAAAAGCTCATTAACAAAAAAACCCAACCAAACAAAAAATCCCAACCCCCAGTACTACCAACAGACAGGTATTACAGAGAAGTAGATCCCTGTATTACTCAGGTTTGTACCATTTCGAAAGACGTCAATTTTAGAAACATTAGGACACAAACTGCCATTACAATGAAAAGATATTACAGGAACTGACAAGTTCCTCTTTTTTTTTGCAGGGAGCAGAAAGTCTAGGTTTTGCCACAAAACATCTTTGTGGTTACTTTCACATTCTGATTACGTATGAAAAAAATTCCTATGACTCTCACCTTTTAGCACCAAATCACAGGAATTTTCAATATCATTTGATATTCCAAATTCTTGCACGCATCTGTTTTGAACAAAAAGAGTATTTAAGATTTCCATCTTGAACAAAAACAAAATTAATGTACCACTTACATTAAGGTTCTCAGTGACAGTTTTAGCTATGGACAGAATCCTTACATACAACACACAAAGCACACAAAATACAAAGTAAGACTGTTCTTAACTTTTGGCTTTCTTATGTCCACCCCTACAGGTATACGCCTTAACATGTTAAGTAAAAACAAGACATTTCAAATCCCCAAATTTTCAGTAAAAGCTCATTATCTCATTTAATTAATAAAATTAGGAAATTATGGAAATACTGTGCTAATGAGCCAATTAATGAGTTTCTAAAAAATGAGATTTATAGCATTTTTATATTTGAGACCAGAGTAAATTTATATTCAAGATCATCTGCATAACAATATATCTTAAAGAGAGTTGCAAAAACATTTGTTCATAGATACTTCAACTATTTCAAGGATAAGTTAGGAAACAGTAACTATATCTCCTTAGAAAAGCTCAGAAGTAAAAGTACATGTTGAAGTATTATATACAGAATATACAGATTCCCCACATGAGAGGAAAGAAATACCTCAGGCAATTGATTCAAAACTCTGCACTATTGGGAGTCACCTAGGGGTAAGCAATAGAAAATAGTAAACAGAAGTATGTGTGAAAACTGAGTTTCACTGCCCTGCTCAGGCCACAGGCCAGAATCTTTTCCTGATGACTGGTAACTAATACCTGGAAGTGACCAGCACTCGCTCTTCTCTTCAAAAAATGCAAGCACCGGAGGAATGACCAGTCCTACTCATCCTAAAGGTCAGAACATGCTAACTGAACCAAACCATTCAGGACATACACACACAGAGCCTTTGCTGAACCTTCCTGAATAAAGACAGGACCTGTTTGTTCTACTTAAACCTACTTTTTCACAGATACCAGTCTGGGTATCTGCACAAGTACAATTACAGTAGTTCAGAAATCTTAAGTCAGAGATGCGCAGCAACAGCCAAATCAAACCAGAACAAGACTTACCTGAATTCTGGACCTCAGTCACTGTTCTGACCAGCTTTTGAAGGACAAGTGCTCTCGTAACTGGTGTTTTGACAAGCTGTTAAATCTCAGATTTTTGTTGTTGGAAGAACACTACGAACTAAGACACCAGTTGTTTCCTTTACATTGCTGTTAAACTCACAAGTAACACTCAACACAGTTTTAAAAAGCTTTTTAACAACCCAGTTATACTTTTCAGCATAAGTTGCTTCTAGCAGAAACACAGTTCTTGCTGGTCTGTACCAATGCCAGGCTAAAATATCAGTACATAAAAAGTAACATACTAAAGTCCATTCCCATGCATACATGTACTAAATAGCTTTAGCAAAGATCTAGATTCTTTCTGTGATCATGCTCTTATTAAACTGAAGGTAAATCGTAACAGAAGCCATGTACTGATAACAGCTAAAGGAAATACTCAGCTTGCATTAATCTTCTATCTAAAATCACCTAGATGACATTCATCTAGAAGCAAACAGCTAACATTACCCAAATGTTAAACAAAACCTGTATATAAACTAATATTTACACAAGTTAGAGATGCTTTAGAATAGCAGAGTTCTGACTCGACGTTCTCCCTGAACAGACTGGTGTTAGAAACTAATACTGCAACAAAGCAAAACTGAGGATGCATAAAATAAGAAGCCAAACAAGAAAACACAGACAGTAGTCTAGACCATATCTAAAGAAAAAAAAAGAACACGAACAGAGTCAGTATTTTAAAATATGTAGTATGATGTGAGTGTAATTCTAACAGTATAATCGCTTTTTTTTTAGTTGGCCAAACAAAGTTGAAGTGCCAATTGTATTTGGTGAAAGTCAACAAAATAAACTCCCAGTATGAACTGGCCATGATCTGGTATTATCTGGGGATACCATAGTTTTATCAGGTAGCTTATGATAAGGTCTATTGCCTTATTTTAATGTTCTTAATTCATTAATATGTTCCTGACTGTTACCAACCATGACTAGTCATCATCTAATGATCTTTGCATCAAATTATGGAAGGTAAAAAGAAAAATAAGAGAATTTTGCCTGCCTGTTTCTTTAGCAAATTAAGGGAAAATTCTAAGAAACAAGAACCATGTATTCTTATTTTCCTTGGCTAATGGTGAACAAATTCACAAGGATATCAGAAGAAAGCTGAAATTATGACTTCAAATTCATCTATCTAATGATCTCTAATGTTGCTCTAAGTCAATGTAATTACTAATTAAAGGAAGTATTTGCCCTTCCCCACAAAGTACTTACAAGATCCAATAAAATTTTCAGTTACTATTTAGGTAAATTGCAAACCATATTACCATAAACAACACATGAGCGTGAAGGGCTCAGAAGTTCTGGTCCTCCATTCTGTGCATCAACTGTCTGAACAGTCAGTTGGAACCCACCTCTGGACAGACATTATTACCCTGGGTAATAATGCAAAATGTACAAATACAGCAAATACTAATTCTGATATACAAAGACATCATAGACACTGTACCCAAAATGAATACTCATTCTAGTAAATTTACTATGACACAGACTAGCTGCTTCTCAAGAAGTTGGACGTTGCTACTACAGACTTGCCCTGTTCTCCAGAGGCTTGTTTTGGCAGAAATTTTATTCTTTTAACATCTGAAAGTTTTATATTCTTATGTCCAAAACACTGTTCATCACCACAAAAAAGATTCCTTTCTGCTTTTGCACATGGGAGCAGGAAAGCAGAGAGTAAAAAAAAAAAAAGAACAGAATGCATTTATAAGGTGGTTGGTACAACACCGAAAATAATTAAAACATTACACAAAATACGGATAACAGAAAGCCACCCAGAAAGAGCACACATAGAAAATTAGAACACCCATCCCAATAAGAAAACTAATTTTCAGAGGAAAAGCTTGTATTATTTTCTATCCAGACTTTGCGTTTTCCTTTGTAAGACGAAAAATTCAATCTTAAAACTCTTCCAGTGAACACAAGTATCAAACCTTAGAGAGAAAACAGACTAGACAGTCAATGAGTTCATCTACTCCACAAAGAACTACTACCTTGTTTACAAAAGTTTGTTTTTACTTTAAACTTCTCTTCCTCTTTCAGTGACTTTTACTATCATCTCAAAACCCAGAAAAACATTAATACCTAATGATTTACACCGGGAACTTGTTGAATAAAGACGCAGGATCATAAACATCTGTAACACTTTAGCCAAGTTATGCATTTGAAAACTATTCACATGTCTGGGGATAGGAGAAAAATATGGAAGGAGAATGGCAGAATGGAATACTACTGCAGGGACAACCATTTACTCTCACAGATCCAGCAAAAAAATAAGCTATCTAGAAAGTAATAACATTTCTAAGTATTATACCACTTTACAAGTAAGAAAAATGCCCCCAAAAAATCTGCTATCTCAAATCAGGTCATATTAAGAATATTACTTCCAATTATCTTTGTTTATATTTTCATATTTCACTTCACTTGGTCTAAATCAGTCCTTTAGGACTATGTTTTACTTCAATCCAGTTTATCCAAGCTCTTACGAAGAACAACTTAATTTATCTGCATTCAGAATACTGACATAGCTTAATCAAATTTGACACTTAGAAGCAACCCAGAAATTATTCTTTAAAGAAGCCTGACCACTACAACCAAAGTATATTCATATGAGAAAAAAGTACTTAGGAGTATTGTAAGAAAAAAAGAATTATATGCATACCCAGAACTATTCTCAACCAAATGTCTCTTTTCTGAGGTAATGGGAGACTCAGGCTTTGTGTCTTTAATGCAGATATTAGTACAGGACGCTTTCACTGGACAATTCTCACATGCAAGGGCTAGCTCCTCTTCATTACTGGTTCCAAAAAGATCAGGGTCATCCTGAATCACATCAATGACAAGAATATCTTGCTTGTAAGCTTCAAGAATATCTGGTGAATTCTGACTATCATCATTTATTTGCAATCCAACAGGGTGGTCAACCGATTTCCAAGAATGATCAGGAAAACTAGGTTTCAGCACACATTCAGAACCGGAGAAATCAGGCACAGATGACTCTGGTTGTCCATCAAGAAGAGGATGTCGATATGCAGAAAAACTTTCGGGGAGCACAAATATCCCATTTGAGAAGTTTTCAGAGCCATTGTGCTGAAAGTCCTTACTGTCAATCTCATATGCTGTTTTCTTTACAGAAGCTGTAGATGTAGCATCACTCATGACAGGAAAAGGGTGCTGCTCAGAATTTACCAGCACAGTCTCTTCACCTGTCTTCTGTCTTCTTGAATCACCACTGCTTTCAAGCTCAAGTGGACTACAGGTTTTTCTTTCAAATGAATGGACAGATTTCAATTTCCTGGATTCAGGTTTGTTTCTACATAAAGGAATTCTGAATTTCGTCAGGTTTTCAGGGTTTAACCCTTTAATTAGCTTTAAATCAGAAAATGTCTGGTTCACTACTGATACTTTAGAGCTAAAGTTTATTCTATTTGTGTCACCTGTAGATGTACCTTTCTGGACTGTCACAGACAGGTTTCTTTTTGTTACATCTCCTTCATTTCTATCTTTTTGTTTTGTTGTACCCTTCTGGACTGTCACAGACAGGTTTTCAGTTGTTACATCTCCTTCACTTTTATTTTTTTGTTTTGTTGTACCCTTCTGGACTGTCATAGACAGGTTTTCAGCTGTTACATCTCCTTCACTTTTATTTTTTTGTTTTGTTGTACCCTTCTGGACTGTCATAGACAGGTTTTCAGTTGTTACATCTCCTTCACTTTTATTTTTTTGTTTTGTTATACCCTTCTTGACTGTCACAGACAAGTTTCTATTTGTTACATCTCTGTCATTTTTATCTTTTTGTTTGGTTGTAAAATTGCAGGTTCCTTTAACTTCCTGCACATCATCATGGTTAAAAGCCAAACTGCTTCTATCTGCATTAACTGATGATTCCCCATTTTCATTACTCATTCTCGAAGTCTTGTAAATACCTACAGAAGAGGATTCCGGCGCTTCAAGTGAAGTCTGACATTCAGTATTTGGATCAACTCTTTTATGTGCAGATTCTTTTGTAATTTCTGCTGATGACACAGGCAAATGCAAGTGTCTCAAACTCCCAGTCACAGCACTACCTCCTACAGCTTTAACACTGCTTTTATCAGAGAAATCCTCAAAGGCAGCTTTTAAAAGTCTTTTTCCTTCTGAGATGGACCCATGATTTTTATAAACCCATTCAGAAGTCCTGGCGCAAGATTCAACAGGCCAAACTTTTTTACCAGTCATGGGTACTGCTCTTTGACAGGTAAACTGCTGAAATTCCTTATTCACATTGTTCAATTTTCCCCCTGTCTTGCTTTTGTGACAGTCACAAGTATCATGGCCCTGAGCTAGCGCTCTCAGGGTACCTGAGGCAGCTGACTGATGTGCCACAGTGCTTGAATTTTCTCCTTTTGCTATTACAGAGAGCTCAGATCTCTTCTTAATGGCATTTTCAAATGCAGGTACTTTGGTACTCTTCGTTCTCCAGGCTGATATATTTTGTGCTTCATGAGTATTTTTTCCCTTATGAAGATTTAATTCATGATCACGTGAATCTGACAGAGTATGATTTAGTCCTGAAACTGCAAAGGAGCTTGATATTGCAACTGCTGCTTC
Source organism: Manacus candei (assembly GCF_025592945.1). Classification (NCBI taxonomy): domain Eukaryota; kingdom Metazoa; phylum Chordata; class Aves; order Passeriformes; family Pipridae; genus Manacus; species Manacus candei. The sequence goes on along the minus strand of NW_026138074.1, from coordinate 4,704,247 downwards.
TGCTTGTAACTCACACTTACTGCACTCATTAGCCATGCCTGTGAAAGTATTCTGCACTTCTGATTTCTCTGTGATTTTCATCTTTTTTCTAGGCTTCCTACCACTATTCCACTTTTTTTCCCTTAAACACTTATTGCTTTCACTCAGACAACACGAAAGGCGTCCTTCTCCATTTTCATTTTTTTCTTCATTAGACGATAAACCACCTTTTACAGGTGATATCTCATTTAGCATTCTACTATTGCTGCAAATTGTATCACTCACTTCTACAGTACCATGGGCTACATGGAAGAATCCATTTAATTTATAACTGCTGGTAGTTCCACTAGTTGAAAGCTTCACTAATGTATTGATGTAACTACAGTCTTCTAATCTCACATATGGATTCTTTTCTGTTGCACAGAGCAAGCCACTACAATGTTTAAGGGCATTTCTGCAATGTTCAGCATCACATTTTACAGATGTGTTCACTTTTTCAGCTGCAGTCAAACTTTGCAAGTGCTTGATTTGACCATTTCTGGGTTTTCTTTTCTTAGGCCGACTTACTTTATACTGCACACCAGACTTTTTTGTTACAGCACGGCATAGAAAGCTCTTGCTTTGAGTCCCACCTAAAACAGCAACCATAGGAGATTTAGAGTAGAGAGATTCTGTTTCCTTAGAATCTTCTGGTCTGTTTTTCTCTGTCTTTACATTCTTCACAGCCCGTGAAGTACCGGAATCTTGCTCAATTGCTTTCAACTGCTCCCCTGCTGATTAAAAAAGCACAGAAAACACTAAAAGACTACCTTATTGCAATATTTTATGAAGAGAACAACAAGAAAACCAAACCCCAACATTCAAGGCTACTAAGAACATGACACTGGATAAGGTTAAGATATTTCTGTAAAGTTTTACCATTTTTTTAAAATGAACACTACCAGCAAACTTATTTTAAGTCTTATTTTAAGAAACAAATGCAAAGATTAACAAAACCTTAAGGCATCATAAGGACATTGCAAGTTGTAAATTTGTTATACATTCCACAGAGGTGGAAACCAAATTAGAGCAAGTCTGGCATGAAAATGCAGATGCTGTTTGCACACTCAGCCTTAAAATCTTTTGTTTACACAGTAGATTCTCTGTAAAAGGAAAGCTTATTCAGAAGAATATATTTCAGATACAGAGTCCAACCAAATGCATTAGACTGAACAAGATCCAGCAAAACTACAGGACTTCCATTTTTATAGACTACTACTTTTTGTTTCAAATACAGATTATGCAAAAACAGTACATCTGAGAATTTAGACTAGAAAATGTACTCAAGAATACGCTAGTAGGTTTTTTTAGATCTTAGGTTTCAAAGATACAATTTTGATCTCAGTTTTTCAGAATATGGTTTCTAGATAAAACATTTATTAATAATCTACAGTAAATACTTGTCATTTGAATGTATCCACATTGAAAGCAAGAAGAATGTCTTTTAGACAATCATTGTGAAAAATAAAGAAACTTTTAAAAATCCCCCTTCAAAATTGTTCCAGTTTGATACAACAGTCACTTAAAACATGAAAATACAATAATTGTTTCTACATCTTTTAGGATTTTAGAGAATAGCAATTAAAAAGCAAAAAGTTTTGGAAAAAAACTCCAGCATCCTGTAAAGGCAGGTTGAAACAAGACAGCATGATACATATTCAAAAATAAATGGACAATATACAGATGAATGAAGAAATGACTTATTTTGGCTTTGCTGAAACTACTGCCTCCTTTCCTGCTTGTGCCTGACCTTCTCTGAAGGAATGGGCAGACTGTTTTTAAGAGAAGCTAATTCCAGTACTCCTTACCCAGGGCCTGTTGCTGCCAATATTCCTTCTCTCTCCCCCTCACCCTTCCTCCCTCCTGATACCCCCCCAAAAGGTAACTGGTCTCTTCTCCTTTATGTTAAAGGCTGCTTCTCCTTCAAGAAAAGCCTTTCCTCTTTCTAAAAATCTGTTTTCTTCCAAGACTTCTATTCACAGTACTTTAAAGCACACTCCAGCTCTTACCTCTACACTTCTTGAACTAAGTAAACAGCCAGTTTTTAAAGGTCATCCTGAAGCACTAGTATCTTGTTCTGGGAGCCCAAATTCTGCACCTGTACTTCTACAGTGGGGTTCTCCAAGTGCTTACCATTTTCCCCTGGGCTGTCTGCTCCTTTCTGAGGGACTGAGCTCTGCCATTCTTCTTTCGTGCAGCGCTTGTATGTCTTTCGTCTGGTTGGTGGTTGTTCTTGTCCATCTATGCCCTGTACCAGTGCATTTCTATCCCTCTTCCTCATATTCACAGGTTCTTTCCCAGACTCCGGACACTGTGCATGCAGTTCTAGCAAAACAGAACTACCTTCCTTTCTGGGACCGTATAGTTTTGGTTTCATCAATGATATCCCGCCTTTCTTGCTCAAGTATTTCTTTTCTTTCTCCTGCGTCCCTAGTTGTCTTGATCCAACTAAAGGACACCCATTCAACTTCTCTGGTATATCAATCTCTTCCTGATGTTTTGGTTCAGTCATGGCTTCCTGACCCCCCAAATTCTCCCTAAAATCAGGGATTTGCCTATTCTGCATCATCATTGAGTCAGTGCATTTCATTTCAGTACTCCATGTGACCTCTCTGGGTCGCAACCCTTCTGGTTCCGGAAGACAGGAAATGCCACGTCTCTCTGCGCTCTCAATTTCTTCCTCTGAAGATGGAATTTGTAATTTTATATCCATACAGCCGTATTTGCCGTCTTTTTCTGAACTCCTTGAATCCTCTTGGAAAACTGAGAGGTCCAAGTGGTCTGAGCAAGGTTCTTTCCTCTCAATCCCTTCTGAGAACTTATTCTGCAAAGTAGTTCCCGAGAAAAACAGCTGCTGACTTTGCCCTGTCCCTCTCCTTACAGTCTCTTCACAGCCTACTGCTGCACCCGTACCTGCTGCCTGTCGATCTTCACTCTCGGCTGTGTCTGAAATTGGCGGAGCCACACCGCTGCCGCTTCTGGCAGCCCTCCTGTGCTGTATCCCCCTGTTTTTTCTACCTGGGAATTCCCGGCCGTTCTCACCTTGCTCCTCCTGCACGGGCAAAAGAGGAGCAAACTGCCCAAAGGAAGCGCTGGCGAGCCTGGCAGCTTGCACGCAGGTAGGTAAGGGCTGCTCTGGTTTTCTCTTCCGCGCCAGGCGAGGACTCCGCTTCGCTACGAGCTTTCTCCCTGGCTCACACCCTGCACCCTGGCAGCCGGGGCCGGCGCCTTCCGAGCCAAACGGCCCCACCTCGCTGGCCGATACCATTTTCCCCGACCTCAACCGCGGCATCTCGGTGGCGCAAAGACAGCAGCATAACCCAAAAAAACCCACTCGCAGGTGCACCCCAGTGAAAGCCCGGCCCCCGCGGCGGGCACAGGCCCACCTCGTAGGGGAGCACAACCCCCCTCAGGCCTCACGGGTCACCCGAGGGGGCCCTGGCTGACAGAAAAGCCAGGCCGCTCAGGAAAAGCCCACGGCCACAGGCGAGCCCCTCCCGACAGCCCCCCCACCCCCAGCCCGCAACAACCCCTCACAGAGCAGGGCTGTGGAGGAAGCAGCCCCGCGCCTCCCCAGACTCAAGGCAGCCGCAGACCGCAGCCACCCGCGACACCCTCTCACCCTCTACCCTCGTCCACCGATCCGTTTCTCGACGCCTCCTCCAAGCGCCGCCTGCCCGCCCGCAGGGCCGAGATGCCGCCGCGGCGGGTAATGGCAGTAGCGGCGTAAGGGCGAGGCGGCGGGGCGAGGCGCGGACCCCTTCAGAACCTGACAGAAGCCCCGTCCCGCAACACTCGCCCTCCCGCCGAGTCAGCAGTGCCGCCCTCACGCCTGACCCCCACCGCCGGGGCGGGGCTCAGCATGGGGGTGGCAAGAGCGGCTCCTCCGCACCGCGGGGCTTTGGTGTCGGCAACGCTGGGCCGGGTGGTGGTGCCGTGGTTTGGGTACACCGCCGTAGTGCTGCTCCCGTGTTGCCCGTGCGAAGCTGCCGGGCCGGGCCGCAGCCGTGGCTCACGGGGCGCCCAAGGTAACGGGGAGCTGCCGTGTGGAGCTGCCACACCGTGCAGTTCCAAACGCCCGGCTCGCCCCGAGGTGAGAGCCGCGTAGGAAAATACCCAGGCTTGCCCGTTCCTTCAGGTGTTCCGTCCACCTCAGTGAAGCAGCATTACCTGCCTCATGTACAACGCTTCAGGAGCCCTCCAACTCTCCAACACTGAGGGGTCATGCACTTGTTCCACGGAATCACAGAATGGGTCAGGTTGGAAGGGTCATCTGGTCCAACCTGCCTGCTCAAGCAGCATTGTGTTCCTTAATACCTCCATTGGGATTGCTCTCTGGGCCATCTCTTTCAGTGCACCCGCACAGTAAAGAAATTCTTCTTCATATTCAGGTGGAACTTCTGTGCATCAGTTTCTGCGAGTTGCTTCTTGTCCTATTGCTTGGCACCACTAAGAGCTTGGCTCCATCTTTTTGGCACCTCTTCTTCAGATACTTACAAACACTGATGAAGTGCCCTCTCTGAAGGCTGAAGAGGCGCAGCTCCCTCAGCCTTTCCCCCTAAGACGCGTGCTCCGGTCTCTTGATCATCTTTGTAGCCCTCTGCTGGACCTGCTTCAGAAACTCCGCGTGTCTCTTGTACTGAGGACACCAACTTTGTATTTAAAATAACACAGAATCTCAGGGCTAGTGCTACAGAAAACATCACTCAAACAGATTATATAGTCAGAAAACAATAAAAGTCAATGTTTGGGCTTTGAGTGGGGTGATAGTTTCAACACAGGTGGAGAACACTAAAATTTCAGGACCATCCACCATGCGATAACATAAACATATAGAAGTTAATTTACAATGTTGTACAAAGATTCAATCTAAGCAGCAGGTGCTATGAAAATCACAAGTTATTAAACTTAATAAGGTGATACTCTAACGCCAACAATGCAACTGGCAAAATTGCACATGGTTGGTAAATGACCGTGTCCTGCAAGCAGTCCCTTTCTGTTCACAGGTGGTCTCTGAGGGATCAAGTGCCTTATTCAAATTCATTTCGCTCTGGCTTAGTGCTTTCTGGTGTTCACATCTAATGCATCCTCATTTGAGACCTGTGCATGGAAATAAGGTGCTCTGTGTCACAGCTTTCTGGAAGTGCAGTACAATGGATGTAAAACAGTAGTCGAAAGGGCATATTTTACTAATTGGCATTGGCTCACTCTGTGACTTCAGCCCATGTAACTTTATCTCTGCTTCTCCATCTAGAGGTAGAGATAATATATCTCAGTACAAATAAAGACAGAGAACACTGGATTTTTGGTAAAAGCTCTTCATAGGTGAAGAAAGAACAGACAGGCTGGGAAATTGTTAACTTTCGTTTGCTTACCATCTTCTTAGGTTGCAGGTACATACTTAAGTACAACAAAGAAGTCAATGAGTGGTTAACTAAAGCTAATCAAAGCAGAAAATACAGATGTCTTAGTTTCTCCATTGGTTCTGGTGCTTCAGCTCCTTGGGGCAGAAAGGACCCAATAAAAGGGGCTTAACAGCATTTATCATTGTCAGTGTTCTGCAAGGCCAATATTACAAATGACATTCAGCTCTGACAAAACTTAACCATTTAACCTTCTCCAGTGTGTAACAGAATCTTTTAAGCTTGATAGCAAGATGAGGAAGAAAAAGATATGCTGAAAAGCAGTAGTAAAAAAAATCTGGAAGAATGGCATATAAATTCTTACTGCTCTCCAGTATAATTTTTAAGAGTTTAATATTTATTCAGTTTTTTACAATGATGAGAACTCTACTCAGACCAGATTTTCATAAAATGAATAAAAATTTACTTGAAATGAATACTAATTAAAGACATTCTTCATTAAAATCCTTTGGAAAAAGGGCTAGAGCTTCAGAAAGGACACTTTGAAGCAGCTGTGGATTATGTTAACAAACAGATTGTATTCAGTTTACAATATGGCTAAAAAGAGGTAGTATAAACATTGTCTTGCAAAGTGGATCAATTTAACCATCTTTTAAAAATACTTAAAAGAAGAGAGATTTTTAATATGTAGACATTTAAAGAAATTCTGTGTCAAGTGTTTATTAAAACTCTAGGTTATGAAAGTGGAAATAACTTTAAAAAATAAACAGCTTAAGGAGGAAAAATGAGTTATTTTCACATTCCAACAACATTTGAATTAATAATACTACAAGGAAATGTTTAAACTTTATTTTTAAATTATATATTGTTTAGAAATAAAGATAAAAGCTTGTTTCTCTTGAGTTTTGTAGTCCTGTATGTCAACATCTAAATGCCATATCTAGGTTTTAGAACTGATTCAACTTTTGCTGATCTATTGCTTAGTTTCAGTGATTTCTTGTTCATCATAGACACTTAAAGACAGTAATAGAAAGATGAGGTACTGAGTGTCTGAAAGTAAAAAGGGAATCCTAGTCCCTAAAACATTTTTTGCCCAGAATAACCAGTACACTCAGAGGTGCCTGGCAATTTCCAAGCAGGCAAAAGGAACTTGTGTGACTACATTTATATAAAGTCCATAAAATTATTATTTTTTTCTCAGAGGAGTGTGTGCACTTAACTCCTGAACCAATATAATTTACATTGCTACTGTGGAGAAACTGAGGCTGCAGATCCAGCAATGATACATTTGAGTAATCCTCTAGAAGTTTTCAAAAGATTGAAATTTATAAACATATAATCCAGCTACATAGGTGAGCAAATTATATAATTTTTTTGTTGGGCTCTATTTTAGACTTTGCTAATATACTCACCTAGCAATAGGAATTAAGTTGTCTTTTTTAGCTAGGGAACTGGAAAGAATTAACTTGAAAATGAACTGGGCTTTTTTTGTGAGGCAATGTGAAAAATGTCCCCCTGGACCACTTATTTTTATACTGCTTGCATCTTCATGCCTGACTGAGGGATAGATTTGTTATCTCTAGCAAACCTTAGTGAAAAGAGTTTGGCTGTGCTGTAATAACTGAGGCTGAGCTCTGAAGAATATTCCTGATCTGTTACATTCTTAAAACACACCAAATTAAGCTCTTAAGTGATACAACTAAATTGAAAAAGGATAAAGTTTTAGTCTAGCGTATTTAAGAACCTATCTTTTTTTAACCTCAAGGATTTATTTATTAACAGTTCTGAGCTATTGGGTTTGCAAAGGTAGAATCCAAAGACAGTAAACATTGATATGATTTTTAAATAACTTCTTTATCCTCTGCTTTCCGTTCAAATACGCGAGTGTTTTGGAAATAGGTGTATTGATAATCTGTTAAAGTAAGAAGTGGGTTTTTTTCTCAAGCCATTCATGTATATCCTTCTAAAACTGCCTTGGGTTTTCACTCTGAGGACTTAAGGCAGGAGCCACCTTTGACGCGGCATGTAATGAGAATCGTGCAAACTACCCATGTTGGGCTTGAGGTACAATGTGCATGTTTGATTCATGTTCTGGGTAGCTCACCTGTGTAGGTGTTGATCCAGTTTATACTGACAGCTGCCTGCTTGTCTGCCCTGACATTATGAGCTCTGCTGGACAAGGGCCAGCACGGTGCTGAGAGCAGAGGTACCTCGGTGCAAATACGTGATCTGTTTTGTGAAACAGCTGAGTGATTATGCTGCACGGCATCATGATGGTAGACTGGATTCACCTGAATCCAGTGAGTAGCTGGATATCTCAACCTTTGTTTTGGTGTCTGTTTTTATTATAGAGCTGTACAGGGCAGATTAAAGTAACTTCTTTTCCACCAGTTTAAAATGAGTCAGTGGAGGAAAAAGGACAGCTGCTGTATTTCGTAATGAACCATCTGGCATTTCTTGATAGATCCTCTGATTCCTAATTTACTACTGAATTGTGGCAGCAAGAAAATCAAAATTATTGATTGTGTGGAATCAATTTCCACTGGCAATTGTTGTGCTCCTTCGGTTTCTGTCAAAGGATAGTCATAGGAGGGATAAGGACCTCTCACACTGAGCTTTACAAGGCTTGAAAGTCATCTATACCACTTGCCTTTTTTTTGGTAATCATGCTGCTTGACATTTATTCTGGAGGACTGACTTTCCACATAATCACATCTGATCTGAACCTTACAGAAAGTGGCACTAATCAGTTTTAAGGTTCCACAAGGCAGCTCCTGTGTAAGGTTTGTATTCTGTTTTGTTCCTTTTCATTCATGGCTTTTTTTAAAACTTCCACTGCTAGAAGTTTAAGAAATAAACTAACTAGCTAGCTGGAATTAGAGATTCAAAAAATACAAATGCAGGAGAGAGATGCAGTAGAGGATTAACTAGTCAAATAGAGGACTACGTTTTCAGTCTGAATTTATTTTAAAATTATCTAAGTAAAACATATGTTTGCTTTAACTAGATAATACATAACCATGTACCTACCACTAAATCTGCCTTTAAAATCAACTTCTTTTGGTGGCTGGATGAAAAAGATGTGGGACTTAGAGGAAAGCATCTGCACACCAGCAAGTACGTGACACCCCCATCCTCCTGCCAAAAAGGGTTATGAAGTGTGATTTCTAGATCAGAAAGTTAAAAAAGAAAGGGAAAAAGGAAATGAAAGTTGAGTTAATCTAGAAAAGGCATAGAATTAGTAATGGTAGGGGTGCAGTAAGGTGTAGATAGAATGCGATAAACCAGTAGATAATCAGTGAAAACATTGCTAGAAAACAGAACAATAAAATGGCTTCAGAAAATCACTCTTAAAAAAAGAAAGGAGTGGTGAAGACTAAACAGTAATAGGAAACTTTTCTGTGATTCAGACTGACTGAAGAAACAGTGGGGGATCATCTTCAGCAGTGCTCCTAGGTAAAGAGAGCCTGAACTTTGAATGGTGACAGTGATCAATCGCAAACTGGAACCCAAATCTGAGTCCTAATTAATCTTGCTGTTGGGCATTGAACAGTGACTGGCTCCTAGGTTCAATTTCTTGTGCTGTGGTCATCCATTAAGGCCTTCCATCTCTCTCTGCTTAGTAGTGCCAGGGTGGCTGACAAGTATAGAGCCTCAGAATAACTTGCTGTGTCTTTTCTTCCTTGAATGATTCATCCATAAGCATCAGATCACATCCCTTAATATGTTATATACTTTGTATATGTAGTTTTGAACCTGAGGAGTGTATTTACAGTTCCTCTGTGTTTTTTAGAGCTCCAGATCTCTAGGAAATATCTGTTGCTTACTTTTTTTTTTGAGACTGTGTTACTCTTTAGCAGTGAAAGTACCTTTTACAGTTGATGAAACGTAATTGTTTCAGCCATGCTGACTGTATCGCACAGTGCACTGACTATAAAGCTTCCCCTAACCAAAGCAGCACACAACCCTTTTAAAATGTTTGCTTTCTTTAACACTGAACATTTTCCCACCAGCATATCCAGGATAATCTGTGGGAATAGTTGCATGAAAGCTGACATTATTGGTTCATGTGTGCAACATCTTGCTGTGTAAGAAAGAGGAGACGAGAACAGAGATTTACTTACTTTTGCATTCATCTTCTTACTTTTTCATTTGTAGTTAGTTTTGCTATTTGAAAACAGCAAAAAATTATCTGCAGATAAACCAGGGACATACTAGGTGCTTTAGTGAGGGTTGGAGGTAAAATTCATTGATGCTAAGTCAAAGCAAGGCACCCATTTAGCAGGGAGTCGCATTCAGCATACATTATTGGGTTAATATTGACATCACTTGCGTATCTTCATACTTTGATGAACTGAGTGTCTGGGTCATAACCTCCAAGTGGTATCTTAGCTATTTGCATTCTGTGTATGACAAGACAGGTTTATTTGAAATCTAAATACTCCCTGTCTGTATGCCTTGCTGCTTAGCCAGCATTTGGGGACAGATAATTTCTTTTTCATCTCTTCACCTAGATAAATATTTTTCTAATCAGCATGAGGATTGTTGATGTGTTTGTGTTGCCCCAGGTTCCATACTGTGTTAACTGCAAGAGTGTCCACTCTTCAACTTGTCATTTGGTGGGTCAGACTGAGCATGTAAGTAATTATGGAAAGTGTTATTTCTGGAGTAATTTTCCCACAAACAACAACTCCGTGACTGAGGAGAGCTGATCAGAATGCAGAATGCCTCAGTACCTGTTGGTGTAGACAAATATGTAATTACTGAAGAAATTAGATGTTTCACTGTTAAAGGAGGAATCATTTGCTGGACTGCCCTTCAGCCTTGTCACTTTCTAGAACAATTCCTTTGACACCAAATAGGGAAAACATCCTTTAATAATGTAACACCACAGCTCTGAAACCTCATTATAAGTCATGATTCTACTGTAGTTTTTTTGCATAATATCAAATAATAATAATATTATTAGTATTACATTGGTAGAATTCTAAAGTGAGTAGTTATATTCCTGATCCCCAGGTCAGTCAGCTGACAACAACTGAATGAGCCATCTCAAGAAGATGAGATGACATGGCGAAGACATGAAGACATGAAGACATGAACACTTTCTGAGCAGAGACTGTACATAGATGGTTTAAAGACTTTTATTCATTATGATAATTGAAACTGTACTTTCACTTCTTATTTGGCATGTTGCTCAACATGAGAATTGGTGTGCTCTGCATTAATCATATTGTGATGATCAGGTGAGAAGTGAGGTTATGTATTCACACAGCACAGGGTACAGAAATAAAGAGTAGGTCTTCTCTGATGTTACAGTATCTATGCAGAAGTACATTCCTTGCAGCTCAGGAGTCTCTCCTTCAAATGCTTACTCACTTGTAATAAGGCTGGCCATAAGTGATAATTCTCAGTTAATAACAATGTTGTTGTCACTGTTCCACAGACAAGTCAGAACAGCAAGGCAGTCTGTTTCCTTTTTGGCTGCAGTGATTATGTTGCATTCGCTTTTTGTGTGTCTGCATATATATGTCATTCGTTCCTTCCTGGCCTCTGAGTAGGTGTTGGGCAATTTTGTCTAAATTTGACTGTGGTGGGACAGAGACCACAGAGCTATTAAGTTCCTGCATATTTCATGAAGATGGACATCCATATAGATGGGAAATCATCCATGGAAAGAAAGGTTCACCCTTTATTAAACATGAGAGAATCCACAGAAAAGAGACATGTCATATATCTGGTCGTGTCCTACTGCTTACACAGCTTCTGATTATAAGATCTTGAACAGAGTTCCAGGCAGGATTGGGTGTCAGAGAATATTTTGCTTCGGAGAAAACCTGCTGGAGAGGAGAGAGCTTACACTTGCTGACAGAGCTTTATGACCAGAAGTGCCTAAATATTCCTGAGGGTTTCCTGAAGTCGAGGTACACAGGCTAGTAGTTGTAAAGCAGTATTAATCCCTAGGTGGAATAATATGTTTCTATACGTGGTGCATCTGAATGATTTTTCAGGAGTGTTCCAACAAATGAACCTCTTCCTTGGTCCATGTGAATTTACAGAAAAATCGTTTATATATATAGTTAGTGCTGTGTAATGAAATTATAAATAAATGTAAACAATATATTTATTTACATTAAAAGTATATAAGTTGCTCTTGTATATATGCAAATAGTTATTTATCTTTGCACCTTGTGTTTGAGTTTCCTATTCTGTTTTGAACCTTGAAAACAGACAGGTAATGATTTGTATTCGTTTTGTATGCTCAACAGTCTGAAAAGAGACAAGTGAAATCAGTCAGTTGCCTTATGTGGGCTAAGAATGATGCCTTCAGGGATTCAAGGTGATTGGGGCTAGGCACATGCTGAACTGAAACCTTTTCCTCTGCCGCAGGATACACTTGATACCTTGTCTTTTCTCCACCATCCCATAACATTTACACATTTATGTTTGTCATATAAATCTGCATTGGGGTCTTCCTGAGGGCTGTTAGCTTTTTGTTCCTGGCCACTGAGGAAATTAAAAGTTATAACCAAAGACAAATAATTATTTCTAATCAGGAATCTGTTTGGATATTTTTAACTAACATCTTTCCTTTGGTGTGGTTACAGGCTTCTGTGAATAAAATATGTTCCCTTACTCTATAGGTGGTATCTGTTAAAACAGAAAGATAAACAAACACATTACTACCTCATTAAAAAAGTCAAGAACTATGTGAAGCATTTAATTTTGTTGCTGCTTTTTCAGAGACCTGTTTTCCGATACCCTCATCCTCCTATTCTCTTTCCCCAGATAAATATTTTGTGCGGAGTGGGATGGGAAGGAGGTTATTATGAGGGGTTCAGAGGCTGCATTGAGTCCTTACATTCACTTTGGAATTTGTTGGTGCACTGGATGTACTGCACTGCCGGGAGGCCACACATGGAGTTGAGTAGAGCTCTGCAATGGATTTTCTGGGTATAGCTTAACTCCAGAGAACGAGCAATGAGTCCTGTACAAGTCACTGCCTGATCTCTTAGTAAAAAACCCTTGCACCCCAGTGGTACCCCTTTTGTCCCCAGCAGTCTTGAGCAGGGAATGCTAGGCAGAGACTGTCAGTTTTGGTTGGATTCAACTGGATGTTATTAGTAGGACAAAAACCAACACAAGTGTTGCTAAAATATAAAAATTATGCAGGACCCTCTGGCACCTGTTTCTGGCAGGCACAGCCATCCAGTACTGGGCTGGGGGCTTGCTAGGAAGCTCTGCTCTCACTTCTGCAGAGCACTGGCCTCGGGCTTTGAAGCCTTAGGTGATGTTTTATCCAACCCTTTGTTTTGAATGGGTGATGTAAGGATTGAAAGATGGCCTGAAAGCTATTGGAAATGTAACCATTTCCCTGACATCTATGTCTTATGTGTGAGTGGATGCTAAGTGAATGAGAACAACAAATTCCTCCATGCCAGAACCAGTATGCTGGAACACTCACCTCGGATTTTGTATCTGTTGTTCTCTTTCAGGGTGACAGCAAACTTTGCTGACCAGCATGTGTTGGCTCCATGAGCTGGAGTTTGTGCTCTGCCATCACAGTCAGACTTCACACATGTACAAGCCCCTGCATTTTGGGAGAAGGAAAAGAAACAGGAGAAGCAGAAGACTGTGGAAAGAGAAATCCTGGCATGCTCTGTGAGGAGACTGCCGTTTCTGTTCCTTCTGCTCGCTGTTCCACTGTGCATGAAAGCTTCAAGCTATATAATATGAATTAGTACATAGCCTATAAAAAGGCTATAGTATATAGTCTATTTTTGCTATAAAAACCAAACTAAACCAGCACGCCTCATTAGTCAAGTGGAGATTGAGAGGTACTGTTCTGAAGAGGAATTATATATGCTGCAATAGTATTCACTAGGATGCACAACCTAAACATTTTTATCATCCCCTCCCAGATAACTTCTCATATCATCCTTTAAGGAAGACTCACCATTTAAATTGCAGGCTTTTGGGTCAGGGACCATTATTTTCAGTGTCTTTGGTTCCCAGAGTGAGACATCAGCTGATGGAGCCTGGAAGTTGCCACTGTGCCCTGTACACGTGAGATAACAGCAGTAACATTTGCAGGGGCAACTAAACAAAGAATTTTATCATACATGGCCTTTAAATATTGACTAATTGATTTAGCGCTTGAAAAATATTTGGGGCTTGTGGATTTGTCTACTTAAACTGTAAATAGCTGCTGCTAGCAGTCTCCAGCTGGATTCAGGAACACTGCTGGTCTCAGTGACCTTCCCTCCTGTTCATTTTTTGTTGCTAAAAGTAGTTGGAAAAAAGAATTAATCAGGACTGTCATTCAGAATATTCAAATTATAGTAATCCCTGTGTTCAAATGTATCTTTTGTGAAATAAAACCATTTTTATGAGAAGGAAACTAAATTGTGTTGAATTAAAATGCCAGAGGTTGTTACAGCTGGGTATTTATATAAATTCATATGCTCAATTTTCCTTGCTATTTTATGAAATTCTCATGATAGGACTTGTTTTTCCAGAATCATAAAATGTTTTAGGAGAAATATAGGTTGTGGATTTTTCAGGAATGAATGGCTGCCTTGCTTGCAAATTCCATCGTGGAGCAAATGACATGTCAGTGTAGTGAATTTGCAAAGTTGTAGCCAGATAGTGATGAAAACCTAGTAATACTTTGATACACTGATAAACAGGAAGCATTTCTCTGAAAAACATAATGGATGGCCCTTTCTTGATTGTTAATCTATGGTGATATTCTTAGGGAATAGAAAGTTAGTTCTTGCTGAAAGTCTGAACACACAAGCAGACTTGTCTGTACAATAGGAGTGAAAGAGTTTCTTTAAGAAACTAGATGAATTGACTCTCCAATTGGCTCTCCTAAGTGCATCTGGTCTCTAACTGTGATATATTCTGTCATCTTTAATCACTTTACAGCATGTATAACTGGTTGGCTGATACCAAATAATGCCTACCACTCCACTGGGAATTCCTGGGCGTTTTTGCTGTATCTTTTACTCAGTGTAAAGTTTATACCTTAAGATAATATAATGTAGTTCAACTCACTCTAAGATATATCATACTAAGAGATCCTTAGTTTTCAAAGGTTGTGTTTTCCTTTTGAAGGAGATCCAAGAATTTAGGTTTTGCCAAAAATGCCTCACCCCAAACCCATGAAACCTTCACTGAATAGAGTATTTCTTTCTGTAAGCAACAAGTTTGGACATTTTTCAGTAATGTCTTTCTGGTTCTGCCTGTGCCACATAATGGAATGGGGTGAGAAGATCCCAGAGGAAGGACAAATTGAGGTATTTCCTGCAGCAGCAGCAGTATAGTTGTCTCAGTGTGTTGCCCTAACCAGCAGGGCCTAACCAGCCCTTCTGAGGTTGCAGAAATTGTGTCCTGGAGTACCCTTTCAGGGTAGAATCTTTCTGATTTCCACCAAAGGTTCAGACCCCTCCAATGGATGTTTTTCTGAGCAGAAAAAAAATCTGAGAGAAAAATAAAAAAAAAAGCCTGCCAAAATTTTCCAGCTGGCTCTTGTTGTTAATGTGGGGAGGGTGCATGGTGTTTTTAATAGCTAATAAAGATGTTGATGTGTTACTTTATAATGAAGCTTAGTTTTGACTGTGGAAATGTGACTAATTCTTCCACAGATTTAACACTGACACAACAACACAGCTAGTGCTATTCTCACTAGCTTAGATCTCTCACCTAGCAGCACCTTCTGCTAAATTAATCCTTGCCTTTTCTGTCTTACTTTTGGATGTCTGAAACTAGTCTCCTAGGAAGGGTTGAACACCAAAAAACATTGCTCAGTCCAAGGGGCCCTGCCTCAGGTTCCTGGCTTCATTTTAGCATCATTGACCTGCACCAATCTCTTGAAAATGTCTGCCCATGAAGTTAACCCGTGGACATGAGACACCACTGTGTTGAAATGACTTCTTGAATAGGACCTTAAAATGCAAACTTTCTGTGTGCTGTATTGTGCTTTATGCCAAGTCCTCCAAGCTGCTAATTGCTCAATTAGCAGTCTGATTAGCTTGTGGTGGTTAATCATGTCATCTTTGCTGAAAAAAGGGGCATAAAAGCAGAGGGCTGGAAATTTTCTGGGTGTCATGTGTTTAGGAGGACAGGTGGTGACAAACGCGGGTGCTGGAAAGATTTATCCAAAGTGTGTGTGTTCCCAGCAGATGGTGCTGCGCTGGTGGCCATGAGCGAGGGATGTGTCCAGGACTGACAGCTCCTCATCCAGGTACCAGCCCTTTCCAGCACTCTGTGAGATGCAACTTGAGATGCATCATTTATTGAGGGAAGGGGATCCCGAGGACACTGGAAATTGCCATCATGCAATGTGGAAGGAGCCTGTTTACACATGTGCATAGGTGCTGCACAGTCTGAATTTCCCCTTATGGTGTTTTGTTGTATTTGTGTTAATCTTTTAGTTAATTTGCACTATGAGCTTTGTATTGTATTCCCTCAAGGTTTGCCTAATTTGTATAAATATACAGCGTACTTCTGGGGCTAGAAAGGATTCACACTCTCATTTCATTAGTCCTCTTGATTAAAGAATTATAAAGCCTTTTGGTAAAGAAAGAAAAAAAAATCTTCAGCTCACTTCCTACTCTGCCATTTTTGGAGTGATTTGTGGATGTGAAAAGCACTTAGCAGTAAAGTAAGCAAAACTGCAATTTTCATATTTGTTTTATAAAAATCACATATGAGCACTGTACTCAGAAATCGACACTAAAAAATGTGAGTTTTCATTAAGCTCTGGCTTGTGTTTCTCGAACAGGAAGACAACGGCAACAGCCAGAAATTATTTTGATGTCCTCCTACAATATGACCAGTTGCCTGTGACACATGTAGTGCCTAATAGGGCACTACAAGGTTCCTGTGCAGTGGGGAAGGGACCCCATGGCTGGTAAGACCAGCCCTAGAAATAGTAACTTTTTAATATTAAATTCTTCTCACAGAATTTGTCTAATAGTCTGAGCAGACAAACTTTTTAGGGCAGCTTTCATATCACTGGCGTCTTTTATGCCTCGACTTGATGATCCTTCCGACTCAGAATATTCTGTGAAATCTAAACATGTTTCATAGTGTTTAAATGCTGTGTTGTAAGTATGGGGGAGGAACAAAAAGTTTACGCAAAATGCTGTGGATTACCCTGTGCTTTGAAATACCACCTGATTTTTAAAGACCTTATTACAAATATCATAGTAACAATATAGTAAAACCCCTAGTGTTATTTAGTAATAATTTTTTAACCCTGGAGTCAAAAGACCTGGTTATCAATGTGGAATGTAATCAAGTAGAATGAGCATATAAAAAATCTTCATAAGCAACAAAACAAAGCAGCTCAGTGTTGTTTCCCTTGCAAGGCCATGGCCTTTTCATCATGTTGACTGCACAGATATAGCAAAGCTTGCAGTATTTTCTTCCTTGCCTTTTGTGATTATCACTAAGCAACTGGCCCCTCACTGTTTCTGTGCTCAGAACCGGTTTAGAGAGATTTGCATAATTTCAAACTTTTTCTCTTTTAAAAACTGTATCACAAATTAATGGACTAAAAGGAAAGTGCCTTGAATGAGTGACATTTCTTTGTTGAAGAATTAGAAATTACATTATCTTCTCTAGCCCTCTGTGGAGGGAACATGAAAAGTGTCTCTGCCGCCTCCACAGCATCCTACTGCTGTTGATATTTTGCAGGTTTGGAGAAGGTGAATTTTAAGGGTGCCTACAAGCAATGTACAGTATGTATAGGCTTGCATATGTGTCCCACTTCAGTAGCTGAGTAAATCGTATGTTGTCAGTGCAATTCAAATGGTTTGCTACATTGCAGCACAAGATATTTCTATGCAGAGATCCAATTTATATAAATGAAATTTACTGCAAAAAATGTGTCTGTACTACTTCTTGTAAGTCTCTTCCTGGGAGTAGGGAGTTCTCTTTAATCACAGAGGTTGAACTGGACTGGAACATAGAATCATAGAATTTAGAGTGTTAAGGTGTTGGAATGGGCCTTAAAGGTCATCTAGTCCCAGCCCTTCCTGCCATAATCAATAAACCTTTCTGTCCCACTCCAACATCTGTGTTGGAGACATGTTAGCTATGGAAGAAATGATTTTTAGAGGTATGTCTAGATTTTCTTTCTAAACACTGGGCATAAAAATGAGTGCAACAAGAAGTGTGTGTCCTACACTAGCTCTATTCCATGCTCACAGAATCTGCTTAAAAAGAATGGTAGCTTTTTACAGGGATTCTAAGCTCTTAAAAACTGCATCACAGATTGTTCAGGATATCATCTGAGTAAAGCCTTTTGTTAGCCTCAATTTAGTATCAACAAAGAGAGATAAGAGAAAAGGATGTCCTGGAGATTTTCCTAGTGTGGACTTCATCCCTTTTTGTTCCATCATGAAATGAAGAGACATCCCTGAAGGTACCACACATTTCTGATATAGGAAGCACTGAAATGCTTTGTATAAAGCTGCAAGATGCAAAAAATGATGTGCAACCCTGTCATCGTGAAACGGCATACATGTCATGTTCATAGAGTGGCTGTTGCTGACATGAGTTCCCTGGTTAGTTCCTGGGTGAAGCTGACCACCTGCAGTGTCAAATATCTTCAGGTAATAAAGGAAAATCAAGTGACTCTCAGCTCCTCCTTTTTTTGTGCTTTAATCCATTTCTGAATGTTATGGAAATATGGGCTGCTGTGTAGCAAAAGTCTGTATTTTTAATTCAAGTTTTAATTCCATAAATGATCACGATCTTCAGTTCATCCTTATAGCAGACTTTCATTAACAAGTAGTAGGAAATTATCTGAGAAACTTCATTGCTTGATACAGATGATTATGGCAAGCTAATTGCCAGTTCAAAATTTCCCTCCTATGATTAAAGTTTTAGAGACCCTGATGACACAGTTATGGGACACTGCTTTTCTTTGAGATTAGTTGTCTTTCATTAAAGACTAGTTTTACAGCTTCTGGTATTGGATGTTTCATTTGAAGAAACCTCATTTTTTCAAAGCAGATAAGAGCCATTCTGCTCTCTCAATTGAAATTGTGTGGAAGGGGACCATACTGTCTTGTGAAGATGGTATGAAAAATCCCATTTCCAGACTACTGGTATAATAGGAAATGCCATTCCCACACTCCACAGAAACAGCAGGGAAAGCGTGGTCCTGACCCAGACAATCAAAACTTTAATTGTAAGGCTAATTCTGATTTATTGCAGACTTCAGTGTAATTTGTTTTTCACTGGCACACACTCAGAAGAGCCAGGTCTCTCCCCTTTCCCTCATGCCATTCCCTGTACATGGCATGAGCCATGAACTAAGGTAGCTGCGCTCATGCCTGGAGTCTCAAAACTTCCCCTTACAGCAGCACAGCAAGCTACCATTTATTTTTAATTGCTCCCCACCGTGTAGGCCAATTAAGGATGAAGCCAGCAGGGCAAGGATCACTGGCAAAGCCTTTGAAGGGAGCAGACCCAGCATTTGCTTCGCCGGAAGGCTGCCATTCACACATTTGTGCAAGAATGCAAACAATTGGGCTCACTCAGTGGGATCGAGTGCTATCTAGTTCAGTCTGAACCACTTTCTAGTGCAGATGGCAGTGAGAATGGCAGCACCACTGAATATTATCCCCGGGGTTAGAAACTTTCCAAATGAGATTTCCATTCCTGACCCTCCCCATTTCAGCAGGAAACACCTGCTAAAGCAGCTTTAGGAAATGCCTCTCATTAGCAGCTTCTGTTTGAGCTCAGGTTTTCCTAGCCATTGGAATTTAGCAGGTTTAAGAACTTGATCTTTTGATAATAGGAAATAGAAAATATTAGAGGATAGTGGGTACAGCCTCCATTTTTGGTTCATGTATCCTGGTACCTTGATTATTCCTTTAAAATCCTCTTTTGGCACATTTATTTTTCCTAGCTTTTGAACCTCCCAGAAAAGAGAGTTGCCAGGTATCCTAAATAGCTTCGTAATTTCCAGGCAATCCTGGATGGAGGATTTGCTGGGTAGATTGGAATTAGCAACCCAGTATTTTAGATGCTTTGGGAAAGGTATGAGTCTGCAAATTTGGTCATGAGTGTTGTGAGCAGTCTGTGCTTTCCTGCTTCTGTGGAAGAGACCTAGCATTCATGTCCAGTTTCACACAGAACTGTGAAATATCAGTGTGCACAAACCCAAAAAGCATTGAGGAAAAGTAGGAAACCAAAATGGGGGAAACTCAGTTTTATCCTGGGAAAAGTTTCCGGGAGGGCTTGCTGTTCCTTGTGGTGGGCTTTTACAGGCTGTCGGCTGTGGCTGGCACATTGGCAAAGTTGTGTCTGCTCTGTGTTAGGGACACACAGAGGCTGGGCTCGAGAGGGGTTTGGTGTCTCTTCATGTCTGAACGTACATTGTGCAGGTAAATTTTTGTCAAAATAAGCCCAAGTTCTGGCTTTGTTCTTCTGTTCATTGCACCTACTGGTGTCTCCATGAGCCTTAGGAAAGCCTCCCAGTTATCCACTGGTTGGGATGGTGGAAGCAGTGGGTGCAGCCAGTCTGTCTGGCTGATGGCACTGACCTCCCCTGCTGTTTGTCAGCACATCTCAGGGATGCCAATTCCACAGTTCCCAACCTTTAAAAAAATATTTAATTTATAAATCCCTCTGGGTTTTGTACTGGAGAGGAAGACCCTATATGAGACCTCTTAGATTATTAACAACTAGCCTTTTAAGAATCACTTAAAATTCTGGCCACAGTCCATATGTATGCACAGGGGGCTTTTCTAGACAAAGATAGCCTTCAAAGTACTCATTAAACCTCCTACCTGGGCAATTGCTTAGTCTATCTGGGGAAGCCCTGTATGACTAAAAGGGCTGATGTCAGGTTTTAAAAGCTATTCTTCATACAGCAGCAATGGAAAATGATGCAGCTATAACTGAGACTGCAATTCCATCACGACTAGGCAGGTTTCATTTTACATGTATGCCATGTAGCCTGATTTTGCACATTATAGAAAACAGCCATTCCCTGGCTTGTCTGTAGGTTGGATTTTCCCCACAGAAACTTCTGCAAACACTGTAAGGCAGAAGGCCAGTGTGGCTTGGGTTATTCCCAGGTGCTTCCCACCTCCCCAGGTCCTTGCAGCACATCTCCCTCCTCTGCTCTCTGAGCTTCTCCCACTGCGAGTGCAGCCACTGCAGCCCAGCCAGCGGAAAAGAGGAGGAATTTCCTGATACATGCCGAGCCCCAGGAGCA
The DNA here is from genome assembly GCF_025592945.1 of Manacus candei. Classification (NCBI taxonomy): domain Eukaryota; kingdom Metazoa; phylum Chordata; class Aves; order Passeriformes; family Pipridae; genus Manacus; species Manacus candei. The sequence continues at coordinate 4,683,622 of NW_026138074.1, read as the reverse complement.
TCAGCTCCCTGAGCTGCCGGGCTCTCACTGACCAGGCTTTGCACAGAAACGTTGATACTGCAGATGAGAGGACTGGCATGCCTCTAGGACTAAAAAAGAAATGGAACTACTGGGCTTACTTTTGTTCTGGTCCTGGTTTATCTCTCCCTGTGTGACTGCTTTTAAGATTTCCCTGCATGTAGACTTCTGGGGATGCTGTAGCTTTCTGTGCCACATGAAGTCATTGTGAGGATCAGTTACTGATGGCTGTTAGAGCAAGTCATTAACATATTAACATTGCTAAGGGCATTTTTGTTGTATTTACAGTAAATGTATTTCAGCAGTAATGCAAAATTTAAATTAAATTTCATCTTTCTTAACAACAAGAAAAGCACTTATTTTACAAATTGTTCACCTCTCTGACAGATGTAACTTTGTCCTAATTTTTAAAAAGCTAATAATTATATACAAAATGTGTATAAAACAAATTGTTTCATTTGTAAGGTTTTTTTTCCTTTAGATACCTGTAACATTGCTGTATTATAAACATGGAAATTCTCAAACAGTCTTTTCCAGAAAGAAATTCAGCTTCTTAAAACTGTATAAATAATAACTGAAAGAAGACGTATTTGTGCTCTCCTGATAATGGAGTAATATGGTGCCTGTGTACATATTAATCTGGCATTCAGTGATTGTAGAGCATGGTGATCTAACAGTCTTCAGACTTCAGAGCCTGCATTCAGCAGTACATGCAGAATTGTTTTCAACATGGTAGAGAATTGTAGTGAAGGAAGAGACAAAGCTGTTCAGTGTTAGACAAAGGGTTTATCATTCTGATTGTCAGTAGTGTATGTTTTGTAAGTTAGGATATGACTGAGTGTCTATTTATATGGCTGTTATAGAAATATATGTGTGTGTATGTTTGGAATGGGATTTTTCAAAAGCACTCCTCTATGTAGTTAGTCATTTCACTATGGTGCTTATATCATGCAAGCTCAACAATTGTGTTACAAAACCCCCAATATTATGATTGTTTGTCTTGTTTTCCCTGTGATTGATAAGTTCTTGGTTCCATCAATACATCAAGACCACATTTATATACTAGAACAGGAGCCTGTCATTTCTGAAGAAAACAAAACCATTAGATAAAAGTAAACTGCTAACTTATATTCATGAGCACCTATCAGCATTTAATAAGATGGCATCCAGTTCAGACCAAAAGCCATATCCTGCCTTGTATTGACTATGTTATCTCAGTCTGGGGATTTGACTTGTATTTGCTTCCCATGTTTTTGGAGTCAGAAAGTCTTTGAAAGAAAACTTTCATTCTGATTTCTTACTGAGATGATAATCACATTTCAATCAGCAGGGAGTAGCTGGGTCTGCAGTTGCTGCAGTTGTTCTGGGTATTTTTGTGCCTGTGGTCTGGAAAGTGCTCCATTGCTTCTCCAGAGCCTGAATATGTGTTAAAGCAGCTGAAATGGAAAGACAGAGAGTCAGCCTACCATGACTGTCCATGCTGCTAAAACAGCATGTAGAGAACATAGCAGGTGTTGGAGGCATTAGGTATTGCACCCAAAATGTCTGAGTCAGCGCTTGCTGGGGAGGGAGGATGGTCATGGGAGTACAGGCAGGGATCGGCAGGCAGAGAGGACGACCACGCCACAGGAAAGCAAGTACAGATGGAAAGAACAATCAAATTTTGGAAACAAGTGATGGGAAGAAAAGGAGGCTTTGGCTGAAGTCGTGAGCTGAGACCCCAGGACCTGGGGTTGGTATTTGCTTTAGCCTGGACTACCTGTGTCATAGTGGGTAAAACAACTGCAGGGTTTCTGTCTTTCAGTCGCCCACGTGCACCTGAGAAGCAGCAGAGTATCTGCATGCAATGCCAAATGGATGAGAAGCTACATGTAGGCTGCAAATACAAGATGAGTTGCCCCTCCAGACTTAAGGTGATCATAATGTGAGAGGGCTTCTGGTCAACAAGCTCCAAACACCTTAACAGAATTCTTTGTTTAGATACTTCCCTGGGAATTTCCTCATCAGGGTTCTGGCCAGTTCAAGCCTCTACCCCTTGTTTCAGGAGGTGTTGTTTTCAAAACAGAGGTTTGTCCTGTCTGGGCACAAATATTTACCTTTCAGCTTTCATCTGATTTCAATATATGGGCAACATCTACCATTCAAGAAATGTATGTTTTCTTTTGCTAGAGGGATTGATTTTCTTTTCCCTGAAGATACCAATCACAGGACCAAACGTGTTCCTGAATCCATGCTTGGGTTAGGAAGCTGCAAAACCACCACTGCAAGGGAGTAGGAACCTAAACCTGTGTTGGCTCAAAAAAACAGAAACAGTCTCCCACCTCTCTTTTAAATCCATAGTGAGGGAAGGGAGCATAAAACTGGAATTAATGCATCTCAGCAAGTATCTGGAATAGCACAAATGTGGATGTATGTTTCAGATAGGAACTGGGCATCTAAATCTCCAGTTTGTTTGAGATTTTTCATGGTCATACTGAGCAGCAGTCATACAGGGGATGGCCAGTGGTATGCCATAAGAACAGTCCTGTAAGACTTTTTTTTATCTGTGTATTTCAAATCCCCACTTCTATCACATAAACTAAAATTAGAAATGTCCTTTCAAAAATCATTATACTCAAAATGTTAGCAAAAATTACTTTTGCTAACATTGGTGCATTTTATTCTCCTAGTGCAGCCCAGCATCTATCTTATTAGCCCAAATTTGCATTTGATGTAACTGCATGCCATGGATTTTGTCACCAATTATCATTCTTTTCCAGGGAGGATGTTTGTGATTTGGGCTGAAATATGCTAATTACTGAAAACCATCGACACGTGAAGAACTCAGTATTTCAGCGTATTCCCCACACCAGCGAGAGCGGTGAATGTGAAATACCACCTGTCAAGCACTTGCAGCAGATAGGGTGTACTTTCTGCAGTGTCCTGTGGAGTACAAGAGGTACGGGAAATGAAACTGCTGGAGGATGCGATGCTGTTGCTTGTCTTTGCGATCTGTACCAGGAGCAGCCTGGCAACGTGGTGTGGCAGGAATTCCTCAACTGAGTAGGAAAGGCAGCACCACGGCAAGCTGCTGAGCTTGGTAATGCTTCCCGTACCAAAAGGGGAAAAAGTTTGCAGGGGGATTTTTTTGTTTCTTTAAAAATCCATACTTGCAAAACAGCAACTTCCACACAAGAATAACACTGAGGATTATTTTGAAAGTGCTTTAAAAAGATTGCAAGAGAAGGGGATTGCTGATTTTTCAGAGCAATGCAAAGTTGTTGCTGCCTATTCATTTCATTCATCCTAAATACCCAGTCGCAGTTTAATTCCTAGATGTAGTGTATGCCCTTTCGTGTATAATCAGCCTAATTTGTCTTCAGCTGCAAGCAAGTGAACCAAGATTCATTTAGTTAAGCAAGCTAAGCAAAAACATTCTTTGCTCACAGATGGGTAAGCCAGCCGATATCTTAAGATAAATGAAAGGAATTTTGTTTTCTTTTCTTAGCTACTGTAAGGACTCCTATGGGTGGAAGAATGACAAAACAAATTTTGTCCTCCGTGTTTTTAATTAGTTAAACAGGGAAAGACTAATAGATCTCATCCTGGAATCTGGAATCCTAATTTGCAATATTGGATGTTGTTTTGACTTCAACTGGCACTTTTAACAAATAGACTTTTCACTAGAGGTTTTCAGAAAGACCGCATGTAATATTAGATGAGAGGTACTTAATTAATGTAGGAAAGTGCCAACAAACTATCAGCCAGCACCAACTTGTCTTGGATTTGAAATAAAAGGTATTTGGTCTGTGCTGCCTGCCTAGCAATTACCATTAAATGTGTGTGGATTTAGGCCAATTCTTAATGAAAAAGGGCCAGCTCACAATAAATGTCACCCATGTTGTCTTGAGTTACGGTGATAGCATGGTGAATGAATAACACAAAATGCAAACATCAATTTAGCTGACCCCAGGGCAACCAGTGGGAGGCAGAGATCGACTATGACACCCCTTATCCCTGTGCCCTGTCTAAGGGCACAAGCCAATAGCCAAATCTGCCCATCACACCTCTCTCCCAGAGAGCAAAAAGATTTGCAAAATAATTGCAGCAGGACATCACATTGTCAAAAGAGAGTGTACACAGAGGAAAGTGCTGAGAATCGAAACCCTTTTAATCCCAACAATCAATTTGAATATAAGCAGGACTTGCTACTAAGAGAACTGTACAACCATTTTTTAGCTGTATCCTTCCTTCTGACTGAATGCAGATGAAGGCAGATGGGGAGGGGAGAAAAGTGGACCTTTCCAGGCTCTGTAGAAAAAAGGTCCTCACTCTACACCATTTGTGGCTAATGAATTCAAGTGGGACAGACTTTTGTCCAGGAAGAATGCTCTTGTAACTTTATTACTCCATACCTATATACAGACTGTCTACTGACCCTGGGTCTGAGCTCTCCAGCCAGCAAGATGTTTACTTATCTCCCCATATACCACACGCACCCATGTGACTGCTTCCAGCCACAGAGAACAACCATGCTTCAAGCAGCTTTGACCTTGTGATTCTTTTCACAAACACACTAATCTTAGTTCTGGCTATTTTAGGACCACAATATTTTTGCTTTAGTATTTTCTTCTTCTTCTTTTATCATCCAAGTGGCTGGTAGGCTCTGGCATTTTCTTGGTAGAGGAACAAAGTTCAGGACAAGTTGGAGGTGTCTCAGCCCTGCATCTCAATGTCGCGTCCTCACAGGGTCAGAGAATAAGTGAACATGAACAACTCTTGCTGCTCGTCTCTATCTTTCCAGGAGGAATTCCAGAAGGTGCAGGAGCAAGGGAGGACAAGTCCTGTTCTGCCCCCTGGCACAGAGGGGGCAGTGAGCCCCTTTAACTAGGAGTGCAGGGGAAGGAGGCACAGTTTGCTCTACACCTGATGGAGAAGTAAACTGCAGTGAAGAGGTTAGTTTAGGAAGGAGGAGAAAACTGTGAAAACTGTGAAACTGCAGAAATCCTGCCCTTGGTGAAAGGATTGTCTTTGTTAGAGAGCAGGCTGATTGCCTTGGGACTGGTAAGAAGCTAGGGAGCTGGATCCCTCTTTTCTGTCTTCCACTCCCTGTGGTCATGAACTGACACCATGGGGGTCCACTCCCTAATTTCTCACCCATATGCACCCAGTGGGCAGCAGGGAGCAGGCTGGCAGCTCTCATGAGCTTCAACATACAGCAGAGTTAAAAACCTGCTAATTCCCCAGCCCAAGGTCTTATGTCATCATCATTACCTTCCTTTTCTTTTTGAACACTTTGGAGACGATAGCTTAAGGTAAGGATTTTCTCTGCCACTGTTCTACTATCTTTCCCCTGTCCTCACCTGCTCTTGGCCAGTCTCTACAATAGACACTACAAGAGACGTTTCTTGCACGTTCATATGTATTTTCCTAATTCCAGCACTGTGCAAAATGGATTTAAGCCCTGCTTGGGACCAGGTCTCTGCATGTCCTGCTGGCGGATAGAGCCTCTTCTCCATTTCAAGCTCCTTAAGGTCTTTCAGCTCCTCTTGGACCACCTGAAAGCCAAAGTGTGCCCTGTGTATTGCTCCCTCTGGCAAACAACGACTCATCCTGAAGCAGGTCAAGGTAATTACTTGGAAAATAAATTCTTTTTAGAGAACTTGTTATTTCTTAAGGTTAGACAGGTATAGCAGTCAAATGGGAATTATCCTCATAATCTTCAGATCAGAAGTGTGGAATATGCACACTTATCTGAGAAGGTATGATTATGTTTTGCACTGGCTACTCATCAGCGTAATCACAGCTTTAGTCTCACAGCCTCAGCTTTTCTGTGGTAGTTGTGCTCAGCAAGCCTTTCTCTTCCAAACCAGCTTCAGATGCACCGAGGGAGCAACCTTTGGTACCCACCTGCAGCCCTGGTTGCCTCCCATTTAATCCCTTCTGGCCCCCTGCCATTTGGATGAGCAAACTACTGTTCTTCCTGTTATTATCTCCCCCCCCCCCCGCAAAAAGCAATCAAACTTGTAATAAATCGAATTACTTTTTCGGCTACCTGGTTGTTTGTGTAATTGAAGGAAGTGGTTAATTTTTGAGCACAGTGGGTTATTCACAGCATTAAAATTAGTTTTGCTTTTGTTAGACCAGAGATCCATTTGTCGCTAACACAGTTGAGGCACAAACGAGTATTTAGAGGAGAGATGAAAAATTCATTGATTGACCAAAACCTTCTGTGCCACTGAACACCGTGCAGTGATCTAACTAGCGGTGAAACAAATAACTTATCACAGCATTGGAATTACGTGCACGTAATGGGAAATTCTCTTTTTTTTTTTTTTTTGTTCACAAAAGGACTTGATCACATGCCATTATTCAGAGAGTAGCTGAAATCTCTGCAGGCCTTTGCTCTGTAATCCAAAAAGCTCTTTGCTTTTTACTGTCGTAGGCTTTGGCAGCTACAAGAAAATGCAAAATGATGGCTGTGCTTGTATCGATTATCATCCTAATTCTGCTCTCAGTGAAGTCCATCACAAACCTGCCACAGCCTCCCATGGGAGTGAGTGCAGGCTGTGTATAATTGCAGTTACTTTAATACAAATTTACTTACTTGACACTTGAAATTCTGCATTCTTGCTGCAGTTATGCTGTGAGCAGCATTAAATTAACTGTCTCCCAGAAACAGGCTGAGGCTGCTCATGCTCACCTATCCTCCTGTTTTCTGAGGGAGGAGTGACAGCCCCTTTCCCTATAGCAGGTCCTCTACCAGAGCAGGGCTTTTTCTGCTTCCCTTGGTCACCTGTGGGATTCCTCCGATGTACTATGTCTTTGTGATGGATGTGCTGCCCACTGGCAATTGCTCATTTTGATGCTCTGCATGATGTCTCTGCTTCACGTCTCGCTCCTTATCTGCTTATTTATTTTATGACCTCTCTACCCATTCTGATCTTCAGTCACTCCAAATTCTCTTTGCTGCCTACTTCTCCTGCTTGGTTTGCTCAGTTAGCGGCCCTGCATCTGGTTTTTGGGTCACAGGGAATAAACAGGGTCTGGTTGAATGCCTCCTTCTTCAGATGGAGAACAAGGTGACATCTTTGAACAGTTTTAAAGCTGTTCAGTCCCTTTTATCAGTTCTTTGCATTGTCCAAATGTAGTATAGCCATTTAGCTTTGCCAGTAGAGCATCCTCAGTGATATCTTTAATTCAGTCTGCACAAGAGGGGGTCACGAGGCTGTGGCTTTTTCCAGAGTCTATTTAAGGTCTGTAGGTTGGGCAGAGAAACAGAAATTCAGCAGTTTCTACCATCTCTTTAAGAGGTATGGTGTAAACCTGCGCAGCCCTGATGCCGTGTTGCACTGGGGAAGATTCACCTGCTCCCAGCTGCTCTGTAAGTGTGTGCCTGGAGCAAGGCCCCTTGATAATAACCTTTGAATTACCTGCTTCTGCTGCAAGCCTGGCAAGGTCAGGACTTTGATTTAACCTCATATTAGACCCTAGGTGCCTCCATGCGCCTGCTTTTTGCATACAAGAATCAGCAACCTATGCAACTTAAAAACTGGCCGTTCCTTCTGCCTGCAGTTCACCAGCAGCCTGTCAGTGTGACATCCAGGTTCTGCAGAGAACTGCTGAAGGGGGAAGCAGAGCAATGTTTCACAGCTGACTTAGTTTGCCTTTCAGAGAAATCTCTCTATCCTGAAAAGAACTGTAATACCTCAAAACATCATTTGCAAATGTTAATATGGAGAATACCCAGTGGGTACAGGCTTCCAGGTAAGCTTTTAGAAAATATCTGTCCCAAAAGTGGAGAAGTCTCAGATTTGTGTTTTAATACCGGTCTTCCCTATTCCACTTATGACCTGTTGCAAATAAATAAATACCTTAAAGATCTCCAGCTTGTCCTGGTGTCATCAGGGATACAGTTCATTTTCTTCTTAGTTCTTGATACAGTGCTGTGTTTGGAATTCAGTATGAAAATAATGTTAATAATACACTGCTGTTTTGTCTGTTGCTGAGTAGTGCTTTTTCTAAGTCAATGACTTTTCAGTTTTCTATGCTCTGCCAGTGAGGAGGTACACAAGAAACTGGGAGGGAGCATAGCTGGGACAGCTGATCCAAACTGGCCAAAGGGATATTCCATACCATAGAATGTCATGTTCAGTATATGAACAGAGGGGAGTTGGCCAGAATGTGCCAATCTGGGCTTGGGGAGAGACTGGGCATCCGTCAGTCAGTGGGTGGTGAGCAATTATAGTGTGCATCACTTGATTTTCCTGGGGTTTCTTTTTCTTGTGTTTTTTTTTTTCTCCTTTCATTACAATAATAACAACAACAACAATATATCATCATCATCATAATCATCATCATTATGATAATATTTTACTTTTTTCTATTATTTCAATTATTACTATCTCAACCCATGAGTTTTTACTTTTTTCCAATTCACCTCCCCATCCCGCTGGGATGGGGGACATGAGTGAGCAGCTGTGTGGTGCTTGGTTGCCATCTCGGGTTAAACTACAACACAGCTAAATATCAGAAAGTTATGCCTAGCCCTGCAAAATCTTAGGGACTCCATGACTGCTTAGGGGGAGGACTGTGCAAGCCCAGCTGGTAAGAGTGTTCAAAACTGTGACCTTGTGATGGGCCTCTGGTTCCCTGGGTCAAGTTCATACTCCACAGGCTTGGTAGATGTAATCAAAGATGAAGACAGTTCATATGGCTGATATTTTTATGGTCCAGATGAAATAGTGTGGGAAGGGCCTGGCCACTGGCTGCCTGCACTAAGGAATGAGGTGAGTGTCTGGGGCCCCATGGGCTTATATGAGCCCTGCTATTCAGTTCCTGTTCAGCTAAGATGTCTACAAGCTTGCAATTGAGCACTGTAGATGCTTCTGTGTTGGTTCAAGAAGCAGCATGTTTTATTCCTTTTTTTAAGTGGCCTACAAAACTCATTTTACCTGACAACTGCACATAGACAAGAAATTTATTTTAGGCAACAAACTCTCAGCTGCGTGTTTTTCCCCCTCCCAAAGCAGTGTACTTGAGGACCAGTGTCCCAGCCCTCTCCTTCCCAAGCTGTGGGCACCAATTTGCCCACAGAGGCTGAGGCTGGAGACACAGCTGATCATCTGTTGAGGATGGAGAGACTTTTTCTGGTTGAGACTTTTGAGTTTTGTTCAGCTGACAAACAGGAATTATTGGAAACTCATCTGCATTGCAAGTGTGCATTAAAATGCATGAGGCGTGTAAGGCTGGAGCTGGTGGAAGAAAAATGTGTGCAATTTGTGGAAACTGTGGATTGTTATGACTCCTGAATTGGCATATTTATATGCTTCATTGTTCTTAGATTTGGGATTTTCTGTTTGTCAAATCTAGTGTGTGTGACATACATACCATGACAGACTTTTTGTTGCTTTTCTTTCTCAGAAGACCTTTCAGTGAAATCAAGGCCACAGCATAACCTTCACTAATGGGCAGTGGGCTAGACGACCCAAGAGAAATCCCATCCAGCCTGAATCATTCTTTTTCAGGAATACAGTTGCCAAGCTAAGATATTTCTTGACAATTCATCACACTACAAATAACAGTTGGGGAATGAATACAAATCCTGTATGATATATCCAACGGAGACAGTATTTTTAATCCTCCTTTCTCAGTTGTCTAAAGGCAGTAAAATGGAAGGCAAGATTAAGACCTGTTATGCACAGGATCAAAAGATGTTTTTTGAGGCATAACAATGAGGTGTTTTTTGATTTGGGCATCCCAAATGTTTTCCAGCAGAGGTGCCTTGGAAATGTAATATAAGCAGACATGTACTGAGTAACAGACAACCTTGTTTATCTCAGTTCTCTTTCGCAGGACAGTTGGAGGAGCTTTATAGATCCTGAAAAAGCTTCAGACTCTTGCAGGTAGAAAAATCATTGATGTTGAGAGAACAGATTTTAAACTCTTAACCACTTTTTGTATGCTGCTGTATGGGATCAAGAAGTCATAATATGCCATATCATGTAAAATGTTATATCACTGATTATATAAATTGTATTTCTTCTGGTCTTGCAAATATACCAGTGAAAGTTATGAGACTGTACCACAAGTTGGATATTGCCACATAAAGATGATAGATATTGCTTTTCCATTAGATGTATTCCTCTCAGGGCACAGATTTCCTGGATAAGGTCCTTTTCATCCTCAGAATGATGCAGGGCAGCCTTACCATTACCTCCATGGGCTCACCACTGTTCAAATGTACCTGTTGCAAGTCACCTGGGTCACTGTCATGACTCAAACCATGTGGTTGTAAGGTGGGTTACAGTGCACATCTCTAGTGCCAGGCAGAGAATGAGCTTATTGGCAGCATGAACAAAGTGTCAATGGAAAAGAAAAAAGAAATTTAGAATCTCGTGGTTCTTACTGTACAGGCAGCAGGACCAGCTGCCAAAGAAAAGATTGATTGACCACTGCTGGTGTTGTCTAATGCTGGCCTTGGACTTCAGTATCCAGGAATATGGCAGGTGTGTGGGAGTTGTGGATGGATGGGGAGAAGAAGGAACCAGGGAAGTTCCTTTTGTTCAGAGCTGCTCTGAGTGAGAGGCCATAAAACTGGCATCCTGTGGCATGACAGAGGGGGTGACAGAAACACCCTAATTCTTGTGAGGGATAGTACAAAGGGAAGTTGTACTGCTTCAGGTGAGATCAAGCTATCCCTGAAAAACACAGGGAAAAATTCAGTGTATTTTTAATGTTTGTGTGGCACTTCTAAGCTAGAAATTGTTATGAGTGCTAAATATTATGTTCCCTAATGTGTAAAACGGTGACTAATACTATTACATTCTGTCATACAAGAGCCCTTGGGATGCAAATTCAAAGAGGCACAGTAAATAACCGTAAAAGAAAAAAAAAGGAAAGAAGGAGAACAGAACCCCATTTCCCATTTCAGCGGGAATGTGCTGATTGACAGCAGACTTACGGAGACAATTCTCCTCTCTGCTTCGGCTGCAGAGCCCAGACCCCATTCAGGGAGAAGGAGGTAGCAAGAAAAAGGGTCTGGCTGGCTGCTGCCTCACAGAGGAGCTGTGGATGGGCACTGCCTGACATCAGGTATCCTCTGTCTATGCAGGACCCATGGTTACAGACCTGACTCTTTTCCCTTCATCTGTTTCAAACCAGTGAACATAAGCAGCCCTGCTGCCTGAGCCATGCTCTTCCGAGCTGTTAAAGCAAAGCTCTCAGTGGGTTTTTGAGAGCCCATCAGCAGCTTTTTCTACAATAGCTCTGCTTCAAAACTTTTTGCTGCCACCCACTCTCCTGACTCCTGCTGGACACCGTCAGTTCTCTGCAGTCAGGGATACAGCCTTCCTTCCTCCTACACTGTACCTGCATTCATTTTTTTCCCTGAGATTTTATATTGTTTGTGTGTGCTGTTGTCAAATGAAATCTCTACAGGCTGAGGGAAGAGTGGCTGGAAAGCTGCCCAGTGGAAAAGGACCTGGGGGTGCTGATTGACAGCCAGCTGAACGTGAGCCAGCAGTGTGCCCAGGTGCCCAAGAAGGCCAATGGCATCTTGGCTTGTATCAGGAATAGTGTGACCAGCAGGACTAGGGCAGTGATTGTCTCTCTGTACTCGGCACTGGTGAGGCCACACCTTGAGTGCTGTGTTCAGTTCTGGGTCCCTCTCTACAGGAAAGACATTGAGGTGCTGGAGCATGCCAGAAGGGCAACAGAGCTGGTGAAGGGTCTGGAGCACAAGTCCTATGAGGAGTGGCTGAGGGAGCTGGGGTTGTTTAGCCTGGAGAAGAGGAGGCTCAGGGGAGACTTTATTGCTCTCTATGACTACCTGAAAGGAGGTTGTAGCAAGGTGCCTCTTATTCCCAGGCAACTATCAACAGGGCAAGGAGAAATGGCCTCAAAGTGCTCCAGGCGAGAATCAAGTTGGATATCAGCAAAAATTTCTTCACTGAAAGAGTGACTAAGCAATGGAATGGGCTGCCCAGGAAGTGGTGGAGTCACCATCCCTAGTGGTGTTCAAGAAACAGCTGGATGTGCACTTTGTGCTATGGTTTAGTTTACATGCCAGTGTTTGGTCAAAGGTTGGACTCGATGATCTTGGAGGTCTTTTCCAACCTTAATGATTCCATAAATCTATGACTCATTTGTAATCAGTAATGGGAGGTTTCAGGATCTGTGCCTGGCCAGATTGCTCACTGCATAGAGATGACTGCCTTGGTGGCCAGGGAGGGGGGAATGGTGGTGGATGCCATTTGTCCCTGCTTTAGCAGGGATTTTTCCATAATAGCCCACAGTATCCTTGTAGCCAAACCGGTGAGATGTGGTTAGGGGGTTGTTTCTGGGGCTAGTACAGCTTAATCTTTCTACCAATGAGCTGGTTAAGGGGACAGAGCACACCCATCACAAGTTCCTGATGGCACTCTGGCAGGTGTCAAACCTTACAAACTCTGCTGCAGGCATGGTCTTGACTCAGTCTCCTTTAATGCCCTGGGCCATTGGTGATGCCTGGCCAAAGCCCAGACAGGTCACACCCATGCACATCCCTGCAGGTCCTGCTGGTTGCTGCTGCTGGCTCTGCAGAGGGGCAGGATGCTGGAAGGCAATGTGAAGTGGGAAAACCCAACCCAGAAAGAGAATAAAAAAGCCATGAGATTGTTTCCCTAAACCCAGATATAATAATCGGAGCTTGATGAAATGTGCTGGGTGAGTGCATTTTGCATGCGACTGTTTCTAGGGGAGTCAGTTTTTCGTTTTGCTTTTAATTAGCCAGGCTTAAATTAGCAGCATCTACTGTTGATATTCCTCCTTGAACAGATAGAACACTTTCAATCAGGAGGCTTATTAATATGCAAAAATGTGATTTGTTTTGATTTCAGTCTGGAAGGGTTTCCCCCCCCTCAAGTTTCCATTTCAGTATCTTCTGTTCTAAATGAAGGTGAAATTGCTGTGTCGTGGCCATGTAAGAGAGCTTGGGTTATCTGGGGAAAAGAGGAAAGACTTTCAGAAGATGGGAGTTTCAGAAACTCCCATCTGGGTTGGTATTTGTTCTGCTGTACGTTACTACGCTGAAACAACACCCTGCCATGGGGATAACAGAAGACTCACCCAGGCTGCTGTGCTCCCTCACAGGGAGTTAATTAAAATTAACACCATACAATTTTTTTGCTTCCCCAAGGCACTGGGACTGTTCTCAGCTATCTCCTCCCCTCTCAACCTACAGTTCTGGATGTGAGGAAGGTGTAAGTTTTTTTACTCCATAATTCCTGAATCTCTTCACCAGTATGTTTGCATCACTATATTCATGCTGCAGATGACTGATGCCGACCTGCTCATAGAAAGATGATCCCAGCAAACCTCACACATGGTGGAGGGTCTCATTGGCTAGCTAAGAATGTCAGGTCCAAGGTCCATTTCCTTGCTATGGAATTTTTGGGCTGATGTGGCAGCAAACTTAATTTGTTTACTTCTCTGATCTGGAAGTCTTCAGAGAGGTGCGGACATCAAGACTGAAACCAGGCCAAAATGGTGAAGCAGGTGGCTCAGAGACAGTTTTGGACTGTGGAGCATCAGAGGTCTCCTCCCCACCTTGCAATGGGGCGATGGAGCTTTGTCAGCCTCTCTGTAGGCACTGTCCCTGTCTGTGGCACACTATTTAAAGACCAAGGGGTCTTTAAATCCATTTCTGTGAGACACCAAGATGGGGATGGTCAGGGCTTTTTGTTATTACTTGTGCGAGTGTTTGTAAGACCCTGCTGTGGGTCATAACCCTGCTGTGTTGTGTGCGATGTATATACAGAGAAAGCTGAGTAAATGCTGAAAGCAAATCTGAAAGGGGACAAATTTCTTGGCCTTTTAAGCCCCCTTGGCACAGCAGGAGTGATAGGAGAAGAGAGACATGCCTGCCCACTTTGCTCCCTTCTGAAAGAGACTCGGGGCACCCAGATCCTTGCCCTGGCACTGCAGGGGAAGGCCAGTGTGGGCAAAAGTTTTTGCTCTACCCCACTTAATGCTTATTTTTGTCAGAAAAATGTCATTTAGAAATTGTTTGGATTTTTATTTCCCTCTGAGAAAATCCCAGTTTGTCACTGTTAATCTGGATTATATTCAGTAACAGTGTCTGACTTTTTGTATTAAATTATTTCCAAATATGGATTTTTTCTTCAATGAACATATGGGGAAATTTTTTTTTTGTTGATCAAATGTAACTATGAGAGTTGGTGGACTCCAGTCATGTGCTTAAATTCAGAGAGACTTGATTCTTCAGATGTAGGTTAAACTGATTTGTCTTGATATTGAACCAGGCAGATTGTGAAAAGCAGTGATGTACACAGTGCAAATCATCTGGTCTGGCACTATTTGCCTTAGGCTGGTTGTGTAATTACAAGTGTTGAGTGAGAAAATGTTACCTGATGTTCGTACCACCTCCCCAAGCAGGTACACCTCCCAGGTGGAGATGTGGGGATACAAACTCCAGAGGAGAAAAGAGGTTACTCCATAATAGAGTCAAAACAGGACCTTAACGTGGGGTAAAGTCCCCGTGCTCCCCAAGCAAGAGGTAATGCCTTCATATGGGGACCTGCCTGCAAGGCCATGAGCAGGGCAGAGAAACAGCCACTGAAATGGGGTTTTGAGTAACCTGGAGATAGGACTGATGGGGCGGACTGATGGACAGAGGCTGCAGGTCCAGTGAGTAGAAAGCATCATGGGGGAGAAGTGTCTGCTGTCAAGGAAAAGTAAACCAGAAATCCCTCCTGCTTCTGCAGTGGTGAGCGTGCAGGCATGGAATTCCGCCTGACTCAAGGGAATTGAAGCCCTGTGTGTTCCTGGAAATTAAAACAAAAACTGGCTTCGCTGATATTTCCTGAAATGCATTTTCATGTCATTGAATCTATCTTAACAGCAGCCCCAAAGCATCCAAGATTTCATTTTCATCTAGTAGTGATCAAAAGCAACATCAGCAAGGAATAAATAGACAACGCCATGCTGCAGGGATATTAATTCACATGACAAGGCAGTGGAGTTTGCTTTATTAAAAAAGAAAGCTCATGTGAGGGTTTTCTTGGTCACTGAGTATTTCAGTCACTATAAACATCTGTGTTTTGCAATGTGGTATTTTTTCTGGGTCTTGTCTTTGAGGGCATAAGTCTTCAGCTCCTGTGAATGAAGCTGCAGCCCTGGTGAAGGTGTCTGAATTTGTGATATTCCTGGGACACAGGCAGCCAAGGACAGGGGCTTGCTCATCCTGGCAGGGATGGGGAGACTTTGGTGAATGTCTCCTGTTTCCCCAGCACAAACATAACTGTTTTGTTTATAAAGGAAGAACCCCCACCCCAATCAGGTGGGCTTTCACAGGGGTTAAAACAAGCCAACTCCACCCAAAGCTACCCAGGACTGAGCCACCTGTGCAGTCCAGAGTGTGTAAATCTCACGGTGGCTGCCCTGGCCCTGGGGCATGCATGACCTCCCACTGCAGGCAGCTGCCTGCACGCTCACCACTGCAGAGGGGGGATGGATTTCTGGGTTACTTTTCCCTGTCAGCAGACACTTCTCCCCCATGACAGGATGAGTGATGCTGTGCTCTCCGCATGTGCTGTGGGAGCAGTCACTAGCTCTGTTTCCCTTACCTTGTCATTAAGCAGCAAAGACATTGCCATTTTGAATTCGAGGCTTGAAGACAGTATGATTTTAATTCTAGTGATAAAGCTAGAAGGGCTTTTGCAGCAACCCAGCTGCCAGAATGTAATTTGATACTTTTGGGTTTAGACTAGGGAAAAGTGGGAAGAGATTAAAAACCATTCCTGGAGGAAAAGAGCTGCTGTTTCTCACCAGAGACTTGTCACTCGTCGCAGTTGACATGGGAGATGCTGCCATTGTGTGATGGGTCTCTCTGGAGGTCCCCACAGTCGAACAACAACAGAAGTTTATTTGAAACAATAAAATAGTAAATGAGATATTTTGAAATCTGGTGAAGGGAGAGGTTATGGAGTGCAGGAATACTTTCCCTGACAACACCCTGTGGATGTGCAGCAGTTTCCAGGGCATGTGGGGATTTTTACTCTCTAAGTCTTCTGCAAAGTATCTCCAGAGTTGGGGTATGTGCTGGCCCATGTGGCTGTTCCTATGGAAACCATTATTTTAAAAAAAATAAAAATAGTCACATAAACCCCCTAAAAAAGGCGAAAGCCTTTTGCCATTTGGCAAGGAATAGGGCTGTAGGGTGTATGGGGAGAGCAGCTTCTTTTCCCGAAGACTGTCCTGCTCTTTATCAGCTGAGGAAAGTGGGCACCTACTTGTGTTTCAGCCATCAGGGAATCTTTGGGGAGGGGAGCAATGTGGTGGGTGCTCATCACTACCCCCTCCTGCAGACATGCCTCAGCAGGGCAAGGTAAAACCAGCACAAAGTGCTGCCTCTTCAGACCTCCACCATATCTGATGTCTGCAGCAGTGAAATTCAGCTGGAGCTTTGGAAATGAAATGCAATTTGCAGAGTTAGCAGCTGCTTCAGTCCACGGCAGTTATTCACATAGAGAAGCTGCTGGCTTTCCCAGAGGGCCCAGGGACATGTGCTACCACAGCTACCCATCCCAAATGGCAGGGAGACCAGGGAGAAAGAGTTCAGGGCATGACACCCCTATGCAATGGAAGGAATTAAGGTTTGTTCATCTTAATAACCACTTCACTAAAGGCATGTGGGGGGCAATGTATTTGGGTGTTGAATTTTTGACATATGTCAGAATTCTCTAAAACTGGGCTTTTCTTCCCAAACTGCCAAAATTTTTAGCTGAATTGTGGAGATGCCATGCACTCAAAATATTATTATAGACTTCAGGTCTCTTCCCAGTTTTCCTTTTTTTGTGCTGTCCCAGACCAGGAATGAACCAGCCTATCCCAAGCCCCTGCCCCAGACTCTGCAGACTGAGCAGTAGCAGGGACAAAACTGCAGTGGCACAGGTGTGGGCACCTGGTCCCAGCCTCCCACCCGGCACCTAGACCATGTCCCTAGGAGTAGAGGAGATTTCCTGGCATGAAGGGGGTATCAGAGTGCAGCTGGCTGGGTTGCTTTGCACATCTTTTTCAAAATGGTCTCTGTGGCAGCAAGAGCTGTGTGCATTAAGCTTGCATGCGTGGGCAGTGCTTTCCTGATAATGCATGGCTGGAGAGCTAGGTCTAATCAAATGCAATGTAGAAACTCATTTATTGAGGCAGTGGTAGTTAGTCTTCTTAAAGAAGAGAGGCAACTGTTTATCAAAGAAGTATCATAATTTTTGGAATTTCCCATATACATAAAAACAAGGAGTATGACACAGCAGTCTGTTGCTTTGGCTTTTAAGCAAGAAGAATCTCCCTAGAGGATAGGTTATAAAACTTCTCTGAGTAGTTTATGTGATCTTCAGAGACTGCTTGCTCACTTCTGTTGTTTACGTTAACCTTTGAGTCAGAATTATTTAGGCCTACTTTGTGATTTTTATGCTCTTTGTGGTGTCACTTTGCTGCACAACAGGGCTGTTTCAGCCCCTTTTACGTGCACATTTGAGGCCTGACTATATACTGGGAGGACTCTTCATTTTTCTAAAAATATCTAATATACCTCTCTAATGTACTGTATTTAAAATAGTATCTGAGAACAAGCCTCTTTTCTTCCTCCTTAGTGTCACCTCTTGCTCACTGTGTTAAGAAGCCGGAAGACTGTTTCTTTATTTGCTCCCTCCTGTTGGGAAGCTTTTATAGCACTGAAAAAACCTGACTCAGGTTTGTGGGTACCAAAATTCAGCCCCACCTACTGTTCGCTTTGCAACGCTGCCTGAAATATCATTTTAATTTCACATTAGTTGTTTGCCAAAGAGAAAGCCCAAATAAAGAGACAAAGAGGATATCTGTTAATGGCACTTTTCACGAGGAACGCCACAGTAACAAAGCAGCTTGCATGTGAACACTTAGAGGGTGAGAGATGCTGAGCCCTACCGTGCCTGTCAGCTTGGTTTTTGCATGCAGGGGAAAAAGAGAACAAAATTTACAAGGATGCTATTCTCTGAAGTTGTACATGAGCTGCTGGCGAGCCTGGGAAAGAAACAAAAAACCCATTCAAAACAATTGAAGAACAGCATGGATGCGCTGAGAAAATAAAACCATCAGGTTTATATTTTAAAAGGTTCAAGGATGAAATTAAATATTATTTGCTTAAATATAAAATACGGGGGAATAACAACCCCATAAAACAAAATATCACAAGAGACTACAGCCCAGCATTTCAGCTTTGATAGACTTTGCTTTTTTTTCCCCCCACTGCTGTGCACAGTGTTTTCTTAAGGTTATAAAAACCCTATAAACAATTCTAATGGAGTATTTTTCTGGGGTAAACTTCCTTTTTTTTACAATACTAAGCAAGTAGGAGAAAGGATCTGGAAAGCACCAGAAAACTCTCCAGGTGTACCCACAGACTGAAAGGGCCTGTTGTTTTGGGGGCTATCCAGAAACCTGGTGAGCACCTATTTTTTCATCTCAGCAGCCAGAACTAGAGTTGACATGAAGACCAACTGTAGGTGCTTATTTAAGAATAACACTCACACAAATCTAAAGCTCATATTGAACTATTTATTTTGTGCATTCACCTTTTGCTGCAGTGTCAGCAGTGCCAGCTGCTGAAGGGAGCAAACAGAAATTCTTTCCATCACCTGAAGCTGACAGTTGGCTATTCAACCTGCAATCCACCTCGTGAGATGACACGATCAGGCTTCTTAATGACAAGAAGGAGTGCTTGATTTTCAGTAGCGGTGCTACATTATAGCATGCATTAATTTGCTAGGAAATCACTTTAGAAAGCATAAAGTGTGATGCATTTAAGTTATAGTACAATAAATGCCCCAAAGATACCTCTGAAGTGTGATGTTCCCATGAAATTCTTTCACAAAGGGAGCTAAAAATGGCCTGTCTCCACCCACATATCATACTTGAAGAATTATGGAGATAGTCTATCAGGTCACCTGGCAGCAGATATTAAACTATTTCAAATGTTATGTGTATTTACCAACAGAAACTGAATAGGTCAAAGAGGTTTCTGGCTCACAATAAAAGATGAAATGATTTAGTTCCATATATGAATAGCTGCTCATGTATATCAGTGTGTGTGTGCAAGGGTTATCGGGACTATTTCCTTGATGCCTCCTGTTTTGAAAGAATTATGTGTATTACCCCATGAAACAAACTCTGAAGTAAAAAGTTTCAAGATTTAAAACAAGGTTATAACAATGAGATTACCATACAGACCACATGGTTTGTGTTAGCAGTGAACAAGTTTAATAAAACAGACATCTTGCATGTCGGATTCACAAATTCATATTTCTCCTTGCCATAGTGCCTGAAGTAGAAACATGGTCTTGCTTTTCCTCTCATCAATGACAAAAAGCCAGTGCTAGCCTGCATCAACAGTTTGCCCTCCCCTCATGTACGAGTGAGCCTCCCATACACCTCTTACATTGTTCATGGTATTGCTTGTCGACTTTTTGCTAAGAGACGAAGGGTTACTTCTGTAGGAAGTCCATCTGGAACTGCAGGATGAGTCCAATATAACGTTGTCTCCTTTCATTTGCATTTCCAGGCCCATACTACTTCTGGTCTTGTGCATATCCTGACTCTTGTCTATCTCCCTGCCAGCAATCATACATCCAGGAAGAGATTTAAATTATTTTTACTGCCATCTTCAATCAGATGAGGTCTACGTTACCTGAATCGTTTGCTCTCTGCATTTCTCCACTCTTTGCTTTAGACATATCTAGTGGTTTATATCATACAAGAGAACAGCCAGCCACACCTGAGAGCATATAGTCATTTTGAGGGGTGGGAGGAAGGGAAAACTCACCAAAGAAAACCCCATCCTGAGCCCAAGAGCAGATGACTGCTTTCTGAGATCAAAACTGAACAGCATTTCAGTTTGACTTAAGGGATTGTATACAGCCATCAGCTTTGCCAACCTCCATGTACATGACCCAGTTTTGGATGGAAAGCAGTCTTCTGTAATTCACTCCCCTCAAACTAACATCGCACTGGTGTTGTGGTACAAAGGAGGAGGCAGAGGAGAGCCTGATTTCAGATCTGAAATGCATGGTGCATGTTACAGGGCCACTCGGTTTGAGCGTGCTTCACTGTCCCTCTACACCCAGTAATTTAGGAGGCACTGATTAAGCAATATCTTCTCTATTTTGAGGACAGCAATTGTTCGTACCACTTCTGGATGACCCCACCATTTATTTTTTCATTCATCACAACACATCTAGGGCTGTTTTAGTATCAACACCAAGGAGCCCGACTTCTTTCCTGGTATGTAGACATCTTTTACAGAGAATATGCAATCAGGTGTCGAGATAGGGAAGGGATCAGAACAAGTCACAGGCACGGACCACAGATGCAACTGTTAGGGAGAACCACACACAGAGCATGCAGAGGCTTCTTTTTTTACTGTTTGCCACAGCTTAATAAAAGTTACCTGTTCCTTAACATTCATACGGCATGCGAAGGGGCAGGGACCATGTTGCTGACAGTGCTGCCCTGTGCCTGCTGAAGCACTGCTCTGCACTGCCCAGCGAGGCAGGGTCTCGGGGCCAGACCCACAGAGATATTTAGGGGCCTAACTTCTATTTCAGACTTCAGTGGGAGGCTGGTGCCTAAATAGGAGTTGAGCACCTGATTACCTTTGCAGGTCTGGGCTTGGGTGGAGGCAGCCAGGAGGTGCTCCACATCCCCTGCCTGCCCACAGGAACTGAGGCTCCTCTCCAGCTGGCGGTCGAACTGCGGTGCGGTGCAACCCTGGTGTTGTGAAGTAGCCGTTCTCCGACTGGTGACGGCCTGATTCACAACACCAGCTGCTGCACAGCACCTGCGGGGACCCCTGGCCGGGCTCCACACTGCTGGGCTCCTCTTTGCTCTGTCCTTTTCCTCTGTGGTCTGTCTCCCACACCGCTGTGTGCTGGAAAGCAAAGTGACAGGGTTAGGTCCATTGATCCCACAAGTTACATACCTATGCCTGTTTAAAATACAAATGTGTGAAGTGTTTATGTCTCCATGGAAGAAAAACTGGCAAACTTGCTCAGCACTCAAGATCTAAGGCTTCACAGAGGTGTCTGCTGCAGTGTGATGTCGGAAATGTGTACAGCTTCACTTCTGCAACTCATTCCCTGCGCTCATCTCATGAGGGCTGGAGGCTGGCAGGCGGGGGAAGCAACCTAGAAACTCAGCCAAGCCCTCAGAGACATGGGAGAAACAGGCTGCTTTTGCACAGATCCCAGGACGTTGTCAAAAGGAGAGCAGTGCCCCAGGGACTGCTTGGCTTCCTGAGCACACCGTGGCTATGAACTCTCATGCCTGCACCTTGTTTGTTCTGCTGAGGTGGGTGAGACACCAGCACACATGCGGTCCACTCCCAGAAGCTGCCCAGCATGCTGGCACTTGGGAATGTGCCACTCCACAAAGCCCTGCTGCAAACCACAAATGAACCAGTCTGCCAGCCCTTTATTCCCCTCCAAGGCACCCATCCCTCAGGAGCTCTCAGAAGCTGAGGGACCCAATCTGCTGCTGACCAGGAAAACTGATCTTCTTTTAAAATCACAAGGGGAGTTATAGATTCTGGCACTCAAGGGAAAAAGAAATCTCCCTTGCCAGTGCAGGACTGACACTGGTGAGCATGACAACCATCACAGCCTGCACACAGCTTGTCTCTGAGGGAGCCCTCTCTCGAGAGCTCAGGGTTACAATGCTGCAGTACTACAGGAATGGCCTTGGGGAGGGCATGGGTCCAGGTGGTCTTGCAGCTTTTCAAGCAGACAAAGAAAGGTGGACACAGACATGTGCTTCTTCCTGATTCTCCTCAAAATGCTGCACCAGTGGTGCAATGAATTTGTCATGGATCATTCTTAAGGGGTTACCAACAACTCCTTAAAGGTCTAATTCATTTAGGCACATGTTAAAAATAAGCAAGTAATAAATTTGATCTTGTGTGTTACCTTCCTCAGCAACCAAAACCCAAAAGGCGGCAGAGTTTCTGTGAATCGGTTCAGGACCATCCCTGGAAACAGGACTCATTGCAGAAGTCCTTAAGCAAACTAGATAGAAAGAAAGCAATATGCAGCCTAGCACACCTCCCAGGAGAAAGTGCTGGTTTTTAATAGTTTTCCTGAATTAGACTGGATTTGAAGGCAAAATTTCTGACCCTGCTGACAAAGGAAGCGTCTCCCCCCATCCTTGCCCACTGCCCAATTTAATCCAAGGGAAGCTTCATGCCTTGTCTTTCCCCTGCAGAGAAGGGAAACATGGTCATGTCCAGGGCAGAAAAGCAAATAGCATATGCACTAACACAAAATATTCCAGAGACAGGTTATGCAATTTAGTTGCTGTAGAAAACGGAACTAAATTTCTGGACAACTTTGCACATGTGCACACTTGTAAGGTCTCAGTCATGCTGTACTAACAGAGCTTTTATTTAAAGAGCAGTTTCTGGAATTTTAACATATTGAAGAAAAAAAAAATTATATTTTATGTGTAAGTATTATTCAGCCTTCAATCCTGAAAGGAAGAACGTGAAAGCTGAACTTGTGTTGTGGCTGGTGCTGATCAACGGTGACACGCTAATGTCAGATGAAGGTGAATCGTCTCCCCTGAGCAGATCTTTCACCGTGTGCGGTGGCACTGAGCACACTTGATGAAGCACATTGTGTCACACACAGAGTAGTGCCAAATACTTTTTGTACATTCTCTGTTCCCTGGGAACACTGAAGTCTGCCACTAGTACTGTGGGTGGGAACAGAAAAACAAATGATATGAGCCTTTTTCAAGGTTGTTGAAATCCTTCTGAATTCTTTCATGCAATCTGCGCTGAAATATATCAGACTACTTAAAAAGACCAGGCTACTGTATATGCATTGCTTGTTGCCTGGAAGAAGCAAATTGAAAATTCTTTTCAAGTAAAAACCAGTATTATATGTTATATAAGTGAGAAATGAACACTTAATCCACTCTCTCTCCCCTTAACACACCAGACATGGAGGCTGGTTTTCTGCTTCTTTACCCCCTATGTCAAATACTCCAATATAGTCTTAGTGTATGTGTGAACTTTTTAAATTTTAATATTCTCCCATTTTTACTTAATATGATTTTATTTAGTCATCTACTGGCAATAGCTTTCATGTTCTTTGATGCTACATGGTTTGAAAGCTTTTTTATGATTTCAGCTAGGTTGCACATGGGTAACTGTAGAATCTCCCAAACAGCTAAGTAACAAGCAGTAAGGTAATGGCATGGTCTAGAAGCCCTGAGGAAAACCACCAAACCCAAATATTTACTTTAGGATAACACTAGTGCATTATAAAAAGAAAGTCATCTCTTATAAATAGGAAAATAAATATCTCAGTTTTGGGGGAAAAAATTCCACCAACACACGCACCCAGTAACACAGATAATCCTTCCTAGGATTAGCATTTTTGTGTGTGTATATATATATATATATATATATATATATTTATGTATATTTAGAAACAGGGAAGAGTAATGAGAAGCCATGCCAACAAGCTGGGGTTTGTAAGCTAAGTTCCAGGCAGTGAGTAGGACTTGGGTGCGGGGTGAGCACTAGACCTAGGACGTCAACTGCAACCCCACCCCGCAAGGTTATTACTGCCCTTAATATCCCATGCAAATAGATTTTCTTGCTTTGGTCACAGCAGTCTATTAATTCAGTCCTCTTGTCTAGTACATCTTTATCCTCTGCAGGTTAATCCTGCCAAATTCCCCTGCTGTAGTACATGTCACACAGCATATAATATCCAACAATGCAATTTTGCTAATCCTGTTTTATCAGCTTTGTTGCCCTGTCTGGTCAATCCAATAGCGAAAAACCGCACATAAGGTTTTTTGCCAAGATCTCTCTCTCTTCTGCCCCTCTCCTCCCACTTTTGTATGGTTTCAATTAAATAGTTAGAGAGCAGAACATAGCATTTGGATATCCGCCAATGTCCTTCAGAACCAGAATGTCAAGGCACTTAATTATATAGGTCTCCCAATTCTTTCAGGCGCCCCACCTACCCAGTCGGCTGAATTTACTAAATGCAAGTGTAAAAAATCAGCTCAAATCCCTTTTTAAAACACTCCCCATGCATTAAGGACTTGAAGATGGCTGAATAGCGACATATTTATCGCCCATTATCTTACTAAAAGATTAAACAAATGAGTAAAGACTGTCTCATTAACAGTTCTTTGTTGTCTTGTTTACTGTTTAGTGGACTCATTAACATTAATTATTAGAAGAGGAACACCAATTATTGCAATAACCTTTGTCAAGCCAAGTAAACTGACTGCTAAACAGCAAACGAATCCACCGTTTACCAGGCAGGATTTGCATGGACAGAAAGAAGAAAAAGAAAAGACCCCATAAAATCCTCAACATCACTCTGAAGCAGAAGAGATCCAGTGTCGCTTGTTAAGTCTGGCATCAGCAGCACGTTCTGCTCAAGACCTCTAGACAGAGAATAAAAGGGTGAGTAAATTCTGAGCTTAACTCCACAAGACTTGCTTACCCAGCTCTAAGTGGCGAGATGTGAACAAAGGGATTCCTACTTCCTCTGGTGCTCGCCAGGCTGTATTTATTACACTAATTATTTTAACGCAGGGAACAGCCCTTTCTCTCCCCCGTCATCAGTGCAGTGCATATGCTTGTATAAATATAACGCGGACTGCAGCATCGATTTCAGGATTCTCCATCAGCACACTGCTAGAGCTGACTGCTTCGCTGCCTCAGGTGAAGGGCATTCTTAGAGTTACAAGATATTATGGCTCGGGCTTTCCTCTCCTCTTCCTCCCTTTCCTCTCCCTCTGATTTCTTTTTCCTTTTTAGAAAACCAATCCCAGGTAGAGATCTCCTCTGCCTGAGCAGAGATTCAATGTTGTAGCAGTATTTTAAACGCACCATACATTTCAGCAGCTCTGGCAGGAGTTAAATACCAGCAGTAGCACATCCATTATTTAAAATACTGTGAGGAAGAAAGCTGAGTCACTAAGCTGAATCTGTCACCTCTGACACTGTTTCTCAGCCTAAACAGAAGTGCTAGTCTGTGCCCAAGAACGAAATGAACCTTTTCAGAAGGACCAAATCCAGCGATTTTAAGATTATATTTATATACAAATAGAAACAAGGGCAGCTAAGCGCTGCGGTTTTTGCAGATGCTTCTGCAGTTACACGCAGTGAATGAATATGCAGACAGCTCCTTACACCAGCTAGGTTTTAAAGAACAAACCCTTGCAATTTCTGAACAGCTGCCCTGTTGCGGCCTCCCTGTGCTTGGCCTCACCAAGATCCTTCCTCCTCACCCCCTGGCCCACCCATGTGGTTCACCCACACCTTCCCCTTGCTGCCCCTTGTAGTATGTGGACGGTGTCTGGATCTCCCCACTGATTAAAATGTGAAACAATTAAGCTGTGTGCTAAATGAGCGACTCTGGCCTTACAGCCTCCTAGCCAGAGAAAGAGGTCCACAGAGATGGTGTGGCCTGTTACCTCGGCATGAATTTGTGCTGACAGGACAGTCCATCCGTCTTCACATCTTTGGACAGCTGTGCTTACCTAGCAGAATGTAAACATCTCTGAACTTTGCTTAGTGGATAAAAGGAAGCATTAGTTTCCTATTGCATTTCCTCCTACAAGATCAATCATACACACAGGCCAGACACAGCATCCCTATGTTTGTAATTAATCTCGTAAAGGAAGAACATCTCCCCTCAATCGATTGCTATATTTGTATGCAGCCTTCCTGCAAGGGAGGGAGTAGAAGAAAATAAAAGCCAGTAGCAGAATAATAATCAGCTGATTTCTTAATAAATGCTGGTATGTGCTGTATATGCACAGCAAGACACTTTTTCAGGTCAGATGATTCTCTGTTGGAAAAATCACCTTGTAATCAATGTTGATCATTAACATTGGGGATTGCAGCATTGCGTTTAGATGTCCTGATAGCGGGACTGTTTTATCACGACAAAGTGGTGTTTTCACCAAAACAATACATGTGTGCTTCAAAATAATCTTCCAGATGCTTTACTGTCTCTTGTTTTCGATTGCAGACAACCAAACTGAACACCACATGGTCTGTACACTTGCAAGTTTGCCCATAGGAGACTCCTTCCCACCAACACATCTGGTCACAAAGGACATTTCCTTCACGCTTGCCTTACTGTGTGTATGGGAATATTTAAAATCCAGACTAAGAAAATATTTATTAAAAAAACCACTAAACAACAAAACCCCCACACCACAATCCACTAGATCATCTACTAGTTCATCTACAATTAATGAAGATTAATTTCTTGTCCTCTCAGAGAAAGAAGTGTGTGCTCTTCTGAGGCCGACTAACACTCCAACTAGTGGGCAGAGGGAATCAACACAGACTGCTTAAAAAAACAAAAAAGGGAAAGCAAGCGCTGTTCAGCAGTTGCAAGGACTCAGACTTGCCTCTTGCTACTGTTTTAGATCTGTCTGTTTCATTGCACAAAGTGCACTGAGCTCACTGACATTTACATTGGGCCAGCATATTCTTTGTAATGAGAAAATAAATAGTCTCGGAGACATGTTCACAGGAAATGTACACTTCTGATAGGCACCATACTAGTCTAGGGTGTCACTGCCCATTTTGATTTAAAGGAATAATATGAAGATTTGCTTGCTGAATGCAATATTGAGACAAGTCAGAGCCTTCCCCCCATTAAGCAAACATCAGCAGGACAGGGCTACTATAATTCATGACAGAGCTCACTCCACAGTAGTTCACACAACCTGCTTTACAGGCTTAGAGATTACAGTCTAATGCTTATATGAGCAAATATTCGGAAATATTGAACTGGATATGTCTGAGAGGAGAAAAAAAATCTGTATATTTTAGGAAACTGATCTCCAACAATAGAGAAAAGCGCCAGTGTAATATAAAATGTAGGTGTGGTATTATCTACCTGATTACCAACACTACAGACTCATCTGCATGGCCTGTGCAGACCTGGAAGCATCTTTCTGCCCACCAGCATCCCATCATTGCATCAAGTAACAATGTGGTCTTTGCTCTGCTGTGGTACAGCCTCTTTTGGGACAGAGGCTTATCATTTTTATTTTGTACTGCTCCTTTTTAATTTAAAATTCTTTTATCTCTAGAAAAATGAAAGCTTTGCCACAAACGAAAAAGGATCTCAAATATCCACAAAATACTTAAGTGTACAATTTTCTTTCAGTGGACTCAAATAATGCAGTCTTCGCTTAGAGATATATACGTGATTTCCACGAAGAATTGGATGCCAACACATCCATTTTAGAAACTCTTTATCAGAAAATACATCTACATGATAACAAGCCTGGCTTTCATCTGGGAAATCTATGGCCCATTACCAGATTGCCTGTTAACTGTTTATAGGAATTACCAGCAAAACCAAGTTACAAATCATTGGCTTGAATCCTTCCACGTCTTTCACCTCCTTCCTGCATGACAGAGGCACAGCCCCTTGACCAGTGGTGCTGGCACCTAATCCTAAATGATGGACACTTCAGGAAGGTATTTGGGTGACCAGTGCCTTGACTCTTCCTCCCTCCTGGCTGCAGAAAAGGGCATCTTGCCGCACCACCAGTCTGGAGATTTCCACAGGTATGAGGTGTGCAGAGGCTCAGACACTTGTGTCACTCTTACAGTGCCTCCTCTCTGCCCCCCCTTTATCATGAAACTCCTGAATGAAAAGTCTAAAGATGCGGTTTGCAAACACTGATCTAAAACTAAGGCACTGTTTAAATATTTAGTGTTTGATAAGGTACAAAGAAGATACAGTCTGGTCACAACCCACTGGCAATACAAAATACAAACATGGTACATATTTGACTAAAGGACAAATGGTAAGCCCAGGGCTGGGTACTGAGTGTTAACCTATGCTTTCTCTTTGTGTCTGTTTAACAGGGAACTTCAGACACTTGCCTGACTTGCAAGTTTTGATGCCTCGCCAGTTGCCTTGAGGCTGCAAATCTTAGAGGATGAGATTTTCCTGTGGCGTTTGACTTTTCTGCCTGAAGCCCAGAGAGCTCAGAAGCAGACAGAACACAGGTGACAGTAACACATTACAAATCATAATTCACTGCATGTTCTATGTAGAGTGCAAAAGGAAGGAAATTTTCCTTATTCCTGTTTCCTCTGTATCCATGTGACCATCACTGTCCTTTGTCCCTACATGTACTGCTCTTAAGCCTGGAAGACCAGTAAATGCAAATTACTTTCTTAGTAATTACTTTCTTAGTCTTGATGGCTGAGGTGAGGATCCTTCTCATGTCTCTTCCTTACTGAAATTGAAGACTACTATGAATGCTAGTTCCTTCCTTCTGCCAACAGCCAAATGTCACAGGTACCTTCAGCTCTTGTCCACTGTACCTGTGATGGCCAAGTCATAGTCTGGGGATAGGGAGAGCTCATATAACATGACAGCCAGGTTAGCAGAAGGTCTAATAAAGCTGTTGGAATTTGAGATTTTCATCAGTGTTGTGGCATGGTGCCTTTCCTAAGGGAACACTGCTACAGTCTTCAGTGAATGGGAAGGATATTCAGCATTTGGGACAGGACCTTAGAGATCAGCAAGCATCTTGTCAGTCAGGATGGAGATGCACAGTTGATTTCAGTGGGCAATGTCTGTACAATGTATCATTTCTCCAACATATATGCACCAAAAGACATAAATGAGAAATTCAGGTCTATGAACCTATACAAATACAGTCTTTTCAGCAAAGGGGGTTAGACATGGTCGAGCCTTACATAGATGAAAGCACTGACGTGTGTACAGCATGCACTTTTCATTAAATTACACTGAAATCAGAAATACCAGAAAAGTTGACCAGGGGTCTGACAGTGCTCCTCCTTAGGAAAAAAAAAAACCCCAAACTCCTTCATATTCTATCTGCTGTTTGTTATGCTTCTTTCACAACTAGCTACCCTTCTGTTGCCAGACCTACAGAGGTTGGAGACACACATTTCTCAAAGCCGGCAGGAAGACAATAACAATTAACAGAATTATTCAGTTCTGTTGAAGCCAGATAAAAACCATGATCTGCATAAGAATTCGAAATTATATCCCTAATGAAATGTAGGTTCTGGTCCCAGCTATTTTTTCCCAAAAAAACCCCCAAAACAAACAACCAAACAAAACCAACCAACCAAAAAAAAGCTACCAAACCAAAAAACAAAACAGCAAAAGCCAAACCAACCCAAAGCAACTCTTAAAGATAAGCATGCAAGAGCTTCCCTTTCCTTTGCAGAGATCACACCACAACCTATGTTAGTGCAAGCCAGCTGCACAAAGCCATCCCCTCTTTTGTTATCAAACCAGTGAAAAAACATGAATCAAAGTGGAAATACTTCAGAGATTTCCTACTAAAACTGCAGACTTGACAGAGAATCACAAATGGTCAGTTGTACCACAATTGTGAAGTCACAGTCCTAAATCCAGCTGGTCTCCTTTGTCACAACAGGATGCGTCTGTCTAGCAGTAGTCACTGAAAGAATGAAGTAATCTAGGATCTGGAAGATAACACATTGGAAGGAGGCACATTTGAGGATTTCAGCTTCATTAATAGCAATGGATTTTATTATCTACTGCCTGCAGTTTTGCTCTTAGTTCTTTTCAGATTTTCTCTTTATTAATGAACAAAATATAATCAGGAAAACTAAGCATAAGAGAGTTTAACTAAGCATTTTTTGGGGGGAAAAAAACCACAACAAAAAAAGCAAGACCATCGTGTGTTTGGGATTCTTACAATATTCACATCTCTATGGGGGTGTGTGTTATTATGGCACTTATTTGCTTAACACAAACAAGCATAAGTAGCTGAAGATGAGAACCTGTACCTAAAGACACGGCTGACAAAACATACTCACATGTGCAAATAGGATGCTTGGAAATAAAGCCAAATTCGGGTTATTTGCACAAATAAGGTGGGTTTTTTTCCCGTCCCCAGCAGAGCTGACAATAAAAGTACCCCTGTCATCATCACAGCCTCCTGCAATGTTAACATTAAATTCTTCTGAGTGTGCATGTGTGCAGGCAGCTTTTGTTAGCGTTTGTCTACAAAATTATAATAGGTGTCTTTCCTTGTGCACTGGCTTGTGTGATAGTGGTTTAAAAGACAAAACCAAGCCCTGTCTTTAATATAGTGTTATCAGAGGCATCTCCCTTGGGGAGGTGTTATGGCCATCTAGCAGACACCTACATGAGATATGTGCTTCTTTGGAGAGATATTGCTACAAAGCGTTTGATAGAAAGAATGGATGCTTAGCTAATAGATGCGCATAATTACTAATCTGCGATGCTCCTTAATGGGAGATTTTGACAGGCAGTTTTGAGAGGTATCATAAAGATGTGCAATAGTACTGCTGAGTTTGTGACTCATTCCCCTGGAATCCTCCAAGCTTAACTTTTATTAGCCATAATTTTTTTCTAGTTTTCCACCCTTAATGAATATTTGGAGATCCCAGCCCATCGCTGCCCTCCCCTCCTGAAGAAGCGTGTTAGAACAGAAATGTGCATCCCGATTACCCTCATCCCATGCTCTGGGCACAAGCGCTGCGACACAACTGAGCAGAGATGGTTCTAGTGGAGGGGAACGCTGTTCCTGTTGTGAGAGAGGTTAATGAAAAGAGGCCACTACAGAAATGGAGTTGCCTGTGTGGAAAAAGCAGTTTCTACTTAAGGTGGAAAATTTAGGGTGAGACAGGGTGTTCACACGGCCATACATCCTGGGAGGCCAATCACCCTAACTCAGACTGAAAGTATGGGAGACCATGTTTTGCTCTCAGTATAGTTGCAAAACCATACATACCAGTTGAGTGTTATGGAAAAGGCTTGAAGCTCAGAGGCAAGTGACTGGCTGTATTTCCCTGAGTCTTTCCTCTGCATCCCTGCATGCCAGCACAGCTGAGGGCAAGATTTCCGATTCTTGCTATTCCTGTCCTGGAGAAGCAGGGTGGCCTGATTCATCGCTCAGCTGGTTTTGCTCCTGTGATTTCAGGGGATGGCCTAGATGTGCTGCAAGGAATTAACCCTTTGCTCTCCCTCTTGCACATACCATTTTGTTGTGAAGTGTAATATTGAAAGAAACCACTACAAAACCACGTCTTTCTTTGAGTGAGAATGATTGGCACAAAGCACAAAAAGCCCAAGCCCCACTTGCAGACTGTTTTGAGTATTTTAAAGCAGCATACATTTGGCTTTTGTACCTGTCCTTCCTTTGAATTTCCATCGTACCTGGACACCCTTGCAGGAGGTGACTGTTTTTGCTAAAATCCCTCATTTTCCATGCCAACATCCAAGTACAACAAGACTTTGAACAAGCAACCCAGAAGCCCCCATATTAACAGAGCAAAATGTGACTCTGAGAAAGCTCGTGAGATCACATGTGTGACAGGTTAATGTGGACTATTTTTGAAGGTGAAATGGAGGCGTTGAGATCCCAGGGCAGCAAGTGGCATGCTCCCAACCGCAGTTCATGATGAAAAAGGCCACTGAGTGTCTGCCGCATTTTGGGAGCCCTGTCATGCATTGCAAACATATTTTGAAAGGTTTTATAAACAAATCCAAAGGAGGTTATTAAATTCATCATTCTGTGTGCAGAAGGCATGAAAAAATTGTTGTGAATCGGGTAAGTAAACAGAAGTCTAACTCAAATAATAAAATGACATAAATAATACAAGAATGATGACTAGATTGCTGTATTTTGAGTGAATTTGAGGCAGATGTGAAACAGGTGGTAATTATTTGCTACAGAGTAACTGCGATTTACTTGAATTAACTGCATAAAACATTTTGGCCAGAAATCCTTGTATTAACGCAATGTTTTCTGAACTTTAGGGAAAAAAATTAGTAGCATATATAGCTGCATTTCACCACGGCACATGTATTTTTTTTATCCTCAATAAAATGCAAACATTCAAGCAGATCTCCAAGGTCAAGCAAGCTGCCAGGGCAGCAAAGACCGGGAGCTTCAGGCAGAAAATGAACATTAACCCCATGCAAGAGTTAGTGTTCCCTTCCTGCTGATTTCACCCCAAACACCAACAAGGAGGACCACACTACATCTCCTGCTGCTGTGCTCAGAAATTTCACTCCGGGCAGCTCGGTGGACCATGTGATGGACTTGCAGGGTAACTCCTGGGGCTCTATTTCACAGTCACGGACATACCTACTGCATCTCTCCTGGTTTCAGGCAGGTAAACTAATTACAGTGATGTTCCAGTGGAAACTTCCTCTTGCATTTGGCACGCTATTCGTTCAGCACACAATGATGAAAAATCTTAATTTCCTTCAGACAATCTCGTCAGCTATATTAATAAATTAAAATGCCAAAAATAAGAACAGCAGTGCCTGGAACTCCACTGGGGAAAAAAAAAAAAGAAAAAAAAGAAAAAAGCACTAAGCAAAAAGTATTAAAACTACTGTGCAAGGCATGTATTTACTATATTTAGCTTTTTACCCTATAGGATGATAATATTAAAGTGGAAGGGAAAAATGTGCTGAATCACTACATCTAAAAAAAAAAGTATTCTTCTTCAAGCAAAATGTACCAGCCATGTAACACTGAATCTGAGTGCTTTCTGCCCTACATTAAAATACTTACTGAACTGAAAGAGATTAAGGAAAACCTGAGACCTTCCCAAACGCATGCTTTGGAGGAGCGGGGAATTAAATTGGAATTCACATACTCGGAAGTTGGTATTCAAATTGTTTTGTGAAAGGAGCGTTCTATCTGTTTTGATAGCCCGACACACCATGACCACTTCAGAATACAGGCATTGCACGAACATCAGATCCCCTACTGCCCACCTTATTCAGGAATAAGGGCAAGAGAGCCAACTTCAGCGATGCTATTCATAAAAATAGTCTTGCAACAAATACTTCATCCAGTGGCGATGCTGATAAAATTGGGGGGGGGGGAAATCCAGATCCTCGCTGTAATTTGCAAAAGTCTGGTATATGACACTTGTCAAACTCATGGGCAATGTGCACAAACAAGCCTCTAAAAATGCAGAGAAATGCTAAATTTATGAAGACGTATTCTAAAATAGGAGTCATATTTTGTCAGCTAAATAATAATTTTACAGAAACTGAGCATATCAGGTTCCTACCTTGCTTGAATAAGCGATGCTATGGTACCATATGGCAATTTCCACCAATGGTGGCAATAATATCTTTTTATAAAAATAATATCCTTCTTCCTCTCAACAAGTTCTACAGATGAGTATAGAA
Organism: Manacus candei; assembly: GCF_025592945.1. NCBI lineage: Eukaryota > Metazoa > Chordata > Aves > Passeriformes > Pipridae > Manacus > Manacus candei. Next base: position 4,650,341 of record NW_026138074.1, on the reverse strand, counting down.
AAAAACACCACACTTGAATTAAACAGATGCTTATGACATTCCTCCTGGCAATATAATGTGATTTATTGAGTTATACTGCAGTCTTCAGCTTTTTAACCAGATTAAGGCTGAAAAAGAAGCCAGCAACTAAAACATTTTTCCCTTTTTATTTTTATTATATTTAGTTATGTTATATTTTTAGTTAAATAAACTTGTGGAAGAGTACAGAAGCTACAAGACCTAATGGCCCGGATACGTAATTAATCAGATTTGAAAAGCAAGGACCATTTATCTACATAAAACAAATAGAATCTATTCTATTAAGATAACCCATTCAAATCACAAACCTGACTGCTGCTAGTGAGAATATTTTGCTTGGCAAAGGTCCTAAAGGTTCTAAAATTATGTATGCTATTTTTATTTCCTCCTTGGATTGGATTAGTTACTAAGCAACTGAAGTGTTCAGTTCTCTTGGTTAACAGACATACTGTATTTCATGAAATTGGTTACTGTATAGGACCTAAGTGCCAGTGAAGAAAAGATAGAATTGTGTTTTTTGGAGGCTATTTGCTTGTGAATGGTTTTGTACAATCAGCTGTCCCAGCTTACATTTTAAAAGCACATAATTACTATCTGGGTTTCAAATTTTTTCAAAGTTTTATCTCTAGGTTATATTTTTACAAAACCAGGAATTTCTAAGTCAGTGTCCTACTTGACAGGGGAATTTGATCACTTTTCATTTCCTAAAGATGCCGCTAAGGAACTGGAGGTATATCATCAGTGTGATGCTTGTTTTTCGGTGCATTAAACAGAAATAGGACACAATTTAATAATATTTAAAAAAAAAAAAGAAAAGGAAAAAAGCAGCAGGGAAGATAAAGACGATACCCTGAAATAGCTCTCACTCCTTCATCGTAAGAGTGGACAAGAATTGTGGTGTAAAGGCAGAATACTGGCAATATCCTTTAAAGCACATCCAAAGGTCCTATCTTTAGTTGCTACAACTTCTAAGTACATATGCTCTTTGTATGGTAGTAGTAGGGAGGAAACAGTCCTTCAGGGCTCTGGGGACTGTGAAGCATGCTGGTTACTGATGGGGAAGGCCTGTGAAAGCTCCAGTGTGCACCAAGCTGTTCAGTTTCACAAAGTCTCTTACAAGATCCCCGTGAACAGCGTAAAAGGTGGAGCTGATGTGGTTTGATGGTTGATACCCTTGGCTTGGGTGTTTCTTGGTAACTTCAGGCTTTGGCAGCTCAACCTAACCTACTGCCTTTACAAACTCACTCCTGTTTGATGATGCTGTTTCCAACATCCCCACTTCTGGTTTGTTTTGTGGTTTTAAATTTTGGTTGTTTGTTCATTTATTTTAACCCCAGATGAAACCACTGGCATGTAGGAGGAGTGAAATATTCACTTTTACATAAAGTTACTCTAAAACAGTCCTTGGGAGAATGTGTACCACAACACACACCCTGCTACATTTTCTGAAATGAAAGATGGCGCCTAGACAAGTTAGGCTCCTCCCTCTCTGAGCCAGCTGACTGCCACTTTTCTGCACCGGTGGTGTGGTGTGGCTATGGTTTGCAAAGGTGCTCAGACACTCCTCAGGTAGGCAGAGCCCATGGATGCTCCTGGGCTGGATGTGAAGAGAACACACCCATGTAACCAGCTGCCACATCAAACACCTTCCCTGCTCTTGTGCAGCTAGGTCAGGTGAGTGGCCTTCCTTTGCAGCCTCCAAGAAGAAAAAAACCCTGTTAAAGCTGGCAAAGCATTTGCTTATGATGCAGCAAGTACTTAACTTAGTTGTGGTGCAGTGAGGAAAAGCCAAGCTCATGCAAAGGGGTTGCCAAGCAGGGCTTTTCTCCCCTCTGCAAATCCCTAGGAAATACCCAGCAAGCAGAGGGACAAAGAGAGATACTGGAGTGTGTATCAGCCCCACAGCTGCCTATGCCATCCGTTTGTTCTGGGCAATGTGTTTAAGCTAATACCCATATATAGACTCTACTGGATGATGATAGAAGTAATTGGAAATGCTTAAAGCAGCTACTCCATAAATCATTTGCATTCACTGGGTTCCACCTGGGCCCTCACTGTACTCTCCTTCCTCTGCTTGGCTTGACAGGCAGAGCACAAAATGGGTCACTTTCTGCTCTCTTGAATACTTTATCACTAAAAAGGGAAAAGCGAAAGGTCAGTGTTCAAAGGGATTCCTTGTCCACATCTCTGTGCAACTTCAGCAGTCTGGGTAATCTCAGGAACAGACCTTTCAAGATGCACACAAGACCTCTGGCAAAATCACTGCCCCAATATCACAGTGCTTTCTCCTATGTGGCTCCTTGCTGCCTTGAGGTTAATATGCACACACAAAAAAAATCTACTTGTAGGTACTAAAGCTGACCCACAGCATGTAGCGCACTATTCTGGAAAATAGTTCAGGCAATTCAGGGCCTTCTTTCAACCATGGTCTGTTCTTTAGGCATCACTCTTCTACAAGGTTTAAAACAACACTTTTTAAAAGTGTTTTTTTTTTTAAGAAGAACCATTAGTGATGCCTATGTAGGTACCACTGCACTGCAAGACAAAAAAATGAGTCTACCTTCCTGCAGCACATCTGCACTCAAACTTGCTCATTTAAGGACCCACAACCTCTGCACAGACAAAGGTCATTACCTGAAATCTGACAAATGAGCTATTTCATAATGAAAGGGAAGCGAAAAAAATCCATAGCTGTGATGCCTCCCACCTCTGTTCTCTAGCCAGCTGCAGGGAGAGTGAAATTTCGATCCCTTCTGTGGTCCAGTTTAAGCCCAAAGCAGGCAGGGCTTTACCAGTGAGAGCCAACACTACAAATGCCATCAGGAGCACTGATGCCTTTTTTCAACGAGATACTGCACCGCAAGATAAGCTGCGGCATGACTCAAAATAAATGCACTTTGTGTACATTTGGGTGCAAAGCACATTTCATTTAAATTCTAGGAACATCTCAGCTTTTCCACCAGGAATTCCTGAAGGATTATCCTGAGTCAGACATGAGGGGGACAGCAGATACAGAAGATCCTACAGGGTTGGCGCTGGGGAAGATGGAGAAGGAGGCCGAACAGTGTTTCAGCACCTGCCAAACAAGTGTAGTAATTTTAAATAATGTTTAAATACCAATGTTGAATAGTGACATGCATGAAATGTACTGGAAAACACAAAGCGTTTAAAAATCAATGGGGAAAGTATGAGATGCTGATCTGCAGTTCCAGTAAAGGAAAGTCAGCATTGCTAGTATGCATGCTACGCTGTGAAACCTCAGAGCCACGACAGGACCCAAACACAAAGCAAAGCACAAAGCCAGTCCTTAGCTGGCTTTTTCAGGGCCAGGCTTTCTTGCTTCAGCAGTTCCACCCAGAGCATAACGGCTAAGCAAAGTTAACACGACTTCAGGCACAGGCACTGTAAGACCCAAGAAATAACATCGGAGCCAATGCTTCAACACCAGAATTGCCATTTCACAAACTTAACTGTTGTACCATCTCTTACAATGACACAAGCACACTGCAGAAAAATCCTTCAAGGATCCCTGTTATGGGATGAGATCCTGCAAAATCTTGGAGCAAAGCTGCTAGGAGTTCTCCATTTTTGTGTGCATGGTTCTCCTGACTTCATCGGGACTGCTCACACACAAGTCTATCTGATCCACAGCTGAGCTTTCAAAAACTCCTTATTTTGGAGCGAGGAGGTTGAACCTTGTAAAGAAAGGAATTCTAACAGAAATGCCTCACAAAGTGTGAACTCTTCTTGACAGTCAATTTATTTTCCAGTACAAGGCTATACTCCTGCAGCCTGCTCCTATGGGGGGCAAAGCATCAGTGACTCCCAGGACTTCCCTGCAGCAGGGTATTATCACCATCTGTTTTCCTGCAGCAGCTTCACACATGCAGCTTCAGCTCTAACTGCCCACCTGCAGTAATACTCAAACTACAGTACACAGGAACTCAAACTGCACTCTTCCCATTTCCCAAACCATAACCATGCAAGCCAGGCGGCTGTTTTAAGGGGAGTACTTGCAGGTTTGCAAAATCAGGTCACAGGGAGGGGGAAAAAAAATCCTGTTTTGTAATGCCTGAAGAGGGTACGTGTGGGAGAGATGAGGTTTCTTTTCTAGGAAAAGAAATACACAGGAAAACTCAAGGAAAGGAAAATGAAGCCTTGCTTCTGAATCGAGACAAATGGCTGTCTTACTGGCACAAGTAAATTAAAGGTGAAAGCTTTGTCAGGAGCTGTGCTCTGTGGAAGACAGCTAGAGAAGAAGAATTTAAGATTTCTGGGACAGGAAGAGTCACAAGAGATGAACATTGTGTGATTTAATTATCCAACTGGAGGGATAAATTAAGCTTTTGACTTGGAGCTGCATATAAAGAGAGCAATTAGACTTCTCTTTAAGAAAATTAGCATACGGTTTAAGAAAGGAATAATAGTTTAAAATGCTAGTATGAAATTGTTACTTATATGCAATGGTAATAGATCTATATGCTATAGAGATTGAACTACATGCTCCGTTGTTTTATATCACTATTCCTTTTTCCAAAGTTAAAGGACCTGGAGCTGGTTTTCACTGTTAGAAGATCTGCCCCAATCAGTCCATTTTCAGTGTGGACATAGCCTCCACCAAAACTCACTGAAGTTTTCTCCATTTCCAAACACACACTGCTGCTGTGTATGTTGAATATGTATTATTCATAGATTATTAATCCCCTTAAAATAGGTCTGTGCTGTGAATCTGCTCTTGAAATGGGTTCTGCATATGCGCTTAGCTGGAGTTCAAGTTTTTGTGATAGACTTTTGTGTAATAGTAGTCTCTATGACTAATCCACTCTTCTTATAAGGATGTGTGTTCACGCATATATCTCTATATATGCACCTTTACTCCCCAGACTCTGCTGGCACCGCATTAAACAATTCCAATGAGATGTTATTTAAAAAAAAACCTCCAAACATCTCCATCAAACTTCAGATTTTCCAAGTGGGTAAAACAGTGTAAGTCTTTGACCAAAATAAAACCCTACCAATCTATTCTAGCTAGGGAACAAGCCCTAAATCATTATTAAAAATACTTAGTAATATCTTTAAGGTTTAAACTAAGTTATTTCCCACATCAGAAGTGTATATAAGCTTATTTTCTACATTGTGGGCCAACTTTCAATAAACTATCCCTCTGTTTGGAAACATACCAAAAGTTATTGAGAGAGATCTCATCAGTACAGAGACGAGTACTTTTGACCCCGTGTATGATTTTGTTATGGCATCCATATTTGAACAAGTAACAATTCTGAGGAAGTCAGTGTTTGCTCTGCTATCGTATTTCTATCTAGTAGCGCTTTCCGGAGCGAAGCAATTGCTCTATCATGCGTGCAGAAGCACTTGGCTTGCACATAAAAAGTCCCCGGAGGGTTAAAAAAAAAAAATCTACCACTTTTTGAAACCCTATCAACATGCACACAAATTGCACACCAAAGAACTGGCTAGTATAAATTTGAATACATTTAATACCCAAGTGAGGACCAAGACAGTAACTCTGAAGCAACAATCTCTCCTTTTTTTGTGTAACTCATTGTCCAACAAAATGTTTAGAAGAGGGTTTATTTTACATTCATGATCTTTTACCATGCACTTTTATGCTCAGATAATTAACTTCCCTAATGAAAAAAAAAAAAGAAGAAAGTATCAGTGCACCTTTTAGTGCATTTAAATCAGCATACATTAGTTTAATTTTTCACGTTTGAAGCTCTGGGATCTCAACGGTAAAATCCTAATGTGATTTGACCTCTTTTATAAAGAAAATAAGTTGGTGAAAAGAAAATACAACATCCGCATCTCTACACATTTCTTATATTCACCAAGGTTTTATCACTGGAGGGGAAAACATCATGAGCAAACACACATGTGAAAAGTATCACAGTGTTAGTCACCAGTTAGGGACTTGATCTTGTACATAACTTCTCACTATAATAGAGCACCCAAAATTACTAGGATGTATGTTTACAGTGAAAAATAGCAGCTCTGCCTTTTAGAAATCAGATAGCCTGACTTATTCTGAGCTGAATTTCAGTTATGAAACATTTTTGAAAGTTTAACAGCAGTAAGCATCATGATGACTGAGGTTGCTGTGGTAAAGCTTCCTTGGTGGACATCAACTGCGGGGGTGCCACTGGCATCATCTGAGCTGCTGATGTGGTCCTCATCTGCTCCCAGGGGACTGTTGAGTCAAGAGCAAACGTGTGCTCAGACTGCAGCTCTCAGGATATACCCAAAAGCCTTCTTCCAGCAGAAACAGACCTTTCACTCACACGTTGCACTGGTGCTCCCCCCAGAACAGACCACCCACTAATGGGCAGGAGCAGGTCTTTAGGAATAGGAATGTTTATGCTTTTCTGCTTCTATGATGATACTTGATGCTTGCATGTCTTGAATTAAAAATTCAGGTGTTTGGGTTTTTTTTCCCTTTACCTCCGCAAATCCTTGAAAATGCTGCTTTGTGCCTATTCAGAGCCACCCTCTGGGAGCAGGTTTCTGTAACAGCTGCCCAAGATGACAGGTGAATATTTATATCTCTGTGTGGTTTAGTATGTAACTGTCCTTGTCTCCCACTCTGCAGGTCAAGTTCTAGAGTCCAGGCAGCACTTCTGAGGAAGATGTAGGGAAATGCTGGGAGCAGGCTGTGTCTGCCAGATGGTTATGTATGTATGCATGTATGTATGTATGTATGTATCTAGCTAGCTAGCTAGCTCTCACTCCCTGGTGTTGCCCCATCACGCAGCATCAACTGTGAGCTCCAGTGGGAAATTAATTCTCTCCCCTGCTTCTACTCAGGAAAGTTTCCACTCCACATTTTAAGTTTACAGTTATGGTGAAAACAAAATTACTTCCCCACCCCTTTCTATGTTCAGGACGACAGACTGAGTACTAAGTATCATGAATATAATTTAGCAAATACAGGTGGTACATACTTATTTAATGCAGTATTTTTAGAATACACTGGCCCAAGCCTTTCTTTTGTATAACACTGTGGGATACCAAGGCCTTCCATGTCTCTGGCAATCTTACATGGCAATCCTCTATCTTCCTGTACATACTGCTCATAAGGGAGGAACACTATGCCTGAATTATGGGTGGGAAATATATTAATGCAGATCTTATAAAGGCTAGTTTTGGAGGTTTATAAAAACCTATATATTCTATTGACCAATTAATTCTGGCAGCAAGCTCTTTAATCCCATGAAACCTCATTATGTCAATAACATGCCCCACACAACATGCAAATCATATAGCTCCTGTAAAGCAGGCTGCGTGAGGGTGAATTAGCTGTCAAGAACACAGGGCTAGGCTGAAATTATCCCCAGTGCAAAGGCAAGGGATTCACATCGAGGCAGACTTCTCTGTAGCAATATCCATGGGCTTGGAGCTCACTGCAGAAAACAGGACACCATCTACAGACTTCAACAGACCTTGTGAAAAGCAACTGGGGCTTCTTTCCAGTCTCAGGCCACCCAGCCAAAGTACTCACAGTATCCTAATAACAAGTATGGAAGAGTCTTTGCTGTTGCAGTAACACAAATGACTACATGGTGCAAGAATGATGACCTCAGAGCAAGTTTCCCACCAAAAAGTCCTTAGGTGAGTAGTTATTTTATAGGGGCTACATGCAGTGAGTGATGAGACATGAGACATGAGTAACTCTGGCTTTTTCATCAGACCTCTGGCCAGAGGTAAAGAGAAGAATGATGCTACGGGAACATAAAACTTGTGATCTTTCAAGTCCCATGATTCAGAGGGATATGAAGGGATATTAAAAACAGATCCTTGTGTGCAGAAATTAATGTAAGCCAGTGCCCTGCCACCTCCCAAAACAAATAAACAGCCACAGGCATGCAGAGAAACATTCTGCTGATTTTTTTTTTAATTGAAAAAGAAAAAGGATACTGCTATTGTGCTTTGAAATTTTCTGATGTTGGCTTTAGTGTCAACTCCCTGCCTGACCAATGTTAATGAAAGCGGGCCCTCTAGAAGGGCTGAAGGAGGTATTTCCAGGTGTTCAGAAACTGCTTTGCTTCAAATGGAATTTTGTTTGCTTTGCATTTTTTGGCAGCAGCCCCTAAAAGCCAAAGGGCCCATAGCATCCCCAAAGCACGCTGGGACCATTTGTGTGTGATGTCTGATCCAAAGAGGTCAGAGCCAAGACCAGCGCAATAGCCACTGCTTCTGCTTGTTCCCTTGACTTCTAACACATCCAAAGCAGGACAAATCCCCTTCCCTTTTGCTTTCCGGTATGCTCCCTCTCACCCCAGCTCACCAGCCTCTCCTTTCATTGCATCAGATTCAGCCATGCAGAGATAAAGACTGATTTGCTTTGCAGAAGCTAGGGCGAGGGGGGTGGGGGGAAGAAAAGAAAAAGTACAAAAGCACCAGTTACAGAGGAATTCAGTGTTTTTACCACTTCTCTCCCAACATCCAGCTCTAGGCATCAGCTCCAGTCAATTCCACCCAGACAATAAAGTCATTTATCACTCGAGGACCTGCACAGGTTCGATACCTGATGTAAAGCAGATGATTGCTTCCATTGATTCAGATGAAATACCCAAGCAGAGCCGCAGCCAGCTGTGGCTAGAGCGCATGCACCATTTGTGATGGTTTAATAAATAAACCATTGATTATAAAATGGAGCCTGATAAGTCCTGACGGGGCAGATCTGCAGCTGTACCTCTCCTCTGACTCCTATAATTAATGGCTTAGTACTGTGCTACTGTTAAGTGAGGACCAGCTCATCTAGAAGCAATAGCATGTTAGTGACATTTATGCAAATGTGCATAATTACTGCACATGGCATAACTGACAAGGTCACTCCTTGTTTTGGATGAGATTTTCTTGGTGGAGACCATCAGTGTTGGCTGGGGATGTCTTGCTACAAGACAGACCGTTTCTCTCTTCAAGGCTTCAGCTGCCTGAGAGCATGATACCCCGTCAGGGAGGTAGGAGATGAATCCCACAGCAAATAGGAAAATCAGCCTGCAAATCAAGCAACCATCAGAAGATGCTGAATGAGAGATGGGAACTGACTGGGCTTTGGATGGTCTGCGGGCTGGGAAAGGGACCATTCCACTCCTGGTCACAGGTTTTGAAAAAAATTTGATGTAAGCAAGCCTGAAAGAGAGATCTGAACAACTACAGCCTCATCCAGTGCCTTTCTCCTAAGCAGCAAAACTACAGCCTTGTTGTGAACAGTTGTTTAAATGACTTCTGTTTTTCTTGAACAAGGATTTAGAAGAACACAATCATCCCATGAGCCTTGCTGATATGCAAGACAGTAAATGTGCAACTGCTCTTCCCGTCACCGTGATTCACAGCCCCAGAGGTCAGCCATGACTCAGAGGTCCTCATCCACAGCCCTCCCCACTGCCAGCTTTTGCCTCAATTTGCATGGATGACATCAGAAGAGAAGTATTATGTCTTTCTGTAACTGATATATATGCTTTTCCAATAATGTATTTCGGTACCAAGCCAGGCTAATACATGTCCAATTAGCAATGGAATTGCTTTACTATTTACCAGACTATTAACTGTCCAGTCAAAGGAAGGTGCCGAGTATCAGAGAAATCGAATACAATAGCCAACCATTTATATGAGGATCATTTAATTTCATAGTATTTTAACAAGGTTACAGCTTCCTGATGATATTCTTCTACAGTTTCAAGGCAAAAAACCAGATCCTTAAAACAAATATATTGCAGAGGAGACTGGCAGAGAGAAAAGAGGAAAGGAAGGAGGGATTTGTCTTAAATTTTTATTTGACTCCTTCCACCCTGACTGGAGACAGAAAGAGGCACATGATTAAAAAAAAAAGAGAACATACACTAGATTTTATCATGCTAAATTCTTGTAATGTAAAGGGGTGACCTTGTCCATTTCAATTTAAATGGAAAATGAGCTTTCTTTGCAAACATATATGTGTAGATCTACAAAATCTATTAAATAACATGAGGGAATTACTGAGTAATGTCCATCAGAAAGTATTCATTGAGTTCATTCTGCTTCCCAAATGAAATAAAGTGCAACAATAAATAATGGCTAATGAGTAATTCAAAGTAAAGTCAGGACCAATCCTTCCTTTCATTAAACTTGGTACAGTGTATGTGCTATGTGTTTTTAATACCTTTAAATAATTTAGGAAAAACAGTGCAGAATAAGACTAACAGGAAATAGTCTAAGCTCCTAATTTTACGAAACAGCCTATAAATGAAATTTCAAGAGGATATAACTTCTTGATTAAAGGCAAATTGTTGTTGTCACACCCAGAAAAAAATGCAGCATTATATTTTCTTACTCTAATACATTTGTTACTGTAATTTAGGAGAGTACCACAAAGCTGCCAACCAAAGAATCACAGCCTGGAACTTCACTGTGATACACTCTGCCCAACCACTGCAGAATAAACAGCAACAATCTAGAATTTGAGATGTTAAAGCAAAAAATGGCTTCTTTTATAAGCATGCACCAGCTTCTGATTTTTGACAGGCAGCAACAGCAAATGCACTTCTGACTCCTTCATTTTCTTGCTGGCTGTTTCTCAAGTGTCTCTCTCCCTCCTTCCCACCTGTCACTCCTGACCCTTATTTCCTGCACGCGGCATTTCTGTCCTTCCCTTGAATCTGATGTGCCTGATAGACCGGGCATGCAGGATGCTGATTAGCGCTGTCAGCTTCAAAGTTTCCCTAACCCATTTCTCAGGTAATCTTGTACAAACGCCTATCTCCAGCCAGCACATGTGGCAGAGATGCAGTAGCTCACCTCTTATTTCAGAAACACCTGCAATAAATCAGAGAAAAGCTCTTAGCCCAGATGCTGGAAGGCAAGGGCATAACAGCCTGGCTGGAGCTGGAACTTGAAGCCAAATCGCAGTGTGCTTGTTGTACTCTTCCCTACAAGCTTCATCGTGGGGAAGGGTGGTAGTGGATCCACGGAGAGAAAATAAAAGGCAAAGCGTAGTGCATGAGCTTATTCAGGCAAATAGCAATGCAAATGAATAACTACTCACACGAGCAGTCTCCATAAATCCCGAATCATGTTTGTGTTCAAATAGTTCCTCCCACGGCTACAAAATGTGTGAAGAGGCTGAGAAAGAGTCACCCGCAACTACAGGGATTCACACCACTTGAAGTTATCCTTATTAAAAACAAACTGTATTTACCAAAACAGTACACAAGCAACCTCAGCTGTCTCCCTTCCTTCAGCCAACGCACGGAGTGCTTAAGCTCCTCCAGCCAAGCGGGTTGAAACGGCTTCCACTTGGGGGATTCACTGCAGAAAATACCTAGTTTAAATCACATTTTATAGCTTGTGTCATGCAGACTAAATAATTTAATAGTCCCTTCTGGCTTTAAAATCTATGAGTTAGGGAAACCTACCTATTGCATCACAGGTGGTAAATCTTTTTACCAAGAGAAGAGTAAGCTTGGCCTTGAAAAACAGGGCTTTCTAAAACCAATCAACCAAAGCCCCATGTAAGCCAGCGTGTGAGAAGTTTGTGTCATTGTGAAAAAGATCAGATGAGTTATGGCAAAATCTTAGAGCCAGGAACTTTTGATAAGCTCTAAAAGACTATGAAAAATAGTGTTTCTTGCCATAAAACACCGGTGTATTTGAAGAGGAAATCGTATATAAAGAGGAACAGAGTACGAACTCAATTAACCCTGCTAAAAGCTAAAAATACCTAATCTAGCACAGTGTTTCAGAAGTTGAACCCTAAACATGAAAAATCCAGCCATTATGGAGCATGCTGGGCTGCAGAGACCATGCTGGGCTGCAGAGACCATATCAGGTTCAGCAGGAAAGAGCAAAGAAAGAAAAAGGTGCAGGCTGTTCCTCTCAGTCTGAAGGGATCTAGAACCTTTAAAAAGGCATAACTTGCACCTTAGCTCTGCTTAGAAGACTTATACAGGAACTAGTTATCAATGAAGCAACGGATTTTTTAGGTTCCAATTCCACAATGTACTTAAGCAGGACTACTTGTATGCACAAAGTTAGAAATTTATCTATACGTACTTTACACGCAAAATCCGTGCCCTATATATTATTCTCCCCCACACTGGTGTTTGCACATGACACCTCTCCTAAGAAGCAGATGGCTTTGAAGGTGAACTGCCTTGCATTTCACAGCCAAAGCAGCAGCTCTGAAGCCCCTTGGACTTTTCCCTCAAAGACAAGCAGCACCAAGCAGATTTCCCACACAGTAATGGACACAAGACTTGAAGATATAATTGAGAAAAATGCCTTCATGATCTTTAAGGAGCTGTGCAAAGTTGGGATGCACAGTGCCTGCTCCTTATTAGTACAGCACTTCCAATGGTGCACTGGGCAGTTCGCCTCAGGGCTCCTTGGGAAGGTGCAGACTTGCTTTTTTGAGTGTTGGGTAGCACCCTTGACATTCATAATGATTTCACCGATCAATTAATCTGCAAAGTCAGAGACAGCCTCAGCATGAGGTGGTATCATTGAGCGCACAGGAGGAGGGCTCTGTGGCGCTGGGATGCCAGAACACTGCTGGTTCTTCCACCCTGATGGGCATGTCTTGGTTAGAAGAGTCTGAAGGACAGTGGCTGCTGCACTGCTATGCTGCCATGCCAGTGTACACAGCTCTTCAAAGCATTTGTGTCTTGGTAAAGTTTTCTCTGCCTGATTGCTGCTGTCCCTAAAAAGAAAAAAAACACACCAAAGGCCAGGGGCGATTTCTTCTGTCCTTAGGGAAAGAAGCCACAGTGTATCCCTTTAAAAGCAAACTGAGGATAGGAAATTCAGTAAAGCACAAAACAAATTTTCCCCTCAATTTTCAAATAGGGAACAAACACCATTCTGTTTTTCTTCTACACAGGCAACACCTCTCCACCAGATCATGTTCTAATACTTTGAATTTCTCAGCAGTTTCAAACCTAATTAAAAAAAATAAAATTAAAAAATCCACTTAGCAGAAAGACATTTTCCTCTTTTTTACTGCCAAATCTTCCCACGCCATTACTGGTTCCAGATGCAAAGTGCATAACACCCAGGGAACCAGGGACAGATTTAAGAGCTAGCCCCTGATGCCCACGCAGCGTTTCAGACTAGCACTTTGGGACCAATGTAACTAACTGGGAGGTTCACAGTTTTCCAAATGAACACAGACTAACAGCTTCTCCTTTCTCATCTGGACCCAACAGCAGAAGGCATCCAACTTCTGGGGAACGGTAATGCTCCCAGTCAGCAACAGCAGAGATTTCTAAACAGCGTTTCTATAAAGTGATACACTGCACAGAGCCAATCAGATTTTTTCAGTCCTCAGGTGAAGTGACCTGCGCGACTTAGAAAAGCAGCTTTATTGTCTAATAAGGCCTTCCATCACACTGACTCCCCCTGTGCGCTCACGCACAAAGAAATAAAATGTGCGTGTGTGCACATGGGCGCGCGCACACACAGCCCCATCGCGTACCCTTGTGTTTCACCATCTGGCATTCTTCTAGGGAGTATTACAAACAAAGTTAGCTTTAAAACGCCACATACGCACTCAGGGAATGAGGTCTCTCACAAAAGGTTTTAACAACCTACGTGGAGACGCCATGAGATGAACAAGGCAAGACAGTTAAGGCTGCAGGCGCGTGTTGGGAGCAGAAAATGCACGTTTATCAAATCGGTGGGTGCAAAAAGTTACAACTGCGTGTGTTTTATGTAGCACAAGTAACTTGCAAACCAGTACGACTGATTAAAGCTTTTTCGAGTCCAGAGGAATTGAAATATGACAAATGGTTATGTGACAGAGAAATGTCAAAATAGATGAGGAATTACACATGCCAGTGACTGAACAAAAACTAGCTGAGATTAAGTCAGAGACAAAGATGAAATGCCAGATTGCCTAAAGCTAATTATCTGGACAATTAATGGAATGCCTGCAACTCATTTTGATTATTAAGAGGACAGTCAATTGGAGAAAGGACAAAGCTATTTGCAAGAGTCTGCACTGATTTCCTCGGAAGAGGATGTTCTCAATGAAGTGGAAGAAATTCTTACCCTGGAGATCACTAAGCCAGCTGCTAAACTACGGTACAGCCATGTCACCTGGTACCAAAGTGATACCAATCCTTTTCTTGGACTGTCACTGGTGTCAAAATTCAATGCACATCTCATTCCCAAGCTGAGGAATAATTTCACTGGCATACTAGATAAGGAAAAATATTTGTGTCTCTTTGATGTTACAAAACAAGACACACACAAGTAAGTATTTCTATACTTTGACCTATCAGAAATTAAACTGAACTTCCTCCTGTTCTTCCTTAATTTCTTCATGCACCAGTTTTCAGGATATTCCTACATTCTTCTATATTTATACACTCAAGAGCTAAATGTGGTTCCCAGATAAATTCTTTATGTGATGACACTTCTTAAACTGGCCACAGACCAGCCAGATGCAAATACCTGCTCACTCAGCTAATATGAGGGAATATAAAGATGTTTAATAAAAAAATTAACTCACTTCTTTTTTAAAAGAAAGAAGGAAGAAAAGAGGCTAATCCCAAATACAGAGAGACTCTCTATGGAGGGTAATCTGAGCCTTTTTCTGTTACTGACACAGGACTACCTTAGTATCTGGAATGAGAAATACCCGGTAGGTTTCCCTTCTAAGCACATATTTGTGTCAGTAAAAAGCACAGGAGCCACATTCTTTTGAAGACACAGTACTACATTTTAGCTTTTTCCCCCTCTAGTGAGGTCCTGGGAAATATGTATGCATTCACCACTGCCATTAAGCATCATATCCATCAGTCGCAAGCCACTTTACCCTGGACAGCAGAGAGTGGAAATAGATGTGTCCCAACCCTGGTGTTTCTCTGAAGGGTTTCCCTGCAGACAGTCCCTTCAAATATCAGATATAAATTAGAGCACCCATCTTGACTGAGCAAAGGCCCGTAGTGCAAACGCCTAAGCCCAAGCTCTGCCAGATCCATGAGGGTGAGCGGCATGGTCACGGCAAGCTCTGCTTGTCAGCCAGCTCAGACCTTCCAGAAAGACTCCAGGGGCCACATTTATTCACTTGGGCTTTGGCATTGGCTGACGTAGTTATGCTGCTTTCAGCACTTAGCTGATTCTTTTGCACACGTGTATATTCATTTTGGAGGGTTTTACATCATTTAACAGCTCGAGACACAGGAATTTCCAGAGTTGCCTTGATCCTTCAGCATAGGGATCATAAAGCCAAGCTGTCTGTGCTTCATGTTTAAGTTCAGCATTGTTGCCTTATAAAGCGAGTGCCTACAAGACAGCACTTCCTACAGAACGGAACTACAATCTGCTGTGCTTCTTGGGACAGACCCTTCATGAGGTTAACAGCAGTTTTAACACCCCATGTGGAGATTAAAACTGGTTTTACAAACACAGTTCCTGAATAGGCACTGCATTTTAGCTGAGGGGAAGGCAGCCAGCTTTGCAGCAGGGAAACCAACTTCAAAAGGCATTCTAGGAGGGAGCCCATGCCTTTAAACATACTTTATCCATCCTTGGATGACAGAGATAAAATGATGCGTTGAGGAACTGCACTTCCTATTTTATTCTCTGCACAAGAAGGGACAAACATTTAGGGTTTTAGAACTTATGTACCACCTCAGCAAAAACCTGTTTGGTGAGCAAACCAAGCTCTGCTGACTGGTTGGTGAAATGGCACTGGGCAGCAATCTGAATCCCAGAGAAAAGCAATTTTAGTAAAACCCCAATGAGCTTTACAGACAGGAAGAACACACTGCACCTAACCCCAGAGCAACAGCCTTTGCCCCTGCTCCCTGTAACACTGACTCCCAAACACAGCATTCGTGGCAGTTTGGAGAGGGACCCCAAGCAGGATGGATGTCTATGTCCTTTCATCTCAAACTGTGGCTAGGACTCAACCCACACTTAATTACCACCTGCAGGGAGTTACAAGCAGAAAATATTTCAGATCCACAGGCTTAAAAGGTATTATTTTCCATCAACAGTGAAAAAGTATCCTAAATTCTTTTGGTCATTTGTTAAATATTAGGATGCTTTTCAAACTATTTTATCTTGCTAACAGCTAAAGGGTTTACAGGCCCTTAGGAAAAAAAAATCAATATTTCATCTTTTAGATAGGCAAAATCTCTCCTTTTTTTTGCCATTTTAACTGATTTACAGCACCTGAGATGGTGATTAGCATCTTGGTCAGAGACATAAGAATAAACAAAAGCCCTTCAGCATATCAGGTCATACAAGAGTTCAAAAAAAGAACTTATATTGTTCTCAGCTTTTATTTTGGCTTGCCAAAACAAAGAAATCAGCTGTTTCCCAGGGGAAACATGACAGACACACTGATTTTCACAACACAAATGTGATGGAGGCTGGTGCAAAATCAGACATACACAAGGAATCCACAGCGCTCTGTCCTGCAGGCTGAAGCCAAGGCAATGAAGTGGGGAACTGCAGTGTTTTGAGGGGGAAAAAAACCTGATATGTCTGTGTCTGCCGCTGGAGTAATTTTTTTCTGATCTTTGCTCATAAAAGATGATTTAAAGATCTGAAATATTTTTTTTTCCTCTCAAAATAGCATATCATAATATGCTGGCCCCATGGGAGACATGGGAATTGTGCCAATACATCACACTGATACCACTGTCCACCCATTATCTACCATGTCTGTGCTCTTAAAAGGTTAAAAAACCCTCTTGGTTTTTTGATAGGGTATTTTTTCCTTTATCTCAGTCTTAAAAATAGTGTGGAATTTATAGAATCTCTATCCATACATGGAGGGGCAATGCAGGCAAAGCATCATTGTTGGACTCCAGATTACAGGTTTGACAAAACTTGAGCCATTGCAAAACACGAGTGAGCACGAGCTGAGTGTTGCCCCATGCTTTGATTCACCTTGTACCAAACTGAGCTTAAGAGACTACTGAAAGATGTATTGTAGGCTCCTGTACTATAATACATCCATCTCAACCACAGATGTGAAAGATCTTGCAAGAGTGAGGCTTTGGTAAAGTGACAACTCCTGTATTTAAATGATGATTTGTTTGGACAAGGTTTTCAGGAGGAATCCTGCATGGCAGCTGTTCCCAACCAGCTCAGCACGAGTCAGAGTGCTCATTTTATCCTACCTTTTCATAGCCTTAAAATAACATGGTAACATTCTCTAATTGACTACTCTTTTCACATCTCAGGAGAGGTTTTTTCCGTTACAAAGTATAATTTGCATTCTCCTAAATCTCACATATCTTAACCAGAGGAACAGACAATACACAAGGGGAGGTTCCCCCTTTTCCAAAAATTCTGTCAGGGTGGACTTTGGAAAATGTGAACATTTATAGACATTTTAAACCTCCAAATGAGAGGAAAAAAAGAAAGCTTAAAAAAATTCACGCATGCACATACTCGATTTAAATGATGAAATCCTACTCATGAAAATTAATATGGTATCTACACAATAGGTGGCCCAAATGATAACCCTGTTGTCCCATTAATTGTATTTATTTCAAAAGTCAAATAACGTTATCTTTGGTCCCAGCTTCAGCAGCCTGTAATTTAAAACAAGCACCTTTTTTTTCGGCATGCGAATCAGGTACTAACGCTGTCTCTTTCAACCTCTTTTGTGCTTCTAAATTAGAAAACCCAAATGTCATTTTTCTTCAGATATGCAACATAGTCAAGGTCGCTGTAAAATAAAAGAGCAATTAACTTTGCAAGAAAACTGTTGTACAGGAGTAGAACACGGTACTTGAAAAAGTGGCTAAAATCTAAAACTATTTCTACATAAATGACAGAATACAGCTTCAGATATTTCTGGCAAATTAAAACAAAACAAAAGAGAGAACCCATGGAAGATACCCCTCCCACCCACTAATTTGTTTGCTGGCCTTTTATTGCTGCAAGGTTAGAAGTCTTGCTGTTTTGGTAGTTCTGATATATGAAAACTGGCTCTGTTTCCCTGCCATCTTCCCCCTCCCTAAATGAGCCCTAGACAGGTAATAAACACTAGCACAGAATTTCTCTATCATATTTTCCTCTATCACTCAAAAGACAGGAGAAGTTTTATGAATTCTCTGAATAAAATTCAGGCTGGAGCTGCCCTAGCTGAAAAGACAAAGAGAAAGCTAACATTAAGGGTTTGGAGTTGATAAGTATTTTAAAATACAAAATTATCTTGGCTCTGACTCTTCTCTAAAATCAGCCAAGATTTTGTAACTTGGTAAAATTAAATGCGTTATCAACACACAACTGACTGCAACCCAGCAAAGATAAATTATCTCATTAGTGCCATAGAAATCAGATGAGGCGTGCATAGTAAGTGACATATTAAATGCAATTATAAAACCCTACTGAAGTGATTTTAGTGACCTGACACATGACAAAAAACCCCAATGAGGCAATGCAGAATCCAGGCTGGAAGATGCGCTGATATTATTTCTATGCAGCACACATTAGATACAAAAATATTACTTAGCCATCAGTAAAAATCCCATAATCAAAAGCACTGGAAAAATTTAAGAAATTATTTATATGCAAAGAAGGGGATATCTTCAAGAGCAGCAGAGCTACCTACTAATGCAGCAATCTGCAATTGCTACGATGGGATGAACAGCTTAGGAGAGCTGCCTTCCCACATCGCCCACCTACATCCTCACATGCACATAGCGCCGATCCACTGCCAGACACAGGCATGTTCCCACTTTTCACATCTGCAGTGGTAATTTTCCAATGTTAACTATCATAAAACAAGAATAAGGGAACCACATGGCTCAAACAGACTGTGGGGAGCCCCCTCCCATCTCCTGTCTGCAGTACCAGTGACCTAGACCCTCCTGAGCAGCATTTATCCAGCTCTTCTCAAACTCCCCTGGTGTTGGAGATCCCAGGACTGCTGCTGCAAGCAGACTCTCTGGTGCTTCTCTCCCTTCTCTGGTGCAAAGTTTTTTATTAAAATCTGACCTACATTTTTCTTGCTGCAACTTACTGCTCTTTATCCAACTCACAGCAGACAGATAACAGGTTATTCCTTCTCTCTAGCAGGCTTTTATATCTTCCAGGGTCACACAGCCTAGCCAAGAGACCCAGTGAAAACTTCCATTATTTCAGTTTGCTGTCTCACATCCTATTTTCTAAATATGTCGTCATTCTTGTTGTTAACCTTTGCCCTTCCTTATATTTTTCTTAAAGGGTTGTGCCCCAAAGTGGACACACAAATGCTCCAGTTGAGTCCTTATCGGGACCAGATACCTTAAAAGATTAACCCATGCATCATACATGCAACACTGTTCACATCCAGCAAGTCATCTTCTCGAAAAAGTATGTGACTGTCAACTTCCATCTAGGTTGTGACACTTTCTAACTTTCAGACTACAGATGAGATTCCCCTTAGTAATCCTCTGCTCGGACATTGAATTGGGTGACCTAAACACGACCCTCTTCACCAGCCCCATTGAACTTCACCCTCCACAACAGTATGGTCCCAAGTGAAAGCCAAGTACTCATAGCTGGGGAAGGACTGGTAGGGCCACCTCACCCACAGGGACTCCACCTTTCACCATCAGCCTCTCGTGCCAGAGGAAGTACAGCTGAAAGGCAACCACAAAACCTGACCCCAACCACTGGCATGAAACAACCGAGCAAAAGTTCTTAACAAAGCACCTGCTTCCCACTGAACAGCTCAGCATCTCCCCAGGAACCAGAAAATGAGACCTATGTGATTTGGTCTCTGCTTCAAGCAGAAGCCTTTGCAGAGGGCTTAGAGATGGCCCTTCCCAAAACACAGTCTTGATGGCTGGAAAGAAGGATTTTTCTTTTTCTGGGTGGTTGGGGCTTTTTTTCCCTTTCCCCTTCTGACTTGCATCTGACTTTTACAGTGAATTTGAAATGCAAACTCCTCTTCAGGCCACAGTGCTGAGGGAGTCTCCTCTGCTTGGAGCCTGTAGCAAAACAGTTCTCTGCAGTATCTCATATCTGAAACAGCATTGCTGAATGGGACTGAAGTAACATGAAATAAGAGAAAAAGTAATCAAAAACTCTGTTAAATTTGATAAAACCAAGTCAAAGCAACATAAACACTTGCACGTGACACAAACACGCTGTTTTTACACTTTTGGGGAATATTATGTTACTGACTGAGAGCTTCATTTTTGTAGGGAAGAAGACAACGGGCTCCCACGCCTGCATCAGGCAGTGGTCTGACTGACACAGGGCACTGCTACTGAGTTCCCTGCTCTCTTCCTCCACTCATCAACCCCATTGCATAAAAGAGGGGAGGAAAGTTTTGGAAAAAGCCTTGTAATCTTACTTCACATTGCTAGCAAAGGAGAAACACAAACACTCACTATTTATGTGCCACTGTCAGATGATCCAGGGATTTTGTTCACTAATTGAAATGAGTCAGCTTGAAATGCTTTCCTTAATGCAACTTTTAGCTGCCATCAGCGCCCTTGTGAGGGGCATTGGTAGGTGTCAGACGTGGAACAACCATGCCAGAGAGGGAGCAACCATTTTCCAAGAGTGTTGTTTCATTCTGCAATAAAATAAGTTACGCTGTTCACAGAATTACCCTTTATCTATCACTTTACTCAGCAAGACAGGCCAATACGATTTCTGTCCTTTTTCTTTCTCTGTACAATTCATTTTTGTTCCTCCTGGAGGTTAGGAAACAAATTACGAATTGACTGGTTTGAATCCTCAACACACCGAGGGGCAATATTGTTTCACTGCAGAACTGCTGGGGTGCAGTTCTCTATTTCAATACGTTCACTTTAACTATAAAATTAATTACTTGGTAACAATAGTAAATAGAAATAACCAATAGAGATCATTGCATTTTTATTTAAATGTATGTTAATATGGAAAAATTACATGCGACAAAAAGATTTGAGCATGTTTAGTTCCATTTGTTCTGTTTTTAGGGCAGTGTTGGGTTTTAACTTTGAAAGGTTAAAAGTTTAATTGGATTAATTTGGTGGTCTACTTACATTATCCAGCAGGGATATTTTGAGCCATTACAGAATGTCTCTTGTGTTGCCTGAGATACAAGCCAATGAAATCGAGATGAGGGTTTGCTATTGGCCAGAACCAATTATTTCCGCTGGGAGAAAAGATCAATTTCTGATAAGAATTAAAATGAAGTAACAAGGATAAGAATTTGAGAAATTTTGACCTTAGAGTAAGTTAATATTTTTCTTGAAGAAGTTTAAATACAGCCTTTATTTTACACTAGTTTATATAGGAAACTAATAATAATTTCAAAAAAAGGCAATTATCATTGTCTTGCTGAACAGAAAACACCAGTAAATTAATTCTCTCTATTCTGGATGTCACACATTTAATCTTTCAAGTGTGAATAGAGGCTACCAGAGCCAACTTACACTAGCAAAAACTACTCATAGCCTACTCATTGATGGAAAGGGACAACTGCAAAAAAAAAAGAAAAAGTTAATAAAGGTGCCTTGAAACAGCAGGGATTGAAGTCTTCTGTCTGTGTGTCCATAAGAATGCCAAATACCCTTTCCTCAGATTTTACATGGAGTCTGGCATGTCAAGGACCCCGCTGGAAGTGAGCTCCTGCAGAAGTGCAGGTACTTCTGCCAACTCAGTCTCTCGTGTAACCTTACAGCTACCACCTTTAGCTGTCCTAGGGAAGAGATCAAGAGATCAGTTTAGAGACTCAAACTCCATCAACCCTTCTAGCCCAAAGAATGTCCCTTACTGGCTTTCTAGTTTTCCCTGTCTTTGTTCCATGTAGTGAGAACATCTTTTCTTAAAGAACAACATCTAGGTGCTGGTTCAGTGACACCAAGAGCTGTTTTTAGCAAAGACTGCTAACTTCTCAGGTTCACAACCCTCCTGCACTGTGTGATTCCTACATAAAAAGCCAGCAAACCATGTTTGGATTCACACACAGCTCAGATCCAGGCCACAAAGACAGTTTTAGTTACTTGCTGTCAGACCCCCCCCCAAGACTCAGCACACATAGCATTTCCTCAGCTCAATCACTCACAAGTTTCTCATGAGATTTTAGCTTTTTATTTCCCTTCAGTCTGTGTGAATTTAATCTAATCTTCACTCTCACATCCACTTTGCAGGGATTTTGTTCTGTTTTCCAGGTTATTGAGCTTCATTCCCTTCTTGCTTGCTCCTCTCTATCTTCCCTGTTCTTCTGAGAGTGGCTCCACTGCAGAGCCTTCTCCCCTAAGGGCTGGGACAAACCCTGCACTGCTAAATTGGGGGACAGATAAAAGAGTTTATGGGTTGTCACAGAGTTGAGTCAAGCCCTCACTGCTGCAACTACAGAAATTTTAATACTCATACATGCCTTCTGACTGTGTGCTAAGATAACAGAAGATGTGAACTGGATGCAAAGGGGTACTTCAGCTGTGTTTCAGGTTTGGAGAGTGATGGCATAGTGGGATACCATTTGCAATATCCACGGTGGATTTAAGATAGTGACTTTATTAAAATTTAAAAACATCTTTTAATTAACAAAATCTTTTGTAAGCCACCATCAGCAGTGGTTTCCATGGTTGCTGCTATCGGATATTGCTAAGCACAAAGTGGGGCTGCAGCAGCAGATGGAGGCCACACACTGTGCTGATGGGGAAAGGGATCACTGCTGCCCACCGGGACCCTGGCTGAAGGGGCAGAGTTGAGGCTGGTTTTGTGGCCCTCTGCCCTCGGCAGGGATTACCTTCCGGGAAGGCATCAGGAGAATGGTGCCTCCTTCATCTACCCACTGCTAGTCCCACTGGGTCCTCCTGTAGCCCCACTGGCATGAGATGGGGTCTACACTTCCCGCGGGAGGACAGCCACATTCAGTTCTACAGCCTAGGAATGTCCCCATAATTCTCTCGTACCAGAATGGGTAAGGGCTTTAATTTGTTCATCTCCAAAGTTCAATCAAACAATCTACAGTAGGTCGACTTTCTGATGGGAACTAAAGGCGATTCTTTAATTAGATTTAAGAACTGCAACACTTGAAGTTAAATCACGCTTAGAAAGATGAAAATTGAAAAATGATAACTAATGGGATTTACAGATGATTTCCTTTAAAAGTAAAAAATTATTATTACACACATGTACCCCAAGGACCTTTCGATAGCTCTTAAAAATATTCCTCTTAACAGCAGACAATGAGAATATATCCACTTATATGGAAAGATGAACAACAAAGCTTCTGCTAAGACATTTTTTAATAAAAGTAAAGATTCCCAATTATAGACTAGAGCCTGCAGTCCCTTCCACCTCCTCCTCCATTTCAGATTCTGCATTTCTTTAGCAACTGAAAATGATGTCACGGGTAGGTAATATGGGGGCCACGCATCTGGATTCCGGCCTAAGCGACATCGACGAAGCCAGCTGTAAAAAGGGACACTGAACCCTAGCTCAGCGACATGTAAATAAAGTGAAAACGTAATTTCAAATATCTGTCCTATTGCAAAGTAGTATTTCAACCCAAATTTAAAACCATCTGAAGAACTTAGGACCTTAACGCATACTACAAAAAAGCCAGATAGCATTGTTTTAGCTAACCTTCTCATTGTTGTGGATTTCTTCCACAATGACAGTAACTGACAGAAATTACTTCTCGTGGTTTAACTGTAGAAGTCAAGGTTTTGCCCCTGAAAATCCAAGCAGTCTCTTTTGCATCACATTCATCTCTTCTGACACAGGCCTAAGGCCAACTGAAAAATCCCTGGCAATTTCAATAGGAGTGGATACAGACTTGGAACCTGCTTCATGAGAAAGATCCATTTCCTTAATTAAGTGTATAAAAATTGAACTTGTAAAGATATTCTAGCTGTAACACAAACATTGACCAGTGCAGAAAGCTTTTTGTGCTTGCATATCTTTGCTTGCTCAGGTAATTTAATCACTGGGAGATCCCATTCGTTTCCTACGAATGTGGTTTGTGCAAGTCCACTGCCACTGCAAGGGCTAAACCAGATGGTCAAACAAAGGTGTCGAGTGCCAGCATCTATACCCGTGACAGAACTTGCAAACATACCTACTTGAGCACGCTTTGCTTAACTTCAGGCCCTGTCCTTTTGCAGGTGACATATGGAAACTGCAGAGGATGTGATGAAACCAGATAAGAGTCCTTCACTAAAGTACTTTATCACATGTCAACCATTTGAATAACATCTTTGTACATCTGAACAAATCACTATGTCTCTTATAGGGGTCTCAAAGGTGTTCTGAAAGGAAGTATTTAAAGTTTTCCTTCAAGTGTTCACTGATAACAAAATTTACTTTGAATTTTGTGGCCTTACTTTCTCACTAAAGAAATTAGCAACAAATCCAAAAGGACACAGAATTCTGTTCTGAATCCACAGACCAAAATGAAAATGAGGAGCATGTTTGATGACATAAATATAGCATGGTACAATAAATATACTGGCACAAGACAGAAGGAGGTCAAAAAGCTTTCACACAGATTATGTTAAAAACTGTTGAACAGAGCCATTAAAGAAAAAAACCCATAATGACAACTTAGCATCTTTTACCTAGCAAGGCACAATTCTTGTGCTTTGCCAAAACCTAAAAGTCCCTGGTGCATGCCAGCTCTTTGGTGGTTTATCATGATGATTAATGCACTTGCAAGGGATGGGTGTCCTGCCCCTAAAACCACTGGCAGCCTTGGCAGACAAGACAAAACCTGCCTGTTTGAAGATGGAAATCCTTGTCCCTTCAGTCTCTTTAGAGCACAACAAACTAGCAGAAGTTGGCATGGCTTCCCTATGCCCTCAGCA
This sequence comes from Manacus candei, assembly GCF_025592945.1. Classification (NCBI taxonomy): domain Eukaryota; kingdom Metazoa; phylum Chordata; class Aves; order Passeriformes; family Pipridae; genus Manacus; species Manacus candei. The sequence goes on along the minus strand of NW_026138074.1, from coordinate 4,625,568 downwards.
GGGGAAGATACCAAAATCCTGCCACTGCTCTGTGGCAGGCATCTTTTTCCAGTACTACATTTATTTCCAATGAGAAGCTACAAATTTGACATTGCAGCACCAGAACAAACACAGTCGGGGTTTGCCAGGCAGGAAGGGTTGGGTATTTCAGCAGCTTAATGTTCCCAGGTCAGCTGGCAGAGGGAAAACCGCCCGCTCAGGAACCACAAAACCCTGTCACAGCTTTCCTTTTACTCATGTGAACGTGCTGAATCATTAAAAAAAGGTCTTGCTTGACTAGGTAAGGCAATATTTGAAGACTCTGGAGAAGACATTATTTGAAAGTTAGAATACATATAATCATTAGAGGTAGCATTGTGATACACAGTGTGATTTAGAAACTGATTTCATGCCAGTGCCACTTCAGGCCCAGGAAGAATGCCTTGGTGGCTATCTGGCTATGAGAAAAGCTTATCCATTTACCCTCCTGAAAAACCAATAATCTGCTGTGTAGCAGGGGCTCTCTTGGGGCACATCCTCTTCATTCATAAACTCTGATAGGGATGCTCTATCAGTATTTTTAACTTTATCCCAAATAATGAATGTTTTCAAATCTGAAGAGCATTAAGAAGCTTTCTTGCTTCTTCTGGCAGCCTGCAGTGCAAAAGTGTTAACTCAGGAATTTATTCTACAATGGATTATAAATGACATTTAGTGACATGATGGATACATCCCGGCTTTGCAGCATATAGATGATCTCAGAATACAAGCCTTTCTCCTTGTTTCACTAATATGCTGCACACAGATCAGTGTTGTCAGCAGTCTGCCTTCAGTATTTTGATTAATACTCTTAACGTGATTTTCTAAATTGAGTTATTGTTCCCATTTCTGATCATACTTATGTTAATAGCGTTGTTTTTGTTTTTAATTTAAACAATTATGAAAGCATTAGTTTGTGACCAGCAGGCTTACTTTCATAGGCTATGTTGTTTCCAAATGAAGGCAAGATTATGAGGACAAAAAATTACTTTCTTTCATTTTTAACTGAGAAAACATCTTTAGAGATTATTTTAAATCTTCTCCTATTCTCCAGTTCATGTCTGTAGTGAGATTTTTCTTAAAACATACGAAGAAGAAGTCATTGAACTCTCCTGTCATCATGAGATCAGAGGATGCATGGATTTCCCAACCAAGAACCAGTCTAATTTTGGGGGTTTTTTTTGCAATATGCTCCAAGTAAAGCACTTCCAGACTAATGACATCTAACGACCCATTAGCATGCCTTGTAGCTAACACATTCTCACTCAATGCCTAAGATGTGGAATATGCAGACGGTAACTTTCAGCCTTCACGAACTAACAGGGTTAAAGGGCACAAATCACGACAGGCTTCACAGGAGTTCAATATGGAGACTAAAATAAGAAAATACTGAAAATGTGTTTGAGATAGGCCCATCGCACATTAACCATGAGAGAAGCCCTAACAAGACCACACTGGTGGTATCCACAGTCCCTGTTAAGCAAAGATCTGATTTCTTTCCATTCCAAGAACTGACTCATGACATCAGATTGCAGTCTTTGTAAGGCCACAGCGAGGGAAATATTACTTTCTATGCTCACTGCACAGAATTTCTATGCAGAAATCTCCTCTCCAGCTTCAGGCATCTGAATGGCATGTTTCACAGTGTCACCAGGAAATGATGGGGCTGTGCAGCAGAAGGAAAGATGACTCAAAGTTTTGGAGTAAGAAGACTGAGGGCCACAGAGATGACTCGACCATAAGGTTCTGGCACATCAAAGACAAGCCATGCTTTTATACATAGAGACAGGAAAAGGAAGTTCCACCCCTCACCAGCCAATACCTAAAACTGTTAAGTATCTTAGTTGTCTCACTGAGAAAGAAAGAGAAAAATGTATTTTGGAGCTGATTTTAATTAATAGTTTTGCAAACTGATACTTTTTTTTTCTATAATCCTTAAGAACAGAACTTTTCTGGAGGGCTGCAGACTCAGAATGAACCACGTGTAAAAAACCTGACATTTTTCCTCAAACACACAATAAAGAAAGAATGTAGAAATTGTAGGAAAAGCAGTCCCGCTTTCTTCTCCCACCGAGCAGCAACCAACCACTCAAATCACTAAAGAAAACAATCTGCAATTTTCCCCCAGATGAAGAGCACAGTGCCTTTTGATACATATGCACCTAACTGTGGCTTTCTGTGAGCACAATTAATATCTCTAATGCAGCTAACAAAAGCAAAGCTTTTTAAAGACACGAAGCTGAAAAAAGGGATCTAAAGCTGAACAAGTGGAGAGAGGAACAAAACACAAAAGCAGTTCAACGCTTAAGGCAACCTACACGCACACCATCTATAGATGAGTCTCTTGCTACGAAATGCATTTATATGGATCATTATCTTCACATGATACCTAGGCATTCCAGAAGCATTCAAGTGACCACATTATGCACGGCTCAGAAAAGCACTTATGTACGCACGTGGGTGGCTTTAAAGAATCCTGAAATTATGACAACGAGATGGGGAAATGGGGGCTTCCCATCCAGGGAGAGAAAGAACAGCAGAGGGCTGGGCCTGTCTTGTCCATTGTGTTGGACATGAAAAGCAAGACTCTCAGATGAAGTTAAAAACATCATTTTAACTCAACAGAGGACAGAGGTAGAAAACATCAATCCTGCCCATATGCAAAAGACTTCACAACCTTTGCTGTGCAGCTCAGTTCATACAGGAAGAAGCTGGGAGAAGGCAGCAAGAAGAATATTAAAAAAACTGATGTGGGAAGGGGGAGATGGCTGAATGAGCAAATTGCTTTGAGAAATCAGTTGGTGATGGTTAGGGCTCAAACAGGAATTTATGTGAGCTCTGCAGTGCAGCAAAATCTGGGTATCACAGCAAATCCCTGAAGAAAAAAAGACAGATGGACTTTACTAGAAGTTGCCCAGTTGTGCCCCTGTGCAGTTTCCTGATGGAGTTCCCACCTGGCCCAAGAGCTGTCTGGACCACCTTGCCGTTGCCAGGCACTGTATCATGGTCAGACAAGGGCATTTTGCTACGTTAGCAAATTACAAAATCCTAGAACTAACCTCAAAAAGCACTCCTAACTCCTATGTCACCAACCTCTGCCTCCCCAGTACTTTTAAACTCTATTTAATAGAAACCCCTTAAACAGGCTCCTAAAGCCCGTGCCTGCATGCCACACGTCTGGGGACAGGGACCATCTTTGTGCTGTCACAGGGAACTGGTTCCTGCTTCCTGCTGATAAGGAGACACACTATACATTAATCTCCTTTTACAATATCATATAAAACCCTAATTACAACCTCATGCCTCCACAACAAACACATCATACATTTAATTCATGCACAAATGTCAGCCCTCAACAATTTTTTTAATGTGGTTGAGTTTGTAATTAAGGGTTTGCTTTGTTCGGCAAGTGAAGTATTAGGGCATGACCATGGAGCCCAGCTCTACCACTATTTCCTGCAGGATTTTCTCAGATAAAAGCAAAACCAGGACAACTGACCAGACACATTAAGAAGATCATCTGCATGGTCAGAGGTTTTACAGATCTACAACTGGAACAGAAAACCCTTTGTGAGCCCTGGTCAATAGAAATAACCAGACAAGCACTTCGTTTGAACATCTAGCAGATGTTCCAGTCCAGGTGCTTCTCCACGTGCTTCTCTCTCTCTCTTTGTGTCATTTCAAAGATAGACAGATCTATCTTTTTTCTTTTTACATGTATTAAAAAAAACCCAAACGAACATTTAAGCAGAATCCTTGATGGTAATGCTTAAAAGAGATTTTTAAATTGGATAACAGGGACACACAATACAGAGTTTAGACCTGTCCGTCACTCAGCCAACAGCAGCCTTTCATTATCCTAACACAGGTCAGTCCTGAAAACAGGAACTCAGAATTCACAAGAGCCTTCTTCTGGGTTGGTAGTCACTTCTGGGTGCTCTTATCTCTCAAGACAATCCCACACATTTACAGTACGTAACACTGCTGTTACCTAATGATCTTTGCTAGGAACACACAGAAACACAGCTGCATGCAAAATCCTTTAAGATTTAATCTCAAAAGACTAACATACCATGTCTATCTAACAACACACAACTAAACTAAAGGCTCCTGGTCCACTGCAGTGTTAAACTATGCAAAAAACTTCCTATTCTTGTTTCTTTTTGCATGAACTACACTACCCTGACTTCAGAATAACAGAGAGATTTCCAGGAATTAGCAGATAACTACTCTTTGACTTGTAATGATGTTCCAAGCTGCACAGTTCCGTGGTGGAAACTGGAGAGGAGAGCCTTACATTAGCATGTGAAATAAATTCACTGATTAGGCAAGAAAAATGTTTCAAATAAAGTAGGACACAGAACAGGTGATTTTTCACCTTTATGAAGCCATGGAACAATTTTAAAATTACAAAGTTATCATAGAAAATGGTCTTCTGCAAGATCATGCAACAAAAATGAACAGACTTCCCATCACATGCAAGTAGACTAACTGTGACTATTATTCTTGGATAATTAGCCTCAGAGCTGTAACATATGAGATGAATGTAGGTAGTGTCACTGGAGAGGCATGCAACAAGACATACTGCCCTTGTTAGTCACATGCTATTTCACCCTGTCATATCCAAGGCACTAAGGATAAGGAGGCTTGGGAATGCTTACATAGAAAATATTAAACCATGAATAAAACACTTTGCCATCAACAATGGCAGTGAAGGAGGCAATGTTCAATGTCTGAATTTAAGATCACAAAAACCATGAAGAGCAAAAAAAGTCTCATTTTCAAAACCAAGTAATTGGATTAAACCAAGTATGTGGTAAATATATCTTTTATAGATTTTATCTCATGTAATCATGAAAATGACAGATTTTTTAGAAGTGACAGACATCACAGGCTTAATTTCAATGAGCCCATTGGAAAATAAATACAACAAGAATACATAGAAAAAAATAATTAGTGTGTAAATGTTCTTTGTGTAAAATATATCAAACAAGGAAATGTACTTAAGATCTGGATATGAAGCTAAGTTATTGCATGTACAGTGGGGCACACGGGACAAAGCTGGATCCATGCTGTAATGCAGCACAGGTTCAGTACAGACAGCTGCACTCCTTCAAGTTATATGGAAGATATTGGATAAAAGTCCAATCAATGACTGAAGGGGAAGCAAAAGGGAAGCACAGGCAAATTAATTAGGTTCCTACCCCAGGCTTATGGCATATATTACAGCAGAATTTATCGGCCAAACTGACCAAGGCTCCATTGTCCAGGGAACAGACTGAAAAAGTGCAAGCTTGTATCTCAAAGGCCTTCAAAGTTAAGATTTATCAGGTGAAAAGAACTGAGTAATAAAACAGTGGATGTGGTTATTTCTAGTCAGTTAGAAGAGACAATGACAGTACTCAACCTGCTTAGTTATAATCCATGACAAGCCAATGAGAAATTCTGCATTGAATCTTTCGGGAAATGGCCACCAAGCACAGCAATCAACCAAGATGAGAAGTTGGTTAAACCATCTCTCTCATGATTAGAATTATCCTGCATCTATCCCCTTCTGCATGATTATAAGTGTAGGTGAAACAATCATTACAAGACAAGAAGTTTCACCAAACCTATTGTGATTTTCCCTCAGTAAAAAGATTACCTACAGTCACTGAGTTTTGATTAGAGGACACTTTTAGAGATCGCTGAGATTGAAGCCTGCCAGGACTTAAGCTCAAAGAACAGTATTGGCCTATACTACTGAGGCTAACACAACCCTGAGGATCTAAAGCAGGGCTTAGCAAATGCACGCACAGCACTTTGCAGAGAAGGTCACTCTGGGAGCCAGAGCATTACATGGGACCAGGGATATAGGCAAGAACTGTCCCTCTTAGATGCCAAGTACTAGAAACTGTCATCCTTTGAAAGCTAAAACAGAATCAACAACATGTAGTCTGATGCTGAGGAGAAAAAGAAAGGATACTGCACTGTTGGTGTTCTTTTACCATATGCTCTGATTGCTGAAGCCATTGCTTCACAGGCTTTATCATTAACACTGGTGGTCTTTTTCCCCTTCCTTGCCTTGCTAAACATTACTGATAAGTAATCAAGAACCGTTTCTCAAGAAATATTTTAATTCTGAATAGGTTAACAAATCCATGGTTTTCTGTTGGCACAAATGCATATTGTCAGTGCAGGAACCCTACTGAGAAGCAGCAAGTCTCACTTTCCACATCCCTGCAACCAGAGAGAAGGGACACGTCACGCTTGCCAGAAATATGTCGGCCTGTGAGCATTATGCCACAGTGACAATTGAAAAAACCATAATCAACATTCTCCCTAAAAATAAGGCAATTCAAAAATGTCACTTCTGTTGTCACAGTTGATGTCACTTAAGTGTCACTTGGAGTTAATATTAGACTAATCAAGCCAATTATAGAGTACTTATAGTATTTAATAGGCTCTTGGATTTGACTTTTGATACAAAAATCTGCATATTCCTAGATGTTTTATGAATTTAAAACATTTCAAAGTTCAATTCCAACAGAGTGAGCAGCATGCAAGGTATTGAGAAAAACCCCTCTACTGTTGAAGCAGAAAACGTTATGTTGCATGCTAGCCACAGTAGACTTTTAGCAGTGACTCAACATGAATGCAAGGCCCGAGTCCTCTCATGAAGGATCAGGCTCTGCTGCTTAATTTCAGAGGTAGCAAAGGGTCACGGACAAAGCAATGCAGAGGCATGGAGATGCTCAGGCCCAGAGACACCTCCTTCACTCAGTAAGTACCCCAGCTCCTTGTTTGACCACACAACCAGGACTACCTGGCTGCATGCTGCAGTCCCTGGAGATGAGATTTGCCTGAAAACCAGCATGCTGACACTCTGGAGTCAGAAGTGGTACTTCAACACTCCCACTCATCTCCCGAGGAAGCAAAACTGGGCAGAAATTTTTCTGTGACATTTATTTTCTCCTTTCTTTAGTACAGAGGCTAATGAAGAGTTTCATGTACACATAATTGTCATGAACAGCAGTTTTATCTCCCTACGCGGTGTTCGTGGTCTAAACACACAAAGAAGATATGCTGATTCTCACAAAAATTAATTGTTGGGGCATAAAACAAGCAGGAAGGAGGGACAGCAGTGTTATTTCCTCAAGGGAGAAAACCATACCTTTGAGATAACAGGTGCCCTTGGGGGAAGGTCAGAGCAAAAGAAGCTAGTGTCAGGAAAGTGACTTTGCCTTTTAATAAAATGCAATTTAGTAAATGCAGACATGAAAGGCAAGTTGGTATAAAGGCATGTTTTCTTAACTCCTTCAACCCCAAAAGACAGCATTCCCCCTCTCATTAGAACACCAAGAGCAGAGGCCTTGGAAGAACTGGAAATGAGAGGCTCTACCCAAAGCATTGTCCCCAGTCCTTTCTCACAAATAGCCCAGTGCTCATCTCTCCTGCAGAGGCAAAGGTTGTGCCAGCCTGGGGGTCTCTGTCCCCACTCCTTCAGGTGAGGCTGCTTACAGCATGCCAATCACTTTCAAACTTCTTATGAGAAACAAACAGGGGTGAATTCACTATTTCACAGAGGAGAAAGAAAAAAAAACATTACATCAGCCAGTTTTATTTTAAAAGGGATGGGTGTTTTGAATATTTGTAGCAGTCTTCAGGGAGACAAATGAATGGATCGTCCATGGATAAAGTGGACAAGGGTGTATGATAAAGACATTTATCATGTGCACATTTATAATCCATGTGTGGTTTATAGTATAATTAATCAGCAGTCGTCTCCTATTCTGTACACAAATGCAGCCTCTCATCTTCCAGGGCACATTTGATAACTAAATTATATCCTTCTGCAATCCAAAAAATCTTATCCCTATGGAAGATTCTGGGAGAAGTCATTCAAATTCCCAACTGCGCAAACTCAAAAAGGGCATTGAAAGCACTTGGCCTTGTGCATCCTTGGTACCTGCACATTGAATCCCTGCAGACTCTGAGGCACATTCACAGCCATTCTGCCACATGTACAAAGCCACACAGAAATACATGTAAGACTGTGTATATCTGCCTTGAATAGAAGAGAAAGATGGGGAAAATTGTATCCTCAGAAATCACTGCTGCTCTTCAGCTCCCAGCACCAGTGCTGCCTCTTTTTGTACTTGGTCCTGACTTTTAGGAGTATGAAGCCAGTCACAGTCCAGAGAACAAGCAGTCCTCGTTTGGAGGTCAGTCAATTAGAAATCAGGAGACACAAAACATACAGTTACACAAACTAAACACAATAGACAATTTTGAAGATTTTCCCCCTGCAAAAAATCTCATAAATCACAAATCTTGCATCACATACAGAAAAGAAGTATTCAGCTCGATGTAGGTCCTCCCTTTGTAATTATAACTTGCCACATTTTCATGATTTCTTACTCTGTATTTACTATTCTGTTTTGCTGCTGTACAGAGTTTCCTCTATTGCAATCAGTGTGGGTGTCTGGAGTGTGAGCTGTTAGATTTCTGCTCCTCCCCTCACATCAACATGCTGGCAGTTATCATAAGCAGCTACAGTACAGATCCTGGTTAGAGGTTTGCAAGATCTCACATAAAAACATAAGAGACACTAGAAGGAAGAATTATTTTTCCCCTTAACAGAAAGTTCAAGGAAGATGTACATATGATTTAATGGGAATAAATAAATAACTAAATAAATAAGAGGTGCAAATTATGTGTGGGTTTGTAAACCTTATGTAAGCAAGACACAATATAGTGAAGCATCCACTGAAACACCATTGTTTAAAATTAATTTAGAGGAGAACTCACTGGACTTGGAAAAAGCAAAGAGTATGTGTCACGCGAAAGTGCTACACCTACCTAAAGAAAAGGAAGAAAATATTCCTCACGTTTTGGACATAACCTTTCCCTCAACATGCAAATAAAAAGGAAAACCAAGATAATTTTAAAAGTAAGAGACCTATATATTTATATATATTTTTATATACTGCTCTATATAAACCCATAGTCGATCTTGCTTTGTACACAATCACTTAAAAAAGGTTAACTTTTCAAGAAATTAAGAGACAAAATTACAATGATATATTTTCAAGAGAGGCCAAATCACAGTTTTTCATATAAAGCAGCCCCATATTGCCTTCTACTCTGTTCCCTTCTCGTGGATGCCTCACAAAGCATTTACATTTTACACGAGGGCGCGGCCAAAGTTCAGATAAAGAGGAATCCTGCAATTGTTCTTCCCTATTTAGAAGGCATTAAACACACATTAACACAGGATAAAAAATTCTATGTTCTTTAAGCAGCATTAAAGAGAAGCAACGCCTGTAGCTTATGTATTTTTGTGTGTATTTTAACTGCAAAATACCAGCACCCGGGTGTTCCTCAAAGAACCTATGTGAATTTTATCAATGGATCATTTCCAATCCCTCCAACATTTCATCTCTGCCTTCAGCAACTAATGAGTTAAAGATGATAAATAGCATTAACAAAGGAAAGAGGATCTTTCCTTTGTTTCCTGAAGAATGCGGAAGCCTGAATTCTGGCAATGTATTTTTATACTCAGCGAAGTTCCCCAAATGGACAATTTTGCTTTTAGCTTTGTTTATTATTGTACCTTAAAAAAATTATGTTTTGATTATCCAGAGGACAATCACAGTATAAAAGTAATTAAAATTTCTGTTTCCTATTACTAATTGTATTTGTGTCTGTATTTTCCCCTTGTAGAAAAATAAGGGGGAAAATGTACATTAAAATCTACACCAACACCTCAAAATCAATATAGTCTGACTTCATCTCACAGAGAAACTCCTACCAGGGTAAAGGAGAATTATATATAATCTCATTCATAATCAGTCATTAAATACCAAACCACCAAATGTGCATCTGAATCACATTTCAGATGTAAAATTTGCCATTGATAATCCAAAAGAGGCCCAAATAAGCCATTCATGCCACAAAAGAAAAAAAAATTGGTTTAATGTTTGTTGGTTTTGTGCAGAAACTACTGCTCGGTCCCTACCATCTCTCCTTATACTGGTTAATGTTTAGGTCTTCAATTAATTCTGAAGGGATTATTTTACAGAGCCAGGAGAAAAGGAATCATTAAGCACTAACAGCAGTCATAGCTTCACACACCGCCTTCATAAAAAGGGGGCTCCATGATACAAATATTTCACACATTTGTAACAAAATTTACTGAAGAGACTATAAGTTAGCAAAATATCAACAAAAAACATTGACTCAAGTATCTGATTGGAAACACACGGCATTTTATTGTTCTTTTGAACCTGTCAGTTAAGAGCCTTATTGACCCCTTCTGTAATGAGGGGGCAAATGTTCTGTATTATTCAGCAAACAAAATTACCAGAAGTAACAGACAGCAAATTTTCCCAGAAAAAAATGGCTCTGTTTTTAAAAGTTATTTGCAACTCTACTCACATTTTAAAATTACACACATTTAACTACTTCATTTAGACGTTTTGTAAAATCTGCGCATTCATATTTGAAGTCTAATGGGTATTAGCATTACATTGGAATTCTCACAGAAAGATAAGAGGAAAAATCACTATATTAAAAAAGACAACTATCTGCAAGTATAGTCTGGATCTAATAAAAGGGGGAAAGAACAAAGTTTTATATAAAAGTGTAGTTTTGCTTTTAAGTATTTCTTTCTTCCTCCAAGTTTCACATACATTTTAAAAATTATTTAATTTCTGCCTCCTAGATCTGGACACTATTAGAGAAAGAAAACAAATGTTATAAATATTTACACTTTTAAAATGTGCCAGATAGTCAATTTATTAACATGTCCATTCACATCCCAATTTAATACAGGTCTAGTAGAAACCACATGGTACCATTTTAAGTGAGACACCTGGTATGTCAGTGCACATTCACAAGGAGAGTGTCTCAGTACATAAAAAGAAGAAAGAAGTACAGCAAAGGTTTTTAAACATGTGGTAAGTCAGAGGCAAATTGTATTTTAAGTTTTCAGTGAATGTGGGGGAAGAGTAAGGTCCAACCACCCTGCTCTGAAAGCTGCCTACTGAAATCCCATGAACTGGCTTATGCAGCACTCCCCAAAAAAACCTTCTCGCACCTCTGTTGTTTCCTTCTACCTGATGTACCCCTATCTTGCTGAAAAGATAGATGCAACCTGATTATCAGCTGAAGGTTATTTCTGTAGAGTATACAGCAGACATGCTTCTCTATATAATATGGTATTCCTCGCAGTCAGATACTATTGGTCATTTGCATACACGGTAATGAAAGAATAAAAAGGTGCAGAAATAGCTGTTCTGTCTCTTCCATTCCAAGGAATTACATTACCTTTCTGGCCATTTCTGAACTTTTAACTGTATCAATGCAGGTGGTGGAAGGAGCTGAAAAGGATCTGGACCCGATTCCAGGATTTTTTCCCCCTCCTGTCTGTGACAAGGTAGCAAAAGTGCATACCTCTACATTTAAATACAAATAGCAAGGCTATGTTGCAATGTGAGTGCACACAAGGACAGACGTTCGCATCTCATACTGGACTGAAGGCAATCCTAGACCTCTATGACATGAATACATCTGACACAGTACCGATTATAGAGACTTTTAAGCCATACACTATGACCACTAATATTTCATCACTGTTTTTGCAGAGTAATCTGCAATTAAAGAAATATCATAAAGAATGAAATATTTTAAGTCCTCCTGGTATAACACACCCTCTGAGTTAAATGCTGACAGCTACAGAAAGAACACACAGCTCTATCTATTCAGAGGCAGCACCATGAATACATTCAATTAAAACTGAGAAGCGTAATCTTGAAAAAGGGGATACGGCAACTACATTTCCCACCAGGAGCTGCACCTCACCTCAAGTGATACACTACATGCTCTCACAAGGTGAAATATTTCTTCCTTCCAATGACAAAAAAATAGCTGCACAGGAGGAAGCACTTACCTTAATTTCTTTTTTTGGGGGAAAAAAAAAAAAAAATCAACAAAAGAGCCCAGCTCCACCACCTTGAGCAAAAAACACATCTGCGAAGACGGCGGTGAGAGCGAGCGAGCAGCAGGCAGCACCAAGGCAGGGGCGACTCTGCTCGTGCCCCCCTTTTTCCGGCAGCAGGCATGACAATGCGCGAACACCCCCTCCACATCACAGCAGGCAACTGTAGCCAGGAGACAGAGGTGCTTAAATTAGAAAACCGCTGCCAGAGGAAATAAACGGGAACCACAGCGACCCCCTCGACCCCAGCAGCTATCAAATCCGGGAAGATATAGTGCACATCTGTTTTACGAGGCCCCCAGGGAGCTCCAACTCCAGCTACTTACCCTGTCTGCATTATTAATAGATGTTAATGGCGCCATTATATCGAAAAGAAGCCTCTTCCTCTTTATAATATGGAAATTCCAAGTTAGGTTTGGTCGGGGGTTTTTTTAAATTAAAAAAAAAACAAACCCTACACACCGTGAGGCAGCAAACAGCTTCTTGGTCCTGCTAACTGCAGAGCTGCACCCCCCTCCCTTCACCCTGCCTTCCCCAGTCATCCTCAATACACTGATTTGGTAGACAAAATCGATTCAAGGCAGTAAACAACTGCAATAAAGCAAACGGGCAGACAAAGACTTCCTGCCATAAGGCAACTCCTGAATACACAATTTTCTTTTTAATAAGGTTCTGAAATTTTTCAGCTAGAGTATATACATTTATTCTAAGGTAAATGATACAGTGTAAAGAACAGCATAAACCCACACCGTTCAGATTTTTCTTGCTTATCTAAATACATAGTTTATTTTTTTCTTCAGTAGAAGTTATCTGTCACCTCAAAAAGTATTATTTAGACTGACTCGATGACAAAGTATCCTCTGTCAAGCCTTTGATTTAGTTGATGAATAAAGGAATGTGATCCCAAGGTATCCCTAGGCTGTGTTTTTGTTAATGCCTGGATTTCCTCCGGGTCCATTCATCCTCAAGGTAGGTGTACTGCAGTCATGCACCAAAGTGTCAAAAGACCTTCCACAAAAGATATTGACCTATTTTAATCTGATCCATGTATAAATGCAATGGAGCTACCACTGGGAATAAAGTGAACCAAAGATGTATTTTTAACCCCTTTATAGCACTGTATGCAGGAGGAACAAATTCACATCAATAACAAACATACCCTCAAAGACTGTACAAGAAGGCAGTTTGCTTTAACTGGATCTCTTCCACTGATGTTTCAAAGAGCCAGGTACATCTTCTCTGCACTTTAGCATTGCTATCAGATAATTTTGACCAGATTTAAAAAAAAAAACAAACAACAAAACAGGAAATGCCAAAACACTAGGCTTCACCTAGTCGGCTTTTACTCCGCTATTCAAGATACCAATTTTAACTCAAATATAAGACCACCTCAACGCCTCAAACTGCAGAGAAAAAAAAAGAAAACAGAGCTATCCTTAAAGACGGAAAAACCCCAGCATTACTTGCATGATGAAATATTTGCATATGGAGGGTGGGCTGGGGAGAGCAAACATGTCAAGAATCACCTTCTTGTGCTGCAGATGCATGCTGCAGCTGTTTGCCGGCTTCCCTCAAATGAATGAAAAGTGCCGCTAATTCTTCCAAGACAAATGTAACCGATTGGCTTTGTTGCCTGCTTGCCTCTGTGGCTTTTGAGACCACGCAAGTACGCTGCAGACGCGAAATCACAGGGTCTGGCTGTATTAACTGAATTACAGACAGCGCTGATGTGATCATCTTCATCTCTCTCGCGCGCTCTCTAATTATTTATCCAGATCGAGCCTGACTGCTGGAAAATTAGCTCTCTACAGGAGGTAACCGAGCTGAAAGGTTCTTTTTACCAAGAAATGATGGGCTGGCCTCTAGCAGTATATACGCCAGTGTGCAGTTGTAAGGAAATGTCACAAGATGTAAATTTGCAAGTAGATTTCTCATCCTCACAGAAAAAGAAGTAAGACATTTTTAGAAGATATGAATATATATATATATATTTATACAGACACACAAAATAAGTAACTGTCCAAATTTCTGACCCTGAACTTAGAAGAATTTATTTAAAATGGAAAGATAGAAGATGTATATTGGTCACATCTTTTTGTTGCTTTACACAGTCAGTCCCGCTTGCCTGCCTATGAACAAGTTCACAGTATTTCACTTGCACAAGGTTTTCACTTCTTGCCAGCAACTGCAATGAGACCAAGTTTCAGTTCCGGTGCTTAAGGGGAGAAAAGACAGCAACATTTTAGTCACTTAATCAAACCAACCCACAGCAGAATGAACAAAGCATAAGAAAAGAGGATAATAGTGGTTTTTTAGGCTCAGGATACTGTTTTAGCCTATAGCAATCTAAAAGCAACTGTGAATGGGGTTTTTTTTAAATTAAATAAATGGAAAATAAAAAGTGTTAAACCTGCAAGACACACAAGGGTAGTTTAAAAGGAATAGCTTTGAAATTATTTTCCAATTAGCAAGACTGTCATTACAAGTCAATTTGCTGTACTGCATGTGTATATGGATGTACACATTTTTAATGCACTTTAATGTACATTTTGGTCCAATTCTAGTCAGATGTAGCCCAGTATAAATTTTAGTGCTACAGAGCTTGAACTTACCATTTGAAGTATTAAGCACACAAAACACTGATATTAAAACAATGTGGCTGTATGAAACAAATACGCTGATTTTGATACCTACAGCCTTTGGAACTTAATTATTTAAAAAAAAAAAAAGGCAGTAGATTCTAAGCTGAATCTCTCTGCTTGCTGCATTTGCAGCAGTTTCAGCATGTCAAGCCTTCCTCGATCTTTTAATTGCATTGGGTGTTATGCATGCCAGGGGTGGGTGAGAATAGTTGTCAACCCACCTGACTGCAGAACAAAGAGCATTTTTTCTTCCAGCATTTGTTACTGATGCTTGAGCCACACCCTGCGTCCTTGCAGAACAGGCTCTTTCTCACATTCTCCTTTTTCCTACTCACATGGAGAGACCATTTCTTCCCAATAATAAAATAATACCCATTCTCTAGAATTACTGAGCTGGGTTTCACCTTTTTTTGAATCCCCTACAGGTTTACTTTTACGGGAGGGGGGGAGGCCGCGGGTGCTGCTGCGTCTCCCATAGCGTGGGGAGTCCCTGAGCTGGGATGCCTCAGCATCCTGCAGCCTGGTTCCCCTTGCCCTGCTTGGGATGCTGCTGGCTGCTCACTCAGTCACGGGAGAGGGCACAGCCTCCAGAGCATTCGAGGGCAGACAAGGGAATAATAAAATAAGAAGAAAAAGTCCAAACCCAAAATAATAATAATAAAAAAACAACCTAATGGAAAAACATGAGGGGAAGCCCCTTGTGCGGCTCCTCTTCCCACCAGCCCCAGGCACCTGCCTGTGGGGTCGAAATGCTCTGGGCAGCATTAACCCCTAATAGCTATTTGCCAAACCACGTGTTTCCTATCTCACCCCTCAAATCCTCCAATAGTTGGGAGTTTGCAAGGTTGAACTCCTCTTGGTCTGGGCGAGAGCCTAGTCATTGTTCCTCCACTGCTCTGCACAAGGACCCTTCTGCCTTTCATTTCTCTCCTACACTCCCGTTAGCACTGCAAACCGTACACAGTGTCTGGTCTCTCCAGAAACAGAGACAAGAACAAAATCCCTTGCAGGTTAGCTACACAACACCCAGAAGCCTACCATGTTTTTTGCAGATTTGTATAAATGGGCACACTCCTGACTTGATCTACTTAGAAAATAAGCAAACAATGTAAAGCAAGATTCAGACAATGCAAGAACTGGTATCCGCAAAGCAACTTACGTTTGTTTTTCCGCTTGTCAGAAAAATTTCATCCATCACCTCAATTTTCTATTCCAAAAAGTCTGGAGGCAATCAAACACCACAGCTTCTAACGCTGCCCCCAACAACCTTTTTATGTGGTGTAGCAACAGCTCGACTGTGTTTTTAGTGGCTACCTACCAGCAGGTAAGCCCTAAGCATCCTTAGCACCAACAAGGCAGCCCTTTCCCTCTGCATTTCCTGAATCATCAGGGTTACACCTTCTGACCTAATAAAATTAGCAGCAGTGGTGTTTTTCCCCAAGTTTCAGGGCAAGTGGAGTTAAGGAATGGTGTGACTTAGCCTGGATTACTTTTGCAAGCAGTAAGAAGAGGGTTTACTCATTTTTCAGTGTTTCCCTGACAGAGCACATGCACCCAATGTGCTTCCCAATCCTAGCCCAACCGGCCAAAACGGTTTAAGAATGAACAATGCTATGGCGTCTGTGAGGTTTGGTCTAGGGCTTTCTTGTTTGTTTTAAAAAGAGCTTTTGTTCAACTGTTCCTTGGTATTTGATATGTTATCATCCACCAGCCACACACCACCAAAGGGAAGCCACAGTGCTCTTGGACTGTGGCTAGATTCTGCGTCAAACAGAAAACTGTTTGACGCAGAATCAAAGAAACTGTTGCCACTTTAACCTTTGAGATGCAGAAAAATAAAACCCTTTTAACTTTTGATCACATGATTCTTGAATAACCAGCAAAGCCAGCTTTATTAAAAAAAAAAAATCTGTATATCCCTGGACACATTAGACTGCCAACTGCTGAATGTTCTCGTTACTATTTTGAAATAGGGTGTGGGTGGAGATACCTACTAAAGCTTTCTACTGCTGCTGCCGCCATTGCTGCTCATTGGGTAGGTGTTTTCAGAAATCCCTGCTTCTGAGGAGCCTGAACTTGCTTCTGCACTTCTTCTGGGATGCACTGAAGACGCAAGTTTCTTGCGCCGTCTGTTTTCTGCATCACCACTGCATGGGGATGGATGCTGGTCTGTGACAGCATCCAGATGTGCTGCAGGCACAGCAGCAGCCAGGGAAGAACAAGGTGAGCCATGAAGGGAAGCCATCAGGACTGGGATGGCAACTGAGAAACAAGTGGGCAGCAGATTATGTGACACTGATATAACTGGGCAGGATCTGACATGAAAACCCCCACACTTTTCATGAGACAGCAGATTAGTGGCTTTTAAAGGCACCTTGGTAGTGAAGGCATCACAGTATGGGAGGAGGGACTCACACCGCAACTTCACAGGCTTGCTCCACTGAAAGTTGCCACATATTTCAGTCAAGCCTCAGGAGGATTTAATATGCAATGGACACACATGGCACAAAATCAGCAGCTTCTCTCCCCCAACCCTCTGGTAGTGACCAGAGGTGCTGGATGTATCACTGGGGCAGTACAGCCACCAGACAGCAGCAGCACTTTCCCAACGCACTCATCTGTGCAATGCACCGTCCTAGATGCCCTTCTGTACTTCAGTGGAAGTGTTTGCTGAATTTGCATGGAGCCACTGTTGGATTATCTTTTAAACTGATCAACCCCGCTCAAAATTTAGGCAAATGGGCTTTACACTGTCACTTTTATGTCGCTGAAAACATATCTGAAGGAAAACCAAGAGGTCTCCAGAGTACTGACACTGCATGAATAGATAACAAGCCCCAAAATATAAAAGCAGAGCAACACAGCTCTCAATATAAAGAGGTATGTGAATACTCAGGACCTTTCTAAGAGATGCTAATGTTGAACCTGTGCAGTTTATCCATTGTGAGGTGACTTTTTCAGCGTACCTGAAAAAGTTGTAACTGCTGAAACCAAAACAAGAAAATCAGTAGATTTTAATGGGAGTAGTAGAATGGAACTACAAGTACCAGGAGTTGTTAGTTTTTAGATTACAAATGTGCCGTTAATCTCATTACCATTCAACCTTTGCAACCTCTAACAGGCTATTTGTTGCCCAGCTGGATACCAGCCTCCTGGTACATGGACAACAAGAAGATGCTCCCAGGTTCCCGGTACCTGGTGCACCCACAAGCCCCAGTGTGTCCCCTGAAGCACCCAGGAGACCCACCAGTTCCTTTTTCTGACATACACTGCATCTTCCCTCCCAGAAAACTCTACTCACCTCCCACCGGCTTTCCCTGGAAGGAATCTTAATCCTGCTGACCTTTCTGAATACAAAACCTTCTGCTCTTTATTTTCTTAGATAATCCCCATCTCAAATTGTGCTCAGGGACACTTATTTATACCCCTTTTCTTTCTTCATGAACATTTCAACTCTCTGTACAAAGGTAAAGTTGTTGCTGCAGGTCTTTGGGGGTCTTCACCTCCCTCCCAACCTCCTTTTCTTCCTTTGAAATCACTTTCCTACTTAAAAAAGCCTGCAAGCTGTTTCTCGACCATACCCAATCCTCCCGTCGCTTTGTCAGGAGCGCCGGACTGTCTTTTACAGTCAGAGACAGTGATGATAAATGACAGTCTCCATAATCCAGCAAGTGATGCTGTCCAGGGACGAAAGTCACAGGCAGATGTAGAGCCTTCCCACTGAGCACACTGTGGAGGGAAGAGGGCACATCACTCACAGCAGTAAATCCCATCCACGCTCCAGTTGCTTGGTTCCAAGCAGTGTCAAAGCCCCCTTTGGCAGCTACAGAGCACACAGAGCTTCCCAGTCTCCTCTTGCCAGCAGACTTCGCTTTCACTTAAAACACAAAACAAGGAAAAAAGCATCTTCCTTTCTCCAAAAGAAGGCAGCATGCAACCCTGTACACTCCCCATTTCAGCAGCTCTGATATTGACAGGCAGATGGATAATGCATTCAAGCACTCTGGGGATCAAACTCTTTATCCAGGAAAGCTGTCCCTGTTTTCTGAAGGAGCCCCTGGTAAGCAGGTTTTGAGGAGTGGAGATTCAAACTACACTTCCCAACTCACTCCCAACCAAAGGGGGTTAGGAAGCAGGAGTGCCAGCCAGAAGCACACTGTGCTTCTTCCCAAAGAATCACAAACATCTTTGCAAATATTAGACCTCACAGTATGCTTGGAAGAAGTCAATAAACACCATTTCTACCATCTTACCCAATTCTTTGCTGAAAAAGCAATGCTAGAGGGAAGCTCATCTATGTGTCCAAGGACAGGTTTGGCATCTGTGACAGATTGAGCTGTCTTAAGTCCCTGCACATCCAGCCTTCAATCCTAGAATTAGATGCCAAGCAGTGCCACTAACTTTCAAAGAAGTCCCACTGAAGGGAAAAAAAAATTTTTTACAGCCTAGCTGGAGACTCACTGGAAGATCTGATGAGGTTGTACTTCTGAAATCAGCTGCAACATCATCCTCCCCTTTGAGAATAAGCTTTGCCCTGCCAGTGCTAGCTCCAAACTCCTCAGGTTGTGCCCATCCTCAAAGGTTCTCAGAACCAGTAATATACCAGACCTGGGGTAGGGGGAAAGCAGGGCACCACTCACACTATAAGTGCCTGGGTTTTGTTCAGTTTTCTGTCTGGTCCTTTCTTGGCTCACTTGGACCTGCACATCAGTCAAGAGCAGAGATTTAAAAATACAGTCACCAGCATCTTCAGCAATACAATACCTACCACAGCACGCAAAAGTGTTTCCACTGGCTTCCAGTAAACCCCAAAGCCCTCAATGGTGACTTGCAAGCAGAACTAGTACCTGCTCTGGAACAGCGAGGATGACGATCACTTATGAGCAGCTGTGTGACGTATGTAGCATCAGTCACTAACTGCTAGACAGAGACTTTTCTTTCTTTAGGCTAGAGTAACCCTGTTCTGGTAAGTTACCTAACTCTGAATTAGAAAGCATGCAATAAGAGACTCTTTCATGGTGCCTTTTGCAGACTCTCCTCTCTCAGGAGGACACCGTGCAAGGGGAAGGGGATGCACAGCCACTGCGTGGCCGCCAGCAGGGAATGACTCTGCTCAACTACAGTCAATAGCACCATTCCCCCAGCTGCAGTGATGCCAGTGCCTTTTGTCTCTGCCTTGCTAATATTTGTTTTAAGAGGTCTTGATGAGTCAAGCAGCTCAGGATGAAAGCCCATAGCCCGCTGGCAATGTGAGCGAGAACACCGAGCTCGTGCTAATAGAGCTGTTTAAGGATGCCAGGAGTGCAAGGTGCATCTCAGCTTGGGTAGTGGGACCACATGCCAGCAGTGATGACTTGGGGCAGAGCTCACTGCTGTAAGCGCAGCCAAGAAAACTGAAGGCAGCCATTTTCCTGCAGCATGGTCCAAAACTGTCTGCGGTATCGATACTTCGATAGTTAACAACAATAATAATTTACGACCTTTTTTTTTTCCAGTGGTATTCTAAATCAAGACATTTGTTTTCAGAAGCATTCTAATTTAAGTTCACACTTCAGTAAATCCTTAAAATTACCTACTTCTTATTTGTCAGCCTTCAAGACAAACACTGGTTTTCAGCAGAACCAAGAGCAGCCAAAAACTCAGCCAGACCTATCCATCCCCAGATAGGGTCCACAGGGGGAAGGTGTGACCCATTAGGACACCAAGGAACTAGGGTCCAGCTTTGCACCTTCCTGCACATTAAGCCTCTATCTTCCTTCAAGACTTGCATACCTTCATGTAAGGAAGATGGAAAAATTAAATCTATTCAGCAGGGAAAGCAGTTTTTCACAAAGAGGAAAACCACATTTTTTCTCATCTCTACCTTCCTTGTTCATGTTTTTCCCTCTTACGCTTTAAGAAAAATAAATTCCAAATTCATAAAAATTAACAGCATATTGCTGAATTATGAAGGACCACATTCACTACACAGGACAAAAAGCATGAGTCCACAGGAGCAATTGATGCTTTAAATCAGGTAAAGGGGTCACCATTTATTTTTTTATCTTGAAATTGATGGTTTTGCTCTTTAAGTATAAAAATATAAAAATAGTATCAGGCCCTTCAGTTGAAATAAAACAACAAAATCCAGGTCTCTTGGTTTGTTAGAAATGCCAAACTTTTTCCAAAACACCAATTTTAATTGATTTATATGCAAGACAAACACTTGAAAAAAGAACAGCCTCCCAGCTATTTTTCCACCCAGTAAGACCCACTGGGCAAACAAACTCATGTTCATTATTTACCTTGGGGCAGGACCCTGACTCCTTAACCAGGTTAAGGGCACTATTGTGTTAATCTTTACATTAGTCCAATGCAACGTGCCCTGTAATTAAACAAAGTAATGTCAATCCCTCTTTAGCAACGGGGCTGGGACAACATGACACCAACCCCCTCCTCCCTACACACACACTGCAGTATAATCTGCCACCTTCTATAAATGCTGCCATTTGTCTTTTCTTTAGATGCATTGCAGGAGTATTTCCATATAAGCCTTATTATAATAAAAATGACAGTGTGACAAACAGCTCTGCAAATAGGTCCGCTGCTCCAACAAAGCACAGACACAACACACTGATTTGCAGAAATACCCCGTATAATTCAGAAGTGCTACTAGTTGATTTGAAATCCAGTAAATTTAGGTGGTTGCTTTATCTTCTTCATCATGATACCTACTTCCTCAGACAAAGCTGAAGAAGTAGAGCATGTGCCCTACTCCCTGCAACTGTTCCCCCAATCCCTTCCTTCTCCTCCCCTCCAATTTACATTGATTACAGGTTTCAAAGTCTTAGAGATTCATTTTTAAGTTCTATTTAAAATGCTGATTTTTACTTGTTTTCTTTTCATCTAGATCAATACTGCTCAGATGATAAATATGTACCATTTACCACTTACACGTTTTCATCTTAGAACTGAATATCCTACAGTAAGCTTAAGAAAAATCAGTTCCTGTATAGTACTTTCCCCTCTTTAACCTATTCCCTATTTTATCTATAACACAATACATAAGCCTGAATGTGTTCTATTAACACAGACACCCATTATAACATTCAGACATTAAGTGCAGCAGAAAGGAACTGCATCTCAAAACGTTCACTGCTCATTAAAAAGTTTGTCTAATTTTATGATGACAGCTTTCAGCGTATAGATTATTCTTTGCAAAATGGTGCCCCAGTGTTAAGACATCACCACATCAGCTTTCTCTTCGGTCTTCACCGAGAGATGAGAAGCCACCATTTTCTTTTTGATTCATGCAAATTAAATTGTTTGTCTCTACAGAGAGTGTAAACCACAGAGAATTCTGCATTTCAGTGGCGATACTGTCACCTAGCATTAAAAACAAGTATTAATTTGTAAATGAACCTCCTCAATTGTGTTCAAAGGAAGTAATTAAGCATTTAATGTACTAACAAACCAGCACAAATATTAGTTCTGTTTCCAAGGTACCTCACAACCATATAAAATTCCCCTCACACTGATGATCTGCAGCAGAACAGACTCCTGTACAACACCATTTTCAATAGATTCAGGCTTACTAGAGTTTTGCACAAGCTATACAATTTATACTGTTTCAAATTTAGCAACACATAAATAGCTACTTACACATATCTGGGACTATTAGACTTGATTTTACATTCTGGAGCATTAAAAAATAACAGCATCTTGCCAGTATCCTGCTTACAAAATGCTACAAATTCTTTAATAATCATGCACTATGTTCAGCATTTTAAAAAAGCTCAAAATCATTTTTCTAGCAAGAGCATTTAGGAATGCCTTACTTCATTAAAATAAGGTTTTAAACAATGTCTACATTTAACTTACATAATGCACTGGGTTTTCTGTAATTATCTAGTAATTCCAACTATTCGGTAATACAGGAGACTTAAAGCGCAGCTTAGGAACAGCAAGATTTGTATTTTCCAGCAACCCCGTGAAACTCTGGTGAAGTTAATTCATTAAACTGACAAGAAAAGAAACCTTAAAAACAGTCAGGCAAAGTAGTTTAGCAGCTGTATACAGGGCTTTTCTTCTACTCGAGGCTTTAATAATTTCAACAGGCACTATTACACAAATCATCTTTCAAACTCTGAATAGCCATGCTGCAATGAGAACCAAAGCTGCAAGAGTCGTGGTTCTCAAGTAATGCACAAAAATCCCGATATACAGGGTGTCGACTGAAAGACACATTCATTAACTTTGTTTTCCTGGCTTTAAAAAAAGTCAAGTGAGATGCTGATTGCCAGTCAACCACTTTATTTCTGACATTTTTAATAGACAAAAGGCTTACAGTTAGCACTGCATTGTGCCCCACCCAGCTGGCTGAGAATTGTCATCTTCTCACTCCATTAGGCTATCGGGTTGTATTACAATTTCCTAATTAAGCATTCCCTCCGATACATGTGTCTACCTTAAAAACACACTGTTCCTTCCCTCCCTCCCAAATAATCTTTTGGCAGGTCAGACACGAGGAGGAAAATCCCCATGAATGAAACAATGAAGGAACAGGATAGTACTGACCTCTTCTTGTAATAACATCTTGCATCTCTCTCTCCCTTGCTGGTTTCTTAAACTAGGAAACCAGTTCTTTAAAAATTAATTACCAGAAGGAAAAGACCCAACCCTTCTTCAAAGCACTCACTCCTCCTCAAAACCAGGCAAGCCTATATTGGTCAATTTTTTATCCTAAAAATATTTTGAGAACAAGGATTTTTCCACACACACATGCTTGCATCAATCTCACTCTGTCTGCATAAGACATATTAAATGTAATGGTTAAAATAAGACGAAGTAAATAGCACCGTTTTCTCTCCTTGCACCATGCATATGTATTGACACTACGCAAATGCACGGTATGTGAAAAGGATGTTAAAAACTATATACTTATGAAATTCAAGTTATGAGATTTTCAATGAGCAAATGAATTTAACCACCTTCGTAAGAATAGTAAATGACAAGTTTATCAGGAAAGAATGTCACATTTACTTAATCCCTATTTGCGTGATTTGAGCAGCCATACCTTACCATGAAATACAAAGTACACACTGTGAGAGAATATTGAAGACACTGCTACACCACAGAAAACATATTCTGTTTTCAAAACAATTTTAAGTAATATAACATTCTCCCAAGTCTCTCTATGTACTCTAGATTTAACTAAAACCCTCATATATCTTTTAAAATGCAAGCCTGACTAAGACTAGCCAACAACAATATTATGCTAACACAAGTCAAAATTGAACATCTTTTAACTTGATGGATTAAAGGGAAAATAATCAGGTAGGACATAGTTTTCTTGGGAAGGCCCAATTCCTCCCTCCCTTCTATTTCTAAAATTGATCTTATGTTATTTCTCTGCTTCACAGCATCTTTTTAAAACCTATTTTACATCTCCAGACAGCCATCACGCACAGATGCAGTAGCAAGAGTTTTCAGAAATGTGGTCTTCTTTTCAAAGTAAAATACAGGCATATTAAGAAGAAACCTTACTTCTTGCACTACTATTTCCCAGTATGTGTTTGACAGAATCCTATTAAACCACAATTACTTAACCTGTAGCGAAATGCGGTCAACTCTCCCCTTCTGAACGGGCATTTAATACGACGATGTTTTATGCCGGTAAGACAGTTTTTATTCTTATTACATTAAAAACATTATTTCTACATTAAATACGTTGTACTCATTACCATACCTTAGTTTTGTTCTGCGGTTTTCATCTGTTCCTTGACTGTTGAGTGGTATAAATGGAATCCTTGAGGTACCTACCTTCCAACATTTTAATGGCTCAAGAAAGGCCATAACATTGTCACAAATTAATTGAAATATATCTCATTCTTTAACGGGGGGTAGGTGCTGATAATGCAAGCACTGGAAACACAGGCAAATTCTTTTCTACTTACTATTTTTTTTTTTTTGGTATGAAAAGCGGAGCCTTTCGGATATTACCCATGATGCCTCCCAACCAAAAACATCTGCAATATGCTACGTTCCCCATTTGTCGCAATCAACACGCCTATTTAAAGCAGGGGAAGAAACCATTAATCTACCAAAATACATGCACACAAAAATTCAGAGAAATACCTCTTGTACTTACACGTTGCACTGAGCCTCATGGAGGAAGGTAGTAGATTCAGTGCCAGCCATGTTGAAGACCTGCAAGACCCAGGTATTTGTGAAGATGTTATTTGTTGGCTTTGTGACTTTCGACTATAAAATATCCACCACTTCCCTAGAGCTACCTACAATTTTGCTATTGCTCAAATTTTAAATGTGGTTAGTGAGAGACAGGGTAAGGAGAAATGTTCTAGGTATTTTAACCTCTTGATGTTACAGCTGTAATGAAAGAATGTTTAAGAAACACGTGAAATGCACTTTCATGAGTAACTATTTCCTTTCTGCTGAAGCAAAAAGGGAAAAAAAAAGTAAAAAACAAAAATCAAGCCTTTGAGCGATTCAGTTCACACCTTCAGAGGTAACAACTCTGCTTGGTTAGGACAAATGGTAGGACATGCAAGGTGATGTTTGAAATCAAGGTCTCATCCTCAAACACTCTTTTTCGTCTTCTCCCTCCAAGTAGGTCACCCCTCTCAGCTGATTTTGTGTAATTGGTCTAGTTTGTGAGAAAGCAAAAAGAACCCATCCTGCAGCATATGCTAACAGGAAAGCTAGTGCCCTACTGCAGGGGGAGAGGGCTTACTAAAAGGGAGCATCACCATCTATTACCCTTTCAGATTTCTTTCAGGTTGTAGCAACCTGGATTTCTCAAAACCATTTCAGCAGTAGTAGCACAGCAAAGGCGTTTCCTGGTGGTTCCCTGTTAGTGACTGCACTGAGCTACAGCCTGGTCACCAAACCACGACTGCACGAGGGCAGCCAAGCTCTCCTCATCCCAAACACTCAGCGCTCAAGCTTCACCTGGGCATCCCCCCTCCCGGGTGACAGTGAGATGTGCTGTGTCGGTGTGGGAGCCTGATTGCTCATTCCCCTCGCGCAGTCCCTAGGAAGAGGTGGGTGCTCTGGGGCGCTCCCTTGCCGGGGGAACAAGCAGCGCTGCTGTTCTGGAACCTTCCAGCGCATGCCAACGCAGTGCCTGCATCCCAAAATCTGCCTGGCAAAAGCGCACTTCTGGAGAGTGTCTGCTCTTCCCAACACACCAGCAATCGGTTTTTTCATATACTGTATTTCCCAACGAAACCTTAGAGTAATTAATTGTGCTTTTGCTTGCTCCTCCTGAGGTAAACAGTAGCTAGAATGTGATGCTTGCATAAGTTCGGAAGGATTTGAATTAAACAAAAAAAACAACTCACCAACAAATCCCAACCAAAACCAAAAACACGCACCCCGACAGCCGAGGTAGAGCAACACCCTTTTACCCGCAGCTGCTCTCAGGGATGCGGGTCCTGCCACCCCTTGCCGTACAGCCCCGACTGCGCCGTGCCCGCAGCACCCACCGCATCGCCCCGCACCGCAGCCGGCCAAGGCAGGGCCACGCGCGGCTCCCCCCGCGCCAGCCCGCGTCCAGCGGTGCGGGAAGGGCAGGTCGCCAAGGCGAGCCCCCCACGCGAGTATTCTCATCGGCGCGGCAGCCCGGCCTCCGGGAGCGGGGCTTTGTTAATGCCACTTCCCATTTTAAGGAGTTCTAGAAACTTTCCGGGAAGCGCCCGGGGTGGGCAGGGGCTGTGCCCGCGGACTGCCGTAGTGCAGGTGCCGGGCCCTGGGCGAGCATCCACCCACACCGTCAGCGCGACCCCGGGGCGGGCAGGACGAGACGCTTCGTTCCGCATCCCGGCCGGCCGGCGGCGGGTCCGCCGGGCTCTACCCACGAGCACGGCGGAGGCGCGCACACCTATCACCGCCCGCCCCCCCAAGGTCCGCACCCCCGCCGCCGCCCACGCCCCCAGCCCCCCGAGCCCCGCAACAGGTACGACCCGGGCGAGCCCCCCGGCGGCCGCCGCCCCCCGGCACCTTCCCCCGGCGGCGGCGCCGCCGCTCCCCCGCCCCCCACGGGGAGGGGAGGGGAGGGGATGGGATGGGGGGGCCCGGAGCCCCGCGCCCACCGCCCGCGCACTCACCCCGCAGCAGCCCCTGCTCGGCACGGCTCGCCCACCTGCCGGGGCGCGGCGCGGCGGCGGCGCTCGCAGCCTCCCGTACTGCAGGAGGCAGGCAGGGGCGGGGGCGGCGGGGCCGTATATACTGGGCACCCCCGCCCCCGTTGGCGGGGAGGGGGGGGACGGACGGGGGGGGCGGTGCGGTGCGTGCGCGGCGACGGCGACGATCAGGTGACGGGGCAGCCCCCGACACTGCGGAGCCGGGCGGGACCCGCCGGGCGGCGGCCGCGGGAGGCGGGCGGGGGGAGCACCGCGCCACGCCACGCCACGCCACGCCACTCCGCGAGCGGGACGTGCGGGACTCGGGGATGCCGCGAGAAGCGGGGGTGGGACCGGGAGCGGCTCCGTTGTGTAGCGCCGGGTCCCTGATCCCCCCCGTCCATCCCTACGCGCGCCTGGCCGGCGGGGAGACCCCCTACAGCATCCTCTGTGCCGCACCGTCGGAGGTGCCGCTCCCGCGGGGACCCTGCCTGGCCCTGCCTCCCCCCGGGGGCTCGGTACCGATCTCTTGATAGCGCCGCCGCAGTGAGAGCCACGGTGGTTGGAGGTACCCGCGGCTCGGGAGAGCTGGGGGGAAATAAAAACCGGCGTGTCCAGGCCGTTCTGAAGTGGGCAGAGAGGTCCTGCGGGTGTGCGGGGGGGCGCGGCGGGAGGAGCCGCCTGTGCCTCCACACCGCGCGCTCTGCTGGCCAGGGGACAGTGCCTGCGGTCCACGCCTATGGTGGGATGAGTTTCATTAAACACACTGATCCCGGAGTTCTCTCTGTTTAAAAAGCAGGATCAGCGTGGCTGCACGGTCTCATTTGAAAGGGACTGTCAGCCTGCGGTAGGGGTGAGCTGACGGCTCGCTTTTACAGGGAGATGCTGGTGCACCTCTGAGGATCGGTATTTGGTGCAGCCTCCTGCAGGGAGGACACCCGCCCTGCCAGGGTCATTGTCTCCTGCCTGCTGCCCACGCGGAGTGCTGGAGAAGCAGCAGGCTTGGCTGACACGTGGCCACCCCTGCTCCCCACCTTTGAAATCTGGTGCCTGAGGACACTGAGTAACTTAATTCAGGCCCCTGTACCCCTCTTCTGGGCAACGGGGTTATCGCTCTTTAATGTAGCATCTCACCACCCCCACCCACCCGGAAAACGCACCCCCACATTCCACCTTGCTTGTCTGTGCCTGCAGCAACACCAATCCCTTGATATTGGTCAAACGGGGGCTGAGATGAACTTCTGGGAGCACCCACCCACATTAGCAAGGCACTGAAGCACATACCAGGGCTCAGCAAGCAGCTGTGGGATGAGTGATGCGCTCACAGCCCTCTGCTCCCAGTGAGAATTTTTTGTTTAAAGGAGAAAAAACCCCATGACTCTGAAACTGCACCTCTCCTGCCCCCTTCCCCCCCCAAAAAAAAACCCCAACCCAAAACCCCCAAATCTAAACCCATCCAAACACTTCATTTGCTCCTGTTTGCCAGATCAGCCAGTAGATGCCCCTATCCTGCTGGCATTTTGTCCTAGGCTATTTTTTTGGGTTCAGCGATGCCAGGGGGCAGGGGGGCAGGTGAGCACGTGGTGAGTGAAGCCCCAATCCTGCATCTGCCTGTCCTATTCCCAGTGTCCCTCATGTCCTGCCCCGTTCCTCTGCCGCGGTACCTCTCGTCTGTCTGCATGGCACAACTGCCCACCACAGGCAGGCCCACCCCGGGCAGGCCCACCCCAGCCCCTTTCCGAGTCTTTGCAATTACTATTAGCTGTAGAGCTTTATGTGCTCCCCATCTTTGCAGGGTTTGGTTGCCGTGAGGCTCCTCCCTGCAAATGGCATGTTTTTAGGTAGTTCTCATGAAGGGAAACGTGCTGGTGCAGAGCTACCACTCCTGAGTAGGCTTATAGCCCCCTTGAGATTAGGGCCCTTTCGGTGGCATAAAATATATCTAGACTGATGTGTAATCTTCAGACCAAATCCTTAGATCAAAATGTGTTTATTTCCATGAGTGTTTTGTATTTTCATGGAAATGTTTTCTTAATATTTATATTTTATTCATTTCAGTGCTGCAACCTTTACTCATTTACTCCTCTGACAAGGAGTAACCAGAGGCATGTGCTGGGTTGCACCTTTTTTCCCTGATAGAATAGGTATCTTCACATTAGTGCATTAGCATCTTTTTCTCCTTGAAAACTCTTAAAGCTTTAACCTTGCAGCTTACTGCCATGTAATCGTAAAGCTGTGCTTTTCCTGCTAGAAATTTCTCATAGGAACTTGTCTCCCTGACATGATCCACTTACTGTTTTTCCTTGTCAGGTGCAGGCTTGTTTTTCAATAAAAATAAAAGCAAAGAGCTAATTCTGAAATCCTTAGTCAGACAAAGCTTGCACTGAAATCAAGGGGAGCCTTGTCTCAGTGTAAAGATTGCAGGTTGAGGATCAAAATCATTATAATAAAACATTGTCACAGGAACAACATCTCCCACTTCAAAAATAAACATCTTTGCTCCAGTTAGCTATTTATGTAGCTGCAGGAGACTATTGATTTAGGAAAGCTTTCTGGTGCACAGATACTCTAAACCCTTAGCACTACTAAGAAGCAGCACAGCTCAGGAGGAGCAGGTTACAAAGTATAATGTAAACCTCTGCTCTCCTTTGCTTCTGGCAGTACTCAGGTAAAGCCTCTGGCTCACCTTCACCTGAAACACCCATCTGCCAGTTCTTCTCCCCATCCCGTGGCCAGATGGTCCCAACCAGGCTGCATTGCTGGCAGAATTAAATATTTGCCCATGGTGGGGACACAATGCTTCATAGCCTGGCAAAGGCCCTGAAGAACAAGAGCTGCATCCCTGCTTGAGTATGATACACCTTTAGCTTCTCCCCCCTTGCCTCAGAGATTCTTACAAGAGGGACTACAGAAATTTTGGTAATTGTTCCAAAATAAGAACAAATCTACTAATACATCACTAGCACAAATCAAGAGGCGGGGCAGGCAGAGAGAAAGCCTGATTCAAACAGAGGAAAATTTGTCATCATATTTGTATAAATTTCCAGAATTTCTGTAGTGATAGAATCATCCCATTATACTTACGGTAGAAAAATACTTGCAGAATTATTTTTGAACAAAAGCTACCAAGTGGTTACATTACATAAAACAGAAAATTGAAAGTCAAAAAACTGAACAGTGCTATAAAGTGTTTCTAAACAGTCAGACTTTAATCCCAACAAATAGCAAAGCTGTAAATAACAGGAAGAGCTGGTTACTTTTGAGTATTGCAACTTACAGCACATAAAGGTACATTTCTAGGAATTAGGCCGGTGACTTCAGTGGGAAAAGAGTTGGGCTGGAAGTGTGTTATAATTATTTTTATGGAAGATGATGGAGTCTTTCTCACTGCTACTGCCATACAGATCTCCTTACAAGGTGTGTAAAGAATTAAGTGTTTTGATAAGTAGTGTCCACCAGGAACCAGCACATTTGGCCCCTCACCAGAAGACATTGCTACTCTAACAAGAAATAGATAAACTTGAATCCACGAGTAAATTTTTATCTCAGGGGAAGGCGAGTATGGTATTTCCGCACTAATGCAAACAGATGTTAACATAAAAGAAGCTGAAACAACACATCGCTCAGAGAAAATCTAAGTTGCTCAGCCTTTAATCTATTTAACATAAATAACTTCCATAACTATGGTGAATAGGGCAGTTGATCAGAAGTCCCGGTATGGAGGCTTGGAAGTCATGGTATGAAATCTGTTCATTTTACATCCCACATCCCGAAAAATGGCAATATCTGTGTCTGATGTTCTGAGAAATGCCCATACCACATAATTCTGTTTAGTGGCCTATTTACGTAGAGACTGGCTCTCTGCTGAAGTGTAAAATAGCGCTTTGGCATAGTTGGAGGATACAAAAGTAAGTTGCATGCACTGGATCTGGTTTTAACATCCTTTGGGAGCAGGCAGGCAAATGTGGTAGTTCGGCCATTGGGCAACCCTCATAATGTGTTCAGAGCTGCCTTCTGATTAACCAGACACTTCAAGCTCCTCTCCAAAAAGCAGCAGGTGAACTCTGTTTTATTTGCTGTACATGAGAAGAGGGTAAGTGCTGTATTACTCCAGTTAGAAGCTGGTAAACCCCATTTACCCATTATAGTCCTGTGGACTCTTGTCTCTGAGCAGTGGAGCTTGACTTGAAAAGCCTTAAAAAGAGGAAGGGTAAGTCTGTGGTTGTGTTGGGGGCAAGGCTTTGTAGCTTCAATTTTAATTCTTGTCCTGAGCTGTGGATACCATTGCCTTGCTCTCCTGTTTGCCACCAACCCTTTTCCTCTGCAATAGAGAGGTAATATTGCCTTGGTCTGCTATGTCTATTTAGGTCCTAGACACTTGTGACCACAAACTAATCGCATACAAAATGGGGTCCTGAGCTTGGCTGAGAGGTCAAGGCATAGCACAAATGATTTGCCCATCTAGTATCCATGTGGGGCCTCATGCTTGAAGTAAGAGCAGTGCTAAAAGCAGCAGACTGCAGCTCAGACTTTCATGGGCTTCCTAGTTGCCCATGGAGCCTAGGGAGGAGACAGCCCTCTGCTTCCCTCCTTCTACTCCCTCCTTCTACTTCCACTTCTCTCCAGAAAGGACCTTTTTTAGACCCTCATGTAGCAGATGTGGGTCCAGCAACCCTCCATGGGGCAGGACTTGGGAAACCCTGGGAGAGTTTTCCACATATGGCTACACAGCTGCAGAGTGGCCCAGGGGACATCCTCTGTCATGTCCTTAACCCTCCATCAGGGAATGATGGAGCTGAGGCCATTGCCCACAGCAAAGGGCATACAAAAATTTAATTTATTATTCCTATAGGGTGTTTGAGATGAATTGACTGAATCTAAGGAGTTGATACTCATCGTTACCAGTGAGTCTGCCCATTCATTTAGCAGTAGAAAATGAGAAAATGACCAGAGAGGGACCAGGACTCTCACCATCAGCTTGTAACCTTTCAACCATGAAACCTTTGGTTTAAGACATGTACTGCTTCTTGGGCTTTCCCATACTGTTCAATGTTTGTAAGAAAAAGTCCTTTGTATGCTACCTGCCCCCAGACTACAGATGACACAAACCAGAGTTCAAGAGCTCATGATATCATAAAATGGAAGAAAAACTGCAATGTTTGCATTTAAACTGAGCTCTTTGAACAAACGTTTTGGAATTGTTCATAAACAAGAGGTTCCAGTAAAAATGTGACTAATGCCATTAGTCATCAGAACTGGACCTTCTGCATCGCCATAGACATGGGTGGCAAAGTTCCCATTGCCTTTAGCAGGAGTAGGTTATGTTTCTAGTAGATTTACTGACCTTACCTAATATGTCAAAACCGTCAAGCCCCATCAGAAGACCACAGTATATGAAATGCTATGCTTAATAGCAGAAGAAAAGAGTATTTTGGAACACGAGGAAGCTGATGTGAAAGGAGCAATAAAAGACTGCATTAAATGATGATGCCTCTATTGAAAGGAAATTCACAGGCATCTGGGGCCATTACCTTTCATATCCCAGCAATCTGGAAATTAACCTTTAACCCTTCTCTGTTGACCTCCTCTCCTTTCTCTTTTTCTGTCATTCTTTTTTCCTAATGACTGGAGAAGATAGATATAGTGTATGATTTATGCTTCTGAAGGCTACAGTCTGCCTCCTTCTTATGCTGTCCCAAATGCTGCAATGTCTGTGTTCACTCAGCTCCAGAAAGAGTCAAAGCTTCACTCAGATTTACTTCCACATCATCCTTACCAACACCTGAATTTTTTATGCTTCATTTATTCCAAATCCTGTGTTATTTAATTACCTCTGACCTAGGCATAAATCTTACTCCCATCTTCGCTGTCACCTAGAAGTGAGCAAAACACTAGTGGTGTTGGATGCCCTCTGCTTCAAGGAGAGGTTGAACCCTTTGGACTTGCATAGGGTGATGCTGCACAGGGGGTGTACGGAAATACACCACAGCCACATTACGAAATTGAAATCAGGAATAAGAGTCACCTTTAACACTTGATCCCGAGGGAGAGGAATGCAGGAATGACTATTTCGTGTGCTGATCACAGGGATATCTGGCAGATAGAGTGTTAGATCAGTAGGTTTCAGAAAGAGTGTGACAGAATCACTTTTAAGCATGGAAAAAGTGACTATAAAACCAAAAAGGATGGTTACAACTCTTCAGGGCTATGATTACTGCACGCAGAATCTCTGAAATGCTATGAGTTAGCAATATTAGCTTCATCAGGAGAGGAACTAGGAGAGCAAGACATGGCCTCTTGTCATGAAAAATGGAAATTCTGCCTGAGTAAGGTCTGAGCTGCCTTTGCCTGCAGAGCAACTGAAAGTCCTGAGTCATCACACTGAATTGTAAGCTGCTGGCTGCAAATCCAGGCACCGAATTCCCACCTAAGTTCTCTGCATGTATTGCAAATGGAATTTGGCTGACATAGCTGTATTTCACCACATGTCAAAATGTGAGTTTCTCCTATGGTTTCCTTTTCCCTGGAGGCTTCCCTCTTTGCCTTGGGCATGCCTTTAATGTGCACCAAGAGCTAAGACTGGCATAACTAGTCCTCACACCATCATGCTCAGAGACACGTGGTGACTTGGTTCTTACCTACACACCTGGTTTTTGGACTTTTTTTCCTGCAGAATCCAAAGGTGGGTGAGGAAATCTAGTTGAACTCTAGGTTTCATTATTTTGTAAGATATGGCTGAGACATGTACCTGGTAGTTGAACAGCGTTGCTGGGTCCTTTCCTTTAAGCATTGCTAAGGTCACACTGGTACCATTCAGCATCTCTGGAGTCACACTGAAGCTGTATGCTGATTTAGCCTTAAGTGATGGGTTTTCCTCCAAAACCATCTAAGTGCTTTCCCAGAGAAATGAAGGCATCGCCTGCAGTTCCTAATGGCTGGTCCAGATTTGCAGGGAAGATATACTGAGAAGAGGTGATTTTTTTTCAGGTTATTGAATAGGGATGTGCTTAGAATGATGGAGCATGGGAGTCTGCTTCCCCACCAGAGCTGCACCATCACTGCTTGTCCCCTCCTCTTATGCAGACCCTGCCAGCTCACAGGCACCATTCAATTTATTTCCTCTGGGCTCTGTCAGAGCATTTGCTGCTATTTACAGAGAGCTGCTCTGAAGCTTTTGGGGAGGTACAGTTTTACCTAGTATATTTGCCAGACACTCAAAGTGACTGTTTCCTCCCCTGGCTGTGGCAGTCCCAGCATGCCAGGAGTAGAGGGCTTTGCTTTTCGGTGGGTGCTCCCATCCCTACATGAACTGCAGCAGTGGCACATATGCGTGGGATGCAAGAGTGCCCTTTGCCTGGCCTCCTTCTCTGTCTGTGACCAGAAGTGCTTGAGGGACGACCTGTCAAGGAACTGGTAATAGAAATAAATGAAGGCAAATCCCCCTCCTATTGTCCACAGAGGCTATTTTTGGTGCAACTATTTTAAGGGTTGTTCTTCTGGCGTTCCACATCCTGACATTTCAGCACATTTGCCTCACCTACTGTCTGCATTACTGGGTTTTCAGCTATAGATCATCCCTATCAAGCCACTGCAGTGCTGTATTTATAAAACAATTACTCCAGGAATAAAAGGGGTGTATCCACTCTCCCCCTGCCCCCAGAACTTAAGAGCCTCAGCACCATTTTAATATTCAATATACGATGCCTTAGTCAAGCAAAACACACTTCATGCAGAAGTTGTTTAATAAAATAAAAACATGCTCCAAAGTGACCCACATGGCAGGGGTAATTTAGTATGCTGCTCTTCGTGCTTTCTGTTTTACTTCTGCTGTTTACAGATATTTTTTTTCTCATCTGTTTGCACAAGGAATATATGCTGATGCTGTCCTTTTCATGAATAAATCTCTTCTTAGCATGTTGGCCAGCACAATAAAAAAATTAACAAACAAATTAGAGCCTGAACCTGTAACCTTCTATGATGAAAGGAAAACCTGTTCATGGGCCAGCTCCCTGGCTTGCAAGGGACTTTTTCTGTAGGAAGAGCTTCTCACATGAGCTACATGTACAGGGTCTCAGAATTTTTGTGCTGCAGAGCTTGACTGTCGGCCAAAGCTGGAGGCGGCTCAGCAAAGGGAATAAAGGTGGTTGTCAAAGATGAGTCTCAATTTCCTTTTCCTCTGCCACCTGGTTCATTGGAAGGGCCAAAGCTTGCTGTAGGCTTATGATCTTGGTGGTATGGTTTGCCTCCAAAGCAAGAATTATGCCTGTGGTGCCTCTTCCAGCAGAAGAATTAGGACATGGTGTCTCTGAAGTTACATGGATTCCAAAGTAGATTGATGGGAAGAAGTCCTCACAAAGGTTGTTAAATATAAAGGCAGCACCTCAACCTCAGGTATCCTCTGAGTTGTCTGGAGGTTGAGTGTCTAAAGGAGAAGTATTATCCTACGTTGCTCTTCTGCCATTAGCCATGTGCACCTTCCTCTGACGTGTTATGTCTGTCCTCATGTTCAGAGCTGACCTCAGCAGTTCCCAGATCCAAGTTAGAGTATTTTCATTTGGCTACATCCTAGTAAGCAAATGGTGAGAAATGGTCAGGACTTGGCATATATTGACCCAAATGCCACATGTTAAACTTTCCTCTTCCCTCCTGCCTTCAGGAAGACTCTTACTCATCCTTGTGCTGGTGTTGAGGGACCAGTACAATGCAGGTGCTTGTGACCTGCTTACTTATCAGCTCAGCTGGAAGCAAATGCCCTGGCCAGACCAGTTAGCCTGGCTCAGAAATGCCACCCAACTTCAGCCAGGTGATTTTATGTATAGATCAGGAGGTTATACAGGACAACATCTGAGAGACAGCAGAGATCTGCAGCTGGGGTTGTCCCCAGCACGTGCCATCTGCCAGGCAGTGTAAGAGTCCCCAGCTGAGCTTGCAGGACATGCAGAGCATACTTCCCTGAGCAAAAGAGGGGTTTTAGCCCAAAGAGCATCTGTCGGGCGTCAGCTGCCTTGTGTCCCCCGCTCAGGTACAGCTTTTGCCAGGGTCCTCCTCAGCTTGGTGAGGAACAGCTTTCTCAGCCTTTTGGAAGGGGAAAATTGTTTTCCCAGAGGTGGTTCCAGGTTCCCAGAGTTGTGGACACTGGCTGTCCAGAGGTGAAAATAACAGGATTGAAAGTGTGTACAAAGAACTATTTTTGTCAATGGATGAATTGTAGTAGGTGCAGTAATAAAAAAATTAAAAATTAATATGACTAACCCAGGCTCTCAGCGGCCCTGGCTCCCAGTATGCTGAAAATGGTATCAGCCTAAGTCTTTTATGCACTGAAGCCTACAAGGTAAGCAAAACTCTACTTGGTATCTTTCTTCGCTCCAGCAAGAATAGTCAATAAGGCCTTTGTGTTGTGCCTGGCAAGGAAATGACAAAAACAACTGCATCTTCAGCCAAGAAAAGCCTTGCAAGGATAAAGATGATAGGATTTCAACTGAACAGAAGAATTGCACTTTGGTATGAATAACTGTATAGGCTTAATATGCCAATGTATCCAGCAAACCTAGTGCTGCCAGCTAGTGTTGGTTGAGTGTATCCATCCAACAGAAACCTGCAGCCTGGGATCACCAGTTTTGATATGTTGGTGGTTAGGAGAGTTTTAAAGGGTAATCAAGCAAACACCAGCAAATGTCCTACAAAATAGTGCTAGTTTTACAGAGCCAGATACACAAGGTGGATTATTTAATAGAAAAAAAGGGAAATAAAATCCACAAGGCAGTATTTCAATCAGTGACAGTTGACTGGATGTGTGTCAGAAGGGGAGGCTAGAGCAAGAGACATTTCTGCAAATACCCCAAATGCAAATAAAAAGATGAGTCTCCTGCCTTGTGCAGTGCTGCCAAAGGTCTTCAAACACAGAAGTAAGTCCAGGAGCAGAGTTATCAGAGCGCCCTTGTATAAGACGTAAACAGGCCCCCAGGTCTCACCTGCCATCGAGAAAAATTTGTCTTCCTCCTCTGAGGGGGCAACCAGAGCCCCTAAGAGCATGAAGGAGATTAGTCTTGGTGGTTGTGTCCAAAGTCAGAAGGCTACTCCCATTTCTTCTTGCTTCCTCTGCCCCTCAGTGTAACACACTTAATCTCTGTATGAAGCACAGGATGTTCATGTTTGCCTGAAGCACATATTTCAGAAAGACTTTAATAATTTATTGAAATAATTAAGGGTGAGAAAATCCATAACTTTCTGTGGCAGTTTGCTCCCAGTGCTGATCAACCCTAGTGCTAAAAATGTGTACCATATTTCCTATTAAACAGGTCTGATCTCACCATCCAGTCTTTGATACTTGCTGTCCCTTTCCTCCATGAGGTTAAAAGAGCCCTTATATACCCAATATTTTTCCTCCCTTAGAGTACTTATCTACTGTCTATCAAATCATTCCTCAGTCAACTTTCTGATGAGCTAAACAGATTGAACTCCCAGCCTTTCACCAGAGAATAGCTCTCTAGTTGTTCAGCTGGTTTGGGGCTCTCTTCTTTATATGTTTGCTGACTCTTTCCAAATACTTCTGGTCACATGGGTGTCAGAAGTACACTCACTATTCTCAGGTTTTTTTCACCAATGCTGCACACAGATGTGCTTAGTTTTTGGTTGTTTTTTTTTTTTTTCATTTAATGAAGTTGCCCTTTTGTCCTTGGCCATTGGGATCGTTGGATTTCTCTGAAGGACCCATTCCAGGCTGCAGACATCTTTTCTAGAAGCAACCAGCGTTTGTTGCTTCTAGGTTTGTTGCATGTTACTGAAAAGGACTCTCCAGTACAAGCCATCTGAACTGTCACATGCGTACCCACATGTTATTTTTCCCCCTGACCATTTTGATGTCCTTGGTGAAGTGTGGTGTACACAAAGGCAGCTGGGGGAGCGTGGCTGGGATGATACACTCAGTGCAGGACTTCGGTAAGGGAAAGTCGCAACGGTTACGTGTGCCTCTGTCTGATCCCACAATCCAGGGATCCCAAGTATCCCAAGAGCCTTCTATTCAGTGGTCAATGCCTCCACAGCCAAAATCTTTCAAATAGTCAGAGGCATTTCTTGAATGAAATAATGTGTTTGCAGGTTACTTCTGGCTTGCTGTCTGGTTTTGAGCTGCCTACCTCAGTACTCTGCCCTGATCAGCTAGGAAGCTGACCTGCATGGTTTTGATGAAAGAGCACTTAATAAGAATAACCCTTCTGCTCAAGTTTGGGCCCTCTGAAACCGGGATATGGGCATGTAAGCCTCAATGAGAACCCTCACTCATCTGTCCCATACTTACCCAGGGGATGTATCAGCCTTGTCACCCATCTGATCACACTGCACCTTGCGCTGCTTGTCCACGCAGCCGCCACATCTTTTTCAGGGTACAGATCCTTCCTTCAATTTTGGAGCTGGCTCACCCAGTGTTTCCTGCAAGATCAGTTCAGTGAGTTGTCCTGGTACTTACTTAATGTTAGTCTTTTTTTTTTTTAGTGTTTGTTATATTCTGAAAACAAAGGATTACTAGGGGGCATATATTAACACCTTTTTTTTTAAATTCCCTTTCTCCTGCCTGAGACTGACTAGCATACAAGAAATGAATGAATAGCCAGAGCAGAACTGAGCACAGAGAGCATCACACCATGGCCACATCACCCACTTCTTGAACAAACGTGGTTTCCCAGAAGTCTAGAGGGACTTTGTCGGATTTGTGAATTCAGAGGTGGTTAGGTCTTTGGATCTCAGGGAAATAATTGGCAGTGTGGTTTAGGATCAGAACTGACATTTCTTCCAACATCCAGGAAACAATTTGCACGAATATGTTTGTGATTACACAATCAATGAAGGCTGTACATGAAGCAAAATCTTTGCCGGTGTGGTTAGGGATAATGGCATTGGGGAGAAATCCCAAGCAGAGATAATTACTCAGTGTTTAGTAGATCTGGTTATACAAGCTACCAAAACAGTAGTGAATGTGAACACCTTGAAGGAAGGACTTTTCTTAATGATGATTTTGTTGTTGTTGTACCACCATCATGCATTTGTTTGCTTGCAAAGGAAGTGTGTGCTGTTTATTTCCCCCAACTGATGTATAAAAGGAATAAATGAAGCTCAGTGAGCTGAAATGAGGAAAGACAGGCAAATCAATAAATCACAAAGTCATTAAGAGCAGGGAGCAGATTTTTTATTGCATTGTGAAATGCACAGGAAGCCACTGAACACTCCTGCACACAGGGATGAGTCTAGTTACATGCATATTAAGAAATGAGCCATTGCATTTTGAAGATTAATATTAAGTGAGTGAGCATCATAAAAGACTTTACAGAAGTCAAAATTAGAGGCTGTGAAGGGGTAATTGCTGTGACCACAGACTTTGCAATGGAGCAGGCTGGTTTCTGTATGCAGTGCAGTTTGCCATCTCATTCCTTTGTTGGGCCATGGTGTCATGGAGCTGTGGAGAAGCAGGACAGCACTGTAGGGCAGCCTTGGTCACTTCACTTGCTTCAGCTGAGTGAGACGAAGTAATGGTGAAGAGGGTGAGAGGAGCCTTCATCCCTTAACTCCAGAAAAGGAGAGTTCTTCACTCTCCAGAGTCCATATCAGATGGATTAAAGTAGGGTAGGGAAACAAGAAACAGTCTTCTCCCTTCTTCCCCAAACCCTTCTCCAAGGACTATGGGTACAGCAGAGTGAAGGAGGGAGGTCAGAGGGAAGGTGGTGGTGTCCATCCTCAGACTGTTTAGCAGATAGGTTGGTTATCATGTTTGGTGGAGGTGTCCACCAGGTGCAGCAACAATGCAGCCTGTATGGCATCTGGGTGCTTGAGAGAAACCAGTGTGTGCAGTTCACACAGGGACCAGTGTGATGTGCAGCTTGTTAAAAGGAAATTAGAAGCAACAGCCAAGAGGGTAAAATGCTTGCAAGTGGTGAGAAGATTATCTCAAAAGGCACCTCACTACCAGGTCACAGTCAAGGTACTTCCAGTTATCAGAAAATGTTTTAAAAAGGAAGTAAAACAGGGAGAAAGTTAGCAGCTGGATAAACAAGGCAGTCAAAGATGGCCTTAAGAAGTGTAAGTTGTGTCCAAACCAGAGAAAACAGAAGAGCATAAGCTCTGCAAACAGAAGCAAACCTGTAGTAAAAGCAGCCAAAATGAATTTTTGTGAAATAATTTACTAAAAGGCATAAAACCCAATAATAAAACAATTTTCAGCTACATCAGTCAGAGGCCACTTGCCAGCAAACACATAGGACCAAGAGATGACCAGAGGGTAATGGGAGCACTTAGAGATGACAGGGCTGTAAGAGTGGAGGCAGACGAGCCCTCTGTGCTGGTGTTTGCTGGAGAGGAGCCTCAGGAAATCTCCTACACCACAGCTTTTTTTTGACAGGGAATGAGCAAGAAACAGCCTCAGATTGAACTGTCAGAAGAGGAGGTTTTAGAGCAAGTTGATGAAACGAATAGCAACAAATCACCTGGTCCAGCCAGAGTTCAGCCTGGGCTCCTGAGGAGACTCAATTACAAGACTGCCAAACTACCGGCTGCGATGTGTAAGCCCTGCCTTCCATCAGTCATGTGCCAGGAAATGGGGGTGGTAAATAGGATACTCTCTTAAAAATAAAGAGCTTTGGGAAACCACAATCTTGTCTGTCTGCCTTCCATTCCAAGTAAATTGTCAGGCAGAGTGATGAAAAAAAGACCAGACAGACAGGTTGAATTGATACTACAGGTCTGTTAGAGTCCTTCAGAAGAGCCAGTACATCTGTGGATGAGGATGACCCTTTGGACACAGCGTATTTGGCTTCCCCAAAGGTGATGACAGGTCTTTCACCGAACTGTCTGCTTAGTGTTCAGGAAAGCACACAGATGTGTCTCTGTAGCAGTAGTTTTGATGACACACTCTGAGTTTTGCTCTCACCCTTGTGTGTGAGCTGGACTGAGCTCTGCAGAGGCTGGGGAAGAGGAAGATTCACCTGACCTGTGGCTCCCACATGCCCCATTTGGGCAGACCTCACCATCTCTCAGGACTCCTACTGGGGAGGTGGAGTCCATCATCTTCATCACTGATGGAGTGCCTTAGCTTTAACACAAGCCCCACGGTGCTATGTGATGTAAAGAGGCAATAATAAAGAAAAAAGTGAGTTCTTGCCCATAAATGTTGTAGTTTAAGATAACAAGCAGTAGAAGCTTAGAAACAGTATCTAAGACTGGATTTGATTCTTCTATGAGGGGTGGTTTCATGTCTCGGCTGTTACAGAGCACAG
Organism: Manacus candei; assembly: GCF_025592945.1. NCBI lineage: Eukaryota > Metazoa > Chordata > Aves > Passeriformes > Pipridae > Manacus > Manacus candei. Next base: position 4,584,545 of record NW_026138074.1, on the reverse strand, counting down.
CACCAGGGCTAATGTTTGGGTCGAAAAACCCCTTCAAGCCCACATTCTTCTCTGCAGCACTGCTGCCTGGCCACTCTTTTGCTTGTACAGTGCATTATTCCTGTCTTGTTCTTGCATTTATTGGATTGAGTCTCCTGCTGAAGAAAATATCCTGGGGTTACCAAGTTAGTTTTGAACTCTAATCTCAACCTTCAGCCAACTTGTAAACCCATTTGGGTTTATCTGCAAGTAAAATAAATATCTAAGTTATTAATGAAAATATAAGGATTTCCAATTTTTGACCTGACAGCCTGGCTGCTTTTCCCTGAATGGACTGCACTGGCAAGGAAACTTGGACTGGTTCTTCTTTTTCAGGATTTGTTTGCTCCTGTTTGCTAATTAGAGTGAGAGCCCATTGCTCAAGGTTGTAGGATCAGCTGATAGCTTGTTTGCAGGGTTTAAAAGATTAAATCAAACAAGGAAGCTGCTGGATATGCATTTAAAACTAAATTTCTGGTTTTACCTTTGAATATATATAATGTATATAATGTGATGATTAAAATGGAGGATGAGAAAATAGGTTGCTTTGAAAGATTTGAATCAGTTATTTCCATAGGAGCATGTCAGGGAATCAAGGACACTTGATTTCCCTTCATTGTTCTGCATAACTGAATATATTTGGGTCATTATAGCTGAATAATCAGAATAACATTCTTAAAAACAAAAAAAAGGAATAGTGATAGCAGCATCCTATTAAGCGTGGTTTGTTTCTAATCTTCTGGAAAATCAGATTTAACAATTTTCAGAGTCCTTTTTTCCTATTGATGAACTGGGGATTTACATGACTAATGTCTATTAACACATGTAAATACCCCTTGCCTCAATGGGAACTGACAATGGGAAAATAAATCCTGCCTGCAGCCCATTCTGTCATATGAATTGAGCCTATGTGTGGTGTGGTTTCTTGGTGGGCTATCGGCTGGGGTGGAAAACACAGCCAATGTTCATATAATAGGTTTTCTTCTCTGAAGGCAAATGTCAACATCAATTTACCTCTGGGATAAGTGAGACCTCCTGAGGGATCTCAGCCCTCTGTGGTGGGGTCACAGCATGAATCCAATGCCCACATTTTAGCAGACGTGAGATCAGGCTGGCAACCACACAGGGAAAGGCCAAGGAGTGCTGTGGGAGTGGGACATGGTCCAAATCAGGATATTTTCTGAATGTGGAAGAAGGAGGCTCAGTGATTAGAAATCAAGTTTTCTTGCCTGAGCACAGGGAGACAGTTGTAAATAAGTTTCAGTAGCTGTTTTCTCTCTTAATAAAACAGAATGTGTAAACACATCCTAGACGGCCATCCATCAGAAAGACATTTTACATCACATATGTTTTATGAATATTAGATAATGGAGGAATGTAACAAATAGCCATTTTTGTCTCTCTCTTGAATACCAAATAACGGTGATTAGTATCTGTCAAATAAATAATGTGAATAATTTAACAAGACATCGCTATTGTGCAAGAAATGATATCCCATTCTATTAAGCCTTGGAGTCAGTTATTGTGCAAAGATAATAAATACATGGAGTAGCTACAGCAATTATGCCCTAGAAATCTACTTCAAGTGTTGCGCTGCTTTAAGAAAAGCAAACCATTTGGGCTCTCTGCACACCACACAAATTATGTGCCAAATCTTCTGCTCGTGTCAACTGGCGTGACTCCAGCTGTTCCAGCTGTGTTCTGTATACAGTGCCCTTCTGTACATCGTGATCATGTATGCACACACCTTCCAAACTCCATCTCTTTAATAAAAGTGTATGTGACCTTCTCATGTCAATTTGCCTTCTCTGCTTAACTTTTGAACTTTTACTGGTAAAATCTGCCAGAGGTTTTGCAGGCGTGTTCCACAAATCTGCATGAAAATAGGGGACCAGGAAGGGAAGACAGATGATGTCGATGACACCAGCATCTGTCTGTGCTGTGTGTCTACAGGAAATCCAACTTCATGTTGGTCAGAGAACCATGGCCATAAAGAAAAATATAAGATGAAATATTAGATTAAAAGGATTTCAGTGATAGATTTTACTTGGAGGTGATGCTTCTAGATGGCATTGGCCTCATGCTCCAAAACAGGGCCACACTCACCTGCTCACAGGTTTAGGATTGCATATCAAATAGCTTACCACTAATTCATTGATCTTTCTAGATTCCTGCTTGTTGCTCATTATTTAATCAGTCAAAATTTCTTGGAAAATATTATTATTTAAAATAACTATTTGGTACTTTAGAAGTTATTCTAATTACAGAAGGCATTGGGGTCATTACCTTTTACTGAAAAGACCTGATATTTTCTGTGATAAAACATTCCTTTATGTACATAAAAAAGTTTTAAGTATTTGCATTACAGTTTTCTATGCTGTAGGCTTACAGCTCACTTTTTTTTTCCTCAAAATGAAGCTGGGGAAAAATACATATCTCTCAGCTGAAATTTGAAAGTTTCAAGATGAGGGCTGACAATTTTTTTGCAGGCAAGACCTTGTGTCAAGGACATGCTTTTTACCATCCCCATTCCAGACTTGTTTAAAGAACAAGAATATGAAAAAACCCTCCATTGTGGGATGCATCTGCTTATTAACTACTTGTCCCACTGAACAGCTAAAAATCTCCCCAGGGACAAACTTCACACATCATGTTGCAGTGCCACCTCCCCTCTCCTGGACCTTGGTGACTGAGCACCTGAGTGTTCCCAAGCCCAGGGACACTGGTGGTGATGGACTTCGTCTGACACTTACCTGGAGTGCCTATATAAATGGGGCAAAAAGGGGGAAGTGTCTTTCTGCAGCGCTCTCCATAGCTTTGCTCCTGTAGCTGGCCCCTAAGTCATCCAGAGCTTGCAATGTACTCCCAAAGCATGACTTCTGTGGTTCTCTGGCTATGTTTGTCATCTGTAAACCTCACCTGTCTCACACTCTTCTACTTTGGGTCCACAAAATCTTGTCACTGTTATCAGTTACTTGGCTGGTTCCAGTGTTGCAGGTTTAAGTTGTGAATGTAGAAGTTCCCACTAATGTAAATGGACTACAAGGATGTTACCTGATGCTAAATGATGGGATTAATTTTTTAGTGTCTTTCTTAGAAAAATAATGCAGAAGACTGCGTGAAAAAGCCAGTGTCTTAAAGCTAATAAAGGAAATGCCTCAAACATTGAAAGCTACCTGAACTAAGACAGTCCAGCCAGCTCTCCTTTAACTGTGGTGCATCTACAGTGTCTTATGGCCAAACTATGTTCTCTAAAGGACAACTGGATTGTGGAATACAATATATTGGCACTGTGCACACCATGGGTTTGCTTCTGGACTTGATCAGAGCTGTGACTCAAGATAAGCAGTTCTCTGCATCTCATTTCTTACGTAGGCTGAACGGATTTGGATTGCACCTGGGACATGGCGCTGTGGGCAGGGAAAAGCCTGTGCTAAGTTGCAGCCAAATCCCTGCCTAGGATCTCACCCTAGCCTTTTTGCTGCCACAGAATCCCTTAGTGTTTGTGGAAAGGCACAAGAACCAAGCTTTTCAGAGATGGCAATTCGCATGTTGTGGTATCCAGCTTGAAGTCTTCAGACTGGGCTTGCAGGAGTACTTGGCATGCACAGCCACATCTCAAATCAATAGAAGCTATTTTCTGAGCCTATAGAGTGCTGTAGAAAATATGATGTACTATGAAATGATAAGCCTTAGGCGTTTCAAACCTTCCACCCTGACTTAGTGGGTAGTTTGGACCGTTTGCTCAGTGTCTTGGTTGTCTATGTAGAACCATCTCCACTGATAATTGATCTCACCAGAATCACCGTGAGAGTCAGTTAAATGTTTGTGAAATGCTGATACCACACACTGCAGCAAAGCCCAGGAAGGCATGAACAATTCTGCTTTCAGAGCAGGGTGTGAACAGTGTGCAATAAATAATACAGTCATGCATTGATGATGAGGACAAGTAGGATTTTGAGGAGCAATTAATGAGGGAGGGGTCAAGTAGAAAAAACCTCAGTAGTATAGTGAGTTAATTAAAGATGTTTCATAATCCATGTGCCCATAGGAAGTGGTAACAATTGCTCAGACAACCATGCAAAATTAAGCACTCATCTAGGAGGTCTTGTGTAATACCCTTCACCAATTGCCTTGGTATTTGCAGAAGTGAGGTCTGAGCACATCCCCTTGGTCTAAGAAAATATGATTGCATCGATGTTGATATTTTATATCAGATGAAAACCTGACATTTGTGTTTCAAAGAGCATCAAGGCACAAATACCACCTCTGCCAGCCAATGCTAGATGGCCTCCTGCAACTACTATTTCATACATAGTTTAATGGTTTGGAAATGGGGAAACCCCTAAAACACACCATAAAAAAAAACCACGACAAAATTCTGTGGGAGGGTGTTGCTGTACTATAGAGGTGCTGTTTGCCAACAGACAATTTTAACATTGTTTAACTCCTTTTCTTCTTCTTGAACAACTTGGACTTGCATTAAACATAAATGAAAAAAAGGAAAAAAACGAAAAAATAAATAAAGAGAAAAAAAAATAAAAAGGAGCACTGTATGGATGTCTTTACTGACATATGGTGGGACTGAGAAGCTTTATATCCCAGCAAGAATTTCTGGTGGGTTTACCCACTCTCTTGAGAACAGGAAAAAATGAGGCACATGTATAAGCCTCATCCAAATTAACATTGTCTGCTCAGTTTTCAGGGGCATAAAGTAGTTGCTGACTGAAGTTGTGTCTAGTAAGATATTTATTCCACCTGGTAAAGGATCAGCCTTACTTTACCCTGGTAAGGTAAGGTAAGCCTGGTAAGGCTGATGAGGCTGCTGATTTCCATTGGTGCATCAGCTCTTGCCCCGAGTACTGGCATGTTGCAAATATGTGATTTCAGAAAATTACAATAATGTTTTCTGATATCTGCTCCAAATACACAAAATGCAAATTGTTTTGAAAAAGATGGATAGTGTGTTGAGAAGCACCATTCAATTAAATAATTGGTTGTGAGCATCTTTTCTTATTAAAAAGAAGCAATTGTAAATAACAGAATGATATTTAAATGAAATGGTATGTAAGGGCAGTAAGAAAGATTTGCAAGAAACATTTGTAATTGCATTATCTCTAAGTAGAAAATTTATAAATTATAATGAATTATACAAATGTATCCTGATATAAAGGGGAAATGTTTGATCGAGAGCCTGAATATGTAAGGATTAAGTTCTTTTTATTAAGGAAGCTTCTCCTGCCTGTATGTAGTATTCATAAAATATGTTACAAGTTTATAAGTGGAATAGATATTTGCTAAAATACAAATTTAGTACGGAGGGTATTTTAAATATTTAATGAAACAATTATGCTATATTAACATTATGTTCTTTATTTCTCAGATTAAAAATTCACAGGAATTTTTATCCCTCACATCTTTATTTGACATAGCTTTTATTACAGTTATTCTCTATACATTTTCTGAACAGGCTGAATAATAATAATTTTCACATACACTTTAGAATACCTGTGGTTTGTGCTTCGAATGTACTCTATACATATACATCACATCTCAGTATTTATTACCCCAATAGTCTTCACTCTCTTTGCCTGAATGACTGGGAATATGATACATAAACTGGTCACTACCTACATGCTGCACAGCCTGGGAGGAGGGTTGGTGGGGGGCTGCACTCATGTGCAGGAACAGGGAATGACATGATGGTGGCTACAGGAAGCTGGAGACCTCTGGACCCACCAGACAACACAGGGAAGCACTGGAGGGAGGCTGAAGGTGAGAGAGAGGGCAGGGCTGTCTGTCCATCCAGATGACCCAAGTTAGGGCTGCTTTGAGCTGTGGATTTGAGGGAGGCGGATCTGTGAAGACACCTCTGCTGTTTTTTGCAAAAAGACACCATGAACAGTCAAATTAAGACTAACAGGAGATGTGTTTTTCTAAATTTAAGAAGATGCAGTCAAAGCCTCTCTCACCGCAGGTCTTCTGTGTGCCTTTGGGGCAATTAACTGAGCTTGGCTGTTGCCCTGGCTGGGCTGAAGACTCAGTGCCAGATATCTTCACTGGCTGAACTTTCAGGTGTTGCCCAAGCTGAACCAGTGCCAAGGTGATTCTGAAGTTAAGTTTTTCTCCACGGAAGCCACCCAGAAGCCACAAGGGAGCCAGCACAGCTTTCTGTAGTACAGACACTGCTTACAGTAAGGCCACTGCCACCAGGTCCTGCACCATCTTAAACAGCTAACTGGATTTAAGATGAACCATCAAGTGAAGCATAGCAGCCCATGCACTGGCACAGAGTTACAACCGTAAAGCAGAAAAGGAATGCTCACAAACTCCCGACTATTTACAGCTTGCAGAATGAAAAGTTGTTCTGACTGCTAATGACTGCTGATCAGGGCTGAAGCACCTCTCTCAGACAGGCTGAGAGAGCTGGTATTGTTCACCCTGGAGAAGAGAAGGCTCCATGAAGACCTCCTGGCAGTGTCAGTACCTAAAGAGGCCTAAAAGGACCTGGAGAGGGACTTCTTACAAGGGCATGTAATGACAGGACAAGGGCGAATGGCTTCAAACTAACAGAGTAGGTTTAGATTAGATATGGGGAAGAAACTCTTCACTCCAAGGGTGGCAAGACACCGCCTGGGAACAAAAGCTGTGCATGCCCTATCTATGGCAGTGTTCAAGGCCAGGTTGGATGGGACTTTGAGCAGTTTGGTCTAGTGGGAGGTGTCCCTGCCCATGGCAGGGACGCTGGAACTAAATGGTCTTTAAGGTCTCTTATAACCATTCTATGATTCTATTATTTCTTTTAGTTTGTGGAAAGTTAGGTTGCAAACCCAGTGAAGGGCAAGGATTGATACCAACAGGTCTAGTGTCTGTGACTTTTCCACCAGTATCTAAGTGATGCCATCAGAGAAGTTAGAAATACAGAACCACAGTGACATCTTGCAAAAAAACCTTTAGAGAAGGATTTAATACAACATCAGATAGGACAAGCATTACTGGGGGCCTTCCTGTAGGACTTACCCAAAGGTGAAATTGAGACAGGAACTCGGTGTTCCAAGGTCATATTTACTGATAACTTCACAAAGATGTTTCTACATTTTGCTTTACCCAAGATGTCACTGTAATACTTGCAAGGAAACTGTTTTGGAAAATGGCTCTCTGGAGCACTACTATGCTGCTTTGTGCTCTGTAGTGTAACAAGGCAGAACTCACATCTTATTTCAGGCAGTGTTTTTCTCATAAGAGAACTGATCCCAGATTAGCTCTGAAGACAACAAATTGTTACCTGTAGCCATTTATTATTTTTTGCTGTGAAATACAAGAAAGATAAACTTGGTGGTTTAATTGGTGTAAGACCCATTGCTCAAACAGCAGGCTTTATCACACGATCAATTTAAAGAAAAAGAAAGAAAATTCTACCAAAGCAGAGCCTAGCCTGGGTACTGAGAGAGCACTGTCAGCATTTGCAGTAAAGGACTCAGAGTCTGACAACTGAATTTATTAGAAAGAAGGATCTGGGCTCCGATGGATTCAGTCTTGATGAAAAATTAATGGATTTATAAGTCTCCTTTGAGCTTTTTGAAACATTAATACTTATTTTTATTTGTATTACCTTGATTTTAATGATTATTCTCTTACATGTGAACTGTACATAAATATTGACCTTGTCAGCTGTCCACTCCCTCCACTAGTGGAAGGACCCTGGCAGCTCCCTGTGCTCTGCATCTTCTTCAGGCATAGAGAGAGTGTCTGGCTGATGTGGCTGTATTTTTGCTCCATTCATACGATTAGTTTAAGAATATTTTTATACAATAATTATCTGAACTTAGTGTAACTTGATGGAGGAGTGCTTTCTAAAATCAGATGAGTTGAGCACAAAATGTCATTTGTGCTAATCTGTCTGAAACTAGGAAAGTGTGAAATTTGCTGTAGAGAGGAATTATCTCTTCTGCAACATTATAGGCCAGGAAAAAACCCTGTTTATTACACAAAAAAAAATGCATTTTCCACAAAATCTTAACTTATTCATTTCTGACTAAGTTAATGTGTTATTAATTGTGCATTTTTGGATACAGTTTGACGGGGGGAGAACAAACTATCTCTAGCACTGCAGCCACTTAACTGTAACAATCACATTTTCTTTTTAATAGAGTAAGTTAATTTTTAAAGTGATCTACAGAGGAACAGATGGGGGAACGAATTCTCTGTGGGTATCTCCTGCTATACCGACACTCAGAGCACAGAGTGGTGCCTAGTGCCAGGCGCATCTACCTTGCAGTTCTTCCTTCCCTTGTTCTCCCGTTATCTTATGCCTGGTGACCAGAAATGGAAAAGCAGCCTCTGAAGGTAAAAATTCCTCTGTTGTCTGAGCAATCTGTTTCATAAAGAACCTCCTTGCTGGGCTGCAGCATCCCACAGCAGGGTCCTGTCTTAGGGGCTTGTCTGTATGTCTGTAAGCACGATGAGCCTCCAGCAGCAAGGGAGGACCATGGTTGCAAAGAGAAAGCCAGGAGAGGAGTCCCTGGCACACTGATAACAGTGAAAAACACAAGAATAATTAACTGCTGCCTCATCCTCTATTTCGTTTCCTTGCTGACATGTGAACTCCTACTACACAGGAAGCAAATACCCCACTGGCTTCAGTTAAACTGGGATTTCACTCCAGATTTAATCATCTTCCTATCTGCTCATTAATTATTGCTCCACTAATTTATTTGTAAAAGGAAAGAGCAGCAACACATCAGCCATAAAGCAGACCTGAACTGTGGGTTTTCTATGTTCTGTGATTTTGGAAGGAAGTCTCAAACAGGGGGGACTTGGAGGCTGGAGACTGCTCTAGTGGGTGGTGTGAGCAGTTCCTCATGCTCCTGCAGTGTGCCCTGTCCTTCTCTTCTCATACACACACCCTGCAGCCAGCAAAGGGGCTGGGTAATAACACCTGATATTTTTTATCCGAATTTTTAAACTGGAAAATCTGCTTTCAGGTTAGAAGCAAGAGCACAGTGTCAGTTCCGGCAACTGATTCAGAGTTGCTGCAGGGAATAACAATCCCACTACCACAGAAGGAACTGCCTTGGCTGGCTCATGCTCCTTCAGGGTGACAGATCTGCACTAGAAAAGAAAGAAGAGTTCTACAACATACAATTAAAAAGTCTTTAATAACAGTAATTACAACAGAGCAAATAGGACAGAAACTGATAAAAACCCCACCCTTCTCATTGACATATTTTTCTTTAAAATGTTGCCTACAGCTGTTACCAACCTCTGAACCTCAGAGAGTATGCAGAAGCTGAACATTGGTAGAGGAGATAAGTGCACCTTAGCCCATAGGTCATGATGGTGGGAAGCATTTTTAAGCATTCTATTGAAATGATTTACAGAACAGCTAGAGCTGATTTTGAGAAGTCTGAATTTAGACATGCAAGAGATTGAGAGGGGAAAAAAAAGACCATAGTAAAAGCCGGTGCCCTTTCATTTTCAAAGAATGAAATTATTGTCTATTGTATTTACTAGTAATGACAATAATGTTGTGTTTATCTGACAAATTTTGTTCCAAACCTCAAAAACAAGTGATGAGGTGCCCCAGAACAGTGCTGCAGTAGCACTGTATCTGCCTGAGCTCAGATAAGGAAGTGCTGGGAGCTGGTGGGAGCAGCACACCCAAGAAGGAGGCACTCACTGCCTGGAGAAAAGCCCCCTGTGATACCTGCTAGTGTGTGGACACATCATCCCTCTGCTGCTGGTCAGGCTTTTGCAAGATGTAGATCACAGACGAGAGATGACAGGGTGCTGTGGGGCATCAGTGATTTTTCTGGGAAGATGTCTCAGGAGACAAGTATTGGTGTGACAGCTGCTGATGTGCTCAGCCCCTGCTGCCAGCAGTGTTCCAGTAATATGGGTACCATGCAGGACATCTCCCAGTGAGGATGCCAGCCATGCTTCTGCGTACCTGGGCCTCCCACAGGAGCTTTGTCGTAAGCAGCAACATTTCTCCATGCAATCAGGCCCATCCTGGGCTGATGAGAGCCACTACTGGTGCCCCATGATGCAATCTAGTACAATCTGTTGGGGTAAATTTACATATCTGCTCCTTTGGGACTAAAAACCAGGGGCCTTGAGTTGAAGCCTCAGCTTTAAATTAGCTTCTCCAAAGCCACCCATCTCTGTAGATGCAGGAGGCTGGGTTTGACTGAAATGTGCTTTTTTCCCCCAATCAGAGAAATTTCATAATGTCTATTTTGGCTTGGAAACCACACAGTCCAATCAAAAATTAAACACCCTCTCTGGAAAAAATGCAGTTCTCGGAGCATTTTAGAGTTATGCTAAGAATTTTGGACTTGTGCTGGGAGTCTGTTTCAAAATCAATTGAGCCTACCCCCTCCTGACTATCCCTCTCCATCCTCAGCAGCCACCTATGCACTCATGCATAGTGCATGCAGGAAGGTGCAGTACGTGCCTTGGTTTTATTTCATGGAATCATAGAATATCCTGAATTGGAAGGGATCCACAAAGATGATCTTGTCCAGCTCCTGGCCCTGCACAAGACAGTCACAAGAATCACATCACGTGTTTGGGAGTGTTATCCAAATGCTTCTTGAACTCTGGCAGCCTTGGTGCTGTGACAGCTTCCCTGGGGAGCCTATTCCAATGCCCAAACACTCTCTGGGTAAAGAACCTTTTCCTAATATCCAACCTAAACCTGTACTGACACAACTTCAGGCCATTTCCTTGGGTCCTCTCATTGGTCACCAGAGAGAAGCGTTCAATGCCTGCCCCTCCTCTACTCCTTGTGAGGAAGCTGTTGACTGCAATGAGGTCTCTTCTCAGTCTTCTCTTCTCCAAGATGAACAAGCCAAGTGACCTCAGGTACTCCTCATATGGCTTCTCCACCTCAGCTGTTCCTCATATGTGTTATTTCACAGCATGTTATTTGCCTGGATGGCTCAGAGATGGCTGGGCCAGGCTTCAAAGTACTGGAGATCACCTCACCTCAAAAATAGCACTATATTTGAGGAAATAGAGATTTTGAAGCCAAGATTTGCTGCTACATGTCTCTGTTCTCCCTGGGCCTCCAGCAGAGCTGGTTTGTCTTTTGCTAAGCTGAGGAGTTCAATGGCCCATGTCTATGTGGATTAGAAATTATTCACTCTGTCAGGAAAGGGATCCTTTAAAACAGTGGCAAATTGCTTCAGTGGGCATTGCATTAGATTGTGCTTTATATTTGACTAATCAATACGTTTGTGTATTTAAGTATGTAAAGCTGCATCAGTTCCTAGCAAATGCAATATTCATGTAGGTGTGATGTCATGGGCATCTCTCCCCATTTCACCACAGCTAGAGCAAAGTCTGCAGTAAGTGCAGGACAGGCAATCTCATACCTTGCACCTTGGCTGCTCAGTAGTGAGGATCCAGAAGCAGAACAGGCAAAGACTGATACATTCGATTTCAGAAGGTTTTGCAGAAAAAAAAAAGATATCTCTTCCAGTTACAGCAGTGGTATGACTCTCAAATGAGAGGGTTTTTTGCCAGTTTTCCCAGTGATGGCGTTTAGCAATGGCAAAAGGAGGCTTCTCAAGGAAGGGTTCAGTTCACAGTATGAGTCCTGGGCAACTGTGGGCAAGGTGGAGCTAGTCATTGACTTCACTTCCATGTCCACTGAAACTATCATTTCTTCCAGCACGAGTTAAGGAATGTCAATTTACACATCAAGACTGATGTGCACAGGGGTAAATAGGAAATAACATACACCTCATCAGGATTTTTCCCTCTGTGAATTCCATTTCTGATTCTGTTATTCCATGAATCACCACAAGGAAGGTCTAGGCTTGTTTGGTTTTTTTTACCATCTTGCACCACTCCTCCAGTGTATCACTAAACCATTCTTAAAATGCAATTCAGTTGGCCTAGTTCCCAACAGAAAAAACCCTATTTCCAGCCCCTACCGGTTGCATCTCACATATCCTTCAGGAACCACCTATGGGGATTAAAGAGTGAACCCATGTTACAGGCACCAAAGCTCTTAGTTTATCATTAGGTTGATAATATCCTTCAACCTCATTACTATTCTATCATTAGGATTTGAGTGGTTTGAGTGTTTGACTAAGTGGGGCTTTTTTTCTCCTCAGAGGTATAAGAGATGCTGCCTCTCAGCAAGGTGTCCTGAAAACCTTTTCTTAATGAACAAGTGATTAAAAGGCTTAAGTGCAAGCAAGCATCCAAAACACAAGCTGCATTATCACAGAATGAGCCAGAAATAGGATAACCCTCAGCGTCACTGAAAGCACCGAGGTCCTTCACTCCCATGCTCTTGACACTCTCTTGTTCTGTCTCAGTGGTAGCATCTGGGCAGGGTCCCATGGGCAAGCTGTGCTGTGGCCCAAGTTCCATCAAGGACATCTGGCTGTCCTCTGCCATGTACAGCAAAGCCAACCCAGGACAGGGCTGGCTTTTCCCTTGTTCCATCGTTGGTCTCAGGCAGCTCAGGAGCATGCTGTGAGCATCCTGCTCCTACCCAGGCTGTGTCTCCTTTGAGCTGGCTTCCAGGACAGCACAGCCAGCAAATGAGAGCAAGACAGAGTCCTTGGGGGTTTGTACTTCTGTGTTATCTCATATTTCTTTGTGCTATTTCATTTGGAGGTACGGTAAGGTAACACCTGGGCTTCAGCATCACTTCTCAAGACATGGAAATGACTGGCAAATGAACACATATGGAAGGATTGTCAGCCAAGGAAATTTTCCCAGAGTGAACCCCTGGTCCTTCAGAAACCAGAGAAAACTTACCCAGTGGTTACAGCAGAGATCAAATGTCAGCTCATTTTCTTCGCTAGATGTGAGTGTTTTGCAGGCATACCAAGGGCAGTCCTCGCTGCTGCTTCTCTGAGGGATCCCTTGGTGCTGCCATAGCAGCCTGTGCCCAGTATCTGCTCATTCTCCAGTTAGGTATGGGATGAAGAAGAAGGCTCTGGGAAAGCAATGGTGGGTGTTTAACACACCATGCCAGGACCTCCAGAACCTCAACATAGCACCAATGCCAATGCTATGTATCTGACAGGGTCCTTCTGGTGGCACATGCTGCTTATTATCTGAATGAGGAAAGGTGGAGAGATAAAAATAAAATCCCCTTCCTGACCTTTTTTAGAAATTTCTCTTCCATTTGTTTCTATTTCTGTCCTCTTCTCATTTGTTCCAGTAACTGAAACAGCAGCACGAGCTGACACTATCTGTCATTACCCACATCATTTTCAGTGACACTGGTTCAATTAACTGCCCTCACAGATATCTCCATCCTCCTGAGAAAAAAGTTTTGTTTCCCTGGCCCCATAGAACCTATCTGTAGGGATGGGGTCAACTTTGCTGCCTTTGATGTCCCGTGGAGTTTTCTGACTGACGCGTTCTGTGGTGGCTTAACCATTTCCTATTTCTTGCTGACCCCAGAAGATGTGGGGATCAGGTGCCTGTACCATCCCCAGCGCCATGTTCGGGTGTCACCACCACCGAGTGAATTAAACCTCTGACATGGCCTTCCCAACTGCCAGTACCCTGTGGCTGTTTTGCTCTTGTTAAGTGCTTGGGATAACCTTGCTCAGAAGCACCTTTGATGGGGCTCCCTGGGCAGGGATCCTCACTGAGGGATGGGTCTGCCCAGGGCAGGCACAGTGGCTGAGACCTGAGGAAGAGCCATTATCCTCTCTGTACCATGGCCAGGAGAAAAGCTGCCCAGTCTGCCTCGGTTTCTCTGCTGACCAGTCTTATTGTGGAGCATCTTGTTTATTGTAATTCCTTTTAGTGACCAGAATATAATGTCCTCAGTTTTGATTTAGGTTGTGGTTTCTATATAGATAGCATCTAGGCACTTATGACTTCCTTGTAGGTTGCCATTAAGGACTGTGTATTAGTTTTCAACACTGCCTATTTTCTTCCAAAGGCACCTCTTCTCCTTCCAGTCATTTGAGATACCTGTGGAAAAGGAACATTTTGCATAACTGACACTGGGTTATGACCTTGCTTCAACTGGAGAAGACTTTTAACAGAGGAGAGGTTAGTATAATCCAGGTTGTAACAGAATTATCCAGTCCCAGACCTCTGATTTCTCTTCTTCTGAAGAGAAGAGGCAGTACAAGTGATCTAACATATCTCATCCAGGGCTGTGAGTAGAGTGCTGATTCACTGGAGAGCAGGAAATCCAGGAGAAATACTTTATTAACTTCTTGCCTTGCTGGTAGCCTAGGTGGAGAGGGGAGTGGAAGGGAGTCTTAGAATTAAAAGTCTGATAATATGCCAGGGAGATGATGACAAAAATCAAAAGGGAAAGCACATTTTATTTGCAAAGTTCAAGAAGGGTATTACAATCAAGAAGAGGAAAGCAAATTAAAGCATTAAAAATAAAGCACTTGATAGGAACTCTTTGAAGGGGTGGCTAAAAAATATTTCACTCAAACTCTCTCATGACACCACCCTATTCCCCCCTTCTGTCCATTTTCCACCCATGTCACATCAATTAATTGGATTACAGCTGTTTGTGATGCCATCCCACCTGTGCACAGACAGTTTCAAGCTGCTCAGGAAGGAGCCCCTCTGGGTTAATCTGACCTCTGATCCCCAAAACCAGCTTCTCAGTTCCTGACCCTGTGCTGAACTGTGTGTTGCAATAAGTTTTATATCACAAGAGAGGATGGTCAATTCACCAGCGAAGGCCCCTTGAATATGAAATTCTAATGCACTTATGTGTCAAGAGTTGAGAACTTTTGTCTCCTTCCTTCCCCTCCAGGATGGGCTGACCCAAAACAGTGGTGGTGTACAGGGGATAGTCAGACACTCTGCTTAGTCCAACATGATGGTGGGGAATTGGCAGAGAAAAACACAGCTTAAGCTCAAGCCTGGCTTTTGTGCTTATTGTTCTTCACTTGTGCATGCTGGAAGCTCAGGGATGCTCTGCCAGAGCCTGGGAGCAGAGCTGCTGCCACTGCTGCCACCACTACTGCTCCAATTCCCCTTTTCCTCCTGCCCAGCCCAGGGTGCCCTCTTGAAACCTTTAACTGGTGACACTGCAGGTACTTTGGGCTTTCATATTAAAACCTAAAAACTATTTTATCAGCTTCAAAGCAAAGGGGAAATGTCCAGTGGAAAAGGTAGGTTTCTCCACCCTGAATGGTTTTATAATCATCCACTACCCTTTGAAGAAGATTGTGAGACTGTATTTGCATATACATACATACATACATACATACATATAAATATATATATATATACTTCCAATCCATCAGGCTGCTGCTTGGGTACCACTGATGTGTACAGCTGTCATGACAGTATCAACATGAGGCAGAAGTACAGTTTTACTCAAATAATACTCCAGCCCCACCTGTGATTTAATTGCTGAGCTGAAAGATCTAAGGACAGGGATGCCAGGCCTGGCCATCCTCTGTTTAGCTTGGTCTCGGAGTCGAGAACAGGAGAAACCATAGGGAAGATGTGGGAACAGGGTGCATACCACTGATGCTCTCCACAAATCCACCCACACACTTCACCACTGGAGACCTTCCAGGGAGATTGTAAATTCCCTGAAACTCATCCTTTCCTGTAGCAGGAAGCCAAAGAAGAAGCCAGGACTTTAAACGGTTAGAATAAACCTCAGTTGGAGCAGTTCTAAATGTAAGGTGCATGTCTTCAAAAGCATAGCATAAATATTTCAGCAATTCTTCTGATATTAGAATTACCCAGACGGGTTGAGGTTAAAAAAACACTCAAACGAACACAATGCATCAAATTGCATTGCATCAGATCACCTCCACTCACCGAGTACCCACCAGAACTGTGTGGATGGCACGTTGAATTGCATGGGCAGGCCAAGTTCTTGTGTTATACTAAACATTTCCATTGATTTTAAGGGCCTGTTAATTATTTTAGTGATGCAAAGAGACCTGTTGACTTAACTTTGACCAGTGTGGGGAAAGCAAGGGCTGGGAGCAGGGCAGGCAGAGATGGCACTGGTTGGGGTGGGAAGAGGGGGTCAGGCCAGTGAGTTTCTTCGGGCTCTTTAGCCTCGTGGGATGGTCAGTCTGCGACATATCTGATAGGGGCATCAGGGAGAGGGGGACAACACTTCTCTCAGCCAGCCACCAGAACAAAGACTTAAAAAAAGGCATTCTGTAACTTCTTGCACAACAGCAGAAAATGTGGGAGGAAAGCAGAGGCAAAGCCCCTGTACCCAACACACACTTCCGTGCAAGCATGGGCATGCTGGCTCTCTGTGGCTAGCAGGCAGGCTCCTGCACTTGCCACACTGCTTTTACACCAGGGCTTTGCCAAAGTGAAGGTACACGCAAAGCATGGGACTTGAGAGAGACTCGGCCCAGGAAACTGCCAGCAAAGCAAGGGAGAGGAACTCCTACAGTGTGAGATAAAATGAAGAATGGAAGGGCTGTGGGGTGGCAGCAGCCTTATCGTGTTGTTAAGCCTCAATCTAATTAAAAGAGATACATAATTAAAATGAAGCAATTAACCATTTTGTAATTAAATACAAAAATAATTAGGTTGAAATTGAACACGATAACATCCAATTGTCAGGACAGGATTTATTTGTACTTTAATCTGATGAATTATTTTCATTGTTCTACTGATTGCATTCCCGTGGAAAGAAGTGAGTCCGTGCTGCAAAAGAGGACACAAGTTGTTATTCCATGTCCTTTGGGCTTATTGAAACCTAAACTATGATACAATGACTATGCGAGCCATGATTCCACATTTCCATAGAAAGGGCTTCATTTTTGTCAGTGCCCCAAGAATTTCATGTTATAAGCTGTTTTCCATCATACTTGTTTGCAACTATTTTGTCCCTATAAAATGTAAAGTACTTGGCTTAAAATGGTGATGCTCTGTATAGAATTTCAGAGCAGAAGAAATAAGTACATGGACATGAAGTCCATTAGAGTGTAGCAAATTTACAACTACATTTTGACAGGTAGACCCTGAACCATTAATGTTTATCAACCTGTTTCTGTTTCTCTGTGCTCATGTGTGAGGTGTTTATGTGCTTTGCTAGATAAGGGCATTAAAAAGTGGGATTACAAAGTAAGAGGGGGATTATCAGAGTAAGAGTAGGTCACTTATTCTGATGCCCTTGTGGAGATTTGAGTACATGAGTTTAGACTTCCCACCTTGAACAGAGGATCAAATAAGTCTTTTCTTCTTTCCCTGTGCCAACGGTGACAACTCAGTATTGCTCATCTCAGAACAAGGGCATGTCTTGGTGCCTTGCTTGTCTTCAGTGGAGCTGCAGTGATTTATGAAATAACTGAAGTCATCTGGGCAAAACACAATGAAGAACAGTTAGAAATACTGTAAGGATGTAGATCCATCTTTCATTTGGACATTTTCAGCTGACAAATTTCTTGCTGGTGTGGGGATTTAGGACATTGGTAGTGTCCTTCATCGCTCTTTACTTGAAGCATATTGCCATTTGTGTAGCTTTTGGTCTTCTGTGCTACAAGTCTTGTGCTTGCCACAGTGATGGAGTGAGCCTTGTGCTGCGTGAATATATATTAGAATTTTGGTGGACTCTTCCAGACTAAGCATCTATTTCAAGCAGTCTGTAGCTGAGGGGAATGGTGACCTGTGGACCTTTTTGCAGTCTGAGTTCTGTGCTTCGAAAAAAAAAAAAAGAATTGTGGATTTATCTGTGAAAAGAGTCATCTCAGTTAAGATCACAGAAACTGCCAAATTTTTCAGCCTCATTGGAGATGGGACACTAGGCAAGCCTGGCGTTAGATGCCCCAAAGTAAGGCATAAGAAAACCAAGAACAGATGTCTAACAATCTTCTACTTCTGCTCACATGGTTCTCTAATACTCAGACTAGTGTAGGGCACAAAAAAAGTGGTTCAGTACCTATTGTCCAATTTCAGAAGTGAAGTTGCTGTTGGTGGGTAATTAACAGGAAATCTGTACTGCAAAGAGAGACCCAGTTGTGATAATGGATATAAAAAGAAGTTTGGTACTGGTGAGTCGTATAGCTCAGATAATACCTATCCTATAGTAAATATCATCTCATTGTTCAAGAAAATTATGGTCCTCCCCCACAAGGCTGAAAATATGATGCTAAATTCACTTATAGATGCCTGGAAAGATGCCAGAGAGGGGAAAAACTCATAAATGAGAAACAGAGAGAAAGTTGAACAAGCTGATTTATGGGGAAAGATTAAAGTAACTAAACACACATCACTCAGATAAATGACATCTTGGGGTAACATAATTGCTGACTCCAAGGACTTGAAAGATTGGGCACCTAGGAAATGAGAAGATTCCCCAGGGCCATGCAAGGCTGGGAACTGTATAATGGGGAGAAAGGGGTGAAACTGCACAAATGAAAATTCAGATGAAGGCGTGAGAAGTCGTTCCTTATGGAGATATTTCTTGTACTATGAAATCCTCTGCTAAGGAAACCAGTGAAATCTTGGGTTATTTTGCACTAGGCTAGAAAAACACTGGAAAATATACTAAAAGGCACAAATCTGCATCCCCCAGCTGTCCACTGGCTAAGTTATAACTCTTTTCTATCTCTATATACTATGGCTTTATTTATTTCCTTATTTTTAACAAAGCTGGGCTATTTGTCCCTCTTCCATAGCATCTGCCTGTGACCCATGCTCTGATACAACAGATTCTCTCAATTCAGTCACGCCTTGAAGGGAGCCGATGCCGCGCCGTGATGAGACAACTTCTCTGCTTTGTACCCTGCAAGAAGAACTGTCACTTGCTAATTGTATAGCTTCTCTTGTCTTTCATATAGTTCTGCTAGCAGCAGCAGAAGATGTAGCGGTCTGTTGGCACATACCAGCAGAGCCAGCCTTGGGTGACAGCCAGTTACACATATGCAGCAACAGGAACAAACCCCTTGACCTTCACTTCCAAAGGCATGGACCTCTACGGAAGGACCCTCCCAGTTAGCTGGTCCACAGTATTTGAGGAGTTAATGCATGCCATTTAGTAATGGATAACAGAGTGAATAAATAAGTTTTATTACCACTGACACCAGATTGCGGAGTCATTTTAGGTACATTGTAATGCTCAGAACAAAAATTGATCCAGGGCATAAAGTTTCCCAAGAGGCAATGGATGAAAAATATTTCAAAATAAAAACTGAAGAAGGGTATCAGGACTGCCTTTTGCACTGGAGAAAAAATAGAAGGGTCCGAACTTTGTCCCATTATTCATCTGATTTTTTGATGGCAGCTAAGCAGAGCTCAGCTGGTCATCCTTCTCCCCAGCAAACTGAGACCGCACAGAGACAGCTTCATTGCTGTTACCTGAGGAGAGCTGGTTCCCAAGCTTACCACACATCCCACCAACTGGAGACAGGTGCTGGGGAAGGGGTTATTTGGACAAGTTAGACTGTGACCATGCTGAGATCCATCCCAGTTCTCTTGCTGGGGCTGTGCTTTCTGGTACAGGTCAGGTTAGCCTCTACTTTGTGCTGGTGACAAGGACAGGAATGAGATGTGCCATTAGACTGAGGCAGGAAGAGGCTGCTCCCTGCTCTAATCATTCTGTGAGTAGAAATTGTTCATTGCCTTAATCTGTTCTAGGTGATGAAGAACAGCTAGGCAAAGACTTTTACCTCTTTGCCCTTTCTGTCTGGGTTTGCCTGCTTCTAAATCTTTTACTTGAAAAAGAGGAGAGAGGCCGAATGAAAACGATGTCAGCTTCAGGAGGATGATAGCCTCTGCGTGGATGTCTCCATTTCTCACTCGTGCAGGGTGATGTTTGCATCAGTCGATGTTTGCAATGCCCAAGAGCACCCGTTACCAGCAGCCAGGATCCTCTTGA
This sequence comes from Manacus candei, assembly GCF_025592945.1. Taxonomy (NCBI): domain Eukaryota; kingdom Metazoa; phylum Chordata; class Aves; order Passeriformes; family Pipridae; genus Manacus; species Manacus candei. The sequence continues at coordinate 4,564,708 of NW_026138074.1, read as the reverse complement.
ATGGCTGGGAAGAAAGCAGTGGCATAAATGTGTCAATAGAGCACTAGCAATTTGTCAAGCAGTTATAATGCACTAATCAGGGGGGTGGAAGGGAGAAAACCCTGCCAAGACTCAGCCAGCTCCAAGGGAACGGCTGCTAGTGCATAACACTGGGGCTCTTTCATCTGCAGGCAAGCCTGATAACTTCCCTGGAGCAGCTCATTAAGGAGGCAACACTGGCTGCCCTGGCTTCGCTCACTGGCTTGTGGCTGCTCAGCCTCCCTGGTCCCCACACAGCTGCTCCATGCTCATAAGGGATTCTGTGGCCCTTGGGTGGCCCAGCATCAGGGGCAGTGCCAGTGAGCGTCAGGATAGCCTTCCAGTTGTCCTCAGCCTGTCTGGGCTCAGCTCAGAGACACAACATCCTTGCCTTCTAGAAGGTCAAAAAGTTGGGCCCATTTAGAGACGGGTTATTTGCCATGCTTAGCACCTGATCTACCAAGCTTGCATGACATAAGAAAAAACATTCCAGTCCTTGTGGTATTCTTCCTGTTTTTTTGTTAATGCAGCAGATTTCAATTGAAAAAGGCACTTGAAAAGCATTAACAGGCACAAATAAAAATATACCCAAGCAGACAGGTAGCAAGGGAAGGAGTGTCACAGTCATGTGCTAAGCTGGGGGATGCTTTTCCAAATCAGCCCCCACAGTCCTTAGAGATGCTCTACCCTCCCCTGGGATTGGCAAAGAAACCTTCGGCAAAAGAGACCTCTCCTGTATCCAGCACTGTCTACATTCCTCTCCTCTGTGGTCAGAGCAGATAGGCGCAGTATTGATTTATTACTTCAGGATTTTTGGCGGTGGGGAGAGGCTGTACTGCGTATTCCCCATTCTATCTTATCATTAATGCATTAAGTAGCTGAACAAGCAATAAGGGCAAATGGACTTCAAAACACAGGGAACTGTCTCCATAAGGCTCAGGCTGATTTATGACAATTACATCTTGGCAGCATCGCCAGAGCCCATTAAGCCCCGCACCTGGCTGTAACTTGAACATCCCCCAGTTTTGAGGGGGGACTCGCCATTAGTCACCCCGGCACTGCCACGACCCCTCCTTCTCTGCAATGGAAGGCAAGATGTAAAACAATGTGGGGAGGATTAACAAAAAGTTAGTAGGCTGCAGAGCACAGATTGATCTGAACTTCATAGTCGGATATTTTTTCAGATACCCTGATGCTCTGCTGGCCTCCTTCCAAGGTCTGAGGGGAAGGGGTTGGAGACAGGCCTGGAGCCATTGCATTTGACTCAGGTTTTCCCTGTGTCTCCGCATTCTGTTTCATTACCAGCAGTGGGCTGGCTGCACAAGTATTAATATTCTTTCCCTGTTTTTCGAATTTTTATTGCTTTTTAAAAAGTGTCTTTTTGTGACAGCGTTTTGTTGCAGGGCAGCTGTGTACAAATCACTAAGAGAAAGTGTAGCGCTGCTGGAACCAAGGGGATGGCTTGTGCAAAGCCCACTGAGGGAGGATGCTGCTTGCTCTGAGAGCTGGGGTGCAGGAAAGCTAGGCTTGCCACATGCCTGCTGTTTGCACCTGAGGGGGTAACTGATAGTGGGAAATATCACACCAAAAATACAAAAAAGGGGATACTTCTAAAGCACTGGTGCACTAAGGATGCGTGAGGAGTCTCATGACAAATCCAAATGTTGTGAGAGATGCGGATGGATGAGGTTTTGTGGGAAAAGGCAGTGAAATATTTCATTGCAGATACCACCAGCATCAAAGACCTTCAGAGGAGTTAAAATTTACTCAGTGATCCAGAAGTGTTTATGGCCCACGTAAAATTTACCAGAAAAATGTCAGATGTCAGTGGATTGTATTAAATGTAAATATTATACAACTCGCAGCCTCTGTTTCTTATTGCAGCTTGGCACATAGCTCTCGTGGATCTCCTGTTTGAAGGGGAGTCTCTGGAGGTGCTGTTGCTTGGCGGTAGGTTTGGAAAGATTTCAGCTTGAGCTGTGCCAGCCCACACCTCCCCCTCACACCCATGCCACACTGCCAGACCGACCGACTGACAACTCTTATGGCTGCAAATGTGCCTGGTTCTTCAGAGAAGCCCACCTTGATGTGTCTGCAAGACACTGCTATGACACTGATTTCCATCACCTCCAAACCTGCTGTGTCCTCTGACAGCACCCCAGCAGAGAGAGGAGAGGGTGATAGGGGATGCTGTCTGGGTCCCACTGTCACTGTCTCCAGTACCAGGGGCTGAGTTGGCTGGCTCTGCCCCACGAGTTGGTCACTGGTACTGGGCAGTATCTCCTATAGGTGATTCAGGAAGGGAGGAAAGAGTGTATGGGAATTGCTGCTTGCTTGGAAGATGCCTGAGTGCATGGCAGCAGTGGGATTGTGCAATCACTAAATGCACTTGCCTTTGATGAAGGGGATGACAATTTGTGAAGCTGTCCTTGAAGCCTGGCAAGTCCCACCAAGGCTGAGTGCAGACACAATGCAGTTTGCTCCAGAAACTTGTCCCTAACAAGCCTGAGAGACATCTGGCTTGCTTACAGTACTGCTGGATCCCTAATCTGTTTTGCTGGATATTTCACCAATTTAAAAAATTACTGCTGCTTTGGCCTGGCCTGTGGAACTGAGATGCTGTGTTGTGTGCAGGATGTCACTATGGGCTTGGTCCATCCTTGTCATGTTAAGATGCCTTGAGGAGTTTCCATGCTAAGTCATATCAATATGTTTCCAGTCAGGCCAAGCCAAGGCAAGGGAGTCAATGTAGGGCATTGCAGTTCACAGCCACAGATGCTGAGAAAGGACCCCATGCCCTGGAAATGCTGTTTCCCTGAGTTGCCCTGTTGTTCACTGTGCACATTACTGTTGTGGTACCAGCTCTTACAAAAAAAACCCAACCCACATGGAACATTTTTTTTCCTTGCTTTCTCCTCATAATGTGTGAAGGGAAAAAACCCACAAAGCCAAACACTTCTTGTTACAACTTATATCATTTAAAGTTGCAGTGGATTTCAGTGTACTTTCCCCCTAAAGGATTAACTTTGATAATATTGTTCCTGAAAATCCCTCTCCTGCAGTCTCTGGGAAGCTCAGTGACACAGCAAAAGTGCATACACATAAAACACGTGAGCTTGGCCGTGCCTGCTGCACGATAAAGGAGGTTCAGAGTCACACTTCTGCTGTAAAAAAACATAAATATGACAGGTTTTAGGAGGATCTCACAGCAACTTAAAAGAAAAGTTTCTGGTATCTCTTTTACTGATAGAAAGATTTTTACTCTGTGCTTTAAACAGCAAACCAGCTATTTTTCAATCAGAAGAATGTACACCAGTATTATCTGGAAACAGTTTCTGGAAAGCAGTGTCAGTTCCTGCAGGCATGTAAACAGGGATGATCCCCAAATACAAATTACATCCCATTTTTCTAACACAAGAGCCAAAACCTATTAACAGTTCATTCATGTGTTTTTCAGGAAGCTGAGGAATCCTGTTGATATTTGGAGGAGGGAGAAATTTCCTGAATGAGCAAAATCCTTCTCTCCAGTCATTACTGCAGAGGCACATTGCAGATTTGGCTTTGAGAACAGTTACCTCTTGTGCAGACCAAAGAAACAAACTCCCTAAAACCGTATAATGAGATAAGCACGTGCAATTCCTGCTGATATTCACAACAAGCCAAGACGCCGTGTGCTGATCAGAGACCTTGGCCTTCATCAAAACAGCAAAATGTTTAGTCATCCCCTCACTGTTAAGCAGCTGAAAGATGCCCCAGCAGCTCACAGCTCCTCCTGGCAGGCTTAGGCTCAAGCACATGCTGCAGTTTTGCATTTTGACTTCCAGAAATGTATTTGGAAAAAAAAAATGCAGGAGATTCCTGCTCAAGAATCCCAACTCTGTTAAAAGTCATTAAAATAATTTGAGACATTATTTATGTATTTTGACTTGGCTATATGTGAATGTGATTGGTTTTCCCTTAGTAAAAACCTTTGGGTATACATAGGACAATTTTGTACCGATTTTGGGGCTTTCAGACTTGGGGTGTAGGAGAAATACGCTGGGAGCCCCCGTGGACACTTCCACATTCTCGATAGAGAAAGAGCAAGGTTTTTCCTGTCTCATTGGATATATACAATAAGAGCACTTTGCTTTCAATCTGTTAAAGCAAGTGATTGCTGCAGCAGTGAGATCTCCTTGGACAGATACAGTTGAAAGGTTAGCAGTGTTTATTGATTTAATAATTCTCATTCTTTCTCAACAGATTGTCTTTCCTGAGACATTAGCAGAGGCAGAGCCCAGAAGTTCAGGAGAGCATCTTTGATATGTTAGGAAGACAAAGGACAGGGGGAAAGGTGATTAATTGCTCTGGTCTTGACTTACTAAGCCCCTGGCACAGATTGGAAGATAGAATAGGAAACCCATGTACCTATTTTCTAAAGGGAATGTTTATAAGGATGGTGTTTATGTTGACCTTTCTTACCAAGGTTGTCCACCATTCCTTGTGACGTACAGGTTAGTCAATCACTGGGGCAGATGGCATGTACAGAGAGATCTGGGCTCAGGACCTCCTTCCCGTGGGAGCTGGTGAGCTCACGGTGAGCTGGTGAGCAGGGAGGAATCTGAGTCACGGTAAAGGGCTTTTCTAGAGGCAGAAGAGTAGAGTTGAAGCCCCAGAGTATGCTGGTCTTGAGCAGTAGCAACAGTCAGATGCCTGCAAATGCACTGTGGGCTTCCCTAAACCCAGCCTACCAAAGGAATGAACAGATTGGTCCTACTACCCTGCTTTCCACTGCTGTCTGGTTACCATTTATCATTTTCAGAGCATCACATGGAATCAGTGACAGCCCTCTTTGATCCTGTTTGGCTCCTTCCAGCAAAAAAGGGAAGACAGCACCATACACCTGGGAGCTGAACAACCTTGTCTGGAGCAGGCTGAGTGCCCACAGGAGAAGTATATCACACCTCCCGGGCAGTGCCTGGGACCTCGTCCTCTCACTACTGAGATCAATCAAAACTGATGTGCTGATTTCCATGATCTTGCATTATCAACTGAAAACTCCTGTCCTGAGCACCTCCCACTGTAGGTTTGTTGTCCTGCACAACATTTTAGCCTGTGGTTATTCTGCCTGAGTTTCAGAGTCAGAGTGGACCAGCTCCTGAGTTGTACTCTATATCTCCACAGCCATGAGCATGCTGAGACCTTTAATGGGTTGCTAATTGCTCTGATTACAAGTCAAGACCCGAGAGGAATTGTTGGATGATGAGCTCCCTGGCAGACAAGAAGATACCAGTGGAACATTTTTGATGAATAATTCAGTAAGCAGGAATGGGAAATGAACAAGTCTTCTGTCTGCTAAAGGGAACAATAAAAAAAGACCAAAGAAAAAAAGAAGGAAAGATTTCTGTGACATGAGTGAGGCAGACCCCTCTGAGCCTGGGCTTCAACTTGTGAAGGGCAGCACAGCCTGAATTTGTACAACAGCAGCCAAACCTCTGGATGATTGCACCGTACCCAGTCATAAAACACTTTGCATAGCAGAGTCAAACCCGGCTCTCTGTACTGATTGCTGCAACCAAGTGCAAGCTGAGAGGCTCAGGTTCTCATGTGGTGTAAATCCCCCAAAGTCTATTCAGCTGAAGGAACATACACTAGTCACAAGTTGGCAAGCCACGGAAGCAAGGATAGAGTTTTTACTTTGGGGGAAGGCAAACCAGGGTTTTTTTGCATGTGTTTTTAGTTTTGTGTTAGTAGAAGTTGGAAAGGCTTAGCACAAATTTATTTTTCCAATATGGAGAGGAACTTTCTTCAAGTACAGCTCTTCTTTGTTTGAAGACCAGAGGATGATGTGCACATACCAGCCTTAGTGCAAGACAGGAGTATTTGCAGTGAGGGCTGCTTTTATTTCAAGCACCTACTTCAGTGTGCCAATAGCATGTGCCAATAGCAGTGCAAAACTTGCTCCCCACTCATGATGATGGAGTTGCGATGCCTTTTTTTCTCTCTTTATAGATTCCAATTATCCCTCTCACTTCCATTCTGCAGATATAAAGTAACAACCTCTTTGCTATCGAAGATCTGCTCTCTTAATCCAGTAGCGACAACAGCAGCAAATATTTCAATTAAAACAGCATTCCACAAAATAGATTTTTTCATTATATTGTCTCCCTTCCTTTGCAAGAGGAGAACTAATTGGGAACAGCCATGTGAAGAACTTGCATCCGGAAGTCTGCAAATACAAATACACTGATTACTCTTTCAGTGGGAAGAGACAACTTCTTGAGCTATCAAAGCAAACATCCTGAGTGGAAAGCAGCCCAAATGAAACAGGTATGCAAGGAGTGAAAGACTTCAGCCCAGTGTCCCGGACCATCCCTGGGCCCATTCCTGATAAATTCTTCACCTTTCTGAGAGGTTACAGTGCTCAGAATGCTGAGGACACGATTCACTGGATTGGTACAAAGATGTCCTGGGTAGGTGGATCTGCACTGACTGTCTTGGACCTTTGCTTTGGTCTGCTAGAGGCTTTCACAAACTGGGGCAAGGGAGAAACTTTTGGTTTAAGCTCCATTTTCTCTACCAGTTCATGTGCACAGCTCAGGTTATGGTACCTTCTGCAGTTTTTATCTCCCTTGGAGTCAGACTCGGATGCTGGTTCACTTGTACAAAACCAGTATGATCTCGTTCGACACTTGAGTTATTAAACCCGGGACATGGGACTTTGCATCCAAGCATCATTTTTTTCTTGGGAAAAGTAGCTCACGAGGGGATTATCCTAAACTCAGTGCAGTTCTTCTCACAAGCAAGTGCAAAAATAATTCCCCAGCTTCTCCTCTAGAGAAGTTAAAAGCCAGCAGCCAAGATGAAGACCAGACACCCCTCTTCCCAGGAAAGAAAGACTTATTTTATTTGACAGCCTACTGAGTCAGTGAATCACACAATGAAATCTTTTGTACTGAAAAGCAGCCAAGTTTGCCATGGAGTACTTTCTTAACAGAAAACAAATGAATGGCTGCAGGAAGGTGTGTTGCAGTCATTATTCTTGAGCAGAGTGGGAGGCACAGATCCCTACCCAGACACCTTGCAGCAGTGTAAAGCATGAACACGGGCAGAGCATGCAACTTGCAGTTGTGGAATCTTCTTTCTCTGGTCTCTTTATGCAGCAACAGATAGGCATCACAACCCCCTGAAAGGCTGTGGCTCAGTATACCGTCTCTTTCCAGTTAGTTTTAAGCAGGCTTTTTCAAGACAGTGGTGGATAAGCTGGTAAATGTGTACAGCTCTTCGTAAGAGCTCATCTTTGACTATGTCTAGTGGAATCTAAGAAGCAATAGGAAGAAAATTAAAGTCCAAAGTGTCAATGTCCACCTTCAGTAAGCCCATGGTTTTTAGATGATGCAGGAGTCTCACTTCTTCTTACCACACCAAGCCCTTTACCATCACTCACTCTCCTTGCGTACTTTTTTCTCCAGTTGTCATTTGAGCTGCTGTGCTGTACCCAAAGGCTCTGCTTCAACCCAATCCCCACAGCTTGACTTCTCACACTTATGAGGGCAAACTTTGTACCGTGGAAGTCTTTGGATGGACATCCTTGGCCACTCCAGTATTATTCAGGAACTTAAATCTGTTCATTCAGCTTGAGAAGAGAACAAGAATGGAATGAGCAAAATGTTGCAGTGTGGACTTGAAATCCTCTTTCAGATGTTTCTTCATGGTTTTTATCTCCACCACAAGATATCATAGATTCCATAACACTTTTCCTTATGCTAAATCTTATTTCAATATCTTAAATAGGAAATATTGTTGGTTTGTTTGGTTTGTTTTAGTTGAAACAATAGAGACCTCTCTTCAAATGATGTGGGGCTGAAACTTCAGACCCTAGTTTTGCTGAGGATACAAGCAAGCTTTAGATAAAAATTCCCTTTTTAAATACACCCTATGGGATATGGCTCTAGGGCTATATGTGACAGTCACAGACATTGATTTCAGCCTCTTAAATATACAAGCCTTCTTGCATCATTTTTCACTAGTTCTGAATTTGATCTGTTTGAAAAGTGTGTCTGTGTGTAAGGGAGCACAAAGACGATTGTAAAGTAACAAAATATTAAGGAGAAGGCTTATGTAAAATCTGGGAGATGCAAATGAGCTTGCAAACACAGTCCATCTGCTCTGCTTCAGTACTTTCCTGACAATTCAGCTGGTTATTTATTTGGTTAAATCTTTTTCTGACCTTCCTCTTGCCCTCCTTCCCCAAGGAAAGAACCTTGACCTTTTTTCTTTGCAGGGAAATCCTTAAGACTGGCTTCTAAATGAAAACACATTGGAGTAAAAGCAAACACCAAATATGTTATAGATGAAAGCAGTTCCATATTAAGAGGTGCCAAAGTCTTGCTGAGCATCACAAAGAGCACTTCTGGTCCTGAGGGAAGAGGGAGACTTTGTTCCTTTAAGTGATGCAGGTAGAAAGGGCTCAGTAACAGACTGTGCTGGTTTTGGCTGGGGTAGAGTTAATTTTCTTCACAGTAGCTAGTATGGGGCCCTGTTTTGGATTTGGGCTGAACACAGAGTTAATATTTCAGGGATGTTTTTGTTATTGCTGAGCTGGGCTTAGAGTCAAGGTCTCTTCTGCTTCTCACACCCACAAGTAGGCTGGAGTTGCATAAGAAGTTGGGAGGGGACAGAGGTGGAACAGTAGCCTCCCACTGGGATATTCCATGCCATATGCTCAGCATATAAAGTGGGGGGAAGGAGGAAGGGGGGGATATTTGATGTGATGGCATTTGTCTTCCCAAGTAACTATTAGATGTGATGGAAACCTGTTTTCCTGGAGATGGCTGAACACCTGCCTGCCTGCGGGAAGCAGTGAATTAATTCCTTGATTTTCTTTGCTTGGGTGCTTTGCTTGGGTGTGTGACTTTTGCTTTACCTATTGAACTGTCTTTATCTCAATCCACAGGGTTTACCTTTTCTTACCAATTCTTTCCCTGATCCCACTGGTGGGGGAGTGAGCAAACAGCTGTGTGGTGCTTGGCTGCTGGCCAAGGGTAAACCATGACATACTGGTAAATAACACATGGTTTCTGGTGATTTCCCCCAAATCTCTGATGTGCTAAATCAACCCAGCCACAGCAGAAATGCTTCCTGTGTTGCACTAGGTAGTGAGGTATCTGTTATGTACCCCAATTTAGGCACATCTCATGTGTTCTTCCAGGCACCACCATGGCTGGAAAAGCACCAAGCATTGCAAGCAGGACAACGTGTGCCCATCTGAGCAAGACAAGGGACAGCCATGGTGATGCTTAGCTTTCACAACGGAGATGAGGGAAGACTTCATCACTCAAGCAGAAACATTTTCAGAATCAAGAGTATAAAAATAAAATAAAATAAAAAACCCCCAAACTTTCAGAAGTGTCACAGCTGCTATTGCTGATCTTGTGTGTGACTCAGAGGGTAGACTGTACGCTATAAATGGAAATGGGTTACTTATAATTTGACTGATAATGTCTTATTTTTTGTAAGAAAAATGTCTTTTGAAGAAATACTATAGTGGGGTGGCAAGCTGTACCATATGTTCTTTGCTGCAGCTGACTTTATAATACATCTCAGCTACACTTTAAACTGTATAGCACTGATTGCATTGTAACTCCTATGTCCTCTGCAGATAAAGTTATGGAAATGTAATGATTGTGCTTCAGATACATGCCAGCGCTGTCTATACTGTTTCAAATCATCAGACAAGAGAAGAGCACCTGCTTGCCTAGGCTTTCCCCGCTTGTTTACCACCTTCTGTACCCAGTGGGGGAGGCTTGCAGGTCCCCCAGGGAGAGTAAGCACCAAAAATAAAGATTAATGCTTGCTGGAGCCATGCTTTGACTGTGTGCAAAGGATGGATGCCTTGTGCCCTAACACAGGGCAAAACTAGTAACTACAGCTGCTTGCACCTTCAGAGGGCTAAGTGGGGAGGGGACAGCCAGGAGAAAAACTGGAGGATGCTCTCCTCGTCCCTGAAAGAAAATAGATCTGGAAATGATGGTCGTCCCATCCAAAATTAATCTCAAAATGGCTTGTCTGTTGAGAAATTCCTTGGACTGTTTTCTGCCATACCTCCGGGAAATGTTGACACCATTTACAAGAGCTGTGGTCTGGCCAGCACCCCTGCAATTATTGCCCTATTAAATTTTGATATTGAGAGAGGGTTGAAACCATCCTAGATGCTGTGGCGTGGCCTCCTGGAAGTGCCTTGCTGGGTCAGAGCTAGTAGAGACTTGCCTCCCTCTGTCTCTGGATAATACTGGCAAGATGTTTGTCTTCACTTGAAGCCTGGCCATGTGTGGACATTTGCAGGTAAAACAATTTATCACTTTAAAGCGTCTGTATGAGAGCAGCTGTAGAAAACAGTGGAAAAGTAGCTTTCTCCCTGAAGATTTTGATGCAGTGTCTTTGGTTGTGTTTTTTTCCAGCAGGCCACCTTCACCACTGCTTTACATACAATATTTTAATGTAGGGCTGGACTGAACAGTTGTCACTTCAAAAAGTCTGTCCTGGGCTGTTCAGTTGCTTCAAGGGCTTTACCAGGCTTTATGGCAGGGAAATGAGATAAAAATCATTGGGGAGCAGGAGGCATCACATCATAAGGGGTCCCTAAGTCCCTGTGCCTTACCCTTTACATGGTTCTATGGCCCCCACTGATGCTCCTCTACCACCTTTCGCAGTAGGGTTGAGGTGGTCCAGCCCATTGAGCTAAATTTTGGCAGCCCTTCCGCTGGCCGTTTCCACCCCACCTCCCTACCTTCTGGCAACACTTTATTTTTTTCATGACACTGCATCTTGGGGACTGGGCTAACCTGTGACAACTAGGACTGGCCAAAGTATCAAGGTAAGTGCTCAGGCTATGTTTTTCCAGTGGTGGCCAAGGCAGGTTTTCCTAATTCCCCATGTGCCTCCAGCAGGTACCATGGCAATGTCCTATGCATGGCTGGATATAGTGGCATTAGGCACATATTACTTCAGGAATTCAAAAAGGCAGAAGGCTTGATCTTTCTGCATCCTTCTCAGCAAGGTTTCCTTGAAAATTTATCTTTTAACCCACATGCTGATTGCAAAGCATTTTATATAAGGCTGATGGTGAACAAGCAGGAAAAAATGCAGTGAGAGATGGCAAGAGATGATGGTTTATGCATTGCAACGACATACTCCTCCTTCATATACATATATTTATATCAGCCTGAATGCACTGTATCTACTGAATGCTTTATGGGATGAGGAATGCACAGGCTAAAGGTTGAAAGGAAAATTTAATATCAGATTTAAACAGTGACTCAGTGACTTGAAGAGATAATTCCTGATATGCTGGATCGGTCAGCACCAGAGTGGAGTGAGTGTGACTCAGAAGCATGAGAAAAAGTGGGAAGGGACAGGGAAGGAGAGGCTGGAGAGGGGAGCTTTGAGGGCAGCAGTGTGGGAGGAGCAAGCACTTGGAAAGCTCTATGAGCTGGAAGGATACTGTGGGAAGGAGCTGAGGGGTAGGTGAGTGCCAGCAGCCATGGCAGTGGGTGATGAGCAGATACCTCCTGTCTTCAGTTGGTGGAAGCTCTCATGAGCTCCTAAAATTCAGAGGAATGACTTTAGGAGCAAAGCAAAAATGAAGTGTGTGTGGGAGGAGTGCTGGCCTGGGGAAGGAGACCCCAGAAAAAAAAATACCCCAACAAAAAATGTTGTAGGTTTGTTGCACCAAAATAATGTATCAGTGGAAGTGCCACACGGTGGGAGAAGCAGGACTGGAATAAGGGCACCAGAGCCATGTTATGCCTGTGGCCTCACAGTATACCATCTCTTGAGCAGTGGGATGGCATCATTCTGCTTGCTGCCTTGCTGGCGGTTTGCAGGATCTGTGATTTCGTGAGGGGAAGGTGGTGCTCTTCTAGGGTTGGACCTCTGTGAACCATAGTTTCCTGTGCATAATCTGGGTGCTGTCATGCTAAGACAGGAATAAAAAGGAAGGCAGAAGAGAGTCCAGACCTTGAAATACACCCCTGTGGGGTCAGTGCCTGAGCTTGAAAAAAGAATTTGGATAAAGTCGATCTGGAGATGGGGGTCTATCAGCAGGCCAGAGGTGAGAGGTTGATTGATCTCAAAAAATTGGTAAAGATGATGCCTTACCCAGCTCAGCCACTGAAAGTTTCCCCAAGGAGGCAGTTGGGTGGCAGCCATGAGGTGACCTGCACAGTGGCCAGCCCGGGGGGATATTTTCTGGTGCGAGATATGAGGAGAGATGGACTCAGGCGGACTGATGAAAGAAAGCACCCTTATGAAAGAGAAAGGATCTGGAAGGAAATTGGTCACACATCCCTCTAATGCTCACATGGTCCTTCCACAGCATGGAATGGAGCGAGTGGGTGGAAGTGATGCCGAAGGGGAGCCTGCTGCTGCCAGCAGCATGGGAAACATGGCTCGTCCTAGAGCTGAGAGGAGGCAGACCACTGAGAGGAGGCAGACCACTGAGTGAGCCGTGAGACTGCTTTTTAGGACAATCTTCAGTGTCAAATGTAAATTTGTGAATATTTAACAATTACTCTGCCTCCTAGCAAGAAGACAGGACGTGGGATCTGAGGAAATGAGTGCCTGTTGGCTGCTGAAGAGAAGACAGGTCAGAGATCTGTTTACTTGAAGGTGTCAATCTTTTCTGTCTCCTGTGAGGTTATTAGCTCTGATCCACTCCTGGTGTACAGTAGATGAAATTTTATTGCAATTTGTGAGTAATTAATGCCCACTGCTCACTGTTTTATGCAATTAGGTGAACATATTTGTTCTAATAAACCTTAGATGAAGTATGGTAGGGGAGAATAGTCCTTACATCAGTATTGACCAAATTTCATCAGCATATTTGTACTCCTGTCCTAATTTCTTTGGCAGGCACAGAGGAGACACAGGATTAGCCTAGACTGGGTAAGGAAATCCTACACTACTATCAGGCCAGAAGGCAATGCTTTTCTGGACTTCCATATATTATTACCCAAACAAAACTTTTCTCCTTCAGCATCAGTGCCAGCATTGATGTTGATGGAGCAGCCTATGGAAAGAACTGACTCAAGTCAGCAGAAAGGTTTTGCAAACATGCAGGCAAAGGTGTTTTTCCTCCTCCTCAGTCAAAAAACCATAGCTGAGTCTGTAATTTACTCTTTTTGGTTAAAGCATTGTCTGGTAGCTCTCCAGGAAACTTAGGTATTGGGAAGAAAGAAGCCCCCCCATTGTTACCCTGGCCTGTGAGCTGATCCCTTACAAGTCCTGCTGTCCTGGTTCATCAGAGCGACAGGCAGAGGCATGTTTGTTCTCTACTTTCCCATCATTGAGATATCATTTACTATTAAGACACAGAGGACCAGAGACCTCAAAGGCAGCAAGGGAAGATTTATAGCAGAGTGGCTGTCAGTTGCTTTGGTCTAATTAAATGGCTCCTGCCTCCTTGACTCGGTTCCAGTGCAGTGGAGCTTGACTTGTTAAGCATTAGGGAAGTGTCCTGGCTGCTCACTGTTACTAATGCTTCAGCTCCAAAGTGTGACTGTTTGGCTGAAATAAGCTGTAAAAATCTGTCTCTGCCTTGCCACCCCTCTTTGCAGGCAGCTGGACATCTCTCCTGGTGGGTGCCTGCACCTGGGACAGCAGCAACAGACTGCATGGAGTAAGGGGCATGACACACAGGCAGCTGGATGAGGGGCTAGATGCTGCTCCCACCAAACCGCTGCCACCCTTGAACCTCTTTGGAGGAGTAGGCACTTCTCCTTCTCTCTGCCTGCTTTTCAGAGGGTGCAATGAGAACGTGGCTGTAGAAGAGCACTCTGGAGATGAGGACTAGCCTCAGTGTGGTCCCATGAGGTCCTCTCCGTATGACCCTATGTCTCTCAGGCAGAAGCTCATTCCCTCTTTGCCCAGAGCCACCCTGCCTCTCCTGGGGCACTTCCCAGCCTTCCCTGCCACTCTCCATATTTCTAAATATCTGGAAACAGAGTCAATTGAGTTGTTCACAGGTAACTCACCCGACACCCTCAACCCATTTTTTTTTGTGTCAGTGCAGTAAGGAACAGGTCACAGTTTGAGCAAATGTGTCTATTATCCTCATTCACTTGAATTATTTTTGATTATGGATTACTTTTTGTGTCTCATTAGCAAATTGGCTGATGTTAGTCATCAGAGCACATCCCATCCAATTGGCTGTTCATATCATACGTTATTCCCTCCTTTCTCTGATTGGGTGAATTAAATTTTATTAAACAGCAGCCTTCTTTGTCCCTGGTTTGCAGATGATGCATGAACATTTGTAGCTACTTGGCAGTTCTGTTGTGAGACAATAAAAGGGGTTTTCAAAATGCCAAGAGAGGAAATACAGTGTGAATACTCTTGCAAATATTTACTTGTGCTCTTATTTGCAATATTTTATTGTGTAATGGATTTAATGATGCTATTTATCAAATAATTATGATTGCTGTCTTAAATGAATTCAAATTTAGCTAAGCGATTTCCAGAAATATCTGACAAAATTAAGAGAAAATTTCAGTGCGCTAAATGCACAAGATAGGGGAAACCATTATGGATAATTTCAGCTATACGGTGCTTAGATATTGCACAAGTGTGTGCTTCACAAGCACCTGAGAGGAAAAACGGCAGAGAGTTACCTCAGATACAATGACAAATTAACAGATGCTAAATCTCCACCTCCTCAATTTGGCAGAACCCAGTTAGGATGCAGTGGACCAGCCTTTTCACTGCAAGCAGGGCTGAGCAAAGACAACCACATCCAAAGGTCTGTTCCTTCAAGACAGAGCTGCGATAAAAGCTGCCTATGAGAGACCTGGGATGTTTTCAGGCTTTGGGAATGGTTTTACAAACAGGGCTACCTCATCCCTTCAGCCTTCCCAGCTCTGCCCTGCAGCCCTGACCCCGATGCTGCCCCTTTCTGCCTCATGGGAAAAGAGGAAAGGAGATCCAGCAGTAATTGGGATGTCTAAGAGTCCCTCAAACTTAATGCATTGGCCAGACAACTCTGGTCATGGAGCTGTGACTGATGTTTATTCACTCCAGACCAAGGAATTGGATGTGGAGATACTATATTTCCCTTCTTCTTTTCTGCTGTGCACTATACCTCTGAAGCTTCCAGCATCCACATAGATAATTTTTTGCCAACTGATATATCTCTGTTGGAAAACAAGAACTACAGAAAATGTTGAATTTCAGAGGTACTAAAGAAAACACAGAAGAATTTAGTGAAACCTTCCTGAGATGGGCAGCAGCTGTGCTTTTCATGCTTTTCTTTGAAGGATCTTCAAGGATATGTTCCAGAAATACTAAAGAAAAGGTCAGTCTCCAAGTACAGTCCCTTCCCCTGGTAGCTGAGGGCTGGACATCTTCCTGTAGCAATGACTTGAAAGGCTCTATCCATATGTCTATTAATTCACTAAGCTGAAAGTGGTGGGCTACAAAAGTCCCTCAAAATCCATGGGATCTAGACTAGGTCTATGAAAAAGAAGCAACAAGGACATGTTCTTAGCCTAGTCTGAAGGAATGACTAGGGAATATCAGAGAATGGGACCATCTCCAAAACACCCAAGTTTCACTGAAATCAAATACACTTTTTCCTCATCTGATTAAAATGGAGACACTGCCTTTTTTCACACTGCTATTTTGACTTGTTTGAATATGCAACACCAGCCTCTATTTCCAAGAAATGCGTTAAATGTGGGTTCTTGGAGAGCCAAGATCCTCTTTACTAGTTCTGAAGCACCCAAATCTTTAAAGCAAGAAATATTTCCTCCAGCTGTCCATGCATGAAGTTGATTTATGACTAGTTTTCTGCTCAAACCACTGTAATTTTGTGAAATGATAGCAGTATTGATTCCAGCAAGAGTTTCACTTTGCTGAAACTACCAGGCCAGAGGGACTAAATGGAGCCTTGGAGTGAATAATATAGCTTTCCACTTTATCAATTTCATCTGTTTTGCTCCCCACCTTCACTTAACAATCTACATCTCTTCTTTCTTTCCTTCCTTTTCCTTTAAGGCACTGGTCTTTTGCTGTGGTTCACAGCTATAAATGATTGAGTGTATTTTCTTACCTGAGAACTCTGAGCAGCATCAAAATACAAGCTGAGCAATGAATAGACTGCTTGACATCTCCAAGTGGTTCATGTTGCTGTGTGGGAAGCTGAATTCTGGCTCAGAAACACACTGAATTATGGAGGTGAAAGAATAATTTTTTTTCATGGAAGAAAAGATTTCTGGTTTAGTTTTTATGAAAATAACAAGCAATCATAAATATTTGCTTAGAAGAAATAGGAAGTTACTCAGTCTGAGCTAGATTCTGCTCTCAGTTACATTGATGCGAATGAAGATAAACATTACTGAAGACAATTAAAGCATCTTGGCTTAAAACTGAAGACCAGTTCCGCAGACAGAAAAATCATCACCTAGTAGAGAGAAACAAAGGGGAGCTGGATGACATTTCTGGACCTGTAACCTCAGCAATGATCTTATTTAGAGAATAAGTAAGAATTGCAGATGAATTCGATATACATTCCATCCACACTCCCTGTGTGCCGGTGTGTCTGTGCTTCCATTTCTAGTCAGAGTGAGAAAACCTCAGAAAACTCAAATGCTTCAGTGGCACTATTAATTCAGCCATAGGCACAGCAAATATGTCAGCATAAACCTTCAGTAGCCTCGCCAGCTACTGAAATTGCTGCTTCTGCATTTGCTTTCTCTGTGCTTACTTACTTAAAGAAGTTTCAGAAAACCAGGACACTATAAAGGTGTTAGGAAAAAATACCACTCAGAAAAATTAAGAAACAGATAAATATTCCATTTTTCTTGGCATACACACAACATAGATCCATTTTTGCAAATGGACCATCCAAGGCTCGGCAAGTACATTAGATGTTTGATGATTTTGAGGCCAGTGTTCAGGCAAAAAAATGGCAAATAATGCAAACAGATTTTATCATGATCAAATAATAGTTTTGTCTCTGTCACAGGAAACATGGTTTAAAGTAAAGCTGAGACAAGCTGTATTTCTCCCAAACATTGCACGTAGTGGTGTGGTTCCAGTGCAGGAATGTCACCAGTCGGCATGTGGGGTCAGGTTTGAAGGTGGAGGTGGATTGCTGCCTCCATGCTGGTGCTAAACAGGCCCATGGTGGCCATAAAAACCTACTGCCTGCAGCCCGTCCCCTCGGCCCCAGGGAGAGAAAAATGCAGGTAATGGCTCAGCAGCTCCCAGTGCAGAGAAAAAAGTGCACATCGTGATGCAGGAGGGAGAACGCTCCTGCTTGAGAGCCAAGCCAAGCATGAAATTAGTATTTCCTCTACAGTAAAAAAAAAAAAAAAAGAAAAAGAAAAAAAAAGAAAAGAAAGAAAAAGAAAGCCTGTAACATGGGAATAAATGTGAACTTGAAAGCCTGGGAACGGGCTTTGAATCTCCTTGTGAGAAGGGGAAGGCTTTGACAGGTTCACTTCTCTCCCCTTGAAGAGGTCTAGGATGTGCTACACAGTTAGATTGTGATACCCAACCTGCTCCTTGGGTGAAATCCCTGTAGATCATGTATTCACAGCCCCCCGAGGAAAAATTTCACCCATGAGGTGTAGGTAGGGCCTGTGTAAGTTTTCCAACTCTCAGGAATGGATTAGGAATAGACCCTTGCTGGGCCACCAGCTGCCAAAAACCGCTGCAGAAAGCTGGTGGGGCTTCAGAAGGGCTTTCCTGTGGACAAAAGGGAAAGTAGTGCCGTGCAGGGCTGTGCATCAATGGACATCTTTGCTTCCATGGTTGGGTTTCATGCAATCCTTCTTCATCCCTCCACTTCCTTTAAAGAACCACTCCGAAAGATTTTGTGTTTGGAACCATCTTCACTGAAACGGACCAAAACTGGACTGTGAAACTAAAGCCTGGACAACCTGAGAGGTATGGGATTTAATCAAAACTGCATCTTAATTTCCCCAGAAGAAAGTTGCCCAGGAAATTGTTATTTTATTTCTGGTTTTCCTCCTTCCACTTTTTTTTTTTGACAACCACGAGTCAGCACTGCCCTGCCCTTTTCTCCAGTCAGCGGTTTCCTGAGTCCCCTGAGCCCAGCACAGCATGGCTGGTACATTTCTCCTGGCTGGCTCAGTGCAGAACCCTGCAGCATCACTGGTGCTTCACAGGGGAGGCAAACTCTCAGTTTAGCTGTCACCATCAGCAGCTGAAGCAAAGCAAATGAGCACTGGGGACTGGAAAACGCCCTGGGTGGAAAGTGAATATTCTCCCCCAGTGGGGAAGAGCCACATCTACCTGGAATGGGCACATTTTAGAGGGTGCCGGCGTGGGTGGTGGGCAGGTAAATACCCAACATGCCATCAACTTACAGCCTTTTTCCCCTGAAAAGTGTGAGATGAAGGAAGAGAGATGGCCATTATGCCTTGAAAACAATTGAATCCAACCTTCTCCATTTTGGGCACAACACACAGCTACCTGAAAGGAGGTTGTCATGAGGTGGGGGTCAGTCTCTTCTCCCAGGTAACAAGTGATAGCACAAAAGGAAATCGTCTCAAGTTGCACCAGGGAGGCTTAGACTGGATATGAGGAAAAGTTTCTTCAGCAAAAGGGCTGTCAAGCATTGAAACAGGCTACCCAGGGAAGTGGCTCAGTCACCTCCCTGAAGTATTTAAAAGACATTTAGATGTGGCACTTAGGAATGTGGTTTAGGGGTGGACTTGGCAATGTCAGGTTAACAGTTGAACTCAATGGTCTTAAAGATCTCTTTCAACCTAAGCAATTCTATGTAAAAGAGCAAAATTATGGAAACTGTAGCACACTTTTCAGCACAAGGTAAAAAGCTAAATAAATTCCTGTGGCATTTTTGTTTCCGAAATTTGGGAAATCTGCTTGAAACTAAGCTTCACTTGCTCTGTTCTCCTGCCTCTGCTGGGTTGAGCTGTCGCTGGTTCACAAGGTCTGATGCGCAGCAATGCTACTGCTCAGTGCACTTCCTTTTTTTTCCTGCCATTCGTCCAATTTTTTGGTCACTTGAAAATCCCGAAGTTTTGCTTTGAAAAACCAGGATCTCCTCCTAAGTCATCAAGCTGCTGTTCCTCCTCTCAGCTAGAAATCCAACATGTCTATTTAAAAAGGGAAAATAATTCTGTTTTTTCCCTGCAACTGCTATTTCAGGGACAGCCCAGCCAGTGCAGCAGGAGATGGACTCTGGATACTCTGCAGTATATATATATTTCCCAAATGCCCTTCTGGAAGGGGTCTGACAGGAGGAAGCAGCTGCGGTGAGGAGCCACTTGGCGTGCTTGGAACCCCACCACACTTTGGTCGCTTTCCCTGGCAGGCTGCCTCCCTCCTCCTGCCCTTGGTACACCCACAGGCCTTTAAATTCTGCGAAAGCACTTTGGTTTTGGAGAAAATAATAATTAGAAAGAAAAAAAAAAAAGAAATAGCGGAGGAAAATTCCTCCTTGATTGCTGAGGCACTGATGGCAGGACCCCTCCTTCCCCGCTGAAGCACTTAATCAGGCCGGCCTCCTGGCAGCAGCAGGTGCCCACCGAGGCAACCTCGTGAAATCTTCTCATCACCGGCAAATGGCCCTGATGACGGCACAGCAGGGGCCGAGCGAGGCCAGCTCTTAGCAAGCACAGAGGAGCTTCACCAGCAGCGCTGGAGATTCCCATCCCTCACCAATGCTGGCAGGGGGGAAGCTGCTCTGCCACTGCTCAGGGCAGCTCCTTCAGGCTCTTGCTGCTGAATGCTCAGCCCCGAGTCCTGGTCCTGATGGCACAGCCCAGTGCTCTCGGTTTTAAGAGGGAGGACTTGTAGCTTCCTTGGGCAGTGGGGAAGGAATGGGATTTCTGTGAAAAGGAGCCATCAAGAGGCCACCTGGGGCACAAACTGACTTGACTGACCATTTCCATTGGCATTGCACCTCCTTTTTGCTTGTAGCCATGTGGCTGTAAGACAGGCAAGGACTTGCTGCTCATCTTCTGGGAAGTTGTGCTTTCATATATGGTGCCCATATGGAGCCTTATTCCAAATCTGATCCAAACCTTCTGGATTGTGGAAGAAAGCATGGCGTTGGCATAACCTAGTGATTTCCCCACGAATACTGATGCCTTCCCCTAACCCACAGGTCTCTGCCCTGGACATTAGCAGTGTTACGTGGCTGCCTTACCAAGTTTACTCCAGGTGACGTGATTGCAGCCCCTGTCTCCTTTGGATAAATGTCTTCAGTTGCTCAGCAACCTCTACACCGGGATTAAATTAACTTTGATTACAATTACAGACAGCACGAATCAGCCTGCACCATCAGAAGAAAGCAGAGCACGGGCTATTTTTTCCTGTAGGATTTTCTTCCCAAAATGCTGCCATTGTGGGGTAGGGGAGCAGAATGGCATTTCTGCTCTTTCCCCTCCTTGCTTTGTGCTGAGCACAGATGCATCCCAACCTCGATGCTGTAAATGCGCAGGGGGACTGAGCACCAAAAAATTCATTTACGTGCCTGAAAATATTTCCTTGCATGGGAAAGGAAAGCAGAGAGGAGGCCCAAGTGCTGAAAGTGGCTTTGCTCTTATGCCAAGGTCCCAAAACTTCCTCTGGTGAAACCAATAGGCTTACATACAGCTACTCATCACCCCCAATAAGGTCTTTGCTGTCACCTCCTCCAGGTGCTCAAATTAATAATAAGAATGTGCAGTTATTATATATGGCTTCACAGCTCCCTGGAACAGACTTCCTGGCTAGGAGGAGCAGCTCCAAGACTCCCCTGGGCAATGAGGATTGCAGAGAACCAGCCCTGCAGGGATCAGACCTATGGGAAACAAAGCGGGAGGATTAATCATCTCTATCTGCTGCTCTTGGTCTTCTGTGCCTGCACCTGGAACAGACCTGCCAGGCTGGCAAGATAGTTTCGTGGTGCCCAGCATCTCACTGTGTGGGGTGCAGAGGGGTGCACCTGGACTGGCAGGAAAGCCTTTGTTTGGCATCTAGAAAACTGAGGGTCGCCTGACATTTACTGTTCATTTACTCCTGGCCTTGGGGAGATCAGCAGTTCTGTTCTCTGCTCTTGTACCTCTTTGTTTCACCACCTCCTCCTAGCCAAACCAGAGCTTCTATTTCCCTGGTCTCTTTCCCTGGTTTCTCCACTTCCCCAGTTTGTGGCTCAGGAGAGCTGAGTGATGCTAGCCACACCAGTCTGCAGGAGACCTGCTGTCATCGCTCTGGAGGAACGACTGAATGGTGTTTCTTCAGGTAAGAGCCTCTCTCCGGTTGGTGGAGAGGAAAACAGTGCAGAGTGGTGTATTACTGTGGGAACTGGGACTGACAGCACCGGTGAGAGGCACATAGAGCCTGGGTGCAGATAAAATTGAGGTTTGCTTCTTAGATTCCTTAGTAGAGGAGCAGTGTTTCTTTTCTCTCTGGGCAAAGAGGAAGAGGAGGAGGAGGAGAACGCAGGGCAGGGTAGCAGCTTTTGCTCCTCTCTGTGGTTCCCTGACCAGGACATTTCTACCAATGTGCTACGTAAAGGCATTGTCTGCTGCAGGAATTGGCCAGCAGCAAATGACTGTTCCCAAGTGGGAGTGGGGAAGGAAGTGTGGAGGCTCATTACATTTAATGTAATTACTCTGGATTTAGAGCAGGGTATGCGACAAAGGAATTTGGTCTTCTCTTTTTTTCCTCCCTCCCTGCCTTAATATACAAAAATATAGGGGTCTGGTCAAGCCAGCCTGGGATCCAAAAAGGCTCTTTCAGTGCTCCTTAAGCAGGGACATCCCCGGCCTTGTGCTGGTAGAGGTAACATGGCAGAACAATTTATAAATAGGCCTAGAATTTTGCCAAGGCTGCTGCTGTGCAGAGGTCTGACGCAAGTGTCCTGCCCTGGTGTCCTCTACCAGGCAGGTCCCCATGCTGCTGGAGCTGCTGCCCTCCCAACTCTGCCAGGAAAGAGCTGGAGCTGCTCCTTGGCCTTCTGCCCATTTCCAGCACAGGACACACAGCCACAGAGGCCAACAGAGTGTTCCCTTTGCTGGGTCCCACCAATGTATCTGCACCACTTGCAAAACAGGATGTCTCAGAGGTGGGTGGGATATGGGGCTTTGATCCACCCACTCCACCTTTCACAGCTCTCATTTTTGCCTCCCTTGTTCACTGCTGGGGAAGAGGGAGATGGCCCAAAACCTGTGGCAGTGCTGTCCTGCTGCCTCAGGAACACACCTCTCCTCAGCACCCTCTGCACTGGGATTGCATCCCTGTCCTGGCATGGACCCCCTCAGTGCCAAGTACTGACCCTCATCCTGGGGGTCCCAAGGCTTGTCCATGCAAACCAGGCTGGGGCCACGTCCTGCTGGATGCCCTCAGAGATTAAGCAGGAAGGTCCCCAGGCTGTGGCAGTGGGCAGCTACCTGCACCTTGGGAAAGTGCCTGGTCATGGTCCGTGAAAGCTCGCAGCTGTCTTTCAGTGTCTGCTTTCTCTCTCTCATGAGTAACATGATGTTTCCTGACACTTTCACCTTCCTCTTCCTTGTGTGTATCCAGGGGAAAGTGTCTTTGACTCAGATTCCCTTTTCACCGTGACGCATTTCAGCCCTGCTGCAGCCTGCTCTGACCACTCTCCTGAGCGCAGCACCAGAGATTTGTCAGGATTTGTCTTTCCTAACTGCATTTCTGACGAGGAGCCTTTGCATAGTCTGCCTTTTGCAGATCTTGGTCAAAGAGATCACTCTGATCTTGCGATCATCCAGAAGTTGTAGGTCCATGCTCACCTTTCCTAGTCAGGCTGGACTTCCAAACAGCTTAAATTTGGTTTTCTTTTGCCCCTTGCTACAGGAAGAAAGCTCGAGCTGTTGCTTTCAAAGGTATCTTCATCTCAAGGGCTTTTGTGATACCCTCATGTCGTTGTTTGAGCAGCAGTGATGGAGGCATCCAAAACTAGATGCTCAGGTGTTTTCACTGCCCCTCCCACTCATCTCAACAGCTGTAGAAACACAGTTCCTGGCCATGGAACACACACATCAACCTACAGCCTCTGGCAAAGGCGATGTCTTACCTCTGTTTCCCTTTCAGGAACAAGCATCCACAGCATCCATTTCTCCTAGGCAGATAAACCCAACTTTCAGAATATGGAGAACTTTGCGTCCATTTAAATACTTATTTGCTAACACAAAAGCAAGTGCCCCCCTGATTTAATATTCTTTGGGAAGTAATTGGATAGAAGTCCTTTGTTTCTTTTCCTCCTGTCAGCTTGCATTTGTTTAATTTGGCTGTCGTGACATGATGTGACAGATCCCATGCTCTGTTTTTAAAGATAGTGAAACTCTGGGATTCTTCTTTCTGCATTGTTAGAAATTTATGTATTCTCCCCATTCACTCGTACATCACTGTTGTGTCAGATTACTGACCCCCTTAAGAATAAATGCATTTTAATACAGCTGACCCAGAAACCTCCCAGAGGGGAGATAAAGCCTAGCTCTGAGAACCAGCTGAATTTGCTGTAACTTAGAGAGGAATCAGAGAAGGGTCCAAAGTGGACAATGGCTCAGTGCCATGGTTATTTCCCATTAACATGCCCACATTTCCTGCTGCTCGCAGCTTTCTGGTCCCAGGGTTGCATCCACTCCTCCGACTGGGAAGGAGCTGCTCACACAGAGTTTTCAGCAATGCTTTCGTGGAGATACAGATTCAAGAGAAGGCAACAGGGCTGTCACAGAGATCAGGGATCCTGACGTCTGGCACAGCAGGCATTGAGGGCAGGTATTACTCAAGCACAATGCCCACAAGGGCAGGAAGGCAGGGGACACAGCTGTCTGCAGGGGTTGGGGAGGTGCATTGCAAATAACGCCTACTACTACATTTGCCTGGCTGGCAGTGTTCCTGGCACTTCTCTTTCAGGAATATTTCCCGTAAGAAAGGAGAAACAGTAGGAAATTGCAGATTCACACTTGTATGTAAATGCGAAGCTGCAGAGAGCGGGAGAAAAAAAATGTCATCCTTCTCTTTCTAGAAGTTTTTATACAGTTTTCTCAAATTTCATGCAGTGAATCTTGCTCCCTGTCCATTTCAGCAAGTTGTTTTAGAATGATTTCTGTAAAATGCATTCAAAGCCCGAAGGATGTGCTCAGTTCTGAATACCACAGGCGAGTAGCACTTCCACTTCTTTTGCTTTGAGGTTTCTGAGTCAAGTGTTTGTGTCCCTGTAGGGGTCTTCGGCTCAAAGGAAATGTCTTCAGATTACAGCCGTGGCAAACTGGGGGGGAATTTGTGTCACCTTGGATGACTACAGTTACCCATCATGTTATTCTAACACCTTCCCCAAGCACCACAGGCCTTAGGTGTTTAATCTCTGTACTATAGTGCCAGTGACCAAATAAAGACTTTTCAGGCATAACTTCTTTTAAGTTACAAATCGTGTGTTGAATGTTAACCTCAAGCAGTTTATAATGGCCACAGTGTTATTAGCCCTAGGAGTCTCATTTTGCAGTGGCCCTGGCAAGGACCTTTCCCCATGGGAACAGCAGATGTGGGTAGATGCTGCCACTCAGGAACCTGCCCATGTGTTCTGTTTGCCACCACAGCCAGTCTGACTGTATGGAGCCTGTGTCCACAGAAGGGATGGAACCTACTGCTGATGAACTTCCCATCCACCACTGCTGAGGCCACCAGGAAGGTATTTCAACCCAGCAATATGTTTTGCACCCACTCTCTAAGGGACCAAACCCTCCATATTTTTTTCCCTGTTTCCCACACATATGGAACACTGGTTTAACCTATTAACACAGCAACATAGCAAGGAATGAGCCTTTCCACTATTTTATTACTGGTGATCAGGGGTGGAGGGATGAATCAGAAAGTGGCTAAGTTAATTTGCTTAATCTTCCAGAGTAGTGCAGACTGGGTAGGCTCTTCTAATTCATATCTGCCTTCCCTGAGGGGGATATGAAAGCCAAGAGGAGAAAATAGCTGAGATTTCAGATCTCAGGTTGATTTTGCAGCATGGCCAAAAAAAGAAAGCAAGCTACTCCTCTTGTTTGGAGCTGAAGAACATTTGCTCTGGAAGCCCTTGAAAGAAAATAAACACCATGCAATATGGTGTTGTTTGTACAATCAGTTTTCAGTGAAAAAGTTCACTTTAAATTGTTACAAAGATCTGGATAGTGGTGATCACGTATGTGAATTTAAGGGCTATGCAGTAGCCAGGGTAATATTTATACAAATGCCTAATTAGAGAATAAAGCAAGTTACACAGAAGGATGCATTTCTGAGGGCTGTTCTCCTTGTCTCCAATACAAACAGACCCACGGATATGCATATGTATACATATATACATACGTATATGCATATATATATGTATGTATACACACACTAGAGTTTATTTAGATCTAAGGCCCATTTAACAACCTGGCTTTAAGACTCATGATGAGATTAATCGGGCATGATAATTGTATGCACTTGAAAATTACTTGGCAATTATACTTGAAGTTACGAAGACCTTCTATGATGAATTACCTTAGGATTTTAATTCTGAAAGAGGTAAGGACAAGGTTAACAAAGGTCTAGTTTGAAGAGAGTTGAGCACTAGATAATTATCCTGTGCTACTGTGTATTTACAGCATGTACTGTTACCATAAATCTTCAGACCTGTTGCAACGTAATTATTTCTGTTTTCCATAATATGAAATGGAAAGACTTGGGATTCCCTGTTCAAATTCATGGATATTTTTTGTCTGTGGTCCAGAGAGGAGACCCGGCTGTCTCTCAGGTCACTGCAGGTGACGTATTCCACCCTCCTTTCCTTACGCACCAAGACACGGATTGAGGTTCCAGATATCAGGCATATGTTTTGGAAATTTTAATGGAAAAGGATTTAAAAGATCTGTGTTCAGAAATGGAAGCATTTAAACTCTTAAAAAATGTGGTGTAAGTGGCTGTTGCTTTCCTGTGTCAGCTGAATTAAGGGGAAGATGGAGGACTGGCACACAGAAGCACACTTTTTTCATCTACAAACTCTGTGCATTAAAAGCAAAGAAGCCATAAATTTCTCTTTCTGTCCTCAGCCCCTCCAGGGCATACAAGGCTGTGGTCCTGGTATGAGCTGGATGGATCAGGGGTCTCAGCCCTACAGGGGACCAGGGTATGGTTTCAGCAGCCAGGCTTGGCATGCTGGGTCTTCAGTGGCTGGGTGGGTGTCCTCAGGTGTGGTGTCAGTCCCCAAGTGTGCAGGCAGGACTGACACACTTCTCACAGCAAATCTGAGGCAGGCAGATCTCAGCTTGTCCTCAGCAGCATTACTGCGTCTTCGATGGAGTTGCAAAAGCAAAAGGTTTCATCTCCAGTGCCCAGGCAGAATGAGAAGGGGAGAGGTGGGGTTGAATGAAATCTCTGCAGCACTTAAGTTCCCAAGTAAATATCTAATTAGAGAAATGTTTGATTTCAATAATAAATGAGCAGAATATCAGGAGACATGAGTACTGGCAAAGTACATCTACAGTAAAGTCTTTACAATGGGGGCATTTTTTGGCCTGCCCTCCTAAGATCCTCATGTAAGTGGAATAAGCACGTGTGCAGCTGCTAAGGGTAGGGCATGACTTTCTTCGCTCTTGCTTGAACAGTTTGGAGGCACCCATCGGCAAACCCACCCTCATCAATTCTGCATCTTCCTGAAAATGTACTTTTAAGCACCTTAATTGCATTTCAGAGATAACCCTGCAGGCAAAGTGACAGGAAGAGAAACCATATGGAGCAGTTTGGCGGTCAGGCTCTTTGTTTTAAATCAATCAAACATCTGCGGCTAATGTAGCTTTGGGCTGCTCCTCAGGAAACATTAGCCCTATTAGTCTGGGCTGGCAGGAACACAAAATAATATATTTATGGACAAAGCACATGTGCATTACTGTTGGAGAGCAAGCGGAGGAGGAGGAGGAAGAGAAGATCTGTGGTCAGCACTTCGCCTTCTCAGGAGGTCAGCTCCAACAAGCAAAGAGCAGGAATGTGGAGTTTTGTCTCCTCGCCCCACACCACCCACTTCTCTTCCTGGTAGCAGCCTCAAGACCTGCTGCCCCAAGCTCTGAGGGGAAAGACCGCCCAAAAGAAACTGCATGGCTTCTTACCTTAAAGGAAATGAGGTGGGACAATGCAGTGGGATGTGTTGCAGTCTGCAGGGGCAGCAATGGAAGAAAAGCACCAAGTGGTGGGGCTGCCCATGTTGTGGCTCCCCACAACACCACATCCCTGTAGAGCTGATGGACCATAGCGGGCACAGCACAGGTATCACATCTCAGCCCTCCTGAGCGGAGTCAAGGACCTTGCACACAGGGGGCTGAGTGCTACCAGGCTGAAAACAACACCATTTTGCACCAGGGACTACAAAAGTCGGAGGTGGGCTGGTTCCCTGTCCAGTGTTCCCTTTTAAATCTAGACAGCCAGTTCATCCCATTTGCCTCTCATGTCGTGCCTTTATGTGTGCTTAGGTGACAGCAGCAGCGACAAAGATGAGGTGGGAGATGGAAGGGGTAACAAGGCTTTTTCATTTACATTGTCATGCAGGAAAATACAGATGCATTTGCAGGTGCATCAATAAATGAGAGGACCAAGGACATATGCCTGCCACAGAGCACTTCTCCAGTCTGTCTGCCCATACCTCAGTTTCCTGGGAAATGGAGAACCATGACTGAGAGCATGAAGAACAGGAGTTTTGGGGAGGCTTCGCAGCCAGCGACTGCCCCCATGCAGGAGGTAATTTACACTAGAGAAACTTTAAAAGGTGTGAAAATACTGTTTGTACTTTTAATTAATTCCCCAACCTGCTTTTTAGGCTTCTTTGTTTCTATTTCCTGCAGAGGGAAACTGAAAAGCCTATGACACTAGGGGGGGATAAGGTAGAGCAGCCATATTATTTAAGGAAAAGTGCATCACTGACACATTTTGATTCTGCCAAAACAAAATGTTGTGAATCCCAAAAACACAAATAATTGTCAAGTTTAAGAAAAAACTCATTGAGAATAAGGAGTTGTATATCAGGTAGACTGAGACAAACCTTAATGACCGAGACCTGCTCCTTAGTGACACTCTGAAATAATGACACAGCTATGACATTTCAACTAGATTTTCATTCCAGCACTAGATGAACGTGTCTTCCAAAATGCAGTCAAATTAATCTATTTCTATTTTTTCTGATGCTGACAACACTGGGTAAAGTCAGGGATTTGGGGGTACCTTAACTGTGACTTTCCAAATTTTAATATGTTTTATTCTATCTTTGCACCTCTAGAGATTATAATGGCAGGGGCTGAAGAGAGAAGGGTGGCAGAATGTGCAATTTGGGTATTATTTTTTTAATCACGCATCCATGGATGCTTTTAGCATTAGTGTGTATGTATCTGTTTGAGAAGTTTCCTCTTTTGCCCACGTTGAAAATATTAGACTGGTACAGTGACTGTGAAATGAGAAGAGAACACTTTTACACAAAGGAAACATAATTACTTAAATCTGGAGAATACCAGCTCTATTTCCATTTCTGTTTTTTCATGCACATGCCCCCATGTAAGCTCTGGCTTTCCTGGCGGGATGCAGAGAAGCTAGGCTGGTTTTGTTAGGCAGAGCAGCTGAAGCAGGTAAGTCTGCATGGCCCACAGACCTCCCCACTGCCTCTGCAGCTCACGCCCCTCACATGCCCCTCATCATCCTCCTGCCCATATCCTCGCCCCATACCTCACAGCCCTTGTGCTTCTCCAAAATGTGTGTCAGCTCCCAGAGTTTTCAGTTGCACTAAGACCATTTCTGCCCCAGGAAATACCCCCATTTCTGAGCAGACATGTAATTCCACCTTCCTCTTCTCTAAAGGGATAGATGAATTCTGCCAACTCATGACCCCCATTCTCCCAGGAGGGAGCTCCATCCCCTGTGAAATGGGGCAATCTCTGGGACAGCCATTGTTGCCTTTTCCTTTTCCAAAGTGTGACAAAGCTTCCGTGCTCAATAGCAGGAGAAGGGCTCACCTTACCTTCCTTCGAGAGCCTGTGAATGTAACCTGTATGAAATACTTTGTCCCTAAGGGAAGGCTGGAGAAACATCTACACTACACATTTTCTTGGGTACATTCATGAGAAGGCACAAGTCTGAAGACTGCTGCTAAATTTGTTAAAGGATGTATTTTCCAAAGTACTTGTAACTCAGGCAAATTATCCAATTTATTTGCAAATTTTTTGAAAATCCATCCTCTACTCAAAAGAGTAAGTGCTGCAATGGTGTCAGAGACACACTGCATCTGTATCAGTCGCTCACCACCTTCTCCAAGTGCAAAGAAACAGCACAATTCTCAGCAGCAGCCCCATCCTGCAAAGCACTCTAGGTTGGTTTGAATTCTTCCAGCATCACAAGCAAAAGGTTTCCTTGGGTAACCCAGAGCTGAGGGGCTTCAGGAGGAAACCAGGGGATAACTCAGCCATGAGTACAGGGAAACTGCTGCTGGTGGAGCTTCTCAGTGTGGCCATAGGTCTCCTGGGAGGATGAGAAGAATAAGCAGGAGGTGTTTCTGGGTGGAAAAAATGGTAGAGGGGAGCTTGCTTTGAAAATAACATGTACTTCCACCCATAGACCACATCCCATGATGGGGGAAGTACAGGAGGTAGCTGAGGTCTTGCAGCAGACTTCTGAGTGTTGGCTGCCCCATGGTTCCCCCAGCAGCTCAGCGGAGCAAGAACCTGTGTTTTGTAGGTCACAGAGTGGGATGGTATCCCAGGCAGCACATAGGGTTTGAACAGACTGAATTTCCACAGCTTCCACAGAGGATATTACGATTAGGAATCATCCTAGCCCATATGGTGAAAGACAATCATCATACATGATGTATTTGAAATCATCAGCTACAACAAGGGGAAGTTTTTTCTTTCTTGACCCATACCTTGTGGGAACACTTTTTCCAAGGAAAGGAAGTGAGATCTTTTCATCAGAAATGATAGGAACTCAAACCAAGGGCATCAGTTCTTCCGTGTGCAACTGAAGGTCTCTTGCGACTCCTAAGAGTTCATCCACAACCTCTCTGGGCAATCTGTTGCTGCATTTTACTACCCTCATTGTGAAAAACTTCTTCCTTATATCTTATGTAAACCAACCCTCTTTTAGTTTATAACCATTCTCCCTTGTCCTAGCACTACATACTGCTGTAAAAAGTCCCTCTCCAGCTCTCTTGTAGGCTCCTTTTAGGTACTGAAAGGCTTCTCTAAGGTCTCCCCAGAGCTTTCTCTTCTTCAGGCTGAATAATCCTAACTCAGCCTGTCTTAATAGGAGAGGTGCTCCAGCCCTCTGATCATCTTCATGGCCCTCCTCTGGACTCACTCCAGCAGATTCATGTCCTTCCTGTGCTGATGACCCCAGAATTGGACACAGTGCTCCAGGTGGGACTCACGAGAGCAGAGAATCACCTCCTTGACCTGCTGATCACCTTCTTTTGGTGCAGCCAAATGGTTGGCTTTCTGGGCTTCTGATCACCTGTTGCTGGGTCATGTCCAACCTTTCATCTACCAGCACCCCTAGGTCCTTGTCAGCAGAGCTGCTTTTAATCTGTTCAACCCCTAGCCTATACTGATATTGAGCTTTACCCTAACCCAGGTGCACAGTACAAAGTGATCTTTGGCCCATGGCCTCCAAGCTGGGGCCCTTTGGCCTCTTGCCCCTTCTTTAGTTGTTCATTGAGGAGGCTGTGCTCAGGTGGGCTGCAGCAGCCCTTTACAAACAGGCAGTGAGGAGCCTTGCCTAGCCCATGTGGTGGGTTCCCAGATAAGGTGAGCTGATAAAGGCTTTTTGCATCTTCACCCTGACTGGTACCGCCTCTGTGACCTTTGCAAGACCCATTGTCCCACAACATAAAGAGCACCTCTAACCTTCCCCCTAGGTACCAAATTAAACAATCTTTGTTTTCTTTTGCTTTCAGCAGGTTCTCTAATTATTAACTGTGCAGAGGACTCAGGGTTTACTGCATGGGTTACTTCCTCTTGCTGGGGGAAGGTGCTCTGCACAAGCTGGGGGCTTGTTTGCTCCTCGTGTTCCTGCAAGATAAGAAAGACATTGAACAACAGGAACCCAATCATCTTCCTTTTCCCCCCTTGACCATTACTTTGATTCATGGTACTTTTTGTTTGTCACTGATGAGTAATGAGCTATTTCATCTTCATTCCAGATCTATGCAGAAATGATAAATACACATCAAGCAAAGATATAGAGATTTAACCCCTTGGCCCAACAATGCACTGGTAATAACATGTGCCTTAGAAATACTGCTGTAGTAGTAGAGGGAAGAAGTATTTTTTTTTAAATCTACCTTTGATTAGAGACATACATTTTTGGAGTGACAGCCTGCCAGAAATACAGTGTTACACAAGCTCTCATCATCTGAACCAGCATCCTGGAGTTGCTCATTTTTCCCTCTCAAGGTTGTATTGTTATTATGCAATTGCAAAAGCAAGGCAGGGACTAAAGGTGTACAAAGACAAAGAAGGTTTTGATGCACTCCCAGGAGCACAGGTCCTTTAGGACTGTTCATTTAGGTACGTATGTTTGAAATATTTCCCATGTTTTTTTTTTCAATTTGGCCCTTTTTTGGCACAGGCCCCATGCAGTCTGGGACTCAGAAGTGCCACCCAGCCCCGTATGTTGGGTGCCTTGGGGTCCCACTCTGCCTGTGCCAGGCTGGAGCAGTTCAAGGAGGGTGCTGTGCCAATATCCCAACCACGTTTCCATCCTTCTGTAGCACAAGGCACATACTTTGGTCCCACCTTGAGCAACTCTAGCCAGAAAGCCCTGTGCCAGGTCAACCTGGTGGTCCCTCTAGACCAGTCCCCTTCCTCTAGTAATGCCCAGTACAGCAGAGGCTCGGTGCCTTTGGGATCAGTATAGGTTGGAGGCATTGGCACACCAGCTGGCAGGAAGTCCTTACTCATACCCACCTGACTAACCCCAAGTGCTGTCAGAATAATATATATGTGTGGGTTAATCGAAGTGCTGAAACGGTGATGGTTTCCCAGAGTCCACCGGAGCTGACTCACAGAACAGAGCTTTGCCAGAGATGACAGGGGAATAGAAATCAGGGCCCTGACCTGCTTCTCTCTCAATTATTTATTTATTTTGTTCATCATCTTCTCCTTCTGCTGTTGGCAAGGAGAAGAATTCGTAAATGAAGGTAATAAATGCGGAATAACAGCTAATCTTAATTGACCAAAGTTTTCCTCAAAAGCCTGGATTGTGCTGGATGTAATACGCTCTAAACGTAAAAATATAAGCTAGGAAATTACACTGGTGGTTTTACATGCCTTTAATCTGCTGGGTTTTATGCTGCCAAGCAACAAAGTCAGGGTGGGATCCATCTGTGAGGGGGATTTTTTCCCCTAGAAGAGGAAATCTGCAGTTCAGCGTCCTTGCGTTGCTGCTCCGTTCTGCCGCCTCTGCTTCCCAAACCTGCAAATTTGGGCTCCAAAGTGGCACCAGTTGGTAGGGTTTTATTTTCTGCCTAATCTAACTTTGTCTTTCTGAGCATCTGCCACATGTTTGGTGCAGCCACCGTGCCAAGACACCACTGAGATGTGCCCGAGGGGACCCCTGTATTTTGCCAATGACATTTTACCTTGGTGGGTTACTTATTTTCTCTCCAACTATAATGCTCCATGGACTGTTATTTTTTCAAGAAAGTATTTTTCCTCCCAGGAAATGGATGTTGATGGCAAGATGTCCCCTTATGTTCCATCAACTGCAGCACATTTGGAAAAACTGGTGCAGGATGCCTGGGGGCTCTTTAGGGCTGAGGGGAAAGAGGAGGAGGCCAGGCATAGCCCCAGCTATTCCCTACAGGGAGACAGTGCTTGGAGCACCTCTGGCAGACTTCTCTTCCCATCAGAGGGTATCAGAGGGTATCCAATATTTTCCAGCACTCCAGGGAGCCAGGGCTCTGGTGGCTGCTCCCTCTCCTGCCTTGGGCTTGCAGCACCATCTCACTCCCCACATTTTTTATCTGCAAGGAGGTGCCTGGAATGCTGGGGCTGGGAAATGTAAAGGATGAGGGCCAAAGAAGAGAGGAAGGTGAGGAAGAAAACCTGAAGACAACAGCATTTCTGCAGTCTTGCCAGGATGTTTCTGCTTGGGGTTTCTTTCCTACCTTCCCATCTTGGGTAGGTCCCTGCCTTGCCTGTCATGCCAGCTCAGCTGGGCTTGTACTGCGGCACTTTCCTGAGAACATCCCAGAGACTTCAAAACCTCCTCCTCGTCCTGGCAGAATGACTTGCAGCTTTTCCGAAAACTGGCAGGCAGCCTTAGTGCTTTACCATGGGAAGAAGGTTAACTCCTTCTCTCCTTTTCTCCTTCCCTTCCCCCTGGCCCAGTGCATCATCCTGCTGGTTTGTCCGGGAACTGGCTGTAAGGAACAAC
Source organism: Manacus candei (assembly GCF_025592945.1). NCBI lineage: Eukaryota > Metazoa > Chordata > Aves > Passeriformes > Pipridae > Manacus > Manacus candei. The sequence continues at coordinate 4,531,282 of NW_026138074.1, read as the reverse complement.
AGAGGAGGAAATAGTTTATTTTTAAGAGCATTTAGCCCTCACAGCTCCTTGGCTCGAGGTGTCAGGAACCCAGCCTTGCACTGACAGCCAGAGGTTTCCTCCATCTGAGGCCATGAGATAAAGACATTTGTACGAGGTTTTTGAAAGGGGCAATTGCTGAGGGTTTGAGGGCCAGTTATTTGCAGGGTGTGGAACATTTATAAGTGTGGACAAAAGAATTATCCTTCACTCATTGCAGGGAGGAGCTGGCAGCGGCTCAAAGGGCATCCAGTTCCAAAGGAATATTTTAAAGTTTTCCTATTTTCTAGCTCTGCATAAGAGCAACCTGCAGCAATTGCACAGCAGGGCTCCTGCCTCCTCTTCCTAGCTTTGCCTTGGGCTTGCAGCATCATCTTCTTCAAGAATACTCATTTTCTTGGTTAATTTTCAAAAAATTACTTTTTTTCCCCCCCCCAGAGGAAGCTCTGCAGGTAAAAAAACCATTGGGATTCAATGGACTGCAGCTGCAAACCTGGCTCCCTGGTTTGCACCCAGTTAAAGTGTGACCCTGGGGTGCTGCCTTCATTCTCCTCTTTCCCTGGGCTCCTCTGCATGCCCCATCTCCCCAGGGACACTCTTGGTCCTGGCCACTGCTCAGGTGGGAATTACCACCCTTCACCTACCCCTGGCAGAGACTGGCCAGGATGGTCACAGTACATGTAGTGGGAGAGGTGAGGGATGAGGAGGAAGATGACTGAGAGGCTGCCACAGCAAAGGAGTCCAGTCCAGTAAGCCAGATTTTAAACTTTTTCCTTGTTCTTTTTCAGACAAGATTCTCACTCCTGCAATGTCAAGATTTCAGATTATTGGGAGATAAATTTAGAATAGATCTGAAAAGTAATTTAGAGACCTAAAAATAGCCTGTGAGCTTGTCTATCCAGTGACTGTAAAACCAGAAGGGAGGAGGAAGGAGAAAAAAAAGACTGGGGGAGTGGGGTGAATAGGAATAAACTATTATAAGAGCACACAGCCATGACAGAGGGAAATCTCTCGCATATGTGTGCCTGATCACTGGGATCTGGAACTGGCTTAACTTGTCCTGGCATGCATTGAGAAAATATGGCCAGCTATTCTGATATTAAAATCAAGAGATGCCATTTCATGTCGCAGTGGGCAGCCCTGTGCAACTGCTCACTGCTTCACTCTCTGTACCCTCCTCCACTAGGGCATCATCAGTGCCTGTAGCCCTGCGAAATGTGATCCCTGATCTCCTTTCTTTCTTTCCCCGATAAAGTGGTGGGAAACACCATTTGCCCTCAGTGCTGAATCAGATGTGGAGTCGGTGGGAATCAAAGAGCAAAGGGGAATTTTCTTCAGGAGTTTTGGGAAACTGAGTAAACAAAATATGGATGGTGACGGGGATTTGCTGTAGCAGGGTTGGACCTGGTGACCACTGACAGCCTCACCTGGCATGGTGAGCCAGGTCCAGGAAAATCCAGGAGCCACCAGAAAATCCATCCAGGAGCAAAAGGAGATGGGTTAGAAGATAAGTGACAAAGTATGAGCAAGGTGTCTGTGCCACGGAGAAGCCACCCACAAGCACAGGGCCACAGTCCATGCTGAAGGAAGGACCAGAGGCAGGCAGTATAATGCAGGCAGGACTGGCTACTTCAGCCAGAGCTGAAACAGGTTTCCTGGTCCCCCACGAAAAAAATAACAAGTGGGACCAGGGTACTCAACCACCATCACAGCACCAGAGGCCAAGGGGGAGTGTGGCAGCCCTAGAGGGGCATGAGGAGGGAATGGCGAGGACTGCAGATGTTTCTGGCTTGCTGCACATGAGATGCAGAGAGGATATAAATGCTGGTGCTCTGAGCTGAGCCTTGCCTCGTATCACGCCTTGCTTTTATAACCTCTTCTTTTTAATATCCTGTTGAGACAAACAGCCTGTGCATGTGTGCTGGGGGGACCTGCCAGGCAGCTGAGCATTTTACAGCATCTCGGCCTGAAAGATGCTTAAACGTCCCAGCATTTCTTAAAGCATTTCAGCCTGAAAGATGTTGTAATTAATTCAGTAGTGCAGCAAGTTCTGGGCTGCCAAATTGCTCCTGTCCCAACCTTAATCCCTCAGGAGCAACAGAGAGATGTGACATGGCCACAGGTCTGGGTCGCACACTTTGGTTTGCTGGTGACAGACCATGGAGGACAGAGATTGTAGCAGGACAAGGAGACAATGTTATTGGTGCTGAGATGGTCGGTCAAAGGACTGATAGGATGTCATGGACATCTCCCATGCAATCTTCTCAAATGCCAGTGGGACACTATAATGCTTTTGTTTTGCTGGAGCTGGCATGCATGGTGATCAATATAGGCATTGAGCAAATGAAACACAATTTTCCATATGGTGACACTGCTGGCCACCATAAGTCTGCATCATAAATGCACTCCTGGATGCAACAATGTCATCACCTCTCCTTCTGTACGTCCCATCAAAAGAGGTGATGTAGCTGCAGGTATTTCTCCTTGCCCCCTTAGCACAAATCCCTGCTCCCAGAGCGTTGTTAGATGTCCAGAAGCACATGTGAGTGAGGCACACAGAGAGCAAGAGCCTCCCCTTTACTGCCACCTATGTCCCCTGATGACTGATGCTCAGCACAGTTTTCCCCTTGAACTGTGAATCATGTTCTGTAATAGGTGCTTTTGAAGCAGACACATCATCCTTTATGTGGTCTGTCACCACATTTCCACCTCCAATCAGAAAGAGAGATGCAGACAAGAACAATGGCAGGGGCCAAGGTGTCATCTCTTGCACCATCAGCACACAGACTGGGAAGGAGGGTGCCCAGCAGCCACAACCAGTAGCACAATGCCTATGTGGGCTTGGCCATGGCCATAATCCCCTAAACTGTGGGGTGAACTTTCAGTCTCACAGGCTTATCCCAGCACCCTTTGGCATCCCAGTCAGCCCCATGCTCCAGTCATAGTAGGGCCAAATCTGGTTGTCACCATCCTGAGTGGGAGACCTGAGGTGATGGAAGCAGTCACATCTCTTTCCAGCTCCCACGGTCACCAGCCCCACCTGTAAGGTATTGTGAACCATCCCTTTCCCTCAGCAGCAGTTGGTGCAGCCTGTTTCCCCAGTGGGGAATGCACTGAGTGGGAATGTCCAGGGGGGCACATCCCACTCCCCTGTCCCCAATTATCCACACCAGGTGCTATTTGGTGTCTGCCTCAGAAAAAGCCCCACTCTTTTAACGAAACATGTAGCTCAGGCAACTCATAACCTGTTTTTGCAGGGCACACTAAGCCTTTTGACTGGTCTTCCCCTGGGGTAATGGGTGTTGGGTTCCTGCAGTCCATCTCCACGGGATGGTCCCACCTGGGGGATAGCAGGGTCTGCCCCCACCAGAGCTGCACAGACCTCTGTCCTAACAGTGACATGCAGTGGCGGCAGGCTGCAATGGAGGTTTGAGGTACCTTTGTGCTGGTGCAAGTTACAGCATGTTCTGTAGCTGTATTTATACTGGTTTTTACTAAAGGGTCAATATTATCTCGATAGTGAATTCTGCCCTTGTTTCCTACAGCGTTGTTTCCTTCTAGCTCCTATTCTGTTACACCTGTGAGTGCACACATAGAGGCCTACTACAGTGTTTTCTGCAGAGACCTGGCTAAGCAGCAGCAAAGCTGCCACCACTTTCCCTAGGGCATGGCCAGCCAGGTGCTGCTGCATCTTCCAGAGTGAGAGGCGAGGTTGGTGCAGGCTGGGGGATCCCTGTGGGATATGCACTCACATGCCATGTCCCACTCGGCCCATATCTGAGCTGTCCCCCCATCTCTGGGGGTCTCGACCCTTGGACATGAGAGAATCACTGGAAGGAAGGGAGCTTCTCCCATGCCCTCAGTCCCTCTCAGAAGGCTGGCTGGGTGCAGCACCCACTCAGCCCTGGCAGAGCATGCCCAGGGCCGTGCCCCAGTGCATACTTCTGCACTGCTTACCTGCTGCTGCTTGCAGATCAAGTAGCTAATGTCTAAGCAGTCCCATTTAAACCCACAATCAAATTACAGGAACAAAATTAGAAGCCAGACTGGAGCCACTTTAAAAGTTGCCCCTTATTTAATAATTCTGTCGCAGTTATTTTTTCCTCTTATCACCATTTATTCTCATTCTGGGGCTGGTCTAATAGAGGAGGTTAATATGTAATAATAGAGGAGGTTCATTTGCGCTCCCCCTCCTCTTTCCAATGGCTAATCTTTCTGCACGGATTTCATTTCTGCCTTGTGAAAAGACATTGGGATAAATAAAACAGAGATGCAGTACTACAGAAGTCTACGCTAATGGGACCACATCACGCTCACCTCTTCCACGACCTGCCCTTTGCTGCATGAAAGGAGTGAATCAAATGGATGAAATTCCTATTTCATCCCTGCCCCACACCTATAGGTATCAATCTATCAGGTGTGGAAGAAGAAATTGCAGTGCAGCTCTTTCCCTAAAAGCAGCGCTGTGCAGAAGCAGAAGCCCGCAGGAAGTGCTGGGGCGGTTTGGGAGCGCCATCTCCCCTCTAGTGGGGTCTGCGCAGAATTGAGGGAGAAATGGAGGCAAGAGCCTCGGCTTCCCAACCGAGAGTCTCCCCTTGCCTCCCTGCTCCTGCCATCCCTGCTCTGCGCGGCTGACAGTGCAGGCATGGAGATACTGGAGTGGCGGGAATGCGCAGCCCCAGCTGGGAACACGCTTGTGCTGAAGGAGCCGGGGGAAATCCCGTTGTAATAATTTGCCTATTAATTAAAGATGTGACTTGATGAGAGGTTGGATTCCTTCACTTGGCTGGATTTTCATCTGTTTCCAGATATTGCTGGGATAAAAATAAATGCATTTTGTCACTAACCCTTCATCATTTTAGCAAAAACTATTTTTAGAACCCTCATAAAACAAATCTATAGCCATTCTACAATAGGCAAACACTACTGTGTGGTTAATAGTTGCTGTCTCCCAAACTGCTGCTGAAATCTGCCAGTATTCAAATAAAGCAAAATAGTTTATGCAACATTTTGGTGACAGCCACCTCTGTGACACACCTGGATCCTTGTTTTCTGTGAACAAGGCATGACTCTAACTCACAGTAGGTACCAACTCAGGCTTTGCTGGCAGCAACCATGGCAGGTGCCACACAGCCTGTAAGCTATTTCAGGGTGATGCACAATGTCCCAGCAATGTCCCTGCTTTTGCAGTATTCCCATACCCACTGGAATGGGGGCTGCAGTATGGGAGATCTCCATGAAGGTAAGTTGGGTTGGATGGGGCTTTGAGGGTTGAAACCAGATGATCTTATAGGGTTCTTACAACCCAACCTATTCTGCGATTCTGTGATTCTACAATTTGTTGTAGAATCCCAACTGGGAGACCTCCTGCGTGGCCAGGCCTTTTGCAGGGCATGGAGGGGGGCTGAAAGTTAGAAGGAGTCAGTGCTAGGGGATGAGCCAGCTGGCAGGTTTGCTCCTCGCTTTCCTCTGTGTCTTGCCTGCACCCACTATTAACCTGCAAATTTCCTTTGTGGAAACAGCCATGTATTCCCAAAGGCTTCAGCTGTGAGCAGACTAACTGCTGGGGGAATGCTTGGGTAGAGGTGTTTAAGACGCTCAGGAGGCTCAAAGGTTTCATCCTGCAGCTCAGGCAGCTAGATGCAGGGAACTAAATTATCAGTCAGGGTTGTGCAGCAAGCAGAACTGAGAGCATCACAGTGCTCAGGCCCTGCAAGCCTGGAAACAAACCAAGGCCAAGGGCTGGATGAGGCTCCCCATCTCAGGAATCATCCTGGTGCTGGTCCTTCTTCCCCCATGCATGACCCCACTACTGGAGCCTTCCTTCCTGTGTCTGCAGAATGGTTATTTTCCTTAACCCTGTACTCATCAAAGCATCTACTGGGGGTACTCATGAGGCAAAACTGGCCACCAGTGCATGGGTGAACACAGGGGCTCAGTGTCCAGTAGGACAAGCTGAGGGAGATGGCAGGCACTGAGGAGAACGTGAAGGTCGGGGAGACATGAGCGATAATCTCCTTTTCAGAGGGGTTCTCTATCTGGGGGATTTCTATCCACTGAGCTGTTTAGCCTCCATTTTAGGTTTGAGCTCTGAGTGAATGCAAGTATTTTTAAATAAAAGTCAAAGCAGAAAGGCAGCTGGATATCAGGCAAGCATTTAAATATGCTACAAAGGAAGTGATAGCCGCACCTTGCTCCACAGACAGCTCCAGTCATTTACACATCAAATAGGTGAATGCAAGAGTGCAGAAATAGACCTGTAAATATATGGATATCTTATTTTGCAGTTAATTTTCAAAGCACATCTACTTCTTAGCATATATTTTGGGTCACACTCCACAGCCCTTGCCCTGCTTTCCAAAACTAGCTGTTTCAGTTTGCTAGCCTTCCTCTACAAGTGAAGCACAAAATGCAAGTAAACACCTAACTTCTAGTGTTGTCACCCCTTTCATCTTGCTGCTAATTACTAATGCAAATTATGTACATATCTAAAAATGTCTTAGGTTCAGTGCAGTACATTCTTGCTACTTGTGTTCCTTATTTTCAAAATATATGTGGCAAATATTTCCAGATTTTATACTTTTACATTCTCCTGACCATGTCCAAACCTTGAGGTAGGATATCTCTGTGATCACAAGGCAACAAGGCAAACTGGAACAGAGCCAAGGCCCTCCGCTCCTCTTGTGAAAGAGGAAATTATGATCTTTAGTGACAAGTCTTGTTGTACATTGTGATTTTCACCTTACCTCAGGCAGTCCAGTGACCCCCTACCTCATGTTTTGCTATCAGCTCACTTTTGATTTGTGAGAATACAGTTTCTCATGATTTCTTGAGCGCTGCAAGAGACAGCCATTCTTTAAATGTTTCCCATCCAAGTATGAGCCTTGAGTTAACGGTGTCCAGCTTGGGAAATAAGACTTGCATTCAGAGGACAAGCCTTAGTCAAAGGAGGGATATCAAAACTTTACGGTGCCCCATATAGCATAGATCCAAGCTCTCCAGCCAGACTTCCCTCTAGCTGGTGCTGCAAGGCATCTTCCTTGCCCTGGTAGACTGTGTTACTCTGCACACTAGACACCCCAAACCTTTCCCTCGCCATTTCCCTTATCCTCATCCAGAGCTGAACTGGCTCTTGAACATTCCCACGTGTCCGCTTTTCAGCTGAATTTTGCTGTTTTCACCAGCCTTGTTTCTTTCCAGCTCACACCGTTTCTTGTGGTGGACGCTGTCATTCCAGTTATGTGTCTCTGCTCTATACACTGGTCTGTCCATCACCTGTCTGAAAACCTGAAAGCTCCACCCATTTTCATCTACTGCCACTAACACCAGGAAGCAGTTGCAGCACACATCTGTGCCTTGTTCCAATCTTACCAATGGCACTAAAACGTGTCTCTCTCCAGTTACCTTTAGTGCCTCACCCTTTCACAAGGTTCACTTGTGTTTCCTACAAAACATAAATCCTCAGATAAAGGCTTCTGGCAACATTAGTGTGCTGCCATGCTTAAACGTTGCAGGATAGGTTGATGGTGGCCTGGCCAATGTGAAAGAACCCAACAAAACAACAGACTAGGGAGGAGTCCCTAAGAAATTACCCGTTTAAGCAGCAGCTATTAGTCTTAGGCTTCTGGAGATTCACATTTGAATGAATGCAAGCAAAACAGGCATTCCTGAATATGTCTACCCATACATTAATTCCAGATGTTTTTATTGTATTCAATCTTGTTTTAACCCCAGTGAAAAAGCTGAGTAACTGTGATCTGGAAGGGCTGGGAATTTGAGGAACCACAATGAGGACCACAGAGAGCATTTTAGACAGAGACTGGCAGATCAGTTCAGAACAAACAGTTGTAGGAACGTTCACAGAATCATGGAATATTCTGAGCTGGAGGGGACCCACAAGGATCATGAAGTCCAACTTGTAAGTGAATGGCCCCTATGGGGATCAAACTCACGACCTTGGCATTATTAGTATTGTACTCTAACCTTAAAAAGATAACTATTAAAAAGAAATGCCAGCATTGATTTAATCCACGTGAAACAACATGACGACATTTCTCTTGTTTGGACCCATTTTTCCAAGCTCAACATGTATGAATTCACATTTTCCATTTCCATTTCACAATCAGATACAAACAGGGACTTCCTTGTGATGGTTGTGAATGTTTTATTATAGAGTCTTATCAGTAAGTTCTCTGAAAATCAGTTTTTCAGAACTAAAATCTAATCTGGCAGGGTTCAATAAGTAACAAGATGAACTCAGCCATGCAAACAAAATATTACTAAGCTACTTCAAATAAATTTTATCACAACAACTTCAGGAAGAAGAGCATGTCCTGGAGGCTTAGGCTGTTAATCTTGCATTTCTATTAATATTTTGGATTCTTTTTGTTATGCTCTAGCCTCTGGTCCACAGCTGTCTTCATTTTGATGCTAGAACAGGATAGATCTTTGGATGCCTTTATGCCTGCAATTCTTGTCTTATTTTATAGTGCTGTAATAAAAATAGCACCATCAGAGTTCAGTGCTCACCACAGTACATTGAAGCAACTGGTCATTGCACTGAAATAGAACTTCTAGGGAAACTGAGATTATTCCTAGACAGTAATTGCTCACAAAAGGTGTAGCTCCCAAGTATTTTCAGTATGTGCCATTCCTTTTCTGTTCAGCACCTCCTATGACATTTATTCCGGTAATTTGATCAGGCCATGCTACAAGCAACAGGATATTCAGGATTCCATCTTGACCTTCAGAGCAGCATTTAATACTGCCTGGAAGAATACCAAGAATCATTTTCCTTGTACATACAATCAACATTCTGAGCTTGCAGCTACTTGTTGACAAGCGCTTACCAGTTTCAGTTAAATACACGTAAACCTAAGAACATTGAGACATTTGAAAATAAGCATTACCATATTTTTAATGTATTTGGATGGTTTAGCTCAACTTGTTAATAACTCCTGATTTCCAGGACTTAATTGCACATAATTTTTACAAAAGCAATATCTTGTCTTAACATTAATCAAATATAACATTTAAGATTTTTTGTGCAAAACATAAGCAATAATGTTTTAGTACAATATTAGTACAATAAGCTGAAAAAGCAAGGGATATTTAAAACAATATTCACATGCGGTGTGCGAGTTTTATCCCTACTTCCAATTTTTGACGTGGAATCTAGAATTCCCATCAGTAAGTGCTATCCAAAAATAACAAGTTTGTTTCACCTTTGATTACTTGGAGGAGACTCAAAATTTATTTTGTGCATTAGGTTTTTACACACAATTAAAACAGGTGTTTAAGTTGATAAATACAAAATAAGACACTGATAAGGGTGATAAAAACCAACATGCTGAAGGCATCCACCTAAATGGTGGCATGACTGATAATTTATAGCTTATATTAAAAAATGGAATAGATCCTTCAGATTTTCCATTTTCAACTCAAGATTTTAGCAAATAACCCAAAATTTCATTTTACAAATCTGGCATCTGCTGATTGAAAAAGTAATTTAAATAAATACTTCATTTTAATTAAAATCTTTAGCTTGCTAGATATTAAATGCTACCAGTCAAGGCAGTCACAAAAACTGTTTGATGTTTACATAGCACCATATAGATAAATATCTCCTTCAGAAGGAGAGATTATGTTTGGCTGGGAACATAATCAGAGTATTTCCTGAATATTTTAGGTATCTTTGCCTTCCACACCATAAATATATGCAACAATTCCTTAATTTGAGAAAAAAATGCAGAGAATTCCATTCAAGCTTTAACATGGTGCTATCATTAATTCAAATTCTCTCTACATAAAAGTATCAAGATCTCTTCAGCAGTCAATTTAATATTCAAAAACAGATCAACAGTTTTATGTAAACTTGTTAAAATACAAACCACCACATAATTTGGCTTTAAAGTGACAAAGTATTTTCCTTAATAAAACTTACTAGGCATGTGAAGAACTAATGTCAAACTATAATTCAAAAAGATGCAGAGACTGGACTATCTCTGATATTGAAACACTCAATTAAAATATATAAAGAATCTCCAAAACATGTAATTATAATTCGTTACAGTAGTATTGTTCATTCCAGTAATAGTCCTTCCTACAAGGAGGCTGCATGTTAAATAAAATACACTACCCTGTTCTAGTTAGAGAACATCAATATTCTCCCTCTGCTTCTCCTTCAGTCCGAATTTACTAAAAAGTAGGCTAGGTTTTCTACCAAAGGAAATGGGAAGTATGCTCACTATCCAAGTGGCCATTTCCTAGCCCTAATCAAAATCTTATCAGCTTATCTACAACTGTTAGGTTTAGACTAGTAACAAATCTTGCAGTAAAGTGTTAAAAATAGATGGAGTAACTAACAAGCCATCTTCTGCATTTTCAATCACTGAAATCTACACATCGAAGTATTTATGGAAGCATGAGTGCTGGTGACATCATTGACTCTTACAGACTGAGTCTTCCGTAAAAGTTGCACAGATGAAAAAGGATGCCTTGAGATAAATGGAAATAAAATCCAACAGAAGATAGATTTCCTAATATTGAGCCTCAATTTCTTACAGCCTAAGAGACATAATTCAGTGACAGACACTGCTTGCTACTTTGGCCCCGTCCCTCTTACAAAATCAGCTTCATAAGCTGTTATCACTCCAATTGAATAAAAAACACCACTCTCTTAAAACATTGTATATGGAGTTCTGGGTTCCCAAAATAAAATACATATGCATTTTCATAATCTTGCTATGAAACATCAACTAAAAAATATGAACATTCATAAAGAAACCAAATTGCATTTTGTACATTGTATCTACGTTGATACAGTTCTCTCTGTTGGAGAGTTCAGCATTTTTAGAGAGTTCGACATGTGCAAGTTTCAATTAAATTTTGAAGAAAATTCCAGTTTCAAAAGTTACATGTAATTTTGTATCTAATAGGTCAACAATCTCAAAAAAACTGTACAAAGTTAGCTTCAAACTTCTTCATCCCCCCCAAAATAGGCACTCAGTGGTTTAAGTGTGCAAATAGCTTCTTAGAAGAAACAGTGTGCAAACAGAGCCTGTCCCATTAGCTCCGCATTCTTTAGTGATTTCCTAAAGTATTGCCATTAAATGCTATCTACGGTATGACTTTCTAAAGAACAGAAGACAGTCAGTCCACAGAATCACAGATATCTTTCACTTTCTGATTGAAGTCTTCGGGTTGATCAGCGTACACATAATGACCTGCACCGAGGATAGCCTAGAGGACAAAGGTGAAGAAACAGGTCAGATTCACAAAAATGTAATAAACAAATTAATAAATACTGGGATAAGGTGAAAAACCTGACTTTTACACATTAACTAGGAGCTGGCATCATACAGCCTAAACAAAAAACTCAACATAAGGAAGACGAAAATCTTCTTTCCCCTGTGAAGGAACTTTGCTACACAGGAAAAGAGGGTACAAATACTGCTTATGCAATTGCACACCTTGTTAAAAAAACCCCCACCATTCAAGTGGGCACAAGTCACTGCAAAGCAAACTTAGAAGAACGTGCTTTGCAATATCAAACTTCTGCTGCATCTGCACTCCCTTCGCGTTCCACTCAAATAGTTCTGCCAGGTTGCTCATTAATCCTGCAAGTGTTTGTGTTAGAGAGAGCATCAAGCCATTTGGATTTTCATATTATAAAAGTGATACAGAAGAGACTAAAGAAGGTACTGGGATAAATGATTAAGAACTCAGAAGCTTAAACTGCTGGGGATTTTCTAGACTCGTGGAAACAGATTTCAACCCTCCAAATTAATGACTACTATGTTAAACAGAGACAAGTAAAATCCAAATGATGCAATATTTGGGGGGAAACCCCCACATTTGTGAACTAGATTATTTCACAGCAACTATGTAACAAAAGTAAGGGTTTAAGAAAGCAGTATTTCTATAATTTGTTATTCTCTGTAAAACTGCTACGAAGCCATCACCATAGTGTACAGCAAAGATACTTTGACCTATTTTCTTTCCATTTTACAACTGATCCAAGACTAATATGTATTTAAATCTATTTTTCCCTTCTCTCCTTAAAACACTCTCTCTTAAGTCTCTAACTGAATCCCATAAATGTATAGCTATGTTATTGTGTTAAAAAAACCCAGAAACTCAAATTAAAAATTAATTAGAAATAAATACACGTAATAAACCCCCAGAACTTCTGTGCATTTTACCAAGCACGGCACTGCCAGTCCATGTCTTGGTCTCATTAGAGCCCTTTCCACCCTATGGTTTTTTGAGTGTCCCTGCAATTTTTACCACTCCAATTTACCTTTTAGAATCTGTATTTGGCTTGACACAATTTTAATCTGGAATACAATAAAGTTGTCCACAGTCCTTTCTAAAAGCCATTGTCCAGAATGGAAAAAATCTGTCTGAACAGTACATGCTTATCCCAGCAATATATTGTATACTTTTTAAAAATGACTTTTTGTTTCAACTCCCTTTCTGGTTAAGCAGTTAAGTGACACTTTCAATCTGAATGTTAACATTTATGAAATTTATCTGTGCTCTTTAATACACATAAACAGTTCAATAACAATGTCTTATTCTCTGAGTTTTAGCTCTGATGTCAACTGTATCAAGTTATAAAATTTTATTTGAATGAGTTGTTATAGCATACTATCAACATTGCATATTGTCACTTCTGTCCAGATAGTTCTAGACATCAGTAAGATGACAGCTGGTGTGTTCAAACATTTTATCACCTCACAGCATTGTAACATATATGCATATTCAATTATCACAGCTGACAGATGTGAAAATGTGTGAAGAGTACTTTTAAATTAATTTGTTTTTATAGAAATAAAAAAAAATGCAGAGTGCACATTCCCATCAAGTTGCAGGTACACACATTTTAATATTTTTCTAAACAAAAATACATTAGCTAGGAAGAAAACACTAAGTATTCTTTTAATGACTTAGAGAAAGATGCTTACAAGAACCTAAGCACCAGGTACGAACCACTCTTACTAAAGAAATAAAAGCATTATATAGACAGACGAAAAGAGTTTATGAGAGCCTTCCTACTATGTTACACGTATATGCAGATATTATGACTGCTGTGGTTTACAACACAGACAAAACCTGTGACTACAAAACCTACTTGTAGTAGCACACTGTAGAACAAAATAAAGAATGACCTTGCTCAAAGATCTAGTTTGGCTTGTAGTGCTACAGTAAGTTTTGTTCTTACTTTGGGAACTCAACACTTTTCTCTGATCTACAGTGTGTTTTCTCTCTCCCTGTTACAGAAAACAGAAGTTATTACCCCAGGCTCTAAATCAAAGGGACAGCATATCCACAGTTGATATAAAAAACAGAGAATCACAGGACGGTTTGAGTTGGAAGGGACCCTAAAGATCACCTCATTCCAATCCCGATACCATGGGCAGGGACACCTCCCACTAGTCCAGGATGTTGAGAGCCCCATCCAACCTGGCCACATAGATATGACTTAAGCAAGTCCACACAATAAAAAAAACAAATGCTTTAAAAGTCAACTTACTATTGTCTTCACATATGAGTTTGGTCTCAGAGACTGGATAGTACTGCCAGAATTACCATCGATGCACGAACGTGCTCCATAGACCACAGTGATAGGAATGTCTTGATCCATTTGTGAAATCCGTTGCAGCATCGGCCTTTTTGCCCATCCGTAAGGAATAGTCATATTCTTGAAAGCTGTTTCACCACTTCAAGCCATTCAAAAGGGCAAAAACAATTCAATTTCCATTGGATCTGCTTTTTATCTAATTTGGGGTATCTGTGCCTTTTGGTGGCACAGAGTACACAAGGCTGGGATTTTTCACAATTAAGAAATATAAATTTTCAAGGTTTACATGTAATTTTTTTTTACAGGACTGAGTGATAAAACTTAAAAGAATGAAATGCCTTATTTTAAAAATTTTTAAAGAAATTCTTTACAGATTAAACTACTGTAACAATTTTTTAATTAAATTAGTGCCCAAACTCTCACAGAATTAACACAAGTTAACAGGAAATACAGAAACAGGATAGTTTTTACTAGTTTCTTTATCAGTTTCTGGAATTCGGAAAAAGTGCAATGCTATGTTTTTGTTCAATAAAATAAATGCTGCAATTAAAAATAAAATAGCATGCACACTGCTGCCATGGCCATTGGAGGGAGTAGCAGGCACTCAGTAAAGGAATGACAGACTTCAAAACATACACTGGGAAACTCATACTCACCTGGGTGACTGTACATTGCAGTGATAGATATATTCAGCCACAGTGTTATCATCAAACATCGAGGAATATTTTCGCTTGAAATCTGGTCTTAAACGCTGAACAAGGCTTAACCCTGTTAAAACAGAAAACACTATTAGAGAAGAAATGAGTATAGAAGACTTTATCAGATTGCTTAATACTTTTCATTACAACCCTCAAAACATGTCCTCTTGAAACTCGTGGCTAAGCTCAATGACTTCTAAACCAGTATTTCATTTTAGCACTTGCGTGTCTCAGGAAAACACGATGGTATTACACCAAACAGGAATGAAATATAAGTACTCTTAAGGATTTTATGCTGCACCCCCTGCTGAATACATACAGGGCGTGTTTGAGAAAGGTCACCGCAGCAACAGAAGAAACCTACAAAGGGGACCAGCAAAAGGGCTAAGCAGAGTATCTTTTTGTCACCAGTTTAGTCTCACATGATGCCAATACCTTCTCCTTGCTCTGGCAGCACTGAGTGGGCCAAATGCATCACACCTTTCAGAACCAGAAGGCACCGTTGAAAAATCTGGGCTGTTTTTCTTTAAGTCTGTCCCCTCCTATTACAGAACAGTCTGCTTCTGAAGCTAAGTCATTTAACTAGTGTTTAGTCGAAAAAACACAAGTCTATGGTGAAAAACAGGTGTAGAAATCTGGACATAAGGCACAAGTACTGGTCTAAATTAAGAGATTTAATGTTGAAAACTATTGTCCTCATGCTCTCTTAACAGCCAAAGTAGAGAAGTGGGTCGTTTCAGGGGCCAGTTCAGGTCTTCTAAATTTAAGCTTCTTTTCTGAAACACTTCTTTAAGGAGGAAGTGTCTTCTAGTTGGCCAGATGGATCTTTGGGACAAGAGCATCAGCACAAGGCTAATTTTAGTCTAAGAATACTATTCATCCCTAATATCTGATCTAAACCTACCTCTTTCAGTTTTAACCCATTACCCCTTGTCCTATCACTACATGCCCTTGTAAAAAGTCCCTTTCCAGTTCTCTTTTAGGCCCTCTGTAGGTACTGGAATGCTCCTACGAGGTCTCTCCAAAGCCGCCTCTTCTCCAGGCTGAACAATTCCAGCTCTCTCAGCCTGTTGCCACCGCAGAGGTGCTCCAGTTCATGTCCGTCCTCTAGACTCACTCCAGCAGGTCCACGTCCTTCATATGCTGAGGGCCCCAGAGCTGGATGCAGCGCTCCAGGTGGGGTCTCACATGAGCAGAGCAGAGAGGGAGAATCACCTCCTTTGACCTGCTGGCCACACTGCTTTTGATGCAGCCCAGGATGCATCTGGCTTTCAGGGCTGTGAGCACACATTGCTGGGTCATTTTGAGCTTCTTATCAACTAGCACCCCTCAGGCCTTTCTCCTCAGGGCTGCTCCCAATCCATTCTCTGTCCAGCCTGTACTGGTCCTCGGCATTGCCACGACCCAGGTGCAGGCCCTTGTGCAGGCCTTGTTGTACTTCATGAGGTTCACATGGGCCCACCTCTCAAGCCTGTCTAGGTCTCTCTGGATTGCATCCCTTCCCTATGGTGCATTGACTGACTGCACAGCTTGGTGTCATCGGCAAACTTCTGAGGGGGCACCCAATCTGCCTGCCCACGGTGCTGACAAAGACTCTGAACAGTGCTGATCCCAATACTGATCCCTGAGGAACACCACTCATCACTGGTCTCCACCTGGACATTGAGCCACTGTCCACAACTATGTGTGACCATTCATGTTTACGTTTCCCCTTTTCCAGATGGCAGGAACTTCATATTGTTGTTAATCTGTGCAATTATGATGATGTCACTCTTTCCCTCCCAACTCTGGCCAAAGGCCTCGTACTACTCATGTAGACCTTGTCACAGTGATCTATGCTTTTGTAATCTTGAGATTAGATATTGCAACACGCCCTTATGCACGCTTTAAACAGACTTAGAAAACTAATACAGTGCAAGAGAAAATAATTCCCTTATGAAACAGTGATTTAGCTCTCAAAACAATGAAGATTTTGTAAAATCCTGCAGTTCTCTCTGCTCTATTTTCCCTGCAGAGAGTTCAATTGCTGGATTATTCTTCTCTGCGTTTGGCTTTTTTGAACACAAATGATACAGTTGGCTTGGAATAAGAGTACCTGGAAGAAAGAGACTAATTCTGTGTCTTCCCCTGCTATCAGCATGGAGGTCATGGCATAAATGTTAGCAAATTTTAGAATTCACTTTCCGTTTTGATAAGTGTTTTGTCTGTGGGTCCAATTGCAAAACAGTTCTTCTCTGGGAATTTACAGGGGAGAACGAAACAAGGATTTAAGGCACCTTGGAACAAATTTTGGAATGCAATCGCACTGATTCATGCTTGCAATGTTTATTGAAGACACTGGTCTGGCTGCTTTTCCGCAGTGTCTATGAAAATGCTGTAAGAAATACTAACATGGAAGACAGCAAGTTCCACAAAAAGGAACTTGCCAACAACCGTGACATTTCCGTTGTCCTGAGAAATTTTTATGTGTCCAGCTCTAGGAATGGAATTCACAAATCCAACCTAAGCACCAAACCCCCTGCACTGTGAGCCTCCTGGGTGACCATTCCAGTTAAATGAAGGAAAATATGCAAATCCTCTATCTGGAAACCACTCAAATTAAAAAATACCTCTGGATTCTCTTTCTCTCCCAGTTTTAATTATTCGCCTGCGGGTCTGATTGGTCAACGTGATACCATTACGATATCCCAACGAACCTGGCTCACATTTAAGTGCTTAACTCATACCTTTGAACAAGATCAATTGGCTTTATAGTGAGGTTCAAACAACTGTGCTTGCCCAGCAGCTTAACCGCATTTGCATGTAGAAGGAAAGCTGTATTTGGTTCAGTGCTTTCACGAGGTTGGATCTGATGCCCACCTTGCAGGACAGTGTTTAAACTTACTCTTCTCTAAGAACTATGTCTCACCTGTCAAGAACTGTGCATTAAGTTGATGACAGAAAACATCTTTAACACGTGCAGTGCGAAACAGATGAAAAATTTTTGAAAGCACTGCCCTTTACAGCAATGTGTAAGCAAGGCTAGGTTTGGGGACACCTTGCCAAGACAGTGTCTGTTTCTACAGCATGGTTTTGAGTGCACTTATTGCTTAGGGAGACAAATTTCAGCTTGGAACTCTTCCACATGGATTGATTTATGCAAGCACTTGTTATTGGATAAAAGGCATTAAACCAGTGCTTCTCACTCAATATGCTTCAGGTTGTTTTGTTAACCAGATTAGCATTTTACTTTAAAAAAATCTGTTTGTACAAAATATGTTGCTTGTCTGACAAGCTAATTTTGTCACATTCCTGACAAGAAAAAAACAGATCAGCATATTAAAATATATATTCTATAGAAAGAGATTTAGGAAACAGATGTGGTTTAAATGTAAGGAAAGCCTAGGAATCTCACTAGTTTATCTTCAGACTGAATACTAAAAAATGATGAAGAGGTGAATTAATTATAACTCAGAAGGGACCAGAAGGATATCTTTTTCCAAGCCTCTCCAGCAGATACTTCAGTAGTACACAGAGCAGCAGACAGATAAACTCTTTTTCCTCTAGAAGGAATACATATCATGACTTTAAGACTTTATTATGCCCTTCTCCCCACTCCTCAGATAGACTCATACCACAGTATTTTCAGTCATTCCTACCTAGTCCTAGTATTAGAGTATACAGAGTTTACCTAACATCTCATCAGTGCTGTTGAAGAAATAGAAATATGAAGTATAGACTGCCACTGTAATGCAGGACATCAGTGAGGCCCACAAGATTTGCTAGAGTCATAAGGAAATGACTAATAGAAAGAACCCAGTCTCAATTTAACTTCTCTAAACTCAGAACAAAAGACAAATGAGTTTGTAAGAGACTGCCTTCCAATGTTAACAGAATTTGGAAATCCTGTTTGCCCATCAAACTGCAGTGAGAAGGGAAACTAAACGGACTGTGACCAGAGGCAAACAGAAAAAACCCTTTCACATTCATGCCTCTCTGTCAGGGTTCCCCAACAGATGTCCACATAATCTGGCTCACTGTAACTGGAGCCTACAGTCACTTACTGTAGCTTGTCGTAAACTACCATATTAGTATTTCTAATAGCAAGAGCTTGCCCTCTTGTCCCAAAGAGTTCAAACCTTCCTCAACCACTCCCACCTTTCTCCAACTCTTTCCTCTGTGGGTGATACAGACCTGCTAGAAAGCTTATCATAATGTGCTATCTGCCCCACGTTTATGTTTAACCAAAACAGAAATGGTACTTAAGAGTATCTAAAACTCACCAAAGGGTCCTGCTATTCTTAGCCCAGCTAATGGATTAAATGGACTCAATATAGCTCCTAGTGCTTTGATCCAGATTGGAATTGGTCGTTCGTGTTCAGCATTGTCAGGCCTCTCTGGAAAACCCCATGGCTCCACTAAGATAAGATGCTTGACCCTGTTGGCAAAAAAAGGTGAAGAGGGTTAGAGTACAGTAGCTTTTCTTCAACCAAGTATGATGAAAACATGCTATCTGTCTTACAGATACATACATACAACGTGCTTTAGTCACTTCAGTCATAGTGGCTTATTACCCAGTTTCTGATTTATCAATGGTTTTGATTTCAATTACTAATTAGAGAGTGAATTGCACCTAATCATGTGTACAAACACCAGAAACTTGGAAGCACGTGTCACAAAGAGAGAGTCAGTATTCAATAGATACTCACTGTCACATAAATTTGAGAAAAAGGATAGTCTTATTTCTATTTTTAAAAATAGCCTAATCCATGTGCTCAGTCGCTATTATTTGCAGGAGCAGTTTAACTTGAGAGAAAAGAGGATAACTGCACCTATTTAATTTAAGTGAAGTTGCTAGAAGTCTAAGATCTCTGTTCTAAGAAGAGACACAATTTAACTGAAAAATCATTTTATCAAAGTAAAATTTTAACTGAGAGAGGTAGGGCAAAACTAGCAGATGTTTTCTAAATTCATTGACTTTAGGTTATGAAAGAAATGTCAGAGACAATTTGTAAAATTATTACTCAAAGGAATTTCAGTGTAGAGAGCACAGTAGGAGTCTCCAGCACATGCAACTATCCGTCACTTCATGCTGTGGGTCCCCCTCAAGCAAAAACTCTCTTTCATCTTGGTAGATTAGAATCATCCATTTCTGTTTAATCCTGTAACACTTACTCTAACTGTCCTAAGTACTGATGATTTCTGAAAAAAAGTGACTCAACTATAGTTTTGCACATTTAAGGTGGTTTTCCATGGAAGCTTCATCATTATTGCTCTCTACAACTACCTGTCAGGAGGTTGTAGCAAGGTGGGGGTTAGTCTCTTGTCTCACATATCAAGTGATAGGACATGAGGGAATGGCCTCAAGTTGTGTGACGGGAGGTTTAGATTGGATTTTAGGAAAAACTTCTTCACCGAAAAGGTTGCCAAGGATTGGAACAGGTTGATTCAACCTGGCCTAGTGGGAGGTGTCCCTGCCCACGGTAGGGGGGTTGGAACTAGGTGATAACGTCCCTTTCAACCCAAATCATTCTATGATACCATGCCCAAGGAAGTGGTTGAGTCCCTGTCTCTGGACGTATTTACAAGATGTGTAGATGTTGATCTTAGGGACACAGTTTAGTGGACTTGGCAGTGTTGGACTAGATGATCTTAAAGGTCTTTTCTAACCTAATGAGTCTATGGTTCTATGATCTTTACTTTCTTCTTCATGACTTCCTTCTCTCTTTCAAAACCATGAGATTAGATATTAACAAGGAAAAGTTCCTAGTACCTAAAACGATGTCAGAAGTGATTCCAAAGGCTATTTTTGGACTATAAGCAGTTGGGAAACCAGAAACCTGTGCTTGGAATGAAGGGTTGGAAAGGATTAACCTCACAAAGATGTTTCTTGGCTGTTGGCTCAGCTATTAGTGTATTTGCACCCTGCAGCAAACAACAGCATTAAGAGAGGACAGGGTATAATCTAACTGTACAAATGAAGCAGGAGAGATTAGAGGCAAAGGAGTGCAAGCAACGAGGAGCCATTCAGGACAGCCACACATTCTGTGCACAAACTATGGCATTACATACAGCACAGCAAACACAAGAATAAAAATAGATTAAGCTTTTTTCATGTTTCCTTTCTTAACAATTTCCTTCCTATTTGGCATTTCTCCTTTTGGTAATCAGGCCTAAAACATAACCCAGGATAATGGGAAGTTGACCACGAGAATCAGGCTAAAAGTAACAGTCCAGAAGTTGCAGTATTTGAAAATCATGGCCCACCTCCACTTGGGAATATTCTAAATGGGACTCTTTCTGGATTAGTAACCTCAGATTTTCCATGAACAACTCTGGTACAGTGTAGCAAATTAATGGACATCTATGCTTGGAGAAACAGATCTACTTTCCTAATAATATGTATCCAGAATCCCTTAAGTCTCTAATGCATTGTTAGATAATCTGGCTGAAACATGTCCTACATTTATCACTTGATTCAATGCTGTCTTAAGATCAAATTTGCCAATTTGATGGTGCCAGTTTAATTCAGAGAAACATTAGTAACGTGAGAGCACAAACTGGAAACCCCCCAAATTAATTAACCCCAACTTAAACACAGTGAGGCAAGAAAACAGAGCACCACTTTTGGTGTAAGTCAGCAGAGGGGAGAAAGAACATTCCATCCCACAAGGATAGGACAGTGCCATTTATAGATTCTTTGAAAAAAGAGGTAAGGAACTTGTAAGTGATCTCTATGAAAAACCAACTACACCTATCTAAAAGTTGTTTTATGCCCAAAAGGATAATAGGTTTACGTCCCTAAAGCAGAAGATTGCATTTCTTCACTGCAATTCCGGATTTAGACATCTACTTTCACACGTCATTTCCAGCCACTTGTGCTAACTGTTTTCCACTTAGAAAAAGAGGAAGTGTTTTAGGAATAAATGATGTATGAAATTATATCAAAAATATCCAAATAAGAAACAAAGAAATTATAAAACTTGACATGAATATAAAAGAATAAGGTATGTTTTGTATAATATAGAATTTGCCATATGATGTGGAAAGCTAAGCTTATATTCACAATTTTTCATAGGGGCCCACTATGTGTATCCCAACAAAAGCACTGTCTTCTTTTAATACGGAATTACCTCAGTGGGATCCTATCTCACCAGGGGATATATAACCCGACTATATAAAAGAGACAAATTACTACTTTAAGGGGGAAAAAATGTATTAACTGTTGGCCATGACGTGGTGCAGAAAATGCTGATGAAATACAATTAGAGAACTGCTGTGGCTGGGTTGTTTTGCAAAGGAGAAATATGAATGGCATACAGACAATTTAAATCAAACAGTCACTAAAATAATTTTTATATTATCATGCTGGCACCAGGCTGACTGCTAGTGCATAGGCATAAATTACCTGGGGGAATAACATGCAGAAGTTTCAATGTTATCCGTAATAGTGGGAAGTTTGGCAGAAACAAGCCTATTTTCCCTTTACAAAACAATGTTTAATCAGATGTCACAAACCATTCACCAGTAAATACATTCATTGCCATTTTTAACAGGGCAAAGGGGTACTGAAGAAAAGCAAACAGACAAGTACACAGAAAATCGTGCTTCCCAGATCTACCTATTTCTATTCACCTGGAAACAAACTGCACAATTAGTACTTTTTATTTTTAATGCTTAGAAATCAGTATCAAGTTTCTTTAGATCAGCATAAAGATAACCTATAAAGAGCCTGATAAAGTAAAATCTATGTTAAAATCATTAGTCAAATACAGAAAAGGAATTCCTTCATTCCTTTATTTTCACATACCTTGATGGGTATTTTAATGAGTAAGCAGCAGCCAGGAATCCACCTAGGTTGTGTCCAAGTAAAATCATTTTTTCTAATCCCACCTCCTTTCTCCATTCTTCTATGGATTCCACAAACTGATTTTCTGCTTCCCGAGCATCAGTGTCAAAGTGTGGTCTACTGCTACGCCCAAATCCCAAGAGGTCGAAAGCATGAACGGTCCTGTTCTCACAGAGATCTTCAAAGTTGAGAGCCCACAGTCCAACACCTCCTCCAAACCCATGCAGGAGAACAAGTGGAGTTTTATTTGAAAGGTCTGGAGAGAATGTCAGTGTCCATATTTTATTTCCATTGGATATATAAACGTACCGTTTATTGTAAATGCTTGCAATACCTGAAGAAAAAAGTGGGGAAAAATGATGTTGCTAGACACGCCTGGTAAAATATGAAGTACACTCTATGGAAACCACTGTTTTAAATAGGAGCTCCCTTTCAAAGGAGAGAGCCTCTAATCAAATATCTTCATAAGGGAACAACAAAAATGTAATTTTAAACCTGTTTATTTCATCACAGTGTAAAAGCCATATTGAAAAACTTCTTTGATTATATGTAAATTTATAGAAAATCTAGTTGTATCTATGAAACTTATTAAAAACAAAAGACTTACATTTTAGCATTTTGTCCTCAGCCTCTTTAAGGTGTAGCAGCGATGTGGGACACCAGGCAGGAAGCCAGCTGAATAACCATCCTAACCTACAACAGCAACACAGAATAAAAGTCTCTTGAGCAACATGGTAATTTTTGGCACCATTTGATGCTTTGAAGACATTTCTTTTGCTGCTCCTCAT
This sequence comes from Manacus candei, assembly GCF_025592945.1. Taxonomy (NCBI): domain Eukaryota; kingdom Metazoa; phylum Chordata; class Aves; order Passeriformes; family Pipridae; genus Manacus; species Manacus candei. The sequence goes on along the minus strand of NW_026138074.1, from coordinate 4,508,365 downwards.
AAGAGAACCCATGTAAACCACATGCTATGAAGAACAGGAGTGTGCAGTGGGAGGAAATTCTCTTTCTCCTCACTTTTATAAAGTGGCATCACGATTAGAGGCATTCTTCAAAGATTGTACAGTTTTTCCACTGTGTGCTCTTATCAGAGTATGCTGATCTGGAGACATCAGCCCTCATGCCAACCTGATGAGCCTGTCAGGATACATAACATAGTCACTGGACTTTCCAGCCTCCTCTTAAGTTCCTTTGGAAGGCTGCCTGCACACCCATTACCTTACGTGAACCTATTACTTCCAAAAAAAGCAACAAACTGTGTGCTCGCCAGCCTAACCTGAACTGATTAATATACTAAATTTAAAAAGTTAAAAAGAAGCAGGTCTATCCTAGCAAAGCAAAAATCTAGGACCTTAATTACAAACTTCGAAACAAAGTCCCAGAGGAAAACAAACCTCCAATTCCTGCAACAGAAGCTGCTTTTCCAGCTGTGAGTTACTATCTTGGTAGTGCTAGCTTGACCATGAGAGCAGGGGGAATGACTCAGCTAGCAGCACTGCCTCACCTACAGTGCTGCAAAGGACACAGCAATTTGGTACAGCTTTTACTGGGTGCTAATTTATCCCTTGTTTTTACCACGGAATATTCTTTTTCCATGTCACACCTGGTTTTGAAGTGGCTCACTATCAGTGCAAAGGCTGCTAATGCAGGACCCCAGACTATTCCTCACAGGCAAGATGATAGGTCACCAAACTCACAATCAGCTTTCTCTAGCACTCTTCCTACACTGAACTGCTTTCCAATAAGTTACAGAGTTTTCAGGACTGAACACTGCGAGTACTAGTTATACAACAACTAATGTTAAAAGACTATTAGGTTACTAATGTCCAGTTTTTCAGAGTGCACAATGCATCAATAATAAAGACCTGCTCCCCCTAGTTCTTTATCCAGAGGATCTTCCCACATTTTAAGGGGCAGACATACTCCAGCTGCATAGATACTAATTTATGATACCACATGCAAGGTTTTCTGGGGATGCAGAGTGCAACTGCGAGAAGCACTGTTCAGATTCATACAAATGTATTAGGGGACATAAAAAACCCCCAACCCAAATGATACCTGACCAAAAAGGATGAATCATCCAATCACCTATGCCCACTGCTATTCAGTATTCTTTACTCCTCTACTCTAAGGTCTGGCTGTCCTGTAAATAACCTTCCTGACCCACCAGACCATGGGATTCGTTATAATGAGGGACCATGGGAATTGTTATAATCATTATAATTGAGGGACTGGGAAGGGATGATTGTATGTCCTTCCATGCCATGTCCTCATGCAATCTAAGAAATAAAGGAACTTAGCTTCTTATAGGAATAGGCATCCTACTGTTTTGCTTCCACATTAAACTATGCATTTATTTAAAAGTAAGATTTTTAAGAGGTTAAAGCTAGGACAAGCCAAAAGTAATTTCATACCCAAGTAACCGTGAAATCTGAGTTTAACAATAACACTAATTGTGTCCAATGCTATGAATTACTCTGGTAAATTATTAAACAACAGCTAGATCACCACTCTTCTGAGTCAAACTTTCTGTTAGTTATGTGCTCAACTATGCATTTTCATTCTTAGCTCTTAGGTCAGAAGCAAAAAGCCCAGTCACTATTTTCCCCAAGCTGAAACTATATGAACTGCTTCCTCTCAGCAAAACCACTGATTTAACAAAGAGAATACTTTAAAGATTTTATTTATAGAAATGTAAAGCTGCAACATGTCAATATGAAAACAGTGCAGAGATATGGCTGCAGTGAAATAAAAATGTCATCTACATTTCACAATCCCAGAGTTATATTTCCCAGTCTTAGGGAGGCACCTGGATACTCAGGGAAATTATTTAGAAAATTGTCACAGAATGGGAAAGCTGTAAAACAGGTGCCCACTCTTTCTTTAGTTAGTTACAAGTACTTTTTACAAATAGTGAGATTTTAATTCAGAAGAAACATTGAGTACATGCATAGTTTGACAAACACAATCAGCAAGGTGAAATATTTAGAATTAAAACTATGTTTGTAATTCTGTCATTTTTTACTTCCTGAACTAAAAGAGCAATGATGAAGGCTTTCTGTCAAAAAAACAAGCACTTTCTAGAAACATTATTTTAGAAAGAAAATATTTAGTTTTGAAGTATTCAAGACTTAATCCTTTGTTTCCATCTTTCCAAAAATGATTTACCACATTGCTAGATGTTTTCCACATATGGAGAATAAGCAACTATATCATCTATTTAAATCATTCTTCTGATAGCTTTGGAAGATTACAGTTGTATCATTTCTTTTCTACATCTGTGCTAAATGTGTCTTCTAAATGCACACAAGAACACCAATTGCTTACATGGTCTATCATTTTTATTTCTGTGATATAAAGCTGTAAGTACTATATAATGTCAAAAAAGAAGCAATGGACCTTTCAAGATAGTGTGTTCACCAGCAATGGAGATGAGTTACGAAAGAAAACTAAAGATTTCAGCAGCAGTTTCACATTGTAAGTGAGCTACCAACTGCCAGAAGAGACAGACCCCACTCTACTCTCATCACCCACCACTTCCCTGACACTCTAGTCCCATCTGTCTTTTTTCAAAAAGAAAAGTCAACAGCAGAATCTTGCATTTTGAGGAGTTAAGAGAACCACTGGGCTTAGCTGCTTGCTATATCAAAAAGTGTGAAATAAATCTGGCAACTGACAGCCCAAATTTTTATCATTTTTATACTAATTGTACTTACGGGTGTTACACATCAAATTACCAAGGCACATAACTAGTGGAATTTAACCCATGTATATGTGGCCACATAGTAACATAAACCAGCATGCACATCCACCGTAAAATAAGCAATAACCAGTAGGGCTAAGCATTGCATAGGATGCTTCCTTCATCTTCTCTTTGAGGTCAGTTACAGTTTTCACAGCCACCTGAAAAAGTCTATAGTACCAGAGGCTGGAAAAATCAGAGGCCAGCAGGTGGGGGGCCTGCTGGCCTGCCAGGCATTCAAAGAAGTCACTGTCTTTGCCAGTAGAACTCCCCACTCCTTGCAACATATCTCAGGAAGGAGACCAGAAGGTAAGGGAAAGCCCCAGAGACACCCACCAAATGACCTCAGACACAGAGAAAGTCTAGGTGATTAATGTGGGACTAGAAGATTAGTGGAGACCATCAGCAGCCTATGCTGATCACCAATACAGTAATAAATGATGCAAACAAAAGGGACACAAATATCTGAACAACCTGGAGCTACGACCACTGTGCACAAGGGCTAAACCAGCAGGCAAGACCTAACACGTTGGCTCATTGGAGCAAGTGTTCTGTGCCTCTCGTTGCATGCATAAGAAAGGATAAAAAGAAATAATAAAAAAATAATTTAAAACAAATAGTTATTACTATATTTAGACATCTAATGAGAAAAGAATAATTGAATATTGTGTTAAATGTACCTAAGGATAACACTGCTTTTCCTTAGATGCTTGAATGTTAATTTGTTAATTTGAATCAAGAACTTGCTGTCACAGCACAGCTTGAATTGCCTGAGGGTAACTTTCAAAAGAACTGAGAATCAAGTGGAGGCAGAGGCATAGTGAACCTGACCCACCCATCCACCTCCACTAATTAGGTCAAACCCCATGAAGAATGAGGCAAATAGGTAAGTTGGGTAGTACCATTCCATCAGCTACATTAACCCTATTCAGCTTGGTGAGAATTGATTACATGCAAGACAACTGATGGATCTGCAGCCAGTTACAAATTTGACATACTCCACAAAAAGCTGACGAAAGCTTAGATAATATTGAGGAATTGAAACATCTATTTTAACACTGAGGCATCTACTCAAACAGATGAACAGTCTCTCTGATTTCTGTTTCTAATCTGGATTTAAAAAATGGAAGCTCTACCATATCACGACATTCATCAGAATTTGCTTATAACTCTGTCTAGGAGATATAAATGTACAGAAATGGAGCTTATGCTCTCACTTTTCGAGTTTACAACTTACTTACATTAGAGTTATATGAATGCATGGCTTACAAGATGTATTAAGCCTGAAATCATTTGACAGAGGCACCTTTCCACATACACCACCATTGCAGAGCTAGCTGTCATAATTTGTGGAAAGCCTGTGTGGCAAAACAGCAAACCAAAAAACATGGGTTTTTCCAAACATGTTGCAAAAAAAGCAATAGAACTCCCCTAAGTCGGAAAAAAATGAAAGCCATACCATTTGCTACCTGATGATTTGTCAAAAATCACTGACCCACTAAGACAGGACATGCAGAGACCTTTCTACAGAGTATAAATTCAGCTTTGAACTAAGAATTCTGAAGTCAGTACAGTAATCAAAACTCCCAGTATAGACCAAAAGCCATGCACTAGAGTGACAGAAGCACAGAGAATAGATTTTCCTGTTGTGAAGAATTATTTGGACTTAAAAACTGCATCAGTAGGGAAGCCAGAGCTCAGGGTATACAACAATTGAACAGTAACTCACAAAGGATTACAGGAAAGTAACTGAATGCGTGAGCAACAGAGCTGTCTATCTGTTTCTGTCTTGCTCTCAGAAGATGAGCATATTTAATATTTTTGACTGAATTTTTGCAGCCAATATTGCAAACTACCAAGATTTTAGCTAGGGAACAACCTCAAAACCTTAAAAAGCTTAAACACTGAGTGAACTCACTGGTAAAGCACTTCAAGCTTTACCCTTTACCCTTAAATCTTATTAGAATCAAGTTGATCTCTCAAAAACCCTAACCCTCTCCTCTCCTGACTCTCAGAATTAATTTCAGCTATTTATAAGTAAGGAAAGAAAAACAAATTAATGCAGAGAACTTGGTACTGTTTCTGCCCATCACCAAGAGAAATGGCATTGGGATTTTCAAGGTCATCCAGCTGGCAAGGCACCTATAAGTACCCATCAATTTGAGCTAGCTCCAAATTAAGTATATCTTACACTGTAACAGAAAAAACAAGGGTAAGATAATGGAAAGACAGCTCAGACTCTCCCCTCTTGTTTCTGCATAAAGCATTTTTGAAATACTGTGCTAGCAAAAGAATTGAAAATTGCCAACATGTTGAAATCTAAATATAAGCAACATAAGGCTCACTTTTCTCAGGTCTCACATAAATCTCATCACATATGAACACTTAACCATGTTACTTTGCACTCACTCAGCCCTTTCAATTGTTATAGAAATACTAAGAATGGGCAAAAAAGGAGTAGTGACAAAGAGCATCAGGTATTCATAACTGGGTATGAGATCAACATATCAAATTTACAGCAAAGTGCCAATTTTAAAAATAAAACTGTTTTACAGTAATGCTCTAGGAACACTCTACAGTCAAGACAGGATGGATGGATGGATGCTTAAGTGAAATGGAGATACTCTTTTACCCTTTACATTATCTTTTTTTCTTTCTGTTGTTTTAAAAGGAACAGTAGAAAGAAGTCTGTTTACTGAATCTTTCTGCATTTTACTTAGCAGTAGCCTACATAAAGCCTAAGAGGTAAGTAGGATGTGGTTTCTTCCACCATCAACACCACCAACTTTGGCTACTAAATTTCAAGTTTAAAGGTGATAACCTGAAACAACACAAAGCAAAAGAAACAGTCAAGGATGACACAATCAAACAGGGCTTTCTGTGTCAAAAGGTCAGAGAAAAGTAGCAGGTTTACATCTGGCTCATTTCTATCCAAGATAGAGTTAAGTTATAATAAACTTTTCCTTTCCCATCTCATTAATTTAATGGCCTGCAACATCAGAATACTGCCTGCTGTTTACATGATTGATTATGGCAAGAATTAACACTTCTTTGTTAACAGTTAACACCAACATTACCATGGCAAAAAAACCCCCTAATACTTAAGTAAAGGAGCATATTTTTCTTTCCAGTATCACTATATCCAAGTTCCATCTTGTTCCCTCTTTATTCCCAGGAGAGTAAAATTCCTCTTGACAATAGGTTGTTTAACAAATCACTGTTAAAAAAAATAGGTTGGAGAAAAATGCAATGAGTCTATTTCAAACTAGTGAGTGAAAAAACAAGAAAACATGTTTTTATAACTCCAGTAAATTAAAATTGAGGAGATAAAGAAGAAGCAACTATTTTCAAATCAAGAAAGTTTTAGAATTATTATATAGTGGAACTACATATCTCTGAACCAAATTTGATAACATTTTTCTGTTATCTAAGACTAATAGTGATAAGAAATTTAAAACACATAAGGTACTAAACTAAAAAGGGGATGTTACTTAATAATTGTGAATTACATTTTATAAACAGGTTCAAGTTCTTCTATATGGTTTTGGACAAGCCAGCAGTCTCTTTAGCATTTCAACAACTGTAATAACTTAAAATCCATGAAAATTACACATTCAAGCTTGGTACCCATTTAAAGCAGAAATCTAGCTATGAGAGGAAAAACTGGGGTACAGAACAGTTTAATGTAAAGAATATAAATAAGTAAATAAACCACATTCTTAATGACTAAGAAAAATGCACCTTCTGTTCAAAGAATATATAACAATATAACAGTGAGGTTTTATTAATTATAGAATGAAGTAAAAACTATAAAGCAAAACACATTTAATTGAAAATGACAGAAAGTATTACTGATTAGCATGAAAGAAGACTCAAATTTCCTAAGCAAATTTGTAAAGTTTAGAAAATTAGAAAAATATATTTATCATGTGAAAGCAGCATGCTCTGCATGAAACTGAGAGCAAGATACAGCAAATAAACATGTATTAGAATTGAACTTTTGACAGAAGTAGTTGACTAGAGTTAATATTCGGCGTTGGTTTGTTAATTCAGGGAAAGCCAATTTTTATAATGAGAAAGATAAAACACACGGAGAAGTCTGCGTGTCAGTTCAACTCTGAGAAGCACCCTGCTTCTTTGGGTTTATTCCTGCTGGTGTTAATATGTAGTAAACTGGGTGACATAATGCCTGAATCTCAGGCCATCCTCACTGCCAGGAGATCCTATCAGATCCAATAGCACACCACTCCTATTTTGCCAGTTCAACTATTTGGTGGCTGCTCTCTCTGTCAGACTTGTGAAATGATACAGGTTTAAAAGACACCATATTTTAACCCAGATAATTATGGAGACCCAGCTATAGAGAAGCCACAAAGTTAACCAGCAGACCTATAAGCCAACAAGATGGAAAAAAAAGACTAGTGAGTCAAGGTGGAGGACAAGCTTTCAAGTCAGAGCTGCCACTGACAGACAGTAACATATAATCATGACATCGAGTCTGCTTTTAACCAGGCAGGGATGTTTCTGCAACCAGGCTCAGGATATTGTTTCATTAGAACCTTAAGAGCACAACCAATTTTAGGAATCCTTGCAGTCCTTCATTCCTGTCCCTAAAGTGCAGCATGTTCTTTAATACTTCTTCTGAGAACAGTGAATATAGTCAGAATCATTCAGGCATAGAGAGCCCATGTACAGTAACCATTGTTGTGAAGGCTGCATATCCAGGGACAAAGCTTCTGCGTGTACAGTAGAAATCAGATGCAGCAACCACAATTTGAATGAGATGTTCCTAGGACAAAATGCTCTGGCAGTTGCAGACAAACATCAGGAGAAGAAAAATATTCCATGTTTCACTTTCATTGCATGAACAGACTAAAAACGTTGCAACCCTCAGGGAAAGACCTTGAGGAGCATACTAAACAGGCAAGATCTAGAGGGAAGTATTAGGAATATGGTGTGGGAACAAAACCTCAATTCTTTAACAAATGTCTGTTTACCAACTTCATGAGGAGACAAAAACTGGATGAAATCATTGTGAACAAGTTAAAAAGGACACCAATACTTTTTTTTCCCCCTAGATGACACTATAGCCCTGCCCATAAAGTTCTGTTTAGAGGAGTTTTGAGCCAAGATGTTCTATGCAATAACATGTTGTGAAACTCTTGGAATACTTCAGTAACATTAAACCAGAATGTTTTGAAAACCTCTGCATAATATTTCTAGGAAGTGTAACGTACATCAGCCCCATTCCAACAAAGAACCCATGATAGGGTATTGCAGAATATTGCTCTACATCAGGGTAGAGGTGAAAGCAATGCATTCCTCATGTACTTACTGCATCTTGAACTCTGTATTCAGAACATTCAACATCAGAATTAATGCAAAAAATCAGGAGCAAACTTTCTTACTGTCTCTACTTATATTAACAGTCCTACATAGGACTATCACTTATCAAAATTAACCTGACATGTACCTAATGAATGTGAATCCCTAACCAATGAGCATTTTCTGACTATTTTAGCGATATTAAAGGTTACCATATTTATGTAAATTCATTTGAGCAACCTGCGCATTCAGGAAGTGGAGAGGACCTACAATTTTGCTCCCTCCCGTGCTGAACCTCAGACACAGGTACACCTTGCCGTATACCTTGCATCATTGCAGCTCCCTCCACCTTCTCTGTCTCCCAGCACTGCCTTTCTTCTTTTTGTTTTAACCATATGTATCTTTTTTATATGCTTATGTAATTTCTTCCGCCCTCCTCCTTTCAAAGCAAGCGCTTTTTCAACATGTCCCACAAGAATGAACTTTATCCGTGGACTGTCAACTAAGCCTGCAATCTGTAATGTTCATATTGCTTACAAAGTAGCTGTGGTAGCACCTAATGCAAGAAACCATTCAGCACGAGTGCAACAACAAAGAAACCATGTGCCACACAGCTACTACTTACTCCTGTTACTGTTCACTGCTATGCAGGTTCCAAAGGTACAGACAAGGGCAGTGTCCTGTCCTCCAAAATATCACAAAGTCTTCTCCACAGTCAGGTAAAAGTCACAATTATACTACAGAGTAGAGAATTAATTAGTCCTAACAAGCTTTCAGAAATGATGTTCCTCCTTAACTTGCAACACACTGTTTAACACACAGGCATTTCCCCATGAAAACTTTAAGGTCCACTAACTGCTAATAGTACCCAGTGAACCAAGCCCTCCATTACTTCTTGCCATCTCTCCTGAGGACTCATTGTTCTATATTTTTATTTAAACACTAAAATCAAAAACAATCCAGAGGAAAAAAAACACATTAGCAGCTACATACCAAGTATGGAAGAATACAGAATACAGAGATAAAGATGCAGGTGCAGGGGAGAAGAAAGACGGAAGCTGCACAGTCCCTCTAAAACTACTCAACCTTATGACAGAGATCACATGTTTAACACACGGGTTTGGTTCCACAAAGGACCTACATCCCTCTGCCTCCTCCACAGTAAAATCCCACCTGATAGAACTCGGCGTTGCCACAGCTTTGAAGAGTTTTTACAAACAACACGCTGCACATTGCAGCAAGAATTTGTGAAGAAAAGCATAAATAAAATTAAGGAAATGAAAATTTACACTTGGTGCCCTTCAGATGTTATTTAACTTTCTACTGCTTTCATTTTATTCATACACTGACTGATGTACTCCTGCTGCTCTTCAGCCTCGACCTTGCTTAAACCTTGTCAGCCTTCTCATACTTCCCATGCCAGCAGCCAGAACATCCCCAAGTTCCATCAAACTGGATAAGAGTAAAGCACGCATGTAACAGGCACTTCTCACCAATCTGCATCACTGCTCAACCACACTCTACCTTGCTTATCTTTTGTTTATATTCTGCAGTATATTATACGCAATTTAGATCACAACTTAAATAGGATGTGGGTATTTTCATTCTTCCATAAGGAGCCACATAAGAATACAGATAAAAAGCTATCTAAGGCCCATGATAGCTCCAAATATGCTGTACATAAGCCCCACTTGTACCTGAGCATGAATACACATTGAAGACAGGTTGTTTCACTGCAGATTATTAGAGCAACTTCTACATTGTATTCCTTTATCAAAGTCACCTATGGTGATAGTTACCTTTGTGAAAATTCAAGAACTGGTATTCAACATTTTGGTCTACCTAGCTTCATTTCCATTTCTTGGAAAACCTAAAAATGCACAACCTTTTGATAACAGACTCTTTTCTGTACATGCTTACACCACAAATGCTTTAGATGCCAAGGAAGTGCAAGTAGTTTTAAAAACAGTTAAGAAACTAAATGAGTCTATAAAGTCATTGCATCAAAACTCTCCTTGTAGAAAGGTAGAGATATAACTAATAAGTTTTTAGTGTTGGTATGACACTTACTAAATGCAACCAAGAAAAAAAATTCTACAAGAGTCTCCTGGAGCACTAACCCACCCCATTTCTTTATTTTTCTCGTTGCCCTTCTCTTCCCTTACTTCAATACATGAGCGGACTTTCTCAATGGCAATAGGTGCTCTTGCACCTTTTTTCAGAGAATGCATTTTTATGCCTTCTTTCTGTAGTCTCCTATTATCCTGAGCTTTCTATGACAACAGACTCATAGCACCTTCCTCCTCTGCCATTCCTCACCGTGTTTTCTTGTTGTCACTTAAAATCCTCCTTTTCCCCTCTTAACCTTATTCCAGACTGACCTCATTCCCTTACACAGCTTTACTGACTCACAAATCTCTCTTCTCCACTGACCTCTTTCCTGCTGCTCAGCTTCTCATCTGGATCTTTCAGAGCCAATGCAAACGCAGACACTCACCTTTCCTCCCATGCCCTCTTCTCTCTGGCTGTCAATGCAAATCATGTACAAAAAAACTATCCTGAAAGAATGTCAGAATTGCAAGTAAATACTCAAAAGTTATGAAACATAAGAATCAAAATTTCCTCAGAAAACAATCTTAATAAACCACTATATAAGAGAAAAGACATTTTAACAATTTATCAGTTGGAACAGCTGTTCAGATTCTCCCATACAAGTTCAGAATAGTCAGAGAACCTCCAAAAGCTGTCCCTTTCGGAGGGGTAGGTCTCTAACTGGGCCTACCAGCCCCCATCAGGTTCTAAAACACTTTGCATATACCCAAATGTAAGCAAGAATGGCTAAAGTTTGCATTCTCCAATGACTCATAGTCACCAGCACTACGGCAACCCCACACCTAGTCACCCCTCTGGATTTATGCCTCCACTTTAACTTCCCCGGGGGCTATGACTCCCTTCACAGGTACCCTAACCCTATTTGGCAACTTTTGCAGTAGTGTCTTTGCTTGATACTTGGAAAGTAGGGTCATGAGCACCTTTCTTCTGCCACTGGAATGAGAAGATATATATAAGTACAGGAAGCCATTATAAACAATCCTATAAATGCCTGAAAACCTGCTCACACAAATACTTTTAGATGAGCTCATGGCTGTAACACAAAAGCCATTAAGCACTGAAGCTATGATAGATACAACCCTACCAGCAAAAATGACAGATTCAGAAAAGAGGAAGGAAATGTCCTTTAACCTTTTCCTGCATGTGCTTACCACACTGCACTTATGTCTCACTCAGTCTTTAAAAATGCTGACATTTTTAAATGTCCTGCACTATATGAAAGGCCCTTAGAAATAGTCTCCTTTCACAAAGAAAAGTAAGCAGAATCCTGCTTTCAGCAGCCTACCCACTCAGTTTGCTTTAAAACCTAGCAGATGTAAGCAGCAAAAGAAAAAAAATTAAGAAAAATTCTGAGTTGAGAGTGTCCCTTAATGCTGTAAGATCATGCTTTAACACACCACTATAGATCACGCCTTAACACACCACTATGATATCCTCGTAAACCAAAGCATTAAGGAGTACACGTAGGCTCTATTAAGCCTAGTAAACTATTCCTCTTTTATCACTGAAAAAGTTCACGTCAAAATTGTATAACAAGCTTGTATACAAACAAGCTTGAAGGATAATACAAAAATAATTTTGAACACTGGTGTTTGCAGTGTACATTTGTACCTACTACTCCAAGCCATTATTTTGTAAGAATACAGACCACTTACAAGCAATTTGATGTAAGCTTGTAAGTGCAGATCCCTTACAACTTTTGTTTCCAAGAAAGCTATTCCACTTATCTCAGAGGGGAAAAAAACCCCCAAGGACTGTGGTTTGGGGATTTTTTCCCCATAGATACATACACACATTTGGTAGCTGCTATTCCTAGTTCTATTGCAAGCCACACGCAGTCTGGCTGCATCCAGATGGAATGTAAGCGAATTCAATACTGGCAAAAGACTTATGCCAGGCTGTTTGCCTCACAGGCAGAAGTCTACATCTAAAACTTACACACAGAAGGTCCGAGGCTGCAAACAGGTTTGGAAATCACGAGCAAGTGACATGCTAACCAAGTAATCATTGTCATTATGAATACTAAAACACCTGTTTAGTTAAACTTCTCATTCAAAGTTGGGAAAGGGTCATAAAAATATTTTTCAGCTGAGATCTTCCAGAAAGTAACTGAGCCACTGTTATTCTGTTTTCACCATGCTTTTACACAGTTGCAACAAAGATAGTGCGTTGCATAACAAGTTGAGTCACGCTATTGTTTTGCAAAGCAGATAAACTTCGTATTTATTCTTTGAATACGCCTGTCACTCATAATTTAATCTAGAGATTTGATGGTATATTGTAATTCTTCCTCTCACTGCCATGGCATTCTAAATCAAAAAATATTTAACATATTTCTCTTGTTTATCAATTTCCTCTGGGTACTGAGCTTTGCTCAACTTCAAAAGATAAAGAAATGCTAATTTTGATTATTGTTAGAAACAGACCAATAAAAGTGCTAACACTTCAAAGCTAACGCACTTTCTGAAAAGTTAATGCACTTCAAAGCTAATGCATTTTCATGGAAAAAGATGATGAGATTTTGTTCTTAGAAGTCTTTAGTGAATTTGGGGGCTTGCTCAGAAAGATTTCACATCAAATGGCCTGATTGCTCAGAAGTTCTGAAAATCAACACCCTTTAAAAGCTGTCCAGTTCTGTAAACCATGATGAGAAACTTGCAATAATCCTCTTGAAAATTCAGCCTACTATTCCTAACCCTAGGTCCACATCAACTAGTGTTACAATCCTGCAATCCTGACAGGCAACTCAAGTTGAGGGTGCTTGGCACCATCTCAGCAGCACTCAGCATTCTATGTGATAAAATCAGACAGCTGATACAGTTCAGACTAATGCAGTGACTGAACATACAAACAAAACAGGCTGAGGCAGGGCTATTTTAAGTGTCTTACTTAGAAAACCCATAAACCAGCAACAAGAAGCTTTACAAATTGCTTGCATTTTACGAATGCGAACAGGTCAGAAAAAACACAGAACCAAGAAGGGGACTGTAGTTTCAAATGGGTAATGTTGCAGAAGGTGGGGGTGAGGGGGAAAAGATTATTTTGAAAAGCTATTTTGAGGAAAGGAGGAGAGAGTAGAGTTACAGAGTAGACAAAACTGCACAGTGCTTTGAAAGAGAAGCCTTTGGAGTTTGGAAAAGATGGATAGTTCAGTTCTGGTCAGATTGAGCTGGCAGAGTAGGAAAAAATGTAAGATGAAATATCAAAGTCTTAAGTTAGAAAAAGGATTAAAAGGATAACAGGACTGAGAATACAGGTAGTTTTGAAAGATAACAGAACAGACACATAAGATGACAACATGCAAACAGTAACATCCTTAATTACGAAGTCATGAATACACAGCATGATTTTCATGCATGTAGCTAAAGAATTTTAGGTGGGATTTCTTAAAATAATATAAGATTTCATTATGCAAGAAGGGACATGGAGAAGAAAAAGCAAGAAATGGGTTTTTGAGGGCCAGGCAATTGGCAATGAGATACACCACCTGATATTTATAGCATAGAGAAATACGAAAAATTCATGTAAACAATGCATAGAAAGCCTATTTACACATCTGACAGAGGAGATAAAGCACATGTGTGATAAAGGCACTGCTAGATATCTTCTGATAGAGCAATGTTTGGACTAGACTCCTAAAAATGATGGAACAAAGTGGGAGATAAGTGACCAGCAGACATATTAATTATGTTTAGTGAACAGTCTCAGATATAGGATGACTGTATTATTCTGTAGTGGGACAAAGGAGGGCAAACAATGTATTTGGGGGCAATGGAAGGGTATAAGAATGGGTCCACAATGAAAGCTGTGTATAACAAAAAATAAAGCATACACTGAAGGACTAGGTATGAGAAGCCATATGTGAGCAAAGAATATGTGAACTGAAGAACAGACCATTGGTTGGTAACTTGTACGGAACCATTTGATGTACACAGACAAAAGATATAGTAAGGAACTGCATAGTTTCAGGCAGAAGAATGACTAATAGCTATAATGAAGTCATATATTGAGGGTATAAGTCTTTACAAACAGGTATTAGAGATTTATGTTAGGAACAGGGGCAGGATAACTTATGCCAGAAAATACATTTTGGTAGATGTGAATGCCTTGGGATAGTGAAAGGGAAGTTCACAGGGACAGCGAGAGATGAGATAAGCATATAGTACTAGAAAAGGGAAAAGTTAGAACAATAGCTTATGTCTGTAATTTATAGATTGTGCTCTCATTTCCTACTTGTATCAAGTACAGAATAATGACACAGAAAGGCTGACAAGCTTACTGTCTGCTCTACATCAAAGTGAACATATAGAACTGATGGAATGAGAAGATAGGGTACCTGTGTGCACAGATAAAGCTCCAAAGGCACACAGAAGCACGGGCCAACAGTATATACAGACGTATGGCCTCCGGGGCGCAAAGGGAAGGGTGGATGACACTGGGAGTGCGCACACACGCCAAAGCAAAGAAGGCAGAGAAATGCGTAGGCACACACCTGCGGGCAGGTGAGCAATGACAACAGCTGGCCGGCCACGGCGTTGCCTCAGCGCAGAGGGCGAAGCGGCGGGGACACGGGGCTCGCAGGGCGCCGCCGGCAAACCCTCCCAGGAGCCTGCCGGTGCGAGGAGACATCCCCGCGCGCGGGAAGCCGTGGCAGGAGGGCGGGCTGGGCGGCAGGAAAACATGGCAGGCAGCGTGCCCTCGCGCTGGGAGAGCGCCCGAGCGGCGATGCGAGAGCGCGGCGCGGCCGGAGCGGAGCGCGGGGGGGAGGCGGGAGCCCTCCCGGGGAGGCGGGAGTCCCCCGGCCCCGGCCCCGGGCACACAGACCGGCCGCCGTCTCCTCCCCGCAGTTGGCGGGCGCCGCGGCAGGACGGGCCAGCGGCGGGTGGAGGTGGGCAAGCAGCGCCTGTGGCGGCCCGGCCCGGCCCGGCCCGGGCGCCCTGTCAGCCTTCCTCCCGCCGACCAGGACACCCGTGGGGACGGCAGGGGTCACCCCGGTCCCGCTCCACTCACCTTTCGCTGGAGGTCTCCTCCTCGGCCATGGCGGCGGCGCGGCGGCCGGGAGCTGACAGCGGAGGAGCGGTGGCGGTGGCCGGGAGCGCAGCGAGGGACAGCGCGACGGCGACAGCACCAGCCATCACGGGCTCCTCCCTCTTTTCCTCCCTCCCGCTTGCCCGCCCGCCGCCTGCGTCAGACCCGCGGGGCCGCCCAGCCCGGAGAGCGGCCGCCCCGAGAGCTGCCGTGGGCGGCCGGGCGGCCCCGGTGCCGTGTGTGGGCGTCGTGCGGCCTCAGGGAAGGGTCCCACCGAGAGGGGAAGGGGTCTCGGGCGCTTCCCGCCCGCCCGCCAGCGGCCTGGCTGGAGTAAGGCTCCCGGTGGTAGGACCCGTGTCCCGCTGCCTGATCCCGGGATGACGCCCGTGAAGAAGGGCCGCGGCTTCCCGGCCAGGCAGAGGGTCGTCTGTGCCCCGTGAGCCCTGCGTCTGGGGCGCACTGTGCATACGTGTACAGAGTGTGGTGTGTACACGCTGTACACTGTGTACATTGTACATACATACTGCGTACAATCACAGTTTGTCTATACATGTACATACTGTACTGCGTACGCACTGTGCACTGCACTGTACGTAGATACTGTGTACATATGTGTACACACTGTACATACTGTCTGCATATCACAGTTTGTACATATGTGTGCACAGTGTGTACACACTGTATGTACTGTGTATCACAATATGTACATATGTGTACACATTGTACTTTGTACATGCTGTACACAGTGTACACACTACATACTGTGTATGTATCACAGTGTGTTCATGTGTACATACTGGACCATGTTACGCGCTGTAGAATGTACATGGATACTGTGTACGTATGTGTACACACCGAACATAGTCTGTACATGCCTACCAAGGGAGAGTGTTCCCCGCTGCCTCCACAGGGAGCAATGTACAGGTGGGACACAACAGCTGGCAATTGCATCAGAGAGGTGGCAAGGCCTCCGTGCCAGTACACAAGCTGACAAGTAAAGCAGGAGAGATAGAACCTAAACAAAACCCTCAGCCCTTTCACAAACAGAGATCTGTGGACAACTTGCTTAGCAAGGCCTGCAGAGAGGGCAGCAGGGGTGTCCAGCACAAGGTTTTCGGGTTTGTAATGTTTGTTTTTATTTATAAGAAGCAAATTAGGAGTTCTGGATGCAACTTAAACACTACCTGTCCCTAAAATGATTACAAGTAGAATAACTATTGCGATTGTAATTTTCAAGTGTTTTGAAAGACTTAAGTGAAGCCATGCCCATAAGGAGGAGAATGCTGGGATGTGCTTGTTTTAGACAGCCTTTAGTCTCACAATATTGGTTGTGTTACTGTTCAGCTGCATAAGGACTCCATTCGTATCGAACAAACAACAAACCTTAATTGAAATAAAGCAGCAACATGCAGCAAGTGGAAGGAATGGTGAGAAGTTCATGTCTTGCGTTTCTTCTGAATTTTGTCACTGAGCTCTGAAGCACTTTAGAAAAACAGATGCAAGGATAATTACTGTTTCTTTTGGTTTCTGAAATCCCTTGATAAAAGGCATAAGGTTAATTTGGTAATAGCTGAAATACTTCTCATCTAAAACCATTCTGCAATTCAACAACAGCGATTGTTGAGATTACACAATCTCAGCTCAAGTTTGTTTGGCTGTGTCACAATGCTTTGGCAATCTGATATTTTTCTTATGAGTGTATTTATTTTTATTATTGCTCTGAAATATTTTATTTACCAAAAACGTGGCTATCATGATCACTGGCAAATGTTTGCAATGATGCTCTCTAGAATTTGCAAACAACCTGAAACAATAGCTCTGAATGCTATGATTTTATTTCTTCTTAATTTCAATGTAATAGTGAGTTTAAAACCTCATAAGTGAGATTTACCCCCTGCTCATGGGACATGCAAGTGTTCAGACACAGTTATCTCTGTGATTTTAATTCAGTGGTGCTCACACAAGGACTGATCTGTTACACTTGTTTAAGAATTAAATGTACAAGTAGCCCACTCCCACTTAGCAGCCCTTTCTCTTGCTAAGGAATGACTCAGTTTCTTTAGAACTGATTTGATTATGTGGATAAACCAGCTGTATTTCTGTGCTTGGAGAAATGACTGTGATAATGCTGATAGAAGAGAGTTGTGCATCAGTTGGCTAATGTTGCAGTGTGAATAAATGAAGGACGGCTGTATCATAATGGGAAGCAAATAGTTCAGACGAGTTTTTTCTTTTTTTTTTTTTATTTCAGAGAAATTTCTGGACACTGAAAATATCTCTGACTCTAAGGGAATGATCCCTGCTCCTGTTTAATATCTCACTTCTCTATGTTGATTTTTAGTGGGACTTGTATCTGGCCCTCTTTATTGAATAAGTTTAATATCATTCTCTTTAATAAGTGGTATGTTCCCCAAAGTTGCTTTAGAAACCAGATTTATATTTTCAGATCTCATTGTCTAATATAGATAAGATTAAAATAGAAAGACTTTCTTCTCTCACAGTGAAAAAGTAAAATTGAAAAAAAACCAAAACAAGAGATGTCTACTTGCTTTGTTTCTACCCTTACAGCTTCCATTGTAACACTCCTTTTTCAGGGCAGCATCTTTTCCTGCTAACATCAGAAGAAAAAGCAAGTACTTTTTACTAGCAGAAGAAAAGCAATCCATCTGACCTTACAGATCCCCCTTGTCCTGGATTGAGATTAAAAAAAAATCATTCTCCATGCTAGAGAAAATTTCCAGACAACATTACAGAAGTTTGCATGCCAAAGCCATCTTCATTACTCTGGATTTCACATAATACCTTTGAGACTATCTATGTTAGAGGCTAGTTCACAGTAAAGGTCACTGTTCTTAGCTGTTTACCATTTGGGATTGTACTATTGTCTACATCAAAATTCTTCAAATACAGAGAATTTGTATATTATATAGCTTGCTATCCTGCTTTTGATCTAGCAGAAGTAGCTGCTTGTCAGCTGGAGCTTGTGACTTAATAAAGCACAAAAAGAGAGCAATAGTGTTTATCACCCACATTTTTTATAATGACCCACTTAGTAAGCTACTTCTTCAAACTGCATCACAAATAACTTGCCAAAATCAGTCTGAGCAACCAGCCACAGAGAGGGTAGACTGGGCCAAGTATTTACAGACTGAGGTTGTTTATGCTTGTTGTTTATATGAAAGTGATAAAAATGACAGCTTGACAAAAGTAATGTCGTATATTTGGTAGATCTGATTTGGTAGCAACAATTAAGGTGGCACCCCAGCTCACAAGCAAGGGGGCTCTCACCAGTTGCATCCTGGCAGTGTTCCAGCAAGCCTGTAGCTGACTCCCATTAGGCCTCTGCAGGCCCTGTGTTTCTTGCTCTCACAGATCCTCTTGGTCTAACTGTCTACTCCTTACATTCTTCATCCTTTAGTTCAGGCATAACTTCCAGCAGAAAATTTGAGCCCAGGTAGCCCAGGTTGAAAAGGAGAGCCCCCTTATTGTGACATTTTGCGGGGACTCAGGACAGCAAGGAGAAAGCATAATAAAACTGATTGATTTCTGCTAATTAACCTGTTTGTGATGGCAAGAGGACCTTGAAGCCATTGTAGAATGTCCCTGGGAGCTCTTGTCCATGCTTTGCTGTCAATGGAAGATTTACTCTCTGCCATGCTTCTTCAGGGGAGAAGCCTGTTTGTCAGCTGCCTCAGGGACTGGAGGAGAAGGTGTTGGAACTAGCTGTGGCTAAGCCTGAAAGGAAGCCCAAATAGGGCTGGAAGACTGAAGATTTATGCAGCTCTCAGGGTGTGTAAATGAGGAACTCAGCCCAGAGTGCTGTTGTCTGTGTTTCTCTAGGAAGCGCTTGTGCTGTTGCTGACGTGAGGGAAGAATCCTGACTTCAAATGAGCCTCTTCTATCTAGTTCTGGACTGCAGTATTATGTCAGTCTGGCAGCTGGATGTTTCAGCTTTGGCTATGTCATTGAAGAAAGGAAAAGTCATAAAAATGTCAGTCGTTGGTGGTGTCAGTCATTGGTGGAGATTCATATTACTGGGCCCTTTTAGACTCCAGTGATCTACAAGGGCACTGAAGCCCCCTGGGCAGCTTGTTCAAACTTCTGATATGTCTAACTGCTTTGTGGACTCCGTCACAGTGCTCTCCTGCAAAGTGGAATGGCAGTTTGAGACCAATGGCACCATGCTTGTTGTGTTCCTAGTGTGACTACTTCATGGTAACCTGTTTCCTAGATGTATCTGGGTGTAGGAACAGAATTTAAAATAAGTATAGTTCAACTACTTGGAGGTCCTCATTTTACCAGCATCTTTCAACCAATATGTCTCTTGACTCTGGTGAGCATTAGAAGGCTATTTCTACACATACCCAAACTCCTGGAAGCTATGAGGGATGTTGTTGACATGGGGCACCCTCCCTGAAATGAGGCTAGTGTTTCGCTATGGTCTTTGTGCCCCAGGCCTGCCCTGCATAGGAAAACCCTCTGTCTCAGCCTCCTGTTCTTTCACATCCTTGCTGTACAAGAGGGCAAGCTTTCTTGTGCACCTTCAAAGACTCATGTCTGATCCTGCTCTGGGAGCAGGCTGTCTCTAAACAGGAAAATCAATGACATGGTGGCTGTGACTGTAAGGGGACAGTCTTGGAGAGAATGTCTGGGGCAAATCAGAGCCTCTGGTGAATCTGGCACTTGAATGAAAGAGTGTAGTTGAGGAGAGCTGTAAGAAAACTTTTGCTGGTTACTTCACCAGAGTCATGTGATGGGAGCAAAGAACATACCAGTCCTGACTGAGCTGCTGTCACACCATCTCAGAGTGGGTTTGCATTCAAAGCCCCTGTCTGCCCTATAGGCACCATTTTGAAACCGTGCCCACAGCAGTTACGGTAGAAAGTTGAGTAACTGTGTGCAGGAGTCAGCTACGAGGAGGCCAGGAGAAGTTTAAGTGCTCCAAGGAGTGAGTGAACTGCAAAGAGAAGTGCCTAGATACAGATTTTTTAATATATCAGTATCATCAACAGCTGAGTCCGTGACAGGCTGTGTTGCTAGGCAGAACTTCCATCTAGTCATTTTTGACTATTCCAGAGTATATGACTCATATGTGATTAACCTAAAAATTCCCTCCTAGACACAGGAGTGGCTGGGGAGACACAAGGTCTCATATTTTCAGGTGGGTGGAAGAGTGCTTCCATCAAGGGTGCCGTGACTGTGTCTGCCTGGGTCGTATGTGCTCGCTGTGAGAACCCATCCAATGAGACATTCAGCTGCTTGAGATAGGGTGTGTAATTTAAGGAGTGTCCCTGTGCCACAACCTTCTGTTTGCTCTCCCTCACCTGTGAATGTGAATACCTACATGGACACACAGGCTGGAGACAGATGAGCCTTCTAGACTTTCTGGAGACATTCACACAGAGCAATAAGGCTATTCTAGTTCTGATTGGAACGAGCTGAAGAGGTCAGGGTAAGCATTAGTTGAGACTTGCCATAACATAGCAGAGTTAGTGATATGCAGGACCAGAACAAGGAGTATAATCAACATGAACCCCATAAAAGTCAGGAATGCAGACTTCAATGAACTTGGAGAAGAGGAGGGCGGAGGTCACCTGGGAGGCTTGTATAACAGGTAAACAAAACAGAAAGGGAATTCACAGGAGTTGCTAATATTAGAAGCACAAATACAGATTTTCACTGTGAAGCAAAATCAGCAACTGTATTTAGGAAACCAGCCTGGCTCAATCACTCAAATTGAAGAAACAAACCTATAGGAAAGGAGAAAGTAAGTTAGCTTTTAGGCTGGTTGTTATGGCTGAGAATAAAAGTGTAACAGAAGCACATAGGAGCAAAACCAGAAAGACACAAGCTTGAAATGAAACACAACTAGCAAGCAAAATAAAAAATCCCTCCATCACTCCAGAAGCCCACTAATTATGTGAGGTAGAAATAGTTCTCTAACTGCAAAGTGAGAAAACTGAAAGGTGTCAAGAAGGCAGTACCTTCTAGATTCACTATCCAAGATCAGTAAACTAAGGAAACTAATGCACTATCCAGGTGCATTTTCAGTTAAGGAAAGGGTAGAGTATTTAAGCCAGGTATTTTCAAATTGACCTCAAGTCTCTCTTAGTGTATTTAAAGATCTTGCTAACAGAATCTCATTGTCAGTAATCAACATATTTGAGAAATTACAGATGTTAGGTAGGATAGAGGGAGGCTCTAAAATGACAAGCATGGTGGAGGAGAGGAGGAGAAAGAATGGAAGGTATGACGTTATTAAGCAAATTAATTTTGATTTCTGGAAAAATAGTGAAAAATATATTTGTACATCCCTGAAAAATAACATAGGAACGAATAACTGGCAACAAGAAATCACAAAAAAACCTTTAAAAATCTGATTGCCTTTGCAACAGCATGACATACTGAAGAACTGTAGATTTGAATCTACACCGATGTCTTGATTTTCAGGGTACTTTTTATGTGATTCCCATAGGCAAATTAATAAAGTGTGTTCTATATTGATCTGCAGCTAAGTGCATGCAATGCTTGTTGTAAAACCAGAGTTACAGGGTGGTTTTCTATCAAAATGGAAATGTGCATCAAGTTAGACTGCACAGATTGAGAATCTGGTGACCTGGATGGATGCTTATAAAAGGGAAAATGCTTATTGAATTCACATATGTGTCAGGCTGGGAGGAAGTAAGTATGATGGAGAACAGGGGCAAAATAAGAAATGATCTTCAGTTAGAAATATGGGAAAAATGGGAAGCTAGTCAACCAAAACAGCTGCAGACTGAGGCAGGAATAATCAGCTGGTCAGGAAAACTGGTTAGGTAGCAGTTCTGTACGGTAGTAACTCAGGCTTTGAGTGGTCAAAGACTGAGTGTGAGTCAACCACGGCTTGTTATTGCAGAAAAAGTTACGCTTTCTGCTAGGCTGTATTATGAGGATTAGAGTTTGCAAGACTTGGCAAGAAATTCTGCTTTGCTTAACAGCTGTAAAGGTAGTTTTGAACGTTGCACATGAAGAAGGATGTGGACCACCTAGAGAACAACCAGAATGTCAGGGGCCTAGAGGAAATAGTGAATTATTTCAGATTGGTTAATTAGGGAAGAATAGGAGTAGGAGAATGACAGCAGTTCTCAAGTATTTGAGGAGTTACTGATGAGGTGGGAATAACCTGTTTTCTATGTCTACCAGGGGCAGAAATTGCAGCCAGGATATTTTAGTTCAGACATAAGGACAAATTTTTTTCAGGGTGGAGGGACTGGAAAAAGGTTACCAGTGGTATGGTCAATCTGTCATTTGGGTCTTTAAGAACAGACTATGTATATATCCTTAATAAACAGAAATTTAGTAGGTATAGTGAAGCAGCCTAGAGACAGGAAGGCTGTCAATATGACTTTCTCAGGACCCTTCAGCCCTCTGTTTCTATTGTTTTTAATGTCATAGAAGAATAGACTCATAGAATCATAGAATAGTTTGGGTTAGAAGGAACCTTTAAAGGTCATCTAGTCCAACCCCCCCTCTGCAATGAGCAGAGACACCTTCCAGTAGACCAGCTTGCCTAAAGCCAATCAAAAGTCAACCTGAACTTGAGTACTTCCAATGATGGAGCATCCACAGCATCTCTGGGCAACCTCTGCCATCATCTCACCACCCTCATCATAAAAAAGTTCTTCCGTATATCAAATCTACCATGTTTAAGTTTGAAACTGTTGCTCCCTTTCCTATCACTACAGGCTTTGGTAAGAAGTGGATCCTGTCCACCAGTACACCCATTGTCCTGTCTCATGTCCTGGAGCCTGTGCCACTCCACTTGATACTAGTTGAAGGTTTCAACCCAAAAAATCCTCTTCAAGATCCTGCTTCTAGTTAAGTTAAATACAAAACACAGTGCAACTTCTCTGGTGTAAGAGATTCATCAAATCCTGATCTCATCCTCAGTCTGTTGGTTGTAGGTAAAAACCTGTGGAATGTTTTGGAGTCTTCTTTTTATATAAAAGTACATTTCTTTTTTTTTTTTTAACCTTAAAGCATATGTTGCAATACTCAGTGGGTCAACAATCTCCAAGCATCTGCCATGAGTAAATACAGGAAGCATCTAGTGGGTATTGTACTTGATATCTGGTAAACTCCGACCCTGAGAATTTCCAGTCATCGCTCTTGTGAAATAATTTCTTACTGCAGAGTTTTTTTGTTAAAAACATTATTTTAATACCTCTCTATACTTGAAATACAATAAATGTTTTCAATCAGATTTGTCAAAGTAACTGATAGTTTTTCAGCCATGTTGAGTCTCAGTTATTTATGTATACAACATGAGTAAAGAATAATTACCTCGACTAGTAAAATCTTTTGCTTTGTGTGTGTGAAGGGAACATTGAAAGCAGTATTTAAAGTCAGTCAACATGTTTTGTTACAATCTAATCATTGTTTCTTCTTTTGAGAGAAATTGTCCTTTTTTTTGTTCTCAAAAGATAGTAAATCATTAGGGGTCAATAAGGTAAAAAAGAAATATTTGTTATTTGTACTGATTCTAGCTGGTAGAAAATAGCAGTACTAAGTAGTAGTAGAGTGAAAATTACTCTTCTCTTTGGGGTTTGGCCTTTTTAACATAAAGTCACTTTTGTAAGGCAGTGTCAAGACGAGTGACTGCTTAAACTCAGTTTAAAGTATTTTTTCCCCCTACTTTGTAGCCTCTGTTGCTGACCAGATTCAGCCTTGTGAGGTTTTTTTAAATTAGGGAATCCAGTGGCAGAGAACACAGACATGTCTATGGTGCACCGTTTTAATTTACAAGAAATGAACACGAAGTCTTATTTCCCCAAAAGAGGAAGAATCAAACCAAACAAGGCATAATGTCTCTTACAGTTTGTTCTTTCAGCTTGCTCTTGCTGATATGTAACTGCTGCTTCTCTTGCTCTCTGAGGTTTTTTTTTTCTGTTTACTGGGTGCTGGTGACAGACAGAAAAGCACTGTCCTTCTACAGTATACTGAACCTTTGCATTCACATTCAAACCACAGTGCTACCCTTTATACCATATATCTTCCCACTCCAGCCTTGTCATGTTGGTCTGGATTTCAGCCATGTTTTTTTTTTACTGTCAGTTACTGCTAAATAAAAGCAAATTTAGCATAATTAGATAAATCTATTCTGCCCACTATTTTCAGCAGTGCTCACAGAGCAAAGTCAGTGGCTACTCCCAGAGATGGCAGATTTACAGGATGAATTTATATTCAAAATTAAATATATATTTATGCATTACTTAGTGTTCAAAGTGCTGCAGTATATGGCAATATATATGCTGCACTTGCATGTTGGCTTTTTCCTTCAGGATGAAAATACACTATCATTTCTGAGAGAAAGTAACACTTTCTCCCACTAGTATTTCCCACAGGACCTCAGGAGAGGGCTAGCTTTGGAACTGCTGCTTCCCACAGCGACAGAATGGTGCTGAACTGTTGCTGTGAGAGGCAAGCACCCCAGAGTCCAGCTCCTGCTGAGTCTTGAGCTAAGTAGGAGGAAAGGACAAGTGACCCTGCTGCTCACGGAGTCAACCCTTTCCTTTCCTGGATGCTTTGAGTTTCTGCGTTCCCCCGAGGTCCTAATGAAGCTGTCCTGCAGCTGCTATCTGTCACAGCTGCATGATCTCTCTCTTGTTGGGCAGGGAGTGGTCATGGAGTTCAGACCTCATCCAAAGGTAGGAAAACCTGCAATTCATCAGTGGAAGAAATGGTTCTTGTGAGTGGCACAGTTGGTGCATCTGAAGTGGCAGAAACTCCACTATTACAACAAATGCCATCCACGAGTGTTCAATGATTTACCAAGACAGTTTCTGAAATGGAGTAAAAATCTTTCAGGGAGGAAAAGAGTATAGTTTTTTTCTAACAGGCTGTGGAACAAGGTTATTCTTTCAGCGTTACCACATCTGCAGCTCAAGACAGCTAGCTGTCACACCTCCAGGTAAGATCCCTGGCGAACAAGTTCTTCAGCTGAACTGACTAGGTCCAGATGGGATGCCAACAGCAGCTGTGGTCACACCTTCTCATTAAGTCACGTGTATGATTCTGTGTGATGTAGGAGAGCTCTGTCGTTGACCTCATTAGGATCAAAAGCAAATTGTAGTGGCTGCCTGCTAGATGGCAGTGATGGCAGTAAAAGTTTTGCCATTGTACTTTTGTACCAACTTAACACATCATGACTTCTGTCGTCATATGCAGGGACCCAATCAACTGGAGCTCTTACCATGCTTCTGGGATAAAACTGATCAAAAATAAAATACTGGACCAAAATCTGCTTTGAGTTGGTTTATATTTCATAAAAATTTTAGTGAGTTAATTGTTATGGAATTTTTTTTTCAGGAATTTTTTTCAGTTGCACTATTGCATCCAAGTGCACAGCTCGTCTGAAGTGTCTCCCAGCTTTAGAAAATGTTCTGATCAGGAATCTTTTAATTTCTTTTGGTTTTCTTTATGTTATTTCACTAACCCTTCTTTATGTTTGCTGCCGAATATACATTTAATTACTAAATTTAGTACTTCTCTTCACATGACCTATTTCTTTTGAGTCTTAGTGCTGTTGCTTGGATACACTTTTCTCTTCTTTGTGAGACACTTGGTTTTATCTTGCTTTTTTCTGTGCTTTGGGTGATACAAATGGATTGCTATTGAATATTTTTTCGGGGTTTTAAATGTATTTGGTTCGTCTGGCACGTTGTTTTCAGGAGAATTTTTGTCTTTGATTGCACATCTGTGGTTTTAGGTATAGTATATCCTGTGTAACATGGAACATTGTACTGTTCTTGCTTTTCTTTACAATCAGTTACAAAAATGACTCCATTATGCCAAGTAAAGGCCAATCACTATGTAACTTATGAAAATACTAATATTTAGAGATAAACAGAGAGATATTCAATTTTCTTTTTGTATGTGTACTGTAGCTGCAAGTTAATTACTGGAACACCCTTACATGAATTCATCTTTCTGTTTTAGTCACAGGATAGGAAAGGTAAGTATACAACAGGAATGAGCTCAAGAATTTTAATTTGGACTGAAGCATTCTTACTCCTGTGTGGAGTTTTGCTTATGCCGTTTCAAAAAAGGTAGAGTAGGCTAGAACAAGAAAAAGTTAAAGGAAGGATGGCAGAGACATTCAGAGGGGGAGAATAGCTACCACATGTCGAGAAGTTAAATAGGTTACAATTCTTGGCCTAGAAGAGTGACGGTGGAAAGCAGCATAAGAAAAATCATTAAAGCAATGGATGGTGTGGAAAGGCAAACAAGAAACAAGCAAAATACAAAAATTAGGAGCATCCTGTGAATAATAGCACAGATGAAAAAAAAATCAGAAGGAAGTACTTTTTCATGTGACAGAAATAATGGAATATAATGCTGTTGAAGTCTGAGGAGCCAGAACTATAATAAAGGGATTAGGCAGGGTAATGGAAGACGTCTGTTGGTTGTCATTGAAGAGAGAGGCCAGATACAAATCCCATCTCAATCCTTTGGTCACTGACTGCTGGAAGCTGAAAAAACAATGAGAAGGTTCAGAGCATGTTGCTAGATTTTTGTACAGCTTGTATTCTGATTTATATAAATGGCCTATGTTGCTGCATCTTCACTGCTACTTGTAACTATGCTAACTGAATTAAAGATACCTCCCTATACCACAGGCTTATCTTGATTTTTCTGTGTAGGATGTTTGGACATTCTGAGAAGAAAGGGGAAAGTTTTAAAATTTACTCTTGTCAAAACATTCCATATGCTTACTGGTGTGTGGCTAAGTAATCACACTGACATGAGTGTTTATTTAATACTGTGTATTTTCTTTGTAGGCACACCCAAAGTTTCATTATGGTTTGTACTGCTGGAGAAATAATAGAAATCAAGGAGTTAGAATTCCATGAAGAGCACAGTAATTGATGTTGATGTGCTGTGAAAGCACACACATGAAATGAGTTAAGTACATGGACACTCCATTTGTTAACAGTATTAACAAATGTTACTTACATGAAGATGTTACTGTAGGCTGTAGAAAAGAAAAATTAATGGGTATGCTTGTTAATCAAAGTGAGAAAAATGTATACAATCATGTTCTTGATGGGTAACTTCTTGCGTAGAGAACTGTTGGCTTTTGAGGCTGACGCAGAACACTTCCCTCTCAAGAAAAAGAATAAAGTGCCCACCTAACTTGAGAAACAAAAAGCTAAATAAGCTGCTTAAATGTAGCTGTCTAATACTCTTTTTTTGTTGTTGCGTGGTGTATCTCACTGTTGCTTCTGAACGGTGCAGATCTGTCTTCAGTCTTGTAGTGTATCTGCCAGCCCTCTGCAGATTCTTTGATACCCAAAGGTGTGTCAAGTGGCTTTAGATCATGTAGATAATCTCTGTGAGTGGCAGCTGAAGGGTCGGTTGGGGAGTCCTTGCTGACACTCCTTCAGGTAACAGAAGTGTGGAGGGAAATATCTGGGGAACCAATTGCTCACCTCGAGGTGTCAGGGCACTGATGTACAGTCCAAAAATATAAACATTTATACTTCAGTTATATGGGCTGAACTTAGTGGAGTCAAGACAAATAAATCACATTAAAAATCATGTATGTGTCCGTTATGTAAGAACAGATTCCATGCTGTGTAGAGTATAGTACTGAGTACATTACTTTGATTCAATTTTTACTTGATTTTGGTATCTAGTATGGAAGAAGCTTTAATAAATGTCAGTTAAATGCCGAGGTATTGTTTCTTCTGGTCTTTTAAGGATCTATCCTTTCTTTACAATTTTTTTCCTTATTCAGATTTGTTCAAATGCTGTTTGAATTGTCATGTACCAAACGTGTACATTTAAAATAGCAAATAAATGTCTATGGCTTCTGAAATTAAAAAAACGTGTTGAACTACCTTTATTACCCACTGCATCCCTCAGAAAGTTGAATGATGACACAGTAATCATGACATGTAATTATCCCGTGACAAACAAATAAAAAAATTAACAAAACAACAATTATAGATCTAGATAAAAAAATCAAGGAGGATAGTAATATATAAAATAATCAGCAAAATGTCCATCAATCAAAAATCATTAAAATAATATTACATAAAAAATATTACACCTTACCATAAGAGCTCTGTATTTTTTTAATAAATGTTAACATTTTTGGCAAACTTACCATGTTATTTTTCTTCATATTTATCATACAACATTACTTTGGTCATACAACAAAATTTCAGGAGTATATTGAGACCTCCTGAAAGACCACTTAACTAAATTGGGCTCAAATGTTGTTCACTGAAGGCAAAACACATTTCACCTTTGAATTTAAAATCCTCTTTAAAAAAGTCCAAAAGGGATGTGTGTTTAATTACTTTCCTAATGATTAAGGAAAAAAGTCCAATGTATTTGGTAACTCAGCATTGCTTATTAAGAGTTCCCTAAGGAAAGGATGTAGAAAACCCCAGTATATTCACAACATGTCTTTCTTTTGGCTAGATGATGCTATCTATGGTCTTACAGCATGCGAGGTCAGTGTTGCCAAGTGGATCATTTGTTTTCAGTGTGGGTTACTGTTAATTACATGGTCTAATATTACCAGTATCTATCTTAATTCTACCATTTTCCCTGCTTTTAAGAAAGTTAAATGCCTAGAATGTTTTAGATTGGAGTGTTTCAAACCCAGCTTAGTGTAAGTTTCAAACTTGTCTGAATTGGCAAAGCTCTGCAGCTGCACACATTCTCAGTGGTTTCAGAGTATACAACCATATTAAGCTGGAACTGGCACAGAACAGCCTGTTCTACCAGTTGTTGCCAGATCCATATTTCCAGACACAGAAAGATCCTAATTTCCAGCAGGTCCTACCTATCTGGCATGTGGAAAACCATGTGTCTGAACAAATTGTTGTTTACCATTGGGGGTAGCCCTTACCACCAGCCCTTTGTAAGTACCTGAGGGGGTGTCTTGACTGGGTGCATTACTTGTGCACTTACACCAGTGTGGTGACTATTTCTGGACACCTGAAACCATCTCATTCTGGAGGTGGGATTTTAGTTCAGACAAGCTAGTTCAGCTGGGAGACAGGATCAGCCCTGTTTCTTACTCTCACTTTCATGCAGATGGTGAAAACATCAGAGTAACAACATAAATAAGTGCTGACAGTCACTCAGCACTTCCCAGCATTTCCAGAGTGTCCAGAAGAACAGTCAAGTTCTCTCACAGCTGAGAAAGAATCACAGACACTGTTGCAGGCGTGGATTTAATAAAGCAATAGAGGATTTAATCCTCCCACACCTCCACATTGGCCTTCACTACCTTGTTCCCTGCTATCATACAGGGCACTGGTGCTATAAGTGTAGCGCTGCAGTTTCTCTCAGAGCCCTCAGTCCCAGTGCCTGTGAAGAGGCTGTGGCTGTCTCTGTCAGCCAAGAAATGTATGTCTCTGCCTGCACTGCTGGTCCATGCTGCTGTGTGTGCCAGCCCAGGGAGCCTGCCTACCTTATGTCCCTCTAGGGGAGTGCGTTCTTGCCACATAGCCCAATATGTCCAGGGTGTGCACCTCCAATGCATGATCCTACACAGAAGGGAGAAGCCTTCATCTGTCGACTTTGTGTAGAGCCTCCATGCAGCAATAGTGCAGTAATATAAGAAGCATTATATTCCCATGATTCTAGGGCCTTACATGCAATACTAGTTAGACTCACTGTGACTCACAGGCAGCTTTAAATACACCCACTCACACCCAGGCTGGGCTGGCTGAGATTGTCTGTACCCAGACACTTCACATCTCATTAAATCTGAAATGAACACAGACTCCTGGTTATATAACATAATACCA
Source organism: Manacus candei (assembly GCF_025592945.1). Lineage (NCBI taxonomy): Eukaryota > Metazoa > Chordata > Aves > Passeriformes > Pipridae > Manacus > Manacus candei. Next base: position 4,478,292 of record NW_026138074.1, on the reverse strand, counting down.
AAGTACTATGCTGTTTTTCCTGAAAAGGAAAGAAACCCCAAATGGAACTTGCATTCCATGTTCTGTAAAACCAGAAGTTCGTGACTTCGGATCCCCCAGGAAAACAGTTTTTAAGGGCAACAGTAATTGGTAATCTTTTCTTGACTTACAGTTGACATTTCATATTAAGAATGAGGAATCCTTTGATTTAATGTTTTGCTTAGCTTATTTCACTGTAGTACCAGCACAAAGGAGAACTCCCTTCTGCAACAGGGCAAATACTATACCCTTCTGCCATTCCATCTTGGCAAACACTAGACATCTGCTTCAGAAGGAACTGAGAACAGAAATAGGATTTCTGACTTTTACCGTGTTGCATTTCTAATTGCTGATTGGAGATGATTTTACTAAAATAAAAACTTCTTAAAATTAGATTTTCTATATCTAAGTGTGCTTCAAAACAGATTATAGAGTTACAGACTACAGAAGTAAAACACAAATTCAAACACCTTGATAAAATCAAGGTTTTTCTGTACAGACTCATAGTACTAAATTTTAAGTGGACTACTTGATACCAATAAAGATAATATACTAGTCTCTAATTAGTCAGAATTTATATAAAATGTCTTTAAATTTATGAATGTTTTGTATCTAGTATTTCTGAATGTATGACTATAGCAGGCAGGTCAGGTTAAACATTTTTTCAGTTTCACTTCAAAGGCCTTGTGTTTCCCTGAACTGTCAGAAGATATCATATATCTTCATGACTCCATGCTCTGAACATTTGATGACAGCACTGGGACCCACGTGAACGCAGATGGTGAAAAACTGTACCACACTGCATTCAAGGAACTAACTAGAGGCCAAAAGTACATGCTGATTTAGATCAGCACATGCAGTCTTTTAACAATAGCATATGAACACTGCCTAGTTCTGTCAGTACTTTACTTGTCAGTACCCTGTGGAAGAGATCACAGCAAAAGACTTTGTCTTTTGACTCATCCCCTTTCTCTTTAATAGCTAGAATCATTTCAGTGACTGCTACAGTATTTCACTGAATATTTCAAATGGCGCTATTTTCATTAGTTCAATATTTTTTTCTTGGTGTTGTTGGTTTCTAAGGGGGCAAGGTCCATAACTTCGTGAAGCTCAGTGATTACATTTATATTCTCATCAAAAAAATAAGAGTGATTTATTCAAGGCTCGTGATTTTTATTTCTGTTTTGGAGTCTTCAGTGAGTAAACACCTGTATGCATCAATTTGGGGTCACCTGAAAATAGTGTTTGAGTAAGTAGATGTAGTGTGTAAAACTAGACTGACATCAGTAATAATGACAAGTTTGGGACCTTAGAAACAGCAATTAACAGTAATAGGATATCTGTAGTTTAATGGATTTAAATAGTTTTGTCATTTTCCAAGCAATGGTGAGAACAGTCAAATAAACAGATGTAAAACTCATACTAGGGGATAGCAGTTAAACAAAGAAATTATTTGCAGACTTGCAAATGTATCTTACGATGCAACAGTGTATATTGCATGAAACGAAAACAGATCACAGAGTCTTTAGATTTAAAACTATTAGGCAGCTGTCAAATCTATGACCATTTTGCCAGCAGTACGCCAGTGCTACTGCTCTTGCCTAACTGTATACATTAATGCATTTCCCAAGAGAAAGCAATTTATGACAGTGTGAAGAATCAGCTAGAAAAACTCATCTTTTCATAATCAAGAGCTCCAGTTCCCAAGTTATGCTTCAAGTTACTTAAAAGTTAGAGTAAAATGGACTGTATAAAGATGTGGCATTTACATTTAATACAGATACTTTCGTGAAGTTGTCTGTAAGAACACATTAAATAGTTCATGAAGCACAATAAACCATGTGCATATCTGATGTAGTTTGGAATGGCTGATGGTGTTTCTTCTCTCTGATTTTGGTTTGCTTTAAAGCTTCATGCTGTGGTTGTCCAATGGCTGAATTCAGGCACAAGGAGGGAAAGATAACTGGAATCATTAACTTCTTCAGCCCTTCTACAGCCATTCCTATCCATAATTCAAAGCCCTCAGCACAGGACTGTAAGGGGATTTATCATGTTGTTATCTTCAGTGAGTGTTACTTTGAAGGTAGTGGCTGGAAGGACTTTTACTGAATAATAAATCCCTGAACTTGACTCACCCAAACCTTGTTTAAGCTCTTCTTGCTATGATCATAATATAGCAGCTTAGGTAAGAGTTAGAATAATCTTCCTTCAGTTCCTAAATCCAGGCAGAGATATTATTAAAACAGGTATTTGAAAAACACTACCTACTGAAAGGCTGGTAATCAGATGGTACAGTCAGGGACTGCCTCTGTGAGGCATAGCCTCAGGTATAAAATCATGGCTACTGAAGAATTCAGACTCTGCACATTTTGTTAGAATGTATTAAATTCTGCTATCTAATAAATCATAGTACTCAACCAATTGACTGCACTGTACTGTTTCTAGCCATGCACTAAACAAATCAACCAAGTGTGTTCTGTCCAGGTGGAATGACAGACACCGTTCTCAATAATAATGCAAAGAAAGAGAATGAACTTCAAATTTAAATATACAGGACAGCTTTTTTTTTGTTGTTGCTGTTTTTGCAGCCTTTACAATTGATGAAGCCTCCGGATGAGAGAGAAAATATGGTGTCACTGAATGGAGGCTGTCCAATGGAATGTACTGAAAATTCCAGTGAAGATTTACTTCTGAATAGACCATTCAGTCATAGGATATAGGAGTCTATTCCACAGTAGGTGGATGGTGAATTCCAGTAAACTATGTTCTTCTAGGAATTAAAGACTAGCTAATAACAACAGAAGGCCATATAGATTAATCAGAAACACTGTAACTTCAGTAACCTCATGGCTCCATTTCACTAAATGCAGCAAAATTCAGCTTTTTTGCCCCTGATAGTATCACAATGATGTTAACTGGGCTCTAGTGGTAAACTGTGAAGTCTTTATATGAATTCGTATGTTATTTGACAAATTCATGCACGGCTCTGTAAGCCAAGATCCTAACTCATCTTTTGGGACATGAAGTGCCACATATACACGTCTTTTAAATACCTCCAGGGATGGTCACTCAACCACTTCCCTGGGCAGCCTGTTCCAATTCTTGACAACCTTTTGGTAAAGAAATTGTTCCTGATATCCAATATAAACCTGCCTTGGCGCACCTTGAGGCCAATTCCTTTTGTTAGTACTAATCTGGGGAGAAGAGGCCAATCCCCACCTGGCTACATCATCATTTCAGGTAGTTGCAGAGATCTACCCTGAGAATCCTTTTCTCCAGGTTTAACAACCCCAGCTCCCTCAGTCACTCCTCATCAGACTTGTGCTCTAGTCCTAGCACCAGCTTCGTTGCCTTCTCTGGACACACTCCAGCACCGTAATGTCTTTCTTGTAGTGAGGGGCCCAGAACTGAATCTGGGATTTGAGATGTGGCCTCACCAGTGCAGAGTACAGGGGAACAGTCACTGCTCTGGTCCTGCTGGCTATGCTATTTTTCATATAAACCAGGATGCTATTTGCCTTGACAACTCTTAATTTATTTTTCTTCAATTCATGTATAAATGATGATTAACATCATAAAAACATGCATGTTTTATGTTTTACCTGCTCCTCCTGTGTAATAGTTTCAGAATGGTTTCTCTCTCCTCTTCCAGGCTTAGGCAGGCCGATCCTCCTCTTTTCATGTTGTTTCCATTTTGTTTGATAGAACAGGGTTTTCTGCTCCTTGATAATCTTATTTGGAAATAATAAAACAAGATAAAACTAGATATTTCTAATCAGGTAGACACAATGTGAAATGGCAGAGGTGTGTCTTCCTTGTACCTTACAAATTACAATCTATCAGCTTCATCACTCAGTGTTTATGAATCAAAGCTACCATACTTTGACCCAAACAATGCTTGGACTGCCTGAACAGACTTATGTGAAAATTCCTGTCAGGATGTAAAAGTTGTTCCAGGTGTGATTAAAAAAACAATTTCCCCTCTATTTGCAGGAAGTTAAAAACATTTTAATAATATTTATTACACTCTTAGAAAGGTTCTGTATAATCTGACCAAAACCACCATTGAAGATCAGTAAAATGTCATGGTATCTTACTCTGACAAATACATAAATTGAAATTTAATTACTAAAATTTTAATGTAATTGCCATTAATAATGCAATAATGCAATTTAATGTAATGTTAGCCTTAAACTTCAGATGTTCCATCATTCATTTTACATAAGTCGTTAGCTTGTGAATGAAAAGGATATTTTGCTGTTAATTGCTCCTTACTTTCGTGATAAGACAATGTTCCAGTATGCCTCAAAACCTAGGTAAAGGTAAATCTTAAGAGAATGATTGCAATTATATATGACTTCAGATAAGAGCCAATACTAATCTCATTTATGCGACTATGTGAAGTATGGTTGTCATACCATACATATATCTGCATACATTTGAATTAATGAGAATTACTGTATGGAAAGGTGCTTTCCTTGTGCCAGCTCTTGATCTTATCTAACCTCTTTCTGAGTTCATTTAAATCACTAAAATAGAACAAAGCCAAACAAGCCAAAATTAGGTGGTTTACTATGGAGCTGGTAAATTGAGTGGGCTCAGAGAAGGATCTGGTGAATGCCAGAGTTGCCTTAAGTGTGGGGCAGAGCCACTCATCTGGCAACGAGAGGCATGGGGAAAAGGAAATGTTAGTGGTGGACTGGGAGTGAGAGCTCACCCTTTTAGTAGTAGTGAGATGCTGTATGGACTCAGTGAGGCATTGAACTATACTCAAAATATGAGCAAAGTTTTGACCAGGTGTAAAAGATTATTTCACTTCACAGCAGCTTAATGGCTTGTTAATTTGGCTAAGTACTGTGGTAGTCATTACTCCAGGGAGAAGTGGGTTAACCACAGAATAAAAATAAATCCTCTGCTCTTGAAATTTTCATGGATTCTTCTTTTGTCTCTCTTTTTTTTTTCTGCCTTACCACAGCTCATCCATTCTACTGTGCCTGCAGTCTGCATAGTGACTGACAGAGACCATGAAAACGCTATAATCAGATAACAGAATCGCAAGACTGGACTGCAGTCACTCACAGATACACGCTTGGGATTTATATTTAGCTATAATGCCAGTGCAGTTTGCAATTTAGGATGGGCATACCTGATCCATCTTTAAATTAGCTAATCCTCTTAAGGCAAAATTTCTAGTCATTCTAACACTGTGATTGGCACAAAATAATTTAATTTTTGCCATCATGATGAAATGATTTCCACTGCGCCAGCAGTGTATGTGTGTGTAGATTACTTTGTAGGCACATCCACTATCTACTTATGAATCCTATTTTTCTTTTCTGAACGTGGTTTTATGTGCTAACCTTTATGCATGGCTAGCAAAATGCAAACCTTTAAGGGAGAAACTGAGAGTATAACAGTTAAGAATTCATTGCATAGCAAGAATATGACACCTAGTGGATACACGACATTGAGGAAACGTGACAGTCCCATCAAGCAATATTGACATTAAATGACCCTGTCCAGTAGAAAAATTAATTTGATACCAGAAAAGACATTGATCTTGAATGACTCTTTTCCTGGGCCAAAGTAATTGGATAATGGCAAGTCCCCACTGAAAACTCATAAATGTAAGAGGTGTCAGCGATAGTTTTAAACACATTTTTTGTAAACCACAAGCAGACTGAAGATCTCAGGCCAAGAAGGCCAGAGGGCCCCTAAAATAAAGAGCCCAAAGCCCAATGAAGACACTGCAGATATTCGAAAAGATGCATCCAACATGCAAAGCACAAGAATAGTGTCTAAAAAACCCCTTTTGTTAAACCCAGTTCTTTGTTGTTGTCATGTTGTTTCTTCAGGAATTGAGAGTTTTCACAGCTGGAGATGCTCAGAGGTGAATAACTGATCAGTGAGGCCACTGGAAGCTGGACAAGACTGAAACACAGTTTAAGAGGTCTGACTAACACATTCTGCCCAAACTGTCTGATACAGATGGTGTCTGTCTTCTACTCCCCACTGTAGTCTGTAGTACCTGAATTTCAAGCATTCACATATCTCCATTTTCCAGGGTGCCCTGGACCCTTACTGCTTCATTGTCTATAAATAATAGAAAAACTTATCACCAGAAACTGGTATTTTATACAGGCTACCAAACACAAATCAAGCCTCTTGCTGTAAAATTTACATACAAAAATCTGCATTTATTTCCAAATATATTGAAAGGCTTGAAAAGGCTTCCTCAAGCCCAGCAGTGGCTTTGCTGGCCAGCTCCTTTGCCTGTCACCACTGCTTTGCAGTCACATTTCTTGCTTCCCAGCTACAAATGGATGCGTGGAACTATATTCTCTACAAAAGTCTTGGTATCAAAATGCAAAAATGTCCTCTTTTGCCTGTACAAAACAATGCTTGGAAATAAAACTGACTCTGCTGAAGTGAGGGCAGAAGCTCCAGCAGGAGGTTTTGGCTGTGTCCAGGGAAGGACATGAGCCTGCAGTGTGCCCAGGTGGCCAAGGCAGCCAATGGCATCCTGGCCTGTATCAGGAACGGTGTGGTCAGCAGGACCAGGGAAGTGATTCTTCCCCTGTACTGGGCACTGGTGAGGCTGCACCTCGAGTACTGTGTCCAGTTCTGGGCCCCTCAATTCAGGAAAGATACTGAGGTGCTGGAGCGGTCCAGAGAAGGGCTACAAAGCTGGTGAAGGAACTGGAGCACAACGCCTATGAGGAGCAGCTGAGGGAACTGGGGTTGTTTAGCCGGGAGAAAAGGAATCTCAGGGGAGACCTTATCACTCTCTGCAACTACCTGAAAGGAGTTTGTAGCAATGTGGGGGTCAGTCTCTTCTCTCAGGCAGCCAGTGATAGGACAAGAGGACACAGTCTTAAGATGTGCCAGGGTAGGTTTATATTGAATATAAGGAAGAATTTCTTCACAGAAAGGATGATTAGATGAGCTACCAAGGGAGGTGGTGGAGTCACTGTCCCTGGAGGTATTCAAGAAATGAGCACTTAGTGCTATGGTCTAGTTGACATGGTGGTGTTTGGTCAGAGATTGGACCCGATGTTCTCAAGAGGTCTTTTCCAACTTAATTGATTCTGTGATTCTGTGACAGGACACAGCACAGGGAGGGAAAGGTGAAAATAAACAAGAGGATGACATGAGAGCTCGTGGTCTATTCGAGTGTTGATACAACACTGACCTAATGACATTTTGGACGCATCATGGTGCAAGGAGCGGTCGGTCAGACAGGGGCCGGGCCGGGATGGTTTGAAATGGAATGGGATGGGCCCCGTGTGAGGGGCGCGGCCAGCGGCAGCCGGCGGGCGGTGCCACGCTGGGCCGGCCCGGCGCCGCTCCCGGCCGGGCCCGGTGCCTGGGGCCGCCGCCAGCCTCCCGCCCCTCCCCTGCCCTCCCCGCCCCGGCCTGCGGATGTGGAGCCGGCACCGGTGGTGAGTGGGGAGTGGGTGGCGGTCGCCCAGCGGGAAGGGGCCCTCACTGCCTGCGCCGCCGCGAGGGGAGGAGCCTTCCCCCTTCCCGCCCATCCGGCCGCGGCGCGGCGCGGAGCCAGCGCGGAGCTGGCCCCTGCTGCGGCAGCTGTGACACCCCCGGTCCTTGCCCCGCCGCGGCACCTGTGACACCCCCGGTCCTTGCCCCGCCGCCTGGCGGCGTTCACGGGCGCGATGGGGATGACGGGCCTGGTTGCCGGCCCGTTCTCCCGGGCAGCGGGCAGGGTGGCGGCGCAGGGCGGCGGCCGCTGGCGGAGCGCGGCCGGGCAGGAAGAAGGCAGGGAGGGAGTGAGTCACCGGCCGCGCTGGCGGCGGGGACGGCCGGGTGTCTGTCCTCACTGGGCGTCCGGTTCCTATAAAAGGAGAGCGAGGCGCAGACTGGCGGCGGGGGGGAGCCGTGATGGGTCGCCTTACAGTGGGCCCGGCCGTGCCGTGAGCCTGCCCCGGCCGTGCCGTGAGCCTGCCCCGGCCGTGCCGTGAGCCTGCCCCGGCCGTGCCGTGAGCCTGCCCCGGCCGTGCCGTGAGCCTGCCCCGGCCGTGCCGTGAGCCTGCCCCGGCTCTGCACGGACCCCCTAGAAAGCTCCCGCTGCCCTGAGTTGACGTGGTGGTGTAATGGTGGTCACAGGTTGGACTCGATGATCTCAGAGGTCTTTTCCGACATAACTGATTCTGTGACCGCCACCCAGCCGCTCCGTGATGGGCAGGGGGGCTGTGGGGCTTAGAGGGTCTTTTGGGTCTGTTTCCCACGCTTCGGGGTCTGTCACGAGTTCACTGTGTATGTACGGAAGAAGAGGCCAAGTTACCTCCCGTAGGGTCTGTGCTGGGCCTTGGGCAAGCTGTTTGGAAATCACAGGCACGATTTGGAAGAGTGCTTCAAATCTGTTCTAGTTTTCAGTAGTAATAAGCCTGAAAAGAACAAATTTTACCAAAAGCCAAAAAATAACAAAACAAACTGAAAGAGAGTGGCTTTAGATTGGACATTAGGAGGAAATTCTTTACTATGAGAGTGGTGAGGCACTGGAACAGGTTGCCCAGAGAAGCTGTGGATGCCTCATCCCTGGAAGTGTTCAAAACTAGGTTGGGTGGAGCTCTGAGCAACCTGGTCTAGTGGAATGTGTCTCTGCTAACGGCAGGGGACTTGGAACCAGATGATCTTTACAGTCCCTTCCAACCCAAACCATTCTGTGTTTCTGTGATGATTCTATGGTTCTTAAATAGTCACTATGCCAAGCACAGTGATTCTGAATAAGTGATAGGAGCCAATAAATGAAGTTCACTGAGCAGCACACCTTTTATACACAGGCTTTTTTTCAGAAAAGAACTGTTCTGCAAAGCTGTTTTCCTAAATAGTAATATTTAGTAAATAGCTAGTGCTTTTCATTCTTAAATTCTTTAGAAATTGCAGTATGCACAATGTGTCAGGCATTATCTTAAAAAACCCCAACAGCTGATTATGGATAGGGATGCATTGAGGTGGAATGGCTTGTCAAAACAGTGTAGTCAGTCCTTGACAATCCCAGTTACAGTGCCTCGTCTGTGATGATGTTTTCCTTTGTCTGATTCATTCTGTTTGTGCAGATATGCATGTAAAATATTTTTAAATACTTATTAAGTGTATTTCTTTTAAAGATGTGTGCTTGGGTTCAGAGCTGTAAATATGAGTCTTGCAGAATTGTGTGCATGTGAAAGGCAGGTGAAACTAACTGAAAACCCAATTGAAATTTTGCTTGAAAGCTTTTTTTTGCCAGTCAAAAATGAATAGACTTTTTTATTATGATATGCATGTGTTTGCAGTATCACTGTATTTTGTAGGATAGTTTATATGAAATACTACAGACTGTGATTTCTCTTTGAATCACACAAATATAACTCATAAATGCTAAACTGCATCCTTACAGCAACTTGCTTCGAAATTAAGTAAGTTCACTCTTTGAACAGGAGGGGCAACTGCTTAAAGACAGTAGGTAAAATCCTTTCTTCAGTCAAGTTAATAGCTAAAAAACCCTCAAAACCCACCAAAACAAAATCATCAAATCTTCCCCTAACTTTTAAATTAGTAAATTAGTAAATTAAGTCTGTGATAGGTTTTTTGGTGGCTTTTTAATTTTTTTTAATATTTATTAGGTTAGTTACCAGATTGTTTTATATCAATACCTCTAAGTTGCCTTATATAGCATGATATAATGATCTCTGTAGAATCTTTGTATAAAGTTTGTTAACAAGACTAAAGAGGAGTGGCTGGAGAAAAGGAGGCTCAGGGGAGACCTTATCACTCTCTACAACTACCCGACAGGAGGTTGTTGCAAGGTGTGGGTCTGTCAAGTGACAAGTGATAGGAGAAGAGAAAACGGCCTCAAGTTGTACCACTGGGTATTGCAAAAAATGTCTTCATGGAAGGGGTTGCCGAGTATTGGAATAGGCTTCTCAGGGAAGTGGTTGAGTCACCATCCCTGGAGCAATTTAAAAGCTGTGTAGATGTGGCACTTGGGGACATGATTTAGTGGTGGACTTGGCAGTGCTGCATTAATGGTTGGAGTCAAAGGTCTTTTCCAACCTCAACAAGTCTGTGGTTCTATAAAGATCCACTTAGATAATTTGGGCTTTTTAGACATAAAGCTGTGCTGATGCTCAGTGCTTTGCAGATGGACTTTGTCATAGAACACTTGGTTTATAGCTTTCAAAAAGTCATTTAAGTGCTTTGTGCTTAATTTGCCTATCTGTATGACAGGTGTCTTGCTCACCTACCCAGCATAATAAAGGTTTCCTTGGTATGGTTAAAGCTTTACCATATTGACTGAGAAAGTTCCTTCTTAAACTTATGATGTGTTTACATACTCTTACCATGAGGAGCTTATTGATTTTAGATATCTGTTTGACTAAGGTTCTGTTAATGTTTTCATTTGCTGACAAATACACTATAGGAAATTTCAAGGTTGTTTTTGACAATATTTTCTCCCTATCGCAACAACATTTTTCCTACTCAGAGAGAAGGACATAAGTAAGCCACTGAGGACTAATAATGCCTTGACAACTGGAGAGGTTTCTCAAGCTGGTCACAGTAGTAAGTCCACAAAAATGCACACTTATGCCTTTGCTAAACAGACGTGTAACTCGCTGTAGTAAAGTTTTGTGGTTTTTAGATCGGTGCAAAATGTTTCTTAACACTTGCCTTTTATTCCGGTTTTGTACTTAGCAAGCTCGCAAGAGATGGTGCAAAAACCACAAAAGATGGCGGAAAGCTGGTCATTCTTGGATACTGTTGAGTCTAACTTCAGGCCTCTGGTAGTGATTGAACTTGCAAAAGGCACCAAAGAAGAAACCATAGAATGGTTCACTAAACGAATTGTAGACAAAAAAGCAGATGGAGGTGAGTACAGTATGATCTTCGGTAACAGTTTGAAAACAAATTGGCTGTCACCGTGATATGAAGACTTACAGAAGGTTTGTTTTCTAGGAATTTGTGGTTTAATGGTTGTTTGGCCAATCTCATTCTGCTTTGCATTTTTGAAGTTGCTTCATTTAGAATGAATAGAGCTTCATGCTGCTGTCATGAAACTGTAATAACTGAACCCTCTTAACCCTGTTATTAATGAAAACACTGGCTTAAGGTCAAATGCCAGTTGAATTCTAGAATTCTTCTGATTTTTTCAGTGAAAGCCTGATAACCTGTCTCTCAAAGTAGTTTTTATGTCAGTTTTTATAGCAGTTGTCTAGAGCACGTTTCCCTTGTTGCTCATGGAAACATGGTAAGCCTTGCCAAAATGAAGACATCTCACATCCTGTTCATAAGACTTGGTACCATGTTGTAGAATAAAGTTAAGTTAGCAGAAAGCAATTTAATCTTGTTGAATTCATGTTGGATTTTAGTTACATTCTTGGTAGCTTGTAGGGTTTTAAAAAGACAATATTTCATCACTCATTTTAGTCCACTTCTGGCAGCTGAAATTAGGCTAATTCATTTGTATTTTCTTGAGATGCTTTTGTTGTTTCTTTTTGTTTGTTTTGGGTTTTTTTGGTTTTTTTTGGGTTTTGTTTGGTTTTTGATTGTTTTTATTTTGTTTGGGTTTTTGTTGTTGTTTTTGTTTGTGGTTTTTGTTTTGTTTTGGTTTTTTTTAATATTTTTTTGAGAGACATTATTTATGGCTGTTGTAGTTTATAGGTCATGGCCATTTATTCCTGAGGCTGTTGGATTTGTGACTACAAACTTGGTTTCAGGCCTCTGCTTAATAAATTAGGGATGTTTCTATTTCAAAAGTCTTGTCTCCTTAAAACCTGTGGGACTGTTTGCAGAAGCACTGCTTGCTTATGGGGTGTGAACATTAAGGGAGTAGATCCCAGTTGTCCCCATTGTTCCAGTTCACTGTTTTGAGTGCTTCCCCAGAAACAGGGCTAAATCCAAGGATGGCCCTGCAAGATTCTAAACACCACACATCAAGTGCTGTTGAAGCCTTAATTCTTTGTGCCCTTAAGAGGCATTTTCAGTGCTCCTGATAAATAGGACTGTTGTGGTGGATGCTAAAACAGTAGGGCTTTTAGATGTAATTTTAATGTATTTTCTTACTTATTTTGCCTTTCTTTACTTTAAAGGTGCACAACTGCTGATTAAACCATTGGTCACAGAAAATGGACATGAAAATATTTATTTAGTTGGAGCGTCCCACTTAAGGCTGTTGCTGGGAGCTGAAACTGTGGGTTTGGTGAAGGAATGCAATGATAACTCAATGAGAACTTTTACGTACAGCAGTAGAAAAACTTTCAAAGATTTTGCAGGTAAGCAGTTGTAGGGGTCTTTGTCATTGCAAAGTATGATTAAAGATTATAAGAATTACACTGCTAAATCTTTCACAGTCTTTATTCTATGGAAGGATGTCAGTGAACGGAAATAGGAAGACCAAGTAATGAATAAATACTCATTTTTAACTATGGAAATTCAGATCATATAATGATTTTTTTTTTTGTTCAAATGGCTTTTAATTTTTTGCTTGTGTTTTCCTTTATGCTTTTCAATGCTCCAAATAGTCTCTTATTTGTATGAAAGATTTTCATTGAAAATAAGACAAAATAGTTGATAAACATGATTTTATGATTAACAATCAATGTTGTAAATTAGCATAGCAATTTAATTTCTATGAGCCAGTTTTGAGGCCTATTATCTTATAATTAGCTGGAGAAAATAGAAACATTTTTCTCTATTACATGTACACATCAAACAATTAAACAATTAATTAGCACTAAAGAGCCATTTAGTGGGATTTGGGCATGATTAGGGAAATTGTTCCTTCTCCTCTTTTGTTTTAAGGAGGAAGCAATGCAGTAAGGTTTCTTTTTAAATGTGCTGCTTGTAAGGTATTTAACCCCCCTACAGTGGCAGAACTCATTTTGCTTTCCAGGTGGATACTGGAGTCCCAGCTTAGTCTTGCCAGTACTTTTCGTGTGCCCCTTTGAGTGATGCCTTTCACCATGTTTTCAATATCAAGGTTATTGAGTCCGTCTGAAACAATAATAAAGCTGAAGTTTTGTTGCTGGATGCCAGTTCTGTTCACTTCTGCTGCTGTGTGCAATAACTGTTGCAGTGTCTTTTCTTTTGTGACCTTGCTTTCCTGAAATTAGGAAGCCTTGAGAACAATTGGCAGTTGCAAAAGTGCCATTTTCGTTTCTTGATGCAAATCTGACTGTCATTGCTAAGAGAGGCTCTAGGAGCAGCTGAAACTGCAACTGCTGTAAATCTAAAATATAATTTTTGCTTTATCTCCTGGTATTTTTTCTTTTTACACATTGGTAACAAAACCAAAAACATAAGTACAAAAACATTAGTATAATTTTATTTTTGTCAAGGATAAGATAGTTGACTATGCTTAGATGAGTGAAAAATGTCACCTACAAAAAAACCCTTGCGGCCTGTGTTGTCTTGCTAGTATTTCTGGTTGCCCAATTTAACTGATACTATGTTGTTATTCTTTGTATTAGAGATTTGCTGCTATTTTAGCTTCTTCTTAGTGTATCTAGGGCAATTTCTATTGTTTCTTATTTCTAAAAGGAGAAAAAATTAATTGGTCGTTATCTGAAGGAAATCAGTCTTTTTTTCCTGATGATGGGGTTGACAATAGATTTGTTACTGTAGCTTTCAAAAATGTGGGGTTTTTTGGAAGTTTTCTTATTGTTTTACTTTTTTCCATATTTTTATCAGAACTAATTATCTCAAATGACTTATTATGTTGTATGGGCAATAAGAGCAAGAGACTATGATTCTGTGGTATTTGGTGTGAAATGCTTACTGTAAAGGAGATTTGTCCTTGACATCTTACTGGTTTTTGTTATGTAAATACTTTGGGAACTGCATGTCAGAAAGGGTTATGGAGATGCTGAGATTGACAAATAGTGGATGCCTAAGGAAGACTCTTTTAGCAAGGCACCAACAATTAATACTTCAGTGTCTGTCTCTTGAGTGATTTGTTCTCTTAGTTTATCTGCGTAGTCAAAAAATGCAGTGAGAAAGCTTCTTCTCAAGAAGAAGTTTATTTTAAATAGTGGAATTTTTGCTATTGGCAATAATAGTCACATAATTTTTTTTTCCTGATTCTGATCATTTTTTGTAGTTATTTGCTGCCAGGATTGTATTCTGTTGCTGCACAATTTCACACGACCTTCTTTTTGATTTAGATGACAATCACAATTTCCTTACAATGGCAGAATGTCAGTATATCATCAAACACGAACTTGAGAATTTGAGAGCTAAAAATGAAAAAATGATCCCTGGATATCCTCAGGCCAAGCTGTACCCAGGAAAATCAATTGGTAAGCAATGTAGTTTGTTGCCTGTAACTCACTGTGTTGATGTAGGATAGTGTTCATTGTGAAAAAAAGTTAATTTTCCTGTAATGAAGAGAAATCATTTGGACACTGAAGTCCCACTATTTTTAATCAGCTTTGTTTTCTCGCTGCTTCAGAATGATAGGACAAGAGGAAATGGATGTACAGTGCAACAAGAGAAACTCTGAATAGGTATCAAGGAAGTTTTTTTCACAATAGGGTAACCAAACATTGGACAGGGAATTAAAGAGATTGTTGGTAACTCTGTCCTGGGAAACTTTTAGATCTTCACTGGAAAAGGCCCTGAGCAGCCTGATTTAAGCTAGGCCTACTTCAAGTAGGAAGTTGGGCCAGATTACTTCCAGTAATCTGAGTTTTTGTGTGCGGCTGAGACTCTGGCCTTATGTTCTTTTCAGTTGGATAGTTTTCACACATGTTGACATCATCCATTATTTTTAATTAGTACCAAAAATATTTATTTTTTTAAAATTACATAATGGTATACTTGGATTGCCTCTGTGTAAAAGTACTGGAACGAGTAACAGTGCCCCAGAGTTACAAATTTCATAATACGAAGGAAGTTTTATTTAATTTATTTGGTTTCATTGATCCTCCTCAAAAGCTTCTGGAGCTTTTCCTTTTCATGGGAGAAAGAAGCAATTAGAGCTAGTGTTGTTTCTGTGGAACTTGTTCATTGGCAGAGATGCTACACTTTCTTAGGAGAACTTATCTTAATCTTTGTATGTCCTTCTAATAACAGTATCTTTATTCATTAGTGTTGGTCATCAAAGAAAGAGTTCTATGCATATTAGCAGTTCAAAAAATGTAAATAAATGTAAATGTAAGATGAATTTACATTGGTAACTTTGTTATATAGTCGAAGTATATTTCTAGTTATGCCAAACAGATGCCTATGGGAAATGGTTAAATACTATCACGCAGCTTCCAGTGCCTCCCCTCTCCTGTTTTTGAATTTATTTTCTTTTTTAATACGGTTGTAACTTCCAGAGCAGTCTGTTAATTTTTTATCCACACGTGTAGTATTGCTTTCCATAGCAAAGTTAAATAGAAATTGTGGAATATATAGTTTGTTTGCGATGAAGATGTTTTGTAATTTATGAATTAGTGTTAACTGATAATTCAAAAATGCTTTTAGTATCTTTCCAATTATTAATACAACAAAGACTTTCCTCACAAAGCTACATAAGGCATTTCAGTTCTGATCTGTATCACTTTTTGTTATTGAAGCTGCAACTGATTATACTAAAAACTTATGGAATAGTTAATAGATGTAAAAAGGTTGCTGTTTCTCTTCCAGTGGACAGCACAGTCTTTGTAGGAATAAGTATAACTGCTCTCTATTATGAATAATTTTTTAACTAACATGCAGACAATTTATTTTTTTTTTTATTTCAAGTCCTGTATCTATTTCAAAGGAACTTTAGGCTTGCTAAGTACATAATGTAACCTGTATGCTTATGTCAACTTCATTGTCCTTTGAAGGTGTGCTAGGTACGTTGTTGTGTTTTTTTTGTTCTTCTAGTGAGAAGGTTATTGACCAGTGGTATCCTAGTTCAGATTTTCCCACTGCATGATAGAGAAGAGTTGAAAAAGCTCCGTCACAGCTGGTATGGCCGAGTGAGGGTTGGCTATCAACCTTTAGGTATGTGAACACTTACTCTACTATAAATACAGTGCAGGGTTTCTTCTGGAGAAGCTTTCAATTTGTGTGAGAAGACCAAAGGTCTAACTTCCACTGCAGCATTTAGCTTCTATGAAAGTGAAATCCTGTATGGAAGGTAAGTATGGTACCAAGAAGTCTGTTGTTTTCACTAAGAGTTTACCTTTTTACATCCTGAATTACCCCTTGCAGTTCACCTCCTCAAACATTACCTTTGTTTTGTTAGCCTTTATGAATCAAAGTCCCTTTTTTAAACCTACCTTTGTTCTTACTGATCTTGGAATCAACAGAGTGGCTTAGACTCTGGTTAAAAAAGCACCCGCGTTTCCAAACTTGTTGACATGCACAGTTGAGGTCCGTTCACTGAATTCTCTTTTGGTTCTAAGATGGCTGTAGGATAATCTTTTGCTATAATGACTCTCAATACAAATGTTCTGGAGTGAAGCACTGGATGTCTCTTGATTTTCTTTCTCATAGCTTCAGGATTTCTGTACATAGGCCTTTGGTTGTAGTTTTCAAGTTGGAGCTGGGGGGCAGTTCGAAGGCTCAGCATCTGCACCGTGGTCATCTAATGTCATTTTGAAATTAGACATTGCTCTTTTACCAATTGGACAAATTTTTTGTCTTTTAATGTTTCCTGTGTGACCACCTGAAATGGTTCTAGACTTGCAAAATTGGTGGCTCCAGAGTCTGCGGATTCAGTGTCTGTGAGCTTCCATGTAACAGCAGTCTGCAAGCACAAATTCTCCCTACCCCTCAGTGAAGCAGTAATGGTCCAAACCAAGACTGTTTAGTCAAACTGACTCTTGACAAGCTCCTAAATGTCTGGAATTCCCAAAGCTATTTTGAGTGGTAGGCATGTCAAAAGTGTGTTTACAACAGTTTGTTTTAAATTCATTGTCTGTATGAAGACTGTGTGTTGCCTGCCAGCATCACTTGCATATATTTTAGACACTGAATAATCTTAAAATGAAAACAGTTTTTAGTCTGGCAATGTGGAAAGTTAAGTTTTAAACTCTAAACCCATGAACTTAGCTTAAAAATAAGAAAGTAAGCATTTGGGAGTTTGCCTGATTATAAATCTCTGGGTCTTGCAGTTGCTTGAGATTCTTTCCTGAGCTGCAGGACATTAAAGGTTTGGCTCGATAATACCTGCCTCCAGGGTATTGTCTTAGGAGTCTTATTGTCTGCTTGTCTTTTGTTTATGTGAGAGAGCATTTTTTTTGACTGACATTGAATACATAAAAAAATGTAAACGTAAATCCCAGGAACCTGTTAAGTATGTACTTATTTAAGAATTAAAGTGTTGCTTGCTTGGAGTGTGAAATGATGCTAATGACCTACACTTGAATGTATTTGTTAATTAATTTGCAATTGAGAGGGATGTTGGAGTTTGATTCTTCTGTCTGTTTACCTTTCCTTCCTGCTTTCAGAGACTTACCTGATGGGCAACTGTGAACTTCTGCTGTAGTGTTTTGTAAACCATGAGCCATAAGAATATTCTGGTATTGCACGTGGGGCTTTGATGTGTTAGTCTGTTACAGAGGGTGTCAATTCAGAGGTCGTGATTCTGTGGCTGTTTTTAAGCTGGTAAATACATAACAATGGCATACAAGCAATGCTTTCAAGCAAGCAAAGGTGAAACATATTTTGGCATTCAAAACTCTGCTAGGCACTTCTATATCTTATGTGGTGCTATTTCTAGATTATGTTGAAAAATACTCCTATATTTTTTGTTATTAGTAAAATAAGTGAGATCTTGTCTTCTTGGAAGTAATATATCTGTCATGAAATACATCCATTACTAGTGCACTTTTCATGTCTCTGTAACACCTGAGCAGACAGACTTAGTGAGTACAGCAAATGTGTATTTCATCTGTCAGTTGTCTGCTGAAGAGAATATCTCAACCTGGATGTGCTGACATGTTTAAGATTAAAGATTTCAATATACCTTCCATCTGTTCCTTTAGTTTCTTGGGGGTTGTCAAAGCACAACTAGCCCTTTTTGGCCCTGAGCAAGCTGAAACAAAGCTGTTTCCCAGGAGTACCTATGCCAGTGAGAATCTTCAGAAATTGAGTGTCACTTGCTGTTAAAGTTTGGTTTGTTTTATATCAAATGCCATCAATGCCATCCTAGCCATTCATTGATCAATTCTGTTACCAAGATGATACTGTTTTCAGTTTGGTTGGGGTTTCCCTTTCTTTTTTTCTTTTTCTTCCTCTGGATATCTGATGTTGATATAATAAGTATTGAGGTATTTGACTTCTTTACCATCTGAATGGTATGTTTATGTGTGTATATATATATATACAACATAAAAAGAAAATAATTCAGATAACCATCTGAGTTTTTGGAATAAGGGAGAAGGAGAAAAAAACCCCAATAATATTCATTGTGTTATTTAGAAAAATAAATTCTGGCCAATGGAAAGTTCATGTAAAGTCAAGTTTGGTATCGTACTGATGTCTGTGTTTTAAGTGTAGTCTGAATTGATCCATTTCTCTCTGCAGATGACATACGCTGCTACTTTGGCGAGACCATTGCTCTCTACTTCGGCTTCTTAGAATACTTCACGTTTGCTTTGATTCCAATGGCTGTCATTGGGATTCCTTATTATGTGTTTGCATGGGAAGACTATGACAAATATGTGATGTTTGCCACATTCAATCTGCTCTGGTCCACTGTGATACTGGAAGTTTGGAAGCGGATTTGCGCCATCCTGACGTACCGCTGGGGGACGCTGTTGATGAAGCGACAGTTTGAAGAACCAAGACCAGGCTTCCATGGTGTGCTGGGTATCAATCCTGTCACCGGGAGGGAGGAACCAGTGTACTCAAGTATTAAGAGACAGCTGCGGATTTATCTGGTGTCCTTACCCTTTGTGTGCCTTTGCCTCTACTTCTCGCTGTACGTGATGATGATTTACTTTGACTTGGAACAGTGGGCTCTGGATTATCACAATGAGAACGAGTCTAACTTCAGCAGCTTGATGCTGTATGTGCCCAGTATCATATATGCTGTTGTGATTGAAATTATGAACCGTATCTATCGGTATGCTGCTGAATTCTTAACATCATGGGGTAAGAAAGTTGTTTATTCTTCATCCTTCAAGTTAGAATCCCAGATGCTTAGAGTTTGTTTCTTTGTAGAATACATTACTGTGAGCTCCTGTTTAACAGAATGCTGAAGAAATTTCCTGAAGCAGTTTTTTGCTGTGGGGTAAAAGAGATAGCCATTTTAACTTCTTATATTTTGAGTGTTCTGAGATTGCAGTTTCATATTTGGGTTAATTTACTCTGAGTCTGACATGCCATCAGAAGGGGTGATCCTGCCTTCTTCCTCAGCTGCTCTCTCCCTTTGGTGCAGAAGTCCCCCTTCCCTTAATTAGCTCCTTGTTTTGTTGTATCAGCCGTAGTGGTGACAAAAGGGACAAGATTGAGAGCATGAGGAAGGAGCTCAGAGGTGGATGGGTGGCAGGAAGGACTGCCCTGGCAAGTTGCACCCAAAACCTGGGTTTGCTGAGTGTATCTTAATCTCCTCATACATCTGTGCAGATGACAGAGGCACTGCGATAATGGAACCAAATCTAAAACCACCAACTAAATGTCATATGAAAGTGTTTGTGTATGGTTGTTATATAACAAAGACTGAGATTTCATGTCCCTATCAAAATATATTTCTCTGGGCACTTTCAAAAGAGGAGGAATGTTATAATAGATTGCCTTTTTCTTCCCCTTGTATGTGTGCCTTATTTAACAGATTGGGCCTTGTGTTTTGTAACCTAACATAAGGATAGTGAAATGCTAGTGTTTATTTTCAGTTTTAGCACTTCTACAGACATGTGCAGTCACTTTCAGACAAAGTTAATAGATGAAGCTAGTGGAGAGTTAACTGCTTTGTGTAGCTCCATATGGCATTAATTTGTAGGACAGAATCCAGATTACTAAAGCCAGAGACCCAGAAAATTAACAGAAGAAAGATAAAGCAAAAGGGAGATTGATGCAGAAGACAGAATAAAAAGAGGTGTTGAAGTGGGGCTTGGTTATGCATGCCAAATTGATTTGCTCAGCAAATTCAATCTGACAGCCACGATAGTAAAAACAAGCAATTTCTTTATTTGTTTAAGACTGTTCAAGGCTTTTATTTAAGTAATGACTTATAAATTCATATCTGAGGTTCAGTTGACGGTTTTGTTTCATTGTTTTTACTACACTGCAGGAAAAAGCTTTTTTCCATAATACCCAGTTGTGTTGATCAGATAGACTAAAATGTCTTTTAAAGGCAACTCAAGGTTTTTTTTAATCCAGATATTTTTGTTTTTAAGCTGATGTTTCATATTCAGCAGAGACAGTATTTATGTAATTTGCTACACTGACAGCTTGTACCTTTTCTGTTCTATCCAATATGTTTATGCTGCCATGCTTTGAACTGTCCTACCTTCTTTCCCACCTGGCATATTTTCAGATAATATCTGACTTACACAACTAAACTGACAAAGCATGGGAAACAATCTGGGGTATTTTAAGCACACCTCTTGCAGCCATTTGTCATGAGAACTGATCATTTAGCGAAAGCTGAAAGTAAAAATTGCATTCAGTCACTTGAGTGCATTTTCCACATGTCAGGCCCCACTTCACACCCCTGTCAGAATAGAACTCTGCTGGTTTGTGCTGAGCAAGGTCCATAGGTGACGGGTGTCTCCTTTCAGCCTTGTTGACACAGCTCATGTTGGTGTGCTGCCTTCTCAGTTACTCCTTAGCCAGGCCTGTAAAGGTACAATCTGACAAAACAGCAGAAAGAAATTGGAAATCTCCCATTCACTTTCCTCTTCTCCCTGCTGGTAAAAAGCTCTCCTGAAACATCAGCTTCTGACAGTTTATCTTGAATGAACTGAAAATCCTAATTCAGAATGAGTAATGCATCTGTTGAACTTCACATACTCTGGTCTTGCTTTAGAGCATAGAGTCTTATCTAAATTTCTTGGAGATGGATGGGAACATTTCTTTGAGCATTTACTGGGTTTGAATTAAATTTGGTATTGTTACTTTTCGTATTATATTCCCATTAGTCTTGCATTAGTTTTCAGCCAAAGAACAATCAATAGCTAGAAACATTTTGTTAAGTGTTAAGAATGATGGATGTTTTTTCTTTCTTTGCAGTAGAAAAAATACTGGAGTTGTAGACAAAAACATGTATGATAACATTGTACATCAGATTAGCTTCATAGATTAAGTGAGGTACTGGTACGTCACTTAAATATAAATTCTTTTTCCCATAAACTGTTGGAGGAACATAAACTATTAGATAAGTAATTTTTAGGTGGAGGAAAAGTCTCTTTATTCTTTGTATAACAATGTCTAGTGTATGATAAGAGCTTCTGCTGTTTACTGATCAATAATTTTTTTTGTATTTTAGAAAATCACAGGCTGGAATCTTCATATCAGAATCATTTAATTCTGAAGGTTTTAGTGGTAAGTATGTAGTATAAGCAGCTTTTAAGATTATTTAAAAAGACAACTTGTCATGTGTTTTATTAATGCTTTCCTAGCATTACCTCACTGACCTACCCTTTTGTTCAAGGCCAAATACAAGCACAAATATCAGAGTAAACAAGACTTCTATTGTGGTTACAGTAACTGCTAGACTATTTTAGATGCCTCTTTTTATAGCGGAAGTTGGCTTTTTATTTGTATTGATTGTTCTTTCATCAGGATTCTCTATATATATGTTTTCCTATTAATTGCTATGATCCTGTCTTCAACAGGGAGCTATTCCATTTAGTTTTTGGAAGATTTTATGGTTAATCACATTTTTTTAAAAACTCATGTATTAACTTTTATGTACTACCATTCAGACAACTGGTCAGAGGAGGCTGGAAACATCCATCAGTCTATTCCTGTGAAGTTTATAGTATATACTGATCTATTTACTTTGTGTCTCTGAACAACCAGCTTTTGTGTGTATGTATATGTGTTTGGTTGCTCTTTCAGGTATATAGTCAGAGTGACACTGGTTCTAAGGAATTGTACTGTAAATCTTAAATTTGCATATAAGATGTTCAGTAAAAGCAGTTGCCAAGATTGGTTTAATTAATTTCCTTTTTGAAAAGATTGTTTAAGTCTCTTCCAGAGTTCCTTATTTATTTCCTTCTGTGTGGTGGTTTTTTAGTGTGTGGTTTTGTTTTGTTTTGAGTTTTTTTGTTGACTTTTTTGTTAAATCATTTTTCTGACCTAAATTTTAAACATGGTAAAGAAAATTTTAAGGAACAGTTTACCTCTGCATGGAAGCTGTTTAGTCAAGATATCTGTTAAGTTAGATGATATTCTGCAGCTGAACTTTTGCTTGAGCACTGAAACTAAATATTTTTATTTGCAGTTCAACTTCTTAAATTGTTTTGCATCTCTCTTCTACATTGCCTTTGTGCTGTTTGATATGAAGCTTTTGAGGCAGGTGAGTTCCAAGAGCATCTTAAGAATGTTGACGAATCTAGGAAAATGAAGGATTGATTGAAACAGGACTTCAGTATTTAATTATTCTTCTAAAACATTAGCTTGACAATTAATATATTTCATAAACATTTTCTTAGGAATCCGTCTTCTGTATTTAAGTTCCCCTAGCACTGTTGCAGAATCATAACAGAATAGAGCAATTCTTTCCCTCTGTATAAATGAGGAACTGTTTTCAAATAAATGGATTATTCCCTTACACAGATGAGGCTGGGAAATTTTCATTTCCTCTTTTTTTCCTTTTACGTCAGAAAATTATTATCTCTGTGGTGTTCTTAATGAGAGACTCCTGATGATGGGAACATGATTAAGTTTATGGCTACAGTGAGGATCTCTAAATAAATAAAGGCAAAAATAATTTGTAGTTAGTATTTTAAATCAACTTTCTGTTGTTAATATCTTTCATGCACTCAAATGCATGAAAAATGGGTATAAGGAAAATATAATGAGCAGTACAACAAGAACTTCAGCTCAAGATCTCTGTTCCTCTAAAGTGATCTCTAGCAAAACACTTGGCATATCTATACCAGACATAACATTTGTGATATTTCATCTACCTTCAGGTAAAAGGAAGAAGAAAAAACGTAGAAAAAAAAAGATTTTTTAGCTCCATGATTGTCATTGGCATATGTTAAGTGTTACCTTTCATTGTACTTGGTGCACTGTGTCCAGAATACATCCAGATCCACAAAATATTTAGTCTTCTAACTCCTGCTTTGTCCTTTTCAGTGTATAGCAAAGAATGGGAACTAGAGCATCTATACTTTTCATGTGCTGTTGCTAGGTTTGTTAGGCTGGCCTTTTTCTGTCATAGTATAATAACTGACAGTGTTACTAGAACACACAGAATTGCAAATGATCATACATTTATCACAGTTCTATTTATTTTTATTTCTTTTTTAAACTTAAGAGCTTGGCCACTTTGCTGATAACTTCGCAGATCCTCAATCAGTTTGCAGAATCCTTGCTTCCTTACTGGCTCCAGAGGAGACATAACAAGAGGATGAAGAAACTCACTTGTTCTCAGAAAACTGATACAGACGTGTCATTAGCTGAACAAGTCAATATGGAGAAAGAAATGGGAACCTATTTGGTATGTTCTATCACTGTAAAAGAGTTAAAAGTTCTCTGGGCTGTAGTTGACAGAAGCATCAGCCAGGGCAAATGAAAATATTTCTGGCTGTCTGGCCTGACAGCTTATTTCCAGCTTCATCAATTTTGCTGGTGGTATTGTCTATGCAGCTACATGGTGCTCTGGATCAAGAAATGGATACAGTGCAGGATCCCTGTTACACCAGAATGAAGGAGAAAGAATGAACAGCTGTATCTGGAGCTACGTAATCCTGTTTATCAGTGGAAAGAAGTATTTGTATAATATACCCTTAATCTCCAAGAGTAACGTGAAGGCTACCAGGATGAGTAGCCTGGCATAGGGAAGAGGGAGGTTGTTCTGGTTTGATTTTGCAGTGATACTGGTTTAAACGGTCAGTTAAACTAAAGCCTGAGAGAGAGCGTGCTCATGTGTGGATGGGGCCAGAAAGGTAGAGAGCAGAAGGAACCAACTCTTCCAAACAATACTGCTGCTGGAACCTCTTGCTTCATGAAACCACAACTTTTGCATTCCCTGTCTTCCTGGTTCTGTTCCTGACCACCTCCTACCCAGTATAATTTTTAATTGTATTTTAACACACTTCTTGCAATTCACTATTTGCAGTTCTAAAAGAATTGACAAAGTAGATATTGGCATGTATGTTAAGACCTTAAAGACTGGCTGATAGCTTTCTTGATCAGGTGCTGCAAGCATAGTCACAAGAGTCTTAATACTGTATGATTTACAGTTCTTCTAGAGAGTAAGAATTACATGTAGATAGTGTGCCTTTTATGTAAAAGGTAGAGATCAGCAGTTTGAAATTTGATATTAATACCGTATCACATTCCTCTCTTCCTGCATGAAGTGCCATGAAATGGGAAGAGGAGAAAGAGATAGCACCTTTACAATTGAAAAACTGTACAAATGTTACTACTTGCTTTCCTATGTGAAGACTGGTATTTCCCATGTTTGATACGGAAGGAGATAGATTTAGACAGCATGTCTGTCTTGCCTTGGGGAACACAGCAGATATCCCTGAGTTATGTCTGAACTGATCAGCATAGTCCAGCACTGCACCTGCACAGCTCCAAACACTGTGTGTCAGCATCAGGCCTTGGTATGCCTGAGCAGATGAGCTCTGGCTCTTAGACCTGAGCTGACTTCTATTCTCAGCTGTCACATACAAAGCCAATGTGGTGTCTTTGAGTCACATTGCCCAGTGCTTCTTGTGCAGAGCTAGATCAAATGAATCTGCACCTGTTGTGCTGTTGTGCTCTGAATAGTTTTCTGCAGGGACCCAAGAGGTCAGTTGTAGAGTTAGGACTTTGCCTTGAACATATGCACTGTTAGCCTCGGTTTCAGTTCAAGGGACTGTGTACTCAAGGCCTTAATTTTATTTTCAGTCTAAATGTTGTAATTGTTCTGTGCTTGAGAACACATAATATTAGACCACTGATTTGTTTGCAAGCAGTGAGCTGTCAGCAGGCAAGAATATTTCTAAAATTAAAGCTGTCACAAGGGGGAAGCATTTGACTATGTTTAGTACCTGAGGAGTTTAGCAGGCGTCTTGACAGAATTCTGTGTTTCAGGCTGTTGTCTTTTGTTTTCCTTCCTTTACATGCTCTTCAGCATTTAATTCTCTATTTTCTTTGTCCTTGTTCTTTCTCACTTTTCAAATCTCCAGGCCTTAACCCTATTTAAGATGCAAAAACATGCTGCAGTAATTTTTTAATTATTTTTTTAGAATTTCTGCTTCTCTCCTCTAGTTCATTTTCTCTCTGAATTTCTGAATTTTTGTTGGTTTTGTTTTCTTGATGCTGTAGTTCATGTGCTGATCTCACGGCTGACAGTGGCACAATTAGAAATGTCTTGAACATCATATCAGACTCCCTGTTTTCTAACACAAAGTTTCATAAATAAATTCTTATTTTCTTTTCATACTCTGCTGTTCTAAAAGTCAGCAAGGAAATGTGAAGAAAGGTGTGAGGAAGCAGTGGGAATACTGTGCAGTTACTGTGCAGAAGGAGGGGCACAAAGGGAAGCAGTGCTCTCTGACTGCAACAGTTGTCTGAGAAAGGGATAGCAGGAACAGATAATGTGGCTGCCACTCCAGTGAGGGATCCTGCACAAATGTCCCTAAGAAAGACCCTAATAAAATTCAGTGTTTGTACAAAATGTTTCTGAGGAAAAATCTTAATGGCTTTAGAAGTCAGGTAGCTCTTCATGGTTTGGCCTGCAGGTCGGTTTGTCAGACCCAGCTAAACTGTGCAACTTAAAAAAGACCTCAAATGAAAATGCAACTAATGAGCAACCAGTGTTGATTCCTGAGCTTGCAGGCTTCTACTACCTCTCTCTCTGTTTGCTAGGGAAAAAAACAAGAGATGCTGAAAAAGGGTTGTCAGTTTAACAGCTATAATGGGCAAAAAATATTAGAGAACCATGTGTCTAAGCCGAAACCAATTTTATGTGGTTCCTGTAATAATCTCAGTTACTGTCAAGTTTTCAAGATTTAAATTTTGAGAGATAGGACAATATGTGGGTCTGTGTAAATGTAAGATAGCTAGATCCCAGTTTGTGGTATTTCACCATCCTTTGTTCAGTGAATGCTTTTTATTTAAAAGTGGTTGTTTCAGTTCTTTCATAAATAATTGCTGCAGTAATAGAAGACTGTTATTAATACTACAAAACCAGTATGCAAATATATGATAAACCTACATGTGAATACTTAATAAGCATGTAAGTACCCACATTCTTGGTTTAAAGATCAGGTGATTGATGTGTTGTGGATTTGTTAAAATAGCTTTTGTTTGTTTGCACTAGTTGTTCCTTTCAGATGTCAGTGCTGAATTGTGTCATTTCATCCTTCAGTGGGCCACTAACTGACCTACTCATTTTGAAATAAATAAGCAGAAATACGAGAAAAGAGTTGCCTATCTACCAAGCCAGCCTTTCTATTAGGTCTTTTATGGTCAGTCTGAAATACTAGGATTTCTATTGCCACAATGCTCTTAGGAGAATATTCTGACAGTTTAAATGCATGGTGTTGTTTTCCTATTCCCCACTGTTCCTTCTGTTACTGCCTCGCTGAGAAAGTCAAGAACTTGAATTGGATGAATATATTCATACTTCATGTTACAAGGATAAGAAGTGTGACTTCCAGAAAATGCATTATGTAAAAGGAAAAACCTTGGCCTTCCCTTATAAGAAGTCTTGAGTAATCGAATAATTCCAAATTAACTAGATGAGAGTTTTTTAATTGTTGTTTTCTATCAGCAGTCATTCCCAAAAAACTGATTTGGGATGAGGAAACGTGTTTACAATTCTATTGTTATTACTGTGTTTCTTCATCTGCTTTTTGTAGGTTACAGTTGTTCTTATTTTTGCTCTGTTTTTCAGGGTACTTTTGATGATTACCTGGAGTTGTTCTTACAGTTTGGCTATGTGAGTCTTTTCTCATGTGTTTATCCACTGGCAGCTGTCTTTGCAGTGTTAAACAATATCACAGAGATCTACTCTGATGCCTTAAAGATGTGCAGAGTTTACAAGCGTCCATTTGCAGAACCCACAGCAAATATTGGTGTTTGGCAGGTAATTTTTGTGTCTTTTTTCTGTTCATTTGTTTTAAAAGAGGTTTCAACAAATATATTTAAGCTGTGTGTTTGGCCCATGAGCCACTTCAAATTTCAGTAGGTACTTTGTTCTCTTCAATGCCTTAGAATATTTTCTATCCAACTACACATCCAAGTGATTTTTTTTGGTGGGGTTTTTGACCACATGTCTTTCAGTTGCCTTTGAAAAGAAAACAAATCTTTCTTTTAGTTCTTGTATATGTATTGTACTCCTGTTGCAATGCAACATAGCAAAGCTTCCAG
Source organism: Manacus candei (assembly GCF_025592945.1). NCBI lineage: Eukaryota > Metazoa > Chordata > Aves > Passeriformes > Pipridae > Manacus > Manacus candei. The sequence continues at coordinate 4,450,815 of NW_026138074.1, read as the reverse complement.
ATACTGCCTGGTACTCTTTATAGCCCGCATATTTTAGAAATGGTAATATCTGATTTAATCTCAGAAGCATGGAGCTCAACAAGGGTTTCAGAAAAATGGAAGAATAGATAAGCCACATGCTTGGCTTGTGCCCTTGTGATCACTGGTACTCAAGGTGACTAATTTTAAAATAACCTGGATCTGTGAGCAGGAGCTGGAACTTTCTGCACAGCCTGAACACTGTAGTCTATCCAAACAATTTCATGCTAGTAGTACTGGGTTAAGGATTTTCTGTCCTCAGTTGTTTGCCCATGCAATCATGCCAGCACCAGCTATTTTGGAGCTTGTTGAGTGTGTTGCATCAGTGAACTTATCCTGACCAAAGTATTTTGTGGAAAGAAAGGAGGCAACTAAGTTTCATCCAGAGACTCCAGTGTTCTCTAATAGCAGTGGCTTGATAAGGGAGTGTGAAGTGTGTTGGGGGAACTTTCTAGGGGATGATCCATATTCTAGTTTTATTTAACAAGTTTTCTAGTGATATGTAATGGAGACAAAGGGCACAATTAAGTAATCAATTATTTATTTTGGAGGGGGTGTAAATATTATCAAGTGAAGCAAATGAGAGATGAGAAATGAAATCATAAAACCTCAAACATACTGTAAAAACATGCAAACCAAGGATTCTGAGCAATGTTCACTAGACACATAGATATTGAGGTGGACTTATAAGTCTTTTAATAATATGTCATTAAAATGTGTGAATTATAATCTGATTGCATTTTAACATGGAATGTATTTTCTCAGTCCAAATCTATGCTGCTGACATCTTGATGGCATAGCTGCATTGACCAGTGGTGTGAGCACCAGAAAAATCAGGCTGTGGTCATAAGTCACAAGCATAGCTGCAGGTATATGAATAGCATTTTGTTTGGCTAGAATAGTTTGTTTCAATCAAGAGAGTAGGCTGAAAAATTATAACAATACTGGTACAGTCTTTTATTTTCTATGGTGTCATTTTTTTAACTAATAGTAGAAATGCATTTGCTTTTTGAATTAAAAATAATAACTAAATTTCCAAGTTTTCTCTTTCATATGGGAAGTTAGAGTATTTGCTGAAAGATTTCTGTTAAAGGAATACTGCAATCATTTTACCAGGTGAGCTGAGTCACCAGCTTGTTTTCAAGGAGAAAGCTACTTTTGCTAATTCATTGTGACAGTTCCTACAATTCAATGTCAGTCTTTCTCCTTCCAGACAGGACCTTGGAATAAGTAACCATTATATTTCAAATGTAATTGTTAAGCTGCCTTAATATTTTCAGACATTTCGTGGGAGCTTTAGGAGTAGGCAAGAACTTCTTAGACTTGTGCTATTGCATGTGTTTAAATGTAAATCTTTCTTTCAATAAATTTCAGCTTGTGCAACTAGTTGTGATTTAGAAAAGTCATTCTACAAGTCATTCTAAACCATCCTTACCTTTTTCCATTACTTAACATTCAGATAAAACATCCAAAACCAGTGTTAAGAATATTAGTTCCTCTATGAACTTTGCAATTTTTCCTTTATCCTGAAATAAATTTGTTCAGGAGTACAACTGTAGATGAGTGCATACTCTTTTGCGTGTTCAGGTTACAACTTTGTTGTGGTTTTGTCTTTGCCTGTCAAGCTGATGAAGTCTGGACTGCTTACCAAACAAGTCTTATACCATAGAATTCAAAAGATGAAGGAAAATAAAAGTTTAAGCTGATGGGTCTTTTGAGGCTTTAATGAAGAGAGAGGTATTGTCCAGAGCAATTTGGGGACTGGTAAATTAGAGGCAAAGGTCATAACTATAAATATATTTGTGTTTTATTTCAGTTGGCTTTTGAAACTATGAGTGTAATATCAGTTGTAACTAATTGTATGCTGATTGGAATGTCTCCACAAGTGGATGCGCTTTTCCCAGACTCAAAAATGGACCTTGTTCTGACTGTGGCATTCATAGAGGTAAGTGTGCCTTCAAACAATGCATGTTTTGGCAAAGAACACAAACACCAGTGAAAATGACAACAGGAAGTAGACTTTCCCTTGCACCTTATATTAAAAGGAAATGAAGATTTCCCTATCAAAGAAGAGTTTCAAAGTCTTGCTTTTTGAGTTCTTCCTTTTCTGTGTTTTCCCATACTGTGAATGCTGTTGCCATACTTTCCCATGCATTCCCAAGATACTGTTTATTTGTGGCTTCATGTATTTCAGGTATTTAGTAGTGCTATTTCAAGAAGCAAAATAATCATATTTTTGTGAACTTGTTATTTCTCTGCTTGGTTTGTGACCCCAGCATATCTTAAAAGGACTTTGTACATAATCTTTATGGGATGTATCCTGTAAGGCTTATGTGAAACAACTGTGGATGATGACTGTAAATATTGGTAATTGTAACAGAATTTGGGTTTAATCTTTTCCTAATTCTGTGTACTAAGCACTTGAGTGTCATTCTTTTTCAGACATGGAGGGATGTCTGTGGACATTTTACATAATAACTGAGATTGCAGGACTTTGCACTTATATATCTTCCCTTTGGAGTTTTCTTGGGTAGCATTGCCTTGACTTTCATCATTATGCTGTTTTAGCCTTTAGGAACTGGATTACTTTCCTTGTGGCAATAGGTCTGGATTGTGTCTGTGTAGTTATTAAAGTGCATCGCCTTACTGAGGTGCATCAGGAACACCTATTTCTTTGTTGTTCTTTTTACAGGTGTTAAATGTTATGCAATGAATTATGAGCTTGCTTTGAATTTTATTTTCCAAGCCTTAAGGTTTGCAGAATTAGCTCCAAATATGAATCATGTCAGCTAGTTTGCTGAAGTTAGGGTCTACAGGCAGCCCAATTGAATTGCTCTTCAATTATGCATGTGTGAATGTTTACATCAATCTCAGTGAGATATTGTAATATAAAACTAATTTGGTAAAATAATTCTAATTATATAGTTTATTACTGGACAACATATCTAGAGAGATCATATTATGAAAACTGTATGACTAACTGTAAGCAGGATGGATTTATGGCAGCTTAAAGAGATGGAACTGCTTTTGCTTTCACTTGCTGTGTATTCCCCTCTTATCTGTTTGAATGTGAAGCTGGCTGGGTGATCTCTGGGCTGACCTCTGTTTCCTGGTAGGTCACAGGAGAATATCAGCGTTTTTCTCTCTAAATTTAAATTCTGTGTATATGCAGCCCTTAGGGGACAGAAATCGCAGCATGGTAATTAGGTAGCTCTTGGAATTACTTTTTAACATTGTATCTCAAAACAGCTATAAACATGGTGGAAAGGGGGATTCAGAAAACAAAGGGAAGAAAGTTTGGAGAGAAAATATAAATTAGTACTGAGGGGAAGAGAAGGGAAAAATGTTGTCTTATACAGAGAAGCAACTTTGTTGAAGACCACCAATCTATAATTAACATTGTATGAAGGGACTGTTGGAGGCTAATGCTGGATTAGCTAGAGGAGAGGAAAGGTAACCATTTGGTTAAAGAAAAGTTTTCTCTTCTTCTCCTTCTTAATTAAAAAAACCCACCAAAACCAACACCAACAAAGCAAGTCATAATGCACTGGTCAGAAAAGGTCTATTTAAAAAACAGTTTTAATCAGAAGTATCCAGTATGCTTGATAATGTTAAGTATGCTAGTTTGAGGGGGTTTTTGTGGCTGTTTTTCTGTTATTACAAACTATTTATTGTCTGAGAAAACACAAAGATACAAAACCAACATATGAACCTTACAGTATGTTTCTGCAGAGTAACGAGCCATTTGATTTTTTTTTGGAATGTTGTTGGTTATAAACAGTTCCAAAACTATTCCATGTGAAATGTAAGACTTTTGCAGTCTCTGTAAGGACACTCTTTCAGTACCTTTTAAACAATATTTATCAACTTCATGGGTATGGGGTTTTTTGTTGTTGTTCTTTGTTTGGTTTGTTTTGTTTGTTTTAATATCTAAAGACATAGAGACTAGCTCAGGTTCTCCAATCTTGCAAAAAGTTTTGTAACACAAATTATGAACTTTCTGGAGTCCAAAACCGTTCTCCAAAATGAAACACATTTTATACAGAAATTTTATTTTAAAAACTATATGAAAATGAACACAGCAAACGTAAGTTTTGCTTCTGTTGAAGATGTTTTCAATTGTGTTGACAGTTAAACATATCCTCAGTTACAGAAATGTTTTTTTATCAGAGGTTCTGCTGTACATATTTCAGGTTAAAACACTGATTACTAGATGTTGAAAGAAGGGAGTGGTACTAGATGCTGTGGGACTATGAACAGCAGCAGTACAGATTTATGGCAGCTTAAAGAGATGAGGCTGTTTTTGCTTTTGCTTCCTGTATATTTATTCCCATCTTATCTGTTACACTGGGACTTTCTTTTCTGGTGCATAATGACCCACATTAGGGAATTGATCTGGGAGAAACTGTCTGACCCAGTTCACTAGGGAGCAGGGCAGAAGCAACTGTGTGTGGAAGACACACAGTAGTGCTATGGCAGGTTTGTGCTGGAATAATTTGTGGGATGTCTGCACCACTGACCCTTTCTCCTTTAAGTACTATTTAACCGTCAGGAAGATCTCTGAACCATGAAAGGAGCACAAATGTCATGTATTACCAGTATTCCCATGCACCTTTACTATATTTATTAATAATTAAACTCTGCATTTCAGTGGTAAAGAAAAATTCAGGAACAGAATATATCACATTAAACCTCTAGGACAAACCTGGTGCATCTAAATTACATCAATGTCAAGGTAGGAAAAAATTTGGATGTATCAGGGTGTTGATAGGAAAGTGTTTTAGATCACCTAGCAGAGATTCAGAAACATGATTCAGGTGAGTTATTTTATTTTCCGGTGTTTCCTGCAGGTCAAGGTGAGCATTTTACAGTGTGTTTATGCTATTTTGACAGCAGCTTGGCAGGCAGTTTGGAAATGTTAAGAAAGAAATTTCTTTGAGTTGGCTAAGTATGTTTTCATGTGTTCTTTTGATGGGATAGCCTACTTAAATCTTGGCTAAGTATTTTAATCAGTTTTAAGTAATTGAGACTCCAGTTGAATATTCATGTATCTGTTTGATGCAAAGCTAAACAGAAAAGCACTGTTGCTGTCAAAACCAAGCATAGATATTAGCAATGTCCTGTTTTGCTTTGTTGTTTGTTTTGGTTGTTTGTTTTTTTTTAAATGCTAGTGCTTTTTAATAATAATACTCCTCAAATGGAAACAGTGTATATGGCAACATTTAACACCATCCACTACTGGAGTAATGAAGAACTGTGGTTGATATTCTTGCAAGTATTCTATACCCAGCCCCTACAGATTTATGCAAAATATTTTTATTTTCATTAACAACTCTAACTCTACTGCTGTCTGCATTTTTGGTGGGAATATGTATTGTGTGAGTGAAGTAAATGCTAATTAGAATAGCATAGAATAAAATATTACCAATTGCAAAATAATGGCAAGCATTAAAAATCACATATAATAAAATTTTTTGAAGGATTAAACCAGTGATTTTTTTTGAACAGTTGACCTATTTTCATCAATTCAACATCTGCTTCCATGGCAACATGATTTGAACCAGGAGCAGAATGATGAAACTCCCCTCTTTTACGTATGGATGGATGCTGAGTGCAGCCAGTGCAGTTTTCAAACAAAAAGAAGTAAGCAAATGTCCTTAAAACAGGAAACAATAAATCCTTATTATCATAATTTTAAAATAGTTTATCCCATAGTGTGTTTAGTTATTCAGGCTTTACTGTACACACAGAATTCTGGTGTGTACCGCAGGTGCAAAGTAGGACATTCCAAGCATGCCTCTGTGCTCGTGTGAAACTGTTCCCAATCACTTCTGACTTCCTACACTGATTGGAACCAAAAAAAAAAAGAAAATTGCTCTGAAGAAATTCAGTGGATAGTTGGGGGAGTGGGTTAAAATAAGGTCTAACCTTAATTCTGCAGTGCTTTTTTTATTTTTCTCTGAAAACTGTTGACAAAGAGTTTTGTTCCTGGTGACTGTTTCTTTTTAAAGTAGACTCTCATAAATTCAAAGAATGGTAATTAAATCAGTTCCAGGACTACTATGAAAGTTGAGTTCAAGAAATCAGTTGTGTGTGCAACTCTTAGTAGTGATTTTTGTTTATAACAGTACATCAGTAGGAGTGTTTTGAACCAGTAACTGTAAAATACAGCTTAACATGAGTGTATCCTGGTTTCCAAAAGTAACTCATGTATCCAGCACTCAAGTGTGGTAAACTAATGCAAAGCTTTTTTGCAGAAGTGCATTTAGCCTAAATGTTCTAGGTCACATCGAGGCATTTGGAGATTAGCTTGGAAATAATAAGTAATAATGGAGCTCTCTCTTGATAACAGTAGTATAAAATCTGACCTTACAGACTACAAATATGGTTTTGGGAAGAATGTAGTCAGCTATGGTATAGATGGACCCTTCATATAAGGATATGACTGGTTTATTTGTAATAAACATGGCTTAAACAATTGGGCTGCATCGATTTAGTTTCATAGAGTTCTCATAAGGATTTGAAATTAGATCTTCATGAACATCATAAGAAAACCTATATTGAAAAGTTGTTTCTGTAACAAGTATGGAGTGGAATAAGAGAAGTAACCCTTGTTTTTTCTAGATGAGGAGGAGCTGACAGTCCATTTATCAAAGGCTGGAAAATGAGATTTGTAGCTTGTTAATAAAGCTGATCCAAAATCAAAGTGGTTGAAAGTTGTCTGGTACATCTGCTTTTCTCTAGAGGTCCATTTTATTAAGTGTATTTCTTCATCAAAAGCCTTGTGGTGTACAATAGAAACTGAGCTTCTGCTGAGCACTCAGTGTAATGGCCCCAACATTCAATCAGTTCAACAGTAAGCTTGACAGTTGTTTCTGAGATGATGTGCCAAATAAACTGGGAAACACTATCAGAGTCAAGCAGTTTGGAGTCTAGTAGGTGACAAGGCATCATCATAATTTGCATTCTACATAAACTTGAAAATCAGTAAACGTTGCATCCTGATGCAGTTAAAGATCTTTTGAATCCACTTCCTGAGCAAAAGCAATTTTAGGTGGATTGTTACATCAAAGTAAAAGTATTTTCCGTTTTTCTTTTCCTTTAAAAAAAATCCTTAAATGTTTTGCAACAGATTTCAGTGCAATCTGTTTTTTCCCAATGAAGTTGGGTAACTGTTTTTTCACAAAACAGTACTAGTTGGCTTATTTTCTGGCAATAATGTACACAACTTCATTCTGACATGATAGAAGTAAGGTGTGGTCCTGCACGGAATAGTGTTCCACATGTGTGGAGCAAATAGCTTTATTCACGCAGAACTCAGGAGTCTGGGATTTAGCAGATATGCTAGATATACACTTATGAATTGGCCAACTTTACATAGTAAAGAAACTGGGAAAAAATGCAGAAAAATAGGCTGCATCAGCACAGACACATGTATAAATCCATTGACACTAGTGGAGTTATAAAAGTGCAAAAGTTGAAGCAAAACTGCTGTGCATAAAGTGCTGTTTTTGCGAAATTATTTTGTTTGTGACAGGTACTGATGTAACGTAGTAACTGCAGAGTTTCACATATGGAGTCAGACAGCAATGTAGATTGGAGGGGACCTCTGGAGATTATTTGGCCTAACCTTCTGCTGAAAGCAGGACCCTAGATTACATTGTCCATGTCCTTGTCAAGATAAACTAAGGCTTGGATACTTGACATGAGGGAAAGTTCACCACTTCTCTAGGCAGCCTGTTCCACTGTTTAATTATTCTCGTGGCAAAAAACTGTGGTTTTTTTCTATGGTAAGAAAAAAATTTCCCTGGTGCAACTTGTGGCTCATGGCCTCTTGTCCTTTTACTGCGCATCCTTGCGAAGAGGGTATATCTGTCTTCTTGAAAGCTACTTGTTAGGCATTGGAAGACTATGATTAGATCTTACCCACCCTTCCAGGCCTTCTCCTGTCTAAGGGTAGCAAACCCAGTTTCTTCAACCTGTGTTCATATGTCAGGTTCTTCAACCCTGGACTTGACTCTCCAACAGGCCCCCTTCAAGTTTTCGGTTTCTGCCTTCCAAGTTGCCAGTGCCACTTTCAGAAAAACAAGTGTTTTTCATGTGGGTTATCCCCTTATGTCCTTCTACTCACTACAGTGTGTATTCTTTCTTCGTCTTCAATCTATTTGCTTTTTAATCAGAGAAAGTAATTTCTGAGAGCGTTGTACAACCGTTTTAACTTTCTTACTGCTGAAATATTTTTGGCAACAGTCTTGAGGTATCTGTCTTGCCATGTGCTAATTCTTTTCTGTGGCAATGTGTTTTTTCCGCACTGACATGCATGCATATATATTGGATGAGGGCACTTTGTTTATAACCTGAATATTTTGTCAGTTTTCATGTATAAATGTAAGGCAGAGTACTTACTGGTAAATATTTGATGAGTGGTTTAAATTTCTTTCCAATAGTTAAATGTATGTGAAAAAAAATTTGATTATTTAGCTATAGTGAGTAGATATTAATTAGGGAGTTACATATAAGTCTCTTTTTCTGAAGTGTTTCATGGTAAGATGCAAACCTTACTGACAGCTTTATGGTTCGTTTTTGGGAAAATACTTGGCAATTTAATTCGTCAAGTATTTTATGTCAGTGAAACAGATATCCTAGCCAAGACCTATCTATGCTTGCACTTGTGATGAAAAAAGGAAAATACAGAAAGATAAATGGAAAAATGCACTTTATGTAAATCGTGTAATTATTTGGTTCATTGATGTATACATATATAAAATAATTCTGCAGCATTACTAATTCTGAATGTTAAAAAAGGTTAATCCAAAACACTGGTGATTTCAATTAACATATTGTTTCTGTTCTAAAATAACTCTGCCTCAGCTGTGAACATTTACATAATATATATATATACATATACATAAGAAATCGTATCTAAAAGCCCTCCTTTAAAAATCTGTGTATGTTTTTATTTTTAGTATCATACAAATTTGATTTTTATATTCTATGCTAGACAGGTAAGTCACTGTAATTGGGTTTATTCTTAGAAGTGAAATTGTGAGACATTAAAATAGTTTGATACTTTAATTTCAAGCTGAAACCCTGGCAAAAATTACCAGTAGTTGTTGAATATCTTCGGTAAAACAGCTAATGGAAGCTTCTAGAGCTGTAAAGACTTATGTAAAGACTAAGTACAAAGACTTAAAAATTTTTACTACTTTTTTATTTTACTGTTTGACAGCATTTTAAGAGTAAAAATGAATTTGAATATCCATGCGTTTTTATATGCATTTTACTTTGCAGAAGATCTTGAAATTGTATGTTTAGTTTGAGTATAAAGTTAAGAAATATTTTAAATAAGTTATTATTCTGAGTAACGGGAACAGATTGTTCTCAGGGCTTTTTTCTCACTTCAGCGGGTGTTTTCACCTTTCAGATGGGGGAAAGATTTATGGATTTGTCTGTATAAAATTTTATAAGTGTTTGCTGCTTCAAGAAGCCTCCTGGAACCGTATCAACAAGGTTAAAAAGAAATGACAATTTTGCTGGTAACGCAAATTATGTTTATTTCCAAAATCAAAATTTATCACAGATGTTTTTATTGCCATCTACTGGTTCTTTTGAGATATTAATTCTGATTTAGTGTAGATTTTTTTGTCACTTTGAGTAGTGAAGCTTAATGCCAAAAGTGTGTCAGATCTGAGCAAGTTGTGTTCCGTTGTTTTCTGCTAGTATAGAAATGAAAATGCATGTCAATACCTATCCTTAAGTAGTCCAGGAGCCTTTTGAAAGTCTCAGAGCTTAAAGCAGTATTTGTCCATTTTCCTATTTGTGAGTCATTCTCATTTGTTCCTTGTTATTTTCTGTTCTTCAACCCTTCCTTTTGCAAATTCTCAATTTGCTATGTTTAAAATTGAAAAATAATCACACAGATGAATGAATTGTGCTGTTCAAGCCATGTATGAACACTGAAATATGTTAAATATGCAGGTACGTGTAGTAATGTATAGGACAACAAGAAACCAATGTGTTGCATAAGGTTTTTCAACCCTGATAATAGAAATGTGTTGATATATTTTACTACTGTGTCTACCCCAAGTGGAGCATTGTATTTTGATAGTAATTTTCATTCCTCCCTTTAGAGTGACACAATTCAGAATGTGATTTTTATCTTTAAATAAATATATGTTTTGGTTATAAAGGTCAGATTTGATGTGTGAAATACAGCTTTACCTTTATTCACAGAACTTTTTGATCCAGTTGAACTAGGACTGTCTGCAAAGGAATGACCGAGCCCGGTCAGATCAGGAGTCTATATAGGCCAGAATCCTTTCTGTAGCAGAGGCCAAGGGAAGAGTAAATTAGTACAGCCATTTATGTAGTTATGCTTCCTCAAAATTATTTCCCAGGATCTGGTGATTTGCAGTGTAACCTGTCTCGTGATTGAAAATGATCTGGCCAGAGCTGCATGTGAAAGTGTGCAATGCTTTTATGCAATGGCATACCCACTTTTTCAAAAGAACTTGAATTATTTCGTAGTAGGAAGCTAGTTAAGCCACTGATGTTCATATATAGTTTCAGTTTCATAAGTAATTATCTTGTGTGTTGGTTCTACCCTGGATTTTTCTATCTTTTCTCTCTTCTTTTTTATGTTGTTTTTTCAGTGTAAGAAGGATTTTTAATTCTAAATTACCAGTGGGGGTGTGACATTATAGTGAAGGTTAAGAGGTTCATGGCACAGGAAGCCCTCTCACTGTGAGAGAAGCTTGGAGGTGTCTTAGTAGAAACAGTGATAGCAAAAAGAGAATACTCTCTTCTTGCCATCAGCCAGGTGGTGGATAGGAACAGGGAACTGCAAAGGTATCAGATGCTAGTTATCTGAAAGGCCTGAACTTTCAAGAGGGGTCATGCTGGGTTCCTTCAGTAAGAAGCTGAAATGGATATGTCTCCTGAGATTGTGCCATTCCTCATGAATTAACATTATCTGGTAGACACTGCTGTGTTCTTAAATCATGCATATGTTAGGGAGGTTGGATGGGGAAGATACTTTAGGAAGAGAGCATATCTCTTAACTATGCTAATAAGTGCTTCAAAAGTGTCAACCTGGAAGAACAACATGAGAAGACCAAGTAAGAATATTTTTTATTTTTCTTCTGGGACTGTGCAAGGATGCCAAAATGACAAAACTTCAAAAGGGAGGATGAATAGAGAGCAGATCGTTGGAGACAATTACAAGACATTTTTAAGAACTCTATAAGAATCAGACTTTCAGATCTCTTTCAAACCCACTTAGCTTAATATTTCCCACAAAGAAGCTTCCTTTAATGTGTAAATATTTCCAGCTCAAACCTGATCAGGATGTACACTTCCTTTCTGGCAGTTGAAAGTTGAACGACCAGACAAAACCCAAGTTAATGCCTATTAATATTAATTGTTTACTTTCCACTTGATTAAGATTAGTAATTGTTTAATGACAAGACAGAGTATGAACATTCAAAGCCTTTTTACTTCACAACCATTTCAAGACTGGCTTAGCATTTCATGAAACTGAATTGCTTTCTTTTGTAAATAATGTATTAGTTTATTCTGTTAAATTATTTAAATAATTCTCTGCAAATGTGCTGTCGGTAGCTGCCAGCACAAGCCTGAATAATGGCTTTTCCTAGGTAGTCAGTAGAGCTATAGGGTTCATATACCATATATCCATATATCTGTGATGCAGTTTGCAGTAGTGTTTCTTTATATTGCTCTTACTAAGAGTCTTCCTTTTTTAGGGACTGTGATGTTTTTCCCATCTTCAAAGTTTTATATAATGTCTTTGTCTGACATGGTATGTTTTGATCAGTTTGTTTGGTTTTTAAACTGTGTGCAGCATTGAAGGATAAATACACTTTGACATTTGTATCCTCAGGTGATTGAGAGTGAAAATGAGTGGCAGGCAAGGTAGCAAATGTGGGGTTTGTGGCTGCAGCTGTAAAAAGAGATGGAGAATAGGAGATCAGCAAAACTGTTTCCAAATAGCAGGAGAAAGCCAGTCATAGATGTGTTGGAACATCTGTACTGTAGATTAGATATAAACACCTCTTCAGAGGAGTCTAAAGAGGTGATATTGTTGCTCATGTGTTTTCAAGTTATAAATTTGCAGAAGAATTTGCTTTTCTTTCATTAAAATTCTTTGCAATAACTTTTAACGTTCTGGTTTGGAGTGTTAAACCTTCTGGACCAACTTAGGTATTATATTGTTGACTTTGTTACATACCTACTCAGTATTGTAAACATGATTGTTTTTTATTTATAGGAAATTTTTATTTCTTGGAAACTTCAAGCATGAGTTCTACAGTCTTTTATTTAAAAATGAGCAAAATTTGTTACTACTGTTTTTACCCTCCTGGTCTTTAAAAAAAGCTCGGAAATACCTTGTACTTTTTAAAAATCTGGGTTTATAAAAAAAAAAATCACCTTTTTTTGTTGTTTGCTTTCTTTGTTTTGTTTTTAAATGCTGAGAACCACCTGGCACACTTAAATGAAAACTGATTTTGGAACTCAAATTTTGCAAGAAAATGCAATACTGAATTGAAAGGCTGTAGCAGAGAGTTTTTTCTGTTTTTTTAATAGTTTCTGTGAAAATGTTTTATTAAATGCAGGCTGAAGATGGTCATGAGTCATGCTAGAAAATGTCAAAAGAAGTGAGACTTAATTACTTCATTTTTGCACAGAATTTTTATCTTACACTGAAAGGAAGTGTCAATCCACATTTTCACTCCTCTAATCAGAAGAAATTAGTGGAATGATGTGTAATTTTCCAAGGGATTTTTAATTTACTGTGACAGTGTGCAAGCTGCCTGGTATGCTCCTGCTTTCTATTCTAATGCCTTGAACAGTCCTTTTGAAGTCATGGGAGATTTCTAATGTGTGCCTGTAATCAGCTAAATCTCTACAATTAATAATACAAAGGAGATACAGTTAGAAGCTGCTGAGAATTCATAAATCATAATATGTTTCATCAAGGTTAGTTTTAGTCAGAGAATTTGTTGTAAGATAAAAATTGTGTGTGTTTTCCTGGTATAGCAATTACAGATAAACCAATATCAAATATAAGGGTATTTTTTGTTAAACTTGAAATATAATTTGTGATACTTGAGTTTATTTGCATCTCAGTATATATTTTTCAGAAGATTATAACAATTGAAAAATCTGAGTGAAACTTGTTAAGGAATCCAGTGAAATGGGAATAAACAGTTTATTATAGGAAATGTTTAATTTTTACTCTTAGAGCTTAGCAAATAAAGTTATTGAATTCAAGTACTTTTTTGTTCTTCTGTCTTCTAAAAAACCGTGCTAAAAAAAAAAGATAGTATCCTAAGAGTAGTTTGTAGCAGACAAATTAACGTATCTTGAAGTATAGTATGTTGACAAAACCTGGAAGTATCAGTTTATTCTAACACTGGTGTCATTTGGCAGTCCTGCTTCACTTCCTGTGTAATTTTAGAAACTGCAGGAGGAAGAGGAGAAATATGAGTATTAGTGTGACACCTTCCCAGTGACTTTGGTGCCAGTTTGACAAAATAATTTCGTGAAAAGATTACATTATTTTTAAAAGCATAAGATGACTTTTAAATTTTGACTGCAGACTGTCTTTTAAGAGTCAGAAGCACAGCTGGTAGTGAGTATGGGTTGTGGCCGTATTCGTCACCAAGAAGACAGCAGGTGGAAAAGGGACATGGTACCATTATGCTGATAGCTTCACGAACTGGTCTTCCCTAAACTTGGAAGGTCCTGTCATGGCCAAGTAAAACTGACTTTGGAGATGTCAGAAGGAATGTGTGAATCTGCCTCTTTAGGACTTCTAGTTATTTTGGTGCATATCTTGGCAGCTACACGTAGCACAAAACATAACTGGTGATTTCCTTTGTAGTGTTGAGGCTGCAGTTCTTTGCCAACTGCACGGTCTTTGTTTTGGTGTGACTGGAATTGCAAATTCTGAATTTGCTGAGGGTAGGTAGAGCCTTATACCATTTTGTTGTTTCTGTTTTTATGAATCTTGCAAGTTGCTCAGGCTTTCCAAGCAACCTCAAGTGCTGTGATGGTTATACTGAGACCTCGACTAACCAGAGAAGTTAAAAATAACAGTTTCTGAAGAAGAAATTTTAGGGGTGTACCTCCTCATATGGATGTACTGTTATAGTATTTTAATTATTTTATTCTGGTATAAATCTTTAAAATAAGAAGTTCCAAATATGCTGAGTTTTTAGTCTCCTCCCCTCCCTTCCTAACTGTTCTTGAAGACGGAGTGAATAACAGTAATGGCGACTTTGTCTTCCTTCCCAACCCCCATGGAGATTAAACTTTGAGATCTATAGTACTGTAGTTATGCAGTTTAAATACAAACTAATTCGTACAGCAGTGGATTAAAAGCTGTATGTTGTAAAATGTCTTCTGAAGCTGAAGTGTAAGAGTATATACAGCTGTATGATATATTTCTCAAATTTTAGCTGGGGAAGATAAATGCAAGAATTGCCTTTGTAATAGAAACTCTGAACAAAGAGGGGGAGGGAATCCAGTTTCCTTTGCAATGTCACATTGTATTAATAATGGCACCTGCATCTTGCTTTGCTCAGCTGCCCTCTGAAGGCATCTGAGCTGCAGAGATCCAGTGAGTGATAGGACGTGGTCTTGGAAGCCACAGAAAGAGGCAGATGCTTCTTTTTATCCCACGAAGTAATTGTGGCTTATATGTAAAAAGCTGTATTGTGGATTCTTTTTCAAGTGTGGGGGAAGACTTAACAGCTTTGCTGACTCTGTTTCGAACAAAAGACACTTCCTGTCTTGTCATTTTCTGTTAGTGCATTGCCTGGAGACACTGCCTTGGTATGATTATACTGATGCATTTCTCCTGCTACAAAAGTGTCCTCATGCATGTGCATACATTTTATAGCACAAAAAGATAGCTTAAATATTTTGGCAGAAAGTCAACCCTTAGAGATAAATCCGTGTTAGATTCTTTGTGCTACTATCATCCATAGCAATAAACTGTACATTTGCCATATGTAACTTTCTAATGTGCTTTATATTACAGAATTTAGCTGCATCTGGAAAAATCAATGTCAAAACTGTGGAGAGCCTGATAGGGCTATAGACTTAATGTTTACTCTATTGACAAATACAGGCGTTCTGTCCAAGGTTTGGGTCTTTATTAAAAAAAACTAACCTTGTTCCTAAGCCTCACATAAACACAGCTCTCAGCTGAACTTGGGCACTTCTCAAAAGGTATTTATGGTAGATCAAGTGATGTGCTGTGACTAAAATCTGGTATCAGCATATCTGGAAGGAGTGTGTTGTCCCCTCTTTCTTTCACAAGAAATAGCAGGAACTGGGCAGGGGCTGATGTCTCTGTATTTCAGTGCTTACCTCGGACAAAGCTTGACTTTGTGAGGATGGGACTCAAGTTTGCATCATTCTCCCTCAGCTCCTGTTTACCCTGTTTTTCAATAAGAAAAAACATGGGTGGCTGTTTGAAGGTGAAAGAGCTGCAGTACAGTGTAACAGCCCTGCCAGTCTGGTTGAATGGGGAGAGAAGATTCAAAGTGCTTTGTAGACCTTGCCTTATGTTCAACTTATCTAACTTTTCTCTCTCTGTTTTGGTCATATAATCTTCACTAGCACCAGAAGATGTGAAATTCCTGGCATGAGGGTTTTCAGCCTTCCAAAGTAACCTAGAAAGCTTTTAACCAGAATCTCCCAAGTGCATGTTAACCTGACTAGTACGTTTAGTACAGAAAAGTCACCATTCCCTTCATGATGACTTTCCAACTGGTATGATGTTCCTGTCGTCTGTTTTCTGAATCATGTGAACTTATTGTCTTTCAACTCTTCCTTATGGTCAATTATTTCAAAATACTTCATTTTGGTTTTGCCAGTATTGTTTCTACCTTTAAAATGATGATACCTGAAAGCAGCTACAAGTGCATATACTTCTGAGTATAAAAGAGATTCTATGTTGTATGTGATGCTCTTTTTAGCATGTTGAAAGGTTTTTTTGTCTTTTCTGCAGTAACCTTGTACTGAATATTTCTTTTTTTTCTGAATTAGTGCTGTATGTCTTTCAGTGTGGACTGTTTCTTCAGTTTTTTAGGATTGCGGAGTTGTAATCCTGCTCTTCAGAGCACTTGGGTTTCTCCTTGCCTGATATCATATGTGCAGTCCTTAAGCAGATTTTCCTGTTAAATCACCAAAATTGTTGATGAAACTATTGAACTGGGATCTGATCCATCACAGATCTTTGTAGATCCCCAGAACAGTCTTTCCAGCTTGACAAGTTGCTGATGGTTACTGTTGGAGGGCTTTTGTTTTCCAGTCAGTTGCATGCTTCCCTATTATTTATTTGATTTAGAGTGTTTTGAGAGTGTCAAAACTATTTTCAATCTTGTCACAGTAGTTATATTTACTTTTATTGTTGCTTCTGAACCCACTTTTCAGGTTAGTATATTTCTGCACTATTTCTGGTTTAATTTTTGAATGGTTTTGCAAGGAATTTCAGAAATATACATTGATTTTTAGAAATCGGTTTCTAACTATCAAACAAATAATAACAAATAACAAATAGTAACAAATAACAAAATGTGTTACTCATCCTCTGCCACTGTTCTCTGAATTATAACCAAATGGTGTTATATCAAGGCATGTGCATGATAGGCAAAAATCACACAAAAAAGGTTTATGTAGGCCAAAAAGTTAATTGTTTTATCTGTTGATGGAGTTTTGTTAGCACTTGCATTTCCAAAGAAGTCTACATTTTGAATTCTACCTGATATGCTGCAGTTTTGTCCCAGTGAGAAAAGATAAGGGTCTATTATGTGAGCTGATGGTGTGCCACGGTTTCCTAAGCCCACCTCTGCTCAGAAGAGAAAGGAAGTCTGGGGTGTTCTTAAGTAAGCAGTGTTTTGTGGAAGGTGATTAGTGACCTCTCCCAGCATAGTCTCCTTCATTATAACAGCAGGTGAGATTAGAAATACATCATGGTACTGTCAGTGAGCTCTCGAGTCATTAAAAATATAGTGAAAGCTCTGATCTGGCCAATCAGCCAGATAATTCTGTTTCATCTGAACTACTGAATCTGTAGAAATATGTGCCAATTCAGTATGACTGTCCCTTTGGGTCCCTGTTCATGTAGTAACAGTTTGCTGGATTGCAGTGTTAAAGTAAGCGGAGAATTATGTGGATGGGAGGTTTTTTCCCGTGTTTCCTAATATAAAATACAGCTATTTTATTTTAAAACTAGATAGCGTGCTAGTCTTCTGTTAAGAAATGGTGGCATAATATTTAGGAATATTTGACAGTGTTCAGTCTGGCAGTGTTTGAAGTTGAGTTGCTTCAAATAAAGTATCTGATGCCTTGGCAACATTTGGCCAGTCATAGTGGAAATCACTGCCATAAACAGAGGTCAGAGTTGGTGTTTTTGTTATCAGTTCACTGACTAGTATTTAGAAGTAGAGAATAAATATTCTTAATAAGGGAAAAGAAATGCAGTAGCTTAGAATGAAAAGAACACAAGCATTGACTTATGATTCTGGTAATCGAAGAGTTTAATTAAGTGCTAGTGTGTGGTGTAGTTCATTATCTGTGCATTAGCATACTTATTGAAAAAATATAAAATCTGGAGAATTCTGTGACATTGTGCTAAATTAGCTTTGTACCTTTGACAGTTCTATGTGGATTATTACATTTTTATACCTGGATTCAAAAACCAAGCCATGCACTAATGCTCAAGATGAAGTAAGATTTTCGTCTTCAATAAATAGCTTTCAAAAGAGGTTGTAGATAGGCCATTAATGGCCCAACTTTAGTTAGGAGATATGAGAGTAAGATTTTTATCCTGGTGAGGAGGTGCAGAGGAAGTCTGAATACAGAAGGTCTCACGGTTGTTTTACCACTAGAGGGCTTATTTGTATAACAGTGAAGAGAAGGGTCCTTGAGACAGCTTTGTGATGCTCATATGGTCCAAGAAAAACAGAGAAAGCTCCACATATGGAAGCCTGATGTTCAGGAGATGGATATCAGACTACAGAGTTAAGAATATTATGAACTAGCTAGTTTTTCTAAACCCAGAAAATTAAATAAGAGATTGTATCTCAATCTACAAGACGTAGAGGCTGATAAGGACTAAGAAAAGATTGGAGAAATTAAAGTATCCCATCAAATTATGTGTTTTAAGAGTTTTGCTGTTCATTTGACCTCTGCTTAAAGCACCTCTGTGACAGAGACATGCATTTTTTGGACACTAGTTGCATTAGTCTTGGTTTCTACTTTTCTTTTGCTTTTCATCGCAGCTGAACACTTCTTCATTTTTGCAGTCCATGCTAGCGTGCATGATATTTCCTTGGGAATCTGCTTGGTACAGAATGTGCCTCATTCACAGTGCCAAAGAGAATCCCAGTACAAGTGTCCCCTCTTTCCTTTTCATAAAGCCTGAGTTGTAATGGCAGAATATAACATCTCTTTTGGCACTTTGCAAGAGTCTCTCTTTTGTTTTGAAACATTGTTTGGCAGTTGCTTGGCTTGTCAGCACAGAATCTGTGGAGACAGCTTTCCCAAAAACTGCCACTAGCTTTGAATTTTTGCATGCATATGCACTTAAAATTAATTTTTGCAAGACTGGAGCTCTTATTCTGATTCTATTCTTTTGTTTAGAGATCCTGCCAAATCTGTTTAATGAGTCTTAAAATGTATAGCTGTCATTCTTAGTTTTGTGTCTGTCATTAACAATTATGGAATCCCTAATGTAGACAGTGCAGCTTCATATTTTCTCAGTAATCTCTAGATAAAATGTGGTTTGTTGGTTTGTTGGTTTGTTTTTTTTTTACATAAGAAGTACATACAACTTGGCAATAAAACCATTGATCTATATATCTGAGCTGTGGCTGGTGCCGGCAGCAGTTACACAATGGGGAGTTAAATGGAAAGTTTGACAGGTTATCCTCCTTAAGAAACAACTAAGGCAAAATTTAGTATTTTGAAACACACAAAAAAGAGTAGTTGTCTAGTTTTTGTTTCCATCTTGTTCACTGGTGTTTCTTTTCCAGAAGAAACCATCTCTTTTGAAGTCTAACATTCCACACCACTATGAAACTACTTCTATGCAGATAAAACTTTTCTCATTTGGTGTGGTGGCTTGGTATCACAATGCTGTGACAAAACAAATGGTGGCATATATTGCATTTTTGCACTAAATTGGCTCTTAATATTTGTGAATAGATTTGGGTTTTTTGTTTTTTTTCCTCTTCCTGTTTCCCAACTGTTTTCAAAAACTGCGGACAACAGTGAATTCTCTCATAAGTATCCCTGACAGCTGTAAAACCCGGATGCCAAGTTCTGGCTCCCAAGCCTTGACCTCTCTTTTGCCTTCTTTTCTGGCCTTCTGGCTGGCTCCTCTGCTTGTTGCTGTGGCAGCTGCAGAACCGTCTCTGGAGCTGATTGATGCAAGGCTGGCTCATTTGGAATATGCTTCACTGTTGTTGATGCCACTTCTCTTTGACTTAGCTCAGGGAGAATTATGCTTATGTTTTTAATATATTCCAAGATTGAGAATCTTTAAAATTCTCCAATTACCGTGATTACAAATATTGACTTTTTTAGATTTTCTGACTGTAAATAGAGAGCTTGGTTCTGCTTTTCTTAGAAGTAAAAACACTGTGAATATTAGTACATGGCACAAAGAACAATAATCCTCCATCCCTCACGTTTTTCCTTGGCACTAACTTTCTGGATAAAAAGAGTGACAGTACGTTCATTCTATGAAATGTTTCAACAACTCTGTAAAGAGCGAGTATGTCTGAGACATGGTTTAAGTGGCTTAAAAGGAATATACTTACAATTTGAAGACCAGCATATACTGAATGTGTGTTACCTATTCATGCATTCAGTATCAGTAGCTATACCCGAAGACTGTTTGAAAGAGGCTCAGTAGATTTATTAGAGGGAAGGGGAGAAGCAAATGTGTCAATACAGGGGGCAGGGCCAGGTGGTGTGTCTAAACCTTGTTTTAGACAACTGAAATTTATGAAAAGGAAACAGTTGAAATTTTCTTGCTTTTTTTCATCTGAGCAAAAAGTGAAGTTTTAATGCTCAACAAAACTATTGTAATGCAGTATCATTAAAGTCCAAGTCACAGTAAGAAAGTGCAAGTAAATAACTACTGACGTTAGAGGCAAAGCACTCCATGTCTTTAGCAAAACTAGAAAGCAGGACCAAAATCAGCCCTTCAATGAGAATTAGATGGTTGCTCTTTGGCAGAGAATGTGCAGGGTTTTAAGAAAAGCTGCTGTAACTAGATAACCTCTCTGTATGTTTATCTCAATGCCTGTATTTCTACTCTGTATTTCAGAGCAGAAGGGACAATTACAAATGGACGTTACAAAAAAGTATATTAATGTTCTAAGTCTCTCCAGAAATATACACTGTAACTTGCACAACTAAATTAATTCCAAACTGTAGCGAATTTTTAGTTTTTACCATTTACAGTGTAAACATTTGTAACAAAAATGAGAACAAATTTAATATTGTAGATGTGAATGCCAAGATTTTATTCTAAGTGTAAAATAAATCCAGGGCTGATTTAGTGTTCCTGATTTGTGTTGCTTAATGAGTGTATAGTTTTGTGAGACCTTGAGTGTTAAGTTTTCTTTGATAGTTTTCTTTCTGTTAGCCAGTTGTAAATAAATGTTCCCAAATTAAAATCCTGTCCAGACCACCTCCAGATCCAAGACGTTCCCTTAATGGCCTAAGTCTTCATCCTTTGCCTTCTGGAAATCTTTTGATGTGGTTTCAGGTTTTGAATCTGTGTATTGGTGCAATTTGAACACTGCCTTTGTTTCGCACAGGAGAGGCCTCTTTAACATTGGATGCCGTGAATGCTGGGCATTCTTTGAAAACTTCTCTTGTGTCTGAGATACAAGGGGAATGTTCCTTTGTTAAAAGGATTTTTTTATTTTCTATATTTGTGCTTTTCATCCCAGCGTTATTGCCTCCTGCTGCCTATCAGAGAGCATTGGCAAGCCCTTCCAAATGTTTGCTTTCCTAACTTTATAGAAACTCTTCTCTCACTGTGCGTGTGCGCGCACGTGCTTGCGTTTTGAAGGTTTTTTTGGTCAGTGCTCATTCAAGTCCCTGGTGAGATTGAAGCTATCCTGGCTGTGTGCAGATGTATTTTTATCTGATAATTGGTTTTTGTGCTTGAAGGATTCACAGATTGTAAATGAAGGTACTGATTTCCTTGGTCCCTGCATGATGTTTTTATTTATGGTGAATTGCCATGTTGCTTGGTAGACCTGGTTTATTTTAGAATATTAGCTGCAGATACCTTATATTAACTAAAGTGTAACTGAAAGAAAAAAATAATGTAAGCACTTTCTAGATAGGATAATCACAAAGTTTGATAATTAATTGAAATATGCTTCCTTGTGTGCATGGAGAGGAGAATGTTCACTATAAGGACATCTCTGTTTTTTAAACAAAACCAATCAATTGATATATGATATGTAGTCTTAAAATTGGCTTGAACCAAAATTAAATTTCAGTATTAGTGAGTTAGGAAACAGAAGTTGAAGGATGGGGTTGTTTTTACCGGAGCTAAGCATTAGTCATTATATTTCTGGAAGGAAAATGAGGAATTGAAATTCCTCATTTATCTAACTTAATGGAATAAGTATAAATATCTTATTTGGGATGTGATCAGTTTACTCCAGTTAAATACTGTCTTCTTCCATAGAACAGAACCCCTGCCCATTGTGACCGACACTATTGACTTGTAGCTCTGGCTCACCTCCCCTAGCAATAAGTCTATAGGCAGATTGCTGATTTTCTGGATCTAGCTGTACATTTCCACTTACCTTTTTGCCTCCTTTGTCAGAGGCAACATCCCTGCTAATCTGCTGTGAGAGTACTCCTATGTCCATATCCGTCAAAAGTAGTCGTTGTAAAACATGTATACTTGCCTAACTAATTTGAAATGGATCAGGGGTCCATGACCTTCAAATTCTGTAAAGGTCATCTTGGAACAACTAGCTTAAAAATATATCCATATACTCTTAGGAAATTGCTATAACAAAAAGTTGGAGAAGGTTGGAACACTGAAATACATAGAAAATTTATCATCCAGTGAGGCATATGCAGTGCATGATCCAGGTAATTTGCATGATGTTAATGACTAGGAGTTGCTGAACATAAACACTATAGTGAATTTAGTTAGCTGATGTATCTTTTAAATTAATCCTCAGAGTTGAAGTTTGTTGTTGCATGGAAATAATTGATTACAATATCTTTTCATTTGTAATATTATTTTGTAATTTTGCATCAGATGTTCATATGCAGCACTTTGGCAATGTATTTATTAAAGATGCAGTTCGATTGTGACTTTGAATCGAAACCTCCACGCATTCACTACGAATACTTCCAACATTGGGTCAAATTAACACTCAGTCACTGAAACATTCTGTAGTTCAACTTTCAGTATCAGGATGATATTGACCAGTAAAAATCTGTTTACGAAAGGTTCTATGCGGGTGGATCGTGTCTGTGGTGAGCAAAATAGGGAAAAAAGTTCAGACAGTTCTGTATATGAATGGTTTTTCAAGCTGTTTTCCCCAAACTGATAATCTTTTATTTCCCATTTAAAATTGTGAACATTATGTTAAAACTGTGGCTAACTCAGATGCATAACAATGATGTTATTCCAAAGTAACGTACTAATTGTAGTTTATTTAAACTGCAAAAAAAATCTGCAAGACAGATGTGTATATTTTCAAGCTGATGGTTAATTAGCCAAGGTTAATAAAAAGGAGAGGTAGTATGTTTACAGCCTGTTAGCAAAATGAAAATATAGCAAGTGGGATTAAAGAGCCACTTTATGGGGCAGAGCTAATTATGAAAATGGAGTTTATAATGGGAAAGATAATTTTATAGTCCGTATGTGTGTTATCTTCCTAAAATATAAACTGGAAGGATCTTTTTAATTGTATCTTTCATTTTTTTATTTTCTGAATGTGGTTACTCAATAGTTGTTCAGGTTTTTTTGTACTTAAAATTTTCTAAGTGAACAAAGCACATCCATTATTGCACTTGTCGTTCTGAGTGGCGTTTGCCTACACAAACACAGGACGACATCTCAACGATAGGGTTAAAAGAAAAAGTTAATTCACTGTCAATGGCAGCATGTTCTTTTTGAGGTTACTAAAGATGATAATCCAAAAGAAACTTTTTAACAAGCTTTTGAAATTCTTGTTATTTCGCATAATAACTTCTGATGCGTCCTATGGCATGAAAAAAATGAGTCATCGCATGTTTTATTTAATGTAGTTTCATATATGTTGTTGTAGCCATTGTTCTTTAACTGTTTCTCTTGCGTGACTAACTCTGACTCCTTCCTGAAATATCTTTGGATCTTTCTGAATAATTGTATACTGTTGTCCATATTAGATAGCTAGAATATGTATCAAGAAGATAGTAATTTGGTTTTATGTTATCCAGTTTGTACATCCAGGAATAAAACATTATTATCTTTACTTGGGGTGTTACACTGCACAGGATAGTTCGTAATCTGTGGTCAGTAGAGAGTTATTTTTTCTTGCAGCTAGAGTTACCTCATAACTCTTTCTCCAAAATAACTTTGAAATGCAGGATGTGTAAAAATATATAGTTAAGTGAAAGCAGCTTGTAGGATTAAGTTTGCTACAATGCTTCTTTTTAAATAACTTGAATAAATCCAAATGTTACATGTATCTGTACCTCCCAAAAGAATATTGAAATGAGAGAGATACAAAATTTTACTAGAGAACTACCATTACCTCAAAACTTGGACAACTGTTTAATTTTTCTTTTGGATGATCTGTTCAGGTTTTTTATTGTTGGTGGATTTTTTGTTGGTTTTGTTTTTAACTTCGGCCAAAGGAAGTTAAAATGGTACCAGTATAATTATTTGGTGCATTAATTATAGCAGTATACTGCATGAACTAAAATTTTAACAGACCTCTGAAACAACCTGATCTCTTCTTGTACTAGAATTAAAAATACCTGCAAGGAATTATACTGAAATAACCCTAGTAATATGAATGTACATGTTATCTCATATTAGTCTCACTTCTGGATTAGGCAAGCTCTAGACATTTATAATATGCATTCCATTATTTTGCAAGTTGCTCTTTCTCCCTGCTGATTTACCAAGGTACTCAGAACTCAAAACAGTTTCTGCTTGTTTATCTTAGAGCTTTAAATTCTGTCCATGTTAGCATTTTAGAAGTATTCAGGAGCTCAGTGGGCTTTAGAAGTTCCTTGGTATTATTGTTTGGGAGTTGAGGATTTCAGTCCAGATCAGCATTCAGTTGTTAAATGTATTTGAATTCTGATAACTTTTGGAGGGTTTTATGGAACACACTTAAAAGGAGGGGAAAAAAAAAAACCAGCACAAGACAACCACCCAAAATTTTTTCAGTCTAGCAGAACTGAGAAACCATTTTTCAGAAATATTTTACTTGTAGAGTTTTTGAAAAACAGAGGCAAAGTCTTATGTTTTTTCTTTTATGCCTCCCTAGATATAATTGATAATTTGCATTCCTGCCTCCAGATGTTTCCCTAGTGACAGGATGTTTGGGCTGTGGGAAATAAACTCAATGAAAGTTGACTTCAAATAGCTTTAACAGGTATCTGTTTATGGTCAGTGATAACATAGGTGTGATGCCAGAATCGGCAAAATAACAGTTTTGCTCAATGGAGAAGAATGAGTCTGTAATGGCTTGAAATGAGAGTCATCTGAGCACTTAAACAGTTTTTCACTCAATACTGAAAGCTTTTCAAATAGTGCACACTGAACAAGACCTGTTTCATTGTTCTGTAGATACACTGGGTTGAAATACAGTAAAACTAAGCTGCTGATCCTTTGACCCAATAATGCATTTGGACTGAAGAAAAGTGTTTTAATCCTGGGTGGGAGTAGGTAGTGATCCCGCACATGTTGTATTATCTCAGCAGTAGGAAAGATTGGGAAAATTGCCTAAGCACAAATAAACTATGACAAAGACCAGAGTTCTGTTTCGTTTTCCATTCGCAGGCATGTTTTTCCTTTTTGATTTTAAGTATTTGGAAAAATATGTAATAATGGGTTAGGAATTTGGTACAGGGCAATTAATTTATTCCTTTTAATTATCTGATACATACTTGTTTAAAGTTCTTGTGAACTTATAACTCTGCTTTTATAATGCATCTAAGATACTATTTTAAATCCCAGCTGTGGAAAGCAAACTTTGGGAAAAAAAATTACATAAGCAGACAGGATGTCATTTGCTCTCCTTTTCCTCTGCTTGACACTGAACTGGCTCTGCAAGCCTCCTGTGTATACTCAGGAGTACTTTGAGCCAAATGTTTCAATATTTATATCACATGCAAGCAAACAAAAACAAAACAGGCAAAACAACAGAGATGTGAACCCCACTGGGATTAATTTAGCTTCCTCTGCAGTTCGGAGTTAGGGTATTTATTTATTAAAGCTCTTCTTAACATCTAGAAGATACTTTGAGAACAAAATCATTGTTGTGCAAATCCATCTATTTTTAAAGGAGAACCTAATGATGAAACAAGAAATGCTAGGTTTGATCAGTGCTGTCAAAGTTGTTTTGAAATAGTTGCTAATAGTTGTAATATGCATTTTTTTTAAGATGCTGTTAGGATGACTACCACGGTCAGGGATGCACTTAATTTTATGTACAGAGTAAATTCTAGGGTTCATAAAGCATTTTGATGTAAGGAGTTTCTTTGGGCAGTTTCCCTCTAGCAGTGATGCACAGTGATCAGGTTGCAAGGAATAATTAATAGGTTTTCAATTACATTTTTCAAAATGTTTAATGAATGGAAAGACTAAGCCCAAGATATAGATACAACCTCTGGCATGAGGGGTCCTGAAGCAGCAGTTTACTTAGAAGTGTGCCGTGGGAAGCTATTGTTATCCACTTGTGTTTTCTTCAGTACTTTCTTCCAGGGGCAGGATGTTGGATGTTTGTATGTTCTGTTCTCAAGTAACACAATAGGATTTATTTTCATAACCTCCTAAAAACAACCTTCATATTTTTCAGTTTTAAACCCACTGTCAAATGGGCAGAGCAAGGGAAGAAGCACTAGTTTTATGAGACTCAGGATGTGAGGGCAAAGATGTAGCTTCTCCACTGCTTGTTTTCTGGATGACCTGCAGTCTGACACTGCTGTCAGCACTAACTTCTTTGGTGTGTTTTCTTTTGGGCAGGACAGGTGGATTTTTTCATGGAGAGCTGTGCAGATGGATCGAAAAAGTTGCACCTGTTTTTTTTAATTGTGCTTAGATACTGTCAGATGTCTACCTAACAGTACATTTTCCTCCTGTAGTTTGACAATGATCTTAGGGAAGGGGAAACTTTCAAAAATAGATAGTTTCTAAGAAAACCTTTCCTAAACAAAGTGGGCAAATTCTTATTGTGACCATATTTGGCAGCTTATGTCTGAAAGGACATAACAGGGATGATAAATACTACAGTAGAGTTATTCCTCTGCAACTTTTACTCTGCAAGAAATTATGTTCCTGTGATTTTCCCTTGTTACTTGTAGCAACATAAACGTATTAGTTAATGAGGAACCTTGGTTTGGTTTTGAAAGGAGAAATCGACATGTGTAATAGTGTTAGAAACAATAAATTGCCTTTTAGAATGTTTGATTGTTTCTCCTGTACCTGCTTCTGTAGTCTCTGTAGTGTAGTGAAGTGTAAGAAAATAGACATGGCTTTCTTGAGCATGCAGTGAAGAGAGAGGGCTTGATGTCTATCAGGGTATATTGCTAGGCTATTGCTAGGGCTGAAGAGAGTGCTATAAAATATTCTTTAGCCAGAAACGTGACCTTCTGCAAAGCCTGGAAAGTCGACTGATACTGCTAAAATTTACACTCAATAAATTGAAATTAATTCCAAAAAGAAGTCTTTTATCTCTTATTCAGCTACCTAAAGTACATTTTTTTTTAGGGTAGGTAAAAATGTTAAATAGAAATTTATGGTGCTTTCATATATAAACTGAAAAATTCTAACTGTATAGTTGCTGCCTTCCTTGCAGACAGCCTAAAATTAATTTCATGCTTGTCTGTTCTTACCAAAACTCTATTTACAATAATTACTCCCTCTTATTTTGTTTCATGATTTTTGTTGAAGTTCTATGTTCCCTTCTTCCTTCATGATGGAGTTGGACTTGAAACCCCACTCTAATTTCCTTCCTCCCTCAGTTCCCCAAGTGACAGCTGCCTTTATTTTTGTGGCTATTTCTGTATACAGTGCTTATATGTCTTAGCCCTTGGACCTTATCTTATCTGACGCACAAGCTTGCTTTCATTAAATCCATAGAGGGAGATTTTATATACTGCTTTCTTAGCATTAGATTCTTCTGGTTAACCCTTGCTCTACATAGGAGTGTTACAACAAGGGATCTGGTAGTTATCAGTGCTCTGCAACAGCAGTGCTGGTTATTGCCATGTCTTGTCCAAAAAATTCCTGTAGTATTGCCAGAGAACTGGCTGAGTGTCTAGTGAAAAATAAAGGAGAGTGAGCTTTTGGACTGGTAGCTTCTACTGTCCATGGTGAATAGCAAAAAGAAACAAGGCTTAAAGAGTGGCATCACCTCCTGCTTTAGAGTGCATTAATTACATTTTTTTGGCAAATATACTGCTATTGTACAGACTTTCCACATTATATATTTACAAGTGTGACGTAATTCTGACTACTCATGTACTTCTTAAAAGTTCAACTTTGTATGTGCATGACTTTTCAGATTATTTTTGCTTCAGAACCTTATTGCTTTTTTTAGAACTTGCATTGATTTTCTGCTTCAGAACTGTACTGCCTTTTTTCTTTGGAAGCTAAACATTAAGATCTGAATGATGCATTTATGGCATTGTTACTTGAGTAAATAGGGACAGGATGTCAGGCGAGACTCTTAAGTGATACTTAGAGGAACAGAGAACAAATGAATTGTTTGGAGCCAGTTTTGCGAACAATGCAAGGGCCAGTCTCTTAAAATCACTCACTCTCCAGGTTACCTGTGAAATAATTTAGTAGTTTTCAGAAATGAAAAACTGTGATTTTGTTATTCTATTGTTTCTTTTTTAAATAGAAAAATAACGTTTTAATTTCTTTGCCTACTTAGTGTTCTGTATTCTAACATGATATATTTGATGTTTTGTTTTGAAAAAGGAACCAGACAGAGAGGAAGTTGAAAGATATTAAAAGCATTTGAATATTTTAATTTGTGGAAGTGTTTATATGCTTCTTACATAATACAGCCTGCACTCTCAGCCTGAAACTTTTCTACCTTTTTTACATATTTGGACCATTGCAGCTACTATGAAACTGCTGAACTGACAGATATAGATTTTTAAGTTTAACTTGTTTTATCAAAACAGCAGTAAAACTCAAGTTTCAGTAATGACAAGTGCAAGTTAAACCTCATTCTGCGTGTTGGAATAATGCTTTGATGGGCTTCACCTGGTTTTGTTTTTGCGGATGACAATGACTGTTTGCTTTAACTGTCTTAACTGCTTATGCATTAATTCAAGAACAAAATTATTGCAAGATGTGTATCTTTAGCATGAGGTCAAATAATTTAAAGTTCTTATCTAAATATGCTACAATACTTCCTAAAATATAAAGTAATTTGGCATAAGAGCTAACTTATGCTTTATTAACAGCTGCATGGCTATTTTACAGTTAAGTACGATTGCTTTATCCTTTTTTAAGAAGATTATCTTCTTTTTGTTTTTAAAACTGTATCGTCTCTTCTGGCTAAAGATAGAAGGAGGACAATTTAAAATTCTGATGATAGTGTAAGGCTGCTTGAGAGATTAATAAAAATTTCGTTGATTTTAATTAAAAGTCATTAGAATCAAGTACATTTACCCACCTTAATGCTACTGCTTTACCAAACTGATAATTTACAGATGGATCTTATTTTGGTAGGAAAATGTGACTGATAGAGGTGACAAGAACCTCATGGATTTTTTTAATGGATCATGCTCTGTTTTCAAAAGCAGACTGGCACTGAACCTGCCAGTCTTTGTAAAGATCCAAGTATCTCTATCCCATGCATGCAGAAATAGTTACTGCAATTTAAAATCTGAATGTTTATCCTTAACAGTTGAAAAAGGAACTTTTAAATAGCCTTTCCCATTCCAAATTTATGAAATGCTAGGGGTTAAAATGGGTGCACTGAGTGAATATACCTGGATAGCCTCAATCATGTGTGGTGTTGGAAAGCTGTACCTAGGGCTTATGCCTGAGAGATGGTAATCACTGTATCACCTAGCAATGCAGTAAGAATTGCATATATTCAGCTTGCATGGTGCTGCTTTTCACAGAATTATAGAATCAGCCAGGTTGGAAGGACCTCTGAGATCATTAAGTCCAACCCTTGATCCACTACTACCATGGTTACTAGACCATGGCACTAAGTGCCACATACAGTCTCATCTTAAAAACCTCCAGGGACAGAGAATCCACCACTTCCCTGGGCAGCCCATTCCAGTGCCTGATTACCCTGTCTGTAAAGAAATTTTTCCTAATATCCAACCTAAACCTCCCCTGGCAGAGCTTAAGACTTACTGATAGCTGTCTTACTGACAGCTGCCTGGGAGAAGAGACCAACCTCCACCTGGCTGCAACTTCCTTTCAGGGAGTTGTAGAGAGTGATGAGGTCTCCCCTGAGCCTCCTCTTGTCCAGGCTGAACAGCCCCCAGCTCCCTCAGCCTCTCCTCGTAGGACTTGTGCTCGAGTCCCTTCAGCAGCCTTGTTGCTGTTTTCTGGACCTGCTCCAGCACCTCAATATCCTTCCTGAACTGAGGGGCCCAGAACTGGACACAGCACTCCAGGTGTGGCCCCACCAGCACTGAGTATAGGGGCAGAATCACTTCCCTGCTCCTGTTGGCCACACTGTTCCTGATCCAGGCCAGGATGCCATTGGCCTTCTTGGCCACCTGGGCACACTGCTGGCTCATGTTCAGCCTCCTGTCAATCCAAACTCCCACGTCCCTTTCTGCCTGGCTGCTCTCCAGCCACTCTGTCCCCAGCCTGTAGCGCTGCAGGGGGTTGTTGTGGCCAAAGTGCAGGACCCGGCACTTGGCCTTGTTGAACCTCATCCCATTGGAATCAGCCCAACTCTCCAGCCTGTCCAGGTCCCTCTGCAGAGCCCTCCTGCCTTCCAGCAGATCAACACTCCCCCCCAACTTAGTGTCATCCACAAATTTGCTGATGATGGACTCAATCCCCTCATCTAAATCATTGATAAAGATATTAAACAGGACTGGGCCCAACACTGATCCCTGGGGGACACCACTGGTGACCGGCCACCTACTGGATGCAGCTCCATTCACCAGCACTCTCTGGGCCCGGCCCTCCAGCCAGTTCCTGACCCAGCACAGGGTGCCCCTGTCCAAGCCATGGGCTGCCAGCTTTTTCAGGTGTATGCTGTGGGAGACGGTGTCAAAGGATTTGCTGAAGTCTGGATAGACACATCCACAGCCTTCCCCTCATCCACCAGGTGGGTCACCTGATCATAAAAGGTGATCAGGTTGCTCAGACAGGACCTACCCTTCCTAAACCCATGCTGGCTGGGTCTGATCCACTGTCCATCCTGTAGGTGTTGTGTGATTGCACTTAGGATGATCTGCTCCATAACCTTGTCAGGCACTGAGGTCAGGCTGACAGGCCTGTAGTTTCCCAGGTCCTCCTTCCGGCCCTTTGTGTGGATGGGCGTGACATTTGCCAACTTCCAATCATCTGGCACCTCCCCAGTGAGCCAGGACTGTTGGTAGATGATGGAGAGCAGCTTGACGAGCTCTTCCACCAGCTCCATAATTGCCCTTTAGTGAGTTCTTACCTATTTCATTCTAAAAAAAGTTTACATTATAGCTAGACAGGTTGTTTAAAGACAAATAATGGTTCAGAAGTCTGGAAAAGGAAAATATGTAGACCAAGGTTATATACATACCGGAATCATTTATGTCATGCCTCCCTTTGTATTACTGTTTATTTGTTGTTACCTACGAATTTAAGGAAGTTATCCATATGAAGGTTCAACTAAGGTTTTATAGTAAGTTTTGAAGAAGGAATGGGGAGTGTGGACAAATGTATGGATTGCCCCATATGAAAATAGAAAAAAACCCCTAGATTGATTCCATGGATTCAGATTAGACTTTTGAGGTGTACATATTTTTATTTCTGTACAATTCTGCAGTACTATATGATTTTTAAAGTATAGTTGAGCAGGTAAATTAAATGACCTTGCATTTTCCTAGACTTTGGTAGCTAGTAGAATGTAATAGAAGATGTTGATTGTAGGGGGTGCTGAAAAAAAACAGGTGCTGCTACAGGAGGTCCCAAATATTATTTGAAATTGATAGAGGCAACAATTCCCTATATTGTATCTGGTGGTTAAACTTTTTTTTTTTTTTGAGACTTGGCAATGGTCAGATCTTAGGAAACTCATGGCTTAAAAGAGAGGATAAATGATTACTAGAAAATCTAGGTCCAGACCAAGAACTTATTTATGCTGCTTACAAAAACCAAAGATGTACTAAGGTGTAGACAGGAGTTAAGTTAGCCAAGAGAAAGTGATTAAGAGAAGATCTTCTTTATCTAAATAAGTGCAATTCCACATTCGAATCTGCAGATTGGTGATTTCCTGGAAGGAGGTAGTACAGAAGATACCAGAGAGTCATATTCTGTGACTTCAGTGCATCTTTACAATCCAGATAGTCCAGTGTAAACTCTTTAGGATCTGTAGCAGGTAATTTATGCATGTGTTAGATTAATTCCCTGCATTGCTAGTAGTTGCATTTTATGAAATGGTAATAATACAGCCTAAAATTGTTCAAGGATAAAATTAATGAATGTATGGAAAATATTTGCAAGAGAAAACTGAACAGATATTTTACAACGTTTT
This sequence comes from Manacus candei, assembly GCF_025592945.1. Lineage (NCBI taxonomy): Eukaryota > Metazoa > Chordata > Aves > Passeriformes > Pipridae > Manacus > Manacus candei. The sequence continues at coordinate 4,418,824 of NW_026138074.1, read as the reverse complement.
ATAGCTGTATAAGAAAATGAGACTGAGTTCTAATCCAGATGGAAAAGGAATAATTTTAGTCCATTTAAATAGTGCGTAATGATTACATGGGCTAACCTCTAGAAATGTGCAATAAAAGTATCTCCAAAGGATTGAACAATTCCAGATGTTAAATCATTTCATGCATGTGTCCTTTTACAGTGTTATTTCTATGACTGATTTATTCCAGAAACCTGTTCTTGAGTTCTGAGAGAAATATAGACAAGGACTAGCACAGAATAGCATGAACCCAAAAATGGAGCACTCCAGAGTGCCCAGGGTGAGAGACTTACTCCTGTGGCTTGATTTTCTTACTGGGCAATTATCATTATTTGCCTCATAGGGATACTGTGACACTATATCAAATGCTTTTATGCTGTTTGCATGGTTCGCCTCCTACAAAAGCAAGAAGAATGGAAGAGAAAGGCTAAAGCTGTTCTTGTGTTAATTATTTACCCCAATAAAGGTTGTTGCTAGTTACTTTCTTGTTCTCAAAGTAAACATGGCAAACCTTTTAGGGTTGTGTAATGCCACTTTTAATATAGAACAGAATGGATGACTCAAACTTATCCCCCACTTCTGAAAGGAAAAGATAGCTCAGTTTCTGATAGGCATTTTAAGGAGGATCCTTGATGGCTTTATGCAGCTTTCAAGTCTTTCATAAAAATAAGCTGTTCATGGAAGCAACATTTGCAAATTATCATTTTCATTCACAGATGCTTTTATTTCCTATTTTTGATTGCTGTCAGGCTCTTCACTTCATCTGTGAAAACAGATTACTCAAGTTAAAAGTAAAATACCTTCACAAATTATAGCTGCATGGAATACCACCTGAATTCTGGTAGGGAGTTCCTTCTGACTTTTCTTTTTTGCCTCTCTGATTGCATATTGAAGCACACTTGTGTGTATCTCACGAGTTGCTCTTATTCCAAAGTAGGGAGATGTTAGAATAATTTTCTTCTGACTGATTAAATTTCCATTATATTACTTCTCAGGTCTCCTAAGCAGCTAACTTGTCCTGCTTTCCAGTTAAAACTAGAATGGGAATATAAAACTTCTCTTAATTTGGGAAGTAATAAAAGAAAGGATATCTTGTTAGTCTCATCTTTTAGAGCATCATATCTGCTTATCCACAGGATAGATGCCTACCCACTCACATTTTCCTGCTCCTTTATTGCATATTTTACTAACAGAAATTCAGAAGAATATTAAGAAATGTTGAATCCCTTTCCTTGTTAAAATTACTTCAGAGTACAACTAAATATTTATTATACAGAAGCCTATTGGTAGCATAAAGCTAAATCATAAGTTAGTTATTTTCTTATGTTAGCCTCCTTAAATCCCACATAAGCAATCCTCAATTTATTTATTTTTTGAATGTATATTAATGTTATATGAACAAGTGGAATTTTAATTTAGGCCATTTTCTAAGCACCTTCAAGGAAATTGCATTTTACAGTGGCTATGTGATTTGTAGTGGAGATTGACATCATCTTGAATGGTTTGATAAATTTATCTTCCTTTATTACTTTGTCGTGGGATTCAGCCCTTGAAGTGAAGGTAGCTACCTGTGCTCAAGTTCACAGTTCATCATAGGAAGTGTTTTATCTTCTGTGTGAGGGCTCTCTGCAGATTTGATTTCCTTTCTTTGAAGTTCTTTTCAAATACTTTGAAAAGCTTGGTTCCTTTTGGGGGGTGATAAGCAGAAGCAAAATTGGACAATAAGAAAGTCCCACCACTTCCATTACTTGACAGCTGCCTATTTCAAAATAAATCTGTTTGCTCCTACAACTTTCTGGAGATTTGACTGAAAATATTCTTCATCTGGAAAACTGACTTTTCACAAATGGGTGTGCAGCACAGAGTCCACTGTTTTATTTTGAACAGCAAAGAAAATTCCACAGACTTCATTTGTGATAACAGAGTTTCTAGGTCTTGTATCTTACTGAAAAATTGATCATAAAATGTAAGTGAAATACTAAACTTATTTTGGAGTAATTTGCTAGATAAACCTCTTGATTATTGGCCTGTTTGTTCATTCTGCTCCTATCTCAGTGGTTCATTTCTGCTGCTATCGTTTGCAGTCTGTTCTCACTGCTTCTCATGTCGGAGAAAAGACAATTTATTTCAGTGTTAATTAGGTGATTTTTTTAGTCTTTTGAAACATAAGCAGTCTGGTTTCTAAGAGTTTATAATGTTTATTCTTCTTATATCTTGCCCTTTTTTTTATTCTTCACTTTGAAGTAAAGAGAACGTAGGCTTTATACATTTGGTAATTCTTTATTTAGTACCATTGTGCTGATCTGTGGAGAAATTTTCAGCTCATCAAATGAAGGAAAGTTCCTTTGCTGCTACAGTAAAATTACAAAGATTGCCAAATGACATTTGACCTTGTGAAAGTAATACACATAAGGATATAAGTGAAAATGGGTGTTTTGCATAAAACACCTAATACCTAGAAGAAATTACTGTTCAGGTAGTTGCACTTTATTTGTGTTGAATTTTTCTAAAGATGTCAGGTTTTAAAGCCAGAGAACCACTCAAGTTTTCTTAACACCAACATGACTTCCATTATGTTTTCAGTTCTTGTTTCTTAACAACTTGAGCCTTTAATATATCTTCTTTTCTAAAAAAAAAGCCAAAAAACAGTTGATGAAAATTATACATTCATGTACCTAAGTTGCAAAAACAGTGACCTTTGGTACCTTCTTTCAAGCATAAATCATCCTTGCCATTTAAGAAAAGAAAAAAATCACTTATTTTGCATTTGACTGTCTTCAGTTTCTTGTCATTCATTATTCTTCTTTGCTTTCTTAAATTCAGGACCCTTCTGTTCCCTTTGATGTCTCAATTGCGTTATTCAATGAAATTAGCCTTTAATTTTCTTCTTGGTAAATAAAGGCTTCTTTACTCTCTCACTGTGATTCTTTAGTCATTCATATGTTGTTTTTTTCTGTGAGCCTTTCCCGTTTTTTTCAGCATTATTCTTTCAGTGGGGAATGCTACACTTCTTGTGCTTTTTTAGTACTAGTCTCATCAGTACCAGAGGCACAGTAATTTTGCTTCCTGTCTTCTCCAAATTCCTTTGTTTACCAGGTCAAGTACAATACTTCCATACTGTCCAAGGAATAATATTCAAATTACTATTAATCAGTACCCAGATCTCTCATTCTGAGTTACTGCTTCTGAGGACAGTGACTCCTCTATTCTGTCACCTCATCATTTTTAAGTACAGCACTGTATGCGGTCAATGAAGAGATGTTGTATCTCTCCATCAGTACCTTGGTTTCTTCAGAATTTATTGCTGCCAGAGGATTTTTCCACAAATGATATTACTTTTCTTCCAAATCATCAAGAGCTGAATATTCTGATCAGCAAGTACTGAGTTGTTTTGAGATGGTTCATGTGCTGCTGCAGAAAAGGTACAACCATTCTAAGATGGTATCCTTGAGCTCTGTGACGTATCTCATTTTTAAACCTGTTTAATTTACATGATGCAATATAATCAAAATGTTCTGTAAAATCAAGTCACATATTTTCAGAAGCTGTAAGTATTCTACATCAAAATTGTTGCTTTTTGTCAACCAAGTTTTATAATGTCCTCAAGAACCAATATCCACTTAATGTGATAGATTTTATACTAATGCAAGTTGATTGGCAGTAATTGTTGATTGTTAGTGGTGATGAGAACTTATGACTCAGGCATAAACCAGATGGTGATGGTGTAAACCTTATGTGTTGTGCTCTTTGTCTGTATATCAAATTCTTCTTGGGGTACTTTTATTTTCGTACTTATTCTTTCTGATCTTTCCTAGTTAGCATGATGTGTCATAAAAACAATTGTGCTACTCAGGAATGAAGGCATTCAGGAAACTTAGTTGTTATTGTAAATACATGAAAAACAGAATGTCTCTGTTGCAGAAACAAGACTTGGCCTAATAATAGAGACTACTGTAAGAGAGACAGTCTTCTCCTTGTTCCTTTTTGGCATTCATGAGCTTGCATATGAGGGGGCTCTCAGACTGGGTGGGATTCTTTGTTGTCTGTAGGTGCTTATTCTTATGATGGCCATACCAAGTTTACCTTTCTAAGTAAAATATAACTGTGCTCTCCAGTGGATGTAGGACTCTTAAAAATTACTGATGTAGTTATTGAATGCAGCGTAATGTTAACAAGTAGTCCTTGATTTCAATTCAAATAGTTCAGTCTCTTCTAATATGCCATTGTATAAGCTATGGCATTTTTGTTTTTGTAATTTTGTGCTTTTTATTAGCTTGTGAAGAAGCTAAAAACAAGACTACATTAGTAATGGAGTGGATTATTAGAAAGTCAATAGAAATACAACAAAATCTGAAATGGCTGGAATTTGTCAGCATAAATTTATCCATCACTGAGATCCTTTTATTTTTTTAGGACCAACTGAAACAGTGTGCTGGAATGTGTGGCAAGGAAAGCTTACACCAGAGCCCCAGAAAGGAAACAAAAAGACCAAAGCACTCTAGTTTTATCACTATCCAACTGTCAGAATGGTCACAATATCAATGCATCATACTTTTGATACTCTAGTATCAATGCTAATTTTTTTCAGTTTAGTTTAATGTCAACACAATAACATATTTTTTAGGGGTATGAAGCCATATCCTTTGGGTATGAATTAAATAAGTGACTTACTAATACACAGGTTAATTGGAGCTTGGATTTTGAATTGTGTTTAGAAGAAGGTAAAAAAGTATTTTTTTTTCCCTCTCTCCTGGGTAGCTCAAGCCCTTTTCCTTTGTTGATGGGCTGGCAGGTATATGTGTCAACATAACCAAATTCCAAATGCCTGTTACATTTCAACATTGTTCAGAAGCTCTTGAATAGTATTTTAGAACTAATGTGCAGCTTCTCAAGAAAGTCACTCTTTATATATTATATGGTAGTTAGGTTTGCTATCTCTCACTACAATTTTTTCAGTAGAATTTCTTGTTAAGAAGATAATAAATATGACGTCAATAGTTCAATTTATTCTGTGCACACAAAGCAGGACTGTCTGTAAGGACTATTCAGCATCCCAGTAGGCTCAGAAACCTTGGACTAGTCTCTTTTATGACAGTGAGATCAATGCTGCTGCTAAAGCTGCCAAGTGTGTTGAGTCTATAATAACGTCTGCACCGTTATTTACCAGAAGAGTTCCAGAAGCACACTGTATGAGGTGTTATTTGGTAGGGCTGTATGTTTGGTAGGTTGCTGCATTTAAGGAAAGGGAAGGGGAGAAGCACCTATCAAATGAAATGTCTAGACTCTAGTCTGCAGGAATCAATTGACTCTCACCTATTTGTATATTCATAACGTATCTCCAGCATCATCATTTTTCTCAGCTGTCACTTCATGACAACAAAGCAGCAGCAGCAGCAGCGGTGCCTGAGACGTGGCATTTATAACCACTGGAGCAGCAAAACAAAACAGGCAGTCATTCCCTATTGTAGGGATTCTTTTGCCTTTATGAAGGTAGAAAGGGATGTTCAGCCTCTTAAATATTTTTCCAAGATTAAAGTATATTTCTGTTCTCCTTCAATTATGATTTTTAACACACCTCACTTGCTTTGTTGTTTTCAAACTTGTGACACTGTTTTGTTTTTTTAATACAATAACTGTCCACGCTGTTTGGTTATGCAACTCCTTTCATGACCTGAATGGCTGCTAGTCAGACTTGATTGACAATATTTCCTCTTAGAAATGCTAGACATGGATGTACAGGAGGCACTCTTAGAAATTTCAAGTGCCTTGTGACGCCAGCCTAAAGCACTTCAAAAAGAAAAAAAAAGTCCCAATAGCATTAATACCATTCATGGGAGGGGAAGTAAAACTGAAACAGTAGTTTGAAATGTGAACTTTTAAAATAGTTTCAGGTGACTGACACCTGTATGGCCAAATAAATTCCAAAATAACTTTTTAGGTTATACCCCATACATGCATTTCTGTAGTGGTTTGTTCCCCTCTCTTTATTGTTGTAAGGCTTGTGTCAGGAAGCATCTGTAACACTTAATAATATGTAACACTTCATATAGTAATTAATAGAGACTATTCTCTGTTTATAACACGCCAAGGATTTATTTTCAGAAAGTCCTAGTATGTGCATTTATCTCTCCATTGTAGCAAAATGAAGTAAAAGGGGATTGTAGATGCTAATTCTTATGAGGAGCATTTTGGTTTTATGGTAAACACCTGATAATGATTGTAATGGAAATCTGCACTGGAATAAAAGCTCCTTTCCCTGCGTCTTCTCTGAACAAAGCCCAGCCCCTATTTTTAAACCAATACTATTCCAGGAGACTGTGTCATTAGCTTTTGAACTGGTTTTAAAAAATGAATATCTTTTATGAAGAGAGGGCCATGAATTCTGACTTTTGATTCTGCTACCAAAAAATACCAGTGGACTGCTTCCTACATAGAGATGTTACTAAGTTCAAGGATCAAGGTGTAAGATGAAACCTTTAGATGTAGTTTGAGACAGCAGTAGCATATCAAACTCAGTATAATGAAAGGATAAGTATATGTGTGTTAATATATTGTATTTTTATAGTTTGGTAAGATGTCTTGGAAGGACATATCTTTGGCATACAGAGCTTCTTATTTAATGAACTGTAAAGTGTAGGTGTCCTAAAGGACAGCCCTTTACATGAGAGCATTTGGTGGTGTTTGGACTGTAAACTAAGTGTTTCCCATCTAGTGTGCACTTAGCCAGAACACCTGATCTCCTGAGTGCTGGCTGTGAGTCCCTGGGCATCTGACTTCAAATTTGTCAGTGCTTCTCTTCTTTAAAGATGTAAAAAAACCCCAAACATAAAATTTAAGTGTTGCTATATAAAAAAGTAAATAAATAATTCTCATTACCCTTTTTGATGGTATATTAGTTTTTGTTTATCTTTGCTAACCTGTAATTTTTGTAATGTAGAATAATAGATAATGATAATATGTATCATGTCTAGTAGAGATTGACAGTTTAAATATTTATAAAATAAATAGATTTATTTGTGAGCTTACAGACAGGGGAAGATGGTGACGGGAGGCAAAGTTGGTAGGGCATATTATCTAACACAAGGAAGGAAAAAGTGATACCATTACTTCAGAAGGGACAGTGTCTTAGGCTTAATTACAGAAGCAGAAGCAATGAGATGGGAAATGAATTACAAAAAAACAGCACAAAAATAATCAGGCACTTGGTCTTCACACATATCCATGTTGATTTGTCATACCAGCTAACCTTTGGAGTCCACAATTCCCATCTTTCTTCTTGACTATCCATTTCTTGGGAAGTGTCAGTCACACAAACTAGCTCACTGCCTCAGTTTCTTGAACTAAAAGGTGCAGATAACGATTGTAAAATACCTGAATCAGTGGCGTGTACCTGTGGATGGGATGTACCCTGTTGGCACGTTGTGAGCGTGTGCTGTAATGACTTCTCACCAATCTCCTGAGAAGGTTTTAAAATGAAGGTCTGGTCTTTGCTAAATTCAGCTGAGCCCATTCATTTTATCCTAAATGGCCAAAAGCTACTTTGTTCTCCATAGGATGGTACTGTAGATTGATTTGCTTGAGCACAAAGGGTGTTTTATTTGCTTTTATTTCCTCCAGTGTAGAAAAGGTCAAAGGGATTGACATAGCTCCCAGGTATGTTATGTAGTTATGACTTGTGTGATAAGCTTTTAAAGTATTTGCTTTTGTGTTTGTTTATTTTTTTGATAAATCGGATCATAAACACCTGCAATTTTTTAAATAAGTAGGAAGAAAAATTCCTCTCTCCTCAGATACTCTAGAGGAGGATGAAAAATCTTTCTGAATTCCCTACAGATGGGCAGAATTAAAATAGAAAAAGTCCTTTAACCAAAAAGCATTAGGTTCGCTGGAGGAATATCTCAACACTAAAATGAGCAAATAGACAAAATTATTCATTCTGTAATACACAGTGAAATAATCTGAGCAACATATGCTCTTCCTCCCGCCCACCCCTGCTTTTTTCTGAAGGAGGGAAAAAAAGGTTTAGGTTCTATGTGTTAGTACTGTGGTAGCCATGTTACAGTGATTTATTTATAGGTGGGTTAAGAAGTTTCTTTGCTTTCCTAAGGTGGTTTTTTTAATTAAGAATTGTCACTACTGAAGGAACATGTTTATCTTTAAAAGGGATGTACCACCTCACAAAATCTTTTATCTTCTTGTTTACCATTAAACACTGACAAAGTCTGAACAATTTGGAAACAATTAAGTCTTACAGCGGTATCCAAATGTCAAGTTAATGCTTCAGAAATTTTGTGAGTAAGAGCTTAAAAGAGTTTATCAAAGAAATAAAAGTCTAGAGCACTTTAGTTCTGTATACTGGGCATGTATGATTTTTTGGAAGCTTTTATTATACTGCTGCAATAGCATAGAGTTGGTTTCTATCAAATTTTACAGTAACTTTAATCTGGGAAAACTGTCATCAATTTTTTTCTTTTTAATGGTGATAATGTGATTGGTGCATTATTATTGATTATTATTGATATTTTGTTACAAACGTGCCCTTCATACACTCATCAACATTGTCTTAAAAGTCTAACAAGTAAGGGACATTTTGAAGATGTTAGAGCAAACAGTTCAGTACTGAAGTGTTGTGAGCATCATTAAATTTAAAAGTAAAAATATTCTGTCTTGATTTTTTTAAGCTTCATGAAACCCTCATATTAAAATACTTCATAAGCAGCCCTGTGAATAAGACAGAATGCTGCACATTGCTGTAATTCTGGTAAACCAGAAGAACCACGTGTGTTAAATCTGCACGGTTTCAATCTGCATTTGTATACACCTGAATAATTTATTTACATTTTTTTGGCCTCAAGTTAGAGTTTATATGTTAGAGACTTGTTATGTAACCAGTTGTGAGTTTAGACTGGAAAAAAACCTTCATTTACAAAATGGAAGCATTCTGGCTTGATCCTGCAGGAAAGCCAATATTAGTAGTTTGTTCTGCATCATCTTTTTTTTTTCTGTCAAAATAATCACAGTTATCTTTTCAGAATTAGGTGTCATACTGTGTGAAGGGGAGAGCCTAGAATTACTGATTGGTGTTTATTGTAGAGATTAGGAGAGACAAAAAGGTGTTTACTCATTAGAAGAGTGTGATGGTTCACTGAACTCCTTCTATCTCATAGGAATTCTGCCAGACTTGGATAAAGCCATGGTTTGATTTATGTATAGTTGCTGTAAACAGCATTTCAACTGTGGATTTTGTCATCACCTGATGGTGTGCACATATTCATCCAAGAGTTACCTGTCTGTAGCCAAACTGAATATGCAACCATAGTAAAGAGTGAAATTTTAAAGTGGGTTTGAACTTCTTCAGAGGCAATGCCTTCTGGACAGTTTATCCTAGAAACTTGCTCTGAAGTCTTGTAGAGTTACTTGTAGGTCTCTATGACATTGGTAAGGTTACACTGGGTTTTCTTATGGTAAGGTGGGTAGTAGATCTTAAACAATATATCTGTTGTGGACAATGCACAGGTGAGAAAATGAGATGTTTACTCCTCTAAGCTTTCCTGTGCATTTTTTTTCTCTGCATGTAATTAAAAGTAAAACATTTTCATTAGCTCTTTTTTTTCCCCCCATCATACTCAGAATGCATACTGAAGTCTTAAAGTAACTAGAATTTATTTCTTCAATCATTTTTTAAAAGAAAAGCAGTAATGCTTTTTTTCGTCTGATAATTTGATGCAGAAATGTGGACTATTTTTTTTCTTTTAACTGCTCTGGCCAATGAAATCTGTACATTTTTTTCCTCTTACTTGCAGATTTTCTTCATCTATGAATCTTACATTATAAATGATAAATAACTTTGTCATATCATATAAACTAGCTTAAGAGCTCTATTTGCAGAAGCAAAGTATGTGTAGTATTTCCAAATTTTGTAGAAATGGATGAGTGGGCCTGAGCCTAGACTAAATCTGCTTTGTCTGTAAGATACTTCTTTTCCTCCTTCATTGTAGTATCTGTCCACCAGGCACCTGCCTGGAACTAGTCAGAAAGGAATTTCCACTCTCCATTGAACTTGGATGTAGGCAACATTTTTACCTGTTATCTTCATTCTGTTCTTCTGTATTTCTTTCTGTATTTTTAGATATTTTTGTTTGAGCTCAAATACAATGCATTCTTGTAGGAAGGATCCTACTGATGCTTTCTAATCCAGTTTTCATTACCTTAGTGATCATTATGAGAAACTGAGCTGTGATGGGAGAGGAGGAGTTTGGCCTAAACTAACGCACTGTGAAAATACTTGCATACGAAAATAATAAAATGAGAAAATAGGCTACACCCATTTAAAGCTATTTTACTGCTTGTGTAATGGGCTCGCTGTTCTTAATTTTGCTATGAAAATTAATTTATTTCTAAAGTCTAATTGTTACACTGAGCAAACACTAAATAAGATGGCAATGTGGAAGGAGTTTCATTTTCCAACTGGATCTGTGTTCAGAGTTTTATTTGCGTCATCTCCTAGAACACAATGAACTTTTTTTTTAATAGGATCTGTGGTGTTAGGTAAGATAAAGAGGATGACAGGAATAATTTAGTTATTGGTAAGGCCTCATGAGAAATCATGGCCTCATTTACAAGAGTGCAGTAGTATTGGCTTATTGACCTGAAGTACTTGAAATAACTGTCTTAAACATTTCGTGCAGAGGCTGGATTCTCCAGCTGAACTACCTGGGCGCTGAAGTAATGATGTTATAGCTAATAATATACAAATGTTTTAAAAAAAAGTCATCTGCAGCGTCAAGAAGTAGAATGATTCTAGAATTTTTAGGACATGAGACTGGTGTGCTGCAGTAGTTGTGCATCCAGGTCCTTGAAAAGGTAGTATAGAATTGTCTTGAAATGGACAAGCATAGATTTCAACATTTTAATGTAACCTGCTCTTCCAATTTGCTGCACAGCACTAGGGAAGTGGATTAACCCCAGTCTTTTTTTCAGCAGGGAGAAGAATTTGCTCTTTTATAACAGATGGTATGAATAGTTCAGTTTATGATGCAAGTTCTAAGTGATTTTATAATACTGTAATCCCTTTCCCAGCTTAAGAGTTGGAGTAGTATACAACAACCTAGTAGGTAATCAAAACTGACATTTGGGATTGCTGAAGACTAATGATGTTTGCATTTGACTTGTTGATGGGAAATGCTAAAATGGAAATACTAAAGGCTAATTACCGGTAAATTGACCTAAATTCTCTAAAAAGGTACGAGACTCCTAATTGAATGTGTTGCTTAAAAGCATATTTGACTGCACTAGTCTGCACTGGAAGTTCATAGTGTAGGGAGATTGAGGGGAGATAATTAGAAGTGTATGGGGATACTACAAGTTGACAATTTTGGTCTGGAATTCCTGGACCACATCTGACAGGAAAATTCTCTGAACACATACTTAGGAATTTCAGAATTCTGCTTTTACCCAGTTTTCCTTTGTTTCTTCATTGGTTTTAATTAGAATTAATTTCTTGTTATCTGGGCCTTGTTTCTGAGAAGATGGGCTCTTCTTTATATGTTTGTTTCTCTGTAATTTGAGTGACTTTTCTTTAGCCATGTAAATGAGGGGCTGCTGAACCAGTAAAACCAAGATTAAATATTTTCTGATAGGTGACAAAAGTTCACTTTTCAGGAAGAAAAGACAGTGTTGGGGTGCTGGTCAACAGCCACCTGAACATGAGCCAGCAGTGTGCCCAGGTGCCAGGAAGGTTAGTGGCATCCTGGCCTGTATCAGGAACAGTGTGGCCAGTAGGACTAGGGCAGTGATTGCTCCTGTCCTTAGCACTGGTGAGACCACACCTCGAATCCTGTGTTCAGTTCTGGGCTCACTGCAAGAAAGACATTGAGGTGCTGAAGCGTGTCCAGAGAAGGGCAATGAGCTGGTGAAGGGTCTGGAGCACAAGTCAAGGAGTGGGGAGTGTGTGAGGAGTGGCTGTGGAGCTGGGGTTGTTTAGCCTGGAGAAAAAAGAGGCTCAGTGGGAATGTGACTGCTCTCTACAACTACCTGAAAGGAGGTTATAGTGAGATGGGAGACAGTATCCTGAGTAACAAGCAGTAGAACAAGAGGAAATGGCCTTAAGTTGTTCCAGGGGAGGTTTAGACTGGATGTTAGGAAAAATTTCTTCACTGAAAGGGTTGTCAAGCACTGGAACAAGCTGCCCAGGGTAGTGGTTCAGTCACCATCCTTGGAAGTATTTAAAAGATGTATAGAGATGGCACTTGGGGACATGGTTTAGTGGTGGATTTGGCAGTGCTGGGTTAATGGTTGGACTCTTAAAGGTCTTTTCCAACCTAAACTATTCTATGATTGTGTCCTCAGCATTAGAGTAGCCTGCACAGCTGGGCAATGACAAGGAAGACCCAGCAAGCCAAGTGATCTTTATGTTTTGGGAAAGGAAGTCAGTAATTTTATTGTATATGAAGAAGTAGTGCTTTATAATTTCATTCCAGAAGCTTGAAAACAATGCATCCTTTCTGATTTTCTTTCAGGGTCCATGTGTGAATGTTTGGGGTGTCCAGACAATGAGTTAGTGAAGATGTAGCTTTGTGTGATTTTTTTTCTTTTTTTTTTTTTTTTCTTGCAGCGAAGTCAGAAATTAAGAAAAAGATTTATCTCTTGATAATCCAGTGTTTTGGTGGTTTTTTTTTTTAATCAGAATACAGTGATTTTAAAATAATTGAGACATATCAAAGCATGTATGAGACATCTCCTAAAATATTCTCCAGTATTGTAGTCTCAGCATTCTTTACCTATGCAGAAATAGTTCACGGAATTTTCTCTAATATTCTGTGTTTCATATACAGTTTAAAGATTTTCTGAAGTCTTTCTTACTTCTATAAAATATTGAACTTATTACCATTAACACTGTGTGGAAGCCCCAGAGAGGTCAGTGTTGTAAAATGTGAGACCTCTGTCTGCACCCATTCATGTGAATAAACCTATGAAATACACACTTTGCAACCTAAGCAAGACAACTGTTTTAGTAGTTAGCTTCGGTAATCACAACAAACTAGAAGCTGTACTTCATATTTCATATTGCATAAGCTACACTTAGGCTTTTTTAATGTTTCAAAGTGACTTCTGCAGAAATACAGTATCATAAAAAGGTTACTCAAGCACTGTTGAGCTTATTTCCCTCTGAGTTTGACTGGTGAGGTTTTTATATTTACTCTTAAATATATACAAATTGGAAAGTCTCCCCTAACCTATAACTATCCAAAAGCTAGTACCTGTCAGAAGCCAGTTGCCTAGACTACCGTCTGGGCAGGGGGGATGTATAGCCACCTGCAGAGAGTCATTCCTACCTTCATTTGGAATGGAACGACATGCCATCTGGGATGTGTAGCCTGCTAGCTTTGGCTATGCTTGATTCATTATCTAATGAAACTTAGATGAAAGAAAATCTCATACATGATTTTAGTTTACTTTTGCTCAAAAAAAGAAGTCTTGATCCAATTTTGCATGCCTAGTCTTTAATTTCAGGGTAATTATTATTAGTGCTTGTCTGTTTCAGTGACCCAAATACTCAGACAAACTGTAAATATTGTATAGTAAGACAGAACTTAAAAAATACAGGTGTCAGATTTCAAGCATTTGCATGTAGGTACAAAAGTAGCATTGACCTGATTTTCAGAACTAGAGCACTGCTGGTTGTGCCAACAAAAATAGAGCATGCTGACACTTTCTCAGAAACTGCTTTTCATCATCTGATCTCCAAACTCATGCTCTGAGGTATGTGGTGATAGGGGATTGCTTTCCATTTTTTATTTCTGAGGCTGTTGTCCTGACTTGATAGTATTTGTTACTCTATTATGTGGAGGAAGACATGTTTGTTCCACTTTTAGTCTTGCTCTGCCTCTATGCTATGAGGCATACAGGGCTTTTTGTCTTGTGAACTTCATAGTTAAATAAGTTTTGGAGACAAAAGGAAAGATTGCTAGTAGTGTTGGAGTTTTAAAAAGGAACCATCAAGATGAGTTTGTGTTTTACCACAGCACTAATCTTTCCTTTCTAATTATAAATCTCTGCCTTCGTGCTTGTTTTGTCATTATCAAAACTGTGGTGTTTGGAGCAGGAGCTCTTGGTCTGAATCATCACTGTACATGGAGTATGTGGGATATGCAGGTATCCAGCTGGACTGATTTAAAATGGCCTTGCCCAGAACCAGAGTAGGAATTTTCTGTCAGTCATGCTGCCTTATGCTCCCACCCATCTTCATGCAGCACATGGCCCACCCCTGCACACTGTGTATGCTTAGTGAGAAGGCTGCTGCTTCCAGCTGGCTTTCCTCTGCACTGAGTGAAGGGTCTGCTGAGGGACTACAAGCAGCAAAGCCTATTTGCACCATTTAAGCTTGAGTATGTGAGCAAGGGAATGCAAGTCTACTCCCTTCTGATTGAAAGCTGTCTTGATAATCATGCAAGATAAAACCAAAGCTAGTATTCTTGAAGATGCTTTTAGTCTGTTTAAAAGCCTTGTCTTCATGATGGAGTGTTGCTCAGTTGTAAGCACTTTCATATATGAGGGGTTACTTTGCAGGTGAACATCTAAAAGCAAAATTCATAAAGTAACTTCGTGTAAAGTAGATATTTTATTTAGAAAATTATAACAAAAGCTCATACAGGTTGTTGAAGAATAAATAGATTGTCCACTGGGAAGCATCTAAGTGCACATATGGAAGAAATATGATACACTACAGAGGTAATGGAGGTTTGTGCTGTCATCTCTCCTAGACCTGTTATTGACTGAGAGTTACAGCCTGTGCATTTCAGATAGCAGACCTGCTTGGCATTTCTAACCTGTTAGTTGTGGAGCTATTGAACATAAGTCTTGTAGCAAGGGAAAAGAAAGAACATTAAAACAAGCCCAAAGCTTTGATTGGCGTTGTGATTTTTAATCATTCATATTCAATTGGAAGGTTTTATTGGCAAAATTGGATTTTGCAAGTGATGTTTCACAACTCCTTATTGCCTTACGGAAAAAAAACAAGTGATCCCTGGTCTTGATACCAGTGTACTTCCAGTGACACAGTCTAACCAGGCTTACTTTCAGAAAGTGTATATAAATGTTGTATATAAAAAAGTATGTATTATATTTGAAGAAGATTAGTGGCTGTCTTTCCTTTATTGCTTCTCTGCATTTAAGAGAGAAACGTATGCGATCTGAAAAACAGGTCTATGTGTAATGTTATAAGCAGTATTATATATTCAGAAAATTGTATAGTTTTAAATGAACATTTTTTAAAAATGCTGTTGCTGTGCCAATATCTAGAAAGAAAAGACACATAACACTTGAAAACAAAATCTGAGCCATCACCCTAGGTTTCCTATTTATAGAAATTCCTTGTTGGTTGAATATAATTCTTGCAGTAATGCTAGATGCTAAACTGTTACTGTATCCTGTTTAGAATGGACCGGGATTGCTGTGTTGGATGCAAATGATGGGTCTTCTTCATCAGTCTTTTGGATTACACAGGGGCAGTATGTTAATTGTGTGAGTGGCTATATCCTTGCTTCTAATATCAGATATAGAGAGTAGAGTTGAGGGCTCCAGAGGCATAGCACCTTAGGAGCCTATGTCCAGAGGAAAAGTCTTTATGGTGCATTTCTAAAGGCAATATGTTGAGAACTGACAGTGTGAGTTACAGATTGATTGGAGAAGCCCAGTAATTCATCCTATTAAGCAAATATCCTGTTGCTGACAGTGCACAAAAGATTAGTTTTACTGTGCAGCAGCAAGTTCCCTCAGGGATAACCAGTTTGACAACATTCTAAAAGTATGAAGGCGAGTTTAAATTAAAATAAAGGTCAGTCATATATATTTAAACTTTGAAAAAAAATAATCAAAGGACAAAAAAAATTGAATAGGCCATATGAAGATAAGATTGCTGTTGTGGTGGAGAATAAAAAGAAGGGAAAGAAAGGGAGATGTGAACTTTTAACCCAACCAAAATAAATTAAATCTGTGTCTCTCAAAAGCAAAGCATTGTCAGAAAGATTGCCCTTACTTACAACCAAGCATGTCCTTAATGAGATCAAGGGCTCAACCTCTGACAGAATAGGGTAACAAAGCACATTTCTGATCAATGCAACTACATCTTGTTTGTTTTTTTAAACTAACTTCTGTTGTATCTCCTTCAGTGTTATAGCAAAATTAACCTTTCTGCAGTGGCATTCTTTCCTTTAGAGATCATGTTTTAGAATTTTAGAGCATGTTTTATATTTGCTTCAGGCAACCCAATTTGACAAAGAAACTCTCACCATTTACCTGATTCTTAAGTGTTCGTCTTGGAAGAATAATGATTCTGAAGAATGGCTTATGTCTTCAGTAGAGTCCTGGATGTCAGCAATCCCCAAATGTTTTTGCTTGAACCATATGACCTAATGCTTTTTTGTCTGTGTGAGAGAAACTAGGCAAAAATCAGTAAATCATAGAATCATGGAATCAGCTGGGTTGAAAAGGACCTCTGAGATCATCAAGTCCAACCCTTGATCCACTACTACCATGGTTACTAGACCACGGCACTAAGTGCCACATCCAGTCTCATCTTAAAAACCTCCAGGGACAGAGAATCCACCACTTCCCTGGGCAGCCCATTCCAGTGCCTGATTACCCTGTCTGTAAAGAAATTCTTCCTAATATCCAACCTAAGCCTCCTCTGGCAGAGCTTAAGACCATGCCCTCTTGTCTTACTGATAGCTGCCTGGGAGAAGAGACCAACCCCCACCTGGCTACAACTTCCTTTCAGGGAGTTGTAGAGAGTGATGAGGTCTCCCCTGAGCCTCCTCTTCTCCAGGCTGAACAGCCCCAGCTCCCTCAGCCTGTCCTCATAGGACCTGTGCTCGAGTCCCTTCAGCAGCCTTGTTGCTGTTTTCTGGACCTGCTCCAGCACCTCAATATCCTTCCTGAACTGAGGGGCCCAGAACTGGACACAGTACTCGAGGTGTGGAAAGATGCAAAATTACTTTAAAAAGTCCTTTCCCCACAAAACAATAATGAAACCCCTCAAATTTCTAAAAACCTAAGCCAGCATAAAATACGGTGGTATAGATGTGCCATATGTTTAATGATAGAGTGTTTGAACATAGTGACTGATTTTAAAAGATCAGCTAGGCAGTAAAAAGAAATAATCATTGACTGCATGGTCACATAAAACAAAACTAGAAGCAGTACAGTGTTTGGTACTTGTCTAGTTTACATTTGACAACTCTGCAGACTGTGAAAAGGACCCAGGTGCTTTTCAGATTTGAGGTAACAGGGTGATATGCTTGTTCCCATTGGAAGTGAGCAAGGTATATATCTGCTGACTAGTAAAGACATTGTTTCTGTCTTGAGAGAGCTTGGTATCTGTGATGCTAAAATGTTTCTTAATAGAAATGGATTTTAAGTTGTTATATACAGCAAAGTCATTTTATCTAACCCAGAACCATTCAGTATTATCAAAGAAAGGTGCTGTTCCTCTGGGTTGAAAGGAAAATATACTCAATTTTACTCTCATAATTCTTTCATGTCATGCTGGAAGATCCTACTTTTGAATACTGTCTGACTGAGAAATTTTTTTCCCATGTTTAAGGCATACTGATATTTCTTCTCCTAGTGCTAGATGAGAAGTTAGGAAAAGAATGTGAATAGCAAAACTGATTTATGAGCTTGTTTGTTGTCTAACATGGTGTGATGGGGAAAAAAAAGTGGTTTTCCCCTGGGAGTTAAAAAAAAGTGGTAACCCCCAAAGGGGTGGTGTCTCTCTTGGTGTTGACCCAATCAGCGCCCCTGCAAAATTTAAACATATCACACCAGACCGGAAAAGAAGGATGATGAGGTAGTTGGAGAAGAAGTGGCCGTGTTTTAGGCTACGAGGGGAGAAGGGGCAGGAGCCCCGCTCAGGTGGGGCTGCAGAAACTCAGAAACAGTGTTAAACTGGACTGAGTTCTGTAGCTGAGAGCTGGGGAAGTTTCTCCACTGTGAGTGGGCAACAGGAGCAGCGGCAGAGGCAGCGCTGAGGAGAAGGCTATGGCTGAAAGCCAGGAAGATAGCCGGCAGCTAGCAACATGGCACATTGCCAGGCTGGAGAACGCAAAGAGATATCCTGCAAGGAGAGAGAGAGAGAGAGAGCCGGCAACAGAGCAGAGAAAGCTCAACAAAGGCAGTTTGGGGTAAGAACTGAATCAATCCCCCAAAACCCCTGACACCCCTCCTAGAAGGAGGGGATGGGCTCCTACTTGAGGGGAGTCTTGGAGTGCAGCAGCACCAGAGAGAGGAGCTAAGAAGCTCAGACGTCCTGGAAGCTGGACCGGGATGGTGGGACGGCCGGACGGAATGTGGAGGAGGCCCTTGCCCCCCCCGCTGCTGCCAGGCTGGCAGACTGAAACAGAGCACAGGAGCTCTGATAGAACGTTTGAGGCAAAGACTTTCAACTGAAAGCTGCCCTAGACGTTCTGACTTGAGAGAACTTAAATCCCCTGAGGAAGAGACCCTCACGAAGATCCCTGCACTTCGTGATATGAGGTGCTGAAGCAAACCTTTGTCCTGGTTATTGCAGTCCACGGGAGAGAGACCTTTGCTTGGAGTCAAAGGGCTGAGAGGGGTGAGAGGAGACCCCCTTGTGTGTAATGGAAAGAGATCCAGCCACAACTTCAGCTACAACTGCTGCCTTGAAGAAGAGAGACACTGCTGCCCTGAACGTGGAAAGGATCTTTTCCTTCTTCCCTTCTGGACTTTTATTGGAGGGAAAAGAGATTTGATCCAATGTAAATACTACTTTGTCGTAGGAGAGATAGTTAGGATTATATATGATGTATTATAATATTTATTTGTGTAGTGATTGTAATATAATTCCCTTCCCCCCATATTGAGTCGTGTTGTCTCTGGAAAAACCCCTCTCACACTAGGGTGAGTTGTGAGAGGGGGGCTTGGACTTGGGAATTGGATTTTGGGGGTCTCAAACCACGACACATGGCTTTAGCCTTTTTTTGTGTAACAATTTACTATATTAGAAGATGATTCTTTAATTGTTATGTCACAAAACCCCACACAACATCAAGTATTGCCAAATCTCTCAAGCATTCTAGGACAAGTACTCCCACTGTAATTTTTTTAACCTTTTTGAGAATATGGGGAAAGACTTCCTTTGTACATAAGGACGTGCATCTTTGGATTATCAAACAACATTTAGTCAAGGATATATAAAAAAAAAAAAGACAAAATCTAGGCCAGTAGGTTTTACAGATTTCTTCTCTCAGTAACAGTTCTTAAAGAACTTCTAAGGGAAAAAGGCAGGATGACAGCAAAGTAACATTTTGAACCCTGAAAATTTTGTTCGTTTTGCCTGTTCACAGTGCTGTTGTTTTGCTTGTAGTTCAGATTCATGTGACTAGTGAGGGAGTCTGTTTGGATAAAAGATTTGAAATGTTGTGATCTTCAATGATTTCACT
Organism: Manacus candei; assembly: GCF_025592945.1. Classification (NCBI taxonomy): domain Eukaryota; kingdom Metazoa; phylum Chordata; class Aves; order Passeriformes; family Pipridae; genus Manacus; species Manacus candei. Next base: position 4,399,346 of record NW_026138074.1, on the reverse strand, counting down.
TTTATAAGTATGTATCTTTTGAAAGCAGAAATTGCATTATTTTGTCACTACTGCCTGTTTTTAGAGGTGATCACCTGCCTCTGAACCGCAGGAGTCATCTTGTTCCTTTTGGAGACTGCAGGTCTTGGAGATGGTAAGCTGGCTCACATGGCTGGTTGAGGGCAGTGAATCTGACTGGTGTGGTGGTGCCTCAGAGAGGATTCCAGGGCACTCTCTGTTTGCAGCAACAGCCTGGCCCTCGTGCACCAGGTTTGCTCAGTCCTGTACATTCACATCCTTTTGTCTTTCTCTGTATGCTTCTCTCATTTGTCCTGAAAACCTCTCCTTACCCATGTTTAGCACAAAAAAGGAGCAGTAATTTGCTTTGTTTACAAGCGGAAGGAAAGGCACTGTGGAATACTTTCATTACCAGCATTTTCTTAACTCAAAGAAGAAAGAGAATCTCTTTTCGGTCTGGTCCTAAGGAAAATTAATAAATACAAATTGTCCCTGAATTCAGGAAATAAATATCTGCTTTTCATCAATGTATCTATGCAGACTCAGGACTGGTTCATGACTCAAAGTCCGTAGGACACATATTTGTAACACCATCCTCCTTGTTCACAGGAAGGCCAAATCACCACTACTAGAAGTTATTCCTGTAGTGAGGTGATGTCTCTCCATGAGTGTCTCTCATTCTCAGAATGAGTTTTGAAGCGGAGACATGGTCATTTTTTGTACCATGTTACCCCTTGTAATTACTAGTAGCAGGCCAGTCACAGGTATGGATGATTTCTTCCTTCAGTCCTTGGGCTTTTCGGATTCGCAAGACAGCACTGGTCAACTCTGTTCAGATTCATATGTGAAAAGTCCCATCTTCCCACCCATTTTTGCTTGCATGTTATGTTGTAATTACACAAGGACCTGTTCAGATTTAATTCCTGGTCCAGGATCTTGTCTGATATTTCAGTGTTACCCATTTGAGATGCTTGAGGCATCTTTCGGAGCCACAGTCAAAATTACTAGTTAATTCATTTTAAATTGAAAGTGTCCTTCTCAGCTGAGATCATTTCAGCCACAGAACGAGTCACCTGCAGGTCTTTATGACTGATTATTCCTATGTGATAATGTTTCATAGCAACAAAGTGATGCTGAGCCCTTGCTGTAAGTTGACTCCCAAATGGTCTTAAAATTCTAATTGAATCTGCAAGTAGAGCTTTTTTCTTTCCTTTGTTTTACTTTCAACCTTGCCATTTGTAGGGAGATGAGAAGTTGTGCTTACTGCATGTTGCCAAAGGTGTTACACCACTGACAATAAACTGCTGGTTTTCTGTTCTACCTGTAGTTCCAAAGGCCAACCTACCAAGTCTCAGAAAAAAACCCTAAGTGAATCAGTAAACAACAGCTTTCATTGCTGTATTATCATATTTGCTGGTATTCCTTTCTCCTCATACATCAGAATTCAATTGAGAACCTCTTCTTGATGCAAATGTGGGGTTTTTTGAGATGTCACGGAATTGTCAAACCATAAGCATTGGATTTGTGCTGATAGAAGTCCAGTTTTGGAGAACAGTACCACACTGATGCAACTATATCTATCTCAGTGTATAGGAATTACTGCTTTCTTGTCTTTATGTTGGGATTCACATTCTGACTCACATTCTCAGCTGAAAGAATGACTTGATGGAATCACTGACTACCACTGTGAAGAACACAGCTTGTTCTTCCTCTCTTCCACTTTCTGTTTCCTCCCACCACTGTTCTGAGGTCTACGCCTTTCCATGGGCTTTGCATTCCTTAAGAGCATAAGCAGTTCTGGAAGTGTTCCTTAGGCTGCTTCTATGTGAATCCATAAAGTTAGAAGGTGTGTTATTACTGTAAAACTCAAATTACGTGCATATGACTTACAAAGAGTTCTGCTCTAACTGCAGTATTTTGTCTCAAAAGTGAATTTGGCTCACAGTTAAAGATTCTCTTTTTGTCAGCTTGAACAGACCGATTATGTTCCCAAAAAGTTGAAGGTCAGCAGCTGAGGCACGGCTCTGTTGCATGGCCATAAAAGTTGATGTGAGAATTGCATGGCTCGCTTCCAGAGGCTTTGATGAAGAAATCTTTTTATAGCAAGGGCAGGTACTGGTGTTCCAAAACAGAGAAAATGGCACGTAATTTTATGAATACCTATTCAAAGAATAGACATATAAAGAGGGCTTGAGGAGGATGTACAGATCTTTATTTTTTTTAAGATACAGTTTTTATGAAAGCTTTTTAGGAGTTGGCAGCAAATCCAAACACCTGCTGCAATGTTTAATTAAAATACTCCAGCTGAATGGAAAGCTTTTCTCCTGACCTTTATTGAAAAGAAAAGGATTATTTTACTTTGCATGGTTCTGATGAAAAAAACCCTGTAGTTATTACAGGAAAAAATGCAGGTGATGAGTTTCCAGTATGAAGACTGTTAGTTTGATTGTTCCCTACACAATTGTTTTAGATTAGCTAGTTTTATTGGACCCATTTCAATTAATTTGTTTTGATTAAAGTTGCACAGGAATAGAGACAACAATTAATCTGCATCTTATGGTATGATATATTGCAATAACATTTATTTTTCTTTGTTCAGTCATGGATGTGACATTTTGATCATTATTTAATGTTGCATGATTCACCTTTTGGTCCAGATTAAAAATGTGCTGTGTCCTACAGAATTTGCTTACTACTAGCTTACACAGAAGTAAAGCAAGCCACTTAAAATACAATGAATACAATACAGTAGGAAGAAAGCTGTGTGTTACACTAAAATTTTGAATCATTCCATAAAGGTGCATTTGCAGTGTGGTGAAACACTATGTTTTGTATAAAATATGTTCATTCAGTTACAGTTCTTTATTTATCTTGGAGTTGTGACGTGAAGAGATTTTTCAGTAGGATGAATGTTCTTGTGAATCAGCTTCATAAACATCATAAGACTTGCATGTAAAGCCAGGGAGTTGTGAGAGAAATGAGCAAATAGCTGTAAATACAATGCAATGCAACTAGTTGGAAAACTTGTTACTCAAAGTTAAAAGCTAAAATGTTTATCATCTTTGAAGAATGACTGAGACTTCGCTCTTAAAACTAAACCCCAGTTACCATTTCTGTTTCTTGTTGTCAAGCTGACAGACAAAACATCAATTTCAATGTTTAAAATAGTTTGAATTCTAATGCAGATGCAACATCACCTTTTCCTAGCATAAATTGAAGAAAAATGTCAGATTGACAAGCCTAATTGTCCTTCAGTCTCCAGAACCAGCATAAAACTTTTGGAAAACCATCTATAAGTCTCGTTGAAGTATAGTGGATTTGCTTTCACATGTGTACATTTTCATATCTTTGCTGAGTCTGTCCAAAAATCAGTTGGGAGTTTTCTACCTGTCCACTTCGGCTTGGACTAGGGCAAATGAGGTTTGATTGAGGCAGGGGCAAAGAGTTCTTAAAATCTGTGATGCTTGCAGTAGGTGACAATTTCTGTTTATCTGTGAGCTGACTTACAGTAGTTTCAAACCCTTGACAGAAATAATGTTTCTTATCTCCTTACTAATCAAGGTTATCTGGTCAGGTAACCAAGAAGGAATTTCTGAACTCTGACAAAGAAAATTCCTTACAATGCATAAGTACAGTGACATGTGCCATAATTTACTTGTACTTTTTTTTTATGGAGAAAAATGTATGACTTAAATGTGGAAAGAAGTGTAAGTTTTGTAGATTAATAGAAAATGGCAATTTTTTTCTCCCTTCCTTGATGTGGAACACTAGGGCATTTTGACAATAAACTATACCTGTCAGAATGGGAGCCAATATGTAATGTTAGCAATCAGCTAAGAGGCACTTCATATGGCTTGCTATTAATCATACTGTCAATTTTAATTCCATGGGCATCCTTCTTTCCACTCTTCACTTAGAATTTATTTCAGAGCATGATCAAAGCTCTGCTGTTCATTACATTCAGCATTAGCTAATTTGGCTTTTGGCATCTCTTACCCCAGTTCCTATTAAATGCTGGCCACAAATTGAGATAAGCATTGTGCCAAAACATTTCAGGATTATCAAATGGTGACATAGAGATGGATGCATTATCATGCTGCTTTCAAGACTGTTGGGTTACTGCAAAATTAACCATTAGAAAATACTTACAAGGTCCAAGACAAATTTACACCTACAGTGGGTTTTTTCATGTCTTTTGAATTGACTACAGGATGAAACAATGTGAGAAAAATCACGTTCTTGTAACATTTCTGAAATGCTCATTTGTGTATGCTGTAGTTTTATAGGGACTTTTATACAGACAGTTTTGAAAGTGTGCTGTGTCATAAAATATTTTGGATCACAGAATATGCTGTGTTTATACAACAAGATTATTAGGGTAGCTGTGTTTTCCCAAGCTGCAGTTAGAAGTCTGTGTACAAGACTCCTATCAGAAGATCTTTTATTTAGAATTTTTTCCTTTCAGCAAGTGTTTCTAGAACCTGCTAAATCCTTAATTTCTGGTGATAGATCCAAAAACGTTGATTTGCCTGGAGAGAGGAGAAAATGCTGCTTGAGTATGTAAGTAAAACATTCCCTACTTAGCTCTTACCCCTATGTTTTTTATACTTCAGTCTTGAAGAACTAATCTGAAAGTCGGCTTAAAATTCTAGTGTAAAGATCTATAAAAAGCCTTGAACAGATATGTAAACAGTGAGAAATAAGGAACTAATGACACTTCTTTGCAGTGTCAGAGAAGTTGGTGACAAAATTTCTACAGATTTTGGGCTGCCTCACATCTTAATTGTTATTGTTAGAGAAAATTACAGAGAACAGTTGGGCTTCTAAATCTTTCAAAAAGTCTAATAAAACCAGATAATGCTTCAGTTCATTAGTGAACTGAATATAATGTAGAACAGCTATGGTTTAAACATTTGTAAAAATAAACTATAAATAATTAGAAAATTTTTTTAAAAAATATTGAATTACTAGAAAGCATAATGTGCTATAAGACAGAAAAATAGTCACAACTGTGTAAGTCATCAGATTACTTTTGCTTTCGAGATTATTAGTATGTCTTTTGGTAGAATATTTATTTATTTAATAGACTTCTCCTGATGACTTATGTTTAAATTTGTATCTGGTTTAAATACTTCCTCAGGCTGTCCAAGAGCAGGATTAAGTTTCAGAAATAGGAATGGCTTGCTTTGTGTGCTTTCCAACAGAGCCTTTTTTGAAAACAGAAGGAGAGTACAAAAATACGTAAGGTCAAAAGAGACCAGCTTCCTCACTGGGAGATGATCTTTGCAATATTTTATTTTTTGCTTTGCTTAACTCATTCCTTCTGCAGTTGCTTCCTGAAAACATGAGCACAGAATCTGCTTCCTGAGAGATTATCTCTACTTTTTTTAGAAAAACCCAACCCTTTCTTGTTGTCTTACACATGTTAGTCTCTTGCTCAGGGGTACTGGTCTGGAAATTTCTTCTTTTTTCCATTTTGATAGTATATAAAGCAATTGTAGTATTTAGAATAAATTTACTACTTCTGAAACAAGCCAATTCAATAGCCTTGAGGCATAAGACCAAGCCTAAGGAGACATGTTTCAGTGCTCCTAGAGGCCAGAGCTGCTAAAATGAACCCTGATTGTCATGCTGTATCTTAATACTTATGATTGAAATATATCTCAGAACTGCATATTGAAGCCTAGTATCTTTTTCAGCATAGATTTCTATTTATGATGTTTGACATTGGTAATTGGTAATAAGTTGGATTGGTAATAAAAATACAGACCAGGATTTCTGCACTAACTAAAACAATTTTTGAAGTGTAAATGTGAGCAGACACTGTGCCAAGCCAGCATTCTTCCTTTCAAACACGTGAATTTAGTACATACCACATCCAACCACCTCTAGGGGAAAAAAAAGGCATTGTGATTCAGCAATTGAATTTTAAGATCTAGATTCAGCAAATGACTTGGGCATTTTCAGGCTTAAATGTTTTTCTGAACATTAATATATTCATAGATATACTTAAAACTAAATATTGAGCAGGGCTAAGCTTCACAAATGTGCTGGTGTGATCAGTAGGAGATGGGTGGTTTGCTCATGCCCCTCTGATGGTCTGTGAAATGTTCTGTCAGAAATGTAGTTGCCAGTTTTCCTTGGGCAGCCTTTGCAGGTTCGTGTGTGTGTTCCTCTTCTGAGAGGAGGAACTGGACATTCTGTTACAGATTATGAATGGACTAGATAATGCCATCTCTGCTTACACTTTCTGACGTGTTTTGTAATAAGCTTCTGTTCAGCTGCATCTCTCTCAGCCACATTTTAATGGGATAGGCTTAACCCTGCTGGATGGGTTGGTTAAGTTGGGAGTTTTGAGGTTTTGCATTTTTACATAAATGCCTTCCACCTTTTATGAAAGTTGAAGTTCTAGAAATAAAAAAATAAATATATAATATAAATATATATAATATAAATATATAAAAATGAGATTATTATGTTGAGAAGAGGCATTGTATCTGTGATCTGCAGTAGCAATTTGAAGGCTGACAGAAGTCTCAGTCTGATCTAAAGAATGTGCTTTATGATGCTCCTATGAGCATGGTTTGGGTGGTTTTCTGAAACATCTTTGGTCCATGTGCTTAGTAGAGACTTAAAGGAGAATATCAGCATGAACTTTTCACTGTACTTAGCATATTCCATTTGAGAGCTGAGACTGATATCACTATGTTGGAGTGGCAAGAGGTATTGGATCAGAGGCAGGAAGGCTGCACTTCAGTCCTAAGTGCTTCCCTGGAGTTTCAGCAGGAAGGAGAAGAAAGCTTGTTCTGGCTGAAATAAGGGACAGATGGGAATAAGTAGGGTAGGTGGAGCTTACAGACTGTGGCAGGCTTCAGGACTCTTAAGTGTGTGCTTGTGTATATCTGTGGGAAGAGAACACAGTCTCAAGGTTAATGGGAGAGGTGAAGAAGACTTGAAATAGAACCAACATGAAATAATTCTTTTATCATTCCCCTTCCTCCCACAGGATTTTGGACATGTCTGTGGATAAAATGAAATTTTGAAAGAAAAATTCCATAATAATATATGGGATATGTGATTTTAAAAGCAGCATTTGCCAGAGTAGCAGAAAAAAGACCCTTTTTAAAGTCCCTCAGCTGTGATAATTCTGCTCCATTAGCAAGACTCTATTGAAGCCAGTTCAGTCTAAAAGAGGGAAGGAAAGTTTGGTTATGCTTTCTTCTTATGTATTGAAGAAATATTTGCTCATAAATTTATTACTGTCTATTAAAGACAGTTTAATTTAATTGAACTTCCTGAGCTTTATGAAAAGTTCTCTTTGCCTGTATTGCTCCCTTGACAAAATTATTTTGCACTTTCTTCCTGCCTTTTATTCTCGTCTTGGAAAGATGCAAGACCCTCAAAGCTAAAAACTGTTGCCACAAAAACATGGAAATTGGTTTGAGTCTTTTTTTTTTTTTGTCTGTTCTTAGTGTTTGATCTTAGCTTAGTTTAATGTCAGAATATTGTGATCCAGAGTTGTAAACAAAGAAGCCAATGATCCCCCTGCCTTCTGTCTGACAGCAACATGATCTTGCATTGATACTTTCCTTTGGCAAAGGCATTTTGCACATGCCAGTAGAGGACAGAGGTTCCAAGTGATGTGTCACTCTCAGGCATTGGCTTTTGTGTAGAGTTCTTTACCTGTGCAGAATTAGTAACCAGTGACTACCTTGTGTCATAGTATGTACTGGTTTGAGACTGGACTAGGTCCAGATTTCTGATTTTATTTGAAAGTTTCTATAAGTATTAGATTCTAAATAGCCTTTTGATGCAAAATTTTATTAAAGTCTCTCCAAGCTGACGCTTGGCATGCACTTTATCAGCAACACAGCTACTGCTTATGTTCCTTTTTTTCTTTTTTTTTTTTCTTTTTTTTCCTTTGGTTGAGTAGATTTTATCAGGAATTGCTGCAGTAAAACCACGGTAGAAATCAAATTAGCTGTTCATAATTCCAGGAATTTAACCCTAATTTTCATTTTCTGTTTTAGAAGAGGCGAGGTTGGGGACCCACTACTGCAAAACACAGCTGCTGCCTGTACTTTTGTCAGTGGCTTTGCAGAACAGAATAGTTCTTCTGGCTCTCTAAACACCTGGCACAAGACCACAAAGAGTTTGATGGCACTGCATTTATCAGGAGGAAGAGACCCAGTGCTGTTTCTGTGCCCGCTTGGCAGATTGCAAAATAAGAGGGGACTTTGCTGTTGGCATTGAAGAGCTTACAGCTTGTGGGAATGTTACCCTGGGTTTTTCTCGCAGTGTAATAGTCCTCTTGTAATCATAAAGGGCATTTTCTTGGAAACAGCACTGCTTTTTAATGGTTGCAGTTAGAAATAACGGTTGGATTTATAACGTGGTTTAACACAACCCCTCCCCCCCAAAAAAAACCAACACCGAAACAAAACAAAAAACCCCCAAAACAAAACTCAGCTCTATGAAGAAATTTTAGTATTGAACAAATACATTTTCACTAGTGTAGCAAATTTTTAAAAGTATTTTGGTTTTATATTCATACTAGTGTAATGAAAGCAGATCTTGCTGTCTCCTGATGATTAATATTGTACATTTATTTTCTGAAAGCAGATGTCTCCTTTTTATGGATCTGACTTGCAGGAATTATACTAAAACAAGATTAAGAAATCAGTATGGGATGTGAATGATATAATGAACTCAACCACTCCTCTCTACATTTTCCTTCAATTTCTCTATTACAGGATAACTATTTACATTACCTTAGTCAAATTCCAAAATTTGAATTTCAAAACACAATATAAACTGCTAATAAAGTAGATACATTTCTCTTAAAGATTTTTTTGTGGATCATATGACCTGCATTCATCATGTCTGCCGGTTACCTTGACAATTTCATTAATACTACTCCAAATTTGCAAATAGTAACAGCTGGAAAAGTTATCCAAGGGGACTGTTGCTCTGATGTTGTTTTTTTTTCCAGGTTCACAGGAGTTATGAGGTGGGCTTGAACACCATTTGCAATCTGTTAAGTCCAATATATTTTCTGAGATCACAAGTCCTGCCCACGGGGACAACCCGTGCAGTCTGAGCACTTTATGACTGGTAAAGCTTTGTTTCGAAGGGAGGGAAAAGAACATAAAAAAGCCATTTTTGAGGGGTAAACCAAACATCTACCTAACTCAATAGTCTGTTTGTTTTTTTTTTACAATGGCCCACAGTGGATGCCTAGAAAAGAGAATGACAGTGGGGCAAGCAGTAGTGGCTTTCCGCATCTGTACTCCAACTTTTGATCCCTCTCTGGCTTGAAGACTTTCTGAAACTTTCTGAGTCAGAGATTCTGCCTTCATGTTTGAGGCTGTATCCCTGTGTTTATTGGCTGAGTTGTGCTAGCAGGAAAAGTGACTTCTGAAAAGCAGCTATTTAGTTGATACTGCAATAAAACTCTCACACAGTGAAGTAATTAAAACACGTTGCCCTTCTAAAGCTATTTTAAAAGATACAGTGTTTTCCAGGATTAACTGCAGTATTTTTCTTGGGTTTGGTTCTGGTTTCCTGAGATGTCTCTTCTATTCCCTCCTCATCTGTATTGAAAAGGGGGAAAATTACCATAATATTATTTACGTTTCCTTGAAATTTATTTATTTTCTTAAAAGTTGTTTACATTTGGAGCTATTTTGAAGTCTCTGTGTAAAGTTACTAGTTTGGATTATGTTTTCAAAGCTCTTCAAGCAGCAGTGCTTGAATAACTACAGTTCCAAAATTTGATTCTCACTCTTTAATATGGTAAAAAAAAATACAATCTTTTTCTTTTGCTGAGCAATGTGAGATGAACTCTAGCCCAGAGGACTTTGGGCAGCTAGAAGCACCATTGTTTGATGTTAAGTCTTTTTTTAACTGTATTTTTAACTGTAATTGTAACTTTTCAAATAAATATCCCTCTCCAAATCTCTCAGTTTTTGCTCGTTCTATCTTAAGTATAAGATTTTTAGCCTAATCCTGTTATTTAGTTTTGAGTTATTCCCAATGTGATTTCTTTATTTTCATGTTTCCGTACCAGAATTTTATCTGTAGATTAGTTATTACCCTTCAACCTGTGATTATTTATGATTCTGTTCTGCATAGGAGTGTTGTTTGTTTTGTTACAGTCTTCGGTATTTTACCTTTTTCCATTTAAAAGGTTCCTCTGAAGCTAACTCTGATTCATGTTTTATTGCTGTGTATCTCTAGCACAAACCAACATTATCCTTGCACTGTTTGTTTCCTAGACCTACTGTGTTTCTGTAATACATTTTAAAAAATAATTGAACATATGGCTCTTTGTTACTGTTCTCTTACTTGTTACCATTATCTGACTTTTTACTTTAACTCTTATTTATTGGACTTGGCTTGTTTAGAGTTTCACTACCACTGCTGTGAGGTCTGTAGTGGTTTTGTTAGCTTCTTGCTTTTATAATTCCAGAATCTCAGGGATTTTGAATCTGTTACATTGTTATTCAGGTGCCCAAGTCCATCAAGATCTTACAGTTCAGCAAAATGTGTTTCAGAAAGGAACACTGATCTGCTCCATTGTATAAAAAAAAGTCAGGGGGATTTGCTAAGTAGCTTGGACATGGAATCTCAATGTAAGCACCTCCACGAGTATCATCTTGTCAGTGGAACTGAAGCACGTGCTTGAAGTTAAGCACATATTTAAGTGTTGCCTTACCTTGGTCAGGGTTTTCTCGGCTAGGAGCAAGTCCCTGCTTACAAAAATGCAGTGTATGTTAGCTCAGCCCTTGATAGAATAAGATTAAATTATTATTTAGATTATAGCTGGCATAAATGAAGAAACAAAACACTGACTTGACAGTTTGACACTTATTTTTGGTGAGATAAGGGGAATAGTGCGTATTTAGGTGAAATTTAAAAACTGGTCACTGACTAGGTTCAAGAGGACTTCATGCCTGTTTTCTCTTAAGTAAGATTGTAGTCTTTTGGAATAAATTATGGCTCATTTGGCTTCCTATACCTGAAATGTTTTTCCGTTTCCTGGAAGTTTCTGTTCATGAGTGTGCTGCTTCTTTAAGGGTCATATTTTATTTTGTTTTGTTCTCTTCTGATGCTTTCTCAGCAGTGCTTTTACGTTTCAATAACTTCTCTAAGGCAGGAATTGTTCATATTGTTCATATTTTTACAATAGCTTGTTTCATTTGTATCATGACATACATAATATTTGTGTGCAGGCATGTATGCGTGTTGCTATAATTGCATCTGACTATATACATACACAAAAATTTACTATGAAACTGTATTTGCTGGGTGCCATAATTCAATTTTGATGCACCAATAATATGTATTAAAAGCTATTAGTTTGTCTGGAATCACAAATACAAAACTGATTTAGAAATTTATAGTATATAGTGAAAATAGGATTATTATGAAAATAAGCCAAACTATGTTTATATTCAAATTGGGAATGACTGTAAATAGAAAAAATACAGAGTAGCTGAGACCTAACGTGGTTATAGTAAAGCTGTCTGTGTTGTACATGTCACAAAAAATCATTGTTTATACCTCTATTACTAAAACTTGAAATTAATATTATGCTGTTCTCTCCCTGCTTCAAGCTCTGTAGAACAATGATTTTCTTTCTCCTTTTTTTCCCAGCACTTGCTACTAGCAATAAAGTTTATCATGGCGTTTGTAATTCCGGATAAACCAAGAGATATCCAGATGAAACTCGCGAAATTGGAATTTGAATCTTTAGAGGCTCTCAAACAACAGGTAAGAGCATTTCAGGTACTGCTTCATTTTCTGTTAATCCATCATTGCTTAAGAAGTGGAGCAGAGTTTTAACCTATTTATCTGCCATTTCAACCCAGTAATGTATGAAAGTCCACATCAGGAAAATAATCTTCCTTTTCAGACAGCTTGAAATTCCTGGTATGGCTAGTAATGTAGCAACTTGTAATGTCTGTTGTCCTTGTGTGTGCAAACATATTTTGTTTATATTGTCACTTTTAAAGGACATTGGGCTCCATGAAACCTCATTTCATCCCCTGGAGGTGTTTATTATTGCAACACTAGGATTTCTTTCATTGCTGAAATACCATCACAAGTAGACAGTTAACTTGGCTCAAATATTAATCAGAAATTGTAAACAGGCTGAATATGTTTGAAATAATTGCGTTGTAAACTAAAGACGTGTGAGGGAATGGTAATGTTGCCTTATTTTAGTGTCCATACAATATTCTCATTTTATTGCATAAAAAAGTGTATTTTACAATATACTTAACAAGCATTCCAAAGCAAGTTAGAAAAATAAGGAACTAGATTGTTTTACTGAGAATTTCTGTTTTAACAAATGATGAAGAATTGCATGGGACTAGCTTCAGTAGGACACAGAGATTCTACAGAGCTGGTTTTGCAATGGCACCATTCTTTAGGAGTTTCTGACTGTACCATGCTAGATAGGATTTCTAAGCTATCTTACATATCAGAAAACAAACAAAAAAACCCCTAGCATTGAGATGGAGAGACTAGTTCACCTATTTATTGTTGAAGATACTTTCACACTGCAGAGCATGGTTTTACATGAACATATTCTTTGTGTGTTCCACATGCACGTGTAAACTCCTTTATACTTTTATTTGTGTAAAATGGAATGTTACTTTTTAAAGCATCCACTGTAGCTGCAGGTGACAAAATGATCTCTTGGTTCTGGACAAACTGAGCCTATAAACAATGCACTACCTTTTCTAGTTAAAATACCACAGTTTTGTGTGATTCTAGAACATCTCTATTGAGGTCAGTGCTGTCTTTCATAATCAACCATAACAAACAAAATCCAAATTACAATTGAATCTAATGCCTGATAGTTTTGTTTTGCTTTTTTCTGGTATGTTGATGTGAAGTTAACAAGAGCTGTTTGGGGTCTCATGTGGTTTTTAGATAATATTAAAAGAAACAGGACTACATTTCTATTTCAGTTGTTCTTTCTGTTTTCATTTTGTAGACCAGCAAAAATAGGTCATCTGCCAGAACCTTAAGGTCAAGTGAATGTAGTCAGTCACCTTGGGTTGTAATGTTCCAGTTGGAATATATATAGTCTCTTTCAATATGAGTGTGTGTGTCAGCAGTAGGGTCTTCATCTTGTGTCCTTGCATCTGTGTATTCCTACAATAATACATGCCTGATTCCCAGTTCTTCAGGGTTGCTTCATTAATTCAGTAGTGAAAAGTAAAAGTTAGTCTGAATTTCAGCAAGAGCCTAGTTCTCACCTATACTTTCAGGCTTCCTACGGGATCTGGGAAGACTGTTGACTGGGTTTCAGGTGCCTTGGTAGTTACTTTAAACACAAGTGTCTGCCATCACTTTTTTAGATTTCCTCTGTTTGATACTGTGCTATGTATCCCATAGACATGTAGATATTTGGACTTTTTTTCTTGTTCTTTAAGGATTTTTTGAGTGAAAAATATCTGCATTTGAAAGTGCAATATCTGCATTGACAGTGCAAAAAGATACTGAAGCATTTATATTAGAAGCACATTTTCTAGTTCTTCCCCCTGCTACTGAGAGTCAGCTGGTAATTTATACTGTATGTATTACTTTCAAGCAAAAAACAAGAACAGCAAAGTCCCCCAAAACAACTCCTTAAAAAAACAGGCATAAATGTCCGGGACAAACACGTTGTGGGATCAAATGTTATGGAAAAAGTGGTTCATATACTTCTGTGTAAGTATGCATTGCATTCCTTTCTTGATGCTATCCAGACATGCATTCCATTGTGTTTTCCCATATGATCTTTTAGAGTACTACTGTCTTGGGATGTAGCTACTAGAAGGGTATTTACAATGACAGACTATAAACCTCTGAGATGCCAAAATAGATTATTAGGCTTCATATATAGTGCATGGAGAGAAGATCTCCTAATACAACTGCTTTGAACAGTTGTATTGATTTTGCTTGGGATCCTTAACTTTAGATAGTGTGAGTACCTTTACATTTTCATTAATGCTAAGCTAATTGCTTTTTAACCTAGTGCAGTGGGACTGTAACTATTCTCTGTTCAAATCCGTTTGAAGACTTGAATGTCTGTTTGAAAGGGATTTTAGGGAATAGAGTGTCTCAGTTCTGTAACAGAGATGAGCAGTCATCAGTAGAGCTTATTAAAAAAAAACCCCTGCTATATGGTGAAAAATGCCATAATTAAAAAAAAATCATTTTATATTGGAATGTCAGTCTTGTTTTGAAGTTCTCAACTTTTGAAGTTCTCAAACTTTAAGAAAGCTTTTTAGGAACTTCTGAAATGTTTCTTTGAAACATTTCTTTACATAGTTTGTGTTAAGACTGTTGAAGGGAGTGGACTCTTGAATGGCTTGTAATAACTTGATCTATTTTGAAAATACTTTTTTTGATACATTCTGAGTATCATAACAAATTTGCTAATGTAACTCCAGAGAAAATACTTTACCCTTTCTGAATCTGGATTGGGGAACATGCTACATCTATAGACTTTATTTCAAGTTTCCCTGATGTCCTTCAGTGTAAAGAATGATGAAGAAGGCCGGTTAGACTCTATTTTGGGGAGGGGAGAGGGCAGAGAATAAATGAATGTAAACTTTTTATGGAGGACTAAAGAGAATATCCAGATTTTTGGAAGAGGAGCAGGAATGATTCCTTCCACAGTCCCCAAAGTGTTGTCACCTGGAAGAAAGCCTGGATAATGGGCAACTAGAAATGGGTATTGTCTGCCACTGGAACGATGGACCCTTTTCAGTGAGAATCATGATCCTTCTTAGGGAAGTAACTGTCTGGTAAAGTGGGTGAGGTGCCCTTGCATCTTTACAGTACCCTGCTCTGTTGCATCTGTTAGCTGCAACTGCAGAAGCATGCCTTGCTCTTTGGTCTAGTCCCTATTTGGAGGAGGATCAAGTCTAGGTGTACCTGCAGGCAGCAAGGGAGCAGTCAGTTAATTCTTCAGTGGTTCTGGAATTACCATTGGCCTACATCATACATTGGACCAATGATATAAACTCGTGTGAGATCACTGTCTAGCATTTTCAGGGCAGCAACAGCTTCTGGACAGATCAAAGCTTTAAGAATAGACAAAAGGCCCTCCTGCTTGGAGAAAAGGGTCTGTATCCTTATAAAAGGTCTAAGTTCTAGAAACACAAGACAACCACAGATTAAACAGCATAACTTGCATTTTGTGGACTCGACTACAGTCGTATTTTCAAGTATTAGGAGATCTCCTCAGTATTACATTCTTCCAGTTGAGGCAAACATCAAATAAATACCTTTTTTCTGCACTGAAACTAGTCCCAGGCAAAGCAAATGAGAGACAGATTGGGGAAAAATAATTGTAATATTATAAAAATATTATAGTAATTATTTTCTGATCATGAAATACAGAGAGTAACAACTCCAGCATGATGTCTAACTAATTATTTTTCAAGGAAGGATGAAGTTTTAAATGATGGGGAATCTTTTCACAAAGTGCAACTCGTTATACAGCATCAATACTAGCTCTGAAAACAAAAGTTTATTAATGTAAAAATGGTTGTGTTTTTTATGGTACTTTTGCATTAAAACATCTGAACTATATAAATTGGGTAAAGATTCTTTTTCCTTATATTATCTCCTTCACCGCTATCTCAGCAAAATACACATAGCTCTGATAGCAGCAATAGAGAAATACAATTTAGTGCACAATTTGGCTTTTTCAGAGGAACTACAGGGGGGGAAACTGTCCTTAAGCTGGAGCAGAAATGCAGATGTGCATGATTTTATGCTCCATGCATCCCTTCCTGGTTTCCTCCCCACCCCCAGCCCTTACTTCCAAGGGGACCTAATGTATAAACTTCCTGTCATCCCTGTGCTTTAGTTTCCTTCCTTAAGTGTTCTAGCCATTGGTGGCCAGTATCTTTTAACAGGAATGCCTTTTCCTTCTGATATGTGAAGCCTTTCAGTGCTTCCTCTGAAGAAGTATGTCCATCTGTTAGATATCTGGTGTCCATCTGTAAAAGTTCCACCAGAAGGAGACTCCAGATAGATGACGTGCTTGTGAGCAAAGGGTCAGCTGATTGACAGCTGTCATCCTTCCTCAGCTGACAGCAATGAAAAGGGTCAAGGTTATTGAACACCAGCCGTGAAAATAAGCCTCCTTTCTCCTCCCTGGTGTATTTCTGTTTAGAGAGAGATAAAGCAATGTGGTTATTCAGCCTGGGCCAAGTGGAGAAAGACCTTTTGCTCTTTCATGCAGCATCTCCCTTGGTAGTTGTACTATCCACATACAATTGCTTAGTGGCAATGGTATAGTCTGGATATCCATAAACAATTGCTTCAGTTGCTTTAGAGTGAGATCTAGTTGTCTGTAAGTCAGTAGTGCTTCTTCTTAATGATTTCCAGCAGAATAACAAGTTTTTTGAAGCAACAGTAGGTGCAGCTTTCATTAGGATTTCTCCAGCAATGTCACGCATTTCCTGAAAATGGTCTTCTGTCTCAGCTCCCTCTCAAGGAAATGAAAGAAATGAAGAATGCTGTGACTGATCTCTGCATCATCTTCATTGACCAAAGGCTTCTTCAAAACACTTCTTGCACTGTGTTAATTAGCTTTTTTTTGAAAAGGATGATGAGACAATGACAAAAAGAGACTGGTGTTTGTTCACCTAGGTGTAGTCATATGAAAGCTTAAACCCTTTCTCCCTCTTTCTGCAGGTATTCTGGCATGCAAAAGTTGCTGTTCTCTCCAGTGAAAACCTTCTGCTTCAAGTAATTTCAGTGCTTTAACATTGCAATTCACAGCACTGCAGCAGCTCTAGTAATTGCAAAGCTTTCTGGTTTCTGACTGCAATTGCTGAACCTTGCCATTTCCCCTAGGAATGGTACCAACTAGCACTAATCATGTCCTTTCCAGGAGGAATACACTATTCTGACACCTGCCCTGCTAGAGTGTGTAGCCTCTCTGAGAACAGCTCTTTTTAGCTCAAAGCAAAACAAAGAGGTACTGCTAACTTAAGGGTCTTCTGCACTATGTAACGTTTGTTTGT
Organism: Manacus candei; assembly: GCF_025592945.1. Taxonomy (NCBI): domain Eukaryota; kingdom Metazoa; phylum Chordata; class Aves; order Passeriformes; family Pipridae; genus Manacus; species Manacus candei. The sequence continues at coordinate 4,382,307 of NW_026138074.1, read as the reverse complement.
GGTCCTTGCAGCTCTTCAAGCTGTTGTTCTTGCAGAGATTTTCTAATTACTAATGTGTCATGGGTCTCAGAATGTGACTGTGGGTGTGATGGGCCAATATAGCTGCTTGAATTATCAGTGAGCCTCAGAAATTACCCTTCTTTTTTGGTGGGGGAAGGAAGAGAACAGGATCTTTGTTTTTAACTATTAAACGTTGGGAGAGCTTGAATCATTAATTCTTAATGTCCTGGTTATTTATCTTGTAAAATAGAAACCGAAGACAGTTTTTGTTTTTTCTTGAAGACAGTTTACTGAAACAAACTCAGTGAATTTCTGCCTTATTACTGTATTGTTTCTGCTATAATTACCAGAATTTAGAGGGACCTGTAGTTTCAGGACTTCCCTCAAAACTGATAATAAAAGGAGAAGCTTGTTCCACGCTCCCTGTCAATGCTGAGCAAATATAAGGCTACAGTCAGACAAGAGGAAGGGCAAGTATCTGACATGAAAAGATTTCATTCGAATAATCAAAGATTTGCAAAAACAACCTGTAGGAAAGGCTGGTAAAACTTGAGCTTAAACATTGAATTTAGGTTAAAACAGAATGTGATGAAATCAACCATTTGCTTTATGTTTTGCCACAGCCCCACCAAACAAGTCCTTAAAAATAATATTGTTTCTAAAGAAAAGAAGTTTTTTTAACAAAGGTTCATTTTTTTTTCTGTAAAAATATGTGCTGCACTTTTTTTGATAGACTCCACTGGTTTGTGTAATCAGACATAACTCACGGTTGATGTTAAAATAGAACCATTACTAATCATTTTTGTTTGCTTTAAGTTTTTTTAAGAGGACAAACTTATAAATTCAACTTCACAAATGTGTTTTTTTCTGAGTGAATAGGCAAGATGCTTTAAGACATGTCAGTATAACATTAGCGTATGTTTGATTGCAGCAGGGATATAATTCAAGTAAGATCCATTATATTTTCATAACACAGTTTTTTAAGCATAGAAAGACTTGCACCCAGTCATAGAACAGATTGTGGTCAAGCATAGTTTTACCTGTGTATTTTAAACATGAATTCTTTTAATGCTGGAGCTTGCTTGAGAGTGTGGTAATGAAAATTACTTTCAATATAGAGGTATTAGCAAAAGAAAAATATATGATGGTCCTTTAAGAAAAAAAAAAGTGAAATCAAAAGCCCTTTAATTTGGGAGGAAGGTTTTTTTGTCCCCATTTATGACTTCAGCTAGAGGTGAGATGACATCAAATCTGTCTAGAGGGAAATAAGTTAAACTTTTAAATGTGGGAACCTTGAGAGCTAACAGTATAAATATAAACTTTTAAATACATATAAATGTGATGGTATCTGATGCTTCTGTATGTTCTTAATGGGAACAGAAACAAACAGTGCACCAACTTCCCAGCAGATGTAATTTCCTTTTCCAACCATCCATGTGTTCTCTGTGGCTATTGCCAGGGGCAAAATTGTCCATCAAGTTATGTTTCCGTAACAGCTGAGTCTCTCTGGAAAGATAACCCATTTTACCTTTTTCAAATCCTGACTTAGAGCCTAGTGGTGGAATGAACATCAGTCAGTTCAGTATTCTCTTTATGCCTGACATCCTAGGTCATTGATAGGATACCATCTTAACAAGGAAACGTGGAGTAAGGGGATAGGGTAAAAACTAGGTTAAAATTGTTTCGACTGTAAGACTACTGCAGCTCCCTCAGGCTTTCATAGTTTCAGAACCCAGAGGGGATCCCAATTATATGTGTACTGGTTTGAATACAAGGGAACAGGCTATTCCACTTCCATGCAAATGAGAGTAAAGTGCACAGTGAGATTTGATTTAAAGAAATCTGGTAGCCAGCTTTCAATAGGACATTCATGTGTCTGTAGTTACAGACTTCTAAGTGATGATTGTACCTGTTACTGAGAAGGTGAGGACTAGAGCAAGAAGTGAAAAATAAATATCTTCTCTTGTTAAAATTCCTTCAAAAGAAGAGAATCCCAAAAGGATTACACTTACCATATTTTCATAACTTTCTTTATAGATCTGAATAGAAGTTGATGATAAAAAATACAGTATATTTTGCAAGCAACTGTGGACTCCTACACACCTATCTCAATTTAAATATCCTTTTCCCTATGCGACCTCAAAAGATCCCAGTGAGAACAATAGGCCTTTTAAAGGAAAAGCTATTTTATTTTAAATAATTAAACTTGACTCTGGAAAGCTTTCTGTATGAGCAGGAAGACAGTAGATAGAATGCATCTCAACTTTTCAGAGATGATGATTTCAGCCAAATTTTAGATGTTTATATATTACCTGATTATACCACTACCACCCCTCCTCCCAAGAAAACCTGTCGTCCTGTCTACAGGGTGAACTCTTACTGAGACTAACTAGAGATCAAAAAGCAAGACCCCACAGAACTCCTGAAAAAAGGAGGCAAAAATTTAAAATTAGGTTCATGACTGCTTGTTGCTAGTGATGACACTTGCACCATGACTGACTCTTTGTACATGCTGTGTAGCCTGATCGTGGTGATTCTGAGAATAAGTGTCCGCTATGATGTGTTGCCTACCTAGCCACTGGGGTTTTGTTCATTTTTGAATTTGAAAAAATGTCTGTGGCTACTGGTGCTGCCTTGTATAGTCATACCTTCTGTGGCATGAGAAACAGTACTCTGATATATATCTGCCATTTCAGTGAGGTGGGTAAAACTCATGCCAAATAGTCAAGTCCTTGCCATATTGATTCATTTTTGTTCTGAAATCAGATGTAATTGTTTGTCTGAATAACATAAAAAGAAAAATAAGCGGTTAGTATGTGTACATTTTGTTTCAATTGCATAGTATATATTTATAAATATATACATGACTTAAGTAGCACATGCTTTTTGTATGTTAGAGCAATTGTTTTGCAAACTCTCATCACAGAGTACTTTGTAAAGGTGGTTTTATGGACAGTTGCTTCTGGCACTTTCGAGTATCTAATTCTGTACCTTCCCTCAGCATCTAAAGAGGTGATATAGTTGAAAATGTGTTGGGGGAGGTGATTTTCAAAAGATAAAAATTGGCACTTATCTTCACTGTGTATTATTTTCCCTATTTTTCAGTCTGTGATGTTGACCTGAACATATAAATTAGAGGTGCATTGTTTTAATTTGCAGGCCACAGCTTTTTTATAATCAGAGATGTGCAAACAAACCAGACATAAACTATTTCACCAGTCTGTACATAGATACATTTTTGCTTAATTCACAACAGACAGCTAAGTCCCTCAGTACAGTCAAGGACAATGTTGCAAAGTAAGAGCGAAAACACACTCTACAGACACTTTGATCTGTCCCTTACTGAATTCACGCCCAGCACCATCTTTCCTGATACTTTATGCTACAACTATGGTTTGAAATTTAATCTCATAAGGGATCTTTTATTGCAGAGATCAGTCCTTTGACTGTCACAGGGTGGACCCTCTCCTGCATGGCTCAGATCCCCGTCACACAAGCAGTGACAATTTGTGCAGTTAGTTCTCCAACTACTGCTCTGCACTAGTAATGTCCTTGAAGATTATTACATTTTTTTTTGTATGAACCCTTTCAGTGTTAGCAATGAATTATCTTAAAGCATTAGCTTTCCTGTCCCTTATCATCTCACTTAATTGTGGTTAAGGATGGGTGGAATTGTTGCTTTTCTTTCTCCAAAAATAGAGAAAAATTGCACTGGAGGAGGTTTCAGTCTTTGAGTGCCTTTGTCTCTTGATGCCTGCCTGGCAGGTAGTGCAAGTGATTGACTCTTAGTCAAATTACCATTCCCTAGGAGCCACTGAGTTCCCACAAACTGGACAGCATATGGCAGCATTTGGATTTTGGCTTGGGGGTTTTGTGCCACTCGTAATTTTCTAGAACAAATTATCAATTCATATTTCATTTACATTCTTTTAATTTTTGCATGTTATTTGGCAGCTTTGCTGCTTCTCAAAATTTGCGATAATTCAAAAATTTAAATGTAGTCAAATTTGTGCTGAGGAAGACTTTCCAAGTGAACAGACGGATGTGAAGCAGCCTGGTCCAACAAAGGTGGCTTTATTTGTTTTAACTCCAATGCTTTAGAAGGCTTCTGCAAACTCTACAAATGTTCATCTGTGTCAGCTGAAAAATAGTCATGTCTGATATAGGTTTCTCTGTTGTATCAGAATAAACACCGGCCACTTGTTCATAGATAATTAGCAAGTGTGTGTTCTTTGTCAACACCTGTTTTCTAACTGTTTTCTACTGTATCCATAATATAAAGAATTTTGCTATAATATCTTAAATAATTTTGGTCTTTACCAATATCCAGATTCATATTTATACTATATTTAAACATGATCTTTAAGAGTTTGTGATTTCACAGAATTATAGATTGGTGTGAGTTGGGACAGCTAAAAGTCTTCCAAGCCCAACATCCCCATGTTGAGCTAGCTGGTATAGCTGAAAGCTCTTTGTGAACTAGGAAAGGTCATATTTATAAGATAAAATACTTCCAATGAGTGACATTTTGTCAGAGAGGTTTTTTGAGGATTCTTCTATTTGCTTTGGAAGATGAAAATAAAATCTATTATTTGTTTTCTGGAACATGTTGAATTGTATGTGGGATTTTCTTTGTGAAAACGTCATGCATATGTTAAAACAAAAAGTCCCACCTCTCTCACTTGTAGAGATGTAAGTGCTCTAACTCCAAGTTGAATATACATGTGTGGCAGAACAGCACCAGCCAAATTTATTCTGTGTATTTCATAGATAGAAAAAGTGAGGAAAGTAATATTTTCACTAAGGATTGTGTAACAATGCTGGAGATATATTATTTGACTGAAATGAAACTAGTAAATGATGAGGAGCTGCAGAAAATTTGATCCCTTAACAGAGCATGACAGGATGTCCAGTGTCTGAGGAAGGAGCAGAGACAGCCTCTGTGTGGAAAGTGGAAGGGAGATTGAGTCCCTTTTTCTCCCTATGCCGGATCAGGCAACAGAAGCAGGACCCTGTGTTGAGTCACTGCTAGAAGCAGGTGTCAGTCAGAAAGAAGTTTTGACTTGCTTTTTTCTCCATTTCGTGTGTCTACCCCCCCCGAAGCAACCTGCTAGCTTCCTTAGGAGGGCACTGGTAGCACTTGTATTATCAAAGGAACTTGGTTGTGGCATTTAAGAAATTGGTATAAATGATTAGGAAATCAGAAAGGAGCTGCGATGGCATACCAAGAATGCAGGAGATGAAGATAGGAAAGTCTGCAGAGATTAAGCTCTGATAGTTTTTCTGGCTAATGCACATTTAAGATGCATGTGTGAGAAGAAGTCTGTATCTACCATAGGTACATTTATAAGCCTTTTGTCCAAATATCAACAGTTCTTTTTAATACATGTACAGATGACTCTCTTAAATTATGTGACAGCCATAACCAGTAGTTTGCAACCTTTGCTACCATAATACAGGGGAGATTATTTAGGAATGATTTGTTTAGCTTATCAAGAAAAGGGTTGAGAGGTGTCTTGTTATGTAGGTGTGTATTCACTTGTGCATGAAAGTGTAGTGGGAGACCTTTTAACCTTCTTGATAAAAAATGTAATGTGGTCCAGTGTCTGAAATCAGACATTACATAAAGGAGGCATGATTTTGTACCTGAGAAATTTGGTCAGTGTTGGTTCATATTAGAAATGGAGTGTATCAGGGACAAAACAACCTTTTATCAAAGATGGTATGCCGTGTCTACCAGCATCCACAGATATCTAGGAAAGAACAGGGAAGTGTGGCAACTAGGTGGTGTGCTTCCTTCTAAAACTATCACACTTTCCAGTAATTTTTAGCTCTTGATTTTTCTAAGACAGAGGTGGTTTCCTTGTATTTAGTAATCTTCAGTTATTTTCTGTTCCATGATAGTGTTCTGTTCCTCTTTGAACCATTTTTAGCTTTAGGGTACACAGTATCCTTTGGCAAGAAGTGCCACAACTCATTATTCTTGGCCAAGGACATAGGTTGTTCATTTGCAGATGTCTTAATATATTCTAATCAGGTTTGGTAGAAAAAGGTTTTAGATTCTACATATGAGAGGAAGTATTTGACTGAATTGTCATGGAGGTCCTTTTGTTTTCTGGAGTCTGTGAATTTGAGTTTCTGTAATTTTATTTTATGGCCTTCGTGGAAAACACAATGGCCTGATTTGCTTTTAGCTTGTTAATGATGCTTGCAAATTTGCTTTAAGACAATTAGTCTAGTCAAATAATTTTCTTCAGGCCTTTAGCTGACTCGTTTTTTTCTCTGTTTGTGTATAGATGGCCAAATAATGTGAATTGGTGCAAAGAGTCCTTTTCTTGGAGACCAGTTTAACATTTTGCTAACACAATGAAATCCAGACTGGTTACCAAATTTGGAAAAATTCTAGTTGCCAAAGTTTGTGTGATTTCTGGTTTTCCACCCTGTTGTGGTACCTGAATTGATTTATCTAACCTGTTCCTTGCCACCACAGTGGGCATATTAGGTTCTAAGTGTACTTTCCTGTTCTTTTCCTATGGAAAATTGCTTTAATCTGCCAAAACCTGAAAAATCTAAGTACTGTCAGTTTGGCAGTTGTCATTAGATGAGATGTCAGGACATGGTGGTGGTTGATTTCATGGCCTGTTGTGTTTTTGAAGTATGCAGGGCAGTTATGCCACAATAGAACATTGACATGACAGTTTCTTAAAATAGCTGAGGTAATTTTTGTCACTCAGGACTGGGACACTTAAAAGTCCAGTGTTTCAACCTTTATAGAAGAAGAAAATATTGCATTGATGAGGAATAGTTTTGTATTCCTTGATATAGTTGTTTTTTTACATGTGTGACTCATATAAAATTGTATTATACATCTAAAATTTTTATTTAATTATAAATTAAAAGTAAATATTCCCTTAGTCATTAGCTATATTGGCTTTCTTATGAAAGGCATTTATGTGTAGAAGGGTTAAGAGTTTGTTTCATGACCAGAATGCTTAGAAATACAAAGAGGTTGAATCTTTCTGCTGTTTGGCCTCTCTTGTGTTTCGGGGGGGGCACTTTGCTTAGGGAGTTCTGGCCAGCACCTCCGTAATGCATAGCTGAATTTCAGCAGCCCATGCTTTCTGCCTAACAGTTGAGTTACATCTTTCCTTTGTAACTACTATATTCCTTTATTTTCTTAAAGGCATCTTTATAGTCACAATAGGCAGGTTTTTGAAAGTTCAGCTGAATGTAGGCAGCTGCTTTCCTTGGAGGGGATGCATTTAAAAGTTACTGTCTTTATCCCCCTGTATTGTGCGCATGTTTTCCAGCAAACATTAATCACACCGGCTAGCTTTGAGGGCAAAACTGTTGCACTAAGATAAACATTTGAGAGTCTGCTTTAATGCCCAAAGCCTCTTAGCTTTTTTAGGTCAAATTATCTTGAATCCTCTGACTGTGTTCCTAGGCATGCTACTGCTAAATGCTACTCATTAAATTCAGATTCTGTGTTGCATTTTTGTTGACAAGGTTAAAAAGAGGGTATCTCACAATTAAAGTCTCAACTTCAATGGCAAGAACTTTCTTACAGCTGGCACTTAAGAAGAATGCTGGTTGTTTTGTACTTACAATATAATCTATGCTCTTTGCATTCTGCCAGTGTCATTATATTAATACTGGTGCAAAATGAGGCTGCTCGGTTACAACAGTGTGCTAGGAGTTAAAATTTTTGTTGACCAGAATGTATGAGTTCATTTTTATACTTCTAGTTTTCTGAAAGACTTTATATTACAAATACTGTTCTCTGCAAGCTGTAAATAATTATAAGCAAACATATTTGAAAAAACCCCAAACATTATGTATTGTATAACTATCCTAGAAAAGACAAATTGAACTAATTTTCTTAAGATGCCACGGTTTTTGCATTGGTATCAGCCAAGACAAAGAACTCAGAGAACTCAGTTCATAAGAATTGTTTTTTCACAGGTTATGTTCAAAAGTTGTAGCTTTGCTAAATACTTGAGTACTGTACAACGAATTTTGTTTCCCTTCCTCCTCAGTGAATGCCCTTAGTTAATATTTGCAGTCCACTCAGCTAAAGATTAAATTACTGAGAACTGAGGAAAAAAAAAAATTGTAAAAACACAGGTTTCTCCTGCTGTGAAACCATGGCTGTACTGTATGCACAATGTGATTTTTCTAAAGTTAGGTTTACTGGCAGGGGATATGTGTGAGAATGTCCAAAAACCAGAGACCTCATCTGTTCCTGCTGGTAACTTGCATGATGCCATTAGTGTCTGTAATCTAGGGAGCTCGGCGGGTGGGGGAAGTGAGGGAGGATTGTTAGTAGTTTTTTAAAATATCTTCTTAAAAGCCGGATAGTGAGAGAGTTAGTGAGGAAGAGCTGTCAGATAGTCAAATATCTGGGAGATGGTTTGGCTGTCACAGTATTTGAAAGTTATGTAAGGTGTATAAGCATATTATATAAGTACTCCCCTGTGTTCCAGGTCACCGGCTGCTCTTCCAAAACTAACCACCACCTGCCTGAAACCAGCCTGGAAATACAGGCAGCACACTTGGGAAATGGGCATCTGCGTTATTTCTACAGCAGTGGCAGCGTGTTTGCATGAGATGCCGTGTAAAATATTCAAAAATAATATGATGATTTGTAAGAAGAACAGAATCAAATGTCCCTAAGAGATTACCTGAATTTTCTTTTAACTGAGTATCAGTTTAAAAGAGCAGATCACGTACAACAACTTGTATTGCAGTGGAATATGTTTCAATACTATGAAATGGTGGGGAGTTTTTAGGCCCAGTAGGAAAGACCTGCTGTTATGCACAGTCCTAATAAGCATTTCTTTGCGTTTGGAAAAGAGAATTGCAGCTTGGCAATTTTTTGCTAGTTATTTTGATATTGCTAGTAAAATCTTCTGCAGGTTTAACCACAGTTCTCCTGCAAAGAGAAGCATGGGTATTTCTCATGGGGGAAAGAGAGGTGGGGGAAAATCTGCTGGGGCTTCTTTAATCTGTCGCAGTTTAAGATCAAGATGAAAAGGTGTTTGATGATGAACCTTTTCCATCCTCTGCAGCACATTTTAATGGTAGCAGTAAGAGCTCCATTCTTCATGCTTCAGTCAGATAGCTACAGCACCTTCTTGACGGTGTGCCAGATTTAATTTGTATTACAGGTTAAGTGGTTGAAATCACTGTAGTAACTGTAACAGATAACAGATGAGAGCTCTACAAGACATTCTCCTCTTCTGAAGTTACTGGAAAGATTGAATTCAACTTTGTGAAGGAATACTTTTTCATCACTCAGTCTCCTTTCAAAAGCTCACTCGGAGGTGAGGAAGCCAACAGAATACCTCCATGGAGGTGGCATGGATGTCTGCAAGGAGCTTCTCATCCAGATGTTGTGGAACACAGATGACATGTCCTCTCCATGGGTACCAGAGGCCAGGTGACAAAATGACAGAATGCTATGATGGTCACTGTCCAAACAAATCAGGAGCAGTATCAGTTCCACTCTGTCCAGAAACAGTTTGCTTTGGTTATAGGATATTCACCATTAAGCTGAAGCCTCTTGACCTTTCCAACACTGAACTAAACTGAACGCATTTTTTATTACAGACTGCTAGTATGTAAGTCTGTCCTATAGCCCAGTTATCTCTTTTGCCTGATACTGCTTTGCAAAACTGCAGTCGGGATCTGCGTTCATATCCAGCATTGCTGCCTCTGACGTGTTACAGCAGGGTTAATACGATTCATTGCCAGAGTGAGAGACAGTTCAGCTGTAGGTCAGACCTTCTCCTCCATGAAACAAAGAAGAAAATTTAGTGTAGACTGACTTGCTAAGCAAAATGAAGGAAATTCTGTCCATGGGCAGCCTAATGTTAATCACCAACCTCCTGCAAAAAGCTTTCTGCTACTTCAGTCTGTTGGCTGGTCCTAAAGTAATTGCACTTTTCTATGAACTCTGTGAAGAAACATTTGGTAGAAGTTGCTGCAGCTTGTTTTCCTACTTCAGTGTCATGAAACACATTTTTGCACCTCACAATTGCTGGGATCTCATTGTCTAGTTTTTTAGCAACTGCCTTTTACTTTGTTAGTGCAAACTGAGTTTTGTATATTTTCCTTGAGGAAAGTCTCTGTCCTAATTTCCCACATTTAGGAAAATTGCCCCATGAAGCCATCCTGCAGTCCCTGCTCTTTTTAAGTGGAACATTTCACATATGCATCCTATACACTCAGAACAGGATGGTAACTCGTTGCTAGTCACTGGGAGTGAGGTCTCTGTGGGCAGTTTTTTAAAGAAGAATAATTATTTACATGTTTTAGTAGGAAACAGGTTATTTTTCAGGATGTATAGCCTGTGTTCATCATGCTGCACTGTAATTTTTTGCCTCAACAGAGTTTATATCTTACTGATTCCTTATTGATAAAGAAATGGGGAGCTGGTTGTTCCTTCTCCAGTTAGGACTTCAGGACAGGCAGACCACAACAATCATGGGTCTCAGGTGTATCACCAATACAATCCATATGACAATATAACTTAAAGAACCAGTTAAAGTAAAATAATGTTCATTTAGTATTAGGTAAACAAGGGGCAAAAAGTTTGTAGGTGAGCAAGGGGCAAACAAGTTAGCTTAGTTTTCTAGTTTTGTACATCAATCTGCAGCCAAATGGTTACCTTTATCTGACAGAAGGAGTCCCTGATGATGAAATAAATGTGCTTTGTGGAATCATTGGGTATAAAAATGGTCTCCTTCCCTTCCTGCCCTATTCTTTCAAATTTTGTACCTGCTTTTCATATTCTGTCCATTGTGCTTTGTTCTGAAAGGGTTTTTATCTTTATTCATTTTGATGTGTAGACTCTTCTAATCTTTACAGTTTTGCATTTCTTTGTTTTACTTATCTTAATGTTTCTAAGCTCCATGGGAGAGATGTTGTTAGGTTATCATACAATGAGTTTCATGAACCTGATTTAATAAATATACTCTTTGCCTCATTGCAGTTCACCCTGGACTCTAATAAGCGGTTAGGCATTTTAAAGTCTCTGTGCAGTGAGTATTTTGTAAACATCCATTTATTTGCCACTATGAGTGTTCCACAGCTCTACACAAAGTGACAATGGAATTAATCCAGGAAAAGGAACAAGCTGAAAAAAGTCATTTAAGTACCCATGCCAGCCTTGCTCTGCTAGGCAGTTTGTTTACATTGATTTTATTAGGACACAAACAAAGAACTACAGAAGAAAAGAATCTATTCTGAATTGTGCTGTTCACTCATCACAATATTCAGTATTTGAGCAAGATCTCCCAGCCTCTCAACTAGATTAAATTGCATTTAATTTACCCTCATTATGCACACATTTTTGTTATAACACTCAAAATACTCAGTTCTCAAAGGCCTTCATTTCAGTGAGAACAAAATGTGATGGTTTGTGAAGAAAGCCTGATGCAATCAAAACTGAATGCTGAAACCTGAAATTGAAAGTTGAGGAAGGTGGAGGAGTGACAGGAAAGGTAGTTGCACATAGCACACTTAGAAGACGTTCCTTCATTTCCTTTTTAACTTTGCATTGATACCAACCAAGCAATTTCCTTGTCTTCATGTAGAAAAAAAAGTGAGCAAATCCTGCCTTCATCATCATGTTGAAATGTACGTTAACTGTAAACTCTCTCATTCTATTTGAAGTCCATTTTTATTTTCCTAATGCACTAACTCTATTGCATGTATACACGTTGTTACACACCTGTGCATGTGGGTCTGTACATAGCCATATGCTCTTTATAACTGGTCTTTTTGTAGCACTGAATCAGCTTGTCAGTGACAATTTCGATAGTAATTCTGATGCTGAATCATTCAGTAGCTGCTTTATTTAAATCTTATTTATTATTTCAGGTGTTTTCAAAGTACTGATTTTTTTTCCTCTGGTTATATGTGCAGCTTATGGACCATTTACTGCATAAGCTTCTGTCGAAATACAATTTTTTCTGTATGAGCTGTTCCTCATCTTGTAAAATAACTTTCATTTTCATCAGTCTTTTGAGATAGGAGTTCTGCAGTTTGATTAGAAAGGCAAGGCTGGTCACGAGACATTTTTAGATACATTAAACACTGAATTATTGGAGTAGATTCTTTTACAGCTGAGTGAGAACCACATTTTTTGAAGACTGGACTGATGAATGAATGTTCTGTGGATATGCTTTGTAACTATTCAAGTAAAAAAAAATAAGATTACCGTAACATCGTGAATCCAGAGACAATGTAAGATAACACAAGCTAAGGAACCCTGTGCTTTAACAGCATAAACTCCTGTAGCTAATTGGTGGTATTTCTAGTAGTAGCATTTTGCTGTCATAGCTAGTTCAATTAAAATATCTGCACTGAATATATTATGTAGACACACAGGGAGAATTTGCTTTAGATATGCTAGTCTCTCCTGTTCCTTGAAGAAAAGCAGAAAAAGAGGCTCCTCTGAACAGGACCCTAACTTGGAGTTATGAGCAATCCCTGAAAGAACCTACCCCTCTCTGTTAACTGTACATGGAGCATCTTAGGACTAGTCTCCCTCAGGGTGAAGTGTGAATATTTTCATGGATAGATGCCAGCTAAGAACTTGGTCCATAATATACATCCTGCTTGAAAATGGAAGTGTTTATATTTTGACCAAGTAAAGGACAAAATTAGATATGTCATGATTTACTCAGGAGTGAATAATGCACCCCATTAATACAAGACTGAATTTGAGCTTCAGGAAATGTGAGTATCATCCCTATAAAAGGTCCTGCTTGGTAGTGTCTCTTTGTGTCTTTTATTATGCTTTATTTAAACAAAATGGCTCAAATGAAATGGATGAATGAAATGTCTTTTTAAGTGTTAGCCCTCATTTTTACAAATACTTTATCTGAACATAGCTACATACAAAAAATATGCTTAAAGTAGAGCATAGTATGGTTTTTGCTTGTTATCAGTTTAAAGAACACTAGGACCAAAATTATATATTTGTTTGTTTATGCCTGAAGGTCTTTGCATTTTCACTTTCAGATTCGTTTCCTCCATTATCATAATCACCTTCTTATGCAGAGGGACAGTATACAATTGAGTTTCCTGCAGTGTTACACAAGAATGATATCATTCACCAAGGGCAGAGCAAAATAAATAAATAAATATACACTGTTGTCAGGGAACAGCATTGCAAACAGTGTCTGTTCAGATCTTAAAAACTTTAGCACGTGCACTGGCTATAAAATTAGCAGTTGAAAATACGGATTCAAATTGACTGAATCCCTTGAAATGAACACGGCAGAGAGCAGTCTTTGTTTCCAAGGCAACAATCAGCTCTGTTCCTAAGGACTCAAAAGGTGTTTAAATGACAAGGTTGGCTTCAGACCACATCGTACTAAATTTAAATTTTACATTCATTCAGAATATCTGGAAGTATAAAACGTTCATAATGTGAAGTACAGCTCTCATTACATCTTTACTCAGTCATGAAAAGAACTCACTCCTACAAAATGTATTCCCTTCCGAGTACTATACTGTAAATATTCACAGTTCGTGCTGCATTTCCAATTTGTCACTGTAACTATTATAGGAGACAAGTAGTGATATCTATAGCTAAGATTAGATAATACTTTCTATTACATTAAACTACAATATTAGAATGATAGCAAAAAATAAGACTCTGGAGGATGTGGTAAAAAAAATAATCAGGTATTTTGGCATATCTAATCAGTTAGATCTAATGAAGAGCTCTTAGGACACCCCCCCCCAGAAGTCATGTTCATGATGACTAATAAATGCCTGATCTGAGTTTTATGAACTGTTCTTTATAGATCAAAAGTGATTTTTTTCAGGATGTTTTTTATGAACGCTTATGGAGAGCTTTTCCATATTTGTAAGGCATCATGAAAGAGCAATGATTTTGAGGGAGAAGCATGCTAGCAAGGACTCATTTCTTTGGCAAAGTGGTAAGAAGAGTTAGCTCTCCGTGTCAGAGTGGAGCAAGTGGATGGGGAGTAGATTACAGAATTTCCAGAAGTCAGAAGAATTTAGTTTCATGCAAAGGAATAGTAAGCTGAAGAGAATGATGATAAAGTCAAAGGCACAGATCAGAAAGATTATTTGAACAGTAACATTTATGGTTGTTGGGGTTTTTTTATGGAAGAGAGGGAGGGATGAGTGCAGGCATAAAAGCTCAGATTCAGCTGACATGGAGACAGAGGAATTTGGTGTTGTGACAGGTTTCATATTTGTGAATGATTCTTTGCTCTCTGGTTACATGTTTTCTTTCATGAATTGAAAATTCAAATTCTTACCACATTTTGTAGGTTTGCCAAGTTTGTTTGTGAAGAGTAGCTTTAGAAAATAATGATCTTGAGGCAGTACTATTGGGGAGAAGCAATTTACTCACCAATGTAAGTACTTCTGCAAATCCTTTGAGACAGAATCTTCAAATTACGGTTTCTAATTCCTTGGAAATATATTGGCTTGAAATTGTAACCTATTTAATTCTCTTTATACTGGAAAGATTGGTTTGTTTTGGAGGTTTATTAATCAACAGATATACTTCTGGGAGAGGTATCATTATAATGGTTTTGAAAGCCTCAGTTGTTTTCTAAAATACAGATATTAAAACCTGTGTAGCTTTCCTGTTGAGTCTAGATGGTGAAATGTACAAATCTGTTTCACTTCATTACTTTTTACTGGAGTAAAAAAACACTGAAGTCTTTAGCTGGAATAATCAGCCCAACTCCATTAGATTTGAGAGCATCTCACTCTCAAGAGACCTAGCCCAAAGGCTGTTTGTTTTTTGGGGTTTTTTTTTTTGGTGATGTTTGAATGCTTAAAAATGCCTAATGTTTTGAAAGACCTTCTAAAACGTATAACAGCATTAATTATCAGTACCAGAGTGAGGACTGAAGGTTTGTTAATGATACACTGGTTGTAAAATGGAACTAAAATGACAAGTAATAAATTGAAGGGAACTTGCCAAACCACAGTTTTGCTCCTTTTGCTCTGGCTTTTTATTCCACCCAGTCTTACCTCGGTCTGTGATAAGTTATGTGATATTCAGTGAGTGATGTTGCTTTACCTAAATTTATTTTTATTTTCGCTGTTTTGATGGCAAGGTAAATACTTTTTTCTTTGCTTAGAACCTAACTGCTGTTCCTTGATTTACATGCTGTTTATTATTCAGGATATACAGTTCCTCCCTACACAGTATAGAGCACAATCTATACTTAAGCAGGGTAGGTTCAGAATTGTCTCATTTGCAAATAAATGGTAGTTCTATGTAAGTCTTGGATCTTCAAAACTGTAATTACACTCACTACTTTTTGTTTCTCTGTTTCCTAGTTGCAAAGAAGATAGGGATTTTGCAGAAATAATGTATGATAATGTAATCAAAACCAAAGTGGAATTTTCAGAAATGGTGATGGATTAAGTGTCTAATTTTGCTGTCTATCACTACAGATTGTATGTGGCCTTTAGAAATTTTTGAAAAGTTCACCTTTCATTCATTGGAGTTGCCAAATACAAAACTGAAACAGTGCTATTTATAATCTTCATTCTCAAGTAACTTTTATCAGGCTGGCAAAGGCTACTTTTTGGGTGTGCATCCTCCAGAATGTGCAATCCAGGTGTTACTCATTACTGCAAACAACTGGAAAGCTCTTCACTTAATACAGCAAGAGAAATACTGCATCTTGAGCATTGCTGGGCTGCAGAGAAGAGCTTGCAGTGGGCTCAGAAGAGACAACACATGTTTCCACTTTCCTAAGAGTAGCTGACTAGCTCTTCTATCCTGTAATTGTTTCTAAATGCGCTTGCACTCTAAGTCTTGTTTCATTCCAGGTTTCTTCTGTTTTGTATGTTGTACGGTATAATTGGATGCAATATAAGGAAATCAGTTTGATATATATAAATAGGAAGACACATTATTATTTACTGAGGTATGTCATCGCTTGAATTTACTGTAATTCAGAATAGCATAAAATGTATAACAAAGACTATAATGGTCACTTATGTGGCAGCCTTTTTGCAGTCTGTTTGCACACTATATTGCAAATTTTGTAGTAGCTTTTTATGCTTTTACATGTTTCAGAAATTTCAAAGTTTCATAGTAAAAAGGCTTTACAGTAGCTTCTAAATATAAATAAGCTTAAAAATGAATCTTGCAAAACTGCAACAATCCATTTAATAAAATACCCATTTTTATAAATGCCCTGAAAGGAGTGGGTGAAAAATAGTGTGACACATCATGTGGGCTTAATCTGTTTCGTATAAATTTGCTGTGATAACTCTAGTTCAATATAGATAATGTGCAATCTGTTCTAAACATCCAGTTGTACAATAAGGGTAATTTGTGGGAGACAGTTATGGATCTCAAGAGCCCTTTCATCATGCGAGTATTGAATTAATCTCCTCCTAAATGCTCATTCAGAAGGTGCCAGAAGACTGCTCTGTTTGGTTGCCATGGCAGATATTATTCTTCTGGCTCCTTGGAGAGCTAAATTTCTATAAACTATGAGTATTTTCAAGTTTATCAAAGGAGTAAGTTGTAGTTACTCTGATTTTTATTGTGGTTGACAGTTTCCCTCTGTCATACGCTTGCATTAATTTTCTTCTTTAAAAATGCCCTAAAATTTCTTTTTTCCTACTTGCTTTCTCAAATAGAACAATAACTTTCATTTAGAGACAAAAAGGGGCAAGAAGATATTTTGGATATAGAATCTTAGAGTCTTTTTTAGGTAAAAATAAAAAGGAATCAGAAAATGTGTCACCTGTGTGCTGAGAGACTAGTGGAAATGTCAGAACTCTGATAAATGCAGGTTGTAAACAGGGAAGGGAATGAAAGTACTTTTTTCAAGACTATACAGGGTCAGATACTGTGAAGGAGATTGGACTGATTTCTTATACAATAAACTTTTCCATTTGCATGTTCTCACATTGCACACAATCTGCTTATAGGCAGCAGAACTAATGAAGCCTGATTTCCTCGGGATTTATGTTCTGTCTTTCCTGAGCCTGTAGACAGCTGTGCGCACATCCCGATTAAACAACTGGCAGCTACCCTGAGTTACAATTCTCTTTTCCATGACAGACTTGGATTTCCCTTCATACCAAGCTAGTGATTTTCATAAAATGAAGAGGAGCTTGGTATCCTTGAGACCTCTGCGAATTGATGACTTCTGTTGAAATTTCGTCATAGCTGGAAAGTCATTTTGTGGTCCCTTGCTTAGTGGCCCTGGCCCTTTAGACATCTAGTTCTGGTGATTTTAAAGAGACGTACTGTCACTGTGAAAATTGCAGACTTTAGGAGATAGTTTTTGAGCACCACTGAAATTCAGAGACTTGCTTGAGCTTTAAAGAATTATTATTTAATAGTTATTCTATAGTAATACATGCTCTCAGTTCAGGATGTGTGGTTGTGTTTTTTATTTGCTTGTGCAGATGCCTATTACAATGTGGATAAACATGTGCTTTGAACAGTTGAGCTTGAGATTTTTTTTTTTAATTTTAGGGTTTTGGTTACTCAAGATAATTATACTCAATATAAATGTATCACAAAGGAAACTAACAGGGTAACAATTCATCACAGTTTGCAATGAGATACTTGCCTGCATTTAGTTACCCAGGTACACCCATCAGTATTGGAATTACACTGTTGAGCTCACAGAAAATTCTATGTTTCAGACATCTGAAAAGTAACCCCCTTGTTTGCTACCTTATTACCAAGCTCTGCCCTTTCAGAGACATCCAGAAGCAAAGCTCTTCTTGGCAGTCCTATGTCAGCCGTGCAGCTGAAAGACTCTCAAATCTAACTCCTAATCAACTGTGAATATGTGGGAGTACTGTGCTTTGAATCAGTGACAGTGTGAATGATCGTTTGGACAGGCATTGAAGGGAGGAAAGGAAGCTACCCATTAATAACTGGAGTTGTCAGAAGTGTTTTGTTGATATGCAAATTTACCATTTACCTACTTCCAAGTCCTTTTTAGCCTAGTGAGAGGGGACTGGGCATACATAGACTCTTCAGGTACTGAATAAGCAATAAAGTATTCATACTGTCCTTTGTTATGAATATGCACCTACAGTGTGGAACTGTGAATGGATGGCATGTGTTAGCCTTCCTGGCAGGGGACATTCGATGTGTGTACAAAACCTAAGGGGAAGGCAGATATTTAGAGAATTGAGAAACTCTGAGTAGGAAGATACGTCATAAAGCGCTTGAAATGGAATCACTGCCATTGCATTTTCTCTTTACATCAAGTTGCACATTCTCTTTACTTCTTGCGTTTCTAGCACAAGATTGAGGAAAATGCCCTTCTGGCCAGAACCTACAGGTAGTTCACTTTGCCAGCAAATCTGTTAGAGACCATCTCATTGAAGCAGCAGCTGAACTATGAAATAATTGAATTGTGAAGCAATTAAACAGTGAAAAATTAATGTAAGAAGGTTAGTCACACTAACATGAGGGATTTTTCAATATGCAAGCAAAATAGGGAGCACATTAAGTGAAGCAAATGAGGCCTGGTGTGTTAATGAAGGGTTAATGTAGGGTTTGGGTTTTTTTACCTGAATGTCTGCAACAGTCAACATACAAGCACTGCCTGTTCTTTCATTCTTCGGCAGAGCATCATAAACACAGCATTTCTGCTGCATTTGAAGCGTCATACGCTTCTGTGGAAAAGCAGCAAGGTTTGACATTTGGGAAATGAGAGAGGTTTTACTTTCAAAGAAAAATGGTTAGGGTCAAAGAGCATGTCAGTCTTCAATTAGTATTCAGCGTCCTTTTAAGTTAGCATGGTGAATGCTTTAGATTCTTAGTGCCTAGCGTGTAGTTAATTCATTACACACTATGCTGGAAAAACTGCAAGAAATATTTATTTCTTTTGACAAGCTGAAAATAACTGGGTTTTGTTATTCATACAGAGAGCGGGATGTTGAATGTTGTATGTTTAACAGATTATAAAGTACTCAAATGTGTTCTAAGGTAATTTAGCTAGGAGACAACAGTGGAGTTCTTTTAACCTTCTCTTCCTGAAATAAGTATTAACCTGAAGTGAATGGCATTCTGTCAACACAATATAATAATCTGCTAGAAAGTTTTTGAAATCACAGTGCATATGCTGTAGTTTTCTGTAGGCAGGCCTATATACATCACTGCATGTGTATCAGACTTGGTACTGCTCTGTTACAGAAGCAAAATTATGTTGCTGCTCTGTGTTTATTTAATAAGAGGCTGAAGTCTCCAATATTTAGAAGGAATTTTCATAAAAACCAAAATTAATTTATGTGCATGAAAGCACCACACCATTATATATAAATAGCTTTATGCTTAACTGAAAGAGTAAGTTTTCCTATATGTACTCTCAGCATTGGTTCTCTTTGATGTGCAGCTGTATGACTTACAAGTAACAGGGCATGGGATGCAAGGTAGCTCATGTGCAAAAGAGAACACTGTTTAGAGCAGATCTTTTGGGAGATAATGTCTTTTTTGCTTCTGAGAAACAGGCTGTCAGGAGGTTTCAATGGTGCTGTTAGGCTCTGCATACCAAAGCATGCTTTTTAAGATGCCAGCTCATATAAAATGGATTAGAGAAGCCAAGAGGAAAATATCTGGCAAAAGAACTAAATTCGGACTTTTAGATACTTTTTAAAGCTTTATTGTATTTTAAATTTTAGAAAAATAAATGACAATTAAATGGAAAAGCAGGGCTAGAAACAAATAGAACATTTTATAAGTTAAGGTTCTGTAATACTCTTTTTCCTTTTTTTTCCTTTTTTTTTCTTTTCTGTTGACAGCAAGTAAAACTTCAGCTATCATTTCAGAGCATTTGCGCCTCTGTGGTTTGCTAGGTTATTCACCCTATTGCATGTAATGTGCACTGCTTATGGCTGTATATCCTGCAAAATTGATAGAAAACAATAAGATTTGCTTTTCTAAGAAGGATTTGGAGAATCTAAAGTTTAGTAGTTGAGTTGCCCTGTTTGATTTTGGGTTCTTTGGTTGTTTTTTCTTCATTTACAGGCTTTTTTTTTTTTGAGAATGCTTTAGTTCTGGAGTCTTTGTTAGGCCTACATAGCCAATCTATGAATTTTTTTGTCTGATTCCCCTCTTTTCTTAGGAGAATCTTTTTTTTTCTTCTTTTTATCTGTTTCCTCAGGTGATGATATCATTCATATTCCAAGGTTGGAGCTCTGCTGGCTCAATTTTTGTTTCATATGGGAGGTCTGGTTGGAATGTGTGTGTAGAAATGAGCTATAGCTGTACAATCTACCTTTGTTGTCTTGGAGCAAAGGTGTCCCAGAGCAATATATATTGTGATAGTGCACATCTCAATTGAAAAGTGCTGCTGTTCTGTGTCCTCTCTTTTGTCCCTCGTAGAGGGAGTAGAGGGGAGGAGGGAATACTCAAAACACGTCCTGTTTGGCCAGAAAATATTACCTTATCAGACACTGAAAGTTTGGTAGGATATTGGCTTATTCCAGAAGAAAAGTACAAGCCAGAAAGGAACATCTCCCAGATAAAATTCTGGAATGAATCCATGGGACAGTTGAGCAGAAAGGATGGAGAGGTGCAGAGAGTAATTATCTGTATTTATGAGGAAAAAAAGGAGGAAAAAAACAACCACTCCAAAACCTCAGGAAAAAGCAACAGACGTTCAAGATGATAAAGCAAGGACTTTTTCTTTAAAGATGAAAGCAAGTTTTTGATACCACAGTGTCACGTTAAAAGGGGCAGAAGAGACGAATTTTCTGTCCAACCTGTATTAATTTATTTTTTGTCTATCACTGTCCCCCCCAGGAGATCAAAGCCTTTTAATGTCCAAAATAGTCTATTAAGCATCTCACCTAATGAGACCCTTGGTTTAACAGATTCACTGAGACGATCAGGACATTTGATACCTTCTTATATAAGGACTGCACTTAATAGTGATAGAAAAACCCCTCAGCAGGTTTCTTCTATGAGTTATTTCGCCATCGACAAAACTGTCAGCAACTAAAAACAGACTCACTCTAACAGTTCATGAAATAACATGTTTATTCATACAAATTTGTGACAATTAATGGGGTTTGCTGTGTCTGGAATAGGATCTAACTGCAAAAACACAAACTATACAGTAATAATAACAAAGCAAAGCATAGGCATGCATGCTAAAGCAAAAGCAACTTACAAAGACACAAAACAACTCTACAAACTTAAGCACAAGCTTTAAAGAAAAGCAAGTTACTAAGAATACTATGAAGCAAAAGTAAACTTCAGTTATTTAAAAGCAAGTAATTAGCGTGCATAAAATAAGTCTCACCTTCTAGGTGTCCCCAGATGTGGAAGGAGAAAAGGCAGCCCATCAGCTACCTCCACAGAGTTGATGGAATTTTTCCCCCATTTTTGCTTATGTCCAATCTCTTTTTATACCTTTTCCTTAGGCAGTTTGAGTGGCTATAGTCAATAAACTAATTTTGGGATGATGGTAGACAGATGACATAGGCCCAAGGGTCCACTTCCTGAGTTCTTGGCAGCCAAGATGTTCAAGAAAAAAGGCCCTTGTTATTTCCATATCACTCCTTTATTCCTTTTAATCCTTTTGTCAGTTTCTGGGAATGTCTCCCCAGGTACAAGGGTTTTTCAGGAAGCCATCAGGAGGCTTTTTTTCTCCTTTGTGTGGCCTTTCTATCACCTTACACAGAGCAAGTGTTTTTTTCATCCTAGAAAAGAGAAGGCTTCAGGATGACCTAATTGAGGCCTTCCAGTACCTGAATGGAGCCAACAAGAAAGATGGAGAGGGACTTCTTACAAGAGCATGTCGTAGGGTCACGCCACAACACAGGACAAGGGAGAATGGCTTCAAACTGAAAGAGGGTAGGTTTAGATTAGATATTAGGAAGAAATTCTTTACTGTGGAGTTGGTGAGGCACTGGAACAGTTATCCAGAGAAGTTGTGGATGCCCCACAACAGGACACCCTGGGAGTGTTTAAGGCCAGGTTGGATGGAGCTCTGAGCAACCTGGGTGTGGTAGGTGTCTCTGCCCAGTGCAGTGGTCTTGGAACTAGATGATCTTTAAGATCCCTTCCAACCCAAGCCAGTCTATAATTCTTTAGAGATTTTGCATAATGACCAGGGCCAATTACATCTGCTGCCCAGATAAATGGGGATAATACTAAAACCGTTTCCAAATAAGCTAGGGAAAAAATGTGGTGCTATTTTGAGTGACATTACTCTAATGTTGTCCAGATTGGTTGATCAAACTTTCAGAGATGTGACCAATCATAGTTCCTTCATAGACATGTTAGGAGGAGTTTAAATTTCAATGCAGAGAAAATATTTTGAAGGTTTAGCAGCCGTGCAGGCATGGTGACCCTATAGCTTTTGATAGGAAAGAAATAGGAAAAAGTTGCAGGATTTTATAAGTTTTCATAACTATTTTGGTAATCCTCATGTAGGAGATGGTAAATCTGCCAGAATGGCTTTTCATATTCAGATATTTAATATTCATAGTTTTAATATTCAGGTCAGACACTGAGAGAAAAGAACTGTCTATTAGGTAACTATTTATATTGCAGTGTTTCTATAGTTGTAGCACTTAGAGGGCTTAGACACATAAAGACTTCTGTTGCCTTAGCTCTCTATAAAAATGCTCAAGTGCTAAGTTCCTGGCCCAGAGGTCTTTTTGGATGTCTCTGCTACAGGTACAGGTCACCATCTGCTTGGTCCAAAAGCTCTATACAGTTCTGCCTGTGTGCTGTTTTTGGTTACCTAGGAAAAAAACCCGAAGATTTGAACAAGCTTGGGCAGCAACACAGCGTTAGATGTTTAAGGACAATTTCACATGCTGTTGGAAGAGTGGGACTGCCCAAAACAAAGCAGGCATTACTGGATTGTGTGAATAATTTGAAATAAATTGAATAACTAAGGAGGTCTGTTCCCCTCAAAGGGGATGAGGTTTATTACCAGCATCTTCTTGAGCTGTTGGATTTTTTCAAAAGGTAAGAGTACTCATATATAAAAAGGAGTACCAAATTTACCAAATAGAGAAGGTTCTTGTGGCTCTTGGTCCTTCCTGTTTCTGCCTTGATAGATGCTATCAGATTATTCAGTCTGTCTTTTGAAAAAGGCTTGTTCTACTTTTAGGAGATAGAAGAGTCTGTTCTTACCATATTTTAGCTAACATTTGGTAACCAGTAGTGAGTGAGGTTAAAATCTTAATGAAATGAAATACAGATGGGTTTGGGTTGATGGAAGTACTGTTGAGTAAACCCAGAATTTAGCTGGTCTTCCAGGTTGAGAAACTCGTAAGTGGCTAAATTAGATTCACATGTGGCAGAAAGACACCTTTCTTCTGCAGGTGAGACACACCCAGAGCTTTTCTTACGTGTTTTTAAGGTGGTGATGTTGAAATTATCAGACCAAAACATTAATTAGTTCATCCAGTTACTTTTCTAGGAGTGGTCAATCCTGTTGTTTCCATGAGAAGTGTATAAAAGTGTAGTGAACAGTTAAAACTTTGGAGCAACTGCTAATGGGAGCAGTTGCTTACTTGCTATATCAATTAGTATTAAGCTTATCTCATCAATAGGAAGATGTGCTGCTTCAAAACCAGGATTATTTTTAATGCTACTGTGTAGCTTCCACTTTGTTGCATAAGCATCTGTATAGATCTTAGTGATTGAGTTGTATTTTCTCTTTTATTTTTTCACTGATCAGCAGAAATCAAGAAAAGAGATTGAGTAATTCACTAACACGGGACAAAGACCTCTTTTCTTCTTTCTAGTCAAACCCCTGCAGATTTCATAAGAGAGAAAATTTTTTTAAGGTGTTTATTTATCTATTTTTTCCTAGTAGTATTGGTGATTATTCCCATGTCACAGAAAGATGAAACAAAATCAAGAAGCGAGTTCAGCAGATGGCAGTTTCAATTGAGTATGTTTCTTTGATCAAAAGTTAATAAGATTGCAAAATTCAAATATAATTATTTGAAGGTTATTTTTATGAGGTTCATACTGAGTAATATAGAGTAACATATATAATATATATTTTAAATTAGTACTCTGTGGTAATTAGTCTTTAGGATATACTATCTGCTGAAAAACTCCTTTGCCAAACTAAAGTGTGAATTCCCCATAACATTCTGGTAGCAATATTGACCAATTCCTGAATTTCAAAGGTTACAAATGAGGAAGGCATCAGGAGGAGAATTTTCAAGGTAACAAAACCAAAAAACCAAAACATGGAAACCAAAACCTAACAGGCTCCCATTAATATTGTTGATAATGCCCCTTTAAATACAAGCATTGTTAAAGTCTTCTTTATGAATGCATTTTCTTTATTTTATATATATAGATAAATAGATAGATGCAGTATACAGGTACACACTGAGAGAGAGCATCTGTGTGTGTGGATGCTATTCAGTTCCTTTGTAGATGCACTCTTACACTGGTTTATTGTAAACCACAGCCTCATACTCTTTTCCTTTGCTGTATTTCCTTACAGCACTAATAATTACCATTATTTCCTGTTAATAGGGAAAATGATGCGCTCTCTTTTTAGTATGTAAGAGATACTTGCTTTAGTTTATTGAAGAAATGTTTTGCTATGGTTGTGAATTCTTATTATTTTAGAAGATGATGTAACTGATGGCCGTGGCTTTTGCAGTTCTGTTGCTCATACAATGGTATATGCAATTTTCACTCTTTGCTTTTGGATTATTTCCAGTGCCAAGAAGGAAGCAGGAGCATATGAGCACTGACATATTATCAAGAGCAAAGTGCAGAAAATGGATTTCTGCAGCTTGTTAATATTTTGTAATTATTTGTCCTGTCCCAGCTTGCATGTTTGATTTGCCCTGAAGGTTCTCTGGGAATGTGTGTTCACCTTCCATCTTATACCATCACATAAATTTGCAGTGAATTAGCTAGGTGACTCACTGGATAATATTGACTCACTTTACTGATGCAAAATCATATGATGTCTTTAGCATTTATTTAGAGCCCTTTCACAGCACTTACTGGCATGTTTGTTAAAATATGGTTGGTTTGACAGATGTGACAACCTATTTTATGGAGGTCTTACCATAAAATTTGCAAGACAACATATGTTTTCTCACAAATGGTAATGTTGTACAGTGTTTCTATAGCAATCGGACAGTTTTGATGTGCTACAGCTAATGTGTTGAAGAGAAATTATTTTAGATGTTTGTGGTTGCATACTAGATAATGAGTTTGTTGTGATAGATTAGAATTGAGAAATAGGAATGTGATGGTACTGGTAACCCAGGGTATCCAGTAAAAGCACTTTGCAACATATAACAAATATTTCCAGGCCAAGCCTTGAGGTCTGATAGAATTAGTGTGGCAATTGAAATGAATCACAATAGTTAATCCCTCAGTGCATGCCGAAGCTGGCACCATTAGCTCTAATTTCCATTGAAGCAAAAGAAGGAGATCAGTCTTGAACAGCAGCTGGACTGGAGCTGCATGTATCTGTTCCACACGTTTATTTCTAGGCTTCAGTTTGTTGCCAGGCTTTATCCAGCCCCTCTCAGCAGTGCCCCAAAGTGGGGCTGTGCTAGCGGTACTTCGTCCTTCCTTTCCTTCCCACCGCTCCTGTAAAGCAGGGCAGAATGATGGGAGTGGGAAGAGAAGTGCAACTCTCTTCCCAACAGGAAGCTGCCAGCTTCCAGGGCCAGTCCTCTTGGCAGTTTTGCTGGCAGTAAGTTTGACCCTCACCCACCTGTGAATTTAGAGTTAGAAGGGAATGATTTCTCTGAAGAAATTGGAAGTAAAAATCTAAGGGAGAGGTTGCAACTAGGACAGTAGAACAGAGGGAAGAGAATCAGAAAGGAATAGATAAGAAAAGGAAGTAAAATGCTTTAATAAAGCAAAAATACTTTAAGGAGATTAAAAAGCAGAAAAAAATAAGGAGTGTTACCAAAGTGTATGAAAATTTACTTACTCTGTGCATGGAAAAGCTGCATAGACAGAAGATTCATGTTGAAGAAGTAAAAGAGTAATTGCAGTATGCATGCCCCTTTCTGCAATTATTCAAATTTTGTTTAGAAGGTAACAGTTTCAACATGAAGTTCTAAACCTAAAAATTGTGATGTTATTAAAATCAATACTTACAAATATATATGTGTTTTATATAATACCAGTACTCTGCTTATGCCCTTATGTATTGTCCTGCACAGAATTTAAATTAACAGAGAGAAACTGGGTTTATGGGGTTGGCAAGGCATGAAAATAATAAAATTATGTAGTCAGAAATCATTCCTACATTTTTTCCAATCTAAACCTCATCTCAAAATATTTTTCTGCAGTTCCTGTTATATACCAAAGGGTGTTCAAAGGCGCTAAAGCAGATCTCAGAAACAGAATACATGCTAATACTCAGCATATCTGCAGATCAGTTTTATCTTCGTATTACAAAGCTGCTTAAAATATCACATCTCTTTAGCCTGGAAATAGTAGCTCTTATACAGCTTTAATTTGCTCTTTATTGCAGAAGAATTTCATAAAGCTTTACAACAAAATTGCTGATGGTATTAGAGGCAGAAACCCACACAGTTTCGTTAGGGTCTCTGATAGCAGTGCAGGTAGGTCTGAAAAAGGGGCTGCAGAGGAAGAGCACCCAGGGCATGGCAGTACTGATGAGTGCAGCAACACATCCGTGTAACACATAGGAGTACTTTGTTCTTCTACTGAAAAAGCAGACAGGAGGAGAGGAGCCTTGCCAGTTGAGTGCTACAGCACTTCAAAACAAAGGTGATGAATAACCTGCAGCAAAGGTTCCTTCCCATTTACCTGTGGGAAAAAGGGAAAAAGCATTTTGTTCACTCATAAGGTAGGAAATGTATAAATGGAAGGAAGTCTGGTTTCACTGAAGTAAATGAGAACTTTGCCATTGCCTTCAAGGAAATCAGACCTTTACCCTTTGCTAGGTTGTTTAAAATTGCAACAGGCTTAGCAGAGTAATTTCTAAATATTACCATACCTGTAATTTAGGACTCTGTCACTCTTATAACTTTACTCATTTCGAAGAAATGCAGTTATAAACTACCAAGCCAACCTTTTACTCATTTTCAAAATACCTGTGCAAACTAATTTAAAGTTTATTCTGACTCTCCTACCTGCTTATTAGAAAATCTTTTGTAGCACACTGAGAGTAATGCTTTGTGTTCAGTTGTGCCTCTTCAATGAAAATGGCAAGTTTAACAAGCTGTATGTGTCCTCTGTGCACGTGTATGTATCTGCGTAGGGCTGCCGAAGCTTCCTAAGTGCCAATACACAGATGTCTAGGACAGAGTGAAAAGCAGGGATGACATATTCCCCATCCTCTGCCTGTGCTTAGTTCAAGAACTTCCTGGGCCAGATCAAACCATGAATCCATTGTAAGTAATTTGGGTAACTGACTTTACCTGAATAGGTACATGACATAATCTGATCCGACAGATATCAACTTAAATACGTATTTAAAAAGCAAATCAATAACCTGTAACCAATTAATACACATGCTTAACCAGTGTTTAAGTAAGGGAAAACAATTTCTCTTTCCAAGAAGACATAGTCTTCCCAAGGAGCAGGGTACTTGGCAGAAGGGGAATTTGCCTTGTCCCACGTGCCTTTGGTGGAAGAAGGAATTCTATCATTGCCATTTCGGAAGTGTTTGCAAAGAGATCCTTGGCATATTTTAAAATCAGTAGAATTGATTTCTTCAGAACATTTATAAAATTACTGTAACTAGCAATTGGTTGTCAGCTCTGTGTTGATAATTTTTCACTAGGCTGTGAATAGGCAAGAGCAGAGCCCTCAAGGGAAGTAGAAGAAATCTTGTCTTCGAAGAGAACAATGAGAATGAAAATATTACTCAGAATTATACTGTAAGGGACAAGTGCTTGGAGCAGGAGAGTCTCTTCAGGGGAGGACAACAAATAAGGGACCCTGGCAGGTCCCTTGTTGCTGGTCTTGGATTCCTTGCCTGTTAAACTCTTAGAGTTGAAAATAGTTCTTCTTCACCAAATAATCCAAACATTGAATAGTTTTTCCTGCATTACTGCATTAAAGTGTTATTTTTTTTAGTACTGTCGTAAGAGTAACTTTAGAATTAAATTCACTTTCTATGCTGATAGAGCAGATAAACAGAGAGGCAAATTCCCTGTAAGAAAGAAGTCCTTCACAACATTGATTGCTTTTCCTATGTGTCTGCACAGTACTTAGTGTGGAAGTCTGATTTCTCCACATGAGGTTTGTGCTTCAGATGTATTTTGTTATATTCTACTTACACTGTTCAGTTGTTTGATTTCTCTGACATATTTGTCAGGCTGAAGTTTCTTGACTGCCACAAAAGAGGTGGAAATTTTGTACTTGCACCATTGTGACTGGTGTGTGGTAGCAGGACAGAGGACAACCATGCACCCTGCAGTTTGTCTGCTTATTTATGTCAGAGTTATGTCACAAATGGAAATTTCCAAAAATAATAGCTGAAGTTGGTTTTTTAGTTTCATATCTGAGTCCAGTCTAGATTACCTAATGAATTCTCTGCACAGAAGGGTAACCGTTTCTTCTTACTACATGTTTCTTTGAAAAAAACCTAAATTTAGAGAGAAATGTGAGCATAGGTTATAACTGAGACCAGCTGGGCTTGGGCTGAGGCTAGGCATGCCTTTGTGTCCCCTGGCAGAGCAGAGGCTGGGCAGAGCACTAGTGCTTTGGGTGCTTAGGTGTTGGGCTTTGTGTGCCTGAGTTCCAGTGAACACATCTGTGTCTGGAGACACTGTGCTTTTCACACAGTCTGTTCCCTGCTGTTGCACGGATTACAAGCAGACACGTTCATGTGTCTCTGTTCTTTTTGTGGCATTAAATGGTTTAAACTAGTCTCTTGCCTTTTGCACATCAGAATTTGTTAAAGCATGTTGGCAAAAACTGTGTGGGTTTTGGCATGTGCAACGCTGGAATAGCTGTTGTGTGGTCTCCTCTGGCTAAACCTCTGTGATGTGGGTTTATGCACTTGACGGTGGCTTCTGTCTGTAACCCAGCAGGTCTCTTCTGGCATTAAACTGGGAAAAACGGAAGCACAGAGTTAACATAGCTTTGCTTACTAGTCTGAAACTTATAACCTCCAGAAACTGTAGTGAGCTGTGTACTTTTGACATCACCCAAGCACTTGGCAGTGCAGAAGTGTGGGGAGGAAGGACTGTCAGCTGTCCCATGCAGTGCCACCAACCACCTTTGAGTCCTTCACCACTGCTGCTGATGTTTTTTCAGACGCTGGTTTCACTGTTTCTCAGCTGTCCCTCCTGTATCCTGAGGCAGAGTGAGCACAAAGGATGTGAGCTTAAGGAGTTAAATTAGTGTCTACTGAGCGATCTGGTCCTTAGCCAGGCTGCTAACTGCTATCACAGAACCACAAAATGGGTCAGATTGGAAGGGACCGCTGGAGGTCATCTAGTCCAAGCTCCCTGCTCAAGCAAGGTCCCCCAGAGCATGTTACTCAGGATTGCACCCAGACAGCTTGTGAGTATCTCCAGGGAAGGATATTGGAGTTGGTATAAAACTAACACAGCTAAATCTGCAGTTAGGCTCTAGTGTCAGCCATATCCATACAGTAGGGATTTGTGTCCAGAGGGCTAGTTAAACTCTCAGGGTGCTGGGTATTTCTCTTCCAAAGGGTATGTGCCTGCTCAGGGGCATCCTGCTTAGTGAATAAGCTTTGGAGAGGCAGAATAGTTTGTTTTACTCATTTTCTCTTGGTTGGAACTAATAATTGCAAACTGGTAATTAGCATTCTCCAGAGCCACAGAGAAAATAAATTGTATCATAGCTTACCCTGAAATCATTAAAACACTGTTGATGTGCTGCTAACCAAGGGACCAACTGCACCTTTAAACTGTAGTGATGTCTCTGTGACCCAGGTCACAAAGTTACAGAAATGTGTGAGTGACAGGCACACATCTGGAGGGACTGCACAGTCCTCCCCTCCCCTCTGAGACGTCACCAAGGTCATGTCACATTGGATGTTTTTGCATCATTGCTTTCATATCCAGTCAATAGCTTCTGACTCCAAAGTCTATTGACCAGCTGCTTATTGGATGGGAGGTAATTGCATAAGCTAAAGGGGAAAAGGGAGACCATCCACTGGGCTGGGCTGGCATTCTGAGAGGGTGATTCCAGCACACACTCCTCATGAGGCATTCAGACATGTTTAACATTGTGCATTTATCTGGCACTTGGCAACTGCATGGTCGGTTATGGTGGAAAAAAGTTAATTTTAAAAAAGTGTGAACTAAACAAAGATAAAAATAATGTAAATGTTTTGAGGGACGGAATACATAAGTTATACTTCTGAAGAAAATACTATTTTACTATCTAATGTGACTTCTACTATTACTTCTACACTTTTGTACTGTCTACTGAACTAAAATAAGGTTCAGCAAAGGGTGACTAATACTGTAAGAATATTGTAATGAGTATTAATTAATACTTTGCAATTTAAATCAGAGACAATATGAAGTAGATCAGAAAAAAGTCTTGGGGAAAAAAAATCTACTACAAATGGGGTTGCTTTGTCTGCTGTTCCTCACAGTGCTATTAATCAGGCATGATACACCAAGGAACATATTATGTGATTCTGCAAGTTTTCCTGACTCTGCACTTACTAATTTTGCAAACCTATTGTTTCATTAGCACCAGCCTTTGTACTTGGTATTCTGTCTTGAATTAGGCACACAAGAAAGGAAAGAAGAGAATAATTTCTTTTACTCTTCGCTGTTACCTTTTGTTTGTTGTAGCAGATTCCCACTCTAGGTCTGTGAGTCCAGGCAAACTTCCTGTCACAAATCCTGCAGAAACAACTATAGAAATCTCTCAGCCTGGGAGGGACTTCAGAAGGTCTCTCATCCAACCTTCTGCTCAAAATAGGATCAGCACCAAATTCAGACCCCAGGGTGGTGTGGGGCTTTTTCTCGTTGGGTCTTGGAAAAACGTCTGTGGACAGAGACTATAAAACCTCCCTGGGCCCCTGTTGCAGTGCTTAGTTATCCTTGTAGTGAAATGTTATCTGTTGGGTTTTTTGTTTTGTTTTTTTTTCCTGTTTTTTAATGACTGCTTTGTTTCTTATTCCCTTGCTGTGCACCTTGGCAAAGACCCTGATTCAATCTTATTGCTGATCTCCTTGTAAATATTGGCAGGTGTCTCGTGCATCAACTCCCTGCCCATCTTGGGTTCCACGGGTGGGCTTGGTGGAGTTGATCAGTATCCTTCTTGTACTGGAGGGCCCACAACTAGACACAATATTCCAGGTGCAACCTAGAAGTAAGGAGAGTAATAGGTGCAGTGCTAGGTAACTTTTCAATTCTCGAAAAGTTAAGTTACTATAATTGCTTACAGAGTCCACATGAGAGTGACAATTCACCATTTGTTTTTTTATTCTTGTCAGTTTAAAATTCTTCTCACTTCCTTACCAAAAATCTTCATTTACCTGTTTAATTCTCATGTGTGGCTTTGCTTTATAGAGAGTTGTTTCCACTGGGTTGCAGCATCACAGGGCCATTGGTCTGGCTCTGGTAAATAAGGAAGTTGTGAAATTGTTCCTGCAAGTCTTTTATCACAGTACTGAAGTAGGGGGGAAACTGTACTCTGGAAATCAATAGCTTTCAAGAAGACTGAAGGGTTGTGCTGGATGACTTAAGTGAAAATAAGCATTCAGTGTTATATGATGGCTGTGTGGTCCTGGGATTTATAAACAGGAGTGTGCTAGTATAGAGGATGGTTATTACTACTGTAAAGAAGCATCAGTTATCATCTCCAGCTAAGGCAACTAACAGGTTGCTGAAAAACTGGTCAGAGTCAGAAATGAGGCTTAAAAGTAACCCCAAGCCTGCACCATTCCCTGCAGAGAGCGTTCAATGCCGTAGACAGAAACCTTGAGGGAAGCTTTGTGATTCTAGATATGAAGTTACCACAACTTTCCACCATTATAATCAGTGAGAACAAATTTCCATTAATAAGTTTTTGAACTTTAACACAGAATAAAATACTAGATGTGAAAGAGCCTACTGAGTTTTGAAGTGGGTGTTAATTTGCCTATTCCATAACTGGCTGGTACTTACAGATTAAGCTGATGCAGTTCTCAACACAGAGCCAAGAAACTGCCTTTGTTGTGACTGTACACCATTAGGAGAGAATCATTTAATATATATCCATCATGTTTTCATATTATAATTAATTTTAGAAAGTGGGAAAGATACCATGTAACACTACACTTTCTAACTGCTCATGAGCTGTGCTGTGTGGTGTATACAGGAAAACCAGAAGATGGATTTGCTGATAAAAAACATCTGCCTTCATGTCTCCTTATATTTACATAGGCTATTTACATGTCCATTCTTCATATGAACAAACATATGTGTATGTTGAGTATACTTATGGAGAAGGACCAAACTGGTGAGTCATTAGGTCCTGGTTTTGTTGGTCTTCATGTTTATATGCTTTTTATTTTTTAAAATTGTTTTCCTCAGTTTGTGGTTGAATTGTCAGTTGGCATTAACACACACAGCGGTAAAATTAAGAGTAGTTAGGGGCTGGCTTATCAGATCTGAGCATAAGTGGAAAACAACAGTGTTCTAAGCATTTGACACAGCTGAGCAAGGGCAATAAATCAACATTAAACTGGCAAAGACTGTTAGCTGCCTGTTAAATGTTGGCTGTCCTGTAGAAACCATAAAGGAAAGGTGAGAATGTTTGATTAGGTTATGAGTGTGTGTGGAACCAGCCTGGGTACCGCAGAAATGCTGGGCTATCTGTCATCCTCTGGTGCAGAAAGAAGGTCACAGATGGATTTGCAAGATAGGGTTTGTGAGAGGCAGCACACGCTTCTCAGCCACAGGGGCATCGTGAAGCCACGTGCTGGGACATGCACTGTCCTTGCTCAAAGCAGCCCTGCGGTGCAGAGCGAGGGGCAAAGCATCTCTTTGCTCCGATGCACTGTGCACAGGGCTGGCAGATAAGGAGGGCCATCCATGGTCCTCCTCGTGCCATGCAGGAGTAAATGGATTTGCAGTGAGGCTGTGGCTTGAACTGAGCCCTAGCACTGCTGGTGGGAAGTACCTTGGCAACTCATCAGCTTTTGCTGTAGTTAAGGTCTGGGGTGCTGCTGTGTATTTCTGTTATTTCATGTTTGTAGCTACTTATTTTTGTATTTTAGTATTTTTCATAGCACTAAATCACATGTTCAGACTTCCACAGACCCTCTAACTTTAGAGTTGCCACAGCCAATACCCTGTACATTAAAGTTTGTGTTTCTGGTTGTGAGCCTGCAAAGGAAGTAGCCTGATTTTCCATGCTTGCTACGCAACTCTATTTGTGGTGTGAAAGTATCTCTTATGTTTTATTAAAGTCCTTTCAGAAAATGTAAAGTTGAAATGTAGGGAAATCTAAGTAATTGGTAAAGACTGTTTGTAAACCACATTGAAGGTTTTTTGCTATTTCTCCTGGAAGTACTGTCTAATTATATTACATGTGCTTTACAAAGAAATTTAAACTTAATAAAATGGAAATAGCAAATCTATTGAATTACAGCAGATAAATATTTAGAGCATTTCCTAACAGCAGAATTTCAGAATAAACAACACTATAGCCCCACTAAAATAAACTAATATTAGTTTAAACATGTGCTTCACTTACGTATTGCATGGGCTACTGTTGCTAAGGGTGCTGTGTAAAACAGACCAGTAAGGATAAACCTTTCACTGCTAACTCTCAGTGATAATAAATGAAGAATGGTTTCTGAACTCTCATATCTGAACTGTGCCTCTGGTCAGAGGCTTTTAATACCCCTCAACTGAGCTTTGTTTGTCATTATGTAGCTAGTAGGTTTGAAAAGTATATCGAGAAGTTTTTAATACTTCCTTTTCTATATTTTTAAAATATTACTTAAAGCTTACAAAGAAATGTCTTTCTAATGGAAGAGTAGTTAACTCAGTCCCTCAGTTTGTGAGTGAACCTGTTGGGAAAGGTGATCTTAAAAGGTACCTCATCAGTTTCCTTTCTCAAGATCAGAGAAAAAAAAGTACACTCCCTTTGCCATATGTTGTCTCAGAGAAATATTTTCCTACTAAACCAGAACATTTTCTTTCATAGTAAAAGAAAATTTAAAAATTCTTCAGCCTGAACTTGGCAGAAAATTTCACTTTTTAAAGGTGCCACCACATGTTACTTGCCAAAGTGATTGCTCTTAGGGGAGCCTGCTGCTGCCAGGTACTGCCAAATATGTTTTGGTGTTAGAAATTATAAAGAAGAAATTATTGACGCAGCTCTTGGGGTTCTCACATGGCTTATGATTCATTTCCTGAAATATATGTGACTGCATTTGGACTGGTTTGCCCAGGCTGTGTGTGCCATGCCAGCATGTGAAGCTATTTTAAGAGGTTTTTCTACTCACTGGCCTACTCAAGAATCTGGAAAATTGTTTGTTCATGTCATATATTTTAAATATGATAGCATAAGATTGCCAGTGTAAGAGAATCCTAGCATAAGGTTAGTTCAGTTAAAATTAGGAGGGCCTTCAAAAATAAATTACAGTAGTCCTGCTTGTACAGAGTTTTGGACAGATTACCATTTAGTCATCATTAATAGTCATGTGCTTGGTTTTTTTCCAGACTTTGGCAAGCCCTGCAGAGATCAGAGAATAAAAATACCTTTCCAGTTTTCTGCATTCCTCATCAGTCCCCATATAATTGCAACACCACTCAGAATTTAAGAAAATCATTCTAAAATAAGAAAATTAGGTTTGCATTTGATGAATCAGGAACTTAATTGAATTGCTGTCTTCTGTATCTTTTTTGTTTTTACAATAGGAAGAAAAGATCACTTTAATTAAAGATGCTTTAGTTTTATTTGGACATTTGTTTAAATAAATGAATCAGGATGCAGAAGAGGAATCTGTATTCCAGCCTTTAGCTATGGCTTTTTTTCCTGCACTGTTGCTATGGAGAGGCATATAAATATTTGTATCACAAACTAATTTTATTTCACTTCTAGATGGCATGGAAATACAGATAAAAATAGTAAAGGAGAGTTGTTGTAGGTGTTTTATCATGCAGAGTAATGTTTTGGAATGGGTTCAGGCACAGACTAGCAGCAAAAGAAGGTAGAAGGTGCTGTGTTTATGCATCCAACATCTTTCTATCCCATGTTGTGCAGTAGAAATGGAATGAAAGTGTCCATTTGCAGTTTCCTCTTTTCCAATTTTTTTATAGTGCTAGTTAGTATTTGTCTTTCTAACAGCTCGTATGTTCTGGGCCGTTTGTATAAAAATGTAAAAGAAAGAACTTCAGCTCAGTAGCACATGTCCATCCTCCACTGAGGGGATGGTACAGAAACTGCACAGCTGCTTAGGAGCTGGAAGGTGCATAAATTGTTTCTTCATATGATCACTCACATCTTTTCATGTCGGGCCTTTTTCTTTCCCCGCCTGCCGAATTGCCCCGAAGGAGACAGTGATGCTGGACACCAGCCTACAGCCTCCTGAATGCCAGCAGTGCTGTGCACCTCCTTGTCTCTGCTCCTCACCATGTCCTTTGGTGGGCTGGTCTCCATCTCTTCTCCCTCCTGTAACTGTTGTCTCTCAGTCTTTTTCTTTGGGGACTTCAGTCATTGTAACTATTTCTTAGTATATCAGGGTGGTTCCAGCCTTCCAGACCTTGCAAGACCCTTGGATGACAACCCCAAGTGGTGTGAGATGGATGCCTCTGGCACAATTTAAACTCTGCTCTTGTTGCCTCTGCAAGTTCTGTGTTATGAAACATCCTCTCTAACAAGAAGCTTCACAGAGCCTCACAGAGCAGCTCTGGTTTCTCTTTCTCAGCAGATATTTTCAACACCTGGGATTGTTATCCTGGTTTCACATAGATTGTTATTTCTGGTGACATCCTAAGATAATGAAAACAAAACTAGTTAATAACAGGATTGGAAATAACACATATTGCCCTAGCAGTCTGCAACTCCCTCTTATATCACAGGCTGTTTTTGTTCAATCCAACAACAACATAAAACCCACAACAAAACAAAGGAACAACAAAAAATGAAATACTGAATAACAGTTAACAGATTGGTGCGATGGGAGATGGGGGCAGCTAATGTCAGTTGTTCCTTGACCTTTTAAAATCCCTTAAAAGCTTAAATATTTAAGACCAGATGAGTTTTGTGTAAGGCATTATTCATCAGAAAAAGAATTAATTAACATACAAATTGCATCGTCATTTTCTGAGTCTTTTGGTGGGAAAAGCAATGCCTCTGTTAAAACTGTGTCTTTTGTAAAAGTCATGCATAACAGGCTTGTGTTTTTTCGTTTTTAAGTACCAAAGCTCAAGCTCTTTTCTTTGGTGTAGTTTTATTATTCACAGTAGGATTCGGAAGTTCCCCGCTTTCAGATTTTGCTGGTTTGTGTAACTCATGTTGCTGCCACTGTACTCAGCGTATCTTCTCCTTTCTCTCTTCTCTGGCAGCAAATGAAGCTGGCGGCTGAGTCACTGAAGGAGTAAACACGGAGGAATGAGGATGACTAAAGGAGTCACATGTGAGGGGCGCTGCTCGAGCGTGTGTTTGTGGTGGTGTGTGGCTCTCAGTGCACGCTCCACCATCTACTGAGTAGGTGGCACCTGCTTATGTGAAACTTGGTAAATAATCTTTGCCTGACACTGTAAAAAATCATATTTTCTCCCGCTCTCTTTGTTTCTCACATGTAATTGTTTGCAAAGTCAACACCAAATAAAGCACTCCAGCTTATGCCAGGTCTGGTTGAACTCTGCCAGACTCACTGTGCTTTGAAAACAGATCCTGTGAGGAAGCATCCAGAAGCTAACTAGAGTTTTCAGCTGCAGCTTTCTAAAGCGAAAAAAAGGTAGACTGTTATTTAATTCACAGTGTATTGTCCCTTTGGGGTTATTGCCCCTTTTGTCCCTTTATTACAATAGCTGATCAATCCTGTATTATTCCAAAGACTTGCTTATTAGCCACTGTTTGCTCATAGCAAATTAATTTAAATATTTTATACACCGCATAGGGAACAACCATGTACTCCATTATAAGATCTGAGAAATATTGACCATAAATATCATAGAGTATGCATTATGTACTCCTGTGTGCTGGCTCTCTAAATAAGCCTCAGTTAAAATCTTTTCAAAAGGTAGGTAAAGAGCATTCAGTAACAGTCAGATTGCTGATCAGTGATTTAAGTGTATTTATTTTTTAATTTACATTGGATTTTGGTATCACTTCCCTGGATCTTGAACTGCAGTATTGTGTGAATGGACCTTCTGATGAAGTGAACTGACAGTAACAGATCAATTAAACTTCATGGTTGATATACCAGTCCTTGTGTCTGTGGTGATATCTGATTTATTTTCATTGCATTTCACAGAAAGGTAGTTTTCCTAATGTTTCATTGTTTTCTGACAGTAATAGGACCAAAACCTACAGTGTTTGCTCCTGTGACCTTGGGACAGTTTACTTTCGGCTACTGTGACCTTCCTTTTTGGTAGATGTCACTTACCTGTACGTGAGACTTGCTGCAGTTTTGTTTGGAAAAATCTGCTGTTGCCATAATTAAGGTATTTGCCTACTTTGCACATTTTTAGATTTCTGCCACAGGGCCCCCCCAGCAGAGTAATATAACTAAGCCAAAATAATGTATTTTGTGTGGAATTCAAAATTAGCATTTCTCAAGCTCTGCAGGCGTGACCCAGTAAGAAACGACTGTGTTCCCTTGGGAAGAGGAGCAAACCTGTGCTACAGCTGCTGCCTCTGTTCTTGCTTCTCCCACTGTTAGTCCCCCACGCTGCTGCTATTTCAAGGGTATCTCCTGGGCTGCTGCTGTTTCACAGCCTGTTCTGAAGCCATGGCAGGGTTGAGGCCGAACAAGCTCTGCCCTGAAGAACTCCAAAGAGAGTGTGTCACCCTTCCTATAGTGCTGTAGAGGTCCCAAAACCAAAGGTTTTTTAGGAGGGGACCAGCATGTTCTCCATGAAAGCTCCTCAGCTTTGCAGTCTCTTGCCCACTTTGATCTGAAGTTGCTCACATTTGCTCAAGTTTTAACTGCCTAGTCGGTGTGAATGAGGAGTTCAGGAAAAGGAAAAATCCACCAGTGTGTGGTGGAGTATGTTCTTGTGAGCTTGTCATAGCCTTTTTGAAGGGATTCTGCTGGTCTGTTAATTGGTGCTGGTTTAGGAGCACAAAGTTGGTGTGTTTTGCTGATGGCAACTGTGTCAGGTGTCTGGAGTAATTTCTAAGATGGATTGAAAAGAGAATCATGTCGTGTCTCAACTGCAATCACATGAAAAATAAGTAAATCAACTTCTGCAAAATTGACTTAAGTCTACAGAAAACAGAAGAAATGGACCCTACAGGGAAAACCACTAACAGGAAAATCTCTACTAAGGTTTAAGTACCCAGTGACATCAGTAATGTTAGCTGTTGGCCCTTGCCTTGGGCAAATCCCTTCACTTCTGCTTACTTTCCTTATCTATCAATGGAGATAATACTGTTCTTTAGGTGGATTCTCCATCTAAAGCTAGTAGGTATGGAGGAATTACGACCATCCACTGTGTGAGTGAGAACTATGATACTCTGTTTTATAGGGATTAAAGTTTGTTCCAGATATTGGTAAAACTCTTGTTTCAGCATCACAAATGCTACACAGTCATGACAGAGAGTGTTTTGGTCCTAAAGAGCTTAGAAATGTTCCCTCATATTGCCAAGTAATATTTTGTCACTGAACTGAAATTTAGCTCCTTATTCCTTTGCATGCAGCTCTTTGCCCGTTTACTGGGGAAGGGTTGCTGTGTTTCATGCTGTTTCATACTGGGTTTTGGGTTGTCTTTGGGGTTTTTTTTTTTACATTGATGATGGCATCTATTTTCATTTCTCTCTTGAGAGAAAAAAGATTTCTGTCTGTGCCTTTGAATGTGTTGTTTCCTTTCTGCTGTAGGTGCATCTGTAAAAATTGTGGAATGCCAGGGATGAACCTTATTGACCAAAATCAGTTGTCAGATGAAAATATTAGAAAGAGTTAGATATTTACCAGTAACCACCACTCAAAAAGTATGGAATCTGAATGTCTGTTCCCAAGGTCCATGGCATGGTCCCTCACACCTCTGAGACAGCCATGGCTCTGGGCCTTTCGGGAGCGCAGGCCGACAGACATGGATGCAGGACAGTTCTGCCAGTGCCTGAATCTAAGCAATGGAATAAGCTCATCTCTGCTTTCAAGCTTTAGGGAGAAACCAAGGATGAGTCCAGAGGCATCCTGTTCGGGAGGATGACTGTGGGAGTAGCCCCTACCCGTCTGTTATGATTTGAATTTTACACATCTCCTTAGCAGCAACACTAACAACCAAGAAAGCTGTTTTCGAGGAGAAGGGCAGTCATAAATCATTTGCTAGTGATACAAAAATTCTCTCATTGGGTACATTGTGAGCCCTTGGTCTAATTGCATGGCCCAGAGGCATCTGCTGACTCAAGATCTCTACTGTTCACCTCCTGTGTACCTGAGGACAGTAGAAAACACTG
Organism: Manacus candei; assembly: GCF_025592945.1. Lineage (NCBI taxonomy): Eukaryota > Metazoa > Chordata > Aves > Passeriformes > Pipridae > Manacus > Manacus candei. The sequence goes on along the minus strand of NW_026138074.1, from coordinate 4,342,754 downwards.
GAAAGGTTCCCCTGTAAGCAGGCAGGCAATTATGGGTATTTTAGCCTACCTGGACCTGAGGGAATCGATCTTGAATCTCATTCAGAGAAAGTGGGGAGTTACTTCCTTATTCATAAAGAAAGCCTGTGGGAACCATGCCTCCTACTACCACATGCTTTCTTCAGGAAAACTCTCCCATGCCTTTCCCAAGAGCTGCAGGAGTGAGTGCCAGTGTGAGGCTGGAGCTGACAGCAGGGCCTGGTGACTCACCTGCCAGCCTGGAAGACTGATGCCCTGAGAGAAGAGGGATCTCTCTGCCCCCCATTGCTCCATACAAAGCAGTGACGGCCTCTGTCAGCACCAGTGTGATGAGAGCTGTGCTGGGGCTGCTTTAGTGCTCCTGGCTCCCAGGCCTGCCATGCTGAGCCGAACCTCTCCCAGGCATGGGAGACAAAAACAGATCCTTCTGGCCTGCCCCCTGTATTTCCCAAGAGAGAGTAGTGAGAGGGAGGAAATATAAAGATGTTACACAAGGATTTGCTGAAATTAATTGCTGAGGAGACATGACACATCTGAGAGCCTTGTGAAGTCCCTACAACCTCCTTTTGCTTCTCAGGCCCTCTAAATACAATGTAATTCTTCCACCATATGGGAAAATAGGGGTCTTTTTTTTTTTTTTTTAATCTCTACTGTAGTAAGACTTTACTCTGTCACTAATGCAAGGTTCTTGACTTCTAGAAATTGATGTCATTCCTATTACATGCAGACAGGCCAAACTGAGTCAACGTCCTCCAAGTGATTATAATTTATAGTTTAAAAAAAAAATAAATAGCCAGAGCCTGTGCTTCAAGGAAGGAGCAGGCTAAAACAGTTGTTTTAGCTAAAATGCTGCTCCAGAGAAGGGCAATCCAGCTCTCCCTCCAAACACCATATGGGTGTGAGTTCAGTGGGGGAGCCGCTGTGGCTGCAGCCAGTCAGCAGCTGAACAAGTGAGTCACTGTTACGCTTTCCCAAGTACAGTCACAGTAAGGTGTTATTACTCAAACACCTTTTATTGAAAGCAAGTCATAATTTGGAATTAGTGACAGACACATCAGTTCTAATTCATTCACAGAAACTTAACCATGGGAAAGGCTATCGGAGTGGCTGGATTGTCTCTAATGTTTGGAAAATTCCCATTTGCCCCTTCTTTTTATTGCCAGGCAGATGCATTGGGATTTTAACTGCTAGCACATTCCTTTACTTGCTAATGAAAAATCCTTCAGAAAAATCTTCCACGAAAAGTAATCTGACCTGCATCTACCATCTACTGCGATGTTACTGCTTGGCCTTGCAGTTCTGCTTGGAGGGCAGCACATGTGGTGTGTCCTTCCTTGCTCGGGCGCCGTCACAGTCCTGTGAACTCCTTGTCTGCTACCACCTCCACCCTGTTTTGCAGTGACTGGACCTGGAAAGCTCTTCAGCAGTGGTGAGGTCCCAGCTGCACAAGCCCGTGGGTACAGCTCTGCACAAGTGGCCAGGCATAAAGCAACATTAATGGCATATATTCCCATAACCTGTTGGATGGCATTAATCCCCGTGTCTGTACCCTCTCTGGCTGGTTACAATCTGTGCTCCAGGAGCAGTTAACTCACAAGCTCTGTGTTAAATCACTGCAGCAGCGCAGCCTGTGCTGCTCCAACCACAGACACCTCTGAGGGGGAACTGGTGCTATGCGTGAGAAGATGTCAGAAGCAGCTCAGAGGCAGCACTGTGCACTGCACTGTGGCACATACTGGTGGGGCAGAGTGGGCTGGAGCTGCTGTCCCCTCCTCAGCCTAAACTGCCTTTCACAGGGCCTTGGAAAAAGTACAGCAGTGAGCAGCATCACTCTCCTAACTGCACCTTACGGCACAGCAGTTTGTAAGTGATGACTTACATTGGGTGTTTTTTTACTATTACCCATTTTACATTGCAAAGAACAGTAGTGGGTTAGGTCTGGATTAAAAACATTCAATCTATACTGGTGAAACTTCAACTCACACCTTCATAAATACTACTTTGCACAGTACCTGTGCAGATTTGGCACACAACCCATCAGTCCATCTAACAAGGGCAGCCTGAGAGCACTGAAGCAACTTCCTTCCCCCAAGAGTGGTGTCAGGGCTGGGAGAGGTGTCCCTCCCCTCCCAGGACTAAAACAGACACGTGTGGCTGAGATCAGACTCATCTGAGTGACCTGGGCACATGCACAGCAAACATTTTAGCTGAGAGTGGAACCCCTCGTGTCCTGTTCTCCAGAGCTGCCAGAAACCACCAGCCACTAAGAGGGTTTAAGCTGCCCAGGTCTAGCACCCACGTCCTCCACCTGAACAGCGGCGTGTCAGGTTTACTAAACCATTTTGAAGTTCTGTAGGAACAGCTACCTCAGCCTTCAGACAAAAAGCTCTTCTAGTAGATGCCAACTGTGACAAAGCCCAAATGAGCAAGTTTGATCTGTGCAAGATAATAACTGGAAATTCGCAAATTAATGTTCATCCCCACACAAAGTTGGCTTCTTGCAAGGCAACTAAGCTGATATTTCCACTGCTTTCTGTTTTAATTTGTGCTGTGCATGGGGACTCAGCCTGGAGCCTGTGCCACCCTGACACCCCGAACGCCAGGAGAAACAAACCGCATCCACATGCTAATCATCGGTTATGCATCAATCAGGATATCACTTTTATTAACTGGATTTTCCATTTCTGTCGCACACCATGAATGTTTATACAATGAAAAAGCCAAACATTGCTGGAAGCAATAAGATCAGATGATATTTCTGTACCCTCTTAACACACATACATGGATTCTTTCTTGGTGAGAAATTTTTATACTTCTGTTCATTAATGCTGCTCATTTAGACTGCTACTCTTAAAATTCTGTGTCAAGATTGTCACATCTTAAATACAGATTAAGTTGCTAGAGGTACATTACTTTTTTTATATATATTTATATACACACATACAGAAAAATACAAGACTAACTGTTTTTCCACAATATTTACTTTATACACTACTGTAACTATATGCAACTCTTAAAGACACGTTAAGGGGTACAAGAAACTGTTTACTTGCTCTAAATAGTTTGGTCCAATATTATCTTAATGTAGTGGTTATTCTCGCCCTTCCTTTTACGTGACGACATAACACGACGTACACCACATGCACAATCATTCACCTATCAACAAATGGGGAAAGGACACCACTCAGACTAACACATCTGTACACCCAGAGGTTCAACCAGCCACACACACAACTATAAGGCTATAATACAACTATGCAGCATAAATGGTCAACACTGCTGTTCTAAAGTGAGCACCATATATACAGTCGTATATAAAAACATTGGAAACAAAATACACCCGGGGTTAGTTAAAAGGTGCCATTCCAAGGCTGTACATAATATCAGGAAAGAGTATTTACAATACTTGGAAAAAAGCTGCAACAAATAAAGTTTATTGCCAATGCCCTTTATAAACTTGTCTCCTACGTGGATGTTACGCTCACTGTCTGTGAACCACACATCTCATTTCTGGCCCTTGGTAAGATCCCTGCTCAAAAATTTCAAGCAAATATGTTCTATGGCTTCACCCACACATCTACTTTTGTAGCTTTTAACTAAACTGCAACTAGAGTTCAAAAACTTAAAGAAGCAAAACACTTATCCTTTGCCTTGCTCAGGAAGCAGAACCTCAGGAAGGACAGGCAGGCTCGCCAGGAAGGACACCCCACACAGTTCAGGCTCTCTGAAGCCTTTCAGTAACGAAAAGAGCTGTCGTGAGCTGCACACATCCTGACTGAGTGTAAGCCCCCGCTTTGGTTCTCTGCTCCCTCCTTGGCGGACATGAAACGCGCTCTATTTGACCGTTCTGCAAGTGTTACAAGATGCTCAACAGTGTCAAACTCCTTTGGGACACCCAAGGTCTGCCCAGGGCGCTGCTACATAGTACCCCCAGTTTCACTAGCATTGCTTAGAAGACCCAGTGCACAGCATGAAAAAATAAAACATTCTTGCCCTTCCCAAAACTAGGAATCTGCAATATATTTTATTCTAGATAATAAAATTCCACAAAGTTAATTCATCTGGTCAAAAGTATCCTTTTATACAGAAATACTCTAAATCAAGACCTTGCCATGGCAATAGGAAACCCAACAGGAAGGCTGAGAGCTGTGAAATAAACATTTTCCTATAGGCTATTTTAAATGGACTTTATGAAAAAGCGTTATTACTGAGGAAAAATAAGTGGGGAACATGTGGGGAACAGCAGTATTTTAAGTCTTAAAAACAGTAATAATGACAAAAATGTAAATGACAATAACAATTTCAATGTGAATCCAATTACCTAAAGGTTTGCCATCCCTTATTGCCTTCTGGAATCTCAGGGAAGGGAGGAGAGGACAGGGGAGAGGGTTTAAAAGGTAAAAACCTAAAATATTAGATGTCATGATATACTACTAACAAAAGTAATTCATACAAATACTTTATTTTCAGTTAGCATGTAAAAACTCAGAAGTAGACTTAATAATTTACCTTTGTTATATTAAAAAAGATTGTCTGCTTGTAATATTAACATATTTCTATGGGAGAAAGCTGCCTTACAAATCTACTTGCCTTTTTTTTTTTTCCAAAAGAAAACTGCCTCTAAGCAAAACAAGATCTTTTCAGTTTGATTTTTGAGCCACAACTTTATCCGTATCATAGCTTAAGACAAATAGGTGTGGGTTTAAAATCATATTTCAAGATCACTAATTTTCAGTGCATCTTTGCTTTGCACAAGCCTTGGAACATCTGAAAGCTCCCTGAAGAGTTTTCAGCATCAAAACATTATTGCTTTGGTTCTGTTTCAGACACATAGAAGTATGCCACATATCACATATTTTAGTTATCACAGAAGGTCAGAACAAGAATTAACATTTCACAGGCAAACAAAAGCTTCTCTCTCTAGTTTAAGTGCAGAACATGAAACTTCTAAGTGCTTCATTTACATTAGGATCCAGATATTTATTTTAATTTAATCCAGATCTTACATAGTAAAATTATAAATGTAAAAATTACACAATAAAGTATTCTGTTTTGTTGAAAAAGAAAAATATATTGGCTAGCAGCATGCAAAGACCATGCATTGTCATACCATCAAGCAAACACAAAATTAAAGTGTAATAAATAACTGCTCAAAGCCCACTTAAAAATCTTAAGACAATAAAAGGGGGTCCGTGACAAGGTGTTTGCAGCTCTGACCAGGAAAAATGATGCTGTCAAGCAGATCGAGCTGTCAAAGTCAGGTCATCGTCAAATGACATGACAACAACTGGTTTGACTGGAGGTACACAGCAGCCCTTCCTTTGGGTTCCGCTGAATATTCACAGATATCATCTTTTCACAGAGAGGTAGTTGTAGCACATTGTTTTTCAAGTTCCTGTTCTTTATCCGTTCCAATTCGTTTGTTGTGTCTGACATTTGGTTGGAAAAAAATTTCAGGCTGCCCAACGACGAAGCCTGGTTTGCGCTTCCACTGGAGCTTATACACATTTTCCATGTTGATTTCTCCTGTACTTTTACACTGGAAAAGGACAGATTGTTTTGAGGATCAATAATGTATTTTGTGCTGCCGTGAATCTGTGAACCCAGGCAAAGGCTCATTAACTTCAGGCTTTCAACCAGTTCCCCTGCACTTCTGGACGACAGCTGCATCGAGTTTCCGGATCCAGCGCATCTCCGGGTGGAACCTGAAGTGTTGTTGGTGCTACCGCCGGAGCCACCGGAGGGACTCCCCCCACCTTTGTTGTTGTCACTTGGACTGGTTTTGTCTACCCCTCCGTTTCCATTGCTTGGTTTGCTTTGTCCACCACCATCTCCCTGGCTGCCAGGTGGCCCTTCGCTACTATCCCGCCTGTGCCAGGAGTAAGTAAACCCACTGTCTTTGTCGAGGCGTCTCCTACTTTCTGAGTCGTCATCGCTCGTTTCTGAGCTGCTGCAACTGGAGCCCCGTCCCTGGCTTTTCCTGCGGTGATAGCGTTTGTGCACGGTGCTGGGCGAGGCAATGTTCATTTTTAACCTGCTCAGCTTTGGCGGTAAGTTCTCGTCCATGTCAAACTCGTCATCAGACTCACCCTCCTCGAATATCTGATTGAGGACTGGTGCACTCTTCCTGGAAGTAAGACGGTTTGTAACCGAAGGCTTCCGACGCAGAACAACTTGAGTAGAAAGAGAAATAGGTTTTTTATCTTCCTCATCCTCCTCTTCGTCTTCCTCTACTCTGAACAAGCACTTCCGGCCACTTGTGGTAGGTTTTAAGCTCACCGATGGGACAGCCGACAGCGCCGGCCCAGCCAGCTCAGGGTTATCTTCCTTCTTGGCTGAATCCCCCAGGGCCTTGCTCCTGTGGCCGTTGAGAACGTTCTCAGCCGTGCGAGCTGGTGACTGAGGAACGGTTGCGTGGGAGAGAGGAGATGCCGTAAGGTCGTCCTCCAGATCTTGGGGGACATCAATTTTTGTGGGCCACGACTGCCTACATAAACAATTATAAAAGATAAATGAGAAGTTAGATCATGGCAAGCATTTTAGAACATACAAGAAAATGTAGTATCGGCACCAGAGAAACACAAGCACTGCCACACAAATTGGCCTGCTGAGTGGCATGTTTGTAAACAAAAGCACTGAGTGACTGAGCAAAAGAAAATGTTCTCAGAGAATGTGCATTCCTTTACAAATGCTTCTGCTTGAAAGGAACGTCATCTATACAAGAGCATAGTTTTGAAATTATGTTGGTTACTGTCAAATGAAGATTTCACTGCTCTCAGAAAATTAATAAAGCTGTAACTTGAAATAATTGTGTCTCAGTAATCTGAAGTAGGTATAGAACCACCAGAACCTAGAGGAAGGTATAAGCTGATTCAAGCACAACTTAGTATTACAAAGTACTTTTAATCTGAAGTTTCTATTATTTTTCCCCCACAAGTAGTCTTAATATAAAAACTAAGTTAGAATTAACATAAGTGAGACTGAAAGGGTGAGTCAGAAGACACATTTCCTCATTTTCAGTAAGTCTCATTCAGACCAAGCTCTATTCTACAAAGTCCCCTTTAATTTTAAACACACATGAACTGAGATCACACATTTATTTGTCTTTAGCTGAGCAACTGCAATAATACAGCTGCATGAATTCAGGACTCAAGCTGCTTAAGAATATGACACTTAAATAAACTGTGAATCCAAGTTGAAAATGTATGTCTGTACTAGTGCTAGCTCAAATCAAAACGAGTGTGAATTGGTTTTACAGTTACCAGCAGATGTCTTAACTCCATCATCTAAGCTACTATCTAATGATTTGTATTTGACTTTAAATTTAACATATACTGTAAATTTCCCAAGCTGAAGAGGCAAAGCTGACACCTCTTTGCCGCAGTAGGACTGCACTTGCTGAAGGCTCCCTCTGTAATGGCTGGACAGAAGAGGACCCTGAGGTGTGAGACACCTGTCTACAACAGGTTGTCTTCTGACAACTACCTCCCAAATTGTATGAACTTGAAGAGTAAATTTTTATTAAAGCTAACATTAAACTCATCAGGCCCAGCTGCAGACTGTTTTGAAGTGCTAGCATCAGTTTTGCTTAACCAAGCAGGGATAGAAACACCCACCAGGTCCCTCTAACAGTAGGACCTGGCTGCTCACACACCCACCTAAGCCTGTGGCCTCCCACCAGTTTCCCTCCAGTGAGCAGCTCTACCCAAAGGGAGGCAACACAACCAGCAGCTCCGAGCCCAGACAAGAAGTGAAGCCTTGGCTGAGTCCTCCTTGGTGTGACACCAGCACCCTCCCTCAGGCCCCAGCTGACTCTAGGAGCGCTGGGAGCCACTGACCCAGTTTTCTGATGACTTGTGCTCTGCTGCTTATTTTAAACACAAACAACTGTCTGTAATTAACAAACAGGACTTAAATAAATTAGAAACATCACTACAAATGTGACAGGAAATGAAGCTCTAAATCTTTCAAGAATTTACCATGCTTTAAGAACAGACTGGTTTTTCAGCAAAAAAAGGAAGAGTTCTGTGGTTATCACAATAAAGGGCAAATATAGTATCTAACAGGACTGTAGTTGCCAGGCAATAAGCCTCCTCACTACAGTATGTTTATCTCTCATAGCAGCCCATGTTTACCTTCCTTCCCTTCTGCCTCTCCCCTTATTCCCAGCAGGCCTGAGGGGAAGAGTGGGGTAGAAGAGAAGCTCCAGGTTGCAAATTACATTTTAATTTTTGTAAATCTTTTGAAGTCTCAAAATCAAAATAATGCACTACTTTGTTGTCTTTTCCATGAGGTCATTCTATAGAAACACTTTGAACTTATGAACATCATGGAGGCAAGGAAGAGCTACCTGGGATCATTAATAGCAAGGTTTCCTGGGTTTGAACATATGTCCTTGTCATGAAAAGAAAATTCATATTCTTTTATAAATTCATACAAAGATTTCGATTCACTGAACTTGTTTGTTCCAGTTTCTTATATAACTAGAGCTGCTCTTCTGAAAGAGTGACACTGACGCTGAAAAAAAACCCCAAAACAATTTAAAATCAGACTTTGCAGTTTTAACATTTCCATTTGAAGGCAAACTCCAGGTTTTCTTCTAAAATAATTTGTTTTATAAGTAATACTTAGTATTAGACACATTTGATTGGATTTCTTTTTGCAAGAAATTGACATAAAAATAAGAGGATGATCCATCATGAGACAACTGCCAAGTGAAAGTTACAGTATTACCCTTGAAGAGAGGTAAGCTCTGTAACACCAAACTCCAGACCATTTAGGATCTGTAGGCAGATGCCTGCAACAATAACTCTTCTACAGTACTTGTAACCACATAAGATAAAATTTCCTACATAAGTGACCACTGAGTGAATGACCCTCCAGGGTGTCTCCATCTCCCACCTGGAGATGACAAAGATATTGAAAACCACTGTAGCGTTTATAGAACAACAACTCATAATTCAGGTAGACAGAATAGTATTCAGAAGAAATGCCTCTAAAATCTCACCCTAAATCCAAGGTAACAAACAATGAGCACTTTAACCTATTTTCCAAAATATGTGTCCTTAATTTATAAGAAGTGTCCATTTTTTCTAGATTTAACTTGAGGTAGTAGTACCTTACTTTTATCAATTAGACCATAGAAAATATGACTATGCACCTGAAGGTCACCACAGCATTTATGTGCCTATGACAATTCCTATTAAGTGATTTCACATATGACCTTGCACAAGGAAACCTTTGGAATGAACTAGTTATTTTGTCTTTCTCTCTAAATCCTACAGATAGATTAACAACAGAGAAGGTGTTACTAGAGTTAGCAACTCTAAATATCTGCACAATCACCTAATATTCTTTTTCCATTATGAGAGTAGCTAATAACAGTTACCAATAATACTTTACCAAAACCTAAAAAGGCAACTTTGAAACCACTGGAGCTTACAGGACAAAAGTTAATGGAAATGCCTCAGTACATCCTCCCTCTTCACTGGAACGATTATCAAGATGAATAATGAATATTATTTCCAATACCAGCAGATTCCTAGGCATAGTCTTTCATTTCCTGAGTTAAGTGTTAAACACAATGTCTAAGAAAAATAACTGCTCAAATCTTGCATCCTCCGTGATCAGTGTGCAAGTGCAAACTATACTACTGCCCTTGTATTTGGTTTTGGGGGCTTTTTTGCATGTTTGGTTGGGATTTTTTTAAAGCATGTGCTGTTGTAACTGAAAATATGGGATGCTTTGATAACTGGTGCCAGAACAAATGGACTGGTTGAACATAGCAATACCAACTACATTCCAGAAGCCCACTTCCCCTTCTAGTTTTACTGTGTTACAGGCTGAAGTTTTGAAAATCTCAGGGAGCCTTACTATAAGGTTACTTAGATCACATCTTTGTCAAACAAAAAAGAAAAATCTATTGCCATGTCTTTAAATGACTAATTAAAGCAGTAAATTCAAGTTTTGCTTAGACAACAGTCACATCAACTGACATGAAAAAGAACATAACCTACAGATCAAATTTAGAGTGATTTCTCATTTATAACTAATTCTCCATCAGCATGTTTATGGATTATGCAACAAGTTTTTCTCCAGGGATATTACATAACACAATTTGTATGAGGAACTGAAGGTCAACGAACAAGCCCTTTTTTAGCAGGTGTGAAAACTTGCTTCTTCAGGTACAGACTTCAAATTGATTAGTCATTTCCTGACAATGGTAGGAATTGAAAATATTATTGGTAATTGATTTCTGAACAGCTTCTGAAGTGTCCACAGCACTTTAAAGACATTTAAAATTTGCAATGAGTAAGTATTTTACTGTTTTTAAGAAAGCAGTACTTGAGCAATTCAGTAATATTCTCATTAAGCCAAGTTTAAAAAGGAAAAAAAAGCCATTTAGATTCCTAAATTCTCACCTGAACTGAGCTTTGATGTTGCTGGGGCTTGCAGATCTGGTCTGAATTTCCTTCTCTTGTTTTTCTCGCAGGATCCTTTCAGCTAGTAAGAAGTAAGTAGCAGTGATGTGATTGTATTTGTTAGTTTCCAATGCCCTGAGGAAAGTACAGAACATGAAATAACCCATAAATCAATGGTTTCTGAGAACTGCACGTGCATCTCACAGCTTGCTGTACTTCCCATAGCAGGAAGAGCAGAACTGCCTATTTTTGATGTTTTGATAAGCATGTCTTAGTTTTACTAAAAATAAAGAGCCAACAAATCTAGTAATTTCAACTATAGTTGGATGAGGACATCCTCAGAATATCATCCAAAAAAAGTAAGGAATTCTTTTTTATTTTACATTCTTTAAATTATAAAGTGTTTTTCATTAATGTCATGCACCAATGATGGGCTTTCCCACTGGCACATACAATCACGAAGGACTAATATTTGATTATGCAACAAATGGAGGGAAAAAACCTTCATTATTTTAGGGCTGCACATTGAGTTTATAGTAAAATTAAGTTCATAAGCCAGTAAGCATCACTCAGAGACTCTAACAGAAAGGATGCCACTGATACACAGCTAAAGCTTAAGAAGTGAGACTGCTGCATCCCACTCCCCATCAATGGTAATATACTAACAGTTTTTTCCAGCTTCAACATACACAATTAAAAAAAAAATAATTGAGACCTTTCAATTTTGTGAATATTTTAGAAATTTGGTAGTTTTAATCTATTAGAAAAAACTATGTAGCTTTCTAGCAAGTTCACTCAGTAACAGTGACTTATACATTACAAAAGGAATAATATTTTAAATTAACAAATATTTGGGTACGCTGGAAACATGCTAAAAGGAAAATGCTAAAATTTATCACTTCCAAATATGAATGAGAAACAAAGCACAAGTAAAAGCATGGATTCCAAAGCAGTTAAGTTTACTCAAGATGGCAAACTATTGCAGGAATCAAACATTTTCTTGAAGTTTTCCCTAAGTTTGGGTATACCTAAGTATTTCTGATCCCACAATATCCTGTCACAGAGCAAGCCTGTCACACTTCGTCTGTTAACTGAATGGCCTGAAATTTAATCACCGAAGTGCCCCAGGTTCTCATGACATTATTTAATCAAAAAAGAGAGATGCACAGAACAAACTGCATATAGAGAACCGACAACTTACTCCACTATTGTGTCTCGGTCTGCGATATCACCAAGAACCATGCGCTGTATTATACTGTTGTGCTCCTCCTCAGACAGATTTTTGTACGATACAAGAGGAATATTGTACTTTGTTGCAGGAGATGGATCAACCCCTTGGAGCCATGCATGGTTTTCAATCTCTTCCAAAGATGCCCTTCGCTTCGGGTCTCTCTGCAACATCCGTGTAATTAGACTGTGAATGAAAAATAAATCTAAAAAAATGCACTCGCGTTTTTTAAAAAAGCAGCTCTTGTATGAGCAACATTAGGAAGACATTGTCTGCTCTCAGTTCACATAGATCTTTAGAAGTCTCTACAGTAAACAATGTGATGGGAAATTATTTAGTCTCAAAGACACTTCAAATATTGCTGAAACAAAACAAACCATTTACCTATTAAAAACTATAAATATCATAAACACTGCAGTTTTCATTTAGATTAGATTTTGTGCTTAGATTCTTAATCTGATTTTTCTGGTTTGTTTCTTTTTAATAGGTCTTATAGGGCAACTGTCACAGATGGCCTATTGGCTAGTCAGTAAAGTGACAGAAATGTAAATTTTTATTATTGCTGCTGTCAACAAGAATATGGAGTGGCAAGATAAGCAGAAATATTTTATTTTGAAGTAGGTATCAGACACTGGAGTCTTCAGTATCCTTGGAAAAACTGTGATCTGTTCTACCCACAGAGAAAAACAAACAAACAAACCAATACACTCTCTGGGATGATGTACTGACAAACCTGCTAACGGGTTGATGCTGAGTTTTCACAAATGCTGGAAAGGAAGAGCATGAATTCCCCAAGTAAACAGAAAAAGATGACTTGATTGGCATAGCACATCTCTGTTCACTTACTATACGTGAAAAATTCTTGGGGAAGGTATGTTTGGCTTCGTTCAATAAATATGGATATACAGTTTTGATGCCAAGGTTTCAATAAAACTTCATTGTTCCAGCATGTTCTCCAGTTCTCACACAGAGCTTTTTATTGCACTAACTATACTATACAATGCAACTTCAAACTGCAAGGCCACACAACTCACAAAGGCAATCACAATTCTTTTAATTTTTTTTTTTCTTTTGGTGTGAGATGATGTATGGAATCATGGAGGTTATTTCAACCTTCTTAAAAAACTCTACAGTAAACAAAGAACACCACATTTATTCTTAGTAGCTGTGGTCTCTGCCTTTACCAAAAGGAAAGGCAGGATGAGACATGAGAGCCTTGAGTTTCTTTGCTTTTGTTCATATTATGACAGAAAGAGAACAAACTACATACTTAATCTGACTTTTTTAATAAACTACACCTGTAGTAAAACTGCACAAACGTACCACATGTGCCTCCTGCTTTAAGCTTATTTATGCATCTCAAACCACAAATGCTTTCGCTCCAAGATGGATGTTTAAACATTCCCAGAGTTTCTTCCCTAAGACAACATAACCTATAGAGGACCTGGGTAACTGATTGTACATCGTCGATGCACCACATAGAGAAAGCAGATCTACTTGGACATTTAAGCAAATTAGTGTTAGCCAATATATTCAGCAGAAGTCTGCAAAAGTTAAGTTTCCTGGCCTCAGCACAGCATGCAGCATCTCAAGAGATGTATTTGATACAGTTCACTGATAAGAGCTCTCTCTTAACCTCTTCCTGTATTTTATTTTAAACCTCTTCCTGTATACTGAGCTCTTCAAGCTGACAGCAGCTTTTGTGTCTCACTGGAGATACTAGACACTAATGACATGAAAGAAAACCAGCTGTGGCACAGAATTACAGAATTATTAAGGTTAGAAAAGACTTCTGGGTCCAACCACTAAACTAGCACCACCATGCCCACTACTAAACTATGTCTCTAAGCGCCACATCTACATGGTTTTTGAACACCTCTAGATGGTGAGTCCATCACTTCCCTGGGCAGCCTGTTCCAATGTTTGACAAGAAGTTTCTCCTAATATCCAGTCTAAAGCTTGAAGTCATTTGCTCATCCTACCACTTGTTATCTGGGAGAAGAGGCAGACCCCCATCTTGCTACAGCCTCCTTTCAGGCAGTTGTAGAGGGTGATATGGTTATCCCTGAGCCCCCTTTTCTCCAGGCTAAACAACCCCAGCTCCCTCAGCTGCTCCTCATAAGAGGAGCTTGTGCTCCAGACCCTTCACCTGCTTTGTTGCCTTTCTCTGGACTCGCTCCAGCTCCTCAGTGTCTTTCTTGAGGGCCCAGAACTGAACAAGCACTCAGGGGGAGTCCTCACCAGTGCTGAGTACAGAGGGACAATCACTGCCCTAGTCCTGCTGGCCACACTATTGATGGTACAGGCCAGGATGCTGTTGATCATGTTATGCATTAGATTCCTGGACCACACAGATGACAAGTGAAGAGAGGAATGGTCATCATGACCACAGCTGTAACAGATTTCATTCTTTGTCAAATAACAGAATTCTAGATGCTACTCCAGTTTTTTGACTGGACCAAATTAATTTTTCAAGCACTTATAAATGCATCTGGGCCTTCATATTGAAAATGAAAAGATACTTTACTGCAGATTAAAGAACCCAAACAAACAATGTAAAAGTGATGCAACTGGGATATATATTAAAAGGACTGAAGAGGTCATTAGCCAATAGGGAAATATGGAAAATACTGCAACATAGGAAAAAAAAAATTAAAAAGCTCCAGTGAACACTGCAGGAAAAACAATACATCAAAAAGAACCATGATTCCCAAATGGCATACAATATTTGCAGGCAGAATATTTTTCTCCCTGGATTGCCTAGAATGTTGATTTGGAGTTGCAATTTCAGTAGAGATGAGCAAAACTTGCTTTGTAATATCCATGGCTTTTGACAACTTATTTTTTGGACAGAAATTGATAGGAAGCAGTACCTTCTTAAGCCCTGCCACTAAATACTGTCAACATCTGGCAATTTGTCCAGCAACAGAGTCGGCCAAAGGCAATCAGTAGTAGCTTCTTCGATCCTTTATAAAATTAATGACAACTGAGAGACATAAAAGAAGAGTATCAAGGAGTATTCCACCCTGATAATATGGTATGGGGAACTCCCAAAGGTGGTGAAAGTCCACTTCTATGGATGCTTCCAAGTTCTTTAGTACTCTACTTACTCTTTACATTCTTTGGACACATGAGGCGGCACTGTGTATTTGCAGTCCATTATCATAGTCAGAGTTTCACTGTCATTTGCTTCTTGAAATGGTGGCTGTCCACAGACCAACATGAAGAGGATGACTCCCAAGCTCCATATATCTGTAAATATATAGTACATACTTTAAAAAGAAAAACAACTGTTAAGGATACAGATATAATTATCATCAAAGCCATGAAATATTCTTGAAATGCATACAGGGCTGATTACTACACTCTTGATTATGAGCATTACTTACAGAAATTGCAATTCCACTCAAGTACAAAAGACTTCCATTGTTTGACAGCTTTTATAGTTTTTGAGGGGAAAAAAAATCAGAATTCAAGAATGTATAACAGTTTGAGATGCATTAACACCTTTGACAGTGTTAGATAAAGCTGAAAATAATTTGGTCACTCATTCATTACCCTTTTGTTAACAGGTAGGCATGGGTTATTAAAGAGATCTGTATTCAAAGCATATTCCTTTCTGAAGGACTAGCTTAAACTTTTCTCTGTATTGTTTACATGTTACTCTATGATGGAAGAAATTACAAAGAAAGTCACTTAGTTCAATAAGACTGATTTAGCTATGTTTTCCCTTCAGTGGTGGTGTGTTGCCTTAAAATGTGTTTCTTCCAATGGTAAGTAAGAAATTAGGTTATGTAAAACCAACTTCTTCTACCAATGATACTACAAAGTGTGGGGTAGCGGGTTTGGGTGTTGCTTTGGGGTTTTAAATATCCAAACATAACAATTAACAGTGATTTCTACTACACTCTGGGAGTCTTCTTGTTTCCTTCTAATTCCTGCTCATGTAAAATAAACACTTAACAACTTTCTTGTTCCCCAGTGAAATGACATACCAAAAGATGAAAAAGAAGCACTTCAGGGCATGAAGCCCTGTAGTTGGTTTCTACTTAGTGCAAAAGCTAATACTTAGTTCAAATCTTTATTAAGAGTCTGCCCAAAAGAAAATATTTCTTAAGTCTCATTGCATTTAGTACAGGAAGTGTAAGTACTGAGAAATGTATCATATTGCAGAAAAATAAATAACTCGCTCCAATATGTGCTTAGAAAAAAGGCCACATTCAAACTTCAGCTACAACTCCACGCTCTGGAAATTTCAGTTGCAATTTTGGGTCTTACACCCTTAGCATTTCACAGATCTGTGTCCAGAAGAACCAAGCAGACAGCTGAGGGTGAGAAATGATCAGGCAGGCATCTCCTGAGGAAAGAGGGGAGAGCAGCTAGCAGTGGCCTAGGAAGCAGAGCACACCCACTCTTTCCTGGCAAGGCTTGCAAGAGGGAACCACACTAAATTATCTACTCAACTGCATCTTGCTTTCTGTGTCCCATTCAAAATGCTCGACATGCATTTAATGCTGAAGGATGGCTACAATTTTATTCAATAACCTAAATCACACAGATTCATCCCTAGAACAATTACTCATTTTGCTAGTTACAACCCATTCTTCATATGGTTTAGCTGACAGAGGAATAGAAATACTACATGGTAATTTTCTTTAGAGCTCTAATTTGTAGTAAGTGTATGCTATTAACTCGGACAATTACTGGATTTCTGTTAAGCTACTAGGGCCTCAGTCCTGTAGGTACTGAGCATTTAGAGGTTGGTACATCACATCAGGTATACCTGCAAATGCAGTGTGACTATCCCCATGTTTGCAGATTCAATAAGTGCTTTAATACTTTGGTAGCCTGGTGCCATAAAGTCGGTGTTCTCGAATATAGGATTTTAAAAACCCTCATAAGACAGAGAGGCAGTTTTACCTAAGAGGTCCACCTCTAATTTTGTAAGCTACTTACATCTTTCTCCTGCTGTTTAGTTTCAAAGCAGCCAAAAGTTTTTGTGCATTATCTATCTCCCACCATACAACTGATTACAAGAAATTTTTGCAAGCACAAAAGACATGAATTTATACATTTTATAAGTAATCATCTTTTGAATATCAATGTCCTTCCTAGATTTTTAACTGTGTCTAAGATCTATTTTGTGACATGATCTATTCTAGTATTTTGTTCAATACTCCCCCCACAACAAAATGCTTCATGTCTCCTTTTAGCATTAAGTATTTCAGAAGAGTCCACATAGTTTTCATTATTACAGACAAATTATATTTGCTATAATAAAACAATAAATATTGGCTAAATTTAAGCCAGGAGAAAAATATTGGGCAAAATATTGAGCAAAATAATTAAACCGTAAGTTAAATAAGCATATGAAAAGTTTAAACAGAAGGAAGAAGACAATATTGTAAGAAATCAACCTTAAAAACAATAATACAGTCCTGAGAAAAGGATAGTAATCAAAGTAAGACAACAATTAAAGTTCCATGAACTCATCATAGATAGGGAAACTCTACTAGACCTTGAAATTTCAACTGCATTGAGCAGATACTGAACATCCTTAAGTATTTTCTGTTACAAAGCAATCTCCTAATCTGTATTCTATTTTACACACATGGTTTCTTCTCTGGGCTATACATACACTTCACTGTACTTCAATTTAAAAGGATATGTGATGACAGGTACAGTTTTAGTTTTCCAAAAGTTATTTAGGTAAATATGTATGCACATTTACTTTATAAAAATAAAAAACACTTTTTAGAAGCAAAATCCAACAATTCTCCAAATGAAAAAAGAAAAATTACTATTCTTTGCTATAATACAATGTCTAGTTAGACATCAACCTGTATGTTTTGACAAATAAAACAGGAATTACTGATTAGGTGGTACATAACAGAGAATTTTGCAATCTTTTTTTCAATTGTTAGTATACTTTGTACTCTGTACCCATGTGTCTTTCCAGATAAGAAGGGCTGCAAATGGTAAAATGAAATCATTTTTTTTTAATACAACTGCATGAAAAATAGAAAACAAACTCTTGCTAATAATGAAATATCACTCATGCTTTGAACTGCTACTGGATTTCATTGTATCATGCATTTTGTTTAATGCACAAAATATACACTAAAAGGGAATCATGCATGCAGAAAAATTTTTGTTAGAAACTAAAAATAGTGCTTTAGACCTTTTGACCTTGTCATATTACCTAGATACTCTTATGCTCTCAGTGAAGAGCACTAGGGCAGCAACAACTACATTTTACCTCACTCTTACACACTACAGGCAAAGTTATTATTTTATTATTATCCTTTTCTGAATAATGTGTTTTTCGTTACCCTGCCAGCATTGCAGACACTTATTCTGATGTGACCAAGAAATAACAGTGGACAGCAACAATTACATAGCTTTTATTCTCATCCTATTTTTATAGCTGTGGCTGAAGATCAACTTCATTGCACCTACAGCCAAGGCGACTAAAATGACTCAGCTTGGAGTGTCACGGACAGAGCTGAGCAGTCTAAGCAAACTGAAGAGTATGCTAATAACCAGGAATCAAGAAAATAATGTGCCTAAGAAAGTCTAGTCTACATGTGAACATTGAAAAATCACTGGGACACTTAGTGCAGAGCTTATTATGTCAATAATAACAGATGTCATCTTCGCAACATCTTCACAAGCCCTCCAATATTGTATTACAGCAAGCCTCTCCTCCTTTATGGAAGCAGAGCCAAGCCTTTGGATTTCTGCAGGTGCACTAAGAGAACACATTCAAGAGTTCTGTCCTGCCCTCTCCAATTGAGGGGCTGCTCCCTTGTCCCCTCTTCTATGCCACAGTTTAACTAGACCAAATCACTTGTTTGCAACTCCTCCTGCAACTAAAGACAACCAACCAGATGACAGATGCAACATCTGTAACAAGGCTCTTTCTGGTCCACTGCAACTTACCACCTTGTTAAAGGTACAGGTACAACAGAAGATGCACATGTTGCTACAGATGCATTTGCTTACAGAAGTTTTTGATACTCTTCGAAAAAGTTGTGTGACCATCAAGCTCAGTCCTATGTTTTGCCATCAAGCATTTCAGGCAACAATCTGTGGGTGTTTGTTTAAAAAACAAAATAAAACAAACAGTTAATGAATCACCATAATGGTGAATTGCAACAATCAGGAAGGTGCTCCCAGCAGGTCAAGGGAGGTGACCCTTCACCTCTGCCCGGCACTGGTAAAGCCGCACCTGTAGTGTTGGGTCCAGTTCTGGGCTCCTCAGTGCAAGACAGAGACAGACTGACTGAAGGGAGTACAATGAAGGGCCATGAAGGTGATGGACTGGAGCATCTCTCCTGTAAGTAAATGCTGAGAGAGCTGGGATTGTTCAGCCCCAAGAAGGGAAGACTTGGGGGGAGTTTATCAATGCATATAAGCACATGAAGAGAGGGTGCCCAGTGGCAGGACCAGAGGTGATGGGCACAAACTGCAACACAGGAGGCTCCCACTGAACATCAGGAAACACTTTTTCACCATGACCAGGGTGACCAAGCACTGGCACAGGCTGCCCAGAGAGGCTGTGGAGTCTTCACCCTTGGAGATATTCAAAAGTCTCCTGGACACTGTGTGGGGAACTGTCTCTAAGTGCTCCTGCTTGACCGGAGGATTAGACCAGATGACCTTCAGAGGTACCCCACCAGAGGAGGCAGCACCAACAGGAAAACTATGCTTCCTTTTGCCCATGGGAAGCAGCACATCCCAGGTGTCCATTTGAGAAACTGAAAGCATGACAGCCCAGTGAGAACTAAAATAATGTTGACAGCATGAACACACAAAACTTGAATGTTCCATTTAAACCAGCACAGGGCTGTCACAAGTCTGCTATAAAACAATTATTTTTCACACCTAACATGAAACATAAAGAATAGTAAGTGTAAAGGAAGCAGTAAGAAAAGTTGACATAAAATAGGAAACAAATTTTCTAACTTATTTTGAAATATACAAATCCTCCAAAAACAAAGGAAAAATGGAACCAGTATATAACAAGTGGATTACTCGCTGATATTTTAAATTACCACAATTATTCAGACAACAGCTGTGTGCATTCCTAAACAAAATTTGAACAGTAACAACAGTATCTTGCCCTTCCCAACCTACCACAAAATTTCATATTGGCACTTTTTCCAAAACACAATGTTGGATGAAATAAAAAAAAAAAAAAAAAAAGATTTTTTTTCTGGCAGATCTCAGTTTCCAGGACAACAGAAATCCCTGCAAGTTTTGCATTATTAAGTTTTTATTTTGCATATATTTAAGACAGTTTTAGTTTGATAGGTAACAACACCAAAAATGGGAAATCATCTCCTCCTTGTAAAAGGGATGCATAAACTTAAGAGTTAAAACTCTTACTCATTTGTGGTGATATGGTTTGAAGCTGGCTCCCTGCCAAGTCTCCAAACCTTACCATTTGTAAATCTCTCTTCTAAATTTAAAAAGGTGACATGCAGTCCCAACACACAAATAAGTTCAAACATGTTGGTCTGCTAGTCTTCAGTGCAATTCAAAATCCAAGGTTTAGTATCTGAAGTCTTCAATGCAGATATTCCAAAATAATGAGTTAATACCCACATACCCTTTTGAAAGATTTAAAAGATCGGCAGTTAAACGATTATATGGTACCTAAATAAGAAATGCTGATGTTTGGACCCAATTATTAATTTTAAACCATTCCATACTTGCAAAAACAAACAAACAAAAAAAATCAATCCTGTATATCTACTTTCCACTTTTCTCTACTGGAGATGTATAGCTGCATATTTTTCAGTCAAATTCAGAAAATATACTGCACAAAACCTAAAGAAATTAAAATGCCTTCTCTTTCAAGATACCATTTTTATTCACCTATTTCATGTAATGGTCACAGTTCATTCTGGAGAATTCTTCATTTCCAGAATAGTGCCATCTGGCTGAAAGATACAAGGACTCATGTTGCCTTTCCCTTAAAAGAACTAGTAAAGGAGAATCAGAGGTTATTTTATTATAGTGCATATTTACCAAATTTTATTTTTTTACACAAAGCCACACACAAGAATGTTCCTTGCCATATTGTTCTGTGCTGTCATTATCAGCACCGCTCTATTAATCTTTCCTATTAATAAAGGGAACACTCATCATCTGTCCTCTGGATCCCAAAGAATCTAAGGACGATGAAGATGGTTTGTACTCGACTGATCAAGAGCTTTGATCAACAGCTGGTTGTTGAGACGATTTCTGCTCACATACCAGGTGTGGCAAAATGGGCATAACTCCTGCTGGCGAGATCACTTCCATCAGCAGAGCACAAAATGGCACCTTGATCTTTCATTTCTAAGTCCCAAGGATTTACAAAAGTGTTTTCACTCAAACCAAGCAAAAGCATCAGTCAAGACACAGTGATTCTGATTTGGTCAAAAGCCACCACTGTGACAAGACAGTTGCATGAGCACATTAGAAAGGTGCTGGGGCAGCAATGAAATTAAAAGCCTGACATCTCAAAGCAAGGCTTCAAAAAAAAAAAAAAAAAAAGAAAAGTAGTGTCTCTTTATTAGACCAGCTAATAACTGGGGAAAGGAGGAAGAAAAATAACTCAAAGCTTTAAGAAAGAGAAATTTTACTTTAGATCTCCACATACTTGTGAAAGCATACTTTTTTGTTTTTTAGTGAACACGGTCCTTAAAGTATGTTCTTAATTTTATATACCTTATCAACTCAGGGCAAAAATCCTAGCTGAGACAGTTTCCTTCTTTCACAAATTATTAGAAACTGTAGATACACAATTAAAAGCAAATAAGACAACATCTACTTACACTTTTACCCAGTCACTGAATAGCACTGGCTCACTAAAAGGGTCACATAAGCACCAGAGGCAAAAATCCCCCCACAAAGTAGAGTGAAGAACTCTACTGACAGGACCTGAAGGCAGAGCAAAACTGTTTCTTTGAGACCTGTCAAATAGGCTGGACCATTTAAAAAAAAAATCTCACCTTCAGTTCAATACAAATATGGTTTGACCTACAGTATACACAGTAAAGAACTCTAGTTCTTTACTAGAACTGCAGAATCTACCTCTCCTCCATATCCCTGATACACCATTTTAAGATAAGCTATATCTGTATTAGCTACGGTGCTGTGTTAATGCTCAAAAAAAGTTACCAGGTTTTAGACAAAACTTTTAGATTTTATAATAAATTTACTGCTGGATAGTTTAAACACATAAAGGAACAGGTTTTGTACACAAAGCTCCTGGGCTAACAACTCAGCATACGCTTTCATATGTACTCCCTTCTCACAGCTCAGAACTCACGTGCCAGTGCCAGTTCTAGACTGGAGACCTTTATTTTAAGGAACATAGGGAAGAGAAGGATTACAGAGATCCACCTGAGCAGATTTAAACAATAACATCTAAGAGCAGATTTAAACAATAATTTATTTTGCACAGCTTCGAGTTCTTTTGCTACTCTTAGTTATTACCAGTTAGCAGATGAAGGTTTTATGAAAACTGCTTACTTCTCCTCCCCTTCAATGATCATTTAATTTGCTCTCTTTAGAAAACTGATGGAAAAGTAGAAATTAGGCCTGATCTGTGGCATGATAGGCCTGTAAAACTTCAAATTATTATGGTGAGGGAAGGCACAGTTCTATACTGCAGTGGCCAAAATCACGGCCTCTTTCAAAAGCACACTGAAGACCCCAAGATGCAATTTTGCCTTTAAGTTGGGTACTAGTAACTTGAAACTGTCATTGCTATAATGTGAATAAAATAAAAGCAGTAGTAGCTAGCTGCAGTAACTTTTTTTGTTTTCTAAGCCATTAAATAATGTTGATCAGGAAAGGACTGTGAACCATGACAACCAGGGCTGTTTATACGCAACTTCCTTACATAAGTTGAAGTCACTGTCATAGAAACCAAATTACATCATTAGCTGTCTCTGTTACCAGTCTTAAACACAGGGTGGTCAAACATCTGTCATGTTCAAGTTTGTACACTGAACAAAGCATATCCATATTCATCTGCTCCACCACTGAGCTGCACTTTACCATTTCATTAGCCATTTACTGCTTTCTAAAGTTCCTGATCTACTAAAACAAGCACTTCAGATTTCAGAAAGTTACAACTTAAATGACACAGGGGATCCTTATAGCTTCAGATTCACTCAAATTTCTACTGTTCCTCAGAAGTCAGATACTTGTCACACTTTATATGTGCTACGTGAATTTGTGATTCTAACTAAAAACCCATAATAATTTTGGAACAGACACATTTGCATTTACATACCTAAAGTAAATTGAATTGGCTTATTGAAATCGTTTATTTCAAACCTTGATGGGAAAAAGGACTGGGTTTTTTTCCCCTCCTAATTTAAATTTAGAACTGCTTCACAGTTTACACAGTGTATATTGCTCAGCTAAGATGGATCTTTCCACAGAAAGTCTGCTTCTTCAGCAATGATTTGTAATATTAAGTTGAGCCAGGTTTTATAAATTTCTCTTCGCAATGTTTACTGTAACAGCTGAACATTATAGTTATCTTCTACTAGAAGCCATTTCAGCAAAAAGGAAACAAATCAACTTTTATGGAGATGACAGATATGTTTATTTTGCCACTACAGAGGTATCAAGAGGCTGGGTAAATGAAGGATGGAAATGGATGCCAATTTCCAAGATCATGGGCAGTTACTCTAACCACCATGTTAAGACATAAAAGAGAATGTTACCAGCACTGCCACAACCTCTTCAGAGCAGTTTTGTGGAATAAAGCCCAATCCACAGAAACCTTTGAATACAAACCTTGGAAGACTCAACACATCAGCACTTCAGTATCAAGTTCTTTTATGCAAAGCTAGATAGGAAAATTCTATGTAAAGAATTTACAGATGTAAAGATCATCTGCATCTCTGCACTCTGGACATGTTCAGGACTAGGAAGCAACTGGGCAGTACCTGCAGACTGCTCTTTTGAACGCAGACACAAAAACCCCATCACGAACTACTTTATTTGGATTGGAATTGCAGGGTTCATTGGGCTCAGGATCAGGTACAGGCTGGTAACTCATAAGGATAAGTGGCAGGCATGCTTGTTACAAGTTGAAATTCAAGCTCCTGCTCACAGCATAGGTTATGGAAAACTGAATGAACGCTCATATGTAGCATAGCTTCGCATAATTGTTTAAAGAACCAAAACACAGTTTAAGAGTAAAGATTCATATAAGAAGTGAAAATTGCAGAAAATAAGCCTTCTACTAGAAATAGTGGTGAAAAATTACCTACTACGGTACAAAAGATAAAAGCTGGTATCATACCACTGAATTGTTTGAATGGTGCTTGTTGATATACTTGTGCTTCAAAAGGAGAATAAGAAAAGTATTTCCACCCTTGTATAAACTAGAAAGTTTTAAAAAGTTGCATCCCTTGCATAAAAAGTCAGTGTCAAGATAGCACAGAATAACTGTGTTAATGATTTCAGCATTTCTACATATCACGAGTATTTTTACACTGTCATATTTAAAGACTGCTGGCAAATCTGGAATATGGTCAAACTGGACCAGTTGTAAAATCTGAATGTAGGTAAAGAATGAAGATTACTTTTTCATAGATATTCAATTTTTTGCTGAGTGAACTATTCTTTCATTCTTTAATTTTTAATGAAAAAGGCTTCGAATAAACTTGCGTACTGACCTTTCTAGTTCTTAGAGATGTTACCATCTGTTAATTCAACCTTTTTTTTTTGTCTTTGTAAAATAGGATTTATTTTTCCCTTGCAGAAAGCTGAGGAAGAGAACATGCACAACTCAAGGCTAATATTTTCAAAATTAACACGCAGAACTGGATTTTTTCTTTGTTTTAAAGCACCATAAATCCGATCAATATTACTATTAGGAGACATAGCAGACAAGAGAATTAGAAGAAATCATCTCCTTCCCCCATCCCACCAAAAAAGAGCATAAATAGCAAATGGCATTTAGCAAATTATTTTCCTAATTAGCTCATCTGCCTGGCAAAACAGTCTGTTCTATATAAGTTATTTTATTTGACTAACACATGATCATCCGTAACTAGTCTTATCTTCAGAAGAGATTCTTATTTTCATTCAATCTGGCAACTAGTACTGGTATTCTGGAGGCCTCAACACAAGGAAGACGTGGACCTGATGCTGCAGCAAGTCCAGAGGAGGCCACGGAAACGATCAGGGGGCTGGAGCACCTCTCCTATGGAGACAGGCTGAGAAAGCTGATGTTGTTCAGCCTGGAGAAGAGAAGAATCCAGGGAGATCTTAGAGTCCCTTCCAGTACTTAAAAGGGACTACAAGAGAGCTGGAGAGGGACTTTTTACAAGGGCATGGAGTGACAGAACAAGGGGAAACTGCTTTAAACTGAAAGAGGGCAGGTTTAGATTAGGAAGTTCTTCACTTCAAGGGTGGTGAGGCACTGGAATGGTTGCCCAGAGAAGCTGTGGATGCTCCATCCCTGGAAGTCTTCAAGGTCAGGATGGATGGGGCTTCGAGAAACCTGATCTGGTGGAAGGTGTCCCTATCCACGGCAGGGGGTTGGACATACATGGTCTTTAAGATCCTTTCCAACCCAAACCATTCTGTGATTTCATGATTTTTCCCTGAAATCAATAGATGGGTTTTGCTGGTTGAGTAAAACTATTAAAATACAAACAGTTCTTCTTTTGTTTTCTAGTAACTACTGCATCTCAAATTTTGGTAAGAATATTTAAAAAAAAACACCACCACTGAAAGGTCTTACTGAACACGTGCCACTGGTCTGTATTCCAAAATAGCCTGTTTTACTTCAATTCATTAATTCTGCATTTAGAAATGTATTCTATCTCCTTTGCTTTCTGTTGTTTAGCCACAAAAAAAGTTACTGTATCTATATTAAAAACCCAAACAAACCCAACGTTTTCTGCATGAATTCCAAGACTACTACTCCAGAAAATAAGTAGCCAGGTTATAAAACAATATTTAATTAGTTAAATATAGAAGGAAGCTTTTTTCTATATAAAATATGTTCTCAAAATCATTGGACATATCAAAGCCTAAACAGCACATACAGCTTATGCACGTGTTTCACTGCAATAATTTTTGTCTTTTGGAAATATAAAGATGATTTGCCCCTGCTATCTTAAAAATCCATTATATATTCTGATTGACTACCTTTTCCTAAAGGTTCTAGCTGTACAATGTATTGTACTTTATTTATAAAAATTAACATTACAGCTTTACACATGAATGCAAAACTTAGGCATCTGGTATATAACTAGGTAGCACACCACTGATTGAGGTTGTGTTGCCAAATTAGTCAGCCATGGGCTGAACATAATTAATCTGAATATTTGTTTAAAGATGCATGAATGTAAGCTTCCTGGCTGTGGAGATGTATTCATCATAATGAAATCTTGCTCCACAATGGCACTTTGAAATACTATGAAAACAGTTGTCCCATGAACACTGCAAGATGACTAAGAAATAACCCTATACTCAAGTTACAGTTTAGCTGATATGGCAGTAAGTGAAGACTTATCTTGACAGCTTCTCCTCTGTAGTTTCACTCAGATAAACTGTTCTTTGCTTCACCAGCAAAGAACTCCCCTTTCATAAAAAATAAATTTTACTACCTGCATCCAAATTGCCACGGAACATAAATTCTTTGTTAACATGACATGAATATCCTCAAGACTGTCGCTTTCTAAAAGTGTTCTACAACCAATTCCTTCTACTTGACACTTCTAAAAATGTATAAAAAGTTAATTTGTGACAATTTTTCAAATTTGACTCTGTTTTTTCAACAGCATGAGATACAAAGCACGGCAGGGAGAAGGCAGAAAAGCGTGGCCATTAACACAAGCACACAGGAGGAGAGAGCAGGACAGAAATACAGCTGATACACACATCAATTCCTTCTGTTTTGCCAGAAAAAGCATTTGAAGCTGAAAAGTAGAGCACACAATTCTAAAAATGCACTGGCAATGACACTGGATCAATTCAGTCAAATAAGTTACCAGAAAGTGAAGATAAGTGAGCACCGCAAAGATGATCTGACCTAAACTTGCTACCAACCTTCCCCCAGAGCTCTAAGCTGCATGCTCCCCTCACCTCCTTTGCACCAGCTCTTCCACTCAATGCTAAGGAGACAAACAGCTCTGCTAACTTGGCAGAAGTTAAGCCTGCAGAGAACATGCTTTCTGTCAGTTTTTGGCTTTCTAACAGTTTTCTGTCAAGTTAGCTGATAAAAATCAGTTCATCAAATGACCAGCCATGCAACACATGAGAAGTGCAGCACATGAGAAGGGGTAGCTCTGCACAGACACAAGCAAAACAGAAGGAGAAGTAGACCTTTTATACTGGAAGCATCTCATTATTACATCCTGAGCTTTTGCACCTTTACAGCCTCAAGCTCATTCCATAATGTATCTAACCATGAAACTTGTGAAGTGTTGCAATACGTCATAAAAAAGGCAGATTTTCAAAACAAAACAAGCAGAGAAAAACTTTTGTAGGAATTCTTGCTTTTCATATCTGTCAAAGTTGGCTATAGTCACATTTTGAGCATAGTGAAACTCCAAATGCCACCAGGTATGCTCAATTATTCAACACTGTATATAGTTTGCAAATTATTTTTTTTTTAACTCCAGTCTGTCAAATCTTATATTCAGTACTTTTTATAAAGTAAAAGGTTACTGTACATAGCCACTGGCCATTATGCTTACATTAATCATTCAGTTTGTGAATAAAATGTTATACACAACAAGAAACATCAAAACTAGCTCCACGTGGGCCAGACAGGGTCATCAGGGCTACTTAGCAATGCTCAAGCACCATGTGAACAGGCTAAAGCTTTGAAAGACCAAACACACTCTAGCAACACTATGTGCAAGTAAGAAGCCCCTGTGAATGCTTTACGCAAAAAAAAAACCCAAACCAAAACAAAAACCACCAACAAAAGAATTTGGGATTATTTCAACAGACACAAAGTGGGTCTAAAAGCACCATAACTTCACCTCAGGAAAGCAAAAAGTACATGTAACAAAGCCTCTCTTTCCTTTAACTATGAAAAATTACTACATAATTAATACATATATTGCTTTATCATATTGACAGAAGATATCCAGGTTTGAGTTGTGCAAGAAAGATGGCATCTAATTACTAAAGTAATGGATGTTATCTGCAACTTCCAAGGCAGCAGCAAGTTAGATTTGAACTACAACCTGCCAGTTGAACAGCATTGAGCTACAGTTAGTCAGGTCTTTCATGAGGAACATCTTGTCACCATTCTCTTTCTGTTGCTGTGAGGACAGACTGCAATGCTCAGTAACTGTGATGGTAACTACAATGTGATTTTTTGTATTACAGTACCATTCTAAAGGCCTGTGCTCAGCTGTGCTAAATGTACAAAATCCCAGTTTTACAATCTGAATTTCCCTATATCTGATCCCCAGAAAAATGAATTTACTTTGCAAATGTTTCTACAAAATCAGACACAGAATACTCCACTACACCAGATAAGCCTATCAGAAATGTCTACGTCTTCCAGAATTACTGTAGCTTACATAGCACTTTACTTTGTAGAGATGCCAAGCAGTTAAAATAGAACTTGCTCTCCTCTGAAAGAATCAACTAATCTGTAAATCTCCAATTAATTTTTATCACCTAGGAAAGAAGTGATTTCTATTTATGGAATGATCCAATCTCTGTTGATGCTGGTAGAGCAAAAGGAAAAGTACTATGAGAAGCATGCTTTATTCTTTCTCATCTGTAGTTATCCACTTCTGGAGTTCACTGGATCACACCACTGCTCTAAACAGAACTCTGATCAAAAATAATACATCCATTTGATTTATGAAATGAACTTTATGTCCAACAACAGTCCTCTCACTTTCCTCTGACTAGAACAAATTTTAATTAAGTATGAAAAAACATGGGAAAGTCATTATCTAACTCACTCAGCTTTTTGAAAAGCCCTGGGAACATATGATCATTGCCCAATATTCCTCTTGCATCATTATAACTACAGCTTTAAACACAAAAGGAAATGAGAGACCTAAATTAACTAGGCTCTTTTCAAGTGTGAAAACTTTCAAGTGGCATCACAAAGGGGAGATTAATCCCTAAACTAGCTGAAACAGTTATGTTTTCATAAAGCAAGTTTTTCCATTATATTTATTAAACATATAGCTTAATGAAAGACTTGCCCTAAATATTTCAGCTTTCTGTAGAAAAAAAATGCGAAGTCTTTTCCTTTATATAGTCATTCTAACATTATTCACAAGAGATCAGAAAAGCCATTTTTGTGGCAAAAAAATCTCATGATCGAGGGGGTTTTTTTGCAATAGTTTTTGCAACAACAATTTTGCATAAATAAACACAGGTGTGGGGTCTTAAAATATTATAATGAATGCAAATATGCCTTAATATGCACATAGTATAAGCAGGGCAATCCATTTCAATTTGCCATTTTAGTAAACTGAGTTGGTTTCAAGTGGTCAGGTTGGGGTTCAAGTGAGCATCAGGACCATGCAGTTGCACTGGGGAAAGCATGACCTCCTTTCTACTAAGGAACTAGTTTTTATATTGGTTCAGCTATAATGTAATTTCATCCTGACTGGCAAAAAAATCTTTGCCATTGTCAGTCACGATTATTGCAATATTAATACCCCCATTCAGCCAACATCTGAATGAGTTCGCAGCACTTCACCACTATTTCAAGCTATAGATGCACACCTGGCACATTACTGGCATCAAAATACAACTGATGTAATTTCTTTGTTGAAATGTCTAGTTATGAATTTATGCATATTTCTAGTCCACAAATACGACCTCATCCTAGCACAAGAGTTTATCTTTCAACGTTAAGAAAGGTTTTCAGAAGCCAATTTCTTAGTTACATAATTACATCGTTAGTGATAAATTTTCTAAACATATGTTCTTTTAAGATTCTACATTTAAGACTCCATTTGGGAGAAAGGAGGCTTTAAATAAGGCCCTAATTTTATTTTTTATTTTTTCCTCCATCATTGGATTTAAAATACACAAATAAATCATATTTCAAAACCTTACATAGTGTATTTTATTTTTACCCATGGTTAGAAAAGGAAAATCCAGACCCTTCAATGTCATCATTTTATTGGCACCTAGTAGTAATTTTTGGTATTTTTATTCTGTTAATTATTGTACTGACAGCTCCTTATAGAAAATTTTATAGTGCATTACAAAGTGATGGAAAAAAAATATGTCACTAAAATCTTATGATACCAGCACTGCAATAAGCCAACTAGGATAGAAGTTCTAAGTATCCATTAACTGAGACAGCATACTGGGGAATAAGTAAGCAAAAACAAACCCTGATGTGTATTTAAATATTCTCAGAAAGAGAACTTAACTGTATCCTTAGACACCAGCTACAAGAATTTAATTTTATCCTAGTTTTTCTACTGTGCACATCAATCCATTCTGTATTAGCCAGACCTCTTCTTCTAGGAATCCATTCAAAAATATTCTTATAGTACTATTCAGAAGTTTACCTACCTAATTGCTTCCAAAGTCCTCCAAGAAACAAGATTATATTTATCATGTAGAGGTCCAAAGCACACTTTGTTAACTACATAATTCAGTTTGGACCATCTGGTCATAATGCTCTTAATTCCCCCTCCCCCATTAATCCCCATACACCATCTTTTTTCTGAACATCTTCAACTGAGCAGCATTATCAAAAGTTCATTTTTTGCTCAACCTCCAAAATTTCACTGTTCTTCCATTTTTCAAAAAATAATTCACACAAGGCACTGTACAGAATATTTAACAAATGCACTTTTCCATCTAGTTTCGGAGGCCACTGCAATCAGTTACACTCATGCTTCAGGAAATTCTCAGAGAGACATAAAAGAACACAGAGGAGCTATGGAGTTAGGAGCTCTAGTTTGCCACTAATAACACTAGAACCAACTCATCTAAAACATCCAACTCTAAATGGAAATAATTTTGTAAAGCATCACTGTAGCATCCACATGGATTTGCAAACCCACAAATAACACAGATCCAAAATTCCTAATTATAGCACACTCAAGAAAGTGAACTTGCAAGTCCAGAAAACCCAAAGTACAATACCTATTCAAAGTTAGAAGCCATGAAGTGTCATTCAAATGTTTAGGTAAAGATCATAAGATCTAGTAGCTAGAAAATATTTATATTAAAAATAATGCAAAAATTGTAGTGCAACAGTGTGCCTGTCAGCATATAAAATTAGCTGACTGTTTACCTCAGGTAAATTAGCAAAAAATGGGTACCTCAGTCTTAATGTAAACCATGACTACAGCCACTACTATAAAACATAGCAAAAACATCCATGTGTACAGAGTCCTAATGGTGCTATCAAGACAGTAAAATATCAGATACTGAGCAAACAAAAACAAGAGTCATGTTGACTGCTAGAACCTATTCCTGGAGCACCATTTGGAATTATACTTACCTAAATCTGTTGGAGAAGTGAGCTGTACCTCAACTAACAGATATGAGTAATCTGTATGAGTACAAGACAATAAAGTGACTCTATCAAACGGCTTTCGAGCACCTTGCAGCAGAACATGTAAGAAGCCTGGGCTCACAGTGCCACTGTTATATGGCTAAACTGAGCAAAGAAAATCACCGGTGGTTGGGGTTTTTTTGCAAGGGGGTGTGGAGTCATGTTAAAAATAAATTTAAAACAGGCGCTTTTCCAAAAAGAAGATGGGTTTTCTAACAAAGTATGTACAAAAAACCACATTGCTATTAATTGTTATAATAGAAAACTTAATTACAATGGATACATTTGCATCATTTCATACAAAAAGAACTTTTAAGCTTTTTTGAGAATGTTTAAGTATATCCTTCAAACAGCATTATAGTTCATTCAGGTTATATTATTTCTTGTCAATTAGCTGTCTTCCACATATGGCACTATCTTGAAACAGAAAACAAAGAGGTACAACATCATTGTACTTCAGTTTATGGATTATGGGTTGAATTCAAAGAGAACATACCAACTGCTGGTGCATCATATTCATCTCCAAGTAAAATTTCAGGAGCAGAATACGCAAGGGATCCACAGCTTGTGGTGAGCTTCTTTCCAGGCTGAAATTTGTTGCTGAAGCCAAAATCAGTCAGTTTCACAAGTCCTTGTTTTTCGAAGAAGACCACATTCTCTGGTTTTAAGTCCCTATGAACTACGTGCAGTTTATGGCAGTAGGATATAGCATGAACTATTTGAGCGAAATACTTTTTTGCCAGATCCTCATTCAAACCTTCTTCATGTTTCATGATGTAATCAAACATATCTCCGCCATCACCTAACTCTAAGATTAGGTAAAGCTTAGTCTGGGTATCAATCACTTCATACAGCCGCACTATGTTGGGATGCTGCACTAGTTTCATGCACCTAACTTCTTGAAAAAGATGTCCAGTGGCTAGAGTGTCCAGTTTGGTCTTGTCAATCACTTTTACTGCTACTTTTTCACCTGTGAAGACATGCCGAGCAAGTTTGACCACAGCAAAATGGCCTCTGCCCAAAGTTTTATCCAAGTCATACAATCCTGCAATTTTTCCATCATATCCTCGTTTGAAGCCTGCCATTCTGTTTCAGAAGATGAAATAATATTTAAGCTCTTTGGAAACACAGTATTTTCATATAAGAGTATCTGATGCAAATAAATAGTCCATCATCGCTGCCAAGCATACCTAAAACCAAAAAGAGACAAGATTACATATTTGTATATAAGTAAGCAAAATTACTATAGTGTAATTACCCTAAAGTTACATTAGCATATTACTACAGATTATTTACTACATTCTTCAGGAGCTTTTGCAAAGGGTTTGATAAGCCATGCTGTGCTAACCAGCAGATTTCTGACATCACATTATCAGTATCTTGAAGAAAGTGTGTTTCAAAACCGCAATAATGAACACCTCTCTCAAACTCAGTGGCCTTCATTGTCTTGAGGCAGAAACCTTGCAAGCAGCACTTGAAGAAATCAGTGTTATAAGGACTGTTAAAACTGGCAAAGTTGAAATCTGTACCTTTTCCAGCTACATTAAAAATCAGATGGACAGCACAGAATATTGGCAAGAGGAGCATACTTGATTTATCTTATTTTTGGCATATTCCATATTGCACATGAAACAGCTTTAATACAAAATTCTGATGGCATAGACTTTTACCTTCTCCCTTTTAACAGCTTCCTGTTTAGCAAGGCTCAGACTGACATACAACACTTAATTTCGTTACTCTAATTAGTTTGAGCATTATCAATCAGTACTGTAATTACAACAAATGAAGCTTTACAGGCTGAAATCAAACATTTGACTTGGATGTACTCTCAGTGTTAAATAAAATGTCTTAAATATTTTGACTGAAGTAATAAAAACTGGTGATAAAAAGTTTGCATGTAGGCAGCATATGTTCAGCAGTCCTGGGAATGAGTCAGGGGAAGGGGAAGAAGAGTGGGAAGGAAGGGGAGAAAACTCAGAGTTCAGCTTTTATGTGCTGAACTCCCGCTTACCAGATAATTCGTCATTTAAGCAAACAAGACTCAACTTATAAAACATTCATATTCAAAACTAGTTTTGAAGGTCTTATATCCCACTGCCATTTTTTTCCACATACAAAACCTCCCAAAAACTTCTCCTGCATCACTAACTTAGATTGAGGTTTAAATAAAAAACTGTAGGTATCAAAAAGCATTGTTTGCATCTTTGAGTGCAAAGCAGCTGGAAATATGATGGCTTATTGCCAACTCTATAAAATCCAGAAAACATAGCTCTTTAGAATGTATTTTCACAGTTTTGAAACTGAACTTCAAAAAGAAAACCTTTGAAAAGGAAGCTGGCAAACAAACAGCTTCTTACATTAGTTATTCTCAAGTTGAAATGTAAGCATTAGATTAAAAACACTCCCCGCTAAACAAGTTATTTCACAGTGAAACTAATGAACCTGGTTTCATATGAATTCAATTACAAGGTTGGGGGTCCTATGAAGATTCTCTGATGTTTAACAAGCTCACCTTACTGCTTCTCTCAGCTGGAGCCATGGTATAACCTCTTTGCTATCCAGCTGCCTGCTTCCACAAAGTCCAAGGGAATTCAGTTTGAGACTTCCACGCCTGTAAAATTTGAATGAAATCAATCAACTTCCAAAAATTCATAACCCAGACAAGGAACAGGGTAAGTATGACAAGCATAAAAACATTGAGGTTTAGGGGTTTGTGTTTCTTTAAAGATAGGTATCAAGCTTTAACAACCTTCACTGGGTTTTGTGTTGCTATATGCACCCTTTCATTTTGCTACTAAGCACTATGCTTCAGATGCTCTTCCAAAAACCACTCCACTTCACTAGAAGATGCCATAGTATCAAAATTGGGGTTGGCATATCTGCTTCCCAATGCTTCCCACACTGCTCATCTTACAAAGTTCCCCTACCACTCCTATGTAATACCATTCCATCCTCACTGAAAAAAGTACAAAACAAAATGACAGCATGCTATCTTACACTAAATGCCCACGTCAAATACTCTCCTACCTGGTAAGTAACCATTAGGGGACACATGGGGAAGAATACAGTAACAATGGCAGATTTTAACAATAAAGAATGAAACTCCTTATCTGTAAGAGATTCAAAAACTTCTTTACATCTGAGACCAGTGGCTTTGTGTTTAACAGTGTTTGATGGATTCCACCACACCCTTCCCTGTAAAACTGGGCAGGTGCTTTATTAAAGTATGTGAATTTTTAGCATCAAGAACATACTGCATTAGAGGTGTATAGCTTAACTCTGTGCTGTGAGAAGAACCACTTTCTCTTGTTTGTTTTAAATCTCCTGATAATTTGTGCATCTTCTCATTCACTGTCTGTTCCAAAACAAGAACTATCATACTCCCTTTACCTTGCCTCAAGCAACTCACAGCTTCAGCTTCCTCCCTTTCTAGCTTCAGTTTAATCTTGTTTGAGTCCTAGTCTGTCATTCCTTTTGGAGAGGTTATTCCACATTCTTCTCACCTTTCTCTACACATTTTCTGTTTTATCCTATTCTACTTTCTTAGGCCAATTTGAGGTTTTTTCACTACCACTACCGAGCACGGACATAATGTTTTCATGCAATGCCTTACTATAGTTGTATAATATTCCATCATACTGACCTAACCCCCAAAATGCAGACTAATGAAAAACAGTCCATGTACACACACAGACCACCCAACTTTCACCTGTATGAACCAATAGGGGATATATTAATCAACTGTGCTCCATATGGTTATGTGACTCCAGAGTCCTAATCTTAAAGAGATTGCCAGCATTTTAAAAAAACAGCAACAACAAAAAAACCAAACCAACAAAACACCCCTCCACATAAACATGCTTTATAGTACTGCTGTCTCCACAGTACCCTAATCTGATTCCTCATTGCTTCTAGATTAAAGAAATTAAAGGAAAAAAGGAGCACACAAATTAAAGACAACTTTTTTTAACTGTCACTAGGATATCATCCCTTCTTACAAATCTGTTTTACCCATTATGATATCACATAGTTAATACCTTCTGCTAAACTACTTAACAACTTTAGAACCCTTGAGTTAAAAAAAATAAAAAAGACTGTCAAAAACCAGAAAGCCATTCCCTACTCAACTGGAGTTAGCAACAATACAAACTCCAGGGCTCACGTCTTTGTGGACCATTTCGTTCTTGAATGTTAAGTCAAACCTCAAGATTTACATCTCTATCAGCATGAATTCATCACATCCTACAAATTTGGCCCAGATCATCAAACACCTTTTCTCTCTGAGAAGATATGGCTTTAGATTTTCTGTTAAGTCTTGGATTCAAAAACAACACCTGCAGACAAAACCGAGCATTTGCACTGTGTGGCAAAACCAAAGTTTTGTTAATGGAAGAGGTAAGGAAAACGGAGGTAAAAAAGCCTCAGCCAATTTTTAGTTAGCTTTTCTTTCTTAAACTGAAGAAGGCTTCATCCCTGGCAGAGCAAAAGGGAGAGAACAAATCCAGCCAGATGTAACAGAATGCAACTTGTCTGAATTTAACTGCAACACTCAGCAGTAAGGGAAGATTTATACTCATTATTTTGTTCACTTGGCACATTCTCAACCACCTTAGTACAAACTCAACAAGTGATTTAACTGTAAATCACAGAATACACATAAACAACCTGTCAACAGAATTCCAGCAAAAATCAGTTATGCATAAGCCATGGAGAAGTACATCAAACAGTAATCAACAGGATAAGAGTTTACAGAAATGGAAGATAAACTATGCTTACTAATGTTGCAGCCCCATTAGCTGTAGTAAAATTAATGCAGATTCATTAACAGTTTAACATAAAGTCTCCACAATAACAGAACAACTAACCCTTAATTCTGTGGTTTTAAAATACATCTCCAGAGATGAAGCTCCCACAGCTAAATACAAGGATCTTAGAAGCACACATGGTTTGAACATACCAGCATTCTGAATTGTTCAGCAGTAGGAAGTGGATGCAAAAATGTCATATTATATGTAGGTACAAGCCATGATTATAATTTAAATATGCTATATAAAGGGTCACACCTGCTATACCAATACTTTTCTGAGTATTTACTTTTCCTCAGTTTCTCTCTAGAAAAATAGAATTTTGAAAGTACTTAAGGATCAGATAAGAGCTTTTGAGCTGAAGTCTCTTTGAGGTTATTGTTTCCTTAGTAAAACTTTTAGGGCTAAGATGAAATAACCCAAAACTTACAGATTTACAATCACCCTCCAAAACAGAGTTATTTTTAATGATGGATCATTTCAGTGATCCAGTTTACTATGTGACCTCTTGAACATTTTTACCAAATGAACAAGC
This sequence comes from Manacus candei, assembly GCF_025592945.1. Lineage (NCBI taxonomy): Eukaryota > Metazoa > Chordata > Aves > Passeriformes > Pipridae > Manacus > Manacus candei. Next base: position 4,306,207 of record NW_026138074.1, on the reverse strand, counting down.
TGCAGACTAAAGCACATGACAAGCAAATTTTCCACCAGCCACACTTTACCAGCAAGCCAAACTACAGCCTGAGAAAAAGCATTTAAGAGACAGTTATATCACAGAAAATATTTGCCTATCTTTTCATTCACATTATCTCAAGGCCCTGATCAGTTAATTTTTCAGCATTAGAGAATTTGGATTGTCAAGCTGGTGAGTTTAGTAACCATTAGCAGCGTTTAATCCATGTGGCTAATTATGGTTCTAAAAATGCAGTTTTCCCTAACTATACCAGAACTCAGCTATGCCCCTGATACTCATTTTATGAAACGCAGACATTTACCAGAAAATAAATTCAGAACAGATCCTTCCTTCCATAGAAGCTCCTATAACCTATCCCATAAAATATTGCAAACAGTCACTGTAATTGAAATCTGCAGAAGCTGTTTTGTAATATCACATGCATTCTATTAGGAAGCTTAACAGCAGTACTGTGATTCAACCATCTTTAAAAGAGGGATGAATAGATCTGTTTAGACAAACAGCATGTTTCAGAGACATTAGTTTTTCTTTAAGCAATTCACCCCTTTCAAAAAGTTTCATTATATTCTATATTGCATGTAAGACCAGCCTTCTGGCCTTCATCTTACCTTAATGTACCTTTTTTATTTAGAAAATGAAGATTCAAGGTCCCACTTAAACAAAATGTTGAAATACTATCAATGCAAAGACTTATCAGGCTAACAGACATGAAAGCTCAAATAATCTTCACTGGGACTCATCCATCCATAGACAGCTAACCATTCCCGTCTCCCGTCAAGATAAATGGAGATTCAGTCAACACAGATAAGAGTCTATGATAAAACAAATTGCACCCTAAAGCAGATAGCCAAATAGATCAGATGAATCATGTCTTAAAAGCACATGCTTTCATTTTCTGTAACAGGAGTTTAGAATGAATAGTTCAGTGGATGCACACACTATATACATCCACCAGATAGATTAAAGTTTACTCTGTTTCTCCTTTTGCTCTCTTTTGTCTCAGACAAGTAACAGCATCTATATCAATTATTTATTTACTACATAATTGTATGCTGAGAGTAAGACTTATGTTGCTAGTGTTCCCAGAAACACTAAGCCCCAAATTTGACATAAACAGATTTTGGAGATTCAAAAGCAATTATTTTACTCTGAAAGCAATTTGTACAAATCATTAGAATCTGAGAGCAAACTGAAGGACATATCAATTTGGTATGCAAACTGCCAGTATAATTTTTCACATTTTTTTTCCAATATTTCTTATCAATTTTTATCTGCTATCCTATTTTGAGATCTCTTCACAGGATAAGCCATGAGCCTTTAAAAACGGTCTTTGTTACTATATGAGCCACTACTCCCATGTGACAATGTTACACCCTCACTGGGGTTTTTTTCCACTGATTTTGTTACACTGTCAGCTGCTTTCCCCCCAGAGGGTTTTTGATCACCTTTCCTTTTACATAAGGGGGAGTCAACACCCTAGAAACAGGCACAAGGCTTTGCAAGAGTGAAGTGTGAAGAACACACACACTTAATGCATAACCACATGTTCTGAAAACTTGTCATGACTCAACTCCTCCAGTGTATTTCAAACTTTTTAAGCTCCTAACTACCCAATATTTCTTGAATATTCAATACTCAATATGGGATTTAAGATCCCAAGAACCTTTTGTTTCCATACACAGTTGTCACAGTCCAGCACTTTCACCTTCCTATGACCTTAGCCTTCACAACTGTCACTGAAAGGTACTCAAGAAATAAGGGCACTCTATACCTGCCCTAGAACCAAACACGTGGGAAATGGAGCATCTTTTCATGGGGGGAGGGAGGAAGACACAATTCATAGGGGCAACTGTGTTACAACTCGGCCTTTATATACAATTCCCTCTCTAAAGCTTTATTTTCCACTTTGCATGACTGCACCACAGCATACACACGTATCTTTCCTTTCACTGATGACAAACCCCATAAAACTTCCTGCTCCTGGCAAGTTCCACAATAAAAGACTACAGTAGATGTTTTTCAAGGTGTACATGCACTTCTTTTATTTTCCTATTAGGCCTCATTGTCGGTGTCAGCATCCAGATCATACTATGCTACTAAAATGTCAAGATGTGTCAGCAAAAATCTACCATTCAGCATGGCTACATCTAAAATGTTGAAGAACATGATGAAGAGTTATCAAGTAGTGCTATCTTCCAAATATAAAACGAAGAATTAACTTGCACAATTTAATTGTATTCCTTAGTTTTAAACAGTCTACAGAACGTTGCTCTGAAAAGATACAAGAGCTGTCAATTGCTGATGAAGTTTTGCCATTAAACGTTTGGGAAGTCTAATAAAATGTTAGTGTTTCATTATTTTAGAATGTATTACAGGCATTAGAGCTACTGATGCCTAGCCTTAACTCTTCGTAGAATTTAAAAATAAAAGCAAAATGCTAACAGGAGCTCTTCAACTTTAAGAGCCATTATTCAGTAAACAGCCAGCAGCAGAAATATTTGGCAGGTCAATAAACTTAGTAAAACATTGCTCCTGGACCAACAAAAGGTTGGGGGGGAGGAGGGGAGGTGGGCAGGCAAGAGGGGTAGCATTATAGATTTGAGAAGAAAGAAAAGTTACCAACATTATTTTGTAACAGAGAATTATGAGAGCCTGCATGATTTGAGTTATAAGAGCAAGACACTTTGAGGCAGCTCCAACGCATATGAAAACTTAAAAAATACAATGCACAAATTCAGAAACCCCACTAGATAGTTGGTATTTTTGTGAGAATCATCTTCAACACAGACAAGTGAAAAAAGCCAGACCTGAATTGGTCCTTTAGGGCCTCCACTTTAGAAGTCAAGAATGTGTATTTCCTTTTTCTTTCTCAAGTAGGTGAATGAAAAAAAAAAACCCAGACAACACTGAAGTATGTACATATTGCAAAGCAACCACAAGATTATGATTACAGACACCAAAGCAGTTCAGAGGGCAGATGTGCTAAGAGTGATCAAACTCTGATCCACTGACAAACCTATCACTAGTAGTCACTGGCACTGGTTCCAATTGTGAAATATGTTAAAAGCCCAAGATACTTTCACAACCATGCTGATAATCACTATGGTTCACAAGGTACTTTCCATTTCTAAGGGGAGGTATTACATAAGACAACTACAATCTGTCCTATGGATTTAAGAACTCAGCAATAGCTTTACACCATTTCAAGTCCTCACACCAGTCACAGCTCCAAAAGCAATTAATTTCATGTTGTCTCTGTTTTCTGCTTATGCTTACTCTCAAAGTCCAGTATGTAGCTGGAAGACAAAAAAGAAAAAAATACAGACACTACCCTGTTCGCATATCAGATGCTTCAGCAATAAAGCACTTAAGTTCTAAAGCTGTTCCTAAAGTATTATTGTATAGTAAGAAAAAAACCCCAGATCTTCCCCCATAGTCACATCTCAAATTAACTTCTGCATAATAGTAAGTGATAACATCTTTTAAAAGGATTTGCTCCAAGTTTTGTGATATCTGCTAGTACTGTCTTTTTGTATCTGTAAATCACCTATAAAACTTTGTTCAGACCCTATGATATCACAATATATTAAAAAAAATTAGTTTCAATTGAAACTATCATGTTTTGCAGTTCCCACTAACAGAAAAATTTCTCCTCTACTACAGAAAATTAGCATGGGTATCTTAGCTACAGACATTCATAAACCTAACCAACCAATGTCCAGTATTTCAGTCAACCATTGTATAAGCAACAGAGACAACTCATGGCAGTTGGGCTCCCTAGTCCAAAATTATACTTTTTTAAACTTGATAACCAGTATCCAAGTAGACTCTTGAAGACTTTGATATTCTAAATCATATCACCCAAAATTTCCTCACCCAAAATAACTACGAACATGAAACTGATGAAGAAATACTTTGCATATCAGGCAGAAGTCACATCATGGTGATTCACGATGGTATCACTATCTTTTGGACAGGACACTAAGTCTTTCCTTCCAGGAAACTTACTGCAAGAACTTCACAGAAACAGACAACTCAGATTTTTATTCCACCAATCTGGACTCTTTCAGAGGGGTTGCTTCTACCCCATGAATTCGCAGAATTGCTTCACCTTTCTCAAATGTCTCTTTATTAACATTACCACATAATTTTGTCATGCCAGGCAGTGCAGCCAAGATCACTAACAGGAATTCTAAACATTCTGCCGTTAATCAATGAACATTTCAGTGTGGTGTAACATTTAAATGCTACCACTGTTTTAAAACCTAGATCTTTGTTGTGTAAATTCAGAATCACAGACATGATTTCTATTCTCTATCAAGGGAGATGAAAGCATCAGACTCCATCTCAAACATGACTATTCAGATGCAAATATATGTGTATACTGTTAGTACCTATTACAAGCAATAATAATTTCTATAACATTTCTTAAGAGCATCTTCAAGGTCAAATGTCAGATAGCTTCATTTGTTTAGCAATATGTCTGGTAACAAATTTCAAGGGCTGAATTGATTTAAGTTGCCTTCATGAAACTGTCATTTCCATCTAGCATAAAACTACTTAAAACCTTAAGAAACAGACTGCACCCAACCTACAATTACACACAGTTTCAACAGTTTATTCTCTTTCATAGCATCCTAAATTACTTCAGAACTGCCAGACACCTGAAATCTACCATGCTTCAACATGAACTAAGATTTTAAAAGTTTAGGCTATCATCTCCCAAGTAAAGTTGGTTTAAGTCCAGTCAGTAACTCCAGTAATCTCCATATAGGAGACTGCTGTGGAAAAAACACAATGATACATGAAGAGTAAAAATCAGTCTGTCAAATTCAGTGCAACATTTGTATCCCACCACTGCTGTAAAAGACCACTGTAACACAGAGAGATTCAGCTTTTCAGAAAGTGAACATGCTCGGGTTTATATTTCACGAGTGTAATTTTTTTCTCATTAAGTTCTTAACATTGGTGACTCAATCAACTTATGTGTACGAGAATTCTGCTAGGGTGAGTTATCCTAGAATTGTAAGGGAATACACATTTTTTTCAAATCCTCTTAAGCTCTTACCTAATACTGTTATGTGTATTAAAACAACAGCTACTTTACATTATTATAGCAGCTGCAGCATTACAGTTAAGTGCTCGATAACAGTGTGACACAGAAGATGTGCAGAACCTCACAGGCTACTAACATTAAGAGCTAATGCAATTTAACATTACTATATCCATGATAAACTGCAGTTCAGCCCTATCTGCCTTTCCCTGATCTGAAACATGCTTCATAGCTTTCTTAAGACATAATTACAAAACACTATTAAGTAGGAATGGACAGAAGTTCATCAAGCAGTTTTACAGCTACAGCATTTCAATGAAATTTTGAAAGCAAACAAAATCCAAGAAGAGAAGTGCATTATTTCAAGAGAGACAGATTGTGAGGAAAAAAGCTAGCTGCACCAGGATATTGTGCCCTTGAAAGCAAGGCAATCTAAGCAAGACAAAGGCACTACTTTGGCATTAGCATTGTTAGTGGGATAAAAAGGACAATGATACACTGAAGGTGTAGACTGCAAAACAATTATTCAAATATGATATCAAAGACAGTGAGAAGACACCAGGTTGGTCAGAACAGTGCACAAGGAAGATGACTACTTTAAGCAGAATAATATCTGCAGTAGTATATTAACATGCATACTCTTAACATGCTATTTGTTTAAAATAATCAGAAAGCCAACTGTTTATTACAGTCCAACCACCCAAACCACATGGGAATATCAGTTTTCATAGCAGGATGATTCAAGTAACAGCAGTAACCTGTGCAGTGTCCAGAACTCAGAGTGTACTTTCTTGTTTCTCAATTGTGTAAAATGAAAACAAAAACCATAAAACACTAAGTCCACTTAAGATGTAATTTTCCCTTTTCCCTGTTTTTTCATGAAAGCCTCGTGTGGATCACAAGGATTCTTTTAAAAGAGCCAGATGAACGTACTGTCTTAGATGATACCCTGACCATCAGGCAAAGCTCCAGCACTGAGATTAGCTTCTTTTCCCAACCACTTGAAAAACCATGCTATCATTCTACCACTTTTCTGGTAATTTAGAATATTCAGGAAAAATACGAGACAAGACAGGACTTTCTTATCCTTGGCTTTTATTATTAAGTCCTCAAATCTGGATGTTTGCATGCCCTAGAAGTAAAATGGGCAGATAGCAGTCTATTAAAGTTAAATTTTACCTTGCAAAACATGTCAAAATGTTAACTGTACTGTGTAGTAACTAACTGTTAGTTCTTATTTGCTTCAGATTCCTTCTTCTGGGATCAGCAATAGTACAAAAATAACCACCATCCAATTTCCCACTTTCTGCAATACAGCTGTCAAAAAAAATCCCACCATTCCTCAACCCAGTTCCTAATGGTGCACGCCTTGAAAGAAATGCTTAATTCTACCATAATAAACATTTGCTTGTAAACACTTCTATACAGACTTCACTTTGCTGAGATTCATTAAACTGGTCCTTCCCCAGAGCCTGAAGATCTAAATATATCCATAATAAACAACTCCAAAAAAGCAGCCGATATGACTAAGTAGTGACTGCACTACAGAGGGCAGGCGTAAGCACATTTGCATTCAATTCATTCATGCTAGATGGCTGAAAATCATACAATACGCTTCAGCTGCTCCTCCAGTAACTTCCACTGAAGAAACCACTTCTTTGCCCATCTACCCTCAATAAGCTCTTGGAAGTGAGATGGTCAATAAGAAACTACATATAAGTAAAAACCCAGAGCTTTTCATATGTAGATATCCCACACAAATGTTTCTCCTTCACAGGTATACTAGCATCCCTTACCAATAAAAATATCCAACCTGAAAATAGGTCACTTTTCTCACCAACCATCCTCCAGCCAATATAGTTTTTTTTCCCTAGTGGATGTTCTTCAACACTTTATTCAGTCTATTTACTGAAAAAAACCCACAAACAAATAACAACACCAACTGCACATAACTGTCCTTCAACTATTACCAAGACTGTACATCAACCACAAACATGTTTAAAAGTCACCCTCCATTAATTTATCGAGTGAAGTACCACCTGGGTGCCAAAACCCACCTGACAAAAAGCACAAAGACCTCTATCCGGGACCTCACTAGCTATCCGACTGACTTCTGTAGCGATCTAAAGGCAGCAAATTCAACGCAGTAAGTGTACTGACAGCAGCTAGACACGTACTGACAAAGCACGAGGGATACTTCCAGCCGCTGTCAGGAGGGCCACGCTCCAGCCCTGGCCTGAAAAAGGCGAAGGCAAACCTGTTGGCTACGCACTCGGCTCCGAGGGGCAAGATGCACCGTCATTCCCCTAAAACGCGCCCGTGGCCGGACCGCGGGGCTCTGGCCGCGCTTGTTTACCTTTTTTCCCTTCCCAGCGACGGCACATAGGCGGCGGAGCGGGCGCGGGCAGCGGCGGCGGGGGGGCGGCAGCGGGGCCGGTGTCACCGCGGTCACAGGCGCGGGGCCGGCTGTCACCGCGGTCACACGGGGCCGCGCCGCACGGACACTCCGCCGCGCCCGGGGCACGGCAGGCTCCCGGGAGCACGCCGTCCCCGCAGGAGCACCCGCATCCCGGGAGCATGCCGTTTCCGCAGAACACCCGCATGTCGGGAGCCCACGGATCCCACAGGAACATCCGCATCCCGGGATCCCGCCGTGCCCGCAGGAACACCCGCATCCCGTGAGCCTGCCGTCCCCGCAGGAACACCCGCATCCCGTGAGCCTGCCGTCCCCGCAGGAACACCCGCATCCCGTGAGCCTGCCGTCCCCGCAGGAACACCCGCATCCCGTGAGCCTGCCGTCCCCGCAGGAACACCCGCATCCCGTGAGCCTGCCGTCCCCGCAGGAACACCCGCATCCCGGGATCCCGCCGTGCCCGCAGGAACACCCGCATCCCGTGAGCCTGCCGTGCCCGCAGGAACACCCGCATCCCGTGAGCCTGCCGTCCCCGCAGGAACACCCGTTTCTGCCCTCCCCTCCCCAAGCCCTTGGCTGCAGCCCCGGGCGGCACCGACACACCGACCTTCGGCGGCGGCCGAGGAACGTCCCCCCTCGGCCGCCTCCTCCCCCTGGGCCGAGGCCGCCATTGGGCTCGGCCGGCTCCGGGAGGAACGGAAGGCGCAGGGAGGGGGAGGAAGGAACCCACCACACCCCACCAGCCCAGCCCGAGTCGAACCCGGCCCAACCCCGCCGGCAACTTACTGCCCGCAGCGGCGGCGGCGTCTCCTCGGGGCGCCGCGCCCCGCGCCGCCCCCTGCATGGGCAGCGCCCGCCGCGACTGCCCTCGGGAGCGGCGGCGGGGACGGGGAGCTCGTCGGGGAGGGAAGGCGGGCGAGGGTCCGTGAGCCCAGCGGGGAGGCTCGGGGGTGCGGCGGGCCGTGCCGCCGACGCGGGCTGCGCTCGGACGGCCCCGGGCACTGCGGCCGCTCCCGCGGCGGCTCCGAGTCGCGACTGACAACAACGGCCGCGGCTCGCGCGGGGCCGCGAGGGGCGGGGCGGGCATAACGCACGCCCGCGCGCCGCCGCGCCTGCGCCGCGCGGCGGGGAGGGGAGGCCGCGCGCCAACTGCTGTCACGGCGGGGGCCAATGGCGGCGGGAGGGAGCGGGGAGGGGAGCGGGGAGGGGAGAGGGCGCCTGAGGGGAGGGGAGGGCAAGAGGGGCAGGGCAAGGGAACGGTCCGGTACTGCCTGCCCGGGGCTCCAGCTGCCTGAAGGTCCTGAGCAAGTCGCCTTGGAAATGACAAAAATAGGAGGGGAAGGCAAACGCTGAAGGTCTGAGGAGAGGTCACAGACCGCGGGTCTGCCGCCTTCGTGGCGGCGAGTTGGACGCCTGTGTCCCTTTGGAGGGGACGCTGGGCTGGAGGGCTGATTAGAGTCGTGGAAGGGCCACACCTGTCTACCCTTTCTTGGGTTGAAATAATAGCATTTTAATGCAAGTATAGGCATCACAGAATCAACTAGATTGGAAAAGACCTCTAAGATCCTCGAATCCAACCCATGGGCCAAACACCACCGTGTCAACTAGACCATGGCATGAAGTGCCACATCCAGTTTTTCTCTACCTCCAGGGACAATGACTCCACCACCTCCTTGGGCAGGGCATGATGCCTCTTCTAGCCTGGGTGGCAATGGTGTGTGGGCAGCAGGGCAGGCTGCTGTTGGATTCCCCTGTGGTGGGAAAGACAGAATCAAGACGGATGGTGGAGGTCATCTGGGAGTAGGGAAGTAGGTAGAAGCCACGCTTGTGGTTCCTGGCTGATCTGATCACAAATGAAGGGGGTAGCAGTAATAGCATCTTAAAGAGAGTATAGAGATGTTGCCCCTTGTGTCCTGGGCAGCTGGCCTAGGCAGTGAGGCATGCTGCCATTGGATTTCCCTGTGGTGGGAAGGATGGGAGCACAGTGTAATGGTGGAGGTCATCTGGAAGTAGGGGTAGTGAAAGGAAGCGATGTCATTGAGGCTAGTAGGAGAAAACAGGCCAAAGAATGAGCCTGGCAGGTTTTTCGGAGTTTCCCTGTACACTTACGCCTGGCAGAGTACAGAGTTTCCCTGTACACATATATGGCTGTACGTGTAGGGAAGGGAAGGGAAACAGCTTGAATGGTTGCACTGCAGAAGCATTTGGGTTCCTACGTGCTAAGATGCTTTGAGCATCAGAAATAATGCAAGGATTTCCTCCAACGATCAAGGAAAGAAAATCTTTGAATAGTCAGGGAAATGAAAGCCGTAAAAGTGGCACTTTGAAAAGTGCCCTTTTATTTTTTTCAAATAGAAATGGCCAATTGGAATATATGGAGAGAGAAATACAAAACCTCATTGTAGCAAAGCCTAATTTTAGGAAGATGTTTGATAAATGCTTTTCAGTTTTCCCCATGCTTCAACAAAATTCAGATGCTGTTCCTTTGTTAATAGCTTATATTACACTGTACAGCAGAGGCTATTGAATTAACCTAGAATTTCTTAGCTTGAAACCAATCTGTGAATAAACTAAACCAGAAGATACAGTTCAGGGAATAGCTAAACTGAAATAGTGTGATCATATGTAATAAAAAGGACATAATGATTTCATGTTTTAAGGTTTCAAAAGAGAAATAAAATAGAAAAATACATGAAAATTTGCTTCCCAACACGAATGAGAATTTCATGATTTTGTCATACTTTAGACCATTCCGTAGGCCTGACTCTCCACTCTTACACCATTTGGACACCAATAAAACACAACTGATTGCTGAATTTACAAGACAGATTTAATGTAAAAGATTACAATAACCAGCCCATCATCTGTGTTTGCCTGATTATCACTGATTTCTCAAGTCACCACCGCTTGGACTTCTGAGCCTGCTGCAGTCAGGTGATGCCTCCTGCTTATTGTTCTGTAAAACTTAAGTCTAGATTCTGTCTCTCTGGTTAATAATAATAATGTATTTCCACTTGTTTTTCTGCTTGATTTTCATCGGCGTGTTGGAGAAGGCACATCTCACAAAGACCTAATGATGCTTCGGTTCAGTGTCGCTAAGTCTCCCTTTGCAAAATATTTTGTCCTAAAGGACTTCTTTATATCAGCTTTCAGAAATCACATTAACATCTAGTGCACTGCCATGCAGGATATCGCACTCAGACGTACTCAGCCTTTCCACGTGTTTGCTTATGTGGGAGAACAAGTGGGTGGAAAAGGATACATTTGCAGGAATAAAAGGAAATTCTCACCTGTGCTAAAGCTGTTTTGAGACACTATACTTTAGGTCACTTGTATAATACAACAGCTCTTTTACTCAATAGGATGAGTCTTTGTAGATGAGTATGTGTGAGACTAAGGAGAGGGTCAAGGATAGGTGCAGTACTTAAGAGGAGACAACAGGGACTGGAAGGAATCTGCCAGTCACAGTGGGGTAGAATTGCCTTTTTTTCAGGCAGTTCTATCACTGTTTACACTAGATCGCTAGGTGCTGGGGTGAGACCAATACCATTCCCACACCAAACTAATGAAAACCTCCTGTCACACAGTCACTTACACTGGGCTTTCTCTGCAGTGGCACAGAGCCTTGTTTTGTGAGGTTTTTCACAGTGAAAACTTAATGTGGCAGCTACTCATCTGTAAAATCACGCAAGCTGTAGCAGCGAGGTTGCCAGGGGAGGTCGGCCCTGTGCTCCTGCTTTTGGTTGGCCTCCCCTGGTTTACCTCGCAATAAAAGTGCCATGCCTTGTCCCCACATTGGTTATAAAACAGGACAGCTGTGCCACAGCAGCACACACCTCACCAGTCAGTCATTAAACTGAATGTATTTGTCTAGGGAAGGTGACAGCAACAGCCTCATGCATCTGTTTGAGGGATTGCTCATGGCATATATGCATCCAAATCAGACCAGACAACATTCCTCCTTGCTAAATCCAAGCATAGTCTACTATGGAAAGAAAATGGTAGATAATATTTGTTTTTACAGAGTACTTGCTGGCTGACATTAGAAATAACCTTATTTTATATAAGATACTAAACATGTAAGCCATCTGTCAGAAGTATGGAGTGTATAAACACACATGAAGTTGTTAGTTTACAGTATTTGAAAAGGGAATATGTTCTTAAGAAGGTGAATTGTTATGGTTCACCTGTTTCAAAAATTAGGTTAATACTTGATGTAAATTACTTTGCACCTTTCCGATGACATGTTTTTGAAATGCAAAGTAGTGCAAGAAAATTTTGGGATGTTTCAAAGTGCTTAAGGCTTAAATAATGACTTTGGACCAGCCTTTGTGAGTATGTCCGTTCTCCCTATTAATTCCCAAACCCACTGGTCAAATCTGAATTAAAGGGGTAGGTATATCCAGAATCACATGTTTTCTTAAGTGTCATGAAACTAGGCCTAGGCAGCAGAGAGTAACCTTACCTGTACTCCCTGTATAGCAAAAGCTGCAGTGTGAGCTCACCCTTCATTAGTCACAGGAGAATCCGCATGGATGAGAGTGGCTTTTTCCCCTCAGGGTGGAAAAAGCTTCAGTCAAAATTCACACTTCATTAGACACTGGATAATCTGAGCATGAGGCTCAAATCCATAGGCCTCATTAGTTCCCTTTCATTATTAAATTATTAACAGTTTCCCTGACAAAGCAGAACAAAGCAGCTGCCTTTGGACAGATATAGAAGAGTGCAATTTATACTGAAGCTTGTGGAGGACATTCAGATATTACATTTCTTAATAGGCTCAGTGCTTGCATTTGAACATTCCGTACATTTCCACGATCAGAGGAGGTAACTTGGGTTCCTGGGCTGAAGCAGAAACTGCTGGAAATGTCCAAAGGAATCACATACGGTCTCTTTTCTGAGGTCAAAGCTCAGCCCTAGTTAAGATTTGCCAGTGACCCCAAGGGCGATAAGAGCTTCCGCCACAACTCCAAGAGTAAGAGATTGAAAAAAGGTCTTGTTCCTGAATAGGACAAGTGATCTACCAAGGGAAACAGAGAGGGTTGTGGTACCTAGAGCCATTGTTGCCTCAGGCACATTATCAGGGTCTCCCAGCTCTCTGTGTTTAATATTCAAGGAAGAGAACTGCCGGCAATGGGTGAGGATCAAGTCAGGGCTTACATGGGAGAATTTAACCCATAACCATGCCTGGGGTCAACAGAGCTTGCATCCAAGGCTGCTGAGAGAGGTGTCTGGTGTCACTGCAAGGCTGTACTGTTATCTTTGAAAGGTTGTGGAGACTAGGGTCTCCACAATCATTGTAGTGTCCCCCAATGGCTCTTGGAAAAAAAAGGAAAACTCTTGGCTGACCAGCCTCACTGCAGTCCATGAGGAAATCCATGTGCAGTTGGAATACATTTCTGGGCACAGGAAGGAGGTGATTGGAAACAGCTAGCATGCATTTACCAAGGGTGAATCATCCTGATCGCCTTCTATAGTAAAATGACTGGATTTATAGATGAGGAAGAACAGTGGATATTATTTACCTTGACTTTTGCAATGCTTTTGACACTGTCTACCACAATCTTGTATCCATAAAAGAATATTATGGACAAGATAGGTGGACAATCATATGGGTAAAAAAACTGCTCACATGATAGGACTCGGAGGCCAGCAGATAGCAGGCTATACTCTGTCTGGAGGCCAGTAAGAAGTGGAGTACTGTAGGGATCTATCCTAGGACATGACCTCTTTAACGTCTGTGTCAATGCCTAGAGGAGTGGCCTCTCATCAAGTTTGTGGATGACAGCAAATTGGTGGGACTAGCAAATATGGTCTGAGCTCCCACTCAGAGGGACTCAGGCTGGAGGAATGGTATGACAAGAACCTCATGAAATTCAACCAGGACAAATAGTATGTGGGACAGAATAACTCTGCAGGGTACAGCTCTGTAGAGAAGGGCCTGGGGGTCTAGGGGACAGCTGAGTAAGCCCAAGCCAGTGATGAAGGCTAACAGCACCCTGGGCTGGGTCAGCAGGAGCACAGCCAGGAGATGGGGGAAGAAATTACCGTTCTCTACTTGGCACTCAGACCACATCTGGAATACTGTGCTTCTCCACCACTGCATAGCTGCTCTACCATGCTGCTGCAGGTCTTTCCAAAAGGTCTCTCCTCCCTCCAGGAAGGAGGAGGGGCACAAAGACCCACCCAATGGAGGGAGAAACACAAAGCAAGGCCAGGGGTGCTTTAGTGCCATGGAGGAAGAAGGTGTGTGCTTCCTGCTGTGGGTGGAGAGCAGCATTTCCCACTTGGGCCAAGGGCAATTAGAAAGTTGCTGCCCACTGTGAAGGAAGCACATATCGTGTCCCCTAACTCCTCACTTGCTCTTTAGTCAAAGCAACAAATCCAGCTGGTGACACAAATGGCAGAACCAGCAATGCAGGGAACAGAACCCTTGTACTGACAGGAAACCTGGGATATGGCCAAACCTGACTTATGCCAGGGGGACAGAAATATCAGGCTGAGACCCAGCATGCAACCTCTCTGAGTCTCAATTAGCACAGAAGTAGTGCAGAGACTTTACCTTTTCTATGATACCTTTGTCCCACATCTCATTCTGGTGAGCTGATGACACAGTTCAAAAGCTCCTGCTTCACTCAGAAAGGAACAGGACATTAAAAGAACATCAGGCATAGAAACGATGCATTAAGTCAGGTATGACGTGGACTCTTAATTCCCCAGTCAGAAGGGATAAAAACGTGTTAATCTGGAAGGGAAGGTAGAGGCATAAAGTTTGAGGACATGCCATTAGTGTTCTAAGTGATAAACTAATTAAACATAGTAAAGTTAGGAGTGGTTCTAAGACTGGTGACTTGCATTCCTTTTCACTTATGGTTTTGGGCTCGGCCCAAGTTATTTAGGGATTCCTAGTAACTCTTCTAGAAGAGACAGGGTAGGAAAAAGTGAGTCAGTTCCAGAAAAAAAAAATCCCTTAGTGCCAACGTGTTCCTTTATAGCAGTCAGGACCTTAACTCAGGAGTACTCTCAGTCTTTCTCTGTTCTGGGAAGGGTTGGGAGTCTTTTGTGTGGGACAAAGTGCCAGGTTTCCTTGTGCAGGTGTCACGCTGGCTGGGGAAGACTTTGTCTGAACTGGATTCTCAAAATCCCCTATCACTTTGCCAGGGTAGAAGAAAAAAGAATGCAGCATTGACCTGGGAGGAAGAATGGAAGGTTGTGTTTAGAAAAATTGTCCTTCTGAAGAACAAATCTGTGGTGAGAGACTCTTCACAAATGAATGGCAGAAAGAATCCTTTCAATTACTTTATGTAATATCGGGTTTGAATACACTAAATAGTAGGAAGTGTAGAAAATCAGCCATATGTGCACTGCTACAGGGAAAAAAAGTACACGATTATTGCTTTAAAATCAAAATTAGAATTCTGGTCATGTGACAGATAACAACCCCAGTTGTTTGCTACTGAAGCGTAAGTGCTAATGGCTAGGATATGACCTATATCCCACCCTGCCACTTTAATGGATGAAACAGGACCATCATGTCCTAAAAAACCAAATATTTAAGGGCTTTTTACAGTCTTATAATTGTTGCTTATTTTCAGTTACGTTCAAACACATATTACCTAAGAAAAGGTCCTTAGGAATACACACCCCTGATTTAAGCTTAATTGCAGCCCGTACACTGCAGAAAATAACAAGATGCAATGTGGAGATCTGTAACTGAAGACCTCTAAAACGATGTAATGCCATGGATTAAAAAATAAGCACTTTCTTGGAAGGAAAGCTTGCGAATTGCACCTTTGAGGACAATTGTAGTCATGGAACAGCAGTAATCATGTTTTACGCAGCAAAATGTCTTTCCTTGGAATAGCGGTTGTTCACCTGAAAGGATAGTGTTGCCATTTTTGCAAGTGCAATATATTAGGTTTTAAACGAAACATTTCAAAAATTCACGTCAACAAAGGATTTGGGGTTAGGGGGTTTTGTTTGAATGTTTTTTTCTTTATTGTGATGAATGCCATACCAAATACTTACACATCTGCTCTTAGCACTGCAGCAAATGTAGTCAAATTGACCCCTGCCAGTGCAGTAAAAGCCAGTGGTTAAAGCTGTGTAGTTAAACTCGTGCCCCTGAAATGAAGAGCAAAGGGCAGAGCAGCTTTCCAGGGTTAGCAGATTGAAGCTTCACATTCCCAAGAATTCACAGCTCCAGCTTTGGCCTGCGCTTCACTACCAGTGCTGTGGAAATTGTATCCACCTACACCTCAAGTTCAATTTGGCCTATGCCTTAGAGTTCAGGAAACAGTTCTGGGGTTTTGTTTGTTTGTTTGTTTGTTTGTTTTTCCTTTCACTCAGTCTTCCTTTCCATACTAGGTCTTCCCATCTTTTAGGTGGCCTGAGAAGAATGCTGTGTGTTTAATATATCAGATTTTTGCTTTACAAAGTTACTGACAAATGTATAGAACTTCTCAATTCAGGCTGGAAAGAAAAAAAAGCACGTTTTCTTATAATGACTTTGCTTCTGATACTGAGTAGGTGGACAAGAAATAGAGGTCTCTGGGAGAGATAAAGA
This sequence comes from Manacus candei, assembly GCF_025592945.1. Lineage (NCBI taxonomy): Eukaryota > Metazoa > Chordata > Aves > Passeriformes > Pipridae > Manacus > Manacus candei. The sequence continues at coordinate 4,290,154 of NW_026138074.1, read as the reverse complement.
GCCATTTTCACATTAAAAAAAGGAAAGACAAGAAATAGAAATGAGACTTCAGAAACTCCTGGTTTATAAGATCTGTCTCATAGTGTAGTGGTTAGAACCATAACACAAAATAACTATGCTCATAAGGTGCACGATTATTTGAACAACTAGGTGATTTACTATTTTTTAGACAATTTTCATGCTGTTAGAGGCTGCTTGGTTATGTTCTTTAACATTCTTCCCATTTTAGAAAGAGAAACAATATTGGAGCCACATTTTTAAAAAATCTTCAGGTTTAGCTCCAAATGAAAAGCAACCCCAAACATAATTAAATGCAGAACTTTAAATTCCATTTCCATGTTTAAACAATGACAGTCTCTTACTCAATCACTGGTAAATAACATTTGTTGTCCATTTACAACTAGGGTATTAAAAACAGAAATAGGATGTCATGATTCCTAATTAGAACATTCATGTGGAAGGGTTGCCAGTCTTCAAGATAAATGCCTGTATTTCTCTGTGTTCCTGCAGTAACTGTTTTATAGCTGAGTTGGATTTGTCAGTGACATCTCTGAAACTGTGTCAATGTTTTCTTGAAGTCCTACCAAGCCCTTTCCTGCCAACATCTGAATTGAAGGGACCAAATTCTTTGAGGACTGAAACTGAGCAAGTTATGCCATGAAGCCACTATCATGCTTGTTCTCTGTTCCAGAGAAAGAACAAGATTAGTTTTTCTTTATACCTACAACAGGAAAATAAATGCTATTTCAACTCCCTTTACCAAAAGATGGACTTGAAACTTACTGGGAAAAAAAAGGGGGCTATTTTTTTTCTCTCCGTTTGATCATTGCCTGTGAAGCAGAATTTGTCCCATGGCATTATAACCACTTTCTTTGTAGGACTATTTTAGAAAATGATCGAGCCTGTTTATTTAATACTCTTGTAATGTATAAATGAGTCTATATTACTCACAGTGAACATATGCTTTGCTGTATTTTACTCTCCTGTCAATGCAACCCCATTATTATAAATCAAACCAAGGATCTGATAGACTACTTCATTCACATCTTGCTCACTGCTCCCACTGTTCGCTGTAACATGCACAATGTGCCATTTGTAAAGTGAACAAATTCCCAACAGCTGATTTTACTTTGTTTAACAGCTGAGTGCATCTTGGTGTAACACCAAAGATGTTTCAGCTTATTTGTTTTGACTAACAAATTTGTTAGCTAGCTTATGTAACATTTGTGAAAGTATAGCGGATTGTTAGAAATGTATTTAAACCAGTTATAATTCACTGATATTCAAGCTCTTCAAAAGGCACTGTACAATCTTATCAGCAAGAACTAAATGCTCTACTTGAGAAATAAGAGGCACATTCCTTATCTGTTGTTTGAACAAAGAAAGGGTGGGGACATTTCTCAACCAATCACCCATTTAAAATGTTTCCAGATGGAATCACACCTTTTACACTGAAGAGTATAAATGACTGCAGTGAAGTATATTTCAGAATGGAACAAAACAAAAGCTACCTAAATGTAAGTTTTCGTGATTGGCAATATATTTGGTCATCATTTCTTTCATGTTGATAAAATAGAATTGGGGCACAGCTTGGAGAAAATTTCTTAAAGACACAATTTTCTTAACATTTGTTTTAAATTACTCATTGCAATTTTTAAGTTTTTTTTTTACTGCTGTTCTAAAATTACTGATTTGTTTGTTTTATCCCGTCTCAGGGAAACGCAAGCATGTACATGTAATAAAACTGTTATGATACTTGTTTGTGCACTTTGCATGCTAGCTGACTAGGCAAGCAGTTATGCTAATCTAGCTGCTAAATGTATTTATCACTTGAGCTGGAGTTACAGCCACACCTGTCTGCTCTATCTCACACCAAGGCAGGGCAGCTCAGGAACAACAGTGCTTCTTCAATCCTTGGAAAACTGTAAGAAAGTTTGTATGTGGCAGACCCTTTCCACTCCAAACATCCAAGTCCTCAAATATCTCATAGTAAGGGTATTTGATCCACAGATCATTGGGAAGGACTCGCTGACAAGTCACAGGTAGCATTTTGAAATCTCTGTGACTGCTTTTCAGTCTTTAATGGATACAGGGGCTTGTTCTAAGGGAGTTAGAGAAGTGCAACTGGAAAGAAATTCAGTCATGTCATGTCTTCCATAGTTGTATGAGAAATTCCATTGTTCTGTCCTTGCTGAAAAGGTCTTTACTTCTTGTGGTAAGAGAGAAATGATCTGCAAAGGGTTAGAAATCACATTTCCAAGGAGGGCAAAATATTTGGGTTTTTTTCTTTTCTGTTTACATTCCCCATGTGGGTCACACGCACATATGGTCTTAATTCTCTTCTGAGCAAACTCAGTATTGGGTTGGAGGTGCTGAGATACAGAAAGAGAGTAAAGTTTAGGAGATGTGATAAATTGTATTTCCCAAGAGAGACTAAATTGATATTTTGTCTAAAATTCAGAAGAGGAAAGGTCAAGCGTTGGGTCTGCAGGCATCTTCCCTCATAAGCACCTCAGAGGTATAGTCTAATCCTAAGGCCCAGTTTTGTTAAGACTGGATTCTACATAAATATGAGTACTTAGTGTTGAGCACTGGTGGCTCTGTGCTCTAAGCCTTACTCACATCTCTGGAATAATTACTTAGAAGCCGTTGGGGTTCCAGCCAATGGAAAACAGTAGGCACAAGGATTTAGGTGGAATTTAGGCCAGCAGAATCTGGGACTAAGATCAATATTTAGATTAATTGAAGGTGTTATTCACCCCTCTCTCCCCCTCATTTTGGATAGCTAGCAATCAGCCTTTTCTTTCTTTTGGAGGTCTGAACATTTGTGCAATCAGGAATAAATCTATCCCAACCTCCTCTAGGCTTTCCACAATCAGTCCTTCCAACTTCACTCTGAAGTTGAATCACATACCTTCTAGCAGTGATGTTCGGAACACAATTGAGTGACTGTCAGCTGGCCAAGCTTGCCCGTGCTTTGGAGTGCATCTCTGGTTTCCTAGGGAACCTCGCCTGTGTCCTCCTGTAATGTTCAAAGGCACCCAGGAGACATTTCATTACTGCCACTATTCATGGTTTTGTACATCCCTAAGTAATCAACACATGAAAGGTGCATTTGCATTTTTTATTCTTAAGTTTCTAAAGCAGTAAGATGAATTGCTGACCATACAAAGCTGATTATACTTCAAGCTGTAAAACTCAGAAGTTTGAAGTTGAAACTCTGCCTTATTCATCTCACCTACACTGCTGGTATGGGCTAATGACTGCCACTGACTGGCAGGCCACTGTTCATCCAGGCATCTACCTGTGGCTTTGTTCTGATTTATTTATCTCCTATTGTTCAAAACCAGTTATTCTTCAAAGATCCAAATCTGTCTCACAGCCCATATATCTAATGTCATCCTGCAACCATTAACAGCTTACCTCTTACCTTGCACAGTAGGCCAGCAGGCTGAACTTTCTCCAGGGAGTCTTTAAGGTATACACAGTATCTTTGCTCAAGAATAGGCTATATATTTCTTAAAAGAAAAAGGGAGTGTGTGCGTGTGTGTAAGCACTGGATATTGAGGATATCAGCCAAAATCTTTTTGGTGAGCTTTTCTTTCAAAACAGAGAATACTACACGGAGAGCAAATATTTCTGGGGAAAGCAAAGGTTTAATTACAGGGTTTTTGGTTGGTCTTATGCACATTCATTCATCTATCTCTAGAGACTCTGAGACCCCTGTCACAGGATGTAGGCTTGATATGCACCTTATCTTCTCTTCTCTACACATACTGGTCACAGATGTCTGAATGCTACTTTTTCCATGGCAGGCTGAGGCTTTAATGCTTTCCCCTGGAGGAGAGATAAGAGCCAGAACACATGTAGACTGCATTACATTTTCATTTGTAATCAGCGATGTGTAAAGTTTCTAAAAGTTTTTGGCAGTTGTATGATATATTCTGTTTCTATTAGAGAGGTAGTGGACAGGGTTACATGGTCAGACACTATTTTGTTTGCAAAGAACTCCTCTTTTACCAGCCCAGAACCATTCTCGATCACTTCTGTCTGATGTGAAAAAATACACAGCCTTTTTCCAGTCTTATCCCTCTTTCTTATCATTCATATTTAATGTATTTCTACCTTCTGTGTTGTAGCCATTTACATTTTATTGATTCCTGGGTGCAGTTTACAAGTCAGTGATTTATTGTCTTTCACTTCTCTTTGTGCTGACAGGGAGCACTGCTATTTTTCTAATTCTGGTGTAGTGTGAGGTGAAAATATTTGTCTGAAACCTGTGGAAATGTGAGATACACATTTAAGCTGTGTTAATTGTTATTACGCAGATTTTTAGAAGAGGAGAGAAGGAAATTCGTGGTTAAGGGTGACACCTCATTTTCTGCTTATGAAACTTGATATTGCAGCATATGCAATGTATTAGCTGTCACAGTTTAGGGGGCTGTGAAATCTCTGACATGAGAAAGGACATGAGAGATTTAGGCTGGAGTTTTTAAATTGAGGTGCCAGAAGGTTGGTATCCAAGATTTTTAAGCGAAGGATGAATTAAAGAGCCTCTAAATTTAAAAATAGGATAAAATGGCATGTGTGCATAAAAATAAAATGTTTAATAAAAAATGCTGGAAAATTAATTGGAATGCCACTTGCACAGGGTGAGGTCTTGGGCAGCACTGTGGGCCTATATTACTTCCCAAGTGCAGCATCATGAATTAAAACAGGGAACATAGACCATGGGACAGGGACCAGCCACAGTGGCAGGGCACTACTCAGTCCCACTTGGAGGTCTGGCATTAGAGATTTGCCACTCCTTCCACACTAGGCATTTCCAGGGCAAGGATCAGATCCCCCGGTTTCAGCATCATTTGTCCTGCCCTTTGCTCCTCTCTGCTGTGTAAATTATTTTTCATAGGAGGCAGAATAGGGAAAATAGGCTGCAGTAGTGCAGCTGTGTTGACAATAAACCACTCTGGCTCACCTGACAACAAAGCTGGTGAGCTGTTGAAATCCTCACAGATTATTGGTGGAGGATCGAGTCCGTGATGAAACGGCTTGGCAAAAATTACACCCGGCAAAACTGATTTGTTTGCTTAGGAAAAATAGTGATTTCCACTCCTTGTGGAAGAGGTGTGCCTGCCATTTCTTGGTTTGCACACTGGTGCTCTAGGTGGGTTCCTGTTGCACATTCACAAATCAACAGTTTCTAGGAAGTTTCTCATTTTTGTCTGGCCAGGATGCTGTGACAGTGTATTTTTTAACCATAATGGGCCTTGCCATCGCAGGTCAGTTGCTTGTTGCTTCACAGCTAAATTGCTGCAATGTGCTCATCTTTAGGCTACATCTATGGTCAGTCCAGGAGCTGTACACAGTTACTCTCTTACTAAACAAGGTATTTTACCAGGAGCAGCAATTTTACAAGATCAGCTGTTGGTTTTGATGCGAACAGCGTGCACAGAATTTACTTACCACATCCCTTTTTATGCTGTTGAAGAAAAGGACAGAGCACAGATTGGAGCTCAGGATAATGGAAGGACACTTTCTGTGAGGAGCTCTCAGTTTTGGCTCCAGGCTGTTTGGGGGCTGTGGGGAGGGGGGTGTTAATGATCAGGACAGGCTGTGAGTCTCTTCTGGTTTTGCAGCATTTCAGAAAGGATGGGACTAGACCTGACAGCATTCTCCAAATCTGTTGTGTTTGGAAAGATTTTTAATAACATGACTGAAATACAATCCTGTGGTCTCCACTTGCCCATCATAAACATTAGTATGGTTCTCACCAGGGTTTTACACCTTGTCCCTACTACACTGAGCCTACAGGAGGCTCTTCAGGTGCCCTTCACTTAAGCACATCACAGCACTTGCCTGTTTCTCAGTCTCTCTTGCACATTGCTTGGCCATAGGCTCTCTTTGTCTTTCCCCTAGAAGAAATGGGACTACGTGTAGAAATCACGTGTCCTGGGACTACAACTGCCTTCCTTGGGCTGCTCAGCAGCTTAAGCAAATTCCTACCATGAATTCCAGAGCTGAAAGTAAATACTCAAGGGTTCCCATCTCAACTCTCCAGCCACTTGGGAGAGAGGAAAGGGGCAGATTTTGTGACTATTCCTAAATAAAATGAGCATGCTTGCCTGGATAATGTTTCCTACTGCCATGGTCAGGGACAGAATATGAGTCCAGGCAAGACATTTATTGTGTACTTAGGTCCTACATCTGGCAAAAGAAATATACTGCTCTAGAAAAAACAAACAAACAAACAAAAAACATGTAATGCCAATAAGCAACTCTCTATATTTCCCTGTTTGAATTTCCTCACTGCTTAATAGTGTTCTTTGTGTTTAAGTCTAAGTCTCCTTGAATACACAGGATCCTCCTCTCTCACTTGTCTCCATAGAGTTCTGCTACATACCTTTCTTAGCTGGCTCAGCAGCTAAACCAAATTGCTCTGCTCTTCCTCTTTCCTGTCAAAGTTTCCCTCTGTCTGTAAATCGCCCTCAGTCTCTCAAGCTTTGCCGTATTTAAGATACTAGGGTAATACCTAGTCTCTTTGTCCTGCTTCTAGTGGAAGTCTCTTCTTCCAAACATCTTCCCTACAAACAAACTTTGGAGGACTAGTTTTCCCAAGTCTCACTGTGCCATCGTTCAGCTCGACAACTAGATCAAAGGAAAAAAAACTAAGGATGGATGAAGTGTCACTTCACCTGACCTGGAAATCTTAAATGTATTGCCAGTGCTGAATTCATAACAAGTGGATAAAGGAGAGGGAAAAGGGGGTTTTATGAGTTGTCCAGAGATTGGAGTTGTCTCCAGTTGAGAAGGAACAAACAGAACCCACTAGAAACTGGAGTATGTATCAATGATATGCAATTATTAAAAAAAGGGGAAAAAAACCAAATGTACATCCTGGTGCAGTAACCTAAAGACCTTGCCCAAGTCATGGAATTGATTTCTCACTCTGAACTGGTAGCTGTTGAAAGTCAATATTGGTCTAATTCTAGAAAAGGAACCAGTCTTTTGGTCATTCAACAACACTCAAATCCAATACATTTAGCTACAAACACTTTAAATAGGTCTTTTTGTTGAGATCCTCTTGGACAGTATGAAAAGTGTAGATTTTTCAGCTAAATGGAAAAAAAAATAGAAGATTCCTCAGGGCAACTCAAGATAGAGGGGGAGAAGGGAAGAAGAAAATAAATTCAAGGCACTGCTGCTCTGTTGCTGAATGAGGTCACATTTCATGCTGTATGTGGATAAAAGACAAGACAATTTCCCACTTCCCCTTTCTGTTCTATATTGCCAGGTTAATTGTTGTCATTGTATTCCCCACAAGAGAAGCTTCATCAGTGGTGCCAAATAAACCAGATTAGTATTCAGGGGCATTTGCTGGAAGTGATGCCAAATCCATTCTTGATCCTAATTATATGAAATATGCTCCAATAATTTTCCACAAGGTGAATAAAAATAATGCCAGAACTGCTGCTTTCACTAAAGCTCAATTAGGAGGCATTCACTAGTCCCAAGATGTATCATAGCTGCTGCTGTGCAATTATATTCTCTGTTTTATAAACTGATGTTTACCTAGAGAAGATGAATATCCTAGTTCCTGGCACCAATACAAGAGTGATATCGGGAGAGAGAGAAAACTGTAGACAAGACCTGGCCCATATCCCAACATTAGGCAAACCGACCTTTGGTTTCAATCTCCACAGACAAGCTGTTGTGTCTGTGCAGCTTCAGGTGGTACACAGAGGAGGTACACACTCAAATTCCTCGATCTAAAAGAAGAAATGAAAAGCCACTTAATTCAGAAACTAAAATCAGATTAAACAAATTATCCTTTGTTAGTCTCGGAACACTTCTCGCAGTGTACAACACCTTGTTCTGCAATGAATTTCTGATTCCCATGATGACTGATTTGCACCAGCTGACTAACAAAGAGGCATGTGTCAAAAACAGGGTTTCACTACCTGCAGTTGCAAATTTGAATTTTTGTTCAAACTGTGCCCTGGGCACAATTTCACTGTAAGATTGAGAGACATTCTGCTAACAGGTAAGTACACTGAAATTTGTTTTGATTGCATTTAAAAAAAGAAATTCCTCTGCAGCTACAGTTGAAAGAAGATGGGCAAACATGTTTACTGAAACAATATAATAACAAATGATATTCATAGTCTGTAGTTGGTTTATATGATAGTATCATTTTTCAGGATTCTCAAAGCACAAAGCATCTTTATTTTCTATTTATCAAAATGCCCCACCTTTCTCTATTTAGAGAATTTTACCTATACATAACTTTCCTGTTTTTCTTCATGCCTTTATTTTTATGGAAAGTCTTACGAAACACCAAAGCTAATATTAGAGAAGTAGATGGTGTGTGTCATAACTTTATTTACCCTCTTGCCATTTTTAAAGTTTGTCTACCTCTAAAACTGCTGGGGAGACCCAGTTTATTGACTGTCTGATACAGAATCATAGAATATCTCAAGTTGGATGGGATCCATAAGGATCATTGAGTCCAACTCCCTGCTCCTCACAGGACTACCTAAAACTAAACTGTATGACTAAGAGCATCATCCAGACACTCCTTCAACTTTGTCAGGCTTGGTGCCCTGGGAAGCCTGTTCCAATGACCGACCAGCCTCTGGGTGAAGAACCTTTTCCTAGTGTCCAGTCTGAACTTCCCCTGATGCAGCTTCATACCACGTGTTTTCTAACCCAAGCTCTGACTAATTTGTGGGGTCATATAATTGCTAGTGTACAACAGAGTGACATTTAAAGGGAGCAACAAAATTGCCCAGGTGAGCTAGTGACTTCAGAGTTGATGTATTCATATGCTCATGGTGTACTCTGTGCTGCTGTCAGAACTGATCTCTCAACTTCAGCTGATAGTTGCAATGGTATCTACATAGCTCCATCTTTCCCAGTGGGATAGTAGAGTACCTTGGGATTAAGGAAAAAGCAGATATGCATCTCTCTTTTCAGCACATACATCTAGGCAGAGGATGCCCAATAACTCGCACCCATTCAAGCTGAAGTGCTCGAGCAGTCTATTGTTTTCCTCTTGGCAAAAATTCAAAAAAGATTTCTTTAGTGACTGCTGATCAGGAATAGGTACAGGAAATTATTGCGTATCTGCTTGGAGACTGGTCCCTAAAATCCAAGGTGACAGACAAGCCATTATACATATACTTCAATGCTTACAGCTGCAGTGTCTCCTGATATTCAAAGCATAAAGACTTTCTGGACTGCTTCTGCTGGATGGCATAATGAGTTTTGTTCCACTGACTGCATCATCTCCTCATACAAACTAGTACCCTTTTTTCCAGGAGCACTGGAAACTTGCCAGCAACTCAGCAGTGCTAAAGAGGTGATGAAAGAGGATTTAAAAGGTCTCCTGGGTGAAGTCTGAAGGAGATGCACGAGAAAGCTGGAGCATTGAGGGGAAGGGTCTGAACAGGGCTCTAGATGAAGGGATGCAGATCTCACAGCAGGTACCCCTTAAACTGCCTGTTTACCTTCCTTGCTACAGAGACTTCTGGAGCAGGACAGAGTTAGATGGAGGGAAGCTGCATTTCAGAAAGGGCTTGGTGTTCAGGGAGCTCTCTTGTTTCTTTGCTTTTAATGAGCTGTTTAAGAAGGCTGTGTAAAAGCTAGCTGTGTTGCTGAATTTCCTCAGGTTTTCTCACAAAATGCTAACTGGAACGTGGGAGATAGGGGATATTTATAATCCCTGGGCTGAGTCTGAAGAATCAATACTAGATCTTGAAGGAAATGCAAGTTTGAGGGAGGAAGCTGACAGAGAGAAGGTTTGGGGAGAGGCTGTGTGATCAACAGGCTGTACCTCACTTTTAGTCAGGGGCTTGTAATACCTGGGAATTCACTGCTAGAACTCCTGAATTATAGCAACCCAATATGTATCCAAGGCAAGTATGTTTCTAGGCTCTGCTTTAATGTATGGGTAAAAGACATCAACATATAGAAAAAGGCCAGTAGAAATGTAACCTTGGAAACAGGTCCATGGTAATCCATCAGTAAGCCTCCACTAGGGTTGCATTTATTGAGAAATATTACCATGGGTAAAACACTCTGTTTAGTTAGCTAATGATGTTAAAGTTGTTCCTGGAATCTGAAAAACATGCATGCATAAAATGCAGTATCAGTATGCTGCATGATGATATTAATGGAGCTGGCCAAGCAGCGTTGTTGAGTGCCTCTGTGAACTGCATGAAGTAATTTGCCTGCACTGAGGAGTTTCCTGGAGGCTATGTGGGAGTCAGGGTATGAAAATGTATGCAGGCATGAGACAAAGCAGTTGCAGTAAGCACATTGTCCATTGGAGCAAATGCAGGTGATTAATGGAGCTGTAAAATGACTTGGGATGAGGAGACTCTTGTCTCTTTCCAGCGCCAGGAACGAACATTTTCTGGTTGCTGAGATGGAGTGTATATGTCAATTAATTACCATTTTTTCAATTAGTTGTTCCTGCAACATATCTTTCCCTAAAGAAATTATTGAGCAATACAACCAGAACTCAAACTAGATCTGTCACAGCTGAGAGGGTAACTGACTGCATTTACAATTCCTGCTTTCCAGATGTCCCACATTTCTTCAGGTAATGGGCAGGAGCACAAAAAGGGTAATTCAAGATAGACATCTCTGTTCACAAGTCTCATTGACTGACATTCAGCTTTCTTCTTATTTTGTCAAATTCACTCAGTGTGATGCTGATGGTTTTGTTAGCCAGCAGTCTCAGTGGAGCTTGAAAAAACCCAAATGTTTGCATGGACTGTGTATTTGCAGTGTGATGGGAACGAATGGAGGCTGTCTTTACAGAGCTTTCAATGGTCACTGGTTGTGATTGAAAAGCTCCTAATGAGCAGCTCCTGTAGGCCCATTAGAGAAATGGCCTGACAAGTGAAAGTCCCTTTTTCATACTACAATCACTATATTAATTTTCCTATCCAAAACCCAGTGTTTTATTTTCCCCTTCAATGGATGGAGTCTCAGCTTGGATGTTCTGTCATAGAAATGCAATATTAATAACTTCAGCAAAGACACTTTCTCCCTGGAACTTTTTGAGCTACAAATGCACTCTGTGGGCCAAAACCATGCTCTCTTATTGTGCCCTGTCCTACATATTCACAGCACCAGAATTTAGCTGGTCAAGGAAGGTGATTGTCCCACTCTACTCTGCACTGGTGTGGCCTCACCTTGAGTACTGTGTGCAGTTTTGGGCACCATGATATAAAAAAGATATAAAGCTATTAGAGAGGGTCCAAAGGAGGGCTACAAAGATGGTGAAAGGCCTTGAGGGGAAGACATGAGAAGTGGCTGAGGACACTTAGCTTGTTCAGCTTAGAGAAGAGGAGACTGGGGGGAGACCTCATTGCAGTCTACAATTTCCTTGTGAGGGGAAGAGGAGGGGCAGGCACTGATCTCCTCTCTGTGGAGACCAGTGACAGGATTGGAGGGAATGGCCTGAAGTTGTATCATAGGAGGTTTAGGTTAGATATTAGAAAAAGGTTCTTCCCCCAGAGAGGATTTGGGCACTGGAACAGGCTCCCCAGAGAAGCGGTCACAGCACCAAACCTGACAGAGTTCAAGAAGTGTTTGGACAATGCTCTAAGCACACGGTGTGATTCTTGGGGTTGTCCTGTGCAGGGCCAGAAGCTGGATTCAATTCTCCTTGTGGGTTCCTTCAAACTCAGGATATTCTATGGTTCTGTGATTCTATGATTAGCTTTCAGTACCTTTTTCTATTTCCCTAAACACCCATCTAAAGAGTGGGAGCAAAGAACTAATGCACTAAAGTTCCTTGCAGGACACCTGGTAGAAGTAACATTTACCTCCTTCTGAGAAGCAGCAAAAGTTGTTGGAAGAAAATTAAAGCCTGTAACCTTGGTTTGGTTGTTGTAGTTTTGAACTATTTTTGAATCTCCACTAACTTTGGAAGACTTCTCAGAGGAATGATTGTCTAAATTAGAATTTCTATTTCACATGAAATATTGGGAAAGAAGAGGAAGGGTTATATTAGCTATTTCATTAGAACTAACTCTCAAGGTCTGTATCCCAGCCTGCAGCAGAAATGTCAAGAGGAGCAGCTGCTACAGCACACAAGCCAGCAGAACATTTCCATCCCTGAAAGAGGCAAAGGGGGTTGGGGAAGCTGAGTGAATTGTATAAGATGTGAGCATTGTAAAGTAGTGATGAAGGACTCTATCTCCTTAGAGATTGAGCTGAACCCTTTATCTGTCCATTTCCAGAGACTGAGGGTCATTTTCTTTGTGAAACGTGCAGACCTTTGATAGTGCAAACGTGCCATTGCTTTTGGGCTTTAGTGCAGTTCCAGCACACCACACTGTCCACCTCCGCTCTTTGTAATACAAGTTATTACTGGCAGAGCTTTTTCTTACCTCTTTTTCTTCACTAGATGCCAAATAAGCAAGCCTCTTGCCCTTAGTAAACACTAAATATGCTATTTAGTGTTACCAAACAACTCTTGCCAGCATAAAAGTAGAGCAAATGAACTGAAAAGAACAAAGAGGACAGTTTTTCATGGGCCATTTCTTACACTTTAGTCTCACAACTGCTCCCTGACTAGGTGGGCCATCAGCAATGTCATCAGAATTTATCATTTCTGTTATATATTTCTTTGCCTGGATGAAGTTAGAATCCAGGTCTTTCTGGGAACTATTTTGCCTAGTATTTCTCCAAATATTGCTTAACACTAACACATTGTACTTGTAAAGTATGTGAAAGGGCTCGGTTGTTGCTATGCCTTTTTAGTTGATGTCAGCATGTTGGACTGGTGTCTCACTGTAAAGCTGTCATGGTAATGTGCCAGGCTTTGAAAAAAAATTAAGAAGAAAAACTTTGTCATTTAAAAGTCAAGCAAAGTGTATAGCAAATCATGGTGCCTGTTCACTACCAGTACATACTTTGTTTCATCCCAGTGTCATTACCCCAGACTTGTAGAAGTATTCATTAATAAACAAAATCCAAAGGGAAGAAAGTAGAGCAGTATGTGTCTTTGGGTATTTTCACATACTTCCATGTGATTGAGCTACAGGGTTTTTGACAAGCTGGGTTGTGGGTGCATGTCTTCTTTTGGCTGGCTGAAGAAGTCGCCGTCTGTAGCTCTTTGTTACCCACCCCATCTTCTCTGCTCATCTACTCTGCTTCCTGAGTTGGTTTTCTGGGCACTTCATAACCTCTTTGGGACCATTTAAACTGATTAGGCTTGTCCCTTTAGTGGGAGAGTTTGGCAACAGTAGGTGTGAGGGAACAGTGGATGCCAGCAGGGAGGCTGTATCAGAGCTGGGGCTGGTAATTTTGTTCTTCAGCTTGCTCAGCAGTGGTAGTAAGAGGTGGCACAGGCACAGTCTTACTTCTGATCTGAGCCACACTCAGCTCCTAGACCATTGCAGCTGAGAAGGAGAACGTTACTAGAGAGTCATAATTGTCATGGGCAAAAGCTGTACTCATAGCCTGTTACCAGAGCTCAGGCTAGTTTGTAGTGGCTTGGTCACAATCAGATGACTTTATTTACTGGGGTTTTTTTCCTATTAGGTCTTGATCAACGTTCTAGGTACATTGACCCCTGCCTATTCTATTTGTATTAACTATCCCTAACGGGCTGCCAGGAGTCCAGTTTTACCCATTCAAATGTGCAAGAGCAGCATTGTGTAGGAGCTTCTCATTTTACAGAGTGAATTTGCTTAGACTAAGAATTCATATCACAATTCAGATTTGCTGTGCCATATCCAACATTACGTGAGCCTTCTTGCAGCACGTGGCTATCACTCTGTGTAAAGTCCTGGTGATTCATGGTTGGGTGACTGTAGAAAGGCTTTTATTTTTTATCTGAATTGGAGGTAGGTGTAGTTTATCTTCTCTCAACCTAATTACTTTATATTCAGTACAAATATAGAACTGGGAGGGCCAGCTGGGTCTTTTGACTCTGGTTCCACACAGTCTCGGGCAACCAGGTGATAGACACAGAAAGGTCCATAGAGCATTTGCTTTTCCTATGTGTTATCTGCCTTTTGCATAGATCTAATTGTTTGTTATTGTAAAATTACTACCTAAATAGATATTAAGGCTTAGAAATTACAATCATTTAGCCTGGCTTCCTCATAATGCTCATACTAATGCTCATTCCTGCAGTGGAGGAAATTAATCTTTGCTATTAATATTGTCTATTAAAGCTAGAATCCAGATTGGTCCATTTGCACTCCTTATTAAATAAGGACCCCTGCTGGTCCTTATTAGATAGATGAAGGACCAGAGCGAAGTTCCTTGTTACTTAAATGAAACCCATGTTTAGCAAAGCTGTTAAATCACAGCTGAAGGCAGACATCTTGATGAATAAATCAGCATTCATGAATAAATAATTGACATGAGTGCTAAAATGGAGTTCTCGTTTTCATGCCGTTTCTGTTCTTGGCCAAAAATTGAGACAGTCTGTGTTGAGTGGCAGTGGTGGCCCTTGTGGCGGAGACAAGTAAGGTCAGGTTTCCAGAGGTATAGATACAATTCTGGTAGGACCAACAGAAGCATCTCAGTCTTTCAGAGGCTTCAACTCCCTAAGTTTCAATGGGTTTGATGAGTTAAGGAGCTGGAATGAGCCTTCCTAGCACGTTTCCCATAGGACATCAAATAACATGAGTCATTGCTGCTCTGGGACACACTTGCACTTTGATCTATCAGTTAAAGGCTTGGTGTCCCATTAGCAGTTCGTTGAAGCCTTTCCCTGTAATTGTGCTGGTTATTCACACCAGTGGAACTTTCATCAGCCAGCTGCTTCCTGGGGACAATTATTTCCCACTTTGCATTACCAGCCTTAAGTAGGTTATGAGTCTTGCAGCCTTTTTTGTGTACAAGGACATCAAAAGTTTCAAGAAGACTAACGCTTATGGATGAATCTTTGTGGTTTTGTGAGCACAGTGGCTGTATCCTGCTTGAGAGAGAGGAGGAATCGCATCCAGGGCTCATCTCACATAGAGCCAACTCAGGTAATTTTTTGTGTCCAGCCTAAGTGCTACTCAGGACCCATAAGAACCATTCTAGCATGCCATCTTGTTTTGCTAAATATTTAAAATACCTGTGGTTATGGGGAAATGCCAGTTCTGAAATCTGCCACTTTATTAATACAAGTGGTTTTCAGATGCTGGGATAAGGATGCAGCTGCTCCAAGAGCCCAGAGTGCTGGTATTCTTAAGAACTGCAGCCAGGCACTTACAATGCCCTTGTGTCTTAAAGCCACAGCAAAGGGCAGGAGCCAGTGCCACCCAGGAATCAAAGGCTGCCCTTCGTGCCTGCACAAAGCAGGCAGGCAGAGCCTCTGGAACACTCCTCGGATCCAAACAGGGCTCAGATGAGACTAAAGCTGTGCCAAGTTGTTGTTGTGGTTCGTTTTCTCCCTCTCACCTCACGCAATGCTTTTGATAAACATCAGTGCCAGTTGCTGTGTGTGAAGGGCCAGCACGTGGCATAACATACAATCATCTGCAAAGGTGCAGTGCTGGTACACTTGAAGAGCAAAAAAGCAGGATGGTGTCTTATTACAGGCCATTCTGGGGTTCTGTCTCCTTCACCTGGCATAAATCAACTCAATTCCATCTGATTCAGTGGAGCTACACTGATTTACACATGCTGGATCTGTGCTTTGGATTTCTGTAGTATAAAGCTAACCACTCTCTAATTTTCACTGGCTCATAACTTCATGAAGTTACAAAACCAGCTAACAGGTATTTGCATATTATAAAACCAACAGGTATGTCCTGGAAACAGACATTCCTGGAGTCCTGGGGCACACATTGCCCAAGCATGTAGCAAGATAATTGCATGCGGCGTATAAAAACCCCTTGCAATCATCAGACTATGAAATACATTAAACAGCTCTCATGGTGTCATGCCATGTAAAAGGAGCAGGTATATAGCATCAGCCTCATAGAGAGGAAGAGAAGTTACATAAAATTTATAGAGCAGTTTCTAAAAATCCAGTGTTTAGATGAGATGGAAAGTTAAAAATTTGGATCCTGACCCAGACTTCTGGAGTTAGCAGTGACCTTGCTTCATGGGCTCCGTCATCCTCTTCCTCTTCACAGCTGTTGCAGCAGCAGAATTTCCCTCGACAGCTTCTGCTTTCCCCTCCAAATCTTGTTGTTTCTTGCCAAGTGTCCCTGTTTTATTTTAGGCATGAAGCACCTTCCCGGGATAGAACCTGTTATTTGGTAGTCACAGCGTGTATCTAGGACACACATATTCCCATTCTCCTAAAAGAGGAAATTATGCCTGGGATTCCCACGTTGCGGATGAAGCTTCGTGCTGTAGAAAGGGTGGAGAAGCAGAGTAAGAGTAAATTTTTCTACCTATTTCACATTTCTTTGGGGAATGGATAGGCTATATCTGTGGTAAGAACACGTCCTAGGCGAGGTTTAACAGATGTTCTGAGCAGAGAAGCCCCTCATTTTGGACCTCATAAGCCCTTCCGTACTTAGCTGTGTGGCACCATGAAAATTGTGCTGCACAGAGGTAGAGCCATTTGGGCTCCTAACAGAGTTGGCTGGGCAATGCTTGGAGCTTGTGGAATCTCAGTGCCTTTTGCACACAGCAGCTCCCCAGGCAGAGTTTTGAGAATCCAAACAAGTCCATGGTGAGACCTGGCTCACCTGGTACCCAAACTGGTGTCACAAGTCTGTGCTAAAATCTGAGCAGAAGCAATGGACAGAAGGACATACTGCCCTATAAATGTTTTTCACTGCTGAGCTCAATCTTTCCTAAGGATGCTGCCCTATGGATCTTCACATCCAAGCTATGTTCTGGCAGTAGATAAGCTAAATCTAACACTGTGGGCAGCGTGTAGGCAGGAGCGGGCCCTGGATCACCTCTGACTTTGCTCTTTCAGCACAAAAGTGCCTAAACATTGACTGGAGCATCTGCACAGGAAACTTGGTGGCACAGGTTCTGCATGGGGAACCCAGGGGCCAGTATATCAGTGTTTTCTTCTATATATCCCCAGCCATGGGTTTGCTGTAGATGACACTAAAATACATGTGAACATGGCACCAGTGGAAGACATTTGGCTTGATCATGCTCTATTCCCAAGTGATGCTAAAACTGGCTTCAGGCTTGCCAGATTCTTTTAACTTAGAGGCCTATGGCAGATGTGCAAAGCTCAGCAAGGTTGGTATGAACCTTTTTCAACCCTGAAAAGCCAAGTTGACTGGAGAAGTGTCACGGAGTCTGTATTATCTGTAATGCTCCTGGTCAGCATTTTATTTTATTTTTTCTCTTGGTTGTCTCATCTGGAAATGCTGTTGTTTTGAAGTTTCTTATAGGACTTCTTATTACTTCTGTTACTACAGGATTTTAAAGTTTTTATGCATATTTTTTGCTCATTCACTTATCACCCTGAAGTTTTCTGGCTCTGTGTGTGTGTCTCCTTCATGGTATCTCTATCTCTGACCTACAGGTCAGACATTCTAGATTCTTGTAGACCAGATTTCAAGGGAGTTGTAAAACCTGGCAAAAGCTGAAGGAGACCAGGGCAAAAGATATATTGACATCTAAGCAGTCCCATAGAAAAGCACCAAAATTTTGCAGTGGAGTCCTAGAGGAAGACCGTGCTCATCCAAAAATTCTTGCAGCAAATGCTGTTCTCAGCAAACTTAAAAAGTGAGAAAAATCTCCCGGCTTTTACTGATGTTTACACATCCTGGTTCCTCAGTGACTGGTAACAACAAACAGTGAGCTTGTAAAATGTCACTTATTTAATAGAAAGGTAGACTAAAGTGGAATTGGAGTTCACCTGAATCAGCTACGCAAAACTTCCTCTGACCCAGGTCAGAGGCTGAAGTGCCGGAGGAGCACAAGGTGCTGTGCATTGCAGGTAATATGCTATGCTCAGATAATCTTGCTGCCCTGAGCATTTTCGTGAGCACACATCCACAGCTGATTTCAGAATCTACTGAGTGGATAGGCTTTTCTTTGAAATGTTTAAAAAATAGGGGTTTTTTTACATATTATAACATTTTACCATATTCTACTCAAAACTGTGCTTTTATAAAACATTTCAAAGGCTTTTTTCCCAAGATTTCCATTGACTGCAGCAGGCTTTGGCACAGACTCTAACTGTACAAAGCCTAGGACTATAAATATAGACTCCCAAGGACTTGACTGGAGGGAGTGACAGATGTATAGCTTGACTCCACGATCTGCCAGGGCAACATTTTCCAGAAGCAAAAAATGAGAATCATCTGTGTTAAATTTATCCACACTCGGACTTCTTTGGTACGTGCAGGAGGAAATCACTTGGGAGTGGATGACTTTTTAATCTGCCAGTAGTGTAAAGTTTGTGCTCCGTCTTTGAGGCAATGCTGTTTATTACATTCCTTGGGTAAATTTTACATCTGGTGCAAAATATATAAAATGTCTTCACAAGGTAGAAGGGAGGATCAACAGCCTGTGGTGAATAACTCTCTCTTCAGTGGCTGCCTGAAGTGTTGTTCAGATCCATATGGCCAGTCTTGCTGTTGACTATACATGCTTCCCAAGGACTTGATCTGGACCCCACCTAAAACCTCCTCTTGGCCTCAGTGGCTTTGGAACCAGGTTGAAGTTCATTGAACTCCCACTGATGCCCTACTGCCTACCAGAGACCTTCTTGCTCTTGAGACTGGAGAGGAATATTTTGTTTGGTCTGGCTAACAGCTTGAAAGCAGGGTTACATTTTTTCCTCCATTTCTGACGACCTTTGGGGCTGGAAGCATGTTTTGGACGTGAGCTGTTGGGTAGCAGAGTGCTGTGTTTGCTTCTGCCGTGGCAGGGACGGAAACATGTGTTTATAGGGAAGTTCTGATTAGGATCATCAAAGTGTTTCCTTTCTTCAATTCAAACAGACCTGCACAATGCAAGCTCTGCAAGCCAAAAAGCATGATTCAATGCTTTAATGATTATGAGAGGTGGTGGGGATGGAAAGCAATCACTCATTTTCCAAGGCATACTGGGAGGGAGATGCTCTGTACCAGCCTACTTGGCATAGCCTTTCTTTCAGTGTCCACCCATGCCCTTCAACAGGGATAGAGGGGACCTTGGCTTGACCCAGAACTGCTGCACTGATCCTTTTGTCAGTGGTTTGCAGCAATGAGTACTGGAGGCAGTTTGAGCTGATTGGCTGGAGCACAGGGCTGAGTAATTCATGCATTCACAGCACAGGTTAGCAGGAAGGCCCTGGGCAAATCCTGCCATTGCACCTCCTCTCATTTTTCCCATCTGTCAAAGCAAATAATAACACTGAGTGAGCCTGTCTGCCTTGTAAAGGTACCCTTGCAGGGCCTGAGTCATTTGGGAGTGGGATAGGCTCTATGTGGGGCCACTGGTCCCAGCGCAGTTGCCTAGTGGCTACTGAGAGGAGACCATGGCCAGCCTATGGTAAAAGAGCTTTGAAGAGGCAAAGAGCCAGTGCTAACATTAAATTACAGAGGTTGTCATACCTTCCCAAAATCTGTATTTTAGTGTTTCCTGCAGAGCAAGGGAAAGCGAATGCCTCTCTGGTGGTCCAAGCTCAATTCCCTCCTCCCTCATCCCCAAACCAGCTCCTTTCTCCTGTGCTTGTGGGAAGGAGACACTGGAGGCTAGCGGCAGCTGGCTGGATGGGAGTTGTTCCAGCAGCAGGGAGCACTCATCTGGCAGCATGCTGACAGTTCAGAGCTGGAGGACTCTCCCCCGGGGACCACTGCCAGATGGATGGGATCAGAGTATCCCTCTGGAGGTTTTAGCCCCTGCTAGAGTGGTGGAGGGAGCTGGGGTTGGAGCTCAGTAGGATAAAGATGTTTTCCACTGGTTTAGCTGGGAGAGTTTCAGGACAGGAGGGAAAGTCACCCACTGTGTTCCTGAGGCTATTAAATAGGCTAAGATAAGGGAATAGCTGCATAGGCAGAGAGAGTAGCATTATTGCTGGGTACTCTGTGAATACCAACTTTGAACTACTCTGTGTGTATATGTTCTTCTTGGATCAGTGATGATTGGCCCTGGAACATGTCACAGTGAAGCCGTTTTTAAAAGGACTGGAGATTCACTTACCAGACATAAGGGTGTTCTAATGAAAAGGCATGTGCTGAAATATCTCCTCCACTAGCCTCCCCTGGTCTGCTATTCATGGTTTTACATGGAGGGAGAAGTTACTGTGCTGCTCTCTGCTACTTCTGTGCTGAAAGGTTTGCTGGACCTTTGTGAGAGGAGGGCAATGGAGCTGCCTGCATGGCCAGCCAGGCCCTCATCCCTGCCTCTCCTGGACCGGCCTTGCTGGCTCTGGGCTGCAGCGTGGGTTTGTTGCTTCTGTACTCAAATGCCACATCCCACAAAAGATGTTCCCTCTTACTATGAAGCCTGCAGGCATAATCTCTGTAGAGGAAGGAAAGGGCTGATTTTGGGACTGGGGCCCTGGATTGGCATTCAGAAATTGTTCTGTTACAGCACTACTCCATAGTGTCAAGCATGCTGTTTACTTGCTGAGCTTCCTCTGCCCATCTGCTTTGGTATAGGGGGTGGAGAATGAGAAATCTGCTGTTGAAACTCTGGGCCTCCTGCACTGGCTCACAGTTTTCAGATACAGTGATGTGATGATGAGTATGGACCTGCTAGTGGAGGGAGGAAGGGTGATTAACAAGGTTGAAGCCTTACCCCTCCTGATGCTGTGTGTGTGTTTTTGAATCCCATGGCACCATCACAGCCATCTGGTTTGTGACAGCTCAGTCTCAACTACAACCACCATGTTGGGGATGAGAAAGCTTCTGGACAGAGAGAGGCAAGAATATGGGCTTAAGGAAAATGTCACAGCTCTTGGCAAAATACCCTGACCTTTTATAGCCAATGCTGATGTGGTGAGTGAAGAAATTGCTTCACTGGACAAATATGAGGTTAAGGGAGGGGTTTAGGAGGACTATCAGACGGAACCTTACACAGGAAAGACAAAGAGGGCTTCAAGATGCAAAAGACACAAAGAAGAGAGTGGGACAGTGAAGGGGCGTAGCTGCTAGGCAGGAGGTTTCACAGGGCAAGGAGAGCTTGAGGTGCTGTGAAGCTGGAAGGGTTGAAGAGTACAACTCACTCTCCTCTGGTCATGTTCAGACCCTGCTGCAGTGCCTCATACAGTCTGGGTATCAGTGTGCCAAGGGCTTGCAGCTACTCAGAGAGAATAAGTGCTGCATAAATGTAGGATCATTATTCACTCAGCACGTCGACTTGTTTAAATTTCTGTGAGGAGAGCGAGTATATTATAGTATTGTTATCCTATGCGGAGAGTTGTTCCTGTTTAATTATAGCTCTTAAGAAATACAGACTCTTACAATGCATCATCTGTTCAAACAGATATATACATCTTTCGGAAAAATATAATAGTGCCATTATACTGTTCTTATAAAATGCTAGAACAAAGCACACGTGCACATCTCCTCATATCCAGCAATAAAATAAACGCAGATGACTAAACATAGAAATGTATCCTACAAATGTGTTTAGCAGCTAACCATGAGTCAACGGGATCTGTGCAAATCCCTCAGGTATCTGTACGTAAATAGATACCCCCACACCCCAAGGGTGACATTCTTGGAAAAGGGAATGTCTAGTATTTCCTGATTTGCTTCCTTGTTCTTCAGAATCACTATTCTTGCATTTGGCAGTAGACAATTTAGGGATAAACTGGGAGCCAAAAACCCAACGTGATTCAGGGGGGCACTTTTCCTGCCCACTGTGGATGTTATTCACATCACTTTGCTCCTGACTGCTGAGAACTGCAGAAAATGAAGTGTTGCCATCATCCTTTGTCCTGCAGGCAGCAATTTTCTGCCTGCCTGTGGGAAATAATCCTCTTTTAATTTAATTATTCATTTTTCAATTATTTAATGCAGTACTCTGGGATAGCAGCAAGGCTTCTGGTTAGTTTTCAAATCTCTGTCACCTCAGACAGTAGAGCACTGGGATCCAGCTCCCTGGGAGAAGGGATTCGTTGTGTTTGAGCCTCTGCTTTCATTAGGAGGGATATGCTGTCTTCTTTCTCTGGCACATCCCTCGGGAAGTTTCCATGTGTTCTGCCAATCTGCTTAGGTCCCACGGAGGCTTGATCCTGCCTGGTCAAAGTTAATGGCTCTGGATGAGGACAGTTGAATTGGGCACCATCAGGAGTCCATCAGCATTTCTTCTCCTCGGAGACCCCCATGAGCACCTTCCCTGCTGCCAGCGACTGTGCTGTGTTTTAAAATTTTCTAGTGTAGGAAAAGCAAATGCTGGCCCTCCATGGTGACACGTTGCATAGCTCTATGCTGGCCCAAAGATCACTTCTCATATTGCTTGGGCCTTCACCAAGACTGATTTTCCACTCTGAGCTGTATCCCTGTTAGTTTCTGAATGGCATCAGCACTGATTTGGGGGGCCGGGGTCAGCTCCAAAAGATTGCTGCATCAGATATAAAAGATGCTCATACAGTATTGAGTGGGAAGAATTTTAAAAGAAAAGAGGTCAGTTCTGCTGTCACTTGTGCAGTTTTTGATAGATGTAACTCCATTCATTTCTGTGCAGCTAATTTTGTTTCATGCCAGCACAAGTGAGAGCAGATTCAGGCCTTCCTCCTGTAGCAGCTAAAGCAAAAAACATTTCTATTTTTAAAGCTGAAAGCATTTCTTACTTCTTTTTATCTTGTGTCATTTTGCTGGCAGTGACCATGTAAATGGCACAGAAAAATTAAATGAACTGTTTACAAGCACTCCTTATGACCCTAATGCTCGCCCAGGCATTGCTTGGGCAGCACAACTAAGGAAGCCCTGGTTCCTGGGAAAAGACAAGGCTGATGATGTTTACCTCTTTCACTCTGCTGAAAGAGTCTCTTTGTTCTTTATGAATGTCTGGTTTTGCACTGCTTCTGTATGCTTAACACCTCTAAGCTCTCTAGACCTCTGTAAAATTCTATTTCCCCAGTAAACACAACTTTAAAAGGGGGCAGGTGTTTAGTGGGACAAGTCCTTGTAGCTGACCCTGCATCCTCGGGGGTGATGGTGGACTCTTTCCTGGTGAATTTGCAGGCCTTTTGGGATACAAGATTATACTTCTTCCCCTCTGTGTTGTAAAGTCCATTGGTATGGTGTCTCACAGAGATATTTTGTTTCCTCTCGCAGGAAGAAATTTCCCTCCAGCTATGAAATTTATTCCCTATAAAATTGAACAGGAGAATAAGATTTCCAGAGAGAGCCTATGGCTGTAATAAAGGATTATTGCCAATTTCTTTGGCAGTGCACAGAGAGCTTGGCACTCAGGTAGCCAATTTTGTATGTCCAAAACTCCACAACGGGGTGTACATAAATGTCAGGGTGCAAGGCCCTCACCGAGCAATGACTGGAGGTTTCAAGGATGCTTGTTTCCAGAACATTTCCTTAGAGGCCCTGTGAGGCTTTGCCACACAGACTAATGAAGCAGGTCAGTGCTACAATGACAACCTCAGACCACTGTGTTTTGACCCAAATTTCCTACGAGGCTGGTGGCCAAACAGCTCACCTCTGCAAGGCAGAGAGAGGGGCCCTTCTTTGTCTCCTTGACAGAGGGGTTGTTGTGCTGATTGCATTAAAGATTACAACATGCTCCAAGTGCTAGGGGAGCCATATGACAACCACGGGCTGGGATAAATATAAAATACTATAATTTAAAGGCCCTTGTCTTTCAGTTGCTAATGGCTTAATTAAACAATAACATCTAACAGATGTGCTTTTTCTCCTCCAGTAATTCACTCCATCTGTGTCAACATAACTAGGCCCAAATTAGTGCATCAAAATGTAGATGTTAATGTCTTATTTCAGGTTTTTATGTATCAATGTACATTTACATATATATTGTTTCATCTTGTGATGAGATGATTGCCTCCTTAGAAGGAGGTATTGCACACTATGGAGTTTAAAGAGCCTCTCTTAGTTCATAGAGTAGGAACAAAAAACCAAAAATCCAAAGACAAATGATATACAGATACTTTGAAATTAGGAGAAAATTAGGCACATTTATATTAAGGGTGTTACATACTGAACAGCAGGATCTGTGGCTCCGTGCTCTTTAGGATAGTGAATATTTTGTAACCCTTTGTTTCTGTAACAATTTTACTCCTAACTTCACACAGTGAGAAAAAGAAGCTTGCCTCGCTGCATCTGAAAGCAGATGACCGTCTGAATTCCTGGAGGATGTGTTGGGGGAGTGGATAACCTAGACAGATCTGTGGAGAGCTTTGTTGTTTTATGAAATAGCTTTAATAGCATTAAAGATGAATACAGCTCACTTAATTGTTATTATTATTACTTTAAAACAGCCTTACTTGTGCTAAGTGCTTTCTCAAAGATGCTTGGGAGTTGTTAAAGACCCTGTGGGCTGTGACCTGGATCTTGCAAACCCTCTTGTGAGATGGATGCAGTCACGCTGCTGGGGCAGCACGGACGAAGACAAGGAGTACAGTAAATACCTGCTGGATCTGTGTTGCCCTGCTTCCCAACATGTACCATCTCGCTCAGACTCTAGTCTCAGCCTGCCTGGCAATCAGGATGGGATGGGATGCTGCAGGGCACTGAACAGAGCCTGTGACCTCCTGCATGGGTGTGTGGCAGGTCCCACCACCAGGTACTCCCAGCCATGCTGTCCCCTGGAAAGTCCGCAGGCTGTCCCAGAGCCAGCTCACTGTACTGCCGGGCTGATGAGCAAGCACAGCATGTTCCTGGCTGCTCCTGACACTGGTCTTAAGAGCCATGCAAACTCCAGAACTGAATCCAACTGGGTGATGCCTGGGAAAGAACACTCCCAGGTCCAGATCCTTTGTTTCCTCACAGTCTGAACAGCTTCTTTTTAATACTTTTGCTATGAATTCTTATGAACTGACTGGGATACTTGGCTTTCCCCTAATTTAATTTGGATTAATTTAATTTTAATCAGTCTGTCTTCTCAGCATCCTATTAACCTTCCAATGAACTCTTCCTATAAGGGGATTGGTGAAGGAGGCAGTCTACATCTGTTAAAATATTAGCCTGCTCTTTGGGCTGCAAAGCATTAGACAGCAAAAAAGTGGAGTTTTTTTGCTGCAGCACACAGTCAGAGGGGACGGTGGGTGATGATCCTACCTTATTCTCACTGCAGACCCCAGAAAAATCCATGTAGTATCTCCCCAGGTCTGTGTGGCCTAGTTCACACTGGCAGTGATGTGGAAAGCATCTAGAGCTGTGTCTGCCCTGAGACTACAAGCCCCTGGTTTGAGAGCAACAACAGATTTTGGTGGTTCTGCCTTTCCATTCTGAATCCATTGCAGATCCAGAGAAACAGGTGGTCCCTAGTAGGTATAGCCTGTACATAACAGGATTAGAATTGTATTTCCCTGGTTTTCCCTCCTGTTATACTGTCCAGTTTGCCATCTGCTTAAAAATTGTTTGGTCTTCTAACCAAATTCAGTTATGTACATATATATAATAGATTGTCCTCAGTGTTAGCACTTGCCCAGGTAGATTTTATTGACAGTCAGCCATGAAATATTCACAGCATTTCTCAAAGAAGGAGAGCTGAACTGTGCCAAGCTGGCAGCAAGACTCTCCTCCGAGCCACCTCCAAGTTTAATTTTTTTTCAAATTAAGCAAGATGATAAGGCAGTTTAGCTAAGAAAGGTCTGGGGGAAATGTGATTATTTTGTAATTTTGTGATCTGTGAGTAATTCCTCACTCATCACTGGGAAGAGAGCAAGGTGTCTAACTGGGGGTTCTCAGCATTGCTGAAGTCAAATGTTGCAGTTTTGCCCCATTTTGACACGGGAAAAATCCCCAATGACTGCATTCAAGTTTTGTCTGATAAGGACTGACATGTTGGTCACTTCAGTTATTCAGAATCTTTTTCATCTCTTTAAAAATAGGTACCCAATGAACCTGTCCATCAGCTATTAAAAGAATAGACATTTCTGAAAATCAATGGGGCTCTGCCAGTGTTCTCTGGAAAAGTCGTATGCCATTTGGCTTACGTAAATTTACATGCAGCCTTGCCAGGATTTCTCTCCCAAGTAAGCAGCTGATTCATTTGCCACTAGGGCTGTTACACAGCCTTGAGCAGGAGGAAAAGGGCTTTGGATTATCACAAATAGGATGGAGAGTCCTTTATGAAACAGCCTTTTTACTAGGATGCAATCTGCAATCTGAAGTGGGCCATGGAAAGATGGGTGACTGATGTGTCACAGTGCCACAGCTCGATGCACTTGGCTGTGGAGGCATCAGCACAGGGTCCAGGAGCAGATGGGTTGTCCCCATGGGGCTCTGCATGGGGGCCTCAGCCCAAGCCTCTGCTCAGCAGGACACATCAGCTCATCAGGACCACAGCACCAGGACACACCGTGTCATGAAGATAGCCCCTGCATGAGATGTGCAAGGCTTGATCCACATCCACATCTCACATTTAAGCCAGGGTTTAAACACCCAGCTGCAGGCACTTGCCTACACCACAAGTCCAGCCTTAATCTCAAAGGCAAAATCTTCCTCTGCTTCCTACAGATAGTCGGCTCTGATCCTGCTAACACCCAGGGCTCTGACAGATGGGGTCTAGTGGCATTAGTGGTGGGTCTGAGTCTGTCACAAGTCCCCTGTTTTCCCATGCCAGGGTGTTCCTGAGCTTGACCAGGCAGATCCTTAACCCACTGCCAGTAAGTCCATCATAATCTGCTGCTCGCAACATCGCTCACTGGAGTCACTCCAGGCTCAAGCAGTGTTTTATCCAAAAGTGGACATTTGCAGAACAGGTGCATAGAGAATGAGTGAAGGCATTGCACAAGAACAGCCACCCCTTTTCCTAATGACTCCTCTAATACCTGCTCCAGCTCTCCCTGGCTTTGTGATTTCTGTACTGGTTTGTGTGCAGCGATCACCAACAGGAATCAACTGGCACTGTGCTGCTCCTGAAGGATTAGAGTTCAATCAAGAAAACAGCACAGGCAGACTATCATCACAAGCTGTTGAAAAGGACACAGGTTGCGTAACTTTAATGAACAGCCCCTACAATACACAGACTTTAATTACTAATGTAATTGAGTGCACATTAATGCAAATCTAATTTTTCTATGGGACTCTTGCCATCATGGGTGCATAGAGTAGAAATCCGAATTGATAACCACCAAGGAATATAGAATTTTCCATTTCTCCGTCTTGTCTCTCCCTTACTTTTCAGTTCAATTTCATTCTTTTCTGCCCAAGCAATCTCAGTTCTCATTCAATTCCTCATAATTTTTCCCTCCATCACTGCCTGCCTGCCACTTGCAACCTCACCAGTCGCTCCTGGTGTTTGTGGCTGTGACAAGCTTTCTCAGCTCCCTTGGGGATAAGGTGTGCCCACATTAATCTGCTCCAGGCTGATTAATCCCCTGGCTAAACCCAGTCACTTGGTGTCTCTTCTTTCACCCACTGGTCTGCATCATCCACTGCCAGTGTGGCCTGTGCAGGTCAGCAGAACATGCAGGGCCAGGGGAGAAACAGGCTGGAGCCTGGGGGGATAAAGGACGTCAAAGCTCATCCTCTACTTCAAAATCGCCTTCCCTTACAGCAAGCCCGTATAAATTAGAAGTAATCAAAAAGCACTTGTTTGCTGTTTGGGGAAGCGTCCTTCACTCAGGCTGGAGTCATCAAACCACCTCCTGTCACTGCTCGCCCCTCCGGTTCAGTCAGGTAGGTATTCCATGGACACGGCTCAAAGCCACTCTTACTCGTCTAGCCAGAAAACGGTGTCGGACAACAATTTCTCAAGAGGCTTATTTAAACTATAAGCAAATGACTAATCTATTGTGAAGCAAAGCACCTTGTGGCCGCATGAGCAGATCCCAGACCGAGGCCTTTCCTCCCCGCGACTGCACACGTGACAAAACCACGTAACTGGGATTATTTTGCTCACATACGTGTGTGCCAGAGATTAATGCATGTGGCTTATACACAGCTTTTGTCTGAAACCAAACACAGAGGAAAGCCCTCCTTCTCCAAGCAGGAGTGGATCTGGGAGGTTGTCCACTGGCTCTGCCTTTTGTGGGACGCGGTGATTCCGGACCACCTTGGTCCACCATCTGCTCTGTGTCCTTGTCCCTTCACGTGGTTGCTCTGAGGATCTTTGTGCTCTGTGTTTGTTAGCAGGGTGAGAACAGGGAGCTCTGAAGAAACTGTGCCTGTGCATTCCACCCCAGTATTCATACCGGAACCTGGGGATATCTAGATGGAGACCCCACAGCCAGGCAGTGTCACAGAGCAGGAAATCAGCATGAGACTCAGGGAGGATGAAAGTATTGGGGAATTCCTCCGAATCGCTGGAGTTCTTACATGCATCTGAACCGTATTCTTAACATATGGTCTTGTTTTCCAAAGGCTTATACCTAGCCCAAATTTGAGAAGATTTTCACAGGAACAGCAGAAGGCACACCCCAAAGGCCTCTTGCACCTGCCAAATTTCACAACTCTGCTCCAAACCATGGAAAAATAGAGCTTGTAAAGGTCATTGATATTTTTAGCCTTCCTTTGTAAGGAAATACAGCTATGCAATCACGCTGCTGCTTGCTCCCTTTGCATTCCCTGCTATTAGGTTGGAATCATTGGCCAGCCTTAGACAAATTTGACAGAGGAATGAAAGTCTCAAAGATATTAAGTTCCTACAAGTTTCATGAAAATAGAAGCTGAGCAAAAGAAGAGATCCTAATAACGGCAGCAACAAGAGGAAAACAGCGGGCACCCAGACTTTAGTGGACAACAGATTAAATATCCTCTGCTCCAGCGATTGGTTCCCTTGAGGATATAGGGGATATATTTTGCTTGTGGCATATGTTAGCACCTCGTAGCCTCTGAGGTCAGAGCTGATGGGCT
Source organism: Manacus candei (assembly GCF_025592945.1). Lineage (NCBI taxonomy): Eukaryota > Metazoa > Chordata > Aves > Passeriformes > Pipridae > Manacus > Manacus candei. The sequence continues at coordinate 4,261,277 of NW_026138074.1, read as the reverse complement.
CATGGGGAAGGGTCCATGGCTCTTTGTTCACCTTATGAGAAGCAGCAGCTGTAAATGCAATGCCCTCAGTGCAGCTTTGCAGGTGGTGTTAGGGTGAGCTCCTCTAGCCCGGTGATAGTGTTACCTGGGTCTAGTCATATATGTGGGTCTTTGTGTTAAATGAAACATCTTGTGTGATGTCTGGAACCTGAGGATTTTACTAGAATATTAACGAATGTTTAAAAAGGGAGGCCTGATATTTGAATAGCTTAATTTATTTGCATCTCTCAGTGTAAATATAGGCTAATTAGTTTCTCACTTTAACTTTAATGACCCTACTCCCGTTTTATGTGGCACATAGCATCCTGAGAGGACATAAAAGATGGCACAAAATAGGAAGCCATTAAGGCAAAGATTTATTTGTAGCATTTGAAAGAGGGGTTTGAACCTATAAGCAAGTACCCTAGGGATCCCAAATCAGCAGAAGTCCAGAGGCTCCCAGGGATAAGCCAAGCCAGCGCCTATGTCCCTTGTCCCTGAGGGGCTGGCTGAGTGCAGGAAGCCTGCTGGGAGGCCATGTGTTGATATGTAAAATAACTGCAGTCCTTCCTCTGTAGGGTGTGCAGTGCCTGAAAACCAGGAATAAAGAGAGCACAGCAACTATGAGGAGCCTTTAACAGAAGAACAGGCAGGTCAACAAACAGGAGGAGGAAGAACTAAAGAGGCATCCAAGTCCAGATGTGGTCCAGGCTAGCTGATGCATGTGCCTGTCGGGCTCTGCCAGGATCTTCTAGGATATTAAATTGCAAATAAGGCTCTTACTGGACTAGTTCACCTCAAAGGCTGGATGTGGGCATGGGCCACCTGCCTTGTCAATATCTTCTGGCCCTCAGATATGAGGGTTTATGCTTGGCTTTGCTCAACTGAGTGTTTTTTGCTCAGGTGCAGGTAGCCAGGTGATGCTGATTTGTGCTATCCTTTCTTTGTTACTGCTGTATCCCTCAGTGCCTGTGTTACCCACAATCATCATCAGCGGTGATGTTTGGTCTTCTTCTAAGATGTTATGAAAATTATTAGCTGTAACGGACACAAAACATGTGACCACCGAAGTGGCCCGCATACAATGCGCACAAGAGCTGATCGCTATTCACAATTTATTTTAAGATGTAGACATTAAGCAGCTTGTAGTTGCTTAATTTAATTTAATATTGACACATTGATTTCATGCCATTCTAGTTTCTAAGCCAATGTCACACGGTACCAAGGCTTTTTATCTCTTTCAGCAAAATTTATCATCGCATTAAAGGCGTCCAGTTAGTTTGACAAAGTACATACCAGTACATACCAGTGTGAACTGGCAGAATTTTTAGTGACTTCCTTTAGTTCTTAGAGCACTGTGCCAGCTGTTGCATTATTTGGCCTGCCTATTGGCCTCACTTCATTAGTTTGAATCTTAACTCCGTCCTGCAATAAAACCCTGAAGCAGTTAATGTAAGAGTCATGTCACTTTACATAGAAATTACCTGGATAATTTCCATTCTTGCAGTTTCCTCATTTTATTCCACTCGTAATCCAAAAGTAAATGATGAATTTTTAAATATCCCCTGAGATTAAAATTCACTTTTCATGTGTATTTTTGTTTAATTGAAAGGTTTTCAATTAAATAATGGGTCTGGGATGTTTTAATAATATCAGAACACTTTGCTTTGTTGCCATAGGTATCACTTAAACGAAGAAAATTGTAATTTTTATCAAAATCAGTACAAAGAGAATTTTGATTTTTGTAAGAAGGCAACCCTTAGTGTAAAAATGTTTGTTTGGTCAGAACACTTTAGATTAGCTCTGTGGAGGATGAATGAGGAGAAGATACACAGCAATGTTCTCCAAATTACTGCCTACCCAAGTCTGATGCTCTATGATGCACCTAGCATGGTGCCTGCTAGCCCTGTTCCCAGTTTGGGATGCACTAAATCCCAGCAGCAGGGAAGACTGACTTGCTATGTGTACTTTCCCAGGGAGTGATCCATAGAGCTGTGCAGCACTGGCATCTTGCATCATGTCTGCCCGTGTACCTGGTTCTCAGAGGGAAGAGAAGAGTCTTTTCAAGGGGACTAATGATAAACAGGAAAGGAGACAAGCCTGTGCACTTGGTGTTCATAACAATTGGGGAAACATCAGTATTTCTGTCCAAAGGGGAAGTGGGGAAAGAGAGCAATTGGGTTTCCTGAGTTGACTTCAGTTTATACCACTGTTTGCTACAGCCTCAGAAGAAAGAAATCCACTCTTTAATTTGTGCTGCAGCTGTTTATACATTTAAGTCTGGCAGTTGGGGCTCAGCCCCCCGCGCTGCCTGTGGCAGCATGAGCAATATGGGCTCAGCAGAGGTGCTGATGCCTTGGAGTGGTGAGGAGACTTCAACAGAGCAACGTCTGTCTTCAGATATCAGCTATTCCACAAGGGAAAAAAATGCCTTAGGAATCCATTTTAGCTTTCTTAGCCAAAGGGTAACATGCTCATGCTGCCTCCGTGGAAGTGGGGAGGTTACCAGGGGCTGGTAGGGTGGGGAAGGGAGAGCTGGGAGATTTCTGAGGTGCAACACTGGACCAGATGTGGTACCTCTGGCCTCAAGTCCTGATGACCTTTTGCTCAGCTGGTCATTTGTGCCCATGACTGCCACGTCCTCCGTGAGCAGGGATTACTTTTTACAATCAGATGTCATGAATGGAGAGTACTTAAACAGGCTTTTTTGTGGTTGTTGTTACAGTAGAGGAAAATATTCTCCCGTCATGTATTTATTAACTTTTTTTATGTAAGTAGCATGTCTCAGTCTGCATCTCTGTTACAGCCATATGCAAATGTACTGTTTTCTGTTTGTATATAAATGGGATCTCTTAAGTAAGGGAGACAAAATCCCTCTCTTACTATGAAAGATTTCTGATTATTTTTTCTTGAAAGCTGCATGTATTTCGCTGAATGTCTATCATATTAATGCTTGGCCTGATAATCTAGATACTTTGTCTCCTTGACAACAGACAACATCCAGAGTGGAGTATCCCTCTGTCACCAGATGCTGCGGGAATCTCGCTGCCCCAGCAGGCGGGGGTTCAGCCTGGAGTGGGACATGAGGAATCTATTAGCAGGGTGCCTGCAAGGGGAGGAAGGCAGTCAGCAGCCAGCCTATCCTCATCCCTGCTGTGCTCTGCCCCAGGTAATTCTCAAAAGCCATGAACTACAACAAAATTAACTTTTCTGCTTTTCAGAAATGTAAAAACTCAGTGTGATGGAATAATTAATGCGGCTGATTAAAGGGGAAGATTACACATTAACAAAGGAAGATAAGCACTTCATTTCCAGCCTTCTTGCATTTCAAACTTGAATATATTGGTTCCAAAGATGGTTGCAGACTTATTTGCCTTTCTACATATGTAAGTACGTAATATACATATGTACGATTACAATCTCATGCCTTGCTTTAATAACATACTTAATTGCTTTCTGGCCCCACCTCAAGCTGCCTAAATTCATTTCACAGGGAAAATATTATTTGCTGTTGGCCTTTAGCAAGTAAATTGCCTGCCATCCTTAATCTGGGTAAGAAAAGGTACTGCATCAGCCTGCTTGCAGTTCTGCACGTTGCGTCTGCTTCCACACAAAGTATTACTGACAGCTATTTTCCTTGTGCCATGGAGTGACTATGTAATGTAAAACATAAACCCCACAGCCTTGATGAGAGTTGGATTCCTTGTCTTCCATTGCTCTTGCTGTGACACTAGGTAAATTATTTGCATATGACATTTGCATTACATATTACATCTCCTGTGCTATCTTCTTTAATGTCACGCATTATAATAAATTATAAATATACAGATGCAATACTCTGATCAACTCACATATTGGCATATACGCATACTTGCACATGAAGGCACACATGTGCACACCTGTACAACCACACATCTGCAGTCACAGAAACCATGGCTGTGGTTCACACTGTTCATGTCAATAGGCTTTTCCACCAAAGTGTCATACATCAGGACACAAGTTGAACTGGAAAGGGGAAAAGATACCTACAAGAGAAAGAGGAACCAGTGTTCAAGGTGGATTTTTCCACCTGAGAAGGAGTTGCTGGTGTGATATTTTTCATTACAGGAGAACACCAGCAGGCAGGACTGACCAAGGACAGGGGAACATGCAGCCCTTCACTCTCATTGCTTTCCCATGGGGCACTGTGGGGATGTAAAAGGCCCATGGTGGTACAAACATGGCCAGGCAATTCCCAGAACATCAAGTGTGAGGCTGCAAAGACTAGAAGTACATTGCATTCTTTAAAAGAAATCCAGTGGGAGGAATGATGTCCTGAAGAGTAATCTCCTTGGGGTGCACACTGTGCATCTGTGCTTAAGCATTTAGGTGTATGTGCCTGTCTTTGGTGGAAGAACATACGGCATTAAAAGCTTCCAGACTGCTTTTCCTTTTTTTCCACATATATCAGGGGGAAGAGGAAGGACATGTTTTCTCCGACAAATATCAGGCACATTCATTCCACATTGAAGTTGCCAGAAAATAAGAACAATGCCAGCAAATGTCAGTGCAAGTTTTGCTATAGCCTCCTTTTGTACCAGTTTTGTTCAGCTCCCCATCAAGTGAACAACAAGAAAGGGCATGAAATCATGAGAGGCAGGACGTGGTCAGGACTGGGACACAACCGGTAGCAGAGAAAACTGGTCAAGGTTGATCTCCAATGCTGGCAGATACAAAGGGGCGTTGGACAGATTATGTATGGATTTGATCCTCAATGCAGCTCACAGCTGATCCCTATTTAAATCCAGGCAGATACGAAAACATATGGGATATTGCCAGCCTGCCTGGTTTAATGATGGTAAAATATCATTCTTCACTCAAGCAGTGGGGAGTGGGCAGCTTCTCAAAGGCAGGAGGTAAAAGCAGTAATTAAAGTAAATTGTAATACACTGACGAGCTCAGGAAGAGCAAGGCAGGAGGGGAGGTGGGTGCCCAGCAGGGGAGTGCTGCCTCTGCTCCTCATGAGATGGAAGAGACGCACCCACCTCCCTCCAGCCTGTTTTGTCTACAGGGGAGAAGCATCCTTTGCCCAGGATGTGAAATAAGATATTTCCTCTGTGATTGTTCCTGACCCTCTGTCTAGTATGTGCTCTATAGCATTTGTAGGGGCACAGACTAAACAAGTGCATGTGCAGCTCCCAAATCGATCTTGGCGCGCTAACAAGCTCTTATATAGCTCCCGTGACGTCACGTATTTCCCACAGTTCCTAGCCAGACCTCCAGCGAGCATGCTCCGCTGAGTTCTCTCTCCGGGGGGCTTGCTGCGGAGACCACATCTCCCATGGTCCCTTGCGACATTCTTCTTACGCAGTGTTAACCCTTTCTGCCACAGTGCTCTGTGCTTGCGTCCTGTGAGCTGTAGGGCAAAGGCTGGGAAACTGAGGCAGTCACATGGCTCATCCCTGCCGTCATTCAGTCACTCCAGGAGCTGGACTTGAGCAGTCTGGAGCTGCCAGTGTACCCGCAGTCACGTCCAGCAGCAGCATCCCCATGGCTGAGTGTGCATGAAAGGGATAACAGTGAAATTTTCCTTGTACAGGGCAACGCAGTGCATGATAAAATAACCTTAGACAGATCATCTCAATGATGTGGTTCTTCTACCTGCACCTCCACTGATTCACTGTGAGATGCCTCAGGTAGATCAACATGGCTAGTGCTGCACTGCTGGGGAAAAAAAAAGGCAGACAGGAACAGGGAACAGCTTCTGTGGGAGGATGGGATGAATAGACTGGAACATATCAACCTGGGAGTGAGATGGCTGCAGAACAAGTGTGAGCATGCAAGAGGTCTGTGACAGAAAGGGAAATAGGAAGAAACAAATTCCTTTTCACTAGACTCAAAGTCATAATATAAATTTATTCGGCAGCACATTTAAAAGAAGTGGGGGAAAATGGTCTTTCAAAACTTAGCTGCCATTTGAGATTGTTGGCACCGGATGATGTAGGGGTTGGGAGCTTTGTCAGAGATCAGAAAGCAGCTAGACAAGTTCAAGAAACTAAAATCCTTGAAGGGCTGCAAAACACAAGGATGTCATCTCAAGCAGGTGAAGTCGATGAGCCACTGGATGGGATTGCCCTGGAGCAGATTCATTGCATGTCTGTGCTTTCCTTATGCTCTCCCTAGACATCTGCTCTGGCTGCTGGGCAGGGGCTGGCTGCCCAGGATGGCTGTTTTTTCTTCTTGCAGCCTGCTGTGCTGTTTTGACATTCCTGCCAAGTGAATCACCTCATCCAGCTTTGCCTCATGGAATTAAACATCGAAAGGGCAGAAGCTGAAGGTACTCAGAGCATTCAGCCCATCAGCCCAGTGGGGAAGGTCCCCCCTGAGCTATGAGTCCCATGCTTCAGGGAGGTCTGAGTGTATTTACATCCATGCTGCACATAGAGGCTGCAGGGAGGGACTGCCTGCTAATGATACTCTAGAATATACTGTACACATTTGTCACAGAGCTTCTGACTTGCTCTGGCCCTGTTTTCCATACTTCAGGAGTAAGGTAGCCTCAGTTTTGCAATAGAATATTTTGCTCCTTGTGAATATCGTGAGAGCAATGATTAATGGCAGATTAAAAAAACCCCAAAACCTACATTAAATGCAAATTTCTGAGTTTCTAATCTGGCACCTTTCAATGCTATTTCATTGTGCAGCTTGATGACACTTAAAAACAAATATTTAATGAAAACTTTCCAGTATTGCCACAGCTCCCCATTCCTGCAGCTCTGGGCTGAGGAACACCAAGGCTACAAGGAACTATGAACTTGACTAAGCTCACTGGGACAGAAAAATAGAAAATTTTGTGGCTTAGTGTTCAGACCTGCTGCCCCTTAACAGCAAGGAACCTAGTTTTAATTTTAGAGGTGCAAATTAAACCATATGGGAACAAATCGTGAACAAAACCTAAGCAACACAGGTGAAAGTCCTGAAAATTACAGTGTGGAAAGGCAAAGCAAGGCAAGGGAGGCTCTGCTGTGTGGGAACAGAGCCTTGCTGCAAGAGCTCCTGGAGCCTGCTCTCTGGGGAACTCCCTGAGGGTACTTGCTTGAGGGCCAGCTGGCTTATCTTGTTCCCAGTGGCTTTAATTGTGCTGCATCTTGGATTTTCTTCCTTCCTCCCCGTCTCTTACAAAGTGAGTCCCTCAGGACACCTAAGGGGTCACAAGGAGAGGCACACTGCCTTGGCAAGCTCTCAGGGAGCCCTGCAGAGCGGAGGTGGACCAGTGAATCTCTGGACTTTATCTTTCCAGATACAGCAGCCATGTCTGGCCCAGGGCTGGCTAAAGCCATCATTTCAAAATCACACTGGAAAGGTAAAGATGCTGCATGGCACAACCCTTGCTCAGGGCTCGGCTGTCTCCTCCAGCTGTTGGCTTCATGTCTGGTCTGTCAGAACCAGGGGCAGTGGGAGCTGCTGGAGGGGCCATGCTCTCTCCCAAGCCTGCAGGGGAGGTGAGCTGGGGTGTGCCCTTCTGTGGTCACACCATCCCCTCTGTCATGCATGTCCTTGACTCAAATCCCTCTGGACATCCTCTGGGAGAGGGCTGGGGGTACCAGGTTCGTCACTGGCCTACCCATGCTGGGTGTTTGGGCTAGTGTCCTGTCCAGCGGCCATGGCCAAAGGGAAGGTGAAAGGGGCCACATTTGTCCTTTCCAACTTCATTGAGTGCATGGGAGGCTGGGGGGCTGCTGGCAAGGCACTGCTTGGGGCACACCAAGAGGTGCTGGGCTCCAGTTTGGAACAGAGGATCACCTGCACCGCTTGACGCTGGGGCTCAGGTTCAACTTTAAATCTTAAAATCTAAGAAAAGCATCTTTTCCTTCCTTTTATGTTGGATACGGGCTCAGACCGAAGCTCTGGGTGCACACACCATCTCAAATTTGATATGAAATGCAAATCTGTGGTTCCCAGGCTTCAGCATTACGTGGTTCTGCAGCAGCATCCCAAGCTCAGGCATCAGCAATGATGGGAGTGCCTTCAGCAGAGCTGGAGAGCTGCTTGCATCTTGGGTCTTTTTGCTTAGTTTGTTCTTAATGAGAGCTGGAGTTGCCTGTGTATGTAAATCACTCTGATTATTGTAGTTTTACTACAGCACCATCTGTTTTCATGGGATTTTGTGCTCATAAAAATAGTTGTCGCCATGAGTGTGTGTGTGTGTGTGTGTGTTTGTACAGTCAGGTATCCTCAGCTCTCCACAGGCAGCGACTCCACTGTAGATGATATAATAATCCAAGAAACTCTGAATTTGGAGGCAGTGCACATCCACAGGTGAGCAGAGAAGGTGACAGACCTGATTTGTTTCAAGACTGTGACTGGAATATTCGTTAAAAGGAGTATCTGTTTACAGACAACCCTCATAATGAAAGCACCTCCTGTGGTAACTGTAGCCTGATGCTGGGGATTTTTTCTGCCCCAAAAGCCTTCTATTTTAATGACTTTTAAAGTTACTAGCGTAAAAGAAGGGATGGTTATTCATTCCTCCAGTTCAGGACAGATTTTTGGTTTTGCTCCAGCCCAGGCAAGCATGTTTCTGTCCTCGAAATGGGCATTTGTACCAGGATTGGAGCAGCAGCAGGCGACTGGCAAAAACACTGAGTGCACTCAGGTCTTAGAGCATCCTGAGCAAAGCAGGGCAACATTGGCCCTGCTAAGGCAAGCGAGTTGTGGATTCTGGAGAAAGAGCACAAAGGCTTGCTGTTGTAGACAAGTTTAAGAGGAATGAAGGAATAAATCTATTAAAAGAGCAAGGTTTTGTATATCCAACAGAAATAACATTTCAGACCTGCAATAACACATAGCATTAAACTGAGCAGAGTGTCTGAGCTGCTAATATATCTTGTCACGTTTCTTCTAGGCTAGCTTTGTGCTGAAGGGGTACTGACAGAGACTCTAAGCCAATACTTTCAGGTTTATAAAACAATTTTTTTTTATAATTTCAATAAAATAAAATGTCCATTGGTTGTTTAAACATTGCTTGTTTATTCCCTGGCTAGTCTTGGGAAGAGAAACAAAGCAGGGCTCTCTGACGCAGGAGGAGCAGAGAACATCAATGTCAACTGCATATCCTTGTCCCGACCAAGCAGGATGTGATGCATGAGACCACTGCCTGAGTTCTGGAATGTGCTCAGATAAAAGCACACCCAGGTCTGAAGGGCAGCTCAGGTGACAAGAGAAAAGAAATTAAGGGGTTTTCATCTCCTCCACAGCTTTAGCAGGAGGTCTCACTGTTTGATAATATTCTACATCTCTCAAAATACAACTGCCCTGTCAAAGAAGTTCAGGGTTATTTTAAGGCATTTGGGATTGGGTTTTTGTACCCAAAAGTTCTCTCCAGGACTGCAAGCAGAAGGCCAGCTGGAAAGCCTGGATTTTAAGTTTGCTTTGGAGAGCCAATGCTTCCTGGAGAGCTGGGGAGGGTTTGCCCCAGCCCTTGATCCCCCAACAGGGCTGTGGCACCAACAGCAGGGGTATTGACTGTGCAGGCACCCCACTTTGCAGGAACTTGGCCCCAGGTTTTGGAGAGGCATCCTTGGAGCATGGCAGCCCCACCAACTGCTTTGAGAGGGTGAACTGCTGCTTTCCTGCCTCGCTGAAAGGAGCAGGATGGAAACATCCTGATCTAATCTCCTGGGGGATTTTGCTGTTTTCTTTATGCTCCATGCTAAATGCTGCATTGGAGGTGTCGTGTTTGTCATGGGGGCTGGTGTATATCCACTGGAGTCGTGAATGCAGCCTGCCATGCCCTTGTCAGGGTGGGGGGATAGAAAGCTGTGTTTCCCATCTGCACAGGAATTATTTACAGCCTTTTGAAGAGATTCAAGAGATTTTTGTAATGATGTTCAAAGTCTTTTAATCAGGTCTGGATCTCTGAAAAGCCAGGTGCTACCTCTGGCAGGGCTTGTGAGCTCAGTGCAGAAATTGCTGGGTGAAGCTTTACAGCTGAGTTGCAAGGAGATAAAACCAGATTATGATGATGGTCTCTTCTGGCCTGAACATGGATGGGTCAGGAAGGGAGCAGGATGGAACCTGGCTTGGTAAAACCAGGGCATGGGAGAGGCTGTATTGCCCTACAAGGTAGAAATAAGGCTGTCCCTAAAGTGGTATCTCCTCCTGAGGACCCTCCATCCCTCCAGTTTTGGTATTCAGATGGGGATTTGCAGAGGTTGTCGGAGACAGAAGCTGTGGGATGACATGTAACATGGCCCTCCTTTGTAATTCTCCTTGGCTAAGCTCGGAGACACGCTTTGCCGTTCTGCTTGGCCAAGCTGGGGCGTGCAAGGAGAGGAGTGGGAAGGAGGAGCTCCAAAATTCTGTTGCAGTGGCCCCCCTTTTACAGCCAATTAATAATGAATCAGATTCGAGCAGGCTACAAACCAAAGTTAAAGCCTTGCCAGAGGAGGAAAACCCAGCGGAATCAGGTGGCAGGAGAGCGGACTCTACTCTCAGCTATGCTGGCCCACAAGCAAATGGTAAAGAGAAAGAGAGCTTCTGAATTAATGAATTTTGGGTTTATTTTACGTAGGGGACAAAAACACGACGAAGAATGGACCTGAGGTGGATGCCTGTAGTTGTGATTCTCCCCAATGTTTTTCTGCAGGGTTGCACTACATGATCACCTCCAGTGTGATGTAGATTCCAGCTCTATACTTATCACACTGGGAGATGACCCCTGTGCTGCTTGCATGTTATACCCCCTGCTTTGCGGTTACTACCTGCCAATGACAAGTGAGAGGTTTGTTATAAAATAGAGCCATTTTTTGACCAGGAGGTCGACTGCTGGCCACCTCCTAGTTACCTCCAGACAGAGAGGTAGACGGACACTGAACCCTTCTCCGACATCCTAGGTAGGTGGTGGGAAGGCAAAGAGGACTTTTCTCCTTTAAACTTTTCCATGAAGTGTGCCCAGGTGACTTGCAGCAGTAAAAGCTATTCCCAGCACAGGACGGGTGAGGACAGTGCCGGCATGGCTCCCTAGCAGCCCATAGCTGGCATAGCTTGGCCATGTGGGGAACATGCTGCTCCAGCCCCAGCTCCTTCAGTGGGCATACTGCCCTGCGCTCCTCCTCACAGCGTCTGTTTTGTCTACAGGCTAATATTTTCCATTCGGTGCATCCAAAAAAAATACAGCCCAGCTGGGCTGGAGAGTCCTCTGAACCCTGACACCCTGAGGCTCCAAATATCCCCCACTCCAGCAAAGATCTGCAGCCAGGGCTCTGCACTCCCCACCATGATCCCACAGCTGGTGATGGCTTTTTTACCTCCTGTGGGTAGGCCCACAGGGTTTGCCTCCTCCAGGTAGCTGGATGCTGTGAGGAAAGGATTGTGCTTTGCCCATCTCCAGGCACACGGCTGAGATCTGGGGTGAAGCAATGCCCTAGCCAGCCATGGCACTGCCAGGTCTCTGCATTGGCAACCAGAAAAGGCAGCAAAGGATGCAGGCACCATTTGTCCTATGTGTTATAGCACAAACCATCTGACTGGGATTGTGTGCTTCCCTTTAAAATGGCTGGTGGAAAGGGAATACATTATCTGAGGCTGTTCTGCCTCCTCAGGGCTGTATCCCATGGTGTATTTTCTGAAATCATGGTTTTGTTCATGGGAAGGTTTCCCAGCAGGCACTCCCACACCTCTCCCTCAGGCAGGGGGAATGGCTTGAGGCACCAGACAAAATCAGGGGTGGCAGGGATGACCTTGCTGAGGGGAAGGCTGCAGTTGTGCAGCTGCATAGCACAGCTAGCAGTTTAACAAGCTCCCTGTCCCTCACAGAGAGCTTAGGACCAGCCTCCCAAAAGTGGCAGGGGGGGAGAGAAACCCAGGGTGCACAGTGCAGACCCTCATTTCACATCTACCCTGGCTATCGCACAGCAGCCCTGGAGCTGCTGCATGAGGGCACCACAGTTGTGCCAACCCTGCAGCAGAGCATTCGGCCCAGCAGGGCTCATGGCCAGCCAAAGGGAAATGCTATGAAACTCAGGGGCCCACAATGTTCTGAGAAGAGTGGAGGAAGAAAAATAAATATGCACCAGGGAAGCAAAAACTACAGTGGGGAGAGATGTTTGTATAAATACAACTAATTGCCTGGCCTGGTGGTGGCTCTGTTTTTGCTGTTTATATCTTTTCTTTCCAGGTTCTGCCTATCCCAGATTGCAGGTGCAGCACAGCTTCCTGCAAAAAGCCGCAAAGCAGACCAGCAGCAACAGGAAAACTTCCCCAAACGCTTTTCTCATGCCTCTGGAATAGTTGCACGGCACGAGCTTGACATGGGCCACAAAGAGAGGAACCTTGCTGCATGGCTGGGAAATTGGCAAGCACAGCAGCAGCATCCACTCCTCTCTAAAGGCTTGAGGGGAAATTCCAGCCCTAATTTGTGCAGAACATGAGGGATCCTGATAACTAACACACCTTGCATAATCCTGACTGGGAAATCACCCTGTCATGTGAGGGAAAGCATGGTGAAACAGAGATGGAGGCAGAAAATAAGGATCTGGGATCATTTTCTCAGCTAGCTGTAGGAGTGATTCTCAAATTCTTTAAGAAGGCTGGTGGTATTTAATGCACGCCTTAATGATCTGGAAAAGAGGTGAGCAGTGAGGTGGCAAATCTGCAGATGGCCCTAGATTGTCGCAGTTGCTTGGGATGAGACTGCAAAGAGCATTTTCATGGAAAGTCCCCTGCCCAGGTACTTCGCCCCTGATTTGGAGTGAGGAGGTCCCATCCACTGGAGGTTTGCTGCTGGCACCCTTTGGGTTCCGGCTACAGCACGTAGGGCAGTGGGACTTCAACTGCTATGTCTTTCATAAAGTGTATGAAGGCAAATTTTAGAGTTTCCCACCAGTCAGAGGGTGTGCACCCTGGGGTGCAGTGCAAGCAAGTAACAGGTATAGGGGGCAGCTCTGCGGGCAGATAGAGAACTGGGAAGGAAAGGGAGGGGAGGGGAGGGGAGGGGAGGGGAGGGGAGGGGAGGGGAGGGGAGGGGAGGGGAGGGGAGGGGAGGGGAAATTCAGTCTTTGTCAACAACAGATGCCAGAGCCTCCCTCTAGAGTAGCCACAAATCCTGAGGGAAATGGCATCACAAACCACTTCCTCTTGCACAAGAAAACAATAGCTTTGTTCTGAACCTCTTTTGCATCCATGAACAGGGTTAAATGGGCTGAACTGAACAAGACTTAAATGTCCCCACATTTCCTAAAGATCTTGGTCAACCTGCCCTAAATTCAGGACCTGACTCTACAAGATGGGGAATTTACACCAACTGAAATCCCATTTTCAGTGGGCTTAACTATGACTTCAGCAGCACGTGAGCCTAATGGACCAGCCTTTTTTATATAGCAGCCTATAAAGCTGTGGAAAACACTAAGACTGGGTCTCAGTGCACTTTCCACTTGCTTAAAGATGTTACAGTGTGTGTGCTAAGAAGCTGTGCTGAATCGAACCTGAGAAAAGCAGGCTGTAATGCCGTGGTGGGCGTGTTACATGGTGTTATCTTGTACAGGGGGGAGCTGTCAAAACTCAGGAAGATGAATTGTGTCTAACTTCAAAAAGCATGCCTTACCTTCACGTTTTCACATATACAATAGTGTCGTGGCAGCAGTAGTGAAGTGATAAAGCCGAGTCTCAAGGTAGCTCAGCAGGAATGAATAAATCTTCATAATTGACAGATTGTAATAATAATAAACACTTGAAGAGTTTATTTCTCCCTATATCCAGTTAGAAAATGACTACATGGGAATCCTAGCCAGCAACTGGGACTCTTCTAAATAATTACCAAGTCAATTCACAACCTCTGCCATCTCCAGCATTTCAATAATTAAAAAGATACCACTTGTAGTTAATGGTAAAGAGAACAGATGTTTCCCCTCAGAAGCTTTTACCTTCTTCTTTCTCATCGTTTCCACTGCCTTAAGCCATACTGTGTCTGAGTATCTCCCAGTTATGCTGGCATGCCTGTTCCAGCAGATTGTAGAGACAAAGTCCTGCACCCTGGAGCAGAAGCAAAGCTGGGTTTGTTGCACTGAAGGTGATCACTGTCATTAGTGGGAGGGTGAAGCAGCAGCATGTTCTCAGTAAGTTGGCTTAATGCCCTTATGCATTTTTCTGCTGGCATCCATCACTTAAATACCAGGCAGGATGAAACACACAGCCCCGTGCCCAGGCTGGCCAGGGGAGGAACCTTCAATGCTTTTCCCACCTTGGTATGGAGGTAGCTCATACACAAAATGGTGATTCATTGTCTGCTAAAGGTTTGTGCAGTGCCCTTAGCCCTGGACTGGTCTGGACTGTGCACAGCCTCTGCATTCTCCAAGTGTTGAATTTGGAGAGTCGTTCCTCCAGGCATGGAATCATCTGCTCGATGGCACTGTTTTGCTCTTCTCTGATGTTATAGCTCTTCTGTGGTCCAGTTTGTTTTGCTTGCTACTACAGCCACACAGTATGTTATCAGCACTCGGTAAATGCCTCGGTTATCCTGAGGTGAGAGATAAGATACGAAATAGGAAAGTACCTTTTTTTTTATTTGTTTGTTTGAGACTTACAAGAGGCTTAATCTAGCACAGCAGCTCAAAAGGCAGCATGTTTGCTGCTCTTTAAAATTTGTGTTTTATTCTGTGAAATGGGATCATTGGTGCTTGCTAGCATTTGATGTAGTAAAAATGATATCTGGAATGCTGCAGGTCAATAAAGAATGCTGACAACAAAACTGCAAACATTTGCCACCTTTAAAAGGTTTCTTTCCATCCAAAACATAAAATTTGGTAGGTTAAGATTAATCTTGAAACAACATAGACTTCTGGATTTTCACAGATTATAAACAGAGTTGCTGGGTTTGATCTCTGCAAATCTCAGTCCTCATGCATCTGACAGGCAGCAGCATGGTAGTGCCACGGACACAATTTTATGCTTGGTTGAACTCTTGGTGACTTGGATCTTTCCATTCCCGCACAGCCCAAAGAATAACTTGGGGCTATCTGCTCTCTTTCTGGGGACAAATGCAAGCAGGATCAAATTTAGGCTGTCCTAAGTTGGTCTTGAGCTAGAGTAGTTAAGGCACATAAGGAGATGGTGTGGCTAAGATTAACTTCAACAGCTTTTGAATCCACGTGGCAGACATGCATTTATAGAGAGGCAGACAGGGGAAGTGAAGGCACAAATGAAGCATAGTAGTTAAAAGCCCATAAAACCAGACCAATAAAATCTGTCATGCACCTCTCTGAACAACTACTGCGGTCCATAGGTGAAAGCAGTGGAGCTGCAAAGATTTCCACCTCCAAAGGTCCCTTTGCTTTCAAAGTAGGCAAACTATTGGCAGCTACAGCCAAAATGTCATGTTGCTCTGAGCACACAGCTGCTCAAGGTCCCTTTGGGATGGGCAGCGACCAAAGGAACAGCAATGGCAGCCAGTGACACACCTTGGGCCACAAGGGGTGACCAGACGTGGAGTGAGATCTGGCAGAAATTAGAGCAGAAAGGCAGTAACTGGCAACGTGCAGGGGATGAAAGGGAGACAATGGGCACAAGGAGTCAGAAATGGGGCACAGTAACCTCTCCCCCCACAGTGACTTGCCAACAGCTCCACAGTCAGCAGTGCCTACGTTAGGCGTCTGGCTACATGGCATGACAGGTACCAGGGATGGGGAGCAACCACACTGCCTGGACCCAGCCTATGGCAGAGGAGCCATGAGTGGCCCCAGGACCCCCACCCCCAGCATATGAGACCTGACAACTTATCTGAGCTTCCCTCCACAGTCCCTGGCCTGATCAGGTCCTATTTGGCCTACAGGTAAAGCTATACAGACACATCCTTCCTAAGGCAATCAGGGCTGGGTGAGGCAGGAATATCCTCATTTCCCTTTCATTGTCCAAATATCCTTTGCCCTGGAGGGGTTGCACAATTTCTGCCTGCTGGGACAGCTGGACAGTATCCATCAGCCTGCCTGTGGGGAGTATTTCCAAAAGCAGCTGAGTGACATGGGTGCTTATATCATCTTGCAAGTCAGCAGGACTTGTGCTCCATTGAAAACTTTCAGTCTACATAAGCAAAGACCCTTAAATATTTTTAAAGCCACTCAAGAGGCACATAAATATTTAATTAGGGTCAGTCCTATTTTAGACAAACAAAACTACCTACAGGGACCCTCAAAGACGCTCACATCACGCCAACGATCACTGTGGGGCTGATGTCTCCTCTGAAGGTTGCTTGTTTGATCTGCTCGCTGTTCTCATCCCTACTCCCTCCTACTCTTCAGCTCCTGCAGAGAAAAGTGGTGACATGATTTATAGATGTGCTCTGAGGTATTTCCAACCAGCTACCTTGTTCCTGTTACCTGCTCTGACGACTGCTGCGCCAAGGGCTCCCGGAAGAAAGGCTCGGGACAAATGAATCCTTGTCTTCACTCGCAAGAAAGGTTTAAAAAGAATCACCTCCTTCTTCTATTATTTCCTTGTCTTGTTATTTTAATTTTTTTCCCTGTGCAGACAGCAACATTAAGCCCACTAGGGAATGAATGAATATCAATGAGACAGGGCAAAGATGGAATATGCAGCAGTTCTTTCCCAAAGTTATAATGAAAATGCCTACAGGGAGATGGCATTGCAGCAGATAACACAAGCACACCCCACATGCACAGCTGCCATTTTTGGGAAACAACCACATTTACTGGAAAATGCCTCCTATGTGGACAAGTTTCTAAATGACCATTCAAGTTCATGGTGCACTCACTCTTCTAGCAATTTCATATAGGAATTCCCTCCTTTCTGTTACAAACAGAAGTGCAGCCAGAGCCCAGGGATGCAACAGGCTGGGAACACTAGAAAGTTAAACACAGCCTTTACTGTAAACTCCCAGGTCAAGGACTGTTCCTAATCATAAGTTACATTGCTCAGGAATTAAAGGAATTGATTCCTTGCTGGCAGGGAAAAGACAACATGTGTTTCTAACAGAGAGGGAGAGACAATGTCTATCCCATCATAAACATTGCACCAGCTAAGTCCTCCCTTCAAAACTGTTTGAGCCCAGCCATTTGCCCAGGGTGCCATTCAGCAGCACCCCCTCCTGCTGCAGGTGTGGGGATGCCCTCCTAGCTCTCTGCTCCTATTAAAAATCAGGAGGGAATGGAGTCTTTTATTGTGAAAGGGACTCGAGTCCAAAGCTAGTTCACGAGACCACTGTCTGCAGCAGGAGCTGGTGGCTCCCCAGATAATCTCTCAGTATTCCCCAGATCCTGCCTTTTCATAGTCCCCCCAAACAGGGGAAAACCAGCAGGGAGTCACAGGACGCATTTCCCTTACAAGGCCATCCAGGTAGTATCTCATTCTGGAAACTTTCATGGCCTTGGGTAAAGGAGGAGCAGCACAGCCCTGACAAGAGCAGTCCAGGAAGCAGAATTTTCCACGAAGCTGTGAGTAAAAAACCCCAACCCTGCACTCCCTCCACCAAAATATTCTCAAAAAATAGCCAGCTTTAAAAGGAAAGTTTAGTTAGAAATATTAGTTTGTTAAAAAATGTAAGTGATAGGCAAAGAAATGAGTCACAGCAGAGCAAACATTATGAACATTATTTTGCAAACATTATGAACATTTCTTTCGAGGGGAAAAACTTTCCCATGGAAATTTCTGATCATGAAAACAGTCCTTTGTGATGGGGAAGCATAAACAGAACTGGCTTCTGGTTCTGGTTCTTTGCAATTTGCTCTCTCCTTGCCAGGCACAGTGGCAGAGTGGCTGCTTGGAGGGCTTCACAAGGGCTCATCAGCCCAAAGCTCTGCACAGCTATCTCCTGAAAGTCACTGAGGGACACAGGAACAGCAGTGGTGGCACAGCACATCCCATGCTAGCAATGCTATTTATGCAGCAGCCTGAGACATGGGTATCATACCTGTGAAGATTTTGTGGATGCAACGGGAAGAGAGGGCTGGGCGGTCATGGGTGGTTGGTTAGCAAATAGTGATCAGCTGGACTACCAGTTAGGGGGAAAACCACCAGGAGCCATGAAGCACAACAGAAATGCTTACAGGGGCTGGTGCAAGGGGGAAGGATGCTGTTAAAAGAGGGGTAAAAGAGCTGCTGGGGAAAGGAGAAGGCCAGCAAGAAAGCCTGGAGAAGGATGACAGCACGCACAGATGCTCCTGCCAGCCGGTCATGCCACTTCTCTCATCCAAATGCTTGCTGCTGCCACATCTGCTCCAAGTGTGAGGCCGTCTGTGAGTGTAACGGCAGCTTACTCTCGTGGCTCCAAGCAGAGGCAGAGGAGGCTGCAGGAGTGGATCGGTGGGCTGGGGCAGCACAGGAGTTGGGCAGGAGATGGTTAGTCTCTTGCAAACAAGTCCTCACATTAACTCCACAAGGCTGATAGTCAGTGAGAGGTTGCCAAGTTTTTGCAGAAAGCACAATTAAGCAATGTCGGCTGACTTGTACTTTGTATTGTAAATATTTCTCCTTCTCTGACCATGGTGGCAGCCCTGCTTCATGGTCATCTATACCTAGAATATTTTGAGCATCACTAGTTGCAAATAGCAATATAATTGTTGCTTCTGTCATGATCAAAGCCATCTTCCCTTCTGCTTTTTGAACTGCGCAATCACTAGAAAGCCAAGAATTGTTTTGTTGGTTTTTTATTTTATATGATACAAAACTCAATGCTGCCCTCTGTCAGAAATACAGCGGTACTGGTCTTCAATTGCTTGTCCTTAATTAACAAGTACTATGTGTTCTTTCCGCGGCAGAACTTTTAACCATAAATCCCCCTCATTCCATCCAAGCCTGCTCATAAAGGTGAGGAGTGATCCGATTGCTGTCCGCTGCTCTATTTCATGTGCTAAACATCTGACAGTGATAAATAACGCACCTCAACTGCTCGGCTATTTACAGTGATGGCTAAGCTAAGGATGACTTCATGAAAAGCAGATACATTATTGCCCAGGTAAAAAAAAAGAAATAGTGCAGTAATTGCTTGTGTTTAGTGCCGTTTAAGTGGAAGAATACATTGATGCTCTGTAAAATGCTGACTAACCCAGGGTGTAAGGTAACTTCCCAGTTTATGAAGGCCAAGTTGAGAGCAAGCTCCCCAGGTATACTGGGAGAAAAACACACAGAGTCTGCCACAGCCTCTCTCCAGCTCTTGTAGCTCAGTCCTATGCTGTGTGGCTCTAAAATGTGTGTATGGTCCGTACCACCTGCGTGGGGCTCAGGGCTTGTGCTGTCTGGACCTCTGTCCAGGGGTGGCTTTAACTCATCAGGAGAAGTGATTGCTTCTAAAGGGATAAATTACAGATCTTAGCAGTGCACCTATCAAAGAAATGGCTAAATCCAGAGTTGTTTGTGCTGTAGCAGAGCAATCAAAAAGGAGTATCGTGTCAGGGGACACTGTCTGGCTAAGTCACCTCACAGCAGGGGCTGGCAAGATTTGCACACTGTAGACTTATAGATTGGTGCTGCCTGTAGCTCCCAGAAAGTGGGATGCGTGTGCTGGGCACCCCACAGCTTCCCCCTGAGCCCAACCAAGACACCTGTTCTATGGTACCATGTCCCACAGGCACAAGAGTCTATCTCTGCAAACACCTGACAGCCATGGAGGGGATCAAATAGTCAAGAGGGTGATGATACCCTCTCTTCTCCTTGCAACTCAACGCATCTTGCCTTTGCACTCTTGCTGGGGTCACCATCACGCTATCCTTTCACCTCCCTGAGATGAGATGCTATGGGCAGCCCACCTTGTGGGCAACCTGCAGGCAGCCAAAGCAGGGCTGCCCTCGAAGGCCACTTTGGACAGCATGGCCACACTCTCCAGCACGGTTTGGCAAGGCCAGCAGCTAAGGGAAGGGAATCTGCACTTGTAAAACACTGTGTCTGGTCTGTAGCCACAAGTACAAAGCACCAGGTTGTGTTGTTTTTCAGGTAAGTGTTGCCCTTGAGAAGGTGCAGAGGTCTGGGATGAATTTTCCTGCCTGAAGACGCTGCAGATATCATTTGGTTTCACAATGAGTCACTGAAACTCAAGAAAGGCAATTCACCAGGGAAATCAAAAGGAGTAATTAAGAGAACATAGTAATTAAAAATGTATCCTAAGAGATCCTGTACGTGACATCCGCACCAGACGGAGAAGCATGCCTTTACCCACCCCAGGTTACACCAAGTCTGGGGAAAGCTGCAGCCACAAAGTCGCCATGGTTACGGATGCACAAAACTGAGAGCGATGAGGCGTCCTGCTCTGCCACGGCCACAGTGCACATCTTCAAGCTGCAACCATTTAATTGACCCTGGATTGTGCAATTTAAAAAGAAAGAACCCCAGAAAGTCCGAATATATTCAGGAATATAAAAGCAGACAGATTAGAGATTTTAATATATGCACACTGTTCAGGGTGTGGAGAGGAATAGATAATGTGTTATTGGACTGTAAATCTGGGCACTCATTATGCAGTCCTCATTCTACGTCCAAAACTTCTGCTTAGATTTGTTTAGATCACCTTCTGTCCTAGAGATCCTTGCATTTAACTGACTGATGTATTATATGTGTATTTGCATGCATGCATACTAAGATATAGTTGTAATACATCATAAGCCCTATGTACTAATTATCACATGCTAATGTAGCAAACTAACCATACATTAGTTTCCATCAAAAGCAGATTTCCTTTGCATACGAAGTGCCAGATACAACTTCACGTAGCCTGATCAGAGTGGAATGATGGGTGCATAATAACCACTTGAATACACTTTCCATGATATTTTGGTGACATAAATCCTGGTGATAAAAGCATAAGAAGGCACCGAGGGTTTTAACTTCACAGTTAAAACTGGATTTCACTGTCTGAATGCATTCCCAAGGGCACACTATATACAGTGTTTTTAGGGTAGTGGTAACAGTAAAATCCAACTTCACTTTTCAGATTTCTTAAGGTGTCTTGTTATTTTTGCAAACACTGTCTTCGTCTGATGCTGACAGGCTGCCACAGCAAACATAACAGGCAGTATCCTGACTGTACAAGCAAATCTGTGGGCAGGAAGAAGCTGTTTGGAAACACAGGCTGTGTCTACAGTGGGAAGTAACTCACCTAAGGGTAGGACCAGAGCCAGGTCTCATCTCTTGCCCTGAGCCTCCCAGTCCACAGGACTGTATCAACCCACTTTCCATGTCCTGGTCATCAGAGAACAAGCAGCTTTCCTGCAGAAGTGGAGGCCGTTCCTTCCTCCATGAGCATGGATGCATACTCATCCTTGTGCTTTTTGCACAGATGTGGCTCCTAGGATCATTTAAGGCTTTCTCAAGGCACATGAATGGAAGTATGGCAACTTCCACTAAGCCACAGAGTCGATTGCATTTCACAGGCAGTTTACAGGAGCTCTTCCGAGCTGAGGCTGGCCCTCAGTGGATGTAACAGGATGGCTGGCCTTGCTTCTGGGAAGAGAAGGAACTAAACAGCAATCTTTTTTTGCTCAAATATCTGAGCTTTATTTTAATTTTAAAAAGGCAGGTTTGTAATTCCTAAGCTACAGATACTCAGAATAAAACATAAAGCATTTTTCCTTGGAAGCATTTGAAATACCTGTTCTATAGATAATAATGGAATATAACATGGAGTAACCCAAGTTCCAGACACCAAATTTCAGTAAAGCTGTTACAAGTAGTGGTATATAGGCAATGAAATTACTGTCAGCATTTGGCTGTAAAGGGCTATAATTGCCAGGCTGGTAGTAGGACTCGGGCATTAGATAACCCCTAATTAGAAAGAGAGTCATTTGCCTACCCATACATGATTACACCTTATTCATGTCACTTGGCTTGATTTCCCTGCAAGCAAGGTGACCATGGTCTGCAATATCTCCCATGATATGTGTCTGTGAGTGTTCCGGTGTGAGCTGTGCTCATGATGCCCTGCAGCAGTCCATGCCCACAGTTCCCTTGGCCTGAATGGGACAATCCATGGGCTTCTGTGGCAGTTGAAATGATGAAAGTTTAACTTTCAGCTACTGAAGCTCCTTCCCCCTAAAATACAAGCTCTTCAAAATCTGATTTTTTCTCAAAATCTGATTTTTCCTCAAAATCTGATTTTTCAAAATCTGATTTTTTCGAGCAGTTGCTTTCCTCCTCTAGTCATTTAATTGACTAGAGCATCAAGCTATCTGCCTGTGCTCCTCTTGTGGGTTCTTGCTGCTTCTATCAGCCTTGTTGCCTTTTCTGGCTCTTTGAGACATCTCTTTCTTTTGGAAATGTTCAAATATCAGTAGGGGGCATTATTGTCTGAGATTGCTTGGTCTCAGAGCACTGTCTCAGATTCTTTATTCCATTCCTTATTCCACAGAAAGACTGTGTCCATGAGCAGATTTTGTGGTGACTGGAGAACTAAGACCACTTTGGTGGGTAATCCTACCAGGAGTTAATGATCATAGAACCAAAGCCACAGCTGAAAGACTGGAACTATAACTCTCACAGTCACTCATTAAACCTGTTATCTATTTGAAGCGATGTTCTGTAGCATAAATTTGCCTATAACAGTCCCATCAGCAGAATCAGATGTTTATAGCTCAGACGAGTTTTGCGTGCACCTTCTTTGCTAGGCTGAATATCACTATGTCTTGTAAGAAGAAACAGAAGAACGGGAATATAGTCTATTGCAAGTTAGATTCAAAGATAGGAACACGTCTCAAGGTTTCCACCTAAAAGAGTGGTATTTTGCAATTTTAATTTTATAACACTTAGATTATTACAAGAACCCCGAGCCCTTTCACTCCCAAACTTTCACAATGTGTCAGCACTCAGTATCTCTTCTCCAGTCAGATTTTCTTTCACTAATCTTTGACTTCAGAAGTGGTAAAGTCATCTTCAAACATAACCCACAGCAGTGCTCTGTGACATGAGCTTGTGCTTGTGCTCTCGATTCATTTCACCCACAGGAAGTAGCAGAGGGATCTGTGTGCCGCTAACACTCCAAAAATAGGACTTACAGAATCTCTTTGCATACTTTGGCCTTGAGACCACTAATGGCGATGAATTTCCGCTCAAAATTGGACTTTGTCTTCAAGCTACAATGTGATTTTCATGCCTGGGCTTTACTTACTAAAGATTTCTATTACAGCCCTGGGACAAAAATGCTAATCCAATAGCTTTCATCTTTCTAGCATCTCTGTCCCATCTCACTCCCAGCCACATTCTGGAGTCTGCCCTGGGTAGAAGGATATGCTGCAAGGAAGGCTGAATAGATGGCCTGGTGCTTCTTTAAACAGTTGTGTATTTAGTCACAAGCCACTATGAAAGAGTTGGATTAATTTTTATTGCATAGCCTTCTCTGTGGAATAGTTCAGTCATTCATTCCAAGAAAGAGCAAAAACTCCTCCTCTTCTCCATCCCTGCTCCAGTATTCAGGTAAGACCTATCACATCTGCACCAAGCACAGTGAAGAAGTGCAGAGGATTATTCTATCCCTTAAACTGAATGTAACTGAGGATGCCAGCCTCGTCTGGATTAGCACAGGAATTGCCATCAGGAGTGACCCCTCAGGTCATCTTATCTGCTGCTCTTCACAGGAGAAAACCAACATCAACAGACTTGGAAAAAGAAGCAAGAAAACCTAACAGTGCTGCTACAAAGGTTGGCTTTGGTCTGGGACCATGAGGGCTGGCAGCTTCTAAATGCTTTGAATGATGCATTGCTGGTGAACATAACTCTTGGCTGCTCCAGCTCTCCATATGGCAGCAGCTTCTTTCAGGTTGATGATAAAGAAAGACAATGGTAAAGACTGGGAAATACCAGAAAGCTGCAAACAATTCACACATTTAAATAAAGCTTAAGTGAAAAGCAATTTCCAAAGTATTGGTTTGCATACTTACTGTATAGTCTGCATCCCACATCAAGAATTCCTGGCAGCATTCTTGCCTGTGAAACAGAGTAATTGCAATTAAACTTCCTAAAAAAGTCCAGCACTTTACCTGAAACAGCCCAAATGCCTTTTGCCAGACTTATCTGAAAGGAACTATTTTTGATGAGATATTTGAGAATTCACAACAGACGTCAGATTTGACTTCGGTGTAAGCATTCCTTCACATGATACATCATTTTTGTGTGTGGAAAAGAAGATAAAAGCTCTTTCACCACTGGGTGCTACTCCATAAGCTAATCACTACGCTAATGTGCAGATGTTCTTTTGATGCAACCTTTTTCATACTCCACACAGCAGGTTGTTTAGGTTTTCTGTGAAGAAAATGGAAAGAGACCCAGTGGGTGACTGAAGTACTGCATGTTTGTTATTATCCACCTCACTCATCATATCATCATATGAGTCGATGCGCCTCTGATTTCTTTTTTTTTTTTTTGAACATCTAATGCAGTCACTAGGAGTTGCCACTGCAGTGGTGATGTCTGTGGAAAATTAAAGGATTGAGAAGTGAGGACAAGTTTAAAATCTACAATTTAAATCCAGGCTGTACAAAAGGAGGAGCTTAATTTTCTATATCGTCTCAAGTGTGAAGCAGAAGGTGACCCCACAGGAATAATTTTAATAATATAAATGAGATGGGATGTGTCATCTGTAAGTGAGGGAGCAGGGGGAAGGCAGCTGCAGTTCACAGGGGGCTGTAGCTGCAGGGAGATGGAGCAGCTTCAGATGGAGATGATTTTTCTGTCAGCACAAAGTGCGTGAGGGGAGAGCTGGGGCACTCTCACAGACAGTGGTGCTTTGAGCAAGTAGAGAAATGATGCTGTCTGAGAGATCCACTGCCTTTCTGTGACATGAATGCAAGGAGCCAAATTCCCTGCCTAAAATACAACAGCAAAATGTTATATGTTTTCAGATACAGCCAAAAAAAAGAAGAAAAAAAAAGAAAAAAGAAAAAAAAAAGAAAGAAAAAAGAGCCAGAAAAACGAGTACCTGTCTGCTGTCACCCTGGAGACTTCCCTTCCATCCTACGCATAAATTCTCCAGCAAACAGACAAGTGCTGAACTCATAATACATCCTTGAGGCCCTGTGTTCCCAGAGAAGTGGAGCATTATTCTTTGTCTTGTTTTCATTTATTTTGCTGTGTTAGTTAAAAATTGAGCTCTTAGGAACATATTTGGCAGTGGGCATGCTTGTCTTCTGGCTGGCCTGGATCAGGATCATCTAGAAAACTGGGACAGCCAGTTTCCCTTCTGAGTCATGATCCAGCCTCAGAAGAGGAGATATAGAGAGCATTTTTTCATGGTACCTTTGGGCACCTGAGAAGAAAGATCTGAAGGCTTTCAGGTTGAAGCCAGCATGTGCAGCCTCCTCTGTGGATGGGATCTGATGGAGGAATGTGGAGAGAAGGGTGGGACCATCATCACTTCCCCAGGCAGTGGGCAGCAGGGATTGTGGAGTAGCAGAATCATCTCTAACTCACACCTACTCACACTTTGGAACCACAGTGTTTGTGCTTGCATGAGAACAAGAAATAAATTGCTGAAAATGAAAGTAATTGCTCAGAAGGAAGACTGGGATGAAAAGCAAGGATTTCTTAGCATTAGATTTGATGTTTCCCATTGTTTTTCAGGATGGACACAGCTCTCAGCTGCAGCCAGTGAAAAGCTGCAGTCTTGGAAGGAGGTATAACAGCTCCTCACTTTCATATATGTGTGTCACTAAATGCAGGTAACAAAAGTTAGGCTATGCTACACTGAGGCAAAGCTTGCATCTTATGAAAAGCAGGTACAAGGAGCAGGAGTCTGGACTGCTGTCACAGCTCAAGCATCAAGTGAAGCAGGAATAGTTATCTTCTATGTCCAGACCTCATACCTTTGCTATGGAGGTGTAAGACATAAAACTCTTTCCTTTCCTCCAAAATCACTTGCTAAAAATAGGATACACACCCTCAAAACCTATGTGAGTGAAGGGCATCATAGCTCAGTAGAGGTGCAGAAGGGATTCAGGGAGTGAGGCTGATCTGTGGAATAAATACTCTTAAAGCAAAAAAAAAAATCAAAATTCTCCCCAGTGTGATGAATCAGTACCAACATCCATATCTCTTGGGATTTCAGAGGGGTGACCTGAAAGAGGTGGCTGAAGAGAGGGTCTCCAAAGGACTGCCCATCTCAGTGAATTTCAGATGTCAGGTTAAACTTCAGCATCTGAGCTAACCAGTGACAAATTAGGCATCCTAAAATATATTCTAGCTGCAAGCTACTCTATATTTTTCTGAGAGTTACAGATGGATACTTGGGAGCCACAACACAGGCTTCAGAAAAAATGGAAAGCAAATATTCTGCTAACCACAAGTTGGCAGAAAGAACTGTTAAAAATCCTGTCCCCAAAGAGCTCATGAATAAAGGAAAGAAGCTCTTTGAAAAGAGAGACAGAGCATGTGAAAGCTGAGGTCAACTACATTTTCGTTTGTAATCACCAGCCTGAAGAGTTAAATGCTCTTTTATTTTGTTACAAACACTTACATGTAGAAAAAAGGAAACTACTGTTCTGTGGAGACTTTGTTTTGTTATTTTATTAAAGAACAAACGCTAATTCAAGTTACCACTTGCTGATGTTAGTTTTGTTTCTCAAACAGTAGCAGGGAAGCCCTGTGGTACTGAAACCCAGCTGGTACATCTCCCTAATACTTTTAGGCAGTAACACGTAGGTGGTATTTTATTTAGTTTGCAAAATCAGGTGCTTCAGGTTTGGCAAAGGAAGAGCTGCAGCGTTAATGCATTCCCTCATGACTACAGGCTGGAATCAGCCTTTAGACATGCAAAGTTTACAGGAAGAGGCAGAAAAAATAAATGGGGCATAATGTGAAAAAAAAAAAAAAGTGAACTGATAAATTATGCTTCATTATATATAAATATTGTAACAAATGTGGATAGAGCCTTCCCAAATCTTCGTTCACGAAGCCTAGCCATGATGATATAAATATGAATGTAAGACCAGCTGTATCAGGCCAAAACAAAGATCCAGATTTATGTAACCATGGTTTGGGTTGTAACAGTTTGGTGAATACACAGATACCTTGCACATTTTTAGTCATGTCTCTTACCCATAGTAATTCTCATGGAAGCAGGACACAGTCCAATGTTAGAGGGATTCCTGTCAGCAAGGATTCAAGAATGAAAGAAGCTGTGGTGATAGGAGCTCCTCTTTATGGAAAACAGCAGGTGTAAAAGGGTAGGTCACAAACCTAAAAGGTAGGTAGCACAAACAGGGCTGGGAAAGCTGAGTCAGACCACCAAAAGGCAGAAATGTCATTGAATGTGGGAGTCATTCTCAATGACAGGGACACCAGACACTGAAGTTGGAGGGTTTGTAATGACAAGACATGGTTAGCAGGTCTTATAACCATCCTGTGTGGAAGAAGAGTGATTAAATGGACCTCATTCCCCCTGCGTTTAATGCCCTCTCACGCCCTGCCAGTGGCAATGGCCAGCATCACTCCTGCCACTTCCAAAAACGCCTCTGGGTTGGACATTGCTCAGTGCTGAAGGGAACTGGACGCTTATGACCTGTGTAATCTTTCTCATGGTTTTGCTGGACAGCTCTCCACCTCAGCAGTTAAATGCATGACAGTGTTGTCATCTTAAACAGGCAGATTACAGAACACTAGAAATAGCAGAGCCGCATCAATTCAATCACTGAATGACATGAGGTACTAAGAGTGATGAATCTTTCCTACCAGGACAAGAAATGATTGATTTGAATAATTGCCCAAGAATATTCACATGACACTTGAACACAGTCGCTGTCATGATTACCAATGTCTCTCTTCCTCACAGCAAGTCTATAATTGGCAGGAGTGTCTCAGATAATTTATACAGCAACAAGATTTTCACACTTTCCCAGTTTCGGATAGTTGCTAATATTTCATGAGACAGTCACTTTGTCATACAAGGGAGCTTTTGGCACATCTATCGATGCTGACTGTCACTGGATTTTTCCATTTTCCTGCCTTTTTTATTCATTGTCACTAGTTACTACCTATTCCTTCTTTGTATTGTGGAGGTTTGAATTTACTCATGGTATTAGATTAGCACAAGTCTTTTTCTGTATTTAAGAGGAACATCTACTTCAAGTCCCTATATGAATCTCTCTACATTCCTGCTTCAAGGAAAAAGTCTTTATTCCTTAATAGTTTGCCTGTACCGTGTTGTTAAATAAATGAAATAAGTAGAGTGTTTGCTTAGCTAACTGTCCTGCATTCCAAACTAAGCAGACCACTCCAAAACCAAGCAGAAGCTGTTGCCACACCACAAGGAGCTAGGAAAGAGCCCCCCTCTCTGTTGCTTTGCTGTTGTGCTAGTGCAGATTGCCATATGCTGCTCACTTCTGCAGTCAGTGGGATCTGATTGCTAGTGGCAGAAGCAGGGATCGGTGCCCTGGTTGTGGGACTGGGAAGTCTTTTTATTCTCTTAATACCACCATGAAACTAGTGGATAGCTTTGATTGGCGTCCTTAAAAGGTTTTTTATATCACTTTGTACAGAATACTTATGTTTGCTTACCTGTTCAACAGCACATGTACTCATTTCACCTCATTTTACCTGCAACAAGAGAAAGAAAGCCTTAACCTTCCTTGGCAACATTGGCAATTACCCGCCTTTGGGCTCGAGGAGTAAAACACTAGGATTAGAGCAGCCCTTTCAGCACACCAAGTGCCCTCACCACCTCGTAGGCACAGTCATTTCAGTGGCAGTGTTGCTCAGCAGTGGATTTATTTATTTTTTTACTCCTGCATGTGTTCGACATCAGCGTGTGAAAAATTGCTACCAGGGGGCAGGTACTGATCATGAAACAGCTATTACTGGCTGCCAGGTACTGCAGAGATTGGGGTCACTGCTTGCTTTTTCCAAAAGAGAGACAGTTTAATGAAATCTTGCTCTTCAGAGGCAAGAAAATGTTTAGCCCCTCCACACAAATTCATAGTCCTGAGGTAGAATGATATGAATATGTATAATTTCTTTAGTGAATTACATGAATTTGTAAGAGAGTTTTGAGGCATGTAGCACTTTCAAAGTCCCTCGTTCAGCTCTCTCTGCTGCCCACGTTTAGCATTACGCTGAGCAGATGTGCAGAGAGTTACACAGTGCCTTCAGTCCCAAATGGCTTCACTGATGTTTCTGTCTGAAACAATGTTCCTTGGCAGGATGATCAGGCAGCAGCACACTCCATGGATGTCCCTTATTACTTCTTACAAGACTTGAATCACTGGTGCTCATCCAGCTTTACGTAACAGCTAGTTGGCCCACAAGCTCTGCTGAGCTGTGACTACACCATAGGCAGACCATATCTGGATGGCTAAATCCCAGCAAGATCCTACTAACAACTTGTGTAGATCCTTCTGTCTGTCCTAGTGTAGAAAGGTTAAGAGCACAGGTTC
Source organism: Manacus candei (assembly GCF_025592945.1). Classification (NCBI taxonomy): domain Eukaryota; kingdom Metazoa; phylum Chordata; class Aves; order Passeriformes; family Pipridae; genus Manacus; species Manacus candei. The sequence continues at coordinate 4,231,926 of NW_026138074.1, read as the reverse complement.
CCACAATATGTGCAGCACACACAGAGGTACTGAAAACCAAGGGAGAGCAGAGGCGTTAGGTAAACAGCCAAAAAAGCTGAGGCAACATCACACAGAAAGACAGGACAAAGAAACTGGTGGATTTAGTTGACTTCAGCTGGGCAAGGCTTGGAGTGCTGCAGTCCAGTGTGTTGGTGTTCATAAGCAGGCACATCAGTGGCTCTGCTGGATGAAGTGAGCTTACAGGACTGATCCCTCTGATATTTTCTCATCCAAAGAGGCTGCACACACAAAGAGAGCTATAACCCAAATGCAGAAGGTGATGTGAGGACAGGATGTATGAGTTGGAAATATTTCAATGTTTGCTTCAGGTTGGTGATACAGCTCTGTGTATTGAACTGTAAAAGGTGGCTCAACTGTTCTAGCTCCTAATTGTGAGCCCATCCTCTGCCTATTTCTCTAAAAGCTGACAGTCACATCAGAAGTGATTTGGGCAATATAACTGTATGGTACAATGTTGAAGCTCAAGTTTGGGCCAGGCAGTGTCTTATAGGTCCCATGTTGTATCTACTAGCCTTGTGCAGATGTCTTGGGCAACCTAAACTGTCTAAAATCGCACTAGGCACCTACGTCTGGGCACCTGAAGGGAGTGTGTCTGTCATCAGCACATTCACACTGCTTCCACCGGGTATCCCCTGTAAAATCTTGCATTAAGGAAAACACATCCCTACGCCCTTACAGGCGATAGACTTAAACAGATGTGGGTCTACAAACTTTTTACTCCAGGAATAACAAATGAACTGTTTTGCATGAAAAGTTTATCAGATTATGCTCTTTTCCCGCTGCAGATTATTCTGAAGCAGACATGACAATAAATCTCCGCAATCCTATGAATATTTCATAGAAACACATTTCAGCTTATGGGTGTTCTTTTTTTTCTTGAACGATTATGTCTGTGTCTTTGGCCATTCATCGTCTGTGATACGTGACTGGCCACTTAATTCAAATTACTGTAATGTCTGGCTTTTGACTGGTTCATTAAATATTTCATAACAAGGAGGAAAAGTAGCACTGCAGATGACATTTATGTGAATATGCAAGCATATTCTTAGTCAAGATTTCTACTCACAAATGCTTTGGGAAGATTAATAGAGATCTCTAAACATTGTTGAAATAGTGACTTTTTATTCCAAGAAATGTTAACGAAAATGGTGATGATAATGATTATTTTGTACTGTTGCTCTAGTTATGGGGATGCGGGTCCAGCATTCTGTAGTCTCTCTAGGACTGGAGTATAACTCACAAATGTAATGAGAAACAAAGTAGATGAGATCTCTTGCAATGGATTTCATTAGTGTAATAGTTCTTGAACAAACTCTGGAAAACAAATCTCAGAAGCCTAACATTTGCCTTGTCAGTCCATGGGAGCTCAGTGCTAAAATTCACAGACACTGTAACAAAGTTAATTTTGAGTAGCAATGAGCATTTCTGAAAAGCCTTAGTTCTCATGTGTATCTCTTGTAACACAAGTAAATTCTTCAGATCATTAGCTACAAAATCTGCAAGGCAGAAAAAAGAGGCTGGAGGAAAGAGTAGTAAGCTATTAAATCTGAATTCTCCCAAATGACTAGCAGCTTTTCAGGAGCAAACTTTTCAACAGTTTAACTTTTATATTAAATTCCTGCACGCATGTTTAGCAATCCTGTCTCTCTAGGAGCATTTAGTTATGCATACAAACACCAGCTAACGCAAAAGATGCTGCCAAACCACTATCAGTCCTTCCCATTGACTGAGAGCACTGTGTGAGCATCGGAATAGAAGGTTCCCATGAGAAACACAAAGCCTCAGTGAGTTGAATGACAAAAGACCCGTTGACTTTGGGAGAGGCTGGGTCAAGCAAAGGTGCTGTACGCACAGGTGTCCACCTGCTCAGGAGATTCAACCTCTTGTACCAGGCTCATCATGCTCTCGGTGGTTTATTCAAGCTCTAATGGTCTCTGGTTTGCTCTGGTGAAGCCTGACCTTATCAAACCCCAACATGTGAATGTGACCTGCCACTGCTGTCACAGTTTCCCCAGCGGGAAGGAACCTTCCTCCAGTAAGGATGCAGGTGCCTTCGATCTGCTAGGTTTTCCTGGTGGATTTGGAGCCATGTACTCATCATATGGATGGCTGCCTTCTGCTTTAGCATGTATAGTATGAGTGGGAGAGAACCATCTCCCTAATTTATCACGTCTCTCTACAGGGCCTCTCTGTCCTTGAGGGAGTCAACAGCTCCTCCCAATTTAGTGTCATCAGCAAACTTAGTATTCCTTTGAGTGCTGCATCCAAGTCGTTAATGAAGATGCTGAAGAGAAATGCAGCCCTGTGGAACCCCATTAGTGACTGGATGCCAGGCCTATTCGCTATAAGTCTTTGCACCCAAGCTGTGAGCCAGTTGCTCACCCATCACGTAGCGTGGTTCTCCAGCTGCATGCTGGACATTTTGTCCAGAAGGATACTGTGAGAGGCAGTATGAAAAGCTCTCCTGAAGAAAAAAAAAATAAAAATCACTCTTAGGGTAGTCAGGCATTGGAATAGCTGGCCCTGGGAGATGGCGGAGTCACTATCCCTGGAGGTGCTCAAAAGGCGCCTGATTCTGGCACTGGATGATATGGTTTAGTGGTTATGGGGTTACAGTGGTAACAGTGGGCTGGCGGTTGGACTGGATGATCTTGAGGGTCTCTGCAAACCCTCATGATTCCACAATTCTACGAAGTGGAGGCTGGTGGAGATCTGGGGGACAGATGAGGAGCTGCGAGTGGGCAATGAGAAGCAGAAAGCTCCAGGAAACTGGGGACAAAACCGTGAGGGGAACCCGCCGGACTGCGGTGGGAGTGGAGGTGGCTGGGACCGGGTGGAGGGTGTGCACTGAATACCCCTGGGCAGGACGGGGTGGAGGGTGTGCACTGAATACCCCTGGGCAGGACCGGGTGGAGGGTTAGCACCGAATACCCCAACAGAACCCCCGCCCTGACGGAACCCCGGGCCCCGGGAACTGCCGCCTCCACAATGCCGTTCGCCCGGCCCGGGCATGCGCCGCAGCCGCCTCCGAGGGGCCGCCCGCCCCGTCACCGCCCCGTCACCGCCCGCCTTGGGCGGGGACACCGCGGGTGAGGCGGCGGCCGGGGCGGCGGGGCCGGGCCGGGTCGAGGGGCGGTCGCTGCCGCGGGCGGCAGGTGAGGCGGCGCGGCGTGGGGGCGGCCCGGGCACCCGCAGGGAGCGGGGCTGCGCCTCCTTTCCGAGGGGAAAGTGGGTGGCGGGGAGGCGCGGGAAGTGGGGCCGTGCCCCCCGTGATCGGTGGCGACCCCACGGCGGGAGGCGGATAACCCGGGTACCCCCCCAGAGCGGGGCTGGCCCCGCGGCCGTGGGCACCGTTCCGGCCCGGCCCGGCGACGAGCGGTGAGGGCGAGCAGTGCCTGCTCTTGCAGCGCCTGCTCTCACAGGCAGCTGTTCAATTAAAACTCTGGTAACCTCCCCAGAGGTCAAAGACGCTGCAGGTTGAAAGCCTACCGGGGCAGGTAAAGATGTAATTATGTTCTCCTGACAATTTTCATTGATGGCTGAGTGCATTGGGAACCCCTCCCCGTCCCAGACACCTGTTTTCCGCTTTGAAAGCTTAGCAGTGAATTTGTGAGTTTGGCCCCCGTGGATCCGGATTCCGCATCCTGCCCCGTTTAATTGTTGTGTGCTGACTAAGCATAGTGGAAAAGTTTCTCTTGCTTGTGTCAGCTCTGGATGCGTTGCACATGCATGTTCTGAGGTCGGGCTCACCAGTGGCTGCTGGTGTCCCCTTCCTTCCTTCCAGCCCCTCACAATTAAACGGGTGTTTAAATGGGCTATTAAGATAAAGGCTGCTGTTTTGGAAAAAAAAAAAAACAAATTGAAGAGGCACACTCTCCTCTGGTGTTGAGAATAATGACTGTATCTGAGCAACTGTTAAAGCCAAGGGAACATATCGGTGTTTTCACACCAGCACCATAGTTGGTTAACTATTGACATATGCTGACTTTTAAACGGTGACTGCTGACTCTGATAATAAAATAGAAGCAGCTCCTTTTGAGAGGGATCTCAAAACACTCGAACTGATTGATTGGGTTGTTAGCTCAAGCCTTGACTTAGCTGAGAACAAGCTTTTATTCTCTGCGAGGACGTTCTCCCCGACACAAATCTGATGTATGCTAAACACATCAGCTGTAAGACAAGATGTGTATTCTGCAGTGTCATTTTCAAAGCCGTGGTAGATACCAAATGCGTGTACTAGATATAGGAAACCTGCCTTGCAGACTGCTTTTGTGCTGGGGTGCATTTTGAGCAGTTTATGATTGCAAGGTGGGAGCTTTACTTGGACTTTGTGTTTTAATTAGCTGTCATCAGAGCTGGAGTTCGGCTTCCAACATTCATGAAGTGTGCCATGAACATGCCCTCTAGGTACCTGGCTGATGTTTTGGGACTAACTGCCTGGAGCGCTTTCTGTATTAAGCAATGTGCAAAATGGATGGACTGTGTGGAAATTCTTTTCCAGTTAAATTTCCAATCTCCTGAATCACGTCCCACTGTGAACTTACTGAGATTTGCTTCAATCAGTTGAATATTCTCATCCTCCTTATTCTCACTCCCTTTCTCTTAAAATTTATTGCTTTAAATTCTTCCATAAGTGCTGTGGGTTTAAATGGTTCCCTGTAAAAGCAGCCCACATTCAGTTACTGCTCCTCAGAGTTTTTAACATATCTGGCCTGTGCTCTAACACGGCAAGGTTTTTAGGAGGTGTTTTAAGACACAGAGGCTTAGAGATCCTCCACAAGTAAAACTATCACTTTATTCAAATAATCAGAGCCACAGATGACTTTTCTCAGCTGAAGAACCTGTTTTCTGTTTAAAATGGCTTTTCCAACTGGGATGTATCTAGGCTGTGAAGGAGCAGATTTTTCTAGGAAGTGGTGGGAGGCAGGAAATGAAAAAAGAAGGTGGTGCAAAAGAGAGCGTTAAACCAGATCAGAGAACCAGATCAGAGGTCCTCAGCTGTGCAGACAAAATTTCTTCAAGAAATTTCTTCAAGAAATTTCGTAGTCTTCTCACACTGTGGAATGGTAATTTCTTTGGCTGTGTTTCAAGATGGATGCAAATTCAGTTTTGTGGTTCACATCGAGGGGAAGAATGGGTCTGTGGGTCCACAAAGCCTGGAGAAGAGTGAGATAGAAAGGGTCAGGGGAGTTTTGGTGAAAATGGGTGATGCTTTCCCTGTTTTGCTGGCTGCTTTCCTGGGAGAGCCAGTGCCAGTGACTTTTCACAGTGGGCACAGAGCACTGACAGCACTTGGTGGTTCTGCTGTGCTGTATGAATGCATGACATGGGACCCTCCTTCTCTTTTTAGGTCTTCACCCCTTTCCTTCACCTTCTGTGGTAGCACGTGTTCCCTCCTCCTCCATCAGCACGCCACCTGCTCCAATACCATTTTGCCACCTTCCCCCCTCAACTGTCTCTCCCTGTCCTGGAAGCGAACCGGTAGGTGCAATGTGCTGAAAGGAAGCAGGTTTCTTTTTTGCCTTCCAAGTACGCAGATTGGGCCCGGTGGCACAGCCACTCAGACTTGGTCCTACAGCGCCCAGCTCTGCCGGCCTTTGGAGCAAGCTGTGAGCGGGGCATTGAGCTCAGCAGGGTGGAGCCTCAACTGCAAGTTTTCAAAGCCAATTACTGGACGCAGTCTATGTATGACAAGCTTCAGTTTCATTAGCTGCCTCCCAGGAGTATCGAGCTGTGCGGCTCACCTTTGCAGAGATCAGAGTCTCCTCTGTGATGTTATTAGGTGTTCTTAAAAATAGCTTCATCAATCCACTTTAAAAGAGCTGGTTTGCTCTGATAACAGTGCCTGCTGGTGCTTTTCCAGATAAGGAACTTGTCACTTCTCCTGCTGTCATACATGCAGCTTCTGCCCTATTTAGAATACAGCTTAAAAAAAGACTACAAAATAACCACCAGTCTTGTGTAAAGATTTATGTTTGGTTTAGGAACAACTGAACATTCCTTATTTAACTGCTTTGGACAGTATTGGTTTATTAAGACAGTAGCATCAAACTAAGTGCAGAGTTGAGGTATAACTTCACGTACCCGTGTCTTGAGGAAATATTCATGATAACATCTCTTATATAACAAAGTGACAACAGGCCAAAGATCTCATTTTTTTTTCTTTTTTTCTTTTTTTCTGTCCCAATTAGAAGTTCATTAGCTTTAAAAAGAATCTGGAGTACTACATAGTGCCTGTATGGGTATAATCTGTATAGTGGTGGGAAGCAACCAGACGAAATAGTATAAAACCAGTTTCAGTCTCTTTTGAGGATCTGAAAAGTAGTTCCCAGCAGTATCATGGGGAAACTGCAATTGCAGGACATACCTAGTAATTCATTCTATAATGGTGTATACAGGAGCAATGTTCTAATTTACTCATTTCTTTGATGTTTTGTGAGCAGATGGCATTTTTAAAAAGGTCTGTAAATTCTGTGGGAATTTGATAATGGCTAATTGCTGGGGGATCAGAAGAGAGTAGCAGTCAAAGTGAGGCTTGTGACTTCTCTGCTCTCAAAAGAGAGCCCTCTCTGCAGCCTCATTTTTAAGCTACTATCCTTTTGGAAATTCTTGCTCAAGAATATTCACCGGTGTCCTCAGCGTAAATTTGGAACTTGTTGATTAGTCTTTATTAATTGAAGTGTGCTTCATGAACCAGTCACTTGTTACCACAGCTAAAAAGTACCAGGGAGATCATGGCTTGTTGGACACAGTGCACTGTGAATTTTCACATGCCGTTACTTCTTTGCTCTTTCCCTTGTTCTTGCTTGCTTCATGGTTCCTTTCCTTTCAGTTTTCCTTTATCTGTTTCTGTCTCCCTTTGTCTGTGATTGACTTAGGTCAGTTCATGTATTTTAAGCATCTGCCTAGTGTTTGCAGCACAGGACCTCAGTACCTATTTGCACTGTGACATCAAAGGATCACATTTCAAAATTACAACTTTTCCTTTGAACAAGAAGGAAAAAAGGTTCCTGGTTGCTATGGTGATGAGTGCTATATAAATGCCTATAAATAAATAAACAGCTGATTCATGGACTTTGATTTGCACTATTTTTGCTTTTCTAATGAGATATAATTAAATATCAGAATGAGAGGAGGTTTCCTCAATTTTATTAAATACATATTATTCTTAGGCCTCCTGTTTTACAGTATTTCTACTGAGAATGGTTAAATAGTAAGATCTGTATTTTTCTCTCTGTAGGGAGTTGATGGTTTGGAAAATCATAGTCTAGTATTTATAGAAAAACTTTAAAATGCAAAAAGCCACTCCGCTATAAAGGTGGTGTCCATTTTCAGTTTAACCAGAACATAGATTTTGAGCTAAATGCCTATTTTTCTTATCTTTAAGAGACTGTTATTGCTGTCTCAACATTTAAGTTCCAGTCAAAAGTGTGTGTAAATGTAATTATGTTCCTCTGCAGTATTTGAAACCCCACTGGTGCACAACAACAAAACTTGGAAATGTCACTGACTTTTCCTTTTATGTTAAAATGACAAAGGCAGAGTAAAAAAAATCTAATATTCCTTGTTGAAGTTCAAGGAGGAGGGGAGAATTGACTTTTTTGTTTTTTGTTCTCAGGTCTATGATGTAAAAGTAGCTTTCTGTCTCTGTGCTAAAGGTGATAATTGTAAAATGGATTGGATGGAGACAATAAACTGCTTCTTCAGAAGTCAGGGAGTAGCAACCTGTCATTGCTAAAAAAGCCTTTTTCATTAGCAATCTGGAGCCAGTTCACTCGCAGTCGACTGCAGCCCAGTTCCCCAGCAGTGCACTGGAGTAATCCTCCCTCAAAGGTGTTTCTCACTCAGGAAACGGGTGTACTTTCTTTAACAACAAAGGAGAGTTTATAATGGAAGGAGCTTTCCTTAGGGGAAGGAAAACAGGTATATATGATATGCAGAAATACTCCTTTGTTAAAGGATCAGTCTGGTTTCTTGGTGGAAACTGATTTTGCCACAGTGGCCTGAAGAGAGATTTGCTGAGTCCTAAGCTGTGGAGTGCAGCTTGTGCACTGGCAGCAAGTGGATCTGCTTTCTATCACAGCCACAGCTTTGTATTCAAAGAAACTGTCAGATTTCCAAAGAACTTTGGAGAACTACCCTGTCCTGTTAAATGTTTGATAAAATAACACCACATCCTTCACTGTCTTCATTCCTCGTGTGCACTCTTTGCTTTACCAATTAAAAACTATATTTGACTACATGCCTCTTACTTCAGAGTGTGTGTAATTGGGAGGACAAGGATGCACAGTAGTTTTTTGCACTTACACACAACTACTTCTCACAGACCAAACATGTATCTGCACACAGCTATTGAAGGCAGGGGCAGAACAGGAGCAAGGAATGATGTCCCTGAAGGTCTCACTTGAACAGTGACAACCTGACAGTTTGACCTGCTGGTCTCATCTGCCTTCCTCAGGTTGCATGACTGACAGTGGACAAGGCAATCCAAGGTCTCTCCCAAGAGGGTCGCTGCAGAGGCTGATGAGGTCTGAAGGCAGCCTGAACCCAAAGAGAATCTGTGCTGACTACAGGAGCATCAGGGAGATGGGAAGGGCAGCAAACAGCGAGTCTTGAAAGTGCTTCAAGTTCGCAGCTACTCCCAGGGTTATGGTGTACTGGAGACCACGTTGGTGCTGAAGCAGACCAGGCTCCAGAGTCATTGACAGAGTTTTCTCAGTTGGAAAGCAGCATTATTAGTAGCACATACTGCCTTTAATGGAGAGGCATCTTTATTTAGAAGCCTTTTCTTAGGGTAGGAGGATTAAATATACATATAGATATTTAGGACAAGCTGTTGAGGACAAGCTGGAGGTATTGTGTGTCTGCTTTTCTAGCATGGATACGACAAAGGGTGAAACAGTGAATATATACCAGATTTATTTTTTTTTTCTTCTTCTTCAGTTCTGCTTTTCTGTGGTTGGGATTTTTTTTCTGTCAATTTTTTTTTTTCAATAGATAGATATGATCCAGGACCATCTGGTGGAATTTGCTGTTGTCACATCTAGGTTTTCTGATGTATTGCCTGTCAAGTTATGTTGTATGTTCAGATGAATTTCTCATATGATCTGCTGACAGCTACTGACAGCCCTGAGATGGGAAGTTGGAAGCTTGGGGGGAAGAAGAGAGGGGCAGAATTAGCTTTAAAAATGTAACTCTGATTGTTTTTGATTGTTGGGATTTTATTTCTGATACTTACAGGTGACTTTTTTAGTGAAGAAGTGAACGAGTGAAGAAAGGTGAATGAGTAACTTTAAACCAAATGCATCTAAGTGCAGCTAGGGTACTGTACTTCTACTTGCAATGTTTGTAGTCCACTCGTAGTTTTGTTGTTGATTTTTTTTTCTCTTTGACGCTACGTTCCTCACTTAATCTTTCTCTATCCTTACCTCTCCATCTGTAGACAAGCTCACACCTACTTACACTGGAGCCTTTTCTTCCTCCTTTACTCCTCAATCCTTACACAGTCCCTCTTCAGAAAGGAGATCTCAAAACATTTCTGTATTTATTAGGATACCACCAGGTATCCTAATAATCATAGTATCTCGATATCCTAATACCATAATAATTCTGTAGTAAAAAGAACTAACATTTTTGACAAATTGGTATTAACCTTTGCAGACACACCACATGTATAAAAGCAATAAGCAACTCTGAAATAGCTAGAGTAATTCTTTTCTTGCTGATTTAATACTCAAATAATTAATTAAAGTGGGGGGGTTTGATGTAGAGGTCCACAGTGCAATTGCATTTCCTCACACAATGAAAAAGATAATGCTGTACTTTGTAAACCAGAATCTGAACAACCTATAAGCACTTCAGTTTTTTCCTCATTTTTTTCTGCCATAATCTGAAACTCCTAGTAGCAATTAGGCTGGTGACAAGATAAATTTCACGACTTGTTATCATTCTTCATTTTTTAATTGGCCAGATCAGAAAAGAAGTGATTTGTGTTTGAACTTTCAAGGTTTTTAGTTTATATAGTACTGGTAGAAAGCATAGTACAGGGACTTCTGAAGGCGTTGGGAGGAAGCCTGTTTGTAGACAGAGATGGGATTGCAGTGCAAAGGCATGTCCAGATGTGGTTCTACCACAGACTGTCCCCTTTTTCTCTCTCAAAGTTGTGGTTGTACTGGGCCTCTGGATCGTTACATCCTGCTAACTGTTGATGAAGTTGGAAGTCACCCTTGGAAAGGAAAAGACTTTCTTCCATGGGGGTTTGAAGCTGAACATGACGGTCCTCAGGCTCAGGGGACTCGTGTTGCAGTTTGCTAAGGAAGAAGCTGGAAAGTATTTACTTGCCTCTAGTTATTCTTGTGTCTCCTCAATGCCACTTCCTGGCCTGGGGAATGTGAATGCCCTTCTGTAGCTGTAGACAGACCTTGTGTTAAGCTGACAAGGCCGGTAGAGCCTGAATATAGGGACAGTGTTTTGTACTCCAATCTCGTTCCATACTTTGTGAGTATCAGATCAGGAGATTTGGAAATGATCCAGCTCCTGTGCCATTGTAGGGGAAGACTGGGTGTGCAAAGAGCTCTCTGGTTGTGGTGGGCTGTGTTGGATGGAGCACTGTTCTCATACTGATCAAGCATCAGCTCAGCTCCCCTTCTTTTCAGAAGAAGGGGACTTTGGAGGAAACCCCACGGGTGGAATATGGCCAAATTCTCAGCCTGTAACATATTTGATAGCACTGCATGGTGGCGAGGCTGGTCTTCAGTCCTTAAATTAACTCTGGGCAAGCTTGCTGAGAAAAGGGTAATGAAGCAGGTCAGAAATGGGACGTGTGCGCTCAAGCACATGCAGTGGGCTTAATGCTCCGGGCAGCATTCCTGCAGGCACGTGGCTGGGGAGCAGCCAGGTCATGGAGCACACTGTGCTGTTGGTTAAATGTATCGCAGACCGCAGGTGCAGCTGAAATCACTTATCCAGGCATGAAAGAGAAAGTCAGGGAGGAGAGCAATCCCACCAGGAGAAACTGGTGAGAGGAGCTGGATGCAGTCTCACTTAATGCTGGCTGGGTAGGGCGTGTATTAGCCAGCACCCTCTCAGGAGCTGCCTCAGCCCATTGCAGCAAAAATTTCAGCTTCTAGTGGGTGGAGACTGATGAAGATCTCAACACATGTATTGTGTTGTTTCAGGTAGAGGTGGAGGTTGAGCAGATCTGCAATATGACTGACGTTGTTTGGTCTTCATCTTTATTTCATGTGATGAGGAGGTGGGAGGGTGGAGATTACTTGAAGTGCCTGGCTAGAGGCAGAACATAATTTATCAGGGTTTGTTTGTCTGGAGGAGTACACAGCCCATATATAATGTAGAAACATGTTAAAAAATAGGGAGCTGTTGTCTTTTAAAATCAGTGAGTGCTGAAGTCTTTTGGTTTAAAATCTTTCAGTATGTCTAAAATGAATGAAGAAAGTGTGTATAAATAGTACCAATAAAACTAAGCCCTTCATAAACTCAGAGTAATGTGTATTTTCCATGTTTTGGCTGAATTACCTGAAACTTCACGTAGATTTATCCTTGTCAGTTCTTCTGAAATCACATTTAATAGAGATGTTCTTTTCATATGTGATCTGTAAACAGATATTTTGTTTATTTCTACTGCAGGAAGTGTCAATTCCCCCACTTTTTTCCTCTCTTCCTTTGCGTTCTTTTCTTCCTTCTTCTGATTTAAGCCTGGTGGCGATATGTTATAGTTAAATTATCAGAGAGGGAGAGGGATGGTGGTGTCCTCTACCTCGTTGTTAAAAAGTCTATATTTTTGTTTTCTGCAGAGTACTAAGAGCAAGATAAATGAGCAGGGTATTGCCATCCTTTATCACGGTCAGAATGATAAATGACATGTCCTGGAAAGTTTAAAGATGTGTAAGAATGCAAATCCTTGGCCTACAAGGATGTGTGGTTGAAAGTGCTGATCCAGCTAGGAGTTAGGTACATCCTTAAATCTAAGCACAAGCATTGCTTCCATTGGTGCATACCTGGCACCACACTGAGTAGCATAAGAAAAGCTCTTTCTGTGAAAGGAGTTTGATTTGTTTTAGTGGCTTGAAGTAGGATAAGGAAATGAGCCTTTTCCTATCCCCTGGAAGAGTAGTCTGAGAGTAGTTGCTCTTCTGTGCTACTGTTCTTGACTCTATGGTGTGAACTGTTGTAGATGGAAACCCTAATGGTTTGGTGTTTGCTGCCTCACAGATGCATCCATCCACTTCTCCTCCTTGCTTTTCACACTCTGCCCATGTCTGCTAACCATGAGCAGAAGAACAGCTTGCATGTAGTAGCTAATAACACCTTGTCTGTAGCACAGCACCTTGGCCTAGAAGGGTGGAAGCGTTAGAAGAGACAGAGGATGTTACATGGGAGTGCATAGCTTTTCCTCCCTTGTGAACAGGGAAATATGTAGAAATTTTCAATCATGTACAATTCAACTTCTTTCCCTCCTGTCCAATGTAAAAAGCCTTTGGACTGAAACTCTACACTGGCTTGTTCTCCACCAGCCTGAGAAAGAAATCTCTTGGAAAAGTGGCTAAAGGAGGCTAGCTGGTTTTTTTCTGGCTGCTGATGGCCGTGTGCAGCAGGCAGAGGGGTCTAAATCTTCAGCATCTTCATTAACAACTTGGACACAGCACTCAAAGGAATACTGGGTAGGTTTGCTGATGACACTAAATTGGGAGGAGTTGTCAATTCCCTCGAGGGCAGAGAGGCCCTGCAGAGAGACCTAAACAAATTAGAGAGATGGGCAATCTCTCACCAACCCTATGACGTTTAACAAGGCAAGTGCTGGATTCTGCTCCTGGGATGGAGCAACTCTGGTTGTGTGTACAGACTAGGGAAGGAAAGGCTGGAGAGCAACGCTATGGAAAGGTACCCGGGGGTCCTGGTCAATGGCAAGTTGATTATGAGTCAGCAGTGCCCTGGCAGTCAGGAGGGCCAGCCATGTCCTGGGGGGCATCAGGCAAAGCATTGCCAGCCGGTCCAGGGAGGTGATTGTCCTGCACTGCTCTGCACTGCTGCGGCCTCAGCTTGCATATTGTGTGCAGTTTTGGGCACCGCCATATAAAAAAGACATTTAGCTCTTAGAGAGTGTCCAAAGGAGGGCCACGAGGATGGTGCAGGGTCTGGAGGCAAAGCCGTATGAGGGGCAGCTGAGGTCACTTGGTTTGTTCAGCCTGGAGGAGACTGAGGGGAAACCTCACTGCGGTCTTCAACATCCTCACGAGGGGAAGCAGAGGGGTGGGTACTGATCTCTTCACTCATGTGACCAGTGACAGGACTCGAGGAAATGGCAGGAAGCTGAGTTGAGGGAGGTTTGGGTTGGATATTAGGAAAAGATTTTTCACACAGAGGGTGGTTGGGCACCGGAACAGGCTCCCCAGGGAAGTGGTCACAGCACCAAGCCTGCCTGAGTTCAAGAAGCATTTGGACAACACTGGTTGGGCACACGGTGTGATTCTTGGGGTGTCCTGTGCAGGGCCAGGAGTGGGACTTAATGATACTGATGAGTCTCTTCCAACTCAGCACATTCTGTGATTCTGTGATCTTTTCTCTATCTGGGTCTTTTCCTGGTTGTCCTTTAGTGGAAGGCTCTGTTTTTAATTTCCCTGTCTGGTCTTTTTTGTTCTCTACAGCAGTCTTTGAAGGTTACACATTCCTCTGCTGTATATCTTTTGTCCAAGTGCGACATCTTTCTGTTCTCTATTCTCTTCCTACTTGTTTCTTCTCTTCTTTCCCTTTATTTTAGTCCTATGTTCTCTTTATTCTTTTGGGTTGTTTTTGTTTAGGTTTGAGAAGAGACACACCTGAGTTTAAGTATAGTTGGCTATTTGGACTTAACTTGGAAGTTTTCCTTACAAATGCTAAGTAAGCAAATGGCTCAGTAATTTGCCCCTTCATTTCTTAAAGCTTTTTCCAGTGACAGCTGAAAAGTTTCCCTAACTTTTCCCATCCTGCACGCAGCTTTTGTTGCCATTTGATAATCCTGGGCACCAAAGCTTTCTTTGTCATACCTGTGAGAGGCTGTGCTGCACAGTTCTTACATCCGAACCAACTGATGTTTCCCTTTTCCATTGTAAAATATTTCAGCTTTTCCTTTCAAAACACGCATGCAAGTGTCCTCCTCCCCTCTGGCCTTTGACTCTGCCTTATAAAACTGAAACAGAGATCTAGGTAATCACTGACAGCAGGACTTCTCTGCCCAGTTGCATCCAGAAGCCCCTTCTTCAGCTACTAGATGTTCTGAGGGCCACGTGTGAGTAAAAAGGGGCCAAGGGGCATTTTGATGTTAAGCAAGGATTTCTTGGTTCTTGTGTGGAGATGGCGTATATGGAGCCTGGGATTAAAGGTGAGAGGCGTAAGAGTTTATTTGATAACAGAAGGGGGTTTTTTTGTATTTTTGAAAAAGTGGGTTTTGCACTATCCAGCTTACTTGCCTAAGTTCAACTGAGAAAATGTAATTTTCAGTAAAAATGGTTCATTTTTCTGTTGCAAAGATTTCTTTGTAATGGTGTTAATTGCCTTTCCATCTTTTTACTCTTTTACCTTAACAATTTGATTATGCATGTATTTTTGCTCTCTAGAGATGGTGGGTGCCATACAATCTCTGTTATAAACTGTTATCATGTAATTAGCAGGGAAAGATGTCTCTCAAGTCTGATCTCCTGGCTTCTTTGTTGCTCAAGAAGCAAAGAGGAGCTGAATTACTGGGTTTGAGTCCTTGACTGCAAGTCCTTGTTGTGTAAATTTGACATAGGTGACTTCTGTTTCAGAGAACCATCTCTTTCTTCACTTTGGAGCTTTGTAGATGTTAGGACCATGCTTTAATGACTGCAAGGAATTCTAATGAGTTTCCTGGTTGTGCTCTATGTACCCCTTGTATGAAGTGGGCTTGCACACAGATCTTCCTTATTTATCTAGTTATGCTCTCAGATAGTTTTTTAAAGATTCCTCTTACAAAGTCTTACAGCTAACAACTGAAAAATAAGCTTTGCTCTCCCTTCTCAGCTTCCTGTCTTCTAAACCAGCCTGTTTGGGATGTTTCTGCTACATTCTTCTCAAAGCCATGCTGAGAGATTTTAATTTCTTTTGGTGATAAAATTTCACCCATTATGTTTTAGGGCCAAATTTTGCACACTGTTCTGTGAATAACACTTCCCTGCAGTGGTGTACTAGTGTGACTGTGTTTTGTTCTAGGAGTGGTACCCAACTGAGAGTTTAGACCCTGATTTCTTTTTTTAACTCAGACTCATTTGCAGTTTTAAACTGTATGTGAATTTTGAATCACTGGTGACCAATGAAATATTTAGGCACAGTCTTTGGAAATGCCTTGAAGATATTTGAAACCATCTGCCTCTGTCCCTTCTTTTGTCCCAGGGGAAAAAACCCTCTTTAGTTTGGGTGTAGGGGCTTCAGAAGGGAAGTGCTTTGTATTGTCAATGATTCCCTGCATGTGATGGGGTTTTGCATTTGCTCGTGGCAAGCAGACAGTCAAATGTAGTTACAGAATTATCACAGTCCATTGCATGGGACATTCACTGGTTAGCCTTTGATGAGCTGGAAATGAGTGAGCTGTGAATTGCTTTGTGTCATACTTTGCTGTTGTTTTCCCCTCTCCTGGCTGGCCACCTGTAATGTAAATTGAGTGCAATGTTGGTGGTTTGTGAATTGAAATCCCTTTGCACTGGAAGATTAGCTTCCCCAGCAGATGAGCCTTTCATCTGTACCTATAAGGACAAAAAGCCCTCTCCAGAAAGGTGTGTGACAGCACTTTCATGACCTCTTTTTTGCACTGACTCAACAATATCGTAAACTCACCTTTGTGAGCCAAACCAGACTCAGGCTGTTCCTGCTGTTGTCATTTATTTCAATTTCTATTTCAATATTTTCCTGCTTACCTTTCACAACGGATGGGAGGAGTGAAGGGAGGGAAGAGAAGGAGGGGTGAAAAGTAAAAAGGTGCACAAAGATTAATATGCTGTGTAATTTCCTCTTTTAGAAGGAGGGGAGAGACACACCTGGGAAAATAGGTTATCAGACCTCTAAGCATATATGAAATACTCTGCTTTCTAATAGACACTGTGGTGTTACATCGAGGCAGTCACTTACTCAGCACTAAAACTATATGACCAGATTAATTTTGAGAAGAAATGATGTGGTTTTCTCTGTGTCTCCATTTTTACTGCCCTTAGATAAGTTAGGGCCCTTGGTGCTTATCACTTTTTAATGATTTGTTCTTACCTCTGCTCCTTGCTTCTGGCTGTTTGTTCTTTACTACTTAGGTTGTTACTCATGTTCATGTAGAGACTGGAGAGTTAATAGAAAATGAAGATTGGAGTTGCTCTCACCTTCCCCCTTCTCCTGTAAGGTTGCCTGGGACAGCTCCATGCACATTTATATATGGCTTTGCAGCTTCTTGGCTTCTGAGTGTGTTATAGTTGTATCAAAGTATAAAACTAAAGCTGAGAAGCTTATTCATATCAATTTCTTTGGATTTATAAAGCCACTGATTAGTCGTCTTTTAATGTGGGTATAAACTTAGGAGAAAAATGTAGTCTCTGTCTTACTTTTATATGAATTTTGCAACAGTCATATGTATTACATACCTGTATATATATACTCAGCACAGAGGTCAAAAATCAAGCTATTATACTCAAAGATCTCTAGTTCTTGCTTAATTTATGTGCATGTCTTGTCACACTGGAACACTGTTAGGTACATGCTTATTTTTAAGCGTTAAATATATTCAAACAAATTAGAGAAGAGGGTTTTTATTTATGTATATTTTGGTTTTCAGTTTGGTGCATTTCATCACTTCAATGGTAAAAAAATGGTGGTTATTTTGTGTCCCTTGGCAAGATGGTTGTTTTCTAGTCAGTCCCCAGCCCCTGACTTGGGTGCTTTCTCCTTTTGCATACTTGCTGCATTAATACAGGTGCAGATTTGGGTCTTTCTAGTTGCAAGAGAAGCTTTCTGTGGCTGTAGCTTTAATCCCTTTGCCTGGAAAGATGGTTTGGCTACCTCAGCAGATTGTTCCTGTCAGCCTCCAGGATAGATTATAAGCGCATCATTCTGCCATAGAAAGGGTGAAGCTGGATGAGCCAAAGTGGGAAGATTCTGCCTGTGATGATAAATGTCCTCTATCTCTGACCCCTCCAGACCTGGAATGGGTCTCACTGCCTATGGCCAATATATATGTATATTTTAGTCTTGTCTTTTCTTTAAGGTCACAAGAACCTTCCTCTTTGAGGATGATGGGTATGACAGCACGTATGTCCTTACTATGGCTCATCTTGGGAATGCTTTGCAAATGAGAGGGTTCAGACCTGCTCAGCCTTGCCTGTGCTTGGGTAGTGCTGCAGGACTCTCATAATGGCTAGGTGGCTTCTGCAGGGAAAGGCTGCATCAGCAGCAGTGCCAGCAGAAGCCTGGAGGTAGAAAAGCACATTCCAATGTAGGAAGCTATCTGGAGAGCCCTTGATGTCTTGAAATACAGTGTAAAGTAGCTGAAAGACTACTCTATTCTTGGCTTTGCAAATATCAGCACGTGGATCCAAAGCTGTACAAAATGAATGAGGGCAGATGTTTCTAACTGGAGCTGTTTTAAGCAGCAGTTGGTTTATCAGGCTGATGTTGCTCTTCTCTCAGTGACAGGTTACACTTCAGTTATTTGAAGAGATTCTCATTGTGAAATACTTGACTCAGCATTTGATGCAACAGAGGCAGCAGATCTTGTCAGTAGGAAGGAGGGGAACAGAAATGAGCTGCTGTGGCAGGCTTGGGTAAGAAACCTCCCATCAACAAAGGTCCACCACTGAATAGCAGCTGTGTCAGTAGTTTTGCAGATGTTCCTCTTCCAACAGATACGTTTTGTATTTTCTCTGAAACTTTAACCTTCTTGCATGTATTAAATGTCATATCAGCTATTTCTGGGGGTGTTATAACCTCCACACGCGTGGGGTCACAAGGAGGGTAGTAGGGAAATGATGCATTGATTTATTGGTGGGATCAATTAACCACCTTATTTTTTATTACGATTCCAATAAGTATATCAGCATGTTAATACAAACAAACAAACAAACAAAAACAAAAAGCCGACCTCAAATCAGGCTTGAAGCTCTTCCTCTCCCTGCTGTGCCCCTGATAAATATGCCTAGATTCAATAATCCTTCCATGAATTTTCAAACTGACAAGGGCATGAAGAAGTTCTTCCCAGCTATTGAACTGTAAATTGTTGCATATGGCACCTGGAGGAGTTGGAATGGGTTTGTACAAGTAATTCAGTGTATTCATCACACTTTCTCTAATGCATGCAGTGGTTCACATTGAAGCTGAGAAAGATGATTCATATTGCTTTCTTCTCTCCCCCCTGTCAGTAGCAGCAGTAGCCCTCAGAGCAACATTTGAAACAGTAAATGCCTGAAATGCCTGGCCCACAGCCACATGTTACTACTTCTCTGCTGGGCCTTCTGATGGTACTGTAATCAGATGAGGGACAAGATAGGAACTGTTCTTTTCCATGGGGAAAATCAGACTGGGGTATTTAATAAAAAAAAAAATTTAATTACATATTTAAGTTGGCCAGCAAATATTTTTCAGTCCTATGGCCTATGCTGTCAGAAAACACCCCTTTTTTTTTTTACCTCCCATCTAAGTTATCTTATATGATTTGTGAGACTTTATGCTCTATTCTGAATTTTCATGTGAATATTAGCACCCCCAGGATATGCTCCCCACCCGGAACATGGACTTTTTGAGTTCCCTTAGCATCAGTCTAAGTGGTTACACTAGGGGAGGGGTATCCTGTGATACTGTGCTCCTATCAGTTGTTAATATTTGTGTTAATATTGTTACTGTCATATGAGTAGGCTTGGGTTGTATGGTGGCTGCATCCCTTTAAAATGTGAGGATGTGGAGTACAGGTGCGTCTGAAGGGGGTGTTGGAGGTAAAACAATCTGTTTGCAATTATGAGACTCAAAATGGCAGTAAACCTCTTTATTTCCCCTGATTTGATTTAGGTTCTCCTTTAGCTTGACTCTGAACTATATTCCTGTCATGCTGCTGTTCTAGCTACCTCCGGGCGTTTGTCAGAGACTGGCTAATTGAAGCACACACTCCGGCTTGGATCGAAATTGCTGTTTTGATTAAAATTGTAGACGCTACTGCTGCTTCCTTGTGGAGTTCTTTCTGTGAAGTACTAGGACTTTGGTTTGTAGGTTTTGGTTCTCCAAGGTTTTTAGGAAAGCACGAAGGCTCTGAATGTAGCAAAAAGTGGAAGGTTAGGGCAAAGGCAGCATCAGGGAACAATCCTATCACAGAATCATGGAATATTCTGAGTTGGAAGGGACCCACAAAGATCACTGAAGTTCTCAACAGTTCTGGAAAAACTGCATCCCACTTCCAAACCAGTTGCATAATCCCGTGAATGCAGTGAAATTCTTGGTCATCTTAAGCCCTATCCTTCAGATACTTCCACACAGTTTTTATATATTCAGGCCATAGATCTAAGTGCCTGACAGTCCCTAAAATGCAAGTTTTGTGTTTCTGTTATGTCTCTTCTTTTGCATACCTTGGCACCCTTACGATGTTCACATTCAAGGGTGTTTTTCCTTTCAACAGGTGTATTTTGCTGTGATATTAATATCTTAATTTCCTAAGACATCTGTGAGACTTGCTGGTTTTGACTACCCTGTTTGTCTCAACAGAGAGGAAGAAGGGGTTCTCTTCCTTTTCCTCCAGCCTTCTCAGGACAAGTCCATGCTGGCAGGACCTCCAGCTTCAGGCTAAGTTGTGGCCATGGGGGACTTAGCCAGATATGCAGGAGGCTCTGTGGCCCTTTGCATGGCAACTGTGGTGGGAATAGAAGATGGGAGGAAGGTGTGTTGGGAGCAGAGTTTGTCAGGCTTATAGCTGCTACTCCAGCAGTTTTTTTCAGAGCAACAGTGACAGAGCTGATAACTTATTCCTCTCTATTTTTTATCATGTTTACACTGTCACCTGTAGTCATGGAGGCTGGCTCCTATCTTCAGCCCTGGAGCCCATGGAGATGAATACAGCCTTGGAGTACACAAGAGGGTTTGATTGTTGGTGGATTTTTACCAGGAAGCTGTTGCTGTCCTTGTGGCTTCTGGTGTGACGCATTCTACCCAGATACCTTTGACAATTTCAGTCTTTTCCTCTGTAAAATGGGAGATGTGTTTGTTCAGATGAGGTTTTGGTGATAAAGGCTTCATATTAAGGTGTCGTCCGAGAGAGGGCAGATGATCTTCTGCCGCCTAGGCAAAAACAGTTAACAAGTAATGGCTGTGGGAAGCACCAGGGTGAGGCCATGAGCCATACCCAGGGATCTCACAGGCAATGTCTTACCCTTGGTTTCTCATGTCAGTCTAGGTGAACATCATTTACTTACCAAGCTGCTCTTAGGAGCATGAATTATCTCAGACTCCTTTATAGACACATTGGCACTAATTACATTTGCAGGTCTGCAGTTGGCAAAGCTGTAGGAGAGGGAATTGGTTTATCTCTGTCACCCTGCTGACCTGTCACTACTGATGACAAAATGGGAACTTGAAAGAGCTCAAGTGACACCTGGCTTGAGTCAGAACAGCTACTGAAGCCGTCTCCTGCCTTGGGAATGAGCAGGTGACTCTCCCACGCCATTCCTCTGCACACACATTGCATACAGTGGCAGGAGCAGCCTGGTATCTCCCTGCAGTGCTGCTAGGTAGTTCCTAGCGGGGATGGAGGGGTTATTAGAGTGAATAGTTTAGTATGACAAAATCACATAGCAAGCAAGCATATATTTTATATGTAAAAAATATGCACATATCTGTGGAGGAGAATAAATATCTCTAAATTTCAGGTTGATGTTGAGATGTAACCTCTGTGTGTGTGTGTGTGTGTGTGTGTGTGCAAAACATGTTTGATCATACTTATGCCTTTGTAAACCTAAGATTTTTTTAAAACTTGTGCCCTACATCTCTTAAGCCTGGAAGAATATTATGCTTAACACAGTTGAGCAAAGTGACGTTTGGCCATTGAGATACTCTTCCAAAAATACCTTTTTCCCTGTCAAAGTATATTCTTGCTTAGGAATTTTCAATATTTCGCTGAAGTCCTGGTCCTTTTGACATGAGTTTTAATGTTAGCTTTTGCAGAATCAAAATGTCATCCTCTGTGTGTGGAGTCTCAGTCTTGGTGTCCAGATACCAATTGCTTCCTTTGTCTCCTTTTGTACTTATCAGTACAAAGACTTTTTTGTTAGTTGAAGCATGAAATTTTTTTGTGCTCTCAAACTGAGATGCACTTGTGGTTCAAAAGCACTGCAGGAAGAACAATTTCTTACAGAGTGTCCTGGGACTATAAATAATAAATGCTGTGACTCAGAGTGATGCAGGCAACATACATGTGCAAGGTAAAGATTCAGTAAATAATGATTTACCTGCGCTTTGTCAGCTCTAAACCAAGAGGGATCTATTCAGACTTCTTTGCTAGCTTGATGAGTTTTGTTTGTGCTGTACTGCCTTTTAGGAGTTCTAAAACATGAACTCTATTTCTTTTGTGGTGCTGTTTCTGAAGGCCCTTTATGAGAGGTATTAAATATTTATCAAACCCTTAGTTCTGAGCCAAGACCTCCTATTCAGACCTCACTGACTTGCAGTAGGTGCTGACTGTGAAGAGCTTGGAACTGCCACACTTAGTGCCTTATGGTGCAGTAGTAATGGACAGTTATTATTTCAGAGTTGTTGGAATTATTTGATTATGCTGTGTGTGTGTGTTCCACTTTAATGATGTAGTTTTGTACTTTGTGGTGTGGCAGATTGACAACAGGACCCTCTTCAGGACTGGGATTAAATTATCCAACTCTATGTGATGTGATAAATTGTACCTGTGAAATCTATGCATATAACTCATTCCATTGGTAGGGAAGAAGCGTATTCATAGATAGAGGACCAGGCTCTGTATGTTGTCCTTTCTTCCCCACTAAAATACACACCAGACATGGCGTGTCCTGGTTATCAAGGGTCCCATGGACACAGCCGAAAGTCTGTAGAGTCAGTGGAAAGGTTTCTGTTAGCAGCAGTGGTAGGTCATGCAGTGGAGCTTTCTGAAGTGCAGAAAACACAAAGTCAAGATGTGTTTTCTCAAGTGAAGTCAGCTACAAATCTAACTCCACTCCTTGACTTTCAAAATTCAGAGGAAAAACATCAGACTTGTTCCACATGAGGCAGCACCTTTGTATTCAGAGGGGCTAGGGGCCAGTGAGATGGTCTAAAAAGAGAAGTGTGTCTCTGGATATCCTTAGTCCTAACAGGACAGGGTGGAGACACTGGGCAGGTTCTCTTCTATTTGCTCTTTTTTAATTATTTATTTCCCCCAGACAGCTGTGACTGACCAGTGTCCCTTTGAGATCCTCTCAGGACAGGCACAGGGTCATGCTGTAGTTCAAAGTCCACCTTAAGTGGGTGGAAAGAGGTGTTACAGAACTTTTCCTCTTTTTTTCATCCTTCTTATTTCACCTGTTAGGTTTCACTTTAAGGGAAAAATCCTCACAGATAGTCAACAAGATGTGTCCTGCAAATATACAGTCAACACATTTACAGAGAGCCTTGTATGTTTGCCTGTGATCTGTTTGCAAGTATATCCCTGAGGCTGGAATTTCCCTTCTGTGTTCAGTGATGTGACTTCCTGCCACGAAGCCTTTGGTGAATGCTGTGGGCAAAGCTGGGTTATCATGCCCATGTAGATCCTGCTGTGGGATTACGACTGGAAATGTTCCCGGTGAGTACTGTCTGATTTGCCGTCTTCAAGAAGCTGCTCAGTCCCCCCAGGTTCAAGCTCTGCTGAGAAGATTGGTGTAAGACACTTTCACCTCCATGACCTTCAGCTTGTGTGCAGTAAGAGACTTTCATAAGCTTCAGGATCATTTCTGTGCCTTCATACTTAAGAATTACTTGTTTCCACCGAAAAAGATAACTTTATTTTGAAAATACTGTTCCCTGGATCTCTGAAGGAGGGCAGTCACAGCCAGGTTCAATGCCAAGCCGTTTGCTGACCGTCACAGCTGGGAAATTGCTTCCCTGGTGCCAAGGGAATTGCTAGAAAGCATGACAAAAGGCTTTCACGTCCTTTAGCAAGGGGCTTTTTTTTTTTTCCCCTTTCTCTCCTATTGTTTTCTTCTTTCGTGTGATGTGTTTGGAGTAACAGTAGCATTAATGATACTCAAAAGCAGGATTTCTAAAATGCATGTGTGTGTGCGCGTCCCCTCCCCAAACCAGTTTGCCGCCTGTCTCCCAAGACACGCTCGGCTCCGTGAAGCAGCGCGGCGGTGTTTGTTTCAGTGTGGCTGCCCGTTGGGGATTTGCGGGAATACTGCAGCAAATCATCCTGCATGCAAGGCTGACCTCTGGGAGGCTAACAAATTGAGGTGAGCCAGCTGGAGCGATAGGACACTGCCGGCGGACAGAGCATGCTCAGACCTGGGGGAGAAAGGTAGCTCAGGCTGCAGATGGTGCGCGGGTTACGGTGCCGAGAGCCGATAGAAAGGATTTTGCCTTTTTCTTTGTGGTGGTGAGGAAAGAAGAGGACTGGAGAGTGTTCGTTCCCCTGCAAAGCATAGCCTTAAGGTGTCTTCTTTTTTTATTTCTCCTGTGAAAGAGAGGCACTGGATAGCCTTTCCTGTTATTTAGCAACACCAGGTATGCGTGCATGTGCTGGAAACACTGATCTACCAGTGATAGTAGTTCCAAGACTAGAGAGGTTGCAGATGCTCTGAATTACTGCATTTCTTTGCTGGGTGTCATTGTAACTGTGCTCTGTTTGCTGTGCTGATCACATACGGCTCTGAATTCAGTTTTGCTGGCAGTCCTGGCTGCAGTGTACTTCGGGAGGGGGGGAGGTTAGCATGTTTTTGATGATATCTCCTTGCTCCCCCCTCCCCGCAACTTCACACTGAGTCTCTCCTCTGTGCCTGTGCACATGTGGGAAGGGAGGCAGTAGTTCATTTGTAATCCCAGGTCTTTGTAGTCCCTCTTTGTTTGACTAGTGGTTTGCTGTATCGTTTTAAAAACAAAAGTCTCATGGGGAGAACATCTGTGAGCTGGACCAAATTCTGTAGGTTTTCAGAAATGTGTTTTTTATTGGACAGGTGCTGCTATGGGATTACTTTTTTTTTACCATCCCCTAAAAGCATGCTAATGTAGAGCTTGTGGTAACCAAGGAGGGATTTTCAATGTTCTTATTGGCTGTGCTGTGCTCCCAACAATTTTGGCTCCTGTTTAGAATTTGCAGCACGCAGGAGCAATCTTGGGCACCATGCTGATGGGAAGCAGGGAGAGCTCAGGCTGTAAATGCTTCTAAGCACCAGTCCCAGTATCAAAATAACACAGGTACTCTGCCCGTTGGAGAACAGAGAAAGAAAGGATAGATAAAATACAGAGAAAAACAAATGGCAGCTAGAGCACAGAGGCACAGTTGGAGTGGCTGAAGCTCATCTTGTTCAGTACTTTGGGATTTTACATCATATTCTTTTAAACTCACTTTTGCAGCATTGGTAAATTTTCCCTTCTGCCACCCTCACTCCGTCTTTACTTCAGGCAGACCACTGAAGTAAGATAAAGCTGCTGCTCTCTGACACCTCTTTTTCTGACAAAGGTATCTTGCTTACAGACTAAAAGCAAGAGACCAGGCAAAACAAGAGATTTTTTACTCTTATGACAGAGCTGTTAATGCCAGTATAACCTGATAGGTTTCAATGGGATTCTCGGGTGAACAAAGATCAGCTGGAATGAACTGTCTGTTAAGCTTTCCCTTCTGTCTAGCTGTGGTTATTTGGAGTAACTCAGGTTTTCATCTTTAGGCTTGGGACTGCCAGAACGTGGAGAAGACTTGAGGGCTGAGAGAAGTACCTTTTTTGTTTTTTAAAATTTTTTTAATGTTTTTTAGCTCATTTTTCTTACATCTCTTGCCTCAGGCTTGTTTATCAGAAATGTGTCTTATCTAGGGGAATTTTCTGGAGATTAGGTTAGTTTTTTCTGAGGGAAGGTTTTCATTCTCCATGTCATTATGGGTGGAGGAGAGAACTTGAAAATGTGGACCTTAAAAGCCCCAAAAGTATTCTTTTTAGATTTGTACTTTTAGCTCAGTTTTGTGGCTTACTTCTGTGCTTTGACTGCTTAGTGCTGGAATTTTTTTTTAACCTGTTATTTTGTAGATCAAGACAGCAGTATCAACAAATATTAAATCAATGGTCACTAGTCAAAAAGAAAATCAGGTTGGACCTCCTTCTGTCCCAGCTGTCACAGACTCTGAAATTTAATGGAAGAAAGCTTAGGTTTTCTATCCATAAGTGCAGCCTGTAGGTGTCCTGTAGCGACCAGCATTGTCCTGTTCCTACTGAAGGTATGTTTGCAGTAGGGACCATTGCACAGAGCCTCAATCTCCTTGGCTGCAGTCTCGTTTAGAAAGATTTACAGTTTTGCTTTCTATTCCTCACTTACGCTCAACCATAAAAGCTGGAGATAGACCGAATTTTTATCACAACTGTCTATAGATAAGGTTTTTGTAAGACTTTTTTTAATATATTGTAATATTTGATTTTATTTTTTCTGAATAAGGCTCTATTTTTTAAATTCTATTTGAGACTACATAGTTAAGATATTCTTATTTTTTTGTATCTCCTCTTTGTATCAGGCTTCATTAATGATATTTTTATCTTTAACTGCTGGGTTTGTTCCCTTCAGGAATCTGCTCTTTTCCTGTTTAAAAAGTCAGCACTTCTACACTTGACTGCTTTTTACAAAGAAAATGTTCCAGTATATCAGTCATTCAGTGTACCATCCTTTCTTTAATGTGCTATGTACTGTGAAAGATATATGTATCTCATTAAATAAATACAGTGAATAAGATGGTAACAGCTTTTGGGGCTGTGGGGATTGACTTGCTTGTAGTTCTGCGGGAATCTGTGACAGAGATGAGAATAAAAGCAAATTCTTGGCTGCCAAATCCTAACTCCCCCTCCTTCCAATCGGGAAAGTTGCCTTCTAGCAACTTCAGCTTTGAGTATGAATGAAGTAGGTATTTAAAATTGCATGTGTTATATACATTGCATCCTTAGCTAAGCCTCTTGCATCAGGGATGGGAGAAAGAACAGAAGACATTTTGCAGGGGAAGTGTGAAATGCCATGTTTGCACGCCTTTCTTTTCCTGTACTGGTCCTGGAAAGCCAGTCTAGCTAGAGATGGATCTGGGGGTAGGGAGCGCTGGTGGGGAAAATATCCTTGAGGAGGGAATATCTCCTCCCACCCCTCCCACTGTGTTGCCATAACAAGAAGAAGGTCAGGACTCCCTGTGCATTTCCTGCCCATGTGGCTCTGGCTCAGCTCCTTCCCTGTCCTGTGGCAAAGGCATAACTCTTCCAGTTATGCTGCATTTCTGGGAACTGTGGAGATGGTTCTGTTTGGACACCATGGCCACAGCTGGCAGGCTGTGCCTGGGAGCTGGTCAGCTGGGCCAAACCCAAGTCGGCCTATGAGAGGAGGCATTTCTCTGCACAGAGTGGTGATGCTCTCTGGAAGTGTGTATCCTTCATGGGGTTTCTCTTCCATTTTGTGAAGCTTTTTAGCCTGCAGTATCTCTGGAAAACTGAACATTGCCTTGAAAATGCTTGGGCATTGTTAACAAAAGCTTGTCAAAACATGAATAGACAAAACCAGCACTTTTCATTCTGTTAATACCTGCAGGACTAGGTGATCCTTCTTTAGGTACACTGTTCACCCTGGTCACCCTTGGCTTTTTCCTTTGGGGATTTTATTAATGTATGTTTATGTCTTTTTTTGTGGCTGTTTTTTTATTTTGCAGGCTTTGTAGCTTTTCTCTCTATTTCTTATCTAGATTGTAATTTTTAAAATGGAGAAGAGATTTGGAACGTTGTCCATCATATTAATAGCTTCAATGATTCATCCTACTGTAGCTTCACAATTAAAAAAAGAACAACAGACCTCATCTCTTAAATGAATCCAAACAGTCCTTTATGCCAACTGCCTATTAGTAGAAATTCCCCTCTCATCCCACCCACTCTGATCTCCTAGACATGGTAACGAGAGATGAAGAGCCACATCTCCATCTCTGTTTCCTATTGCTTTCCCACTTCCTGAGGATGTTTAAAACATCAGATGACCAGTAGGTAACAGGCAGAAGGTGCTACTGTGTCCAAACTTGTATGAGAGTACCACGGACCTGCAAGATGCTGGAGGTCTGTGCCAGAAGTGCCTGCTGAACACACCAGATGCACGTTCCTGAAGGCTTTATGTGCTCACCAGCAGTCAGTGCTAGTTAGAGAGGCGGTAGCTGGGCTGAGAGGATGAAACTGTGATACTTTTGCTAAGTGAGTGGAGGTGGAGGAAGAGAATGGGGTAAATTCCTCATGCCTGTGAACTCTTTTGGAAAAGAGTAAAGACGAGCTGACCAAAATAGAGTCCCTCCCACAGGCTCTTCGCCTCTGGAGCGGCATCCATTGTGGCTGAGCTGCAAGCCTCAGGACATGCTCTCATTTCCATTGCATAGTGAGCCACCCCTACGCCAGTGTTTTTGTTGAACTCCCTGTCTCTGATTGTAAGTCTGCTGCCCCACTGTCCTGTCAGCATCGCTGCCTCTTCTTCCTCTTTCTCTCACTCCTGCTCCTCCCCTGCAGCCCACTCCTCTCAGGAGTGTTCAAGAGCATGTCCCATCCCCTCCCATGGGGCGTCATTGCCCTCTGCCAGCTTGGCAGCGAGAAGCTCTGCACAGCTTTTATGTGCACGTCTCTTCTGGCTAGGCTCTGGTCTGTCAGCTGTCGTGTCTCCTGGTGCTGAAGGATGGTGCTTTAGCATTTCAAAGCAGAGAGTAAAAAAATGTCAGTCCATGCAATTTCCTTGGTAACTGGGACATATTGCTCACATGGAGCAAAGCCGTGGTTATCCTATGTCACTGGGAAGCAAGAGGGCCAATGAGTGTGGTGGGGTGGGGAGGAGGTAGTTCGTGGGCAGCTGGGGGTGTGACTGGCCTAGATGCTGACCTATATGTAGAAAGAAACAGCACAGAGCACTCTGCTCTTACAGAGGGTAGCAGTGTGTCCAGCGTGCCACTTCTGCAAGTGCTTTCCAGTTCTTAAGATGTTCTCCAATGACGCTGTGGGAGGGGAGTGACAGGTGTCTAGACCCATTTTGTCAGGGAGCTTTAGTAATGAAGGTTTCTTTTATCATGAAGCAGCTCTCTTTAGGTGGAAGACTAAATACTTCTACCTATTCCACAGTTACCTGCTGCCTCCTGGGAAAGTTTCCCATCCCAGGACTGCTGCTGCTCACAGTTCCTAACAGCTGATCCCAGCTTGGGGGACTGAGGAACCTGGGGACATGGAGAATGATTGCTTGCCTTTACCCCCTTGGTGCAGCCTCTCCTGGGTAAAAGCAAACAGTGGGATTGTTTGTTACTATTTATGTTCTGTCATTCCCTGAAGGACCAAAAATTTTAGTTCTCGAAGGTCTGTTTTTACTGAAAGTGTCAGATTGAAAAAAAGGTGGTTGATAAAATGTGGGAAACAGGCAAAGAATTAAGACAGTTCCCTGAGTACCTGTGAAATTCTCCTCTCATTTCTGCCTGCGACATCCCTTCCTGTCCACATCCCCTTGCTTACTTTCATCAAAAGCAGCTTTCAGCTAAGCAGCATGAACCAGGATTTAGGAACTGGCAATGAGGAGCAGAAATGAAGATGGATTACTTCAGCATTGCTAGCATTTAACAACTATCCCTGACACCTGGTTGGCTAAAGCACATGCACTCACTTCAGCTAAGTGCAGGGAAGTGAAAGAGCTGCAGTGAGGAAAGAGGTGGAACAGGGCCTTGCACATGATTTTTGTTAAAAAGCTGAGTTGTTCATTCTTAGCCATTTAGTGGGTATGGCTGTAGCAGATTCTGAAATGAAAATTGCTAACCTCTGAACATTGGCCACATCCATCAGGCTGCATCTCTGAAGTGCCTCTTATGCCCTTCCCTTGGGGGTGGAGAGGAGAGAACAAATCAGTCAGGGGTGAAACATTAGAAGAGGATATTTTCAAGAAGGCCTGTTTGGCTCAACGGGTTTGTAATGGTCGGCAGAGCTCTCCATCACCAAAATACCTATGAAATATAGGTGGTATCAGTGGTGGTTTTATGGACTGTGGGCTTCTGATGCCTTTGAAACACCCACACATACACACTCATCTCACCATAATGGAATAATAAAAGAGGCCATGTGGTTTTCCCCCCTCTGCCAAGTTCTTGCAACTTGCATTGACTCCATTGAACTTGTAGTGCTTTGTTCTTCTGACCCTCAGTATTAACTTTAACAATGCCCACAGACTGGCCTTCATTTGAAGTGTGTGCTTGCAGCAGAGGACTTGCTTGTTAAAGGTGTCCTTCATTTACTGACTAGCAGGCTTTGCATGTGGCTGCTGGGGCTCGGTCCTTTTCTCAATGGTGCTGCTGAAGTCATTTAAAGCTGTGCACACAAGATGAGAGGTTTGTAGTGGAGAGGTTATGTAGAGAGAGGGATGATATCGTTAGACATCTTTCAAAGACAGTGAAGAAGTAAAATGAAAGTCTGGTACCAACAAAATAACTTAAGATCTGTCTCCATCAATTTTTATTTTTTTTTCTGAAAATTGGTTTGATGGCATTAGCAGAGCCTGAGTGATGTACCTCTGTCCCAAGTGAGTTTCCATTCAAGGCTGTCCATGGAACAATTGTGGTTGAGTTGCAAAGCCATCAGGAGCAGTAGTTGACAGAGAAGGACAGATGACAGCCATCATTTGTCTCTGCAGGATATCTTTGGTCCCTGGGACAAGACCAGATTTAAATCGATGTGGTTGAAACAAAGGCTAAGTGTTAGGAAAGGGTTTATGACAGTCCTTCCATGCCTCTATCGAGACTGGCTGAAGAGATGAATGAGTACTAAGAATGAGATAGAGAAGCATCTTTGGGGAGTGGTTTATGGAGAACTGATCCTGCCTTGGTAATTAGATGTCCACTGTGGGTCCCTTCCCATTTTCTTTTCTATAGTTGAAATCAAAACAACACCATTTTTAATTTGCTGCTTGCTTTTAGGGAGGCAGTTTTTCAGACCACTTGCCAGAGGAGGTGGACTTCATTTCTGTTTCATTTGAGTAGCTAGAGCTGCTCTGAAATTGAAATGAATTTGTTGCTCAGATCCCCAGAGACCACCTCTTGAATTTGCTTGGCTTACAGCTAGCACTTGTTTCTTTGGCATTATTCAGGCTCCCACATCCCTTCAGTTCTTCATGGATCCTGCAGGCTGTTGGGATCTTACAAGCTGTAGGAATCCCTTATGACTTCATTGAATTCCATAAACGATTCTCCATTCAATTCCAACTTGCAGGATCAAGCTTTTAGGCTGCAGCATCTCTTTTCTAAAGAAGTCCCTTGGCAGGAGAGGTTTAGGTGTTTGCTTTGGTCCCAAATATGTCTGGCTGACTTCCTCCACTCTGCCATATAAGAAGCATCTCTCAGTTAAAATGCTAAGGGTTGCTTGGGATGTCAGAACGTGTGCTCAAGACATTGCTTTTTCCCCCTCCCTGCAAACTTACAACAAAGGAAGTTTAAAATTGCTACCTTTAAAAACAGCAGCTAGAAACAGTCTAAACGGGTGTATACCAATAGAAATTTCCCTTCCTGAAGTTCCCTGTGAGGCATTGGTGCAATTATTTACAGCCTGACTAGCAGTGAATCTTGATGCATAATGAATATTGGAGCCCATAAATACTGTAGGTGAATCAATACCTCAATTGAAGTTCACAGTTGAAAATATAATCAGTACTCTGATATAAGCCAGTAGTGTTTCTACAAAGAAAGAAAACAGAGGCAGGATCTCTCTAACAAAAAAATAAACAGGGAGGCTATGGAGCAGCACAGAAAAGGTTCTCAGGTTGGGGGTAGGAAAATGCCAACACTGAAACCCTTCAAATGTATTAGCTTATCATTTGTATAAGAGTTGGCTGCTGCAGGTCAGACTCTCACTAAATGAAGGTTTGATTACTTTAATGACATATCGGTTCCTCACATAAAGACCAGAGCTCTCCTCTCTCCCATGCCAGTATTTCTTTTGGAAGATGATGGCAGTTCCTAGCCTTTGATCCTGGATTGCAGCCAAAGAAATGCCCAAATGACTTGGGAGTTTCCCACAGGGCAGCCCATAGACCTGCAAGTCCTCCCCCAACCCCCTAATAAAATTAAATTGAATGTGATGTTCATTGGTTCACATTCCACGTTAGAGTATTGTGAAATCTGTACTTGGCAATACTCCTTGTATTATTATTGTCTGCAAAGTGAAGGTGAGAGGCACCGTTGAGCATTTGCAGCTGTACAAAAAGCCCGTGGCAGATCAAGAGGAGGAGCTTGGTCTCCCAACCCCTCTGCGAGTGACCCAGTGATTGCAGTGCTCTCTTTCCTCTCACTGTGGGAGTGGTCTGCAAAAACCAGCTGAGCCCAAGTCCCAGAGTACATACTGGTTTTTTCTGACTGATCTTCACAGATTTTTCATCCTAAACTCTTTTACATTTTCTTTTCCAAAAGCATAGAAATGAAAATAAGAGAGGAAGCCTTCCTGTAGAGCAACTCCCAGTTCTATTTGCTTTTTTTTTTTCTTACAGTTTTGGGTTAAGCTTTGGCACTTTTTCCTTTTTTCCCTTCATTCCCTGGTAGAGGGGAAAATTACTGAAAAAAGCCTAAACTCTCTTGAATAGTCCATAAAATGTGATTTATGATGGAGCTGTAAATCGGATGTTTAAATGGTTCCCTTCTTGTTTTATTTTCCACAGGTCTTTGCCCTCACCATGTCAAGGAATGTTAATGATGTGTTCCCTCTCCATTGCCTTCCCCACCTGTCATCCTGCTAGGATCTAACTACAGAATGAACATAGCAGCTGTGTTTAATGCCCTACTCGTGTCCGTCCTCGCTGCTGTGCTGTGGAAATACATCAAACTGCGCGAGCATGCCTCCATGGTGGAAGAGGAGTTGGTCCTCACGCGCCAGTCCCAGGAACTTTCTGAGGTTCAGATTGACTACCACGCAGCTCTCCAGGCACTGGTGGAGAACGGTACCAGGATGGTGTGCACTGGCAGGATGCACACTGACCGCATCTGCCGCTTTGAGTCCCTCTGCTACTCTACCGAGGCCGAGGAGTTTGTCTACTTTCACAGCAACTCCTCGGTTATGCTGCCCAACCTGGGCTCACGGAGGTTCCAGCCAGCTCTGCTCGACCTCTCCTCTGTGGAAGATCACAACACCCAGTACTTCAACTTTGTGGAGCTGCCAGCTGCTGCACTGAAATTTATGCCAAAGCCAGTCTTTGTGCCTGATGTGGCGCTGATCGCCAACAGGTTCAACCCAGACAACCTGATGCACGTCTTTCATGATGACCTCCTGCCAATTTATTACACCATGCAGCAGTTCTCTGATTTAGATCTGGAGGCACGGCTCTTCTTCATGGAAGGGTGGAGTGAAGGTGTTCACTTTGACCTCTACAAGTTACTGAGTAACAAGCAGCCGCTCCTCAGGGAGGAGCTTAAAACCCTGGGCAGGCTCCTCTGCTTTACCAAATCGTATGTGGGACTGTCCAAAATCACCACCTGGTACCAGTATGGATTTGTCCAGCCACAAGGGCCAAAGGCTAACATCTTGGTTTCTGGTAATGAGATCAGGCAGTTTACCAAATTCATGATGCAGAAACTGAACATCAGCTTGGAGGAAAGCTCTGGTGAGGAGTACATTGTGGTGTTCAGTCGAACAATCAACAGACTTATCCTAAATGAGGCAGAACTAATCCTGGCTCTTGCTCAGGAGTTTCAGATGAAAACCATTTCCGTCTCTCTGGAGGAGCATTCGTTCTCTGACATCGTCCGGCTGATCAGCAACGCGTCCATGCTGCTCAGCATGCACGGGGCACAGTTAGTCATGTCACTCTTCCTGCCAAGAGGTGCCACAGTGGTGGAGCTCTTTCCATATGCTATCAATCCCGAACACTATACCCCTTACAAAACCCTGGCAACCCTTCCTGGCATGGACCTGCAGTACATTGCCTGGCAGAACACTGACAGGGAAGACACAGTTACCTACCCGGACAGGCCTTGGGATCAGGGTGGCATTGCTCATCTGGACAAGGCTGAGCAAGAGCGCATCATTAAGAGCACAGAGGTGCCACGGCACCTCTGCTGCCGCAACCCCGAGTGGCTGTTCCGTGCCTACCAGGACACAAAGGTGAACATCCCATCTCTAATCCACACAATTAGGCAGACTGTGAAGTCTAAGCCTGGACCCAAGAAGCAGAAATGGTCTGGTAGCCTCTACCCTGGCAAAGTGAGGGATGCCAAGTGTCAGGCCTCTGTCCAGGGCACAAGTGAAGCTAAACTTGCTGTGTCCTGGCAGATCCCCTGGAATCTGAGGTATCTCAAGGTCAGAGAAGTGAAATACGAAGTGTGGATACAAGAGCAAGGGGAGAACACTTACATGCCTTATATATTGTCCCATCAGAATCACACCTTCTCAGAAAACATTAAGCCCTTCACGATATACCTGGTGTGGATACGCTGCATCTTCAACAAAAATCTCCTGGGACCTTTTGCAAATGTGCTCTTGTGTAGTACATAACCTGCTGCACTACCTGTACAGCTCTAACCTGCTCTCCACTCCATCTGTGGTTTAAAACTTCTCGTCTTGTAGTTTGTAGAGGGCTGAAGAGGACTAGACTGTACCAGTGCCTAAGTGTCTATTTTATTGCACTCCATGTGTATTCTTTAGATGGTATTTATTTCCAGTAAGTGTTTAAAAAAAAAAAAAGAGAAACCTCTGTGTTCTTCAGAGTAACTTCCAGAGGTTAAATTACATGCTGAATACGTGTAATTGAAAACAGAATGGAAGTGAATTGTGTGTACCTTGGTCGTGATTTAAATTTGTTCCTATTGTGTGGTGACTATTTAAGCACAGCATTGAACTGCAGTTAATTCCATGGCTAAGTGGGCAATTCTCATCAGCTTTTTCGTTGTAAGTTATTTTTTTCAAGAACTCTGACTGTAACTTTGAGTTCAAGATTTGGTACTGGAGCCTTCATTAAACTACTGTAAACCTCCTCGATGTTTTATTTGCATTTTATTATTTGTCAAAGTGTTACTGTGATAGATTTATCTGTTGTTGTGGTAAAATGTGTATATGTGTAGCTTTTTATTTTCCATATCCTGGTTAAAGAGAATGAGACTACAGTGTCAACTTCATGTTTAAAATCAGATTTTACTGCACTCCTATTGCAAAAGGCTGGAGTAGGAGATAGAAGTAGAAGGGGTGGCCTAGATAAAATAATCTGCTGTGTTTTAAGATGTTTTCTTTCTGTGTTGATGTGTTTTAAGTTGTAACTCATTTTGTGAGCTGTGTACATGTGTGTGAGAAAGGAAAGGGATGGTTTGGAAGAGATGATGGTGGGAGCGATTGCACTTACAGAAATCCACTCAAGAAAATCATTTTTTTCCTATTTGATTAGAAAAATCTGTTGATAATAGCTACCAACAGGTACATGCTTTGCTAAGGAATAGGCAGATGATGGCAAGGCAAAGCTTTCTGGGCACAGCTGTTCCTGGATGTTGGTGGGAAGAAGCAGAGTCAGGCAGGAAACAGGTAGGTGAATGCCATGGCATTGGGCTGGACAGAGCACATGGCAGGGATTGGGCTGATGACATTCTCGTCTCTCTTGCTCCAGTGAGGAGAGTAGTTTATTCTAGACTTAAACACATTTTCCCTGAGATCAGAATCTGGCTTCATTGCTGGGGTAGCACACTGACTGTTTTGGGCCTGATCCTGGACAGCTCCTAGTTGCCAGTACAGGTCTTGGGGAGGGAGAGAGAAAAGAGTCAGGAGTGTGAGATGTTCCCCTGATAGATGTTAACATCCTCCATCGTTCATCACCAACATTGAAGCAACAGGAAAAGTGCTTTCTTCTTCTCTCCCTCCTTTCACACCTTCCTCCCAAGGTCTGGATGGACATTTGAACAGTAGGATAAATATCTTGTTTTCTGAGTGGTGGGCTGATAGATGAGCATCTCAAGGCAGGATTATAAATACGGGTTCTAGAGGGAGGGGGAGAAAAACATTGCTGTACAAATCAGACAAGAAACAGGAGGGTTGAAAAATGAGCAAAACACCACAGTACAACACTTGACCTTCAGGCAAGTGCTACTTCTGTATATTCATTTTCATTATGTCTTGCTTTGTTTTCAAATATGTTTATGATTTAAAGAAGGGGAAGAATCAGAATATCAGTCCCAAAGTCTGTGTTTGCTTTGCCATTGTAACCTTGCCAACTAGTAGTTTTTGCCTTGATATTTTAAAGGGGCACATGAATATTCCTCCTGCTGTTTTCTTAGGACAAAATGGGCTTCTTGCTGAAGTGAGTATCCAAGCTGTGCCTCAAAGTCTCCATGTGGCTGCATATTCCATGCTAGTACGTCAGAGCTGAGGTGAGAAAAACTCCACAACAGATGACAGTGATAGCAAGCTGTTCAGGGAAGCCTCTGGGACCTGTGGCTCCCCAGGACCTTGCTGGCTGATGAGCTCCCTCTCACGGAAGCGTTTTGCAGCAGTCTTGCATCCCCACATCCATTCAAGCTAAAGGTAGCCCTGTGGCCAGTGGCCGTCCTGCTGGCTGTTGCGAGGGTGGTAATGTTGGCACCCTGTGAAGTCAGTATTGAGTGAGTCTTCAGACAGCTGGAATTTAGTCAGCATTTGGTTTACATCATTTCTCAGAAGTAATTTTCTATGGGTGTGTGACTGCCTGTGTTCTCCTAACCAGTGTTCCTCCTGGACGGGATATCAGTCTCATTGTACCTTCCTGCCTGCTTTTCTCCATGTCTTTTGTGGTAATCCTTTGCCTGTAATTTGTAGACCATCCCATTTCACTTAAAATTAGTTCCATATGATTGCGGATTTTCTAATATTTGCAGATTGGTTACAGCACATTAACTATTTTCTTCTCATATTCTAATGACTCTAATCAACAGAATTGGCTATGGAGCTATGAAGTATCATATATGTGGGTTTCCATGCTCTTAACTCTGGCATGAAACGGCCTCTTGTGTTCAGAGGGAGACTCACTTTTTCCAGGATAATCAAATGTGCTTTTCAAAAATGTGCATTCAGGTTCTGTCTTCCTCATCAGTGCTATGAGTGCTTTATGGGGTGGAAGGAAAATGAAAGTATTTTTCCTTTACAAATTCTGAAATAGATGAACACTGAAGTTGTGACAGTGATGTTGCTGTTTTCTTCCAACACCTGCCCAATGTAAGAATGTCTGTGCTGGTGCCTTACTGCTGTACCTGAATTCCTCCTCTGCCAGAGCACACAGCACTGAGAGCCTGTGGTCCAGCCTGTAGTTTCATAAATTGGGCACAGTAGTGTAATGCTGATTTATACTACCTCAAGAACTGCTCTGGAGTGCTGGCTTCTTTCCATAATGAATTTTCTTTCCTTTTAATAGCTTTGCCATCAGTGCTCTGCAGGCCTGTTCCATTTTTCACCCCTGTCCTCCCCTGTCCCATGGGCTGCTTGTTTCTCTTCCTTCACGTGAATATCCTCTCACAGTCTCTAAGCTTTGCATTTCAAGAAAACCCGCTGGTATTTTCACTGTCAGTGCCGCTTAGTGAGTCAGAAGGAATGTTTGCCTGGTATCACTTAAAGTTTTGCCCTGTAATGAACATGGACTCTCTGTGCACAGGAGTTGAGGCTGCATCTCTAACATGCATAGGAATGCAGGGCTGGAGCAGAGTTACTTCCCCTGGTGGGTTCATGGGGCTCCTTTTAATGAGTTCAGTTGTGGAAGCAGCTTGAAACTTCCACCACTCTATCAGCTTGTTTCTGCTCCCAAAGCAAATACATTATGTTCTGTGGTGCTCTTTGCCCCCACTGTCCTGGAAGAAGAGAAATAGCTGAGATTATTTCCAGAACTCTGGGGGTAGTGCACGATGCTGGTCTTGAACTCGCTGTTCTTGGGCTTGTCCATGCTTACGGGAATGGATCATTGAGAAGGATTTCCTCTGGCTGCAGTTTCATGTCTGCTTTTAATTAGCCCAAGTGCAAGGAGCAGCCTGTGGCTGCGGTGGGAGGGCTCTTACTGACATACAAGGACAAAGAAGGACCAAATGGAGCACTTACCAGCTCGGACCTGTGAAGTGTTGGAGCAGGAGCTGCAGCTTAATGGTAATACAGTTCCCTATGGGACAGGACCCTTCAAGTATGACTTCAGTAGAGCCAGAGCAATTCATATTACTGTTACCTTCCACTGCTTATGGCCCATACTCACCCTCAAAGACCATATCCAAGAATAGAAACATTTCTGAAGAGGCTCAACTCTAGTTTGGCTCAGGTGTGTTTCTCGAGGACGTTCTGCCACCAGGACTGTGGAAAGGTGAGACTTAACGGATGTGGCTTGTCCTAAACAGCCCAGCCCTTGCTCCACGCAGCAGAAGGCCAGTTGCTCTGGAGGGGTAGCCTGGAAGAGCGGGGAGCAGGATAAAGTAGCACAAATAAGGCTGAAAAGCCACCAAGTCATACTATCTGTAGGACTATCAAGTGGTGGGAGGGACTTGTTCCATGCAGCCTGGCAGGTGGCATTTGGCACGATGACCTGGGGAGCTCACCTCAGAAAATTTCTATGGCACTTGTTTGCCAGCTTCCCAGGAACCTAACACACAGGGAAATAATGATGAAATCTTGTTTTAATAGTTGATTGAAGATAGCCTGTGTTCTGCCAAGCTACTATCGACATCTTCTGTGTGGATTTTAAACCCTTATTCCAGGCAGGAATTTTCCTCCGTGTGATGGAGTGTGGCTTAGAGGTCGGTGTCCCGAGCTCGGTCCCATGGCTGAGTGCAGCATGACAACATCACTAAGCTTTTGGCTAGGGGAGAAACAGTGAGGATGCTGGTTCCCTGAGAGCAGTTCCTCCTTATCTCCCTCTGCAGACAGCTGGGGCACCTTGATGGCCACCAGCTGATCATCATCTCACCAGCCAGAGGTGAGATGCTCTGGTGCTTATGCAGTGCACTTAGCCCTTGTCAAGCATCCAGAATCCTAAATGTCATCCAATGGCTGCTATAAATTATTACTGGCTATCTTTCACATGGCAAAATTATCGCACTTTTGTTTTACTGGCCGTATGGATTTCTTAAGCTTTTGGCTTCTTTCTTGTCACCCATTGCTCGTGGGTGGTGGGGGCTGGCAGTGATGGGCTAATTGCATTCCAGATTGGTCACCCAATATGGGTTTTACACCTCCAGAAAGTGACTGGAGATAATAAAAATATTTGGTTTTACAGAGTTCAGTTTGAGATTTTTCTGTCCTCTTCTGTTCCCCTTCCCTGATTCTTTTGGACAGATCCTTTTCTTAAGGAAATAATAATTCTG
This sequence comes from Manacus candei, assembly GCF_025592945.1. Taxonomy (NCBI): domain Eukaryota; kingdom Metazoa; phylum Chordata; class Aves; order Passeriformes; family Pipridae; genus Manacus; species Manacus candei. The sequence continues at coordinate 4,193,381 of NW_026138074.1, read as the reverse complement.
GAGAGCAATAACCTGGAACTTTTAAGAACTACTGTGAAAGGGTGGAAAATATGAAGCAAAACCAAATCCTTTGAGAGACAGTTTAGGAAATATGTTTGCAGATGAAACCAGACCATTTCTTAGAAGATTTTGGTAAGAAATGATTCAAAGTGCCTTTTTTAGCTTCATCATCTCAGTCTTTCACAACTAAATACATTACTCAAGGTAAATTTATGACAGTAATATTCTTTAGAGCTGTTTAATCATTTTTTTAAAAAATCTTATTCTTTCATTTCAGGCCACCTTTTTGCCCCCATCTCTTAAGGCTTTGTGTACCCACCGCTCTGGGATCTGTGAATGTCTTGTCCTGAGACATCAGCACCTCACAGGACCCAAATTAAGACACTTAGGAAATAAATAATTTTAAGACCCCTAGGCTGTTGGCATAGATGGCTCCGAGGCAGAGCCACACTTACTGCAGGTGGACTGGCAAGGGCTCTGACCCAAGCCTTTGTTGCTCTCTGAGATCCATGGGTGAAAGGGACTCTAAGTACACCATAATTTTATTTATGTTGAACAAAAGGGTGACTTCAGCATCTTTCTTGCTCTGTCTCATCTACTGAGCTTTATAAATAGTAGACATGTTTCTACAATATTTTTGCTTTTGGTGTCTATGTTGTGTAAGGCAGGGTAGGTTTCGTGGATAAAAGAGCACTTAATTTTCCCTGCTGGACTTGGGGTAGGCACACTCTTGGAATGGCTTTCAGTGTGATGACTGACAGTCCATCTGTGCTGTGGGTGGTAAGAGAAGCATCACCATCTGCACATGTGTGAGGCATATCACCGTCCTTATGTAAGAGAAGTCACCTCCCCCAGCACATCCCCCCTAAGGGGGCTTGAGCCAAACCCTCTGCTAGTGTGGGGCTGGCTGCCACGCAGCAAGCCAGCGTGAATTTACACTGATTGAGGGCCTGGCCCTCCTTGTCACCCTCTCAAATCGTCCCTTCGGAACATGCCGATTACCAAATTAATTGTTGGCATGTTCAAACAGATACACAGAATAGCCTCCTGTTTGCTCGAAATAACTTGGCAATGATCATCACCTTTAAATGTCGCTTAGTCCTACCGTTTTCAAATGTGTTGCCTTTAAAATTTAATTGAGTTTCCCTTTGTTTGGTGTGTATTCAAACAGCTCGCTCCAATTGCCTGATTTACCTTCTGGGTTCGCTGTGTCCCTGTATGCATAATGTAGCATCCACAGACACTCTCACTCAGTTTAAGATCTCTCTTCTCTGTCCTAGAGGCTCCCTGTTCTTTTGTCCTTCCTTACTTTAATGTTCTTCTGGCCCCTAGGAATAGTAGTTGCCTCCTCCAGCTTGGCCAGCATGTGGCAAGGTGAATGGAGGAGGGACTTTCTGCAGGCATTCCGTCGCCAGCAGCAATGTTGTTTTCCCAGTGTCTGTGGATTTCCGACGGTGTTATCCTGTGGACGTTTCTAGCGGTGTGACGTTTCCATGATGAGTCAATTCTTCCTGCTTCTTCAATCTGCCTGGCAAAAACCTGCCAGGTCCTTGTTGCCATCCAGGAATGGGTGCTGAGACAGCAGCTGCTGTGTGGACTCCAATGGATCCCTTGCGCTGGGGTGATTTTATCAGCGCTGAAATAAACAGAGCTGAACACTGGCCTTTCCCTACCCTTCAGCCCCAGGGACCAGGTCTGCTTGTATTCAGGGGTCATGGCTGCTTGGTGGCAAGGTGTGACAGACCTAGGTTAGGAAGCAGAGGCTCAGGCTGCTGCTCAAGCTGACTAGCAGGGTAGGGACACTAGTGGCCATCCAGATAAAGTTTTCATGAAATGTCTCTGGTTTTTTGCAGGATTCTCACTGCAAGAAGCATGGAGGAGAGGGACGTGGCATGCGGGGCACTGCCATCTGGGGTGAATTACTGAAGAGTCTGCTGTTTTTTAGGTTAGAGATCAGTGGAGGACTGTAGGTCCAAGCCATCAGTTTTAGCTAGGGAAATTTGTTGTTCATACAAGCTCTTTTCCCAATCCTGCTCCTCTGTTTCAAGAATTTATATAATTCTCTATTACTTTGTTCTATTTATTCAGTCTTCTCTAGATTCCATCTTCTGTTTTGCCATTAGAAGATCACAAATTTGAGCTGGACTTTAGGCAGAGAGGAGCAGGGGTGAGAGCTCAATGGGAAAACACCAGCGTATGTCCAGCTATGGCCAGGAACCCCCTGACAGCATCACTTGTGCAGCACAATGGAAGATGAGTGCTCCTTCCATATTTCTTAAACATTTTTTTTCATGCATTTCATTCTGACAGAGAAAGGTGCTTTCCTCCATGCATGAATACTTTTCAGTTTCAGAGCCAAACAGCTGTGAAAAATCTCTTTCCTTCCCTCTTCCTCCAAATTCCTTCCTCAGGATTATGATGGTGCTTCAGAGGAGCAATTTGAAATGCATTTTGCTTGAGGGGAAGAATGGGATTTAGTTGTCTGGGAGTGAGGGTTTCAGGTTCTTGTTCTTTTCCTACCTCCCACTTGCTTCATTTTGGCCAGAAGGTGACTGCAGGACATATGGTTGATGCTGATGACTGGAAGATGCTGTGTCCTTGGAGAAGGTGGACAAAGAGACATCTCTGCTGCAGCTCCAAGGGGCCAAACACCATTGGTTGCACATCCCAGCCACTTCTATGAAAAACATTTTGTTTCTCTGACAACTTTTCCTTCCTCTGCATTAAAAAAACCAAACGAAAAGCTCTATTAGGGAGACTAGGAGGGGCTGGGAAATCAGTGGGGCTGACCTGAGAGTCCCTGTCTGCAGTGCAGAACTTTTGGTGAAAATCTCAGCCTTTTCCCCAAAAAATTGTTCTGCAAAGCTTGTAGGCAGAAAGAAAACTTTAGAAGAGCAGTTGGCTTCATTGTCCATATTGCATGCTCCCCTTTTATGTGCCATTACCTTTCTGAGAAAGGACCTAATTTAAGTGCCTTCTCCTCAGAAAAAAAGTGCATTTTTTACAACCCAGGTTTGGGAAATCTCTGACCAACAGACTACACTTAGTAGAGCAGTGGTGTAGGTGAGGTTGGCAGGTATGTAACACCAGGCTGTGATGAACACAGCTACCTATATGGTTTTTCCCAAGGCAAGCACCACTGGTCTTAGCCCACTCCTACTGAGTTGATCCTTATCCCATAAAAAGCAAGAGGATATTAGTGGCCAGTTTGATGCATCCTCACCAGTAGCTCAGGTGAGGGCCCCACGGGTAAGCACCACACATAAACAAGCCACTCAATTCTAGGCCAGGATTTTGGCTCTGCTTTCTCAGCTCTCTTTCAAAGCAGTAACATTTCAGGGAAAAAAAGCCCCGTGAAATGACCCACACAGAGCAGTAATGCCCCTCGGTTTGTGCTGCTCCAGGCTACATAAGCCGCTTACCTGGAAATCTCTCTGCATGGTGGAAGTAAAAAGAACCCCTATAATCTGTAGGAAAATATTACCAGCATCGGATGATCAGCAGCTTCAGGAGCAAGCAAACATGCCTGAACCCAGACTGGAGCAGTCAGTGCATCCAACTGCAGCTCCATGGAGCCTTTCCCTTTTTATCTCGGTTCTGGTTTGATAGCTTTTTTCATACCCTTTACCTTCATGTAAACAACCACGGAGGTTGCAGAGGAATAAACAAAAATCAGGCCCTTGGACACAATTGCTTACCGGGGAAAAAGACCAAAGCAGAGATCCATGAAATATGTGTGCAGTGCTGCAGGCCCAGCCAAGTTTGCTGGGGCTGTGAAACTGGGGGCTCCTGCCACCTTGGCTGCCCTGGGAACCTACTTACCTTTGCACAGATTTATAGTACAAAGGCAAATCTGAAGATGGCTAATAAAAGGGACCTGTTTATTGCTTAACTCGGAAGCTCCCTGACTCACAGGGGAATCTGTTCCTCACCACAAGATTAAAACAGACTTGAAACGCGTGTTTTTAGGCTAAACTGTTTTGAAATGCTTAAAAAATGTAAACTACCCATAAATGCAAGGCAATTGTAAATCTACTTGAAACAGAGGCAAAAAGAAACATAAACCCAGTGCCATTTATTTTAGGAGGTTTTGTCCGCTTCCATTCAAAGCGTTCAAATAACCACCTGATGTGTGTCTGCTGCTACTCCAGTTCAGCTCTCTAGTTACCAAGGGCTCCAGCTATTTCAGACCTCAATGTATGGTGTTTCCCTTAACATCCTCTCTGCTGAAAGCCACAGTCCTGCAGCACACCAAGCGAGGAGGCTCCGGACTACTTTGCTGAGCTTGATTTAGTCAGTTGAAACCAGGCACCTCTGAGACTGACCTGCCCATCGTTCACTGGGGGCTATGGCTCAGGGTAATTAATTTCCCAGTTTAGCTAAGAAGGCAGCTCAAACCCTGCCAGTCTGGGAGCCCACATGTTATGGCAGGGCTTCAAAGGCAAATGCTGCTGCCAGTGGGCTCGCTCTATTTTCCCATTATCCAAGCTGCATCCCTGGTGACACCAGGGTGATGCTACAGGGCGGAGGCTGGGAAAGGGCAGGGGACTGGCACATGGTGGTGGTTTTCATCTGGTGTCCCCTGCCAAGACCCCGAGTCGCGTCATCCCCGAGCCGTGAGCTGTTTTCTCCTCAGTTAACTCGGCGTGACAGTTCCAGCTGGTCCCAAGCCATCATAATTAACACCACGTCTTTCCCATTTCTCTCTGGCTTTCAGACACGTGCCCAGGCTCCTGCCAGCTCTCATCAGTTGCCCCCCTGGTGCCAGCAGAGTAGCAGCAAGCAGGGGAAAGGACCAAGTGGGCTTGCATCAATGGAGTAAGGCCAGCCTTTTCCAGGCCTGGACGGGACTGTGCATCACGGTGCATCACCTCCCACTTCAAAAGTTTTCTCTTGCACTCTGCAAAAGCAGGATTAAAGCCTCTCTGCATTTGGTGGCAGCTTCCTTGTTCTCTGTCACTGTTTTCTGGCCAAGTTGAAGGACTGTGGAGCACCTGTGGATGTGCTGGCCTTGCTCCCCATCATTTATCAGAATTGTTTCCTCCTTGAGGTGTGAGTTTCAAGCTCTCCCCCCAGAGAGAGGACCTCTGCCATGCAAGAGGGTTATTTCAGTGGGAGCCACTTGTGTCCCCCTTTATTCTCCATATTTACTTGCTTTCCTCCCACCTTTAGAGACAGCATGATGAATAGTGAAGGGCACTCGATGAAGGGTTTCATTTGGGGAGACTAAAAAAATTGTGTAGCAGACTGTCTTTTACTCCATTTTGCCAAAAAGGGAGATAAAGGTTTGTCCAAACCCATGCCACACCTGGAGCTGAGAACTGCTCGATGACTTTTATGCAGGAGTTCTAAGTCCTGATTTATAACTACCACGTTTTAGGTGAAACATCTTGTTCCACCTGACAGCAAAAGTGAAAGCCCTCCAAAGTCCGGCTCTTCCCAGACACACTGAGGAAATGGACATATTTCTCTTGTGTTTGGGGCTAATGTTTCGACATCAAGTTCAATGCTTGGGTTTAAGGATCTCTTTGGCAGCATCTTGCTGGGATATTATTGGGGTTGAAAGGCAGAGCTTGTGAGTGTTTTTTTAACTTTGAAGGGAACATCTGTCGTTTATTTGTTTAAGAAAAGTACAAAGGATTGTATTGAGTTCTTGTTTAATAACTTCCCACAGTGCTTTATCCCAGTGACAGCTTAATCACAGCTCAGGGTCCTCTCTAGAGCAGGAGAAGATCCCAAAACCATGGGAAAAAAAATGTGCAAACCTCTATCCCTCTGGGCAGGAGAAGCCTGTGACAGGGTGGTGGCAAAGGGGCTGTGGACACTGGTGATGGGAGCTTGCCTTGCAGGGTGAGCAGCAACAGGGCCAAATACAGCCATGTGGAGTGTCAAATAATTTTGACTAATAGCTGACTATTTTAAAAAAACCCTGTCTGTGTCTCCTCATTGAGAATTCAGAAGTAGAAATAAATTGTTTGCTGGGAACAGCTCGCCTTGTTCTTTTTGCCACGTGTATCGTGTATGTCACCACATGAGAACTTGGTTGTCTGTCTGCATGTGCTCAGTACAGACATCTTCATAAAAATCCAAGAAAAATGAGTTGTGAAGAGCCAGAGAGCTTTTAAAAGAGGAATGCTTTACAGAGGAAAAAATTATGGCATTAAGAAGACATCCAGCAGATACTTCTTCTCTTGGGCTAGTTATGTCTTAAAATTTATTTGTTATGGGAGGAGTGAAGCTGGACCCAAGCTATTAATCCAAACCAGAGGGAGAGTCTTCAGCTGAGAAATATTTTCATACCTGCCAAACCTCCCCCAACACGTAGAAAATCTGTTTCCCTGCTCATGCAGTTGGTTGTGTAGCTGTACCTTGTGTCTCAAGGGACCTATGAATTTTTAATTTCTCAGCAGGGGTTAGTCTTTATATTATCTTCCTTTGCAGAGGGAAAAAGAAGGGAGAAATGATGCTGCTTGTGAGAAGGGCCACAAGTGAAGGATCTCACGGAGGGGTGTAGGACAAAGCCAGACTCAGTGAGAGCTCTCTGGGCTCCAGTAAGGTGATGGTCCCAACATCCTCCAGACATCACAGTCTCACCTGGAAATAGATGTGACACATCAGTCCAGGCATCATCATAAATGAGACTGGGCTGAGCATCTGGGTTAGGAATAAAGATCTGGGGGGAAGACTGGGGAAGACTGGGAAGACTAATAGGACTTGAATGGAAATATTTGTTTTGCCCAAGGATTTTAATTTCTTTAATCCAGCTGGCAAAGCTGCAGCAGGCTCATTAGAAACCAGCTCAATAGTTGGTTTAATCCATGGTCTCCTTTGGTCCTCTGGAAGGAGGGTGTTCCGCCTTCTCCCCACCCCAGCTCCACAACTACTAGCTGTAGAACAGAGATGTTGGGGGGTTTTTTTAACACTTAAGTTAATTACTTTGAAAATATTTGCTCATGACATGTCTATTTGTAAAGGTGCCTCATCAGGGTGTTGGTGGAATGAAGAATTGAATCTTTATGAAAAAAGATGGAAAATATTTTCTTTTCCTGTCTGATATCTGAGTGCTGGTTAGAATGCATCCCAGCACTGCAGGGGGCTTGTGCAGTCGAGGATGGGCTTTCCCCATTAGCCAGGTACCACGCTACCTCTCATTAGCCCATTTTTACAAACTAGCTTTTATGTCCTTAATTCCAGAAGTTGCTCATCAGACACCTCATACCAGCCTCGTGAACCCTGCCCAAACCTTCTTCCATCCATGCTCTGGAAGGGTGCACTTCTTTTGTGTGAAACAGCAGAGGTGAGTGAGCTACGGGCTGGTTGGGATGGAGGAGAAGGGGCAGAGGTTCGTCTCAAAGCTTCCAGCTGGTGATGCTGGTCTCTGTCTGCTCTGCCTCTGCGGGTACCTCTGGGGGGATCAAAACTTGGCAATGCCAACTAATAAATAACCATGTCTGTAGAGGCTTTCCTAAGCTCTTTTTTGAAAAGTAAGTCTACAGAGACTGTGGATAAAAGAGCTATATCTCCACACAGGAAGACTATGATCAGCCTTGCCATTTGTGCTTGGGGGGTATTGCCTTTTTAATAAACCAACATGATTTAATGGTATTGTTTTCATAGAGGGAAGAAGAAAACAAGTTATTGATTCCTTACTCACAAAGAGGTAGCTTTGCAGCTTCCTTGTAATACCAGCAATGATTTTGCTATATATAATGATTTGAAAAAAAAGGGGACAAGGACAGTAGGACAGTTCACCTGTACTTGTGAGCATCCTCGGCAGCCCATTTTATTATTGTGGGAAGACACTGTTTGCCTTATAGAATTGTATAAGGGCTGTACGAGATCAGACAAAGTCACACCTTGTGCCATTTTCCTCCCTGTCTCTCTCTCCTTCACTGCCCACTGTAAGCTACTGCAGCACCCACCAGCCCTTGGAACAAGGGCATTATCCACCAAGCAAGCCCATGGCTGGTGTGAATCAGCCACTGGCAGCGCCAGAGGAGACGGCAACTCCAACACCAGTGTCTCTGCTACCTGTGGTTTTGGTTTTCATGGAGCAAGACTGGATCTTGGAGGTGCCTCTGTTTGTCCCAGCTTGATGGTGCCCTTGGCCATGGGAGCTCCCCAGCTCACACTGTATGCAGATATGCTGCGGTGTGTGTTGGGGAGGGAGATCATCCCAGAGGTGAAACCAGATCTGCACTTATCTGATCAACACAGACACGGCCTAAGCCACTTTCCACCATCAGCCAGGAAATCTGTGAGAGGGGGAGAAATTGAATTTCAGCCTCCTCGGTATGAAGCTGGAGCCCTAAACACTAATCTATCTCAGAAATGTAAATTTTGCAGAGTAACTCCTGCAGACCTGGTTTGCAGCACTCAGCAGGAGACAGCCCTCTCCCAGAGATGATTGAAATCTGATTTACAAGGCATGGTGGACAGATGGCATCTGTTTTTTGCAGTCAGTGGTCCCTGCAGAATAAAAGAGGCAAAATTCAAGGCTGTAGCTCTGCGAAGACAGAGAAATTATTGCCCATATCCATGCAGGTGCCTGCATTGACACATCTGCTCCCACCATGCCAGGGCTCGAATCCACCAGCCCAGCAGGTACTTGCTTACCTCCCTTCTTCTGCCTCTTAGCGCTCAAATGTTCCCCATTTCCCAGCCCTTCCACTGCCCTACACCCCCTAAAGCTAATGTGAGGGCAGGCCAGGAGGTGGGCAAAGGCAATTAAAACAGAAGACTGCCTGGATGCTTTGTGGAGCGTGCAAGAGGCAGCTCGAGCAGGCAGGGGCAGGGAAGGGATAACACTGCAGGTGTAAAAAAGGCAGTCTCTACCAAGAGCAATCAAAACGCCCCAGGAAGATGAAATCTTTTAGAAGGGTATGTGCAAAAGCATCACCAGGTGGGAGAGGAAGGGAAGGACTGAGCAGCGTTTTTCTCTGCACAGCCTGAGGTCAGGCTGGAGCAGAGCCCTGGGGGGTGAAGTCATGTTACCTATCTGGGTTCTGCTGCCACAGAAGCGCACCCACGTGGTTTTGGAGTTTTTTTCCCACCTCTTGAACAGTAATCAGCTTGAAAAGGCCATGCCCAGCTGAAGTAGAGATGTCTCCCACACATGTTGCTTGTTTCCCGCTCTCAGTGCTCTATTCTTCCCTCTTCTTTCATACCTTTCTTTCTCCAAGTCCCTTAAAAAGGAAGATTAAGTAGCAGGACTTTCCGATGTCCTAATCTCACCTTCATGGAGGAAGAAAGCAGGAAATACATCACCTCATTGCTGATACCAAAAGCTTATTTGAGCGTAGTTGAAGTACAGGACTCCCATATGGTGCCAGCATCTCCACAGAGCCTATGGGGAACTTTGGTGACATGGGAACTGGTGGCACCATGTGCCCCAAAACGTTGCTGTGAAACAGGGCTGGCCCCAGCATTGCCTGGGAGGTAGCTCAGCAGACCTCATCTCCCCCAGGAGTTGTGTGCTCTCCTTGTAAAACCCTGGACATGACCATGGTGGCTGACTTCACCCCTCCATGGTTGTTGTTTGCCTCTGGCTTAGTCAAAGCTGATGAGGGAGGCTGCATTTCTTGCCCAGCAGTCTCTCCAAGCTGTCCTGAACCCATGTCTTTTCAGTGTTAAATGCAGTTTGTTCAGGAACACCCATGTTTCATTAGATTCGACCATGAATAACAACAGCTGTGGAATGGCAGTCAAAAGGTTTCCTAAAGCTACTTCCTAAGCCTTGGGACCACAGCAAAGTGTCTGGGCAGGTCAGCTGGTCTTGTTCCGCCAAGGCATCCTGCCCCAACCTGCCCTGCAGTGCCTTCTCGGCTCAGCGCTGGAGGTCAGTCGTGCTGGATGAGCAATGGCTTTCTGGCTGTTTCTGGCATGGAAGAGGTGAAATGCCTATGCCTGGCCAGCTCCCCCAGCCTCCTCCCTAAGTCAGGAGCACTGAGCCCCCTTGCCAGCACTTTTCTGTAGGCAAAGCCTCCCTAGTTGACTGGCATCAGCCCTTCCACTTCATCCTCACTTCAGCCAGCAGCTCTGCTCTGAAACCAGCCGTTCAGCAAGAAGCATAGGCAGGAGGCTGGGTTGAAATCAGTCCTGAATGCTCTCCAAGCCCAAGGCTTGAAGTCCCTGGCAAGTGGACAGGGACAGTAAGCAATGGCTCCCCTTCTGCTGTTTGCTTTGCCAGTAAGGAACCAGCTGGAAGAAGACTGGAGAGGGACTTCTTACAAGGACATGTAGTGATAGGACAAGGAGGAATGGCTTCAAACTGACACAGGGCAAGTTTAGATTAGATATCAGGAAGAAATTCTTTACTGTGAGGATAATGAGGCACTGGAACAGGTTGCCCAGAGAAGTCGTGGGTGCCCCATCCCTGGAAGTGTTCAGCAACAGGCTGGATGGGGCTCAGAGCAACCTGGTCTAGTGGAAGGTGTCCATACCCATGGCAGGGGGTTTGGAATGTCCCTTTAATGTCCCTTCCAGCACAATCCATTCTGTGATGTCATCCCATTTGATGTGTGTGCTTTAGTTCAACCCCACCACAGAAATCACTTTTCTTGGTGCTGGGACTAGTTAGGATGGGCTGAAGGCACACCAGGAGTCTCCAACTTAGGGTGACCCTCCATATAGTTCCTACATGTAGGGGGAAAAAAGGAGTCTACAAATTTATGTTTGCAGAGAAGGTCCTTTCTCAGGCCTCCATGGTGGGGTTGAGACGAAGAGGGCTGCTCAGCCTGTGCACCAGCTGCAGCACCCTGCAGAGGCTTCCAGCTGTCTGTGGCAGAGCACAGCTTACCTGTGCCAACACCCCTGGCTTTGCCAGTGGAGGAAAGCAGGCCTCTGGGTCTCCTGTCTCCATGTGCTACAGGCATGTGTCTGCACATTTAAATTTTCTGAGATCAGTTAGTGTTGCTTAAGGTCCTGGAGACCTTCATCTCTTTTATCTGAGGTAAGGAAGAAGCAGTGCAAAAGCTACACCATCTTATCCCTCCAGTTAAAGCTCCTCAGCAAATTGCTCAGTGCAGCAAAAGAGACCTTTGATCTCTGCATCCTGAGCATACAACTTCAACTCAAGTGGGCAGGATAAACTCTTCCTGAACACCTGATTATGGGTCTTTGCATGTGATGCCAGGTTTCTCACTCAGAAGATAAAGCAGGAAGTGTCTGACCTAAGCAGTCCATTCTGTGCATATGTTTTGCCCCACCTCTCCCCCTCACTCCAAATCAAGGAAACCGTGCTGAAGTGCCTTAAATTGAATATTATCACCATTTCCCTGCTCCCAGAACATTTACTGTAGGCAAGGAACAGAGCTGGCAGACCCTAGTGAAATGAACAAAAACCATTAAAAAAGATTTGTCCCAATTGTGGGACAAGATACCCTCCTGGTATCTTGTTGGCACCTAGATGTGCTGCCTAGAAGCCCAAATCTGCAGCTCAGCTTAATGGATCTGGGTTTTTTCCCCATGATTTAACTCAGAGGAGCCAAGAACTTGTTTCAGGGAAGGTCAAGGCAGTAAACCTCCAACTGTTTATGTGCATAAAGAGCCCTGGGAGATGCCTTTCTTACTCCAAGCCTTCCCTGATGCTGCCAGAATGGGCAATTAAAATCAAAAACATGCAAAAATACAGCAACATCTGCAGTGTAGGCTGTGCCACTATATCTACTTGCCTCATCCTCAATAAAAACTCCATTCCTGCTTGGATATGGCCAAAAATTAAATCCAGTGGAGCAAAACTCACTTGAGAAGCAGGCCTGGAAGAGGTGGTCCCATACCTGCTTGAGCAGAAAGCCTGGCCAGCAGCACAGTGGAGCCGTGCTCACCTCTCACTGGGGAAATACCCCCGCATGGGCACATCCATTGAAATGTTCCATTTCCATGCAGAGTGAGGACTCAGGTTTTCCTTGGGCTATTCCCTATACGTGGTTTGAAACCCACCTGTATTCATCTGGCTGGACTGGGTGGGGACAGGACTGAACTGCCATACTTGGAGAGTTTCTCTTTGCTTTCCCAAGGCTAAGCAACCAGTGGGAAAAATCCTCATCCATCCCTTTCAAGTACTTTCTGAAGGTATCACCACATGCTGCCTCCTCCAGACAGCCAGGGAAAGGCCAGGCAACCTATAAGCTGAGTTAATACCCCTGTGGACTGAAATATTAGTTCCTGGTATTGGTCAAGAAAAGTTATGGGTTTAAAGGAAAGTCTCAGTCCTTCCTCCTCCTCATCTCTCCTGCTGCATGCGCCCCTCTTCTGCCTGATGATGCACAGGTGTCACAAATTACAGCCTCCCATCCCAAAAGGAAGTAAAATGGTAAGTCTGATTGCTTAACGTGGAACTTGGACAGGAACTGAGAAGGGGAAAAAAACCTCACGTGGCATCCAAACCCAAGCTTCATTCAGAAGTTGGAGGGACATGCATCACCTCGCCACCCTGTGCATGCGGCACGAGCACAGGGTGCCAGATGCAAGAAACTCCTTTGCACCTGCATCATCCCTTGGATTAGATGATGACTGAGGGGAATAAAACCTGGCTCAACTCAGAAAAGGAGAAAAAGTGAGGCTGATCCTTCAGTCAGGAGTGAAACAGTAAAACCCAAGGAAATCCCCAAGGACCACATGGTGATAGTTTTGGATGGAAAACTCCTCCTGTTTAGGAGAGGCTGTTCCTGTCTTTGGTTCGCCTTGCTTACAAACCAGAGGATTTCAAAGCCCCAAAGCATGGTTGGGTTTGTGTTATCTGCTGGTTGGCAGCACACAGCTCTGAGAGATGTATCATTTTAAAATCCATCCCAGGGACGACTGCAGGGCCTATTCAAAAATCCTGAAGTTTATGAGTTTTTCTGAACAGAGACAATCCTACCAAAACAGCAGGTATCCAAAATATCTCTAGAGGACAGGTTCTTGGAAACATGATCACCATTTGAGGTCTTCAATCCAGAAATCCTGTGGGTGCTGTGCACAGGGGTCCACACTTGGGTGGGCAGATTCCTGGGTGCTGTGGCATTTCATTCTCCAAGCAGCCACCGTTCATCCCTCTCTTTCTTGCTCCCAGCTCGGAGCAATGCTCTGCTTCTGTAAATCTAGATTTTCATTGGAAAAAGAATAACAGAGGGGAAAAGGTAGTGCTGCTGGAGGGATATAAAGTACAGCTGGGCGGATTAGGCTGCAAGGGAATTAGGGAATTAATGATGCTTTAGCAGCTTGAAATCTGCTGGTCCGGAGATGAAACTTTTAAGACGCCCTTGGCAAGCATGGGGAAAAGACAGCCTGTCGAGACAATGCCACCTGCTGGAGACAGCTCTTGGAGACCGAGATTCATGGCACCGGCTAAACTCGTGTTTCTTGGTCGTCCTTGCACCCCAAATCCCTCTTCTGAAGCTTGAAAACCTGAGCTCATACCTGGCAGGGCAGAGATGTCAGGCACCCACAAGCACAGCCCCTCTACCATCTCCAGGAACATTTCTTTCTCCCAGGTTCCCCGTATCCTTTTTCCCATTTGCCTTATCTGACAGCTAATTATCATTCCAAAGGTAATTGCTGCAGGAGCCATATGGGATCCATAAGCTGCTAATGTGAAGGGGTTTTTTTGCAAAGAATCTTAAGACCTATACATTATTGTTGTTGAGATAGGTATGATTATCACTGCTGTAAAAGCAGCCAAAATTGACAAAATATGTTGTGGAAACAGTTACAGCAGCTCAGACATGAAGACAAGGTTGTAATCCCTGAAGCCATTAAAAGTCTTAGGGGTTTTTAATTGGGAGGAAATTGTATGTTCACAAGCTCCAATTAGAGAGTTACAGCACAAACCCAGACCTAAGGAAAGGGAGGGAGGAGGGAGGTGAAGCTTCAGCGTGGGGACCCCTGCACTGGGATTTGGGAAGCAGCCACTGACAGCGCGGCAGATCCAGGGGGCTCAGCGCTTCTGTGTGCGGATACATGTCGGTTATCTAATAAGCCATTTCTTAAGCTCCAGTGATGCTGCTACTTATATCATAAATTCAATGATCTTCACTTTACTGCCCATTAATCTGCTCCTTTTCCTGACAATTTTATACTCTTTTGATAAACTGTTTGTCTAACCACATGGAAGAAACAATGTCAAAAGCTGTACCTTAGGCGTTCGCCCGGCTAATGAAGAAAATCCATCACAAGGAGAGTTTATCTACTGCTTCGCTGGATGTAAATAAAACATCAGGCTAATTTACTTCCATTTATCTTAAAGGCCGTTGCTACAACAATAGTCCTGTGTCAGAGCAGACTTTTTTTTTTCCTTTTCCGCATAAATATTTAAGTAAGTACTGAAAGCATAAATAAATTGCTTTCTAAAAGCCAGATTATTTTTATATCCAGTTATTTAACAATAAATTTGGATTTACTTGCTAGCTCTTGCCTTTCAGGCAGCAGTCAGCCCACGCTTCCTTTGCATGGCACAGGGATGCTTGGGAGGATTTTGCCAAGCATCTTCTGGGGTCTCTGCGTGCCACCTGTAATAACCCACCCTTAAGGGGAAGGAAGCACAAGGGTGAGTCGTCACATCACCCCCGAGTGCCACCCCACTGGTGCCACCCCTGGCCAGTGGGTGGGTTCAATGAAAGCTCAGGCTGCTCTGTGAGGTCCATGCAGGCCTGCTGCAAAGACTATTTAGTGTCCTGTGGCCACAATGGGCAGCTCAAGAAATAGCCCTTAAATGCAGCAAAAAGGTATTTAGTTTATGGAGGGTGGGGCCAGCAAAGCACTGTAGCAGGCTGCTGGGGGATGACTGGGGGTCAACAACTTTGGGGACTGAATAGGAGTAGTGAAACAGTGTGTGTTGGCATGCACACGTGTGTGCGTGTCCAGCAGATGGGAGCCAGCTTGACCCCTGCCTTCCATCCCCCAGCCCTATTTTCTGCCAGCTGAAGGGCTGTGCACAGCCAGAGATCTGTTAAACACAGATCATGTCACTTGGATCACTGCAGCATGAAACAGTTCTTTACTGGTGAAGCTCTGGGAAGGTGCATGCCCGTGCTCTCAAAGGCTATTCTCAGAGCACGTTCCTGTGGTGCCAAGGGTGAGCATGAGGGTGCTGCAGGAATGCCCTCCTTCAAGAAGCCCTTGTTTCTCCACTGCTTTTTCCCTTGCTTAGCTGCTGCTGCCTTCCTAAAGCCAAAGCCATCCTGCCCCAGTGCTGCAGCCAGCTTGGACCATGTCCTTTTTTTTTGTTACCACATCCCAACAGCATCCATAATAATATCCGGTAAAATTTGGTTAAATCAGGATCACTGCTCAGATGAAATCTTGTTTGTCAAGCATGGTCCCAAGTGAATATTTATAACTATAAAATAGTTATAACCATGAAAATAAGTTTATCATAGGAAATATGACACATTCACAGCTGGAGCAAACTGAACCAAACACTACATGGCTGATGTAAGCAGTCCACGGGATTCCTCTGAACAGCCATTACTACAGTTCAGAGCCTGTGCTGGTTACATAGGCAAGCCCATGGAACAAATGACAAATTAAAGAAGATTAATGATCAGTCTCAGCAAGATCATGGCTTTTGGTTCTCTCATTTATCCATACATGGCTCTTTGTTAAATCATGAGTGATTTTTATTCACATGCGTCACTGCTTACAGATGTACCCATATGTGTACAAACTCACATTAAAACTAAGGAAATGCAAAAAAAACCCCAGAAAAATCCCCACTGTGCAATGTTAAGGTTGAGAAGATGCAACCACAAGCAAGGCAAAAGCTGCTATTCCAGCACAGCAAAGTCCACAAGCTTTGGCCACTGCACAGAGCCCCACCTGCCTCTCAGTTCTCACTGAGAACTTGGATTACATGGGATGAAAACCTATCTTTTAATGAAATTTCTCATTTTAATGAGAAAAAACAAGGCTATGACTAATGCTGCACACCCTAACTCTCTTTTTACCTCACAGCTTTTCACAGCATATTTTTTGGATTTAATTATGTTTCATTTAGTATCCTCTACTCTTATATAGTCGTGCCTGGGCATGGCTTTTCGTAGGAACCAGGTTGAATTATTTCACTCTCCTCCATGCTTGCAAGCTGAGCTCACCTACCAATAATAAATCTCCACAATTCAGGCTTTAGCAAGGCTTCCGTGACAGTCATCCATCCCATGGCATGGCAAATGGGATGATAACTCATGGGGTGGAGAGGGTGCTGGGGGAAAGGCTTTCCCTGGTTAACTGGAGGGCAGGACTCCAGGAAGATGCTGATGGCACTTTGGATGCTGATGTGCCTGCAATGCCGAGTGCTGACGCTTCCTGAGAGTACTCGTGCTTGTTGATTCATGTCACCCACACCTCACTTCATCTTCTCTTCAGCAAGAGGAAAAAGGGGAAAAAAGGTAATTGCTTGCGCTTATCAGCATGGGTGTTAAAGCATCCCCTTGCAGGCTCTCAAACTAACATGATGTTAAGAGTCATGGGGTGGGGAAGGCATCAATACCTGCCTTTTCTTCCCCTCCTACATGGGTGGCCATGTTCTCCAAAGCTATGGTAATGGGACAGCAGCTCTGCAAGTGTGCCCACACCAGTCTCACTGAGGCTTCCCAAAGGCACAAGTGATTTGGGGTGCCTCAAGCATGGAGCCTCTACCTGTAGGGCTGGAAAAATGGAGGGCTGCTCCCTGAGGCCCCTTTAAAAAGCCTTGTCCTGGTGGCAAACCTTTGGCCCACAGGCCAGGAACTGGCAGCTCCTGGCAAGCAAACACTGACTGCATGCCTCAGCTGGGAAACACACTGTGGGGAGTGATAGAGCCCATCCCTGTATCTTTTTTCCTCCTATTCTTTTTGCTTTTGGGTTATCTATCAGCCCTGACACTTGAAGACCTGCCTGGCTGGGATGCTGCTGTGCCTCATCACAGTGGGCTGCTGGGATGACAGGAGCAGGATGGGCTCTGCCGGAGGTGCCAGCATGCTCAGAAAGAGTTTTGCACTCGATTGCCTTCTGCTGAAATAGCCTGGCATTTTTGTTAAAACATATTTCTGCAAGCCTTGGAAAGAGTTTTGCACAGCCGTGCCCAAGGGAGCAGTCAGGAGTGCTAAACACAACCGTGGGAGTTTTGCCTTTTAATCCCCTGATGGCGAAGGGAAGCAGTGAGCAAGAGATTTGAATCTTCAAATCAAGAATGCACCCTGGCAGCAGCCCAGGCCTGCTGAGGCATGGCACAAGGCACACGGCACATGGCACTCACCAGGGATGGTACCATGGGCTATGTGAAGGCTGTTGCTGCCCAGTGCTCCTGCAGTCCCAGGTCCTGCCTAGCCTCAGCTTCAAGCAGTGGCTTACACTGCTCCCAAGCACACATGATCCCCTCCGTGGGAGTGCCAGACAGAGCTCAGCTCTAGCATCTTGTCCCTGCTTAATCCACTTAGAAAGTTCACCTCTGGTTTCTCCTTGCCTCTCTGACTGGGATGTTTTGGAAAGCATCATCAAAAAGTCCAGTACAAGCATGGAAAGGCTGTCAGTGACTTCTTCCACTGCTTTTTAACCCTTACCAGAGTCCATGTTCAATTGTCCAAGCCTCCAGTTTTTATAGTAGCTGTGTGTGTATGTTTGTGTTTGTGTGCATGTGTGTGTGCGTGTGCGTATGTGTGAAGGCACTCAAAAATCTCATGGATATGCCCCTCCTTTGAAAATCCATGCTGAGACCATGACTTGATGACTGTTGCCTTTCTCAAGCAGTTGTGGGTTGTCTCAGGAGACATCTCCTCCTTGTCTTTCCCACTCCCTGTGATCCCATCTGCTTTTCCAGAGCATTCTACAAGGTGGAGGGAAACACCTTGTGGAGAGCCAAGCAGTCTCATATCACCCATGCTGAGGGCGTGAGGCACATCTGTTGCCGTTGGGATTTGCCAGGCAGGAACTCTGTGCTGACTGGAGGTCAGTTCAGCATGGCAAGTCCTCAAACACCGTCAGGTTGTGTTCTTGGATGTACCTGAGCAGGATCCGTGCCCGCCTGTCAATGGTCTGAAGCAGGGGTATCAGGCCCTTGGCACCGCCCTGGCTGTCCCAGAGCTCCCGGTCCACACGCAGTGACTCCAGCAGCAGGCTCTGCAGTCTGCCTGATCGCAGCGTGGCCACTGCCGCCGCTGGAAAGCTGCAGAGGAGGAGCAGAAGAGACACGGAGGGAAGGGGTTACACAGGGAACTCTGGGCAGGTAGGAGGGAAGCAGCAGGGCACTTGAGCAAAGGTGCTTCAGGAACAAATGCATGCCCACCCAGAGGAACACAGGGTGAGGAGCCTCCTGCTTAAAGCTCTGCCCATGGTGAGCATGGAGGATAGCTCCATCAGAAACAGATCCAAACAAATTCCAAATCAAAAGGCCTATAGCATGCCAAAATGCCTCACAGGCAACGACGCAAGAAATGCTGAAATACCTGATTATTCATTATTTTTGTGCAGCTGCCAATTAAAGAGGGGAAATAGGCTTTGGAGCCTGCCGTCAGTCATCCAGAGCAGAATAAAGAGCTAGTTTCATGGCAGGGGCACATGGGATATTTTTGTGAGACTGCCCACCCACCCTGTTCTGGGTGGGAGGTGGCCCTGCTTCACAGGGGTGCCCAACCAGGGTGGCCAGGAGCGGCACGAAGGTGTGCACACAGGGCTGCTGGCCATCCCACACATGCCAGCTCAGCCCTTGCCCAGGACTTGCCTCCAGGAAGGTACACATTCCTACCTGTCTATGCCTTGAAGGAGCCTGAAGTTGAGCTTCTCCTCAGGGTGCCGTGGCCTGCCCGCGTTGTCGATGAACACCAGGCGGGATGGCGCACTCCTCCGGACCTGCCAGCAGGATGGGAAGGAGAAGTTCACTTACTGCAGAGAGACACCAGTTTGTGGGTGTAGGCTGCTTTTTAATGCAGTGAGAAAGCCTGAGAGTATGTGGGAGACAGTAGATGCCCAAGTCCAGGTCTCCCCACACCCGGCACACCTTCCACCATGGACCCAGCATCACCATGGGACTTGTGTTCTCTTTGCTACCACCTCAGCCCTGCAAGTCCCTCCCAGCGCCTCCCAGCTATCTTTATCTTAGCGCCAGAGTAGCCTCTGGAGAGGGGGACATACCAGGATGTGGACCAGGACCAGCTCTT
This sequence comes from Manacus candei, assembly GCF_025592945.1. Lineage (NCBI taxonomy): Eukaryota > Metazoa > Chordata > Aves > Passeriformes > Pipridae > Manacus > Manacus candei. Next base: position 4,174,269 of record NW_026138074.1, on the reverse strand, counting down.
CTGGGTTCCGGCACTTCTCGTGGAGCATCTCCTCCATGCAGGGCTCGGAGGGATCAGGCTGAAACCCACAGCAGTAGCGGTCCAGGCGGTCATGAACCTGCAGGAGACATTTGGGAACCTTAGCAGGGATATATGCCCGGGATGGGGAGGTCCTGAGGTGAACTTTTCCTGCTCAGAGGAAAATAAAACATTTCTAGGTATTCTCAGCAGACTTGAAATGGGAAAAGATGGCATACACCAGTGAGAGAGTGAGAGGTGGGGAAGCACGAAGAAGCTTAGCTGGCTTGCAAAACTCCCTTGGCTTGAAGAAGGTGATGACAAAGGTGATGGTGACAGGCTTTCCTGATGGAGTTCAGATACATTCTGTGCCTGGTACCTCCACACTCCATATTTTCACAGAGTGAACGGGTTGTGTTTCCAGATGAAATCAAGGGAAAACGTACATGGCCATGAATGTAAAAAAAAAAAAAAAAAACAACCAAAAGCAAGAAAAGCACCCAAGGAAACCTAGGGTTTGAATCCTCAGAAAGACAATTTATTCTGCGTCTTGGTATTCTGGATGATGGTTTCATCTGGCTCCTGTGACATACACACTCTTTCGTCCATCCCTATAGTAACCTGAGCAGCTCTCAATGGAAAGATGAATGGAAAAGTATCGGCAGGGGAAAAAGTGATCTGTGCGTTCACAGAGCATGCCTGACATTTAAGTTGGGCCACAGTGACTTGTTTTAGCTATACTTCTGGTTAATTATTTGCAGGTGCTGCTAAGGCTTTGTGTTTTGAGCCTGTTAAACCTCCTGCTTCCCACCCCAATTCCCTGCAGAAACCCCACTGCTCCTTGGCAACTTCCAGTGTTTCAACCACACCCTCAGAGGAATGAAGGACTTTTAAAAGACATAAATCTCTGTCAGACCTGTTTTCAGTAACTCTGCCTTGGTATTCACGAAGCTTCCTCAGCTTTGTCAGAAGCAGCTGGCACAGCCTCTGTGGTGGTTTGTGGGGCAGACATGGTCTCGTTGCCTATCAGCAGTCCTCCCCATGGCTGCATGTTGCCACAGCCGTGTAGGGGGGCTGCCTCACCACCTCCAGCTCCGGAGGCCAAAAATATATAAATATATAGAAAATAAATATATTTTCTGGTTGAAGCATTAAAATGTCTGACTCACTCACTTGGTGTTGCTGGTGCCAACCCAGGAGGCAGGGCTCAGGGTGCAATGAGGCTCCTGGAGCCACCAGGAGGGCTGCAGTAAGGTAAGACCCAAGAGGTCTCAGGTAAGCCTGGAGTTATCTATGAGTGATGACTAGACAGAAGCCAAGTGACCCACAGTGGCCGCCTATTCCCTTCACCCTGCTAATTAGCACAACTTGTCAGTTACAGGCTGTGCTTTGAGAGAGTTCAGCCTGAACCCAAATACTGACCAAGCACTGAAGATACTGCGGGAAACACAAATTGGGATTTCTGTGGTCATTATATTTGTAACCCTTTGCAAAGCAGGATTAGTCCCACGCTGGAGCCCCTTAACAAACCCTTCTGTTTCCTGAAGTTTAATGAAACACTTGGGTCAGCATTTCTCCATTGAGAGGCACTCCAGTTAAAAGTGTTTGAGCATTCTGACACAAAACTCATTGAAATGGAAGAAAATATTACATTTCCTCCACACACCTCCTATGTCTGCCTACTGTAAAGCTCAGCACACCGGTTTCTCTCACCTGCTATGTTGTCTTTCAGGCTGCACAGAAGGTGAAGACAGCCTGAGATGATTTACAGATACATTAAAGGGGCTCAGAGCTCTACTCACCCGCCCACAAGCACCTATGAAACCAGAGTGGATTGGTGCTGGACATGCAGAGATGTGAGGTGGAGGCGGACCTGGTGAACAAATGGAGCCCCAGGAGAGGGACCAGATGGCTGTGGAGATGCTGAGATTGCCACTGACACGCTGACAAGCCCTCTTTCCCCCTGGCCCTCTCCTGATTTTTTATAATATATTAATATTTTTATAATAATATTATTGTTTATAATAATTTCTTCTTGCCAGAGCCTAAATGGCTCTAATGCATAAGATCAAAAGAGGTCTTATTGCTAGAACACAAGTACACGAGCCACACTTACTCCTGTCCAAGCTCAAACCCCATGAGAAGCTCGCCTTCAGCCCCTCTTTGGTTCTATGGCCACCCCAGGGCATCCCCTTGGGTCCAGTAGGTCTTTCTAGTCATGATTCAGCCTGGGATGGTTTCCTCTACAGAAAATTTCCTTGCTTTTCCTCAGTCCAGAAGGGGGTGCTCCAGGGAAGGGATGTGGCTGCAGGGCTTCAGAGGTGATTTGGTTTTGGCCCTCTTTAAAGTGCAGGACAAAGCCATCAGCAACTTTGCCATTTCCACCAGGCTCAGCATTTTGCCCTCAGTAAAATTCTGCATGTAGAGGGAGGTTCCCTTATGGCAAACACCAAGAGAAATCAACATAGAAGAAGCCCAATTTTAAGGGTAATTGAGGAAAACTACCAAGATTCTCATGCCAATGTACAGTAGGTCTCAAATCTCACAGCCTCTCTGTCCCCAGCAAGGGCTGTGAGAGGCTAAAGCCATTTCTGAACGACGCTATTTCACTTCTACAATATCCTGCAGACTCTTTACCTTTACATGACTTTTTGCGTGGGAGAATCCCATTGGAATTATTGAGGAAAGCCTTGGATTTATCACTGCGCTGCTTCAGCCCTCCAAGGAAAACTCTCCTTAGAACCATATACTTTCTCCTGGAGACTCAGCCTTTCCACTGCACTCAGCAGCATTTTGGCCTGGGGAAGGGAAGGAGGTTGGTTAATCTTCTCATTTCTCTGGCTGTTTCAGCTAAAATATTTCCAAGCCCAGCCAGGACTGCTCTGCCTCTGCCAGTCCTAGTTCAAGGTTATAAAGATTAATGGTCAGGATTTGAGAAAAAAAAAAACACAAACCAGCAACAAGAACAAAAAGAGAGAGAAAAATGAGAACATATTTAGTTTGTGTTTTTTCTTTCTTCACTTCTTTCTTTTTTTATTTTAATACTTGACCTTTCAGGCAGTTTCCCCTTATCTGATAACCAGAGCTCCAGCCCCAAGGTGCCTAAACAGGCTTTTTTTTTCCATAGAAATCACTTTTACCTCCTTACAGCTGCCCTCCAAGAACTGATAACTCTCTGGGACGCTGTTGTAATCCCTTGTAGCAGCAGGGTATGATTTTCCAGAGGGGAGATTAAGTGCTACTAATGCAGAGGAGGAGGAAATCAGTGCTGTTCAAAGGGGCAGGGTTCCTCATTTCCAGTGCCAGCAGTGCATCCGTGGAGTTGGATCTGATGGGGCTGAGGCAGAAAATGCTGCTGGTCCCTAGGGATGTCCCTAGGGATGCCCCAAGCCACTGCTGGCATCTGCACAAAGCAAAGCCACAATGGCAGAAAGCTCACCCACGTGAGAGTGGACTCACCACGTCTGAAACCTGCCTGTGTTTCCCCTGCAAATCCCAAGCACGGACCATACTCAGGCCAAAGTGCTTCTGCACAAAGCTCTGCTGCTCAGCCTTAGCTGATGAGTGAAAATACATCCCAAGAGACACCACAGCCTATGTGACCCCGCAGAGGAGAAGGAGTCCATGGCCAGACAATAAAGGCTCAGATGCAGGGGGACCCAGGTGGCACAGCTGGTGGGACAGGTGGTCTCCATCCCTGCAGCCCTACCTGGAGAAGAAAGTCAAAGAGGGCCAGGCGGCTCCACTCGCCATGTGGGATTCTGGAGCAGGGGGCATCCCCAGCCACCAGCGTCAGTCTGTGGGGCTGCAGCATATCCTGATACTGCAGCCACCCCAAGGCACAGGAATTCTGGTCGTTGTTGGCATCCTCCAGGTGCTGGAGGTCAGGAGCCCACCAGATGATGGGGCGCAGGGAGCCGTCGGTGTAGCTGTAGGGCAGGAGGTGGCTGGTGAAGCGCCGGGCCACAGCGGGCAGGCTGCGGTTCAGCCCCAGCACCCTGTCCAGGTGGAAGGCCAGCACCTCATAGAGGTCCCCGGGGCGCTTGATGAGCCCACAGCGCCCATCCTGGCAGTCCCTCTCTGGGCTGGCTGGCAAGACATTCCCTTTGGCATCTCCCACGAGCTGCAGCCCCACTCGCATGACTTGCCCATGGGCAGGTATGCGGGTCTTGGAGACCACCTGCCCACTGGCCAGCAGCTGCATCTTCTGGAGGTCATCCTCAGAGAGCCACAGGGGAGTTTCCCTCTCCACACCCCGGCGCCGCCTCCTGCCCCGGCCAGGGGGCTGGTCCCGCCGTGAGCGAGTGAGGGGCACAGGGAGCCTTTCTCTGCGGCCTTGTCCTCCAGATAGCGGGTCAGCCACCTCCTGTGGGGGACCTGGGGGGGACGAGGCTGGCAGTGGGAGTGGGGAGTGGTCCGGTGGTGGGGGCAGGTGGATGAGTGCCAGCAGGGCCAGGGCCAGCAGCACCCCGACGGCTGCTGGGGCTGAGAGCTTCATCCCCAACCTTCGCCATGGTCGCTGGGCCTGCAGGGAGAGAAAGGTAGAGTGGTACTGGAGTGTTAGTCCAGGAGAGTCCTCAATAGCGTTTGCTTTGGAGAAGCAGCCTCTCTGCTTGTGTTGATCCCTGGGAAAGGTGTTCCCCAAGCACTCACTGCCTTCATGGCACTGTAGCAGGAGGGGTATGGCTGGTGCCATGATTTGTGCCAGAAATTATCTGCAGTTAGAGCAAAGGCTGACCCACCATAGAGGGTGCATGTCTGCAGTGCTGATGTACAGGATCTCTTTATGGGCAATGAATTCTTCATAGCCAAATATTTTGCTTTAAAGACTGAAGAAATGGAAAAAAACAAACAAACAAACAAAAAAACCAAACCAGAGCAAATTCCTGTCTGGATATAAACAATTTCCAGTTCCTAAGAGGTTTTTATCCTTCAGACCTTACTCTGGGCACGCTCACTGATTCATATCCTGGTCGCACACTGAACCCATAACTCAGATCCCCACACCCTTGTTTGTAGGACATCTCAATGCATGCTGAGACAAGGCCTTTGAAGCTCTGCCCATCACTGTGTCCAGCAAAAGCAAGGCAGCTCCAAGTGTCAGCTGGGACCTGTGACTGCCTATGTTTTAAAAACGGGTGTGAAATGCTGGAGGGCTGAAGCACCTGTTGTATGGAGACAAGTTGAGAGAGTTGATGTTGTTCCGCCTGGAGAGGAAAAGGCTCTGAGGACACCTTATAGCACTTTCCTGAACCTAAAGGCGGCTACAAGAGAGCTGGGGAGGGACTTTTTACGAGAGTGTGGAGTGATAGAGCAAGGGGGAATAGCTTTAGACTGAGAGTAGGTTTAGATTAGATATTAGGAAAAAATTATATACATGGTGAGGTACTGGAACAGGTTGCCCAGAGAAGTTGTGGATGCCCCATCCCTGGCAGTGTTCAAGGCCATGTTGGATGGAACTCAGAGAAACCTGGTCTAGTGGAAAGTGTCCTTACCTGTGACAGGAGGGTTAGAACTAAGTATTCTTAAGGTCCCTTCCAACCTAAACCATTCTATGTGTCTGTGATATGATCCATGCTATATGTGAAATCTAAAGTCTTCTGATTCCCAGCACTAAGGAACTGCCTTTAGACAGGTACTAACAACTTTTGAGGTATATATTTTTATACACACAGGCTTCTCTCCCCCCATTTTAGTCATACTTTCTACTTTGAAGCAACTTAAAAAATTATATAGGCTGGAAAGGCTGTTATAAGCAAACATTGTGCAAGTCTCCCCGCATTGCTAAGTTCATATCTCCCCTTTGGCCTAAAGCAATTCCATGCATGTGGTGCTGAGGCTGCCCTGAGCACAGCACATTCCCTTTTGGGATGAAGTAGAGGGCAGTGTTGGGGCAGCACTGGGAGATCCTCCAAGCCAGTCCTGGGCCGCACTGCACGCCTGCCTCGTTCACCAGGGTTTGGGCAGTCTAACGCATTTCTGGAGGCTGGAACCACAAAAAGCACATTGGCGCCGTTTCTCTGCTTTCAACAGGCATTTCCAAGTGGCTCAAACTCACACTGGAAGTCAAGGCGGTGGTCAAGTGGATACATTTTTTTGCAATTATTTATTTTGGAAGCACAAGTATATCCATGGCAGACACAGTGGGACAATGCAATGCCAAAGAAGGGGTAAGAGACTGTTTATAAGAGTAAAAGCTTGAAAAAAAAAAAAAAAAGATCTAAAAAGCCAGGGAGGTGAGAGCCAGCAGCCAGAATGACTTCCAGAAAGCAGCTGGGCAAGCAGAAACAATTCCAGCCATGGGGCTTTTAGGACCGCAGGCTCCCACTGGCCACAGGGAACCACCCCCAGCACAGCTCCAGCCCCAAGAACAGGTAATCCCACTGCATGAGCCCCTTCATAAGGCGATCCAGCACTATCCCAACATCCATCAGGTTTTGTGCCCCCACAATGGCCAGGCTGCTTCAGACAGCCCCATGGTGAGGAGCCTTGCAAAGACAGTGCATCAGCCAAGGTGGATGAGAGGAGCCACCAACTTGCTGGCCTCAACCACAGGAGTGTTCCTTTAATGTCTCCCTTTCAAGGACTGAGCAGATTTAATGAAGCTTACAAGAGCTATTGATGGTGCACTTGGAGTGATTCAGCTTTATAGCTCTCATTTAATTGCTTCTCTTCCAGAGATACAATGTAGTGCAGCAAAATATATCCACTGGGCTGAATTCTTTGTTCAAACACGGCTTACACCAGTCTCTGCTGGGAGCCAGGGACTGTCTGGTACAAGGCCTTAGACCCTGTTTTATCTCTCCCTAGAATGAAAAGGACCTAGTCCAGGGTGAGGGATGTCCTGTCCTAGATCACAGGCAGGGCTATTCAGGGCTTGGCATTAACTGTCCCAGGCATCACACTGCATGGCTAAATCATTGCCTTAGGTGCCTTTCTGGGGAGGGAATGAGCATGAACACGCCCAAGCGCCCCAAGGGCAGCAGGACTTCTGTCAAGAGGCTGGTTGTGATCCAAATCCAAGTCTGGCATCCTGAGCAAGAGTTTGGAAGAGGTGGAATGTCTATATCATAGTTTAACCCCAGTAAAATAACACTGTGGCATAAAAAGGGCAGATCCTGATATTCTGATATCTATACTCTTTTTGAGTCATCACTGTGAATGCCTCACAATCTGTCCCTCTGGCCTCAAAGTATGCTGAATTAACTGCAATAACATCTATGTTATTAAACCCAAAGGACAGGATAAACTGTAAATTTCAGTATTCCCATCTGCACCCATCCACTGAGTCCCTTCTCAATCTCTGCTTCCCTGGGCAACTTTTCCCAGCACCTCCCCTGTCCTACCCCTCTGGGGAGACATGGCCCACCCCGCTCTCACCAAAATCCCCCATAACCCTCTTCTTCTGCATGGAGGGTTTTCATGGTGATTATTTTTGTCATGCAGCTGATAATAACCTTTTGGTTGCTTACACTGGCCCTGGGTATGCAAAAAGCCTGGCTCCCAAAAATCCCAGTATCCTGGAGGGGTGCATGTGGGACCCACTTGCAGAACCTTCAAAATACTGCAGGAAAAATCCTTTTTAACCCACAGCTGGAGAACAGAGGATGCCAAACAGATGGCAACAATTGCCAGGTTTTTAATGTCAAGTCAGTTTACAGTCCAAGTGGTTAAGGAATCATTATTGTCCAAACTCACTTTGTCTTCCTTGTCAGTGAGCTCGGGTTTGGGCACCACAAGTTTGAGCTTCATCGCTTTCCCACCCTACGCTTGAAATCCTGAGCTGTGAAGCTGGGCAAGGGCCAGCACAGGCTCCCTTCCCCAGCGCCATTCAGGATTTCCCTGCCACATCAACAACAAAAAGAAACAAAAAAAGTGCAAGTATATTCTCTGTGTTATTTCTGACGGTTGATAGTGCAAATTTAATAACAATCTAGGTGATAAAACACTGCAGAAATGATACTGTATTTACAAGCCCCGGGAAAATACTTTTCCAAAGAGAGTTTCTCTGAGTCCATGCTGTAAAAATATGCTGCAGTTTAAGCTATGGCTTCAATTCAGCCCAAAATGCAAACCATACGTACAGCTTTGCTTTGCCAGGCTGACATACTGACAGTACAGCACATCTTTGCCAGAAATTAGGTTCTTTTCCCAGCAGGCAAAACCCATAAAAAGGCTTAAGAGAGGTACTGCTTGTTCCAGGATGCCAATAAGTAAATAATATATACTCTCACTCATCAGAGGGACATACAGCACAGTCCAGGCTCTGAAGGCACAGTGGAGAGCTGTGCAGCTTTGATGGTTGGAGATAAAACTTTCTAAGTGTGGTTGCAGGGGGGAGGGCTATCCTTGACATTGTATCCCCAGGATGGTTGAACCTTGGCAGAATTTGAAGCAGAGAAGCCTGTTTTCAATTTCTTTTCAAAATGCATCAAATTGGCTTTGCCAAGCTTGAAAGAAAAGAAAAACAACCCCCAAACTTCATTATCCAAGAATGTAAGAAACAGCCCTGAGACAAGAGAGATGCCACGGAAATACGTGGCCGTTGAAAACGGAATCAATCCCTGCTTTCTTCTGGCATTTAAAGGAGTGTTCCTGCCCTTGCACTGGCACTGCCAGACCCCTCCAGCAGTAAATGCCACTGTCCCAAAGAGGTTCCCAAGGAAGCACACGGCTCAGCCATAGCCATGTCCTTCTTGGCTACTGGCCCGCCCTAGGCTCCCAAGCTCAGAGGACTTTGCCAAAGGCAACCTGCTAATGAGCGGGTTAAAAGCAGGTATGTGCATTTATCTGGACACACACTGAGTGGGGTGTACTCTGCATAGGGGGTGCAATGCTAAGAGCTGTGCTTACCCTCACCCTCCCAGCACCGTGCTCGCTGCCCGCCCAATGAACCGCAAAACCGCCTGGGCAGCAGGAGATGCAGCCTGCCGTGACCAATTTTAACAAAGACTGCTTGAAAACAAGTGGGAAACCTCCTTTGGCTGCCCCCCACCTCTGGGAACGTCTCCAGAGCCTTGCACCCACACGTGGTGCTTGCAGAAGCTCCTGGTATTTTGGGGAGATTAAGCATGTCAATCTGATCTGGGAAGTGAACAGCCTCTTCTTTTTCGTATTGTGAAGGAGGTTTTTTGGTTAAGGGCACGGCATATGGCACATGGGCTAAGCTCACTCCTGGGGACCCATAACAGTGCTGAGGACACAGAAGAAGACAAAACCCCTCCATCCCCAGAATGACTCCTGGCAAATCTGAGCAGAAGGAAATCCTTGGCAGCATCCATCGCTCATCATTCAAGTGCCTTCCTATATTATCCTGCTCAGAGAAGATGGATGGCTCTCAGAGTGGGAAGTTGCTGAAGACATCTATTAAATGATGATTGCCAGTCCCCAAGGTAGCTCTGGCTGTGCACCCAGCACAAAGATACAGCCCTGGATCCCACCACCACCCACCAGCACCTCCATCGCCATGGGGCACAAAGAACAGACAGCCCTTCACCTGGCCTCACAATCCATCAAAGTGGCTGTAATTCCTAGCAGATCTGCACCAGCTCTGTGTCTGGGGTTGTTTCCACCAGGGATGCAGGGTTTTTTCCTCCAAAATGCCCTTCAAGTGTGAAGGATCATGACCCCACTGCATTTCAGCACCCTGTGAAGGCCACCATGCACAGTGTCAAGGCAGGGATGTGGCAGGCTGTCTAAAGTGCTCCTGCAGACACAGTTCCACACATTGCTGCTCACAAGTGGCTTGGGAAGCTCAATTCAGGCACTGAGGAAGTGGGAAGGGGGACTGTGCTCCCACAAACCCTATGAGAGGGAGTCAAAACTAATGCTGGGTCAACTGAGGCTGGGGAGATGGAAATGTGGCACATCACCACATGGTGCTGGGTCCTTCCCTGCAGAGTCAGCAAAGTCTTCATAGCTGGCACACAAGCCTTCCCACCAGCATGTCCAAAACCAAACCAAAGAATGACCAAGTTAAATTGCTTTGGATGAACTTTAAAACACACTGTACTTTGCTAAATTTTGGGCAGTCCGCAAAGTTTCTGCCTCCAGAGGATAATTTATAGCCTAACTGCAAGACAAGTGTACTTTGCACTAACAAAGAGCAACATTTTGGCAGCAATATAAGGGGATGAGCAGTGTTGGTACCATTTGGTCTGAGCACTGACTTTAGAGGGATGGTTCCAACATGCTGCCTTTAACTTGTCAAATAATGTTGCCTTAACAGTTCTTCCCAGTTATCACTACAGCCTTGGGGTAGCAAATTATAAAAACCTTGAAACCCTCAAGTTCCACAGCCTCTGGCATGTCTTTGGCTCCAGGCTCTGCATCAGCCCCTTGAGCTTTTTGCTTCCCAGGGGTGAGAGGTCCTATCTCTTGCTCTAAGCCCCCCACCCAGACTGACTATTTCTGTTTTTTGGAAGCCCTTTACCCTGGACGTGCTTCTCTGCACAGCCATAGGCTGAGCACAGTCCCCTCTCACATACCCCATCATCCAAAGGACCATTTTAAGCAAAATCTTCAGCCAGTGCTGGAAACTGCTCTGCATAATGGAAAATTCCAGCATTTGTATGTAACAGTGCCATTATTATTGCACTGACTGGTCACAGTTGAGTTACAGACTAAACAAGTACAGCAGAAACACAGGCTTGTAAACCCCCCACCCAGCAATAGCCTACAAGAGTGGCAAGGCTCCCAGCATCCCATATGTCCTGTTCAACATCTCTGAAGAAGGAAGACCTGGGGCAGGAGACAGAGGACACCAGGAAGGAAGTAGATGGCCAGCACCTGGGTGGAGGACACCCCACCACAGGGGGCAGCTGATGCAGTGAAGGTCAGGACTGCTGCTTGGGGGTACCCAGAGAGGACACACATCTCATCCTGCAGCTGGGGTGGACTAAAGCCCTGCAGGGTACCCACAGGAACTTGCTTTTCCTGTGATGACACCGTCCTTACTCCTAAATCATGTGATTTTCACTGAGCAAAAGGAAAGATTCGTAATTCTCACTCCCCCTGTGTAAATCTCAGCTTGCAGGGAGTTAATACTCAGGGATGGACAGGGCACTTTTCATCACCATGCTATGTACAGTGCATCTTAGGACCCTCCAGTTTAATCCCAGAAATCAACACAAAGCACCACAAAAATAAACAGCCTCCAGGATGCCATACTTCTTTTGCTTAAAGTAAGCAAACTAAAAGCTTTCACATGCCTCATTCTTCTGCTTAAGTTCAGACTCAGGGATTTTATAGCAGACTCTTGTATCTTCTCTGTATCTTCTCCTTCTTGGAGACACATCTCCCAAGAGATTGATGGTCCTAAGAGATTGATGGTCTTTCAGGACACATCACCGAGATGTACAGGTCTGCTCCCACTACCTGTGCAAATATCTCCATTGCTTTTCAAAAAAATTACATCAACCTGCACCCAAATCATCCAGGTCACTGATGACCTGAAACAGCACTTCATGTTCGCAGGAGCCAACAAGGACCTGCACAGCCCTGAATGCAAGACTGCCCTGCTTGTCTCACGGGACAAGAGAGGTCCTCCTCATCTTCCCTCATCTCTCTTCGCTTTCCTCTAACCCTCACACCCATGTGTGAGTAGCACAACCTAGAAATCCTGGCAGAGACATCAAGGAGGGAGAGCAGTGGGTTGGGTTTTACTATTGATTTCTCGCTCCCCCACTGCCATGCAGAATCCCGACAGGTTTCCCTTTTCCCCCTCCCTTCATCCCAGAGAGTAATTTCCAATTGCTCTGTCATTTGCCTAGTATGAGGCAGTCGTCCCAGTTTCCCGGCCAGCCTGTTGCACTCAGCTCCATTAGTTTTTAGAGCAGCTTTCCCATCTGCTTGCTGAACCAGCACGAAGGGGGCCCCTTCCCTGGTGAAACAGATGTGGCTTGCCTTTGTGCAACATCTGCGCCTCATGCCCCGCTCATTTTGAACAGTCTTGCCTTTGTTTGTGAGGGGTTGTACACAGGATGCTTTGGAGGAGGGCAGCAGCCTACAGTCCACAGGCTGGACTCCTTCCCTATAAGTTCCACATACAAACTGCCTCAAAACCCCTGGGTTTCTTCTGGTGAAGAAGAAAATGCTTTGTTTCTGCAGTGTTCAGGAATCCTGCTCCTCAGCACTTCTGTTCCAGTCGCAGCCAGTAGCTCACACTGATGATTCCTATGGGACTCCCAAATCTGGAAATGTAAGAGCTGGACTCTGGGAGCCGTGGACCCCCTTCCTCACAAGTCCCCTCACCCCAGTAGCTTCTCTTGCTGCACCTTTGGGCTGCTCACCAGCTCTGGCTTAGCAGCCCCAGCGGGGCTGCACTGCTTTGGCTCCTCCACACATAACAGTGTCAAAGAGCAGAAGTGCTAGAAAGCCACGTCTCTTTTGCAATGTGTTCTGGGTTATATGTAATATGGGGAGAAATACATTAAAATAAAATCAAGTTTTATTTCCTCTTGCTCTTGATGAGTTTACCAATCCTGCTGATGAGTACCTGGAAAGCTGCTAAAACTCTCTCACACATTTTTGGCACTCGGTCCAGTTTTATTTATTTTACTGGGAGTCGTGTTACTTCTGTATTTTGGAGAGGGGATGTTTTGATCCACTTATTTTCAGTTTTCATTTCTAACAAGTGGACCAGCATCAGGAAACAGGAATGCTTGCTTGGTGCCCAGCGAGAGCTTGCAAAACCTACTTTGGGGTGCTGGCAAGGGGCTGCACTGGATTCCCTTGTTGGGGTTTCAGTGGATGTTGCCTAAGTCAGACACTTGAGTTTCCCTGAGCTAGCTGTCAGGGGTTTTTCCCTTCCTGGAGAGCAGGAAAGTGCATTCGTAGGATTCCATAGGGGAGGGAGGAGGAGGAGGACAGCAGGGTCTTTCAGCCCTGTGGGCTTTCTTCAAAACAGAATTGTTCATACCAGCCCTGGTGTCAGTTGCAGAAAGGCAACCCCATTTTCCTCCATGTAAGCCACCACATCTTGAAGAGAAAAAGAGGGGAAGAAAGCTGCTTGCCACTTGGCTCTGAGTGCTGCCTGTGTCCCACAGACCTGTCCTGGTTAAAGCCTGCTGGCAGCTTCCCCCCAGCCGCCTTCTTTTCCCAGCAAATCCCGTGGGGTGAGCGAGCAGAGCAAACATGGTAAAAGCACTGGTGCAGCCAGGCTCACAGAAAAGGGGCTTTTCCTCCAGGGCAAGATGAATAGCTGCAGACAGACTAGAGTTATGAGCATTGGAAATAGAAGGGGTAATTGAGGCATTTGGCATCTATGCTGGAGGATTAATACAGTGTAATCAGCCCCTTGTATTTAGACTGCCTCATACTAGGCAAATGACAGAGCAATTGGAAACTACTCTCCGGCAGATTTTGAAACCAGAAGAAAGAAGATGTTTCTGTAATGCAGTCATCTCCCAGCACTCACTGCAGCAGCAGGTCGGGCATGTACGGCGGCTGGATCCAACAAGCAGCCGGCTGCAAGCGTGCTCTCCATACTAACACATGGGAAGCTCACAGCTGGCATCCCTCTGGCTTTCTACAAGGGGTCACCCTCCTGGTGATTGTGAAAGAAGTCAAAAATCATCTTGAGCATTTTGCTTGGGGTTTTGCTACAAATGAAGGAACAAGACAATTAGCTTAGGGTACAGCCTGGATTTATTCCTCGTGACTGTCACTGCCCTGCCTACAGGTGCCCAGAGCAAACCCAGATTACAGACAAAATCAAAGCAATCAATGCAGGAGCTCAAGAGGGGGAAAGGACTGCAGAAGCAGACCTTCCCTTGCCAAGGCAAAATGAAAATCCTGGCAAAAAGTGAATACCCCATTCTCACATGGGGGACCACACAAGGTACCTGGCACAGGCTATGCTCGCTTTGAAAGGCTTCATAGTGAAGGCTTGTACAGGAAAGTGTTACTGCAGACAAAAGGCTGGTGTGGGGAGAGCTGCCTTGCTTTTCCCTTTGACAGGGAGAAGTTATCTACAACCCCAAAATGGATGACACAAGCACCAGCTTTGTCTATTTTTCCTGCTCCTGAAGTTCATTAATTAAGAAACTCAAAACAGCCTATGCAAACTGTAGGATGGACAGTATAAAGCATGAGACCACTGTCCCCCCCCCACAAACACTCTCACACAGTCTAGTGAAGTCTGGCACAGCCTCACTGCTCTGAGATGCTCTGAGATATCAGCACACTCTCAAGGACATAAAAACATTTCAGCAACACAAATGACCTGTTTCTGGCAGCAGCACCAGACACCTTCTCAGCTCATCCATCACACAGGTTTGCAACCCCTGCCCAACATGAGCTTTGCAAGTGCTGAGGTGGCAAAGCAGAAACAGAGCCCCCCACCCCAGTGCAAACCCCCCAGCATGACACCCCGGCTGTCCCCTAGTGTGACAGTGGTAAGAGGGAGAGGGGGGCCCAACTTAGCTCAGCTGGTGCGTGCTTGCTCTGATGGATCTGGAAAGTGGTTGCTGACGGATGTTCCAAGCTGGAGCACTAAAACTAGATGACATGAAACACCACCCTAAGGTTTGGAATGCGCTACAGATGTGGATAAATCTTCTAATGCCGGGGAAATACAACATTTCTTGGGAGGGACATGAAGTTTTCCCTTGGCAAACCGGCCACTTTTGTAGCTTTTTGATGAAAGCAGTGTGCTTTCTGGGGACCAAACGGAAAGCACAGAGGGGCTCTTTGTAATCTCTGAGTCTTTCTGCACTGCACTGCCTTCACCCCATGCTCTTTGCCTGCCTGAAGCAGTGCCACCTGGGCACTTAAAAGAGGTGGGTTTTGGCTGAGGAAGCATAAGCACCTCCCTGGCTGACAGCAGTGCCTTCACCCACAGCAACCCCAGGCACTGCCTTTACGGGCATCCTTACAATCTGCTTGGTCCATCCCTAATACTTTTAACGACAGACACATGCTGGAGTGGTTCCCTGCCTCGCTTGCCTCACCATGCTCCAACACTCCAAGTGGTCCCGCTCGCCTTGCCCCCACGAGAGAGACAGCCAGGATATGCCGTTGCACCTCATCCCATGGGGTTGGTGTCCCTTGAACAGACCCAGCATTGCTTCCCACTACCAGCAAGGAAACCCCCAAATCCTACCATGTCTCGCAGCACGAGCCGATGCGCTCCTCCTCATGTGCTTCACTGCCTGTGGGCGACACAGCACAAGGTCACCTCCTGAGCCGGGTGCCGTCCGCCTATGGCACTTCCATACAACACCAGGAATCAATACAGAATACAAAAATTTTTAAAATAGCAATAAAAAAAAAAAAATCTGCAGCAACTAATCAGCCCGCTTCCTCTCCGCAAGCCATTAATCACGGCCGGGGGCTGTCACCCAGGGGTGCCCCTCCGGGATCTCCGCAATCCCTGTTCCCGACCCCGCGTTGAAGGGGGCTGCCTGGGACCTGTCACGACACGCCAGCGCGTGCCTCTGGTTCCCCCTGGGTGGAAGGACACCCTTCAAACTTCAGCTGTGAGTTTTCAAACTCTGCCTCATCCCAGACCCACCTCCCTGTGGGGAGGGGAGTGGAGAGGCTGGGAAGGGGGGAACAAGCATTTGAAGAGTCTCTTTTTCACAATAAAAGCCCTTCTTGCTGCTTTTTTTCTTCCTTTTTTTTTTTTTTAACACCGAGAGAAAATTTGAGCCAGGAGGCACAGGTAAAGCAGGAGATGAAGACACGTGCTCCTCCCAAACCCATTTGTTCTCAGTGACCTTGATGCCAGACAAGCAGAGGGACTGGCAGAGCCCCAGGGACCATGTTGACACCAGAGCCAGATGGCGAACCAGAGGTCTGCTCCCAGGTGCCTGAGAAAATGCCTTTTGCAGGTTTTTATTAATATTGCTTTGCCTTTCAGTAACAGCCCAGCAAAGAGCTGTGCTACATCAGTATCTGAAGCTGATGCAGCTCTGGGAGGAGATTTCTGCCTAAAAGTCAGGTAGGAATGTGTTAAAACCATTTTTAAGGTGCTCAAGTAGCTGTTTTGCTGGGGCACACAGTGTCTGCAGGCAGCCAGGAGAGGGGTGACCCAGGAGGTCCAGAGGAAGAAGACCCTCACACCCACCAACACCATGTGTCAGGACTGCAGCACAGTGAGCCCTGCAGTGCCCAGCCAGTGCAGCTCCTCCTTTGGCACCTGGGTGTAGGGTGCATCCTAAATGTCATTTCCTCAAGCCTCTAGGAGAAGAGGGTCTGAAGGCATGGCTTTGGAAACAGTGTGTTTCACCAGCCCTCCATGGCCAGGCAGGGTACACAGGCAGCTGCCAGGCTGCAAAGCATTTTTTTTCACATAACTTTCCCCTTCCAGCCCTGGGCTATGGCCAAGCAAAACCCATCAGTTCCTCACTGTGGCAGGTGAAGCCACCAGCTGCTTCAGTACCCATGTGCCTGTCCTGGGGACAGGAGGAAACCCTCTGTCTCAGGGGTGGGAGTTTTCCAGCTCCCCAATCCATGCAACTACCTCTCTAGGAAACCATAAAACAAACCAGGCTGATCAGGATTGTTCCTTACTGGTATTTGTATTTTTAAAAAAATCTGACAAAGGCACAGTACAGGCTATTGTGAGGGGTATTGATGATATGATGATCTGAAGGAAGAGGATGGGGCTGAAGGAAACTGAGCCAAGTCACTTGACCGAGGCAGCATGGGAGGGCAGTGGCAGAGCCCAGGAGGAGGCTTTTATGCCCCCAAGCCCCATTCTAACTCACTGACCATGCACGGTCCTGCAGTGACATTTCACAAGGTCATGCAAGACAGTGTGTGTAAGCAGTGATGGCAAGTCAGTGCTCTGCCTAGTGTAGTCTCCTACCACTCCCAGTGCCCCGGTGCCTCCATACCCCTTGGTTCCTTGTGTGCACCTTATCTTTAATGTGGTACATCTCCCTACTCCTTCTGCTGCTTCTGAAAAGTATAGCTAAGAAATGAAGTGGACTGAAGGTTACACACAAAAGCAGTGAGTCTAATTTTGGCCTCAGCACACCCTCCTCCACTCTACACTTGGGTGTGAGGGAGGGATGTAAAAACCGAGCCCTGCATCCCCTCCTTGCTGCCATTGCCAACCTCATCTGTCCTGGCTACTGCAGCATTGAACATGCTAAAACGTTTTCCTTGAGGCCAGTCCCCCAGGGCATATAATAACCTAATATTACGAATTATATTAGAAATAATAATATTAGGTAATTAACAATAACACAGTATTAGCCTTGGCACAAAGGCAGACTGAGCTCTCGTCTGTTGGGCAGGCAGCAGCCAAGTGCCAGAGGAGGGATCTGCAGGGCTGAACCCTGTGTATCATGACTCAATGGTGAGTGGCACCATTGAGGTGGTACCTCATTTTGGAAGTGTTTGTTTTCATCTCCCTCTCTTAATTTTGAAAAGATTCAATTTATATGTCAAAGTGATTCCTTCAGTGCAGCGGCGTTGCAAGCCTTGACTGACAGGCCAAGCACTCTGTCTGGTCTCTCTGGATTGCCTCTCCATACAAAGAACTGTTCAAAATGCACACCTGACATTTGAGGAATTTGACATCAGAAACAAGCCTGGATGGCTGCTGTGGGAGGCAGACTTAAGGGATTGGTGGCCAAACCACTAAGATAAATCCAGCGAGCCTCGAAACAAATGCCCCAACCTTGGCATTTTAAAATTTAAGTTTTATTTCCCCCCTCATTCCCTTGGAGAATTTTATTATTGATGTTCACAGTGCAAAAATCAGATTAAAAATGCAGTAAAACCTGAGAACCAAGTGCATTATGAACCAGTTTCTCAGGGAGGATTCCCCAAAACCATGGGGCCATGTCTATGTTGTATGTGAGCTAGATCCCATCAGTAGCATTCCTGCTACTGGATTCTGGAAAATTAATGATTACCTGAATATTGAAAACTGCTTTGCTTCTCTCTTTTTTCTTTTCTATCCCCTGACCACCTCTGTTCACATTCTCACAGCCATTCTACTGCTTACACACAGATGTACCTGATGTTTCCCTGATTTTAGCTGAGGCCAGTCCTTCAATCAGATGCCAGGGATGATCTCCACTGCAAGAAACTCCCATGAGGTATAGGCAGCAGAGACAAAGGAGAGCTGGGAGGTGGGACTGCATCCAGCTTCCAGGCAAAATACAAGCCTCCAGAACAGCCACATCTCACACCAGGGTCTCAGGCCAGTTATCTATGATGCCCAATACAAAAGATCTCCTGAGCCTGCTCCCTCTCACCTTGCACTTGGGCAAGAGCAAAAGGTGTTCTCTCCCTGCTGCAGTGCACGGGGCGGCAGCAAGGGTGGTTCAGTTTGCTGGTATATCCAGGCAGATCCAGCTTAATAGCCAGGTGCAATTACTTTGAAGTAGGAGAGCTGAGACCTTTCCCTGAGGTGGGGCCAGAATCCAAGGAAACCAATGGGGAGAAAGAAGACCATGGGTGCTGTTGTACCCACAGCAGCACAGGGACCTCTGTGCTCCCCAAAATGCCACCACTGCAGGCATTAGCAAAATCTTCTGGTATAACCCTGCCTTCATTTCAAAGGCTGACTCACCTTTCTACTTGCTTTTCCTCATACAGAAATACCTGTTGCAGAAGGATGAAAATAAGCTGGGGTTTTTTTTCTTTCCCAGAAATACTTTTCTTCCTATTCTGTCCCAGTGGACCTGCATTCATTTCTGCCTTGGGAGCCAAAGACAGGCAGTGGAGAGGGGACAGATTTCAGGAGCTGACAAGGAACAGAAAGCTATTCTGCCTCTAAGAAAGTAAAGCTGAAGGGTTTTTTTTCTTTCTTTTAGAAAAGTGTGAGGCTCTAATAGGTTTGAGTGGCTATGAATACGACTTTCCACATCTGCCAAGATAATTATAAGCTTGAATGAATTTCTGAGACCCAAACCCTGCCCAGATAAATCACTGCCTATCAAGTACTGGTTACAAATGAGCTGCTCAGAAAGCCTTCAAATTTCTCTTCCCTCCCTATCCCACTATCTCCTATATCTGTTGGTAATGGGTCTCAATGCTTTACTAAGGAACAGTCTGTAGAGGAGATCCTGATACTTCACCCTTCTTTTGCAGCAGCTGTGAAAGAGATGGGAAATTAAGGCTACAGGGATCAAGGAGAATGAGGAGAGAGCTGGGCTCCTGCTCAGCACCGCAGGTCTGGTGCTGGGACCCAGAAGATGTGGAGAAGCAGACAAGCTGCAAAACTGAGTTTTGCATCTGATTTTGAAGCATGACATGCCCATGCCCCACTTCCCTAGTCAGTGCCCCTAGAGGGGACAAGCTGACCCTAACTTGGAGAAAAAGCCGGATGTGTGCGATTTCTTTCAGTGCATTGTGTGTGGGAACAGACTCTTGCATCTCAGGTTTTCCTCATTGTTCACACGGAAATAAGCCCACCCAAGTCACTTACAGAATGCACTGAATTTTCATAAATATGCTGAAGAAGCTGCACATCCCCAATCCAGTAATTAGAGTAAATTAATGTTGCTGGGATGCTCTTGTCACTGTTTGTCTGACTCAAGACAAAAGGCAGAAAGGTCACATCCTGAAGGGAGAATAATCCTTTATAAGCAGTGTTTAAGACGCCAGAGAAAACAATAACATCTGCAGAGGAACCACACGTTCCCTGAGCTCATGGGCTTTATACTTCCCATAAATACCTATTGTATCCTCCTTGTTGTCATGACTCAAACACAAGTATATGGAGGAAGGGACAAAGAGATATTAAGTCTTTGAGGTGATTACTCATTCCTCCAACTTACATCTTAATACATGCTAGAAATTCTGAATCGCTTGTCAGACCACAGTATTGTTTTTACAGGACATGGACTATTATGAGTAAAATGAGTTGCAGTTTTCTTTTCATTTTTTTAATTTCTAAGGGCTATTTTTAAAGCTCACCCATCTTCAGCCAGAAAAAATTCTTACCACCCATGTCCCGTGTCCAAGACATTTGCTGTGTTATTAGAGAATCAACTGTTTCATGGCTTGCTCCCTCCAAAAAAGTTGACCATTCTGCATCATCAAGAGTCTCAGCCTCCATCCTCCACCAGCTTCTAGAAATAACAGAACTTCAGCTCCATGTGAAAACAGTCATGACAGTCCAAGTGTGTTGTGGCAACCCAAGCCCATGGGAGAGGGTGAACCTGCCAGGGCAGCACAACATGGGTGCCCCAACAGGCTTATATCCCACAGGGTTCCCCTGCTCCCAGCAGCTGGAGTAACAACTTGAGCTTTGACACTGAGATTCTACCTGTATTTCACCCCAGACACCTCTGTCCTCTTCAGAGTCTGTCCTTTCCGAGGCAGAGATGCCCACCCTCTCAATACAAGCCATATCTTCTCTTCTGTTCTCTTTCTCCTTTCTAGATACAAACCCCAGCACTTGAATTAATAATCAAAAACATCATTTTCTTGGACTGTCACCATGCAAATCAAGGGATTCAGATCTCTATTATTTAGTATCCCACTAATCTTGCACCATCTGCAAACTTCACTAGCAAATAAATGTGTTCCTGTGTCTGCATATCCTCTACTTGGTCACTGTTTAAATACAGGATGTTGGATGAAGAACAGTTCCACCCCACAGTGTATAAAAGCTTTAGCACTGATGTCTCATTTTGAGATGTGTTGTTGAGACAGTTTCTCATCTAATGTGTAAAGTAGTTCCTCTAAATTAAACCATTTACAAAATAAAAATGGCATACGGTGTGGTGTCCGTTGCCTTGGAGATACCCAAACGTGCCCTGCCAGCCGTGGTCTCCTCGGGAAGGTAATGAGTTTGTCTGATCATGAAACCATGTTTAGCCAGTGATCGTTACACTCCTCACTCCTCCTTCCTTCTTGACAAAAACTTTGTTTAGCCATCCACTTGTGCTACCACACTCATACAAGGTGGCTAGGAAGAGCCACAGACAAGCCTGGGAAAACTCCACTGGAAACTCTGTAGCATGAAGGAAAAAAAAAATCCTGAAGAGTTGCAAAATTAGTGCACAAATTATTTGGCTTGGAGGGGCTAAGAATTAGTGTTGGCAGTTCAGAGAGCTGCTCGGCTCATTGCCTTGGCCTCCTGAGCAGGAGCTGTCCAAGCTCATCTTATTTGGGAGGTGCTTGGGCACAGAAGAGGAGCCGTGGTGGGGCCCTGCAGGGGACAGCTCAGCTTCTCCCCACCTGCTCTCCTCAGGCAGAGCCAAGGTGAACTCAGGTTCTCCTGCACCATCCACAGCTCCCTGTGTGGCTTAAAACTGCAGACAACTTCTAGGAAGCCTGAAAGTGAGTGTGGATAGTGCCAGGCAGGAGCATAGAGCATCCCTGCCTGTGATTCTTGTTAGCATTCAACTCACGTGGCTTGCATGGGTGCTGTGTGCCATGTTCCTCCATACAGCATGACTGTGGCTCTTTCATTTTCCTCAGAGCATCTCAGCAAACCTCCAGCTCTAACCTGCAGGATCATGCAGAAACAAGGGAAGAATGAACACAAGCTGATGCACAGAACATTTCCACCCTCAAAAAAAGAGAGAGAGAAAAAAAAAGACAGAAGCAATCTGTTTCTTTTCCTGGAAGGAGTTACTGGCATATGCTTGAGAGCTGGGACCACAAAGACACTATATTGGCTGTGTATGTACCTTTGCATTAGGGAAAGTCCTCTGTCACCATCATGCCAGGATGGAAGAAAGCGTATGCATTAACACATGGAGTAATCAGGCAGTATTTAAACTGAAAGCTTTGAATTGTGGCTGCTGAAAATAGGGTCTGACCAACATATGGGCTCATGAATCTTTTCTGACAGCCCTGCAGTTACAGAAGCAAGAAGCGGAGCCTCCTGGTTATAAATTGGTCATGAATAAAATTAGGTTGACAATTAGAAAGTTTCTAATAACCAGGGGATAAGGTTCTGGGAACTTTGAGACGGGAGAGGGAGTGGGCTGGGAATCTTTGTCTCTCCCACTTGGAGCATTCATCCTGTCTGTGTCCCCAGGAATTGCTTTGTATCATCTGCTAATGATATAAAGCAATAGCCCTGGAGCCGAATTCCTCACAGGTTTTGAGTAGAATGGCCAGAAAGAAAGGTCAGATTGTCAGGGGCTACCTTGTCAGGTATGGTCTCCTTCCAAGAATCATAAAGACACCAAATTTCCTGTCTGAGCAGTGACCACCCAGGGCTGTTGGCAGTGCTGTGAGCATGGGTACTCTTATCCTGTGGCATGACACTGGGACTTCCTTCTGTCCACAATCTCAAATTTCCTATAGGATGCTAGAAAGTATTTTGCACCATGGAGCATGTGAATGCTTTTAAGTCTCCTATTAGAATAATTGTCCTATGACACAACTGCCTGCATAGATCCTTAAATGCAACTCTGACTGTCCTTCAAATTCCAATTCATGGCACTCTGAGAACTCATTTTAACCCTCCTCCTTTCCATGGACTCCTCTTTGAAATAACATTTTCTTACCTTCACTTCCAAGGTTACAGCTGGTAAAGATGTCATGCAGTGTCAGAGGGCTCAATAGTAGCTCCTGCATCGAGCACTGCTCAATCCTCATAGCAGGAAACGGGTTTAAAACACTACATTTATGGAATATGTTACTACAAGATTGTGGAAGAAGGTAGCATGACTAGACTCAAAAGATTGATTAAATTCATGGAGAGAAGATCTAAAAGGCATACTAAGAGGAATGGGCAGGGGTGTATCCTCTAGAACCCTTAATCCTGCTATTGTAGATGCTCAAGAATGGCAAGAAGAGGGACTAAAATCATGTCCTCTCCCTACCCAGCATCTCCCATTGGCACTGTCAGAGACTCAGGCTGGGATTAGACAGACCACCGGTCTGACACAGCAGAACTCTGCTTGTGCTTCTGAAGAGACTGATGGCCAAGTCTTGTGCAGTTCAGTGCCAATCAGAAAGGTCAGTGCAGCCACAACCAAGCGGTCATTGCTGCCTGTCAAGTGATTTATGCATGCCTTTGCCTTCTGAAGAGCAACCACCTGGTGAGCAGGGGGGATCAGGGAGAGCCAAGGGAGACAGGGGACCACACCACCACTGAGAGGGACCATGCCCCACTTCTTGTGAAGCTGTAGGTTGGAGAAGCACATGAACCCTCACACGTCCTGGTTTCTATCCCTTGTGCCCTGACACACACCTCCCACTCAAGCAGAATGCTCTGTTGCACTGCCAGCAGAGACCAGGCATATCCACTGTATGAACATCTTTTCCAGCCTCTCCCTGGACCTTGAGAAATGCTTCAACCAACTGGAGCAAAAATGATGCCACTTTCATCTAGTCAGACAATTTATTTCATTATGCTGTAAACCCTGATTTTATTCTATTATCCACAGAGATTTCCAGGATGAACTAAGTCTCCCATGTGCAATGTGAATGAGACAAGCAGCAGAGATAAAAGATAAACAATGAAAAAAAACCTCTCCCTTTAAAGTTATTCAGGGACTCCAGGGAGGAAGAGAAGGAAGAAGGAAGAAGCCCTCAAGCCTATTTTCCATCCTCTCTTTAGAATACCTTTACATAGCATCTGACAGCTAACAATGGCCCCTTCTTTTGTTTGATGGTTTTTGCAAATAGGAGGTTCAAACAGTGGGTCTAAAAAGTCTTGACTGATGAGTTATTGTGAAAAAAATTCAGATGTGGTGCCCTCCCACTATGTCCTTCAGTAAAGCTCCAGCAGATCTGAAAGATAATATTCTATCATGCTATTTAGATATGCACATCATTACTTTTTCAAAACATCTATCATTTCAATCAAACCAGAGCTTCCTGATTAGATCCTTCCATATAAACCTTTATCAGAGGCACAGTGCCCTGAAACACCACCCACGCTCCACCAGCGGTCCAAAGCGGACACGAAGGAAGAGCTCAGGTCTGCTGAGGGCCATGATGAGCCTCTCCTTGCTATGTGCAAGGAGCGATGATCCCAAACAGTTACAGAATAAATTATCCTGTAAAATACTCTCATACCAGGGCTCACTGGGGAAATGCTAAGAAGTACTTCCTCTGCAACAAGAACTAGGTCAATGCGCTTTAGGAAGGAGGAAGGGGCTCTGTGCTGGTGGCAATGGCATAATTTGTAGGTTGGTGATCAGCACAAATAGCTGACTGCAGGTGGAAGACTTCTCTAATTTGGACGTACACAGTGATCTGAAAGCTTTTGGGGGAGGAAGGAGAGTTTGCTACAAACTCTACTTGCCTGGAGCCCACTTGGACTGGTTTATCATCACTGAAAGTGAGGTGACGAAAAAATCACCAACTCTTCACTTATTTAAAACAAGAATATAATGCAGGGGTCAGCTGCACAAAGTGAAGCTTGGGCCACATTCCCACTTAAGGAATGGACATGAACTGGAAGCTGCACACCATCCAGGAATGAAGCCTGTTACAAGTTCAGGGAAAAAGAGTGGGTACACCACAAGTATCCACATGGCCACCGCCTGAGTCAAAGCAGGGACAAGGACTGCAGTACTTCAGCACAACTAGGGATGCCATGCTTAAACAGGTAAAAGCTGATCTTTCTACTTAAGAGAAGGAAATCTCAGTATAAACAAAAGTACCCAAGTGTGACAATAGTATATGCAACTTCAAGCTCAAAACAACATTAAAAACTATTTCCAAATTAAAAAACCCAAGCAAACAAGAACACCCAGGAATTTTACAATGGAAGAACAAAACGCTGAAGACCTGAAAGCAGTAGACCTCACAGCCATCCCTGTAATTTGCTCCACTTACCACTTGCTTATAAGTTGTACTTGCTTGGATACCAGTAATACTGTAAATATAAATTAGCACCTTTCCATCTCAATGAAAGGCAGGCATGTTTAGCTTTCAGAGACACTTTAACAATGTGTGCAGGGGAAAAGCAGAGAAACATATGGGCCTGGAAACATTTAAGATGCACTACAATTGAAATAAGAAAAAATAAATGGAGCTATAAATCAGACTACATTTGCCACAGGACCATCAGTAAATCCAGAGATCTTTCGAGGCTATTACATCTCAATAATTGAAACACATTCAGATGCCAAACAGTAACAGACGTGTTTGCTCAAGAACCAAAAGCACTTAAATATAGCCTTTTTCAAGATGAAGAACTATGCATCACCAGCAAATCAGCTGGCCCAGAACCGCAGCTGGTTCACAGTAACTACATATTTTACATGTTTTAACTACAGATTATGCCAAGGGGTCCAATCCCACTCCTAGAATTGCCCATGTCTCCCAGACTTTGCAGCACAGAGATTAGGACTGGGATTGTCAACTGCTGGTATTGGTTTACAGGTACGGCAATTATCTGCTGATCTCAGGAGTAAACTGGGATAGGGTACACGCCCCCCCCTCCCCAGCAAGCCCACCATGTTACAGAGCCTGTGTGAAATAATATGAGAAAACAAACACGGGGAGTTAATTTTAAGTTCTTTCTGAACAGCAGATCCTGTTTCTTTACAATCAGCTTCACAAAGTTAAAGGAGTTATATCCTTAGCCCAGCGAAGTACATCTTAGTCAATTATGAAGGCAAAATAAAGAATTGGGTAAGCATGGCCACTGCTCCCAAGTGTTTGCGCCATCCCCTTGGGTTGGCATCATTCCTTGCACAGGAAGGCAGCACAGTTGCCTGGCCCTAGGAACAACCTTATGAAGAGCTAACGCTGCCATCGTGTGGTAACCTTCAGAAATAAACTGTACTCCTGTAGTCTTCTGCATTCCTGTAGCTTTGCAAAAAGGACAAACCAACCCAAGTGGCGCAATGCTTGTGGACTGAAAGGAAGGCGGACTGCCCACAATACAAACCTGCAGGTTTCAGAGAGGTTCCATGAGTTGCTAAAAGCAGCACCAGATGCTGCTCATATGGAACATCCTCCTGTCAGAAACACAGTACAGGTGCCAAAACACAGTGTATCCTATTACCGCTCTTTTCCCCTTTTGGCCAAACTGTAAAAAATGGTGCTTTCACAGAAACCCTTGCCGGCAGGCATGGTGTTACAGAGCCTGGCTTTCTTTCAAGGCACGTAACACTGTCCCCCTAGCAGTACCTTAATCTTCATTGCCCCCCCTCACGGTGCAGCGCCCGGGCAGACACAGTCCTCTAGGCATATTTTGTACTGTTACGAGGTCACTCTTCAGAAAATTCCAGCTGCCAGGCAGCTCAGCAGGTTGCTGTACACCTTGTATTGTGGAAAACTTTTGGATACCTCAGTAGTCACTGAGTAGGAATGAAAACACTGGATAAATCGCTGCAGCCATAGGTAAAGTTATTCTTTGGAAGACAGTACCTTTAAGAATGAGTAAATGGTGTAGGAAAAGCATTCATGAGCTCATTATGATTGAAGGCACATCCATTTTCTCTACAGGCACTTCTACAATTTTTTTTCCCCTGTCTTATATAACCCATCTTAACAGTACTACATAAAAAACCCAACAACCCTAAGGGATGAATCTTTCACCTTAAAGGACCTCCAGGTTGACAGAACTTTAAAGTTACTTTCAAGTTAAGAGTTTTGGAGTTCGGATGGATGAATCACTTCAAAATCCAATTTAAAATCAAGGTCTCCAGATACTTGAACATGGTTTTTAATCCCAATTTGCATAATTTCTGATTTTTTTCCCTTAGCTGTTATACTCACTCATATCAGCCATGTGCTTGAACTCTATTTCCAAGAGCATATAAATTGCTCAAGACAACACTACAGTTTTAAGTGTTTTGAGTATGTAGATGCCTAATTCTAGCTGAAATAAGCAACACTGTACACAGTTAAAGCACACATTTGTAACAACACATGCTTATCAGAATATTTGACAACATGTATGCTTTTGACAACATATTTAAAGGTCTTCCAACCTTCAAATATATATTCTCCCTCCTCCAGTTTGTATTTGACAACAAAAATAATTTGCTTTTAAACCACCAGATAACCCAGGACTTCCACCATTTCTTCTTTCAATACGAAGAATATGTATCTTCTGCCAGAAAACTGCATGGATGCTAACACTGAGATATGTAAATATTATTTTATAATGCAAAGACTAATCAAGAACTTCAATGTTTCTGATGGATCTTTAGGTCATGTCCCCTTTTACTTAATGGTTTTGATTAAAAAGCAGAAATTATATGCCACATATTTTAAGGAACTGGAGTGTCTTCACAGAAACTCTTAACCTTAAATATTCTGAAAAGTATACTTAAATACAAACCAACTGTTTCTGTCTTGTTAATACATCACTAATTATTGTAACCACACTTAAAAAGACTACGGTGTTAGACATCTAAAAGTATCCAAGTATTCCAGGTCACTACTTAAAGAATAGTGGAGGTTCTTTAGAAAATATGGAGTAATTTAAACTGTTTGAACAGCAACTTGTCAGTCTTTCAACAACTGACATACTTGTAATTCTAACCAGAGCACATACTTTCAGTGTATGCCTTCATTAATACAGAATTAGAGTAATTATTTCTCACATTTCACACTCAAGACTGTGCAAGTAATTTTGCACATTCCCAATCAACTTCAATTGCAGACTGCTTTTAAATGTCAGGATCTGACCTACTTCAAATAACTGGGTATGCAATTATTTCAACTAGCACTGGGTATAAAGTACTGGGCAGTGTGTGTCAGTCAAGTGCACAGGTGACCAAAACGTTTCTGCGTGTTCCTGGGGAACACTAGAACCCAACACTTGGACATTAATAAATGAGACAGACAACAACTCTTGGTCAGAAATAAAAGTGAACTTATGATGAATTTAAATCAGATGTTTGTAATTTTAAAATCAGAACAAGGACGCAGAGTTATACATGATGAGAAGTTCATTTATTTCTGCGCCTTCTGTGCCTTCTCTGGTTTCTTCACCGCCTTCTCTGGTTTCTTTGCCTTCGGTGCCTTCTCTGCTTTCTTTCCCTTCCCTGGTTTCCCTGCCTTCTCTGGCTTCTTGCCTTTCTTAGAAGCCAACCTCTGGAGCTTCTTCATTTCATGCTTGATGATTCTGTTTCTCTGTAAAAAAATGTTGTCTCTTAATCAGAATGAAAAGACCAAGAGCTCAGATATTGTGTCTTATAGAAAAGAGGCAGAATCTGAAAGCTCAGATCTGAATTATCACCCTTTACCATGCATTATATTCAAAATGTCAAATTCCACCTAAAACTGTTCTGATCTACCAAGCAGACAACATAATTCTGGCTGGTAACTTGGGCACCCCGATGTTTTATGTGTAGTGATTTTCATTATAGAATGAAATACTAACAGCAACCCATCAATATTTGATTTCATCAGCAGGCAAATCCTTCCTCAGCTGTATGTCAGCTTGGGAGGACTGACACACGGATTATATGGGTTCAGGTTTGACCAACTCTGAAGATGGAGTGGTGGGATGGAAAGAAGCATGGAAAATCCAAGGTATTGACATTCAAGGTGTCACTCCATAACCCAAGTCAGCTATGAAAGCAAAGCTACTACCACCTGTACGTGACTCTGAAGTAACAGCTACAAGGATTAACCCCATAAAGAAGTGACACTCAAACACTTACCATTTTCTTTGCTTTCATAACCTTGTAGCGATCGAAGTCAGTCATTTTGGCTTTCTGTGTGAAAAGAATCAGTTATGAAACTGATATATACAAGTAGTAAAATTCAGTCTTTCAAAGCATTCCATAAGTAATTCTGATCATCTCCAAATTAGGTTTAGCTGCACCTGAGCTAGTTTACTATTTAACACCTTTCCTGGAAGGAATGGTGCAGGAAAAAAGGTGGTTATAGAAAGGACTGAACAAAACCACATTTACTGTTAAAATACAAGAACTTGAAGGTGAGTAGCAGAAACTTTTGAAAACTACACCTTTTCTATCTTTAATCTTAGCCTGCAATTGAAAACATGCAGTCTATTACACTGCACCTAACTTTACAGAGCAGGAGCAGTATTCCTTATCCAGTGAAACACTGTACCTTTTCTCGGGCTTCAATCTTCTTTGCCCATCTTGTCGCTGACCATTTTTCGTTTATATTTTCTTTCTCCCAGGCAAGTCGCACACACTTCTGACGAGCACTGCATTGGAACAGTCAAACATTGTATTCAGTCTTGATTAAAAGAAAAGAGTTCTCCCTGATACCAGCCTATCAAATTTCATACAAGGGAAGATCACTCTTCTATATTGCTTCAGACATCTAAGTCAATGCCACATATATTTCTGTGGCATAAAGAACATTCTGCTGAGTAAATGCTTTGTTAGAACTGACAGAATCACAGAATGGGACCACAGAGGGTCATTCGTCCAACCTCACTACTCAAGCAGGGTCATCCTAAAGCACATGGCACAGGATTACGTCCAGATGGTTCTTGAGTATCTCCAGTGAAGGAGATTCCACAACCTCTCTGAGCAACTTGTTCCTTCCAGTGCAGTCACCCACACAGTAAAGAAGTTCTTCCTCATACTCAGGTGGAACTTCTTGTGCATCAGTTACTGCCTGTTGCCTCTTTTCCTGTTGCTTGGCACCACCGAGAACAGCCTGGCTCCATCCCCTTGACAACCTCCCGTCAGATACTTATAAACATTGATGAGGTCCCTCTCCATCATCTCTTCTCAAGGCTGAACAGGCCCAGCTCCCTCACCCTTTCTTCCTATGGAAGATGCTCCAATTCCTTAAACATCTTTGCCACCCTTCGCTGGACCCGCTCCAGGAGCTCCATGTCTCTCTTGTACTGAGGAGCCTGAAACTGGACACAGGTCTCCAGATGGGGCCTCACCAGGGCTGAGCAGAGGGGCAGGATCATCTCCACAACCTCCTGGCAATGCTCTTCCTAATGCACCCCTGGATACCATCAGCCTTCTTGGCCACAAGGGCACACTGCTGGCTCAGGGACAGCTTGTTGTCCATCAGGACCACCAGGGCCTCCTCTGCAGAGCTGCTTCCCAGCTGGTCAGCCTCAGCCTGTACTGGTACATGGGGTTATTCCTCCCCAGGTGCAGGACCCTGCATTTGCCCTTGTTGAGTTTCAGAGGGTTCCTCTGTGACAATTTCTCCAGTCTGTCGAGGTCCTTCTGAAAGGCAGCACAGCACTCCAAGGTATCAGCCACTCCTCCCAGCTTTGTGTCATCAGCGAACTTGTTGAGAAGGCATCTGCCCCTTCATCCAAGCCACTGATGGAAAAGTTAAACAACACTGGGCCCAGTACTGAACCTTGGGGGACACCACTAGTGACCAGCCTTCAACTAGATCCTTTGCCATTGATTCTGACCCTCTGGGATGTGCTCTCAACTCACCTCACTGTCCAGATGAGCAACTAGTCCTAGCACTGTCTCAGGATCAGAAATTCAGCAATTTTTATTTCTAAATTACAGTAACTAAGCTAAAGAGAACAGAGTGAGTCCAGCCTCCTGCAATTCCAGTGCAGTTCTGCAGGCAGGGAATCTATTTAATGCCTGGCGGTGACCTAAGCAGTAGCAAAGGCAAAGCTGCAACAGCATCTACCGCAACTGCTTCCCCCCAGAGAACACTGTGAGCTGCCTGAGCCTCTGTGTGACTTCCTTTGCTCCTAACAGCAGCTATCAGCCAATACTAGTAATGAAAACTTCTATATATTCAACTATGATACCACACTCTGACAAACTATTACTGTTAATCCATTGGTGTATGAACTTTTCTAGACTTAACACAAATTAGTCGTGAAAGGACAGCACAAGGATTTTTTTTTTTACGCAGGTCAAAAAAATGACAACCACTCACCTGTGTGGGAACTTAAGAACGAAGTCAGTCAGCTGCATGCACTTGAAGGGCATGGCCTGCCTCCTGACACCACTGCAGGGGCCATCAACCAGTGCCTGAAAAAGGGAAAAAAACGTGGGGTTTATAGCAGTTATCCCATTGTATTTGGCACAAGAGAGCAGCTTCCTAATAATGTACGAACAGTATCTTGACACCAATGATCCAAAAGTGAAAT
Source organism: Manacus candei (assembly GCF_025592945.1). Classification (NCBI taxonomy): domain Eukaryota; kingdom Metazoa; phylum Chordata; class Aves; order Passeriformes; family Pipridae; genus Manacus; species Manacus candei. The sequence continues at coordinate 4,143,356 of NW_026138074.1, read as the reverse complement.
ACATGTTACCCAGGCAAAATTGGAGATTACTAAGTCTTGCCTATACAACCCAAGCTTTACAGAAAGAATTTTAAAGGCCTGTCTTTGGGAAAGAAACAAACCAGACTTTAAAACAAAGCACACAGAACTAAGATAACATACTTTATCTTTTTTTTTCTTCCAGCTTTTACAGAAACATTAAGTAAACAGAGTCCCCTAGCCCAAACATTTGTTTTATGTTTGTATGTATGTATGTTTTATGTTTGTACGTACACATACATTAATGCAATTCCACTGATAAGTTTTGGAGTCCAACTGACATCCCTTATCCAGTTCTAGGAAACAGCAGGGGAATGTATCGCTTGTCAGTGAAAAACAACTTGCTAATCAAAGTTTCAAGTACAGCAGCTGTTAAAGCTCATCTTTTTGTAAACTGCTTAAATTTGTTTGAAAAAACTAGTCACAGGAAATCCCTTCAAGATTGATACATGCTGCCTTAGCACACAAGCCTCTGTCAAGGCAGAAATAAAGAAATAAAGGCACAGCACTCAAAGCTTACCCTATTTTGGTCGATAACATCCACGATGGCCACCAGCTTGCCAGCATGTGGCCCGAAGGAGATGTAGGCAACTCTGCCAATCTCCACGAAGCGCTTGAACACCTGGGAGAGCAGGTAGGGATCGACAGTTCAGACAAAACACACCTAAGGCCATTTACAGATTCCAGGCTCTCAGAGCCTTTAAAAGATCTTCCCAAAAGAATCACAGAATGGTTTGGGCTGGAAGGGACCTTAGAGATCATCTAGTTCCAACCCCCTGCCGTGCGCAGGGACACCTTTCACTACACCAGGTTGTTCAGGGTGCCATCCAGCCTGGCCTTGAACATCGCCAGAGATGGGGCATCAAGAACTTCCCTGGGTAACCTGCTGCAGTGCCTCACCGCCCTCACAGTAAAGCATTTTTTTTAATATCCAATCTAAATCTACTCTCTTTCAGTTTGAACCCGTTCCCCCCCCGCCCTATCACTCCATGCTGTTGTAAAGTCTTGCCCCATCAGTTCCCTTCAGGCACTGGAAAGCTTTCGAACAGCACGAAACCCCTTAGCCTGAGCAGAAGGGCCGCGGCCCCGCAGCCCTCCCAGCCGGCCCCGCCATTCCCGCACAACGCGCCCCACGCGGGTCCCGGCCCGGCGCGGCTGAGGTGGCCGCGGACTCCCCCCGCCGCCGCCCGGCCCGGCGAAGGGCGGCGCAGGCGGGAGGGCTCCTCCGGGAGGGTGGTGGGATGGCGGTGGGACCGCGGCAGAAGCCCCCCGGGAGCGGCCCAGCCCCCGGGCCGGCGGAGCAGAGCCGCGCCGCACGTACCATGATGGCGGCCCGGGGCAGAGAGGGCGGGGCGGCCCCGCCGCCGCCGGAACCCGCCTCGGCCCCGACACTGCGCGTGCGCGGGGCCGGGCGGCCGCGGGGACGCGCGGGGGGGGGCGGTGCTCCGGCGCGCGCATGCGCGGTAGCGTCCGGGCGGGTTGTGCCCCAGCTGAGCCCGTCCCTGTTCCCATCGTTCCCCGTGGCTCCCTGCTCTCGTGAAAATCTAGTGGTGGAGCTTGATTTGGGGAGTACCACCGAGCACCCAGGCTTGCGGAATTCTGAAATAAATAGTGTCTCTCTCGTGTGTGTAATTATTGGTTTGTTGCACGCCAGGTAACGAATCCGATTTTGTGGGCAACACCTCCCTCATTTGCTCCTACATCATCCTTCGTATCCCATCCCTTTCATCCCTGGTGTTTGATTGGCCATGTCCCATCCCTCTCTATTCTACTCTTTCATCACCCACCTAATCCAACCCAGCTGTCCTTCCTGTGTTGCTCCTCCATCACCCTCCATCCCTTTCCTCCTGCCCATACTCCATCATCCACCATATCCCATTCCTTCTCCTGTGTACCTCCTTCTTCTGTGTCCCACTGCTCTTTCTACTGTTCCTCCATTGTCCACCCATCTCATCCTTCCTTCCTGTGCTGTCACCACACCCGCTGACATGTGATGGCGGGCAGGGGGATGGTGTCCATGCAGGGTGTGTGGGGTGGGCGATGGGGACCAGGGGCTGCCCAGGGCCAGTCCTGCTCTCCTGAATCCAGCAAGCCGCAGTTCCTTACGAGTTCAGAGTGAAGGACAGCCTCAGTGTTGTCCAGGATTTCCACCACGATTTCCTTGCTGAGAACATGGATTCTAGAGATAATGAGCCCTGTCCACTCCAGAATCTCTCAGGATCAGTTTTGCAGCCTGCTGTGGACCACAGGCACGGGAACAGGTTTGGTGTCCCAAGGGCAGGACGACACTCAGGAAGGAGAGTGCATCCTGTGCTGTGGCTAGGATGGGGAGCAGCAGCTGATGGCTCTCCAAAGAAAGTTGTCAGAGCACAAACAATGCCCTCTGAGACAAACTGTTAAAAATACACATTTCTCCAAAAGGCAGAGAACACTCTAATGAGGGGAAAAGCAGAGACTACGCTGAGATTGTGCGTGGGTTTTCGTATTGCAGCGAGGAAGCAGCCATGAATTTGAAAGAGCAGCTTGGCAGAACACAAGGCAGTACTCCGGATACAGCAAAACAAACACAAAATGGGCTTGGGAGGGAGACAGGAGCTGCACATGTTCAGAACAAACTTCTGGAGAGGGCAAAACCAGCATTATAACTCAGCTTAGTGGGTGATGCCACCTGATGGTGAAAAGTAGGTTTAAAGACACACAAACAAACAAAAGGAAAGTTTAATTAACTCAGCCTTACGTGCAGGACAGTACAGGGACAGGGAGCACTCCTAGTGCAGAAGTCGAGCACCTGAGCTGTGTTGTTAGTGGAGCCACAGTTCCTGCCATGTGTGGCAGAAGGCACTGCACTGACACTGGTGTCACACTGATGTCACACTGCTGCCAGAAGAATGTGTTTGTTCTGTTCTTGGAATGCCATGTAAGAGCTCATGAGACAAGGGCAGGACTGCTCTTGGTTTGTTTTTCAGCACCTATTGCCACATTACTCTCCAGTACTACTTAAGAGGAAGGAAGGGAGGTTGCCTAAATTCCTGGTCGTTCTAATGACTTTTGCCGTAAAACAGTGGCACAGGTACTCAAACATCACTAGGGACTGCACTGATAACTTAGTGAACATGAGGGCTGCATTTGTCCTACATCATATAACTTGCATGCAAAACTCTGCATCTGTTAAGATCATAAATGACTCAAACAGTCATCATAAAAAACCACCAAACTCAAGCTGTTCCTTAACATCAAACAGTTCAGGACTTAAAGCTTAAAAACATTTTCTCCCATGACTTTTAAAAACATACACTAACCTGTACAAATGTTGCTGAACAAGTAAACAGATATGGCCTTCCTCTTCCTACACAGAAGAACACTCATAACTGAAGTATAACTAAGCACTTTTGGTGATAAAAAGTCTTGTCATCCCAGTGAACATTCCTTTTTAAATTCAGTTATTACAGGAATGATTTAAGCCATCCAGATTGGGGAATGACTATTATACTCAGTGTTAATTTTCTGTCCTCTCAGCTGACTTTATAAGCGCTGAATCATGCTTGCTTCTGCCAGGTTTGCATACTGCTGTACAAGAAGTTTTGTCACTTTTCACAAATATCCATATGCATTTCATTTCTCATGTCTTGCTTCTGGCAGATTAATTTCTTGCTGCCTCTCCATAGGTGAGGTTTTGCATATTATATAATCTTATCCCTGTTTCCAGTGCCCAACAGTTATTTTTCTAACCAATCTGTATCTCAATCAACTGTTCTTTGATAACTGGGAATTGCTGCTTCACATGGCAACGAACCTAAAAAAAGCCTTAGAAAGCACTGGTGTCCCTGAGCGAAATGTATGAGTGTTTAAAAGCAGAAGTTGTGTTTAGGGTGTGTATATATATATAAAGTATTAAAAGAGGGGCTTGGTTTTAACCACCAGGATTTCCTTGCTGAGAACATGGATTCTGGAGATAATGAGTCCTGTCCATTCCAGAATCTTGCAGGACCAGTTTTGCAGCTTGCAAATTTCCACACCACCCCCTCCCACACCATTTCAGAGATTTCCTAACCCTCTATTAAGAACAGTTTATCTACCAGAATGAAAATATTGATACTAGAGAAAAAAACCAATACAAATCAAAAAGTACACTTGGCTTAACTTTTCACAATTTATTTTTATTAATCTTCATAAGCAGGCAGTAAAGAGTATAAAAAGATAAATAATTTATGGTCTGTACACATTCCCAAGTACTGTTAACTTCTCTGTCTCTCCCAGAGACCTGGTCAGTTCTCGATGGCAGGACAATATTACACCTGCTGATCTGGTTCCAACTCACCCGTGTGGCAAGAGTTAGCTGTGGTCACTGAGGCCTACCTGACTGAAGTTCAACAGTTTCAGCTTACCTCTCCTATCATTTTCAGCTGGGAAAGATGGATAAGGTGGGTATCCTGGTGACACATGAGGGAGACTATACACATAAGGAGAAGAGGGAACTACTATAAAAGCAAAACAGGAGATTCATGGAGGGAAGGCATTCTTTGAACAGATACTGGGTCTATTCCAGTATATGTAGAAGTCCAAATGATTTTTGACCAAATTTACTTGTTCTTTAGCTGCCAGCTCTAAACAGACTAACTTCCAAGAGTGTTCCACTTATGTAAAACCACATCTGAATGTCCTTGCCATTCACAAAGCAAAAGTTTTGTAGAGCAAGTAAATATTTCAGAATACCGTTTTTTAGCAAAAATTTGGCAACTGCAGAAAACATTTTAATGCTCTCATCCAACTGTCTGTTTTTTATTTTTACCCTCTAGCTGCAGTTACAAATCCGTAATACAGAAGATAAAGCCTTTATCTCATGCCAGCCTCTGTAATGTCCTTGCATTGTGAAGTAAATTTTATACTTTATAAGATGTAACTCTGATGCCACAGAGCACTTCATCATCTTATAATACCTTCTGCCTTATTTTAAATACTATTACTCCAGTAACTGGACTCACAGGACTTCGCAGTATACCAATAAAGAAGGGACAAAGCCTTCACTAATGATCCACTTGAAAAATCACTTTCTTCTTTTTTCCATTTAAAAGATATTTAGTTCCCTTCAAATCATCTGTCAGCCTATGAAAAAACCCCAAAAGAAAACAAAACCCCAACCCCACAATCACGTAAGTAAGAAGGTGATACAGAAACAGAAGACAGAAATTGAAAACATAATTCATGGGTAAAAATACTGGCCACTGTTCTTCTATCTCACAATCAATATGGAGAATAGATGAAACTGAGATAGAAAACACATTATGTGCCAACCCAAACCATTATATGGTTCTGTTCCCCTTGCAGCTTCACAGACCATGTTATGGCAATATTAAACGGAATTAAAGAAACAGTGTACAAAAGGAAGAGATGGCAGAGAATGTGACAGGAGACTTTCTCAAGGGTTACTTCAGAAGCCAGCTGAAAACCACCAAGGCTCTACAAACGACAGGCAGGTAAAAGACCATGAAGAATTAATCAAGCAGTGAGTAAAACTGTAGTCTTATGATTTAGTGGATATTGTCGTCAAGAATGCCTGGGCTTTCCAGGAAGCCAGCTGTTTGATGTATGAAGGCAGCAGCACTTCTAGAAAAGCTCTGAAGTTAATATGTTTGGCAGAACCATCTGCTAGGTGGATCCCAATGCTGCTAGAGGAACGCTGAGGCCAGGACAGTAGACGGCCTGACCAAGGCACTACAGCCATGACTGCAGCTTCAGAAACGTGTTCCTAAACCCACTACAGAAAAGGTGTTCTGCTGGCTTGCAGAGTGGCTCCTGTTTGTCTTGGCCTTGAATGAAGGGCTTAACATGTTAATGCTTTGGAAGGTTCCAGATCTGACACTCTATCCAGACAGCTGAAATAATATGTACATGACAAATCAGTATGGACTGCGACTGTCTGAGACAGACAATATGTGAGGAATACAGGTCAATGTTTCAGTATGAGATCATACCAAAAGTATTTCTGTGAAAGTCAGAGAGAAAAGGACAATGAAAACTCCAGTGGCTTCTGGAAGTAACTATGAGACATTTAAATTTAGGTTCAGTTACTAAAGCATGAAAGCATTTTGTTCCACCTTCAAAGCAAATCTTATGTACAATAGCAGAGGTATTCTGGTGGTGGGGATCAATCTGTTTGGAACAGCAATAAAAACAATTCTATCACAGTTGTTCCTTTCAATTCTTGTCATTATCCAGTGCTTGTTCCAGTTTCAGAAATTAGATTACTTCAGGGCTTTTAGTGTCAGCACTGCACAAAAGAACAGCTACCATGTTACCACCTCCTACAATTTCTACTGACTTAATTTTATCTTAAACAACTGACGCTGTGATAAAATCCATCACCACTTGACTTTACCAGTTAGCACAGAGTTAATGAACAAAAAAATAATACATACCTGGCAGCAAAAGGCTAGTAATCCCTTATAAAGCAAAGTGACATATCTGCCCACTTTTTCTCTGCTGCACACCGGACAAATTAGGTTTACAGAAACAATTGCCAAAATACTTCAAAAGCACTTCAGTTCACCATATCACAGATTCCTTTGTGTCTCTTCTCTATTTATGCTTCTGGTCCTGAAGCCGTTTTTCTTGTCTTTATTTTTGAAAAATGGAGGGCAAAATGAAGTCCTACTTAACTTAACAGCACTGTAAAATTTTTGCTTTGCGTTCAGTAAAGTTCATTCATTCTGGGATAAACACATGCTCAACACGAGTGATGTTCTTCCGATTATGTGATACAAAACACAAGTAAACAAGGAAGAGGAGACACAACAGTGCCGTAGCTGTGAGGAAGATGAGGAGCCCAGCAAACAAAGGAGGCTTCAGGGGTAGTTGGATCAGCTTGCCTTCTGCTGGAATCATGTTCGTGAGGCTTAACATGTAACCAAGTGACCATGCTATGCTGCTGTTACCAACCTGAAATAAAGACAGAAGAGTCCTATTCCCATGGAATTTTCAGTTAAAGAAAAGAGGTTCCAAAAGCTCAACTGCTGATACTGGCAACCGCCCCTTAAATTAGCAAGGAGAAATCTTTAGTGGAATATACAAAGAAGATACAGAACCATTTTAAATTACCCTTTTTTTGTAGTTCCAGAGGATGATAATAAAATTGGTCACTGGGCTAAAGAAGGTACCGGATGGGTATAAGGATGTGTGGTATATATGTAGACAGCCAATTATGGGATTTTCTGTGCAAGAAACATTCTTTAAACAGACAAACAAAAAAATCAGCATTACTGTGCCAATTCCTAAAATTAGCACCTCACCTTAGCCACATCCTAGGATATAATTTAGTTCAAGCAAACAAAAAACATCACAAAGAGTCCCACTACCACAGACAAAGAGGAGGCCAGGGTGAAGTCCCCAAAGCAGGAACTTTTTACTATTTTTTGTTCTATAGTTGGTTTTGTGCCTACGAATGAACCAACACTAGGTATTTCCATTTAATAAATAAACATAAGTGAAAAACTACTTCAGAACAGGTGAAACAACAGCAAAGGGAGTATGTTTTTATTGGTCCCATGGTCCTCCTGCTTTGCTATCTTTCCCCACTTCTAATTTGAGCAACAGAGTTTACCAATTTTCCACTGTGCTTTTCATTAAGTCATCATCCTGCCACTTGATAAGTACAGGATCAAGGGGCAAACATAAAGTGTCCCCTGTCCTCCTCCCACATACCCAGGCTTCAATAATGGTTAGCCTATTTATATAAAAGACATAAATACATCTCACTGCCTCCTACAAATCAAACCACAACTTTAAAAACAACCCAACCCTCCTAAAAAACTACTGTTAAATAGAGTCAAAAAAAAAGGGGGATCAGGAAGCATTTAAAGAAAATGTGGTGGAACTCACTAAACAAGGGCTAGCCTGGAGAGCCAGCTACAAGACACATATTTGGTTTACACTTAACAGAGGTTGTTTTCCTTTTCAAAGGGCTTGCACCACCTTTAAAGCTGTCAGCAACTGGTTGTAGGAGACCATAAGGGCCTAGAATATTTGGTCTTTTTTGTAGCTGTGTATATCCCAATATCTATTGTCTAACTGATAAAAAGAAAGCTACAGCAACAGGAACTGGAACACAACACATGAGCAAAGAGGTCAGATGGATCAAGGTGGTTTTTCATTGCTGAGAGAGGGGAAAAACTCTCATCATGAAGTTTAGAACTTTTAACTTTTACAAATCATCTAGCTCTAGATCTCACCCAAATTCCGGCATTAGGTTAAGGTTCTTTTCATTAGTTGTTTTCACTAATTAAAAGGAAATATATTCCTAGCATAGTCTTAGAGAGACTGTGCTGTAACTCTGGGGTAGCTTAGCTGATCAGCTAATATTAGATCTTACTATTTTAGTAGGGGCAGATCTAATTAAGAGAATTTAGTTTTTCCTTTTGGGGTGTCATGATACCCCTAGTGATAAATCTAGGCAACACAGGTATTCATTTTAAAAAAGCCTTTGGGGGTTTTATTTTGCTCAGTATTCTTACAGTCTTGGCTAAATACTGAAAAATGCTGCTGTGTTTGGCTGCTCCTATCTGCTGGGGACAATACAATATACCTTTAAATATTAAGACAAATCCACCCACCCCACCCCTAGTCCAGATTAACATCTCAAAGTAAGATCTATGCTGTTTTCCTGGTAGAACAGCTAAACTTTAGAAGCTCCTCCAGGGCTCCTAATGGTTGTCCACCAGCGGTCAAAACAAGGCAAGAAAATCCTACTTGATTCCTTACTGCACGAGCGATAGATATGACTGTTCAGAAAACATTGCTTTTTATTTCTCATTCACAGCTTGCCAGTATCTGCTATAGTAAAGAACAGGCCACAGAGATCTACAACCTGTTCTTTTGGTGGTTTTGCATGCGAGTGCTGAAGCATTTCCAAACTATATGGACAATAAGAGACAGTCTCAAATAGGGTTTTAGAATAAGTGCAGTAGCAGAGAGGAAAGGAAATGCATCTATCACACAAATATTGTAAGCCTTCTCTCTCTGTTAGCTGAAAGGCAATACCCTATCAAAATGCATTCTTATTTCAGAGAACCAGACTATGGCACAGATGGATGAGCCAGTTGAGGATGAAAACTGTCCTAGTTGCTTCAGCACTACTCACTGACTACAGACCCGCTTTGCCAGTTCCCCCAAGGCTCTGCTAGCAGACAGAAAAGCGGAGTTCTCCTGTCCAGCTCAGCAGAGTTAGCTCAAACTGACCTTGACTGATGACGTGTTTTAGGTACATCACTGCCTAGGCATTTGTTGAAGTACAACAAACTGGGGAAATGTGTTTAAAACACAAGTGTTTGATCTTTGCTTAAAGCTATTTTAAGAATTTAGGTACCATCTCCAAGTAATGCTGTGACCCCTGGAACCAGACTGAAATTGATGCTGAGGCTTGAAAAGTGGCTTTGTCTTATGCCAAATATTTGACAGTCAATTAGAAAGACTGTTTATGACCATTTTATTTTTCTAGGCTGCATCTTCTGTCTCCTTCTAAACTTCTTTGCACTAAAATAACAGTAAGAGAAAATGTATATTACTCACCTGCTTTTGAAAATGTATCTGTGGCCAAGTTTCTGCATTAAAGTTGTAAGCATGTACAAGCAAGTAATAAATGAAATTTGCTGAGAAACAGTAGGATCTAGCATATATTTCTTCAAATTTAGGCAGCATAAACTGGAGCTGAAACCAAAGGTTTTTCAAAAAAACATGTAGATTATGAAAAAAACAAATGCTTTTAGATTTTGTAACTAGAGAATATTTGGATTCCAATTAGAATTCAGTAGCATTTTTTAGAAACCCCAAGTAAAGGTACAGACAACTAGATACGGAGATTCAGAAAGCCTCTAATAGTCACACAGCTTATGTAGCAAGCAATGAAAATAAACATCAAACTGCACATTGAAGATTGAGGATGTTATGGTTTCTAAATTTTGCATGTCATCTCTACAGCATTGTTAAAACTGTGAAATGAAATTTTGAAACCTAGTCCAAGTGATAAGCATGACAGAAATACTACGTGGTTCAAAGCACAATGGAAAAACAAATGCTGAGGTTGGTACAGACCCTCTGAAAGGTTCTGAATGCTTGTCCAGTCCATGTTATTTTTATATCCCTACTTTACAGATTTAAAAAGGAAAAGAAAACCCCCAAGAACCCCAAAGAACAAACAAATAACCCACTTACCTGTGTCCAGCTCTGTGAACAGAAAAACCACATACTTGAATTGAAGTCATCCAGGGAAAAGTGCCCAGATAAATTCAAAGCATTAATTGTATAGTAGAATCCAGAGAAAGCCTATAAAAAGGGAATAGATGATAGGTTACTTTCAGAACTACAGAAATCAAAAGCAATAAAGCTCAAAAAGAAATGCTGTGTTTGCAAACCTACCACAAAATTCCCTTTAGCTTTTGGCTGATGCATTCCATTAAAAGGACAGTCTTCTCTGTCTCTGCAAGCAGTGGAGTTAAACAACAAAGAAACCATCTCACGGCACAGACCTGGGTCTCCTGTTCCATGGAAATTCACAGGCTGGTTTGGGTAGTAATTTGCTGGTCTCAGAGATTGTGTACAAAGGCTGCCAGAGAAGTACTTCATCGTTAATGATGTATTATAATTTTGAGGGTAACATGGATTATCCACACTGGAACTGGCATTTGATTTCTGGGGGGAAAAAAAAACAAAACCACAAGAAACCCCAAACAATAATGACTACTAAAAAGCAAGAAAGACCTAATTTGACATTAACTAATCCTTTAAAACTGCATATGCATGTATTTTTGTTCACTGTCATGACTAGTCAGTACAACACTGATGATCACTGTAATTCATAGAAACTCCTTTCTCAAAAATTCATTGCCAAGATCAGCAAAACACTTACAGGCCTTTTTGTCAAATGGTATAGAACTCTCACCAATTTTTAACAAATATGAAGACCTTTTGTATGAAATCTAAGTGTATTTGTCCACAACAAAGCACAACAGAGCTCTTACTGGGGTCTCCAAATGCCATCAAAGGAAAGAGAACACAAGCCTAAGAACCTGCTCAGACAATTACTGAACACCTGCAAGAGCAACATAGCAAAGGGTCTTAAACTGACCTGGAGCAGCAATGCTAAAAGCCTTTTCTCAGCTTCATCTCTCCCATAGCATTGGTAGCTGTGAGTGTAGACATTGTAGTTATAACCATACAACTTCACTTGCAAAGTGCTGTTGAAGTGCTCCTGAGAGTCCTCTGGGATAAATGAAATTTGAGTAGAAGCTCCTCCAAGATCCAGTGCACCCACAGTTTCTTTTGTGTAAGGATGGATCCATGTTCTCCAAAGATTTCTCTACGTGTAAATTTAAAACCAAGACAAATTAGAAATGTCATCTCCTGTCCTCCCTTCAAGCTTTTCTACTCTTTACTTAACTTTTTGAGATTTCCCCGTCTTTGTCCTGCACCCTTTCCAAAAAATCATAGCTCTCTGAGGAAAACATGCAGATGTTTTTACACAAGAGGGATGTACTTTCACAGAATGAAATGGTCTTGAAAGATGGAAAAAGGAATGCAACATATAGTTTAACTCAACAGGACAGCACAATGATCAAAGCATAGAACTAGCCAGATCAATGTTTATCCTAGAATGTAGGGATTTGAAGTTCAGATACCCATGAGATCTTGAACAAATCTGGGTGGAAATAGTATGCAGATTTGCTTGTTTCAAGGTAAGAAGAAATATTAAAGGACTAGAATATTAAGAGATCACATAGAAGAAGAGTGAAAATAAAGTGCAAAAACACAGACAAGTCAAATGAAAGCTCCATCAAAGCTAAAAGAATGAGGACCCCTAATCTGCATATTTCCTTCACTGAAACTGCAGTGGCAACAAATCTGATCCATTCATCTGGCATTTCTCCCTATTGCCCAAAACATTTCCCAAGTTCTGTATTTGATAGTCACAGTGCCAAATATAGACTTAATGTAGTATTACTCACTGAGCATGATGAGATGAATGTATAGGCAAGAAGAGAAAAGAAAGTTTATAGGCTAGCAAATATACTCACAATAAAATTCTACAGTGAAAGATTCCCATAAACAGCCCCTAGCAGAACTTGACTTAGCTCATTGTCACAAGAAAGGTGAAATTTTCTCTCTCTGCTAATGATATTCCACACATAGCTCTTCACACAGCTCTCTAGACTAAACTGGTTTCACAGCTTTTTGCAGTCCATTCAGTAGTCCTTATGAATTTGCTATAGGAAATTTGACATTTGGATTATTAAAATTCATGTGGTAGAAGACTGACACCACCCTGAAGTTCATGATGCCATTTTTGCTGCATGAAATGCACACGAGAAAAATGCTTCCAGAATGTGTGATTCCAGTACTGTTTCTCTTAACTTTGCAAGTCAGCAACACATTCACCGTGAGCTATCACTCACAGCGCCAACAAGTAATTCCTGCTTATTTAATGGCCATGATCTAATAGGAGCCATTCAACCAGGACAGCTTAACAACAGTCAGCAGTTTGGTTGAAATTTCTTTCAGCCTAGCGAGGCAATCTGGAATAAGTGCAGTTAAAGCTAAGGGCAGCACACTCCTGCCAGGAATGCAGATGAGCAGTTGCTGATCAAATTGGTACAGCTTTTACTCTGAATGAAATTATACTGAATATCTGCATATAAAAAGGGATCTTCCAACACATTCGGCTACCTCCCAGCTATGAGGCTGCTGCCTGGCCCTATTCCAAGTTCAAGAGCAGCTTAAGTATCTTTATATTGGTATCACTTGGTCTGTACAAGACAGTTGGTATCGCAGCCTGCTGCTCCATAGCCTGCAGCTTTTCAGCAGTATTGGAATGAACCCTGTATGCATGATTTCTGGCTCAGCTGAGGCACATTTGGTCACATCAACTTAACCACCTTCAGTGCTTCAAACAGTCTTGTCTGCTTAAGACAAGTAAGCCAACACTTCCAAACAATTTGGAGACCCCCTAAGCTGTGCACGTCCTTCACCAGTAGGGCTGAAAGGACAACAAACACCCAAGGAAGTCACGGAAAAGCAGAAGAGAACATGTTTAGCTGGCACCACTGTCAAGACAATCAACACCCATCACACTTAACATACCAATGCATTTAAGGGCAATCTAACTTTTCATTTCTAGGTAAGGCATCCATTTAGGGAAGAGCTCTTTTTTGTGTGTCAACCATTTTCCCTTTGCCATATCACATTCCTGTAACAACATAGTCTTTGATTTATGTTTGCTTTCTTCGATTACTGACACAAAAAGACTCTGTTAGAAATTTCCGTGCAAAAGAGAAATCACACTATGATGCTTTAACAAGCATGTCCTCTCAAACTTCTCATTTCTAAGAGAGAAAGAGTGAAAAGAAAAGCATGCATTTTTTTTCCACACACCTCTAAGAAATTGCCCATTAAATAGTTGGCCGTTATCCATCCATACACCCCTTCCTCTGGCCCAGTTATGATTTGCGCACCCCTAAATTCAAAAGGTTGTGCTCTGAAGTAGTTTTGAATGCTTGCAAGGACTTCATTGGCTGCCGATTCATTTTGCAACCTAAGCAATTCACAAAACACGAGACACTGAGCATCTGGAAAGGCAATTTCATGTTTACTGTTCACTGACTAGCAACTCAAGAAAACTCCTGTAATAACCTAGTAAAAAAAAAATACATTGTTTATCTAAAGGGGAAGTTTCTGATAGGGAACAGTCACGTATCCAGCATTTTTTCAGCAAGCAACTCCCCCACTATGTACAAACGTCACTCTTTATCATAGAGTTTCATGGGTGTTTTGTTTCTTATTTTTAATTTCTTTATTTTTAGTGAACTGAGTACTTTTAAGACACCTGGTATTTGAAACAGTCCTGGAACCTTTTTTCCCAGAGAACAAATATAGAAAGCCAGTTTGTGCCAGGGCTAAAGCCATGGACAGGCCCCAAGATCCACATCACATCACATCCACTCTCAGAAAACTCTGCAGTGTCTAGCTTCAATCTGCCTTTGCTGCCCATGGATGTGCACAAACATTATCTGTTTACATAACAATGTATTTCAAAGCAGATGTGAAAGAGAAAATTGAACTCTTGCCTTCTCCAAAATAAAGCAAGCATTTCTTTTCAATGCAGCATAATAGAGGATTTTTATGCAGAGCCGCTTTCCCTATCAAAAAAGTTAATTAAATTAAATTGGCTGGGTTCCATTTCCTTTTGAGATGGTTAATTTCCAGTGGGTAAAAATGCATCCAGTACATTTTTCACATTCTGTTTTCACAAACTGCTATGCTAGTATGCATACAGAGGAGTTCAAGTTTCTGCCATACCTCAGCAGCCTCATGCCAGCTGTAGCCCCCAGATAAACAGAAGTGTTTTTATGCAGATGAGCTGGTATTCTCTCTTTGACTTTATTCAGACAGTCATCAAAGGGCTTGGCAAGAGCTCCAGGGCTACTCTCATAGCTGGATATACCAGGGCCTAAAACAGAACAAGTAGATTGATTTCATTTTGCTTTGCCAGCTACAAATTAGCCCAATTAGCAAACAGGTGTTAAGAGAAAGAGATTTCACCCTTCCATCCCAGAATTGCAAACAAGGGTAGGACAGCTGAAAACTAGGAGTGCTTATGGAATAAACAATGTAGTGACTATCTCAGCTGTGTGAGACAGAGAAGACACTTGCAAACTGCCTGCCTGTATTTCTGTGTGTGTGTGTGCATACACACCTATAGTACCATGAGTAAGATATACAGTATATCCACATAACAACACAATGACAGCAGTGCTATATTCATGAGGAAAATAGGTTTACTTGGGGCAGATGCTGTAGAAAATAGCATGTCAAATGGATGTAAAATTTCTCTGATCTGCTGAAGTATAGAAAATCCCTCCTTTCACAACCTAAGACAAGGATTTTCTAATCTGGTTTGTCACAACTGTTATGGACACCATGGCACCTCTAAAGCTCACTGCTCTCAACTGAAAATAAAATAAAAAAGCTTCTCTAAGGAATTGCTGGTGAAATTTCAAGATGCATAGAAACGGCTCTTGAATTCATAGAGATACAAGTCTGCACTGGCATGAACTACTAAACAGCTTTACAAACTTCCAAAGTTTTCAAAAATGAATACTGAACAGCTTTCCAAATTTCCAAAGCCTTCAAAGAGCAAAAATGAGAGTTACACCACGCTGCATAAGGCATAACTATTTGAACAATTAACATCAAAGTCTTTCCTGCCTTGCTCAATATTCCAAGAACCAGCAGGATCTCAGCTTGTTCAGGCTCAACTTGGGTGTGAATAAAAACATTCCTTACTAAAATTCCCTGGCTGAGAAAGTTGTGCTGAGGGAAATCCTGGCATTCCCATGAAGCCATTGCCTCACAGAGAACAACTCTATCTGAACTCCATGTACTTCTCCTGTCACAGCCATCTCTTGCACAACCTGATCCCAAGCTAAGCAAAAGGTGGCTCTTACTGAGTTAAAATGAGAAACCATTTATGTTTAGTCACATTGCAGTGATAAAAACAGAGAAAAAAATTGTAAGACTTTACAGATTCCACACTCCACAACTCCCTTTTTGACACTATGAACTTAAACATTATCACGCAATCATTAGACATTCACAGCCCTGGTTTTGGAGTAAGACTTGCTAAAAGTCTTAAGTCTAGCACAAACAGGCCTGAGGCTGGATTAAAAGCTGTTACCAGAGGAAAACAGAGCAGCAAATGCTGTTTTAGATTCTCAGCAGCTGCTGTGGCCTCACACTTCCTTGGTAGCAGCAACTTCCATCTTCCAGTGTTCAGACAGAGCAGGTCATAAGGCAGTGACCATTTTGTTCTGGACTGCCTGCTTTGCCCATGCTTAGAGCCTTACTAGGACTGATCAACTGCACTATATAGAAAGGGGTTTGATACGGGGTTGGTTCCTACACACAGGGGTAGAGGTACCTAATAAAGGCAGAAATGAAATCACAAAACCACCACAGAACTTACAGACTAGTCAATCATTTGACCTTCAAAGTTCAGTAGGTATAAAAAAAGTCTGCTTCTCAGTATGCCCACAACCATCCCCCAAATTAAGGCTACAGTTAGGTCACTAAAGAAACCCTGACAGATGTGTTCACCACTGTCACCCACAGATTAGCTGGGGACCTCTCACATGAACCCTCGGCCTCTTCCAGTGCAGAGTTATCCAACACTAAAAAAGAGTAAACCCTGGTGATTTTGTACACTGGAAGATGAGGAGCACTTTGGTTGACCATGGTTAAGGCCATAGACCTAAACAGTTCACAGCAATTTGGACTCCTCCATTTTGCAATTTTTTGTATTCCCCTGAGGCAGAACAAAACCTAAACCAATTAAAACAAATTCACAAAGCACTCCTGTGTCATTTTTCATGAAGAAGAAAAATGCAGTTTCTCTGTTCATTTTTCTCACACCAGAATTCCTAAATGCAACATTTCTAATGAGACAAGACATGAACTAGCAGAATGTAACCCTCACCATTCCAGCAGTCTGTAAGGACACATCATCAGAGACACAACAGTGCATTACTTCTGTTCCTGTTACACTTGCTTTCCTTTCCTTGCTCAAAACCCACTAAGAATGTCCACACATATATTTAATGCTGAAGATGAAAATGTTGGTGCTGTTAAGAAACCATTGCCTTCTACTCCTAGTTACTCATGGGCCTCTATGGCTACATCTCCAGCATCTATTTCCAGACACAAAGAGGAATGCAAGATTTTGTGAGATCGTGACTGAGACAGAAGGAAAAAATTCTCTCAGAATGCCACATTTATTATCAGAGATAAAAAAAACTGCATTGAGGCTCCTAAAATGCCCCACCATCTCCTCTTACCTAACTTGCAAACCCAAATCAGTACACTAAACAAAGTCAGTGTCGTAAAAGGATAATCTAAAGCTCATTTAACTGAAAGTAGCATAATTTATAATGTTTGGCTTCCTGCAGAAATCCCTTATGGATTAGCTACTATTTAATAAGAGATTTCTCTCCCTTGCCTGGCCATCTGTCTTCACAAAATGTGTGCAATTTTTGTATCTTTGAAAGCTTACTCAAATGTCACTGAAGTTGACTAAGAGTTTCAAAAGCCGTTAGGAAGGAACCCACAACAAGCCATTAGAACTTATACTTAACCATACTGGAGCGTGAGCAAAAGTCAGCCTAGCCTGTCTGCAAGGAATCAACTCAAAACCTCAGATAAAAGACAAAGCAGGGAGCCAGTGGTACCTGTGGGACACCACCTAGCAGCACACAGCTACAGGACTCCCTGAGCGGAAGGCCAGACCTACATAATTGATACAATTGTCACAAACTGTTCTGCCAATTTAACTATTTTACTTGATAACTCTATTAGATACTTCCTAGTTCTGTAATATGGAGAAACTTAATTAATGACTAACATCCAACAAGGGCTAGATCCCCATTCTTCTCAAACACTTTTTATTCCAAGCTATTTTAAAATATACTTTTTACTCTTATTTTAAAGAAACACAAGGACTAAACATTTATAGGTCTTGATTCTCTGTAGGTTGAATTCTGTCTGCGCTGCTTGTGCACTGCAATGAAGTAAATCAAGTTCAGCTATAATTTCCTCTCTCTGTTACAACGATTAGAGCATCCTGCTCTATCAGTAGGAAAAGAACTAATGCTGACAGATACAGATATAGTCTTAACAGTTCTCACTCCCCAGCATTGAAAAGGGAACACAGGGGAAAAAGAAAAAAAAACAGTGTAAGTGAGGCTAGAAAAAAAATGAGGAACTTCCATTTGAGCTCACCTTTCACATTGCACTTGAAGGTCTGGGTTACTACTCCTGTGTCATTTTCTTTTTCTGCTGGCCATTCATAGACATAAACTGTAGTTCGAGAGGATCCAGCATCAAGGACTATTCCATACTGGAGAGAAAAAAAATAAGACATTAGATGAAGAAACAAACAGTGACAGTTTAAATGCCCATATGCAGCTGTACTTCATTGCACCACCAAACACTTTAGAAAATGCATGCACAGGGTATTATTTACAAGACAGATTAATTATAGTGTTAGGTGCTTAGGCGTGAATCCAACAGCCAAGCACAGAATGAATCTGGCTGCAAACCAAAGAACATGCTACATATCTTCAATAATTAATTCAGCAGGGATGGAGAATGCTCATCTCCTTTCAGCATCAGGTTCAAAATCCACATTGACACATAGATATCTTACACTGTGTTAGAACCTGATTTTGCAGGAAGTTCATTTCCCATTATCCCAGTCCATTCTCTGGAACACTGAAGGGTTTGATACCTAAGCACAGACTTTAGATTCAAGGATGCACAAGAGATCCATAAAGCTACAAGCAAAGAGGTAAAGTACACAACAGTCGACAGTAAGAATGATGTAACAAGCCTGCTTTTTTCTAATTGCCCCATAAGCCTCTCCCTTTGAGTGGTTTAGGCAGTCCCCCTTAGAGATTGCCTCTGAGAACAGGCAGTGGTAGAATGTGAGTCAACAAAGAGTAGAGAATTAATATTGCGCTGTGATTATTTATGAAATAAACCAGAAAGAGTTAAATTACTTGCCCCAGGTCTGCTGGACTCTTTGTGGGATTAAAGCACAGGTTTCTTCATCCCATCCCACTGCTCACCTGACCAGTCTTTCCCCCTTTCCCATATTTTATGGCAGCAGAAAACTGTAGCAGCTGGGAAGGCAATCTCATGAAGGAAAGAAAACTGAAATTTTGCTTAACCTCTTTATAATCCTTGATAGTATGTTAAGCTGCCCCTCTCTTCCAACGTCACCTAACTGGCAGGAGTCACACAGTGCAAAGTTCATTTCTCTGTTAGCCTTTTTTCTTTTAAAACAGACAGATGCCCAAGAGCCTGACAATACTGAAAAATGAGAGCCTCCGTCTGGCTGGAAAGCAGTAACAGCCCTGTAGTAGGCTGATAAATTTTATCCCACTGCCTCCCTCAGGAGCTTAAAGTCTGACAGAGAAAGACCACTGCTTTAGGTGGCAAACCATTCAGCTTCCACGCCTGATTAGTTCCCAGCCTCTACTGTAATCCTACAAACTCCAGGCCCCCAAACAATACTAGCAATACCAGTTTAGTTTGTTTCATGGGGAACTGTAAGGTAATGAAAATTTCATTTATGTTTATGCAGACAATATTTACCTTGATCCACCAAAAGATGAAAGGCTCCACAGATACTGTCAAACCACTACATGATCAGGTTCTGCTTCAGTAACTACTTTATCAAAAGATAATTTGAGTGTATTCCCCCTCCTTGCAAGAGAGATGAGCACTCTGAAGGTACATAACACAGTAATGGTCAATCTGCTCAAGGGCTATTAATTAAATCTAGTCTCTGTCAGCTCGAAGTGCCAACCATAAGCTTTTAACTTAGCTACTTTCAGAGCTAACTGTCATGCCCAGGTAGAGCTGGAAGATAATGGAATGGAATAGATTAGTCAGACAAAACAGAGAGATGACATTAACCCAGAAAAGTTTCATTGTTCTGTTTTCTAGTCCAGTAGAAGGAAGAAAGAAGAGGGGGAAAAATGACCTAAAGGAAAATGCTTTTTTATGGGGTTTACTGTTGCCTCATGTACCTCCAACACAGAGGTGACCATGCTGCCTACAGCATGAAGTAAATGCACCATCTTGCCTCTTGGGTTTGGCAGAACACTTTGACTACTCTACACACTTAACAGAAACTAAACAAAAGGCAAGGTAACAATAAACCAGACTTTGTGTCTCTAAAGGTGCACTCATACATCTCTTTTTTTTTTTTTTTTGGCTGCAGCTGGGCTGACTAAAGATACAATTACCTGTTCCACTGTGTACTGTTTGTCTTTCCCTTCCACGAGGGTACTCCTACTTGCAGAGCTACCACTGTGAGTGATAACTACCTACACTGTTTCTGGGGCAGTTTCGTGCTATTCACTCAACCAGTCTGGTTGTGGCCCAAACATACAAGGGATATTCATATGAATGGCTTTGCAAGGTACATCCTGAAGAGCAGTAATCCCAATACAGAAGCAACAAGACCCAGGATTAATCACCTCTTCAGCCTGAACACTACACCCATAGGAGGATGTAGAGATGCACAAAGCCTTAAAGCAGGCACAATTATGATGGCTCATCTGCCTTCCAATCACTTTGAAAACTGCCAAGAGAAGCTAACAAGCTAAATCAATTACAGGAAAGATGGAGGCCACAGAAGTGGACTTATACTAGAAGCACACTTCAATTCAGCTACATAGGCTTTAACAATTTTTAATCAAGTATAACATCCACAAACAAGGCATAATACTTCCTAAGAGCCAAAAGAGATGTGAAAAATTTAGATGTAGAAATTTAGGTGTAAAATGCCTGGAGAGGCAATTTAAAGAAAAATACGATAATAAAGGTGTGGGGTTTTTTTTCATGAGGACTCACAAAAAATCAGTAGACAAATTTTTTTTACCAGTACAAAGGTTCATTACACTCTGAGCTAGCTTCATTTACAATTCCAGTCTTCTCCACAAACTATGTCAGTAAGGATGTCTGTACTCTCTTCATCATTCTTCTGACTTCATGGTGTGTGTCAGTGAGTCATGAGTTCTTTCAGTGCCCCAGCCTCATGCACTTGGTCAGACCCTTCCTTCAGAAATCATTGGCTCAGTCTTCAGATAACCCAACCACCAAGGAACCAAAATATTTAATTTTGCAACACCACTTTAAAACATCAGTGGCATAGCAGGTAATTTACCTCTTGTGCCACAATGGACACTCTCAGCGTACATCCTGGGAAAGAGCTTGTATGCTACAGATAACACAGTGAGTTACCAAGAGAAGAACAAGGCCATTTACAAAGAGTAAGTCTGTTTACATCGTGTTGTTGCTGTATTTAATTTTAATCAACCACTAATGTCAGGACACTCCTATTTCCAGGCTCCATCGTATCAACCAGGTACTGGAGGGTTTCACACATACAAAGGTCCTCCCTCTGCTCCTGAAGAACTATTTCTTGTGAGTGTTAATCATCCACTGAGGACTACGCAGCGTCTCAAGAATCAAACACAGGGTCCTCCCTATCCCCTGCATTAGTAGGCTTAGAGCCCAAAACAAAATTCAAAGCCAAGGCACACCCGGTAGAGGAACCACCAGTCTTCCTCTAGAGCCAGCCATAAAGCTGTTGTGATACAGTAAGCAGACCTCTACTCCTAAACCAGCTCCAGCTAGTAAGGTGGTTCCAATGTTTCCTCAAAGAGTAATGTAAGCAGTTTTATCCTTCTGGGTGTGAAACTGAGTTAATGACAAACACAAGAGATGTGTAGGCTGTCTTTTAGACTGTGGCTTCAACCTTGTCCTTGCTTCAGCTGGGATGCACATTAGTCCAGTCTTGCCTTGCACAAAAATTGGTGGGATGTAAGGCTGCTGCAAGCAGCAGTTTGGGGTACAACAGAACATATACTTGAGGCACTGTGTCCCCATGCAAGATCGCACCACACACACCCTGCCACATCACACAAACACATAAAATGGGTATCAGAATAGAGTTTTATCCCACTGTCTGACTCACACACCACCAAATGATTCAGATAAAGCCAAAGGTGTTCATAATCCCATGAAGTGTAATGAGGCATAGCCTATCGCTATCAGTATGTGAACTACCAGTTAAATATACATGCAGATGGAAAGGCAGAAAGGACTTCAAAGAAGAATCTGACAAAAGGATCGTGGGAAAAAAACAGAACTCAAAATGCCAGACTGCACATCTTCTCTGTAAGGGTAATTTCTACAGTTTTGCCCTCAGTTGTATACATCTCTCATTGAAGAATCTGCGCACGTGTTTCAGGAGCAAGGAAAGCCTGAACTTCAGAGTATTTCAGTTTGTCTTTTCCAGTTTGATCTGCCGCCCTTCATGAAGCTACTTTGCTTCTTTTAATATCCAGCAAGTCCCAACATGTGACAAATCACGAAATGCACACTCAAAACCAAATGCTTCTGGTACATAGGAGCAGTTTGCAAAGATGTTAGCATAAACTTTCCAACTGTGCCTGGGGGCAGAATTTAAACTCTGGGTATTGCCCACTTCAAAATAATTTTAAATTATTTTAAAATTACTTCCAGGCTCTGGCAAAAATAAAAAAAGGCATGAGATATTTTCCTCATTTGGTCTTTCAGTCTTGGAGAAGACATTGTGTGATATGAGGGAATCACAGAGAGGGAATCAAGTTCCTCCTTTGCCACTGACTCTTGACCAATTCTCCTTTTCTCTCAGATTCAGTTTTCCCATGACAAAAATGTGTTTGAACATTAATTTATGGTAGTAAGCTCATTTTTATGGCTCAAGCCATAAAAATTAGTTTAGAAAGGCACATTAAATTAAATATCAGTAAAAACATTGTTCTCCTTCCTGAGGTATTCTAAGACTTACCTTAAGCCCTGGGGAGAGGATCTGTTGCTGATTTATCTGAATCACTGCAATAGCAATGACAAGAACTATGCTTAGAAAAAGTAACACTTGGGCAACAACACTTGGGGTTCTGGTGAGCATCCTGCAACAACAAAAAGGGAAAAAACACTTAAGGAATGTGAATGGATTCAGCGATTCTGTCTTAAAGCCTGAAGACCTGAATCAGCTGAGACTCATAAAATCTCATTACATCAACTAGATTATACTACACGAAAATTCTGTCTTCTCCTCAGGAGCTGCCTGGTGTTTTGCAACCACTAACTTCTTATTGTCTAGAAGGGCTGTGTCTGTATTGTCATGCTAATGATGCCAGATTTCACCCTTGGTCTGCTCATTTTCCACAGTGCCTACATGTAGATGCATGCTCACCATCTCCCACGCCTCAGGAAATGCAAGCAGCGGGCAGGCAGGCTGGGGCTAGTGCACACTCAATGATCCCATGTGATCCTACAACACAGACACAACCACAGCCATGTAGACACACGATGCAGGCTGCTGAGTGCAGCTGGTGTTTCTGCCAGAGATGCAAGGTCAGTGTCTATAAGAGATACAAGCTGCTTCAGCAAAAAAGAAAAAGAGGTTTTAAGAACATTGAAGTAGGCATCTGTCTACTAACTGCTCATGAAAAATGTGTGCATACTAATGTGGAACCTATTATTATCACTCTGCACTACATAAAAAATACAGTTTAACTCAAAGACTTTGTGATGAAAAGTTTTTAAATCTAAGTAAATCTATCATAGTCATGTTGGACAAACCCAAAGGTGACATGAAACATGCATACTAACGACAAGGCTATTTATATGTTCGTATCCTCTAGAAAAGTTTCCTAGAATTCAAATGTGGTTTAGGTTTCCTATCATTTCTGTTCATCCTTTAATTTTCTATGTCCCTGACCAGACAGCTCTTAACTTCAAGAGGCCATTCAGTACCTCTGAATACTGGCAATCCACATACCAAAAATCCTTATGCTCCACAGGGGTTGAGGAGGAAAGAGGCAGCTGGTGGGAGATGGCAAGCTTAGCAGTGTCAGAGGAAAACAAAGAGAACTTTCCTGCCTTTCTCATTTCAGAAAACATTTGTTTTGGCATAGAAATATCAACTTAACCTAGCATGATCTTTCCTGACTCCCAACTCCTAATTCTTCCATACTGACAGTAGAATATACCAGTGGCTGCTCAGCAATTCCAGGAATCGCCAATGCCAACCTGTCCTGAGGACAGGAGCTTAAAGGTGGTCTACAGTCCATGACCAGAGCACATTGGATGAGCCCCACTGTACCTGCAACACATGGTCTTCCCCTTAGCTCCAACCAGAGCCAGAGGGAGAAGGCAGAACAAATGCTTCCTCACACAGTTTCCATTTTATAAACCCCATGGGTTTTTCAGCCTGTGTACCCATGGTCCAACATCTTTGTTCACATTCAAAAAAGAATGAAATTTTTTTTCTTCATGTACTAGCTTCACACTGAGCTTTGCCCACTTCTACTTTTCTTCCTATTTCTTGCTATTTCTTTTGTGAAAGCTAACTCAAATTGGCTTTTGGAAACTCTTCGTTTCAGTCTGACACAACTCACTTCCAAACCATCATTTTTACACTCGTTAACTCCCTTTTCTAAATCCATATGGGCTCCTTGTTAACTTCCTATCTCTCCTTCCAGAACTTTCTTTCTTGGCTTGGTAATAGCTTTATTATCTTAATCATCAGTCAGTTTTAAGAGAAAATTACCAGCCACACTGGTGATTCATTTAATTCTATTCATTGTTTTACTATCCTGAGGCATTCAAACATCATGTTCATGATGTATAAATGGTAGAATGAAATCTTTCTTTTACTATTAGAAAATATATGAACACCTACACTGTAACCTGCAGATGATGTCAGGGCATACTAATTAGAAGTATTTATACAGATCAATTCATTTTTGAAGAGAGACAGCAGATTTTTAACTACATTTAACTACATTTATGAATAACCATCTGGATAAAATACTTTAGGGAGTAAAGTCTTTTTCTTTAGCTTTCAGTTGTACAAGGATATATCCATAATTGTAAAGTGACTGAAAGGGAACTATGCTTGCAACCTAACATATACCAGTCACTCCAGGATCAAAGCACTGTTGTTCAGTGCTGGAAAAAAATAAGTCATCATCAAAGAAAAAACACTCAGGGTAAATGACTCTTTGAAAAACTAAAGCATTACTAAAAAGGAAAGCAGTAACAACTCTTAGACTATTAACACTAAACTCATGACTGCTTAAATATTTTCTGCTGCATCTGTTTGTAAAGAGCAAAGAGAAATCTTGGTTTGTTGAATTTCTCATGTGCTTCCCTGGTACTGGGATTTGTCTTCATCACACATGATTTCTCTTTTCAAAAATGACAGGAAACATATAAGGTACGGGCAGATCCCTTTAAACATTCCTCATGCAATCTTGTCCCATTGGCAATGAAGACAGTTTCATCAGAGATAATTTGTAAATCGTGAATCTGTGTATCAAAAGGACACCTACAGTCCCCGCCCGTGTGAAGTCATCACACAGTTGACACCTTTGCTATCTTGCCACATAACTGGATCAGAAGCACAGGGCTGTGTTTACTTTCAGCTACACTCATCTAAGACTTACATACATACCAGGCAATACAGTCATACTTGCCCATTCAAGAAATTCCACAGAGATACCAGACAGGAGTTCATTCACTCCACATACTATACAGAGTTGTAAGGTAAGGAATTCTTGCTATCATTGCACACTTGTTGGCAAAAAACCAATTAAAAGACATTAATGGAGTATCAAAAAGCAGTTGCATTCCATTATTAAAACAACATCGTCCTGAAGCAAGAAATAGCATAAATACATATTTTCCATACCCATTTAAGTACGCTGGGCCACACAGGAGCACATTGGAAGGATCACTTTCTACACCTTACCTGCAAGCAAAAGGAATTTTCACCTGGAAAGGAAAATGGAAGCAACTTCTTCATGCCAACAACATTTTAACTAAGTTAAATGCACACTTGTAAAAATGACTGTGCGTATTATATGCTGAAATTCCCTTTCCCAAGTTACTTGAAACATCAAGCCATTTACTTCAGATACAGACCTGTTTGTTCGTAGAGTGCGTATGCAAGCACCATATGTATCTTTCTTCACACTATAACCTGATGGATACAAACACGTTATCATTTCAGACGAGGTCGACTGGTGAATGTTTTAAGTGCTGGGAAAAAAACCCCAAAAAACAACAAAAGAACAAACCCAAAACACCACAGCATGTTAAACCCCACAATGAAAACCTTCGAGGAGGTTTCACACGCCTCCCTTCGGAGGAGAAATTAAGTAAAAATAAGCACATGGACCCAAAATTCCGGGTGGAGCTTTCCCTCAGGTCACTGCAGTCCTGGGTGGGAAACCTTCACACGACGATTATGAATTGCGAGAATACCCCAAGGTATCCCCCCAAAAGACGGCGGAGAGACAGAGCAACGCCCCCGCCTCGACGGCCGGGGTAGCAGGCGCCCACCTCCTCACCTCAGCCCAGTCCCCCATCCAGGGATCTCCCGGTCCCCCCCCGGCGCATCCCAACCTACCTCCGTCAGCCGCGGCTTCCCCGCTCCCCGCCGGGATGAGGAGTGACGGGAGCGGGGCGGTGGCGGCTGCGAGCGCCTCTCTCCCCGCGGTTGGGGGGGGCTGTGGAGAGTCACTGGGTGGTTGCCCGCCCTCTGCTCCTGTCTTTCCAAATAGATTAAAAAACAAACAAACGAAAAGAAAAAAAAAAACAAACTCGGAGGTTAAAAAAAAAAACAAAATCCGGCTGAACGGACTGAAGCAGAGGGAGGAGATCTGCGGCGGGCGGACGCGTCGGAGGCGTCCCCGCACCGGGAGATGTGGCGGGGGGCGGGGGTGCACGGCTGTGCCCGGAGGGATGCGCTGGGGGAGCGGGGCTGGGAGGGGGCCCGAGGTGCTGTACTTACCTGCCAGCCCGGCTCACGCACGGCCCTGCCTCCCTCCCTTCCCCTCCATCGGCTGCTCCCTGCTTTCCGGAAACTCCGATTAGGATTTGGCGGCAGCTGGTGCGGCAGGGTGTTGCTGGCCTTCCCTAAATCACATTCCTCGGTTCCCTCCCAAAGCGAGGACAGAAGGGGGTTTATCTAGAGGTGACACTGGGGGTCAAAGAATCCCTGCCTCTTCTAAAATGAACAGGTGCTTTCTCAGGAGGTCTTTTCTCAGCCCCCAGAAATTAGTAGCCTGCCACTCTCAGGGCTACCTGAGAGTTCCAGTGTACTGGCACTACTTATTTTCTAGTTTTGCTGGAGTTCTTGCCAAACCTAGGCTGTTCAGTGGAGCTAGCACATGTCCAGAAACATATGTAAAAGCAGTGTCACAGATCCTGCCCTGTCCAACCTGTGTGATCAGCTGCAGCCAAGGATCAT
This sequence comes from Manacus candei, assembly GCF_025592945.1. Classification (NCBI taxonomy): domain Eukaryota; kingdom Metazoa; phylum Chordata; class Aves; order Passeriformes; family Pipridae; genus Manacus; species Manacus candei. Next base: position 4,116,424 of record NW_026138074.1, on the reverse strand, counting down.
CCTACAGCCTGCAGGATGGGTTTACCAGGGACATGAGCTCTGGAATCATAGTGAGATACTGCAACTGCTTTGCCACCATTTGCTCATTGTTCAAGAATTCAGATTTACATAATGTAAAAACCTTTTGATTCCTTTTCTCATAATGACCTTGATGAATCTTAATGAACAGTATATTTGGTTTTTGAATAAAGAAAGAAGAATAAGAAACCAGCTGCAGCCTTGTGAACCATCTGTAAGCATCCTTTCATAATCTACTCATTTGGGGGTGGAGGGTTGTCATTTTGGGGGTTGTCATCATTTTGATGACAACACATTATTAAAAGCTGGTTTAATGATGATCTTGGGGAATCAGCTCAGCTGTTTCTAGCACGTGAAGACAAAGCCTTCCATTGCTCCTGATTCGCTGTCTGTTGCATATAAATTCTTTTTTTTTTCTGTATCATTTGCATTCCTGAGTTCCATTCCATTTCTTCTCCCATCCAAATGTATTTGTTTTAGGGCACTTAGTTCAACCGACTGTATGGTCAGTCACCTCAATCTGCTCAGGTCAGGTGTCCATTTAAAGTGACAAGTTAGCTGGATTGTTTACCCCACAGAAAAGCATATTATTCTTATACAATCAAAGATGAACATTTTGAAATAGAAAATAAAATGTCAACCAGTCCTACACAAGTGACTAAAATGTAATGCTTGCAAAGAAAGCAAACCCTGGCTTGTATACCATCTGCTTCTATAAAAACAGACATACAAGATTTTTTTTCTTTCTGCAACATTTCCAAGAGCTGGGCTCTTGAACAAGCTTCTCTTCTTGTGACATTTACTGTCATGCTAAAACCGTTATAGCAGTATAAGTGATATGGGCTATAAAATCCCCTAACTGCTTCAAAGTCCAAAACATTGCTTCTAAATCAGACTATGGGCAAGGTTCCCCTCCAGGCCTGCCCAGTGTCTGTGGCATGGTAACTGGTTTCATTGGTTCCTCTGCTTTAACCCAGGGGACCCACCTTAGATCCACTATTTTATATTCTTTTTTTCCTAAGCCTACCTCTTTGGCTTTTCTTCAGTTTTCTCCTCAGCCCTGTCCTCCTTTTTATAGTTCCCTTCATCTCATTCACAATCCCGCTCCCAAGGTATAGATTTAACCGGGTGCCATTTTCCCAACCTTTGCCAAGCCTGCGGAACACATATCTCTCCATCATTTTCTTTGCTGCAGCACCTTTTTCTTCTCCCCCTACAAGTATCCTTGTTCAAATGCATTTAGTGTAACTAACTGTATTGATTTGTTTTGCTTGGACAGAATCTACCCCCAACTGTCCATTGAGCTTGAATATATGGAGTTAAAAACCAATGACTAATATTGGCAGATTCATATATGAATACTAGTTGCTATGATCATCAGTGAGTTTCTAGAAACTAAAATATTATGGATATGAATAAAGTGTTTGTTACAGCCACGTTTCTGCAATGCATTTATGGTATCACATTTACACAGGATACACAGCAGATACTGCCCCATTTCCCTATAAGTGACAGCAGCAACATCAGCAAAGGGGATGGATGATTATGCATGCCAAGAGACCACAGAACTGCATCTGCTCCTTGTGTAATGCTCATACAGCTTTGGATGCTAGAATATCAAAAGACCTCAAAATATCCTCTGAAGAGACAGCAAAGAGTGAAACAAAGAGAAATCTTAATGTAAAAAAATGGAGGTAAAAGACTCTGGTGGCTGCAGTAAGATATCTGCTTTCTTGCATGGTGCTTTGCCAGTTCATAGGAACAAGATCCACCCCTCGTTTCTGTGCATTCTTTGCAAGGTCCAGTAAACAAAGGGCTTCTCCTCTCCATCCTGAGCTTTCATTACCTTTTTCACTATTTGTATTGATGTCAGCAGATTGTTGTGATGCCCTTTAGCTCAACTCATCACTTCATCAATCTTCTTGGACACTTTCTTCCTGAGACTTTTCATCCATGTTGACTAAGACCCCTTCTTCAGTTTCTGCTCCCAAAGAGCTCCTATCTTCATGTCCACCTCTTCTCCTCAGGGTCAACTGTGAGAACTGGCAATGCAGGCAGAGCTATCTACAGAATTTGGGGTCCTCTGGGCCAGCATGAGTCAGGACAGTTAAATTAAATTAAGTTTCTAGGCCATTTTTGTGACAAACATTTTATTTCAAGGGAAAAAGCACTTTTTCTATTTGTTTCAGACTAACATGCTACATATTATGTGTCCAAAGAATAGCAGCGAAACTGTTAAAGGGTCTAGAGCACAAGTCCTATGAGGAGCAGCTGTGGGAGCTGGTTGAATCCCCATCCCTGGAGGTATTTAAAAGATATGCAAATGCAGTGCTTAGGGACATGGTTTAGTAGTGGACTTGGCAGAGCTGAGTTAATGGTTAGACTCAATGATATTAAAGGCCTTTTCCAACCTAAGTGATTCTATGATTATGGCAGCATACAGTGTTAATTGCCAAATTTAGGAAGAGAGCTCCCTAGGCTTTCAAACAAGGAAGTCACAAACCACATATGAACTGTGCATTTAGAAGACTGTCAGATGTGATTCTCCTCAGAGATCAAGAGTGCAGTTTTTTGTTTGTTTTACAACGTTGCAAAACTGATTTTTAATAAAGTATCTGCTACCCTATAGTTTTCCATCATTACTGACCAACACGCCCCCTTAAAGTAAATTCACAGCCTAAGGCATGAGAAAATCAGTTTGTGCAATGCTCCTACCTTCTCATACGTTGCCCATGAGAAATTCTCTTTGTTTTGGGTAATGACTGGATATAAACTTTGCTTTTTCTCTTTCAGCATTTCACTGATGGCTTCTTTGAAATACCTTAGACAGCTATTTGTTGGTTTATGTTTTTATTCCATTACTGGAGCAATAAAGCTAATAATGTGACTTCAGTTTCTGAATCTTCTGCCTCATACATATGATTCGGTGGTAATAACAGTTTTCAGGTCCACATCATCTTGTGAAGCCTTGAAACAAATAAGAATTTAATTATAAAGCTGAACCAAAATATTTTCTAATTTATTTATTTCCCTTCTTGAGACCTAAAGCTTTATACCTTGCTTCTCTTGTCCTAAGAATCAACAGCTGCATGAATCAATTGAAAACCCTCAGGAGCAGCCTTCCTCACATGTTTATGAGCCAGCACAAGTTGTAGGCACGTAACTAGGGCATTGGCAGATTGCTGGGACAAGCAGAAAAAGACAGCCTCTTTGTCTGCTTTGCTATGCCCGAGTTTTAGAAAGCCAAACTAGCTGGTGTGGCAAGAGAGGGTGTGGGCCATCCATCCTCTGCTGCTGAAATTAGAGGCACTTTCCAGGAGTAACAGTGACTGCTCCCATCCTTCTTGCTTCCCGACCTTCAGCTGCAAGCCAAGCTCATGGAGTTTTACAGCAAACTCATTCCATTTTCTTTAGCTGTGCCTGCAAACATACGTTATGTCCTGGCATATATTCCATTGTCATAAAACTGGACACAAGAATCTGATAAAGAAATACTACTCTCTTACAAGAAATTTGCTGTTGTACTCAAAGAAATGCACCATCTCCAGTGAATGGGGATAAATTACAGAAACTACTCCTTGGGACTTACTTAATCCTTTAAAAATTGCTATGTGAAAAACCGCGCCACATGGAATATTTCCGTGTGGTTGACAACTCTAAATGAATGTTTCACTTTTCATGGCTCAGAAGAAATTGCTGAAAAATTGCTAGATCAGAAGAAGAGATTCATCCCCTATGTTTTGTAAAAGTATGAAGCAGTCCTTGTAGCAACATTTCTGTCACCTTTTTGTGCTCTTCCAGGAACGGAACAAATTAGCTGAACAATTCTAAAATCCCTAGATAAAATCTTTTCCCTCGCAACTCCATACGGGTCAGGTTATCTCCTTGAGTAGATCTGTGGATGAAAAGAGTTCTATTAGAGCTCTTTCCAAGTTCACCTGCCAGCATTGTTATTCACTCTTGGTTTATTTTACTGACTGATTTAATATAGAAAGTTCTTTTTTTTGCTTTGTATGCAGTAACATTAAACTGCAATTGTTTGAGATTGTTCATAGGCTCAGAAATGCAATTATAGCCACTGAAGTCCATTATACAGAACAAGAAGCCTGTGGAAGAAAACAAGCAGCACACGAAGGAGTAGAATGATCCCTGCAATAGTGATTTAACAACCATTTCTAATTTGCAGACTCACCCTTATGTAGTTCCTGCTTGAAAGCAGCCTGCACTAAATAGGTTGTTTGTTTGCCAAGTGAATAAATACAGAGAGACTTAATAAAATCAGTGTTTTGATTCCAACAGATTGAAAAGCTTTTTCTTATCCAATATGAGGGAAGAGAACTTCTTGCTAACTGGAGTGCAAAGCTGGGTCTAGAGGGGGGGGGTGAGGTACACATTAATTGAGATTTTCCTACAGTCTTGACTGTGTTTCATTATCTTCATTCACTTTGATGGTCACAAGTACAGTATAATCTCTCCAGTTCATGATAATAATGATAAATAAACACCTGCTGTGAAAAATGCATCCAGTTTTTGGTATAACTCTGAATTTTCCTTTTTTTTGTTCCTTTTGTCTCAGTTTTGGTGTCCTGAGTATTTATGACCTGCAGAAGGGTACATCACACACACCATTTTAGTATTGGCTGATGGGCTTATGAACCTTCCAGGGCAGAGCCTCAGGCTTATGTGCCTTGAGTCAGCCCTGTGTGCAAGTATAAGTGCCAGAAACAATATAACATCTAAATGACAGAGATGCTGCCTGCAACTAGAGTCTGTTATGTTGGTCCTAAGCAGTCAGCCCTGTCAACCATAGGATTTGTTGTATATGCATATTAAAGCCGGATACATCAAAGGCAGCTGTTGCATTGACCGGCCACTCACAAGAGTCCTACAAACACTGTAGTTACTTGCCTGGCCATATCAGTAGTACAAGCACAAAATGAGGAGGGTGATAATTTCATATGAATGCTTTAAAAGCTGGTGTCAGTTTGGGTACGTATTTGTTTCTTTGTCTCCCCCAGTCAGTGATCTTAATGGTATCCTATCCCACCATTGTTCCTCCAAAGCCAAATCCACTTTTTGGCCCCTCAGCATGGCAGTCACCCTGCACCATCTCACCTGTCTCACTTTGCTCCTCGCTCAGCTTCTTCAGCTCTTCCCACTGATTGTGCTGTTCTGGTGAAATGGTTTTCCTCCTCGAATGAGTCACACATGTAAGACCTCTTTCCAAAATGTTTTTATCTACCAGTGATTGCAGATTCCTTTAAATAAATTCAGGACAAAAAAAAAATCCTCTCCTTAAAAAGGCAACTGTGTGGACTGAATACTCAGTGACAACAGACAGGGCACTCTCCTCTGATCTTCCCCCATCATGGTCTGTCCAGCAAGCTCTCTGGGGGAGGGATTATCTCTGAAGTGGAAGGGGCATACTGCCAAGAACAGTGGAGCCCTCATTTGGCCAGGGTACAGGATAGAACTGTGACAAAATACATTAATCATCATAAACCTGAAACGAGGCCCCATGAAACCACACATGCTTTTAGTCCAGCTGACTTCGGTTAAGATCCATGAGCACAAAAGCTGACCTCCCTGGGGTCGCTTCACATCAGCGCAAACGATTATCACCCACAGGAAAACAAATCACTTACCTATGGTTTCCAACTTATATTATTTGGCAAGAACTGATTAGCTTCATTTTGTAGTGAATATATATACAGCTTTTTACCTAAACCTGTATATGCAAAGATTTGCATGTGAGAGGCTGCCAGACAGGCATTTTCATTTTGACTTCTATCTGCTGAGCAAGGTTAACTGTGTTTTGGGAGTGTGCCTATGAATACTTTAGTACAACATTTCTCAGGTTGCTTCTCTTTCTTCACTTCAACAATTCAAGCCCGCTTTCCAAGACTGATATAAAAGAACTAACAGATGTACTGGATCAGACAGAAGGTGGATGTGTCTTCTCTCTAAGCATCAGTAGGAGCAGATGTCTATGAGAAAGCTATTGGGACTGGGCTACCACACATGGGTAATTCCTCTGAAATAACCTCTCAATTGCTGCCATCTCAGACCTTAGAGACTTCTTGAGCCAGATGTCATATCCACTCTTAATAGCCCCTTGTGGACCTCTCTGCCCCTGAATGTATTTGATGGCTTTTTGAGCAAATGCTTGTGCAGCAGGCAAATCCACCAGGCACTTGTCTGTTTCTTAAAACTTCAAACCCAGCTTGAAGGCAAGAAGGGGTCTGGTTTAATCAGCTTGGCTCTCTCAGTAACTTCCAGGCTTGCACAGAGAAACATGTCTAAAAAATGTCTTTTTTTAAAATTCTCTGAGATATGCTTAATGCTTTCATAAACTGAGACATTTATCCAGTGTATAACTGTTAGGTCATTTTGTAGAGTATCTTTACGTGTTCATACTGCTTATGATTGGGTTATTAGTTTTAGTATAATGATGAAAAATGAAAACATGAAATGCTGTAATGTTACTGCTTTAAATTCCTAAGCCTGTGTGTGTACACCCAAATAAGACTAGAACAGCCTGGACACTAATAATTTCATATTGAACTTTAAACCCTCCTCGTGGAGTATCTGAAGGAGCCTGGTCAGAGATCATTGGACTCCAACAGCATCACAGACAAAATCTCAGTGTGTATGTATGGTCTTTGCTGTGGGTGAAATGTCTTTTCATGAGGTGTATACAGCAGTAAAAAGAGCTTAAATGGCAGTGTGATGGGGCTTTTTGTTGAGGCTTTTTGCTGGCTCCCTGCACAAGCTGAATTTCATCATTACTAAACTGTCTCATAATCAGCTTTTTTACACAGATCACTTTTACAGCTGGACCTTGGCAGAGCTTTCTGACCCAGACGTGAATTTTAAACTTCATGTCTTTTCAGTAGTCTGACTGTCATTCTTGCCCTGAACCTGATCTGTGACCCATGGGCTACCTCCTGCAGGTCCCTCTGATTACTCCTTCATGTTTGTAGCAGACCTTTAATGCACACTAGATATAAGTTTGCAAGGCTCTTGGACAATAAAACACATGAGAAAACTGTGTGAATTAGGAGCTCTCAGGGCCAGAATTTAACAACCAACAAAAGTTGAAGTCTCAGCCTGTACAGTCTGAGAAACATAAGATTCACTTTTGCATTAATTTATATACATTTGCATGACTCTGCACAGATGTTAGAACAACCTGACCTTATGAGGAAATTGCATCCATTCCTCAGTACAGTCTCCAGCAGGAGAACTAGACCGTTAGTGCCACCTCATCCTAATAACAAACCAAAAAAAATAGAGAGGGAAAGTTCAAACATTCAAGCAAAACCACAGTGAATCCATTCTGGTCTCTTTATAAAAAGGAGCTTGCTGCTGTCACCTGGGTAGGATCAAATATTAAGAAACATTATACCTACTGCTGTCATTTGTGCCCACAGGGGTTGTCCACATTTGTACCACTAATCACCAAAGGTGACAGACCGGAAATTAAGGGACCACTCAAATGTGAAGTGCTCTCCTGAATCACCAGGCTCCTCAGTGAAATATATTGAGTCAGACTCAGAGGCAGCTTTCAGAAGTGAAGCCAGTGGCAATTCTCTGTAGCTGACACAATACATATGTTTATTGAGGAAGCAAGTGGGAATAGAAGGAGTACAGCATGCTCAGGGCAAAGAAAAGTGTGTTTGTGCTCACCACATCAGACAGATTACCAAAGAATTGTTCTGTGTGAAGATATGACCTCTGTGCTGCTGCCAACGGCATGGAAACATGGTATTATGAGAAGCATTAAGCACCTCATATTTCTAAGACAAAAATGACAGAAAATACACAGCAAATTTGTTGCTCTGTTATTTCATCTGTTTTCATTCCTCTTGCCAAGTAATACCTGTCTCATCCCTTTTACCAGGAGACATCTCAATACACCTTCCAAATCAGTTGCAATTTTGCCTCATTTAGAGCTGGGTATGTGAAACAGAAAATCTAGACATGAAAGAATATAATATTTTCTAAAGCTTCCATTAGAATTGTTTACAGTTATTCCTGTTTTCCAGAGCAAATGGAGTTGACTTCTAGGAACTGACAGCCCACTGACAAACAGGTCTATTGAGACCATGAGAAATACTTATTCTCTTGAGGTCAAATTCTCTATTGACTCAACTCCACTGACTTTAATTGAATTCTGTAGTCATAAATTTTACAGAGCTAGACTTCATAGACAAAATTAAAATTCACTCATTCTTTGCAGGGTTTTTTTCATACATTGAAGTAACAATGTGAACTGATTAGTTTATGCAACAAATTCATATACTTGTTTTTCTTTTGTGATAGCTAAAGTTGCTTCGAGATGCATTCTCTCCCTAGGGCTGGAAATGAGACACAAAAGAAGAGCCTCATGTATTCTTCTCTTCAGTCATAACATAAATGACATGCAAGGACTCTTCATAATTTGAAAATTTAATTACTCACTAGGAAACTGCTTTGTGCAGAGACTTTTAAAAAACTCTTCAACTAAAAGTCTTTTTAAAAATCAGTTAGCTGCTAGAAGATAAAAATTTATCAATGGAATTGGTATTTTTTATCAAAACTTTCATTCAAAAACAAAAATATGCTTTTCAGCACAAATGACATTAAATCAGTCCACAGGCACAATGGTGAAAATGCAAAAATGGGCTCAGTTCAACAGGAAAGACTGAAAATGTTCCCCCAGCCCTCCTCTCTCAATAGTTAATTGCCTGTTTGTTCCAACACTGTTGTGGGAAATGGAAAGTGTGTATGTCAGTCCTCACTGAAGGAGGCATGAACTGGATCTGGGTCTCTCATATCACAGAAGAGAGCTTTTAACAGACCTTATTATTGGCAAGAAGGATAAACCACTTGCCATCTGCTTAGCTTCAAAGGGTGACTTTCCTCTGCCAGTTCTCAGAAAAAAGACCTCAATACCCATTTGCAGGAAAGAAGGACAAGCCACTCATCCTGAATGGAACAAAGTGCTTCTCTCTGACACAAAGTAAGGCTCTTCCTTCCCAGAGACAAACAGGAATTAAGACTTATTCCTCTGTATTTTCTCCTCCATTTTCTGTGGCTGACATTTATGAGGAGGATGTAATAAATCCTGTTTGAAGGCACTTCTCGCCTCCATGCCTAACCTAGAGAGCCATGGGGACTTACTAACAGCTATGCTCTTCATCAGGAGATAAATGTGTGGGAGATATCCACATTCTCTGCTGGGTCTGGACTTCTACCTTTAACCACTGACTGAGCAAGAACAGTAAAGCTTTTACCACAGTGTGTTGTCTCTGGATACAGGTGGTAAGGAAATAGCTATGGCAAAACCTCATTTCCTTCCCAGGGCTTGTGGTCTGGGCTCTTGGGTTAGACCGGTTTTGCCAGCTAATCCCACCCTGAAAAGCAAGATAACATGGTCTGAGCAAAGAGGAAAAAACACCTATTTTTAAATAAGTGAACAAGATTTTGTCTCCTACCAAATACTTACATTGCAAGCATTTCTTCCTAGGGTTTTTCTATGAATGCGTTAGTTTTATTTCTAGATCTCTTTTAATTTGATAGGGATTTTTATAGTTTTGAGAGTAATATCATGATATATTTGAAACATCTATTCTGTCATGCCCAACTGGCTTAGTAATCATAAATAATAACTTTGTTCCGTTAAGAAGCTTTTGTATATACAAAAGCTGCAATTTCTGTGATTATGCACCCTTACTGTTAAAATATTGAAAAGATAAAAATCTTCTGTAGGGAAAAAGAAAAGCAAGCTGAGTTTTCTGTATTGCTGCTGCTCACTGAAATTTCCTTCTGACACCACTTCAATGGTAACAGGATTGAACAATATGCTCCACAGGAAAAGATAACAAAAAATCGATGTCTAAGCAATTTCAGGATCATCTCTGAATTTGATGTCCAACTGATTAGTTTATATCACAATGGTTCCTCAGTCCTATTTTAAGCATCTTAGAGAAGAATGCTTTGTAACTGAGTTAAAATCCTTCCTTATCAGGCAGAAATCAATATCCAACAAGGCAGCAACAACCTCTCCCAAATTTTGTTATGCTCACTATGAGAGCACTTTAAAATATTAATCCCAGGGAACCCACTGCAAAATTGAACAGGTTTTAAATAATCCATCATAACAAAAGGAACTTCTAACAATTCATCCAGAGAAGATATGATTACCTCTTCCTAGGAAGAGCCTGGGAAGAGAAGATTGCCTATTCTTCCTTCCTTCGGACAGACTGACAAGGTCTGGGAGGTTGTGCCTGTTTGAATTGGTCTTGAGATGAGGCAACTCTCAACACTGGTGTGTCAAGGAGGGAGGCAAGGCAAGTGGCTCTTGAGAACATGTCAGTGCTACATAGTTTGGGGTAGAAGGGATAGGGGAGTTTATTGCTATGTTGCCTATAACTCTCCATAGTCCCTTTGACCTTCCCACAATCTCTGCTCTGGGAAATATGAGAGAATAGCTCATATATATCTCATACATATATGCATACATGCATACACACATATATTTATATATTTTATATATTTTTTTTGTCACAGACATATATGTATTTTTCCTGTGTGCATTGGGTCTCCTCACCTGTGTTTTTGGAGGAGGGCTCATTGGACCGTGTTGATGCTAGACACATAGGCTTGAGTCTTCACTGTAGTGGCTGGACATATTATTAATACAGTTACAGACACCTTGAACAATGGCCAATATTGACAAGCAGATATCAACAAGCTGCATATTGCACGCAGCTCTCTTGGATTAAATCATCCTTGACTTAATTCCCCATTATACTAATTTTTCTTAATATTTTGCTGAAGTTCACTCTGCTTCTACATACAACCTTCTGACCTTTACATTAATGACTCTCATCAGCTGGTGTTTTTTTCAGTTTAGAGCAGCTCTAGCTACCTCCATTACACTCTGCAGATCTGTATTCTAACTTACCTGTATTCTTATGTCCCTGGAGTTCATTCAGTGCACTCTTCTTGCCTAGCTGGACCTACAAAGCCTTAATGCAGTTGTGCTTCTACCTTCCAGGACCTTGTCTTCAGTACTTCAAAACACGTGTTCAGCCATTCAGAAAAATCCTCACTCTCCTTGCCTAATGCACCTGAGTGGTGCACCAGCTGGCTACCAGATACTTTCCCAATCTTAGCAGAAGCCAATACAGGAAAGAAAAATGAAGGCAAACTGGAAGAGAGGGATCTGGTCTGAGTCAAGCATAAAGAAGCTCACAACAGCTTGAAGAAGAATAGAAGACATCTGCTTTGTTGATGTTTGCACAGCAAAGTGTTCACAAAGGGAATGTTTCTCATCCCTCTCCCTCTCAAAAGTAGAATAGATACGGCACTGGCCTGCAAACATTGTGGGAATAAAAATGGGATTCTCCTGTCCTGATCAGCTAATAACATTTTATCTGTGGCTGCAGAAAAAAATGAATGCTGGAAAAAATATAGCACAAACTGAAACTTAGGGGACTTCACAATCGCTCATTTAGTACCAATTGTTTTAAATGATCCAGTGGATCACTACAATCACTCATGGAATGGGCAATTAAAGGGATGATTCTGTCATGTGTTTGAGAGATAAAAGGTACATAGATTTATCTATTTGATGTTCCAGGACAGCCAAGGAGAAATTTTGTACTGCTTAAATTAGAAACAGACAGACCCTGGTTTTTTTCCTCAATTGCAAGGGTGATTAAATTCTGAGCTAATTAAACTGGATAGTAATTACTTGCTTGTTTTAATGGGTCCTCTAAAAATTGTACCACTGTAGCCATCATACCAGTGACTGCTTATAAAATGCTTCTCTTTTTTCCTGTTGGGGTTCAAATGGAACTCCTGGGGGCTCTGACACTTGCATCCTTTGCTGCCCAGACCCATTTCTGTTGGTAGCCAGGTGCCTCTGGGCAGCAGAGAAGCTGAAAGCATCAGATAATCAGGAACAAAGAAACCTCCAGAAACCTGAAGAGAGGGAACCTCAGTGACCAAACAAAGTTCTCCTGTTCAGCCAGTGAATCTGACAACATCAGGAGAAGAATATTGTCTCCGAGAGGAGGCAACTGTGCATGTCCTGGTGTAAGGTCAGTTTGTAGTTTCAACTGCTTGGCCCATGCAGCTGCAGGGCTCATGTGGGGTTGTTTAGATGGCACTACGAGCCTTCACACCCTGTGCCTGGAGCAGGGTGTCTGAGCAAGGACAGCAGAGGACCATGGCTTGCCCCTCTCCCACTGCTGCCCATCTTTGGCCTGGCTGATGACCACAGGATTGGGAAGGCAGAGGGGGAGGATACCAGCCACTTCCAGCGCGTCACCCTCTCTCCCCTCTTACAGGGAAGTGAGTAATAGTGTTTTCACACTCTCCTCTGCTTATATCCTTGCTTGCACTTCCTCTGTGAACCGTCCCACACAAAACCAGTCTTTCCTCAAGCAATACCACTCTCCCTTCAGTGGGAGTTTGAGTGGAAGTGGAGCAACAATCCAGATTTGTGTTATAGCTATGGGAAAACAACTTCATCCTCATAAGAGTTTGGTTGTAACCACATTTTCATATTAGCAACATATTTAAAGCACAAAAGGAAATGTCTGTCTTCTGGTCAGCTGCAGTATCTTAGGCTGTGTTCTAGCCAAGGAGTGCCAGATAAAGACTGTGTATTTTTCCATTAATTAAGATGCTTTAATTAATTGGGACAGCTAATTTAAATTGGCTCTAGGAGTAGAGAGCAAAGTACAATGACTGCAGTTAATTCAGAATAGATGAGGAAAAGCTCTGATTTAGGAAAGGCATTCAATCCTAAAGACCAAAGCATCATGGGATGCACAGCTGGTCATTTAAATGCATCAGGTTTTATTTTATTTTTTTACAGATAGTGCTTGTTTGTCCTTTCAGGAGTTACAATCACAGGGGTTTTTCCCCTGTGATGTGACCCCAGCTAGATTTTTGCCTGGACAAAAAGATACTTTTACAACTCTGTATTGCCTTCATACAACGCAATAACTAGAAGGAACACCCCAGCTGTGTCTTTCCAGTTCTGGCATACTGCATTTCCCCCAACCCTGAGACAGTCGGGTCCTTAGCAGTTCTTTCCATTACTGCCTTTTTTTCTGCCACACTGAGAGACTACACCATGTGAAAAACCAACATGCTGATGGCACATACCAGGGTCGGCTCACCCAGCTTGTTAGAGCATGGAGCAGGGATGAAAGATGTGATCAGAAGCTTAAAAAGGAGCAGGAGATACAGGGCTGATTCCATAAAAGATCACCTGGTTCCTGATTCATAAATGGGCTAAGAGCCTTTCCAAGGAGGCAAGCTGAACTAAGGGTGCAGAAAACAATCAGATATATTTTCTTGCTTGCTTGCACAAGCACACATCTATCAACAAAGGAGGTAAGAGGGGAAAACAAGGTGTAAATTTTGATCACCCATTGTGATTTATTCTAGCAATAGCTTTGCATTTTAAACTCCCTGATGTGTTTATTGCTGCAGGAAAAACTTGTTCTGCGGAACAGGTAAGGCTGTCTGCAGGTGCAGACAAATCTATAGATTACTGTTCTCTATATTGAAACATGCGGTAGTCTGGCATGTAGAAGGATTTTGATGCCAGATACTAAAAAGAAAGTGTTTGCTGAAGAGTGAAATGTTCTAGATAACAAAAAACTGCCAAAGCCAGGATAGAGCCCTTATCACTGGCACAGGTGTGCAGATAGCAGCTGCCTCCAAGCCCAACAAAATACAGCTATTTTAGAAATAGCAGCAGCTTCTCCTCCTTGTACAAACAGCTGCAGTTGGATGTTGTTGAGCATGCTGCAACATACTTTCTTTTCCCCCACACTGACATGAATCCTTCACATAAGATATGAAGCAGGATCCCAAGCCAGTGACTTGGATTTCTTGAGACTATATTTCTTTTTTCTTCCCCCCCCGCCGGAAATACCTTTTAAGGTTTTTGCAGATCAGCTGATCCAGTTTTCTCCAGGGAGAAAAGAACAAGAACAAGAAACTACACTTGCAAAAATCCCTGTGGGGATAACCACTGTACATTCAAATATGAGTGTTGCATTCCCTACTTTTCACCCTGTCAAACATTGTAAATCCCTGTTAGCCCTATATGAGGTACCTCACTCACCACCCGAAGAACCCCAAATAGCTGGACGGCATCAATGTGAGGCTGACAGTTTTCATCAGATTTTTCAGTTCATCATTTTTCCAGAAAACCTGGATTTGTTTGGGTGTTTCTTTGCTCATGGGGGGTGGCTCTTAGTAATCTATTGAAAAACCTGTTTGCTGCTAAATACACCAGGAAGGCCTCTTCAAGTAAACAATTAAACAATTGCAATGAAAGATATTAAAATAAGGCTTCTGTGATATGATAGGATTGATTTAAGAGGGTTACAGGAAGCTGGAGCCTACTGTTCTGTGACAAATGATTTCCCTGAGAAAACTCAGTAAGTGGAACATAATCACATAATGGAATTGATCTTGAAATACCACTAGCTCCAGGGTTTGGAAATCAGCAGCCCCCAGTGACCTTGTATGTAACATCTTTATTCATGATCTAGGAAAAGAAAAGGTAAACAGCGTCAAGGATAAACCAGTAGACAAGAAGGGCAATGTCAGGCTGGTTTAGTCCATGGGGAACTCAAGCAGAAAGAGACCTGATTAGAGAACTGAAGTGGGATGTTACAGGCTACATCAAAACCCAAGTCTGATGAGTCATTTAAGGGCAGGACAGAATGGAGACCTGCAGAAAGGGAGAGCAAGGCAAGCAGAAGCAGAAGTAAAACTCAGCTTATTGATGTGATTTAGGGTCACATCAGAAGACACTTGATGCCCACCTGACTCTAAGAGCTCTAGAAGCCCTTTGCTTCTCAAACACTGCTGCACTCAAATATCATCCCAGAGCACAAAAACCAAAAAACCAAGAGTGGAAGTGCAAACTGTGCTTTCCCACCCCCTTCATTTTGAAAAATGCTAATGCTCATCACAAGCTGTCCCCTGGGGCCACAGGTGACACCAGTTGTCCTTCAGGACAACTCTCATGGTGGCAAGCAGGTAGGAAAGTCTGCTTCTCTCCATGAAAACCAGTGTATTTGGGGCCCCAGAGACTGGCAGTGGCTGTGGCTCCAGAAGAGATTGATTTAATTCACAACTGAACACGAGGACTAGGAAATGCCAGGACTCTGTGCTCATAAGATGAGCAAAATCAGGAAGGCTACATTGTGGAATCCTCAGGCTTGAATTCCATGACCAAAACTGAATGGGTAACTATTGTTCTTAAAGCAGCTAAAAAAATCTCTGTTCCATGATAAATAACAGCACACAATATTCGTCTGGATGTGGGCTGGAAAAAGCACCACCTTTTCCTGTGTATAACAGAATGAAGAGATGGTGAATGAGGCCACAGCATTCTCAAGCAGTAGCTTTATATCCCTCCCTCAAAATGCTCCACCAAAAACGCAGCTGGCAAACAAACTTGGACCAGGGTTAGTGGTACCCATGGTTTCCCAGCGTCCCCCTTACTGGAGGATGGAGAGAAGCTGCCATCCCGGCTAAATACAGCCTGTAGGAAAATCCAGAGATGGACAAAATGAGTGATGGCTGCCTGATTTGGCTTTTCCTGCCAACCATGCCCAGCCTTACAGCCTCCCCGCATTCCCCGTGGAGCGACAGTGGCACCTGGTGGTCAGGTCCCCCTCGCACTAGCCAAACTGATTTTTAATATTTTTTTGAATGCTTGGTGCAGTAGAAATGACAGAGGAGCACTTGGTAAAACGCAGTCCTGATTAACTAGATTAGTGACAACTGCTGGCTGCAATTAGTCCTGTAATGCACTATTTTCCTATGTCCCTTGTCATGCAAGTAGTGCAATTCACAACCTCTTGTTGCAGCACACCCACTGCATGAGCCTCCCTGCCTACTCATTATGCTCCTGCAAGTGGAAAGGAAGGAATGAGGACCTGTTCTAGCTTGAAGAAAATACTTATTAATTTTTCCTGACTGCTTAAAAAAAAAATAAATATTCAGGGCTTCCTATGCAGGCAGAGATAAACTAAGTCTGTTTCCAATCAGCTACCAAATGCACATCCCTAGAGATGCTTAGGCCCACATGTGCCTTGGAAGAAAATATTGCTATTGTCCTTCTGTCTGTCATTGAGACATTCTGTGCCTTGGCAGGACACGACTTCTGTAACACCCTGCACTCTGCAAACCCTGTGAATAATAGATGTGCTCTGAGGCAGAACTTCTGCCAACGTTGCTCCTAACATCATTGACTCATCTAGCAAGCTGAATTTTTGGTGCAGAAGGGCCCTTTCTGGGAACAGAAAAACAAGCCCATACAAAGCACTGAACCTGGGACGGCCTGTTACTATTGAATTAAGATCTTGCAGCTGAGGGATTTTTGTATGACTGCAGGGTGAGTGCTTCATTAGAGATAAGAGACTGAGGGATTGTCTCTTTACTTCTGACAAACATACTGGAAGTTTTTTTGTAGCTGGACCCCTGTCTCTCCTTGCTGTCTAAGAGAGCTGTGCTCGAACTGCTGTCTTTCCCTGCTCAAGACTTATTTTTTGCCCAGCTGCGCCCTTCCCTAAAATTCACAGGAACATACTGTCTCAGAGAAGTGTACCTCTCTTCAGGCTTGGTAGGAGTTTCCCAATGTGTTCAGCAGCCCCTAGGATGGGCAGTGAAGGATGATACACATTCTGGTGTAGGCATACGGTGGAATAGCACGATCTGTGCTTTCTTAAGAAAACAGACTACAAACTCTGGGGCTCATTAAACAAAATCCATCTCTCCATAGCTGTTGTTCTACAAAGAAATTATAACAGCAAAGATGAGGCAATTATACAGCAACTGCCACAGTGCAGAAGCCACTGGGGCTGGCTTTTCTATGGGCCAGGCTCACCTTCCCAAGCACCATAATGGCACTCAGAGAGGTATGTCCACCTGTTTGGCACTGCTCCAGCACAGGCAGCAACTGAAGAAAAGGTGACTTTATGTGACCACAGCTGTCAGTTTTAATGAAGGATGGGATCTGCAAGTACAGCCTGAGGATGGCTTCTCTAGCTTTTTATAACCTGAGATACCTGCAAGGTAACAGAACAATACCAGGGATGGGGCACTCACAGCTTCTCTGGGTAACCTGTTCAAGTCCCTCATCACCCTCATGGTAAAGAATTTCTTCATAATTTCTCATCTAAACCTACTCTCAGTTTGAAGCTATTCTTCCTTGTCCTGTCACTTCATGCCCTTGTAAAAAGTTTCTTTCCATCTTTCTTGGAGGCTCCCTTCAGGTACTGGAATGCCACAATTAGGTCACCTCAAAACCTTCTCCTCTCCAGGCGGAAAAATCCCAATTCTCTCAGCCTTTCCTCGCAGGAGAGGTGCTCCATCCCTCTAATCATCTTAGTGGCTCTCCTCTGGACTCACTCCAACAGGTGAGAAAGTGAGGAAAACGCTGCCAAACCCCTAACCACAGTTAAGTTCCGTGCAGCTGAGCTAGACCAGATCTTGTCACTGGTCAAAGATCTGCTTACACAGAAGAGCAGAGCAATGGTAAGCCACAGCGCGAGCTCAAACTGCTGTTGTCACACCAGTGCAATGCTCAGAGTCAACCTCTTTTTCTGACACACAGGGATTTTTCTGGTTTAGCTTATGTCATGCTAAAACTTGTTTAAAACAAGTGAAAAAACGGTGCCGCTTTTATTCCTCAACAAAAGCATCCGCACAGGCCACCAGCCTAGTGGAAGGACTGAATTAGATGTACCAGTAATTGTTACATTTCTGCCCAGAATCACTCGGTGGGGATCCGTGCCGTGTTTTGCGAGATCTGTGCAGAACTAGGAGGAATAGTACAACCAGGGCCTGTTTTGACATTCACGTCACGTGCTTCTGCAACAGTTCTAGCACTGCTCTTACAAACAGGGAAACACTACTGCCTTTCTCCATCCCAGCACCTCCCAGGCCATAGCTGCCCTCAGAACTCAAGAAGGGCATCAGAGTTGCTTCTGGGAAAGGATGTGTCTGTGAGACATGCCCTCCTCCTGCTTTGTGGCTGGTGCCACGTGATGTCTTCTGCAGGCTGAAGGTTAGCAGCACAGAAATGCTTACAGACTTAGCAGTGCAAAAGGAGAAGTATCAACTTAGTTCTTGTGAAATACATGGCATTCAAATGTAAAGCCATAGGGTTAATACAGGACTGGAAAATACCATCTGGAACTGACTTTATTGAATACTTTTCCTGTGCTGAAAAAGAATAAAAGGAGAAATAAACAAGAGTGCTCTCAGCCTACAGAAGGTAAAGGGATGGGAAGAAAGCAAATGAACATTAAACTGTAAATAATACTAAATATTAAAGATAATAAAAAAAAACCAGAAATGCATTGAAAAAAAGACACTGAATAGCAGAGCTGCCTAAAGACAGCAGGATACAGCTCTTTAATCTGACAGTCTACATTTGATAGTTATAACTTCATGGGAAAAAAAATCTTAAGTTCTTGACAGACTTGAGAGACAACCTGTTTGGTGAGACACAAGTCCCTGCCAGAGGCAGATGGCAATGCAAACTGGTCTTCTGGAAGGAGACATCACTTCTGTGGTGGGAGATGGTAATGCACCTTGAGACAACAGGACACAGAAACGTCACACTGACAAATCCTCTTGACACAGCAAACTAAGAGACTTCAGTATCAGGGGAAACTATTTTGATAAAAATGTCCTGTAACCATTTGTGTTGTATCACTAGAGAGCTGCTGTCATTCAGAGGAGCTGCATGAGGGAAGTAAAACACTAAGTCATAGTACAGAAGACAGATTTGGAATGTACTTACACAAAGTTGAGCAGAAATTCAACATTTAATTGTTCCCACTGTACATTCATATACAAGATAAAAACATTGGGCACCAGGTACAGTCTGTGCAGTACAACCCAGCATTATTCCTTTGAAACAAGATGTATTTGGCAGGATTTATTAACCAGTTGCTGAAGTCACACCTGCAAGTACTTGTAGGCCTGTAAGCAGAGTAGTTGACCTCACAAGCCAAAGTGACTAAAGCCAGCTGCACACCAGGACTGCATGCACTGGAATCTGTTTGCAAAAGCTCTTTCCCACTTTTCATGTATCCAGATTTCATGCACATTAAATTTTTAGAGCCTTTTTTTTTAATAGATCCCATACATTTTGTCCTTCCAAGAGTTAGAAGGAGCTCAAGCAGCAAGAATCTTGTCATAGTCTGTCTGCACAGACTTGAGCTCCAGGAGATACAAGTAAAAGCAAGACACAGATACACGTCCTCCTCCTTCCAACATTTGATCTGGAGGGGGGATTCACATGACCATCCTTTCCCTTTGCCCCTTCCTCCACCTCGGATGGCACTGATCACACAGTGACATCTCAGGACCACACCAAGTGTGCAGCAGCCAGGGAGAGCTTGGGGCTGCTTCAGGATGGGCCCAAAACTCTGGCATCAGGCAGAGCCAAAAAAAAAGGCAGGTGGACACATGCACAGACCCAGTTCATCTCTCCTAAATGACTGCACATTCTATAAAAACAGAATTGCAAAATAAATGATGGCTATCCCTTCTGGTTGTCAGTGGGGCTGAGCCACAAGCCCCACGGGTGGCTATTCTGTCAGGCAGGGTGGGGAATGAGGCTGGGTTTCTACAGGACAGCGTGGTCCCTGTATTGTAGAGAAGGAACAAGCACAGCAACATCATGACACCTTGTAAAATCATTTGCATTCATTTGCATGAACATGAAATCTCTGCAGACCCCCAGACCTTGCACACTGTATTAAGAAGCTACCACCAGCTGTAACCATCTTGCAGCAAAAAGGTATAATTTCGATGAAATACTAATTGCAGAGCACATCCTACTAGGGCTCCTCAGGGAGGAGAGAAAAGCTGTGGGGGGGACTGCACACGCAGTTCATTTGCATCAGTTGCCCTTATTATTCCTCCAGGTTTTCTTTTTCTTCTTCAATATCAGTTATGGCTCATGCTGTGACAACCATGGGGTGTAGAGGGAGTGATGGGAAGTCACATTGAGTGACTGGCAGACATTTCAGCAGCTTTAACTTACCCCACTGCATTTTTTCCTAATTTCTTATTTTTTAATGATTTCCCTTTTCTTTCCCTAAAAACCTAAGTCAGATATGCTCAGGAATATATTGCATCTAGGGATAAAAACGTGATGGAAACAAATTCCTGCTTTCTGTGCATCAGTAATCCTGTTGATCTTCTCCATGGACAATACACAAATAGCTGTGGATATCCAGAGCTTTCACCCATGTTTGGGAAGGTCCCGAACAGGAGGCATACTCCTGACTGCTTACTCTGCGCAGGTTTTGTAGTTATATGCAAGGGGAAACAATGCTTCCAAATTGTTTGGGGCTTCAAACAGGTTAACACAGGTCTCACATCAGCTGCTCTGGAGATCACTTTTGACTCTAGAACTGATTTAACTCAAAAAAAACCCCTGGGTTTCATTTAACACCCTCCTCTCCTGGAGTTAATTTTCCTGAAAAAGTCGTGAACCAGAAGTGTGAAATCTAGTAGCATGACCAAAGCCCAGCAGGTTTCTACTCAAATTGCTACAGGAAAGGTCCTTCACCCTGTTTTCTCAATTGGAAACTTGTTTTCAAAGCAAGGTCTGCCCATAGTGACCAACTATTTTCCTACACACGCACAGCCATTTGGCCATGATTTGGACATACATCAGCAGAAGGGACTTGCAAAGCTTTCCCTCCAGACCAAACTCAGTTCCATCCCATGCTGCCTTGCCATCAGACTGGCCACGCTGCACTGATGACACCAGGGAGACTCAGGCTGGAGCCCCTCCCAGGGTCATACATGCCACATGCCTCAGCAGCCCTGCCTCGGGCATTTTGTCCCTTTTCTGGCTCATAGAAAACTCTTCTTCTTCCATCTCATGTCTGTGAATATTAAAACAAAGAGAAATCTAAGTTGTGCCACCTCACAGTGCTATGGTGAGAAGCTACAGATAGTCTGATTTGTAATGAGCATTTGTAAAGATGCTTTTGCATCTTTTTAGCACCAAAAACCTATTTATTTTTTTTCTCACAGTAGGTTTCAGATTTAACAGTCCCCCTTTAAAGTATGCTTTGTATACTCTGCAGACACAGGAGCCCTCGTTTCTATGAGTTGTCCAGTGCTCTGCGGTAGATAATGGCCATCTCACTGCCCACTGGCTCAGGGCACACAGTCCACATTTGTGTGTTCTATCTATTAGTTTTAATAAAGGCTATAATAAAAAAAACCTTAATGAAATGTGTTGGGAATCGAGGTTTATATTTTCCAGATAGTTTAAAGCCAAAGCTGATGGCAACACTGACCCACACTGGCAGTGTCAGCCCTTCCAATTCAAGTCTCATGTCTGTCACCCTCATGAATAGTTGAGAGGCTCAATGTGTTGTTTCCAAATTGCCGTGGGCCATGCTGGGGAAGAAAGGGACTTCAGAAGTGCAAATTGATTGACTCAGTTTGATTAAAAATAATCACCATATCTGGAGTTTACCTAGATAATTCAAATAGCATTTGAATCAAAATCTAGACACCATGCATACCAAAACCATGCTCCTGGAAATACTGGCTACTGCTCCTTTGTCATAGAATAGGTTTGGTATTCAGTACAGACTACAGAAAATGGAAACCTCAACAGATTTTAATTTGAAAAGGTCTTCTTGGGGGATTAAATACTTAGCATTGTAAGTGGCAGTGTTTTAAACTGATTCTCCTTCCATAAATGTGACTGTAATTTTGCTAACTGTCTTTCCTAATGAAGGTTTCCACATGCACAAACCCAGACATGGGATCAGGGACTCGTTCTTCTCATTTGTCAGTCATCTGACTTAGCTCGTAACATTTAAGTCTCGGTTTCAATAGCATGCAAAAGAACACAAGCTTGAGGAGAAAACTTTCACCTTGTTCAAAATCTACATGCTTTTCAAATGAAAAAACATCACAATTGCTGTTGAAACTCTCGAGTGTTGAGAAAAAATGGCACTTTTTTTTTTTTGTGCAGAATGTCAAAAGTTTCAATAATTTTAAAAGTCTTATGAAAGGCTGTTTGGGTTTTTTTTAGAAGAAGGTAATTTTGAGATTAAAGAGTAAATTGTTACATGCTTCACTATAATTCTTATGTAAGATTTTTCTGTTTAGAAAGAAATGTCCACCTCAGCTCACAAGGGACAGCTCATAGCAAGCCCAGATATGTAGCACAGTACACACTAAGGCCTGGAAAACGTGCCCACCAGCAGGCTTGGTCCCTGGGGTTTTGGGGGCCCCTCTGGAAGACTTTCTCGTGGGATCCCTGCTGTCTCACAGTTGTCCCCTGCCTCTTTTCTTGAGACCAGCAGAAACTTAGTTATCTTTGAAACCTTTTCCTTTCTGGTTGAAATTAACCAACAGTCCAGAAGCTGATGGAAGATGAGAGAGAGACACTTCTCATGGAGTTTGCATTTCCTTAGGGAAAAGGAGCTAAAAGCAAGTACCAGAAGCAGATTTTCAAAAGATAGGATCAACTACTGCTTGTTGTAAGAAATGAGAGTGAAGAAGTCTTGCTATATAATCCTATGACCTGGGTAACCCCTCTCACTTTACAATACTTGTTCCTACATAAGAAAAATAATCCCTAAAAATGGAAAGCTGCTAGTCAGGAAGGATCAGAATCACATTTATCACTTTATGTGCTTTATGATGAATCTGCCTTGCCCAATGCCTGTGTTGGGAAAGCAAAAGCAGGGACTCAAATTAAGTGCTGCACACATCATTAAAGGAATTAGCTGCTTTCCCTTCCATATTGCATGAGCAAGGATGTGCCCAGAGAGGCTGAGCACTGTGCTGCCAGGGATCCTGTGCCAAATCCTACACCAGCTGCCTCTGCTCAGGAAGCCAGCTCAGGCTGAGGGCTACTTTAACAGCATTGAGTGGTGCCTCACCATTAATTGTTACGCTGTTGTTCATTACAGCCTTTCATGGTGGTATTATACATATGTATGTATTGCTTCAGCAGCTCATGCTTCGGGGTAGCCAGCAATCAGGGCTCCTCCTGTCCCATTCGAGCATTGCTTATGTCAGGGAAGGAGAGGAAGTGCCTCTGTGTGTGGGTCTGCAGTTCTACCTGTGCACACCCCCCATCTTCTCGCCTTTTACTCTTGCATGTTCCCAGCTTACTCTGCTCTGAGCACTCCCAGCTGGGAAAAGCTGCACTATTTTGCTTCTCACTGAATGCATTTACAAATCATCACTGCTTATTTCAGAGGCAGCCAGGATGCCCATTTCAGTACCAGGGTCCGCAGGACCTGCTCGCTGATGGCATGTTCCTCCCCACAGAGGATGCTCCTCGGGAAGCAGCTGAACGGGACGTTTTCCAGCTACCTGTTTGGGCTTGCTATGAGCTGTCCCTTGTGAGCTGAGGTGGACATTTCTTTCTAAACAGAAAAATCTTACATAGGAATTGTAATGAGGCATGTAACAATGGTTACTCTTTAATCTCAAAATGGCCTTCTTCTAAAAAAAAAAACCCCAAACCAGTCTTTCATAATACTTTTAAAATTACTGAAACTTTTGACATTCTGCACAAAAAAAAAAAAAAAGTGCCATTTTTTCTCAACACTCGAGAGTTTCAACAGCAGTTGTGATGTTTTTTCATTCGAAAAGCATGTAGATTTTGAACAAGGTGAAAGTTTTCTCCTCAAGCTCGTGTTCTTTTGCATGCTATTGAAACCGAGACTTAAATGTTACGAGCTAAGTCAGGTGACTGACAAACGAGGACACCTAGTCCCTGAGCTCACGGCAGGGTTTGTGCGCCTCGCCCCCGCAGCCCCCGCAGCACCCGCTCCGCATCCCGCGGTGCTGCGGCCGCGGGGGTACCGCTCTTCCCTGCTCCCGGATGGATGGAGGAAAGGCACCCTCCCCGCTCGCGTCCCTGCCCCGCCAGGAGCCCGCATAAGGCGTTCCCGAGGCGTTCCCGAGGCGTTCCCGGCCGCTCCTGCGTCACGGCCCCGCTCGGCGGCGGAAGCCGCGAGGAAGGCGGGGCGGGAGGGCGGTGTTAAAGCGGCAGCGGGGCCGCGCTGGGCCGGGCTGATGGAGTCGGACGGCGGTGCGGAGGAGCCGGGGGGCGAGAGCAGCTGTTTCCTGTACTACGCGTACGGCAGCAACCTGCTGCGGGAGCGGCTGCTGCTGCGCAACCCCTCGGCCGCGCTGTGCGCCCTGGCGCGCCTGCAGGTGCGTGCGGGGGGCGGCGGGGCGGGGGGGAGCGGGGGCTGGGGAAGCCCGCATGCCCCGAGGATACCCGCATGTCCCCCTGGAGCTGCGTGTCCCCCACGGCTGCGTGGGGTCCGGTGCTGCAGCCGGCCGGTCCCTCCTGCGGGTACAGGGGGAGCCCAGCACGGCTCAGGCGGGGGGGTCGAGAGAGTGATGCCAGGCTCTTTTCGGTGGTGCCCAGCGACAGGACGGGGAGCAGTGGTCATAAGCTAAAACACAAGGAATTCCACCTCAACGTGGGGAAGAACTTTGCGTTGAGGGTGGCAGAGCACCGGAACAGGCTGCCCAGGGAGTTCCTGGAGTCTGCCTCTCTGGAGACATTCAAAACCCACCTGGACGCGTTCCTTTGTCACCTGCTCGAGATGACCCTGCCTTGGCAGGGGGGTTGGACTGGATGATCTCCAGAGGACCCTTCCTACCCTAACGGTTCTGTCCCATCGCCCCTGACACACCTGGGGCCCGCTGCCAGGGCTGCCTGCAGCCGAAGGAGCGTTTGGCATAGTCCCACCGCTGCGGGGTTATCTGACCGGGATTAACCTTCCAGGCTGCCAGCCGTGACCCTGCGTGTAAAGCACTATGGACCTGGAAACATAAAGTAACAGGAAGAAATTCTTTGCTGTGAGGGTGGTGAGGCACTGGCACAGGTTGCCCACATAGGATGCCCTATTGCTGGCAGTGTTCAAGGCCAGGTTGGATGGGGGTCTGAGCAACCTGGTCTAGTGGGAGGTGTCGTCCCCCCCCCCCCCCATGGCAGGGTGGTCTTTAAGGTCCCTTCCAACCCAAAGTATTCTGTGATTCTAGGTGCTCAGCTGGGTTTATGGGAAAAGCTTCTGCCAGTTTTAAAAGGATGATGTTTTGTTAAAAAAAAATCAAAATCTCTCCTTCCTGTCATCCACTCTGGGTACAGGTGAGGAACCCTCCCTTGTGAGATATATGGGGCACATGTGAGATGTCATGAGTTCATCCAGCACTGCACATCTGCAGTTGACACGTTCTTATGCGCCTTAGGGCAGTTCTCCTCAGTCTGAGTTATTAAATGCTAGTGTATCAGCTTGGCTTTAGTGTAGGCTTGGAAACACGAGCTTGTGGTCATTAAACTGTTGATACACAGACCTGTACAACTGGAAGGATCCTTGGAGGAGCAGAGCATCAATTGATACCACTTAAGGATAACTTGAAGGTTCTCTTGGGGTAGCTGGCAGGAAATAGTCTGTGTTGGAGTGTATGAAGAAGTTCTGAAACCTTGTCATTAATAAACTCCCTGCAGTCAGATAGTTGGTGTCTCTTGGGACTGTCAGCCTGGCACGTGAGGCCTGCACCTGTAAAGCATGTGGCACTTAAGAGATACCACTGAGCCGAACGTGCCAGGAGCCCAGCACCTTGCCGGATTAGACCTTGAAAGTGAGGAGGAAAGCAGGAGTATTGCACACTTATCTTTGAATAAAGGAAAGCTTCAGCCCTCCTCCTGGCTTTCAGGTCGATTTCCAGGTTACACAGTTAGCACCTCTTGTCGTGTTGCAGGTTGGCTGTTCCAGAGCAGGCAGACAGGCCCTGGTTTCTCTCGCCAGTCTTTGCCCAATTGCTATGTTCCCTGCCAACACCGGGTGGCTTCACTCCCTTGCATCCAGCTGGAAAATCACTGATGCTTGGGAGTGAGGAAGTGAACAAAGGTTGGAGCTGCTTCCTATTAATTCCTGTATGGTAATGCTACATGGGCTTAAAAAAAAAAGGAAAATCAGCCTGTAACCAGAGTACCTTGGATGCTAAACTAAAGTATTAAATTAATTTCCCTCTGGTTTTACTTTTTACAGTTTTTTTTAATCTTCAGCGAAAAGCTGTTAAGAAATGGGATGTGTAACAAGCACAGAAAGGGGTTTACACTGGTACTTAGAAGAAGGACCAATCTCTTAACCCAAGAAAGTATCTCGTGTGGGTTTTTTTCTCTCTTCTGAGTAGTGTCTACTCCCGTTGCCCACATGGTGGGGAAAAAACAAACAAACAAACAAACAAAAAAACACCACCAACCTAGACTGCTGTGAGAGTATTTGATTCTATCCCAGTATTTCCTTGGTGCTGCCCTACATGCACTTGTCCACATCTGTAGCTTCAGTCTGTGATGTGACTGGACTATTTACTTGTGTGCAAATAACTTTGTGCATCTAAGTAAACTTTCTTCCTAGTGAAATTAGTTTAATAGGGGACATTTTATGGGGAAGGAAGATGTCTCTATTGATGGAGTAAACAGTGTGGCTTTGCCAGGCTGCTGATTGTCACACACGCACAAATTGATTGTGTCCTGATCAGTGCTGTTCTTTGTGTAAACCTCCAACTGCTCAATTTTTTGCAACCTTTATATATCTATTAGGATATATAACAAGAAGCTGATATGTCTCAAAGGGAATATTGATATATACATGTGTATATTTGAAATCAAAGTTATCTCCTAGCTTAAAGCATGGTGATCAAGAGAAATAAGCAAAGCTGTAGGGCTGGGTAGGTTTGGATTTTATTTTTGTTGTTGTTCTTAGTCCTTTTTGCCTTTGCCAGATTTTGTTGTTGCAGTTAAGCAGGTAGCATTCCTTAAAGCTTGTTGGGTTTTGATTTGGGTTGATATTTTTTTTTCCCTCTTCTCCACTGCTAGGGGAGGACCTACAAATTGACTAATAAGTAGGAAAAGAAACTGAGTGTATGGAGTCAGATAGGAAATTACACTCATAAAATACAAGAATCCATTATTCTCTTGCATATATAATAATATTGAAGTATACTTGTAAGAAAAAGTGATACTTGATTTCTAAAAGAATGTTTTCTACTTGCAAAAACCTGAATAAGCTCACTGAAGGAGGCATTTACTTTGGCTTAAAAATACCCAAAAATGTTCCAGTTGGGTGATGAGGGATGTATTTTATAATTGGGTAATTTTATTAGTGCATGAGGACAAGTCCCAGAGCTCACCATCTTTTAGACTTCTTTTCTATTTTCCTGGATCCTACATAGTAGCATTTAAGTCTCATAAGAGCACCAAAAGCTGTAAAAGAATGGGCACCAGGTAGGCACTTCTTTTGATGGGAACAAGAAGGCAGTAGACAGTTCCCTCCTTCTGGTAAGCACATCAGCAGTCCTGTCACTGCCAACTTGGACAAAAGTCAAGGTGACATTTCTTCAGCACTGCTGTGTTTACTGGAAAATTAGGTATGTGTGCTACTCTTGAGAAAGGGCTGCCTCCACTTTCTTCTCACTGCTAGAGGTTGGTTGCTGTTTAGGCCAGACAACTAGGAGGTTTGGGTGTTGATCCAAGTCTCTGCAGACCAAGCCTTTTATCAGTGGTGCTCTCTGCCTAACCTCTCTTCCCGTTGTCCCAAGGCTGCCATTTCTCATGGGGAGGTGGAAAAAGTTGACTTCAGCCCCTCCTGAAGTGGGAGCTGAATCATGTCCTACCTGTCCATTCTTCCTTCTGTGGCCCCAACTGACTGCTTGTAGACTGTCCTTTAGCTGCCCTTTTCACATCAAGAGTAGCCAACAGCCCTTAGCTTAAGTGAAAATTGATTCTCTGCATTGGTTTCATTTGCAGGATTTTAAGCTCGAGTTTGGCCATCATCAAGGCAGGACAAGTCCTGTCTGGCATGGAGGTACAGCTACCATTGTTCAGAGCCCTGGAGACGAAGTATGGGGAATAGTGTGGAAAATGAACACTTGCAATTTAAGTTCGCTGGATAAGTAGGTGACTTAACTTTTGCTGTCTTATACTGCTTTGAATAGCGATTGAAAAGTCATAGGTAATTTCTGATAAAGAGCTGTGTGGAAGCTTTGGTGTTGGAATCAAGATGACACTTTTGATTTTAATCTGTGAATTTCACTTGACGCGATGTGTATTGACTTCTACCACTTCTGTGATTAACATGGCTTTATTTTCAAGCTAAAGCTACTTAGGGGTGTTTTAATGAGCAGCTATGGACCTTGATTTGACGCTGATATATTGGTCAGGCCCCTTTTTAAAAAAAAAACACAAAAAACCAACAACAAACGCTGTCTTCTCAATGTCATACCCGTTAAATGACTCTAAACTCTCTATTTGTCCTATGTCATTTTTCCCATTGTTTTAGGGAGAATTTCCTTCCCTTAGACTGACATCAGTTTCTATATCTATACATATGTAGACTTCAGTTATAGCAGAAAAGGAAGGAATGAGGACAAGCCTTTGCAGGAGAGAAAGAGATCTTTATTACAGGCAAAGGGACCTTTTGAGGAGGTTATTTAACATGCCATGTCTTCTAAGCACTCAAACTTATGTGAGGTTGAGGAAGATCCAAGCAGGGAGCTGTGCTGTAATTGTTTCCCTCTTTGAATGGGAGAGCCTGCCTGCACGTTTACAATGCATGGTGGAAAGTGTTCTGTCTGTGCCTGGTAATTAAGAGAAGTTTAAGGCTCCCAAAACTGAGCCAAGTTGTTCCCAGGCTGAAGTGTGGAGGACCACCTGGGTAAACAAAGCAAGGAGTAGCAAGACTTCTTTCAGGGTCTCAGGCAGGACTAAGAATGTAATCTCCAAAACTTTGTCTGGTGCCATGTGCTTGTTGCAGCTTTTAGGAAGTGCCTGCACAGTATGATGCTTCTGGTACACAAGGATAGTTTGTTCAGAGCAGTTCATCACTGTCAATTAATTCCAGTAGAAGTCTGGGCAAGTGAGAACAAGGAAGCAGGGCGTAGTAAACTCAGTGAAAGCACTGCAGTATTACTGTTCTCCTGCCTCTGGTACTGTTGCAGTTTTGGTTATGGCTGCACTGTGCTGTGTAGACATCTGCCTACAACCCTGGCCATGGAACTTGGTTCCAATGTGCTTTTCATTGCCTACAGTGAACCTGAAATGCAGAAACAGTTGCAAGGTCTGTTAGCATGTTATGGGAATGGGCAGTCTCAGCACTCTTGTCCTGGCTAAGAGTGTTAATCCCAAGCAGAGCAGGTGAGCATCTAGTTGGTGGGCAGGGCTTCACATGTCTGTGCTTTATGATCTCCTGAGTTCCCCTGCTGTTGCTTGCACTAGCACTTAACATCCTGACCCCTTTTCTGCTGATCTTTACTGAAATCTCCTTATTTACTATGCTTTCATAAAGCATAAACTTCACGAGTATGATAATCCTGTCCAACAGCATCTGCTTTTGATAGTAGCAGCCTGCTTCTTTTCCATGGGGGCAGTATTATGATTTCCAGAAGTATTTACGTGCTGTTTAGAGTTGACATACTGCAGAATTGCAAATCCCTGGCATTTGTTTGACAGTGGATAAACTCTAATGCTGTAACATCACCAAAAGCTGCAGGATGGACACTAGCACTAAAGATTACTTTTTCCTAGCTGCCTCACTGATGCCATGGAGGTGAACTGGAAATGGAAGGAAATGGGATGTGTTCTTGGCTTTAACAATGATAGTCCAAAGCGTTCTTCTAAGGCTTGCTCCTAACCCACCTCAAATGAGCTTGCATGTGTTCTTGCTGAAGGTCTTGAGATTCTCTGGCTGCATGCAAGCAGATATACTTGTAAGTCCTGAAGCAAGTTATTTCCTGGAATTGCCATGTGTCAAGAAAAAAAAATCACTATTGCCCCCTCCCCGCTTTTTTTTTTTTATCCCCTAATCTCTGTAAAGAAGTCTTTGTTATCCAGAAGCAGAGGAGGAAATGTATAACTAATGCTGCATGTGACTAATTGAAATACTAGTAAAACGATGTAACATATAGAAAACAAATATGGGAGAGGAACCTTTTGCTTAGATGGCTGAATCCTTTGGGTTCAAATGCATTTTAGGTGCTGTCCCACAGACAGTTTTACTTTTTTTTTTTTTTTTTTTGTCCTCCGTACTTCACAAATCTACAAGTTACAGACTAAATCATGACCCTTATTCCTCATAGGTCCTAGGATGTTAGTTAACAGTTTTCTTGTTCTCACACAACCATGTGACTTATTTTGTAGTCTGTTGGCCTTGAATCTGCAGTTAGCTTCCAGCCTCTACTTGCACTTAACCTACTCACGTAACGTGGCCTGTGTTATGTACGTTAAATAACTTGAAATGGGAGTCAGTCTTTGAAAAAAATATGAATTTTCAAAATTATATTTGACGAGCAGGGTTAGAAACCATGCTGTGACTCCTATCTAAAGTTAATTGTGCTATACAGTCTGTCTTGTATTGCTTAAGCTTCTTGTTTACTTCTTACTATTTCCTCAGATTTTTAATGGTGGCTGAATGCCAGTAGTTAAGGACAATAAGTAGCCTTGTTTTTGAGTTTGCTTTTGTTTTTCTAAGACAGCATGATTTTGCTAATAAAAAATAACCATGTTTTTTGCCCTGACCTATCTCATTTTTGCTGTTCACGTCTTGTGCAAATTAAAGAGTGTATTGGATTATTCATTGGAAAGTGCATTGCAAGAGTTGTGCAAATTCCCCCTTATTAAAATGTAACACAATGGGCAAGATAGTTTGCAATTGTTTCTTTGTCTGAGTGGCAGGTAATGAATAATATGTGCCTGACTCATTAATTTTGGTTGTGTTTCTCTTTCAGACTACCAGTCTAGAGTAATTAATTTACAAGTATTCTCTCTCTAACTTTGCAAGTGACCCACTGGTCATCTTTCTTACAGACCTGAAATGATAAAATTGAATGCTGCTGCTTCTTTATAAACTTGTTTTCGGATGTGAAACAAGTTTGCACAAAAAGTACTGAAATATGTTTTGCTTTATTTGCTTTTCTTTGTCTGTTAACAGCACAGACCAATGTCCTGCCTTAAATTCTATTATAATAAATCCATCTGTTTAATTGCACACTTTGCTTGAAAGATGCATCAGTTACTTGGCATGAAAGGAATATATGTCCTTTACAGGCAAGAGGGAGTTGAAGATGGTCTTTATGTCCCAATAGAAGTTAATGTCTACACTCAAGCAGGAAACGTGCTGACCTGTCGAAGCTACCAGATGAAGGACTATGTCTGTGGTCCCCCTTCTCCGCAGTATAAAAAGGTAGGTGTTGCATCCCTGTAATTTTGGAAGAATGAACAGAGATTTATAATGCAGTACTTCTGTCCTATTTAACAAGTACTTTGCTTACAGTGGATGGGAGGCATGACTGCTCTACTGTAAAGGTATAACAACTGGTGTGCAATGTACTACTGTGGTCGTGCTCACAGAAGATTGCTAGCTCTTAAAAGCCTAGTAAATCAGTTTGGCTTTTTGGCTTAGCTATGCCTTACATGAAGCCTCTGTTTACCTCGTGAATTAGTTATGACTGACACAAGGATTTCTGAAGGATGTTGTTTACATATATGCAGCAGTTCTCTGTGTTTGAAAAATTAATGTATTCCACTGAAAGGACAGAGGGAAGCTTCCCTGGAGAAAACCCAGCACCTGGCTTGTAGTTTCAAGGATGTGGATTATCCTTACTGTCTTGTGAAGCAGTTGCTATCATTTAATACAGGAGTCCACTTGCTGCCTTTTAGCAGATGCATCATCAGTATATTGCAGGACTCCAGCAGCCTTGCAGAGCACTGCAGGGTTCCCACTTGATGGCTGGTGAGGCAGAAGTGTTTCAGCACTGTTCTGCAATAGACTGACTCTATAGAGACACATGATCCAGTCACGCAGCAGGCCTGACCTGCTTAGCTTGTGAGATCTGATGTGGGCCCTGCTTGGGTGGCAAGACTGCATGTCTGAACAATGCAGCTACTGGCAATTGTAGGTACATATCACTGTAGCATGTTGGCTTTTTCTACCTAAAGCAAAGAAACCGGGCTTGAGCCTGTTAAATTCCAAGTGTGCCGTCCTCTCTGAACTGAGGAATTTGCTCCTATGAATCAGCTTCCAGGAGCATAGCTAAGGCCAGCTGCTGTGGGACTGCTGAAGAGAAACTTGCTTAGAAAGCAGGCTCTGCTATTCCACAAACCTTCTCCCTGCCAACCCACCTCTTGGCAAAACAGATCTTTAGGGATTTTCAGCAGGTTAATACATAGTCTGCTGCTGTGTGGGAGCTCTCACTGGTGCTCTGTAAGAGCAGACCTCCACTGTTGGCAACTTTATCTAGCTAAACATTCCCCCTTGCTGTTGTCAGGATCAGTTGTTAGTTCTGTTCTTACCCCACTGTCCCCAGCTTTTATTGAAGTTAACCAGGCAGGAGAGCTAAAAATTTATATAGGTGACTGCATCAGCACACAGTGACCAAACTACATCCATCTTCTGTCGTGTGCTTTTTGTGGCAAAATTCATTCTTTCTAGACACCTCATCCTTTAAATTCATGCTGTTAAATGCAGGAAAGAGTATTTAGAATACTCAGTTCTATATGCAAGCTTGCTGCTGTCTCCTTCAAGCCCTGGTTCCTACAACTTCCTCTTTTGCTCTCACTGTCACATCTTTTCTTCTGCACCAATACTTAAGTTTATTTTGTGTGTGGTAGGAAAGCTGCAGTAACAAACTAAGGAATCTAACAAACTAACAAAGTTAAGTGTCTGTTTCTGTTACTCCTACACCTGTCTAGGTACTCACTGTTGTGCTGTGGATTTGAACAGCTTAGTTTTAAAAATAGCTTCAGTAATATATGCTGCTTCTCACTCAGGTGTGATACTAAGGCTGGCTAAAGGCTTAAAAAGAAGTTCTCATCCTCACTGGAAGAAAGAATGAAATAACAGAATAACAGCTTAATTGTAGAATCTTGTGCACATTAGTAACACTCCAGATTCTTAGCAGTAGTACAAGCCTTTTCAGAGTAATTTTGTTCACGCTGTTCTGGTGTTCAGTGGTTTCCCAGAAGCCTTTGGCTATCCTCGGGTACAAGTAGTGTTATTTGGGGGTAATTCTCTTGTTACATTCTTTCTATATGAGTAAATGTTTGGAGGAGTCTTTCTAACATTATTACTGAAGTCTTTTTTTTTTTTTTTCCCCTTTTGATTACAGGTTATCTGCATGGGTGCAAAACAGAATGGCTTGCCAATTGATTACCTGGAGAAATTAGAAGCTATTGAAACTAATAACTATGCGGGACCGGTGCCAATAATGGAAGAGATTGAAGCTGCTATTAAAGCAGAGAAAATAAATTCTGCATAGAATACATCTGCATTTGCTTGGCCATTCACCTTGATTTAGATACCTCTCCTCACTGTGCTGATCAGCAGTTTCTTTATTTATCAAGAAAAGATGAGTTTGTTGTGCATCTACAGTAAATCATTAAATATAATTTGCAGTCTGAGGACATGCTGACATTGGTAACTTCTTTTTGTATGTATAGCTTGAGTACATGCCGAAGGTTTTGCAGATTTAGAAATTATCTTTCTGTAATTGTCGTGCAGTGCTGCACACAAGTTTGTGCTTCATGTCTTGTTTACTGACCTTTTTAAAAGAAAAAGGCCATCTTGATGAGTTTTGGCACCTGTTACTTTCTGAGGAATAAGGGCTGCAGGATCAGGCCCTTTGTTTTTAAATGATGTATACACAAATATCAAGAATTTCAAAGATTTATTAGGTGTAAAGTAAACTCAAAACTCTAAACCTTTTTCTCTGCTACTTCTCTTAATGGTTTAAAGCCCAGCCTATCTGATGCTGTGGAGTTCCTGTTTATATAGTTAACCAAGAAGGAAAATAAATATTTTTTTAACTCCCTCCATGTGTTTAAGTGTTAGTCCAAAAGGAAACTCAGGCCTGAAGACAACAGTCAACAAAAGATCTGGGTCAAAGCATCATGGCATCCTCCTTTCTATGTTTAGTAGTCATCATAGGTGAACTGCTTAGCTATAACCAACAGATTTATAAAGAATTCATTTTAGTTAAATATTTCCAAGTTTTCTTAAATTACCTTTTTGTACCTATCTAGGCCTTGGTCTCATGTCCAGTGAAATCAGAAAGTCTCCTGTGAGTCCTAGCACATTTGTTTTGTGGTTTTGTTTGTCTATTAAACCCCAAATGAACAGAATTTGGCTTTTTTTTTTTTTTCCTACAGCTTTGACAATCTTGTGCAAAACTGAAAGCTTTTGTAAGATACAGAGTACTTATCTTCATGGTACTTGGCAACCCCTGTAGTTAGTCTGTGGGCAACAAGGAGAAACTGGCAACCTGGAAGACGTCAAATCACTGAACTTTGGTTTATCTTCTCTAGGGTGTATTTTTTTCTATTGATGTACAGAGAGATGTAAGATATAGTCATTGTCACTGTGTGACTGCTTAGATAAACAACTGATAAAGCAACAGACTGACTGTGTCTTCTCTGTATAAAATACACTTCTGCCAGGTATGTGTAAGTGCTGTCCTCATGTCATATGCCTGTTTCCAGATTTGGGCATGGTGGCTACTGTAAAACATGGTACTTTCTGTATTAGCACTGTCTAGTCTGAAACTGAGTAAATAAAACTGTGATTACCAAAACCCTCCCCTGCCTGTTCAATGCATGCTTCAAGAATATCACAGAATTGTTAGGGTTGGAAGGAACCTCTGGAGATCACCTAGTCTAACTCCCCTGCCAAGGCAGTGTAACCTAGAGCAGGTGACACAGAAATGCCACCCAGATGTCTTTAGAGAGGGAGACCCCATGATCTCCCTGGGCAGCCTGTGTTGCATATATAAGTGAAAGCTGGTGATGTGGAGATGCAACTGAAGCCTCCCTTGTCTGTGTTTTTTTAATGGATATAATGTCAGTAGGGAGGGCAAAACTGCGTGAACACACCCCTCTGCATCAGCACCACTTCTTCTGCTTTACCCTTACCGTGCTCCTTTGAGCTTTTGGACTTTTAAATGTGCGCTTCACTCTTGCAAGAAGAGGGTGCCAGAATATTATTTCTGTTTTCTTTGTGGGGAATGGGGATTGACAGAAGGTACTTAATGCCTCCCGTTGAGGAAAACGGTGGGAGCTGCAGAGGGACCCCTGGCGCTTCTCTGGGCGTACGGAGGGAAGGGAGGTGTTGGCGAAGGGGAAGCCTTCGGGCCATGCCTGCGCGAGGAGGAGCCGCTTCCCGCCGGGGCGGAGAGACCGTGTGTGGGGCGGGAGTGGTGGGAAGCAGGGAAGCAGCCGTGGGCTGGCCGCCGCCCCGCTGCTCCCCTCGCCGCCGTCCCTTCGCCGCCGCGGTGAGTGCCGGGGAAGGGCCGGGGGCGCAGGAGGGTCGTCGGGCTGCGGGTCAGCGGCCGTGCCGGGACAGGGATGGAGGGTGCGAGCCCAACTTTCTGCTTTTTGTAAACCAAAGTTTGTGTTACCGCGTGAAAGGCTTGCGGGGTGGGAGGGAAAGGGCTGCGCCCCGACGGCTCCCACTCCTGAACTGGAAACTTCGGGGATCCTTTCCGTTTCCTCCGGCCGGTTCCTCCCGCGGCGGGGAGCAGGCGGCGGGCAGCGTTTCGCAGGGAGCGGGGAGGGGGCACGAGGAGCAGCGCCCGCAGCAACTCGGCCGGGGGGACGACGCCTTCGTACAAAAACCCAGCAGCGCTACCTGGAATACATGGCGTTCCAGAGGCTGACGGGGATGTGGTGTTCCTGAGGGCTGTAGGGGAAGGGTGGCGAGATCCCACGGGCGGAGGAGGTGGGATCCTCCTGCTCTTGCGCCTCCTCGCTTTCCCCGTGAGTGACGGTAATTGGGTAAAGTAAGGCATTTACTTCCCCGAATCCATGCGCTGACTCACGCGGGAGTCGTTTAGGCTCCAGTGCTTTGAGGGAGGAGGGAGCGATTCAACTGGGCAGGGAGGTGCCCCGTGGCTGCGGGGAGCCCGTGGCATGGCCATGATTCCATCAATGCCGTGATTCCATCAATTGCAGCTTTCCTGGTAGAATTCACTGCTGGTTGAATATGAAAATAGTAAGGAACAGTAGAAAAGCGGTTCCACTTTTATAGACACCAGTGAGTTGCCCCTTCCTCCTCTATCTCTTAAAAAAAAAATCCCCAAGAGTTCTCTGGTTAGAGAAAATTTCTTTCCTTTTTAGTAGTGGCTTCTCATTATTTATTGAAATTTTCGCACCAGAAAGGAGTTATCAGGAAACCACATAAAATCTCTTTGGCAGGGGCTTGTTAATGCATCCAAGCACTGTATATAAAGTTCTGTTTCTATACAAAGTAATCTGTTACAATATGTAGTAACAAAACCTGTGAGGGATACAAATATTTCTGTCAAAGCCTGTGCCTTTTAAAGAAGAGCTTGTCATTTTACCAGGTGGAGGCAGCAAGAATTTCTTCTTTTATATCTGCTGCTCTTCAAATACCTGGGGATGGCTACTAAAGCTTATGCTACAGTCAGAGGAGAGAGAGAGGGGAGGGAGGAAAAAACCCATTGAAAGACGCTGATCTCTGTGACCCCAGAGCAATGCAAGATCACACGAACTGTAATGGATTTACACTAACGTGATGTCAACATATGGCTCCCAGGGCCATTTATTGACGTGTAGCATCAGTGATGATAGTTACACAGAGATTGTGAACTAGGGTATGATGAGTGTGCTTTAACTCACAGAAATAGAATAATTTAAGATCAGTACAGGGACTCCGTACAAGCTCTACCAGTGCACCATTTTTACTATAAAAGTAAAAGGCTGATTTTTTAATACCTCTGGGAAATGCATTGCATTGCTTCTAATCAGAGCATGCAGACTTTTAATGTGCCCATTTGCCTCTAATCTCTTCATGTTTTACTGGTAAAAGTAAAATAGTAAAATAGCTGAAGTTCTTCTAAAAGTGAGAGCTGCTGTGTAGAAATAGATTGTGTCTTATTCAGTTGTTATAGTCAAAGACTGACTGCTGTGGCACACATGAAATAAGATGTGGAAAATCAGCCTCTCTTCTGTCTCTCCCAGTGATAGCAAAAGGTCGAGTTTAGACTGACCTGACAGAGTCCAGATTACCAAGCATGGCAAAGTCTTCATTCCTCCTCTTGCTATAATGACTCTGCAGTGGGGGAGCTGTCACTGTAAAATAGCTTTTCTCAGGAAACAAATCTGACTTGGAGACACAAAGGGCACAGACTTTCATATGAAATGGAGCACTGTTTTCATACAGCTACCTCTCAAAGAATAATTGCATTTTGAATACTGCAGACAGAAGGCTATGTCAACAGGGACTCCACTAGCCCTGGACTGGCACTGAGGTTTCTGTGTGTGTGCTTCACTGTTGTCCAGCCAGAGCTGGCTACAAGGTGCTGTGAAAATCCTGAAGATATTCCAGCTACTGGCTGCAGATACCTAGGTAAGTAGCATAGGACTTTATTTCATTTATCAATTAGAGGAACCGTTTTCATCAGAATAGCAAGACTACAGAAGAAGTATTATTAACTGAGTTTTCAGCTCTTCAGATATCTTCTAGTTTGGTCTTAAATCAACTTCTTTAAGGGAGAGTTGTTTACTAATTTGCTCCTTGTATTGCCTTTACTGCTTCATCCTACACAATCTCCTTGGGAGCAGCCAGCACAATAAGGAGTCAATTCCCTAGTTGACCCAGAAGTGGAATTGGTTTTTAGCTATTCTATAAGATCCTTCAGCCTCTTTATCTACAGCATTTACATTTGATAAGACCTTGTTGTGATAAACCAGCATATTTTTTGCTGCCAGGGGGCTAGCAGCACTGGAAGTTGAACAAGCATAGCAGTTTTCTTAGAAGAAGAGCAAGAGAGCTTTGTGAAAAGAGGATGTTAGGGGGGTAGGGCCGGGAAAGATAGGAGGTATATATGCTTGCACAATGCTGAGAATAGAGGGAACTCAGAAGGAACACTAGATAAATGTGCCAGTGCCTTCATGAAGAGGCCATCACCACTGCAGCTTATTCACATGGTTATATGAAACCTTGCTTGTAAGAACCGGTGCTTTTACCATACCTCTTACTGTGACAAATTTCATTTCCCTTTTTCATTTCCCTCCTTATCCCTGGCCTGCCCCCTATCTTGCTTCCTCTTTGTTATTCTCAGTTAAGCAGGTTTATGATATGCATCTCTTGCCACACTTGATGTTGCTTCTCACATCACTTCAGACCCCATCAACACTTCATTTGGTCAAGGCCCTTCTTTGCCTTTACAGCCGGTGAGTAAGCACTCTGCTCTCTGGTTCTTTTTAATCTCCTCTACTCTGTTTCTTGTCTTCTTCACCTGACCGACATTGCTGTCCTCAAAAGGGCTAACTGAATTGCCTCTCCAACATCATTGGCAGCCTCTTGAGTAAGTAATTGTTTTTTATTTTTCCTCTCAGAAACAAGAAGTCCATTCTGTGCCCAGATTGGAGGCTTTTCCCCATGAGTGTTTCTCATGCTATCTCCCCATATTAGACGCCCTCCTCGCTCAGGTATCATCTCTCTTGTCTGTTTCCATTCTCCTTTAGGTGTTTTGCTGTTTCAGCTACTCTACCAAGCTTGCAAACCTTTCCCTTTCTCTTGCTCATTTCTCTAAATAGATGTGTTCACAAGCTATTGCTGTTAGAGCAGGTGATCTGTCCTTACCTTTTCTGAAAGCCTTAAGGTGGCTTTCAGAAAAATTATTTTATACATTTTAGCCATTTCAGAAATGGAACAGTTCCAGAAATAAGGCAGTAGTTCTCAATAGTGGATGTTCTTAGACCTTGGTCGGTGCACTGATGTGTCTCACATTAGTGTATGTCTCGGTCTTTTTTAACAGCATCCCCATGACTGATGCAACATCAGTCACAAGAATTGCACTGGAATTGAATCCAGCATCTGGAGTGCCTGAGATAAGGCAAAGAATACCGTATGCACTCTGCCAAGGAAATGTTTTCAATGCCTATTTATAAGCTGCATAAGCATTTACCTTTAAACATACTAGATGTATAACCTAGCATTGTAACACCAACATTTCCTTTAACAAGAGACTTAGTACTTTGTAACCTTGTGATCCCTTACTGAAAAAACTCATGTTAAAGCACTATGGAAGCTGGGACTCTTTGCAGAAAAAGAGGTGAAGCACTTGCAGATAAGCTGGAGAACTCGTGGTGTCACACACTGGCCTCATGTTTAAAAAAACAAAACAAAAACCAAACAAACAAAACCAAAAAAACAAACAACCCCCTCCCAAAACACAAAAAATCAAAGAAACCCCCCAACCAAACAATAAAAACAAAACCAACAATGAAAAAACCCCATGCCCTAGCAAAACAGAATCATATATATGTCGGAATCTTACAGGCAGTGTGCTTCTCTAAAAGAACAAGCATATTTCTCATGCTGATCAGGAAGAACTTTTAGATGCTGTTGCTCCTGGAACTGCTATTGTAGAAAATTTTTGTGTTTTCTTTAGTCTGAGTAGTCTGAAGTTTCTTCATAGAGCTGATACACTTTGCTACAAACATGCACATACCTGCCTCTGTTCCAGCACTGACTAAGGTGTTCAGCTGTTCATCTGATATGGCATTTTCTTAGTCTATGGATGGTGGAAATTTCCATTTTTTCTTATTAAAAAGGACTGATGAAAAGTACAATGTACTCCAGTACTGGGTGGTGTGTATTTTTGCCTTAAACTTAATATTGTCACTGAAAATATCACTGAATAGGTCATTGTACACAGAATTCATATTGCTGGTTCTGACTTCCCTGCTTGGCATTTTTCCTCTTTCTCCTTTTCTCCTCAATGTTTAGCCTTACTCTCTATACATACATATACATATACAGATACAGATGCAGATGCAGATACAGATACAGATACAGATACAGATACAGATACAGATACAGATACAGATACAGATACATATACACACACACCTTGTTGACTGCTTTCTTGTTTCTTCACTCTCCTGCAGATCACCCTGTGTGAAAGGGAACATGCTCTGTCCTGCAGCATATGTATGCACACCCCTTCCAGCTGCAACCAGGTTTTGTACTGACTTGAACTTAGATGCAGGGCAGACATCTTTGAGATGTTCTGATCATTCCATATTTTCCATGTTCTGTCCTGCTACTGTATTTCTTCTTTCCTTTCTTACCCTCTTTTTAGATGGAACTGAAAGAGTGAAGAAAATACTTCTATTTGTTTTGTACACATGACAGAGCTTTGGTTCATTCTTATGGTTTTCTGAATGTTTGTCTCAGTTCTTCTCACAAAGTAGGAAGAAAGAAAATGCATTAGAATAATGTGGTCCTAGAACAGCCAAAGTAATCGGGGAATGTTGGGCAGATGCAGTATCTTGAAAGAGAAGGGTCAATATTTCTATTGCATGTTTTAAGGTGACTCTGTCTCTTTAGCTAAAAGCCTGCAAAATCTTTAGGGTAAATGATGTTTTCAACATTGTTTGACCTTCGTGGTAGAGTTCGTTCATAGAAATGAACTTTCTTGAACAAAGAGATGTGCCAGCGTGGCTTCTGGGAAGCTGAGTGACTCAGAAATCGGTCACTTCATTGGGTGGGTCATATGGATGGCGTAATGAAAGGTTGATTTGTCTGAGTAGATGCAGTCAGTTACTGAAGTGGTAAGAAAGTCAGATCACTTGGTCACATTCCATCTGTTTGAAAGAGTTTTGCCAGTTTTGGAACTGGATGTGATCCAAAGCAGTTGTGCTGGAGATTTGCCTGCTCTGGCAGTCTTTGGAGAGCCCAACTCTTAATGCAGTTATCTGCATCTGTGCAGGTCAGCAACCATAAGTTAGGACCTCTCAGGAATTCAGAGGAGCTAAGCTAATTTGCCTTGCAGTTGTGGGTGTAGATAGGTAGTATCACTAAAATGCAGTCTAAACATGCATAAATTGTGTCTTTCTCCAACATCAAGCAGGAGAAGCTTTACTGATGCAGACTG
The DNA here is from genome assembly GCF_025592945.1 of Manacus candei. Lineage (NCBI taxonomy): Eukaryota > Metazoa > Chordata > Aves > Passeriformes > Pipridae > Manacus > Manacus candei. Next base: position 4,075,393 of record NW_026138074.1, on the reverse strand, counting down.
CAGCTTCTGGTATGGAAAACCCATAGAAATGAGTTTGTTTCAGTAACAGGTCACCTAGAAGAATCTGTGAGCTGGCAGGGATCAGTTATAGCTTATCTGGGGAGCGTTTGGAAAGTTTGCCATCACTGTAAACTTCTTGTGAGAATTTTATTGCATCAGAGTTAGTACCTTTACAGAATTGTAGAAGAAGGGCTTCATCTTTTGTTTTCATTGATCTGACTGTAATCAAAATCTAAAAATATTCTTCCAAATATCCTTTGAAGCACGAGTATGTTTTAACTGTCATTGGAGCATGACAGTAATTTGTGTTGATCATGCAAATTCTCATTGTCTGTGTGGAGGTGATTCAGTTGTGATCTTGCAAGAAATTTGATCTTTGCATGGGAAATCGTATGTTCCAATTTGTACCTAAATAGTACCTTAATGAACTTATTGTTGAATTGTAATTACAGTATAAATCCATGCCTGCTATATGGTATATTAACTGCAATTAAAAAAAATCCTGCTTTAACAATACAATAGAGAGTAGTCTGAACCTGATTCCTCTTGCTTTATTGCCTTGTAGAGAAAAGGGTGAATAAATGGCCATCTAATAAGAGCTCCCAAGAGATGGTGTAGAGAATAAGGACATACACCACATATGTATTTGTAGACAAGGAGAGAGCATTCATGCTGAAGAGTATGGTTTTCAAAACAACGTCTCTCCAGCAATTAAAGGGTTTCCTGAGCCCATAGCTGTCTGAGTTAGAGGACCATGTTTAGTCTCTAGGTGTACATACAGGGTCTGAGGTCAGGCATTGTGTTTCCACGGGGTTTAAATTGGTGTCTTCATTACAAGCTGTATTGTGTGCAGTCTCTTCCCTTTATGAAGATGGAGGTGCATTGTATGCCCAAAGAATGTGAGCTGTGATACCATCTTCTAGGCCTAGTTCATCATATGAGGAAAAAGTCTCTGAATTCAGTTATTCTGTGCAATTCCTGCTCAGGGAGAGGTCCAGAATTTTTGTGTGTCATAAGAGGTGGGATCCTGTATATGGACAATCACTTATTTTTAGTCCTTTCTGTAGCACTGTTCTTTTTCAGATTCTGAAAAATTATTTTTAGCTTTTATAGTTGCTCACCTGAACTTGATGAGAGTAACCAATGCAATGATACGTTTTCTGTTTTACACATCAGAACCAATAGCTTTAGGAGTCGTGAAGTGCTCTGTGCCCCTAAGAGGTGTATTAGCTCTGAAATCTACAGCAGCCTTTTCACTGTTAACAGCATTTTACTCTTTGCTTTCTTAACAGGAACAGCTGATCGATGGTTTTTCCACAGTCTCACTACTGCCTCTCAAACCAGGTGCCCTGAAGCTAAATTCTTTTCCCTAGTTTAGCTAAAACTGTCTGAGAGTTCACAAGGCCTTGCTTTCAGGGACAGGTATCATATTGTCAACACTGTATACAGGGTCTGTTGTTGTAACGAACTAAAACCAAGGTTAATTGTTACTATAAATTAATTCCTCCTACAAAATTAATTGCTATGAAGTATAATTTTATTCCGTTTATGTCCTTGTCCAGATTATGTTTGGACAGATGCCCTCCTTTGTCTATTGAAACATGAAAAGCTAATAAAAAGTATTAAATTATGCACTAAGAACAGGCAGTTAATAAAGCAGATGCCAGTGGTATTGTCGAGGCAAGCTACAGTAAAGTACTGGTACAGAAGAGAGACTGCCTGTTGTAGACATTTTATTTTCCAAAACCTGGCCAAATAAATGGAATTACCTAAGGAAGAAACTTTATTAAAAAGTTGGTCATGATATTACTCAAAGGTTGGAAGCATTCTTTGATGTCTAGATGAAGGGTATATGTGCGTAGGATAAGGTTTAAATTGAGGTTCTATGCAATTACGTTTTACAGGCTCGATAATGTGACAGACAAATATCCTGTTTGGTGAAGTTAACTCCAAGCTGACCTCTCACTGCAAGTGGACAGTTTCTCAAAGATGAGGCTTGGTGGAGCAGCTTCTCACTACCTCAACTATGGAAGGCCAGCTCTGTGCTAACCTGGACATTTCTGTGAAAAAACCTCCAGGAGCAAGCCCTCCATCCTTCATTGCTTTGCTGAAGGTACACCGAGAGCTCCTGGTCAGTAGAATCCGAAACACTCAGTGTTTGATTGATAACTTGATTAAGAACGACTACTTCTCCACTGAAGATGCAGAGATTGCTGTCCAGTTTCCTACTCAAGCAGATAAGGTGTGATTTTTATTTCACTAGCCACTGAAGCTTTTGGTTACTTTTGGTTTACCACCAGGTTTTATGGGTTTATCTGGCAATTTTACATGTAGTGTATTTTCTACTCTTTGTTATTTTGGAGTTGCCCCATCCCGTTCCTTCTGGATGCGTGTCTCCAGCACATCTCTTTCCAACATGGCTGGCACTGCTTGTAGTGCCCATTGGCAGCTGTAAGAATGAGCAAGGTGGTAATTGCTGTTTTGTCCCTCCCAGCTGCAGCTTTGTACTCTGCTAAGGAGGTGTCCACAATGGTTATTAGAGTGTTGCAAGGAGAATCTGCTTTAGGATGCTGTGGGACAGATCATCGTGCTTTTGGAGGGACAGAAATTAAATATTGTTTTAGAAGTTAATGACTGTGTTGTCTGTATGCACACCTTCCTTTCTCTTTGAAGACCTATGTATGTTGTAAATGTTATGGAAAATTGATATATCCTGGCACATTTGGGATTTTAATTCATCTTTGGACATCAGTAGCAAAAATTATTTCCTGGTCTTTCATTAGGAGAAAATTGCCATGTACACAATTGCTGTTTGCATCATAACTTGAAACAGCTGAGGAGATTGTTTCCGAGACCAAACAATCATTCAGCTTCAGAATGCTGTCACAGTTAGGGGCAGGCAAATCATAAAAAATTCAGAGACCTTGGACTTCACTAACAGTGCAGATTTTCATAGAATAATCATTCTTGCTGGCACATTGAAATGGTAACACAGTGCTCACTCTGTGTATAGGGTCAAAGCTGAATAAATGCACACTGTATGATTATCTCAATTTCTTATTGTTCAGCATAATATGCATGATTGTTGTAGCAAAGCTGAGGGGGAGGCCATGAATCAGGAGTCTAAGCAGAGACAGAGAGCAGGCCACAGTAGCGTAAGTGAAGCGGACTCTGTGGGAACTTCTCTGGAAGGCATAAAATTGCTTTTTAGAGCATACAAATTGTCAGAAAAAGCTCCATGTGTTTGCTGTGCTGCATGTACCTCACCCTGCTTTAAGCTCACAAGAGACCACAGTCTCCAGAAACCCTCTCTGTGGTTTAGGACTGAATTCTTCATTCATTTCCGGCAAGGGGACCCAGACATTCCAAATGTGCCCCCAGATGACTGCTCTGTCTTGCGGAGGGTCTTGTACTAGGATTGCCATGTTTTGGTGCACAGAGATCACACTCTACCTTGCCTTAGTCTTGAACTGCTCCAGCCACTGCCTGGTAGCCATTAGTTTTGGTGACAGCTGCAAGGCCATTGTATAGACAGAGCCTGAAGAATTGAGTTACTGTGTTAAATGGAAGAGCTGTCGAGTTTTGGCTCAGCGTTAAGATCCAGAGGGGAATTCTGCCTACCCTGCTCTGGATCTGGATGGATCCTGAGGTAAACCCAAATGTGACTGGAGTATTTATGAAACAGAGGGTGAATTTAGGGCATTGAGAAACCACTCCCTTTTTTTTATTTTAACCGGCAAAGGATTTAAAATATACCATCTAGCCAAGCTGAGGAAATCCTTTGGGTTCCCTCTTGAGGAGTGGTATTTATCCGTTTCGTTTCTGGTTAGCATATGATTTAGCTACAAGTTCAGACCTTCAGAGCCAACTCTCTTGCAACATCCAAATACAAGTAGCTATTGAGTTCTATGATGGTTCAAATTCAGAGCTAGATTTTGCATTCATGTTTTTGAAGTACCAGTTTTGATTTTTGTCCCCTGCTCCAGTCCGGAAGGGATCCTAAAGCAGTCACAAGTGTTACCGTCATCAAATGCTGTGTTATCAATGATCTTTCACGTGCTGTTTCTTCAGGTTCGCAAAATTCTAGACTTGGTTCAAAGCAAGGGAGAAGAAGTATCAGAATATTTCATCTATGTCCTGCAGAAAGTCACTGATGCTTACTATGAACTTCAGCCTTGGCTGGACGAAATAGGTTACGAGCCTTCAGAGAATATTAGTAGTAAACCTGTGGTAAATACAGATCCAGGTAAGGTCATACGTCTCTATCCCTTCCCTTAGAACTACCTTGCTATGGAGGAAGCTCCAATCAGGTGACAGAAGAGTAACTTCATCTGATGTCATAAATGATCCTATTCTCAGCAGGAAGTAGGACGAGATCTTCTGAAGTCTCTTCCAACCTGAATTATTCTGTGATCCTAAATGATGAGCTATACTGAAAGTCAGAGTTTAGGTACTGCAGAAATAAATTATTTCCTCCTGAGAGGTTTTTTCCTACTACATAAATACAAGACTTACTTTGTCCCCATCTGAAGTGAAGTTTCTGGTGCAATAAAAACACAAGCCAACATTGCACAATAACTGAGACTCTCGGTTTTTTGTCATCTTAAAAAAAACTTTTGAGGTGCCTGGGACTTGGTTTCTAAAATGCATGCCTTCTATTTACAGTAATATAAGTGACCAAACAAGTCAGGATAGAATGGCAGGTAGAATATAAATAAAGTGAAAAGGCTATTCAGTGACTGACAAGTTGAACAAGCCTTTGCAGCAAGTAAAGCAGCCTTTAACAAAGGGTCAGGGGCTTGGCTTTGAGTCTCAGCTGAAAGATAGCAGCCCCTTAAGCCAAGGCAGCATCAGTAGTGGCTTTCAGGTAGTGGCACTCAAGTGACCTTTCATTAGCACCTGAATTTCCCCAATGAGTGATGATGGCAGCACAAATAGAACTAATCTGACAAAGAACTGTTTTTACATGAGAATTCCTTTTGCTTATTACCCACTCTGAGTTCCCAGGAGATGGGTCATCATCTATATAGGCTTTTTAATAGTAGTTCACTGTCTTTTTAGTTAGCAGGTATTGCCAGAAACTCAGATGTGAACTGGGACAGGACTCCAAGTTTGTTATGTCGTACGCTCAGAGGGAGGAAATGCTGCTTGAAGAAATCTACTCTAACAGCATTATGGAGCTGATCAGTTTTACCAATGAGAGTCTTGGCCAGGTGGGTCAATTAGAAGCCCTTTTTGATGATACAGTTGGACTAATTAATGAAGACGGTGAGACTGTTTATGTCTGTGGTGATGCAGGAATTGGAAAATCCATCTTGCTGCAGAAGATACAAAGCCTTTGGGCCAGAAAAGAATTGGATATAGGGGCCAAATTTTTCTTCCGTTTTCGATGTAGGATGTTTAGTTGCTTTAAGGAAGATGAAGCCATATGTTTGAAAGACCTGCTCTTCAAATATAATTGCTACCCAGACCAGGACCCCACAGAAGTCTTCCATCACATCTTGCAATTCCCTCATACAGTTCTTTTCACGTTTGATGGCTTTGATGAGATCTATGCCAACTTTGATCTCAGTAGTGTACCTGAGATATGTTCACCCCATGAACCCATTCACCCCTTGGCACTGCTGGTAAGCCTTCTCAGGGGAAAGCTTCTTAAGGGATCCAAGAAAATTCTTACAGCGAGAACAGGAACTGAGATCCAAAGAAACATCATTAAAAAGAAAGTGTTGCTCCGTGGTTTCTCCAGCAATAACCTGAAAGAATACACTGCTATGTTTTTCAAAGATGAGAGGCAACGAACACTGGTATTGAACCAGTTGGAAGCTAACCCCAATCTTTGCAGTTTGTGTTCAGTGCCTTTATTTTGTTGGATTATCTTTAAATGCTATGAACACTTCCATTCCGTGCTTGACAACCATGAGCTTCCAGACAGTTCCGTTACACTGACAGATGTATTTTTGCTCATGATTGAAGTTCATCTGAACCGATCTCTGAAAACAAGTTTGCTGAAGAACAGCATCAGGAGCCAAGCAGAGATGTTCAAATCAAGAAAGGAAACTCTTCTAGCTTTGGGTAAAATGGCATACAAAGGGTTGGAGAACTCTTTCTTTATCTTTGAGCAGGAAGAGGTCTCCTCAGCGAACATCTCTGAAGAAGATTTGCAATTGGGCTTTCTCAGGACAGTTAAAGGTTACAGTGGTTGTGACAGTCAGGCCACTTACGAGTTCTTGCACGTAACCCTTCAGTCTTTTTTCACAGCTTTGTTTTTGGTTATTGAGGAGAAAGTGGGTGCCAAGGAATTACTTGAGTTTTTCAATGAATGCTCTTTCACTGAGACTGCCCAGCCTACTTGCCTTCGCATACCTTGGCTGAAGAAACAACTAGCAGGGGAGGATCCTTTCGGAAATAAGGAACACTTTAATTTTACCAACATGTTTCTTTGTGGCCTTCTTTCTGGATCCAAGCAGAAGCTCTTCAGGCATTTAGTTTCACCTGCAGTCCTTAAGAGGAAGAGAAAAACACTCATCACATACCTTGGGGGGAGCATGAAATCCCACCTGAAAGGCTACACTCGGTCCAGGCTTACAAGCTACAATCAGATCCAGGTGCAGCCCAACTTTGTTTGGATGCTGAGGTGCCTTTACGAGACTCAGAGTGAGAAGGTGGGGAAGATGGCTGCCAAACGCATGCACGCCAATTACATCAAGCTGGCGTACTGCAATGCCTACTCTGCCGACTGCAGTGCCATCTCCTTTCTGGTGCATCACTTTCGGAAGCGCCTGGCTCTGGATTTGGACAACAACAACATCAATGACTATGGAATAAAACAGCTACTACCTTGTTTCAGCAAGCTGGCAGTGATCAGGTAAGGAGTCTTTGTAAGCAGGTCCTTTCTTATCCTTGGTTAATTTCACAAACTGGTGAGCTGAAGGAATTGATCTCAGAAGTAGAAAAAGATGGGAATTACTGCTGCTGGAAGTTAAAATTGCAGATCTTCTGAAATCTTCATTCATCCAGTCATAGGAGCAGGGATACTCTGGGAATTTGGAAACTGAAATGGAAAGGGTGATAAGAAGTCCTTAGAAGCCAGGACTGTTTAAACCTGTAGGTTTAGTCAGCTTCATCTCGAATTCTTTTGTCTCAAAAGAGGATTTTTATGAAAGTGTTTAGGGGAGAAGAAAGGAAACGGAAGTGCATCCCACATTATCTGAAGATTGCCTGAGCCTACCTCTGCCCTTTGGTCATATGGGGTAAAGAAAGGATCTACTACTCACAGTAACCCATGATCAAAAGCTCCGAATTTCTTGCTTTTCCATCCTGCCAAAATGTCTGGCTTTCACAGAACAAAAAGCTATCATGTAGTACTCCATGAAAAGATGTAGCTGAAGTCTGTAGGTGAGGTACTTCCCTGAGGTGATGTGGAGGTAGGACATGGCTGTGATCAAGGAGGACATGGTGTGATCAGGGAGAACTAACTCCACTTCTAATATCACAGACCATGTTGTTTCACCCTCAACCTTTTGAGGTTGTGCTATTTAACTATATCTTATTTGTCCAAACACTTAGGTACAGAAAATCAGGAACTTCATATATATCTTTTTTAAAGCTCCTTCAGCCCATGAGAATTTATTTTTTTAACAACTGGATTTATTCCTCCTGTTTGGCTGTGCTCTGCCTTGTTTTCCTCTAAGACTAAATCAAAGGAAGTGACTCTTGTTTTTTCCAGTTAGTTGCAAATTGACTGGCCTCTCAAGAGAAAGCAATAAGGAAACTTCTGGGCAAAATGCATAAGTATGTAAAACAAAAAAAGAAGAAAAGGCCAGCCTTTCATTCTTTGTCCCTGTTGTGTGATTATGCCATACCCAGTATGATCTTAGCACCATACCTAGCACCAAACCCATCTGTTAGGTTGCCTTTTTGTCTTTATGGATCTTCAGATGTTAGGACTTTCATTTCTAATGACCAATTTCTGCAGGCCAGGCAACGATGTTTCAGCAGCTTAACTATCCCTGTCAAAGAAGCAGACTGTTCTGATCTGTAGAAACTGGCTAATTTCTCCTACGTGCTCATGCATTCCAAAGGGACCCAGTTACTAACTAGCAAAGGCCAGGGAGGCTGTTGATGATAAGGGACTCTTAGCAGTGAATGTTCAGCTACTGTTTGTGTTGTAACTAAAGCTGATCAAAATGTTTTCACAGGGACAGCTTTACACACAAAATGTGATTCCTCAGAACTGGAATACTTCACTTGAACTTGTCCATTTAGTCAAGGTGAAAAAGCTTGAGAAGTTACCAAAAAAAGCAACAAAAACAACAACAACAAAAAAACCCCAACTGTGAGAAGAAGTATTTTTATTCTGTGAATGACTGACGTTGATTTGTTTCATGTCTAGCTGGGACAACAAAATTAGAAATGTCTAGCACACCCATGGGACTGCAGTTCTGTTTTCTGGCCAGGGCTTTTCACAATCTTTATTCTGTGAAGCCTGAATGTGTTGAGACTTTCAAGATGCCTGGCTTTCACTAGGTACTCAGAGAGAAGGTTGCAAGAGTAGTAGTCTGCACAGCTTGATTTTGCTAGGGTGTTAGGCAGACTTTCTTCCTGAAATCACAATAAGCGCAGGAGGAGGTGAGATGTTTATCTGGTGTCTGACTTCCTATGTTTTATTGTTTTCAGTTCTGTGGAAAGGTTCCAGAGCATTACCTTGGAGATTTGAAGCTTTCTGGGTTTTATTGGTTTTGAAGTGAGCCATATGAAACTAAGCTCACATTTCCCTTAACGGCTTTTAATACAGACCTGTTAAAATATCAGAGGAAAATGCATAGACTTTCAGTCATTTGTTAACTCAGGGGTGATGAACACTTGTAATCTGTATTGATTTAAAGTTTCTTTTCATTCCCTTCATTCCAGGCTCAGTGTAAATCACGTCACAGATCATGGCGTAAGGACCTTGTATGAAGAACTCTCCAAGTACCGAATTGTGTCTTTCTTGGGGTATGTACCATTTCGGACCAGAATGCTAGATATTGAAACTAGAAAATAAAACTCCAATGCTGACAGTACTAATGCAGCAGAGGTGGGGTGGAAACTACAGTTACCTCCTCGTTAACTGACCATAAGCAAAGCAGCATTTTGTGTCAGAAATTATTCAGCTGCCACCCTGTAACAGTTCACTGTGGTCCGCAGCTTCGTCTCCCATCACACTGCCTCATGGGCTGGCCTCCTGCTGACATCAGACCCTTCTGTGACACAGTGCAGACCACTGTCAGGTTACTGAATTGTGTGGGTATCATAGTTTTATACCTAAAGCCTTCTGATGTGGAGGGGAAAGAGAGTACAAGCAAGAGAGCATGTGCTTTGTAGCTAGAGCCTGTTGTTTTCTCTACTGATTTATTTCAACTATGCAAAGCAGATAGAGCTTGGTAGGGAGTAGTATCAGGAACATAGATTTTCATGTGTCTTGCTCATGGTACCAATTTCTTTCAAGACCTTAATTAGTCCTTAATCAAATTAAAGCTGGAAGGCATGTTAGCTCTGACTGCCAGCTCTTGGTTAAGTAGCTACATAAAAATGACTTTCTGAAAGGTGAATATGAATACCAAGAATAGCTTTCTTCCTCAAGTGCCCTAATGTAAGTACAACTGCTCAGGTATCTGATCTTCAGTAATATTTACAAGGGGATTTTATGACTTTTAAAAGACCAAAAGTGTGTTATAGTGTTTCCTTTTTCGACTTATCTTCTGGCAATATTATTTCTGTACTAACACAGGAATAAAGGGAAGCTTTGTTTGCTTGGGGAGATTTATTATTAAAAAAATATATAAATATTTTCTCATGATTTGCAGTCTGGTCTCCTTGTATTTTTTATCTAGCCCTCAACAATATGAATTATATATCAAAATAGAAATGCAAGCAACTGTGAATATGTACAAAGCCATAGAAAAAAGATAGATGCTATGTGTGCGTCATAAAATATTCAGCTTTTAAATATTTAACAGCAGGAATAACCTATTTTTACCAATGTGATTTTTTTTTAAGCTTATACAGCAATCAAATCACTGATGTCGGAGCCAAATATGTTGCAAAACTAATTGAAGAGTGTTCAAGCCTGGAATATGTTAAGTATGTTGGATCTTTTTTTCTTTTATCCAGGTAAAGCAACTTGAAAGGCGAGGGAGAGTAGACAGAAGACAAAAATTGTATTTGAAATAAAATATAATTTAGGCTGCAGTTGTATGTTCTTTTGCAGGGGATGGCAGCAGGGGAAACACTTGAATCCATAGTCTTTTCTGGAATATAGCAGTAAGTTAAAGGAGTGCATGAGACCTGTTCTTTACCTAAATCCAGTCTGAGCACCTGAGCAAGGCATAAGTTGTGCATGAACCTTGCTGCCGCTTCCAGTAGGCAAATTCCCTTGTACCAAGGGAAATTTCCTTAGTACCAAGCTTCTTAGTATCTGCTTTTTCATGGGCCACTGGAGTCAGGCTGTGCTGGTGTCATAGCTCAACTCAAATTCACATGGTGAGTTGTTCCCTTTAATTCCTAGAACTTCCCCAGATAAGAGCATCTGGCCATGCACAACACTGGTTTGACATAAAGGTAGATCATTAACCAATGGTTTAATTGTGACCATAGCAGAAAACAGAGGTAACTGCAGCAATGTCAGCTATTGGTATGAGTGTAGCAACTGGCAGCCAGGGACTCTTTAGTTCTAGTCCTTGTTCTACCACTAACTTGATCTGAAACCCCACTATAGCCACATCCTTCACACTTGAAATATTTGCAGAGTTTTGAAACCCAAGAGCACTTTGGTTCTTTTGCTGCTTTGACACAGTGCTTTGCTTATTTAATCTCACTTTCACAAAAAAACCTTGTGTTGACAGATGGTTACTTTCAACTCTCATAGTAATCCTAGCAATTATTTTGAGACAGAGTGCATGTTCATGTGCCTGAAGTCAAACAAGCCAATTTTATGTCAATGTAGTGACTTGAGGGGTTTGGGAGTTTGGTCTGTTCTTTACATCCATCCATATGCAATTATCCCTTCCTTGAACTCCAGCCATTTGATATCCACATAGGCTAAAAATAGAAAAGGCCTTCTGTAGAATGCCAGCCAGAGACACTCACTGCTGCATTGACCTGTGCCACTGCCTACAGCCCATGCTTAGAACAGAAAGACACGAAATTATCGCAGTCTGTGCTTGTCAGCTGCAGACTCCCTTGAAACCACACAATCACGAAATATTCTGTTCCCTGTGGCATCATGAAACATGCTGCACTTAAGTCATGTGCTCTGTAGCAACTGCTGATACTATGAACTATACTAAAAAACTAGGCCAGGGTGCTTGCCTTGAGGATCAGTTCCTAAAGTTCATTTCTAACACACTGAGCACCAAATCCAAGATTCTACTGTAATATTTCTGATTTGGAGCACTGACATGCAAAATAAGCAAAAGACAACATAAAATTATGTCTTTTAATCAAAACTCAAGTGTCTGCAGTATTTTTTTGCTCTAGGTTAATATTTGATAACTGTAGCTAGCCTCCAGAGTTAATTAGTCTTAATTACTTGTATGGCTTTCTGAGCTGATGTTCTAATAGCTGTACAGTTGTAAGTGATGTACCTCATCAATTCATGTATTTTGTGCAGAATAGGAGCAAACAAAATAACTAGTGAAGGAGGGAAGTGCCTTGCCCAGGCCATCCAGAAGAGCAAGACAATGTTTGAAATCGGGTAAGTTTGGTGCTAAGGAGCAGACCTTGGGGCTTGATTTTGGGAGGGCATCTATAAATCCATTAGGATTCCTTTTTTCATTCTTACCTTCTCTTCTCTTGCTATTCCTTCCCCCCTCAACAACAGCATTAGAACAAACAAGTGTAGAAGCACAGCCACATTTTCCATGGAAAAGGAGAGCTGCTTTGTTGTTCTTCAGTTCACACAATGTTTGGTTTGGGTTTTGGTTTCTGGGTTGGTTTTTTTCACTGCTCTGTCAGAGCCTTAAAGGAGAGACAAACAAGAGGACAGTGTGTAAAGATAGCCACTTTATGGCAACACAGGTCCTCTAGAGATACCTGGCTATTTTTAAGTCTGTGTGGTTTTATAACTATTGGCACTGTACCTAGTTATTGAGTGTCATTGTTACGTTGTCAGACCTTCTGCATGACATCCTGATAAAGTTGTGAGCTGAGAGAATAAAAAGGAATTCACGTCATCCACCTCTAGTCTGTCCCTAACTGGAGAGTCTGCTATTACTGTAGGTCTGAACGTACTCTAAACCTTTAGTTCCTGCCCTCTTACTCAGGAAAGGTGCTAGGTTTGATTTATTTTATTTTATTTATTTTTTCCCCCTTCTGGCAAATCCCAGTTTCTCTTTTCACTCTACAGGAGAACATATTTCTTAAAATTTAATACTTAAATACGTGGCATTGAAACCTCTGTTTGGCCATTGTAAAAATTATAGTAACCTTGATCTGAACAATCAGATTTTTGGCCTTTAATTCTGTTCTACAACATTTGAAAATACAGTGCACAGCTTGCACACTTCCATACAGCTGGGTCTGCTGTGTTGTACTTGCTGTAATTTCAGTGAAGGACTCCTATTTCCTCCTGTGGAGGAATAATCACTCCAAATGGATTTAGGATAGCTCAATATTCAACGTTTACAGAGCAAACTGCACTGGGTCTGAAGGACAAGGAAATTCTGGGGAACTTACTGGAAGTCCATGTGTTTAGATGCCACAAAGCTCAATTGATTTTAAAAGAGCTGCCAACTAATTACCCATCAATCAGAGTGTGGCTCTGAGTCATCAAGCCATGATCTCTGTAAAAAATCCAACGACTCAGACCTCAGTAGAGGTGCTTTCAAACCTCATAATAGAGGGTGAATTTTCAAAGTGGTTAGTCTGCATAGAAAGAATTTAATCAGATACTCCTTGTAAATATTGATCAAATCTCCCCAGCTTGTACCATGTTACCTTCTCTTAAACCTTTGCTTTGTTTTGCCATTGGAAACACTATTCCACAAATGTGTGAAAGAGCCCAGTGTTGTACTGTCTTTGTGAAATTTTGATCTTTCTCTTGGCAGCTGTTGAGAGAGGAGATGTCCCTTGGGTATAATGCTGAAGTGACAGTAACCATTTTACCAGACTATTTTGAAGGAGAAGAGGAGCCTGTAGGGTAGTTCACTTCAGAAAATCTCCTTTTTGGCTGTGGGTCCCTATGCAGTTGTGTATCTGGGAGTCTTTCCAGGACTTGTACTTTGCACTGTGTAAAGGCCAGTCTGTGCCCAACAGGTAACAGAAAAATCACAGCCAGGATATGGGAAGGAAACACTGAGCAGAAAATTATAGGATTTAGGACTTGGTGTGTTTCTCACATCAGCTCGCTGTACGAGACCTCAAGACACCTTTACCCCATAAGGGTAGAGGGCTGAAGAGGGTTTTCCCAGTGCAAGGTGATCCAAAAAGCACTCCTGCTGCAGCAGACTGTCTCCTAGAGCTGCTTCTGTGCTGTGGCCTTAGGGTACTGGTGAGTCAGCAGAGGCTGGTGGTGTGATGTGCAGGGAGTGGAACATACCTGGCTCAGCAGGGAGGGTACCTGCCAGGTGTCTCACAATCCTGAAAGACTGGGAAGTAATCAGGGAGGAGGGGAGAGGAGAGAAAAAGGGAGAATGCAATGCCAGTAGTCAGTAGGGCAGCACAACTGATATCTCCTGGTTTCCTCTCTTGACTAGGATGTGGGGTAATCGAGTTGGAGATGAAGGAGCAAAGGCATTTGCAGAGGCCCTGAGGAACCACCCCAGGTTAACAAACGTGAGGTAAAACACTGTCGAAACCAGGGAGCTTGTTGTAGGGGTGGCTTTTCCATCATGCTGTGAAGCAATGACTCTCCCTACCAACTGAGAGCTTGGAATGCCATCTGGTATTGCAGCCTTTGCTGCAACCAAGAGGCTTCTGGTGCAAGCAAGAGTCCAGACTGAGTCAAAAAGCCCTGTGCAGCCATTAAGCAAGTTAAAAATACTGCAAGACTGGCATCCTTTCCTCTATCTGCATGTCTTCCCCTCATGCTGCACGGAGTTCTTGGCATTTATGAAAGCACATGGTCAGTGGGTGCCATTTTGATCTGGGAGCACTAGCAGAAGGGTGTCACAGAATCGGGCTCCAAGTGAGCTCAGTGTTAACAGTTCCTATTGCAAAAGTGGAGCAGCTTTTAACAAATTAATTTTTAAGAGGATAAACTTGATAGGGACTGGGACATTCTTACATTTGGCCTCATCCTGTACTCCAATGGAGCTAGAACACCACATATTCAGTGCTACTGCTAGTTCTTACTGGAGTACAGTGAAGCATCTCAAACTAGCCTTCTGGAAGCCCTAATGTGGGAGAAGTTGGAAGTATAGCAAAGGGAGAAGTCAGCACTGTTAAACAGCCCATCCCCTTCCTGACTCCCAAATGCTGGCTGGGGATTTAAAGATGCATATTGTGGCAGCTGCTGCTCCTTTGGAATCCCTTCACACAGCTGGAGCACTGTGTTCAGGGTGATCCTTTTCATTTGTCTCCCAGGTCCACTGGCCTTCTCAGTGAAGGCCCAAACAAGGCTCCTTAGTTTCCCCACAAGGTGGCACATGGCACTAGTTTCTTTAGAAATACTCTGAGAGTTTGGGGATCTCTGGAGAGTTTATTGCTGCCACTTCAGATCCAGGGATTTCAGAGCAGGTGTCTTGTCCTCGTTTCTGCAAGCGGCTAGTCGAATTTAAAAATTAAAAGCTGAACAGGTGCAGTGACCTAAATATATTTGAACTTAAAAGCCATCTGAAATAGTCATCTTCCCATAATTGCACAATCCATCCAGACGCATCAGACTTGAAAGAAAACATTTTGAACTTGAATCAGAGCTCAGGGATTCTCAGAGAGCAAATATGCTGATGAATGTGTTTGAAAAAATAAGGAGGAGTAAGTGTGCTATCTCCAACTTGGTTTTGCTGGCACTTGTGCAGTGTGAATCCTCTGCTCTGTATTGTACTTGCACTTGGGTTTATTTCTTATCTTCCACTGGTTAATGTTGCTCCATGATTAGAATTCATAGTTAGCACCAGTGGTAGCTTTATGTGAAGATTAAGGGAAGATAATCCCTACTACATCAGTTTATTTTATTTGCCTTTTTTAGGCCCAGTCATTATGGACTGAGAATATCTAGTTTCAGCTGAAGCTAGGAGGGACTCATGCTAATACATACTTGTGTAATTGCTCTACTTGATTCCATTTTATACCTTTTTTGAGACTTTGAATTATTTTGAGAGGGGAGATGCTTTTTGAATTTTGAAAGCCTGGAACATAACTTTAACTGGATGATTTTGCCAATGTCTATTCAAAGAATGAAGGGCAGACTAAGAAATGTTTGTGGTTTGTAATGGAAAGTATTTACAAGCTCATCTCTCCATACACAGCAGAAGGTGTTGTATTTGGAAGATGAATGAGGTATTGGGGCATCTGAAGGACTGAAAGGATAAAGTGCCCAGTTCGTACAGGGACTTGGGATGAAAAAAGCATGTAAAAACCTATGTACTGCTAAGTGTAACTTTTTGTCCTTGTTAAAAGCCTTGACTCTCAAAATCACTGGGTGCAACTCTTCTGTCAGTCTCAAGAGCACCACTCGCTGACAGCAAACCCGATGGCCTCTATGATAGACCTGCACTCAGGCTGCAGCCCGTGAACTGTTCTCACTTGTAAATCATAAGGACTTACTGGTTTGCAAAGTATGTGAGCCTTTGAAACACACAAATGCTGAACTGTACAACTGGGAAGCAGATCATCCGGGATATTCAGGAGTATTTGGCAGTGGAAGGGCCAAGTCATGCTGTTTCTTACACATTTGTATCTTTACTTCACAGTCTCGCATTCAATGGCATCACAACAGAGGGAGGCAAAAGTATTGCTGAAGCTATGCAACACAACAACTCCGTGAGAATATTCTGGTATTTGACAGTGTGGTCTCCTTCTCCTCTTCTTCTTTCTTCAGAGAAAACTGCAGCCTAATTTTATTTCCTCCAATCGCATCCCCCCTGCTATTCTCCCTTTCTTCTCTCCCTTCCCTCATCCGCTATGCTTTCAGTACCAGCAAGCTATAAGTTATCCCTTTGGAAAAATGAGGGCATGAGTAATGGATCAGCAGCACCTGTCTTTTGGGACATATTCTAATGACCTAATGTTATGCTTCACTCTGCTCCCTTCATCTTGCTTTCCCCTTTTTCTCTCATTTCCATCATCTGAAGTTAAGTTCTTTGTCCCCAGTTTTTGCACCTCTTAAGAGTTGTCTCTACCTCTTTACCTTTTCCCATTACACCTCCTCCACCTTTTAGACACTAAAGCATCTTGAGAAAGTATCATTAGAACATTGCTCAGAGAAACTAATATCTGATACTTGTCTTTTTTACCTCCAGGGCTTCTCTTCAGTATCTCTTTGTGTCCAGCCTTTACAAATTGCTCAGGGCAGGAACAGCCCTTTGGCTGTCTAAATCTAAGTCACAGTCAAGCTGGAAAAACAGGGGGCTGAAAAGTAATTACATCCTAAGTGAACATTTTTTCTCCCACTTAGGTTGACTAAAAACGAACTGGATGATGAGGCAGCAATGAGCTTTGCAGAGATGCTAAAGGTCAACAAGAAACTGGTGCATTTATGGTGAGTTACATTCCACAGTGGCACAGGCTCTTTGGCAGTCACTACATTAAAGCTTCACCTTCCAAGGCTATGTAGGTCACAGTAAGCTTTCTGTCCATGGTCTGGATGCAGCTGACTGGTTGTAGACAGTTCTAACAGGAAGTTAGTAAAGCTACTGTCTAGCATTTTCAACCTGCTTTTATAGAGGGTAAAGTTTAAGCTGTTTGTGTGTCCTGGTAACTTTCAAACTACTGATTGATTTCATCTCTCATTAAGGGAACAGTACTGGCCTCAAACTCAAAGGTTTAAAAAAAAAAAAAAAAGACATAACCAGACAGCTAGAATAGAATAAGGTTATTATGATTATTTCTATTTATCATCATACTATGAAAGTAGCTAGCTCAGCTCTTACCCTTCAACCAAGAACTTACATGACAGACACTTAAATACATGTTGCATTTGTCTGATGCTTTCTTCTAGGGCTAGAAATACACTCATGCAAGACACTCATCTCTAAGGCACAAATCCCCGGGAAACCAGGGATTATTTCTAGCAATCACAATGAGACTTGTTACACTTCTAAGAAAACATAGTGTTAGCTTTTCTAATCCAGAGGTTCACAAGAATTTGTTGATGAATGGGGTTGGGCAGATGTGGGCTCTGAAACAAATAGCCATCCATTCATTTCAAGCAATCAAGAGACCATAAGAAATGGAGTCCCTTTACAGGCTTTACGAAGACTTTGCTAACCACACTCTAGCACGCTGCCTGTATTAATCCTAGTTTCCACCCGTTAGGAAGCATGCTGGTTGTCATGGGTGCCAAGTACTTGCAGCCTCTTTTGAAAGCAGCAAAAGCTGTGGTGCCCATCACCCTGAAAATAAAAAGGAGGGGGGGGAAGTGCTTGATTTCTTTGTGCACAACTGCAGATATAATTCACTGAGTAGTTTGGTTTGAATTCATAACGAAATTTTCCCCAACCAAAGCAGATACATGTCTTTACCATGACTCTCAGTATTGTCCATGGGTTTCTGACAGTAGATAAATTTATATCCTCCTTTGTTGGTTACACCACTGGATACCTTCAAAAAGCAGTGACCTAAATAGATAGTTGAACTTGAGGCAGAATAAAAATCTTTTTCCAGTAGCTGAAAGAATCTGCTGGAACCCTTTGCATTTTGATTCATTTACCAAGTGCAGAAAGTCCTTTAATGGGAAAACCTATCTCCCTCCCTCCCTCCCTCCCTGAATGATTGTTCAATACACTGCAATTTTCAGCCTCATCCTGAATCCTGAGAGATTCATGCAACCAGTCACATGGAATGGTACAGCTATGGGGCTCACCATGGTAGACTGAAAGATGAGTATTGAGTTAGGATAGACTGATGAGACTTTTTATACTCATGCAGATGACAAGACTTTCTTCATTTTTAACTTGGAGATGGTCTACAGTGGTTAATAAGAGCTACCTACTGCTTCATCACTTGGGCTACCTGAGGATTTTATGTGTCTTTTGTTTTTCCCTAAGCTCAGATGAGACATAATTTTTACCTGCTAAGTTGGCTTCACTGGGACTGGCGCCTGCTCATGCTGGAGTCAAAATCAGTGCTTTATTTTTCAAAGATCTTGTTGATTTGATAAACAAGACAGGAGGATTTGGCAACCTCTGGATCATAACTGCTAAAACACTAGGCCTATACAGAGTCTATAGTCAGAATTTTCTGTACATCACTTAAAAATGTCTCACAGTGGTTTTAGTAAGAAAAAAGTGCTAAGAGGTTTATCTGTTTCAGAGAGTCCAAATACCACAATCTCGTACCACTACTGAACAGTTCATAGCAGAAATTTGTCAGCTGTGTAATTAAGCTCAGTATCTCCAGAATGCAAGATTAAAAGGAAAAGACTAATACTCAAATGTGGGGCATTTGGCCAATACTGTGTACCATTCTCGTGGATAAAATCATAACCACCTTCTTGTGGCAGACAGCTTTGCTCCTTGATGTCAGGCTGAGTGTAGGTTATGCATGCGCTGCAAATTAGTTTGCATGTTAGTTTGACATGAAATGCTTTCTTTTTAGGCTTATACAGAATCAAATTACAGCCAAAGGGGTGAAGTGCCTCAGCGAAGCTCTCAAGGAGAACACGACCATTAAAGAAATCTGGTAAAGGTCCCTTCCTCAAAGGCTCACTTGTAAACTTTCTTTCCCTTTAAAACACTACTGGCCTTACTATTTTCCATCCTAAAAAATTCAGAGCAAGTTTATGTGAGGCAGGGGTTGTAGTTCCAGCTGTGGATTTCCAATAGGTAAAAAGCTGCTGCCATTTAAACATTTCCTTTTTTTTTTATGAATGTCAAGCAGTTTTCTTAGTTCACATACCACTGATTTGCAGAACATGTGGGTTTGCAGAACCAGGGCCTAAATTTATAGACCAAGTTTTGTTTGTCCTGTTTTTTCACTTTTAAACTTCTGAACGTGCTCATGCTTTTCAGGACCTAAATCCCAACAAGCAGGAGATGGTTATATTTAATCAGCATTACTAATTTGGTTTGTAGAATTTGTGCTTGGATTTTCTTTGGGCGGTGCTCCAAACACACTGAAAGTGCTAAGCTGCAAGAAGATTAACTTTTTGTAGGATTTGTTTGTTTTAGATTAGGTGGGCATCACATAGTCACACGTGTGCATTTAAGGCAGAAAGCCAAATACCACATTCCTTTCTTCACCTCAGGGAGCTCAGAAGTCAATAGAACTGAGCTGGTTTTAGCACTGTTACTTTATTATTGAATATGAAATTTATTTCTAAATATATATATTTGTTTTACTGAAAGGACACTGAATTCTTACTTAAAAAGACAATGACTCACTGTCTGACTGGTGTATTCCTTGGAGATGTGGAAGAGGTGCTTTTTTCAAAAGCCACTGTCAGTATTTGTAGAAGAGGCATCAACTCCCACTCAGATAATTCTAAATCTTCAAAATGAAATCTGTCTTTTGATTCTGGCCTGACTGTTCAGAGGCATTCATTAACCCAAACAATTTCATAAGTCTAATGGTTTAATAGATTTCAACATTTCTGTAAGCAGCACTTAACCAGGCTGCTTATTTTCAGGAGTGTAAATATCAGTGTAGATTCACTTTACATAGCCGGAATTGAAGATTTTTCTATTGGTCATTTCACATTAATAATGCCTGAGCACTTCACAGAGTTTTCTTCCCCTGTTGTCAGGGAAGACACAGAATGCTCTGAGGACTATTTAAATGTCTTTAAACTAGCCCACTGCATGATAAGAACCTTTGTCAGCTATATGGTGCTTGCTGAAATGCAAACAGATGGGTTTCCAACACCAAGTTTAGTTACTGGAGTTTATGTGTGTGTTCTGGTTTTATTTCTGAAGGAGAAGCCTTGTTCCCTGTATGTGCAGTGGGAACAGCAGTGCTGTAGCCGGCCTGTCTGATGCCTGTTCCCGGTTGCATGCCTTTGAGAAGTGTGCAGCTCACACAGCATTGCAAACCTGTGATCTCTGCTCCAAAACCTTGGAAAAATAGAAGATGGGCAAGTCACTACCTTACTTTCACATCCCTTTTATTTTTCCCCTCCAGTTTGAATGGGAACCTGATAAGCCAAGAAGAGTCCAAAGCTTTTGAAAATGAAGAACGGATCATTTGCTTTTGAATGAGGACATTTTGCCAAGTTCATTTAACAAAGGTTACTCCTACACTTGGACCACAGAGTTTATAAAGGCAGAAATCTACAGGGCTCATGGCAGGAGAGACATACATGATTAGCTGCCTTTTTATGAACATGCTGCTCTCCCTCAGCTCCATCCCTTATCCTGCTTGTTATTCCTAATCCTTTGGTGAGTGGGAAGTTGCCTGGGTAAATAATTAATGTTTGTACAGTGCTTTGAAGATGAAATGCAAAGTGTTAACAGAGTAAATCCACTGTTATATGCATTTTGATAACTGAGTTTAGTTTTATTCTGTACAGTGATGTAAATAATTTCTAACTTATTTATATCCATAAATATACACACACACATATATATATGCAAGAAAGGGTGCAAGATGCACAAATTCCACCAGCTCACAGTATTACCTGCCTCAGAACTGAAAATTAATATCTGTAGCTTTACTGGAAACAGTATACTGTTGGTATGAATGTTTTCAACATGAATACCTTCCTCCTGCCTAGAAATTAGGCCTCTATTTCTCCACTGACTACAGGTAGCATTGTAGACATTGCTTTTTTTTCGTTTGGGTTTTTTTGGGGGGAGTAGAAACGGATACATCAGGCTCAGATTACTTTCAGTAATCTTTTTTTCCATATTGAAGGCAATCCATTTTCTTTTATACAACCAGAAGTCCTTACTGCCTTCACTGCAAAACCATAAAACTGTCAGTAAACCACTTTTGCTTAAAATTTCCAGAGGGCTGCATGGAAACGGCTACCTCCTGTTTTCACAGTGTTTGTTCTGGGGAGGGGGTCTGGAGATAAATGTGAAAAATTAATTAGCAGGCTGTTCATTGCCTTGGCTCTTGGCCTAGACACTATGCTGGTGGCAATACACCAATATTACGTTGCCCAGGTTCAGTGGGGAGGAAGGACAATTGACAATCACTAGCGTCAAGTAAAAATCCCTTCTCCCAGCAACATGTAAGCACAAAGAAGAATTGAGATTTGCTTGGAAAGCTTTTAGTCTAAGCTTGAATTAGGGGAAAGAGCAAGGCAAGAGGCAGGTAGTAATAATAAGGACTGGCAAGAAAACATTATCCCCCCCAAAATAATTATTTTTTAGGGAGTGTAACTTTAGATGCTCTTAAAAGAAACCAGTTTGCAAAGGAGTGAGGTATTGGATTTTTTCTCTTTTTTTGGGGGGATGGGATTAGGCATGCTTTGTAAATTCAAACTACCCCATGGTGTAGGAACCTAAAATGGAAAAGCATGAGCCATTTTCCTTCCTTCTCCTGTGTTACCACCTGCCAAAACTTTGAGAAACAATTCTCCAGTAGCTGACTAGCCCACAAAATCTTGGTAGGCTGGAAGAAGAATCTCCAGTTAAAATGCCAAACCAATGAACCCTCACCTTCCCATGTCCCAAATCTGCCTCCTGAAAGAAAGGATGAGAAAAGGTTTGCTTTATAGATCAGAGCTTCTCCATTTCCTACATGGTAGCTGACCTTTCCCAGCCTCCCCATTCTGTCTACTCCCTTCAGCTCCCTAACACATTTTAAAATACTCATAAAGTTTTTCACAAAACCTGCAGTAAAAAAAAAAAAAAGGAAAGAAAAAAAAAAAAAAGAAGAAAACCAGCTTAGTGTTTATTATTTTTCAGTGTCTTTTCTTCTGTGCCTGTGGTATCAACTCTGATTTTTCACAGGGAGACAGATGAAGTTTTTCAACCATGCTAGAGGAAAGACAGCTAACTTGAATGATTTCTGCACCTGAGCCATTTGTTTACTGAAGCAAAAGGGCACACAGTTACAGATGAGCTGGATTTCAATTGCCAAAACATCTGCCAAAGCAAAGCCTTTAAAGACTTCTCAGTGACTTTAACAAATCAGACACTCATGCACCTTGTCAAAATGTTGTGTTTTGCCAGCCCGCTCTGATGGAAAGGAGAAGACACTGGTGTAAGGAAGGGCGTTCACAGGAGGCATCAATTGCCTGTGTTGGAGGGAAGTGTGCTCCCAGTTTGATCTAATCACAGAATTATTTGCTCTTTTACCAGGTAGAAAATAGTTTAAAACTCCAGCTCCTGTCCTTATTTCACTGATTGACTAAAACAGCCTCCCCCAAGCTTTCCAATGCAGACACATCTGCCCCTCTTTTGATTTAGAGCAGTCTTTGGCGCTATTTGTTGCACAACATTCTCGGCCCTGTTGCAAATCCCATTCTATACCTGGTTGTTACAAGCCAGGTATCCAGGGTGCTGTTTTCAGGGGCAGCAGCATTTACGGCGCTGCAGCAGCTAAGTGCAGCCTCAGAGTAAGCAGTGGCAGGATCAAGCCCAGCTCCATGTAAGACAGAGTTTGGCACTGATTACAGTGCCAGTCATAGCCACTCATTTCAGAGGCGATTTTGGGCAGCTGCAAGTGCTCGTTTGGACTGGGCTGAAGGTCTGAGCACAGCTCAGTCTGGGTTTGACAAAATCAAGGGGTTTCCTAGCATTCAGCTCCCAGCTCACCTAGAGCTTCACACAGCACATCACAACTTTGGGAGTCATGCTGGGGAAACTGGTTGCTGCTCTGGAAGCAGCCAGACACTCCTTGTTTATCAGCACAGCATTTTTGGCTGAAGCGCTTTGTAGCCTTACTGGCCTGTTTGTAGAGCGCCTTGGAGCAACACATTTGCAGCTTGCAGTGAGAGCCTCGTTCATTCAAATTCAAAGACAACTGTAACTTTAATTTTAGACTTGTTTGTAATTTGCTGAAGCCATCTCTGTACACTGCGTCATGTTTTTCCACTCATCCACTGTGATAATAAACAGCTTTGTAAAGAAAAAGCTGCCTGCAAGTGCTTTGGCTTTGCTAAGCCCTGTCAAGTAGACACTTGGCTAGATCAAGACAGGACAGTGACACCCCAACTAATTCTGGCTGCAGACGAGAAAGAGGAGTTGATGCAGCTAGAGAAGGCCACTCACAGCTGCCACTGCCCCTAAGGGACCCTTCCAGCAGCTGGTGCCAATCCAGTTAGGGGCACTGAGGGAAACCATGATGGTGGCTCCGGGACATGCTGCTGCCATGCTCTGCTTCCACAGTCCTCTGGCCACACTGACAGCAGAAGTTCTTTGTGTTTCCATTCACTGCTGTGGGCAAAGACTTGCTGGCTCGAGGTATTACCACTTGTATGTGGTTGGTGCAAGCTGTGTGTGTTGACTGGTGCCAGAATAACAAAGTGGCCCTCAAGAGAGCCCTGCTGCAACACAGTGCAGTCCTGCTCCCGGCACACACTACCAGGTCTTCAGGAAAGGATGTTTTTCTGAGCCTGGTGCTGCTTACTTGTGTCAGACATGCATTTCCAGGTGTTGGACCCCAGCTGGACTTGCAGGGTGGTGCAGCCTTTGCTCTTCCACCACAGCCAGTGCAGGATCCCAATCCCATGCCATGGGAGCAGCACTGATGCTGAAGAGAGTGAGACACCCACGCCTTTTCCCTGTAGCTTCATTCTGCTCCCTTACCTCAGTTCAGCAGAGGAAAACAGGAGACTGCTGCAAAGCTGTACAAATGGCTGCGGTCGAGAGCAAAGGCATCAGAGCCAGGCAACAGCAGCAAGGGATGGGTTTGCTGTGAGGAATGAGAGGGCACTACAGAGGCTGCTCAGTTTTCAACTGATGCAACAAATAATCTCTGCAGGAAAAAGCTACAGCTGTACTCAAAGGTCTTGACTGCTGCTTTAGTAGGTAGAAACAAAATTGTGCTAGGTGAAAATGGAGGCCAGGCTGGAACTATTTGCTGCACTCGAGGACTCCAAGTTTACTCACAGAAGATGGTTTCTGCTTGCTTGCTGAGGGATCTCAGTTGCTCTGTGGGATAGGTAAGGCTTCTAAAAACACAAAATAGTAATAGTGGCAAGTCCTTCCTCATTTCTCCGAGTGGGGGCAAACTGAGAGGATGCAGGGAGCACTACAGGTACTGGGGAATCTGCCCTTTCACCCTGGGAAATTGCTGTTTGAATACCCTGCGAAGCTTGGCAGTGCCAGGTTAGCCAGTGTTCATTCTCCACTCCCAGAGGTAAAGGAGAGCTGAGGGCATGAACTGCAAAGGTTTGAAATAACTGCCTTCAGGTACGCAGGGGGACGTGAAAGCAGGGATGATGTTTCAGAGCAAATAGCAGCTTCAGAAGCATTAAGTCATGAGAGATCACTGCAGGCAGGTTGAAGAATAAAAACTGGTTTTATTCAGCCAG
Source organism: Manacus candei (assembly GCF_025592945.1). NCBI lineage: Eukaryota > Metazoa > Chordata > Aves > Passeriformes > Pipridae > Manacus > Manacus candei. Next base: position 4,050,831 of record NW_026138074.1, on the reverse strand, counting down.
GGGCAAAAACTACAGCCATTGCTTTATACTGGGAAAGCAGAAGATGTCCTGTGCCCTTGTACTCCTGTGCAAACTGGGAGTCCCTGGGGTGACTGCACTGGCAAGCAGCACATTTCGGGCAGGGCTGATGCCACATCACCCACCTGAGGTCTGCAGGGGTCAAGTGTCTGCAGGGGTCAAGCAACCCATTATGGTGGCAATACATAAATTCTTGCCATGCACAGGGCCTGCAGCCACGGCTGGCACCAGGGCTGCTGACAGAGGGGCTCCCAACAGTCCCAGGAGGCTGTGCTTTGTGCAGTGCAGGCGAGCCTGGATTTGAGCATCTTGAGACAGGTGCCATGCTTCCCTATCCCAGCCCCCAGCATAGGTAGGCTGGCTCATGAGGTGGCTGCCAGTGGCACAGCTGATGGGCCACTTCCACCACTGGAGCAAGTGGCTGTGCCCAAGAACAAACCAGCCCTGGTGTGGAAGCATCCCCTTTGCTCCCATGGGGCAGAGAGCTAGAGTTCCAGCTCCAGAAAACCCTTTGCAAACAAATAAATTATGCCCAACCTCTTGTATCCAGGTATTCATCTGATACACTGAAGGCAGCAACTTAATTATCTGCTAAAGCCTCGCAAGCTGGGAGAGTTGAACCTCACGGACTGGAGCAAATGAAGCTGTCAAGCTTTCATGCTCCCATTACCTGCCAGATTCTTTAATCCTGAGTTTAGCAGATGTTAATCCTGGCCCGGGTGACTTGTGAAGAGGAAAACTGCTCCCTTTAGAAGACACCTGGGTCCGCTGAGGCAGGAATCAAGTGAGGAAACCCCACCACCAGATGGGGAAACAGCCCCACGGTGGTTGTTCTCCTCGGTGACAAAGCCTGATGGGGCTCAGCAGAGTTTGTTTGCTTTTCCTGCTGTTTGAAGCTGGCTTAAAGAAGCAACTAGGACGGGAAGGGCGGGGAGGGAGGTTTTGTTAAAATTTAAACACAGGTTCAAACAAAGAAATCTGTAAACAGGGTGAAAACGAAAGTAGGGCAGAAGCTCAGCACAAAACATGACTCAAAAGATAACGGGCCAAATGCAGAGGTACCAAGCACCTGCAGTTTCGACCGAGCTAGCTGAGGACACGTTCCTGTGCTTGCGATCTGCCTTCTCTACGCTCCTGCCTTTACGAGGAGTGAGTCATCTTGCGTCAACTGAGGATGGGTTTTATGCAATTATTTATTTATGTCAAACCCTCCTCCCTGCCTCCATGCATCCCTGATCTCATTCCCCTCAGAAAACAGATGCTTTATTAAATGAGGACTGGAAAACTCCATCTCACTTGGCTTTTGCTAAGGCTCCTTGTTGTCCAGTGGCTGGCTGGTGAGGAGACAGCAGGCACAAGCTGCACAGCACCTCACGAGCAGTGTACTGACAGCCTTGCCTGGCTTTTTTGGACACAGACATCCCTCTCCCTGCAGGGTGGAAGGAGCTGGGAACCTCCTCTACTCAATAAATACGCAGAGGGGATGTTTGCAGACACCAGCAAGCTCCAGCCTGCACCTCCCCAGGCACAGACAGTGCTCAGGTGTCATAGCCTCAGGAGGAGAACAAGACCTTCCAGCACAGCGCAGTCAAAAGCCAAGGGGAGAAAACTTCCCCGTTCAGCTCTAGCTGCTGCAGGGGACTCTTACCCCCTCCCTGCTCTCTTTGCCGCAGGCTGTGTATTGTGTTCCCCTTCCTGTTGAAAGCAGTGCAGCATCCAGAAGTGGACATGGACAAACAACAGCGTGTGGTAGCTGGAGTTAGACACACACACACACACACACACACACACACACACACACACACACACACACACACACACACACACACACACACACGCAACATCACTACCTATTGCTGAGAGTTCCCAGGAACAGCCTGGGGCCAGCACAGCATCCCAGTTCACCCTGCGGGGCAAGCAATTTGGGGCAGAGGTGGCATGTCCCATATCCCAGCCGTAGGCAGGAAGGTAGAATATGATACCAACAGATGCCACTAATTTAAATTTCACACATGAAATCCTGTACCTACTGAACTAGAAGGATTTCCAGCAGATTTTCCTGATGCAAAGCCAAACTCGGCTCTAACTGGTTATCAATTTCTTCCATAATACAGCTCAAGACTGAGGAGAAAAACACAGAAATTACTGGCAGTGAAGGGATTCAGGCTTTCCAAAAGGCAATCAGGGTGGGGGGGTTGGGGTAGTGGAAAAAAAATTACACTAACAAGAGATACAAACATGTTCCTCAATAATTACATCCAACTGTCTCTCAGTGCAGATTTGAATAATTCATGCATTAAAACTATCATCTCCCACAGGGAGAATTGTGATGGTCCAATTGTCACTGTGCTCTAGCAATGGATTCAGCTACCCCCAGCCACACCAAAAGGCTTATCTCAAAAGTGGAGCAAGCAAGGATGGACACCCAGAGAAACCTGAGCCATAAATCCATGCATCACTGACAGTCCCCCTGGCTTGGACCAGCACCCTGTTGGGTCGGGATGCAACACACCAACGTAAGAGGTGGCATTTCTCTCCCGGAGAGTGAACTCCTTTCATTTTCTCCCATGTTCTCCACATAACCTTGGTGAAATGTGCTTTTGTTTTGTTAAAAGCACCCGCAGATCCATTCACAACTAACGTAGGTGGAGAGGTGTTAAAATCTCACTCTCCCCGCAGGAGACTTACACTGTATACTATCTAAAACCACATGGCTCATCTGTACTCCTGTCCTCATCTCATGTACTTTTAGCACAAGGACTGCAGGTCCTTAGCTGGTGCCAGGGCAGGCAGGAAGATCTGAAGTGATAACGCAGCTGGCCAGGTCTCTCACACCCCCAGCTCCCTGCTGCAGGCAGCGCTGGAGGCAACCCGACTCGTTGGGTAGCTGCAGTCACTGCCCCGGCAGAAAGCTTCCAGGCAGTTGCCATAGCAGTGCCCCACCCTTGCCAGAGAGAACGATTTAAAGTCCGCAGTGGCTCTGGGCAGAAATTCCCTCTTCCAGCACCACATCTCTGTGGGAGCCTGTTATAGTAGCCTCCTCCCAACTGTTTAGGGACAGACAGGACAGTCTGGGTGACCATTGGGGATGAAGAAATCCATGCACTGCCCAGCCATGGGTAAGCTGGCAGGGAGTCAGTTTTAAAGAGGAAACTATGAAGTGTTTTGGGAGGAAGTGAGAGTGGTATTTGGGTAGAGGAAACTGAAGGAAAGAGGAGTGTATTAAGGTACCTTGATGCTCTGATGGATCTTCCCAGATCTCAGGTGATGAGAAAGGGCTGTTTGCTAGCCTCTTCTCCTCACTATTTTTTTTTCTCTTTTGAAACCACCCATGAGATTCCCCACCTTCTGACCTGGCATCTCTAATGTATGCTAACCTTTAAGGCCATCACATCTGCTGAAGATCAACAGAAGACACATCAACCAGAGACATCTTGCCTCCAGCCACTCCAGGAAAATAGGAGCTACATCAGCTCTGTTCTGTTGAGATCGTCCTTGGCCAGATGGATACATGCCTGTCACATCACTGCTTGCAGGATAGGCGAAGAGTGAGAGGGACTTGGAGGAGCCAGAGGCTGGCCCAGAGGGTCTGCACTCCTACCTGCAGGACTGCAGACAGGTGACATACCAAGCTTTTCTAGCTGTGACTCTACACCATGCATTGCTTTTCCTTCCTCTGCTTCAGCTCAGTCTCCAGCACAGACATACAGAAGCTCTGTCCCACAGCAGTGCCTCTTTTACTAATACTAAAAAAAAAATCCCAAAAACCACCACCTGAAAGTGTGAGGAAAACTGTGCTTCAAAAGATTTATTACATATATTTGTACATATTTTACATGAATGGAATGTTAAACATACAACCTAAAAATCAATAAAAAAATATTTTCATTCATGATTATGTACTGGCAAACCACTGAAAAGAGTACCTTAGAAGAACTTAAGTCAACTTGCAATCATACTGCTCAATTAAAAAAAACCCGAACAAAACAAACAAACATGTTTTACATTAAACATTGCAAATTACATTCCAATTTCTGCTCTGGGTAATGAAGGAAGATATCTTGTCCATTACCACTGCACATACGGGTGGCATTTCAGAAGCTAGCATGGAGTTCCCTCTAACTTGCTGTGGGCAGGGTTAGCTCTGTAGGAAGAGGCATATAAGAAAGGGAATGCACACTCTGCTCCCTACCAGCAGGCACCTGCCAAAGGCTAGGAAGAGCCAGAATGAGATTCACAATCAAGTGACAAGGTTAACCCTGGATCACCACTGTGTCAGTGTGACACTGGAGCTCTTAAACTTTGTTACAAGTAGATTTTAAGTAGTTCATTAAAGCATCCCCTCTACAGCTAAGTTAGCTCCCTTCTTCCTTGAAAGTAACAGTGTTTTGGCAATATCACTGGGGAGAATTCTTGACTGTATGGTAACGAATACTCCAGGCTTCATCTTAATATATACAAGTAGAGCACAGAATCAAGCTTTGATGTCTCTTCCTCTTAGCATTTCACACCTTGAGAGCTTGTGACCAGTCATGTTGAGAAGTGTTTACTACTAAATAGAAGAAATTAGCAATAAAAGGGACAGATTTGAGGGAAAACAAGAGGAACTGGATTCAGCAACAGATTATGTTCCTGCAATGTCGGGTTACTTACATTTGAAATTCTGCCAGAATCGAGCAAATCCTATTTATTGTTGCAAAATCTTTGCCAAAGCACACCCAAGGGCAAAAGTCTCTCAGACAAACACACATAGATTAAAAGCTGCCAGAAAGATCAGCTAGTGGGCTGGCTGCCTTCTACTTCTTGTACACTGGCAACTTATTAGATCAAAACCAGAATGAAGTCCAACCTTTTTCAGGTGCAGGATATTCCTACAGTAGTTTACCTGAGCAAGTCTTCAACAACTAATAATGCCCCACCGTGAGGTCATTTTACAGCTTATCCCATCATCAGCTCTGATGTAGTAATTGAGACATGACTTTACAGCAGCTTGGGAAGCTAGCCTACAATGTGTAGTACGATAACCAAATGCAATCTGAGAGTAAGGACTGGGTTGGATTTTTCAACCCCCAACAGGCTACAACATCTTCAACTTGATTTTACAAGCAGGTTAATTTATATAGAAACAGAAACATCAAGAATTTTACATTCAGGAAACAAATCCTGGACACAGTTCTGTCGTGACCTGCTCACACAGAATGTTTTGAATGACAAAAAGTTAAGCAGCACGAGTTGCATGAAAAAATCATATTTGGCTGGATTGTAGGAAACCCATAACAAGCCTCCCCTTCCAGTTACAACCTCTTACATTATGTTTGCTGATGCCAGTGGAAAGCCTGTCCAAAGACTGAGGGAATATGGCCTAAAATATAACGTGTCTTCAGCTAAGAAGAGAAGAAATTGATACTAAAATGATTTTTAAGCCTGGAAGGGTGGAAAGTAAATCATAAAATATAGCACTCATCAAAAAATGAGATAATCCTCCACTGGCAAAGGTGAGCTGGAAGATCCCATAGCAGCATTTCTGCATTCCCAGGTATATGGGAGTCTCTCAGCAGGAAACTCCCAGCAAAATTAGAAGATACAAAGCAATACCAAATTTGCATAAGAATGTTCTCTTTCAGTGTGGGAAAGCAGCTAAAATCCACAGAAATTCAGAGAGATCATGGCTTGTACCAATATGTTTTGCTGCTGTTTCTGTAGAGAGAATAGTAATATTCAACCACCAAGTTCCTTGCTTTTGGTGGAACACAGAAGAAATGGAGCAAGTTTCTGAAGCCCACACATGGAAAAGGCAGCATGCCAAAAGCATCCATAAGCACATCTTATGTATTAGACATTAACCATCCAGAAACACCAAATATCCACATTTCTGAATAAAAATTATCTTTCTCATATTTGTTGAGATTTTAGTCTTCTGGGAGTCCATTTTACCAGCTCTCCAGCCTTTCAGGAAAGACTTAAAAAGCCAATGCTCCTAACATTAGGAAGTAGGATGAATGTCTGAATCTTGACATTCAGTCATAAGCCCCCTTTACATCATAAAAGAGGGGGAGCAAGGAAAAAAACCAAGGTCAAAAGTACATACTCAAGTTTTTGTACATCACCTATATGTTGTCCCTTTCAAAATACCGCAGTACACTTAACCTTGAATATGACAGCTACCTTGACTACAAATAAGACCATCTGGTTTTGGCCTTATTCCTCCCAAAAATAAAATATCAAAAATTTGTGGTGTGCTTTGTATTTTTGCTTTTACATCCCACTGAACTCATCATTGAATCCACACGCTGAAAGAAAATTAGCTACTTCCTTTAAAAGGGAAGTGTTATTATAGATATACTGACTCATAAGAGATAGGACAAAGGGTGCCCTGTGCCAACAGTAGTGTGACTCTCTTGGTATTGTAGGGATATGGTTATATACAATTCAACTCACAGCCACCTCCACTATGAACTTCAAAACACAAGTTGCTACTGAAGAGACATGGGTATGTTACAAGTTCAGAAAAATCTCACATTTCAAGACAGTGTCGAGTCTACTCTTCCCCTGCTGGCAAGCAGCATGTTTATGGCAGACCTGAGTATGGGAATTATTTCACACCTTTACATACTTAGGGAAGATATAGGCCAGATGACAGAAAAATACTCTGAAACAGCACAGAATTGGCAATCTCAAGATATTTACAGGCAAAGAAGCATATCGCACCATAATATAAGTTATTGCTTCTTGTGGACAAGTGTGGTTTTCCTTGATCAAGACACAGGAATTGTTTGGTGGTTTATTTTCCCCTTCTGAAGCAGTGACTCAGCACCCCTGTGAGGATGTTTTCAAACTGAAGGTGTTGCCTAAGACTAGAGCTATGCCTACAGCATAGTCATCAGCCACTGATGGTGACAGAAAGCTTACCTAGGTGAGTTTCCACAGGTGTTTTCAAACCCAAGCATCACTGCCATGCTTCCAGGGTCATTCTAGGCTTGGTCTCTATTACAGGTTTTGATACAAGAAAACCCCCCATAGTCTTTCAGAAGAGATTCATGGATACCAAGAATGTCAAACTAAGGCTGACCTCACGTCAGTTCCTCAAATAATCCAAGGTATTGCTGCTCTACTGTGCTGATGGAAGTAGCGATGGACTCTTGCCTGCAAAACCACGCGCAGTGCATTGGCTTGTGGCATGCTTTTCTAACACTGTTCCTAAACATGGGACAACAGTGATAATGGCTGGGTCTTTAAATCAGCTACTACCACGAACTACCAAAACTGAGCTCAAGTTGTAAACAGATTCATGTTTATAATATTTACCTACTTAATCCCCAAGCCAAAGGCTATCTATGACCTCAGAGCCCAGGACATCAAAACACTTACCTACCCCTTTACATTGCTACAGGTTTCTGTAGGCATAAAGCCAACAGTAAACATTAAATCAATGCAAATGCAAAAGTTTTACTTTCAGAAGGTATCAGGAATTTAAAACATTGAAAAAGTGGGCCTGCAGGCAACACCACTATTTGAGTATAACAGGTGCTGTAATTCCTCATCCCCTCCCTCCCTTCCCCAAGATAATACAAGGCAACACAAATATTCTTGTTGAGAAAGGGCTCTTTACAGGGAACAACTGTACATTTGATGTGACTACGGAATTGAACGTGTGACAAAATGATTCTGCTCCCACTGAAAAAGAGAATACAACAGGGCCCCATAGTTACAGGTTCCGCTGAAACCAGTGATGCAAGCCCATAAATGTAGAAACTGCACTGGCAACTATGACAATTACCTAGTTTGGACTCCTTTAGATTTGCAGCATAACAAAGGCATTTTACAGAGCAACATTCAGGAGAAAATGTTATCCAGGGAAGAACTGCTCTTCAAGCAAGATGGGAGAGTTTAAGAACACGCACTGCACTTGTTCTCCAGATAGCAGCAGTTGCTCCTGTTCTTTGCCCTTTTTGATATGAATCACAGTAGCAACAGAGAGAAATGTGTACTTAAACAAAAAAAAGAAAACCAGAATTATTTATGTACAAGAAAAATGTTTGAAGTATTGTGCAACTTATTTTAACTATTGAAACTCACTATGAATGCTGTTGCTAATAAATATTCATAAACTCTTCCCTGTGCTGTGAAATTCAGAAACCACTACAATTAATTCTCAATATAAAAAGTATGCTTCTAAGCCCTGATATCTGTTCCAGTTTATTGTCTTTTTTTCTCTGTCTTCTTTTATTTTAACTGTGATACTTTACGGGAACTAATATTTATACACAGTTTTACTTGATGTACGCACCCAGAGACATCCTGTGTTTCGTGGAGCCTTGGTTATAACAATATAATACAGTAAAATAATAATAAATTAAACAAATGCAGATGCATTAAAAAAAAAAAATAACCAAAACAAACCACACTGTCAAATGCTGGTCTCCACATGAAGAGACCGAGGGTTTAGATGCAAAGTACTACAGATCCTGCCACCAAAAAAACATTCAAACAAGGAAACATGAACTTGTGCATGTTTTAAAAATTAAACACAAATCCCACCTCGATGTTCTCTCGCCTGTGCCTATAAAAACCTCTCGCTGTGCCCACATTTGCAGTTATTCATTTACACCTCAGGAGGCAGCCTGGAGATGAGAGTAGTACAATAAAATAATTACCTGAAACATCTTTAAAAAAATACCCGTTAAACAAATTACCTTAACTGGCAGCACTTAAAATTGGTAATTCTTTTCTTTTTCCTATTTTAAAAAAAGTTGCATAGCTGTAAGATTTTGCTTTGCTGCATTTTTTTTTTGTAGTTTTTACTCACAAGCAGTAAAAGAGATGTTTTAGTTACTTAAATAGCAATACAATGTGCAGATCTCAACAATCTCTATAGCTTGATCAATATAAATTAGTTACCTGTCTTGGTTTTACTCTTTGGACTGCATTGTGACAAAGGTTTAGTTACAAAATTTTGAAATATTCCTACGCAGAGCAGTTTATGTTTTCTGTTCTTGAAAAAAGTGAAGAACATAAAACCGGGTGTGAATTCAGTAAATTAAGGTCACACTATTAGAATTTATTTAGTTTGCCATTTACTATTCTTCAGCCAACGAGAAGGTGAAAACGTTCCCACTCAAATCTGGGGCCATCCTCCTGCAAGGGTCTCAGACAGCACGTATCGAACATCTCCGCTTCCACTCGAGGCAGTAGGAAACGTCCAATAACTCGCTTCTTCACAGAACCAGAAGTTAGGCTGAAATTAGGAACTTTGGCCTTCGATACAAAATAGCGTCAGTAATGTCTGTGGGGAGTCGATTGTTACAGGATGTGCAGCATTTTCAAAATCCCTGTATGTCCTTTGCATGAGTGTTTGGTATACTGAGCACTACTGGCAAGTAACTGGTGTCTGCAATGTTTTTTCCATGTCATTGTCCATCTTTGCCTTTTTCAGCCACAAAGAACTCTAAGTCTCAAGCCAGGCATGCTGTGTTCAGCAAGGGAACCTCACATCTCCTATGTTTTCTGATCAGTGGAAGCAGCTGTTGGAAAAGCAGAAGACAAAGTACCATCATTTCAGCTATTTCAGTACAGAACACACTCAAACAGCATGAGTACAACCACCGTGTTTTCCTTCCCTTTTTTCCTAAGCCCCTAGTTATCATCATCTCTGCTGTAAACAAAGCAAATAGAATTTAATATGAGGTTAGACACCCATGAGCATGTACAGAGACAAAGGCATTCATGAACAGCATGTAGGTTTCTGCCACAGTCAGTAGTTGGGGGCAATATAGGAAATGCATTTGTTTATTAATTTTGGCTAACATTGCCCTGAGATTAAAACAAATATCCCTGTAGCAGGATACCTTCCTTCAGGTTTTCTCTGCTACCCCTGCAACAAAGACTCATGAAGCAACATGAAATAAATGCACAAATAAATGCCAGTTTCCCTCAGAACAACAAAACCAAACCCTCAGACACCAGTTAGAATTTCAGATATCTCTATGTCTCTAAGAATTATGATGATTGTTAGTGTGTTTTGCAACGCTTAGGGGTTTAATGTAAGATAAAGTTTTTGAGCTAGTCAGCAAAAAGAATAAACCTATCCTTTAAAGTTTTGACACTGATTGCAGATCTGCAATCATTAAAACAAAACATAAGCTGGAAATACGTGAACCTCTGTGAGATGGGATGGATAGAAACAGGTCAACATTTTTTATTTATTTACATATTTTAAACATTCTGGAATGCATTAACATGAAAGCAGTTCTGAAAATATCTAGTTTTAACTTTTCCATATGATTCCAAAGCTTCGTGTCAGAAATAAATGCCAGTACTCATGAAACAATCCAAAATTACACAATTATATTATTTTGATTTTGTTTCATTTCCATGGAAAAATATTCTTTAGAAGTTAATGGTTAAAGCTTTAAATTGCCATTACTTGCCGCTTTCCAGTACTAAAACTGGAACACAATATTTCAGACCATACCATGGTAGGATGCAGAAACCTTTTACCTATATTGCAATACATGTCAATGCTTACTGATTAATATTACAGTTCTGAGACACAGTAGCAAATTCACAAATGAAAAAAAAATTAGCATAGAGTTACTCCAGATAATCAAGACATTTATTGTTGAAATGTACATGTCTAAAAATAAACATTACCTAAAAACATGAATCTTGTCTTAATCAGATGGATGCTCAGGGCAAGATCGATTTACTTCAAACCATTCATCTATGCAGCTGTTGGATACAAAACAAAAATGAAAACAATTGACATGAATATCAGAAACATTTAGCAGTAACATATGAATATAAATTGGTTTTGCGTAATTTCAATGACTAGTAGGATTTTATATTATACAAAGTGTATCATACACACCCATAATTGGAAAAATTAATAACCCCAAACCACAATAATATTTAGATATTAAACACTGTTGAAAAACTAAATTTCTTAAGTGTTAAAATTTTCTCAGGAAGCATTTTACGAGTTGCTATCCAGCTTTTTTACACAGGTTACTTCACTATTAACATTATCATTTTGCTGATATAATTTATTGACATTTTACTTCTCGTAGTTACAGACACTTGTGAAAACAAAATATGAAACAGGTTTAAAAAGCATTCCCCCTCCTCCCTGCCCACATCTATTAGCATTTGACAAAACAAGCACACTAAGCTCCTCAGCCATGATGTGCACTCCTTCCCCATACAGGTGATTTTGCAAGAATGATTTTGCAAGAATTATAGCAGGGAAAAATAACTTCAAATACATGGTGAACATGCAGAGAGATGTAATTTAAAAAACCTCTTTAGGGTTGCTGCTGTCGTTTCGTTGTTGTTTGTTTTTAAATGTAAAAAGCAACTAAGTTTTAAAGCTCCTTCAAGCGCCCCTTAAGGAGTTACCCAGTAAATGCAACCTTCTCATATTTTATATCCACCCCAAGGAATACTTGCCCTTTATGATATATGCAGAGGCAAGGCAGCCGTGCTATAGTATCTCCTTGCTGCAGCTCTTCCAGGCATATTGCACACTCCCCAGCATCTTTACTCAGCACATCCTCTGATGAAAGAGCACAAAGTGAAATGGTTAAAAAGCAGGCTACTACAGGCAAAATGTTCCTTATTCAGAACATCAAGGACAGCTACAGAAAAAGGTATTTCTTGTTCTGCAGAAAGTCCTGTCAAGGTAAAGTTAAGTGACACACCAGCTGATTCATGATTAGAGACCTCTTAGCAGCTCAATTTACAATATGGCTATGATGCTATTTCTTGCCTGAACAATACTGCCATAGCTCAAAATGAAGTCCTGTAGGAAGACACCCATATGGAGAAAAAGGGTACCCATAACCAACAGTCAGCATTCCTTTGGAGTTTATGCTGTGATGGCAGATCTATAACCCATCTCACAGGCTCTGAACCACACAGCCACAGTAGACAAACACTGTGTTTGCCAACCCCAAGAGGTGAACATCGGAGAAATTGGGTTCTGGATACAGGTGGTATGTAATGCCTCCAGGACTGCTTTGAGGATTCATGCTAAGTGGGTTTTTCTTAGCTGTACTTTCTTCCTTATGCTCAGTTTTCAACATGGAGGCTAAGCTCAAGCCTGAATGTAACATTTCTCTGGACAAGGCACTGTAGGTAAGTAACTAGATAAAATTGTTCCTAACTTCTAAACACTTAGTCTATCTTTTTTTTTTTTTTTTAACTCTCCTAACCCATCTGGCATTCTTTTACCAGCCTTGTTCATAATTTCACACCCTTCACCTCTTCTCACCATGTAGCAAGTTCTACATCCCATCCACCTTTTTCTCAGTGTAAAGTATCCAACTGTTAGCTGTAAGAATGGGAGATTTTCATCAGGGAAAGATCAGTGCTGTATGGTTCCAATGACCCTAAACTCCTGAAGACACTGAATTTTTTGCAGCATTATCAAGTCCCTTAACAAAGGAGGAAAAAGTAAGCTACTAGGAATGCAAAAGAGTTGGCTTTCGAAAAGAAATTTCTGGGAAAACATATCATTTTTAATAAAAACCTTCTCTCTTGGACACTTCTCTTAGCCAGAATGTGGGATGCAGAATTCAGTCTTAGTATGACACAAAACAGGAGATCACGTAAGGCCCTGTTTGCCAGAAGTAGATTAAAAGTCCCAGTTACACACATCCTCACACAGCCCACAGAGCACTCCCAACACGGGACCACATAGCAACCAAGCTGGCAATGCAGTCCCTGGCACAATTAGAAAGGTGCACACTTGGTAAAATAAAGCCCACGTGTTCAAGTTTCCACAGTTTCATGGGAAAAGGTTCCCCTTCTTTACCAAAAGCACCTAAAGCGACTGTTTATGGAGAATACCCGTTTCCAGGCATGACTGAGAAACCAGCACTCTATGCTGTTCTCTCCAGTGGCTCCAATACTCACCACTGGCTTTCCAAACACAGAAAATGACAGACAACTACAAAGCTATCATGGTAGCAAAAAAAATGAGAGGAAATTAGGTCTACATGGTTTCCATTAAATGACAGCAAGTTGTCTTGCAGGCGCTTGGGTTTCTAAAACAGTGCTTATTTCAGTCTCTGCTATATTAATTAGTTATGCTAAAAACACCATATAATGCCACCTTCCTGAGGAGTTGTGAAAAATATATAACATGAAGTGAACTGTTATAAAGAAGAATATTCAAAACAAAATAACGAAGAAAATTTAAAAAATGTATTTCAATGTGGTAACATTATTAGAAGGCATTGTATTAAAAAATTGCTTCTGTTGTTCTATCAGAAGCTCTAAGCTTCTGAGAACATTAGAGATACTTCAGAGACAAAGTAATTTAAAACAATACAAAAGATTTTAAGAACTCTGTCAACTTGCCCAGAAGAGGGTGCTTGGGATAAATACTTTCTTAAGGTTGTTTTTTGGTGGCTGTTGGGTTTTTTTGGTTGGTTTTGTTTTGTTTTTTAATAAAAAGATATTCCAATCTCTGACACCAGGAGGCACATACTCTCCAGACAGCATTGTCCTGCTACAGAGATATTAATCTTTGCCTGAGGCTCTCAGACACTACCCTCCTAGACCGCCTCTTTGCATAAGAACTTCGCCAAAAGTCCTATGGGTAGATCTGCTTTCTTCCCACAGTTAGGCTGCAGGAAGCAGCACCATTAATAATGCAAGCATGTATCATGTACACAAAGCATACTTAATAAAAGCAGGTTTTTTCCGTGGAGTCCCTTTATCAGATCAGCAACTCCTACCTAAAACAAAACGGCCCTAAGATACATCCAGTGTATTAAACCCCAGCCTTGCTCCCTCAGCACTCTTGAGAGGGAAGCATTTAGTCAAGCTTTGATAGCAGAAATTAAAAAGCTGTCTGATAAAAATACAGTTCATAAAATGAAGCACTCGTGTGAACTGCTTTCCCATCATTCTCTATTGTACACGTCTGGCTTATCCTGCGCTCCCCAGATTGCACAACACTCGGGTCTGAACTCCCGCTGAGCAATTTAACAATGTTCTGCACCTTTGGCTAACGTTAGGGCACCATGCCAACTTAAACATTTGTATCTCCCACCAGCCCTGGCGCAAGTGTCTGACACTCCTTTTATTTTCCCTCCAGTATTCCTGTACTCTCCCTCTTGCCAATACTGGCCCTACTGCCCAAGTCCCTGGCAAACAGCTTGCTGCCCTCCCTGGCTTCACCCCAGGCTTTCCGACTGGGATGAGCCACCAGGCACACACTGGGCTTTGCCTAGTCACGCCAGGGGGAGTTGGTATGAACGCTGATGACGGCTGGCATGGACTGGGCCTCAGAAACACGGTGGAGTTCTGCCACCCCTGCAAAAGAGATTTTGTTAACAGGTTTCAATGCTCCTCTTCCTCTGGAATAATGAGGAGTCAGCATTCCCTAGTTCTTATGTTAACCTTATTAATCCTGCTAGGCTCTTGTGCATAAATACTGAAGGAATGACTACCAAACACCCAACTGCTATAAATGTCCACATGTAACTTGGCACTACCTATTAGCAGACTCCAAATCCATGTAATTAAGCTCATAATTAATTACATATGTAGAGCAACGACAGCAAAATCAAATCTTTCATGGACCTATGACACTTTGGGTCTGCTACCTTTTGACCATTTTAGGTGATTCAGATCATCAGTTCAGATAAAGAAAGAGGAGTGAATAATCCTGTTAGACCTGGATCTGGTCAGAATTTGTTCTGTATTTATTTCACACTCCTGTATCAACACTGGTTTGTGTCAGATGGAAGTCAGTTTAAGGGCCATTTAACAATGACTCTTAAACATATCTGTTACAGAAAAATCTGTAAATCATTTTGCACAGAACCACTGCAGTCTGAACAGTTTTTTTGTTTTCATCTTTTCCTTCAGCGGAGTGATTCAGCAGCTACACATTATTTCTTCCTTTTTCTCTTAAAAAAACAAACCAACCAAACAAAAACCAAAAGAAAAACCAGTGAAACAGTTCAAAATTTCATCAATGTTATGATTAAAACATTTATATCAGTGTACTACCTAAATGGAAGTGGGAAGAGGAAACAAGCATTTTTCCATTTCACCCACATGTGGGTACATACACAAATACCACACCTCCACATCCATCTGCCTTGTACCAAATAGGAGATAAACACTCCTCCGCCTTCCCAGCTACTTGAACAAGTACACACTAGCCAAAAACTGGTGTCAAAGACGAAATCTGGCAAAAGAGCATAGTATTTCCCTCCTGAGTCTGCTCAAGTACTTCTCCCTCCCCTCCTCTATCTCTAGTTACTACTACTACTGTTTTAACTTCTGGTTGTCAGTGTTTTTTCCTCCTGAAATTCTGCTTTTACCTTCAGTGGAAAATAAATTCTACTCCACTCCTGCATTTATAGCAAAATAGGTAGTACTGAATTAAAATACAATCATCTTGGCAAATTTACACATACTTTAACAATTAAAAACTTTTTCTATAACTTTTGAAAATATGTCCAACAATTAAAAAAGCCATTAACTCAGCCATGGTTAGGATTATAGGCAATGTCTGTGATTAAATTGTCTTTAAACTGAGGACTGCAAAAGCACATGCAATACATACCTTATGGAATGAGTCATTAAAATCTGTGCTCCTGCTTTCTGTTTTTCCTTTTAAAACACAGATATAGCCCTAGGCTCAAGAAACACCAAGTCACAAATCATGGAGATGTTGACAGTATTTGGGGAGATATCACTTTATAGCTGCAGTATTTTATTTTTCTCTAGGTATTCATTGGAAACAGAAGACCAAGTTAGAAACATCTCCGACCTAATCAAATAAAATTTTTTTCAAAATACATGCATTTTTATTAAAATTTAAAACATTAAATGCCCATGGAAGCTGCCACCATAACTAGCTTAACAGTGAAGGGCACCACAGGAGTCCACCCCTTCGGGAATTCAACAGAAACCGAACTGAAACACCTTTGGAACAGTATCTTATCAGAACTAAAACTGGTAAAACAAAAGCCATAAGAGGTTAAAAAATATTGATGAAGTTTCATTAAATGGTACATATTACCATGTATCTGTTACACATTCATTAATTTTTGAAGCTGATTACTAAAAACTGTCTTAGTAAAGTACTAGAGACTGTCTTTGCTTGTTTTTAAATGGAGTATGTAGAGCTCAAGACTAATAGCCAACATGTTCACAAGTATAGCATAAATTCACCCATATTGCAGAATTTATTCTACATTTTTACTGATATCACAAGTAGTCAAGGAGAATCTGCATGTTCCACACGTATCCTACTATTCAGTAGCCAGCAAGCATGTGTGTATGTGATTAACACATTCTTGTTAGATGTCACTGACTTGATTTACTAAATCTTCCTGGCTTCTGCTGCATCTGTTTTTTTCCCCTCTCCATTTCTTTCCAGCCATCTCCTACTACACTTTCCTCCTCTTCACACTCATTTCCCCCAAAATATCACTGTCTCGAGACCCATATTTTCTACCACTCCTCCTATTCTCCAACATCTTATTTAACT
Source organism: Manacus candei (assembly GCF_025592945.1). Classification (NCBI taxonomy): domain Eukaryota; kingdom Metazoa; phylum Chordata; class Aves; order Passeriformes; family Pipridae; genus Manacus; species Manacus candei. Next base: position 4,034,300 of record NW_026138074.1, on the reverse strand, counting down.
TACTGTTGTAATGCAACCACTGGAGAAAGGAGAAAGAATAATATTATTAGCTATTATCTGATGGACAGCCTTCTTGTACAGGGTTAATATCCTTGGAGAAGTAGACAATGGAATGGAAGGAAAACTGTTATGCAGGATGTTTCTTTCATGTAGCTCAGTAGCTGTCTTTGCAAACCAGTATTGGCTGCAAGCAAATGCTGCTTTTCCAGTCCATCCTAAGCACTAGGAGAGCAAGCAACTTCTTTGACATTCCAACTGTCTTTCAGAATTCTGACTGCCACAAGAGGAACACTCTTGATTCGCTAGGGGTCATTCTTGGATGACCAGGTCAGCCATCCGCTGCTGCTCAAAAGTTGAGGCAGATAAACACTGAAGGAGAGCTGATTCTTTAGTGCTCAGAGCTCTCAATAGCAGGAAAAAGATCATGCAGTTGTCACTGCAGATGCTTATTTTGCCACTCAGCTTTCCCAGCTACAGTGTCAGTCAGTAGACCAAGCAAGGTAGAGCTAAAGCCATCGGCTTGGTTCACCAAGGAAGATTGTACCTTCACAGGCAGAAGTTAAACTTGCACTGCCCTCAGCAAGGAACACACCTTCTGAAGAAGCAGTGGATTTCTGACTAAAAACATTTCTTGTTGTTCTAATACAAGCCAGCTCCTCTAAATTAGATGTAAAAGGGAAGATTTTCAACATCTAGTGTTTTCACTTGTACCACAGTTAAGCAGTTTTCAGGATTCACAACACCACAAAGTTGAGTATTCAGCTGTCCTGAATAACTTCAATCCAAATTCTCTTTTATGCTGCTGAAAAAAAACTAACACCATTGTGCTAATCAAACAAGCACAGGTTGCAACTTTTTGTGCGCTCCTGAGAGGCACAATAACACCATTTCATGACTCATGTGGTAATACATAGAATTTAAGCAAGCCAAAAACATCTTTCCCACCACAATACACAAAAACTTAACATCTGTAAAACAAACTAGTCAGCTACAACAAATGTGACACTTCATCAAATACTGACAAAGCATTTGATGAATTGTTGGTGATGATGTTGTTTGGCATCTCACTCTTCACCCCTTGTCACATGGTAGCCTGTTACAATTTCCTACTCAAGAGTCCAAGCGTTACCCTTGTTCTCCCCTTCCCTCTCACCTTGCTCAGAGTTGGTTCAAGACTGAGAAAGCTATATACAAACAGACACCCATCATGAAAGACTTCCTGTGCAAAGGTTGCCTACAGTCTTTGGTTCTCCCTCTTCTTAAAACACAAAAGCAAAGGGGAGGAAGTACACAGCAAAGTGAAAGTCGCACAAGAAAAATATTTACAGAATAAGACCTAAGAGGCAACACTTGTATCACAACACCAGGCTGAGCTAGAAGGAAGTGGCTGCAGAAGTGTAACTGTTTCTCAGATAACCCACATTTGAAGAACTGGATTCAGATTTTCATGGGACATTCTCAGCTTTCAGCAGCGAATTCTGAGAAACAGCTAGAGACTTCCTGTTCACAGATAATGATCAGGTGTATGGTGGAAAAAAGCACTCATTTCTTGTCGAATAAAGACAGAAACTGACATAGTAGTGACAGAAATACATTTCAGGGAGCAGGATTAGTATAAAACAGTCTAGTTTACAAATGCATCCAGGTAGCTAATTAATATAGAGGGGAGAAGGATTTGTGCACTGAGGAAAACAGTTCTTTCACAAAGAAGTTTTGCTTCAGTGGCCACAATGGAAATCTATCTGCAACTGTATGATACATAGAGTCAATACAAGCTACAGTTCAGGGGGGAGGGGAATAGAAAATTAAACCCCAAGTTTAAATAACACAGCTTTAATACAATGTCCAATTAAGATACCTTGGTCTTAGACAAAGCCATGTTTGCATCCCAGGACTCGCAGTGAAAAGCTAGGCTTTGAAAAAAGGCCAGGTAGTCAGTGAAATAAAACTCCTTGCTTCCAAGCAACAACATCCACAGCCACTCCTATGCTGTTTGGATCAGTGTAACAGCTTTCTCAGTCCATATTTGTACTGCTGGTTGAAAGTGTTGGGGTGAATTAGGTATTCATACAAGATAAATTTTATCAGCCCAATTAGACATGAAACATCTTTGTGCTCCTGTCTTGAGATTTATTGCCAGGGTGTCTATACATTTCCACAGTGATTCAAGATTTGCTCTCAGTACAGTTATCTGATTGACTCTGAAACTTCTGCTTAAGCTACAGTCTTTCCAACTTCTGTTACTAGGTTTGCTTGCAGTTTGAGATGCCCTTAGACATTAAATCTTTTCAAGATAGCTAAACAACTTTCTCCTGTTGCACTGACTTCTAAAGATAAGTTTCATCCATCACATTTGTAAGTACCATGTCCTTAAATTGTCAAGTTTTAGTCTAGATACAGGCCAAAGAGCTGCACCTGTTCATAAATTAACCACAAATAAATAGTCTTGTCCTCCAGAACATGATGCAAAGACACTGTGTGTCAGCCTTACCCATTCCGTACTAAGTCCCCATTCCAACTGAACTGATGTATATTTGTGTTTTGAATGACCCAAGGGATACCCTGTTCTTGAATAGTCTTCCTTGGCATGCTGTGTTTTGTTCCTCCTCTCCCTTCGGAAACATTACTCCTAGGAAATGATAACACCTCTAAATACTGTCTCATCAGGAGGCAACTGGGAGAAAAAGTCTTGAATGCAGCAGTACCAAACTAGTGCTCCACCGTGAAACTCCATCACGAATGGTGTACCCCAACACGTGCTTTCTGAAAGAAAGCTGCTTATTGCAACACATGGAATAAAGAAGCTGTCTTCAGGTTGTTTTCTTGATTTTTCATCATTATTACATGACCTCTCAGGTTATCGGGAATTAATCTTGAATGTCAGGAGTTAAAAGCAGCATGTAAAGGGGCAAACCCACAAGAAACAAAACAGCAGCAAAATAAGATACCTTAGGAAACAGCGTAAGAAAGTATCACTTGGGGAATGCGTACTCCTTGGCTCCATCAGGTAAGAATGATTTACACTTCTCAAGGCTGAGTTTACCATCAAAGAGGATCTTACACCACAAATATGCTACAAAAGGAGGAGTGGTTGATTAAATGGCCAGAGGCAACCAGCATGTATTGCTGACAAAGAGTTTGCTTCTTACAGGGAGCTGGAGAGAGCTTGGATGAAGGAAACTCACAGAAGCAGGCAAGAAGGAATACCAGTGTTTGATCCAAACACACAGATCTTTTTTCATTTGGGTGTTTTTCCCACTCTTGAAATTAAAGACCCAAATACTCATTATATTACTGGGATAGTAATAACATGTAGGTAGCTACTTGTTAGTACAAGAAATACTATATCTCTCTGCTTGCTAGAATAAATTATATCATTTTTGTTCTTCGTGGTGTAAAACAAAGCAAAACATTTAAGCACTACTTATATGTGCTTGCCAATCCGTACCAGTACTAAGAAACTATGATAGGTGAAAAATCAATTTAGACCTGCTGAAAATTTGCGATTGTAATCCAGAGATCCATTTCAGAGGTGGTTGAACAATACAGCTTCCCCTTGAGCAATGGCCAGAGATTAGGTCCTGTCACCAAGCAGGGTACATTCAAGAGAAATGAGAGGCCTGAAGTCCAGCTTGGTTTGCACAGCAGATAATTTCTTTATCAAAAGTTAAAAAAAACCAAAACAACAAAAAATAAACCAAAACCCCATACCACACCAAAACTAAACAAACAAACCAAACAAAAAAACACAAACAAACACAAAACCATCAGCCACACCACAACCAGTCAAGCATATAACCCCAAGAATATTTACCTATAGTAACTTCTTACGGTAGTATGGGAATCTGTGTTAATGATTTCATCAGGAAAAGATCCCTCTGTGGTCACGAGGAGAGTGAAGAATTCCTTTCATACTGTGCAGAGACATATCTCTTCCAATAGCTTTACAATTGGAAGGAAGACTTAACTAAGATGTGTAAGTCTGTTAAAAGGAGCAACTTTTCCAAATCACAACTAGATGCTACTGCCAACAGCATTCATAAAAACTGGGCAAGCAAGGCAGAGTGGGGCTGTGGCAAAGTACAACCGAAAATGAGTGTCTCTGATCAAGCTGAAGGAAAGATCTAAATTGGATAAGATCTTGCAATTGCAAGATGTGGATGTGGCTGTTCAAAAAGATCCCCACTGAGGTTAGGAAATACCTTTTGCTTTGTCAGCTTTTTTAAGTGGTTAAATTTATTTTATCCCTAACACGAAAGGAAACCAAAAAGATTGCAGAACACAGTTTTTCCAAATGGCAAGTCTTCAACCATTCACCATCACTGAAACTACAGTCAGAAGCCAGAGAAATTGCTTTGCAATGATTTTCAATTAAGAAGTTTCATTCTTTGTGGTCTGCAATGAACCAGGAGTGTGATGGGGACATGCTGGCCTAATGAAATCTGTGAGAACTCTCATCTGACAGAAGGCAGATGAAGGAAGCCCATTAGAAAACTTCACAGAAGGAAAGGATAGGGCAGAGAGGGAATGAAGAGAAGCAGCTCAGATCAAGTTAGCTATTCTATTACTCTGGGCAACATTGGTTACTTTAACAGTGACTTGTTTTGAAGTTGGATGAAGGATTTGATTCCATGTTTTGTTCACTTTGTCCTTTTTCAGGTTCCTATTCCAGGCTTCCTACAGGTGCCCTGAGCACAATGAGTTTTGCCAAATCTTTTTTCCAGTCTTTTAACACTGGCCAAGTAACTGACTCATTTCTTTGCAAGCTTGCAGAGGAGTTTAGTTTGATCTGATGCAAAATGAACGCATAGGGAGCACCACTAAGGAAGATGGCATGAAAGATGAAACTATGAGCCTAAGGTCGAAACAGGAGGAAGGGAGAAAAAACAGTTGTGTGTGACTAAGACAGTATCCTTAGGGAAGATATGATGTATTACTGAGCAACACACAACGAAAACACTGCTGCCAAAACTCAGCGTGCATAAAGTCTGGCTTATTAACCCCACTGCCAGGTGCTAGGCCTACAGGGTGCTTTTCCCAGCAGGCTCAAGACCAGCCTTCTCCAAGTTAAAACTGAATGTCTGGTGTTAACATGTATACACGGGACAGGGATATAAATCACTGCATAATTTTTACTTGTCTGTCTTTAGCGTTCTCAGCAGACAGACTGCTTTTTCCAAGCTATTCCTATTTTAAATGCAATTATCCTTGTGATATAGATGGAATGCAAAACATGTCTGAATGCAAAGGGTTCTGATAACATCAAATAATGAGTCAGAGTTTTCAAAGCTATCTCCATTTTTCTTCTCTACACTAACCCATTATCCACTATTATAATTTATTCCAGCAAGCACTGAGATACAGAATTTCTGGTGCTAACATATACCTACAGGTTATTACTATACCAGTAAGATGCTGAGTATATGGGTCTTTAATTGCAAGAGGAGGAAAAAAAACCCACCAAAAAAACAAACTACCCATAAGCTTTCCTTTAAATTTTAAAGCAATTAATTGAAATACAAGACACCTATATAATTTCAACAGTATTCAGCAACTATGATCATTCACAAATAATAACACAAAAAGATTAACAAGGGAGATGTGTTTACGAAAACAAAAGTCCCCAAAGACAATTGTCCAGTATTTGTTCCAAGTTATATGCCCACAATCTGGCAGTATAGTTCCACAACCATATTGAAGTTATATTTTTCTCCTATTTTTTTTCAATTTACAGGTTAGCAAAACAATTGGATGCCATTATAACAACAAAGTATTTCAGGTAATAAAGCCATAGATTAAAATAGACTTCCTTGGAACTGGGGAGAGAAAAAAAAAAGGTAAGTGTTAATCAAACAATTGATTAACACTTTGATTAACAATTGATTCCCTCCATCTCTTGATTCCAAATAAATAAACATTATTTATGGGCTAAAAATTATCAAAGAATACTACATTATTGCTTAGCTACACAGAGGCTATCCAATACCTAACATTACATGAAGACTATCTAATGAAACTTCACACAAGGAAGGAGGGCACGAGGAACATGGTCAAAATGATGAAAATTTGACATGGTTTTAAATTACAGATAGCTGTTAGTGCAGTGTTAAAATGGAAGTTGATATTTTTATGAGGAAACTTTAATAAGGTTTCCTAAGTGTTAACATAGTTCAGCACTAAATCTAGTGCTGAACGTACAGCTGAAACATAAGAATAAAGTTTCTTATGTTTCAGCTGTATGTTAAAACTTGGGGTTATTTCTGTAGCCAAGCAAATCTGTAGCCACGTGAGACAAAGTTAAGCAAACTTCGAGGAGCAAGGAGGTTCCTCCAGGGAGGCTACAACAGGCAAGTCTAGTATTTTGTACCTGTGTCAGTAGGCAATTTAGAGCCTGGTCTAGAATCACTGGATTTTGCTAAAAATACTAGAAATGGGTAATCTTTTCCCCTGTGTAAGCAGTAATAATAATCCCCAGTTTAGAAGTAAGAGTACTCCACCACAGTAACAATGTTTTCCCCCAGGTTGTTTCTGAAGCTAGGCTTGTTTTATCACTGAAATTCCCTGCAAAAGCTGGATGGACTTCTTTTCTACATTGAAGGGTTGAGTCTGCAACTCAGAAGCACAGACTATTTAAATAATCTGAAGGTAGTTGGTTTCAAAGTAAGATTTTAATATGAAGAAAAAAATAAACTACAAATGACATTTCAGGCAATACTTGCAAATTGATCTGCCCTCGGGGTAGTTTCTGAGCAAGAAGAGTGCCCCTTATTCTTTTGTATTTCTTTAGGGAAAAAAAAATCCTGGTCTGCAAACAATCTGTACTAGTCCCTGTAAAGCAGTGAGGAATTTAGGGAAGAAAACACCGTGAAATTCCTGCACAGATCACTCAGTCTCAATGAGATATAGTTTGGTAATAATGTTTTAAAACATAATGAATTCAAGTACTTTGATTTAAAAATCCAGCCAATGAAATCCATTCTCTAAGATTAGAAAAGGGGTATTTTCAAGGTTTTGTCTCCACAGAGCAACTTTAAAAAAAAAAAAAAAAAAAAGAAAAAGAAAAAAGAAAAAGAAGGCAGGTTGTTGCTAGCAAATGAGTAAAATCTTAAGGTTTTAGAGGTATCAGCTTTAAAGACTGCAGAATTACCATACAAAACTAGGAACGTTATTTCCCTTGGAGCTAAGTTCCCAGCAGTCACAAGACTGCAGCAGTTGCAGACACGATTTATGACATCCTCTGAATGACCTCTCAGAGCTAAAGACTGATTAAGTGTAAGGCATGGAAGGTAGCTCCTGTCTGCCCGCATCACATGATGCGGAGTCACGGCACAGCAGGACCGTCCCTCGGCTCTCTGCTGCAGGCAGCACTGCGCAGGCATTATGTAAGAGAAACACGGTGACACAGCGCAGAGGATCGGCTCCCCCGATCTCAATCGCTCCCCGTGTCACCCGCAGGTGTTCTTTGTGGCACTGGTTCACAGGTGTGGCTGTAATTTTCTAGGACAACAATTGTCATTTGACTTGAGCAGCACTGTCAGCACAGCGGAAAGACAACGGCAATATCTGAGGTTAAGGAGTAGCTTATAAGCAAAAGAAACAACTTGAGCTATTCAGCACATGAATGATGCCACTTTATTTATTTCAGAAACAAGTAGGGTTGTTCTATAGCTGTCAAAAGCTTTACTGTATTTATCCAGTGCTGCATATAAAATATGCCCGTGACACAGGTACGTATTTATATAAAGGTGATTCCAGTGTACTGAGAAAAAAAATTATTGTCCCACTCTCCAGAATGAGGTGACATTGCCGCTATTTTGGCCATGGTTTTGTCACAGGAAGTTCAGTCTAGCAGATTTAGGCCTGGCTCAAGGGAAAGTATGCAGAGAATCACCCAACCAAATATCCTTCTCTTCAAAGGTTCATTAAAGAGTAAGTCACACGCACAGCAAATCAGAGAAAATTTTAAGATATTAATAGGTGTGATCTCTGCAGTGTGTCCTTCTCAGCAGGATACAAGCATGTCAACTTTACTTCATTACAGAGAGAAAATGCAGCATAACCTATGTAGCATCTCCAACCTGAACCATGAAAGTGAGCTGTCATACCTTCTTTACAAATCTATACCTCCCTTTCTCTTGTGTGAAAATTAAAATAATAAACAATATTGATACCTCAACCACCCCCACTAAACCTCTGAGATTTTATTTTATCATGATAAATGGGGCAATTTGCAGTTCTGGGAACTGCTGCTCCAGACAGACAAAGCACTTCCCTCTCAGTTACACTGTGTTCCCGTTTCATGAGCTTTCTTCACAGCCACACCATTACAAACACACAGCTTACTTTCCTGACTCCATAGAAAAGAGTGTGGAGGAAAGAGACGAGACTATGGCCTCTAAAAGTGCTGCAGCTCCACACTACCACAGACTGACCCAATTCATCCAGTGACTGAGGCTGAAATGGGGTCACTGAAGCAGGTCCTACCCCTTTTAGGAGGCAGGCACAAATTGAAATGGAGTGTGGTTTTTAGTGACATCTGTCAGCATTACTCTTTCAAATGAACAACCTCCCTTCACAAAAAGCTGAACCATAACAGGCTGCTTTTGCAGTGATGCTCTTTTGAGAGGCACCACAAACTGTTGAAGGAGAGATGTGTGGGATGGTGGGACAAAAATACAGCTTTACTGAACAAAGGGAGGAAGAACTACAGTTTGACATTGCTCCTCTTGGCAGTCTGGTTTGGACAAGTAGCTATCCATGGCATACACTGGTGAACACAAGTGAAAGTTTCCTCTTTGTTCAAACATTACCAACAATTCCCAAAGGGATAAAGTATAAACCAGTCAATATATTTTAATCAAGGTCTTCAAACACAATTTTCCTCCTTAAAATGACAATTCCCTCCTTAAATATAACAATGATGTACATGACAAGCTATGAAAGTTTGGGCTGATATTATATCCGTTCACAGAAGAACAGCTGTGCAAATGTCTGAGATGAAAATTTTATTTGTTATAGTAATGTTCTACTGTCACCACATTAAACAAAATCTCAAAGTTAAAACAGCCCTACATAATTTCAAGAACTACTGAAGAAAACAGTTTTAAAGCATTAGGGACACTGAATGAACCTCCTACATACTCTAGAGGATGTTCAGGAGTACATAAGATCAAAACAAAGAGTAAATATCACTATTTTAATTGCAAGCACAGGATAAGTTTTTTTTTTACATGTTCTGTTAAACTATCTTTTAAAGGTTCTTCCCCTGCATCCCTGAGGACAGAGCACAGAACTACATAAGGCAGAGCAAGAAGCTAGAAACTTCTGAAGAATCTTGTTAAACTTTAAAAATGGGAGAGTTGAGAAATTCTATGGAGAATTTTACACCTTGGATAAAGTGGAAAGAACTGGTCTGCCTTAGTATTATTTTGTACTGCTCTGCTGAAAGTCTAGTCCTATTAAAGGATGAAGACAAAGAGGAAGGCTTAAGCTTTTCCAGGCAGACTGGCAAGATGCCCTTTTGCAAGGTCTTTCAGGGTATGATCTCAGGAACCCTGGAAGAGAAGTGAATTTGAGGTTAGTAATTCCCTTCATTCCAGATTGAAGTTTTGAGTGCATCAATCAAAATAGTTGAGAGCATCATCCCTGCAGAGTAAAATACTCTTGGGTGCACAGAAGTGACCTAGGAAATCAAGTCACTGCAGTCACTGGGCAGGACTACCAGAATAATGTATTTTGGTGGTTCAAACATCAGATTAAGGTGCAATATTTTAATTTTGTTCTACTGAGCAATATAAATTCATCAAGTTCTGGCATAAGTATCTTGCCCCAAAGATGTTGAAACAGACAGCAATCAATAAAGCTTATAACTTGTGTTAGAAATAAATTAGGTCAGCCCCATTCACAAAGAACATTTCCAAAATATTTTTATTTAGTCCCTCAAGTGACTCATGCCAGTCTTTAAGTCTCTACTTTTGATCAAAATGCAAATGTTATGGCTGCCATTTCGATGTTGACAACTTCTCTACCAGGATTACTGCTTACACAGATTCCAGCTCAAGATTCTGACACTTGCTCACAGACAGGCCTCGGCATGTGGCAGTCCCAGCAAGAAATGCTTTCCTCACAAGATACAACCCAATACCTCAAACTGGTTTAGAATAAACAGTGTATTTAAATCATGACAAAACCCTTTGCATCCTTGCTAATCTGAATGAGTTGCAGTGCTGTGGCCCAGGTCAATTTGAATTCACTTAGATGGCATGGGAATTCTTGGATAGTTGTGCATGGTATTAGATCAAACACCCCAGAAAGCAAAGTACATGGCCAGATAGGAAGAGCACCCAGAGTTCTGCTCATGTTTTTCCTTCTGGTACACCTATCTGTCTGTAGGTACACCTACAGACAGAATACAGGCAATATTCTGTCTGTAACAGTTTTCCACATACTAATTCTTGATTTCAAAGAAATTGGATAAACTCCTAATATAAAATTATATCTGTAATCCCTGCTATCTGTGATGTCTGATCTCCTGCTCATTTTTAGTATGATAGGTCTAAAAGAATTCACTTGTTGGAATTTAAAAAGAAAAATTACAAAGTCCTTACTTCAAGTAAGGAAAAAATCTCCAGCAGTTCATGCACTGGGTGTCTCAACATTCTTCCTCTTTGAATTACACTAGTAAAAGCTTTTCCCCTCAAAATGAACCTCAGTAAATATGTTGGCCAACAGTCAGACCCACTGCCACATGTGAATTAAATGCAGAACGGTCTGAGTGAAAGCAACACTGATGTCAAAGCAGCACCACCCCTGAGCAAGCGGCTTTGAGGAGATCGGCTTAGAAAGTTTCCAGTAGAACACCATTCCAACAGAAAGTGCTGACTTGATGAAACCCAAAATATTCCACAGGAATGTGCTAATTCAATCAAAACTTTTGAAAGAGGACAGGCCGGCTCGCCAAGCCAGCCAACCAGTCTAGTGAGCTGACTGGCTCTCCCCAGCTCTCTGGGGTCACTGGCTTCCCCATCTGGCCAGGTGCCAGGCTGCTAGTCCCTGCTCTCAGAGGGGCCCTTTAATAATAACAAAAATAATATTGTCTTGCAAAGTGTTCTGTGAAACAAACAAAGGAATTTTAAAATGAAAATCAGAATTATTTCAGAACGAACTGCAAGGTTTCTTCAGAAGGAATTGGGTTCATTTGTTGCAAAGCATCTAAAAATGATGCCTCTAAAGTCACAAGTCTCTCAGGCGTCTTCTCAATTTTTTATAGAACACTTTCCAGTGAAAAAAGAATCAATACTGTAACAACACAAAATGCACAACAATTATATCCAAAACCTAAACTTCACCAGATAGCTCTAATCATCAGCAAGGAATCAAAGGCATGTTGCTTCCAAAGCACTGAGTAAATTCACATAAATGCTCCAGCCCAACCAAAACATGTAAGCAACACCTTCTGCAGAGTAGTCCTGAAGTGGGCTCCCTGAGTAACTCACCATGGCAAATTTGAACAAGGTGGTGCAAGGGGCCTCGTTTAACGCTTCGGAGAAGCTCAAAGAAATAGGTATGGCTACAGAATATTTTAGCAGTGGTTTTTAAAAACCCCTGTCAACTAGCAAGTAACCCTCTTTCTTCATAAAAGTGGTTAACCAGTGCATAGGACCTACTCTAGCTTCCCAGCAACTCAGCAAGTAACAGTATTTTCTAACTGTTAAGAAAAGGAGGACTCTTTAAGACAGTATCACCAAACAGTACAATGTTTTTTGCACAATACCGTTGATTTAACCAGTTTTTGTATAAAAATTCCTAGATATTGGTTCATATGTGAGCACCACAAGTAGTTTAAAGAGATGTGGAACAAAGTTCTACAGAAAAAAGAAAGAGCTCTTTTTACAGGCCAAATTGAATCAGCAATGAGATCTCTGTTGCAGGCAAGTCATGTGATTTTGAAAGAATAAAGCTAATAAAATGTACCGATTTATTTATATGAAAATCAGTGTAACTTGCAGCATAGAACTGGGACAATTTTGTGACCACTCTCTTTCAGAAAACACATGTAAATCAGACAGCTGCCCGAGTTTGCAGTTCACTGACCCTTTCAACTGCCAAATGCAGTGCACAAAGGTAGCTCAGAAAGCAATTAGAGATTGGCTGGGAGGACTCATTAATTTTTTTAAACTTCAAATCACAACTAAACAGTCTTACAGCATTTTTCTGAGGGAGACTGTATGCCTCAGACTCATATTTAAAAAGAAGGAAGTTTGTCTTCTCAGAATGACAAAATGCATAGAATTTGTTCCCTGGTGTTTCTTAGAAAGAACAACTAATACATTTACAGTATCATATGGAAACACATCTAGAACAGAACTAGACATAAGTACAGTTCGATCCAACTGCTCAGTTTCTAAATAGACTCTGCAGAGTCTAAGGCTTCCTTCAACACAAAAGTCAGAGACAAAAGAAGGTGAGGTGGAAAAAAGGAAAGAAAAAAGATATTTTTCTTGCTAGTGGTAACAGGACTGGGAATGATCAGTGACCAACACAATCAAATGGTGCCTAGTTGGCTCTAGTTGAGTATGTATGGCACAAGGCCAAGAAAACAATGAGAAAGTAAAGTTTAAAGAAATGCCTTCCATTTTGGAAGAGGGTATCAAAAGTTGAGCAGCATCTTTTCTTCTCTCAAGCAAAACTTGAGATGCCCTCCTTATGGCCTATGACAAAAAGGCAGATTCATCACTAATCTCACCATGGCAAACAGCAAAATAGACAAGCAGAAAAAGCATGTATGCAGTTCTGGTCCTGAAATCACGGCAGTGTTACGTTACCAATCTGCTAGTTAATTTGCTTTTACTATCCTGATTAAAGGGACCACAACCATACCACAAAGTAGTAACTGAGCACTGCACAACTCTGAAGCCATACTCTCGTTTTCTTTGTGTTGCAGTAATCCAAATAGCCAGCTATAGGCTATAATTTAAGATTTAGTCCATGAGTCCAGGAGCTAACTGACTGGAGTCACAAGGATCAATGCACACTTCTATTAAGTGTTTATAAGAATGAGACCATACTTCTAAGTAAGAGTCTCTCTCAAACCTGCCTACCTAATTTAGCAGTTTTCTTCTTCCGAGTTTATATAACCATTTCCTAGAATGAGTTTCTGAGGCTCACTGTACAGCAGACACACTCCTAAATTGAGAAATGACATGTTGCTGGTAATAACTGCACAAAGTTAACAAGGTGGCCCAAAGGAGCTCCAACCAGTAGTATGCCAGTTGAGAGCAACAGTTCAGGAACGAAAAAAAGAGCCTGAACACACGGCACTGCTGTGATACAAACACACACCATAAACCACACTGAAAGAGTACCTTACGTAACTGCTGTATCTTTCAACAAGTCAGTCAGTTGAGTGCACTCATATGTACATGTAGAAAGCAGCAGGGGTAGAGGATTTCAGTCAGTCAACTCATAATTTGTGCACATTCCATCAGCTGGATTACTGCCAGTGCTTGTTCTCTGCCAGTCTGCCTCCTCCTACTCCACCCTAACTGATTCCAAGAGCATTATCCACCTTGACTGGGGTGACTAACCTGCTTCTCTTCTCTCCAACGTCCAACATCCCCCAGTACACAACTTATCTTGAATAACGCTCAGTCCGAAATTTAAAAAGGAAAAACAAAGAGAAAAAAAAGCCCTCGCTGTTAGATGAAGTCAACCTTCTCAAATATACATGTGGTAACAACAGGAAGAAAAAAAGAAATATTTACTTTTCTCAAGTGCTGTGCTGTGAAATGGATTTCACAACTCTAAGCATATGATTTCAAATTATTTTTGCAATTATTGCTGTCTGGATAAAGAATAAGGTGGGCCCAACCATTCTTCAAGACTTGTTCCAATAAAGAAGTCCAGTACAGAGTACCATAACAGCAAGGTGCCTGGAGGGTCAAAGAGCCATAATACTGCAGGTTACTTATGCAATAAATAACTTATGTTGGAAGTGACCTCTGGAGGTTTTCTGGTCCAGCCCCTCACTCAAAGCACGACCAAGTTAGACTAAATTGCTTAGGGCCTTGCTCAGTTAATTTCTGATCATCTCCAAGGATGGAGGTTGCACAGCCTCTTCGAGCATCTGCTACTCTGTTTGACCACCCTCATTATGTGACGTTTCTATTTTACATTGAATCAGATTTTTCCCTGATATAACTTGCAAGCATCAGCACCTCCAAAAAAACCTCCAGCTCCCTCTCTTCTACAACTCCCTTCTAATTGCATTGTGTTCTCACATCTGATGACTGGTGAGCAATAATCTCATTGAGGAGACACCGTAAGATTTTCTGGTAGTAGGGCAGCTCTGCCAAAGCAGGTGCTAGGATTTCAGTAAAATTTTGAAGTCCTAGTTTCCTGAAGCCTTTTTGTGTGCTCACCATAGAACTGAGTGTCAGCCTAAGCTACAGTGATAGAAAGGTTTGGTCTCAGTGGCAGAAGTCCTGTTTGCCTTGCATCAAAAGTTGCCTAGAAGGAGAGCTTAGTAGTAGAGGAAAAACGGCTACTACAGGTGGTTCATTTGATATTGGCCAGTTTGATCAAAATAACAAAAACACATGTATCTACCAGTCCTTATGAACTATCACATATGCAATCAGCTGAAGAAGGAGGAAATTCTTTAGTTCCTTCAAGAAAGGGTCATTTTCTTGAATAATGTGCAAATGCACAGTGTGTCAAGTAACAGTTCTTAATAAAATCCCCAGGAAAGTTGACTGACCCACCTCACTACTTGAGGCAATCACGAGAGGACATGTAAGCTACACACATCTCAAGTGGACACTAAATGCACACTGACCAATGGTCAAAAAACGGAATGCATACAATCAAATGAGAATAATTTTATATTTTCAGAACACAGTGCAAATTATATTGGCATGCAGTATAAAAAGACCGAGTTCTTAAGCATTAATTTGAAAAAACTACAAGTAAAAAAACATACCTAATTTCTGAGTTCACTAACTAGTTACCAGAGTATCTTTATTATGCAAAGAATTATTATCACAGTAATGTTTAAAATGAATAAATAATTATCAGCTTACTTCTTTCTTACCATTGTAGGTTATCCTTGGTTTTGTCAAACACATCACAAGATGTAAATCCATTTCGTCAGAAGATACAAATTTTGAACATACAGGGCACTTGAATCCTATGGAAAATAAAAATATATAAGTGTGAGTACACTCAACCATGCAGCAAATACATGTATTCAAGTCAAAAAGTTATTCTGCACACATTAAAAGAAAGAAAAAAAAATCCTGGAAGCTTTTCAGCTTTGACCTGATATTTCTTACAGGAATATAATTCCCTTGATTTCAAAAGATCTCAAAATGGATCATTTTTTCCGGAAATTGTTCTGTTGCCAATTGCAAACATGTCAGCACGTCTGGAATGCAAAGTTTCCCAACAACCCTAAGAACAGTTTAGGGTAGGAGCAAGAGGATAATATGACTAGTAAAACAGACATTAGAAATGTGTAGAGGACACAGTCATGAAAATCTGAACTTGGGCAAGACCTCTGAATTAACATGTCTGTTTTTACCAGGAATTGCACTGAAACTTTAACCAAGGATCTCAGTTTTACATCTCATCATACAAGCAGCAGCATCTTTTACCAGGCTGGGGCACTGGAAAAACATTAACTCAGGGGTGTTGCCTCACTTACTGAATCATTAATATTTCCTGTAGCACTGATTTTGTTTGACTCTCTCATCCTAGCCAAGCATGACTTGTTGAGCTTTTGAGGTCACAGCCTCAGGCAACATGGGGTAAAGAATAACCAAGACAATCTGGATTGTGATGCAACTGCATAACAGTCTATGACAAAAGTGTTTAATACCTAAATTTATGTCATTGCCAAAGACAGCAGTCTTCCAGTTAAAGGGCAAGATCAGCTGGACAAGATTTACAGTCCACAGAAAAGTCTGAGAAAAGCCTGATTGATTTTGATCTGCTGAATAATTAACACACAAGTGAGAGACAAAAAGCCACCAACAGGGGTCTTGATCCACAACAGTTGTTGAGGAGCATCCTTACAGGTAGGTTGTCCAATAGGACAACATTCGGCAAAAATATCTAATCTTTGTCCACACTCAGTGCACAAGCACAACTTTTGCTCTCATGCTGTTGAAAATAACGATGCAAGCCTGTATAAAAGGCCACTGCACCTTCCAGCAACGTGCCCGTCTGGGCCTGCTCCCACATGTTTTAGTTTGTTGCCCCTTCTGTACTTTTAACCTTGAGAGTCCACAGTGAACCGAGTCAGTCAAGGATGACAAGAAACTTGATGCTGCACTTTCAAGTTACTGATGCCTGAGAATTTTCATCTTTACTGTTAATTATTATGTAGCAACTAATCTGAAGCATTAGCACTTGATAGAAGTACTGCACTTCCTTTATCAAGACAATGATTTATTCCTTTAGTGCAGCTAATAGGAAGCAAGTCAAAGAGGACAGCTGGTCATAACCATAAGGAACTCAGGGCAGCAGTTGAACATGTACTGGAAGCCACTTCCTGAGGTAAAGTACAGTTCTGATTCCTCCCATTTTAGTCATAAGCCATTCATATCTATTTCTTCTTTGTGTCAATCTTACACTTCAGTTTAAATACTGCTCTTCTCTCCATATTTTTAATCCTCCTCCCCCAACCCACATCTTTACAAACAATAGTTACAAACAGGTTAGTAAGCACACAACAGTCAAACACATCTTTTGGGGAAAAAAACAAACAAAAAATTTGAAAGTACTAATTTACTTGTAGAAAGCTTTATCTGTGACATTTCAGCTACTGTGTAGCCTCCTTCCCCGAGGATGCATCTCAACATGACTAAAATTGAAATTAGTATCTCAGTCCTCTGAACACCCAAACCTCCCATTACTGTTTTGTTATGGGTTTCCTCAAAAACTGACCACGGGTAAATTTTCTCTCCATCTTTATCAGCCTAATGCAGCTGATTACCAGGCTTTGACTAGACCTAAGTCCCATGCATTATTCTCATTTATAATTGACAACATAGTTTGATGTGAAAAAGCTGGTAACTTCCTTCTATGCTGCAGACAGAGTCCTGCTGTGACAGAAGGGAGTATTTGCATTAGAGCAAGTTAACATTTATGTTCATGGCTAGTTAAGCATGGAGACAGTCATTAACAGGTTCCCTCTGCTCTCTGGACAGAACTCTTCTAGTTTATTCCCAGGGTCATCAACACATGTAATTGGGAGTGACAGGGGGCAACGACAACCACCAACAGGTCCTTAGAACCACTGGTAAAGTTAACAGTGTTATTAATAAAGAACATACATCCTGCATTCTAGTAATATAGTAAATATTTTATCAATACATTATCTTGTGGCTTGTCCTGTGTCAAGGGGGATCTGAAGGTAATGGTTAAACAACTACAAATATCCTCCTGACACAGCAAGTCTGGGATACCTGACTGCTGTAGCTCTACTCGGCATGTGGAACTGAAGTACCCAAAGAGTAGAGGACATCATACTTAACTAAGCCTTAAGGACAAATTAGTTGACAGGGGTAAAGGTATATTTGTGGAAAACATGTTTTTCCAGTGTCCAGAATCAGCTGCATAGCAAAGACTAGCATAATAGCAGAAAAAGAGCCTTGGGGTCACAACACTTGCTGAAACATTTTTCAAATACAAGTGAAATCCAATTTCTCATTCTTTCACAATGTTCTGCTGCAATAACCAGCTCCTGGATTTAGCCATCTTTCCTAGAAGATGTATAGTGTGAAGGAAATAAATATTTCCAACTCGCTTAGTAACCCCAAAGAACAGATTATTTTGACTGCACAGACAATATTTACTTTATTTTAAACTGTATTTGAAAAATATAAATAAGTGAAAAATCAACACTGTCCACAAGCCAGTTAAAGGTTCTTAAAAAAAAAGCTGGTATTTTCCCACCTTTTCTCAAATCAGAAGGCAATAGTTTCACGACCCAGTTTACAATTAAGTACTTTGTAAGAACAAAGATTCTATTGTATCCTGCCCAGCAGGCTAACAACATTTATAGCCTATGTTTGTTACCATCAGTCTCACGGAACAATTCCAATAACTTAAAGAAAGTTTCACATGACTTTAACAATCAACAACAGGTCAGAAATAACTTGCACTCTACGTGACTTGTTTTACTAGTTTTGTAGATAAACAATGCATGCACAGACATTTGGAAAACAAAGAGGAAGTAGTTATCAGATGAGGTACTATCACGTGAAGTGTCTTCTAAAAACTGTGACACTTAACTACTTGCTCACTCTATTTACAAGGAGAGCACAAGAGATAATGCACAGTTCTAGGTAAATATCCATCTCTTATGAAGGTGTTGGTTTCACAGCATTCCTTATGAAACCCAAGATGACAAACTGTCACATCTGTATTAGTGTTGTCACTGTCAGCATATCACTGCAAAGCTGTCCTTCCTTCTACCATAGTAGAGAACACGCCAGTGATACAACCTAAGTCAGCTGAAGAACTGCCTCTCACCCCATTCACTACATACAGAAGTACAGCAGGAAAGAACTGAGCACCAAAACTGAGCAAACACACACTTCTAGCTGACTTTTCCAACTGCATCCTCAACAGGCAGGGAACCAAATTCTTACAGGCTCCCAGCATCTAGTTTCACAACCCTGACTACAATATTGAAAGTAACACATTACTTAAAACAAAACCAAAATCCTGGAAAAAAGTACAGTTACAAGAAATGGAGACAGAACAGAAAGCTGCAGTACAGTTACTAGAAAATCCCAAGGTGGCACAGAAAGTTTGAAATAATTAAACCTGCCTAAGTATCAGGACTTATATCAGAGGTGAATTCTGTCTTCTCATTCTCTCTTGCATGCATCACTTTCTTGATAACATCACCATCTTTTGCAAGTGAACCTCTAGTTAGCCCAGAAATCCCATTTTCTCTCACATTCATCTACCAAACCTATGATTTCCTTCTCTGGCAGGCTTGGAAACTATCCACATGGACAGGTCAATGGGTGGCCACTCACTCTATCCGTACCAGTTTCAACCTGTTAGTGATACCTTACTGTGTTTGCCATGCTTTGCAAACATCAGGCCGCTTCACTTCCTGTTCAGTGCATAGTGGAGCAAACATAAAGCATCCAAATAACAAACTCCTGGACCTATAAATTTTTGCAAAATCATACTGGCACTTATTCTGGAATATCTAGTTTGTGGTGAAAAAAAAAGGAAGAGTTAAGAGCTTCCAGACAACACAGTGCAGTGTGTCACAGAATTGCACATGAAGGAAACATGTTAAAGCAGTATTAGACTTGCACAGAAGAATGGACGATTATTTCTGCCAATATTAAAGAGTTGTAGCAAGAAGTAAGCACAAATAAAACCTGCAACAACACAAAAGACAGAATCAGCCTGATCAGAGTAACATTTCAGCAGAAAACATCAACTGGAACACTGCCAAAGCCAACCTAAAAGTATAATGAGAGCAGCTGCTCCTTTAAAATAATTATGCAATATATTAGTATTTTAAGTCTTTGTATCCTTTTGTTTTCAAATAAGATGGATAAATCTACTTTGTTTTGCATTTAAAGAAGTTATAAGAAAAGATAAATCCTTGCATCCACACACTTTTTCTAAGATGTATATCACAATAAAATGCCTGACAAATGTTACTTACATATTCACACTTCTTCTTTGGTACTTAGAAAAAGAGGTATAGACAATCTGGTAGCACAGCAACCAGTAAATATGATGGTATGAGGGTGGTATGCAAAATTACTGTCACACAAATAAAGCCTGCATAGTAATGCTAAAAGGAAACAACACAACACATTTAAAAAAAGTTCACTATTTCTTATGTGTTCAATAGACATGAAAAACAGGCAGCAACTGTGCTCAGTATAAAACACATGTTCACACCAGAAAGTGTGTGTCCTTCATCTTTTTCCCGTAGTCTGAAAAAAAACCAAATTACTCTAATCTTTCCCCACAGGCCCTGATGTCTAAACCTTTTATTCCTCTTGTTGTCCTCTGGCCTCTCTCCAACCTTACTGTATTGCATTGCCAAGAACTGGGCAGAGCTCTCAGGCTAAGACTTCACAAGTCCTAAGCAGAAATTAATAGTTACCTATCATATCATTCCATTACACCTGGTGTTAGATAGCTATACAGACATCCATCTATACATAGAGATACCTCCTTTATGTGTGTGTATGAGGGTAGGTACATTTTAAGCAAATCAACAGGTGATTGGCTCATTCCTCTCATGTCCCACAACAACCCCTAAATCTTCAGCAGAACTGGTAGTAGCCAAGTCCTGGGTTATATAGTGTTATATTTCTGCTTACCTTTAGTAATTCTCATTTGTCTTTTTTAATCAACTATGAACACTCTTCTAGCGTGTTAAAAACAATGCTAGAATGCTAGCATGCCAAAAACAATGCTTCCACAATAAAAAGTTGACTGAAAACAGACCCAAAGCAGACCACTGTGACACTTCATTCGAACTGCTCTCCTAGAGCAGCTGCAGGACTTTTTTCCCAACTATTTCAGCATCCACCTACTTTTTCACCTAGACCATGTTCCCTAAGTTGCCTAATAAGAATATAAAGCAAAATAGCATAAACATTTTTTAAAAGGCAAAGTATAATGCCTCTACTTCTTCTGGTTCTTCATTTTCTATTCAATTGTGTAGAAGATTATGAAGTGAGATCGTAGAACAGCAGAAAAATAAATGGAAATACTTCAGATTCTTGGTAAAGTAACAGTCCTGTTCAAGCCAAAATTCTGTTACTCCCTTCTGGAAAATAATTTGTAAAAATTAAAGAAGGAAAAAAAAAAAAAGAAGGTTCAGTAAAGACTACATGGTCTATAAGTTATAATGTACAGAATTCTGTCTTCTCATCAGAGAGCTGAAGTGGAAAGATAGAATGAGTAATTCTGTAAGCTCAAAACCATGAAGCCTTGTACATGAAAGCATATTACTTTAACACAGCTCACATCTTACCCAGCAAGTTTACCCTAACCATCAAAGAGAATATGAAAATTATTTCACAGTAAATTCAAGAACAAAGAACTAACATTTAAAAAATGTCTAAGTTAGAAGGAAAAATAAAAAAAGAACATTATCAACTCCCAGGGAACCTTCTACAGGTGAATTTCTAGCTGCTGTAGTTGCCAATACAAGTGGCCACTCAAAAAAAATTTGCCATTTTATGTACAGAAGTTTTTTTGCTAAGGAAGAAAATGTCTTGGTGAAAAGATACATCAAGTTCTCTAGTTTCCATCCTTCCTTATGTTGTCAATTGTCTAAGCCATGAGAACACGCACCATCTGGAAAGACTTCTGGAGATTAAAAGAAATAAAGAAATACTCCCCTCAATTTGGGAAAGAATAGGAAATCAAATAGAGATGAGGAACAAAATACAAATGTTCCAAGCTCTGTCTTTTATAGAAAACTGAATCAGGATAAGCACAAATAATATCTTCTTCTCAGCTCTTACTGATTTGGGGCTCATGATCTACTGGGGTTTTCTTCCCCACTTTTGTACCGTAAAACTAAAGTAAACAAACTTGTGAATTCCTTGAGGGGAAAAAAAGTATTTTTTCTTGTATGTTCCAACTTAAAACTCCCACAGCATTCAGTGGGAAAGGGGGGATATATAAAGTGGGAAATAAAAACAAACCTGAAGTATTTTAATTAAGGAGCCCACAGAATAATTAGATAAAATATGTTTGGATAATAATTCATCTCCTAAGCAAAAAGTTATGACTGACACAATCATATTATATAACTTCTTCAGCTCACTTCATCTTCATAATTGGGAAATTGAGATCTTCAGAAGGAATCACTGAAAAATAATACAGTATAGAATGAAGAAGAGAATTTGAACAAGACACATTATTTATTCATAAATAAAGCCTTTTTTCAACTGCACAATTTTGAGTGTCTAATATCAATGTAAAAGTAACATGTGATGATGATTATAATTGAGAGCCGCACACTTTTAGAAACTGAATAAATACATCCATTAAAAGAGAGAAAAAAAGGCCCATTCTAAAATATCTTGCAAAACAGGAGATGAAATTACAGGTGGGAAAGACCCGTGGAAAGACTGATTTCAACTCAATACAGAAATAAGAAGAGCTGTTATTAGAGGAACAGCTTTTTAAGAGTGACATTTCAGACTGATGCAAGAACCCAGTGGGAGGAGGAAAAACCTCCTTAGCACCACCTGTGTTTGGGATTGCCACCCCCCCACCTGGCCATCCCATCACCCACAGGGATCTGTAGTCAACCTATATGAGAGGTTGCTCAAGTCCCCTTCACACAGTCCTAGAGTGTCTGCACTTTCAAACTGACAAGCACATAAACAAGAACAGTTTTTAAAGTGACTTGCAAGTTACTAATTCACTCTACTTTATTACCTGCATTTCAGACAGTCACACCCCTCCCATCACAGATCCACACCAGAAGTTTCTCAATGGACCAGAAGCAGCTGAAGACAGACAAGTGTGAATATAAGCCTATGCTGGGTGTTGCATTTGGCAGATTTAAAGGCAAGAGCAAGCATCAGTTTTCATGCAAAAAGGCTCCACCCACACCCTAAACTCAGATGATTTTAGCTTTTTGCTTGCTATTCTCGAGAAGTATATTTTCAACTAGCAACCAAAAACTCAACAACATGACTTTCCACAGAAGAATACCATTCATTTCCATTGCATCTTTCCCAAGGGAGGGGAGCAGGGTAGAGAACCCAAGGGAACACACTTCCTCTCTCTCTTTTATGTGGGTGTGATGAGTCTCTTCCAAAATGACTCAGGGGCAACAAAGGAAAGATGCTTTTCCTCTTTCTCATGTCTGTTCATTGCAGATCTTCTGCAAGCAGAGATAAGAGCAAAGTCCCCTTCCAGTCACACCGGCAGAGTAATATCAGTAGTATGGGAAGAAACTAATCCTGTCACCAATTTAGAGGCTTCTGTACACAAGTGGGGGCTCTTGCCACTGCAGTGAAATCTTATGGACCTGAGCTGTTGTCTGAATATGCAGCTCAGCCAGGGGTGATACATTTTGGAGCCAAACTGACTATCTTATTAAGAAAACAAGTAGCCAGAAAGCATAGTCAACAGTTTGCGGCACAAAAGTATTTTATTTACACACGGCAGACAAGATCAACCTGTCAAACAAGCTCAGTTCTTGCATTACCAGATGATGACAACTCACCGCAGGCCAGCTTGGAGGTCTGAAAACTTTATGCAAATGAAATGCCTGGAAACTCTTACTTCAGAGATATCCCATACTCCCATTGCTTTTTTCCTCATAACTCACCCATCACAGTTCAAGGAGGAAGAATTCTCTCTCATTCCCCATCTCTCCTGAACCTATACACTTGTTTTTTTTTCTTCCTTAATTTTGCTACTCCCTCAATTTTCTCTTATTGCCCAGAGCAACATTTTCCTCAAACACCTGAAAAAGGTCTTTCCACTCATCATTTCACAATGCAAGTTGAGGAAGACACAAAGGACAGTTGTGTTCTATTGCCAGAAGAAGGCACTCCCTGAGTAACTGAGTAATTTGGCAAGACAACTACAAATTTTTAAGTGCAGGGTACCAGTTTGTCTACACTCCCCTGCCCTACTTTGCACTGTCAATAAAGTCACTACTTTCAAAAACATACTAGGGTTAAAGAAAGAGTTTCCATTAGAAATCACATAATTGAAAAGAGAATATAGGAAGAGCTGCTCCAAGATCAGAAGCAATAATCCTAGTTTTTCAAAATGCAAAGACGTAAATATCTTGAAAACTTGTGCTGTACATGGCAACAAATCTGATCAAAATTACACGAAGCACGATAAGAGAGGAGAGAGTGGCTATACCATGCTGAGAATATGTTTAACGATAGCTAAAAGGGAAGAGGTGTGATGTGAAAATGGCTGAATAATGGTTAACGAGGATGACTAAACTGAACACGTGAAACAGAGCATCTTGTCGGAC
Source organism: Manacus candei (assembly GCF_025592945.1). Taxonomy (NCBI): domain Eukaryota; kingdom Metazoa; phylum Chordata; class Aves; order Passeriformes; family Pipridae; genus Manacus; species Manacus candei. Next base: position 4,010,281 of record NW_026138074.1, on the reverse strand, counting down.
GCAGAGAAGTCTTCTGAGCAAACCGGCAAAAACGCATACGAGGTCTTATGAAAAAAAGAAATGGGAGAGACAAAGTAAACACTGCACTTGAAACGCAGCAGACAGGAACAAAGGAGCAAGCCCCAGGAGAAGGCAGCATCTTGGAAGACAGCACAGATAATGATGCTGCTTGAAAGCATGCAGAAGACAAAGTCTCTCGGAGAATCTGAGAACTATTACTCTACTACACAAACGAGACGATAATGGAGACCTGAGAAAGCACAGCATTTACAGACAATTGGTCTGTTGTCTACAAAGTTTTTACCAAAGTAAGTGAGGGCGAAAAAAATAACTCCTCACTAAGGCAAAACTTTGTAAAGTCTGATTTAGTTGAAATACTTACCAATAACCTACTTGTTCCTGCAGAAATAGAGGTAGCAGTGGCAAAAAAAAAAAAAAAAGGGGAAAACCAATCAATGACAAAAAAGTCAAAGTACAAAATAGAAAAGATTACATCTGGGAAGAATATATGCAAGTAAAAACTTAAATTAGTATGTGGGATGTTCCCAGGAGTGTATTTATTAATTCTAAACATAATAATGATTCATTTTTTGACAGCATTATTAAATTATATACCAAAAATACTTATCATTACATTTGTTACTCAGTATAACATAAAAATTTTATCTATTAAAAGTACAGTTTCAAGAAAGTCAAGGACAAATGTTTCAATGTATATTTGTTTTCTTGTGCTTTTCATCTCATTTTTTAATCACACATACCAGAATTTTTATTACCTAAGCACAACAGCAGAATTTCCTGTATTATGATATTCTATATTTTCCCTCTAACTCTCCAAAATACCAGTCCTCTACAGGAGACATCAATTTCTTAATTCAGCAGGGAAACTTCTAACCTGTGGACTCATTTACTTTCATTCACTTGAAACTGGTGAGAGTAGAGTAGGTATGGTTGTTTCTTTTTTTATTTGGATTTGTTGGAGGGGTTTTTTTGTTTGAGTTGGGTTTTTCCCAGGGTAAAAGTATGGCTTATTAGAACTGAGCTTATTAGAAAAGTCCAGGTTGAAAAATACCATTCATCCTTAGCACAAAGGAATTTTGTTTCAGGATTAACTTTTTATTTAGAAGTACTGACGTCTCTGCTTATCATAAAGCAGCCTTTTGTTTTTAAATGGAAAATTCAACTAGGAGAATTTCACTCTGCATTGACCCCTCTATTCTTCAAACGTGGAAAATATTTACCTTAGTGTATGGACTACTGCCGAAACTAGGGTGTTGGAATAAACCAGCCTTTTAACATAATTAAAGAGAATATTATAAAATAAGGAAAGGTCTAAGGGTTGGTTACAAAACACGTAATTCCAAAAGTGTACACTGGAATTATACCATTAAATCCCTCAGTATTAATGTAATTTAAGTGTTTAACATGAATTATATACAAATTTTGATAAAATGTGAGAGCAGTTTCTGGAGTTTGAATGACACACATTTATGTAATATAATTACTAGTTTTGCAAAAGTTCCTCTAAGGCAGAACCTTTTAAGAACATTTGTGGATGTACCATCATGAAGAAAAGACACAAAATGCCTAATAAGAGGAACAGTAAAGAAGATGCATAATTAGTTCAGAAGAAGATAGAACTGAAGTCAGAGATACAATCCCCCAAACAAGTTTTCTTAACTATTGTCAATAAAAGCTGAAGAAAATCAAGCTATTGACTTACATGCTTTAAACATATAAATCATGACATATTTGTCTTTATTTTACTCTTTTACCTCTATTAAGCAAGTACATAGCACCCATACCATATTCTGCAAAATCTTCCAGAACATCCATAAATCACAAACCAACACAACTTTCAAATGACATGCTGCATCATTCCTACCACAGCAATTAAGTGGTAAGAATGTAATTACCAATGTAATTCTCACCTTTTCATGTGCAAGATGTCACTGTTTGAGCAAACTGTTAAGAAATATTTTCTCTATCACTCACGTTTTAAATAACCTTTGCAAAGAATGCTACTAAGCATTTTCTGTTTTTTGCTGTTTACCACTGCTGCATTGGTCTATCTGTCAAGCTGTTGACAAATTTGATTAGTTACCTATTTTAAACATCTATGCTTAGAAGAGAAACATCTAGTTAACATTAACTAGATCATGCTAATAAGATGCGCATATGCATTGCATACACACACACACAGAGCATAATAGACTGTAAATAAGTTTTAACAGGGATGTACAGTTGTAAAAAATTAGACTAAATGATATTTTGACTTTTCAGCAGTTTGAAAAGTGACATCTTAAATGCTTTTACTTATCTAATTACAGATTTTATGTAAAATATTATATGCTTTCATTGCTTTACTCATCCGTAAGGCTACTGAAGGTAAGAGAACCTGCAGCTATTTAAGAAGTATGTTTTGTTCTTCCCTGTTCAAACACAATCACGATTTGTTTTGTGATATACATATATATAAGAAAAACTCATAAAAAAAAAGGAGACACTGTCTTGAGTTTGAATACCGAGATAGCCTGCAACTGCAACATGCTAATAAATTATATTTTAAGAAGAAAAGGTGTTGGGGTTTGTTTGGGTTTTGTGATTTTTGTTTTGGTTTTTTTTTAGTGACTATGATTGCTCCTATTTCAGGAATGTCCTTATTAAATCAGTATCACAGCATGCCACATGCTGCAAATATGTTTGTGCGCATATATGTATTAGTCCCTCCTCCAAAGAGCTTGCACTCCAAAACAGACACGGAAAAGCAATGGTTACAATGGGAACAATGTCACCATTATATACTTTAGAAAGGCAGTAAGACTCGCCCTGCCTTACACAGAAAGTCAAACAATTCTCCTAAGTCTCTAGGTGTCACTCTATATAAAAATGCTTATTTGCCTACAATGACATTGAGAAAGGGGCACAGAAAAAGTAAATCATGACATAAATTTGCTCTGCTTTTCCACGTGGCACTGCCTTCTTAACCAGAGCCTTATCTAATGAGTTAGCAAGGCTCTACCACAGATTCCTAAATCCAGTGACTGTGCAGTTAAAACATCTATAATAAAATGCTCAATGAAAAGAGCATTCTGGGTTTTGCAGCATAAAGAATGCCAGAGTTTGAGCCTGCACTCCCCCCCAACTTATTTATATGTTCATCCCTTCACCTTCTTAGCCCGCCTGCCAGGAGTATATACAACAATTCAGAGACTGACAGGATCAAAGCAGCAGCCAGAGGGCAAAGACCAATAAGCTGCATTTAAGTAAACCTTTACATGATATAAACAAAACAAACCAAGCAAAAAAATACCCACACCAAAAGACTGTGGACTTCTAGAAAAAGACACAATCAAATGAAGGATGCACACCCAAATATGTACTATATACCTACTTCAGCAGTAAAAACCTTACTTGAGAAAATAAAACTTCTATGATGCATGTTAAATAACCCAACACCCAGCCCTCATCAAACAATAAGGATTTAATTCTGTTTAGATTCCAGCTTTTTTGAAGTGCAAAGCACTCATTAAGAAATAATTTATAAATCTTTTATCACTTCATACATCTAAAGTCCTGAGATGACACTACTCAGGACTATTACTACTACTACTAACCAAATATCACAATTATTAGAGACACAGATTTATATGTATTTTCCCATAGTAGTTTTTCATTCTAGGTTGAAAAAAAATTACAAATTTCCAAAATCTTCTGTGAAGAAAACTATCATTTTCAAAAGTCACTTGCAGTTAAGCTAACCATTGTCCAAACAAGAAAGATTTTATACTGCTAAGTATTTGAGGAATGAATTGTCACATTATTACTTTGCACAAACCAGGTTTTAAGAATTAACAATTACCATAATTTATAGGTATTTTGTTGTTTCAAATTAGATCTCCTCCTTTATCTAAGACTAACATTAGTCCCTCAAAAAGACTCCTGTTTCAGTAGACAGAAGATTTACTTTAAATGTCTTATAAAAGTCCCCATGATGCTCTTGAAGGATAAATCTCTCACACTTAAACCCTGTTACCAGTTTTCTAAGAAGGTTTTCTTATTTTGGAGTTTAGGAGAGGTCAAAGGAGCTCTTTCCCTCATGGACACCAGCTTAAAATCCCCTCAGAAGAAGCCCTCAGAAGGCAGGTAAGTCCACTGCACACAGATGAGTGCAGTAACAGCAACTGTGATAAATTTCACAGCATGACCACCAATAAAACAGCAAGATTAAGCCAGCTCTGGTGAAAAGACAGACCTGTTTCTGCTCTTCCAGAGCAAACTCTATCCATATTAAAGAGTTCTGAGAAGTAAGCCATAGGCAAGTAAAGGACAGCCTCTGCCTCCAGGCTTTGATGTTTTATCTTTGCAACTTTTTTAAAACTTGCCTTTAACTATCATTTTCAAAAACACCTAATAAAAGCTTCTAAGGGAAGCCTGGCATTCCTGTTGGTCATCACAAAAGCACACTTTTCCTCTCTCTCTCAGAGGTCTTGCCATACCTGTCCCTTACAGCTGTTATATCAAATCAGATATTATTAAACTGGGAGATGTGTCAATAAGAGAAACCAACTTTTACGGTTTTTTTTCTTTGAGATGAAGCAATACTCAATACAATTCCTGACTTTGGGCAATGAGAATGCCATTTAAATCACTAACTTATGTCTTTGCTTTCCAGAAGTGTGTAGACATTGTACCATTCATTCTATTAATCCTATAATCTACAACAACAGTTTCTGGTTTGGAAGACATCTTTGCAGGGCAGTGGGCAGGCTACAGAAAACTAACAGCTCCCTAATCCTTCAGGGAGTTCTTCCAGCTCTAGGCTGAAAAATGAGTGAATGCTGAACTTCTTTTGTGAACAAGAAGACTTCAGCCTGACACACTGTCTGTCAGGTACTTTGCAAAAATGTGGTGGGACAGATTGAAATTCTGCTCCTGTGTAAAACTAGTCCTTAGTTAAACTGTACTAAAAATGTCCAGAAGCTGGCCTAAAAGGGAAAAATAGATGCAGTTGTAAGGGTTATGTCATAGACATAGGAATAAAATTATTTTATACTGAGAATATTTTTTTGGGTAGAAGTCAACATAAACATGAAAATTGTCCTTCTTCACTATTGTGTAAGTAGGACAATTTTTATTGACACATTCAAAACAATACTGAAAATTAAGCTCTTAATTAAGGAAGGGCGTTCACAGCACTTAACGTCTACACAATGACTTCCAGAAGAAAAATAAAAACTTCAACTCATTACCCAGGTTTCTACCTGCAACAAAATTCATAGGGGTTGCACTAAAACTTGAGACAGACTGCTCTTGTTACACTTTCACCCTCTAGAATGACACAGTGACAGCTTCAAGGGGAAAAGCCAAATCAAATGTTTCAGACACATCTGTGTCAACGCAGCATGTTTCTAACCTACAACATAGGCAGGATCATAAATCCTGCAGTATGTTATTATTAGTCTTGGTCTAGGCTGGTATGTCAAGAAGTCGAGGGTAGTACCATCTAGAAATAAAACAGCAAGCCTTCTGGAATCAATTCCAAGTACTAAAAGAACAATACAGTATTCCAATCTATTAGTACTCTTTGTAGCAAGAAGCTACACAAAACTGAATCTTTAAAACCAATTTAAACAAAAACTCTGATCTCAAATGTATTAATACGGACAGCTACAAAGCTGCCTTTCTTTCATAGACAAATGGCTTGCACACAAGCAAGTTATAAAAGATATAGGAACGTCTTCTAAAGTACCAGTTATGACAACTTGTATTATCAATTCCTATTCCCACAGGGACAGTTTTACAGGAAAAAAAACTAAAGTGAGGCAAGGAAAAAAAAAACCTTTAAACTACTAGCTTTTGTCTTGCACTGGCTAATCTGTTAAAGTAGGCTTTAAATTTATTTAACTGTAAATGCACATGGTGGGTTCCATACCCAACCAAGCAAACACGAACAGCATTTCATTCACTGTCCAATCTCCAGATGTTTCTGTAACTACCCAGGGAATAAGCTGTCCTTATACCAAACTTAAGAAATCAGAACACCAGGGAAATAACTTCTAGAATGTGATTTCAAAAAAAACCTTTAACATATAAATAAAATCATGTTACATATCATCTTTCAAATGAAGCAGGTTTAAGGGGAGGAAAAAAAAATAATATTGAAAGGTGGAATGCAACCCTGGAAATTACCCAACAACTTGCCACACTTCCCAGATATATGGCAGAGGTCCAACCTAAACAAAGCAAAGTTACCCATGTTAGGGACAAGTGGTTTGGAAACACATCTTTTCCAGGACACAGAGAAAACTCTAACACTAATTTTTGTTAAATGATAGATTTCCATTTTTCATTTAGAAAATGTACTCCTACAATTGAAATAGCAAAATCAGTTTATTTTCTTTTCCTCATGAATTTCACTTTATTTCTTCCAATAGGGAGGGAGTGCAAGAAATGCACATGGGTTCTTTTTTCATGTGTTTAGTAGAAAAATTAATAAAGTTGCCAATGTTCTTATAGAAGCTGGTATATGGTATGTTAGTATACCGAAAGATCTTCAGCATAAAAAGGAATTAATATTTACTTAGGATTCCTACCCCCAAGGAAAATCCTGCAAGACATTTGTGAAAAGGTAGCAGTAAGTAGGAAAAAAAGCACATACTATCTTAAATAAACAGAAGTTAATGATAGGAAAAAAATATTCAAAGTGCATAGCTCTTTGCAGCAGAGTCATTAAAAAAAAAGGAAAAAGGTCACTAAAGTATTTACAAAACTTGTTTTCACACATGAATCACAGTATTACTGTGTTTTCCATCTTGGTTTTGAAAGCCATTAAGTGAAATTAATTATTTACATGTTTTGTTCTTTTTCCTCCATACAAAAGATGGATCTTCTTTTGTTAGCTCAACATTACTGGATGCAAAACTATCCCTTTTCAAAAGAATATCACCTTGTAGATTTTATCTTTTTATCAAGAAAAACTAATGTTATTTCAAAAGGTTAATCTTTGTTATCTTTCAGTGAGCCTCCTACTACTCAAGGCATCTTTCTAATACTAACTCAAAACTTATCAGAAGTTTCTCCAGATTTTAAACATTTAAGATCAAACACTTTAATCACCTCATTTAAAAAAGCAGTGTCACATAGTGTAAAAGAAAAGTGAACAGACAGTGTGAGAACAGAAATTATCTGCATAGCTTGCTTTTTCTTTTTCTACTTCCACTTACTGTAAAGAACCAAGCAGGGAAGTCAAGTTGAAACTACAAGCCTAACAAAACTTCAGCAGAAAATGAGAACTAGCTCCAGAAAGTCCTTAAACCATGTGAAAAATAAACAACAGATATGAAACTAAGAATAAGGAAGCCAGCTTATCACCATTTTGGAAAGCTGTGACAAGAAATCTATTTTCTAAGATAAAAATGAGCAAACAGATGAAGATTGAACTTCTGAAACCTAAATAAGATTTTCTAAAAAAAAAAAAAAAAAAAAAAAAAAAAAAAAAAAAAAAAAACACAGAGGAACTGCAGGCCTATGAGTCAGACTTAGAAAGAATTACAAAGAGCCAGGGAAGCCTATCTGGTCTACTCTCAAGGCTATGAAAGCTGTTTTCTGTACCACAAGGTACCGGGGCAAATGAGTCTACCACAAACTCTTGGTCTTTTAAACACAGTTCAGTAGCCTAACCAGAAAGCTTTGGGCCAGCATGGTACGTACAATTCCGTAGTTGCCGCGGTTTACCTGCGGGCTATCGATACCCGGGGCGGCGGGAGCACCTGGCCGGGAGTGGCAGCGGGACGAGGCTCCGCCTGAGCTGTCCAGGGCGCGGGTGCTGAACAGGTTCTGCCGGGGGAGGGACTCCCCTGGGGCGCCGGCTTCTCCTCTCCTTGCCTTCGACGGAGGGTGTATTCAACCCCGAACAATTTATCCTTGATTACTAGTCTTTTGTTAATCCTGCTATTAAGTGCAGTTAGCCGAATACCACAACAGTGACACAAACATATATGAGGTCAGTCTTCTCCAGCCAGGCCAGAATCAAGCCCTTTCAATGGTTTTTACTCTAGGCCTTTGGGCAAGAATCATGGCTCAAGAGCACAAAGATAAAAATTTCAGTTTGTGTACCAGGATGATGAGGTATATGCAAATGCAAAAATCCCTGAAATTCCCCTCTGTTTATACAGCACCAGTGCCAATTTGTATAAACAGTCACAATGGTACTTTTGTCTGTGTTAGGGAAAGGTTTTTCGCAGCCCAAACAGCTGCTTTGAGTTTTAAAGAATAATTGCTTCTGGCTTTCTTGTTTATACAAGAAGCAGCAGCTTCAAGTTTACTAGCTAACAGAAACAATAACACTAGATCACTCTCTACACAAGTCTGTTTTTAATGAATTCTCTTACCAATCTATCCTCCTGAATCTGGCTAGGCAGGCAGCCACTGATAGAAACAAGCAACTTAACTTTTTTAAGACAGTTACTTTATTGTTCAATGATGTTTTCTTCATTACCATCCTGGTCCTTTTCTGTCAGACACATAGCAAACTGGAGCTTTCTACAAACCTAATTCAAAGTAGGTGGACAAAAAAAATGAGAGATACTGAACTCTAACAGTGCAATAAATGCCCTTTCACTTACATTTCAAAGTTATATACCTCAATGAAATTGTATATAATAGCTAGAAAGAGTCACATACAATTAAAAAGGAAAAAAGAACCCTTTACGCTTGTAGTGCAGAAAGAGCTACTTGTTAATAAAAATGCATCAAATGCAAATTTCTGCATTCAAAATTGGGAATCAGTTGTGAAACACTAAGAGTAATTTGTTCATTAGGAATTTTTCCAATGGCAAAATTAGTTGTCAAAATAAAATACCTGAGGAAATAAAGGGTTGTCCATTAAGAAAATAACAAAGAATAGACAAACATCATCACTCGGAATGGGCTAAACATAGCTGATCCTGCATTCCAGTGCCAGGAAGGAACTGTTAAGCCCAAGTTCTCTTCAAGTGCTAAGAACATCAACAAGGAAGCTTTTGCCCACACATCACTCATTAGAGTTAAATCTGTTCTTGTAACCCTTTTTGGGTAAAATTTTGGGGGGAAAGTCATTCTATGCCTACTAACCTAAAAATAACCATGAAAATAATTTAAAATGTCAAATGGCTTTCCGACACACTCTGTAAGAAAGGAACATGCAATGTTTAAGTATTGCATACAACAATAACAGTTGTATCTTTCCTCTGTATTTACCTCTCTATGGACAAGTACTTGTGGTGATATTCCTACTCCTCAGTTATTGCCATAGCATTTACTGACTTTCAGAGATAGGAAAGCACCATTAAAATTTGCTTGCAGTTTGTAGCCTTCTGCAGAGAGTTACAAATCTAACAATTTAAGGATCTGAATACTGAGATTACAGAAAGAGCTCCTTCCCTTCAGAAGAGGAAGGAATCCTAGTAAGTTATAGATGACAATTCCAGACAAGTGGGATTCTGCTCTTCAAGGCAGATTTGTGAGTATATCAAAAGTTCTGCACGTGTAAGATTCACTGACTTGAGTAAAGCTGTCTTCAGGGTGTTTTAGCTGTACCAGTAGCTTAAAAACATAATACCTAGTACATTTATCATCACCTCCTGAAGGAGTACAAGGCTAAATATGTCAGAGAGAAACTACGGGAGGAAAAATGTAAGAAAAATAAGGTACTGTCTTGAGGCTTTTCTTCCTTTCCTATTTCTATATGAAATTTCACATCTGAAATCAAATTGCAAGCGTGTAATTTTGCAAATTTACAAATCCTTAAAGCATAAACAGAAAACCAAAAGGATTAGAATTTAATACGTTGACATTTAAGTTCCAGGTTTTAATGCCTTGTGATATATGTACAGCATATTTACATGGTTAGATCTTTGGGGAAGCAAGTGTAATCAGTTTTAACTCATCTGTGCTTCAAAATACTGCTAATGAAAATTTACATCACAATTTTCAATCATGGGGAAATGCAAGTTAGAAAAACTGGAGACAAGAAAATACCTAAAAATAGATCCCTAAAATAAAGAATTTAATCAAAATGGCCTCTTTTCTCTTTGATATAGAACTTTAGAATTATCTATTTCAGTGTGTTTCTCTTCAGTGTCACTCCTCCATTAGCACTACAGGTATATAACAACTTCTAGATAAAACTAGGATAATGCAGTTAAAATCCAAATTGGATATAACACCCAAAATTGTGTCTTTCAAGTAAAAAAAGAAACAATTCTGAAACTCAAGTACTGTTTTGACTTTAAATGTATTTTTAAGATCCAGCTAAATCAGTATTTCTGCACATTTATTTTTGTTTACACCAGTACTTCAGTTACTAATAAAGGTGTTGCAACTAAGATGACTCATCCACACAGAAAACAGCATAAGGGCAGGAAAAAGGAAGAAAAGAGGAGAGGGACTCAATAAGTGACACAAACAGAGCTTTAGTGTCACAGTACCGTAGTTTAAGAGCCTGGAAAACAACTGCATCAGCACCCATATCCATGTATCCTGATTCCCTCTAAGTAAGAGTAATGTAACAAACACCACCATTCCATAGAGACCTTTCCTCCTCCTCTTTCTTGCTTACAAATTTGGGATCCTTTCCAAAGGATTTCCTGTGAGGGTAACATTTGCTGGGGTGTTTGTCTTTCACTCATTTTAATTGTGCATCTTTGTTGATAGCATCAGGCCATTGTTGAATACAAGCATTTGTTTTTAAACATATTTCAAAGAACACTTGCATGCTACAGCTTACAAAGTTTTACAGTTAAGAATGGGCTGCCATGGGACACTGTTAAACAGCCCAGAGATAGAGCAAATCCATGATGGGAAAATGAAGAGAAATAGAATCCCTAGAGGTGCATCTTATAACTAATATTTTGCAGCACTTTGGAAAACACAGACCATGTTACAAACATTACAGTTAAATACAAATAGAAACGTTTGACTACTTCCAAGCATTGAAGAGGCTTCCTCATGTGGACAAATTATGCATCACTCTTGCCTTCTTAACCTGCAAGCTACGGTATTTACTGAACAAAACAAGGGGAAAACCAGAATAATCACCAAATTGTTGTCATGTCATCTGGACCAGAATACCTTCAGGTCTCCCATTCATTATAGGAGAGTTAGTAGGTACAGTAATTTCCAATACTAAAACAGCCACGTAGCCCACATTCTCTAGTGTATGTTTTCAGCATTGGTGAGGTACTGGAACAGGTTGCCCAGAGAAATTGTAGGTGCCCCATCCCTGTAAGTGTTCAAGGCCAGGTTGGATGGAGCTCTGAGAAACCTGATCTAGTGAAAGGTGTCCCTGTCCATGGCAGGGGGGGTGGAACTAGATGATCTTTAAGATCATCAGTGTAGGATCCATGATCCTACATTAGCTCAGCACCCTGTTTCTCAGCATAGTTAGCAATCCAGGTGTATCACCAAACCAACAACATGGCTGTATAGCTTTTCAGACTCAGAAAACCAACAGCATTCAGTACCACCCTGCATCCTCCTTCAATACCAGTCTATACCCTCCATACTGCCATTTTCATTAGTTAAAGAGCAATTTGTGGTATGGCAGAGATGGAAGGAACAACTTTCGGATAGCAAAATACGAGAATCAATTCTCCAATACACTTCAACAGGGATCCATTTTTGGATGCTTTTGGCTACTTCTAGCTCTGCTGCCAAGTACATGTTTTTCATCAATAAAATACCAATTCACCTAAGATGGAGGTCAATATCATTAAACTATTATTAATAATCAGGCAACAGCCATACATAAGCAAGTATTCTACAGAGAAAGATTGACATGTCTGTTACAACAAATATAAGGCAAGTCATTCTTAGCATTGATAAAGACTCTTCAGAGTAGAATTTTTTCCAAGAGTTGAAAGAAATTACAGATATTAATTTCTACTGACTATTCTAAAAGCAAGGAGTACAGCTATGGTCCTGGAAACCTTTTGCTCTGACAGTAAGTAAGTTAAAAGGTCAAATATTGAACACGTTTTTTAAAGAGTGATTTAGTCACTGATCAAAACTACAGCTAGCCAACCCCTAAAAGAGAAACAACACTAGCCAGAATTTAAAAATTGGAATGCTTTTGAGAACTGCTCCATGACCTCAGATTCTATGACAGCATAAGTATGTGTGGATAGGATACATTAGTATGGGTGGATAGGAACAATCTCAACACTGCTGTCAGTCCAAGCATTCTTCAGCAGACTTAATTCTAGCTCTCTTTTCATAAATTAACAGATTTCCCCAATGTATTAAACAGTTTAACATCAAGAAATTACATCATCCAAGCTTAAAACTCTTTCATACATTTCTTCGAAATAAAGCTTTAAAGCAAAATCTTTAAATACATATAAAAGGTTGGTTGCCTGGACACCTGTAGAGCGAAGTCATATACACCAGCCCAGCCCACTAGAAGGAACTTTTGCCCTCCAGTTCTAAATGTGTTCATCACCTCCTTTTGATCTGATCAGCTGAACACAACTGTGTGCTTTACAACCTGGGCCGAACCAGTCATCCATTTCCCCCATTTGCACAACATAAAACACATTATTTGCATTAGCCTTCTTATGTCTTTGTTTGCAGCAGAACTAGTCCCGTGTTTCCACAGAACATTTCCTCCACTCCCCAGTTTTATGCTGTCACTGGATCTTGATCTTATCAAATGTGTGTAAACTAGTTTATTCTGGTACACAGTTTATTATGCTAGCAATGGAATCTGTATTTTCTCCAAACCAGAAGCTATTTCAGTACTGTATTTTATTTTCAATAGCATTTTCAAAATCTTAGTTTTTCACACCCATGGTTACAAAGAAGCTCGGTATCATGTGTCTTTGAAAATGTTATCACTTACAAAACACACAAATTCACAGATATGAGACACTCGGATATAAACTAATCCAAGGCTGAGCTGGAGCAAACATACAATTAAAATTAACTTAAGAGTAATGTATTTCAGTCCTTAAGAAGCGAGGCAATGCCTGTACACTTGTCGTCTAGTATCTAAACGTCACTCATCTAGTATGCAAATCTTAGGACTGCCAAATTAGATATTCAAAGGGTGTTTCTTTGATAGCATGCAGCCCTTTTACATATGTGATTTTCATGCTGGCTTCGTTCATGTGCTGTTCTAGTAGATCATTTCTCTTAAGCCAGCAACAGCCTTATGGCAGTATTGCATGGGTGGAAAAGGTATTTTCTTTCTTTACACAGTACTTTAAAAATAAAGAACGAGTATTACAATTATGTTTTATTATTTTGGAACTGTAATTCATTAACAGATTACTAGAGCTTTAACAAAAAGCCAGGTCTTCTTTGCTCTGCCCTGTACTTGGCCAGTCAAGCTAATTGTCATTCAGGTAGCACTACTCCTATAATAAAACAAAAACAAGTATCTATCCACACTGATCTGACTACCTCTAACAACTATACTCACATGGATAAGGGAGTGAAAAAAATCCCCAAACCAAAACATTCAAGCCAGCCCTAATTTACCATTAAGGTTGAAAAATCACAACATTCAAAAATTAAAATGAAGACAGTTGCATAGCTGACCCTGTATTTAGGCATTTTACAGCTGAACTCAGTCATACTACCTTTCAGGAAACTTCATCACAAACAGCTCTGAAGATGAATCATGATTACCTGGTTTAAAAAACTGTAGAAGCCCTGAGCCCCCCCTGCACAAGCATAGTACACCTTCCAGAATTCAGAATGGAGGTGTGTGACTTTAAACTCCTTCTTCCCAAAGGACAACACTACACACAAGTAAATGGACAGCAAATTCTCACGTCTGGCATCTTAGGCTAATTCAGTCATCCTTGCTTTAGAGTAGTCTGGTCATCCTTGCTGATACAGCAAAAACAATGAGAAGAGGACTGCTCACAGTGCAAGCAGTTAAATGACCACAGACAACTGCATTTTACTATTGTCACTGTTCTTTATATTCTGGAGATCATCCATCATTATCTCTCTGAAATTTGCTTGACTGATGATGCTCTGATCTATTTGGTAGCATCATAGCATTTTCTCAAGATAAGCAAGATTTTTTTCCCCAAACTGGAACTTCAATCCATATTCACACTCAATCCACACGGAAGAATATGAGGAGAGATGTTCTTCATTCCACAATAAGTAAAGCTTCTAATAGCTGCAGGAAGTCAGGATTAAAAAGTAACATGATTTTTAGGGAACTATCTTTGATTCTTGACAGGGAGACAATCTATTTTGTAAGTTATCTAAAAACTATCACCGGATCGGTCTGGATTTCATTATAACAGAAATTTAAGATTCTCAAAAGACTGCTTGTGTGTTCAAGCAATCTGCAGAAAGCACCTCTAAGTAGACTTTTCTTTTGCTGCACACGGAAAACTTCACATCTATTACTGTATGCTCTGGCAGTTTTTATTTTAGCAGTACAGAAAAACTGCATTTAGGTTACACTCAGCACAATTCAGCAAAAACCCATCCTTCAATTCTGTGTCATCTTCAATACTAAAAGACAGATGCATCTGTATTTTAATAAGACATGGGGTCTTCCCCTTTTTGCACTGAGTCCTGACAATTTGAAAAACGTGGTAAATGCCTTAACTACATTTCAACTCAAAAAATTGTATATACACCAATACTTTAGGAAAAAAAAAACCAGGAGAATCATAACTAGGCTTCATTTTTTTCCCCAGAGAATAGTCTTTATGCATGTTCAAGCAATGTGCTAGTATTGACATAACAAAGGTTGTCATTTGCTAGTATTGATAGCATTCCAGATGCTAAACTAACTTCCCTATCTAAAAACTCCACCTTCAACTTTTAAAACCATAATGAAAATGCAGTATAAATCAATCTGACAAAAGGATTAATTATGGGAGCCCAACGAGGAAGTGTTTTGGAATACCACTAGTTTTAAAAGCCATTTACAGTTAAAATGTGACCAAATAATTGCTTTATACAAATGACACTTCATATGGAAAGCCAAATAAATTGTAACAGCTTGTTTTTTCTTGCCATTATTCTTAGGTGAATTTATTATAAGTTACTAGAAGACACGCATAGTGCATGCCAGATGAGAACTCTGTATTTATAGCACACTAAGTCAGTCAGCAAACACAATCTACTAAAAATATCCCCAATGGTATGCAGCACACCCACCCTTTAGGGACACTTCACAGGCTGTGGTGGTCTGATTTTTAGACAGAGCAGACAAGCAAAAAGAAAACACCCAGGTAGGTCAGTTCCTAAAGACAACTAAGAGTAAGAGTCAAATCCCACACAACACTTGGTATTCTGTTTGGCAGGCAGTCAGACACCCTAAGCCCTATGAGATTTTCCTACGTGCTTCCTGATCTCTCTAGGTCAATACTATTCAATTTCCACGCAGAAAATAGAAGCATGTCCTGAGTGAAAGTGAGAACCAGCCTCATTCTTTCTATGGCTTACACTCCCATTTTTGCAAGCATCAGGAATTTGAAGCCTACCAAACAACAGACATCAAAGAGATCTGGATACACACCGAGACATCCTTATGAAAGTCATAATGATCATTTACAAAGGAAAGGTGGCTTTGGGAACACAGGCACTTGTTTAGGGATTATATAATCCCAGATAACAGACAGTAAAAACACTTTCCTAGATGCTTAAGAAGTGCTGTTCTGGTTTTACTCAGGTAATTGTGATTTTATACATATTGTTTTCTTTTGATTGGTAAGATGCATGTCTTTAAAGATATTTCACAATAAAAACTAAGAGCTTTCAAAGGTTTCTCACTTTCTTTTCATGGGTTAAACATCTACAAGAAAAGCACACTCTGCTACCAAAGTAAATGAACACAATCTGTAGAAATTACCACACGTCTCTCCTGAAACCAATTAAGCTATTAACGGGCAGCACACACACAGTAGAAAATATTTTAAAAAAATATAAGATAGGTTGTATGCAAGTAGCAGAGAAAACCTACCCAAAAATCTCCATAACGTTATTCAAAACTTAAAAGTTTCCTGCAAGAATAAGACAGCAAATCAAGAACATTTGCATGATCAAGTTTTCCATGAACAGCTGGCAAGAACAGGAGAGGAGAACTTACCCAAACAGATGTGTAGGCAATGTGTTCTAAAAATAGTTTTGAATTTCTAGCAGTGACAAACGGCTTTCTTTATAAGACAAAGAAATTACTTGGGAGGTTGTTGGAGACTAGTCTGCAATTATGTGACAAAACATGAAGAGAGACACCCTGACAGAATATCTGGGCAAGATAGGTATTCAGAAGACATTAAAGAGGAAGGCCTTTGTTTGAACTGGCACTGCAAAGGCTCAATCAGGTATTATCACTGCCTTGATAGCCAAAAGAAATATTTATATACGCCATTACAATTAGGTAGTTTCCTTTTCTTCAGATGGTTAACTATTTACATTTCTCCCACAAATGCAGTGTTGGTATTTTTTATTATTTGGCTTCTTCTAACCCCTTCCGTTTACCATGAAGGAAGAGAAAAAAAAGAAGCCCTTCAAAGAGCCTCTATCATACACCTCAGTCTTTACTTCACTGCCCCAGGCTCCTTATCACAGAGACCTGTCTCCAACTGAAAGAAATGAAAGATGGCTCCCAGGGGCTTCAGGAGCACTACTAGAAGCTCCAAACAGTTCTTTCAGCTCACTTTGTCCAAACACTTAACATTTGAGACTAAAAGCACTCTCTAGACTGAGCTGGAGGAGGCAGTTGGTGGTTTTGGAACATTTGCTACTTTTTCTTGTCCCCTTTTTAGGAGGGTTTACACCTTTGCTGCCAGCCAGGAACTGTATGCTACACACTGAATGCATGCAGAACAGAAGAGCCCACTAAACACAGGAACAGTGAGACCCTGAAAAGGAATTGGATTCCTCAAACCCTTTTGTCCCAACAGCTCTTCTGAAGCCCCTTATCAATAGACTTATCCTTGGACTGCCTTCCTAGCACATTGGATTTTTCAGTCTGTGTTTTGGTTAAGGGGATGTTAATGCATTTCCAGAATCTCCCATATCTTCAGAGACTGCAAAACTGACTCCTGTCTCTCCTCTGGAGTCAACTCATTGCTATAACTAATAGAAAATGAGGCACACATCTATCTCTTCCCTCTCCAGCTATGTGGTTGGAAAGTTATGTGTATGCATACAGACATGTTTGTATTTCTCTCAACTTTCAGACTGGTCTCCATTTTAACCTTCTGCAATCAGCACACTTCAGCCAGCCTCTAATTCTTCCAAAGTGGACAAACATGGATATGATTGTGTTTCACTGGCACAGTCAAGTGAATAGAAACAAGTCAAAACACCAAAGCAGAGACAGCTCCTTCACTTTTACTGTTTTACACCTTGTAAGACCTATGAAGTACGACAGCAAAACTATCTGAAAATGCACATGGGATTTTTTTTGTGTTCACAACAGCAAATAGAAATGTAATCATACCTTTAAAAAAGGGCAGAATTTGTTATAGCTTTCATTAGACTAAATCTTTACACTCTTTCCTCATTCTGAATGGCTAGGAAGCAATTTAGAGAAATACATCAAAGATTCACTGGCTTTCCTCAAACATAAAAAAAATTCCAACTGCCAGGAAGATACATCTAGTGGTACCAAGACATACAGGCTGAAACTACAATAGCAAGTTTCACTGCTTCTAACGTGATTCACATGGACAGGATATCCCAACAGTCTCACTGCAAGGCTGGCTTCACAGCACTTCTCCCAGTTCAGGGGGTGAAAACCTCAGAGCTATTCCAACTCCTTTGGCTGGTAACATGGGAGCAGCATTGAAGTTTGAATTGTTTAAAAGTTTCGTGATTTCTCAGAGCAACAGTACTTGTGTCATACTGGAAGAGAAGGGCAAGAAAGTGAGCAAAAGATAGTCATACTCTCCAAAAAAAGGTGTGGGAAAAATGAGAACCTCAAGAACATATCCAAATGCATCATATAACTAAACAGATCTGATGGGAAACCAAACAAGATGTGACTTTCTAGTCAGTTTGAGAGATGTCTAAAAAATTTCTTTTCTGAGAATTCACATCATTCTTCTACTGATACCTGCTTCCTACAATCCAGTTAGGAATTCAGGTTATAACCTGAGGCTTTCATAAACTTTTTTTTATAGAATGAAGAATCGATTCATTAGTTCTACCAGCTATTATTACAAATAGATGCTACTATAACATATCTATAAGTTTCTACCCATACTGTGCAACGTACATTCAGTAGCTAGTGATAAATCCTGCATTGTAAAGTACTTCATAAAAAAATGTCTGATCATTATTTGGCTTAAGAAGTACATAACAAACTTCCTTCTCCTAATAAGAGATGCAACTCTTATGCACATGCAACTTAATCTCCAAATTATTACTACAAATCTTGGCATATGCCTGAAAGCTGTTAACAGTTGTATCTGACAACACTATAGATTTAAAAACCTGTCTATAAATACATGATAAAAAATTGTATATGACTGTATACAACACGATCTGAGATTTTGATAATATTTGTACAGTCTCTGCTCAATCAACTTGAATAAAGAACTGATGTGGAAATTAAAAAACTCAGTGTGAGTTTCTGCTATCTTCAGTTGAATTTTTATATGTTATTCCCTAAGATACTCTTCAGACAAAAAAAGTTTAAAGCCTTTGTTGTATTATAACAACCTTCCCAAGAGCAGCTTTAAATTTGAACACCTAGGCGTTTTCACCAAGAATTCTCCCAGTTATGACCACCCAGAAACAGGAACACAAACACAAAGCAGGTTCTGAGGAGCTGTCAACATTTTAAGTGATGAAGTAACACATCAGCAGTTACCCAAAACAAAAAAAAAATTTAAAAGACCATCCATTTTTAGCTGAACCAATTGCTGCAAGCATCACTGACAAAAACAAGGCATACTGTAAGTACAGCAGTAGCTTTGCTGCAGTGCTGACAGTGTACACACCACTATGTAATGCCTAAAAACACAGTGGAAAAACTAACTGTGGATCTCAGGGTCAACTCTTCTACACACTGTTCATAACAGAAGGTAAGAATATTTACTTTGGGGAAGTCCCATTCACTGAGGAACAGAGAAGGGAAACTACTGGTCAAAATTCCTGATAAGTGTTATCACCTTAAAGGAAGCTGGAACTTGTTACTGTGCTGCAAGAAAGCTCTTGAATGTCACGCACAGGTTTGGCCCCTGCATCTGGGAGTGCCATAAGATCTTAAGGAATTTGGGTCTCACTGTACTTAATGCTCTAAGCCTACTTCAGGCATGCTCACAGCACAAAGCTAAACACACATATATTTGTTTTGTGAGACCAAGGCCCCTAATTCCTGAGTGAATTGAACTCTCCTAGAGATGAGGCATAAAATCACAGAGCAGTATTTACTCCACTGTATGTTGTTCATAAAACTGCACCAGCCTGAGGTCAGACAGGAACATGAGACCTTCACAGTCAGGAAAGGCTTTTATTACTACAGTTCCTATTAAAGGAACATAGACAATAACTGAACGTACTTTCCAATACACTGACATAATTTTTATATTTTCATTCAAATGGCATATTAACAAGCATAGTATGAATTTAAGTATGTTACATCAGAGGGTTAGTATTTATACATTACTTCAGCATGCAAAACAACTCAGTAAAAGTGACAATAGAGTGTAATTTACTAATGGCAAATTAATGACTGTAATTTAACAAATGCAACACCCACGTGTCACTGACTGATGAAGCCAAGCAGTATGCCTAGAAACACACATAGTTGGAGATTCAGTTCAACTTACAGAAGTTATTCTCGTTCTTTTTTATTTTAATTCTCATAGAATTGCTATACAAATCCTCAAAATTAATTTTGGCAGTTTTCAAGATAAAAAGAAATAAGAAGAAACAATTCAGCTAATTTGCAAGTTACAAAACAAGGGAGGGGACTTCAAGCATGCTTATGATACACAAGACAAATGCCAGATACCACACCTAGACAAGCTTGAGCTAGTTACCATTAGGACAAAAACAATGCTTCAAGTTATTTTTCACCATGCTGATGTTACTAATGTATGATCTCCAGCAGGGCTACTTGCTCCAAGCATCCAGTTCTTACAAGGAATCAAGAAAGCACAAAGCATGCAACTAAATAAGGATGGCAACACTGAGTGCGATATGGGGTGATGTATCACTGATATCACAAAATATTTAAATTGAAAAAATGAATAATGTTTCAAGTGAATCCTTTCATAGGTGTTGCAGTGTTATATGATTAAAGAGTTGTTCATCCCAATAAGATATACTGAAATTTTTAACGAAGAAGTAGATTCATGACCATCTTGTGACCGCGTAAGGGCAGTGTATCTTGAAAATTGCTACTCACGCTCTTCACATATAGCACTCCTTATTTATTAGTGAGTAGATAGAGTGTACACCCCTCCTGGCATTCTTCCTGCACTGGTAAAAGCAACAAGCTTTGCATAATTTCAGCCTCTATAGTCTTTAATATAACAGTGTCAAAGATTTGCAAAGGACAAAATACACTGTAGTAGAGCAATTAAAAAATTACTATGTGCCATAGAAAAGATCGAATTCAGAGTTACTTTGAAGAGACCTTCCTGCATCTGAACAAAACTTTCAAGGTTATTGATCCTCATCACATTTACATTTAAACAACTCACTCCTGGCAGCAAGTCAGGTTGTAATATAATGGAGACAAAAAAAGTTTCACCTTTGAGCAACAATTGGCTACACATTCTAATAATTCCCTTTTGCTTAGCCCGAGCTGCACAATGCTCCATGACAGGGGCATCCTTTCATCACCAAGAGAAACGTATGCACCTTATTCCTCCTCAAGCTACCTTGATGGTGTAATGAGCATCCTTCCAACAAAGCACTCCTACTGAGTAGCTTAGTACTATGGTAATAGTTACGTTTAATTTCTAAAGAGAAAATATTACTATAATGGGGTTTGACGGGTTTCTGTTAAGGTTTGACCACTGGGATGAGGCAGTTTTAGAAATAGGAAATAACAGCTATGTGTCTCGAAATCAACACACCAACAAGAGGCGGCAGGTCATACGGCTAAAACCTCACATACCCTGCGAGGGTCAGACCCCAGACAACTCTGCTTTGGCTAAAAACTGTTTGAATTACAGAAGACAAGAAAACCAACCTGCAACAAATAGTATTTACAAACGGATCAACAAGAACACAGAAACATTGGAGTTTTACATTAGCTTCTTCTTCCCCCCCCCCCAAAAAAAAAGCATTTGGGGAAGTTAGTTAGTATTTAGAAAGGTTAAAATAGATGTGCATATATGTGAATTATCAATTCAATGCATCCATTAAAAAATCAACTTGCACATTAACGTTTGACCTATATAAGCAACGACCTTTAGAATAAGCAGTACTGAAAGCAGTCAGCAACTTTGAAAGCAGCTGGCAACTAACCAAGAAGATTTTTAACTTTAAGTTAAAGAACACGGGCAGCAAAATGCTCGTCCTATACAGCCCAATTCATCTCGGTATCGCAGGAGAGACAAAAACCTACTACTTGCTCCACGTTTAATATGCTTCTGAAAGGGCCTCAGCTTCTCGGTTATTTCAGTTTAGCCGAATGTTTCTCATGCCTCGAGAGCACGTGTGCCCATCCTCAAGGCTACAGGGTAGCGGTGCTGCAAGCCTGTACTCCAGTGGCACGAGCAGCTATCCGGCTCAACTCATCTCTTGCGGGGGGAAGGAACAAGGAACAAGGAAACTTATTTTAACTTCTGTTTTTCTTCATTGACTTTCTGAACAGAGAACTCGTAAAGAGGAACAAGCATCAGCCACACGTTAATCAGTACCTAAAGAGGAGTTTGGTCCGATTTTAGAATAAACGGCGGAGACACATGATCCAATTAAATTCTAATTATGTAAGTAGTAGGCACTGATTACAGCTATTAGAGCCTAAAGTCGCCGGCTGGAGACGCTCCGCTTCCTCCCCCGCCGCCAGGCTCGTCTCATTTTTAACTTCCCCCCCCTTCACAGCCCTCCCTACAGACAATAGGAGACGCCGGCCCGAGAGCCCCGTCTCCAAACCCATGCCCCCTCCGGCGGACACCAGCGTGGAGGAGCCGCCGCTCTCCCCCGAGCGATGTCCCGGAGTCCCACCTCGGGGCCGAGAGCCGGGGAAAGACCCCCCACACTCACATCCCACCGCCCGCGCCCCCAGCCCCGCAGCGGCGGCAGAGGCAGCGAAACCCCCCCGCCCGGCCGGCGCCCCTTACCTCCGAACAGGTGCGGCGAGAGGTGCGCGGGCAGCGAGCCGATCACCAGCCGAGGCCCGCCGGAGGAGCTGCCGGAGGAGCCGCCGCCGCCGCCGCCCCCCGCGGGCCGCTCCCGGCCGCCCTCCTCCGGGGTGCTGCTGACCGAGTCCTGCGAGCCGTAGGGGCCGACGCTGTGGAGGATGTTTAGGGCGGACTGCGCCGCCCGGGCGCCAGAGGCCGTGGCCCCCCCCAGGGACCTGCTCCGGGGTGCCGACCCCGCGGCACCCCCCGCCGCCGCCGCTCCTCCGGCCGCCGCCGCGCCGCCCGGAGCGGCGTGAGGCGCCGCCGCCAGGTGCGCGTACCGCCCGCCGGCGCCCGCCGAGCGCCCGCCGGTCCCGTTAGCGCCGCCGCCGCCGCTGCTGCTGCTGCTGGAGGAAGGCAGATCCCCGCCCGAGTACGCCCGGGTGCGGCCATTGGCGGCGGTGGGGCTGCTCTGCTTCGCGCCCATGGTCCCGCCGCCGCCTGGCGCTGCCCGGTGCCCTTCGCCGCCGCCTTCCCCGCGGCGCCGGGGGGTGGTGGCAGTCCGGCCCCGGCGGGGCGATCCGAGGCGCGGGTCGCGCCGGGGAGAGGGGAAAGGGTTCGCCGGGGGAGGGGGACGGGTCGCTCGGTGGGTCGGTGTGGAGAGGGGAGAGCCGCCCGCCGGGATCCGGCTCAGCTGGCGGCCCCGGCGCGGCCGCTGCTGGCGGGTCCGGGGCGCCACCATGAGCTGCTCGGGACGGTGCTGGCTCCCGCCGCGCGGCCTCTTGGCCCCGCCGCCGCCGCTGCTGCTGCTGCTGTGCCCGCCGCCGCCGCGACCTCCGCCGCCATCCTCCTCCGCCGCCGCTGAGCCCTGTGCGGGGCACCGGCGGCAGCAGCGCCGCCGAGGCCGCTCGCTCGCCCGCGGCGCGCCGTGCCCGTGCGAGGGAGGCGGGAGGGGGCGGTCGCCCGGCGCAGCCGCTCCTCTACCGTGTCGCCATGCTGGGGGCGGCACCAGCGGGCGGGGTGCGGAGCGGTTACGGCGGGCGGGGGCCGCCGCCTCTCCTTCCCTCCCCGCGCCCGGCGGGAGACCGGCCCCCGGCGGCGGCGCAACGAGCCGGGCCCGCCGCCTCGCCCCGCCTCCCTCCCCGCTCCTCCCGCAAGGTGCGGGGCAGCACCAGGTGAGGCCCCGCCTGGGCTCCGGCCGTGCTCCCTAAGGTGGGTAAGGAGGTCCCCTCTGCTGGAGACAGACACACAGACACGCACGCACACACATACACGCTGTCCACCTGCCCGTAGGGGC
The DNA here is from genome assembly GCF_025592945.1 of Manacus candei. Lineage (NCBI taxonomy): Eukaryota > Metazoa > Chordata > Aves > Passeriformes > Pipridae > Manacus > Manacus candei. The sequence goes on along the minus strand of NW_026138074.1, from coordinate 3,986,716 downwards.
TGCCCTGCCGGGAAAGGAGTGAATGAGCAAGAGCGCGGTGCTCGAGGGCGGCAGGCGGCCCCTGGGTCCGCTCTCCCCTCGAGCCCCGGCAGGTAAAGGAGGAGCGGAGCGGTGCAGCGGGAGGCGGCTCGGCGGGGCGGGCAAGGCCGGGGCGGCGGGTGCCCTCCTGCCGCCCGGTTCTCTGCTCTTGCGGCTCCAGCAGACGCCCGGATGCCCGACCTCGGCGGCCGGGGCGGCTCCTGGTTGCTCGGCTGGGCCGCTCCCCGAGTCCCAGGCTGGCGGGGCGGGCAGTATAAGGGCCGCTTGGCCCCGTCGGGAGCTCTCCCGGGTCCGGGGCTTCCAACCTGGGCGGTTTGCTGCCAGTCTCGGCTCTCCTGGAATGACGGCATACCAGGAGACATATGGGACGTATGGGGAAACTGGACAAGAAGGATGAAAATCTCGTGTCTCTGGTTCACAGGCGATACAGGAAAATTCCGTAGACCTCAGTCTCTCACTCAGAGAAAAACTCATATTTTTACACAAGAATTGACTAACCTGAAGATTTTGGCCCAGTGAATAATATCCATGTGGATAACAGGCTTGGTTTGCTCCTGACAAAATTATCAGAGACATAAAATTATTTTGTTCTTTAAAGGTATGTGATGTTGAATGTCATGTACACTGAATTTATATAAATATGATTCCTACAATCACTCATTCAAGGAAAACTGTTTTTATGGATTACTGTCTGTTCTAATACAAGGTATGTCACCATGAAGCACTGCTACACACCGACTCAGGTCTCTCCATCATACTGTCTCGGTAGGGACCCCAACTACATTCCTGCCTGTGTCACAATGGCATAGAAGCCAAGCTGATTTACAATTAACACAATAAAACTGATCAAAACCTTAATTAATACACAAAGTATTATGTAACGTTTTCTGTATTACATGTTATTATTACATGTATTATGTATATATAAGGTACAAACCTAACATTTACAGGTACATGTTCCATTTACATGGAACATTACATGTACACTTACGGCATATTTGATGTTCCTCCTCAGATGCAAATAGGCACAAAGGCCTCCCTTTCCCCCTCCTTTCACCATCTCTGTTACAACTGCGTGTGGTTGTGTTCTGGCATCAGTGCAGCTCACAGCTGAATTTGCAAAAAGAGGTACCATAGTTGGGGGTGGCACAAGAGATTACTAGCCCCAACTCTTCATTCCAACACCACTTTTCTGGATAGCTGAGACACTGTGAATAATCTGAACCCCATTTAGAGGATGCTGCTGTAAACTATTGCCCGTTTCAGTAAGAGGCAGTGATTCCACAGCTGTCTCATGAACAGCTTGGTCCTTTGTGTGCTGGGTGCTGGGCAGACAGCTGGGGTCGATAATCTGCCGTCCCAAGCTATGTCATCCCCACTTGTGAATTATAAGCTGCAGTCTCTCCTAGCAGTGGTAGATACTCCAAAGTAGATCAATCATGAGCACTTTCTAGTTGTTTTCTACAGAAAAAAAAAATCAGTGTGAATACACTGTCTGCTCTACCACTGATTACTTTTTAAATCCTTGTCCAGCTTCAGCCAAATCTCAGAGACATTAATTGTATAGAAAATAAATGGTTATGTAGAAGATAGAGATCCTAATGTTCCCACCAAAAGGAAAGCTACCGTAGGAATTCCTATCTTGCTGGATTCCAAGAATCTGCTCAGGCAAGGGATGTTGCAAACATGACTCATAATTTCTGCTGCTCACAGAATGCCTGTGGCATGTTGAGCCCTATTGGAGCAGGTTTAGAGGGAGCATGCTCAGAGTTTTATGGAGTTTTTAAAATTTCCACTACTGAGTGCTAGTAGAGCTGGTCAGCTGCTAGAATAAACAGCATTTTGAAAGTAGTACATTGCTACACAGTACCACAGTACTTTCTGTATTTTTTTTACAGTGGATCTAAGAGTTGAGCAGGTATTAAATACAGATTATATTTGACTGTGAATAACCTTTTATTCAATTTAGGATTAAAATATAAAATCTATGGGGGGAAAAAAAGCTCTTAAGATATCTAGCCAGTTACTGTCTAACAGTCAGAAAATTACCTTTAACAGCATAGGATATGTGACAGAAAAAAAGTCACAACAACAGTCCAGCCTGTGTTCCCTTCTCAGAGAGCATGACTGTTTCCTATGCTTTTGGTTTGTTTATTTGTTTTTTTGAAGGCTTCAGTTTTTGTTTTGTATCTAGGACATATTTGCAGCTCTCCCACTATCAAGTGTGAGTCTAAACAAGACACATATCTCAAAGAACACCTAGATCTTCAGAAAAGCAATGTGTCATGCCTCTGAGCCAGCTTTCTCCCCTCTATTCTCCCCGTCTCTCTTAAAAATGGTTGAATAGAGATTTTTCTGCATATCGAAATTTGCTTTATATCAGCAACAGTACAGTTAGGTTTTCAGGCTAACGTTTCTTCTAACAAATGTCTACTAGTCTTTTAGTCTTGTAGAGGCAAGTACCTGGCACTGTAACCTCCACCCCTTTGTTCATTAACACACTCCAGAAATAGTTTGCATAAAAAATTCCTAAGTTAAAAAAAAGTAACTAGTGATGAGAAGAAACAGTACAGAGAGAAAGCAGAATATCTTGGTGCTGACCATATTTCCACAGATTTCAAGGACTCAATGGAAAGCAGATAGTTATATAAAAATTGACTTTGATAGGCCTATATGGGTGAATGCTGCTATTATTCCTGTGGAAACATATCTAGGGACTCTTATTCATACTTAAATAAGCACTACTTGTTCCTTGTCCAGGATAGTGGGAAAAAACTGGTTTAGACAGGCAAATATACTTGCTGTTCTTTGTTACAAGCTGCATACCTCCACTTCAGTTCTGGTTACACCACCTCATCTATCAGCAACTGAAAATAATGAACTTGTTTCTTGACCAGTTTCCTTGAACATACCAAGTGGCAGGTGTGCCCTAGGCATACAAAATTAGCCGTCAATTCATAATATTGCACATTTTGGAAAATGTGTGCTGATAAATGGAACAGGGGTCTGCATTTTACTCAACAGTGAGCTATGCAGACAGATCAGCCCCCCTCTCCCTCCCTGCCCCCTTCTTTGGTGGCTTTTAAAGGGACACTGAAACAAGGATTTAAGCAAGGTTTCATTTCTGACAGAAGCATCTGACCCTGCACTAATAAAGCCAGCCAGAGTTTCATTCTCTTCAGAACTGATCAGACACTCTTTTCTAAAGGAGAAAGATTTAAAAAGTAGCAGCACAGACTCATAACATGCAGCTTAATTTTATAATAGCTAGTGTGGGCTCCTAAAAGGGTTTGGCCAACTAGATTTTCTGAGCAGTTACCAAACTAGAAGTGCACAATGTGATTGGCAGAGATCAGTGCAGTTTTTACATTACTGTGTATTTCATCTGTTTAAAATAAAAAGTGCTGCGCACCGCTTCTGCACAGATCCTGAAAATAGACACTTCTGATGTGTTCTGTTGCTCATAGAGAAAACAAAACAGAACACTTTGTCCCTCTGAAATAAGATGTGTAAAAGACACATGCCTTCCATCTGTAGCTAGAGTAAGCCATCCAGCAGGCAAGGGTTTTATACATTCACATCTGTATCCTAAGGGAAATAGGTCCCATATTATCCCTCTCAGTGTGACCCATGAAGTATACATAAACTTGTTGTAGGAATCTCTTTAGATATATTTTAGTGTCAGTGAATCTTCGGCTAGTGACTGGTATTTCAATGCAGGAGACCCTGTTATCCAGTATCTTAGATTTTTATTTGCATTGAATAACTTTTTGTATGTATTGACTTTAATCCTATGGAGATTTATGCATATGCTTACACCGACGTATGAAAAACAGTTCTGCAACATGTTGTGATCAGTCTTCATGGAATAAAAAAAATAAGCAGCTTTCAAGCTCAAGGTTTAGGTCGTAAAATTATTCTGGAAATGTGTGGTGATGCTTACAAGGATAAGGAAGTTTATCCTTACTTAATAAAAATTCTGTTAAAGCCATCTACCTTTTGTTTGAAGTTTATGCTTTTTTGAAATTTCTATCACACTGCAGACAGTATGCTTGAATTTTTACACTAGAGGTACCCGTAGAGGAAAGTGGTGTTCACAGGAAAGATAACTTGATCTTAAAAATAAGCTGACATTTTGACTGGCCTTATTGATTGACCATTTGGTACAGAAAAAAATACTTGGAAATAACATACTTCAAGAAATGGCAACTTCTGCTGTGCACTTCATTATCACATGCTACAAAATAGTACTTTAAGAAATATACTTCAGTCTAAGATTTTTCATAGGAAAGGGCATTCACCATAATAATTTCTAAGCTGTTCTACATTCACAGTTGTATTACTGTAACCACGGAGTACCCGTGTAGGTAACCAAATGCAATATCAAATGCTATTCATATGAACTTGCCATTTTAGTACATGATCAGGCCAGTACTGTTACCAGTTCACCCATAAACTCTATTAGTTTTGCTCGTTGGTGGGGATTTTTTGTTATCAGCTTTGAATCAGTTATCCTACTGTGTAGTTTACTGACCTTTCATGCAGCTATAGCTCCCCCAATGCTATCTTTCTTTAGAATCTACTGTGCAGCTCATTTTTCTTATATACTCAAGGAACAACAGAAGACAAGTAGCTGCTTAGACTATGCCCATTTCTACACTACAGGCATTTGCACCAATTCATAAATGAAGTGACATCAATGCATGTTTATCTGGGTAAGGCGTGGGATGTGAGTCCAGGGCAGATGAGCTGACATATAAAGGTCACATCGAGCTCATTTTTCTGTTTCTGTGATTTCTAAGAAGAGGGGGTGGAGGACAAACCAGCATATGGGAAGTATGTTTACTCTCTTATTTTCAGATCTCGTGTATTGGTGCCCAGCAATGCCAGCTGAATGTGGATTCAGGAGTTGGGGGAGGACTATCGGTCACCTAAGCTCCCTTTACTTGGGCAGAGAGAAATAATGCTAGTCTTTCAAGCTATATTCCTGAACTACACTAATTTGCTTTGCAATGCGGGGTGTGACCGTGAAACCCCTCTGCAACTAGAGAGGCAGCTGGCTTTACAGAGAGCCTTATCTAGAGCAGTTTGTCATAGTTAATAAGGAAGGCACTTCAAGATGTGACATAGTTAAATCAGTTTTCAGAAAGTGATTTCAAGCAAGCTCTTTTACAGGATACATCTTTTGTTATTGGTACTAATTGCCTGAATGCCAGATATCTAGAGGAAGAGGTGAGTAAATGGAAAACAGTGTTACAGAAAAATAACAGTGAAATATGTAGGAGTCAAAGCAGGTGGTAGAGCCATGTGACATTAGATTTGCCAAGTACAATTTGTATTCTCTCAGGTTCTGTATTATCTGCCAAATATTACCTTAACTTCTCAGAATCCAGAAGAAAAATTACCTTTGTCCTTATTTTTGCACAGTATTTGCTAATGTTTTATATTTTTACTAATTTTTAATTAATATTCTATAGCCTCCTACTTTCAGTCTACTACTGATAAGCCTAATAATGAGAAACAAAAACACCCTAGGTAGTTACTCATAGGAATGTTAAGCACATCTGCTTGGGCAGTCACACATTGCACTGACTTTGTGCAACAGAATTCAAAGGGACAGTAACAACCTTAAAGTATAATAAAAGCAAGGCATACTAATGTATGCATCAGGGTAATACTTTAATAACTAATGCATAGTGAAGAATACAAAAGTACATAACTGAATTTTTTTGAAGGCCTAGATCACAGCTGCAACTAGACCGAGTTGGGAGGAATGTCAGAGAGCTCCGCTTTGTGTTCTCTGCCAGAAACATTTTCTGCCGCGGCTTCTGTGCATCACGCCTGGTGTAAACCAAGCACGAGAGTGGTGTAAAAGGCTCCATCTGTCGTGTTGGCTCAGATCCACTTGACAGAAGCCAGAACCCATAAGAGATGAGAAATCAGAATTGTGAACCCACTTCCTCCTCTCCCTACTTTGCCCTTCCCCAGTTTGTACTTCTCCAGGAGCAAGAGAGGCAGTGTCTTGTTCTAGTTGCTGCTTGCAAAATGAGGGGAGTGGGGATGCTTCATGCATCTTCCTCAGTCCTCCCATAACAGCACAGGGACCACTCACAATTTAGACTAAAGGAATTAAAATTCTTAAAGAAAGAAAATGTTTTCCAAAGAATGGTAGAACCAGTCATTTCACCACTTCAGAAAGCCAATGTACACTTCCTGGCTGGTTACTCTGCCTCAGGCTGGTTTCAGTTCAGTATTCAGAAAATGCCAAGCAAACAGTAAATCAAGTTCCAGTTAGAACAGTCCTTGCAACAGGCTGGTGTAGCAAAACATTTCTAGATTATGCAATGTCTTTCTAGGCAGTAGGAATGCAAAGACTCAGTCTTGTCAGTAGGTTCTTGTTGAGATGCAAACTGTTAGTTACAGGGCTAATCATCCCCATGGAGCACCTATGCAATGCTACCTTAGCAGGGTCACAACTTATCAAGATAACTCAGAACCGCTTATATTCTTTGTTATTTTCTAAACAAAGCTTTTGCTCTGGACTTACGGTAGCTCCTCTTTAACTCAGTCATGATATGGTCACAAAATAGATAGGGCCCTTTTACAGCCATATTGATCCCAGTCAAGGACAGAATGGAGTTGTACACTTTCCACGTGGAGTTCAAATAGTAAACAAAAGACTTGTTTTGTAGGAAGCACATCCTGAGGCTGGAAAAACTTGTATTCATTCTGGGTGGCAATTCTTCCTGTCTTTGACAATACAGAGCAATTTGGTATTGCAAGTCCACACTGACATCTAGTGCTGAAAAAATTGCACTAGCCAATGAGGAAACAAAGAAGAAAAATATGTTGGATTGGAATGAAAAATCTAAAAATATAGCAAATCATCCCTCCTGCCTTATGAAAATGACAGTCTGTGGTTCTGTCCAGTGGGCAGGAGGTGCTTGGCTCCATGAACTTGGGTGCTATGGGGACATCCCTTAGAGAAATGTACAGGGTATCAGGTCTGACAGCCAGACAGCATAGCAAGCCCTGGCTGCCCCTGAAAACTGCTCTTGGGTACATGAGCAATCTAGAGCTGATTTTAAGTTTGTTTTTTAGTCACTGCTATTGTAGGACTTGGTCTGGAGCTACATAACTAATAGACCACTGCTGCCAATGGCTTGGTAATCTTGATTTTACAAACAAAGACTTCACAAGGATGAAATGTTCTCACCTTCCAACCCGAGAAGAGAATTTCCTGGTACATTCGGAAGATTCCACACTCTAAGGTTTTTCTAGGGAAGGGGGTCATTTGTTTAACAGTAGCTTTTAGTCCTTGATATTATCTTACTTCCAAGTTTAATACAAAACATTCTCATCATTTTTACACACACACAAAAATTTGCACTTTTTAATATTTTATTGTGCCTTTAAGGGCAGGCAAAGATTGTAAAAGAAAATATTTGTGATTTTTTTATCGTAATTTCTATCTTCCATGGGAAAGTAAGAAGTAATCATAATGTACAGAATAATGAGTGTTTTTCAGTATCTTAGCTGCCAGCACAGTTCCTCCCCTGTCACCAGGGAAATGGTTAGATTAAAACCATGTGCTCTGTGTGCTTCAGAATTGAAATATGCATGTTAGTGTTGTATAAATCATCAAAGGAGATGAGCAAAAGGACAGATCCGAAGCCACCAAGATCAATGGACTTTTTTTTTCCCCATTAAATCCCAGGAGCTTTGGATCAGGTCCCAGAGGATGTCAGAGCTCTGCCAGCCCTACTGAAAAACTGTAGTCCAAATGCTGGCGTGCTGTTTGGCAAGCCACAACCATAAGGTTAAGCAGAAGTTGCCAGATGTATCCTCCATGGAGAGAATCCTGGTGTTGGTGAGTACAATTTCACAGCAGGACCCAGCACAGGGGATTTCTTGTCTCTCTGCATGGAGGCAAAGCAAGTCTTACCCTACCAGTCATTGCTATGTGTGAGGGGATCCTCTTCCTCCAGAAACCCTGCACTGTGCATTGAGGCACATGGGCAAGCTGTATCTCCCACCATTTTGTACTACCTGGGGAATAGCTCTTACCTCCTCACCTTTCACAGCACAGCAAGCAACAAATGGCAGGATTTAGCCCTTATTGCCTTGTGAGTGTGAAAGTCTCAGAAGAAAACATAGTTTTTTCCTGTCCATAGGAAGAAACCCTTCCTCCCCTTATAGTCAGAAAGCCCAAGTATTCAGATATAATTTCTTCCTTCAATTTTTGCAATTTTTAATTTTTCTGAGAAATAATTACATACAAGTAAGCATGTTGTCACATCTAGGCTGCATTCCGCCCCACCTAATCTCTTGTAATCAACAACAGTATGCAGATTTTAGAAATGTTTCAGACTTTTGTGTCTGGGCTGGACAGATTGGGATGTGCAGGAAGGATTGGCAGACCCAATTAGACAATAAGTAGCATAAGTAGCTGTCAAAAAGTAAGGCTAAAGTAGGAGAAAGCATGTGGCATCTCTCACTAGATAAGCTAGAATGATTGGCATATTCAGTCAGAAACACTCGTTTTCTGATTTAATGGGGGCTTAAGACAAATTGTCTCGCAGCTGAGACCATGCAAATCAATCATTAAAATGTCAGGTTAGAGTCTGATGCCAGTTTAAATTCCATTAATATCAGTGGAATTGCACCAAATTTATCTATCCAAATTTATAGGGTGCAAAATTTGACCCATAACAATGATTAGGAGCATGCAAAGCATGCAAAACTGTGTCACATGTATAGAATTTCCTTGAAATAAAAAGCAATAGAATAGTGAAGCCAAGAATGTAGAATAGACTAGAGTAGAATAGAAAAATAAGGAAAAGGAACAGGAAAAGGAAAAGAAAATGGAAAAGGAGATGAAGGGGACAAAGGAAAGAGGAAATGAAAAGGGAAAGAAAATGAAACACTGAAAGAAATGCCATGAAAAGAATGCAGGAATTTAGGGAAATTCCCTGAAGACATTTAAAAACATGGGGGGGGAAGTTCTAAATGTATATTAATAGAATTGAATTAAATCACTTCAACACTGCTGTCATCATATCATGTTCCTGTCCATCCTTTCCTGTTCAGCTTCCAAGAAGACCCAAAGGACATGCAATCTGGTGGTAGTGAATTATTCAAGAAGATGCCACTAACATTTTAAAGGTGACTAGTTTACAGAGCATATTTGATGCAGTGATTGAATATCCAGTACAAATATATTCAGCTGACATTAGTTCCTAAGCCTTTAGGAACAAGACTGTATGGAAATCAGCGGTTTTTTTCATTATGGTACTAGGCAATAACAGATAGATTGCCAGCTAACAGCACTGACTTGCTTTATGCAGAACGCTATTTACTGTAATAAAATTTTGAATATATTTTGGAGACCAGTGAGTTAGGTTGAATGGTAATAATTTAGCATTGCATACTTAAGATTAAATCTCGCACCTGATTTTTTGCCGTGTGCTTAGGAGTGTTGTTTAGTGAAGGGAAAACTCCTGTTCATACAAAACCAGCATGAGTCAGGGCTACTTTTCAACAAGGGTTGGGGGACCATGACCCAAATCAAAGGGCTCCTATTGGCCCTTTTAGTGACTCAGTGACTCAGGATTTCAACAAATTCCCAGTCTGGGGTAAAGGAGTAGCTTTGGTAAAGCAGTAGACTGGTTTTACAAACAGTTGCTGCCCACAAGACAGGAATGACAGGGTTTTGGCAGTGTACAAACCCATGCTGCAGCAGATCAAGCTGGGGTGGCTGACACAACTACCAACCTTGCCTGATTGTGCTGCCCTTATCTTAGAGGCTGGCATCCTTGCCTGGAGCTGACAGAAGGACCCAGACAGCTTGATGTGTTCAAGTAAAGCAAAAAATATGTCAGTCAGGAACAGTGGCAGTTCCGAAGCAGCTGTGTGACCCTTCAACACCCTCCCGTGTGAGGCTAGAAGGGGTGAAAGAGCCCTGCTTTATTCCGTTGCCACATCCAAGTTAATATCCTGATACTTCAAAATTTGGCTATGAACAGCTTCTAATTCAAGCTGGCTGTCCTCAGCAACAAAGAAAAATGTAAATGCACACTGATGGTTATGTAGTGCGCTGTTTTAGACAATGATGGTGGAGGCAAAGAATGCTTTAGAAAATTCACAAATGCATAATAATAAAAGCCCTTGAACTGAAGAAGCTGACGAGCCTTTTTAAATCTTTTTTTAACTCCCTCACTATATTTTGAATAATTCTCGCCTTTATCTGAAAATGGTTCTTTCCAGAATCCTTTCAGATTTCAGACTTCATTTAAAATCACATTTGATGATCTGATAGTTTGTTCTGTCTGACAATATTACAGTGCCATTTTCATCAGCTGCAACCCACCTGATCTGATGTGCCTCAACTAATAGTGCTCAATCCAGGCCTTTGATTCAGGTCCCTATTTGCAGTGTAGACTGAAGGAGAAATCTTAATGCACTTCCATTTTTATGAAGGGCATTTTGCAAAGAGAAGAGAAAAAGCCAAGCTGAATAAGGATGCTAAAAATTATTAAAAATAAAATTAAATCAAAAATTATTTACATGAAGAATACCTTCAGAGTGGAAAAAACTGGAAAGAGGGTATATTTTCCCAGTGGAAGAAACAGGAAAGAGGGTACAATGCTTGGAGAGCAGCAGCATTGGTCAGAAGAAAACTTGTCCTTGATTTTCATCTATCTGGCTTGATTATTTGGACAACTTATAAGTCACTTTGACTCTAGTTCATTCAGTTCCTCTCTTTCTACTCCCTACCTCTTAATCATTTTGTCAGGATAAAACACATTACAAATTGCAAGAAGCTCACACAGTAAGTAAAAGTATGTTAATAAGCACAGAAGGTGAATACTTTTTGTACTAGATCCCTATGATAAGAAAAGCTTTGGAAATATAGAACTTTCAGGAAAGCCATGGTATCCATGTTATGGAAATGCCAGTCACAAAAAAGTTGCCACTAATGCTCACCTGCTAAGCAGAGCCATGAACCACAGAACGTGCAATAAGTATTTCTGAAAAAATAATACCTTGTAAGTTCATATACTGCAGGATATATCTGAAAAAATGAGTCATAGAAATACTTCATCATGTAGAGATTGTAGTGGCCTGAGAAGCCACTTCTCAGTTCACCTGGCAATTTATAGATATAACCTATACTGGAAGAAAATAAATAAATATTTTTTCCAATCAGCAGCTGACGTAAACCAAACATGTTTACTGTTAATGCTGCTGTCACAATTAATCACAAAGGCCCAGAAATCAGATTGTGCAGAACCTAATATTTTACATTAATATCACTGTGTGGTATGTATTAGGGCTTTCTCAGATAGGAAACTAATTCTTATTAAAATTTCTTGTGGGCGTTAAAACTGAAGTAATGAGACAAGAATGAGATGGGAGTCCAGAGGCAAATGGGGTGGAGAGGTTTGTATAAAACAGCTCCTTAATAAACAGTAGAAGAAAGCTCATGAGAAAGGAGCAATATGCCAGATGGAAACAGCTTTGCCTGTTTCCTGAATAGAGTCTTTCACCCCATTTTAGAGAGGTAGGGTGAAACATTGTCGAGGCTGATCAGACCCACACACGCAGTAAAGAATTTGGTCTGTGTCTCTATTACTGCTTGCTAACTGAACTGACTGCCAACTCAGACCACTGGTAGAAGTTTAATTATCATCCCTGTTGTTTTCATTATAAACTGCTGGTCCTTGGGGGTTTATCACTTCAGTTTTTAAGGCCTTTCTGTGAGTGGTTTGGTCACAGAGGTAACAGAACTAGATTGATTTAGAAACAGATTTAGCCAGACTGGTGCTGAAATTGTGGTTAAACTAGCTTGACATACCTCTTCACCTCTTTCTGTAACACACATGCTAAAAATCCTGCCCTTATATTTACCAGAGTCAAACATAACTGGAACCATGTTAATAGTCTTTGCAGAAAAATCTCACTAAGATGCATCTTTGAGGGGTGTAGGGTTAATCTGGAATCTCTTCATGAGGCTACAACCTGGCACATGGCCAACGTGCAGGTCAATTGGTCAATATTTGCAAGAAATCCTGAATTATATTCAAAATTTTGGGTCTCACAGAGCCCAGAAGATCCTTTCCCTGTCCTCCTCTTACAGATCTGGAATGTGCCAGTCTCCCAGTTCTACTGGCTAATAAAGATCTGAAAGCATAGTTGCTACTGAGAGGCTTGCATGTCTTTCACATACCAGCAAATGCATATGCCTGAAAAGTGAGAACCTAGAAGGATATAAAGCAGATTTCTATAGGCAAGTATTGCCTTATGCTGGTTTTCAAAAAACATGGTGTTTTTTAAAAATTTTTTTTCCTCCCCACAAATCAAAGAGGTTATAGAAAAGGTGATTAGTTCCTCTTCTTCTCCACAGCAGACTGTGCTTTTGAAGTCCTTCCAGAGTACTTGTCATCACAGTGCATGTAACCTTACTGTTCAGGTCTTTAGAGGGCTACAATATATCATTCTGGAAGCTGTAATTATATGGTTACAAATCCAGCATGTTGTGTGGCTGTTTGCATAGGTAAACTTTATATAATGCTTCCCAGAAAATGTTTTGATAGTGGGAAGAAAGAATTTGGAATTGACAAACCAGGTTTTCCTAGGCCAAATTGTTAAGGTTTATCCCCTCAGGATCCATCTCCACAGTAGGTTTGATTCAAGTGTGCAGCCGACCTAGCCAGAGCATGTGCAGCCACAGCTGCATTCAAGTGCCATCACCCACTCAAATGGAGGAGGAGGAGAGGAGGACAGGCAAAGAAAGGTGGAAGAACTGTACAAGCAATTTGGTTATCATTTCTGTTTGGTGTCAAAACTGCTGTGGTTATATCCCAAAGGTCTCAGCATTATACTAACCCAAGATACTCTGTCATTTGTTTCAAATGAACTGCAGGCCATAACTAGAAACTCCCCATTTTAAATGGTTTTCCTGCAAAATGTCCCTCCTCAAGTTGCCAGTGTGACTGTTGACAGCAGAAGGATTTTGGGTTATGACCCAGCCTAGTGCAGTGTAAAGGAAACACGTGGATGAACTGGTCTGTATTTGTGGACACATTTGGGTGTAGCAACCCAGCTAGCACCCCGAGTGACTCCTCAGGGATGGCTGGCCTTTGAGCCACACGGACACAGATGTTGCCATTTAACGGACATCTCTCAATATTTAGCCAAAGCCAGGATAACAGACAAATGGGGGATCAACTCCAGTTGCCTATCCTCATTTGTCTTCTTGTCACGGCTCTCTGGCTTGCTGATACGTTACCCTGCTGATATGCCCACCATGCCGCAGGCAATGCCCCTGTCTCAGGAGACAACTATAAACCATTTGTGGATCCAAAGAGAATCCGTTTTAGCATATAGGGATATGCGTTATCCAACCTACTCAGGATGAATTTTAACTGGTGCATAAGCGCTGTGTAATCATGGTTTTGTATGCTACTTACGTATGTTTTATAAAGATACCGCCCTCTGCATAGCTGGGGTGTCCCTCCATTTGTATGGTAATGAATCAGTATTTAGGGGGCCTTTTCTGCTCTGCTTCTTACCCAGACCCGGTCCCTCTGATAGCTGAGCAAGACCCACAACAGCAGATCCGCTAATGAAGGTAGGCGAGATGAGGACAAAGAGCCCAGCCATACCTATTCAGGGAGAAATCTGCATCTGAAAGTGCCTGCTGGAAATGGGCGAGATGCCAAACAGCAGGGAGAAGGAGGACGCTCTGGAATATAAAGGAGGGCATACTATTATGTTTTCCTGTCTTTAAGTCACTGCTGGTTATTTGTACAAAAAAAAAAAAAACAAAAAAAAAAAAACAAAAAAGGAAATAAACAAGAGGAACCGTTTGATTTGACAGCAGCACGTTTTATATCCATATCCCAGCAAATGCAACACCCCTTCTCTCCCACAGACCTGCCTGCTGCTGTCACTCTTCTTCTAATATTGCAAGCATTCTCCTGTTCACCTCTCCACAACCATTCTCCGGTTCCATCTCTCCGTAACAGAGCCTCTATCAACAGCTGATGAATGTGCTGGATTTGCAGTTGCCCCAGGATGCAGCATTCAAGGCTGTGCTATCTGAGCAGGTAGGTGACTTAAGCTCTCATTTTCAGGAATCACTGCCTTTTGGGGAGCGTAGGTTACGCAGCTGAACACATGATGCCTACACTTCAGGTCACAGCAATCACCGTTGCTCAAGAGCCGTTGCTGTTACAGATGAAAGGGGTTTTGTTTTACTGTTTCTGAGCATGCTGCCATGCTGCTTTTCCAGTTCTGCTTCCAGCCATTCCTATGGTGCCTAGGTCTTTCCCATTATAATCTCTGCATGTCCTGCTGCCTCCAAGAGACCCCGGCAGCCTTTAGGTCCCAATGTTTAATAGTATCCCCTGCTGAACACAGGTCCAAACACACAACTCGTGCCAAAAGAGAAAGTGGGAATCATCTCAGCAGCAGACTATGGCAGCAGAAAGTTGATCAGTACTCACATTCACAGGGGACAAGCTGCAGCAGCAGCCTGGATGACAGGTAGAAATGACATGCCCAGCCAGAATCAGTGGATACAGTAATGCTGGAGAAGAAGCCTGTGATCTCCCTCCCCTACTTCTTTTATGGCAGCTAGGCTGGTTAATAGCCAGCAACCCTCTTCAGGAAAAAGAAAAAAAAAAAAAAAGATTATGTGTAGGCCCAGAGTGAAAGAGTTCAACTGGAAAAGACCATCTTCCCCCAGCAACCCATTATGCTTAGCTCTAAACCCGATGTTCAGCATGGTGGCAGGAAAGCAAATTTGATAACAGCATGTAAATCATGTGCCAGTGGACCTGGGCTGAGAACCTGCTATCTAAATCTCAGCTTCCCCTGTGCCAGAAGCATCCCAGCTGAGACTCATCCAGGATTAATCTGCAAAGACTAAGAAAGAGAAGGAGCAATGATTGACATGGTAATACAGCATCTCCCATGCAAAAATGCCCTCAACCGCCTCAAGCATTTTCATAACCAAATACACACCTAGTTTTGCACTATAAAGAGCATGGGAATGAAATGTGATAATGAGACATAAAGAGATGCATGTATGAGACAAGCTGTGGACAAGCAGTGAACATAAAAAGAGACATGTACATGTGCACATATGGGAGAAGTGGCAGATAGGCACATTCTTATAATCTAGCAAAAATAATCATGACAATAACTAAGTTCTGTTATAATTTTCCACCCTCCACACACCTTTGCATCTCTGGAGAAAAGAAGCAAATGACCAGGCTTTCTATTCAGATTCTTGTAACTAGGCTCCAGTGGTCCCTGTCAAAAATACTCTGTCAAATATCCACTTAAATCATCAGGCAAGTTTGCTTCAGCTGTCTTCCTACCACTTGTATTCTGTATTTTTTTCTTTATTAACAGGGAGGATGCTTCATGGAAAGCCTACAAGAATGCATTTTACAGACACTATTGGAAAATATCAGTTCAGAATTCACTTTCCACAATCCATGACACATCCAGTGCTAAAAGCTGCTTTCACTTCATCAGGAATCAGAACCAGTGCCAGACCTGCCTCTGTTTCTTACACTTGCAAAATTAATACCAGTAAGCTTCAGCTCAGAAAGGACTTGAAGAGATTGTCTGGCAAATATTTTCAAATGGTAAATAATAGGGGGGAAATAATACCGTCTGGACAGTGCAGCAGCAGAAAAAGAGGCAATATTTGTTCACTAAATTCTCTTCTAATTATTGACATACTACAACTAATCAGCATTAGAAGCAAAAAGAAGCTGTAATCTATGAACGTCCTCCTCTTTTTGGACTGTTCCCAGTACTAATTGCAGCAGAGGAGGATTCTGGACTGAAATCCCCTGGCTTTTCACTTAGAGGAACTCAAAGGCTGCACAAAATGTTAAAGGTTTTCTGACTTTCTTGCAGCAACACTTTTGCTGTGCCATTTTGTGAGGCTATGGATCCACAGCAACAACCTTTTATCTGAAAGCTTGTTGTAAACTGAACCAACAGTAGCAGATGCAGAAACAGATTTCCCTTGGGAAATAAAATCAAGTCAGTCTGACAGCCATAGTGGCAAGTACTAGCAATGTTCATTGCCCTTGTAAATCTTGGGGATAAACACCCCTAAAATGTCAATGACTGATGGTGGAGATTGAGTAGAGTGTAGGTGTTGTAATACACAGTATACATCCCTGTGCTCTCTCTCTGCCAAAATGGCAATGAATGAGCATTCGTGTTGGGCAGGCTGTAATTGCCCACGCTGTGTCGTGGAGCTCATGGGCAGGCAGTGCTGGGGTGGGTGAAGATGCTTCTACATGAACATGTCATGATAATCAGTCTTCATTGGTTCTTTTACTCCCTTATATTTGTCGCTGTCCAGGTGAATGCTTCCTCTTATCTAAGTAGAAATTGTTTATGCATAGTGCAGTGCCAAGATCTGTGTAAACTTTAAAATATGGATATGATTCACTCTTGATGATGGAAGCAAACCCGTAGCATAAGAGAAGGAAATTGTTCTATCTCTCTCCACCATGCCATGGACATCTCTATAACAGGCTTGGGGGATTTCTAGTCTGGCTTTGCTCCCTGTTCTAGCGAAACATTTACTTTGCTTACCATGCTGCAGTCTTGCAGGAGAAGTTGTACTGGCTGCACACCCCCTTTGGGCTGGGACATGTGCCTGCCTTGTGACACTAAAGTCACCCTCTGGGCAAATTTTTCCTCTCAACCATCCTTCCAGATACCATCTTTTTGCCCTTTCTGCCTTAGGGGGCAAGGAAATTGCTGGTGGGACATCAACAAAGAGAAGAATTTTACTGGCGAAACCAACAACCTGCTTTTCATTGTTACTTTTTACTCCTGCCTGGATCATCTCACAGTTGTTTCTATGACAACAGAAAAATTATTTCTTAACATAAATCAAATTTGTCAGACTTGTACTTGTGCATACCAGTTGCTGAAGGCTAGGAAAGCAAATCTGAGACCAAAAAGCAGACCAACTGACCCACTCCGAAAATGGAGCTATCAAGGATCTAAAATAGAAAAGATTCCTTGTTTTCCTAGGTAAATTTGTTCTGAATATTGAATTGTTGTTGTTCTTTTATATTTTGAGAA
Organism: Manacus candei; assembly: GCF_025592945.1. Taxonomy (NCBI): domain Eukaryota; kingdom Metazoa; phylum Chordata; class Aves; order Passeriformes; family Pipridae; genus Manacus; species Manacus candei. The sequence goes on along the minus strand of NW_026138074.1, from coordinate 3,969,547 downwards.
AGAAAAGCATGAGAAGAGGGTATATCATGAATTAATATATTTATGTTTTATATACAGACACTTTGGGACAAATGAACTGTGTTTCTAAGAAAAGAAGCGTGAATATTCAGCACAAAAACAACATGGGAAAAGGAAGAAAATAGAAGATTCATATGAGCTCCTCTTTGGAAAATGTAAAGGGACTTCTGAAAATTGCATTCTGTGCCTGTTTGATGCATGGGTAACAATAATAGTTCTTCGTAGCCTGGTCCCCAGAGTGCAAAATTATGTTTACCCTTTGCTTTCACATTGTGTCTCATCTTGTCCTCTGGCATCTTTTCATTAGACCCTAAAAATATAGTTAGCATTGGTAGATTGGAACAAACGTTTTGCAGGCAGTTCATCCCTGTGGCATGTGTTTCTGCTGCAGAGCAATGAGCCTTCTGAAAAAGTTTGAATTTTTTTACAGCCTGAATGATGAATGGTAGCATCACATATCTATTTAATCTAGAATGATCATAATTTTTAATTATGGCAAAACCCTTTCAGAAGTTTAGTGCAGTTTGAAGTATTGATAAAGCTATTAGTTCTAGGCAGTGGGTTACTCTTGCTAATCTAAAATTGGCGGTTAAGAGGCTATTTTAGTTACGATGTCTCTGACCAAGGGGGCATCCTATTCATCCTGTGGAAGAGAACAAACTCCACCCCTGGGTATGGAGACTGGGCTACAATATGAGCATAGGTGAGCATTCTGTCCACAGTACAACTCCTATTTGTCTCAAAGAGAAAGTTTCAAAGAATGAACAAAGGCAAAGCCTCATCTTTTGCTACAGAAGGTAATGTACTATTTATTATCCTTTCACTCTGTTAGTATTTGATTCAGCAGAACTCAGTAGGAGTGATTCTTCTTCTCTTCCTTCCCATCTTCCTTTCTCTGTTTCTGCTCTACTTCCTTCTTGGCATCTCTCCTTTCTTCATCCTACTCCTTCCAGCAATTCCAAACCCAGCCTCAACTGCATTTTGGCTTCATTTCCATTCCTCTCCATCTGCTAAAATGCATTCATGTATTATGTATGAAATGTTGACATTTATAATGTTGTCAATAAGGTTTTGAGTCAAAGCCTGAATAGAAACAAGCAATTTGGGCAGCATTTATGTCTCATCAGTATCGTTTCAGACTATTTTTGGACTGAAGAAAGGAAACACTGCACAGTTTGGTCCTACTAGGGAGATTTCCTGAAAAAACATGATGGATAAGAGCATTTTTTTTACTTTAATTGAAGATTAAATGCCAAAGAGTATGGTGGTTCCATGTGGCTAACTCATGAAGCGAGGTGACCCAAGTGTTTCAAGAATACTGTATCAAAGCAAACATACATCACTGCAGTAAAGTGAACATGTACGTCCTTTGAAATATCCACATACACACATATACATGACTGGGAGTGGGATTTTGTTCTTAAAGCTGTAATTCTGCAGCAGTTTAGTATGGCATCTAAGTGGAGATGACTTCCACTTTTCCTTGGATGCTCCCTCCGTTCTTCTTTTCACTGATATTTGTGCTATCAGGGATAAACACAAATATCAGGGATACAGGGAGCCAGTTAAGGGAGACAAACTAGCAGCTCATTTCATGAGGGGAACAGAGGGGAAAGAAGCATTTCCTTCCAATTTAGCTCCCCAAACCAACTCACTGAAGGATTAGGTATGTTTTTGCCAGTGCGAAGGAGAGACAAAAAATCCAGTCAGCAGTGTAATGAGGCAGAGGGGCAAGTAGTCAAGGGGCAACAGCAACCTTGGTCAGGTAGACTCTGACAACTCCAGCTTCAAGTGGGGATTTTGAAAATCTCAGGTATGACTTTGCTGTATCCATAAAAAAACCAGAGCTCTGTCAAACTTGCTTCAGAAGTATTCTGGCATTTAGGGATGCTTAAATTTACAGCCCTGTTTTCCATTTCTTGTCTTTGATGTATTGATTGCTACTCTTCTTCCAAGATGTTTGCTGTGCATCATACTTTGATTTTAGGAAAGGTCTCAGGCATATATTGACAGCTCTGGATATCTGGATAAGACAGATTTCTCCTGCTGAACAGATTTATTTAATTTATGTTTATGGGTTGCCCATATCTGACTGTTTGGATATGAACTGTATATACAGAATAATTTGACTGCCAGTTCCATAGGTCTTTCAATTACAAGGCACTACATTTAGTTGGAGGCAAAAATATGAAATAGGATCAGCTACAGGAAAAGTCATTCCTTATTTTTCCCAAAAGGAGATTTTTTTTTTTTCTATTTCACCCAATACAAGGTTCAGCACTTGGAAGAAAGGGAACAAAAAATAATAGAAATCCTTAGGCATGATTTTTCTCTTGGTAAAAAACAATTGAAATGAGCTGTAAATTGGCTTCTTCATTAACACGAAAGTAAAAAATAGACAAGGTAGACTAACAAGTACATGGCTGAGTCTAGAAGGAAACAGAGGTGAAAAGAGATTAGAAATGAGAAGAAAAAAAACAGTGGTTTGTTGAATGCTTGAGGTAATCAAAGCCCTGCATGAATGCCCAGCTAGGTGAACTTTGTCCTCTTTACTCTTTGATCTTGGTCTGCAAATGATTCATGGCATTTAGTGACCCGCTACACCAGCTTACCAGTCAGTTATTAGGGAATCATAACTCCTCTTTTTTACATCACATCCTTGTTTTCACTTTATTCCCCGAATCTCTCAGTGATATATGTACGAGTGTGAAAGAAATATCAATGACATGGAGAAGAGCTCTCTCTCTCTGTATGGCACCTCTGCCACCCCTGCCTTTGTGCTTAAATGTTTTCTCTTGTGTTTGGTTCTTGCTGGTCCTGGTATTTTGCAATATATATCATTTTCTCTAACCATGTTCTCTAATTGTTTTACACAGACTGAATCAAAGGACACCCTCCAGGGGAGAAAGAACTCATCTTAAGATCAAAAGTTATGCTTTATTTGCTGTTGGAGGTCACCTAATCTGAACATGGCATTCATAACCTATTTTCAAATTGCTGTTTAGTCACTCTAAGTGGTTTAACTCATACATAATGTCCTAAAAAAACCCTGGTCTTGGAACACTCTGAGGACCACCCAAGAACTGCTGAACATTTCCCATTCCCATGACAACTGAAGGCTCAAAGTAACCCCCTGTGCTGTGCCTTAACTCTTCTGGCCAGAGCAGGACTGAAAGGCTTCACCCTGATGCATCTGCTCCCCACATTTCTTGTTTGTAACCGTCAGCTGATAGATACCAACTAGACCAATGCATTTCTTCAGGTGTGTCTCAAAGAGAGAAGAGGTCAGCAGTACACTTTTTTTTTGTACATTGAACAACCTCTTGTAGCTATCCAGTGAAAGGAAATTAAATGTGGGAATCTTTGTAGGAGAATTCCAAATCCCATCACTCAGTAGATGAGCACAAGCCTTCATGAAAGAACCTACATGTGAGTCACAGGAAGGAGTGTATTATTTAGTTCCCCTTTTTTATTTATAGTCACTGGGACCTGTTAAAGCTGTGAAGCTGCACAAATGTGTGCCAAATTGGACCTGTATTCTTTTAACTCATAGTGTACCTGGAAACATAATACAACATCATAATAGATTCTTGAGGGTATTCTCAGGGGGAAAAGGTGATGTTGTGAAGTGATTTCAAAAGGAATCAGAAGAAGTGTTCAGTCATAAAGCTAATATTTGGCAAGGGAAAAGTGGAAGTCACTTTTTAGTTGTCACTAAGACAACACAAAATATGTCTTCAGACGATAGCAAATGGAAAAGGATGCAAGAAGGCTGTGCCAGATGGCAGAACCAACAAATGAAAAAATAAACTGTGCCATTCACAGGAATTTTACATAGTCTAGTGGGCTGTATCCTCATCTGTGTAGACTGGAATAACCCTATTAAAGTCAATGAAGTCAGCAAGTCCAGCTGAAGACATGGAGAAAGATGTGCCTTTATCAAGCCTTTTTGTTTAAGCCACACTTTGGTGCTTTTTATGCTGTTTGTTTTCCCCTTGTAACACACTAAGGGCCAAATTACAAGGTTGTCTAACACCCAACCCTGTCAGCATCATTGCTCCACTTTCAGAAACAACATATGGAGAACACAGCAACACACAGCAAACAACACTGTGGATCAAAGCAAGATGACCATGCTGGGCAATAGTAACAAATAGTTGACAAATAGGAACAGACTCATCATCATCATCATCATGGCTGGGCTTCGCAAATGAAGATTTGGGAAGGGCACTACCCGCATTTGTTACAAGCGTGTTGGTGGCTAAAAAGGCCAATCCGAGATAGGCATGTCTGGTTTCAACAGGCACAGCAGAAAGACTCCTTAGGAGATATATTCTGCAAGGCACAATTCTTTCTGCATTGTCTTTTCTCCTCGAGAGTGATCCTGCATGCTTTCTCAAAAGCATCAGCAGCATTATAGATGGTGTGTCTCCAGACCTCCTGATTGGAGGCCAGAGTAGACCAGTTATGATGATCAATATGGCCAAGGCTGAGATGTTGTTTCAGGGAGTCCTTGTATCTTCTCTTTGGGGCTCTGCTCTTGCGGCAGCCGGTGGCAAGTTCACCATAAAGCAAGATCTTAGGGAGGTGGTGGTCCTTCATCCTGGAGATGTGCCCTGCCCAGCGCAGCTGTGTTCTCATCAGCATGGCCTCAATACTTGTGACTGCTGCTTGCTCTAGAACAGATGTATTGGTCACATAATCTGACCAGTGGATGTTTAGAATTGTACAGAGACAGCGTTGATGGAAGCATTCTAGGAGACGCAGGTGGTGGCAGTAGATGACCCATGATTCAGATCCGTATAAGAGAGTAAACAACACTATGGCTCTGTAAACACTGATCTTTGTACTTTTCTTCAGGTGTTTATTTCGCCAAGCTCTTTTATGAAGCTTTCCAAAGGCACTGTATGCCTTTGCTAACCTGTTGTCTATCTCTCCGTCAATCTTACCATCCGAGGAGATGAGGCTATCTGGATAATTAAAGTGCTGGACTGATTTGAGCTCTGATTCGCCAATGGTGATATGGGGATGGTGGAAGACTTCCTGAGGTGCCAGTTGATAGAGAACCTCTGTCTTCTTTAAGCTGACTTCCAGCCCAAAGAGCAGACTACAGCCTCAAAAACAGCCGTTTGAGCTTGCCTGCTCTCGCCAGTGTGCAGCCCAGGACTGGCGGAGCCAGAGGTGCTTGGGCAGTCATCACTCCTAGAGAGATGTTACGCCTCATCTCCTCTGCATGCCAGCTGCTTCTGTTCCTTCATTGTTTCCAGAGGAGGCAGGAACAAGCAATTACAAATCTGCGCACATACTGGCCAATCTGTTGTCCCATTACATCCCTAGATCTGCCCTCACTATGTTTAATGCAGTAGTGAAGTCAAACACAGAGTGTTCAGCATTCAAAGGACGTGAGCAATTTTAAAGGAAAATTGACAAAAAAGAACTTTGAAGGAAGTAAAAATTGTATTTATAGCATGTAGAATACATTCTTGTGATGAAATGACTGGATCATATACAGCAGACAGCTTCCAGAACACCACCAGTGCTAAGCACAAAGCCATTTGAACAGAAACATGGGGCTCCTGGGAGGTTTTGCATGTTTTGCTTATATTTTCCTTTGGCAACATGAATGCGAGAGAAGAAAAACACCTGATTTGGTTTTCCCTCCAACTTATTTTCCCAGACACCTGCAAGTCAGCATCCACCATAGGCAAAATTATGTAGTGATGACCAAATATGTCAGACTTACAGGTAAAATGGATACAGTGGCTCAGAAAGTTCACTGTTCTCAAAGTGAGTCACGCCTGTTATTTACTCCCTCAGATTGCAAGTAGTGTTTATTGAGGTCTTCTCTCTATCTTTTACCCATCATCAACTGCCCTTTGCCTTGTGGACAACACCAAACAAATATGACCCTGTCATAAGAGGAAGAACCTAGAAGAAAGGTAAAGGTTGATGTAAATACAGCACCAAACAGCCCATGTATTCATCAACTGATCTCAGGAAAGCCTCCCGAGATGTTTATCAAGTTAAATGCTCAGTTCCTTTCTTCCTTTTCCCATTTTTCCTGCTGTCTTTGGATTTGTTACCTATTCAGAATAGTTATTTGTTCTTGTCTTGGTAAATAGGAGTCCTTTGCAACCATGTGCTGGCTCTTCTGGGTGACTTTTCCTGAACAGTTCCATTCCTGAGCAATACATACAGTTCAGTAGCAAAGCATTATGAATTGAAGCTTAATGGGTCCATTACTCAACTCCTCTCTAAATACAATATGTCCTAATTTCTGAGCAACGTGGACAGTTGCAGAGTTTTTTTGGCATGGTGAGGATTCTCTCAGGTTGTCCTCACTAAGGTTATAACCATAAGAGAACAATTGTTAAGGACCTGTTAGTTTTCCAACATTTTCCTGCAACCCCCTCAGAAGCCACCAAGAGCATCTCTTTTCCAATGAAAAGTCACTTGCTGCTGTCAGTAGGGCATCAATGAGTTGTTTCTCTGACTCAGCAGTGAAAAGACACAGAGGGATAACCTATAAAGCCAATTAAGGTATTTTTTCAGTACTCTTTCGTGCAGCATAAATGTATATCCTGTATGTGCTCTCCAGGTTGGCTATACCAGTTTGTTTGTACTGGAATGGCTGAAGCAGTATAGCTTATGAGTACAAGCTGTTGTTAACCACTGAGAGACTACGGAAAAGCCTCTGCTGGCAAGTTGAAGTTTGAACCTCCCTCTACCTGCCTGTGCCTGCTGCACCAGAGGAAACCTCGAGACAAGGATGGAAGACAAGTGGGTTTCAATAAATCACTTTCCTGTCAGTGTGGAGGTCCATTTTCAGAGCATGTAGAGAAGAAAAAGTTTGAGTAGGCTACTCAGCCCTCCTTCCTCACTCCAGAGATACCTGGAGAGCTTATCAATACTGGAAAGTTTGAGAAGAACCTGAATTTCTTGTGGTTCAAGTGATTTTGAAAGGCTCTGGGCAAGGAGGTCTCTTTTGCAATGTACTCTCTTTTCCCTTCATTGTGCATTCATTCATTCATTCCAGTGTTACAGACTGGAATTAAAAGTCTTAGAAGGGTAAACTTCTGAACAAAAATCAGTCCTGAAACTAAGGAAGAAAAGGTTGGCACCCTCCACTTAACCTTATCTGGTGTAGATAGCCTCTGTTTATAGTCATTGGTCATTGATAGGTATCTCCCAAAAGCCATTCAGCCCACCCAGCTTACACTCCTGTTTTAGGATGCCAGTGGTGGTCAGTCTCCACTGATTATAAAGATAAGCTCTGTGCCAAGGTTTGCTTAGATGCTTGATTTCTAGGAGACTAAATTTGGGTAAAATTAATGCTCTCCTACATGATAAGATTTTGTTAGGACTTTGGGCATGATCACCACAGACTACACCGAGCTTGGCCACTATAACCCCTCATTTGGTATTGCAACTTCTGCTCCTTGGGCACTGCCTTTCTTCACTGACACTGTAAGAAACCAAAGACTGGCCATTCTAGATCACAGAAGTCAAAATCTGTCTTTCCTTTCTTCCCTTCAAATACCAGGGCTGTCAAACCTTATGTTTGAGATAGCATTTAAACTGCAAAATAGCTTTCATTTTTTATTTATACATACATTTCTTTGCCTCTCCTCAAGCTGCCTGAATGTCACATTTTGGCAACCAAGGCGCAAAAGAACCATGTGGGACTGAGACTGAAAGAGGCCTCTGTGCCACAAGAGAAGTCATGAGTACCTTGGGGACAAGGCAATCTCCTTGGAGGTAATGAAGAGATTTGATGAACGAGGGTTGTTAATTCTACTGGAACAGAGTAAGGTAAGGGTTGGTGTTATCAACACTTGGAGCCAGATTTGCAATGTATATTTAGTTGCAAGACACCCAGGCTTCATTTGCCATTAAGAGGGACACTGTCCATGCCTATATTATTTGTGAGTTTGATTTTTATGGCCTGATTTTCAGAGGCAGCTCTCTCCTCCAGCCCCAGTGACTACAACTGCACTTTGGGAGATTTACTTCCTGTGAATTCTTAACTAATGTGAATTGCCCTATTGATTACACAGGGGGGAAACACTACTGCTGTATGCAAGAGCTACAGTATTGGACTCTGGAGGGTTAAGATTCTCCTGGCTATGATCAGCTTCCCCGTTTGATCAGCCTCCAATAAACTGAAGACAAGCGAAGCATCAGCGTACAGTACACAATTACATTTCTGGCACATCACGTCTTGCTGTGCTATCTCTTCTTAAATCAGAACCTGTTTTCACTCTTATAATTTAATAGACCATCATATGAAGCCTTGAATAGAATGCGTTTCTTTTAAATTTGACTGAAAATAGCTGCCCTTCCACAGTGAGCTCATGTCTTTTTGTTTTGTTTTATGGTCAGTTTACTTCCCCTTCACACATACACATATTCATTCATTTATTTTGTGTTTTATTTTAATAGTTTCCTGATATGAGTTCTCAGAAAAAGAGTTAGCTGTTATGCAAATGGACATTTTGCAGACATAGGACCTATTCTTGTACATCCTCAAACATAGTCAAGTATATGTGCTTATACTGTTCATTTGAAAACCAGTAGTTTTAATGGCTGATGAGGAAGAGTTTAATTTACATTTAAATTAATTTTTTTCACCTCTGGGTTTTGTTAATCTCTGTGATGGTAAATTTGCAAAATAAGTTGTATAAATTTGTTGACTGGATATAACAGAAGGCCCCCTTCTAAGTAAAAAGTAGGCCCTGTTCCTACTGAGTCAGGTACCTGGAGTGAGGTTGTGGGAAAAGCTATACTCTTTATTTTTTCAGCCCTCTAAGGCAAGAGGGCTTCAAGGCTGTCCTACATTATCTTCTGCTTCCCAAGTATTTCTGTTAGCTGTGGGAAATGGACATCTGCTGGGAACTGTCTGTACAATTCCTGGTCAGCAGACTGGCCTTTTCAGTCTCCACTTATGTCTTAAATCCCTTTTCTGTGTACAGTGCAATCAGGTTTCTTGTCCCAGCATGGATTGTCCATTTTTTATGAATATACATTGCAGCAGGAAACCTGGACATTCTGGTAGGCAAATGTTCTTGATAAAGTGCAGGTGGTATACTGAAGAGAGCTGTATCTCTGGGACAAAATTTTTCTGCATTATCTGTCAAAAAACAAGTTGCTTAGGGAGGGTAAGAAGGGAATTCACTTTCCCAGAGTTCAGTAAACTAAAAAGACCTGCTCTTACTGCCTCATTAGCCTGACATTGGTTTCTGGGTCTGAGTACCACCATGGTCCATGTTTGTTCAGAGAAGCTGTGACTGATCACCAACAATGATGCAACTGATTCCTCTGCAGACCTGAAGAGACTTGCAAGTGGATTAATACTGGAGAACAGAAAATGCTCTTGGCACAAAAGACCTCATTAGAATAGATTTATTTATGGAAAGAAGACAAATTTGAAGATGTCAGTTATATTCCATAGAAAACCTCTTTGTGATACAATGCTTCAAGAGCAGAAGACATGTAACATATTTACTCTGTAAAGGTTATTCAGGACCAATGCATTAAATGTGGTGGTGAAAATTAATCAGGAGATTTGGAAAAAACCCATACCCTCAAGTAGGAGCCAGGTTAGGTTTCACGTATGTTAGAAGCTGCGTCTGTTGCCTCAAAAAGCTATAACATTGGTTAAAGGGATTCTGAGCTTGTTTGCAGGAGGATACAGTTTCAACAGACTTGCAGAAGTCTGAAATGTTAGAGTGGCATTAAGACGACTTGATTACACCTCACTAGGCCAATGTGACTTTTCACAAAGCATGTTACAGTGTCCAGAAGTCTGCTGAACAACCAATTCAATTATTTCCTCCCTCTACTAGGCCACTATAACTGGGAAAAAAAAAAAAAAGAAGAAGAAGAAAATTAAGTCAGAGTGTTTTGTGCAGTTTAGCAGGATAACCAAAAAGACATCCAGCAAGTGGCAGAGGTTCAGCCATAGAGTCCTTTGTCTCCTAATCAAAGGGAAAATAATGGGAGGACATGTCCCTGTTGCACAGTAACTTGTTTTTGTACTTTGTGCTTGAAGCAAGAGACCTGAGCTTGATCTTCAGGGCAAACCTGATCTCCAGAGACCTATACAGAAGGTATAAGCACTAAGCACTTAAAAAAATCTAAATCCTGCAAGACAATTAAGATCATGTTTGATTTCACAGCATGGTGATAGAGCTAATCTGTCAGCACCACAATTAGCAACATGTAAGTGCCAAACCAAATGTCTGTTTCAACTCTGCTAAACAATACCTGTCCATGGGCAGGAGGTGAGAGTATTCCAACTGACTCAACAGCTTGAAGCTCCCTTGGTGTCAGCAGGGACTTCAGAAGGTAGTGAAGTCCTGGTTCCATGGAAATGCTGTTAAGATTGAGAGCATGGCTCTCCTTTAGAAGAAGACCCTATGAAACTTTACAGAAGATCTGTATTTCATAGAAACATTCCACATAACATCATAAAAATAGTACAGAGTATCATGACTGAGCACCAGAATTGTCAGTGTTATAACCTTAAGTCTGCCCCTTGGTCCATACCAGTCTGGCAAGGCATACTTTTTAGGATAGATGGCAGGCTGAAAGGAAATCGTGGACGGTCTGTAGCTTCTATTAAAATGTGTCTCAACATATTTCTCTCAGCAGCTCTCAAGTCCCTCCCAAGCCAGCGGCTGTGTGTACGTCCCGTCCTATCGTTGTTCTTCCCTCACTCCCACTTCCTAAAATAGCAGTCTTTGTTTTCTGATACCTCTTTCCTGTGGAATCTGAGAGAGGGGAAATTCTGCTACTGCCTTGTGTATTCTGCTACTGCCTTGTGCCCTGTATATTCTGAGAAGGACTTTTATCAAATTTACTGTCAGCTAAGCACTATCTGGTTCAGGTGATTCCTGAATGCTATGGGAGGTGACACTTTAGAGAACAGCCATACCTGGACTATATCTTTTTCCTGCTCCAACAGGCAGCAGGAATTTGGCACAAATGTTCTCCTTTCACTACAGTTAAAGTGTGACCCAGAATGCTACAACTGTAAATTCATCAGCTTTATCCAAATTAACAATAATCGCAAGAAAATTTCTGCAGGTTAAATTAAAAAATGTTTTCATTTCATAAGACCTTCAACCAGCACTTCAACCATAAAGTAGACATCAGTTGATTGTTGATAATTTTGTCATATTTTAATTCTCACTTATAAGCATGTTGTATTTTTTAGAAAAGATAAAAAGCAAACTATAAAGTTCCCCAGTTCTTAGTGGTGAGTATTTTGGTGTATGGCTCATGACATTTGAATGTAAATATATCTTAACTGAACAAAAGAACTATTTTCAGTTCCTCATCAACCATTAATAATGTTAATGGTTAACCAATACCTCAGCACTGTATCATAAAGTGTGCTGATTTGGACTCTTTGCAGAAAGCAGATCCCCATTATTTGGGGGGAAAAAAAAGATTATGTAGGTGACTGTCTCCATTAATTAAGCTATTCAAATCCAATTAGCTGTTTCCAGAGGGTACTTTATCTCATTACGGTTCTCTCAACTTAAACAATAGAACAAACAAGCAAAAACTATAAACCAAATCTCACTGTTCCCAATGTCACAATGAGTTAATGTCCTGCTCAGCAGAAAGTGAGCAGTGATGCTAACACGTCTGGTCAGGCATCTAAGGAGGGGAGCAAATCCGATGTTCATTAGAGACACTCATCACTGTCACAAGAGAATGGCAAGTCTTTGCACCACAAGAGTAGTGGCCCACCGTGATCCTCATATTCCAGCAGCAAGAAGCTTTTGAATGTAACTTGCCTTTGTGGGCAACCACAAGTGTCGCTGCTGTGTTTGAAGGTGAGGCCATAGTTCTGTTCTTGACTGAGACGGCATTGCCCGTACACTGACAGTGCAGCACATGTGTGAGGATTTCCAGGGCTCAGGCTCAACATTGTTGTTTCTCACACAGGATTTCACCCAGTCATGTGGAAGTGAAATGCTACCAAACACCAAGTTGTTTTGCCATCTGGACACTGCTGGAAGCATTTTGCTTCTCATAAACTGATTGAGATCATCTTTCCTCATTAGCTAGGTCATTGAATGGCTGGCTATTGTGCCATGCTATAACATACACATTTCAATGCTTAATTATTTCAGGCCAACAGCCTTCAAACTGCAAAAATAAGGACAGATTCATAATTTTACTTTTCTCTGCTGAGAGATGCCCCAAATTCCTGTTCAGTGCTACTTGGTAGCGTGAACAAGCACTGATATTGATTGGCAGCTCTAAGAGAAATACCCAGACATTCTTGTTCATTTATTGCCACCTTGCAGGACTCTGGCAGCTGACTGTAATCCAAGAGAGGACTCATAAAACCAGAAAGAGGGAGAACTAAAGGCCAGATATGCTGGGGAGCCCGTGAGACCAGAAAACAAGCTGTTCTGCCAGTGACTCAGAAGAAACCTCCTCCCTTTGGAGGCCTTTTTTTTTGTTAGAGGGCAGGATTTGGATTAATGAGAGACTTGATGAATATAAGTAACAATATTGCTATTTGGGCACTTGAACAGCTAAGAGAAAAGATCCAAACAATCTGTGAGTGCTCATAAAAATTGATAGCCCCTGAACTAAAGCAATGTAGGACTTGGCAAGTTAGATCTCTAACCCTTTTGTCCACAGTTGCTGGCATGCAAGTGGGACTCAGTAGTTGCCAGGGATGGAGCAAACAGAGAATTGTGTTCAACACTGAACATCACCAACAAGCCTAAGAGAGAGAAAACAAATATGCCAAAGTGTTTTTAAAATAGAGGATTTCAAAACACTTGTTATTGATATAAAAAAGGGAAAATTTGACATGCAGTTCCTTTCCTGCTCCGGTTTCTTGTGTCTGCAGTGTTGTACTATATCAGATTCTGTAGTAGTGCAAAATCACATGCCATGACCCTTCCCTTTGTCCTGCCCTCCTTGCACGAGTGGTGAAATTTCAACCTATATGGATAAACAGTGATTGAGAGATCAGATCTCTGTAACCCTAGTTGCCATCTGTGCATGGACTCAGAAGAAACAGCACCATAGACCTTGTTACTTTATCAGATGACCTGGGCGGAAGCTGGAAATGCTGTGGAAGGCATAGCTGGAGGCAGATGAGGGGAAATATGACACAAATCTGCAGGAATTCAATATCCATTTGTTCTTCTGTTGATAGAGCAATGTGCTTGCCTGTGACAACACTTGCAGCTTCAGCACCAGGGTCTGCTTTTTAATGATGGTGAGACCTAACAGCAGAATTTCCCTGTGACGTTTGAATGGTTAAACAGGTTTTGTTTTGGAAACTATGACAAGTATTATTATGATTAATGGTTTTTTTTACATTGCCCATTTCCTAGCTGTGTTGTAGCTAATTTTAGCCAATGCATCAACTCTTTATGCAGTCACATGAAAACACACTAGTCTGTGAGGAATGTTCAGGGCTACAAGATGGGCACAGGAATTTTAGATGTCTGCAAAAGTGGCTAACTGATTCTCTTTAAGCACCCTCTCCTCTCTTCTGCCCTCCAGGCTGGCCTCAAAAGTTGTGATCACAGATTTGTCAATAGATGCTGTGTCCAAAGTTTTGCCCAGTTACTAATTTTGACTGGCTCTGCAGGGTGATTTCAGGGTGTTCTGAAAGCACTGTTTTGGTCACTAGTGGTTCTTTACCCCAAGCTAACTATCTGTGAAAGGAGATGCCTGTCCTCACTGAAAGCTTGTTGAAGTGCTGTTGAGATCTTAATAAGGTTGTGGCACTGAGGAGACTATGGCAAGACAGAGTCTTAGTGTAAATGACATATTCATGTAGCACACACCCAGAAGCCAATATGGGCAGGAGCTGGGTTAGGCAACTCTACAGAGCCTGAAACTGCCATCCAGGGAGGAGAGCAGAAATAACATGCATCAGACATGCAGTCATTTTGGCTGAGCCCTGAATCCTTCATTCATTCCAAAGACAACTTTGTAGATGACGAAATGAGAGGTTTATCTTTGGACTGCAGCATTTACTGCTGATTTGAAGGAATGGTGTCAAGACTGATAAACTTGACAACCACTGGCCCCGGCCACTCAGGGAGATTGTGACCCTGGGGGAAAACCCTCTTTGTCGATACTTATGATTAGGTTAAGATCCTGGGTGATGCTACAGAAGTTGCCTTCTAAGCATGTGAAGGTGTTACAGTCACCAAGAAACAGGAGTTTCTGGATGATCTCTTCAGTGACCCTTGTTGTTGGATCTCACCAGCTGTGAATGAGCCAGTGGCCACTGTCACCGCTTGTCAGAGTCTGTGAAGGACAAGGCATGATAACTGAAGACAGGTGGGTTTGGAAAAGGAGATAACTACTTGGTTGTGTCTTAATTCTGAAAACCTGCTGCCTTACTGACATTCATATTCCTACATCATGTATTGGTGTATCTGCTGGCATAGCTGTCACAGATGCTCAGACTAAAATTAACTGCTGCAGCCACCAGTCTGAACAATCGCATAATCTGTGCCACAGGGTTTAACCCACAACTTTGTCTCTGCTAACCTGATCCAGGGGGTCATTCCTATGAGGCAGAAGCACACCAGGAGAGCCCTTAAGGAAGGGTGACTTTCTTCTCCAGCTGATGTACATCGATGTGAGAAAGCAATTGGACACAAAATTTCTCATCAAGTCCCCAGTTAGGGTAACATATTATACAGGTCTGTTTTAATTTGTCTAATTTCAGGTTTTGCATCAGTAGTTTCCCCAGTCAGGGTGGGAGTCACCTCACTTGACATCAGATGTCTCCATCTGAGCTGGCCTTTGTCATCAGTGAAGTAGGTACTTGTAAGGCATGAGTCATTTGCCCTCTTTTAAATGTCTGCATTGGCGTGAGATGACTCATGTTCTTCCCATTTACTACAAAGGAAACTCAAACCTCAAGTTGAGATAACACCTTAAGATATTAAGACTAGTTGAGCATTATTCTTAATATCTTGAGGTGTGTCAGTGGCCCAGTCCCACTCCTGTTCTGCACTTTCTAAATAAAACAATACATTTCCCCTGAGAATGATGTGTCTGATTCCCACCTACTTAATAGGGCACTCTCAAACTGGAAATAGCCCAGTTTCAAGTAAAGTGTTTAAAATGTCATGGAAATGCTTCCTGTCCCTGGCTTCTATCTAGCCAGCATCTACATTTTGCCGATGCTTTACAGTCACATCTTCCTCTTTTGTTTTTTCTTTTAAACTATACTTCTCCAGCCATCTTCTCTTATGAGCCACTGAAAGATGAAACAAAACAAACTTGAGGAGTGGACACAGCAAAGAGAGAAGCTAAGACATGCAACTAAGTCTGCCAGCTGTATGAAGTAAAATGATTACCCAAAGGATGTTTTTCTCGTCTCTTTTCTTCTTCAAAAAAATAGTAGTTACTTGTGACAGCAATACAGACTTCTCCAACAGAGTGATCTTAGTGGGCAGTGTCCATTTAAATTAAATTTTTCTAATCAAATAGTTAACTTCATCAAACAGTCAGAATCAATGCTTTGTATTAGACACAGAACCAAACTCATTAAGACTTTATTATTCAAGCATGCACCTCCCTTCAGCTTTTATCTCCCCTCAAGGGTTTTCATAGTAAAGCAGACTTTTTTTTTTTTTTAATTAGCCCTTTTGCCCTGGAGTCTTCTATTTGATTTTCCGATATCCAGGGAAGTATTGTTTTTTTTAACTACTCAATCCTTGAATAGAAAATTTTGCCTCTTAGTTCTGTGTTATCAGTGATAATAAAGCTTCATGGAAGACATTTTGATAATGCAGAAACAGAAGTGCACAAAGGCAAAGTGACACTTCAAAGGAGCATTAGTTCTGATATTAGAATCTCATTTATCTAACTTGTTCCTAAAGGACAAGTTAGCAATTCATGGGGGTACAATTCGCACGCACACATGAAGTGGCATGAAAGGCCCTTCAGTTCAGCAGGGCTGCCTGATCCCAGTGCCCTTCAGTGTGTGGAGCTTTATGAATGTTGTTGTATTTTTATTTTTCCTCGACTTTGTTCGTTTTCATATGAGAACCAATTGCTTATTTAACTGTTTCTCTGTGTGTTGTGAGGGATCCAGAAATGGTTGTACAAGGATTATTGTTATTGTAGGAGGATCAATCTGCATGTTTGCTGCCTTCCCCTGTATGCTGAACAACCTGTGACAGCTCACCAGCCAGTGACGTGCGGTACCATGACTATCCAGGTGTACATCTCTGTGTCAAGGATGCTCTGCCTTTGCTACTTAATCATGGTGTATCTCATCAACAGGATAAACAATGCACATGCATCAATGCCTTATTAACCAGTGTATGTGTATTCAATGGGCATAAGTGTGTGTATCATACACATTATCTTATCCACTGGAAATAACAAATACATCACCTTATCCACTGGAAATATCACATGCACCCATTTGGGAACTGCAATTTTATTAATACGATAAGAGCATTCAAGCATATCAGCAACTGATGAATCTGTACCATGGGCACCACCCTGTAGGAGCACTAGTGAACTCAGAGCTGCTCAGAGGGGCTCATCCCAGTGCACCATCACCAAGGCAGAGAGGTTCATCCCAATATGCTGTGATCAAAGCAAAGGAGCTCATCCTGTGCTGCAGCAGCCAGGGCTTCCAGCAGCAGGAGGGGGTCTAAGACTGCTATTGCCTTTTCTATTATTTCCATCCTTTACACCATAAAGTGGTGTGCCAGTGTTGAGTGCTGGTTGCACCTCCATGGCACAAAACAGCATGGTGCTGAGCTGGGTCAGATAGACACATCCTTGGTACATTTCCATTCTGGCAGGTAATTAATGCATCTATCTCCTTTCCTTTACCACAGACTTATACTTACCTTATTTCTATGCATGGCTGGCAACTGCCAAATTCTCCATACCTTGCTGAAAAACTGGATTGTTGAAACTGAGACCAAGAAGCTAAAGCTTTCAGTAAGAGAGAAGCTCTGGAGCTAGTTTAAGTGAATTGGAACAGGCATTTGGTGAAGTTTTACCTCTGTTGTTTTCAAAATAACCTTCATCATGTGAACAAAACAATGCAAATTCTGAGCAAGTTGTTCTCCAAAGTGGTAGATAGTTTCAAGCAATAACTTCAAAAGGAAACTGTTTCTACTCTTTTTTGTGAAAGAAGAGTTCTGCCACCTAAAAGTATCCATTTAAATGTCTATGCAAATTATTTCATTCAGTGATCAGTTTTGCTCCTGCTAATGAGTTCACTCATATCCTCCCAAAATCCCCAAAACTGGGAACTTCAAAGTTGTGCACTGTTCTGAGGAAAACCACAATAATAGCAAATGAAAAATAGAATATGTTGAAATAGCGTAAAAGAACTGAAATTGCCTTAAATGGCTGCCAGACAGAAAGATTTTGCCTTGCTTTCTTGGTCCAATCAGGTCATTTGCAAAGTTAATTGCTTCTTAGTGTAAGCCTGTCAGAAGCAAGGCCCAGAGCAGTACAGAAGCTCTGAATTGTGTATTAATTTTCATAGTTGCTCTTTGCGTTTTCATGTTTAAATTGGGTTGCCACAGAATCCCTGATCCATCCTGCCAGGGCACTCCCAACAAAAGGAGACTTGAGGCAGAGCTTAGCACCATCCTACTCACAGCATGGGTTTGGAGATACAGTTTTCTTCATTCTGCGTCACCAGCATGGAAGATAATTTCCCCTACAGTGGTGTTTGCTTCTCTGCCCCGCATTCCTGCAGGGTCCCCACACATGGGGGGAGCAGGCTGGCACCACAAGCAGATGGCTGGCTTTGCAGTGCCCCAGTACTTATTTCTTTTTGTTCTCCATTTTTCCACGGGTGTCAGGTTAGCGTGGATTTCAGCATGTTGCCTCATTTATGATTTTGATGAGCACAGTAGAGCAAGCCAGGCTAGGTCATGCTGTACTGGAAAGTTACTAGAAATCTCCAGAGCAGAGTGTCCCTGGTGCTTGTTCCAGCTTGTGCTGGGGATTCCCAGCCCCTCTGGTCTGGCACCTTTCCTGTACATGTGAGTATTTCCAACCTGGTCAAGTCCAGTCAAGGCTGTTTTTTGTCATAAATCACAGATCTTTGGTAACTTAAGGGGCACATGGGGACACAAGTCATGTGTGAGCCAGGGATTTCATGTGCTCATGTCCTGAAGCTGGCTGGCTGGCAATCTGAAGAATATGCTGCTCTTAAAACATGTGGCATAAATAGCATTTTGAATACAGATGATTTTCTTGGAACATTTCTAGTGGACTGAAAGAGAAGCTTCTCTTTTTAGCCAGACCATGATTAAGACCATGCCAAACATACCACCTATGCTAGGTATTAAAAACAAATACCTAAGTCTTAGGAACTGCTTAGCTCATTAGTATATCTAAAAGCACCTCAGGAAATAGGACTACCTCAGACCTTTAGTATCCCCTAGTCTATCCTTCTGCTCCAAGGCAGAATCAATTAGATGTAAACCATTTTTTGACAGGTATTTTCCTAATCTGTTCTCAAAAACCTTCAGCGACAGGGACTCAATAAGCACCCCAAGCAATTTCCCCCAGTGTCTCACAATGCCTAGAGTTAGGAAACTTAACTTTCTGGTCTGAGTCTCCCTTGATGCAGTTTAAGTTCACTTCTCCTTGTCCTACCTGTGGCTGCAGTCCTCATTCTTAATTTTCTGTTTTCCTTTCTGTTCTCACTGAGCACTGACTGTTTGTAGTCTTTTCTTACTGGTGATGTTATTTAGACACCCCTAACCACCCTGGCTCATTGCTTTCCCTTGAACTACTGAAATGTATCAACTGCTTTTGTTTTGGAGCACTGTTAGATGCCAAGCACAGGACTCCAGCAGCTCTGTCGTGCTCAGTGTCTAGTGGATGACACTTACCTGTGTGAATCAAATGTCTCTCCTTTGTCACCACAATGCGTTATCATCCATTTATGTTAAATTGGGAACCCATTAGGGAACCCTTAGGTCTTTCTGCAGAGCTTCTGGTGGGTAGGAAGACCAAGAGCTACAGAAGTAAAATGGTTTGTATGGTCCCTCTCCAGATCAGAGGCAGGGGTGGGAACAGGCAAGAGGAGGTTACTTTTAGAGAACTCTGTGAAAAGCAGGAAAAGAACATGGGAATGCAAGTATCAGTGGTTTAGAGGGAAGTCTGCAGGCTGTTTGTAAGAGTTCTCATCAGAGTTGCAGCCAGTTCTCAAATCACTCTCTTGCATCCCAGCCCAACCCGGAGCTTTCACTGTTTGCTCCAGACAAACCCAAAGCAGTCAATCCAGCATTTACAGGGTTAAACAAGTCCACGAGGTGATGGAGGCCATACAAGATCAAACTAATTTGGGGCTTCGGCTCACTCAGATACACACCTGGAGTCCTCCATGAGTGTTTTCCTGACATGCCAGAGTGCAGTTCAGAAGTGAAACCAGCCAGCAAAGCAAACACTCTGTGCTGTAGAGGCAGTCAGACCTCACTCATATGTCTCCACAGCACTGTCACAAGGTGCCTGGCTGAGCACAGCCCCCTCCATCCCTCACTGACACAGTGCTGGGTCAGGAGGTGCAACACTGAATTCAGAGGGGTCACAGCAATGTGCTCAGGGTCAGAGTGCAGGAAGGATGCCACTGATGCACATAAGGGTGACAGGATGGGGAATGAGAAAATGGGACCTGGAAAGCTCTGAGCATATTGCTTCCTTGTTACCAGTTGCTATTTGCATTGAGAAGGAAACTTTGTTTTCTAATCTTTGCCAGCACAGGGAATATTTCCTGACTATTTGGAGTGGTCAAGTCAGGTAAGCCGCTCTCATTGAAAGGCAGATAGCTTGGAAATAAGAAAGCCTGGTTTTGGAGATAGTCAGGGTTTGAAGAAAGCCACCTTTTGTTTTTCCTTAATGCCCTATTGTTTATCAGGTTCTGACAATGCTTGATCCCATGTGCATAGCATCCATGCCTGGAAGGAAGGCGTGTCCTAGTGAAAAGATGCACAAGGCTGTCATCTTGGTTGCAGAGAAACAATAGCTCCAGGAGGCACTGCTGTCAGGAGCAGAGGGGACATGGAGCCTCGCAGCTGTCACCCTCCGAGTGAAGGTCCCTATTCACTCACCTCCTGCCACCCATGCTTAATGGGGCTCCAGATATTCCCCCCTCCCTCTCCGTGTCACTGAAGAGCCCCCAGGGATGCTAATGCCATACCCTCTCCTCTGCACCACGAACAACAAGCTCTGTTCTGAACTCGGTTTACTAGGAAGCTTCACACCAACAATTAGAAAAGATTTGGGATTTGGTTGCGGTCTTGTTTTCTGCTTTGTTGTGGGTCCACAACAATGAGCCAGCTCCCATGCACCCAGCATAATTATTTATGAATGTTCCACAGAGACCAGGTCCTGCCAGAAAGTGATTAAGCGAAACACTTGCTGGCTGCACCACTTGGCTGTCGTGGCAGTCGTCCTCACTGTTCACTGGCAGAACAGGATACCGCCCCTATTCAAATAAGTAGACTACTTAATTGCCTCCTCTGGAAGAAAAGGCTCTTTCCAAATCCTCAGCTTCTTTGAAAACAGCAGATTCAAAAATGTTGTTTATATCTGTATAAAAATATGTGCATAGGTGTATTTACACGGCTGTAGTTAATGCAGAGACACACTGGCATGTGCACACAGGCATCAGAGAAAGGTGATAAGGATATCTGGAGTATCTCCTGCACGGTGAGAGGCAGTGGGCAGGCAGGTCCTATGGTGGTAGGTGGATCTCACCAGGAATCACAGAGATGACAGCTCAGTACAGATGTGTAAGGAAACCTTACACCAAGCCAAGTAGCTGGTTCCCTTCACACCGGGCCCTGATAGATAGACCCTGCCTTACTGCCCCCTTTGCTACACCTCAGTGTCATAGACCTTCTCCCAGTCTGTGGTTTCACAGGCCAGCACCTTTGGGCAGGAGCAGGAGAGAGGCTAATCACTCTGTATTTGCAATATTTTGCAATATTTGCACTCTAAAAAAGCAGGAGCAACATTTACTTTGTGTCTTGCAGCACTGCTATCAGTACCTTGCTCACTGATCCATATTTCTGTGGAAGGCTGAGACTGGTGAGTGATATTGCCAACTCAGACCTGTATCTCCTATCACTCATATATCCTAGACAACTGATGTGATGCGATCAGTGCCCTGATGAAGATATGAGAGAATAAGGATGGACGAGGAGGGGACAGTGATCTAGCAACTTGTCTTCTATTGTGTAGTAAGTGCTGACAACAGAGGTTTCAATATGTGATGGAGATGTATGTTGTAAGTCCATCGCTTTTATTATATTAACGATGATTTTTTTCCTCTGGCTGACAGGTCTCTCCAGTTCAGAACTCGATGTAACTCCTGTTCTGATGCAGCTTCTCCTCTTCTACTAAAAAGACAACAGGTTAAAAGGAGAAGGAGCTGGGGGAGAGGGCAGGGCGCACTACAGCCATTTCTGGTCCCCCCAGAGATCTGTTCTTCCACGAATTTGCTTAGCTGAGCTAAACTGTGGGCACCTATGTCCTGTGTTAAGTAACATATTCCACCACTCGAGTACATTTTGTGTGAAGAACTAAACCAAACCTTCTGCTAGTTTTGTTTGATGGCCCCTACTTTCTGTATCAGAGGAGAAAGTTAAAACCTTTTTCCCATTCTCCACCTTCACATCACTCATGACTTTATAGACCTTTAGCATCCTTCTCTGCACTTTCTCTTTCACAGAAAAAGAGTTCCAGAAGCATTTATCTATGTTAAGTTTTATATGCCATTTTATTGCCCATTCCCTTTGCAACTCTTTGCATTTGGCTTTGATTTTACTACACCTATTAATTTATTTTACTACATCTATTAACTTGAACTTTCACAGATGAAGAATGGGTATATCCTGGAGCAATAGCTCACACACACCATGAGTGAGAGTCTTTCTGCTGTGTTGGAAAGCTGCTTCAAAGCAGGCAGCCTTAGATCTGATTTATGATGTCTCCAAGGAGAGCTTAATTTATAACTCTTCTGAACAGAAATTCCTAAATATTTCAGAAGCAGTTAATCCCAGTCTGCTGGCTGAATCTCACGCCTCAAAACAGAGAAGAGTCACTCCTGCCTCAAAACAGAGAGGACCCACTCCTGGCAACTGCTGCCTTTGGGAGAGGTGCAGGGCATTGACTGATACAAATGGATACATGTTCTACCCTGCTATAGGGCAGGGATTGAGCTATGTGAAGCACACAGGGTCTTGCCTTTCAGAGGAAAGGGGCGTCTTTCTGCTCTGCCACCAGTCTGTGGTATTTAAAAGCCTTAAAACACTAGTAGCAAAGGGTAGCTCCCCATGGGTTAGGTACAAAGAATTTCTTTTGACCTGGAATGCAGTTCCTCTCTTCCTGAGTTCACAGCATCATGTGCCACCAGAGCAAAAGGATTTGTGAAAGCCTATAAATAAAACATTTGGCAAAAATCGTGGGGACAGCTTTCACGAGCTTCTGCTTCTCTCTGCCATAGACACATCCCTTACGTGCCCAAAAGATGGGCGAGGTGAATGAGGTAAATGCTGAACTGTGAATTCCTGAGCCACTCAGCCTGTTACTAATTACCATGATTAAATATTGACACAGTGACTGCACATAGGGCTCCCAGGCAGAGATCAGTACCCCTCAGTGGTGGCAGCAGAGAAATCCAGACAAAGAAATAGTTCCCCGAGCACTTACACTGCAAGACCCCAACCCATCCTACAATTAACATCCCTTGGGGATTGTCAGCATGTGTGAGAGCTTGAAGGGCTCTAGCAAGAGGCTGGTGGGGGTCAGGAGGTTTCTGATCCCAAATTATTGCCTTTGGGATTCCCCTTGCTGCAGTCTCCAGCAGCTGGTAGGGCAAGCAGGATGAGGCAGCACAGTGGGATCTGCTTCTCTATTGCAAACACAGGCTGTTACTCAGAAGCAGTAGGGCCCTGCTGCTCTGGCTGCCAAACCTAGGGCATCCTCAGGGAAGCTCCCAGACTGACCTCACAGTCCTGCTTGGTGGCCTCCCTATACTCCTGCACAGGCTGGCAAGCCTGGTAACTGCGTCTCCCCACATGCTCCCTCAAGCACCTTATGCCCTGCACTTTCATGGGTCCCAGGTCAGAGATCAGAGCAAAAGCTTATGAATCTATATTTGAGATTGCCCCTTTTCAAGAAACCATTTAATCATATGTCTTAAAAGTGTGCTACACAGGGATGCACAAACTCACCCAACATGGGAAGATTTTTCCCAAGAAAGACTCGCTGCCAGAACAGGGAAGCCTCTGGGGGCTGTAGCTCCTTCTCTTCTCCCCTCCTCTTTCCCAACACTTCTGGTTAATGTGCTGGGCTGTGTGCCAGGGCAGCAGATGCACTACAGCATGGTTTCTACTCCCCCATATCATGGCCGTGTCCAGCGCTGATTTTGACCGTGGTCATTTTTTAATACAGCAGCTGACTTGGCCACAAGTGAAAAATAAAATATGATCCCTTGCAATTACAAACTGCCCAAAGCCATCTGCAGCCCTGAGCTCCTTCTCCTCTGGGAACAGGGAGTAGTATCTGTGAAGCTTCCCTGTACCCAGTGCATCTACCAGCCCAAACCCCATTCCTTCTTCATCAGATTTTCCCTCTTCATCTCTTCAAATCATACTGGGGAGCTGCAGAAGCCAGGATGAATTTGCGCCAGGCTAGTACACCTAAAGCAGCAGAATATTTATTTTCTCAGCTTAATCCTGCTCCTGGACTGAGTTTTTTTACGAATGCTGCCTGATGCTTGTGTTAAGAACAACCACTTCAAAGTCTGAAGCTCTAAAGAGGCCTCTGCTTTGTGGGTGAGCTTTCTTGTCCTGATGCCAGGCAGAAAAGTATAGTTTATTTCAAAAGTGATGATAGAAGCAGTAACTTTTGAGATTACATTTTCAGGACAATAACAAAGAAACAGCTTGTATATTGATACAAAATGTTGCAAGGCACCAATTTCTCCATTCCATGGGCTTCACACTGCAGCATCCAGCAGTTCTGCCCCTGTAGGGTGAAGGGCTGCAGCTGTGACAGCTGCGGGGAGGTTGGATGGGACCACCCTGGCTTTGGCTTCCCTCCTCACTCCCCCAGGAGCAGTGAGAATGGGGGGAAAGAGGGAAGGAGTTATGCTGCAGCTTCTTTCCCCACGGGATGTCAGAGGCTGCAAAGACAGGTGGAGGCAAGGGGCCAGAGAGAGGAATAAGGTACTCACTTGTGAGGGTTTATCCCCTTTCAATGTAACTTCTGCTATGGATAACCCACATTAGGAGCCACAGGCAGCCCCGAAAGGCACTCACAGTACCTACTTATTTGGGATGGCGAGAGGAGAAGACAGGACACGATGTATTTATTCTCCACCCTAACCATAATCAACAAGCTGTTAATTATCAGATTGTAGCAATACAGCTTATATGGGAAATTGTTTAAGCAAAATATCAAGGGTGATATTCCTTTGGCTTGTGGTTTGCCTGCACTTTAGTACGAGCCTGGTTCGTTTCCAGTTAACCAGAGCTGAGATGGGAAGAAGCCTGAGGCCAAAGGAAGCCTGATCTATCCCCTAGGTTTGCAGATGGTTTGGGAGAAAGGTCAGGGAAGCTCATTTTTGTTCCACTCCACTTCAGAGTTTTCCCTTGGCTCCAGGGAAAATGCTGGGACTGAGAAGGTTATTCTAACCCAGATGTAGGTCCCACACATCTGGCCTGAATGATTTGGTTTTTAGCAGCTCAGAGTTGCTCAGTGGCCAGCGGTTGGGGAAGTGCTTATCCAGTGGGAATGAAGAGGAGGGTGATGTGGGAATTCGTAGGGAAGGAAACACACTTTGTCCTGATTTCTTCAGGTACTTTTGTGACCTTGAGACAAGTGAAAGGAGTTTCAATTCTGTCCTTCTACTTTTAATGATATCTTAATATTCATTAATTAACACAGTCATGCATTCAAGTACTTGAACATTCATTGCTGTTTAGGTGTAAGCCCAACCAGCACTTCAGGATTAACTGCAGCTTCAGATGAACATCCTGGTCCATAGCAAAGCAGCAGTGAAGCATGTACAGGAGAAGTGACACATCACCATCTTAGCCAGTCATTTGACTCACATTGCTTTCAGCAGTAACTTCGTCCCTCCCCTCTTTAGAAACATTCACTTGTTACTCCATCAGCTCCTGATTTAGGGTCAAAAGGCAAACCAGTCTGGTTTAGAAATAACCTCATCTGTATGGGAGGTTGTTTTTAACAAAAATCAAGTCTCCAGTCTGCTCATTGTGTGCCCTGACAAACAGTTTCACAACTGAGAGAGCAGGGCTGGAGAGAAACAAGTGGCCAAATGCAGAATGAAGTCCTGCTTGAGCCAGACCTCCTCGAGAACTGTGCATGCCATCCAGGTGCTATTGCCTGCTCATGCTGCTGCTGCTGCACACACAGGGGCTGCTTAGTGCTCACACTCTTCACAATCTGCATGGGCAGTGCAGTGGTAAATACACTCTAAAGACTGAAAATCAGCAACTGCTTTACATCTCCTGAAGAGCTGAATGTGTAATGGAGAAGGCAGTAGTGGAAGTGTTCAATGCAAGTAGTTCAAGTAGTTCAAGGTAGTTTCACTGCTGTTGGATAATCAGTGACTCTTTCCTAGTTCCCATTTTCTCTAGCTGTATTTCCATTTCATATATTAAAATGCATAACAAAGAATTTCTATCCTTGTTTATGCAAACTTGTAGCCAGAACTTTAGTTTTTGAAATAATAGCATGGGCTTAAGTACAATTGGTCTGAATTTTCTGATGAAACACATCCAGATTTTACTCTTTTCCTGAGAACAACTAAATACTTGGTAGTAACTTATACCTCTACAAATCAAGTACTTATCATCTACTTACATTTTTTCAGCCTTCTTTCAAATCACCTCGTCTCCTGCTTTTCAGCAGAGAAACTTCAAATGCTTAAGTTCAGCCAGTAAAAGTTGTTCATGGGTTGGCACTGGGTGTGAGCTGAGAAAAATATTGTCCCAGGCTACCTGTCACTTCAGAAGCCATCAGTCCAACAAAGCCAGAAGCTGGTTTTACATTAAGGCATCCAAGGCACGTCTGCTCCTATAAATACATCACAGCAGAGAATTCTGTGGGTTGTCAAGGGGCAAGTTTGTATTTATGGCACCCATTGAATAAAAAGAGAGAAAATTAATTTCCTGTTTTGAAATGAGTCTCAATTTTATCATTGGGAAAACTACATCAAGAAGCTGACTGGATACCTGCAATTTAATGTACACAGCTTTCCTATTTAGCCATTAAGCAGATTATTCTCTGCTGTATGGATGTGTCATTCCTGTTAATGTTAATGATAGTCCCACACATGCTATGACAGAATAAATGCCAAACTACATGAACCATTTACTCTCTAAAGGGAAATGGAACTCCTTCAAGCAATGTAGGAATCTGCCAGCAAAGTGGTGGGAGCCTGGAAAGAGCAGAGAGAGCTTCTAGCAGAGCTGATGTGTAGGGATGTTGCTTTGCCAGCTTTGGCAGCAAAGCCAATTGAAGATGTTCCCATCCATCCTGTCACCATCCCTGTCCCCTTGTGCTGTCATTTCCTGCTTCCTGAGTTGAAGCAACCATAAATGAGCTGCTAACATGACTGAGGTTTAAATCATCCCTTCAGAAGGAATCAGAAACCTGGTTGCCCTCGTTGGTCTTTAACACAGCTCACTTCACAGTGCAATTCTGCAGGTATTCGTACCAAAGGCACTCAGAGCAGCAAATAGTGGCCAGGGTCCAGGAATGAGCAATTAGGGAAGGGCTGGGGAGAAAACTTCCTATGCCGTAGGAGGGAGCAGGCGAGCTGGAGGATGTGGAGTTATGCCAGAGTGCCTGCCTTGGCACACAATGCATGTCTGTGCCACCTCCACACAATGACACCAGCTCACAAAGCTGTGGCTTGCCCTGACTCCAGCAGGGTTTGGTCAGCACGTGGCTTCTCACCCATGCCTGTGCCCAGGCTTTGAGGTGGGTTGCCTAGTTTTCCTGGATTACAGCCAGGTTATTCAAGGTCCATTCCTGTTGTCTGCCCTCCAAGGCACCTCTAGCAGTCACGTACACATGCCAGGGCAGCATGGCAGGGGACTTCATGACCCAGCAAATCCTGAAGATGAAAGGAAAAGGCAAAACCAAAACATCCTTAGGAGTTCTCTACACAGCAATAAAGCAGTTGTTTAGACGGACAAAAAGAGCAGAAGTTGGATGAAAATCAGCTCCCAGATTCACTGATTAAGCTGAAGAGGGAACTGGAATTTTGCTCTTTTATAAGGCTCTTTTAACCACTGAGCTATGTCAGTAAAATCAACTTTAACCATGTGCTCTCTTTTCACACAAATTTCACATCTTAACAAGTTTATCAGTAAACAAATCCACTGGAGGTACTTAGTACCCTGAGTGCTAACATGCCAGGAGGTCAGAGCCAGTGCAGAGGAACTAAGCTTGTCCTGTCCAGTGTATTCCCATAGAAAAGAAAATCCAGTAACAGCTCACCTGCATACCTGGGATACTTCCACTCCCTGCTCTCTGCCACAAAACGTGTATTTCTTTAAGAAATAAAGAAGGTTCTTGCATTTGGACTTGATGATCTTAGAGGTAT
This sequence comes from Manacus candei, assembly GCF_025592945.1. NCBI lineage: Eukaryota > Metazoa > Chordata > Aves > Passeriformes > Pipridae > Manacus > Manacus candei. The sequence continues at coordinate 3,941,883 of NW_026138074.1, read as the reverse complement.
TTTCCAACTTCAGAGATTCTATAATTCTATGATTCTGTGATTTCTGAAATAACCCTCACGGCATTAGTGCAAGAATACACCGCATGGCATTGAAGGAATGAAGTCAGTCACAACAGAGGAAGGAAACTAACCAGGCTTTTGCTGTTTCAAACATAGAGCAAGTCACCAGATAAGTTGTTTCCTCCCCAGATAGGGTTTTCTTCCATGGTTGAGTCAGTCCAAATTCACATGGAGTCTCTCATATGATACCAACAGGATATGAAAGAGAAAATAGCCAGGAGGGTCCACACTGCAGGTCTGGTGGGTTGACCCCTGCAAGTCCTGTTTGGCATCCCATGTTCTGTTTCTCCAGGACTGATGGGGACTTTTCAAAGTCCTGATGTGTTGCTGTGCCCAAGATAGCTTCACATGCAAGGCTGCTGCTCACTGGTGCAGGCAGTGGCTCCTGCCCATGCATTTGACCTGCTCTTCTGGCTGGCTGTGGCTTGGTGAGCCACATCCCTACTCCACCATTGCCTGTATTGGCTACAGCTTGCTGCAGCAATATCAGCAACAGCAGACAAGAGAGGGGAAGAGGATAGAGGACCTTTCAAAGAAGACTTCATGGAGAAATGACCCCCTTGGCTAGGAGGGGCTGTGCTGTTCATCAGAAAGGCTGTGAATTGTGGCCAGTTCTTGGGGTCAACAGTGGAGGTAGCAGTAGAGCATGTAATTCTGAGAGCCCAGTTGTCCATTCAGAAGCACTTGGCCACCACCTGGCCATGAAACCCACAGGTTCAGCTACAAATGGCCAGGGCCAGCCAACTTCATCTGCGCAGGCTGGCTGTCGGACATGTGAGTAATGGTTGTGTACTCTGCAGCTACCACATGTTGTAAGACTCACTCGTCATCAGCAGTCGTGGTTACTTATGCTTAGGACTGCATAGGAGCAGCAGAGGGCATCCCCACTCCTCCAAGCTGCACTCCAAACTCTCCCTCAGTGGTCAGCTACAGAAACATCAATTTTTTTATTGTTCTCCAGCCTAAGTTTAACAAGGCAAAATGAGCTTCACCTGGAGACATTCAGGAATTATCATCTGTTTTCTTTAATGTAAAAATCTCCATTACCAGGATAGCTAATATGAATATTGGTGATCATCAGTCTTCTCCTTCTTCTTAGAAGCTCTTCTCCTCTGTTATCATGGCTAATGAATGAATTTTGCAGATTGACATTATTTAAGTACCACTGCTGGAAAAGAGTCATTTCTGAGGAATGAAATGACAGGCACTGACTGGAAGCTTTACTCTGCCAAACAGCAGCTGCAAAGACAAAGAGCAGGGATTCAGGGACCTGCAAGACCACATGAGCTGCCCATCAGACATGCTGGCTTCAGTGGCAGTACTTGGAAACATGTTATTCATGTCTTCTGTGTCATTTGCTTGTGTGTCTAGATGTCCAATACAACAGTAGGTGTCAGGCCACTGCAGGTGACGGAATGGCTAAATTTGATCAGTTTTCTTTGGCTGTATTAACTCTCAGCATCGGCATCCCATTAAAGGGACCTGCAGGCCTGGGCAGGTCCCTTCTTCATGGGCAAGGCTTGCCATACATTGTACAAACACTACCATTGCAGGGCCAGCATGAGGAAAGAGACTTTATTAGGAAGGAAAACATGATTTTTATTGTTCTGAAAGAACAGTTGGTGGTGAAAGCTCCAACGGTGTGATAACGTACAAGTTTGTGCAAACGGATGTGGTGGCAATCTGTGCCAAGGGTACAGAGGACTTTAGTCACAGGGCTGCAGAAGTTCCTCACGTAGCAGCAAACAGCCCTATCTGTTCAATATGCTGCCTGGCTGGGTGTGGCAGCAGCTGGTGCTCATTCAAAAGGATTTGGGGTCCTGACAGTGCTCTTTTTGCTCTTTCTGAAGAAGCTGAGTGACAAGGGAGGGGGCCACAGGTGGGCTGCAGCTCCTGGAATCCAGAGTTAGTGACTAAGCACTGCCAGGTCCACCACTAAACAGTCTTCAGAAACATGTAGAAAATGGTGCAGGACCCTCCTGGGGGGCTGGTGATGAGGAAGAAAAGCTGCAGTGGTTGCTGCTCAAAGGCTCTTGCTACAGCAGTGTTTGCCTGAGTGTTTTTCCATGAGATGCTGCTATGTCTCTATGTCCATTTCAGTTACTGGCTCTGGCTGAGCTTGGCTGCACTCGTCTGTCACAAGGCTTCTCCAGTCCCACCTCAGACCAAACCAATCCTCTTCTCCACCAGTCCTTTCCTATGATGCCCTCTTCCTGGTCTCATTCCTCTTGTATCTCCTCTTTGCCATTCCCTTTCCCTGTCTTGAGTATGCCACCAGCTCCTGAAACACAGTCACCTTTGAGGTGGGATCTGTGATCTCCTAGATGCCTTCTTGGCTCTTCCTGCAGCCTTTTGGCCCGAGGTCAATGTCACTGTTCCTCTACGGCTGACTGTGTTCATTGCTCAGTTTCCAAAGTAACAAAGATGATTCAATTTTTTTTCCTCCAAAAACACCCCCTTACCCCTGTTTTGAGATGCTATCTCCCCCATTTCTTACATGTTTCTGAAGACTGTTTAGTGGTGGACTGGGCAGTGTTAGGTTAATAGTTGGACTCAATGATTACTTAGAGGTCCTTTCCAACCTTAATGATCCTGTGACTCTAACCCAGAAATGGCAAGTCTATCCCTAGTTTTCCTCTTGATCTATTTTGTGTGCTGATGGATGAAAGCATGTTCCTGGGGCTGGTAGTATGCACTTTTGCTGATCTGCTGCTGCACTGCAAACTGTCTTTTACCAGGGATGCTGCATGGGGCCAGTTACCTAATTAATTGTTCATCTCTGCTTGGGAGGGTTCAGGGAGTGCTGAGGAAGCCAGGTTAGTGATCACATTACTGGTTCTGAAAATAATGCCCTCCCTCCCTTTTTCTGCATGACACAACAAAGAAACTACATGGGCAAAACCTGAAGAAATTTAGCAAGAGCCCTGCTGTGGTGATTCCCAGAAAGGTGCCTCCTGCTTTCCTACAGAGATGGAAAAACCCACACACATGCCCTAGGACTAGTGGGAAGGAAATCCTTAGGCACTGTTGGAGAAGTCTCAGCAAACATTTCATTATCCCACTTTACATCTTCAGCTCATGGCTTGCTTGCATCCATAAAACTGTCTTGCCCTCAGGCTCAGACATTTCAGAGCAGTGAGAAAGGGTCCACACTCTGTGCTTTGTAATTTAGGTTTTGCATAAGTAATTTTATTGCAGTCTGCTACACTGGCTTCAGAAGGCTCAAAAAGAGAGCTGAATTCATCAAGGTTAAGACATTCATTTTCCATAGCCAGGGGCACATGGAGGAGAGATGTGACTGGCACAGTGGTTGACCACCCTCAGGCACGCAGCCAAGAAGGCCATTGACACATTGTGGGTTATACATCAGCAGCCTTTGTCATGAGATGTGAGCGGGGCACAAACTCACATGCTCAGCTCCCAGAGCTGCCACTCCCCATTGCTGCTACATGACTAACAGGCAGTTCAAAACCTTTCCTGATAAGGGTTTTGCAGAGACAAAAATAAGTACAGCAAACAGGGAGTAATAGAATAATAAAAAAGAAAAAACCTTCAAGAAGAGCCAGTATAAAAATTTCCAAACTTTTATTAACCTAAAGGGACAGCATGAAGGCATAAAAACTGGTACTGATTTTCTGTGTGAATTGCTGCACTTCCAGCACTTCATGTCCTCCTGAATGGAGCCTGCAAGTCTCTGTTCTTTGCTGGAGCTGAGCATATGGTCCTTAAGGATGCAGAGGAAAATGGAGAGCTGTGCTTGGAGAGCATCCAGCTAAACAATAGGGAAAAAGGCAGCCATAGTCCTGGGCATGCTGACCAGGAGAAAAACTGGGGAGAAAGAGGCATATTTTGCTAACTGCACTTCCAGTTATTTAGTCTGCAGCTGCAGGTGGGGGGAGGGCAAGCCATGTGCAGGGTGAATACAAGCTCACCTTGAGAGGTAACTGATTTTCTCATAACTCAGAAATGTGATGCTCATGTTGGCAGTGCACTGCAGGCAAATGCAGTGCTGGTTTTGGGTCTTCCTCTGACCAGACTGCTTGTTGCAAGGCTAAGAGTTTCCAAGGGCTGGCAGCAGGAATTAAAGTCTTGGTTTGGGGTCTGGCCCCTGGATCACTAGCACAGGCAGGTAGGACTCGCCACTCAAAAACTCTTCAGCATCCTTTAGCCTATGTCTGTGCCAGTGCCTTGTGCCAAAACTCAGTCCCTCCCCTGGAACTGTGGAAAGCTGACTGGACATGGAGTGGCTACCTGTGACCAGCTTGTCAGCCTCGAGTCACGTGAATGTGGCAGAGCCTGACTCCCTTCCATTGCCATTCCAACCCCAGAAACTGAAAAAGTCCAGGAAAAACCCAGTTCCACCTCTAGCCCTGGGTCAGAGTTGCAGGTAAAGTGAGTGCCTGCATGAAGTAGGTTAGGATTGTAAGGACCTGGGCTTGCAGAGGCGGCATCTGGTCAGTGGCTGCAGCATGGCTGAGACAGTGTGGCACTGTGGACACAGCTGAATGCTGAGAGCAGATCAGCGTGACCAGCAGCCACACCATTGCAACACTGGAGCACAGATGCACACATACAAAGCGTGGCTGCAGCAGAGCTTACTCTGCCAGGACATTGCTCCTGATGCTCTACAGTCCAGCTGCAATCCCAGGAAGAATGTGTACCACTGGAGTGATGATGTGTAGGCACCAGCTCCCACTGCCCTGTGCAGCTTTGACAATGCTAGCACCCATCTTCAGGCTGCTTCGCCCCCTCCTCCTTATGGTCTTTCTCCAAGGCAAGTTCTCAACCCATCTGCCTGTCTCCAATGCAAGACTTCTTGTCCCATGCACTGATTCTTTTTTTCCCCAGCCTGATCCCTCCTCCAGCAAAACATGATATTACCAGAGAGCAAAAGCCGGGTCTCACAGGCCAGCAGCAAACTTGCTTTTATCGTTCCTGCAATGCTACCATCCACTAGAGTTGCTTCAAAACGCAGGCTCTGCTGACCTCTAGGGGACTGCTACAAACCCAAAACCATAAAGGCTTCAGAGCTCATGGCGTGCTACAGCCCTTCACACGCTCCGAAGGAGCCCTGTGGTGGGTATAACACAGCTGACACAACCCGCTTCTGGGCCCTTTAGCACTACTAGAGGCTGTAAATAAAACCCTGGCTCTAACACTGCCTGTTCCATTGCACCATTATGGCAGCAATACCTCAAGAAGAGTGTACAAGCAAGGCTAGGCTGTTGTGGAGAGATATCTCCTGCTATCAGACTGCCCCATAATAATTGCTGCTTTTATTTCAGTGTGGGATGCACTTGGGAGCTTGAGAGCTTGTGGCTTTCTGTATCAGTTTGTCTAATAAAAGGCATACAAATCTTGCCTTGGTGTTACAACTACAGCACTACTCACTTTGGTGAAAAGCATAGGCACTGGAAATAAAGTTAAATGTGCTTTTTTACAGCACTTCATCGATCACTGAAGAAGTGGCAGAAGCAAGAGCCTTGCCACAGAGAATAAGGAACGTAAGACTTGCAGAAAGCAAGCATAAAATCTGATGTGCTCCTTAAAAGAGCACGTAGTGCTGCCAAGGAGGGTAACTGCATTTCCCAGCTGACCATTTGAGGACAGCCATGGCAGGGAATAGACCATTAGGCAGGAGACTACAGAGGAAGCACAAACTACATACCTCTAATGGATCTGTTCTCCTTGATACAAAGCCAAAGCCTATCACAGCCCTGGAATATTCTGACTTAGGGAAGGTGTGATATAACTCTGGAGGGCTGGAGTGTGGACAGATTTGGACTGGACAAAAGCCGCACACATGACAGAGTGCCCCTGGCTGTAGCCACCACCTTGTGGGGCAGCTCCCCACCACAGCAGGGCAGATGGTTGTCCCAGGGCTGAGGACCGTATTAGCAGAGGGCTGCTGTCTAAACTTTAAATTTATTCAATCTTCTGATGTAGGAAGAATTCCATCCAGCAGACCTGAGTGGGCAGCAGGCTCCAAGCAGCTGAAGAGGTGCTTGGGACCATCATCACTTCCACAAGGGCAGTTGTATCTGCCTAATTGTCACAGTGGCTTCAACCATATGCAAAGGTCTCTCAAGAGGCTGTGGGGCTTGTGTTGTCGGGATCATGCACCAACACGAGGGAGTCAGTCCTGGCAGGCACTCCACCAACCACAGGAATGGCTTTATAGACAGCACTAAGGGTTCTGGGCACACCATGGAGCATGTAATTGGCATGCTCCTCTCAGTGCTCGTGCCCTGGGAAGTGCCAAAAATATAAAATAAGTGTTAAGTTAAAGCACTTGCTCTTCCATGGGCTGGAAGATGTCAGCCCACAGAGGCTTGTGACAAAAGGTAACAACTGACAGCACTATTTCAACTAAATCAGGGTGAGAATATGTCTAAGCGGCAATTAAGAGTGAAGTGTTTAAAGAAAAGAGGCAAATTATTTGAACAGAATCACCAATTTTCATTTCAGCATCATTACATGTCTCTTAATTGGAACAGATGTCTCCCTAATCTGTGCAAAACAGAAAAGGACCTGAGAGGTCTGAAATACTGGCTCATACACAAATATTACCACCAATTCCCAGTTTCTGAATCCACCACCTCAGACTGTGCCAAACCACCTGATGGTTCTGGGTCCAGCAGGAATGGCTTTGCAGTGCCCGAAGCTCGAACGACATAATTTTCCCCTCCTTACACCTGCAAACACTGTGTTATACCACCACACACCAGCAGTGCCCAGGAAATTCAAGCCTGTTGCTCCCTTCACCACATGCATTGTAGCCATGTTTTAGCCCCCCAGATTCAAAAGTTAGCTGATTTTTCTCCCACAGAAAAGACTCCATCAGTCATCAGAGTTTGATAAGCTCTTTAATGGCAAGCTCATGGTGTAATGACACTGCTGGATTTGATGCCTCAGTGGTGGGAGAGGAAGGAGGATCAGTAGGAAGGAGTATCAGAAAGAAAGCAGTGCTTCACTGAAGGCTTACACCTTTGAAAGCGCTGAACAAAAGGGCAACTTTCAGTGACCCGCTTCCTAGCTTTGTAGTTCCAAAGACAGATCTTCCAGCCAGAAAAATGGTGGAAACCTCACCAAAGACATCTTTGGCATGGTGTGGCACAACATGATTTCTGCTTGACGTGTTGAAGGCTGACTGGTCCCTACATTAGTAAAGGAAAACTTGACAACAACAAAAAAATTGCACTCACTGAAATCCAGAGCTATTGCTTCCACCACCACTCCCCCCGCAGATGAAAGCTTCCTTTACATGCAGCATTACTGCAGATCTTTGCCTACATGAGCAATAGCATGTTGGTACAGAAAGGGAATTTCAGAGTTCAATGTATTTTACATGAAACCAGTGAGCTTTCCTGTAGTCAGCAATAACTAGTTCAAAGAAGGGTTTTTTTCCTGCAGACAAAACAAGGCCCTTTTTCTGAATCTGTATTTTTTTTTACATCCAAGCTTGTACTGACAGTGCAGTGATATGGGGCTCTGTAGAATACACTTGCAATAATGCAGACGTGCCTTTAGGGATTTTCTTTCTTTAAAAAAAATTATCAGAACTGAGAAAAAAGTAAAACATAGATCGGGTAAATAATAATCTGGCCCACTGAACAGGTGATTGTGGTTAAGTGAAGAGGTTTCCTTTGTACACCTGACACAGACATCAGATACCAACAATAAAACTAAGTCTCAGAAGTCTAATAAAAACCTAAGTGACAGGGTCTGCCCTCAGAGCCTTTCCTATCACATTTAAAGAATCTGTTTATTTTAATATCTGCCTTGGAAGTGATATCCCTGAGCCTTCAGCTCCCTGGTGACTCTGCAAGAACCACCTCAAGCCCAGCCTGTTACAGGGTCTAGGAGCTGCTGTCCTGAGTCACTCCTGCCTGGCACTCACACAAAGCCTTCCCAGCTGCAGCTGGCTGCAGAAACAGGCTGTTGGGGAGGAGGGGAGGTTCTGCCAGAATTAAACATATCAAACAAAGCATTTGGCTCTGCTCAGCAATTTACAGAGAGGTCCATCTAGCTAGAGCCCCTTAAGAGATACTTCCCTATTTCCAATGTCCTGTGGCCAGATCAAAACCAGCCAGCACTGAGAAAGATCTCCAGCCAGACAAGTCTCATTTTCTGGGTGCCCAGCCTGGAAAGCCTCAATGGGTTATGATTTTCAGAGAGTGGATTATTTGGCTAGACATTGCTCCCTGTGAAGATACTGGGTTTGGCACCTAAAAGACTGCTGTCTTCTGCATAACCCCTGTCTGGCATGGACCACTCATGGGTCCTTGAGGGATAACACATCTCCCACGCCACCTCATCCCCCTGTGCAGAGAAGACAATGTGACCTGGTAACACACACTGTGCTGGACTGGAGCTTTCACTGATGCACCCGGCTGCAAGCTGTTGGAGGTAAGGGGTGTTTCTCTCCCCCTTCCTACACTTCCTCTCTTCTGTGAGTGAGAAATTCTGAAAAGAACAGAATGGTAAGGACAAACAGGAGGGAAGTATGGACACAGGCTAAGGATGGACACAGAGTAAGGATGGATGAACTGGTAACCTCGCCTCCTGCCACAGCTAAACCTGATGTTGAGCAAAACAGCCATGGATGTCCGCCCTGGATCCCAGAGAAAGATCAGGAAACATGATGAAAGAGGCTGGGAATATGTCCTGAATGGCACCTTTCCAAAACAACGCCCACAATGTTATTGCAATCACTTTTACTGCCACAGCCTCATGTCCCACCTTGTAAAGGGGGAAAGGGCAGTGACCTACTAAGCTATCTTGTAGCAGGAACTCCTCCACGCTGCCCCCAGGACCCATGTCACACTGCACACCTTATGTGGGACAAGGCAACAAGAGGCAGCAGCTGGTGTGCAGGTCACTGGTGCAGGAAAACTAACTCTGGCTATTCCCATAAAAAGAGGCATTCTTTACAAGTACGAGACTTTCAAAGGCACAGCACTATGCACGGAGCAAGTCCTTTTAAGAGATGTTACTGGGCACTAACAGAACACCCTGCACCCTGACTGCTGCTCCTACATACTCACACAGTATCATAATGTTGAGGAAGAGAAGAAGGCTTTTCAGTTTGCTTTTTCTCCACCCCTTCCCCCCTCAATCACCTGAATGCATTCATCAGGCAGGACACTAATGGAAAAATATGACTGAGCTCAAGGCCCCAAAGCTCTGAGGAGCTTTTTTATAAACTGCACGGGTTCAATAAGCAGACATTTGGCAGGATGGTTTGGACTGTCTCAGAAATCACAGCATCTCTCTGGAAGGGGCCTTGCTCACTCTTGCCCCTGCTACCCAAACCAGCTGTCACATTTCTGAAATCAATGCTTCCCTCTGGCATCCCATGTATTTCTCATCCCCCAAGCGCACTCTGCTCACTGCATCCATGCCACTCATATTCAGAAGCGCCAGTTCTGCAAAAGGCTCTGTTCTGGTATATTTATATTCAGTTAGAGCATGAAATGCCTACAAGAAAAGGGCGAGGGAAAAGGGACACACTTCTATGTCCTTTCATTAGTGGTTTGCTTTGAGGATAGGCAATGATCATGAGCGCCTCTTTACACCCACAGATCTAAAGCACTGTATACACTGCTGGGTAAATAATATAGTCCCTTTTACAAAAGGATGAAGGTGGCACTTTCGAAGGAGTTACCCTCCTCCTTCTAAATTTTCTAGAGGCCTGCTTTGAACACCCAGCCACCGAGACCCACTTGAAGCTCAAGGCGAGGCAATGGCTTCGAATCCCCATCTTTTCACTCATTTCCCAGGTTTGGAAGCATTTATGTTGGCAAACCTTTTGTCTCAGTCGCAAGCCTAGCCACTGGGTCATGCTACCCTTAATTAATTATTGAATGGCTACTAACTGCAATAGTTGGTGGGAGGGAGGGAAAAATAAAATACAAATAAAATATAAAACCACTTCATAATACAACCAAACCAGTTTTGCATCTCTTGCATCGTTTGGCAAGCATGGAACAAGTAACACAGTAATACAGAAATGTATTTGGTCAAAGTAAGGAATCAATATTTTTCGATAAAATACATTCTATATTAATGCTCATTCACATTTATTACACATGTAAATTAAATTTTCTATGTATAAAATTCCAGTTTATTCTCAGTGCTGGTTGGTCATGCTTCAGTTCAGCAGCAGGGCTCAACACATTCCACTCCTAACAAAGTGAGAGGGAACGAGAGCGCTCAGCTCTGTGCAGGACCAAGCCTCACGCATCCCCTGGTCCTGCAGGTCCCATCTGAACAAAATCTTGCTGGCATCAGTGGGAGTTTTGCAGGCCTGTGCACTGCAGAAGGGACCCCAACTGTCCAGCACTTGTTGTCTGGTGTGGAAGTCACCCAAATGGTATATGGCATTCCAAAAAAAAGTAAGTTAGTGAATACAGATAATAATAATATATCTACATAACTTACAGCGTTGTTTGCTTGTTCAACCCCTCACTAACAATTCAATCAATACACAGGGAAAGGTAGTAGAGTGCAGTACATATTACAACCTCCTGTACACAGTTGCAAGCACTGGATCCTACAGTCTTTCCTCATTTCCTGAATTGCCATGTATCCTGCTGCCAGCCAGAGCCCAGTTCTCCACTGAGCCTTGTGGAGTCAATCCTTCACAGCATTTAGGCTGGTCTGCACCTCCACCGTGGGCCCCTAACACTGTGCAAGGCCCATTTAGCAGCAGGTCTTCAGCTACTAGCCCGGTCCACCCCTGCACCCTCCCCTCTGCTGTGCTGGCACTCGTCTGTGCAGCCACACACTTAGCCAGATGGTAGGATTGATCCAGCTGGAAAACTACCTGTCTGTAAAAAGGCAGAGGGTTATATGCCAGTCAGACAGACCCCTAAGCCCAGCTCACGATGCAGCCATGCCACAGCTTCTGCAGGTGTGTGTGTGGACGCCTGCACCTCCCCCTGAGTCAAAAGGGTGCAAGTGGCCAGCAAACCTGGATGGCAGGACTATTCCTCCTGCTTGGGCTACTGTAAACTGCTTGCTTGCATTATGCTAGAGCAGAGGAAAGTCAGCCCCTACTTGTATGAGCCACGACCCAAGGACTGGATGCTATGAAGAGAAAGGTTTTCCTGGAGGAAGGCTTTGTTTGAGGTTATAATATCTGTCCTAGCTGGAGAGGAAAGAAAAATTTAGGGACTTAAAGCAGGGATGGAAACCACTGGTCTTACACTTTATTTTAGTAAGCAAAAAGCCTATTGCTGCTGTACAGTGTTATACAATGAACTGCCACAGTTCTCACGTCACTAGTCCATAGAAAATGTGCTGCGACTACCATGTTTACGCTGCATGCTGAAAGAATGTACAAAGTTGCATTAAGCTCTGGTTTTCTTCCACTTTTTTTTCTTTTTATATTCTTAAACTCTGACTTTTACAGTGTTGTAGACACTTCTGTGCAGACTCAGGTACCACACATCATCCCAGTTACAGAAGGTCTTTGCCTCCAACTGAAAAAATCATGTGCTATGCATCTCTGAAGCCACTATCATCAAACCACCAAGAAAACTTGCTCTCTTTAGTAACCTTGGAAAAAGAGTCTTTAAAAAGTCTATTGAAAAGGAGACATTGTTAATAATAGGGTTTTCAAAATGATGAGAGCTGTTTCTAGGAGTTGTCCAAGCATTTTCTCTTCACTCACTCTTTGTTTTTATAAAGCTAATTCTGTATAAAAGGGCTTTTGAAGCGTGTGACCTTTGTCTAACGGTTTTTAAAAAATTGGAAAAAAGGAGTGAATTTAGAAACATTTTTCTTCAGCTGTATTACAACAGAATTACCTTTGCTTCTTAAATTTTCAGTACAAAAGGCAAGTAAATAAAGAGACCCTGCATCTTCACAGTCTGGCACTCATCCAAGTCACTTAAATCTATGCAAAACAGGTATAAAACATGAGGGTCTTCCTCTCCTTTATACCAAGACCCTCACCAAACCCTTCTGGGGAGCAAGTTCCCTGATAAATAAAACTCACTAGATTTTGTATCAGTCAAAGTAGTAGTATTTTAACTCCCCTTCAAAGAGGTGTAAATGACCACACTAGCTCAAAGGCCCAGGGAGAGGAAGAGGTCCAGCATAATTTCAAGAACCAGGTGCTGGTTTATATCCCTATGGCTTCAATGTTAGGTTGCACTCAAGTTGCACTTAAGGTGCACTCAAGAAGGACCCTGGAAACAACAGGCCAGTTAGTCTCACTTCGGTGCCCAATAAAATCTTGGAAAAGATTATTCTGGGAGGTATTGAAAAACACCTGGAGGACAACACACTCTTCAGCCACAGCCAGCTCGGCTTCATGAGGGGAAAGTCCTGCTTGTAGAACCTGATTTCCTTGTATGACAGGGTAACTCACCTACCTGATCTAGGAAAGCCAGCAGATGTCATCTTTTTGGACTTCAGCAAAGTTTTTGATACTCTCTCAGTATCCTTCTGGACAAAGCGTCCAGGACCAAGCTGGATAACTGTGTTAAGTGAGCAACTGGCTCACAGGTTGGGCAGAGGAGTTATACTGAATGGGGTAACACTGGGCTGGCATCTAGTCACTAGTGGAGTTCCACAGCGCTCCATTCTCAGCCCAGTTCTCTTCAGCATCTTCATTAACAACATGGATGCAGGACTCAAAGGAATACTAAATAGGTTTGCCAAAACACTAAATTGGGAGGAGCAATTTAGTGACTCCCTCCAGGGCACAGAGGCCCTGCAGAGAGACCGCAACAAATTAGGGAGATGGGCAATCTCTCACCAACTCGATGAAGTTTAACAAGGGCAAATGCTGGATTCTGCACCTAGGACAGGGCAATCCTGGTTGTGTGTATAGACTAGGGAAGGAGAGGCTGGAGAGCAGTACTATGGAAAGGTACCTGGGGATCCTGGTCAATGGCAAGTTGAATATGAGTCAGCAGTGCCCTGGCAGCCAGGAGGGCCAACCATGTCCTAGGGGGCATTAGGCAGGTCCAGGGAGGGGATTGTCTCACTCTGCTCTGCACTGGTGTGGCCTCACCTTGAATATTTTGTGCAGTTTTGGGTACCACAATATAAGAAAGCCATTAGGCTATTAGGGAGCATCCAAAGGAGGGTCACGAGGATGGCGCAGGGTCTGGAGGCGAAGCCGTATGAGGGGCAGCTGAGGTCACTTGGTTTGTTCAGCCTGGAGGAGACTGAGGGGAAACCTCACTGCGGTCTTCAACATCCTCACGAGGGGAAGCAGAGGGGTGGGTACTGATCTCTTCACTCATGTGACCAGTGACAGGACTCAAGGAAATGGCAGGAAGCTGAGTTGGGGGAGCTTTAGATTAGATATCAGGAAAAGGTTTTACACTCAGAGGGTAGTTGAGCACTAGAACAGGCTCCCAATGGAAGTGGTCACAGCACCAAGCCTGCCTGAGCTCAAGAAGCATTTGGACAACACTCTCAGGCACACGGTGTGATTGTTGGGGTCTTCTGTGCAGGGCCAGGAGTTGGACTTGATGATCCTTATGGGTCTCTTCAAACTCAGTATATTCTTTGATTCTAATTCACGATGCCACGAGGTTTGAGTAATAGTTTGGCAGTGTATCAAAACCAGCAAAGCTTAAAGTTGGTTGTCATGCAGAAGTGAGATAGGCAATGGCTATTTTTTACTTCATTTGTAAGAAAGCAGCACTTGCCTTTGGATCACATGGTGTTTTGAGTACCAGGGCTGGCAATAATGTTTGCTGCTGATACACATTACTCCCAGTTATTAATTCAGCACTTGTAAACTCAGGTGTCAGTAAAACAACATTAATATGTCTGACACCCCCTGGATTTCCCACTTCCCATTATTTTTGTTAAGCGTTCACATGCACTTCTGCAGCACCAACCACTATTAAACTACTGTTTTTAAGGAGAAGTTTCTCCAAGTTTGGTACTTTTTCAAAAACTATAGCTGTTGAACTAAACAGAAGAGCGCAGGTTGTGTGGTGTTTGCTCTCTGCGCTGGTTTCCTTGGAAAGGTCACTGGTGAGGACTCGGCACTCTCACCACACGTTTCCTACATTCTCGGTACTCTACATTCACGTCAGCGAATGCTACTCTCGAGCACAAATCGAAGAGACAAGTCAGCAACAAAACTACTTCTAGACTGATAGCGGCAGAATGCTACCAAGACAACTCCATAGAAAACCCACTGAAGCAGGAGCAAAATTCAGGTCACTTCTTAGCAAAGCTCATCACAAATTATTATTATTTTTTTTTTTTTTAAAACCATTTTTTGTGAAACTTTTATCTTGGCAGCCAGATATCCCCTTGTGATGTGCTAATTCGAACAGGCTAACGTGGGACCACCTGACCCCACCTGGTACCAAAGGCTTCCGAATTATTTTAGCTTCTCAGAAAATCACTGCTGACTGACACCCATCTGTTGGTGATCAGCTTCTGGTTCCTCTTCTTCCACATCTGCGTTATATTCTTCAAATGCATCATCATCAACATCTGGAAGCCCAAGTAACTACAAAGAAGAGAAAATACTGTGTAACAGTGAATTACCCACTCATGCAGCTTTACTGCAAATCTTCACACAAATCCTACATGGCACTTCTTGAAAACCTTAAACCCTGGAATAACAGTATTGCATAATGATCTTGGCTCTCTTTCTCTCCCTCCTGGGATAGAGAAAGAGTTGAAAATGCATCCTCACACCAAATTAAGTGCTCAGAGACCGGAAGATAAATAAAACCAAAACAAAGCACTTGCAAAAAGCTTCACATTCTTCCCTGAGGTTGCATTATGAATTGTTGAGTGTTTAAGACTTGGCAGTGGTTTAACTTCAGAAAGAATCATGATACTACTGTAGCAGTAGTTATCTTGGTTTAAGACTGTTTTTTAGCAACACTATAAAAGCCAAAGAAAAAAGCATCCTCATGCAGAACTGGCTAGTATGGAGTAGGAAAGGACTCCCCAAAAACCTTAAGAATCCAGCCTGTTAAATGCTTCTCTTGAACCCTTCACTCCAATACACCAGACAAAGCCTTGTACACTGGGTGAAGCCCTTGTAGTGAGAAATACTGTGTATTCCACTCAAAACTGTCTGAGCCCCTTTAAACTTCTGCAAATTAGATCTGGGCTTGTGAGGAACTGCAAGCCCGTCTTCTTTGGACAATGTTTGGATGCCTCCACCTGATGGCTCCGATCACTGCAACATGTCTTGTTCACGACAGGAAAAGGAGCAAACAACCATGTTTGAACTTTTCTCCTCTCCTCCAAAAGGTTGCCAAGCCAACAGAAGTCAGGAAGAGAGATAAACCAAATAATACTCAAAATAACACATCTGTTGTGGAAATCTCATATTAGAATCCTACACTAACAGCTATTAATAGCCACAAAGCAAAATCATATGCCAGGCATTACTGGGAATACCATGTATTTAGCTTGCAAGGGCTGGAAGATCAGCGCAGATGCATGAAAGACTCTGTTTGGAGAATGATGCAGCTGTTAGCTCTTGAAAGAGGCAAAGCCCATAAAAACTGGGAGGAGGGTGACACTCGCTAGGTGAGAGCACGAAAATGAGACAAGGTAGATTTTCAGGGACCTAAACTAATTTAGTCTGGGATCAACATTCAAGATTATTCAGTGGACACAAATACAGCACACAGAATTAGCTTCTGAATGCAATGAAGCTTGTATTCCTCACTGTCACTGGGAGACAGCCAGTTTTTTAGTTGCAGGGCTTCTTCAGCAGGGAAATGGAAGGAGAATTTTCTGACTAAATCCCCTCCTTTGTATTTTAAAAATACTTACAGCGAGACCCCAAACAGAAAATGTTCTTGTCTTCTGAGCAGAACAAAGTAAACTCCTATGTGCACATATCTTTCAAATCAAATGCTTAACTGAACGCGAAACTGCTTCGTTCATTTTCAGGATGCGGGGGTTTTGTTTTGTGTTGAAGCTAAAATTAAAATACTCAGTTTTCAAAAGGCAAAAGCAAGGGCTCTCTAGACTTTCTTATACACCAATATTATTTTTTGCTAAACTGATCTAGTGGATTCAAATTAAATGTGAGTGTTGTACTCCTCTGTTTACATCACCTGGCAAAAAGCGTTTTGACGCTATTTTTTTTTTCCTAGCTCTGGTTATAATTCCTCCTTGATTTGCAAGGAAATGAGGCCCATGAGTTTTCATTTTATGGGATCCTGCAAGACTTCCTCATGCAAACATGAGCATGGAAAACACAACATACACCACAAGAACCACAAAGACTTATACAGTCCCAAAGCATGGGAAACACATCCTGCTTTTCACACATCCCCTCTTTCTTCGCCCTTGGGAAACCCAGCTCTTCTTCCCCTGGAGCAGCACAAATAAGAG
Source organism: Manacus candei (assembly GCF_025592945.1). Taxonomy (NCBI): domain Eukaryota; kingdom Metazoa; phylum Chordata; class Aves; order Passeriformes; family Pipridae; genus Manacus; species Manacus candei. The sequence continues at coordinate 3,925,473 of NW_026138074.1, read as the reverse complement.
TGATGCTGCAGATGTTGGTGGTTTTATGGAGGAAGGATGGGGATGGGATGAAGTGGGGTGGAGTGGAATGGGATAGGGTGGGGTGGGGTGGGATGGGATGGGATGGGATGGGATGGGACGGGATAGGATAGGATGGGACGGGATAGGATGGGAGGCTCCTCCAAGGAAGATGCAGTTTTATTCTCTCACGGACACTTTATGACTTTCCAAGGCACCAAGGACCTTGACCATGCAGATCTCACTTTTACAGTCTGAATCCCATCGCCTCCCACAGGACTATGGTCCCTCACTGCTGTTAACCCCTTACTGCTCTCTGGACTGCAGTGGCAAATCAGTCCACACCTTGACACCAAGGAGGGATGATCAGGGTCCAAAGTGCAGGGAGCTCTACAAACACTGGGTCAAAATGGAAGGGGGGCGTACAAAAGATAAGGACAAAATAAGATGATGAAGATGGCCTGAGTTGACCCTAGACTAACTCCGACCTTGTCTTCTTTCAAACACACTAGTTTCTGCTTCTAATCCATATCTGCTTCACATATTACATTATCAGCTATGTGGCAGACTTGAAAGGATTTAACTGGAGAGCAAAAATAAGGAGAAAAGAGGTAAAAGAGGAAAGGGTGTAGAAACAGAGAGCTGATCCATCAGTCAAAGAGCCAAGGGGAACAAAACTGCCAGGTGGAGGGAGACCCGTGGAGAGGAGGAAGACAGGAGCATGGTGAGAAGGGAGGGAGGAAAGCAGGGAGAGAAGATAACAACCAGTGGCAGCACTGCCTGAACTACCTCTATTTATTCCTGCTGTCCAAACTACCCATCTGGAGGTAAAGGAGAGGTCACCAGGATATGTATGAATTCAGCGAATATGGGATAAATGGCTTTTACACTGTAGACTCCCTAGTTCAGATGTAGGCTTTTTCAGGCTGAAGAGGAGCGCGGTGTGCGACACCCGGAATTTGCCGCTGAATTGTACAACTCATGCCCTGGTTCTCTGCAAACGTTGCCAGTTCGTGTGATGTCCCTCAGGCATTTCTTAAATTTGTCTTTCTTAACTCTTCCCAAGTGCCCTGATTTTATACAAATAATCTAGTAGTTATTAAGTCACAGAGGCAGAGTGATATTGCCTCCTACCAAAAGCTGATGCACAGGCAGACTGATAAACTAACCAAATACAAGACTGAGCTTTAGCAGTCCATGTGATGCTACACTAGAGACAACACAGTTCTGCTGAATCCTTGTGGAAAGGGCTTAGTCTCCAGGCAGATATGCTTACAAGCACTAGCATGGGCACCTCTGGCACCTGAGCGTGGCACCTCTGACACCAGAGAGACAAGGGCATCGGAGGAGTGGGATGCTCTGAGGCAAGTAACAGTATTTGAGCCCAGTGCTGTTGATTGATACCATGTACCTGCATGGTGTCTGGCACTTTTGGATGTTCCCTGAATAAGTGGATAATAAGGCAAATCAGAGTTTTGTGGAAACTGATCCAGGAAGGCATTAATGGGCAAAGACAACATCCTCCCCCCAACTTCAGTAAAGAAAAAGCCTGACCTTGCCTACAGCAGGATTTAGAGGTGTGGTTTGGCTGCTGCAGGTTAACCAACACTTTTTAAAAGCCTTGTCTAATGAAATATCTTGCTCTGGCACTGTAACATTAGGGAGAGATGCCTGAGAGCCGAGGGATGGTGAGCAGCCCCAGAGCACCCTCATTGCCTTCTGTGCCCAGGGAAGAGTAGTGAGCAGAGGGAAATCTGTCTCTCATTGAGACGGATGCCAACTGCTGGGCATCCCTGCTCTCACTGTCTCTGAAACGCAGGGCCCTGTGCAGCAGCAGCCAGTCCCTTCCTACCCCACAGCCTCAGGGTAAGCTTGTGAAGTCACAGCTGGTCTGTCACTGTGAATGTGCAGAGCAGAGCTGAGCTCAGTTACTGGACAAATATTGGTCTTGGACCCCTCAGTTATGGGAGGGCAGATGCTCATGCTGTGCATAAGGGCATGGAAAGATGCAGATGCACTGTCACTATTTTCTTCTAAGTATTTCCCTTCAGAGGACCCCAACAAAGAATTTCAGAACTGTCTAATAATCTTCGATGTCTGTTGGGAATACTGAAATGGAGAAGACTTTCAAAAGGTGCTTAGCAAGCACATGCCAAAAACCTAGTCTCCCTCCTCCCAGACTGATAGCCAGGACCACCAGATACTTCAGAAGAGCCCAGTCTGACCTTCAGCAGTTTTTACCTAAACTGACATTTTTTCAAACTGAAGTTTGCCAGACTGGTCTCTGACAGCAGATTTGCTTGGGACAGTGGAGAAGAAATGCCCTGCAAATGCACTGTTGCCTTAAAGCTGACAGCAAGGTGGTTTCATTAGCGAAAGGGGTCCAGCAGAAAAAGGACGTGGGACAGCATGAAGCGATGCCAAGGAAATAATTTCCAAATACTGAAGAAAAGTGATTTTGTTCTGGAAAAGGCCTGAGGGCACAAAATAACTGTTTCCATACATCTATGGTAACACCACACAGTTTTAAAAATCTTTCCTACCATGTATGTGCTATTTTTAATAATTACAATAAGGGAAAAATGTCAATACATTCCTTATTAGACTTATCTACGTTAAAACCATACCTCAAATCATAAACCCAGTTTTGTTATACAGATGCAAATCTCTCAGTACTAGGCCAAAGCAGAATCTGAGAAACTTACTCTTTGTGGTACATCCAAGAGAAAATGAAGAGGTACTTGATTACAGTCTGCAAGAGGTTTCTGGCAGTTGAGGACACCATTTTTGAGCAAACAAAAGCAAAATGAAATTCAACAACTAGGAACCAAAACTAGAAGAACGTAGATTGCAAACAAAAGAGACTTTCAGAGCACCATAACTAATAATGAGAAGAGAAAGTGCCCAGCAGGGTTGTATCCTTTAATTCACCCGAAGACTTTACATCAAGAGTGGGTGTCTTTGGAAAAGACACATTCCAGTTCAACCATGATTTATGCGCTTGGTTGTCAGAATCATGGGGTGAAATGTGATGTATTAATGAAGGGCCCAGGCTACATGAGCATAATAGTTCCTCCTGCTTTGAACCTTTTTATTTTGAAGAGTAACTCAACTTGGTTTGACTGAATTTCTCAGTAACTTAACCTACGCAGAAATAAATGTGGTTTAAATGAAATAAGTAATCTGTACCAATTGAATTAAGTCTTTCTGAAGTCCTCTTTAGTTAAACCAGTGGAAGTTTCTCATCAGAGACAGCTTCTCTGAGCAGGAGAAAACAACTATGAAGATCCAAGAGCCAAATACTGTTCTGGGAAACATATTTATATTTTTTTGTATGTTTTCACAATTACAAGCAGCTGTAGTGACAGATTAGATTTCCAGTCCTTTCTAAGAAAAGTATGCATCTGTTCTATTTATTTCCAGCCTCTCAAAGGATTCTTTAAAATTATGCTCTTTTATGTCACCCAGCTGTGGCGGTCTGCGGCAAATCATTGCAAGGGTGTAACACAGGGAGGGCCAGTGCTTTCATATCGGTGCTCCAGGCCCTCCCTTTTGCACTAAATACTTGGGATGCATTTTCAGTCTTCTCAGTTAGTCATCCAGAAAAAGACAGGAGGGGAAAAGGTCTACATTTTCAGTTGAGTATAAAGATGTCCATCAGTCAACTTTCTCAAGGACATCATGGGAGAATGGCTCTGGCAATGAACCTCTGCTCTGCACCAAGTCATCAGCCAGCCCCAAGCATTCAAAAGGAGAGGCTGGGTAAAGGGAGGATTTGGCAAAAATGAAGGACAACAGCCAGCCTAAGACACCTCACCCTAATGAAATCCAGGCTTTGACCCAAATCTTAGTGTTAAACAAGGACAGAGAAAGCTGAGCAGCAGCAAAACAGAAACACACATGCCCCCTCTCCACAAAACCCAGCTTCTGTTCCAACTTCTTCTCAAGCAGTGACCAAACTGGCGTTTGCAAATACCAAGTGGCAACCATCCTAAGAGCAAAATCTGGATCACTCGGGAGGAAAAAAAAAAGCCAACCATAAAATAAAACAAATCACTCTGAGGAGAAACCGTACTTCCAGCTTCCCAGAGGTCTACTCTTGCTACTCATATCCTTGCAAAACTCCCCAATTCCAGTGCCAGGAAACAACTCTGCCACAAAGTCCCGCAGCGCTGACTCGTGTCCCGTTCCTCGGAGTCAGCGCTGCATCAGCAGGATGCAAGTCCCTGCCCGCTGCCACCGGCTGACACACCAGTTGGCCTCCCACCCCGGATGGGAATCTCATCCTCTCAAACACAGAGATGGAAATAAAAAGGCAGCTAACTTCCAAGAAACAATTTCCAACAGCCTAACGGTAGTTTATGTATAACACTCATGTGCCCAGGTAGCTGACTGGAGGTATAAGTTCCTGAAGAAGAAAAAAACACCTTGCTCTATCCAGTGCTGCTCTATTAAGTCACAGGCAACAGTCAACGTTTAGAAGTAAAAAAAAAAGCACTTACAGGTCTGAAGGATTTGAAGACTTTTTCCAATATTTCATGGAGTGTCTTTTTCCCACAGGAGGAGATGTAATCCTGCGCGAGCTGCAGAAAAGGTAAGCAGTCTTCACTTTCGCTCCACACGTGCTGAAAGCCAACAGCAACACAAGAAAGTAAAGGCATTAACAGGAATTCACGCCAACCTTTCCATGTGATTTTATAAGGTCACATGTTGTAAACATCTGCCAAAGTACACCGAGCCTCCTGCAGTTCAAGACCCGCCCTGGGGACAGGCGCTGCAGGCTGTTTCAGAAGCCACACTTCTGAGAAGGAACCTGCATTTTATTACCACGATGCATCAGAAAGCAGGGAAACAGATCCAGAAGTGAAAATACCTCGTGACTGCACCAGCAATGAAGGGTATGCACATTTACCCATAAAGGTGTTTTCATTTGACATCAGCCCTGCTCAGACCTGGAAGTCACATTGGGTTTTCTCCTCTTCTGCATCGCCCACTGCAATGAAGCCCTCAGGGAGACAAAGCATCTCTTTCTGTTCCTGGCGTTAGTGCAAATATGATGTGACCCTGGAGGTGGAACTTGATGTGTAATTCTCTTGACGATGCAGAAGAAAAGATGTAAAATACACCCGCAGTCTAGACACAGAGCCAAGGAGAGATGTTTGGGCACTCACGACATCCTGACAATTCAAGCCTCCCTCCCTGTTTTGAGGTTTACTCCCCTTACAACCTGATCATCTCTTCACAGGTAGGCACACTTAAACCCATTTCAGATCTTCCTCTCATCTTGCTCCTGCTTCAGAGATGCTGCTCCCCCAGCCTGACTCTGCGAAACCTCTCCCAAAACTGATGCTTATTCTGCTGCTAGGAGGATTTTCGTTTGAAACAGAGCTGGCAAGTGATGGTGGGAGTGCTCAAACAAGAAGGGCAGCACACAGCACAAGCTAATGTATAACCTTAAAGACTTTCTTTTGGAAGATTTTTTGTATGGAACTGTCTTAGGCAGTCAGCTACACAGAGAAGCACGATACTGCCAAATTGTTTTGAGACTGGTACCTCTTTTTGCACAGCAGCTCTTTTCCCCAAAGTGCCGTGCAGCTTTTTACTCTGCTATAAACAGCAGGTTACAGTACTTAAACAAGGAAAAAGGAGGGTCTCTCTGAAGCTTAACTAACATTCAGGGAAAGACTCAAAATGACAGATGTTTCAATCCCTAACATAAGGCTTGCATGTCACCTTCCCCTTCAGAGGTGAGTACCCGCCAGGGATGCAGTTTTACACTTAAAGAAAGAAAACAGTACTTAACATCATCTAAGCTGCACCTTTAAGATAAAAACTAGCTGCTTTGCTATGAACCTCACTTGACCTACATTTTCTCTGCTGCTTGTTGCATTTTACAAGCATAAACAGAGTGAAATGTTTTGTTATGAAAACAACTCTGCATTACTGAGTAGGTTCTGCTCTTCCATATAACCAGAGTCATCTCTTAACCATTCTGGCAATAAAAATAAGTTCTTTGCAGTCTTGCCAACTCTCAAATGCACATACCACAAGTCTCATGATACTTCATGACATCTTAGAGTCATGGGCCTTGCAAACCTATAAATATACAACTAAATCTCAGCTTCTGTTTACAAAAAAAAGGCAGAAAAAAAGCCTGCACTTTGAGATTTTTACGGTCTAAAAAGGCAGAAGGTACATGAAGTGAACTCAAATGAGCCCTCTATAAAATAACCAATGAACACTTTCAAATTAGAACATTTTAAGAACAGTCTCAAGATTTTGGAGCTCTGGCTCCTTACTTCAGGTTAGCAATAACTCTTTAGTTATTCCTAATCTTTTCATCGAAGTTCAGAGCTGGATATTGCAGCTTGGCAATTCCTGGCTCGTACTAAACCTGTTGTAATTGTTTATATGTATAAAATGATTATGACTGCTGAGATCCTCATTCTTGTTTAAATTGTGGCTTCTTTCGACTACCAGAGCTATACACAGGAGCTTCTACATAAATAAAAATCAAGTCCCGCCCTTTAATGAATAATAGGTACTTCGTTCCCCAGGGAAAGGTAACTCCATGTTGTCCTACCATGTTTTTACAATCTTTTTTCAAGCTGTACCATGTTTTATTCTCCAGTGTGAATTTGTCAGCAGTATTGCAGAATAAGATGATCTAGCACAAGGGGCAAACCTAAGGGAGTAACTCGATCACTGAGTTTTTGAGGAGACTTTTTTGCATAGCATCGTGAGGCAATAATCAAGTAAGGCTTCCAACAATCTCTCCATGTGCAGAAGATTTCAAATGTTGACTGTAGCAACAAATGCACTATGAAAGGTCTCACATGCCATTAGTGCACGCATCTCCTTCGGAAATGGCTTGATTTTATCTTTGCCCCCTAAAAACCTCAACCATAATAAATACCAGGGCTATAATGCCTATAGGTTATAATGCCTACAGCTCTCTGTGGAGGTTCAGTGCTGCACCAAGGCAGTGCAGGAACTGCCTCAGCACTGACTCATGCATCTCCAGAGGAACCTTCAAAAGGAATTTTGGTACCTCAAAATAAAAACAAATGTAATTTGAGGATTCAGCTCCTGCTTAAAAAGTTAAAGCAGTAATTAAGGCTACACATAAGGAGATGCTTTTCCTGGAAAACCTGATGCCTAAGGATCTCTTTGCAGTGGGAGAAGCAGTCTGCTGTCAAGCTGGTGGACCACAGTGCCCAGTTGTGGCTGTTTAATTAAAAAAATATTAACCTCATTGTCCTAGTTAGGACAGCTGAGATCAGTTCATCATGGTGGGTGTAACCCAAAACTGTATTCTATAGCCTTCCATGTCATTTCCCAGAAACTAGACTATTGTTGTCAATAGACTATTCGCACCCTCTGCCCATAGAGCATGGTGGGTGTAACCCAAAACTGTATTCTATAGCATTCCATGTCATTTCCCAGAAACTAGACTATTGTTGTCAATAGACTATTCGCACCCTCTACCCATAGAGCCTGACTCCTCAGGCTATAAACTAGGTGTTAAGAGGCCTGTGAGATAGAAGGATGTTTCTGTCCTCACACCCTTTGTGAACTCCCCGCCCTGAGGGGAGTACCAAGCATTCCTGCCTGAACTGGAGGATATATAATCTTGGAGTTTTGGAACATTTTTTCAACCCACTCGTGGGATCCAGAGGACGGCTGCATCTCATCGCTCTCAACCAGACTTAGACCACCACTGGACTGCGATCACCAGTTCTGGCCAGACTGCAGCAGCTCTCCCACCAGCAGGTTCTTCCCCTCTCCCTTTACTTTGGACTCAAACAGGGCCCAAGGAACACCACTTTGTTCAGGCCCCAGGGTACTGGGTTATACATTTGGGTTTTTGTGGGTTGAGACCAATTGTTTGTTTGTATTATTGTACTTACTGTATTATTTTAATAAATTGTTATTCTGACTTATAATCTCTCCTTTGAGTTGGGTTCATTCCCCCTGCTGGTTAACTTTTAAACCAGCACACTCATCATCTGAGTATGTGTTTTCCAAGCTTGCCCAGTTTTGCTCACAGTTGCTTTGTGTCACTACAAAAGCACACAAACACTAATTTCCACCTCAGCTGACCTAGGATCATGGTTGAATTATTTAGCTCAGCATCTACACACTGCAGATAGCTGAGACAATTCATAGGGCTGCATCTGGAAGGGTTTGCTTTCCCTCACACTTTTAGATCACTCAGTGTTGCTGGACAACAAAGTCACTTGCTAGACCACCTTTTTCTAACCAGTCGACTCGTTGAGCATGGCAGCAAAACTTTTTCTGTGTGAGGATAATTCCATTTGCAGAAAATATTCAGACTCACTGGCTCTGTTCTAAAATATTTTACAGGAAATCTTGAATCAAAATGGCCTCATATTTTTATTTATTTTATCAGTTACTTTGAATACCAGTATATAAATAACATGGTGACAAAACAAATGACAGACGACAAGGAATAGCATCACAACCCTCACCCTCCTTGATTATGGCTACACAAGGCCAATTAATTTCTTGAGAACACCACAAGCCTCGGGAGCTAAATTATACATAGTTCAGCTATCTAAAATGCTGATTCAGAGAGTTTTAGTGTCCAAGTGGTACTGAAAATGTCAATAAGTGTCTACGTGGGTTTCCTGCATCTCTACCATGTTAAAGACCTAGCTCAAATACAGCTTTTCAGGAAATTAAAAATATTTGATTGTTGTGATCTGGCATCTCTGATTTTATACAAAATTCAGAATTATTCTCCCCCAGATTGGATCTTGACAACCTTTCCATGTTTTTCTCCTCCTCCCTTATAAGTACATCAGGCTCATCATTTCCTCCTTACAAGTGGGTTATCAGGGACTTCTCTGGCACCTCCTACATAGCTTTTTAAGTTGCATTATTATGAAATAGAGACATAAAAAAGAGTACAAGAATACCAGGCACCAGATACTTATTAAATGTAAGGCTCCTTTATAGGAGTCATAGGGTGCAAAAAGGCTGTAAAGTGTGTCACTGTGAATTCTGTTTATATTTACTCACTTTCACACTCCATTGTGCCAAAGGAGCCATGCAACAAGGCTTAAAGTGCAAATTACAATCAGTCCCTTGGCTTTTATTAATTCTTCTTAAAATAAACTTTAGCCTGTAATTGCATGTAGAAAGGAAAGTTATCTTCTGGAAAATAAGGAAAAAAAAAAGACTGCAAAAAAACCCAAGATAGTCAAGCTGGGACTAGAAATTAAGCCCTACTAGGAGCAGAAAACAGGATTCTGGAGAATCTGCTCATTAGTGGGTCATAATCACATTAAAGAGACACCATCAACAGGAAAAAAATTAAGAATGACACCTATTTGCCTGTTTTAAAAGTATTATCATTACAAAAAGTGCCTCAAGTACTAATGCTGAAAGAGACAGAAGAAAACACTGCTTCTATTTTTCCACTGTTTATGTTCCATATAAGAGTTGGTCTTTCCGTTCAGGTTTACTACTGGTGGCTCTGGGCAGGGAGTCTTTCCCACAGGTACCCTGGAATGAAAATATTTGTCAAAAGAGGGGGAAATGTGACTGAAAAAAAAAACTCAAAAAAAAAAAAAAGGTCAGTGTTGGAAGCATGGGAATTGAGTCTGAAACTGCTTAAGATTTTTTTTTAAAGTTGACTAGATTTTGATTTGAAAGAGTTCACTCAATTACTGAGCAGTGCATAAAGAAACAAAACATGTCTAAGAAAAATAATGGGCTTTCTTTGCAATTTCCAATAGCATTAGTGTCCAATCATAGTTTCAGCCTAGTGCTGCACTGGATTTATCCCTGCTTAAGAGTCCATCAGGCATGGCCCTTTCTGGGCACAGGTATCTCTAGAGAGGAATGAGCACTGGGGTCTGACAGGCTCATAGGTGCTGGGAAGATGGATGTGCAGGGCTAGTCCCACAGAGGACTGAAAGACTGCACACCCTGAGATGCTCCACTGCTACAGCTGGAGATCTCACGTATCATCCCTGGACAGATGCATAACTAAACTCCAGATAACTTCTTTCATAATTCAGCATGACCATCTGCCCAACACAATAAATAAATATCCCACTTGCTGGGATCTGTGGTCCAGGAGAAGTCACTTCACTGCTCTTTGTTTCCATGGACCCATCTGTCAAATGAGCTAACTCTGCACTTACCTGTTCAAAAGGGAATTAGCGAATATTTGTCAAGCAGGTGGAGGGAGAAGACTTGCCCCGGGAAGGGAAAGACCTACAACATTCCTACAATAATGATCTGTGCTAGGAGTTATTTTGTAAAAAAAAAAAAAAAAAAAAAGAGCAAAATAAAACCCTTTCATTGAAGTTAACTCGCACTCGGCAGGTTACAAACCTCGTGTCGAGGTGCCGCTTTTCGGTGACTCTTCCTGCACTTCTGCTCACCACCGGGAGGGTCTGGACAAGGGGAAAAGCACCCCTCGACACCCTTCCCAAAGCCCAGTGCTGTGGTGCCGGTGCCTTTTCTGCACGAACTTGCGGCTGAAATCGGCGACGGGCGGGCGAGGAAGGGGCGCGGCGGCCGCGGCGGCACCTGCCCGGATTCCCCGGCCCCGGCGGGCCCGGGGGAGCGGCGGGGGGGGCGCGGCCCTCCTGTCATCCTGACTCCATTTTATCCCTGCCCATTCTCCATTTGCCGTGACAGTCCTGCCAGTCCGCCCGTCCCCGCGCCGTGCCCCAGCCCGGCATCCCGGGAGGATGGAGGCGCCGCGGGGGGAGCAGCAGCTGCAACCCCGCAGGGCGCGGGAGGCGGGGGGGCTCGCACCCCTCCTCCCCGCCCGCCCCGGGGCCCGCAGCCTCCCCGGGCCGGGGCGATGGGGATGAGGGGTGCGAGGGGGGTGCCCCTGCCCGCGGGGCCGCCCCCCACCGCCAGCAGACTCCATTTTGCAGACTGTGGGAGGATCCCCCCGGCCCCCGGCCCCGCCGCTCTCCATCACCGCATCCCTCCCTCCTGGGCACGGCCCCGTCCTCCGCCCCCTCGGCGCTCCCCCTCCGGTGCTCCCCCCAAGCACCGGCGACCCGCACGGACGGAGCGTCCCAAAGAGGCGCAAGGGCTTCCCCACCCGCTCCCGCACCCACGCGGGGCACCCGCGCACGCCCGTGACCCCCGATCCCCTCCCGGGGCACTCACGAAATTGTCCCCGCAGGCGGCCTCCGGGCACAGCACGTAGAAGGAGACGCCGGGCTCGGCGTAGAAGTCCATGCGCCGCTCCGTTTCCTCGGCGGCGATGAGCTGGAAGGGCGTGCGGGCGCACCACCGCTCCGCCGCCTCCGCCAGCGCCTCGAAAGCCATCGCCGACCCCGCCGCCGCCGCCGCCGCCTCCCGCCCGCGTCCCCCGCACCGCCCGCGCCCCCCGCGCCTCGCACCGCCCCGCGCCCGCCCCCCGCACCGCCCCGCCCGCCCCCCGCACCGCGCCGCGCGCCCCGCGCCCCGCTCCAGGCACCGGCCCCGCTGGAATTCGCTGCAGACAATTGACTCGACGCCTTCTGGCAACTTGGGGGCGGGGGGGGGGGGGGGGGAAGGAAGAAAAAATCCACAAAAAAAAACCTTCAAGCCCACTCAGGAAGGCGCTGTCGGCAAGATGATGCCTCGTCTTCCCTCTTCCCTTCCATCTTCCCAGAACTGGGCCGGCATCTCGGCAGAACCCACTGTGCTAAACTCACTGGTGGGTACCCCCTTGCACTGGATTCGTGGAAGCCACCCACATGTGAGCTGTTGGGCTGTCCAAATGTGGACAGATTCCACCCCATGACACTGGAAAGCTTTATGGAGGTTGCTCCCAGCCCCCCATCCTGTCACTGGGGACTGGTGAGTTTGCAGTGAGGTTCACGTTACTCTTCCAAGCTTATCCCAAATGATTATGTATATATCCAGCAAGGCATGGGAGGAAAGTGCTGGTCTGCATTTGTAAAGGGCCTTAGATTTGCATCAGTGTCCACTGTGCCACAAAGGAAAACAAATCCCCACAGGCCTGGATGGATTTTCAGCTGGAAGCCTGGGAATTCATAGAGGGGAATAGGAAGCACAGAGCCCATACATGGCAGTGGGCAGAAAAGTTTGCAAGGACAAAGACAACACTGGCCTCTAACACAGCCCGTTGCTTGTCTCCTGAGTGGTGTTTAACTGCATTTCCACAGCAGGTACCAAATGCCCAGCTAATATGGTCTGTGTCACACATCATACACTCCCATCGTACGTATCAGTTGGTACATAAATCATTCGACCACTCCAAAGTAATCAGTGAGGTCACTCGGTGATCTTAGAGGTCTTTTCCAACCTGTATAACCCTGAGATCAGCTCAGTTGGTTAGAGTATGGTGGTAATAATGTTTCTGTGATTCCAAGTTGCAGAGGTAATGAGGCCAAGCACAGCAGTGCTGGCAAGGCTGTGGCAAGGATGCAGCCCCACTGCCTCTGGCTGGCCCAGGGCATGCTCTGAGCACCCATGCTGCTGTGCTCAGCCCCGTGGTCATTGTCTCCTGCCTCTGGCTTGTCCCAGGTGTGTCCATGGATACAGCAGAACTTGGTACTAATGACACCACAGTGAAAAACCTCCTCGGGCATTGCAGCCTGAGGTATAAGGAAATGCCAACAACATGAGTGCTTGTGCAACTGTAACTCAGACCCTTTCTGCACGTGGGTTGTGAATGACTGCTGGTTTTCCCACGAAAGGATATTTTCATCTATTCTTCACAGACAACCTGGATAATGCCCTCATTCCTGGGTTGCTATTAGAGTGGCAAGTGCTGAGCACCCTTCATTACACTTGGAGCTGTGCTCTGAATGTGCAAAGCATTGTAAAAATTGCTAATGTTCCAAAGCTCCTGGTCTAAGTGCCTCAAATCCCAGAATCCAGGTGTGCTTTTGTAGGTAATTACCCTGGTCCTGCTGCATGTCTCTTCACCAGGGGAAAATGAGGCAGCATCAGTCTCCTACCTACTGCACAGGCCTGGGGAGGTGAGTGTAGTAATACCTGCAAAGCCTTGCTGTGTAGGGCACTTAAAGACTTATGGCTTTGCAGGAAGCCTGGGGCTGGAGCGGTGTGTCCTGAACAGCTGGAAAGGAAATCCTAAACCTCTTGCCATTTCCTGAAGGAGGCAGGGGTCCTGCAGAAACCCAAACGTGATTGCAGGTTGCTGGGCCTCCAGGGGTTGGCAAGGCTGTGAGTCCTGTGCAGGACTTCTCAACTTCAACACTCTTTCACTGTTGGGTATTTGGTGTTTTCTTTTCCAAGTGTATTTAAGTAATTAGCATGAAAATTGGACATGAAAAAATACAGCCTTTTCTCCTAAAACGTGACAGTGACTGCTTTCCAGCAACCAGTGGGCAGGATGCTACCACCAGGACAGACATGTCCCACGCCACTGTGCTCAGCCACCAAGGTCAACCTCAATCCCACTGTCTCTTTGTGCTTCCCCAAGGGGGGCAGCCAGGCAGCCATATCCTCCTGCCTGACAGCGCCCTGGCGCATAGCAGCGAGGGGAGGTCAGGGCTGCATTGCAAACAGACACAATTTCAAACAAACGAGATCTCAGTGTTAACACCTGTGATTTATATGCATTTTCAAAGCCCCACGTGAACGTGTTTTTAGTCCTTAAAATGTCTCTTTGAAGTATGTGCTGTTCACTATCTCCCTTCCATGGAGTAGGGAAGCTGACAGGCTTCGAATGAGATTTAAAATATCTTATTGCAGCATGTGCTGCAAAATCCTTTGTCACGTCTGACAGCGCAGCCATTCAAATCAGAAAGATGTGATTATTTGTTTATTTACATGTGATGAGTCTCTTTGCCCCAACACCTGTACGCCAAGAGCAAATTATAAAAACAACCTGGTAAAGGCTGATGATTTTGGCAATGCTAGAAAACAGCCCGCAGAAGTGCTGCTTGCAGAGCAAGCCAGGCTCAGTGGCCCTGGCCATCGTGCTGATGTCAGAGGCTGAGGGATGGCAACATGGGCATGAGGCAGATGCAATGTTCATGACACCCTTATGCCTCTCTGCAAGTCAAAATCAGAAGCACCTGCTGCTCGTTTGAGGAGATGAGTAGATGGCCAACAATGCTGTACAATGCCTCAGCTTTTCTGAAATACTGTATACTGAAACCACACACATCTTTTTTCTTCCTACTTATTCCAAATACCCATAACCATTCATGCCCCAAAGCATGGCCATATAAGGGGAGCAACTGTCTTCTTGGGAGAGGAGAGGGGAGGTCAAGAAGCTGTCTGCCGTGGCAAGGATGGCTTGCAGATGGAAAACTGCACCAGAGGGAAGGTAGTTTCTCCGGTCCTGCAGGGATGCATTTCCATTTCCATCTTCTTCTAGGACACAGCAGCTCTGGTTCTTTCCATTGACCTGATCCAGGTCATAGCGAGGGCAGGGAAATGTTGCTAGATAATTTCAGAGGGATGCCACTAGCCAGTAACTATCATCTACTGGAAAACACATTTCAATTTGAAGAACATATGGAGAGTATTAGGAAGAGGGAGCACGTGCCATGCCACAGCCATACTAGTTGGAACAAAAATATAAATATCCGCACTTTACAGGTGACTTCTGGTTTTATGCAGGTTCTCCACATTCACAGAAATTAAATAGCCAGGTGAAAAGGGAATGACAGCATGAGGATTGAGAGGATAAACCAATTTTCTGCCATTTGCATGGATTGGAGGAGGTGTGGAGGGGAAGGTTTTTAAAGTACCTGGCTCCCAGGAGTTATCTTTACAAAAGATCTTGCCTCTGCAATGCCTAGTGATGAGCATGGTCTTGAAGGCTGAAAACTCGACAGCCCTGTGCTCAAGTGAGGAAAGTGCTAGGTGTTCACTATTCCCCTACTCCTCCAGGACACAGCGACACTAAAGGACATGGGGAAAAAGCATGCAGGGGAGGGGGGAGCGAGAAACTGCAGAGGGTGGTGGAGCAGAAGGGTTTTTGAAATGTGTCAGACAAAGGCAACTTGCCCATGGCTGTGGTGCCTCTCTGAAACACTGAACCACTGTTCTACTCTACAGCAGGTTAGAAATCTGAAAAATCCTACGCATGGACTGGCCACCTTCAAGATTGTTTTTTTCCCTTATGAAGAGCCCTCATTGGTCTGCTTTTGGTGAACTGCCAAGCAATTCACACTAATTCGCCTGACCAGCTGTAAGAACCTGATTGCCCTCTTGCAGCCCTCATTATGCACCCTTCCTGCTGATCTAAATACAGAAAGGTCAGGAGGGTGAGCTCCAGTAAATTATTAGAGATACACCCTTAACTGCTGTTCTGTGTCAGCTTATTCTCTTGCATCTCTGTGCTGTCTCCACAGTTTGGTTTCCTACAGAAACCTTGCTCCAGAAGACAAAAGCATCAAGAAATCCTAGGAGGAATTAAATAGGTGAGGGAGATTGATCCCCTCATGACCAATCCCTCATAAACCTTCTTTACACCATGGACCTTTAAAAAGAAAATATTACTTATTGTTATCAGTACTGGTTCATTCACAACACGCTTTTCACCTGTCCAGAGCCTTGACATTTGCACTTGCTTGAGAGAGGTGCTGAAACAGTTGTGCCTGCAAAAGCCTGGTCTATGCAGGGCTTCCAATGGTGCTTGCACCCTCACAGCTCCACATGCATTTCCACCGAGCCTGTAACAGCATTAAATGTGTCCTGCTGCAGCAAAGCAGCAGTGGGTTCTTCCAGGGACTCAAGCTGAGTGACTGTTGACCAACAGATCCATTTATAACTGCCAAGTATCTACCCTGAGGCTACTAAAAGGTAAAAAAATTCCTGGCTGCTATATTTCCAACCTGCCCATCGGCTGCTGCATCTTCCCTGAGCACACAGCCACGTCGTCCCCTGAGGCTGGAGTCCAGGAGTCAGCACACTGGTATCTTGCAAATTGTTCCCCACCTGACTTCCCTGCTCCTGAGGATACTCAGCTTCCCAGAGCTTCTAGACAGTCTGTGTTTTTCTTGTCTTTAATGAGGAACACAGCTGTGGCTGTTTTTGCTTTGGGTTGCCTTTCTTTTTTTTTTTCCTCCCATTTCTATGGTAAATGGAGTTGAGAAAGGAGCAAGAAAACTGTGAAGAATGATCCAAGCCAAGAAGATGTAGAGGGAAAGTGAATTAGAAATGCACAGTTTCTCAATTAAATTAAAATGTTAGTTAAAAATCTATATAGAATGAAGATCCTGCTGCTCCCACAAATCCTCCTTTTGAAGTCAGTGGTTCAATATCCTATTGCTTTGGCAGTAAGAAATTAAACACATAAATAGTGATGAAGATCTGGGCTGTGAAAATCCACTTGCTAATTAGAAGCTTTCCCTGGGGGCATTACCTTGTCCAAAATATGGACCTTAATTTTAAGAAGTCATCAAACAACCCCTGAATCAGTTGTCCTCATAGTCCCTGCTTTTTAGGAATAGGAAGATCATGTGCTAAATATGAAGGAGAATGATGACTGATGCCCGTCATCTTCCTGGTCCTGCCAGCAGACAGTTTTGAAGTCTATATTGCTCTTGACACCCAGACCATCAGTATCACACCACATTGCCGGGTCCTGTGTAGGAACAGCACAGTGTTTCCTCTGATTTGATAGTGCTGTGCATTTATTAAGGCAATAGCACATTACATTTGTGAGCAGTGTACTGAAATATGGTGGAAATATTAGATGACTCAGCAAACTGAGGGTGACATAAGAGGCTGGATTAACTGTGGATTCCTTTACCTGAAACTTTTCTTTCATCTTCCCTTTATTCTCACCCTCAAAGCCCAGCACAAAGCCTTCATCCTACCACATGCAGATAAAACCAACACCAGCTGATTTTGAAAGAAGATGATTTTCCTTGAAGCTTTCTGAAGCAAAGGCTGAGTACACGTTTAATATTCAGTGTCGTTTCGGAAACAGTATGTCTCATCTCAGACATAGACACAATGGTAGGAATGAAGAGTTGTGAACTTTGTTTAGGGCTGGCCAGCTGAGGGCCAGCAAGCAGCCAGTCAGCACGGCCAGAGATGACACTTAGTGAGTCCAGACTGGATACAGGAATGGAAGAAACTGGGAGGAGAGCACTACACAGCTTCTGCCCTTGCATCTTCTTTGGATACAGAAGTTGGTACATCACAGTTTCTGCTTTTTTCACCAGGAAGTATCTGCCAGCACTCTTATTTATCATTGTATCTGTGTAGCCATGAGCAGATTGTGTGGCCAGGCAAGCCAGGTGTGGGGTATGTTATAAATTGACTTATTAAGGGCTGAAAGGTGGTTTGGCAAAGACCTGAATGTCGTAAGGCACCGTAATCTCATCAGGCAAACAAAGAGGATTTTTTGTCTATTTGTGATCCTTTATGATATTTAGAGGGCACAGAGCTGCAGACTGTCCCTGATTTTCAGATGAATTGCTCCACTAATATAAAAGATATTCTCATAATGGTCCCAAATTAGTTGATTGCTTGAAGTGCTAGAATCCTTAATGCTCTGCTATTTTAAACATATGGAAATTGATTCAACACTTATCATCTATTTAGAGATGTAAATTTATTGAAAAAGATGCCACTTCTTCCTAAGCTTCAGGCAAGCTCTGATACTTAGCTTTCTGGGAACAAGCAGGTTTTTACTAGGACTTGTGATTTTAACTGCAGTGATTTACTTTCCTTCTAAAAGAGGGGAGAAGCAGAGGAAAATTGACTGTATTGTCTACAGGAAAAAAAAAAAAAGACACTGGTACCAGCACTGGTGTGAACTGACACAGATAGGGCAGTATCTGGCACATTGTACCCCGAGGGTCTTTTCCCAAGCAGGATACTGGCCTTGCCCTAAATTCAGTTGCCATTGCTCTGTAAGTCCACACTGATGTTGGAAGCATCCCATAACTCTGATACAGTCACTTGCTATTGGGGAAGAGCCATGAAAGATCAAGCACAGGCAGTGACAGCAATGACATTGGCCAGGTCAACACCCCATGGCAAAGAAAGCTCCCCTCCTTCCCAAGTTTAGCCTAAGCTTCTAAAAGCAAACAGAATTGATCACTGATCTGCAATTAAAAGCTATTCTCTGGAAATCGGACTAGCTCCCAGCTTCAGTCTTTTGGGATACCTTCCTGCATGGGCAAGCACTGTGCTGATGTCATGGGCATGAGGCTGCTATTAGTATTAGATGAGAAAGTCTTCAGCCTGGTCCTGGCTGTGCTGCTGACAGCCTTCTTTTTTATTTGGCATAGTCACTCAGCACCTTATAAGATGGAGATTTGGATGCATTAGTTAGTAATGCTGTTCATGCCTGTGCTGGTTTAAAAGTTAACCAGCAGGGGGAATGAACCCAACTCAAAGGAGAGATTATAAGTCAGAATAACAATTTATTAAAATAATACAGTAAGTACAATAATACAAACAAACAATTGGTCTCAACCCACAAAAACCCAAATGTGTAACCCAGTACCCTGGGGCCTGAACAAAGTGGTGTTCCTTGGGCCCTGTTTGAGTCCAAAGTAAAGGGAGAGGGGAAGAACCTGCTGGTGGGAGAGCTGCTGCAGTCTGGCCAGAACTGGTGATCGCAGTCCAGTGGTGGTCTAAGTCTGGTTGAGAGCGATGAGATGCAGCCGTCCTCTGGATCCCACGAGTGGGTTGAAAAATGTTCCAAAACTCCAAGATTATATATCCTCCAGTTCAGGCAGGAATGCTTGGTACTCCCCTCAGGGTGGGGAGTTCACAAAGGGTGTGAGGACAGAAACATCCTTCTATCTCACAGGCCTCTTAACACCTAGTTTATAGCCTGAGGAGTCAGGCTCTATGGGCAGAAGGTGCGAATAGTCTATTGACAACAATAGTCTAGTTTCTGGGAAATGACATGGAAGGCTATAGAATACAGTTTTGGGTTACACCCACCATGCTCTATGGGCAGAGGGTGCGAATAGTCTATTGACAACAATAGTCTAGTTTCTGGGAAATGACATGGAAGGCTATAGAATACAGTTTTGGGTTACACCCACCATGATGAACTGATCTCAGCTGTCCTAACTAGGACAATGCCTTAAAGCTTGTGAAATATGAGTTTCTGCTGAGGAAAATTGGTTTTTTTAAAAAAAACAAACGGTTGTCTTAGGTATTTGATCATGTGTTATTATTCAGTATGATTCATGTATTAATTCCACACTAAGAATGTCTCCATAAAGCCTAATATTATGCTTCTGGGATTAAGCAATATTTCTTAATGTGTTTCTTATCCCAGTATTTTTTCAGAGAAGCTGGAATGGAGCCAATTCATGCAAGGTGCCTACACATTAGTGGTCAGCTCGGGTCAGGAGAGCACTCATGAAGTGAATGCCCCAATCATACCCACTTGCCCTGCTGTGGTTTGCATTATGAAGAGGGCACAAGAGGTGGATTCCTCTCAGATGAAAGGTGGACAATGCGCACACTGCAATCTCAGCACTCTTCTGCATTATGGATCTGCTCCTGGACCCTACTACTTGCTAGCATAGACATGGCTGCAGCACATTAATGCACCTTAAAATCTCTGGATGGCATTTAGGAGGTGAGTTCACTGGCTGGATTAATTAACCACCAAGCCTGGTATCTTAACTGGCTAATGGTTAATCAGAAGCTTTATTTTCTTGTTTACACCATCTTGTTTATTATGTTGAGTCCAGCCTCAGTAGCACATTAGAAAAATCTGGCTCTATTTGTGAGGTAAAGCACCTTAGTGTCTTGCATAAGCCCGAAAAATTAATTTGGAGTAAGACAGGTTTACAACAGAGATGGTTTTGGAAATTACTTCTGGGGGAGTGGTTCAATCAGTATCTATTCCCAGTGGGAACTACTGATCTCCCTTAAGACCCATTAGCTCCACTTTGAAAAGAGCAAGAAACCATGAGAACTTGCTGCTGAGTGGTCCCTGTCCCTAAATTTCCCTTCTGCCCTTGCTCTCCACCATCCCAACCCAGGTGACTCTCTCTCTTTCCTAATTACACAATAACTACATACCTAAATATAATATTTCTTACGTCATGAATGAGGCAGTGACAACCACCAGCATCTTTCTGAGCATATGAAGCTGCTCCACCACACTGGTGACCTCTTGTGTTGGTTGTGCTGGGCTGCTCTGGGGCTACAGTGTTACCCAGCTGACAGGACCTTTTGGCTGGCATCACTGGATAGACACTCACCTTCATATCCCCTCCATCTCAGTCCCATCAATGGCCCTGATGTCATCTCCTCTCACTCAAAAACATCTCTTCCCCTTCAGCTTCCCAATGCACACAGGGCACAGCCTGTGGCTCTGGCATGACTGAAAATTCTGGTACATGTCCCACACGGTTAAAGAGTTTTTTGCCATCTTTGTTACATATCACAGGCTGTGTGTTCCAAACAGACTGTCACAATCCTGAGACTTACCTGAAGCATTGGAGTGAAACACACGCTGCTCACTGAAGTATTTGATAGTTGTTTTCCTGAGCAGGTGCTTGTTTATTTTTGTTAGTGATTATAACATCTGGCATTTGGAAAATGTTAAGGAGGTGTCAGAGCTACGGAGGAAAAAGGCAACTCCCAAGTTACGAAGGGGTGATGGCAGAATTTATGGGCTGACTGGTGTTGCAAAGAAGTGGACAATTATATCTTACTTGCAATACGGAGGGAACATTTTCCTTCTTTGTACCTGGCGCTGTACAAGTGTGCCTCAGTTTTCACACAAGATCCTACAACAAAGCTAGCTGGTCTGGGCAGAAACACAGGTCAAAATTTCAGAACCTTCAGGATGGTATTTAGTGCATTTTTACACTCTGCCCTTCAGAAAGCCCTGTTTTTACAAAAGTTTGTGACAATTAAAATCGCTGTCAGAGGTACCGGAACCTACAGATTCAGTGGGATTTCAAGTCAGATTCATATGATTCTTTCCAAGATATCCCATCAGTTGTCTCATTCAGCTTGTCAGTGCCATTTTAAAAACACACAGTTCAACTAAATCCAGCAGCACATAGAAAAAACCTGTCAGCTTTGCTCCAGCCTCTGCTTCCATCAGCATCTGTCAAAAAAGTTAGGGAAACGTGAGTACCCTCACTACACGGGGCACACAAAAACTCACTGACGGAGCTAAATGAAACTTAGCAGGGCCAAACATCCCATCAAAACTCTTGCACAAATCCATTTAACAAGATATTTTCAACCTACTTTTTTCTCCAACCTCCACCCCTGTCTGCCCAGCCACAGGGCAATGGTAACAATGAATTTTGTGTTCAATTTACAGCGATGCTGTGAGACCGAATCGGGCTAGTTCAGACCATGGCTCTGTGAGAGAACATCCCCAACATACACAGGGACATCAATGCAACATGATGACTCAACATCAACTTGAGGTGTTTCACCCTCTGTTATCTGGCCCTTTATTTCTCTTGTCCAAAGGAATACTGTTTAGCCCTAAGAAAGGCAAAGATAAGGAGGGGGAAGAAGATGAGTCCATTCACAATGTCTTTGCCATTTACAATTAAGTTTAGAGCAAGGGTGAATACAGCCAATGGATTTGTAACATTTCAACACCCACCCCCTTTCCTGTAAATTCCTGCAGGACTTTGGCAGCAGAAAGCATAACTATGCTAGAAGTAATAGAATTACAAAAGAAAGAAAGGAAGGGAGTGTAAGCAGTGGGAATAGGAAGAAATAGCTCAACAGACACTTTTCAATTTATATACACACCCTTCTCACATAAACAGAGGTAGCTATCAGCTAACTGACTATTAGGTCCTTAATCAGCTTATCTTCTGAGAACAGTGTTTGGGTGTACAATCAACTACTTCTAGACCACATGTCTGTCCCAAAGACTCTTCAACACTGCAGCTTTTGTTTTTAAGGCAAGCATCAGCAATGCTCTTTTTCCTTTGATAGTACATGTATTTGTGTGACTATAACAAACTCTAAATAACCAGACAGATTCAAGATGTCATCATTCATCATCAGTAGCTGAATCCACAGAGTTAGCATCAGAAGCCTTCATTCCAACAAGATGCCCATTGCTGGGCAGCTGTGTTTTCTGCAGGATCTCTGACTCAGCAGCTAGCACACTGAATAATGAAGCATGGGCAATTACTGAAAATAAGTGTTCTCCATCACAGGCTACAGTTCTCTTAGTTTCCAAATTAAAAAAAAAAAAGAATAAAAGACATGCATGGATTGTTGAACTTTTTTTTTCTTTTGGATAATTCAAGTAAATGGACTTTGAAGGAGAAAAAAAAGACTATAAAGCTTGGCACAGCAAAACATTTCCATACATATCTATAAACAGGCCTATAGCTAGTCTATAATAAAGGAAACTGTGCAAATCAACTTAGGCACAGTATCTTCAAAATAGATGTACTACCCACAGTCAAACGTGGAGCTATTCCGAGAAATGCTGAAGAAAAACCTTCTCCCATCAGTCTGCCTTCTCCACAAAATCAGTTCAAGCCAAGAATTGCGAGAGGAGGGGGATGCTTTGGTGGAAGAAGAAAGGGCAGCGCCTCCTGCTCTTACACAGGTTGACTCCCATCAGGGCACTGGGACATCTTTTGCTCAGAGTGCCTGTGGTTTAGCTGGAGTGACTCAAACCGTGCCTGCTGGCAGGGCTGGTCAACCCTTGCTGCTGGGATTTCTGCACATGACTAGAATAATTTGAAACATGAGCTTGGGCATTGCTGAAATTATATTTTAGGACGTCCCACATGGACAAGCAGATGACCGAATATTGTAACAATCTACTTGAATCAAATTAAATCATTATTATTACTCCTAAAGCAATTCTATTTATGGTAAGTTACAAGCAGGCCATGTTTGCTGGTGAAGTTTAAGGAAAGCCAAATCATTGAAATGGATGAAGTCACTGAGCAGAAGAAACCATCAGAAACCAGGGCTGCCTTGACCCGCTCACCCTGCCGTGGCCAGCAGGCAGCTCTCTATGAATGCAAAGAAATCCTTAGTTTCAGTTCATTCTGATAATTGCATTCCACTCGCATTGTTAATCTGCATTTAAACTAATTGGCACATAAAATACATTCCTACTTTATGTAGAAAAATTAGTGTAAGATGGTAACAGGTGCTACTGCTAAAATCCTGCAGGATTATAACCTGCCAGGAGTATTTTCATTAACAGGTTTAATCAAAACATTTCAGTCAACTTATTGCTCCAGCTGGGGACAGTGGCAGGGAGGGATGGGCTGGTCACACACGTGTAGGGACTGGCTGGCTCATGCCCAAGAGCGGGCTGTGTGCCACTGTGTTACTCACCTGGGTGTGGAGATGGGCAGCTAAACAGCTCACAAACAACACCCTTGATATGATGCATCTGAGTGGGATGCAAAGAATGGCCGAAAGTGGTGTAGTTGTGTGAAAATATGTTAGTTTGGTTACCAACAAAGAGGGAGGGGAAAAGTAATCTTTCAGGGAGGGACAGCAGGGAAATGTGACCTAGAGTACAAATACAAACATGGCAGAAATCGATTATCTGAATGAAGCTTTCCCATTTGCTGATCTAAACCATAATTAAACTGCAAATTCAAATCAATATAGCCTGGTGCTATCTTATCCTCTCAAGTTTTGTATATTTTATTTACACATAATTAATAAACTTCCTTTGGCATGTCCTGGATTTAGAGTGCATGAGCAGGCGGTGAATAGTAAGCAATGAAAATGCTGCACTGCTGCTTTTCCATTTGAGCGCAAATGATGGCAACAGAACTCAGGAATTCGCTCCAGTAACAGGGAAATGGCATCAGAGAAATGTCTCCCTGCTTATTCAGACCTTTTAGCTGGGGAAGAATCAGGAGCAGTATCAATGTTAATTAGACCACCAAGTGCACCATGCAGATCTCCTGCACCAAAGTGTAAAATCCCAAATTGGTACAAGCAAAGCATTTTTACTGTCCGGGGAGGAACAGGGAAAGAGAAAAGAAAAAAAAAAAAAGGGAGAGCAATTGTGGCTTTCATCAAGTATATTTCATAATTGTCCATTAAAATATGTACCCACATCACAAAACACTTTAAAAAAACCAAGTATTTTTAATTGTATGTACAATAATGCAAAAATATGCCTAAATATGTATCTAATGCAAAAAAATAAACCATTTAATAAAATCTCCCTTCAAATGTCCCCTTGCTCTTCAACACATTAAAAAAAAGGACAGAGCTCAGTAAACAAACAGGAGTTAAAACACAAACTAAAAGATGAGAGCAGTGCAAAGCAGACTCTGAGGAATGAGAACGGATAGGCATCTGATTCAGCTTCCCATTCCCCTGGATTTCACCATAACTACGGTGCAACTTTGTCCTATGCCAGTTGAATTTGGTTTTAAAAAGTCACCCTGGTATTCAAGCTATAAGAGGCTGCCTACGGCACTCATTTCCCATGTGAGCAAAAAAAGTTAATGATAATCCAACTAAGCACCCTTTAAACCCCCTTAAACAGGGATGAATTTCACCCTAGGCAAATATTTCAAGTTCTGTATACTACTGCTATGCACTAAGAGATCTCGTCCAACCAACAATATGGACTAAAGTCTACCTGGACAACTGTGGTGGAAGAGAGACTTCTGCTATTTCATGGTGTGGTGGGTTGACCTTGGCTGGACGCTGAGCTGCTATGGAGAAATGAACTCCATCTCAGCCAGACCCAATACACACGGCTACATGTTCAGTCGTTTATTCTTTCTGCATTCTCTAGGGAACTGCAAAGAGGGCTCTAGTCTTGGAATTTCAGTAACACAAATATTTTGTATTTGTGACTTTGCAATTTCACTGGTAGTTGGGCTTCTAAATATTTCTGAAGACTAGGTCCAAGTTAAATGAGGTCTGAGTTATATGAAACACTTCAGTTGCAAACAAAAATGCTGATCTGATTCTTACTTGGATGAGGTTAGGTGACTGATGTATATCCTTTATCTTGCTAGAGTTACTGCCCTCAGAGTACAGCAGGCTGCATGTGACACAGCTCTTGTCTGCAAAAGCAATGGGAGGAGGTTTCAGTACTGCTCCCTCAGGAAAGGTGGCAGGAACTGAAGCGCTATTTAAAAAACCTGCTCATAAGGCACTGGTGCAGCAAGGTTTGGGACAAACATGGTTTTACGATTCCTATTTTTCAACTGTTTAAAAGTCAGTCCATTAAATCAAGCATAAATAGCAATAAAAAGGCATTAGAAAAGTTCGAAACCAAAGAAATCAACTTAGTATTGGAAGTTAATTTAAGACAGTCTCTCTTCAGTGCACACACAAGATCCTGCATGTTATTTTGAACTCATTGTTGGCTCATGCTCACCCAATATACAAAAGTCCCCCGACAAAGTCATGATGCGCTGAACATCTCCTACGAACAAGAAACTTTTAGATGACATAGTTACACATTAAACTTACAGACCGTGGACAGGAACATACATTGGCTCACCCACTGTACATATCTATTCAAAGCTTTAACAGCATAAGAATATACACAATATATACACTTAATTCACACAGTAAAACAACCCTCAACGTCTGCTATTTTGTAGGGCTATGCATTTCTTCTATTAAAATTCCACACATGGAATTATCTCTGTGCCAGCTCCTCTTCATAAGCAATAGGATCACTTCAAGGTAAATTAGCTCTTCATGTATATGTAAGAGAAACAGGGAAAGCTCAGCCTCTAGTCATCACTGTCACTCCCAGACTCACTCAACTGCAAGTCATTTCCTATGGAAAACAAAAAACAACAAAACACAACAAGTGAGTAGGTGTTAACTCACATTTCATGGCAATCAAACCAAAAAACGGTCACATTTACACTGGAAGATTTAAATAAGAATAACATATGAAATTAATCCCAACATCATCTGTCATTTAATGGAACTGCTCTCCATGCCCAAGAACATCAAGAACTGCCAATACACAGTTGGATCCAGGCCAAACCAAGCTTCCTTGGCTCCACAGCCACCAAAGTCACTCCCTGGTGGGACAACAGCCCTCTCCATGCTAGCAGCTGTGGAAAGCATTCCACAGCCTCCATGCAGCCAAGCTCCCGTATATGGCTCTGGGACAAGGCATTGGGGAATTCCTTGGCTTTCTCAGCCCTTTTTAAAAAGATTTTTTTTGCTTAAGGCCATTTGGGTAGCCAAGACAAGGCCTCCACATGTCAATAAACCAAAAGGAATGTTAAAGCCATCACAGCTCAAGGCTACTGGCTGAACTAAGCTGACACGTGTTGTGACTGCAAAAGCTCCCCTCTAAAGTGCAAAGAGAGATTGGACTAAAGGCCAGGATATGGATCAAACTTACTGTCTCAGATCCTGTTTTGCAGAGCACTTGTGATTTGGTGAGGTGGAGGGGATAAAAAGAGGCAAGAATCATGCTTGTGTTCTGGTAACTCAACCTAGCTCTTCGAGCATTCTCCCATGGCCCTGCCCCAAAACAGCTGCAGAACAGCTATGAAACAACTGTGCCCTGGTTTTCTTCATCTCCTCTACCTTTTACAAGGCAAGAACTTGGGTTAGCTGTGATTCTTCCCATAGCAAAAGGATTTTAAACCCAAAGGCAAAAAGCACTGCCTGAGTAGAAGAGCTACCCTACCAGTTCCCAGATTCTCCTGCAGTCAGAAGCTTCTTATCATTCAATGGCCTGTGCAGTATTGTTTTCATGGCCCAGGAGAAGCAGGAAGGAGGCTGCTCACAACCAGACACAGGGAAATGTACAGAGTCCTAATGACTCTGTTGAACTTTGGATTTCACTTAGACATTGACAACTGGCAGGAAGACTGACAGGGCTCTACAGTTTTCCAGCAGGCCTTTTCGGTATGGTCTGTACATTATACGTGTCTTCTCAAAGCTGGAAACCCTACATACATCTGTATTCAAACTCTACTGGTTCCCTATGTATGAGTGTCAAGAGATGCACACAAACATGCCTCAGGAGGAATTAAGAACAATTTATGATAATTGTAAATGCAATATTTTAACTTCACTGAGTTAGAGTATACCTGATCTAGCATAAGGAAAGAGCAACATCGATGTACAGCATGTCCCCAGAGAGATCCTCATGGGACAGAACTATGCTCTAAAAATGTTTCTTACACTTCTTAAAGGGTGAAGTGAGCTTGTACTGATTCAATGCTTGCAAACCCGTAGCTGCAATATTTTAACCAAACACACGGCACTTTAAGTATCCCTTCAAAATGTGCTATTTGTGAAAATACAGCTGAGACCAACACAATAAATACTCTGACAAAGCAATAGCGGAGATCACAGAGATTGTGCATTTATGAACACGGAACAGCCTTGTCCCATTCACAGTTCTTTACAGACCTTTAAATGACAGCCCCCCTATTTCCATCTAATTTGTGTTTTCACATTAAAGTAATTCCCATCCTTCAGTGCACCGGATCCTCCCGCACCAGTGGGAAAGTTCTTTTCTCACACTCATTCCACCTGGAGGCCTGAATCAAGGCTCACCAGAGCCAATGGGGGCCACTGCCCTGATGCCCGCAGGCTCTCCATACCTTCAGAAAGTTCTCAGCCCTCTGTTCACAAAATCTGCCCACGTATTGAAATTGTACTGCCAGTGCAACTCCCTGGGACTACTATTTGGCAAAAGGCACTTCATGGAATTTAGCCTAACGTGCTAAGTAAATGAGCGGTCTTAATCAGCTTTCAACAGTGATAAGACACAAGCATTTACTTACGGAGCGTGTTCATGAGCTGATTGCTTCCTTGCGGCCTGCTGGTGCCGTTAGCGACAGCATTCCTGTTGTTATACTGCTGGTGTGGTGGTTGGGAAGGGGAAACATGTGCTGCCTCTTCCCCCTCGCTGCTGGAGCTTTCATCTTCACTCCCAGATGAGCTTTCTGAATCCGATGAGCTGCTCCCACTGCTGCTGCTCATCTGCTCAATAATTTCAACCTCTGCTCTCAGCTCTGAAATAAAAAGACATACATCTGGTTGAAACCATAAACAGGGCCCCATGGAATTTTGGAAAAGAATGTGAAAATGCAATAGTTTTGTCAAGTATAATTTGTCACACCAAAATATCTCACATGAAAGAGAGACACAGGAAGGGAAACAAAAAAATTCTGAGCATTTTTTTACTTATTTCTGTAGCTAAATTTAAAGAGGCAACAGCATAGGTAAGTATCAGAAAACCTTCCCTTCCACTATTATTCTTTATGTACTTTACACTCCTGAAAGCACTTCCACCTTCTTTATTTTCGACAGGCTGTATGCTCTACATACAAAGTAAGTATCTTTCCTGATCAAGGAAATCTAAACCTAAATTGCTAGATGCCAGTGACATTTAGGTTTTTGGAAAATACAAAAAATGGGGGGAGGGGGGTGTGTGTGGGGAACATGGACACGGGCAAATGATCACAACAGAAAATGCCTCAGCTTCAGCTAATATGTGAAACTGTTCCAGTGCAGTACCAGAGCCCATTTTAAACAAACTTAAGAAGCAGATGGGTGACATCAAATAATCTTGCAGCGGAGCAGATGAGAATAGCTGAGAATTTTCACATGCTGGAGAGTGGTAAAAATACCATAACCTGCTACAGAGCATACAAGTAGCCAGGAAAATATGGAAACTACTCTGAAACTTGAAAGTTATTCAAGTCAGACACTCCCCACTTCAGGGTTTCCAGTGCAAAGAAACACTGGAGTACCATGACAGCACCACAACAGCCTCATCACCAACAGCTAGTGTTGGCTGAATGACTGGTTACTAAAGAGCTATTAAGGTAGGTCACCCCAAATCATATAATTATGACACATTTAACAATATTGTAAGTGGCCTAAACACTACTAGACGACAATTCTTTTGTGTCCACTGACAAAGTTGAGTATGTAATGACTCAGTTCACTTAGGCAGGTTTCCACGAGAGCAACATTCACACATATTTTAAGCATAGGATGCGAAACCCTCAAAATTTAGGTTTTTGTTGTGCTGGCAGTTTTATAATCACAAGGTATATACCCTGGAGAAGTCACATACTAAAGGGACAAGAATGAAGGAAGGGAGAGATGAGGTATTATCACCTCTACCTGACAAATGGAGAACTCATGCCAGGAATAATTCACTTAGGTAAGACGTGTGTCAGAGTGAGATGAACCCCAGCTACGCAGATCATGACACCTTTCTTGTGTATGGCATAGACAGATCATGTACAATTACTATTTCCTTTATGTAAAAATGGCACAATTTAAATATATCTTATCTTCATCCCCTGCAGGAGTAAGTCTGAGCAACTGGAAGTCTTCTCTTCTTTAATAAGATCCTTGGGCTGCCTAACATTATAGAATAACAGCTAAGTTTTCAGCGTCCACAAGATTTACTGGAGAGAATTCCTCTAGCTCAGCACGTATTAGTTTGAGAAATTACGTTTTCTTTTGCCAGTTTTAAAACCACTATTTTTCAATTTCAAAGTTCTCAATTTCAAGTGCTATAGTTATACTACAGCTGGGCATTTAAGGATAGCGGTGTTGTTCCTTCAACTTACTTCCTAAATCTAGATCCCTGCCTAGACCACCTATACTCTCTGTACTTTATTAGTATGCCAGGTAAAACCTACTCTCATCCCAAAGACATAGCATACAAGACCATTGGAAGAGGGAGGAAGAATATATAATTAGGCCAACAGAAACTACTACTTTGTACTATAATGTCTTTCTCCCTTATGTCCTCCCAACATGGTCTTGCAGGCTTTAAAAATCCATTTCAGGCCTGGAGTCTGATACAAAGACAAATGAGCACTTGTAAGTCACTGTTCTCAGCCTATTCATATAGAGGATTTCAAATTGTAAATGTTCCTTGTATTCAAGGTTAAGAAATTAACAGGGGAAAGGTATGGGAAAGGTATAGGAAAGATAAGCAATAAGAGTTCTTTCCCTTTAAAATGCTCAGGTTTAAACTTTTTTTCCACAGCTTAATGATGTAAAATTTCCACATACTTCTATTGATGGAGTTGTTAGTTGCAAATTAAAGTGATGATAATAACACATTGTTAAAATATCCTGCATTGCAGCAAGCACAACTCCCTGTCACAGTCCATGTTGCAAAAAGATACAATAAACAAGTCTAACACAAGACAGGTGCCTGAGAATTACACACTTATGCTTACATAGCTAGAGTCTGTAGCTGAAAAGGAGCAGTGTTGGCACACAGGCTAAGAACAACAGAGCCCAGAAAGCAGCATTTAAAACAGTATGAAGAAGGTGAAGAGCTCTAAGGCACTGGTGGTGAGAGGGAAAAGGTGAAACAAAAATGCAAGCCAGGGCACTAGGAAAAAAAAAATCTAAGCAAGAAGTTTGAACTCTGTAGAGTAGGCAAAGAGATAACTGAAGGAAGTGATGCTGTCTGACCAATGAGAAAGAAAATTAGCCAGGTCAATTTTAAACAGAATTACAGATTAATGTCAGAACAAAAAGTGGGGGTTTTCTCCTGGGAAAGCAGAAAACTAAGAGCCCATAAAAGAGGTTTGGTTATGAGGAGGGAACAGTAGAATGCCTTGGAAGAAGTGGTAAGGTCCACTACACTGAATACAGGAAAGAAAAAGCAAAACAGCACCAGCATCACAAGCTTCAAGGACTGGGAAGTTATCAGTGACAGTGGTCACTGGTGGAAACTTGGTTAGAGTCCATCTTCTAGTGACTTTTTGCCTCACAGGCTGACAGCTTCCCCCAAGGAATGGGTTGTCTCTTAATTCCTTGAGTCCAGAATTCTAAACATCTCATCTGCACAGATGAGAAAAAAGCAATTGTTTTCACTAATATTATGGTGGTTGATGCACCACTAGAAACCTGTCAGGCAGAACTCCAGCAGGACCACTAAGAAAGTCTGTTCAAAATAGTCTTGTGTCACACCATTAAAGACAGTGGCTAAGCCAGTGATGACACCAAGGCCTTGTAGGAAAAACACACCTGCTTTAGAATTGTCCAATTTTGCATTTTGCCATTTGACTGCTATGCTTAGTGCAGTTATAGGTACTGAAGCCATGGCTACACATTTCCTTGCAGTGCCTCCAATTAAAACAGTTGTATGTGTATATGTGTACATATATTCTAATCTGAACAACAACAGTGTCTGACCTTTCCTAGATCTTTTTGTATCATAAGATCAAACACCACATGTTGATGTGCCTTTAAGTTTTAAAAGATGAGAAGAGTCAGGCTGTGCAGCAGTTACTTTTAAAAAAGCTTTCCATACAGCACAGCTCTGAACACTTGCCTTAATTGAGTCTACATCACCTGAAAAGGCTGACGCTGCTGTGGGAACCTTAACTTTTCTCCATTTCATGTTACAGCTGTAGGATTTCTTTCAAGAAAACAAAACGGCTTTCTGTTTTACACTATGCAGTTTGTAGAGTAAAAAAACCCTCAAGATAAGAAACCATTATCCAAACAGAAGACTCTTTCTCAACAGGGCTGCCTTCTGTATATATTCAGTATCAAATACCTTATTTTCTTTCCATAATCATGTTTAACTGTTCTCACTTCTTCTCTCAATTCCAATAGGCTATGCAGGACTTTTAACTAAAGCCCTAACCTTGGGCTCCAAGAATACCAAGGACTTTTAGAAAAAAGTCATTCAGCTTCAGGTAGGGTAAGATTGTTTGCCTATAGCAGAACATCTACTGTTAATAATAGTATGCAAGGTGGAGAGAAATCGATTTGATACTGGCACTTTGAGCATGTGGAGATGGCACATAAAAGAGGCAGTATTTTATACTGAAGTGCAAAAAATTTCATTGAGGTGTTCTTGAAAGACAAACAGTGCTATGGCACAATCCTCAAACACTACAGCTGCATTTTAAGTGAATAAGAGCTCACATTTTTAAGCACTGAGTTTAGAGTCTCCAAACCATAAATATGTTTCTGCGAGTTTTTTCCCAAATGTTGCAATTATGTCAATGTTATTGACATATGTCAATATGTTGCATGCTGTAATTACATCAATGTCATTGAAAACATTTCTGTTGTGGTCAGATATGTCTGATAAACACCAATTACTTCATGCACATAAATGGCTATATTGTGGTATATGTCTGTAAATGTCTGCTGCTTAATGAAACATTATCAGATGTAGCTGAGTACTCAAAAGAACAAGCTCTTACCCCCTCCTATGCTCCCTTCGGGCAGGAGGATAACATAAAAGCTCTCAGGGGAAAAGATTCCTCTGGTGCAAAACCCTACACACAGCCTCCCGAAGGCCTCTCTCTGTGAAGGAAAGGAGTGATCCAACTCCCATATGCTCTGACTCTGTCCTCAGACACTGTTGTTTGGACAGCTGTGTAATGGGACAGAGAACTGAAAGTTCATTTTCCAGCTCATCTGTAAGTGGAGCTATGGAAATGTACAGGGGAAAGCAGAAATCTGCACTGAGGTTACCTTAAAACTACTGTTAAACATTGTGAGGACTGTGTGTCTTACCACACCCTTAAGTAGGGCACACTGGAAGCAAAAGAGTGTCATAGCGCCAGAGAGCCTTTCAAGCACCTCCTCTGGGGATTTTAAGTTCTGTGCTGTGTTCATTAAAGAAAAACCACAGAATTTCAGCTTTATGTTTATCTATCTTTTGTACAGAGAAGGCACTTCAACCAAAAGGAGAGCTACTACTTGAATGGAAAGAACACAGTCTCTTCAGAACTTACAAGTCTGTGTTCATAAAAAGACACACTAGGGGACGATAGCAAGACTTACAGCTTTTATAGGTAAGTTTCATTAACTACTTCCATTGTAGAATAGTGCCATTTTAGTTCTACCTTTCCCAAGTAGATTCTTATCATATAAATGGTTTAGTAATGCTGATGCTCTAGATCCTCAATGCTGGAAAAAGTTCTATACTGTAAGCAAAAAACACCCTTGCCCAGGCATTTGGCTCTTTTTGGGCCTTGAACGAGTCTCCCTATAAAACACCAACTTGAACTCCTTTTATTTGTACAAGTCAGGTGCTCTTCTGCTTGATTTTAGAAACAAAGCTCTACAGATTACTTATTTAGAGGTACTTTCCAATATAAGATGAACAGGTGGCAAAAAAAATACCAGGACAGTTCTGAAAAATGTGACTTATACTTTAGACCACTAGAAAATGGTCTTGTAGAATAGATTTCACCCCAAATAATTATTTTACTATAACATGACCTTTACAGATTGCTGCAGGTATACAGAAGAGTGCCCCAAAGGTTAAGTGACTTATTACACCCTACATGAAAAGACATTTAAAATCCACTACTGATTCAAATAAAAGAGTCGTGTTATCTTTCTTCTTACCTATTACAGAAAATAAAAATGACAATGCAGCTAAGGGAACTGTAGCTAACAGAAACTCTCAGACGTTGATTCTGTCTGCTGACCAGCATCCAGGTATTGAAAATACTACTGCTGCAGAAGAGTCAGACCAGTCAGCACCTATGCAAACACACAGATAGCTTAGCAGTAAAAATGTCACCTAGTGATTACCATAAATTGAAAAAATACCCTGAGTAATTAACATCATCTGGGCAATTAACATAGGCTAAGTCTACAGACAAAAATAGCTATATGGGACAGAATAAAAAAAAGAGAAAGAAAATGAAACCCAGAAAAAAAAAACCAGACAGAAAGAACAAGCTTACAGGCTTAAAATAAAATAAATACATCTGGTGCCAGAGAAGAAACACAAGAAAACCAAATAAAAATTTAAATTTAAAGTCTTCCTCATTCAGACTGTATTATCCACAGCAAAAACAGATATCACACCAGTACAAGGAGAAGGGCATGGGCAAGAAAGTGCATCCTGCCCACAGAGAAACACTGAGACAAAGCCTTGCTGGAGCAGAAGAGTGAATTGAGCCAATCATCCCTTCAAGATACTTTAATATAAGTTTAGCAACTGTATGGCAGACGTGATCAAAGCTGCAAGGGAGTGGTTGTGGGAAAGGGGAAGTTGCAGGGTTGTTCTCTCTCTCTCTCTCATTCCTCCCCTACTAGCACTGTTTGGCACGGTGCAAGCTTGTCTCGTGCTGGGAACACAGCCACCTACCGCTTCGATCACACCGACAAATTCCAGCCTTATTCAGAGCCAGAACAACTTTTGTCCAAGTGACTTGATTGCCTAACTAGATCTTGGACCTTAAACTTTTGTTATTGTTGTTGCCTAAGACACCCATGCAGTTTGTATAGCACTCAGCTACGGGTTTCTGAATTCGGGCTTATATTTTTCTTCTTTTCAGAATGGAGAAATAATTTGGAAGATAGAAAATGATCCAGAAAGAGGAGGTTCTCTCATGCCAGGAGACTGCAGTATAAATATCTATTCTTGCAAAGGACAATAAATAATTCACTAAGATGCCTTAAAACAAGATATAAAGATGACAAAACAGCTGTCAAGTACCATCCTTTAATTCCTGAATGTTTTTAAAATTTGCGAAGTCATAGTTTTTATTAGTATGAAGAAAAACAGAACCAACCAAAACTCAGGAAACTACAAACCCTTCTTTACCTCTCTTAATGTCATCCAGCTGAGGCTCAGGTGAAGGGTTATCCTTCAAAGGAGAAGTTTTAGGTCCAACTGCTGGCTTGGTTGGGGCTCTGAACTGTGAAGGAGGCTGAGATGCTCGGGCAGACTGTTGTTCTATTCGGGCTTGGATCTTACTGCTGCCCTCTGCTCTGAAAAAACAACCAGAGATATTCAGCGATACTGTGCAACCACGTTCAGCTTTTTCAATATCCCTGTACTAATCAATCATCTGTGACTTCTTTTTGTACAGATCTCTACTTTGTTATATAATGATAAAAGTGAAGTACAGCTTTCTGGATGCAACACTTGCTTTCAATAACAAAGAAACATATACAACTACACTGCAACAGCCTTACGAAATCTATTTTCAAATCCAGATGTGGTTTAGTGATGCCAAATTCTCTACATGAAAAACAATGAAGGCTTTAATTTAGTAATTAATATTTGTATTTTTAAAAAGAAAAATCAATAACAGTAACTTAAAGTAACTACAAATCCTCTCATAACAAAATCCTGCTTGAAACAATCACAGCAAAAGAAACAATTTTCTCACTTGCAATTAAATCATCTCAAACTGAACTCTCTTAGAGGTCAACCTGCCAAGAGTAATCATTCCTACTGCTAAATACAGCATGCAAGCATTTAATTCCTGTTTTTCATTTGTTTGCTGTTAGTCCTTAAAAATAGTTTAAGCTGTTTCCTTAGCAGAAAATAGTGTCCACAATAACAGTATGCCTAACTGTTCAATTCAAACCAGGTATTTCTTCCTTTTACTGAATCAATTATGTGATTGAGACTGTAGGACAGTCAATAACCCTGGCAGAAAAAAACCCCAAACAACAACTACAGAACCAAAATAGGTTCCTTTACAGTACACCACAATAAGGTTAAAGGGTGCAGGGTATTTATCACGTAACACCAAAGCCCTCGGGGGTATGGCTTTATGTAGTGTAGCAATCTACATGGATATTAGAGCTCAGTTTCAGTTCTAGGAGGGTCGTACCTCAGCAGTGTTACACTTAGTGTCTGTAAACTAAACCCACTGAGAGATAAATTAAATTAGCCCATGTCAAACTTCCTGGGACTTCACCTAAACCACTTGTGGTACCTGAGCTAGTACATTCAGCATTTACTTGGGTATCTCTGTACCTCACTGAACTCTACATTCAGCCTCACAGAGAACCACCCCTTCATTTATCAGTGACATGCAGCTACTAGATACCACAGTAATGCAGTTTACACAGCCTATCTACAACAGAAGTGAGGATTTGGGAATATACTCACTGTATCAAGTGAAACATAAAAGCCAAGGGCTGTTTCTGGTAGTAATTATGCTCTTGGAACTATAGAAGGTTTTATGTAGAGTAAGTTCACTTACTCCCCTGTGAATGCCATCAAGGTGTTAAACACTAGTTCCTGCAGTGTCAACAAGTCGTTAAAGATCAGAATAGCCAGGGAAAAAAACCAAGGCACTTCTGATCTAGAAAATTAATGACTTTGCAAAGCGCTAGTCCTCAAAACAGGGATCCCCAATTTCTTACTACCCTGCCTCTGCTTGAGAAAAATTGAAATATTTCTCACCACACCAGAGCCAAAACTCAGTGTATCCAAACACCTCCCTAAACTCAAACTGTCCTGCACTCAATTAATTCCTCTGACTTCAACTTCACCTGGAAAAAGTTCAGCAGAACTTAAATTGGGAATTCAAGTCTCATCTATGATATGCTCATGTCTGCTGGAAAAGATGAATGCCACATGGATGAGTTTTCACATCAGTGATTCAGAGTAGTGTTACACTGTCCATTTACCTTGAACTCAAAGTGTTCTTGGCAAACACCCAGCCAACTACTGATGAGCTGCAGACCACGTTTCTAGTAGTTTTAGCAGCTGAGAGTTCTACACTGCAATTATGTGGGTTTTTTTACATAAACTTGTAAGGAGTTTCTTCTCCATGAGACATTTGAATAACTGCTTTCTCTTTACATCTCAAATAACCTGTGGTTCAGTGATGCTGAAAGCACACAATCCAGAGACTTCAGGTATTTGCTGAGCAGTAAGACTGCTAAGAAATGTTCCAACTGCATACTTTGTAGCATTTTGCGGCAAATTCAGAATATTGGGTTGGAAAGGACTTCTGGTTTCAGCAATTTTTCTAGGCAAAAATCTCATAACCATTTTTTCTACAGTTGTCCCCACCCCTCCACCAGCTGGAGGCTTTCGTACTTGCCTTTCACTTTATATATCACTAATCCAATACAGGGATGAGTGCTCCTTGTTCCCTAAGATAATGTTATTAAAACATCACGACTCCCACAGGAACCTGTAAGGAACAAACCTAGAAAGTCCAATGGTCTAATATCTCCATGGTCTTTTGCAGCTAAATCAGAGATTCCTGAAACACATCCTATCCTTCAGCCAGCTTCTAAAGCCTCAAATCATCAGAGGTGTTTCATCACAAACTATAATTACGTCATTTCAGCAGTGGAGAATTTACAAATTCTTTACTCTTGGATTCATACTTGGGACATGATAATTGGCCATGTAAAGGCCACGAGGCTTAGTAATTAAAAATCACTACAAAATAAAAAGAGTTCTGTTTCACAAAGCAGTCTGAAGAACAAACTTCAGCAAGAATTAATCCTATCAACAACCCTGTCCCCAGCTTTACCTTGTTTTCTTGACTTGAATGCTGCTACTAAGTTTTTCCAGCACATATTCCCCAGTGTCATGATTGATAATAAGCACACAGTCCTTCTGATATGGCCTTTTATTTCCTTTAAAGACAGTCATTGGTGGAGTTGAACCCTGGTACAAAGAAAGCGCACATATTTGTTTGGTTATATTCCCCTACCCAAAAGTTTTTAAACACTAAGAGAAAAGAATATATGCATTGTTCTGAACAAGAGGCTAAGCACTTAATGTTTAGTTCCTACAGAAAATATTCATTAATGAGAAGAGAAAAATGCAAAGAAAATGTGCAGTAGATCAGACATTTCCTCACAGCAATATTATGCCTTTCATCATTTTAAGTGTCTCTGCAGTGACAAAACATCTTCTCCACGGTTACCATTATTTACAGTTCTCATTTCTAAAATGGCAGCATAACTATATTTGCATAGCTGGCCCTGACAAGTGTTAGAAATCTTCTTAGCGTTTCTGCTTTGGAAATCATGGGTTTGGATAAGAAATAAAATTCTAATTATTTGTGTAGCACAACTATTGCCCAAAGAAATATGTGATCACTTGAAAAATAATTTAAACTGCTTTGTATATTTTACATATATATATGGCAGTATTTTCATGGTGGATTACAAGCAACTGTCACAAACTATGCAAGGCTAGCTGCTCTCTTCAAAGTTAGATTAGAACGTACATGCCCGTGCAATTATACTGAAACATCTTCTCAAAAGCAAACAGCACATTGTGGTGCCTTCCAGAGAGTCCCAAAGTCCTCACAAGGCTGCATAGAGCCATAAAAGTCTAAAGGCTTAGACTGAGAAGCAACAAAGGCAACAAGCTCCTGTGGTGGTGCACACTGGCTGACTGATAATGCCAAGATCACGCTCAGCTGTGCTGAATCCTTGCACAGGCTGGTTCATACACCCGGGTTTGGGGTTACAGCGGGTGGAATTTATGGTCTGTCTGCACATAACAGGATGGATGCACATCTGGCCACGTCACAAAGGCCGTGACATATGTTCTCAGCTATGAAACATTCTCAGGCTTCTCTGTAACGTATAGCTTCTGTAAAAAAGACATTTTTTAAAAATTACATGTTTATTCATATTCACCTTTGCACGTGCTGTAGGAAAGCAACTAAAATCAGGGAGAAAAGGAAAAAACTGCACTCTCCTACATTTTATTCTGAATAGCAAAAATGAACAACCATATCTTAACCATTTGGAAAGCAATTCCTATTCTCCATATTCCTAAGAGAGAGAATATATTTGAATTTAAAATGGGTTCTGAACAATAAAGGTGAAAAATCCAAATTCCCAACAAAGACACGGTAAGAAATACAAACACAATTCAGAAAGGATGTCTCAAGGAAGTCTAGTCTTCAAAGGTATGTTACATTTTTATCATTCCTACATTTCAGAGAGGAAAGCAAAATTTAAGAAAATAAAAAGCAAGCTGAAAGTCAAATCCTGCTTATTGTTGACAACTAATGCACAAATTTAATGAAAATTGATCACAGTTTGTTCGCTACCCAGAACCCCTAACTCAGCAAAGACTGTGATCTTGGCTAAAAAAATACGTAGAAATGTAACTGCTTAAGCAAATTAAGAGTCCTACTCATTGACATAAAATTAAATGTATAGGGTTTATGTTAGTGTCTAAATAACACTGGCTTACAGATTGTGCTGGTTACAGAATAGAAGGAGGAAGGTGAAACAAGTAACATTTAATCAATTTGTTTTCACTCCTGATGGTTTTTTGCCTGCCAGAGTTCAATCAGGCACGTGGTGTGATTCTAGGGGTTGTTCTGTGCAGAGTCAGGAGCTGGACTTCAATGATCCCTGTGGGTCCCTTCCAACTCAGGATATTCTATAATCCTCTATAATCTTCTTCTGTAGTAATCTAACGAACAGAAATTTCTCACTTCCCCAACCCAGACTGTTTATCAAATATTAAAGTCACTAAATCCATATGTAGAAATAGTACTTCAAGCAGCAAGGGACACCAAAATATCTCTGCTGAACAAATTATCAGAGATATCCTCAGGGATCAGGAAATTTAAAAAAAAAAAACAAAACACTTAGAAACTGAATCCTATCCAGTTGTCGAGCAACTGAGAACAAAAACAGGATCCAAGAAATTCAGTAAAACTTGTCAGGACAAAATGATCTCAAAACTTCTCACTCCTTTCCAGCACGCCTAGTGTTTTCCAACTCTCTGTCCATAACAGAGGCAGCACTGCCCTGGAACAACACACACATAGTGGCTTGGCTGCTTCAGCTTCTGAAGCACACTGTAAGCTTAAAGCTGTTCATACTCAGGGGAAGAGAATCAAATTAAGCTCATCAGTACAGAGATCTGGAAAGGAACATTACAAGTGATGCTGCTGAACACAAAAGATGAAGGAGTAACACTGTTTCCCATCAATCCAAGATGAATGCTGCTATTAACTGCATTGTTACCTGCTCTCGAATAGCACTACCATGCTCATAATTTTTATAGACCTGTATGTGACCTCCTGCAGCACTAAAGGTGACCAAAGCCATATAAAAACCAGGAGCAGGGCAAAGCAGGCTAAAGCATCATTCGGTGAGAATTATCACAGTACCAATCAAAGCCACAGAGGTGCTAGAATAAACATTACCAAAAGGATCTGACACACAGCTTCCAAACTCACTGGTGCCCCCCTGCAACCACCAAACCCATTGATATCTGTGAATTCTGGTTTATTGGCTTGACACATAGCATTAAGTTCAGCTAATAAAACAAATCCAGTTCCAGCGTGTGAGCACTTTCTTTTGTTTTGGTAAGGAAATGACTGAATTTTCTGTTACAAAACAGCTGCACCTCTAAATGGTTTGATCACTTGTTTTATTGCTGTTTGACCATCATCCTCACACAGTTGATCTTTATGGCATAATTAGAGAAGGAAGTGGATGGCAAACCACTTCACTGCCGCTCACCAGAACCACCCCCCTTGCTTCCAGTAATAAACGTAAAGACAGGGAACCCTCTATGGCCTATCTGTACATGTTTCAGTAATGGCAGGAATATGCTTACAGGTCTACCTGTGGCTCCTGAACATCAAACCTTAACTAAAGCCCAAGTTACACTGCCTTGCTTCATTAAGCCATTGGACTAAAAACAGATGGGAACCAGGCATACAGCTTCAGCTAGCAGTAAATGTCTCCTTGTTATTCAAGGAAGAACAGGAAAGAAGGAACCAAAAATAAAGAACAAACTGTAATCTTACAAATATAACCCTTCACTAAGATCCAATTGTTCAGTCCTTTCCTAAGGTAACACACTATAAGTCTGGCCACTCAAATATTGAACCCACTAGTGTTAGCAAAGACAAAAGTGAAAACAGCCTTTACATGAGACTGAAACTACACTGTAAATTTGCTGGAGAGTAAACAAGGACACATACATAACAGACTTACTGGAATATGTGGCAAAGTGATTGTAACGTCATCTCCTTTACCCACTTGGAGGTCCCCCTCACAAGATGTATCAATTGATGCTGGCTTAAAATCATCTGAAGAGGAAAACAATTGTGATTACATTTCTCAGAGTCTTCAGAAGCGTCATCTTGCCCTGCAGAGAGCCACCATACACTTAACTGTGATTATAGGGAACGCTATAATACACATTAGTGTTTACAGCAGGGCTGGAATAACACACCAGGACACTGCGTCTACATGTAGCACCCCAGTCATATGATGGTACCATATTCTGAACTTCCCTTTTAAAATGGAAAAAAGGTTTTAGACCTTGTGTTTGAAGACTAAAAGTAGACTTCTCCAAACCCCAGGCTTTGAGTGGCACTTAGTTTTGCAGGCAAGTGTAAAACTGTACCATGCATCTCAAGAGTACCAACTTCCCAGACCTGGGCTCTGCATGGCTCTTGCCAATTCCAAACCTGAGGGCTCTCTCTGTGACAAACACTACTTTAGTGACACCAATTCATTTGGCCTCACTGATATTTCCGGCTATTTAACAGCCTCCACAATAGCAGCAAAAGTTCCACAAGGGTGGAGGCGACCTCAGATCTCACTTAAGGGGGGAAAAAAGAGGCACTGATCTTAATTCAGCAGTCTCCATGTTAGTCCAAAGCCACTGTGGATAAAAAGCAGGACAAAAGGGAGGCATGACAAAAGGCTTTAAACTAACACTCATTTTAAGTATTTTTGCTCCATTGTATAGAATGCTTTGTCTCCCCATCAAGGGACTTCTGTTTAATATATTCATTTCAACTAAGAACATGTCAAGTTAAAAGTATTTTCCCCTCATTATTCTGTTGTGCTAATGAGCCATAAAAAAAAGAAAAAAACTATCAGAACCTCTAATATTCTGACAGAGGATTTAGACAAAGTGAAATAATTTCAGACAGATATAGGTTGGTTTGTTTTGTTTGTTTTTAAAAGAATCCTCCATTCAATTATAGCATCCTTGGATATGAAGAGGTGCAATTATATTCATGATCAAGGCTTTTAATTACTGCGTTGGTTACGAAATTATTACCTCAGAACAAATTTAAAATATAATTCCACTATGAAAAACACATTTGCAGAAAAAAACCCCAACCCTAGCTCGTAATAAATTCTCATTAAGAAGATGTTGATGTTTAATTGAGTTTTACTTTGACAGCACAAGCGGAATCAGACACACTTGACTTAATCCTCATGCCTTAACTGCCAGATCAAATCATAGCCTTCATTTTCATCTGAGCAATCTGTTTCTAGCTATTGTTTCCCACCTACTTTATGTGCAAGCTTGCTAAATAAAACAAACCAGCTGCACAAGAGCTAGTGTCTTTGCCAAAACCGGATCAAGAATTTCAACAGCACAGTTACTAACTTAAAAGGAATATCGCTATCACACTTCTTTCTTAGGTATAGCAAAACAAAGTTACTTTAAACAAACACTCAAAAAATTGTTTTCATTTTGTTAGCTTATTAGGGCCATATGCTTGGTTAACCTCGGTGTAGATTGAATGCACATACTTCCCTCCAAATGTTAACCCACAGTCCTTTTTCCAAAAGTCAATTGTTTTTAAGAGGTGTTTTCCAAGGACAATCCAGTTTCTCAGCACAGTATTTAATAAATTTTACGGAAAGGAATGAAGTTTTTTAAGAAGGCCAAAAAAAATTTAGCCTACAAAATCCTCTTCATTATGGTTTGCGTGAAGAGGCTTATGGGAAGAATACAATGTTTGGATCCCAGATAAATCATTCCAGAACAACAGTTTGGAAAAAAGAATTATAACCAGGCAATAAAGAGATCTCACTTCAAAGTCACAGATGGAAAATAAAGTACATAGAAAGATCCTTTGAAATAAAACTGCATTCTTTCAGTTGCAGTCTGAAGAGCTTTGGCTTTGCAATTCCTTAGGAAATTGGTTATTGAAGCACTTTTCATTTGAGAAATCCAGTATATTTCTACTTGGATATGGCCTAGGCTTAGGCACTCGGGTGAGCAATATCACTGAAATTTCTTACTTGCAGTGGATGAATATGGGCCATGAGATTGGGCCTAGAATTATGCATCATAAACCGAAAATCCCACTGTTGTCTGTGTAAATTGCCCACTTTCATAGAAAACACGTGAATTATAAGTTCTTAATTCTTTTCATTTACTGTTGATGGTTTACTAGTCATTTTAGTAAAAGTTCCTGGTCTCATTTAGCTTCGATTTCTTGCCCAGAGAATTCAAGTACAGAGATGCAGTGAGTTCCCCTTCAAAACAATCTTCTAATATGGAATTCACTGCACCTAAGGCAAAATAGAGCAGTTGGACTGACATATGGTATCTTAAACAAAGATATAAACTATTCTTTCAATTATAACTGCTTGAGACCCTACCTCAGGATTCATCTCGCATTTATTAGGCATTACTGTATGTGTCCGAAGCCTTTCTGCTTGCTTTCCTTGGACAGTGATTTATTACAGGTGGCTGGAGCCGGGACAGCCAGGACAGGGCGGCTGGACTACACACTGCCTCATCACGAAAATACCCAGTTAAAAATCAAACTGCGGGTGCTCCGGCTGCCTCTCCAGGCCGGGGCCTGCGGTGGGACCTGTCCTGGAACTGCCACAAAGAGAATAACATAAATGGAAAAGCCACCCCTCGCGGAAGGGGGGGGATCTCTCTATGTTTCCAAGCGACTAATGAAAAATTTCCTAAAGCTGTTTGTCCGCCCTGGCCTGCCCCGCTCAAACATCCTCCTTGCCAGCATCCACCCTCCCCTTTTCCCCGGGTTGGACACCTCCCCGGGAAAAACACTCGTAGGGGTGGCGGGAAGATGGGCACGGAGGGAGCGGGAAAGGGGGGAGACGGGCGCGCTAGAGGCAGGAGGGAAAGGGGGGAGAAGGGCGATGAGGGGGCAGGAGGGAAAGGGGGGAGAAGGCGATGAGGGGGCAGGAGGGAAAGGGGGGAGAAGGCGATGAGGGGGCAGGAGGGAAAGGGGGGAGAAGGGCGATGAGGGGGCAGGAGGGAAGGGGGGAGAAGGGCGATGAGGGGGCAGGAGGGAAAGGGGGGAGAAGGGCGATGAGGGGGCAGGAGGGAAAGGGGGGAGAAGGCGATGAAGTGGCAGGACGGAAAGCGGGGAGACGGGCGCTGAGGGGGAACGAAGCCCCGGGATGGCGGCGCGAAGGAAGCCATGAGGGGCGGCGGGGTGGGCGCGGCAGGAGAAGCGGCGCCGGGGGACGGGACGCAGAGAGCGGGAAGAGAGCGGGAGGAAGGGGCGGCCGCGGGGGTGGCGCTCACAGCGGATGGTGTGGAAGGAGGCCTTGGGCCGTCGCTCAAAGCTCTCGCCCAGCTGCAGCGGGTGCTCCTCCTTGTCCAGCAGCGAGTTCGCCGAGCCGTTCATGGCCCCGCTCCCGGCCCGGCCGGTCCCTTCCCTTCCCTGCCCTCTCCGTGCGCTACCGCCCGACGTGCTCCCGGAAATTCTTGAGTTTCCCTTCCGGGAAAGCTCTCCGGGGCCGGCGGCGGGTGAGGCGAGGCGGGGGCGCGGGGCCGGGCCGGGGCTGCTCTGCCCGCGGAGGGTCCCGCGGAGGTGGGAGCGCGGTGTTCCCGCCTCCGGGAGGGCAGGGCTGGGCAGGAGGGGCTTTCCTTTCCTCCCCGGCCGGGGTATCAATCCCCCGGCCCCGCCGGCTGAGCAGCTGCTGGCGGGGAGCGGTGTCCCTGTGGCGGGACCGGAGGATTACACGGAGGTTGTTACAAGTTTGCGGTCTTAGGGATGGATTAAACACCTCTAAAAGGCTCTTTAGCCCAGGCGTAGGCTGTTGCAGTTGAGTTGATCATCGCGCTGCCCTCCCACGGCGTTTTTCGAGCGCAATGGAAAGGCTGACTAGGA
Source organism: Manacus candei (assembly GCF_025592945.1). NCBI lineage: Eukaryota > Metazoa > Chordata > Aves > Passeriformes > Pipridae > Manacus > Manacus candei. Next base: position 3,880,957 of record NW_026138074.1, on the reverse strand, counting down.
TTTTTTTTCGCCTCCCAGCTCGTTTTATGAAGAAATATGCAGCTTAATCGCCTTGGAGCATGAATATATGTAGTAGAAATATAGTAGAAATCTTGCTGATCAAGCTTGTTTGTTTGTTTTAAGAATATGCTCTTCTTGAAGAGACTTTCTTTCAAAGGGACTTCTTCTCTATAACCTGTTGTTTTTGGAGGAAAAAGGGAGTATCTGTCTCCTGAGATGCTGGACAAAATTCTGACCGTTTTTTATTTCATTTGCACACTTCCATATTTTATGTTTGTATCATAACGTGTATTTTTGTGACAACATCATACATAACATGTACATATCACGATACGTGATTTCTATCATATCACGTATTTCTGTCGCAAACAAAATACATAAGTGAAGTACTATTTTTTTTTTTTTTCTGTAGGGTGGTTATAGTTCGGTTTTTTCTCATTTCCACTTTGGTAAAATGACACCAGTGCCTGGTTCTGGGCACTGAGGCACAAGTGGCACATTTTTGCTACCTGGGCTTCCCTGGGAGTTACCTGGCCTTGCAGGATTTAATTCACATGTGCCGGCACCCAGGATCTGCATGTTTGTGGCAAGGAAGAGGTGAGAACTAGTTTAACATTAGAGAGAAAATATTTGGATCCCTTCCCAGCCTACGTAATGCTCTTTTTGTTGCTCTGTTTTTGTTAACTTCTGAAAATAAACCCACCTGTGATTGTTAAAACCAGCATGGATTCTCAGGAGGAGGCAGTAAAAAGAATGCTGACATGGGCCAGCTCTGGGTGTTTTGGCCACAGTAGTGGTTTTGTTCTCTTGTTCAGATATGTGGTGTTATAAATGCTGGTGTTTTCACCATTTTTTCTCACAGAGGTGGAAGCAGGAAGGAGAAATGCTAACATGAATATACTCTGTTTCATCAATTTTAATGTGACTTTTAAATGTCATCTGTTTTTCAGTTATTATTTTTTTGAGGTCTTCCAACTGAGGCTAACGAGAAACAAAGCCCTTGCTTTCCTTCTAAGCTTAGAGCTGTACCATCTTTCTCTTCTTGAGTAGCTTTCTGGGATGCAGGGGGAAGACCAGCAGACTCTGAAGTATCTTTAATCAGTGTGATGATGTATATGCTTGTTAGTTTGGATAAAGGTTTTCTGAAATTAGGAGAAATCTGGTGGTATGTCAGTCCATCAGGTAGGACAGATCACTGTAAAACTGTTGTAAGTACATTCTGTAATTATTTATCATTTTTTCTTCTAGATACTCACTTATCTTAATTAAGTGATGGAACCATACACTAAGGAAAAAAAATCACCCTTGGATCTTTGGCATTCATATTTGTGTGAAAGAATCTAGGATGTTCCGAGAAAAGGCATCAGACAATTGCTTAAATGTAGTAACAACATCTACTGAAGATGGTGCTTTCCAAAAAAAAGGCCATAGCGCAAGAGTCCTTAGCCCAGAGGAAGCTGAGAGACTGGCAAAAGATCAGGTTTTGGTGTCTGAGTTCAAACAACTAAAACTGGAGAAAGAGGCACAGAAGAACTGGGATCTGTTTTACAAAAGAAACAGTACCAACTTCTTCAAAGATAGACATTGGACAACTAGAGAGTTTCAAGAGTTAAAAGCATGTCGTGAGGTGAGATTTATACACTTCTACTGCAAAAGATGGGACTAAATGTTTCCAATCAGTTGTTTCCAAGTGAGTTAATAATACTTATAGCAAAGCTGTTTGGGTAAGAGCTGCCAAGTTTTCAATGCTCTGTGTAGTTTCTCTTAGTATCAAAGACAACTCCTGAAAATCACAAGCATCAGTTCACTTTCAATTTATAGTTGATCCATGCTGGATGGGGATACTCTTCATAGCATATGGGATGCTAAGAACGAATTCTGAAATATTTGTATTGTGTCCCAAATAGACAGCTTGTCTCTCTGTGATGGGATGTTTTCCAATGCAAGTTGGTGCACTTTCAGTACACTCCTTTAAAGAAAAGCATCCAGAATTGCAGGCTAATTGTAGAATGGAGTTAAGGGGAATAGTCAGCTGAATCTGTTGTTCCTCATAACTCAATGAAAGACAAGACAGAAATGGTACAACAGTCTGTTGATTAGTTAAGGGGTAGATGACTAAAGAAATATTAATGTATTCTAAGAAGATTTCTAATTTTGCAGAAATCAAGTTGTCTGGGCTTTAGTGTCAGATTATCCAGTGGCTGTCTACTTTGGGGGGTTTTTGAATCAGTGGTAATTAAAATTGATTATAACTTTTAAAGTGGTCATTGAAGAGTGTAGTGCTCATGTAATGGGGAAAACAAAAATGATGTCCTTTATCTTGTATTGGTTCTTCTCCAGTTTGCAGATCAGAAACTGACCGTTCTGGAAGCGGGCTGTGGGGTTGGGAACTGCTTGTTTCCACTCTTAGAAGAAGATCTGAATATTTTTGCATATGCCTGTGATTTCTCTCCTAGAGCTGTTGAGTATGTGAAGGTTGGTGTGATATCTGGAACTTCTTTTAGGGTGTTTTTAGAAGCTTCTGAAATTGCAAATGAATGTAACAGGCGTCTCTTGCCTTCCTTTTTTAAGAAGGGTAGAATATATTTTGCCAAAAAATGGAGACTGATCCATTTCAGTTGAGATCCTATCCAAGAAGTCAAATCATTGCTCAAGACCTCGCTTTTCAGCATCACATTGTAGTATTATGGTATATTACTTGAATAATTTATGAAGACTGTGTTTTTTGGGAGCACTACTATGTCTCTGCTGACTGTGCAGTACAAGCAAAATTTGTTTGCAAAGGAAACTTACCCTTAATGGAGGGAGTCCCAAGGAGAACCTTAAAAACGGGGCTATGAAAGTTATTGTTAAAGAAATTTGTAGCCTGGTTAGGATTAGGTGTGTTTATACTTATTCATGGGTAGATGGTACTGCAGTCCAAAGTTCAGCCTTCCAGCAAGGCTGGCAGGAGCTTTGGGCTTTAAAAGTCTCCTAGTTTATTAAGTTTGTAGTCACAGGTAAATTTCTATATGTCTGTTAATTGAAAGCATTGTCTTGGGGGATATTTGTGACCAAGAACCACAAGCAGCATGTCTCATGGGAACAACAGGAAGAAGCACATGTGGCAAACAAGAGAGGACAGCAGCTTCCTGGGATGCCATAGCTGCACCCCAGGATGACACTGGGCTGAGTGTGTACCCCAGGGGTTTGGATGACTTGGTGACATCTACCTCCCCAGCTCTTGCTGATGTTATTTCTGGCCAAGACCAGGTTCCTTTTACCCAGCAGAACTGTGGGCTAGAACAGCCCAGCTGCAGGTTACGTGACAGGAACCCAAACTGTTTGCAGTCTACTTGTAGCTCAAGAGCTGCACTTCGATCACCCTGTAATACAGAATTTCTTTTAATAGTATTTATGTATTTTTTAAAGAGTAGAAGCAGCGGTAAAACAGAAATGGTTAAGCTTTCTGAACTGTCTTAATGCACATTCCTTCTCAAACTCATGAGAACAGACTATTCTACTAGTTGTAGTTTCGCTATTGTAGTACACAGCAAAAATTTTCTGATCGCATTAGTAGCCTATTGGAAGTTACTGTTCTTTTGCCACCGTGTTTCATGTTGCTGTATTGATTAGTTTCACAAGTTTTTTACTGTTTTTCAAGTAACAAATGCTACTAATTTTCAATGAAAGCTTACTGTTTTTATTTTCCTAGAAAAATGCCTTATATAGTACCGAAAGATGTAAAGTGTTCCAGTGCGATCTTACCAAAGATGATCTTCTAGACAATATACCAGCAGATTCTGTGGATGTTGTCACACTTATATTTGTCCTTTCTGCCATTCATCCTGACAAAATGAATCTTGTCTTGAAGAACATTTACAAGGTAGCACCAGCCGATTTTACAGCCTTTAAAGCACTTTTCTTCTTTTTAGCTCGAAAGTACATTTTTTTTTTTCTGAGAAAATAACCCCTCTTGTAATAATGATCTTTAATATTATATACCGTGGATGTTTTTAGTTAGTTCACTTAGTATACAGGACTAAAATATGTTTTATAATGTTTTTTTTCTCCTGGTATTGTGAGATTGTTTGGATTGAAGCCTAATTCATGATATCAATATAACAAAAATATATATAAAAGGCAACCTTCTAGTACCTGAATGGCACCTACAGGAAAGATTGAGAGTTTTTACAAGAGCATGTAGTGAGGGGACAAGGGGGAATGGCTTCAAACTGAAAGAGAGTAGGTTTAGATTAAATATTAGGAAGAATTTCTTTACTGTGGGGTTGGTGAGGCACTGGGACAGGTTCCCAGAGAAGTCGTGAATGCCCAATCCCTGGAAGTGTTCAAGACCAGGCTGGATGGGGCTCTGAACAACCTGGTCTAGTGGAAGATGTCCCTGCCCATGGCAGTGGGGTTGGAACTAGGTGATCTTTCAGATCCTTTCCAACCCAGGCCATTCTATGATTTGACGATTTTAAAGCTGTGACTTGGGTTGCATGCTACAAATAATGTTTATAGATTGCAGAGATGTCTGTGTTGATAAGGTGTGAATGATAGTGAGTCAAAATTGACTTCCAGGCATACAGTGACTTGGAGTTAGGATGATACTGTTATTAATAAACACACTTGATCTCTGCTGATTTAAAATTGGAGTGTTCAGAGGTAAACATTAATCTAGAGCGACTCATCTCCGTAGGCTGCCTTTGTTAGTTGACAGACTAGGATAGGCCCATCCAAAGAGTGGTTTAAACAATATGAATAGTGATTGTTTTGATTTTTCTGAGATGTCATATATTGACTGCAGAGGGAAACAGTCAATATATTTTGTACTTATGCATATATGTATAAGTTTTATGTTATCTGATATTGTTTGTTTTATTATCAGTAGTCTGAAGAGGGAATGTTAGGGTTTTTTGGTATATTTCCAGCTGTTTTCCAAAAGCAGGATTGATTCTTAGCTCATGTTTATGAAAAGGTTAATTATTATTTTCTTTGTGGAGATCATTTAAGTCACTTGCGGGTTTCTGCACTAATTGGAAGTGGCAAGTACTCCTTTCCTCCTCTAACAAATACAACTGGTATTTGATGACAGCATGTCATGTAGGAAAGTTGCATACATCAAATATCTAAAATCAGCATGGCCAATGACCATGTATTTCTAAGTTTTAAACTCTTTATGACCTGTTTCCTTTGATAAAGACCAAATAATAAAATTGCAAAACAACAAAAATCCACAATCCATTTTATTGAAATTGTTCCTTATTTATTTCTTAATATATTGCAAACGTTTTCTTAAAGCATGTATGTATTATGTGACAGGTATTAAAACCAGGCAAGTGTGTCTTGTTCCGAGACTATGGAATGTATGATCATGCAATGCTCAGGTTTAAATCCGGCAGCAAACTTGGAGAAAACTTTTATGTTAGACAAGATGGGACAAGATCATATTTTTTTACTGAAGGTAAGACATACTGTAGAATGCTTTCTTTTCTGTGAATCTTCTGTTTAAGCTTGCTTCAGGGAACTGCCAACATGCCCCTGGAAGTTTTGTTTTATGCAAATGAACTGTTAAATTGTGGTTTATTTCGTTTACCATCCTTTTTGGAAACAAGAGGGTATTTAGACTGGCAGGGCTTTATGGAGCGCTTTCTTGTTTACGAGCTTGTTGTATGTGCTATAATGTGCCAAGAGCAGCAGTTTCTGAATTTGCTGAATTTCATTCGGATTTGTTAGCTGAGGGAAAAAGACCAACGTTCAGTCAGACAATTGATAATCTTCATGAAGCAACTAAGCAGTTCTCTTGACATCATTTTTTGTGCAAGACTATTCCTGGTGTGCAAAAGGAGGCCTATTGAAGAAACCATTGATTTCTAAAGCAGAATCATGACTACAGTGCTGATAAGCTTGTGCACAAATCCCACTGGGATGGCACTGACTTGCTGTAGTCACTCTGTCTTCTGTTTTTTGGGTTTTTTTTTTCCAGTAAAGATGGTGCAAAAAACATTTCCATGTGATACAGTATATAAAGTTTTTAATACAGTGCTCATAATGGTTTAGGAAGGAAGGAAATTATTGCAGTTTACTAGTGAAGAATGTGAAGCAGAGAGACATGAAGGAATTTGCTTGGACTTTCAAAATGAGTTGAGATTACAGTTTGGCTATAGCTTCTAACTCCCAATTCCTCAGGCTAAACTCGTTACTCCCCCCATCAGTTGTAGAGCATTGTGTTATAAGAGCTATGAGTTTATATCTGTGGAGCTCTTTGTTCTTAGTCTAAAGCAAAATATAGACACTGAAGAGACCAGCTTGGAGCCAAGTAATTGTTATTCATATTTTATGCCATAACATATTACCTAATTGCTTCTGATATATAAAACCCATTAATCTTATCTGAGCTCTTTCTATCCTTCACAGGACAATGATGAAATCTAAGATAATGCAGGCTGTGCTACAGCTTCATTGAAGCATTTCCAGAACTGATATTTATTAAGTGATTTTTAGTTCTGTTTAAACAATTAGCTCTTGCAAAGAGAATGGATGCTAAAGGGAACAAATAGGAGACTGACCTAGCTGTGGAATTTTAAATCCCATTTTTATTGTGTGTTAGAATTGTTTCTGAATGACAAATTCCTCTCCAGTATGCATGTTTCCATTGGTGGAAGAATTGAGGTAAGGAGGAGGAAGAGGAAGAAAAGAGAAAGGAGAATTTATTTTATATCGCTCACGTTAGTAATTGTTTTTCCTTGGTCTGGTCTGTGACTGTCTCACAGATCCTCTCTGCTCCCATTTTTAATCATTATGATCTCATTCATCTCACAAAGTTTCATATAAATATTGCTTAATGCTTGAGGATTCTTTTGTTACTAGGGACATGACTCCCACCAATTCTGCACAGGTTGCAACCCATGCTATTTGTCATTTGTTTGGCACTACACTGGTACACCAAGTAATTGCTGCATAGGATGATTTGAATGATGCTTATTATAGTATGTCTGGTGTCAGATAACAACACTGAACTTCTTCCAAGGAAAAAAAAAATCCATTCTTCTCTTACTGTTTGAAATAATTATTAAATTTGTGGAGGAATGCGTGGTTGTAATTTTGTGTTGTGAAATATGTGCAGCTTCTTTACAATGAGATTTCAATAGGTCCACAATTAAGTGCTGCTTATTTATATTTCATCAATGTGGGTCCTCCATTTTACATGAACACACTTTGTTTACAACCAGTGTGTGTGGCTTCATGGTGGGCTTAGGTTGATACAAGCCTGCAGTACCACCAAAGTGGGTGGTCTCATCCTCCTCAATATACCATCTCTTCTAGTGCTTCCTGTACCCACAAGATCAGCGTTTCATCGAGCTAATCCCCCTGAGCAATGGAAAACGGCACGTCTTTGTTTTCTGTCAAGGAACACAAGTTTAGAAATGGCTTAAATTTACTGTGAAATTACTGCCTGAGTGAGTGAAATAAGGTGCGGGAAAGGAAAAATTATGATTTTTAATTAACATGACAAGTCAATAGCATAAGCAGCCCTCCCTGCTGCATAGTTCAGCCTGTTTGTGAGGTACTTCTGCCTTCTTTAAGGGAGATATGCTTTGAGTAAAATTCTTTTGCTTATGGAAAACACTTTCAGTTAGACTTAGTGGAGGCTTGATATCACCATATTCCCTTTACCACTTTGTCAGTTTTTCTGTTGAGCAATGGCATGTAATGTAATGTTCTTCCCCAAGCAGAGATGCAAGACTGGATTACCTTTGAAGTATTTGCAATGAGTGATGTGTTTAGCTAGCGAAGGTCAGCTGCACAAAGTAAAAATGCACTGGCATCAGTCACAATCAGAATGACAAGGCTCAATAAAAATAAGAGATGTGGCAATTTTTGGAAAATCAACTGAGTAACTAGCTTAAGCCCCAGTTTTACAAGCTGTTTTGCTTAAGTTGATGTTTCTAAAGGAGATCTGTATTGACTTTTATTCAGCAGTCTGCCTGCATAGAACAGCTTGAAATCTGAAGGCCTGTGTGATTTTCAGGCTGTAACAGAGAAGAACATATGCTTATATAAATGCTGTCTGGTGTTTTAAAAATAGCTTAAGCATAATATGTAATTTTTTTTTTTTTTCTCCAATTCTCTTCCAGAGTTCTTATCTCAGCTTTTCAAGGCTGAGGGATATGAGCAAGTGGTCAATGAATATGTGCAGCGAGAAACCGTGAATAGGAAAGAAGACTTACGTGTTCCAAGAGTTTTTCTTCAAGGCAAATTTCAAAAGCCTTTCAGTAAGACATAAGTTCTTGCTGATTAGCAACAGCATTACTTGTTTGAAATTGAAGCTAGCACGTAGCCTCGTGTGTGCTCATCTTTCTAGTAAACCAGAAATGACTGCATCCAGTGCCTCCTGTTGGTTTCTGTCCTCAGCTACAAAATAAGAATGCTATTTCTAATTCACTTTTAAGATGGTTTACTGATGCAGGCAACCTGTTGAGCGTCTGTATTCCTACTTCTAAAGTAAAACCTGTGCAAGACTGTTGGAGGATCAGGTAAAGCACACTAAAGATGGTTAATTTTATGCATTAGCTTCCACTAGTTATCATTGTAACTGTTATTTTAATTTTTATTAAAAACTATTTTTTAAATAAATATCCTGTGTTTCCTATGACTTGTGTTTTTTGGACCTTATTAAAGTCACAATATTTCACCTACTTTCAGTACTTGTAGGACTTACAGGAATGAAACAGACTCAGTGAGCAGTATAATGGAAGATGCTTTGGTATTTTAATATGGTATCTTTTTAATATGCTTAGCATTTAGAGATGTAAAAAAATGTTTACATTCTAAATAAGATCCTAATTTTTCTGATTTCATGCTTGAAGAAGCGTGTTAGTAGATCAGGCTGTCTGTATCCCTTATTAATTTCAGATGTTCTTCATTTGATTAGCAGAAATAGTTGAGGTTTTGCAAGTCAGTTCCCCGTTTGGAACTGAAATCAGAAAGTCAGGAGTACTTACTTTCATATGAATTGTTGTCAGCTGCTTCTTTCCTGAGCAGAGGTCTTAATTCTTTTCCATCACTCTAAGGAAAGTTATGTTGGTCTTTGCTCTTCCTACCACTAAAAGCCACTGTGTTGTTGCTATAGCTCATAGCCTGCCACAGATTTAACTGCTTGAAGGAACTTCATCCTTTCAGCAGCTGTGGCACTTTGCACTGCAGGACCTTTTCTGTGTTCTTCAATGATATAATTTCAAAAACATGCTTGGATCTTTAACCTGCATTTAACTCTGCAGCAGAGGAAGCTCAGAAGTATCCGGTGACTTGTGCAATGTCCTGTGCTGATCTTGTATAATGTGTACACATGTTGCAACAAGGGAAAACTCCAATGCAATACTAAGACTTTGTGTGTGTGTGTGTGTGTGTGTGTGTGTGTGTAAAAGGAGGTCAAATACTGAGACAGGGCCCAAAGAGGTTGTAGTCATTCTTGGAAATACTTGGAAGTAGACTGGGCAAGGCCTTGAGCATTCTGTGACTTTGAGGGTGGCCCTATTCTGAGTAGGGATTTCATTTCTTGCAGTACATATGTGATTGATTGACTCAGGCTGTCATTCCACTGGATTTGGGTGTTGCTAGATGACCCAGTCATGCACATCTGATGTGGTCCAGAGGTTACTATTTGCCTCTGTTTATGACAGAGTAGCCATAAGATATGTTAATGATTTTCTTTTCCAGCACTCTTAACACTGGCTGTATGTGTATGGAAGGAAAGAAGTAGTAATTTTCCAGCCTAAAGCTTAATGTTAAAAAGTTAACCAGTCAAAATTTTTATAACAAATTGGATCTGCCAGAGGTCTTATTGAGTTGGTATGCTTACAAATAAATTTGCAAGAGATCATTGCTTTGCATCAGGACACCACAGTTTTTTGGTTTGTTTTTGTTTGATACCATGAGCCCCAAAGCTGAATTTATTGTGTCACAAATCTTTGGTCTCACAGGAAAAAACACTTAAATCACACAGTTCTCCTAATGACTCTTTGAGGAGAGTTATTACATGTCATCTTCTTTTTTTATGGAGAGTATTATACTGGAGATTTATGCATTGCTGACCTCTGCTGCACAATCCATTAGCCCTTTCTGCCATGCTAGTAATAAATATCAAACTAGTAACATTTATAGTAAATGAAAAACTATGTTAAAAAGGAGTATAACAATGATAGCATTATTCTAATCTGAACAATCATAATTTTGTGGCTTCCCATAGCAAATGTTCATCTTTAGTACAGCAGTTCTCTCAAAGATTATGTGTAGTCTGAGATCTCTTGATATTTGGGTTGGTTTAAACCCTGTAACATCAAATGCCTTTCAGGACTGGAGTTTTGGTCCTTTTGGAGTATACAGCACATAAATGAGACTGAAGGATGAGCCTTGTGTGGTGCTCGTCAGCATATGCAAAGGCAGGTGCACTGAACTGTTCATCTCAGAAAGGAAATGAGATGTAGGCAAGTATCAAAAATATTGATCAGGAGACTTGAGTCAACCCAGACATCCACTGACCATTTTTACACTGAGCTATTGCCAGAACAATAATATACCTTTTTGTGTGTGGCTGTAGCTTTGGTGTTTCTGTGTTTTTCTGCTTGAGGAACTACTGACGCTTTTTGTGTAGCAATATGTTAAATGGAGAGCAGTATTTCTAATTTTTTATTATTCCTCATTCTGTCTCATTTCCAGTCAGACATGGAAAATAAAGTAGCATGTATTAGTGCCCCTACCAGAAAGGCCTTCAGCTATAGTTCTTATAAAGCAGATGTTATCTTGAGATGACTGGTCAGAAAGCTTAACTTGGTCTCTATGGCTCTGCTTCTGTGAACTATAAATCATTACAAGTTTTTTGTAACTATGATAAAGTTTGGAGAAGTTGAGTCATCTTTAAGCAATCCTTGCCTCATCATGTGAGACACAGTAACTGGTAGGGTGCATGTGGCTGTTGTAATGCTGATTAAAGTAGATATACTCCCCCCAACTCTTCAGCCTCTCCAAGCTCATGTAAGCTCACCAGTAGCACATGCCAAAGATATGTGTACCTAGTATCCTTCCTTGAAGAAACTAGTGATAGCATGAGGACTAACGGGTTCAAACTGGAAAAGGGGGAATTCAGGTTAGATGTATGGAAGAAATTCTTTACTGTGAGGGTGGTGAAACACTGGAACAGGTTGCCTGAAGAAGGTGTGGATGCCCTATCTGTGGCAGTGTTCAAGGCCAGGTTAGATGGGACTCTGAGCAACCTGGTCTCGTGGAAGGTGTCTCTACCCATGGCAGGGGGGTTGGAACTAGATGATCTTTAAGGTCCCTACCAGCCCAAGTCATTCTATGATTCTATGAGTCTGTGAAGATCTGTCCTTAGAGAGATGTAGTAATCAGGAAAAATTGTGTTCAAATGACTTGAAAAAAGCATACATGTACTGAATCATGCTCACCATGCACAAACAATGCGGTGATTGTAATAAATGTTTTGATTATTCTTTGATTTAAGTTGTCTTTAATCAATGGAGACTGCTGAGACTGACTCAGTTTTCTGTAGAAGACCTGCCTTTTGTTTCCTTTAAACTGAGCTAGCTGCTGTATCTGGCAAGCATAAGTAGTAAGTTCCTTTATGCCATCACTCTGATCTGAGCAATATTTAAAATAGATGCAAATAATTATTGAAGTAGTGGGACTAAGAAAACCCCATTTAAAAAAAAATTTTCATGTGATTTGGTGCACTGTGATTAAAAACTCTGATGTTTAATAAAGTAGGTACTTGGGCTAATGCTTTTCCTGCAGTTAGGGAATCCTAAATGCCACTTTTTGGTGGGTATTCTCTGATGTCTCCTACTGGAATTGGACAGTATTAAGGGATGATGTTAATGGGCAGTGCCTCAGTGAGGACATGACTATGGAGTGTCTATTGGCTATTTTCATCAAATTTACAGAAGTGTGAAATTTTGAGTCATCTGACATTTACTGTTCTGTCAAATTTGTTTGATATCATCCAGTGTCTTTGACAACAGGATAAGACCGGACAGAAATCCACACAGGTATTGTGCCTAAACTGTATGCATGGATAATCTTTCTTTCCTTAAAAATATGCACCACTGAGAATAAACCATTTGAACTTTAAAGCAATGGTATCAGAGCAGATTTTATGTGGTTCATTTGATAGCTAAAAGGCTATTTCTGTGCATTTTTCAGGTACCTGAAGGTTCCTTGGGTTGCAAAGGCCGAATATTTAAGCAGTTAGTGCAATACTACAACCATGGTTGACTGTGCATCATTTCTATGAAACCAAGTGCTATAAAAGTGGGACCTGAAACTCCAGCACCTATAAACATCAGCAGTCAACTATAAAACATACAGCCTTGGTCTTGTGGGTGAATACTGGTATATGAAATCTGAAAGGTCATTTATATTGTCATTTTTTTTGCTTGATCTGTTGTATGGTTTATACATTCTCAATGAATATATTGAGAGATACAAATTACCAATTAGGAAGTGTTTTATGGAAGAGTCATTTGAAAGATACATATATTTGGAGAAGATATTGGAGCTGAGTATCAGTATGTGAAGGAAAAAAGTTAAGATTATGTTTAAGTTACTGGGGAAAAAAGCATTTCCCGAGTTTCACAGACCAGCGATGATGTACAATTAAATGTGTTGTTCATCTGAGAAGTGCAACTTTGGAAATGAAAGCCTGCAGCTTCCAAAATTAGACTAATGTTACAGGGAGGCAGAAAGGTGGCCTCAAATTGTGTGTGATATCAGTAATACATTCAAGACTCTGTGCGAAGCAGAATTTTATATTGGAAAGATATTGTCGAGATACGATTAGTGAAAATAGGTAAGTGTTTGTTTATGGATTTTTACCTCCCATAGTATAGCTATGAAGAATTTTTCACTGGTTATGCTTGTTATTAGGAATGATTGTGAGCCATTTCAAATGCTTGGGAGCAAACATTTATTAGTTATACATTCTGCAAAAACATCTGGCCCTTGGGTGTAGTAGGTTCAGGATATGATTATGTTTGCTCTCTGTGTTTGTAATGTGAGTTCATTTACTAGAACAAAGGCAGATGGGGAGCCTACACTGTGGGGAGGCACACAGAGGCATTGCTTGCAAAAATAAAAGTTATTAGTCAGGTAAGATGTTCCATTAGAGAACCTTTTTCATTTCCACCTCCTGGGCTCATATGCACCGTTCATTGTGTTTGCAGCAGGGAGAAAATACTGGTGCTGTGAAATCAGGGAAGGCAAGGGCTCAAGAAAAAGAACGTGATTCTTCCAAACGAATAGTGATTTTGTGTACCTCTACTTAAATGATTCTGTTTGTGAACATTCAGTCTCTTTTCCAGCAAGTCTTAGGCCTCATCCTTGGATGAGGCACCTGCAGCTTTAGGATTTCCTTCAAGCATGTCTAACCTTCCTGGTCTGCTTTGCCCTTCAGGACTGCCTTCCAAGGGACTCTATTAACCAGTCTCCTAAACAGACCAAAATCTGCCCTTTGGAAATCCCAGGTAGTCATTCTGCTGATCCCCATCCTTACTTGTCTGAGAATCAAAAACTCTATCATTTTGTGATCACTGTGCCCAACACAGCCTCCAACCACCACATACCTACCTGTTCCCAAACAGGTCCAATGGATGCATTCCCTCGTTGGCTCACTCACCAGCTATGTCACAAAGTTATTTTCCACACACTCCATGAACCTCCTAGACTGCTTCCTCTCTGCTGTGTTGTATTTCCAGCAGACATCTGGTAAGCTGAAGTCCCCCTACAAGAAATGGTACATAAGAAACCAGGAGCAATATTTGGTGTGAGTTCTAATTCTTCTTATTTTCCTGCTACTATTACCACTGAGTCTTCAAAGTCTAGGAGATGAAGAGTTAACCACAATGGATTCTTGAAAAGGAAAGGACTGGGTACAAAAGCAAAACTGGAAGTACTTTCCCAGATAAGAAAAGGACATGATAAAAGGCTCCTTCTGTCAAAGTCAAGGGGAGAAGTTCATCTGACTTCCTTGAGAGCTGGTTGCAGATCTAAGATGGCAAAGGGACTCACACTTTAGAATGGGAAATCTAATGCACCCCTCTTCTTGATGACCCTTGAAAAGAGGATCCACTGATACAACCAAATCTGATCATAAAAACTGATGAAGTAGGTACTCAAAATCCATGAGACGGAGTGAGTCAGGGGGAGAGGAGGTGGGCAGGGAGGAGAAAAAGATATAGAAGTGCCTTGATAAGGGATACAAAATAATTTGGTATTGTATTGGATTTTGTATTGGATTTAGTGGAAGAGTTTCAGTTATAATTGCATAGTGCCAGTAGCAGACACTGTAATAAAAATTGTTAGAGAAGCGTCAGTGTTGCTCTCTCCTGATCTCTCCTGTTTTTCATGGCTGCTCCTGGTCAGAACACTGCAAATCCAACTCTTGTGAGGTCCATAGGGAGGTTGGAGAGTCGGTGACCCCTGTGTTTGGCAGCCTGATGGATTTATAGCATAAACTCCTTTATATTCAATAGTGTTAGTGCAACAGTCTTCTGCTGTTTGAGGTTTTAAAAAGAAGCTGACCAAAAAAAGGAAGGAAGCTTGGTCTGTCAGTGTTGGTTAGCAAAGGCTGCAGCTGACATGATGCGCATTTCTTGAGTGAGAGTAACATTAGGTATTGTTTGCAATGCAGTGAGAAGGAATAGCTTCTCCTCCCATCAGCTGTACTGTAAAGTATATATCTTCTTTATAGACTGTCTCTACTTTATCAAGCTGGCCTGGTTGGAGGCTTAGTCTCATGTTTTATTCCTAAATATGGAGCTCTTATCATGAAGTTACTTTTAGTACAAAAGTTGGATTTCTTTTTTCTGTACTCTGCTGCATAGGTACAGTTTGGCTAAAAGGGTGAGGGAAGGGTGTTTGGGATTTTGTTCACAAGATGGCACTAGCCACTAAGCAGTGCTACATTCCTTTTTAATCCCAGCACTGAATTAGCTAAATCTTTAACAGGGTGGTGGGGAAGAGCTGGTAATGATTAACTATAGACAAGACAACTAGAGTCTTTTCTTATATGCATCAAAGGCATCTTTTTGCCTACTTTAATAGGTCTTGGATATCAAAGAAAGAAAATCCGTTTGTTTTTAAATAAAATATAATTGTACCTCAGAGTTAATTGTTAGTTAGAGGGAATGTTCTTGGCACAATGTGAGGAGTGTAAGGTGAAATAATATTTCTGTTGATGGTGGCTGAGATTCTAATTGTCTTTACCCATGAGGCAACAATTTGTTGCATTGACCACTTGCTGTTTGTTTAATTTGAGTATCACTAAATTGTTACCTTAGAAACTGCAGTGACTTATACAGATTTCAAAATGCGGTGCCTTAATACAATATTTCTTTAGCTCCTCAAAAATATTAGACAAATTTCTGTTTATATTACCTGCTCCCATTTTCTTCCTACTTCATTTTTTGTTTTATAGATGAACTGCTCTCCAGTTGAACAACCATTCAAGCAGAGATGCATAAGATGCACATGACCAGAGAGGCTGCGTCTCTCTCATTAGTTACTGTGTGAAGTCAGCTGTAGTTTACATTGCCATTTTACAGTTTTTTCTGCTTTAGTAATCCCCATTTTGTCTCCAGCAAGCACATCTCATTTCAAGGGAAAGAGGGAGAATAGAATAAAATTACATTTTAATCTTGCTGGCTTTATATCTATGTAACACACTGTGGTGTGTTCAGTATAATCCATTACTGCTAATAAGCTATGTGTAAAATTGCCTCAGCTGCATTTTATGCAACAGTAATTCTTTCAGATATTAAATATTTGAATTAGTGTAAATGGTAAGTAGCTGCCAGTGCAGAAACTGATTTGTAAGAACATAGCTCCTCTCCTTGCTGTTCTTACACTTTCCCTTCTCTTTATTTAGGACTGGCTCATCCTTTCCTTTTGCTTGAGTGGGACCTGCCAACTCCAGAATAAGTGACTTCATGGAAAGGCTTCTATGAATGAAATCTGTAACCAAGCAAAGTGCAGAGGCTGTGTGCAAGTCCTTCCTTCCCAGCAACTGGATGATAGGCAGAAATGGAACAGACTGAGAGCTGCTTTTTCCTACTTCCCAAGACACTGGTGAGTGGGACTAGTGGGTGTGTTCAACTCAGAAGTGTCACAAAGGACTTTCTTTCCATGGGCAGCCCTTCAGGCACAGTTCTTTCCTAGCCTGTCTCCAAGGGGTATGTCTATCTACTAAATCTTCTTGTAGGCTTTCTTGCCCAGAGCCACCTTATTTGTTATCAGGGGCCTGATTCTACAAAATGCTGAGTTGTGCCATAAGTTTCTACTGACTTTTATGGAGGGACCGTAGCATCCTGCAGTTTTGGGCCTCGAGACATTTCAAGAAAAGAGGACCTACAATAAGGTTGTATAATAATACAAAAAAATACCAGTGAGTTTTAATATTGTGGTACTGGCCTCGTAGTACATTATATTATTCTTCCTTCCCATTCCACCAAACTTATTCCAAATTCCACCATGTAAAAGTATTGTCTGGCCTACTACTTCCTCTCTAAATAGCAAGTGATCAAGAAGAAAATGTGTCATTGTCATATCAACATTCATTTGTCTGTACAGGCTGAGAGCTCGGCAGACCCAGAGACAGCATCAGCTGAAAGTGTACTGGTGTGGTTAGGCAGGACAAGAAGTCTTCCCTGTTTGGTTAACACAGGCTGCTGGGGTGGCACAGAGCTGTGGGACTGGCAAGTTGCCTCCAGAGGTGGAGCAGGGGTTCAGGGTGGTACTCTGGACTGTAGTGTTTCTGTTGGCAGGTTTGTGTGTGTCACTGCCTATGGCTCTGAGGAGCTTTGGCCCATTCATTAGGGAGAAGGGTGAGACTGGATGCTTGCGTTCTACAATGCTGGCATCAAGGTGTTCAGAGCCAACAGCTGTACAGCCTGTAAGAGGGGTACTAAAACTGGCATCTGCCTTTTTTCAACAGGTTAGATGATCCTTGCACATACTTATTGAGACTGCATCCAATACAAAGCTAGAGAAAACACCATAACCCCAGCCTTCCTGCTCACTACCCCTCCAGCATTCTTTAGCAACAGCCAAGATAGTAGAATCACTCAGATAATTTGTATCCAGGATGTGCAGTGCTTTGCTCAGCTCCCAGTCCTACAGTCTCTTCCTTTCTGCCACGTTCTCAGCATGAAACTGGGAACAAAGGGCATCTGTAGGCCTACAGAATGGTTGCTCCCTCCTGTCTTCAGAGAAGTTGAATGGGAGCATGACTGTTCTGTGTTGGAACTAATCGGTGGTCACAGCTGCCTCTGAGACTGAGCTGGAGTGTTGTACCCCTGAGAAACCACGGCACGAGCAGTTGGAATTGGATGCCGTGCTATGTGGTGGCTCACGTTGTGCCAGGCCAAGCAATTAGGGCTCATCCACTGAATAAAGCTGACTGTGACCAGGCTTCTTGGCAGTGTATGACTATTGTACAGCAGATGGTGCATGGAGTATAATGGACTAAGAAAATACTCTGAGTGGGGAAAATGTCACGGCTAAAAACGGCACCACAGCTGACGTTGCTCTGGAAAAGCAGAGGCCAACTGAAAAAGCCTTTTATGCAGACAGTGGGTACCAGCAGAAGATGAAGACAGTCACGAGACATGTTTTTTTTCTCCTCCCATTTTGAATCAGTTGATATGTCTCAGACTTTCAAGGCGGGACCAAATTAAGATAAGAGGGGAGAGTGTGGTTTTTTTGTTTTGTTTTTAATATGGGAACACAAATTGAAAATGCAAACTGAAGCACCAGCTTTTTCCATCAAGGGAGTTAACATAGCCTCTGTTGCATTTCTATACACTGAGTGGGATCTGAAACAAAGCTATCAAAGAAAATGGTTACTAGATAACACAAAACTAATTATATTAAACAACTGTAATTTGCAAAGCAGAGGAAAACACCCAGGCGGTCTTATAAAATTTAAGAAGGTCGAACAATTGTCCAATACCGTGGAGGTACTAGAAATGAAATCTACTGGCTACAAGTAATGCAGAAAGGAATGCCAGAGCTCAGAGTGTGTTGATGCAGAGGCTCTGGCAAACATTGTTAGCCAAGACAATGCAGCATTTGAAAGAAGGATGCAAGAACACCCATGGGTTGTATTGTTTGCTAGTGGAATGCAGTGAGTATAGGTTGGAGTGGTAGACAGTGAGCTTCAGGAAGGAAGGAAAAGACGATAGTGCTGCTGCAACTGAAGCAAATCTCCCCTAAACCAAATAGTTGTGTTAGCAATGAGTTAGCCAGTGTGTCACAAACTGATATGAACCTCAAATATGGGAATATCAACATAGAAACAGTGCTGATATGACTGAAGAGAAACAGATAAAGCCTAAGTGATGATGGTAAGAGATGTGAGTTGACTGTCTTGGTAAGTTGTGAGTGGGCACTATTAGTTTGCTGGGGACAGGAGGTGGGAGGATAATAATTGTTATGGGAAACTGGGACCTAGCTAGTTGCTGACCTCCTCAGATGAATATGCCCATTTGAGAGGCAGGAGGCAAAAAAAAAAAAAAAAAAAGTCATTTGAGAGTGTGTGTTCATAGATCAGCAGTATTTGTACCAAACAGCACCAAACAGAGACAGTCCAACTGTCCCATACCATTAGTGTAGCTCTCCTTGCCCTGAGGCAAAAGTCTGGAGAGAGACAAGCAAATTGATTACACTATGAATCACAAAATCAATAGGGGAGCTAACAGAATGGATACCCATTTGTTCACTTGCTCACTATTGTGATAGGGCAAAAACCCAGAATCATCCGCTTCATATATGAACCCAAAGAAATTTAATTGAGAAAGGAGCATTCCCCATGGCCTAGAAGAAAAATGCTTGAAGATGTCAAACATTTAAGCATGGTGCACCAGCAAAGTTCTGAAAGCCTAAAAAGTGTGCATTTGTATATTTAAACCTGCATTCCTATGGCACTACTTTCTCAGATAAACTGTGGAACTTGGACCTGCACTCTGGTCCTGGAATGAGTGAATGTTGGGATAAGACTTGTTTGTGCATCATTTCCCATCCTCTCTCTTGAAGTCCTGGTTTTCATTAAGAAGGAGAATAGCTGTGCAGGCAGGGGGAGAGCCAGAAAGGTCTCTGTGGGTACTCCCATGTGGCTGTATTATGGAATATACTTATCCTGGATAGCCATAAGAAGCCATTGTTGATTTCTTTGCACTCGAAGGATTGCTTTTCTCAGAGACATTTGTGAGATAGATGTTTTACTAACTGCTAGAAGCTCTGAGTGATCAGGCCTGTGCAGTGTGTGGATGCTGAGGAGTACTGACTGTGCATGGTTGGGAAGGGAAGCAGTGCTGCACTTTCTGTGAGGGTCCTCTGCGGTGTCCCACGTGCACAGGGGTGTGTGGTTGCAGCCTGCAGACTGCACAAGGCAGACCTCTGTGCCTGCTTGGCTCAGGGTGACTTCTGAAGCAGGAAATTGAGCCCATAAGCAAGCCACCTCCTATCCAGCCCTTCTCCCCATTTTCCATAATGCTCTTCTTTATAATTATCCTTCCCTTAAGTAAATTGACTTTCCTGGCTTCTTTTTCCCTTCAGTGATACCAGCTACCACGTAATAACACGTGCCATCTCTTTGTGATAAACATTTCCTTCCTTCTCTACTTTTATTGCCTTTATACTGCAAATATTTGGGGCCAGGTTTGGCTTCTTTTATGTTTATGTGGTACTTAAAACAACAGAACTCAAATTTGGGCTGAAACTACCAGAATTTACTCACCCCCATTCTTCTTTATCATATATAGAAGATAAGTTCTACTGGTAAGTGCTCTGGAAAAAGCACTGCTGCCTCCATTGGTCTTGGTTCCTGATGTGCCTCGTTTGTGAAGAGGATGTGGTGGAGGAAATTGCTCTACACGCAACATGGAGTTAATTGCTCCTTGTTATACTCTTATTCAACATCTCTCTTTTTTATATGTATATTTAAATTTCTCCTTTTTCTATTGAGCACTAACAACAATGTATACAGTTCAGATTATTTTTTCTTTTATGAGCAGTAATAGCCTTCTCTGTCTCCTTGTTATGATGACTAGTGAGTTCAAACAGTTTCACATCACTCTTCACATATAGCTTAGCAGAGTATGTCATCTAGCCTCTTCCCTTCAGCCATTTGTTCCCATCTCAGCAAGTTCTTAGGCTAAAAAGGTTCCTAAATTGCCTTAATTGGTCTGTGAGCCACATATAATGCAGCCTGGATTGTGATGCTGCACAGAAAGAGAGGAAACCTCATTCATTGTAAGTCAGTGTTGTTCTAATGTCTTTCAGCCAAGTGCTGCTTGCAGATATTTATGCAAAGAAAGCACCTGTTCTCTGTAGAGCCAGTCCTAGTGGCTATTTCCCGATTTTGGATCATGTTTCCTTCAGAAAATAGGGGTGAGAGAAAGAGCAGCTCAGCTGAAGAGGAGAAATAAGAGATTTGTGGAGAGGAGAATCATGTTTGAATTCCTGTCTTGGGCATGTATGAGAAAACACACAGAAGCTGGTGGGCTTCTGGTTTGGTTCCAAAACCCAAAGGTTCTGGGATCTTGTAATTACCAGAGAAGCATGGGTAGAGAAAATCATTACCTAGAGAGTTCTTGTGGTAGAGGATCCTCACTATAACATGAACACAGACAAAAGTCAACAGTGGTGCAAAACAACCTGAGTGCTACTGCTAGCTGTGCTCCAAGCAGTTTGCTTTGTTTGCCAGTGGAATTTACACTGGCCAGGTAATTCTTACCTGACTAACTAAAAACTGGCTAGCATATGCATGGTAGTGTCTTACACAGACAAAATCTGTCTGGAGAAACTTAAAAAGCAGCTCCTGTTTCTTGAGGTAGGGGAGGATTAAACTGCAGAAAGTGATGGACAGGCTCACTAACATATGTGCATCACTAAGCTTGTACACTGAGACTGGCTAGGCCTAAATGGTTGCTGCCCTGCAAGGGCATGGACAAGGAAGAAAATGCTGGGTTAAGCAGCTCTGGAGGTATTTTGACCACTCTTGCAGTCTGTTTAGAACATGAAAAAAGGACCAGAGGGAGGTGGGCTCTGGTTTTCCTTGAGGCTGGAGTTTCTTGTCTGTGTTTACTTGCTTTCAGCTCTGTGGTTCTCTGTGCTCTCAGGCAGAGTGTAGCCTGTGTGTCAGGCTGGGCTGAGAACTTCAGGTGACTCCCCTCTTCTTGTGTTTCCCAAGCATCCCTAGCTGGCTCAAGGCTCTTAGCATAACATACCATACAGTAGCATGAGGCTCAAACTCTTAGTATAAATAGTGAGGATTGCTCACTTGGCAAGAGTTGGCTTTAGCTCTCAAGAAAGCTTTCATTGTCTTGCTCTGAGTTCCTCAAGTCCCTACAAAAAAAAAAGTTGTTCAGGTGGCCTCAAAGTAGGGAACACATGCAGTACAGGAAAGGCAAAATCTCAATTTTGCATTTAGAAGAAAAAGTAAGCAAGGAGTGTGGAAATAAGGCTTTGTGTGCAACCTCAACTCCTTCCTCTATGCTGTCTTCCCAATATGCGGCCCACTTTTATTGTTTTTCTTTTTTTTTCTTTCAGTCCTGGTTTGGGCTGTTGTATTACGCTCAGTTTTCATTACCAGAAATACAACATCAGTTCCCAATCCTCTGAATTACAGAGCTTGAAACAATGGCATAAGTAAGATAGTAAGACCCCCAAACCAAGAATCTACTGTAAATCTATTTTAAGCCATTTTGAGGGGAAGAAGGAGGATTTCAGAATCAGCAGAATTCCCTTCCCACACCTGCATTTCTTGTAGAAGAGGTGGGAAATGTACCAGATCACCTGGAGTTGATGAGGGAAACCTACTTAGGATTTCTTGATTTAAAAACTACTGGACTTTTTGTATTGTCACAGAAAGACCTTACAAAACTCTGCTGTGTTTCATGTGTGTCTCTTCTCAGTAATTTTTAAACATGTCCTAAATATAATGCACATAAAATATGTTTTGGATACTGCAGACAAGAATGTGTGCATATAATGGCTGTTAGTATTTGCAGGATAGGAATCTAACTCAGCAGGTGTGCTAGAAACACCTAGAAGAGAGATCTGCTCATCTGAGAAATCACAGAGAACTGCAGACTAGAAAGCAAACTGTGTGGCAGATAAAAGCAACCAGTGCCTTTCGAACTTCGTGATGATTTTTTATTGCTATGTGTAAAACAGCTATGAGAACGTTTTAATGCATCTTTTGGAAGGAAGGGTAGTTTTAAAACTGAAGTTTTATTTCTTTCTTGCATTTATTTTTCTGTCTCTGTGCCTGCTCATACTGCAATCTTCCATTGCAATGCTTGAGGCAGGGGTGGCAGCAGCAGGCTGGCTCTTGGTCAGGCTGTGGCAAGCACAGGAGGAGGTATCTGGCAGATCATACACTTGTTCTCCACCTCTATTTTGAAACAGGCAGTGGGATGGCTCTAGCCAACAACCCTTCAGTTAGACCATGTGGATTTGTGAAAATACCATTTAAAACTCCTGTCTGAAAACCATGATTTAGTAGAAAAGTATGTCAGTGTTCTTACTGAATTATACCAATGTAAAGAATTCTGGCAGTTCTAACAATAACCTTTCTTTACGTATCTTTAAAAAAACCCCTCTACTGTTCCTTTTCTACTTATTTTTCAAGAAGTTCCTAATTGTGAACTACAGAATACAGCTTTCTAGAGAAAGCATTTCTATTTTTCTGCTGCCTAGAAGAATCAATGTTCTTTGTTGTGAAACAAGCCTGTAAATATGTAACTCCTGAAAGCTTAAAGTTTATCTCTTGCATGAGAAAGCAAATTCAGGAGTCCAAATTTCAAAGTTTTCTTTATCTTAAGTTTTAAAGATTAGGATTGTGGAGAAGTAGGAGGATATGAACTAATAACATTTCAGAGGAGACTTCTGAGCTCTGAATTTGGCATTCATCAGCAGTGTTGAAGTTCCTGAAGTTTTTCTTATTTTAAGCCATTTATTTACTTTGTCTGTAGTCAAATTATCATAAAATTAGGAAACACATTAACCACACATCTGTTATCACAGTGGTTCTATCAAAGCCTGATTATAGTAATTTTTAAAATCAGAGCCCGTAAGTGAAGTCTGTAGTATCTGTTTTCATGTGGATAAAAAGCCGCACTCTTTTTGAAGAGAAATTGATCTGACTCTGCACACTTGGATACCAATTAGGAAGAAATTCTCACTGCAAAAGCACAAGGAAGAGTGGGTGGAAGGTTGTACATCTCTTTAAAAAGGAACTGTAATAATACCCTTTTTACAGTCATCTTAATCTTACCATATGAATCACGAGAGTATCTGAACACAGATATCTGAACACAGGCTTCTGGGTGTGGGGAAGGTGCACCTGAAAACAAGCCATAACTGATGAAAGGGTGCTGTGCTGTGCTCTGTTCCAGCAGTGAGATACTCTTAAATGTTAATGCAATGCATTTCTTGCAGGTGAAGGTGTGATGTGCAGTTTTTGTACCCATTTATGTCTTTTTGGTAGAGAACCTGTTTCCTCCCAAAACAGCTGCAGTTACTGAAACCCTGTGTAAAAGGTGTCATTAGCTTAAAAAGAGCTGTTGCTGTATCCTCTATGGGTGTAAGGTCAGATCTATCTTGCACATCCTGCATGATGAGACTTAGGTATTTGAGTCTCAGGTGTGCTCTGCTGTGCTGCCTTTGTGCCCAGCCTTGTGTGTGACTGGGATGGAGGAGAGGTCACAGTGTTATGGTGCAACTGGGGTAGGTTTTGGAGCCGAGGGACCTCTTGCTAGAAGGTGATTTTCTATCAGTAGCTTCATACCCGTGGTTCTTCCTCCATCCTGCACTTGGGAGTCAACTTTGTGCCTTGCCATGAGATGCATCTGGTGATGCTGGACTGAAAGAGGATGGGTAAGGTGCCTGTGGACTCAGAGGGACAAGCAAGCTTTAACGTGTGGGTGGCTTGGCAGCAGTTGTCCATGGGCATACTTCTGTCCTTGGGGAAACATGGGGGAATCTGAGCTAACTTTACCCTTCTTCTGGGTTTCTTTGTCTATACAAAGATGGTTGTACTATATTACATAATGGCTTTTTCATGCAGGCAAGTCATGACTAACCCCCTTACCTCTGTGTCATAAAATTGTCTCTGCTGCTGCCAAGGCTATGGGCAAGCCTTCTTCTCCATAAGTGATCTGAAGGAGGTTACTCTGCACCTTCACCCTTTAGGGCTCCTCTGGCTTCTGTTTCTTCAGGTCTGGCATGTTGAACTGGCTCTTCAGCTAGGAAAGAGGCACAGCTCCGTTGAACTCAGCTCTACTAACCAGTGTGGATGGTATGTATGATCTATTATTATTAGTGTTCCCAGAGGGTGATAGGTGTCCAGATGCTGTTACTGTAGGCAGGGAATAACAAGCCACAGTTTTGTCCTTAATCTGTATCTTTGTAATGCTATTGTGGAGGGAAAAGGTGAAGAAGCATCTTGCCTTCTCTCACTTCTGCTAGTATTTACTCATGGATGTGACAAGCTGTCATTTTCTAGTTTGTGTGAAAAGTGACACTTATTTCCCTTCCCCTCATTGCAACCTTGCCAATGTATTTGCTGCATGCAGATATAGACTTGTGTTCATTTCCCTAGCAGATGTCACAGTGATTCAGTGCAAAATCTGCTCGGGGACATGATGATAATTGAACTGCTCTCCAGCAAGGGGAGATGAATGTGTTGGTATTTTCTGCTTCTGTTACAATAGTAGAGCTTTATATTTCAGATCCTCTATTTAGAGTTTTAACTTTCCATTTTGCTCAAGAAGGCGGTAATGTGTGGAACTGTTTTAAACACTTCAGACTTCTGTAGAACCAAATGTAAATAACTAAAATATCTGATCCTAAAAAATAACAGATCTCTGCAGATTTCTACAATAGGATTCTGAATATCCAGGCATATAGCAAACTGCTATTTCTAAGTTCTTTTAGGCAAGGCTGGATGAGATCTACTGACATACTGATCTGTATTCAAGGTCATGTTTCAAGTGTGCATTGTCTAAAGTGTTTAGGAGCTGACTTTACAGCCAGTGCCATTGTGAAGTGACAGTTTGATATTTAGATGCAAGAAATGTCTATGAATAGAATGTAAATGCTACTGTTATTTAAAGTAGGGTTTAATTAAATGCTGGCTCCTATTAGTCAAAATTTTCTGAGAATGCTTATCCTTTATTTCACTTCTGCATCCATTTACGTGGAAAAATCATTCTCTGCCGAGGAGGTGGCTCAAGAAGGTTTGGTATTCTTATGGTGACAATCCAGGGGCACCACTTCCCTCTTCGGAATACAGGTTGATTATATAGCTGCAGCAAAATAATAGAGGAGCCAAATTAAAAAAGAGTGAAAAGCAGTAACTAGCTGCTCACATTGCTTCTGCTGCTGTGCTAGTTTTTTGATAGCTGTATAATTGATATGTGTGGCTGGGATATGCAACATCCAATTAGTGTGCATGCTCGATGCCTATATATTCTTTCAGGAGTTCCCAACTGCCTGCTATTTTCTGTTGTTACAAGTAGATGCTTACACAGAGTGCATCTCCAGCTGGCACTTGACCAAGCCTTCTCGGGGCTCATGGAAATACCCCTCCTTTAATAAAGTTAATGTCAGTGGAGATTGCCATCTTCAAGCATTTTGATATCCTTGGCACAAAGGAAATGCGGTTTCCTCCCTCTGGAGGATTAGACAGCATTAAAGCTGCTCCATCTGTGAAGATTAACACACTGCTGGGTGGCTGCTTTTTCTCCCCTTCCCCCCCTTGAAGGAATTACTGCTCCAAAGGAGTGCCTGCAAGAGGAGAGCTGTACTGCAGACTGCCTGACATCTGCTTTGTTCTTTTTGCTCTGTCTGCAAGAATGCCTGCATCTGAAAAATCAGTTTCATCTCCTGCTGTTTGGAGAGGATGTTCCTGTGCTGGTATCCCACTGCGCATCCCCGGCACTGTGCAATGGCAGCTGGAGGACTGAGGCCGCTGCTGCAGCTGTTGTTATACTGGGATGCCCTCCCAGTCCTGCTTGCTGGGACTGGGGAGTGGTGCAGATGCCAGACTCAGTTGGAGCAACTGCCCTTTTAGACGAAAGGGAGCAGTTTTTAAATCCAGTTACCTGCACAAAGTAATGGAAGAATTTGCAGTTAGTCTTTCCTAGGTTGAGCATTTTTTCTGTGGCAAAAGAGACTCTCCTTGTCTAAGGAAAATCAAGATACTTCAAACGGTACTGCAAAAATTCTCAAGTCTCTGCAACAGATGAGCAAACCTAACCCCAGATTGGGAGGCAGAATGATGAAGCTGCATCATTTTGACAAATGGCGGTGTTGAACCATGGCTAATGGCAACTGCTATGTAACAGTTTATATATGGAAAAAAAGTCTGTTTTTGAGAGAATTTATTACCATAGAAAGAAGTACTTTTTTTAGTTATGTAACTGATGCTATGGAAATCTTAGTGAGTTTTCTTTTTTAAGGACTGTGCAGTAAGGCCTGGCTCCTAAATGGGTAATTTTAATTCAAAATGAGAAAAGGCCTTTTCCAGAACTAGTGGAATAGAGCAACAATGAAGCATACCAAAAAAGACAGTCCAAAAGAGTGGTTCAAATAAAATTTAAGAAATTATTCTTGGGGTCTGCTTTTGAATTTTGTTGTAAGGTTCTTATGTGACTTTTTGCACTTATTTGGCCTCTTTATTTGTCTTTGTCTGAAAAGCAGATATAACAATAATACAGATCTTCTCTCAATCTCTTGCTCAAAGCTAATTCTGTTGTCATTCTCTGGCACAGCACTTGCTTCTACCATGCAAGGGAGACAACAGCTAGCCTGCCTTGGGAACAGATTTTTGCTCGTATATTGAATTAATATATATAAGCCTAGGTCTGGAACTTGTCTGCAGCTGCTGGTGAAAGAGAAAAATCTGAAGCAGTTCAAAATAGTGAGTCCAGAAGCATGTGATGCAGGTATCTGTAATCTGGTAGCTTTCAATGTTTGGTCTTGTGTTTTCAGAGTCTTCCATTGATAGAGCTCTAATTACTCAGTGTAACAAAACTCTGAAGACCCCTTTCTCCCCTACTCCTGCATTTCTACACTGTACTTCCCAGACATAATGTCAGTTTGTAGAAGCTGTGAGGATATTCTCTAATCCTCAGAAGTCCCCAAAGCAGTGGGCAGTTTTTCTTTTTTACTTTTTTTTTTTTTTCCACAGAACCTAAGCTGAGCCTTCTTGCTGCTGCCTTTATTCCTCCCTAGGTCACTCAGGCAGCCCCAGCAGCCTCCACTTTATGCCTGCCTTGCCTAAGGGACCTGTGGGGAAGAGCTGATGAAGGGCAGGATGGGAGAAGGTCGGCCTGAGGATTGTTGTCCAATCTGGGCTGCAGCACTGAGAGAGTGCTACTCGAGACTGTGTTTTGGTGGTGGAAAGTTGGGGTGTGGGGAAGTGATTGAGAGTTGGGGTGAAACAAGGAAATGAGGGGAAAATTTTCAGTAGGGGGAGCGAACATCAAATTCCACTTCTAGGGGAGGGATTTCCAGCACATAAAATTGAGGCGTTTGGAAGAGTGGGAAGAGAAATTAAGGCCAAAGACAAATTAAAGAAGGAGAGAAGCAATGGCTTAAATGATACTTGTGATGATAGAAAGAAGGGGAAAGTATTATGACTAAGGAAGAAACAAGGCAGAGCTCGGAAGCTGAGGGAGAAATAGAAGTGACAGAACTGAAGAGTGGAGAGCAGAGGTCAGAGTGTGAGCCTATTGTCTGCATTGCAATCTGATGTGTTTATTCAACTCTTGGAGACGTGAGGCACTTGCTGCTGGCAGGGAGGCTTCCCTGTGTGACTGACTTTGGTTTCACAGCCTTGGTGCTGCTCTGGGCTGCTCTTAGACACCAAGACGGAAATGTAGGGATATGGCTCTGCAGCAGCATGCCCCTGCAGGTTATGTCATGGGGAAAGGCAGGAGAGGGAACACAGTTAATCACTACTTCTCCTGATATATAAAGTTGGGTGCTAAAACAGACTCCACTCCTACACACAATGTGCTCAGTCACTCCATTTTTATGTAACAGGAAGCACTGAAAAATATGATTTTGCCAGGGCAGAAAATTTTTGTATTAATGGTAAGAGAGGGAAAAAAAGGCTTTGTACACAGGAAGCATTTCTGTGCTAAGACAGAGCAAAGCTCTGACAGATTTTCAAAATTCAAGTATTTTAAAGATTTGTGGATTTCTATACATATCTGGAAGGAGACACTTGAAGTGTCGACAATTTTGATCTTGCAGGCATCAAACTTAAATTTGTTAAACTGACAATTTTTTCTGTATCTAGATGCTTGATAAGCTCCTTTTTTTTTTTTTTTTTTTTGACACAAAGTAAATTAGGCTATAACCAGCCTGGAAAGGAAACTAAAGACAAGGGTAGAAAAAACATTTCCTATTTCTTCTGTCGCTGCTTGTGGGTAGTTGAGTGTGGTTAGGAAGCTAAGAGACTGTGCAAAGAATTTTCTTAATATCTTGCTAATGAGACTTGGCTGTGGAAGGGTCTGTCCCAATCTGTGGGCTTCCCAGCTGCTTCCCTCTTGGCTGTCAGGCTGCCCTTCTCTACTTGAAAGCAGGAATTTCCCTTTGGATGCCAGCCCCTGTCTATTGTTTCGCTATATATAGACCAGGATTCTGCCTTTCTTTGCTCTTGAGCTGGTCATGATGATAATGAGGTCCCAAATCTTTCTGTAGCCACATGGTCTACTCAGCCCCCTGTTTGGAAGCTCATTTTGAATAGGTAACTGTTGCCCCAATCCTCTGGGCCATCCTTGTAGTTGAAATGTCAGCGCTGTTTCCCTTTGTTTAATCAACCTTTAAGAAAAGGGATTTGTGCTGGAAACCAAAGGAAAAGTTTCCCTGGATAGCCAATGCTAGAAGGAACACTGACATCCTCTGAGGAAAGGTGTTCTGGAAGCTCAAGGTGTTCATGGTGCGTGCTCAGCAGCTTAAAATAGGCTGAATTTCCTGTCTGAGAGCAAGATTAGTGAGAAGCAAAGTCTGTGGTTGAGGAGCCTTCAGCGGTCACCAGGTTGCTTTTGCACAGAGCTGTGCTCCAGCCTGCACACGATGGGTACCTTTGCTCCGTAGGAGATGACTCACTGGAGGTGGGAAGATGGCTGTGTCACAAAGCATCTGTCAGGAGCATTGCCTGTGACCGGGAGGCATAAGGAGAATCTTTCCTGGTGAGCTGCAATGTGCCAAGTGCATAGAGTAACCATGCTGTGTGAAGAAAAGGTTGTGGAAATTGCCACTTTTGGGCAACCCTTCATGGCTCTCTCACAGAAAGTGCAGCAGATACATGAATACCCTGAACCAGACCCCCAGGAACTTCAATACCTCGAATTTCTTGTTTGTCATTGCATTTTCATAGTGCAGGGACTCCTGCCTTCATCTGTCAGTGTTGCATTTGGTATCATGAACAGTGTGGGCTAGTGGCAAGAAACCAGTGAAGGGACTTTATCCTGTAAATTTACCAGTGAGAAACCTACTGATACAGTTAAATAGCCACAAATATGGAATCAGTCTGAACATTAAGCAAAATGAGATATATCCTTGCATGTGAGTAATGTTATTTAAGAATGAAGAGGTGGTTCTTTAAATAAATGCTTTAAATGTGGTTTGTGTAGATGTCTAAGTATAAAGAATAAAAGATGAGGGTGGGTGTTTTTGTACTGAATAGCAATGATGTATCCGCACTGCTGCAAAGCATTTGTGAATTGTTGGGCTAGGCAGATGAGAGTGGCACCTGCATCTCATTTTAGCTCTCATGAGGCAATGCCTCTTGTCTAAGGCCTTATTTTGAGTAAGGACTAATACCTTTGCATTTGATCCTGCTGCCATTGAAACTGATGGGAGACTGCTTATCAAGGAAAGCAGATAGCAGGACCAGGAACCTATGGCAGATATATTCAACTTAAAAGGATGCAGTGTAGGGTTTTTCCCTGTTCAAGTATCAAGCACTGTAAAAGGGATCTTCCTTATCAGTCAGCAGCAGATCTGAGGAAGATTCTTATGTTACTCTGTTATTTTCTAAATCTGCAAAAGCAGCAAACGCTCTATGTTGGCCAAAGGAGCAGCAGGACTGCTTTGCTCCTCTGCAGTGTCATTGCACTGATGGTTTCCAGTGGGAAATTCCACCACCACCAGCCTTGCCAAAGATAGCCTGGAGGAGGAGGAAATGTCCCGTGATAATGGTGGTTCTTTCCCAAAGAAATAACAACAAGCAGGGAAATCCATCAAGCCGTTAGTCATGCATTTTATACACATATATATATACATAGCACAGTGGATGTGAGTGTGTAGCTCATGGGATATAAATGTATATGCTGTAGAAATTGGCCCAGCAGATAATTTTGCTAATAAGCTTTGTATTTAGTTTTTATGAAAGATATTAAGATTAGTGCGGCTAGAAAATAGGTTGTACCTCTTTAAATGAGCCTCCTTTCTGTGAAGCCTGAAGGTTATTTTTAATTTTAAATGGTGCTTGTTGAAAAGAAGTGAAATCAAAGGGTATTTTGGAATGTGGCTTTTTCTTTAAATACATTCCTTGTAGGTGGGAAAGTCTACAATTTTTTGTACCACAGATGCTCAAGCTCCATTAATGTCTTTGTGTGCAAGTTCATAAGGCAATAACATCTTCCAAACTGGTGTAGGAGAGATAATTGATTTTTAGTGCTTTCTAAAATGCAGAGCACAGACATACCACAACCATTGTGAGTATGGAAGCGTGAAAATTTACTTGAGAAATAAGCCAGGGGAAGTTTTGATTCTGACCACTTCTAAAGTGTTTAGTACCCTGCATATGCATTCAGGAAATTTAAAATCTTCCATAAACGCAGGACATAGCTTCAAAAAAATATGTCCTTGCCTCTTAGATTAAATTATGGGGGGCCAGATCTTCAAATGTACTGTGACTGTGGGTGAGATCCTATTTAATGTTTAAAAATGTTTTGAACACGTGCAATATACTTCTGAAAACCAGAAAAGCATATAGGATTTGAACGGTGACAGAGCAATGTCTTTGCTGCAGTTTGGAAGATGGAGATGGTGGCTTTGTTTTTAAACGAGACATTCCCTGAACTAAACTAATTTCTGGTGTAACACTGCAAAAGTCAGTGTGGTAAACTGGTCTTCAGGGTTAATTCAGTTAGGAAACTACATGCTGGATTTTATGCTCATAAATATATTTGGGGAACCATGTTTTATATATATATGTTTTTTTTTCTCCTTAGAATTGGACTGTTTATGCTTCTGTGTTTGTTTGATGGTAAATTATTTAAAACCAAATTGCAACAGTGCTTCAATTGTTGAAGGGAATTGGAAGTTAGCCTCTAGCATCATCATCGATGGAAGCAGAAGAATTTTTCCGAGCAGAACTATTTCTCCAGTCCCCTTGTGGAGAGGGGCAGTGTTCTGTAGGGAAGGCTCTGTCTCTCAGGCTGTTTTCTTCTCAAAGGTTTCCATGAACTGAAATGTATCTTCAGTAATCAAATGTGCATTAATTAGTCCTGAACACTGCTCAATATGCTATCAGTGTTCAAAAAGAGAAGATACATGTTTCTGAGGAAGGAAATTAAACTTTGATTTGTATTTTAGGCCCTTGCCCCTAGCGCTTGGGCAGAAGCAAGCTCTGAGGGCAAGCACGAGCAGAAATTTAAATGTAAGATGAGATTTGGAAAAAAACCCAACTCTTCTTTAAAATCCATTCAGAATCTACCATTATCAAATATATGTAAAATTACACTATCCATTCCCTTTGAATTTTACCCCCTAAATTAACTACAGTAATTAGGATGTTTCCTCAGGCAGTTCTTCACTGATGCATACTTCTTCCCAGCTGATTTTATTTAAAATGCAACTTCTAGTTCCCCAATGGCTATTCAGAAATGTAATACCTAATCTACAAACCATCCTCCAGAATGAGGGAGAGAATTCCTCTCTGTATTCCTCCCTCGAAGTACAGACATTTCAGTCTTTCCTCTGCCAAATGTTGTCTGTACACTGAGAATTTCCATGGGACAAAAAAAAAGAGATTACCTAGTGACTTCCCCCAAAAGTATGACTGTAGCAGTGCTCTTGGCCAGAGCATCACCCTTGTGCAGGAGTTTCTGTGCTCCAGGATCTAATGTTAATGATAAGGCTTGTACCCCAAATGTTTGCTGTCATGTCACAACACAGAGGTGTTGCCTGTTGCAATTGAATTGGTTGTTGAAGCAACTTGGATCATGGCTTTTCCTGCACCAGAACCTCTCCTTGTGCTTTTTAGTTGAGCTGTACCATCTCCAGCACAGCTCATGTTAAGCTGCAGCCCAGCCTGACAGGTCTGGGCTAATTTTCTGCTGCGGCCACTCTGGAATCCCATTAGTGAAAGAGCAAGCTGTTTCTTCCTGCCTTAACTTCAGAGTGCTTTGTTCAAATATTGAATACTTGGGACCAGGGTTTTGAAATATTGATACAGGAGAAAGCACAGACTGTCTCGGTCAAGCCTCGTGCAGGCTTTACTCAGACGCCTTGGCGCATGTAGGACCTGTGGGGGAAGCGAAAAGGTCAGTATGACTGGCTTTCTGGGGGTGGGGTGAGGTTGGGGAGGTGTCTGGCTTTTAACTGATTGTGTAGGAGAGATTTGCTGGGATGAGATCACTCATGATTTGGCAAAGATAATACCCAGATGCCATCATCCGGAGTTGACTTCGCGCATAGTGTTACCTTTAAGCGGAACACAGAATAATAGACTTACAGAACTGTTTTGGTTGGAAGGGACCTTAAAGATCCCTTCCAACTCCCCTGCCACAGGCAAGGATGCCTTGCACTAGACCAGTTTGCATAAAGCCCCATCCAACCTGGCCTTGAACATTTCCAGGCATGGAACATCCACAGCTTCTCTGGACAACCTGTTCCAGTGCCTCACCACCCTCACAGTAAAGTATTTCCTCCTAATATCTAATCTAAATCTACCCTCTGTCAGTTTAAAGCCATTTCCCCTTGTTCTATCATTACATGCCCTTGTAAAAGTTCCTCTCCAGCTCTTTTGTAGGCCCCTGTTAGGTACTGGAAGGCTGCTATAAGGTCTCCGCAGCCTTCCCTTCTCCAGGCTGATCAACTATCTCAGCCTGTCTTCATAGGAGAGGTGCTCCAGTCCTCTGATCATCTTCATGTCTCTCCTCTGGACTTGTGCCAACAGGTCTATGTCCTTATTTCGAAACCCCGAAGACTGGCTGCAGTAATCCCGTCGGGGTCTCACAAGAGCAGAGCAGGGGGGGAGAATCACCTCCCTCGACTTGCTGGTCACGCTCCTTTTGATGCAACCCAGGAGGCATTTGGCTTTCTGGGCTGTGAGTGCACACTACTGAGTCATGTTGAGCTTCTTGTCCGTCAACATCCCCAAGTCCTCCTTAGGGCTGCTGTCAATGCATTCTTCTCCCAGCCTTTATTTGTGCTTGGGATTGTGCTGACACAGGTGCAGGACCTTGCATTTGGCCTTGTTGAACTTCATGAGGTTTCCACAGGCCCACCTCTCATGCCTGTCAAGGTCCCTGTGAATGGCATCCCTTCCCTACAACCTGTTGACCTCACCACACAGCTTGGTGTCATTGGCAAACTTTCTGAGAGTGCAGTCAAACATGAAGCCTGCCAATGTGATGTCCAGGATTATTCCCTGGATATTTGCGAGGTTCTGCTGCCCTTTGCATGTGACAGTGGTTTCAGCCAAAACTATTACATGAGGAAGAGAAAAAATGGAACATGTAAATAATAGTCTTGAGTCTTTTATTGATAATTATGTGTACTGAATAGTCTCCTTTTCCCTTTTTTGTCAAATCTTTTCCAAAGGCCACTTTTCTCTTTATGCTTTAGTGATGTTTGCAGTGATGACAGACATACGACGTGTACATTCTTCAGTGATTTTATTATATGTAAATCTTCCCAGTGTATTAATTTGATATAAAATGATCTCAGTGGCCTCTGGGCTCTGTTAGAGATTTCAGAGCTGTGGGGAAAGGGGCTTGTGTATCCGTACCATCTCTTGCACTACACTAAGCTCTGCGGGCAGCTCTCCCAACTTGCTAAATCCATAGTATGACTGAGGAACAAGACAGCTTGCTTTGCCTTGATAGTAGCAGATTGATGAATTTGGCTGGAGATTTTTTCAGCTGTAACAATCACAGGAATTGTCATGGTGGCAGTGGAAGAATGGAATCCTTTGTGCAAACATCACAGACCCCTTTGGGAGAGCACGTCTGTGCAGGAGCATTTCTGTACCCCAAGCAGTGGGCAATGCTTTGTGTGACATTGCTGTGGGTCAGCCTGCGTAAGTTTTGGAGAAACATGGCACAGCTGTAGTAGCTGTTTTACATAGCCTCGTTTTCTAGAAATGAAAGTGATAACAGCAGGATTGCCAGCATTAACTCTTCCACGCGCAGCTTTGTGTTTTCTGTGCTCTTTCAGGATGATGAGAATGTTGGACATTTGGCCTCTACAGTCTTGGCGTGAGCCACAGCACACTAGGGATGAGAGACGCCAGGGCCCTGGGAACCTCTGGCTGTGTGTACACGTTGAATTCCCTTAATGGACAGCAGTAAGAGTAAACACTTGGCTTTGGCTGATTTGTTTTTGTTTTTGATTTTTTTTTTTCCTTCCCCTTTACATGATTTCTTCTGCTGTGAGAAGTGACGATGTTGCAAACAACCCATCTGCGTTTTTGCAACACCTCCTCTGTTCCTTGATTATTTTAGTTTGTTGGTGTCATTTTGCATGTTTATACTATTTTCAAATGTTTGTGTCACTTTCCTCCCATCTTTTTCTTCCCCTGGTTGCTTTATAGTGTTTGGAAGAGCTTCACTGCTTTTCTTTCGCCTCTTTTTTTACCTTAGTTACCTTAGGAATGTGAATTTTTATCTTATGCTTTGCTGAGATTTTTTTCACCTTCAGTCTCATAAAGGAAGTTTCTTTCTTCACGGCATCTAAACTTTCATTTTATTTTTTCCTGTTATCTTTTGAGGAGCTTTATAACAAAAATAGGGTTAAATCAAAGGTGGAGATATATTCTTCATCTGTTTGAAATGACTTGTTATCTTCCCAGAGGGAGTGAGGAAAGTTCAGTGTGGCTGGTGTGAATTGGGGAATGGCCTTGGCTCAGTCAGTTGCTGCTTCTTGTCTTGTTTTTCCTACATGGGTTGCTTGCTCCATGTGCCTTGGTGGGACTGTCTTCTCTGCATCTTGAGGAGGCAAAAGACAAAGCATGTTGTTTTTTCTTTTCAGCATCAAGGGAATGTGCTTTTAATCTCTCATAGGAGTTGCTGTGAGAAGGGAAGAAAAAGTAATTTCTTAAAATTTTATTTCTTTGCTGCAGACCACAGAAGGGGTTTCAGCCATGCCCAAGGCCAGTAAGGTAAAGAGATGCTGGCGCCCATCCCTGCTAGTACACTGCTCATCAAAAGGGTTGCCCACTCTTTTCCCATTAGTGTTTAGGTACCAGTTTGGGCACTGCCCCTGTGATTAAGGAAACCCTACTCGGAAATGCTCTGCTAGACAGGGGCCATGCATGTACATACTATCGGTGCTTCTTGCAAGAAGTTCCTTTTTACCGACAACAAAGGAATGTGTCTTCAGTATGTCTTTTGCTGCTGCATGCAGTAGCTACAATAGTTGATTGCCTAGCTGCCACACAGTAGAAATCTGGGTTTCATTTGAATTTTCAAGGTTGTTGAAAGCGTCTTTAGTATTTTTCTTTCCTCCCTCTCTCTCTGCTTTTCTTCTCCATAGGCATGTGTGGTGGTTTGGGCTAGGCCTTCCTTGGTGACTAGTTTGTAACCAAGGAAGGGTCCAGATTTACCCAGTATTCCCTACGATTTTTACGTAAGCCAGATTATAAGAAGAAAGGAGGAGAGGCCTTCGTTCTCTTTCCTTCCGGCGGCTTGGAGGTGCAGGTTCCCTGCTGTTGAGTCTGCCGTGTTGGGGAGCGAGGCCTGGTTGGGCCTTGTCGACCTTGGGAGACAGAGGTTGCCGGCGATCGTTCCGGAGCGACCCTCGGTTGTCCCAGGAGAGTAGTGAGCTATTTCTTTGCTAACTCTTTTAGTGGATAGATATTGGGCTGCTAATTGGGATATTTATATATATAATATTTTGGTTTTGTTCCTTTTCCCTTCCCCCTTCCCTTTCCCTTATTTTTTAATTGTATATAAGTGCAAATATATTTATATATCTCATCTTTGGTTGTCTCTCTCTCGTTTCGGGTTTTCTTTCGTTTTTTTTCTCCCTCTTTTCCCTGAGGTTTGGGGGGGGGGGGAACTCTGGTGGTAAGGTTTGGAGACTTGGCAGGGAGCCAGCTTCAAACCATATCACATTATTTGGTGTTTCCGCCCGGTTATCTCTGGTTATCTCCGGTTTGTTTTGGTTTTGCCACAGTTGTTTAGGAACAAGTCTGGGAAGGGAGCCAAGTTGGTGCAAACACTGCCCATTGTTTGGGAACACTACCGGGAGAGCTGCCAAGAGCCTATTGTTTATATAAATATCGCTTTGTTTGGGAACAAAGAGAGAAAAAATATATAAACATGGCCTTTTTATTCATTTTCTTGGTTATTTTGGCTGTTTTTATATATGCTGCTGGGTATCCAGTGAGAACTAACCCAACAAGCATCTACCAATACCTGCCTTTCCTCAATTATGACATCAAAGGCCTAGTGACTGAGGTCCCTGGGATCAAAATTGTTCCCAATCCTTACCTAAATTGTTTGGCAACGGTTCTACTATTTCTAAAAGCCATGGAAGTGGTGTTTAACATTGGAAAGGTGGTGTGGTACTGCTTTTCTTGTTGCAGGAAACGTCGAAACTCAAAGGGATTTGCTGGAACTTTGGGAAGGGCCTTGAAAAAACCAGTCCCTGGATGGCAAGGAATCTGGGTCAACTTTGGTAAATTGGTAGGGCGTGTGACACCTCCCATTAGTTGGGATTTCACACCAGAGCAGGTGTTTGATCCTGATGAGGTGGCACGTCGTCTGGCAGAAGGGTGTTTTTCTTACGAGGACCCAAATATGCAGTTTTTTGCTTTGTACTGGGGCCTGGCGAGTGCCTATCGAGCTGCTGTGGATTATACTCGGAGGACTAAGGTTGAGGCAGAAACTCAAACCCTGCCACCTGAGATACCACTCGCCCCTGTAGTGAAAAGGAAGTCGTGGGTACCAGCGCCCGACACTTTAAGCCTACGACCAGATGGAGAGCAAAACAGGTCAGGAGATGACGGAGAGGGAACTGATACTGATGCCAGTGCCAGAACTCCACCTCCACGAACAGCAACACCCCGAAAAATGGAAACTACAGAGTTGCGGTCAATGACCCCATCAGAACTCCGGGACTTACAAAAAGATTACACTCGTTGGCCTGGTGAGCGAATTCTATCGTGGTTGCTCCGATGCCGAGACCGTGGGGCTAGAGGTCACATGTTGTCAACTGCTGAAGCAGAACAACTAGCTTCCATCTCCGGAGATCGTGAACTTGATCGCTTATTCGCAGAGGAGAAACCCGACCTCAGTCTTTGGGCGCGACTTGTCTTAAGTGTGAGACAAAGGTTTCCATTTAAAGACTATTTACCGTGCCCCGTGAGGAAGTGGACCAAGTTAGAAGACGCCATCCAGTACCTAAGAGAATTGGCATTGTTGGAGCTTATGTATGAGGACCCTCATTACGATCCCGTCACTGATGACCCAGAGGTTGCCATTTGCACAATGCCCATGTGGAAGAAGATAATCCAGGGTGCTCCTGCATCATATGTCCATACCTTGACAGGAGTAATGCTTCCAAACATGCCAGAAACGCCTGTGAGCATGTTGTGTACGGTTCTGCGACATATGAAAGAAACAATAGAATCTAGGAATGAGTTTTCTAGAGACTATTCTGATCCTAGTTACAGACAAAGACCTGAGAGAGATGAGCCTTACGGGCACTTTGATTATGAAGATGACTACGGAGACCACAGGGACAGACGCTACAGAAATAGATCAGCAGACCGGTCTCAACCACGATCTCGATCTTGGTCCCGGTCCCGCTCGCGATCTCCTTCCGTCACACGCAGAAGGAATGAAAACCCTAAGCGTAGATCTAAGCGCAATGAACTGTGGTCCTATCTGCGTGCCCATGGAGAGAACATGAGGAAGTGGGATGGTGAACCTACTTCTAGACTTGAGGCCAGAGTGAAAGAACTAAAACGCAAGGAAGATGATAAGAAAGTTGTCTACGTAGTAGATGCAGACTTCTTTGAAAAGGAACTGAGATCTCCCAGACGCAGAGGGTCTGGAGTCCGTTTCCAGGACGACAGGAAAGCCTCTGCCAAGCCAAAGCAAAGATCCGACAGTGAATGCTCCGACCAGAGCCAATAGAGGGGCCCTGCCTTCTGCCAGGAGAAGGAGAGGGACGAGAAAGACAACAGGGTTTACTGGACTGTGTGGGTTCGATGGCCTGGCACATCGAATCCTCAGAGATACCAAGCTCTAATAGATACTGGCGCGCAGTGTACATTAATGCCCTCAGGACATAAGAGTATAGAGACTGTTTCAATTTCTGGGGTGACAGGAGGGTCTCAAGAGCTGTCAGTGGTAGAGGCTGAAATAAGCCTGACAGGAGACCAGTGGGAAAAACATTCCATTGTGACAGGGCCAGAAGCCCCTTGCATTCTGGGCATGGATTACCTCAAGAGAGGATACTTCAAAGACCCGAAGGGGTACCGATGGGCTTTTGGTATAGCCGCGGTGATTGAAGAGGAATCCAAACGATTATCTGCCCTGCCTGGCCTCTCAGAAGATCCTTCTGTTGTAGGATTACTGCGAGTCGAGGACCAGCGAGTGCCAACAGCCACTAAGACAGTGCATAGGCGACAGTACCGGACTAATCGAGATGCTGTGATTCCCATACATAAGATGATTCGTAAGCTGGAAAGCCAAGGGGTGGTCAGTAGAACACACTCACCCTTCAATAGCCCCATCTGGCCTGTACGCAAGTCCGATGGCGAATGGAGACTGACGGTGGACTATCGTGGCTTGAATGAAGTCACGCCACCATTGAGTGCTGCTGTACCAGACATGTTGGAGCTCCAATATGAGCTGGAGTCCAAGACCGCGAAGTGGTATGCCACCATCGACATCGCCAATGCATTCTTCTCCATTCCCTTAGCAGCGGAGTGCAGGCCGCAGTTTGCTTTCACGTGGAGAGGTGTGCAGTACACGTGGAACCGACTGCCCCAGGGGTGGAAGCACAGTCCAACAATCTGCCATGGACTGATTCAGGCCACCCTGGAGAAGGGCAAGGCCCCAGAACATATCCAGTACATCGATGACATCATTGTATGGGGGGACACAGCGGAAGAAGTTTTTGAGAAAGGAGAGGAAATCATCCAGATTCTCCTTGATGCCGGTTTCGCCATTAAGAAAAATAAGGTCAAGGGACCTGCCAGAGAGATCCAGTTCCTAGGGGTGAAATGGCAAGATGGACGACGTCAGATACCAACAGATGTCATCAATAAGATTGTAGCCATGGCTCCACCCACCAACAAGAAGGAGACGCAAGCTTTCCTGGGGGCCATAGGCTTCTGGAGAATGCACATCCCTGGGTATAGCCAGATTGTGAGCCCTCTTCACTTTGTGACCCGTAAGAAGAATACCTTTCAGTGGGGTCCTGAACAGCAACAGGCATTTAAACAGATCAAACAAGAGATTGCACATGCCGTGGCTCTTGGACCAGTTCGAACGGGACCAGACGTAAAGAACGTACTTTACACTACAGCTGGAGATAAAGGTCCCTCCTGGAGCCTCTGGCAAAAGGTGCCTGGTGAGACGCGAGGGCGACCACTTGGCTTCTGGAGCCAAAGCTACAGGGGTTCTGAAGCCAACTACACTCCTGTGGAAAAGGAAATTCTGGCGGCCTATGAAGGCATACAAGCAGCCTCAGAAGTGGTTGGCACGGAAACACAGCTCCTCCTAGCACCCCGACTACCAGTCCTAAATTGGATGTTCAAAGGGAAGGTGCCCCCTACACATCATGCCACGGATGCTACATGGAGCAAGTGGATAGCCTTGATTACGCAGCGTGTACGATTGGGAAGCTCAAATCGCCCTGGAATTCTGGAGGTTATCACAAATTGGCCTGAAAGTGGGAACTTCAGCCTGGCAGAAGAAGAGGAAGAACCAGTGAGCCGAGCTGAAGAAGCTCCACCATTTGATCAGCTGCCAGATGAAGAAAGGCGTTATGCCCTTTTCACTGATGGTTCTTGCCGTATCGTAGGAAGGAACCGGAAGTGGAAAGCAGCCGTTTGGAGTCCCACCCGACGAGTGGCAGAAGCTGCTGAGGGTCAAGGTGAGTCAAGTCAATTTGCAGAGCTCAAAGCTGTCCAATTGGCCCTGGACATTGCCGAACGAGAAGGATGGCCAAGGCTCTACCTCTACACTGACTCGTGGATGATAGCCAATGCCCTATGGGGATGGTTGGATCGATGGAAGAAGATGAACTGGAGGCGTGGAGGAAAACCCATCTGGGCTGCTGACTTGTGGCAGGACATCGCTACCAGAGCGAAGAATCTGAATGTGAGAGTCCACCATGTAGATGCCCACGTGCCCAAGAAGCGAGCTAATGAAGAACACAATAACAACAGAGAAGCAGACCGAGCTGCACAGATAGGAGTTTCACAAGTAGACCTAGACTGGCAGCAGAAAGGAGAATTGTTTCTAGCTCGATGGGCCCATGATGCTTCCGGTCATCAGGGCCGAGATGCCACCCACAGATGGGCACGAGACCGAGGGGTGGATTTAACCATGGATATCATTTCTGAAGTTATCCATGATTGTGAGACTTGTGCTGCTATTAAGCAGGCGAAAAGACTGAAGCCCCTGTGGTATGGTGGACGATGGGATAAGTATAAGTATGGAGAGGCATGGCAGGTTGATTATATCAAACTGCCACAGACCCGCCAAGGTAAGTGCTATGTACTTACCATGGTGGAAGCAACCACCGGATGGCTAGAGACTTTTTCAGTGCCCCACGCAACGGCCCGGAATACCATTCTAGGCCTTGAAAAGCAAGTTTTGTGGAGACATGGGACCCCAGAACGTATTGAGTCAGACAACGGGACTCATTTCAAAAATGAATTAGTCACCACTTGGGCGAGGGAACATGGTATCGAATGGGTGTACCACATTCCATATCATGCACCAGCTGCTGGGAAGGTTGAGAGATATAACGGACTGTTGAAGACAACTCTAAAGTCATTAGGTGAGGGGACTTATAAAAACTGGGACAAGAACTTAGCCAAGGCTACCTGGCTAGTTAACACCAGGGGTTCTGTCAATCGAGCTGGCCCCGCACAAGCAGAATCCCTTCACATTGTTGATGGAGATAAAGTTCCAGCAATCCATTTGAGGGGAATGCTAGGGAAAGCTGTTTGGGTTACCCCTGCCTCAGGCCAAGACAAACCCATTCGTGGGATTGTCTTTGCTCAAGGGCCAGGAAATACGTGGTGGATAATGAGGAAGGATGGAGTCATCCAGTGTGTGCCTCAAGGAAATTTAGCCTTGGGGAAAAACTAATTGTATGTCCTGAGTGTTTTTACAGGAAACCAGTCACCAGATGAAAGAGAGAGAGAGACCTGAACTAAGCTGGTGCTGGTATCCAGTGATGAGACAGTCCAGTGATGAAACAGCCATAAATCAGAACTGTAATTGTGACTGAGGAGACCAAAGATCTGGACTGAACTGAACTGACATTGGTATTGATTTTCCAACGACGAGACAACTGCGCTGAGAGACCAACAAGGACTATATATATATATATGTATATGTGTATATAAACGCGCGGGATGTAGGCGAACGTGAGACATAGGTGTTACGTAAAAATAGTATGGAATAAGGGGTGGAGAATGTGGTGGTTTGGGCTAGGCCTTCCTTGGTGACTAGTTTGTAACCAAGGAAGGGTCCAGATTTACCCAGTATTCCCTACGATTTTTACGTAAGCCAGATTATAAGAAGAAAGGAGGAGAGGCCTTCGTTCTCTTTCCTTCCGGCGGCTTGGAGGTGCAGGTTCCCTGCTGTTGAGTCTGCCGTGTTGGGGAGCGAGGCCTGGTTGGGCCTTGTCGACCTTGGGAGACAGAGGTTGCCGGCGATCGTTCCGGAGCGACCCTCGGTTGTCCCAGGAGAGTAGTGAGGTATTTCTTTGCTAACTCTTTTAGTGGATAGATATTGGGCTGCTAATTGGGATATTTATATATATAATATTTTGGTTTTGTTCCTTTTCCCTTCCCCCTTCCCTTTCCCTTATTTTTTAATTGTATATAAGTGCAAATATATTTATATATCTCATCTTTGGTTGTCTCTCTCTCGTTTCGGGTTTTCTTTCGTTTTTTTTCTCCCTCTTTTCCCTGAGGTTTGGGGGGGGGGGGAACTCTGGTGGTAAGGTTTGGAGACTTGGCAGGGAGCCAGCTTCAAACCATATCAGCATGTCAGCCTCCAACAGAGCTCGAAAAAGAGGAAAGAGGAAAAGAGGGGTGGTGGGGAGGAGAAAGCCAGCAAGGTGTTGTTAGCATTTCCCTGCACCTGAAACTACTCGTTCTGGTTTCACGCAGTGCCATTGCGGGGGGCGTTGGGGGGACGGGACAGCGGGGCGAGCACCGAGCGCGGCAAAACCCATAGGCTTTGGCATACCAAAAAAAAAGGGGCGTGAGGAAGGGTTTAAAAAAAAAAAAAAAAAAAGAAGGAGGAGGAGGAGGAAACCCCGTAATTTTGCGCCGATTTCCTCGTTGCGGTGCGAACGCACAAAGAGACGGCGGGGCGCTGTAGGGAGGGAGGGGTTCTCCCCGGAGGCGGGGCCGGCCGCGGAGCCGGAGCCGGGAGCGGCGGAGCGGCGGAGCGGCGGAGCGGGAGGTGCTGCTGGAAGCAGCAGGAGCCGCCGCCATGGAGCCGGGGGGCCGGCGAGGCCGCCCCGCCGAGGAGCCACCGCGCCCCGAGGAGGAGGAGGTGGACCCCCGCATCCAGGTGAGGGCCTGCCTTCCGGGGGGGGGGGGTAGGAAGGGGGGGCTCAATTTTTAAATTTATTTTAATATACGTACGTAATGTATATAATAATTGCATAGAATAAGGATCGCCTTTTATTTTGTGCTGCATATGTTCATATATATATATATATATCCACACATATATAAATTTTTGTTGTCTCCCCACCGTGCCGGGCGGCGGTGCGGAGCAGCCCCGGGGGTCTGAGCTCCCGCCGGGTGCGGGGGAAGCGGCTCCGGGGCGCCCCAACCCTTTGTTACCCCCGGCATCGCTCTGCGCCGGGCTCCGTTCGGCGTCCTTCCTTCTCCTCCTGCTGAAATCCCCCCTCCCCTTTTTATTTTTGACCATGACGGCGTGACCTTGCTGGTGGAACAGGGCTGGTGCTCAGAAATTCGTAAATGCGGGAAAACGTCGATTTTTTTTAATTATAGTTTTTGTTTCTTTAAAAAAGGAGCGTTCATGGAATATGGTGTTTCCTCTGTGAATACCTTCTGCGATGATTTTTTAATTTTTGCATGGTTTCTAAACAAAGCTTTTCTCCCCCAAATTGTGTCTTGACCAATAGCCTAGTGCAAACTTCAGCACGCTGTGGTCCCCCAAATGAAATATATTTTTAGGTCTCTGCAGATTTATGGCTTTTGCCTCCAGCATTGCTGGGATTGTTTGTCATGAGTGAATATAACGTGTGTACATTGCTGAGAGGATCCCTGGCGTAGGTCCCTGCTCGCTGTAATTGTCATTCTTTTCTCCATCATGAGCATTTCTTTTTCCAGGGCTGAGCAGAGCAATTGCAAAATTCACAAAACATGGTTACATAGAGCGAGGCCCTCAGCCAAAAGCTAGCCTGTTACTGCCCTGATTTTGAGAAGCTAAGCTCAGTTGGTGCCTATTGATATAGTTTTGTCCTTAAGTTCTTCAGCTTGCAGCGTCTTTCCATGTACATGATTTGCTCATTTTTGGCAAAACAGTGTTTTTGTTAAGTTTTCTGTTTGGTTGAAAAACCAGGCTGCTGTGTCTGCTTCCCTGACAGCTGTAAGGTTTTTAGCTTTACAGTAAGAGTCAGTTAGGTAATTTTTGTATGAGTGTCATTTTTGGAGAACATGGATACGCAAATAGGTTAGGAGCGGGAAATGCAATCTGACCTCTGAGAATAAGAGAGCTAAACTGTTGCAATTAATTCTTTTCTGGTTGTAACCAGAGTCATTCTTGTAATCTAGTGGGAAATGGCTCAAGTGACAATCAGTTTACAGTGTTCAGTTTATACAGCTAAACACTTGAAGGCGGATTCTGTTACACTGGTTCAC
Organism: Manacus candei; assembly: GCF_025592945.1. Classification (NCBI taxonomy): domain Eukaryota; kingdom Metazoa; phylum Chordata; class Aves; order Passeriformes; family Pipridae; genus Manacus; species Manacus candei. Next base: position 3,836,553 of record NW_026138074.1, on the reverse strand, counting down.
AATTAGATAATGTTTGAACACTCCTGTTGAAATCATAGGATCTCACATGGAGTAATATGTTGCTCAAATAAAGAACGCTATCGGAGTCTGCTCCTCAGGGTTGCTTTTTGTGGTAAGAAAGTACTTAAGAATGAGCTTTATTTTTACAGTAACTTCATTCATGCCAACACCACCTCTAGTACATATTTATTCAAGGGATTTAACACCTTTGTTTTTGCTGTTAAGAGACCAAAATCTTGGCACGAAGGCAAGCTAGGTAAACATAATCGTATGTCCCGTTGACTGGTTGTGTAGTGAAATGGTTTGCCAAAAATCCAGAGTAAAATGTCTCTCGTGCTGCAAGAGCATTTCTTATCAATTCTGTGCATTCACTGCATGTCTCCTGTGATAGTACTAACTTGGTGCTAATCCTTCTAGGGTGGGTGTGTCTGTTTCCCTAGTACCTCGCAGATACTGACAGAACTCACTGTACCTTATGTTTATTTGTAATAGTGAAGAATTAGCCAGAACAGGAAATGTATTGCCTTCACATAAAACTATAGAGCTTTTCTGATTATTTTTCATGTAAGTAGCGAAGTTGAAGACCAGTGGCAAAGTTAAACTAAACATCTCAAGGTTTCACGGAATTTGTAAACCACAGCCCTTGTGAGCTTTCAATGGGGATGCTGAATGAGCCTTCTCAGGCACATTTTATCCCCAGATTTCTTATTATGCATCTGACTTTCTTTTTTTCTTTCTAGGGGGAGCTAGAAAAACTGAATCAATCCACAGATGATATCAATCGCAGAGAGACGGAGCTGGAGGTACAGCATTTATCCTTTCATTTTCCTTTTGTGCATGTTCGATTTTGTGAACAACGGAACAGTATTTCTGAGTAGGTTGCCCCTGAATTGTGCATCCTGTGGTAATTTGGCTTCAGGAGTCTGGTGATGATTTTTTTTAAGGATATGAATTGAGCTAACAGCTGGAACAGAAAGGGAGAAGGTTGAGGTATGCTGACAGTGTAAATCTCTCACACCCCACCACTCCAAACCTTATTTTTAGGTTTTGAAACTAAGCTTAGACAAGCTTCATTTTTACAAGTCACTGTTTTGAGTTTGCATTCTTGTAATTATAGACAGGGAAAGTTTATTTGATTAAGAGGTTTTTGCCATACAACTGTCTGCCAGGATCTTCACTTTGGTGGCTGTTTGGGGTTTTTTTAGCTTGTTAACTTTGCCTTTTTTGTCAGTACTTTCTGATCAAGGAAGGTAATGAAAGAAAATTTACCTAGTTGTAAAAAGAGGTTTTCTTGAATACTTAAAAATCTGATAGAAAGTTCTGAAGAAATTGTTTCTAAATCCCCAAATTTGAGCTTCAGCTACTTGGTAGTCATTCTAGAAGGCTCAACATGATTGATCTAATAATGAAGCAAAACAAACTGGCCTACTCGTGTTTCTAAATTTTCTTTTGTTTGCAAAACAAAGAAGATATACCGAGTGGAAGTGTAAGATGAACATGCTGCTAAATAAAAACTGGCATAAAATACGACTTTGCATCCTAAATAATTTTGATATCATTACAACGTTTTGAATACTGTATCAAAACATGCTGAAGTTGCAGTGATGAACATACTGAAAAAGAACCTATATAGATGTACTTCTGTCTGCAACTTCAAAATATCAAAGTCTGTGTTTTGTTTTATTGTATGTGTGTGTTTTCATGAGATGGATACCTGGAGCATGGAATGATTCCTGGTAGTATTTTAAAAGAACTGGAGTATCCACTGGGTGCACTGAGCAGAAAATAGTGTTATGAACTTCTTTGGAGACAAAGCAGCCTTGTCGTGTCTTTTTTCTTCTTCCCACTTGTTTGCATTTTCTGTCATTTGTGGCATGTAGATCATGCATTTATTGGCAAAAAACCGTAGTGGAATGGGAGAATATTTGTTATACCAAATTAAACGATATTTTAGCTGTGGAAACTATTCAGTGTCACTAGCTTGATTTAAATTTTATGAATGAACTCTAAAAATCAGTATGCTAGTCTGCAGCAATACCAATTAAATGGACTTCAGGACCCTTTATGTAGATGTGTTGAAGAAAATAATCATTATATTTATCTTTTCACTCTCCTTATTTCATGCTGAGGTACTGAAATTGAAAGGTGGTACTATGGATAGTTGCCTGGATTTCATTAATTTTGTCATAACCCTTCAACTAGGCCATATTATGAAGCAGATGGAATAGTAATAATAATGCAAAGGTGTACTCGTGAAATAAGTCCCAGTGACTTTAAGATGGGATTTTACTGCTTGATTAAAATTATTCATGTGTTCAGGTGTTTGCCTAGCCAGCAGATTTGTAGCTGCTGTGTGTGTGACACATGCTGAGGTGTAAAGGCTGAAAGGCTCCTGGATATATTACTGTAAATAAAAGAGCGATATTTCCACATTAGCTTGATCTCACATTGTTGCTTACTTTATGCAGTCTAATAAATACTAAGTGTCAGATAGTGCAGAGATTACATGATTTCTGCCTCTATGTCATTAAATGTTTACTGCAGATCTGTCTGTAGTACGTACTATAAGCAGTCTTTGATGGAATTAAATTGAAATATCATCAACAGTATGCCTTCATGAATGTTTCCTCTTCATTTTTCATCCAAAAATCTTACTGGATTGGAGCCAGTTTGTGATACCATGCAACTGCATAATTTCTAATACGTAAAGATTTTCATTACTTTTGATCTGCTTAAATTTTGAGGACAGATGCAGTTGGATGATGTAAGCAAGACTTAATTTATGTACATGTTGATAAATTCATTTTAAATGGACTTAAGACTTTCCTACAGGAACCCCACAACACCCACCACTCATGGTTAGAAGAATATCTCTGCATTCATACTCTGAACAAGAAAAGAAAGCTTTGCCAAGCAGCCTTAGAGGGTGAATCCAGAGTTGGGAAGGAGGAGTTTGGAACTGGGGTCATTCTGCTTCAAAGACTTCCAAAATCCATGAATTCTGCTTAAAATGTGGGCTTCTGGGAGAGCCATGCTGTGTTTGCCTTTGAAGATTTGCTCTTTTGGCTGTTATTAGCTGTTTTGGGTCCCTCTTGCTACGCCTTCCTAGTTTGTTGTGTTCCTGCTATTGCAAGATATTTCATTAGAAGAAAGATGTGTGTCGTGGTTTTTAACCAGACAATGGAGTTATATTTATCCTGAGTTGCTAGTATCATTTTCTTCATCTTTTCAGTATCTTTAATGGGAACATAGATGTATCATTATGCTATTTACAGCACAAGATGCTGACTGCCAGCTTCCTGTAGCATTACTTTGTGGTCCATACATTCCCACTGTTGATTTTTTTTTTTCCCCCCAGAATAATCTGGAAGAGCAATAAAGTGTTTGAGTAGAAGGTATATTTCTTTGAAGGAGGTTTAGAAAAAGACACCCATGTTTTTGACTCTCTGATAATACCTTGTGGCATCTGAGTTTTGCAAGGCTATTCTGGACTTCTCGAGTGTAGCTTTGTGTGAGTTGCTTTAAATGGGACTGCTGACTGTCTCCAGTTCCCATTAAATGGAAAAAAAGGCTGTTAAATGCCTCCAAACCCCATGCTTTTGTTCTTGTTGTGCCTCAGGTCTACATGTGTAAAATGGAAGTAATAATGCTGCTTTACCGAATGGAAATGTTATGGGGCTCAATTCAGTAGAGGCTTCTAGGATTTTGAGACTGCACTGTCTTGGTGTTGCCACAGGTGTGTCCGTGTTTGAATGATGTAGAAAATATTGGCATCTGCCGATTACAGAGGTGATAAAATGGGGAATTCTGTTTTAAGTTGATCAGCCTGACTTTTTTTTTTTTAAGTTTTGCACTGAAACTGCCATGTGATCTGTTTTTAAGGTGACCGGCCTGCCTTTTTTTATCTTTTAAAATAAGTTTTGCACCCAGACCACCTGTGAGAGCAGTGGATATACATACATGCATGGTATGACTTGGACAGATATGTTGAAGTTGGCTACATCTATTCTTTACTCAGAAGAATTACTCATTTTTTGCTCTTTTGACCTTTCCTATTAAACCCTGGAGAAATATCCTGACCTGATGATGGTTGCAGCCTGTTCAGGAGTTGCAGGGCTGCTAAAGGGCACTGAGTAGCTGGTAGTTATATGTTGCGTTAATGTATTGCCTGTTAATGAATCTTTGATTAGGCTTGATTTAAAATCCATAATGCTGCTCATACTAAGTGCAACACTGAGTGTTACTGACACAGCAAAAGGATGATAAGGGTCCTCTGAGGGATATAACACTTGGCTTCGCTAATGTCCCTGTTTATGTTTGAAGTGTCTGTGAAGAGGTGGGGGAAACATCTTGCAGGGGAGATACAAGTATGTTTTGGCCAAATGCAAGTTAGAGCAGCGCCTTGCTATTTGAGCTTTTTTCCTGTTTATTGGAGATGCATCTCCATCTGAACTCCCATCAGGAGTCGCAAATGTACTTAACAAATGTTCATGACTCACCAGTCCAGCCAGCTTATACATGGCTTTGACTGGCTCTTGAAAGTACAATTCAGATGTAACAAATTCACCCAGAGACCCTCTGGCAGCATTGCAGGGAGGGGAAATGCAGCACATACCATTAAAATTACCACTGGAATCCCAGCTATCCCGAATGTGGTTTTTGTTAGAGGGAATTTTATATGTTGCTGGAGCTACGAGCTTGCCAGTGTTTGTTCAGGGGAGATGGCTGCACATGGAAAGTAGAGCTGAACAGTGCTGCTTTCAGCCATGCTTGTCATAAGAGGGCCTGGTTAGGATCCTTCTCATGTGCTTGCCTAGATCCTCTAGTCCTGATCTGCAATACTTGGTGTTGATTTTGGTCCTAGATTTATCATAAAGGTCACGCTGGGTTAGTGCTGGATCGAGTCAAAGGGAAGGGGTGTATCAGCTGTGGTGCTCTTTCACATGTGAGCTTTGTCAGCATTTGAACCCCTCTCACGCAGGGAAGGACTATTTGTCCCAGCACAGCAGAGTCACTCACTCCCCGAGGGTGGGATGGGAGAGAGAATCAGAAGAGTGAAAGTGAGAAAACTTGTGGGTTGAGATAAAGACAGATAAGTAAAGCAAAAGCTGCACGCACAAACAGAGCAAAACAAAACAAGGAATTTATTCACTGCTTCCCATTGGCAAGCAGATAGAAGTCCACCAACTATTTAGAATTGCTTCCTCCTTCCTCAATAAAATACTTGGGTTTGGGGTAAAACTCAAGCTGGTGATCCTATCACATGTAAGAATTTTAAGTAGACTTAAAAAAAAAATAATCCTCCATCTTTCAGATTTTAGAGAAATGACCTGTGAGTGGCGGGAATCTCATTCTGAGCATGCCTGCTTGGCATCTATCTGTAGAAACATCCGCTAACTTATCATACCCCTGTACAGTGTTTTCCGGTGTTCACAAAAGAATACACAGATAAGGGCAAAGCAGCTCACTGGCTGGTGTTCCTCGTGGTTTTTGGACTGTGATATACAAGCATGGTGTATTTGTCCAGCACTATCAGGACAAATCTTTCCGTGTTTCTTAACAATCCACTTGCTTCCATAGGAAATGGCTCCTGTGTGCAAATTGCTTGTTGTTTTGCCTTCTGCTTTCATCCATGGATGAGTAAGGAAAAGCTCCTTCCTCTGCTATGGCTCTGGAAAGATTTTGTCACCCAAGTGGGTTTCCAGCCTGAGGGAGGAAGGGTTAGGCAGAGAAATCTTGTTTTGAAAGGAGCACACTGTGCCCTCCTTGGCCTGCTTTCCTCTCTCTTCTATGAGAACTAAAAGTATTTGTAGTAAGAAGTATTTGCAGTCTCAGTTTGTAACTGTCTTCAAGCAGGAAGTTAGAGCAACTTTCAAATACCAATTTTCTGTTTTCTCAGATGGCAAATTAGTAGCTGCCTAAAAAAAAAAATCAGACCTTTCCCCATGCTTAAAAATTAAGCAAGATACTACTTATGCCCTTCCTTGCACTTTGTTTTTAAGGTTTGGTAGCCAGCCTGGTTTACTTAACTGCTCAGGGACCAAATAGATGTTAAAAATGTTTTTAACCAATTCGATGCTCTGAAGGCAGATTTCTGAGCACAGCATATGCATCTGTCTGGTGTGTATGTATGATGCTGATGCTGTTTTAGCTTATAGGTCTTTGTAGCAGAGAAGATGGGTATGGATACTGCCTCTTGGAAATAGATGAAGCCTGTCCCTCAGTCAGCAATTTAATTTCCCATGCACCTCCCAGGCTGTTTTAATGGCTTGTCAGAGGTTCTGCACACCAAACTGGCAGAAAGATCATAGGACAGCCTTTGTAAATGAAATTTAAATGTGTTTGGTACTAAGATACTTCATACTTGGGTGATGTGTTAAGTTCATTTTAAAAAGAAAACTGTTTGAAAATACATATTTCATTTGATGGGCAGAAATAGTTATTTGCCTGTCATCTGGCATCGAACACCAGCTCATCACCATCACTCCTGAGGAAGGGAAACAAGCATGTTTTGGTCTCTGACAGGTGCAGTGTAATCGGAAAATTGTATTTTAGTTTTTTCCTGCAGTTAAGAGTGGATCTCCCAAATGCTCCTGCGTGGATGGCCTGTCCTTAAGTGTGATTCCCTCTTTTGGTGCAGTATCAAATAGTTGCCCCACAGCAAGTTACTGGAAACAAACTGTGCTTTAATAATGAACTATTGCAACATATACAGGGTAGAGGTCTGGCATTTTCCCTAAGACAGAACTAGTGAAATCTGTTTTGGGAGAAAAGTGTGAAGGATTTCCAGGAAGAAAGCTAGTGATTGTGGAGCTATTACAGCTGTAGAACAAGATGTTGAAACTTAAACTGCAGCTGTTCACGAGGTGCACTAGCAGGCATAGCACTTAGAGCTTGTGTATGACAAGCACCTAGGTAGTGAGAGTCTAGTTTTAAGGCTGTAACCTTGTGACACACACTGAGGATAAAATGCCTTAATCGGCTTTTGTCCAGCTCCAGCTTGAAAAAGGTTTGTCATCATCTCATTTGAGCAAATAGAAAACATTGAAAGCTGACTGGCTGGCATTTTCAATGTCACCTTTTTGTTTGTAAAATCAGCAACAAGGTATTCTTAAAAAGGATCATGGAAGATTAGGAGTGAACAGAGGGGAAAATATGGTTTAAAAATGTTTCCTGGGTGTTTGAGATGTCTTTTGTCAGTTGCATTGCTTCTGTTCGAGTGTATCTGGTCTGTGAATGTATTCTATTGCAGTGATGAGAAAAACAAAGCCATGTGCTTTTAAAACAAACAAACCAACCTCCAAAACCTAAAAACCTGCCTAGAAATGGTGAGTGTGATGCACAGGGTTAGTACCTAGGGCTGCTTTTATCAATAACTAGCATTTCTGCTGGGAAGGCACTATCTTTCAAGAAACTGAAATACAGACACTGGGGATTGAGAACTGTGCTAGAAAATTTGTATGGCATATGCTGTGCTGTCTTGGTTCTGCTCACGACAGAAAGTTGCAGAGATTGACGTATTTGCCTTTCTCTATTATCCATGTGTGCTAGATAAAGGTCTAAATGAAGCAAGACTTTGGCAGTTAAATAGTAACACTTGTATGGAGGAACATCACATCAGGGGATTTGATAAGTAAATTGAAGGTGGTGTGGTTGTTTTCCTAACAGATGTAGGGCTTACCTTGTGCTAGGGACCACGGATGAACTGCAGTTCCTGAGCCTCTAAGCTTTTGATGCGAGTGTCCTTACAGAAAACATCATTAAGAGGATTTATAGGTTTGAACCACTTTACATATGGGTTGCAGTATCTCACTGACAGTAACATAGAAAGCCAGACATAAAGCAGTGAATTAAATCGATTCCCAAGTCTTGACCACAGGCCCATTCTTCCCATGAGCCACAGATGCACTTTTCATGCCACGTCAGTGCACCAAGCCCAGTCCTACTGGTGCAATTGCCTTGGTACTTCTGACCTCCCAAGTTTCACGTGAAGAGTAAAAACAGCTGCTGCACCTGTATTTCTTACTCAGACTTCCCCAGGGTTACCTGCCAGGGGAATTTTGCCCTGTCTCAAGGGTGATGTCTCTTACAGATGCTCTGCCAGTATGTGGCAGGGCCAACACATAGAGTATGGCAGGGGGAAACTGTGACCCTGCTCACAGGAGATGTTACCATAGCTCCCAGACAGGAGATGCAGTCACTGAGCCCATGAGAGCTGAATCAGTTCAGATTGAGGAGGCTGGGTGGTGTGAATGCACTGGATTGCCACAGGAGCACACATGGTGCAGATACATGATGTGGGATCATTTGCTTTTGTAATGTAGTTGGGGCTAGTGGAGAGTACTGTAGTGCAGGAGAGGGCATGTGTTCAGCATTACACCTTCTCAGAGACCTCAGCATCTTGTTGCTGTGTCTGAAGGAGATGGCTGGAAACCTTTGGTAGGGGGACTGATCCTAGCAGAGAATGAGCATCTGCTTATTCTCTCATGCAGAAGGCGTTGGAGCCTGCAGGCTTGTGTTTCTGACAGTCAGGAGCCTGAGAATAAATGTCACTGAAAATAAGTCTTGTGGTGGATGATACAGATGTAAAGTTCTGGGGTGTTTCGGTTTTCATTATTGTTCTTCACTGGAATAAATGAGGATGGTCAGACCCAAATAAGGCCTCAAAAGAGGAACCAGGCATGCTTGGGGTAAAATGACAAACTGGAAGTTCACACCAGTATATTTTTCAGCTGAAGCTCCCTGTTCTGAGTAACTAACTACTGTGCTGGGTGGGACTGGGCTTGTGGGCGCACATGTGCTTAACCATTTGCAAGACTTGTGCCTCAGGTGCCAGTTACAGGAGTAGTTACAGTTTAGTAATTTGTATCTGCTTCATCTGAGTGAGTGGGAGATGAATAGGTACAAATTAATAGTTGCTGTTCATTTGACCGCTCTGTCCTTGGTGTTTTTTAGTTGTTTGTTTGTTTGTTTTTTTTTAAGCTCTAAGTAGAGACTAGTCATCTTTTTCCTACTGGATAAGACTGTACACAATTATTACATGAATAAATTTGAGGTGGGTCTCTAAGCACAGATTTGTAGTGATGGTTTCTTTGTTCTAAGTGCTTATCTTACAAACATGGGAACTGATTTTTTTGATGAATCACTGCATAGGGCTTTTTTGCTTGAACTATTTGCTTTGCATAACTAGTATCATAATATGTTAGCTCTTACAAAAAAAGTAAAACCAAACCTTCAGGCTCAATCATTTAGAAATGAGCTTTTAATTCTGTTCCTGCACTTACAGGAATATTTTTTTTTTTATTAAATATACTTCAGTACGTAATATTTTTCTTGCAATACAGTCATCATGCTTGTAGCCTTATTTCAGTTACTTGTGAAACTCATTTTGAGCAGTGAACCATGTATCGTCCAGTCATTTAATTGGAAATATTCAAACTCCTCTCACTGAGAAAAATCACTGACTCAATACATGAAGTTTAAATGATACATTTCAGGCTTTCACTAAGCAATGAGATTATTGACTGGATTTGGGTTAATGAAATAATAAGTTATTGTCTCTTTAGTTCTCCATTTTTGAACTTGTTGCCCGTTTGAATAATTCCTTAGAATAAATTAGACTACCTTAAGAATTTTGCACTGAAGCTATTTGCACTGAACTAAAATATTACCAATGCTGGTTCAGGTTTTAGATAACACTAAAAAGGAAGCAGGGAAGCTTTTACAGAAGTGTCTCGCTTTTTCTGTAAAGAACTAATATATTGTTGCATTTTTTTTCCACCTTTGAGAGCATAGTGGCAGGTTCCAATGTATTTTAAATCTTCCACTGAATGAAGAGTTTTGCATTCTAGAAATCCTCAGCAATAATGACAAACCCCTCCTGAATTAGGGCACTTTTTCAAGCCAGCTGCTTCCTGATAATCAGCATGTCACTCCAGCAGTCTGCATAAATGCTGCTCTCTAATTAGAGTTACAAGCCTTGTTGAGAGCTCACATGGCCCTTCCTCTTCATCTCCTTAAATCCTGGGCCAGGTCCCAGCCTGAATTTGCATCACTCTGCAGTAGTTTAATATATTTAGAATCCGTGTTGGTTTCTGAGATTGAGATCAGAATCACTTTGCTTACAGGTGTGGAAATTTCAGTGGAGCATAGAAAATATTTTGATTGCTTTAGCTAATAATTTAAGGAGGGCAACTTGTCCAGTTTAGAAGTGACTGGAATTCACTTTTCTTAAATAGAGTAAATACTAACAGTGAAATGGAATGTAGGTGCCCTTAGCCATTGCTACAAACCATAGCTGAAAAGATGGGCTTTTATGGAAGGAACTCCTGCTATGAGAACCTGGAACCTTTCTGCTGCTATCAAAGTAAGTAGGGTGTGTTTCAGGAGCTGTCTTGAAAATATACCATGTGGGAAGTGTCCAGTTCTTCCTGTAGAAAACATCCTCATTTGCATTGTGAAATGGTTCTCTGAGGGGACCAGTACTAGGGGCGGACATGCTAAGGTTTAGGAGATGCCAATTCCAGCTCATTTTCCAGCCTACCGTGGGATTTTGGCCTGCCTGTTAGCATTGTCTATATGAGATGTCTTTACCATTGAACTGCCTCTCAGAACTTGTTACCCTGCTGTTTGCCTCCTCACTGAGTAATTTACAAACTATTCCTCTCTGAGAAACACTGCCAGAGATGACATCTAGAACAGACTGTTGTAAGCTTTGGGTAAGAGCTGTCTCTGAAAGACACTTGGTGCCTGGGATGCCAGCTTTCAGATGCAGTTCTGGGTTCCTCTACTGAAGAATTCTGGCTTAGTCCAAATGCCAGTAACTGTGTTGAATGTGTCAGCTCGTGTGTGAATCTAAAGAGGAACCTGAATAAAGGTAGGAACGAACAGGTAGAAATAATTTTTGAAGTTCTAATCTGTCTTTGTCCTTTTTTTCCTTTCTGCAACATTTTGAAGGACGCACGCCAGAAGTTCCGCTCTGTGCTGGTTGAAGCAACAGTAAAACTGGATGAACTGGTAAAGAAGATTGGAAAAGCTGTAGAAGACTCTAAACCTTACTGGGAAGCTCGAAGGGTGGCCAGGCAGGTAAGAACTTTTGCCTTAGAAGCTTATGCTGGTAGTTGGAGAGCACATAGTGATTGCATTGCTTTCCTGCTATTAATAACACTGTAAGCATATACACTTGGCTGATGCTAGTCTGTGTCTTCAGTTGCATGTCAGCCATGGGAATTGATGGCAAAAGTGTATTTCTTCACAACCACAGCTGCACATGTTCTTCAGTCCAGGAACAGCTACAGCAAACACAATAGCAAAAGACTGGTTCTTTTCTCCTCTTGTTATCAATGGTCTTTCAGAACCCTGCTCTTTCCTATCAGTAGTTGTAATTATTTGAACATATAGTGTAGACTTTGTGTTTCTGCTTTTTCTTCTTGCTTAGCAGCCAAATGGCTGCAATTGGAAGCTGCTGGGAAAGAGGCTGGAGTAGGGCAGACTTGGGGCAACCTGCAGGGTTTGGTGCTGATTAGGCTGTGATGAAGCTAAATGTGGATATAAAGTTCTGGGATGAATGTGCTAAATGTGGCTCTAAAGTGTTTTGGTCTGGGGAGAAGCTGACCTCTGCTTTCTCTACTGCCATCAAGACCTTACCTCCCTTTCCCCAGCTACTACTTGATTATTGATAGGCCTGTGTGGCTGAGGTAAGGAAGGATGAGGTGCGGAAATAAGGGTGTAACCTGCTGGCTGAAGGGAAAGCAAGAGAGCTTGTGAGATATCAGGCAGCTTCTCATTTAGGGAAGAAGCTGCTGAGTGTTGAGTGTGTGGTGGCTTAGGCAGTGCTTCTTCTTGGTGTCTGTAGTGGGGTTTGCTGGTGTCTGAGGCTTTTTGTTTTTTCCCCAAGGGAAGGCTGTTCCTGGTTGCTCTTTGTGTTTTCTCTTGAGGCAGGGAGAGTCAGGAAGAACTGCCTGGAGCTGCTGCTTCTGTGCTTGGCTGGAAGGATGTGTGAGGTGGTGTCTGTGGCTGGGTAGCCAGGATGTGATTGTGTTCAAGGGGAGAGTGAGAGATGGGGTAGCATGTATGAAATACATGAAAATTACAGAAGGATTTTGTTTGAGAAAATAGGTAAGAGATGAGGCTGAGGGATGAGAAGAGTCATGTAGATATGTGCCAGATGGCACAGGGTAAGAGAAGGGGAGAGAAGAGAATGCATCCTCAGAACAATGCACAGGAAAGGGAGGCATAAACACAAACTTCATTTGAAACTTGATGAAGCAGGAATTGGGTTGATGGGATGTGTCGTTCAAGATAATATGTGAGTGTGTTGATGCTTTAAATTGTGCAGCATTGTTTTGAAGCCATTGTCTCAAGTGATGGGGATGAAGTGGAGGGCTTTTATGCTTAATCCTACAGACTAGTAGTGCAGCAAATAGGTAAACTCTGCTTCAAAGCACAGTAAGTAGAGTATCTGCTTCTCTCTGCTGGCTCTGAAAGCAAACCCTGCTCATGGGGCCTATGGTGTGTTGATGGGTGATGTGCTAGAGATATACCAGTAGTGACCTAGAGAAGTTAATAACAAAATAAAGTGCAATTTGAAAAAAAAAAATCCCCAAAACCCTGCCTTGAGCATGACCTTATACTTCTATTACTGTAAATAGCTATGTAAGGCACAGCATGCATAGGACTGCAAGAGTTATACTTGGAAAAGTCAGTGGTAGAAAAGCGTACTTTGCAGTATGATAAAAAAAAAGTCCATTGACTTTGAGGTTTGTAACATCAAACACTGAGAGCGATGAACTTTGCTCTCTGTCCTGAAGTTGGCAGCCCATTATGTCCTGGAAATGTAATTTTGTATTGTTATGTCTTTGCTACTTTTGAAATCCATTCAGTCATTCTGGTTCAAAGGTGCTTTGCAAGACCAAAAAGAAAAAGAAGAAACCCAAACCACTGAAGGTCCTTAAATTAGTAGAATTGCTGCTCTGGTATTTGGCTTGATAGAGAGAGCCATATTTTTCTCCCAGTCCATTCTGTCACTAGCTAGGTTTAAATGCCATTTATCCCAGATCTGCTGATTTGCCACACACTCAGTTTTCTTTTAATTCCTTGATAGAATTTTATTTTAAAGCAGGAATTCCCCTTCTAACTGCTCATTTCACTTTTTTCCACTTTGTGTTAGGGAGCTGGTCATGGAACAGAGCTCCCTGGAAGATGGTCTCTGGTTTCCCTTTGGCTCTTTGTCTAATCTTAAAATAGAAAATGTGAGGGCCAAGAGGAGTACTAGCATTGAAGGACAGCGAATCTATCTGGAAACTGGGAAGATTGTAAAGATTAGTATGAGCCATCAGTAAAGCATCTGCCTAAGGAGTTTTTTTGGTTTTAATTTAGCCTAGAAAAGTTCCATTTATCTGGGAGCAAATACACTGTATTAAGGCAGGGAGAAGGGCTGAGTAGATAAGGAAATGTGAAACTGGAGGAATGTACTAGAATATTAACATAGTTAGATGCCAATTCCCATCTTTCTTTTTACTTTTATTTGTAAAACTGTAGAGAAATGATGGCAACAGCTTTCTATTTTTTCAATATAAATTTATAATAACATCTAACCTATGAAGAATTGTCTTCCTCCTCCTGTCTTTACAGTTATTTTAGAGCCATTAGGCTGCCTCCAAAAACATAGGCATAAGTTTCTTGGAGGTTAAAACAGCTTTAATTAAACAATAAGGGAAATATGCATGACTGTACTTGTAAGGGAAAGGGAAGTGTAAGTTCTTGTTTGTTGTTCTCAGTAAAGGGAAGTAAAAATATGGCCTATAAATTGTAAGTCTTTTGGGACTAAAGAACTGCATAATTAATGACATTTAGTTTGGCAGAAATGCAGGAGTTGTCCAGAGTGACTTGCATGTAAGATGTCAGTTGCAGGGTGAGTTGCCTGATACAAGTTGTATTAAGTCACATTGAGAAGCTTACTTTCACTTGGCACCAGCATGATTCTCTTTTGGAAATACCTGTTTGATCTATTAAGATAAAACTCAATAAAAAAGGTATGAGGGCAGTGACATGGGGGCAGCGAAAAACAGGTCATCAGCTCAAGTGTGACACTGGAGAAGCTTTAGGACCTTGAGCCCTTTTATCTACCCACCCTTATCCCTGCTTTTGCAATCCTGTCTTGGCAGAAGATGGGGAATTCAAAACAAATTAACTCCCCCGTGCAAAAGTCCTGTAGCATCTTGTTTGTGTAATGTTTGCCAAGAGAGCCTCACCTTGGCCTTTCTCAGGATGAAACTTTGTTTTAACAGAACAATGGCCCTTTAGCATTAAGATTTGAGTACTTTGCCCTCCAAAATAGTGGCACAGGGAATCAGGATGCTGTCTGTTGGCACCAAAGCAGTAATACTGGGCTTTTGCTGAGATTGAAGTGAGAGCTGGCTAATACTCTTACCCCTGTAGTTTTCTGCCAAGACAACTTTGTTGTGATTCCTCATCTGGTACACCAGTGGACCTTTTGTGTTGATTGCAGGCACTCATTACTTTTAGAGCATTTTGATTCAAATGTGTTGTTTAATGAAATTTTAAAGTATTTCTGCTGCAAGAACTTTTTTGTGGTTTGCATATTGTCTTTTCATGTTATTCTTTAACTGATACCATAATGCCCACGTTTAATGGAAGAACCCTGGCATATAGCAGAGGATTGTGCATTTATACAAGTAGTGACCACATTGCAGCAGTATGAAATTCCTGTAATCCAGAAGGTGGTCCAGGTTCTAAGTGTTCAGAAGATCAAACTTCCCATGTCTGTTTGGTGTGGGTGTTGGTTTTTTTCTTTTCTTTCTTTTTTTTTATTTTCCACTAGTAATCCTTCTCCGTAGCTGACTAGTCAAAGAATTAGACTTTTCTTGCCTAAAGGTAATGGGGAAAAAGGGTGAAGTTGCCAGGAAACATTAATAATGTAAACAGAAGTCTTGAGCCTCTGAAGTAAGGAGTGTCTTAAGCCACTGTTGACTTAACATTTTGGAGGGCTGGGGCTATAGAGTGCCTGTGCAATAGTGTTCACAGTAGTGTCTGAGCGAGTGATAGAGCTGGGAGGTGTGTTACCTCCGCAGTGACAGCATGTCCTGGGACTGGATGCTGTGCAAAAGCAAGTGTGGTCTGTTGCATAAATCACTGGGCTGGTAGGAGCTGATTTTGTGCTCCTGCCTGGCACAGATAAATGACTTCGTCTCTCTCTTAGTTCCAGTGTAAAATGAAGCTGTCAGGCTGCTGTGAAGCCGAGTTCATTAAGCGAAGTAAAAGCACTTTGGGGTCATTGGGTGAGAGGTGCCATTAAAACACTGTTATCTGTACATCATCACTTGTGAACCCATGGACAAATTGAACAGGAGAACTTGCCTTTCTGCTGTGCTTCTGATGGAAAAAGAAGCTGATAAAAAATGTGTTCCCACCCCCACAAATAAAACAACCCATGCATTTGTAGTGACCCTAAACTGAATAAAAGCCCTGGGAGTATTGCTTTTAATTAAGTTTTAGCATTTATTGGCTTGTTTTTGGTTCTTGTTTGTTTCTTTGTTTGTTTTTGGTTGGATTTTTTTGCAGGGCGAGGAGTTAATATTTTAGTCCTCAGTATTGGCTCAAATTGGGAGTAGGTGAGGATGCTTTGCTCAACTTTAGTACTGAACTTGTTTGGGAAGGACCTTGTTTTGCTTTGTGATAGTCCCTTCATCTCCCCTGTCTCGTTTAGGTTTTGCAAAAAAGTGTCAGAAAACTTGCTTCAGGCAAAAATAGATGAAAGATCTATGCTAGGTTACATCTATGTGTATCTCTTACTAAGGGACCCATCTGTACCATGTATTCATACAACAATATGTTGAAGGATATGCACGTTCTGCTTCCTCTTGAGTCAAGTCTTCCTGGTTTGATTTTACAACTAATTCTTCTTTTCATGTTGTTGGCATACTTTCTTAAGCAGCACTCTTTTATCTCAAAAGGCTTGGAAAAACACACTGGAATCAGTATGTACAAAAGGTCTTCCCCACTGGTGTCTAGGCATATCTGAGAGAAAGTGCAGTTGATTGTGTTCAGCAGAGACAGCTAACCTGTCCCATTCACTGCAACTTTTTATGTAGTGGTGCCCTTTCTCTCACCTCACTAATAATCTTTCTCTCATGTAATATTCTATGCTGGATTGCCACATCTGTGTGCAGAGATCAGCTGACAGAGCAAAGAATTATTGGGAATGAGCCTTCAGGTATTCAGATCCTGGGTCTCCATTCTGCTAGTCTTCATGAAACTGAGGAGAGCCCAGTTAGCAATGGGAAATCATTTCCTCTCTCAAATGTGAATTTTGGTTGGTTTTGACCAGTGGGATCAGAAGTTAATAGTGGACACCAGTAGACCAAGGTGGGTGGTTAGCTTTACCTACTGAAGTGTTTAGTGTCTGGTCTAGGATAATAATTTGGGCCTTTAATCACTAATTGTAATTAGGGGTGGGAGGTAGATGCATGTGAAAAGTGTTCTGATATGCATCCCTTCTCAAACGCAAGGGAGTTCAGGCATCTCATCTTGGGATGTTTAGCCATTTGAAAGTTGTCGGGTGAATCCTGCACCAAGTGGTTCAATGGATCTAACATCCGAAGTGAATCAGGATCAAAAGTAGCTGCTATAATCTTGCAGAACAGGAACTGAGGAGGAACAGAGCCACTTGATGGTGAAGGTGGGAGGAGTATAAGCAGATAAGCACACTTCCCTAGTTGGAAGAGTCTTCCTCAGCAGATGAGGCTGATATCCTTCTTTGCAGAGATCAGGACTGCAGTGCCACTAAATGAATAAAACTTTCCAAAGTGGCCATGGCATCTCATCTTCTAAGTGTTCAGCTTGAGATGTCTGAAAGTAGCAAGTATGAAAGTTACAGATGGTAACTTCCTTAGCTCAGAAGACAAAAGCTTTTTAAATCCATGTAACTTGGAGGTTCAAAACTGCCAATCACCCTTAAAAATTAATTAGGAACTGGAAACTATGGTCTTGCCAGTGTCAATTCCTGCAGCACCCAAGTTTCCTATCCAAATTCGCTCCGTGAGTGAGAACTGATAGGATCACAGCACCAGCTGTCTCTGTTGTGGAAAGGAGGGCAGCATTGAGTGTGGATGACAGCTCCTGGATCCAGTTCCAACAGTGGTAAATATCCCTCTGGTTCCTAGCCTCTAGATGTGTTATACTTCAGTATATTTACTTCTCATATCATAAGGAATCTCCTTTCCCATCCTACTTTTATCAGCTGAAGTCCTGATGCTCACATTTAAGACAATAAGGAGTTAAGACTGATTTGTGTTATCTGGTAAGCTTATCTTGGCAAAAAAAAAGGTGGAGGGAGAGGGAACTTGAGAAGCAAAAATTAAATGTCAGCAGAACTGTGACAGACTTGCATTCCTGTTTTGCAACTTGCCATGGAGCTAGTAAAAAGCAAAATTATTGGCACAGTTACAGTGGAACAACCAACTGACCTTTCCTGGCTGAAAGTGTGTTTCTGGTTAACTATTTAGAGACCAAATAACTATCATGTGAATTTGCATTTTCAAAGGAAGGAATACAGAAACTTGAAAATTAACTTTGACAAACCTTCTACGAATCCTCCCAGCCGTTCAAGAAAAACTCAAAGACCCAGAGTACTTGACTGCTTTCCTTGGCTCTAGTTTGGTGCTGTGTTATTGTTAAGTAATCATACAACCATGAAATGGTTTGGGTTGGAAGGGACCTTAAAGATCAATTAGTTCCCACCCTGCTGCCATGGGCATGGATGCCACCCACTAGATCAGGTGGCTTAATGCCCAATCCAACCTGGCCTTGAACGCTTCCATGGGTGGGGCATCCACAATTTCTCTGGATGACCTGTTCCAGTACCTTCTGAATAAGTAATTTCTTCCTGACATGTAGTCAAAATCTCTCCTATTTTACTTTAAAAGCATTCCCCTTGTCCTATCAGTAGGACTTTTTTTCTTTTTACATTTTGTATTATTTGTGTTTTGTATGGATGTTACTCCTCCAGCTGTTTGCAATAACCAGTCTGGGCTGGCAGTATAGGTTGTGTTGTTTGTGCTCTGCTTGTGCTGATAGTTTGCCCTTTTAACTGGAGATGCTGTGTGGCAGCTGCCCTGGTGGCTCTTGGGGAGCCTCACAGCACTGTGAGATGGAGGAGGGAATGATGGCTGGATAAGGAAGGTGGGGTTAATGATGTGAGAAGCAGTTTACTCCCCAGGTCTGTAAATCAACCATATGGAAATTGCTGTGATTTTCTTTTTAGATTACTTGGGTTGGTGGGGTGGAGAGGTAGGGGAGCAGCTCCCTTCCTGAACTGGGACTTACTGTTAGTGGTTGAGAAACTCATCTGTGGGATGGAGGCTGATGTGATGACCTTGGCTAGCACTGCGGCAGGCCAGGCACAGGAGAGAGGGAGTCAGGCAGGCAAGACAAGCCTTACCTGGGAAGAGATGGCTGGGATGCTCTGAAGGGAAGAGAGACGTGGAAGTTGCTATGTGGGCAATTGGGAAGCCCAGAGCTGTGAAGAAATGGTAAGGAGATGAAATAAATGTAGGTGAGCTGTGCAAGAAGTGCCTGAAACCATGAAGCATGGAGGCTGTGGGTTGTACCTGATGGCCTATGAAGTTTTGTGTGTCCTTTTTTCCTTTTTGCTCCCTATGGGCCTGCTCTAGGCCTGAACCCCTTCTTCCCACAGACTTTTTCATTTTTTTATTACAAAACACATCATTAAATCTTGGGGAAGTCATGTCGATGTGACGTCAGTCCTCTTGAGAAATACGGAGTTCCCGTTGCTGTGATCCCAGGGGGTGTTCTCAGTATATTAATCTCGCTTTCCACATGGCTGCAGGGCCAAGCACCCATCTGAAGAGGAAATAAGCCAAGCAAGGGAATATGTAATTTTATTATTGAGGGTGAGGAGTCATTTCCTCGACTTCCACCAGGGAATCCACTGAGTTTCGTAAACTGTATTTCTAAAACAGGATGTACTTTGGGTTCAGTCAAGAAAATGTTTTGCCACACTCAGAATTTTGAGTGGGGGTTTTTTTGTGCTCTCTGATCATGGTTGCACAGTTGTGTTTGAACCCCCCTGAGTAGTGTGTAGGAGTTCCTACCTTGCATTCAGCTGCATGTGCCTCTGTGTTTCACTGCTGCCGGACGGAGCTTATGCTTAATGTATTCTGTTTGCTCCACCTGAATGCTTAAAACCTGGAAATTGTATTTTAAGTCTTGAATTACGATTCTGTTGCATTTTTCTTCAGGCCAAAATAGCAACAAAACCTAAGAAGCAAGGAGCTTAGGTAGACTTACCCGGGTCAAAAAGCGAGGTTTTATCTGGCTGATTTACGTTATTTATTAAAGTTTAAGTATGACTCAATATGACTTCTGTATTCTGGTTTTGTCATCTGGTTGAGCAGTGTGATATTCAAGCATCTCAAACTAGCTGTCCTTAAACTACTGAGAAGATAACAGATGTTGTCTAGTCAGATTTGGAAAGTTCTGCCAAAGATCTGATCTGTGAAAGAAAGCTCCTTAATGTGTTTGTCTTCCCATCAACCCTACTAATGCAGGATAGTGGGTCAGTGTGACTGGAAGGTTTTTACCGTCTTAATCCTGGGCAGATGGAAATTTGCCCCACGTTTGGGAGCACTAACAACTGCTAGTTCACAGATGAACTGAAAAAAAAAACCTTACCTGATTCAAATTTAGTGCTTGGTTGCTTATAGTTCCTGCAGACTAGGTGGCATCTGTAGCAATATCATCTGTAAATACTGTGTTCTTGGATAGTAGGAACTAATTTTTAACCACTTGTTTGCTGAAATACCTGTAGTGTCCCTCCTTTAAAAATCAGATCTCTTGTGTCTCTCTGTGCTTTCTGTGCCTCAGTGAATGGGTCTAGTTATTTTGGGTTTGTATTTATACACCCTACATTTTTGTTTGATGTGAGGACTACTCTGTTGATGGATGATTAGTTTGTATAAGCTATTGATGCAAAAACTGTAACTGGTTTTCTCATCGTTACTGGTTGATGTGCCTTGGAGGTTTCCATTACGGAAATTTGTTAGCTGTGCACTGTAAATTAGAGGTTCTTCCTCTTCTTCTTTTGTTTGTAGAAATAGA
Source organism: Manacus candei (assembly GCF_025592945.1). Taxonomy (NCBI): domain Eukaryota; kingdom Metazoa; phylum Chordata; class Aves; order Passeriformes; family Pipridae; genus Manacus; species Manacus candei. The sequence continues at coordinate 3,816,414 of NW_026138074.1, read as the reverse complement.
AGAAAATACTGTTTTGTTTTGAAGAATTATTTGTTTTACTGTTTTGAAGAATTTATCTAGAAGAGAGGGAGAAAATGACTCTTGTGGTGTCTCTTTCTCCCACTTTCCCCAACCACCCCAAAGCCTATTTCATTTCTCAGCTATGAGATGGCAGTAGTACAAAGCCAGATAGCTGTTCAACCTCCTCTCCATTAATTGTCAAGAATCCAGTGACCTAATTATTTTTCCTACCTTCAAGAATGTTTTTTTTCTTGTTGTTTTTCTTCTGTTGTGAAATACTAAAAGTGTTGTGCAAGTAGGTCTCGAGTATTGGAATGCTGGGGTAGGTAGGTGTGGAAATACTCTCTGTTCTTTTGAGTAACAAGGAGAGGGCTAAGACAGGAAAACTTGGGTTTTTTTTATATATGTCAGCTGATTTAGGCAGAAAGCAGTGATACAGGTGATCTGGATACTGTGCTTAGCCACAGATGCAATGGCAGATGCTGGAAGTGGCGGGAAGGTATAAATAGCTCTCAAAGGGTGCTGGAATGTGAAAATAGAAGTGAATTCCTTTTTCCTCTACTGTTGTCTGAAGATTTGATTAACATCATATTGCATCCTCTTCAATTTGTTAAAACCCAAGAGGTTAGATAGTGCGTTCCTTTGTGTAGCTGTAACACTCGCATAGCTATTGCCAAAAGGCAAATGTACAGGAAAAAAATAATTTAAAGGAAAGACTGCCTTGCTTTGTTCTCTCTCACTATTTCCCCTCCCAATTTTTTCTGTTCACTAGTTAAGGCTATTTTAAGAGATTGTAAGCCACAGACAGGATAATCTGTTAAAAATAGGAGTTGGCATTTGAGCCTGGGTGACTTGAGGTCAGGGTGATATCCTATGTACCTGTTTTGTGGGTAATTGCTCAGGGGTGACTGCTGAAGGCAGTACAGGTCCTGCAACCTTGGGGAAGTTGTTCATCTAACTCGGTCTTTACTGTGTATAGTGGTCTAAATAGGTGGGAGTTTATTATGAAATGATAAATGCTCATGCTAGGGGCTGCTGCCAAGACAGATATGATATAGATGTTGGTTACTGCCTTCTAGATGTACTTCATTATGACTTCTAGTAAAACAGTATGAATTTATGAGCTCTTGTTTGTTCTTGCTGGAAAAGATTATCTGAAGAGCCTAATTCCTGTGCAGCATGTGTGGGAATGGCTCTGCATCGACAGTTTCTGTGAGAAATATCTTTCAGTTGCAGTAGAACTTGAAGTTCTACTATTAAATGAGAAATTTTGCTGCCAGAATGTGGAAGAAATGTCCATCTCTTTTAGATATGTCTGTGTCTGGTGGGTGGGTGGTTGTGGTTTTTTTTTTTTTTTTTGCTGTAGTATGGTTTGGGTTGATTGGTGGGGTTTTCTGTTTTCATTTGGTAAAGGGTGCTAATGGTTTGTTCTCAAAGGAGAATTTTATTGCTGTGAAGTGGAATTGACATTTTCTCTATTCCTGCTGCTACCTAGACTTTTCCTTCATGGAATGGATTTAGCACTTCATTTGTCCAGGGTACCACCTGCAACTGTTTCTTTTAAGTGAAGCAAGCCTGTGAGTCACATGTGCTATGGTGTCATATAATTCCATTAGGGAAAACTTTAAAGGGTCAATAGATAGTTATCTTCAACGTGTCCCTTAAGAAAATGACTGTCTTAAAAGTAGCTGTGAGCATGCAAAGATGTACAAGGTTACCCTGGGGCTTTCTTCCAGAGCATATCTCTGCTCTTGAGGATGGGCAATTGCTGGTGGGTGTGAGGCTTTCTGGGAACTGGGAAAACATGTCCAGAGCAGCCCATCAGCCAGGTGAAACTCCTACCCACATGCCTTGTCTTGGTTTCTGCCAGTATGCATATACAAGGTGTGCTTTCAGAGCCAGGCTGCCAATCCCTTGCCAACACTCTGGAAACTTCTGCTTAAAAACATTTGCTGCTTTGGTGGCAATTATGTGAGACAATGATTCAGTGTTTCTCCTGAATTTATCTGTTGCATCTGTATGTGCTGAATATTTATTATCTAGGATAATTAGCAAATCCACTAAGGCAGGCAGTGTACCTCTTGCAGGGTGCATTTGTGGGAGTTTGTTCCTTGCTTCTATATTTAATTCCAGCAAAGGAAGCTGATGCCAGGTGTAGATGAGTATGTAGAGCCTCTCTAAACCTAGAAACCAGCTATAAACCCTAGGCTCTCTGAGTCACTGCCTGAGCTCTCACGCTGCAGGTGCATATTGCCCGGAGGATTATCTTGATGTTTTTCTCTCTTAATAAGATCTTTTACCTTGGAGAGAAAAGCTTGGACATATTCTATGATCCCCTCTTCCAGAAGGCAGCAGCTTAATAATTTTGGCCACAAACAAGTGCACAGCTAACAAGCAGATGGCAGTGAGTGCCCAAGAAGGCTGTGCCTGGATGGTATTAGGCTGAATAAAATGTCATACTCTGGTGCCATAGACTTGTTAATCACTGTGAGTAACTCCAAGCAGACCAGCATCTCTCAACAACCGCATGAAAAACAAAGGAGGGGCAAAAGGCTTGGGGTAGTGTTTCCCATACAATCTCAGTGCCCAAATGAGCATCACCTCCCTGTTCCTGTAAGGCAAGGAGCTAGATCAATTAAAACCAGTGAGAAGACCAGTAAGTTTCAAATGACTGACTGCACAGTGGCAATGGTTGGCTCAGAGGTGATATTTTTGCCCTTGTTTTGCAAGATCCTAGTGTACAGCCTAGATGGGAGCCACCAGAGAACAGAGAAGGATTGGCAGCTGATTGTTCAGTCCAGTCCAAGATTTGCCTTAACAGCGTTTAGGGAAATTGTATGTTCAGATATTTATTTCCCGTTTCCTTCCATAGCTCCTAAAGAAGTGAGGTGGGATTCTGTCTTTGAGGAGTCTAACTGTCTGTATGCTGGTAACAAGTAGCTAATGCTGGACGTGCCCTGAACTCTTGGAACATGGCTTATGATCCTATCTTAAGGGAGTTACACATATCACCTAACTTTAGCATAGAGCTGGATGTCTCTTGAAATGTGCTTTGTAGGTCTACTCTTATTTCCTGGACCTTTTTATAGACTACAGGTTTACCAGGAAAGTAACACAGAACCAGGACTCAGGTCAGTTTTGTGACAATTAATTTGTTAGAAGAGGAGGGGTGGGTGCATGTACGGGGCCAAAAAGCCCAGCACAAGACTAAGACACCTAATCAAAAGCAGAGACTAAGGGACATATGGCTGTAGTGTTTCATAGGGAGCATGAAGGAAATGGTTTGTCCTTCATAAAAATCTAGCAAGGCTTGTTTTCACCTTTTCCTCCTCCTCCACCTTCTCCATCCGATTAAAAATCTTCAAATCTGCTTTTGAAAAAGCATATTTTAAGCCATGTACAATTGTAGAGCTTTACAATAAACAGCTTAAAGAATGAAGGGGTTTCAGACTCTTGAGAGACTGTATTTTCTGTCAGTAATGCAGTCATTGCAGTTTAATGTGTAGCTCACAAGGCTTCATAGGTCTGTCAAAATGAGGTCACTCCCAAGGCTTTGGATTTGCGAAGTTGTTTATAAAACTTTGTGCATGGCCTATAGCAAGAAGGGGTTTCTGGTGGTTTTTACTACTTCTCAGTTCTGTTTTGGCTCAGAATTTTTAGGCTGTTGGGAGAGAGGAAAGGAAGGTCATGGTCCTTAAGAAAAGCAAACAGAACCCCTACCCCCAATTACACCACTAGTCTGTTTATTCAGGAAAATATGACTGAGAACCTAGGAGAACATTCAGCGTCACTGCAAAGTTTTTGCAAAAATATTATTTAGACTTTGAGAAACTGTAAGAAAAAAGGATGGTATTTGATATAAATACTGGTTGTATAGGACCTCTGAGGTCATCTGAGCCCAACTTCCTGCTGAAAGCAGAACTGTGACATTGCTGGATTACATCAACCATGACTTTACCAAGTTGTGAAAACTTCCAGAGATGGATATTTGTAAACTCTCTGTGGGTCACACTGCCCTCCTGATAAGAAAGACATTTTTTAGTGTGCACCCTGAACTTTTAAGCTGCTGTCTGTGGCTGTTGCTCCATCCAATACTGCCGAAAAACATTCACTTGACTCTCTCTTCTTTACAGCTCCCCTTCAGATTTAGCTGGCAGCTAATTACATTGCTCCTTAGTCTCCTCCTTGGCAGACTAAATAAACCCACATCCCTCAGCACTCCTTGTGGGAGTCATTGTAGGCCTCTACCCTATCTTGACATCCATTTTGAACTGAGGGCTTGGATGTAGTATTCAGTATGCAACCTCACCACTACTCATTTGGGAGGAATGATAATTTCCCAGGATTGGCCAGCTATAGGCCTCTTAATGTAGCCTAGGGCATGGTTCACCTTCCTCCCAGCAAGACTGCACCTTTTCAGCTTTTTCAGCCTGATGCCTGTTGTAATGCACAGCTCCTCTTTGGCGGGGCTGACCATGGGATTATTCCACCCCAGGTGCAGGACTCCACAAGTCTGCTTGTTGAACCTTGTAAAGTTTGTCTTCAATCAGGCAGGTTGCACAAGGGCCATCTGGGTTGATGTTCTGCCATTTGCTTTTTCAACCATCTCCTCTGACTTAATGTCATTTGCAGATTTACCATGGATGCAGTTGTGCCGGTATCAAGATTGTTATTAGGATGTTTAGCATTATGGGCCCTTGGGCTGCCAACTGCATTGAAACAGCTTGAGGAAAACTGGAGCCAAAATAGCAGCACTCAATGGCTGGTCACTGTGAATGGTGCCTTCACCTTGTAGGCTTCTGAATTACTGAATCAACTACAGTGGTGGATAAGACAGGTATACTGTGGTCAGTGAGTGGTGATCCTGCTGTCCTCATCCCTGCCAGAAGCTTGTGCAGGATACCCTGGTGCAGTCAGTGCGATCAGAGTGATCCCTGAAGACAGGCAGGGATCAGCAACTCTGGTGAGTGGTTGATGGAGTAAAGCTCCTGTTTTGAAATATGTTCCCTGTTATAATCTGCACAGCAAATTAATTGTGGGATGCTGATAAAAGAGTAAGAGAAGACCAGAATGGAAACATCTTGCTTCCTTCTGAAAAGTGTGACTGGAACACAGTTAATCATTATCTATTTGATAGTAAGCAAGTACACGTTTGCTGGTAGCAATTAAACTTTTGTTTTAAAGATTAGTGAGTGGGAGAGAGATTGGTTTCACGGTGACAAACAAGTGCCTTCTAGAGCAAAGGCCTTGGGCCTGCACGTGGTATGCTGGTGCCTTGTTCTGAGCAGCATCTCTGTGTTCCCTTCATGTTCCAGCTTACAGTGATTTCATAAACAGAGTAGTTGTTCATGCCTTTCATTGCCAGTAACACAGAGATGCTGAAATAAAGTGGATGTCAAGGCCTTGGCAGTGCACGATGAGTTAGGTTCACCTGGATAAATGAGAAGCCAGTTTTGTAAATACTTGAAAATAGCGGATCGTTACTGACTGCCATTTCTGATGGGAAATCTGCTGGTTAGGTTAGTGATGTCCTTTTCATGAATTTATCAACACTTGTGGTCTGGCCCTCTGGTGAGGGAGGCTGGCTGAGGGGAGAAGTTCTGTATAGGCTTGTCTCCACAAAATGTACCCTCTGCATCTGTTTTTGGCAACCTGGCTGGGCTGTCAGCTGCATGCAGGTGTATTCACGTGTCAGAGACTGAGCAGTGTCTCCCAGGGTGTATTACATGTCAGCTAACCTCAGAGGAATGCTATAGCTGTGTTGTACCATGTTTCAGTGTCAGTGATATTGTGCAGAAACAAAAACATCAGAGATTAGATGAAATGGAGTATATGTCATAGATTCAAGCTATATATGTTAGGGTGGGGAAAAATCCTCTATTAGGTCAACTGGGCAAGGGCTCTGACTCTGAAGAGGGCTTGGGTCAATAAAAGCTGTATGAACCAATCAGAAAATTGTATTTCGTAATTAAAGAGTACAGGTTTTTTTCTGCTTTCAAAATGGACAAGCAGATGTCTGTATGCTGCTGCCAGTTCCAAGAGGACTACATTTGAAAAAGTGCCTGGGTTTGTTTTCTTCTGTTAGCTTACCATGGCCTAGCTTTTTTTGTTTTCATTCCTATCTGTAGTTAACAACATAATCCAGCTGTTGTTCGTGATTCCGTTCTGTGCAAGGCCCAGTGTAGGCTAAGCAGAGGAATGCCCTTGAGAGTGCAGCTTTTGTACCCCAAAAGGGATTTGTTGGTATCAAGCACCTATGAGCAATACATTAATATCTTGCAATTATGAACCCTGTCAGTACCCCTTTAATTTTACATAACTTCTTGTTTTCTAAGTTGACATGTTTTATACTGCAGTGCTCCGTTTGCTTCTGTGAGTGCTGCTACTGTGTGTCACCTCAGTCTTTGGGAGCTGCCTGGGAAGTTCAGGGCAGTGCCTATTGGAGCCTGGGCTCCATAGCAGATGAGGTCTTGGCCATGAGGAGAAGTCTGAGTGGGCAGAGCAGGACTTCTGGATGTTCAGCTTGCTGTAAGGAAGGAATTGTTGTGGGAGATGTATTTGTAGCAGGTTGCTTGCAGAGTCCTGAGTTGCAAAGGAGGGATGAACAGAGCAGCAGGAGTTGGTGTCTGTGTGGATGGCCTGTGACAGACACTGCTGTGACGGTGGGATTCTCCTTAGCTTAAATCTCTGTGGCTGTTTGTGTTTCTCAAGGAGTCCCACTTTATATTATAGAGGAAGGGTCTGCAGTGGTGAAGACATTTGGTTGAGCTTCCTGGCAGAAAGCACTGATCGTGAGCCACAATGAGCAGTGTCACTGTGGCAGTGGGAGCTGGGGCACAGACCCCCAGTTCCCAAAGTGTCAAGACTTTCTTATTTCCAATGAGGGGTCCCACTGGCCTAGCTCCTTCTAACTATTTTGAAAGAGATCCTCACTTTTATGTCGGGTAGACTTCATCAAGCGCATGTGTGACAGGCAGAAAGTTGACATCCTGCTTGCCTCCAACCTCCCTCAGAGCTTTTTGTCCTCATCCCTAGTACATTTTTGCTTATTCTCCCCCAGGGCTAAACCTCTCTCAAATCAAATACAAGTCTGTGATGAAAGAAAAATAGCCTAGTTTTCAGCCATTCATTCGAATTTTGAATTCTTATCTTTTGAGAGAAACAGCCACTGTTTTAAGTGACCAACTTCATATGCAATGTAAAGAGGTTGGATGGAGACATGAGCTCCTATTCTCTATGGTTTTAAAAGCACAGGAAGAACATGGCTACTCTCTCTTCCATCAAACAGAGTGACCTGCAGGCTTGGGACCGAGAGCGTGAGAGCAACCTGTCGGTGATGGTGCAGAACAACTTGTACATGCTGGAGGGAGTTTTAAATGAAGCCTAATTATTGAGTAACTCTACTAAAAAAGTGTTTGGGTATCCACATTGGCAAAACCACAAACCTCTTGATGTTTTTCTAATGATGAATGTATAATGCTTTACCCTAGAGTTTGGCCTTTTCTTTCTCTGGCTTTCAGTAAGTTGCTTAAAATAAAAGACTATAGATTGACTTCAGATAACTGTTGAAGCTAAATTGCTATTTGGACTGTGTTGCTTAAAAACAAAACAGTGTTTCCAAATTGCCACTGCAGAGTAGTATTCAACAAATGCAGCTGGGAGGGAGTATTTAAGTATGGTTTTGTTTCAGTTTTCCATTTGCCCACGCCGTTACAGGACATGAAGCATAATGGATTATGAGCCCAGTGTTATGGGCCTGCCTGTTCACAGCTTCATTTCTCGATGTCCTACAGGTCCAGGTGCAAGTAGAAATGTAGCTGAATTGTAAATTTGACTTCTGGTTTTCTTATAATAAAGTCTGTTTTCCTGCTGTGCAGCCAATTGTGCTTTAGAGTCTTCATCAGAAGAGCTACTAGTACTGCAAGCTACCACTAAATGTTGTTTTTTCTGGAGATTTAATAACTCAGCTCCTAATGCTCTGCAGGATTTTTCCTAGCTTAGATGTCTTGATCCCTGACCCGAGTATCTGTGCCAACAGAAACTTTCAAGTGCTGATGCAGTTACGGTGAGAAAATTGTACTTCTGTGCTTGCATTGCCCCTGGGATCTGGTTTTACTAGAGTTTCGAAAGCAGTTACTTGCTGATGAGGTTCTCTCTGTGCTAGGAATGGGTCTCCAGTCTGTTTCCATGTGTTTGTAAGTTGTTTCTTGCACGGGCAGGCCCGCTCATGCAGCGAGGCAGCCATGGAGCTGAAGCTGCCTTCACAGCCTTCTTGCTGGAAGTCACTGGGACGTGGCTCCCTCTCATAGAGTCTTTCATGAAAATCAGTCCTACTCTTCCTCCAAACATTCTCAGTACTGTTCTGCAGTATTTAGTGCAGGCTCCTATTGGAGTCTTACATTTTATTTCACTAGTTAAAACCTATCTCAAGCTATTTTTTATGGGAAACTTTTGGCCTTTAGTTGTGTTTGATTCCTTTGCTAGCGTAGGTCAAACTTACTGGAAGTTAAAAAAAAAGTTTTGAATTTTTTTGGAAATTCAGTAGAGGTTATTTTGTGCATCCATTAACACTGACCCAAAGCTTTGTGCTGCTTTGGAATGTGAAGTTCTGCATGGAAATTAACACTTAAATGCCCTGGCTCTTCACCAAGGCTTTAGGCAGGGTGGTGTGGTGTAAGCTGCCTGAAAGCAGCAAAGGTTAGATGAATTTCTTCTCTGTGGAAACACCACGAACCACTTCAGAAGGAAATGCATCAGGGACCTTGGTTGGAAGGAAATTACTGCACTGATTGTGATGAATTTTGTTTCCCTTTCTAACTAGTAACTGAAGGACCTCTGACACATAACTTCTATTTTTTCATGGTCACTTCGGGGTGAGGTACCTCTCTGTGTGAGAGGGGGAAGGAAGTAAGAAGAGCTTGCTGCTATTTCAAGACGTAATGAGGGAAACTTAGTGTGTTTTATTTCCTTTTGAGATCTGTGTTTAAATTAGGAGTCTGTCTCCCCTGCTATGGGGCAGGGAGGGAAGGGTTTTTTCCATTACCTTTACAAATAACTGTGGCGTCTCAAGTGTGAAGGTGTTTGATGCAGCTGGTGTTGAGGAGGTGTAGCCAGCTGTTTGCTGGAGAAATGCACCATTGTTGTACTTATTTTGTATCAGGGATTTTTGGCTGCTTCCCAAGTGACCACTGTTTCTTCACACTAAAACTTTTTAGTTTATTCGTAACATTTTATCTTCCTCAGTTTAGTATTCTGTATATCAGACTTATTTTCTCAGTTTCATTCTCAGACTCCTTCTATGTATATCATGATATGTAAAGTTTTATTCATTATTTTGTCCTGTCAGTCATGTCTGGTCAAAGACATTTCTTATAGGTAATGAGATATAAATAAATGGAGTAGTCCTGCTTTATTTTTGAAAAGTCATTGAAGTGTCAATGAAAACTGTATTCATAGTGCTGGATGTTCAATTAATTTAATGTAAGGCTTACACTGGAAGGGAGGTGTTTTAGTACAAAATGGTTCAAAAGTACTTCTTTAAATAGAAATTTGTGAAATATATAGTGTAGAAAAATTCAGGTTAAGATTTTACTTTTCAGCTAAACAAGGTATTTGTGTGTCAACCTCAAAAGAGCCACAGAGCAGTAAAATTCTGATATAGCAAATGAACACAAAAGCTTCAGAAATTAAAAATTTCTGATTTAGGAAAACAATGTGAAATATGCATGTTTGAAGGCCTGAATGTTAAAATTGCTACTCATTCAATGATAACTAAGAGAGGATATCTCTATCTTTTGTTAAAAAAACACCCAACAAACAACCCAGACAACACCAGTAATTTTTTAATGACTATTCTTTGTCTATTTACTGTAAAGTCACCTGTTTTGAACACCTAAGACTTGTTTACACTTGGTACTCAAGTGTGACACTACTGAACTCTGCTATGATACTACTGAAACCTGCAGTATAACTGGCATTATTTCTGCTTTATTGGCTATCCCCTTTTGGGCTGAATAGGCCAGAGTTTGCTGCTGGCCCTGGAGGGCTGATGTTCAGCTGTGAAAAAGGGAGGTGGCAAGATGGGATGTGAGCATTTTACTTGACGACTGTTCAGAGTTGGATTTGGGTATAGTGAGAGCCTTGTTAAAACCTTCAGGAGAGATGAAGGTGGTCTGTACATGCAGTGTCACTGAGGATTTTTTTGATCTAGAACAGAAGAGATCACAGCTCACTGATTAGATGGCTTGTAAGCAGTGCTTGCTTTGCTGGGAAGGTTGAGGTATATTGTTCTGGGGGAGTCTTTCTCTCACAGCAAGAACCATATAGTTCACCAGAAGATTGTTCTCCCCTGCTTCCATGAAGACACTTGAAAGTGTTTCCTTCAAGCTCAAACTTTGTGTTACTTTGCTTAAAAGAAGCAGCAGTTTCCAAAGGACATAGCAAGGCCTTCATCCATGTTTTACATGCGCTGTAAATTCCCTTGATTACCTTTGTGTCTGTGTGCTGGGGACTTACTGCACCAGTTGTGTCCCAGCGATAGCAAAGTAGAAGAATGTCCAAGGAATTAGTGTCCACTGTCTCAGAAAACTTGTTTGTGCTTTATAGCAAGGTCATACTTCCAGAACATTTATTCAGTGTGATTAATGGTGCATCAGATAAAAATCCACCCTGACTAAACTCAGGGAGTGCCATTCTCAATGTACTCTTGACATGCTACAAGTTTGCTATTGCGTTTTCTTTTGTTTTGTTTCTCAGTGATTAAACCTACATCAGAAGGTATTTATCTCTCAGCCAGATGCTTATTTGTAGGCCATCAGCTGTGTGGGTTTTTGACCATAAACACTATGAGGCAGTTCTGGGCAAATTAGCTCTTTGTGTGGGAACTGCTGTCTTAGCAGTACTTACTCCAGTGAAAAATATGTGCCACTTCCAAGTAAAAGATTGGGAAACAGTGACGCTGGTGTGGTGCTTTTAAAGTCTTGGGATTAGTGTCGTAGATCTTCTAAACGTGACTGTTTTAAAACTTTTTTTTTATGTTATTTTTTATTTCTTTAGGCACAGCTGGAAGCTCAGAGGGCAACTCAGGACTTTCAGAGGGCCACTGAAGTGCTGCGTGCTGCAAAAGAGACCATTTCACTTGCTGAGCAGAGGCTCCTGGAAGATGACAAACGTCAGTTTGACTCTGCCTGGCAAGAGATGCTCAACCATGCTACTCAGAGGGTAATACAATTGCCCCAGCACCTATCTTTTCCATATTTTGTGTTCTCCTGTGGTGTATAAGGCTTAGTTTCTGTAAGAATAAATTTTTGTTTTGATTCAGATACATGACGTAGGAAATAAAGCTATGAAAAATTATGAAGCCTAAGGTTAAATGATCTGGGCCTTAGGCTTCTTCTGGGACAACTATATTTCTCTGTCTGGCTGTGCCAATAGCTAGTGGAGTAGCTCTGTACAGAAAAAAATAAATTACCATCTATATTATAGGGATAACAGATAAACTTCACACATATCTGCATTTGGAGTTGTGCCAGAATAATTGCACGGAGATGGCTATTCCTGAATACATGTGTTATAGGAGCTCTTACTCTGGAAAAACAGGGACATGTTCCAATTTTAGTATAATGGGTTTGTAGTATGGAATAATTTGAACAAGGCACTTTGCTTCAGAAATGCGTGTTTGAATGTAGAATTACTTGAAAATGTGTGTTGCGTTTTAAGCTCGCTTTCTGCTTTATCCTGAATTAACTTTCAAATTTAGACAAGATCTTACCTCCTTCGTAAAGTCTTTTTAAACTTACAGAAGAGATGCATCATCTAACAAAGAAAGACGGTATTCTTTCTAGCAGCTGTCAAGAAGAATTTTCCTGTCTTTTGCTGTGTCTCTTTTTTTCCTGTCTATTAAAAAAAAAAAGGGCAGGAAGGTTTTTTTAACATGGAAGAACCAAAAATCAAAGTTAAAAATCTTTGTTCTGTCAGAATTTCCTTAATATGCTAGTGAAGCTGAACTTGCTATTCCAAATATGCTAGCATGCCATACAATGTTCATATTGTCTTGCAGTCCTCAATGCAGTAGCTCTGTTCTGTAGCAGAAGCTTCTGATTTATAAGAAAGCCTCTATTTCAGGGTGAATTGTAAAACCCAGCTGCCTGATGAGGAAACGGGGAACAGAAGGGATGTTGGCTGAGTGTAGGGGAGAGATGGAAAACCTGGTACATTTTAAAGAAAGAGAAAACGAACTCCAGGGTATTGTTTGTGTTATTGTCCCTGTTATCATTAGGTATTTGCAGATCAGGTAACCACTGTGTATTTCTGAGAGGAACCTCCCCTTTGCATTGTGTGTGTGCCAGGACACCAGCAGCTGTCATTTTCCCTAGTTGTTATCCCAGCTCAATAGGAGCAAAGTCCAGAAATGCATCCACAATTTTTGATTTATCAGAATTGATAGGTGAGAAAACTATAGGTGGAAGCATCTAAGGAGTTGCTTAGACCTCCTTACTGCTAAACTGCTGAGTTCTGGTGGAGAGTGACAGCAGTCACATATTGACCACTTCTCTCTGGCTGGTATACTGCAAACTTGTGTTGGGGTGGGTGAGAAACACTAGCAATTTTGAGAGTTCAAACAGATTCTTCTTTTCATTGGCTATCTCAAGGGGATCTCTGTGTCCTTCTACAACCCTTAAGCTTTCCCTGATGGTCTCTGGTAGGTGTACACCTGAGATGAGCAAACCCGGTGATTTACAGCAGATGATCTCTGCTGACAGTGTTAGGAGTCATGCTGGTGGTGTTGATATGTATCATCACTGAATGCAGAATACCTGCTTGTTGGGGACTGATCCAAACCATGATGTCTCTGATTTGTTACAGCTGAACAGTAAATAGGAAACTTAGATTTACTTACTGCAGGTGTGAAGTATCCTAGGCACTGACTGGACTGCAGCTGAGGGCTCCTGGAATGGGAAACTTGTAACCCAGCAATTCCTGGTGCTTAAAATAGCCTGGGTAAGCTCAGTTCCCAGAAAACACCCACCTGAACCTTTCCTGGGTGTAGCAGATTTTGAGAGAGTTACATGGAAGTTTATCTCATGATTTTCATGAGACAGTACCTCCATAGTGGAGGTCTTGAGACTAGGGCCAGAGCCAAGGAGGGTGAGAGTGCTGTTGGAAGTCCTGACTGAACAGACCCAGCATTAGTTTGTTTGGAGGGCTTGACTGAGTTTTATATCTTCTTTAAGAGGGGGTGAAAACTTCCTTGTCTTCAGTGCACGCAGTTAATGAAGTTCTTAGTGTTCAGTGAGGCAAAGAGAATAATTGGGATCTCAGGGAGCAGAAAATGTCATCATTCCCTACCAAGATGTGGGTGAAAACAGATTGGAGGATGAGATCTACTAGAACAAAAGTTCTTCTTGACTGCCACAGCGTTGCTGATAACTCAGATCATTAATTGTTAATTACATTACAAGTCACTAATGGAAAATGGTTCTGAGAGTGAAAGCTGAGGGTTAAGAAATAAAATTCTACTTATGCCTATAAAATCATTCTTGGAGAAAGCTTTTGCATTCTTGTTATTTGGATCTGCTAGCTTTTTTTGCATTTGTTTATAAATGGCAGTTGTACTGGGCAGAGAATAATTTTGCAGTGGGCCTTGTACAGCAAGAGCTCAAGTGCAGAAAAGCACCTCTGAGCCAAATGTTAAAAAGTGGCTACTAATTAATTTGTTTCTCTATTGACAGAAATGTCAGACAAGAGTAAAGGGTTTTTATTTACTGTTTTTGGGCAGAGGCAGCAGGCTTTTTTGAATTAATCTGAAATTTGGAACAAAACTCGAGCCCTGTAGCAGCTCGGTAGCTGACAAACACCACAAACAAAAAGCATAAAGAAAAAGGGTAAGCAAGAGAACAAACAAGAAACTGGTTTCTTATACAGCTGTATGTGGAAATGCTGCCAGGTTAGTTTTGCACATGACCCAGTGGATATGGACAAAGACTTGGGTTCCAGAGTACCAGACAGGAAATGCTGTTTCCAGACCCTCACTGGGAGGAAATAGAGATAAGGGTTACATGTTGTAATTGCTTTTTGGTGTCTTGATAGACTGAAAAGCTATTAACACTATTTTTAATGTAACTATCTAACAGAGTACTGTAAACAAGGCTTTTGTAGCCACTTATGCAGAAAATCATATAATTCAACTGATGCAAAATGGAAGAGTTATGGAAATTTTGTTTATCCTGGGTGAGGTGGGAGCACTGCATGTGGAAGGTCTTTCTATTCATGGAGCAGACAGAAACAGCATGAACAGGTACAGGGAGTACAGGCTGTCACTCAGAATTTTTTTACACCTTGTAGTTTGAGCTACATTTCCCAAGGAAACTGGGTGCATAAATAGGAGCTGGATGCCTGCCTGCCTCTCTGTGAAGATGCAACTAATCCCTATAAATGTCTGTGCTTGAGCTGTGTGTTGACAACAATGAAGCACTGGGCTGTGGTGCAATCCTGCAGATCAGGCAGCTTCTTTACCCACTTCTGTTCCTAACATGATGTGTATTTTGGGGTAAAGTCCTGTGTTTTTTTTTTCTAGATGTCCATTTTTCCACAGATCTGAGAAGTGTAATGACAGGCTGGAATTTAGCTCGTCAGTGTCATGTATCTAGAACCTGACTTTGTATCACAGAACTTGGCAAAAGTTCATTATAATGAAAGGAGGTCTGATCAGTGTGTTGATGGTTTTTGGAGAACAAATCATGTGAGCAGAGGGGCAAGTTCATTTTAAAATAAATTGTCTGTTGATTGTAATAGAAATGTAGACAATGTAGACAGTGTGATGAGCTTTTAAGCTACCTAGAGAAGAAATCACTGTTCACTCTTAGCCATTGGCTTACTGAGGTTTTGGTGTGTCTTTAAAACTTGGAGATTGTGTTTTTGGGAAGTGGAGGTGTGTTGCCTGTCTGCTAGTACCTTGAATATAATGCTGCAGTTTGGGGTGCAGAGAACAGGGCAATGAAAGGGCCAAAGGATGTTGAATTTTGGAGGGATGGAGGAGAAAGATCTTCACATTTATAGTCCTGTTGAAAATAATTCATAAAGGTCTACAAAAGGATGCGTTACTTCTAGTTTGAGAGAAGCTGGAGCAAGAAGGAAGATCCTTCATAAATTTCAAGAGAAATTGCTAATTTCTATTTGCTGATGCAATCCGCAGTCTTAAAAAGGTTCTGCTTTTACAGTATTTCCTGAGATATGTTCAGTTCATAAATTCTGGCAGGAAGAAGAAATGTTTTGGCTCTTGATCATGAGACATTTTAAGAAGGAAAGGATGAGGGGAGAGTAAAGAGGGAGGAGGCATGCTCCCTCTTGGATTAATTTGGCTTGTGCAGCTCCCTCTGATATTACACTGTGAAGTGCCATCTGTCAGTGTAAAATGTGTGGGTGCTTTCATGATGTAGAGAGGAGAGATACTTCCTGAAGCTAGAAAAACTTTGAGGAAAAAAAGGGTGAGAAGAAAGTCTATGAAAGAAGCAACAAAAATACTACATCCTTCCTGGTCCTAATCCCTCTGTCACTTTATCTGGGAAATGCAGGGATTCTATGCAATCTTTTGTATTGTTGATTCTCTCCTCCTGATTTACCCGTCTTAATTGTCTCTTTCCGCTTTTACAATCAATTTAATTTTTTTGAGAAAGAAACAGTTGTCCAGAGTAATCTTCTGGCTTAGATGGTCAGCTTTGCTGAACTCCATTGATAAAATTTTTCTTTTGCATCTGCTGTTATTACTGAGATTCTGCCTGGAGTCCATTTTTTACTTCAGGTCATCGAGCTATTTTGGGTGGAAATAGCTTCACATATAGACTTAATCACGATAGTGATAGTCTACACTGACCTTTCTTTCCCAGGCAACGGGTTTGGAAATAAAGGGTTGGGAAACAGAGAAGAGGAATTGATCAATACCTGCATTGGGGGGTTTGACTTGTTTTGTTTTCCCATAGTTGTATCTTATAGCCTGTGCTACCTAGGAGAGTGAGTTCTGCCTGAAATAGGTGATCCAGTAGTTAGGGATAGGTGTGGGCTAAGAAATGTCCAGTGAATGCATGGGCATCCTAGAAGTTCATCTGCTCTGGATGTTTTCATGCAAGAGTGTGTCCCTTGCTCACCCCAAGGGTATGAATGGCAGGTACCATGTAAGGAGGAAAGATGTGCCTTGAGCAATCTTCATTTGAAGAAGTGTCATCCTCACTTTTATCCCTGCCTTTTTCTAAGTGATGCTCTTGCATCTGTGATGGCTTAGGAGCATCTACAAGGCAGGTTGGTGGTAGAAGTGACAGAAGCACTTTTATTAGACAAAACAGCTTATTTGGTATCTGTGATCAAAAGTTTGTGTACAAGTCCACATAACGCTGCTTTTTTTCCCTCCCCAAATGTATTAGGGCTGATAAAAAGTACTTCTTTCCCACACAAGCCTGTCTGTCTTTTTCTAAGCCCTTTTTAAGAGGTGAGGCATTTCCCTAGCTGGTCTTATATTGAACCTACCAGATGAAGAGGTGGCAGCATTGTTTGCAGTTTGTCCACCTGCCCTGACGGAGAGCTCAGCCTTGGGTGTGCACCTTGAGCTACTGTCCCAGGGAAAGGGGATGGGGTGTCTCTGCAGACTTGTGGGCGTAATGTGAGTGTGATGACAGAATTGCCCATAGGAAAAAACAAGGATGTGTGGGGAGAGAGTTTTTCTTGTATCACTGGTTTCTCAAAAGGATGAAATATATAGCTTTTTTTTTCTCTTTTTTCCTGGAGGGGGTAATGAACGTGGGTATATAAGGCTGACAGCAAATGTCATATTTTGTCAGATATTTTGAGGTGATTACAGTCTATCATCCTCAAATCCCAGTTCTGCAGGATTCAGCATTTCTGTGATGTTTGATATGAAAGGTATGAAAAACCAACATGATACTGGACACCTGACCTGCTTTATGACCCTGATGTTGGTAGCACTTGTCATGTGATTTATCCCAGATATCAAGGTTTATTCTAATTTAGCCCCAAGAATGGATGTGAGGGATTGAAATGTAATTGAGCATTGGCAAATTCCAGTCACTGTTATTTTGTAGCTTCCAGCATTTTTAAATTGCAGTTTCCTTCCCACACTACAAAGGTGAACCACCTTCTGTGCAGTCTTTGGAGACTGCATTTTCATTTAAGATACTTCCATGCTAAAAGCAGCCTTGTCTGACATGTTTCACTAAGGAAAGTCATTGCAGCAGCCTGGCTTTCAAACAGTTGTTTGAGATAAGAGGCTGCAGCTTATTTTCAGCATGCAGGAGAGAGTCTGTTATGAACCTGATAATTTCTTTTCTCCCCTTTTTTTGAAAGTGGACACATATAAAATAGTTGAAGGGCATCGGAGTTGAGTTTATTATTTTATATCTGATCAAGAGATCCCTTGGAAATCTTTCTTTCTCATAGTTTAAAGTTCTGTAGCAACTTCTTTGTTTAATAGTAAGTGGTATGTGTAGATAAGCAAAAAGTGGTAAGAGCTACTGGTTGATGCTGATGCAGTGCAGCTTTGGCAATTTCACACTTTTCATTTAGGCATCAGAAAGGACAACACGACAATTTTCCTGAGAGGAAGGTCAAAGTTGACTATACATTTTCCCTGTTCAGCCTGAGGGCCAGGAGGGCTAGCACACTTTCAAAAAAAACTAGGGCTTTGTGGGTGAGGTTATTTAAAATTAAGATACCTTGAATTTTCTTTCTCTCTGCATCTGAGAGCTCAGATACACAGTCTAGTGGTGGAAGCCAGTTGGAAGAAATTGGCTAGAAGTTGTGGAGTAGTTGGTATCACAGCTGAAACATTGCAAGAAAAGAAGATTGAAAAAATTGCCTGCTTTCCCATCATTGCCAGACCAACAGTGAGGTGTCACCACTTTTCTTACTTTTCTTACTTTAAACAAATCAATCACCTCCCTGTCTGGATCTTGACTGCTAGTACATTAAACACATTTTCTGACTTACACCTCTGACATCTCAAATTTGGACAATAAAAGTACCCTGCATAGAATTACTGGCAAAACATGAGCATGGGACATCAACAATGCAGCTAATGGAGAGACATTCACTTTTCCTGTTGCTTTTGTAGACTCCTTATTGCTGTAAAATGCCATGGCAGTAGGCATGTTTGTGAAACTTTGAAGAAATGATGACTTGAAGAATTTGTTAGCTTGTGTGGAGGGCTGCAGCCTGACTGGCTGGGGAAGGTCCAGGCTGGCCGTGGAAAGCAGCTGACATGCTGGGCCTGGAGTGCTGCACGTTAAGCATCTGCCTCTCCAGATAGAATCAGAGAATTGTTAAGGTTGGAAAAAACCTCTAAGATCATCAAGTCCAGCCATTAACCCAACACTGCCAAGTCCACCACTGAACCATGTCCCTAAGTGCCATGTCTGGGAGTCTTTTAAATACCTCCAGGGATCGTGACTCAACCACTTCCCTGGGCAGCCTGTTCCAATGCTTGACAGCCCTTTCAGTGAAGAAATTTTTCCTGATATCCAAACCAAACCTCCCCTGGTGCAACTTGAAGCCATTTCCTCTTTCCTGTAGCTTGTTGCTTGGGAGAAGAGGCTAATCCCCACCTTGCTACAACTTTCTTTCAGGTAGTTAGAGAGAGCAGTAAGATGCCCCCCTGAGCCTCCTTTCCTGATCTCCCACAGCTGCTTCTCATAAGTCTTGTGCTCCAGACCCTTCACTAGCTTTGTTGCCCTTCACTGGACATACTCCAGCACCTCAATGTCTTGATACATTAGGATAGTGGTCTGGTCATCATGGTAGGTCTACTGGTTTGCATGATAGGGGTGTCAGCTCAGGGCTCCAACCTCTGCATTTTCAATGTTGAAACTGTGATTTGAGGCTGGCCAGCTGTTTTAAGAGAACCATCTTGGACATGCTGTTTTCCAGTGTTTTAGGCTGTCTTCCCTCTGCTCAACCCTTTCCAGAGGGATGGGACTGCAGCCAGGGGCTGAGCAACCTGCCAGCTCTCCCCTGGGAAGGCCAGGCTCCTGTGAGAGAAGCAAGAGGGAACAGAAATGTAATTGGGTGACTTCTGCTAGCGCTGCTCCACTCGTGAATATCTAACTTGGTTTAAAAAATGGGTGATCTCAAAATTTGAGGCTCTTCTTAAACTTCCTGTAGGAGATATGTGAGAAGCTGCAACACCTCTGTCATAATAACACAGTGGTTGCAAATCTGACATATTGCTGCTCTTTTCACAAAAGATTTTTAAGAAGGTTCATTGAAAGTAATTTTTTTCTATACTCTCCCAACATGAGCTGATTGGAGAGATTATGAAGTTGCTGTTAATTAAAAGGATAAGAAATGTGTCTTGCCATTCAACCTGTTTCTTTCCCTCTTGAAGGTCATGGAGGCAGAACACACCAAAACAAGAAGTGAGTTGGTTCACAAGGAGACTGCAGCCAAATACAATGCTGCCATGGGAAGGATGAAACAACTGGAGAAGAAGCTGAAAAGAGCCATCAATAAATCAAAGTATGTTTTACATCTGGAGATGAATTTATTGGTGAAATCTGTTTGGGGGAAATACCGATTCTGTGGGGTTTTTTGAACTTGTGAAAGGGTATTGCTCTTTGGGCTCCTGTCTGCACAGAGCAGCCTCACAGCACAATTGGTACTGGTATTTGTCTTTGCATTTGTTGTCCTTTTAAGTGTCTTTTGAAAAAACTGATTTGATAGTGTGGGATATGAAACCTTTCCTGGGTGGAATCTTGTTCTAGTGCACTGAATCCTTTGGTGGCACATGACTTGAGAAACAGGCCCGTGGCATCCACACAGACGCTGTCTGCAGAGCATCACAGCTCTGTGGGTAGGTGTTTTGCAGCTTAGGATTGTTTGCAGTTTAGTTCTTATTTTTAGTTAGGAGAGCAACAAAGCAAGTGACAGAAGCCTGAAAGGTGTGAGACTGTACTGGTGTAGCATGCTGTACATCAGACTTGTTTACTTCCTGATGCTGCCGTGGCAAAGCCGTGTGAGAGCTGTTCCTGGGGAAGGAAACACACTTCAGAGGGCATAGCTAAGCAGCATAAGTGTCATTAGTAATTGTATCTGCATTTGATGTACATTTGCTCTGTTGCAGAGAAGTGAAACAGCTTTTTGCTCAGAACCTGTTTAAAATTTTGGCTCTGTTTACAACCAAATCTTAATCTTCTTTATATTTCACAGCCTTTTTTTTTTTTTTTTTTTTACATTTCCAGACTGTAGCTTGTCTAAACAATCTGCTTGCTGTATTTAGCTTTTAATCCCTCCATCTAAAAATGACTTTTTGGTGAAATCGGTCAACAAAAAAATCTATTTTGATTGGTGTTTGCTCAATCCCAGAGAGAATTAGCATTCTCAAGCAAGATTAAAGCATGTTTGCTGAAATGGGGTAGCGGCTTGACTTCCTAGAATGAGCTGCATGCTGTTTGTTTAGCGCTGCACAGGGACTGTGAAAACCATCATCAGATCGCTAAGTGACAGATTTCTCTGGATGAGAGCAATATCTGAGAAGTGCTTTGGCTGCTAGGAGTTCCTTCCTTACAATAAGATTTAAAATAAAAGCCCTGATTAAATTGTCAGTGGGGTCCTACATAGCTTTTTATAGCCACGATAGTGCGCAGTCTGATGCCCCAGCTGCCTCTTGTGTGATTTGCTTCTGAGTCTTCATTTCCTTGCTGAAACTACCCTCAGAGGGGTGTTGTCTTGTGTCATTCTCCTCAGGACAAGCTGCTTTTCACTTGTGTGGAAGAATTCCAGCGTATGCCTTCATCTCACATTAGGGCTGACTGCAGTTTAAACCACCTATGTAGGGTGTTTTGGAGACCCTTTAATAAGGGGTGTACAGAAATGCCACTTCTAACCTAGTATTGAAGTGGAAGACGCCTGATGGCACAAACAGCCACGGATGTGTTTGAAGTCACGCTACATAGGGATGTTGGAAAGGTCAGTTGTCTCTCAGCATTGCAGTTTTCCTGTAAAGGAGAATTGAAACTGAACTGAAAACATCAGTGCTGTCAAGTGGCTACATAAACTGGGAAATGAGGCTCCTGAACTTGCAGCTGTTTGTATTTTAGGGTGTTGCTGGCTAGTAGCTGCTTTTCAGGAAGGATTTAGCAGCATCCTGCTCTGACCTTCTCCCTGGGTGGTTTGGGAGCGCTGGCTGTAATGCTTGGGTCTTTCAGGTGCATTTGTCCATTGTCTCTCACTGTAAACTTGTGGATAGACATGCTTGAATGAGTTGCTCTCTTTCAGGAAAAAGTTAATTGCATTTGCTCCCCACTTCAGTCTGGATTAAGATGCTTAAAGCATTACTGTTTTGAAAATAAGACTGGGACAGCCTAGAGAAAAGTAATTTAGATTATTTGCTGTGTAAAGTTGATGAGCAAAGGATTATTGGATAGTTTTGGTTTGGTTTTGCTTTTAATTTTGTTTCTGGGTGCTTACTTGCTTGTAAGCTATGAGTGTGCGTATGGCTGCACGTTCTTAACAGTCCCCAGATCTTCTGGCTCAGTGCCTCTGAGCTGTAGGATAATGAACTTGCCTGTTTTAGCTGGTTTTTGGAAGTCACTTTCTGCTCCGGTGACTTGGGCAAAGTGCCTTGTACTCCTCCTGTCATCTACTTAAAAAGCACTTTGACTGTGCAATGCCTTGGACTTGGACAACTCCTGATGCAGGACACTGATTGCATCAGTGAACGGTCCGCCCGCCCTGCTGAGTTACAGACAAGCTTTCAGCAGTTACGGGGCCGTGGATGTAAGGGGATGAAGTGACCCAAGGAGATGTGGGTCCCTACCCTTCCAGCACACTGTTTTCTGCTGGCATCAGGTGCCTGGCTGTGTGTCAGCAATGAGTGAGCAAGAGTGCTTATGTATGAGCTCCGACATGTCAGCCTGTTGGCATCCTTCCTTGTGACTTAGGTGGCATTTTTCTTGTCTGTTATAAGTAAACATGCCTGCTCATATGTGCACATATATGTATTTGTGTGTAAACGCACACACGCACACACACGCATATACATATTGATTTTTTTCACACCATGCAAAGACACCTGTGCTTGTGGCTGATAGAAAGGGGACTTTTCCCCCAGGCTTGTGGAAGCTGATGGAAGGTTAGGACGGAAGCCTGGTTATTCCCTCCCAATTGGTGCCAGGGTAAGGAAGGAAAAGGATCAGGTTATTTGAGGTGAATGGGTTTCTCTGTTTTCCCCGTACATGTTTCCCTGCAACACTGTTCTGTCAGTGTATGTGGCTTCTCATTGCTTTGGGGTATGGCTGTAGGAGTCCTTTATCTGTTGGATCCAAACTCTCAACTACAATGTTTTATCCTGCCTGGCAGGTGCATCTGTGTAGCCTTTGGCAGGGTTATATCCCAGTGAGGAAAGGCAGAGGTACAATTTGACTGGATCAGTGTCCCTGGAAACATCGAGACTTGGCTGTGTGCTCCTACTGATGGTAGGGGGGCTGATTAAAAGTATCAGAGATGGAAATGACCTACTTTTGGGGAAACACAACTCAGTTATTTTGTGTGTGACTGTGTAGTGAATTCAACCCTTCAAAGAATATAGGATCAGAAAGCCACAGTTCTGCACTCCTGAATTCTAGTGCACAGTCCAAAATGCAGCTGCAGTAGGACTTGCAGCTCAGAAGAGGCTTGCTGTCAGGATAGAAACAAGACAAGGGTAGTTGACATTCTATTTCATGTAAAACCATATCTGATTGTTTATCTCTCCCCTAATTTCCAGCTTCTGAGAGATGAGGAAGGTAGTGAGCTCTGCTAAAAAATCAGGGCTTTTGTTTGTTTGCTTTTTTTTCTTTTTGCGTGTTTGTTGTTTTTTTGTTTGGTTTTGGTTTTTTTTTTCCTCCTCAGTGTTATATCAGATGATATTGGCTTGCGGGCTTCAAATCTTTGAAGCTGGAATGTAGTTTCTAGGCTTTTTACTGCACCTCTTATACCCCTGCCCTCCTGCAGCCTTATAAGCAAATTTTGTTGTTTTTTTGTTGTCAGAGGTAGGAAACAGACCGGGTGTGACACTGTGTTCTGTGTCCAAGCAAAATGTTTCAGAGCCGTGCAGCATGAGGGAAGTGCCTGGCGGGCTGCTGATGGGAAGTGCTGTGCCCTTGTATGTGGTGCTCTGACCTCCCTTCATCCCCTTTCCTTCACTGAAAAACCCAAGAACTGTGCCTTCAACCCCCACATCTGAACCCAGGGAAATCTAATGTTTACCTTCTTTGGGGAATTTACATGTGCTGTGGGCTGCTCAGAAAATGGACACAGAGAGGATGCCTATGCCTGAAGCTGGATGCTGCATTTAAGTATCTTGCAGAATCTAGGCCTGAAGGAATTGTGCTGTCAACTCCAAAAATTGGAGTTTTACAGTTTTTATTTAGGTCAAAAGACCCATGAGAAATAGAAAGAGCAAGACATTGAGAGCAGGTAGGTGTCCTGTCATCTAGATAGTTGTCTCTTGGGGTTTCAGCAATACACGAAATAGCTGTGTTAGTGCTACAAAGAGAGCAACTCCCACTCCAGTACTCTGCATTCAGTCCCAGTGATTGTAAACAATTATTCTTTGTTTTTCCACAGGCCTTATTTTGAACTCAAGGCAAAGTACTATGTCCAACTAGAGGTACGTATGTAATTCAGATCCATCTGAAACTCTTTACTGCTTATGGTAAATACTGAAATTACATCTAAAGTGCTCTGACAACTGTGTTGTGTTTCTGTAAAAAACCAATTCGAAACCTCTTGAGCAATTTGCTAAGCACATTTTAAAGATAAAAGACTAAGAGAGGCTTTGTTTCCTTGTGTGAAATCAGAGTGTTAAACCCTGCTGCTTGCTGCCAGAACCAAACAAATACAGTTTGGCTGTGTTTATTTCTTGTAGTTTAATGTGTCTGGTGTTTATTTGTTTGTTGTGGGTTTTTGTTTCATTTTTTTCCCCTATTGTTTTGTGCTTCAGACTGTTTAACTGTCCTTGGGGTGCTCTTTTATGTTTACTAGTTGGATCAATTAACAGAAGAAGTAACCTGCTTGTACAACTCAAACATATGCAGATGTGAATTTCTGATTGGGGTTTGGGATAAGTGGGATTTGTGATTTGGCTTGATAGCTTCCAGGGCTTTTTTTTTTTTTTTTTTTTTTTTTTGGTATCTTTGCACTTCATTCTGTGTGATACAATAGTGTCTGGTCAGTGCTTGGGCATAGCATGTGCCTTGCAAGGCACAGTGGCCCTGGGGTGGGCATGGCACTTGTTCATGGGATGGTACTCCCTGCTATTACAGGGAGTCCTTAGTCTTGGAGCTGCCAGGGCAGGGAGAGCAAAGTAGCCCTACAAATTCAAGTGCAAGAATCACTCTCTTTCTACTTGAGTGACTTTTGCTGCATATGGCCCCCAAAACAAGGAGCCTGGCTCCTCTGAGTTGAAGGGTAGTGGTTGGTGCTGTAGTTGTGTGTGATGTGCACAGAGTTTAAGTGATGTGCCTCTCACTGTTGGCTGTGGGTGCAGGAAGGCTCCCGTGGGGTGCTGGGTCAGTAGGAGCCTAGCTAGAAGAAGATTCCCATTCCTTGCCTGGGATGCAATGCATGTCCCACATCTCTTTTGTGAGCCCTTCCCTGAGCTGCCTGAGATGCAGCAGCTCTTTGTAAGCCTTGGAGGCTCTGGCACACACCTTTTTCTTGCCAGGATCCAGGCTTGGATGCCCACTGCTGCTGTCTTGCCTGCCTGTGTAGCTGTGGTCAGCAGCTGTTGCTGCACAGAGCTGAACCCTTGCCTGCTGGGTGCCAGCCCAATAATCCCTTCTGGCTGGAGGCCTCTTTTGAGAAATACGCTTTTTCCCAGGGGCAAAGGCCCGTTGTTAGGGGGCCTGTTGCTTCTCCATGGCAGTAGCTCAGTGCCCTTCTGAAGCAAGGTGGTTGTATAAAATGTAATACAGAAGACAGCACAGACTGCTTTTGATGTACAATATAAAGTGTTGAGACAGCCACAGACACACAAGCAGTGTATTCCCTTGGGAAACAGGGGGTACAACACTTTTGCCCTTGCTCTAGAGCAGTGTTTGTGCCTGGGGACACAGAAACTGCTGTATTATAGCTGTCAGGGTGTGAGGCTTGCTGCTTTCTGCTCTGAAGGTTTAGTGACCAGAAATGATGGGTTTGGTGCTCAGTGGAGAGTGAGGCTTAGTGCCCTCAAGGGTGATCCCCAGCCTTGCTGTGCCCTGCAGACAGAGGCTGTCAGCAAACCTTAGGGGTGGTTCAAGAATAAGCAATGACATTGTGTTGAGAGGTGCATTCCTATGAGAGATCCTGCACATTAACTGAGTGGGGGCCCTGCTCTGTGCTCAGCCAGGGGCAATTACCACACTGCAGAGGCAGTCCCAGCCCTTGGCTGCTGTGGATTGCCTTGCTGTTGTCTCCTTCACAAGTGTCACTGCCTGTGCTAGGGTGCTTTTGAATTCCAAACTCTCCCATCCCCTAGATGGTATCTAGCCCTGGTTTGTGCCAGCTTGCCTGTGCAGAGCCAAGTCCCCTAGACACATAACAGGGAACTGCGTGCTGTGCATTGTTCACAGTGAAAGTCCGTCTAATACCTGTCTTCCTTGTTAGCAACTGAAGAAAACAGTGGATGACCTGCAGGCAAAGCTGGCCCTGGCTAAGGGAGAGTATAAGACTGCCTTGAAAAATCTGGAGATGATCTCAGATGAGATTCATGAGAGGAGAAGGTCCACTGCTATGGGGCCCAGAGGATGTGGCGTGGGTGCTGAAGGGAGCAATACCTCTGTGGAAGACCTGTCAGCAAGTAAACCGGAGTCTGACACCATCTCCAGTGAGTACAGAGCACTGCTGTGCTTGGGAATATCCCATGGGCATCATAAGAAATGCTAAGATTAGGATTCCTCTGCGTATTCTGCAGTTTTGAAATTTGCTGGCTGTCGTGGGACTGTGGCTAAGTTGTTATGCTTCTTGTTATTACAGAAGTTGATTACATTCTTTTACAGCCAATTTTCAAGGGGAAGGGTTATGAGTTGAAGTGCATCAGCTGTTTTCATAGCATCACTGTTATTTTTTGTACAGTGCTGTATGAAAGGAGCAAAATTAACACTTCAGAGCATTTTTAAGCCAATGCTGCTGCTGTTGGTGACTTGCCTGAGGTGGTCTCAGGCTGTCGCAGATCATTCAGCCAGGTTGCTGAAGTGGCAGTGCTGTTTGGAAACAGACCTTTTGGATCAAGTGCTTGTCTTCCAGTGCTGGGCCTGTGGCAGAGGAACTAAAGGTACAGCTGCAGCACTACAGAAAGGTGTGATGCTTGCACAGAAGCGTGTAAGGATAAGCTCCTTCGCACTGCAGGATCTTCTGTCAAGATGTGATTTCAGCAGAGCATGTGTGCTGCGAACAAGGGAAGTGAAGAAGCAGCAATATGCTGATGCAGTGTGCTGAGGGGCTCTGTATAAGATGGGTGGCAGCAGCAAGCTCCAAACAAGCTCCAGGCAAGCTGGGTAACCTCTGCTTTCTGGTGGTACGTGGGGACCTTGTGTTGTGAAGCCTGTTGTATTGAGAGTTTGCGTTTATCCTGGCTCTGGGTGAAAGTGGATAGATGGCCATTGCATGTGGCCTACTTTTGCCTCCCTCCTGGACACTTTCTCCAATTCTTGATGCAGAAAGTCTTTTTCTGCTGCCCAGTCCCACAAATTCCAATTTAATTTGTATTTCAGCTCCATTTCTGCAGGGAAAAGTCTAGGTCAGGATTGCAGGAGTTCATAATTGCACAACCCTGGTGCCCAAAGGCAGAAAATGCAGTTTCCCCATAGACACTGGTACATACTCGCACTGAGGTCTTACAGGTCTGTGGTACAGCCTGTCTGTGCCATGGGAGCTGGGAGGCAGCTCTGCGCTGGTGCTTGACCTCTGCACTGGCAAGACTTCTTGCATGATGTGTTGAAGCTCTCAACTCAGTACTGTGCAGCTGGGACCTTTCCAAGTTTGGCAGCAATTGCCTCTTTGGATACCTGCAAGTCCCGCCTCCTCATGCAGAAGGCCTTCTTTCTGAAAGGCTTAGCTTAACTGAGTTAAGGTTTTCTTGTGCTGAAGGAGTTCAGAGGCCTGGGGTATAGGGGCAGAAAGAGCCAGAAAAATTAAAGTTAATTCAGAGCGACCAGTTGCTGGCTCTCCTGGTCACTGCTGAGGCTGTAGGCAAAGACCAGCAGCATGGGCTCATCCTTCTCTTTTAATTGCACAATCCGATATAGGTGGAAGGACTTCAGGTTGTGTCTAGTGCCAACACAACTGGGTTACAACAGGGCAGGACTAGCAGCGTGCCAGACTTAGTAACTAAAATAGCCTGGATGAGTTATGTAATGTGTAGGGAGGTTTCCACCAAGGTCCTTTTATATCTTGATTTCTGTCTGCCGGAGTTGAATAAAACCCCTTGTCATCAGCAAGAGTTTCTTGGCCCTTGCAGATGCTCCTGTGTTTTACAGTAAGTTTAGATGGTGAAAAGTAAGCTACAGTTTGAGCTGTGCTGCTTGTAGACTGGCTGATGTCAGTGCTTCTTGCCAAGTAGAGGACTCTCTAATTGGAAACATCTTTTTTCCCCACCTTTCTTTGCTTTCACCCCCTGCAAAGTTATCTGTATTGCTCACCATATATTGATAAAATACAGCAAGTGAGAAGGCCACTCCGCAGTCTTGTATTTAACATCATTAAAAATAAAGCACAAAACCACAAGAAAAACTGTCTCTGAGCTCAAAGTGCCCTAGAGGGGGCTCAGGAAGGTGAATAATGCTGTTATCCATTTTATGTTTGAAGCCTTTTAGGTCAATTCTGCAGTGTGTAAGTACAGTTCTGCAATCTGCAGATCCAGCAGCAAGAGGCTGAACATCTTGGCAATAACCGTGTTGGTGGCTGCCTCTGTTGGCACTTTTGTGGTGCATGTGAGCCCTGGGCTGCTGGGGCAACAGAAGAACTACTTTGAAACTTCTCCTTTGAGCCGTTTTGTTAATGCTGCTGCTTTGCTTCTGCTGCTCTTCCAAGGCGGTTCTGAGCCTCACTAGCAATGGTGGGAATCAGAAGGAGGCAGAATTGAAGATAACTTCAGATCACTGGAAACGTCTTGCTCTTTGTAGGACATCTTCAGGCCAGTGTGATTCCAGCACACGCTTGTCTTGTGGAGAGTCTGATGCATGTAAAGGACCTTCTGATCCCAGCGGGACTACTTGTGTGCGAAAGTCTTTGGTTCATAGGTCCCCATCCTGCAGTGAGCCATGTCTGAAGTGTGTTGAATTTTAGCAAAATGTACACCCCTATGTTGCACAAAATGGAATCTTCTTTGACAGGTTTCTCCTCTGGTTGCTAATAAAGACCCTGCAGCTTAATCCAGACAGCTCGGAGCTGGTTTGCTTTAATTAGAACTCAGATTTGAGCAAATATGAACAGGGAAAAGAATATATGTGGGTGGGGGTTTTTTTTAATTTGATGTTGCTTGGTGATCCTCATCCAAAAAGAGATCTTGGGAGTTTGTGCTGCATTTTAACTGCAAGTGTGTGAAGATAAGGTGGAAGCAATCTGCCCTGGGAGCTATGTCTTTCCAATTAGTGCCTTAAAGAACCAGGAGTCTGTGCTAGGATCATGATGCTGGGTGAGGCAGACACAGGGGTTAGGCCCTGGCCTAACTTGTGTAGTGAAGACCACGAGAGCACAAGACCAGCTGGGCAGGGGGAGCAGGGCCAGTAAAAATCCAAGAGCTTCTTGGCATGAGGAGCAGTAGAAGGTGGAAACCTGAGAAACTGCCTGTGCTTGTGAAGGTGCAAGAGAGAGGGTACGATTACTAACTGGAATATTCTCTGAACGTTGCAGTGGCTTCAGAAGTGTTTGAGGATGATAATGGCAGCAGCTTTGTATCCGAAGAAGATTCAGAAACTCAGTCAGTATCCAGCTTCAGCTCTGGTCCTACAAGTCCCTGTGAGGTGCCCACTCAGTTTCCTCCTGCGACACGACCCGGAAGCCTGGATCTGCCCAGCCCTGTATCCCTCTCTGAGTTCGGGATGATCTTTCCTGTCCTCGGCCCCCGAAGCGAATGCAGCGGGGCGTCCTCCCCCGAGTGCGAAGCTGAAAGAGGTATGCATGGCTGGATACGCCCTGGGCCAATGTTTTTCAGTCTTATAAAGGGAGCAGGACAACCTTCTCAGCTCCCCTAGGTGTGTGCCAGCTCACTGAGCTCTGACCCACTGGCATCTTCCTTGGGGAAGGCAGTTCTCGAAGGCCCCTTGTCTCAAAGTTAACAGTGACATCTAAAGCATTTTAATTATTGTTCTCCTGGCTGGAAATGTTCCCCAGTTCTGTCTTAGTGGAGGGGGTGGAGGTTTCTCACGAAATAAGTGTTCAGTGGGATTCTGATGGTACGTTTGTTTGAAGGAAAATCTGAATTCATTTATTTATTTTTTTAAAATTATTGTCTCGCTTGCTGAAAATCTTGCTTTCCAGGGGAAAAAAAAAAAAACTCACAAAAAATAATGTGCCAAAAGGAACCTCTTGCAGGCTTTGCCAGCCCTAGCTGACTAATTCAGACTAAAGGATTACCATCACTCTTGTGTGCTCCAGCCTAAAGCTGTGTTGATTAATTTGCTGACGCAGTGCACAAGCAACATTTTGCTCCTGCTCCTGTAATTTTTGCTCGCTTTGGCAAAGGAAACTGCAGAGATGCTTGAAGCTTAACTTGCAGAATGAAATCTGGGTTTAACATCCAGTTTAATCCTTTCTTTGCAGGGGATAGGGCAGAAGGGGCTGAGAACAAGACGAGCGACAGAGTGAACAAGAATAGGAGCAGCACCAGGAGCAGCTCCACTGAAGGGCTGACTTTGGATAACCGAATGAAGCAGCTCTCCCTTCAGTGCATGAAAATCAAAGAGGGAATATGCGCGGGCAGAAAAGCTGCCCAGATTGGCTGAGTCCTTCTTGTGCCCTGTCCTGATTAATGGGAGTCTAAATATTTATACATGAACTTCTAAGTGTTTGAAGAACGTTGTGCCAATAATATATGCCAAATCTTAAGCGTTTACTCTGAGAATTTAAAAATGCACTAAGAAGTTTAATTGATGTGGAGGGCTGAAGTTTTTATTCAGTAAACCCTTTGTAGGCCTGACGAGTTATCAAATGTTTAAGCTGTGCTCATATTTCACAGACTTTGTAAATTGTTTTGTAGCAGCCTGGCTGAAGCAATAACTAGTAACGTTCCCGTGTAAATTCATGCCAGTCGGGGGTCTGAAATTCAAGCCAGACATTTGCAGAAAGCGGTTTGGCTTCGGTTTTGTAGAATGAAATGCTCTTTAGATACAGCTGATCTCTTGAGTACAAGTGGCATATTCTTTAAACATCTGTATTTGTCTGTATTATGCTGAAACTGTAGAAGTATTTTGTATACAGGAAAGCTGTTGCATGTGTGGGGTCTGAAAGCCTTCACTCTTCCCTTGGTGCTCACAGAAAGGATAAAATGAGTCATGCCTATAAAAGCCTATAAAACAGATGGATGACAGAAAGGGGATGGTGATGCTCAAGCAGAGGTAGGCCCTTTCTAGACACCTTCCTGAGTCTGACTTGGACTCTGTGGGTGATTCCAGTGACCAAAAAGAGTTGATTGGCCCCTTGCCCTTCCCCTCCCCTGAGAAGTGAAGTATTATTTTTCAGCACTTTAAGTGTTTGGGGTTTTTTTTCCCTCAAAAATGGGAGTCATAGATGTTTTCCAGACAGCTATGATAAGGGATTCACCCTTGAAATATGCATGAAGAAAAGGAATTGCCAGTGTAGATTGACAATGTGTTCTTAAGCTTCTCCGTAGGTTGTACTGTGTGGGGGTTTATAACTGTTAAAGGGACTTGGGATTTTAGTATGCCCTAGAGAAAGTGTTCAATAAAACTAGAAAGGGCACGGGGAATGTTTTGACAGCAGCTGTTAGACAGTAGTAGTGTCTGATAATTATGCTAATAAGTGGTAGTAAAAAAATCCTAGGACTCTTCAGTTTTGGTGACTAAGCATTTCTGAAAGCACCATTTTATCTAAAATGTCAGTTTATATTGTTAATTTGATGGGAATTTTAGTATTGCCCAAAGTATTTTCTATTCTATGTTTTTGCAGTCCTGTTGTATTTCATCCCTGCCACAGCTTGTGTATCTATTCTCAAAGTTAATGTAAAATTCTTCACACTACAGTAAACATTTTTGTTTTCCACATTTTGAGTCTGTGCAAGTGAAGTTTATCCAAAGCTCTAGTAACCGAATCTTCTTCTGCAGCAAGTTTAGTCTCCAAATATCCACTTCCAGCTGAAGACTGCAGTCTGGAGTAACTCTGGTATTATCATCATTGAGGTACATGGGCAACTGTTGCCTCCTTCCAGCTTCCTGAATCTCTGCATATGTGATTCACTTTTTATTCTGAACTGTGCCACAAGACCAGAGCTTTAGTCAGGTTTTCCAAAATCCCTCAGTGTGCTGAAGGAGGGAGGTATTCTGTTACACAACACCTCTGTACCTAATGCTGCTGAAATTGGCTGTAAGGCCGTGCAGAATTGGAGGTAAAGAATCCTGTTTTCATAAAAAATCGATTCAATACATTATAACTGTTACGCTGTAGTAGCTTTAAACATTTATATGTTCACATCTTCCGAAGACTTGAAGGCTGAAATCTTCCATTGCCAGCAGTTCCTAGGCCCAAAAAGTGCTTAGGAAAGAAGTCTGTGGTTCCAACTTCTGATGTGACCATTACTTGGGGAAAAGCTGGGGTAGGCAGTATTAAATATGAAATGAAAAGCAGTAAGAAGTGCCACATTGCATTAAATGTTTTTACTTAAACTTTTGTAGCTGACCTATTGTCTGTGCTGTATTCAGTTAGAAAAATTTGCAGAGGTATTTGTGGTTGAATCTTACTTTTGCAGACCTCCCAGTCAATGCCAGTTACATTTTCCTAGGTTGTTTGGATGGTTTTTTGGTGGTGATTTTTTTTTCCTTTTTCTGTTTTTTTTTTTTTTAACCTCTCTTGCTATTGCATTTCCTCTCATTTTGCCAGTTCTGACTAGAAACCCAAACTCTCTGCACTTAGGCAACAAATTAGTTTTGTGTTCCATCAGGATATAAAAATAGTTGTGTGTGCACTGCCTTGCTATGTTCTGATTGGGTTCAGCTCCAAGATTGGGTTCAGCTCCAAGAGGAAGTACAAAAGTGCGTGGAACCCACCCTGCCCTTACTTTTACACCACACTTCCATGAGATTTGTTGAAAGACCATGCTGCAGCCTTCTTCCTTTGGCGACCTCCAGACTTAGCAGGTAAATCACCCTTCAAACACACAAGCAAACAGGCAGAACTGTGTGTCTATAATAAATTAATGGAAAACTCATTTTATTTTAAACTTCATAAAAGCCATAATTGTAAATATGACAGACTTTTAAATGAACAAACATTGCTATGGATTACAAGCAAATGAACAAGCTTTCTCCAGTTACTTTTCTGTTGGAGCTCTTAAAGGATTCTGAAGTGTAACATGATGGTAGCTGCCTCCATGGGTATAAAAATAAGCCTCTGCTGTATCAAAGTATACGTGATCACTTCAGCTGCCCTGATATGAGAATGTATGAAGCAAATGTTAACCTAGGAATTCTGCTTCTCTTTGGTATTGTCAAACAATTTATATGTCCTTTTTGAAACAATGGAAACCTCTACTGTATGTACACAAACTTAATTCTAAATAGCTGGCTGTTCAAACACCATGGAGATTGTATGGTTAAGTGCATAATTACTGTACAAAGTAGTTACAGGACACTTGCAGTGTCATGGGGTAGATGGGATAGAAGCTGTTGATACTGTTCATCCATGGTACTACCTCTCACTGAGTCTGAGAATAAGGGATTGGGTTAACCAAGGTCTAACCTGTGTCTTCCTGAAAAAAAAATAAACTGGGAGGGGTGTCTCAACCTGAGCTATAAACAGCAGCATCATGGGGTCTTGGATGGAGCTTTAAAGTAGGATTTTTAAAGGGATACACAGAAAAGGCTTTGCAATGCATAAGTAAAGAGAACATTAAAACTTCTGAAGAGGCTATATCCAGTTATTCCTCTGCACTGCTGACAAGAGAGTTAAAAGTCATTTCTTTGTAGCAGTCTTCCCTTAATGAATCAGAAAATGTGTAAATCCTCTTAAAATCCCTTACAGCAACTGGCCTCCATTTCATCAGTTACCCCCTCATCTGTGGCTCTAGCCATAGTTCAAAACTGTACCCTGTGTGACAATCAACTTAGGAGTGCAGGATGCTTGCTGAGGCCTTGTATTTCAGTGTTTAAAAGCTTGAATTGTATGTTTAGAGGCAGAGAAGACTTAAGGATCAAGAGGTGCATGACTGTCTAACTGGAAGTAAAATAACAAATCCAGTATACCTCTGTTGGGCACCTATTTAAATTTTTGCATTCACAGGTCTTATTCCTTTCCAGAAGTCTTGCTGCATAACCCACCACCTCATGTTCTCTGTCACGGATCAAAAAATGCTAAACAGTATAGGGGAAAGAAAAGCTTAACTTAGACTGTGGCTTGAGGTTGTCTTAAAATCTTCACTTTCCAATAAGTTTTCCAGATTTATTTGTGGAAAAAATATTAAAGTATATATTTGACAGAAAATATTAAAGCAAATCATAAACGCTAACATTTTTTCCTAAGACAAAATGGCAAGAAAACTTTGTTGCAAAATCAATTTGCCACAACCAGAATCTGTAGACTAGAATTTATAAGAATATTCCTCTTAAATAGTCCACCTGAGTGTTCTGTCCTATATTTAAAGGAAATGCACAGTGATGGCATTCTAGTAGCCTATGCAGGTGCAATATTTGATCAGGATTTGTTTTATATTAATAAGATTGACACTTGTCTCCATTTATGTATGGGATTTAAGATAAGCCAAATCCCCTGACTGTTCTGTATATGTAAGAAATATCAGCACATCCTATTTGGGACAGGATACTTTGTCCTTAATGCCAGACAGTGAGTACATTTCTTGCTTTTAGTTCAGTCTAGTTTTAGTTCAGCACAGTATGGAAAGCTGAGCCTTATGCTCGTTTCATGCAGCATAAGCTTGGCAGTAGCTTGTGCTCAGGGGGAAAAAGAAAGAAAAACTCCTTTCTGCTGCGTAGAAACCAACTACTGAAGAACAACAACAGATTTTACTGTAGGCAAGTCTACCACCTTGATCTCAAACAGCAGAGAATTTGCAAGAACTTGGTACTGAAAGCTGGCAGTTCTGGCATCTGCATTTTGTACTGCCAAAAAGATACTCAGTTGGGACTTCCTAACTACCTCTAACGTCACAGGTGATAAGATACATGCAGGATTCCACTGCGATTCTGGTTTAGCGTGAGCTAAAAACTTCACAGAAATCTGTAGGGAAAATGTGAGCTGAATTAAAGTTTCATTTTGTAGGGATGAAGCTGTCCTTGACCTATACTCCAGAAGCCAGGGGGGTAACTACAATGAACCTAATCTGTTTCTTTGCTCAGCTTGTGCCCATGCAGAAACTTCCCTGCAAAAGAAGGTAAGTCACACTGTGACAAACCTGTCCCAAATTTCCTATCCCAGATGGCCTTTAAGAGAACTGCAGTCAGCAGGAATTTTCAAAGGCATGAGCTATCAGTGCCCTTTCAGCACTAGACACTTGTTAAGCAGCTGTCTGATGAAGGAAACAAAACAAAAGAATCTTGTACTTTCTGGAGAGGACTAATAGCAGACCTCTGTGGGAGTAATTTTAGCCCACAGATATTTCTGGTGCTCCTGTAGAAAATTGTGTGCTCAGTTTCCCAATGGCCAAGTGACACCTGTGCTCTAAAGCAAGATTTAAATGCTACCTGTTTTGATTGGAAAACTGGCAAACTAATGTGAATGGCAGCAAAATTCCCGTGGCTGTTTTAAAAACATCCTCTCTCCCAGCTGTCAAATATTATACATTTTGTAAAAAAGACAAAATTTAATGCATTTCAGGATCTGAGGCAGTTGGTATTAAATAGAAAATTTGGTTATCTTGAATCCTCTTTAGATACAATGTATACAGATCTAGAGGAGGAGCACATATAGGAGGCTTCTGGAAAAATCTCATTCTGCATTAATTCCACTTCCACTATTTTCTTAAAAACTCTAACCCTGCTTCTGTTGATGACAGTGGCCAAGTGCTCAATTCATCCACTGGTTTCAACTTACAAGGAAAAAAGTACCTTATCAAAGATGTCTGGTATAAATCAGCAAGTGCATTCCCTGCAGCTGTGGTTTATTAGCAGGAGAGGCTTAACTAATCCTTCCCTATAGGCTGAATACTTATAAAAGTGATGAAAATAAAACATTTCTTTGCTGAGTTTCTGATGGTGGGCAGTTTCCCATCTCCCCACCAGCAACTGAGACTGTGGGGATCTTCAGATGACAATCTTTCACACCTGCTCAAGGAAGTCTATGCTGCATTCTCCGCATGCTGCTGCTGGATAACCCCCTGTCCTTACTTCTGATCAGGATCAAGCTCAGTCTGGCAGCTAGTAGGAAGAAAACCACAGAGAACCTTGTGCTGTTTTATGTACTAAAGTGACACCAATATGAACTAACAGTTCTCAAAGTACATGTAACATGAGCGAAGCTCTTAGAAAAGTTCCTTTACTCCTATATACATATTCCAGATAAGTAGGCGCATGGACTACTACATGCTCAGCAGCAGTAAATTTACATTTAGAGGTGATAACCAGTTCAATGCTTAAAACATTCAAGATAGCAGCACAAATATGTAGTAAAAGCTATTTGGTCCTGAGACTGAATAAGCAGAAATACACAAGAATATTTTTTCTTACATGTTTACTTTTAAGAATAAAATCTTTAACCCATATACCCTGTATTTTGGGAGAAGGGAATTTCAATGTTAGTTTTTCTCCTAACTCACTGGACTTTGATTCAAAGTGTGGGAAAATTGCAATAAATTGAGTTCTGCTGGTTCATTTGAATATATGCATTTTAGCCTATTCCCAAGCCTGTTGAACAGTGCTCCCTCCAGTACCAGAGCAGCAAACCCCACAGCTAACTGCCTACCACAAGTAAGTGGCAATCAGTGATTCCATGCTTTTGGCTATAACTTAGAATGTAATTTTCTTTTGTGCATATGCGTAGGAAGGGTTATTCACCTGTTCTCAGCCTGTAGGACAGATCAAAACCACCTCCTTAAACAGTACTGCACAGATATGTCTCCTCACTGCAGCTGGGACACCTTAAGAGGAGTAGTACTGTTAAAATCTAAGAAAAAAGGACCCTCTTGTTGAGGCAGGAATGTGGTGGGGATAATGTTGTAAACTCCAGCAAGTATGTTCTCCACTTCCAAGTAGCAAAATCCACACCTATGATAAAGAAAACTACCTGTTAGAAATAAGATCTGAAGTATTTCAAACCTCTGTACAGATTTCATTGAGTATTATTACCTGTAGTCACCACTGCTCTTTTTGTGAAAGCCATAGGAACCAGGATCTCCTACTGTTGAGACGGTGACGAGTTCAAAGCCAACGCTGTATTGCCTGCAAGTGACATGACAGACATCATGTATCTGGGTCATCAGGATTACCACAAAGAGGGCTATTTATTAAAACCTTCACAGTAGAACAAAGACATCTAAAAGTGTTGTCACATTTGTGACAGAAACGTCAAGTCAAACTTACCACGATATGAATAGTGAATTTGGAGGGAGACAGAACACAACTCAGGTCTGGAACTAGACTACAGGGAAAATGCTTGCTAGAAGCCTGCCTCTGCATTTAAGCAGACTTCAAGTAGTTAAACTTGTGGAGACACACTCCTGTGCCACGTGGCACAGATCGTAGGGTGTGATCTGATCGCTGTGGGAGGACTGGGTGTCAGTGATCTCAGCAGAATTTCTCATGTTGCAATATAACTTGTGACACTTTGTCTACTACCTGTTAACACATGTGACAGGCATCACTGCCCCTGCCGTTCAAACTACCCAAATATGATCTGCAAGTACAGAAAAAAACGCATACAAAAAACTGCTCAATTCATGGAACAGCACAGCCACACCTCTGCACTCATCTTCATTTCATGAGAGGAGGAGTTTCCTCAAAGAGGGGAGGATGGATAGAAAAGTGCTGCCATTTTGTGGGCCCCACTGTACAGCTTTGCAAAAGATAAACATTTAACTGCAGATCAGGAGATGTTGCTCTTCAGAAGCTCTGAATACTGGTATTTTGAGGTAATCATTAATTTTGCCAAAGGAATTTGACCTGCATAGGTCTACTTCATAGGACATTGAGATTCAATACTTCTCCTGGCCTGCTAGTGGTAGAATAAATGCACTTTCAGAGATGTTTGAGATCTTGTAAGGGTTTAGTATCCTGCATAGTAGCTGTACTAAAAAAGAAAAGGAATTATGATCATAATTAGTTTTAAGAGGGAGAAAGAGCCCTTTATACCTTCTTCCCTTCTGTGCAAGCCCTAGCTCTGCTCAGACCCCAAAACTATAGAGAAAGGAAGGCTCCTGCTTGCCTTGTAGGTCAAGGATTTCTTTCAGTAGTAAACATGTAGGTTTAAAACACTATTGATGGTGAAGATAGAAACGTAAATAGTATTAAATTCAAGCCAGCTCTGATACCTTGTTTTCTGGATTTTCTGTGAGCTCCTCACCCTCCCCCCAAGAGGACACTGACCAAGCTTTATCTTTAGCTGTAATGCTCTGTGTTGATGCATGCTTATGCTCTACAAACCTCGGTCCCCGTAGTTCAATTAGCAATGGTCCATTCTTGTCTAGCTGGATTTGATAAATGGGGTTATTTTTGTAGGTGTCTCTGAAGTTTCCACATCCTCCGGCACTGTGACCTTTCCACTGTCCATTAACCTGAAAGAAGTCAAAAGTACAGAAAATACATCCTGAGGATTTGTATTGCTTATATAGACACACAAACAAGAGCAGAGACTCCTCTCACTTTAGAGGTCACTGACTTTAGTAAGCTCTCCTCATTTTTAAAGAGAAGTGAAAGACCATGTTAAGTATTCAGAGTTTCACTGCCGTCCTTCCACCCCCCTTGATCAAAGCCTTACATCCCTTGGAAGAGTACTGTACTTTTTCAGCTTATATTACATAAGTAACAAGTGACTGTTTCTGACTATGACAGATCTATATTCCCATCTATCCCTTCTAGCCTTCTAGACTATGCAGGTTATTTTTTTTTTGCTCAGACACTTCTCTGTTGGGCTAAATGAGAAGCAGCAGTGATACAGGAAGTACAACAGTAATGGTAGTGTAACCTTTGCTTTCAAAAATTGCTGCCTCCAGCCCTGTCCATCACCTCTCTGCTCTCTGAGAACCAGCACTGCAGTGACAAGATAACCATAAGGATAGATTCCGCAAGGACAAAGACACACGAGGAAAATTGCTGCTCAGACTTTGAGAAACAGGCCATCTGTTTCCAAGTTCCTCCTGCTAGTCTTTAAACTGAAAGGTTAGACTTGTAAGACATGCCAGGCATTCACATAAATTTATAGCTGAGATCCATTTCTCCTGTTACTTCCCTCCCCTTTCTGTCAAACCAACAAGGGGCAACGTTTCTCCTTGTGATTTAATTTCTTTATTCAGTGTCTAAAACCCTCAAACACAGCAAGTTTGGAAGCAAGGGGGATTTCTCCCCCTACCATGCTGCTACCCAGGAACCTAAAACTCTGTGTGCTGTTAACCTTTCCAGCCCTTTTCTACCTCTGCTACACTTAATTCCAGGAATCACACTAGGGCTTGGGAGCTCCAGAGGTGACCACTCGACTCGAGCATAGGACATCTAACAGAACTTTCTTTTATGGGTAAACTTGGAACTAGTTCTCTACTTGCTTTTAAATGTGATGACTGCTAAGCAAACATAAAAGATGCATTAAAAACAGACAACTAACTTTTTGTATTTAATCTTAAAGACAGAGTTGGCCTTGGGTAGCTAGAACATGTCTCTTTTTTCTTTTTTGAATACTAGACAGACATCTTCAAATAATTAACAGGAGGTTTCCACATACTTAATTTTCTTTTGAAACATATTACAACATAAAACAGATGTTCTTCCTCAAACAGACTGGTATCTTTAATGCATTTTTGATCTCTTAAAGCACTCCCTCAAAGTAAGCCCAGTTTTTATGAGCTATACAGGAAAATGGTTGCTTGGAAGAACTAAGCAAATCATCTCACTGTTCCCAGGAACCTTTCTAGTAACTCACCATTCTCCAGAACAGGCTAGCTTCAAGGGGCTTTTCCAGAAATAACATCTGGTATGGAACACTGTCTGAACTCGAGAGCCTCGCTGCAAGCCAGCGTGTGCCCCTGACCACACAAAGTAATGCAATCCTTGGCTTCAGGCACAAGTGTCCTAGAAAATGGACTGTTCTACTGTGGCTCAAGCTCCCTTGTTTCTCTCTTCCTGAAGAAGTTACTATTTGAACAGAAGACTTCTGATTATAGTAGATTCCCCAGGGTGTGCATGGTAGGTACAGAGCTAAAGTTGAGAGCTGCTGGCTTATTCTTTCTTGGGGGTAAAATTGCTAATATATGAAAATACATGCAAGTTACTTTATCCTGTGAGTTCTTGGCTATATTTATACTTCAGCTGAAGGTGTAACTGCAGCTCACATTGACAGCTGAAATATGAACAGCAGCTGGCCCCAAAACTGCCTGGGCTTCTGACTTAATTTCAGTCAAGTTTTTCACTCTCGCCCCTGTTGCTGTACTTTTGAGGAGCATTTCAACGTGAAATGTACCATGGATATATTGCTTTCATCATGTTTGGCAATGGGAGTGCTTATCCCAATGGTGACAGACCTTTGAGATGTCTTTGCAAAATTTAGGAACTGTATGTATTGTGATATTGCCATCTTAAGTATGTTTGTCACAGTCTTGCTATTGTGCCTTTGGTTTGACGTTGCTGATTTTTTCCCATCATGCCAAGAGTTTTCCCAAGAAAATCATGCAGTTCTCCCAAGGGGAGACAATAAATGCTTTTGTGGGGTTTTTACTCTGTAGCATTACTAGCACAGTCTGACCTCTGGAGAGAGATGACTTACTAGGGTACAGGTTCTAAAGGCCAGTCTATTCTACAAAGGCTTTGCAGAATGTCTGCAGTGGCACAGCTCCAACCACACACTCTGCAGTGAAGGTGGAGAAGTAGTATAAAAATACATTTAAAAACCTTGTACGCCTCAAATATGGAAAAGCCAAACCAGAATTATTTTCCAGTGACCCATAAAATAAAATGTTTCTTTACCCGCTTGGAAATGGTGTAAGGTGTAGGAATCTTGGAAAAGGTGAACTTGCACAAGGAGTACACCTGTGTTGTAGAAGAAGCAGCAGGTCACACATTCACCTTGCACTTTTCATATGAAATCATAACAAATTTAAAAAAAAAGAATTGCTTACACAGTATTTTTAGATACTTATTCGCTACATGCCCGTATTACCCATCAGACGATCCTGTGTCAAACTTAAAATCCTGAATAGTGCTGGGACTAACAAGGCTTAGTTCTACTTAATTTTTATTTAAACAAAAGGCAAAATGGAAACATTATTTTTAAGTGACAAAAAGAGATATCTAGCATTGAACATCACCTGACTGAGCAGTTAGAGAAAAACCCAAATACTAAGTCCAAAGACTTTGAGGAGTCAAAAAAATTTTAAATCTAAACTGGGATCTAAAATGGGCATATTTTGGATACACAGAGAGCCAATGATCTCCCTGTACACAGATTTTTTTTATTCTAGGAAATAAGAGTATTTTTCAGCTGATTTCATTACTGAAATTTCATTGCTAAATGCATGTACGCTGTTTTAACTACAAACAGAGAACCTTACCAAATACTTCATCCAGAGGTTCTGCTCCATCATTCATAGCCTCCCTCCCCAAAATAGCAATATGAACCCAGAAGTACACTCTTTAATCAAATTTAAAAATAAAGGATGTTTTTTTAGTTGCTTACATTCATTATAAAACCCACAGCACATACCCTGATGGTGTAATGGATAGTGTTTTGTTTCTCATACTGGGACACCACTAAGGTAAATGTATGGGGCCCTGGAGAGGTCAACTTTATCTTAGTCAGATAATGAGGACTGTTGATCCGAATACCATCGATATACGGAGGAGGATCAGCTGAAAAAGAAAAGGATGAACACTCTTCTGGATCAAAAAATCCCCCACCTTGGTAAACTTCTACAAAGATTAGACTGTGAACAGACCTGAGTGCTTTGAAAACAACAGAGCCTCAAGACTTATAAAAGGACATATAATCTTAAGAGCAACTGCTTTTTTCAGGAGAGGTACATCACACATGACAGAACACATGTTCTGCACTTGAAAACTACAGCTTAAATCCCAAGACCTGCAAGAACTGTTTATCTATGCCTCACCAACATCACAAATAAGACCTACATGTGATCATGTTGAAATTTCACGAGAAAGACAAGGAATGTTTGAGCACTCTTTAAAAAAATCTCTGAGGTGTCTGTTCCTTCTCTGTTGGCCATACAGTTCCAGAATGCATGCTGCCTAAATCTTTGGCCACTGGGTAAACAAGACTTAAAACATGTTCTTTTGACTATATCACACACACTTTTTCTCTCTCTCCCCAAATCCTTGTGATCATTACACAGATGTAGTTGCACCCCAGTACCAAACCACATGTGGTACTTAGAAACATCCTAAATGTTTGCTTTTACAATTAGACAATGTAATTTGTTATTTGGCCTCTAATTGGTTCTTTCCAGACTTCTTTTAATTTCAGTGAAGCAGGACCAAATCTAGCCAATTACTTCAACAGGCCCAGGATCAGGTCCTTTTATTTTCTTCCACAAAGCAACATGGGAGAGGGGAAAGGATTAATATAAAACAATAAGAAGCTTAGGAATGAGAAATCTCAGCCTTACTGCCAAAGGATTAACCTGCTTTGTTCTGATCTTATTTTAACAGATGGTTAAAAATAATACTGCAGCTTGACCAATCTATTTCCATGGAAAAAGGTTTTAAACAAATTTGAGTTCGTGAGATTAAAAGTTTTTAAAAGAGTTTGGAAAGCAAGACAAAACATATGAATCATTCAGTTCTTGCTAGTGATCCTGCTAAGAAGACTGTCTCTTTCAAGCACAGCAGAATTCCCTCCACTACACAATGTGTTTGGTTTGCCCACTTAAGAATGTTTTCAGTGAGACACACGTAAAATAAGCACTACTGCAATTACTAGCAAAACCAGAAGCAAGTCTTGGGCTGTAAGGAGAAGCAGATGCTTTAACAAAATCAGCTCTTGCAAAAACAGGTGATGATTTGGTCAGGTCTCAACAGATGCTTTCAGCAGAAAGACAGCTTGGATTCTAGGGAAATTGGTCAGCAGAGTTCACTTAACAAGACCAGATGTGAACAATGCAATGCTTACCAGCGTGTCTCAGCCTGTGTTTCAGATCTGCTATCTGTCTTGAACTAAAGCATACGTGGCTTTTTCCCAGCTACAGCAAAGCTCCAAAAGCCAAACCCTTTCTTCTCAAGGTGAGTAGAATCTGACATATAATGACCAAGACTGGTATTTTGATAAAATTTGAACATATAAGTGTTTTTCTTAAATATTCCTGGAAATATGTTGAAGTGTTCACCAGAATCTCATAAGCTTGCTTAGGTATTTTATTAAGCCAAATTCATAGAACAATTAACCTTGATTATTTTCATTTAGTGGAAGCTGCAGACCTTTAAATAATTTCACAAATGTAGGAAATAATTATGCTATCAGAGAAACAGAAGCGCAGCATCTGTTCCCTCTAAGCATTAAGTACTGCCACTGCAAAATAAACAGAAGAATAAAGAAAATGCTGTAGCAAAATAAGTGTCAGCAGGACTATGTAGATCTCTTAGTGTGCTTCCAACATGTAGCTTATTCCTTCAGTGTAGACTGTTGAAGGTGATCAGAACTAAACAACTATTTCATAAGATTGACCTCTTAGTGAGGCATCTAGTCTTAAAGCAAAAAATGCCTTTCCTCTCCATAAAATTCTTCGTAATTCCTCATTTATTTATAATATAATTTTCTTGTCAATTAAGGTACACTAACCTGGGTAGTAAACTTTTTTGCCATCAGTCTTGTACACAACCATTGTAATGAACTCCCGATTGTGTGCAAAGTCATCCTATAAAAAAACCAACCAGACACAAATCAAGCAGAGTTGTACACTTCTATGAAACAAAATTAATGCTTCATCAGAGACAAGTACACATTCTACCATCCTTTTTGATCACTGCATGATATGACCTGATATTTATATTTACTGAGATACCCAATGCAATTCTTTTTAAAATGCCTGAAATAAATCAACTGCCACTAATTTAACCTATTCAGTCCCCAGGATTGAAAATTACTTCAGAACCTCTATGGTGGAATAGAACCACTTAGCTCAAATGTTACTCTGGGTCTGTTTCAATTTTAGATATGTGTACCTGCTGAATTTAAAATTTATACACACACACACAGGCATACACACCTGAACATGAAACATGAGTAGTAATATACCAATAACAGAAAGCTTTACAGAAAGGTTTACGGAATAAGCACCCAGCACCTTGTCAGTGATGTGCCTGCTGAGCAGGACCCAGACGGCAGCACCACCCTGTGGACACTGCACTTCCAGCTTGTACTGAGGATTGTTGGCCAAGCTGTAGGCATCCTTCACCGGGCCCTGCTTTGCATCCCAGGTACTGAAAGTGATACAGAC
Organism: Manacus candei; assembly: GCF_025592945.1. Taxonomy (NCBI): domain Eukaryota; kingdom Metazoa; phylum Chordata; class Aves; order Passeriformes; family Pipridae; genus Manacus; species Manacus candei. Next base: position 3,772,622 of record NW_026138074.1, on the reverse strand, counting down.
ATGGTGTTAGATGAGTAAGAAACTAAATCCTACTTTGAAACTAACTCCAAATCCTACCTATACAGAGAGCTAGCTATTATCAGTAAGAAGACAGAACACAGTCTCATCAGAAGCATTATCTTAGAACACTGTTTTATAAATGAGTTCACTACAACACATGTATGATAATAAAAAATGCTAAATACAAACAGACTGGCTGGTGACTGCAACCACACAAAGCCCAGAAAAAAATGAACCAATCAGGGAGCCTGAGCTACACATATTCTAGTCATGACTGCATACACCAATATTAAATGAAAAACACCTACGCTACTGTAACTGCAGAAATCCATCTATAAGCTATGGTTAGTTCCAAAAACTTGCCAAATTTTTTCATCCAGTTTTTTTATTGAGGCAATTTTTATTTTAAAATTTGATCTGTTTCATGTCTGGAAGGTTGCCATGCGGGAATTGTTAAAGATCTTTGAGGTATCCTACTGCAGAATCTGCCTGGTGCCTCATGAACTATCGAGACAAGGAAAATACAATCTGAAAAAACAGCAAGAGCTGATGGCTGAATGCAAAGTGCAGCATACTGGAAACAGAAACATATACAGCTATTCCTAAGTCTCACTGACCCTCCCACATTTTTAAAACTGAACAGTATTTGTGGAAGGCTGCATTAACTAAGCTTCAAATTATCACCATCATTACTCCACTTTTTATGACAACTGCCGCTGTGCTAAGGCATTTCCCTACACAGAAGTACGAGAATCACTAATAACATAAGGACAGACAGACCAATAGGTGAGCTTTGACATTAGCATACACGTTACCTCATCTTACTATACCACCACAGTGTATTTTAGAAATAATTGGAACACAAACAGCCTTTGCAGATAAGCTCAGCAGTCACACTCTGGATGAAGGAGCTTGTGCAGAGCTAACACAAGCAGAAGCAGTTGTGGAAGTAGTGGCAAAGTGCAGTATAGTGGAGTGGAAAAGTAAAGAAACACTTGCTTTCCAAAACCAAGACACACTTAAACTGGGAGACAAAAAACCTGAATGTGATGGATATTTGGTAAGAGATGGGTCTCACGTTCAGAAAAAAAAATCAGCGGCAAGGAAGATTACTTATGATAGTTACAACTGGTGAAAAACAGAATTGGTTAAACTACTCTGACTTCAGTGAACACCTGTGAAGACAACACATGCTGCACAGCAGACTTGCAACTGGTCAGAAAAATTAATTCCAAATAAAATTGAGGTCACTCAAGCACTGTCTGGTCACTGCTTAGAGACAGACTGCACAAAAATCTTGATTTCTATTCCAATAGATGTGGTACTGAGGTCAAAATCTGGTTATGCAGTCTTAGGTCCACAGCAACATCACAAAGGTCACTGGAGCTTCAACTCTGTTACAGAAGTAGTCAAGAAGAAAGCCTGGGTTGAGAATTTAAAAGTGTGAAATCAGGCTCAAAAGAACATGGTTGGAGTTCAACCTCCTAGCTGTAACTAGGAAGAATGGAAGGAAACATCTATTCAGAACACTTACTGAGATTTTGACACAAAAATTTTATCTTTTGGACCAACCTGTGAATACATGTAGATTCTTTGAAAAGACTTGGGTTCCAACTCAAATAAATAACATCATAGTACTGGCACAGGTCCTCCCAGGAAATCCAGAAAATGCCTAAAAAGGAAATGCTGTTATTGTTTTCTTAGCAGATATCTTGATTTTACTTGTTTTTCAAAAGTCTCTTTCTGGGCAAATGATACAGCTTATATTAGCCAACATTTCTGCAAATCTTAGTTTGCAGAACTGCATTGCCCAAATGTTTAAATTTAAACAAACAACTTAAAGCAAGAAAAAACAAGTTAGTCTCTGCTTATTATCAAGAACTTTCTGAAGCTGTCAGAATGCCTTTCATTCTCAAGCACTAAGCAGAAGGTGTGAGAGGATCTGTTGCATTGAAAGAGACGTCATTAGGTGATTCTGACCTGCCTTCCCCTTTCCTAGGTTTCTGAAAACAAAAAGGACACAGTCAAATGGGTTCCTGCAATTCAACAACGTCCTTCAGTAATCATCCAGCACAATCAAGTATTCAATCAACATATGAGTATGTTTGAATGTATTTCTAAGATACTTCATCCAATGCCTACATCACTTGCTTTGGCACCCTGAATTTGCTTCACCTTTACAACACCTTCACCTTTACTTCTCCCTTACAACTTCCTTTACAACATAGCTCCCTTAATTGCAAGCTCCGGTAACTCCAGCCAACAAGAGTGCCTGCAAAACAATAGATTCCTAATGGAATGAACTCTTAAAATGGTAACAGCCTTATAATTCAAGTCTCTGACAGAGGCAGCTGCAGATCTTGCAGCACTAAAAAAGTCATAATAGCTACACAGAGAAAGTAAGACCAGAGTGCAAATCCAGTTAGAAGGAGCAACTCCATTAAAATTACTAATGTAATTTTATATAAGATTTTAACTACTAGATGTTACAAACTACTTACTAAATGAATTGGTAAATAAATAATGAGCCCTCATAACTTTCACAAAGCCAGGGCTGCTATTCTTATATTTTAATCAGAAGTTTTCCTTATGCATTTGCGTGAGGCTTATCAATAAATGCTCTTCATAAAAGAGTTTGGCGAAATAAACACCTGAAGAAAAGTACAAAGATCAGTGTTTACAGAGCCATTGTGCTGTCTGCTCTCTTATATGGATCTGAATCATGGGTCATCTACCGCCACCAGCTGTGTCTCCTAGAACGCTTCCATCAATGCTGTCTCCGTACAATCCTAAACATCCACTGGTCAGATTATGTGACCAATACATCTGTTCTAGAACAAGCAGCAGTCACAAGTATTGAGGCCATGTTGCTGAGAACACAGCTGTGATGGGCAGGGCATGTCTCCAGGATGAAGGACCACCGCCTCCCTAAGATCTTGCTTTATGGTGAACTTGCCACCGGCTGCCGCAAGAGAGGAGCCCTGAAGAAAAGATACAAGGACTCCCTGAAACAACATCTCAGCCTTGGCCATATTGATCACCATAACTGGTCTACTCTGGCCTCCAACCGGGAGGTCTGGAGACACACCATCTATAACGCTGCTGATGCCTTTGAGAACACACGCAGGATCACTCTTGAGGAGAAAAGACAACACAGAAAGAATCGTGTCTTGCAGAATATACCACCTGAGGAGTCCTTCTGCTGTGCCTTTTGCAACCGGACGTGTCTATCTCATACTGGCCTTTTTAGCCACCAGCGTGCCTGTAACAAATGTGGGTAGAGCCCTTCCCAAATCTTCGTTTGCGAAGCCCAGCCATGATGATGATGATGATCAATAAATGCTATAATTTAATGGATTTGGATGTATACTGTCGTAGAAACAGAGTGGCACTGAACAAAAGGGCTCCCTCATAGAGATATGCAGACAGCAACTAGGATACAGTAAAAAGCAGAAATCTCTTTCGGAAAGTAAAATGCAGCTACTGTAGAATTTCTAAACTATTGGCAACCTGTCCTTCCACCACCAAACCCACACTGACTTTCCAGATACTATACTCTGCTGCTCCCTTAGAAAGAAGGGACAACATTGGGCATCATTCCAAGTGGTTTCTCTGAGCAGGGACATACTAGTGCCACTATCTTGAAGATGGATCTCAATCTAATCTTACAACCTGAAACAGAGTGTATATAATTAATACATCTATAAACAAATCTTCAATGTAATGCAAGGGAGAAAGAACCCACTTACCTCCAGTACAGGCAAGACTAATTTAAATACTGATTACAGTAAGCATGCTGTACGTATTTGCTAATGTCATAGGGAAAACCCCACAGAAAGTCCAATGACATATTAAAAAGCATGTTCTCTATGCAATGAACTCCCCCACACTCAGATGCTGAGACAGCAACACATAAGCAAGGAGGTACTTTCTTGTCAGTGAATTTGAGATATATTTAACAGTCCAGATTACTTAAACCTCAGTCAAACCTGAAATGACAGATTTAGATACAGAAATACTTCCTAAACTTTTGGACTATTTAATTCATAGTATTTGTTTTACTCTCCTTGTGCTTAAGCATTTCTTTCCACCTTCCTACAAGGATACATGACAAAGATCTGTATTATTGGAAAAAATAGCGAATTCTCAAACTTTATTACCATTATCTATTTTCTGAGCTGTTCTTGGATCAAAGTTCAAGTATTTTTGTAAATCTGGGGTCCAATTTCTTGTGTCATTTTCACTGTATCGTCCCTTCCAACGTAAGTGGCTCCAGGGATTTTTCAACTGAAGAAATCTAAGTCCCTATAGAAATATAAAATAAAATTCATCTTGTTAGGGTAATTTTTACATATTCAAGGTATTTTTTATATGGACCAATAGCTAAAGAAAAGACAGCATCATTAAGTTTTCTGAAATTTCCCAGTGGAGACCAAGACAAAATACACTATATTAGCCATTAGAAAAAAAAATCAGTAGCTACCCACCTAAGGTAAACCTAGAAACCCACTGGAGTTTTCAAACAGGCATCTGAAAACACATTCAGTTTTATTTGCTACCTTATATTCTCTTATGTCCAAGACTGCATATGCATGGGTTGGAACTAAACCCCATTTTTCTCCTTCCTCTTCAGACATCACCCCTGTTGCTGTGGTAATAAGGACATCTCCCTTGTGAAATCTGTTCAAAAAGAGATGAAAAATACCTTAATTAAAACCTTGCAAGTTGCAAACTAATGTTTGCCAGAGCCTGTTATAGTACGTTTTTAGACTGTCCATTAGCATGCCTTTGGTTTGTGGTCAGCAGAAATCACTCCTAAAAAAGCTTAAGAAAGTGGAACTATTTTTCTTTCAGAATTAAGTATACACTTTAAGTGAAATATTATTTTTTTAATGTAACTTCATATTTTCATAAACATAATTCAGCATTTATCAACCTGAAGTTCGACCTGTGTCACTTTTTAAAGATACTCTTCACAGATCTTCAGCTGAGCACAAACGTGGTTTCATCAACACTTAGCCAAGCACTGCATGTAGTAAATTAATAACGCTGTCACACCCCCAGGATTCTGAAGGTGCTTTCCAAAACCTGAAGAATGAGAAGTTCGTGCTTCTGTACTTTTGCAGGTGTTTACACTCAAGTTTTGTGTTATGAATAGCAATTGTTAATTTTGCAACAATTATTACTCTGAAAACACACTAGCATGTTTTGCAGTCCATGCTAGAATTCAAGTACAGACTCAGTGTCCCCAGACAGTGTACAGGGTCACTGGGCTATGGATCAAAACATTTTCAGTCTAGCACAGGTAAGCAATAGTAATGGCTAGATACCATTCTAACTGCAGTCACACCTCCAAATTACAGTGCTGGAATATCTGAAGAATTGTTGACAGACATCTAAAAAGCTCCTAACCAACTGAAAAAGCACTGTCAAAAGAGTCATGCTCTTCTATCGTGAATGCAGATGTTTCAGTCATCAGAATAACACCTCTCTACTGCACTGATATACATAAGAAACTGGTTGCACAAAACCATTTTGAAAGAAATCCAAGTATTTGATTGCTGGCATTTATAAATTGCAGCTATGCCTTTCACCACAAGTAGAATAATAGAATCATTTAGTTTGGACCTTTAAGACCATCAAATCCAACTGTTATGGTATGTCTGAAGACAAATATGGCTGTTATGGTAGATTTTTGCTGCTACTCCAGGACACTTACTAATGGGGCATAATCTTGTGATATGATTAGAAATACTATATTATATCTGCTTGCTAAGGACAGCAGAGAAGTGCATAAGTTCTGGGGAGCTGTGTGAGAACAACTTTTAAACACTTAACTTATGTTAGTTCCAAGCTGCTCTTCTCTGACTCTGTGTTCTATTTTCTTCATCAAGAAAAGGGCTACTATTATTTTTCTTCATATGTAAAGAATCAAAATTCCACAATATTTTACTCTTCTGTTTTATCAAAGCCACCAATACCTCAATTTTTCTTCTTCCAGAAAGTACATAGGGATTTTATAAAGCACAATCTGTAGCAATACCAAAATGCTATCAAAGGATCTGTGATGACTGTACTGGTTTTACAGTGGTAATGCACCTACTACACAGCAAGCATTTTAATTACTTAGGAAAGAAAAAACATCTACCTCTGATAAAGCATTCTGAAAGTACTGTCTTTATTGAAAGCTTGATTGTCAGAGTGCATAGCAATTCTTTCAGGTATCCAACCAGTCAGTGCATGGAGATCAATATTCTGAAAAGCAAATATTCAAAAGAAATCAGAACAGATCCATCAGCATATGACATCTTATAAAAATGCCTTGAAAGAAATCAAGTATACACACGTTACAGTACAACTCTAGACCTAAAAGGCTCAAGATAAAGACTAACAAAAAATTCTTTGATTAGGTAAGGACAACATTTCCACATCGTTTCACAAAAACAAAATGAAAAACAACAGAAACAAACAAAACTCCCAAAAAACCAACCCAAAAAAACCCAAAAAAACCAACAAAACCCCCAAAAAATCCACCCCCCCAAAAAGCTGGAAATTTCAGAGTAACAGAAGCATAAGAGAATCATCAGTCACACTCATTTGCGTGACGTGTTCTATTTATTTCATTGATTCACAAACTCTTAAAGTACGGTCTCAAAAGCAGTATATATGCATTCTAAATAATTTAAGTTTTACTTTAAGGCTCAGGGTTTGGTTTTTTTATTCTTTTTGGTAAAGCTGACACTGACATGTATTTCCATAAAAAGATGCTTTAATCTCCCAACTCCTTGAAACATTGCTTATTCCTTTTCTTTTGCTTTTTACTCCTCAAAGCAAAAGCAGACACTCTAAATGCTTGAAGTGTCAATAACCAGCACTGCTGGGTGGGAACTTGAGGAATTACAAGTACAAGACAGCCAGTAAGTAACCCTGATTACACAAGGAAGCTAGAATATAGCAGAAACCAGAGGGGGTGGGAAGGGTGGAGATTAAATGTCACAAGTCAAGCTATTTTTCCAGATAGCAAGTTAGAGAACAACAATGAGAATAAAACACATCTATTCTCACCAGCTTCTGTCCTTCAAAACAAAGCAGCTTGACACTGACATATGCACAGATAAAAATGTGTGCTACATTTACCCCTTACACAAAGCCACATTTGTTCCATAATAATTTTTCAAGGGATGATGATTACCTAGTATACCCTCCAAGAATGTGATTAACTAGAATGTGAACAGCACCATGAAATGAAAAAATATACTATTAAAATTTTAAAGAATTTTAAAGTGAAATCAGAAGGGCTTCCTAAGTAACAAATTAAGATTATAAGGGATACTCATTTCAGTAAACTATCCCTCTTTGAAAGAATAATTTGCATGCCAGTTTAGCTGCAGTACAATCAATGACTGTTTCTTTAGTAACCACATTATAGGAACCCGATACATATTTATGTAGGTGAGTGGAACAATCTGATAAACAAACTTGCACAGATCTGCTCCCTCCATACATGTACTGAATGACTAGCCCTTTCCTAGCTGACTCCATTACCTAATGAGGGAGAACTGCCTTATTGAGTTAGAAACCAAAATCAACAGTATTGATATGGGCAAAGAAATTTTATGACTTCACCCAACACTTTCATCTAGGCTTTATATAAAACACATGTACTTCCCACCCACAAGTGTCAATTAACTCGGACCATCAAGATATCTTGCTCATTCTACTTTGATAGAATAATTTCCTTAAGTACAGCTAAGAATATTTGAAAGAAAGAAACAAAAAAAAAATTAAGAAAATGGCAAACCCAATACTTGTCTCCCCAAGCAATTCACTTTGATTACACTAGAAGGAAATTATTTGACCCAATATTATCTCTGTGGAATTTCTTCCTCTAAGAAATAATCTCATACTTACAGAATTTGATCCAGGAAAATCATATCCTCCCATGACCTTCATGTAAGCCTTTTCTATTAGTGACACCCATAATTCATTCTTATTATTAGAATAAGAGCAGAGAAGTTCCCCACTATGATCAACAGGTAACTGGTCATCTATGATTACCTGTTTGAAATGAATGAAAAATCATCATAAACCTAATAAAATAATTTGAAAGTGCTTAGGAAATAAACCAAACCCCTCATTAATACACAGCTTCTCAGATACAACCAGACCTGACCATTATTCTCTCATGTTAACGCCTCTATCAATTCTGCAGTGGTTTGCCCAAGTGAAAAAGGAATTCTGTTGCCACCTCTGACTTGCACTGGCCCAACTTAGTGTCCAGTGAACAGCTGCCTCTCTTTCCCATATGTAAAATAGGAATGACGACAGTACAGTCTTATAAAGTGTTTAATATCTATTGCAAAAGGTACGTGCAGAAACGTTCAGTGTAATAACAAGCATAAAAAAGTAAAGAAAAGCCAAACAACATTCCTCAACTAATTAGGAATCAAGAGCATGGACTGTGCTTGGTAGCCAGCAGAAAAATAAACATTTATTTGTCTATAAGGAAACAAACTGTGTCATATCACTTTCATAGCCTCTACTTCCAGATTTAAGTTTCTTCCCTCTAAGAGGGAAAACAACTCATAGCAGCAACTGTTACAGTATTAACATTTCTTCCTTGTATTGGGTAGCATATATTCCTCATTATCACAGATTGTTCCTGCATACTTGTAGTGGTATGAGACAGTTTCCCTGAATAGATTTTCAGTTTTCTGTTGGCATTAGTCCATTACATACAGGCTACCAACACAGCACATTTTCTGGTCAAATCCTGTTTGTGCAAAAATGAATAATTCTTTTCATAGAAGAGCAAATGGCCATTCATCATAACAAAAGGAAGCCATTAAGAGGTATTTTGGAAGGGGTAATAAGAGCAAGGCAAACACATAAATGATACTTTCTTGAAACATTCAGATTCCAGAATTTTGCAGCTTGAGGACTTCCTGACCCAGAGGTTATATCTTAGCAATTAAGAGCTTTTGATGAGTTTTGCCTTACTCCCCCACCCCCCATGAATATGCTCACTCTACTTCTGAACTCCCCTAAACATTCATCAGACAATATGATCTGCAATAATCAGTGCTACTATTAAGTATTATACGGAGAAATACATTATTTTATGTCCTTATTTATTGTGCTGAAAAGAAAATTAAGTTTTTTGTCAGTTTAAAAACTTCTGTGTTCAGGCATCTCCTCTCCATACTAAAAATCTGCAGTCAAGTTACTCCTCTATGGTCATTCCATATCTATACTCTGCCTGGATGTCCCCCTCTGTACTTTTAAATTCTGTAACTTCCTTTCTAAGATGGGGTGGAAAAGTGCACATCCAATTCATAAATATGGGATATGTAGTTTTGCTCCTGTTTGGTTTTCATAATTCTTTTAAGTGATATAAGGATTTTTTTGCTATGCAAGCACTTCACAGTGAAGCAGACCAAGCCTTTAAAATATATGACTTAAACAGTAATAGCACTAAGTCTCCCCAAAACCATTTACCTTTCTAGGTACACCATTGATATGAAGCTTCACCATGTATTTACCACATGGATTATACTCTGGCTCCCCTTTCTTATTCTGAGGGTAAATTATACTGTTAATAGAAAAAAAAAGAAAAAGAGGAAGTTGTGACAAATTACTTGGCTGATAACAATAAGAGTGGGATTAACACAGTTTGTTTCTGGAATTTATACTTAACATCAATATAGAATTTTTAATGAAAGAGCAACTCAAATTTAAAGTAAAAAATAATAATGTGGAAATAGGTTTTATTTTTCAGGCCTTGCTTTTCCTGCAGCTTTCTGCTTAATATAGTAGCAAAAAGAACATAAGTAACCTAATTGTTTCTCAAACAGAAGCAAGGCAAACAAAATTATCTTATTATTAAACAAATGGTATTTACATATCTCTAATGTCATTCAGGGAAGTACTGTATTTATAAGTTAAACATTTGAAGAAGAAGGCAGTGCAGAACTCACTGTTCTTGAAAAGAACACAAGTTCAGTTCTAATGAGAATAGGTTAAAATGAAGCAATCCAAAAACATTCACACACTGGTCTGGCAAGGGGCTCCCATCAAAGTCCACAAAACTCATGGCAAATTTATCATGGGATGCCCAATGAGTGGAACTCAGACAGTTTTGCTAACATTAATTCTACAATGAGTTGCAATGAAACTATAAAGCATTGTAAGTAAAATTTCTATTAAAAAAATCCCAAACAAATAAAAACCCCTTCCAAACTATTCATTACTCCTTGAAGCAGATCTAAGTTAAACACCAATGTCTGTATATGTATCTGTATACAGTTGGCTCTCCTCTTAGAAGTGCTGAAACCACAAGTCCAAGGGAGATGAAGGTGAAACAAATGCTAGTTTTTACTGTGTACAAGTGTCATGGAACATCTTGCAAAAGCTTGGCAGTATTAAGTCCAGAAAGACCTTAGAAAGCAACAGCTACTTACCTCGTGATCAATTTTTTGTTATATCTTCTTTCATATGCTGCACTGATAGCCAGTGATGCCACAAAAGAGCAATCTGACACTATTGTCTACAAAGAAAAGAAAACCAGTGAGGTCATTTACTAATAACTCAAATACTGAAAGATGAATGCAGTGTATGGAGGGAAGGAAAACCATCAGTTAGTAATTGCCTTCAAAAAGGAAAGCTTTAAACCAAGAGAAACAAAGTCACTACTAAAAAGGCAGGAAGTGTATGCTTGTTCAACACGAGTCCCCTACAAAGCAAACCAAAGTCAGAATTACTAATGACAATCAGAGGCAAGCACAGATACCTCAGCATGCATTCACACTTACTCCTTCCTCCCAAATACCATATCCAAGGGCATAATCTATTACAGATTCCAGAATAGTTTGGACCATCTGCAACTTGACACTAGGATATGTCCCCGTTCTCAATGGGCCACTGCTTCCCATCAAATAAAAATTTAAAGATCTTGTTCATTATTTTTCCCATGCACTAAATGAAGTGAGCAATTTGCTGCAGAGTACACCTTGCCTTTTTCATACTACCCTTACCACTATCTCTAGAAAACAGGATTTTCAGCTGGAATTCAAATTCTAATTGTCACTGTCACTGTTAACACCTGTTTATTCTTGTGGACAGAAAACTTATGGAATTTATTTATTTATTTAATCTCATGAGGGCCAAGGAATGAACTCTCACATTTGGGGATTCCTTTTTGAACAAGAAAGTTCCCTGGGAGCAGCACACATTTCTCTTTAGGAACAATTTACCTGCTTTATGCTGAAACTTGATACAGTGTAGATCATGGTAGGGTTATTTGTTATGTCATCTGGTCGCACCCATTTGGCAAACATTGCTTTCTGTTTGGGGGATAATGGTAACTTCCCGCATTTATCACTAGATTTAAAAGAGAAAAAAAAGTAGAAATAAATCAGTAGCAGTTTGGAAAAGCTTTTCATGGTTTGACCAATCCTATGTACGTCTGATAGATTGTGCAAAATATGTATAGAACAATTAAAAAGCTGTAAAACAATTTCAAAGAACATCACTTCTAAGTGTGTGATTTTTAGAGGAAAAAAGAATAAAAATATGAAATAAAACCCAGGAGTTTCCTTCATAAAAGATTGAAGAGAAGAGAATTCCAAAAAGCCACCTACACCAGTAGAAACTCAAATTCTGCACTTTATTTGAATATGATGAACCTAATAATAAAAACTTTCTTTAGTTTTGAAAATTGAGGCTTGTTTGATTGATACGCCTTTAGCAAAAAATTGGGAAAAAAAATGAACCAAAATAAAAAACCAACCCCAAGTGTCTTTGTCTGTTATGGCTATGCAATCTTGATATATTATTATTGCTCATGAATGAAGGTCTAGCAGTTACATATCACTCTTCCTCGGAATAGTCCTTTACAGAGGAAGCGGCTGCCACCCTCAGTTTACAGGTAACTGATGCAAAGGGAGCTAAACTCCCTGTAGAGCAGAATCAGATAATGGGACCAAGTTGCCAGCCCAGCCCAATATTCCAAGAAGTCAAATATAATGTTGTCCTTATAGGTCTGAAGGGACAACTGTAAAAGCACTATACAGCAAGGTCAGCCTACAATGAAGTCTTAAGTTCAGAATGGAAGAAGGAAGTGGTAGTATTTAAGTATCTCTGCCTGAATTATGATTAAAACCCTACCTTACCAATTTTAATCTCCTAAAGAGAAAACACAGAAATACCAAATATGGGAAAGTTCTGAAAATAAAAACAAAAGTGAAGTTCAGAAATTGAACCATACTTACGAAAAAGGCATAGGGAAAGCAAAACGTTCCCTCAGATCGACACTCATGAAAGGTACATATTCAATGCCATTAATTTTTGAAGTCTTCCTGAAAGTCATAACAAAAAAAAAATATAGTTACAAACCTATCTATCATCTTTCAAAGACTAAGTTCCAAAAGGTAATAGCAACAAAATCAGTTTTTAAAAGCTAACAAATCAGTGCTTCTGAAAACTAGACAACTGCCACTTGAAATCGATGTATTTGATAGTTTTAAAAATTCAAAATTTAGGCTAAAGGTTTTATGGATTATTTGTAGCTTATTCCACCTATAACAAAAATTTAAGCAAAAGGAACTGGATGCAACAGAAGCCACAGTCCTACAAAATATTATGCAACCTCAATTTCCACTGCAGTTGCTTAATCTATGAAAACACCTCTGTACTTTGGCTTCTCAGAGCCAGATCTCTCATGAACTCATTTTGGAAAATCTTCAACTTACCTGAGCACTTCAATCTCCTCTGCAGTGTATCTCTGACCTTGAGGTTCACTAGCTTGTACTGCTCTGATTGTCTGTGGTTTATCATTTAAAGAAAAATCAGGTCCCAATGGGAAGAACGTTCTCACTGGCTGATTTGGTTTAGCTGCAGTTGACTTTTCTTTCTGAGATGACTTTGACATAGATTCCTTCAGTGCCTCTGCTCTAAAGCAAATAAAAATGCATTTTACTTACAACAATGATAAAAACATAGTTATGGTTCAATTACTCATTTTCTTGGTTCATGTTCCCACATATATTACATGGAAAGAACAAATGCCCAATTTGTTCACCACTTTCCCTAAAAAAACCCCAAAATCTATTTCTGATGCTGGTACTTTTCTTTCCTGTTCTTGAATCAATTAAAAGATAGCATTTCCAACTCACATAAGCTACTTTTGGCAGAACTCATTAGATTTTTATTGCCTCTAAATTACGCTAATAGGAGAATTTGTGTAAGTGTTCATTATCTGGAATCTCAAAACAAGATCACCGAAACACAGAGAGAGAAAACTGATTTGCACCCTCTCATACCTTCCAGACTTATTTTGTCTAGCAGCTACAACAGCAGTAAAAACCCACAGGCATTCTCACAACCGAGCATTTCAACTGCTTGAAGACTGTGTATTCAGGAGCCATATTTTGTTATTGCTGCATTAAGCTGGTGGATGGTCACACATGCAAAATACTGATTTCTTTCTGATCACAGACCAAGCAGTGCTAAAAACCAGCTTTCATACTGAAACTTTGCCCGACATAGCCCATGATTCACCATCAAACAGCTGATTTTAGAAGAGGTATCTTGAACTTATACTTGTGCAAATTGTTTCAGACAGACACTTTATTACACATATACCATGCAATTAGATTGCTATTATCAAGATAAGTGTTTCCCAGTTCCCATCTGTCTTCCTTATGAAGGGACAGGGACAGTGACACCTTAACTTCATGCTGGCTTCAATTCAGCATTTTTATAGAAGCTCTGATATATACCTCTGAATACTGAAGTAGTGCATTTGTTCGAGCATATACACAGCCCTTTCCTAATTCTGCAAGATTCCCAGAGGGTTGGCACAACAGCTGCTACATTCAGCAGTGTAGCAGCTGGCAGCTAGCTCCAAGGAGAAGTCTATGGGAGTTTGGTCTACCCAGAAACCATATAGACATGCAAGACTGAGGACACAACTCAGAGGGTGCACTTAGACCTGACAGCAAGTATATTTACTAACATCAGCAGTACTCACCTATCCAGCGCTTGTCGAGCCAGCTGTTTCAGTTTGGACTGGAGGCCTGCTTCTGAAGTTTCAGTAGCCTGAAGTACAAAATAAAAGCAAGAAAAAACAAAGCTACACATTGAAAGAAACCCAGCATGTTTTAAAAGCGCAGTTTGTCATAACTCTAGATTACACTGAAGAGTAACTAGCTATTTTTTCCAATTCTATTTTTAAATGGGCAAATATGTGGGGCTTGTAGGGTTTTTGCTGTTCTTGTTTTTTTAATCTCATCATAAAAACCATATGAAGTACGTAAATATCATTTTGCTGTTCTAGTGAAATGTTCATAAAATGGAAGTGATGTTTAAAATTTTTCAGCATGGGAAACATAACATACAGAAAAAAATTTGCCAGAAGAATTAACTGTATTAAAACACTATGGGCAGAAAAAACACAAAACCAAATGTAACATACGCTACTGAGCTTGGATGTGTTCTCATTCTTTTCCCCAAATGAGTAAAAAATAATCAGGATAACTTAGGAAAAAAAATACATTTTTGAATGCTTATTTTCATAAAATACAAACTAACAAGACAGATGTGCAAGAACAACATTTTTAACTTGCAATCAAAGGCATAAAATAAACTATGACAGGGCAACGAAACAGGTATCAAGAGTGCTAACTTCTGTTCCCAGTTGGGAGGTCAGCTATGACAGTTTACACTTTCCTTTTCCTTACAGGTGAAGCATGGCTTCTGCTGCTAAACAATCTGCAAGAGGCACAACATGACATGTGGCTTCTCCTGTGACACCCACAAGTGTGACAGGTTTCAGGTTCTAGCTTTGTAGCTTGACCAGGTCAGCCAGGTCAACTGAGGATACAAAAAGCAAGCTACTTTCACCCCAGGAAACAAAACGAGAAACACCCTCTACAAGCTACTAACTTCATTTGCAAATAAATTACACACTGGAGTTCCTGGTTGGAAAAGATTCTGAAAGATGTATGAAGGTAAGCAATGGAGATGGAACACCAGCACAGTCATCTAGGAATCAGCCACAGAAGAGGAGGAATGGCTGCTCTATTAGTACTTTAAGGGTAAGGAAGAAACAAATTTCTCCACCTGCATATTCTAAGGAGAAAAATAGAAGTAAAGCTTCAAGATAGCAGAGTTCCTTCAATCTTCTTTCATCCTGGGAAGAAGGTGGTACTTTTGGGTCACCCCAAGGAACAAAGCTTACCATCATGTCAACAAAATAATATGCTAGTCAAGATTAAAAGAAAGTTCAGCAGTATCTTGTACCTCATGAAGTACCCGATGTTATATATGCATATATATATGCAGTTATTAATAAAAATATATTCTTTCAGACATGAAAAATACATGTACAAAATATGTACTTTCAGACTAACTTCAGTAATAGTTTCATGCACTGACACAACAGAAGGAGGAACACAGCAGAGGAAAAACAGTACACTGCTGCAGCAGATGTTATGTAATAGACTGAAAATGTTCTGCTCCGACAGCTCAAGTCAAAAAACTAGAGCAGTTCTACTAACTCTTGATCTGGTTACACTGCATCACCAGGGGTTTTTAGCCTAGGTATAACCTGTTTACAGAATTCAGAGAAAAGAACTTACTCTAGCATGTAGCAACAGTAACATACCACTCTCAACAACCCACATATATTTTTACATTATAAAAAGGGAAAAGAAGGGAAAAAGAAAAACAGACTTGGTGGAGTTACATTATGATGGTGAGCTCTTCTTATAATGAGTTAGTTAAGGCAACTGGACTTAGGGGAAAAAAGCAGTACCTGTAATTATATTCTTCATCATTTACATAATGGCCAATTTGTCCTTATTAATTTCAGTGTGAATTGAATTCACTCATAACAGCTTTAATGTTGAGCAATCAAGTACTATTTTTACTAGTTTTGGCATCAGTAGACTATTACATCTTCAGAAAGTGTCACACACAAAAATTTCACTTAAATGACTTCCTTTAATGTAGTCAGAAAGTAATACAGCTGACACATTAGCAAGTCATCTTCAGTTTTAACAGTTTTTAATTTGGTTTAGCACTGTATTTGCTCCAGGGCAAAAATTAACATGAAAAACGTTCCAGAATATTTCCAGTTTTTAGTATGATCCAGTTCAGAAAAAAAAAAACACACAGAAATCACAAGACCCCAAAAATTTACAGTGTTGTATAGCAACACAACACAGGCTGGAAGAAATGCTAAAAAAAAACAGTGGGGAAAAAAAAGATTAAAAAGTAGCTTTTAGAAATACAGGTACTCCATTTTCAAGCCAGCCTTTAAGAGTCAGTCACTTGTGTAAGTTGAAGAATTTCTTACCATCACATAATTCCACCAAGTTAACCTGTAGCTTAACATACTGTTTTCAAACAGAGTTCCACGGCTTCTGTGTACAACTCTATAGCTTCTTCTGCATTGCCTTTATCATCTTCATCAAAAGCCTGTGTAACTAGGAAGTGAGCACGCTCCAAGTCCAACTGTTGTTTTGACTTCAGAGGGTCTGTTTTCTGTGACTGAACTAAACGAAAAAGAAAGTATTTAGCCTTCTTCAGCAGCAGACATGTAAAAACATCCTTAACATGGTATGGAAACACTAGCAACCCTAATCAGATGAGTAATAACTATTTCTTGTCTGGAAACTAATCTTTCTAGACTTCGCTAAAAACATCTAGGCAAGGACCACCCCTTCCCTGAAGCAGAGATACGCTCTCAGGATATTTCAGATGTCAAATAATGTAAATAAAATCTCTTTCATACTACACTGAGAACAAGTATGTTTATGTCAAATATTGCATCATTTGTGAAAACACATCACCTAACAAAATATACGAGTTCCTTAGGTGTCCATTTCATTTAATACCTTTATTAATGACCTGAAGGAGAAGGCAGAGTGCACCTTCACCAAGGTTGCAGACTCCACCAAACGAATTCATTCAAGCACACAGCTGTGTGAATGAACACAGCTGTTCAAATGGATACAGACAAGCTAAAGTAACAGGCTGCCAAGAACCTCAGGACAAATGCTATGCCCTGTGCTTGGGACAGACTAACACCCTGCAGGGTATAGGCCCATGAAGGAGGGTCTGGGGGACAGGTGGATGAACCAGCAGCAATGAAGGCTAACAGCACCCCGGGCTGCATCATCAGGAGCACAGCCAGGAGATTTGGGGGTGGGGAAACAATTGGCACCCTCTACTCAGCACTCAGCAGACTGTCTGGAATGCTGCATCCCACCTTGGGTCCCCAGTGAGGTTGAGGCTGGAGGACTTTGCCTTTAGAAAAGCTGAGGAAGCAGAGCTTGTCCAGCCAGGAGGAGAGACGGCTTTGGGGGGACCTAATAGCAACCTGCCATTAGTTGCGAAGTTGTCAAGAAAGAGCCTGAATCCATTTTCTTCACTGCAGTGTGAAGAAAGGGAATGAGAGTCAGTGGCTATGGATTGAAACAGGGAAGAATACAACTAGATATATATAAAAAAATAATCACTAGAAATACAATTGCACCCTGGAACGGGGGCTCAGGGGCACCAGGAAATTTCTGTCCTTAGGTGTTTTTAGGACCTGACTGAACCTAAGCAACTTGGTCCAAAAATCAATGTCTACCCTGCTTTCAGCTGGACATAGGCTTTCTAAAGTCCCTTTCTGGCCAAGTGATTCTATGATTCTAATTGAGAATTGCAGGTGTGCAAAAATTTAAGGATTTAGTCTAAGCAGAAACATTGAAATCAGATCAAACAAGGAAACTCTTATGAGAGCAAAGAGCTCCTCTGCCCTCCCAACATTAGTAATTATATATAAATATCAAAACCCACTTGCTTCAAATCCATCATGCAGCTAACCTCAGATGCGTGTTTTGATTTGTTCCTAATCAATTTTTATCACTATATTTAATTACTTTCTCATGTTTTCTCTGCAGATGAGATTCCTCAGAATATTTAAAAGCAAAGAATACCCACGCCCAAGTCCTTAGGTAGTTCAGTCTCCACTTAATTTCTGATGTATCAGAATTCAAAGCACTGATACGCTTATTTGTGGTTCTTCACAAAGGACAAGAAAATTAGAATAATGAAAAACAGAGCAAACACCATTGATATGTATTTCACGGCAGCAAACAACTTCCTAATTAAACCTCTGCTTAAATTAATTGAGTGGAAAGCTCCTTACCCACCTGCTGAATGGAGAGCTTGAACTCTCTCCAAGTACTCATTTATTTTTTCTTGAATATTTTCCAAGTTTGACCCAGCCATCCCAGCATAAATCAAGGCTTGTGCGGCTTCCTGCAGACAGAAGAATTTGAGACAAAGTTAATGTTTGCTGCCTAGAAAATTACTTTCCATAAACAGAGGGCCTACAACAGCCTTGAGTTGCATGAAAGCAAAGCCTCACATCTACAAAAAGACTCAGTGGCTGAAGAGAAATTCTGCTGGAAAGAAAAAGTTTCAAGTTATAAATTAGATCACGTTCAATTTCTCACATCTGGAAAAACCTATAAGACTATAAAAATATTTAGAAGTTCTGTAAGACAAGATTTTAGGCCTGTCTGTAAAGTATCGTATGAAATTAGGAGATTTTAAGTAAAACTTCCCAAGCATGCATTGAAACCAGTTTGGTTTTAAAGCCGTGGATTTAAGATTAGGAAAAAAATTAGTTACTCAAGTTATTTGCATTTAATCTGATAATAATGATAAAAGTTTTTCAAAATCAGATGCAAAGAATTTTGGGGGATTTTTAGTATTACTCAGATAAAGCTATCAAATGTGGAAAGTCTATAAATTTGAGGTTTCCTACCTTCTCAAACTTGTTTTTTCAAATATTTGCACGTACACAAAAATACTGGATGCAAGTCTACTTCCAGAAGGGAGCATAGGCCTCCAGCTCAGAAGCACAGTATGCTACCCACATTAAGGCTTGTCCCATACTGCACAAATCTATTAAGAAAAAACACCTTCAGTTGCATAAGCTGTCTATCCATTCACTAAATTTATGAAAAACATGTAAGGTTTGGCAGGGCTGCAATAAATAGCCAGACCTGACACAGTCTCAGAACCACATGGGGAATCCACGCTTGTCACCCACAAAAATGAGGACAAAAACCTTATTTTGTCCTCATTATTGGCATGGGGAAAAAATCCACAACATTCTTGTGGCAGTGCTCAACTTCTCTGCAGCACAAGAGGAGAGGAGGTGGTCGTATAGCAGGCAGGCTGGTACCGGAGAAAGCAAAATAGTAACTAGAGAGCTGCTTCACAAAGATAGTGCTCAGAGAGGCTGCTCTGCACAGGGCAAGCACAGAACCATGGCCAACAAGCCCCTCGTGTGCTTTATGGCCATTGTTTCTGTCAAGCTTTGCAGTTTGCTCCCCTACTCATCTGCCCAGTTTGCCCAAGCTTAAAACTGATCCTGACATAGCCTGTACTTGTTATCAGGATGAATTTTCACTAAGAAGCGTCACAGAACCAAGTACCACATACTCCCTGTTGGCATCCATCTCCATATTACATCACATAAAACGTCCACAGCCACAGAAAGGTAAATTGAAGTTCCATTTATATGTAGCAATTAACTACCATTAAGGTCTAGCACACAACTATTCTTTGGAGGGGGAAAAAATACACTACAGCTACCTGCTCAAAGGATAAATATATTTGTCTGTGACATACGACAAGTACAGACTGACAAATCAGGTGCTCTATCATAAAGGCGTGTTGTCTACATACGATGCCAAGAACAAATGTGGATTTTCAAACCAGTGCTGCAGAATCAACGTATAACTGATGTTGCTTCTGTACCTTCAGGAACAACTGTTTTGCCTGGTTTTAAGAGGTAAACATAATGAAAACAGTCTTTCATAAATTAAGCCTCCAAAGGACTAAAGAAGTTGACCTGCAGAGCCAGCCCGCCAGCCGTTTCCAGTGACCAGATGGACATGCAATTCAGAGTTAGCATTTATCATCTCTTCACTATCATTATTGTTCTTTGTCATGAGTAGTGTGCCACAGCCACACTAAGCTAACTACTCATTGTCAGTCTGCAAGATGCTAACTGCTGGTCAACACTCAAACTTAGCAACAGCCTTTAGCAGCTTTGCTGAGGTCATTGGGTATCCAAAAATGATCTTGACATTTCTGCAGAGCACCATTAGCAAGCTGCCCTAGGCTGGTTCACACGCAGCCCTCCTCTAGGGATCTATCAAAGTTAAGTGGCAGCAGGAAGTGAACAGCACTTGCAAGCCATAGAAATTCCATTCAGACTGGTCTGTTTCGCTGTTGTCTTATGGACAACAACTGTAGCATTTTCCATGTTTCATCCTTAAGGTCACTTTCTCGCAGAAGCCAGTTCAACATCTAGGCTTTCCCACATGCTAAGTAGTTGCACCAGTGGGCTCTGAACTGCTTAAATCAGTTGATAAGAAAGTTAGTGATGGGCCAGAGCTGACTTGCATTGTCCAAAAAGAAAAGCATGAAGGGCCCCAAAATACTAGATGATATTTTCTAACTACTTTTGTTTAATCTAATATGGCAATGATTCTTCAGGCAATATCCAGAAAGCCAAACCTATCTCAGCTGAAATATACATAAAGAATTCTGCTTTAATAGTATCTGCTGAGTTTGCTCTCGCTCCTGATCGCAATAGGATTGAACACCAACACCTTTGCATACAATCTGACACAAGCATCAATATCTAGTGTTGGATTGCCAAGAGGCACCTGTCTGAACAGCAGAAACCTTACCTGCAGTTGTGATTCAAAGCTTTAACAGGGTCAAATCTGTGACTGTGCTGCTCTCTGGCACAGCTTTTGCACGCCAGAAAACACTACCCAGGTTACACTCCTTGTCATGTGTAAGCTTCAAGTGCACCAAGATTGCCAGGAACGCGTTTTTGCACTTAGCAAGAACACTACCCATATGCAGCAACTGAAAAAGATTTTCCACACACTGTTCAAAAGCGTACGAGGGTGATTACTTGCACAAAGAGATGTTTTTATTATGTAGAGCAGTGAATAATTTCTTTCAGATATATGCAGAAATATAGGGTACTGAAGCAATACTGTGCATGGATATCAGACCATGTACACACACTGCTGCTGGTAAGTACAGAGTTTATCAGAGTTATTATGGGTAACTATAACTTTTGCATACATATGCTTTACATATATAAACTTAACTCACACTACATTAACAACCAGGCTAAAAAAAAAAGATGCCTCCCTTCCTATCCCTTCACACTTACACGCACAGGCCACCATAATAATAATACTACGCTTTTTAAATATTTCATAGACACCTAACACTCATGAAGCAAAAGGCCAGCTACCAAGCCTTTAGCAAGTTAATGGAAAAGAATTACTTTGGCAGAATAATGGAATTTGCGGAATGATTAATGTGACAACGATAAACATGGCCTTACAAAAAAAATCCCTCCTCGCAGGTGAGAAGTAAAGCCAGTGGGATATGGAACTTCAATGTAACTATGTAAAACATAAACCCAACAAAATGAGACAACTTACACAGGTGAAAAATACGTAATAGTTGCACAAGATTTACTAAATACCAGTAGTAAGTCTATAGATATTGAGCAAGACACTGAATCAACCTCATTACACCCTTGGCTACACCAACCTGAAGCTGTACTTAAATAATAAAATCTGGTCCCTAATGGAAAGAATATTCATACGTGGTTAAAAACACATCACTGACAGCTTATGATCTGAAGCTGTCTTACTGCTGAGTATCTCGTATTTCACCACAGACTTTTTTTTTTTTTTGGTGACCAATTGTACAATAGAGTTGTTTCCAGCTGCACACTCAAGAGCAGCAGCATTGCCGACCTGTGGTTCTCCAAAATGCCCAGCGCTACATCTCCAGCATAAAACTGATCAGCCTTTCCGGCCTGGCGGGGGTGGGGGAGAGGCCAGGAACGAGAGCGTAGAAGTAGCGAGGCAGAGACGTTTTTAGGTTACGACGAAGCTTCCGAGAAGCACCGAGGGGGCTGTGCTTCCAGTAGCTGGAAGAAGCGCCGGCACCCACTTATCCAGCACAGCACCTGCGGTGCCACCCCTAAACAGCAGCGCAGGGGCAGCGCTCCTTCCCACCTAAAAACCAGACGCAGGGAAAAGGCATTTCGCAACCCGCCCTGAGGGACGCGGCTCCTTCGGAGACTGACGGACAAACTTTGGAGGCGCACGGCCGGCCTTCCGCTCTCCTCCCCGCGGGCACGGCCTCGCCTTCCCCGGGCCGAGCGGGCCGTCCCCGGGCACACACCCCGGGCTGACCCAGCGCGCCCTCCCCGCCGGCAGGACCGGGCCGGGCCGCGCCGGGCCGCGCCGGCCGCCCCTCCCTCCCTGCCCCGGCCCTCCGCTGGCTGGGGGGAAGTGCGAACCCTCCGGTAGCTCCGGAGCATCAGCGCGGTGAGGGGACGGGGACACCGGCGCCCCGAGGGAAGCGGCCCCCACCCGCCGTACCTTGTAGTAGAAGACCGCTTCCTGGTAGCGCCCGCTCTGGTCCCGCTGCACCGCCAGCTGCGCGAACTTCACCGCGTCCAGCTCCAGCGTGGTGGCGTCCATGGCCGGTGCCCTCCCGGTGCCACCACCGGCGGCAGCGGCAGCAGCGCCCCTCCAAGCCCACCCCGTCCCCGCCGGCAGCTCCCCGCCCGCCCGGCCGCTTCCCCCGCCCCCCTGACCCCGCCGCGCCCGCAGGACACGCCCCCATGTCTGGTTACGCCCCCCCGCGCATCTGGCCACGCCCAGCCGCTCTGACAGCTGCTTTGGCCACGCCCACCGCCCCGGCCACGCCCACCCACCCTGGCAGCGGCCGCCCGCCCGGGGCTGCACTGCGCGTGCTCCGGCGCGCGGGGCTGGGTGGGGCTCGCGGGTGCCGTGGGGGGCGGGAGGGAGTCGGTGAGGGAGGGCCGGAGGTGCGTGAGGGGCGAGCGCCTGACGATGTAGCGCGTAGTGCCGTGGTCTAGTAACCACGGCGGTAATGGATCAAGGGGTGGACTTGATGATCTCAGAGGTCCTTTCCAAGCCGGCTGACTCACTCTATGATTCTATGACTCACATAATCACAGAATCAATTAGGTTGGAAAAGACCTCTGAGATCATCGAGTCCGACCTATGACCGAACACCACCATGTCAACTAGACCGTGGCACTAAGTGCCATATCCAGTCTTTCTTTAAACACCTCTAAGGACGGTGACTCCACCACCTCCCTGGGCAGACCATTCCAGTGTCTAACCAACCTTTCTGTGAATAAATTCTTCCTTATGTCCAATCTAAACCTCCCCTGGTGCAGCTTAAGACTATGCCCTCTTGTTACTTGGGAGAAGAGGCTGACTCCCACCTGACTACAACCTCCTTTCAGGTTGTTCTAGAGAGCAATAAGGTCACCCCTGAGTCTTCTTTTCTCTGGAATAAACAAGCCCAGCTCCCTCAGCAGCTCCTCATAGACTTGTGCTCCAGACACTTCACCTGCTTCATTGCCCTTCTCCAGACTCACCCCAACACCTCAATGTGCTTCCTGAATTGAGGGGCCTGGAACTGAACACAGTACTTTAGGTGTGGCCTCACTGGTGCCAAATGCAGGGGAAAAATCACTTCCCTAAATTGCTCCCCATCCCACCTCTCCCATGGTTGTCAGCCATGGGCAAGGGGAGCAGGCACAGCCCAAGGGTGCCTCTGCGGTGTTTTAAAAACAGAGTGGTTTTTTTTTCATTCACTTTTTGATGGAGGTACTCATGGTTAGCTCCTGAAGCTGGGTTTTCTAGCCTTAAAGAGAGCACTTTCAGTGTGTAACCAGTTCAGCTTTTTGTTTATGCTTTCAGAATTTCTCCTTAATCTCTGGGGTGGGATACTTGAGGACTGGGGTCCTTCCACAAGGAGCCAGATGGCAAAGGCAAGGGCAAATGGGAACAAGTTTTACAGCAGAGGTTTCATCTTGACATAAGAAAAAAAGTGTTGATAGTAAGATCAACTGTTCATTGAAAGAACCTCCCCAGGACATGGTAGAATTCCCATTGCTGGAGGTTTTCAAGAGTGCTTAGACAAGGTGCTAGATAATCTCTTTTTCCCACAGAAGGTTGGACCAGGGAATCTTTCAAGGTCCCTTCTAACTTGGGCAATTCCGTGATTCTGTGGGCATTTATTTCTGCCTGAAAATACAGCTTATTGCAAGGCATTGTTTTCACCTTATGTGCCTTCCTTCTTAACCTCATGTAATGCTTGCTTTCTTATCTCCCTTGCCTGCCTTTTGCAGTCGATATTCTCTGAGAAGATCATAGCTCTATATGTTGTCTTAATCTAATTCCCTCCAGCTCCTGCCTTTTTGCAGAGGCAATATCAGATGAAGAAATTCAGGTCTCTGTTTCTGTGTCATACTCCTTTACTACTAACGAGACAGAATCAGCTCATTCTCATTTGTCGTTCCTCTTTGAGACATTTTCATCCCTCTTTTCCTTTTGTCTCCTTTAATGCTATAACTTGCCATCTCCCAGCTCCTCTTCCTGCCTCCTGATTTTGATTCTTGCTTCTCTCCTTCTTCCTCTCCTCATTTTCCCAAATATGGTGTAGGGGTAGACATTTGCATGTTGATGATGCTTTGTACCTAAATTTTGCTTATGGCCATACCTATTTTCATTTGACTACAGCCAAAGCTTTTAATGCTTTTTAATGGTTTTTTAATGCTTTTAATGTTTTTTTTCCCAGGCATTAAAAAAAACAAAGATCCAAAACTTTGATATAATCTATTCTGTGAATTCCTCAATGGTTACTTTCACTCTCGTGCCAATACTGAGTCAGAACAGGAGTCACTCCAGTCCTGTATTCCTCTAACTGGAGTGTAGTTGATGCTTGTTGAAAGAGTACAAGAATAGGTCAAATTTATAGTATTTTGTCTCAGCTTCCTGTAGCCTGGGTTGAAGTCACCTTTAAAAAAGCCCCAAAACATTAAACCAACCCCATCCCTTTTCTCAGTGTAATTTTTTATCTCCCCTGCTTATAAAAAATTATGATAACATCTCACACATCTTTTATTTTGCCCATAATTTTGTGTTCTTTGCTATCTCTTCCGTTCCTTCTTTCATCATTCATTTAATCTCTTTTCAATCTCCTCTATGTTTTCTTCTATATGGAGCGACCAGAATGGTGTGCAGTATTACAGTTGTATCATTAATTTTTTATCCAGTGTACTGCTTTCTTCTGTTTCATAATTTTTCCTAACACTTGTATTCGCCTTTTTAACCACTGCTGAGCATTTACTGAAGTTCTGAGCACCCTCCAGAATGACTCAGCTTTCCTGGGAAAGGATAGACAGTTTAGCATCTGCCATTATGTACCTAATGTGCTGTTTCCCCCCTGTGATTTGGCAGCATTTAATTTCACAGGCTGTTTACTACATACACAGGAGAGATCCCTGCACAACTTTCTGTAGTAGGCTTTCACAAACCAGAGTATTTGTTAGAAGTATAAATCTGGTCCTTTGAGGAGATAGTGAGGTGCAGTTTTAACATGCTGATGGGATTAGACTATCAGGTGGACATCAGACAGCCTTTACGGCTGCCTCAGCTGTGTGGAGTAGGAAGTGATACTGAAGTGTCATGGTTCTATTCTGCCTTTGATTCAACTCTAAGTCCTATAGCTCAGCTTGACCGAAGGTAACCAAAACTGTCATTGTCCTTCCTTTACACGTGAAAAAATACACCCATCAATACGAAAATGAGAAAGAGGCTACCCCTTCGTCTATGATGACAACATTTTACCAATTATATTTGACTACAGTCCCACTTCCATTTATCCAAAAGAATAAAATTGATATCTGGAATCCTTCATGTAGAGGATGAAAATATGATCACAGTTCACGAACAAGTAGGAAAGACTCTTTGGTATTTGCATCTCTGACTGTGTCAGAGCACACCTGGGTGAAACCAAGCTAATTAACAGTGAAGTTAAGCTTAGTGAAAAGCTGAATTTGTTAGTTTGGTTTGAACTGTTAACTTAGCTTAATAATCATTGGCTAGCCTTAATATATTTAGCGCTAATGCAGGAAGTATATTTATCAATGGCTATTCCAAATCTTTATTTCTCTTGCTTCAATAAACCACACCGGTTGTGACTTTGTGATTGGGAAAGTTCTTATCGAACATGATTAGACTTATAGTGCTACATTGGTTATAATCAGAAATTCAGCCTAGCTGCACCCAGCCCCTCTGATCTCTGAGGACTAGCTGGAATGCAAGGGGGGTTAGTTTCTGCCAAATTTCATACTCTAATGCAGCACTGTCATACCTCTTCTCCCTATTATTTCTTGCCATTTCTAGGTAACTTCTGAGTTTTTACAGTAGTTGACCACTTTGTTCGAAAACAGAAGTTGGATATGCTGTATTTAAGTTTCGTAGAGGCCTCCCCTTTAACACTTTAAGAACTGGCATCCCATGCATTTTACCAATGATTTCATTTTCCTCTACTTGCTAGAGAAGGGCACTGTGTGGGAATCTCTAAGTGTCCCTTTACTGAACTGCCTTCCAAATTTTCACTTTCTTATGAAGGACGTAAGAGATTATCCTTTTACAAGTTGCTTACCAAAACTTCTACATGAAATGTTGTTCATATTCTGACCCTATTGCTTAGCCAGGACAGTGTTATCTCATTGCTTCCATGGTCTGTATTATTTCATGTTGAGTCAGACTATAGGTAATCTCTTTCTATTTTTAGTTCCAAGTAGAGCAAAATATGATAGTTGTCACTACTGTAAAATAAATAATAAAACTAATCACTGTATTGGCCTCCCTCCCTTCATGTAATTTTTATTATTTCAGTCATTTAAGTATGTTGACTAATCTTTTTATTCTACATTAAAAAGTTCTATCTTTGTGTTTTCCCTTTTGATTCAGTACAGTAAGTGCCAGGTAAAATTATTTTAGACATATGATGGTTAATATTTTAAAGACTGAGACAGACCTTAGAGCATGCACTGAAGTGACAAGAAGCTAAGGAAGGTAAAGTGTGTTACTAAACAGTGACTGCTATTTGTTCAGAACATCACTGAAAATCAATACCTGTTTCATCAATAACTTGTTGGACGTGTACGCACAATTGTTAAATGGATTCTGCAAAACTTTAGAGAAATGCTGCCTATATTTTTCAGCTACGTAGGAGAAACTCCTTGTATCTATATTTGTGGGTCTACTTTGGTTGGGCTGTTCCAGAGCAAATCTGTGTTAACAGATGATTGGAGTCTGTGTATATTCTCTAGTGCGTAAAATGTTTTCTTGAACAGACTAACTGATCTTGGCTCATTTTTCTGTGAAGTACCACCAATTTATTGTTATGTAGGGTACCTAAGTATTGTATTTTCAGGGGTGAACCCTTACGTGTAGAGTATGTGGAACTCTTTGCTAGAAAATTAAATTTTCCTTGATTGAGGACTTCTGAATATGAATCCAGACCCCTGATTGCTTCTGATGCTGCTTAATGGTATGAAATTAAGAAGGCAGGTAAAGCACAGCTGAAAATAAAGCCTTAAAGTTTGTATATAGTATTTTAATTTTTCATATGCTAGAAATACCTTGTATAAATAGGACTTTGAATATATGAAACTACTTGAAAAAAAGAATCAATTATATTATACCACTAGATGTCCATCTACAGTTAGATTGAAGCTAGAAGTTTTTACATGGTTAAAGGAACAGAAATTGAACAAATACATTTTTAGTTTGGCTCTGGTTTAGCTACAAGTGTGGTTGAATTTGCTTTGGTTAATTTTGGTTTTGAAGTTTTCTTGACTCAGTCACAGAGATTTAGATTTGTTTTTTGCAGTCGAAACTGGTCAGAAATTTTGGGTCCTGCTGCTCCCCAAACACTAAAGAAATAGCAATATGAAATATAAAATCATGTAACTGTAGATTCTGTAGATTTTTTTAATTAAGTAGCACAATTTCAGCAGAGATTATTGCAGTTCTCTAAAATTTCTTTAACTAGTTTCATACAAAAAGTAATACAATTTTCTAAAAGTAAAGATTTCTTCCTTACACTTTCAAAACAGTGGTTCTCAACTTTATGGGCTGTAACTTGTGGTATTTGTTTAGAAACAAACAGTTATGGTGATAGGAACTGTGATCCTAACTATGGAAAGAGGGAAGAAAAGGAGAAATATATCTTGATAACAACAATATTCTTCACCTTTGTAGTTAGTGAACGCACTTCTTTTGGGAATTGCATCTGCAGATTCTTTCTTCTGACTGTGTTGACTGGGAAGAGAAGACTAATAATGAAATAAAACTTTATATAGAATAAGTTTGAGTGAAAGGCACCAATGACACTATGAATTAGGGCATTAACTAAGAGATCTCCACATGCTATTTACGCATATATATATATATAATTATTTATATAAATCAAAGTTTTATGCAATCTTGTATATAAAAAAATATGCAGTGAATTATGGCAGGATGGTGTTTTTCAGTTTACTCAAAGTATTACTGGGTTGCTGACTCTTAGAAGTTAGTCATCAGAAAATTGTAGAAAATGTTAAATTCTGACACTATTGCAGTGTTCTCCCCTTTACTTAGATTTCAAAGATTAATTCTGTGGTTTTATAAGGAGTCTACAAAACTTGGTTTTGGTTTAGGAAAAAAAGCAGACTATCAACCAGGATAACCAAAGCCAGAACCTTTGTTGTGCTTTGTAAATGAACTAATATAAAAATGCTATGGAATGTGGGAGGAAGAGGAATACAAGTTTTGTTCGAGCCTCATACACATGAGCTGCGATATGTTAAGACTTCATGAGCATATTAAACTGAGGTGGCATTTTGAGTCTGTTGAATGACTTTGCCAGGGACAAGATTTCCCTTTTTAGGGACTGGTGGGAGAAGCTAATATAACTGTGTTTGATAATCAAAGCTCTAGCTGGCATCATTAGTGCCAAAATAAATTGTTAAACACTATTATCTCTCTTAAGTGTGACACGACAAGTGTGATAGCGATAGAGTCAGTACAATATAAAGGTGAAATGTGATTCCTATGTTTTCTTTCACTTATTTATGCTGACATGGAACTAGAAAGGTTACTCTGTTGTGCACCAAAAGGTATCTAGCACACTGGTCGGTATGCTCTTTGTAATTTAGTTCAGTTTCTTGCCATGAGCTCTCTCCTCTACCTTTCCTTCTTTTATCACAATCACTGCCTACTTTTCAATGTTAATTTTCTCTATTCAGTAAATAGATTGCTGTATGTAAAACATTGTCATAATAAAAACTAGGTTGTCACTTAACAGTAATTCTTTCCCTTCTGTGTGCTGCATTATACCAAGGAAAAGCTCTGGAGCAAATTAACACCTGGGCACTGACAATTTCTTGCTGTTAATATCCCAGGTTACTCCTCAAAACTGCTCAAGGTAATTAAAATAATTAACATAGCCCTGGTTAATTTTCTCAATGTCAAGGACAGAAAGGTTCTAAAATAGATGCCCAAATGTATCTCTCTCATCTGTTGAAAAACATTTCTGTAAAGAAAACAGTATTCTTTACAGGATAGCAAATTTTTACAGGAAGCAACTTCTAAAGGGTTAATATTGGCTGATTTTTTTTTTTTCTTTTTGAAGAAAAATTAAAATTCAGACTCTATGCATTGGGCAAGAGGGGCCTTTTTTTAAAGTGTTCTTTTGGTGCTATTTATTTTCTCATTTTCAATGAAGGCATTTTAATTAGCATGAATAATGTTATTTGCAAGAAACTTGAATTTAATCAAGCAAGTCTTTTACTGAAAACAGCTTGTTATACTGTCAGATTTGTACTCCCAGGGAATTAAAAATTTAAAACACATTCCTCATTGTGATGGGGTGGCTTTGGCTAGCAGGCAAGCTCTCACACTTCTACCCCCACAGCAGGATAGGACTGGGGGAGGAACAGAGAAAACAAGAAGCACAGGAGTGAGAAAACTCATGGGTCAAAATAAAGACAAGGAAATAATTCACCAGTTACTGTTGTTGCAAAACAGACTCTGGTTGGGGAATTTAAATTAATTTATTGCTCGTTAACATAAACGTTTAATTAGTGGTTTGGGGATTGGAAACCAAAGATAACAAACATTTAAATACTTTGTGAAAACACTTTCCTTCTCCCTTTTTCAGACTTAACTTCACTCCAGACACCTTACCTCCCCTCTTGTTACTGATGCAAGTTGCACCTAGTAAGTAGTGAGGTGATGTGTGATGCAGGATTTAGAGGTTGGTATGTAGCAGTTTCTCTTTGCTGTTCCTTTTTTTTGTCTTCTGCTACTCCTTTGTGCTTATTTATTCACTATGCTCTGGTGTGAGTCCTCCATTGACCGAAGTCCCATTGGGAGTTTACCTTCTCCAGCATGGGCTGCAGTCCCTTTGGGGTTGCACCTGCTTCAGCCTCTGACTCTGACCTTGGTGCTCCTTTGCTACCCTACATTGATCCTCTCAGTTTTAGCTATTTCTGCCCTTTATTAAAACTGTTTTCAGAGAGGTGGGACAAACTTTGGCTGGCTCAGCTTTAGCCTGCAGTAGGTCCATTGCTGAGTCAGCTGTTTGACACACCTCTTCTCACAGAGGCCGCTCCTGCAGCCCCACCACCACTACCAAAAGTGTTCTTTTTACCCAGTGCACTCACAAAGGGATTAACTTGAAGGGAAATAAGAGATAATTACAAATAAGGAATTTTTTTCCCCCTCAGATTTGTTAGCAGGAAAATTGGTAAAGCTAAGGCAGTCAGTTGGACTGGATTAGCTACTGTTTGCTATAACTCATGTAAGGCACAACTGAAAATATTTCTGAGGGCAACATGACCCATAGAGAGGCTACATGGAGTCCAGGTTCCCTTTGTAGGGTTACCCTCTGCTATTTGCAGTGAGTCTACCCTGGAGTGCAGGTTATGGACTAAACTAAACCCACAGCTGCAGAAGGAAGCAGTCCCTGTTGCCTCAGCTGATGTTGCTGAGTCTGAGAGGGAAGACTCTTGTTGAAGACCTAGTTGCAACATGTTGGTGATCAAGGGAACAGAAGTTAGAAACTACCGATACCTCCTGTGCACTGTCCTTCATGTACAGGTGGTATTCTCCTGTGGCTGCTGCTCCTGTGAAGGTTTGGGTATTAAGGGTGTTTGCTTCTGCTGTTGGAAGGATATTCATGTAAGAAAACTACAGTCTGAACTTGATGTATGTCAGCCCCACTGTGCCAGGTACTGTGTAAATGCTTTCATCCTGCAATACTACATACTGAGATCAGTGAGAAAGAAAAACTACTTTGTGTATACTGCCTTTGAGAGGATAATGTGTTTGGGGCAACTGCTGACTGAGTTTGCATGTGACCTTCCCAAACACTAATTTTGTTTGTGTATCATACCTTATTTGAGACTGTCTCTTTCAGGTGCATGATGGGTCTCAACTATCTTTTTTTCCCCTCTTTCCTCTGAAGCTTATATTACATGGTAGGTTCATCTGAATTGAACTCACTTTCAATTCCAAACCGTTTGGAGAAGCTTGGCAGAGGTAGTCTCTTCTTCAGAATATGACAAGACTGGGTAGTTTACCCTCCTGCCAATACTACTGATACAGTTGGCCTGGAAACATCCTGATTCTTTTGCTTGATGTGCTTACTCTAATTAAGAAACAATTTTTCGTTTAGTTAAAATAAGGACAGACACATTACTGTAAGCAGCAAGAAGGCAGGCAGCAGGCAGATTCCACAACGACTGCTAAAATAAAGCCATTTGCACTGCATAGAGATGCAGCAAAAAAAAAATAAGGACAGTGAAGTCCTGGGAACACAAATGTGTATGTAATGATGGACCTCATTCAGTTATTGTATAGCTAAACTTTTATTTTACCCTTGCAAATGTCAATGGGATTCACGTGCATAAGTGTTTGTACAGCTGGAACAAACGAAATTATAGGTACACTACATTTGAATCCCTTAATCTAACCATAACTCTACAGCTATTAATAAAAAAAGCATGCAAAAAAAAAATCTAATCAGTTTTTCAGTGAAAACCCAACTATTATTTTTTCCTTCTGTAAGAAACCAGAGTATCCCTTTAGTCCTGTGGGACCATTATGCAGTATTTAACTGTGTGATAAAATAACAGTGAGCCTAGTACATAGAAGGTTTTATAATTCTTGTTGTTGCAGCATGTCTGCTCTGAACTACCAAAATAAAATGGGTGAGTACAATCAGAAGGAATTAAGGACAGAAAACCATGACCTGGAAATGTCACTTCTGATCTGGCTGTCATACCCTATAACCCTTCCACACGGTGGTGGGCTTTACATGTGACTGTCTCATTTTTATTACATTTTTACTTATATGTTGAATGTTTTAAAGTTAAAAGGCAATAAGATATTTCTTTAGTTTTCAATGAAATTATGTCTGCTTCACATGACTGAATGAACAGAAAGATGATATAAAAATGTCCCTCAGAACTAAGACAACTCCTGTGCTTTTTTTATTTTTAAAGTACTGCAGGCAAGGAAGTTAGCACTGAACATGGTCTAGAAAACAGAACTGTGACCTCCGTAAATCTTGGTGGGTGAACATTTCTTTGCCTGTTTTGCTGCCTAGAAACAGACAAAGAAGCAGTTTAAAGCTGGAACTGGAGCAGTCTGGAAGTTATAACTGTTTATGGCAAAATCCCCAGTGTTTCTTGCAGGAAATTGTCTTTCTGCTGTGCTTTACAAGCGACTCGAGCACATGTTTTTTTAAAGTGGACCCTACTGTTAGAGCTTAACTTCAATGATCTTTAACCTGAGTTCTAAGAGGAATCCTTGTGTTCTGTATGATGATAAATTTTTCAGCTCCTTGGTTTAGCAAAAATTTTTCAAATCATTTTTCCACCCTCCCAGGAAGTCTGTGTGAGATGTGCTGCTGGAAGAGCTCTTGTCCTTAGGCAAGTATGAGTGCCACTTGGTAAAATACACTGTCGTTCCTTAACAGGCATAATCTTTTGCTTTTCAGAGGTGATAAATAAAATGCCATAACAGGACTATTCTTGATCCACAGGGCTGGATAGCTTGCTTCTCATTTTATGGCAATTTTAGCATTTGGATAACTAACCATAAACCTCTGAATGGCAACAGTTGATATGAGCCGCTGTCCATCTAAGCTGCTATCCTGTTTTTGATGAACAAATGCAGATATGTAAGGAAGAGCAAAAGAACACAGCAGACCTGTGTCTGTAGTAATGTAGTAATGTAGTAGAGTAGTAATGCTCAAGGATCAGAGACTCTTAGAGCTAAAAGGTGGCATCTTTAAATATATCTCTGATATATTTACTTCCAATTCATCGACTATTTGTGCTTATCTGAAGTCTTAG
The DNA here is from genome assembly GCF_025592945.1 of Manacus candei. Classification (NCBI taxonomy): domain Eukaryota; kingdom Metazoa; phylum Chordata; class Aves; order Passeriformes; family Pipridae; genus Manacus; species Manacus candei. The sequence goes on along the minus strand of NW_026138074.1, from coordinate 3,739,264 downwards.
CATTCACAACACCCTGCTGCAAAGCATTTCACAACTTAAGCACCCAATACATGAGCCTCTATCTGACCTGCTGTGAGTCTCCCAGCATCTAGCTTCAGTTGATATCCTGTCCTTTTGTTGAAGAGCCATTGTCTCCAAGCTGCTCATGGCTCTATAAACATCCATCATATCTTTACTCAGTCATCTTTTTTTTCCACTAGACTGAATAGTCATTTTATACTTGGAAGTCATAGAATCATTGAATCATAGAATCAACTGGGTTGGAAAAGACCTCTGAGATCATCAAGCCCAACCCTTGATCCAACACCGCTGTGGTTACTAGACCATGGCACTAAGTGCCACATACAGTCTCTTAAAAACCTCCAGGGATGGTGAATCCACCACCTCCCTGTGCAGCCCATTCCAATACCCGATTTCTCTCTCTGTAAAAAATTTCTTCCTAAAAAGTCTTTCTATACCTTTTGTTTAGCCCTTTTACCCTGCCTTGTGCTTGGATGAATCTGCAGAGTTATTGCTGGTCTCTGAAATCACTGTTACTTTACTCCCCTGGAGACATGGGGATTTGATCATCTGGGAGAAAAAAAGAGCAGGAAAAAAGCACATGGGCTTGAAGGGTCTGAGTTGTCCAGTCAAGTTCTCCTCTAATTGGAGGCAACTATGCAAACATTGCTGCTTTTTTTTCCTCTCATGTGAAACCCTTCAATAGATCAAAATCTTCAAAACCAAACAATATGTCTCAAGAACAGAAGTAAAAATCAAGCAAAATCAACATTTAGGTGAGGGTGATATGGGTTACGAAGCAATAAAGGGAAATCAATGAAGTAGGAAGGGTGTGCAATTGTGCATGTTTTATTAACTTGATCTCATCTCATCTTTATGTACCAGTCGAGTGGGAAGTACTCCAGTTTCTATTAGAGCTCAATAAACCCTCCATTCTTAGGAATATAGCAAGGTTCACTTTGCCAGATGTTCTAATTTCCTTTCTTTTGTATGAAAATTGGTGATTGCCAGAGGAGGAAAACATATTTCTGTAGAAGGTGGGTGTATCTTTGAGGAATTTCTTTATGTGTTCTTCTCTGGTTGAAATCCCAATTACTGTTGCTAAATACCAATATTGCCACGTCAAGGTTTGACTTCAGGAATGATCTATGTCAAAAGCCAAGAATGTAGAGATCATGCAGAATGTATAGCCTTAAAGTTTATACTACTCTTTTTCAGTGTTAAAGCTTTAGAGGTTTTACTTTTTGAATTTCCTGTTTTGAAATACTCAGATTTTTCTGTATCTCTAGTAAGGCACAAAATTAATCAAATGGAAATAGAGCTTATTTAGAGCTCAATGTATGTTCTTCTAGACAGTGCACATGCATTCAGATCACGACTAAAGACATGGTGAAGACTTATGTTGCTGGGGTGAAAAGGTTATGATGCAGGCGTGGCATTCTAGTACAGATAAGGACAGCGGAGTTTTCGCCATAAGCCTGAGTTTGTTCCCTTCACCAGTAATCACACAAAAACTGTATTGTGCTCAAAAGCTAACCTCAGCTACAACAAGGCAAGCCTGCCTATTGCTTTCCCTCCACATCCCCAGTTTGCTTCTATCTATGAAGCACCTTAATGTTCCCAGCAATTTATGCAAAACCCCCCCCTGGTTCCCAAGAGACCTAGCTAAAAGCTTTGCTATTCATCATAAGAAAATAAATTATATAGTAGTTTTCTTTTGACCCAGAAAACAATATCATGCTTTGAGTTAATTAAGGAATAAAGACTGATCTTACATTAAACTATGGAAAGGTCTACAGATGCATTCATTTTTTAGACTGGAGTTGGTTGAGTCCTAGGACTCAGTTCTGACTGAGCATTTTAACAGGGTTTTTGTGTAAGAAAAATTAACTTTAGTAATACATAGTATTAATTCACCTCTTCCTGGCTTCTGCAATGCAGATATAAAACTCCCTGTAGTGATATTCATGTGATGGCTTCAGTCCTCTGAAACTAAGAGAATGTCTTTTTTTCTGTTTGAAACTGGTGGCCACCTAAGGCATCAACCAGCTGTCATGGCAGTTTGTCTGTGTTAGGATGGGTGGGAGTCTGTTCTTCTAGCAGCTAATGTTGCTCCTCTGGCCCTGCTCCTTAACTTCAGTAAGCCCTGCCTAATTCTTGACGTGGGATGCGAGCCTGTGTGCAAAGAGACCTAAGTACCTTGTAACAGGTGGTATTTTGTATTAGTTTTGTTTGGGAGGGTAAATGAGCTCAGTGTTACCAACTAATGGGGTTAGGTCATCCCATAGCAATGACAGCTACCCAGTTTTCTACATGTAGATGTTTGTGATCCTCAGTTTTGTCTATGTTCTTTGATGGCATGTGTTCACTGCTGGAACTACCATGGAGCCATAAGATGTCACTGCAGGGTTGAAAACTGAGCCAGAGGTGTTTGTAGGAAGTTTTAAAAGGAAGGTTTTTAGATGTGTTTTTTTGAAGAATTCTCACCTTCCTAGGATTTTTTACCTGTAGAGGATTAAAGCATTACCCATGTACTGTCATCTTGTGAATGTTGAGGCCTCTCGCTGGGTAGCTGCCTCTGGCTCTCTAGCCTGAACACCTGTTTGGTTTCTCACAAATGTGCTATAGCATCATGGTGATCCTGAAACTTTTCCAGGTATTCTGCAAAGAGGTATAATTTGATCCATCAGGAAGGGTAAACATTCAGCAGCCTCAGTCCCATACACTGACTAGTGGGCTCTCTACCCTCCAAATACAGGAGAGATTAACAAAATATTACAGTATTTAATACCTGAAAACAGTTTTTCAATAAAAGACACCATAAAATATAATTAAACCAACTACATCATCTCTAAAAAAACTCACACACGCATGCAAAAAAACGAAAAGAAAAACCCAACAAAAAAACCAAACTCAAAACCAAACCAACCAACCAAAACCTAACAAACAAACAAACAAACAAACAAAATAGTACAACTGCCCCATTAGTTGATGTAATACAGTTCACACTGTGTAGAACATCTTTTGATGGGAACAGGGATAGATTTGACAGAAATATTAACTACGTGATCTCTGTTCCAGTGTTAGCCTTGATTACAGTGGCATTATGAGCTCATCTTTCTTTCAGGTTTTACATCTTTGTCAGTTACCATCTTCAGAAGGGATGGACTTTCTCACTAAATCTTTCTTTCACTGGAAACAACCCAAAAGATCTCTCTTGTACCTCAAAGTATTGTGACCTGTAGAGTCACTCTTACAATAGCTGGTCATTGCCAGTGCCAGGCAGTCTAAAGTACAACAGCTTTTCCTTTTCCTTCTAAGGGAAGAGATTACTGGAGAGGTTGGAATAAAAGCCCCATCTGTACACCAGATCCTTATCTACTGTGAACCGTGCTGTTGAAGTCTGTGATGCTTTGCTGATTTGTATCCCAAAGGATATGTTGAATAGGAAATAAATCAGGAAAAAAGCAAAGTTGCTGCCTGTCTTTACTGAGACAGCTGATTGCTATAAAATGGAACAAAAAGTGTGTGGGTTTTGAGACTGTATGATACATAGAAGATATTTCCTGGAGAAAAAAAGATTACACAGCTGTAGTTGAAAATAAAATGAAAGGTTGAATGAGAAGAAGTCAGGGTGCAGGGAGGCAATCACGAAAGCCAAGGCACATCTGGAGCTGAACCTGGCTAGGGATATGAAAAATAACAAGGAGGTTTTCTTCAGGTAGATGGGACAACAAAGGAAGAGAAAGAAACTGTACCGTCCCTGATTGGTGAGAAATGGGAGACCTGTCTAAAACTGACATGTACAAGACTGAGATACTCAACAACTTTTTTTCTCAATTCGTAGAATCCAAAGGCAGGGACTGGGAAAAAGAAGTACTGCATACCTTAGAAGAAGATCAGGCTTGAGACCAGCTAAGGAACCTGAATGTGCACAAGTCATACCTATTCCAGATGCCCGTGCCTTCCATCCCCACCTTCCAGGTGCCTTTGCACAACATGTATGAGGCTCTGCAACTGGAACCAAATAATGACAAAGACGGTTCATCTAGCTTGAGGGTGGCACTGAGGTTAAGTCACCCTACTCCCTGCATCAAAACTGCTTCCATACAGCAAAAAAGACAGGTGAGACTCCCTTCTGAAGGGAACAGAAGGCCCAATATGCAGTCTGGACCCATTTCTTAGGGAAGTCTGCTGCCTCCATGGGACCCAGGATAAAGATGTGAAGAGAAAGTTTCCTACTCTGGTGTGCCCCTCAGTTAATTATCCATCAGTGATTTTTCAGGTAGACAGCCGTGAAGTTGAAACAAAAAGTTCAAGAGTAATCAAGAGAGATTGCAAGGCCTTGGGATGATTGGTTAAAGAATCAGGAGCACAAGGTCTGAAGTTGTGTCAGGGGAGGTTTAGGCGGATATTAGAAAAAGGTTCTTCACCCAGAGCGTGGTTGAGCACTGGAACAGGCTCCTCAGGGAAGTGGTCACAGCACCAACCCTGGCAGAGTTCAAGAAGCATTTGGATGATACTCTCAGGCACATGGTGTAACTCTTGGGGATGGTCCTGTGCAGGGCCAGGAGATGGACTCGATGATCCTTGTGGGTCCCTTCCAACTCAGCATATTCTGTGATTCTGTACTGTCCACCCCTATCCTAAGTAGACACAGTGGCTTCAAACTGACAGAGGGTAGATTTAGATCAGATATGAGGAAGAAATTCTTTTCTATGAGGGTAGTGAGGCAACAGAACAGGTTGCCCAGAGAAGCTGTGGATGTTCAATCCCTGGAAGTGTTTAGGGCAAGATTGAATGGGCTTTGAGCAACCTGGTCTAGTGGAAGGTGTCCATGGTGAGGGGGTTGAAACTAGATGAGCTTTAAGGTCCCTTCCAAGGCAAAGTATTCTGTGATTTCATGATTCTTTGATTCTTCCAGCTTTCTTCCTTCACTGAATAAATGCTGTGTGTTCTGATCCTTGACATAATTTCAAAATCAAAAAGTTCTTTGGGAGATAACATTACAAATTCATTAGTTATGTGTATTAATGCAGTTCAAATACCTTTATAATTCACTGTAGAAAAATCATATCCCTTAAAACATTGCTTAGTGATTGAAAACAGGTTTATTGATAAATTCCAAAACTCTTACCACAAACAGGTTAAGATACAAATTTGTTCAAGAAGTAGAAAATAGGGTAGGGTATCATATGGTAGGACCACTGCTTTTTGAAGGAGTGCAGCCTGTACTTAGCCTTGTTATCAAGCTGTTGTGACAGTATTCTTTTACAAGCCCTGGTATCTGTCAGGCCTATGGTGATACATAAAAAGTTCCATGTAAGTAAAACTTTGATTGATTGCATTGCAGAGCATTTTACTTTACAGAAAGATCCTACCGGTGAGATGATGTGTTTAAAATTTTTGTTTTGTTTTGTTTTTTTCTTTAATTTAATTTGATGAATACATTATAAAAAGGTGTCAAGGGACAACATAGCCCTCACGGAAGCAATTTTGAAGGGTGTTGTGCTTTTTCATCCCCGATCCATTAGTGAGCAAATCTGAAAGAGAAGTTGTATCGAGGTGTAGCTGTACTACATATAGCTGAGGAGCACAAGCTTGGTGTACTTAACATGTAAGTGAGAAGGTACCTAGGAAGACTGTTATTTTTAATATAGTACAAGGTTATATATATTTTTATTAAATTAATTTTTTTTTTCTTTTTAAGATTTAGGCTTGTGCACTCTTCCCTTTGGAATCTTGTGTTCAGTCATTATCTCTGATGTGCACAAGTGAGCTTCAGCATTTTCTTTCCCACTTAAATTTGAGACATCTCAAACGTTTCTGCAGCATGAACAAGCATTGTTCTTACTTAGAAGGACTCCATATAGATTTGGTTGCATAGTTGCTGCTGTCTCCCTTTCATCAAAGGGATATTTACTATCTGTTGAGGACAGAGTCACTGGGTGGTATTTCAACCCATTTCTCAGCTTTCAGAGGGCACCAAGAACTCTGCTTACAGTGTTTTGAAGTAATTAACATGTTTTGAAAAGGGACTGAACCAAAGTTAAATTATCTGTATGTCACTACTTCTACAGTACAGTGTGTAAGATTCCACTTCTTTTAAGTTTTCTTGACAGCAGACAAAGTAAAACCACTTGTTTAGAAGCCCTTTTACAACTAAACCGAACCTACAACTTTCCAAAGCAAAATTTCCAAAACATAATTTCCCATGTAAAAATTCCAGTCAGTAAATAAATAGAGGCATATGGAAGTCTTGAGCGGAAACACTGGTCAGGAAATGTTAGTAGCGTTCAAGGAAAAAACAGTGATGCTATAGTTGTTTTGTTTTGTGTGGTCCTAAGAAAACAGAGGATTCTTTTTGTAGATGATGTTGTTAGAGGCCAAATTCCATCACTATTATTATCTGTATGTTATCTCAAAATATTTTTTCAACATAGGTTTTTCTGTGGACAAGAAATGGATTTCAATGTGCTTTGAAGATTTTAAAAAAAAAAAGTAGTGAAGGAGTTTTTGTGCACAATTCTTGCTGGATTGGGACATCAGGGACAGAGCTTTGAAGGAAGAGAGCCCAACACCTTCAATATTACTCTGGAGATTCAAGAGATATTCCTGCATATGCCAAGGTAATCCTGTGGAATATTGGCTAATCATGTATGACAAACTCTCATTTTGTAAGTGTTAAAAAAAAAAATCAGAGGACACTAATTTTTGAGAAAATGCAGTACTTGAGGGATGCGAAATTATATTAAAATTAATTTACCTACAAGGTAAAATTGTAATTTTTGGCTCTTATTTTGGTTCAGTAGAAAGCCACATTTTAAAATTTCTTAGCTCCTTGCAAAACTGTTTTTCAAGCTCTGCTATATTGAGATACCATTTCTGAGGATCATTAATAAATGCTTGCATATGCATTAACTTACATTATATCTACTGCATCGTGATATATGTAGTGTCTGTTAAGTGTCACAGAAAACATTTTCTAAGTTACCTGCATAAGTATGCAGACACTGAGAAAGTGTCAGCTTTCCACACTTACTTTCTGGCATTTATTATGGATTCTACTCACAATGTGGCAATATATAAAACATGCTGTTTAATTTTCATTGCTTTTGCAACAGCTGCAGTTGTAAAGATGATTGCCACAAAGCTACTCAGCTCTAATTTGCCTGCATACAATCATTTACATAATTCTTCCACACATTCAAATCCAAATACAGTATCATTCAGTCAAACAAATCTCCTTTGTGTCAGTGAATAAGCAAAGAGCCTTTGGATAAACAAAATTTATTCCAAATGATTAAAAATAAAATAGGCACCTAATAATAATATTAGGATGCTTCAGAAACGTGTACATCTCTGTGCTTTGTTCATATTACAAAGATATTTAATTTGACATGATGAACAAAATATGGGTGATATTGTAGCATTGTGAAGATATTCACAAGCAAAAGTCTTGATTCTTTCTAGCTTTGTATTTTCCTGCTATCAAAAGTGATAGATTCCAGTAAAATTGCATGATTTTCAGCACTAGAAATGGGAGAATAATTAGGGTTTTTTAGCAAGTATGTTGGTAGAAGTTTTACTTCATTTTCCTAACATAGAGCTTTTATAAAACAAGAATCTGCATCTCGTCACCACCAGTAGCTCATATTCTTAGAGTCCTATTTCAAAGGTTCATCTAGCTGATGCTAGCAGATAATTTTCTGGTGGTTCTAAAGCTTCTGAAACATTATGTGTTAACTGTTGCCCTTAATTTTGAATTGTCCATTTTGTGGTAGTTCAACATGAGGCGACTTAATACTATTTTTATTCTAAAAAAAGACTTTTTATAAAACTAATCTGTTCCAGATGAGACTGGGTTTGAGTACTTACTCCTGTGTATGGGATGCTTTCCTACTCAATATTCCTGGAAGTAGGAGAGTCACATCTGCTGGTTTTCTTTTGGCTTTCAGAAGCTGCTTTCATGAATGAATGTTTGTGTTTAGTTCACTTAATATCCTTTACTAAATGAGTCAGTGAAGCACATGTGGGTAAAGTTTAGCATTTATGCTGTTCACATTTGTCTACTTTACAGTCAGAGGAACTGGCAAGGATGTGACAAATTGCTTGTATCATCCTCCAGGTTTAGCTGGCCCATTTTACAAGACCCATTGAATGGTTTTTGTTTCCTGTTTTAATGCTTTTTTATTGATCACTTTTATATTCTTTTCTGTAAGTAAACAAACTTGATCCATGGTACTGCCATGATTTTGCTTTGGTGCTGACATTATGCTACATGTCTTATGCGAAGTAGGTCTAAAGCCAGGATTGATAGGAAAGAGAGAGAAGAACAATAACAAATGCATCTCCAGCTCCATAATGAGTTTCTGATGTGGGAAAACTACTCTTCCATACCAAGGAGCTCTTTTGATCTCCTTTACTCCTTTCGAAGAAATCCCATCATAGGAGGCAAACTCACCTTGCTGTGAAATATATATACATATGTTATTGTTTATAGTCCCAAATTGTCATATGAGGTCTCTTTCTGCTCTTCTTTTATTAGGGTCAAAGCACAAAGTGTTTAGGAGTTTGAATGTGAACTCGCTCTGGGTCAGAATGAGTCATTGCTAGGTAAGAACTCATTTAACAAGGTTAAGAGACTTTCCAGCTTCACTGCTCTGTTTACAGGGTTTGGTTTTCAAATTCCTTCCCCCATCCGGGATGAAAGGTGAAATGTAACATTCAGCCTGACTTCTTTCTTGAGGAAACTAAACCAGGAGAAAAGCCTAAAGCCATAGTCCTGTGTGCAGTACTGTTCATATTTCTGTCACAGCATGGTATAGTCTTGTTGAATTCATACACCTAAAGGCAAACTTTAATTAACTTCAAATGCTTCAACTGAATAGAGCAATTTAAATTAGGGTGTGATTAATAAACAGCTATTTACAGAGTGTGCAAAGTGAAGAAGTGAAAGCTTGTCAGGCTCTCAGAATAGCCAGATGTGGTCTTAGGTAGATGGTAGGTTAAGAGCTGTTTGAAGCTGCTAGGATACCAGGGTTCATTTTTAAAATTTTGTTAATGTGTACTCATTGTAATTTGTGCTGTTTAAGCCATCAGGAAGGTAGAAGTATGAATGATAATGAATGTTTAAGGCTTACAGGATCATAAAATGCTAATTATTAAGCTTTACTCAGAAATGGAAAAATAGACAATAGGCTTATAAAAGGTGCACCAAATACTGAAATGGAAAATCATTATGTCTCTCCACTCTTTAAAAGTAAGTCATCACGTAAACATTCATCCCACTTGCTCACAGACAGGCTCATTCCAACAGTAAATAAACTGACTTTTAGTGTCAGTCAATTTTCCCTTCTAAAACTGGGTGCAGACACTTAAGGGGCTGGTTGTGTGCTTGTATGTACCTCTGTCTGTATGTGGGGGGGTGTTTCTGCCCTTGTGGCCACACCCTTTTCAGCTATGTCTGCTTGACCTGCTAAACAAAACCACTCCTGGAAACATCTTGCATTTCATGTTGATCAGGCTGGCTTCCTAAGTTAGGTAAGTCACCCAGGGTCTTCTTGCTTGAATCAGTGTCTGGCCACGTGATTGTACCTGGAATCGTTAGGAAACTCTTCTTTTCTCTAGGAAACCTGCAATAAGTAAAGCTGCAACTTTCTTCCCGAGACATTTCAGGGCTAGCAAAAAGATAATGTACTTCTAGGGAAAAAAAATGTGCCTGTAGAGACGAGATAACTGACAAAAATATTTCTGCCTTCATATAAAGAGCTGACACCTAGAGAATATTTTGCATTATTTTTACAGCAACATTTGTCTTTCCTCTGGTACTATGATGTCTCAATGTGAAAGCTGAGCATGTGGATGTATGAGGAGAGTGGTGGAGTGGGAGGATGGGATGGGTTTCCCCTCGGTTTACTGTTTGGTGAAACCAGGAACTTCCACAGATGGATTCCAGGCTTTAAATTTGCTTTAGTGAGAGAAAAGGGGAAGGTGGAGGAAAGGGATAACTAACTGGGACATGTGAGCTGAATCTGTCTGTCTGCTGCACTCAGGACTCGGGTTTATTTCAAAAACTTCAGAAGGAATGAAATCAGCGTGTAAAAGTTGAAGAAATCTAATTGGAGTACTTCAGTAGGTAGGAGAAAACTATGTGATCACATTTATTTGTGCTGGGAGAGATGGAATTTTAAATTGTCACAAGAAAGTTTATATTCCTTTTCTTAGTATATACAAATGGAAGAGGGAAAATATCCCCAAATCAGGGTGTTGCAGGAAGATGCTGTATGCAACATGGTTATAGACTATAGGTGTAAAAGAGATGTTGCTTCAAAATCTTCATTCTTTATACAGTGTGCTTAAGAAGTGTATTGATATTTGATGGTGCATTTTGTTCTTGCAGCAAAAATCTACAGAATTACTTTTTTTTACCTGCCTAAAACATTGAAGCAGCTGAAGATAAAATTGGTACAGTAGTTGATTAAAAAAGAAAAACAAAATATAGTGGCAAGTAATGTCTGTAAAGCAATTAAAGAACTCAGGAATACTGTTGATCTTTTTTTTTCCTTTGAGATTTATATACATATTGCTGGATCTCTGGGAACAAATAAGGAAAAATGCTGGCGGTAAAATGAACTTTAAAATATGTGTGTTTTTCTTAGGACTTTCAATAACTTTCACACTGTTGTCTCCTAAAATAAAATTCAAGTGGAAAGATGTCTTAGATTTTTGAGAATTGCCGTCTTAGCACCTTACATAGATTATACTTATATATATTTATATAAACAACTATAGGTATGCATATTTAAGTACCTTATGCTAGAACCTTGTATATTCAGTTTTACCTTCAAATAAGTTTTAGAATTAAGATATTACTAGTGTAATATGCAGAATTGGGAATGCTGTGTAACAGTGCATGTTTCTAAGTTAGTTTATTTAGGCTTTTGCCCATAATATCTATGAACTGCATGACACAAATTTTCCATTAAATTACTTCTTTCGCTTTACATTAGCAAATAATGAAGAATGCACATAGAAAGCCTAAAGTACTTCTGTTTATGCAGCTTGGTTTTTTATGCAGCTTGTAATTCATGATTGGAATTTCCTATGTGAAGATAAGGCAAAATAAATAAATGGTACAAATAGGAATATTAGTGTGCAGCCTTTTTAAGTTGCAATGTTCCTGTGTATTTAAAGAAGCTGCCTGATCTCAGTTGGGGCTAATGAAGGATAAAACAAAGGGCAAGTAAGAAATATGTTCCCATCTGCACTCACTGTTTAGGAAGAGTGAGAGAGATTTTGTTAGTGTAGGGTATATGACCCAAGGAGCAGGGAACGTTCTTGAGTCATGAGGCTGGAAGAAGCTAAAAGAGGAAAATAGACTGACAGCTGTTAGGAAGTATGGAAATAGTTGCATAACTGAACAGTCACTGATTATTTTGTATACTGTAATAGTAAGATCTAGATTTTGGTATGAAATTTCAATGTTTACATAATTGAGGGAAGTCTAGCCCCTTGCTAAAACTCCAGCTGCATTTTGCTTAACTGACTGTGGGCAGCCACACGGAAGCTTGGTCATATTGATACCATTGAGATTTTCACAAAATGAATATTTCTAGAGCGAAACACTAATTAGAGGCTTTGTAAATACTGACAGCATTTTACTTATCTGCCCTTGAATATGTACATATCTAGCTGGGTCTGTAGATCTGTGTGCAATTTATTAAAACCAAAGAGTTCAAGATGTGAATGCTGCTGTGGCACAATAACTGTGTTATCAAAATAGGTATTGTGTAATACGGTAATGGAAGTTAGTAAGCTTTTTTTTTTGCATACCATTAAAATATTTAATTGTCCCTCAGTAAAAAGTTTTAGCATAAGGTCTAAAACAGAGGCCCATGTAATGAGGCGTAGTAGTGAAAATAGATAACTGGGGATCAAATCTCTATCAAAGTGATCAAGGAGAGCTCTTAAGAGAGTCATTAACTCTCAGTAATATATACAGAAAAATTAATTAAATCCCAGAAAAATTTAATCAGGAAGAGGCATATAAGATGCTTACAAAAGGTTTTTATCTGCTGTGTTTTCATGCATGACAAACTGCAGTTTCCCTTATGTTAGAGGTGCTTATTAAAGAAACCTGTGATGCGCGGAGGCATGAGAAAGTTTCTTCAATGCACCAACCCCAACATTTTGTTCTTGTTAAGGACCACATAATGCTTGGAACCTCTTTTGTTGCATAGGGACCTCAGTTAGACCTAGAATCTCTGTGTTACTGCAGTCCTAATAATAGTAAAGATTGCCCATATCTGATAAATGTCTTGAAATATAGGAAATGTGGCTTTATTCTCCCGACAGGAAAAGGTTCCAAAGAACACTTCAAGAGCTACAATGGAGCTTGGCATGGTGATACTTGGAAATGAACTTTTGCTCTTGCCTGAGGGCAGAATATAGATTCAAGCAGAGGATTTCTATTCATTCCTTTCTGTTATTTACAAGACCTAGGATAATATTACACACACTGTTACTGTAAGAACCTGGAACTGAACCCTATGCTGTAATGTTAGACTAGCTGTAGCCTTTCTACTGAATTGTCTTTGCAGATCTGAGTTACAGTATAAGACAATGAGTTGTTAACAGTGCCATTAAGTTCATGTGTGTCCTAGAACTGGAAGTTATCCATAACTGGTTTGTTCTCATTTGTTTACTGTACTTAAACGCAACATGGCTTAATTTTGTACTTTCCAGCTGAGAGATTTTGATTCCCATTTCCCACAGCATTGGGCTTTGTCAGTTTTATATGGCAAGTGTTTTTATTACTGCCCAACTGGCATATTTTTTTCATTTGTAAATGAATGCTTGTTCTTACCTATGTGTATTGTGTACAGATACCATTACCAAATTTTCCTTTTAAATTGATGTGTGGGTAGGGAATTTCAAGGCTAGAAGGGAATCTTAGAGGCATAACTACCATTAATCTTACACTGTGAATATCTTGCTTTTAGTTGAATTTTAGATCATGGTAAATATAGCTGTTTGAATCAGAACAAAGCATGTTTGTGAAAGCAGAGCAGTAAACAGTTCATTTTGGTTATATGCTCTACATCAGTGTCAAAGTCTTAACAGCTTTGTGTTCAAAGCCTGCATGTTAAAAGCTAAGGGGAAAAAAATATGAATTTAAAGCGCTACTTTAAATTGCATACAGTTAGAAAGCCTCCATGTTGTCAATAAAATGCACTTACCCAATTCCTCCACAATTAGAAACCTTTTTTTGAGGAAATTATGCTCTGTATTTCTCACTGTCTTTGGTTTTGATTTTTTTTTTTCTAGGAAGGTTTTCAAAATGGATGGCTGGAAACCTCTTCTTCTTCTTCTCTGTGTTTCCACCTGCTCTATAGATGCACAGGAGACTGGTAATACATTAAAGAAATGATTCTTCAAGTTGATAACAAAATTGGTTTTTTACATTTATGCCCAGTGTCAGAGAGATGTGATGAATTGATGAAAATGTATTCTAACTAGGGATAATGTGCTGTGCTTTTATGAAACTTATATTTGTAAGTTTCTATAATAGGAGAGTTGTCATAAAAAATGCAAAATTAAATGCACCAGCTCATTAAAATCTGGTTTTGTTCGTGAGTGCTGAGATTTCATATTTTCCAAAGCAACAAAAAGCCTTTGGCAGTATGACTGCTAAAAGCAAGATAAGTCACAGGATTTAGCAGTTCCATTTTGGTAGTCGGGTCTTCTGGAAGATCTATTTGAGAAAGTGTTCTGTCCAGTTGCAGGACATTTTCTTGCATGACTGTTGGTTTGAGGAAATAATAAGTGTTTCATCCATGCTGTACTAATGTCATATGCTTCTGGAAGGTGTGGAAACACATGAATTTAATATTCACTGCAAGAAAATGTGGTTAGTACTCTTCAAATTGATGTGACCTTATTTTTTGCCCCTCAGAAAACAAATATTTATTAGTAATGTATGTGTGCACAATGGAGTTCAAAGTGCATGAGTAAGGTTTCCTTTGCTCACTTGACAGCAGGCAAACACATTCTTATGGTTGTGTTTCATATAAAGAAGTGTGTAATATGCATTTACTACAGACAAGTTCTGAGCAGGCTGTGAATGGAAACTGTGTTGTGGATTTCAGCATCTCTCCTTTTCCTGAGAATGGTGTTGCAGAAGGACGTGGTTTCTGACCCTCTGTGTGATAAACAGAGGAAAATAAGGAAGTAGTGGTTGCTGAGAATTTAGTTGAAAAGGTTTTTTTGTAAAAGGCCAATAGATCTTGGATTCTGAAAAGCAATTAGGATTCAAAATTGCTCTTCTATTAGATTATACAACCTTTAGGAGAAGAGGAAAGTTACAACATACTTCTTCAGTCTGTAAAATAGCTTCTGTGACGGTCAACATCTTCCTGGTGGATGAATTCTGGACTGCAGGGATAAAGAACTTCAAGATCATTCAAGATACCTTTTACACAATGGTCAATGGCTTTGATATTGGGCAAGACAAAATCTATGTTGGTATAATTCAGTACAGTGATGTGACATACACTGAATTCTTGTTGAACATTTTCTGTAACAAGAATGATTCCTTATAGAAGATACAGAAATTATGTTACAAAGAAGGAGACACCAAAACTGGGCAGACTCTCTATTTTATGCTAGAGAATCACTTTGTAGCAAGTGTTGATAGCCAAAAGGATGAAGGGGTTCCTCAAATTTATCTGGTGATTACAAAAAAAGAGGCTGAAAATATTCAAAACCCAGCCACAGCATTCAAAGATGCTGGCATCATGTACACCACAGGTCCGAAAGGATCTGCTTTGTCTGGGCTTCTAGAAATAGCTAATGAACCAGCTAATAAGCATGCCTATGAAGTGGAAGATACTGCTTCTCTGCAAGGACTGTCTCACAGTAAATCTGCAGATGCTTTGTACTGTGTTAGAGGAGATAACTGGACCAGCCACCCAGGTTGCCCATGGTATGGCCTGAAAGAGCTGTTGTCTTTCCAGGTTTATTTTTCTCTATCCACACACTAAGTACATGAAATTGCAGTGTGTTGCCAAAATACGGGTTTTAACTTCTTGCATCTTCCATATATTGCTAACTAGCTTTCAATAATATCAAGTCGTAACTGGTAAAATTTGAGTGCCTGTCTACCATTAAAATATTCAAAATAATGGTGGTAGGGGAGAAGGTGAGGTGAGGAGGGGAAAGGCAGAAACAGGCAACACAGTTGCAATTTATTTCATGAATAATAAAATGTACACGCAGTTCTTCCTTGCTCCTGAACAAAGCCAGAGAAGGAGCTATAGTAATTAATTCTTCTATCTACCTTTTCTTGGGCAGTTAGCAGGAAAACCTAACTAGATGTTTTCTCTTTAGTGGATACCTCAATGACTATTGATCAGGAAAACTTTAACAAGGTGAACTCCTCCTCTTCACCTTGGTTTTAAGTTTTGATGTTGGCCTTGGTGCAAGACCAAGTTGGACTGGGACAATACAGGAATGAGACTTAACAAGAACTCTTGCTGAATCAATATATGAAAAGTGATGTTTTGGAGCAGATTGATAATTTACTGTAAAGGAGTGGAAAAACTTATGTAGGGAAAGCTCTGGTTTTTTTAAACCGGTGTATTTCACTCAACCTACAGAAAGCAAGGCTAAGGGCTTTGTTACACAGCTAGTGATTCTAATCAGTGGTGGAGAATCCAGTTGTGAAGTTGAATTGCCTGTCAGGAAACTGAGGAACATCAGAGGCATTCCCCTCTATGTTGTTGGAACTGGTGTGCAGGATACAGCTAATCTTCAGCAAAGAGCCAGCAAACCTTTTGGTAGGTATCTGTGTAGTGCTGGTAGTTTTGATGACCTTCCAGATCTCACCACAAGACTTTGGGGAAGCTTCTGCTTTGGTGCTGGTTTTGCTGTCATTTACATCAGTGTTCTTGTCATGTAACATGACTGAAAACAATAGGGCTAATTTTGAGTTAGGTTGCAGTTCAGGCTGACCTCCCTTTTTATCACAGTTCAATGTCTGCACTGAATTCAGAGAGGTTTAACTGGTAAAATAGGAAGGTAAGCTTGTGCTCAGTTCTCTCTGAAGCTGAGCCTTAATGTATTGTAAAGAAAATCAGGGTCATATTCACAGATTCTGTGGTGTATATTTGGCTCCTCATTCAACATGTTTCTTTTAGAGTGATGCAGGGGAAAGGAAAAAAGAAAAATTCCTCCTTGTTTTTTTTAGAACAATTCATCTCAGAGCTGGTGGAGTCATTTTTAGAAAATGGATGTAATTGAACAGTTGAACAGGGTATTTTTTCTTGATTAAGCTATGGTTTTGGTAACTTTTAATTCCTCTGAAATCCTAGTTCATAAATTGAACATTCTAGGAGTTACAAAAATGAAGGGAAGTCATATTTTCCTGTTCAATACATTTGCTGAACAGCAAAATTTGCAGAACATGTATTTTCCCTGTTTCTTTAAGGACTGTTATTGTTGAATGGTGAAAGGGGGAGGGATATAAAAAGAGGTGAGAAATAAAAACTAAAATCAGAACAAAAAAATGGTGTTCAAAATAATAATGAATGTTTAAAAGGTAACATAGTTACAATTTTAAATTTTTACCTTTTTTCCTGATTTTGCAGAGTTCAATGTGGGTACCTCCACTAGTTTTATCTCAATGAAAAGGAAAAGTTAGGGGTTAGATGCTGTGTTAGTTGGTCACCTTTTTGCCACTGCTTTTACTCTAAGTTTGCAGCAGTCTTGTGGGAGATCTTGTATTCCTGATGAAAGGATCAGAAAGCATATAAAAAACTTTTCTGTCACAAAGACCTTCGTGATGGAAGTTGTGGACAACTTTGTTATTTCTAGGGACAGACTAGTTGTTGGAGAAGTCCAGCACAGCCCAGAGCCCCACAAAGAATTTCCTTTTAATGAGTTCTACAGTGGCACCACGATAAAGGAACGATCAACAGAATAAAGCAATTGCAGTCTGCTGTGGTTTATGGCAAAGGCCTGAGGCTTGTCCAGAGCCTTCTTCAGTGACTGCTCTGCTGACAGGGTAGAGGATGCAGCAATGGCTTTGAGTAGCAATGAGATCCATGTCTTTGAAGTTGGCATAGGGATTATAAATTCCCTTTGAGCTGCTTTTAATAGCTGATGATGCAAGGGGAATGTTCACAGTGGAAAGCCTTGACGCACTGAAACCCATCGAAAGGAATATTGTCGATTGGGTCTGTCAATCCAAACATCTCCCTGGCCAGGGTGAGTAAAAAACATTTTGTTGGGTGTATAATGGCTTTGTGCAGTCCCTGATAAAAGTATCTCAGCTGGATGGACAGCAATCCAACTGTTTAACCAAAGAATACTTCCCATGTTACTCTGTTTGCAACTCGCAACTTGCACCTTACTTCAGTCAAGAGCCACTACACTCTTTGCTATGGTAAATAGCTTCTGAGGTAAGACACTACTTCACATCTAGCTTTCATATTCATAGCTGCTCAGTGTCTGAGAGGAGCCAAAGCAGACATCCCCAGTGAGTATCTTAATCAAAAGAGGGTAACAGACAATTCAGTGATATTTAAAGAAGAGCCTTTCAGAAACCTAACTTTGTCATCTACAGCTGACCATACTGCTTCATTGGGACTGTCAGCAGCAACTGTTGACAAAGCTGAAGTCTCGCAGAGGCTCTATGGAGAGGGGGCGTGAGGAAATCCATCCTTGGATATGTGGGAGGTATTGGCAAGATGTGAACAGCAAACCCACAGTAATGCTGAGATGCTACCCAAAAGCTTTTCCTGGATAAGAAACAGAAAGTGGTATCTCTTACTACATCTTCTTGATGGCAAGAATGGCTTGGCTGCCACACAGCCTGAGAGGCTGCCACCCCCAAGGAAAATAAAGGTTCAGTATTGCTTTTGATTAAAATAACAACTTCTATCAGATGTCAGATGCTGTTTTTTTATCTGAGTTTATTCTGACGTAGTGCTGCAGTATCAGTCGCCTTGTCCTATGGGAAGACTGAAGCAGAGAACATAGACAGTAGCTCTTTAACATTACATATTCATGCCATTTAAGTAGCAAAAAGAAAAATGGAGTGAATGACAAATCAAAAAGCTGGTCTCTTCCTCTACTGATGGTGAGGGGGACCTGCTGTGGTGTAAGTGCATGGCATTGATTGGACATAGCAGGAAGAGACTTCTGGAGTGTTTTTTCTCTCTGTACTTGTGCTTACAGGGACTGTGACTGTCTTTTAAAGTTCCTTGTCTTCCCTGTGTTTTCACTATGTAGGTGATATTTTACATGTGTTGGATGTGTGCTTTTCATTCTGTTATGCCATAAAGCTGATCCAACCCAGTTCTCCAGGTTTCATTCCCCTAGTGACCAGAAACTTACTGTGAGAAAGGAACACTGGGATGACCACTCTGCTTGTCTAAGGCTTTTTGTAAGAACAGCTGAGCCTCTCCTGTACCCTAAGCTAGTAAGATCTTAAGCATTCCAAAACTGACTAGTGTTTGCTGGGGTGCTGGGGGGCCAAAATGAAAAGCTGAGCCTTCCCTCCTAAAGACAGAAGTGACTCTGTGTGAATTATGCCTGCTCAGGTGGTTTGCAGAGAGGAGGACAGCCAGGCCTGATTCATTATGAGCTCTGCACCCCCACCCACCCTTCTTCCCATCAAGAGCTGAGCAGACCCCCAGATGAAAAGGCATCCCTCATCTCCTGAAAGTAGAGAGAGGGAGAGAGCTACTGTGGAAATAGAGTGCACTACCATGAAACAGCCTGACCGTGGCTGATGCAGGAGCACCTCCTGGTGTTTCATAGCCAGAAAACAGGGAGATTTAATGGGAGATACAGCAGTAAAGTTTATATATATACAGGCACACTTGTTTAGAGAGAGAGAAGTTAAGAACAGCATATTGGCTTTGATCTCAGTGATGCGTTTATTTATTACTAAGTTCTGCATAAATTTGTCTCATAGAACAAAGATCAACTTTCTGTGAAGACTGTTTTATCTTGTACTCTCATCTGTATTCTTATATTCACTGACCTTCTTGCCTGAAATAAAACTATTAAGTCTCCATTCTCCATAAAATAACCTTCCCATAAAATAACAGATTTTTCAATTTAAAAAAAACACATTTGAGGTACAGCATGTCAACAGGGGAAAAAGATACCTTTGCAACAGTAAGACAGAGAAGTTTAACAATGTGGATGTCTGTAGGAGAACAGGTGATTAGAAAAAGAGGTTGGCGACACAGAGGTGTTTACTCCTGAAAACAAATGGAGATTATCAAGAGAGTATAGAGTACATACCAGAAGCTGTTTTACACGTTCTCATCCACAACACAGTAGCAAAAGAAGTGAATGCTTTACTGCTGTTTTATTGTTATTGCTGGTACACTGGGGACTTGACAGAGAATGTTTTAAGGGCTAAGCAGTGTGGATTACCAATTGTCAGGGCAAAACTGCTGAGTCCGTGGTTGCCCTGCACACTGCCTCCAAACTATGTCATTAGAAAGACCCAGGTTTTAGAAGAATCTCATTTTGAAAACATACTCATTGTGTCCTGGACATGAACACATACCGAAAGAAATATCCATTAAATATTATGTTCATGAACGTGTGTAGATATGTGTGCATGTATAGATATATTTAACTGTTTGTCTTGTTTTGAACTAAACAGATAAGTTATAGATTTTTGATGTTGCTCTGAGGCCTGAATGTCAGATATTTTAGCCATAAAGACTCATTCAGTGTGACCTTTTGCATTTAAAAATTCTCATGCTGCTTTCCAGCAGATCATGCCCTCTAGGGGGCACTTTGTACCACAGGTGAGTTTGCTGAAATGTAACGATGGTCACTTTGAGGTGAAATTATTTCTAGATGTATTTGGTTAAAGAACTGAACACATTCATCTTTTTCATGAGAGAGGGAAAACTCAAAAAACTTGGAATAATGGTCTGTAGGAGCTAGCCCAGACTAGCAAACCAATATTGAAAACAACCTTGTGATTGCTAAGTGTTTCAGAGGCAATGAGTGAAGAAGGAAAAAAATTAGGTAGAGTGCTGTTTTACAGCTAAAATTGCTTGCCTCTGACTTCCTTGCAGAAGTACAACAATGAATATTAATGCATCTAGGAGCACAGCAGAAAAAACAACATGAGAAATGAATAATCAAGAAGAAAAAAGCCATGTAGTTTAGCTGTTTAATGAGGGCAAGATGACTGGAGAGAGGGAAGGAATTAACCACATCACAGTATTTGCTGTTATTATAAGGAGCTATACAAGCAATTCCTCACCTTACAGCAGCTGTTTTTCACAGTGGTTATATAACATTGCATGTAGGCAATGCTGCCTCTTTCTCTCATGTTTCTTTGGCCTGTTGTTCTACATTTGTATGTATCACCTGGTCTTGTGACAAAGTGACAGACCACAGTCAGCCATCAAGCTTCCTATTGCAATTGGAATATATGTTGCGTGTTCTCGGTAGCAAAGCTCACAGGAGCATTTTCAAGATTAGGCCTTTTGATGACATTTGATGGAACAATGACATGTTTTGCAGTTTGGGTATGTGCAGACATCCAGTAATGTGGTTCTTACTATTTTCAAGTTCACGTGGTCCCACTGAAACCTGCGGGATGATGGTGTTTTATGTTTATGGAAAACCAATCTCACTGATTCTGACTTCTGGTTTTAAATCTACCATATTGAATTTTGTTCCACTGCCATGATTCTGGCAAAAAAACCCAAGATCACAAATAGCGTATGTTTGTAGTTTTGTGTTTCTTATATATTTTTTTTCAGATTGCAACATAGATCTTTCTATAGCAGTTGATGCTTCAAGGCGCATGCAACCAGAGCCCACAGTGCTCCTGAAACAGAGATTGCAAGCATTCCTCCCCAGACTTTTACTCCAGATGAAATCATTACCAAACACCAGCTGTAAAGCTCCAGTCAACATTAGATTCAAGTTCCAAGTATTGGCACAGACCAACCAATTAATCTTTGACTCTGGTTTTGAAGACTATAATGAAGAGATCATCCAGAAGTTCTTAGATGCACAGGCCACTGTGGATACCTACCTGAATACAGATTTCTTGCAGGCACTTGAGGAGAAGTTCTTTAATGTGACCTCTGCTGAAGTTAAGGTAACTTAATGGTATGAGCATATATCTTGGAAAGAAGTTACACAGTTTGATGTTTACAGTTCCTGATGCTGAATACTCTAGGGAGACAAAAATGTTGTTCAGGAATATGTGAATTTAATAAACAGAATCACAGAATGGTAGAGATTAGAAGGAACCTCTGGAAGTCACCTTGTCCAACCCCCCTGCTCAAGAAGGGTCAACTAGAACAGGCTGCCCAGGACCATGTCCAGGTGGCTTTTGTGTATCTCCAAGAATGGAGACTCTTCAGCCTCTCCAGGCAACCTGTGCCAGTGCTCAGTCGCCCATGTAATAAAAAATCTTTCCTTATTTTTATATAGAACCTCCTGTTTTTCATTGACCTGATATAAATATGTATTTCAATTCCAGCTTCCCAGGCACTCCTGCAGTGAGATGGTACCCAGAACATTTGTCCTAATACGTATGATGACAACTATTCGTACAGATAACCTTCTTATATCTACCATGAAATGTTTGTACTTTGAGTAGTGGAAAGTTGTTCTCCTTTAGGAATTCCTAATCCTGATGCTATATCTCTGTCCAGAACAGCGACAGCTCTAAGCAGAAGTCACAGAAAAAGGTCATCTGAGAAATTTGTTTATGGAGGTTTATTCATGTCGCTAACTTATCAAATAATTTCCAGTAACAAAGCTGAGTTCTACTTAAGGGTAACTGATGATAAGGAAAATCTGCATAGATGCAGTTTATTCATCCATCTTGAAGTGAAGGGAAAAGTATAAAGCTTCATTTAATCTCTTCTGACATGAGTGGGGAGTCTTTCAACTTGGGTTCAAGAAATTTAGCTCTCATTGGAGTGTTTCAGGGTGAGTGCCCTGACAATTTATCCTTAATAAGGCCCTAACGCAGTAAAACACTGAGCATGTCCTGTAGTAGCTATTGAATGTTATCACTTACTAAGGTCTCCATGCAGTAGGACCTTCCTACTGAAGAAGGACCTTGCAAAATACATAAGGGGTTTCCTCTTTCAGCCTTATTTTAACTTTTATAAAATGTTAATTTTAATATCATGTGGAATGAGAAAGCCAAATTACAGATTTCCCTGCTTTCAGATGAAAGTTGGTATTCCATTTTTTACAGCATTTGCATAGGTGTGGCTTATCAGTTTAGGTTGTAATTTGCTGCATATTTAATAGCATTTTTTTCCAAAAATCTCTTAAAATGTCTGAATGGGGAAGATGACCACATAAGATTTTGCTTCTTATGAGCCTCAGAGAGAGAACTTGTTTGACATACCAGTAAAAAGCAGTGCTTTTTTCCTCCTAATTGCCAATTCTGAAGGTTAGAGTCAAACAAGGCTTCTTTCTGCTTATGCATTATTACTAGAAATAAAAATGCTGCATATCTCAGGACTTTACCAGTGGATTAATATTTCTTTCTGATACTGTTTATGTGCAAATTGAAAATGGAAGACTTTAGAATGCAAATCAAATCACAATTTAATTTCCCTAGGATCCTGAGCAATAATATGCTTGTTCTGTAATGATTATTAGTTATAAACCTCATCGGGGACAGGGATTTGCTGTTGTTTGCATTTCTTCTTTTCTTTATTATTTGTTTGTTTTGCACCGAAAGAGTTGGACATGATTCCAGCCTTTTTTGACAAAACAATAATAACAATACAATAAAGAAAAATAGAACAAAACAATAAAGAAAAGCTTTGTAAACATAAGTTTACATATACTTACATGTAATGGGTGCACTGACACCCCATATTCCCTGCTCCCCAAGTTTTTAAAATTAAAAGATTATAGAAAAAAAACCATCAAGCCCAGGCCTAGAGTGTTATTCCTGACAGTCTGTGGTGTGCTTAACCCTCCATGGTCCAGCTCTCCTGTGTATCACAATTTGCTTGAGCAAATGTAGAGTCAGTACCAGTGCCTCCATATGGGATGTTTGGGAACACCACCAAAACCAGTGAGCTCTGCCTGTTCTTAAATTCTTGTCTCCTTGCTGCTTTAGCACGGAATTGGAATGTTTGGTGTGGTAGTCACTTTCTTTGCCTTTGTCAGCTGCAGAAAAATTTATCTTAACAGAAGCAAAAGGGTTTGCATTGGTCAAAGCTGTGTCTTGTATAGGGAATGTAAAATATGAAGAATAGGAGGGAAGAAGCTCTAGCTGTGCTTGTCCATTTGTTGGTCAGAGTATAGGAGGACTCGAAGTCATTACCACTGGGGACAGGAGACAGTTTAGCTCTGCAGCTTCTTTCTGGGAAAACAAATTTACTGGATGAGTGGGTCCTGAGAAGACTTCTGCTCGTTAGAAGAGGGAAGGGGAGGAGAAAAATAGGAAGAGACTGGTAGCTCAGGGGGGAATTGTAGAAAACTATGCTATCCTCCATTGTGGAAGAGGCTTAACTATAGGTCTTTGGCCTGAAAAGGTGGAAATGTAGCCAGTACAAATGATTAGCATCCATAGGTGAGCTAAGCCTTATGCCTTAACAGGATAAAATATGGCAGAGAGTGGAGCAGGGTGATATACTACCTTTGTGGAAAGGGCAAGGGAACATAAGCATCTGTGGGGTGGAAGGATTGGACCTAGAGAGGATACATCTCCTAGTGTGGCTCAGTGACAGCCAGCTGGAGCTACTCTTGCAGAAAGGGGAAAATTTGTTTGCTCTAAGTTCTTTTCCACATTCACATAATGGAGAACTCTTCAGACATCAGAAAAAGTTTTTCAGTGGATAAGTCACAGCAGCATTGGCCTTCCTGGCATGCTAAAAAGATGACAGACATAATAGCCATGCTATGAACTGTTCACCAAGACAAATCCCTCAACTTCAAGTGCTGTCAGGGAGAACAGACTTTTGTGTTCTGTTCTCCTTGCTCCTCAGCACTTTTTTCCTGCACATATTTCAGATCTACACAGCGAAGTGGAATTTGACCACCTCGTAGCCAGTTTTCAATGCAAACTGTACTTTTTACAATGACTGAACTTTCAGTCCCTTCACAATTGACTTGGCATTACTCCCTTTTCTGACAGGTTCTGTTAGTATTTTCAGATGGGCTGGATGATTCGCTGGAAGATCTCAGGAAAGCATCTGACTCACTTCGCTTTAAAGGTATTACAGTATGATGTTGATGCTCCAGCCTCCTCTTACCCAAGGCCCAGTGTATTGCTCCCCCACTGCAAATTTTCCACATAATGTTGCCTCTCTATTCTCACGTGGCATTTCTCAGGAGTCCCTGGGAGAGTGTTTGTTTCTCCATGTGAACCAAGGTACATGACTTGTCACTGTTCGTCAGATGATGGCAGAAAAATACACATAGGTGTGCTGAGGTTCTAGTTTCTGGGATCCAGCTTCAACAGCTGATGTGACTCAAGTCAGCCCCCTCTCACTGACGAGTACAGCACCAGAGGTTAGGCATAACTCAGACTTCTGCAGTGCAAAACACTAATATTTGGGCACTGAGTAGCAATCTGGTCTGACAACCGGGGAGAGAAGTTAATTGGAAAATTACTGGTCTGGATTTTTCTTTTACACATTGTTCTCAATAGGTTGATTTCTTTGAACATACTGTGTTGAAGCCGTGTGTCATGGTTTGAGATAGTCCCAAAATCCAATCCCCTAGCTCCATTCCTCCTCCCACATCTCAACCTAATGTGAGATGGGTTTTTCCAGACAAAACACACACCAGACTCAAAGTGGGGGAAAGGGAATATATTACAATGACTGTACAAATAAATACCATATCACATTATACACACGATCACAACTATCTCTACCATGACATATGTATTTACAATGATCTCTTCTCCCCTCCAAATAAAAGTCCAGGAGGGAAAGAAGGACAGATCCCTTCCAGTCCTTAAGCAGCAGCATCTTCTGAGGCAGCAGTCTGTCTGTCTTCTCTACATGCAGCAGCTGATAGCTGGCTTTCTGCCAGCACTCACGAGGGAGGTATTCAAGCCTCTCTTGGCCCCATCGCCTCCAACCGAGGGGTCTTCCGTGGGCTTCGTAACCCCAGACAAGGTCGTATCACCACGTCATATCACGAAGACACAGGGGGGTCTTCGTGACGGTCTGGTATCTCCAGGAGACTCAGCTCCTTGCAGGGCCTCTGTGCCCTGTCTCTCAGGCTGCCACCGTGGCAGCAGTGCAAGGGGGGAGCCAAGGTCACCCCCTCTGCATTCCTCTTGGAGCTCTCTAGCTCCTTTCTGCAGTGCAGGTCGCACTTCAAGGCTCTTTCAAGTAAGAGTCCATCATCTTCCTCCTTCCAGGAGGTCTCAAAGGAGTTTGGGGGGCTGGTACAGTCTTACCCCCAGAACTCTGTCTCTCAGCTGCTGGTTCTCTCTCTCTCCCTCTCCAGGAGTCTTCTCTGTGGTGCTGCATGTCTCTGTTGCTTCTCCAGTTCAGGTTCTTATCTCTCCTGGCTCTCTGCCACCGTTTCTCTGGTCAGTGCTGGCTGCTGCTCTGCGCCCATGGAGAAAACATCTCCCGGCATAACTACAGACACTTAGTCCAGTCTAACACTGTTCCAGGTCTTTGCAATCCCCCCCCAGCCAGGGGCTGGGGGGCCCCAGAGGGCCCAAGGGGCTCAGAGCCCCTTCCTCGTGGCTTTACAACATGGCCACCTCTCCTCCACAACAACCAAACTACAACTCATCTCTTCCGGTGAGATTGTGGGATGTTGACATTTTTGCAGGAGCGCCCATTGGCTAGAACTCCAAAACTTCCAGGGGTTTCCACCCCTTGGGGTCTACCACTTTTCTTAGCCTCTGGGGGAAAACAAGATTCAAACCACTACACCGTGAAGTGTAAGTCTTTTAGAGAATTGCTGTTACTTAAAAATATATTGTTGGTTAAATAGTATATTTCAGGCATTCATTAATTAAAATCTGTGCTTACATTGAAGGTCTTGATGCACTCCTGTTAGTTGGCCTGGACAGTACACAGAACTTGACTGAATTTTGGGAGATAGAGTTTGGCAGAGGCTTTGGATACAATGAACCTCTGAGTGTTGGGTTTGCAGAGATTGCAAGCATCTTGCAGAGAAACCTTGTAAGTCCTTCTGTGGTAAAAACAAATGGGAGAGAAAAATCAGTCTTTGCTTTATGATTAATATACATAAATGAAATGTTTCTTGTTGTTTTTCAGGATACTGTTGCAGAAAGGAAATGCTGTAAGGTTATTTGTAAATGCCTTGGAGAAAATGGTGATCGTGGTGTCCGGGGAAGTCCGGGAAGGAAGGTAGAAGGTCTAACATAGACATTTCAGAAGAATTACTTTATTTTTCAAAGTGCTTCTGTTTTTTGCAATATTTCTGAGCATGCATGCTTGTGCCCATGACCTTAACTGTTAGGATAGTGTGCTTGGAGAACAATGCTACTTATCTTTTAAATTCTCATTTTTCAGGGAAATACGGGTTACAGAGGATCTCCGGGCCATCCTGGTGAGGAAGGTGGGGTTGTAAGTAAACATATTTCTTCCTGCTATTATGCTGACAGTTGGTGCCTGAGCCTGTCTGCACTTACTCACTGAGGATTCACCAGTGCTAACCTAAAATGCGTTTAAGCAACATGTATCTGCAGGTAAATATACAGATTTGATTCTCTGTGCTTCTGCACATCACAATAGCTAGTAATTGAGTTAAAACAACAACCCACCAGAAGTGAGTTAGTTATTCAGTTAAAAAAAAAACTACCTTCAAGTACAAAGATTTCAGTCGGAGGTTGGTATTGCAGTCTGAAACATGGCATGATAGCGAGAGCAGAGAACCAGGTGCAACTCAGATTAGTAACTGACTGCTCTTTTATGGTCAGTATGAAAATTTCCAGGTGACTTGCACTTGTGTCCTTAGCACAGTGAATGGTGATAGAATTCTGTCTTGCTTTAGTCTTATGTGATGAATTAACCAGTAACCATCATTGTATGGATGAGACTGAACATTTTGTTTTGTTTCTTAGGGGGAGAGAGGCCCAGCTGGTTTCACTGGGACTCAAGGAGACAGGGGTTGTCCAGGTGCTAGAGGCCATAAGGCAAGTATGTGACTGTGAAATATTTCCTAATTTTGTGTCCCACAAACCTGTTTTCTGTACTGGGGACAAATCCGAGGGCTGTCTTTTTGAGAGGTATTTTGAGGAACTGAAGCATGGTCCAACAGCTAAGGATGTTGCTGTCTAGGCAACTTGACAGTGACTTTTTCACCAACAGCTCCAGACTGGCCTTAGTTAAAGCTATAAAGCTTTAAGGAACACGAATGAAAATGAGGGCTGTACTATCTCCCCACAGGAAAGGGGTAAATCCCATAAGCGGCAGTAGAGGGTTTTACGGTAGGAACTTACTGATATGGAGCCCAGAATGCCCATGCACAGCAAGCTATGGTGCCCTGCTTTTCAAGCTCAATAAAAGTACTTTCACCAAATTTCATCTGTGTTTATTTTTAATTTAAGGGGGGCAGAGGCTACAGAGGAAATCAGGTAAGTGTGTTCATGTGTGATCAATTTTCTTTGAGAACAGTGTTCTGCTTCCTTTAAAGTTCATGTTACCTTGTAAGAAAATATCAGCAAAGAAGGAAAACAGTGTAAAAGTTTCAGAGCATTTAATGTACTTTTGCAATGGTTGTCTAAGAATGAATTTAAGATACCTATCACATTAGTCAAAATAAACAGTCATAATTTTATTTTTATGTGGTTACGGTCGTAGTTGATTTATTCTAACTAACAGGGATTTATTTGCTGATTAATTTGATAATCTATTAAGGTGGTAATTCTTGTCAGGTGAATCTCATATTCTAATCGTTGAGGAAGCAGAATAGAGGGGGGAAAAAAGATTGTGAATAATATTTATTGTGGGTTTGGACAGCACTTTCACTAGATCATTGTTGATACTATTGACATTATTCAATATTCAAACTTCTTTTCATGCTGTTCTTGTCATCCACTATTATTGCATGTCTCGTTTAACCTTTTAAACATACCTGTTCATCAAAGAGATATTGTCACCAATTCATTAATAAAATGTGAAGCCTGGAAGACAGTGATCTGTAATGGCAATATTAGTTACCAAGCTACAGTAATTGAAATGGCATTAACTTGAACGCTTTTACACAAACCCACTTTCTAAAAAAGACTTGGGAGCCTCAAAGACTCAGGAGATATTTGTCTCCATAACTGAAGTGAGAAAGTTGAGTGTGTTTCTGATACCTCAGCTCTCTTTAAAGTCCTGCTCCGTACTAACTTTTTAATCTTCTCACATGTTTCTCTTTCCTTTTCCATTTTCTTCTCTGTTCTCTGAAGTAATTTATCCTCCTTTAAATATCTGAAACATCTGAATATAGAAGAGGGAGAGTCCTTGCTGATGATTTTGATTTGTCCAAGTTGAATAGTGGAGTAGAAATTACCAGGTGCACAAACCCTACTGAAATCCAATGAATATGTGGCATTGTGTCATTATATCTACTAATTTGATTTTATCTAAAAATATGAAACTTTCAACACATAAAAAATGTGATTCAATTCTGCCAACTTAGTAATCTTGAGGCAGTTTATTGAAGTCTGCAAGGCATTTTAGCATAGCTATTTGGAGAAAAAAAGGCAATTCTGAGTATTTAATGCTTTGAAGTTTAGCTCAGGTTTTCTGAGGTAGAAAATGAGTGACGAGAAAATAACACAAATAAAAATCATGATTGCTGACTTAGTGCTCATAATTTTTCTGGAATACTTATTTAGAAATTCTTGTTTGTGACATATTAATCTAATCAAAATGTACAGCCAGCTGTTTTTTCTTGTTGTACATACAGAATTGTTATAAATAAAAGAAATTCTCTCTCATGAACTTCAACTAGGTGGTTTTGCAAAGTCAGTTTAGCATCAAATTCTACGAAGCAATTGTATCTGTGGTCTCTCTCACAGTGAGAGTCCTGATGTCTTGTGCCACTTTCAGTGGTTGGTTGAATATCATTTCAGCTTTCAGAGTAGTGGTCTCTGCTAAGTTAATTCCTTCATTTTTATCCTAGTAAAGAAAGATGGAAGAAGCTTATTTGGTCAGGTCTGAAACATTGTGAAGCATGCATAAATGAAATAAGGTTCTCACAGTTGTAAGTCTAATTAGATGCCTCACACAAGTTCCATAAAGAAGGAATGGATGTTTTGCGGGAAAATGTCTTCCATAATCAGTTGCAATATGGGGAATCATTTTTGCAGACAAAGGGAGAAGAAGAGCAATGTGTGTTTGAAAAGGAAGATGACTGCTATTTTTGTAGCAAGCACCACATTGCTGAAAGAGTTATGAAGTTTATTTAACAAGTCGTAAAGTCTAGGATCAGTCTTCTGTAATTTTTTTTAGTCATGGTTATTCTTTCTAGCTTTTCAATACACTGTTCATGGTATAAAGCTATGTAAAAATGAAAAGCACAATACAAACACATGATGGTTGACATCAAAATTAAAAAGTTATCAGCATGATAGATCAAATACTAGTAGTTATAGCTTGAAATATATCTAGGTATTGAAGATGCTGCAGTTGAAAAAAGATTTGAAAACAAAAAGAAGGAAAAACAGAATTTAAATACTGATGAAAATCTATAGTTTTAATAACTGTTGTTCTTATAAACTGTTCTTAACAAATAATTAAGATGTTCTTAATTTGTCAAAATATTAATTATTAATTCAAATTTATAATTATTATTCCTAATTATTCTTGCTAACCATTGAAAACAACTAACCTTATTCAAGTTTAAAAAGGTAGGCTGAACACTTGCTCAGAGACAAGTGGACTGATGCTGAAAGGGGGTTTTTTGCTTATTGCTACAGGGTGAATATGGTGAGAGTGGATTCGATGGCACTGATGGAGAGCAGGTAATCATTACATGTGCAGTGTTACTAAAGACACCTACCTCAGGGTTCAAAAGTACAGGTTTTATGGCTTTAATCCTGAACAGAAATTCCACTGTTACGTGTTTAGAATTACATATCTGATTGAAGTTGGATTCTGCCAGATAAACCCTGATAACCACATTTATCAGAAAGAACAAACATTATTTTTTTCTTCTTTTTTCCACTTTTGTGAGTCTAGGGAGAACGGGGATTGCCTGGACCTTCTGGAGAGAAAGGCAACAGAGGAAAATGGGTGAAGTACCCTTTACAGTAATGTTTAGATTTTATGGAAACATCTTTCCAAAGTGTAATGCTGTCTGTAATTCCTCTGAGTTGTGTTTAATAGCTGCCTATTCTCTAATATGATGTGACTCCTGCTGTAAATCAGTATAGCTCCACTGACTTCAACAAATCTGTGTTCTCTTATCTGGCCTTCCTTTATGACAGATACTATTTCTACTTGTACCTGAATTGTTTGTGCTCTTTTTATGAATTTAGGGCAGAAAAGGCCCCAGAGGAGAACCAGGTGAACGAGGAGAATCTGGTCTAAGAGGAGATTATGTAAGTGTATTCCTTTATTTTTGTTATGTTGCACTGATTTGTGCCTGGATTTTGTGATGGTGACGTCTGAAATTTACATGATTTGAAGAGTTTTTCACGGTGCTAGATAAGTAGTACTCTGCAAGAAGCATGGCATATTCCAGGAGTCCTAAACTCTTTGTATGTAGATGGACTGATGTGTTTTGATATGTTGCTTGGAAACAGGTGTTTAAGCCTCAGGTCTCCTGCTTGTTCCTTGCATTTTTGGTTTGTTTGTTTGTTTGTTTTTTTGTTACTGTGGACAACATAACTTCTTTTGGAGCTCCTTATCACAGAATCATAGAATGGCTTGGGTTGAAAGGGACCTTAAAGATCATCTAGTTCCACAACCCCTGCCATGGGCAGGAACACTTCCCACTAGACCAGAAGGTTTAATGAAAAGACCAAGTGGACTAGACTGGTCTTCCTGGTGGTTCCCATCCTAAAGAGGAATTTGAGATCACTTGAAAACCCTGAGCATTAACTCTTGGTTAGCAATTTATAATGATGCAAAGGTAAGTTACTTCTTCATGCTCATATTTTTTCCTTGCATGCTCCAGAGCTCTATATGAACACACTCCCTGAGGACTGAAATTTCAGTGGAGACACAACACTTCTTGTATCACAACTTTGTCTTCTCACATATATTTCGAAGATTTTGTTCCAAACATTCAAATATAGTGTTGACTCCTGATTTCTAATGATTATATTAAAAGAAAACTTAAATCCAGATGTCATGGTAATTTGCCTCTTTGAGAGATCAGGATTTCACCTGTGTCTAGCATTAAGCAGCTAAATGGAATTCCACTGTAGTGTAACCCCCCCATCTGAAACTCACGGACAAGATATGATCTTAATTAACTATACCAAATCAACCAGAACAGCTTCACATTTTCAGGGTTTAATTTCTTGCCCGTTAGTAATTTTGCCTTTAATCTCTTCGGAAAAGAACTTCGTGGACTTCGCAGAACTTCCTATATAGTGTTCTTACAGGCATCTTCATTTAAAATAGCCTTTTCATTTCTAGTTGTCTGCAATGACAAATCTAATTAATATTATTTCCGTATCCTGCCTCTATAATCAAAGCAATAAAGGTGGGATCACTGAAAATGCTGAGCTTTCCATTTAACTTTTCCAGGGAGATCCTGGGGCTAACAGTAGTGTTAGTGGTCCTAAAGGTGAAAAAGGAAGCCTAGCACCACAGGTAAGCAAGTAGTTCTATAATTATGGAGAGAGGATTTGCATAATTACTAAATTGTATTGGCTGTCCAGTGACCAAGAGGCTCTTTTTTTGTCGTGTTTTTTTTGTGTGTGTGTGTGTTTTTTGTTTGCTTGTTTGCTTTGTATTTTGCCTCTAGTGTTTGTCTGCAGCACAGAAATCTTTGAGAAGTGTGTGATACAGTATAAAAGAAAAAAAAAATTAAAAAGGTTTACAAAGACTATGGAAATATTCTCATAATATAGGCCTGAGGGAAGATATGGACTAGAATATATTATTCTACCACAAATTTGCATCAGTCACCTGAGAGGCTTCTAGTAATGGGTTATAAGGATACTGTTAAAAATCATGCTGGTAAAAATGCATTGGGTATCAACAAACTATATGCATTTTGCTATGGAACTGCTATTTCTCAGGAGGGTGGGTAAACACCATTTTGACCTGTATCAAGAATATAATAGCTGGATTATGTGCTTATATAGCAATGTCTGAGTTTTTAAGAGGTCTTTGAAGAATACTGCAAGAAAAGAAACATAACAGAAAAGCACAGCCC
Source organism: Manacus candei (assembly GCF_025592945.1). NCBI lineage: Eukaryota > Metazoa > Chordata > Aves > Passeriformes > Pipridae > Manacus > Manacus candei. The sequence goes on along the minus strand of NW_026138074.1, from coordinate 3,706,909 downwards.
ATTTCTCTATTGCACTTTATTTGGAAAGAATAAGCAAAGTTGATAAGTAGTTGGACAGTAGTATATATAAATGATGGTGGATGAAAGCTTAAGAAGCTGAGAACTAGCAACATGTGAGAAAAATCCACTATTTTAGAAGATGAATCCTATCAGAATAAGTAGGGTTTTGAGCATGTGCTTGGACACATATGTGCATATGTCTATGTAGAGTGTGATGGAAGCAGTAGAAAAACTGTGAGGGTTAATTTTTGGAGAATAGTTGGGTTTTGATGACTTGTTTAAAGCAGATCTCATCAAACTTTCTCATCTCAAGTCCAACTGAAAAGCTGAAGTCAACAAAAATTATTTCATTCAAGAAGCCTTGATGGAGTATCAGCTCTTAATAACTGATGGATTGGAAGTCCAAAGCAAGCATGATCTGTCTGGTTTATAATTTTGAATGCAAATTATTTGCAGAAAGCAGGGGTCAATATTTAGCATGACACAACTGATTGCAATGAAAACTTAGAAGAAGAAACAAAAGAAATAATGTATTAAGAAGAATGTGCAAGTACAAGAAAGAGACAAAGATGTTTAAAGAGCTTGATCATTATTTTGTTTTGCAGGGAGATCCAGGCCCACGTGGACTCCAAGGAGAGCAGGGTGATGCTGGCCCTGATGTAAGAATAGTAGCCAATATGGGGTGAAGTTACTGTTAAAAAAGATACAGTGGGATTCCTTTGAGAAAACCCCTTTTTTCTCTTCTTCCTGTTATCCCATACTTCGAACTCCTGCAAGGAGAGGGAACAAAAATCTTCTAATATTTTCCTAGCGAAACATACTTGGCTTAAAATTTAGTAGCTTGTGTTCATTGAAATGTTTTGTATTCTTTAAGATCGGGAATTTGCTGTCCTGTTAATTTTAGGTCTGATTCATGCGAAGTCACAAGCCTTAAACTCAATGCAACCTTTTCTATGAGCCTTAATTGCTTTATAATTTCGCTGTAGGTAAATCTACCTCTTCTTCCTCCCCATGACAACAAGTTTTATATGCCTGTTCAAGCATATATATAAACACACTGGCAGCTAAGCTGCTCTTTTTTGTTCACTGGAGACTGGAAATTATGAAGGCACCTTTTCTTGTCCGTCAGAATGGTGCTTGATGCCAAAATCTGGAATGATGATCGCTCCTCAGTCGGGCTGCAGAAACATCTTAAAGGCTTCTAGTGACAGGAGGTTGAACAGTAACATTCACTAGTGCTGCTGAGCAGTGTGCAGCAGGAAGTGGTGCAAACCTCTTAGCTCAGAGGGAGAGAAGAGGGCTTTTGTTCCATTGATTTTAGCCAAAGGGCAGCTGACTGGGAAGATGTTTTCCAGAATTTTGTTGAAATGTCTTCCCTCTGCACTCACTAAGGACCTAAAGCCTTCTTTCTTTTTTGTAAGGCTTACTAGCATAATAATTTCTGTTCCAAATCCACTCTTTTCTCCTTTTTTACCTTAAATCTTTCTTTTGGAATAATCTCTGCTTTCTATAAGCTGCCTTTGATTTGACAGTGTATATAATGTACTTTATTATAAGCCATTGTTTCACATGTTGCTCAGTGATCTGGATGTAATCTCTCGTGCCACTCCTTCCTAGGGTGCAGCAGGTCGAAGAGGCCCTCCAGGTATAAAGGTGAGTGGCTGATGCTGCTGCTACCCATCTATATGCAGCTACATGTCCAGCCTCAGTGTTTGCTCCTCTTAAAGGGAAGGTTTCATTGTGATCCGAGACACAAGTGCTTAAAAATCAAAAGTCTACCTCAAGCCAGGGCAGCCTTTGGATCTCAGGTGGATGTACTAGAGGCCATCCTGACTTGAAGGATTTAGAATTGGGAAAGAGTTTTCATCAAAATAAAAGGACAGCTACTGTTATTATTAGGGCAAATGTGGGAAAGTAAGTAGAGAAGAGACTCACTAAAGATGACAGGAATGTGTGGTCAGGCTGCAAAGTCTGACAGTTTATTCCTCCTTTGCTGCATGCACACAGATATATGCATGATGCACACACACAGCACAGATAAAATTAAGGCAATGATGCTTTGCTAAAAATAGATGTAACTGGAGCTCTGAAAATTGGCTCGAAGCATATAAACTGATCAAGGTTTTGGAAAGAATTTAATTTCCAAAGTCAATATCTAAAAGAACGTAGTGTAGTTTGAACGCTGGTATAGGATGTAAGGAATAGGTCAACCCCAGTGCATGCTGACTGATCGTTCCAGGAAGATCCTCTGGATGGTAGCCCTGGTTTTCCTAGATCTATACCCCATAGAGTCTGGATCTCAATAAACTTTACGGAGGTGTACTTGGTAAAGACATCACTGCCATTCTCTTAAGCGATGATTCAGGTAGTGTTCTTGGAAAAGAAATCTTGTTTGTCTCTGGGTACAAATTACAAAATACAGTTATCAAAGCACATCTAAAAGCAGCTATATTCGAGAGTGGGTTAGTGCAAGTAAAAATTCTAGGAATTCTCAAGTATAGGTTATATGATCATTTCAGGAAACATTGCTTTAGCACAAGTGGTTCCCATTTGTGGTTCCCATATCTCTGCGGTTTCTGACAGAGATAAGGGAGACAGTATATGCCTTGGTATAGCATTTCCCTTCTATCTTAGTGCATATAAACCCAGGGAAACATTACAACTTCATGTAAGACACTGTCAGACCAGCAGGATGGAATATGTCTCGAAATCCTGCCTTGTTTTGGAGTCTAGGGAATGGGCGGAATTGTAACGTCTGAATAAATGTGCAAACCAGCATTTTGAGTAGAGTTTGTTCTATGCAACTCTTGACTCACAAACATGGGCAGGGCAAAATTTGGACCAGCTTTTCCCGTCTCTTATTTCCCAATCATACTCATACAATATCAGTGCAGTCATAGTATCAAAGAGGAGACAGGATGAAGTGCAAACGCCCAAGTAGCAGTTCTTTCAAAGTCCTTGCCAAAGCCCTGTTTCCTTTATCCAGGTTCACAATATGAAGTTTGGCATGTACAAAACATGCTGTTAGAGGACAACCAGTAAAAGTTTGATAAGTTTGTTCAGTTTCTCAGGTTTTTAATTGTGGATGCAGTATGTAAATTGAAGTACTTCTTGTGTTCTTAATTTGGCAAAAGGTTAATGATTTTTCATGAAACTTCTACCTGGATTGAGTGAGGGTTTTTTTGTGTCAGCAGCAAGCATTTAAAGTGAAGACCAAGTGTGAAATGTTAATAAATAATACTGAGAATAACCATAGCGATGCAATATAGAACATAAATTTCAGCAAAGGAAAAGGACTACTGGGAGGGCACAGTGACTTTTATGGCAGAAATATTTCTTCAGCAGCACAGTGTTTGATTTGCCTCTGATTTCTGGGCTTCCTGTCCCTCTCCTGTTGGGAGGAGCAGTTTTGCTGTACCTTTATTACTCTCTTCCTGTGTGCTGCAGCCAGGTAGCACAGGGTTTTTACATTAATATTTCACTGGGAAATGACAATCAGAAGTGAGAGTCCTGTAAGTTCCCTAAACTACAGTCCCATCACATCCCAGCTTTTTGCAATATACAGGCATGCCTTGTGCCAAAACCCTTGTCCCCACCTGGTTTCTCAAAGTCATGATTTAGATTTCACTTTGAGAATCCAGAATTTTCACTGTCTGGGGTATTGCAAGTAGGAATAGACTGGAATATTCTGATACTGTCTGCCAGTAATGGAGAAAGCACCAAGCTTTGGCTACAGGGATCAGAGTAACTTGAAAAAATATGAGCATTTTATAGTTCCCGTTTCCTATTTCTATCTCAGAAATTATTTATAGGGTTTATGAAGGCATTTTATGTTAAAATATTGAAGAATATTCATCAAGCCTGCCTCTTAATTATTCCAATTCTTGCCTAAACACTCAGAAATCCATTTCTTAGGTAATTATGAAACTTCGTGCACTTCCCCCCCCCCTTTTGATTGCTGCTTAACTCTAAAAATATTTGTTTGTGTTTTTCTGTCAGATACCAGCAGAAAAAAATAGTCCAAGTAACAGGATTACTGAGGGTAACAGGACAAAACTGGACTCTGTGAAAATGGAATTGTGCCTTGTTGTTGTTGTTGCACTAAAGTACAAGAATGCTGATGAGGTTAGAAAATAAAATGTTCAGCTTGTTTAGTAAAATCACAGAGTGCAGAATTCACTGAGCCTTTAGAGTCAACCCTCATCATCTCCCTGGGAACCCCCTCACCCAGTGATGAGGCCACCCTTTTGTGATGTGGTGCGGAACAAGAGAAATGACTGAACCTCACAGCAACAAGGAACTTCCAAACTGTTTTCATTTAAGTACCTGATGATCAGCTTTGTCTTCTAAAAGTATAATAAAAACCACATTTGTATGGGTAGGTAGGCATTGAAAAGCTAGGCACCAACCCATGGTCAGAACACAGCTTATGTAAATATCCTTCATTGAAGAGGTGAAAAAGGTGAGTGGCAGAGAGAATTGTACACTTCTGTCTTCCACATCTCCTGGAGAAACTAGAAGGAACAGTAAACCCTGCAGTATGACAGTGGCATCCATCCTTCTGTTAAAAAACCATAAAGAAGCACAGCTAGCCATTCTTAGCAGTCAGAAGTAGTCAGGGCAGAAGGAACAGAGGGTGTGGTGAAGTGTCAGAGTGGTGTTTGTCACAGGCAAGAAGAACATGCAGTCTGTGTACTGAAAACAAAGCAAGATATTGAAGATGGAAGGGAGAGTAAACTAAAGGAAGGCACGAAAGAGAGGAAAAGTTGGGGGGAAGAAAAAAGAACAACCACTTTTCTGGGTTTGATTCAAAGTAAATTTAAGTGGGTGAAAACTTTCTATTTGTTTTGGATTCTAGTAGAGTGTGCCTTAGAAATTTGTCCATCTTCATTAGAGTCAAAACAATTTTTGTGGAAATCTTTTCCTATTTATTTTTTTTTACATCTGGCAATAACATATACTTACTGATGTTCCATTTTACATTGTGGTTACTCTGGCTATAAATTAATTTTGGTCTTTGCTTTTTGCTTTTGGCTTTTTTTTTCCTCCTGTTTTATCTTTCATTTCATTCATGGGATGGAGAATGGAAATTCAGCCTTTTAAATGCAGTTTTACTCAAGAGATTCTTTCCAGAACCATCTGTTTCCCAAGAATCTTCAGACATATGTTTATGATTTCTTCAGTGAAAGGGGATCTGCAAGGCCTGGAATATCTTGGTGGTAGTTGTCACCATTTTACTCAATCCAGCAGACAGGGAATATTTGTTATGGATGTCAGCTAAACTGACTCATCCTCACATGCCAGCTTTATATGGAGATGGGAGCTGAAAAAGTTTTTTATCCATGGTGCAGTATTTGACTTGCCTCACTGAATAACCAGGGTGAAAGATGTGGAGTATAAAAGCCTCTGATTCTAGTATGATAATGAAGTTGTGGTTTCCCCTCAGAGTCGTTCTTCATGGGTAAGGGGGAAGAGGACCTGCCCTTGTGGTCCTGACTTTATAACTTCTCATGTTTTTTGCAGGGGACAAGGACAAGGACAAGGGTAATGCAGGAATAGTGCTGAAACCTGACGTAAAATGTATTCAGGAAAATGCAAAGCAAATAGAACTGACCTCTTGTGCTGCAACTTTTATAATCATCACACACTCTAAACAACAAGAAAAAAAGCTGCTGAAGTCTTTTACTTTCTACTGAGTTTCTTCAACAGGAATCTGAAGCTGCTTGAAAGCTGTTTGGGAGCATTGAAAAACATTCTATCAACTATGTACAGATATGAAATTATTATCTTTTGATGTACAGATGACAGGTGCTAATTTGTTTGGGTTTGTTGTTGTTTTCTTGGGTTTTGTTCTGGCAGGGTGAGCAAGGAGATCTGGGGGAAGCAGGTTACCCAGGAGAGACTGGTCTTCCAGGCCCACAGGTAACTAATAAAACTTATGTTTTTATTTTAGCTGTGAAGAAAATGAATTGTCAGTCTTGATATTTTGTTTTCCTTTTGGAAAGCTTGGTTAACTTCAGCTTCTGAATCTTGTGAGTAAGAAATCTTCCTTGGCAAATTTCTTATGTAACCCTGAGGAATTAAATGTGGCAAGTTATGTGGGTGCAGCTTCTAGTGAAATTAAAAGAGGAAAATGAATAACAAAAATAAGTAATCTAGCCAACACATCATTAGAAATTGCATAAAATCTATTGCATCGACAAAACCAATGTGAAAAGCTTTGTGTTTTAAAAATTTGCTAGGTGGAGTAATTTTGAAGAGAATTATCATGGTAGACTGTTTATAGTAGCTTCCAGTTTTAAGATGCTCTTAGATCCTCTAAAGATGCTTTTAACTTTATGTTTTAGGATCTGGAGAAAGTGTGCCTAGTTCATAGTGGGCTGCTTATGGCCCCCTTGGTATCTTAGACACCTCAGTGAATCTCTGAATCAGGCTGTTGGGCAGTGACCATCTCAGCTGCTTCACACAGGAAAATCCTGACAACCAAACAACCAGAAGTTTCACCTGTGCATTAAGGCTCACGAAACAGGCACTCGTATTCTAATCATTGCAGGAATCTGATCTTCATTGAAAGTCTGTCAGCAGTCTGGAACTGACTTTTTTTTTTTTCAATGGCTTTTTTACATCAGGGCCCAGGAGGACCACAAGGGATCAGAGGACCTCCAGGACCACAAGGCATGCCAGGCCCTCTGGTTAGCTTTAAATAATATATTACTACTGTACACATTAGGGCTTTTCGTTCTCAGTGTTGATATTATTCTTATAAAGAGTTTTTAAAAAGCTTATAGAAAGTAGAAACTGAGGGGTTTTTGATGTAGCTGATTTTTTGTAACTGATTTGCAGCTTCATATGATAACAGCCTTGAAAATAAGTTTAGGTGGGTGAATAGGAAGTGAATGTCAGTGTTACTGAGCTTTTGCATGATTGTAGTGAGGAGCCTTGTCTTTAGATTTTACTCTCAGTTATCTAGTATGAGGACTAAGAGCATGGCTTGCAGCATGGTTAAATACAGATGTACAGTGGTGTAGTTGAGATCAAAGTTATATAATGATCAGTAGTTTCATTATGGCCTGTGAGATTTACTGCTGAAGTATGATCAGGTTGTAACATTTGAGCACTGTCTCCTGATCTCCTCCCCTGTGTGATGCTCTTGATTTTGGAGGTTCTTGTTCTGGAATTACATCAGTGTAAATCAGGACTGGAATGTCCTACACTGTCAGCCTTGGTCATCTGCTTCAGTCAAGTAATAATGTTCATGATTACACCCCCAATTATATGTGTGCATTCATGGGTTTGTGCACATGTGCATGTATTGACTAAGTATCTATGTAGGCTGAAAATAACATTCATTTCATACTTAAAAGCATTTTGAGGTTTATACAGCAGTTGTACAGAAGACAGGAAAGAAATGGAATGATGACTTGACCAGTAACTCTTACTGTGGTCCTTGAAAGCTTGTAAATGCACTATTATTTATACTGACTCTGTAGTAATTTCAAGTGGGAATGAATCCTTGAGTGCAGTGAGCCCTTGATTTCTTCACTGTACACCTTTTAACTGATACTTCTTATTACAGGGTAGTCTGGGGCCCCCGGGTTCACCTGGCTCTGTTGGAAAGTTAGGTGCAAGAGGAGAAAAGGTAAAGATTTTTAAGGTATCTAATTGCAGCAATCTAACAGTATCATTCATTCAAGAATTTGACTGAACAAGCATATTCTAACACTTTGTTGTCCTATGAAACATGTGTAGAATATTAAGACATATAGACATTTGACATTTTCAGACTGCATGGGAAGACAAGTGATATGTTCAAGGTAATCTTACAGGTGTCAGAGAGATAATAAGAAGTTTTTAGTTTTACCATGACCACTAATGTAATTGCTGTTGTGGTAGTGGTTCTCAGTGGGACCTGGTTTCTCACAACATGCAAGACTGCTGACCTGACCCTGAAGCTCATTTTAGGATTCCTAGAATCTGTCCAATCCATTGCAAATACATTCCAGTTAATTACAGAATATCGCAAGTTGGGAGGGACTGATGAGGATCATCAGGTCCAATTCCCTGCTCCTTGCAGGGCAAGTAAACCGCATGACAAAGTGCATCATCCAGACACTTCTTGAACACTGACAGGCTTGGTTCCATGACCACTTCCCTGAGAAGCCTGTTCCAGTGACCGACCACCCTCTTTGTGAAGAACTTATTCCTAATGTCCAATCTGGCCTTACCAGTTCAAAAAAGTGTAGTTGCTTATTTTCACCTTGTTTTTCTAAAAATTCCTAACAGTTCCAAGGAACCTTGACTATTACGATGTCTATCATAGAGGAATGAGTATGTTGAGAACAATTAAATCAACATGAAGTTTAACAGAAAGACTTATGCTAATAGATGGTCTACATTAGAGTTCATTTATAATAAATGTTATCCCTTACTTTCCTTTCATTTATGTTAATATGGGAGACTAACTTTATTTGATAAAAATAACTCAGTTGTTGTTGAATCTTTGAATGTAAGTCATAAGTCATCCCAGTTAGCTAAGCCTTTCAGTCTCTTTGAAGGTTTGTTACATTCAGTGACAGAAGGTCAAAGTGTTACTATAAAAATAGTCACTGTGTGAAAACATACAGTGAAACAGTGACAAAAATTGGAAAAATACTTAGAAATTTTCATCATACCTTCTATTTTCTGTGTCTGATTTTGTGCTGTTTAATATTGGGTTCCTTGTTAGAAGAAAGTTCGATTGGAAAGCGGAAACAAAAAAGAGACTGAAGAAAAGAAACGCTGTGAGAGGACTAAGAGCTCACTGCAGACAGTCTGCCTGAGAAATATCATCTGCTATAAACAGGTGGTTCAGGCTGGTAGAATTCCAGGATATATCCTGCTAGTACTATATTATAAACTTTTCCAAACCCCACTTTTTTCACTGATAAAACTGTATTACAATGGGAGTTTTGTTGAATAAAGGCCTTTGGAGTTTAGCTGCATGAATGCTCAGCATATTCTGATTTGCCTAGTCCTTTCCGGTTCCACCATAAGGAACATTCCATGAAACATGGTCTCTAGCGGAATGCTTTTGCCCAGCATCAACTAGTCTATAAAATGTATAGGTACACTTCAGTCTAACAGACACTTTCACTTTTCAGAAAGAAGAATTCTCCTAAATGAGTCCAACTAACAGCTTCTGTGTTTCAATTGTAACAGGGTGAACCTGGTGACCCTGGAGAGAAGGGCCCAATCGGACCACCTGGACAGAGAGGCATGCCTGTGAGTCTTTCTCCCCTAATTCAGAGCCCCTGTAGTTTAATACCAATCCAGCTGAAATACTACAGTTCATTCCTTTCTATTTTCTCTGAGACAATTAAAATTATTTCACATTTGGCTCCCAATTTCCTTATGGACACCAGATTCCTTGTGGGCTAGAGAGAATATCTTTCACATCAAATTCTCTAGAGGAAAGAATATGCTGAAGGTAGGGCACACAAGGAAAGGAACTGTGGCCTTAATCCTTATTTTCTCTCTATGGCTTTTACCACCATTTGCTGCTGGTTTTAGACCATATAGTGAGAGCTTGCCCTAATTCATTAATCTTAACAGCCTGAGCACCTCACTGTAATGGGACATCTTTATTTCAAAGTCAAACTGGATATAAATCTAATCCTCTATTAAAATATAACTCACAGTATGTTCAACCTGTGCAGGGTGTGGATGGCAGAGATGCCTATGGTCCTGAAGGAAGCAAAGGAGCAAAGGTGAGTGCTTCAAGTCAGAATGTCTCTCAGTCTTCTGCAGTATCAAATGGAACATCCATATTATATTAAAAAGGAATGTAAGACATGACCACAGTAAGAGGTTCAGGATTCCCACAGTCCTTGTGAGAAATTCTTCAATAACATATTCTTTTGAGGACCCCTCTCACTCTTTCCCTTGATGGGTGTATATGGATATGAAGGACTGTACTTCTTGGATACACAGTGCTTTCTACCCACTTCAGTCTGCTTGACTAGCCACTCTTCTTGGCAAATATTGGTGGTCCAGACACTTGGGGCTCTTCTCATTTTTCTTCTTTCGGTAGAGGGATTCCTTGACTACCAAGGAATACTGAGACAGTAAGGATATTGTTTTAATGTGAAATATTCTTCCTTGTGCTCCTATGGTCAGAAATAAGATCTGGGGATAAACCTCTGGATTGCTAAGAAACTCTTATCATTCCCTTCACAGTGCTGAATTAAAAAAGCAATTAATTTCTCACTTCTTTAAAAACATAAAAGAATCCAGCTAAAATAAAAAGTATACAGAAATGAAGAGATCAAAATCACGGCACCAGTGGCACCAATGGGTCAGTCTGGGAGCAGAGGGTCAGGATGCTGGAAAAAGCTGCAGTCCTCCTTTCAAGGAATTTGTGTAGTGTTGCAATACAAGTCCTTTCTTGCTGCTTGTAAAACAGAAGTGGCCCAGTGGATCTCTGATAGGCCTGTCTTTCACTGTTCCTTTTTGTGGGAGAAGCAGAGTGTTGTAGGAACCTGCAGAAAAGATTTGAAAGGCTTCCCGGGAGCCTCTCCAACTGATGAGCTCCTTTTGCTAAAATGGCTCTTGGTGCTTCTTATTTTCCAATATCTTTTCTCACCTTCTTAGCTCCAACAATTCCTTTTCATAGGAGAGTTTCGTAGGTTATGCATACATTGTATACAAGACTAATTCTTTTAATCTCTTGAAATCTCCCACTTGTTCACTTCAGGGAACATCTTACATGTTAGAAGAATGGAGGAAAAAAGTTTCTGCTAAATCTTCTAGTCATTATTCATTGTTTTAAAGGATTAATTTAAAGCCTTTCTTATACACTGATGTCTGCCCAGGGTTTGGCAGGGCCTGGATTAAAGCAGTTAATAAAAATAACCAAAACCCAATTTACTCCAGAATAGTGATTCAGAAAGAATGATTTTCCCCTGATAGGTAAGAGTATTAATTATACAGGTTCACAGTCACATTACGCTCTCTTACATGTAATAGGGGGGTGTACGTGCATGAAATTTTCTGAAAATTGTTGGATAAAGTCATATGATGTTTTACAACCAAGTCCACTTCCATGGGAGGGAACTCTTAGAACAATGGCATGCGTAAGTAGTGTGAATTCTGATGTTAAGGAAAGAGATACTTCACTTCTGATTGGTTTATGCGAGAGTTTCCATATTTCTCATATACGAGCAAAGAACACACCAGAAACTGAAGTAACTGAAAACAATTAATGAACTGACTTCTGATATGCCAACAAAATATCGTGGTATCATTGTTTAGTATGGAGGGTACAACATTTTGAAACTACATTCAAACACTGAGTTCTGAATGTTACCATTTACTCATAGTCACTATATGTGAATTCCACTGTATATTACTAGGATGCATAAATAAGTTTTGGTAAGACATATATTTGAGAAACTGAGAATGCTTGAAAATACAGAAACTGTTGGAAATTTTTAAAACACTCTTCCTTTAGATGAGCAAGGTGTTCATATACAATGGTGTCATTTGAGACCAGAGTAGTAGCCACAGTTACTTGAATGGGCTGGAATGCTAAGAATAATTTTTAAATTGTTTTTGGTTTAAAGGCATCAAACACTAAGCAGATCATAAAGTTCTAGATTCCTATGAAGTCTTTGTCCTTTCTTTTTGTAGGGAGAATCTGGATTCATAGGATATCCTGGTCCAGAGGTATGATTAAATGGCATATTTCCTTTCCTTATGTCTTGTTTTACATTTTTCTATTTGGAAGTTTTTGTCTGTCTTTCTGTCTGTCTTCTCCTTTCCTATAAAGTTCTGAATTTCATTAATTTTCAGGGAGAAGATGGAGACCCAGGCATTCCAGGAGCTGAAGGACCCAAAGGAACTAGGGGTAGAAGAGTAAGAATGACAAATTTGCTTACTCTGTGAAGAGTTCTATAAATAAAGCCCTTATGTCCTAGGTGTTTTCTCACAAAGAAAAAAAGTTAAATTGTTTCCCACCCTGATCTTTTATTGCCATATCTTGTGCAACAGGTCTTGAGAGAATGCAGGTCGGAGTCTTCAGAGATGCTGGTTGCTAATAATTCTTAATAGTGGTAGTCTATGTAAATGCAGGATCCAACTCACAATATGGCTATGGAGGGGTTTTTTCCCCTTATGAAATTTGGCACCTGTGTGTGCAATTATAAAGAATGAAACTTGTGTTCCTATTTTTAGGGTAATGCTGGCACACCAGGTTCCCTGGGAGATCCAGGAGATCAAGGGCCATCAGGACCTATGGTAATATATTTTTATTTTTAAAAAAAATCACTCTTAGGTTGATCTTAGACTTACTAGTAGAATAATGGAATATTTAATTATGTTTCATATGCTTAGTTGCCTGGAAGTTGTATAGAGTTATGTCTTGCCTGTGGATATGTGTGCACAGGAGCACCTGCTGTTGAAATGGAACTGCAACAATATAGTGCAGGGCAGAATTTCTTCCACAGTATTTGGTATTGTCTTTAGGCTGGGTAAATATCTAACTAAATAAGCAGAGAGTACTAAAATATAGAACTGGATTGATCTGCTGAAAGCCAATGTATTTTTTCCATTTCAAAAGAAAAACCATTTAAAATCAGACTTGCAGTTAAAAGTTATGCACTTAAAGCTTATATTGATTGTAGCATGTTAATCCTTATATACAAGTAAATGTCCTGATGTACTTTTCCAGTGTCTGTGTTCTGCATTTTATACAACAAAATGTTTTATTCTCTATCTAAGCAGATGAAAGGATTGTGGATTTCAATAGGATTTAGGACTAACCTTGTAGGTAGCTAGGAAAATTCCTGTATATGTCTACCTTTATCCTGCAGCAATGCTGAAAATCAGCTCCATAGTGACCAGAAACAATGTCTACTGTTACTGATTTTCATGCTAAACTTTCTTAGGCCTACTCTTAGTTTAAATGTGGAACATTATTGATAGCAGTATCTTTACCTGTAAAACATGGCCCATGGGATGTGTCAGCTTAGAAAACTTTTTTTCCTTCTCATTACACTGTGCTGGTCAATGAATATACCCGTCCCACTTTATTTTATGATGCTGGACACAAGAATGGCTAAGAATGCATTGCCTTCCCAGCTGCTTGGCCACTCACATGTTACAGGTAGACAAATCTTGTGAGCTGATGAGCCACAGCCGTTGGCCTTGCCAGTCCATGGTCCAAGAAGTCTTCAGAGGGATTTCAAGCTCAAGATCTCCTCCTCAAATGTAGAAATGAGAGTAGAGCTTGGGATATATGGGCTTGGTAGGATTATTACAATAGCTGTGCATCAGTGAAATGAGAAAGTGGGAAGTCTGTGGGAAGTGGAAGTGATAGGGAATGCAGGAAGAAGCACAGGTAGTAGGCAGGGACAGCCAAATCGGGCCTGTCTTACCCGTCCTTCCTGCTTGGTGACATGATTGTCTGTATGTGTCAAGTCTGCACAGCTCAGTCACCACCACTGAGCTGCTGCAAGTAGCATTAGGGCTCAGGCAATTCACAGTTAACTCTTGCTGAACAGTACCAAAGAAGAACATTGACCTACTGGGAAACGTGAGAAGAAAAAAGCATGGAATGGCTGTGATGGTGCTAGCAGCAAGACAGCAGGAGAGGTGAGGAGCGTAGCTCAGGCAGAAGATGGAGGAATGGAAGATTAATTGGAAGGGGAAGGAACAAATAAGGAGACGGGGTTGTAATCTGGGGACGTAAGGAAGTATATAATTTTGGTGAACTGAAGTGTTATGGTAGAGAGAGGGTAAGGTAAAAGCTGTGGGATGTGGAGTTGAAATTTTTCTGGTGTATCTCACTGCAGCCTCCTGCAGGAATTTTCAGTAGTCTTCTTACACATCTGAATGCACACATGATAAGAACTCTCAAGCTCCTTTGAAAAAAAAATTCCTTTGCCTCTGTTTTATTCCCATTATGAAGATTAAAAAATACTTTTATTTTGAAAAAAGATGCTTGAGGTTCTAGCATTTTTCCACAGCTCCCAAGGAGAAGGATGCAGAGTAGGTTGAGCTATCATGATGTGTGTGTGTTCTGCAGGGTCTTTCGAAGTAGAACTGTAGGGATTTTACCCTGCAAGAGCAGAGGGCAAGCTTGTCACACATCAGGTGTTGGAAAGTACGGAAAGTCCAAATAACTGAACATAGCACAGAAACTGCTGTTTATAAAGGAAATCCAGTTCTGAACTATACTGGTCCTCAAGGGCAACAAGTATTGAACATTTTAAAACCATTAATGAAAATGGACTGAGAAATAAGTCTGAGAAGTGGTCTGTAACTCTGGAATGGGTCCACAAAAATCTATGCTGGGAACTGATGTCTCCTCATATTTCAAATTCATAAGTGCTTGTTGGGAAACACTATATGCCTGCATTTTCTTTGGGCTACAGAGTAATAGACAGAAATACATTATCAGGGTCTGACTTTTTGGACCTGTGTTTATTTTGTTTCAGGGTGCCAAAGGACCAATGGGCACCATTTTAATGGAAGTAAGTAACAACCTTACAGCTAACTGTACACTGCATGGAATTATCTGTTTTAGTCTTCCATTTATCAGCACTTACAGCAGTGCACACAATTAGCTGTTATAAAACAATATCCTCATGTTCTTGTCAGAGTGCAGTGCGTTCATCTGTTCTGCAAATAATCAAGGAATGAGAAACAATTATGCCTATGGATTAACACCATGTCCAAACTTTTACAAATCGTTGGACCATTAATATTCATTTACCTGTTTCTTTACTCACATCAGTTTACACACTAGCTCATGTTTAGGGTTACTTTTTCCCCTCTTGTAAAGGAAGGCATTTCTTCAGCAACAGTTATTTTCACTGGGAATAGAAGTACAAGATTTCTTCAGAATCGTAATCCCCTATAAAATGAGCACTTCTGAGCAAAGGTTCCATCTAACCCTTGCATGGATGACTACCTACAGGCAATACTATTGCAGGTGTGTTCTGTGTCCAGAGGAGGTCTTCTCCTCCTTCATGGACCTCTCTTCCTATGTGAGTCGCTATTGAAATGTCCATTCTTTTATGGAAGTGCCACTGAGTGGTGACATCCTAGATCAGTTTATTAGCACGAAATAAAGAATGGATAAATGGTTTCTTGGTACTCCAGAACATCATAAATGCCAACAGAGCAGGTCTAGAAAAATATGCCTAGTTTCTGCAGCAAGTGAGAGTGTCCCTGTACTATTTGAAATAAAGAGGAACTGGATTGTGTGAATCTGGATTTACTGTGATGAGAGTTAGTTCAGGAACTGGGATATGACCTTCATCTCAAACACCAGTAAGATTCCCAGTCTGGGATGGTCTGGGATTTGCCATTAATTCCTTTTTTATTTTGAACCTGCAGCCTTGTGAACTTGTGAATTTTACAAGAAAAAACTGCCGTAAGTAGGGAGCATCTTATTTTACCTCTGACACCTAGTCACTCTTCTTAAACAGAATAGCCTCCACTGTAAACTGATGGTTTGTATCTGAGTTCCGTTTGACTGGTAGTTGTTAATTGTGAGGGGTTTTCAGCAGGTGTTTGAAGCAGACTTGCTCTTTTTGCTCCTTTTCTAATCTGTTAATTACAAAACCCATAACAAATATCTCTTTACCTCATTAAAGATTAAAATAATTCTTTGGCATTGTGCCAACACCCTTTGGGGAGTTCTCTGAGAGAAGACAATACTTGTATGTGTACTGTTCTCCAAATTAGGTGTGTTCGTTCCCTTCAGACATATGTGCGCAGCAGAACCCAGAACAATTTTTTTACTTCCCATCCAGTAAAAGTGTACTATTTTGAGTATTTGATTATGGAAGAAGAGTGTTGTCTTGCACTGGCGGGTTCTATCAGTTGTCTGAGCTTTGAATCAGGCTTTTTGTTGAAAGCAAGTGAATATGTCACTGTATTAATGAATATGGGCCCAAAATAATTTATTTGCTCTCCCTCTCTTCCTTGCAGCTTGCTCATCAGGTAAGTCCATCTGGCCTCTGCATATCCATTCTTTTATAGACTTGAAGAAAAAACTAACAACGTTTGAGTTGTGAAAAGGCTCTCACAGAAATTTTCTGCTTCAATATACAGACACATGTCCAGCTTACCCAACTGAAGTGGTGTTTGCCTTCGATATGTCTGATGATGTTACACCAGCTGCATTTGAAAGGATGAGAAACATTGTCATGTTGTTGCTGAGGACCATTAAGATCAGTGAAAGCAACTGCCCAACAGGCGCTCGTGTCTCCGTTGTTTCTTTCAACACCAATATGCGCTATCTCATCCGATTCTCAGAATTCCAAAAAAGCAACTTGCTGCAACAAGCAGTCCAGAGAATACCTCTGGAGAGATCCACTGGAAAGCGAAATATTGGGGCAGCCATGAGATTTGTTGCAAGAAATGTCTTCAAACGTGTTCGTCAGGGCATCCTCACAAGAAAAGTAGCCCTATTTTTTGCCAATGGTCCATCGCAGGATGATGTTGCCATCAGCACAGCTGTGCTTGAGTTGAGTGCTTTGGATATCACTCCAGTGGTCATTGCCTTCAGTGAAGTGCCAAATGTCAGACGTGCCTTCTCAGTAAGTAGGTAGATGATAGAAAATTGAGTCACCCATTTACTCAGCGTCTGCTATTGTTTGAGTAAATCCTACTCTCAGTCCAGTAAGTTCTAGGAACTGTCTAATCCTTTAGTAGAAAGAGGTACATTAAAGAATATTACTTCAACAAAGAAACGGTGATTCACTTGACCATAATGATCATCATCTGACCTCTTTCTGCACACGAATTATGAATGGCTTGTGCTTTTAGGCCAAATCACAGAATTTCCATAACATTGTGTTAGTTTCACTTAGTTACCTTTGCCATTACTCTTCTGAAGATGTGACATGTAGTGACCATTTAACTAAGAAACTGTGGCCCTAGTTTCTAGAAAAAGTAATAGAAGTCTTCAAGTACACCATGTTTTTTTCAAAAGAAAATTAAATTAAGCAAAACTCCTTTTGATATCTGTATTGCCGTTTGCACAGGAGAAAATTATGAAATTTTGTTTTATGACTTCATATAAAAGACAGTAAATGAGAATAAACAGTCCAGTTTACAAGGTATGAGAGGAAACAATTCTAAATTTATTTAAGATTTCATAACATAGATTCCATAGTTTCCATCTTTCCAATTTGTTTTGGTATCATCTGTTCTCAGTTTGAACTTTTTCAAAATAAAATTCTTTCAAGCTGCTGTTTCTTTGTAATTGTCCTTCCAAAAGGAAACATGTTCACTTACACAGGACAAAAGGTGCAAAACTTGGAGTCTGTTCTGATCTAGTAGCCATTTAATCTTCTTATTATATTTATTCTCATGCAGCCTCATATCTGTTAGTCAATTCACGTATTTTTCTGCCTGGATGTTAATTTAGCAGAATGAAATAATTCTGCTAACATATGAGAAGGAAGCTTATAGTTTGTTGACTGGGTTGCTCCACAGGACAAACAGGAACAAGCATCAGTATTTTGTTTACTTAGTATAAGCAGTTTACAAATCTGAACGCATGTGATGATGTCTGTTATTTACAAAAGTGCCAATTATCCATAAATCAGTCTTCAGAGAAGAAAAGTTTAAAAGAGCTGCTTAGCAGGGGGAAAGGCAAAAAATTCATGGCAGCAGCTCTGCTTTATGTTTACAATGATGGGAAAGCAACCAACCTCACCACTACCCCCTGAGTAAATACAGCCTCCCTTTTTTTCTTTGAGATGGACTTCTGTCCTTGTAGTTGAGAGATGGTTTAATCTTTATGATCCTACCAGCCTGTAGCCACAGATACTTAGTGCCTTTGGTTACTTTGTTTTAGGAGTTTCAGTTTAGAGATCATTCAAACCTTGCCAATTCTAATTCCTTTGAAGAGTTCTATCTATAACATTCTTGACAGACATTAATCAGAATCTAATTGTGTAGTTTAAGCTGAAGTTTAATGCAAAGAAGTAAGTATTTCTTTACTCACCATTATAGTATAATGTACAGCCATTTTTGTTAGTCTTAGTCTGCAAGTAAATGCATTTTCCCTTGAATCACATTTGGATGGGGTTGGGTGGTCAGTGAAATTATAGATTGTTGTTGGAGCTTCTTCAGAGTTCCTCAAGCATTTCTGTGGTCAAATCTTCTACTGGGGAAGATTGTCTTTCTTCAGCTGATCACAGGCAACACATACATTGTTCCAAGGCTAACATCTTCTCTCCCAAGAAAACATTTTCACTCTTTATCCCAGATATAAGAGATCCTGCCCTTTTCTCTGTAGAAAAATACACCCTATTAAGAAAAGAAAAAAGAAAAAGAAAAACTGTAATATATTTTACCTGTCTTTTAAATGTTACTTTTGTGTCTGCTTTAAAACATAGATTGATGACACTAGAAGATTTCAATTATTTGTTTGGGAAAGACAACAGGATGAAAATTTGGAGGGCATCACATATTGTACACTTTGCTTTGGTAAGACATTTTACAAATTCCATCTGTTGTATTGGTCTATTTAGCCTTTCAATAACACATTCTATTGTATTTATTTTGCAGTGTGGTGTTGGGGAATTTTTATGGTACACCTTAAACGTGTTTGTGCTTAAATATAAAAGAAAAATATTAATAAACAATGCACTGGGTAGAATCCTACTGCCATAAATGGTTCAACAAGGAGTTTGCAAAAATGTAAGAGCTGATTCCTTATATATGCTTGCACCAGCACCAATCCCATGAGTGGCTGCATGGAGCAACTCAGCCCAGCTTGGCTGCCCACAGGTGGCCCTGAGTGCTGCAGCTGTTTCTTGTCATCACCAAGAGAAACTTCACTCCCTGACAGGAATTTTTTCTGTGTCTGACATTCCTGCTTCCAGCCAACTTAACCTCTTCTGCAAATGGGCCTTCTTGCCCCCTGTGACAGATCATTTCTTGGTTACAGTTATCAGTACTGAGGAGTTAAAATTTTAATTTCCTCTTCAGTGGATGGTAAGAATTAGACTGTCAAAACTACAAAAGCTGTTTAATTAGTTTCTGTCTCAGACATGTGAAATGAATTACTGTGTTTAGCATTTCCTTTTTAACAGAAATGAACTTAAAATAGCATTATGATTCTGGGAACCCAGGCTCATCTGCTGTGGATTGTACACTGTGAGGGGAGGAGATGCTACTAAATGATAATATTTCAGAATGTTGGATAGTGATCTGAGATGAAAAATAGGGTTTGTTTCTGTGTCCTTTACAATGTTTAGATTTCAACAGAAGAAAATTTCTCAAGGGAACTATGGATCTATGAAGTTTTACCTTATGAATGTTTTTTTGCTCTCATGCCTGAATAATTTCCCATATCTCAAAACTTCCTTCAGCAAGACTCGTCTGCTGTTCATTACTAGAACAAAGTTCCCAGATTATTTTTTTTAATCAAAATTTAAGAAAAATAAAATAAATGTATAGGACTGTGTGAATTTTTTTCCAAACTCTTGCTTTTGTTGTATTGCTAAGTAGTTTGCTGTTTGCTCTTCCTCTCTAGATAAATGCAAACCAAGAACCAACTGCGAGGTG
Organism: Manacus candei; assembly: GCF_025592945.1. Taxonomy (NCBI): domain Eukaryota; kingdom Metazoa; phylum Chordata; class Aves; order Passeriformes; family Pipridae; genus Manacus; species Manacus candei. The sequence continues at coordinate 3,687,340 of NW_026138074.1, read as the reverse complement.
CCCGTTTTTCCCCCAGTTCTGATGGATATGGATATCACTTACATCATGGACAGCTCTCGCAGTGTCAGCAGTGAAGAGTTTCAGAGAGCCAAAGACTTTGTGAACAACATGCTAGATCAGTTTGTTGTTTCCTTACAGCCAAACGAATCATACGGAGGCATCAGAGTGGCACTGGTGCAGCAAGCTCCTAGGGGCTTCCTGCCTGGCAGAAACCAGACACCTGTGGCCTTGGAGTTTGATCTAGTTACATACAGCAGTAAAGATTTGATGAAGAAACACATCCAAGAGTCTGTTCACCAACTGGAAGGGCCATCAGCCATTGCTTCTGCTCTACAGTGGACAGTAGAAAATGTATTCTTTAAAGCCCCCAGACAAAGGAAACACAGGGTCATATTTACAATAGTTGGAAGCAAAACAAGCACGTGGGACAGAGAGAGGCTGAAAGAGATTTCACTCGGAGCCAAGTGCCAAGGATTCACTTTGTTCACTCTTGCGCTTGGCAGTGATGTGAGTGACAATGAGTTGATGGAGCTGCCAAGTTCCCCCACAGAGCAGCACCTACTGAGACTGGGCAGGGTTTCGACAGCGGAGATGGCGTACGCTCAGAGGTTTAGCCGGGCATTTCTAAATCTTCTACAGCGTAAGTATCACACAGTGGCATTTGCTTAAGGTATGGAAAGAAAGAGAAATGCTGTGTAGAAGGAGGTAGTCAGTATATATGTGCTATCATTCCTAGTCATAACTGCCAGTCTTTCACCTTTAGTTTGCCTCAGATGCTGGACATTAATGGAAGTGCCAGCAATGACAGAACAGCATTATATTCTAGTCTTAAGCAGGTTTTTTCCCTGAAGTTTTTGTTTAATGTGTGGCTTTGTGAAATCCACTTTCATTAAAGGTAGACTATTCTCAGCTAAGAGAATACAGTTCCGATTCCTGATTAGGTCCACATTTCTCCTCAGACCATTGGCAGGTCCAGATTTACTAGGCTTATTTAGGCTTTGGAACAGGTAAATATTTAGCACATTTTCTCTTTATTGCAGTTATTCCTCCTCCGCAGAGCAGAAAAAGGACTTCTTCACTTTTCAAGACACATTCATGCAGATTAGCAGGTCTTAGGTGCTTTGAAACACAAACAAGATATCAAGAAGGAAATTGTCACTGATTTAAAATCCTGTATGTACTTAGAGACTTGAAAGTTTCTTTGGAAGCTAAATAGGTTATTACAGAGCAAGACAAAAGTATGAAAGGTTGGTTCAGGAGTCATTCTCACCTAGCTAACCTCTATCATAATTTTCATTTTCCTGGACATAGTCCAGTCACTCTGGATATGGTGTGTTAACTTACTGAAAGATGCAAACTTCAGTTCACAACAAAAAACTCACATAGTGCTTTTTACTAAACATACTGGGGTTTGGAGGACTTTAAAACTCAACCGTGGTATCTGGGCTTTCCCCACAGAAGAAATGAACAGTTATCCTTCACCTGAACTTCAAGAAGAGTGTGAAAACTTAGATCGGGGAGACATACAACAGCAAGTGTCTATAATTGAAAGGTTTGGAATTGCCTTTTTAACTCTTTGGGTGTGTATCTCTGAATATAAGATTTTTGCCTTTGTGTCAGTAGTTGTATTTAAAGTACCTTTAATAGAAATGGGACCAGGATGCATTTTTCAAGGTCATACTGTTGGTTAAATAATTTTTCTTTTCCCCCTCTTCTTGGAAGGATGCCTTTTCCTGGAATGGCTGAACTTGGTTCCAGTTATGGTTTGGAAGACACTGAAAAAACTGAAAGTAGAGTCATGAAGAGTATTAAAGAGAACACCAAAGAACTTGTATACACAATACCAGAAATGAGATATGATTATGAGAAGAATGAATATGTCACAGAGGGAGCTGCTGCGGGAGAAAAGCCACAAGAGTGTGGAGAAGCTCAGGAGGAGAACAAGGAAAACTTAGGTGCACCAGTAGAAACTAGAACTGCCTGTAATGATTATGGTATGATTTTAGAATATGAAAATCCTTTTTTAATTCAGTAAAAAAGCTTTAAATTGTAAAGGGTTCGGTTGAATATTTACACATGATGAAGAATTTCCATTAATTACACTTTTCCAAAGCGTTTGGTCATCATATGTTTGCATTCAGTCCAAATCTATACAGTAAGAGTCTGTAGCTGAAGATTGAACTATATGTGTCATTGTGACTTTAGTTTTGATTTGTAACTTTTTGTTATAATATCATAAAAAGTTCTAATCCCCCTTACTAAAACAGATGATCATTTTAAATTCCAAGTTGCACTGTAATTCCTGAGTTACTCCTACTGATAACTTAGGTCAACATGGAGGAACTAAATATATCTCTGATACAGTCTGTTCCTGTAGGAAGAACAGGATCCCTCGGTAGAAGTCTCAAAATACATATTCTTCATGTTTTTAACTTTTCTTCCTAATTATGCATTTTTCTTCACAGATTTGACATTTGATACAGGTATGGGAAGCTGATTATGAGATAATTTGTCATCAACATTCTTTTAGCACAATTGAGTGTTTTTGTTGTTTAAAATACAGTTAAAGAGAATTTATGTGAAAAAAATGAAAAGGTGTCTGCATAGTTTGAGGTGTGGTAGCTCATTGCTGCAGCTGTCATCCCTTTGTTTTTCATCCTTCTCCACTCAAATACGATTCCAGAGTGTCTGGTGGCCACATCCCTGATGAGAGAGTACCAATGCCTTTGCAATACTGTTTTAATATTGGATCTTTAATTAAGAGCTAGTGTACCACTGTGAACACCATACAACCACAGTGCATGATGGGCTTACTCAGCACCATAGGATTTGGTCCTGTTGCCTAACTGCATGAGTACAGTCTTGTTAATCTCTTATTGACCAGTTCATGAACTCTGTGGTCACACAGGAAATCCAGTAACAGGAAGATATGTCACTGTTTATACTTTACAAATAAAATATTTCCTTTGAGGAAGTAGTCAGGGTCATTGCACCAATGTAAGAAGTGACCTGGAACACTTAGAGGAGAGGTATGAACTGCCTTTCTCGATCCTGTGTTGTAACTAGTGACCCGACAGTTTAATTCTAAAAACCCAGTTCCAGAACTTGTCTTTTGAGAGGTATACTTTGTACTGATCTGTTGCTTGAGATTATTGCTTTTCAGTTGATTAGCAGAAGGTTACGTCATTTTAAATCTTTAATCAGGGTAGTTTTATCACGATTTTGCTTTACTTCTCAGTTCTTCCCCTTCAATGTTGTACAGGCACCAATGTCTAGAGCTGCCCTTCTGTCTTCTTTTGAGTAACTCTGAATGTATGTTAGTGAAAGATGATTAGATCTGTTCTTACGGAATGCCAGATTGCTACAAAGTATGCTACTCTCACCTACTTTGCTAATTTATGCAGTTTAAATTTGTATTATTATTGGATTTGGCTAAGAGACTCATGGATAGTTTAACAACCTGAGTATGTTTGTTTATGAAACATTATTGATGGATACCAGTATAACAAGTTGGAATAAAGAAGAGGGAAATTATTAAACGGTTTATTTACATAGTTTCTGTGGACCACATATAGTCATTTTACAATCATTTTAATAAAAAGTCCATGTTAGAAGACTAAAAACCTTTTAGCATTCCTTCTATTTATGCCGCTGAAAATCTCGTCATTTCAGACATTCTTTCATAAGAAGAGGGTCTTCAGACCATGCTGACACTGTGGGTTTGTAGATGAATACTTAGTAAATCTTTGTAAAATCTCGAACACTGGCTACTTATTTTGTCTGACAGTTTGCACTGAATGTTAGTTTTCCCTGAATTTAACAGTGCTAAAAAGGTTTGACCTTTCTTTCATTAAATCTATCTCTTATTTCCCTTTTCCAGATGCATGTGACCTTGTTCAAGATAGTGGAGAATGTCAGAATTACATTTTGAAGTGGTACTACGACAAAGAGCAGAAAATGTGTGGTCAGTTCTGGTATGGGGGCTGCGGAGGCAATAGAAATAGATTTGAAACACAAGAAGAATGTGGATTCTTGTGTATAGAGTCTTCCTAGTGCAGAGACACTTAAGTTACTTTAATTCTTCAGTTAGACTATCAGGGTGATGCAGAAAAGGAATTCAAAGAGAAGGCTTTACATAGCCACTTGGCTCCCATGTTTCAGTTGAAGGAAATACTTGATTATAAAGTTATTACCTGGTAACTTAATTGTGAAAATTAAAATTTAAGCTCTTACTCCATTGATCTCACATAACATACTGAGTACGGAGAAATTTGTTAGCCAACAATGTATTGTTTAAAAGGCATGAAAGTATTGAAATTTGACTTTCTTCCATAAATACCAAAATGTGCACTTTCGAAATATACTCCATAAAATAAAACAGTACCTCAGAGATTTTCCTGAAATAACTTTGGACGCAAGACACTAATGTCAGAGTGTTTTGATGTGTTTGCTTACATTTATCCTGTTTATAGAAAATACCAAAAAGCATTTAGATCTCAAATGACAGACTTCCTAGGACTTATTTCACTCTGATTTAAAGGATTTTCTACCACAGAGTCATTCTTGGTTTCTTAATTATTTTTTTCTTGAATAATCCAACATGTGAATAAAATCAATAATTCTGAAATATTATACTTCTGCTCCTAGTTCCTGAAACAGGTATAACTGTATTCTCACTGTGTGGCATCTCATTTGTAAATAAGCATTGGTCCCCTTTCCTTGTTACCTGATGTTAGACAAATGCATTTATTTTAGAACATTAGATTTTCATGGTTGCTCTTGAGTGGAAGAAAAGATCCTGAGGACATCATCTGATTAAAGATAATAAATACAATGCTGTGCAGGCGGGTGGAACTTATATAAACTTTCACACTCCGTTGACTTATCCAAACTTTATGGTTGCCCATTTTATGTCTGTAGAAGTCATGGTGCATTTAACTTCACCTTGGTCCACTCTGCAGAGGCGACTGTACTCACCTGGAATTTTGTTCTTCTCTGTATTCATCTACAAGATGATACAAGATTACATCTAGTGGCAGTTTTCCTTATGGTTCTTTGGAAAAAAAAAGAAGAAAAATATTAAACTGGAAGAAGAGCTGTAAAAATTATACAGAAAATGTTTCCTACTGGTGAAATAAAGTGAAAAAAATTATATATATTTTATATCTGAGGATGGATACCACTGGATATAAAGCAATATATGTCAGGCATTTGAGTGGGTATATCACATTCCCTGTCATGCACCAGCCTCTGGAAAGATTGAACAATGTAACAGACTGTTAAAGACTACACCAAGAGCAATGGGTGGTGGGACCCTCGAACATTGGAATACACATTTAGCAAAGGCCACATGGTTAGTCAGCACTAGGGAATCTGCCAGTCAGACTGACCCTGACAAATCAAAACATTTACATACTGTAGAGGAGGATAGAATTCCTGTAGTGCATATTGAAAATGTGCTGGGGAAAGCTGAGTGGGTTATTCCTAACTCAGGCAAAGGCAAACCCATTCTATGCTAGCCCCAGCAACTGGAAAGGACTGTCGTGGTTTAACCTCAACCAGCAACTAAGCCCCACACAGCTGGGGAAGGGAATAGGAAGAGTAAAAGGGAGAAAACTCAAGCCTTGAGGCAAAGACATTTTAATAGATAAAGCAAAAGCCATGCACACAAGGAAAGCAAAACAAGGAATTAATTCAACATGTTCCACTGGCAGGCAGGTATTCAGCCACCCCCGGGAAAGCAGGGCTACATCACATGTAATGTTTACTTGGGAAGATAAACATCACTCTGAACATTTACCCCTTCATTCCTCCCCAGCTTTAGATGCTGAGCATGATGCCATGCAGTATGGAGTATCCCTTGAGTCAGTGGGAGTGAGCTGTCCCATCTGTGCCCTCCCACCTTGTGCCCCTCCAGCCTTCTTGATGGTGGGGTGGGGGGAGAGACAGAAAAGGCCTTGACTCCGTGCAAGCACTGCTCAGCAATAATGAAAACATTCCTGAATTTTTGACACTGTTTCCAGCACAAACCCCAACTAAACCTCTGTTCCAGCCATTGAAAAGAAAATTGCACTTTACCCCAGCCAACTCCAACTCCAGCACATTCTCCACCCCTACAGGCAGTGGGCTGACCATGGCTGGATGCCAGGTGCCCATCAAAGCCACTCTATCACTCCCCTCCTCAGCTGGACGTGGGAGAGAAAATAAAAGGAAAGGCTCGTGGATTGAGATAAGGATGGGGAGAGATCACTCAGTAATTATTGTCACAGCAAAACTGTCTCTATTTGGGGAAAGTAATTGAATTTATTACCAGCCAAATCAGAGTAGGACAATGAGAAATAAAACCATCTCTTAAAACACTTTTCCCTCACCCTTTCCTCCTTTCCAGGCTTAACTTTATTCTTGAGTTCTCTACCTCCTCCTCCCCCTGAGCAGGATAGTGGGATGGGGAATGGCAGTTTTGATCAATTCATCACACACTGTCTCTGCTACTCCTTCCTTCTCAGGGGAAGGACTCATGCTCTTTCCCTGCTCCAGTGTGGATTCCCTTGCACAGGGTGCAGTCCTTTGGGAACAGGCTGCTCCAGCATGGGATCTCTGTAGAGTTACAAGTCCTGCCAGCAAACCTTCTTCAGCGTGGACTCCTCTCTCCATGGGGCCACAGGTCCTGCCAGGAGCCTGCTGCAGCATGGGCTTCCCACAGAGTTACAGCTTCCCTGGGGTATCCACATGCTCCAGTGGGCAGTACTCCAGAGGCTGCAGATTTTAATTGCTATGATACAGTTGTCATCTGTATCATACAGCCATTCTTGCCCATCTCTCCTCTTCCCCTCAACTAGACCAAATCTCTGAGCAAAGCTTGTGTTACTATAAGAATCTGGTAGCAGTCTATGATAGTTCTGTGAAGGCTGATAGTTTCATGCTTGGATAATCATAGTCCAGATCTTGGTCAGGCCTGTCAAGTGAAGGCACTGTCCAAGGCCCTGAAGATTGTGCTAATGTTGTTGTATCAGGCTGTCCATCAGTGACAAATCCAAGAATTTTCATGAACTGAGAAGCTGATTTGATAGAGTAACACCATACTAGGGTCTTTAGTCAAAGGGGGTTTCTCTGCAGATGCAAGTTCATCCAGGTGTCACCTTCTGTTCATTGGTATCACCTTTACTTTGTGCAAGGTCAGTGTTCCCTAACTGTCTGTTTTACCTTCCCAGGCTGACCTTTGTGCTCTTTTCTACGTGGTTAGCTCTCCGCTCTAGGGACCTGCTCTTTCTCATGAGACAGAAGAAGAGAGAAGGAAGAGTCGAAACAGTCTCTGAACCCTACAGCAAGTGTTTTGGCAGCCCCCTAGCAGTGCTCATCTCCAAGAACTCTGCAGGACAGTCTGTTAGTGGGTGCACATCACTGTGTCTCTCACTCGAAGCCAAAGGAAAGATCTCAGTGACTTTAGAGGCAGCTAGCCTAAGTCCAACTCACATCAAACCTCAGTGCACCTGCTGGATAATAGACACCTTTGTCATCTACATCCACTGTTTTCTGGGGTCAAGTAGTGCTGTGAAGCATTTTGCATGAACCATTTCTACCTAGACTGCTTTCTTTCTGTGTGAATGCATGTTTCATGCTCCAGGAATGTCTGTCAGCAGTTTTTAAGATCTTAAGGAAAATCTAGGATTACTTACTTCTAAATCCCATTCCCTGCTTTTTGATAAAAAAATAAATTAAAAAAAAAATCTTATTGCTAGCTCTAAAGTGTGTCTAATGGAAGATCATTTCAGTTTCATTTGAAAAATTCAGTGTTTGATTGTGAAAAACAGGGACAGTTTGATGTCTTTCCTTGAACTAAAACATTTGTTAGGTAAGAGCTGTGTATTAAACCTTTCCAGATGTTTATTGCTAGCTTGTACAAATAGCTGAGAACACATGAAAAACTAATTAACTTAGATCTACAGCAAGGGAGGACAAGGGTTTACTGTAACAGTGTTGTGAAGGAAAACACCAAGTGTTCTCTAGAGGAATCTAAGGAAGAGATACGATGTAATTCCTCTTCTTTAATTAGTTTTTCTTGGCTAATTTAATCTACAGCTTTAAATTCTGAGATTCTCTTATCTTTACACTTTCAGTGACAAGAAGTACCTTGGTTGCCACAGAATTCCCAAGGCAAGGCAGAGCTAGCAGCCACGGCTCCAAGAAAGGGTGTGTGTGAAGGGCTATCAAGAGCCAACTCTCTAGATAATAAGTATTGAAATTCAGGACTGCCAGCACTGGCAAAGATGTTCTAGTAGTGGAAGACCCTGTTGCAATTATCCTATCACTGTTTTGGTCCTGCCTCCTTATCTCAGCTGTGCCTAAATTAACCCCCAGCATCTCTAATGGAGTGCAGTAGACTCTGCCAGAGCCCGAGCTCATAAGGAATTTAAGTACTTGGCTGTAGCCTTGCTGGAGTTTTAAAAGAGTTACTGGTTTTATGCCCAGAAATATTACATTGCAGTAGTTTACACTGACAATTATTTCCGAATCACTTGTGTTTTTATACATACATGTTTAGTAAATAACATACTAACAATCCTGAAAAAGAAATGAATTGTTGCAGCAAGTATTCTGTCATCAGTAGACTTATAGGAACAGATTCTTCTTCTCAGCTAAAATAAGTTCAGATAAATCAAACCTCAGAATGCTCCCACTAAAATTGGTGGAACTTGAATCATCTCTTAATATTTTGTAAAAGTTTTTTCACCACAGATTACTTTAAAAAATAATATGAAAACCTTTTATGGAAGATATTGGTATATCAATATAAGATACCCAGCCTTCCTGAAATCACAAACATGCCCATTCATTAAAGGTTAATAGCTGTTCAAAACACATTTTTAAAAATAGTTACCATTTGATTAATAGATAGCTAGTTAAGTGCTTTCCACTGTCCCCCAAACAGAACAAAAACAAAGCAGAATGCATCTGTACTTCAGTAGAGCTGAATCTTCCTGATACACATGCCTGGTTAAAAAACAGCTTCTTCAACTCCCTGACTATGGCCATTTTCACCTCCCTCAGAGAGGATGCTCAGAGGACTCTACCTCGAGTTGAAGATATGACTGGCTTTGTTCTTCATCCTGTTCAAGCCACACATATCTGTTCCCTGGAATACTGATATTTTATTGTTTCTTTATAATGCAGTTCTTGATGGGAAAAAAGATCTCAGCTCACCATTTTTGCACTAAGTAGTGACCAGTAGCTTGAGAGATCAAAGAAAATTTTATACACCATAGCTGAAACTGAGTTTGGATGGCAACAGGACAAGTTTGAGGTGTGAGACTTGTTGTGAGCAGTAATAAGATGCAATACTCCAAAACCAGACCTGCAATTGCGTAATGACATAATCACGCTGTATTTGCTTTACTTTCTATGCAAGCAGAAATTTTTCATGGACCTCCTGTAAACTAGACACACAAATATTTGTTCTCCTCTGTGAGATTTCCATAGTTGTATGTAGTTGTAAATATAAGATGCACTAGTATAGTGACATTTTTTCACAGGAGACAGATTTGTCAAAATTGTAACTGTAGACTTTGGGTTGTAATAACATGAATATTAACAGAACAATATGTACAGGTAAAAAAATTTCAAGATGATAGCAGGAGAGCTTCAAAATATTTTCACATTTACTGAGACGCTGATATATTTCATCTTTCAGTGGGACATCAGTGAATTATGAGGATCTCATGGTTGCACATTTCCCTACTGCATGTGCAGTCAACCTTTATGCGCAGTCAACCACAGACTTTACTTGAACCACAGTTCTTGAGAAGAAGATTTTCTGGGACTACAGGACCAGATATCTCTGACAGATAAATTAGCTTCCATATTGTGTAAACATCATAAATTTAAACAACCGGATTCCTCTTTTCTCTCTTTCAGAGCCCAGGAGGACCACCTGGACCGTAAGGAGGACAAGGTAACATGGGATGTCCAGGTAAAAAAGGTTTAAAGATTAAAGAAAAAAATCTGAAAATACGGTTTAATTGTGATTTAGAATAATTCTTCAATGTTTTTATTACATGTTTTTCTAACTTTTGCTGTATTTTTTCTTTTCAGGGGTTTCAAGGATTTATTGGCAAAAGGATTTATTGGTATAGTATTACTCTATACAGTCTGAATTTGTGGATGCAGTATTCTTTAGGGCTTTGTCCTTCAATAAATGAAGATTTTGAGAGTTTTTCAGAAATGTCAGTGAGTGTTAAGTCAATGCTACTTTTTTTAGGCTGCATTGCTGATGTGTGTTGCAGTGCCCAGTTTGTGGTTGTGCCTAGGGAACATACAAGAAATTGAACTTCAAGCATTAATTCCCATGTTTAGGGTTTTTTGTTGTTTGTGTTTTCCTTCTGGTTTTTGTTTGGGGTTTTTTTTCTGGTCGGTTGGTTGGTTGGTTGTTTATGTGAAAAATTCATGTGCATTTTTATTATTTCAGGGACAATGGGGAAGATGGGAGGGATGGAATTAGAGGAGAAGACATACATTATTTTCTTTCTTTTGCCTTCTTGACCTCAAAGTTACTGAGTGATAAAAATGAAATAATATACCATATTTTGTCTTTAAGAGATCTCCTGGGGCTCCTGGAAAGAAAGGGGAAAAGGGTGACATTGGATGTTGGTAACATTTTGTCATCTTTTATTGGCCAGAGTTTGAATTTAAGAACAACAGTATGGCTATTCCATGAAACTGTCCCTGTGAGAAATGTCTTTAATAAACTCTCAAGCACAAGGCATAGCCCTTGTACCACAAAATTATTTGCACTTTTTTTTTTAATTTGAATTCCTATCAGGAGAGATATTATAGGACTTACAATATTTTTGCTCTTCTGAAAAGCAGCAAACTACTGATGAATAGCCAGTGGGTAGTTTTGAAACTAGGGTTTATATCCAGGAAATAGTTGCCTGTATGATGTATCTACTGAAAAGAGAATTTGACGAATAATTAGATTTTTATTATACCATCTTATAGGTGGGCATTTTCTCAGATTTATTGAGGGATCAAGTAATTTCTGCATATGAGTAATTTTTATTTGGTTAAAGACAGACACGAAGCTTCCTAACTCCGTAGAACCCTGGCAGGGTTGCATATAAGAGACAAGAGGGTTTTTAATTGTCTGTGTTGCCAGCATCAGAAAAGTTTTTATAAAGCGTGGAGCAGCTCTGTGAGCGGGCCATCAGTTACAGTTTAGCCTCCACAGTTCAATGCCTGCTATTAGGGATGGCAGGCTGGTGAGTAGCCACCACACACATCTGTGCATGAACAATTTGAGCTTTCAAGAGCAGCAACTGGATACCCGTTTCAAGTGTGGAAAACAATACTCTCAAATAACTCCTTGGCACCTCACTTCCAGAGAAAACTATCTTACCCTACCTGCCCTTATACAGGTGCCCAAGGAGGCTCAGAGCTGATTGCTACTCAGAAAACTCTGGTCATTCATAGATAAGGCACTATTACATTCAAAACATGAAAAGTGTGCTAGCATATGCCTTTCAATGGTATAGCCTACCAGCCAAGTTCTTTGATATTTGGAATATTTTCTGTTTCGTTGCAATAGGCATTTTGAATTTATTCTTTAGTAAAAAACAAACAAACAAACCAACAGCAACAGCAACAAAAAACCCCATGGAACAAAACATAGAGCACAATGCCTGTTTCTGTATTGCTCCCTTTCCAAGAACCCCCAAGTTTCTGGTTTTCTTTGAAGACAAATGGGGAAACAAATTTTATGTGTATGCTTCATGTGATTACATTGACCACCTGCAGGAGTGTGTTCCAAATATGGCATGGATAAAACTACAAATTTTAGGTAGTTATAGCTTGTGTAAAAATATTGTTAGATATATAAAATTTCTTTTTTCATTTGTATCAGTTTCTACCACTAGGCCTAGTGCTCAGCAAACCTTTCCCAGTGACTATGGTATTAAGTGATTTTTAGTGCCCACATACAAGATTTTATTTCAAGAACATTGCTACTGTATGGTTTCAGGAGTACTGTCTTTGAATTGTTTTTGCTGTGTTGATTGCTAGTTCATTCTGACTGGTTAGATAGATCCTCTGGAATCTCCATTGACATCTATAAATGCAAGAAAATATGTTATACATAGCAGGAAGATGTAAAGAATAAAACAGACCTTTTCAATACAATGAATCCCAACATGTTACTCTCTGTTAGGTCATCAAGATGTAAGGGTATACTGAAAGCATACCATATTGTTTAGTTGTAAGGTACTGGATGTGTAACCAACAGAGGATTGAAGTCTGAATGTTTTTCATAACACTGTTTTTCAAGTTTCTTATCAGTACATGGTTTTGACCAGAAAACGAGATACATGTTGCTGAGAGATGAAAGAAATTAAAAAAAAAAATCTATAAAACTTAATTATTACCAATAAAATATTAGATTTCTAATAATTCCACCTTTCTGAAAGTAATGCAGAAAAAAGTGATAGTGTAAGGCACTTCTCTTGCATCAGTATTTTTTACAAGCTATGATAAATTCTGCAATCATACCTAATACATTGCTGTTGTTATCTATAACAAGCTATTAAAAAGGACTTGACAGTTTTATTGTAGTAAGCTAAGACAGAAAACAAGAAGAAAGGTCACAGATTTGGTCATGCAGAAACTTTTAAGTATGAATTAATGTTATTAATCTAAGAATTATCATAATTTACTTCCTAGGAATTCTAGTTGTTTCATCAGCAAAAACCTGTCTTAGAGAGGTTTTCTGCCTTTGCTCCTTTGTCTCCTTTCTGGGTGTAACTCTTGTTCCAAGTGCTGTAGCACAGGGGGTTTTGTAAGGTCTCGCTTTCAAGAGTGGTGATGGTATGGATGTTTTGTTAGGTGTGTATTAACCTTTTTCTTGTTTGTGCTCACACTTCATGCAACCTCCTATGCATCGTCAGCTCTTCTGTATAACTCTAGTTTAACTCTTTAATTCAAAAGCAGAGTAAATAGGCTGATTTTCACAATCCAGTGGAATAATTTGGCCAGACAAAAGATTGAAAGTTTTTTCCATGCTAAATGTGAGGTTGATGCCTCAACCAGTTCTGAAAACAATGAAAATTGCATAAATAGGACTGAGCTGTGAAATTGGTATTATACTTGAGGCTTCAGCTAATAAGGCTGCTTAACATCTGTATTCTCTGTGGATGCAGAGCTATTGCCACATGAAGAGCAGAGTCACTCTGCTGAACATCACAGCTTGGAGATCCTGTGGACAGGTTTTGTGCCAGATCTCTGACCCAAAGCTTTCTGGTAAATTGTCATTTGTATATGGAGTAAGGAAGAGGAAGTGGTGCCTCATGTTCCTGAGTAATGAAGAGTAAGGAGTACCTCATGTTCCTGTAGTTTGCTGACTGATATACATTCCCTCACAAATGTAGAAAATCTGACAGAAGCTCATTCTTGTTGAGATCAATGGACATTTTCAATGTTCTGTGCATAGAAATTGCCTGTTAATATTTTCTCCAACATTTTTACTTACACAGCAATTACGGAGCAATGAGAAGTTTTTAAAATAAATTGAACTGCCAGCTCTTCACTGTTCTCATGGGAAATCAGTGTGTGCTTCAGTAAACAAGTAGATAAATCACATTTTGGAAATGACACGCTTCTGTCGTAGAAGGTATTACTTGGAGAGAACACACCACAGTCAACAGTATATTTTTGGCAGATGAGAAGGAGAAATGCTTTCACTTGTGTGAAACAAGATGTTGCATGCCTTTCGTTATCTTATGATGCTGCGTTAAGGTAACAGCTGCATCTCATTTTATCTTTCCCCCAGTAAAAAAAATTATGGGCTGATCATTGTGTAGGTTTGCTTGGGTTTTTTTGCATGACTCCATGACTACTTTTTTGTGTTTCATAGCCCTCTGTTTCAGGGGAAAAATGTTATCATAATTTCTTGAGAATTTTGCATTTTTATCAGAAGAGCCTCTTGTCACATTTTAATTGCATGTTTTTCCAATTAACTAGGAGACAAGGGAATTGCAGGGGAACATGGACAAACAAGATATGACAAGTGCATCATCATTGATATTTTTTAATGGACTTTTTTATAGGATCCTTCTTGATGTGCTGATTGCACGCTTGTATTGATTGTTAGATGTTATGTCTCTCATTTTCAAAGGCTGCTAATGGTGACTGTGCTCTGTCCCCATGTTTGTCACACTAAACAGAAGCAATGACCATCTCTGAATATCCTATCTGCTGGTCCAGTTCACTTTCCATTTGTGTCTTTTAGATAAAAAGCTACTGCAGAAGAAATTAGCTGGTTTAAGGGCAGTGTGATGACCCCATTTATTCCCCATTAACATCTTTGTCCTGATTTTTCTGAATTCTTATATGTTTCTTTCTCCCTTTTCCTCATAAGCTTTTCTATGGCTGAATAGTAACTTCAGATGTCCTTTGCTGTGACAGGGGCTGACAACGGCTACCTTATCCCTGCCAAAGCATCTGCTAATTTTTTTTTTAGGGATTGTATTTTTAAATGGACTTTGAACATATTTTATGAATATCACAGTTAACAAAAATGAGCTTAACTACTGGAGGAAAATTGTTGCTTTGATGCTATCCATCCAAGTTATTAATCTCTTAAAAGTAAAAATGGTGTCAGACTTGATGTTCTTCTTTCATACTTCTCATTTACAATTCATAGAATCATAGAATATGCTGAGTTGGAAGGGATCCACAAGGATCATAAAGTCCAGCTCCTGGCCCTGCACAGGTCACCCCAAGAATCACACCATATGCTTGAGAGTTTTGTCCAAATGCTTTTTGAGCTCTGTCAGGCTTGGTGCTGACCACTTCCCTGGGGAGCCAATTAAGTCGCTGGAACTTAAGTATGGAGCAAATAAAGGAAGATGGAAGGAAGTCTATTGATTTCCAATAGAAAATAAAAGTGTTATGTCACCTCTATATTTTCTTTGAATACCACGTATGTAACATGCTACTCTTCATCGGGCTATTCCAGAACCTGCTGGCCTTGAAGACTGTTCAGATGAGAGGGGATCTCCAGGATGCAGGGCAAGACCTGGAATCATTATATTTTGCCATTACTGGAAAATAAATTTGCTCTTTTTTAAGGGAAAATAAGGAATGAAACAGAATATTTTCTTCCTGTTCTGGTGGTCTGGAATGGCTATATATGGGATGTTCTGATGACTGCCAATGATGTGTTGTGCATATATTGTAAATTGCATGATTGCATTACACTGTGAACTTCGAGATTTTTTTAAGTAAAGGAGATTGTGAATCCATCTGTATCTAAACACAAACCAGGTACTTCTGCAAATGGCTAACTATATACCTATAAACATCATTTTCAGAAGACATAGTCTAAATGTGTAATTTGTGCATGTTTGAAAATTGTACCTGACTCATACTTTGAACATTTCCTTTTAGCTAATGCAAAGGGGAATTCTTACTGTACTTTTTGGTTGTCAGTAGCACGGTAAATTTTGCAGTTATGTGTTCCTAACAAGCTCTTTAGAAGTACCATTGTGGGAGTTCAGTGGTATGTATCTTAAGTCTCAAATGAAGTATTTATTTCCTCTTTGACTTTCAGATTTGCAAGTTCAACATGGTATAAAAGACAGATTGGATTAATTTTTCTCTCATTGATTGTTACCACTGCTAAGAAATCTGCAACTCATGCTAAGCTGGCATTTTCCCTGTATGTCTTTGTCAGATATGAAATTATATACTGTGAATTTCTTACAGCTTCAGAATAGGATTACAGCTGAAATGAAATGCAGTAGCCATGTTCAGAAATTCCTCAAAGTACTAATGGTCTGTCCTTCCAAACAAAAATAGGTATATTTTAATATAACTGTTTGTATTTTTAATAGTTATATTTTCTCACCCTAAATGGAATAAAAAATATACACAGATAGTGGAACCTTCTGTTCTACTAGAGAATTTCAATATCTAATCATGGTAGACTTGAAATAAATTATATAAAAATATGTAATGCAATCAGCCCTTTTGATAAATTTTTGCTCTGGTGAGTAAAATATCTGAGCAATCAAGTGAAATGAAGAGAACATGACTGTAATCTTTTTCTTTTTATTTTTTTTTAGGGGAATAAATGACTTAATGGACAGGGCTTTTTTCCTGTACATATCTCAAGCAAAGTCCATATTAAAAGCACACACAATGCACCATCTCACTAAGTAGTCATGTGCTCATGTACGCCTTTTTTGCTCTTGTTCACAGCTATGTGAACTCATTAACTACATCTGCAAATGCAGCCATAAACACTCAATCTTGTTTTGGTAATTTAAGCCTGAGTATCACCACTTGCTTTCATCCCTGATTTATTAATATCACACTAGGTCTGTGTTAAGCATGCATGTGAATTTATGGTCTTAGTGGGCAGGTGCTTGAAAAATGATGTTAGGGCTTAGAATGAAAAAAATTTTTTGTTGTTGTTTAGATTAATTTATTTTGCCAAAGTTACTGCAACATAATTTATTAGAAATGGCAAGTGCTTTAGTATCCACTGGTTCCAGTTACCATGAAGTAAGTTTGCATTATTTTTTTCGTAGTCTGTCTATCCTAATTCCTTAGAAAGTGATTGTGCCAAATAGTGTGAGTTTCTACAGTTAATAGTATATTTATATCTCTAAACTCTGGTAGAAACCCATCAATGAAAGTGTCTGGCATAGAGCAGGCCCAGGTCCTGCTTCTCCTTTTACTCCATTCTCCAATAAAACCAAATGCAGTTTAGCGAGCATACATAGTAGTGGAAGACAATAATGCATCTTAAGTCACTGAGAGTCTTAAAATCTGTAGAATTAGGGAAACTAAATTCAGTGTATGTTTCAACAATGATTTCAGCTTTTATTTGAAAAACTTTCCAGATCCAGCATTTTTCAATTTAATTTTCTTTTACTTATTCTTTACCTTTCTGGGATGGCCAATACTGCTTACTCCTATGTCACTGTTACTGATGGTATTGTTCATTTTTCAAACTGAACTAGCAGAGATCTCATAAGCTGTGAACTCTTTGCCTATGTAGTATTAGGCTCCACTCAAACAAACATTCCGAGCTGTGTGTTCCCTTCACAGGGGTTAAATCCTGCACTGAGTCAGGTGTTTACTGAACTGGAGCTTCAGTTTGCTAATCCATGAGTAGGTAGGAGACACTGAACTGAAAAAGAGCTTTTATAATCAAATGTAGATTCTTCAAATGTTTTACATATCGCGAATTTCTATTTACAATAAAGGTTCACAGGTCTTCTTAGAGCCTTGTATCATTTGGTTTCAGTGGTATTGGATTTAACTCTGTTGGTAAGAGTATTGTTGGCAGTATCGAAATAGTCTGAGTTCCTCTGTTTTAATTTCCCCCAATTCTCTATGTTCTTGCGCATATTATTTTTTGTTATTTCTTTCTACCCTGAGAGATCCAGCTAGCACTATCCTTCTCTGACCTTTCATAATTCTAGTTGTCTTGCAGCTTCCGCACTGCAGACTGCCTTCCTTGTCCCTTCTCAGACCTTCTTTTTTGTTTTAACTTCGCTCCCACCAGTTCCTCCACTGAGTTCCTCCATTGAGCTGCCAAATAATTTTATCACACCTATTAATTTAAAACTTTCTCCTCTTTATTTGTTCGGATTGCAATACTGCTCTCCTTTGTTTCGCTGTGAGGTTTTGGGGTTTTTTATTTATTTCTTACTATCCTCAGTACTTGGTGCATTCTATACCCAAATGTGTCTGATACTAGTTATGTATAGAAAATTTTAATGGAACTTGTGTCCTACACCGAATTTGTCTGGAATGGTGAGTCAGTAATCTCCTCCCTTCGTGAGTGCTAGATAAATGATCCTATTATTACTGTAGTTATGCTACCCACCACAGCCTCTGATTTTTTAAATTACATTTTTCTTCATGATGCAGCAAATTATTTTCTTCAGCATAATTTCTGATTTTAGATATAATAATGGCTGGAGTAATTACAAGATGAGATGTGTTTTACTACAGTAATGTCACATGCGTTTTAAAATCTAAACAATTCTCCTAGTAATAATGTAATAATAACAGCATCAAATCAGTATCTGAGCCACATAGCAGTACCTGAATTAGTGTGGGCCCACACTGTGCCCCAGAGGAGCTTTAAAAGGGAATACTGTGTGCTGAAATTACAGGGTACTTCTATACAACCCAATGCAGACTGCTGCAAGCTTGCTCTGAGGTCAGCAGTGTAGGTTCTACCTCTGCAGGCTCACCCAGCAAAGGGGGTACAGACTGCAACAGGCTTGCATCCCACAGGTTCAGAGTGCAAGTGAATGTGGAGCCTGTCAGAATTTTGACAAAACCCAAGACTGTTTCTGCTCCTGACCCTGTTGTTGTCCTGTGCTGGGGTGATGCTGGAAAAGCCACTTTCACTCAGTGCTACAGCTTCTCCATCTGCAATATAGTCCTAGGGTAATTTAGCACCATTTTTCAAATATTTTTGCAAAACATCCTGATAAAAACAAGCAATTTTTACTCTTCAATGCCTCACTTCAGTATACACTGGGCAGATTTTTGTCTAGCTTTCCATTTTTCTTTGTACTTGTCTGAAGTGCAGGATGAAGTTTAGCATTGTGTCATATGGCTTTTATGTGCATTACTCTCCATGACTGAGATGCAAGAGAACAAAATAATTTGGGGGTGTATTTTGTTTTCTGCAACTCGGTTACCGCTCCCTCATCTACTTCTCAGAGTTTCACAACAAGAATAAGCTACTCAATGCACTAAAAAAATATTTCTCACCGGAGATACTCCAGTGAATAGGACACTGGATGTGTGATGAAATTCATTGCCAAGAAGGTTTTCAAGAGAACTCTACAAGGTCCTAATGTAAGAAAAAAGCTGTGGCTTTCAGCCATGGACCAGCCACAGATACATCTTCTGTTAAAGAAGCAGTTATGGAGCTGAGTGCGGTAGAAGTCATTCTAGTAGCTATTGCTTCTGAAAACACACCCCATATCTCCCAAGCTTTCCTGGTAAGAAATTTACTAAACTTTTCTTTATGCTGAGTAATGTTAGTTCAAACAAGAAACTTTAAATGTATTAGTTAGGTTGTGCTTGTTCAATATGTGACGCTCTTGAGCAGAGTCACTCACCTATATCAAGCTTTGATCCTAATGTTGCACACGAGTCACTGTCAGTTATCTTTAGTGATGTAATTATTTTATTGTCATCCTCATCAACATCATTACTTTCTTCCTTTTCTGTCCCATTAAACTTTTTTATCTCAACCCATGAGTCTTCTCACTGTTACTCTTCTGATTCTCTCCCCCATCCTGCTGTGGGGGAGTGAGCTAGCAGCTGGGACTAAACCAGGACACCAACATTGCACTGTCTTGCTAAAGACCCATGGGTGGATGTTTAAATACAGAATGTGTTATCTTCTCATAAGTAGATGTGTCTGTCCTACTTTTACCTATGAGTGAAAGCAGATTCACTTTACAAAATAAGTTCTCAAGAATGTGAGTAGCACTTTGCCACATGATGTGCTTTCTTCTTGTGATCTTATTTCCCTTTCTCTGCCATTTTTTAAAAGAAAATGGGTGAGAGGCTTCTTCCATCTTGCTTTAGGACCACAGTGGAGGGAAGGTACACTGTGGAAAGGCATCCTGTGAGGAAGTGTGACTGACACAGTTCATGCACTGTTTTCACAAAGGAGAAACTGTGAAACAGCGTGAGCATAGGAAGTCTTTGGAGTTGGAAGACATGGTCCAGCCTGGCTACTTAGTTGGATGTTGTGGCCCACACTGCAAATCTCTTCTATCCATTGTGGCAAAAACTGCATTAGTTACATTATTAAGGTAGATGGTCCTTATCACTGGCGACTTCAAAGTCCTCAGGCCAACAAAATGTTTCTCTTGCAAAGTTTGAGGTGAATCAATAGTGCACACAGAGCAGCTAATGAAAATACAAAACCTGTTCTGAGGTGTTTTCTGCCTTTTTCTTATATTTTAAGTGATAAAGCTCAAACTAATTAGTAGTTATGTTGCTCTTAATAGGGTATTTTGTAGAATTATTACAGGTAGACTTAGATTCTAAAGGAAATTGCTATATGCTCTAAGTTCACTAAAGTATGGATTAATTTTTACTATTCTGCCATCTAGTTTCTGAGAGGATGTTATACTCTTGTCACTTGCTGTAAATAAAAAATGATAGAAAGGAGTTGATAACTGTAGTGGTTCATTTAATTCTACTGAGTGGCCCTACAGGGAAACGTGATTTGTGTATTATAAGTATCCTAGAAAATCACATAATTTCGTTTTAGACAGAAAGACCAAATTTAATTACATATACTTGGCATTAAAGAATGTGTTGTAGACTGGGGGTGTATTTCCATGAAATCATGTAAAAAGGAATGTACAATAGCTATAAATTTTGTGTTCAGAGTAAATTATTTTTCTATCTGATTAGGAATGAGAGAAAGGATATATGAAAAAAGTATTTGTGAGAAGGACACAGAAGATTTTTACATTAAGAAAATGGAGTTACTGTTTTGGATTCTGTTAATGTTCACCAAAAGTAATATGTGACCTTGCAGAAATTATAATAATACTGCTACATGGGGAGGATTTTATGGATTTAAAGGATTTATTTCTTCCTTTCTTCCCTGCCTTATAAAGAAAAACTCTTGCTTTAAAATCGATGGAGTTGTGTTTCTCTAACATGCAGTTGAAACTCATGAAGCAACGTCCAAGTTTATTTTAGTCTATTGAGTTTTCATTCTGACTTGCATAATTAAATAATGTTATCTGGTAGAAAGAATTCCTCATCATGCACAGTCTATAAAGAGACTACATTAGGTACAGTGGAACTCATGTGGAAAACCCCAAAGGGGAACTGAGATTAGCTCAGTTGGTTAGAGCACAGTGTTAATAACACCAAGGTCATGGGTTTGATCCCTATATGGGCCATTCACTTAAGAGCTGGACTCAATGATCCTTGTGAGTCCCTTCCAACTCAGAATATTCTGTGATTCTCATTAAGACTGAATTATTTAGTCCCATTCTGGTAGTTTCTACTGCAGATGAGTTATTTGAAATGGAAACTCCTTCCTTTTCCTCAAGTGTCATGCTCAGCTTAGAGGTTAACAAATGAGAAACTGAAGCTTGCTGAATATCTCTGTTCTTGTTCATATGCCTCAGGCCTCCTCACGTGAGCAAGTCCAGCAGGATCTGGCCTGCCACTTCTTCCACATTCACTAGATTTTACATACTTCTTAAAGCACTCATTGTCTTCATACAGAAAGGTGTAACTTGTTTCTAAAACCAATGAATTAAAAAAAAATTGTTTTAAAATGCCACTATAAAAGCTTATGTAGTTTGGTTAAGTTTTACTTTGACATCCAGCACAGTTTTAAATTTCATTCGCCTTGCAAAATCACCACAAGGTGCCAGTGATCACTGCTGCTGCTTCCTCTGTGTCATGTCCTAGGCAGAGAGGAAGTCTACTTTCTTTCTCTTGTAAAAATGTGAGGAAGTTCGTTCAAGTTGCATCTGTTAGAGCAGAGCAAGTGGTGTGAGAGGGCAGACACAGACAGGGAACATAAGAACTAGTTTTGCTGTTTCAGATCTTTCCATAAGGATAAATAACAGTTGTCTGGAGACAAAGTTCATAAGAAAGGGTGAAAGCTGGTATAAAAAAGCTGGATCAAAAAAGCTGTTACCAAATGACTTGAAATCTTGCCAGGGGTTTTGGCCCAGCCAGGTGATATTCTGGTCATTACACTCCCTGCATATATCATAGTGAACTAAAAAGTCCTGCCTTTGTTTATTTGGAAAAGAAGAGTTGTTGGGGTAACTCCTGAGAGTTGTCCTGCCAGATATTGGCAAAAACAGGTGGGCAGGCAGGAAGGCAGGAAGGAAGGAAGGTAGGAAGGAAGGCAGGCTTTTCCATTGCCTTTAGACTCTGACATCACCCAGACCTCTGCTTTCTAATAGGATAGAAAATCCTCAATGCAGTTTCTTGGGTGACTTTATTATCATGTACTGTATATTCATCATATATCTAGAGAGGAAATTCAGACATCATCAGGGTTGTTTAAATACAAGTCAGTGGAGAACTTAATTGGGGACTGAGTTAAGAATTCATTTTATAATGTGTATATGGAAGTTCTGCTACACTGCTGGGAGTTAGTGGACAAAAATGACAGTGGAGTGAAATGCTCTATATCAGGTGAAATATAGACAAGTGACCTGCTCTCATTAAAGATCAACTCCAGCTGACCTTCAGTCAGATCTAAGTGCTTCTGCCTCTTCCCTGGGCTTTGGAAGTCTAACACTTTTGCTACTGTAAAAATATAAAATCTATCTGTCAAATGCAAATGAGAATAGTCTAATGATTGCCTGTATCCTCTACAGCATGTGTTAAATTGTGGATGTAGACCATGTAAAACGACACCAAGCATTAAGTTATTCATAGACTTGTTAGTGGTTTTTAGCTAAAAAGTCAGAACACTTCACTGGGGAAATAAATAAGTAAGGTGTAAATATAATCCTCACATTCATCTGAAGTGAAGTTTATTTAGGTCCTTCATTTTTTCTTTCAAGTTTTGCTTATTGATGAGTGTAGAATCAGACCGCCACTCATCTCTCTCTATATAGTGTTTGTTATAAGTGTATAAAATAATGAAGTTACTTATTTTGCAAATATTCTTGGATAAAAAGCAAAACTTTGCCAAAATCTTCTAAATCCCACAAAACTAATGAATTTTATTACTGTCTTCTGGACAAATGAGGACAGCTACACACCAAAAGACCTCAAGCAAAAGAATAAGAGACTCAATATTCAGAGCCAAAGACCTGTGTGAGTCCATTAAATAATTATTTAGATATCAGGCATTAATGGTGAATAAGATTTGCTTTCAGAGCACTCTCTTTATTGGGTATTTTCAACAAGCTGTTTGTCTGATTAGTTAAATTTTGCTGGATTTCTAAAGATAAAGAGTGGAACTGGACTATAATAAACACATTAGAAATTGACATTATAGCATGTTGACAAAGGTCTAAAGTTGTTGTACATAACTAATTATAGCCCTTGTATTATTTTTGTTTTAAACATACACTTGCAGTCACCCAAAACTACTCATTGTGCCCTTCTGAAAATTTCCAATATTTTAATATTAAAATGTTCCTTTTTTTTTTTTTTTTTGCTTGTTACATGAAGGCCTAAATACAATGAGAAAAGAGTCAAAAAAGTCAGAACTGAGGAAATCAGTGAATGATGGCAGCCAGTTTTGTGAGTCCTCCTGCTAAAGGCATTGGTTTATTCTAAAACTGAATTGAAGCAGAAAGGGCTCACTTTAAATGCAAGATTCATTAGGGAGCTGCCCAAGAGGGGACACTGCAAGGCCAGAGTTCAGGTCAGCAAAAGACAAATGAAGGCCTTATGAAACATGACATCTCCAAGCCATTGTCTTTGAGGTTACTTCCCCAAAGCATAACTGAGAATAGTGCAAAAGTTCCTAACATTTTCCTGGTTTGCATTACTACAGTGTAGGAGGATCTCTGTTATGTAGGCAGGCACATTGTCAGCTTATAGCTACTTGTTAGGGCAGGTCTAGCATGAATGTGGAGAAGAATCTGGATTCTTGTATTAGAAAAAAATGATGATAATAATGAGCAAAACCAAAGGTTTTGGAAGCCTTTCCTCCTGCCCTTGGAGGAAAATAGCTAGAGCAGCTGGTTGTGACTTCTTGTTTCTGTTTTCTTATGTTTAGAAACAACATCTCTTATTTGCAGTCTGAATTTTCTCTAACAGCAGTTCACATCCACATTACTGTGGATCATGTCTAATAATAGCAGTACTATGGAGTTGTAACAATCAACTTTTTTTCTTGCCCCTGCTTCAAGCTGTTCTTTTCATCACTTTTCTCCTTCTCTATTTGCAAGTGAATGATTCATATAAACCTCCATCCATTTTCTGAGTGAATCCTCTCTAAGGGAGACAAAAAACATGATGCTTTTCCACTCACCTGCAGTCTCTTCCTAGCTAGCCTTTTAAAGCACAGGGTTGTGTTTTGGTTTCTTTCAGCTTCATGCTGTTTTCAAGATTTAGGTGAATAAAAACTGAACTGCCTAATAGGTATTAGAATAGTCAATATGTGCTTAGCTAAAAGGAACAGATCTTGTTGTGGGAAAAGCCAAGCAAATCACTCTTAACTTTTTCTTGAATTGAGTTTCCTGAGAATGGGGTTTGGGTTTTTGTAATCATATGTTAAGATGTGCTTCATAACTTTATTTTCTGAATTATTCCTAGCTTTCATGCCTTTCCCAAAGTGTGAATTCCAACCACAGATAAAATGCTGTAAGAAGAAAATTGTCAGTACCATAAGAAGATGAAATGGCTTTTCCTTGCAATTTTCTGCTGTTCATCATCCCTTAAGAATGCATTAGCAATGTTAGGTGAAATTGTGATCTGATGATGGCTCTGATGATGGTAGATGAGAAGTCATATTTATAAGTTCTGCTATGGAAAAGGATGATGAATGCAGAGAGACAAATGATCACTGGGAGGCTAGAAAGCAGGGATTTCAGGTTCTTCCAAGAAAGAATTAAAGGGAGTATATCAGATTAATTGTATGTGGAGTACATGGATTCTCCACTTTCCATATCTCTAATGTCATTTTTCCTTTTTTCCCCTTGTCCTTAAGAGGATAAAGTGGGTTGTATTTTGTTACTAGGCACTTAACAATGCTCCACAGTGATGAGAGATGTTTTATTTCCATCTATTTCCATCACAGGGTCCTACAAAAGCACCCAGTTTGTGGTTCTATCAAGCATGGGAGCTGGGAAGAGATTTCCTCAGTTAAATACTTGCTATCTTAAATATAAAGAGGATGCAGATGATGGGGAGAAATAAATGAATAAATAAATTTCTATCTTCATAAGTTGCTTTGGTTTGTTTTGCTTGTAATATACTTGGGAAGGAGAAAAGGAATGTGCTCCCCTTAAAAGGCACATAGTAACCTGAAGACAGACAGAAGCAGTTCACAATTTTACTCTGGAAGTACTCTGCATTCCAGAGAGATGTCCATTTCTCTTCCAGTGTTTCCAAGAGTTACAGAGACCAAAATCACTTGAAAGATACTTTGTTTTGAAATTACAATACCTGCCCCTCTTGCCTCAGAGAATCAAAATTTCTACATTGCTTTCAGAAACCTGAAAAATATTTAATGTTTGCTGATAATATGTAGCCTCTGTAATGCACAGATGACACTATTGAGAAGCTACACTCTACCACAGTGCTCAGTTCATCTGGGCTCTCTACTGGTGTTAACTGATTTTCAAGGTGCCACGAGCTTTGTGTCTTACTTTGTGTTTTACTTTTTGTTGTTATTAAGCTACACTGCAGGATTTCCACTTATCCCAATGGCTGTTCTATAGCATGTATATAACTCTATATTAAAGTATTCTGCATAAAAATCATCCATAGGACAATTGATTTCAGATCAGAGAGAACTGCAATGTAAAAATCCTGATTCTCCTATCTTGGTGAAGCTTGCCATTAATTCTTGCTTCATGTGTCTTAACATGTCTGGCACTGAACTACTTGGACTGTCTTGGTGATGATTTTACTGTAAAATGTAAGGAAACTCTAAAATTAAATAAATGGATATAATCATCCGTTGCCATAGCTGGGTATATGCTACGTGTCTCTGTGACAGCTCAGGCTGCAGCTGAGTTTACACCCTGCTTTTCCTCTCAGTAAAGCATTAAATTTGTCTGTAACCTCTGTACTGCTGGTTATCTTTGTAAAGTCTGCAGAAACTTCACAATTTTGAGACCTCTACCTGTCTGTCACGTTTAGCTGAAATTGGCCAACGTGTTCACAATTCTACTGTGACAAGATAAACAGACAGACACTGTAACAGTATTAACCTTATTTCCATTGGAAAGGAGGCTAGAAAGAACTGTAGAAAACCAGGATTGGTTTTTTTCTTCTCAAAATGGCCGAATTTTTATTGTACGTATAAGAAACTTTCCTTTTAAAACTAACCCAGGTCATCAGATTCTGAAGAATTTTACAACATGTCCTATTTTAAAACTGAAAATGAAACCTGGGTTAAAGTGAGAAGTGGATTTCCAGCTAATCCCCTCTGACTAAACTGTCCAATAAAAGGTGGCCCAGAAATTTATATCATAATTTATGTCATACATGACTAAATTTGTGGGTTTGGATCCTGAGTCCTTTGTCCTTGCTGTGAAGGTAACCACAGCACTTCTTGTGGCTGTATGATTTCCTGTGGATGGTTCATATTGGCTGACTCTATCTAGCTCACTCTATTATTTTTTGCTTTTTCTATGGCCAGGATATCCCCCCCCATGAGTGTTTAAAGTTGGAAGGCAAGGGAATTTGTGATCCTGGCTGGATTTTTAAAATCTCAGAATAGTCAGACAATTCATAACAGTCTTGTTAACAACAAAACACTGCTTTTTTTGTTGGAAACTGAATTCTATCCAGGAAGATTTTTGGATAAAAATAAAATTTTCTTTCACATTTTACAGAAACCTGTGCAGATAAATAAAATTTTATTATTTTTTACAGGTCATGTCTGTCAGAAAATTTATGCTAGTTATTGTAAAATCCCAGCTTTAATTTTCAACATGCTATTTTTGTATACAGTAGTTTTGTGGTTAATAGCCCTTAATGGATTCTTTTTTGCTCTGAATTTATATAAGTATTTTTTGAATACAGACAAACCCCTGGTGTTCACAACAGCCCAAAACAATGAGTTCTGTCACTTAATTACATGCTTTATGGTATAGTGCCTTCTTTTGTACATGTTTAGCTCATCTTTTATTTGATACTCTATAGTTCTCACATTACAAGCATGAGCAAGCAGTTATTGCCTATTCAGTTTTCCCTGTCACTGCTTATTTACAGATCTGTTATCTCTTTCTTCAGGCTTCTGTTTTGCACATGCTGACTCCCAGCCTAGTTACCTGCTCTTTATATGGAAACCATTTTTTACCCACGACAGACTTCTCCGTGTCTCCCACAGTTGTATTATATATATTTTCATTATTAAGGAGAAGGACAGCACACATTAATCACGGTAAGAAGGCACCATGGATTTGTTCATCGGTGTTTTATCTGACTGTTTCCCTGCTAATGTCTAACATGCATTTTAACTTGTGGATCAATACTGAGCACTGAGTTCATGTTTGTCTTTGTGCAAAATTCCTAAGACAGTTTTGCACTTCAGGGTTTGGAATTGGTTTAACCAGCTGCTTGAGATGTGTAGATGTGTTTTGAACTGTGGGTGAAGCACCAAGGGCTCTAAGATGCTTTTGATGAAATATTGATGAAATTTGCTGAGTTGTATCTGCTGTTTCTCTAGGCTTGGGAAGGAGAACAGGGACTGAACCAATGTTTCTATTCTGAGAAATTAAAGACAGGTCCTGAATTACTGGGTAAACCAGCACTTCCACTTTGGCCAAAAGCCTTCTTTCTTAGAAGGAACATAGTGAGTTAGTAAGTGAAAAATCCATGTTATTGATAGACTAGTATTCTATAAGATGCAAGACTTTTGATAAATATAATTGAACAACACCATTTTCTTTTGTTTTTTTCAGTTAGCTTGTTGGAAAACTGAGTCTCACTTATGACAATTTGAAGTAGATTTGTTGACATCATAAAATGTTATAATCAAAGTTAAACATGCTATCTCCCACTAGCTAAATCCTGCTTTTGCCTGAACTGCTTTCTGGGTTTCACCAGCTCCTGACAGCTCCATTTCAGCTACTCCATGAAAGGCAGAGTTCAATGACAGAGATTATTTTGGGTGACAAATTATTATGTTCCTTGTCTGTTATCTCACAATTTGTTAATTTATTAAACATTTCTGCTAAGAACTAGCTGGTGTTTCCCATTTCATGACCTCTCTGCAAGCTTTTTTTCTTACTACTGTAAATTTTAACATAGCTGCTGTCCTTGCTTTACCTCTGTTAATGAGGACATCTTTTAAATACACACTTTGTCTCCTTCTGTCATCTTTTTCTTCCAGGCTGCTTAGAGAAACACAAATTAATGATTTGTTTTCTTCCACCCTCTGATTCTGTTTTCCTCTTGGCCTTTTGCAGTTCTCTGCCATCATCACATGAGTCTCCGTTCCCTATTCTGAAGGGCGCAACATAATTTAGTTTTTCTAAATCAAGAAAATTTAAAGAAGTTGAACACAGGTCCCTACTCTTAACAGGGAGGAATTGTATGAATGAAGATGAATAGCAGCAGCAATAGAAGGATTTGGTTGCTTCAGTAGTCAGGGAGCAAATCTCAATAGTACAATGTGATGAAAGCCCCAGATCTTACTCTGCCATGCACTGACCAGACTGTTGCAGATAAGACACAAGAAAGTGCTTTGTACACTTGGAGCACAGTGGCAGGTGTTTGTTAGGTGCCACATACCATGGAAAATGTAGACAGAATGCAGTGAGTGGCAGTGACTGGCATTTTGCAGTAAGTGCCATAAAAAAGGGATGAATAATTGGAGTTCACTGAGCCTAAAGATAAAGGCGATAGCCAGGTATAGGAGCAGGCACGGTAACAGTCTTCTTGGTGGCATCTTAAAGAAGACAAAAAAATTTGCATGATTTGCAGCAAAGAAGACGAAAATCAGACGTGAAAGGGAAGTGGCAAGTGTCGTCATCTGGGGAGGCTACAGACTTTCCTTTTCTGGTGACTCATAAGAACATATTACACAAATGTCTCTCGGGGATAGTATAGGTATAATGATCCTGCTTCCACCAAAAGCATAAACTGGATGAGCTTTTTCTTTTACAATTCTTGCTCTCCCTGTCCTTCGTTAAGCTGCCTTATTCTCTGCTTCTGACTGTCCTGCCTTTCCTGCCAAATTAGCCACTCATTAATGCTAACCCAGTTCTTTCTTGGAGGATGCTGTAACCGTAGCCTCTGAAAACACTGGTATGAATTTGGGCAAGCAAATGATGTGTACGCCTTGAAAGCTTCTCTGCTGGGAACAGTGCAAATGTTATAAGCTGATAAGGACAGCTCTGTGAAGTGAGTAATGTTGCTGTTTAAGAAGCTGTGGTGTCTCCAGAAAATTGTCCTTCCCTGAACTCTCAGAAATGAAGTGCTGCAGACATCCCCCTTTACATCTGTATACAGCACAGCAGTGCAGCATGGTTGTCTTTTCCTTACTCTGATCTGAAGGTTCTCCTGAGCTCAAATAAGTCAGCTCTGATTTAAGAGGTTAAGGACTACAAGTAAACCTAGGCAACAGCAGAGAAGACCTCACTGTGTTCCTGAAGCATGGCCCAGCATGCAGCAACTTTTTCCTTAGTGCAGTATATTGTGGGTCTGTGGTTGGTACTAAACACCTCAGAAAAATGCCTAGTTTTATTAATCCTTCTGAATTGTGGCTCTCTGCTCTTGGTTCAAGTGCGCCAGCGTGCCAGTATGCCTTGTGCCTCCAACTGACATGGAGTTTGCCCTGGACTTTCACTCACAAGTCACACCTCAAATATTTGAATTAATGAGAGAAATGATAACTATAATAGTCAATGTCATCAAAATCAGAGACACTAACTTCCTTGCAGGAGCTAGTCATTGTTGTCTCCTAGGTTCTGGCTGTCCACAGGCTGGTCTGCTTCTAGAGTCCTGCAGCAGGAATAAATACCTCAGAGGTCATAAAAATCTGAATTATCAGAGATCCTCAAGTGGACATAATATTGGCAATGCACTGAGGCCATTGCCAGAAACTATTTCCAGTAAATGATGCAAGGTTCTAACAGAAGAAAGAGCTGCATATTTCAGCCAAATACCACCAAAAATATTGTATTAAAGACTGCAGTCCTGAAGCACAGCAAATTGGACATTTTTGCTGGCATTTTTGCTTTTAATGATATTCCCAGCAATGAGAAAGCATTTGAGGTAGTAAATTTGCTTACTTTGCTTGGTTTGGTTTGTTTGGGGTGTTCTTTCGTGTTGTTTTTTTTTGGTGGTTTTTTTTTTTTTTGGCAGTGTTTTTTGGTCATTTTTTAAAGTCAATTAAAAAACCTATACAGGCTAAGAAAGAGGTAGAATAGTTTTCTCTGAAAAAACTGAACTGTTCCAAGCTCCTCTCAGCTGTGGTAGCTCTAGGACATGATCTCAAGCTGCACCAGCAGAGGCTCATGTTGGACATTGGGAGGAATTTTTTCACGGAAGGGGTGATTAAACATTGGAAGGGAATGCCCAGAGAGGTGGTGGAGTCACCATCCCTGAAGGTGTTTAAGGAAAGACTGGACATGGCACTTACTGCTGTGGTCTGGTTGACAGTGTGGTCATTAGTCAAAGGTTGGACTTGATATCTCAGAGGTCTTTTAGAACCTAATTGATTCTAATAGCACTCCTACTGGAATTCAATTACACCAGGTATTCAAATCAACCATGTCTACATTCACCTAAAATATATTTTAAAAAAACCCTTTATATTTGATCTAGATACTATTAACAGACTGCCATCTCTTAAACAAAATGCTTCTGAACTGTTCATAAAAACTAAAAGTAATCAAAAGTCTATAAAGGCATATTATGATGTCACAGAAAGAGGAACTACTGAAACTGTAACTTCTGTGCTGCTTGGCAATACTAACATTTCTCAAGGCTGGTCCAAAAGCCCATTTCCCTACAAGTGGTCCCACTGAAGCCCAACAAGATGTCTTGTAAGAATGGACATCATTATTTTTTCTCCCATAAAATTACTATATACAGGCAAAAGACACATGCAGACATACAATTTACTGATAATGATGTTTCATTGCTTACCCTGGTTTATGACCTTTTAATGATCACTAGAAATTATTTTAACATTGTAGAGATAAGATTATATTGCAAATTCTTTTTTAATACTATACTCACCACTCAAGAGTTCTGTTTTTCAGCGTCAGTGGATTACAATACCTGAAAATGAAACCCGATGTGTTTCTTTCATCAAACTATTTTGTCAATGGGCAAAACCATTAACTGACCAATACAGCCAAAGAGGTGATTCCTTTCACCAGGTGTAGAAAGACCTGTTTAGAACTACACAGCAAATGGATACAGCAGTAGAACAAGCTTGAATTACTCCCCTTTTCCTTGCTAATCTGCAATAGAAGCGTATTGAGAAGACATACCTTATTCCTGAATTCATACAAGATAAGAGGACAGTTATCAGCTCCTCTACACAAGCAAATAAAAAACTTTGTTCTGTAAAAAACTTTGTTCAGCTTAACAGAGAGCAGAAATAATAAGATCTGCAAAGAAATGTCACACTGTTCTTGAGTTCACTTCCTCTTTTGAACATGTTACACTTGGGGCAATGTCTACCTGCTACGCTAAATTATCCAAGTAATGCACACTCTAACGAAAAGCAGGTAGAGTTTTTTCCAGTGAATTCTGAGACTCTTCTTAAACAAGTCATTATTTCATGTGTTGTCTCTTCAAAGAACCCAGTTCACAAGTTAAGAATATTCCTTGCTTCCATCAGACACTCTATAGAGAAGTAGTCTTCCATTTTTTTCCAGCTACGCAAAAGAAACTTGTCAAATTAATGATGTTTGCTGTCAGTGACCTTCTGAGTCCACTCATGGAGAGGAGGTGAAGCACCGGTTTCAGGGGGAAAAGCAGAATCTGGAACAGCAGCTAAGGAATAAGTTAGTAAAACTTAAAAGAGGGAGAGTGAAAAGAATCTAGAAATCTGAAAAACTGGATCAGACAGTGTAAGAGTGGTAAGAAAGTTTACTGCCCCTGTCTGACCTCCAGAACTGCCTCTCATATGAACATTGCACAATGAGGAAATAGTTCCTGGTGAAAGCTTGTGCTTTGGCTATTTTTGATATCCATACTGAATGACGGAGAACACCATCCTGGTAGTGCTACTTTAGGTTCCCAGGACAGCAGAGTTTAGCATTAGACTCAAGATTAAAGCAAGGTGGATACAAGGCACAGCTGAGGATCAAGGACATAATTGTCAAAGGACAGCTGAGGATCTGACAGAAGGTTAAGCTGATCTCAAATGACAATTAACAGCCCAATGGCTCTGACAGCTGAGACTATGGAATCACTGCAGAGAACCACAGATGTAAAGAAATGCGAGTACCAAGGAGGGAAGCTCAAGTGGACTTTATTATAGCTATTAGAATGTACAGGGACATTAGTGCACTGGTTCTTATTTCATTTCTCAGATTCAACATAGGAGCAGTCAGTACTTGTACTTTGTGCACATTTAGAATGTGTAATGTGGGACATCTTTAAATAATTTTCAGAAAGATTCTTGAAGAACAATGTAGTCAAAACCAGGCTAAGTAATTTCTTCATATATTGCTTGGTATCTCAAGGAAATGCTGTGGATACCAAAAAACTTTAATATAAGAAGTGATAAAGAAGTGATGACAGGGTGGTAGAATACAGGTAACTGAATTTATCATCACTTTTATAGTCTTTAAAGTCCGTTCCATTCCATTAACTGGAAACAGTCCTTGAAAACTTCATTATAACACTATTTCTTTATTACAAATATTTACATACTATATATTAATACAACTTTTATTTCCACACTTTAACAATTCCATCCCTTGACGCAGTTACTATAAACCCTTGTGTGGTCTGGAAAGTTGCGATATCCGTGATAATATCATGATGTCCAACTGGGAGAGACTCTGGACCCTTCCGAGGGGTCTCATCAGTGGGCCCCAGCTTTTGCTTGTTCTGAATTTCCTATATAAAAACAAAGTGAGAAATAGTATTTACAGAAAGGTGAGCATTTGCAAAGAGAAATTGTCACGTTAGGTTGTTAGTGTAAGAAAACCAAAAAAACCCTCTTCGAACAAACAAGCAATCAAACAAATAATGCCCAAACATAAAACCTCACACCCTTTGATAGT
This sequence comes from Manacus candei, assembly GCF_025592945.1. Taxonomy (NCBI): domain Eukaryota; kingdom Metazoa; phylum Chordata; class Aves; order Passeriformes; family Pipridae; genus Manacus; species Manacus candei. Next base: position 3,654,431 of record NW_026138074.1, on the reverse strand, counting down.
TATATCAGGATTACTCCTTGGTTCATTTCTTTTCATCACACACAACCTAATCTTAATCTGAACTGACATTACAGCTCTTTGATTAGGGAAAGAATGTTTTTTTCTTAGATTCATTTCAATTATGCTAAGATTTGATATTCCCATGGGGGAAAAAAAGCTACAGCAACACACTCATCTTGCCTCTCCAGAGTTTTTATAAAAACTGGTTCAATACCATGGATGCAATTGTGTAAGAACTTTAGATGAAACACTAAAATATCATCGTGCATAGGGTAGACCCCCAACTGACTTTTTTTAGTCACTTTTAAAGTAGCATTCATTCCATTGAACTGAAACAAAACATTGTGCTATTCAACAACTAGCAACACTGCCAGTTCTAAAAGTCACTTCCAAGGATGTAATAAAAACTTCAGCATTCAGCTACTGTATTATTTTGGTGCCAGTACATCTCACATTGCCTTGCTAAGATCCTACACAAAAGCCATTCCAAACACTGATCAAAACCAAAAGTGCTAAAACTCTAGATTTTAATATTCCGGAAGAATCACATGATTCTGGCTTCTCTGTGTAAGTAGTTTTTGGTGAGTCTAATTCTGTCAAAAACAAACGACATTTTTCTTTTAAAATAAGTTCTTCCCAACTGCCTGAAAATGCAATGCTGACACCATCCATAAAAGGTAGGAGAGTTATAATTAAAACCATCATGTAATTAATATAATCCATGGGGCCATCCAAAAGGCAAGCAGAGTAGGTGTCTATCAAACAAAGCAAAATACCTGAACCACCTCCGTGCCCTCAATTATCTTCCTGTAGTAGGAAACAGATGGGCAATTAGAACTTCCAGCAACAACGTATGATCTCTCAGGGTAGGCTAGATCCCAAAACCTAAACAGAAAGAAACAAAATCAAGGCGAGTTATTCAATTTTGTCAGTTTAAAACAGCTGTTTAAAAGCAGCCTTGCTCTTATGATGAAAATGAGAGGGCACAAACGCTATATGCTTTCAGGAAATGGGTGATGCAGAGAAATCTACACCCATATCAAGCTCACATAAGTTATTGTTTTCTTGTCATGCAGCCCATCAAGAACTTTACAGAAGGATACACACTGTGTTTCAGAGAAGCACCAAGTTTTGCAGTACTTTTGCCGAAAACAATTCCCTTAAGTTGCTGATGCTTACCAATGAACACATCTTCAGCATTATCGTTTTGACTTCTTGGAGATTACTTAGGCAATGCTTGGCAAAATTTAGTACACCAGCAGGGGCAGAGGGGAGGGTGACAAACAACAAAGTTGTTAGTTTTGTTACCTTATTTTCATGTCTGAGCCTGCTGTCAGTAATATGGGATTACCAGATGCTGGACTACAGTATATTCCGTGGATGCTGTGAGGAGAAGGCTAGTAGGGAAAAGGGATATATAAATATAATTTATCACCAATAGCTGTTGCCATGCTTCAGAAAGGGAATGCATTCTTTGCCACATTCATCCACCCAATTTCCAAATCTTTCTGGCAAATACCAAGTCACTTTAATGGGCCACATCTTAATATATTAATGTAAATTGTTCCCTTACATTTTATAGAGCAATGCAACAGATTGAACTCTCCATAATGGTTTTTATTGAATCGTGGAAATTACATTCTCAATGATGGCAAATGAGAGAGAGTATTTCTAAAAGAATCAGGAAGACAAATCATACTGAATAGCACGTGGATGCTTAAATTTTTAGGTATGAGGGCATTAAGGGACAGATATACAACAGAAAACCAGCTTAGATCACAGAGCTCTCTGTGTGCAAAGCACATGACCAAAATGAACTCAACACCTGTAATCTTTGTAGTACGTACAGATTTAAGTTTAGGTAGATTCCAGATAGGCATTTACAACATCTATAGAAGCAGCTGTGGTTATTTTTGTGTATGTATTTGTGATTTAGAATGATATTCCAGATTGCTCCTTCCCCGATTAACTCCTTGAAGAGCCACTACTTAACTAGCAGTTAAGTGTAGAAGTGGCATTATATTACAGAAAAAAAGTGCAAAAGAGCAGATGATTACAGTGTGTGCAATCCCAGAAAAAGCAAGTAAAAGTAAGTACACCATGAATTTTGGCTTTGCCATAACCTTTACAGGCTTGACCGGCTCACTGGTTTTCTAAGAACTAGACTGGATATACCAAGTGAGTGTTACAAGTACATTCCACAGAGAGTGGATTTAATTCTGACAAGCAAACCAATTATGGTGACAAAATAAATCCCAGGGCAAGTTCCTTGTGCCAAAGTGGCAAAGCCATAGAGGCAGGTAACTAAACTGATGCACAGCATGTAGTCTAAGCCTGTTCTAGCCTTGGCTACTCAACAGAAACTGGAAAAGAAAGAGACCAGACCTGCAGTTCTGAAAGAGGTGGTGCACTGCTGGCCCACAAAGTGAAGCGTCGATCGCCAGTTTCCATATCCCACATGGAGACTTCATTGTTGCCTTGAACAGCTTCAGGAAAGATATTGCCAATGCAAAAGATATAAAACAGGTTGGTTGGCTCTTGCTACTTGTTCTACTGACATCACAGAGGGTATGGCATACAGACACTCTCCACTTGCTCCCTGTAGCATTTGTGTTAATCTTGCTTTAGCACTTTGGTTTTACTGCTTGGAAGTAGCTTCACTATAGTTAATAATAGTGTCTAATTTGAACAATTTTAAATGAAACTTGCTTTAACGCCTATCCCTTTTAAAAATGTATAAAAACCTCACTTTCCTCCCTAGATGACTTTGAGAAGGCTGGAAGGTTTTTTCAGCATGGTCATCAGGGATTTCAGAGGACACTCCTGTGCAGGTAAGACAGCTATCCAAAGGTACAGACTTCACTAGCTACAGTGAAGTTCCACGCTCATGTTTGGTGTGGACATGCAAAGAATTCTGTTCAAGGGATTGTTTATATGCCTGGCAGCAACCTAGCAGGCAAGGGTTTTTTAATAATGCTCCAGAAGGATGAACATTGTCACTCTTTTAGTCTTTAGCAGGGAGGAAATGAACTAAAAAGCACAAGGAAGTTTGCTTTATTTGCATGTATTTTCAAGAAATTTGTTTTATCTCCCAGGATGGTTAATAACTAAGTGAAGCTTAAGAAGCAAGTCAAATATGAAACTCAAATTACTCTCATTTTACGGCAACTTAATCAATTTTGTTATTGTAGGATTAGTTTAAGCTACTTGTCCGTTTCAGAACATGTTCCTGACACAAACACATAGAAGTATATGACAGTGCTACAAGCAGTGAGGATGAAGCAGCTGTGAGCATACCAGATGAGGAATCTTGGGATATTTTTGAAAGCTCTAACCCATGACATAGCTGGATTAGATTCAAGTGGGAATTGGAATGGGACACCCTTCAGTCTCTGCTCTACAGAAGGCAGTGGGAGAATTCCTATCAACTTCAATGTATGTAATGAATTTGAGTTTTACCTTTCCTAAGATTTTGTCCTTATAAAGTCACATATTATTTTGTCTATATAATGTGGTAGAGTACACAGGGATAGTCCCTCATGAGAGTTGCAATGCTCCAAAGATGAGAACTGTAAAGGCTATCTCTCAATTTCAGAACACCTTAATGCTACTTTTTTTCTTTTTAAGTCCCCTGAGGGCTTGAAGCAGAAGCTGAAACAAAAGCTGCTTTAATCACAACCTCTGGTGGTTGTGAGCTACGTTAAGACATCTTTTACCTGCGATTACCCAGGACTGATACACAGGATGCATGAGCAGGCGTCTGATTCGGGCCTTGGAAGGATGAGAGTGGCTGGAGATAGGTAACTGAAACCTCATGTCCCAGCATGCCATGGTACCATTGCTTGTTCCTGGTGAAAAAAAGTTCTCCATAGTCAGAGGGATAAATACTTGAGTTTTTGCCCATATCCTTGTGCTCTGTTCCTAGGGAGATGGACTTCAGTCTCAAGTACTTAGCAGACAGAATACTTCCCAAAAATAGATTAGAAGGTATTTATTTCCTTTTATTTGAGAAAAGCATATGCTAGTAAAATCAGATCAAGCAAAAGTTTCAGCTATAGTTACTATAAAAGAAAACTAGAAAGAAGGGGCTGAGGCAGGGAAGAGAGAGAAACTAGCAAGAAATGCAGGCTTACCAATACACAGCCAGCACTGATGTATGTCCACAGCAAATGAAGTTATGAGGCCTAACTTCAAATCATGTTTCAGCGTCCAAGCGTTGCTGCTGGATCGCAAATCCCATCCCACCAGAGATCCATTGACTGTACCATAAGCCAGTACTGACTGGGCTCCTGAATTGAAGTGATGCATATCTACCACACAGCCATCATCCTTCAGATCTAAGGACCTGGGTTGAAAGAAAAAACTAACTTAGAAACAGGTATGACTCCTCCAAAGTTTAAGACTCCTTCCAATAGCTTTTGCTGAGCAGCTTTTTCCTCTTCTTGTCACTTCTCAAGGCATCTGCCAGAAACAACTTTCCGATTTTAGTACAGTGGATTCTTATGCTCTTTCAGATCTCTCCACTGCAAGCCTAGTAAAAGGCTGACAGCAGCTCTTTGCAAACCTAAACATACCTCTTTGCTCTGGGTCTCTCAGTCCTGCACCTGGGTTGGGGCAATCCCAAGCACAAACACAGGCTGGCTTGAGAATACACTGAGAGCAGCCCTAAGCAGAAAGACTTGAGGGTATTGGCTGACGAGAAGCTCAAAGTGACCCAGCAATGTGTGCTCACAGCCAAAAAAGCCAACCACAACAAAAGAATTAAAAGAAACATGGGCAGAAGGTTAAAGGGTGTTATTCTCCCCCTCTGCTCCACTGTTGTGAGACCCTACCTGGAATACTGTGGCCAGCTCTGCAGCCCCAGCATGAAGGATGTGGACCTGCTGAAGTGAGTCCAGAAAAGGACCATGAAGATGATCAGAGGGCTGGAGCACCTCTCCTATGAAGACAGGCTGAGAGAGTTAAAGTAGTTCAGCCTGGAGAAGGGAGGGCTTTGGGGAGACCTTATAGCAACTTCAGTACCTGAAGAGGGTATAAGAGAACTGGAGAGGAACTTTATACAAGGGCATGTAGTGACAGTTAAGTTGTTAGGAAGAAATTCTTTCCTGTAAGGGCAATAAGGCACTGGACCAGACTGCCCAGAGAAGCTAAGGATGCCCCATTCCTAGCAGTGTCCAAGGCCAGACTGGATGGGGCCCTGAGCAATCTGATCTAGTGGGAGGTATCCCTGCCCATGGCAGGGGAGTTGAAACCAGCTGATCTTTAAGGTGCCTTCTAGCCCAAACCATGCTATGATTCTGTGATTCATGTTCCAAGTTTCAGATATTCATCTACCCAGAGTTTACATCCCTCTTCATGTTATACAGCCAGCACTGTCCTCAATCACTTACTGTGTGTGCAAAATTGACACCTTCAGGCACAAATGCAGTGTATACCAAAAGCGAAAATCTGGTTTATAGTTTGCATCTCCGCTGGATTTATCTTATTTCATTTCTGAACATAATCTCTAATAAGAGAGGACATTTGAGACAGATACCTTGCTTTTACTTTGAAAGTAAAGAGATCTTCGAGATGGTTGCTAGATTTGCTGAGGCCTGGACATGTCCCCCACCCAAGCTGGAAGATTAAGCTGTTGAATCTGTGCCAAATATTCAAAAACTGCTCATATGGAGGTAGTAAAGAGCTAAATCAGCCCTAAAGACTCCCCAAAATAGTATCTCATTACTTGTATCTCTGCTACCTTATCACATTAAATGCCTGGGAGAAAAAAATTGCAGGTCTGAGGCCAAATCACATGTTGTACATCTGTAAACATTTCTCTAATGACCTGTAAAAGAACTTTCTAAATTACTTTCCAAGTATTAAGATTGTAACAAAGGAGGTAAGAAACTAATGGACACAGTGCATAAATAAAGGACATGAGAACTATTCAGACTGAATGTTTTGAGCTCATAATGACTTCAGTGACACAGGAAGCACCAATAACCTAGAGCTAAGAATGCTCAGCTCTGTACAGTTCTTTATGAAGTAAGATAAGATCAGGGATTACAGCCTTCTAGTACAGCCTGGGCTCAGCCAGCAGGAAGCCTAGAGCAAATTAAAGGATCTAACTGAGGAATATACTAACAGCTTGAGCTCTGTGTGTGGCGAGATTTAACTGCTCTAAGTACATACCTGCTTTGTATTGGATGAATTTTAGGAGATTTAGGGAGCTTTGAAGCTTCAATACCAAGAAGCTGGATGGCACCATTATCCGAAGCTATAGCCAGGTAATGTGAGCCTTGGCAGAATGTAAGTGTCTTTACATGTCCTCCAATCCGAGAGTATGTCAGAATTGATCTAAACAGTACAGAGAGAGAGAGAGAGAGGGGGAGAGAAAAAAGAAGATATTTTTGATGGCACTTAAAAAAAATATAATTACTTCTTTCAAACACCTACTTAAAACCAATGACTCTTGAAAGAGCTCTGAAAATAAGTTTCTAAGTGTTCCAAAATCAGAAAGCAACAAAGCCAGTGTTGGCTTTAAACAGCAACACAAGAATATATTTATATATGCACAGAAATTAAATCAAAAAGCCTGTAATTACTATGACTGCAAAGCAGTCCCTTTGCATTTGCTAGGGATTTTTTTCTTTACTAACTAATTGAAGTAGTAATCTAATATTTTATAGCTGCAAGCCAAGAAGAACACCAGTATATCTCCTTATTGATATTTCCAGCATGCCCACAAGTGATTCATATTTTGCTCTCTGCTCTACTTTATTTTTCCTTCTAAAACAGCAGCCCCTAAATCCCATGAGTTTTAAAGCTACCTGGTTGTAGTGGTTTTTCCTTCCATTTTTTGGCTGTTCCAGACTTTCACTGTGCCATCATTTGAGCAAGTGGCAAAAATGGAGTGTTCATCAGAGACCCGGATGCGGTTCACCGCAGACTTGTGTTCATGAAGGTGAGCTACCAACAATCCTTTGGGACGCCATCCTACAGGGAAAAATAAAACCATAAAGCCTGGTGTTGGTTTCGCAACCTAATTAGGAACATGAACCTAGATCCATCCACCAACAGCTATATCAGGATATAGTCATTACAGCTGCAAAACACAGATGGCACTGAAAACACAGAGCTAAGGCATTTTAAATATTAAATGCAAAAGCCAACTTGCTCACTTCTAAATTGGACAATAAGTCATGCATGTATTTTGCCAAACAGGTGTTCTGCATAGTAGGCACATTTCCTAAACTAATGATTTCCTCTTTTCCTTATCTCTTGCATTTCTTCCATGAGATAATGATGTTTTTACTCAAATTATATCTATATATATCTATATACATAGATATCTATAGATGTATAATTTTTTATCTATAACCTCAGTGGACTGTGATGTACCTGGAGGTGGGGGCTTGCTCTCCCACTCAGCATTCTCCATCATCTGTTTGGCAAGTCTCTCTGCATTACACTGCTCTCGCTTCTGCTGGATCAGCTGCTGAAGTTCAGTTTTGCACGTGGTGATGCGTAACTGGTGTGAGGATGGGGAAGCTGTACTGCTCAGGGCCTGCATGGTTGGTTTCCTGGGTTGAACAACCGTTCCATCAGATGCCTGCAAGAGATCAGCACTTACAAATATATGCCTTACATTCTACACGCAGATAAACCCCGCTCCTAAGATTTCTGGGTCACAGACACTGCATAAAAATGGAAAAATCTTTTTTTATTGAATCAATTAACAATGAATTAGCATTAAAAAAATCATACCTGTGTGAAAACAATTAAAAATAGTGAAATTTATAGAAAAGATTAACCATTCACTTATTCTACCATTTGCCTCATATGTTCCATATACTGTTTGAAGAAACTGTAATCTGCTGAGGACAACTCTTAATGTGACTATTACAGAAGCAGTTATTGCTCTCAAGACTGACAGAATTACGGGTTAGCTGTCGAATGATTATTCGTTTATACTGGGCTTTATAAACAGAAGTGTAATTGTTTCCCTCTTAGTTCAGAGTGGACACTCATTTAAAACCAGCAGAAGTTAATCTCCAGCTAGAACCCAAAGAGAATCCAGTGTTCAGGGTTGAGAGATGCCTCCACAGGTTGCAGGGCTTCCAGCCCAGCCTTCTGTAGTCAGTGCAAAGTATTACAGGTACAGGATGTCTAAATGCAGCTGTGATGCCATACACCAGTTCCAAGTCAAAATCATGACACCTCTTCTCTTCCTCACAACACATATCAGCACGTGCAATTTGAGGAAAAGCCTTCCCTGCAGAAAAGCTTACCTAATAATTGTCTAATCCACAAAGCCCCATCTTTTTGTGCAAAGCATCTATTTGTTAGTGAAGTTCTTTTGTTCAAGAGACTAAACTTACTTCAATTCTTTCTCAGTTCCTATTTTAAAAATAAGAACTTGAAAGTCAGTAACTTTGCCGGAGAAGATGCCTGGCAGTAGCATGACCAATGTTAAATAACCTCCAAACAAGAACACCATATCTCTATAGTCCTACTTGGCTCTAAAGCAGTAGAATCATTTCAGTTTAGGATGAGAACATAGTATTTTTCAGGTATACCTGTGGAGAGGATGACAAAGTGGCACAAATGCCAGCTGAAGACTCTGAACGAAGTGGTTTCCCAGCCTGGATGGCTTCAGGATCAGTAGTTTGTCCATGTCCTTTGGATATCGGCTGGGAGATGTTTGTTGGTTCCAGGGACCCAAACATGCTTTTCCATTCTTCATTTACATTTGAATCTTGCTTTACATGTTTTCTAGCTATAAGCAGTTTGGAGGGACGGAGGAGGTAGAAGGAGAAGAAAAAAAAAACAACCCACCCAACATTATCATAACAACATTCACTCAGGCTACCCATTACTGTGAGACTACATGGAAGTCCAAGGTTTACATGCCAGATTGTTATTTATGTACAGAGAAAACCCTACTGCTAGGTTGTTGAGGTCAGTTGATAGGGAGGGAAACAAAACAAAGCACTTGCCACCTGTGTTCACACCTTCTTAATCCTACAGTTGACTCATGCAATTCATCATTTCACTATAGGGAAAGTTCACATCTAGAAGGCTGCAGGGTTAGACTGCACCATATGATAAACTTTCTTATAGAATCATAGAAGGGTTTGGGTGGGAAGGAACCTTCCAAGGTCATCTAGTCCAACCACCCTGTAATGAGCAGAGACATCGGGGATGAATTTTTAAAAGCACAGTATGCAAATCATTGCTAGTGCCAAATACAATCAGTTTTCCATCACAATTGCATCATCACTTGTAGATTCAAGAACGTTATCTCTGTATATAGGATTCCTTTAGAGTCACTTATAACTGTAAAATATAGAAAGAAAAATAAAAACGCGGGACAAATTAAATTTGGACAAAGTCAGTGAAGAAAATTAAAGGCATGAAGACTTTGAAGGTGACTGTTCTGGGTGAAACAAATCAGTTCAAATACAGACTCCATACACACTACCTTTAAAATCCTGTTGACTCCCGATTCAAGAATGCAAAAAAAAAAAAAAGAAAAATCCTGTACTTCTGTACTTTCCTTTAAAATGATATGCAAAACATTTGCAGACAAGGATCCTAATTCTGGAAATAAGATGGCAATAGCTATATGGTTTGCAGGTATTTCTGGTATTTCTGTATTTTTTATCTAAAAACACAGAATGTGTCAGTGATGGAACAGAGGAGGGACTTAAAAGCTTCAGAGAGCAAAGAGGAAGCTCAAACTGTCTGGAAAAGAAGAATTTTGAGGATACAAAGAACTAGAATAGTTAACAGCAAGTGGATTTCAGAGTTGAACAAGGAAATGTAAGAGGTTTTGGGAGTTGAAAGAGGAGTAGGCAAAAAAATTAAATGGGGTGGATGAGAAGCTGAAGAACCCTAAGGCCAAAAGGCCTGTACTTGATGAGTGAGCAACAGCTCACTCAGCGGCAGCCTGAGGAGTTTTCAGTTTTCTCCAGGCTACTTCAAGAAAATATCCAGAATTTTCACAGTTAAAGAGCTCAGCGTTTCTTGAGAAGATACAGAGAGAGCAGAAATGTAGCCTTCAACATTTACACTGTTGCCATGAGTCACTAGTTTGTCACAACCAGCTGAACAACTGGCACACATTACTACTGCAAATGCAGTCAAAATAATTTAAAATATTCTCAGGGGGAAAAAAATCCCCATCTTCAATGATCCTGAGAACATTTCACCACCTCATATTTCAAACAGCAGCAATAATTTTCTTATTGCAAACCCAGTGGGGATGGTGATACTCATGTATATTGAATTACTGAGAACACCCTGAAAGAAAGGCCAAACTTCATCTGTAGAGACCATGAAATATACTAACCACGTTTGTCATCAGAATCCTGCTTTGTTTTAACAAGATCCACTTGTCTCCCAGTTATTCCCAGAGCTGACAAGTCAATCACCCCTTTCTGACTGCTGTCATGCAGGTGGCTCTGATCCACTATATTGGCTTTAGCTTTATTTGATTTTAACATAAAGTCTTTCAGTGCTAACAGTTTATCTTCTTCCTCCTCAGTCATCCCCTACAGAATAAAAGAAAAGGTAATATTATTTATTTTTGAGCAATAACATGCATCAAGGCATGAAGATTTAAGAAGCAGTAAAATTAATGACTGGCTTAGAAGTGGTAGGAGAGAGCACATCCCCAGAATTCAAAGCATCAGCACATTGCTCTCGTATACAAGACATAAGGTAAGCTGTGGTAGTGTAAGCATATCTTTTGTCCTAAGGAATGGGGCTAGGAATAGCGAAAGGGCAGAATAGCATTTAATGTTGGATCACTATCTGGTGCAAACTACTTAAGTGCCACCTAGACCATGCTTATAGCCCCACAAGCCATAGGGAAAAAACCCATACTCAGCTACGGTCCTTTCTCTACCCAGTTCTCACTACTCTGTGTGAATGATTCTTTATGTTCCCCTCTTCACACATAAGCCTCAAGACTTCCCAGTTCCATTTGCTTTTGGCATTGCACGTCTAGCTCTTCAATAAATGCATACTCCTCTATCCAACACAATGCACAGCAATGTTCTGTAATGCTGCCACATCACAGATGTGTCAGAAATTTGAGACATACAATCATTTTTTCAAGACTTAGGTTGTATTGTTCTATATCTGGCAGATCTTTTAAAAATCTTTAACTTCTGAACTTCTTGTCACACAAGCATATGCTGAAATCAATGGAGTTAATGGTTTGCAGGATCAGAACCTCAGACTGGGAGTCCCTCACAACAGCAACTGCAAGGTCAGGGTCTGTGGAGGTGTACAGAGCCCAAGCATCTCAAGCCTGACTTTCAAAGTACAAATGCAAACCAATTACTTGTGAAAGAAGCTTCTTCAACAGCTGTGCAATGGCAGGGTCCTCCGGGGACGGGCAGTCACGGAGAGCTCCCGTTCTCTTCTTTTGACGCATGTGAAGGTGTCGGAAGAGGCTTGTGATATCCTTTGATCTTAAGACATAATCAAATATGGAACGGCTGACAGGCTCTTTAAGTACACTTAGCAGGACTATTTCTTTATCTACCTGCAATTCAAAAAGAGAGACCAGTCAACATGATGATATGCATACAAACATGAAGAAATCTAGCAGCAAACACTGTCATCTCATGTCTACAGTGTTTGCCATTTTTTTCTCCTTCCCTGAAAGTCAGTAACTGGACAACTGCAAATGTTAATGTATAAAACAATCTCTTCCTCTGAATGCAGGTACTAAAAACCAATTTCCAGTTCAGACTTGGAGACATGCTTTCAAGTTTTCAAGTAAGAAGAAAATCACATAGGAGTTCAAAATTACTGCACATCATTATACCAATAATCCAGATTCAACTTGTCTCCTTTCTTGAAAATTAGATGTGTGTTGGTCGTATGAGACTTTCTGCATTCTCTTTCCCTCATTCTTATAACAGGCTTCTCATAGCTTACTGTCTGCATGAAAAACAACTTCACAATTATTCCAGAATGAGAACTTTATTACAATCCAACTTAATGTTGCCCCCTACTTGCTTACTATATTTAATGGTGCATAGCAAAGAAAAGATTTATACACTGAAATGAAGCAGGAAGTGAAAAAGACAAATTTATCAATCAATGCCTAAAACACAGCACAAGGTGACTAAGGACATGTAAACAAGGAAAAATGTTATTTTAGTGAAGTTACCACCTGCAAGGTTTAGAAGAAAATAAACACAGGATGCATTTCTCAGTGTAGCAATCCAACTATTTCTTATCTGCTTAAATTCCAGAGAGATGCAGTCTACAGGGCTTGAAGTTATATGCAAAGATGCCTATATGATCATATTACTAGCATCATGCAGGTCATTCCTAGGAATGTGCAGTTATGAAATCACTTAATTCAAACTGAATACTCTGTCTTTACCCTTGGCAAAACACTGAAGCACAGGAGTGGTGCTGCTGAAATAGTAGGCATGGTAACTGCTACCTAACAGACTGTTCATGTTTGCAGAGGTCAGACCCACAGTCAAATGAAATAGTGGGGCAGGGCTGGAACACTCAGCCTTAGAGTTGAAAGCATAGAACATAAACCCTCTTGTTTCACAGCCAACATTTCACACCTCCTAGACTCTATAAATTAGCACAGTGCTACAAGAGTTTGATTGTAAACAAGGCAGAAAAGGTTTGAACCAAAGATGCACTTGTTGATTTCAGGCTTTGTAAAATGTTCTGCATTTTGCAACAAATTTGAGACAACAGTTCTTGAAATGTGGAAAGCAATGGCCATTCTGTAACCTGCCAGCAGAGATCAAAAACCTCTATCACCTCTAACCTTAACTGAAAAAAAAGTAATCTAATATTCTTATAGCCAGGATCATGGTCAGGATAGACTTAAGAATCACGACTAGTCAAGATTTATTCACATTCATGTTATTTGAAGTATTACCTGTATTATTGGTTGTGTGATAAAAGGATGGAGGTATGGCATCAGCTTGCAGTAGACATCAGCAATATTCAAATACTGTGCTACCACAGTGATAAATCCAACTGCACCATAACGTATCCAAAGATTAGGATGGCACAGGAATGGTGCTGAAAGAAAAATAGGTTGTTAAAAAATATATCATTCATAGAGAAGAGAGATCGTTCTGTATATGGCAGCCCACGATGTCATTTCCTTCCACTAGAATTACTCTCAAACTGAGCCTTCTCTCCTGCAGAGCACCAAGGTTAAAACACTCATACTGAGGAAATTATTTCATGGATTTCACTGTGCTCATGCTGCTCAGCTTCCTCCCTGTTGCCAAAATGCATATTTTCCCTATTTGTTCATTTCAATCCCTAATTGTCAACTACAGATTTGCAATGGAGACAAATGAAAAAATAAATCTCAACAACAACCTAGACAATTACAGAGAATTCTAATACCAGTGATTTGGGTTTTTTCTTAGTTTTTAAGTAAATATTTTATTCCTTCCTTCTTCTCCTCTCTTCCTTGAAGAGTCACTACTTATTTTATAAGATCATCAGACTCAGAAATCCTTCTCAATTATGTGGGTTTTAAGAAGTTGTAATCAAGGGACTGTATCTAGTCATGAGATATAATAACAGATCATCTGCCTCAAATTCTGAGTGCATTTGAAAAGCCATAGCATTAAGAAGAAGCAGACTACATCTCAAAAGATCAGGCGGTATTTTCTTTTCCATAAATAGCTGGTAAATTTTGGGCACACCTACATTAAAGTGATAAGCCTGATGAGGAAAGAGGGACCAACTCTACATTCAAGGTTGTATTCAGGTAATAGGTTTTTATGGTGTTAAAAATTGGATGAGAAAGCATCACAATTTGTCTGAATTCCCTCATTCTCAAAGGCTGATGGGTTTGAGTTTGCAAGTTATGTGCCTGATAGACTACCAGAAGTAACCAGGATTTTTTCTTTATAGCATATTGGCATGTAGAACAGGGAAAGATCTTAGAGCAGAAAATTTTTGGACTAAGTCTTGTTTGCTGCTGTCCTACATACAACCAGAGGAGATGCTTCCAATATGTTTGAGCAAAATTATTATTTTAGAGGTTTGAGCACTAACATGGTCCAATTAGCAGTAGTTCCTTAACAGAATTTTGTGTAGAGTCTAAAACAGTACTATAGGTTTGCAGTTTGGACAGCTAAGCTGATGGTGAAGCTTTATGTAGTACTAAGATTTTTTTCTTAACTAGAAAAACAAGGTATCTCCAATATTCCAACTTACCGATATCACAAGCAAACTCATAAATATGGGGCTTTTGCAAGAGCCCCAGTTGGCACATACAAGTAAGAGCATTGAGGGCTTTATAAATGACAAATTCTTCAGCATCACTGAGACCTTGCTGAAGCAGAGGTTTGAGTATCGATGAGCTTTGCCAGCCAACATAAGCAGCAACACCTGAAACAAAAAGAGAACACCTAAAAATCTGAAGTAGATTGATAAACACCAGAAAATTCTATGTCTTTCCATAAGAATTGAGATTAAACATAAAATAACTTTATCACTTCTAATCTAATAAGGTAATAATCAATATACTTGTTCACGTATTAATGTGGACTTTGCAACCAGTTGCTAAAAGGAAGAGAGGAAGAAGGGAGAAACAGCACAGGTAAGAGAAATGCCCTCAGTGCCCCTGTTACAGAAGGACATCTGCCAGCAGCTACAGGTAGCAGTGCCTGCACATACTTCAATATGAGTTAGAGAGCTCATTTTATAATTTCAGAACGTTATCTGAGTTCTTCTGTAGAGGTTTTGAACAAATATTGAGAGAGGAGTTAAAAATATAGATTATCTTGACTTTTTGCCTCACATCTCTCTCTCTGTCTTTTGCAAGAAGCCAGGACAGTCTGACCTGTGCTTTGGCTACTCCATTGCTCCTTCTAAACAATTTCTGACAAGTTATCAGCATCGCCTCTTGGGAGGGTTTGTCAGTAAAGCATTTTGTGGCTTCCAGTCCTAATGGAACGTGTACATATCACAATGGCCTTGCTGAAAGTTTGATCATGATTGTTTTTCTTGCCATGCACCTGATGTACCATTTCTGCCCCCAGGTACTGCAATGGGAAAGTTTTCTTGACCCACAATTCTTGAGCACTGACTCTCAGCAACAGTCATGTGGAGTAATTTCCAACATATATGATGCATTAGATATATTTAACAGCTGATATCATCACTGGTAAGACTTTTAAAATTGCTATTAGGTTTTCTGAAGTGACAGGAACCTTTAAGTAAGGTTTTAAGGTACTAAAAATAGTTTTGCAGTTATAACTTTAGCCTATACCAACGTATAGTTCTCATCATATTAACAGACCTACTGAAGTTAATGGGAATATGCACACAGGTGAAGTAATACATCTAGTAGAAAGCTTGCAGAAATCTTAGTATTTGCTTGTCATAATTTACGGCGAGCTTTTTTTAAGTCAGTAACTTTAGCAAAGACTCTAACAAAAAAGAGCATTTAGAGTTTATTTTTAAGTTAATCTACCCTAAACTTAAATGCCTCAGTCTCATTGGCACGAAACATTTGGACTCAAAGAAATACACATTAGTATTTACATTGTTTCATCTTCACTCCTTAAAGAAACATTTACAGTTAATAATTCAGCAAAGTCTTTTTCTATAAATTCTAGAAATATATAGAAGAAAGGACTTTTATACTACTTAATTTTTGCATATTCTGGAAACTGTTAATTTACATACATTATTTTCTTCCTACTCTGTTTGGCTGAAACTAAATACTTACCAACAATGCTGTCAAAGAAAGCTCCTCGAAGATGCCAGTCATTCTTATCATTTAAGAAAGTAATCATATGAGAGAGAAGAACATCGTTGGCTTTCTGACGTCCAAAAAAGACACATAGACGTGTTATTCCATTTTCCATCAGTGTTTGTTTCACAATATTCTCCGGGTCACTTAGCAAAGTCACAACTTTCTGCTGGACCATTTCATGCAAGGCTTGCAACTCTGCAAGGGACAACAGTATGGACTTTTGCTTGGTGAGAAGCAACATGTGCACATGTACTATCTGCTGCTGAAGGAGTTACAGTGACAGGTCATCCTGAAGAACACCTGACTCAGTAAGACAGGCAACGCAACAGAACCTCAACAATTTTAACAAGGTCTTACTGAAGATTTCAGGCTAAGCCTGAGGTGGTGACGTGACCAAAGAGCAGAGAAATGTGCAACAATCTCACCCAGATCAGTATATTCTAAACTTGTAACTTCAACGAAGATGATCTAGCTCATTCTATATATAGATAAAATGCACCAGATGAAGCACCAGAATGAGTCAGCACCAATGTTACAACAATAAACAAAATGCTTCAAGGTAATTCTGGTTTGATATGTTTGTTTGACTATCAGTTTCAAAATTCGTGAACTGACAACAGATCAAAAGTATGTTTTTAGTTAGGTAGATAGATTCACTTCATTAAGCATACAGGAGGAATGTAACAACCCCTGCAAATGTAATACTTCTAATTTCATTAAATATCTGCAGTTACCCTAATGATACTGATGAAAAATTTGAAGATGACCTTGCCTATGGCTTCTACTCCATGAAGCAACTAAAAAAATATTTCTATTAAGTGGAAATAACAGAATTGCTAATGCACTGGCTATTATTGAAAGCTGTACAAGACAGGTTCTCAAACAAGTAAACAAAAATTTCAGCTACTGCTGCCCCAGCTTTGCAGGGGTGATTGCTGTTTGCCTGCAGTCAGAAGGTCAGCTAATCTGCTTTCTATCATGACTCTGTCTGTCAGTCACATGAAAAAACTGCCTTCTGGGTTCAAATTTCTCATGCTTGGTTTCTAAAAGGGTAAAAAGAATAGAACTACTCAAGCTTCTTTCTTCCTTTCATCTCCAAGTTATTTCAAGGGATAGGGGACAGTATTTCTTAGAAATACAGCCCTCATGATAAGGCTTCCTCTCTCACTCCTCAGCAATTCTGAGCACCCCATGCCTTATGTGAAGGAACTTGAAGAGGATTTATGTTTGCTTTTAGTACATTTGTTGTTGCTTTATCTTAAAGTATCATCCTACAGCTAGTTAAGAGATAATTGCTTTTTTCCAAAATGGAGTATGTGCAGGATGTTTACCAGCTATGATTAGTCACAGATTGATCTACTTAGCCCAGAAGAGAAATGACAGTTTTTAACCACAAACTCTTCCAGCTCAGAAGACTTGCCCAGCATTCTTCTGGGAATCTATGCATCACTAAAAGGCACTGGAGATGACATGCAGGTCACTTATTACCATCTGTTCTTCCAAAGGAAAAGAAAAAGAAAATCCATCCTTAGGATTTTAATTCATTCTCTGGGCGAGTTATAATACAAAGTTTTATTACTGCCAAATGGCATCCACACATTTAGATTTTTCAGGCAAAAAGACAGACAAGAATTGCCAGGCACAGGAACGGACAAGGAAGAACGACTGAAAGATACAGCACTATGACTATGCCATAATTTGACATGTTTTCTAAAGCCAATGCTGCTTGCCACTTCAACGGAAGCAGCATTTGGAACACATCTGTGTTTTTGCAGCTGACTTGTTTATGAGACCATGAGTGAAGCTGGATATGCAACAGGCCACCAGCATCACCTACAAGTCAAATACCTTGAGGACTTTTGGAGATGAAAAATATGCTCACTTATTTACTTATTTGTCTTTCACAACATCCAGAACAGAGGTGTCTGTCTCTGCATGAAGCTGTAACACACAGTGGTTGAGGCAAAGCATTCTTCCCATTTAACAGGAAGGCTAAGCTCTGAGAGATGAGACGGATCAGTGCTAACTAGTAGTTTTGCCCCATGATTTGCTATCACAGGCAGGAAAGGTAAATAGAAGTGACATTACCTGTGTCATAGTTATCACTAGGGTGAGATGTTTCATCCATTTCTTCACCATTTGGTTCATTTTCCATATTCAGATTTTTCAGCTGTACTAATTCCAGGAATCTCAGAGCTGTTTCTGCCAACAACGCTATGTTTTCTGCAAGGGAAAACTTCTTGGTTAAGAATTGTTCTACTTTGCCTGTTTACATCAGTCTGATAATCTCCCTGATGAGAGATTATACTCATTGACAGTACCAGTCATGATGGACAAATGGGACTGAAATTAGACAACATGCTCTGGTCAATCCACTTCTGTTGACCCCCAGCAAAGCTACCAAGTACATCAAATCACACAGTACTTTTGTCATGCAAACAAGAGGAAAAATTCTAACAATATTAAGTGTAACAAATATTAATTTAATTCTTCTAGAACTAGCCCTAAATGCCACCTAATCTCAGCCTAGTGACTAAATAACTTGATAGAATTTAAAGGCCAAATAGCCTGAATTAACTAAGGTTCCCATCTCATACACTGCAACAAAATAACAGCAAACAACCACACCAGGATATGTATCCTAGGGAATAACGTTATCCTGGGATCCACTTTTGGAATATTTGACACCATATCTATCCACACAATTTGGCACCGTTCTGCACCATTTGGAAGATGCTGAAGCAACTCAGGCTGTACTGTATGGGTCAGACAACTGCTGGCATAGGAATGATAATGCCGAGACAGAAGTACCACTTAAGCAGCCGTTCTGACTGTCATCCAAGGAAACAGCAGCATGCCAACAGAGCCTGTCCACAGCCCAGATCAAATCCTCTAAGTCAGTAGTCTGACCACTTCCAAAAACAGTACTATAGTAACAGAAGTTAACTCAGCTAGACTACCTTTCAAAGTATCAATGTATTTTTTTCATTTGAAATTTAAACTGACCAAGGTGACCTAAAGCAATTGGTTCTATTCATTAAACATAAAATAACTTCAGTATTAGTTTTATCAGTTTACTTAGTAAATGAAATAAAAACATGACCTGAGACATTTTCAAGGAAAATCTACATTTATAACTAAAAAAAAAATAACAAACAAACCCAAAACAACACACCTGAAAATACGCTGGTCATAGCAAATAAGGGTACATGGTAAATAGCAAATACTGGCATGACTATAAAACTTCGTCCTGAACCACGCAGAACTCATATCTGAATAACATATGAAGAAAACATCTGCTATGGTATAATCAAGTCTATTACACAGCAAATAATGTAATTCCAGCCCCTGAATATCAAATTTAATTTTGTGGGAAAACAACTCTGAAGCACAGTAACACACTGATACTTTTAAGTTAGTTTTGAATTTGTTCACTTTAACTAGGTCACTCCAGGTAAACACTCTGAGCTAATGAAATGTCAATTAAGATAAATTAATAAAAGCAGCAAAGGATGGGCATGTCAAAAAGCCCTGTTCACGGAATTAGCTATTTAAAGACCACTTGAAGTTTTCTTCCTTACACTCTTGCCCATCCAGGGACATAAGCCAGGACTGCTTCCCTGAGCATGAGGCTTTAAACTCTGACCCCTTACCTTAGCTGTAAGCAGACCTGCTGTGTGCCACATCCAGTCCCTAGCCCAAAGTACATGTACACATTCTGTACTTTTACATTCACAACTACAGAGGGCAAGGGATATTAACTTTCTTAAAACTTAATTCATCTAGCAGAGAGCAAATGCATTTTGTCAACAATTTAAAATGTAATAATTTACTTTGGGTACAGATCTACACTGGAAATCCACTTGATCGTATAAGTCAACTAATTATTAAGTGGCTACTACCACCTGCACCAGTTATCTTAAGCGAATGCATGTATCTTTACCTGCAGTCCTTTCTGAAACCTGTGGGGAGATTTACTGACAACGAAACAGCAAGCTAGATGATGGTTTTGAACAGAGGGGAAAACAGTGAAGGAAATACAGAAAAGCCCAAGATTCTGAGTTTTGACTGGATGCCCTCTTACCAGCGTATGCAAGTCTGACAACGGTGGCTTCATCCTGGGCCAAGTGTGCAATGCCTGGCAGAATGTATTCTGGGTAAATGTTAATATCATTGCGTGGCACCTCTTTGACAAGAGCAAGAACTTTAGTTAGTGTCCTCACAGATTCTGCCCTCACCCTGGGCACAGAGTCATTGCTGAAATGTAACAGATAAGGAGTAATACGATCCAGAAGAATCTCTACACTTAATCTTGGTGCTAAATGAAGAATCAGTTCCAAAGCAGCCAGTTTTGAATCACAGTATTTGAGAGTCTGTAAACAGGAAGTTATCACAGACACTAGAATAACCAGCCCATTCTCTTTTGTCTCTCCCTCGGCTTTCTCCGTGCGGTCGTGCCCACAGAGATTGTGAATGATGTTGTCCAAATCTTTACGTATGACCAATATACGCTCATCTGCCGACACAAACGTTTCCTTGGCAAACTGGGCCATGTAAGGCTGAAGGAAAGTGTAAAATATTTCAGGAAATGCATTGTTGCGTTGCTGTTTCAAATAATCTTCAGCCGCTAAACGTTTATCTGGCTCCCGGTGGATCATCTGAGTGACCTTGAGAAAGGCAGAAGTGGGAGGGAGAGGGAGAGAAAGATTAAAGGTTTAGACATTTGTAATACAAAATAACCCCAAAGCCCAAACCCAAACAATATGCAATCTGCCACCAAAGTAGGTGAAATAAACTGCAGACAGACCACACAGATGGTTCTAATGCTGTAGTCCATCCTTACCAGCTCTCTGATACTGCGGTCTTCAATTTTGTTTAGGACTTGATCAGGGGAAAAGAGGCCATTTCTGTAAGCCAAAAGCTGAGATAAATCAAACAAGGGTACACCTTCTGTGAAGAGTTCTGCTATTACACAGCCTGGGGAACAAAAGAAAAAAAAAGTCAAAGATGTCAGAAGATTATAAACAGATGCTTTAACTTTATTTTCTACATGTGGACAAGAACAAACCCTAAACGACTCTTTGCTGAATTTAAAATAAGGCAAATGAGTTGCCAAATTAATTTGCAGAAAAGAGATAACATCTCACATTCCAAAACCTGGCTTTTACACTTGATCTTTGAAATATGTCCCAAGTAATTTATTACAAACATGTCAACAACAGAGGAATCTGCAATTAGGAAACATGAGGCAGTAACTTCAGCCAACTGCCAGCTGGAAAATACATTACCAGAAAAGGAACCCACATCACTGTCATGTGGAAAAAGAGTGCTGGTAAGTCAGCATGGATTGGGCAGTAGGTCAAAACTAAGCAGCCCTTTTACAGAAGGTAAAGAAATAACCTCTGCTTCCACAGCAGATGCTGGGAGACAGCACATATTCACTCACACAATTGCTAAACACAGACTCCTCTGTGTCATGTACATGACACAAATCCTCTTCAAAGAACCCAGTCCAGCAGTTTGCTCCCAGTGGTCTGCTTTATCAGTGGAGTGTCCTGGAAGTTTGGCCATAAGAGCAGCTTGTAAAATGAAATAACCATTTACTTTAAATCCATATTTTCAATCACTTTAAGGCAAAAACAAAAAGGTCAAACTTTTGGCTGTCTAACTGCTCAAGACAAGCCCAAGACTCAAAATAGGCTCCCACAGTCAAACTCTAACAAATATTTGTGAGCAAGACTATGACAGGAGCTTGCTCCAACTTCCTGCTTGTGGGGAAAATGAAATGAGAACAGGCTTCTAAGGCCAATATTGCCAAATGACCCTGAAAGCTGTCTCAGCCCCCAGGCAACTGGACCACCGACTGGTTCCTTCTCTCAGGTCCCATGAGGCACATGCTTCTCAGCCATGAGAAGATGTTGATCTGTGCCTTGCAGAACCACCTCTTTCCCAGAGCAGAGTTGTGCCATAAAAGAATAGTTTGTGATTTCCCTCCTTGGATAATGGTGATGCACTTAAGTTTTGTAGCTTACTATGTTGTGTCTGTACATTTTATGTGAATGAAAAAGGTTTGGGGTTGGGTCTTATGCTTAAAATACGCAAGTTTTTTGACATGTTGTTCTCTAAGTCCACTGTAGAAAACCAAACCAAACTAAAACACCATCAAAAAAAAACCCAAACCAAACCACCAACAACAAAACAAAACGAAAAAACAAACCAAACAACAAATCAACTTTTCTGCATTGGATTATACAGTCAGAAACAACACACTGGTCTCTCCTGATAGCTCCAAGTACCTGCAGAAAAGATATCCATTGCACGTTTTAAGTCCCCTCTTGTTCGCTGATTGCTATTTGCCAAGTCTACCAAAGGAGTGGAAGGGTCCCGCATGTTTTCCAGCTCTGTAGCAAACATACTGCCATCGACAAAGCGCTCGGGAGCAATGTAACACGTTCTCCTCCGTGATGTGTCAAAGAAATAATTGAAGTCAGCAGGATTGTCTTCAGGAAGGTACGTTGGTTTAAAACTGGCAAAGTCAGTTAGAAGAACCCAGTTCCAGCTGGTGACCATGATGTTCTCTGTTTTAATGTCCCCATGGCGGACTCCAGACTTGTGCGCTTGGTCCACCGCAGTGAGGATCTGGAAAGCGATCCACCTTTTCTCGATGTTGTTCAGGAATGGCCTGGTACTAATTCGGTCATAAAGGTTGTCCCGTACGTACTGTCTGAAAAGCATGGCGGCCTTCTCGGACAGGGTGGCTTTCTGGAAGGGAAGGCAGTTCTGTGCTGAATGTAACCTTATCTTCAGCTCCTCCAGCTCCTGCTTATAGCTCGTCAGGGGTAAGGTCGGATCCTGGATGGCAAACACCTTCACGACTACCAGCCCCTCCCGGTGCTTGGCTCTGGCCACCTTGAAGAAGCGGGTGCTCCCCAGGCTCTTGTCATACTCGAAGTCGTGGATGTCCGAGAAGTAGCTGTCCACCGAGAGGATCTGCGAGGGGGCGATGCCAGCCAGCTGGTTCCCCATGGCGGCAGCTCCTCCGGCCGCAGGCCGCGCCGGGGCTCTCCCGCGTCAGCCTGGGGGACAAACACAGCGCAGGTTTCATAGCGCCCGCTGCCCTGGGCCCGCCTCGCCGCCCCGGGCCCGCGGCCCCCGCTCCCCCGCCCCGGGCGGGCCCAGCCGCCGCCGCTCCCTCCGCCCCCAGGCCCCGCCGCCGGGGCAGCGCCGGGCCGGGCCCGGGGCAGCGGGGCCCCCCCGCAGCACTCACCGGCCCAGGCAGCGCCAGGACCCCCGGCCCTGGAGGCAGCGGGATGGAGCGGGGCGGGACCCGGGGCGGCGGAACCGGCACGGCGGGGCGGGCGGGGAAGGGGCGGTGCCGTGAGCTCACATCCTGCGAGCGGGGTGCGGGCTGGCCCTGGCGGTGCGGCCGCAGTGCCTGCCCGGGCCACACCGTCACCGCTGCCCCGCGATGCAGCCTCGTGATCTCCCGATGAACTGGGTTTTTTCACGCTGCTTACGTTCTCTGGAAGGGTTTCTTCTTGATGTGTGCTTGTAATGCGCATAACAGAGATGAGTTCGGGCAGTTTTGAAGTTATTTTCATCTGTTTGTTTTGCCGTGCCAAGTGAGAGCTGTGAGCCTGGTGCTGAGCCAGCACAAACTGTGTGGGTCGGAAGGTGCCCAGAGGAGATGAGGTGTGTTGGTAGAACGGGCCTCGGAGGCATCAGACAAGACCTTCTCTCGGCAAACGGGAAAACAGCTGCCATGCATCCTTCTCCTGATGCTTAGCACTGGCCACCTGTGGGGAGGCTTTTTTAGGTGACTTCTCTACTAAGTCTGTCCTGAAGGGGTTTGGTATATCTGAAATATGAGAAAAAGACTTTTCATTGCAAAGACAGAATGAAACAAACCCCTTATTGTTTGATATCCTTATTGTTTGATATCCTTATTGTTTGATATCCTTATTGTTTGATATCCTTATTGTTTGATATCCTTATTGTGCTTGAGAGCAAGGAGGAGCCCAGGGCAGAGTTTGCTCATCATTCCCTTTGCCTTTTCCCTTTGCCATGTTCTTTCTTTGCTACCTGTAATGTATTACTAAAGATGTGGTATTTGTGTCCTGTACACCAGTGCCTGTATGCTCAAAACTTACCTTAATACATGATTTCCACCAGCCATGCATGAGGTCACTTAATCGTGTATTCTCCAAACTGGTTTGGGTTGTGCTACTGAGGGCTTCTTGCCAGAAGGACTCTCCCACCAGCAGTGGACATCCGGAGAGTCAGCCTTTCCCAGGGCAGAAATCTTAGCCCAGACCCAGGGTTACAGTGAGGACTGGGACCAGGGTGAAGAGAGCAAGAAGTGGGGAACCTATAGGCATTAGATTAGTGCCTAGACACAGTTCCTTCTAGAGTCATAACTATTGTGCCATTTTTTCCCTTTGGAATCCCATGATCTGGACATAACTGTTCCACTCACAAGACCTTTACCTATATGGCAGGTAAGTGCCTGCATCAAGTGTTGCCCAGGGGGATCTGGAAGAGAAGGAAAATAGAGTCCATTTTCTGCTTTGCTTGAAGCTCAGCATGTTGGCTTCACGCTGTAACGCTGTAAAGAGCACTGTTTAGCTCTTGTCAGTGGGTACAGAAGGGATTGTGGACTTGTGACTCGTGCTCCTTTTTTGACTTGAAACAGCCAGTGAGCTAATGGTACCCTGTTCTGATCACTCCCAATCACCTAAAACGTCATTACCTCCTTTTAGGACATAACATGGATGGAGAAAACTGTGTGGGGAGAAAAGTGAGTGGCTGCTGAAAGTCTGTATCTAAGCTGGATGTTGATTGTCTTCTAAGTTAATAAGAGGGTAATCAGAAAGTTTCCATTGGCTTGTCTGCAAAACAATTATGTAGACAATTATATTGCTCTCTCTAATAGAAAAAGTAAATGGATTTAAAGCAGAAAGTTTTTCTCAGTTGAATCATATGCAAGGAATATAAGTTTGGAAGAAAGCATCTGAGGCTGTTCAGTAAGCATAATTCCCATGAAAATGACTTTAATTATGCTCTGGCTGTGTGTTCAATGAAGAACAGAATGTGTATTCATGCTGTGACTTACTTCCTGCTCAAATCACTGAACTATGACTGTAGCTACAGCAGCCCCCAGTTAAGGTTTAGAAACTGTAAGGGTTCTGTCAGAAGAAGGCCAGCCCACCCCAGTGATGTGCCTCATGCGTTTTGAACAGAAAACACATTACCTCTAGCAATGTAAGAGCCTACACCTCCCAAAGTGTAAAAAAAGCAGGAGTGCTTTTGCTTCCACTCGTGACTGAGCAATCATCTCAGTTGTGAAGGGATGCCACAGACTGCGTGGTCAAGCTGCAGACTTGGTTGGAGAGGAGCATCTGTCAGCCTCTGCAGCTTAGCTGTGCTCTCCTCCCTTTGATCATAGGAGATAAGCTCCATTTTCAAGAGGGTAGAGCTTTTTCATACCCAGGGCTCTTTGTAACAGCTGCAGGCTGAGCCATTAGTTACTGTCTCCTGGCTAAGATGTATTATTGTCTGTGCACACTGTCATGCTGGGCTGGAGTCACGATTCAAGCCAGTTTTTTAGCCACCTGTCTTAGGGGGATGGCCTCCCCAGTACTGCCATGAGTACAGCATGAGTGGGCACAGGGGCTGAGACAAATACAGGGGCACATTTTGGTACCCTGAAACTGGAGTTAAATCTAGTTAAGCTAAACTGGCTGCAACAAGTGGAGAAGGTGCATTTGTGGCTTTGGAACAATAAAATGGAAGAAAAGAGTGACTCGTATATATGCTCTCCTTCCATTCCTCCTCATACTACACTGTCTAGGTGATCCTCCAAATCAAAAATAAATAGAAAGCGAAACTTAATCATTTCACCATGGCATCTTTGGTCAGCATCTATTCAGATGGATGCAAGAAGTAAAAAGAGACACTTAGTGGTGGCTGTTGACTGTGCTGAAGTTAACAGAAATTATGTAAGCTCCCGAATACATTGTCATCTTTTTCCTTGTCTCCCAGATCTGTTTCCCTTCTAAAGCAAACATCCTTGGGTATCTATGCAAATGATTTTGCCTTTCATGATTTCTTGAAAATGTCAGAACTCTGCTGCTTCTGCAGAGCTGAGCTTAAACTCTCAAATTCATATGTTTTCCTGAAAATGGCTTGGGAGGTTTTAATTTATTCTGATTCTCTATGCCAGGATTTTGGATAATTTATTACTTTAAAAATGTTTTATTAATATATCAGTTGACTTTCTCAGAATGGTGCTTTTTCATTGCTAATTTGCAAAGGGATTAAAGATCTGTCCTTATCACCCCTGATTAGTATGTGTTAACATTTTAAAACCTTCTACAACAACATTCTGTGCTATCATGTCTTCTGACAGTCTGTCCTGCTGATTTAGCAGGATTTCACTGCATGCAATATGGCAGTGATCCCAGGGACTTAAATGGGTGAGAGAAGGGGTTTATAGAATACTTTCTTTAAAAGTACCCAGAGCAGGAGGATTGCCTGAAGTTTAGTCTCCAAACTGATGTACTGACAGATTTGTTCCCTAGTCAAGTGCTAATTGTTTTGGAATGAGAATCACTTCCTCCTGGATTCTTCTGCCAAAGCAGAATGTACAAAATTAATTTCACAAAACTTGGCAAGAGACCATATGGAAGGGGAAAATGGTATTTATTTTAAACAAAGTTGATTTCAGTCACTAACACACTGTGTTGTAAATGTCACTCCCATGCACACCCACACCATGTATTCAGAAGCATCCAAACGAGTGTGATACTTTCATACACACTTTTCTGTTTCATTCAGACCAAGTTTAGTATTTCTGCCACACAGTGAGTTAAATTGCACTAGCATGCATTCCCACCATTAGGTTATACGAGTGCAATTTTCTTCTGTGTTTGCAGCTACTTTTAACTTTGGGAATTAAAATGAGGAAGCTGGAAATCATGCAGGCAAGCTCTATTACATGCCTTAAAAACATAAACCCCAAACATACCTGCAAGCTGTGGATAGTGCTTATAAGCACCCTCTTGCAGTGAGAGTGGAGCAGTAAAAATGCTTTGCTTTTTGTTTTACAGAGCTATGGAAATCCACAGGGAGGAATCTCAGCCTGTTCTGAACTTCAAATGAAAGCTGAGTAACTCTTTAATCTCAAGGACTAAACTGTGTAAATTTCCCTTTTCCCACATTTGATTCCTCTGCTGGAAACTCAGAAATGGCTCTTCTGTATTAGCCACAAGTCAGCAAACGGTTACCTTTGCTTGGCATAAGTCAGTTCTAATGCCAAACAACTTATGCATTTTATTTTATTTATTATTTTATTTTAATTTTTATTTAATTTGACTATTTTATTTGATTTTATACTATGACTATTCAGTCTTCCTGTGAAATCCAGGGTACAAATCCCAAATGGTGCTCTGAGGCAGCACCTCCTTGGGTACCTATTTAATGTGTTCTTCAATACAGACACCAGCCCTCTGCTAGAGGAGCTGATCTCTGCCAGACCTGCTCTCAGTTCTGGCCCCAGAGCGGGTGGACCACAGGGTGTCAGTGCTGCCCCCCAGCCCTGCAGAACTCTGGGTGGGAGAGCGGGGGGCTCGTAGTGCTCCAGGGCTCAGGGGCTCCCAGCCAGATGTGATCTCTCTGACATGTCATCTCTCTGAAACTTCAAGTGTTTCCAAGCAAGCAGGACTCTGCTGGAAGCTGAGAGGTTTTGTGTTTTTCATCTGTTTATTTTGTATGCTGGTAAGAGTTTGTGAGGGTCTAACAGAGTGGCCAGCACGTTTTGGAAACCTGTTTTTACATAGGCAGGTTTCATGGCGAGCGGAAGCCCTCCCAAAACAATTGTAACTCGCCATTTCCAGGGCTTCAGCTTCCCATGCCTCACTTGTTCCTATCTCAGCTGGAAATAATTTTACCAAGAGACAGAGGCAACTGTTCAAGCACCTGCTGACAAAAGGCTGAGTATTATGTTGCAAACTCTCCTTTGCTGGAATTGTAGAGGCAAAAGATAGCACAGAACTGGGATTCAACATAAAATTTCCCAGAAAAAAATCAGCAAACAGGTGCTGGTTGCTGTGAAATCTGGATCAACTTAAAAGTCATTCCTCTCTTGCAAGGGCGATGATGATATATATGAGTGTGAGCTCTTTGAGAACAGGTACACTTTGAAGAAAGCCTAATGAGAAAACTCAGTTTACCTGGCACACAACTGACAGGAGAATTGGAATGGCAACATCTGGGGAGGTGATGCAGAGCTGGGAACATCTACTTGGCCAGTGCTGTTAGTTATGGGAATGCCAAGGAAGAGGACAGTGAAATAGTTATGGCCAGTCCTATAACAGCCTTATTGCCCTCCAGACCCTTGTGTGAGAGCAACCATGGTGATACTGGGTTTATCCCCATGAGAAAGGACTGGGGATAGAATCACTGCTCTTCTTGACGTCCTCATGTGGGCATACAGCATTAAAAACAGTTGCAGCTTGTTCTTTCAGTGACAACTTTCTGGCAGAGACAGAAGCAGTAATGCTTATGCTGTGATATCAAACAGTGCCCATTTTTCTCCTCCCTTCCCCGCTGAAACACTAATATATCAGGGAAATCCACTCCTAGAGTCTTCTGTGGTGTTGCAGTCCGATTGTTTAGCTCTAAATTCTGATCTGAATACAGCTAACATTGTCAAGAATTTTGATTTTTCAAATTTGAGAGGAAAATGATTGATTCGGACCCATCTTTAGTGAATGATCTATTAGCAGATGCCAGGGATAGTTAGACAGATCAGAACATAATTATGTACCTCAGTGCAATATTAAGTTGTTAGTCATTCTTGCTTAATGGTGAAATGCATGACAGTTTCTGGTTTTGATTGGCATCTGCATTACCTGCTCTCAGTAAACAGATTGTTGGCCTCCTTTTTTTTAATAGAAATTTGCATGCCATCTTCACCTTCCACACAATCTCGTTACCCAGCCTGCTTTAATATGTGATGCAACTAATAAATGAGCAGCTGCCGTGGCTACTGTAGCCATAAAAATACAAAGAAAAGCTCTTCAGCTTTTAAGGAGTGGCTGGAGGCAGGTAATTAACCACAGCTTCACTTCTTGCACGCAAAGTGTGTGGAGAGCAATGCACTGGGCTTCCCTGTGGGTTTTACTTTTATGAGCATGAACTTCAAGGATTGCAATGTCACTGCCATTTCTGGGTGCAGCAAGAGGATAAGAGAAAGCAGGGCTGAGAGCTACAACAGTCAACAGATTCCTCTCTAGCAAATCCAACTATAATTAAGCTGTCAATAACAAAGGGGTCGTAAAAATATAATAGCAGATTAATTTTTGAATTCCTACTCCTGCTTCCTTTCCCCCATTTTCAGGCTTTACTCCTTCATGCTGTTCTTTCCACTGCTTCAAGAAAAGTACCTTTAATGCATCCAGGAGTAGGAGGATGTCCACCAAAAGATCTTGGCTCTTTTCATATCAATGCATTGTCATTTATGCATCTTAATACGCTGGCCCTCTATTTTTAAAGAATCCCTGATATTATAGAGCTGTTTAAAAATCGCTTTTTTAGCATGCAAGGTAAATCACATTCTCCTATGTAACAGATTATTATTTGTCTGTCAGCCCACAGTAAGAAGTCTGATTTCTGCCCACTGACTTCACTGTGAAGTTCTTAGTTGCCTATAATGAGGGTAAAATTGGGTCCAAGAGTGTTAAATTATATCTTCTCCAGCACAGAAGAGCACACCCAGACTTTCATCCATATCATACTGTTTACAAACAACAGTGAAATTCTTTTTGGGTTTCACTGAGCCATGACAACCTGATAGTCTTTTAGAGCTACAGATTGGATTTCAGGACAGAAATTGCTACTACCAGCTAGTTTGAATTCTTGTAGAGAGAGGCAAAAAAATCATCCAGAAATGTGCTGCAAACCTACACATCTTCTATAGTCTCTTTGTCTCAATAGCAAAAAAGTCTTAACAGGAAAGCTACTGGTATTGGTTTATTGGTTTTATCTCTGTCTCTCATGTCTCATTGAGAACTTATTCACTTGTCTCTGAAATTCAAATCATTAGTAGTTGCTCTTTAAAGGTTGACAATAATTTTAAGTTGCTATAAAATTAATCTGAAGCTGAAGTTGCATTTTCACTCTTACTGTTCAACTAGTATGTTTTAAAGTGTTTGGGGCTTTGGGCCAAGCATTGGTATAAATCAAAATAAATACTTGGCTGACTTACTTGGGTATGTTCCTTCAGCAATCTGTTTCTAACTCACAGTTTGGCTTTCTTTGCAGCTGGGATACCTGGATCTTTTCCTGCCAGCTTTCTTTTTAGTGTTTTGGGGTTTTTTGTTGGTAGTTTTTTTTTTTACATCTTCTGTATGAAGCAAAAAATTATCTAGGTTCAGCAGTCTAACATTGTGATTTCTCAACACTTCAGTCAAGAGTTTTCAAGTTTCTTTGACTTTTGCCACTGCAATCAACATGTTTGAAAAAAATACTGCTTATTACCTAACTATATAATTAAAATTTTTCTGAGACAGAAAATTGTGGTGATAACTGCTGGCATTGACTCACACTGCTCTTTGTGCACAGCCTGCCTTTCTGTTGACTTCAGTCAGGCTGCTAATGTAAGGTTTGCAAGCCTCTGCAAAAAAATATGCACAGATCCTTCTTATAGA
Source organism: Manacus candei (assembly GCF_025592945.1). Classification (NCBI taxonomy): domain Eukaryota; kingdom Metazoa; phylum Chordata; class Aves; order Passeriformes; family Pipridae; genus Manacus; species Manacus candei. The sequence goes on along the minus strand of NW_026138074.1, from coordinate 3,623,960 downwards.
AGCCCTTGTTTTTAAAATCTCCATAGGTTTCAGTCCATCTCATCTCCATTCTCTCCCCAACTCCTCTTGATTTCCTAACTGTGTTTTCTGTGGCCTCACTCCTGAGGCATATTTGAGCCTTGCATAATGCCTAACTGGGGACGAGGGAAATAGCAATGACAGCTGGCTGTCTCAGGTGGCTGGGGAACTGAGTGTTGGGGAATCAGTTTTTTTCCTTGGTCCCACCATCCCCTCCTACACCAGCACTGACCATGGAAGCCAGCTCAGTAACTGGTAGGAACTGCAGCTGACTTGGGGTGGCTCGATTCCTCTAGAGAGGTTCAATTTTAGATGTTCCCTGGGCTTCTGCAGCCTTTAAAAGGATGAGTGGGATGTTTTGTTGTCTTTCTGTTGTTAATTGATTTAAGTGTCTTTTAAACTAGGGGATAGCAAGTGAAGTGAAATAATCATCTCAGCATGTTTTGAAAATACTTTGAAGAGCAGCAGAGTGCAACCTACAGGGAAAATATGTCCCGTTTTGGGATGTTTGTATTTGCAGCTCTGGGTCATTTGGAGAATCTCTCACCATGCACACTGCAGACCACTAGAAAAACAAATGCAAAATGAGGAGCTAAACAGCTGGATTTTCTCCTGTAGAAGCATCCACTGGCTAATACAGTCATTTTGTAAAACAATGTATTGCAACTTGTTCCAGTCAAACCTGAGTAGTGAAAGGGTAGTCAGAGTGAGCTGGGGGGTAGGCATTGCATCTACATGGCTCAGTTCTGGCAAACTCGATCCAGCTCTGAGACTGGAATGAGACTTCAAACTCCTCTTGGGCCATACTTCTGCTGCAAAGCCATCTGATGGCAAAAATACAGTAGGAAAGAGTTATGGCAGATTGGAGTTATGGCAGATTATTAAGAAACATGCCTGTGTAAGGAAATGCATCTTCTTAGCAACACGGAGCCAGGCACAATCCTTTTCCTTGTGCTTTTTGACTACAGTAACAGGTTCTGCCTCATACAAGAGCAGTGTTGACCATCTCAAAACATTTGCAGAGGAGCGAAGCACAGCCAAGACCCACTCTCCAGCATGTGCTGCAAGTCAGCTGGCACAACAGCACTGTATGAAGAAAACATCTTTCCTTCAGTAAAAAACTTACTGCATTAGGAGCAGCAGGATGAATTCTGCTGTGCTTCCATTTTAAACTAATTTTATGTTAGAGTATAAACAAGATTATTCTAAAGTGAGATTTTTTCATTCCCAGCCTGCAAAAGATTCTGTTTTCCAGCTGCTGGAAAACAGAAAAAACATTCTGTTTTCCAGCTGATCCTGTTATGAACTCTCTCATGTAAGAATTGCCTCATTATCATTAAATGTTGGCAGCTCTTAGATTTGAGTTCTGCTTCATAAATTCCAAAAAGCAGCTCAATGTATTTAGAAGCTATTTCCCTGTTTTAAAAGGAACTGGAGTTTATTCCAGGACTCAAGCCAGATCCCTTACAGTTTAAATGAAGATAGATTGCCACAAGATTATTTCAAAAGATGAAGAAAATTTTTTGCAGAGCAATTTCTCTCTTTTTTTTTTTTAAAGAAACAAGAATTTGTGCTTTTTGTGTTTTGAAGAACAGTGAATAAGTCCATCAAAATTGCACTATTGTGTGTGCTCACTAGTAAAGTGGTAATATTGTAATATTTTTTTCCCTTGGCAGAAGGCAATAAAGGGCCAGAATCCATTCTCCTTGATTCTACATACCAAGTCCATAGGGTTCAGTTCACTCCAAAATAAAGTGAAGCTGCTTAGGAGGAACTAATGATGAAGTCTGGTGGATTTCTCTCATCAATTTTTAATTTGAATATAATCCAGGTTAATGTTGAATACTTTAGGTCAGCTCTGTGTTGTTTGACTTCTATGAAACAATGAAAATCTCTTCTAAATCATGATGGGCGGTTACTGCGATTTTTCACTTTTGTTGGCAGACTGAATAGTACTGAATAGGAAAAAAAGGCAATTTTCTTTTCTTACCTAGAAAGATTTAGGCAGAGCAACACAACAGATTTGTACTGTTATTCATGTTGCATATGCCCATAAGAAATAGAAGGGAATTTGCTATAGGCTGCAAAAATATTCCACAAAAATAAATTTACCAAGGAGAACATCAGTTCCAAACTGTGTACCCTCCAAATATCTGGGAATTCTGCCTGGGCAAAACAGTAATGTTGGATCTTAGTAGACAGTGTTACGTGCATGATGGATTTAAGTAATAAATCTTTCCAAAAGGAGATGGAGAAGGGAAAAAACTGTAATGCAGTTGGGCATTTCTCATTTTCCATTAAAAACTGTCTGCTTTCAGCATGTCCAGGCAGATTTAAAGAGATGAAAGGGTCAACTAAACAATGATTGTATATGTACATAAATTAAGGCATGAGAGCTTCCAGTAATTTATTTTAGCTACTAAAATGCTGCTGTAATTTTGACTTTGAGAAAGGAAGTGCCTTAGAAGGATCAGAAGACAGTATCTCATGGCAAACAACCAAAATTGGATGAGTTCAAAGATGCAAGAGGATATGTATTCAGTTTGTTGAAGGGGGAGCATGCAGCTGGGGCCTAATAAAAAGAAATAATTGAATTTATTTGATCTCCTAGGGTTCTTTCCCTCATAATCTATGCAAGACAGCATTTTTTGGTGTTGACTTCTTTTTTTTTCCATAACATCTTTCAAAACAAGGCCTAGTGTCAAGAACTCCTTCTTATCCAGCGTTAGCCCTGACATTGCATCCCTTCTGTACTGCTTCTAGGGAACTGCACAGTAGTGAGGACAGCAGGCCAGCTGGGAAGGCCATGACTGGACCTGCACTATGGGTTTCCCATCCATATAGGGCAGAAATATATGGAGAGGGAAAGTAGCAGGTCTGACATGACAGTGCTGGAGAAACTTCTAATTGAATTAATGCTTCCACCAGGAAACCGTTGACTCTCTACAGGGACTTGTTTTATTATCCTAACCTAAAATCAAACTTTTCTCATCATGTCCTGGCTGGAAGTAGAGTACATAAAACAGGCTGAAATTCCAACTGTGGGTATATAAAAAGATTAACCCTAGTGCTCTATTCAGCCATTGCTTTGTGTTCCTTTCAGTTGAGAGGAAAAGGGGGTTTTCTTCCAGTTTTTCTTCAGAAAACTTGTTAACAATTATCATTTCTTATTGCAAGAAGAGCTGAAAAATTTGGCATCTGAACATCATCACCTTATGGCATGTTGTACCTGAGCAAAAACCTACCCTCACTATTCAGAAAACCAGAATCCATGGAAGGATGGTTTGAAGCATGGCACTTTGAAGTGCTATTTAAGCTGTCAGTTCTCTTTCCACACATGGTTTTGAATCAGGGATTTCAATTAAGCACTCACATTAATCATTCTCAAACTAATCAGTGAATTGATTCCAAATCTGGCAGCCAGTCAGTGTTGATACAAGATTTTCTGCACGTATACTCACAAATTTTGTTTGCACAGTATTTTACTGCAAATATAGAAAGGCAAATGCAGTTGTCAATTATAAATGAAATTGAATCAGGATAAACTGAAGTGCAAAACTGGTGTATATATGCTCAGCAGCCTGTCAGTATAGACAAAACTACCTGTGAGTTAATGTCTTATTTGATTGATCTTCTTGTAAATAATAAATCACCTTTTCTTTCTGCAAACAACATGAACCATGTTCATAGTTTGTGATTCTTTACATTATTCACAGGTTGACAGAGAGTTCAGAAACTCAGGTGAAGAAAATATTCAGTATATCCTATATGGTTTATATTAAGATTCCATGCTGATCTTTTGTACATAAGCCTTCCTATTTTACTAGCAGATTTCCATAATTTTGTATTAGTCAGGGAACTCATGGTCTTCTACATCTTTGGGGCATTTCCATACTGTAAGTATTGGAAAATATGATTTGAATAACAATACTCATAGAATGGTTTGGGTTGGAGGAACGTTTAAAGATCCAACCCTCTGCCACGGACAGAGACTCCTTCCACCAAAACAGGTTGCTCAGAGCCACATCCAACCTGGCCTTGAGCATTTCCAATGGTGGAGCACTCACAACTGTTCTCTGCAACCCGTTCCAGGGCCTCACCACGCTCATCATTAGAAGTGCCTTCCTTATATCCAATCTAAATCTTCCTTCTTCCAGTTTAAAACCATTGCCCCGTGTCCTATCACTACAGGAAGGCTGGAATCTTTTTTATTTAAGTAATGCATACAGTTTGCTAGGTACTTCAGAAAGTAAGAAACTTCTAGCAGTGCTGTTACACTTTTACAACTTCTGGAGCTGATGTGCCAAGGAGTAAATTTTTTCTCAGGAGCAGTCTGACTCAACATGGCTCCTAGAGAAACCATGTCAAAAGAAGGGAAGAAAAACAAAAGGTGCAAAGAGTACATAGTCATCTCCTAAAAGACAAAATAATCCTATTCCTCCTCTGAAGACAGTAACAAACAGAAATCTGTCTTTGTAGCTATAGGTGGTTACTTTCTAGCCTTGACATGCTTCAAAAAAAATTATTTCTGTGATGTAGCCAACAATAACAGGCTGTTATCTGATGAAGACAGTGGTACCTTAAAAGCCTTACTGAGTGATACAGAGCTGGGTCTGTGTATGTTTACTCCAAAAAATGCCAAATGACAGGATGTCCCTGCATAGGAAGGAAATTCCATGTCTCATTGGAAAAGTTTAGTGGCCAAAAAGAGGAAAACAAAAAACCTACCATGAAAGTAGAAAAGAAGTTTGAGATTCAAGAAGCACAAAACAAAGTCTTGATGATGTACCCCTTTCTCCCAGTCCTTTTTGTTATCTGAAATATACCTTCACAAGTTAGAAACTTTGTATTTTTTTTCCTGCATAAAACCTTACTAATGTGTTCTATTTGTTACTTGTTGCCCTGGGCTGTCCAAGAGTATGCAGGATAGATCATACAGCACAGATCCCTGCTTTGAGAATGGAGCAGTGGGGAATACAGAGGATTGCTGAGGCAGGGGAGAAAACTCGGCAGGAAAGGGTTTGTGTCCATGCCTTTTTCTTGGTGCTATATAGTGAGCATGGGGAGGGTGGGCACAGAAGTAGGGGACAATGACAGAGGCAGGTTTTATTGCACGATGTCCACTTCATCTTTGGCCATAACAGTAGGAACCCTCTCTCCTCACCCTTTCCAGTACAAGATCCAGGGTCCTGAGTGCCCTGGGGCAGGTGCAGGTGTTTCAAGAAAGCTGAAGATCATCCTGTTTTTGCACACCCTAAAAATCTCCACAGGAACAACCAAGTTTGGGTTTAGGTCTTGAAATTACATGTGGGCTGCTGAAAGTAAAGCTACTCATTAACTATTCATTAATTCCTTTCTAGAAGTAATTTAATCTTCTACTTTTTTTTTCTCCTCTCAAATAGATATCTCTTCTTCTGGTTTCTGTGGCAGATAATCTGCAGGGCTAAATGGAAATTGGGTTTATGCCCTTATTTCTAGAGCGTTTTGGATTGGTGGTGTACCACTGGGAAAAACAGTCATCCTAGCTGCTAGGAAATTTTAATAATGATTCAGCCACTTTTCTCTTATTTATTGTGGACTTCTTTCCTTAGTTTCATATTTTATTTTTCTTAATCTAAACATCCAATTTATAAATATATAATTATTTACTGTAAACAAAACATGTATTTCTTCCAGTAGTGATTTATAACAGTTATATAAAATTTAAAAGGAAGAAAAACAGCCTGGTGTACTAAGGAACATATAATATCTGCAACCTATCTTCTTAATTGCTCTACCCCATACTATTCAGCACATAGGCTTTGTTTCTGTCACTCAAAGACCTGCAGGAACATCACACCTGCACATCTGATTACCTAAAGCAAAGCAAATCTGAACATTAATTCAGTAGAATCCTCTGAACTGCTAGACTGACAACTCAATTAAGCAGCTATTCTGATAAGGAGAGACAAAATTGCTTCTGAAAAGACTTGCCATGGCATAAAGTAGCCACTGAAGTAAAACTACTGCAAAAAAGAGATTGTTGACAGCATTTCATGTCTTTGGTATTTATTTCCTTGTTATGACTAGAATCTCTGTTTGTGAGGGAAGTTTGGCATTTCACACTGATTTCTGAGCTTGTAATACTTAACTCCCTGTGTAACTGGATGAATATATCCCTGTTAAGCAGTTTCACTGTCATTAAGTATAATTGTGCTAAATTAGCATCCATGGAGATGTCCTCGTTAAAATTTTTTTTCTATACCGGCCATTATATACAAATAACATAATCTTGACAGACAAAACAAAAACAAAAACAAAACAAAAAACCAAAAAAACAAACCAGAAACCTGAGCATTAGCTAAGAGAAGAAATTTGTAGTTGCTTTTCAGAGCAGCAGGCAGGGAAGTGGCTTCACACCAGCATCTCCTGGGACAGGGAAGATTACTTTTCTCAGCTAAGTCAACAAAGTGGTCATGGGCTCTGGGCATTGCCATCTGATACAGGTTTTTCTCTAAGAGAGATGTGTGACCGTTGCAGACTGGGTTTGGCAGAGTCCTGATTTTCAGAATGCTCGGCTTTCTGCGTGGAAATTATCTGTAATACTGTTGTTTCTCTGGCTTCCTCTGAGCCCCATTCACAAGAACAATTTGCCATAAAAATTCTTCAAATGATTCTCTTAAGAATTAATGTTGGGAGAAGGCTTTTTCCTTTTTGACCTGTTATGCTTAACATCTAATTAGCCCATGGTGTCAAGACTAACATGATAACTCTGTAGGCCAGACATTTCTCATGAGGAGTAAGGAATAATTTAAAACCATCATTAGGAACTGCAAGGTCTGGAAAGTGGAAATTCATTTTATCTATAACTTTAGATAATTGTGCTGCAGTATTCCTTCCAATTTAGTGCTCATTTCTGGAGTTACTAGGTAAAATAACAAGCTGACATCTGTACTGTATCATGTGCTTGATTACCTGTATGCAAAAAGTGGCAAAGAACAATTTCAAGTGATTTGATGCTTGATGGAATTTCCAATATAATTAATCAGCATCTCAGGATATTAAACTGTTTGCTTAAGAAGGATTTTTGGTTAATTGAGGTTCACTAACTAAGGTTACATAGAATGAAGAGCAAACTTTAGTTTGGCACTGAAGCCTTGCATTGAAGGGTATTTCAGAGGATTATTTGAAAAAATGTTTTTCATATCTAATAATTAGCCTCTTAATTATCCTTAATTACTAGCCATTTGATTATCTTTCTTCTCATGTCCAGTAGGCTAAACTGACAGAAAATTATTTTACATAAAAGGAAGTGTTAGAATTGGTCCTTGCTTACGTACAAAGAAACTTTGAGTAAAAAAAAAATCTTTGATTCCATTAACGTTAAAATCTTATTAATTCATATTCATGTACACAAATCAAACAAACATATATTTTGAAACTAGCCTGATATAATCTATCTTTCACAATATGCTTCAGTCAAAGCACCAGGACTGCGTTAGACAGGAAGGAAAAATTAATTCCAGAAAGAGGAATCTCTCTGATCATGCCTCTTCCTAGTCATTCAAACCCAAATACCTCCAACCAAGAACTTCACAGCTAATTTTAACAATTAAGGAAAAAGTGTGATGGACTTGCTCAGGTAATCAGGCCAGATGAACTGAATTCTCTGGAGAATAAGGTTTTATAGCACACTATTGCCTGACAGACAAGACCATTTATGCTACTTTTACTGCATGGTTAGAGGAAAAATACCACCACGTAATAATTGCTTTTTCACCAGCGGCACCTACCTCCTACATACCACACCTTCATTCACACTTCTTGGCAACTCTTGTGCAACAGCACAAAGATCCCTATATTGGCCTGATGTACCAGATGGGACACCTTGGCTAGTGCTGAAGAATAGAAGGCAGGTTTTGTAGCATTTTGCTTCACTTTTTCACGTGTTAGTAACAGAAACTCATCCTGAGGTATAGCATCACTCCTTCTCCCATGCCAAGCCTTTTCTGAACATGTTTGGCCGGCTTTGCAGCTGCAACAGTCATTTTTTCTGTGATATCTATAGACAGGGACTAAAATAATACTGTCAAATCACCCTTCAGATCTTGTGAGTAAGGAAAGATCTGCAAATGTGAAGGGCTAGTATAATATTTTATAATACCATAGTATCATGTAATGCTAGTTCCTGGCATTTGTTTTAACATCCTAGTACCACAACATTTCTATAGACTTTCACATCAGTTTTGAGTAAGGTCAGCAAAATTTTCTTAGGAGCTAATGACTTTCAACATTTCCTTCTTACATTTAGTTTCTAATTATTCCTTGTTTAATTCTCTTTGAAAATTAATGCTCTTTTCCAGCAATGAATGAAAGAACTTGTGTTTTACATGGTTTTTATATTCTTATTTTCATTTTCTTAAGAAATTGCAGGATGAATGAATAACAGGGGCCACATGTTGACCAACAGATTACTGTCAACTCAACTGACCACTAGATTGGCCCACGTGTCCCTCAAGGAAGTTGTGTAATTTCCATCCCTGAAAATCTTTGGCTACAGAGCAAACAAGAGCTGTGAGGAATAATATACACAAAATTCAGGACAGAGCAACGGTTGATGCTGATGCTTCTCAGACTTTACAAATTGAAGAACAAGCCAAAAAGCAAAGAAAGATTTATCTTACTTGGTTTTATCATAATTGTTTTCTTGTGTAACTAAACAACGTGTGGGTTGAAATGGGTTATTGATGCTTTCATTTTTATACTGTTATTTTTATTTGTTCACTAATATTTGGTGGTATATTTTGCTAACATTATGGGATTTTAATTTGTTCGGTAAATGTGCCATCTAAGCTTTGATGAGCCAGTGGTGAAAAACTGTTGAGAAATATTCAACTAGATAAATTCTACAGATCTTTTCTATCCATTTGCTTTACAACTCTTTGATATGTTGTCATTTGCAAGTAGTTGTTCTTTGGCACCCGACTTGCACCATTCACTTCAGAGTATGCATTCACTTCAGAATGAGGATGCAAAATCTTCCCCTGCATTCCCCTGGTCTGTTTACACACTGTTAAGCTACCAGGGCAAACAGAAATGTTTGCTGATGCTGTCTACATCTCAAATTCCCATATTTTCATTATTTCAATGACCTTTCGTGTAGCAACTGTGTGTAATGTTTGTAAAAACATTTCCAAATTTTGAGGCAAGGGATTTGTCTATAAATTCTCATTTGTTTCTACCTGTTTTATTTCTGATGAAAGGTCCTGATTGACAAACTAAGTGTAATCCCTTCAAAAAACAGACTAGATAGATGCTGCCTTACAACTAATATTTTATGAGGTGTTTGTGAACTCCGAGTCAATACGAATGTCAGCACAGGAAATATATTTAATCTTTCTGCACAGCTGTTTTTATCAAGCTTCTTCTCAACCATTAACAAACAGCTGATAAAGCACTCAGGGGAACTTCTCATGACACATACTGAAATTGGTTTGCCCAACCTGTCCCTTCTCTTGCCTAGTGGAAGGTTAATGCTTTAAATTGGTCAGAGAGTTTGAGAAGATGGACAAATTAAGGAGCAGTTACACAAGTGATAAGAGGTGTGGTCTTAGCCCACCATCTCATATGAAATGAGAACACAACTCATTTCACTGGAAACAAGACCCCTCTTTTAACGATGGGATGAATTTTGTGATTTGCTACTTTATATCAATAGATCAGCCGCTCCAGATGGAAATTCTGACTCACAACCAATGGAGTTGCAGGAGAAGTGAGGGCAAAGAACTTCCCACCCATCTGCAAGTTCCAAAGGGAGGCTGTAGCTTGGTAAATGTTATTCCTGACTAATGCTTTAAAAAGACTAGGCTGAAAACCTTATCTCAGTACAATCAATAAGGGCATTTCCATTATTTTCAGTACAATTAGAATTTCATGCTGAAGAGGGAGGAATGTAATTTCAGAGTGACTTCCTTGATGTTAGAGACCATATGCCCATGATTTACCTAGAAAGTTATTTTTCTAGTCCTGGGAGTTTCTGTTTTTCATTTCAGTCAAAATTACTCTATTGACAATATTTATTCATGATACATTGCTTTGTAAGATACTCTTTGTTTGCTGTGTTTACCTGACAGGGTAAATGATATTTAGGGTAAAATGTTTGAATTGTCCTTTGGCTGAAAGCATGTAAGTGTTGCTGATTGTTGTTCTTTCTGGCCATTTTTGACCTTAAAAGGTACTGAGGAGGGCTTCAGTTCTGGAAATACATACGTGAGTGAAAAAAAGATACCTTTTGTATCCCTGTTTTGTGACCTGAGAAATGATATCACAAAGTGAAGAGTGTTTTACTATGAATTTATGGCCATGTTCATAAATGGCATCCTATACCATCCCAGTGTAAGCCCTCAGAAGTCTGATGTGACTTTACTGGAGGTATTCTGTGTTTATATAGAATCGTAAAATCATTTAAGTTGGAAAAGACCTTTAAGATCATGGAGTCCAACCTCTGCAGATGTGCACGGGAGTCAGGCAGGCATGGTGATGGAGCGGCATGGAGCAAGTGTGAGCATGCAGGGAGGGAACTAGGGGAATAAATGTTCCCACAGCAGGGACCAGAACTGCTCCTGTCCTGCAGGGTGAGAAAAGAGTTGCACAGGCTTCTCAAAGGAGAACCAAGCTGACCTGAGGATCATGCCTCTAAAATTTGCTGACAGCTTTTCCTCTGCAGTGTTAAGACCCAAGCCAGATGGAAAAAGATTCTCATCAGAGCAAATTCACTGGAAAGTGTCCTCTGATACCTCCAGTTCAAACTTTTGTGTTATTTTATAATTCAGTATAATAATTACAGCATCACAGAATAATTCTGAGTTGGAAAGGACCCACGAGGATCTTTCAAGTCCAACTCTTAAGTGAGTGGCCCATGCAGGGATTGAACCCATAACCCTGGCATCCTTAGCACCAGGCTCTGACCAACTGAGCTAGTCTCAGGGCCGTATAAAGGTTCTTTAATATAAGCTGTAGAAAGTAAAGCCTTTCATTTGTAGCCAAGATGTAACATGTGCAGTGCTCTTGTAGAATGCCTGTTTTGCCTTCTAGTGTCCCTTCAGCTTTTGGTAGAGAGGATCACAGCTGAATCTAAGAATGGAAGTAAGGCTTGGTTTTCACGCTTTTCTCAGAAAATGCATGTGGTAAACACTCCTTAGGTTACCTGTATGTCTACTTCTATGCTACTTTTATGTTACCTATATGTACATGATTGTCACTGGACAAAATACATAAAGTAATTTTGCAGCTCAGTTACATTTAATAGCTAAAAAGTTAGAATCTAAGACAGTGGGAAGAAAATGTTTTTATATATGGCTATTCTATCATCACTATGCAATGAATCACTGATAACAAAATCCACTTTACAGAACACCAATGTTCATTTCATCACAGTGGCTGTGATGAGACTGACTGGGTACTGGGACTTAAAGAACCTCTTATCCTTGGGTGAAATTTGGCCTGTATTTCCAGCTGCCTGAGATTCATGTCTTGTGAGCAGACAGCTCCTTGCAAATGCATCAGATAAATTATGCACTAATACTACTACCTTAGGTCTACTACCTTGGACCAAAAAAAAAAAGGATATAAATACTACTTTTCTTTTCCCCAAAAGTGCTTGCTTCTATCCACACAATCTTCTTCTATTCACACAGTACATTTATTTCCATTAATGGGCAGTCTGCACACTCATTTCATCAAGGGTATGAAATAACCCAGTAATGTTGAATCAAATTCTGCTATGGTAAAAATAAATGTGGACATCTCCTATATGCAGCCTTCCCAGATGGTTAATTGACAGTTTAGACAAATGTTGTTTTCTTGCATTGTTAATAATTTTTTGTGATTTGTGTCATAATACATTTATTTACAGAATCTAGCATTACATTGACAGCAGGGAGTACAGTGTGTTTTGTAAGGTCAGCTTGAAGATTGTTATTTAGAGCAGAGTCAAAGGCTTACGAAGAAGATAGGCACTTAGCTCCCATGAGGTGATAAGGGAAATTGCATTGAGACAACAGAACAGGAGGTTAGCTTCCTATGCTCTGGAATAGAGAGATATGAGAAGCAAAATGCAACAGTAGTAAATCACGGGGTAATGGCATCATGTTATTTCATGGAATGCCATGGAAAAATAAATGGAAGGACACCATTAACCCCACTAGAAACTCTATCTTGAAATGATCTCCTGAGATCATGAAATGTAACTCTTCATTCTCCCACTCAAAACTCACAGAAGCTCAGAAGCATTCAATAAATTGATTGTTCCGTGTGCAGGAAGCCCTTGAGATCAGTCTTGCAAGGAAAATCCTAAAATGGAGGTATGAGGAAAATGGAGACTTCCTTTTTCATCAGTGTTTTAAAGCCAGCAGAGCACCTGGCATCAGTTTTCTGCAGCAGATGGGGAAGTGGTTATCTTCTCTTACAGGATAAGTCACTGTTGGAGAGCAACAACAGCCTGAAGTTGCTTGTAGCAACTTTGGATAGACTGGGAATGTGCTGTATGTGGTGCCTTAAGAAGGGCCCTACGGCATATATACCCAGCTAGATTTGCCAACAAGCTCTCATGAGCATTTTTTGAAAGCCGCTCATATAACAGAGTGCATATAATGCCAAGAAAAAATATTCAGGGATGAACCAAGCTTTCCTGCACTTCAAAAGGCAATGTGACTAAGGTATAACAGTGCAGTGTCCTAATCCCCAGTGTGCACATTCCCATTGCAGAGGCATGGGGAAAAGTCCCTGCGTTTGATGCCAGTAGTGGATGATATAATTTTACTGATGTCCTGATCTGTCCCAGCTCTTCAACGTTACTTCTCAAATTTTTCTCATAATCCATAGTTAACAAGCATTTCCCAGCTATATGCTGCACTGAATATCCCAAATACAGTAACTGTATGGTAATTTTCTTTTCTAACTGACAAATTGTGTACTGTTTCTCTACCATGAAAACTTGACTGAGTCTGGAAACAGCATTTGTGCATATTTGGTGGATCATATCGATCATAACGGGGAAAAAGCCAGGAGAAGGCGTTCTCCATAGAAACAAGGTTACAGTGGGAACGTCGAGTCTTCTCTTGGTGATAAATGGCACTTGACACTGTGATTGCTCTGCTCTTGTAGTCTCTGGAGGTGTCTCTATGCAATAAATTTTTTACTAACATGCCCTTTACTTTCCTTTTTAATCTGCTCAACATTTTGGCTGCCAGATTTTACAAAAGCAAAACACATTGTATCATTTCTTCCCAAGAGTCCTTTTCCTAGTATCTCTAAGCCTGGGATTTTATATTTGCATGCGAACACAGTAAAATCAAATAATTCAAAGCAACTGATACTTCTACAGCTACACCAGATCAAGGTCTGTTCTCAGTTACCCATAGGAATTCATCAGTAATGTAGCTACACATAGTTTTTTGCTTTTTAGGATTCATAAAGGAATTCAACAGACAGAGGAAAGATAAGAAGGGGAGCTCATTGCTACAGGATGCTGTGGGCACCAGCAGTTTATATAGGCTCTTAAAGGAATTAGAGAAATTTATGCACAAAAAATTAATCTGGGCTGCCACACCTAAAGACACCTCTTCTGGTGCAGGAAATCCTTGATCTGGAGAATTCTGGAAGCTGACGAAAGTACCTCAGGGAAGCAACGTTGTGTGCCTGCTCTGCTCTTAGTTCTGTGTGCATCTGTTAAAAGCCATGGCAGGAAGCAGGTCTCAATGGAGACGTACTCTGATGGGGTAGGGCTGCTCTCATGAATCCCTTAAGGCAAATAGTGAAGCCTACAAAGAGAGCTGTAACTTGTGATACAAGAACAAAACAATACTCCTTCTGTTTGGCAGAAGTGGGTGAGGACAGTCTCTCACCTCATATCATGACCTTGAGGGCACCCCCCATCCTTCCTAGGGGTTTGACTGCCTGGGCTCAGGGCCAGTCTGGTGCCCTGTGACACAGACAGTGGTCTTAGGGACAGAGCTAGGAGGACTCAGTGAGGTCCTTCCTCACGTCCATTCATGCAGAATCTGGTTTTAACCTCAGACTCTGGCTCCCTGGGTCCCAACCAGTCTACATGGCAGATGCATCACAGCCATGCCCACGCTTGGCTGTGGACTCTGCTGATGCATGCACTGCCCCTGACCCATGAATTAGCTTCCCAGCCTGACCCCAGACCTGCCTCATCACCCATGAGCTTGCTGTGCCTGGCTGCCCCCCTCCAGCCTGTCCTGCTCCCTCCATGAGGGTGGTGGGAGGGGCCCTGGCTGGTGGGGCCATGCCCTCACAGCTCCCAGATCACCCATGGCTCAAAGCTACCTGCTTCTTTGCCTTATAGCTCACTCCTTTGCTGTGACACACCAATGTCTGTAGCCCTCTCTGAGGTGTGATGTGCCATGACCAAGTCGTTGACCCAGTCTGTGATCCACTGACCACTGAACATGAAGTAGGTGATGAGTGGTTGGTGTTTTGTTCGCTTCTGGGTTTTGTGCACCTTTAGCTGTGGGGCATGGGCACAACCTCCAGCTGTCATACACTCTGCTACCCATCATATTACCTGCTTGCTTTTCATCATGTGAATCTAGCACACGTGGTCCCACACACTGGGAGAAAAAGTAATAGGTGTGACAGTAATATGGTTGATCACGCAGCACCATGTATCTTATAATTCAGTGACATCTTCACAGAGGTTCTCCTAAAAGAATTTATAAGGTTGAAGGTTACCATGCTAAAAACAGAGGAGTTAAAGGTATTTGTGGATGTGGCTGCTCAATGAACTTCAGCAGTAATTGCAAAGTGACTGAGGCATGTTTTGCCTGGGCTTTGTAGAAGTTTGCCAGGGGGTTCTTTTGACTTCAAACAGTCAATGATAATGGAATGGCCTGGGCTGAAACATGGCTTATGGCTCACTTGTGGTTGTAAGCCAGGATAATAAAGATAATAAAGATCACTCCAGCTACCAACAGGTTGCGTATCAACATAGTGTTCAGATTAGTTAATAACACTGCATACTTTGCAACTGGAATATGTTCATCTAATTTGCCTCATGAGACAAAAAATTGGTTGCAGGTTTTCTCTTCCTGCCTTCCTTCCTTGAGAATTCAGTGTCAAAGGAAGCCAGTGTCAAACTACCCCGATGAATTATTATTTCTGTGCACAAAACACATAATTCAGGCTTCATCACCCTTTCCTGTTAACAAGTTTCAATGCTGTTGGAGAATGATCATTTCTATGTAACCTTCCACCTCTGCTGGAATTGAACCATGTTCAGACCAGGATGAGAAAGGACATCAAGTAAGTAATTTCAACAAACTGATTCTTTTGGTAAAGCATCAACTTATATTAACAAAACTTTTAAACATTCAATATTGAATCCGTTCTGTGGTTTGCTTCACTGTAATTTTTATTTTAATAAAAAATCCATTTATTCATCTCTTCAATATGTCACACTTCTGTTTCACCCTCATTATAACTGTGCTCAAAAATTTGGGCGATTTTTCCTGTCTATTCATATTTCTGCTGGGCCTAGCCTCAGAACCTTGTTCTGTTTTTCTCTACCTGATTAATTTATGTTTCATCCCTTTCCTTTTTCTAAAGAGTAAGTTGGGGATTTTCTTTGTAAGTAAGTCATCATATGTGGATTCATTTGCATTTTTGCTAATTCTATTTCTATTTCTTTTTTGTGTCTATATCCTGCCCTGGTGTTTTAGGTCAAAGGCATGATAAATGAATTAACAATCCTTTCCCTGTCTGCCAGGATAACTGCTTATAAAAGTCTGGTTTCTAATTCCTAAAAGCTGATGAGGGACCTATGCCCTGAAGCATACAGTTTGATATCCCAGCCTGTACCCTTTCTAATGAATGTTCCCATTATACATGCACTTGTCCAATCTTCTTTTGAATCTGAGTAACATTTGACCTCGGAGATGGCCTACAGGAAAAAAAAAATCCACATTTTAATCAATTATTATTAAAAGGAAAATATATTTTAAAAAAAATACTTTCTTCCCATGTTTCAGATATGCTGTGGCTTCGTTCTTCCCCTGTGCAGAATAAAAGCAAATAAGAGCTCAGCCCTTCTTTGCTGTACCTCGTTCTTCCATAGTGTCTCTTATTTCCCTCTGTGTCTATCTCCTGCTAGCTCTAAATAGTTTGCATCTTTTTAGTCCTTTCTCATATGAAAGCTTTTGTAGGACTATCCATGACCATTGTCTGTCTCATGTCTTTGCATTCCTGCAGCTGGTTTTTGTGAGATGATGATATATCCGGCTATGGGTGCCCTCAGTTAGACATATCCTTAGTTTCTTAAATGGAAAATAATACTGCCTCCTGTCATTCTCTAGGCACATTTTTTTGATCATCCGTGCATAATGTGAGCAATAGCTTCTGCTTGATGTCTTTAAAGTGGCTGTATATCCTCTGCACTAGAGATCCAGGCTATCCAAAACTGACAGATAATTCAATCCTAAAATAATTTTTGGAGTGTGTACAAGGCAGAAAGAACAGATTGACATGCAGCTACTAGGAAGAATGTCCTTTGATATATAAACAGATAAAGTCTAAATCAGTGATAATTTTCCAGAATCTATTTTCTGAATGTATTGTTACTTTCAAATGCCATTCTTCAAGTCAGACATTTGCCAATTTACAACACGAAATTCAGAGCCTTTTGGGCAAGCTTTTATTTTAAACTATCATGCTGATTCTTACTTTTAGTTGTATGTAGGTTTCTGACACATTCTTATTTTAATCTGATCAATAGATAAATGAACTGCCCTGAGAGATAGATCTTTTAAAAATGGAATCTTTTATAAAGTAAGGCATGGGTTTTTTTCAGTAGATGCTAAGCAGCTGAACTATTAATTGCACCTGGAGTTTCAGTGGTTCTTGCTCACTTGGTTCTTACTCTCCATCAGCTTTCAAATGACATATATGCTTTCAATTAGATCCTTTATACCCTGTCATCGGCAGGATTCGCATTCTCCACCGTAGGATAAGTCACGTTTCATACACTCACACTATCTCCTCTCCTTGCTTTCTTACTTCACCGGCCTCAAATCTGTGATGTTCACAAAGACAAAAGGGAAAAATCTAGAATTACATAGCAGTACTCTCCTTAAATCATAGGCTAGGTCTTTTTAAGTGAGAGGAAGGGGACCCAAGGTGAGCCCTTATAAAGGCAGTATTGCAATCATTTTCCTTTCTTCTGTGGTGTTCAGTAGTCACATAAAGGGAAATGTTCCCAGAGGAACATTTGGGAGGGCCTTTGAAAAGGAAAAGAATTATAGACCACGGGAAGATGGGAAAAAAGGTTAGTTGTTTTTGATTCTCAGCTGTTGAATTATCTTAAGAATGGTAGCTACATTTAGAAAGGAAGAGTCATAAGAAGATGTAGAAGAGTACATTGCACAACAAGTTTGAATTGCTAGAAAGGTGCTACTTTCACTGTAGTGAAGAGTCTCCTTAATTTCAGGGAAATGTTGTATGCTTAATCTGGCAGAATGCATGTTGAATTTCCATGTTATCTTTCCCTAGTCTTATGAGAGGGATATTTTGGAAAGCTAATGCTAAGTGTTTAAAGGTGAATTGCTGGAATCAGATTCAGTTTGAGAAAGACTTTCCTCTTGTTTAGGTGTGGAGAAGAGGCAGATATCTTAACAGTAAGCAGCACTTCTGGCTCTCATTATAGCTCTTCTGATAAGATTTAGGGAAAAAAATAAATTTCTACAGTGTCTTATGGGGCTCCTAGTAAGAATGTGTCTTGTATCCCTAAGTACATCTGCAGATCTAGTCCTTGATGTCCCGTATGCAATTTCTATAAAGCTTATTCTTGAATAAGAGAGGACTTTCTCAATAATGTGACCTCATGTGTCTCTGATTGTGCCTTAAATAAGTGTGCCTGTTTAGGACCTGGACTGTACTGCACTGCAGGTGTTCTCCACCTTAGGCAAACAAGTGAAAGTGCTTTTGCTTAAAGCGCTTCTGAGTAAGAGGTGGAAAGCATTCAGATGAGTCCTCCTCAGAGCTGGAAGATCTCTGTGTCTGAAAAGAAGAAAAGTAATGAGAAAAGGCCCCCTTCATTGCAATGCTTCCACTCTTCAAGCATTTTCTGCTGGCTAGGAACATAGTGGGATTTTGTACAGGCTGCCTGATTTCCTGTATTTGAAGGCAAACTTGAGGAGAGCTACTGCACAACAATTTCATAGGAAGATTAATTATGCTAGACAGATGAGACTGTGGGGATGTAATGAGTTGAGTCTTGGATGAAAGAGTTAGGGGTGAGAAAAAGCTCAGCTGGCTGCCAGGTTCACAAGCAGTGAATTTCAGCCTGGCCCTTCTAGCCCTACTGCTCCATCAAGCACCCTAAAACTAACCCACAGTCCTTCAGTACAGTGAAGAAGATGTTTTCATGCTCCTTTGAGACACATGTGAATAATTAGTTGAACTTTTTTATCCAGACAAAGTTAATAGGGTGCAGTGTATTAGGTGTTTAGTAGACAAATAAAACACAGTGGATTTCTGTTATCTAAATCTATCATGGCTTCTTTTTGCTATGCGTGGTAAGCTCCCTCAGGAAGAATTCAGTAGGAAAAAAGCCTTTCTCTGCTTCATAATCCTGTAATATGAATACAGAATTGCCTGGGCTACAATGTCAGGATAATTAACAGTGAAGCACCAGTGGTGAGGGAGCTATCAAATGGGATATCTCTGAATCAGTATTGGGTCTGGTATTAATTAATGAAAGCACTAATTAAGGTTTCTATTAAACAATCTGGAAGATAAAATGAAGCACGCATTGATCAAATTTGTAGAGGCCAGGCTGAAGCTACAGAATGATTGATCAACAGATTTTAGAGCAAGAGGCAAATTTTAAATAGGGTAAGATTTTAATTTAGATAGATTTAAACAATGCACTAGAGGGTGACACTTTGTAAAATGGAAGGCTGCTGATTAGAGCTCATTAACACAAAGAACTTAGGAGAGTGGGTAACAAATGGGACCCAAATCCCAATACCATGAAGCTTTAGAAAGACAAATCGCTTTCCTGGCTATAGAGAGAGTAAAAGGGAGGTCATTTGTAGGATAGTGGCCATAATAATAGCTATTCTGTGTTTCTAGTGTGGCAGTACAAGTGTAAAGCTTCAACCTGTTATCCTTGTGAAATAAACTCTTTAATTGCGACCTCAAGGTTGGATGGTAAAGGAATAAAGTTTCTGAAAGTGATGTCAAGCTGAGAGATATGTGTACGCAGTCTTAGAGGCATGTGGGCACAGTGTGCTCCACTGACAGCCCACCTCTCAGCCATGTGGCACCTGATTGGACACCCTGCATATGATCCATTGATGCTGACTTCTGATGTATTCCTTTACTTGCCACAGTGCAATGGGAGGAAGCTGCTTTGGCCATGGAAAATGTAGCAGGACATAAGCCACATAAGCAGGCATAAGTAGGAGTCTCAGCCTCTGTCTACCATCTTATCAACCTGTTCCTTCCAGCTACAAAGCTGAATAGACATTATCTTCTGACTGGGGTTGGGGGAAAGCTGGTGAACATGAGTAGTGTGTCCAAGGAAAGAAATTTTGAGAAATTTTGCTGTTTGAGCTTTATTTTACAGCTGGGGTCTCTTTCTTCTAAGAATGACTTCTAAATTGAAGCCCTGGCAAGGCAGAGGTACCATTGCAGGCAGTTGCTTCTCATGACTTTGTGTTCCTAGAAATAAGATGTCATTAGGAGGAAAACGGGGTAGCAATCTACTTCATGCATGTGTGGGAGAGATAGTAAAAAAATCTCAAAATACTTTGACATCTAGGAGGAGTTATGGACCAGATATCTGGTCCAACAGATCCAAGTAAGGTATTTGCAACAAAACTTGTAGTATATATGGTTATTTTATGCCTGTGTAAATGCTTCTACACAAGAGTCCTGTATTATCTTTGAGAAGCATTATGAAAACTCAAGTAAATTTTCTTGTGGTAAAAATAATATTATATTTCAGCACTGCACTGACAATGAATCTATACATTTGCGAATCAATTTACTGGAGACCTTTTTTTTAACAAGATCTTCTTTTTTAAAGTGCACTTATATTTACTCAAAATCAATAATACCACTTGCATATCCTTATGTTTTTTATAGTATTAGCTCATAATTTCACAGAATTGTAGAATAGCTGAGGTTGGAAGGGACTCCTTGGAAATCTTCTAGTACAATACCCATGCTCAAAGCAAAGTCAGAAAGAGCAGACTGCCAGGACTGATTGCAAGGGTTTGAATATATCTGAAGACTCCACAACCTTTTGAGCAGCAATTTTCAGTGCTTCATCAATAAAACAGTGGTTTAATAAACAAATAATTATATTAAATGGAGCTTTCTGAATTTCAGGTTTTGCCCATCTCTTCCTGTCCTTTCACAGGAAGGACAGAAGCTGAGAATTCTGGTTCCTCCTTCTTCATTTCAGCCCCTCAGGCTGTTTATATATTAAGAAGATCCCCCTGAACCTTCTCTGCTCCAAACTAAACAGTCCCAATACTCAGTTTCTCCTGCCATAATAGGTATTCCAGTCCCTTAATTATCTTTGGGGCTCTTTTCTGAAATTGTTCCAATACACACATGTCTGTATGGCACTAGGGAGCTTGTAGCTGGACATGGAACTAAGGCTGAATCATTAAAATCTTACAAAATCTAAATCAGTGATGCATGTTGAAGATAGAGTTTGCATTACTCAAAATAAAAAAAAAAGGAACTGGATCAAATTTTAACTAGAATTGAACTAATAAATCTTCACAAGAACAGAAAATTATATTAGTTGAAAATCTTAGGCTAACAGCTCTGTTGGAGTTGTTATTTATCAAAGCAATAAGGTGTGGGGAGATGGGGGAAGAAGCAAATTCTTATTCTGACAGTACACAGACTCAAAACACAATACTTGCTTTATACATATAGGATATGATTCAAGGACCCAAATGCCATGGCTTCCTTGGGATAAAGAAGTCTTGGTTCAAGGAACTTTGCAATGAAAGGTTTTAGAAGACAAAAGTCTCTGGCTGAGATGCCAAGATGATAGGAGAAGACAAACAAACAGCTCGCAATGAGCAAGAACTACATGCTGCTCCCTGTCCTGCTGCTAGCAGTGAGTAGTAGGGCAAAGTCTGTTTGTTGATTAGCTTCTTGTTATATGTGTTTTCAGGGTGGGGACACTGTGGTATATGCATCTATATAGCTATACACATATACCTATATAGATGCATATGTATCTCTAATTTTTCCACTTGATGAAAAGAGAATTATTTACCTCTTTTACAACAGGATCTGGATGCTGTTTGTGGATTTTGGCTGCTAGTGATGTATTTCATTACTGTCATTAAAGATGTTTATAATACAAGGCAGAGGGTTGTCTAAGTGCTGTGTGGGAGATACTTGATTCACCATGCATGATACCACAAGCATTAGTTGAACAAATAGGTTAGTACTATTCTTGTTGATACTGGATAGTTGCCTCAGAGCTGAGGAGTTTAGTCTCTTTTGTTTGCTGCTTTCTGAGCACATAATGGATCACTATTTTAGTAAAAAATTTGGTTTATTTGTAGGTAAAGCCAAAATGTTTAAATTTCTTTCATTTTCTTTCAAATATATCATGGCATGAGAAGTGAGGGGATTTCTTTAACAAAAACAGGGCACAACAAGAAGAAACTGTTCTTTCAGGTGTCAGGATGCATGTTTGGAAATTTTGTCACATTATTTTACATCAGAGAAAGGAGCACTTTTCGCTAAAACCCTTAGACTAAAACATTCTGACAGCTGATATGGTATATTGAAGGCTTGTCTTTGCTTTTCTTGGCTTGTTACTTCCTTTCTTATAGGGGGGTGGAGGAAAAGAGAACATTAGTGATATGTATTACTGACTTACTCTTGATAGTGCAAGTTTTTCCTAGTTAAGGAATCTTTATCTCTGTTGCAACAGAGACTTTTAGGAGCTAATCAAGACAATGTAGAATTCTGACACTGGCCAAGGCCAAGTTACAGAGCAACCAGATGATGGTCCTTGTACACTTTTGAGGCTCCAGCCACCTGGGTTACTGCAGATGTCTCTGTTTGGGCTCAGTCAGTACCCATATGTAGCACAGAGAGGTGGGTGTAGAAGTGCCTGCTGAAGTACTGATGTTAGGCCTGAAACAAGCCTACATGGACAAGTGGTCCATGCCTCTGGAAGAGCTTAGTCGTGCACTTCAGAACTTTTCAAAGGAGCATCTTCAGCCTGGTATGACTTTTCAGTGAATGGCATAAACCACAACACCCTAATTTTAGGTAAACATCTGAGGTTATACAAAACAAATATGTCCTAGTATTTGTCCATTTTAAAGGAATCATTACAGCAATGTTTTCCCCTGCTTGACTCTTTTGTGCCTGTGGCTTGTGTCATTGGTTTTACTATTCTTGTTCTCCTGCTTATAGTGATCCTGGCTTTGCAGAGCAATTAAAATTCTCATGCTATGATGTGTCACTGATCTTCTTAACATCCCCCTGGCTTCACAGTAACAAGTGTACTTGGCAATTTCCAGCGCTGACAACTTCAGTTTTTTTCCTCTGCTACTCAGGTGGTCAGACCCACACAAATGCCAACAAATTTTATAAAGCACAAAAGCAACGTCTCTGACTCAGCAGGGCTTTGTACCAAAGTGAGGGCAGGAGAGGTGTTGTGCCGACAGCCCAAAATTGGCTGGCATCTCTCAATGGGAAGTGAAACAGCAAGATCACCTTGCAAGCAGGCCTGGTGCCACCCAAACAGATGGGCTGAAGTATAAGCAGCCAAACAGTCATTTAGGAACACAAAAAGGATTTGTTGAAGGCACATTTCCAAGCTCGAAATGTCAGAATGGTTGCCTGTGTCAAGCCTCCAAACCTGAAGGGAAGGATATGTGCAAGTAATGTGGGATGAGCTAGTGCTGAAAACAAACATGCAAATCTGTTTTGGATCCTTTCCTGAATCCATTGAAAGATTTTTTTTTCATAGCTGTGAGACCTAGAAAGGATGAGTGGGAGAAGAGTCCTGCAAAGCAGTATTATTTCCCTACCATGTGCATCACTTTCCACAAACTGTGCTGACAAGGTAAAGAAATTATTTCTTTTGCCTCCCACAAATGTTGATGTGCAGGAAGCACATAACATTGCTCTGGCTGGCTAGTCTTTAGCAGCTGTATTTAATAGATTCAGGAAAAATTCTGTAGTATTAGCCAAGGTCTAAATCATAGAATCATAGAATGGCGTGGGTTGGAAGGAACCTTAAAATAATTTATTATACATAGGAGCATACCCTATTAAAGAATTAAAAGACTTAATCTCCAGTGGCTGTGGAGTTTTATTGAGGACTGAATTGCTTCACTGTAATAAGAACCTAGCTCTGGTACTTTTCTACTTAAAAGATTGACAACAAAAGAGAGGGGGAGACACCAACCCAAACTTCTGTAACTATGAAACTCAAGAATTTAGGATGATAATTGACGGAAATGTGCTTTGCTGCTTTTCCATCCACTACAAAAGCCAGAAAAATACTTACTACTTGTCTGCTGATCAAAGGTGCAAAGTAGAGAAGGGCTCACAAAGATAAACGGAATAACTTAAAAGGAAATGAGTTTGCAGGTAAAATTCAAAGCCCCAGTTGCAAGCTAAGCTTTATCTGAGCTTGCATTGTTATGCCTTGTAACTGGTGCCTTGCAGTTCCAGTTTAGAAAGTGGAGAATGAAAGAAAGCATTAATCTGGCTGAAATCCACATAACAGGATTGTATGTGAAACAAAAGTGAAATCAGACAGTGCAGCTAGTGAAATACCGCTTGAGGAGGAGGGGGGAATATGCTAGAAACAGCAGTTTTCTAGCCTCTTTACTGCAGCTGAACAAGCTTTAAGAAGCATTAGGAGGGGTAAAAAACCCAGGACCTACTTACTGTTATTTGATTTTTGCAACAGAATGTTCTTACCAGAAGAGCTGTTAGAGCACAGTGCCAGGGAAATGATTTGCATTTGGTGGAACTGCCCCTCAATTCTTTCAGCTCACGCTGCCCTTGTGGCACTTTAACACTAGTCATTTGTTGTAGGCTCTGCATTTGATGTTTTCATTTTCACCAGTTCCTCTGCAGAAAAGGATTGTGCAACAGTCGAGGACTACCAGTCTCTGGGAAGAGGCAGAAAACATGCATTCATATCTCAAATTCCAAATACGGAAGCAGTAAGAGAAATTGCCTAAATTATGGATAATCTGCTGCATAAATCTGTCTTCTCCTATTTTATAAAGCTTCCTATCCATGCGATTTGGAAACTTGTATCGACAGTGAAAGACAAGAGAATTCAAGAAAAGGTAAAAGCAAATTAAAAAATCCCTTCAATTGTAACCCTGTGGGCTATATCTTAAAGGGAGAGGATCAGAAGTTTAGCTGAACTGTTTTCTAGATATCAGTATCTGTGAGTAATGGCTACGTTTAAGATTTTTTGAGAGCACTGTGCATTTGTAAAAATTTGCTCTGAGAACAAATAATTTTTGATTCCAAGGAAATTACTGGACACTTAAAGCAATTGGGGTGTGAGACTGTGAAGCTTTAAATAGTCATTACCTGTCTGTTGAAGACCGCAAAAATCTATATTTCAGTGCTGTCATGAGCTGTTTTCAGTGTAATTCAAGTTCATCTTGAATCACTCATGTCATACTACCTGGCTGAAAAAAATTGCTAAACTTCCTTTTATTTTTGATAGTCTTGAATCTGCTTGTTATACTAAGGGGGGAATATTTGAGAAAATTAGTTCCTTAATAGGTATATAAAATAAACCAGACTTTCCCTTTTTTAACTTTTCTCTTAGTCATAAACCTTACGCTGTGCTGTTCTCTGCTGTTCTGTAAGGGTTTTATCTTTGCTAATAATTGTTCATTTTTCTGAGATCGGGTGTATGGACTGGTTGGTATTCAGGCCCTTTGTCATGTGTAAATAAAAGGTTGCAGTCTTGGCAGTAGAGCTTGTACCCTAGTTTCTTAAATGTTTCAGTAGATCATGATTTCTTGACTTAAATGGAAAATGAATATCCTTAGAACTGAATTGTAATCTGAAGCTGTTGCTATTTCACAAAGAAATGGAAGCTGTTTAGCATGGGACAGGGAAGAAGTGGTTAGTCTGGAACGAGGCTGTATCTAATGAGTTACTGTTCTTTTTCATCCAGTACATGCTCAATATTAAGCTATGAGGTGAGCATTCAGAAGAAGTCTATAACAAGAGCTGAAATTCTGCTTTTCTTTGAAACAGTTAAACTTCTTTGTTCTTTTTGCATGCTAAATGATACTGAATAGCGTACTTCTCCAAATGAGAGGTCATCAGGCAAGGAAAGACACATTCCTTTGCCATGATATATTTCGGAAAAAAAAGTTCCAGGGCTGTAACTGGCGGGAGGTGGGAGTCAAATCTGCTTTTCCTGTTTTGGTACAGTAATGTTCATTATTTTCTTTCTTGCTCTTAATGTTTTTACAATGGCTAACAGCTCAAGCACTACATGCTTAAAGAAACATCTTACTCATTCTCCTTCGGTTTGTCAGATGATGGCAGGGCTGATATTCACCACATAGTAACACTTGTTGCTTTGACTCTACAAACACTGGGGGGTGGGAAGTGCAGTTTTGCTTGGGAGGTTGCCCTTCATGGTGTTGAGAATAAGCTCTTTATTTCTGAGGATCACATTCTTTTATTTAGGAGGGTACGTCCTTGGGATTGTTTGCTTAATACTGCCTCAATGTCTTCTAATAAATGTTATCAGTAGATAACTGCTTTTTCTTTGAGGGTTTTTGTTGTTGTTTTCTCCGTATTCACCCCTTTACTGATCTCAACAGGCATCAAATTAAAGCTCCAGAGAGCTGATGGATTCATGCTAACTCTGCTATTGTCATGTTCTGTTCTGATGGCTTTCATCTGATGTGCACAGTGATTCTTGTCCAGTCACGGAGGCAGAAATTGCAAGTGAAGGATGCATGCAGAGCTAGTTGCCTAAAACTTTTGAGTTGTTCAAGGTTTGTCCTGACAGCTTAACTTCAAAGGATGCATAGACCAGTTATAACCTGAACATTCATTGATGGAATTGAATCGTTTAGACAGCAGCCTGTAACTTGATGGTAAATTTAATCATTCCTTTTCCATAAGGATGTGAATATCTTCAGTACAGTATACTTCTGACTCTGCTGCTTCTACTGCTGGAAGGAATCCATTTAATCAAAACAAACATTGATGTGGTTATTAGCATATTAGTCTCGAGACACAAATCTTTATCAATATAAAATGAACTCAATGTGGTGCTGCTATCCATTCTCTTTACATTGATATTGTGCACTGAATGTAATGAGGCTTGTTGAAGGACTGCTGTTCATTTTGATGTTCCAGAAAAGTTATGCATCCTAGGAGACTTTTTCTCTGATCAAACATTTAAAATGAAATACAACATTAAAACAAGTGTAATGGCTTCAATCTGAGGTTAGCTTTGCATGCTCACTTTAATGGGGTGCATTTTCCTCTGGAAACTAGACAACTAAAAAATCCTGTTTACTAGTTGCTTAGAAACTGATCATCATTAAGAGCATTAGACATCAAATATTTCAATAAAACCTAAAGCTGTGAAATAAATGCATATTGTTCTGAAAAGGTAGATTCTGGAAGTTACCACAGATTTTTATGAAGTCCAAGAGACAAACAGATTATAAGAAGAACATGTGTATAGATAAGAACATCCAGACTTATACTAAGAAGGATAAACTTACTTGCTTCAGGTATACAGTATGGTTTAGGAAGACTGTTTCAATACTAGCAGTGTATTGAATGTCTCCTTTCTTGGATCACCTTCTGGAATCATTCCTTACTGAACATATCAGACCAAGGAACATGGACTTCAGGGAGTATGGGTATGATCCAATAATGGAATTATTTATGATCTTTGAGATTTTTCTTTAAAACTTCAATGTTTTAAAGCACACAAATCAGAAATCATTTTAACAGGCTTTATAGAAATGGTATGAAAATGTGTTTTGTGGCTACATGGTAGAGTTTCTTTGAGAATAAGTGACATTTTAACAGCATAGTTGAGTTTAGGAGGTAATTCTGGTTAAATGAGGCTTTTATCTAGAATTCTACAGCTATTTCTCATGGGAATATGTATTTTTGAAGAGTAAATCTTACATAATTCTATACATTGAATTTTTCCATTAAAATTATTATGATTAAGTTCTTGGAAGGTATGAGGTATTTAATATTAATTCAGCCTGAGTAAGGAAATGAAACATGCTACTTATTTTGTTGTCAAACATAAAAGATCTATTATTTCAATGTGTTTAAGAGGCCTCTCTGTTTAGATAAAATACAATAGAAAGCATATATGTGGCTTATTTAATTCTGTTTATGCTGGCAGGGTTATCTCCTTTCCTTGAAGTATTTTTTCAAATCATTTGGCAGAGCAAGAAGTAATTTTTTTACCTTTGTTGCTACTTAGAGTGTACCTCATTAGCATTTGAGGAAATTACTTTTCAAGAGTATTGCAATGTTACCTCTTTCCAAAACATGGTCATAAAACTTATACTTCCTGTTGAAAATTCCAGTTGGACCCAGATAAAAAATTTTTCCTGAAAGAAACCACAGGATGCTTTTTTACTTCACAATTAGCTTCCAAAGGGCATGTGACCAATCTTAAAGAAAATTGTTTTGTGCTGAGAAACCACCAGCTCTCCTTCTGAATCCTAGCAGTAAAAGACCTTTCATACAGCCTTTCCAGCCAATACTTCTTTAGAATTATTTCTTGGTTACACACCAGCCATAAGGTGAATGCTAAAATAATTTCTCTAGCTAAGAGTTCATGCATAGGAGCACCAGAGTGATACCATCAGTGAGGTTCTGCACATGAGAATTACATAAGATGGGGTCTGTTCCTTTATGGAAACCACTAAATGAGCTCCAGGAGTCCAGAGCTGAGGGAGATGGAATGATTTGTATATTGTGCTTGGCATTGAGAGTATATGTGTATTTAGCAATTAACACAGCTGCTTTGGCAGAACCCTTTTCAGCCTCTTTTCTGAAGGAAGAGAGCTGTATCTGTTCCTCTCCCCCAGTAACTGCAGAACTTATGGATAGAAGAGTCTCAAACATGTGAAACACCCACACACTTAATGAAAATAAGGCTGGTTGGTAAGAGGGGAGGCATCCTATTAAAACTGCCTTTAAGAGCAACATTTCGTCAAAGATCATGCAGGAGAGAACAATCATAAGTACTTCATATCCTGAAAAAGCTCCTGTCAGTGTTGACGCTTCTCAGATATTAAAAAGAAAAAATTCCAAACCCTACTCTGGAGAACCTATCTAGGAAAATCCTTGACTTGTCTTATCTGGTAGTGGTTGATTGCTGCAGCTCCATCAGTTAATAAGTCAGTCAACCAGAGGACACCAGACTGTGGAGACTAGACAGGATATTCAAAATGTCATAAGAGAGCTATTGGCATTAAAACGTATTTGTCTTTCTCAAGTTCACTATTCTCAATTCAGTCACTGCTTTCTAAATTAATTTGATTAGAGATGGATAATAGCATCTATGCTGAGTTGCATTAAGCTGTCTTTCCTTCAAATCACCGTCCTAACTGTGATGGGCAGGATTTGTAGGTCCTTCTGAGGACTACAGGAACAGAGTACACATTCTCTTGTGAGGATGTTCTCCTAACAGAGCTTGTCAGGTGCTTGCTCATTTAGTGCATTGTTCTTTTGCCTTATCTTTTGTTTTCCTCAGAAGTAGCAACTCTATCCAGTTTAACAAAGTCTTATCTCAAAGTAACTGAGGAATTAACACTGTCTTTGAGGAAGGCAGTGCTCACAAAGGATGGATCTTTAATCAAGGAGAAAAAAGCTCACAGGCTTCATGCAAATAGGATATAAGGTGCACATTTCAATCTGTATTTAACACTTGGAATAGTTAAACTGTGCTCAGCCCATACTGAGTGGTTAGAGGCGCTTATAAAAGACTTTATACAGGTGAAACAGAGGTTACAGTCTTTGTGCACAGTTTACAGACCAAAGTAACATTAGTGTAACTGAATCTGACGTATGTTTGACACACAGTTCCTGAAATTATTGGACTACAGGCACTTTAAAGTAAAAATTCCATATCCTCAAGACTTTTGCAAGAATCAACTCTTCCAAATGGGAATGACTTTAGACATATAGTTAGCCTGGAGATGAGATATTGGGGATGCAGCTAAAGGGTCTGAACAGGACATTACTTTATCCAAGAAAAGAGCTATCAGCTTTTGCTGAAATAGCTGGCACTTGGCCTCTGCACTGAGATTAACAGTACCTCCCATCCCACACGAGTTAACTTCTACCTGGAGGTGATGCTCTCTCTCAGTGTGTATAGGAGGGATGGGATCTATGATTGCTGGTGCTGTAATAGTGATAATGCTTGTATTATGGCTGTGGCAGTTCAAATGCTACTATTAGGTTTAAAAAAAGAAGAAAAAGAAAAAATAATGGGGCACCCTGACTTTGTTTTGCTTCTCTAAAGATTTCTGTATCTAAAGATACATTTGTTGTAGGTGCCTCAAGTTTCCAGTATAAGTGCAATCTATATAGCTATTAATGAAAAATTCATTATAATGGCTTTATCATGTCAAGTTAAGTTTATTTATTAATAGTGGTATTTTTACTTTTTGGTGTGTAAAAACTCTATGTTAAATTTGAGATGACACTTTAAAAATGCTGCTTGCTTTGAATGACTAAGGTGCTATGATTTTTGTGGTTCAACAGAGGCCTGACTAATTTCTCTTATGAAACATTTTCCCTAATTTCTCTTCTTTGCGTTCTGAAGCATAAAAAGCTCTGAGTGCTGTGTATCCCTCAGTTGGTGAATGTCCAGAATCTGAAATACTTTGTGGTTCTCTGGGGCTGATGGATATTATGTTGTTTAATACTTTATGCTTAAGACCATCGTGTCAAAATGATTACTATGTTTTAACAATTCCTTGCAGTTCACAAATTCATTTGGAAAACTCTAAATCTTCTCATAGAGATGTATCCTCTTTGTCACATTAGCTTCTTCTAGGGTCATTTGGATCAATATTTGAGAGACTGCATCAGAAAAAATACCCATTTGGTCTGATTTGGCTTTATGCTAGACTTTCTCCTGTAGTCATAGAAATTTCTGTCAGGATTGTCTCAAGTTTTCCAAGGACGTGTAGATTCTTTTTTTTTTCCCCTAAGGAGATTTTCTGCTTGAATTATGATCAGTGGTATCAAAGCTCGAATGTTTTGTCCTTCAGATAAACATCTTTGTTGAATTAGCATCTTATATTTAAACCACAGTTTAGGTCTTCACTGCTTTTTGTCGGACATGACTACACAATTTTTCAACCATATGCTATCTCTATCTATACAGATATATTTTAAGATGAGCAGGTGTTGGTGTTGTCATAAGAAAGCAGCAACTAATACAAACCACTTGAGGGAAGCACCACGCTAAACAACGATCATGATCTGGCACTGAGCTTCTCCCTTTTTGACAAAAGCAAAAAGGAGCTGTGGTCCCTTAGCATCTTGAAGAACTTATCTAGCTGCTTATGGACTGTGGCAGTTCTTGTCTAATGGTTTACACTATTCAAATTCTTACTGTAATATGTTGAAAACATATTAATCTAAATGGTCAATGCTTATTTATTTTCGGAGTATAAGTTTATGAAAGATCTGCTGAAGAATTCTTACACCATTGACATCTAAAATAGGATAGTATTACAATTAAAATATGATTGTATTACATTTCCTGAAATACTAGTTTTCATTTAGGCGTTTTTTGTGGCACAGATATCATCTCAATCAGATATGGTCAGGTTGGATGGAGCTGTGAGCAACCTGGTCTAGTAAAAGATGTCCCTGCCTATGGCAGGGATATTGGAACTAGATGATCTTTAAGGTTCCTTCCAACCGAAACAATTCTATGATTCGACGATTCTTCACTTAGGCAAGACTTGACTTAGTCTTCACTGACCTTCACTTAGACTGGACTGGATGGTTGCTCCTGACAACTAATGCTTGGGGATGGGGGGGAAGTGGAGCAGGCTGGCTGCCACTTCTCAAATCTAGTGAAATGAAAAACCTTAACAGAATAGGCTGTGCAGTAGAAAGCTTATTCTCTCTTTAATCCTTAAACTCAACTTTTACAGCATTATTTGAATAACTGGTAGAACAGTGTATGTAAACAAAAGTATGTCAAGGATTGAAAGCCAAGAGAAGATCTGAAAACTAAGATACATTCCATTACTGAAGCTTTATTTGTGTATAAATGGAACAAATTACTTTTAACTAAAAAAAACTTCTGTCCTATCCCACTGTTTCTTCTCTTTTTCATATGAGAATAAGTCTGCCAGATACAGATTTGATTTAATATATGGAACCTTCATTTTAGCATTTCTAATGTCATGGAAAGACAAGGAACTTACCGAAATTTAGGTAGCATTTAAAATTCTGAGACAGTAAAAAAACCCAGATGCTTGATTCCTCTTTTCTTAATTGAATTTCTTCAGCTGTGCCCTCTTGAACTAGCTTATTGCACCATCAGATGTACTGAACATGTGCTACAGTTAAGAGGTACTGGGCTCATATGCACTCAGTAACACGTATTTATTTACATTTCTCCCCAGGAAATTAGACAGAAATATAGCAGCTCTATTTTTTACCATATTTTAAAGATAATTAGAGCAGAAACTGCTCAAGAGGCATTAAAAAAGGCTAGGTGAAAATTATTTTGAATGTTAGAAATTCTGGGATTGTCTATCCCAACAATTACAACAATTATCTAGCCTTTCAAATTCTTGTTTCTTTTCAAAGCAATTTCATTTGGCCTTCCTATTGAAGTTTTGAGGTTCATACTTTCCAGATTTTCTATGCAACTGAAAAGATTAGGAACTTTTTTCAGCACAGGAAAACTTCTTTGATATAATGGCACGGTTCCATGAACCAGCATGTAACATCAAACAATATACTATTAAAGCCCAGGAATTACAAATGCTGTAAACACAGCAGTGTTATTGGGCTTTCGGTTTTAGCCTTTCTCTGGCATTTTTGCCATGTCAAGCCTCTTTATGGTATTTACTTTGCATCCATAGCAAGTTTGTTATAGGCTACTACAGCCTAAACTCAGCCCTCAGAACAGAGGGGAACCTGAATTAGTAACAGCAATCTTAATAATAGTGGTTGCCTTTCATAGTAACACATGGTATTTTAAGTGAGGGCTAACATAAAGAAAAAATGTTTGCAACCATCTTATATATAGGACTCAGAAGTGCTGACATTGCTGTTAGAAACTTTTAAACCTGAACAAATTTCATGTAGTTGCTCCTTCAGTTACAGTGCTGCAAGAGACACTGTGTTTGAGCAGGACTAATTTCACGCGGAAGGGCAGGGTGTTGAACGGAATTACTGTCACCAACGACTAGACTGTTTCAAAATCATGTAAGTGTACCAAAAATAACCCCAAATCACAGTTCTGTTTAAAGAGAAGTGCTTGTGAAGCTTGTATACCTGCAATAAACCTGAAACTCATTAGAAAACATTTGCTAAAAAGTTCTCATTGGGATCAGAAGCCATTGTGTACAGGGTTACAAAAATGAGTCACCTGTTCTTTTCTTCAACATGGATGTACTTCTTTCAGTGGCCTATGTCTTGTGGGGGGAAATGGTGGTTTTCTTCTGTCACAAACTGCAAAAGAAATGCTATTTTAGAGGTTTTTGCAAGTCTAAAAATGGACCTTATTTTTCCTCACTAGTTTCTCTGCTACAGTTCTTCATTCTTTATTCTTTGACCCTAGAAGCAGTATCTTGATTAGACTCTGTAGGATGTAATAGCTTAATTGCTGCAATGCTTAATTTATTCAAACCTAGCTCTCTCTCTTTAGATATTCCAGTAAGGCTATGGTTTAGGATAAAACAGACTTTATAAACAGGAAAAACTGAAACACTAAGGTTATTTTATTCTAAATCCTTTGTAATCTGTCCTTGGAAGTGAAAAACAGCATCAGTCTGTACATACACGTTAAAGATGTGAGGCTGTAAACAACCAAAGATCAACTTTTCAAAAAAGAGAAAACAATCTGGAGTGAAAATTATGGCAGACATGAAAGACAAATTCTTAAAAGCACCTAGCTTACTGAAATCTGTATCTTCTGAAGAAAATACTCTAGGAGTCCTGTTCTGCAACTCCAAGAGAAGCAAAGTCAAGGTTTTAGTTCGCAATGCATACACACATAAGTAACTTCTAATTAATCCATGTTGCTCCTACAGTGTTACAGGCTTCCAATGACAGTTTTGTTTTGTTTTAGTTTTTTTTTTGCTTCGATGGACGATTTTCTACAGGTGAATGAGTGATGAATCAGGAACATTTACAGCTTGGTATCTTTTTATTTCAGCATATTAAATAAGTCATAGATATGATATATTGTTTGATATAACCTAATGATAGATAAACTAATGATAAACAGATTATGATTGAAGAAATGATAGATATGATAGGAATCATAGAAATATAATGTGATCTTATAACAATATCATAATACATCTTCTGATCTTAAATATATCATATGAAATATGAAAGATATAGGACAGAAATCATGCCTCTCATTAGATATCAAAATATTTTGTTCAGCTTTTAAATAGTATACAGGAACTTTAGGGTTATAATTTACTGTAAGTTGAACTTCAAATAGGAGATAATATTTTCACTGATTTATCACTACCAGTTTCTGTAGTCTATAAATAGAGTTGTTTCCTCAGAACTCCTCAATAGATCTGGATTAGGTTGGAGGCCCTCAAAGATGGAATGGGTACTGCCTAATACTTTTATTGAACGAGAAACTTTGTTTTTCTTCCTTCTGAATAGGCAGTTAGCATGCTGAATTCGTACTGAATCTCCCCACTAGTCAGATGGTGGGGAGGAGGGCCTATCGTACGAGTTTCAACTCTTTTTAAATTAAATCCTCCTCTGGTACTTCTTGCTTTGTTGCAGATGCATGGGATGCAGCTGATGTTAGTTGCTGAATTACTAGGAGACAGAGGGGCACCTCAGGGCCCTTTTAACCTTCTCATTGTGACAGGCTTGTAGAATATACCCTCCCAATTCATATGATATAGGTGCAGGGTTTGTCCTTCCTATATCCACTCCTGTCACTTTCAGCTGGGGCTGTATCCAACCTTTAGTGATGCATGGACTTGAATGTGAGCTATTATTTAATTATTTAATATAAGAGTTAGGCTGTAAGAGTTGCTGCAAAATATTTTAGCACATTTTTCCAAGGTAGACAGGAGCCTTCTGTGAAATGGATGTTTGTTTTTTAATTCCCTTGTGCTGAAGTTTGATATTCATCAGCAGAGGTATGGAAACACTTCTGAGCACTTGCTACCACCTCGAATTTGTCCTCACACAAGCTTGTGTAGATGGATGGGGAACAAGGTCACAATAACCTTGTAAAATTTGAGTATTTTTGCTAAGCGTACTTTACTAAGTGTTACATAACTTGTATGTGCAGTTTTTACTCTTCCCCTTGCAACCTTATTGTTGACTTTGACTAAGAATGCATCTGAATACAAATTTAGTCTTTCTATTCACCAGTTGGGCCTGTCTTAAGGTTAGAGGTCTTTTATGCTAGAGCACATAGTTGCAATAGAAGCACGTTACATTAATTACTTTTATTAGTAACCCCTACCAGCTTTAAAAGTGTGACCTCGGACCACTTTTTTAAAGATATAATGGAAGAAAAACTCCTCTGTATATTTGGCTTCCATTTACATACACATTGTAGTGACTCTGAAAATAAAATGGTATGTGGGCTTTCCTGTAAAACGAAAGTTTGTAATAAATTTCTCCCAACCTGAAAAGCTGCCACATGCTTTCACTTGATAAAATTTTGTTGGCTCTGAGTCTGAATAAAATTTCACAACCAAACATATTATGCTTAAGTGTGTTATCAAACAAATTATCTTATTCTTGCCAGGAGCTGAAATCTTTCAACTACGTAAACATCTGTTTATTAACTCCAAACTCCTTACTGAATATTACCTTCACACTGGTTTACTCTCACCAATGATCTTGAAAAAGAATTTCCAAGAGAGACTTGGCAAGATTACTTGTCTGTAATATATGCAGCATTCCTGAAATTCTTGGCACATTACCCTTGAATCAATTAAAACAAAAGTACTTTGCTGTTGCTGGGGTTTTTTTTAACCGTTTATAGTTTCACTGTTGAAATGTCTTTATTCTCTACCACAGACATCTTGCTATAATGTAACTGAAATAGTTTAAAAGTAAAGGAGGTGTCTCCTTTGCTGTTTAATGAATTGTAGTAATCCTTCAGCAAGGCATACACCTTTACTGGGGAACAGTTTTCCACTTTCTCCTATATTCAGGCCACAACATGACTGTAGCTGAAGCTGACAATGCAGAGAAGTGGAGTCTTTGTCCTATAGCAGACATACTAACAAGGCATTTTGCCTGCCACAGCGAAGACTTCCAATAGTAACTTGCTTCACAGCATATTCCAATTATAGTGCACAATCTCCTTGGCCATGTTTCTTGGCTGTCTATTACAGGCAACATGAAACCAGATCTTTACTTCACAAAATGTCTCTGGAAATGTGAAGCTTACGGTAGATAGAATAGAGGCACTTGTGAGAGCTTCCACTTTAGTAGTGAAGCTTTTACTGGAATAGTCAGCTTCGAAAACAGTCACTGAGGGTGAAACAAACAGCTGAATAGCTCTGGGTGTCCTAAATAAAGGGAGGAAAAACCTCTCTGGAAACTGTGCAATTAATATTTGTAACTATTTCAAAATAGTGCAGCTGAAGGAAGAGAATGGCAGGTGAGTAGTAAGTATGTGGGAGAGATAGAAGGTATTGAGAAGGAAAGTACAGAAGATGAAATGCAGGTTTGAGATAACAGTTGAGTGTTACGGATATATGAAACCCGATTTTCTTGAATGCCCTGAGATCGTATGTTCACAACAGTTCAAAACTGATTTAAGGTTGGAACTCCCTTAGTCCTGCCACTGCTTCACACTGCCTTCCTACACTAGTTCTGGGAGTTCTGCAGTAATGCTTTTTGTGAGGTAGGCTTTCTTCTCAGCTGGGTTACCACGAGATGACAGTGTCTGGGCCTGTGCAGAACTGATTGCCAGGAAAAGGACAATTGCCAAAGCTTGATTTTGTTAGCTGAAAGTGCTGTGGTGCTGCACCCCTTCTCTGAACATAGAATGTTGGTAGGGATGCTACTTAGGGGTGGAATGAGAGGGTTAAATTTAAGTGTTTTAAAAATCAGTGAAATATAATTTGATTGCCATAAACCAAAGTTCCTTAATTAGCATAATTGTACAGTGTCAAGACAGGGCTGAGCTAAGGTAATTTGAAAATGTAGCTATGTTTTTTACACCTTAACATGCTCAGAATTATAAAATGAAATGCGTACTTATTTCCTCTGGAAGACTGTATAATTTTTCTTCTTTTAAACTTGAACTGATTTTATATACATATACACACACACATATGTATATAAGCATTCGAAGTTTAAGTGGAATTGCCATGGATTTTCCTTTGGAGAAGTCTATTTGGAGATGAGGTGATTGCTTCTATCAGCTATCAGTTGAAGAGCATGCATGGAAAGGATTTGGGGAGGAAATATACAACACAGGCTTTACAAATGAGAGGCCATTTAAACTGTGTAAATGAGAAGCTCCAGTATCATCCCTCCTCTGTCCTGGCTCCAGTCATAAAAGTACTCTGTATAGGACTGTAAAAGCACTGGTGAGTTTTTGACTTGCAGATGAAAGACAACAAATAATGAGATTAAATCAAATAAAAGTCTGTCTTACCAGAAACTAATTTTTTTCTTCTGTAAAAGCTAAATTATACTCAGCATACTGAGGGCAGCTTGAATTATAACTAAGTAAGCAAACAGTTGAGAAGCCTGTTTTGACAGAAGAATCACGTATTAACCTTTTCTGTCCCAAACTGAAGTGCTGTAGAAATCTCTGTCCATATTAAAATGCTGTTGATGTTACGATTCAGAAAAATGTCTCTGGTTATAATGTATAAATAAATTCTCATTAGGTTAATAAAATTTGCAGTAGATTTCATGACCATTACTCAACACTGACAGACTTTAAACAAATGCATCTTTAAAAGGATACTTCAAAAGAATCTGTAATGTCACTTCAAAGCAACAAGTATTTCAAGGGCTATTATGGTCTGAAAAGTGACTTCACCACAATTCTGTGTAAAGGATCTTCAATCTGTGAACCATGCAGTTATAGGTATTTTTGTCATGTTTAATATACATTTTACTGCTTCTGGTAGTGCTGTAGCACAAGGGAGTTGTTGAGATGAAGCTGAATTGAGATCCTGAAGACTAAACCAAACTTGAAGTTCAGCTTGCATATAAACATGCTGCAGCTTAAGGCTTATCTGTTTAATGCCATTAGACTGAATTCTCCCTTCTTTAATTCCAACTGATTGATGGTACTACCTGGAATGTAATGTATTTATTACTTTTTCATTTTCCCAAGCTTTCCAGAGGCCCAGAATTAATTCTTTTCTGAAGAAACAGAAAGGCAGCTAAGAGCAGCCTTTTGGGTTGCCTCTCGATTCATACAGAAACTATGTATGCATTTTTACAGCTACCTATTAAAAAAAAAAAAAACAAACAAGTAAACAAAACCCAAACAAACAATTTCTTTAATCAAATTACTAGTTTTCAGCCCTGAAGGCCCAGGAGGTCAGAAAAAGTGCTGAAAGCAGCAGTACCTATTCATGCACCCCATACCTGTTCCACTCTCTTGGCTGTGCCAGAATAACCACTTCTGATTTAGTTAGAGAAGTCTGTATCCACTGATCTGCTGGGTTATTCTAGACATGAATCAGTTCCCACATGAACTTAGGTGTGGGTCAGTTTGGGGTTGTGGGGCTGAGATAACCCAGTGGCTGCCCCTACTGACAGCCACTCACAGAAGGCAAAGTCTGACTTGGCCATCAACAGGAGGCAAATTTTGAGACTTCTGTGGGGAAAAGGATGGGGAGGGAATGGGGGGGTGGAGGTGGTGTGGCAGGAATTCTTTTTGGCTGCTGCAGAACACTGAGGTAGTACTGTGAGGCATTTAAACCTGACAAGAGATGGAGAAAGCCTAGGGTGGGGAGGCTGCTTAAGCAGTCATTGAATGCTCTTGTGTCCTGAATGCAAAGCTATTTCCAGAAGGTTTTCTTGTTTTTATGAAGTATTTTCAGGTCTGTGAACTAGAAAGAGAAAACAGTGATGTAACAACCACTAAAGTGTTCAGTCTTTTTCCCCCCAAAACCCATCAGTATTGCATATCATTCCAAGTACTATTTTTTAAAAAAGAGAATCTAACTGAAGTTTAAGGACTGTTTGGCCATTTCTATCTAATGGAATTTGTGTATGTTTTTCTGACTTGTATATGTATTTTCACTGAAATTATTCTGTTAGGACTAGACATGTTTGCTCATTGGGTATTCAGAGAAGTATTTTATTGCAAGACTTTTTTTCAAGATTAAAAAATGTAAACCAAATATTATTTTAATTTGTGAGTACAACTGGCTACAACAGGTTACTCTAAGCAAAACATTTTTTAATTTCAGACTTGTCTCTGCAATCATATCCTCATAATGTTCTTTGGTTTGCCAAATATGCCTTTGCCACAAACTTTTATGAGGCTTCCTGAAGATATTAAGGCTATCCTAATACTCTCGTGGATCAAGCTCATATTAAGGACAAGATTTTCAAAGAAACAATATTTAGTAGCAGATGGAAATAAAATACTTTGAGCATTGTTTATTAAACAGACACTGTTTGCAGTTGTAGAGTATGGCAGAAACAGTGATATAATTTTCAAGGATGGATATAGTCCTGGTATAAAGCTGAAGAGGTGCTTCCCAGCTGCCTGGCAGCGTCATGGGCATGTAAGACTGACAGATGTATGCAAATGTGAAAGAGATTAAGCCCCAGAGATGAAGATTTTTAGTTGTTGTTACAGAGTAGGACTTGCTTTTGACTTTATTCTCTTCTTTTGAGACACATGAACACAGGATGTACGCAGACTTTGTCACGGATATTTAGGTCTCAATTGTGAACAAGCTCAATAATGTTCAGGAACTCCCAATCTTCTCCCCAAACGTTTTCACAGTGCAAAGGAGTCCAAACCTGTTACGAATGTTAACAGTATTAGGACCTACAGGCTTTGTTTTTTCCTTTATGGAAATATTTACATAAGTTTTTCACATTTAGTGGTAACATATGACATTGAAAGCAAGAGCTACCTGTTTTAACCAAGTAACTAAATGTTTTTCTTAATGCATTGTGCATCAGTTTTGTGTTGAAATTGTAGCATTATAACTAGCATTATGAGTATCTCAGCATGGTTCTTTGCTTGCCTTACACACAAGTTAACAGAAGCACTCTTTTGGAGGAGACTCACTCCTGCAATGACAGTGCTACCTGGGACACTTCATGGAGTAACCAGGGAGATATTCAAGTAACATGGGACAGGTCAGAAATTATGTATTAGGTATTCCCAAACAATTAACCTATCTGCTGTCATCTAAGTTTTGCGAATGCAAATATCTGGAGCCTCTACTTAAAGTCAGCACTTCTAACTCTTCTTTACCTCTCAAAATATATTGAAAAATCTATATTGCATTAGCACTCAAAGTTACCTTCAAGAGCTTCAAAAGAAGCAAGGATGCTCTTTAACTTCCCCCTGTTTAGCTCAGGAATTCAAGAGGTATGCTGTTATGGGTTGTGAGATTTAGCTGAAATGTTAAAAATTTAGTTCTGTTAAATGCTGCTTATGAACTGTCAAAGATTGAGTTTGGTTTCTTCTGCTGCTGAAGAAAAACAAACCCAAAGTGCCAGGTTGTTAATCATGAGATGTTAATGCAAGTGCATTTCTAGGACCATGTTGTCATGCTCCTTTAGAAATGGTGTGTAAAACCTACAATTAGCATGTCTTTGTTAGATTTTGACCTTGAAAGTTGAAAGGCATTTTGTTCTTACTAGTGCTGTGCATCATACCTTAAATTAAAATTTATTATATTGGTGGAGGTTGCTTTTATTTGAAAACTTCCCTAGCCTTAGAGCTCAGCACTTGTACTAGAGTTTCAGATAATATTCCCGTGGTGTCTAGATGAGCATAATTGAATTGGTAAAGCATATTTTCCCCCTCAGAATTCAAATAGTGATTAGGGTTGGTCATTTTATGATTGGCAGCTAAAACCTAGTTCGTTTAAATCTTAAACCTGAAGTGTTTAAGATTTTTTATTGAGTTGATTTTTTTTTCATTTTGCTAACATTTATAAGAAAAGGATAATTTCGTGATGCAAAACCAACTGGACTACCAGCCTAGTCTAACTGTACTGTAACTCCAATAGCGGCTACTTAAGGCCTTTAAACTGAGACAGGGGAGATTCAGACTGGATATTAGAAAAATTTTTTTCACTGTTGTGGTGGTC
This sequence comes from Manacus candei, assembly GCF_025592945.1. NCBI lineage: Eukaryota > Metazoa > Chordata > Aves > Passeriformes > Pipridae > Manacus > Manacus candei. The sequence goes on along the minus strand of NW_026138074.1, from coordinate 3,583,386 downwards.
AGGCACTGGAATATGTTGCCCAGGGTGGAGGTGTTTAGGAGGCATCTGGATCTGGTGCTGGGTGTTATGATTTTGTGGTTTAGGGGTTACAGTGGCAGTGCTGGGTGGACAGTTGGGCTGGATGATCTTAAAGGTCTCTTCCAGCCTCGATGATTCTACGATTCTACTCCAGGTACGTGACACACATTTTCATGGCAGCAGAGCAGCACCGTGGCGAGTGGGTGCTACGGGATTGTTTTTCCACGCCAGGAGGGCCAGGCTTGGCTCCCAGCGCGGGCGCAGAGCCCGGCGGGCCGAGGGCACGGCCGGACCCCTCAGCACAGCCCGATGCTCCTCTCCCCCCGCGCCGGCCGCTCAACGCCGCTCACCGCCCCGCCTCCCTCGCGGTGCCGGGAGGCTCCTGCCCGGGCAGGGAGGCGAGGCGGGCAGCGAGGTGGGAACCGAGGCGGGAGAGGTGGGCACCGGTGCAGGAGAGCTGGGCACGGGCGGGGCGGCCGCAGGGGCCGGGGCGTTCAAACGCGTTTATTTTTCAACCGCAGCGCGGCGAGGCCCCGCAGCCTGAGGGGCTTCCCGGGGCTGTGGGTGAAGCCGCTCCGCCATGCGGGGAACACAGAGCGACCGCCATCCCTCCGCTGCCGGCGGGCAGCGGGCAACCCCGGCGAGGCTGCGGAGCTCGGCTGTGTGTGGGCCCCGCCCGCCCTTCCGCCGCCGCGCCCCGCCCCGTCCGCCGCCTCTGCCCGGCCCCCGCCGCCCGCGGAAGTGAGCGGAGCGGGGATGCGGCCGTGCCGCCCCGGGGCTCCGAGGTGAGAGGCGCGGCCAGGCGGCGCGGCCGGGGCGGTGGCCGTGCAGGAGCTGCCGCTTGCGCCTCTCTCCGTTCCTACACGCCGCCTCCACCGCGCCGCCCGCTGCCGCCTGCTCTACAGGGCGGGCGGGGCCGGGGCGGCCGAGGGGGCTGCGGGGCGGGGGTCGCTTCGGAGAGCCGTCGCTTTCCTTCGCCGCTTCCTTCCTTCCCGCCTGGCGCTGAGGGTGCGGGCAGAGCGGGGAAGGGGGGGTTACTTGGGGTGAGGGTTTATTTTTAGGTGCGAACGCCCCTCCCCGGGCGGGACGAGGCTGTTGAAGGCGCTGGTGGCGAGGGGGAAGAGGCGGCGCTGCTCCGCCGTGCTGCTGTAGCTGCTAGGCGACTAATCCTCATCCTCATCCTCGGTGGTCTCTGACAGCTCTGCGGGCTCGCTGCGTGTGCCTGTGCTGCTCCGCGCTGGCAGCCCGTGGGGCTCGGCTCTGGTGTTCTATTTTTTAAATTTTATTTTATTTTTTTTACCGTTTTTTCCTCTTTTAGCGTTGGTTTCTCTTGCAGATGTTGCTGCAGGTGGGGGCAAAGGGAGCACTGTGATTGCCTGGGATTTTGGGGCATTTCTCTCTTCACCTTTCCGCTCCCGCTCCAGCGCTGCTGTTGCTAAAGACTTTTGTAACTATCGACTCAAGTACAATTTCGATGGAAAATGAAGGTAAAGGTCTCATCAGAGTCACTGGCTTCATTGGAGCTAAGAGGATTTTTGCATGCAATTTGGTGACAACTCCTACTGGTGCGTGTGTATGTTTTACCGTTCCAGGGGTTTGCAGGGTTGCTCTTGTGTGCTAATCTTGTGGTAGGAATTTTGGTCTGCATTTTGTAGTTTAAGAATTGCAGGAGCATTGCTTTTCTTTATTTGTGCTCCTGCTTTTTGAACTAATTATCAGACAGCTTTTTTTCTCGTTTAACAGATATTCAGATATGCATCTATTGTGCATTTTAGTGCTCTATGCATTATTGTACCCTGTGTGTTTGGAATAGGAACATTTTATTTAGATAGGAGCTTCTGAGCATTAGTTGCTTGGTATTTTCTTAGATTATATGATTTTCTTAAATTTATGTTTCAGGGTGAAACTAAGAAGCATCGGTTGCATTTTGTGTTGAATGTATTCTTGTGTTCTTGAAAATGACTAAAATTTCCTCTCTTGGACAGTATTTAATTAAAAAAGTGGTTCTAAAGTTTTGAAAGATGTGGTATGATGTTGTAAACTATGTACTGAAATAAGTTGCTGTTATTATTATGCTTTCTTCTTGTCTAGTTTGGAAATGACTGAATCTGAGGACTTATTTTGGTTTGTTCATGTTGGCCCTCAGTTTTATGCTCTGGGAACCTTGAAAGCCTCTTTGGATTGTGATAGTGACTTTGAGCTTCATTGAATTTTTTTTTATTATTTTTTTCCTGATTTTTGTTTGTTTCCCTTTCTGTTTGATGTTGGTTGGTTGTTAAAAATCCCTGAAATGTATTGTTTTTATTACTATATATGTAAGAAAAGAACCACTGATTCCTCCTCTTCCTTATGTTATCACAATTCTTAGAAGATAGATGGGTTTTTTTAGGTGGCTACTGAATTTCCTTTGCTGTAGGTAGTTACATGAGATGTAGGTGCTCCTTTTCCACCCGCCCCAGTCTGAAGAGAGAGGGGTGCTTTTCTAATAGCTTGACTTGAATGAAGAACTGAATTGAGTTTGTGGGGTAGACTGAATTATTTTCTACGGTTGGATATTGTTCTGTTTGGAAGCATGGTTGCCTTGGATGACTGAAAGGTTGTGGTAATTGTAAAGTCCAGCCCATGTTGAAAACTTATGTAGGTTGTTATCATCTGGCATTTCAGAACTTTTTTCCTATTTTAAAATCGTGTTAGAATATTTTAAATTCTTTTGATCATGTCTTCCAACTGAATATTTGTAATAAAGAGCATGGAACTTAGTGTAAAGAATTTTGGAGTGTGGGGACCATCTCTGGAAAGTTGGTCTTTGTTTATAGAGGCTGGAGAGCTGATAGAAGTGGTGTCAATGCCTTTGCTTTTCAGTCACTGTGTTGCAAGTAAAAGGGTTTTGAATGGGCAGTGCTGTAGGTGGAGGAAGGCAGGTGGGTGTACCACCAGTGAATAGAATTACACCTGGGAGGGGGGAAAAAAAGTAGCTGTCTGATACCTGTGTGCCGAAACCAAAATGGCAGAAAGACTTCTAATGCCTCATAATTCGGTTACCAAATAAATAGTATATCATAGATGTGGTTTATAGTCAAGTTGCATGTGATAGTGTGGCCCATTCTAATTCTTCCAAATGCTAGTAGCACAAAGATGGTATTTCTCATGGAATAAATAAATTATGCATAAACATTAGTAATAATTGTATGATAGAAATCACATTAAAAGGCTTTATCTTGGGGAAAATACAAGATGATCAGATGCATATTTCAAAGGCAGGAATAAAGGCTATGGTTTTCAAAACAGGGTAGGCTTCTGGGAGTAGGAGAAAATAATGATAAGAAGAATGAACTGGTCCTCTGAACACATGAATTAATTCTCCAATCTTTCCACCCCCACACCCTCCTCATCTCATAATTATTTGAGTCTCGGGAGGGACACGTATATTTACAACTGTGTAGTGTCTGTTTTGGTGTTCTTGGTATTTTTGAGCCCTTCTTTTTCTATTCATTTGGCATTTGGACACTACACACTAGCAGCTTTCATGTTGGAACTTTTCAGAACTCTTGAGAGCATCCTTAATGTATCTTCTCCTGGCGATAGTTGAATAATCTTTGTAATCTTGTAGAACAAAGATTGCCGTTAGACTATTTTTAAACTTTTTTTTCCCAAGTTTGTTTGAAAGGTCTCTTCAGGTTTGGATATTGAGCAAGAAATGACAGACTTTTTTTCCCCTCCTGTATTTGAATGAATATTCAAGATTGGGAAGTGATAAGATGGTTTGGAAAACTGATGTTTTCCTGTGTTCATTTAGTGCTCCTAAGCGGTACTGTATGTTTACTCCAAGTTAGTGTTTTGTCCTGAGACTTTGTGGTTCCTGTTTCTTATGTTGGGTTGATTGAACTTCTGCAAGAATTCATGTTTCTCGTGGTGGGCAAGAGAGAATTTTCCATCATAGGAAGACTTCTGCTTAATCATATGATTTAGAGGAATGATGTTTTTATTTCTGTTTGGAAAGATGGAATTTTGTGCCTTCTTTTCATAAGAGGTGCTTTTTCTTAAACTATAGGCAGTCAGGAGAGCCTGGATAGACAAAACATAACTGAATGTAAACTAAGCTTTTTGGATCTCTCCATTGATGCCTCTGGGCCATTTGAAGTAGTTTTCCATAGTGTGGTCTGAAATTTTTTCCTTTCTTTTATCAACATCTTTTAGGTTGTGATTTAGGGTTTTCTAATGAAGATTGTCTTGTAGAAGACTGCCTTTTAGTAGAAAAATGACAAACATAGTTTAGGTTTCATAGACTTTGAGCTTCTTTGAGGTCAGACTATAATTACAAATATAAGTTGTTAAATATGAGTACTGTTCTGTTATCAAGGCCTTATGTAGTATTTATTTTTATATAATTAAGTGCCCAACAGAAGAGGTCGGAGTAATGTTTTTTCACCTGTAAACCAAAAAGATTTTCCACAAATCGTGTAGAAGGTTGGTACAGAAACTCAGACCAGAATTGCTGCATGTGATAAAAACATCATGTGATGATTCAGAAATCCTCCTTAATCCTCATTGTTTGGAGTCCTAGTTAATTTTAGCTAATCTTCAAAGATGACTGTTAACTTCAGCCTATAGTCTGTCTACATCCTGTAGTAATTTCAGGATAATTTTGATGATTGGATGAGTAGGGAGATATAAGTGAAGAATGTTTTATTCCTTTGAAAAGTATCCTGAGAGGACAAATTTTTGTTTGTCTTGTGCTTAAAGTGCAGTTGAATTTTCCAATGAGTTTCATGGGTGGTTTTGGTGGCTTTTTTTCAATGATGAGAATGGGCTTAGTTGCTAAACTGACAGATTGAAGATCAGTGAATAGATTTTGGGTTTTGGGGGCAGTGAGTTAGCAGCGTAGACTTAGGTCATCATGGATTAGGCAGCCGTACTAAGGAAGGGGTGGAGCATGTGTACATGGGACTGACAACAGAGGGGGAAGGGATGCCTGAGGCAGCAGTGACTTAAACAAATTAAATAGTTCCAGAGTGGCATCATCAGTAGTTCATTAAATAATATCCAAAATAATCAGAATGAAATTTGTGATGGAAACTGTTAGAAATTCTGAAATAGATTTGGTATAATCACAGCTGTTCAAGTTCCTTTTGGCATGTAGATTATTTCTTAACAAGTTAATAGGTGAAACAAGAATTTCAATATTCATTGATTACAGTTTTTTATTATCTGCAGCTTGCAGAAAACCAGAAACAAGTACTTAACACTTATGCTGGCAAAAGTCACATCTCTTCTGTTTAACTTGAAGGTTAGGGTGAGAGATTTTTTTTTTTTCTTTTTTTTTAAAGTGGAGTCTTCACTAAAGACTAGTTCTAGTAGATATCTTAAATATCTTCCTATATTTTAACAGTGCTTTGATAACTTAAATAACTGCCAAGTTAATATAGCTCAGTCTTGCATTAGAAACATGTATTTCCTTTTTAAATGAACAGTCACTGTCATCCTTTAGTCTGGTTGATGAATTATTAGCCTTTTCTTTCCCCCTTTTTTCCCATGCGGTTAGTTTGGAAATGCTGGTCTGTAATAATCTGGTTCAGATGTTGCAGAATGTGTTTAGTTATTTTGCTAGCTTTGTAACTCCTTTTCTTGGAGAGTCTATGGCATAATCTCTTGGTGAGTCAAGAGAAACAGTGGTGTAAGGAAAATGCAGGCAATTCTTAGGGCAGCTAATTTAACAAAAGATAAACAAATATTTTTGCTTGGTTTTTTGTGAAGAGTGACAAATATGCTGTGGTCTTGGGGTGCTGTTCTGTAGGACTGAATGAAAGTGTTGTCTTACTGCTGAAAGATGGTTCTGCTCTGAGACCTGTTCCTGCTTGTAGTGTTGAGTTGACTCTCATGATTGTTGAGTTTGTCTGACGTGGCAGAAGGTTAGCTCAGCCCTTCCTTCCTCCTACCCCTGTTGGATGGCTTTCTGTTGAATTATGAAGTTGAATGGGTTTATGAAGTGTCCAGTTAATGTTGAAAATGGTGAAGGATAGAGACCTCCTTCTCTTTTAGCATAAGCAGACTGTTAGCTTGACTAAGTTTATTGTGTAACCATAGTATCAATTCTTCCGTAGACCATGATGGAATTTTGCAAGAGTGGAGTAAGTTAATAAATGGATTTTTAGTTACAAGGCCTTTTGATTTGGTCAAAGGCTTCAGGTGGTACCTAATTGACACTGAGTGATAAATAACATTTGCAGTGTGGTTTGTAGAAGCTACAAGGAATACTAAAGTTACAATGCATAGAAGAGAGGGAGAATAAAATACAGTAATCAAGGTATTAAATTTGGGACCAGCATCTGTTTCTAGTAATTTGTTTTATAAACATTTTACTCTAAACAATTGGAAGGGATAAAATGGCTAATGGGCTAGCAGATGCAACCTACAGAATCTTTTACAGAGGCTTTCAAAATATTTTTAAGTAATAAATTTTCTGCAGCACTTTTTTCCCAAATGCATAATTCACAAAAAAAAGGTTGGTGAATACAGCGTTACTGCTTTCTTGATACTAATTGTAAGAAAGCTTATTGCCATAAGTAGAGTAATTATGCTGTGAGTTAAGTTTGCATTTAAATTGACACTGACACTAGCTTGGTCCTGAGAACTTTTGTGAACAATAAGTTCAGCATTCTTTAATTAGAAATTTATTTTGTCATATTATGAGGTAACTGCATAACTGTCAAGGATATAATCAACTATGAGGTCTTGGAGCTTCGTTATTTTAAACGAATACTGATAAAATATTTCTGTTGGTGTTTTTGCTTAACATAATTGTATGGCAGCTAAATTCTGTACGTTCTGGATACATCAGTAGTGTATCACAGGGTGATAAAATTATTTATTAGTGTTTGCTGTTCAAGTGCTGTCCTGGATTCTGAGAAGCTCAGCACTTCAAAGTGTTATGAGATACAAGCAGACTGTTGGAGAGGAGCCATGTGATCTTATTTCTAAGCTTAAATGTTCTCTTCTAGAAAGTTAGCAACTCTCGGTCAAGATAGATGACTGATATTTAGACCCGAAGTCTTTTGGCCTTTAACTTCTAAAGGGCTTCATGTGAATCAGGATTTAAGCTAAGGTACATGCTATTTGGAGTCAAATGAGGTATGGACATCAGTGCTCTCTTCCTCAGGCAATGAATTTCTGAACTGACCCAGTGTTATTATACATAAACTTTGCTTTCATCGAAGCACTACCATTGATTTGATCATTTTAGTGTGTCCTTAGGATTTTGTACCTTTTTGTTCTTCTGATTAATAAGTAGAGACAAATGTATGAAATGTTCAAGCAGACTTTTCTAGTGTTTAAAGAGCTTTTTTGAACAGAAAGAATGAAAACTGAATATTTTGGCCAGCCAACTACAGATAGATGTGATGTCTTTGCCAATGCTTTCTTGGTAATGCTGGTGCTACCTCAATGCTTTCAGCAATGAGGCTTTAAACTCATTATAGTACATCCTCCAGAGTATGTAGAAGTGCTCCAAATGGTACGTCTTTTGTACCGATTGAGTAAAAAATCTGAGTGTTTGGTATTCTTAAGTATTCTACATTATTCTACTGTATTCTACATTGAATGAGCCAAAGGAAGCTGAAGTGGTGTTGGAGGTTTAGCTGGATTTTTTTTGTTGCCATTACTCCTACAGTCTACAGCACTGCAGTCAGGTTAAGGTATCATTATTTTTGTGAAATGTTTTGTCTAGCTGGAGAGCGGGCAGTTGTCTTTCACAAGGTTTGCAAGATTACCACATGGTATATACTATGATTACAGAAAATTGCTCATCTTTACTCTTGTGCTGGTAGCCTCATTTGAACTAGATGTCCTACTTTCTATTTTTTAAATTGAGGAAGACATGGTGAAACTTCCTGAAAGAGTAAAATGTATTTCAGTTTGTGGAGACATGTTTCTCTGAGAGTGTTCTTTTTAGAAGGTATTTTTAGGACTTGAAAATAGTTCTTGGGCTTTATAGTCTATTGTAGAGTTAATAAATTGCATGTTAAATGGAGCATCTTAGTCTTTATTACACTGCCTGAAGTGTAGATGGGGTTGGGGATAGGTTGTTGAAATATTTTACAACTTTTAAGATTGGGCAAACACTGAGATTTATAATGGTCAGTGCCAGTATTAGGTGTCTCTTCCTTAGTTGATCAGAAATGCTGAAGTGTTGTGTATCAAGGAGGACAGTTCTGCATTAAGGCTGCATCTTGGCCATGCTGAAAGTCCTAAGCACTGCTAAAATGGTACTTGAATATAAGGCAGGTTCTTTTCTAGGTTTAAAGGGCAGCTTAGCAGGTTGTTCTCATAGTTTGAGTATTTATATTTCTTTAGTTAATGGGTGGTGGTGTCTGTGCCAGATTGAATATTGCCTTTTTTCTGTAAAGTCTTGTGAAATAATGGCAAGGGGCTGAAACCGTGTGACCTCCCAGGATAGAAATTACTCTCCAAGGAGAAATCATTAATGGAAATTAGTGTTTCTCTTTTTTTTCTGGCTTTTTTGGAATCCAAACTTTTCTGTATACACTTTCTTTGATGTGGGGACTCCTGGTAAAATGTTTTAGCTCAAGTACTGTCGAATAGGAACAAATTCATTTTGAATATTGAATACAGGCCTGCTGCAGCTGTTTCCCCAGAAGTGAAAAATCGTCAAGCTTTTCCAAGGGAGTCCATTCAAATGAAGACAGTATACAGTAACTTCCAAAGCCCTCAAGAAGTAGTTCTTTTCCCGAGCAAACTGTACCTGGTAGAAAACAAGATGCTCATTACAACATTTTGAGAGGCAGGAAGGGATAACTCTTTGCAGTGACAAAATACCCTTTTTGCAAATTGGTCATGGGTATTTGTGTTGAATGAGTGTTGGCACTTTACTTCTTGCTCAAAGAAAATGATATTACTTCCCATAGAGGTATGTGTCAGAGTATAATGTTCTCTGACCATGTTCTTTTGGATAATCCACACGAGGAGGGTGTAATGTTGGATATAAGGGCAATGAAGCTGGTAAAGGATCTGGAGCACATGTCCTATGAGGAATGGCTGAGGGAGCTGGGGTTGTTTAGCCTGGAGAAGAGAAGGCTCAGGGGTGACCTTATCACTCTCTACAACCACCTGAAAGGAGGTTGTAGCCAGGTGATGGTTGGCTTCTTCTCCCAGGCAACCAGCAATAGGGCAAGAGGACATAGTCTTCAGCTGTGTTGGGGAAGTTTAGGTTGGACACTAGGGAGAATTTCTTCACAGAAAGGGTGATTAGGTATTGAAATGCCCAGGGAGGTGGTGGAGTCACTGGCTCTAGAGGTATTTTAGGAAACACTGGATGTGACACTTAGAGCCATAGTCTAGTTGACGTGGTGGTGTTGTCATAGGTTGCACTCGATCTCAGAGGTCTTTTCCAAACTAATTGATTCTGTAATGTCAAATGTGTGTGTTTTAAGATACTTGATGTTATATGGGCTTTCTGCTTTAGAAGGACAACACATTCGTATTATGTTTTCAGTATATTTTTTAAGTTACACTTAGCAAAATCTAGAAATTGAAATAAACAGTTCAGTTGCAGTACCAATGTGATTCCCATTTCCAGTCTCTATAACGTTTGCACCATCAGGATGCTGGGCATCCCCCTTGCTAGAAAGGATCATGTGGGTTAAAATCCCATGTGCTGCTCTCTTTGAAATTGTGTCAGTGGTTCAGTGCATATGTTGACCAAGTGACATAATCCAGACCAGCATGGGGTGGGATGCAAACTCAGACATTAGTATTCTTTTGATGAAATCAGGGAGGGACATTCATATCACCAGTTGATCCACTCAACGGATTTAGTTGTTTATCCAAAGCAAAGGCCACCATCCAGTCTCCACTGAGTTGAAGTACTTACATTGTTTGTAACAGCTGTGGTTAGTCACACCGTGCATTATTTCCTGAGCTTTGTGGGTGCTTCACCGTTGTCCCCTCTGAGCCTTCTGTTACAGGGGTTTATTGGTCAGTCACAGTACTTGAGTATTTATCATGTCTAAATTCACAGGGTTTTGAAGCTCATTGGAGAAATTGCTAATTGAGAATCAGTCATAAATGGTCTTTGTGATGTAATCATGTGTTAGGTACACACAACTGTATCAGTGCAGTCTGTATAGATAAAGCCTTCCTCAATGTAAGTTCCAATTTTATGCACATAATTAAAATGTAGATAAATTAGTTCAAAAGCCAAGAATAAGACATTAAACGTTGGAATTTACCTAATCATGGTAAGTTTGTAGCTTGTCTGCATTTATGGTTTGTGAACTTGATTGCACTGATTTTTATTTATTTTAATAAATCCCTATCTGCTACACTCTGCTGCTTCCACCTGCTTCTTCTGTTAGCATAACTGGTGAATTTCTCTGGAGATTTAATTCCTGTTAAAATCTGATTCAATTTCACAGAGAAAATTGCATCACAGTCACCATGTCAACCATAGTCAACCATGTTGAGTATTGCTTGTTTCAGAATGATCTGAGGGCTCTTTTGTATTCTTCTCTGCTTTAGCTCCACTTTTGGAATCCTCCCATGAATCCAGGGTTTGCTTCTGGCTGTGCAGTTGGTCTAGGGCTTACTGTAACTATTAAGTGTGCCTAATGCCTTTTTTTTTTTTGTATGTCGGCTTGGCTTTTTGCTGTGTCTTGTTGTCACTTGGCCATTGTTCTGCGGTTGGGACCTGTATTGAAGTTCCAGGAGCACCTTACCTTCTAGACAAATGGGAGGGTAAGATGGCATAAACATCTAGTGAAATAGATATTTTTTTAGGTGATTGTTAGCTAGAGACTCTGTGGAATCACAGCCATGATGCTGAGCAATGATCTGTTGAAATGGAGAGCTTGAAGGTGGACAATAAGATAGGTAAAGATCTGGCTCTCCAAAACCTCTAGCCACCATGTCCTAATGAGTAGAAGATTTTGAACTGAATCTTTGTATCTGATGGAACTGTCAGAAAACAAGATTACTTCCATTCTGGGTAGAGTCTTTTCCTTAAATATTCCTTTCCCTGCCAAGAGTCTGCCTGGCAGGAATTGTTTCCAAAGTCCATGTGCAGACACATGGAGACTCAAACCTCTGTGCCTGTTGACATCTAGTTGATCTCTAGCCCTGTGTGCTTTCAGGATTCTAGACAGTGCAGAAAAAGGTGAGCATTTGGTATTTTATTATGTTACTGTGTGCACAGATGAGGTTTTTAAACCTTTTAGTGTACATCAAATATAGTTTGATCATACAGAAAATTCAGGAAATGGGAAGCTTTGTAAGTTTCAGTCTGTTCTGTGGTCAGTGAAACACCTTTTTATTCTGTTGTTGAACACTGCTGTTTTTTCAGTGGGGGAAAGGTAGATAAAAAGTGAAAGCGAATTCTTACGGTGGGTGATGAGGTGCTGATACTTTTGGGGTCCCAATACAAAAGGCATGAACACTTGAAAGGCAGATCACGAATAATAACTCAGAAAAGGTGATAGCAAGTTATAACATCATATGTCCTTTCTGATTCTTGTAATCCTGAGATGATATGGCTTGGGATGGATCTCTGGTCAGGGCATGGCACAGTGTAGATCTTGTTTGCTTGTTGTTATATACTGTCACGTGGTTTTGCTCACAGTACAGATTCATCCATCACTGATAGCAGTCGAGTCTGCAATGTGGGCTTTGTTGTCTCTTGGACAACATGGTCTCATATCCTTATTAATAAAACTGCAGTTCCTGTGCAAGGTGCTTGTAATATTTCAAGTGGAAAGGACAGCGTACTGTGCATAAAATGAAGTACACATGGGTTAGTTACACATCGATTATGTGGACGTTCATTAATTGGGCTATTGATTAGGCACAGCATGACTCAGTAATGATCACATGGTATCTGCGCTAGTTCATGTACCCGAATGTGGGTCACTAACTGCTCATACAGCAGTAGTCTTACAGGTGAATCATTACAAACAAGTTGAAAGGTCTTTGTAGTACCTGAGTTGGCTTGAAAGGGGTTCAATTTTACCATGACTGATGGGATAGGTTCAGGCGGACTTAGTGAGCTGTTCAGGTGGACCCAAAGGTTCAGAAGAAAGAATTTCAAAGAAAGAATCAGAATTTCTCTCAGTACCTCAACTTGTCATTGTTTTGTGAACATCTGATTGTTTTTTTTTTTCACTTTTGCTGTTCTCTATAGTTTTGGTTTTCTACTACCTTTGTGTTTTGCCCTTTTAGGTCAGTTGAGTAGCTTTATGCAACATTTACAGGGCTGTATATTAGCTAATTAGCCAAAGTGTTTTGGTCACCAGTTTATTTAAAAATAGATTTTTCTGTGAGAGTGTTTTTAGTTTTTAGACAGCTCCTGGTGAATGTAGGTCCCACCATTTACGTACTCTGAGCAAGAAGAGCTAAAATTTCCCCTTAAAAATAATTGTAAAAGTATCTTGATGTCAGTGAGCCCTGCTGATTAAAATGGACTCATCCTGCTAAGCTGAGAAAAACAATGGTAGAGGTAAGTTTTTGGTACTTCGTATTGGTTATGGTGGAAAGAGGGTAGGCAGGCTCTTGTAGCATCCGAGGAAGAAGAAACAGTAATAGCTTACTGTTAACTAATTAACTAGATTTTTCTTCAGAGAAAACAAAAGGGAACTCTGAATTTCTGGTAGTGTAAGCCTTCCAGATGAATTTGTATTCATTTTCATAAACATACTTTGGTCACAGTTCCACAGTTATGTGATTGATGGATATTTCTTGGCCTAGAAATGGTAATGTGTACATTGGAAGTGGTCCAAGAAAAGCCCTTCCTGAGGCAGCTATTTATTTTTGTTAGTTAGCATCCTGCTGCTTTGTTCCTTAGTAGGGTTAGCTGCAAGTGGGGGATGGGAAGCTGTAGTCATAGCTCCAGAAGCTTCAGTGATCATGGATGTGCTGCCTATCTGATAGCTGCCATAGGCCAGTATAATTTCTTAGCCCACATTTTCTTTTACCATGGAAAAACTTGGCCTGCAATGAAGTACTGAACTATTTTAAGGTATCAGCTGATGAATGCCTGAAAATTAATTGCAGCATAGGATGGGAAGGCATCTTGCTATATGTGGGTTGTCTCCTTTAGTACAGAATGCTGTGGTTTTGGGAATAGCTTCTGTTGGAGACCTTAAAAGGTGTTGCAGAAGCCCAGATCTCTGTTGTGCAGCTCTGGGCAGCAATGCAAAAGACTTGAGAGAGCACTTGCCAACAGTATTCACTAAGTAATTTTTCTCTTGTATTCTGGAACTAATGGATAGTAAAACTAAAATCATTGGCTTGAATACAGTTATTGTGGTCCAGCAGATAGTAAGCATGACTGTTTTTTGGACCTAAATCTGTTGGTGTTACCCACTTCATATTTTGTGAAGGGAACAGTGATTGGTTTCTCATTGCCTGAGCAATTGAATTTAATTTGTAGCAAAGTTAGATATTTGAAATTGTTCTTTTCTGAGCTACAAGTGTAGTTTAATCTACAAAGATTATAAGAGGGTTTTTAGAAGTTAGATGAGGATCCATCCAGAATTGTCATACAATATGTAATTTCACTCTGTTGAAAGGAGTTGGCTTTAAAAAGACCTTCTGAGCCTTTATCTTTCTGATGCTATACCAGATTTTCTTTGTAGTTTTTTTCACTGCATACAATACAGTGTTCTTCATAAAAGTGGGAGATAATATGAATGAAACACATTCAAAATGAATGGCTTTTTGAGTGTCACAGAAAGCTTGTCAAAATAAGCTTTGTTGTAGCTCAGTAGTTCTGCATTAATGAAGATTTATTTGGAAAAAAAACCCCTAATCTCTGAGAGTACCTTAACATTTCTGTTTAAGGATATTTGAATTCTTAAAATATCCTTTAAAATCACTTTAATAAACTTCCCAAAGTCCTAATTGATAATATTAGGGAAATGATCAGTTATGTATCATTTTCTGGGGTTGTTATTTGTGTTTAGCAGTGATGTCATTTGGTGTAGGGAAAAAGGTTTTTCTCAGCATTAAAATTTTTAATGGCTGTCAGTTCATTTCTGCCTACTCTTACTGAGAAAGCTTTGTTGCTCAGCGTTTTTATTGAGGTTGTAGAGTCATTGTGGTCAAAGTCATATGTTTGTGGGTTTGTTTTGGAAGAGCACTTAGGCTTAATGGTTTTCAGCCCTAAACTGGTGTCTGGTAGCTACAGAGGAAATTAGCCATCGTATTAGAGTGCATGGCCAACAGTGTGTGGTATGGAAAATGAAGATTGTCATACCTCTTTTAGGGCATAAAGTGCTGGAATCTTTTAATCTTGAAGTATTTTAAGTCTGAGCATCCCTAGAGGAGATTTATATAATATATACAGTAATTATTTTCTAAAGCATAGCCCCACCTATTGAAATTCTGTGAAAGTATAATGCTAAAGCCATTTCTGTGGTCTGCATGTTTGCATGTTGGATGTCTTCCAGCTGTTGGAGGGGGATGTGTGTGTGGCATGATGGACTGGTAACTAATTGTGGGTGCAGTAAGACAGAGAGCAGGAAGAAAGAGTATCACTCCAGCTTCTCATCTAATAAGCAAGAATCAGAAACTCTGAGGTTTCATTAAATATCAAAGCAGTGCTGAGCTGTGCAATCGATGTTGCTATTGCACTGTTCTGCAGTTCAAAAAATTTTAACTTCCTAAAATTACAGGAAAACATAACTTTTTATAGCATTGACTTGAAGCTTTTGTACTGTAGTCAAGTTTTATGATTTCACTTACATCTGTGCTCTTTGAGGGTTTCCTAATGGTTTTTCTCCTTTGTGTACAAGAAGATGTAAATAGACCTGTTTGAAGAGCCTCCTTCTACTTCATTAATGGGTAGAAAGTAGCAGGGAGTGAAATTTATCTGGAGTGATAGCTTTCTGACCAGGTATTGATGATAATGAGCTAAAGGATTATTAAGATATTTAACTGTTAGAATCTTTGTCACCACTGAACACATTGTTATAGAAATTAAGTCTTCTCAGTTGCATGTCCAGTGTTTTCTCTTATTATTGCAGGTGGTAACTGCATGAAAATATGCTGAATTGTAGATTTTTTTTTTTAAGTGCAATGTTTATAAAAAACTATCCTTTAATGGCATTAATACTGAATGGCTCTGGTGTACATCATTTGAAGTGAAACGTTGATGCTCTCCTTCCCTTCAGACTTTGGTTTTGTTTCTAGGTTGCACGTCTTCAAAAAATTCCTGATGGTGACAATGAGACAATGATTCCTGTACTGTCTTCAAAAAAAGCAAGTGAATTACCAGTTGATGAAGTAGCAAGTATCCTGCAAGTAAGTAATTTTTACATCTCTTAAGAATGTGCTTTTGTTACCAAACAGTAAGTTTGATATTTCTTAAGGACAGATCTTGTAATTGAAAGTTGATGCATTATCATGCATTTTGATATTAGCTATTGTCTGCTTCTAAAAGCAAGTTGATTTTTAAATTGTTACTTGAAATGCTCTGATCTCTTAATATTTTCAAAAAAAAAAATTGAGTATTTGGAGGGGGAATGAGATTCAGCTTGAAAATGTTTGGATTTCTGTATGCTTTGAAGATGGCTATTTGTTAATAAAAATCCTGGAGTCAGTCTTGTTATAAAATTGTCCTGTTGTTTTTTTTGTTGTTGTTGGTTTTTTTTTTTTTATTGCTTCCATTTCTCTAAGGAATCCTTAATGTCCTTAATTTATTTTGGTAGCCTTCATTTTAAGCAGAGAAACAGGACTGAGTAAGCTGCCCATTGACAGATTTATGAACCATTGAATCTGGGTTAATTTTCATGATAGATGGTCTTTTTTCATTTTCTGTATGCTTGACTGCCTGAGGAGTACACCATGATAAATGGTGGTCACTGTCAACTCAAGACTTTGAAGTTATTGCAGTCATTTGGCTGAGCAACTGAACTCCTGACATCATTCTCAGGAGTCTGAAGTATGCCCACAGTTTGGTTTGTTGTAGAGTTTTCTACAGGGAAGATCAGCAGTCATTTAGAGATGTGAAGCAACATCTACTTCTGTAGTTCTTACGTGACTTTTTGGTTGAATCTCCTAAATACTGCCAAACAGAATTTTAAAATAGTAGTCTGTTAGCTTTTATTGTCATACAAACATTTAGTACCAGGCTTGTCTTTTGAATGTTGCCCCAGTGTTTATAATCTAAGGCTGTATATTTTGGTGTTGGAATTTATTTTGAAGTCTAGCTTTTCAGTGTAATTGCTGACTGCTTTATTCTTTGCATATTTTAATAGGCTAATCTTCAGAATGGCTTAAAAAACTGTGAAGTTTGTCACAGACGGGCATTCCATGGATGGAATGAATTTGATATTAGTGAAGATGAACCACTGTGGAAAAAATATATATCCCAGGTGAATGTTTTTGACCTTTCTCCTTTTTAGTTTTAATAGCTTTCAGTAGTTTTGCTTGTTATTTTGGTTTGCTTAGCTTTTGTGTACATGAACACATTTTTATAAAAGTGGGAAAAGTCTAGCAGAATGGGAAATTGCAACTTCTATAATTTATATCTAATTTACCTGTTGAAAAAGCTTTTATTTGGGTATCTACTAATGTTTCGATTGAGTGATTTGTTCTTGAATGTGTGTTCATACCTAGACAAAGGGTGCCATTCATAATTAGCCTGATGGTTAGAAAAGCAGAACTTGCTTGTAGTCAGACTTGGTCCTGAGTTTTACTAAGGTCGTAGAACAATACATTTGACTGCTGGTAAATATTTAAATGGAATATGCAATGTTAATAACTTGATAGACAATAAGAATTTTGAAAAGCAAAACTGCTGCCTTTGAACTGAGGGCGCAGGTGGGACCAGTCTTGATTGTGGTGTTAAGCAGAACTGGCAAGAGTCAAGTGTGAATTTTTTTTCAGTGTGATAGATCTCAGAGACATATAAACATACCTGATATATATATATATCTCTGAAAGTGCCACTGCTTTCTCCTACCTACTCCTCCCACCCCCTAGCTACACAAGATATTTACACAGAAGATTTTTCTAATGAATTTACAATGTTAAATATTTTGATCAACATTTCAGTGCAACCTTGAAGTAATAAATGGTTGACTCTAGAGATCCTGTGTTACTTGGGAGTGACTAAAAAGATATTCAGTGCTCTGTTGATGATAGCAGTGGGAACATCATCCCATACTAGCTGTACTCTGGCATTAATGCTTTATTTTCCCATGTATAGGGTCAATTAGTCTGATGCATCAGAACATGTCTAAGACATATTATCCAAGTCTGTTTTAGATGGGATTTATTAAGATGCATATTTGCTTTGAGTGTGCTTATGAGATGTGCTTTTAGAATGTTCTTTACTTGAATTGTTGGAATGTTCTTTTTTATAGTGTTTCTCAAAAAAAATCATTGTGTTCGCAACCAGCTGTCATAGAAGCAAGGTCCTTTTTTATTTTAACCTTAAAAATCTGAGGAAATCATGTGATCTAAAAGGAAAATTGGTGTCTTGTAAAACAAGAAATCATGAATTGAAAGTTAAGGAATATATTGCTGCCTTAATAGTGATCAGTTGCTGGGAACAGGGTCAGTCTTTTACCTCAAAGACGCTTTGAATGTATTTCAGGCTTCTTTTTGTATGTTTAAATACAGTATAAGCAATTATAGGAGATTATTCTTTTTGTATTTAAAATGTGAATCAAGAAATGGAAGAAACATTCTTTTCCTGTTGCATATTGAATACAGTCTATTCAAGGTCTTTGATATTTAAAAGAAAACTCCTCAAGTAAACATCTGAACTGCACAGAGTTAGATTTTCTTTGCACTGGTAGGTTATAAATATTTTAATAATAGAACATTATGTTTCAAAAATAGATCTGATGTGCTTTGAGGGGTAGATAAAATGGCCTTTCTGTCAAGAGTGTGGCTGAATTACTGTTCTGTTTCATTGCAGTTTAAAAACCCCCTTATTATGCTTCTCCTGGCATCTGCAGTCATCAGTGTTGTAATGCATCAGTTTGATGATGCTGTCAGTATCACTGTGGTAAGGAACTAAGATTCTGTCTTCCTTGGGAGTACTTCAGATTGCGTGACCACATGTGTGTTCAACATCATGTGAATGACCATGTGGGGTGGGATCACTTGACTGCAATTAATGAGTTTGATTTGCATGCTGTCATTAAATCTGTTTAATTTGTGAGTGGATTTTGGTTTTTTGCTTTTTCTTGAGTGATAGCAGCAGTACATATTAAAATACATCTTTGAATAATTTTCTGATTGCTTCTTGTATCTTTACTCTTCTGTTGGTTAAAAGACCTATCTTTAGGCATTTGTTCAGAGGAGCAATTTTTGGCATTTTCTATGTAATTTAAATCTTAAATTATGCCTTAATTTCAAATTTAAACCAACATAAGCCTTCTGTGAATTTGCTTGAAAGATGTAATCTTTTAAAACATGGAAAAGAAGTGTAACCTGAGCTCTCTAGAAATTACAGAAGAAAGATAGAAACTGAAGTAGTAATTTTTTTGTAGAAGCTTGCAGTTAAACAGGGTGCTAAACTAGTGAGCTATATATAATACTCATAAACATTTGTCATTACAATTGACACAGAGAAGAAAATTGTAATCCCTTTGACCTTTTTGCGGTGATAGGTGGTAACTGAAAATCTTGATTTCTGTATAACTAGAGGGAAGTTCTGGCTGTTTTATTTTACCCTTGTCTTACCTCCGCATTTCTTGTGTTGAGTTTTGCTTCCATGTGTAACTCAAGGTAACTGGAGGTTTGCTCTTTACCCCTCTGTTTCTTTATAAGGAATAGTTGTCTTTGGAAGATAAACTATGTGGCTTCTTAAAGAAAAACTTGCAATTTTGAATTTGAGTATAGTGTTAGTTTGGAATAGTCTATTGTGTTCCTAAGTTGGATTTAGGTAAATTATTTTATTATGAAATGTATTTAATTATTGTGGCTGAAAGTTGAATTATTTCATGTTTTTTTCTTAACTCTCTTGAGCAAGGCAATGAGAAAAGAACAAGGCAGTTAGTGTAAGGGAGCAGTAATTTCTATATTCTGTGCTACAACCTGAGAAGGAGTCTTTCAATGGCTTTGTGAACATTGTAGATGTGTCTTAAAATATGGAGGAAAAAGGTGTGATAAAGTTTATCAGTTGTGGGGTTTGTCTAACTTCTGACTATCCTCTACCATTTAGTTTTGTTATTGTTAATGCCCACTTTATCACTGCGTGAATGCTTGCTTTACTTCATTTTCAGATGACAGTGCAACTTTTCTATGACTATGTATTTGTGTTCAGAGCCTTATCAACAGAAATAATTTGCTACTAAAGATCAGTGACATATATTACTTTTGGTGGCAATGCTGGCTTGAGCTGCTTTTGCCATCCTTTTAGCTCTGCTGGTACAAAGGTATTGTAAAACTTTCTGCTCTGAACTGGGAACTGATGAAGATTAAAAGAAAAATAAAATAATTACATACTTCTTTCCATCGATATGAGGCTAGGAATGCAAATCTGTGTCAGGTAGCATGATCTGTAGAATATAATATTACCTCCAAAAGAAACATGTGTAGCTGTGATTGAAATATTCCATGGAAAGATGGAATATTTATGTAGTTACTTCCTAATGTTCAGTTGGTGAAGCTAATGTTAGTATCACAAATAAGGCAGATTTACTGGATTTATGTGGATTTAGTTGAGTTCAAGGGAGTTTTTTGCTTGCAAAATCTTGGTAATATCTTGGATATTTTTAGTAGTTGCTGCATGTACTTTTAAAGGCTTAATTAATGGATGTTGTGTTATGTTTCTGTAAGAAATCAGTGTAATAACTCGGTTTCAGTAACAACTCAGTTAATGTAAGAAAACTCAATTCACGAGTGTGTTGAAGGAGAAGATGAGACATACTTTACAATAAATTGATCATTGTTATTTCCTGTTATGGCTTTAATTAATTCGTGCACTTTCACATCATATACCTAGAAGGCCCGTGATGTTTATGTTGAAGCCTTGTGACCAGAATTGTATTTGATATGGGGGACTATGAAGGCTTGATATTGAGGCCTTAGTGTACTTATCTTGGATCCCTCCTATTGAGCAATTTTTTTTTTTAGCTTTTTTGTTTTGGATCTCTGGCATCTTGGCTGTGTGGGGTGTGCCTGGTGTCCTGTCTCTCTCCTTGGGTGTCTGGGGCAGAGTTTGAGTTGCTCATCTTCCTCTTATTCTTCTTGCTAGGATATTTTATGACTCCAGACCAGTTTTTCAGCTGCCTTATATCTAGTCTTCAGCTGATTCTTAGTCTTTCTGTTATCTGGTTGTTTGAATAAAACCACATCTGTGATGCCCTGTGGCAGTTAACACACCTTTGTTTTGTTCACAGAGAACGCCAGTCAGTTTTTCTATTTGTGTCATGTATTTTTCCGCTGCTGCGGAAACAGCATTCCTGTTTCCATTTAGAAACAGGAAGCAAAGAAGTTTTTCAAGTTTGCTATCTAGTTATTAATCTTATTTTTAGTAAAAGCAGGTTATGGCATCCTTGGACATCACTGAAGCAGGTGTAAATAGATAATGACATTGCTTTTGGAACAGACCCCAGGGATACCAAGTGATTTTGAGCATGAGAAAGTTTGTTTCCAAATCATCTTGTTAATATGAGCAAAACCAAATATGATTGCTTACTTTCTTGGTAATTTGGAATTCTTTTATCTCACCTGGTTTTGTTTTCTTGCAGGCAATACTCATTGTTGTTACAGTTGCCTTCGTTCAGGTAAGGCAGCTGTTGGGTTGTCCAAATAAGAGTATTGCTTTTATGTAAACTCTTATTAATGAGACTGAACTAGTTCTCTTGATGCATTGTGCTGTGAATGATTGAGTAATGTGCTTTCATTGAAGTCCTTTGCCTTTTCTAAAGTGCATGATTTGTCCTGCTTTAACCACACTGACATTATGCACCTGTATCAGTATTATACTCAGCCACAAGAGTACTTGCAAAAAAGCCCTTGGAATAAACAGTTGGAAATACTTAAGTATTTAACTTCATATAAGAGATTTTGAAAATGTAGCTCTTGCTTCAATTTTGTGCAGAAATGGGGAAAAAAATCATCTAAGTAGTTTCCCAAGACTTAAAGTAGTTGCTTTTGTTCTGTAATTACACAGCTTTAGTCAGGGTGTGCCTGAATCAAAATTGCTTTGTGCTTGTGCTTTATATCTTTAATTACGTGAATTCAGTACTATGCTTATTGAGTTACATATGAGTTGTGTTACCTTAGTTTTCCAGGAGCTAAGAGCACAGTACTTTTGGTACTAACTTGTTAAACTATAGAATTCGGTAAGGTGTCTAATCCCTGAGTTTAGAAGTGTTACTGCAAGTATTACAAATAACTGAAGATAATGAAGGAAGTGCAAAGGACCTCTGCTATTCTTTCAGAAGAAATGCATGTGGGCAAATCTGGAAATTTTTCAGCGTTTGGACTGTTTGCTTTTTAAAGAATCTAATGCAGAACTGTTGAATGTCATCTCTTATCTGGTTGTTTGGAATATTACTTAATGCAACTTCACTGATAAAATAAATTTCAGTGACTCTGTCTTATATGTGAAACTTTTCCCTGTTTTAAAAATATTATCTGCTTTATTTTTAAAAAAATGTCTCTGCAGGAGTACAGATCAGAAAAATCTCTCGAAGAGCTTAGTAAACTTGTGCCTCCAGAATGCCATTGGTATGTAGTTTTGTCCTTTCAGTCCTAAGTTAAATCATATGAAGTTTAATCCGAAATGAGTAAATGGAAAAGATTTTACTGAACATATTTCTTTTGCATCAAGTTTATATGCTGATGTAGAGCACAATTCACTTTTTCTCATTTTAAAGATTGTTTTATGAGCCTAAAGAACCACACCATGTTGTTACCTCTCTGAACCCTTCAAATGATGTTACTGAGATGTAACCTCCAAGAAAAACGCGGCAAATTAGAAATATTTTGCTGAAACCTGTAACGTTGCAATGTGCAGTCAAGGGTGTGAATGCTTTTCTCAGACAAAATGCCAGAGAAGACATTCTTGCTGCTCTCCATGTTTTTACCTGCAGTGTACGAGAAGGTCGGGTGGAACACACCCTTGCAAGAGATTTAGTGCCAGGTGATACAGTCTGCCTGTCAGTTGGAGACAGAGTCCCAGCTGATCTACGATTATTTGAGGTATGTGCCTAAAACGGATTTAATGCCTCATAACTTTCCTTCTTGTGGGATAGAGGGGAAGGGAAGATAGCTACTGAATGCTGAAGTGCAGTAAGTGTTCTTGTTTGGAGTTCACAACTATCTTGGTAGAAAATTTGAAGTAATTACTTTCCAAATGTGATCACGCATTCTTAACCAATTTATGTAGTTTCTTACAGTAGGACATCAGAGGAAAGAATTTTTGAGTTTTATGTAGTAATGTATTATTGAAAATTTTATTTTTTTTCCCTCTCAATGTTAAACATATTGCAAAAACATTGTTTTCAGTCTGAATGCTAAGATGTTTTAGCAACTGGTTGCAGGTAACTGGTTTTCAGTCTTTATTTGCATTAATTTTAGCGTATAGTTCCAGTGTTCATTGATAATGGAATATGAAAAAAAAATGTGAAATTATACTGGTGTAATCTTCTCTTTGACACTTTTTCATCAATGTGTGTCATTATATCTCCCAGTTTACTCAATACTTAACTTGTGATATTAGCATTGCTGGAAGTGTTTGAGTTGAAGCAATGGCACTATAGCAATATTTGTATATTCTCTAAAAATGAAGTGTAATGGGTATATATATATTCATCTTGCTTATTTTGATGGTTTTGCTTGAATGTTACATTACTTTTCTGTCAGATTGGGCATTCTCAGTGTGCCCAGTATCTGGGCTATCTCATGGTCAAGTAATTTCTGGATATGAAGATCTATATATTCTATTTATCCACTGTTGATACTTGATTAATCAGTGTACATTTCATAGACAAAGTCTAAATGAATTAGTTTCTGAGGCAAATTTGTGTTGCTCTTGAGAAATTTGTCTGGATCATGTTTTTAGCCCCTGCAGTGTAGTTAGTAGTTGAGTGGGTTTGTTTTCGTGTTTACAAACACTTTCCGCTTCCCTTGGCAATTGTATAGTCTCGGCATTGTTATGAAACTGCTGTTGCAGCAGCACCTACTTTCTTGCTCATATCTGATATCATAAGTTTCTCATCTGTGTGCAGCCCTACACCAGATGAATTTTTTTACCATCCTTAACCACTCTTGCAGATCATTTGAAAATAAAAGCTTGTCATCTTATTTTCATCTTGTATCTATTGGTCATTGCTACAAGGTAGTGGTTTTGAAGAAGAGGATCATATGGAGATCATCTTTTCAGAGAAGGATCTAGATTTCTTCTGTGTATTCTCACTGATGTGTCCTGAAAGCAATAGAAATGATAATTAGACATTATTTAGTTTGTGAAGTCATTTGTGTGTGTTAACTTTTTTTTTCACTAGTCTAATCTTGCAGAGACAATCTTGCTCTTAAAAATATATTTGAGAATCTTTTCTGGCCTAAGTTTTCTGTATGTTAATGAGCAGTCAGTCAAGTTTTATGATAATATTCTCTAAAGCCAGAGTATCGCATCAAGAACTAACATGCCTGGAACAGTGTAGAATTTAAACACTATTCCTTTTGGTAGTGGTGATAAAAGTTTCAGAACTCATGGCTATATCTGAACGGTAGCAAAGTGGCATCTTCATCTTCCATCTTTGGCTCTTTTAAGTGGGAGCTTTGTTAGGTTTGTTGCTTTGTTGATCCTTAAAATGTGGTCAATATTGACATGGCTCCTTACCATATGAATAAACTGGATGCATTTTTAATGGTCAAAATTGTGAAACTTAGGTTTACACTTCCAACTACATAACAAAATATTTTCATGCTTTTTACCTATTTTGTTTTCAAAGGCTGTGGATCTTTCCATTGATGAATCCAGTCTCACAGGCGAGACAGCTCCTTGCTCTAAATCTACAGCTCCTCAGCCAGCAGCAACCAATGGAGACCTTACTTCTAGGAGCAATATTGCTTTCATGGGGACATTGGTCAGATGTGGAAAAGCAAAGGTAAAATCATTATTGATAAAAAAGAGCATTTTCCATGTTTCAACAATTTGAAGTCACTTCTCAGTCATTAGTGTGATACTCTGCAGAGCACTTCTCATTGGTGCTTTTTCAGACACTGGTTTAATAAGAAAACTAGGCCCAGGAGAGCTCAAATTTATAGGGAGCAGATGATGTGAAACTCCTCTTTCTAGAATGTGCTGATTTGTTTCTAGAGCTACATTCACATGTTTGAAAATTTAGGTGTGGCTAGTGTAGGTGTTACCCTTTTTGAGTTTTTTTACTGGTAATTAATAAGTACTTCAGCAGTGCACAGAATAGCAGTTTGTTTCACAGGGACAAAATGTTTTTTAGGAAAAAATATCTACTTGTGACAAGAATAATTTCATAAACAAAGTTAACAACTGTAGCAGGCTGAAAAGCATTTGCTCACTATTTGAACCAAAACTATAAGATCAACGACTAACATTATAATTAAACCTCAGATTTAAATTTACTTTATTTTTGTGTGTGGGGTTGTTTTTTTTTTAGGGGATAGTTATTGGAACAGGAGAAAACTCTGAATTTGGGGAGGTTTTTAAAATGATGCAAGCAGAAGAGGTAAGTGTATATTTCATTCATTGAAACTCTGAATTTATTCCATGGGAACTTAGTTAAACATAATTATGTTGCTTTTAATATTTTTGTTTCCTCTAGTGAAGCAGATCTTAGCTCTTGAACATGAAA
Source organism: Manacus candei (assembly GCF_025592945.1). Lineage (NCBI taxonomy): Eukaryota > Metazoa > Chordata > Aves > Passeriformes > Pipridae > Manacus > Manacus candei. The sequence continues at coordinate 3,558,562 of NW_026138074.1, read as the reverse complement.
GTAGTAATTGAATTCAGTGCAACAAAATATCCATAGCTGACTGAAAGATATTAACTGTGAAAATAATATTCTGAACCTGTCTAAATATTTACATAGTTTTCTATTTGGCTAAATTGAATTTTCTACAGATGATTAAAAAATTCCTTTTGAGATATAATTTACCTTCCATGACTTTAATGCCTCTGTTTGGAAAATCAGTTTTATTCTTCAAGAGCTCTTTGGTCTTGGAAGAAGTACTGTGGCTTTTAGTCAGCATGTTGTTTTGGTTTTCTTAAATTAAATTTTTAATACGACTTTTTGGATTAGATTTGTTGCAGACATCACAAAGCTCCCAAAGAATATTTCTAACAATTTTTTTTTTAATTCTGTGAAAGAATAGTCTGTTTTCTCTAAGTAACATATGGAAACATAGGGCATAACTGCACATTATTCACTGACTGTCTTGAATTTTGCACCTGTGAAGTAGTATGTGGTACAGTTAATTTGTTAACTGCTGCATGTTTGCCATTTATCAAGGCTCCAAAGACACCTCTGCAGAAGAGCATGGATCTCTTGGGAAAACAGCTTTCCTTGTATTCCTTTGGTATAATAGGTAGGATAATTTATGTAAAATAATTACAAATTATTATCTAATGGAAACTAATGTGTAGGCCTGGGAAATGGAAGGCTTGATCTCTTTTTAAAAAATATTTTGGCTTCTGATTTTATTGGTCACTTTGAATTCATTCCACTAGTCATCTGAAAATTACTAATGTGACATAACTCTAATCATAAGGTTGATAACTTGCTTCTTCCTGCAAATGTGCTTTTCTGACTTACTTTTTGTCCTTTAGATGCTTCCTTTTAAATTGCAATGTGTCTTTGTATTCTGGTTGAAGGTGTGCATAAGTGAGTACCTCACTGTTGGTGTGATTGGGCAACTTGACTGGCAGATACTTTCTTCACCTTTGCTATACTAATGGAATCATGCTTTGACAGTGAAAGAAGTAACAGATTTTTATAGGTAGCTCAATGATAAGCTTGGTTTTGGCTATTTGTTGTCTTTTTTTTTTTTTTGTCCACATGAGGCTACAGTACATGTTGGTTTTACGTTTTTCCCGACGACTATTTTCTTTATAGGTGTTATTATGCTAGTTGGCTGGTTGCAAGGAAAGCATATCCTTGATATGTTCACTATTGGTGTGAGGTAAGATTTTTGTTTTTAAATAGTGTAGATCATGCATTCCAGCAAATGTCTGAAAGCTAGAGATGTATTTTATAATATGCTTGCACACACTGCTCTTAACTTCACGTTAAATAATTAAAAATGAAAATGGAAAAGCAAATTCATACTTACTTTTAATGATGCAGTATGTTCCTGTCAGTCTCTTAAACTGTACATTTATATGGTGATTTCTGAGTGTCTTGGGGAACATCTGCAAACAAACACTAGAGTTGTACAGTTTGAATTTTCATCACTGAGTAAATAAAGTAATTTAATAGTAAACTGTAATTTTGTAAGAGGCATCTGACAAAGCTAAGTTACTGCAAACCTTATGTCATGTAGTTCAATAGCTCATTTTCTACCATATTATGCAGACTTAATCCCAGGGTGTTTGCTGAGAACAAATCTGAATTTAGATGGTCTAACTCTGTACTCTTAGAAAAGTTGCTGAGATACTAATTACATGGACAGTGCATAAGGCAGAAGTGTTTCTTTAAATTCATGGTCAGACTCTGGATATTTACCCTTCTGTGGAGGGGAACCACCACCCCCCAGGAGATGCATCTTTGAGCATTGCCTAATGAGTTATTGTGATCTTGTTTACACTGTCATCATGTTTTTTATTTGTTTGTTTTTTAAGAGTGCCATTCCCTCACTTAAATTGCTGCCACATTAAGATCTGGCAGTAGCCATTGTGGATCAGTTGTGGCATTTCTTAGTTCTATTTAGCACTGACTGCACTTATTCTTACCAGTTTGGGCTGCTTTGCACAGCCCTGATTAGTATTTTGTGCAGGCAAAATAGGTACAATCGATTTCTCTCTCACCCCAACATTTCTTCATACTTTTGCATAAATAATGAGTAGAAGTAATCTATTTAATTTTTTACTGTCTTCAGTTGATATGTTTTAATGAATGGTATACATCTAGAATCACATGGCAGCTTCTTCCTTTCAGTTTTAACCTCAGTGACCAGACAGCTACAAAAACAGCGTTCTGAACTGTAAATGCATAATTACTATGTAATCTTGTGTAATATTCCAAAACAAGATTTGTATATTTACTTTCATTACAGTTTGGCTGTAGCTGCAATCCCTGAAGGACTCCCAATTGTGGTAACAGTGACACTAGCCCTTGGTGTGATGAGAATGGTGAAGAAACGAGCTATTGTAAAAAAACTGCCTATCGTGGAAACTTTAGGTATGACTAGACTAACTTAGAGATAGTATTTTGATACAAATGTTGGAAATCAACAGAGGAATTGATGACTAAAGATAAAAACAAAGGAGGTGTTCTTATTTTGCTAGCAGTGTGGAGGCATCTTTAAACATTTTTGAATTGAATGGGTTATTACACAGTAGCAATTCAGGTAGATGTTTCTGTGGGCCTTCTAATTACTTAATTTTTTGAACTGAAATGAGCAGTTAATAGCATGCCATGCTAGCAATACTCTAAACTGAGTGATTGGCTATATAGACTCTTTAAACTTGTTTGCTGTAAGATGTTCCTGTTAAATAAGACTTGTGAAATTATTTTCAAACCAAGAATTTTTGGTGTAAATTTAGAAACAATATTGACATTAGAAAACAAATCCAGATTTGAATATTAGAAAAATCTTTGTAATCATAGTGCACCTTCAGGATGTTGTGCTGCTCATATTAAAACTTAAAATCATATAAAAACATTCAAGCTCAAAAACATTCAGTGTGCAGGTTGAATTGTAAAAAATGTAAAACACAGAACGTGGAACAGAAATAGAAATACTCAGTTAAATAATTCTGATACATTTGAATTTCTTTTTGCATTTGAAGATTGGAAATATTTTTTCCAATGCCCCTAGTTTTGTTAGTGTTGCAAGGGTTTTTGTTGCTTTTGCAGTTTCTGCTGTCCTGTCCAGAAACGTAAAGATGCTGCAACAATCTATCCGAATCTCCATTCCTGAGTTAAAAAGGCATATAGAAATCTCACATTTTTGTAATCTTTTCAAGCTTATTGAAATTTGCAGGCTTATCAGTAAGTCACACTTGTGTGATGAAAGTGTTGTGGCTGGTGTTAGATAGATCTTGTACTTTTTAATAAAGAGGAATGACTGCTGTAAAGCAGGGCCTCAATTTTCCTTGTCACCAGGAATCACAATTGAGATTTCAGTAATGTAGTTTGAGATACAGCAGAATAAAATAAAGGAGAAGTAGAGAATGGAAGGATTTTGGATGAGTTGTGAACTTTGGATTTTAATTAGGTTTTTTCTGTTTATTGGACTAACTTACAAAGTACTTTGTACGATGGTTCATTAATACTTGAAAATTTGCTGTCTTTTGTTAAATCTCACTATTTTTGTTTCACAGACAGCTGCAGTATTTCTAGAAATTTGCTTGTCTTGAATACTTTTGGCTTTGTAAGTTACATTATTCTAAACCAACATTGCCTTATAAATGTTAATTGGTTATTTCAGGTTGCTGCAACGTAATTTGTTCAGATAAAACTGGAACTCTAACAAAGAATGAAATGACTGTTACCCATATTTTTACTTCTGATGGGCAGCATGCTGAGGTATGTAGTGTGATGCTTAGGCTTGAATTTTCCTTTTTCCTTTGTTTTGTATATCAGCTCAAACATGCTTGAATACACTGCAGGTAAAGCATCTGTCAAGAAAGTGTAAATTTACTGCACCAAACTCCTGTCCCTCAACTTCCAACCATTTCTGTTCTTCAGTTCATTTAGTATTGCAGCCTTTGAGCTGTGTTATCCAAACCTTTTCTGTTTACAGAAGAATTTTTTTATATAATATGTTAAGTTCTTACATCTCTTGATGGCTGTACATCACAATAAGAGGCAGATGCTGAGATACAGCACAAAGGCAAGTTGAGAGATTGTGTTTTTCTTCAGTGTAGAAAGTTGAGGCTATTTTACTGTTTCAGGTGCATAAAAATAAAATTTACGTTACAAACATTTAAAATGTGAATATATAGCTTTTGGCTAAAAGACAGTTTATTGTGTGAATCCTTCACATTGAATATGTACTATCATTCATGTTTTTTTTTTAATAATAGATGGAGTTGGAAGTAGGAGTAGGACATGAAAGAATGGTTGTTGAATTTGGGGAGTTGAAGTAATTGCACAAAAGAGAAGCAAAAGCAGCAGAGTGGAAAAGCAGTGAGGTGTGGAACTGGGAGTGTTTTAAATAAGTTCTTGAATTCTCTAGCTCCTTGATCAGGTTTTGTTTCCACGGTACAGTTAATAGATGGTCTTGTTTTCTTTTGTAAGCATAAATACTGGCATTTTTTCTTACTGTTTCCTATTATTTATCTATGTTTTCTTATATATCCTGATAGCTATTTTTTTATTGTTGGAATACTGTAACTGCTTTTCTTTTACTACTAGCACAGTTGTATCTGAGTCAAATCAGCTCCTTTATCCTAATGGAAAAAGAACTTAAAATGACTCTGAAACATATTAGCTGTTAATGCTGTAGACAGGAAGACTTTTTTTAGGATCCTAGTGGGATGCCTGGTTTTTATGCACTAAAAATACAATTTTACTGGTTTTAACACTTCCCTGAAGTCTCAACTGAGAGGCTGTTCAACTGATTTTTTTTTTTTCTTCTTACTGGATGAAAGTAGGACTCTGCTCTATACTTCCATTCCTCTGCAGGGGGTATGCATTATTAACCAGGGTAAAGATGAATAGGACACAAAAATTAGACAGCAAAAGAAAGGGGAAAAAAAAGCATGCCTAATACTGTAAGGAAACAATATACACTGCATTTATTTGTGCTAAGGAATAAAATTTATACTTGTTAAAAAAATTAGTCTCTAATGTATTTCATTGAACTCAGAGTGTTGCTGCGTTAGAAGCTGAGTAAGAAGAATCCATGCACACTGAGTAAAATCAATCATTATGACTGGACTTTTAAAATTTTTCTGTAGTTTATAGTTTGGCTGCTTGTTTTGCAGGTTACTGGAGTAGGTTATAACAGGTTTGGAGAAGTGATGCTCGATGGTGAAGTTATTCATGGTTATAACAACCCATCCATTAGCAAAATTGTTGAGGTAAGATCTTGGCACAGAGAGGTGAGTTTTAATTGATGATGTAGCACAAGAACTTTGTATGGCATTTACTTTGTATTCTGTTTTCCCCTTTCCTTCCTCAACTTTTAGGCTGGTTGCGTGTGCAATGATGCTTTGATTAGAAACAACACACTGATGGGGAAGCCAACAGAAGGGGCTTTAATTGCACTTGCTATGAAGGTGAGTACCTGATGATGCTTTTTCAATTCATAGCAGGTGGGAAATATGTGGAAATGTTGTTTTGTTTTTCTCATTTTCTTTTCCTTTGGGTCTCCTAGATTTGTTGTAAATCTTGGGTGTTCTAATGGATAATAAAAAATACTTAGGACTGAAGTAAAATCTCTATTTTGATCTTCTTGCACTTAGTACTGCCTTTTTACCTGCCACAAACTAATTTACCTGTTGAATGTTGATTGTGATGTCTCTTTCCTACTTCTTATCAGAAGCAGTGAGAAGCTGATAACTGATGTATAGGTGCCTGCAGCATTTATAGCTCCCTTCAAGTGCAGGGCACAGCTAGTTTGAATTGTGGACACTGTGCTGAAATGTTTGGGTTTTTTTGGTGGGGGGAAGGATGGAGGTGTTGTTCCTTTTTTTTTTTTTTTCTTCTGTATAATGTTGTGACACACCCATTACAGCTACTGAGAAATGTGACAAGGCACTTGATTTAGCACTTGATTTTTTTTTTTGTCCATGATGGTGAATGAACTTAAGAACAGTAAAAGATGAACGTATGACAGTCTTTCCCTGTGTAACTCAGGCATAAGTTGTAACTATCTTTTTGCTGAGACTCATTTTAAGTCCCCAGTCTTTGACTGGAAAGGACAAGACCAATGTTATTTTGACAAGTGTGTAGAAACTGAAAAGAACAGGAATCTTTCACATCTGTTGCTGGAAAGGGAGGTAGTGATGGGACAGAAGCTCTGTAAGTACTAAGAGTGGTTTATAGTGGGCTGCTGTTTTTGTGCCTTCTTGGATTGGCATTTTCCCTTGGAGTAGGTTAAGGGTAGAGCCTGGAATGCAGCAAATTGCATTAGGGCTGGGGACAGAATAGCATTTGAAATGAAATGCATTTTGTCTGGAGTCTTCATGGTTAGTTTCAGTTTAAATGCTTGGGTGATCCTGATCACTGAAAAAAAAGTCATTTCAGATTTGGTCATTCAGACTTCAAATCAGAGTCTTGCCTTCTCCAGACTTTTTGCCATAGTCTTGTGTTACAATTTTGTAGGCACTTCTAGCAGAGAAATTATATAGAAGGTATTTAAAAAAAATGCATTAGGGTGATAGACATTTTTTGTCAAACCAAGAACTGTATTGCTAGCCATTGCAAGACTTATCTTTGGCTCAAAGATAAGAAATAGTGTTAAATAGTCTGACTCATGCTGAAACCTGATAGAAGATGGTAGGTGCTTTCACTGCTGGTTTGTCAAAAGTCTACTTAAATTGGAATAGTGTACACAAAAGCAACTTTGGAGATGAAACTGGTTTTTAACGATGTGATGTTTGTTAGCTGAGGTGTCTCAACAAGTCAACAAATTGCACATCTGTTTGAAAAGAAAAGGTCCTGACATTGTGGTGGTACTTCTGTTTTATACAGATGGGTTTAGATGGGCTCCAGGAAGACTACATAAGGAAGGCTGAATATCCCTTCAGCTCAGAACAGAAATGGATGGCTGTAAAATGCATTCACAGAACACAGCAGGTAAACTTCAATGACGATTTCCTTGTGCACTGGCTTTGTGGAACATTTATCTACTTTGATTAATATCCTAATTTTTTCCTTCAGAAGTTATGGCAAGCTGGCAGTAGTGTACAGTCCTGGAAATAGGGTTTGATAAAAGACACAGTTTTAGTTTCAAGCTCTGAAGTGGAGATAAGGAATAGCAAGAAATTATTTCTTTAGAAGGCATACTGGGAAATTATTTTAAGTGTATTGAAAGCTGATGCCTTGAATGTAGACCTGCCTGTTTTTTCTTCCTTCTCCCTCCTCAAACATCTAAAGCAATTCTGCCAGTCTTCTGCTGTTTCAGTGCTGCTTAGTTATATAATGAATTAAGAGCAAGAATATGCATTGATGTTCAGTAGTAAAATTTCTTTTGTTTGAAAACAGAGTTTCTGGTTTTGATGCAGACCTCATGTCCACAGTGTTGACAAATTTTATCCTGGATTATAATACAATTTATTTAACCTATTTTTCTGTCTTCTGGTGCTTTCCAATATATACTTGCTTTCATGTTTCATTTAGACCAATCTGAATGTTTTTGTTACAAGTATTGACATAATCTCTACCAGTCTGATAACTGGAGCCTTCTAGACACTATGTGCAACAGCAGACTTCATATTGGATTTATGGAAAATTTCCTAGTACTTCTGACCAAAACCAGGCTTACTGACAGTGTTCAAGTATCACAGCAAAATCTTTGCTTTGGGAGCGAAGCATTTGACTCCTTTTATTTATATGGATTATATGATTGATGATTCATGTCTGTATACACAGTGGTGAGCAGGAATTCGTATAAGATTTTAATCTTACAAGGATTTACTGTGTCTGTGTTCTGGAATCAGCAATTTTATGAGATTGTTGAAAAATTGGTAACAGATTTAAAGGGAGCATAAACTGTTTGAAGGCTAAGAAAATACAGTGGGTTTAGAAACTTGGAGCTCTATCACTTAAGCCTATCACGAAAGATTGAAATAACTTGACTACTGTGCATAAATACCTTCACAGGGAGAAAATAGATACATTGAAAAATGCTTTTTAGTTCAACTGAAGAGAAGGTGAGTGATCAGTGATTGGAAATTGAGCTGAGGCAGCAGTTCTTAATGGCAAATGGGGGAAAGGAAGGAATGAGTTGATTTAGCGTTAGAGTTCAGTGTCTGAGGTAGGTGGTGGACTCGCAGTCTCTCAATATCATCATATCAAGGCTAGATGGCTATCTGGAAGATATTAGAGTTGTTAGGCCTGGTACAAGGATGCAGATGATGTTTATTTACCTGTGCAGCTGGTCTGACGATGAGCTGAAGGTTTTTCAGGTCTAATGTTCTGTGTAGGTTTAATTTCTGTCCTTCACATGGCCTCTTTAGTCTGTAAAGTGACTTTGCATGGCCTCTTTAGTCTACACTGTGACTGTGTCTAATGTGCCTTATGTCTACTGAAATGAGATATTGATTGTTGGCTTTGCTCTTTTGACATTACTGCTCTTGAACAAACACTATGTAGAGATACTGAAAAGAACAGAATTTGTGTTTACAAGGTTGATTTTCATTATGTTCTGAAGGCTCTAAGCAAAAGTACAGATATGCCATTCTTATTGTCCATGTGTGTATGTACTTGTGTGTGTGTCCTTATATGTACACATGTGTGCACACAACAATTCTTTTTCCTTTCAGGACAAACCCGAAGTTTGCTTTATGAAAGGTGCTTATGAACAAGTCATTAGGTACTGCACATCGTATAACTGTAAGGGACAGACCCTACCTCTTGCTCAGCAACAGAGAGAGCAATACCAGCAAGAGAAGACATCTATGGGCTCTGCAGGACTTAGAGGTAAGGCTGTTTCAGTGTCTCAAAATAACAATTTTTCTTTTTAAATGGTACTGCTTACTGTTTAAAAAAAACCCAAAAACAAACAAGAGCAACCAAAAGCACTAGGATCTTTTTTTTTATTCAGTAAGTGCCACTGGGTTGTTTAATTTTTAGACCTGTATAGTAATGTGATTAATTTCTCACCTGCAAAGGGTGAGAAAAGGCACTGTTGGTTCCTGTCATGCATGTGACCATAACTGGATGGTAAATTGCTACTTAATAGCTTCCATACCTTATTGTAGATGTCTGTGGACTCTTTTGAACATGGATGTGTTTATTTTTCTATTACTTTGGCTCCTTCCACCTTCATGAGTTAGGCTAGCCCAACTGATTGCAGGTCAGAAGATGCCATTATGATTATCTTCTATGTTAACAAACTGTGTAAGATTTTAAATATAACAGAAAATATTTTTCAGAAAATGATTGTCAGAAGTTGATTTGGGACCAGGATTATACATGACTGGCTTTCTTTGGCCTCTGTAAGGAGAACTCTAGGCTGTTAAGTCCATACACAGCTTTCCTCCCCCCCACCCCCCAAAGTGTGGATATTCTGTGGTTCAGGAAATTTCTAAGATGCAAATTATTAGAATCTGAGAAGATATGCTAGGAGGGGCATCTCCTTGTGTTGTTTTGTTCAGACAGTCATTCTTTCTGTCTGTCAAACAAAAATCTAGGGTAATGTTTTGAAAAAAGTGAACTTGCTTTTTCCTTGCAACTCTAATGTCACTTAAATCTATTGGAATTAAGAATCCTACTGTAAAAGGGATTCCAGAAATATTCAGCATGTACTCAATGAAATCTGCCTCTATAAAAGGAAAAAACGCCAAAGCAGAAAATAAATACATTAACCAATCCTCCCTTTCACGCTTGTGCATAAAAGAAATGTACAGAGAAAGCACAAAGCTAGATGTTGTTCTCTTTACACACAGTGGAAGTATAAACTCTTTCAGCTGAGAACGAATAGGAAAGTTATCTTCAAAACCTGGAATACAACTGTTTGGTAAGAAGACTACTCTAAAAGACAGGCATATACCTAAGTAGGCTATTCTGAATATTCAACATACGTTGCTAAAAAGGTTCTAAAAAGAGGAAAATTGCAATTCCCACCCTTTTGCTTTGTGCTGGCCTACTAGTTTGAAACAGTTGTTTTAAATGCTCTGTAAATGTTACTTTCAAATTGTAACATTCTTTCTTTGTTTGTTTCCTAAAAGTTCTGGCCTTAGCTTCTGGTCCTGAGTTAGGACAGCTGACTTTTTTGGGACTTGTGGGAATAATTGATCCTCCACGGACTGGTGTAAAAGAAGCTGTTACTACACTGATCACATCAGGAGTTGCAATAAAAATGGTTACTGGAGATTCACAGGAAACTGCAGTTGCCATCGGTATGAATAGGCCACTTCCTTTCATTTTTTACTTTTTTTCTGTTTAGCTAATAGTTGTGAAGTGTGAGTATTAAGTCTAATATTTGTGAGTTTTGTATATTAGGTTAACGGGTGGCACAGTGGAAATAGCAGGGGAGAAAAAATCAAACAAAAAACTCAACACCCTAGCCTGAAGTGGTACTTTGGTTTCTTCTTTAACTGTAATTTCTCTAATTTGGTTAATATGACGTTTACTTTTTGAAGCTATGTATTTTCTTACTGTATTTTGTTATAGCATGTAGTTGATTTCTTATTCTGACACCCTCAACACTACCTTCCTTACACTCTTTGCCTCGTGGCAAAGAGGAGGAACTAAAATAGCCAGTGACAAGGAATATTAATCTATGGCACTTTAATGCTGTCCAATACAGTTTTGTCCATACAACTAAGTTTGAAGCTTAAGTACTCTTTAAGTATTATAAATATTTAAACAAACAACTTCTTTTTGCAATGTAGTGCATTAAAGTACAAGTGCTTTAGCCAGAATGTGAATTCTTTACAAACAGGATGGTGAACAAACAGTTGAATATGCACATAAAAAGTATACCCCCAAATTTGCAGTACTTTCTCAGAGGTTTTTTTAACTTGTCTCCCCGACGTTATTTTTCATTTTCTGTCTTGTTATTTTTGAACTGTGAATTCTTTGAGAGTACTGAGCCCTTGTGTTTGTTTATATGAAACCTAACAGAATGAGCTACAAACCTTTAGACCTAAAAGACTAAGCAAATAAATATCTGATTAGAATAGACTTTGTAGCATGTTTTTGTTACTCGGGAGTTCAGACAATTTACTCCAATGTACTGAATCAATAATGTAGTAAGATGGTCTGATCTTCTGCGGAAGATATTAGGATGAAAAAAGTATAACTGGATATTTAACATCTTAAATGGATAAAATATTATAATATGTCTTTTATATTACTCATTTACAGCTAGCCGACTAGGGTTGTATTCCAAAAATTCACAGGCAATATCTGGAGAAGAAATAGATGATTTGGATATTCAGCAGCTTTCTCAAATAACACCAAAGGTTTGTTTTGATATACTACTTACTGAAATGCAGTAAAAGTTACATTTATATATTGAGAAATGCTTTTGTTCTGTGGAAAGCTAAAGTGTAACTTCTGAGACACAGATAATATTGTTCTAATAAATATCTTTGGGTCTGACATATGACAATATGAAAATTTATTTCTTTCAACTTAATTATCTTTTTAGTGGGTTTATTATTTTTGTCTCTTTTAATGGTTCAGTATCTTTATTGGAATGTTCATTTTGCTACCTCTCAGTGAACATCACCTTTTTGTATTATTAGACTATTTTATTCCTAAGTAACCCAGCTCATATATATATTTTATATATATATATATATATTTTATATATATATATATATTTTTTACATATATATATATATATATATATAACCTTACAGTCTGCATGTTCAGACAGTCCACTGTTTTGTAATTTGTAAGAGGAGCTGTCTGTGTTTTTAATGATTTTAATCGATCTGAGGTCACTGGTTGAGAATTTTGAAAGAGTCTGTTTATTAAGTTACTGCTTAATACTTTTTAGTTATTAAATAACTAAATGGATTAACCAATGTCAAAGTTGTAAATGTGAAGGCATAATCAAATGCAATTGAAGTTCAGGTTTAGCTGTGTTGCAAGATTTATGCATCAAAATGCTGCTCTGTTTGCAAAAGACTGTAAAATTAGACTTCAGCATGCTTAAGTCTGATATGAACAAGCCAAAAGCCAATATTTACAATCAAGAAGTGTGCTGTCAGCTGCTTGTCTTTCCTTAGTGACTCACAGAAGCTTGGAAAAAAAAGAATTGTGTGACAAGTAGTAATTTTTAGTTTATTTGGCAGTACTCGTTCTTAAGGGCTCTCCACATTAAATAACTGAAATTACTGCAAATTTACTGAGGCATGTTTGACCTGAGACCCAATTTCTTTTCGAGGTGTTTACTTAAAATCTTATTAGGAACTAATTAGAATCAACTAATAAGATTGATATCTGTATGCAGTCTAAAGTGACTATTGAGAAGTCTGACTTCTTATTAGGCTTTTTAAAAGGAAAAATACTAACTATATGGAGTTTATGGAAAACTAAATTCCATGTGCTCAAATTTCAATTTACAGAGAAATCAAGAGACCAAGAAAAATCTGAAAATTATTCCTTCTAATCTGGAATCTTTATTAATTAGCTATGAAACATCAGTTGTTAATATTGTGATACAGAAACTGGTAAAGTTGAAATATACTGAATAACGTGCCACTAGTCCTGACAAGAGAAAAACACATTAATTGTAGAGTCAGCATGGCAATTGCCTGTGTGAATTTAGTCAGGAAGGCCAGCAGCTGTTGTAGCTCAGTTAATTCATTATTTTAGAAGGTTTCTAAATTGCATGTTCTATCCTGAAATAAGTAGCACCAACTTTGTTTACCAGAATGCACTTAGAATCTTATCGGGAATTAAGGATTTCACTCAATTAAAAAAACAGCTCACTGGTGCTTCAACTTTATAGCCAACAAGAATACAGTTGGCCCTTGATAGTATTTTTTATCCTCTAGTTTTATAAAATCCAGTGCAATTCTTTTTATTTCTCAAATTTTCATTGTTTCTTCTTTGTGCTTTTAACAGGTTGCAGTATTTTACAGAGCCAGTCCCCGACATAAATTGAAAATTATAAAGGTACGTCTCATAGAGGCTCAAATCCTGGACTGTTGCTATGGGTATTGCCTGTGGTGCCTTTACTTGAATTATAATGTGCTACAGTGTGTCAAGATGAAATCAGAAGTGCATCTGCTTTGAAAGTAAAGTATGTTTGAAAATATTACCTAGAAAAGTGCACAGTGCCCATAAGGAATAGGCAGCTACTGGTAGGCAACACTGTGCTTTCTTCTGTGGAGGGAGCTCAGGACTGATCGAGATTTTATGTCACATTGCAGTTGAATTGACTGGGAACTTGAAAGAACCGTATATCTGATTCCTCTCTGACAAGATAAAAGGGCATGAATTTCAAGCCATGTCTGTGGCAGTGCTTCTGTACAGAAGTTAACAAAAGAAGGTAGCAAAGAGGGACATACTCAATGTAACAATTGGTACAATCAAAAAAGAAACAAAAAGGAGAAAGAAAGAACACTGAGACAGCTGGAATACATGAAAACTTATAAGCGGTCGATAATGTTAAAATGTCAATACAATGTCTTCATTCTTTCTCTGGAGTTTTTTGCTTTCCCTTAAAGGCAAATTTTATATACCCTGGCTTTAAAATTTAGGCTGTCTGAATATATGAACTGAAGTTTAGCCTAAAATCATGTATAAAAATTAATTAGAAGAAAACCTGCAGCTTTTTTCTTTAGGAGGTTATGATGCAATTATAAGAAATGGGGGAGGGCAGGCAATGACACAAACCTTATATCTAGAATAATTTTATAGGATGGGTTATTTCAATCCCTAATTTAAGCTCTTCTCCCTTTCCTTAGTCCCTGCAAAATAATGGTGCCGTAGTAGCTATGACAGGAGATGGAGTGAATGATGCTGTTGCTCTGAAGGCTGCAGATATTGGTGTAGCAATGGGACAAACTGGAACAGATGTTTGTAAAGAGGCAGCAGATATGATCCTCGTGGATGATGATTTTCAGACAATAATGTAGGTGCCCTTTATATACATATCTGGTACTGTATAGTTTTAATGAGATGTTGCCTGGGTTAAAACCAACAGAAGTTCCCCAAACTTGTAAGTGTAGCAGCTGTAAATGAGTTTTCCACTAAGTCAGGAGAATTATCTTTATGTTGATCACCTGTATTATCCCATTAAAAAAAAAGATGTGGGAACATAATAGTGCAATGGGCAACTAAGCATTTCTGTGGGTTTTTTGTATGTTTATAATAATATAAGCGTGTATTTACCTGTTTAGACCTTTTTCTGCTTTGGACTCATACATAGATCAGATGTAAGTAACAAAGGAGGCTGTGCATGTATGTGCTATAAAAAGGAACCTGTATTTCTACTACTCCAAGTAGAATTATGGAAGTAGTATATTTGGAAACATAACTGAAGTGAAATTTTGAGTCTATTAGCTGTCAGTAGAATTCATCTTCATTTAATTTCTTACGTCAGAAGGATAAAATTTATGAAAAGGTGACAGAGCATTCCACTCAAGCTTTAAAAAATTTACATAGTTCTGTGTTTGTCTTCAACTCTTAAATGTTGTGGTGTTGCAGAAAAGGAAAAGAAAATGAACTATTTATACATCACAGGTGAAAAGAGATTATCAGCTTCTGGTAACCAGCTGTTTGTACTTGTTCACCTTTTTTGTTCGGTGTATTTCAGAAAGAGCTCAGCTAAACTTACCCTATTTTGACTTTAATTCATCTGACTTTTGAAGGTGGCAATTGTTGACCGATCTGGACTGCTGTCTAGCAAGAAATTTTGCATCAATCTCAGAACACTTCAGTTTCAAACTATGACACTTAACCCTGGGGAAGAAGTGAAATGTAGAAGTACAATATAAGAAAATCTACCTAGTTAGCAGTATGTTAAAGGGTGATCTGAGAGTTAAAAGGTTCCTATACTAATTCAGCCAACTGCAATGTGCTGTTATGCACAAACAGAAGAGAGAAGGGAATCATTTTGGCATAGTCAGAAGACTGCATAGGAAGGACATGTGGGCTTATTGAGGCTTTTGCTGGAATGCTTTATCCAGTTTTGCTCCCTTCATCAGGAAGGTTCTCAATAGGAAAATGAGAAGAGTGATGAATGCTAAGGAGAAAAAGTGTGAACTTCCATAGTTTGACATCCTCCTCCGCTCCCTTTAATGTTTTTATCTTAAAAGTTACAGGAGGAATGCTGATTAATTGTTGTTCTTGGCTATTGGGGGAATAGAAGAAAAAAATCAGTTTTATTTGCATCAAAGTAGGCTTGATTTGGGTATTAGAAAATTCTTTCTCACTGCAGTAATTGTGATAATGTGATAGGCAAGTTGTGACACATGCTAGAGGTTAAGGTGATGATCTGTATATATTTCATTCTGGTACAGTAAGAATACATGGTCTTCTAAAGTCATGCTGTATTTCTGTTTTTTAAAGTATGTGTGTGGAGTTGTTTGTGTTTTTTTTGTTTGTTTTTCTTTTTACATTATCTGACTTGAATTGGAAGCTCTCATCAAGGATGATGATAAATTTTGAACAAGGAGGCAATTTTACTAATAACCTTTCATTTTGGAAGTTAAGCAGTTGGAAAAATAACTTGTGATTAGTCACAATCAGAGAATGGTTTGGGTTCTTATAGTCAAGTTGAAAAACAATGAATGCCAACATTATAAGAACATCAACTCCATTTGTTTCCTGCCATTTTTATTGCTGCTTACGTTAGTAGCTTTTTTGCTTTGTTTTAACTCTTTTTTGGCAATAGTTTTATTCATCTTGTGATGTAATCTTTCTTTTTAATTGCAGGTCTGCAATTGAAGAGGGTAAAGGAATTTATAATAACATAAAAAATTTTGTTAGATTTCAACTGAGCACGTAAGTTAGAAAATTTGTCAATATCAGAAGTTTTTAACTAAGTTGTGAAAGAATCAAAGGATCATGAAGCAGATGTGCTTCATGTCAATATTGTAAACGTCATGGAGGATGCTGCTACACTGTGCTTATGAGTTTTTTTGTGTTTGGTGGCTTGTTGCATTTTGAAACAGAGCAATAAACAGAGATCTAACTTTGTCACAGTTAAGGTGTCCTGTTAAGGTGTGTAAAGTCAGTTACTGAAAGGATAGAAAGAAACAGCATAGCTCCCTTTGGGTCTCTGTTTTAAAGAAGCTAGTAGTCAGTCCCTCCTTAACCAGAACATGTATTCAAAAGGAGGAAACCAGGGAAACAGGAGGTTAGTTTTTCTGTAATCCATACACTGGTCTGTGGAATGAGTTAGTAATACAAAGCTGACTTCCTTTTCTTGCGTATAAGGATCCATATGCTAGCTATGTAATGTGTATGTAAGACAAGAGTTTATTAAGCTTTAGTTTAAAAAATTTATCTTATTGAGTCTGGATTCAGGAACATGGCTTTTCTCTTCACCATGTTGTTCATGTACTTCATGGCATTTCAGGGGGGTCTGAAAGTTGCAGAAATTAAAAAAACAAACAAACAAAAAACCAAAACATAAACCCCCAAACAAAACCAAAACAACGTCCCCAACCTACAAATAACAAATAGCCCCACCCAAATAATACCAAAAAGAAAAAATAAATCCTCAACAAAAACTCACAACAAACCCCAGAAAATACCAACTTCTTTACCTGCATAAAACTTAAAAGAAGTGTCATATATCTCCAGCCTTGACTGAGCAAGCAGTGCTCTCCAAAGGCTGCTTGGTCATTCAGGGTGCTGCCCAAAGAGACTGTCATCTCCAGTCAGCCTCTAACGACCAATGCCCTGAAGCACCTGCATGCAGGGTTGGGTCTGTGCCTGCCAGTGCACCTTTCACCTGCTGTTTTGACCCTCACCCATCACCACAGGGCTTTGCAAATGCGGGTAAGGCCTTCGAGCCTGCGCAGTGGATTTTTTAGGTGAGATGCAGTGTGCGCGGAACTGAACCCACCCTTTAATCCTGAGGTTCATCTGTCAGGGCCGAGCGAGCTTGGACGGTGGCAGCGAGGTCCTCAGGACACAAGTTTAATTAGAGTATCCTTCTCTTAGATGGATGGCTTTAGAGGGCTAAATGAGCTCCATCTGCCTGGGTTTGGAATAAGAGTTGTCCTTCTCCTAGGATGACTGCCAGAAGGCTAAGGAGCTCATCCTGCCCGTGGATATATTGTACCTGACCCTACAGTTTTGACCTGTCTGGCATGGGCGACCCTACTGAAGGCGCGTACCATCGCCAGCATAGCTCACGACCGCAAAGGGGTACACAGGCTTCTTTCCCATTAAAATGGTTAGGGCAAGCTTTATACTCCCTACTTTTCTGCCACCCATCTATATTCTATCCCAGGGAAATACCCAGGAACATCCCTTTGTCCTGACTGCCCTTTCAGGACGCAACAAATATATCCAGAACCTACCGAACCTGGGCAGTAGCCGCAGGTGAGCCAAAAACAAACCGTTCCAGCCCCCGTACCTACCCGGGGTTCGGGTGTCTCTCAAGGGCCCAGCGTGGCCAAGACCCCCAACCCCCAGAAGAACCCACTGTCCACCCTGACCTTAACCTCCCCCCACCGTGTTACCACATATCTTCCCACGTACTGCTCACCTGGGACACTTATATACAGGGCTGCCCCGCCCGCCCTCCTGCCAGTCTGAGGGCCCCCATGGCCCACCCAACATCCTTCCCCTCCCCCAAACCAGACTGGCAAACCTCTGTGTGCTCTAAAGCTCCTGCTTCTGAAAAATAATTAAGTCTAGATATTCTGGGAAAGTGTGCTTGCCTGTTAGCCTTGGGAATGGTAGCCTCAGGTTTTTGATGAGTAAGTTGCCCTTTGTTTTTTTCTGTCCCTCTTTGCAGGGAGAGCATAATAAGGTTCAGTAGACTGCTAAATTTGGAATTATTAAAAGCCTTGCTCTCTTCTTGTTGGTTATGAAACCACTTAATCTTGCACTGAGAGCAATTAGTGCTTACTTGTTTACAAAGGTTTCTAATACCAAGCTTGCAGCCAGCTAATCTGTTTTTCAGTCTTTCACCCAGCCTTCTCATCTTGCTACTAATGACAAGTTGTGTAAGTATTTTTAGGGAGCTTGGGTAGTACCTTGCCTTGACTGATCAGTCAAACTAGTGACAGGTGCACAAAGTGATTTTGTTTACATTAGAAGTGTAAAAGCAGTTTGTTTTTCAAAACCATGTTTACAAGTTCCACTTCTGGCACAATAAAAATATAGCACCCAGTTCCCCAGTAAAAAAAAAAAATCAATTAGGTGAAGGTGAGTGATAACTCTGAATGTTATCTAAAAGTCTGGGAGGTTTATAGATGCAAATTTGCTGCCTTTTTATTGCCAGAACAATGCTGGTTTAAATATGGACTGTGTCAGGATGAGTATTCTAAAGGATTTCATGCTCTACCTTTAAAGTTTGTCTTATGTTGGTCATGATTCACACTGTCAAAATCTGTGTCTACTCTTAAACAGTTGAAGTGTTGATTACAAAGCAGTTATCAGTGGATCTTCAGAAATGTTCCATGCTGACAGTTATAAAAATGGATTCTTTCAACAGGAGTATAGCAGCACTGACTTTAATCTCACTGGCTACATTAATGAACTTTCCTAATCCTCTCAATGCCATGCAGATCTTATGGATCAATATTATTATGGATGGACCTCCAGCTCAAAGGTAAGTAATTACTTTAAATTCCATTATGTTCTGTAGTCCTTTTATTTCAGCAAGGAAAATGGTTCCTCATAAAGGAAACTGTGAAGTGTTAACCTTCAGTGAAATGTTTATGAAACAGCAAACTTTTTCTTTGAATTACAATGTTTGCAGTATGGTTCTATGTTAATTCCATTTGGTTTGCTTTAGTGACTAACGGTATTATGGGGGCAGGAAGGATACCCAAAGATAGGTGGATATGCCCATGAAACTTGCATGCAGGGTTTTGGCTTCCCTCTGGGGTCTTCCTCTGACCCTCTTCACTGCAGGTGGATGGTGGTGGGAGATATGGAGTGGAAATAGTAATAAATCCTCTTTCTTCCAACTCAGAAAATCTAGTTAGAAGCTGTGAATTATTTTTATGATGATAAAAATGTAAGATATTCTTTTAATTGTAAGCCTTGGGGTGGAGCCTGTGGATAAAGATATTATTCGAAAGCCTCCAAGAAATTTGAAGGACAGCATTTTGACCAAAAACCTGATTGTTAAAATCCTGGTTTCATCAATAATTATCGTGTGCGGAACACTGTTCGTCTTCTGGAGAGAGGTAGGACAAAAGTGCAAAACTTAAGCAATAACAACCTAATTTAAAGGAAATCCTTTTTATACCAGCACTTGGAATTCAGAATTAATGTGAAGTTAGTTGCAATTTTTGCCCATGCTTATTTAATACTAGCAGATTAAAGAGGAAGATTTTCAAAACAGTTGTTGAAATGAGAAATACAGTTTTATTCCTCAGTCTCTAGTTTAACACAGATTTTTCCAGGTCCCAAATCTACTTGGGAAACTTTGGCCCATATAAAGTAATTGTACAAATCTTCTAGCCAGACTGTTATGAAACAACCATTTGACTTTCTTTTCCCAGTAGAGAAAAATGTTGTTTGAACTTTTGATAGAGCATCATAGAATTCTTGCTATTCCATGTGCTTGCATAAATGTTGGCCATGAGACTTCATTTATTCATAGTTCAGAATTACAAATTGTTATAAGTTACAAGTGTGTAATTTTTGCTGTATGATTTATTAAATTAAAGTTAGTTTTGTTTCATTTCCTAGGTAGTAGAACTTGAATTACTGTAATAACTTTAATTGTGGCAGATATAAAGCATGCTAAAGCCATTTAATTTTCTTTTGTTGGCAGTTAAGAGACAATGTAATAACACCTCGAGATACAACCATGACTTTCACCTGTTTTGTATTTTTTGATATGTTCAATGCTTTGAGTTCTAGATCTCAGGTAAGTGATTCTTATTGTCCATTTACACAGCATTTCCACAATACGCACAACTTTCTTTGAGGGAAGATCTTGCTATGTTTGTTTCAAATGTTTTCCTGTAGATTTACTTCACATCTGCTATTAAGCTTCAGAGTTTCACGTATTTCGTAGGTAGGATTTCTTAAATTACAGGTAAATTAGGTTACTTAATTTGTTTACATTGTGCAGAGCTGCTAGTAATGCTTCTGTCCTGACAGAAGCAAGGAAATTGTTATTAAAAGCTGAAGTGTTATGGTTCTTTACAGTGTTGTGTAGACTTGGTGGTTTTTTCCCCCCCTTACCAGAATCTGAAATTTCTTGAAGGCCTTAGCTTTTATAGTTTATATTTTATAATCCTAAACCCATAGTCCAAGGAAAACTTTTTAAACTGTTCTATTTTTTTGTTTTAAGGAAAGTCTGAAATTTTGTGCTAGTATACATTACTACATTTGCTCTTAATTTGCAGTCTGTTTTCTGATGTGAATTGTCAGACCACCAAAAAACCTTCCTTCTAGTATAGGGGGAACCTTTTTCTAGTGCACTGTAGTTGCAGAAAAGTGAGCTCAATTGGCAAGTTGTTGACTATGAAGACAAGACTTGTACTCTGTTTACCAGGGAGAAAATGCAATTAACCTGTTCAAGAACTTGTTCTGGTTTATCTAAGAGGTCAACAATAGTATTTTACATTTTTTCTAAAAGTCTAGATGAAAAGAAATTGTAATTACAAATTATTTTCTTGTCAAGATAATTAAGATTACATGTACAGTGTAACATATTACTTTTCTTACAGACAAAATCTGTGTTTGAGATTGGACTTTGCAGTAACAAAATGTTCTGCTATGCTGTCCTTGGGTCTATAATGGGGCAGTTATTGGTCATTTACTTTCCCCCACTTCAGAAGGTTTTTCAAACAGAGAGCTTGAGTGTCTTGGGTAAGAACAGTTCCCTTTTCAAAACTGTACATTAAGGATTAATTTATAAATGTGTTAGTGATTTGAGCATTTTCTGACTGTTTGCATACAACAGGAATACAAAGTCTGCTGACTCTTATTGTTTTGTGTGGGAGATTTTTTGGGGTTTGTTTGTTTCATTGGTTTGGAGTTTTATTGTTTTGGGGTTTTTTTTAAATACTTTTAGATATTTTCTTTGGGAACCATGATTTAAATGCATATGGTACACAACTGATCACTGTGTTCTTAAATTTTTAGCTGCTTATTTATACTGGGCTTTTTAATATAAATTTTGTTGCAGGCAACGTTATATGCTTTGTAGTTTTTTTGAGCATCATTAATTTTGCTGTGTCACAAGTTTTTAATCTGAATATAAACACCTTATTTAGAAATCCCCATCCATTATTATCAACTGCATTGTCATAGGGTAAATAAACATGGGGGTTTTAAGAAGCTATAGATACATAATGGTGTTAGACTCATTAAGACTTAGGTTTATTACTTCTATGGTTTTCTGCAG
The DNA here is from genome assembly GCF_025592945.1 of Manacus candei. Lineage (NCBI taxonomy): Eukaryota > Metazoa > Chordata > Aves > Passeriformes > Pipridae > Manacus > Manacus candei. The sequence continues at coordinate 3,537,207 of NW_026138074.1, read as the reverse complement.
TTAAATTATTGTAATGAAATATATGTATTTACATAATTCTTTTTATTGTAGTATAATTTCTGATTATGTTAATTTTTTTTCAGAATTAAGTTAATTATGTTGCTAAAAATAAGGTTATGAAATACGTTAAAAGCTTGTAGTATCATGCCTGTACTTATGGTTTGTGCATAAACTATGCATGTTAGTCTTCAGTTCCTGCAAAACATTGAATCTTGTTTCATTTCTCCTGATCTCACCCAATTATTGGGAGAAAATTTGAAAGTCTTGTTCTTTTCTATGTCTCTCCTCAGCCTTAAATAGCAATTTTAGAAAAGGCTAATTTTCTCTTCCAGATTTACTGTTTCTTCTGGGACTCACTTCCTCTGTGTGCATAGTGACTGAGATGATAAAGAAGTTTGAAAGAAGCAAGGAAAAGATCCAGAAACGTGGAAGTTCTTCTTCGTCAACTTCGTCTTTTCTCGATGTATGATGCATATTGCATTCTTTTGTTTGCAAACTTAGCATTGCTGTCTAAAGATGTAGGAGAAAGCAAAACAATATTTGGAGGATAAAGAAATCCTGAGGGCTTTTGACAAGTCCTTTGTTTCACTGGCTAATGACGAACTTCATGTTTCAAGACTGTTTAGAATTTAACTTCCAGCTGTGGAAGTAACAAATGAAATTATGCAACTTTGGTAACATTTTTCCTCAAACATAAATTTACTTTTGAGATTGAATGGTATTGCAGGGTGGGGGGTGGGGGTAGGGATTAATTTAAAGAAAGATCTAAGCCCAAGTCCCATTTTCTGCACTTAAAAGATATAACTGTGTAAAAACCTTCTCTTAGATATAAATATTTTAGTTTGTTTTTATTTAAAACATTGTACTATTCTACTTTTCTGGTGGTGGGACTTTGCTACTAATACAAGGATAAAAATATTTCAGAGGCATTCCACTGGGTTTAGAGTCTGTCACAAGAGTGCCATATTCTAGCTACTGTATTTATTTACTTTATCCTGCAATGTGTAAGCGGCTCAAGTACCTTGTGCTACGGTTCTTTTGTATTCAGAGTTTGGTTTTCTGGTTTTGTTTTTTTTTTTTTTTTTGCACAGGATGTGACCGCTGTCGGATCACTGTTTTTCTTTTCTTTTTCTGTGATTGAAAAGCCTATACTGCAATTTGAAGTAAATGTTTGCATTTCTTATAAGTGTGTTGTCTCTTTGTTTTAAAAGAAACTGGCATTTTACACCAGATGAGCATGCTTGTTTTGATAAAATTGTAGATACAGGCTTTGTTTCATGTCTCGTTCCGTACTTACTTTAACATATGACTCTTGGATCACTTGAGTGATTATAAGACAGTAGTTATTGAAATTATTTGTAGTGTACTGAATAAGAAAATGAATGCAATACTCCTTACTCTAATGGCAAAAAACCCCCACCCCTCTTTGAAAGAAGCTTCATTTTCTTTCCTTTTTCCACCCTGTTCATAAAAATAACTTTTTATTGATAATGTAACTTTAAATTTTAACCTACAAAATTACTTTTGTGCCTAGAAAAGCATGACAGTAGATTTGTGTCTTGACGTGTTAAAAGTATCTTTAATTTATTACCATGTCTGAATACTCTCATATTCACTAATTGGAAATAGTTTTATTTCTCAAAATAGTCTTGTAGCTGTTGTCATCAGTGTCTTCTCATCATCCCTTGAGGAAATGCAAGGAACTATCATCTAGGGAATCTTGAAAAGAGGATGTCTGAGATCTCTAGAGGGAGTCAAAGACACAGTGGTATCTCTTCTGCTTGTAAACATGTGCATATGCATCTTTCCTCACTGTAGCCTGCAAGTGTGGCAGTGGCATTGGCTCTGGACCATGCTGTCATGATTGTTATCCTGTCAGTTGATGAGGAATTGTCGGAAACAGGCACTGGACTATTTCTGCTCTTACCATTGTGACTTGCCCCACATGCCATGCTCAGAATGAGGGGAGTTCATGGAAAACAGTTTGGCAAGTGCTGTATGAATTTTTCTGCTAATATGTTGTTTTAATTGTTCTCTTCTTTTTGCCTCTGGAGATTCCCAGACTTGGTCAGGAATCAGGGCATGAGTGAACCACTGAGACTGCTTTACACATGCAATTCATCCATTGCTCTGCCTGACCCCCGGCCTGCTCAATATGCACATATTACCTGGACTAACCATGTGCTGGAGATCTGATTGTGTAAAGACAAAGATCCCAGCATGTGCTGCTTATCTCTTCCTGGGGGTTGTTAAGTGAACTGTTGAGCTGGTGGGGCCCAAACAAGATGACCTCTTACAGAAATGCTCTTTGTGTCTTCAAGCAGAAGTTTCTTATTTACATCAGTTCTGCCTTTCTGAAGCTGAACAGACTTGACAGTTGTTAATTGTCTTTGGCAAGTGGGGCTGTAGCTCTTCAATATTGTAGGGTGTTCAGTATTCCAGTACAACTTCAGAACACTTTATTAATAAAATCCTTAGTATTCATCAATAAAGATAGATAGTAAAAATTGACTGTGCATGCTGATGAAGAATCTCTTTAATAAACTTCGGTTTTGAGAAAGCACAGTAACTATACCTTTCACATAGTAGGTCTTAACTTGTGGTTGATATTCTTCTGTGAGATTTGACTGCTTTGTGCACTGCTCGTTATCTTGGAGCCCCAAAAGTCTAGATAAGTACAGAAGTGGAGATGATGCCAAATTGTTGTCTTCTCTTGGAATTGTCGTTGTCTAGTTTTTAAACAAAGGAGTTATGAAATACGCCTTTCCCAGCACAAGTCTTACTTTCTGAATAAGGTATGTCAGTCTAGACAATAAACAAAATATCAGTCTTCTATGGGCAGTTTTGCTTTCTTGGGGGTAGACTTAATTGAATGCAATTCAGTTTAAATATGCTAAAAGTTTTGGTGCTGTGTTTTCTAATGGAAGACGAAATACAAGTAATAAATCAAGCTCAATGTCATTATTGCTTGGACTGAATTCCATTGCCATCGATTTGGCTCTGCTTGTGGTTCATTACCACCTCACAGCACGTTTGAGAGATTTTTCTGCAGAGGAGTTGAATCAATAGTGAGAACTTTCCACAAAAACGAGGAGGCATTTCTTGGGGGGTGAAAATAGGCAATGACCAAGGAATTTACTTGCTTTTACTAAAACATGGAATAAAGAACGTTTCCGTTTTAATAAGTAAAGACCCTTTATTTTTTAGTTTTCTTCCAAATAAGTTGGAGAACCTATAATGAGTCAAAAAGGAAAACTAACACTTGATTAAAATTCTGCATGGTAGCACTAGAATCAGTAATTATTTTCTTCAGCATACAGGATTGGTGTTTGCAGTGAGGTGTATGTCATTTCATCAGCAACAAAGAACAGCTGAATTCTGCATTGAGAACACGTTTCCGGTACAGTAATTCTTAATCATTGAGTCAGCATTCCCAAAAGTATTCTCAAAGTGCCGTGTGGTCATAGCAGTATTTTTATCTGAAAATGGAGTATTTGATCTTATCCCAGTCTTCTGAACTGTCTAATTGAAGATACCACTTCTCAGAAAGTCTCAAGAATTTTTATGATCTACAGCAGTTTTCCTGAATGGGATTCAAAGTAAATTAAGATCTCTCTTCTCACATCACTAACAAAGTGGAATCAAACATGGCTGTATTTTTATATTTAGGACTTATTTTACATGTGACTATTTCTGATGATGAAGAACTTTAAGGAATTACAAGCTTGGTAAAATAAAACACATGGGATCATAATGGATCAGAGAATGATTTGGACAATTAAAGATTTAAGTTTTAGTTAGTAAAATCAAGATTTTAAAATTTAATCCCTTTCAACTTTTATTTAAAATTGTCTGATGAAGATGCGATACTGTAGGCTGCTGCAAATAGAAATCTATTTAGAAATAGGTTGTGAAGTTCTGGTAACTTGCGGTATGGTTGAGTGTAGCTGCCATCTGCTGGTAGTTTAGCAAGTAGCAGCTTTTGTACTGAAACAAATCTTGCTATGACAGACTGTATCTCAAAGCCAGTTTTCTCATTAATGTAACATCTTATAGATTTATTCTTTTCTTATTGACTATATTAGGGCAGTGTCGAGATTCAGCTGCATGGTGTCAGAGATCTTTCCTGTAAGTCCCAAGATCTAGTGAGTTACTTCCATGTGAACAGATGTGATAGGGAGCATAAGCAGGACTGAAAACTTGAGCAGACAACGCAAGAAGCAAGTTTGAATTCTGGTAAGTAATGGGAACACTTTAATCGTGAAAGGTGGAAATCATGATTTTCCTAAATGTAAGAAAAGGTATGTGGATTCTTGAGGAGAAAAAACTAGAAATGTAGTAATTAGATTTTACGTGGGGAAGACACTGGAAACCCAATAGTTTTATAAGAAAAGCATTTATGTAAATTGATTAAATATGCTGAAAAGTTTGCTAATGCAAAGCACTGAGAAATACTGATGATGTAGGATTTTGCTTGTTAATTATAAATTGTTTTTCAGTATTACCACGTTGATAGTAAGGGTTTGTCAAGTAAGGGTTTGTCAAGTAATTAGAGTACATCAGGGGAGTCAAAACAAGTCTGCTGTTTTGGTGTAGGCATTATAGAAAAAGTGACAACAGTTTGTTAATGGCAGAAGATTGTACACAATTACTGTAACAATTACTTGGTATTAGCAAACCTTCAGAAACTTGCTCCCATGTGACAGCTTTGTGTGTGCGTGTAACTCTTTGTTTAACCATGTCACAGGGGAGGGGGAGGAACAGAACATGAAGTTTCTCCCTGAGTACAGTCAGTACCTATAATACTCAGTTGTCACCGAGTAAAGATAGCTCTCCCTCAAAGTACAAGCACTCTGTGTGTAAAGGCTGATTTTACAATATTTTTAAACTTGGCAATTTCCATTTCAATCACATCTGTAAGACTATAATCACTGTGTTCCTCAAACACAAACTTTCGGATTTTTTGGAAAGGAGAAGTGTTCAGAGATATGGGGCAGAGCCAACTATAAATGTACAGGAAAAGAATTCTTCATAAATAGTCCAGCTCTGAAATGCTGAACAACTTTGCTCTCATTTTCAATTAGACTGATACTTTAAAGAAAAACAAAACACAGCTTTTATATAGCATCCCTTTTATATGAATATAAGTTACAAAAGATGAATAAAAAATCCCCTGAAGCAAGATTTTTGGTAAAGATTGAATCAGGATCTTTTGTGAAAACAGCAGAGCAAATTCCAATATGGTCACATATTTTAATGTAATTTCTTTCATCAGCATGGCATTAGAATTTATTCTAGGACTAATGCTTTCAGTCATCCACTTCCAATGATGCAAACCTATTAACACTGCAAAAATGCAGATTTTCTGGTGTTGCACACTTGGTGGCTGTTCTTTTCTTATTAGATGCTTTCTTCTTCTTACAGGAGTCTGATCTAGTCTTGGTTGTCTTCTGAAAGAATTCTGGAGATACAGTTGACTCCACTGCATTTAACAAAAGCAGATAAAGCCGAGTCATTTTTGGAGATAAAATAAACAGATTTTCCACTGAAGGTGTTGATTTAAGCTCTTGATACAGTCTGTGTACAAGGGTCCCAGTGTAAAGCCTGCTCAAAGGAAGGAGAGAATCTTCATTTAGAATTGCATTTTGACAGGTACAGAAACGTGTTGCTTAATGGAACAGCACAAATGCATACAGTATCCAACAGTCAACGCCTAAGGGACATCTGTGCTACAGAGTATTTTTCTCTGTATCAACTGCTTTAAAGAAGGGAGTTCAAATGTAGGACAACTGGCCAAAGGAGTTTGACACAAAATAAAACAACATGTGAACATATTCCATCAGGGGCTTGTGTGGAAAGCAGATCTCTGAAACATCCTTACCTACTTAGGTCTGGCTCAGAGAGAGGAGTGCAAAGTAGCTGGTTGAGATACAATCCCATCTGAAGGCAGCACTGCCACTGGCAAAAACTGTGTGCAGCATCTAAATCAAAGTCGTTATTTTGCAATTTCTTTTCCTTCCATTTTAGAAATTCGTTATATGCAATACTGTCATCTTCAGCACGTAAGACTGTGGGATATAGGTTATAAATAAAAAATGACATGGAAATAAATGTTCTGCTGTGAACAGTACAAAAGATATCTGCTATGTATAGGGTCTTCAAACCTCTGGTTCTCATTCAGGAAGCATTTGTAATGTTTTCAAATGGGTCAAACTTAATTTTAAGACATAACATTGTGTAAAAATTCAAGTATGAATATTCATGAGAATTGTAAAGTCAGGAATTCTGTTTGTTAGGTAATTTGCCAGACTGGGCTGTGAGGGGATCAAGTCTACCATTACCAAGGTTGGACTTGATTATCTCAGAGGTCTTTCCCAATCCAGTTGATGCTGTAATTCTGTGTGAGCAAATCCAAACAAGATTCCCATCTCACTCCAACCCACTTGGAAACCTGTCAGCCCGGTTTCCATAAACTAGAACCTAAAGAAACTGCATAACCCTGGCATGCATCATCTTTGCCATCAAATGAAGGACTGCTGGAGCACATGTCACCATAACTCTAATAGGCATAAATATTACTGAAGCAATTTCTGTGAATAATTTAGTACTTTCAAATTTGCAATTCACAGGTAGATAAAGTGTACCTGAGCAACTCAGCATTATTAAGTACAGATGATTTTAGAAAAACTCAGAGGAAAAAAAAAATGGAATGCTTCAATAGTAGGATGCACAAGGATGTTAAGCTTATTTTTAGTAACTTTTATATCTAAATTAATATTTAGTCCTAAAAAAAGCGTTTATAAATGCAAATTAATTTTACAAGGTAGCAAAGTACTGTTTTACCTATATAAAATGTTATATTGAGGGTTAGCACTATTTCTCTGCACATATCAATGCAGAGAACGTGACACCTCAGAATATAGTGTAAATCAGTGCTAATTCATCTAAATTTGGACACCTCACCGTAAGCGGGGAAAAATTAATTATGGTACAGATTTTTGTAGTAGCTGAACACCTGAAATTGTATTCTTTGGAGACATACCTGGATCATCGTTTATCCTGTGCAGTTCTCCAGATACTATCATTAGAAGTAAAGCCTTTAATTGATGCAACTTAACTTTTGGTTCTGAACAGCGTATCCAGTAACATGTTACAGCAACAGGGAGCTGTAAGTGATTTGGGATAGATTCTAGGAAACTCATTTTCACTCCTAGAGTCTCTAGCAAAAGCATCTGACGGCATGACGTGGACATCTGAAAATAAATTTAAAAATTGGAGTGGAAAAATAAAGGTAAGAGACTTTATTTGTTGTGAGCAATTTCCAAAAGGCAAATACATTTCTGGTTAAACTAGCTAGCACTTCAGATTTTTGATAAAAAATATTTAAATTTCATAGATATTCTGAACAGGAAATATTTTTAATATTACTTAAAACTTTAAAAACTACACCATTAAATGTCAGGTAAAAAGATAAAAGTAATCTTTTAGAATTGCATGAGGTGAGATTTTGAGAGGTTTCAAAGTCTTCATATCTTTATATATTCCATATATTCCATAACTTGTTTGGAAATCTTGTAACCATAATGCATTAAAATTATGGAAAACATATATATATATGTGTATATATATATATATGTATATATATATAAAACCTTCATTCTTAGAAGTCATCCTTGCATTGTAAGATGTAATGGTGATCTCTGTTCTTAATATGTTGAAAACATGGCTTACCTATAATCACAGTGAAATCTAAGTGTGACGCTTGCATTTCTCACCTACAGTGTATTAATTCCTAGCACATGTTCCCTCTTTTTTGTGCCATTTAACTTCTGGAAGTTAAATGTTATAAACTGTGCCCCTAACTTCATGCATGCAGTAGAATCGCAGCAGGCTGTTCAATTGTAATTCAAATGCTTTGTAAGCCTTGATTAGGATTGTTTTGCCTACTCTCAGGCAGACATCCCCATGGCAGAAGAGAAACTGAAGTCAGTTTTGTCTAGAGCACTTTCAATGCAGAATAACATTTCTTCCTTTACCTCCTGTTGAATTGATAATTTCCATATATTTAGTAAGGAAAGCTGTAATAGCAGAAGCTCAAATCCATTAAACAAAGAGCACACATACCAAGCTCTGCCTGCCCCGCGGCGGCCCGAAAGGAGTCGGAGGAGGACCCAGAGGGATCGTAGTCCCAAGGTGTCATTAATGTCTCTTATAATCCCAAAACATGATTTTTCAAAATCTTAAGTGTTTCATAATGCTCGTTTAAAAGGCCTGTACCAATAACCTGCATAAAATAACCTGTATGTAGTAGGCCTTTGGATCCATAGCTGTCTGTAGCATTTAATGGGCATAGCAGTGATAGACTCGGTTCCTTTCCAAAATAGCCACCAGCAAGTGATAAAAACATCCAGCACTGGCCACACACAGAAACGTGTTAACAGTTGATCTGAATACCAGAATGGATAGAGCATGTGGCTTAACTATGCAGAATTAAAAGATACAGACTGTATTTCTAGATGTTGCAGAAATTACTGCATACAAAACCTATTACGCAGCTTCGGGAACGGGAGATTGCTTTCCAACACGGCAAGAATTACGGTCTTAATCGTTAGAATTTAAATGTACAAAATTCCTACTGGTGATGGGAACTAGCCTAGTACAACTTTCCTTTGGTTCCAGCTGTTTTTCAGGTGCTCCTCTGCTCTGTCTGGCAAGCAGTACGGGTTTACTTTAGCAGGAGCATACCTGGGGCAGGTAAAACTGCTGGGCAGCTGCAAGATGCACACATTGAAATAATGATGATTTTTAGAAAAAGGCATGGGTCAGATTTTGTTTCAGAACATTGCTCTGACGCATCCATAGCTTGATCAAATACAAAGTAGGTTTTGTAGTGTTAAATTGGACTTTTCTAAATGACATGAAACTGAGTTCCTTCCTATCATTATAAAAGCAAGTATTAGTGTAACAAAATCCATAGGATGAAATAAAGGCCTAGAATAGAAAATTTAGGGAGTACTGCATATACAAATGGTAACTTTTCATATCCTTTATCTTGGTACACTTGAAGGGAGGCAGGAAGAGAAGGAGATAAAGACTATCTATGTAGCTTCTTAAATATCACAGGTACCTCTGTAGGAAGTAGTTACTTACTGAGGTGGCTTAGTTCAGACATCACATTTAGCGACCAGCTGGCAACCATGAGTCCCAACTACTTTTGTCACTCGTGAAACACTGTTAACCGTGATCTGTTGTGACAACCATTTACCTCCATTAACTTGTCCAAAGGAAAACGATCATCACAAAAATCTGTGGATAGGCTTGCTGCTTGAACAAATGTTTTTTTAATTGTCTTTTGGCATCTGTCAAATTCACACACAACGGGCAGCTCGTGGGTCTGCTTACTTGGAGAAGCAGCTTCATTGTTTTGAGGTACTCTCAGTAGCAGACCATAGATAACTTGTCGGATGGGCAAAGCTGCGCTATGAGCGCTCGGTCTCTGCATGTTCTCCACCTGAACGCGGAGGAAGGTACTTCTTAGTATCAGGGCATTGATGATGAATGGGGCCAGCTTACCTTTTGCCAAAGCATCAAGTACCCACGGTGGTACATCTGCTTTCCTGGCAGCCTCGCATTCATACCTTCCATTCTGAAAGAAGTCTTCAAGATTCACATCAGACGGAGTGTAATCCTCCATTGAAGTGCACAGAAGCTCCCTTATTTCTTCCCTCTGATGTTTCTTAAGGTATTTCAGCACATTCTCGACGGCCTCGGTGGGCTCTGCGAACTGCGACAGCCAGTGCAGGAGCCCCTGGAGGCGGAGGTGCTTCCCGCCCTTCCCCGCCGCGCAGCCCCTCGGCAGGCGGACCTTGCTGTAGAACGCCTCCAGAGCTGCCAGGTCCATGTAGTCGTTCCCGTTCATGACGGCGAAGAGCGGGAGCAGGCTCTTGTTCAGGCGGCCGAAGTGCCTGCAGAACCGCTCCACGGAGTAGCAGCGCGCGGGCACGTAGCATCCCTGCGGCCCCTCCCCGGCGCACACGCTCTCCCACTGGAAGTGGGACAGCGGGCAGTACCCGCCTGCCAGGTCGAAGACGCAGAAGTCGCTGTCGAGGGAGAGGACGGGGCAGCCCCAGCTGTTGGCCAGCGCGGCGATCTCCCGGTCGGCCTCGGCGAAGCACTGCACGAAGGGCACGCCGAGCCGGCCCAGCGCCTGCACGAAGGCTTCGCGGGTCAGCAGCGGCGCCAGGCAGCCGCCGGCCCCGCGGGACAGCCCGTGCGCCGCCCGCAGCTGCTCGGCGGCGCGGCCCCGCAGCGTGGGCAGCTTCCTGTCCTCGGCGCCGCGCCCGCCGTCCAGCACCACGAACGGGGCGACACGGCAGGACCGCAGGATGCCGAAGAAGTCGCGCACGGCCGCGGCGAAGGCGCCGTAGTCGCCGCCGCGTCGGAAGTCGGCGGCGGGGGCGAAGCAGAGGCGGTGGTAGAGGCTGCTGCCGTCGATGACCAGCTTGGTGTCCCGCACCCGCAGCTCGGTGAAGAACACGCCGCGCTCCTCCACGAAGCCCGTCAGACCCTGGACGCCCATCGCGCCGGAAGCGGTGCAGGAGCGACACGCGGAGCCCTCCGCTCCCAGATCCGCTTCCTTTTCCTCCCTCCTCCCGCCCGCCCGCCCGCCCGCCCGCTGTCGGGCGCGTGCGCGCCGTCTCCTAGCGACGGAGCCGCAAACACAGCGCTCGGCGCCGGCAGAGGGGCGCGGCGGGGCCGGGCTGCTCCGTGTCCCCGGCGCTCTGCCCGCCCCGCGGCGGCCCGAAAGGGGTCGGAGGAGGACCCAGAGGGATCGTAGTCCCAGCCGTCGGGGCCGGGCGCTGAATCGGTGGGAAGGTGGGAAGGACCCACCTGCTCGTGGGTCCCGAGCAGTCCCACCTGTCCCAGAGGGGTGAGGAAAGGGGACGGAGTCAGGGCACGCCGCCGTCGCCCCTCTGTGTGACGGGAGCCGGGCGACCCTCGTTTTGAGTCTCACACGGTTTTTTAACAAGGTAATAACATCTCTCAGGTTATCCCAGGGAATCTCGGCTTCCCTAATGTGCGTCAGATTCTAAATATCTTCTTTGATAGTTGAGTACATTTGACCTTGTTTTACCATCACCCTCAAGCTCCTTTGCTACCGGCGCTGCTAATAAAATCTTAATTATCCTTTCTCTGGATAAAAAACTCTCAGTAAAAAACTGAGCCAAATGAGATTATGTTACTTTAGGCTTGGGTGAGTTTATAAAGATGTTGCCGAAAATAATAGTGGAGTCAGCATTAAGAAGTGTTTTTGTTTGGTTTGGGGTTTTTTTGTTTTTTAACAAAAGAAAAAACAAGGAAAATCTTGGGTTTTTTTTATTTTCCGTAACATTTAAAGGAGCGGGCCAGTGAAGTCACTGGCAGGAAAAAAAATTCAAAGTAGTAGGTACTGAGACTATTTAGAGCTTAAATATAAAAACTCTGGAATTCGTGCTGCAGGTGGTGGGAGGTGGCAAATGTTGATGTAGCACAGTGGTTCTTATGGAATAAAAAGAAAACCCGATAGAACTGGAAAATGGCCTTGGTTGGCAAAGAAGGGTTTGTCTTGGAAGCAGAAAGTGTCAGAGTATGTTAGCTGTTGCTAAAGAAACCAGAAGGTTAATCTTTCTTAAATAAACTAAGAAAGGGAAGAAGTTGAGGTGCTTTGTGCTTAGCATGTGTAGGCGGAACTATGAAACCCTAAACAACAACTTTCTTTTAGCTTACAGCTCAAAAAGGAAGATTTAACTCCAGCCAAGGAAGAAAGTATTTTTTTAAAAAAGTGATCCAGAAAACGTCATTGCATTATTTTGGTTGGCATCAGCAGTCTGCCAGACTCTGGGATGGGACTTGGTGATGGTGGGTGGGTGGGACAAAATTTAGAACATAAATGTTTACCAGTGTTACTGAATAGGGTATACTGGGATTTTTGAGGAAAAGGGAGCTGAGGAATTGGGGTTTTTTGAGTTATCTTTAGTTGTTCTGAACTTTAATGAAACAATTGATACTGCTGCTTGGGAAATACCTGCTCAGTGGGAGAAGATGGACACTGGTGAGAACTACAAGGAAGGTTGGGCTAAAGGTTTGAGTGAGGTAGGAGAGGCTACTGGTACATGCACTTGAAATATCAGTCAGTCTTGTAGTTGAGTCAGTCTATTGACTCATACAGGGTATTTCTTTCAATCCACCCTTTCTGTGCCACTAAAATGTGCCTGTGATGCCCCAATGGCAATCACTGTCTCCTGCCTTATAACACTATTCAGCAGTAGATATCAAAGCATTTCACAAAGTTACTATTATTATATAGAGAGGGGAATTGAAGCATAGAGTAGGTGGTGAGAGGCATTATGAGAAAGCACAGAAGTTACATTCAATGGGCTACTTGATCTTAAGCATGATATCGTGGTGTAAAGGATTGTGATATATTCCTAGGGCCCAAGGAAGAATGAAAATTTGAAGGTGAGCTGTGCCAAGTGACTCTTCTCTTGAAAAATAGGTATAGATAGCTCAGCACTTTTTCTAAGTGTAGTTATTTCAAAAGGTGTTTATGAAGGCATGCATAAAACAGCAACTAGGAAAATAGTAAGTGAAAATAATATGTAAACTTTCTAGAATTGGCAAAGTAATATTTTATGGAGTTCATCTTCCTACCCTCTCCTCTCCACACCTCAGTGTGATCCATTTATGTTTCTTCAGACAGATTTCAGAGAAAGCTGACATTCTTTCTTTAGCATTTGCACATACACACACACACACTCTCAGAGTTTGTTGTTGCAAAATACAAATTTGTAATCTTAATTTAGGCTCTGCATTTGTTTGGAAGAGAAGCCAGTGACTTGGAACCTAAAGTTATATAACTTTTAAAATTAAACAGTTTGTCTTTGTTCTTCCAAAACAATAACAAAATGAGTGCATTTTTATGTGCTTGCCTTCACCTTAAAATGAAATAGTGAACAAGCCTAGTGTGGGCATGCTGCATTGCAGCTCAGGCAGTGCTGACAAATAGTAGTATTAACACTGATCTTGCAATATCTTTATTTGTTCCAAAGTATCCTCAGGCATAAATGACTCAGGTAGCATTATATAAAGACAAGGTAATGAAAGCAATATCGTTGTATTATATGCAGCGAAACACCTACCCTTTATCATCTGCAATGAGGAAGGTTGAGTAAACAAAGTTACTCTAAACTCATGTTCAGTTATTGAAAACCATAGACACACTAGAGGTTTGCCTTTGCAGTCCCTCTGTTTGTAGAATTAGGACTTCAATTAGACAAGAACTCCAAACCAAAGCTAGATTGTTAGAGAGGTGGGTCATGAAAGGACACAGCAGAGGAGAAATTAAGAACTTTTGGAAGGATTGGGTTATATTGAAAGTCTCGTAGGCTTGCATGTAGCCACAAAACTCTAATTTGCAGAAGATATCACTGAATCACAGAGAGCTGTGAGGTCAGCACTGAAACAGATGGTGAAATCTGACGGATAAGTGAAAGAACAGATAAAACAGCTTAGGAGTTGTTGATGGGAGAGAACTCAAATTATGGATGGAGGTTGTGCTTCAGTATATACAAAAATCTTGAAACTTTTATCCTGGAACACAGATATTTTTGGTGTCAGGTACTGTGGTGGTATAAAGACAGATGTTGAGGAAGAGTTGCCATATCTAGGGGAATTGTCAGGTGAAATACAGCTGTAGTTGTCATTGCAAAAAGCACCTGAGCTTTTCAATAAGCACCTGCATGTCATTTCCCCTATGTTATCAGTTCAGTGAGTTAATTTAAGGTTATTTTAGAGGGAGACTGACTATGTCACATCTACAGTATCTGTAGTTTGGTTATCAAGTCTGCTGCCCAGAGCTTAACAGCTAGCAATTCTACTTAATTTGTGGTTTGGTGCCAGCTAAGCACTAAAGCGCTGCCATAGAATTAAATGAAAAGTTTAGTAAGAGTAATACGTTGACAAATCAATTTTTTTTCTGTTTCAAGTGATTTCTGTGAACATCCATAGAAGAGTAAAGGGATTTGAAAGCTACATTCTAGAGAAATTTGTGTAGTTTTTGCTACACTGAGAAATGCTGAAATTTCAAGAAACTGCTAAGCATGTCGCTGTTGCCAGATTTAATTCTGCTTGCCGAGATGGAGTGATTGCAAGAAGATACACTATTCAGAGGAAACTTGGCAATGGGAGCTTTGGAAGTGTGTATTTGGTTTCTGACAGAAAAGCAAAACAAGGAGAAGAATTGTAAGTAAAGCCTTCACATGCTTTAAATAAAAATTTCGCAACATATTTCTTGCACTGTGGATGTTTTTCTTTGTATTTGTGTCTCATCTCTCAGTTTGGTGTTACACTGCAGCCTTAACTGTTTAACTTTAGTGAGGATATAAGGTAAAAGCAGATTTTATGCTGACTCAACATTCCAACTCAATCCGGTTTTGTTTAATATAGTTTATCTAAGCCCTTTTTCATTTGTTTGTGCATGGTGAGAGTAGAAATAGATAAAAAAAGTCAGACCCTTATCTCCATATTGATGTACACCTCTGAAGCTTTGTTAAAAAATAATAAAACTAGTAAAGCTATATGTAACATACCTATTTCTCAGTGTCATACCTTGGACAGGTTGCTAATGTAAGATTAACTGCAGAGAAGACTCTTGCGTTTCCATAGAACCAAGGTAAATTTTATCACTGTCCTGACAAGAAGCAGGGCAAAGGTACATACCCATTTTCACAAAGTTGCTCTTCTTCTTTGTAACAAAACTGTTTGCTAAAGGCTTAAAGGTTTATAAGTTATAAGTTATTGTTTCATAATTATGTCAATACATAATATATGCATGTATAATATGATTGTATAGTTTATTTCTGAGGTCTTTGTAATTTATAAATTAACTCAGTTCTTGAAGTTCTTTTTTTTATGGAACACTTACTGATGTGCTGGGCGTTTGCCTTTCGTCCAATGCTTATCTATCTTCATGAACATGATGTTTTTGTTTTTAATGCTTCAGAAATCAGCTGTTACTGCACGCATTCTTAGAATATTAACAGCATAGTGAAATGTGGGTCTTCACACATTTGCTGCTATAGCACAAGCTACCAAACCTCAAAACCAAGGAATATGCACTTATCCTTTAAGTAGCTATTTCTATATTTTTTTTCTTAAGAATTTTGAGTGATTGCCTTGAGCAAACATTCACTGCCTGCAGCATTTCATATCTGTGTTTTGTTAGGGATGAATCTGAGTGTGTCCTCTGCTACCTTCAGGACAGAGACCGAATATCAAGTGACATTTTTTTTTTTAATCAGTCTCTTTTTGTGACCCCAGTACAATACAAATACAACAGTATTTAACAAGCCCAATTGCTGATGTGGTGCTCTAGTTCAGCCATCGATCACTAGGTGGTGCTCGCGTATCACAGTTCATTCCTTCGGCACCTCGAAAGTAGGATGGCGAGCGGATCCCCTCAAATTTCCATCACGTCTGTGCCAATAGATGGCACAAATACTGTCGCAGGTGAACTTGAAAACGCAGGTAGCATAGTGAGCTGGAGTGTAGTCACTTTCTTCTATTTATAAATACTGGGTTTAGGTGGTAAAATATGCCAGAAATCACATTCTCAATACTACTTTCAAATCAGAAAATAATCTGTTATGGAACTGTATATTTACTGCTTCTGTTATATATATACTTCTGAATGAAAATTTAGGTGGCTATGGCTCTTACTCTTTAAAAAGAGCAAGTGCTTAATACAGCTCTGAAGGCATTTTGACAGAACAAACCCCAAACAATGCAATTGTGACCTCAGCAGAATTAGAAGTCTATTTTTATCGTTTTGGTGATGATCTAGAACGTGTTGAGACAAATATGTACAGCATGAACTCAGCCACAGACAGTTTCCTGAAAATTGCTCTAGTCTAAAACACTGTGAATAGGAAGAAATAATAAGAATAGGAATAAATAATAAGGAAACAAATTCCCAAGAAAGGTGACATCTTGGATAGTGGTACAGAAGCCATTCAGGGATATCTTTTCAGTTTTCCATTAGTGCAACATCTACAGAATAAGCTAAGGCAGAGACTAACAATAGTTATCATGTAATTTCATATATGCTCAGCAAAGCTTTTGCATGATTCTAGAAATAGTTTTGGGTCATGCCTAGTACTTTGCTACCCCTCTAGGATCATACCTGTAGTGAGCGAGTTGCTTCATCTGGAAGGGAGAGAGGATTGATTTTTTGGGGCGTGCCTCAAGTTAACAAACTTACTTCACATATAGCTCAGAGCTGCTCAGGCCAGCAATGCCCACCTCTCTAAGAAGTACATGCCTGCTTCATGCTTATCTCCAGTTCTGTGTATGGATGGGATTACTGACTTCCCGACTGTCTAAACTAAGAAAATCCCTAGTCATCCAACACATCTTGTGTCGAGGAACTCTGTTTTCCTTTAGAAAATAATGGTTGCAAGTCCTTGTATATTCTCAAATGTGCTTGCTTAGTTCCTGATCCTGCGTAAGTTTGGTGAACAATAGGTTGTCTGTTTGTATTGATTGTGTTTATGTTTTTCCAAGGTATATTTCCAAGTATTTTTAGGGCCAGGAAGATGGTGAAGGGTCAAGAGGGGGAGTTGTATGAGGAGTGGCTGAGATCACTTGGTTTGTTCAACCTGGAGAAGAGGAGGCTGAGGGGAGAACTCATTGCAGTCTACTACCTTTTTATGAGGGGAAGCAGAGGGGCAGACACTGATCTCTTTGCTGTGGTGACCAGTGACAGGACCCAAGGGAATGCCATGAAACTGTGTCATGGGGGGCTTGGATTGGATATTAGGAAAAGGTTCTTCCCTCAGAGAGTGGTTGAACACTGGAAGAGGCTCCCTAGGGAAGTGGTCATAGCACCAAGCCTGCCAGAGTTCAAGAACTATTTGGACTGTGCTCTCAGATACATGGTGTGATTCTCGGGGCTATTCTGTGCAGAGCCAGGAGTTGCACAAGATGACCCTTGTGGGTCCCTTCCAGCTTAGGATATTCTATGATTCAATATTATCCATGGTAGAGAGGGAGAAAACCAAACCAGTGATTAGTATTCTGGATTGAGATGGTGCCACCTTGGGGTTATTTCAGACTGGCTGTTAGATTTAAAGATTGCAATTACCTCATTTTGAGGTATCTGCCTAGTGTAGATGTGATTAATAACTTTTCAGAGTTTCACGACAATTTCCTAAAAAGAAAAGTGCAAGTTTTTCATTTCAGATTTATGGCTAGGGAAGATGACTTCTGTCTTCCATGTTTGTGTAGTAGGTTATTCTTCCACTGAACATCTTCTGCAAGAGCTTTTGACCCTGTTGGGATGATTCTCATAGAATATGATAGAGGGTTAAATATCTCAGAAGTCCCTGCAACTTGAAAACAGACAGCAGAGTAGAGACCAAAATCAATGCCCTCAAAAGAGAAGGGCCGGAACCTGGGAGGGTCTTCACTGTGAATGAAGTTTCTCATGTACTAGACAATCTACACAGGAGAGAGATTATCAATTTTCCCCAGTTTTGGAAGAAACTATAGTCAGAATTTATATCATCTTAGACCCTAAATTCAGTTAGATACAAGGGACACATCTGTACAAAAGCAAACTGCTTAGTTGCAGTTTACACAGGATGCCTTGGTTTGTGTATTATTTGATATTTATTTGTTTCTAAACATCATGGACCTAGACCTACACAAAATAATTAGATTACTTGATTTGTGTAGATAAAGTAGCAGGATTGTACCAGCATTTTTACAACAAACAGTAGTCCCTGCAGGCGCTTCTATCCCAGTCCCCCTGAGTAACTTATGAGCTAATTCTTACAGATAATTATGGCTAAATCTTAAAGAGATTTAAGTTCAGCAGTAATCTTGAAGGACAGTGCCATCACTTAGAGATAATGAATGTCCTAATCAATTGTGCCAAGGGAAGCTCTGGGTTAAGTTCTGCTAATTCATGACCTTGTATGGGCAAGCAGCTGAAGTACACAGTAGGCAATAGGGACTTCTCGGTCATAAATATTCACAAGGTACTTACCCGTCCCTGTGGTGGAAAGCACACGCTGACAAGTGCCAAACTCCCTGGACTGCTCTACTGTGTGGTAGCTGTGGGGTGTCAGCTCAACTTCTGCATCTGACTTGCATTAGAGCGTTAATCCAGACTCATGCTATGATTCCTTGGAAACTGTGCACTTAGCTGAATAATTCATCATGTGACTTTCAATTATTTATGACTTCTTATAACAAATGAAATAAAATCTAAAGGTGGAAGGGATTTGTAACTTATGAATATCCAAGCAACAATCAGCAGATTGCTGTGTTGTCAAATTCTTGTGTTTGCTGCCTGTTTGCTTCTCTGAAGGTATTCCAAGGGAATGGTCATTCGCTACTGAATTGATTAAAACAGTAGCAAATTACTCCCTGCCAGTTTGTCATGTGCATGTTCATCTAATTGCACTGCTTTCCTTTTTTCTTCTCCCTCATTTAATAACAAAAACTAGAAATTAAAACTGGAATCCATCAGGACATCTTAGATTTGTAAATAGATTTTCATGATCTCCTTGAAAACTAATCAAAGGTGCATTTCCTGTAGGACCTTCTTTGATTGCTGCTAATTTTTAAATAAGCTTTTCTTAGCGAACCATCCCTTGCTTCAGCCACACATCCTGTGCTGCTTCGTGTAGGGTCAGCTGCTGTGCGTCAGCAGAGCTGCCATGGCTGCTGAGGTGTACAGTCATGCTTGGCCCCAAATAAGAGATGATAATAGCACTGACAGAGAGACCTTGTGGATTTAGCTAGAGCAGTTTGAGGAATTAGCCTTCATGAGCTTTCCACTTGAGTGGCCAAGCGTGACTTTCATATTCTGTGAGCAATGCTCTGGGAGTCAAGACTTAGAGCTAAGTGTCCAAGTCCTTGCCGAAACCTCTGTAGCAGTGGCTGATGCACTTGTGTCTGATTTTAAGAGTACACCTGCAAATGGAGGTTGCCAGGGAGTGAAACTGTAAATGTTTTGTTTCAAGATTAGCAGGCGGTTCTAGATATGGCCACAATTGTTTCAGATAATTTCTAGTGCAGACCGATACTGGTTCAGAGACAAGTTTGATAACCCCAGATTCATCCAAAGCAGATCTCTAGTCCCTACCTCCTGCATCACTGTCAGTGCCCAGCTTTTCCTGCACAGTAGAGCTCTTCCAGGCTTTCAGACCCTGGAGGGAAGGACCTGCAGTCCTGCCTTGCAGTGGGACTGTGGCAGTGCCGAAGTACAACATGGGTGCAGAAGGCAGGAGCTGCTGTTAGAGCCCACAACAGTTCTGCATTCCTCTCTCCAGTAAAGCTATGCTTTTACACAGCTATCACAAAGCTACAGAAACATACACACACCTGCTTCTTTGCATAGGAATATGCAAAGATTTTCTGCTAAAATTGGTAGCACAGCAGAATTTGTCATTGCAACACATAGGAGTCCAAGAAATGGACTATCTCACCCTGGGATGATTTATTTAGAGGTCAGGGTAAGAAAGTTTGGAAATTTTTTGTGCTATATGAACCTCCAGTGGGGGCTGCAGGGTAGCTTGGCACTGGAGCACAGATACAAGCTTTTACCCTGCCCATGCTGGGGATGGATTTGACAATTTAAAGCCACAGCCATGCTGTAGTCCTTTGCACAGGCAATTACTTTGTTAAAATTTCTTGTTCCCTCATTATCAAAAAGCATAAAACCTGACATTCTGTGGCTTCTTTGAAATCAAAAGGTGATTATTGGAACATGTCGAGACCCTTTGCTCAGTTTGTGTAACACAGATGTCTGTGAAATCCTCTGCAGCAATGTCTGATACAAGTTTTACATCTGCTTAGTCATCTTTATGAACTTTGGTTGTATTGTTATTGGGGTTTCTGTTCTCTTTTTTTTTTTTTTTTTTTTTTTTTTTAACTGCTCTCCTAGTATACCTTTTTTGACTGAGTAGCCTACTTTTTCATTTTCATTGGGATTTGTCCATTTGACTGGGGTGGATTCTAACTAGGAATTTAATATATGTGAGTGGGAGGCAGAGTGCCTTAAAGGAAATATTACTTGAGTTTACAATAAATCTCATTCCTCACAGAGCTGAGCTCCGGGGAGCTCAGTGCTGCAGCACTCAACACATTCTGATCTGATGTGCAGGCAATGAGTGGTGCTGATGGTTGTGTTCATTGTTTCGAAAATTGTTTACAAGTAGCGCTTTCATTTCGGTGGAGAGTTGTGCTTAAGGCATTATTGGTGAATTACCTTTCTTTGAGGTGAATGGCAGAGAAAGAATTTAATGATTCTGTAATTAAGCAAATGCCTTGAGATCACTTCTGTCTCATTCATTTTGTTGAAACTGATATTTAGTTTTTATGCATTTTTAAGCTAGCTTTAATAAGAAAATGGAGAGGGGCAGTATTATTACTTTGGGTTGAACTGTGGCCACCTACCTCAAAGATACCACATGTTATTGAAATATTTGAATATGGCTGTCTACTGTATCTTCTCACAAGTTAACCTTGTTGGTAAGGTGATTTCTTTTGTCAGCATCAAGGATGTTGTGACTTCTTCCATGCAGAGTGAGCCTCCAGTTCTTCGTTGCATTCAGTACATTGTAATGAGAAAACTGATGCAGTGAGGGGAATTGTGGATTTGCTGGACAGTCAGTGAATTTTTCCCTATTTTTTTTCTATGTTCTTTGGGTTATACTTATGTGATGTATTAGCAAATATAATTCCTAGTTCACTGTTTCTCTTAACATCAATGATGTGTCTTTCATGTGTTGTAAAATAACTTTTCAATATTGCTGGTTAGTTGCTTCATTTTTGAATTGCACATGTTTCATTGATAGTTAAGATCACAGTATCATACTCGGGAGGGCCAAAAAGTATTAAAAGATTTTTATCTAACGGTGGATGTTATATATGCAGTTATTTTCCTCAGCATTGCTTGATTCCCTTTGCCTTTGATTGTAGACTATTTAGTAACATGCTTTTGTAAAGCTATAAACTGTGCTTTTATCTTTTTCTTCCCTCCCCTCAAGTACTATAGATACTTGAATGCATATCAGAAATAAACATTGAAGGAGATGACTGATGGAAAGAGACATGTAGGAAAAGTGCATTTTCTCATTAAAGTTGCAGCAGTTAGTATTTATATTACTTATGGGGATTAGTTCCACTGAAGGGACAATACAGTTGACATAAATATCCTTGCAACATTGAAAGGAACATAATTCTGCTTGCAAATATATTTAAATTCACAAAAGAACCAATTAAATTTTACATTAGGAAATGTTTTAGTTTAATTTCTATGGAATGCATTCTTACAGTGACTATTAGTATGTCTGGTTTCCTTTCATAACTCCTGTTATTCAAAATAACCTGTTTTCTGTGAACTGATGAATATAGATCAGTTGATATGAAGGCCTTTCTACAAAATTTCCAATTACAACTAATTTAAAAATTCAAACTAGTTCCAATAGAAGGAAAATTGTTTTTGGCAGATGCTGTAGCCCAAGGCTGCAAGAAGAATTACAACATGGCAATTGTGAGACATTTAATTATATTAAAATGGTTGAAAACAAAATGCTGCATCCAATCTTTAGTTCTGTAATGGTGTCTCCTTTTTTTTTTTTTTTTTTGTAGGGGAACATTAATTAGAAGAGGGTAGTGAATAGTGAAGTGTATGGGTAATGAAATCGCAATGGAGAAATGCCTGGTTTAGATGATTTGATGTTTGATGGAATTAAGTCTTCAAAGATAAAGAAAACAAACAAATTATTTAGTCCTTGTCAGATTTCTCTCTAAAATTCCGCTTACGTTAGTGGCAGCATGATACTTAATTACATTCTTGAACAAAGCTAAACTGTAGAAAAAAGGTTGAATGAACAGTAGATGGTGATAATGCAACATGTAAAAATAAAGTATTGCTAAAAATAAGTATATTCACAGGTGTTTAGTCAATACCTCATAATAATTTTTAATAATTCTCCTGTTTAGACACAAATTTCTTCAGTTCAGTCACAGTCTCTTAGTATGTGATTTAGAGCTGAAACATATGAATAGACTATAAATTTATTTACATTTTATTTTTTCCATTTCTTTCTGGGAAAAAAATATTTAGGTTTCAAAAATGTGTCTTTGGATGAAAATTCATCCTTTGTTAATAAATGTTCACTTTTATTCTGTTACTTTTAATCAATGTAGATGGCAACCCAAAGATTTTTTTCCAACATTGTCACATGGTTGACCAAAAATAGTTAAAAGTATGCTCCTTTGTATATATGAGACTTTGCTAAGTGCAGAAGAAAATTATATAAGCTGTATTCCTTGAAGCTAACTTATTTCAACAGTATTGTCTTTCGTGTTCCAGAAAATATATTCTACATTTCTTTGGGATACTAATTAGGAACTGTTAATTTTCAAATAACCATAAACTGTTTTCATCATGACCTGACCTGTTCAGTGTTAGTGCATATGTTAGAGCATTTAAAAATTTGGCATCTTGAAAAATGTTTGTAAGTGCTGTAATTGTGACGATGATGGAAAAGTGAATCATCCATTTCACCTGCAAATTTAAGAAATCTCATTGCCATTCCAAGATATTTAAGCATGGTTAAATTAGTTAAAGTGCTTATTCAGAAAATGAAATTATATTTAATCCATCTACATATATTACAGTGCTCATATAGTGATTGAATTCTTAGTGGTTAACTCAGGGATTAGTTCTCAATGTTTATGAATATTCATGAATGACATGAGTAGGCTGTTTTGGAGTTGTTGACCACTTTTATGGTTTCACTAATAAATCAATAATGTTCAGGGGGATGACAGAAGAAGCATTTGATTAATCCTAAGAAATACTTAGGATTGAAATGGGTTTATGCCTTACAAATAAATCATAGTGGGCAAGGGAATGATAAGATTTGATTTTAGAAGTTATGTAGTAATACTTAGGTTTGAAATGTTTTGGTTAATGAGAAAACATATATATGTAAGGAGGAATACCAAACAGCACTCATCATTTGCTTTTCATTGGAAGTGTGGTAATCTTCTTGATTTTCCTGCAGAAATCAAGTGCTGTTAATTTACTTTGAGTGTTTCTTTCCTTAGCTAAAACCAAGTATTCTTCTCGGTAGGACTGATTTGGGTAGGTGACTTTTTGTATTTCACGGTTTCACCAGCTTCTTCTTTCTCAAACAGATAGATGTATGTCTTTAAACTGTCTGAGCATGCAGATACTGGTGTTCCAAATATGATGGGTAAACTATAAAGAATGACTATTTGAATTTTTGTTGCTAAGCTGTAAACTGCGGGAAAGCCAGTCCCTGACACCAGGGAGAGAAATCTGATAAGATTACCAGTAACAGAATAGCTGTATGTGTGATGGGTAAGGATCAGCTGAAAATTACGGTGGAACTAGAAGACCAACTTAAGCGAGCAAAGTAGATTCCAGTAAATAGGGGGATATTTAAAATCAGTAAAGTGTCTTAATTGTAAATAAAAGCTGGATGTGCAAAAGTGCAAATATGAGAGGTCTGAAAGGAAATGTGAGGAAACTATAGCACCTGACAGCAGGCTAGTTACTTTATATAAGGAATATCTCATGTGCACAGTGGAATGTCAAATCAGAGGAACCCTGTAATATCAAGATGTAAACTGTACAGAAAGGAGAGTTTCAGCTGGGTATAAGCATGACTATGTATCAAAAAATAGATTCTAATAATAGAATATTTCAGTGTGGAAGTTATAAAAAGAAATCTAAAATTATTATTTTAGAACTACACTGCTGTCCGTAACATGCAAATATCATCAACTGTGTGATATTATAGAAAGCAGCTGACTGAGAAGCAGTAATGATGGGTGACTTCATCTTGTCTGTAGGCAGATGGTGTCTTTGTTACCAAATTTCCCAAACAGTTTCAATACTGTGGAGGTTATTGTGCAGACCTTTTGTGTGAAGGGTGTCGCCTCTTCTTCATTTTGGTCCCCATTTGTAGCACTATACCTTCTCTGTTTGCTCTTTGATAAGTAGAATTGAAGACATTGTTGATTAGACAGGCACTCCTTTAATTTTATTGTTTATGACCAATTTCAGATCCAGCTACAGGCCCAGTGAGAGGTGATGCGTTTTTACAGCATTGCACCTGGTCCTTGTTCTGAGGAGTTACCAGGGTGAAGAGGTAGCCCTGCAAGTGTCAGCATGGATAGAAATACAGTACACAGTTATGGGTGATGTCACAATTCTCCACATTGGCAAATCAGAAATAATAAATTAAAGGAAATTGTAATTAACTGCAATTACCTGAACAACTACCTGTGTAAAATGAAGTTTATGTTTAATTATAAATTAATTTTGATCATATATTCCTAGATCACACCTTCTCTGTAGTATATTATCAGACCTATTTATTAATGACATTAAAAGAGTTATATTTTTTGTACTTCCTTGTCAGCAAGCAAATATACCTAGTCAATAATTCATGTTGCAGTTTACTCAATAAACTGGGAAATGCTGTCTTTTCAGAATTGCATCTGATCCAATAAACCAAATCATATAATAATAAAGTATGTCATCGATGTAAACAAATACCAGATGGGTTGTAAAACATTTAATTTTAGATCAGTGCAAATAGACTGAGATAAACACTGCTGTGGTGCATTGTCAGTCACTAGTAAAGCTGAAAAAGGGATTCCCACTGTGTGTCCCTATTCTGAAGGATTCCACCTCCATGTTTGTTTTTCTCTTGCTTTAAGTGTTTGACGCTTGTTCTCTTTAGCCCCATTTGCTCCCTGGTAGCACGCTTTCAGACCAAGTGTGCTGGCATGGCTGCTTTTCAAAGCGTGACAATACAAGCCAGCAAGGGTTTGCTGGTGAAAATAGATGTTCCCAGAGAAGGTGCTCGCAGAGAACCTCTGTGAGGCGGCTGAGGCAGGGGCACTGTGGAGGCTGGGCTGCTGCTTTGTGTAATTTGGGAAGTGGGCTTATCTCTTGTGCTATTTTCTCACTCTGAAGGGATGAATGTTGTTACCTGTGCCAGAATCAGCTTCCTTCAGTATGGATGTACATAGTTTTTTACTCCTAAGATGCAAATGCATTCACTACAAGACTCTTTCAGTTGTGGTCAGTTCAAGATGAAGTTCCAAGTGTGTCTGCATTATTGAATTGCAAGGCTATGTTTTTTTCCACACAGTTAAAATCCAAAGGCTGTTGTTCTGTACTTAAGATATCTACTAGCATTTCTATAATAAAGTTTTCTAATTGTGTGTTCACCGACATTTTATCTCTAGGGACATGGTTTAGTGGTGGATTGGCAGTGTGAGGTTTGTGGTTGGACTCGATGTTCTTAAAGGTTATTTCCAACCTAAACAGCCCTATGATCTGTATATGTGTCTGTATTCTGTATTAATTTATAATAATAAATAAATTTAAATTTAAATTTTGAAGTGTATTTGCTAAAATATTATCAAAAGCTTTGCAGAAAGCATGACGTCTTGTTATATTCTTCATATTAAATGCATTAAAATCAAACCTTACCTACATACAGAAACATTACACACATATACCACTGCAGATATACTTAATCTCGATTGCATGACAGAAACTTTCTTTCTAGATGAAAATGTCTTCCAACTGTAGATATGAATTAGAATTATGTAGCAGAAAACTAATACCTTATTTACAAGAAGTGTATTTTCTTGATTTCTTCTTTTGGGAATTAATTTAAATAAAAAAACACTTGTCATCTTGTCTGACAGCTGATGACAGCATCAAAATCACTGAGTGATTTTGATGACAAGTTATTCCTACACATCAGCACATCAGGCTTTTATTGCTCTCTTGGGTACACAAGAAACTTGTATTAAGTGGTGTTTAACAAGGACTCATTTAGTTTGTCAGTTCTGTGACACAATTTATATGAAGGAAGGGGTAATGTTCCCATGTCAGCGAAGATGAGAAGATTGCATAGATGTTGTCTGTCTGCATAGAATGAAGCTTGTCTGTGGAGATGCAAACAAATCAAAGGGCATGTTTTTTCATCACACTTCCAAATGGGGATTAAGCAAGTTTATGTAAAAATTCATGCATTGTTAGTCAGAAACTGATTGTTCAGATTTAGGAAGAAATTTTCTTATGAAGAAATACAGCTTTTTTTTCCCCCTTAAATCAAGTGAGTTACTGTAGTTTTATCGCTGTCATGTTTAACTACAGTGACTTTCCAACCATGTAGTATTGAATAGGGAAATTTCTAAAAGTACTGTGAAGACTTCCCTTCAGTGAAACTTACCTTTCACATATTCAAAAGTTTTTGGAAATTCATCACTTTGTTTCAGTAAAAAAAACCCACGATATTTTCTGATAGTCTCCAAGGTTGCCTTCAGACAAAGTCCAGTAATCCATTCCTCAGCAACTGGTAAAGTAAATGGGAATGGGGGGTGTTCTGTGACCATTTTTAAACATTTTATCAGGAAGATCTCAGCAAAATATGCATTCTCACAGTGCTCCACTGAGGGTTTTTTCCCAAGTCAAGTTGGCAGTAAACTGCTCTACCCCAGGTTCTGTATAGAGCCAAGTCTGAACTACAAATTTTCCTGTGGCACATTCATATCTTAAAGTTGAAGAATATGAAAAATCCCTAGATTTTTACAGCCTTTTCCAGGGGATTTAGGGCTTCCCTAAACAAACATTAAATACTAAAGTAGTAGAGTTCCCTGAAACAGTGGAATTAGATTTCAACCACAAATCCAGGTTTGCGCTTTTCACTTAGGTATTTAGGTGAACAGACTGATCTTTAGAAAAAAAATCGACATCCTGAGTTTATCACCATAAAAACAGTCACAAAATTACTATTCTGTGTGATTTTTCTCATGCCTCCATGAAGAGACTTTGGCAGAAGCTGCAAAAGAAGTTTCTTGCTACTCATTATTTCATATATGAATCTTGAACATATGCTCTGAGTGGGTTTGAAATCACTTAGATTTGATTTTTTATTTATGTTTATTATTGTGCAGTAATCCATAGCACTGAAAACATGTCATAAAAGTAAACTGTGCAATAGGGAATTAGTGGGAGAAATATTTCAAAACAGTATTTTTAATATGTTGCTTAATCTCTATGATGACTGGCATATTTACTTGATTTGTAATGCATTCTCTTTGTTTACCTATATTTGTCTCATCATCTCGTATTGCCAGGTATTTCGTTAATGTTATTATTTTGCACTTGAAGAAATTATGATGGGATTTTTAACAGTACGTGGTTTTGTATTTTTCTGGTTTTATTAATATAAATATTTCTTTTTTCCTCTAGAAAAGTCCTAAAGGAAATCTCTGTTGGAGACCTAAGGCCTAATGAAACAGTTGAAGCAAATCTGGAAGCACAACTACTCTCCAAATTAGACCATCCAGCCATTGTCAAATTTTATGCAAGCTTTGTGGAGCGAGATAGTTTCTGCATCATCACTGAATATTGTGAGGTGAGACTCAAAAATTTGACAAAATCTGGCAATTAAGGTAGGGTCTTCTAAGAAGCCATTTTAAAAAATGTTTTAGTTTGAATTTTAGGCTTTATTTGTTACTTATGGTATCACCTGCTACTTGTTAGGTGTGTTTCAGATAAGCCATGTTAGGCACTGAAGTGAGACTCATAGCTCATAGAAAAACAAACCAGAGAAGAGCAAATAGGTAATTTTAAGTCTAAGTTCATTTTGTGTGTTATAATCAGTATTACAAGGAAGACTTAAATGAAGATATATTACACATCTGTGGGAGAACTCAGAAAGGTTGTATCACATGTGTACTACTTATAGGTAAGAGGATGAGATTGGGAGTTTGGGGGCATGGTATGAAGTGTGATATAAATGAGGAAGGGAAAACTCACTTGTCATTTGGGGTGATTACAAGAAACTTAAACTTGATCACATGGATGATGAGATTGGTAGCAACATTGGCTTTATGAAATGAAAAATAGTGTAAGTCAAAGACCAGAGTGTAGTGGATAAAACAAATATTAAACCAGGATGTGTTACAGTATTGTTACTATTCATTTTTTAACTCCAACATTTGGTTTAAAAACATATTGCTGAAATCTGTCTTAAGGCTTTAAAATAAAAATTTAAACATATTTAAGCCAGCTTTTTAGGAGTTTATGTAAAACAAGTGCCTACTTTGTATTAAATATAGATGTGCTCTTCAAAAACATAAATCTGTCATACATTAAGTGATCTTTTATGAAACTGTGAAGCAAACTCTTCAGTTGTGCTCTGCTAGACATGCTGAAATGCTTTGGAAGCTAATGATCTTTATGCTACTGGATTGCCTGTTCACAAATCAGACTTGACTTAACTAATCACGTTTCTTCAAGAACTTGGCTTTGGTGAGAATAATTAAACAAGTAAGGTTCCTGACAGTTATTTCTTCCTTACAAGCTTTGTCTGATGACAGTAAGATGCCTGTTTATTGCTGGGATTTTTAAAATTTAAATCTGAAATGTTCAATTCTGTGATGCGATCTGAATATTTGTTTACATATTATTTTAACACCCATGCAGAAGCTCTTTGTGTCATTCCTTGAATGTCTGACAGCTGAGGCTTGAGAGTATTGCCAACTCTTTGAGGAAACCCAGAGCTCAGAGCTGAAGGATTATTCTAACTGTCCAGCTATTCCCATACACTCATCATTTTCTCTCTACCGATGGTACAAAGTGACCCAACACCAGATAAGTTGAACATGTAGGAATAAAGGGGCCTATTTCAGCAGCATTATATGGCTTTTGTCCACTGATTTTCCTCTTTTCTTTTTTTTTTTTTTGTTGTTCATGCAGAATAAAGTTATAGGTGAATAAAAAAGAGCATGGTAGCAATCACTAGAGTAATCACAACCATCACTCCTTGGAGGTTTGGATTTTTATTCAGGCAGTATAAACTACCCTGCACGAAAACGTTTTGGTACTGAGTTACCCTAGGATCTGGGAATCATATGCTCAAACACATGAGAATGTATTAGAGCAAGTCAAAGGAAGGAGGAGGAAATAGATTCACTGGCTATGCACTGAATCTCTTCAGTTTTGAGTCTGCTGGGTCAGGTCAGAATGATATTTGGTACAATAGGATATGCTTCCCACTTTTTCGAAAAGGACACGTGTGGTATGATTGCATTTAAGCAATTACAATATATTTCATCAAGTGTTCAGGCAAGGAAGGTATAAAGCAAAGCTGCAAACAGTGCTATGAAGTTTCTTTCCTATTTTAGTGGGAGTATTTTCAGGAGGTATACTTTTGTATTTGCTTACCTATAACCTGCCTTTGTATGTGGTGGGATTTGGGTCTTTTGACCTAAAAGATGCCTGGTTAAACCATGCATAAACTGAGAATGAGAAAAATGTTTTGCTACATGATGTTGTTTGGAAGTCTAGTGCATTCAGTTTCTCGTGCATAGAATAATTACCAGATTGGCAGTAATTGGTACTCTTGGACAGACTCAAAACTAAGAACAGACATTAAGTTGGCATGGAAACAGAACTGCCCTCTGAGCCTTACTCCACTTTCTCCAAAGTACTGTGACTTACTCATTAGCCAGGGTAATTTCTTCATTCTTGCATGAGTAGCATAGAGTGAGCCTCCAATGCAGCTGCCCCATGCTATACTTGTCCTGTGAAAGAAAAAAAAAGACAACATTGGTCTGCATTGCTCAGCTTGACATCTTTTATTATATCTGAATTCACTCAAAATTATAGAGAAGAGGTATATGTGTTCTATTTTGATCTTCTTGTTGAGCTTCTTTGACAGTTTCCCCAAATCAAAATCTTATGAACCTTGGATTTAATTTTGTAGTATAAATTGGACTTCAATAAAATACAGTTTTTACAAAGTAATAACTTTAAAAGTTGCATCATTTTAATATATTGTAAACCAGAACTGGTTGTGCTTTTTCCCGGGCAATTATTTATGTCTCTTCACTGTGGTCTCAGCTGTGATGTGAGTACACATATGCTAAGGAAATCTTAGCAAAAAGAATAACTAAAGCAATCAATGCTTGTTCACGTTATCAGCTCTAGATGCTAAGCTTTTTCAAATAAGTTAGTGGTGTGTTTGATGCTCTGGATATTTAAATAGAAACTGCAGCTTGGAAACTCCATATGTACTCTAATTGCTATATTGTTGAATTCCTTATGAAGTTCATTATGCTGACCTTCTAAATTGCAAATTGAGTTAACAAATTATTTCAGAGTTTCACAACAGCAGTATTTCAGCAAATCTTTTATGATGTGTTTTTGTTTTCCTTTTTTCAGACACAAAATTAAGGTTAAATATATTGTAGGACATTGAGATCATTCTTCTCTATTTGAAGGTAAAAAACCATGCAGTTGTGTGAGGGCACATGTAGTGTATTATTGAACTGCTTTTGTTCTCCTTTGACCTTTTGAAGGAATTGTCCCTCAACTTCAGAGTATTCACTACCCTAACTCTGGAGGTCCTGCACTGATTTTCTTTGCGTTTTTCATTGCAATGTGTTCTTGTGAGAGGGGCCGCACTGGGACAGGGAGAAGCACTGACTGGAGCCTGCTGCACTTCATTTATCCTCATCTGGATAGTACATAGTCCCTTGTGGCCAGTAGCCAGCTGACACGTGTTTCAGCACCCCCTCAGTCTTGGGCTATTGTTACAGTTGGGTGTGGATGGTCTGGGGCATCGTCTGGAACAGGTAAGTCATTATTTTTGAGGTGTGTGAGTAGTCTCAGACACAGTCCATCTAGTTGCCATGCAGCAGAGTTCCCAGCATTTTCTGTTCTTTTCTCTGCTTTGCTGCAAGCAACCATGGGGGAAGCTGTTGGACATTTGGAGTTGCAAAGGGGAAGCAGCTGCTGGGAGCAACAAGTTCCCAGAAGAGCTTCACTCTGGGCTTCAGCAGGGAGGCAGATGGAGTGTTGAAGCCATATTCCCTTCCCCAGGGAA
Source organism: Manacus candei (assembly GCF_025592945.1). Taxonomy (NCBI): domain Eukaryota; kingdom Metazoa; phylum Chordata; class Aves; order Passeriformes; family Pipridae; genus Manacus; species Manacus candei. The sequence goes on along the minus strand of NW_026138074.1, from coordinate 3,506,200 downwards.
TGAGATTATTCAGACATTTCAGTTAAAAAATTGCAAGACATTGTCAGGGGCACGTGTTTTTGCTATATGACAAAATGCTTTTGCTTTATTTTAGCACACTCTCGAATGTTGTAACTTAGAACCTCAGGGGCTATAGAAATTACTGTAAATTCATGTGAAAGGCATGGGACATAAATGCATGGATCTACAAGGGCAGAACCTGCTTATTTTGTAGCAGCAGTATGAAGCACTGTGGTGTTGGGAACAGAAAAATGAGAAATGCTGAAGAGATCATAAAATGTTGAGGGTCAGCAATGCAAAGGATCAAAGGGGTTGATGATGGGAAATGACAGTACTGGTACAGTCATACAGGCTAAACTATGTTCTTGTATATGGCACACAAAACTTCTGATTTTATGCAGAATGTATAATGTAAAAGTAATGATTTATGGTGAATAAGCTGTCCTGATGTAAGGTAAAATTAGTCATTAGAATATAATGAGGCTCACAGTCCCTTTGCTCTGGGGTTAGTTACCTCAACACATTGCTTACCACTGATGTGAGTGCATTCTTGTAGACAAAATCCATTCATTTTATAAACCGGATAAACAATCAGCTGACAACCATCTGTCTAATTTTTTAGCAAAAAGAACAGCTTTCCTGTAAGTCTCCTCAAAATCCACTTTCATCATGCTGTTGTACAATTGATTTTTCCAAACATCTGGCTTACAGTTTTCAATTAGTCTTTTTCTGAATTTTTTTTTTGGTTTATTGTCACTCCCTACTGTGTGTCATATTGTTCCATTTCCAGTATTAATTCAAGATCAGTTGTAATTTTAATGAGGTATTTGCAATAACACATGCTACATATTCTTGAAGCTCTAAATCTGCTTTGTTTCTGGAAAAAGTGAGTTTGAAAGAGGGGCAAAGTATCATAATTAAAGACTGTTTTAATTCTTAAGAGAGCAACATGGTTCCTTTGATGCTGACATGGTTATTTTAACATATTAAATCAGAATGTCTCTTGACTGTTGAGTGTTTCACTGGAGTGGAAAGGTTTTTCTCAAATTTATTAACTTATTCAGACTGATCGGAGCAGATAGGTTTTACTTATTTAGTTATCTATATATTAACCAGTCAATGTAGGTTCTCATCATAAATCTTTGCAGAGAAACAGCATTTCTACAACATGATCCATCCCTCCCTAAGGTACACAACTAGATGGCAGAGATAACTGCACTATACGGGTGCGTGTTCCTTTGTGTTAACTATAAAGGGGGTTCGGGGTGACCAGCTTGGATGCACACATCTAAAGTTGGGTGACATGAAGTAGGAAGAGTTGAAAACTTTGATGATATTGAGTAACATTAAGAGAAAATTGACTTGCTTTCCCTATGGAGCCAGACTTCTTGATCTCACTTTGATCCTCAGTTGTGTATGCTTTTGGTGATGGGAGAGTTCAGAATTCACATGCGTGCGTTAATTTTACAGGCTACGTGGTAAGGAGCCTGAAAGGTCTAAGAAAGTGGAGTCCTGTACTTCGATGAAGGAGATGGCATTTTAAAAACTTGCTGTAAATATACAAATATGTTGTGATATTTTTCAGGGTGGAGATCTAGACTTTAAAATTCAAGAGTACAAAGATTCTGGGAAGATATTCACTCAAAGTCAAGTAGTAGAGTGGTTTATACAGTTGTTACTCGGAGTCAACTATATGCATGAAAGGTACAGTCATTTAATATGAGAGCATTTGGCTTGGGAGGGGAGTGAATATACTTACTGACTAGTAGCAGATACTCAGACAGAAATGAAACCATGTGGTTTGTCTTGTATTGGTATAAAGTTCTATTCACCAAAATGTTTTATTTAGTATGTGTTTCATATCTCAGTTATGATTAATTATCCTGCAAGAACATTGTGCATTATATCTCTTAGTAGCACAGTGGTAGGTGTCTTTTAGCGTTAGACACACTTTTTCTAAGAGCCAGATTAAAAATGTATCACAATAGGAAGAGTTCATAGTTGTTAGAAGAAAATGGATTAAAAGTTTAAAACAGAGTCAGTTTTTTACAGGGGAATCAACAAGGATGTCTTGCAGATACTTAATGTGAAGAATCCAATATATATGCTTGATGGATTCCCACTAAAATCGGTGAAGTTACATACATACCTTCTTTGAAAACAGACATCACTTTTAACAGAACATCAAAGATTAGCTTAAAAAAATTCTGCAGGTGATCCAGATAGTGATATGTGGAGATCACACATGGTTTGAGTAGGATAGTGTATATAAGTGAATACCTGCCTAGATCATAGCCATGAGTGCAGTTCTTGCCTGCGATGTGATTTAGGCAGGTTGACTTCAGTGATCTAAGCAGTTCCCTTGTTGCCAGTGTACTGGACATGTGTGTGAGCCCTGTCTGATCCCCTTTCTGCATCGTCCAGTGCTGTCACCTTTTCAGGGCTTGGGCAAAACTTGCTTACCTGAACTTGAGTTGCAACAGGGTAGGAGAGGTCACCGGTCATCAAGACCACTCATTTCTGAGTTGAACTGAAGTTAAGCATGTAGAATATGTATGACCTTAGCTGATGGATACCTAATGAGTTTTTGCACCTACAGTGTCAGACTGTAGAGGGAAAAGGGCAGAATGAATTGCTGTCCAGGATGCAAGAGCATTTGTGTTCCTACATGTCAGTTTATCCAGGGCTTGTACATGAAGTGCTTCCCAACAGACTGCAGTGATAGGAGCACAGTGAAGAGAGCTGTCTTGTGATGCCATGCTCTCCAGCATTCACCACAGGCTGAAAGGACAGGGCAAAATGGAAACAAAAAACTTGGCAATTTAACTAAACTATCAGTGTGGGGATTTTATTCTCTTTCTCAAACTCCAATTTAACAATTTATCATTAAAAGTTGTGGTACTTTGTAAAGTCCAATTTTGATGAAATCCTTCCTGATGTTTAGAAGATGCATTGTGCAGACTAATGCAGAATAATAATAACATTGCACTTGGACTAGGTGACCATTGTAGGTCCTTTCCAACTAAACAATTCTATTGTATGAGTTATTCTTTTTGTCTTTTATTTTCTGTATTTCTTCATGCCTCTTTTATCTCTTGTTTTCACATATGTCCCTTTTGTCTGCTCTTCTCTTTATATTACTCATCTTCTACTTGTTCTCAAGAAAACCTTTAAAACCAAATAAAATCTTAGAAATAAACTTTCTTCAGTAAATATGTATATTAAATTATTTGGTTTACTGAAAAGTAGGTTAATTCTCCAGTGGAAGCAGCAATTTGATTTTCTAAACAGCATTTAATTTTCTCCATTTGAATCACAGCTATTTAATAGTACCTCTCCAGACACTTACAAATGACTTCACAGTTTTAGTTTTATTTATATATATTTGTTTGTATAATGTGTTATTTGAGTATGCATATTAAAAATTTAGATTTTTTTCTTATTAGTTTAGAGCCAAACAATAGCTTAAATTGGAAAGGCTTAAAAGAATTTAGAACTACTTACAGAAATTAATTTGAAATACTAAAACATAATAACAGCCCTGTTTCTGTATAGAGGAGTCATACATGATTTCTTCTCTACTGATATAGAAAAAAGCTGTAATATATGTTTGAATTATGTCCTAATGCAAAGAAAACTTTTCCCTAGAACTAGAAGCTTGAAGGGTTTGTAACCTCTGGGTTGGGACTTCCTCATGCCATTCCTTAGCAAACCCAGCTGCTGTGGATGGGTGGTTTTATTTCAGAGCAGCAAAAATCGTTATTTCTGGTTTTAAACATAGACTATTCACTTGGTTGTCCTTCTTGCACAGCTTTAGTTGAACTTCCATACTTTCTGAAAACTCTTATGCTGGAAACTTACTTTAAACCAGGACTTCTTGACTGCCTCAGTTTTTTTTTCTTTTCTTTTTTCTGTGATAACAAAGATTATACAGGTTAGACATTCCTGTCTTTTACTTACACTTCGTGAATTCCAAAAAATGACGTAAATATCTTGTGGACATTGTGTTATCTACTGGCTGTTTTGCATTATTGGAAAGATTCTTTAATTTGCAACCTGAAATCTGACTTATCTAGAATTAAAAAGATTCAGTCTTCATCTGTGTTTGATATAACCAGAGAGAGAAAGAGATGTAAGGGAGAGGCAACATAGTTCAGTGGTCTTACCTAGATAGAGACAGCATGAAACCATCATGTGGTCTCTCTGGCATATGTGTAGTGCATCACATGTCAAGTGTGCAAAATTAATCCCACAGCAATCAGGCAATGAGGCCATTGATTAATTTAACCTCCCTTTGAATAAATCTGACCGTTATGTTATCCATGGCTTTGCTAATCTTTATGAAGAATTTATGAACACAGAAATTTTTAAAAGGTTACCATTTATGTGAACAGCTGATACTACAGGATTTAAACTTTCCCAGAACCTCTTATTTCTCTTCATAGTTCTTCAGATATATTTACAGCCCAATTTAGAAACTGTCCTCAAGTGTCAATTTCTAACCAAAACAATCAGTTGAAAACTACTTCACTGTCTGTCAAGCTTTGCTGGAGCCCAGTTAATTCATGTTACCTTTATAGGTCTGTCTTTTGCTGCAATAAAAAAGTCACACTCTTTCTTAAGAAGGATTTACAGTGCAGGCTCAATAATTTTCTCTTACTAGAATTAAAGTAGTTGTTTCAGGTAAGGCTTCATCTTGTAACTTGTTTATCTTCTGATACATCATGGCAGAATATGGTGGCTTGCATTGAGAGACATCGTCATGGAAAGCTCCAAAGACTCACCCCAAATATTTCCTTGTTGTATTTATATGTGAAAGCATCTTATAATTATTGGTAATGCAAATAAGGTTCATCATCATAATAATTTTCATCAATACATCGCAAGATTATATCAACATTACATTTTAATTCAAACTAATGTGACCCAAACATCTTCTTTTCATCTCCTTTTCAAACAATATGCTACCAAAAGCCTTCTGGATAGTTTTTATATTTAAAGATACATGTTATTAAAATAATAGATATTCAGGAAATGTTTAGGTTCAAAAATTCCATGGTTATATTTATACATAGTAATAATAAAAAAGGTTAAACCCTACCAATGCTCAACAACAGTATGCAAGAAAACATATGAAAGAGAAGTTCTTTCAAAGGCTCTGTGTGATAAGTGGTAAGGAAAGACTTTATGAATCTAAATTAACACAGCAAGATTTCTGTAAGACTGTGCATGTGTATATGTATATATATATACTTATAAAAGAATAATAAATACCATCTTAATTTAATTTCCTTACTGATGTAATGTATGATGAGTATATGTATATTGCTCAAGAAAGCTGTCAAACAGAAAAAAAATTATTTTTAAACAATAATTTATAAACATCAGTGGAGGCACACTGAATAAAACTTTAATTTTTCCCACTGTGCAAACCTTCCTCTACAGGCATTTCTTTCAGGACATGTAATTGAAAGAAAAAAAATTGTAGAAAAAATTGCTATAGGAAGCATAAAGAACTCTTTTCTTTGACCCATAAAAATAGAAATATTTCTTTTTCATAACCAGTCTATGTACATGCTGCAATGTCTTCTAGTATTATTTTTCATGGTTTTTTTTCCATTTGTGAACTGAGTAGATTGAATTTACTATTTTTTTCTCTTCTTGCAAAAATTATTTTCAAATGAGTTGTTAACTTAATTGTGTATTGAAATTGTGCTGCAGAATGCATATTTTCTATTCTTAATGTAGAAACTATTTTGGAAATAATTTCATTATGTCAATGCATAAGACTTTAATAGTTCAGTCAAATTTGAGATAATACTTGAGGATTGCTCAGGAAAAATTAAAATGGATTAATATATTTGCTTTTCCTGCCCACATCTCAAGAATCTTAGACATCAGTTGCTTCCTTTACATGATCTAAATGGCTGAATGACTACTGTATTTGTATTAGCAAATACAGTATGTATCAAATACCATTCTAATCTCTTCCTGAGCAGAGCTGATAATTAATCTGCTGTGTTAGCAGTCATTTTAAAAGTGGATGAATTCTAATTTAGTTGAAGTTATAGGGAACAATGCTTTTGGAAGCATTATTGACAAGAATTAGTTGAGAACATGTTTTGTAGAGATGTTCCGTTTTCCTAAGAGGCTGCAGAATTACTGTCACACATGTAAGATTCCTAGAAATTGAGAAGATGCTGCATATCCTTAAATGCTGTGTGGCTTATGATGTTGTTTCAGGCTTTGATGGAAAAATAAGTCTGTAAAAGCTAGTTGTTCTTTTCCTTTTAATCTCTGTCTTTTTAAAGTTCTTTTGTCTTCCGCACTGTTACTGTAAAAATTGAACTACTAACCTAGTCTATATACATATTTGTCTTTCAAAAAATACTTTTTCTCCAAAGGAGAGTTCCCTGAGCTTTGAGAATCTCTTATTGCTGTTTTTCTCATCACTTATTCTCTTGTGAGACATCTCATTCCCCTGGCAGAAAATAAGATGTAATGCTTTTAAGACGAGTCAGATAAGAAGACTTGCCTTTCTCCCTTCCTCTGCAGCTCATGCTAAGTCTGTATCTGTATTCTTAAGCTGGGATCCCCAGGTACATTTTTATTATCCTGGATGCTTAGACTCTCATCCTGCATGTGGGTACCTATGAATGCACCTCTGTGTTTATATGAAGCTCCTTAATGCCATCATCTGTGCATTGTCACTTGCAGAATTAACCTGTAGCAGTGGTGGGCTAGCCTTTTGAAAAAGTTGAATATTAGAAATACTTAATACATGACTGTGAATGCTTCCAGTTGGATGAGGCTGAATTTCCTTTTATATTCCAGACGGATACTTCACAGAGATTTGAAAGCAAAGAATATATTTTTGAAAGATAATCTTCTTAAAATTGGTGAGATTTCCATACTTTTTAAAGATATATTTTGGTAGGATAGAACAGTCTAGCAGATGTTTTGTCAATAAGGAGATTTAAAGAAAATCATGTCTGAAATAGCATTTTGATTTGTGGTCAAACATTTATTTGACAGTCAGACACAGGAGAGGCAGTGAAATCTCTAGCCTTGAGGGTACTTCAAGCTTGGCTGGACCTGGACCTGAGCAGCCTCATGAAACTTACTTTGCAGCCAGGGGTTTGAATTGGGTGGCCTTTGTGAGACCTCTTTAAACCCACATAGTTCTGTGATGTTATGCTTTTGTGGTATTTTTATTTTGAAGAATTACAGAAAATCAGTTTCTCCATTATTTTAGATGCTGATAGGGTTTTTTGGATGTACAGTCATGTCTAACAATAAACAAAAAAGTTTATATGATGTAGATTTATATTAATAAATTATTGGTGTTGCTTATATTTTTAGGAGACTTTGGAGTTTCTTGTCTTTTGATGGGTTCATGTGATCTGGCAACCACATTTACTGGGACACCATACTACATGAGTCCAGAAGTACTGAAGCACCAGGGATATAACACAAAATCTGATATTTGGTGAGTAGTCAGCTAATTTAGTTTCATTAGGTATTTATTTTCTAGGTCAGCATTTGATGTTATTTAGGAATTACTCTTTTTAAAGACTTTCTCAGTAGGGTGCTTACACTTCTCCACTAAAACTAGTTCAGGACATTTGAATCATATGTTGCCAATCTGAAGCCTTGCCCTTTATGTTAAGAAGCATGTAGTTTGCTATTATTCTGGGTTATCTGGAACTTAAAGAAGAGTATGTTTTCAGGTCCAGTCTCAGACATGGTACAGGATGATTGTAGACCAAGTTCAGGTTTTGCTAGGAAGGGGGAAATCTCTTTTTTTCTCATATTGAGATAGATGAATTGAAAGAAGCAACTTTCTGTGAAACTTCTAAGTGGATGAGCAAAGAGTGACTCCTGGCTGAGAGGATAGCAGAAGGATCTTCTTAGGAACTGAATTGAAAAATATTGGCAAATATTAAAAGGAAGAAAGTACTTGGAAGTGGAAGTTGAAAATGAGAATAACTGTAGTGTTAGAATGGAAGCAAAAAGGCACTCTGTTTTAGGAAAGGTTCAAAAGTAGAAAGAAAAATGTCAGTTCTGCACTTAGTTGGCACAAAAATTCTTGAGATCAGGACTTCTGAAGTGATGATTAAAGACTTTAGGAAACTTTTAGGTGTGCAGGCACTCTTGCAAGCCAAGATGAAAAATGGGGTTTTTTGGAATGGGAAAATGTCTGGTTTGTTTATATGTGTGTCCAAAAATGTCTCATGTTTTAAGATTATAGTTACAGCTATTGTTTTTTTTTATTATTCTGTCACAGTATTTTTATATGTAAAGGGCTTTGGTTTTTTATGAGGTGTTTTATGTTGTTAGTTGTTTGGTTTGATTTTTTTTTCTGTAGGTGTGCGTATCAGAAGGTTAATTTTTTTATAAATATTTCAAATAATGAAAATTCCTTTGTAAAACATTTGGCCACTGAAATACAGTGTTTTTTACTTGATAATTTACTCTAGTTTCAGCTCAGTTCTACCTTTTCAAAATAAACTGGTGACTGCAGGATATAATTCTGAAAGTGGAAAGCAATCATCTACACTTTCAGATGATGGCAACCGTTTTTCACAGTTAACACATTCAATCCAGTCAACGAATGTGTCATGAATCTCATCTCATGGTCTCTGTAGCTGACTGCTATGGATTTGATGTCAGATTCTCTCTAGTTCATCTGTATCAAAACAAATATCGGTTAATACGTGTTGTCAATAAAAATATATTGAGAGAAGATCTCAAAAGATGTCAAAACAAGTCAATAGACAGGGAAGCCTGCCTTTTGTGCTCTTTTAGTGTGAGGAATAATTGCTTTTATTGCAGTTGAAATGGAATGTAAAATACATGTTTAAGTTCTATTTGTGGTTACTAGCGTCAATCCATGTAAGTCACTGAACTGTACAGAGCAAATGCAAGCAGAGTTTGTTCCAGTATTTTTATGAATGATTTTTATAAATTTCAGAATTTACAAAAACATAGAAAAAAACCCCCTCACCCCAAACTCAGTAGCTACTAGCTTTCTGCTATACTTTATGCATTTTGTAATCTTTCCAAAGCATGACCAAGAGCACTTACCTGAGAGTGGAACTGCCTTCAATAAGAGCTTCTTGGCCCTCACTGTAGGGGCATAAAGGACAAAGCGTTTCCTGACTCACTAGTTCTCCAGCCTACAAACGCCTTCTTTTTCTGAAGCCAGGAAACTCTTTTCATCAGGACTCATTTTACTGATTGATGTTCTCATCATTTCATCTTTTAATTTTTTAATAATGATTCTATTTGATTTTTTTTTCATTTTCCCCATTTAACAGGGCCCAAAAGACAAGAGATCCCCGAGCATACAAGGGAACACACCCTGGAGGCTCCAGATGATATTAAGTCCTTGGGCCACTGTGCAGCAAGTTCAATTGCTCACAGAGAATCATATACTCATAGAATGGTTTGGGTTGGAAGGGACCTTAAAGACCATCTACTTCCAACCCCCCTGCCATGGACAGGGACACCTTCCACTAGATGAGATGGAAGCCCCATCCAACCTGGCCTTGAACTCTCTCTCAGTTTGAATCCATTCCTCCTTGTCCTATCACTACAAGCACTTGTAAAAAGTCTCTCTCTGGCTTTCTTGCTGGCCCCCTGAGGTATTGAGAGGCTGCTCCCTGGAGCCTTCTCTTCTTCAGGCTGAACAACTGCAACTCTCTCAGCCTGTCTTCATAGGAGAGGTGCTCCAGCCCTCTGGTCATCTTCATGGTCCTACTCTGGACTTGCACCAACAGGTCTGCATCCTTCTCATCTTGAGGGCCCAGAGCTGGATGCAGTACTCTGTGTGAGGTCTCACAAGAGGGAAGAATTGCCTCCCTCAGCCTGCTGGCCACGCTTCTTTTGATGCAGCCCAGGACATGATTGGCTTTCTAGGCTGCAAGCACACATTGATGGGACATGTTGAGCTTCTAATCAACCAACATCCTCCAAGTCCTTCTCTTCAGGGCTGCTCTCTTTCTCTGGCCAGACTGTATTTGTGACCTAGGTGCAGGATCTTGAAATTTGCCTTGTTGTACTCCATAAGGTTGGCATGGGCCCACCTCTCAAGTCCATCATGGTCCCTCTGGATGGCATCCCTTACCTCCAGCATGTTGATGATACCACACAGCTTGTTGTCAAACTTGCTGAGGATACACTCAATCCCTCTGTCCATGTTGCTGACAGTGATGTTAAACAGTGGTGTATACTGACCCCCGAGGAATGCCAAGGAGTTGCCCGAGTCTTTTACATTTACCTGAAGTGATGTTCTCTTTTCAGACTTGTCAATCTGATCTCTAGCAGGACTCCAAATGTTACACACAAAAATTTGGAATTACAAAGGTTCCATGTTAAATGTAAGATAATGTAAAATATCTTCTGCAAAAGACAGTTAGTGCTATCTCACTATGTTATCATGGTTCTCTCTCTGTCCACTCCAGTTAATCATTGTTCGTTGGAAAGACCTTAATTTATGCTGCATTAAAGATGTGCTGTAAAGACACATTGTACTTTTCAGGTTAACTTGCATGTTCTGCAACTGGCTCTTCAAAACTGGCTTCAGTATTCATAGTGCAGCAGCTGGTGCGAGAAGTGTTGTCCTTTATAACCCAAGATCAATAGATGGGAAAAAGCTTCATGTTTTACAGTTTTTACATATGGAAGTTCTGCAGTTAGGCTCAGAGAAGCTGCAGCATTTTTGCTTGTCATCAGTTTAAATTTCAGGGCTGGAGTTCTTTGCTATTCCATACTTTATGTCAAATCTAAATTCACAGGAGGCAAATTAAAATTGTCTCACATGTTTTCCTCAGCACCCCTAAGCCTGGACTGGCCAGGCTGTAAGTGAAAGTCTTTGTAGATGACACATTCTGGGGTTTCTCCTTTCCATGTGAGGAGCTTCCTCAGGGAGCTGGTCTCCATTCAGCAGTTCACCAACCCCTCTACCCATCAGTGCTTCTCCCTAAGAGCCAAAGCAGTTCTGGCAGCTGAGCTGAGACAGTGACTAACCCAAGGACAGGTCGGGGATCAGTCAGTGATGTGTGTATGTGCAAGTGGTAATTGGACTGACTGGTACACCAGCACAGTGTGACCCAGAGGCACTGCTGTGCTGGTGTCCTGGTGTCCCTTCCTGGCATTATGCACTGCAATAAGGGACTGGCACTGGTGTTGTGGGTTGGCAGGAATTCCCATGGCACATTCCCATGCACATTCCCATGCAGGAATTCCCATGGCACATTCCCATGCAGCACTATGGCACTGCATTCATCTGCCAAGCCAACTGAGGCAAACAGTTACCAGCAGTAATGTTTCTCTCTTCTTTTTAAAGATATGAGCATACAAGGTAAACTTCATCCAGGAACTTTTCAGCGGATTTGTGCATATTGTACATTAGAAATTATCTCAGAGGCAAAAATTATAACAGAAATACTTACTGAAAAGCAAATACTTTTTTCCTTTTTTTCCAAAGTAGTGTCACAATCACTCACAATCACATGTAAATCCATTGTACGTAAATTGGGCTACCTACATCACAGATCTTGTGACTGATTTTATTGTGCTTGCTTGTCTGTGCTTTTCCTCCAGTTTGTCTTTTTCTTTAATATTAACAAACCAAAAATGGCTTTTTTTTTGCTGCCAAATTTTATGTGGATTAGTTACAAAAAATAGCAGTAAAGCAGTGAAGACAGTGGCTGAGATAGTTGTGGTGGTATATGAGTACATAGAATCATACATTATCTCAGGTTGGATGGAGCCCATAAGGATCATTGAGTCCAATTCCCTGCTCCTCACAGGACTACCAAAAACTAACTCATAGGACTAAGAGCATCACGTTCATCATGTTTCATGGCAGCTTCCTTCTGTACATGGTGATAGAATTTGTGTCCACCTTCTGTTTTCCAGCCACTCTACTGACACTGTTCAGGCAGGAGCAATGTTGAGGCTGAGGTGATGGGGCTGGGGAAGATAGCCAGCGTGGGGTTCTCATTTAAGGGCTGATGAGTGAATATGAAGAAATTAAATTCAGAAACATATTCCTCATATTCCTCTGAAGCCAACAAATTCTGAAGACCTTCTGCTATGATCAGACTGAGAGATATAAGCCACAAAGGTATTTGCATTTACATTATTGGCTTTTGGAGTTGAATTTAAAAACTAACTTGGATCTTACAGCCTTGGAACAACTATAACATTTTTTGCAAAAAAGAACAGAAGATGTTAAAAGGACGAGAATGCTTATGCAAACATTTAGCTCCAAAAACCTCAGGGTGGTTTCTCCTGAGAAGGAAAAAATACAGGTCTGTCAGTCAAGATTGTAGAGAACACACTGAAGCCTGTCCAGATGATCCATTTTATGGTGTAATTGAGCATAAGCAGCTGCAGTGTGAACTAGTCATACAACAATTTTGCTAAAGTTATGTGCTATTTAGGAACTTTGTCAAACGTGTTTATGAATATAGGGAGTCGTCAAACCAAATGTGTTGGCTGGATAGTTTAATGACTATTTTAGAATTTTATAACATTGGCAATTATGTGGGCTGAGATTATAAAAGTAATTAAATTATATGTCTGGATCATGTGCAGATTGGTTATGGGAATAGGGAAGAAATTTTCTCTTGCTCCTTACAAGGTGCTTAGACCAGAAATGTAGAAACACAACTGAGTTTTGAGGCAAAAGCTTGGTGCAATTGCAGCTCAGTAGCTGTCCTGAGAAGAAATAAGCTTGCTCTGGGATCCAGGGCAGCATTTCTCAGCTTAGGGGATATTTATTTAATTTCAAAGATTTGTATCCTGCAGTAAAAACTTTATTCTTTTCTCCTCGTTTTTCTTTTTTTTTTTTTCCTTTATTTGTCTTTCATGGGGCAGATGGGGTTTTCCCTGGGTAGCCTGTTCACGGTCCTGGCTGCAGCAGAATGCCCTGGGCATTCTTTTCATCCTTCTCCAAAGTCTCAGGTGTAGTCAGAGTACTAAACTAGATGAATGAATCAGCTTCCCTGATGCGACAAATCCAGTGTTCCTAATGGCTCATTAAGCAATTTTTAGCTGCCAGAATCAAGCAGCCTCCAAAACAGATTGATTCTGCAGAAAGAAGTTATAGTACAGTCTGTCAGGTTGGGATTTTCCTTTGTTTTTTTTCTTCTCCCTGGCTGATTTCCATATTTATTTGATGATTTTAGATGCTATGTGCATAGGGTTTTTTTCGTTGTTCTTTTTCAGTATTTTCTCATGTAGTAATTATTTTGTTTCGGAGTTTGAACATGCATCATAAATATAGATCATGATCTGTGTTACTGATTTTGGAAGTTTGGAAGCTGTTTGACAGCTAAATCTTTAAAAAAATAGGCAATTGTTTATGTACCTCATTAGTTGGTCTTTAGGCAGTCCCTAGCATAAATTCACTGCTAATTGTTTTCACATACTGCTTGAAAAGTACCAGTGAGTGGAGCATCCTTATTCTCTCTCTTCTTCCTTATTTGCACCGTATGTAGATCCTGTGTTTCAGCTTTAAAATTATTTGCTCTTGTTCTTTTATTGCTAGGTGGACCAAAACAATTCTTCTCCTTTAACCAGAATGAATAATTGAAACTTTATTCATTGTTTGCTTTCAAAGATAATGTTTGTATTCTTTTCCTGAAAGCCATTCACCCATACATACTTCTAATTATTATTACTATGCTTTATTTTCTTACTACTTCTGTAAATTATAAATACCACAGTCGAATACTGCATTAAAATATTTAAGTTGGTCTTGACCTCTGCCTGCTCTCACCAGCATTTTCTATGACCTTGGTCAAGTCAGTCATTGGTGTCTCGGCTCTCCTGAGTGCAAACTGGAGGTAACACTGAACATCAACAAATCAACACCGCTGTTTTTTAAAATACACTTGTCAGACAGAACCTGGTTGAAGTGCAAACTATTATAAATAGTCATTATATAAATTATTATGAGAGTGTTTATTTTAAAATGTTGAACTTGGTGATTTTTTATGATTGCCGTTAGGACTGGTGAATAGGGTGATGGTAAAGCAAAAGGCCTTTTAAAATTGTTTGCAATCATTCTTCCTGGTTTTTAACAATTTAAAACTGACACTGGTTCTTGGCTAGGTCTCCAGACCTACATGTTCAGATTTCTTCTTTACTTCTCCAAATAAAATTTTGAGGAAATTTAGTTTTAGATGTTGCAATATGATGCTCTCATCTAAAGTTTCTTATTTCTTTGAGTACAAACTGATTTCATAATCTATTTTGAGTCTGTGGCCAAATGAGTGAAATCACACCAGAAGACACTTCTGTTATTTGAAACTGGCATTATTTAATTTGAACTTGAATTTTAACTTCAGTCTGTTGTCAGAAATTAATCTGCAAAACCAATTTAACCAAACCTATGTCTAAACACTACTAAACTGTTTTCTCAGTCAGTCACTAATTAAAAATTTGTATTCTTTACTTTACTCTTTGATGAGTAACTGCTTAATGTAGTTCATCTAATGGGTTTTTACTTTATTTTTACATACATACATATATATATATATATATATATATATATATATATATATGTCGGTGTGTGTGTATTTATTTACAGAATCTATGGAAATAGAATGTTGATTTATCCTGTTTATAAATGTATCAATTTGTGACCTGAATAAAAATGTCTTAGATTAAAAGGATCTTATGATAATGAAATATCCTTCCCTGGAGAAAAGGGCATGCAATTGAGATTTTACTTACTGTAATGTCAGTATGCATGCTACTTTCAAAAATATTGCTTATGCTATTCCTATTTCTTTATTTTTCGAGGTCTCTGGGATGCATTTTGTATGAGATGTGCTGTATGAACCATGCATTTACTGGACAGAATTTTTTGTCTGTTGTGATAAAAATTGTGGAAGGTGATACACCTTCTCTTCCTGATAGATATCCAAGCAAACTGAATGCTCTGCTAAGCAGGTATGTTATTTTCTTGTTTAACAGGTTTTTCAGTTAGTTTGGAAAATCTCTTAATTATTAATTTTGTTTTTTAATGTTCCAGCATGTTAAATAAGAATCCTTCATTGAGACCAACAGCAGCTGAGATCCTAAAAACTTCTTATATTGATGAACAATTAAAGGTATGTAAGGAAAATTGATAGCTGTACACTTACCATTTGAGTATGCATTTTGCAAAAACAGAATGGAAACAAGGAAAACACATTGAGAAAAAATAATTAGATAGCAGTTCACTGGAACATTAATCCAGGGGACTTTCAGAGATGTATTACAAATATGACTGAGGGAGCGAGGCAGTGAGAAATGAAGCCCTTGTCACTTGATATGCTGAATTTATCTCCTCTTAAATGTTATGAGCAACAAGGAAAACAGACATTTATGTGTAACAAGTGCAGATCATTTAGGCCTGGATATATATGTCTCTAAACTGTTCTGGTTAGTAATAATTTTAATGAAAACCAATGCATCTTGCTCTTTTGGCCCCTGCTTCAGGGTATATATTATTTGGCTTTATAAGAAGGTGGGGAAGGAAACTGCTTAGTCAGGTTTTACATTAGGACTGTATTGGGTCATAGCTGAAGAGTCTGAATAACTTTAGCATCAACTGTTGATACTCCTTCTATTTTATTTCCTTGCAGAAAATACAGTACAAGTTCACAAACATGACTGTGAAAGACAAGGCACTTAACTGGCAGAAAGAAACTGCTCCCATTTTTGACGCTGTGTAAGTATTTTTACCAGTTTTATGGGCAGCAGTATATGAAATTACAGTGTTACCAAGTAATATAATTAACACTTCTGTTAATCTTATAGTGCTTTATATTCAGAGGGACTCACTCCCCCGAAATACAGAAGAGAAACCACATTAGTGAGACACATAATTTGTGGATCAAATATTTTTATTATATGACTGTGTGAATTGTGGATGCATGTGTAGTATTTGCTTATGTTAATTTAGTACAAATTGGTATGTAAATTATGACCTTTGTCTTTAAATTTTCAAGGCTTAAGTTGTCATTTTAGTTATGTCAGGATTGTTTATAGTGCTGCTGTTTCTGTACCTACTAATAATTGAATGTGAAAGCTGTGTTTCCTAAATGACACCAAGCTAAAAAGCATATAAACTTAAACTAATTTAAATCTAATACATTTGTAGGATACTGATATTTATCTTGTAACTATAGTGAGAAATTAAGGCTAGTGATACTTCTTGGCTCTAACATCAGTGGTGTCTTTGCACATGATCTCTCTCTTAAGCACTGAATATATATTAAATTATTTAATTGCATTAAATTATCATGCTGCAATGTTTAAAGCAAATGTCAGTATGGGCAATTTAATTTTGCCTTTGTAAATTAGCTCTGCAGTTTCATTGGCAGCTGGCTCTCCCCTTTGCTTCCAATCCCTGAGTTTTCTGTACAGGTTTTGCTCAGTTAGAAGCTAGCATGCTCAAAACCAGGAGTTTGTAATGCAATGGATGTCCTTGTTTCTTGTTTCCTCTGACTAACTTCCAAGTCTGTAACAGATATCTGAAATTTCTTTTGAATTATTAGGTAACAGCAATAAAGAAACCCACACTCCAGTCCAGGATTAGCAGTGCTTTTGAGGCAATAGGCCTTTCCCCTTTGATTTTTTGTGACCTCTGCTCTTGGACAGGACCCACAGTTTTGCAACTGTGGTCACTTTGCAGATGCTGCCAATTCTGCTGCTTGCAGTCATCCCTTCAGAAGAGGTGACCGTGTTCAGCTTTTCCAAATAAAGTGTTATTTACTATCAGTGGCAGGGAGGAAGCAGAGTACAAACAGTTGAATTCACATAGCAAAATCTTCTGTACGTCATTTTACCCAGTATAACTACTGATTGTGTATCTGTAGGCTATCGTCTCTACAAATTGTGGTTTGGGTTTCTGCCCTGTCACTTCTGTCCTTGCTGTCTCTTGTTGACAGATAAGTCTCTGTCTTTTTATGAGACCAAAGCTCTCTGTTTTGGTATGAATAGGTACCTTTGGTATAAGTAGGTTGTTGAATTTAGCAAGCACTGATGTAAAATCCAGCAATATATATTCAATATATTCAAGTTGTTTCAATTAGCTTTGAAAAGACTCCTGCCTTTTCAAATTAAATATAGTTAAGTACAGAGAAATTCCTCAGAGATATACCATAAATAATTTCGTGGCACTGAAATCTTGCCCAAATATTACGCCAATGGTATCTAGATTATACTGAGTATTTAATGCTTGCTGAAACATAGAGTATGAGAATCTTCAAGGAATTTTAATCCATGCCTTTATCTTGTGGGTGCAAGATTTCAAATTTTCTATATGCACCAAAAAGATTGCAGCTGCTTTGAGGAAGCAGCGTTGTTACCTGCCAAATATATACTCAGACTTCAAATACCCCCATGCTTCTAAAGTAGACTGATAAAAACAATTTCTATTGTTTGTAATATATACTAAATTCTATATCTGATGCATTGTCACTGTTTTGAATATATGGAATCTCATCACCTTCCATCATTTATTGACCTAGCTAGCATATGGGGAGGACATTCATGTATATCCCAGAATCTGTTCAAAAGCAAGTATCTAGTCTCTAAGATGAAAAACAAGTTCTAACTACATTCTGGTTTTATACTTTTATTAAAAGGAAACAGAAAGTCAGCTGCTGCCATGCAGAGGTCCAGAGTTCCCATAAATTGTGAAACAATGAATGACAACTGCTTTTGTTTGAGAATGGAAATTTACCCAGAGGTTTTAAAATTCAAGACATTAATTTGAGAAAAAAAAATCCTAGGAGAAACTTCCCTATAAATTAGCCTTTCATGTGCTACAGTGTGATTATTTTTGCCCAAGTATTTGAAATATGGAAAAATTAATAATCTTATCATGACTTCCCTTGTACTTATGAGAACACTAGCTGTCTGTATTGCTACTGGTAAGCAAAACGCCAAATAATTTCTGCAATTTCCAGATCTAAAGAGGTAGGTAAAATGAACTAAAAATACCTGGAAAAATGATAGAGTTGAAAAGAGGAGGAGAAAAAATTTAAACATAGTGAATTCTCCACATCTACTGTAATGAATCAATACTCTGGTCTCAATGTTGTACAAACAGTTTCTTGTAATGGTGTCCTCCTCAACCATTGCTACTTTATTTTTAAAATTTTAAAAAAGTAATAAAATATTGCTTTTCTCTCACCAGGAATTTTTTTAGCCATGTATGGTTGAATCTAGTTTCTTCTAGTAAATGCCTCTGATGGCTTACTTTATTCAGATCCCATGCAAGTCATAAGTTTTAAATATTTAAGTAAGCATAAAGCTGTACAAGTTCAGCTTTGACTTGAATGAAAAAATGGGTCTTTTTACCCAGGAGATTCTTATAATTTAAATTAGAGTTTTTTACAGAGGACAAGAAATATGTCTACATTATTCATACTTGAAGAGTTAGTTCCATTCTTATGAATAATTGAGCTCTTCTTGTCTGTGTCCTTAATATTTCATATTTCACACTAATATTCATATCTTTGCACTATTTGAAAAGCATAATGAAACGTTCTCTGCTCATTTATTAAAATCCTGATTTCCAAATGATAGTCCAGAAGGAGTGTTACAATGATTAAAACCTGGCTCTTAGATTATCAGAAGTGACTTTATCTCATAAGGGCAAAAATAGTAATTTGAAATTAATACTTGTTATCGTAAATACATGGCAAATATATATTGATGTAAGTGAAACATGACTGCCAAGGCATTTCAAACAATGGTTGAATTTTTTTAATTGCTGTAGGATGTGAGGTTAGTATCCTTTTTTGGGTAAAGGACTAATATTGCTCTCCTTTGTTGATAAATACAGCTGAAATACATAAGTCAATAATTCATGCTCAGCTTTCAGAGATGGTCTACGGGGACCATTTCACCAGTGAATTGTTATTATTGATTAGGACCAGAAATTCAAGAGGCCAACGTGATAATTATATCTGTCATTAAAGACTCATTAATATTCTCTTTTATTCTAGACAGCTTGTAACAATCAATGTAAAATGTACAAGCAATATTGCTTTTTTCTGTGGCTCTCATTTAGCGACTGCCTTTGTACTTTGAATATGCCCAATAATGAAACCTGACAGGGTAAATATTTCACTGTGCTTCAACATTTATTTTTCTAAGGAGATGACTTTACCTTTTCCATCCTCCCCTGAAATGATTCACGTTCTTCACAAATCCAGGTTTAAATATTTCAATTTAAAAGAGTCATTGCTGTCCAAACTATAGTCTATTTAGTCTGTTATAGTTCCAGTGATTTTCTAATTATTCCATCTGAAATGTCACTATGTTTCAATATTGAATCAAAATACTGAATATTTATCTTTTTATATGAAGATGGGTTTGCACATGTTTCATTTCAGGCAGAGGAAAGTTCATTTGCAAACTCTGCAGGAACTGTCTGAAGTACAGAAAATGACACCACGGGAACGAATGCGGCTGAGAAAGTTAAATGCTGCAGATGAGAAAGCAAAGAAGTTGAAGTAAGTTGTGCCCTAACCATGCAATTTTCCAACAGTCTAATGAGAGAGTAAGAATTGTCAAGGTAGAAATAAAAACAGAAAGGATCTTCAGCTACTCAAAGTGAATGGGGATTTTGGATGACAAAAAAATCACAGTAATTCTTTATGTACGAAAAAGTCAGAACATTAGCCCAAAACTGGTACTTAGAGCACTGTGTTTCTGGTTAAATAAGTATATGAGAGATTTTCAGATGTGTTACAATAGGAGGCTTTTTTTTACTGACTTGTTATTTTAAGAATTGAATGGTCTGAGGAGTTGGACATTTAGTTACAATCCAGCTTTTGTCAATTGTTTTGGCTGCAGAGGTTTTCCAATAGAAGTTAATATCTCAGAGGATAGTCTTATCAAAGGATCACATGGGGTAATGGACGTGCTATAAAGGCTTTATGATTTCTGGTTTTTTATTAGTGAGTAAGACATAATAAAAGGTTTTGGAGGACATTATGTACTGTTTCTGATGGAATATGAGAAACAGCTGGAAGGCTATGTGTCTATGCATGTTGGTTAGTTTTTGTTTGTTTTTTTTAAACCATAATATATTGTTTTGATGACACATTTTATATTTTCCCAGTTAAAAATATTCAGTGGTTTATTTGGTATGAATGAAAATTGGAAGAGCACCACATTAATTTTAATTAATTTTTAATGTTTTCTTCTAAAGCATTTTGCAAAGTGCAATGTAAGTTAACAAATATTTATTCGGTATTTATAGAGGGTAATAGAGGGAATAATTATTTTTGATCATTAGAACCGACATCTTAACCCTGTTGTGCCAAAACATGTCAGCAATTTGGTAAGACAGAGATGTCCTAGTACAGAAAAATATTGTGTGCTGGCATGAAGTTGGAATTTATGGCCTCAGAAACTCTGTGGCTACATATACCTGGAAATAATAGCAGTTGCAGTTGAGCAAATGTGTTCTGTAAAATCCCATCCTAGTAATACTTGAGCCAACTTGTGACCCCCATGCCCAAAATCTAGAAACAAAGAACTAAAGACCTTCATGTCCTTTTGGAAAATATGTCTGAAGACCATTTGTGTCTGACTGAAACCATTGCATTTGGTACATAAATTTATTCTCATTTTAGAAAAAAACCTCCTTGAATTGAAACCACTGTATAGAAAGTATTAAATTTAACACCTCTTCTGCATGGTGTTTTCAGTAATATGGTAGGCCAATTCTTGTACCAATATGAAATTTATAAATAGGATGTCTGTCTCACTTTTTTAAAATGAATGGAGATTAGGAAGTAATACTAATTGCAAGATAGTTCTAGTTTGCTTTTCATTTTCTTTGCTTTCTTGCATTTTGATGTTTTCTATTGAGATTTTCATTGGGATTTTTTCCTCCCAACAACAAAATTAAATGTACTTGTTTTGTAATACAAAGGCAACATTAATATTCAAGCCTTGTCAGTCACGAATCTTTAAAATGGATCTACATGGAGCTTTAGATTATTGTCAGCTGATCTGACTGTAAATATTTGAAACAGTGCAAAAATGATACCTTCTCAGACTGGAGATCTGCTTTCAGCAGTGCACAACTAGAGCTGGATGGGAAGGGAATATAGTAATAGAAACTGGAAAAACTGGAAAAACTCAATGCTTAACGTAGCTTTTAGTGCTTAATGTAGCACCTGTCTTAAGTAGTTCTATGCAGAAAACCACAGTTACCAACTCCCGCAGATGAAATGTTCAAAGCACACAAATGTTGCGTGCCTGTCTACAGCTGAAAGGTCCCTGCACTACATGGTGGAATAAAGCCCAAAGTATTTAAGACCTTTGGAAGAAATAAAAAAGACTGGGACTAGTAATTTGCTAATTCTTAATTGTATTATGCAAGTTGTGAAAGTAAAATATAATAGTGCTTGGAAATAAGATCTGAAATCTCTTCGAGTTCATGAAAGCTAACCTTTAGTACATGCCATGAATGTTTGACTACATGGGAATTTCATTATGGAATCTGCTTTTACAAGATCCTTTTGTGCACACCCTGCTATCACATCCTAAGCACAAGCATTCTGTACTTACAGACAGCTGGCAGAAGAAAAATATCAAGAAAATGTCAAAAGAATGCAAGATCTCAGGTCCCGTAATTTTCAGCAGCTGAATGTCAACGTCCTACATGTAAGTATAGGCCACTGTTTCCGAGGCCTCATTTATGTGCATCCAGTGTACAACACTTTTCTGTTTACCACATGCTTTCTTTAGCACTAGAAGCACGGTCCTGTTCTGAGACTAATAATTGTAAAGCACATCAAAGTGTATGGACTGCTTAGCTGAACCTGTGGATCTGGGGTGAGGGAAAGTGCATTCAGTTATTCAGATATGGTTCAACGGGCTCTCTATTCATTGCACAAATTTCTTAACGTCACCCTTAAATCTAAATCTGCTCTCTGAAATGTTCTTACTGGCTATGTGGCATCAAAGTTCAAAATACATTCATTTTCAAGATGTTTAGAATTGTAATCCTTTTAACACTAATTTGGCATGGCTGTGCGTTCTTTTCATTTGGTTGAGAATACTAACACTTCAACTGGTTTTTGAGTAAGAATGAATCCTTGGAATGACTCCCCAGTGTAAGTTGTTGTCCTTTGCTTTTAAGCTATCTGCAACAGAAGATGGGCTTGTTCCATTCTAGCACCACATCTAATTGTAGAGAGAACCATGTGCATTTGGAAATAGTCAATGAAAGCATCACAGAAATAATGAGGTTTCATGTGCTTTGTCTTCTACCTTTTCTTTTGCATGCATTCTGGTTTCTATTTCCCATTAGAAATGGGAGAAAAACTTACGGAGAAAAAAAAAATGTTAAATCTCTCTCTGCTTATGGCTGAATGTTAGGATTTTATTTCAGTATTTGCCCAATGTAAGTCCCAGCAATTGTGTAGATCAGAGCAACCATTGTATTGAGATCTCGCTGAAAGCTCTAACTGTACCTGTTTTTCCATGCTGCTTCATCACTGGACTAAGGAATCTGATGAGCAGTCTTCAAAACACCTCATTCATTCTCAGCCAGTCATTACATGCGACTACGTGTCCATAGGACATGATGAACCAAGTGGAAATGAGACAAGTGAACTCTGCATGTCTGAACTTACAAACCACGGTAAGAATTCAAAATTTGATATTGAAATGAAGATTCCTATCAGGAAAGCAAGATTTGTCCCTTGTAGTTAAAGTGTCATGGGGAAACTGCAGTTTAAAAAGTGGTCAGATTTGTAAGGTTGCCAAAAAAAATTACAAAGAGGAAAGGAAAATAATCTAGGTGGATGTGTGTAGAGCAGATGTACAGCAAGGTTATATGGTAGGAAATCTGTGTTTCCAAAGTTTGAGTGACCTGTGAGCAGAAACGGACATGACTGTACTTCTTCCAAATGACATCCTGAATTATAAGGAAATAGCTTAAACTTTACACATATGAAATGACTGATGTTAGAAAAACATTTCTTAAATTATCTCTCCAGTGCAAAAATGAATACAAGAATTCAGAGTGTTTGCACCTTTGGTACACTTTGATGCCATTTTCTTTATCTTTAACAATGAGAGAAGCAGATGGAAATGCTTTAAACTCTGCTTATTTATACTGTCCTAAATACTTAGCCACTGTCTAAAGAATGTGAAGTACTGGATAACATGTATTTTTCTGTAACAGACAAAAAATAGTCAAGCTTTTCGAAAAGGGTCAGACTGTGGAAATGCTGTGCTTAACGAGGAAAGAATTTTTAAGATCACATTTATATGTTTTGTTTCTACAATGTTCTGGAATAATGTCTTAGTCTTAGATATTGAAAAATCATTGTATAAGCACTATTATGGTGAAAGATTTTTAATTGGATTAAAATCTTGCAAGTACGCATTAGTATATTTTTAAAATATGAAATATTTAAAAAATAAAAAATATTTTAAAATTTTAAAGATGAAAACTACTAGCACTGTCTTTTAGTGTTGGTTTATGTACATCTGTGAAGGTACATTTCATCAAATTAAAGGCATCAGAATCAGTTTGTTTGTGGTGGAAGTGTTTGGGGGTTTTTTAAGAGCAAATGGCTTTTTTCTCTCAATGTACCCTCATTTATGTCTGTGTAGCTGCCTTGCTGTTTCACAGTATGAGGAGAGATGACCTGTGTAGGAGAGAACCCAGCTGCTACAAATGCATCCTGGGGGGGAGGGTGGGGAAACGTGCAAATAGAGGAGCAAGAGAAAGCAGTAAACGTGGGTGGGAGATGTACTGGGAGAAGCATACAAAGATACCGAAATAGAAACAGAACAACATGCATAAAAGGAAAGAAACTGATGTTTCTGCTGTTAGAGGTCATTAAGCTGCTAAAGTATAATGACAGAATTGAGGTGCATTTATATCTGTGATGCAAAACTTGGGTCAATCCATTGTACAGAGCTGAATGCATGCTTAATTGCTTTTGCCAGAGTCTCTGATGTGGAAGTGGTGGGTTCTGACAAAAAGGTTTTATGGATAGGCATGAGAAATTACATGGTTTCTCTTCTTTGCTTTGTGAATACCTTGTTATTCCTGAAGCTGATGTTGAAGTTGGTACTTACTCTATTCAGTATTCATACTCTTCTTTAAACATTTCGGTGCAACCTTGCATATCCTACATGCCTAATTGTTAAGTTATTAATTGCATCTTTGTATTTGAAAATGTAGAAACTGTTCCAGCTGTTGATTTTCCAATAGAATTTTGTTCTTGATCAATGGTTATACAATAATAAAATAAGAAAATTAGAAGCAAGGCTATAAAATGGTTTTAGAAAGTTGTCTTACATGTTAATAAACCTTGCTAACCATACTAGGTTAGCAGAAGTAGACTGTGAAGACCAGAATAACAAGCTCCCTAGTTATAACTAATAACTAAAAACTGTTGAGGAAGGAGAGAAAAGGCAGAATAAATTATTTCAGGGCAGATCTAAAAAAATCCTTTCAGTAATGGGAGAAGCTGGTGGGTAACAGCTAGGGATAGAACCCCAATCCTAACAGGTATGGAGGAAAGGTCAAACTATCTTTGGTTCATAATCTGCAGTCCTTAAAAAACCTGCAACATGAGCAAAAGAGATCAGGGCTTGGAGTATTGAAAGACCAGGCTTTTGAAGAATTAGGGAAAGGCATAGAGAATAAAAGACCTTGCACTCCTCTTTCACTGAAAATTAAACGTTATGGATTGCAGTTGTATGTCATTGTGGAAGGTGTCAAATACAAAGCTCAAGGTTTAGCTTTAGTAAGTAGTTTTAAAAACCGTGGCATCTTGGTCCAATTTTAGCAGTGGTAGTTACACATAACTGAAAGTTCAGAAAAATAAGGTAGTGTAGTTAGATAAAGAAAAATCACTGTGACAGCTTGGGGTTTTGGATTTCACAGTGTACAGGTTTCAGCAATGTTAAAAGCATTCAACTGCTGTAGACTTCCCTGGGAAGTTTAAGCTTCTCTCCATGTTTGCTTTATGTAATCAGCAATGATATTCTTAACATTTTTTTATTCTAACTAGCATCCCTGTGCACTTGAGAGACCATTTAAAGGAGTTATTTGAAGTCACCAATAGTTGACCAATTTGTTAGTCTTCAAGCATGTTTGTTTTCTGGAACATGAGAGATGTGAGTGGACCCTGTGCTTTTGATGTTGAGTTGAACGCAGTCTTATTACAGAAAAGCTTCATCAAGATTTTTAATGGTGCAAGTTCTTGAGAAACTTAAAGAAATTATCTGATTCTTACAGAGAAATGATTCAGGCAATGCAAATACTGGTTTTTTAACAGCAAAAATGTTAGTTTTTCAACACTGTGTTCCTTACTATGCCATCCAGCAATCCGAACAGATTTATTCTCCCCTAAAAGAAGGCTAGGACTGCTGTTCAGTCCTGTGGGACTGATTGAGAGGACAGTTTTTAAAGTGACAGATATCACTTGCAAAGCCACACCAGCTTACAATGGCTTGTGTACCTTGGGTGGCTGTTGCCTTTCTGCTATTCATTTCTGAGATTTCAGGCACATGTTCTGCAGCATCCTTCATGCCTCAGCAGAAAATAAAGAACTCGGGGAGGGGGAGGAGATAAAAGAAACATGAAGTTTTGCAGACAGAAATAATTTTGAAATTCTTCTGTGCTTGTGTTACTTCAACTTAAGAATAATGGGTTCCAGTTCTAACCTGGGAGTGGGCAGCAGTGAAAAATTATGTGAATAGCAAGTCATGCTATTTTTGTTTTAATAAGCCAAGAGATGAAGTTGTGCATTAAACACACATATTTCAGAGACATTATCTTGTCTTCTGTTGGTGCTCTGCTAGAGAGAAAATGCTGCCCTTCAATCCCACCACTTTCTAAACATTTGCTTCTGTTCCATGCAGAAGAGAACAAGCTTCAATTTGACCACCAGGTCTAGACTGTGACTACTATAGGTGTCTACTCTTACTGTTCCCTTCCTAAAGAATCTGACCTGTTTTATGCACCTGGAAAGTTCCCCATGCTCCTCTGTGTAGAAAGCTGTTCCTGGGCTAAACTACTGCAGTGTTTATGAACCTTCTTATTTCTGGCTTAGACTTACTTCTGGCTATTTCATGCCAACACTTTTAAGAGGTATTGCCTTATTGCCTTGCAGCTTAACTGCTTCTCTTCCTTCCTTTGCTTATTCTCCTCATGTTTTTATAGGCAACAGTAATATCCTGCTGTGTATAAACCTCTATATAACACTTTTGTATTAACACTGATCACTTTTAGGCTACCTGGACCTTTTTTCCTTATTCATTCCTTAAGATGATTTCTAGCTCTTACATCCAAATTAGCAATAGACTCTTTTGGTTTTAATGCTATTAAGTTTTAAACTCATGATTCTGTTCTTTGAATTTTCTCATTTTCCTTTATTCCAGTACTCAGGGTCATGTAGTTTTTTTCTTACATTATCCTGGTTCTGGGATTTGGCTCTCCAGTTCCTTGATCTAGCTGTGTTTTGCAGGTTACTGGAACAAGTAAAATGGAATAGCTAACAATTCCCTTTGTATTTTAATTTGGATTTTTTGTTTTCTGCTTCATTTCTCCAGCTCATTTTATTCAACAATTATTTCTGACTGTTAAAAAGACATATTTTGCAAGTCGTGGCAATGATGCAGGAATGGGCAATGCAAAATGTGTCAGGATAAACTTGTACCTATATTTCCTGTTCTTGCTAATACTTACCTAGAAAATAAGTAATTCATCCTCCCTTATTATCATCAAAAAGAAAAGCCACTTTGCAATGAATTGCTTAAGATTACCCCCCCCATCTCTTGACCCATTTTTATAGAAACTGTCTCCATTTGAACTACGATAGATATGCCAATGTACATTTTCCTGAAGATTACTGCATTTTCAGTGCATGTACCTATCTTTCAAGAGTGGTTTTGTGAAAATACTGGTGAGGTAAATTATATTGTAGTGCTGGCAACCAGAGGTCAGTTCGTCTAAAAGAAAAAAAAAACCTGTGAAAAAGAAACCTGCATATTTAACTGCTCATTTCATGGATGACAGTGAGTGCAGCTGGAACAAAATAATTTATTTTCTAAAACATGAGCAAAAAATTATCAACAAAATAATAAAAGTGTTAATGAGCTACACCCAGCCTTGATGTTATGGATGAATATGGTCAGTGTTTTCCTATGCCAGCTAGAATAAAGCAGTTCCAGCTAGGCAGGTTCATTAGGTGTTTAATGCTTAATGATGTGGCGGCCTCCTAAAAAACTACTGGAACCATCATGAAAGAATGTATTACTTCCTAATATAGTAATATAGTTCATCTTTGTCTACTAATTTATTGAACTTATAGTCTACTTTTCTGATTATAAAAGAGTAACCGGAAGAACTGAGACCCATTTTTCCAGAGAACTGGATATTGAGAGCTTAGGATGCTAAAGGTCATCCTTTCCCTAGATTTTCTGCTGATAGGCCAACATGGCTTTTCTGTGTGTGCTACTATACACTGGGCTAGGAAGAGTTGAAAATTGCAGATCTGTTACTACATCACATTAATTATTTGAGTGCAGGTCATTTCACTTTGGTTGCAGTGTCTTCTAATGAAGCCAGATTTTACAGCGTAATTTCTCTCAATTCTGTGTACAACTTGATTTCTTTTGACTGGCTCTAAGTTTTCAGAGATATTTAATAAATTAGGAAACATTAGTTATGGGGTCTTATTGTAAAAGATCAAGAGAAATCTGCATCAGAATATGCATTGTACTTATCGATGTGGGAAATTATTGTGGAGTATCTGAAATTTCTTAGTTTACTACATAGAAAATCCTCTAGGTAGAGAAGCTCAGTCTTTGCAGCTGAAAATAGCATGAAGAGCAAGGTATAATCCTGTTATACAGCAGTAATAGCTAAATGTTCAGGGTTTCTGATTAAATTTCTACAGTAGAACTTGCCTTGAAATTGGCTACAAAATCATAAACTGTATCTAAAAGTGCTTCCAGATAGTTCAGCACAATTACGGATGCAACAAAAACTACCATTTCCTTACCGTCATTGTTGATGCTTCTGATTTGGATCAGTTTTTGCAGTTGAAAGATACTGAGTACAAAGCTATCTCCATACCAAAACCCCAGACTTTTTACAGGAGCCATAAGGAGTGTTAAATTCAACAAGCTCCAGTCTAACAGGCATGAAAACTTAAAGCCATGCACTAGCATTCGTGGCTAAAAGTGCCACTTTATATTCATATCAATTTCACAGCAGATGAGACATGGTAAACAAGAGTGGGGAAGATTTTTTCTTTTTAAAAGTATTCAAGAAATTATTTACACAAATGGATCCATACTTCTAAGAGCTTGTCCTCATTGCACTGCTTCATTGCGTGGAATGAAAAAGACAAAGCAAAACAACACTGGACATAAGGACCACTAATAAAATATTGTATTTTGCATTTTTGGATTGTAGTACAGTGCTAGCTGGGGCTAGCTACCTGTGTTCATATCCATTTCTCTAAGATCCCAGCTCTGCATAAGCTACTACTCTGCTCTTGATAGACATGTTTGTGTGTAGAAAGGAGTCAAGTTAAAAGATGTAAATAGCTTAAGTTAAATATTTGTGGTATTTAAATTCTTTGTACAGAAAAATAATGTTAAAAATTAAAGGCATATAAAAGGCACATATTATAATCTTTCTAAACTGTATTATATTGCTTTCTATGTCTGTATACTGCAAAGATTATAACATGTTAAATTCCTTAGCTTAATATATTGCAATACATTTCGCCTGGCAAACCTGATTTCACTACAGTTCCAAAATAGCTAAGTATGTTACAGTAATTGCATACATTGTTTCTGTATTTCCATTGCTAATTGTAAGTTATGGATATATTGCTTTGAATTTCAAGTGGGCAAAGTTCAGTTGGCTCTTGAGTAGGAAATGTTCACTCATTATAAAATACTGTGGGTTTTTTCTACTCTGTTATTTTTACAAGTTTTGTTGAAGGATTTTCAAGGTAGTTTTGTAAGTCTCAGAAGGTTAAAAGCCTGTAATGTTTCTGAGCACATCTTTAAGCATCTATGCATATACACATTTAGTTTAGTGCCTGTAAACCAGTACTTATGTATACTGATTGGGTAACTGAGTAACACTCCAAAATATGATCATACAAGTGATCACACCGCTCAAAGGCTTTTAGGAGAATCAAGTCTTGTTTTGTCTGGCAAGTTAAAATAAACCAGAATAGTACTGATAATAAGTGGCATTAAGCACCTTTCTGCATTATTCTTGTTATAGTATCCTCTGTAACCAGACAGTCTTGTCTCGATTAAGAAGATAACGTTGCAGTGACTTCTACTGTGGGTTACCCATTAGTCTCTTTCATGTGGTTACCCTACTTCCAGGATCACAAGGCATATTCCCTGACTCGCTACTTGCTGAAATGATAGCGTGGGATGCTTGCAGAGAGAAACTTGCTTCTTTAGTTCTGGCATTTGCAGTTACCAGTCCTACACTTGTCCTTGGAACATGGGGTGAAAAAACTCCTGAGACTCTCACAGGATCTGAGGGCGTAGTGTGCTCCTCTGACCTCCTCATCTGTCTCTTGTTTTCATTGCTTGGTTTCACACTGAGCCCAACTTGTCCCAGATTCAATTAAAGGAACAGTAAATCTGATTTATTCTAGCAAAAGCACGATTTGATGAAGTTTGCAAGTTTTAGTCAGAAAGTAGAAAATTAATCAGTGGGGTTTTTTACATTTTCTGAAGCATTATTCTTCTTGTTTAAGGAGTTCTTCACTAGAAATACTGCCTTTGAAGAGCTGATTTCTTGCTTTGGTTGTAGCTTCCCATTTAATATCTTCTATGAGAGCAACCATGGAATTAAAGACATATTCTTGGGAATGTTATGGCATTCAGAGTCCAATGGTTATAGTAATTTAGAAAGCTACATGTAGAGGTTTCTATGCATTGTCCATTATTTTCAAGTTTTTGCTGAAAGCTTTAGCTTATTGAGGGCATGCAGAGTTGAACTCTACTCATAACCTCCTCAGGAAACCTTTTCCAAGTGTATGTACTATTCAATATGCCCTAGCTACTTAAATCTTTTCATAGCTTCACAAAAATTCGTAGCTTACTTCTTGCAAGAAGTCTTGCTCATACAGCTTCACAGGGGGAAGCTTGTGGAATGAAGTCTTGACACAGCAGTTATGTAAAAAAACCCAAATGCTTTCGAAGTGTGGGAAGAGTAAATTATGTTACTGTATAGTTCCTGCATTTTTCTGATCTATTTTTCATACTGATTTAGTTTGGCCTTGATAAATAGAGCCTTCCTCAAAGTTCACCTTGGTCAATTATTACAGTTAAAAGTATTCTGGCCAAGTCTTTTTAAAACCTACACAGGAACTCCCTTCACTCCTTCCAAAGCATTGTGTTACAAAACATTTACAAAACACTGTGTGAATTTAGGAAACAATTAGAAACAGATGCACTGAGATTGTATATGTCAAAAAAATACTGCATACTAGATTCTAAGGCAGACACTATAAGATAATTTCAGTGTTTTAAATCTTCCTTAGAAAGAGTTAGTTTTTATTCCAAGTTGTCCAACCTACAGAGCAACATATATTTACATTGCACTTTAGACTCAAGGTTAAACTGATGTAAAGACACAGTAGGCATTTCCTTGCAAACCAAGCATCTGTGAACAGGATGATGTTGAAAAACGTTTTATAGGACTCCCATTCCAGCCCCAATTCAATTTTATGGATTGCTAATCAATCTGAAGAGCATTTCGGGGGAGCTAAGTTGTATGGTGACATAAGAAGCTGCAGCCAATTCTAAGTGAAGGAGAATTTGCTCAGAAAGTAGCTGTAAATGGTGAGTTAGTTTGCAGTTTCTACCAGTTTAGCTTTCAGTGCATGCGGCTGTCAGACAATGAGGTGGAAGGAATGAGAAGGTGACAGCAGTGAAGATCTTAGTTGAATTCTCCTGCTACATTTTCTGCTTCACAGAGCAAAGTGTGTCCCTGCAATCTTGTAAATAAATATGTTGGCTTTGACCAGTTAATTTCATCTGGGTGTTTAAGAGCTCAATACCTTTTTCCTGGTTTCACTTGGTTGCAATAATTTACTTGGTTTTTAACTTGTTCTACATATAACTTATTGTTTATGTCCAATTTAAATGTATTTCGCATCTTTGCTACATCCAGACTCTTATATGCACAACTGCTTACACCAGCTTTGGATATGAACCATTCCCATTTGTTTTCTAGTCTTTCAGTAACTTCTAGTTGTGAGAATATCCCAAATTTAAGTCTTAAAAATAGTATTCTTGAACCAAATCTCAGGGAGAAGGAAGTGACTGTCTTAAGGGGCAGGGTTTTCTTGTTAACGTGTGGACTCTTTCGTTCCCAACACTGATGTCAAACTGAAAGGGAAAGTCTCTGTCAGATTCAGCAGGAAAACTGAGTTTTTATTGGAAAGCATGCTTTGACTGATCAAAAAAGTTTAAAATAACTCAAGGGCTAAGGTATTTTTAAGTTGATGTCATAAGGTATCTTTGTGGTCAGTTTTCCTTTAATTTACATCTCTTGCTCTGTTCCTGCTGGAAGCAGTTCAAATAATAGGGCAACCTTTACAATAATAAGGACTCTTTTTCCTAAGGGAAATGGCTTCCAAGACTCACTAAGTGCTCCCTGTTATTGACTACATCACTATATTTTTCTTTCTCCTCATTCACCCATCAGTACTAAAAGGATTTCTGAACATTTGGAACATTTTTAGATTTGCTGAACTTCAAACAGTGTTTGAAAGGCAGCATGGCTTCATCTTCATTGTCACTTTCTACCAGAGCTCCCATTTCTCTTTACATGACAACTAGAAAATCAGAAGAAAAAACAACAAACCACTCAGAAAATTAGGGGGAAAAATGTGACAAAAGTGTTTCCTCTTGCTCTTCATTTTTGTTAACAACTTTTAGCAGCTCCTTTTTTCCTCTCATGCTTTGTCTCTGCACTTACTGATAAAATACCAAGAGGTGGAAGGTTTAAGGAAAAGAACTGTGTCCTTCAAATAAAACATTTTTCTTGGAAATTTCATTTTGGTTCAAAAAATAATTTTTTCTTGGAAAAACATTTTGATACTTGCTCCTTCTTTTCTAACATCAAGTAGTAGATGATCCCCATAAGGCCAGTCTGATTTACATCTACTTTATCTTCACAATAGGTAATTCATCACTCAGTGAAGCCCACAAGTGAATTGAAGCTTTTTTCCTTCTTTAAAATGCTAAGAGGAGAATTATAAAGCATTAGTGTTTAAATTTGGTTATATTTCTGGTTCTCATTTAGAAAAACCCATTTTACTTTATGTCTAAGCCATACACAGCCACATCAGAAGGTAATTCTTTTAATGAATTCATAGCCCTTTTGTGCTAATTGAAAAGGATCGTACAGGACTTTCATGGGCACAAAAGTCCTGTATGTCCACTAGTTCATTTCTTAAACACATATTCTGAGAGTCTTTTTCAGCCTAGTTTAGAAGAGATGGACAAAAGATTCCACTGACTTTCTGAACAATTAAGCTTCAGAGCTTGATAGCACATATACAGTCTATAGCTGACCAAAGGATGGTGATTCTCTTTGAAACTTTTAAAGTTGAAGGAGTTAGTCTTGTACTGGGGGGGGGGGGGGGGGGGGGGGGACCAACACAAAACCCAAATGAGTCTGAGTGGGCTTCAATTATAATAATGGAGTTATTTTATTTTTGCTAGTTGTATGAGTATTGACCTGAACTGCAGAGGGGCGCAGAGCCCTTGCTCTCCTTTGCAGTAGAATTTGTCATTCAGGATTATGTAGCTCAGGGAAACATACCTCTATGTTTTAGACCTCTCTCCCAGTGATAGTGCTCCAGTTGTTTATTTTCTTCCTTGAAGGCAGAAATCCCTTTCTGTTTCCTCCCTCTGTGATAACTGCTGCACTGCTCTGCTGAGTGCTGGCCAGCCCTGTTCACCAGCTCCTTTTGCTAGTAATCTGTGAGACCGTGTACACATTGCAGGGGCATACAGAAACAGGAAAGCTCCTGCTTAGCTTGTGAGTGTGTACATTAAATATGCACACGCACAAAACCCCATCTGGGGTAATTCTGAACAGTTTGTTTGTGAAACATCATGTAACCACAGAACCATAAAATAATCTAGATCAGTAGGGACCTCTGGCAGTCTAGTCCAATCCCCTGCTCAAAGCAGGTCTGGTTGCCCATGGGTGTCTGGTCAAGTTTTGAACACCTCCAAAGATTGAGCTCCTGCAGCTTCTTTAAACCCTGTTCAAGTATTTGATTACACTCTTTTTTTTTTTCATAATGTCATATTTGAATTTATGATGTTCCAGCTGATGTTTATTGTCTCTTGTCCTATCAACATTCACCTCTGAGAGGAGATGGCTCCATCTTCCTTTTATCCTCTGATCAGATAGTCACAGACAGCAGACACCTTCCCTTCTTAGGCCTTAACAGAACCCACTCTCCCAGCCCCTCCTTCCACCCAGGTGCTCCAGCCCCCTGCACAGCCTGGGGGCCACTGTGGCATTTGCTCCAGTAGGTTACACCTGCTCAGATGGGATCAAACTGGTATTTGCTGATGCTTTTCCACAAAAAGGAAAGGATCAGGGACACCTTTGTATTGTTGATGAGGTCCTGCCAGTGGGCTGTCTTGTGCAACATGGAAGCAGAAGGTGGAATGATTTTCTCTGCCTCAGTCCCCAGCATGGCTCAGGTACAAAGCCTTGCAAGGGGGGCAGTGCAAGTGTCTTTGTCCTGGCCCTCTCATTTTTCTTGAGTTCCCTATGTCAATCTTTGGTAGCAGAGATATGGTAGCACCACTTTGTAGTGCACTTGATTCATGTCAGCATGTTAAGAGTACGTTATATCTCATCACAGTATGTGTCAGAGCAGTTGAATGATTTGCTCCTCGCTTCCCTGTATATAGTACTGTGCAGACTGAGGAGTGTAACTACATGGAACTATAGTAATCTTTTCCTTAAAATGGGAATGTGGCAGCTGAGAAAACCTGCCTGTTTTCAGAGATGCAGTGAAGTCTTTGGATCAAAAAAGGACAATAGTCCTTAAGACCTGAGTGTGACTCTCTTACTGTGAATACAAGTGGTGAAAATTTACATATGTTATACCATTCTGTTTTATTTTTTTTTTCTTTTTGTCCTTTTTATAAATATAAGAGACCTTACTTACTGTCTTCTGCATGCTCTGGAATGTGGGAATACTGCATCAATGCACAAATTATAAGTATGACTTTGAGGCAAGAGAAAATTAAAGATATTTATCAAAGTATTTTCATATTTTTGGAGAAAATTGTTGTTGTTGCCAAGTTACCATGCTACCTGAAACAAGCTCTTGTGGATTTAAGCAAAATATTACAAGTATCACATTCCTTTATTTTCTGTTTAGCTTGTCTTCTTGGGAAGTAACCATGCCTTTATGATTTTTTTAGATAATGGGTTTTTACCCTTCATTCCACTGTTAGCGTCATGTTACTATTTAGAAAGAAATCTAAAGCGGAATGTCATCGTTCAGAGCTTGTTTTCTTTTGAATATCTAAATAGCAAATACCAAGTGTCTCAATGCTATACCTAAGCCACCTAATAATACAGAAGCAGCAGCTGAGTTTGTTCTGAATTAAGTGTTTTGTAAGCAAATAAAAGGTACTGTGACTGGCCTTAGTGCAATACACACAGCTGGATAAAGCACAATCTACTTTCAGAGACCAGCTGACAGGGTGTGGGGAGGCAGAAGCAACTGTAGAGACCTTCCTTTGAGCTTCATATGGAGCACAAAACAGAGGCGGGGTACCCTGGGTTCTGCAGCAGCAGTTTTGTTTCCTCTTTCGGCATAATAGACTTGATGTTCCCCTCACTAGCACCACTTCTTTACCCAAGTAGCTTTCTATTTTATGTCAGAACAAAGGACAGGGTCAAGGTCCAAGCACTGGAGTCCATGCTTTACAGAGGTGTGCAAACAAAAGTCAAAGATCAACACTTTTATTAAAACTACTCCTCTGAAAGAACAAACCAAAGAGTTTTCTGCTGCACTATGTTGCTAAGTGTGCAACTTCACCGTTAATGTTCAGGAATGTGTGCAGTAACCAGCCTTTTGCCACCTGGTTTGTTTAAACTGGAAGTATGTGTAAAATATCCAGGATCATGGGAAAACTCAGGTAGCAAATGTTCTAGAGGATGGACTGGAGACATGGAAATGGAAGCATATGGGGTCCAAACTCCTCTGACATTGCCTGCCCTGAGCTGAAAATACCAACTCACTCAAGTCATCTGCACTTGGACTTTACTTGGCCAGCAGATACAGCTTGCCATGTTGATTTATGGTTACTGCTGTGCTAAAACCATCTTACCTGTTCTTGAAATCCATCCCATCCTGGGTCTCAACTAAATAGGCTGTTCTGTACTCAGATTAATTCTGCAGAGAACCAGAGATGTGTTCCTGCATCTATAACACATGGAGGTCTGTGAGTTGGCTCTACTTAGTAGGACTCTAGGAATTGTTTTATGGGACCAGATAGTCTGAATGAATGTGTAGAAGTTTTGAAAACTCCTTCTTTAGAGATGCTAGTCATAAAACCAAGAATTTTTAAGAACTTGTATTAGCTAAATCCCAAAATCCCATCCACTGGACATCCCGTCTCCTTTCAGAAATGTCACTTGGAATAGTTTCTGAATTGGAGCCAGTTAAAATACGTACCGTGGAACATCTCTATCATCTGAACTAGCATTTCAAATTGTATTATTAAGCTCAGAGTAACTGACCATTTATGTACAGCTGTCAAGCCGATTTAACGAACGACTTGAATAATTCCAACAAGTGAAGTGAATAATTCCAACAAGGATGCAAAAGCTGGCATGGAAGTGGGATACAGCCAGTGCCAGCCTCTCTGCATAGTTCAAAGGCATTGGCAGTTTTGTATGCTCATGGGCCGCTCACGAAGTACAGAGTTTACAATAGCCTGAGTAGACATTTTGAAGTTACAATTACGAGTAAAAAGACTGGGTTTGATATTTTGTTTGGTTGGAAAGGGGAGGATTGCATTTTTTAGTACAGCAGTAAACAAGTGCAGAACGTGGGAGGAGAAGATGACTCAGAAAGCACTAGCGGTAGTCTGATGTTTGTATTATAACATGATAAATGGGCTGTTTTGTATGTATTTCACTGCACATATACACATAGAATGCAGAAGAACCTAATAAAATTATACTAATTGCAGGAATGACAGCAGCTCTGCAAGAAAGAAAAATTAATGTTCACCCCACATGGAAAAAGAGATGTATCTTAATTTTGTAGTGTTTTTTCCATGTAGAAAGGAATGATATTCAAGATTTCTTTTTTAATGAAGTCTTAGGCTTTTCTGTCAAATGGCACTTTGTAGAACTCAAGCAATTAAACACAAAAATAAATGCTTTCTTTTGTGGGAAAAAGTTTTTGGGTTGGGGGGTTTCTTCTCACGGAAGCTCATGTATTGATTAGTTGTTTTGGTTTTTTTTCAAACTGAGAAAGGTGAAAAATAGAAACAGGAGGATTAGGAGTAGAAATTGTGAATGTGGAACATGATGCTGTTATGCAGCTTCCATAAATATCTTAAAACAGAGAAACATGTGTGAAAATGTGTCAGCATTTTGAAGCTAAATCAGGTATATAAAGAAAGGAAGTATTTTTTAAATTATTTTGGAGACAGTAGATAGTAAAGCTCCTATCTCAACAGGAGAGCTTAACCACCTAATGTTGCAGTTAGATACAGCTTCACATTTTTTCCTGAGTTCTCTTTCTTAGGCCTTAAAGATAAGAATTATTCCTCCTGCCCAAACTCAAATGTCTTTTAATGGATTTTAATTGTATTGCACTGTTTGAATGCTTTGGGTTTTTATCCATGTGAAACAACTAAAAAAAATCTATTAATCATTTTTATGTCATATTGTTTGAATATAATTTCTTTCAATGTAGTAAAATTTAAGATAGTTCATATTTCTTTAAAGAGGCAAATTTAATTGAGGAGAGTGGTGGAAGTCAGCATTAGCTGGAGTTATGACAATGGTGATTTATGATAGCTGAACATTAAGCACTTTTTATCTTCAACTATCATTTCTTGTCATAATATCTCCCCGAAGCAGATGCAATCACACCTTGAGTTGTTTCACTTACTCCTTTCTTACTGAGTCTAGGATGCTAAAGTATTTCACCCAGAGAAAAGTGACTGGAGTGTCTTTCATGCTGTGATGAATGTGTTGAGTTTTAATACCAATTATTGTACTTCATGGACTCAATGGCTATATTAATATTGCACTCACTGCTATTACTAAAACTTGTGATAGTAATAAGCTGAGAGAGCATTACACCCAAGTATGTATAGCTTGACTTTACGCAAGTTTCTTTTCTTTCATTATTGTTTTGAGTGGGGAAAGTTTGGAAAAATATATAGATTTAATTTCTCATATCTTTTAAACATGTACCTGGTATATATTATTTTGCATTTTAGCTTAGCAGTTGTATTCACCACAGGTTACGTGTGTTAGAGAAAACCAAAGTAAGGCATAATTTCAGCTCACAAAAGCTGGATTTGATTCAGTTCTGGCCCTGCTTTGACTAGATGATCCCATGAGGTCTCTTCCAGCCTGAATTATTCTATGGTTCAGTGATTTCAGTGCAATATCAATATAGATCCTTTAAGGTCATTAATTTGCATATGATGAGGATGTAACCTTTTGCCAGAGGCAGCTTTAACACTGCTTATCATAACATCAAAGACAAGCATTTCAATCTGAGAAAATATCCTTTGATTTCAATTACAGAATGCATTGCTATTGACATAACATTCTGCTATAAATTTCATGTTATCTTTCTAAGATCATGCATTTTTCCCTATATATTCTATAAAACCATAATTGCCTTTAGAGATCCCTGAAGACCCTGAAATTGCAGAAGAATACTATAAAGATGAGTTTGAATCTTGTTCAGAAGACAGTGAGGAGGAAGAAGATGCAGAAGCATCACAGACTATCTCTAAGACCAATCACCAGGTATATGTGACCTTTGAGAAAACAGTGTACACTTGATGCTCATTTTCCATGAGAAAATTGAGTTCCTTCCTGAGAGTTTGTCCTACTGACATTACTGATTTTCTTTTTTTTTTTTTTTTGTTAGGAATATGTGTATATATCAATACTATTAATTAATTATAAGTGTATGCATATGTAATTCTTCTGAGAGATTGATGAGAAAGATTCTTGCATTCCTTTAGCATTAAAGATAACACTCCCATGAAAGCCTTCAGGTAGATAATTGTCAGGAAACTCTAAAACACTCAGATTCCAGTCCTCTCACATGTTAGCTATGGTTTAAAATAAATTAAAGCTGAAAGTATACTTCAAGCATAGGATCTAAGTTCCAGCTCTAATTCCTGGACAGAGATAGGCACCTCTAGTTGGCCCTTCTTCCTGTCTATATTAGACGTATTTTCTAGGACAGTGTGATGAACTATGAACCTTAACAGCTGCAAGACTTGACCAGAAAATCTGTAGACTTTCCCAAGAGTCACAGAAAGTGTTGTGGAGAGAAAACTTATTGCTGAAAAGCTTACAGTGGTTCAGACTGCCACAAGAAAGTCAGGGGTTGCAGTGTGAAGGTTGAAGATTATTGGAAAAGGCACCTAATTTAGATCTGACCAGAATGAGCTGAGTCTTGTCTCCAGTGATCAAGTCTCAGTGAAATCAATAAACTTAAATGCCCAAGGCAGTTCTGAAAATGGATCTTCCTAAGGCGCTCAGGAACAGTTCATTTCTCTCATGGACCACCAGCTTAAAGCATTGCCTACATTGCCTCTGAATGGTACTGTCTGGTTCTGCTTAGGACCACTTACTTTATTCTGTGTTCATGTGCAAATTTTGCAGAACAGAGTATGATGTCTTCTGCTTTTCAGGGAACCAGTCAAGTGTACTAATGTTCCTCAAAAAATTATAAATAACTCATACTTTTTGAAGATTTTGAACTTATAGCTTCTTTAAGATATAGTTTTTACGGCAAAAGTAAAATGTTGTGTGAGAAATCAGAATACTACTTCTATCACAGTAACAGGGAATCCTGAAGTTGTCTCACCAATAAAACTTGAAGTTTACTCAGAAACAGCTT
Source organism: Manacus candei (assembly GCF_025592945.1). Classification (NCBI taxonomy): domain Eukaryota; kingdom Metazoa; phylum Chordata; class Aves; order Passeriformes; family Pipridae; genus Manacus; species Manacus candei. The sequence goes on along the minus strand of NW_026138074.1, from coordinate 3,466,988 downwards.
CATTCCATCTAGAAATGTCCTCCTAGCTTTCAAATTAAACACACAGGAAGCCTTAAAATTCAGGAGTGGTTTGAACAGTAGTGGTCTAAAGAAATTATCAGTCAATTGTAAAACAGTGGAATATCTTAGACAATGGTTTTTTTTCAATTTGCTGAGTTTGTGCTTACCCCCAAGATGTAGACATACAAAGAATCTGTTTCCCAGAAAGTCTACTACAAGATACTCCTGAGAATGAATTCTTGCTCATTTTCATCAGACTCTGAGAAAGTATTTTTTTTTAATGCCTTTTAAAATTCTCATTCAGCTTTCATTGATGGTATCATTAAGTGTCAATCAATAGTGTTTTTGAACAGGCAGACTGCTGCTTAGAATTAACAAAGGGCAGAAGATAAAAATAGATTTCTCAATAATGCAGAATAAATTAGCTGTTGGCCTTCAGATGTGAGCAGCAACAGTCCCTCATGTTGCAGTGACCCAAAATTCAGTGATGGCAAGAACCAACATGGTGGGCTAGAAGAGCCATCTTGCTGGCACCCTGTTGTCTCTATCCAGCCCCCCTGGCCCTGAGGCTTTGCTTTACCAGCAGTCTGTGTGCACACAGAGCATTAACCCTCTGTGAACTGGCCTGCACAGACTGACTGGGAAGCACCCCCATGACCATTTGTCTTTTAGGATGTCCTCTATCAAAGAAAATAATTATCTGTGCTTTTCTCATGTTGACCCCAGCACCTTAGATACACGATAAGTGTGTCTCTGGCTACTGACACAATTACCTTTTCTATTTCTTGGAAAGTGAAAATAGTCAATTTTCACTTTCTCAAGTGAAAAATTCTGCAGTAAGTTCAAGGTCAAAGCAGAGTGATTGTAGCTGTGCACATATGAACCTGTGTCTGAGCTCACTAAACAGAAAGTCAGTACTGTAAGGGGAAGTAAGAAAGCATAATGCAGGTTAGATGGAATATGCTGAGAGGTCCCTCTTTGATGATTATAAAGGGATCTACAGTTATTAGCATGCACAGGACATCTTCATTCTGGATGTCAGCAGTTGTGTGAGATGAATCCCACTCAAAGATAGGAGGGATCATGCTCAGTATTAATAATAAGCTTTAAATCCTACCGGAATAGCAGAAATTTGCTTCTGCAGTCATTTACTTAATACCAAAACTCCTACTTCTATTTCTGTGATGTATTTCATACTCTCAAACCCTTTCTTCAAAAATACCTTCATAAAGTAAGCTTTTGGAGGTGTGCGCTAACAAAGAAGTCATTCCACTGCAACCATGTAAGGACTTTTAAGCTAGTTGCCATCCTAATTTCTGCAAATCTCTCAAATTTCCAATTCCAAGATTGCTTTACTAGTTATTTCTGTGCAGAGTGTGCAGAATTGCTGCGTCTGGTGGTGCTCCCTGGTGACCCCATTACTTCAAACAAGGATTAAAAAAAAATCCCAATGTTCATGCAGTAGCATGGGGGTCAGAAAAGTCATCTAACTGAAAAACAAATTGGGGTGCAAGATGTAGAAAGAGATCTGAGCAATTTGTTCAAGCTATGTTAAGCTCCCACAGATGTCAAGACAGACTGAGAAGTAGTGGCCTTACATGAGATGCAACACCTTCAGTTAAGAAGGTAGAGTTAGGCACTGGAACACCGCAATTTTAAAGGTTTAGGATAGGAGCTGAGACAGCTTTTTTTCTCATATTGATACCTTTCAATACAGCCTGTCTGATTTCAGATACGTTGTCCAGCATTGGAGTTTAGTGTCCCTTGTTCCTCTGTTTTGGAGCAGGAATGAAGATTGACAGATTTCAAGCAGCAATTTGCTAATTACTTTTCCATCTCTCTCTCTCTTCAAGCCAGTGTTTTTTTTTCCACATGTTTTTTTCAAGGAGAACCAGTTTCTAATTAGGGGGAAATTAGAGAAGGACAACCTGTTTCTAGAAATATTTTAAAATACGATGCTTAACAGAGGTTTCATCTTGAAAAGTTGGTGCACAGTGAAGCTTCCATTGGCTTTGATTTAGATGAGATGCTAATTAATACTCTCTACTGCAGTTTATCACCTTGTTCTTTGTGTTTTCTTTTAGTGACCATAGTAACAAATTCACCCTCTTCGTTATGGCAAAGTCTACTAATGTGCTACAATAGGTTCCTATTTTAAAATTCCGAGTTGCTTCTGAGATTGTCAGACCAGAAGCTGGCATAAATTATCATAGCTCCAGCAGCTGTGAGTGGTCTGTGTGCTGTCACCCCAAAAATGCTCCACTGGATTCCTAATGCATGCCTTGGTATGGCCTGTGGCTGTTGTTTGTTCTGAATCTGAAATGAGCAAGCATTCATCCACACTGACCCTCACACGTAGGAGTGCCTCTCTTTTGTGTGTCTGTCAAGAGTCCCTTGCCTATTCTGTAGGGCTTTGCTTTCTTTGCAAAAAAAGAGAAACATTAAAGAAATACATTAAATAGATAAACATAAAATAAACATATTAAATAAAACAGCTAAATTCTTTTCCATTGCTAAACCCAAGTGGAGAAAAGGCAGGGGTGATGAAAGAGGTGAAAAAGTATCTTTTGCCTTACAGCATAAAGAGAAAAAATCAGCTCTCTTGTTATAATTGGAATAAATGTGATGTCCTGTTGAGAGAAGTCAAAGGTTTTGGAATTAGAGTCTTTATCCCATAAAAAAAAAAAGTTTTAATTAAAGCAATAATAGTCATTTACTATGCTTTTCTCTATCTGTCTGTAGATTGGTGGTTAACTTAGTAAGAATGAAAATTTTTTTAAAAAGCAAAATTATATTAGCAGAAAATTAATATTAATTTTTAATTTTTAGTGAAAAATAATAACTTTTTAATGAAGTCTTATAGGTTCTTTTAATAATTTTTTAAAAGTACTGAGAAATTCTATCAATAATACTGTCTTAATTCAATATTTAATATGTATTGTATATATGAATGTAATGAATGCATTTTCTAGCATTTCCTGGGCATTTTACTGCTGACTGGCAAAAGCCTCAGCTAAACAAATTGAGATTAACTTGGTCATCGGAGGTAACTCAGGCACTTCAGGTGGGCTGCAGAACTGGAAACCCTGGTGCTGACTTGATCCAGGATCCCACAGGCTGCTCCAAAAGGGCAAAGAGGCTTCTTCAAATCTACAGCTTTTGTGTTACCTGTTGTGATGGACACCAGGAAGCTGATTCCCACTGTGCTAAAATAGCAGAGCCTGTCTCAAATATTCACTTGGGGTGAAGAGTAGTTAGTTCATGCTCATCCATAACAGCTCCCATTTGCACCAGAAGGTCATTAACCAGCTAGCAGTACTTGCCAACAGTTACTGCTGTCCCATTAAGGTATACTGGCAGTTCCTCAGTTTTAGAAATTTAGAATGAGAATTTTGAGTAAGATCACAGAAGAATATAAAGCAGACTGTCCATTGTAAAAGTGGAGGTCCATATTGTTTTTTTTTAATCCCATTGTTTTCTGTCTAAAAGGCATAGAGTGCTGAATATTTCTTTAAAATACATATTTTTGACATATTTTTTATTAAGATCAAGATTTTGACTTTCAGTTTTAAATAGTCAAGAAATGCCATGTTGTCAAATGTGATATGGCAGCACCTTCTAGAAACCTGGAATTCAAGTTTCTCTTGCTCTTAATAAAATTGTGAGGTACTTCCTAGACAACAATCATTGCTTAAGAACCAGAACTTTAAATTTCATCTGTGTACACAAACAGCATTTCACATGAAAGATATCATGGAAAAACTGTTAACCATCTGGTAACAGAACACTTGAAATAGAAAAGTGCTAAAATCTCTTCTTAACTGAAAATTTTTCAGTTAGTCATTGTTACTAGATGTGTAGATGCAATTACATGAAACATAAGTATTAATTTGCTGTGGACATCTGTCACAAGCATAAGAAATTTTGGCGTAGTTAAGAAGCACATACTTGCCTTTTTCAGTGTAATGTTGGTTTAGATATTCCAGGACTAACTGATGGTAAAATGCTGGTGTATTTTCAGAGACTGCACTCCACCCTCCACAGTAAATATATCTTCTTTAAACTCCATGCACAGTTGTTCAAATACTTGTGTTGTGCAAGGAATCTGACGTAAATTGTTTGGATATGACACCATTCCCAAGCCTGGTGTTTTAGGAGAAGAAAACATAGGAAAAGTCCTGGGCAATTGTAGCTTCTTTGTAGTCTAGTCTTGACACTTTTTGGTGTGATATCCTCTGTGTTTGTGGGATCATACCTCTGGAACATAGTGTTTATATTTAAGTTTGTGTTCACACTAATGCTATTCCTATTTCATTTATTCACAGAACAGTGATATTGAAGCAATGGTTAAGTATTTGGAGAGTGTCCTGAATAATAGCTCATTGGGTAAGATGATATCTCTTCTTTAAACAACCTCTCTTCTTTAAATAGCAGCAGTTATTAGCAGTCTGTACTCATCACAGTCCAATTATTTCCATTTTGCAAAAAAAACCTCAAAAAAATGTGATCTTGAAAATTACTTCCTTAATCTACTGCAGAGAAGTATAAAAATGCAGAAAGAAAATGCCTGCACAGTTAAGTGCTTCTGTTGAAAATAATAAAACCGCTAAAGCATGATAGTCAGAGGTGTGGAATGTAGTAACAAAAGCTTTTAAAAACTTGGCTTCTACCATTTTTTCTCCGGAGGAAAATATTTGAGGATATGTAAGTTGTTTTATAGTTTTTAGTACTGGCAACAATAAGAGAAAATTAATTAAATTTTTTTTTTCAAATTATGATCAAGGTTTGGATAATATTTATGTTGCAGTATCTCATTAGAGGTACAGAGAAATCACTGAGACTTTAAGTTTGCAATGTAGTCCTAAAATCGCCTGCAAATTCTACATTTAAATTCAGAGTTTGAAAGCCTGGTTTCTTGTGGTCAACTCAAAAGCTAAAAAGAAGACATATATGAAAGAAAGCTATTTACTGTGGCTGCCTTAGTCACTGCCCCTGAAGCCCACCCAGTTGATCTGTGCCAGCAGCAGCCTGTGTGTGAGTTGCACGAAAGCCCAGCTGAGTTCCAAAGGCTCCCACGGGAACTGTAATCTGATTTAGCTGCTTCATTTGCACTCGTTGAGTTGGATAAACCTGACTCAGTATTATCTTGTGGCTCTAAGACTAGAACACAGGGGAATCCTGGGAAGTCCTCCTTCCAGAGGTTCTTCTGAGCTCTGTTTCATCCCTATTTGTGAGCATGGACGGGTGGGAAGAGAAAGCCAAAGAAGAAGAAGGATGAAAGGGAGCAATCAAAGCTATGGCCAGCATAGTCTTGTAGCCACTGGTCATATTCTGGGTCCCTTGTCAGGGAGATCCTTAGGACTGAAGGAAGGAACATTTACATCCAGTTTCCCTTTGCACTAACAGAAAACTGCTGTCAAATTCTGAAATCAGTTATGCATTTGCAGCATCATTGTCTTCAATTGTTGTTTTAATTAAACGGAGGAGTTATCTTGAAGGCTTCAGGAACAAACCTGAACATTAGTCAAAGAGTGGTTTTTTAAAAACAGTCTTAGTATTACAGAGGTCCTTATTGTCATCTTTTTCCTTTCACTATTAAGAACAAGAAAATGCTTTTTTAAAATTGTAATATTAAAGACTTAAATTGTGCTTTTATTATTAAAAAAATCTCGGGCCAGTCTGTGCTGAAACTTACAGCCTTTCTCCGAGCTAGGGTAGTAATTAGGTTTGTATGGTCTGCTCCAAACAAATATCTGTGATGATAGTAAGAAATAAATCTGCTAGGGTCCCTTTTATCTTTGTATGCTCAGTGTCACTGAAAAAGTTTAAACTTTTACTATTGTGAGTTCTTCCAGTGTCAAACTATAAAGCTATAAAGCTGCAGTTGGGGTAATTTTTGTGTTTGCTAACATTCATTTATACTTTGCATATTCTTCAATGGGCTGCAAATTCACGGTACATAAAAATTTTCTGTAATGGGGCATTTTACATAGGTTAGATACTTGTTCTCTTTTTTACCCTAAAGCTAGTTTTGTCCACTTCCAGGCCTGCATTTTTTTAACTACATTGGTTGAATTGAGTTAGTTATAAGTGTGTCTTTCTACACAGAACACTACTATCCATCTGAAAATCCAGGTTGTATGTTACAAGAATAAGTGGAAATAAAACAAAATAGCACAACTAACTAGTCATTAGAAGAACTGCTGAAGAGCTTAAGCAATTAAATCAAAATTTCTGTCAGGACAAGATCAGATGAAGCCTGAATCCTTGCAAACTCAGATCCAGGTGTGTGGTCTGGTGCTAGAAGTTGCAATACCATAATACTGGGCTACAGAGCTACAATATAATAATGGCTGCTCCTGAAAACAGTATGGATTTCATGGCAATCATATAGCAGAAGCAGAAATTTGGCCAGGCCAGAATTTCTTGTAGCGTCGTTCATTGTTAAAGGTATTGTAAAAAAATTATGAGTCATTTCAAGCAGTTGTTAGTGAACAAATAAGTAGGAAAAAACTAGAACTTTTTTTCACGTTAGCAAAGGCTGTGATAGAAAGAATGCAATAAATATACATTTTTTTTTCCACAGGTGAAGTTTCTTTAGTATAAACCTCAGTGTTTAAGGGTAAAAGAACTTATGAGGTGACTAAACTTTATCCTCAAGAGCTCCCACAGAATCACTCTGAATACCAGAGCTTTAGTGGTTGCTTTTTTGTTGGCTATACAGGTACATGTGGAGTGTATTTGAAATAAGGTAGTCCATACTGATAAAAGTTGAAAAATTGGGAAGATCGCAGAAAAGAACTGCAAAAGGAAAGGGAGTTTGAAAAATAGTTTATTAAGGAGGAGAAGGTTAAGGGCAGTTGGGTCACTTTGTATTGTTTATGAATCAGGAAAACACATCTGATTCTAATCTTTTATACCTTGTACAAAAAGGCATTGTAGGATCTCATATGTAGCAGTGAAAGCTGAAGAAAAAAATCTGAAATCCAAATGGAAGTCTATGATTCAGTGGAGATAATAGCTTTACAACAGATAATGACTTACCAAGAGATGCAGTAGATGTCTGTCACCAATTCTTTGGTCATTAGCAGAAATATTTGTAGGAATGCCTTTGGACCACAATGTATGAAAAGTCTCACCAGATAATGCGCTTCTGAATAAGCATTCAGGCAGAGGAATTCGTTTCCTTACAGATCCTCAGTGAGAACCTCAAACTGATGTTCCATCACCTGAAAGGACAAAGACCTTTTGCCCTGTATTGTTCTCTGCAATACTAGACACTGGGAGATACTATTCTCTGAAATACATTTAGAAAGCCACAATACCTGTTTTTGAAAAGTCAGTGCTCGTTTCATTTGATTTTATTTAATGAATCAAGAACTATATATTGCATAAAAAATGCAAGTAGTTATCTGGTAGCTTTTTGAAGAAGCTTAGTTCCATACTCTATGTTGGTAGGCAAACTGCCCGAAGCTGAGTACAAAATATATTATTAATCAAGTAACTGCTTCTAAGAAAATACCTTTGATATAAAAGTTGGTGTGATAATGAATCACTCTAGCAAAATTCTTTGAGGTGTGTTGTAACACCAATGTGTCAAGCTTAGTGGTTTTCACTGAGAACTCATTTTTTTAATGATTAACCACATCTTTGCAGCACCTACAATCTGCAGTCCTTGCTGCTTTGCAGTACCCAGAAAATCTTATTGAATGGAGGGAAAGATAGATACTAGTTAACATGTAGAGAGTAAGTTTTGCTTGGCCAACTGCCTATGTAGAGAGTAGACAAAGCACAAATTATTTAGTCAGAAATCCCTGGGGAAAAAAATCTAAGAAGGATGTCTTTAATAATGAAATGTCAGAGGAGAAGGAAATATTGTAGCAATAAATAGATTGAACCCACTAAGCAGAAAGAATATGTCGAGCTCTTACTACAGTGATATATCCTGTAATAATAATACCAGAATTTATCTGAGGCCTGTGGTTAAATGTACTCTTTCTTAAGAGAATGCAAAGATTATATTTTCCTTAGGCCAGTGGTGCTCAGGGCATTGATGTTTTTTGGTCTCAAAGCCCCAAAGCCCTAGGTCTGGACCTGAATTCTGTGCCAGCTCACAAAGGAGTGTGCCACCCAGTAATTCATGAGCATTGCTTTTCACAGTGCCTAGGGTTTCCTCAGGGCCACGCTGAGGATAGCTGAATTTTCCAGTGCCGCTAAAGGGATTGAATGCTTACAGACTCTGTGGCAAAATGTATGGACGTGCATGTGTAGTGTTACAGTAAATGATCAGGACATGTTTTTTGCATTAATAGGTGAATTAATTGGTTGCTGGTAACAACTGAGCTTGTAATTTTTCATCTTTTAAGCTTCGTTAACTATATCTCAGTTGTAATACTTAGGCATCAGACAACTGTTATCCATTAAGTATAAAGATAAGCTAGGAAAATGTTTCAAAATGTCAAAACATGCCAGATAACAGTCAGGAATCCATTTCTTCTGTGGTCTCTCTCCATGCTTGCTTCCAGGGTTCTGAATCCAGCAGACACTGTGAGTGATTCAATAAGATCCCTCACAATGGAAAGTTTTAGTCTCGGCATTCAAACGTATGTGATCAGGACCTAGAATTGTGTAAGACATAGGAGCTTAACCCTTGGAAAAGCCATGATTACACGTTCCAGGGAAGCATTCAGTGCTCTCTGGGGTTGTCTATACTGCTCATAGCAGGGGGGTTGATGCAAGCTCCCTCTGCCTCCATGTGATCGATGTTAATGCAATCCAAACTAAATCCCAGCTGGGTCCAAGGTAAAAAGCACTGCTAGGAGAGGAGTGCGTGTTCATTTAGACAAGGCACTGTGTTAATGTGTTTGACTTTTGGCTTGTTCGTATCGTATGCAGAGCCCTCCCACTCCTGTTCAGAACTTGAGTCCTGTGTGCCACAGCCCACACATTTACACAGGATGTAATCCCACCCTGTTACATCTTCTCCTCTTCTGGGAAGTGAAATCCTAATACTAGGATTCTTCTTCTTTTGCAAGAAGCCACTAAAATAGTTGCTTTGTTTAGCTTAACAAATTGGAAGCTGAAATAGGATCTCTTTCCAATAATAAAGAAATGAAAGGAGTATGCAAAAGGGAAGGAAAGAACTGAGTAGAACAAAGAAAATTACTGGCACAGGAGGAAAATGAACATGAACTGGCCAATTAAGAAGTTTATTCAGGAAATAGGAGAGATTTTAGCCACCAGCTCTCCCAGCGAGACTTAGGAATTGTCTTCCAATGGGAGCAATCAGGGCAATAAATGCATAAATTCCTTAGGAAAACCACAGACTTGTATGATGGAATGACTATATGAAATTGCAGGATATTGGAGCTGATAACCCTCACAGTCCCCTGTGATTCAGTACTTCTGTGTTCCTGTGGATGGGTACCTCAGTGGTATGTGAACCTTAGGCCCTTAAATATTGCAACAGCCCAGGAGATCTGCAAACAGAAAGAGTGAACATGTGTGCTTATGCATATGTATATTTCTTACGCATATATGTGTTTACATATACAGGTGTGTTTTTGTATATATATATATATGTATATATATGTGCATACGTAAAAAGAGTACCTTTGTCTGAAGGAGAAAGTGATGTCATAAGTTAAATACTTCCAGTTTACAGTAATGATCAAGCTAAAGGAGACTTGCCTACCAGGAAGAATGTTCTTGCTTTTAAAATAAGTGCAAAAACAATGGAAGAAAATGCATATTATCTGGCCAAATTTTTTTTTTAAATATTTATCTGTCCCAGCACTTCCTCAAGTGATTATCCTTTCTGTTGTAATTCCTTGTATGCTACATGCAAAGAAAATTATTTTTATAATTCTGATGCCTTTAAGATATAAATCTACTCATCCCTCAGAAAGGAGTTGCCCTTAATGTGCATTTAATAATCTAATTCATCTTTAATTAATGTGGCACTACCTTGTGAGAAACAGGAATAGTCTTCCTCCTTCTGACTGCCCTTGATTCTGCAATAGAGCTCAGGGGAGAAGGTGAATAAGGTTATGTGTCTGTGCATTGATTTGTAGGCTCGAGGACTGTCACCGGAGTGTCTCCAGGGGCACCCCAGAGATTCAGAGCTCTCAACAGTACTATGGCTGAGACCAAACTGAAACGCATGAGGGAGTAAGTAGTATATTTATGTGTTACCAATATGCAGGCAAAGAATATGGATTTGAAAAACTGCAAAACACAGCAAAGAAAGCCATGTGTTGTTTCCCTGCTCCAAAAAAATCCCTTTAACAAAAAGAAGCGGATGGTAAGCTGTTCTTTACAGACTGGATGCCTACTTGCCTCCAGAGAGAATGAAGGTCGACCATCACTTCTTCTTTTCTTGTAACCTGCACAATCACTGACATCCCTCCAGGATCCAGTTTGCCTTCACTGCTGTCAGTGTTGTTCTGAACTTCACTTTCTTTATTAGCGCACCAAATTCCCATAAATCACCTGCAGATATACACATTATCACCATGTTTGCTCCCTAACCCACACTTCTTTCTTGCCTGGAACAAAAGGCAAATGGATTTGTTTTCCGTGATGATACAATGTTTTAAACCAAACACGATTGCTGCTGATGGCTGGGATTTTCAAATGTGACAGAGGAATTTAGATATGCAGTTCCCTTTGAAACTCACTATCTGTTTGTTTTCAGCATTGCTGAAACCCCAGCTTTATTAATAAAAGTTTCAGTTTCTTAATAAAACAAAGATCTGTACTTCCTTCCTAGAATGTACTGGTTAATGTATCTTGAGCCTTTATCTTGATTCAGTAATTTCTGGCTTTCCAAGTTTTATTACATCCTAATTTAGGTGCTGATCTGATAATCGTAATGATATATATTATTTCTGAACTTAAAGATTCTTTGCAGTGTTGCAAGATTCAACTGCTCTCAGATTGTAAACTCTTTAAAAAAGGGCAGTTTTCTCTTGTGTGGGTGGACAGTGCCAACAGTGTGGTGGATATTATTTGAATACAAATAAGTTCAAACAGTAAATGCTAATAGTTATTCAAGTGAGTAGTCTAAAGAAAATGAATACAACTGCAACAACATTGATGGCAATCACTGTTTAAAACCAATCACCATGTATTCAAGGGAAATATCAATCAAATTTACTCCAGATAGAAGTTATTTGGTTTTGTGGTATTTCAAAATGCAACAGCTCAAAGGGTTTCACTTCATGGCTTAGACTTCATTGTGCAACCAATCGGCAGGTCTCAGAGCCTGCCACTTGTATTGCTTTCCATTCTCTTTTCATGGAAACTACTTATGAAAATAAAAAATGTGTCATGTTGTGCCATCTAGTCTCAAGGTGAGGTTGTTTAGTCAAAATATCCACTAATCTTATAGCCTTCACCTTGTGTTCTCATGGTTCCCAGATAAGCCTTAACTATTTGAACTTCATGGTCATTGCTTTTAGGGCTGAGGTATGACTAAGTCACTTGCTTCTTTCAAATTCTGTTTTTCCAGTGCTCTTTCATGCTTTTCATAATTGGTTATGACTCATGTTATTGTCCTTTCTCCAAAATATACTACAACTATGTCATTTTCTGAATATATAAAGGTGAGCAAGCATGTTAATTGCTTGGAAGGTAAAGTGTTAAGGACCAAGTGAGTGAGCACAGTACCCAGCACGACGTACACAGGAAGATCACTGCAAACTCTGCCCCATGGCCAATCTGCACACAGGGCACAGTGGGGGTTTCAGTGGCAAGAGGGAAGTACATTTGGCTGCACAACAACGCATGAAGCCACAGCTGTTCTGCTCATCCCTCAGCAAACTTCACATGATGTGTTCGTTGTATGTCATCCACACAGCAGTGCCACCTAAGCAAGGCTAATACAATTTAGACTTGTGCAATTCAGTTTTACTCAGGTAGATGCAGGCTTAGTAGGGGGGTCTTCCAGATCACAACTTCTAATGAAAGAGACAATGTGGAGGGGTTGTCCTACAGCAACTGAGTAGCTGGAGTTCTTATAAGGAAAGAGAAAAGAAGAGCAGGGATAATAATGTGGAAATGCAGTGAAATCTGTTTGGGTGTCAAGTCACTGTAGAAAGAGGAGTATGAAGGTTTGGGATTTGCACCATTTTCATATGCTAGCAACAATAGAGTCTGATGAGGGAGACTTATGTCATGGATTGCTCAGAAAGTAAGGTTTGTGCCCACACATTACAGGTGACATTACTGAAAGAAAGTCTCATTAGCTCCAATAAAATGGTAGATTCATCTAAAATAACACAGGGTTTAACAGCAAAAGTGCCTTTTAGCCATTTCTAATGGACACATGAATAATGTGGGCTTGCAAATAACTGTAGCAAGACAATTACTTGATCACAGATGTGATGTGCTCATTGCTCGAGTTACTGCAGTGTGCTGCACTGAATGCCTTCTTTGACAGTAGAGAGACGCTGCTTATTAGAGCATCAATTTAGGAGGCTTCTACTGTATTCTTGTATAGGACTTTACACAGATACTCATGTGAGATGGAAGTTGTGCTAAAAGTCTTTACAGGATTATAGAAGGAAGCCATTGATGTCCTTGAATATGGTAGGTAGGAGTCCTTGGTCTCCTCCTATTTTAAGTTACAAAAAAAAAAAAAATAGCTCAGAGCTTAACCTGTAGACATCCTGAGCGTGTTTATGATTCAGTCACCAGCTTTCTTCACTACAACCCCTGAATATTTCCCCTTACTATTTTTTTCCAATTCCCATTGCACTCTCGGTTGCAGCTTTGTGAATTGCTGTCCTCTCAGTAAAAGCGTGATAAAATCACCTGCTCCAGTGACAACAATTTCTAGTCTGTTTTATTTGGAATGAGAATTTGTTATAAAGTTAATAACAGAGAGTTACCTTTCAAGCAGAGTTCATTCTTTCCACAAAAATTTCCACTTCAGTGCTAAGCATTTCGATATTGGGATCTGCAGTATTGATAAGGAATCTCCATTTCTTGATTTAACTCCCACAAAGGTTATCTTGAGCTTTTTCTCATTATGCTCCTTCCCAGCCTTGCATGTTAACAGTGAGAAGTCAACCAAATATATAAATCAGAGTTGTGTGACTCATATTTCTCATATTTTAAGCTGAGGAGTCATGTTAGATGCAGGAAATAGGAGGAGCCCTTCCTTGGTATTTTCTGTCCTGCCCACCATCTAATTCTCATGGTGGTTCCGATCCTTGATGGTACTGGGTAACTTGGTGCATGCCTCAGTCTGAGAAGCATAGCTGTCACACACTATCCAGAGCCAGATTACCTTCACCAGAGAGATCCATGAAGAAAAACTAACAACTGTTCCACTGATGCTCCCTTATAGAGAATTTCCAACTGTGCATCTCAGAAGAGAACCACTTCTTCAGAAGCAGCTCTCAAACCAAAGCATTTTTTTCTATGTCAGATCAAATTGAAATAGCACCTATTAATTTTTTTTCCCCTGAGGTCCGTACAAAAACTTAGTACAGTGTTTTGTTCTCCTTTGTGGACGTATCCATGACTAAAATGAGTCATTTTAATAGCCATGAACTTTAATATGCAGTTTAGAATTCAATGAAGTGTTCGTCAGTAAAAGGAAAAGGCTTTTATGCCCCAAATTTTAAGAAAATTAAAATCCTTTAACACAGCAGTGAGCACCTCTTAGTCAGTCCCTGAAGTCTTACACACAGCAGCATACCATGATGAGGCAAAAGACTTCATCATCCCCTGCTGAGCATAAGTAAAGCTGTCTTTCAGAAGTCATGGGGAAAAGGCATTTGGTGATATTTTTATTCTGCTCCTGTGAATGCTCATAACACCATTGGTTCAGACTCATGAGCATTATGCATATATGCTTCTTGTGCTTGTGACGTTGGCATCAAATGCATTGTTTATTTTAAAAGTTCAGAAAGAAAGGTTATATTGAAGTCATTGAATAGTCACTGGATATTCTTTAAGTTGTTCTAAAATGCTTACAGTATAGAAGACTTTTTGTACATTTATTTATGCACATTTTTGAATTATTGCAGTAAAGAAAGTATTATTTGATGTAGTATTTTATTAGATGTTGGGTGGACCTTTTTGAGCCTGCTGACACTGGTTTTGTTATTGATGTCATTGAAGGCAACTTTAGGTGAAGACAAAAGCAACAAATATAGAAAACCTAATTGGTTTTTTAGACTTCCATTAAAAAAGTTTTCAGTGACTTGTGAATTGCCATTGACTGTCATGTCAGAGGTGCCATGATGCAAACATACTTGAGGAATAAGATGTCTTCTCACAAACAAATGACATATTTGGTAAGGAAGTTTATTGACACTGGGCTCTCATGGGTTTTTGCAGATGAGTAGAGTACAGGATTCTTGAAGGTATTGATCATGAAATGTTTCTGAGCATTGAATTCCTCTTATGCACACCACAGTTGTTCTGTTCAACACTCCATCTTTTGGTAATGATTTCTGTCTGGTGATCCCAAGACATCTTAAGGCATAACCATAGCTTTTTACATCTCCTGGGCTAAGCCAAAATGTTATTTACAAATCCATCCTCCTTGTCACAGTTTCTCACACCTCATTTTTAAAGGCCAGTCTCCAAATTACTTGAATGAGTTCATTATGGAAACACATTAAACATCTTGGTCCGTAAGTTTCTCTTTCTTTTACTGTAAATGTGTTTCAAGATAATTGCACCATTATCTTCCAGACCCAAATTTGAAGGAAGTATTTGGGGTTTGCTGTCTTCTGTTTGCTTTACAAGAAAGTGAGAGTACAGTAAACTAACCGGGAGCACTAGGAGAGTTAAACCTGCCTGTATGTGACCAAACTGGGAAATTGGTTTTTGGGTCCTATCAGGAAGAAGTGAGTGAATGCTTCTGGCTTGGAGTCATTGCTGTCCCAAGCAACAACTGAGAAAGTGGAAAGAGGTGAATCCTGCCCAAGAAGAAATAAAGGCAAGTGAAACAGTGGGTCCTACCCAGAAGTGTGGGAGTCCTCTGGAGCAGAAGCAGTAGCAGAAGCCCTCAAGGCTAAAGCTGAACCCGAGGGTCTCATGCATTTTCCATGGGTCTTCATTCAACTTCTTCCCATTGTCCATACTCTTCCCCTTTCCGTGTCAAAAAAGGGCAGCCCTTTGTTTTTTACACTACGTTTCTCCATCCTGCATCTGACATGGGAAAAGCCTGTCACCTGCCAATACCATCACTTCAGCAGTCCTTAGCAACTTTACCTTTGTTGTGATGCACCTTGAAATGAATGAGAACAAACTCAGTAGTTAGAGTGAGTGTAATAGGGCGCAATTAAACTTGATGCATTTTCTTGGAATGCTCATTTTGCAGATTACTTAAACCTCAGGTCTAAACCTTAAAATAATGTGTAATATTTTGTGAATTTACTTAGATATGTAAAGAAAACTCATATTTTTTTCAGCTTCTCTATTGAGCTGCACATCATAGATCCATGAGCCATTCTGTTATTCTGAATTTTAAGGGTTTTTTTATGAGTGGACAGTAATTTTCTAATTGTTTAGCACTAGAGAGAGTTTTTATTCAGTTTGAAAATTGCAGTCAAATAGCAAAACATATAAAATTATAAGTATAGACTAATTTTAAAATGTCAAGGAACAAACACAAAACATTTGGAGAATTAGAGTTATACACCTTTTTGTTTTGCACACAAAGCCTGATTTCCTTAGTTTCTCATGCTGTGCATACATAATGCATAGATTGAGCTGTTCAGTTTTCTAGAACCTTGATTTTGTCAATAGTTTGCAAATGTGAGAGTGCTTTCACGGAGCATTAATTATATAGTCTGTTTTCAATGTGGAACCACTTGAAGAATCTTGACAGTGTTTACTAGAAGCAGCACTGCAACCTTGGGAAGTTTACAGAGGCACTTAGGGGAAATATAGGTAGGGAATATGAAAAGGACATTTACCAAACCCTTGCCGGGACTACCAATGTGTGTTGTGTCCCATATTGCTTCTATCCTTATCTACTTGCTACTCTAATACTATACTTCTCTGTAAGAAAAAAATCTTACTTTTTATTTCTCAGTCATCACATAGTGATTTCTTTCTTTTGTATATGTAAGTCATTAAGGTATATGCATCTCACATTCCCTGTGTGGAAGAAAATAAACAATGCACAGCTGGTAGCATAAAAAATAGGGGTAAACCACCAGAGACTGGGCAACATACAAACTTCCCCTTCCATTGGGAAAGAGGTTTGCAGATCCAAAACACCGCGTTTGCCATTACTCCAAAGAGAGCAGCCGCCACTTCTGAGGGTGCAGCAGCATCAGAGGTGGCTCTATTGCATGTCTGTCTCCTTCTGCAAGGAACCTCCTTGCTGAGCACCTTGTTTTCATGAGGTGTTGGTCTTCAGAGTTTGGAGATACCAAACCAACTGTACTACGTTCACAGTAGTATATGCACCATATTTGTGTTAGCTAGACATGACCAAAGATTGTGATAAAACCAGAGGATACTAGTATTTGTAAGGCCTAACCTTGCTATTAGTTTTAACATAACACATTAGACATGTATCTCCATTAACATCTTTCTGCAGGAAAATAAAAGGAGTTGAATATTGGAAAAATGCATTTTAGCTTAATGACAATTTTTCTGCATCAGTCACGTTTCAGAGTGAGCTTGGGTTTTATGTTTTTGAATCTACTAGCTGAAACAAATTATTTAGATAGCATATTATGATTGTTATGTTTCTGTGAATATTAGTAGTATTCTTTGTTGGGTTTTTTTTTATGCTGTATTTTCAGGCATCTAGACGTACAATTCCCAAAAGCAAACCATGTAAGAAGAAATCAGCATTAACTCTGTATTGCCACACAGCTGAACAAAAGAGATTGCAGTTATATTCTTAAACTCTTATGAGAACTGTATATAATTATTGACTTTTCAGAGGTAACTACTGTATCCTCACATGCCCACATTCACGATGTAGCTGTATATTGTGCTTCTTTTCAGGCACATCTGTCTAAAACAAATGCATTGATAAACAAAGCAAATAGCATCAGGTATGTGTTAAATGTGCCATGAATTTTTGCTTGACCTTGATCAGTGATGCTGAGTGAATTAAACTAATGACGTTTCAAAGATTCTTTGTATGCCATGGCACTGTTAAAAATCAGGATGTTGTTTAAAATAGTTTTAGCAAGACTGGGAAGTCTCGGATTGCATATAAAGAAACTGCAGCCCAGGGAAGTGTGCTTTGGGTGATTCTTCATGGGCACTAAATGGCATGATTCTCACCTATCCTATCTCATGAAGAATAGCTCTATATAAGCAAATATGTTTCCTCTCTCATTTTTAGTACTGGTAGTAAATTTCCTGGTATAGGAAGGAAGACTTTAAAATTGGAATATTCAGGTTTGATTTAAATGGCTATGTTTTGTTGTAATTTGTTTCTTTCTGTGTGAAAAACTAAAAAAACCCATTTTCTCTTATGAAAGAGTATCTTCTAAATTCATAGTAGCTAGACTTCAACTAACAGCTCTAAACTCTAATTAACACCTCTTCCAAGAGCAGATGTCAGTTTCAATTCCTATTTTAAAAATTCATTTATCTCTCAAAATGAGGTGCATGGGGAATATTATTGTTGATATTTCTTCACCTGTGTGTCTACATCTTTTAATAATAAGATCCTTCCTGGCTTATGGGAAAACGTGTCCTAAATATGCTTTGGATTTTGCAGGTCTTTGAAGTAGGACATCAGAGAGTTTTGTTTGCAATCAAATTAAGGTGTTTTAATTAAGGAATTAGGAAGCAATTAAGGACAAATTATGAAAATTATCATTGTGTCTTCAAGTGAAGAAATTTTCATTCAACAGTAATATGCATAAAGTCAAAGTCTATTGAGGCTTGAAGGTGAAGGCTAATATTAGCAATTCAGATTTCTTTTAAACTAGCTTTTATATAATAATTCTTTCAATTTCCTTTTTTTTTTTTTTAATAAGGCCTTTTGTTAGGCTTTGCCATTTCCCAAGATTGAACAGCTGTCAGAACTAGAAAGGTGTCACCCTACCTTTAGAAATAAGTTCCTGAAAAATAAATCATGGAACTTATTATGCACTTCTTCTAGCAGATCTCAAAGGGTTGTTATACAGCAACAGACAAGCTTTGCTGCAAGTGTAGTTTTGAACCCAGAGCCATTTCTTTCAAGTTTCAAAGAAGTTTTAAACATTCATAGTCAGTAATGCCAGCAAACTGAATGACAGGAAGGTAACTTGAGAGGACGAAGATCTTTTGTGTTCTGAGATAAACCTGTTTGTTTACTGAACCATGAGACGTTGTGGCAGATATCCTAAGATTTTCTGGTACAGTTAGAAACCAGAATTTTGTATGAGATTAAAAGTATGTAGTTTCCTGATTCTTTTGCAGAGTCATCTTGGGAGTTAAATGTAACAATCTTTTTCACCAAGATTCATGTCACTGCTGGTTCACAGCAAAGTGGAACAATTGTACTGTTTTAAAGAAGAAATATAAGGTTAATAAATTAATGCTTGGAAATAAAATGTTCAGGGACAAATCGGAGTTGAATGTATTGATGAGAATCCTAAGTAATACTGCTGAACTCCATAGGGACACCCTTGGGTTAGGGAGAACAGAATTTAGTGGTGTCTACTTAAATTATCCTTTCAAAGATCCCTGTACTTGCTTTTGTGCCTCATGAGCCCAAATCAAGACAGATTTGCTTTCTGCTTTAGAGTATGCTCATAGATGTTTGGCTGCATCCAAAAAGATAAATAAATGCCCACTGGAATGGGTATTCCATGTCCAGAAAGTTTCTTTATTAAGGTTGAGGTAGGCATGAGTAACAACAGTATTTTGAAATAACTGAATTTTCTGTGGTTTTCTTAGGAGCAGTGTGTGTGTTGCCTGTTACCACAGAGGTGAGATGTTGTTGCTGATGCCTGATCCAGCCCCCCACCACAGGGGCTTTCGTGGTATTACTCTGGCGTGTTCAGTAGTGACTTGTGCAGAGCATGGTGACTCGGCACCTGCAGAGCCTCTCCTTGCTCCCAAGCACAGACCACACCACAGCTCCCTGGAGGCACTAGTGAAAACTGGGTGTTTTCAAGCAAAGAGTGACACTGCCCTTTGGGAGTGCGTGAGGGAGAGCAGGATGGTTTTAAATGAGTTGCCATCATGCTGAATGACATTTGAAAATGAGAAGCTGAAAACCCCTCTAGCTTCTGATTTGTGTCATATTCATCCTTCAAGGCAGGCAATGACAAGTTGTTGAGAGATATTAACCCGGTTGCTAATGCCCATGGAGGAGCACAAATGTAAGCATTAATCTTGTTTTGTGGCTTTTGTCAGTGCTGCATAAAGGTACGTGCATTGTGATTGATCTCCAAACCAGAAAGGAAATGTTAATATGTAGCTAGTAGCAGAATAGTCAAAATAAAGACCCATGGGATAATAGAAAATTCTTTGTTCACCTAGGGAAAGATTTACAACTTCCTCAGCCAGTCGAGAACACAACATTATTGTATTGTCAAATTTCAGTAATTTTTGCAGTGATGCATAGGAAATCAGCTGCAAATCACCAGATAGCCTGACAAATTCATTTGGGCCCAGATGCGCTAAATTACTTGGAACACTTTTAGGCAGCCTGAGTATAAAATTGCAGTTCTCAAGGCTCTTATTTAGCTCCCCTCTAATGCCAGCAGTGAGTCGAAGTAGTAAGTGCCCTTTTGCTGATATTCTTCCTGCTTCTCACATGCTCAGAAGTGTCTTATCCTTGATAGAACTAAGTCTCTATCTTGTGTCCAAACCCCATTATTATCCACAAATGAGATATCTGTCTGCTTTTATGGCCTTTGGGCTTGTTCCAGTTAATTTTCTCAGGCGTGGGTTGTGTGCTGCACAAAAGCTGGCAAAAAGAGGCATTATTTTTCAGACCACAGCTTCCATGCATGACAGTGTCCCCAGACTGGCAATATCTGCTGTGCAGCCACAGGTTGGTGGTCGCAGCATGTTTCCAGGCTGTGGAGGTCCCCAGCCCTGTGCCTCCTCTGTCTGGAGCATTGAGACTGCTCTCTAGAGCCAAAAGGAGTGAGAAAAGTTGTGCTCAATGAATCTCTCCATGTATCTAAGCCTCTGTAACCCAGTGAAATGGGAGAAAAAACAATCTGAGCTATGACTTTTAAGCATATTAGTGTGTATCATCCTGGGTCAGACCCTTTAATGGTAGAGCCCGATGTAACTCCTTTGATTTCAGCACACTGAAAAACAATTTAGGGCAGTTTGGGATGGGGGTTTGGGCCACAAAGTTCGTCACAGTAATGAAATCCTAGATATCCCCTTTGCTTGTGTTGTCTAGGCTGAGAAAGAGATGATGATTCATAGTGAGTTTGTAGGTGAGGGAGCTATAAGATAGCACAGAGTAAATGTCAGTAAATCAGAAAACATGGATGGCCAAATGGGAGTATAAATGGGAATTCTGTACTTGCTCTCACAGCACATTTGGTGATTTGGCTTTTATTAATTTCAAAACAGTAGTGCAGGTGTCCTGTATTTTATGTGAAATCAAACCAACTATAAGCAGAAGGGCAGTGCAAAATCCATAATTGTGCTTCTGTAGGACTTCACATGGATGAACAAATATCCCCTAGCAAAGGATCAGGGCCATGATGGACAAACTTTGCTTTCTGGGAAGTGATTTCCACCTTCCCTCAATCAGGATGATAGATTCACTCAGTAACACCTCTTTGACATTTACTGTCTTAAACTCTACACTTCTGCCTCTGTGACAGAAAATGCATGATGTGATAGCAGAGTCAAATTAATGCAACTCCCAAGTCCAAACAGAGCCTGATGTCTTCTTCTGTAAAAGCAGGTTGTAATTTTTGTTACCTACCCCTTAATTTTTAACTTATGAACATTTCCCCATTAATTCTATTGTATCAGCTATTATACTGATTAGCTGATTTGCATGCTCTCCCAAGCTGAACTGAAAAGATTCAAGTCTGCAGGTCACATTTATTGGCAGAAGCAATACTCCCAAGGTACATATTTGCTTAATTTTTCATCTTTAAATAGACAGCTCTGCCAAAAAACTAAACACACTTGTCTAAAAGGGAGAGAGGAGTCAGTAAAGGCACTGATGAAGTAACAGTGATTTCAAAATAGCTTCTCATATATTGATTTTTAACTGTTGGAGAGAAATACTGTGATATTTTTGATGATGTTTTGTGAAGAAATGTACATTATTTGTCAAACAAATCTCTACTTAGCTTTTTATGGTAATCCAATCCCTCGGCTTCCAGTGTCTGGGAATTAATTATTTCCAAGAGTTTTAGTTTTCCCCTGAACAACACTATTGGTAGAAAAGAAAAAGGCAGTTTCTAGTTATGGGAAGCAGCACTGAGTCCAGTCTGAATCTGCAGAGATTCCAGCTTGGCCCTGTGGCTTCTGATCCTGGGTCTTGGCTTTCTTTGCCCCAAATTCCTGATCTGCCTCTGTGTCAGGAGCCAGCAGGAGGGGTAACGTGAAGACAAAGGGGGAACATACCTGGGCATGACCAAGGTGCAAGAAAAGGAGAAAGCAAGTGGGATGAGAGTAGAAGTTTGAGAAGCAATGAAGTAAAATTCTTTGTCATTTCCTAAGAATGGGGGAATATACATAACATGGGACTCTTACTGGCTGCCGCCTCACTATGATGATGTTATTCTTCAGCAGTAACAGGATGTCCGCTGATGAAAAGCAACTGTTGCCTAAGAATCGGGGAAAAAAACCAACTCACCAGGCTGATTTAGTAGTGATAAGATATAGAACAGGTCTTTAATGAAGGTCTTCTAGCGCAAGGAGTACAAAAAGGCATGCACAATTTGTGGTCTGATCTGAGAACTACTCGCCCCCAGCTCTGCCCCCCGCATGCCTCCCCAGAAATTGAGTTGGAGGTCCTAAGATGCCTTTCTTCCTCTTCTTCTTCATCTTCCTCTTCTTCACAACACATACGGTCTTTGGAGCTTCTCCAAGGTTCCGGGCTTGAAGGTTCCTTTGATTGTGATGGTATCTTGTTGTTCAAGCCTGAGGTGCATATGTTCTTAAACAGAATATGTTTACTATAGTCCTGCCTTGAAAGGAGCCTAAACAAGCCTAAAGAATTGAGAAAATTCAATATGAAATAGGGGAATAAGGTTTGATGAGTGCTAACTACTATTCTAAAGTGTGACAGACTATACAGCAACATTAAAATCTACAAAAAGCTAAAAATCCTAAAAATTCAAAGGCATCACAACTACCCCTTTAGGTAGGTTATGCTGTTGGAACAGTTGACCTTGCCCTGGTGGTAGACGTGTAGCAAAATGAATACGAAACCAGCAAAAAACTACAACTGGAGTATGTGATGATGCTGGGAGGCAGATTTAACCATTTAAACTGCTATGGGAAGTGTTGTGCCCCCTCCCTCTGAACCCATGTGCAGAGAGAGTATTGGCTGAGCCTAATGCAGGCACCATATGACATGGTTCCCTTCCGAGTACCCCCTTTTCATCTGAAAGAATTACCACAAGCGTTAAGGCATCAGGTGTTCTAAAATGACATGTGTAATGCTTGAGAAATACTTGGGAATCTCAGATACAATTATTTTAGTATCTGGAGGAGAAATTTGTCAGAGAAACCTTCTTCAGATTTGCTGAGAAGCTTTATTGAAGAGGTCTTCATACCATGACAGATCTTCTGTCATGGCATGAAGGAAAAGGGAATGATTGTCCCGCCTAAATACTTTTGAAATCCTAGCAAAAATGCCAGTGGGAGGAAAGGCTGCTTAGCACAAGTTTACCTAACCAAAGTAAGACATCTTTTTAATGCAAATTGCAGGTGTTCCTGCAATGTGATTCCAATTAGTCCAGCTAACTTTCTAACTAATTGGAGGCATCATCACCTCTAAAATGTGCAAGTCAGATACTAAAAGACAACCAACTCTCAATTGCTCTAACATATAGAACTTTAGTGAAAAAAACAAGCACAAATCCTGTGGCAGAAGTGTACAGAGTGGGTAGATAGTCTCTGATATGCTGAAGGAAAATTACTCTGATATTTTCATCAAAATATTATGAAGCTATCACTGAGTGGAAAATTTTGTTACCTGTGGCCTGTGATATGTGAATTTAAAGACATTTTCCTTTAGAAGGAAGAAATGCTGTTCATTACCTTGCAGTTTTCAAATGGGTCTTCTTTATAAGTCAACATTAAGATGCTGTGAGTGTATGTTTTATCACTGAATTACAGATCTGTTTTCTGATAAAAGGAGAGCACTGTAGGAAAAGAAATAAGTGCCAGTTAGCTCATGCTGAGCTTGTACAATGGTTTTCTTGCATTTGATAGAAACTAAAATAAAGCAATGAATCCCAAAATGTGTTCACATAAAATGCCACTGTTGTTCAGCTGACTGGGGTTGCTCCTTTTTGGTTTTGATGAAATCCAAAGGAAATAATACATGTGTGTATACCAGACTTTTTGTAGATAAAACAGTATGTCAGACTCAGCATGGAAAAGATTGTAACAATGACGATGACCATGCTTCCCATGACTTTACTATGTCCAGGTTTTTACTCCTGGGCTCTTTGTATAGCAAACAATCATGGAGGAATTCTCCAGGAAACTTTAATTGCTTTTGCTGTCAGACAAATAAGGTGCATCATGATATCATTTTAATCAAAACTACAACATTTAGAAAAAATCAGTTATTGCTAGTTATTGCTTGTATTATTAATATAATGTGAGTTAACTTTTACTTGACCTTCTGTGCAATATTTATCCCCAGATCTGCCATTGGGAAGCTGGGAGTGGACGTATTCGAAGCTGTGTACAGCTATCTCAGGCAAGCGAGACAGCAGAATGCCAGTGAGGAGGAGATCAGGCGATGTTTGGAGAAGCTAGTTGCTAGAGCAAGCGATTGCTTTGAAGTGGATCAGCTTCTGTACTTCGAGGAACAGCTACAGGCTTCAGAACCTCATCTTCAGCTGTAACAGGTGTGTCAGTAACAGCGCTGGAAACGGCAAGGAGGGGGGAAGGTGCTTAGCTGCCTTCTTCAGGCCTGCAGGCAAGTACAGGTATTTGAAGGAAACTGCTGAAGGTTAATGTAGTACATAAGCATGTAGAAAGGCTCCATTTGAGAATCCAGACTGCAGTGAGAAGTGGGTAAATATGGCACAGATTACAGGGGCAGGAAGAACAATTGTTCGTGACTGTGGAGGGGAGCATTCACCGTTACCCAAGTTCCCTTTTTCTACCACTTAAAGGCAGGCTGTAGCCAGGCACCAGTCCTGCACTCAGAGCATCACTGGCAAAGCTTCCTGTGATAGAATGATGCAGGATTAGACTCCAGCTGCTGTTGATTTCTGTGCTAACTGGTCCTTGTGGCATTTAAACCTCTAGTTTTTGTACTTTGGCAGATTTACCCTTAAACATACATGTATCTATATGGCCACTCAGCCCCTAATTGCCTTGTTATTATTGATTGTTCAAAAGGGCTGCATTTAATCTTTGTGACTTTCAAAGGAACTGTGGAAATACACATATGCTCAACATACACTGAGATAGGTGTATATATTCATAATGGCAGAAAGATGTCTGGTCATACTCTGTACACTGTCTGTAAAAAGACAGACATGTGGCCTGAGCTATAACTGACTTTGTTAGATAAGAATCCTCACTGTGACTTCTGAGACTGTTGAATCAAATTCATTCTACACAGATGGAACAATAAATTGATTTTTTTCTTGCACATTGTTACCGTTAATGTTTTTTCTTAGTGTTTATCCTCCCTTCTTCATATGCATCACATTTCTGCTGGTTTCAATTGTATATCATGCTCTGATTATATACTTGATGTTTTCCTTCTACCTCTTCCTTCTTTATTCTGCATTCCGAGCTCCTTCATCCATCTGTGTAAAAGGCTAAAGGATAACAAAGTGGTACAATCTGTAAAGGAATCTCAAATGAATTGTGGACCAAATTAATTTGAGGCACTGAGCCATTATCATAATCCTTATGTTTCCTGCTTTTCTGCTACAAGTCTTAAAGGACTTGGGAACTGAATTAAATAAATTAAAAGAAATTCATACGAATTTGAAAAAAATATTTCTATTTGACCTAAGATGAGTTATTTACAGCTAGTATTGATACTGGTATCGATGGTCAATTAAGCAGTGCTACTGGCCTATCTTTATGACATGCTTTAAGAGACTCAAAGCAAAAGGCAAGTAGAGTCATCTTGACCTATTTTAGCAGCAACATAAACTGAGGAAGCAAAGGGCATGCCCAGCTATAGATGTGGCACTGTACTTCCAGCTCAAAGTAATAAGAGATTCTGACATGTCTAGTTTCAGCTTTTATTTGTAATACATGGTGTTGCAAACCAGAGGCTAAAATCCACTATGATGGTCACTGAGGTAGGGGAACATTTTTTTATTTCTGTGTGGTGATTCAGATTCCATAGGTGGACAGACAGTTTGAAGTTCAAATTCTCAGTCAAGTTGCAGTCTCTTTCCTATTATTTCTTCTTGTACTCCCCATCCTTCCCAATGGTGTTCCTGTGTACCTGCTTCCATATTTTTTGCACATAACTTTATTTAAGACTATTTAAAAACAGGAGTGCTGAAGTCCAAGATATAGGAGGAATACTTGGATGTTGCAGGGACTGTAAAGTCTGAAAGCAAACAATAAGTTACACATGGTCAGAGGGAGATAATCTTCACTCCTGCGATTACCTCTGGCTGTGATTCAAAGTGATTTCTTACAAAACCTCCAAACCCAGCCTCTATAAGCAGTCAATTCCTTCTTATTAGTGATGAAGGCTTCCTCAGATTTTTCTTTGTGCAGCATGCAAGAAAAAATGCCCACAGAGGAATGGGTCAGGCTCCTTAAGGCAGTCAAGGACTAAGGAGATCATTAAAGTGAAACCTTTAAAACCTGACAAACATGGTTTAGCCATGCAGATTGCCCTCAAGGAAATGGTTGCTTTCTGATGAGCAGTACTTTCTTTCATTTGCTGCACAGGAAAAAGAAATCACAGTGCCTTTTACAGTTACTTCAGTTGCTTTCTGCTCTCTGCAGGGAATGACCTTCAAGGTATGTGAGGATCTGGAGGTTACTGCTTTGCTGGTTATATGCTTTAAACCATACTTTGTTTCAGAGGTTTTTTTGCATCAATTGTGCTACAAATAGCCAATGTAGTATACATATTAAACACAGCAGGAAACTTTTTGTCTTTGAACTGTAGTAAAAGCACAGAAATACACCCCATGGATTTGATGGAAATTCTTACATCACTATTGCTTTGACTTGCAAAATCCCATTGCTGGTGGTCATTAGAAGGAGGAGGATTGTTGGTATTGTGGATCTTCAGTAATAAGAAAGCAACAGAGCTGCTGGAAGTAAATGTGAGGAAATAAACGTAAAGACATTATATGGCTGTGGATAGATCTTCATAAAGGGTTCCATTTTACCTGCATATTTGTATCAAAAGCTTCACGAGCATCAGGCAACCTTGCTGCTTTTTTTATTGATTCTCTTAAAACTGCTACAAACTGTACTGCTTGATGAAGAGATATTGCAAACAACGGAAGCGAGGTGAGTAATTATGTAATGCTTTGAGGTCCTGAACCTGGTAAAAAGG
The DNA here is from genome assembly GCF_025592945.1 of Manacus candei. Taxonomy (NCBI): domain Eukaryota; kingdom Metazoa; phylum Chordata; class Aves; order Passeriformes; family Pipridae; genus Manacus; species Manacus candei. The sequence goes on along the minus strand of NW_026138074.1, from coordinate 3,440,335 downwards.
TGCTTGAACTATAAAGGGGAAAAGAACATCTGAGTCTTTTGATAAGTATAACTGTCAACATCTTGTCAACACTTGGATTATGGGGCAGACCAATCATATTTTTCTCAGCAAACAAAAAGTCCTTTCTTAGAGGTGATCGTTCTGCCAGATAATTCCTAGAAGGCATCAGAGTTCCCTCTCTACAGGATGAATTAGAGGTTTCCAGTGTCTGAAAATCCTGCCTGCAGGAAAGGACTATCCTTCCTCCAGGACCCAGAATTGTGACTGCTGCCATGCAATGTGCAGCTCCAAGGTGCCCTCACAGTCAAACAAACCTGCACCCGGCACAGCCAGAGCTCACCCCTGACCACTGCTGGCTCTCCAAGTCCACATGTAACCAGGGTGATGGAGCATCGAGCAGATACGCAGGTGAAAAAAAAAGGTAGGAGTCAGCAAAGTAGCCTTGTGGATAATGCAAAGACTGACCTTTCAGTCTTTGCTATAGATCGGTTCAGACTGACCTCTCAAACAGGGGATTCATTTGGAGACAGGAACAATAGGTCCATAGGTGTACTCGATTTCATATTTGTTTGTAATATGTGTGCACAACACAGCATAACCTGAAAACTCTTTAGCCTGTCTCCACTGAAAACTATGTTTTTCATTAGAGAAAGGTCCAGCAGAAAGTTTTTTGCAGGTCATTACTGGTAGAAGCAGAAGTCTCATGAAAATACAGTCCCCAGCTGCTGACTTTGCTGATGATCATTGCCATTCAGGAATATGACTGCCTTGATGATAACTCTATCCATATGTGCTGGGTATATGCACATAAGGACAGCTGGTAACAGCAAAGGCAAATGTATTTATGTTCAGACTGGTCAGGCATAGAGGGTGGGGAAGGGATGGAGGAGGAAGGAAAGGGTTGTAGGTTCCTTCCACTTACACCTTCTCATATACTTAGTTACCGCACCCAGTCTTATTTCTTTTGTCACTCATTTATGGTTGGGGGAATGAAGGGAGAGTGAATGGTTTTCTGAAGGCCACTGAAGTATCTGAAATGAGACAATGAGTGAAATACTAACAGGAAACCTTGACCTCACTCAAGACCAGTGGTCACACCAAGAGAAGATGCGCAAAGGCTTCTGGTTCCATACATGGGTCTGGTTTTCTTTTATCTGTATCAGGATATGGCCATCATGGCAGGAAAGTAAGTTAGTATTTACAGATAATTTGCCATTTTAGCTCTGTAGACAGGTTTCAGTCTTGAGTTGTTCGTGAATGGTTGATTACAGCCCCTAAATTCCCGTATTCTCATACTGTGCAGGTTTGTCTCTACCTCATCAGTTCAGGAAGCAAAAATCAGGTCATAGGAAAATTTCCAGCAGAAAATTCAATAGAGGAAAACAGACATTTAGTCAGTTGGATTAACAGTACACCTCTTGGGTGAATATTTTCCATTCCACTTGATGACACCTGGCCAGGGATTCCCAATGTTTTGCAATGTGCCAGAAATGCACACAGTATGAGTATCATCCCACAGATGAAATGGGCTCAGTTTTGTTGTAATTTTTACTACTGGGTAGCTGTAATCAAAGTACAAAGGCAGTAGTGTGCAAACAATAAGAAGAAAATACTCCTGAATTAAAATGGCAAATGGAAGAGGAGAAGATTATTCCTTTCTACTAATTAACTCTCCTATTTATTGATATATTTTAAGATTTAGAATCTGCAGTCTGTCTTAGGAAGCCTGGGAATGTTGTACCTATGTATATGTATCTACATAAAAAAATGAATTGTGATTGTATCATGAACTGTCTGTCAATCTATCAATCATCTCTCTACATCTACACATGCACACACAGGCATGTATATATACATATAGGTTTGTATCTATCCTTATCCACAGCATGTCAACAAACCTTCAAGAATATTTTTTCTCTCTTGATAAACAAAATATCTGCCAATTGCTCTGAAAAATTCTTACAAGCAGGTAAAAATACACGGCTGAATGCTCCTTGGGTTAAAAAAAACCCCAAACGTTGTGATCAGCTACTGTACCAGGGGCTGTACAAAACAGCCCCAAGGCAATCCCAGATTCCCAGGCCTCCCAGCTGAAGTGTCCAGCAGGAAGAAGACTGGATGATGGTTCAGAGAAGTAGCCTGAGCATATGTAGCAAAGTGCAACAGACAGCCTACAAAGGGTAGCACTCCTCTTGCTCCTTGCCTGACACTGCACCAGGCACTCAGCAGTGGCTTTCAGCTACTGGGGTAAGGCAAGGTATAAAGAACAATGCAATGTTGTGAAATGGATTTTCATACAGAAAACCATTATTTAATGAAATATGACTCTGTGACAGGGCACGTAAGTGTGCAGGTGATGGATTATCGACGAGGTGATTCTGTGCCAGAGCTTTATGCCCTGGAGGTGACTGAGTGCTATGAACAAGCTGGGAATCTGTGAATTGCTCTCCTACCTCCATTGTCATCTGTTGACCCCTCAGAGTCTGCCTTATTGTACCATGGAATGCAGATATTCCCTTGGGCTGTGTTATATCCTCTCAGCATCTCTAATATGAGTTCTATTTCAGTTTTTTTTCATATAGAAGCCTCTTTCTGGTGGAGGCTGCTCTATTGATATGCATCTATAAAGGGTCAGCAGTGGAGGGGTAGTCTTAAATAATGCATTGGAGTTTGCTCCCTCTGCTCTCACTGAGTTCCTGGGAAATACTCTTTAGAACTGCTGTGAAGTCTTCCTAGCTTGAACTGTCTCAGTTGTCTTTTCTTGTCCTCCTTCCTCCCCAGCTCCTCAAGGACAGAAAGCAAAGCAAACTCAGGGTGCTCAGAGTGTGCAGAACAGGTGCTGTTTAATGTCCAGAGGCAATCCTTTTAATCAAGAGAAGCAGCTTCTCTTGTTTTATAAAACAGTTTTTGAGTGGGAGCATTATTTTATTGATGCCTTTATGCATCTGACAATCAGTGCCGTACTTTTGCCATCCTGTCTGTGCCAATGAGTTGTTTTTTTTCCCACCTCAAAATGAAGCCTGCTCATTTCAAATGCTGTTTTAGAGTTTGGAAGAGCTTGGCTCCTGATGCTGACAATGAATGCTCCTGACTCCCTAGAGCCCTAATTTTGCCAGTTACTCATGCTTGTCCTTCTACAAGCTGTCTTTGCAACTGGGGGCATTATTTCTGCGACGGGTATTCTAAACAAGTGTAAACAAGGGTGTTGAAATGGTCCTTCTATGGCCTGAAAGGACAGGAATCACTGCCAGGTTGTATCGGTCCCAGCCAGGGAGCACAGCAGGAGCAGGGGCAGCCCAGGGCTGCCCCAAGGCTGAGCATTTCCCTGGTGCTGCTGTAGGGGCCCCTCGGGTTTGCTTCCTCCGAGGTTGGTGAGTGTCCAGGAGGCAGAGGAGCAGCTGTGCCTGGGCCGGGAGACTTAGGGACCCTCTGGATTCATATTCACATCGTGCTTGCTGTTTTGAGCTAATACTGCGGAGAGGAGAGTCACAGAGCACGAGGAAACTAACCCTCGTGAAGACAATGAGTCTTCAGGTTACCTAATGACTACTTAATGAGTGTCTAAGCACTGCACCGTTATTGAATTTTAATTGCCTTCTTTCTGGCTTTGTGCTATAGAATGAAAAAGGAGTAAACACTAAATGTAATGAGGGTAGATGATTAAAAAGTAATACCTAAGAGACACGGGAGCATTTGTGGAAAAGACCACAAGAATAATGGAACGAGAGGAAGCAGCACTGCTGTGTGTCTGCCACCTCTTTGGATAAAAAGTATATTTTTACAGTTGTTAAAAGTTGAAGTTGTTTTCAGCATGATCTAACAGAAAAACAGGTGTATCAGTGAGGTAATTAAAGCTATACTTGATGAAGTACTGGTTAATTACCGATGTATGGAAAATCCAATCCACACCACGGGGTCAGCACAACCGGCTTTTCAGAGGTCACTCTTTAGCACTGTGCCCTTAATGATGTCTGCCTAGATTATTTTCAATTGTATTGAATGAACATGCATTACTTTGAGCAGTCCACAGCATAAAGGCCCAAATGAAAGGAGACCAGATGAGCCCTAAATCCAGTAAGCATTCAAACATTTGCTTAGCTGTGAATGCCAGTCCCACTGCTGCACAATTGCCAGGGGAGCAGGGAGCACTGAGCTGTAGGACAGAGCAAAACACAGCACAGGGACTTTTTACTCATGAAAGAGATAGGTCTTCAGATCTTGAAGCCCCTGCTTTGAAGCAACAGGCATTCAGAAGTCTGAGAAGACCTCCAGCCACTGGAGGTCCTGACAGTGCCTTAGCCTTGTGGTCCAGTGTGCTGGTTTAAAAGTTAACCAGCAGGGGGAATGAACTCAACTCAAAGGAGAGATTATAAGTCAGAATAACAATTTATTAAAATAATACAATAAGTACAATAATACAAACAAACAATTGGTCTCAACCCACAAAAACTCAAATGTATAACCCAGTGCCCTGGGGCATGAACAAAGTGGTGTTCCTTGGGCCCCGCTTGAGTCCAAAGTAAAGGGAGAGGGGAAGAACCTGCTGGTGGGAGAGCTGCTGCAGTCTGGCCAGAACTGGTGATCGCAGTCCAGTGGTGGTCTAAGTCTGGTTGAGAGCGATGAGATGCAGCCGTCCTCTGGATCCCACGAGTGGGTTGAAAAATGTTCCAAAACTCCAAGATTATATATCCTCCAGTTCAGGCAGGAATGTTCAGTGCTCCCCTCAGGGCGGGGAGTTCCACAAAGGGTGTGAGGACAGAAACATCCTCCTATCTCACAGGCCTCTTAACACCTAGTTTATAGCCTGAGGAGTCAGGCTCTATGGGCAGAGGGTGCGAATAGTCTATTGACAACAATAGTCTAGTTTCTGGGAAATGACATGGAAGGCTATAGAATACAGTTTTGGGTTACACCCACCATGATGAACTGATCTCAGCTGTCCTAACTAGGACATCCAGTCAGTTGAACTAAAATAATACAGATTTATATAATCAAAAGAGAAATGTCAGTTAAATGTACATTGATTAATCAGGATCCTACAAAAAAAAGTTTGACCTCTCCTTTTAAATTTGTTTTGTGCATTCATAATTTGACTAAATGTAATATACAGTCAGGTCCTGGAGAGCAGGCAACCCTTCTCAGGTGGGTTAGCTCCCTTTGGCCATCTCACCTGCCTAGGCTGCAGGGACTTGCATCATGGGCTGACTTTTTTCTCCCCTCTAAAAAGCTGCTGTGTTTGATGGAGTGACCGTGGGAACTCTCCAGTGAGCAGCACTGGTGGGAGCAGATGCATTGGTAATTAGTTCCTTCTTAATGCCAGAAAAACCATCTAGAGTAGCACTTGCCCACGAATCAAAAGAAGTCCCCGTAAAGATAAATGGCAGAAAATGTGGGTTTTGGGGAGACACTCCCTTAATTTCACTCTTTTCAGCTCTGAAGGGTGTGCATTTGTGGGATATTTTAACTTGAACCACCAGAAAACTGTAGCCAGGTGTTGATGCCTCTAATTTTACCCTTTTGTTTCTCTCTTTCCATGTCACACCTTTTGTCACCAGACACTACTTTGGCAGGTCAACTTCTCTTTAGGCTTCTACTCTGTTGGAGTTTTAGGTAACTCTTTTATGCTCCAATGTTTTCTTTCTTTCTTTCCTTTTCTTTCTTTCTTTCTTTCCTTTTCTTTCTTTCTTTCTTTCTTTCTTTCTTTCTTTCTTTCCTTCTTACCTTCTTTCCTTCTTTCTTTCCTTCTTTCCTTCCTTCTTTCTTTCTTTCTTTCTTTCTTTCTTTCTTTCTTTCTTTCTTTCTTTCTCTTTCTTTCTTCTTTCTTTCTGTCTTCCTTTCTTCCTTCCTTTCTTGCTTTCTTGCTTTCTTCTCCTCTTCTTCCCTTCTCTCTCTCTATGTCTCTTTCTCTCTGTATTTTTTTGACTCTAAGAAGCTTTCTTCTAAGTGTGTACTGTGTGTCCAAGTCCCTGTAACAATTTAAAAAATTCTCCTTCCAAACTTCTGACAGGCGTAAGGCTTATAAGCACAATTATTCTGACATTTTGGATCAATTGTTACACTTTCTATTTATTTATTAGCAGCCTCCTCTTAATAGACACCAGAACTGTATTTCTGTCACATCTCTTCCTTTTGCTTTTCTTCCATTTTGTAAGAGCTGAGCTTTTCCTTTATGCTTTCCAGGTGTTCCCTACATTTTAAATTAGTTTTGATCTTTTGAAATAATTACAAACAAGATTCTTCCTAGGGATTGTGAGAAATATCTCTAATTAAAATTTAGAAGACAGCCAAATAAAGTGAAACAAGGAACTTTATTAACAGCATGCTGGGTGCACCAAACTCATGACCCAGTTCGAGCACACTGGACCGAGAGAGATGAGCCCTTTTAAGACCCTGCAATTAGCATAACCACTCCCTTGCTCCTCCCATGACAGCCCTTGCTCTTTTATTCCTTAAAAGGCAATCTTTGCTTTCTGGTGCAGCCCGTTGGTTGTCCTCATCCATCTATCAGGTTGTTTCCCTACCCCAGGCCGCATGGTTCCCTGGCAGTGAGCCCAGGTTGGTCTCACCCCCTTACATTCTTCCTGGCTCTCCTTCTCACTGTAACAGTAAGCAGGCAGAACTATAAGCAGCAATAGGCAACCCCAAGCAGAACTGTATGTAGCAGCAGGTAGGCAGCAGCAATAAGCAACTTCAAGCAGAACCACAAGCAGTCCTCCAGTCCTCGACCACACATTGGCTCCTCAGTCTTTCAAACAAAATGACCTCCAGGTATCTCAACACGAGGTAACCATGGAAATCCCTGCTTGTAATAAAACCACCTTATTTATTTCCCACAATCTCCCCTTTTTCTTTTCTTCATGGTTTTATTGCAAGCTCAACATTAGATGTTTTCATTGTCCTTTCAAGATCGCTCCCATTCAGCTAGCCTCTCCAATGCTTTGGTCTTGTTTTTTACTTGTTCAGAGTCGGGGCGTAGGACCGTGATCTTCCACGTCTCAAGGTTCCCAGTCGTAGCGTCCTTCGGATCCATCAGTGTGGTGGTCAGGTGCATTCTTTGAACTACACTCAGTATTAATCTTATAAAACATGGAATTAAACAAGGCAGAAATGACAGTACAGCCAAGGTACACAAGAGAAGAAGCCCAGCTGTTTCCACCATGTTTTCCTGAATGGATTAGCCCACCACCCCTCGTGTACTGGTTTATGGGCTATTTTCCAGACATTGGTTGCTGTATTTGTTATTACTTCTCCATTATCATCTCTTTGCAAACAACAGTTTGAATATTAAATTTACCACACACCTCTCCTTCTTCTGCCAAGAGGTAGTCTAGCACCAGCCGATTCTGGCACATGGCTGCTCTGCTCAGGGTTTGCTGGCGGGTCAGTAACCCCAAGCCTTGTGTAGTGTGATTGCTAATTATTTCAATTACTGCTTGCAATCGTATTATTCAGTTAAGCATGTGAATAGGAGTTTGATAACTGCAACTCCCATCATATGCCCATGTACTCAGGCCATGTGTCTCTATAATTCTTTGGGGAGACCATTCATCTTTTTCTCATTCCTGAGTTCTCCCAATTGTCCTCCTTTCCAGTTTTACATCTTCATACAGTGGAACTCCTAGTTTATTCCCCTTCTCTAAAACAAAAAAATTCAGGTTGTATTAACCCTAGGGCACAGCATCCTGTCCATGTTCCTGGGAGAAAAGTATATGCTCTTTTCCCACATATCCAGAAAAACCCATCCAGTGCTTTCCAAAATTCTTTGGAGATACGATCTATGTTCTCCCAGAATTTTGAAATTTCACTAATCCCTGAAAAAGGATTTATTTTTGTTCTGTTGCATTTGTACAGTTTCCAGCTTCCTATCCATCTACAGTCAGAAGTGGGTTTGTTTTTCAGTTCAGTAAGTCTTGGGAGCTCGGGGAACATATTTACCAGTGAGTTTGTACTTAAGATTCTTTTACAGGAGGATCTCCAACTGATTGTGAAAAAGGGGCTCCTATTCTTTGCAAACAGTCTAGTCCAATTGTTGTAAAACTCAATACCCATCCTTCTGGTTGACTTATTTTGCTGTTAGTAAAGGTATAATTCCATTTAAGTATTTCTTTCATGCCTAGGGCAGTACCATTCCAAGGCCACTCTTCGATCATTAGGGGTCCCCCACAAACCCAACAATGAGTAAGCTTAAACTCAATTGCTATTTTTTCTGCTAAAATAATAAATAAATTTTGTCTTACCAAAGGGAATTCCAAGTCTTTGATTAATTTTTCCTTCAGGTCCAGATATAAATTATTCAACGGTGTTTTAGTCTGCTGTACTTTCTGTTTGCCACTGGTAACAACTTCTTCCTTTATTAAATCCTGTCCTTCTTCTTTGCATGAAAAATCCCAACAAATCACTCTTCACCTTCTGGACAGTCTGACCCTAATCTGGTTCCTGTCAGTCCCAAGTTTGTTGCCACCCAGTACTGCTTATAGCTTTCCACACAAGTTTCTCATTCATCTTTATTGTAACGTGCTTTGTTCACATATTTGCGTGCCCTAAAGGTCTGTATTACACTTTCTTTATAATAAGCATCATGATAACATTTCGGACAGTCGCTCTCAACAGTAATAATCATCAGCTGTAACACTATTATAGTGAGCAGAGGTCCAGTATGACATGTGCCTCCACTCCCCATGCCTATTGGTTTGCAGCCAACAGCGGGGTAAAAGATCTTCTTTGTGGCAGGTTCAGAGGCCAACCCAGTCTTGCCCTCTACTATATCCTCTTTAATGATACTGAAGGCTGGTGAGAGCTATTAGATTCCTTGCTTGCATAAACTTTCTTATGCGACAGCAGTAATATTTAGTTCACAATGCTTTATATAAAGAGGTAATGTACTCACAGTTACTACACTCTAATCCAACTGTGAGATGTAAGCCTATCCCTTGTGTTCATATCTTGTTCTCACAGCTGAGCTCGTACCTACTTTACCAATTTTTTCATTGGTGACCCTTCCCATGAACCAGAGATCCCACGTTGTTCCACAGCAAGAAGATGTCTTTCTGTAATGTTCTTCTTTCTTGAATTCTGTAAGAAATTTATTTTCGAGTTATTTTTATCTTGGGGAACTCTCTTTGGCATTCTCATTTAGGGACAGCAGGAAGAGGCATTATTGGTCTTTTGACCCTTGCACTATGAGTCCACCCTTTTTCTATTGTCCTTATTGCTGTCTCAGTAGTTAATATTACCCAGTGAGGTCTCTCTCACTCTGGTTTTAGTGACTCCTCTTTCCAAGTTTTTATTAGGACCCAGTCCTCTACAGAAATGTGTTTTTATTTCTAATTTCATAGTTTGAGGCAGTAATCCCCGCTGTCTAAAATTTTCTAGTCTTTTTACTATCACCATAATATACTCCTTGAGGAGCTTATCACCCACTTCTAGAGTAGGGGTCTTACTACTATTTTTGTGGCACGTGGGATAAGGTAGCCTCAATAACATCTCATATGGAGATAAATTCAAATCTCTTCTGAGAGCTGTTCTGATTGGAAAAAGGGCCAGAGGCAAACATTTGGTCCAGGGGAGTTCTGTTTCCAATGTTAATTTAATGATTGTTCACTTTAAAGTCTGATTCATACGTTCCACCCTCCCTGAACTCTGTGGATGCCGTGGAGCGTGATACTGCCAATTTATTTGTAAAGCTTCACATATCAGTTTTAAGAGCTTTGAAGTGAACTGTGATCCCCGATCAGAGTCAGTGGCCTCAGGCACTCCGAACCCAGGGATCATTTGTTACAATAACACTCCAGCTGCACCCCGCACAGCAGCTTCCAAGACTGGGAGTGCCTCCACCCAGCGAGCGAGGTGATCTACAGTCACAAGGAGATATTTCCGTCTCTGCACCAGAGGCAATCCTGCCTTGTAATAAAACAGCCTTATTTATTTCCCACAGGATGAAAGGCGAGCATCAAGCAACAGTTCAAGGCAAAAATACTGTTCTGGCTAAAGAGACTGTGCAAAGCAAAACATCAGAGAGACAAGACAGAAAAAAGCAAGTTTTTTCAGCTACCAAAAGAAGGAAAAGGTTTTCACAATTCTTGATGTGAAACAAAATATCTGGAATGTTGTAAGGAAAATCAGAGGCAGCATTTAGGCATTATTCTTACAAAATAAACCTAAAGTATTTTAGTATTATGAGCACCTGAATCTAATGCTTTGCCATCAAAACACCTTTTTTTTATTACTGGTTTATATGCAGAAGAAACAGGAGAAAGATCATCCCATTATTGTCATCTAAGAAATCACACATTTTTTTCATCTTATTAATCTAAGTTTGGCAGCAAAAAATATAAGAGACTAAAAGCCTGGACAGATGACTTTGGAGAAAGACATTTTTCTTCATGATTTATGTATTTTTTCTAGAAAAGTAAAAAGAATTTGAAAATGTCTAAAGTGTGAGCTGCATCGGCTGATTGTGTGAAAATGAATTTCAATCAAGCAGGCTTTGATTTTTCAGAGGAAGAAGCACGCTTTCAGTATACTCATTTGCAATCAAAAAGCCTAGACAGATTTGACTTTTTTTTACAGCAACAGATTTAGGGATTTGCAGAACCTGAGTATGTGTTGACTTAATGACAATTCCCAAGAATTATAATGAGTGGCATTCTCACACCTATGAACATTTCCATTTCTACACAGCAGAGCACCAGCTCATTTAAAGCTGCTCAGGAGCAGGAAGAAATTCTTTGTACAGTCACTAACTAGAAGAGCCACAAACCTCCTTGTGTGGACATCTTAGGTCCATGGTGATGGAACCTTGTAGGGATGAGTAGCAATAGGATCATAGGCCAAAAGCAGAGCCTCAGTCCCATCTCCACCTGTAAGAACTGCAGGTGCTATGGTCAGGCCTCACACGGCAGCACATGATCCTTTTTCTGCCAGGATGTCTCATTGCAGAGTCTGTGAAAGGAGGTGATCAAGGGAAATATGCTCCCAAGGGTGCAGATGGTGTGATTTTGTTGGATCACAGATCAAGGACAGTCAAGCACACAGTTCAGATGGTGAGGAGGGAGTGGACCACTGCCTGACAGCCCTGAGGCAGTCTATGTAGCCCAGCACCCTGGTCCACAGCCATCCCAGCAGTTTTCAGGCTTTTTCCAAGGGGTAAAGCCTCAATGCTGGTGCTACTTGTGTAAAAGGAACCTACGTGACTGCTGTATGGTGCCTGCCATTCCCAGCTTCTCACATCTGTCCATAATTCCAACAAGACAACGGAGTCTTGTACAAACGAAAGCAAAGCAAGTATGGAGATGTGAAGGGTTATTGTTGCTGCTTAGTGCTAATGGCTTCTGTGTTATTGTAGCCATTTGTCCCCATTCCTTTGCCTTTGTCATATCCTTCTCAGAGATACAACTTACTGTCACCAAAGACAGGAAGCAATTTACCAGTGCTGCTCCCTAAGCACAAGTTGCTAATTATAGACCAGGAGCAGGCAGAAGGAGCCAGGTACATTATGAATCTGTTTTGATTAATGAGCGAGCAGCTAGGCAGAGGGTTTCCAATTATGTTCTGTATGTTGGCAGCTTATTTGCTTGTATCCTGGCTCCACATTCAGGAACCAATACAGCAGTCCTGCTGGGTAGATACGTGCTCCCAGTGGGAACTGGACTTGTTTTGATTATCCTGCAGGTATGGAGATCTTAAAGCAGCACACCATGTGCTCAAATGCCATGTGCCATTGCCCACCCAATGTAGACTTTAAATGTCCATTTAAACCCACTAGCCTCAGCACTCACTGTGGAAACAAGATGAAAACTTATTTGGTGGTGAGGTGAGCTCTAGGCATTTATTGTCAAAAAGAGTTCTTGCACTTGGATTTATTTCTACTTTTCTTTCCCTGCAGAAGTTTCTGGCTGTCCAGGCAGAGCAGTGACTTGTCAGTCACTGCTTTTGGTCATGCCACTCCTCTGTTTGGTGGGTTGTGATGGGTTGGGTGGGAAGAAATTCCACTTGGGCCATGCAGCCCTTCCTGGACTTAGTAGATGGTTATGTTTCCAAGAATGATGTGGATAAAGATGTATTTGGAAACTGTTTCTGGGAATGGGATGCATGAAGAGAGATACAGAAATTCCAGATGAGCAGAGGATAAAGAGGGGAAGGGGCAAAATGCCTTGAAGGGAACCATAGACCTCAAACCCATCCTGGTAAATGAGGACAAATACCTCCCTAGAGCAGGTAGGAAGCCCTGAAAGAGAAACACATATTTGAAGAGGGAAGAGAGTGCTGCTGTGTGGGTATATGTCACTGTTTTTGTCTCTTTCAAACAAAAGAGCAATCAAGTCTTTTGAGTACCAATAACACCATAAACATGCCAGCCTCAGTAAATTCAGATAGGGCTGACATGGCTGACCTCATGTTTCTGATAGCTGCCGTGCCTTAAGTCATCTGATTTCATCCAGAGAAGGGCACAGGGAAGTACTGGAGAGAGAGAGGGTTCTTCCTCATGCTACCCAGCAAATCAAATGTGAATAAGAGATTTCACAATGTCAGGCCTTCTTTAATATCTGAATATTGTGTCTGAGTTTAATATCTAAATGTGTCTGAGTTTACAACTGGGTCTGATGAGTTTAATATCAGCCATCAAATAATGGAACAGACTGCCTGAATTCCCTTCCCGGGATAATAAGATATACTGAAGTAGGGATGATTCTTTTCATGTTAGCAAGCCAAGTGTCTTTCATTGTGTTGGCATCATGAGCAGTTTGAACTGAACTCATAATAAAGCCCTTGATCTGGCAGCAGGCTGACTGTAGGCTGTTTGAATTTCTCCTTTGTTTTAAGGTTTACCAGTGTGAGGATGAACCTTGTGTTCTTCAGCAAATGGTTGTCAATGAAATATCAGCTCCTTCATTAAGGGAAATTAGGAAAAAGGTTCCATAGATAAACAGTGTGCTCTGAGATGTCATTCTTGTTAAATAAGTTTTACCCAGAGGCTGAATTACCAGTGGTGTACCTGCTTGGCAGTAGAACTATTTCGAAGGGGTGTAGAGGTGAAAAAACATGTTATGACAGGTGGCCAGGACAAATGAACAAGAAGTGAGGAGGCAGGAGAGCAAAGCAGCAGGATACATCAGCACAAGTGAGCTCAGAGGCACCGTTTGTGTCTCAGAGAAGCGCTGAATTGGTATTGCATGAGAGAAATAAGCACACAAGGTTGAAGAGGGGGAGTTGGGAGAGGGATGTTTGCAATACAGAAAGTCAAAAGGTGCTGGCTGGAGAATCAGACAAAGGTCACTGCTCTCATCAATAAGAGAGAAGGTAAGAATGTGAGGTGGTAAGGCAGGAATTATGCTAAACTCAAGAACTCTGGAGAATGAGGTTGCAGTCTCATGTGCTTTATGAGTTTGATAGGCCAAGAGATGCAGAGTAAGTTCCTCAGTTACTGTGTCTGGGTGTCATCATGGCCAGGCTTCGCGAACGAAGATTTGGGAAAGGCTCTATCCACATTTGTTACAAGCACACTGGTGGCTAATAAGGCCAATACGAGACAGACATGTCCGATTGCAAAAGGCACAGCAGAAGGACTCCTTAGGTGGTATATTCTGCAAGACATGGTTCTTTCTGTGCTGTCTTTTCTCCTCGAGTGATCCTGCGTGCTTTCTCAAAGGAAGCAGCAGCGTTATAGATGGTGTGTCTCCAGACCTCCCGATTTGAGGCCAGAGTAGACCAGTTATGATGATCAATATGTCCAAGGCTGAGATGTTGTTTCAGGGAGTCCTTGTAACTTTTCTTCAGGGCTCCTCTCTTGTGGCAGCTGGTGGCAAGTTCACCATAAAGCAAGATCTTAGGGAAACGGTGGTCCTTCATCCTGGAGACGTGCCCTGCCCATCGCAGCTGAGTTCTCAGTAACATGACCTCAATACTTGTGACTGCTGCTTGTTCTAGAACAGATATATCAGTCACATAATCTGACCAGTGGATGTTTGGGATTGTACGGAGGCAGCGTTGATGGAAGCGTTCTAGGAGACGTAGGTGGTGGCGGTAGATGACCCATGATTTTGATCCATATAAAAGAGTGGACAGCACTATGGCTCTGTAAACACTGATCTTGGTACTTTTCTTCAGGAGTTTATTACACCATAGTCTTTTATGGAGTTTTCCGAAAGCACTGTATGTCTTTGCTAACCTGTTTTCTATCTCTCCGTCAATCTTACCATCCAAGGAGATGAGGCTACCCAGGTAATTAAACTGTTGGACTGATTTGAGCTCTGATTGGCCAATGGTGATACGGGGATGATGGAAGACTTCCTGAGGTGCAGGCTGATAGAGAACTTCTGTCTTCTTCAAGCTGACTTCCAGCCCAAGGAGCTCAACAGTGTCTGCAAAGCAGGATGTTAAACGCTGCAGAGCTGCTTCTGTGTGGGCAACAGGGGTGGTGTCATCAGCATAAAGCAGCTCCCAGACAAGATGATTTAAGGTCTTAGCGTGGGCCTTCAGTCGCCTTAGGTTGAATAGGCTTCCATCAGTACGGTATTGAATGTAGATACCATCCTGATCATCGAGGTCTGCAGTGGCCCTTTGGAGCATCATGCTGAAAAAGATTGTGAATAGGGTTGATGCGAGAACGCAGCCTTGTTTCACACCATTGGTTATTAGAAAGGGCTCAGAAAGTGCATCACCATATCTGACTTGGCCGTGCTGATCCTCGTGAAGTGAGATGATCATTTTAAGGAACTTGGGGGGACATCCTAAACGTTCCAAAATCTGCCAGAGACCTTTTCTGCTCACAGTATCGAAAGCCTTGGTGAGATCAACAAAGGTTACATAGAGACCTTTGTTCTGTTCCCTACACTTCTCTTACAGTTGTCTGAGAACAAATACCATGTCTGTGGTACTCCTGTTGGCTCTGAAACCACATTGGCTTTCAGGTATAATTCCTTCTGTACAGTACAGCTAATTACATGCATGGTTTGACTCAGACAGACTCACACCTATTGTGTTTGCCTGCTGACCCGTGGGTAGCTCTGTTCAGTGTTCAATATCTACTCAGCTGATTCCCTCAGTGAGGGATTTTGTTTACCACTTGAAAGTTCTTGTCAAGACTCTGTATATTGTTTGAATTAGGCTCACAGTATGGCTCGCTGGCAACTGAGGGGCAGAGCACTCTCAACATCATTTTGTAGTCTGTGGGTTTACCACAGTGACCACCCAGTTCAGCAGCTCTCAAAATGGGGAACAAAGGGAGCTTCTTCCTAAGTCTGGTTCAGGGATGAAGGGAATATGCAAGCTTCCAGGATATTGGGGGAATGCAGTTTTGTGGTGACCAAAGAAGATGACTAGGCAGAGAAGGGACTGGCAAAGGAAGCCCCATATGAAGGTAGGGTCAGCAGTGTCTGGGAACAAGCAGACATTTTCATTCTGAACCAGAGATGAATTTGTAGTACTCCCCTGGCTCCTATCACTGCGAGTCTCAAAACCTCAGGTCTAATTTCTATTCCCACTGAGATGACCCCGTGTTAATGATTTGCTGAGATCCTACAGAAATCACAGGGTATGGTACTGAGGAGCACAAACAAATGACAAGTTTACAGTATCACTAAAGCCCTGTTAAGTGGCTTATAGACTGCTTAGCTAACAGCTCAAAAACTAGCTATCAGTGGGGAATTTTCATCCAAATGTGGGGTTTTTTTCTAGTGGGGTTTGCAAGTGTTGATGTGAGGCCAACACCATGCTATGTTTCTGTCAGAAATCTGAAATTGAATATAATTGCCCTGCTGACAAAACATGATGGTGCAGAAAAGATCTACAAGGATGTTCAAGTACATATAACGAGATGTGTAGCTTGGTTTAACAAAGATGGAAGGTTAATAGATGACTTGTTTTTCCTTATATTTGGGAAAATACCAAGTACCAAAAACTCTCATATCTTGAGATAAAACATGTAACAAAACCTACAGCTGGCAAGGTCTCCAGACATGTTCAGGTAGATAAATTTAATCATGAGGGCCAGAGAAGAGGTTGATTCTAAGCCTCTGGTGGTATGAAAATCAAAAACTGGAAGACAGGCTCTAACCCTGCACTGAGTATGAACAGTGGCAGCTACGAAGTTCAAGTCACTTGGTTCAGAGCAGAGCTCAGTAGGTGAAATAGAAGAATCTGTACAGGATAACCTGTATATCACCGCAGTGGCCTGTAGAAGCCTTCCTGGCTTTCCAAGCAGCTCTGCAGGTATGTTTTTTATGCAGCAGTACAAGTAAGAAGCAGTTATTTTTATCATTAGGGTCTTTTCTGTGTTTGAAAGTGCCTGAGTGGATGTTAGCTGATTGGAGAGGTGTATATTTCACTGAGGAACATCCAACTGAGAGTGCCAACCATATCTATTTTGTTCTTACAAGCAAAAAGATGCAGACTGACTGTCTTTCTGAATTCTACTACAGTGCCTTTTAGGTAATGGGGAGAAAAAAAACGTTCAGACGTGTTAGCATATCTGATTGCAAAACTAGAAATCAGAGTCTTCTCTAGTTTCAGTGCATTTGCTTCTGAAAAACTGATGGCATTTCAATCACAGTGCACCAAAATATGAAACATTACCATTATTCAGTTAGAAATAACTTGCTGCTGCTCCTGTCTGTTTAGTCTTCTCCCACTCAGCTCATGTCATTCAGAGAAGGACTTCCATTGAAAGGAGGAGATGCTTCATAGGCTTGCCAGATTGCTGTTTAATTGGCTTCATTCCCTAGAGATTAAGACTCAGAAGAAGTTTTCAAAGTTGAAATGACAGTGGTGCAAGAAATGGTTTTCTCCTTCACTTTAGCATCCCTGTGTGCAAATCCCCTCCCTTGGGAAGCCACATGCTGAAGAGCATTCAAGCCTCAACTCAAGTCAGGAAGGGAGGGTATGCAGAGGTGACAGCATGTGAAAATGTGCTTCCACAGAGATGCAGATACTCTGGAGAAGAGCGATTCCCAGGTGGGCCAAGAGATATGTCTGAGTTTATGCAGAACCGAGAAGAGAGGCAGGTAGGTCTCAGTTGGGTAAATGCAGAAAGAACTCTGAGTAGCTGCCCACTGACAAGCTGTCAGAGAGAGCAACCCCTTGCTAACTACAGTATCTCTAGTATCTGCACACTTTGCATGACTCAGACTTTGAAAAGCATTTCAAAGCCACTAACCTGATTGCAGTTCTTATTACTTTATTATTACTTCTTTTAATTATCTGCTTAAATTAATTTATATTAATTGATTAGATTGAGCCTATACAGATTGAGATAGTGTTTCTTCTGATGTGATTCAGATTTCAGATTCAGTTTCTTTTGATGAAGTTCCAGTGATTCAGACCAACTGCTATCTACAATTGTCCTTGGCTCCTTACAGAAGCAATGGAGGAAGGAGGGAACATCCACTGTAGAGGCCAAAATAGTTATTTATAATAGCTTACCCACTGCTCATGGGCAAGCTGAAAAACTGACTAAATCCAAAATGCATAGCTATTCCTTGAGACAAGGTTTTGACTAGATTCTGGGAGATGAAATTGTTACTAACCCCCAACACCAGTTGAGCATCTCCTGAAGCCAGGCATGAAGACTACCAGATCAAAGAGGTAGGACATAGGGATATGTGGAAAGTGAACAGTGCCTGGAAATTATACCTTAAGCATTGCAAACATTTGTTGTCTATGTGTACATCAGCCTACGGACCAGGCAATTTGTCTGTTACCTGTCCATTCTTTAACTATGGATATTTCAGCCCCTTCTCAGCTCCGTGTTCTATTCCGGAGAAAGGCAATAGGCATTTTTTCCTGACTGACTGAGCAAAGAGGCTCTTTGTAGTATAAATCCTGAAGACACCCCTCCCCACACTAATACCTGGGTTTCAGGCAGCACATTTACAACTTCCTCTGCGAAAAGCAAAATCATTCAAGAAAGTAAGTGGTCAACCCAACAGATTATCTACTGCCCCCTTCCATTTCAGACCACAGAACTGGAAAGTTCTGATTCTTGTTATTTATTCTTTCACTTTATTTTCATGGAAAGCATAAGCCATGGTGGAAAGAAATGTAGTTACAGCTTCATCTGGGTGACACTGCAGACCAGATAGGATAGGAAACTGAGAGCACTGCAACACCAGCGCTGCTTGAGTGCCACATTGCTCACAGACCCCAGGGAAGACTTATTGAGGTATTGACATGAATATACTGTAGATGCAGCAGCTTTTTGCTACAGGTATATTGGAACAACTCTATAAATGGCTACACTTCACTGCCGATACTTTCACTTGTCCCACAGAGGTGTAGCATTCACAGTACAGTGTCTTCCAAAATCTGTCTAGATTATCCAGAATTAGCCAAATCATATCTATTTCAGGATACTTAGTGCTCTCTCAGCAGTCTTTCTTGGATGGCAGTGCATACTCTAGCTCTCATGGTCTTATTCCAGTAGATAGACAAATGCATTGCTGAGCACACCCAGTAGGCAGTAGGTCTGCTTTCCATAGCTATGCTCATGGGCTCTGTGCAACTCCTTCTTCTAGCTGAGTAATGGGTGACTGGAAAGGACACTTGGAAAACAGCTACATAAAAACCTGGTAAGTTAAAGGAAGCTTTAACAAGCCTATAGGACCTTCTGCTTGGATTTGGCCAGTTGGGCAGGGGACATGCTGTGGGTCTGGTCTCCAGGAAACAGCAACATATTTGAAGCTTCTCACACTGCTCCATAAAGAAATAAGCAATCTTTAAGGGTGACAGCTTACAAAAGATTTACTGCTGGATTCCAGACCTTGGTATTCACACTCCACTTCAGCTGCTGCTAAGTACTGGAAACCTCAGCTTCCACGTGTAACCCATCTGCCAGAACTCAACTGGCAACAACAAGGGCTGCACTCAAGCTTAACAGAGTGAGCCAGAAACAAGGAAAAGATTTACTACATGGTGAGTTTATGTTCTCCACTTGCGAAGAAAAATCAGATGGCTTAATGGATGTTATTTTTGTTAAAGGGGACAGCAAAGCAAGACAGGTAAGTAGTAACCATTGCACCTATTTTCTAAAGTAGAGCTAGACCTTAAACAATTTTTACTGTATTTTCTTTTGGTGAGGCAGCTGCTAGGCCAGATGTTTGCTTCCCCCTGCTTTCTTGTACTAACCTAGATGAAGAAATTAAGATTCACTCTGTTGACTTACAAGATCTGCAATGACGTGTGCAACTTGACTCTGTCGGCTGCGCCTCGCTTTGCCAGCACTCCTCTGCCTGGCCACTTCACCCTGATACCTGTGCAAAGTATGTCCCAAGGCTGTTTGCTGGCCATTCTCACACATCACTCTCTGCTTGAGCATATGTCAACATGTTCTTTCTCCTTGCTTTTTCCCCAGGGAGTTCTGGAGAAGGGAGGCTTGTAGGGAATGGCGATGCCAGGCTGGTGTGGAAAGCTGAAGGAATCTCACAAAACTGTGCTGGTGTGAAGTGTCTGATCTGTTCGTGGCAGGACATTGGTATGTGATTAGCACAAATCTCTCTCCCTAATCCAAGAGAGAGAGATAAGCACTGTGTTCTCACTGAAGAAAAAAACAGTTATGTAATTAAGGATAAAGTGCTTGGTCAGCATGGCATGTAGTTAGGTGGACACATTACCTCTACTGGATTTATTTGATCTGTTTGCCACATTTATTTTCCAAGGAACTTTTTGGCGAATTCCCCTTTTCCCCCACAGCAGCAGTCAGATGTACGAACTGTTACTAACATTGTTGCACTCCATCTGTTCCTGAAAACAGCAAAAAAGTTGTGAGGCTACAAAAATCAGCAGAAGCTGAAAGCATTTTGTTTGGTTTCAGGGGAGAAATGGCTTGTTCCTTTAGCTGTGTCACCATAATATCAACTTTCAGCATTGGAACAGCATCAGCCTTTCCTGAAGTCTTTGCTGTTCAGTTTGTCTCAGTGAAATTCTATTGTTCCTGCTCTAATCACTCTTATTCACTGTAACTCATGCTGCTTTAGCCAAGCTAGGTAGCTGAATCCCTCCTTGCTATAATGAGGCTGTGAACTGCATTGCCCAGCTCTGCATCTGTCTTTCTCAGCCTGTTTCCCCAAGGTGCTCCCAGAGATTAAGGGTGTCTCTTCCAGAGATTTGGAGATCCTTGCATTTGTTCTTTCTGAGCCGTGAGGAACTCACTCACTGACAGTACAGAGTACCAGCTTTCTCCAGCAGCACTGCTGGTTAAATAATGCCTGCTAGGGAAAAGAAAAGAAAAGAAAAGAAAAGAAAAGAAAAGAAAAGAAAAGAAAAGAAAAGAAAAGAAAAGAAAAGAAAAGAAAAGAAAAGAAAAGAAAAGAAAAGAAAAGAAAAGAAAAGAAAAGAAAAGAAAAGAAAAGAAAAGAAAAGAAAAGAAAAGAAAAGGGAAAATAAGATAATGAAAATAATTAATAGGTGCCATTCTGAACCACATGGGTCCTGTTACACCGGTAAAGGCAGAGGGATCACTGAAAGACTGTGGTGATAAGGATGTCCTAGTAAGTAACCAGTAGGTTTTCTATCTGGTTCCCAGAGAACATATCTTTCATTTGCAGGAATGTAATAAACTGAGTTCTTCTTGTGCACTATAAGCTATGCCAACGTCAATCAGTGCAAATCCACTGCCCTCACTGAAGCTTCAGTTCTTTATGGCAGCTGAATGTCTGACTGCACCTCTTACTGACCCATCAGACAAATCCAAACAAACACTTGACAAGGTTTGAGAGTTTGAGCCTCAAAACAAAACCAGAGGTGTACACCAGTGCAAATGATTTTTCTCAAATTTCAGGGCTAAGCCTGGAGCTACTGCACAGGTCAGGTTATCATAAACCACCTTTTGTTTCTCCAAGGCTTTGTTTCTGCCCATGTAATCTGAGCTGGAAAAATTCGATCTTGGGATTGCCTAAAGGAAACTATTTGCTTGCATTTCATAGGCTCCCTGAAGTGTGGGCAGCACTGCAGACCCCGGGACACAGGAACACAGAGTTGTGACAAGCTGAAGGGATGTTGATTTGGGCCACAGGTGCATGCAGCTTCCAATCTCCTCCCTGCATTTAGCCTGAGGCTAAAACAACAGCATTAGTGATGCCAGCAATTGTAAGCTTGGTCTTTCTCTTGACATACCATCTCTGCATGAGGCCAGTGGCACATACCTCCCAGCAGCAGAATAGCTGTGCTCTCTGAAGTTACACAAGAAAAACTTCCTTCCATGCTCTGAGCCTCACTTGTAGCCCACCTTAATTTCCATGTACTCAGTACCCAGCAGCATTGCAGACCACAATGAGGCTTGCTGCAGGGAGCAAGCAATGTCTGAAAGGACCACAGAGTCATCACTATGTCCAGGGATCTACCTAGGAGAGCATAAAAGAGCAAATAAGAAAATAATAACAAAGATAAAGCTGGAAAAATGCAAAAACAAAGCAAAAACTGCACAGAAAATAGCAGCAAAGAAAAAGCGTTGGGAATAAAGTTGCTGAAAATGTCATTGCAAAGGTCAGGGCAGGCTCAGGGAGACAGTAATGGCAGGAATACTAAGCACATCAGGAAATGTAAATACCTTCTTTTCCCAATGTTCAAAGAAGGATAATGAGAGCGATGCTGGGGACAGCCATACACTTTCAGGGGGAGTAAAAGAAATAATGGACTCCACGTAAAGCCAAAGTGAATGATGTTGGTTCTTTTTGCAGGTTGTTAAAGTTTCAGTGCAAAGATTCAGCTGTTGAGGATCTCGGCAGTGAGCTGGGAGAAGCGGGGGCTGCACTAGAGGCATGGACCTCATTATGCTGCCACTGTGGTCTCATGGCAAGGTCAGGTAAATGTCGCAGGTTGTAATGAATCAGGGTCCTTCGATTCATCAGCTAGCGGGTCCACCTGGGTGGGAAGCACCTGGAGAAGTGTAATTTGATTAAAAATAGTGTGCAAGGACTAACAAAAGAAAATCAGGCTTCACAAATCCTATGGGAAGTTATTGTTACTGAAGTGGATGACATTAAGAGCTGACTGGCAGATGCCGTGGGTGTAATTTACCTGGCCTTCAGTGCAACCTTCAGTACAGAATAAATGAATACATTAAATTTGCATTTATATAGCTTCTTTTTGTCCACACACCACAACAAAGTACTTTGCAAACATCACATGGGACATACAAAAGATGCATCCATGACAAATTGGGATGAAGAGAGTATTGGTAAAGTGGTCCTGGAGAGGCTGTAGACTGCAGTCATGGATGTCTTTTGTTGGAGGTGCATGGTACACACCCAGATACCCATAGTCTGTCCATAGAGGGTCACTTAATTGGGACATAAGCCTGCAGACCATTTGGAAATTAGAGAAGTGAATTCTTGCTGGCCAACTCACACAGCCCCTCCCTCTCTCCAAGGGGAATCCCCAAGCAAAGGATGTCCAGGCTGTCCTTTACCATCTTTTGGCTTTTAGGGTGTACATTGGCCTAAAGTAGCCTCACACCTCCCACATCCTGCAGCAGCAGCTGGAGCTGTATTAGTCAGTATATCCTGCTGCTGTTGAGGATAGCTCATAATGAACAAGTCCTGTAGCAAAATGCACATAAAAGCTTTTTTACTTTTAAGTGTCCTCTGCTGTAGCAACAAGGTAACATACTGCACGTTACAGAAGCACCTAAAACCTCATTTAGAATTGATCATAATATTTTAATAGATGATGAGGGTT
The DNA here is from genome assembly GCF_025592945.1 of Manacus candei. Classification (NCBI taxonomy): domain Eukaryota; kingdom Metazoa; phylum Chordata; class Aves; order Passeriformes; family Pipridae; genus Manacus; species Manacus candei. The sequence goes on along the minus strand of NW_026138074.1, from coordinate 3,417,667 downwards.
TTTCTTCAGTGAAAAACAGCAGAATTCTTTCCAGGTAGCTGAGATGTTGTTTATGTCATCCTTATCAAAGCGTTAGTATTTATTTTTTATTTTTATTAAAGATGGTTGTTGCACAGTTCTATGGCTGAAAGTATTTCTGCAGTTGAACCCTGCTAGCAGCCATTTCAAAGCTATGAAAGGCAGGAGGGTGTTTTTGCACTAAAAAAAATTTCAAAATCGTGATTAATGTGGAAGAGTTAAAGATGACTGTCATGGCTCACTAATGAAACCAGCTTGGAATTTCAAATTGTCATATTAGAAAAATCCCTATTAATTGCTCCCCAAGGCCTAGCACCACAGCAGGGAAGCTGAGGATTTGTCCTGTCACCTCATTGTCAGTAATGAAGAGATTAACTCTGCCGTCTTTCTCTCAAATGTAATGGCCAAATAATAAATAGAAGTTTATGGCTCATACAGGAAATGGACACTGGATTCATAAATGTTTTCTAGCTTTAGTTCAACTGCACTTTAAAAACCATGGCACTTTTGTTTTACTGTGAAAAAAATGGGAGAGAAGAAGTCCTTCAAGCAGTTTCCTAAATTCTGGGAAAATAAAGGCCCCAGGAAGAGCCTTCCAACCATGGATTCAGGATATAGGCCAAGGACTGTAGCTCCATGACCCCTGTTCCAGCAGAGAGGGACTATAATTTTGCCTCCCTGTGTTCAAGCCCAGGACACCACCACAGGTACAGCCCCAGCCAGGCGGCTCATGGTCTCTGCCCTCTCCTGCGTGATGTAGCCTTTGCTGCCCTGGGTAGTAAGTCTCACAGTAATTGTGTCAGCAAGGATTTCAGCAGTGTGCTGGCAGGAGGTCTGCACAGTATTTTGCAGTTCCTGGTTGTTGGTTTATCCTGTGGGCTTACTAGCATTTCATTATATCCAGCACTGCCGTAGTCCCATGCAAGCATGAGGCTATGTCCCTCCACAGCTCCAGGTACTGCAGACTTATATGTGGAAGGAATATCTATCAGCAACTTCAATGGCTCTAACTAGCTCTTTGCAATTTCCTTGTAGCCACTTTTTTTGCTGTTTTAAAGCCATATAAAGTGCTTTGCCAGTATAAATAACAGTAACTTAAAAATCCATCTGAGCTGTCCCTGACTTATTCCAGAAGCATTTACTACGTGAAACAATTGTACAAAATTGCACTGGTAGCCAAAGACAAGCTGTCTCCAGAGTCTGATTTTAACAGATTATTTTTATTAGAAAACACTGGGAAGTGTCAGTGAGTGACAACTTGGAGAACTGGTTTATGGCTGTCCTTTCAACAGCTATCTCTCCACACTTACTCCACATCAATCTTAAATGAGTGTCTCCTTCAAGGCTTATCTCATCTGCTCCAGTTTTAGAAACAATTTAATGAAGTGGATTTATCCCCTCTTCTCCACATGGAAGCTTGGCTAGTTCTACATTTATGTAGTTCTTATGCCCATCTCAACCTTGATCTCCTTTTCCTAAAAATATGCTTATCAGCCTTTTGATGAAGGGTGTTTCCTCCTCCTTCTTCATTCCTCGAGGCTAACATCTCTGAGCTGTACTCATGCTCTTCCACAACTGTTAATTTTTCATAGATCAACTTTTAATGAGGTTAGTAATGGTTGTTGCAGGATATTTGTGATCTCACAGCCTTCATGTTTCAGCACTTTAAGGCCTAGGGCATGGTCAACAGTGCAACAGTGCTGTTTTCCAGGAAGGTGATGTGCCTTTTTCCCAGGCTTCCAGGATTAGTTGGTGTATGTGCATAGTGGATTCAGAATAAGCTTCTGAGATGGAGCTAGAGTCTGCCTAAAATCCCCAATACTACATATATATTCATTAACATCTATGTTGTTTTATAGTACTCAGAGTGCATTTTAATGAAACTTGGCTCTTAACATGTGCCAGGCCTAGGCCAGGCTCTGTTCCCATCTGCTGAAAAACCCCCATACTTTTATGATGGAAGAAAAATTTTTTTGGCACAATGCAAAGATCTAGTAGTACCTTCCTTCTGTGTTGCATTCTTTTCAGCAGAAATATTGATATTCTTGCTTATAATGGGGAACAAGGGTATATACTTTGAACTGACTCATATTCCAGGAGATTTTTATACAGTCTATGGGTATTCCTCAGTAATCTGTGTTACGGACTGCCCCAGGGGCCTCTTCTCTTCAGCCCCTCTCTCACGAGGACTGGTTGCAATTTTGACTTCTGCGCTCAGTCCCTGTCCTTCACTCTATCTCTTGCGGAGGGGATGGAGAGAGAGGGGATCCACCTGCATGAAGTGGAAAAAACCCAAACCATTCTGCCATCCTTTGAGGACCTGAGCTCCCTCTGTGTCTGCCTCACAGGGAGGATGGGACAATTCCCCAGCCCTCAGGACACTCTGACTCTCACAGGGCTTCACAGAATTGTCCCATGTGGCTGTGGTGGTCGTGCTGCAGCTTTCCACTTTAATTGGGCTGCTTTGCTAAGTTAATTTTTTTATTCTTTAATTTTGCCTCTCAGATCATCATGGTGACCAGTTCTCTGCTCTCATACTCAATATCCCACAATTACTATTTTATATAAGACAGGAACCTCCAGCAGAGTCATGTACTCCTCACTGTCACCCAAACTCAGTGCGCACTGGAGAGTTTTTAGACTTGCACCCTGAATCAGGTCTTGCCTCTCTTCCACCTCATCACTGTCTCCAGTGCTTTCAGCCTTTCTCCCTCCCAAGATCCTGGGGGCCTTCCCAATGGTGTGCATATTTGCATATGACTGTTGTTCTCCTTTTTTTCTGATGTCAACAATTGTTCCAGATGCTGCAGATGTGTATTGAGGAGCCCACTCAAGTCTAAGGTGACTAAATGATTTCAGGAATAAGCCATGATTGAGTTTCCAGGGGTCAAAAATGGAAGTACACATGTAGTGCAAGTCTTGCTCTGTTTGTATTCAGTTCACTGTCAAAAGATACCACTGCACACCAGATTTGTATGGACTTCATGGTATCACTAGCATTCATGTTTTTATGCATTGGAATAATTGCTGGAGTGACCTTCTATTAGCCCATGTATTGACCAGTTTTGAAAGAGTAATGAATTCCTTTTGACTCCCAAAAACAGAGAAGGGAATGGTCTTCCTGGTGGCATTAGCAAGATGACTGAACAACCAGTAGTCCTCTTGTTACAGTGATGGGAAGAAGGGATGAGCTGAAGAGGTAAATTAGCTCTTTTCATATTGGAATAGGGAGCATGTATAAAAAAGAAATCATTCAGAAATAAATAACTGAGGTGGTATTTAAACCAAATCAAAGATACACACACTCACCTATTCTCACAGAAAACCCTGTAAGAATTATTTGGCTAATCTTGTCCCCTGCCCACCACTGGGGCCATCATTTGTCTTTGCTTTGTTCTCACCACAAAAGTGCAAATGGGGTGAAAAATGACAGGAATGTCATAACAAACACAAAAGTAATATTCAGCTGCTTTATAAATGAAATCCAGCTTTATCGGTTTTCCTGCACAACAACACCCAGTGCTATATGCTCAGGCTCTGCCTCATACACTGCCTGTTGGAATAGCACACTGGCTGGGAAAGCATTTTCAGAGAATATCCATGGTCATTTTCTGACTTCTCAAGAAAGATTTTAAACCCTTGCCCAGGCAAGTCAATGCTACTGGGAACATTAAAGTCTGTCTTTGGTCTTTCCAGGGAGTCAGTAGTACGTATCCGCAGAAATTTGGTGACACCTGGAAGAGCAGAAACGTGCTTTTTAAACTGATTAATTAGCAACTATTACTGAAGTGTTGGCTGGATTGAGCAGCTGGCTGATTAACCTCTGCAACAGCAAAGCCTGGAGAAAATTCACTGCAGCACTCGCAGGCCCACGGGACACTGGTTCATGGGAGCTGTCACACTCCACTGGAGATAGACAACTGCTGGACACCTGAGCCCAGGTTGCAGCATCTAACTGTGGGGCCACACTGTCCCAAGCTGATGGACCCATCCAGTCAAGCCTGCCCAAGGCTGTCTAAGGCTTGGGAAGAAAATATCTCTAACCTTTCTTACAGTGGCAGAGCCCAGTCCCAGCCTTTACATGCATTATTCTGTTTTGATGCATTGCACGCAGAGACCAAGGGAAGACAATTAAGGGCATGCTGACCAGTGTTTTTCCTCTTAGAAGCCTAAAGCTAGAGATCAAAACCCAAAGCCAGGTGTTTGAGGCAAAAAGATTTTATTTCTTTAGGTATTCCAAACTGCTGAACATTACAAACCCAGCATATGTCAACAGTACTGCAAGTCCTCAGCAAGCACGTTGCAACTCCTCACATTTAATGGTAATGTATGCACACCTTAGTCCTTAGGAAAAAATATCATGTCAATTTGATGAGATGTCTCAAGATGCACAGCAGCCTAAACTTATGTCTGAAAATATCCTGGGCTTATAATTTAATTTCTTAAAAGTGCAGGACCTGAGTATCTTCATTCCATTTCTAATCCTACTGGTCTATTAATATATATGTGTCCTCACAGTAGAAAAGTAAAAGATTATACAGAACCTTTCACCTTTACTATCTGAGTAAGAGAACAACTATCTAGCTTGTCATGAAGACTTTGCTGTGCACAAGGAGTCAAAAGGAGAAATTCAGGTTGTCTGCATTAACATGTAAAGCAGTGCAATAGGAATAATCTGTAGAGTGATGGAACTGGTACCAGGGACCAAAGTTGACACTATCCATCGGAATACCTTACTTTGGAAGAGCTCCAGTCTGGCCATGTCAATGGCCATTAGAGGCTGGAATTCATTAGGAATGTCCCACATTGTACAGTTAAGTTTCATCTGACAAAACCCCAGTTTGTGCACTCTGTAATTATACCATGATGCAAAATAATGCATAGAAAATGAAGAGGATTAAGATATTTGCTTTTAAAGTTTCCCCCAATTTGAACTAGAATTTGAACCAAAGAAAAACTCCCACAATATTTGACGAAGCACATCACATATTTCCAGTTCTTACCCAGTTCTCATCCAGCAAAAAAAAGTGAAGAAAGAGAAAACTCACAAGCTTGTTCAGCACCTGTTGCAGCATCTCCTGTGTTTTCTGACACATAAATGAAGCAGAAAGTCATCACTTAAAAAGGTCTCAGTGAGTTGAGCACATGCTGAATCCAGGAGCTTGTTGTGACATTGCACAAGCAGGTATAATCTGTGACAGGGGCTTTTTAGCTCAAAAGTATGGCTATTTAGTAAATATGGCTCAGGAAGTCTTACTCTGTGACATGAAAAGAGAAATTTAGATTCAGGTTCAGCATTTATATTAAACAGCTCTCTCCTTGCTCTGTGTACCCATTTTGTTACCATCCATCTGATCTCCAAACTGAACAGGTGAGGTTGCATTTCTTCTTCACGAGACTAAAGCAACACATACCACACTGGTGAGCATTAAATAGGAATTTGTATATGTCCTTGAAGAAATGCCGAAAACCTCTGCCTGTAAGGACATGGAAAACTGTAAATGGTGAAAATAAATTTTGGTTGACAAGGGGTTGTAGGATGAGGCCTCTCTTCAAGGAAAAACCCCAATAAATTAAAGGTGACTTAAAAAAGTTTTGCTTTTAAAAGGAGATGAATCCAGAGGTCTGTCTCACCAGAACTGCATGTACCAGGGATGTCTCAACAGAAGTGTGCCTACCAGGCAACACGAAGAGCCTTCCTGCTTACAAGGGCAGAGGTGACTCATCTCCATGTTCTTGCACTGAAATTTCCTGAAAAAAATGAGTCTCATGCCCTTGTGATGCATGCCTTTGCCTTGCATCCTCATGTTTCATGTGATAAAACATCCCTGGAGGATTTGGTTGTTTCTCCAATATGATTTGAGCTGTAGCAGCATCTCCAGGAAACTAGGTGCTGCCCAGTGTTCCATCAGCCTTGCATGCAGTGGAGAGAGCACAGCCAGCCTGAGCAGCTGGGTCAGTGCTGAGGGGTCAGTGCCTTCTGAGATCCATGAGAGTAAAAACAGTTGAATCTTAAGATGAGATACATAAGGCAAAACTTTGTGGCCTCAGCCATTGGAGCGTAGGTGTATATTTTGGCCAAAACCTCGCTGAAGAACTCAGGATAAAGTTTGACTCCTTACACAGCATGGCAGAGAGAGAGAGGGAAATCAAGAGCAGGGCTGAGCCTGACTATTGGCTGTCTGGGTGTCAGGGTCTGCACCAGGGCATGTAAGTACTTTTGAAGCAATCCTGCAGTGAACAACAGAAAAATTCAGACTCTGCATGTGTGTCATCGATCATAGAACAGAGGTCAGAAAGCAGTTTGGGGTCATCTGGTCCCACTTCAATCCAAAGTCAGAGTTAGTTACTCAGGACCTTGTCCAGAGAGTTACTGAAAAATCTGTTCTCTCTCACAGAGAATTTTTTTCCTTCCTCTGTCCAAAGTACGCCTCTCTACAGCCTCTGCTTTTATCTTAAATTTTGCAATGCCTCACATTCACAGGTGCTCCTCCATCACAGGTGTGCTCATCACAGTTGGCCCCAGCCCCAGGACTGTCCCAAGCAGAGCATTTTGCATTTGTTTTTGTTGAATTTCAGGATGTTACAGCCAGGATGCACTCCCACAGATCCCCAGTCAGCCTTTTTTAGAGCAGACCTCAGCTAGTATAGCTAATGAAGGCTCACCAAAATCAGCAGCAAGACCATTAGGATCTGTCTTTGCATTTAGAGAAAAGTGCTAATGGCAAGGCAGTCCTCTAGAGGATGTCAAGAAAAAGAAAAAGGACGTGAAAAAAAAACATATAAACTGTCCCAGTCCCTTCAGTCTTTTCTTGGATGATTAGACAGAAAACTATGTTGTACTTATTCACTGGGTACCAGTTTCTTACAAACCATGGCTGCACACACACACTACCATTTATCAGGGCTAATGAAATGATCCCTGAAGCAAAGAACTCGAACCCTTGTGCTATGAGAAAAGCAGTTGTGCTATGAAACAGGAGGAAAGTGTCCCCTCTCTGGGACCAGCCGCTTGAGGGAGCCAAGATGACATCCACTAAGAGCCAGCAGATTACATAAGTATTTTTGAAGTGTTTCAGCTGTAATCACTGTCTTCTGTAATGTTAAATCTGTTGGGTCAGAAAACTCTGAGAGCTTCTGTCTCAGATTTAAATGGTTTTTAATTTGGCTTCCCAAATTAAAAAGACTACGCTCTGTTTGTGTGTAGTCTGTTCCCCTTGATAACTTTTGATGGGGTGTGTGTGTCTCAGTTTCCAATAGATTTGATAGCTGTTCAGAAAGCTTAACATTAACTTCTACAGATTGCATGAAAACAGACAGAAAATAGTCATGAAAATAGGTAAAGTGAGGTCCTTTTATGAAATCAGTTAATATAATTGGAAAAAACATACAACTTTTTGGCCTGCAAAATTTTCTTCTACTGTCTCTGTTTTAAACATTAGAGACTCCACAAAGGAGAAAGTTATAGGAAAGCACTTATATGCCATAGGAAGTCAGGATGCAGATGCTCATTTAGATATTACATAGTGACTTTTTCAATATGGCTCGACTTCCTCCCATGCCCTCCACACAACTCCCTCTCTCCAGGACCCAGGTACTAGTTTCTCCCATCTCATGAACTCCAGCTGCTATTTTAAACTTAAACCAACATTTTCAGGAATATTATGACTCCTAGGAGAAAGCTCAGTGATTTAACTTGTCCTGGTTTTTTAGCCAGTGAGATTTACCGTACAGTGAAGATTTCTCCATGGAACCAGGAGAATTCCACATCTTTGGATCCCACAAGAACTCTTGCCTTTCCTAATAGGACTTTGTACTACATGATTCAACAGCTCCAGTCTGAGGGTATTTGCATTCCAGCCACCTCAATGAACCTCCCTATGTGAGGGCAGTGGGACCTTATACCCATGGTGATCTTTTTCCCAAAGGACTCCAAGTCACGATATAAGCAAGGAAGAGAGAAAACTAGGAATGAAGGTAAGAGACAAGGGAAGGCAGAGCAACCTAAAAAGAGGGGGTTACGCGCAGTGCTTACCTAGCACCTAAAAGGACCACCACACCCCGCCCTCTCTGATTTGAGCAAGTTGTAGTCTTCTGTGAATGTGTTATGGATAAGACAGGTTCTTGCAAAGGCTCTTGAAGGAAAATGGCAAAACACTGTTACAGTTTTGTAAACCATTGTTCAAGTTTTCTTTAAAATGCTGTCCAAGTTCCAAAAATTATTGCTATAAGCCTGTGACAGTAACAACACTACCCTTTGATTTTATTTGCAATTCACCTCCATGTGTGCTGGGGAATGGGGTTAGAATTTTGGCAGCAGTGTTACTTTATGAGCTCTCATTTGTGTTTCTTTTTCCCTCAGGTGGATTTATTTCTTGTTCACATCAAAATGCAGAGACTGCTCCATCTATCAGGACCATGGCATGTAAAGGAGATGTTATCAAAATGCATCTTACATCCTGGCATGGAAAACTTGTGTCAGCAGAGACATTCAGCCAGTGGACAGAAAGACAAAGTTTTCATATTAACAGATACTGTACCAAATAAATCAATCAAAAATAACAATGAATTACAACAATGACATTATTACTATACACTGAAATACAGCAGCAGCAAGTCCAGCCTACAATGCCACTGCACTCCAAGAATAACCTCAGAAAGACCCCACCTGAGGACAGGAACAGGATTAGCACATAACAGAAGGATGATAATAAACATCATGCCTCTTGCCCAGAACGAACCTCTCTTCTGAAAAGACAGACGGTATTGGTTCAAGAGTATTAAAACCAGGAGCTTTTAAAAAAGACCTCATTTTGCAGTGCATGTATGTATGTCTCTCTCTCTCTCTCTCTCTCTCTCTCTTCTCATACCCATATATGTAAACACATGCACATATATAGTTCTTTCCTCACCACCAGGAAAGATGCAATGGCCTATAGGTAAAATACCTATACATGAAGCTTCATGGTATAAAAATCTGTCTTCTCCCAGCAGTTCCAAGTATATATTGCAGAAGCTGTTGCAAAAGAGTAAAAGTAAGCATTGGAACTATTCACCTTCTGCTGTCTTGTCCTTGTATTCAGGAAAAAAAAGTGCCTATATTTAGAAAGCAGAATTAACACTGAAGCAATTTTCACTAGTCCTTTAGTCTCCTCAAATATTATTTGTGGTATCTGCTTTCATGCAAGAGGATGGGGCCACATAAAAGTAATCACAAGGATGGAAATGTTCTCAGCAGGAGGAAAAGGGATTATCAAAAAGCAGAGGAATAAGACTTATGAATGTTTTGTACTCTTGGGCATCCGTATGCCATTTGAGCTATTTAGAGTGTTAACAGATAGATCTAAAAATAAAGAGTACATTATTTATTAACTTATTCAGCTTTCAAAAACAGGAGCTGCATATGTTTGTCTAATAAACTACATCAGATCACATCCATGGATATAAATTGGCTGAAATAGAAATCTGCAGATCTTTTTGAGGTCATTCAGAAATGCAGAGATTGAGTTACTTTTCTTATAGGGAAAATATATAGAAAAATATAGTGCCATTTATTAGTAAGTTTGATGGCACATCTACCACATCCTATATTTACCTTTGCCCAGCTTCCCCTAGGTAGATATGAGTAATTCCAGATTTTTTTCAGAACAAGACCTATCCGAAGGAAAATATGATTCAAGGGAAATATGACACCAGAGAGCAAATTAAATGGAGAAAATGAACCACTGAAGGCTGTTTGTTGAGATCTCATGACCTTCCAGCCCTTTGGCATGAGCAGAACAAACTGCTGAATGCACCAAAACATAAAGAGTTAATTTACAAGCAGGACAGCCTGGACCAGCTTTCTGAGGCCACCTTCTCATGAAGGCTGCATCCATATTTGCATCCTTGCCTAGCTATGCTGAATGGAGAGAGATTAGCAGGAGAGGCTGGAGTGATGGTTACTTGGTCTGTGATTTGATGTCTTTTTATGATCCAAGGAAAGAGGTTCACAGGCACCTGGAGAGGTCCGGTCTGTCTCCAAGCTGATCTGTATGGCAGGCCAGGTTCAGGGGCTAGGTGTGGGTCTTGAACATTGCAACGATTTTTGTGAGAATTAGACTTCAGTTCTGACTGCTCCCTGCTATCATTTAATCGCTTAAATGATAACTGCTCATTGCAACCATACACACAGAGCTTATATAAAAAGCATCAAGAGTTGAGGACTTCAGAGCCTGCTGTACTCTTCTTGGGCTGTTGGGATGGAAAAGGCACGGAAATGGCTCTCCTTTGGTCTTGATAAAAGGCATAGGAGTCAGAGTAGTCTCATGTTTTTTGTGGGTATAAATTAAGACTCCATTCTCACTCTTCCAACATCCTCCAGCCAGGCATCTCCCTCTCCCCATGCTAATCATCCCTTCCCCACATGATGAGGCCAACTCAGGAAAGTCTGGCTGTACACCAGCCCTGCCAGACATCAAGGGAATGAAGGCCAGAAAGAGAGAGAGCAAAAAAGCATATATCAAAATCATGGAGAAATCTTTTTCAAGGGGAAAAGTCCTGATGAAGAAGGAAACACCCAGACCATACAAAAGCTTATTTGGTGATGAAGTAGGAAGGGAAAAACTCTAATTCTCCTCAGCCCTTGATTCCAAGACATGCATTATATATTGTTTATTTACACAATTCTTCACCGCCTTTGCCACAACTTTTCTTACAACCTCACCTTGAAAATGATGCTGTGCATTAGCCTAGGGAACTAATCTGAATGCAATAGTGATGTCTTAGTGCCCATCAATAGCTTTCGAAGCCACTGGTTGATGCTAATTGCACTTGGCAAAATGAAGTTTCAAAAAGGAAGTTTTCACTAGTTAGTTAAAAAAAGCGGGAAACAGTGACAAAAATGCCAGTGGATGTATCAGGCTTCAAGCTAAACTCTGCTCATCCTAGAGCAAAGAGGCCTTTTACCTCAAGGCACAAGGTCTTAGCACAGGCTTCATATTTTTGCTCATGGGATTACTTATTTGTTTTACTTTTCTTTTCATTCCATGGTCTCCAGATGGCCAAAAACTGGTGTGAGATGCAATTGAAAGAAATTAAAACACATGACCTGCGTTTTAAAAGGAAATTCTACCAAAAAAAAAGAGGGACCAGGGGTGTTTTGAAATCATGAGTTTTATTTTTGTATTCTAAGAGAATAAGAAAAAGTTTGTTTCCTCTTCTACCTGTAAAATCATATTATTTCTTTGTTTTGAAAAGGTCACATCACCTGATGTAGTAATTGCATGCAGCTGTTATGAAATTGTTCCACATATTCCTGGAAAAAAAGCAGTAATTGGAAGACTTTTTGGATGTTATTACGTGGCAGGTACCTCCCAGGGACAACAACAATAGCTATTCATCTGGTGGCAACAGTCTCCCATAGGGAGCTTGGAGCTGCCTGCAGGAGCTGGTGTGGACCTGGGGAAGTTACGTGCTCCGGCTTTTCGCTGAGGAAGACAACACAGAATGCCCATGTTGGGACTAAGTGTCAATATATTAAAGGTAAAAAAAAAAAAGAGCCCCTCCTCTGTGTTCCCCATCACTGGCTGCAAAGCCCTGCTTTGGCAACCCTTCCCAAGCCCACAAAACTGTTCTTCAGTCTTCTCTCTCTCCTGGAAGGGTTGAAAAAGGTCAGGCTTTAAATGGAGCCTTGTATTTTATAACTCCGTGTTTATGAGTGTCTGTTCTGAGGGGTTGCAGAGAAGCAACATATTTTTTTCCCCAAAATGACTGAATTGAGTGTCACTAATTTCCGTGTCCTGAAGGCAGGCAAGAATGAAATGACTGGTAAATACAGGACCCCGCCCCCCTTCCCCTCCAGGGGAGTAAGTGCCAAAATAACCCATCTGAGGAGCTCCCTCTCACTGGTGTGCCACCTAATGCAAACCATGATGCCAGAGTTAATTGCAGCAGTCAGCTGTTGCATTTAATCCATGAGTCCTGCTCAGTTTAATTAACCTTTGGGGAATTAGCATTTTGTTGACTCACAGTACCTGCTTTGAATTTCTGGTAGTGTTATGGAAACACTGTGACTTGTTTCTCTCAGAAGAGAGTGATGCCCAAAGGCAATGCCTTTACAGAATGGTCTCTAGGCAGCAGCAGGCTGATCCTGGGTCAGAAGAGCCTGGAAGAAAACAAACCATACCTCTACTGGCACCTGAGTCATGCCCCACCATGCTGGAATTGCTCATTCACCCTCACCACAGGGTGAGGTGTGGGTCTTTACTCCTACCAGAGTCTTCTGAGCATTCTTCATACTTGTTCATCACTTTGTGTTTACAGTCATTTCCAAGCAACTCCTCCTAACTGGCAGGTGCTCTGGCTGCATTTACCAAATAACATCCATGTTCTGCTGCTGAAAAATCATCAGGTGACCACCTGCTGGTTGCACAAAATGATGCCCATCCTGGGCAAATGAAACCCACTGCAGTACCTGGCATGGACTTTTTCTATCCATATACACTGTTTCCTGGTGCAGTGAGCTGTTGGTAAATCCAAGGAAGTGTTGTCTGGCCAGGAATGAGACTTAAGTTTGGGTAAGCAATGTATGTCTTTGGGCTCGTAGGTATTCAAGAGCCAGTTTGGCCTTGGAATGGGAGTTGCTCAGGTTCTTTAAATCAGGTTGGCAGGAATACCTCCACCAAAAAGGCGTTTCCAGTCTCTCTGAAGAGGGCTGTACTGCCACCTTCTATCATGCCTCACGTTTTTGACCTACACCTAGTCTGTGGCTTTTCTCCCCTTTGCTTATCTCTGGGTGACATCTGAGGAACCACTGCAAGGGGCATGAGTTGGGGTTATTGCAGGGGGGCAAAGGGAATAACAGTCACGGAGGTTGTGGCAAGTCAGACTGGGGCTTGGGCTGAAAGGGAGTGATGCAACACTTGGGTGCAGGGAAGGGAGGTAATGTCAATGCTGAGTCACCAACCCTGGAACGATTTAAGAGACCTGTAGATGTGGTGCTTAGGAACATGGTTTAGTGGTGGACCTGGCAGTGCCGGGTTAATGGTTGGACTTGATCTGAAAGGTCTTTTCCAACCTAGATGACTCTAGGATTCAATGGTGTGGCACTGGCTGGTTGCAGGCTGAGGATACTGGACACAAGAGGTCTGTGAACGCTGCAAAGCACTGCTGAGTGGTGTCCACATTAGCATAACCGACTGCTCCCACGTCTTACTACCACTTACTCTTTGTCCTGTTTTTTCCTGATTCAGCCACCACAAACATATCTGAGAGGAAACATAGCTGGCCAAAGTGTTAGTCCCAGAAGATGGGGGAGCCCAGCCCAGCCTTGCCAGCTTGTACGTAGCTCCAGCAAGGGTAGTTGGCCTGGCCTCACCAGCAGAGGACTCCCAGGACCAGCTTAACCAACCCCGCACCATGAACTGACCTCCTACTATTCTCCATGCCAAATGAGTCCCAATCTTTGCACCTGCGGATTAAACATCACCTGTCTGGAAATCTTCTGACCAGGCAGTTGGGAGAATATCTTAAGAACAGCAGCACACAATGCACTCTCAGCAACTCCCTTTGCAGCAGGTTGACCCTGGTCTCCTATCATCCACTCCATGCTTCACTTTCTCCCCTGTCTTTGAAGAGTGTTGAGAACAGAGGAAAATCAATGTGGCTTTGTGAAATAATTGTGGATTTTGTTCTGAGCAGAGAACTGAAAAAGCACATTATAGATATTCTGGATCAATAGGATTCATGCAACATTTGACCTTCTCCTGTTAGCTCTCGTACTAATGCACTTTCATCTTTACCTCTGATTTGGGGGTCTTTAATGGGATCTACTGAAAAAAATGGTTTTCTGTGGAAAGCATAAAAGGGTATAATCTGTGAGAAACAGGAACTACTGGTTTTCACATAATCATACAAAATTATCACTTTCCCTTCCCTACTAGAGATCTATAAACTTCTTACTCAGAGAAGTCTGACTGTAATTTAAGAGTACAAATAAGAAACACAAAATACAAAATATAAAAAGGATGGATTTAGGTTATTTAGAAAGCTGATGCATAGACATTCAGACATTTTCCTGGTAATTTAGCAGTCACTTCAGGAGACAACATAACATTTACACTTTGCAGCAGAAAAAAGCAAAGCAGCCTGCTATCAAAGGAGTTGTCTCCAGCACATTTTCTGACTGAGGTTTGATGGTTTTTTTTAATCCCCTCTCCAGGTGTATCAGTCTTGGTGTGAAACAGAATAATTACTGCTGGTTTGTAAGAATAGGTGATAATTTGAAGCACATCCTGGGCTCTTTTTCTTGAGGATATTTAGTTGAAAAACTGTTCTTTTCAACTGCAGTTTTCAATATTGCTAAATTACTATACCATTCAATATAGGAGTGATTGATTTGCTGCTATGTTGTTTGAGACTACATTTACGTGACTGCTTGTGTATTTACACTTCTTGGAAAATTCTTTGGCAGCAAATGATACCATTGATTTCATACCAATTTGTTATTTTACAAGAAAGTTAATATGGCTTAGTTTGACTCTTTCTGTTCTGCATTTACAGGGGCTGAGGGTTCAAAAGAGCCCTTGCTTCATCTAGGTGATATGTTTCCTATAAACAGAGCTGGTCACAGTTTCAGACTGAATTTGTAGTAGTTACTTTGCCAGGAAAAACATTTTGTCATTTGTTTGTTTTTGTAAATAAACACAAGGTTTGATTCACCAGTCCACCTACACTCTGTTTTGTCAGTGGAGCCACAACAGAAGAGCACTGGTTTTATAAATGGAGAATCAGGCTTGCTATAGTCTATTGCTAAACATCATATCTTTTCCAGTCCCTCTAGCTAATAAAATTCTTTATTTTACAGTATTATTCATCCCTCCCTGCCCTCCTCCAGTCCAGAATATTCCCTATAGTAGCCTGGGTCAGAGTAGAGGTTTGCATCTTAACAAAAGCAATGGGTCACTTCTCTTCCAAAATCCAACCAAGACATCCCATCCCATTGCATGTTTCTTACTAAGAAGCATTTGGCTGGGTTGTTCAGGCCTTAGTTTTTCACCTAAAGATGCAAGGAAAATCCTAGCTGAGATTATAGTGCTATCTACATTAATTATGTACCTAATTGTCATTGCTCTGGAAGAAGAGACAACCCCCTGAGCTCCCTGGAGTTCAGGCTTATTTGATGCTCGTCTGCACTGGCTCCTTCTGCTCGGTTGGCCACGACTCTTACCCTGCCAAACCTCTCTAGCCCTGTGGCAGGGATGAGGCTTTCAGGAAATCCTTTCTGAACATCAGCCATAACAAAAAAAAAAAAAAAACCACCCAAACCATTAGCATCACACTTGGCTGTGACTGCTTGGGTTAAACTGCTCTACCTTCCTGCAACATTTTATTTGTGACCTTTTGCATTTTATTTCACACGGTCCTTCAGTTAAACAACAGCAGAGAGCGTATGAAACTGAAGGCTGCTTTGGAGGTGATGGATGAGGCTCCCCACGCTCCCCACCGCTTGCAGCCCATGAGTCATCTGCTAATTTCCTCAGCTAAAACTGACAGACAATTACCTGGCATTTCATCACGGCCAACCGGATTTTTTTTTTTTTCCCAGAGCTCACTGTCTGTCTTTTGATAGCAATGACTACAAAAACTGCTGCCTAAAACATTGTCTCTCAAAGCTTTAATATTTTATTGTTATTGCTTTGAGTTCTTGCTGCACAATACCAGGCATCTTGCATCTTTGCTGCTCCAAATCTTTTCCTGTATCTGCTTCTTTACAGCACATTACCCAAGAACTATTCTGTTAACTGCATTATATAAGTACTGGAATAAATCATGTTATTGATGAGTATTTTTGAAGGTCTTTTTTTTTGTAAATGTAACTCAGCGACTCTCCCAATTGCTTCATTATTACAGAAGATGATGTTTAATGTAAGTGTGGTATTTATAGTTTCACGCAATAACTAACAAAAATCTCAGAGCTTCCCTGTCCTCCGAATCCTTTGACTGGACTCTCAGCTTCACTAGATGGAGTGTTACACTGTTCAGCAGATAGACCAAGGGCCAGAGGTTCCTTTACCCCTCCATAGGAAGGTCTTCCTCTTCGGATGGTCTAGACCTGTAGTAAATCCCTCCTCATCATGCCTGCTGTTAGGGGTAGCCCTGTACTCTGTAGCCACAGGCCATGATGACACCACTGGCAGATCCTGCCCATCACTGGGGCCACTGGCTTCTCATGGCTCAGGGACTGGGGGACTTCACTGACCATGAGGTGGCCAAATGTGTGACTGGGACCAGCTTCAGAGACTGTTGCCCCAAACTGAGGAGCCTATATAAGCAGGGCCATGGCTGTGAGGAAAGGACCTTGTACTCTCCCAGTAGCTGATATAGGGGAAGATTTTTAGGGTCACTCTAGTTCAAACTAAAACTCAAAGCAGAGAATAACTGGCCTGGGATCTACTGTTATGAAGGCTGTAGGATGTTTCATGCTCAAGGAGAAAGTCTTCAGTCACCCTTAGGACTTTCAGGAGATTTTATAATGGTCATCTGATATTCAGTTTTGACTCTTTTCAAATTGATCAAATGTTCTATTCTAAAATACAAGATCTTCCCTTGCAGAGATTCTCCCCCTTTGAGAAATGATGTACCACACCATTTTAAAAGGCAACATCTTCTTTGGTAGGGTAAAGAAAGTACATTCTGCCTAAAGAAGCTGTGGATGCCCTGTGCCTGGAAGTGTTCAAGGTCAGGTTGGATGGGGGCCCTAAGCAACCTGGTCTAGTGAAAGGTGTCCCCATGACAGCGGGGTTGGAACCAGATGATTTTTAAGGTCCCTTCCAACCCAAACCATTCTATGATTCTACAATCCTACATCTGGGCAGCCAGTTCCTGATGCCAGGAACTGGTGATATTGTCCGTTCCTAGGAGAGCCCTGAGAATCTCAAGTTATGTGGTTTGATTTTATCATGTTGTCTATATGAAGCCATCTCCCCCTAAGATTTTTAACATTTTGATATGCTAAATCCCTATTATTTGTACTGCATTGGTTAGCTGTGAATACAGCTATGAGAAGAGACCTCGTAGCCCTGGTAGCTGGTAGCTGTTGCACATGGCCACGTGGGCTTCAGAACCTAAAAAGGTTGTGTCTTAGAATGGACAAGTACTTTAGTCTCTACTGCTCAATACTGTTTCAGGTTAGAATTTATCCCTGGCCATCTTTAAAACCATTTTTCTTTCTTGGTGTTTATTTCCTCACCTTCTTGCATAATTGCTAGAGAACAAGCATATCTACCCTAAAAGGGCCCTTTTCCTCCTTGATGGAATGTCTCCATCCCTCTGTCTGTCCTTGTGGCCCCATCTGCACATGCATCCACTGAATTGCGACTTCAACACTGCAATCAGAGCTGCAGAAAATACACCAGGCTTTGGTCTCCCTACTGAAAACACCTGGAAGATAAATCTTACAGTGAGGCATAAAATGTAGAAGAGCGCAGAAATTAACTAAATCAGGCAAAATTTGGGAGTAAAAATATGATGTTAATTAATCTCTTCTCAAAACCTACACACACCTCTTGCTCTTGGCTAGATCTTAGCAGCTGGCAAGAACTCAGATGCTAGAAACATTTCCTGTTCTTATTTACTCAATTAAAAATAGTCATCGGTGTTAAACCATCCTAACACTTCAACCTAGCACTTTTGCATTCTGTATATCTGCATATATAAACATGTGTAAAATATATGATATTTATATACACATATATGTAAAACGCTTATTAAATATGTACATGAACATATAAATATGTGCGTATATATATGCATACACACACACACACAAACAAATAAGCACATGTAAATGCTTCATGGTGCTATTTTGCATGAAGTAGTACATGCAGCCAAGAGCAGGCACATAACAAGTTCATGTGTTACGTGCCTCACACCAGGAAACTTCCTTGCAGAACTAGTGGCTTATCTGTATGATGTTCACTCACTCCAACTTCTGTAACTTTACAGAACTTGAGCTGTCACTTAAACTGCCTTAAACTAAGGTGATTAATTCCTCTCCCTCCACCTGCAATTCCAAAGCACCACTTTGTAATAGTGCAGGGTTCGTAATCATAAAGTATTGATGTCACAAGCATTTATTGCTAGGGTAATCAGAGGAGGAAAGGTTACTGTCTGTGTGTGTGCCCATTCATATGTATGACTTCTGCCTATTCTTTGTGTCTCTCCCTTTGATTCCCCAACACATCAAAAGGCTTTTGGGGGACCCAGCTGAGCAGCCACCTGCAGTGAGGAGCTGCTCCAAGATAGTTTGGCATCTTATCACAATGGCATAGAGAAGGCAAGTGGTCTTCCCAGCTGGGCTTTCTGAAAAGGACTGCCTAAAAGCAATTGTTTAAATTTCAGTGCTCCCCAGGAAAATGTTGAGCCCTTCCTTTAATGTGTCTGGTTTTGTTAACATGCTGTCCCAGGCTGATGAGTGGTGCCAATCCTCTATTATTTCATACAGTCTCAGTGCTCTTGTATGCCTGCCAAGCACAAGGGGTGGCCAAGGGCAGTGGAGAGGGAACTGGATGTGTCCCTCTGGTCATGTTCAAGCCAAGCCTGGCTGTGGCTTAGAGTTGCAAAAGGAGATGCTCTAGGCTACAGCCTTGGCAGAGCATCTCAGTGGATTTCTGCACCACTCTGCCTTCATTTCTCCCACTTTTCTAGTCTTTGAGACACGCAATGCTGAGAATGTCCTTGCCCCTTCTGATCAAAACCATGCCTCTGTATCAACCCAGAGCATGACAGATCCTTAAACGTGATGAATCCACCCAGACTCATCTTATTTTGTGGATATCCTAGATCAAATAAGGGCACAAAGGTCTGAGAATAGGAGGTTACCAAGGAGAACAAGGCTAATAGGAGGGCACCAACCAGTGCAAATCAGCCTTTCACACATTGTGGTCCAATGCAACCATTTAGTGACTCCAGTCAGATGACGACCACATCCTTCTCTGACTCATTTTTATTTCTGAAACCTCTTTTCCTCTAAACTGGTCTATGGGCTGTGTGCACAGTTGGGTCACTTCTACAAGGACTGCTGCTGACCCTGGCAGACTCGAAGCAGGAGCGTGACTGTACTCCAGGGTGAAAATAAACCTTGCCTTGGTAAATACAGCACAATGAAATAAAAAACAAACAAACAAACAAAGAAAAATTGTATGAATTTGGCGACTGATCTTCTTGGAACTGGCTTCAAACCCACCAGTGATCAAAATCAGAATGTTTGTGGCTGTAACTTATAAGAACGGAAAAATACTCTTGTTTAAGGAAGCTCCATTCTCTATAAGGGCCTAATGCAAAGTCTGCAGGAATAAGAGGGAAGCATTTACTGACTCTAATGAGAGGAAGGCAGAGGGTCTGATGGCTGTAAGTATTTTTTTCATTTGTCCAAATGAATTTAGACAAAAAAATTAATTTTTGTCTTCAGGAGGAAAACGTGTGCATTGCCCGACATGGCTGATTCTAAACGCTGAGTGACTGTGATCAGAACCTGTGCCATTGTTAGTGACATGAATAAAAATCAGGAGTATGAAGCAGAGACATAAGATTCAACACTTTTTGTAGACAGCCAAAACAACAAATGTATGGAGAAAAACTAACAAGATGGGGTTCAGAAGTACAGAAATACACAATTATTTCAAGTCCTGTAGAAAAAAATGTTATTTTAAATGAAAAATAGTAACTTTTCCATTTTGGAAGGGGATACACACAATAGCCTCCAAAACTACACTCTCAGCATATATATATATATATATATATATATATATATATATATAAATATCTATGAAATGCTTAAGAATCAGACAGAAACATTATTCCTACTATCCTCACAGATGTTGTATGGATTAATATGGTCCCTGAATCACAGCCTCAACAGAACTCTCTTAAAGACAACCCTTCAGCCCAGTGGGCAGAGCCTGGCTTTGTGCCCATCTGGATGAGCCTCTTCAGCAAAGTGAATTTCTCTGAAATTCTGTCCTGAGTGGATGTGTTCCTAAAACAGGGCTGTTGGAAAGAGATCTTTATAGCTCTCCTTCACTTTCCCAGCTGGCTTCACAAGAGTGGGATCAAACCCCATTTGTAAAAAGGGAAAAAAGGAAGAAGCCTATTTAGAAACACCCAAGCTCCTTCAGTGCTGCATCTGTGCCAGTACCAACTCAATCCTTTCTCAATGGCCCATACCATTTACAGAGTTTTCACTACTGCCTTTTCAAATGTCACACCATGGCTGTAATTTTGGCTTTGATCACAAGCTAGGCTGAATTGCCATTGAAGGATGTGGTAAAATCATCCCTCACACCAAACAGGCCCAGTTCAGCACAGCTTAAACACAAGAAGAGAACATCACCCATCACAGCAGACACCCCACTTTCCTAAGTACAGTATCCGGAGCCCTTCACTGATGATAGGTAGTTTTTAGGCATTTGCAGCACACAGAGGTGACTTATTTTGGGATAGATGGGTTAAACCCCACTCTCACCTAAAGGAGCCTGTTGAAAACCTTGCAAAGGCCCCACAGAGCATTTCTTTCTTGAGACATTTCCCCAGAGGAGAAAGCGGTTTCCGAAAGGAGGAGAAGAAACAATGAAATCCTTGGAAGCATACAAAGCATTAATAATTAAACGGGGTACTTACTAGCAGTGATTAAAGTAACTCAGAAAATTAAAGATGTTTCTTCATAAAGTTCTGTACAGTGCAGTTTCCAGTTAATCAAGGCAGCAAAAATGTTTTTAGGGTCCAGCTTTGAACACAGCTATAGTTTGCTACTATTTTATTACTTGTTGTTGTATGTAAGGTTGCACAACACATAGAGAAGTCACTGTTTTACCACGCCAGGGCAGTGAAGAGATGTAAGTCATCTGGTTTTTTTTTTTATTATGTGTTGATGAGCCTGTTGCTCATCAATATTTTTGCACTATGCAAAATTAGACCATTTAGTCATATGTCCACCTCTCATCTAGTGCTAATAAAAGGCCTGGCAGTGGTATCACAGCAAATCAAGAGTATATGTGTGGGGACCAGTCAGCTCCATGATATCACCCACGCAACGTCTGGAGTAAAATGGCACCCACAGCACACACCATTCCTGACGCAAGGCCACATCACAGTACCGAGCCCAAGTGGTCTCATCAGGATGTCTCCTTAGGCACAACCAAACTTTCCTCTCTGCTCTATCTTGATCCCAACTGGTACTTTCGCGCGTCTGAGCATTGTGAGGTTGTATTAAATGTTTGAGGTTCAGGGCCAAGTCTACATCTTACAAGAGCTGGAAATTCCCCAGGCTTTGGCCACTCTTTATTCGTGCAAACACAACCACCAAGGAGAGCCGGGGTGGGTGGTCACCCCAGCGACCAAGCAGACCTCCCACACCAATGAGGCTGCTGGGGAGTGACAATGGATGGAGGGGTCAGCAGTGCACAGCCTGGGAGAGGCTTCCTTTCCCAGAGCCACACCAGAAGTCTGCCTGACCCCTTCACCGGAGTTGTCCATCCCACTTGGCACACAGGAACTTCATTTGGGCCCCACATAACACACGAGGAGTTACAACCCCCTTTAAGACCCTCCACTTGGACTTGGTAGTAAGTGCATTTTCCTGCAGGACTTTGCACCAAGTACAGTTCTCAGCAGGACTTAAATGTAATTGCTATTTACAGAGCAGTCAAACTGCAGAGGGCTTTTACAAGCAAACAAGGATGAAAACATGCCTACCCCAAGTGTTTATGGCTTCAGAGGGAATAGACAAGCTGTCTTCTGAGGTTGGTTGAGATTTTCTAGGGGCAGAGCCAGTGCCTCCCCACAGGGACAGGACATTTTGCTGTGCTTTAGGGAGAGGGGTACACAGCGGCACTCAGCCTACAGGATCTTTCACACGGCAACCTCCAGGGCTGCCTGAGTCTGCTCTGCAAGGCCAAAAACTGGCCCCATGCCTGGAGTGCTGCTTTGGACTCTGAAGATAAATTCTGGGGATGGGCATCTCAGCATTCCCAGGGTTATTTCTGCAACACCCACCTGGCAAGGCAGGCTTTTACAGAGACTTTAAAAGTGTTTTTGGTAATAGCAGGCACAGCAATGATTGGGACTTCTCTCTCTGCACCTCCAGATTTTAAAGCCTAAACTGTATTGTGTTCCCCTCTTCCACCCCTCTAACAAGAATACCAGCAATCATCAGCACAATGGTGCTTTCTGTTTTCTGATGAGCCTGTGAAGGAAGATAAACTGCAAAATGAATGGAAATTTAGCACCCAGGCAGAAGAGTTTCTCTGCTTTTTTTAAAATATCAACTGTATTTTGATTAATGTAAGTCAATCCATCCCCTGACAGACAGGGGGGTGCTGAGCCACACCAATGGAGCCAACATGCAGCAGCTGCCTTCCTGTTATTTTCATCTCTCTAAAGCCTCCCACACCTCTCATGCAGACATTCATTTAACTCTGCTTGATTCACAAGTATAAAACGGGGGGGGGGAATGGGTTTGGACTGATGCTATAAATAGTTCACAGCCAGCTATGGGTGAAAATCAGAGAGAACAAATCTCCAGCCTCCATATTTTAAGCTGAAGTAGTTTATCAGGAGAGGGAGAAGTAAATATTTGGAGTGAGGGGGGAATTAGAGAAGATGGACCGTGTGTGATAAAACTAGTTCACCCTTTGCTTAAGAGGTAGAGGCAAATGTCTGGGGATGGAAGCCCTACCAAAGGCCATTCTCACTTGGAGGCATTACTGGAGCTGGGACAATATTGATTGGCTAAGGGTGTATCCCAAACAATTCTCAGTGACCCAGGCTTTGCTATCCAGCCTCACCCTGTGCAGTGCAACAGAACTGTTTGTGAGGGCTCTACTCCTATGGGGAAAAAACAGCTACTCTCCATGGGGGGGAGGAGCTGGTGCAGTGTCTTGGAACAAAAAGTTTGGAGTCTGAAAGCAACTCGGGACTTGGGAGCTCACCAGTGACAGCTTATCTAGGGACTGTTATAGGAAATGATAAGTTATCAGTAACTTTTCCAGGGACATATCTCATGACATCTGGCAAAGAATCATACAGCTTGTGAATTCTACAAGTGTAAAACCCCTTATGAGCTGCCCCAACCCGCACACATTCCCTCCTGCTCAGAGCAGGAACTCACACCAGCACTCAAGAATCCAGGGACAGCCTGGCTGAGGAAGGACCATTGAAAACCTGAAGGTAGAACCCACTGAAATAGGTAGATTCATTGTGTTACTAAAGATTATTGGCAAAAATAAAGCTAAATTTAAGACAGAGTTTATGTTTGAAAACATGATTATAGCCACATGGTTTGCTCCAGTATGAAACACAGCTAGCGTTTAAGCTGCAGCTATAGTAAGGAATGGCAAGATTGGCTTGCTGGGGATGGACAATGCACAGTGAGGATTTTGATAGTACATTTCATTAAAAAAAAATTCAGTCCTTTCTGAATACACAGTACAACAAATATTTGTGTTGTTGTTTATAATTTTCTCTGTCCATTTCCTAGCCGTGAGGAATAGGCCGCCTGGCCTAGACTTGAAATACGGACAGTTTAGGGTTGCTTTCACAGAGTCCCAAAAATGCTGGCTGCTGCACCACTGGTACAGCAGTTCCACATCTCTGACTCTCCCTCAGATACTGGTCTAAACCAGACACTTAATCTAAGGTTCTCAGGAACTTCTTCCAGCGTGTAGAAATTTTTTACTAATGTCCATCCTGAACTTCTCATGCCACAGTTTGCTGACGTTATCCATCCTAGCTCAGATAAGAGTATGAGGAGCAGAATGCAAAGATCTAATTCCAACAGAGCAAGACTTTTTCACGATTGCCTTGAATTTCTTACATCTAAATTTAAAGTACCTAAATAAGTAGTCAAATAATTTGAAACACCTAGCTAATGACATGCCCATAGCAGAAATATCATGGAAACTGAATATAGGGGACTAAATTTAGGTCAGTACAAGAAGAACATGAAGTGCAGCCAGCCTCTTCATTTTCATTTTAGCTTTCTGTTTCGCATTTTTCAGTCTTTCCATTCTCCTGGTTTGCTTCATTGATCCCAGAATTCATATAGGTTTTAACTTCAGCTATCCAGGACCTGGAGAAAGCAGCTTTTCAATAGGGGCCACCAGCCTTTGGGATCCTCCTTCACTGATCGGTTGTTCATCTCTGAGCTCCACAGAGGGCGGGGCTGATCAGCAGAGAGGAGGCACAGCTCCTCCAGCTCCTCTCTTGTGGACTTCAGTAGCATTTCCAGGCAAAGGCCACCTCAGAGGTACAGCAAAGGAGAGGGCCACTTTGCAACTGGACTCCCTAAAGCCTTGGGTAACATAAGTAGCATTTGTTACTGATGCTGCAGCTGCTATTATTGATGATAGTAAATAGCAATATTAGACTGAATAAGGATTTCCAGAGACGACCCTCAACAAATAGTGAGCAGATAGGTAAAAGCTTAAAAGGCAAAGGTCTCCTGGGGTAAAGGAAGCCCATTCAACCTAAGCAACAGATGATATTTGGAAAGTAAATATTTATAATTAGAGAGCCACCCCCTCCACCTTGTTTTGCACCTCAATTAGACAGGGGTGAGTAAGATGGTAAGAAAAAAAAATGCGATCAAACTGCAATGAAAAAGAGTGGATTGATTATTTAGATTTCTTCTGATAATGCAACTTGCAAATAGAGCTTGTCTCCTCTCATTTTCATGACTTGGATGCTTACGGAACTGTGGGACTAGGATTGGATACCAGTTGCATTTAACAAGATACTTCATATGCTGTTTGGATTTCACAATGTTTGTTCAAACATAAGATGAATTAAAGCAAAAGACAGCGAGAAGCTGCTAACAGTTTACTTTTTAAAAAATAAATTAATTATTAACTTTTTATTTTTGCTTTCTGGTTCTTTCAAAGACTCAAGTTACTCTCCTCATCTAAGTCTATACTAGCTCCAGTGATGTGGTTTTATTATAGCATCAGCAAAAATCTGTTAGCTTTTCCTTGTCCCCAAAAGGCTGCACCACTCCCTGCTCTACTAAAAGAATTTGGGGTCTAGGGCACAAATACAGACAGCAGCACAAGCCCTCCTAGCCTGGGCAATGCAGGCTGAGCTGTTCTGTTCTGCCCACAGGGAGCTCCAGCTGGCAGCAGCTTCACTGCTGGGGCAGCACAGCTGGTACCACCTCCTGCTCATCCCACCTGAATCATCACATGCTGAAACACTGGACAAGATACAACTCATCTTGAAGGTTAAAACAGAGGTGAGGAAAATTTTCCAGCAAGTGCTTGGTTTCCTACTGTCACTACCAGTGGTGCACACCCCTTAATTAGATAACCTGAAATTTTTTGGCGCTGAAGAATAGCTTGTTCCAACTTTCTGAACAGTAATTGTAGGTCCCTTGGGACCAGCTTGGCTTTGTTGCTTTGCAGTCTGTGCCACTGCAACTCATTTGAAAACTAAGCACACCAAGGAGAGCTGAACTGCATCTGTCCATGCAAAGTACATACATGAGGTCTCCTGCTTTTGTTAGCAATATATTATCAGCAAAATTTCTTTCTTTCTTCCTTCCTTTCTCATAAAAGTCTGGCTGGTTTACAGATGGATGAACCCACTGAAAATCCAAGCACCTGAGCCCGTGGTTCAAAGTCATATTGTAGCCTTTTGCAGTTACTGTATGAAACTTCATGACAGGAATCACTAGAGGAAGGTAGGGCAGTATAGAATTTTTTAATATAAGAGTTAGGTAATTTTCCTGGATACAAAGAAAACTGTTTCAGGCTTTTGGTATTTTTGTTTGTTTGTTTGTTTTTTGTTTTTAATTCAAATTCTCTATTGCACACAAAATTTTATAAGCATAATTAATGTTCTGTCCAAGGCACTCAGCACCGGGCTTACCTGTGTTCCCATAGGAACCAATGAACATTGCATTGACCAAGTGGAAATAAAATAATGTTGCAAACTTTACTGAGATGCAGCACCCAGATATCCATCTCGTAACATTTGTAAGACGAGTCCTACAATTAAACCTGCAAAATAGCAAATAGAAGGGGCCAACAGTCTTCAGCCATCCACTGGGAGTGAGACCAAGCAGACACTGCTATATACATTAACCTCAGTGACCTGAGCATGAGAACTGCTAGGGAACAAAAATGCAGATTGATATAAAATGATGTAATGCTCACCACGATGGCAGAGCCCTCAGACCAGAGTTACAGTTAGGTCCAAAAGCTTCCCTGTGCCACAGCAGGGAGGCTCTTCCAGGACATGAGACATTTGTGTCTCTAAGGCTCACCCCAGGTTGCACTGGGACCAGTTTTGAGGTTGAAAGCACAACCCTGCTGTCACCTCCTGGTGACAGGAAAACATTTGGCTGCAGAGGAGCACATGTGGTCCTGCAGTCCACCAGTACAAGCTATGTCTTACAACCACTGCTTTCCCAGTCACCTCCACTTATCCCAGTCCTTCAGATGAAGAGCTGCACTGGCAAATTCTTTTACATTATTTTTGCTGTGAAGATGGTACATCCACATCGAATTCTTTCACGCAGGTTCCCTTGAGTATGACTTTGTAGAAGAATGTGCAAAAGTGTATATTTCTATATCTAGGGATTTTAAAAAAAATGTAGCTTTGCACTGAAATTAGAAGAAATTAGGAATTATATCTACAAAAGTAAATTTTAGTTAACCTTGACAAGACTACTCGCTCTGCGAACCTGGAGCTAGATTTTATGAGATCCAATCTGTAGTCTATAAAATCCTCAAGGTTGATCAGTTTAAGTTTTGCTTTTGAATACTTGAACCTACAAAGTGCAAAAATGGTCAGATCCTGCCCTGCTGTTCCCAATATTTAACACAAAGTAAAACTGAATGAAGTAGAGAGGGAAAAAGGCACCTGAGGACAAGCAGATTCAAATTAATGTGAAATAAAATCTATCCTCAAGCTCTCTGCAGTGAAGTAGCCAAGCATCCTCTGCTTTTTCCAAGAGAAAAAATGCTGGACTTCCATGTGCAGAACAGAATCCAAGCACTGTTGCTATCACAGCACACCTGCAGCACTTGACAACAGCTGATCAGGGGTTACAGACCTGGTTGGCAGTTACAGTGAGGTACTGAAGAAAAAATAAAAAAAAAAGAAAAAATGTATTTCTAAAAGGGAGGAAAAAAAAAGGAGAAAGAAGAAAGCTTAGCTGTTATTAAGATATTATCACCTTTTAGGATTTTGTCTGTCAACAGCTTTCTGGAGATGTTATCACAAAACCTGTGCTGTGTAACAACCGCCAGGAAGGCACAGATGTGTTCAGTGACAGAGCCTATCAGACACATGTTAAATCCTAAGTGAACCTCCAATATTTCACTGTAGCTACTTTTGGGTACATAACAGATGCAGAATGAAGCCTTTTCTCTATTCAACTTGTTCCATAAAACTTTCTCTCCCTCCACCAATCTAATGTATTGCATTGGCTTCTCTGATTCTTGTTCGTTGTTGTTGAACTAAGTTCACACGCTACAACACACCCAACAGGTCACTGGCAGTAATTAAGTTTGTTATTAAATGACTGACAGCCACTGCCACAGGGAGGCAAATAGAGATAGATGAGAGGAGGACAGGCAGTGGCTGATGGACTCCTCAGCACAGATCGTCTTTGCATTGCGCTCAGCTTTCAAAATGTGAGGTCTGTATGTTCTGCCGGCCCCTTACAAAATGCTCTCGGTACCAGGAGTGCACAGAACCAGGCACAAGCAGGGGATTACTTAAGTCAGCTAATAGGAATCACCAAGGATGGGGCTTAAATTTAAATCCCGCCCTTCCTTAATCATGGAATGAAAGCCTAGCTGCAGGCAACCAGCAGGCACTTTCCTCAGAAAATAATTCAGTGCCTGAATTCCTCTTCTGAAGATTACATGCCTGAATTTCTGATTTCAAGAGGGTTGCTTATCTTTTCAGCTGGGTTAAAGCAGGCTCACCACATGTGTGGGGCATCTTTATCCCCTCCATCTTCCTCCGACCTTGCCCTCCTGGTAGTTCATCTATCTGATTTCGTAAGGTTGCTCTCTCAGACGATGTCCAAGCTGGATCCTTTTAACACAGTCTTTAGCGACAAACACTTCCTAGATTTACTACTCATGTCCATCCTGGTTTTACAGTCTCTTCCCTTGTTCCTGCCAACCTGCAGCACGAATCCATGCCTCTCTCCTGTCAGAACTATCAGAACTGCTTCTCTGCAAATTCCTCAGTTGCTCATCACCACACCATGTCCCCAAGTGCCTGCAATGCTGGGCTCCTCAAGCTTCTTATGCACATCTTCCTCCTCACTCCCTCATCCCTCTCCATCAGTTTTTAGGTATGTTGCTCTCAGTGCAGCACAGCTCTAAAAGGTGCCCAGTCCTCAGCTGTCAGGTGTTTACTCTCTTGTCTTTCAAAACCCTTTCTTAGCAGTCCCTGTTTCTCCAGGACCTCACACACACTTGTCGTAGGTCGAGTTTCATTTAAACTCCACAGGCTGTGGGATAAATCAGTATAGTGACATCTCACAGACTTGTGCTCTCTTGAAGCCACTACTTACTAGTATAAATTTAAAGACACATAATAGCATTTGGAAAGATAAGGGTCTGGTTGTAAAAATACTTTTGAATAACTAGGCACTAGTAATTCATTAGGTTTCTTACATATGAATTAACAGATAAGATACAAGTTTATAAAATGGCAATTATTTTAACTTGACATTTAATAACTATGAAACTTTTTCAAAATCTCTCTGTGCTTGAAAACATTCAGTTACTTTTGATCATCCACAATAAACCTCATTAAGTGATTAAGAGAAGCTGACCAGTTAAAGCACTGGCTTCAATACAAACAGATGACACCACTTGATGATATGTCTGACACAGTCTGCATTCCAGACAAAAGCAAGTTTTCTGTTCACATCAAAGCACATATTTTGGACATCAGTAAACATAGTAGATCTGACTGGGGGGATGTACAACAGGGAAGAAGGCCAATGCTTTTGCTTACATGTCTACGCTGAAGTTTCAGGATTTTTCTTCTTCCTTCAAAGAGTGCAGAGAGCAGACTTTCACCAACTGGAGCAGTTGCACTGAACTGTAAACAGGCGATGCTTGAAAGCCTGTCACTGAGTCTGCTGATCAGAAATGAACAAACAGCAAGCGCTGAAGGACAGGCACGTACACACACTCAGTGCACACACCTTTGTGTTGTTTGGATTATTCAGCTACTAACTCAGAGATGGTAAAAATTCACAGCTCTGAGAGCCACTGTGCAGAGTACTTAGCAAACTGCTTCCGAAAGCACTTCTTGGCTTTTCAATAGCATGAGAAAACAAAGCCCCCCTGAAACTCCTTCCATTCTGTGTGTACGATCAGGGTGGGCAAGTGTCCTCAGTGCACCCCATAACAGGTAGGCTTCAGCACCAGCATCATTAAATTGTCCAATAGCTTTGTATAACAAGGCTTGAAACATTCTGTCTGTGGCGCTTGCAGTGCCTGCAGGCTGATAACCTTTGGCCTCAGAGCCATGGCCTTATGGATCCAACATAGGGTGACAAAGAGCCAAAGAACATTTCACAGCACTTTCTCTGTGAGGGTGAAATAGCAGCTTACAAACCAACTGGCAATTCCACAGAAAACAACTGATTTTCTCTTTAAGTGGCATACAGGGAAAGCACTTCTCTCTCGACCTGTGATCAAGGGAAGTGGAAGATGAGGGAAGCAAAACAAAATCGGTTTCTTTTCTATCAGGCTATTTCTCCATATGCAGCTCTAAACTTTCAGGCCAAATAAAGGAAAATTTCAGGCTAGCCTAAGGAAGAACGTGGAAGCTCCTGCAAAAAAATCTCCCTTCGGAAAGAGGTGGTGCAATCTGAGAATAAACCAGGGGACAAAAATGCCTTTCTTGCTCACTGCAGAAAAAGGCATCATGATTTTGAACTATGCACCGTGTGATAAATGTTTCATTGCCCATTGCAAATTTTCATGCATATTTTGTGTGGTGCTGCGCAGACACATATTAAGCAAGACTGAGGCACCAAAACTGTAATTTGTGCTGCAAGCTCATTACTGCAAGGAGCAACAAAAGGTTTCATGCACTATTTGGTGAGAATCTGTGGAACATCACTTTCAGAAGAGGCCACATGAAGAAAAGACTCTGCTTCAGCAATGTTAATCTTTCCTCTTGATCTTCTAGAAATAAAAAAAGAAACTTCTATAAAATTACTATCTTGTCTATGAAAATGAGTCATACTGCTTTTTGATAGAGTATCAGGTTGCCAAGGGACCCTCTGCAAGGTTTTGAAAAAAACATGTTTTTAAAGGTTTTGTACTACTTAGAAAGGACATGAGGAAGCAGATGAAAACAGATGAAAACTTGACTTAGCTGACTCTAAGACTGTGTCACCCAGGGAAATGTGAAGGAAATTATATAGCACGACTTTAATGATATGAAATTGGTTTAAGTCAATTTTTTGTTGTTTTGCATCCCCTTGCAGTCCTGCCCCTTCCAAAACCCCCAACCTGGATTTGTGCATGATTTGACTTCAGTATGTACAGTTTATGCCAGAAAATTTTACACACAGGAATTTGAGAAGCAGCAATAAGCACCACAGCACAGAAGGCTCCATCTCCAGCGTAAACTCATTAGATTACAGCAAATAATTCAAGCCATTTTCTGCATTCATACTGAAAACTGCACTTGTTTCCTCAGCTGACTGTCTCTTCTGGGTTCTGTTCTAGTGCTCAAAGTTACTGCCATGAAAGGGAACATTAATTTAACCCCCAAATGAAATTATTCACAAGCAGTGATTTTTAATTCATCACGGGCAGTAGCTAGGTGTCACTGCAATCACAGAAAGTAAGAATGTACCTCAGGTCTTCAGCATTCAAACAGAAATGAGTCCATGGCTCATCAACCATTCACACAGGTGGGACCCCATATGTAATAGCCTATTGGAATGAGGGAAGTGAGACAGAGAGAACTAGGATGTTATGATGCTGCTGGAAAACTTCCTTGTGATGCCCACTCCAGTCGGCAAATTCACACCTACCACACACACACTTCTGTAAAACCAGGGGAAGACGTGCAAGGAAGAGTGCACCGACAGAATGGCTGGGGACTGAACCAGTGTCATATCACACCCAGTCTTTCTGGGTACTGCATGAGGTAAGTCAGCAGGCTGCAATTATTTAGAGACTATCAGTCCTTATGTACCCCTTTCCTACCTGATACCATAACTTGGCTGTACATACTCCTCAGGAAGAGCTGCCATCTGTCTATCTGTTTTGCTGCCACACTTCAGGAACAGCAGAATTGCACCAACTGAAATGAATTCTTTTTCTGGTGTGATAGCATTAAGGCTACGTGCAATCAACTTAAACTCCTCCCCCAGAGGAATTCCTCCCTTCCTCCATGCTGTCTCCAAAACCAGTAAATACTCAAGACCAAGGTCAACATTTATGCATCATTTTACAGCTGCTAAATGTCCTTAGGCATGTTATATAAATAAATCATACTACACTATGCTACATGCTAAGGTGTGCAACAGAGCAGGGCAACTTGCTGCAGGTGAGAGATGCTCATTAAAGGCAATTAATAAGCACTACCTGTGCACTGAAGGGCACAGGAGCTAATTATGAGAAGACATTGTATACAAGTAATGCTTACAGTTAGGAAACCAAGGCACTCCTCACATGAAATCTCAAGGAGATGGGGGAATGACATAAATCAGGAGAATGATCCAAGCCAAGTGATAGCTACAGACACAGCACTGCTAAAATTAATGAACCCCACCACTGTCCTCACTGTGGTTATTGGACTTCTCTATTAGCCAGACTTTATGAGGCACCCTAGGATGGGGCCAGCAATTTCCTTTAAATAGTAAGTAGTTGGCATCACAGGAGAGCCCTGTGTGCAGGGCTGGCATCATCCTGCCAGTGCAAAACCTCTGGCTGGGGGTGTCGGGCTCACAGCTGCCGGGCATCGCGGAGGCAGGTGGGTTACACGGGTCAGACCCCCTCACAGTTTACATCTTGTTCAGTTTTCTTCCAATCATAGAATCATTAAGGTTGGAAAAGACCTCTAAGATCATCAAAGTCCTCCAGGACTTCCAGAATTCCGTAAGGAAACAGTAAGGAAGGCAGAATTTTTACATGCAAACTCTAGTCATCCCTTCAGTTTACCGGAATAGTATTTGTTAAATGGTAACAGAATAAAAGACATTTTTCCACATGAAGTGAAAATGGTAAACAACAATGTTTATTGGTCTCCTATAATGACAGAGCAATGGTATGTAAAAGTATTGTATTTGAAGAGAAATAAACTCTCCTTGTTTATCATCAATGACTGCAATTATGTTGTCAAGTGATAGACGAGTGTTTTGATTTCCTTTTCCTGCTGTCTTTTTACTTTCAACTTATATTGTAAGCTTGACACTGTTTATTCATGTACTACTACAGAACCACTGAGAGGGGTTATTATTGAAGAGAATTCATTTTTCAGAGCAGTCATGCCATAAAGTCACAGGTACAGCTAAAGCTTAACCCTACATCCTCCTCCAAAGGAGCATGTTAGTGATGTTAAAACCACCCCACTAACCCAAACAAACAGAACAGCCTAAGGAGGGTGTACCGAGCTCCTGGACATGCAAACCCCAGCTCAGCACCTCACCCACACCACAACAAGGGCACAGAACTCACTGCTAGAGCGAGTCCAGAGAAAAGCCATAAAGATGCTTAGAGGGCTGGAGCACCATGGAGCACTATGGAGATGGGCTGAGAGAGCTGGGGTTGTTCAGCCTGAAAATGAGAAGTCTCTGGGGAGACCTCTGGCAGTCTTCACAAGTTGTGGTAATAGAGCTTGCCAACAATTACTTCCTCAGCCAGACTGCAACATAGGATGTTGTCCTACAGGATTCAGACTCCTGGTTACACGTTCAGATCCTTCTTCTTTAATAATCTACAGGTAATATGGAATAAGAACTTATTTTTATTGTTGCTGTTCTTGCTTGCCTGACGGCTCTAAACTTTCATTACTCAAGACACAGTAACAAAACACACTGGTATCTACTTGCAACAGAGCCCTTAGTTTGCCTTTTCAGTAAAGTTAACACATCCTTTTGCATGAGAAACTGCTGACTTATCTGAGACATGAGGACCTGATATTTGCCTACTTTTGTCTGCTTTTACATGACTCTTAAAAGCACATCTGCTCGATTAGCCACAACCTTCAGCCAAACTGAAGAAGAATACTCAGCTCCAGCACCTTTGATAATGTCTAAAAATAGTTCATCAAGTATCCTTTTCTAAGAACAAATTTGTAGATGGGCTTAAAGCATTTGGTGCCATTACACACTTCTGAACAGTTTTGCTCCTTGAAATAAATTCAGCCTGCCTTTCTCTGGCTCCAAGTCCCTTCGTTAGTCAGGAAAGCAGTAAACAGAGATGGGGAGCATAAGGAAAATTAAATACAAAACACTATAAGCCTTTCAGCGCCTGATGGAAGAACAGGTCTAATGGATGTTTATGTTCCAATCTATATTGCACTACTCTCAACTCACACTGACAGATCTTATCCATCTCACTGCATTTGCTCTACTGAAAATACTTACCTTTGGGACATCAGTCTTTACCTGAGCTATGACAGCTCTTGTCTTTGGTGTTCAAGCACTCTTGATAAACTAAGATGGAAAATGTTTCACTCGCACACCTCAACAAAAAAAGAGACCTGCATAAGCAGCATCTGAAAAAATCATATGGCTCACACCCATCATGCATTTCAAAAGCAAAACTGAAAAGACTACTCTGACAGTATACAGGTTTCAACAGAAATTTTAAAATTGAACAAAGGGAAGGCAACATTAAGTACAGAATTCCCTGAATGACTGCAGTCATCTCCTGGACAATGAATCTAAAAAGTAATGTGAACAGATCATTGGAATGTCACTGTTTAATCCAAAAAGGGAGAAGTTATTCTCTTACCAAAGAAACTGGAATTGAAGTAGGTTGTCAATTTTCCCCTCACACTGAAATAATACCTGATACAGAGCTCACCTTGATTTACTTTTATAAACCCTTTGAGTTAACAATTGATTCTTTGGACTTTGCAAGGCATACGCTGAAAGCAAACCCAAAATACAATTAGTCACAGGAGAGGATCCCACATCCAGGATATTCTGGCTGAGAAACCAAATGGGAAAAGATATCTCTCTGTATGGTCATCTCTGTCATAGTCCAGGATCAATTACCAAGTAAAACAAAAAACCAACAACAAAGCTCCTCAAGGAAAGCATGTGTGTGTCAGAATTATCCCCTAAACCAGAGCAGAACAGTGGGCTACATATCTGGACACTTCCTGATTTACATGTGTTCCACAACAAGCAAACTTGAAAAGCTGCAACTTTAAAAATCTATTTTGCAATCAGGAGATTGAAAACCAATCTGCTCCCCAGGAAACAGCAACTATCTGAAACAGGTGAGAGGTGTCACTCACTACTGGTATCACAGCCAAAACACAACACCCCACTTGGTATTTACCTGCTTTTTGCATCACATGTGCTGTGTGTGTGTTGTCTGCGCTTGCAGAACTGGTGTGACTGATGGGAAGGGGAAGCATGAAGGGGCTGCTGTTTCTTCACCATTCTGGTGCACCTATTTGAATCACATTTTATATTCAACTGAATTGAGCAAAGAGGATAGCCTACAATGCAGATATACACCAGTTCATATTTCCATTCTACAGTCTCTAATGATGACTCTCAGTCTACTACAAGTCAGCAGCTATACAGAGTTTTTACAAGATGGCATGTGGTTTCTTCAAGTAATCACAAAAAAAAAAAAAACATCTTTAGTGATTGGAAGTCACTACAAAGGTATGGATGTCACCTTTTAAATTGGGTAGTATTAGTAAGGTCTTGAGAAATCTCATTTACTTTAGGTATTTGATGTCTTGTGTTGAAGCACTGCCACAGTATTAATGGTAATTCGTATGTAAATTCTTGAACTACTGTAGGACTTGTAAGTGCTCAGATGGTACAGACAGGCAGGTACATACTGCTGTAGGTGAGAGGATTTACAGAGTTCAAAAGATCAAACTTATAAATAGTAAATCACACAAGATGAAAAATAAAAGGAGTGTAATGACTCCAGCTACTACTGAAAGGTCAGGTAGAAGAAAAATGAGCACTATCATTAAGACAAATCCCTCACATTTTACCTGCTTTCTTAGTAATAGCTCTCCTGTAACAGCTTAAGAATCCAATACAGAGACAATGGTAGGCGTGGAGATATTTCTCCAGAGAGCATTCAAGGGACCCTCTGCGAAGTTCAGAACAAGCTGTTAGCAAAGATGACAAACAGGTGGCCCCTGCAGTCTTAGTGCTGCTTTGTTACTGAACGTTTCCCATCCGAACACCCCCTCACCCTACACATGGCCAGCATCACCCTCCCTCTAGAAAATTTGTTGGGTATCTGCTACCATTAACTCAACACAACGTTAAAGCAAAAGAAGAAAAAGAGCTCTGGTGAAAAGAAGGAAGCAAAACAAGCTTGTGCTGCTGCAGAGCAATGTGTTTTCTTGTTTTATTTTGGATTATTCTTCACAGATCTCCCCCGCCTCCTCTCCCCACACATCTCCTCCCCTAGATGCTAAGGCAGATTTGGAACGTTTTTTGATTGATCAGAGTTGCCCAGAATACTTTACATAAGAAAGAAACAGAGTTTGTTAGCGTTTAGAAAATGAACTGGAACCATCTCAAAACAACAGTTTTTCAGAAATGAGTAAGTTTTCACAGTCTGGGGCAAAGGACAAAAGCTCACTGAAGACATGCTATTTGGTGTGCTTTACAACCTGTCTCTCAGATTCACCGGTTGCTTTAAGTACAGGTTTGAAACTGATGGTGGGAAATCCGATCACCTGACCAAAATGGCAATATCTGAAGTGTTTAAGTCAGTTGGCCAGACTGCAATTCATAGGTTTTCTTTCATACAGAATTGCAAAGTTCATGAAAATAACGAAACTGTGTTTGAAAACTGTGTTTTCAAAGATGTGAAGAACATTATGTATACGTGACAGATGGATCCGTGAACTGGAAGATTTCCTCATCAAAAAGGTCTTCTGGTAGTTTTTCATCTCCATCAGCAAAAAACGTAGGGAACGGAGGGTTTTTATTGTATTCCTTGCAAGTAGGCAATTTGCTATCTCTGACCTAAAAAGCAGGAAGGAGAAGGGTAGAGTTAATAAATCTTACAGAAGACTTTCAGACAGTGATACACTAGAAATTAAAGAACTCGGCTTGCATGCATAAGAAAAAACCCAGGAGCATTCACATTGCACTTGTTTAAAGAATTCCACGTATAATCATCATCTATTTTAACACCAACCACAGCTATTGAATTTAACATTCTGTACCCATCCTTAAGGAGTTTGTTAAAAAAACAACAAAACTAAATAAAAACAAAACAAAGAGAATTTGTTGTAACAGTGAGAGAATCAAAACCTACTCTCATGAATTCATTGGTCAATATTTTAAAATGTTATTAAAATAAAAATATGGCTTGTTTAAACTGTGCTTGTATCCCACAGTACTTTCCTACGTGACATACCAAGTTATATTTATGCAGTGTAATCACCTCTTCAACAACCAAGACACGCATTTGTATGTATGATGCAAACTAATTATGGTAACTAATTTTGCAAAGATATGTGCATGTGCTGTATTCAATTCCTCTGGCTACCACAGAGCTGAATTAAGCATCTAAAATTCTTCAGCCAGGAATCAGTACCCAAGTTTGTCAAACACGAGCCTTTAAGACAGTTCATTTCCAAGAACTGTGGTGCCACGGAGAAATTACTTTCCTTTACTGACCTCTCTACATGTGGAAAGATTTAAAATCTAGCCCCTGAAACTCCAATCTCTGAAGAAAATTAGTAGCTAGAATTATCAGCAAAAAGCAGTTTGTCTGCAGTAGCAGATAGAAAGCTGGTATCTCTGAAGAAAAAAAAGAGCTACAAATTCTTGAGCAATGAAATTTTACTTAAAATTAAATTCTTCGTTTCTATATTGTTACAAATGATCTTCCTTGCAAGCTGTAATAATCCCTTTCAGCCACTATACTCAAGTGGATTAAAAAAAAAGTACAAATAGATTAGAGAAAAATTTTACTATAGAGAAGATAAGCTCTTCCTTTTAGTTTTTTAGTGGGTTTTTAAAAAACAGGAAGCTTGTTTTTACTTGGTTGGACAAAAACCTCACATAGGACAATTATGATTTATGCCAAAAATTAAATAAAACTATTTTATGCCCACTGGAAGCTCTGTTTTGACAACACTCTATTTCCCAGATTCATATCTGCTATTACTTGAGCCTTTCTCACAGTCCATGAGGATTCCTGCAAATGAAGTGTACAATAAATTCAATGTTCCAACAGTTTTCTAAGTGCAGGCTTGATAAACAAAAGAAAACTTTTTGCTAAGAACGAGGAGACGAAGGGCTCAACATGTTGTACTGGTTAGCATGGCTAAGTAACTTCTCAAATAGATCATTCCTCTTCTACCAGACACCTCCCTATAAAAGTATTCTCTATTCACTTGTAAACTGCCACATAGAACTACTTAAGTACCTCCAGTTCCCAATTTACATTACATAGCTAAATGGAATAAACTTTGAGGCCCAAGTCCAAAGACCTTTACTACAACAGTTCCAGCAGCAGTGAGTTCAGAAGAAACACAGACAGCTTCAACAATGCCATCTGAAGGATGGCATCTTCAGAGATATCATCCTTCCCTTTCAGTAAGTTGTGCCTGTTTCTTTTACTATATGAAAACATGTTTTAGTAACTTCACCAGTTATCACCCTTGCCCCTTTCTCTTTTACTCTCTAATCCTATGACACACCATAAGCCTTCTCTATCAACAGCAAACCGCCCCATGGTCTCTATGTTAGTAAGTATTATTTGTTACTTTTGATGATTTTCATCATGAAATAATATGTGTTGTTACATACAGGCTATCTCATTACAGGCAGTTTTGGACACCTGGAAAACGAAAGGAATTGAAATGTTTGTTTTCCTCCTTGTTTTTCCTTCCTTTCTTAAAATAATTTTTTATGACAGGATTTTGAAGCAAGACATCTGCTCTCAACTGAAGGCAAATCCAACAGTCTAATTTTAGTCCTGCATTAGTTTACCTAAATAAATGTAAGATTTCTGTGCAGACTTAACATTATATTAATGGCATATTAATGTCAAGGGACATTTTAGAGATAGTCCCTCTTGTGTGATAAGGAGAATTCTTAAAATAGTTTTAATGTTCTCATGAAGCATTTTCAACAAACCGTTGTTGCTTTCACAGGAGTACAATACCCTTGCATTTCACCCCTTCCAAACTCCTCAGAAGCTTGACAGATCCCAGAAGCACAGGCCATATCTGATGTTAAAATGGTTTCCTTTTCATATGCTCTTTCTTTTGACTAGTATAATTGACACAGTATTTCTTTTGACTGGTGAAAACTACTGCTCTTTTCCCATCTCCTACATTCATTGCTTTCAAATAAAATTTAAAGCAAAAAAGCACCACCTTAGAGCATCACTACCAAACTGAATGAACATCCCTCTTTCTCCCTTGTAAATTTCAAGAATTAGATATTATCAGATATTACCATTATTATTCCTATTAAAAGGAACAACTCAATTTCATTTTACATCTGAAAGTACCGATTAGCAACTTAAAACACAGTATGAATTACCTGTCTTCTCAAGAGATTTACTGAATGATTCCCTTTACATTTATGAAGGGTGCAGCATACCAAAGGTTACCTGTATCTAACACCTCAGATTCCTGCACAGTAACTTCACAATAGTATAAAGGGGTCCAATGGCATGCAGCAGCAAGAGCTACACTTGTTTGCATAAGCATGTACACAGTAAAGAAGTACAGGTGACCCAGCACAGCTCTTCCTGTTCTCCTTGTAACCTCTGGAGAACAGCCCTAATAAAGGATTAAGTTTTCATGCTCTGTGTTACTAAAATCCAGTGAATTTAGCTCTCACTCACAGAAGGAATCAGGCTGGTAGTCCAGCTGGTTATTACAATCCATAAAAGCATTCACTGTATAATTCAATATACCATAAATGCTTGGCTTACTCAACTGCTGTATTAATAGTAATATTATATTATAGTATATTATAGTACACTATACTACAGACAGATGATACATAGTGTATAGTCTTTTTATTAATAAAATATTAGAGAAAGCTGAAATTGGAGCTGGTTGGGGTTTTGTAACTAAATCTCTGAACAGTCATAAAGGGTTTTGCAGATAAAATTAACAGACTGCACATATGCATGTCCCCTATACTGACGGCATAATGGGTAGTATAAACAAACGCAAATTCAGAAATCTATGACCACAAAAGACTCCATATTGTCTTAAACAAGCACCAAAAGTTGATGCTTAAGTCACAACTCACAGTTGTAGTTCAACAGGGCTTCAGGCTGCGTAAGCAACCACAGCAAAGAATTTGTTTGTGAAACAGAAAAATGTGCTTAAATATAAAAAAAGATTAGAAATATTCTCCTCAGCTTCTCTATTATTTTTGAATCTAGACAGAAAATTTAATGCAAGAACTGTATCCATTTCAGACCAGCCTTATTTTGTCTTAAAAAACCCCCAACCAAACAAAAACCCCTCAAACCTCCACACAACTCTATCCATGGAACACAAGGTATAGAACAGGGAAGATGAAAGAACTGAAGGTATCATGCTATTTCTGCGTGTCCTCAACTTGATCAGAGTATACCCAACTCAGGCATGAACAGCTAGAAACACAATACAGTAATATTGGAAAGTGTGATACAAAACAAGTAGGATGCGAATCACTACAGACTTTTCTTAAAAAAAAAAAAAAAAAGCTGAATGAAAAAGTAGTCTCAAGACTCAAGTTATTAGTTCAAGCAGAACATTATAAAGCAACTCTATACTTCAATTTAACTCTGGTCTAGCATACAAAAAGGCCAGTTCAGTATCTAACTTGCTAAGCAACTCCTATGGGTTACAAGATTTGCCAGAATTTCGGCTTTCACTACAAGTGATATACTCAAAGTGGTCAACACTGAATGTCCTAAGAAAACCAGCTGCCTTAAAATTAAGACAGTTATAAAACATTATCAAAGATAAACTGTAACATCCTGAATTATAATATACCATACCACTGCACACTCTCCATTATAAGGCAAAAAAAAAACTACTTAAAAAGGGAATTAAATCTTGTGCTTCTCTCTTGAATGACAGAAGAGAGAATTTTTGGTACTATACTTGGGAAATAAATCCAGAGCCATAAACTTTGGAAAGAAAAAACTATTACAGATGGGAACTATAGGCCCTGTGATCTAAGAAGACACACCAGAAGGAAACCGGTGTTACCTGAGGTAGGCTATCTTGATAGGCAAACCACACTAACTTACAAATGCTTTCTCTGCAATGTTACTCCTGTAACAGAAAAATTCCATGCATTCTAGCACACTGTCAAAATTTCTTAATTTTATTAGACCTTGAAATTGAGAAAGAAATCCAAACTTTTTTCATTAGTTCTCCAGTTGGGTAGAAATATTACTTATGTCAGTTATTTACCTGCATGCTTCAGTGTGCAATATCAAATGAAAACTGACTTCTCATTAAACCAGAAATCCATCAATCCTAGTATTCTGCTGAAAATGAAACTTGAAAAATTTAAGTGCTTCATCTCTGTCTGAATACAGTGCTGATGTACTAAGTTTCCAAAAATACAACATACAAAATAAATATATGCTTTAAAGGTGCACTGTGGTTTTAATGGTTACCAAGCAACACAGAGTGGTTACTGAACACAAATGTTTTCCTCTTAGAGGCACATAAAGAGAGAAGTGTTACGCAATATTTCACTTCTTGTGAAAGACAGACGGATTCAATTTCCCTAGACATTAGTCCTACTTAATTACAGGCAGGTATTTAGTGGAATGAATAGTAATTACAAATGCTAATATCCCATAATTCCTCTCCCCAGCTACAGATCTAAACAAATATACAGCAACATATTGAAGTCAATGTCTATAAGACAAATAAGAAAACACTCTGGAAGAAAGGCATAAGACAAGCTAAAAACACCACAGATGAATGCAGCAAGATTAAATGGAGAAAGAAAAACCAGAAATTAAAGAACAGATGTCAAATAGTATTGCTTTGCCTGATTTTATAATTAAAGCTTTTTCCACTCTTCAGCAATGTGTTTGAAAATATAAGGGAAAAAATTAATTAATACATGTAACTCATATGGCTTATGCAAGAAAAAAACCCACACAATGGATTCACCAGCTCAAGGAACTGGAATAAACTGTTTCTGACTACATACTGCCTATAATCTCCAAATACGTGAGTGGAGACAATTTTTAGAAATCTATTTCTTAATAGCAGTAATACCTACTGCTGTGCCTTTATCTCAAACAGTGTTATTTATTATTAAATATCATGAAAGTTTGAGTCTGGAGCATTTTGGTCAAGATCTTTCAAATATTTTATTATGTTAATCAAGGAGCTCTAAGGGAAGAAAAGCCTCATTCTTCCCATGGATCCTTAACCCTTAATTAGCTGCAACTCTGAAATGCATTTGCCAAAATGTATACTCGAAGATACCTGGACTTCTAAATTGTAGATAACTATGACTTGAAACATTTTATATATCGGTAACTTACAGATAAAATTAATACAGATTCTGATATTGTAGACATCCTGTATAAGGATTAGTAAAGCAGTCAGAAAAGTGCCTTGTGCCACTTAGTTAATACTGATGGACTAAGTTTACCTGAAAAAAAACTAATGAGCCATTTTAACTTTTCGTTTCAGGATAAAGTTCCAA
This sequence comes from Manacus candei, assembly GCF_025592945.1. NCBI lineage: Eukaryota > Metazoa > Chordata > Aves > Passeriformes > Pipridae > Manacus > Manacus candei. The sequence continues at coordinate 3,375,753 of NW_026138074.1, read as the reverse complement.
CCATCATCTGTGGTGAGTGAACTGAACAGAAATGACTCCTGGACATGGCAGGCACTTAAATGGTATGCAGCAGACTGCTACAGCAGTCCAAGCCCATGATCCTCTTGACATTGCAGATGTCAACACGGTAGTTTTACCGCTTATACTCGGTGGCTTGGCCCAGCAATCTCCTGTTAACAGGGCTGTTGACTGTGGCAGTGCTGTTGCCTCAAGGATTTTTGTAAGCTAACAGGACTGCTTTCAGAACAAAACCAGTAAATCCAAGGTGTTAACGGGGATGCTTCCCAGCCTAGACAAGAGTAACAACTGAATAAAGAAAAAGAGAAGGTAAAACAAAAAGGTGAAAGTGACCCAATCGTGACAGAAAGCATGTATGCTCTTCTCCAAGAAGTGAGCGCAATATCTGATCAGCAAGGGGACTGTTTAAATGAGATCTTCACGGAGTACATAAGAATATGTGGTATTAACACACACAGTTTTGCTATTAAAAATAGTTTATATTACAGGTGTTTAATAAATGTTTGCTTTCTTAACTCACTGAAAATCAGAAATAAAAAAATAAATTTACTGAGTGTAGTTAGAATAAAAGTTATGATCTAGAAGAACTAGGTACTGTATTCAGAGTGTTAGTGGCTTCATAAAGTGCTGTATTCTTACAGATAAAATTCTAAGATATGTACGTGCATTTGCCATCAAGCAGGGCCACTGTAAATGTGGATTTTAACAGCATGACTAGGATAACAAGATGCACAATCTTTTGCAGCAATTAACTCTTGCTTAAGAGAACTATTAAGAATTAAGAATACAGTTTGGGCATCAAATGTTTCTCAGTTTTTCAGCTACATTATTTTGTTTGTACACTTATAATTTAAAACTAACATCCTGCAACAGATTCCCACTTATTTAAACCTCAGACTAGCAGGGTTCATGTCTTAGGATTTGAAAAATGGGACACAGTTGGAGAAGGGGTCATTTGGTCCAATACAAGGATGAAAAGCCAGCCAAGCTACAGTCTTAATTCTATATAATTGATGTAATGCCCAGTAATTTTGCAGTTGTCCTGAAAACTACTTCTCTCATGGCCATCTGTTAACCAATTTTCACTATCTTGGGAGGGAAAAGGTTTGGGTTGGACCTTACAACCAAAGCAGTTTAGAAATACCGCACTCAGAAAAAAAGGCCTTATTTTCAATGAGAGAAAGAAGAATAAACTTCATTTTTCTGTGGGAAAAACACTTATTTGAAAGCTAGGGTTGCTGTACCTAAAGCCGAGCAACTGCGGAGTTCTGATTCACAACTAGGAAACACGGAACAGAAACTGGATGTCCACAGTAAAATATGACAAGAAGATAATAAACTAATTGAAAACATCTGAACTTGATGAACTCTGTAGCTTTTCAAAAACTGAATAATTTAAATCCCAATAATACTTCTGAGGATTTAAAACTGTGTATCACATATACAGGTATATGTACATCAGAATCTTTACAACCGTTCATAGCAAAGATGTTTGATAGCCTGTACTCTATTCAGTCTGAAAGGAAGCAACTTTCTCCAAGTAATTTGTGCTTGCAGATGTGTAGAATATACCTAATTAGAAAGAAAAATCTATTTTGAAAACAACCCTCAGAAGCGCTTTTATTGCTTTGATGTGGATTATTTACACTGTAAGAACACTTATTAGACTCTTCATTGTTTCAGTTTTTCACAGACAATCTTGAAACAACCTCCATAGAATTCGAAATTAATTCTGCAGACTGACACAGAAAACAGCACTGACATATTTATATTGATTGCAAAGGGAACTCAGATCTTTATTGTGAATTCCTGCTGTCTCCTTCTGTACCTCGACTGCTCCTTGGAAAGGTAATTGCTACTGCATATGGGAATGCTTGGAATAACCTCTAAAGCAGTGCTTGCTGTGTATTTCTGTTCACAAATACAGCCCTTAAATAATATTCTGGAAATTTCACCGCCATGCTACTGGCTTGAGTTAGCATTCAAAGGGGATGGATGTAGGCTGGAGACACTTACCAAAGGGTTTCAGCAACTGTGCTGGTTTATCATAAGCTACGTGGGTGCACAGCCCCAGGGCAAAGCTAAGAATGAGCCATTCAGAGTGAGTGTGACACACTGCCCCTAGTAATCACTCTCTTTCACAGAGCTGATTCTACTGCCCTTTAATTCAACAGTACTAGATGGCACTGAAGAAATGAAGATTGCATTCAACCAGTGTTTTTCTTTTTGTAAGGAGAGATTTGTAAAGAGTTCAGGAGTCACTAATATCAGTAAGTTGAAACTAGCAAACATACCTTCACCAGACAATTTGTGTGACCTGGAACAGAGCCATTTACATAAATAATGTCATGTATTGTGTTGATCCTCCACACCTAGGAGACAGAAAAAAATAACAGACATTGAGCCCTGTTTAGACTATTCCCACTTTTACAAACAGTAGTCCAGTAAGGCACAAACTGATTAACTGGAGGTGGTACTCTGGGAAAGAACATTCTGCAAAGGCCTAAACTGTCACAAAATTCGCTCACATGCCACTCTGAGTGCCAAACTTTCTCATGCAGGAGTCTGTAACAGTTTTGAAGGGTGGGTGATCAGGCTATATTTGGTAAGGCAGCTCTTTGTTCAGCAAACACCAACCAGTGCTCCTAAGCCTCTTTTTCTTCTAACAGCAACAGTTGTTGAACATCGCAGGTGACAAAATAAAACAAATATCCTCATAAAAACGTTACTGTGAGCATTTGTTAATTTCTTAATTCAATGAGGTGCTCAACTGAACACAACATTTTCTGCTACAAAAAATTAGTTTCAGTTAACAGAGAACAGCAGCAGCACACTTTTTTGCAAACTAGAGGTCAATTTGCAGAGGTTGCCTTTGGAGACAGAGAAAAGTATCTTTAATAGCCCAGGAGCTGCTGTACAAATGTACCAATCAGAATCTGGACAGAAACTATAATCTCTTTTTTGTAAATGAAAGTGAAGGGTCGTGATCAAGTTAGGACTTCAAACAACACTAACACAAGGCTATATGGCTGAGTTCATTGCTTGGCAATGTAACCACCCTATACACATTCTAGTATACTCAGAACTCACCTTTAATCCAAAACATGTCCTATAGACGTTACCCATTTTACCTGGCATTTTCTTTCCGCGATAAACTTTGGAAGCTTTCTAGATAAAAACAAGGCCAAAAAAAAAAATCATGTTAACTGCAAGAGGAGCACTGGAGAAAATATGCTGATATTTCCAATGTTGAAAATATAATATTGAAAAAATCTAACACTGATGAGCATTTTAAATACAGCCTGCTGGAGGTTAGGTATTACTCTACATGTTATCTGAAATACTTGACCTCAATCATAAAATTGCTACATATACTGTTATATGAACAAAGAGATTCTAGCTTTGCTTAATACTTAATGTATATAGATTCAGAGTAAAATCTGTACTCATTCATACTCGCACTTCGTGAAAAATCAAGAAAAGTTTTTTTCTTAAGATTCCTGTCAACACAAGTCTCTCACCTACATCACAGACTGCAGCAACTAAAAACTTGCCTGAACTATTGCCTGAATTACTTGTGGATGCTAACACAGAGCTCCAGAGCAGTCCTGCCCTAGAAGGCTGCTGAAATGAAGATACACTGTAGCTTCCCTCCTCCCCCTAATCCATGATTTTTACACTGATCAGATCTGTTTTAATGCGTGTATTTTTGAGAACGAAATGTTAATTTAATTCCATTCACTGCTGTTGTTTAGTTTCTGTATCCCATTTGTGACAGGCTGGGTATAAACTGGACTAAAAAGGTGCAAAAAAAAGGCAGGAATAAGTGCTATAATTTTCAATTCTACATTGTCATCAAGGGATTTGTATCCTGCACCTCTCTGTTATTCATTAATAATGTTTGGGCGTTTTTTTAATTCTTGTGAAAATCATGATTTCAGGAATCAGCTGCAATGCAGGTTCTAGGGAAAGGATTCTGTACTGAAAAATCCTGGATTACAAAAATGTCTGAGATGGTCAACACTAGATAATAAAGAACTAACAAGGCATTGTTTTTCCCCTATTGCATCTTTTCATCTTGTTTCTTTTTCATCTACCCATTTCCAATACTATTTTCCATTCTATACACTTTGTGAAATTACATCCAGCATTACTGCTTATGAAATTCTAATTTAAAGAAAAGAGAGGTTATTTTGTAATGGTGAAGATCATCTATTAAAACAGTGTTCTGTGTTCAAATATTTACATTCTTCAGTGAAAACAAGTGCCAGGTGTAGAATTCTTTTTCCAGCTGAAACTGAAGGCTGTAAATCAGTAATGCATGCTTTTACACTCTCAATTACTCTAACTTCATTGCCTATTGCCCTTTTGCTTTTACTATTCTCTGAGCATTACTAATACTTTTCTAAATTTTAATTTCTCTAAGAAAATTATAGACAGCTCAGGTTCAGTACTGTGACTCAGCTGATCTTAACTAGTTTGCAAAAATTCCTTTTAGTTTGGTCTAAATATTATATAGCCTTAGCAGGACAAAGTTTAAACATAATCTGCTCAAAGAGCTTTTATACCAATTTTATAAATAGCTTGAAACGCAAAAATATGACTCTGTACTCTGCTTAAAAATGCTTAGAAGCTTTCAAAATTTTGGGAATTATTCCCTATAAGATTATGGGAATCAGTTCATCAAGCAGCTACATAAGCCAGGCAAGGTGACAAAAGCAAGTAGGGTTCCAAAGAATGGTACAATATCTGCAGTGTAAAATAACGGGCAAATCTTTTCCAATCTATAAATGGTCTGATAAAAGCTTCTTAGATCTCTCTTTGAAGTATTAAGACTATTCCTCTCAGCTATACTACAAAATATGACAATTTGCTCAGTTGAAATAATGCGTATTCATAAACTGAGGCATAAGAGAACAGCTATCTGCATTGCTCATTATACAGGTTTCTGAACTTCCTTTGAAACTACTGGGATTCTCTGCTACCACAGAGTACATGTAGCAGCTAGATATTGTGAAATTGTTCATTTTTAGTATGCAGTTATAAAAACACTGAGAACGTTTAAACAGGAAATAAGAATTCTCACATTAGTAGATATTGCTCCAGGTCTTCTGTGAGTTTTTGTCTGGCCGTGGCTCGCAGGCTGACCTTTAAATCCCCACCTTTTCATGACACCTTGAAATCCTTTACCAATTCTGAAAACAAAAATAATTAAGAAAGAAACCTGAGTTAGTCAGACTTAAGGCTGTTATTCTAGCAATAACCAATAATTTCAGTCAGGCTCATGATCTTCTTACCTTTGCAAAGCTCAGCAGAGAGGGGAATACAGTTAAAATGAAAATCTGTATTTTATATCATAAACATAGTTTAGCACAATGCTTAAAGAATAAGAAGCACTAGAAGAGAGTCAAATAGGCAAAAAGACTAACAAAAAATGCTTCTTGCTGTAATCATCCTCAAGAAATGTTACTGCAATGAAGCTTTCATCAAGTGGACACCAGAACAAACACCCTCCCAAAAAAACCAAACCAAAAAACCAAAACCAAAACCAAATAAAAAGCAACTGTATAATAGCATACACCAAAACTTAATGACAGGTCCTAAGCATCAAGAGAGGAAAGAGATGACTGCTTAGACTATGATAAAAATAAATGAAGAAACATTTTCCATACTACAGTAAACTCATCTCTTGAAAACAGTTTTGTGTATAGTGAAAACGTAACTCCCTTGATACATACTCAGCTACCAAATAAGGTCTACAGCACAGTAACAAATAAAACACATTTTCAGAGTCCATGCCCTTAATCTTTGAGGAACATGATACTATTATTGGCTTTGGAGTTCTCTATTTATTGCAGGAACAGACTCAACAGGAAAACCCACCTTATCACTGCACAAAGGAAAAGCCGATTAGTATGTCTTTAAACTGGCCTTGTCTGTTTCCAAAAGGAAAAATCTGACCACAGGGTTTATGGCTGCACTGATTATTTAATTCATTTACAAAGATGATCCTTTTCCTCCAATTTACAGAAATCTTTTCTCTGCTAATGCACTTTGCAATGTCACGGTCCTATTAGTTCAAGCATTAGAACCTTCCAGCCGAACACAGAAGAATAAACCATGGATGAGCATGCATAGAGCACATTCTACAGAGGGATTGCATTTTGCTGACTCCCCTGCTCAGCACTATCATGAAAAACTAGAGAAAATATACAAACATGGAATACAACAACATTTGTGAAAACTAGATTCTTTCCTCTTACCACTTGAGTAATTCTCCTCTAATTGCTGCCCTAGATGCCTTGAGCACGTCAAGCTACAGCCAGAATCAGCCACAAAGACTCTCTAAAGCCACAGAATCATAAGGAAACAAGAGCTGCTTAGAATCTAAGGATCAATCCCACTTAAATTTGGCAAAGAAAGACGTGTAATTGTTTGAATTGAGATTTATTGCATAGAAGCACCCAATTTTTTTTGCTCCTTACCTACAACTACGGAAATGCTAAAATACAATTTAAGTGGTGCTATGTTCCTTTGGCTTGGCAGCTGGCCACTCATGCAAGTGGTTGTCACCAGAAAGACAGTCCTTCCAGGCCAGCAGACAGTGCTGGAACCTGAGGATATGAAGAGGGTCAGGGCCATGAGAGGAAGCTAAAGGAAGGCACCTCCACGAAAGAGGACCTGAGTTACCAGGAAACAGGAACACAAGACAGAAATCTAAAGGATGCAAGGCTTTTTAACACCAGTTTCCCATAGAATCAGCTTATTTTAAAAGCTTGCATTAGTAAACAGCAATAGTTGTAAAAAAAGGTTTGAAAAATACATTTTAAGAGAGGCTCAAAACTTGTCTTTTCTATGTCTGCATATTGCTAGGGGATCAATAACTTTGAAATACATACAGAAACTAAGCCATAGGAAAACTCGTATCTGTTCTGCCAAAATGTTATTTTTTTCTTTTAAACTATCTATTACTGGCCATGTTTTCCACGTAGACTACTTCTGGCATCTCTAGCTGGAAGATGAACTTAACAAAGCCTCCAAAACCAACTGCAAGCAGGTTGCATAACAACAGCTGTGCAGTTACCAGAGTGAGCAGATCAAGGGCATGATTAATTCTTTAGCTGCAAAATGTCCTTGCAATTGAGAGAAAACCACACAACCTTAAAAAGCCACCAATTCAAAAGTAAACAGTACTGTCAACTTGAATCAAGAAGCATGATGTCATGAAACCACTTCAATATTTCATTCAGATTGCTCATTTTTAAACAATTTAGAATACTATAAATTGTACTTTAAAAAAAAATAAAATAAATACCTAATACTTACAAGAGATGTATTTTGAAAAAAAATGCTTAATACATCAACGTTTTAAGATATCTTCAGAAAGAAGTGATTACATCACAAGATAGAGTTGCTAGTGTTTAATGATTTATGTGATAGACTATGTTCATCTGCTTCTTGGTCCTTCCAATTACACACTTATTTTCTGTGAACAAAGTCTCAGACTTTACAGTACCGAAGCTTTAGGAAATTTATAGGAAGCGTAACCAGCCTAAAAAAGAGCACTCTGGTAAAGTTGAAAATTCTCTTGGATCTGTTGATCAATCTGGAATATGAAAACAAATCTCCAACCTCTGAAATATTCTGCCTAAAGTCAAGGAAAGATATCACAATTCTGAAATTAAGAGTACTTCAAAATGTACAACATTTTACTATCTACCAAGGCTCTTTCATCATACTAGTTCAATAATGTTTCAGATTAGTTTCATTATTTATTTGTGAAAAACTGATTGAAAATCACTGAATAACCTACAAATACACTTTACCTTATGACTTAATTTACTTGGTTTCACTGAATGAAACATATTTACCTGAGTCCCAGAAAGGAATCGCAGGCAGCAATGATGAGATGAAAGACTAAGACACATAAATGTTAAATGAAAGTAATCCTTGTGCAGAATTAGAGTTTAATTGCATACAGTAATTCTACTCTCACCTGCAGGAAAGCAGGTGTTTAGGTCAACCACCTAATTTTGTAGAAAACCTCATTTTCTAGGTTTGATACAAGTAAAATGCCAGTACCTAATGAGACAACTTTCATTTAGAAAGCTACTGGAATAAAGTACTCTAATGAAGTTTGCTGCTAACTCTTCATATTTCATTTAAAAGACCGTTATTTAGATGCCGTAAAGGAAGAAGGATTCCATCTACTTAGTCCAATAATTTCGGACAAATGTAGAACATACTTTCAGGCTCAGATTACACTGTTAACCTAGTAAAGCTTAAATAAACCATAAACACTCCAGAATCATCACTTAATACTGGCACATTTCAAATAAAACTACTGTTGATTTTTAATTTGGAGTGACAAAATTTCTCACGTTCCCAAGTTTTCCTGAAATGTTCACGGAATGGGTCATGAAGTGGCAGAAAAGGAAGTTAAGATACAACTCCATGTCCACACAGCATTGGGCTACCACGGCAGGCATGGTCCCACCCCTCTCTATCACCATGTTCTGGTCACCTGTGTACTAGTGCAGAAGCTCACTCGGGTGATGAGCAAGCTGGGGCACACAACTGATCCCTCTGAAAACTAACCCAGAGAAGAATACAGGTATCTCACGCTGATCTTTTCCGTCATGCAACTGAGGACACAAGTGCCAGCGACAGAAGGTCAATGGGGACTCTGGGAGAGAGCACCACCTTCCCTTTGGGCAGCAGCCTATGCCCTATGTCAGCTTAAGGAAGTCACCATACAAGCATCATAGATTGGCCTGGGTTGGTAGGGACCTTAAAGATCATCTAGTTCCAACCCCCCTGCCAAGGAAGGAACACCTTCCAATAGACCAGGCTGTTCAGAGCCCCATTCAACCTGGCCTTGAGCACTTTCAGGGTTGGGGCACCCACCACTTCTGTGGGCAATCTGTCCCAATGCTTCACCACCCTCACAGTAATGAATTTCTTCCTAATATCTAATCTAAACCTACTCTCAGTTTGAAGTGATTTCCCCTTGTTCTGTCACTCCAGGCCCTTGTAAATAGTTTCTCTCCAGCTTTCTTGTAGGCTCCCTTCAGATACTGGAAGGTTGCAATTAGGTCACCCTGAAGCCTTCTCTTCTCCAGGCTGAACAATTCCAATTCTCTTAGCCTTTCCTCGTAGGAGAGGTGTTCCATCTCTCTAATCCTCTTGGTGACCCTCCTCTGGACAAGAGGTCAATGCCCTTCCTGTTCTGGAGATCCCAGAGCTGGATGCAGCACTCCAGGTGGGGTCACAAAAGTGCAACCTGTGAGAGAAGTGCTTCTGGACAGTGCTGCAAATCTTAGCTCAAAGCATACCAGGGCTAAACTTAAGAATTGAGCTTTTTAATAGCTGAAAATAAGTACTAAGGAAAATATTTCAGCACTATAGAAGACTGACAGCATGCAGACACACTGCCCAATGACAGTGCTCTAAAAGCTACTCATATTGTGCTGAACAAATTATGAGACTTCAAATAAAAACTAACTGCATACATCTTTAACTGAACCTTCTTGTTTCTGTGAAAGTGTTTTTCTTTACAGAGCTATAAATGAATAAAAGACTTTGACAAAAATATTTGTAGGGAAGAGTAAAAGAAGACAACTAAAAAAAATACCCTACACTTTTGTAACAAAATCAAGATGCTAACCAAGACTTCTGAAATGTAGTGCAAGTCCTTCATTCAGGCTATGATAACTAAGAAAAGCTTGCTCATTTTTAAGGACCATATTTTTGATTTATTTTGGTAGAAGGAAGCATACAGAAAGATATCTTGCTCATCTGGATAATTAAGAGTTGGCAAAAAATTAAAATATCCTTTATATTATATTCCCCTACATTATCTCCTCATTGAGGTGACATTTTTCTTTCTTTTTTAAAGGAATAATTAGAATTAATCATGCTCTTACCAACAGCACCACCATTTTTATGTACATGATTTCAAACATTGCACACACTTCGGTGTTTCCTCCATTAAAACAAAATTACCATCAATCTTAAAAATGTAAAGTACATGTTCATGTAATAACATTTCTAAAAACTTTGCTACCAGTGATAGCAAGTTTTTAGGAATTACATAAAGCATGTTGTCATTTTTTCTCCTCACAATGCAGCCCAAATGCTATAGGTCAATGCTATAACCACTCCCAAGGTAACTTTTTTTTCCCTTCACTGAAACATTTCTTGGATATTTTTGTGACATTGTGGAATCTGTACTTCCCGGTACAGTAACTACGAATCATGAATACAGTATTCTGAAAAGTAAAAAAACCATGAACTTCATGAAAGTATGAGACTAAGTAACACTGGATGAAATTCCATGGAATAAAGTAAAAGACCCAAAGAAAAACTGAAATGTAGTAAAATAATTAAATTCTTACCCAAGAGTTAAGGGAATATGATAAATGAAGCATTCCAGAAAAGTGGAAATTAAGAAGAAAGAAACTTTAAAAGTAGAAATCAAAATGTGAGTAAGCCGCAGAAAAAGGTTAAAAAAATTTTGATACAGGAAGAGTGGAATGATTAGACAATCATGTTGACAGAAAACCCAACTGATCTTTCTCTTTAGCAGAAAAATTTTTTCTTCACCTGTGCAGAAGGATTACAAGTAATGTGCTACCAAACCAGCACAAACAAACAGCTAATTTCTGAAATGGGATCATACAAATACCTGGAGAAAACAGGTCAGAAATACTGAATTACAATTTAAGATGGATTCACTGAACGTGACCAAGAACTCAAGTCTATTTTTAGCTTGCTAATATTTTCAAATACCAAGATACAAATATCCTGTGGCTGTTTACCAGTATCTTTTACATGGCAAAAAAAAAAAAAAATCCCTTTACTAGTTCTTGAAATACTTTTAGAAAAACAAAGCTTTTCTGCATTAACAAACAGTGACACTTAATCTTCATTAAAAAACTGTATTCCTAATGATCCTCTGTTTTGTTTTGCAAGCAGGCCATTGTCTCTTACAGGCTGTTCACAGAATGCAATTTAGAAGCAGAATGAACAACATGCCAGATCTAAGTATTATATAAGGAAGTTTGACATAAAAAAAATACTAATTTCAGTCAACTCCTTGACTTCCTTTTCTCAATAGGGTACCCTCATAAATGCAGTCAGGTGCTTGGTTTCCCCATATATACAAGACCCTGTGAATGATATTACACATTTATAGGTCATACACACATGTGAGACTATTACAGTTCGGTGTTACCTCCATTACACCTAAAAAAACCCCAGAAAATGTTATCTTTGTATCACAACACAACAAAAATAACAGTTCACTGAAACACACAGATAGGAGTTCTCAGTTCTCTTGGTCAGTGGAAATCACAGATGTACCACAAGAGCCATGACTAGTATTTGCCACTAGATGCCAATTTTTCTTTCGACACCCTCTACCACTTGAGCTCTAATTTGGCATTCACAGTGGTCTGAAAGGAAATCATTCCTCCCACATTAAAGTAAAAGATCATTAGCCACTGCTGGCAAGGACATGAGCTGGAATATGAGAGAAAACAGAAAAAAAAAGGAATCTGACAGCTCTGTTGTCCTGCTAAATGTATTCAATATCTTTTTGCTTTTTTTCAGTCCACATGATAGATCTCTCTTCACATCTCTTCACCAAACCAAAATCAAGCAGTCTTTTTGAGAACTGATGCCTTTCAGCATTCATTCTGCACTTCTACATACCACAGATGTTGCATTATAGATCTCTTTGCCCATGCCAAGCTTGAACAACATTTTCTCAAGCTGTTTGTCTAGCCCTTCCATGTACATGTGACAGATACAGGCAGAACCATCGCCCTAATAGTATTAATTATTCATCTTGTTCATAATCAAAAGCAAAGAAAAATAATTTTATATTGCTGATCCAATGAGTGGACATGTATTTCCTGCCCCTACTCTTGCAATTGTATTTCTGCTTTTGTGATCCACGGGTTCAAGACAAAGTAGAGGGAAGAAAAAGAGAACCAGTCTCTTTGACAGATGAACCGCACACGTTAAATCCTTAGAAACCTACGTTTTTGCAGTAACATCCACGAACTGCCCTGGGCGGAAGTGAGCAGCATACAAAGGAGTACCTTCAAAAGAAGAGGAGAGATCATGTTCAACTAAGTATTGAAGTCCTGAAATCACTATCCAGTCATTATCATACAGGGTAGATTACGGTCACAGCAAAGGAAAGAAAACTTATTCACATATTATTTATTCTTTTTTATGAACCTCACAGAGTAAGAGAGATGCTTTGTATTTACTACTGAAGCACATTTCTCAGGTCCTAGACCAATTTCAGATGAATAGGAAGGAAGGGCCAGGGCTCTACTGAGGTACGTTGTACTTCATACACAAAGCCCCAAATGTCTAATTAGTTAAGATTCATAATAAACACACTTAGCAAGAAAACAGAACATGCTGTACTTAGAACCACCAGAACTTTACAAGGTGGAGAGTTTTTAGAAAAACAAAACAAAAACCAATCAAGCCACAAAGAAAACCCACTTACTATAAAAAAATGTGGTTAAGAATAATAAAAAAAAAAAGATAGTTTCGCAATGCTTTCTCTTTATTAAGACATGGTGTTTCCAAAGTAAAGACTATGACAGAAGTACAGCCTCATCCACTGGGGAATTACCTATACACTAACTTTCAGCAGAATTAGTGCTACTGTAGGTCAGTGACACCACTCACCTCACTGTAATTACACTAATTCCTTAAATACTTGCAGTATCAAAATATTACTTTTAGATTTATTTTGTCTTCAGTGATTTTTTTTATCCAAGTGCAATATTCTTTTATTAGCAGCTTAAAAAAACCCCCACAACAAACCAAAATTAATAACTTAGTTCGTGATAAATCTATATAAATCTATATAGCTGCACATTTCACAGTTTCCAACCTGTTTTACATCCATTAAAAAAGTGAAATTTTAGTTGCTTCATGTCCACATCCATTCTCATGCTTTTTCAAATCTGTACAAATGCAAACTGAAATGATGTAAACCTCTCATAAATCTCAAGCATAAAAATTCTCATATTATGTCATGTTATATTTATATAATCCATACACACCTGGAATAAGATGCCTGTCAACTGACACAAAATCATGCATATAAAGGATGTTATGTACAAAATACATGCACTGCAAAACCAGTTTATTGAAAACCTGCAATTCTGCTTTATCTCAAGCTTTTGCTTCCATTTAGCATGTCAGATTTGATTTTTATCAGTTACCACACTGTCTTAAAAAGATCTTACAAAAAGCTTCACTAATGGCAAGGAAATACACAATATATTAGAATTTCCAACCCTACATCATTCTTCAGAAAATACCTATAATCGTCAAAAGCAAAAGCAACCTAAGTGTGCTACCTAATAAAACCTTAGAAACTTAAAACTTTTTGTAAGATCTCCAAACTGCTAATACTGATTTTTAGTGAGAACATTTGTTATAAACACATTTAAGTGTGCTTTACTTTGCAAGCTGTCAGAAAAAACATCCTCAATGACAGCCATCAGTTCTACTTCTGAATGCAGCAAGAAGAAAAAAAACTCAAACTGCTATTTTAGGTTCCTGAGAAACAGTACCACAAAATTCTGTGTCCCTCTCATAAGGATAAACACAGAACTTCCCATAACTGCATTCATATTTATTCCCAGTCAGTGAGTCAAGGTTACAGACTTCTTAATTCAATGTTCATATTAGTAAATTGGATTAGACTAACTTTCTAATCAATTGAAACATAGTACCCCAGAAAAAGGAAAAATCCTACTTCTCATCAACTAAACAATAAATTTCTAATTTTCCCTAAGAAAAAAGTATGTTTGTACTTAATGACAAAGAATAATTCAGCAACTTCCATACAAAACAAAAATTAAATACAGGTCATAACTTTGTTTAGGTCTACAAGTGGCAGATGTTAAATGATTAGGCATGTAATAATCAGCAACTCAAAAAATTACCTGGTTTAATTATGGCATCATCTGTTACATTAAATGTTGCAACTTTCTGCTTTCGTGGTACTCCAGCTTCTTTAAAAATCTGATGTGCAGACTCTGGTTTCTGTAACAAAAAGCAGTCGTAAAAAAGAAGTGATCTTAAAATACCCAAGATCAACCTAGCACAGAAAATGATTACAGACTGTCAACACCACTCAGAGGAACAGATATATCATACTAAAATTTTACCTTGAGAGTAGCATTTTATCTCTATATAAAATTTATTTAAAACTCCTGTCTCTGCATTTTATTTTCTGCCAACTAGTTACCCTACAGCTACATTATATAAATAAGATACATATGAAGATTTCCAAGATCAGAATCATTTACAATATAAATAAAAGATACTACTGGTTTTGTCATGGCTTACAAAGAGTTTTGTAATAATTTAAAAATATGTTCTCTTTTCAAAGCTACTGATGACTTAGTTCCACACTACCATAAATACAATTTATTTGATTTAACTAAGAAAACAATAGAAACAAAGTCTCATCTTGCAGAAAATTCTCAAAAGGCTTAACTTTTCCACAGAACAGAATTTTGAGTCTCTGGACAAAAAAAAAGAAAAATTAAGAACAACAAGTTTATGATTCATGTATTTTTAAGATATACCAAGTACACTCAGTGTCAAACCACTGCTGACTTAATAAAGCAGGATCTTCTTTTCAGAGGATCCTGACAAATTTAAAAGTACTTAAAATTATTCTCAGCTGTTTTAAACAAGACAGCTCACAGAACTGCTGACCATGAGATGAAACCAAGCAACAGAAACAGTAATGCAGGTAAATTGTAGCCATAGGAAAAAAGGAATGCCACTTAAATTTTCTTCAAATGAATTCTCCTAGAAAGCAATTTAAGCATCTAACAATACTGTCACACTAGGATAGTCACATCTCTGAGGTTCACTTCTCAAAACTTCTGTGCAGTTCTCTCTCTCAAAATTATTTTCTACGTTTTAAGACAAAATAATTTGGATAACTTAAAAAGGGTAACAGTTTATTTGAAAATGCAGTTTTGAAAATTTGCATGATGTCCTTTCTTTTGTTTTCAAAAATTTGTTAAAAAGTGTTAGAACAAGAGAGGAAGTTTTATGAAGAATGAGGAAGCAAGATGATGAGAATCTCTTAGAAAAAAACCAGCAATTTTAAGTATAAAAATCTGTCTTTGTTTGAGGAGAAAGTGTGGATAGAAAGTCTTTGAGAGTGAAAAGTTTTTTCCTAGTGATTTGTTGAGTTCACAGTACAAAACACTTCAAATACCTTTAAAAAAAAATCAGCTACATACAAAATCTCCCTAAGACCACGAATATTTGAGGCATCAATGGAGGACAACTGTTTTAATCTGTAGAACCATATGTGAGAATTAAAAATAAAGATATGGCCTTTCTACTAAGTGCCTGTACATGAATCCTTTACTTCCACTGTTATGTGAAACTGCTGCCTTAAGCTACAGCAAGGGGAGCCCTGTGCTACCACAGCTGAAGAAAAGCACAGTGAAGCCAAAGGGTAAAATTCACTTATATCTCAAGTCCTACTCAAGGTTATAGCCTTGCACTGTTCTACTGCAACAACAGTTGAGTCAGAGAGATGTACTTTTACAAACAAAACACTGCAGTCTTTACAAAGCCTTCCTAAAAAGCAATATTGAGTGAATTCTGAGATGTTCTAAACTTTTAAAAACACCAATGATATCTTCCAGTATTATAGGAAAATGATCAATATGCCCTCACTTATGGGAAGCATATAAAATATTTTGACCAAAAAATGTTAGAACACTGTCAGAGCTGTACATTTGAAAATAGTTTGCATTAAAAAATCATGAAAAATCTCTTCACTTGTAGCAGAGTGACATATATCAAGCTAAAAAGGAAAAAAAAAATATCTTGCTAAAAGTGCAATATTCCTTATCAGCTTTTAAGCAATTTGACACTCAAAAGAAATACAGAAAATTCTTTGTTAGTAAAATTACTGAGGGAATCTTTTGTTTGAACTCATTAAAAATCAGAAGCTGTGAGGAATCTGAGGAAGACAGATGTTCCTATGAGGAACTAACAGAAGATAAATTGCTTATGCTAATACAATACAGTATCATTTACCCTTCTTTTAATTCTCACTTTCAACATTCCAAAGAGAAAAGAAACACATAAAAAGGCTGATAAACGTAGCAGAGCAGTGATTCAAACTTGCAGCTAAACCACAGAAATACCTCATTTGTTAGTACCTCAACAAGCAAAATTGCTCAGAATCAGCATGCCAAATTCTTCCTTAGGAATTACCTAGTTTATACTATGACAATGATGATAACAACAACAATAATACAGAGCTCAGTATAATCATAATACACAGTTCAGTCTCAGGCCAGGCCTTCATCACAGATCGATCTAAGGATATTTAATTAACTTTGTATTAAAATGAATCTAAGTTCAATCAAATTAATTGAAGCTAACTTGGGAAAAGTTTTGCCCAGAGAGAGTCATTAACATAACTCACACTACTAAAATGTCCTTGAGTCGACCTTTCACGTAGTTCACCTTTGAAGAAATTTTCTTAGTTCATAGGAGCTATTTAAACAGAGATTTTCTTTATACCTCCTTACTTCCCACATGTTATTACTCTGACAACATACTGAATTACTGGTAACATCATCTACTTGAGAAGAAGATCAACTGTAAGGAGTCTAATGTGCAAAATACAACTTGAAAATTTTTATTCACATAGTTCTTGCATGTCTTAGACCAAAGTAACATGAAAGAAAAAACAGAGCTGTCATTTTTCCAGGAAAAATGTCACATCTGGAAAGTGGAAATGGACTAAAGTGACAGGACAGACACCTGAAACTACAAGCAGCAATGGTGAAACATGGCATAAACCCACTGAATACCAGAGAGGTACCTTAAAGTATCAGCCTGCTCAAAATCAGTAGAATATACTATAAAGGCCAACAGGTTTAGCAAATTAAAAGGCTCCTTCTTCCCTCACCTCTGGTAAAGCAGAAACAAGTACACAGATTAATTTTGAGGCTCTGGGACAACTGTCAGTTTGAAAAAGTGAAATCCATGTCCTCAAAAAGCCACGATCAGCTGAGATTATCTGCTTAGTGGTCATGAGCCCTGGATATTTTTTACTTGACTAAATCAGACAAATGAGTGTCAGGACACTTTAAGAAGTGAAAAATGGCATTTTACAGAAATAACGGATCACAGAAATTGCAATCCTTTGACAGAAAGCTTTGTTCCTACCTTGATCTATAACTCAAATTTCCTCCTTAGAAATGACAGCTCTGCTAGACAACTTTAACCACTGAAGGTATCTGGGAATTCCACACCAGGAAACTGGAGTGTCTGAATGAGTGGTTTTGCTACAGCTCTTGATGAGCTATTACCATGAAGCTATCTTTTTGAAAATTTAAGTCTTAAACTTACTCATCAGTAAAACTATAGGCAAATTAAACAATGTCAACAGACATGTGGAAAAATTACAACTACACCTAATAAAACAGTACGGAAGAATAAGCTAGAGAACAAAATCTTCTAAACATCCAAACAAGTTGGGTAAGTTTACAACAGGCCACTAAAGTGTGCATCTTGCAGTTCTCATCTTAATTGCACCTCCACAGACATGGTGAACATATGTTTCTACGCTACTAATAGTCCTTCAGACCCTTTCACCAGCATAGGACACTGCACATCAAAGCAACTTCCTAAACCCACATCTTTCCTAGAGAATCAAGAGGCAAAACTTTCAAAAATTCTTCTTGCTATTCTCTTAACCAAGAATTTACAGTTAGGAAATAAGCAAGGTGAATGCGACAAAAGATCTGTTCCAAAGCACAATCAAGTCTGTCAATCTTTCAGAGAAGTCTACCTATGCTACTTTCATATTGCAAGGACAACAGAAACAACTATTCTAACAGTAGCACCCAGAGTGGTTCACTTACAGAAAAAGGAGATACGTTTTTGCCTCCAACAAGCAGCTTAGCTGTTTTTCCACCCGAATCTTCCTTTGAAACGTATCTTAAAACATGACAATCTTGCACCTTAAGAAAAGGAAAAGTGTTTATTTGAGTATAAGCAGATGTGTGTGCTTTAAGACGATAGTAAGAGATTATTAAAACAAGTGAAATTAAGTCAGTCTCTGTTTTCATAACAGAAGATACAGTTTACAAATAGTAAGTCGTAGTGTTTGTTACTTTTTCACTGTAGACATTCTTTTACCAATCAACTAAAGACTGATTTTAGGAAAAAAATATTAGTAGAATGCAAACTATTTTCATAAATGCTCTAGAAATCAAATAATCTTTCATAGTCATCTTTTGCATGCAATATCTGCAAAATCCCTTCTGTAAGCTTGCAAAGCATACAGTAAGAGCTGACATTTTAGACTCCTGCTCTTTTGCCCTGCAAACCTGATGTCCTTCATGGCACTGGTTCATCATACAGCAGCAACACGTGAGCAAAAGGCTTCATGACAACAGTAGCTGCCAGAGAATATGAAGAAGCAGCTTCAGGGCTACAAAGGCTCAGAAACCAAGGTGAAACTAATCCCAAAGTACCTGCAGGTGGCAAAATAAAAAAAGTTACGTGAGGTAGTTAACCCCAGCTTTATGTTGCCTCACCTAGGTAACACTGCTCACAGCTCTGCAGCACCCGAATAGCTGAGGCAGAAGGCAGACTGCTCCCAGAAAGTTCTGGATATAAACAGAGTGGGCATGGTGTACTACCCACGACCAAAAGAAGCCTTTCCTTTCTTTTGGGATTTCCTACTCTGTACAAGTAATAACTTTCACTTTTGACTGAAATGTCTGGCTAACGATCTGAACACAGGACAGGAGATGAAATTCATTATGATTTATTTCACCTTAAGTAATGTGACGGCATGTTTTTTTCCTGACTTCGTCCATATTGGCATCATTCCCAGTTTTACTGCAACAACACCAACTCTGATGGAATCTGTAGATTAAAACAGAACAGGAATGCAACTCCATACTTAATCTTTGAAAGGGTTCATTTCATAACTTGCAAAATCCCATTCATTAACTCTGATCTTTCCTAAGGAGGTGAAGGAGAGAAAACTTCACTGACTCCCTGTGAGTAGGCTGAGAATAACTTGTTAATTGTTTTTAATCCCACTAGCAGTGAAGTTCTATCTGTTCCAGTTGTGTTTGATAGAACATGCAACCAGTTCCCCATTAAAAGAACCAATACTTCAGACTCCCTTAATTTTTTTTTAAATACAACACCCATATTTTAGAGTCAAGCTAACTATTGAAAAGTTTACTGTAAGAGGTTCCTCCCACCCAATCTTTGCAAATCTGTATAGCAAAGGCAACATGTCAAGTCTGCCACCCAAATGACGTGACCCTTTTGGAGGCTCAAAAACTTAATACTGTGTTCCAGACCATAAAACTTTGGAATCACAGAAGTGGGATGTATTATATACCACACTTTTTCTTCAGAGTCCAGTAGTATTTACAAGAACGTTTTCAAGGTCATATACTTTATATTCTAAGGAGTCTTTTTTGACAAATTTTTACTTTATTATCTCGTCATTGCACAGCAGTCAGATAGGCCAAGTGCTGATATAGACTAAAAACTAAGAGTTCTTAACACCATGTAATATTTTGAATGCTTTTTAGAGAACTGATGTATTACATTTACTTATTTACTAAATGTATTGAATGATTGATGTAAAAGTAAAAAGGAGAATACTTTACAAGGCACAATCCTGATGTTACTGAATGCAACAACACAACAGTAATAATTTCAGCACGAGTTTGGTATTTCAGAAGAGATACTTTCTCACCTGGTGTCCACTCATTCAGTGGCCAAGGCTCATCTTTCAGAGGGCAGAGCTTGCTGGCTGTCTGAGCTTTGTATTCCTCCGCAGTTATTTTCTTCAGGAACTCCACATTCTCTTCAGAAAGATGCTCGTGCCACCACGTTGCACTATTAGTGTGCCTGACTAGAAAGCCCAGCTGTCCCCTTTCCAGTGGTGGGAAAAAAGTTTTAAGTGTCTTATCAGTTCAAATAATGTCTTGTGACACGTATGTTTGCAATGTAATGAATAACACAAATCATTACCTGACACAGCATACAGTCATAAAGACCAAAATCATACTACCAAGGTAGTCAATCACCATCACTCAAACTGGACACTCATGACCAAAACCACCTAATTCTTTGCCATGTTTTCATCTAACTTTTGAAGTATTATAAAGTGCACCAAAGGGGAGCAAGCAACAACAAAAAAACAACCACTCCTTATGATAAAAAAAAGCTAAGATTCATGAATGAGAAGATAGCAGTGGGTGTCTTTAACTTTAGCAAGCCTTTCTAACACCATCTCCTGTGGTATCTTTCTATCCAAGCTGGGATATTATGGCATGGATGGGTGGGCTATCAGATGGGCAAAAACCTGGCTGGATCAGCTGACTGAAAGAGCCATGGCTAGTGGTTTGGACTCTATTAGAAGGCCAGTTACAAACAGAGTTTCTCAAGTGTCTATTCAGGGATTTGTCCTATTTAATATCTTTATCAATGACCTGTAAGAGGGGATGAGTGCACCCTTCTTAAGTTTGAAGGGAGCAGTGGATGATGCTCAAGGGTGTCCCTCTGCCAGTCAGAGAGACAAGCTGATGAGGAACCCAAAGAAATTCATAAGGGAGAAATGCACAGTCCCATCCACAACTGGGATGGAATAACCTCTTGCGAGAGTACAGGCTGTGACTTCAGCAGAGCTGCTCCCCAGTAGGCCAAGGACCTGGAAGGTCCTGGGGGCAAAAAGGTAAACAGGGAGCCAGCAGGCTCCTCACAGCAATGAAGACTAACAGCAGCCTGGACTTCATCAACAGAAGCACAGTCAAGAGATCAAGGCAAGCACTTACCCTTTCCTCAGCACTCCAAATAGACCACATCTGCAATACTAAATCCAGTTTCAGGTCCCCAGTACAAATGGGATGTTTACAAATGAGTGAATCCAGCTGTGCTATACAAAAATACCAGGGGCTGGAGCACCTGCCCTACCAGAAGAAGTGAGGTAACTGGGTTTGGTTTAGTCTGGAAAAGAGGTGGCCTAGAGTGGACCTGACAGCAGCTTTCCAAAGCCTGTGAGAAAGTCACTGACAAGACAGAAGCAGGTGATATTTACTGAGGTGCATGTAGAAGAATGAGTGAAGGGGTACAAACTGAAAAGGGGATTCTGATTTGACGTATGGAAAAAGTGTTTTGCCTGAAGACAATCAAACAGAGAGGCTGTGCAGTCTCTGTCCTTAGAGGCTCTCAAGGCCCCAAACCAGAAAGCCCTGTGCAACACGGTCTAACCTCAGAGCTGGCCACACTGTGAGAAGGAAGCTAGACCTCAGCTTTGAACTGAGCTGCTCAGCTCCCTTCCAGCCCCAATAATCTCTGGTTCTACACTCACCGCTAAACAGTTCAGGGTCCTGCCTTAATTTCTGTGAGGGCTCAGAAAAGCCACAATGCTCCCCAGTTCTCTGCAAGGACAATGAGGTGGAGTGTTTAACGACACAAGCAGTGACCGCACAGGGCCAGGCCAAGGCGACCCAAAACACAGCAGGTCAAGTCGCTCACTATGCAGCAAAGATGCTCTGGATGTAAACGTGCCTGTCCTGCCAGAACCCCCACACAGGCTGGGGGCATTTCTAAGGCTGAAGGGCTCCAGCAGTAACCCGGAGCACCACCACTCGCAAAGCAGTGGCAGCAGGCTGCACAAAGAGGCCTCTCCAAGGAGTGGCGACCCAAGACGCCATCGAGGGCAAAGGGCCGCCGAGGAGCTCCTCACCTCTGGGCTGCGATAGAGGCCGAGCCACGCTCAGCCCCCGCTCCTCCCGCCGCTCCCGCCCCGCGCCCCACCTCCGCAGAAGCCCCTTCCCCTCCCAGCCCTGCCGCTACCTGTGGCCGGGAACCCTCGGCGCCGCCGCGGCCGCCCAGAGCCGCCCGCCGAGCCTCGCCAGCCTCCCCCAGCCCGCCATGCCGACACCGGGGCGGGGCCGCCGTCGCCTTCCGCGTACGGCGCTGCAAACCTTCCGTGCTGCCCCGAACTGAAGGTTCCGGCCCGCGCAGGCGGGGAGCTCGAGAGTTAACGTAAAAACTCCCGAAACAGCCCAAAGTCGTAGTCGTGCGTCATTCTCTCCCCCACACGGCTGGCTCCAGCGGCTTCCCATAAGGGATGCAGCACCCGTGGCGGATGGGGCTGTTCTGAGCCGGGGGGAACAGCTCACCCGAGAGGGTGACGGATGAAGACGTGCAGAAATAGCCATAGGCACCCTTTGCCCCCCGCCCCAACCTTTCCGTCCCTACCATTGCTCCTGTGCCTGAATTCCTTCAGCGAGCCAGTGAAATCCAGCAAATAAGTGTCAATAAGGGGAAAGTGCCAGCGGCAGGTGGAGTTTTACTGCTGGTGAGCACCACTTGGCCACACAGGGTTGCAGGAACATGGACTCAAAACCTTCCTGCATTACCCAGGTGTTGAGCAGATGTTTGGGGGTGTCTGGGTTAAAGCGTCTCTGCTTTGTCAAATAGCTATGAGGTATGGAGCTTAGCAGATTCATGTGTTTTCTCCCAGGTAACAAGTGACAGGACAAGACGAAATGGGCCTCAGGCTGTGCCAGGGGAAGTTAAGGTTGGATATTGGGAAAAATTTCTTCATGGAAAGGGTGGTCAAGCCTGCCTAGAGAAGTGGTGGAATCACTATCCCTGGAAGTGTTCAAAAACCATGTAGATGTGGCACTTAAGGACGTGGTTTAGTGGTGGACCTGTCAGTGCTGGGTTGACTCAATGATGTTGGAGGTCTTTCCCAACCTTAATGATTCTATGACTCAATGATTCTCTGTGCTCCATGCGAGTGGAGGCCACATAAGGGGGAGGGCCACATTTACAGAAGTAAATTTAATATTGTAGCCAGTGAAAGGTACTGGTAAAGTGGGTGGCTCAGGCAGCAGGTTTCTGGGCAGCCAGGCACAGCGATGACATTCCGGCTGGTAGGATAGTGAAGGGGTATGAACACAAGATTCCCTTTCAGTTTCAATAGAAGTCTCTTTTTTTAAAGACACATGAGTGTTCAGTGTGGTCAGCTGATATCTGTTATGGTTTCTCTTTACCCTGCTACCTCCTCTTCTCCCCCACTGTGCTCTGTGTGTGTGTATGTGTGTGTGTGTATGTGTGTGTGTGTGTGTTGCACTTGAGGCTTGTGGCCAGCTAACCAGATCCGAGAGAGGCTGTATGCACCTCTCAGTGGTTAACTGAGCAGAATTTTGCAGTTCACACCCAAAAATGTGATCCAGAAAACTACCAGCAGCCTACATAAACATCCCTTGTCCCATGTTTACTTCTTGTCATTTTAAGACATAAACACATAGTGTGTTCAGAAATGCATCTCCCAAGTTCACAGTTCAATGGATATTTCCTCTCTGAGGTTGTCATCTCCACTATCACAGTGATCACTGCATCTTTTTACTCTCTCTCTGGCATTAAGAACAGCAACAGGGATGTTGCTAAATTTAATGCAGATGTGTTTTCTAATGGGGTCCATCACTAGCTTATGCTGCCACTCTGTATCAGGGGGAAGAATGAACCTAAAAATGATAAAGGTGTTAACTCCCAATTTGTAAGCACTGTGACAACCCACAACAGTCCTTACCCCACCAAAGTCCCCAGGAAGTAGCAAAATGCTATTTGCTTCCATTTTAAAGATGTGGAAGCAAGGCACACAGCAAGATTAAGTGATTTGCCAAGCCATGACAGATGTTCCCAGCCAGAGAAGAGGG
Source organism: Manacus candei (assembly GCF_025592945.1). Classification (NCBI taxonomy): domain Eukaryota; kingdom Metazoa; phylum Chordata; class Aves; order Passeriformes; family Pipridae; genus Manacus; species Manacus candei. The sequence goes on along the minus strand of NW_026138074.1, from coordinate 3,351,934 downwards.
CTCCCCTTGATGCTCTCACCTGAAGCTAGCCTTGTTGCCACAGCATAATGCTTTTCTCATGTAGCGTGCTGCACAGCTGAGGTGACGCAGGATTTCATGCACCAGTAAGCTGGAAAGCAATACATGGGCAAACATACATTTTGGAGAAATAAGTTTTAGTGCTGTACTTTTCTCCTTTTTAATATTATGTAAAATCAAATGATTTTTTTTTTTTTTTTTTTTGGTGCATGTAGCTTTTCATGATGTTAAAGAGGCATGAACTTTGTGTGTGTAGGGGGGAGTGGGTGTAGCAAGATGACTGCAACTCTGAATGCAATCAGATGGCAAACTGCTTGCTCTAATCAGTGGAACAAGAATTTAAGTGTCTCCTGAACACAACAGTAAAAGACTTTCTGCAAAGCAGTTGAAATGACTAGCACGTTTTTGGAAGGAAAGAAGAGAATGAAACATTAGAAAATAACCTTCCCCCCCAGTCTGCTGCCTTGGGTAGTCCTCATAATGGCAGGAATGAGGAAATGGAAACACTTTTGGACTGGCAGCCTTCCCAGGAGAGAGGTCACCTAGGTTTCACCTGATCACTTTGGAGGATCTCCCCAGCTCTGCAAGGAAATTGGAAAAAAGAGAAAAGAGGGGGTGGGCATGCAGCCCATTGATGGTTTGCAGTGAATGCTGCAAGAAAATGTGCAGCTGGGCTGACTATTATCGCTCATATAGCTCTAATTGCTGAAATTGCCTCTTGTGTAGTTCAATTCTTCAGCCCAGGACTGCACATACAAGTAAGACCTATGAGTGACGGATGAATGGTGATATAAACTCTATATTCCTTGGGGCAAAATGGCACTTCCCATAAATAAAGGAAAAAAACCAACCTGAAAAGTGTAAACCTGTGCTAGGAATCAGCTGGCTTATCCTTCCTATTAAAAATAAAAGTGAATGTAAATGTACCAATGCTTTGTGACTGAAATGTCCATGCTACTTAGGAGTAAAGGGAGTTTGTCTAGTAACTCCTTCATGCCAGAAAGACTGGACATATGTTTAGATTTACATAGGAGTTATGACTGAAAGACCCATAGTCCCAGGTGAGGAATATCAATCTGAATAACGAATTCTTTCTGGGAGTTAGCCATGACTTGTTTGAGCAGCCACAGAGCCAGACTGAAGGAGGTAGCTCTGTTTAACTCACCATCAAAGAACTTAGTGCAATAATGAAGCTCACTTAAACCACACGCTGTTCTATCAGAATATTTGGTGTGTGGGTAAACCTGAGGGATGCAGTTGAATATTGCAGAGCTGCAGGGCTTTTGTCACACAAATCTGCACAGAACTAGAGCCTTTCACCCATGTGTTTGTTGGAATATCACCTCTGCAACCTGCAGCAAGACTTGGCTTAGACCACTGTTCTTCACTGCCTGCTGCAGGTCTCTAACAGATCAAACTTTAAACCTTTTAGCTGTCATCACTTATGTACTTTTGATATATGGAGACTGTTTAAAAGATGTTTTAAAACAATACTAGTATTATAATTTTGTTTTTCTTTCATACTTGTAGACTCTTTCATCAAATTCTGTAGAACACTGTATTGCTTATCATGGTAAGAACTTCACACGGATAGATTTTTCCTTAGGGTAATAAGCACTTGGCAGTGTATAACTGCTTTTTAAAAATTGTTGTAGACTTAGTTTCCCCTAAAAACCAAAGATACAACTCAGTTCAGTATCTGGCTCAAGAATAATAGATGTTAATGAATTTTGGGATAATAGGGTTTATGAATATCTTTGGGTTTTCTGGGACTTTGAATTGGATTTGAGAGACTGGATTTTGAATTGGGTTTGAGAGACAGTAAAAAAGAAGGCAGGATTACAGTTGGCAGAGAAGATATTTTAGATAATCAATTATCTCTAAAGGACAAGATATAATTTATTTTAAAGGAGTTTTCAGAATTTAAAACAATCCATCAAAAGGCAGTAGAAGTTTAAGTTTGCACTAAAAAATCTGCAGGAGAAACTGATGGCAGTTCAGCCTAAAGGCAGAATCACCTTGTGAAAACCCTAAGTAGATAATACAGGAGAAAAATATGCTTTTTCAGAGGTATATTCATATACTTAATGATATTACCCTGCAAAAAGTCCATACTATTTTATTGCACAGAGTAGCTTGGAGCAATGAAAATAACATTCAAAGCCTCATTAGAAAGCTTTTACCATATGGCTAGTTTTGTCTTCTGTGCATCCTATACCAACTCACCACACTATTACATGATTGTTTGACATGCTGAGATCTGTACAGATTGAAGGAGATTTCTAATTGATTTTTCAATATTGTGGAGGTGTCTCTTCAAATACCTGGAGGGCTGATATGGAATTGCTGACCAATGTTAACCACTGATAATGATTTGTTTTTAAGCAGACAACATTTATAATCAGGATTGTGTGAAGTAAACAGAAAGATCTGCAGCAACTGGGATTCTCTTGAGGCACTTATAGAGACCAACTACACACATCAAAATGACTGATGGTTTATACAGCTTAGCATACAATAACCTGTTGATCTCTGTGTTTTATGTGATGCTACATTATAGAAGCACCTTGTAACACCTCTGCTAATGAAGAGCTGTAACTGCCCAATTCTGTGTAACCATAAACACTTCAAAAATCAGTTTAGTCAAAGATCATATGTACCAGAAGAACAATTTATCTGATTCCTAATTTTTCCTTGCTGAAAGCTTTCATTTACTTTCACAGCCTGGCAAATAATAAAAAAGAGGCTTAACCCTTCTGTGGCTGTGCATTACATCCCTAAATGCACATCCCAGGGTAAAGTAACACTCTTTAGATGGTGAGAGCACCATCATGCCTCTCAGGATCTCAAATCACTTTTCAAATATTGAAGTCCCCCAGTATTATTGTGAGATATTTATGAATACATGGCAGTGACCTTCATTTTACAGATGAGGAATCTGAGGTGCAGAATAGTTAAACAACTTGGCCAAGATTACAAAGTAATATATTGGAGGAGCAAAGAACATGGAGTCATTGATTTGTCAGTCATGTGCTTTAACGGCTCAGAAATGGTCATTCTGAGAATAGGGAAGGAAAGAGAAGAAAGGGGGAAATGGGAGTAAGAAACTCGAGATGTTGTAGACCAGAACTAAGATTTGTGGTATACGAGATATAAAGGAAGATCACAGTAGCTTCCAGATGAAATACATCCACAGAGGGAGGGGAAGCTCTCACATGAAGTGCCAGCCGTTACATGGAAGTGTGGATTTGAGATCTATCAGTCAGGACATCTCCAAACAACTTATACCCATGACTGGCTGCTGTTCAATATCTGGTCAGCTGAAGGAATCTTTACTAGTAAGCATGAGTGATTACACTGCAGGATATAGATGGAGCAGAACGGAATGTGCTGGGGAGACAGCCCCATGTATCTTGGCTATCCCACTGCCTTCATTTCATAGTACAAAACCTTCAATCAAAGCTGATCCCATGGAAGTTACTTCTAAAGGAGAATCAGGGAGCTAGAGTTCTACATTACCAGCAAACTCATTTAAAAATATGTATTTCTAAAACAAAATCCCTTGCTCTCAGGGGACGTTTTCCAAAATATTCGGCACTGGCCCAAAACAGCTTCTTCTGGGACTAGCAACAGAATGTTTTCAGTTTGGTAGGAGCATAACTTGTCCAAAGCCATGCCCTTTGGACAGACCCACACAAATTATTTTTTTGTCAAATTTTATCCTTAGCTTTTAACAAGTCACATTCTTCACTACTGATTTTCAGCAAAAGAAGAAGCCAAAATTCAAACACTAAAAATAACACTTATGTCATTTCTTCATTTATATACAGAAATATTTCAATTAAAAGATCAATCCACTACCAATTTGTTATTGTATGTCCTTTTTTTCCTTAAAAAAAACAGGTAGCTTAAATATTCTTTTGGTACAAAACCAGTTTTTCTCTCAAACACAAGTGATCTGTGTGAGGATGAAGTTACAAATCACCAGTTGTCACAAAATCAGGCTGTGCAAAATTTCTTTTGGAAAACATGTCACACAAAGTTGTATACTGGATGTGAGATTAAAAAATACAAATGAAACAAAATAAGAATTCTCAAACATAAGACATTATAAAGTAGCCAAAATACAACCCATTTGAAAGCCAGCCAGATAGTTTGGATTAAGTAGGCGTATTCTAAGACATGCAATGCTGATGGATCATGCCCTCCAAGCCTGTTTACTGCTGTGGTCCAAACCCTCCATAAGTGCTGGATGTGTCACGCTTTTGAAAAATTACTACTCAGGCTCCAGGCTGAGCGGGCATGTTTGGTGTCCATAGTATAAGCTGCTAACATCAGAAATGCCCATGCTTCAGGTCAGGTATCTCTTGAAACACTTTATTACCCTGTCTTTGGAATATGGAAGTTGAAAGCAGGCAGCCTTGTGTCAGAGAGAGAAATAAAGACAACTGCAAAACTGTGTTGTTTTTATTTTAAACATGCAAAATACAGTTCATGCATCTGCCATTTTGAAAAATCTCTCAGTTCTTAGCAGATTAAACCAAAGACATTTTGTCTATGACTCTCAATAAATATTTCAAAATGCTTTACAGTGTAAAGATAAGAAATATAGCAAAATTTCAACAAACCTGTATAAAAACCAGATACAGATAACTTTTTATTTCAAGGCGACATGCTGTAATGTAAAGAGTTCACTTTTTTTTTCATGATTTTTTTTCTCATAAAAAGTTTTCAACAATACAACCGCTTAACAGATTTAAGCCTTTAGGCTACACATGCAAAAAAAAAAAAGAAAAAGGTTATTTTAGTTAAAAATCACCAAAACGTGCTATTTTTTTTGTTTTGTTTCATTTTTAAGTACAGGAGTTGTAGACAGTAGCATTTTTCTTTTTTAATTTTGTAAAAGAGTGCAGGCAGGTTCATGGAGCTAGTGTCCTGGAAGACTCGTACTCTGACATACATTTTGGTTTTATCCCTTTGCCATTGTAATAATCCACGACTTGGTTTGGAACTTCAGCCAAAACGCTTTTTGCTAGAGCAGCTGGGGATGCCTGCAGGAAATGGTAGAAAACACAAACATTAACGTGGCTCTCTGATAGAAGTGCCATGGGTTTTAGAGGCGTGGGTGCCATGAGATCAAGGATTATGGTACAGAAATGGAAGGCCAAAAAGACTCAAAGTGAAAGGCACTATTGCTTGAAACTCATTTTATGAGTCAATTTAGGTATGCAGCTATGGCTGCCTGAAAGTGCACTACAGCTAAAAGTTCTCTGCATGTTTTTCAGGTCTGTTTGGACTATTTAAGTTCAGCGTAACAGAACTTCCCTGCACTCTGAGAGAGCACCATTCGCAACAAAAAGGGCTGCAAAGACTTCATCAGTGTTCAACAAGGAAATATGCAGAGCTTGAAGCTGAACATGAATGGACATCACAGTGGAAGGGAGGCCTTCATCACCATTCTGCTCTTCAGAGTCTGGCGTGGTGTTTTAATGGCTGGGGAAATTTTTTAATTCAATGAAAATACTTTGTCTTTATTGGAATTAAACCATGGTTACAAGAAAGCTTCAATCCTAGGCTTTGTGGAGGCTTTAAAGCTCTTACTGCAACATATAAATGGCGAGTGACAACCAGAATTTAAGAACTGATAACCCTGAAAATGTAGAGATGGATGCAGAGATGACCACTGACTTTCACTCCAGGCAGGGAGGAGGGTTCCCCCTCAGTGCAGTGAGAAACCATGCCCTCCATCGACAACACAGACTTGCTGCCTCACACCCCAGCAAGGCTTCATTTTAAGCAGAGGGGTCTGTGGATGTGATGCAGGGATTTTCCTCAGCCCCTGAATTCAGCAGTGACAAAACTGGACTTCTGTTCTCCCATGCACCCACTTGCCCCAGATTTTGGATTTGCTTGTTTCCAAATGTTTGGGCTGAGCTGGTTCCAAGTCCTCTGGAGCCAGTCTGCTCAGCCATGTCCCCTCTGAGCCCACCACAAAAATGCAGTAAAAAATGCAAATATTTAAACACATTAATTTAAACCTCTCAAACTGACATCTATCTCCAGACAGAGCACAGACTGCAGCTCAGACGATGTATGGGAACTCAGCTGGTGGCTGGATGACATTTCTTCTGCACACCAAGTACTTTTTTCCAAATTAATGTACACTTTCCTCCTCACTGTTTGTTATATTGCCAGCCAGGTTTCAAAACTACCCTGTCACAAAGCAGTTGTATTTACTGTTTATTGACCTATTCTGTTTGCTGGGGTGGGATTCTTATCCTTCCAGAGTCTTAAATTGAATCTAAACTATTCATAGACACACTAATCCAGGGGTGCAGAAAGCCCCAGGGCTATTAGAAATTCCAGTATCAAATGTTACAATACTACAAATCAAATAAAGATACTGGTAGCAAAATCAGAAACAGAAGTTTGTCATTTTTTGGTTTGGTTGGGGTTTTTTTGTTGTTTTTGTTTTGTTTTGTTTTGTTTTTTTTGTTTGTTTGTTTTTTTGTAATTTGACTCATGTATGGTATTAGTAACAAATAAAATGAACTGCTATTTCCGTACTGTGACATTGATACCAAAATATTTGTGCAGGCAAAACAGCCTGGAACATTTCTGCATGAACAAACTGGCAAAGCATAGAGCATACTTCGTGTGACAGTGCAGCTGCTGCTCTCAGGTGTAACACAGTAACAGAACCCATTTGTGTTAATCCTGAAAAGTGAAATACATGGTTTTCCAGAGTTTCCCTATTCTTGCCTAAACCTGCTTTACAGAATCATAGAATGGTTTGGGTTGGAAGGGACCTTAAAGGTCATCTAATTCCAACTAAAATCATCAGAATATACCCTTTGTAATCAGGCAAATGGCTTATTTCTACATTGCTATTGAAAATTACTGGGTTTTAAATCTCCTTCCTGGTATGTCATACCTTAGCCTGCATCTGTGCTATTTTACCAAAGATACAACAATACATAAAGGGTAGAAACAGGGAGTGAGGGAAGAGCCCTGGACTATCCCTGCACACACAGGCTGTAGCAATCAGGAAACTTCACTCTGCTCTGTCTTCAAAAATGCTTGGAAGGAGCACTTGCCTGCCATCAGCTTCTCTAGTTCATATGTAGCTCAAGCCTGAACATTGGGCCAGGAGTGGCTGTTGTTATGGGCACTCCCCTCTTTGCATCCTCCTCCCTTCACCACTTCTCTCTTCTGACGCCATATCCATTCTTCCTGAACAAAGGGTCAGCCCTTCAGAATAGGCTCTGTCAGGGCTCAGATGCACAGCTGAATCACTGCCACTCGAGGAGTCCTCAGCTAAAAAGCCTTTCACTGAGGTTTAAGCTAAAACATTTACTGTGCCCGCTGGCTCACAGGCAATGTGTGGCCCCACGCAGAGTTGCCCTGCGGTAGCTGGCTTGTCTCCGGGCTTCAGTCTGAATATGGACAAGTGTTGCTTTACTGAATTTCCTTGTGCCAGTGATGTCTGTTGGTTCTGGAGCTCTTTTTATCAGGGAGCATCCCAAAAACAGGGTTAGGGGTGATTTCTTGTCTGAGCATTTGGACCATTTGTACCTTACATACTTTAGTGGTGGTAAAGCACTCTTATTTCTAGACCAGATGGTACAAAAACAAGATTTGTATAAGTAAGTAGACTCAGTAACTTCTGAGCTAAAATCCAGATCCAGTTCATCTGTGCTGTGTAAGGATTACCTTTGCTGGCTTTTTAATACAGATGGAGCATAAATGTTTTACTGTAACATTTTGTCCACTATTAAACTGCTAGAAGAGCATCCTAGCAATAAGCATCTCCAGGTGAATAGTTCTCAACTGATAGCTAATACACAACAATCAGATCAGTCAGCAGCAAGAAAATAATCCCCATGAGTCTATTATTGGTGTGTATTACAAACACAGCTGACTGTTGGTTCATTTCTGTAGCTTCACTATGCTTAATCTTTAATTACAATGCATAGTGCAAAACATTGTTCCTTGCAGTGGCTGAGAGCTGGGCTGCCCACATGCCTCTGTGATAGAGATGTTATTAAGTCACAGTTGTTAGCCTTTATGATTAAATACAATGCAGAATGGAATACAATCTATCTGTGGCATCAGATTTGTGCGCAGTCAATCTATCATGCGTTACAAAGGCAGAGAAGTTGAGCTCTTAAAATATGACTGTGAGTGGATTGAGATAGGTAATTTTCTTCAACTACCTTTCAGTGACTGTGAGCATCAATGTTCTACAGTTTCAGGTGAAGGACACTCACATTACTGGGATGGTGATGATTATAGAGACAAAAGTATCACTTAGGTTAAGGGAAAATATGTTCCCTTTGTTTGTTATGTTCTCCTTTAGCAAATTGCATGTTACCCACTATACAATAGGACATATATTTAAGTGTTAATGGTTACCTTGATTTTTATCAAGCCTTTACAACTACAGGATTTGCCAAGAGTCACTACAATTGTTATTATTATTTTGATGGCTTTAGAGATATTCCTTAAAGAGAGAGAAAAAAGACTAGATACTTTACTAAAGTGCTTCTGATACACTACATCACATAGGGCATTAAACCCCTATAATAAAACCTTATGTCTACACTGAGTCTTAAGCCAGTAAAACATTGAAGTGAGTATGAGTTTTTAGGTATGTAAATAACCCTAACTAATTGAAATGTGTTAAATGCCTGTATGAGTGCTGTGCAGGATAAGAACGTTCTCTGAAGTCAACGTTTATTTTTATAAAATAAAAGGAATTCACTCTACAGGTTATTTTTACGACTTCCTTCTTACCCCTTTCCATTTTCTCGCGGGGGCAGCTTTTGCATAGATTATTTTTGATCCCTTTGGATAGATATGAGATTTTGAGTTCCAAGCTGTCATGAGAATTGAAGTAATGAAAAAAAATATTGTTTGGATTGACTCCAAATGAATTTTGGTTTACTCTTGCAGCAAAACAAAAAATAAATGTTCACACATAACATTTTCTTCTCTCCTTCTGTCAGTAATAGAAATAATATGGATTTAGGCATAAAAAAATACTTGATTTAGCAGAAAAACCTATAAACCTTACACAACTTGATTTGTAATCTTTCTAAAAAGATCCTGCAACATTTTTTTTCTACTTAATAAGCTAAACACAAGGTACATTGACAAAAGGGATGTGATTTTTAACTAAATATATATTTTGCTTAAAGCTGTCAAATATAATATGCTGATGATGTTCTTGTGTTTGATCAGAATGGATCTCCCAAATGTGTAAAATCTGCGTTTTTCTGTGGGGGAAAATAAGTTTGAATCAAAATATCATGCTCATTTCTCCCATGACAAATTATTTCACTAGTTGATGCAAGATACATGGCCTTTTGTTTGTGCTAAGTAAGCAAGATATCTGTGAATGTCACTTTGTTCAGAGGGAGATATTATTCGGGCTTTGATAATAAAGAAATTCAACAAGAAGTAGCTATTGTTACAGGCACTCATTCATTACACTGACATTTATCGAGAAGCTGAAAGATCACAATAAACAGACTAATATCAGGTTGCATAAGATATACTGACTTTTCTGATAGAGCAAATACAAATCTATCTCTATATATTATCTTTGCTACTGAAAGAAAGAGGGAGAAAAATATCACTATTTAACAAGAAAAATACATTAAGATTGCTATACTCTCTCAGTACTGAGGAAGTTAAGCATAAATTCTTTTTAGCTGATTTAGATTGTTGTTTGACCAATTCTAGCAATAAAAAAAAATCACATAGATTCACTCGCAAGTTAACACCAGGGGCACAATATATTCAGAACCCAGAACTGCAGCTGTCAGCATGAATCTATTCAATCAGAGATTATTTGAGCTTTAGTATAAAATACAAAGCAAAACTAAAAGTAAAACAATGCAGCTGGCTTTGCCAGTTCCTTGCAGAAACATGTTTTCAACTAATTAAAAGTAGGTCTACCTACTAGCCCATAAATAATCCTGCTGTGGACACTTCTACAGTAGACTACAGTGCAGCACTATGCACTTGTGATTATCTGCTGAAGGAATCACAAGCTATGAGCTCGTCGTGCTCATATTTGTTTCAGCACATAGGTGACTGTGTGCCACTGGCAGCATAGAAATATGTGTATCTATGATTCAGTAGCCAATCTGCAGTTATTTGGCATGGTGTCACCAAACTAATAGCACACGGTGAGTTTTGCCTCCTGTAGGGATCCATTGTTTACATAAAGGTAGAAGGAAAAGAGGAACAAGTTTGTTTCTCTTACTCCTTACTAGAGTTTATGAAAGTAAGAAGTGCATCTACATCTAAGACAAATACAGCAAAATTGCATTTTGGAGTGAGAAAAAAGAACAACTCTTCAGAAGAGAAAAATAAAATGAAGGTATTTTGGAAATAGCAAAGAGAAAAAAAAATCTCCAATGGCAACAAAAAGCCTAGAAAACCTAAAGAAATGTAAGAAGTGTAAAGCCATATGCAGAGCAAAACCAGCCCAGAGTTGAGAACTTCTGATTGACATATCCAGATCTAAGGATCCCTAGTGTATGGGAGCAGATTGGGAGAATCAATCTCATGAGCAGAGTGAGTCAGTTACACTGTGAGAAAAGAAATTCTCAAGTCAAATACTAAGGATATCCTTCCTAGACAAAGGTGAGCAAGAAAAAACAGTCTGGAGAACCACATAAATGTAATAGAAGAAGTGTGGGGAAGGAAGGGAGAGAAAAACGGAAAAATGAAGGGAAAGAGATGTGATCAGCGTTGCAGAGGAACATAATGCATGCCTCCATATGGAGGAAAAGGGCTCTGAAAAACCCATCTGTGTGTGGGAAAGCCCCTTCTGTGGGTGAACACTATCTCTACCCTGCTGCTGAAAAGTCCCTGGGGCAGATGCTGCAATGTAGGGCAGGTAACTGAGAAGAAAAGTACACGACCAATGCATTATTTTAGATTTGGCAATTTAATGCTGGTCCTGTTCCTTTCTTTCCTAAAGAGTGTCTTCTGTACCACACTGGGCTCAGTCAGGAACAGCTGGCTGAGGGCACAGGAAAGCTCCTAGTAATGCCACTTTCTTGGTTGTGTTCTTGTACAGAATGTGGGAAAGGGTTTGGAGGCAACCAGGATACTGTGGGTGGATAGTCCTGCATTTGAGAACTTAGGGAACTAAATTTTAATGAGGGAACAGCATCCTGGGGAACACTGTGAGAACAAATTCACAGCCATTTCATCTGCCTGTGGAAATGAAGGGAGATGGAAAGCAGAACACAGTAGTCCTAATAGAACAGGTGCAAAGAGAATGGAAAAGAGACACCAGAAGGATAACCAAACTAAAACCTGGGAGAAAGTGGAAGCAAGGATTGGCACCACAAAAAGCACATGGATTCTGCCTCATGTCTTCCTTCCCCACCCTCACTAACTCACTAATGGAGCACATTTTATTCTGATTCCTTCTTTTTTCTCTATTTCTGATACAATAATACCATAGACTTACTAAACATTGCACATGCAAAGTTAAGCCCAGCCCCGGGGAACATGCACTATGTGTTATACACATTCACCCTTCTGTGGAATGGATGGAAAAATCAGCTTACATGTTTGAAGTTCCTAAATGGCACAAACTGGACAATGTCTCGAAGCACAGGCTCGCCCTTGGGAGACCTCAAGATCCCATCATCACCATCCAGCATCTGCATGTCACTAAAATCAGCGTTCCCCACCCCGACAATGATGACTGACATGGGAAGGTGGGAGGCATGGACAATGGCCTCTCTGGTGTCGGCCATGTCTGTGATGACACCATCCGTCAGAATCAGCAAGATGAAGTATTGCTGAAGTTGTTGGACAAGAAGAGAAAAATTTTATCGTTAGTTGCTGTCCCAAAGCTGCTTAACCTTGTGCAGTATAAAAATGTTTATGTTAACTCACTCATGTGGGTATGGAAATTCAAATGTAGCAATTTCTCATTTTAGGACTGGAACCCTAAGCACTATTAAGATCCTGGAAATAACAGTGGAGTAACAATCATAGAATCATAGAATGGTTTGGGTTGAAAGGGACCTTAAAGACCATTTAGTTCCAGCCTCCTTGCCATGGGCAGGGATACCTTCCACTAGACCAGGTTGCTCAGAGCTCCATCCAACCTGTCCATGAACACTTCCAGGGATGGGGTATCCACAGTTTCTCTGGGCAACCTGTTCCAGTGCCTCATCACCCTCACAGTATATAATTTTTTCCTTATATCTAATCTAAACCTACCCTCTTTCAGTTTGAAGCCATTATCCCATTTCCTGTCCCTACATGCTCTTATAAATGTCAGTCAAAAGCCCACACTCATGAACAGAAATATTTGGGAACTCCTGCCTTAATAGGACTTAAAAAAGGTTCAGCACATAAAAAAAATTTTGGAGAGAACTTTAGGTCTGGTGATGAGATGTATGCCAATGCACAGCTCGATTCTGTTCCTAGACATAGGCACTTTTCTTGCTGCAGTATACAAGGTCTCTCTTATATCCTTTGCTTCCAAAGCACTGTTTTTGTAAATGTTTCACACCTATTCACTCACATATTCTCTCCATCTCATTCTCCCTTTCTCCCACGCATTTCAAAGACGTACATTTAAAACATGATCTATGCTGAGTCTTTTAGCCCAAGAAATCTGTCCTGGCTTTTGTATCAGATGCAGGCTAATAGACTTGTCTTCTGATTTCTAAAAGGCACAAGATGCTCCAGCGGTAATAGCAAGTTGAAAACTGTATCATTACAGTTTTTAAATGAATGGTTGGAAAAATCCCCTAGGTGAACAGAAAAGTTTTATTACAGCCTCTGCAAGAGACTTGAAACTGGATAGTTTGTGTAGGGAATCATTTGAACTCATCTCTTTGTATGATCAAGACTTCTAGGGCTTCTAGCCCCTAAATTTTTGTAACCTTAGTGGTGCCATTTACATTTCCATAGTGAAGGACTGGGTGTGTTACAGTAAAACACCTCTAAAAGCAGGAAATAGAACTGTGGGGGAAGTTGTGACTATTGAAGATATAAAGGCTCCAGCTACAGGAACAAGCTGCCTTCTATGAAAACAGTTAGTAAAAACTGTAAAGGCATGATCTGCATACATGAAAAGGCCTTGTTTTGATGGCCTGTAGGAGATCTATCATAAGACAAGAAAAAAGGCAAACACAGCATTCTTTCCTTACCGAGGCCTCCTTGGTGTTGGTCTCCTCTGATGCTGATTTTGCCACTTTCTGGATGATGGGAGCAATGTTTGTTGGCCCATACAGCTGCAGCTTGGGAAGGCAGCTCTGATAAGCCTCCACAACACCTTGTATTCCTGGCATGAAAAGCCACACAAAACAAAAGTAAATTTGGAGCACATTGCCAACTTCATGCTTGTTTAAAATGCAAATGAAAGGCAGGTTCTTAATGAATACATTAAAAGTATCACATGATTAGCAAGGACTAGCAACTTCAGATAATTTCCAAGAAGCTATCTCTAGCTGTCTTGAATCTAGTTTGTATTATAGAGTTCATTATACCATGCTTCTCTTTCCCAGTAGTTTTTAATATCTGTTTTCCAGGTATCACCTTGCAATACCATAGCTTCCACCCATTTCAGTTCAAGATGTGAGTGATCATTTTCTGATCACCAGCAAAGATTCATGCTGAAAAGTAGACAAATATTAGAAAAACACTTCAACACTTCTCTTTCTTCTTCAGATAAGTATTTTTGTTTATCATGATAGTTGCCAACAAATTTGCCCTTTGTACTTACACCCTAAATCTGTTAAGGAATTCAGACATAATTTCAAATACCCAACTCCCCTGTGCTAAGAAAATTTTTCAGGGTGCATTTGCATAATTGCTCAGGTTGAATTTGACTATGACCAAAAGCTGTGAAATCTTGGAGGACACAGCAGGATGCTTTGCAGTCTACAGAAAAATGAGCTTTAGTTGAGAAGTTTTGATGGAAAACTAGCTATTTTTGCCTTTATCACTTCAGGATATAGTCAGATCAGGGAGCACAGACTCCTGCTGACACACTTGACAGATCACAGAATGGAAATTGGTGTTTTCAATCATTTGAGAAGAAGGGTTTCTTCAAGTGATGCACGTCAGCCTCCACATTCAGAACTCACAGTTTACCAGACCTAACGGATTAGAGGTCTAAAGTTGGAAAGAAAGTGATAGACTGAAGAGCTTCATTGAGAATGCTGAAGAATGAAATGACTTTACTAAGATGCTAAGCTAGTTTCAGTTTGCTCACTAGCTCACTCATGAGATTTTACTCATCCATGTTTCCAGGATATATGGCTGCAGATTGCTTACTGAGAACAGGGAGTTGTAATTGTTTTACAGGGACACACTTAATCCTCCCATGAAAAAATGGTGGAGAACACAGTCTTATCACTCTGTAGATGGTTACAGACATATTTTTGCATTGCAGTGCCAACAGACAAAAGAACTTGCTCCAGTTATAGCTGTGATTGGTTAAAATGTAAAGTAACGTTACAAAATTTCCCTTGGCAATTCCACCGACTAAATTACATATTGCAAAACTGACCTTTTGTTAACTCTCAATTTTAAACTTGCCAAGGATTTCTTTACATATACTTACTGACCTTGCATGAAGGCCTCATAAATCTTCCCTAAGCTGATGACAAGATAACACTGTAGTTTTTTTCTAACACATTAAAATAGTACAAGATAAGCCTTACTCCCCGCATTCAACACAGACTTAGCATCGTTCATGTCAGAAAGTTGGTCTCATCTTAGAAAGAAACATGTTCTAGAAGTATAATTTCTTATTTGCTATCTCCGATTAATACATTTTAGAACTATCTACTGTCCATCCAATCCCAACCAAACAGGTTATTTGAGTGGATTACTTTGCAGCTCACTCCTCTTGTACTCCTTTATTTTAGACACAGACAATATGCATTTTTTTCACAATTCAACCCTTTACATTTTTATTTGGAATCCACTTTCAATAGCTCCAATGTAATACAGTGTATGCATATAATGATCAGTTTTAGATGGATGTGTAGAAGCATTCATTCAGATTAGAGGTTGTCACCTAATTTCTTCCTCAGACAATAAAGAAAATATTAATTATAAGACTATAAAAATAATATGCTATAAATATACTAAATATAAAGCTATAAATACTAAAATTTTCAAGAATGGAAGTGTTAACAGAGGAGGAAAAGGTGAAGGTATCCATATTTTATGAATTCCAGTGATTTTCATATCAATACACAGTCCTTGTATGCAGAATGATGCTTCATAGTACCTTATGCCAGCAAAAGCTCTACTTACACAAACAAAGGGAATTCATTTCTCAAAGACAAAATAGACACATACTTTTTATATTGCATTCAACTGCTTTTCTTGGTGTAAAACAAGATACTCTTCAGCAATTTTCCTTTGTTTTCTGGCAAATATGCCAGAATATCACAAGGATATTCACTAAGCACTTTGTCTCCCTCTCACTCTTGCATCATTTTTCACATAACATGCTGGTGTTACTGCTTCCTGTGTCACCTAATATGGTGAGAGCATCTAGAAAGCATCACAGAACAATTGGTGGTAGGAACTAATCAAGCATCCACGACAGGCAGATGAGCAAGCTGCAGCAGATGATTAAACAACATATTTTCTGGTCTGTCTCCTTTTCTTGCTTTCACCCAGATGGATATTATTTAAAAACGTATCATTTATGACAAAGAAGTGCTTTTTATATCTTGCAGATAAATGCTGCAAAATTTCTTCCCTGGCCTTCTGGTTGTGCTGCAACCGTCTTTTTATGTTTTCTTAGGCCTAGAACCCCTTTCAGTCAATGGGTTAACTTAGAATCTTATGCAAAAAACTAAATAAAGTTTAAATGTATAACAAATATTAAGTGACATAAGCCAAGCCTCACAGAGCAGCTCCTCCCTTTTCTTTAAATCCCTTTAATTTCCACTGTTACATTTTATTTTGCATACAGTGTGGTTTGGATAGTAAATGCTTAACTTGCAGAGGGTTTGTCTGTACAAACTGATCTGCTGCTGGCACTACATAGATATGATTTTTGATATGATTAATGATATGATATCATTAATGCCAGTGTGGTAAAAGAATTAGCCTTGGACTCAAAAGAGGCAGCAAAGGAGGGATTAAAAAAGTCTTCTCTGCATGGACTGCTAGAGCTTTTATCTGAAGTATGCAGAGGGTCACAAATAGCCCGCATTTAGATTGGGAAACAAAGCTGTGTTTAAACACTACCTGCATAAGTATGTTATCATCTAATGCTGACCACTGTTAAAAGTTTTAATAACACATTATTAAATATGGTGGTCCAGATAAAATTCTGAGGTCTGTTTTGCTTTCCCCACCCCATCTCCACACCATCAGTGTGACTAAAGTCTCAACGTCAGTCTGGCTCACAAGCTTACAGGCACTTCTAGATGCATATATGTAACCTGCTTCTTTGAACTCCTTAAAAGCAATGTAAGAAGCTGTGTAAACACATCAAACAGCTGTAGGACTTATGCCCAATTACATTTCAAGCACATGAACTGCAGAGGCTGGGGCAGTCCAACAATCCAAGTGCAACAACAAAGCAGGAATGCCCACTGAACCAAAAACAGAGGTCTTGCATTTAAGATGCATGAACTCTGAATTCTTTTAATGTATCTTTCCCTTGAATTGCTTGTCCTCTCTTCCTCACTTCATTTCTTTGCATCTTAATTCTGATCCTGAACATGTTCTGCTGACCCTGCCTGAAAGAAAGACACTAGTAAACCTGAGAATTTGAAAAGGAAGAGCATTTTGAAAGACCCATGCAGTATTCAGGTGGAAGCAGAAGGATAAGGGAGAATAACAAACTGAATTTTAGACAGCAGTGATCATCCGACCAAGACTCTCAACTGTTATTCTGTTTGGAGATTATTTTCCTGTTATTGTCTTTTACAAAAACAGCACCAGTCACTGCAGACCTCACAAATACAAGGCATACAGCAGCATCTTCTCCATGAATGTGGCCTCCGACTACTGAGGATTAGCGATTGTTGCTAAAATGCACAAATATCTTACACTGTGTTAAAACAGCCTCCTGCTGCATTTGCAGTATTTTTCCTTCTACCACAGTAGTCCTCACCTACTTCCCTGACCCTTTGGTGTTGGACACTGCCGGGCTGACAAGCAGCAGGCTACTGTTGCTACAGTCTGGCCAAAGAACTGGCTCTAAACCAAGGGAATCTTTGAGAGGTTCACAGCCTGCTTTTTCATGTCTTGCCCTTCTTAGCTGCACAACCTATGATGTTGATGTACCTGAAGATCTTGAATGAATTCAGAAGACATAGCTTTAGTTTTCAGAAATGCTAGTGATTTTGCAAAATACAAGTGCTGAATGTCCACCACGGTGTACTTTCAAAGGGACCTACTTTTCAGGAAATTATTGTATGGCAATACAATAGAAGGTTTCTAAAGCTAAGCTCGAAGGCTTGGAGCCTGTCAGGTCTGAAATCCTAGCTACTTTCTTTAAAAGACCGCCTTGAATAATACTCAGGTGATACAACAAAAAACACAGTCACATTTTGCACACAGCGAAAATATAGCAGTCTGTCCCAATTTGAGCTTTACCTGCACATTCTGGGTTGTCTTCATTGAAATTGATTGCAAAGTCATGAGAGACCTGCAGATATATGGAAAGAAGAGAAGGAGACTGTATTCAGAAAAATTATTGCGTGAAGACTTGTGGTTAAACACCCTTTACATTTTTTCTGTGTTAAACCTGAGATCTTTCAAGCTTTCAGCCATTAAGTGTGAAATACAGTCCCAGCTGGTACTCCCTGCAGAAACAAAGTAGCAAAACTTGAAACAAACATGTCAATAATAATGAAAAAACCCCAAGAAAAAATAGCACAAAGAAAAACTGCCCAAGTACATGATAAATCACATGGTGTCAGGATTGGACTATCAATGCCAGGCACAGAAGAGGCATCTACTGCTGAGGCAATTTAAATGCCAGCTTTCCCTAGCTCAGCATCTCAAACTGCAGGAGAGACAAAGCAGGTTGTGATACAGCACTGACAGCAGAAACCCAGCTCACTTCTGTGTTATGTCCTCACAGGTGCAAAGAGTTCCTCATTTAAGGCCACAGGAGTACTGGGAAGGTAATTCTCCAGAGATATCAAGGAAAACACCTAGATCCATTGTGAAATAATAGCATAAGAAATGCAAGGAGTCTAAGCTGGCTAAGAAATTAGATTATTTTGGGGGAAAATAAGTAAGAAAAAACCCTGAAGTCTCGTTTTTCCTCAAATTTTGTGAATATTCCAATCTCTCTCTCACTATGTCTATAATAAAACACAACAGAGTTGTTTTCTAAAAGAAATTGCTGTGAATAAAAAAATTGCTTATTTTCTAATAAAGCAATGTCTTGTTTCTTTAGGGCTCTGGGAAAATAATACTTCTGTATGTCTCAATAATGCAAAGCCCTATAAGTCTCAGGTTATAGACTTCCTCTGTCTATCAGAGATCTGCACTCACAGCACAAATCTTTTGAGGCTGAAACTTTCTTCAGATGCTCTTTTCTGGTTTTAAAGTTTATTTTTGCCTGCATTTTTTTTCCAGATTCCTTTTTGCTTCTTTCTTTGATCACTGAGAAGGTTTGATTCCTTTTAATCTCTTGGGCTCTGAAGCCCAGTCTCTTTTCTGTTTGTCTTAAATTTTCTTGAATGAAGAAGCCCAAATTTTGTCTTGCAATGCATAAGGTGTGAATGTGTGTGTATATCTATATATACATATAGATATATTTGGCTTCCAAAAAGTGGATATGGCTAGGAGTTTAGCAGACAATTTGCATAATTTAAAATTGAAGTTAGGCATATCATCCCAGATTTAAAGAAGGCATTTATATAGGTAACTGTAATTACACATATTTAAAGCTTTATAGATCTCTGTAGGACCTTCAAAAGTGCCAACAATCCTAGTGATATGGAAAGCAATTTTACTCCGTGTACAATGGAACCTGGATTATTGGAAGAAAGAGATTTATTTCTTGGATGTTGTTATTTTATTTGCTAGTTTACATGACTTGACAACACAGTTTGGAAAGTGATCTCTGACTAAGAGGCCTAAAGATCAAATATGTAATTACAGAGAAGCTTCTGTGAAACTGAAGTGGTATAAGTTGGCTAATTACTGCCTAAGAGAGTTTCTCACAGAGAAACTGAGTTTCCCCATCATATCCTGGCCTTGCTCACCACAGTGATGCCTACCATTATTGAGAGGTTAAATAAGGCAGTACATGTACCATGATGGGAAAGGACTGAAGCAAAAACTAAGAAGTCTGCAGCCACCTCAGCCCAGCCAGGAATTCAGTATGCCTACACCAAGCATCAGTTGACTCTTTGAAGAAGATTTTACGTGGGCCATTCAGGCTATCCTATTTGGTCATGGAAGATGAAAGTCACTATTTATGTTCCTCACTGAGCAGGCACAGAAGATCAGGGCTGCCAGATACACTACAGAGGTGCTCCAGAACCCTTCTGTCTGGCTGCTCTGGATATCTCCTGGTACGCTTTGCCCAGCTGGTATCTGCCAGTCTCATGACCAGCTGCAGGCCAAAGGTAATTGTGGCTGTCAAGAATTGTTATGTGAGTTTTCACTCGTTGATATTTTTTGTTGTCCAGTAGTCTTTCTTCTTCCTTTAGGCTTTCTGTATTTTGTATTAACTGCATCTCAAAAGCAAGAAAGATAGCAATGCACGTATGCAGGCTGATTCTTCCAACACTGTGCCTCTTCAGTGATTTTATTTTTTTAGTCCAAATACATTTGAAATTATACCTAAAGGAGAATCACAATTCTTTTCCAAACCTATGAATACAGTATTTTAATCTCACATGCAAGCATGCTTTGGATGGTTTGTATGCTTTTGTTGCCATACCTCTTTCAGGATCACATAATGCAAACAATTTATCTGGTTCAGAGCTATAGCACCCAGGCTGTTATTTAAGAAAAATGTAGACAGTGGTTCAGGCCAACAAAGAAAGCCCAAGTCTAGTCAGTGTGTGCAATGATCCAAAAAATAATACTGTCTGAGCAATGGCTGCTATTGTCCTAAACCAATGGCCCTCATTCATTGTCATTTGGATTCACCAAGAACAGTGTTAGAAGGTACCTTGAAGGCAGGACAGAAAACACAACAAATGTGCAGAAGCATTAGCTTGTTTCCTATGCTATCTGAGCAATATATCACAATTTAAACAAGATTTAAGTATAATGGAAAGGATAGAAGTTCTTTGAGCAGCTCAGCGATGGTTCACAAACAGGAAATGATCACCCGAGGCAAGCCAACAGCAGATATTTTTAAAACAGAGTTTCTCCAAATGCTTAGAACTCATTCCAACTCTGTTAAGTAAAACCAACTGCGCTTCAACCTTCCCCTATGCTATCTCTCCTGTCATGGCCAGAATTCAAGGGGGTCTAAACCAGCACAGACTTCAGGCACGTGATGTACTGAAAGCCTCACTGAACTCAGACCCGATAGGACTCCGTGTAAAGCTCACCCATGTAAGAAGGCGGTTTCTTTTATTAATTTTTTTTAATTAAACATGCAAGGGCTATGTGACTGAAAGGGAAACCATGCTTATGACAGAGGACCAAAAGCTGGTATATACTAAATGGCATCTTTCTGATATTGAATTACACAGCCCTTAGGCACTCCCAGAGCCGATACACTAATGGGAAAAAGGAGGCAAAAGTGCGAACACCTAAGACACTGAAGACTGGGAAATCCTCGTGGGGAACAAGAAGACACTTGGCTGTTTAGAAGCAGGCATGTTTATATAATTTACTAGGGCGGTTTGTATTATGGATCAATCTAACAGTCAGGAAATCCTGGAATATGTCAAGTCACACAGATAGAGAATGACTGTTTTATATTAGTACCTGGCACAGAGAACTTTGCAAAGAACTGCAGACCATGGTCTGTGGTAGAAGTCAGCCTCACAATAAGGAATATCCTCACAAAACCCTGAGTGTGTCACAAACCCCGGACTAAGTTTCAAGTATGTAGCTCATGCTCTGCTCAGCCCTCCTCCGTTAACATCAATCCATAAAATTAATCCATAAAAGGGAAGGAGAGAGAAATTCTGGTGTGCAGAGGTGATTACATGTGATCAGCCTGGTGTTACCTGAGCTGCTGCACAAAACAGCACTCAAAACCTCTAACTAAAACCCTTTACTTGCACTTTGCTACATATTAATCTTTTCCCTCTGCAGTGCTCCAGATACATTACTTAGCAGGTACCATCATGGATGTGGGATTATTAAACCACAGCTGTCCAGGAACTTCCTGCACCAAGAGCATATTAATTTCCAGATAATTTCTTCAAGGTTTTTAACAAGGAAAACAAGTAGCTCTACCATACATCAAGATGGAGATTACAGTGACAGCATTTCTGAGGATGTGACAACTAAGGCGGATTATAGAATTGTTCTTTTGCCACTGTATGATGCCTCCATTGTCTGTACTGACAAGCACCTGCAGTTTTCTGTCAATGTGATGGCACCCATGAGACTCTTGGAAGAATCATAACCATAGTTCCACAGGCTTATGACCATTTTAGTAAAAAAATCACCTTGATTTAATGTAGCAAGTAACTCATTTCCCTCGTATTGGGATGCAATGAAATTCATCCTCATAGCATGGCCCTTGCTAAAAAGCTTTCTAATTAAAGTTGAAAGGAAAGAAGAATTTCCTAATTAATAAGAATTTTTGAGATTTCTTAAAAAAAAGTCTTCTGGACTCAGGTAGAAACCTCAAACCCTACCTTGGAATCTGACAAATAATGAACCTCCAATAATTCATAATGCACATTGCTGTCAAGTTTTTGGACTACGCAAAATCTTTTTATTTAAGTTTTCTTGAAACTTGTTATTCTGTTTTGTCCTCCACATTTTTATAAACCCCTTTACTCTAACTGAATTTCCATTTTTTAAGTAAAAAACTGCATTTTTCACTTATTTTCCAAGTGCTGAATATGGATGCCTGAATTCTGAAAATTAGTAATCCTTTTTCTCCCTCTCTAGACTGTTGAATTAATTTAAATTAACCTCCCTGTCCCAAATATCTCCAGCTTTCCAGAAACCTCTATGGTGATGGTACTAGAACTACTTGACAAACAATCTGACAAATTCAGACACATTTAGGAATGCTTTCTTAATAATTTAAATAGAGATTGTCAAAAATCCATGAACAGTAGATGCACACAAACGTAAATGGCAAGATGGACAATGTTGAACAGTTTTCTGTTCTATTAAGACACTGCCAGTCTGAAAATTAAATATGGAATGCCTGCATATTTTGCAAAAGCTTAAGACACTAACAAATTTAAAGAACTATTGCTCAAAAGCTATTATTTTCAGAATGCTCATTAATCAAATAGTTTGGGAACTGGACAGCTTCTGTCTCTTGCTAAGATCACATTGTAGAAATTTCTGCTTGGCAAAGCTGGGCCATTTATTTTCCTTTGTAATTGATTTTTGAGCATGCTGCCTAATTTCCATGTCCAAATCCAAGTTATGTGGATAAGGTGACAAATTGTGTTTTTCCCCTTGTTCTGTTACACATCCTTCTATTGTTTCTTTTTTGTCAGGTTTGCATACATTTTTGCCCTCAGGCTCCTGAAAAGTTCAGGAATCACACAGGCCACAGCACTTTTCAAGTTCCTTATCTGTCCAGCAAACCAGACAGTGCAGTTGTGAAGATGCTGTACTGTGTCTGTAACTGTAGTGAGCTTCTCTCCACCACACATTCACACCACGAGCAGTGAATGAAGCTTTCAGTAAAAATGCAGAAATAACGAGGACTATCTTAAAACAAACTGCAAATTGTTTAGTACTTACTCAGGTGTCAGTCTGCAATTCATCTTTATGAAAGAGGCCAGTATGCCAATCACGGGGCTGACACAATTGGAACTTTCTTTTCATTTTAACAATAAGTTTTGTGATGCTGAGTGGTTTTTCAGCTCTTTTGAGTTCTGCCTGCTAAGAAGTTAGTGTGTGTGGTTAGCTTTCTTTCCTCCTCTTCACTGTGACCTTTCACAGCAGTGTCTGAGTCCATATTATCTACCACCTCTTCACTTTACATCAGACTTCTCAGATGCTTCTTCTCATTGCAAAAAAAAAAAACCCAAAAATGGGATAGGTTATAGGCACTGCTGTGGAATAACTGGCATGTTCTGCAAGTTTTGTATGATAGAAACTTAAGAGGGGAATATTTCTCTTATGGGTTTACTTAAATCAAGGAGCTGGGTGATGTGTTTGTCAGGCCTTGGGGGAAAAAGATCATATTGCTGAATATTAGACGAAAGATCTCTAGACTGATGAGGAATGATATATATGGCATGTCTGGCTTCCTTCACTCCCACAGATTCCTTATGCCACTAAGAAACTGCTGGTTTTCTTCTAACAGCTGAAGTGTATCATTTGAAGCTCAAATGAGGGAAAATGAAGTCAACATAACAAAGCAGTGTGCTCTTGAAATGAAAATTCTGTAGAAAATATATATAAAAACATGATTTAAAGGTGTACAACCTCAAGAGATTTATGGATAGCCTCTAGAGGTGAATATTGACATTATTCACGAAGAAGCTTTGTTTAGGTTGTATGGAGGCTCTCGTGGTTACTTAGGAACCCGTGGCAGTGGAAATATGTTCTTCTGCAGTCCTAGCAATTTGTTGTCTACTAGAAGAAATAAAAGACCAGATGCTGGAATGCAGAGATAAATGTGCTATGAGTACTAGGGCTGGAGGCTTAAAAGCACACACATGGTGGGGTCAGAACTTAGAAATTCACATAATGATTCAATCTAAATTTGAAGATGTAAATTATTACAGTAATAACTCTGCTCTCCTTTAATGAAATAAAAACTGTAACTGAAAATAGGAAAAGAACATTTGAATAGCACGAGATCTGCAGTGTTGCTGTGGTGTCTATAGTGTTATCATATTTTTGCAACAGAAGAACCTAAGGAAGAAACTTGTGAGCACTTTTTTCTACAGTCTTTGTTACTTGTAATTATATCAGTTTCTTCTCTGTTTCCTATGCGTCTTTGTTGTCTTCCACATCAAACACTAATCATTGGTGACTTTGAATTAACTTTATAACAGTGTAGACTAAATTACTAAAGCATTTTCAGGTTTATTGGTCTTGACTTATTAATGCATCATGATGAGGCTGATTCTTCACTCTTAAGAGGATGTATTTTTCATTTCAGAAGTGCAGTCAAAGACAAGCAGGGACTCAAAAGTGTTGATATAGTTTATTTTAAGAAACTAGAATTTTATAGACTTTTATGAACTGAGTAGAGTATCACAGGGAGGGACTGAAAAATAGCACAGATAACTGTTAATTCCTCATCCAGTTCCAGTTGAATGTGCCCATGATAGACACCAAGCTGATTATTTGTCCCCATCTGTTGCACAGAAGGGCTAGTCCCCTGCAATGTGGTTCTTATCTTCTTCAAAGTTTTATTATGTTGGTAAGTTGATGTAATGTCATTTTATCTTTGTCATTTTCTGTCACAAGTTTCCATAGCAGAGATTAAAGATGTTCTGGCCTTCATTTGCATCTCCATTTTCTGTGGGACTCATATATGTAATCCATAAGCAAGTAGCCCCATCTTCTGAAGTTTACCCTTACTTTTCCTGAACTTCTCAAAATCTGAAGGGCCTTAGTCATCCATTTTCTTGCTTTGAGAGGTTAGTAACATAGAGACTCTTTAGGACAGCTTGTGCTGGGGGGTAAGACTCTTCATTCAGATGTGGACTACTAAGTTCAGTGCAAGTCTCTGACTTTCTTAAGGGTAGTTGTAAGGAAATTGTGCAAGCACCAATTCTGCCAAAGCAGAAAATCATTTGATGTTGGTGATTGTATGAATATCTGGTTACAGAGACTCCTGAAGTTACTTTCTAGCAAGACATCTGTTTCCCAGCTAACACCTGAGATGCGCTCTCACAGTCAGGTGAGGAAGCTGTTGCTGGGGTCTAACAAAACTGGAATATTGCCAATATGCTTGTGTGGCCTGAGGCATCAATGCCACCAGCTGATTATTTTGGCTGAGAAGGGCAATTTTGTGCTGTGAACTTTACTATACTTCCATCACCAGCAAACCAGTGAAAAGACTTCTGCTGGCACAGTAACATCTTCCTTCGAGCAGTCCTTAGATAAGAACGTCTCTCTACAGATGAAAGAATTGCAAGTTTTCCCCCATGCAATGATGGTCACATCGCAGAGGATGGAAAAACCAGCCCCTGGCACACCACCAGGCTGGTATCTTTGTTAAGGACAAACACAACAGTACATATGGCAGTGTCAGAGGAGGCCAGTACTGGGCTGAAAGGGCTGTGATGTTGTGACGCACGGTCCAACTCAGTCAACTCTGCTATTCGATCACAGGTAGGGTTGCACATATTCATGGCAAAGGGATGGCAGCTTGAGAAGTAGCTACCGTGTTTCACTAATGTGTCTGGTGGCCTGATCAAGTGTATTCTCCAAAACATTCTCCCTTATATAGCAGAGATGGTTGTCAGCTGCTGCAGTTGGAACAGACATACAACAGACACAGATGTTCTGTGCACATATACCACATTAAAATCTATGTCAAGGTTCTGGAAGCTGTCTCTGCCTGGTGTTACTTTTGAAGAACACAGCAAGGCAAAAAACCTTGTCAGGCACAAACAAGCTTAGAAAGCAATGTTGTAAAGAGATACGTTAACTTACCTTAGACATCTGTTTGCAAGACGTATCAGATTTGCTGCACATCACTGCTGTACTTCTTCTGCAGGTATCAAACCTACAAGCTGTGAGTATTTTTTGGTGCATTTTTTTTTCATCTGCTGATTCATGCTAAATGACACGGGATCCCTCTCTGCACAAAAATTCTCATCTGACCAGTGTTTCACCTGCCTGCTCCAGCCACAGCTGAGACACAACTTAGAGCAGGGCACATGGGGATACTGGATGAAGTCTGCATCATCAGAAGTCTAATGCTTTTCTTTTCTAGAGAGGATATGAGTTACAGAACCCCCACCTAGTTTTTGCTTACTTATCTATGCTGAGCTACTCTTCTGCCCAACTACTGCATGTGCAACACAGGATTTGACATTCTACCTGTTTCTTCTTAGGCCTTTCTCTTTTGGATGCTCCTTCTTTTACTTCACTGTCTTCACTCCAGCCCTACCAGACTGTATATTTATGCTCACAATTGCACCGTCACTGTGGATCACTCTCATTTTGTTTTGTTTACAAATAACACTTCTGTCCAGCATGGATACATGTTCTTGTATTTCTCCTTCTGGCATTGATGACATCCACCGTGACACAGAAATGTGCCACACAGCAAAACTCTTCTAAAGTCTTTATTTTCAGGAAGATGTTAAATGTATTCCTTACAAAGCATGAACACTAGGCTGCTCACTGAATCACATCTTCCAAAAATGGGTTCTGTCAAACCAGGGCTCACAAAGCTTCAAAATATGTTTGACAAGGGTTGTTCAAAAAAGAAGTTCTTCTCTTACTAGACTAGCATCCACTAACAAAGCTTTGCCAATACCATGAAATATTTTGGGTGTTAAACAACTATTTTGAGCCTTGCCTTGATTTCTGGTTTCAGTGAGGTATCAATGAGTGAGAAAGCCAGATGAAAGAAAATGGTAGGAGATGCTTCCCCTTGTCCTTGCCTTGCACTGAGCCATTTCTCCCTTATTTTGTGCCTCATAAACCAAGGAAACTAGAAAAATTACATTTTTGCACCTACTTTGTATTCTGGGGGTATTCTTGCTCCAAATCCAAAGGCTGGGAACATTTTGTCACTGGAAAAGAATAAAAAAAATAGGGTACCCACAGAGAAATGCATATTGTTACGATAATCATTTATTCCTCTGCAAGCATTCATCAGAAATGAAAGTAGCACAACAGTACATAAACAGTTTTTAAGTCAAGAGATGGCAGACTGGAAGGATAATGGATTAGAGAAGTAGGATTGCGTGCTGAACAGATGGGGGAGTTATTTGGGAGATTTTTCAGGTGAACCCCTAGTATTTTTGGGAAGTTAAAATCATTTCAAGAATACCGAGGGATCAGGATATTTTGCACTTCTCCCACAAATGCAATAACAGGTCTTTATAACCCACTCTTTTGTATTACCTGGCTGCAGCAAGAGAGTCTGTTGTTTGAACAGCCTGTAAAAACATTTATTTCATATTAATATGGATGTGCTCCCTCAGCTCAGAAAACGGGTCTAGTGAAGAGATTACTCTGATTAAAAGTGTTTGCAAATTTGGGTTCTTACAGTTGTCCAGTTGACAAAAGAGACGTCCTAAAATGTCTGAAAGGGGCAATTTCATGCTCCCAAACCTGCAGGCTTTCACTTGTCTCTTATTGTTCCACTAAAACGTAAGATTATTTTACTTAGGCATAGGTTGACTGATAACCTAGCAGAATGCTGTGGCATGATCAGTTTTCTTTCAGACAGTACAGTGAGGTTATTCTACCCCAGTTAGATCTGCAGAGACAAAAATACCTTATTCAGAGAACCTGGAAACTTCAAGGCTGTTGTTAATACCCTTTCAGCAATGCAATGTCTCACACAGCCCACGTGCTGCCTCTTCCCAGATGGCAAAGTGGAAAACAACAAGCTGCAAGGGATGTCTGGTCCCTGAGTCAGCAAAGCACTTGATCACATACTTGAGGTTAACAATTCACCCAAACATATGCTTAAATCCAGACACATCCTGAAGTCCCACTGAAGTCACCGAACTGTACTCCAGTGCTCTGATGAATCAAGCCCCTCAGAGTTTTATCCCAGTCTGCTTACTGGGTTTCAGGGCCCTTGGAAAAGTTGAGTTCCAACTGCCATTATTGGCACTTCTGAAAATTCTCAAGAGAGGCTAGCAGCTTCATTTTCTTTGTGTAGTTCAAGACAAGGGCACTCCAAGTATCAACTGAACAATTCACATCCCAGACACACTCAAAAAAGATAATAGAATGCGTTAAATTTGCTCAGTTATTCTGTCTGGCATAGGCTGTTGAAGGTACCAAGGTATTTCTGATATAAGCTAAAGAAAAATGGAAGGGTTCAAAAGAAAGCAGAACTAAGTGTGTGTGTCTCCCCACTGAAGTTAGAGTAACCATGAGATACAGAAATATTCACCATCTCATTGGGAAACAGTGATGACAGTTATCTGATGGTTTAGCTCTCAAAATTGTTGTTCTTGTTACAAAATGTAGTTGCTGCATAAATTTTGGGAGCACAGTTCTGTGTACCATATGTTACACTGTGTGACAATGGATCTTGCAAAGGAAGACTAACATCATTTGCATGGTAATGAAACATTTTTTTCCCAAGAGATGTCAGAAAAGAAGTAGCTGCTGACATTTGATGCTAACCACCTGCTGATAGCATTCTCTCTGATTAAACACTCCTGGAAGTGGGGAAGCCCTTATAAATAGATGTGGAGATTTCAGCCACACACTTAGAGGGAAAAAAATAAGAAGCCATTAGAAAAGAATCTAAGGGGAGAAAAAAAATCTTGGTTTACATCAGTGATTGAGCATGGTTGGATTAGAAAATCAAACCCTGTGGAGCTGCAGTTAATTGATTTGGGGCAAAAGTAAACAAAGACTAAAAAGGAATTTCACTTAGGTATTCAATAAAGCAGTCCAAAAAGCTAATGTTGGCAGCAGTTACACAACTGGGGAGATGCCTAAACCCATACACTGCCTGCATTTCTACTGCAATGTTTCTCAAGTGTAAACGTGTATAGGCACTTGTATCTGCGGCTCCATCTACTGCTCTGCAGCAATTCAGAGACAGTGATAAATGATATCTCCAAGCAGCTGGGATTCTCCTTCTGGTGGCGAGACTCCTACATTCCCAGTGACATGGTGGCACAGCCCCACTGTTATTCTGCAGCCAGAATACCTTACCTCCACAGTCAGGACACTTTATGTTTGAATCTCCCGTATCTCCTTTTTGAACAAGTGCTAGTTATTGCAACCACTGCCTTGTGAAACAGTAAAGCTCGATCCTGCACACCATCAAAATTGGGTTCCACATAGCTGCTTTTCAGAGGGAAGTGCATGAACTCTGGAGAGGAGGGGTATCCTTGGGTCTACTCCTGTGCTTAGTACTTTCTGTTGCCTCACTTAAAATAGCTCCATGTTCTCCTTAGGAAGCTCCTAAATTTCCTGAATTTAGGTACATACCTCTGGTAATCTGATTCAAGCTGCTGGGACCAAGGAATTAACTTTCATGTGCTCCCAGAGCTTGATCTTTAAGGCAAGAAGGGGACCTCTTGACACCCAGGACACCCCTTGCATAAAAAAGATCATAATGTTATTCCTGAACCACACCTCAAAATTTGCAGCTTTCAGAGTAAGAATAAAATTTTAGTGTATGCAAAACTTTTCCTTCTATCACCCAAAACAAAGTGTTTAGCTCATATAAAGGTCTCACTCTTTAGCAATTTAACAGTTTAAGGCTTAGTGATATTTTACAAAATAACCCCCTCTTAATCTTCCCATCCACCCCTAACCTTATCATAACCCAGCAGCTGAACCTGCTGCCCTCATCCTGCTTGTCCTGCACTGCTGAGACACAGCAGGGAAAAAGTGACCCAGAAGAGCAGACAAGGGCTCTTTCACTTCTAGAATAGTCTTTTATTCTAGAGGTGTGACAGAGCTGCTCTAACAGACCTTAGGCTATCATGGCAGTGTGCAGCAGAAAGCAAAGTAGTTGCCCAGCTTCTGGAAGCTGTGTCAAGGGTTAGGCCATCCAAGGACTGAAACTACAGTCAGAAAATGAAGAGAAGTTTTCCTCCTGTCTCAAGGGTGAATTGCATGCATCAGAGACTCCTAGCCTGGCATTTCAGTAGGAAAGGGATCTGCTCTAATGACTTTTCTTCCTTTGTAATTTAAACTAATTCAAAAGAAAAGCGAGAACCAGTTTTCTTTTTCCTTTATATTGCTTGCTCAGGCATCTGGGCTTCATTTATAGTAGGAAATAGGCCTGGGACCCTGGCTGAAGTACTGTGAGGGCCATAGACATGGTCTGCTAGCACTCTCCCTGGTGCAGTGCTGGCCTCTGCCAACCAGCAGCCCCAGAGACTTCCCAGGGACAGCGCTGGGTCCAGCTGTGCTTGAGACTGCTCTCAAATGCAGTTTGGGCATCACCAGTTTGTGCTGAGGGACGAAAGATGAGATACAAGGACATGGGCAGTGTCATGTCCTCGGCCTTAGACCACCTCAGGATCTTTGACTTGTTTTGTTTAAAGCTAGCCAGAGAGTCCTTGGTCCATGCAAGGAAACTGCCTGCCCTGTCCTGCTGGAGGCAGATTGCTAGAGAGACAGAACAGGAGTGAAACACAGAAGTGGAAAAACAAGCTGGTTCTATAGAAGCTGAAAGTCACAAATTCAAGAAAGAAAAAGAGGATTGTGACTTGGCAGAATCTTTACAAAAATATTCTGTTGCATCTACTTCACATTTTATATTGTTCTTTGTTTTACATAAGTTCCCTTGAAAATTTAAACCTGGCATAATTTTCAAAAAGATGAAGTGCTTGACATGAAGATCAAAAAAGAAAAAGCATCCAACTCTGACTTTTATACCTGGTTATATAAGAGCCATGAGTAGTCATGCAAGCACAGATGTATATGGCTTCTGGTACTTCTTCCAGTCAGACAGACATATATTCCTGAAAGATACTTAAGAGTGAGCAGATCTATGTTATACCCTAAAGGAAAAATCAGGGAGAGAGTTCAGGTTCAGTGTTCATATTGATAAATGTGAATTAATGCACACAGAAATGAATTGTCAGGACTCCAAGACTGCAGTCTTCTGAACAGAAATATGACCTGTTTGAAAAAAGTCCCTCAGTAACCTCAACTATAACTTAGCACATAGCAGAAAATGATTTCTGAAAATATCCCATATTATCCTTTTGGGACATTGCTTAGTTTTAGTCACTCATCCCTCAAGCTATCTAGTGGAAACAGAGGAAGCACAATGACAAATCAACACACTAATAGGGGCAGAGACAAGAGAGATTTCAGTGAGCTGTACTGCACATACAGGAAAAAAGATGAATAGAGGAAATACTAAGGTTTTGTAAATTGGTAAAAGTGATACAGATAATGATACCATTTTCTGTTTCACTAGGAAGCGCAGTGTCACTGGAAGGTAAGAAATATGTTTATAATAAAGATAAGAAGGCAAAATAAAGAACATTTCAAAATCTTGTCTCATTAACCACTGGTGCCCTCTGACATGTAGCATTATTGAAACCTGGATATTAGGTTTATTCTGAAAAGGATTTGCTATTCCTAGTAATGAGGAGGAACAAACTCTTCCACTGGGTCAAATAATTAGCCACTCGCTCATTAGAGACATTTTGGAACTTCCTGAGAAGCTGCAGGCATAGATGATGCTTGAGATATTCACCAGTGTGGCAATACCTCTATTTAAAGAGGAAAACGAGGGCTGCCAGGACTCTGTTCTGTGAAAATGAGTACCTTTTAAAAATTGAAATTGGGAATCTGAGTTCTTATTTTTATTGAGTAAATATAGGAGGGAAAAAGACCTAAGCCATTCTATATGCCATTAATTCATTCTGAAAGCTAAACTTCTAGCTAGCTACTTACACAAGTTGTTTGGGACTATTTTCAACTGGTGCTCATGAAAGACCTTTGGTATGTAATAGCTGTGCTTACCTTTATCCTCCTGAAGTCAATGCAGAAATTTGTATGGATGCTACTTAACTGACTTTGGAAACCATCAGCATGAAAACCTGCTCACTTTATGCTAGAACAACATAGTAGCACTAGCAGTACTAATGATGCAATGAATGGGGGGAAAAGGGAAAAACTTGGAGTGGGGAGAAAGAAACACTAAGAACCCATTTTTAGTTGCAAATGTCTGAGCATCTTAAATTTACAGCTCTTTGAAATTCTTCCAAGGAAAATATCTGACTAGAATCCCTGGATATTAAGCTGTCACTTGTAATTTTGGTTTTGGGTCAGATCAGAATTTTCAGGGAAATATTATAAAAGCACTATGCTGGATGCAGCGAAATCAATTATTATTCCTTTCATTTTCAATTCCAGTCTTAAAAGAATAAACTGTAGATCTGCTCTGCTCGACATACTTTTCCCATGATGAGATAATTTTCCTCTATTAGAAAGAAATTTCAAATTGACAAAATAAAAGAGAGGTATGTGTTACACATGTAATTGAAAAAAGTGTGAATGTAAGGAAGGGGAGGAGGGGGAAGGGGCAGAGGAAAAGGAAGAGAGGGAGAACAAAGAGGAAAGGAAAAGAAAAAGGAGTAAACAGCAAATGCCACAAACAAAACAGAGTCCTCTCTAAACTCAGTTAAAATTGTAATCTTTCATGCTCAGAGAGTGAACTGGAAGAATATGAGCTGAATTAAGTGTTCCTTTTCTAAAGCATATGAATGAATCATGTTCCTGAGTGTATTATTTAGTACTTATCTGAGAAGGGCTTGATGCCAGCAAATTCTGAATCATAACAGCTTACAGGGATTAACAGCAGTTCCAAAGAAAATACAGAAATCATCTGAAATATTTAAACATTTTCAGTTCCTGCTTTGCAAGCAGAGCTAGGTAAATAACAGACATGATCTGTGTGATGGCAGGGGGATTGCAACTAGATGATCTTCAAGGTCCCCTGCCACCCAGGCTATTCTATGATTCTCTGATCAAATAGGGCTAAATAAAACCATTTCAGTGGAAGGGACCAGTGCCCATCCACTTCACCACTTGCAGTCTTGCATAGCCACTTGTGCTCCTCCAGGATGGGTTGGGGGCAGAGCCAGGCTGTGGTCTAACTCTCAGGCTGCTGCAGTCAGAGTCGGAAGGACCACAAGAGTTCAGCAGCAGCATTTGCACCTCCTAATGTGTATTCCTCCCTGAGGGATTGCAGATTGCTCTTCTGTCCCCACATATTCACTGCGTGGTTATGCCTGGTTCGATACAACCACGTCTCTGGTTATAGCCAGGTTACTGCGTGTTTGATCAAACTCACTCTGTACCTAACATGGTTTGGCATTCAGTTCATAATGCACAGTGATTTTTAAATGGAGCAGCAAGCAAGAGCTGATTATCATACATCTTATTCACAAAAGAGAGCTGGAAGCATGCAAATCAAGGGTAAATCACTGCAACACTTACATTGTTTGGTCTGTCACAGGGATGCTACATAATCGTGTGCAAAATCCTGACATTAAAATTCACTCACTATCTTTAATTACAGCCCTCAGGCGTCTTAGGGGAGCTGGAATCTGCTGAATACTGAGAAAAAGATACTGTCATGTAATTGGGTTTCAAAAAAATGAGGGAATGCCTGTCTCGCCAACCAGGGAAATAGTTAATGAAGCAAGGGAATACAAATTCCCTGAAGCTAACCACCAAAAGGCATCAACTCATGAAATAACTAACAAAGCCAAATCCAGGTAGAATGGGTTTAACCTTCCCTTTGTTAATATTAAAAGAATTGCAAAAGAAGCTCTGCAAGGTAAAAATACCAGTGAACTCAGAAATTATTAGGCTGGGAAAAAGTCAATAGCCACAGAAAAAAAAAGTCATCAGAGCTTGAGGGAGGAGTAGGTTAAGCAAAATGAAATGGCAGCAATATCTATCACTTGCCAGAAGGATAGCCTAATAAAATGACATATTCAGGAAGGTGAGACAAAATGTCAACCTTCCCTGCAAGATGACAAATAAATTGCAATGACCTGATTTATGCCTACATGAATGACCCAGTAAAATGCATCTTGAAAAAGAAATGAGACTTTATTACTGGGAATAAACTAGGGAAGGGGATGCTGCCAGAGGCTACAGAGATATATTTAACTTCTCAAACCAGGCAGTTTTCAGACAGTCTTCTGTATTTAAGGGGTTGCACATATGTCCCAGTACCTTCCAAAATTCCTAACTCTATAGGGAATTGCTTATCTGTGGGATCATACATGGAAAATTGTGCCATCACTGAAAAGCTCATTCTCACACAAACTGCAATTTCAGATGTTTAAAACTTGACAGATCTTGAAGACAACACTGCAGGCAGCAGGTTGAATTCCACCACATAAGGTACAGATGGTGAAGAACTCCAAACTGAACAGTGATGGGGCCCTGCCCTCTTGAAAGACGAGTGTGGCTTACACTCGGCAACCACAAGAACAAAAGCTTTGCCATGTAGGCATATAATTTTGTTCTTTTTTACAAATTACATTGAAAAGGGTTGGTCAGAGACCTTCCTCTGCAACAATTTTCTATCAGAATATCTATTTCTAAGGGGTGTGCTGGAAAGAGGGCAATACAGGACTGCATTGGCATATGTATACAGAGAGTTGTGGGGAGAGGAATTTCTCATCAAATGCTCTCAACATACAAATGAGCTTCCTAGGATAAGCAGGACAAAACTGTTATAGAGATTATACTGTGATTTAATGTGATCAAATGAGCTGTTGATGAAATTTTATCAAAATCAGAATGACATTAAGTCAAAATGAAGAACAATACCTAAACAAGTTAAAGAAGTACCATAAGTGAAGTATACCGATGACTAAACATTCAGCTAGGCATCACTGGATATGCAGGAGGAAATGGGCTACTATCCTCTATTCTGATAATTTGGAATCTCATATCAAGGTTAGTTTCACAATAATTTGGAGGGAATAGTAAGATAATAAACGGAATCTAATCTGCAAGAATAGCCTGGCTTTAACTGAGAGCAATTGGACTCACAAATATCCTGTTAAGGTCAACTCAGGAAAAAGGAGTTGGCTTTCTGTAAAGGAGAAAACTTGCATGAGAAGATTTAGAACATGGTGTTCATTTACCCCACAGATGGGTTTCCAAATGTGAATAATTTGCTTCGCAGCTCTATGTTAATATAATGGAGTGGGTGACTAGAATAGTTATACCTTAATAATGCAAGGAGGAAACTCACGCTTCTGAAATTGTGGAAATGGTTGCATTGACTGAAGATGTACTAGATCAGTATCAAATGGCATCAGTGAAAATGACAAGAGAAATTGTTCCTTTATGCACATCTACTTATTATTTACAGATGTCTAGTCTTTACAGCAGTAGGTGGCACGAAATTTTTGCAGGGTATTGTACTTCACATCATTTTGTTCAGAAAGGAATTTTGACCGAGAAATCCCAACAGTACCAGTCTGCACAGCTGTAGAAAATGTCAAGTACTGCACAGACCAATGCTCTTCCTCAGAGGAGATTTCAACATGAATTGAGAAATAGTAAAGACTGCATGGAAAAGCCATGTTCAGATTTTGATGTATCTGCCAGTTGACAGAATGAAACAGAGGTCCCAGAAAACCATTTGGAGGAAACTGCAGCTAAGCAGTTTCTTAGCAAAAGAAAATTGGGAGGGACTGTTTGTGACTGGTGCACTGGCATAGGAACTGAGTTCCTGGAAGAAGAGGCACCACAAAGAAGACGAAAAGATGAAAATTTCACAATGGAAAAGGCAGAGCTGTAAGAATTGACAGTATCTGCCCAGATAAAGGGCCTGCAGGTAAATACATACACACACACACTGCTACGAAGTCATCTCCCCAACATGGTTATGATTCTTGGTATAAAAAGTGGTTGTTGTAGAAACCCCTGTGTGGCAGTAGTCTGCAAATACAGGTTTTGCATAGCCAAATACAGACTATGTTTTTGTATATATCATATAATTGTGCCAGTCTAGGTCCTCAGTCATTAAATACAAGGATTTTCAATCCAATTTGATGACTGAAAGTATTAGCAATTCCTTTTCACCAGTGAAGTTCTAGTCCTGTGTTATCCAAACACTTCAGAATATGTTTACCTACATCTGAGCTTATTGATAAACATAAGCCACAAGTTTTTCTGTACAGGTTACTGTTTTTCTATTTTTATTCTCTTGTATGTCTATGCAAATTTGGTCCTACTAAAGCACTAAATAAAAGGGTTCATGTCTTTTCCCTCAAGGTTTTTAAACTTGTTTAGATATGCTAATCAGCTTTTTTGCTTAACAGCCTCCAGAAAGGTTGTTTCTTTAATTAAAGTGATAAAGGGAGATATTAATAATTAAGCATATTTTTATTTATTGATCTGCATGAGTAGATAAAATTTTAACATCTCTACATTTTAGCAGCTCTATGTAGGGATTTCATAAAATATTTAATGTCACATATAGTGCCAGTTATTCTGTGCATCATTCTTTTGCCCCAGTTTTAATTAACTACTACTATACCACTATCTCAGTCAAAGCAAGTTTCTGCTTTTCTCCTTGTGTCAGGAAAAACTGTCTCAAGGTATTTAATACAGATCCTTCCTGCCATGGTAACTTTCTGAGTCTTCATCCACAAACCCAGACATGGCTTCAGGATGAAATGACGTGTTAAGTAATTCTTGGGGATGAGGTTCTGGTTGCTAAAGCAGACAACAAGCTGTAAACTCTGGAATCTCTTTCCACTAGAGCCTTAATTGAAACCACAGTATTTAAGTATGGACTGATACTTGTATTTGGGACTGATGCACTGATTTATATATGACTTC
Organism: Manacus candei; assembly: GCF_025592945.1. Classification (NCBI taxonomy): domain Eukaryota; kingdom Metazoa; phylum Chordata; class Aves; order Passeriformes; family Pipridae; genus Manacus; species Manacus candei. The sequence continues at coordinate 3,315,301 of NW_026138074.1, read as the reverse complement.
CATAACATGTTCTGCATTTCACATACCTTGCCCTATTTCTCCTCCCTAACTGCCCTCTGCTGGTACCTCAGAAAATGTGTTTGTGGGACAGCTGGACCTTTCACTGGACTTGTGTTTCATCACTTCTTGGATCTACACTGAAAGGGACGTGCTGGACTGGGAACCTTTGACTTTCTATTTTCTCCTTTCATTTTTTCCCCTTCTAAAATTTCAAGTGCACTTTACTGCATGAGGGAAGGAAGGTCTCACATACAGTTTTCAATCATAGTGAACGTACTTGCTTAGGCCTAAAATATAAAGAAGAAATCCTACAGAGCAATCTTTGCACCTACTCAGCAACTGCTGCAATTCATTGTTTGCAGAAGCTAATGTTGCAACTCAGGCTGACTTCAGATTCTTCATATCTTTCGTGGAATGTGGCCCAGTTTCTAAATTTTATATTCTGAAGTATTTTGTAGAGCTCTACACATAAATAATTTCTGCCCTTTGCAGGATTAATGTATTCTTTGCTCATTAGTGGCCTTTGCGGAGGTTGCTAGTCAAGTGTGTTTTACACAAGCAGTTTATTTGCTAACATATGATCTCAGTGTGAATGTCAGTTTTGAGGAGCTACTTGGGGATTTAGAGTTAAAGAGGTTATTTGCCTAAATGAAAAAAGTATCAGGAAACATTTTTATCTTCCATGTGTTTCAAGGGCCCTTTAACTGAAGAAAAATCTACAGTACCATTAAGAGTGAATAAAAAAAATAGGAATTTAAAATAATTAAAAACTAATTTTTGAAATAGATTTTGAATACAAGTAAGATGAAGACCAATTCTGTTACATGATTTTACAAAACTATGTGGCCAAACATACGGAATCACGAGTTGAGTGCTTAGATCAGAATGGGCATGGCCTATCAGGAATGGAAAGTTCCACAAATAACTAATGCAGTAGATGCTTAAAAGGATTTGATAAAATACATCTAACCTTTGTCTTTTTCAAGGTATGAGTATTTACTTGACTACACAAAAGCTGATTCTCACATGTTTGTGAATGCTTTTTATTAATCCAATGAAGAACTCTAAATGTATGCACAAACATAAAACTATGTCTAAAAAAAATCATTAAAATCATCCAGGTACATGGGAGGCACTGAGCATTTGGGTGTGAGGTGAACAATTAACAAAAAAGTTCAAATTCAGTAAAACTGAATCAATTCCATCTCAGTGCCACCTGTATTTTGCATAATTCCTTAGTGTTTGCTTGAGTCAGACTTTATTCAATGGGATTAGATAATAAGCTCTAGTGTCTTGATGAATCAGAAGTTTTAATTCAAAGATAAATATTTAATGTAATATAATGAGATTCATAATAAGCACAAGCAAAAGAAAAGCTACTAACTGCAGAAATCAGATTTCAAAGTCAGGAGCAGATTTGCAAGTCCTGCCATGGGCTTCACCCACAATATCATAATTAAAACCTGTAATAATGTAAGATCATCTAGGAAGTATTTCAGCCTTTAGCATTGTGTACATGTAAAGCATTTATTCTTACAAACAAGCTATTTACAGTCCCACTTCAGACCTTTTTCCTTTGATGGAAACAGTAATCACTGCAGAATGAAAGATGAGCTACACTCATGGTTAGTTGCTTGTATTCCAGCAGTGGTAAAACAAATCATTAAGATCAAAGGACCAGCCATTTTAATAAACTGTACACTGTTGTTATTGTGACATATGGCTTTGTTCTGCCAGAGGGAAGGTATAAAACAGCACAAAAGAGAAATCAATTTTTTTTACTCAATGGCTCAGTGTTAACAACAAATATTATATAAGTATATATAATTCCTATATGTTATATGCATACCTATATATTAATACACAGTGGAACTCTAGTTGTATATACAAAGAGGTAGGTCAGGTCCTGACTTGCAGTTAGGACATGGCCAGACCTTATGCTGGGACACAGTGGAAAGTAAGTGCTCCCTGACTCCCCAGTTTATTCATAGGTTTCTCTGGCTTACAAAATGGTGTTGTTGTTCCATACTGAGCAGGGGACCATTTTATGATTCAAATGAAAAGTATATGGGGAAGAGCTGCCATGGAGAATAGGACACATTCAAAATTATTATTATGTAACTTGGAGAGTTTCATGTCTTTTATAAGCTTTTGGTCACAGTTCTTTTATTTCAGCTGATGAATGAGTTTGCTTTTCCTCATATCTGGGTATTCAACCAGTAAAGATGCATGTCATCTACCTTTTGAAAACAGCATTCTCTTGAAGGGGTCTCCACCAGGCTCCAAAACAAATGGCCAAAACCATTGTTCAGAGTTGTTGAAGGTTAGAAGCTCCAAGCCAGCACAAAGAGTTAGATGTAACCTCATCTGCCTTAAGTACACTCGCTAACTCATTGTTCAAAACATGTAGAGTGAATATATGCATATTTAGTAGTGATCAACTGATTTTTCAGGATCCTGGCTAAGCTGATATTCCTGGTCACCAGAAATCATTTGATTTGAATTCTGACCCAGAGAACTCAATACAGAAATTACCAAGGTAAAAAATAAATATGAAATGATCCTTTAAACATTAAACACTTCAGTGCCCTGTGATTTTCATAATTTTCACGTGTTTCTCTATGCTAGAAAATGGTGGAGTAGACTTGCACAATTTGAAGGTAAAATTATACCAGTGATATAATTCTTAATATAAAAGAAAGCTTCTGAAAATGTTTAAACAGAAACATGTATTTTTCACTTATTGCTTCATGAGGTCATGTTTAAACATTCATGAGTCATTTATCTTAAAATAAATTCTTCTTCATGGACCTGTCTGATTATTTTACCAAATATTTTTAATAAGTTTTTAATGTGTTTTCCCCTTTCTAGTATTTCTAACTACATGTTAGAACCTAATTTCTTAAAACTAATGGATGTTCCTCCTTCCATTATGATCCCTTTCTGCTGTTGCTTAGCCACTGATTATATCACCTAGACACTTTATCTTCTCTTTTATGAAAAATGTTGTTATAGCCTGAAACAATTCCACCATAAAGATAAAGTACTAAGTATTTTGTGCAGGTGAATAGCTCTTCCATTTCCCATACCATTATCAGATTGGCCTATTCCTATAGGACTGCAGCATTTCTACAGTCAGGATATAATCAACATCTCTTTCTCATTCTCTGAATATTGCTGATAAAAGAATGAATCTTATTCCTTCACGCTTAGCTAGGCAAAACGGTGCTATTTATTTAACTGTTTCAGGAATCTCTGAACCATACAGATAAACTGGCTTTTGGATGAGCAGGGTTTATTCCACTGTATCAAGGGATGTGAGGCACCACTTAATTTGGAGCATTAATTACTTAGATACATTATATTGTGGTGATATGTACAGAAACATAAATTATGAGAAGACTTGGCTTGATTGACAGAAATAACTAGATTATATAAAGAAAAAATATGCATTTTGAGTACTGAGTCTTGAATATTACTTGCCAATCCAATTCCTCCCAAAATACAAATAAATTGAATGCTTCCAATCAAAGAAGTACTTTAATTAATAACCACAGGCCCCTTTTTATTTTTTTTTTTTTTTCAAATTTAAAAAAGCAGCCTGTTGGTATATAAGTAGTGAAAGTACTAAAGTACTTAACACTCTACAGCTGTGCTCCTGGAATGCAAAAAGTATTACAAACAACAGATTTTACTTCATTCAACTATTCTTTCATTTGATTCAAATATATTAATCCTGAGACCCAGTGGAAACCACTCCATTTTCCTTGGTTTGGATTGAAATCAGCCAGTTCCACCTATCTGAGATATTTGATGGGTATAAAACTTCAGGTAAGAGCACTGCCATCTGTGTGGTCTTATATTTTAATCTTACTAAAGACATGCCACACAATGCAACTGATTGCACTCTGGCTCTAAACAGCCCTTAGGTTAAGCAAGTCCTTCTTTTCACCTCTGGCTGATCTTAATCTGGAACAGAAATCCTGCTCCATTATTTGAAGCACAACTGGACTCACTGGAGCAGTTATGGATCTGTGCCACATTTCAGATTTTTACTGATAGTTTTATACTTTTTTAATTGCATATACGAAAGATTTGTTTTGTAGGTCATATGTGCTCATACATCTTAAGGCTGCCACTCAACACTATAAAGTCCAATACAGAACTTGTAGATCATTTTTGTGAAGGTCTGCTCCTCTTAATTTCTTTCCTTCTTTTGAAAAATTTTAAGTTCTCATTTCCAATTTGCTGGATTCAAAATGTGCAAGTATAAAGAAAAGGTCCTTACGTGAAGTTTCGATCAGAAAGCACTGACTATGTTGAATCAACTTGTCCATGGGAATATATTTACAGTGTCATAACTTGAGAACTTGTACAGGTCAAATACATGCCAGAAAGGTGACATTTCCCAAGGGAAAGAACTTCTGACTTTTGTTCAGCCCTAGTCCATAGCTCATACAGCCTTAGTTGTGCTGATTAGCATCAATAGGCATTTTCTGCAGCACAATAGAACAGAATGATGCTGATGATTTCATTTAAAAAATAACTGACTATTATTTTTTTTTTACTGATTGAAATATATTGAGAGAAGAATTCTGATTTGGGGTTAATATTTCTGTATAGGAAGGACCGTGCCACTTAACTATTAACTAAAAAATACACCTTAAGTGATAAAATAAAAAATTCTGTGCGAATAAACCAGGCCATTTTATTCCTTTCCCTTTTTTGAAGTATATTAATCTCTGAATTATTGCTAATAATTACTAAATTCCTAGATAGTTACTGGGGAATTATCAGCTCGCAATAAAATATTGATTTTCTCGGACTTATTGACTAAGTTTGACCATCAAATTCTTACAGAAATTGTATCAGGATAACATTTTCCTTATTATTCTTTGAGAAGACATCTCATTACCATGCAAATGGAAGTGCCTTTGAGCAGACTAATTGGTATATGTGACATATAAAGGCTGAAGTCACTCCACAATTTATACAGAAAGTATAACTGAAATTTGACTGCAAATACCATTGTTTTCTTGAGATTTGGTATTTACACATAGCAAAGTGGGAGGTGGATATCTATTACATATGCAAAGATTAGAAAGAAGAGTTGTGTAAGATACTATGCCTCACCACCAGAGAAAGAACATTTAAGGAAATGCATTTGATAATTAGATTAATAATACACAATTAATTTGATAGAAGCAGGCAGCCTATTTGAAAGCAACAGAAGTAAATAATGTAATCAAAGCATATTTGGTCCAATTCCCTGCATTTGTTTATTTATTTAAAGGCATGTTTTGTACACACATTATCACTACCTTTTAATATTTATTTTAGAAGAGAGTGTAATAGTCAACAGGCCAGAACACTGAAAAAGACCATGTGTTTACTTCTAAGAATAGACATGGTCTGTAAGCAGTTTAGGCAGCTTCAAATTCAGTTTCGGACACAACTTCTCAGGAACACTGTTCTGTAGGATGGGATACAAAGAGACTACCAAGTGTATCAGAAAGGATGCTACCAGCATCTGTGACACAGTCTTCAAGTTGATAAACTTGAACACATAGACACAGAAAAATCCACTCCAACATGTAGTTTTAGCATGTGAATACAAACGTGAACCTTAACACACAAATCAGCCAAACTGCCAAGAACTGTGCCTTTCTTTATCATGAAGCTAATCTAAACTCACTGTCACTCTCAAAAGCAGGTCAAGCTAGACTAATCTTTCTGATGTGCAGTCATTCTTCTTAAGTGCCTAAACATGGAGCTTCTGCAGCCAGCCACAAGGCAGTCATTGATTTCATACTGTGAAAACACTTTCTAAAGACAACTCTGTAATCAAATGTGGTTATTTACCTGTCATAGTCTTGGCAAATCTCCCCAACAGCTACCAATGCTTTCAAATACTCATTGGGTTGATAGGGGTGGATGTAGTGCAGTGAGCAGCTGTTCCTAGGATCACCATTTGATGCAGTGAAATCTATAGCTACCTGGAAAAGAAGAAAAGTCAATGTCTTGCACAGCTCTTCTGAGCATATCCACATCAACCACATATCTTCACCAGAAACAGTTTGCTGTAGAGTCTGCAGCCTTAAAGCAAAGGTCATTTTACAGTGTACTTAATCAAATTTGTAGTAGGATAGTACTGATAAATATATTTAGAAGCAAATGACAGTTTATAAAATAAGAGCTAATAAAACTAAAATGGTACAATTAGAAAAAAGATTGCCTGCATTGCTATTCTATGAGGGAAAACATTTTCTAATACAAATGAATCAAATTAACTATCTCTAGGTTCTCATACTTAATTAAATTATTCCAGCTAAGGTGATGTTCAGTACATAAAAGCTTAGCAGCAAAAACGTCCCTGGAGAGTTAAGGGTCCTACTAAAACTATAAATTAAAACTAAAATTAGGGGCATTTCTTAGCTTTTTAATCCTTACTGTGGCTGTAGTAGTAGATATTGCCTGTCTGGTATTTTTTTGTCTTCAAAATGTCTAAGCATTAAATAATTAACCCTCCCAATTTCACAGTTGATAGCAAGCTTAAATGTAAGCTGCAGTGTGAAAACAAAGCTTGAATCCTACACAGGTTTTTTTTGTTGTATGAAAAAGCTTAGAGAACATTGTGGGAAGCAGTCAATGCAAAAGCAAATATTAATGAATCTTCTTAAAATTAATTTCTCCCTTTTAAAATGCTCTTTATACTTCTCACTGAAGATGTACTCTGGCATGCATTTTCCTGTGATATGACCATCATGGATCAGAAAGTCCTCTGCTGAATTTTTAATGCTGCTTTATAGGAATTCCTAAAAGGAGTTGTTTAGGAATTCCTAAACAAGAATCCTAAAGTGTTTCATAGAGGGAACAAATTTACAAAATTTCAAAATTTCCTTGTGATTTTTTCCAATAACCTATTCCTCTAAAAAACCCATTACACCTGAATATTCAATAAACAAAGCCACAGAGTTCAGTTTTCAGTTTTACAGTGTAGCTGAAAGGTAAGAAAGGGTCTTGCTGAAGCCTGCAAAAAGAACTCTGAAGGCCCAGCTTGCCTTTGCAAATGTGCAGCTTCCCCAGCTGCAACCTCTGCTTGGCACAGGGAACACTATTTTATGCAGCTCTAAAATGAAAATGAAATTATATTTTCATGTTGCCTCCAAAAAATTACACAGTCCTCCTGAAACTTACTTTTTGTAGCTAAAAAGTAAAAGGGAAATGTCATAGTAGGTCAACAAAACATTGTTTTCCCTCACTGTTCCTGATATTCCACCTCTATCTCTGAAGAAACTGGCCTCTAGTTAGTTTGAAAATCCCTTTATTGCCTTGATCAACTATGAACTCCCAGCACCTCACCACATTCAGTCAGGAGAGATGAGTTTTTTGGCTTGCAAATAAAGTAATCCTTCACCACTGCTTCCTACTCACTATTCACTCACTGAGGCACTGAGTTTGTTTTCCATAGAGATTTTTTTCCAAAATTATAGCTTGATTTAACTTGAATAAATCAATGGGAAACCTCTCACGCCTGCACTTGTGAGTGTCCCTAACTAAGAAACACTACATGTACATATCCGAGCAAGAAAGAGATACTATTGGTTCATGAAACCTAAGGTAAATCCAGGGATGCTTGTATGGACTAGCTTAGTTTTGGGATACTTATTTGTTAAAAATCTTACTAAAAGTATGCACATTTTCTTAAAAATATGTATATTTTTTCTAATACTAATTCAACCTTAAATTTGATCATAGAAGGTGCAAAAATGTCACTGTATGATAGAGAAAAAAAGGGTATTCCTGTAAAGTTGTTTAAAGTATGTGTTTTTACTGATAATCTCAAAAAGCTAAAGCACTTTAGCAAGACTTGAGTGATACAGCAAACAAAACCGGACAAGTCTTCCTTCATGGCTGTTAGCCATGGCTAAATGCTTTGGAAATGAAAACAAGAGCACAGTGTAGGAATCAGGAGTGGGTTTCATGAGCTTGGAAAAAAGCTTGTGGCTAGTGTTTGGGAAAGAAAAAACACTGCCTAGAACAAGCTTCCTTTTGGAAATGGTCATTGCAGTAGAGGTCTGTTGATAAGTAAAAAAAATTCCTAATTTCCTGTGATGAAGCATTTATGAATGTTTGTACTTGGATGCAGTGTGGTTGAATTTGATCCAACTCTCTGTTTGACTCCCAAGGGGAGGACTTATAAGAAAGATGAACGCTGCTGTAACTTGCCATAGTTCCAAAATAACAATGCAGAGCTCTGCTCTTTTAGCATTATCCAACAGTACCAAGGTCTTGTGTAAATACACAGGATAAGGATTTGTAAAAGTAAGTGCCCATATCACAGAAGTTATGTTAATCTTACAACTGAATTTATCTTTTGGGCAGCAAAGTAGGAATCTTTCTTACAGTGTGTACATTTGGTTTTTATCAGTGTATCTTTAATGTATCAGTTCCAATGTATCAGTCATCTTCCACAGCTAAATAAGAGCATAACTGGGGGGGGTTTCCCTCAGCCTTGTAAAAAGGTGATTTTCATTACACTGAAAACATCCCATATAGCTGGGACCTCCTGCTAGATCTGTCCGCAACAAATCAGCCTGCCCAGTACCTTGACCTGCCTGATAGAGCATCTGTCCAATCTATCTTTCTATTACAGTTCCTTTTATGCATGTTACACATCCTTTCTGCTGTATTTCCCAAAGTGATGAAAATGTCTTCTGACTACAGACCCATTTGCACTGCCAGCTTCTGAACATTTCTTCTGCAGCGGGGAACACTGTCCGATAAGAGATACAACGTTTGGCAATAACTAGGGCATAAAAATAGAGGACTGGAATCAGCACTATTGATCTCTACAGATAAAAGCTTCTTAATAACTGGTTTTAAAGTAAACGAAAAGTTTACTTTCGTTTTTCAGAGACATTCTAGCTAACTACAAACCATGTTCCTACAATAGATGTACAAAGTATCTGAAGAACAGCATGATGTTACCAAAGCTTTCATTATTGCCTTAAATTAGGAGGTACATCCTACTATAGCTTTTTATTATCAAATGTGTGCTTAGCATCCCAGTTTCCCTCCCTCAACAAGTGCCCTTTCAAATCACAGTTGTATCATACTGCCTGTACACAGCATGAGCTCAACAGAAATGTCATTAAGACAATGACAACAACAATACATGTACCAGGAGAGTTTCAAACAATCCCAGATGCATTCTTGTTAAAACAAAACAATAGAAATCTGGGAAAGTAAAAGGAATAGGCCTCCTCTATTTCAGTGGTCTGAATTAATCAGATTAGGGCTATGTGAAAAGGAGATTATATGATGTGTGCAGAAAGCAAGGGAGCATGGAATATCTCCCCTGTAGGCTGCACTCTTTTGCTTCAGTGGCCACGGGAGAGCCTCTGATACATTTCTGGAAACAGCAACAGATCTCATAACCAGTCATTTTTGACTGGTGCAATCATGCTGAGGAGGAAGGAAAATATGCAAAGTCAGTTTGTGATGATCTTTAGGTAGAACCACTTGGTTATGCATGTAGAGATCTATAGGCACAGAGATGTCACAATGGCTTCCCCTGAGTCTGTATAAGTTGAAAATTGATAGCGGTGAGTTTACACAAGACAGTAGCTGGTGGATTTACCACTGAGGGCAACAGTAATTCAGGGATCTCTGTGGTTCACAGTATAATGAATCTTTCATGTTTCCTTTATGCCCTCACAACCCACCTTTGTAGATGAGTTTACCTAAGCTTCCTATTACCAATTGTTTTGTTTCATTTCAGTAAAGTGAAATACAGTAAAATATAGTAGAAGCAATACTATCCACTTTAACCCATTTATGCCACCACTTTTAAACTCGTGGTTCACAGCCTACTAATAGGAAACCTGTGACAAGCAAATAAAAGGCAAGCAAATTGCCACAACCCTCCAGTGCACTGTGTAAGAACTTGCTCTTCCATTGGAAAACATTTAGAAGGAATCAAGAAGAGTTTGAAAAGCACAGCTGTAACTTAATATGTAAATCCCTAGACACTTTCTAATGGTTGAAGTGCTCCTGGCTTGAGCTAGAATTGTAGGAAATGCATATTATATCTTTGCATGTGCCTAAGTACATGTTCTGATTAGAAAAGGCTTTCAGATATTACTTGAAGACATAAATGTCTTTCTGCTAATGACCTTGAACGCAATTGATGATTGAGTTCTTCCAGTCATATTTTTAGGGAGGAAATGCCAGGAAAGACAAATTAAAGAGGTTTCCAGGGACTGGCAAGTTTCACATTTGGAGGAGAAATGTGCATTGCAGGCATGTGGGGATAAAAGAAGTCGCTGGGTAAGGCAGGGAGGTAATGACACAGGATGCTTTACTTGAAAGAAGACAACTAGAAAGATCTTTGAGCACTACAGTAGGTATTTCCTTCAAAACCAGAGACAAGGTCCTCAGTTCTGGGTGTTATCCAATGAGTCTGTGATATGTACAGGCAAAATGCATGTTTTACACCTCAAAAAGCTGACCTGTAAGCAAGAAGACAATCCACTACAATACCTGCTGCTGTTGCTGGAACTTTCTGTTGGGAAAAAATAAAAAAAAGAATTCTTTTTTTTTTTCCAAATTTTTTTGGAAAATGAAGACTTGTCTGGAAAAAGTGAAATAGAACATTTTAGGAGCATCCAATGTCTGATATTTGATATGTGGGAGCAAGTATGAGACAGATACTTGCAAGGCAGAGTGCTACAGGAAAATGAAAGATCTCCGGAAGAAGAATATAACCTTGCTGCAATAGACTTTAGCACTGTAGCTGATATGGATTAGAAGTCACATAAACCAGACTGCAACTCAGCCACAATCTGTATTCCTATGCTGTGGGAAAGACTGATATATTATATTAATTATATTTGCTATATTCAAAATTAAAAAATAATTCCAAAATCAAACCACACAGCATTAAATGTTTCTCAAAATTATTAATTGGAAATGCAAAATATTATATTTCTGTTTATGAAGAGCTCTGCAAATAATTTTATCCTGTTTCTTGAACTCAACAGCTTCTGATTTGCTCTGAATTACTACTGTGTCCCCCTGTAGTGCCATCTTACTGTTGGTAGCTATGGCTGAGGTATGAAGCACCAGGATTTACCCCAGGCTGACAGAGAGAGGACCCTGGCTGGACTGTCTCTCTGCGTGTATGGCATCATGTGAGGGAAAGCAATTTGCTTTAATGGAGGACTAATTCTGAAAAGGAAGACTGGCCCTTAACATATTCTGCAAGAAGACCTTAATAACTTACTAAGGACTCCGTGAAAGTAATGAAGTGGTATCTATGGGGATTCCGTTTCTTTAAAAGAAATTAGAGAAGTAAGACACTTACTGTGAACTGTATTTGGCAGCCTCCCATGATATAATCTAAGAAAGAATGCATCTTGTGGATCTGCAGACAAGAAAGCAAGACATTCAACTTAGCTGTGTACTGATAAAACATCAGAAAGCTGCCTGAAAAAACAATAAATTGGAAGGATGAGGGGGACCACCTGAAAAATAAGTTAAAGGAAGAAATCATTAGACATAGTTTGAGACAGAAACAAAAATATAAACAAGAGAAAATATTAAAATTCTAAAAAAAGGAAAATTTACATAAAAAGTAGAACCAAGCTCTTCTTTTCAGTAGGAATTCAGTGGAAATTCTGCTGTTGATTTAGAAGGAACAAGAGCAATTTTGTAGAAATGATAGAAGGACTAAAAGGGAAACACACAAAGTTGGCAAGTCTTTAGGGGTAAGAGTTTAGTACTGCCTTCTCCATTGCACAACAGCAGGGATAGGACAAGAGAAATAAAACAGGAGAGCTGGGGACAGTCAGCTTACTTTTGAGATTCAAGTCCTTGTTTTTACTTTTTGTAGAGGATCAGTTTCCATTGTTATCCTACAGGCATTTCCACTTTGTTTTCTTGTTTCCAACCACCATTAAAGTATATCATTGAGAGCTTAGTACAGAAACAGCCAAAGAGTAAAACATATATTTACCTTGCACTGGTTAAGGATGACAATGCCTGAGTTCTTGTAATTCTTCTTCTTTGCTTTGTACTTGGGGTTAATGCATTCCCATTGTACCTGTGAAAAATAGCAGTCACTCTTTGAAGGAAAATTTATGTACAAATTGAAGTAATTAACAAAAATTACACTGTCTGATTTCCACAGTTGACTAAATCATAACAAATAATGGTACACAGAGAGGAAGAAATGAAAACTATTAACTATGCAGAGGATGATCTTAATAGAAAAACGCCCAGGGCAAATATCAGTCTTTGCGCATATACAGGTAGACACGGCACTAAAAAAGATACACAGATTCATTTGTTGTCATCTTCCAGTCTTGTAGGTTCAGGTGTTACATAAGCAAGATTGATGATCTTTTGAGATCATTTAAGAGGAGAAAAAAAGAGGAAACTTAACACTTAAGTGAAAATACTGGAGGGAGCAACCTAATGCATTGTATTAGCTACAAAACTGCTGGCACAGTAACACTGGGGTTTTGTATTAAACTCAAGACTGGAGAAATTCAGATCAATGGTTTGTCTCGCTTTCTCTTGCAAGAGAGCAACAGTTTCTTCTATAAGTCTGACAGCAAAATAAAAAGTTAAGAAAACCACTAAAAATTGCACAAAGATGCAGATAACTAACTACTGATACATTTGAAAATTATCCCTAAGAATATAATAAAATCCCTTTCTGAAAATTTTCTCATGGTTTTATTTACAAATACTTTTACAGCAAAAGAGTCCTACCTTGTTACTGAAATACATTGTCTTGCTCTCATCATGACATCTCTCAGGTTCTTAATAATTTCCATTTCAAATGTTCTGCCTTCCTCTGGTTTCAGGTAGATTGATTAGGTTCAAGCTTTCAGACTCTCACCTCTAGTAGCTACAATGTTATTCATGCCTCCTACTGCAGGAGTAAAATGTACATTTGCACATGCAAGTATCCATTGGTATTTGTACATACAGATTTTTATCTGTAAAGTGTTACTAAATATGGTTAATAGCATGACTTTTTTTTCAGAGACGTGTTTTTAAGTGTGGGGAGAAAATGTGATGCTGGGTAACATAAAGAACAGAACTCCAAAAGGAACCAGGATGACCTATTATCTAAAAATCCCTATTATGACATATTGAAATGAAATATATATATATATGTCTTAAGTGTTACAATGTTTTTCCTATGGTGAAAACCTTCTTAAGTGTTACAATACCTTGTCTATAATGAAGTTCATGTGATATATCTTACCAAAGTGTTTGAGCATGTAAAACTATTTTTACCTTATGAACAACCACAGCTATTTCACTGAGCTTCAAACCATTGCCTAACAGTAATTATTTGGATATCTCTGAAGTATTTCAGACTTAGAGATTTTGTCAAACATCAAAAAAGGAAAGGCAAAATATATGGTTTTAGAGCAATATGAGACCATTTCTGCACAGGGGAGGAGGAGTATTTTCGTCACTGTGAACTGGAGACAGGTGACAGAGTGAAGAATGGGAAAAGACAAAAAAACTGTTCCAACTGCAGGAAGCACATCTGCTTGCTCTCCTAGCTCAATTATTTGCTTTGTGAAACAAATTTTCCAACTGAGAAGACAGGCAGACACAGGGCCCCCATATTCAGGAAAAATCCTCCATAAATACTTTTCCTCTACTCAAGAGAAGCAGTCAGGCTTAAGAAATAAAAGCCCTTCTCTCCAAAGAAAGAGAGTACTCTGAGACACAGCACCAGAGTGCAATAAGCTCATATTTAGGAAAGCAATCTGACAGCAAGGCAGAAGCATTGCCCACTCGCATCTTGATATGTTGCTGTCTGGCAAAATGGTTTAACACACATTTGTCTGCTGGAAGCATTCCTATAGAGAAATTGCGCTGTCTGTAAATTATAAATACACTGTAATATATCAAATAGAAAATAAAAGCAGGAGACGGGATTTGTGTTTCTCCCTTTGACACTGAAATACACTGGAGAGATCTTGTTGCTTTCCCCTGAAGATCCAAGGTGCACCTCCTTAATTTTAGCATCCTCCAACATGAATACTTGTTTAAATAAGGCCTGACTTATATGAAGCCATATACTATGCACATAATTTCTCTCATTGGGAAAAGGATTATTTAAGCCTGAAAAACATTATGTTCATGGTATGGGTATATGGACAAAGTTTACAATACCTAAGGACTAAAGTGGCACAAAACATTACTTCAGGGGAGAAAAAATCTGTGCCTGTGTCCAGCCTCTCAGGTTCCCTTTGCTAACTGTAAAATGCAATTATGAATGTTCCCCTATCTTGCAATGCATTTTGAGACATACAGATAACAATTCTGAGCAACTATCTAAAGCTCATTAAAATATTCTATGTGGAAGTCACTGACATCATTGACTGATAATAAAGCAAAGGGAAGAACATACTGGAAAATTTATAGAAAGTAGGAAAACAGAAAGAAAGAACAATTTTGCATCTATTAAATCTGTTGATGGTCGTAAAAAGAAGGGAAAATAATAGGAGAGGAGGGAGAAGACATTTCCCTGTTCATAGGCTTAAGAAAGCCAATAAGACTGTATTACATAGAACTCAATCCTCGCTTACCCACCAAGATCCAATTCTTACCTTGGTAATTCCCACAGTTCAAGCTAAAGATGTCACAAGCATCATTTGAAGGAAATTCCCTATACAGGTCTTATTATATCTCCAGCTTTTCTAATGAGAACAGAGCTCAGAATACAGCTCTAAGCAGGTAAGTAATATCGAGAAACAATTCTCAAATGTTTTGCTTGCACTGTGGGGCCAACCTCAATTTCCAGTCTGTTCCTACATTCCCAGTATTGATTTGGTATCTGACATTGTTTTTTATTGATTCATTTTTGCTCTTAAATTAAGTTTTCAGTTGAAAGGAAACTAATGCAAGAGTCTGCAATCTGACACTAATGGCAAACATTGTGAAGTTTGGATTCGTCATTCTAAAAGTCACTTAGCATTTCCTCCAAATGCCTGACAGCTCTAGGCTATGCAAGCTCTTTCCCTGTCAAACACAGTGAATCTGAAACAGAAAGCAACCTGGTTTTAACCTATTTCTTGTTAATTTAAGTAATGGTGCAAATGTTGGTAATGAAATCCCAAGACTATACTGTGTTGGTGTTTCTTTTATACCCTGAAAGTTAAACCACTATGGGGAGAATTTCTGAATATAAACCAAACTCCATTCAGCTATTCTTCAGAGTCAGTAAACTAATGCTGATACCTGGAAGGTCCTAATCCTCTTGTGGCTGTGATGATGAGACACAGATCCCTCAATGGGAGATGTTACTCTCTGCAGTGAAGGATGCTGCCTTTCTAAACACCCTTACTCCTTCTCTTACCAAACATTCAGAAGAGAAAGAAAAGCAAACAGTGCAAACACCCATGCCACACACCAGCAAAGGGAAGAGGAGGTGACTAAATGAAGGCAAAAATCCCCCCAAAATCTGGCCACTGTGCGTCCATCAATAGCACAAACTATTCAGAGAAAGAATTGAGTGTGTCAGGAGAATTTCACGTACCCTAAGGCGAGAAAAATGACAGAGAACAGTTGCTTTTTCTGGGACACTGTGCTTTTACTGCACACTTGGACACTGGGTAGTCAGTCCTATGAGGAAAGGGCTAGAAAGCTGTGGCAAAGCTTGGGTTAGCATTGGCATGCTCTCTTTGCTTCCCTGCAATTCTTTTGTTTCTCTCTTATTCCTTCCTGTATAGCTGCTGCAACAAATGGCATAGTTTGTAAATGACAAAGAAGGAACCACAGTCTAATGGACAGGGCAAAAACCCCCAATCGATGGCAGGCAGCATTATATCTCTTTCTGATGCCTCAAGAAAAACAAGTCACTTTTAAGTGAACAGCATCACTTCCTGCCTGAAAGGCTAGTTCATTCCTGCCATCCCTCTAGGCAAGAGGAAAGGGTGGGTTTTCTTCCCTCTTTCTGTCCCAGAAATACATCCACCATGGGACAAGAGCTGCTTTTAATCACTATCAGAGGTCTCCTCCGGAAACTTGCCTCTGGGGAATGAAGTGCAACCATTGGTTGCCTCATCACAGGGATTTGGCAGGTGCCTGACATGGTTGCACCCTTCACTGAGGCCTCTGCTGCCCTGTCTGGGGCCAGCAGCAGCTGCTGATATTGCAGACAGCCCTGAGTGAACTTGGCTGTCTCCTGATAAAACTAGGCATGGAATTGTCTGTTGGTGTCACTAAACTCCTTGACCCATTACCAAAGGCTTAAAGGTCTCACAGTTCTCTGAAGAGCTACCTGATGCAAAGGCCCTGAGTGAGGGTCATAGACAGTTACCTGGGCAAAGGGGGAAATCCAGTCCAGATCCCCTTGAGACACCATCCAATCTTGTGCACTTCAGCAGCTCTCCCCACCTCCCTAATAACACCCTGAACTTGTGGGAACGTCAATGGATATGGTAAGTACAGCAAAGTTTCTTCCTCCTCTTTCCTTCTGTGTGTGTGCACATGGACACGCGTCCATTTTTTATGTAATGCAGGAACAGATTTTTCCCTTACATAACTCCCATGCTACATGGGAATCCAGGTGATTTCCGTCTTTCCCCCTGCACCCCTGGCCAAATCGCTCTGGCTTTATTGCTTCCATTAAAAAAAAAAAAAAGGTGACCTTTTTTCTCACTAGTAGAGGATTTCTCCTTTCAACTATGATAAGCTTTAATAGTATTTACATTTTTATAATCTCAATCTTTTTCTCTTCTTGTTCAAATATTTTTGATAGATTAATATTAGAACACCTTACAAAACTGTCACTGTACATACATATTAAAATATATATATTATACATATATTTGGAAAAAATCCTAAGACACAATAAACTCAAAGTATTTATTAGTACTTCATTTAAAAAATGTCACAGATAGGGATGGACTTACTGGGCTTTCTTGTGTTAAGATTATGGTGAAGGAGCAAATAATGAATTTTGGAATGGTAGAAAGTGTAAACAGAAGGTTTAGAAATCATAGAATCATCAGGGTTGGAAAAGACCAGCACCACTAAGTTCACCACTAAACCCTCGTTTATGCAATGACTACTTCAGATGTGCCCTTGAACAAAAGGATGTCTTTGGCCAATTGTTATGGTAGTCAGTATGAAAATAGGCTAGGTGTCAGAACATAACAGTCTGTGACCAAAAGGTAATTTTTATGGAAGAGAAACACACACCAAGTTATTATCCTGAGCTTGTCCATGATCAGGAAGTCTTCTTAAAACAGTGTGAACAGATTTCATCTGTCCCACCAATGAAAGACCAGCAAGGTTTCCCAGAATTCAGGCCTTTCAGTCACGGAGAAGCAACTGACACTAGGAAGGACTCATAATTCAAGATTTGTGAATCTTATCCAAACCCTGCCATATTTAGAAGAGAAGTTCATAAACTACTTATGCCAGCCCTGATCAAAAGATGCAGCTGGCAGTTTTATTCCTCTGACTGAAAGGAGTACTACCCGAAAAGCAATATTTTCTGGTCTCAGGTTATGAAAAGGTCTCTTCTAGGAACAAAGAACTATGTCTAACCTACCAATTTCCTCACCCATGTATAATTACATCTCTCTTATGTGGCCTTCCTTATCAGAAATACCTAGCAACACATCCACTTGAAGGGAAAAGACCTTCCTTCTCCTCTGTCATTCCCTCAAGGTTTACCATAACCCCTTTATTCAAAGCAAACACTCCATTGCACATGCTTTTTCTTTATGGAGACTAAAACTAAAGAAAAGAACCGACAAATGCTAATCACATTACTTAATGTTGCAGTAAGGTTGTTGACATATACTATGTATGAAGATGTTTTTATGGGGTGCACAGATAATGGAATATATTGCCTTTAGCAGCAATAGTTCTTTCTGTAGAACAGAGAAAAATGAGATAGGATGAGGGAGGGACAGAGAGATAGAGAAAGGACAGGGAAATTTTTTTCTGGATCCAGCCAAGTGACACGGCTTCCAACATGAATGACCTCTCCTGTAAAACACATGATCACTATATTTTTTCGGTAACATGTCATTTTCACCAGAATCTCCTCAAATTTCCTACTGCTAGTTCTTGCCTATCGTGCTTTTAGTGCTCATCAAAGTCTGCTTTCATCAAGTGCAAGAGCCATCTAGCACGGGCATATATATTTTTGGGCCACTATTTATCAGCCACTTAAATGACTAATACTTACTATCTTATCCACTAAATCTTGGTTTTATCTAGAATAGTCTATAAAACAAGGATTAGAAAAGAGAAGAAGGGAAACTGATGCTCACATTGGTGGTAATTGTGTCCCATGAGAACTAGCTATAACAACAGCACAAGGTTTTGCAGGTGCAAGGGCACAGAATAACTGCACGGTAACAACAGAATGAGAGGAACAAGGGAGAAATAATGGCACACCACCTTAGATGTGTGGAGGAAGACTGCAGAGCTGCAGGTAAAAGGCAACCTGCCAAATGGCAAATGGCAGGCCCTTAGCAAGACAAAGGTCCAAGAACTTAAAGCATAGTGTAACATTAAAACATTCCTGGGCAGCACTGCAGTGTCAACCTAGAACAAGAATTGACAAATGGCTGTACTAACTTCTTAGGCCTCTGAAAGAGTAATCATCCTTTTTGCTGTCTAGGGATGAAAACAACCCACTTTCTCCATCATATTAAAGAATATATAGTTCATCCTTTGGAGCCAGTGCTGGCACTCTGGACTACAAGTCTTCTGTCTTGGCCAACAAGTTGTCTCTTTGGGAAGGACCATCATGGTTTTTTGAAGACATTTACATTGAAAATACACGCCCTTTACCACTCTCACACAGTCTCTTCCTCAGCCATTGGTATTTCTATACAAAATCAGAGTGTTGTCACATCACTGGCATTGTTAATGTTATTCATTCTGGGATCTGTTTACCTCTTTATCTCCATTCAAATTCTCTTCGGTTAAAGTTTTGATCCTCTGACTTAATTTGAGAGAGCAAAACAGAGTTTCATTTGCACTCAGGTTCTGTTCAGAAGTTATTTATAATGGAATAATATATTACTCATATGTATCAACAGTATTTTACACACATGAGCAACATTTGCCAAACTTTAGTGTGTTTTAAGAACTTCAAAAGAAAACATTGAAAAGAATGTTTCTTGACATTTCTTCCCAATAAAAGTTTATTGACCTATGGCATAGCCTGACTGCTTAGCATTTATCAAACACCTTTTGACTCTGTGTTAGGCTTCTATTAACACATAAACAGAACCTTAATTTAAAGCCCAAATAAAGCTTATTAGGCATTTGTGTCAGGTTTTGAGATCACTATGGAACAGTGAATACAAATTATCAGTAGATTCAATGTTTATAACTCCCCCTCAGAGAATTTATCAAAACTAACACCTTTAGAAGTAAGTAATAATAGAAAGTGACAATTTCTGAAATTAGATATGCCAAATCATTTATCATATTCAATAATTACCATCAACTTCAGTTTCAAAAGATCAAGCTGACATAAAGAAGTGAAATTATTAATAAGCTAACAATTTCATTTTCCCTTAGGACTGTAAATCATGAAATATTTAGGAAACCAATTAGTTTCAACATGATGGGTTTAAGTTAAAGCTGGCAGAAATGAAGGCAGTACATGAGAAATGGAGAAAGATGAAGCATGATCCTCATCCAGTAAAGGTCTTTGGGCCAGTAGAGAAATTCTTTGACTATCCAGACTGTTTTACCACAGCAGCAGAGCCTCTCATAGAAACAATGTGCTTGGGCTCAAAGGAAATAAATCTTAGTGGAAAGAAATGCCTGTAGAATGGGGACTAGAAAAAGACCCTAAATATTTCAGGCATGAAAATAAATACAGGAAAAACTGCTTTTTTGCATTTTCAGATTATCCAGGTAACAGTAAAACCTATGGGAGAGAACAATACAAAAATTAACTTTTGAGAGATGATTGAGGCAGTGTCTCCTGCATTATTACTGGACTGTCTGAGGAACACTGCTCTACAGAACTTACATATTGAGATTGCCTGAGTGGTTTCCACTTACCTGTCTTCCTTCCATAGCTCCTCGCATTTCCTTGAAAGTTGAGCTAAATTCTCCAATGAAGTCATGCTTTCCATTGGAATCCCAGTCCCAAACTATGCACTGGGAAAACAAATAGCAAAAGAACAAAAAAAGCACATTTTTCTTAGATGGAAAAGAGGTTTTATTGAGAAATACTACAGAAGAAATTATGATATACACCGGGTGAAGTGTTTTATCTATAGGGAAATCACAAGACATATTAAAACCATATAATTGTCCTGATCAAAATAAAATGACAAGTGGAATCTCAACACAGATTGCTGTTGACAGTTATGTGTTATGGAGCTGGCCTAATGACAGCAAGTTCACATATTTCAGAAAGAAAGGATTTCTTGTCTAGATCTTTTTGCTAGGTGTAAAAATACAGGATTATGTATATTTACATGTTCATTGTCAAATGGTGTCCTGACTTACCTCACTGATGTACTTTACAAATATAAATTATTATAAAAAACCCTACTTGCTTTGGGCAAACAGTACTGTTCTCATTTTTACAGTCAGTGAAGGTGAGACAAGAGTTACAGAGATCATTTTCTGAAATGGCTTTGAAATTATACACATTAGTGTTTGGTGCCCATATCTTGGCTGTTTTCCAGGGTTGCTCAACAGTGACTATACAAACCAAATATCACTGATACTCTCTCCTAAATTCATGCATAAAGATGAATATCTCAATGAGTTTGAGCTACGAGAATTTTATTTTACAGATTTTGCTAAATACAATTAACCTAGCAAAGACTGAAGCAAATAGCAATAACTACAGGCTTTGTTAAATTATAATTTTAAAACTGGTCCAAAGACAACAAAGGGGCTCAGAACAAAATCCCAAATTCAGCCTCATGTTCTCTCTAGATAAAGGTCACATAAGTTGCCTGAGTCAGGAGGCCTTTACTGAAAACGTCCTACTACAAAATCTCTCTTTTTTTTCTTTTTTTTTTTTAACAGAAATGCCTCAAAGCATTAGGAATCACATAAGGAGTGCACTGACATCTAGCTATCAGATAGCTTTGAGGGTAACTTTGAGTCCCTTGTGTGGGCCTGAGTCTTACAGATCTATGAGTGGGTGTGGGGTGAGAACTTGACTGATAGGAGTAGTAGAGGAGCTCCCTGCTGAGAAAGGCAGGAAATAAACAAAATTGGAGGTGGTGGGGCAGCAACAGTGGATACCAGGCTTAAAACCAGTGGGTTTTACCAGACTGCTTTGTCTCAATGAGGCTCAGAGCTTTTGACCCAGCACTGGTGGTCAGACAACACAAGAGGAAGAGCAAGATTTGCTCCTCAGACTCCTCAAGCCATTTGAAGTTTGCTTGGTCCAAAGGGGCCAAGGAAGGAAACTGAAATCATCAGATCTCAACTGGATTTTGAGTTTTAAATATTTCAAAAAAAGGAATTTATTGAAACAGACTTCTCTGTTCACCACCTGTGCTTTCTAACTAGCCCAAATAATCCTGTCAAAGCTGGTATGTGAGCACTATGGCCAATCCCTTTTGAGTGTAGGGGGAAAGACTCTGTAGAAAGCTTGAGACAGACAAAATGACTGAATTCTTTCAGTGAGAACAAATGGACAAAAAGTGTTTCAAGAGAAAGACCATCTAAAACAACCTAACATCCTCCCACCACAGCCATAAGTTAATAAATAGCCTCTTCCCCATAAATGTTTGTCCATGTGAAGTCATTGACTTGAAGTATAGGTTGGAAGGTATTTGATCTCCACATCTAAGGTGATTACCTGAACTTATTACTCTGTTATGTGCCCAGACACCTTACTTGTATTGGTAGAAGTAAATAAGGTGGTGATTTCACTAAACTCACACCCACCATCCACGTTATTATTTAGGTTCCTTCTGTTTTGTAATGACTCTAGCTTTCCTTTGAACTTTCAACACTGTTCCATTTAGCCCCGGGAAGAGATTTCATTCCACACAAAGGGAAATGTTCTGATCCATACAGAAAGTGTGTAGTTGAGGTACAAAGGACTGTCTTAAGGAAAGAGTACCAGCATAACTCTTACTTCTGCAGACATTAATCAGTTGAAACAATTCATGGGTCAGGCAAAGACCTGGCTCTTGAGTCCTCTGTTACTTTTCCATCCTGCCATCTGCAATTTTACTTGCTTTTTTCTTTATGGAGGGATCCCACACTAAAGAAAGCCTCTGGATTGAAATGTGAAAACATTTTGCTCTAAGACTTGGAGGTACTTTTCAGCAGCTTTGACACTGAAGGGGTGGGTGGAGGGTAGAGGGCAAACAGGGGCAGCTCTCATGCATGTTTACTTATAGGCTAAATTTTACAGAAGAGTAATAAAATAAGAGTAGGTTTCTGGTTCTGATAGTGGTAATCCTTCCTGGAAAAAAACTAGACAGTAGTTTCAATGCTAACAGCCCTGGAGTATTCTTTATGATGAAATCTTCACTAATAATCAATCTATGCTTATTATCAACTGCAATTTTTAGATGAGCTGGTAACAACAAAAAAAAAATCCAAGAAAAAGTAATTTGATTTATGAAAAAATCCCTGAAACTGTTTTTGTTTCACAGAGGTTGAAGCAGCTGCATTTTATTTTTCCGTGAAATTTCTTGCTAATATAAATTGGTCATCTTTTATTGAAATTACTTATAAATATTTCATGGAAAAATGGATTTCACAGATGAAGTATGACTTAAAATGACTTTTTTTTCTGTAACGGTTGCAAAAATTATTTAAGACCTAAAAGTAATACTATGTAAAAAGATTTGTCAAAATGTCATAGTAAAATTGTTATAAATTTGCAAAAATTATAGTTTTAGTAATGCTTGCAACTTTTGAAAAAACGTTTTTGAAAAAATGACTATTTCACAAACAAAAAAAAAGAGAACCCTTATTATGAAATTTTCCAACCAGATTTACTTTTCAGGTTTGGTCTTTAAACTCAACTGGAGCATAAATACAAGAGCAGACCCAAGGTTATCAGAGACCTCCAGGAAAAGGTACTTTGAAAAATTTGTATTAGAGACCCAACTCTTACAAAGAGGGAAAAGCTCTGAGTGCTCATTTGTGGTTAGAATTTTAAGTGGAGATGAGCAAAGTTAAATTACATATAAAATGTCCACTCAACAGGGATCCAACTGCTTTCTCTTTCAAGCTAGAGGTTTTCTAACTTTAGTTTTCAGAAAGACAGATGGTACTCTAATCTTCATATTGGCTTCATGGAAAAGGCTAACAATTACAGTATTATCTTAGTGCCATTTGCTCAATTACAGCTAAGGGAGAAAAGGGATTTCTGCAAGTACATCCATTTTGACTTCTTTTTTTCCCCCAGAGTTTCACATCTGGCCATAGAAATTAATTATTACTGTCTGAAAAACATTAGGTACAGAGTAATGATTCTGCTTTTCAAAGGTATATGAAAAGTATTTCTAAAACATAAATACTGGGGTCCAGACATTTTTATAAAACCACACTCAGACAGACAAAATAAGCAGGGAAGGATCTTTGCAAATAATCCAGAACCAGATAAAGACCAGAGGTGATAACCAAAGTATTATTTCCCTATTAAATACTTTAAAGTGGTTTTGTTTGGTTGGTTGGGTATTTTTTGTTTTTTTTTTTTGGAAGGCCCCATTTCCTCTTTAAATCAAATCCTCCATAATGTAAACCATCCTTTATCTTTAAGCAAACCTTAATGTGTTCTTTAGGTCTGTACTCTTAGAGGTTGCTTAAGCAGATGAGTAACAGTATACCTACACTCTATTAAAAGTCTCATTAATTTAAGGAGGCTTTCCATACATTTAATTTTAAATACTGGTAAATCAGTGTTCAGATAACTGGTGAAAGAATTCAGACTCCTACTTATTGGTTACGAGCTCAAATACAGGCAATAAAAACTGCTACTAATGCTGCATGGTGATGGAATAGCACTGACTGGAACGATGAAGAATATCTTTCACCCCTGCATGATTCTACCTTCCTCCCCAAAATTCCTGCTGACTGCAGGGAGAGGGAGTACTCCTTCAGGCCCTCTCAAGGAAAGGCGCTGTGCCTGACAGAGCTAACCAGCAGATCCAGTTAAGATGTCATCAGAGGATCACTTCTGAGTATCCACATCATCATTCCTTCAGCTTTTCTTGTAAATACTACAAAATGAAAGATTTCCTTCCTGGCTGAAAGCAAACCTTTCACTGGAAAAAGGAGGGAGAAAGGTCCAGTTTAAAAACAAAAAGATATTTCAGGTGGATGCAGGTGGAAATTTTCCTGATTTTATTTCAGTTTTTTCACCAAGATTAGATTTTGCCAGTACTCTCACTACGAAGGGCATCCAAGAAAAATTGCACAGGCACTAGAGCTATAACAGCACAGGTTTCTCTGGCTGATTTTCGTAATGCTTCCCAGAAGATGACAGATAGATTAATCTTGCTACCTATGAGTGAGCAAAAAACTCACTTGCGCAATTTCTGATTTTAGTTATATTTCACAAAAATATAACCTGAACCACACTCCAGTTCCAGCCAATCCTGATTGATCATCTGTTCAGTGATGTGATGATGCCTAGATAAGAAATAAACCAATTTCTCTATCCAGTATCTCTCATGGACTGAAGCAGTTTTCCTGTTTGATAATTCAACAGCAAAAAAAGTATTGCTACCTATCATATGATCCAAACTCAACTATAATTTTTCCAAATTTTTTTTTCTGTGAGAAATTAAAAGACATAGAGACTAGAAATTGGTGTGCCAAGCCTCAATATAAGAGCCAGCAAAATTCTAGCATAATTGTCATAAAATAATTTTTCCCGTAGTCACCATCCTATCTAGCTTTAACCACCAAGAGAACTAAGTAATATAAAAGACTGGTTACTTTAAGTATGCATTTTTGTGTGAGTGTCTGCAGGTTATTTTTCCTTCAGAGAAATACTTGAAGTGATTTGTCCCCATTAGGTTTTCACGATGAGAGAACTATTCTGTGCAGCACCTTTGGGCATAGGTAATAGCGAAACTTGGAACTTAACATTGCAATTTATAAGTGTCCTAGTTAGGACAGCTGAAGACCAGTTCATCATGGTGGGTGTAACCCAAAACTGTATTCTATAGCCTTCCATGTCATTTCCCAGAAACTAGACTATTGTTGTCAATAGACTATTCGCACCCTCTGCCCATAGAGCCTGACTCCTCAGGCTATAAACTAGGTGTTAAGAGGCCTGTGAGATAGGAGGATGTTTCTGTCCTCACACCCTTTGTGGAACTCCCCGCCCTGAGGGGAGCACTGAACATTCCTGCCTGAACTGGAGGATATATAATCTTGGAGTTTTGGAACATTTTTCAACCCACTCATGGGATCCAGAGGACGGCTGCATCTCATCGCTCTCAACCAGATTGAGACCACCACTGGACTGCGATCACCACTTTTGGCCAGACTACAGCAGCTCTCCCACCAGCAGGTTCTTCCCCTCTCCCTTTACTTTGGACTCAAACGGGGCCCAAGGAACACCACTTTGTTCATGCCCCAGGGCACTGGGTTATACATTTGAGTTTTTGTGGGTTGAGACCAATTGTTTGTTTGTATTATTGTACTTATTGTATTATTTTAATAAATTGTTATTCTGACTTATAATCTCTCCTTTGAGTTGAGTTCATTCCCCCTGCTGGTTAACTCTTAAACCAGCACAATAAGCCAGCCCAAAACATGCTCTGAAGGTTAGTTTTTAAAAGACAGTCTTTGACTAAATCGTGTCAGGAGACAGCTGACAGCCAGACCATGGAAATGTACTTCTTGAAAACAATCCATTTAAGTTTGCCTCAGCTGACCAGACACTGCAGATTATTGCATGCACAAAGCTAGTAAAAAATAGAAATTTCACAGTCTTGCCAGCCTGAGTTTCTCCAGCTCTGTGTTTGCTCAAAGTACAATTATGAAATGTTAGTATGGCATGTGCTGGTACTACCTTGCCACCTATTTGGAGAGAGAGAGTGTTGGATAGCTCTCCTGACAATCTAAGAGCTTCATTAACTTAAAACATCTCACTAACTTGTGACCAAAAGATACTGGCTTGGTTGGGAGAGAAAACCAAATCCTTGGTCCACTCTCCAGCTGCTCCATGCTAGCAGAAGTGCCAAAAAGCCAGAAAGGCAGCAGCCTTGAGCAGCCAGAGTCAAATCCCTTGAATAGGAGGCTCCCTACTCTGATCTGACTCTGATCCGGGTGAGATCCATTCATATGTTACATTAAAAAGGAGATTTTACTCTGTGTTGCTCAGCATGAATCCCCTGACACTCAATAAGGAGCGGAAGGGGTACCTTTCAAGGAAGAAAACTATCTTTGTCCATTAATTACCTGTAGTCCCTAGGTAGGTGCTGGGGAGGAGTACTGACCACGGGTAGCTTAAATTCTGAGCAGAAACTGTCTTGGATGGTTTTTCCTTGCATTTTCTTGAACAAGATACCTTGTGGCAAGGCAAGAAGGAGCATGCTCGTTGTTGGACTTAAATGTATTACATTACAGCTCAGTCAGTCATAAAATTCTTACCAATTAACTCTGAACAATAATAACATCACAATAATTTTTATAGGTAGAGTTTATATGACACTTACTATCTCTCTGAGAAACGAAATCTTGAGGCAAATGTTGGTGACCTGCTCTACTTCTAGTATCACTCTGAGCTGCAGCTGGTATGAGGTGGTAAAAGGTCAAAACCAGAAATCCTTCTTTGATTCATCCTCTAGGATCAGTGAAAACTTAAAAAAAAACAAACAAAGAAAAAAACCAAACCACCCCATAACAGAAAACCACACCAAATTAAAAAAAAAACAAAAACAGAGGAGGTGAAAAAAAAATCCCAGAAAAGAAATTTACTTTATCATTAAAGTGATTTTTCTGGAGCAGTCTGTCTCTCATCAGGGTAATTATTACTTGATAATGAAGAAAATATCCTACTGTACCTCCCTAAAGTATATGTACCCTAGTTGAAATACTTCAAAGAATGTCTTTTTATAGGAAAGCCTTTATCCACTACTTACCCATTCTCTCCACTTGGGTATCAAGAAGAGTATGCAAAACCTTCACTATAAAAGATAAATACTTCAAGTTATCGTGTTTCTGTAATCATGATGTTCCAAAGCCAAATTCTACTTTATAAACATCACAGTACAGAAACTTGGTCTTTTCTGATGTGTATGAAATTCTTCACTCTTTTTTCATCCAGTTGGTTATCAGAGTTTTCTGTTTTCAGTAGTTGTTCTTCTCCAAAAAGTGAAAATAAACTTTTTATGTCTCGTTGCAGATTTTCTCTGAAGTTGGCCTCCAGTGAGAATAGAGTGAAGCAGCTGAAATGAACCAATGTTTCTTGCAAGGCTCTCACTGGTTGAAGTTAATCCTTCTTCAGAGCACTGTAGATAACATATTTGAACTTTTTCTTCTCAGAGAGATTTACTCAGTTCTCCAAACTAGACTACTCAAAAACCCCTGAACTAATGGAGGAGAAACAGCTCATACCCTACGCTATTAGGCTATGTGCAGCTTCTGTGAAGCCAAAGTAGAAGCAACTTTCAAAGTTTTTTTCTTGACTGCAGAGAGACATTCTTTTTGAAAACCACATCTGTTCTGCTGAATTGGAATAGACTGATACCAGTTCAGCAGCACAGATGAGTTTGCTCCTTAAACATTAGGTGAAACACAGGCTCCGTTGCAGGCAAGGAGACCTTTCATGTGAACTTCAACAAGTGCCAGGATTTCACTCATAGCTTTGTACCTCCTGTACATAGATGGTGGTAACTGATATGTTACAAGTTGATAGGGTTGTCTTGGCCTCAGATCCTCTGCCTGTTGAAGGAGACTCAAGACAAATATGCATTGATAGCTTCCTCTTAGTAATGGCAAGTGATTCAGCATTCCTTTCGACATGCTGCAGTAATTATAGTAGCCAAGACAGTCAAAACACAAAGAAAATAATCTGCCTGTGAATCTAAACACAAGTGAAATTTGATTTTAAAATTATCTGCCCGGAGAGAAGAGTGAAAGGAAGGAGAATTCTTATTTTTTTCCAAAAAGGGGCAGGTCCTCTAATTCAACATCAAAATGAGTGAGTAATTTTTATTGACAGCTCTGATTTGACGCCAGCCTCAGACTGTTTCAGTTCTTGACAAGTGACAACAGGGACCATTTACAGAACCACTTTCACCAAACCAGTCTCTCTACACCACTGATGGAGATGCCACTGATGCTGCTACACCAGCAGTGGCTCAGCAACGACCAGAATCCTCACAGTTGGGTGTTGCCCCTTCTTGACAGCTCACAGCTTGCAAGAATCATCAGGGTCATTTCAAAATCAATTACGTAAAACCACAGCTTGTTGATTACCCTTATTTGTATTACAAGGCTGCCTAGAAGCCCCAAACACAGATCTTTCAGTGCTGACAAGTGAAGCCCATATATATTCCTCTGAAACAGAGAAACACGCTATAATAAGTTACATCATGTGAGGGAAAACTTATAACTGGATTTTCAATGACTCTCTAGGTTTTTCACGGCAAAAACATAAATCAACTTCTACTTTACAGTCAAAGTCAGGTTTAGGTAACAACATCCTCAGTTTATACACAGGCAATAATTACTAATCAGGTTCAGCATGGATGTGAATGCAGACTTCAATTGCTGCACTGGCCTAAAATAGCGGTCTTTGTAGTTGTAATGCATGCCTATACATTTAATATAAACTGCACTTTCTTTATGTTTAAAGAATAAAACATAATAGCATTTTTTTTTGTCTTTCTCATTCAAAACACCCATACTAACTCAATATGCAACACAGAAATGGGCCAAGTTTTTAATGTACTGCTTGTGGTCATAAAGATTTGGTTGTCCAACAAATGAGAGAGCAGGCTGGAGCATTTTTAAAGTACATATAAAATGGTGAGTTTACATCTCAATCAATGAGATCCAAGTTTTTGAGAATGTCTTTGGTTTCACAGTCCATAACATAATGCACAGCTTTTTTTCACATATGATATGACAAACCAATAGCAAAATATAGTAACAGCAAAAACTTCTGCAAAGACTACCTTAAGGCTCCTGTTGTGAGGTTATCAATATGTCTCTGCTGGTTTTCTCCATGAGTATACCTCCTTTCAGTTCACAGTATGTTCTGTCTCTATGCAATAAAATATGTCTTCCAAAACTTTTGCAAGAGGTGATAAACTAGCGTACTGACCCAGTAGTGCCTCCTCTCATTAGATGTATCTGAGATTTCTGCTCATCTAAGTAACTAACAATTCCCTTCATAGCAAAAAAAGGGCATTGCTCATTGGCAGGCCTCTCTGGTGTAACTATTCGAGAAGCTGCAAGCACAGCAGTGAAATTTAGCATAACTCATGGGTGTGTATCAAAAAGCTCTCAGACAGAACAAGACTCTATCCAGTTCCCACTATCTACTTTCAGTTCCTAAAAAAAGCTCAGGTTAGCTTTATCTTGCACTCTGAAAGTCAGCAGATAAAAATCAGCCATTGCCTTGTCTGTCAGTCAGGAAAGGAAGATGATGATACTTGGCAGAAAGAGTACAGAATGCTCTTCCCTACCAGAGCAGCATGAATCTGTCCCCAAACACCAGTTGTAATAATGATGAGTGTTTATACAAAGTAGCTGATTACACTATTCTTTCTGTTGTCAATCAGTGGGGGAGTTAATTATACGTCTCTTGGATATCATTTCAAAAGAATGACCTGGCAACCAGCACCAGGTTTAATGGCCCTGAACTGGTCACTCTATTCAGTGGATGGTAACACAGCATAAAAAACAGTGAAGATGGATCTTCCCAGTTATGGACAATTTCTAAAACTAATATCAGCAGAGGTTTCAAACATAAAAAGTTTTTAGTATCAAGCAGACAAGAAATCAATTAAGAAACATGAAGCAATTGTAAATGTTTATTAAAATAATATTCTAAACCACATTTCCTATGGAAAATGAAGAAATATAAGTAGAGACAGGGCATAGGCCATTATAACAGAAATGGCTAAACTAACGTAGGAGGTCAATGCTAAAGGTTAAACCTAAGTTTAATTTAAGGGTAAAGGTCTGAGAATAAAGGTCACAGTTCCTTATCTCATAATCACATATTCAATTTTTTAAATCCTTGTGAAATTTCTACTGAATACTTTGCACTTGTTATAGCAGTCATTGCTGAGTGAAAAAGGCCTCATTTCTGGGGTGTGTTGTTTGTCTGTTTGTTTTCCTATATTCTGAGCTTCAGTTAGTGTTTTCACTGTTGCTTCAGGGTGAACCCTCCATATATCTCCTCTCAATTAGTGCACAGATTACATACATAGAAACAAAACCTCCAGCTTTTTTCATCACTGCTTTTAGTTTTCTGGACAGAGTTTTATTTTATCTCCTGTATTGTGTTTAGTGTTGAATTCATCTCCCATATGGACACTGAAAGCATTTCCATGAAGGATCTAAAACCTTGCACTGCCACAAGCTCCCGTGCCAACATATCATTGAAGATTTCCAATAGAGAGTTTAATTCAGATCATGACATGGTTTCTGGATATTTCAGAAAATATGACATATCAGCTAAACGGAAGATATTTTCCTGTTTCTTGGAAGCTCCCAAACCTGCTAAAACTGTGAAACAGTAACACTGTTGAGAGATGCAATATTTTTTATGCAACTGCTCAAATCTTTGTGGGTTTTTTTTTGCATGTGGAAGGTAACCTAATTTCTGGTTTTTGTTCTTGTACTGAGTAGAAAATAAAACTTTCACAGAATACCTTAACTACCTGTCTAAATCTATACAGAATTCTTTTCCTATTTGTACTCCCATTATATCCATTCAAGCGTTTAATAAACGTTTAATAAACCCAGAATGATGAGTTCTTAGTAACTGCTGTATATTTTCTGGGTTTATCTCTTTCTGTAACGATGTGGCACTCTGTATAAGCAAGAATGTTTTATGGTGGGGTGGAAACCTGAGGGTGAGCTCACTGGGAAAGCTGGCACATGAACAGGGAGCTCTTGCATTTGCCAATCAGGCTTGTGTCCAACATCTCAGGAAGAAACAGACTGGAAACCCAAGGTGCTCAGCATCCCAGATACCCTAGATGACTAGCAAACCTGAATGAATGTATGGGCATATATGAACACAGCAGTCTCTTCTGAAGGAATGATCAGGAACATAAAGATAGCAGCATGGAAAGAAAGGAGAAAAACTTGCAAAAACTTTGCTGTGGAAAATACAACCAATGAGGTTACCACATGGGTGAAATGATCTAGAAACCAGATGAAAGCTTAAACCTAATGAGGTAGTTGAGTGCTTTGCTGTAGCACCTAGGGAGAACAATTGTAGCATATTATAGTTCTATATTAGTGAAACAATACAGAATTGATTTATAAAATATAGAATGCATAGTATACACATATTATATAATATATAATACATTCTCACAATTAAAATAGTATCGTAATTTTGCTTTATATGAATCATTCCCTGCTTCTTTAGTAAGGAAACATTGACTCATAAGGGAACTCAGCTGCATATACTGGAACTAAAAGAAGGAACCTGACAGCTTTCTGTGAGTGTAACAATAAGAGACAAATAGTCTGCTGCACACAGAAAAGTAGTTGCCTTAAATCACTATTATGATTTTATTTTGCCAAATACGCAAAGTAAAGCATGTGCAAGTAGTAATGTAT
Organism: Manacus candei; assembly: GCF_025592945.1. Taxonomy (NCBI): domain Eukaryota; kingdom Metazoa; phylum Chordata; class Aves; order Passeriformes; family Pipridae; genus Manacus; species Manacus candei. The sequence continues at coordinate 3,283,522 of NW_026138074.1, read as the reverse complement.
TTCATTAATTTTGTCTCCTTCTCTCCTCTAAACCATTTAAAAAATGTTGTTTTTCTGAAATTATATACTTATTCTGAAGAGTTGCTGTGCTTATCCTGTTCCTCGCTTGAGAGCAATTTATTGTGACTTAAGCGAAGGTTCGAAGTTTGGTACTAAGCAACCTCAACAAAATTCTGACATATGCCCAACACAGCAAAATTAAGAGCCAAAATGCCCAGAATCAGTGGTGAGAAGCCCAACATTAAGATTTTCAGAAAAGAAATTCCTATTCAAATTCTGTTTCTTGGCATGTTTTCCAGCAACAATAAGAGGTAATGTTATTTAATATCAAGTTGATCTTTGGGATTTCTCTGGTTCCATTGAATGATCAAATTTCTACGACATGGCAGTTTTGAAAACAATACTGCATCCAACCACCTTTCTTTCCTCCAAAATAAGCAAATAAAGGTTAATGCCAAAAAAAGACACTGACACATAGGTATCATTAGTGGCATATGAATGAAGTGTCACAGATACACCTTCACCCTAGCCCAAAGAGACAAGATTTTAGCAGAAGATACTAGTGAAGGCAGACACTCTGAGCTGGACTGTGGCTGGCACTGACTTTATTTGAGTGAATCCTTAGGTGACAGGGTTACAGGGTGCGTTTTTCAGTACAGGGATGATCCTCTACATTCAGGATGGGATCGAAGCTCACTGCAAAAATTTTCCGCTGCAACTCCAAGTGCTGCTGCTGCATCTGCGATGTGCCAGAATACTTCTTCAAAGGACAAGAGAGCTGACCCTGTTTACTGGCCTGATTCCAGCACAAGCAATTAAATTTCTACCATCTCAACAACCCCTGCAGTTCAGACTGGCACAGTGTTATTTGCTGCTTCCTGCCCTGAAGTGTCGCAGAGCATTTATGCCTGCTCTTGAAGAGTTGCCACAGTTCGCCTCCAGAGTTGGCTGCCTAACAGCAGCGGGTGAAGCCTTGCTCACATGCAAGACTTTGCAATTACAGTGTTGAAGGCAATTAAGAGCTAAGACCTTCACTGCTTATCGTTCCACCATAAGCTCTCATCAGCTGAAAAAAACCTAGGTCCAGCTCCTTTTTGTTTTTGAAGATGACTAAGATGTGAAGAGCAACTTAAAATACTTACACTTCCATGGCATAACAGCATAAAAGGATAAAAAGAAAATATTTTTACATATCTGCCCTTTTTCTGTTTCCTTCTCTGCACTTCAAATCAGTTTTCAGGGTGTACAGAAGCAATGTGAATAAATGGAAGAAAATGGCCGATTGCATGAGAAATTTCTGTAAAAATAAACCCCATATATCTCAATATGCCTGCTCTCAAGTTACAACTACTCACTGACACACCTCAGACCAAAGAATACAAGAGAAATAGTATGGTTACCATACTGGAGTATTTTATACCATATAAACCTAGCAAACAGTTTTGGAAAAAAGCATCAATGCCTGTGACCACTGGGTTTAGCAGAGGGCTCATGTGTTCTGAGAATTAAAACAAATGCAGCATTTTGGAAAATGAGAACTTCCATAAAGAGTAGAATTATCACTCTAAAACCAGACTTTCAATAGCTCATCCGTGTTTGTACTCCAAATAAATGGTAGGAAGTAACAGTACTCAGGTATTTAAGCATCTTCTCTGAATATGCAATCAGGTGCCTTAGATTGCATAAATGACCAAAATTATGCCAAAAATATCTGAAGGTGAATAAAAAGAGGTCTGCCTAAACTGAGCTGATAATTCATTCCCCAATTTTAACATTTTGTCAGATTAATGTGCAATTTCCTTTGCGTTCAGGAAAATCATGTAGGTGCGGACATTCTTTGACTGCTCTGCTAGGTGAATTAGGAAGCTGTCATTAAAATAATTACCAATGGTAGAAGAAGGAGAATCAAACATTCAATTTAATGTAATTATAAACCCTATTTCCTATTAATGTGGCTGATTTATCTCTCTTCTATTAAAGGAAATAGAGTAAAACACGTGCGTGTATCAATATGCCAGCTATTAAACAATGATAACGTACCAGCAAAAAAGAGACCCTACACAGAGAAGCATATTCAAGCAGAAGAAAGTGGTTATTCTGCCTGGTCAGCAGATTTTTTCTGAAGTCTACTCACGAAGAAAAGTAATTGAAAAAAGATCCAAGACAAAAGTTAATCCTATGAAACAACTGCAACTGCAACTGCAACTGTATTTCATCATCTTCCCTCTCCCAGGTTCCCAAACCACATGATATGTTTGCACATTGACTCTGTACAGGTCGCCACTTTTTATAAATATGTTTTCATGCATTTATGTAAAGCACAAATGTATCTATCTTTAAGAACTGTGAAAAGGAGGTGGAAGAAAAAGCTCTGAAAAAACATGTCAAAATCCACATTTTAAAAATAATAATAATAATAAAGAATTCATAGCAGAATATTTGGGAGCTGAACATCCTTCAGCACAATGAAACAGGTTTTCCTATAAAAGAGTAGAAGAGAAAACCCCATCAGACAGATAAGAAAGACATAAGAAAACTACATTAATCAGTTAATCATTGTGATTTTACTGTGCTAATAAAAAGAAAAATATCTCTCAGGTTCAAACACATTTTACAGCATATGAGCTTTCTTTATTTGTGCTATGTACACAGGGACTGACATTTGTGATGAAGTGTCTTAGCAGGTTCCAGAGCACTTGGTATCATAAAGTATCATAAAGTATCATAAAGTTCCAGAGCACTTGGTATCATACAGCGAATAATGTGTCTGAGCTTTATTGGATACTCCTGATAAGTCGCCAGGGCAAAGATTTTTGTTACAGTGACGTCATTTAAATAGTGAGAAATTTAAGGTCTTATTACAGCAACTAAAACAAAGTATCTCTTCTTAAAACGTAGTGACTTCTACAAAGAACTGATTATTGTTATTATTCCCATTTCTGTGTTCAGTGTTTTATTACCGTGAACCACATTATCTGAAACCACTTGTATAAGGCTTTGGACTGCAGGTGGCACCATTATGTCATTATGAAATGAAACAACATTATTCCTGAGACAAGTAGGCAGAACAGAGGAGTCTAACCTACTTAATGAAGTACTCTATGAATATAAAGTATGCAATCTAATACTAGTCATATATATATAGGAAAAACAATTCTCTCTCAGGCAAAGATTAGGAGGTATTATTTGATGCAAATTGTCAACATTAGCTGAAGTAAACACATCTGTATAATTTGCACCAATGTCCCATTGACCTTCAATGGTCTTTGGATGGGACTCTCAGAAGAACCCCTGAGGGGAAAAAAACCCTGCATTCATAATAGTGTGAGAACTCTAGCTTTAAAGAAGCTGGTCAGGAGTAAAGCAATGCTGTTAATTCTGCTATGCTTTGGGATGAAATGAAGACCAGATATAATGGTGAAAAAATCAAGCTGTGATATTTTCAGGAATGTTACTGAAATGACAACATTTCTTACATGCTACTGAAGAAATTGTATAAATACTATATTCACAAATACTCCTTTACAAAAGCAGTAAGCAGCATACCAGGAACCCACCTCCCACACGACTCCCATCCTCCTAAGAGCTGATTCTATCCTATGTACAGATAACAAGAAGTTTGTGGTGGATCTGGCAGGAACAGGAGGCTGGCTTCGCAGAGCTACTTGGAAAGTGAGGGAACAACCATTTACCTTATTTTGTGCTGTGATGTATGTGAAAAATACATTGCACCTGCGTCCAAATCAAAATCACCCAGTTTTCCTCTGCCTTTCACAGGCATACACAGAAATATTTCCAATTTGTGATGACTCTGCTGTGTACAGAAACATTGATTCCCTGGAGAGTTCTGTGGAGCACTCAAAAGAGGTACCTCTTGCCAGCAAGGAGACATGCAAGGTGTATAGCCCACAAAAGCATTCACTTCTACTAGGTGTGCACCATCATGTCAGCAACCAGCTTCATTGTTCTTCAGGTTTCTGCAGTACCATCAGGAAGAGTCAATCTCCTTATAAGCTAGTCCCCACCAACCAGTTTCATTAATTATTCCAAAGCCACATAAACTGTCCGAGGGAGACCTCCTTTGGATGCAGGAAAAATATTTTTGCTTAGCAAAAATAGTTAATAGTCAAGACACTAAGGTGAGGCTGAGTAATCAGTGGGGATTCACAAGTGGAAAGATGAAATCCAGGGTAGAATCTCTCAGGAAATAAAGACAAATAGGTAAATAACAACTTATATGAAAAGGCCTGAGAGTACTCAAGGCTCAGAGAAATCTGTATTCCAGACAATTTAATCATATAGGATAGAATTTTCTTCACTATTTGTCATACCCTTTGCTTTCTGACTGCCCACAGAGTAGTGTTAGGCTTAATTCCAGTAGTGTATAAAAAGCTGGCACGGTCCTTAATGGAGATTCAAATCACTGAAAATGGACCTCAGACTTGAAAATGGATTTGCTCATTTTGAAGTCATAATTTCATTTTAGTATCGCACCATCGAAGTGTGAGTTGAAATAAACTAAGGCATTTGCAGAAAGATGTAAACTTGTTACACATCATTAAATTCTCTCAATTGTACTACTGCATTCAGTTGGAAAATACATGTACAAAATGCTTCATACTCTGAAAATGACCTGTATGTACCTGAGCACAACATTCAGGGTTTGAAACTCCTAGAAAAATTTTGGGCCAGGAGGTAACTTTGGTGGATTATTTTTTCATTCATCTGTTAAAAGGAGGTAACAATAATCAGGCTGGCTAACTACTTTTTCCATTTTTCTATTTTCCATTTTCTATTTTTTTTAATGAAGAGGTCGCCAAGCAGGAGATGTTGCTCCTCTTAAAGGGATTAATTTTTATTAACCCTTGTTGGCTCCTCATACTATATTTCAATTCCTATCCTTAGTGAACAACCTGGCTATCCTGCATATCTCCAAGATCCTTCCGGATAGACCTGTCCTGGATAGCATTTGTAAATAAGAAATCTTCTACTAATGAGAGCATGAGAAAAATGTTTTCCTCTCCCTGGAGATTTTTCAAGATTTCGTAAGACTCCCTTCTGTATCAGAACAAATCTGAGACTGTTCATATTTCTCTTAGGGACTGAAGAAAGGAATAGAAACTAGTGTTCCTGCCCTGTGGATAAGGATCGTTTTCGTTTTGACTTCTTGTTCCATCACTCTCCCCACTTTTCAGGGATGGGCTTTATCCACTTACACTGATACTGAAGCTATTCTAGGCTTCTGCTTGGTGCTTCTCTCTTGTTCTTCTCTGTTGAAGCTGCTTTGCTTTGCATAATTCTTTAAATATTTATTAAGGCAAGGTTTTGAACCTGAGTTTCCCACATCAAAGGGGGGCATTTAAATATCGGATGATAGCATCAGCCTTTCTCTTGTTCACTCCCCCCACTTTAATCATACAATGTGGATCTGCTTCAGTAGAAAAGACTGTGAAAGTCAGCTTGCAATTAGTAAATAAGTGAATTACTCGTATTCAAATGGCTACTCCACATGTCAGCCAGCTGTTCTGGGCCAGGGGCTCTTGCAGTGCTAATTGCTCACTCTCTTTCTTCCTCTCTGTAATTCTAACCAGAATTTCCCATCCTACTTAAAATATTTCATGAGGAAAATTTATGTCAAAACAGGTGCTTTTCCATGAATTTTCAGATGCAGTCAAATCAATTTCTTCTGGTAAAATTCTCTTAATCTATGGAAAACCTCTATTGATACTTTGCAGCCATCTTAGAGCAATGCTGAGTGTAAGGAACAAGTGGTAGTGTGACTTGGTTCTAACACCAATGACTGATGTGATCTCAATCAAATTATTTCTGTACACATTAGCACTCTTCCCATGCACTGGCTCCAGGAAAAATATGAGCTTAAGGTGTCTACATTGCCTGTGTGATGGTGTCCCTGCATTAAACCAAAAGTGGGATGCAAGTTGTCCCAAGTATCGTAACATTTTTAAGCTTGACCTCCTGGAGTCCCACGACTATATCTAGACTTACATACAAAAACAAGTGAGTCTTTATATATATAAAACAATTTCAAAACCTGAACAGAAGATAAGGAGTAGTATTTAAAAAATGCTATGCTTTTGTTTTAGTTCTGTAACTTGCTGGAATCTGATTCATTATTTTGAACAATGGTGCTTTGCAGTATTATCTGAAGTAATGGCAGGGTCTAGGCTTTACTTTCTCTGATTCTCTCCAGGGTAGATGTATTGTTATTAACCAGTTTCCATGCCACAAGTATATAAAACAATTAATTGTAAAGTATTTCAAAATCATTGAAGGAAATGCTCTGAATAAATGCCAAATATTAAATCTATTAAGGAAATATGTTAAGAAAAGATACATTAGTTCCACGCATTGAAACTGTGAAATAAAGAAATGTATTTAATGAATGCACAAGAAAGCAGGAAAGAAAAGGAACAGCTTCTTTCAAAGGTTATAACTATAATCTTTTATTCACTTACATAAAAATGGTTCTTTATTACCATAGCATACTAGCTGAGGTTACAAAATCAAATGCAGTTAGCATAACTGTCTTTTAGTGATGTGCTCTTCACTGTGTTAGAAGATCCTGTCTTTCAGAAGAACTGCAAAATACCAGAGGAATTCATCAAATATGACAATTAATTGGCCTCTACTAGGAAAAATGATTCCTATCTCTGTTTTGTAAAATTTAACATGTCAGTCAATTTAACAGACAGTTTAGTTCAGAGGGGGCCTAGATGCATATCTAGACAAATAATAAAGATGAGATACAGAAATAACTTCAAACCCCAAAATTTTTCATTGGAGACTTGTGATTTTGACTCCTTTGAGCTTAAGACTCTTCAAGAGATTTTTCAGAGAAAAGTGCTGAGAACATACCCCTTTGAAAAGTCAAATCTTCCTAGACTGCCTCAGGTTAGATGCAAAAAAACATTTGATAATTTTTTCAAATGCTAGCCAAAAATCTCCAGTGTATTTCAGTTAAAAGCACTTGAATCAGTCTTATGTCACGTGGTTTCAGTTTACTTCCAGTTTAGGGACAGGGCTTGAAGTTAAAAACTTCTTTCATATTTATTCTCTAGTTCTACATATTCATCTAAGAGAAATGCTGTTAACAAGGTCTTTTGAATTCCAAATATGAAGGTCCCTTCCAGGCTAAATTATTCTACAATTTTGTATCCATCTATGGGTACCTAGATCCAAAACACTAGCAGAATACTGTGTAATTGCTCTCATTTTTTCCAGGGGAAGACTCCTGAAACTTAGGGAGGTCTATTATCCAATGACTCAGTACAAACCCAGGCCTGAAGAACACCTGCAATCTCATTCCAGCTCAGAAAGCCTTCCTACAGTGTAAGTCACTACAGTGATATGCTTTATTTCTGCTATTAATATAGTGGATATAGTAAAATATATAAAGCCTTATGAGGGGGCTTTGGAAGTAAATGTAACATTAATAAAATCCATAGGAAAAAAAAAACAACAAAACTTTAGAAGTTCAGGTATTACTTTGCCTAACCATGATATCAGAACTGGAAAAGAAATGGCTAGAAGGAAGTTAACTTACCATTCCTGAATGTTACAATATATTATCCTTTTTGGATATGTGATTGTTCTTCTTCAGTTATCAGTGGAGAGAAAAAATAGAACAGAAGTAATGCTCTGATATGTATTTGCTTTAAAGCAGGTTTGATACAAAATTCAAAGTAACATAGGAAAAGGCCAGATATAGACATTAAAATCAAATACTTCTTTACAGATTAGGATCCACTTGTCTGTCGTTAACTGAGATGTAACAGCCATTGTCAACAACTGAGAAATGTATGAAACAATTAACCCCTTTATGGAAAACACTAAGGAGGAATGGAAACTCCAAAGAAAAAGGAGATCATATAACCTCTCAAAAAACCTCACAAAAAACTGAAAAAAAAGGAGTCTCACTCAAATGTCTATTTCTGTCTCTCTGTGAGTTAAGTACAGATAGCAGAGGGGAAGGTGGGCTAAAAAGCACTGGAAAATCAAAAACAAAGCAGTAAAATAGTTTTGGTTTAGCAGAGAATAACTTGAAAGTATGAGCAAGGAAACTGCCTGCTGCATTCAGTGTCAGGACTTTACACATTTTCTTGTTTAAAATACCCAAAAGCAAGGCTTAATCAGAAACACTACTGAGTTCTGAAATAAGTGTCCATCTCTAAGATGTTTAAGTATAGCATGGGTCAATGAGAACTACTTTTCATTAAGTGCAATGCACTGGAGATGGGTCATACGCTAGAAAGAAAGAAGAAAGAAAGCTAGTGTCCATTTTAATTCAGAGGAATTTTTTAATCAGGACAGAGAGGAAGGAGAGAAAATAAGTTGCTGGTTTGTTGGTTTGGGTTTTTTGTTTGTTTGGTTCTGTTGTGTTGTTGGGGTTTTTCCGGGTTTTTTTTACAGCTACTACTACCTCTTTCTTATAGATAAAATCACTTGGGTCTGGAACAGGAAAAGGAATTAAGGAATTATTACTAGCACTGCAATACTACATGAAAAATTGATTTTCAAGGAGGGGAAGCTTTAGACAGCTTGTTTAGCCTTTACAAAAATCAAAGTTAAAAGAACATAAGAAAAGTAATTTATTAAGCTGTTCTTATAAACTCCAAGCACAATTAATTTCAATATACCAGTCTGTTCATGTTCATTAAATAAAAGCATTCATACTCAAATATGGTTATATTTCTCAGTTGTAAGAAAAGAAGGTAAATGGAACATGCAGTTGCTCCTTGCAGTGCTGTAACACTCATTTGAGTAATACTGTCTCCTGTAGATGAAAACAGTATTTTATCACAAAGCCAATGGCAGTTTAACATCTCAAGTAATATTGCAAATTTCCAAGGTAATTTAAGATTCCCAGAATATACTCAAGATACTTCATTTACAAAATCTATCAGGTAGAACATTACAATGACTACTCAGCAGTCCCTTTTCATACATGACAGCTGAGGAATGCAGATCTTATTTATATGAAATGTATTCCTCCAAAATATGGTTTTCTGCAGACCACAAGGGGGCTTGAATCAAGCACCTGAACAGCAAAGATGCTGAATTCATACTGTCTGATCCCCAGGAGCGTCACCTTGAGCTCAACACTCTCCAGTCTCCTGGCACGGGAACAGAACTACCTGAAATGCTGTCTTTACTGGAGGTTGCAAAATATATTTCACAAAAATTCCCTGTTTGATCCAAAGTGATTAAAAAAAAGAAAAAATAAAATAATAATTAAAAAAAAAGAGTCATTGGGGTTTAATTCCTAATTTTAAAGTTTCAAGTAAGGAAAATTTATCTATGAAAGGCTATCTTGACATGGAAAAATTAAATAATTTTATTTTTAAGGGGATTTCTTTTGATGCTTAAGTCTGGTAAAACTGTTATAGATTCAAATTATTTTATCTGAACCCCAAAAGCAGGAGGTCTGGAGGAAAAAAACTGAGATGAAAATCCTGACAAACTTTGTCCCTTTGTATTTATGTTGGGTTTGCAAGACATATCTTAAGCATTAAGATGGTATGAACAGAGGGATGGGTGAACATGCCACTATCCTGAGGCTCTCCTTCAGTACAACATTGTGTTGGCATAAATAGGCTATTCACTGAGTGCTCTTGTGGGATTGCAATTGTAGGACTCTTATTGCAGACTTGTACAGATACTTCTCTCTCTCTCCAGAACAGGAAGTGGAAGCACACATCTAAAATCACAAAAGGATCCTGGCATAGCTGGATTTTGCGCAAACTTTCCTAAAAGCTGCAGGACAATGTTTTTGAAAAATTATCAATAATTCTGATTGTTTCTGACAAGTAAAGCTTGTGCAATACTGAGATATTGTAGTAATGGATATCCCGTGAGCAGCATAAATTGATAAAATACGGAAGGTGAAGGAAGCAGGTCTTTCTTGGCAACTATTAACAGAATAGTGCTTACAATAAAACAAAATTTTTCTCAGTCCTGGCAAACAAATAAGGGAAGCTTTCAGTATCTAAAATATGTCTATGTTTTGCAGAATTCACTGGAATCTGTTGTGTTTGGGGTTGTGAAGGATCACTGCATCTGCATCTGCAATTGGGGGACATATATCCTACATCCAAAATACCACAAACAGAACTGATTCCAGTTCTGCCCTCTGCTAATGCTGTACTCCATGAAACACAAATATTAAAAACAAACAAACAAAAAACCAAAAAACCAAACCACAGGCAAACCTCTGCATGCCTTTTAAGATGAAAGGGTGCTTAAAAGTAGTATGCTGCATAGAAAACACTTGGTTTTAAAAATAAACTCAGCTATTTGCCTATAAAGAAATGTTCACCTATACAAGACTAAACAAATTAGTATCTTTCTGTGACTTATTCCTTTTCTCCAAACTTCACCTTTACCTCCTAAGCTCCTCTGAATATCAATCCTACAACTAATCTTGATCTTAAATTTGGTGACAAGTCTATCCCTGGGCAGAAAGTGCCCAGTTACGAAGTGGTGATCAGAATGATGTCTTGCTTTCTGTAGGAAGGAAGGAAATTACCAGTCAAAGAAATCAGCACCAGAAGCTGCTGGTGCTGCTGATGCTAGAAGACAGATCAGGCTCTTATTTCTGTATCATTAAAGATTGAAGGAAAGAACTCAAATGTCAACAACTTTACAAGTACATGCTTAATGCTCTGAACAGCCAGGAAAATGGGAGCAAGTCAGACTAGGAGAGCAGGCAGTGAACATTACATTACCAGGATTACCTGTATTTTACTTTTACAAGTCACCTTAAAGCTGTGTAGTGTTGAGGATTCAAAGCTCTTAAGGAGATTAAAGGTTCAGGTGCTGTGAACAAACAAATTTAGGCTACTAAAATCACAATTCTAAATTTTAAAATGTGCATGAGATTATTATGAGTATGAGTTAGTGATTTTTAATTATTTTGTGCAAGTTTTGCATATTCATAAGTCTGCTTGGAGCAGCACACACTGCATTTTGATGAGCAATGCCATTTTTTTCAGTCTTAACACAGCTTCAGTATAGCACCAGACAAAGTTTCAGGGACACTGCAGCAGACTCAGTTTAAAATGTCCATAGTGACACTGGGGGCTGATACTAGCACAGCCTCAATTCTAATGTGGCACCTCCTGTTGCCCAGCTCTGGCCCATCCACTCTGCCTCACCTCTGCCCTCTCCAGGGCTGGTAAGATTTAATCTGCATGAATTCCTCATACCCAGAATGGCATGTGGAATGGCTAGAGCCAAGTCATGCTTCTGCTTCCCCCACCTCAGCCAGCCTCTGCCAAGTGTCAGAGCTGGAGCATGCAAGACTCCCAGAAGAGGAGCAAGGGATGGAGTATGAACTGCAGCAAAGGGATCCCCCACTCAGAAGAAAGTGGGAAGGCATACAGGCTTTCTTACCATACCCAAGACAACCACAAGTCCCCCAAAGCCTGATCCTGACTGTTCCCAGATAGCTCAGATTGGTGGGGAACAGACACCTGGGGAGGAAGGAGACACCCTTCCCACAGGTGTCTCTGTCAGATAATCTGGTTGTGTCCTGTTACCTTTCTTTCTTAGTAACAGTGTCATGAAACATTTAAGTGATAACTTTCAGCACTGCTTGTGCAACATAACTCATTTATTAATAACATTTATCATCAGTCTGCAGCAATATTCATACACCACCTCCCCCCCGGTTCCCGTTTACTGATGAATGGTTGCTTGTGGTATTATGAAGAAACTACCCTTGGAATCTCACAATAGGCAAACTACCATATTTTGGCCTGGTCATGAGTCAAAGAGTAGTTTTTGGCACAACTCTAAGTATTTTTTCAATATTTTGAAGTGCAAGAGTCTGAAACACTGCTGTCTAAGAGAAGAATCGTGACTCCCTAATGTGAGTAACCCACTTCTTAATTAGCCCGTAAAAATAAACCTGCCTTTCCAAACATCTAGTCATCAGATTTTAAGATGTTTTTCTTGCAATTAGAAATGGATTCATTAAAAAAACTCTAGAAATAGCTGATATCAAACAGGGATTCTGCTGAAGGGCAGTATTTTTATGAAAAATGTATAAGCTGATCTATACAAGAAAGAAAGGCAGCAGAGGGCTGTGCATGTATAACCAGGGTCAGGATGAGTATTTGAAGGCATAAGCAGCATTCCCTATGCTTTACTGCAGCTGCCACAGAATAGTAAAGGACTAGACTGGCTTATCTATGTGTTTATACACAGCAAACAAGATACACTTCAGCTGTAAATAATCTATTTACCTTTCATGAAACTTTACTGGAGCAGAAGAAACATTGCAGCATGACCCACCAGCAGTATGTATATCCACTTGGTGTGAATATGCACAATTTCTCAGATAAGGAAGCCCTAACCAATTAGAGCTTTTTCAAATGAAAATCAACACTTAAATTTCATTTTGAAAGCTACCAGAATTGACCACAAGAAAATATTAAAAGTACGTGGCATCAGTATCATCTTTCTGTCAGATTCTAGCAAATACCTAGAGAAAGACTATATAAGACAAGGAAAGGTACATTCATCTTTACCATATTCTCCCAGTTACTGGCAGTCAACAACTTTACATACTCTTGAAGCTGGATAGATCATCTGCTATATGCTGTTAAAAGCCACCCAAAATGCAATAACCATTCATGAATTTGTCTGGTCACACTTTTACCATATTGACAGATTTTGGCCTTCCAACAATCTTTGACAACATATCTCTATTCCATCACTGAACTGTGTTGTATAGAAAGAGAACTTCCTTTGTGCCTGGTCACAGTGATTTTCAAGTTCTGAGGACACCATTCCCTAGTAATTTCCCCCAAGTTATTAAGGTATTCAGAGCTACTGCTTTAAGGTTATCTTTTCCTAGCATAGAAAAGAAATTACTATCAGTAAATTCTGGACTGTCTCAGAAATAAAATAAATAAGGAAATTCAATAGGAACTCAGACTAGTAATATAATGGTCAATAATGTAAGAGGTGATTAGTGGATCTGAACAAACCTTAGGCATTTGAAATGTAAAGAGTTGTCTAAGAGATCAATTGCTGATGCTGTTGCTATTCCAATACTGTAACTTCAGATCAGGGCAATTTAGAGTATACAGAGCAGGCAAGCCATAGCCTTTTTTAACATCTCTTCTAAAAGCAGACTAAGAGACTTTACAGTCTGTAATACTGGTACTATTGAGAAATGATTTCTAACATTACTTGCCTTCTCTTTCACTTAAGGGTGTATGAACAATCCATGTGCTTTTCAGAAGGGGAAGGATTAGTATGTTTGTGAAAGGAAACACCATCACTTCTAATCTCAGGCAAAGCAGACACAATGGCTGTCATGCTCAGGACACGAATCATCTCTAAAGTCACACAGAAGTCTTACCCTCAAAACAACTTGCACATCCTTTGAGGCGTTCAGTGGCAGCAATGAACTGAATACGCTAAGCTTTGAACAATTCTGTTGAGTGAAACTGTGAATAGTATGGTGGAAATAGCCACACAGAAAGGGGAAAGGATTGCTGCACCACAGCTGGCTGGTCAGTGAAGAGCTCTGAAGAGCACAAGAGCTGGGGCTGCCATAGTGGCAGCTCAGAGCAGAAGGGGGACAAGAGAACACCTTTCTCCCAGGCTTCCTGAAAAACACACTAGTGGCATTGGTCTTGGTGAGAAAGCCATTAAAATAACTCCACTCCAACCCTAGTGAACAAACAGCTTTTGATTTCTCCATGTCTGAGGGAGACTGGGATAAAGTTGTCACAAGTTTTATCTTAGCCAAATCCCACTCAAGGGTCTGAGCTAGTGGTAGCAAACGCTATGGCAAAGCTTCCCCAACATGCTTTAGCAGCTGTGACACACAAAGAGAACAATAACTATCCACAAACACACTGAAGTCTCTGATCCCAAGAGCCTTGATTTCTTCTAGTATTACCTCGAGGAGGTCGGTGATCAGCTAATGCTTTTTTTGTGGAATCCTGTAGAGCATAGCTATCAAACATTTTCAAAATTGTTTAGAGAACCATCATGCATGACAAGCATGCTTAATTTAGATTTGGTAAGGCAGATAAAACATTTTTATTACAAAACACAACTCCATTATGTAAGGTGCATATACATTGCATACATGTACTTACACCTTACAAAATGCGTGTTCTATCAAGCTGGGAGGAAACATGTTTGTGGCAAATGAAAAATGCAGATCTAAATTTTAACAGAATGTGTATTAGGTGAGATCACTGTGTAAGCGAGGACTAAATACATATTTTCAGTGTGAGACAAAGTTCACACTTTCCAAGTGACCACTGTGTACTGAGACATCTTCTAAAATATTTAAGTTTAGATGCACTTAATAGCTATTTCTGCCCTAATGCTGCCTAGAATATCACAAACATTAATTTATAATTAGGTCCCTGAAGATACTTACTGTAATTTTTTTTAAACAAATGTATTTTTTTGCCTTAAATTTGATTCTGCTATGTTCCCTGAGAATACTACAATCTAAAATACACATATTTTATTATCTGCAGCATGTAGCCATTTTTGCATGGCAGTATGTTAGCATGTAAACTACAAAATACAATTCATGAGTAGAATTTTAAGGTAATCTTTCTGTTTAAGTATATAGTTCATAGCAAAGGATACATTTATCACAAGATTTAACAGCAAGAGAAGGATTTCCATGAGTGTGTAATTTTTGATTTACACAGTAAAAGATATTTGAAAAGAAACCAAAAGCCTTTATAAGTTGGTTATATGTCACCAATGTAAGGCTTTGCGACTTTATGAGAGACTGAAATGAGATTGTCTGGAAATTGCCTTCCCTATTCTTTCCAGTCTCAACAAAAAGAAATGAAAAAAGAATATGAAAAACTGGTTAGACTTTCATTTTTTTCCTCATTTTTAATATCATGAGATACTGTAAGTCACACAGCAAAACGTCCTGTAGACACAAAGGCATGAAACGGATGGATTTTCTTTAAGATATGCAACACTTAAAATTCTCTCACTACAGCATTCAGCTGTTTTACAAGGTTACAGCTAAGCCTAATCCTGATCTGCTTTAGTGAAAGCAGAGCTTCATTCAATTACTTTAATTCAAAATTGGTTTCTAGACTTCTACAGTAAGCAGCTCTGCAGCTAATACTGGGGTCTGTAAGGGTGTTCAGTGCACTATCAACACAGGGATATGAAAATCAGGAAGAATGTAGAGGTCATTTAATTAATTGGCATCCTGTATGCCCACCCTCCAGTGGGGAACTGATCCTCATTACCAGGGCTGTGCTTTGTTTCTTTTTAAATGGTCCTCAGAATGGGATTTAGTATCTTATCAACTATTGCCCCGTGAAGGAACCAGACATTTCTGATTTGGATTACAGTGAACAGCACTTGTAGGAACCTCTGTTTCATTTCAGGGGATTAAAACTCGATTTCAAAACAGCTCAAGAGAGGGGGAGAGAGCCTTTCAAAACATTTCTTATACTGATGACTTGCATACCAAAGCTGTGGAAGGCTGTATTTATTTGTCTTGAGATGGAACCATGGAGGCAGTAAGCAATTGAAGGAAGCTCACAATAAATGCAATGTACAAATTATTTGGAAGAAATTCTCACTTATTTGCAAAAGAGAAACAGAGTGAACACTCCTCAGATCCCCTAAACCAGACAAAAATATTCACACATAACATTTTTGCTTGGTTTTGTCCTCTCTGTTTCAGACTATGAATGTTTCTTGCAATGTCATGGGGAAATTTCTTCATTTCTGCCCAAGAGCTCATGGAACTGGAGGTTCTGGTAAGGAATGGGAAGCAAAAATCTCCTTTTACAGGATGAACTCTTTAAACTTGGTCTGTCAGAGTCATTCAACAGATGGGAGAAAGACTCCTGTCTCTCACTAGCCTGCCACTTTTAGTCTCTTCTGTCTTCAGTCTTCTACCATCATCTTTATCAGCAGCCCGAGCCCTTGGAGATGTGAATATCATCTCTTTTCTTTTTAACAACTGTATATCAAATGATCTCTCCTTGTGCAATCCACTTGGACCCTTAATTGTTGTGACAACACTTGTCATTTAGACAGCTCTTTCATCTTCAAAGCACTTCACAAACATCAATTAACCCAAATCTAGATTAATTAATCTGACAATTAATTTGCTATATATCCAGCAGTTACCATAATGGAGAACAAACTAGTGCCTATTAAAGTCATTAGAATGAGCTCACTTGCTTTAACAAATATAGGATCAAGCTAATTTCTTGAGTCTATTTCTCTCTCCTAAATCTTAACTGCAATCTGGTACTTTTTTCCACAGCATCTTCAACTGCTTTAGCAAGAATACAGCCAAGGAAAGGCAACATAGAAAATGGAATCTGTAAACTGAGATCAGACACACATGGAGTTAATCAGTTTTGTTTTAAGGGTGGTCTTAAATCTTGCACCCTACCTGCAAGAGTTTATGAAGATTGATCAGGTCAGTTCTTGACATGCTCAGATAAATCGGGGTTCTAAACACACTGCTGTGATTAGTGAATTCAGGAGGCACTCATATTATAAACCAATTGCTAAATTATAGATTAACCCAAACTGACAAAGCAGGGTGATTGGTTGCAGCAACTTCCCCACAGTCACTGTAGACCTTACAAAGTAGACAACTTGAGGTTTTAATAATCAGTGTAGCACCTGCTACCACAGGCAAATAGAGAGAACAAGGGGAATATGAGAGAGAAAGGACAAGAAACATTTACTAGAAAAGTAGGTCCAATGGTATTTGTGCAAGGAGGTCTCAGAAACTGGCTTTTACAGTTTTTCCTCAAAATAATGTATCACTCTTTCAGAAGACTGTATTAAAACTCCCACGCTAATTAAGCAGTATGCACTTATGCAAGTGTTTCTCTTCATTTATTAAATATACACCTCAGTATGATATTTAAGCCTATTTTTTTTTCTTTTGACCACCAAGAAGGAACTTTTTATTAGCTAAAATTATCAGCTGCACAGTTAGCTTTAGAAGAACTTCGCTAAAAATTCACAACACGATAACATCCTTAAAATATTATAATATTATAAAATATTATTCAGACTATAAATAAAGATTTGCACTCTCAAAGAGTGAGGCAATTATTCTATAGGTTCCAGGAAAATGCCCTGACCTAATGAAAAAGAAATAACTTACTGAAAAAGTAATTTGAAAGCATCTTTTGATTCATATTGAAGACATGTAAAGGTTGAGGCCCCTTTTCTTGCTTTTGAAGACTTTCTACAAGAAGGACCCCATATGCAAATTCAGGGTAAGCGAGCCAGGAATGATTGGCTCCAATGGCATTAATTTGGTGAGTAAATTGAAGGGAAAATGTAGAACCGCTTAGTTAATTAGGTATGACTGAAATCACCCAATCAAGTAAATAACCAGGAGGTCTAGCCTATGCTGTAATTTGTTCTTGGTGCCAGACTCTTTCTACCTGGAATTAAAAGTGCAAAGAAAACAGCAACAATAAATGAGTCTTCTCTTATGGAACAGTGTGAAATCCTTCAGTTCATGCCTTTCTAATCATCATTTGACACTGCTTGAATTGCCTTTCGTGCCACATGCTTTTTAAAATCCTGCACAAATTATTGCTGTTGACCATAAACTTTATCTTTCCACATTAGTGCTTCAAACACTCTGACAGCTAAACTGTGAAAGAATAAAAGCACTAATGGATTTGTCTAAACTTATTACTTATTCCTTGTATCTTAAGCTTTACTTGGCTGTCTTCACAGGTTCTGCTTGGTTACCTTAACTAGCAGCTTTCAGAGATACTGAGGGTTTATTGAAGGATAACAGTTTATAACATACCAGTTAATAATATAAGCAGCGCTGTAGTCAAGTATTAAAAGTCACTGAAAGCTTATTGATCTAGAGAACACTGCAGTAATAATTCAGAGAATATAAAAATAACCAGTACTATTTGCTTTTCTTTAACTCAGAATGGAGAAAACAATACATTTAGAGACCTATAAGAAACATTTTTTTCCCTTAATGATCCAACATTCTGCATGAAAGAATCAACATTTTATGAAATCAGATGGAAACAGAAGGTTACAACTATCTGAAGAAGACCCAGTGTTCCATCCCCAAAAATGCCATAAGAGGCACTGTTAAGATTGTTATCTTAATAACACGATTTTAATTAATAAAATTAAAATGAAGTGATCGGCCATTTCCTCCCAGAATAATGTCAAAATCTTTCTTGTAGGCTGTGGAGCTTCTTCTATTAATATTGTAAGCAAGGATCACATTATATAATAGTGTATTGGGTCTGGCTGAGCTGGAGTTCATTTCCCCAAGGTCAACCTACCACAAAAAATATCAACAAGGCGGAAGAGGCACTGCATAGATTGTTAATTAAAGCAAAGTGTAGTTCTATCAAGAAGACTTTTTTAGAAATGACCTACCAAAAAAAGCAGAAAATTCATGATCTATGAAAATTCACATTGGAATGGGCCATGTAGTGCTATTTATCAAGTCTTAGGGCTGAAATTAATTGAAAATCACATGACCTTTAACCTTCTGAATGCATCTCACTAGCCCTAAAAGTATCATAGATATACTGGGACTTACAAGCATTTGCAAATAAAACCCTCAGCAGAAAACCAAACATGGAATTCACGTGCTAAGACACAGCTACTCCAATAGATCGTGTGGGCAGAGCCAAGGAAGTCAACTGGATATAAGAGAGAATGGAGAAGAATGGCAGAATCAGGTTTTAACCTCCTTAGAAGTACACAGGAAGAGGCAACTTTCCCATGGTTACCCAAAAGTAAGCAACAGTACTGTCTCAGGGCTTCATGCTGCAAAGAGCTGGTCACACACTCCGAGGCCTTATAACCTGATGTATGGAGCGACCCTGGTAACCGTGGCTGTGGGTCCCATTCATAACTGTGCATGCACAAATTTCATTTGGATCATCATCTGTAATCTGGGTCGGGCAGGGATGAAACAATAAAAAAATTGACAGGAGTGATACAGTTGTAACCTACAGATTTTTGCAAGGTAGAAAAGTATCTAATGGACATTCTTCTTCCGAAGATTTCCCCTATGTGGGTGGAAGATAGAAAGGACTTTCTATACAGATATGACATGTACTTCCCCCTCACCTTGCAGCTTATCACTTCATCTCAACTATGTTTATATTCTAGGGGTTTTCTTCCTCTTTTCCTTATGAACAGAATTTCTTTTGGTGATGTTTTCCATACAACCTCAGCAGAAGATATAAGTACTCTACGCCATGTGCCCTGTTTGGCCTGTGCATAACAAGTGCCTTGTTATGTGTTTATTTCTTAAGTATTACAGTATCTAATATCAAACCAAAAAGAGATTATTTTTCTGTGTACATTACCAGGACTCCTCTAGAAAAACAGGAACCCTGCAACTATTAAAATGAGTGGATAGTAGATGATTCCTAACAGAAAATACAATAAAAGCCTATATTTCAGATAATCTTTGACAGCAACACACCTCACATTCTGAAACCAAACTTGAATGCCAAAGTTCCACAATTTACAGGACCTTCAGCCCAGCAGATTAGGATAAAAACTGCCCTAAGAAGGATTATAATCATCAGTCAGATTTGTCAGTAATTACTGTTGTGAATTGAAGTTCTTTAGACATTAGAAAAGCAATGCACTACTTTTGGATCAAAGAGGTATTTTGCAATACATACACAAATTGTCTGTCCTATTAGCACTAAAAGAAGGTATGAACGGCACTGAAGTGTGACCAGACTTCTCAGATGGTTTCAACGTCTGGGAAAAAAAAGCTCAGTAGGTTCATAAATCTAATATCTCCTTTTTATAATAAAACCTAGAGCAGCAATAATTGCAATAAAGTTTTACAAGGCGTCCTGAGAGGAATAAAATACTCACTGTTCTCTGTACCACAGATAAATAAAGCAACATTAGGGTTTTTTTAAAAGTCCATAAGGAATTTGAATTAACAGACTTTGTAAAGGATGCTAGCAAAAGACTTCTGAGGCAGACCCTAATTACTGGCTGCTTTGATTTTAGTGACCTTCTTTATCTTATCTTTCTAAACAGATATTTAAACCAGAAAGTTTCAAATGCCCAGACAGTGTAAAGACTGCTTTGGGTACAAGACTAATGAAGATCAAACTTCTGTAAATTGATCTGTATTGTTTTAGTGTACTTCTTCCATTAATCCCCATTCCTCATAGCACAAATTTGACCCCTAATCTCCATGCCCATGTGATTTCAGTGGTAGAGATAAAAGGCCAAGACTTCAGTGCTAGATATAGCCTATAGAGGGAAGCCAAAGGTGGTGACAGTTGTAGTGTGTCTGCAGTTGTTAAGAAGTCTTGCAGAATTTCCACAAGTTGATATTTCTCTCCAAGCATTGCTGATGCCTCTTTAAGCCCTAATTTAGATTGTGCTTTCCAGAGCGCGTGAAAAAATAACAGCAGGTAGAGATACAAAACTACCCAGCCTTATGCAATTACTGCTCACAGTGATCAAGCAATCTTGGCAAGAAGCTGATGCTCAGCAAGGCAGCTGGAATACACTAAATCTTCCCCACGTTAAATATGACACAGGGAATTCTTCCAACACTTAGCAGAAACATATTGCTATATACTTTATGAAGTGAAACAAAGCAACTAAAGTCAAATGTTCCAAAATATGGTCGTGTGAAGAGTGGACTGCTAAGTCAATGTAAATTAAAATATAAATATTCATACAGTGCTATACCAGTCACAGACACTTCAACTCTCTAATTCTTATAATTTCTACTCTTCTGTCCTCACTGCCATCAAACTCCTAGGTTATAGACCATACAGAAAGGAAGCAAATAATCATCTGACAAGTGCTATATGTTATCTGTCAAATAGAAGTGATTTTGGGGGCTGCTCTACCATAACAGACTTATGTTACACCCACTAAAAGTTATAAAGGGCCTGAATTTGAAATAAGTGTCATGACTTTTTCTTATTTTACAGCCATAATTAACATTAAAATATTCCTGCACTCATGAATGATCTGGTGCAAATCTTAGTACTTTTAGCTTTTCTGCAAATGACTGAACTGCAACCTCAGGCAAATACTCAAATATCAGGGTCTGCAAACATTTGCATACACAAATAAAACATGTATTCTCTCAAAAAGAAAAAAAACTATATTGAAAATTGTGATTATGTTCATAATAGTCATCTTGCCCTGGTTTTCTTCTTTAGCCATACTTTCATTGACTTTCCCCTCATCTTGTCTACAGGCAGTCCTAAAGGACTATTCTTGTTCCTCTTCACTTCTCCCTTCTCAGCCTCTCTTTTGAAGTATCATCTGCGAAAAATTTTGATTACTATCACTCTGCTCATAGCTCAAAGACCACCTTTATTCCCAGATCCATCTTCATCTATCCAAGCTGAAATCTTAGCCTTTCTCATACCTTCTCACCTCAGCTTCAAAGAGATTAAAGCATGTCTCTCACTGCAGAGCCACATTCCTCTACCCTTATGGACTTGCCACTTGCTGATATCCCAAACTTCACACTTTGTTTGCTTCTCTTCCTAGGTTTTCTCATCTAAGTGATTTAAAGGCCACATGTACACAGTGTGGTGAAGGTAGTGCTTAGCTAATTCTGCTTTTCATTTTAGTGGCAAAATTCTGATCCAATTCTTTTCTCAAACCTATATAGTCACATTACTATGGGATGCTACTCATTTAAATTTAAGCTACCTCAAGAAGTACATCCTGTAAGGCCAGGCAAAACTGACTGCTCCAAGTGACTGTCAGATATAAGCTGGACTAGGTGATTTGGGACCTTGTGACAAGGAAGAGACAGGTTACAACCTTCTGCATCTGGTTGTGTAAGATGCACCCTCAGAGTGGCTGCATAACACAGGTAATCTGTCACATTACATCTCTTCTTCAGCCTCTCAGCATTTCATATTTTGAATATACCGTGTTCTTTAGCATTGCCCCCTACACCTCCCTTTCACCTTTCAGAATGCTGCAGCAGCTACAGCACTCCCACAAGCTTTAACCATGTTGCCTCTGCCTGTATGTCCCACCTGCCTATATGGCCTGCCCTTCTCTCATACATCAAAGAACTGCTCACCATCCCTTTCCAAGCCTTTCATAGCTCACTCCATTCAAACACAAAACCTCAGCTCTCAGCCCTGCCTGAGCTGTGATGTGAACACCTTGTCCAAATATGTACCATCTCTGCTTTTTCCAGTGCTTCCATTTTGTCATGAAGTAGCAGCCCAGGCATCAGAGGTGCCAATAGAGGTGCCAGCCATGGTAGTGTTCCTTGGCCTTCACTGTCCTTTGAGTCTGTCATATTACTACCCCTGGATGGTAGCTGCTCTTTTTCACCCTCTTTTCCTTTCCTGGAGGTCTATATTGCTTACACAACACTGAGTTATGTGCTTATCTTCTGTGTTTCAGGCAACTAACATACCTATTTAATCTACCCAGGAAATTTATAAAATTGCAACCTCCCAAGACAACAAAGTCCTTATCCTAACACTTCATATAACTGTCATCCTACACATACTACAATAAATAACTCCTCTACATTTCTTCATTGGCATTAGAAATCCTCTTCAGCCAATATTGTTAATTTTGCTCACATTTTAAAATGGAGGCTGTTCTTTCTGTACAGCTTATTCTCTATTTCATCTCCTACAGCTCTATTCCAATCCCACTGAACAAGCCAAACACAACTGGTTTTGACCATTTACCAGCTAAGGGGTAGATGGGAAGATCTTTCACAACTGCTTTCCTGCGCCACCTGAGATGTTGAGCTTCCTTCACACATCTCAGGTACGTGTCACAAACACATTGTCCTGGCCTCCTAAGTATCCTGTATTTCATCTACTTCATCCTTCACTTCTCCTTGCGGCATCTTTCATTGCCTTCTCAAGCTTCCTCACTCTTTTGGTACTTCTTTTTCCCTTGAACCCATCTTGTTTGCCCAACAGTGCCACAGGGCAACAGGGAACACAAACAATTTATAGTTAAACATTTATATCTGTGTCTTCCTTGTGCATCCCCAATACCATACAAACATATACATACAAGCACTGTGTCAATACCACTGTTGTTCCGTAATAACAGGGCTAATTTTGTGAAGTTATAAATCACAATTCAAGCATTCATAAGATTCCTTTTATCCTTTCCACCGATCTGTGGCATGCATTGTAACATATCCACACCAGCATTTTACTTTTGTCTAGCTGCAAAGAGTATAATCTGTTGATTACAGTGGATTACCACTTCTCTGCATCCTTAATTTGATTATGGTAATCATAATGTAGTAATCAGCTGTGTGATCATCTCTTCCATCAAGGAAGAGGGAAGTGCAGAATAGCAATCTACACTTGAAAAAGGGAGAAAAACTTTCATTTTCTATGAGTAAAACTATTAAAAAGGTAGGAATGACTTCTGACCTTTAGCCTGCGGTCCTGGTCTCCACTGCACAGAGAATTTACAGACACTTTGAAGGTCTTCCATGCTGGATTTAAGTTATTCATCACAACCTGTGAGTGAAAATAAAAAAGGGACACATTAACATTTCTACATCTCCAAAACGAATGCTAACAAGAGCCACAATTTTCAATACAATACGTTAACCAGAAAGAGAAAGAAAGCAGAGCTCAGCTGGAGTTTTCAGAACAACATGCACAGAATATGTGTCCTTGAGCAACCCGTAGTTTGAAACACTCCTCTGGAAAGCCCCCAAAAGGAGCACAGGTAGGAATTAGACTCATAGTTCCCTGCATATATCATGTGTAGATCATGATGAAGAAATTGCTCCAGCACTGCCATGCCTCAGCAGGAGTGTAACTCACAAGGGACAGGTTGTAGAACTGAACTGGAAGCCATGGAAGAGATGCAGGAGTAGGCAACAGGGATGGGCAACATCAATTTACAGGCACATTGGTTTGCCTAGCTAGAAAGACTTTATGGAATCCATAACAGGCTTATAAACCCAAATACCCACCACAGCTCCATCCTGTACACATAAATGCTGCCTTTTAAGATAATGCCAGTCATTAGCAGGGAAGTAGTAATGTCACTGGGACACAAGAAACAAATGTAAAGCACTCAGATTACAAATGTCTTTAGCACCAGCACCCTGGGAGGAGGTGGAGAAGATGCAACACAGTATTAGTGGGAAAATATGATACTACCTGTAGCATGGTTTTGGCTAAATATCATATCTGTAACTATGGACCTTCAAACAGAGTATCTGCCAATTTAATTAAATTTGGACCTTTGGTTTCAGTATCTTCTGCCTTTACTGTAAGATACATAAATCAAGACCTGATACCCACTAGTTAATAATTACACTAGAGTGTAACACTAGGAAGTGTTTTTAAACGTGAGTGTTTGCAATACATTTGTGATATGGGAGGCATAAACTATTCCTCCTGACAGCCCATCTATGTCCTTGGTGAGTAAATCCAACTCTATCCCTTACCTCAGTTCTATGAACAAGTTGCTGGGTTGCATCATCATTCACGCGAAAAATCTCCAGGAAAGGATCAGATTTGCTGAAAAAATCCTAAAATAAAATATAGGACAGGTTACTCTCGAGGATTCTTTTTCTTTGAATTTTGCAGGCACAACGCACTGGTGTTTCCCTGACTGCTAACGACAAAGGAGAGCCAGCATAATTTTAGAGAGACCTCTTGGTGTCTCTCAGCAATGTTTCATTCTTGTCTTTGTCCACAAGGATTTCCATGGCACCATTGTTGTACCCAGTTTGACTATTTAATCATAGCATACAGAACGGTAAAATGTCCTTTTCCCTTCTTACACCTAGTCCAGATTCCTGAGCTTTAGCCCCTTCATTCAGGTAGCTCGTTTCTTTGTCTCCATACCTGTTTGGTCTTTTAACATCAGTTTTATATGTATTGAACTTTGAAGTTTATTCTACAGTGGGGTTGAATTTCACACTATTCACCCACCCTCTCAAAATATGAGTTAATTGGCCAAGACATTGTGTGCTACCAACTGTCAAGACAGATAGAGATGGTTAGAGAAGCAAGATCTCTTTAGGATGTGATAACATGGTCTGTGCTAAGACGACAAACAGAGAGGGGGAATGCAGAAAATAACTTGATATCTCTAAGTACAAGCAAATCTGTGACAGAAAACTGAGGTTCATATTCATATACCCACTGCACTGCAGAACACCTTCCCCTACTCTTGCATTCAGCTAACAATCCTGAACTGTCTTACACAAACCTAAATTAAGTTGCTTTCTATAGCGCTGCTGCAGTTTGGCCAGAGACACTTTTGTTTCAACATCTCATTTATTCTGGACATGCTGGTTGCAGAGGCAGAAGAGTGGCTGGGTGTTAACCCTCCACAGCTGGAGGGGGAAGCTTCAAATTTCTAACTGTGCAATGCTGAAAGAGCAGGATTTAAATGGACTAAGCCTTATTTCCTGTAGTTTCAAGTCCTTTCTTAATTTTTCTCTTCAAAAGAGCACATGATTAACTTGTGCATAAGAATATCATTCTTCTCTGTAGGCCATATCCAAAACCACAGACCTCCATGTCAACTTGGGGAAATGAGAAATTCTGTTTGCTCTCCAAGTGTTTCTAGAATAGTGGTAGTGTAAAAATTATTGTAATACATACAGTTCTACAAATTTCTCATCATAAATGTCCACCACACTTATTTTTTACTGGCTGGATAGCCATTGGGATGGGAAGAGCTTTGGATAAGATACTAGCCAAAGTCTGGGCACACCACTTTGGTCAAATTTATCTTTAGGGCATTTTCACAATTCTGCAACTACAAAATAAACAAACAAATCAGGGCTTTGAAAAGAGACACCTGAATTTGAATGTCTGGAGAAAGAAGTAAGTCCCTAGGGACCACGAAGCCTTGGTCAAGGCTCAAACAACCTAAAGTCTTGTCATGTCCTAAAAATGACATAATGTGTTCAGAGTGCTGTTCTGTCAATGGACTGTTTCTTTACCTCCTAAAGAAAAGTTAACAGCATGTTCAGGAACTGATGCAAAGCACGTGAATATGCATTTGTTAAACCTTATCATGGGGAGCACAAAACAAAGCTGTATTTTTACCTATTTGTTCCAATTACACGGTAAACAGGACATTTTATTTTAAAGTGTGTAAAACCAGTGCAAAACCCAACAAAGTCTGTAACTCCAAGGTTTGCCTCAAGGCCCTGATATACATTTAGTATCTGGACTCCACTCAGCACTTGAAACTGCTAGTATGTACAGGATTTACTGCCAGATTACCAGTGCATAGCAAAGAGAACAAGTAGAGAGTGAGGATGCTGGTTGAATCACAGTGACACTAAAATCTATGGTCCATAGGGCTAAAAAAGATTGAGCTGCCTCTTCTCACACATAGGTATACTGACTGAAGCTGAGTAAAAGCTTAATATTAGCAGCTTTTTTATCAAACATGAATTTGATAAGTTATTTGAAAGAAAACACCTCAAAATGATACATCCAAAGATTGCACCCTGGAGTGCAGAAGAATTCAGAAAGGAAACCAAGATTTCATATAAGACTCAAAATATAGTATCTTTCCCAGATGAGTATCATAAAGCTGTAACAGTATCAGCACAAGGGAAATAATTTTCAATATCTGGTTTTAACTATCAAGGTAATACCACATAAACGGAAAGATTTTAATGCTGGATGATGGCTTATATCATTCCCCCTTTAATGCAAAAACAAAGCCTAATTCCTTTCAGAATTAAGGTACAAATAAAAAATCCTTGTATATTGAAGAAGCTTTGTGGTAAGTAAAAAATGACAAGCTGAAGAAACATTTGCTTTCATAGCTATTAACATTTTCAAAGCTTTTTGATTATTGTGCTGCATCTAACAGCTTTGCATTATCTCAAAAGAATATCCTCTGAAATGAGAATAGCAGCAATATAATGTTGTGCTATTTTAATAATATATAAATGATTAATATAATTCATTTGCTAGTGGTATAATGCACGTTGTTCTTTCAGCATGTGCAGCAGTCTAGGATTCTAGGTCCTGTGGCGTTCCTCGTATTGAGGGGGATTTTATGCGAAAATTGGCGGTTTTAGGTTTTAGTTCGGTTAGCGGTATTATTCCTAGAACATGACATGTTATGTCCTTGTGTGGGAATGTGCCTAGGTCTGTTGATGACAAGTTTTGGGTTGTATGGGAGATAGTATGAAATATTTGGATGGATTTGCAATAATATTATGTCAGATTTTCCTACATGCATGTTATGTCTAATGTGGTGGAGGATGCTATGCAAAGTAATAACACATGTACAGAGCTTAACCTTTAAAATTTTATCTACCTCTGCTTCTAAGCACCTAGTTTGATACATCTTTTAGAGATTAATTTTCAGAGCATGACATTTTTTAGAATTCAGGTTTGGGGAGCAAGGCAATGGTCCCTCAAAAAAGGGCTGAAATAGCCAAAAGACTAAAATTTTGAAAATTCCTCAGCAGCAAGACAGGGCATTTGAGGATGTTTTTGAGAGAGTAGTTTAATACTGGGGAACTATATAAAAAAGCAATATTAGCTTGTATTTTGCAGACATTTGCTGGGGAATCTTTCCCAAACAATAACTGTCTCTCACAGACTAGGAAAAGCAGTTTGCCTGCCTCAGTGCTCATAATTTATTATAGCTATCATAAAAAACATAGCTGCTTGTTATGGTAATTTTGACACAGCTATTAATGCAATAGAACCTTCCCAAAAGTTATTGTTCCACTGTGAAGTGTTCTCAATGGAAATCTTGAAACAAAGATGTGCCATCTGAGCTGACAGGGCTTCAATAAAACATGAAAATGCAGTAATATCTTCCAAACAAGCACTGCAATAAAAAATATAACCTTTATCTCTGCAAAGTCAGTTAACTAAAGGAAAGTTTCATACCTGTCACTTTCCAATAATTTTTCACTGAACGTTTTAGCCATCTCTCCAGGAAAAAATGAGCAGGCTTTACTTGTTTTGTAGCTTCTCTAAGATTCTTGCAGTTTTAAGTGGAGAGAGTAAAAGACCCTCAACAAACATATCCTGTCTGTTAAATTATACCAACGAATTTTGTTAAATCTTAAAAAAACCAACAATTGTTCATATATTTTTCCTTAGTGGAGGAAATGTATACATTTAAGGACAACAATCTAGATCCTCTTTCAAGGAGCTCTCCTTTAAACGATGAAGGAAGGAAGTTCCTGTCCATTCAATATACCACTGATGGTGACGGATAGAAAGAATTTATTTTGTTTTATCCTGAAAGCACATACACGACATCTCCCCAACCCTTCCTTTATCCACAAGTTGTAGGACGTTAGGATTCTACTTGTCTTCTGCCACTCCCATAGCTACCAGTGCAGGAACCCCACGGCTTACAAAAGTGACCTTGTAGCAGAGTATGAATGACTTCCAGAGGCATCCTCTGTCATTCGGGAGAATCCAAGGCCATTTCCAGCCCTCAGGTTGTTTCTCTGACATTACATCTCTACTCAGGTGTTCACTTCTATGAGTAGGGAGAAGCATGCAAAACCATGCTTAGTATTTTACAAAATGGGCTCTTCTCAATTCTTTGATTTTTGTTTTGCTTTGGGTTTTTTTTACCTTTTTTACCTTTATGCGACTCATTCTTTTTCAACAGTGGCTGAACTATGCAATTTAAGCAATTTCAAACCTTAATAACAATAATTACTAATAGTGCCTTGCATCTACTGATTTCAAAGTTCATTATAAGCCATACCAAAAGCTTTCTTATAGAAGAGGTGAGCCGATGTTCAGCAAGGTTTAGAGCTACATCTGTAGCTGGAGCAAATTGAAGACTTTCAACTGCAATAGGTTTCCAGTGATTTTCATCAGTTGAAGACAAGAGTTCTGATTCAGATAATACACAATGTGTCATTGCTTGAGTTGTACATTGCAACATCTGGGAATTGCTATTGGATGAAGCCCACCTTTACTGGACATGTTAAAATTGCAAGAACAACAATATTATTGCAATATCGATCCTTCTCAACTTATCCCTATAAAGTGTTTTAACCACTCCCTAAAGCTGTTGCTCAAACAACACTGACCTGGCTCAGAACTGCATTCTAGCAGTATACTTTTAATTTATACCAACAAGACCCATAAGCAATCATAATATTTACAGCAGATTACGTTTTACATTTGTGGAAAAGCAATGGCCAAGTGGAATCTTATGTTGTATATGTCCTCTCCTTTTTTTAGATGTGACAACATGTGGAACAGTAAGAAACTTGAGTACAAGTTTGGAAATCACCTCTAAAGATGTCTGCCTAAAGAGAGGTTGTTAAATCTATATTTCGACACCTAAATAAACCACACAGTTCAAACCCAGTTCAAATCCAGCAAGTTTGAAAGAAGAAGGTAATTCTTCTTTCAGATGAGAAGCAAAATCAGGTCCTGATCATTTATGATTGCTAATGATCCTGAACACAGTAAAGTTATTTACCTGTATGTTCTAAATAAATTTCAGTACTATCAATCTTTCTGTGTACCTTCTGCTTGCCTGAGATTTTCCAGTACTATAAACCAAAAATATTTTTCATAAGCTACAACTTCATCTTGAAAACCTGATTTATGTATCTAAAAGTAGTCTCACTGATTTGATTTTAAGGTACTCACATGTCAAATGTTTACAAGAACACACTTGGAGCATCACAATCCTAAACCTTTGTACAGTGTTACCATATGCTTCTAATTAGAAGCACCTTCATATATAAGAAGGGACTACATACCTCAAATAATTGTATGTCTGCTATTACACTGAAATAACAGAGGGTAGCTTACAAGCAGTCATCTGGATTTCTTGGGCTGCAAGTTGCTTGAGACGCTTATTATTAATAAATTGCTAAACAACAAAAGAAATTTTCAGAAAGAGGTACTCATGATAATCCTGAGTCATAGTTGAGTCAGTGGAGAGTTTTCTTAGTAAAGAGGGACAAATTTTTTAACAGATATGCAAGAATCCATTTCCCATATCCAAGCTACATTTTGTTGAACAAAATGTCTATCATGACACTGCTGTTATGAAGTCTTCTAGCTTTATTTTAGAACACTTCAATGATATCATCTTAGACTACTTACAGAAAGTTCACTTCTCTAAGCACTTCTGATCTGTGGCATTTTACATAATTAAATTGTCTTGGTTGTAGTGTAATTAACTTGTCTTGGTTTTAATTAGATTCCCTTGAGTTTGTTTTTTTTTAATTACTTTGCAACTTGAGGAAAGCCTCATTGTGAACATTCATCTGAAAACCCTGATGTGTTTAATAACATAAGGCCAAGAATATCTGTCTGGGAAAATCTCATCAAATTGTATTTGCAGGCATTCTTATTCCTTTCGGTAAGGTTAATATCAAGCAGCTTACCTTGTCATCCAATTTCCGTGCACTGAATGAAAGTTCAACGTAGTCATCGTTGCCAGACAATTCCTCAGCGATCACCTAAATGGAAAGCTACATTTGAGCTTTGCATGGTGCAATGAAAGGGGAGAATGATGTCATTTTTCAGTGTGAAGACTGTAGACCCCATTTAGGAAACTGAAGAGTGGTACAAGTTAATATGATTCTCTTTGTCATCAGGAAGGGCTGAGGGCATTCAGCGAATCCCACCCTCAGCTGACGGATGTCACCTTGTTAAGCCCACAAACCTGAATCACTTTGTGTCATACAACTATGCCTTGTCAATCACCTGTCAATGGAGAGACATGAACATCTATCAGGGATCCCTTTTCTCTGACCAAGTACTTCTCAGATTGGACAATGGAGAATTCTACAGTCTCACAGTGCCCAAGGGGACAAAAATGCTATACAAGACTTGTATTATATGGGTCTAAAGCCCACTTATTTTTATGGTGCTTCAGCATCATTTGGCAAGCTAAATGGGAAAAGGAGTGAAGTCACTTGTCCTTAGTTGCCACGAAAGCCACATCTACAGTAGGAGAGTTCTGGTATAGTTTTTCCACAATAACTACATTGGCGAAACCATTTATTGTAGAGTGAGTCAGAAGAAAGTAATACTAAAATATTATAGTGTGATTCTTTCAGATGGTGTAAGCTATGCTGATAATGATGTCAGCCACTGTGCTGTGTAACATTAAAAACCAAACCAAAGCAAAACATAACCAACCAAAACAGCCTTCCTGAGTAAGACATTAAAATGCTTCAGGGGAGAGAATGTGTTAAGCAAACCTGGGATACTTCACTGAAAAATGTTCTTTGAAACAGACCATATTATATTCTATTTGACAGCTATAAAACCTTTTCCCTATTGTGAATATTCTCCCCAGAGATTAAATCTCCCAAAACCCCAATTTTCTCGGTGTTTCATGTCCATGGCCACACACCTGGCAGCCATGTCAGGTCCCCAGCCAGGCTCTGACTGTCTCCACTGCAAGGACTCAAAGTCCTCGGGGAACCACTGGGACACCCCAACTATTCTTCAAACCAGCTTGGCAGCTGGCAGCAGCTATTAACTGCACCCCAAAACAGAGGGTTTTGGGGTCCCAAATATGGGGTCCTCATCAGAGGTGCACATATTTCAGGAAGGGCAGCAGCTGCCAGAAGCAAGAGACACAAAGGAAGGAGAGGTAGGAGGTGTCAGAGGCCACCCTAAAGAAGATCCAGGAGGAGGCATGGAGAAGAGGACTCTGTTGGGAACACAGCTGGAGATTCAGTCTCGGAAGGATGAGCTCCATTCTGGAGGAGGCACCTCTGAGAGTGGACTCCCACAGGTAAGCCTACACTGGAGCAGACGTCCTTGAAGGGATTGTGGCATATGTGTAAGCTCAGAGCAGAGCTGAGAAAATGAGTGAAAAACAAAGAGCAGCAAAAAAAAAACCCCACTGTTTTCTGATCCTGACCTGTGCCACCTCACCAAAGGGATTGAGCACAACGTGCAATGAAGGCAAAGGGAATGGAGACTATGAGGAGGCAGGAGAGGTGTCTGAAGTTGATCACAAGGAAGGGGAAGGAAAGGTATTTTCCCTAAGAGGTTTTTTTTTTCTTATTTGTTTCTCAGTACCTGAATCAGTAGAAGCTTACACTGATTGGCAAAAAATTAAATTAAGTAAAATTCCCTGAGTTGAGAATATTCTGGCTGGGACACCTCACAGCAGTGAGCTGTGGTGCTTCTCTGTGCAAAATATTTACATGCAGCCTCCTCCAGGCAAACTTGAGCTTGCTGGAAATTTGGCCTGTAGAGTTTGACACATTTCTCTTCCATGTAGTCTGATGGTTTAAAAGATATAGTTAAGCTGTATAGGACCAACAGTGCTGTGGGATTTGTACACCAAGTTTCACAAATACTTTTAACTGAAAATAATGAACCTGCTCTTATGAAGTTTGACATACTTCTAACTGCAGAAGCTGAACTATGTTCTTTTGCACCCACAGCCATATTATAAAATTGTGTGGATGAGACATTACACAGTCAAAGGGCTAATAAAATTTCAGTAAAATATGCCAAGACAGGACCTTTCAAAATCCTATGAAAAACTCACAATTCAGTACACTGAACAAGTTAGGAAATTAGTATGTGTAACTTCCATGCTTGACAGTATGTCCCCAGGTCTAGAAATAATGATAAATAATCTGGTTTTACTTATTCTGTTGAGACACCAAAGTTTTCACACAATATTTTTTGTCTGTGTTCAGTTTCTCCCATTTGAGTGAAGTCAACTTGCTCTTTAGTACTGCTGGTGAGAAGCCAAGGTCCCATATTTCATGGTTATCATCCAGTGTTAGGCCAGCAGGGACTATTTTCTCTCATCTTCTGTTTATTACAGTGATTTAATTTTTGCCAGAACACTCCACTAACAAGCCTAATGATTTAGTTGTACTAGAGCATTTGTGTTTGCACAAGACTAAACTTCTTTTTGTTCCTTAAAGAACAGGAGCGGAGTCCAGACCACCACAGGGATGGATGAGATTAAGTATGCCCAGATACGACCCAGCAGCCAGACTACACCAAATTATTTAGGGAGCAAAACTCTCTCCTGGTTCTATTCAGCCAGAGGAGTGGGGAATTCCTTTCCAACCTCAGATCAAAAATGAATTTACTGTATGCATTTAAGCAAATTCATTTGCAGCCAAGCACCAAGAAAGATATCTAAGAAATAAAACCTCCTGGGCCCTCTGACAGCATTATTTCTCACAGTCTTCTGTCTCTTCTGTGGTCCAAGGTAGAAAACAAATCCAAGCAATCAAGTCAAAGGAAACCCATCTGGCTTACTGCACATCAAGGGAAAAAATACTTCTCAACCCCGAGAGGCAACAGAGCAGAGATCCCCAAAGCAGAATATTTTATTATAGCTTTTGTCTTAATGCAGAGCTGCAAATGTCACATGCATGCAAGGTTCAGTGCAGACAAGATTGATCTCCCGAACAAACTAGCACAGAGAAGGATGAGATAGAGGTAATACACTGATTTGCAGATTTCAAGATACACACGGAGGTATAACAATACAGCCCATAATTGCACTACCACACAGCTAAAACTAGTCTCACCAAACTTTGGAAGTTGCTGGGTGCATGTGTGTACTTTCTAAGTTTGGGGTTTTTTAATTTTTTTCCCACCCTTTTTTTTCCTAAGAACCTGGAAAAAATCCAAGTGAAAATAAACATTAAGCTCCTTCATGTGTCAAAGCAGGTCAAATGAATTTCTGAATGTTCTAGTTCTTCAACTACAAGTATTCAAGCAGCACAAGTTTCTTGCTGTCATCTAATTACCTTAAAAGTGGTAGTAGTAGTAGTAAATATTGTGGCTTTTGTACAAATCATACATTATTTGTTGCCATTTCCTTACATCAAACGTTTAGCAGAAACAGTACAAGTAATCAAATAAACAACTGAAATACATTTCTCAATCAAGGGCTGTTCTGGTGACTTAGCAGGATGCTTTTAGGGAAGAATTAGTCACATCAGATGTTTCTAAATAACAGGAAAACAAGAGTGTATTTAAGATTGACTTACTGTTATAGATGACTTTCCTGCTGTGTTGCCATGTTTGAGTAGGGACTTGGAGAGTTTCCTCTGAGAAACAATCTGCACAAAAATAAAAACAAAGGGGAAAATAATTAGAATCTGTAGTAAATACATGCTTTATTGTGATTTCATTTTTTGCTTCTGTATCGAGCGCGTTTCTCAATTCACAATCAGTTAGCACAGTAAGACCACGATTGAGAAGAAAAGTTTCCCAGGAAGCCTGCAGACAGGATGCAATGGAAGATAAAAACAAACGGTTGGGATCAAGCAGAATGAGGAGGACACAATTCACAGAGTTGAACAGAACAGGGAAAAAGACATTATAGATTTTCCTCCAGTATTGCAGTGACGGTGACAGAGCACAGACGTAAGGTTTAAACATACTTAAAAGACAATAAGAAGGGAGAATCTACAGAGATACCTCCAAACTAATTTATTTTTATAGGAAACTGAAATCTGTTTACAAAGAGAAGGCATTTATTTTATTTCAAAATATCAACAACTCTAAATTCAGGACAGAAGCAAGCAATCTGCCCCACAGTTTTAGTTCCAAAATTGTCTTCTTTGCTTACCAGGTACCGGACCTCCTGTAGAACTCAGCATTACAAATGAACTTGTTCATTAACAAAATTATAAATGAACTTCAAATAAATGTTATCAGAGTGATACTGACAAAAGATGTTATTTGCCATATCAGTAATAACTGAAATTCCCTTATAATTTTGAAACATTTAAAACTAGATAAATAAAAATATAATAGCACAATTGCTAGGCTACAGTGATGTTCCAGCATATTAAGTCCCTCTTCTTTGTAAACTTAATGCTGTATCAATTTATTTTTAATTGGAAAACTTCAAAACGTAGACAGATGTTAAAGTAGCTCAAAACACAGTTTAGAAATCACAATATTATTTTTAATGTGACAAAACTGTAGTAGGATTGTGCTGTGCAGATACTGAGAAAAGATTGCTGTGTCCTAGGAGAAACCCTAGCCTCTTGAAAGTTGTTTTTATGTTAGAAATAGTCCTTTCCACATCCAACATTACTTGAACAACTTCATAGGATAAACATGTTTGGCAAAATATGCCTGGGCATCATACACATTTCAGCAACAAAGCACATTGGTAGGTAATGGCCAGAGCTGGAGGAGTGAGTAATGCAAAGTTGCAGACAGGCAAAAAAAAGGGCTGTGAGACAGGAGTGATTTTAGCCTGACATCACCACACGGAAACATGTTTGTCCTGCCCATCAGTTTGCTGAATTGAACAGAAAAGCAAAGGCAGCACCTCAGATTACCCTCAGCTACTATTTTGATGGAAGTAGCAAGACAGAAGCAAGTTTTAAACAGGCTTTAAATATGAGATAGGAGAACCATCACAGGCCTGGACAGCACATCCAGAATCACTGTGTCCAGCTTCTCATTTCTACTGCAGCTATACCTGGCAGATGTGTGTCTAATTAGAGGCAGAGGGAAATACCCTCTTCTGGAAATTTATTACTCTATTCATTATCCTTACTGTAAATATATTTTCCTAACAGCTAATCCAATTCTCTGCAGTTTAAGCCCATTATTTCCACCTAACGCACCATGAATAAGCAAAATAATCTTTTTCCCTTTGTCCTTCAGGCAATCTTTATATCTGAAGACTCTCCATAGTCTTCTTTACTACAGAACCTGAGTTTGTCCTATCTTTCCTTTTTGACCAAACTTTGTAGCCCTCAAACCATTCTCTCTGTTCTCTGATGAGCCTTCATGGACTGGCCCATAGACACTCTTACAATAATGCTCAAAATTGTGCATAATAGCCCTGGTCCTTCCTATGCAAGAAGAGCTTCTCATTTCAAGGTTGACGCACTTCAGAATTGCATTTGACTTACTTAAAGAACACTATGATACTGTTAACTAATGATTATTTTTTGACCATTTTGCATTGCCAGCTGTTTCTTACCCTGCATTTTTACACCTGGCTATTACTTAAGTGAATAATTTAACACTCCTTTTTGGATTGCCTTCCATAAAGCAGTTTGCTGCCATCATCTCACTCAGTTTTCCAAATTAACTTTTGGATTTCAACACTAGTGTTGATCAGTGGTACCAACAGACAGAAGTACAAGTAAGATTACAAGTACTGCCAGGATTCAGAAGCTGTTTTTCTTCCCTAGCATCTTGGAAATACTGTTTGCTGTGACCACTTAAGTTGCCCATACATAAGTTGTACATTCAAGTACAAACCATTGTACTCCGGTGAACAATGAGGTGCAATTTAAAAAACTTTGTTTGAGATTCTCAGATGGCAGGTAATACAGAAATGTGACAGATTATTCTTAATATATTATTAAACTATGGGTTGTGTACCAACTAGACAATGAATTATGGCAGCTGGGGAGCAGAGCCCATTCATCTCTGTGGTCTCTCCTCCTTTCCCCAGATGCACAGACAACTTTGTAAAATACATGAAGTTTTTCCACTGAAAGCTGTGGGTATTTCTACCAGAAGCTTTTTCAGATATCTTATATGTATATATAGCCATGGCATGAGATAGAACTTGGATGGGAACCTGCCCTTCAGCTAGCCTCCTTTAGAGATAGCAGGACTTTCCCTCCCCTAAACTACCCAAATATTTACAGCTCCCTTTGCAGCTTTCAAAAGGGTCACAGCTTTCAAGAGACAGAGGCTGAAGCTCAGGAGCTCCTATGCAGGTGGCGGATAGATGGCTTGCAGTTCCAGAGAAGATAATTTATTCTGACATTCTCATTAGTAGACCGCATTAATAACACTCACTCTCTAAGCCATTAGCATCACTGTGACACAGTAAGCACTCTGCACATGTAAATATGTGTATTTGGGTGCAACCGTTTACCAGTTGTTAATTAAGTGGCCAGTAAAATGAATCCTCCATCTGGCAACAATGTGCCAACACTGTTGCCTCAAACTGTCATTGCAAAAACTGTCAAGGAAGCAGTAGCAGTAAATTGCTGTTTTTGTTCATACACTGTACAGACCAGGTCTCCTTATTAAAAGAACCATTTCTATGGAAGCCATCAATTATATATCATATTATTTGTTAATGTATCAATGTAAAACTTCTTCTGAACATTGTCATAAAAAGCATTTTGTGACCTGACTGGCAGAGAGCAAGTACTAAACAACGATAACTTGAGGGCTAGGAAGCATTAATCTAAGTTCAGAGTTACAGTGATGGCTGAACTGGCAAGATGTCTTACAAGAATTTAATTTACTACAGGTCTTTCATTTGTCAGGAGTCTTTGGTTTGACTCCGATTTCAAAAACTCGCAAATTAAAACTTCAGCTTCAGAGAAAAAAGGGTTTTGTCCAAAAGTGAAGTGTAGAAGTTCTTTCTAAAACACAAATGGTAGAATCCAGTTCAGCCCTAGTAAACCTCATTACATTTCCAGAACATGTATTTTCATGAACATTTTATTAGAAACATGACCAACCAGTGAACAAATGGATGTAGAAACCTGTCCTACTTGAGGGTGGAATAGTTACTTTTCTCCTTAGTATCCGGTATAGCACTGTGTTTTGGATTCAGTATGAGAATAATGTTGATAAAAAACTGATGTTTTCGTTGTTGCTAAGTAGTGCTTACCCTAAATCAAGGACTTTTCGGTTTACCATGCTTTGCCAGTGAGGAGGTGCACAAAAAACCAGGAGGGAGGCTAGCCAGGCCAGCTGATCTGAACTTGCCACAGTGATATTTCATAGCATAAAACACCCTGTATACAGAGTATGATACTTCACACCATAGAACATTTCCCTATATAAACTGGGAAGAGTTGGCTGAGAGCTGTCAATCACTGCTAAGGAATGGGATGGGCATCAGTCAGCAGGTGGTGGGTATTTGTATTATGCATCTCCTGTTTCTCTTGGGTTTTATTTTTCTCTTTCTCTCCTTTTAATTACAGCTAATATTATTGTAATAATAATATCTTAATTTTTTTAATTATTAAACTGCTCTTATCTCAATCCATAATGTTTACCTTTTTTTTCTGATTCTCTTCCCCACTGGGGCAGGGACAGGGCAAGGTGGGTGTGAGCAAGTGGCTGCATGGTGTTTAGTTGACAGCTGGGGTTAAAACACAGCAGTCCTTTTTGATGCTCAGTGTGGGGCTCTTAAAATAAGACCTCAGAGATTTCAGAGGTGAGACTAAGAGAAGTGAAGTTTATTTGCAGCTACAGACACATACAAACTACTACCCAGTTCTGGTCTAAGAGTGCCACATGTCCAATAAAACATATCATACTGAATATGTTTGCAAGGTGTGGAAGTAGAACAGAATGTAAAAGCCA
The DNA here is from genome assembly GCF_025592945.1 of Manacus candei. Classification (NCBI taxonomy): domain Eukaryota; kingdom Metazoa; phylum Chordata; class Aves; order Passeriformes; family Pipridae; genus Manacus; species Manacus candei. Next base: position 3,245,198 of record NW_026138074.1, on the reverse strand, counting down.
CTGCTCTGTTTCTGAGAAGGATGTGCACATTAAGTTATTCCTATTTACCAAATACGCAATCATTGCAACAGAACATCATCTTGATTAGTTTTCTGATCTCTGGTGCTAAGGGCTATCAGCTCTGTGGTAAGATGGGGGTGGGAAATTCCCTTAAAGATGATCTTAATTTGCCTTATTACAGGCAAGCCTACATAGGTTAAGGACAGGTCTGGACAGATGCTCAATATTGCTGTAATGAAATCTGGATTCACATCACCATTTGATCTTATTTCCAATTTAAAATATATAAAAGATGCTTTGCTGTTTTATTATTATTTTAAAAGTATAAACAGATGCAAGACTCTCGATAAAAGTACCAAGGCGCTGACACCAGCTGTGTACCATGCACTGCTCAGCAGTGACTCAGAGACAAGGACTCTGATGAAGGTTTGCTCTCTCCTATGCCTGAGTCGTGACTAATCAGCACTGTGTAAGATGAGCTGTGAAATGTAATGACCCATTTTACCTGGCTTGTTTAAGAAACTTTTAAAATATATTTCTCTATGTGGTCCTTTCTTAACCAAATATAGGGATGAGTTTCAGTAATATCATACAGAATTCCCAATGTTCATAAATCAAGCTAATGAGAAGATTTCAATTTAGCTTTTTAACGAAATTATTTGAAAAGCATTGATTCGGCTTTGCAAGGTGACAGAAGTCAAGTGTCTCAAATTCTTTATTAGGACTGGCCTCTTCTGCATATTGGACTTTCTTACAGGAACCTCAAATTTGGCTATTTAGACAGTCAGATTAAGCACAAATTTCCCTCCACAGTACACAACTTGAAGAATTCTTTGTATCTCTTCCTTGCCAGCTGGGATTGCCAGACAAGTAGCTTTCATTTCCTAGCACTTCTATGTTAATTTCTCTCCCATATGCATTATTCCTGTTATATGGACTTGCACAGTTATATGCATTATTCCTGTTATAAGGACTTGCTTAACTTCCTTCTAGCCTTCTAGCCAACCTAACTCTCTCCAGGACTGCAAAGAGCACCAAGTTACATTTTAGTAGCATTTTTCCCTTGATCCAAATGCCTTTTACAGAGATTGAATCTTCATGATAAAATGCATTCAAGTGCCTGGAGAAGCAATCTCCCACCAGACAGTATGCCCTAGAGCCACGCTGATATATTAAGGAAAGAAAAATAGCAATCATACTCTTTCAAAAAAAAAAGTCTCTCTTGAAACTTTCTCCAAGCCTTAAGTTGTGGTTGAACCCCAGCCAGCAGCTAAGCCTCACACAGTCACTCGTTTACTCCATCGCAGTGAGACGGGGGAGAGAATCAGAAGAGTAAAAGTGAAAAAAACTCCTGGGTTAAGACAAAGACAGTTTAGTAGGTAAAGCAGTCAGGAGTTCAGTCACCTGCAGGAAAGCAGGGCTCCATCACATGTAACAGTTACTTGGGAAGACAAAACACCATCATTCCGAACCTCGTCCCTTCCTTTTTCTCCCACTGGTTTTATAAGCTCAACATGACACTATATGAGGTATGGAATATCCCTTTGGTCAGTGGGGGTCAGCTGTCTCAGTTGTATCCCCTCACAAATTCTTGTGCACCCCAAGCCCACTCCCTGGTGGCGGGGGATGAGAGGTGGGAGATGCCTTGACTCTGTGTAAATGCTGCTCAGCAATAACAAAAACATCCCTGTATTATCAACATTCTTCTCAGCACGAATCCAAAACAGAGCCCCATTCAAGCTACTACTAAAAAAATTAACTCTATCCCAGTCAAAACCCAGTTAAAACCAGCACACTTTCCAAAAATCTCCAAATTCTTCACTAGACATCTAAGTGTGCTCCAGTGGATGTTGAACCCTGATTAGCTCTGTGGCTTAATATGGTTTCTAACTCAACAAGCATTGTAGGGATTTCCAATATGGGAAAACAGCAAGAAATGGACATTGTTACCGTGGTGGGAAGGAAGGAGGAGCAGTTCCCTAGGGCAGAAAGAGGAAGTTGAACAAAGGACAAAAGGAACTAATGTTGCTAATAGGTAAAAATAATATAATACTGTAGGTAGCAGCAAGGACTCACAACCTAAATGAACAATTGCAGCCTATTGTGTAAAAGGTATAAAAAGCCTGCTGAAATAATTAATAAATGTCTTTGCTTTCAGTATCATGCGAAGTCCGTGTCCCTAACTGCCACAAAGCATTACCTTCCCCTCCTACCCTGGGCACTACTTCAATTTGTATCTTTCCAAATTGCAGTTGAACTACCTCTCTAGATGTATAATGACCACTGTAAGCTCTGAGGCTTGTCCATGGTTTTGGCATCATGTTAGCTCGTGCACCAGTGCTCAGCTTAAACATCATGAACACTCCAGTTGCTTTTGGACTGCTAATCCACGCATCTTTAGCTGTGATACTAACTACGATCATCTACTGAACCTCTCTGAGCTAATTTGCTCATCTCTTTTTTTTGCTCACACTCTACATGTGCTTCCCAAGTGGCATGTTTCACTCAGTTATCAGTATCTTTTTTTAAACATGGTGCTACTTTGTTTACAGTAGTGTGTACACATCCCTGTGCTGGCGTTTGTCAGGCCAGCTTGGAAGGCCATTCTACCCAAACTGCATTTCTCTGTGATATAATGACTTACAGTTCACAGTACCACATATCTGCTTCCTCCTCTCTCCTTAAACCTTAAGCAAGGGCTAACTCTGTGCCCTGAAGCTGTCTTTTCCAAGCATTTGGCCTCAATTTTTAATTATGATTTAGTGTCTTAAGATGGGCTCAGTTAATACCCCAAACTGACAAGACTGGGTCTTCAACCTTACATCAGCCTTCCATATTTTCATTTTATTTTTCTCAGTTTAGAAAAATGAACAAACATTAGGGATTCTTCAAATTCCTCTAATACAGTGTCAGTTGTCCTTCTCCAGTTAAATTAACTAATAGCTATTGAAACAGTAAAGACTTCAAACCAACTTTAAAAGATGTCTGTCTCTACCTTACCGTCATCCTCTTTGCACCCCGCTGCTTGCAGAGAGAGAATGAATGCTATTCAAGCCTTCTTTGGGAGGAACTACTGTACTGGGTCTTTCGATCTCTTAGGTTGTGGTATTTTTGCTTGTACCGTGTTGTGCATTCCTTGGATTCAAAAAGTGAGACAAGTACTTGTGAAACTTCAGCCTCCAATTTCAGACTGCTCAGCATTGTACAGCAACCTGCCTTTCTAAAGCAATAGTTGGCTTGAGTAAGATTTCCAGAGCCTCCTGAAGTTACAGCTTATTTAACTGTTTGCTACTAAAGGTGCTAAAATGCACAGTTGGCCTAACCTAAAACATCTTTTATCTGAGTTCTGTTCCTTTCTTGACAAGCATTTGCTATCTGGCCAAGCTGGGGCAGAGATTTTAAAATATACAATTAAAATGACTTGACTGTGCTCAGAAAAATCATTTTTATCCTTGATGCATAGGAAGAGAAGGATTCTGTGGCATCTAAAACTCAGGACATAACCATATCAAATGTATTTACCAGTTATGCTATGTACTCTCTTAAAGTCTCCCCTTTTAACATAGAAGTAAGTACAATTCTTAAAGCACCTTTTTCACAGCTACGAGGTCTCCCAAATGAAGGACTGCAATACTTTCATGATATTGCTCTAAGTAGAATGATACAACCAGAGTGACTAGACAAATGATTGGAGAGTTAACGTTTATCAAATGAATCTTGGAGCTTTGCAAATTAAAATATTAGTGCACTCTTACTATAATCCGTTCAAGTCAAATACTGTAAGCTTCTAAACACTCACAGATAAAATATTAGACCTTAATGACATTTCACCCATGGAGGTAAATAATAAAAGACCAATTTTAGCGTAGGCAGCAGAACTGAAGTAGCTCTGGCTCACAGTGTAAAAACTCTCTCTCCTTCTTCACGCATTCATCCTTAGCCTGTTTTTTGAAAAAGCAAGATTTGGACAACTCTGATGTGCTCATGTTTGTCTTGCTATCTATCCCCCAGCTACTTTTGAACCCACCTAATATTTTTCATGAACGGTGGCAGTTAGTCACAGATGCATCAAGCACGGTACACTTCAACATAAAGAGAGACCAGATAGTACGTAAATGCCAGTGACCTTAGTTCACTCTTGTGGAAAAAAGGTTTCGGGGATGAGTCACAGATACCAAGAAATCCCTTGAAGAGAACTAGTTCAGATGTACAGGTCAATAGCCAAGGAATTTTCATTCTAACTGTTCACAGAATTCCTGTTTCTTGGTAGAGCCAGTTTTAGTGATATAATCATCCTCTCTGTACATATGATTCTTTCTGTACCGCACACCCCTCTCCAAGATTTCTTTTGTTCACAATGCTACTGTTCAGCTCACAGTCTATTTACAGCTGAATTATACCTCTCCCTGTCTTTGTGAAACCTGAACCTGAAAATAGTCAATTGAAACAGAAGACTGAGAAAAAAAGATATCTCTATTACAAGAGGCTTAATGTTATTACAGGAAATAGCTTATCAATAGCATAAAAAGTCATTGAATTTAATTAGTATGCAGAGTAGCAGCCCCTTTAGAATTAGTCATAATAATAACTTATTATAATAGCAAACTAAATTTTAAATTATTTTTCTAAAGACGGTTACAGTAATTCATACAAAAAGATAAAGCACGTAAAAACAAAGCAGTACAAACTGTACAAGTAATTCCATTAACTTTGGTAAAATTCATCTAGAACTGAAAATCTTACAGCTTCAGAGAGGTTGCAGTGGCAAATCACGAGTTTTCTGGGGATAACTGAGGTGTCGAAAGGGTTTGGTAAGGTTAGGGAGAGTGCTGCATTCATGAGTTGCTTGTGCTCTGAGTCAGCCCTGGTAGAAAATGACATTCACATCTGATAAAGTACTCTATTCATCCCACTAATGAATAGAGCAACTTCATTTGGAGGAGACCAAAGGCCAAGTATTTAAAGGTACCCAGATGCCTAAGGAGGCATACAGACACCTAATGAGATTTAGGAATTCAAATACTTCGAAAAAAACTGGTCCTATGTCTTTTGCACAGAAGCAGTTGACAGTCTATTAAACAAATATTCTCATACAGACTACTTCAGTTTAATTAATTCAGGTGCAATCATGGATCTTTTAGCCTTTCTCTAATTCAAGAGCAAGGAGATTTGCAGTTGCTGAAACTGAACTAATAATCAGTCAGCATTTTCAAGTGCATAATCTGCTAATGGCATATATTATCAAAAGCACACAAGAAACAATTATACTCATTACTGAGAAGGAAGATTTCCAATCTAATTTGTACACAAGTGTGTGTATGGGTAATATTAAATCTCAAAATAATACTTGAAAAGGTTCTTGACAGGAAAAAATTTACAACTCTGCGGTTTTCTTCTGCTACTAGTTGAGCAAGTAAGGGAGTAATGACATTTTAACACATCTGTAAATTAAAAGAAACTAAATAAGGAATAGAACCCTGAATCCGAAAATGGCAAAGATTAGCTGCGGTAAGTACTGAAAGAAAAGCCACAAAGGCTACACCGACAAAATATGTCACAGAGAATAACCCAGCCCACAAAGCTGGGGTGATTCACAGCATTTAAGAAATAACAACTTTACTGGTTCCCATAATTTAATGGCATTGCAGGCACAGCTGAGCAGTAATCAAGAATGTCTTGGCAACATGAGTTTGTTTAGTTCTCATCAGAAAATGTTTATTCATTGAAATAATTTTTGTGAGTTCTTAAAGAATGGATTAAAACTTCAGGGTGAAACTTCAGAGGAAAAAGTCTTTCTAAGCCATCCTCCTGACACGTCATTCCTGTGTGGTTAAGTAGTTAACTTTGGCTATTAGAAAGTTTGTGCCCTTACTGTACTAAATGATGCAATTTTAATGTTCTGTAAATTTTATGGAATATGAAACCAAACAATTCCAATAAGAGAGCTTTAGAAGCTCAGAACATATTAAGGCACTAACACATTAGATGGTCTTTAAGGCCCCTTCCAACCAAGACTCTTCCAGGATTCTACGAATCTAATTTCACAAATATGCTTCCAATTAAGAATAATCTTTGTGAGGTTACAAGAACAACACAGTATAATTTCCTTGCTTAAATAGCTACCATATGACTGTACAACTTAATTGCTAAAACCAGTATTATTAGATATTAGTTTTATGCAGTTACTCAGAAATTAACTCTAGGATGGAAAATAATAACATTTTTTTAAATGTATAGGTTTTAGTTATGCGCTTTAGCCTACCTTTTAACAACGTCACTTTACTTAAACAGTACAGCACGGTCAGCTTAATTGCTTGGAGTATGGTACATTTCTTGATGTAAAGTTCCTTAAGAAACTTCATTTTATAAACAACTTATAATTGCAGACCATTATTTTAAGATTTTGCTACTAACTGAGGAAAATTTGTCTGCACTTTCAACTTTACTACCTTCTGTAATATTTTAGGGGTTTTTTGATCTGGCTGTCATTCCAACTATACAGAACGTATTTGTTAACATTCTGCCAATCTGCACATTGCCAGGAAACTCAAGAAGCTGGAAAACTGGAATGTAGAAAGAGCCTTTCTGAGTGGAAGGAACAGACTTTTAGTACTTAAAAACACACAAAAAAGGTTTCCCCCAAACACCTCACAGCAAACCTCCTCCTGTCAAACCCTTCAAGATATAATCTCCTATTGTTTTATTTGAAAAGGCAACTTTTGAACATGATGGACAAGATAAATCACTGCAAGGAAATGTCTCTATTTAGGACACTAACGTTTTCCTAATTACACCCAGCAGGTATCTATCCACAACCATTTATTCTACTGTGTTTAAATGCTGTGGCATAGGAAATGCCTGTCGATGCATTTACTCTTCGCAGGTATAACTGACTGCATGCCAGGATGCTTTTAACCACAGTATTTACGAGTGGAGGCACAGAATTGAATTGTCATGGCAAGAGCAATAGAACTAAATCTTGCTGCACATGTAGTGGGATGTCATCAGAGTGCATTAGTTCAGGATCTAACAAGTCACTGCTCGCTATCACACAGATTTATTTGAGTATTTGGGAGGAGATTACTGACACCTTCCAAATTAATGCATTTCTTCATTGTTTGCATCCAAGACCCCAAATTTCCAACACACTTGTACCCATCTGGTAGGCTACATGTAAGATTGAGATCAGAAGAAAGAAAACTCACTCCTCCCTGTCCACTTACTTTATAACTACGCTATTGCCTTTCCCAGCATTTATTATTCCTATTAATTTTGTTTTAGGTAAGAGTATTACATGATTTGGGCAAACCTGTAGGTTTACTTCATATCTAAGTGATGATCTATAAACAGGTACAGGTAGCAGTGAATCTCTTATAGATCAATTATTACCTAGAAGAGAGCATAGAAGTTGGCACTTACGGAGAGGTGGGAGGGGAGTCAGTTTTTCAGACTATGCCCAAAAATCGACAGCCTTCCTTGATGTCTCAGATAAGGCCTACTTGAACTGGGAAAGTGAATTTAGAGGCACTTTGATATAAAATCCTGTTTTATTCAGGCATTAGAGTGATGTAGAACAACAAATTTATGTCAAATTTATCTCAAGAAAAGCCATGTCTCTACTATCATCATGAAAAAAATATGCTGTAATTACACCAAACAGCTAACCATGAGCGTAAGCTCTGTATGTACAGACTATGCTGCAGGATTTTCAACGCTGGCTTTACTTGAATGACAATTCCAGTGTTACTATTTTTATATCAGTTGAGGAATCATATAAAGGTAATAAACTAGGAAAGGAGGGGAAGGAACATCACAAAAAAGGTTTAATATGAGATCAGAGTCCTCCAGGCTACATTACTGTGAATAGAATTCACACTGTTATTATTTTTGCTTGGTTACCATTAAAATTACACTGCAACCAACCCAGCTGTGTGCTATTTATAGAGATCAAATCATTATAAAGACATTTATGCTACAGGCAGCAGCAACGACATTTTTCCCTCCCTTCATTTTCAAGCCAATTAAGAGAGAAGAACATTATAATAACATTTTTCTTTGTTTCCCATTCTCTTTGGTCTTATAGGATAGCTTATTTTCATTAAGACACAAGAATTCTGTCAAAAGGAACAGACTTTACAGAGCACTGTAAATACCCTAAATACCAACATCTTCATATTGAGCTTTCAATTTAGTAAATGCATATATTTCATACTATTTCTCTAACTGGGAGAGCTTTTACTCATTCAGCATTTGCCCAATAGCTCCGGGGAAAAAAATTAGTGATTCGTGTGCGGTGAGGCTTAGGTAGGAACAACAAGAGGTGAGAAAACAGGAAACAAAAGCTTTGCAGCATTTTCCATGACAAACTACTATGTTCAGAATACGAACTTCTGCGGAAGCACTGCAAAGCATAATCTAAACAAAAGCACTGCCTGCTCTCATCACACAAGGTGGAGATAGCGTGATGGAGGGCGCGGAGAGCAAATTTACACTCAGTTCAGTGAACCTGAGGCCATCCTTGGCATTGAGATTATGGACAAAGCAGAAATCTGTGTTATGAAACACTGCATGACAAAAATGCTGCCAATTAGAAATAAACTGTGATACCTGGGACACTGTAGTGTGCTACCAGTCAGCAGTATGGGAACTCACTACAGACCTGGCTCTGATGACCTCTAAATATCAATACTGTGAGTAGGACTTCTCACCTTTAAACTTAGCAATTTAAAAAGTTAGCTATCTATCCTAAACCAGCTGTCTAGACTCTCCCAACAACTGATGAGGAAAGATAGGTATCTCCTGAAGACAATTTATCCTAATCTGTGATGGCTCTCTCAGGTAGAACAAATCAGCTGTTGGAACTGTCTGTTTCTCTCCACTGAACTAAAGATGGAAATCAGAAGAGTAACTTAGTCTAGACATCTAACTTCAGGATGACTGAGAGTCAGAGAAATGAATCCAACCCTATTTCTCTATTTGCCACATCACCAGGCATTACCCTCTGTGAATAAATGGTATTTTTAAGTGTTCCTTGGACTTGGAACTTGCTAAATCCCATATAATGTTAGGAACAGTGACTTTCTCCCAGATCAGTCTATTTTCCAACACCAGTCTAATGAGCATGGGCTTTTACTGTCCAGAGCCAACCACTGATGCTCTGTTTCCCATAAGCACTGGCTCACTTGAAGCTGTACTACAGCAGTAAATCAAACCACCAGAAGTTCTTAATTATCCTGTTCAAAGCACCAGTTAAGAACTTTGTCACGAATGGAAAACCTCACCCATCAGTCATTTACCAAAGCAATATATTTAACATATATACAAAAGAAGAGGGTCAAGGGCAGAAAATGGCAGCGATACCTACTTGTCCAAGAGTGCACTCCATGCCACCAAGAAAATCCGCTTCCTTCAGCCCATTGTGGTTGCTGCTAATGTCATGCACTTCAAACCGCAGTCGCTGCACTTCTTCAAAATAGAAGTCCACTGTGAACAGCTTGGAGAAGACAGGATTTATACAGGTCCGAATCACTTCTGTCCTGTCAACCTGCCAAATCAAAAAGAGGTCATACGAGTGGTTTCTCAGTGATGGACGACCAGGAGCTTCTCAAATACACTTTCCACGTTTATCAAGACTGACAGCTGTGACTATGGCCACAGATACTACTGTTTGCATTGTCAGCAGCAGTTGCCATTTCTGTGCAGGGCTGGCCACCAACACAAGGTAAGGCCAATTTCCCCTGCCTCGCCCTTCCAGCAAGCCTTTGGCAGATACTGGTAGGAACATGGGGCACAGTGAGCAGCCTCCTTTGCAGGGTGAGCAACAATTGCCCCACCAATTGGGCTCATACTGGATCAGTTTGGTGGCAAGTCAGAAGCTGTGCATAGGCAAAATGACTGTCCTGTGCTAGACTAATAACTGGGAAATAAGCTGTAGAATAACTATAAATTTAACATCTCCAGCAGTACCCATCCATCAGTACAAAACAGTAGCAGAGCGATAGTTTTACTGAACTAGATGGAAAAGCAAGCAAAGCCCCCAGTAATTACTCATTTTGGACAACTTGCATGATTAAGGAGTGCAGAACAGGATCCACAGCAACAACTTTTCTTATAGAATACATCAATTTTTTCATCCCCCTAAGCTGCATCACAAGAATCTGATGGATTATATACTGCTTTTACCTATCTCTGAGCCTTAAAACTGCTAAAGAAACACCATCAATTCTATATTGTACTTTCTAGTTCTCTTAAAATGTAGTACTTGGGTTTCCTATTTTTGAAGTAGGCCTTTGCCACCTTTCATTATGACACATCATTGGTGACACTGTAAGCAATGAAGCAATTTCCTTTTTTCCATTCTCTTTGCCCTGGCACAGAAAAAAACTTAATAATTCTGTAAGATTAAAGGAACTGATCCTGAAATGAAAGAGGTGGCTGGTGCACCGTGGAACAGGCAAATTAAATTGCTCAGAGGAGGAGTGATGAGATCTTTTGTCTGATTCCTGATCAGGAACATCTGTTGTGCAAAAAATGACAGCTGCTTTCTTCACTTTTCAGAGTTTATAATGCATTAGCCTTGCTAGTAGTTATCGGCAAGGACACAAAGAGTCAAGCAAATCAAAAGCATGGGAAAAAATGAACAGTTCCTGGTAGCATAGACTGATTTTAGTGCTCATCAAAGGTGTCAGATTGACAGCTCTGACAGCTGAAATTCTTTAGCTAATCATCAAACAGATGCTACCAGTCACTAAATAGATGCAAACCAGTGCTACCATTGCTGTCTTCTCACATAGCTGTGTCAATGTGCTCTGACTATGCCAAGGTGAGACCACCACAAAAATGAAAACAGCCTTACTTACAAATTCAATTCTTAATCTCTTCACTTAGACTAGCTAAATATGATGGTTTTGATAGCACTGATGCAAAGCATAATAAGAACATAAGATAAGGTGAGAAAAGATATCAGCTACCTTCATTCAGATGCTGGTCTATCTCAAAAAATTTTTGTTATCTCCACTTGCAATCAGTATGACTTCAAATCACTATTACTGCTGCAACATGAATTTTTTCTTATGTCAGATGTCTAACCAGTTCAATGGGATGTCCCTGAGATCTCTTCTAAGCAGAAAGTGATTTGATTCACTTGCAGAAGAGTGGTCATCTCATGAACTAGTCCATCAGCAGACCCAATAATCCAAACATTTAAACAATCAATTTTAAATCTTTCTTCATAGCCACAGCAGTCTCCTAAACTCATTCCTTGTAATTGTATATACAGTTATGGCATCATTTTAATTGTTTCATTGGTACAGCAGATCTCCTCAGGCAGTAACTGAAGTTTCTGTTATTGTTTCACCTCAGCTCTTCCTTGCTGCTGGAATATGGGGAAAGGGTTCTCCACTGTGAAATACTGCATGATTTACACTTGTGCCCAACTCAGGTTAAATACATGACTTTTCAGGGGAGTGAAGCACCTGAAAATGGAGGCACAGGTCTGCACAAAGGGACATTAGGAATTTCAGTCTCACATAGCGATAAGACATTGCTTGCTTTTTCCAGCCTGTGATTGACTGATATCTTTCCTTTGACAGACACCGTACTAAAATATAGCCATTTCACTGAATTTCCCCAGCTTTTCCACATTATTGAGATGATACATCAAGCATGTCACAGCATGGGATTATGTGAGAAAAATGTATATCGAAAGAAGCAATGCCAACAGCTCCACAAGCAATATAAAATTCTCAGCTGTCAGCACCACGCAATAGCATTAACTCTATTAGTCTACCTTGTCTCCAGTCTGCTTTGTCAGTGTATTTCATAGTTACCCTACTTGGCTAGAAAGTCTGGAAGGCTTCCTCAGCATGGCTCCATTTCCCCTCTTTGATTACTGTGCAGCAGGGCTAAGCACTGATAGCCAGCTAGAGTGACTCATGATGAAGAAGCAGTGGTGAATGGAATAGTTCAATAAATTCCCTAACTGTCATGGAACACTCTAGGTTAGAAGATGCTATATAAACGTAAGGTATAATCTCCGTTTTACTTCAGTCACATATTAGAGGCTGTTCTTTCTTGAGTATTACTGCTCTCATACTCAACTGTAAAGCCTTAACATTCTCTTTAGAAATGCTGGATGAGCATGAAACCTTAATGAAAACTGGTGAGAATACTATTGCTATGTGCAGTTCATGCTGATAAAGATCAAAGAGGTCATGATCTACAGTGCTGCAGACACTTAAAAAGAAAACCAACAAAAAAACCTGACTTGCTTTTGACCACAACAACTTATCCCAATACCTGCAGGGCCTGTTTAATTTCCATGTTCCATGCTAACCTGAAGGAGAGGTTCATAGCAGTCTGACAAGATGTCAGCCTCAAGTCATATGCCCTTAATCCTGTTGTCACCCAAAATCAGTAACAGCACTTCCACGTGCATGGATGATGAAAATACAGTTCAGCTTTGCCCAGCCTCATTAAATTGAACATTCAGGAAGTCAGAACTTCTCAGCATTAATGCTCTCCAAAACACAACAAGGAACACCAGCAACCACAGTAAATCCTCAATACCTTTGCAGAAGACAGCTTTTAAGTCAAACAACAGTATGTTAGAAGCAGGTGAAATTTACACTATTGGTCTTGCAGAAAACACCAAACTCTTGGGCAATCTAATCCTGCAGACAGGTAGATTTTTCAACAGGACATGGACAGCGGTCATGCCAATAACTTTAGGATTTGCTGATGCCTGATATATGAACCATCTGTTATTTCTGGACTTAACTAGAACAAGGAATTTCTCCAATTTATTAAAGCAGAACAAATTTTCAGAAGAAACGATTGGCAGTTACATGCACCTTTGGGCAGTGTCAAGAGGTAAAACTGACCTTAAAAAGCGCAGTGGTCATCTGACACCACCATCTGAACATCTGTTTCATGATGCAGCTTTACCTGCACTTTCCCTTCAAGGACAATTTATACAGAGAAAAGGACTTGCATCTTCACCTCCTGGGATGGACTCATGCTGCTTTCCCTCTTCATCTCTTTAGGTCCTTGTCACTTCACAGAAGGTGGCACCCTGCTGAGCAGCCAGGATTACTTGGCAGGCCCATCTGGAAGCAGCCACCCTTTGAGCTTCCCCTTGGGGAACTATGAATGACACACAGACACCAAAGCTGGCATCCACAGAGTGAAGCTCCATCTCAACAGCAGGAATTAAAATACAGAAAAGAAAAGGGCTTCTTGCTTTGGGCCTTCTGAATCCTCTTGTCAAACCTGTAGGAAGTTGGAAGCTGGGTCTGAAAGTTGTTTTCTCCCTGTACTCCTCACATGGATGGACAGTTAGCAGAAATGTTTGCCTGTTTCCCTGTTTGCCCACCATCACTGCTGAAGAGCTGCAAAACTATCTTTTCAGTCAGATAGCATCAAATTAAAGGAAGATGTCTCAAAAGACAGATGAACAAATACTAAAATTCAGGCTTCTTATGCTGTTTATATCTTTTGTCTGTGAACTGCTGAAAAGTAGTAAGCTTAGTAGAACTCTGATAAACACAGTAATTTCAGTGAGGAAACAGTTCTTCAACCTAGAAAAAAATTTACTGACAAAGAAGTAATTCAAGGGTTGAAGTACAGGCTGAGGATCTCCTCTCCATCTTCCAACATTAGTTGAAAAGTGAAGCTTATGGAAAAGAACTAGTCTGAGAGGGATTTTTTTTCTTCTTTCAAAATCAGATGAATGTATAAGCTACTGCATATACAAGCATAAACAAGGATTTTGTAGGTTACTGTCACATGATATCTAAGGCTTTCAAGTGACCATAAAAACAACTTTCTCATCATGCCCTTGGGAACAAGGAAAATGGGGAAATATCTACAGGACCTGATGCTCTACACCTCAAGGCCATGCTTCAGTATTTAGCACAGATCAGTTGTGTGGAGAACTGCATGCCTCCCCCTCCCCACCCCGGACAACTGGTACTTATCTGCTCTCCATTGCATTCCAGCAAACATGCAACTAGCACAAAAGCAACACATTTTCAATGGTTTTTACTTGGTATCTTTGAGGTGAAGAGCAGTCAAGGGTCATGTCTTCTAACCAAAAGGACAATTTTGGGGGGGAATTTTAATCAGAATCATGAAACAGCAAGGCAATGCTATGGCCAATAATTATATAGTTGCCTCACGAACTAAGGCAAATCTTTGTTCTACAGAATGACGGTCTGAAAATCTATACTGGTGCTGCAGTCTCTAAAGTGTTTTTAAAAACCTAGTTGAAGAGCCATAAAAATGCAAATTTCATTAAATAGAGAGGGTGTGTTCCACTATTCAGACCAAAGTCTGCTTTTGGTGGCTGCTACATTTTTAGTAAGTTCTTAGTCCAATAAATTAATCCACTGTTCCCTATATATTTAACAGGCTATCAAGGAAAAAACAACAGGCTGTGTTTTCAATAGAAGTCATTATAAAATGCTGATTAAACTGAGAAGAATCATATCTTTCAGCTGAGATGACAAAAAGTACAGAGGTGAAGGGGTAGCATTAATTTTAGGTGATCTGAATTTTAACAAGACTGAAAATTTCCATGACACAGTACCTTACATGAAAATTTGATACTAAGCAGAAAGCAATTTACACTTTTCTTGGTGGTTCCTGAGGAAATTATTAATTTTTTTTTATTATTGACACTACTTTCACACCATCACATTTCTATTTCACAAATGAAAAGTCATTGCAAAGGTCACCATAATCTATAGCCCTTGTTTTTCAGTTTAATTGATGATTGAAAACAGTGGAAAGAAACCAGTAGGTCTTTAATTCTTTTTGGGTTGTAGAGCTCAAAGCTGAGCACAGTCTTCTCAATGTCAGCAGAAAACTTTTGCTTTTGGCTTGAAGAGAAGCATTTAACGTGAACGGTCTGAAAATTATTTGCAATTAGTTTCTTTTATTTGTGTATCTATATAAATATTAGATAGCTTGTAAGTCAAAACCATGAAGACCTGCTTTCTAGCAACGGAAAATTAATATATAGAAACAGCCCAGGCCCCAAGGGGCTTCAGTCGGAACAACTGAAATTAGAGTAAAACAAGCATTAGTATTTCTTAGTTGGACAATTCTTCATTAATAAAGCCCCTTTCTCTGTTCAGAGCCACTGACTGGCCTCTGCTTAATTACTTTTACTTTTTCAGTTACTTTTCATTGCTCATTAAGCTGAATGTTGGCAAACAGCTCAAAACGCTTCTTGTAGTTCCTGAGATTGGTGCTAATAACGCTGAGGTCATGGGTTTGATCACCGTAGGGGCCAGTCACTAAAGAGCTGGACTCGATGATCCTTGTGGGTCCCTTCCAACTCAAAATATTCTGTGAAATATATATCCATCTGTGAAATATAGTAAAAACTCTCTACACAAATTGCAACAGATAAATTATCATATCTACTATGTATAAATACTTTGAGAAGTTCCCGGGTGGAGTTGATACGCTCATAACTTTTAAAAGGAGAGAGAAATGTGATTGTTGATAGGCATTTGCATATAGTTTATCTTATTAACTCAGAAACAAAATATAATATAGCTATAACAGTCACTGCACAGACAGTCACTCAGTATCTGCACTTGAGGACCTGTACTGCAGCTTGGCAGACTCCAAGCAGTTTTGGAGTACAGGTTTCAGAGTCTCGTCTGAGCAACCCCAAGCTCTCACAGTTAGAAAAAATAAAAAAAACCCTGTGGGTGCAATACAGGCTAACTACTAGTGCCAGGCAAATCGTGATAACATTGAATGGGGACATAGTTTCATGGGATGGGACAAGACGCTCAATCCCCAGTATGATGAAAGCAGGACCTAAACTGGTTGGGAGCCCTTGTGCCATGGGAATTGCCAGTTTTCTGGAACAAAAATCCTCAGAGAAAGCTACAACACTACCCTTTAGCTTTCAGACCATGTGCGGTTGTCATTGATGTCCTTGGTAAGTCTGGGATTTTTAGGCTGCATAAAGATACTGGAAAGTGCAAAGGTATCCCTCTCACTCACTGTCCTTATGGAAGGGTCAAATACAAGCGAAAAAAAACAAGTGCTCAACTAATGCATTAATACACAGTCACACTTCTCCTGAATGCAGTAGCTACCAGATTTTAGTTCACTATCCTCTGGAAAGAAAGATCTTCATTTCATTCAAATAATTCTAGGAACTAGTGGACACCAGTTCTTCTCAGCCTAATGTCACGAAACCCAAATATTTTGGGCTGGAGGGATAATTTTTAGTCACGGCAATGAAAGCAAACAGATTAAAATTGTTATCTTGTTTGGAGACTTTCATGTAATTCCCTTGGTCTCTAACAGTTTTCCAGCTGCATTTGTCAGTTCTGGGAGACCTCTTCTGCCACGATTCTGTTACAGTTGGATGACACTGATGCACTTTGGGTAGATTATGGCCCACTCTTTCCTACTAACTAATATTTTAAAAACACCCTTATATCAAAAAACCCCACAAAAAAGAAGGCAAAACATTTAATACAACATATAATAAAGAATGTTTTAAAAAATGAAAATAAAAATATTAAATATTAACATGCTATTATTAATGTTAATTAATTTATAAAAATCTATAATGGTAAAATATTCAAATTATTAAAAACTAAATTACCCTTAAAATCTTTTTTACTTTTTTTTTAATAACAGACTAAAAGGTTAATTTGGCCTAGTGATAAACTGCAAAGCATCAAATATATACCCATCCAGTAAAAAAAAATAGACATAGAACGTGTGGTTGTATCACAGGGAATGAGTCATACCTATTGTGTCCCTAAAGTACCGAGATGATCAGACATTTTACAGGGAAAGAGTGTGCCACTGGAACATGAACTTCGGTTAAACAAGAAGTCAGCCAAAGAGGTTTGATGAAACTTTTGCCTGGAAGGGTTTGAAAATAAGCCAGCTGCTCCTCCTGGACCTCTGACTTAAGGGCTCAGCTCTGTCTGATTTAGACCAGAATGACAAGCTTTGGTTCCTCACACCACTGGGGATGATCTGAGTCACCAGTCTATTGGCTATTCAAATGTCTCCCTCTACATTCTATTTTCTATATATTATGACATACTTATTTTCCCAGAGAAACATACTGCAACCATGTCCCACCACATGACCTTACCTTTCCTGACCATAAGAAATGCCTTAAAATGCCACATACAGCCTTCAGTTTGCTTGACACATGAATGCAGTGCCATAGCATTGGTTCCATGGGAATGCCAGCTGACCCCCAACACCACTGCCAGTCCCATCATGGGGTACATATGGCCAAGAAGGGACACCAGGACACTGGCACAGCAGTGCCTCTGGGCCATTTGTTGGTGTACCAGTGAGCCCCAACTGGAAATTGCACACACACATCACTGACTGATCCCCAACCTTTCCTGGCCTCTTGGGTTAGTCACTGTCTCAGCTCAGCTGCCAGAACTGCTTTGGCTCTTAGGGGGAAGCGCTGATGGGTAGAGGGGTTGGTGAACTGCTGAACTGAGACCAGCTCCCTGAGGAAGCTTCTCATATGGAAAAGAGGAAATCTCAGAATGTGTCATCTGCAAAGGCTTTCACTTACAAAGCGCTTTCACTTACATCCTGGCCAGTCCAGGCTCAGGGATGCTGAGGGAAACATGTAAGCCAATTTTCATTTTCTTCCTGTGAGTTTAGATTTGACATAAAGCATGGAATAGCAAAGAACTCTTAAATTTTAACTGATAGCAAAACGTAAATGCTGCACCTTCTCTGAGGCTAATTGTGGAATTTCTTCCATATGTAAAAACCGTAAAACACAAAGCTTTTTCCGATCTATTGACCTTGGGTTATAAAGGATGATACTTCTCACACCAGCTGCTGCACTGTGAATACTGAAGCCAGTTTTGAAGAGCCAGTTGCAGAACTGGCATTTCATTGAATCTGAAAATGAGCCACCACATCTCTTTCGAGCACATTATCATTGCAGCATAAATTAAGGTCTTTCCAATGAACAACGATTAACTGGACTGAACAGGGAAGACCATGATAAGGTAGTGAGATAGCACTGTCTTTTGCAGAAGATATTTTAAATTATTTTACATTTAACATGGGAACACTCGTAATTCTGAACTTTTGTGTGTAATATTTAAAGTCCTGCTAGAGATCACTAGGACAAGTCTGAAGAGAAAATATCAAATCAGGTACTCATAACAGACTTGGGAAACTTCTTCACAAGCAGTGGAAATTCCTGCAAAGCAGCACGAGCATTTAATCTCGCCTGGAGCATCCAGGTTAGGCTCCTCCAAGTGTTCAGGGATCTCTTTTGGCCCCCACTAGCACCACCTGGGGCAGCAGTCATGCCTCAGTGGAGAGGTTTGTGAAAACTCTTTTGTCTGTATCCCTGCTAAGCCATGAAGTTGTCTCCATAATTAGCTATGAACTATCACTCAGGGGTGACCTAACACAATACCCTCTTGGGCACCCAAAAATTTAGGCTCACTTTTCCAAGTAACTAGTTGCTTCAGGGCTTTGACTTTTATAACAATGTTTATTATTTTAACTAACCTGAGGTAGGCACAGTACTTTGGATTGTACTATCCATCTGTGAGAAAAGAGCCAGCACTCCACAGCAGGAGGTACCCCTAACTGTAAATACTATGCCAGACCTTTGATGCTCTTTATCAGCTGAGGTGGGTGTATGGTTCCACCTTCTTATAGGACCCTCTGTGCTGATGACATGCTGTGATCACAGTGTCATTGACAGGACATTTTCCAAAGGCACCTGAGGACCCCTCCCTTTTTATCTCCCATATCTATCTGCTCCCCTCCCAAAAGTGTTTCAAGTAGATTTCTGTTCAATGTGCATTGCTACCTGTCCCTCTGATTTTACTGCCAGCTGCCATATACAGCAAATTACAACAGCTCAAGAACTACTTCTCTGCATTAACACCTGACTGAAAACCATGAGCATTGAGTTAAAGTTTAAAAAAGATTGAGCAGCCACACATACGCTCTCCTAGTGAGGAACCCCAGCAAACTCCTCAAGGCTCCCTCTGCACAAGGTCAGATGCTGCAGGAGCTGATATTCTGAAGGCCACTCCTTCCAGAGTGACCATGGCCATGCACTGAGTCGTGTTTCGGAGCAGAGAGCAGTAACAGTGCCGCCCTCTCCTGTGCACCAGCTTACCTCCTGCAGAGTCATTAAATAGAGACAAGCAATGATTATGCTACTCCTGTTAAGAGTGTTCAGACAGCAAATGAAATTACTCATGTCAAGCCCTTTATCTTATTCTGGACCTTCACAGCCTTAACAACCACACAAAATAGGCAGCTATAGAATTTCTAGTATTAAAGGGTGCATCTTCTGAGGTCACACATCCTGACCCAGTCATAAGTGGCACAGAAGGACCTCACAGAAATCACCCAGTGGCAGGAGATATCCACATGCTGTGCTCACTGCGTATTTGACAAGGGCTCAGCAAACATTAACACAAGTGGATAATGACCCACATCAACTCACATCACTGCTGTAACTCAGATGTGATTGCACTGGCATAAGAAAAAGCAGAATTAACTGTTTCACTGAAGACTTTTGAATGCTACCTCCAAGCTGAGCCCTGAAGCCTAGATTCTACATCTTTCTCTAATTTATATCCAAAATACAGCCCAGATGTTCAAAGACTGTGGCAATTGCCATTTACTATTCCCCAACCTTCATTTGATGTTGAGAGCTTCAATCAAATATTCTTAAAGTACGTGCCCCTGAGGAACAGGCTTTCTGCAGAGGACAAAACTATTCCTTCAAAGTGGTAACAAAAATATTCACATATTATACCATTTAGCTCCACTTTCAACTTGCCACAAATTACTAGAAAGCAGGGCAGTGCCTGGCAGCCATCTGAAAGTCAGAGCACTATGCAGCCGTTTGAAACCTCTTCAGCCATATGTTCTCCACACAGTTTCCCTCACAGGTTAGAAAGTGAGTCTTGGGAATAGCCTTCCCTGATGGGGTTTCAATTTCATTTTTGTTTGGTTGCTCATTTTTAGTCTCTTGTAGAGGGAAACACGGCTTTGTTGGTTATTTCTGTGCAAGAAGGGTGAGTTCTTTATTAACATATGCATCAAACACTTGGCTGCTTTTCCCCATACACATGATATTTTAATGTCTCCTGATCAGCTAAATTTTAAGTTCTTTACTTTAAAAGGAAATTTTGTTTTGAATGCTCTTTTGATTCACAATGCAATACATGACCTTGCCCGCATGAGAGCAACAAAAAATGCTAAAAGCAAATATGATTTAAAATGTGCCAAGTACGTGATTTTTGGGGTTTTTTCAAATGCCATTGCTAGGGAATCCTCAGTTCATGAACAGAATATTGTACTCACACAACTAGATTCTGCTGCAGCATTTGGCTATAAAAAAATTAATTTGAACTTATTCTAACCAGGATTCAAAGTAACTATTTGCTAATTCCACATTTCATTACTCCAGAATTAATATTTGGTATTGCCACCTTCAAATAATCTCAAATCCAGGGCACTGTGCTTCCACAGCATTTACAGATATGTTTCTTCTTTTCCTGATGTCCTAGAAGGCCAAAGATTTAGAAGATTGGCAAATGTGTTGTTGTGCCAGCCCATTCAAACAGAAGAGCAGATGTTAGGTGCAGTTGAGCAGTAGTTAAGCCTGCAAAGAGACCTTTAGAAGTGTGTAGGGTGGTACAGGATTGATCAGGAGACAAATCTGTCATCATACAGTTTCTCAGGAATGGGATGATCCTTTGCTCACTGAGTATCAATATGGTTACACTAAGTAGCCATATTGATTTCTTACTTTCTAAGTAAGAAATCTACACTGCTTCAGTAATATGCTCTTTAATTAACTGACTATAAATAGTATTTTGGTAATTTATTTATAATGAGAAAAAAATTCCTGTCTCAAACACTCAGGTAAGTTAAGCATAACTAATATAGATTCTCAGATAGGTTAGTGAATTATGTCAATTGATACAGGCCTAGTCAAGTTGTTAGTTTAAGAAATTAATTTTCTAATGAAGTGCACATAATTAAAGATTTAATAATTTATTTTTACTGTTGTAATTCAACTGCTAAATCAATTATATCATGGAGGTATTAGCAGCAGGAAGGCGATGTACTATTACATAAGATACACACTGTTTTACCAGGCTTTTCTGAATTCCTGTACCAGAACTAACAATTTACAAGGCCAATTTAAACCAGCTTGGGTCTTCCCACACAAATGGGGAATTTGGATCATGTGTTCAAATGGCTGCCCAGAAAAATAACAGATTTGTTGTGACTCAAATCCATTATAAACTACTCTCACTGCTTTTTTCCTTTTACACACGCATCTTATGAAGCTTATCAATGGGGTTCCCGTTTGCTGAAACCACAGCAGCCCAACAGCTCGATCCACTACCCAGGAACAGCAGTGGAAGTCTTTCTGTGAACTACTACAAAATCCAGGAAAGTAGGATATGACCTTATTTGTTTTTCAGCCCAATTACACTCCCAAGCACACATTCTGTCATTGAATAGTACACAACTGATTAGAAGTACAGAGTAATTTTAGCTGAGCTGTATTACAGTTTTGCAGATAGCATCCTATCAGACTCCTGACTTGGGATCTGTTTGGTTTGTACTGCAAGGATCTCAGTGAGTTATGGTTCCTCTATTTATCTGGTAATATCTAATCCAAAAAGATTTCTGGGAAACAAGATCCTTGTAATCAAGCCTGATGTGCATGCTAGCCAAAAATATATAAACTCAATCTGAAATGACCACAATTTTCCCTCCCCTGAGAATGACTGCAGCCAGGGGTATGCTACACACAGGGACCTCCTTTACTACATCTCACTTGCTTACATAACCACCTCAGGCAATAAGCAGCCCAAAGCTGCTTCCTATAATGGCTTCAGGCTCTCCTGGAAAGTGTTATGACTTTCAGCTGCTTGTAAAGAATATGTCCACATACATCAGGTATGTACAGTACGACATACACATTAGTCTGTGACTGATACATACACATTTACTATGACTTATAAAATTGGTTGGTATATGCAGAGCTGTGAAGAGGTTCAGCTGTGCAGAGCATACCAAATCCACCCCAGTACACCTCTTGGCAACAGCAGAGATGCTAAATGTTGATTTTTTTTTCAACTAGTAAGCCCAAGATTTGATCACAAAAGACAAGTGTTAGTCTTGTGGTACTTCCATTAGTGTAAGTAGTCCATGAATCTACTCCTGTTTCCTACTATTACGTTCTACATGTCATAAATAAAGGCTCATTGTTGTAAATTATACACGCTTCACAATGATTCAGTATTTGTATATCCCACCACAATATATTTCAGCCCTGGAATTCAGGGGTTTTAACTTAGGACAAAACAGCTGACAGACTAGAGCACAATATCCTGTGGAAGACACTGCCCATTAGGAGAGTAGTCAATACAAATTTAAACAAAAAAGGAGTGGGTACAGGCACATTGCATGTACCCTCCCTGAGGTGTACCTTCGTGAAAGCTTCCATCAGGCTACCACATACCTCAACCAACCCTGGCATTAGGTACACTCTGACACAGTGCAGCAAATCCTTCAGCACCTTCCAGCAACTGACAAAGTCAAAAGAAAACTATCCCTGTAGCGACCAAGTACAAGAGGGATTTTGGATGAACCATGCAGTGGAAACCAGAAGCAGCATGTCGAGGTGCAACTTGCATTGATCCTATTGCTGTAAGAGGATCATCTGCACATAGATATCACCGATACTGCCCTTAGGTCATCTGATCACTGATGGGACACAGGTAGGTTGCAAGCTACACATGTAAGAATTCCAGCCTATAATCCATTTTCTATCAATCTGCTGGGTGCTTGGAGCCCCAGTTGCCAGTCCTGAAACATACATAAACATCCTGCACTAAATGACTCATCCCAACACGGTGCTTCAGCCCCAAACATGGAGCCCATTCTTCTTGCATCCTGAGAAACAAAACCAGGACTTGGTTTCTGCCAGGTGGAGGCGGTGGCATTAGTGATCTAGCAGAGTGACGTACTGTGCAATGGGGAGAACAGCTACCATGGCTAGATGAGAAGAAAGGCTAGGGAAAAGGGACAGCAGCGGGATGAAGTTCCCATAATATAACCACAAGTGGTTCGTTGTTCATCCACTATCTTATTGCATTCCTGCAGAATAAAAAGATAGTGGTATGAAATAATAATTATCATAGACACACTGCTCTCTTCAGCTTCAAATGGAGAACCAACTGCTGTAGATACCAACCACAAAAAAGCATGTCAATATCCAGACACAATGGAGACATAAGTGGTCTTCAAACAAACTGCATCTCCAGAAGGCCAACTTGCTTTAAATTAAGAGCTACTCCTTCTAGTAAATTCCTGCTGGTTTTTTGACAGGAGAATCCTTTTATTTAATCAGAAGAAAGCAGCTTGAGGAGAAAGCCTTTCTTCATAGAGATGTTGAAAAACAGGAAGAAAATTGTACAATTAATTAATTATTCATTGAGATCGAGTCCTACAGTCTTTAATCCTCTTTGTGTACTTCAGTCTTCTACCTTTGCATTTATTTTATCAATAGTAAAGAATGGCTTCATATTTCTACCCATTAGCAGATTTTATTTTGTCTCTAACATCATTTCCTACATTTGCACAAAACAAATCTCGTAGGATTAAATGTATTCAGCAGTGGCCTTTCATTTTAGGCATCTATGTTTCAGCATCTATCCATCAAGATATGTGCAGTCTGATTTTTAAGTCTTCTGTGCTCCTAGCACTCCAACTGATTCCAGCCAGGACTGTAAGCAGTCAGCACTTTTGAAGGTCACATAAAAAGTGGTGAGTAGCAGGACAGGCACAATTCAGCCTGGAGGTTTCCCACAAGAGAATATAGCTCCTCCGAGGCATGGGGGAGCACAGATAACAGAAAAGCAAAGAGGATTTGCATGAAGTTTGTCCCAGGAGATACACAAAGTTGTGCAGGGATGCTGCTGAGAGTGATGGGAGGAAGACAGGCCAGGGAACTGATAAACTCATTGAAAACTTATTCACAATAGCCTTCTCCATCCTTTACAGTGTTTCCAATTGTCTTGATTTTGCTGCAAGAAGCATGAATTTTGGCATCTCTCATGAAGATCCCCAATTTAAAAACACCAGTTTTCTCAACTAAAGTTCTTAATGTTTCTTGGAAAAGTTCTGAAATATAAGGAGACTTATCTAGTATTTTGAAAATTGGATGATAGCTAAAATCTAAAATGGATGATGTAACATCGATTTTTCTTAACCCCTTTCTTTTTTAACGATCTCACACGCTAGGAAAGTTGATGCAATGCCCTGAAATGTGTGAATTCAATTTTTTTTGGTCAATCTTTGTAATCCGTTCTGTAATGATGTGGTTGGTTGGGTCACATGCAGGGAATAGGTCCAGCATTTCATTCTTTTAGGTTTTGGTATCCCAGGTTTGAATCTCTGGCATAAACTGCCACAGTGTAGAATCCCACTTGTTCCTGTGAGTTACAATATCTTGGGTGAGCACGAAACCATTAGTGTAAACTTAAATACAGAGCTGGCAGTCATTATAGCTACAGAGTCCTGCTAATAAGTGTTTATATATTAGGGCCTCCCCATTATAATTCAAATTGATTTAATGCAAGCTACCAACAAATCTGCTGGAAGTTGCATGCAATCATCAGGATGCCATTAGTGATCTAATCTACAGTAGTTTGATGGTTAATGAGCCTTTTGGAACATAAATCACTTATCTCAGTTTCAGAATCAGACTTGATGCAGGGAGGGGCAATCTTCTGCTTATCCAGCTCAGCACTAGAAAAAGTTTTTTCCATGACTTATGTAATAATATTGCAGAAAAATCTAGATGTTAATCTCATATGTGGAAATATGGCTGTACAGGCTGTTGCTACAAAATTTTTAAGGGACAGGTGTACCAAAACTCAGAAGATAACATTTCAATCATGACCACATTAGGGATAATGAGCTGTGATCCTTATGGAGGAAATAGTTTTGATGAATCAGATACAGAGGTTTCACAACTTTGCAGAATGAATACTGGTATATGTACTGCTTATGAAAAAAACCAACAAAATCAACCCACTTCGAAGTGAAAAGTATAAAACAAGACACATGAATGGTAAACTCAATCTGCTGCTTCATTTCTCCCCATCCTCCTGGGCTTTATTTTGTCTTCCGAACCGTAGACTATTCAAGGCAAGAACTAGCTCTTCCAAAATGTGGTGGTTATGTTCCTATAATCTAATTCAGCAGCAGACTATTTCATCACAGGGGTGGGAAGATTTAAGAAGGAAATCTATGCAGCTGCAGCCTTGTCAGCAGATATGGAAGTGCAGATCACAGACTACAGTGATAATGTGGCCTAAACTGTTTAATATTGCTTCCATGCCAGTAAATCAGTGCTTTATATATCAATATTCAGAACCTATGTAAATCTACAGGGCAGAAAGGTGTTTTTCAATAATTTTTAAGCTTTTCAGTGTTTCTGTAAATACTAAAAGAGCAGATTTGCTGTCATGTCTTCTTCCCAAAAATGTCCTTTCTTTATTCACAGGCTGCTCTATTTATTGTGGGAAAATTGTTTTAGTGTATACATGAAATCCTCCAGACTTTGCAAGGCTCGTCAGAAACTAAATTTTCATGGAATAGTACGTAGTGCTGCTAGTTTAACCCTGACTCAATAGTGCATTTATGCAGCATCTCCTTTCATGTAGGCAAAGAATTATCCCCTTTTAATGGATGAGCAGACTGCAAAAAGGTAATGAAGCACCCAAGTGTTCTGTGAATTGAAGCACTCCATAATACTTTAATTATGTAGCAATGTAACTCTTAAAAGCCATCTCTTCTAATAGTTATGATATTGCTGTTTAAATTCCATGCAGGTCCCGTTTTAGTTAGTCATTGCTAGGTGGAATATTAAAAACCTCTCTGAAACTACAAAGACCCAACAATTATCTCAATAGTTCAAATTAAGCTTATTTTTGCTTGCTACAGCTATAATAGGGCCTTCAGTTAGTAATGCTACACACAGCAGTAGAAGTATTTTCCTAAACGTTCAAGCACTGGTCAGTCTAACAGGAAAGCTTTGCTGTTGCTTATTTTCAGACACACATCACTTGGGGTGAGAACTACTGCAGCGAGGCAGGGTGTATAAACCCTGGCTTCAGCACTCCAACTAGCATCTTCCATGAAGCAGAGAAACTCAAAATGACCTCAGAACCCCCAGCAGGTAGCAGGCCTGCCTTTTATGGCATTTTTTGGAAGGACTGCCATTAACACATTCACTTAAACAAGAAAAAAAAAAACCCAAATAAACCATGCCAGATTTTGTCAGCAGTATAAAGTTCTTGACGTCTGCTCCTATGCCATATGGAGGCAACAAGATTTTTAATCTAATTTTTAACCTTTAAAAATCTCTCACCTGTATTCTAGCAATACTGTAACACACTCTGTGGAATTGTCATCAGGCAAAATATCTTTTAGCATCTGTCTTAATCATGACACTCACCTTAATGAAAAGGAGCACCAATTTCATTTGCTTATATTCTGTAGGGAACACTTGTATTTTTATACGTGGTTTCTTAACTGTAATGTGGCATGGAATTACCA
This sequence comes from Manacus candei, assembly GCF_025592945.1. Taxonomy (NCBI): domain Eukaryota; kingdom Metazoa; phylum Chordata; class Aves; order Passeriformes; family Pipridae; genus Manacus; species Manacus candei. The sequence goes on along the minus strand of NW_026138074.1, from coordinate 3,218,546 downwards.
TTAAGGCAAGGACAAAAAACCCCCTCCTAATTACAAATTCCTCAGAGCTTTATATTCGATTTTTCCCCCCGCAATATAAACCCACCACACTGTACACCCAAACGCTTAATATATCAGTGATCTTTTCACAATGTGACATTGCTATGTAAACAGCTAATCTAAGAAAATGAATCTGTAAGGTTGGGGTCAGGTTACTTTTTATAAGGTAACTTATGTAAAAAGCTCCAAATGAAGTGCACAGTTTTCCTCAGCTGAAAGACCAATCACAGATGAAAAAGAAAGGAAAAAGAGCCAACATCTCTAGAAATATCAGCAAGTTTTTAGAGTAGGTGTTTTTCTCATGCTACTCAAATGCTGAGATGTTTCTGGGTTAAAGATTGAAATCTAAACTTGTGCTTGGATGAAGCTTTGGATTCGTTAGAGACAACTGCACAGACTCTGTCCACTGCACTTTTCAAAATTAAGTTAAACTGTGATTGAACTCCAATTTTTCTGGTGATTGTTATCGTGAATTATACAGAAGCTTGAGACTCAGAGAAAAGGGACCACTTTGATGTTACAGGCAGAGACATATTCCCTAGAGTCACAACAAAAATGAGAAACTAATACAGTGCTCACATTAGATACCACATAATCTCTTTTGAGACTTTTTTGCTTCTGTAGTTATCTATGGAGGCAGCAGTACCAAAAATATGGCATGGAAAAAAGTGCCAGCAGATCTAAGGGGCCAAAAAGACTAGAAGGTATTGTTGGCTTGTGATGGTGACAGACTATCTACTGTGAAACCCAAAAATTTAAATCTTTCTGGAAAGGCACTGTGCATCTCATGAGATGAGAATCTCATCTTTAGACATGAGAAGGTCTAAAGCCTTTGCAGAATATTCTGAACTGCAAAATATTCCCACATGACACATTTTGTTAAAAGAAGTAGGAGTTATTTCAAGGTGGTACAAAGTGCCGTGGAAAGCTTATCAGGTGGCATATGGAAAATTTAAGCAGCATGCCCGGGAGTGCACATATGGTTGGGAAGCTCTCAGAAGCACTAGGAGAAGTGGCCAACAAGTGGCAAGGTGGTATCTCTGACACTGCACTAACAGTTACAAGAAAAGACTGGTTGAACTGGTTTAGGTGCAGCTTGTGACAAACAGCAAACCAAACCATCAGGGTCATACAGATGTACAGATGTACATTACAACAGGGGTAGCTCAGTGAACATATATTCAGTCCAGCTCTCCTGCACATACAAACCTTCTTGGATGAAGGGTAGAAGGTGCTTTTCAAACCTGGACTGTTTTTGACAGAGTTTCATAAAACCCCTGAAGAGCTGGGGGGGTTGATCACTCTCCTTCTGAGTACTAAACATCTACCCACACCTTCTGTCAAGTACATCTGTTATTACCAACCATATCATCAACACCTCTATTTACAACTTAACACATTTTTAATTCACATCAATTCCAAACTGTGTGCACACACTACTATCCCCACCTGCTTCCCCAAAGCTCAACAATACACAACTAATGGAAGAGTTTTTTTGAAACAGAGAACCAGAGTCTTGGGCAGTCTGTGATGGAGGCCACAGAGACCTGGACACTTTCACTGAGCTCCCAGCTGGGTAGCTGAAAGACAGTTCTCATCAAGAAATTCAGCCTCTACCTTAAGACTCCTACAAGTCTCTAACAGACAGATACTGAGAAGCTATACAAAGGAAAGCATTAGCCAATATTTGCCATGTTTCTAGTACCTTTCTCCATTACTGACCATTACTGGTCATGGTAGGAGACAGAGTTGAACTACACAAATCTTTGGTCATATACTGGTCATTTTTTTGTAGGATCTGTTTTTGGCATAAAGCTGTGGTATCCAACCATAACCTCTCTTTGGAAAAGGGAAGGCGAAACCCGAGCAGGTCCTACCAAATCCTGACAGGCCCAGAGGGCTACTGGTAGCCCAGAGACAAAAGGGTGTGCACTGACATTAGGGAGGAAAGTGTTCACCCCATAGTTCTAAGCTGCAGGCCTATGCTGAGCACACTTACACCACAGGCTTTACTTCTCTCAAAGAAATAACAGCAAGAGGAAGTCAGGAGAGACAGAATAGCTGCTGTAAATCCATATGCACATGGAAGCATATTTAGATGTGTCTCTAGATTTTCACATATGTAGAATCTGCTCTGAAATCTGTTTTCCAGAGTGTGAATCTGCTCTGAAATCTGTTTTGCTGAACAACTGCTAACAGAAGTGATATTAGCCATCCAATATAACACTTGCTAATTATACACACTGTTTACCAACATTGCATCTAAACACTGAAATTTTCTTTCCATTTTTTCTTTATGGTTGGAGCATCCTATTGCCTTCATGCATGAACTTCAGTTAAGTCCACATAATATGAAGGATTTATAGGAGGGAAAGAGTGGCGTTGTAAGATACTGAAACAAAACCACATTACTGTTTGGTAACATGCTCAAGAGCAGACGATGACTGTCCTGTGGCAGTAAACCATAAAGCAACCTCCTTAGTGTTTAGTGGATGTCTGGCCCACTTGCACTAAAACCAAAACCATTCAGTTTGGTTTATTTTTTAAATGTCTATCTCTGTATTGACATTGCAAACAAAAGGACCTTTCTGTTCAATCTTGTGTTTAGATTCCCTTTTCTACTTTAAGAGTAATGTCTTGTCTCACAGGGATAAGAGGAAAATAAACCCATCATGCACATATTAAGCATGCAATAATAAAGTTCAAGTTAACAAATTACAAAATATTGCCCTTTGTTTTCATTAATCTTCCAGGAAGATGATAAAAAAATATTTGCAGAAGTCATGTAGCCACAATGATCTACTCTGGTGCATATCATCAGTTAGGTAATGAAATGGACCTAAATCTAGATGCAAACTCCATGAGCATCGTGGGCATCAAGAGACAGCACCACGATTAAATGGGTGTTTAATTTTGGATGGAGTAATTAAAACAAAACCCAGAATTGCTCTAGGGTTATGAAACACTCCTGGAAAATCCACACTTCAGGAAATGTGGGGTGTAGCTTCTGTGCACTTCTGATTCCTCTGCAACAGAGCCATCCCATTCAACATGAAGAATTTTGCCTGCAGAAACATACATGAGTACATTGTGAAATAATAGGCAAGTGTCATTAGAACTATAGAGTATCTCTGAGGGAATCTGTCCCTACTTTCTCCTGATTCCAAATACTATTCCTCCAAGAATTTTTTCCTATGGACTGTTCCTCGTAAACAAGAAGAAATACAAATAAAAAACCTCGATCTCTCATGAAGCTTTAAATAGAACATGGAATACAAGGTTGTTTTAAGAAAAATGACAACAGTCTCAGTATAACTCAGGTTTACATAGTTATTGGGCTAGGGAGCTACTGAAAGTGGTATTATAAAGTCTGTATTTATCAAATAATAACTGAAAGGTGGTTTGTTGTTTTTTTACACATCTTAAAAATACGTATACATATATTATATCCATATGCTTTTAGAAATAGATACTTTAGTCATATTTACAAAGGACTTGAGCATTTCAATCAAAAGAGAAGTTTCCAGCACCTCTGAACAAAAACATGCTCATAGTTTATTTTTCCTTTCTTTAATGTTTCCAGTCAAATCTACATTCTTGCTTATAAAGATAAACCTCACTGTTGTGCCCTTATACAGAGCAGGTTATCAGCTCTTCATAGGTTCAATTCACCCGACATATTTGCATTTCAGTCAGAAGTGGATCCGAGATGCCAACAGAGCTCCAGATACTGGTCTTTGTAGTTCAAATATGCTACCATCCCCCCTTGAAAGATTTCCAGGAATTTTCAAATTCATTCAGAGAAACATTCATGAGGTTAAACTATAATTAAGAAGTAACCAAAACACAGAGGGGGCAAAGCAAGTCTCTCTCAGAGTTGTCAGAACCTTTCACCTATTGTTTTTCATGCAAATATTCATTTCTCAGAGCTATTCCCATCTTACTCATCCCACTCTGAGGGAGGAGAAATACCCAGAAATCACAAGCTGCCCGGTTCACCATCATCACCCATGTGGGCACATTCATGTCTGAAGCGAGACTTTGGCTCCACAGGATTCTGCTCTCCTCCCACCTCATCATATCCAAATGCAAAGGACAGCAAGGTACAAAAAGATAAATAAATGTTTTTAGTGTCAAGGAATCAAAGGCAGGGTGTCATGGAGAGGAAGAGAGAGGTATTCTTCCTCACACTTCCAATCTAGTAAAGGTACTACCTGACTCCCACACTGTTTTCACCAGCTGTCAAACATATCTCACATATCTGACAGTTATAAAAGATATTAAATATCAATGTGTTACAAAACTTCTAAGTACTGATTACTGATTTTTCTGTAACAGTAACAGGGGTTTAATGAAAAAGAAATGTTCCTGGTATTTAGTTTCTATGTAAGCTAGTGATACATTTGTTACTGCAGATTTCAAGAGGATTTTGTGCCCAAGCCACAAGATTTCCCAGTTCTGTAAATGTGAATGACTAAAAGAAACTAAAACGGGAAATTCAATTAAAGGTTTTGCAAATAAAACTGCTTTTCAGTGAGCACTAAAGGGAGAAATACTATTCCTTTTCCTTCCGTAGCCCTCCCATTGCAGGAGGAAATTGATTTAACCTCATTTACTGCTCTCTAGGAAGAAATCATTCAGCCATAAGCCTCCCAGGGAGCTTCCGCTGGCTGTACAAAAGCTCAAAATGTCACTGCATTTACAAATGAACAGAGCCTCTTACTCAAAAGGTTTCAGTGGAGTCACCAGGAAGAACAGTGGCCTGCAGGTTTCTTCCTTTCAGGGTGAATACTTCACTGGCAGGATAATGTGCATATTTCCTTCAACAAGAAGTGCCATGGGCTTGGCAGACAGAATAGTTCCTGGCCTATGTTCAAACATATTTATAGCCAGGTGTGGCCTTTCATTTCTACCTGTGAGCTGGTTCAAGGAGCACTCTAATAAGCATTATGTGCACAATGTGTCCATGAGGTTATGTAAAATAAATGTACTTGGTCTCCATTTTGTTGGAGATATTTCCAATTGTTTGAGCCTTTTCCTAAAACTGTGGAATACTTTATTCTCAGGTCCCAGCAGTAATGGTGTGGTGGGACCAGGTCACCCAAGAAATCAGGACACGAAATGTTGCTGAGCATCCCAATCTTCCCATGGCTTTCCAAATCTGTTCCAGTACCTCTATTATGGTGTTACCCACCAGTAGATTTGACAAGAATGGGTTACCTTGTCTCACAGACCCACCCCATACACACATCTCTTTCACATCTACTGCTTCCAGACACATTTGGACTTTAGTATCTTTAGTCCCATACAAATTCTTGATTGTAAGCAATCTCAGTTACCGCTAGCCCTCTTTTTCGCCACTCAGCATTTCTGCCCTTGTTTTATCACTGCTTTCACCATGCATGCTGTTTTTTCTTGACAATGGAGGAGCACATATAATGCTGTCACAAAGTACAACCACTGGATGCTGCTGGTGGTTCTTTCCATTTTGGTCTAGACTCCTGTATAGCTGTTTACTTTGTTAGGGGAACAAGGATGTTGGTGTACATTGATTGAAACATACTTACAGAGCTGCTCAAACCTTTCTGGGAAAAAAAAATGAATATGCCTTTCTGGAAATTTTGCTTCTTATCTCAGACTTTCTTCCCTTGATCCTTTGGTGACAGGTCTCTGCCCTGATCTTTTTCTCATTTAGCCATATCAGATGTGACTCCCAAGTAACACAGATGTATCACCAAGTCCCACCAAATAAAGTTCTAACAACAAAACTGTTCTTTGCCAGTAAGTTATTTGGGATATTGCTTGGGTTTGCACAGGCTTTGCCAGCCAAGGGGCAACATTACTTGTACCCCTCAGAAGCTGTTTAATGGTAGAGCTACTCAGGAAAAACACTGGCTACTTGGATCTGACCTGTGTTCGTTCCCTACTGACACTGCTTTGCCTTGAAATGGTTTCACTGGGGATGAAGAGCAAACATATGTTACAGCAATATCACTTGCAGTGCTACACAGGTGGCTAAATCCACCATCATATGGCATCCACTGCAGGCAAACTAGCTGAGAAAAGGCACAATGCCAGCCAAATCAGACATGAATAGACAGAATGAAAAAAAAACCACAAGTTTAATCCAAGACCATGAAATACACAATTCATGAACAGTATATTTATAGTATGTGAATTCAAGGAAGCAGTTGAAGGAGGAGGGGCAGGGAGCAGGGACATATAATTCAGAAGGTTGCTTTTCACCACTCCCCATTGCAAACTCACACTGCACAAAAATAAATAAACTGCTTAAATTGTGTGTATTTCTTGCTTCTTCTTTTTTTTTTTTTAGCATTATATGTACAGATGCTGCATGAGCATAAAGTGCATAGACAGATGGCCATTTAGAATTGAAACACTTGCCAATCTAACTGAATTCTCCCCAGTGGTGCAGGTACATACATTTATAGTGTGTGCATACTTATGAAGAATTCACATTTTGGTTACCTGTGTCTGAAATCTAGGATGTAATTTGCTCCTGGTGTTGGGCTGAAAGTAAGTGTGACTGCCAAAGGGAAATGGTTCACATAAAACACAATGGAAAAGGTAAGAAAAACTGCTTACCACAGTCAAACAAATTATCACATGACAGCACTCCCTAGGTCTCTTTCAGGAGAATAAATAGAAGATTAAAAATTTTAAAGAAACACAATAGAAAACAAAACGAGGCTTTGTAGCCTCCTCTGTCAAGTGATTTGTCAGTTGGCTGGGATATATACATAAACCCTCTCTTTACACATTCTTCTCCATCAAGTTCCTCTGCACCTGCACAATGCCATTTTTAAAAAGGCACAGTCTCATTTCTTACCAAAAAAAGATTAGTACAGCTGAAGCACACACCTAAGAGGCACTCCCCACCAAACTGAGAGACTTGCTGAAAACCTTCAGAATAGTGTTGGGCATGAAGAGAAATGCAAAATGGTTACACCTTCTTTCGTACATGATCTAGCTTAGCAAGAGAACATTTCTAAATTTCCTGCTTTCTTACTTACACGCCCCACTCATAGAAACTTTAGTATAATGACAAGGATACTCAAACACCTAAAATAGCTGATCCTATAATTTGTATTCTTCGATTTCTGAGCCAGATCTCTGTATGAGCTAACTCTATTAGGCTTATTGTATCACCCTCCTTCCACGAAAATTAAAATGCAGGTTTTTTTACTTCAATAGACCCCAAATCCACTAGGAAACTTAGGCACACACCACAGTAGATAATTTGATTAATAAAATGGCATAGCATTGTAGCAAGCAGACTTTATTCAAACAAGTTCAGTCTCAAGCACACTCTTAAGTCTACCTTGATTCTGTACAGAATATACTCAAGCCCAACTGATACACAGGAGGTTTAAATACATATTTAAATTCTTTATGAAAAGAAGTTGAGGGTAAAAGCATTATTTAATTCTAAAGTTATTCTTCAGTTCAACAGTGCGTTCCCAGGAATTTGGTTATGAGAGTTGTCAATTCCATGTTGGAAAATCACACTACTTTTTAATCCCAAAACCCCCTTCTAGGTATATTCAAGGAAGAACCATTGTCATCTTGGTACACAGGAAGAGAAAGTGTACACACTCCATCAGAAAAACAGCTTAGGTAGGCCTGCTTCACATCTCTGCTAAGGGGTTGTGCTCTCAAAGATCTGCTTCTTTAATTGTAGAGCACAGGCTCCATAGGAGTAAGTAGACAAAGCTCAGCATTTCACTTGGACTTAGCAAAAAGAAAGGGATAGATGTATGTGATAACTCCTGAAGAAATTCTGGTCACTGCTGGAAAAAATAAATCCACATAGATAAAGAGAAAAAATCAGCCCCATTCAAACTACATAATGAAAATCTGGATTACTGCTTTATAAAGGAAGACAGAATTGAGCATCTTCTCTCTCAAAGCACCACTGAGTACAAACGAGATCAAACTATAAAAGGTTCAGTCAAGTCACATTTTGAATTTCAATTGATCTTATTTGGTTGGTTTTAGTAATAATTGTCTCTGAGTTATCCTGGAAAGATATTACCTGAAAGATTTCATGTGCATTTCCCTCATGATTTTACTTTCCTGGCTTTCTTAAAGGAAACTCACTTGCAAAATTTATGCTGTATAACCTGTTTTCTAGGCTTTCACAGTGTGCACTTCCCATTAGCCTTCAAAAACTTGAATCAAAGGTCGTGTAAAAATGGGCAAATGACTGTAGTTTTCGGTTCCTTAGATTTTAAGACTGTAGCCTGAAATAAAAAACCACTCTGAAAACCCATATGAATATAAATCAGCTTCTGCTTAAGCCCCAGTTAAACCAGGCTTCTAAGTTGTGTTTTAGTGATTTTTCTCAGCAATGTGGTCAGACACACGCTCTGTATAGTTAAGTATAGTTAAGTTCCACTAATAATATACCTAAGTCCAAACAAAATAATAGTCAAGTCCAAATGAAATCAGTGTGGCTTAAAAAACAGCAGTTAAAATTTAGTGCATATTGCAGCATTTTACTAAATATACAGCTGATTAGCTTCTAAATAAATACAATTAAGCATATATGTTATTTACAGGCAGCTTACAAAAGCTCTTTACAAGTTTTTTTCCTTCAAACAACCTCTAATCTAGGATAAAACTGTCCTTGCAGAGATTTCATAAATCAAATGCTGCAGATAGTGAGAGCAGGGATGTATCAAGAAATGTATGCACTGAAAGATATCCCTGATCTCAAAACAAAAACCTCTGAAATATTTCCAGAGTGTGAGTTCTGCCCAGACGTGCAGAACAGGTGCTCACAGTTTTGTCTGAGCTCCTCTCCTCTCAAAAGCCAAATCAAACCAATCACAAAAGTCTTATTTGGAATCACAGATTTGATTTGGGCATGGTTGAGCACCTGCCAGAACCCTGTTACAAACGACATTATTTTTTAATAAATAGAAGGTGAAATATTTATTTCACCTTTTCCTAGAGCTGTCAGTTGCACTGAATACCTGCTGGATGACCTGAGATGGTGACATCGTATTCTCAGACCTGAAGGAAAAAAGTGGCAGGGAGGTGGAGCTGCAGAAATTGTAGCCTTGCCACAGAAAAGCCTGGACATTTCCAAGCAAATGGACCATAGGCATTATTCTGCATGGCACCTGCTGTTCCACCAAAGTCTAATAAAGCTGGTTCAGAGTTGTTTCTGTCTCATGTCACAGAGCCTCTCTGACCTGGTACATTTTTGTACTCAATAATTTAAACACTTCATTAGCACATTCAGTGAATGATACCCGATTGGTTAGAAAGCCACAGTGATCTATGGCAAGACAAAATGGTTTTGACTTTAAGACAACATATCCACAAGATGGGGAAGGATTCACAAGCCCCTACATGAGCAAACATAGCTCACCTCAAGAGACAAACTTCTTATCTCCAGCTTTCAAAGACCACTTTGATTTAAAGGACTCAGTGCCAGGCCCTGGTCAGAAGTCCTTGTAGAACACATTAGCTGCAGCACTGAGTGTTCATGCCTGCAATGGCCACATAAGGTTCATTACCTCTAAAGAGTATCCAAGTGCCCAAAGACACAGAGAAGCTATGGAAAAGAATAGACTGTGTAGGGGACAGATTTCCACAATTTTTCACAGCATGGGATCCTACCAGCTCCTTTTCCTTTCCCTTTCAGGTCACAGAGCTCTGCAAGCCGAGGTGGATGGGTGAGAGTGAGTTATCTCTCTGAGAGGATGAGAGCACAGATCTGACTGCAACGGAGAGACCTGTACCTGCAACCACAGCCAGCACAACGGAGAAGAGATTCAGGAACTGCTCTGAGTTGCTAGTGCATGCTGAAGTCCCAGTCATTCCTTGCAGATTAAAGCTATTGCTGCTAAACCAGAAAAGCTGTCAGGGAGAGCAGGATTGAAAAATGAGTCTCATTTACACTGGAGTGCAGTACAGAAACCCAACATTCTACCCCTCAGCCCAGTGGATAACAAATCTGAGATGTGTATGGATACAACAGCTCAGATCTGAAATCTATAGTGTTATTCTTCTTCAGTGGGGCTCATTGTCTTGGGTGGGTACATTGTTTCTTAACCCTGTTTTAAACCTGTATGTGTCCATATTATAGGTTAGTTGAAGAGAACTGGCAGATATGTACCAGAAGACAGGAAAAAGGAGCAAAGTACCCCAGCTCTTACAGTTGGCTAGTGGCAAAATGAGAAGAGAAGCCAAAGCCCACTGGAGGGCCTCTACCTGAGCTGTACTCTCTTCAAGGTAGCATTTAAGTCAACCTGGCATGGTTCTTACAAAAAGAAATGTTTATTCTGCAACTCCTATTAGGAATGGAAGAGTTATTAAATAAACTGGTAAGCAGATACTATCACACTTGTAGTAAGTGGAGCTAAAGAGCATCAGGAGACCTTCGGAGAGTTCAGAAAAATTTCTCTTAAAGAATGTCTGATTACAGCAATATTTGGGAACAGTGAAAACAGTAAGTAAGCAACCCACCAAAGGCTGGAGGATCCTTTGGGCAGCTAAAGTGAGGACATCTCTGAATTTCACAGTACAATCCAAGCAGAGTGAGAAAAGGTCCAGCATGGTAAAAACTGAATGGCACTGAGAGTTTCCATATTAATTTCACTCTGAACATCACTAAAACCGAAAGCAAACCAGAAAAGTTCTATCCTGAAATTGCTTTAAAAACTAAGCATGCTGCCAGCTACAGTACTTTGGAGCTGAAGGCCTCCAAGTGGAGACCTACCACCCAAGCTCAGAGCCCCAAAGAAGCCTGGGATTTCCAGAGTCCAAAGCTCATGGCAAATCTCATCTGAGGAAAACGTCAATCTGAATCATAGCTTTTTAACGTGAACCATACTGCAATCACTTCGAGAGAAACAAAATGCTTCTCTGAAACAAGACTGCAATTCTGAGACTAATTCCAGGCAGATCCAAAGGCTGTGTTATCCCAAATACTATGCGCTTCTGCCAAAATTTATATGATGCTTGGAGCATTGCACTTCATAATAAAATCCCCCCACAAAGCCATGTGATCCCCTTAAGAAAGAGATTGTTTATTATCTGCAGTGTCTTTTTTAATCAGGGACTTCAAGGTTGTTTATTATCTGCAGTGTCTTTTTCAATCAGTAGTAATACGTCCAGTTGACTTAACACTAGGATAGGAGAGAAAAGTAGGCAAAAAGAAAAATTGCACAGGGTAGTACAACCCATTGTTGTTGCATAACTTTGCCCTACCGCAATATTTTTCACAGAGATTTCCCTTTACAAACATTAATCATCAGGATTTGCTCTTGTTTTTAAGTGTACAGAACTGGAAGGAAATTAGTAGAGTGTGATGTAATTTTAATTGCATTAATATGCAATTAAATGTATGTCCTTGACAGAAAATGTTATTCCTATACTACTTACTGGTTTAAATATTAAATACAACTCTCTTCTTCAGAGTTCCTCTTCTAATTACACTTTTTCTTTTCTAACATACATTTGTCTTCCTAAAAGCATTTTGGAAACTAAGGACAACTTTCAGGTTGGCTGGATTCCATTCTTTTTAATACAGCCAAGTGAGATTTAATTTGAAATCTGACATCACCTTAAAATATTAATAAGATCAGGGTAGTTTTATAGCATATATTCATCTCGATGATTGAAAGGAGCTTGATAAAGTTGGTGCAGGCTTTAGGCACACCTTAAAGAGTAAAAAAATTATGTGCGAGAAATGTATCAATATGCAGATGAATCTAAATCCACAGAGAAACAAGAATAACACAGATCTAACTGAGCAACTAAAGCACAGATTTCATTGCCAATTATCATCAAAGCCAGAAACTCCTTGAAATCTGCACAAAGGGAGAGAGGTGCTGGAACTTCCTGTGAGAAAGAAAGGATGCTCTGTCCTCCCATAGGGATGTTGTGCCATACCATCCAGCTACTCGAGCAGCTCCACACACAGCTACTGCCAATGTCACACTTTCGATGTCAGCTCCCTCACTGACAAAAATTAGAGCTGGCCAAGGCCAGTCTTGTTACATCTGTGGTTCATAATCACTTCAACTGTTAGCAACTCTCTTCCTAGGGAAACAGTGACATTTCCAACCCACCCTTGTATTTAAATTGCTCCATTTTCATTCAGCTTCACTTCAGTTGCTTGGACCATGGTGGACCAGCAATTGAGAAAACATTTTTAAAGTTGTGGCACAATAAACTGTTGAATCTTAGATGTTAAGCTCCTTTTTAGAACCATACAAGTCTGAACAATAAGAGCCACGACACTAAAGCAGAGCCTGCGTGCAGGTACGGCAACATGAGAGTAGAAGGAACTTCTCTGAATGGCTAAAAGAAAAGGTAGAAAACGGGCTTTACTTTGGTTGAATCATGTATGTTAATACTTACTACTAGAAAACAACACTGAAGCCCAGAAAGGGCATAAAGCCTCGGAAATCCATGGAAACACTTACGTATCATGTCCTCAGGAGGGAAGAGGAGCTGAAACACATTTTTTTTCCTAGAATGCCGACACAGAGAGAACTGAGTTTTGGAATCTGAAAGAACGAAAATGCCTGCAGTGTTACAGTTCCTAGTGTGACTCATGAAAGCAAACTTGGCATACATTTTTTTCACAGAAATACGACCAGACCAAAAATGTAAACCTGACAGATTTATTCTTTCCAGAATATCAGATACCAGCAACGTACAACTTAGAACTGCAATAGCGACAGAAAGCACAATGCACTCAGTGCAAGACAAGAAGGATGGCAATGGCAAGTGATGAGAAATCCTCAGACTGGTAGGGTCAACCCCCAGTTCTGTATTTATTATTTTAATCGTACTGTGCTGATCCAAACCATCTTTGGAGATAATGGTGCTGCTTAGTGGTTATAAAGCAGTATAAAAGTTGTGGTTTGGATAGATAATCAAAGACTAGTAGGGGACTGTAGAGTCTTCCCTCAGTTTCTGGAGGATGGATATAGCTTTTTTGCCTGAACAAAACAGAATACTGTGTTTCTCAGGAGCTCAACAGCTATCAGCAAAACTGCACTAGTGTACCTCATCATGTTTAATTTCAATATCATAAGCAATAGTACCGAAGTTTCAGCTCACCAGTCCTACACTCCTTGCAACAAGAGGATGAAACATACTCCGAACTAACTCACAAAAGGAAAACCGTAATACCTTCCATTTCACATGTCCTGCTCCTAAAAGAACCTTCATAATGGAGCACTCCATTGTAATCGCTGTTATTGTCTCTTGTTATTATTATTCTGACTCTGCCTCATCTTTGTCACTCAAAGATCAGACAGCATGTGAAAAAGACTACAGAAAGTATAGCACGGTGCCCATTACTGCCACTGAAAACTGCTAAGGGTGCAACAGTTCTAAAGGGAAATTATTTTAAATGTCAGATTAACAAGAAAGCAATCAAATCCAGACTCTGGGCTAGCTGAAAGTTACAAGTACTGTCACATGCAGTGATGACACAAAGGATCAGAAATTCCAATATAAAAGCAGAAAGCATATTATGCAGCCAACAGAAGAAGATTAGCAAATGTTGTTCAACCTAGAATTTATTTTTTTTTAATGGGAAGTCATGGGGAAAAATAAAATGGCTAGTTGCCAACTGTTGACAATTGCTATTTCAAACACCCAAATATTGTAACTACTTTAAAGGCACTAATTGTCTAATTTATTACACGTTTATTCATTTCTTTCCTCTTGAAAAAATTCTGAGAGGAAATATTCATGTAAATGTAAGCATCCTTCAAAGTTTTCCATGTATCACTACTTCATTCTTGACACTTTAACCCACATTATTTTCAACATTTTTTGCCTGTCAGAAAAAGGGAAAAGGAAACAAGTCTTGGTATATTAAAATCCTTCAGTGGTACTCAATCCTTCTCTGCACTAGTAAAATCAACCCAAAATCACTCTAACTGCCCAAAGAAAGTAAACCCACTTAGACCACACTAGTTTTCCCTTGCACCTGTTTAAGTTCATACATAGTCTGTTGCCTTACCATTTGATAATGCAGCTACCTGACTTACTGTTTTATAAGTGGGAAAGTAAAGGTACTTTGTCTCAAGAAAATTCCTTCTATAAGCACGCTATTGCCACTGGATGTGTAAGGAAAGATCTCATTAATTTCAATTAGACATACACCAATGGACAGAATATGTTCGAAAGAGTGAGGCTATGCAGAAAAAAAAGACCATAACTCATGCAACCTCCACTTTTACAAGTTTTTACAATAAAAAAAAGCACAGCTCAAATGATCACTCTTAAAAAAGCAGACTATACGAGAAACAGCTAAGAGAACACTAGTGATTTAACACCTCAGTCTTTCTGTTCTGTTAACAACATTGATACTTAATTGATGTTATTTGTTCAGTTTTCACAAAAGCTTTCTGCTGATGTTTATCAGACAGAAGCAGATAATTCATTTATTTTATCTAGGATGATTTTTAGTTTAGCCCACCAAAGTCAGAGATCCATCCTAAAATATGACTTATTATCTAAAAGTAATGAATCTACCTCTATGCACCAGATTATTTTCTATGGAGAACTTGAAAAGTCCAAATTAGCTGAAATAAAGACAACAAGGATTCTCACCATTCCCTCCACCTTCAGTTGCCATTTACATGACTTTTTACTGAAGATAAATGCCACTACATACACTAAGAAGAAAACAGTTTCAGCATTGAATGCCTCCTTTGAAATATGTGATTTGGTACCAAGTACACAAGATCAGTTTATAGAAGCATGAGACAGTTTTGTGCAAAACTGGACAAGCCCCAGAAAATGTACTTCAAACACTACCTAAGCTTAGGTTTGTGCTTTATAATAAAAATTGCTGCTAGTCACAACCAACTATTTTAATTGTATCATAAAAGATAAAAGATAGGACCCTGTCAAGACTGTCAAAGGTGCTCAGGAATGCAATGGTAACTCTCAAAGAGCCATGAAACTGTCCATGTAAGCCAAAGCTTCTCCAATAGGTTGTCTGCTATTGGTCTATGCCCAATGCCACCAGTTTTGGTTCCCATCAGTGGACTATCACTCAGGACCGAAGATTGTGCTCAGCAGAAAGAGATCTCTGTGAGCACAGATGCCCTCCTGAACAAAGATCCAAAGCCACACACACAGGTAGGAGCCAAAGTGCCGCTGAAATTAAGATCTAGTTTGTGATTATTTATGCTCTTCTTGTTTGTGAACCTACTGTGAAGCTAGAGAGAGCCAAGTGCAAGAGCTCTGCGAGGCTAGAAGCACACACCACTCTTATTGCAGACATCCCAGACCCACATCTGCAATCAGTATTCATTAATTTAGATGCTCTGACGATAACAGAGCAAGGACTGTTGAACATCGATGCCAAAGAGCTGCTTAAGTAGTTCTGTTTTGCCTGAGAAAAAAAAAAAGTGTATGTTGTTCTATGTATTCATTAATCTATATGTAACCACTTAAACTTTTCCGTACTTTAAAGGTAAATGTCTGTACTTGTTGAATGTTCATAATACAAGGAAATAATGTAAAGACAATATTTAAAACTGAAATTTTGTTAGACTACGAAACACTTAAAAACTCTGGGAAAAAGTTCTGTAAGATTATGCCTTTACCAGACCCCATCTGGTTCCAAAAGTACGTATATTCAGTATTAAAAAATATATTTTCTCCCTCAGGAATGCCAAACACCGTTCTTCATGAATATGTATAATTAGATGTTCTCTGTGAGTGAGAAGTAGTAATTAATTCAGTGCTAAACATTACAACCTATTACTTGAACTCCATGGCAACCAACATTACCAAAAGAGAAAATGAAACTTCAAAGCCTATTTTTAAGTTATTACAGTTACACATTTCCCAAAATTTCAAAGCAAGCTTGTACTATTTTTAGATACAGACAATTTAAGTTAACTTCTCTAATTGAAGAGACAACTAATGATTTTTGCTTTTATTTTTAAAAAGGTTTGATGGCTGTGAATTACTGTTTCCATGATGCTCAGGGCTTTGAAGGCACAGAAGAGGGATGGTAGGCAATATTCACAGCACAGGGATGTAATCCCAGTGGTTTCCACAGTTTCAGACACACCGAACTCCCCGACTGCTCTGAATGACCAGGCCCTCATGTGGGGGTTTTAGGTTATGACCTTAATGCTGGAACCAGTGATTTTTACCCTTGAACACACTAAAGATGAAGGTAGGTTAAGGAAAGCCACAGAGAATCAGCATATCTCAAAAATCCGAATGGTCTGGCTTAAATGTGGATGTTTGTACCTTTGTTTTCTTCTTCACCCAAATGAAGTTGTAAGGAGCTACAATAGAATTCAAAACTTTGGCTTAGGAAGGTGGGAACAGCAAAATAAAAATCAATGACATTCAGGAAGGCAAGTTCCAGCACACAGAGAGATGTGACTGCAGATCCCTAGGAATGTTGATCTAAAGGAAAAGGGTAGCAAAGAGTGACATTTCCTTAGAGAAAGCGTAGTAGTGGCAAAAATGCAAATCATCCTCTGGGCTGAGGTAAGATAGCATATGTAGCTAGAGGACTGATTTGACTACACCTTGAACACATCCTGTACCTTAAATTCAGGTGTTTTAAAAGCACCAAGTCAGTCTGTTAAGGACAGGTAAATAGCACAGTATGAGTTGATACTTTTCAAGGTCAGGCAAGACAAGGCCATAGTCAGATGCAATTAACAAAGCATCAAGAATAACAAGAAACTGTCATATAAGTATTTTAATAGAAGAAGAAAGTCAACAAAAGTGTCTGTCTAATACTTAGTGAAACTGGGACCTTGCTTAGGGATGTCACCTAGAAAGCTCAAATTTAGAATGCCTTTTTTTGCATCATCATTTTATTCAATATCAATTAGCTCTCAATACCAGCAACAGATGGTGAGAAATAAACCCTGAATCAGGAAATGAAAAGATTTGAGAATACCTTGGTAAATCAGTCATTTTTAGTATGGTTTGGCTTTTCTTGACGAGCTGCTGAATGAGCTGCTGGAATTTGGAGGTCCTCTGGGATACACTGAAGACTGCAAATGGCAAAAAATAAAAAGGAAGAGCCACAGACTTATAAATCCAACATCGTAGCTTCAATTGAAGAACTATATCAGAATAAATAGTCGAACTGCTTGTCAATTCCTAAAACAAACCCCAAATCCAAGAAGATGAATAACAGACAGTGTGGATTTGTCAGGAAGAAGCCCCATCAAATCAGACTAATTTCCTTCTATGACAGGATAATGCCCTTTGGGGAATAGAGAAAAACAGTAGATGTCATATTGCTTTACTTAAGTAGCTTTGACTTTGATTTCATGTGAAATTCTCTAAACCAAGGTGGAAATATTAGAATACTCTAGAAATGGTTGGAAAAGGCTATGGAGAAAGAAACCATATATGGCTCATCATAAGTAAAGAAAGATGCATGTATTCAGTGATATTCCACAGGGAAGTGCCCTAAGTGTGGCATTACTGAATATTTGTCTTAATGAACTGAAGGATGGGGGGAAAAAAAGTCTGCTAAATAGCACTCATCTGGGAGGGACTTTAAGTATATTGGAAAGCAGGACTTCAAAACTTCTCAGCAAACGGGAGAATGGGCTGAAAATACTCATTGCATGTGATGCTTGTAAGCAATATAATGCTCTATACCTCTGCAGAAATAATTAGGTATATCACTACAAGTGAGGAGACACGTTGCTACAGGGAAGGCAATCTGTAGATCAGAAATGTACACATGACAAGTGTTTCATCGTACCACTGGGAAGACTAAAATCATTTTACGGCAGTGTACAAGGAGAGGTACAGCTTGTGAGATCCATGAAGTAAATCTTTCCACTCAAGAAGGTGCTAGAGCAACAGCTCAGTTTGGTGCATTGCATTTCAAAACAGGAATGACCACCTGAAGCAAGCTCGCAGGCAGAATAGTGAAGATTGATCATAGTTTCGGAAAACATGACTTAGGAGGAAAGACTGAACAAACTGGGCTTACTGTCTTGAAAAGACTGACAAAAATTTAAAAGCAGCAGCTACTTCAAAAGAGAAAGAAACAGTCTGTTCTTCATCCTCAGAGGATTTAAGTGCTGAAATGGCACGAAGAAACCCCTAAGGTTAGATGCAACAATGAAAAATATAATGAAATGAACTTAAAGATCAACAGTGCTAGAATAGGATGCCTGGGGAGGCTCTGGTGTCTCTGTTCATTGGAGGTCTTGAGGAACAGGCAAGAGATACATCTGCTTTTAGAAAATAGACACGATCCTAGGGCCTTTCAGATTCCATGAAGGACAGAAAAAGGATCCTTTGCAAGGGAGAATAACAGGTAGAGGTAACCAGAAAAAAAAAATCTGGCAAATCTTTGAAACTACTCAGTATTAGGCATGCTTCTGTCTTTACCAGAATATGGAAGGAACAGGCACAACAGCACTGCATAGAGAAGTGCTTTCTTTAACACACAAACAGGCAGTGTTGAGCGCCTTGGTGATGCCTACTGCTGCAGTCAAAGCACGTTTTGTGTGTCAGAGATTGCCAGATTAGGTTTCACTTAAGAATCAGACACAGCCAGAGAGAGAAATTTCATTAGGCACAGGCAACAGGTGAGCATCTGAATGAATAAAATGCTCAGTTACCAGGGAGCTCACACCATCTGCTGGATCGCTGATTCTGCTTCCTGAGCAAGTCAGCACTGCCTAATAGTGACACAAGCTTCTGCCTGCAGTGATCTGAAGGTATTAGCAAACCACTTCCAGCTCAAAAAGGCAGCTCTTAGGTCAAGTTCCCATCACACTTCTGTTCTTTCTAAAATATTTCTCAAGAAAGTTTAAATGACAATTTTCCTTTTCAAGATCCATTTTATCAGAGAAGAAATGACATTTGACAGCAAATGGACAAGAGTCTAAGTTCCAACAGCAGGCTACTGGATGAGAGGAGAAACCATGGAGCTCGGTAAAACTTCTGTTGATTTCCCTCTCAAGCAGACCTATGAATAACAAGTTGCAGTAATTAGTCAGGTATTTGCATTCTGCTCAAAAGCAAGACTTCACCAATAAATCTTACCAACTGAGGTTTAAAAGAATGATCAGCATTCTCTCCTTCTTCTGAGATGAAGCTATTTAGGGAACCTGGAGTTGAAAGTAATTACATTACGGATGCACTTCATAAACTAGTGAAACTACAAAGCATACCAGTCTGTAACTTGCTGATAGTCCAAGGCTGCTCCTCAGCTGATGGCAAATGGCCTGACTCCGCTCGCTGCAGGGAAGCTATGCAAGTTTAAACTGCTGATGATGTGCATTTACATTTTCATTAGACTACTGAGGAATCTCCAAAGTATGGGAGTAATCAGTCAAGGAGCACACCTGCTGAAAACACTAGGACACTGCAGTGGTTGATACTGTAATGAAAAGGAGTGAATGAAACAGTCACCTGAGTATGTCATTTGTGCTGTGAGCAGCATTTTTTATGCTTTTGTATGTAATGTTCTCACAGAGTTTATGAAATAGGCATCACCTCCAAAGTGGCTAAACCCTTGACAGTTAATCCCATTGAAAATATTTTCATACAAATGTAATGCACTGCATTCATTGGGAGATACCACTAAAATTTACCACCCAAAATTTCAGTTATTCTTACTCACTGAGGCATCCCGAGGAAAGATAAATAATATCACTGTCATCAAAGTGTTGGGGAAAAAAATCCACCCCAAAAAAACCCAGGATAAGCAAATGGAAAACGCTGCAGTGCAGAGTCTAGCACTCTGGTGGCAGTGCTGGGGAGAGACAAGTATGGCAGTGTGAGACACCATCAGGTGAAATGAGACGAAACCAGTGGGACAAGTCATGAAGGTTTTAACACCACTGTTTCTGATGTTGATTTTTACATGCATGTGACCAGCTAAATAACAGTGACTAAACTTACTTTCACAAAGCATGAAGATGAAAGCCTAAAGTACTTAACTGGGTTATAAGTGCTGTATACAATAAACACGCCAGTTTGAGAGTGACACTAAAATCTCTGAGCTGTGATATTTCTGACCAAAGAGCAGTGCACTCTCAGTGAGAGGCTACCACTTCTGTGACAAAAGCCACTGCTTTCACAAGTAGATCCTAGCTTTCAGTTATCTACTGCTACATGGGGATGTAATTGGTATGACTCAAGTTAGTTAATTTTAAGAAAAGATCTTATAGCATCAATAAGATGTCTTGTAATAAAACGCCATTAATTAAAAAATATAATCAGAAACACTGCGTGTTTTGCAGTCACATCCCTGGCCCTCAAGAATTCTTTCCCCTAAATGCTACAACTCTTCTTGCTCATTATTTTCTCTCATCTGGACAGTTCAGATGTTTAGGAAGCCTGTGCTGTGCTGTATGAGCAGCAGAGTTTTTAAATTAAAAAAAAAGGCCGCTACATGCACCATAAAGGCAGTCAGATCATGCAGCTGAAAGGGTAAGATCCTGCTCTTTCTAGTCACAAAATTCATTCTGTGTCTACCATTCTTTCTCTTACCATGCTAAAGAAATAAATCGAAACAATTAGAACAAAAAGAGTTTGCAAAAATCGTACACATGAAGGATACAGTTAAAAACTCAGGAAATGTAGATTTAAAAGTCTTACTAAAAATCTGATCTCTTGAAATACTATTTTTCTCTACTAAAACACAAGAGCTCTGCATTTTAATGCATGTCTCTCAAATAGTTCCTGATTTCCTAAATCAGTTTGAGGGTTATTTTAAGGTTAATTTGATATTCTACAGCTACTTGTGCAGGAGTGGCTAAAGCAATAAAGACATTTATGAAGTCAGGAAAAACTAAAAAAAAAATAAAAAATTCAGCTAGGCATTGAAGAATGCTCATCAGAAGAAAGACAAAAATTATATCAAGTTTCTGTTTTCTCCCTGAAACTAAAGGATGTTCGTTGATGGTGTGAGGTACATAATAAAAAGACATCCATTAACATATCACACATTCTTCTGATTCTTTTTTTGTGTGTGTTTTCTCAAATACCATGCTACAAGGTGTAGAAATAAGTGACATTTACTTAAAAAGAAATACCTTTTCCTGAAGAAAATACTGAGAATATAACAGATAGGGGAAAATATACCAATTTAAACCTGTTTGGAAAGTAATTTTTCAGTTCTCAGTTATAAAGATGATGGGCACAGAAGCCACAGAAGGCAGAAATCCTGTGTCTGCAGGGGTGGGATTTATTATTGAAGATAGTTCAGTTAACTGTCCATGTGCAAGATTGATATCTAACCATCCCCTCTGGAAAGGCCAGAGAGCCACCTACCAAACAGCTACTGGGCATCTCTCCTTTAGGTTGAGGTAGCTCTGTGTCTCCTTGCTTCCAGGTCTGGAGAAGGTAAGGGAGGAAAAGAGTTAAACAGTCAGGAAAAAACAAACCTCAACAACCAGCAGCTACACAGGAACTCCACAGCCATTCAACACCTGCTGCTGTCACAGCCTTGTCCCTTTCTGCAAGTGCCTCTTGCTTTAGAGGACTTTGGTAAGCTTTATCCAAGTTTGAAAGAGGAAGAGAAGCCTCCAAGACAAGCAACTTCCTATAAGTATGACAAAGATGAAAGGCTTGAATTAGCACTCTGAAACTGCAGAGTAGTAAGGATATAACTATTCAGTTTTCCTTTTGTTGGTATTTCCATTTGATATGATGCAGAATTAATATTTGCCCTCACATAAAAGGAAAAATTTAAGGTAGGAGGACACCAGATAAAATGCTCAGCATTTTACGATGTGCAATAGTGTTACTGCATATTAACTTTTTTAATGTAACACTGTTACACAGTTTAAATAGACATACACACCCCTGGAATTAGGAAAGCATTACTAAAGCTACTACATGACTTCTCTGCTTCTCAGGGTTGCCTGTACAACCTTAATTTTGGCCCTTTCATCCACATGCTTTATAACAGTCCTTAACTACATGTTCACATCCTCCTTTTTTAACCTAACCTTTGCATCATTCAGCACACAGAACAGATGAGGTTCACTTAATGAGCAGCTATCTATCTTCTTCCTTTCTTCTCCTTGTTCACTGTGTGACCCCCTTATCTCATTCACTGTAGATTATTCAAACTGGGTTCTCAAAGCAGGGGCAACAATTTCATAGGGTTTTGTGAGATATGTTATATTTAAGTTCTCTACAATCGGTGACAAGATTATCTACTAAAATCTAATAAATCTTGATCAAACATAAGCTTACAGTCTAAAACATGCTCATTAGTTTGCTAAATATCGGTAGACTTGCCCAAAGACAGGAACAGGCATCCCTTTCACCAAACTGCTGGTGAGAGGCACTGTCTCTACCCAAAAAAGTGAATGCACCTTTGAAGATAGGCAGGACAACGTACTGCATTATTAATTCTTCCTGACAGAAGGCTTGATGACAGTCAAGATGCAGGTAAAGTCACTGTGTTGGGGCTGGTGCAGCTTACATCTTGTGTGTGCAGCTCAGGTTTGATTCTGAATGCTGAACTTGTAACAGCATACTTTGCCCTAGTCTAGTCATTAAATGACTGAGGGGGTTCTGTCCAAAATTCCATATGAAATAACTCCCCAGGAGGCGTATACCTGTCTTGTAGCATGCCAACTCAAACAGAAGAGGTTTTGCAAAATTGTAAGCAACTGAAAACAAGTTTTTAGCATGGAAGCATGAAAGGGTGTTTATAGTCCTAGTGGTGATTTGTTAATAGTGGAGTGTGCTGCTAGCAGCTCACAGTGGGCTGATTACAGTATAAAGCACTGTGGTGAACTGAACTGTGAAACCTTCTTGGCACAGAAGCACCGATATCTAACTCAAGTAATGTTCATCTTGTCAAATAGAAATTGAATAGCTGCCATTGAGGACAGCAAAGGCAAAGGGAAAAGCAAACTACAGGAAAATGTAACATTCAGAGAGCTGAGAATGAAAAGGCAAAGCTAAAGTCAATTCAGGGTAAAGATGCCAGCTCTTGCTACATCTTGCTTGATCAGAACACCAGACAAGTAGGAGCTGAAATCTGCTCATCCTTTGCCTCACTAAGATGAAGTCTGTAAAGAATTGCAAGTCAGTCCTTGGAGTCTGAAATAGTAATGCTGGCTTCAGAAATCACAAGTTGTTGATTTTGTTGTTGTTTTAAAGCAGGTACATATTCAACAGCTCAAAATTTACATTAGCTTGTGACCTTACAGACGTACTCTTTCCTGCTTTCTCCACATAAAGGGAAGAAAAGAAAAAAAATTTAAAATAGGGAATCATTATGTCAGTAAACTAATGCCTGGCATTAAGAAAAGCAACATATTTTATGATTTTTTTCTGTGGGACATAACGCATCCTTTTTCCTAGTTAGCTGCCCTTTGTTATTAAGTTGGTTTTTGCCATTCCATACAGCTAAATATGACAGTGATGAGGTTGAAGAAACCTACTGAAAGAAGATTTAGTAGCCCATTTCTGCTGGCCTTTGGCCCTTTTTCATAAAACCCTAAACTACGTGTGTCACAAAGCAACTTGGAATAGAAGCACAGCCATTACACTTTTGAGACTGAAGTGGACACATTCATCTAGAAACATGGATGTATTTGAATCTATACCATTAAAACTCTGCCCACAGCAGGAATCTCCTGCAGCAGGGAGCCTTATCTAGGAGAACTATATTTCACATTTACTTAGATTCCAGTAGTTACAACATTGTACAATGAATTGGCTGATTTCCAAAGAATACATCCTGGGAAACTATTCCTGAAGGAATGATAAATGGATCAGTGAACTTATATTTCCATGTCAGTAGGAGGAAGACAAGCGAGAAATTGGTCTGACAGTGTTGCTGGAGTGATAAAAGGATATTTAATAGCAACCAAGTATAAAACCCAAATTAAGGATTTGAAAGCCAAACAGGAGTCAATTTGACAAATACCAATATATCGCTGTAAGTGTAAATCATCCATTACTCTCATTTGCTAGGGGAGTGAGAGTTTATCTGATTTATGCATCCTCTTGGTAAGAGACTGTGCCAAACAGCAGTTAGGATTTCTAAAGAGCCAAAGCTACTCACTGTGTGACTAATGGCAACAAGGCACTGGACCAGCAGCCTTAAAGTTTGCCGCCCACATTGCTGAAGCCTGCTGGTTAAATCAACTCTCAGACTGGAAGGCCAGAGAAGCACTGCATCCTTGTAATGCACAAGCAGACAACTTTACACCATACAGATTATAAATGTTTGACAAACTGTGATTTCTCAAGCTCTTTCAGCACAAAAGATGCAGCTGTAATGCTCTGGATATGCACTGAAGTTGGTAACTACTCCCCTCTCTCCTTTCCTGTCTCTCCTCCCAGCTTCTCCAGTCTGTGAGCAGTGTCTGTGGTAACCCAAAGGTTTTAAATAATGCAAGTGTTGAAGAAAAGGTTGTGTGCCTGGGAAAGATGGAAGTCCAACAAAGATGAGCGTGATGTGAAAGGAAGTGCTATTTGGAGGGAACAGAAAAAAATTACCTTATTGCACTACTTGCTTCCCCCACAAAATCACATATTTTCATAGAATCATCAAATAGTTTGGTTGGAAGGGACCTTTAAGGGTCATCTAGTCCAAACCTCCTGCAATGAGCAGGGACATCCTCAACTAGATCAGGTTGCTCAGAACCCCATCCAACCTGACCTTGAATGTTCCCACTGATTGGGCATCCACCATGTCTCTGAGCAACCTGTTCCAGTCTTTTACAATCCTCATTGTAAAAGACTTCTTCTTTTTATCTAATCTAAACCAACTGTCCTTCAATTTAAAACCTTTACACCTTGTCCTATTGCTACAGACCCTACTAACAAGTTTGTCCCAATCTTTCTTATAAGCACCCTTTAAATATTGAAAGGCTGCAATAAGGTCTCCTAAGAGCCTTTTCTTCTCCAGGATGAACAATCCCAAGTCTCTCAGTTTTATTTCAGAGAAGAGGTATTCTCTATAACTTGGTTTTGGGGCCCTTCTCTGAACCTGCTTAAACAGTTCTAAGGACTCCAGAGCTGGACACAGTGCTGCAGGTGGGGGTCTCACCAGAGCAGCATAGAGGGGCAGAATCACCTCCCTCAACCTGCTGGCCACACTTCTTTTGATGCAGCCCAGAATATGGTTGGCCTTTCTTGGCTGCAAGCGCACAGTGACAGCTCATGTCCAGCCTCTCATCCACCAGAACCCCGAAGTTCTTCTCTACAGGGCTACTCTTAATCCCTTCATGCCCTAACCTGTATTTATACCATGTGTTGCCCAGACCCAGGTGCAGGACCTCGCACTTGGCCTTGTTGAACCTCACAAACCCTCACATGGATGCACTTCTTGAGCTTGTACACTTTCCCTCGTATTAGTTTAAATGGGTATTTATTTGCAAAACAACCCCTGACATTGTATCAGGCTACAGAATTACCTGAATTCCAGTTGACAGGTGTGAAACCATGGCAGCATACATACAGCACAATAAAAGGGCAGGAAGCCCAAGTTTTCTGCCATCATCTTCTCCAGTCAACTGCTTAAATGACTAATTCTTGATTTTCCTTTCCTTTAAATTCCAAACACCAGGCTGCTTTAGTCATTCCATATATTATATGTACACTTATTAGCTCCCAGCTGTAAAGAGGCTTCAACAGAGCGGATGCCACTAGGTGACCACTACAACATTTTTACCTGCTGACCAGCTTACCTCCAGACAGTGCTGATATGCCAAAGATATACTCTCAATAGAGTCAGATGGTTATTTTCTATAGGGAATGCCCTTGCAGCAGGAAGAAAGGTTGTTACCTAGCACAGGTCACATTTCATAGCCTCTATTCACCAGTTAGCTGGCCTTGAAGATCCTCCCTGGCCTCAGGACCTACAACCACCATGCACCACTGTTCAGAGTCACAAGACCCCCCAGCAACAGAAGAGCTTGACCACCACTGCATGCCAGCCTGTCCTGCAAAGGGCAAGCTAGCTGGCACTTCAGCAATTCCCAACTCTCTCACACTGACAGGTAAGTATAAAGCTCTCCAAAATGACAATGGCAGAGCAGTAGGAAAGCACTCTCCTCCTAAACCAAACACCACTCTGCATTGCAATTATTTCCAGAACAGAATCTACCAAATTCAGATCCTGCCCTGGCCTTCTTGCAAAGCATCTGACTTGTCTTCTTGCAAAGCATCCAGTCCCTCTCTGCTCAGTTGGCACCAAGAATCAGAACTTGATGTTTGATTACTTTTCCTCTTCAGTCAAGGGAGGTAGCCAGAGAACTAGAGCTTTTGTATCTATCCAGAATACATTTTTATCTATTCAAATGGGTGATCAGGAAACTTGAATAGTACAAAACCTTAAAATGGAGAAAACACAGAAAGTCAGCACCCACACACAAACCAATTTTAATTTTTTTTTTTTTTTAAGATAAAGTTCCAGTAAGTATTCATGTATGCTGTATTTTTTTCAGAAAAATTGATAAAAGGTATTCAAGAGACAAGTAGTATTTCATTGCTCAGAAATCCATTCCATAATCCAGAAGAATAAATTTTACTCTTTTCCATATTTATTCAACAGCCTTCAGGAGACAAGTTCCTAGGTACATATTTGGAGAGCAGCAATTCTTTGCTGCTTGTTTTGCTCTCTTTTGAGAAGGTATTATGGAGTGAGAGGGGGAAAATCACTGCTAATTATTTCCCTTTCTGTTTGTTTAGCGATTCCCAACTGGGAATTGCATCTACAACACACTGCTCTAAAGACTGCATGTCTTTACATAAGCAGCATGGAAATGGAAATGTGTGGAGCAATAGGCAACTTGGTTTCCTTGATAAGTTGAATCATAAAATGGTTCATGTCACTGCAGAAAGCTTTATAGGCATCATAAGAGACTTATTTTTGATAAGAATTGTCTTTCATCATTAAGGTTTATGCATGAGAAGGAGGCAAACCTTATACGTTGCTTCTGTCTGGTTCTCCTTCTGCTATCTAGTTTGGGGAGTGGGAACACTACCTCCAAAGATTCCCCACCCCTGCGAGATAGGATATTAACATTTTTCATGAAATTCACTAAAGAGAGTTGGATTTTGAAAAACTTTTCTTGTATGGGAAGAAAACTGTAACAAAATAAAACTCCCCCTCTAATATTTACTCAGACTACATGCGGCTGAACTGCCTCCGAAAACTAATGGGATTTTTTTTCCTCCCTGGGATTCAGCCTAGGACCGAGAGGTAGCATGGATGGGTGAAGTAGGTGTTTGGGAGCACTGTCTTTCTCCCTCTTCATACTGTATAAAGAGGGGACAAAACTACAGGGAACATGCCTTAAGATACTGCACCAGACAACTGGCATACACCTGAGGTAAAATGAAGGCCTGCACCAGTCAGGACTGCAATGCCACAGAAAATCCTCCGTCAAGGTTTCGTTTGGTGGTAGAAGAATGGTCCACTGAAGCACATTCCTTGAACTGCTACCTTCAAGCAAAAAACTCTTTTGTTCAGTTATATCTCTATCCATATCACAACAAGCTTGAGGCATTGCTATTAATTTTAGTGGCCCAATTAGATTTTTGAATTCTGCAACTTGCCTGAAATACTCATGTCTAAGGGGAAAAAAAAAAGGAAATTTTATAGTAGTTATAGCTAAACACATGTTTAAAACAAAGTAAAAATAAGATAATGAGCCCACAAACTCTAGCAGAATTTGGATCCAAAATAACATTAAAACTTAATGGGTTTGTGTCACTGTAGAATCCATTTTCAACCCAGGTCAGAAGCAGCTTCTGAAATGCTGGGCTGGGTTTGGTGAGCTCATGGAGAGGCTTCTTTGGTTATTGGAAACCAGTCTGCAAACTGTGAGTCTGCTTACAAAGCCCACAAAAAGAGGCCAGATTCTCCAGAGCACATGACAAAGGAGTGTAGGTCCAGGGAGCCAGCACAGCAGTGCATGGTTATCCACTCGTGCAAGCACTGGTGTCTCCATAAAAACAAGATGCAGTTTGAGCTTTTCCATGCAGAAACCTCATCTGTCCTGCGTATATTTTTGGTGCCACCCCTCTGAATCTCTCTGCCATTTTTGTCTCTTTCTTTTCTTCTTGATTATAAGGTACAAGTCCCTATGGTATTTTGGGACTGGATTGATATCCCATGAAGTCTTTCACTGATTGTGAAGCTTTCCTAAATGACAACTCATAGTATCTTTTCCACTTTCTGCCTATTTACATTCATTTTAGTTCTTGTCTGCAGAAGGATATGCACATGTACAGAATCCATACCAAAAGCCTTGGAAGCAACTCAACATTTCGTCTTCTTGTGGCACATGCTTTCATTGAAGTAAGGTGTTTATTTAGGTCTAACTTTCCAGGGTGAGAATCATCTGTTCCTTCGGGCCTAAGCAGGCTACACTTAGCTGGTTATTCCCAGTCATGACTTTAACTACAATGTCAAAATGAACCTATTTCACAAGATCAGTTCCTGGAATGACAGGAACAAACACCAGTGATTATAAAAAAATATTCTGAAAGTATGCCACCACCATTGCAAAGGCAAACAGTTATGGATATTTGGGTACCTCAGCATACTAATATTAGTTTGTGCCCTCAGCTTAGACAATTTACAGGTCAGAGAGAAAAAAAATCTATCCTAAAATAATTTGTATTTCACACTTGTGGCTGTGATAAAAACATCACGTGAAACACATCTTCTTGCTCATACTGTGTATTTGATGTATCTACCCAAAGTGACATGTCTGTTTTCACCTTGCAAAGAAACAATAAACTTCAGTATCAATCTAAACCACTGCAGGATGCTCATTCTAGAAAGTGAACTTCATCTGAGAAATCTTACCTTTAAGGCTACTAAATGACTATTATTTGTAAGACATTGGTTGGCATGAAGCCACAGGATTTGCAATTAAAATATGCAAAACCAGAGTGGAATAGTGCTGTGTGTGTAAATTATGCATGTTTCTTATTAAATCAAATCCTTTTACCTCCTCTTCTCCTCCCCTCCTCCGGTTATTACACAACTTGTCATCTCTTATTTACATGCCATATGATACACAACCCAAATAGAGAGGGCAAACATCCACAATATGTGCAGCAAAGGGAGATATTTGCATTTAGGACATGAATATGCATTAGGAGGCAACACATTCCAGATACATATTTTAAAAGTGAGACTGTTTATTTTGACAAGCTTATTGCTAGAAATGCCACTACGTGCTCCCCCATGCCTCCCTGCATGAGTTGGTGCTCTGACTGAATACACAACATCCATCCTAGAAAGAGCTAAGATCCTGCTAAGCCAGTTTTGAAGCCATGGACTAATATGGAAGTCACAACACTGGCAGGTGGAAGCAGAAAATTCTTAGGGACAGAGGGAGAATCCATTCATAGCATTCTCTCTTTTCTCCTCCTTTATTTTTCTTTCTCCTCTGCTTGATGTAACTCATTTTCTGTGAAATCAGAGAATTTCTCTGAAAAACTGTCATCTGCTAGAAAAAAAGTACCACTTAAGAAATTAGCATTGAAAAAAGATGGCTTTTTTTTTGAAATCAAAATGGGAAATCAGCCTTCAAGGGAAAGAAGATAATCCCTATTTTCCTTTCTTTCTTTTTTCCCCCTCTGTTTTTGTCTCTGGCTTTCTCTCAAGCAAATGGGTAAGGCCTAAAAAGTTAAGGTTATTACATGAGATTTAAGTAAATTTTACTCAGTCCCTTTTATTTGACAGATACTTGTATAACCTTGGACACTCACTTGAATCACCTGTTCCTGGAGCCTACATCTATATAAAGAGCACAACAGTACTTGTCAGCCTCAAAAGCTTTTACAAGTATAAATGAACTGATAAACAAATGTTACATGAAGAAGTACATAAGTTAGACAGATAAACAGAAAGACAAGCCTTCTGAGTCAAGGCACTGAACTCTAGAATCCAGGCTCTGCCAAGACCAGTTTTAATTCTCAATTCTATATAATTCTCAGTTCTGCATCCACTGGTACAAAGAAGTGATGCTTACCCTCCTCTCTAAAATGCCTGAAGGAATTAGACAGTTTGGGACATAGCTGGACAGAGCTTAGATAGGAGATGGCTTGCCCTTTTTTTTAAAAGGGAAACGTCAATTTTCTCATTACATTTTTCAAACATTTATACAAAATTATAAAAACACTCAAACACATATTTCTCTTTCAGCCAAAATGTTACAACATATGGCTGCTTGCAAAGCACTCAGTAGTTCTCAAACATACAAAGAGAAGTGTTTTCCTCTCAAATATTTTAAGATTGCAGCTTTCTCATAAATCTCTGCCTCATAAATCCTTGTTCAGGATTTTGCTAACACTTTGTGAAATGCATGAAAAAAACCAAATATTCTGTTTTCTACTCATCTGCTTTGTTTTTCTTTCACTTTGAGTTGATATAAACTTAGAGTTCCTACTCCTCTCTACATATCTATATGAGGTTTTTTTGCAGCTTTGTCCAGAGCTTCTGAGCAGCTGTCTAGAAGCAACAGTTAAAGCAGTCAAATATGGAAGGCTTTGAGCAATGGGACATGTAACATTCACCAGAATGAAGGAACTGAAGAGGTGTGCAGCAATTTCTCTTGTGAGAACCTAGAGAAATTGTCAGGTGTACCAGATTATAAGGGCTTTGGTTTGGTTTTGTGTTTTGGGGTTTTTTTTTTGTTTGTTTTTTTGGCCACATAAAACATCACAGACATCCATGGTGTTTTATGGAAACAAACTGACAATCTACTGCGTGAGGTTCACGATACAAGGTTTTTAGTGGGTTGATTTTATTTTATGCCAGATGAGATTTAGAGAAGGACTGCTATTGGAAAGATATGGTTTGCATAGGAATGCAACTGAACCGTTATTTGACACGCAGCGACATTATATTCACAGGCTTTTAAAATATAAATTCTGAAAGGCTGATTGCCTGATCAGAATTCAATAGACTACACAGAAGTTCAGATAAATTTATGGAATCATAGAGTCATTCAGGTTAGAAAAGACATCTAAGATCACCAAGTCCAACTGTTAACCCAGCACTGTCAAGTCCACCATTAAACCTTCCACTAAGCACCACCTCTACAGGTCTCTTAAATACCTTCAGGGATGGTGACTCCACCAGTTCCCTGGCCCTCCTGTTACAATGCTCAATAACCATTTTGGTGAAGAAATTTTCCATAATATCCAGTTTAAACCTCCCCTCGCACAACTTGAGGCCATTTCCTCTTGTCCTATCAATTGTTATTTGGAAGAAAAGCACTAATTTGTGCTATTTAAACTTTCTGGCCACCAAGAGAGAAATGTTGTGCTATCATGTGTTGAGCATTCTTAAGAGAATAGCTGGACTTCAGAAAATTTGGATCATGACACTGATTTCATACATACCTTATTGTGTCTTTTGTTGTTCCGCCTAAGGAGTTTGAAACTATGTCTGATACTAGTTTTAATCCATCTGAAATTCACTGATATTTGCTTTCCTGATCCAGAACAAACAGTATAAAATGCAGCCAATACCAGGGACTTTTGAATATATCAAGACACAAGAGCCAAAACTACCAAACCAGAAGACAACGTAACAACTCAGGAACATCTTCTCTCTG
Organism: Manacus candei; assembly: GCF_025592945.1. Lineage (NCBI taxonomy): Eukaryota > Metazoa > Chordata > Aves > Passeriformes > Pipridae > Manacus > Manacus candei. The sequence continues at coordinate 3,186,927 of NW_026138074.1, read as the reverse complement.
TAAGTTATGAATTCACAACTAACAGTAAAAATGTTTGTCTTAGTTTGCTAAGGAGGGTGGGTTAGGAAAAAAAAAGGAACTAAACCCCTCCAGGTTATTATAACTTTGAAATTAAGAGGCTTCATGTGAAAAGGTGTGGAAAAGGAAAATAGCAGCTCTTTATTAACACACACACACACACACACACACACACATATATTTATAACATGATGTATATGATGTAGCTTCACAGGTTTTCTAGTGGACAGAAAATACTCAGGGGAACATCACAATTAATTTTGTGAACCAATAAGAAAGGCCACAGGGTGACACAATCCTATCTTGCAGATACGCAATATTCCATTCTTTTTTATTTCAGTCTTTTTTGCAGTACCTGCAGTTCTGTACACCACAGTAACAGAAATCCTTCTACAACTTTTGCTGAATCACATATTTTTATATTATACCCTGTACCACATGCCAAAAAAGAGAAATGGAATTACCTGAAGTACCATAAAAATAGTTAAGGAAGTCCATAAGCTTTCAATTCTTCTTTCTGGCCAAAGATAATGAAAACTGCAAGCTTTCTTACAAACCTGATGTACAGAATCTACTGCTACAGTCAATTAGACTATCAAATTAGACCAAAACACATAAGTATATCCTACAAGGAGAAAATCTTATGCGTATAGCAGGGCTGCCTGTTACATAATCTCAGGATAAGAAATAATTTTGACATAAGAGACAAATAAGGTAAGGAGAACAAATCTGTTAATGTTACAAGTCTCTTACTGTTACTTTCTCAGAAAAGAGAGGATCAAGTGGTAGCACTTGTCAATATCTGCAATAATTGCTCAATTTTTTTCAAGTTTTTCTGCAGGGAAAAACTAAACTACCTAAACCCAGATGAGCCTAACCCACCCCAGGTCTGTTCTTCCATACAGCACCAGCAATTTCCTATCCTCACTTCTCAAAAGCTTCAAAAGGCTTGTGCACAGCCACAAGCCGAACCTGATCCAGGAAACAATCTGGCATAGTCCACAAGAAATCAAGAACATGCTCTTCCACATGGTTACTGAAACTGGGTCATTTCCCCACAGCAGGACACAACAGGGTGATGCTTCTCACAGAGAGGAGCAACCCTTTAGAGACCAAGATGCAAACCAAGCCCCAAAGGACGTGCCACCACTTGGTCATTCAAAGCTACTGCTCTGCAAGAACTAGTAATTGTTTAAGGGTGAAAGCAGTCCCTCACTGAAGGAATCCCTAAAGTAGTGGACTTGCCACAAATCACATGGTCACAGAGAAATGCTGCCCGTTGATGAAGCTCAATTTGAGAAAGCCCCTTAGCTAAAGGAGAACTTCCTTTCCACAGTCAATGGGATACCACTTGAGTCATGCACACTGAGCTAAGAGCATACAGAAATGTTTGCAGGATCAGTATCAAACAACCACATTCCTCTTCAAAAGCTCTCTATATAAACTGCAGCAAGATTCACACCAATTATATATTTCATGACTAATTATTCTAATTAAACTGACTGGTAGCACATTAGTGACTCAGACAGAAAACAAAATATTCAGACTTTACGTTCTCCTCCTCCACACTCCAGTGAAATCTCTAATGTATCTTATGATGTTTTATTTATCTCAACTCAAAGGCAAAAATACACAGAGCTTTTTGGAGAAAAAAATTATCAGCTTCCTCCAGTCTCTTATGAGAAATCCAGCCAGTATAGGGAGATGGTGATGCTGTTTAACATCATGCTCACTGTTTCACAGTTCCAGTTTATAAAATCTCTCTATATTGTTGTACGCTTCCCTGCACCATCTCTGAGATCCACCACAAGTAGTTGCAACCTGTTACCATGAGTTGCCTGTTTGCAGCTTCTTACTGTATTGCAACTACCATATTATAAAGGTTCTCGCTGGTGGTTCACATCCCAGGGAATTTCCAGTGACTCAGTGACTCACTGCTAGAGCCCCAGCTGCTCACAATCCCACCTGTGTAGGTCCATAAGGGACTGAGTACTCTATGGAGAGCTGGAACGAAAATCTCTAATCCCTGTACTTTGGACACCTACTATGTCATGTTGAGAATGGACATCGCCATGTTTTTGTCATTTTGAAAATAAAGCTAACAAAGAACATGGCTGTCTTGTGTCACTTTGTATGAGTAAAGCATCATTACATCCCTCTCTTTGCATAGGGCTTTCCAAAATATCCAGAAAGTCTTCATTACAGCGAAGACTTGTGGTTCAAAGCCAAGTGCTTTCCAGAATGGAGACTACCTGTGCAGCCACAGTGTCTCTTTTTGCCTGTGAATAATGATAAGCCTTTGTTACATGATGATTCCCTCCCTCCCTTCACCTCACTCCCACAAGTCTGCCGTCTCACATGGGGCACAGGGCAGACCATGCTCCCAGATGGAGTACTGAATATAACTAAAGCTTTTTTTCTTCCCTCCACACTCTTTTACCCTGGATAAACCAATACACATAATTTACTTCAGTGCTTATGAATGTTTTACTGATGAAAATACTTTCTTGAAATGCTGAACAGATATGGTACAACTGGTGACTTTATGTCTGTATTTATTTTTCTTTTGAAACTTTTAAATGTCTTCCCATTGACCTAAGGAACTTCTTCTATGCATAAACGGAAGAGAAAAAATACAGGAAATCAAATGTCTGATAAATCAAAAGAGTCTAGATTCATTTCTTTGTCTGGTTGGTATTCTTAAGATCTCTGGCTTTTCAGGACCAAGAGAAGATCATGATCTGCAGCTAAATGTGACTGGGAATTGGAAGTACTTCAAAATCTGAAGAGTTCAGCACCGCGCTGTTCAAATCAATTCCTCACCAAGTACTCAAACAAAATAATAAAAAAGAAGAATTTAAATTACCCTACAAGGTGCTGGCCCAGAGTTCCAATTGCTTCTAAAATAAGATCCAGGTGCTCTTAAAAGTCTAAAGCAGCTTTTAATTTTAAATTGCTCTTCACTGCATGTGCCACGAATGATGATCTTTAAAAAGCTTGTCTAAATCAAAACACTCCATATTGCAGGATAATTGGTTTTAAAAAAAAAAAAAGCTGCATGAAGATAGCCCCAGCCAAGTTAAGTAACAAGCCATGTTTAATATTTTCTCTAAGCAAAAGATAACAAAAGATAACTAGGTATGCTTTGCTCTCTCTGTACTTCAAATAAAAACTTTCACTCCAAGGTAAGCTACTAGATAATTTCAACTGTGTCAGACTTACTACTACTCAGAGACCTATCGTTATGATTATTTTATTGCAATGGCACCTAGAGACCTAGGTAAGATTCTTACTACTCTTTGCAAATAAAACAGAAGATGTATTTCCTGCCCCTAAGAGCTCGTAGCTAAGTAGTTTATAAACACACACAACAGCATGGCAAGCAATTGGGAAAAAAATTCACCAGAGCAAAAAGACTACCTTAGGTCTGAGTTTGCATACATATATTTTTAGAATAAAACTGCAATTTGTGAGATTGGATATAAGGTCCCTGAAAGGGTTTAAGAGACCACCTTTAAATGTGATGGTGAAGAATATGTCCATCCCACCTAAACCTACTGAAATCTGCCACATGAAACATCACTGCAGACACATCGTGATCTTTTACTTTCATAGGGAGGTATTGTAACTTCAGCCAAAAAGGCAGGAGTATCAACATGGAGAGCATCCATCTGTGTACAAACATCAGTGAAATACAATCCCACCTGAACTATGTGCCAAGATTTGGGTCCTATAAGATTATTGCACTGAGAATGAAAACAGGAGAGAAGCATAGAACCCTTTAGGTTGGAAAACATCTAAGATCATTGAGTCCAACCAGTGACCTAACACTGCCAAGTCTACCACTAAGCCATGTCTGAAGGACTTTTAAATACCTCCAGGAATGGTGACTCAACCACTTCTCTGGGCAGCCTGTTCCAATGCTCAATAACTGTTTTGGTGAAGATCCTTTTCCTAAAAGCCAACCTAAACCTCCCCTGGTGTAACATGAAGTTATTTCTTCTTGTTACCTGTAAGAAGAGATTGACACTGAACTGACTACCAACTCCTTTCAGATAGTTGTAGAGAACAATAAAAGTATCTCAGCCTCCTTCTTTCCAGGCTAAGCAAAACCAGTCCCCTCAGCTGCTCCTCACATGACCTGTTCTCTGCAACAGGGTAGCATTCTAGAGTTCTCTAAAGTCAGGAAGCTTTGATGCAACTATTTTAAAACATTCACAAAGAAGTCAAATGAACAAAATTTTCCTTCCTCACAGCCATAGATGTTCTTCAAACTAACCTCAGATCCAAAAGCCTATTCTCTAGGCTTCTCTAAGGACCACACTCTGCTGCTCTCCAGGCTGTATTAAAGTTTCCATGCTATGGGGTTTTAGATACAATCTCATTTAGTGTCATTAATGTCTGCTGCATCTTATCTTGCTCTCCCTCTTTCTCACATTCAAACATACACACCATGCCCAAATAAAACTAAATTGAGCCCTTGCAGCCAGATCATTCAGGACTTTCAGTAACTCCATGTTGGGGCAGAATGAGGTTTCCCAGACCTTTGCTGGTCACAAAGTAAGGTATAGTCTGGGATTTTGGATACTGCCTGAAGGCAATATGGAGCTGCAGGGAAATAAAAAATAATGTTATGAAAAAGCTCAACCAACTGCTTTCAGAATAAACAAATCCATCATATACATTTCTCTTCAGTACTATGTGACACAGACCAGCTCTCTTTTGGATTTCATGTTGCAACACCAACTTCTGGCACAAAGCAGATTTCTGAATGACAAACACAGTATGTAACTTGGTCAGCAACCAACTTCTGCACACATATTATATGACCACCTCCTTTTCAGCTTTTCCTCTCCACATTTGTAATGAAAGGGAAAGGAAAAGGCAGGCAGATGGTCAGTAAATTATGTATTCTCACCGCAAAGATCCCCAGGAGTAGCCAAATTATACAACAGTTCACAAGAGACATTGAGATAAAAGTGTAGGCTCTTTAAATAGACCGACCTCCAACTCCAGCTGAAATCAGCAGAAAAAGCAGAGCGGTACAATGAAAAGGAGGAAAAAATAATTAGCCCACATCAGCTGTGCTCCAGTCAAATGGATAAGAGCACATGGCTGCTTTGAAAGTGGATACTCAGATGGAAAGACACATACTATGACAATGTAAACTCTGTGAACTTTATCATTATGTCAGAATCTTATTTAAAAATATTCCCAACTGACACAATTAAAGTGCATTCAAAAAGAGTGACTTCCTTGGTTTCAAAATTAACTAAAGATGTTTCCTTGAGGTTCTTAGTATTACTCTTCTAAAAATAACACAAACACAAATTGCTGATGGCCAGCTTAAAAGAGTATATGTACAGCTCTTCTAAATTAGAAAGAAAAATTTCAGGGCTTTGAATGGTTCCTTAAAGTGCAATAATGGGAATTTATAATGTATATTCCTGTGCAGAACAGGACAGACACAAGCATGGTAGCTGACAAGCCCAATATAAGCTGGAGACATGCAAATACAGTCTTAGAAGAGCAAATGCCACTGTCAGTAAAAACAGTTCCTGCATCCACGTGGAACCCAAAGGGCAGCCAGGGGATTAAGGCTGTTGAAACTAGTCCAGTTCACTTGGCAGTGATACAGCATAAACTTTTCAGTTTACCTAAGTTACAAGGCTAGAGCAGACTAGTCAGCCCTCAAATAGCATTTAAAGTTAAATACAAGAAGATACAATGATCATCCTAATGTTTCCCTGAAGAAGCATATAGAAGTGATGTAGTGCACTTGGTTCTACACCAGCAGCTGGTTCTGCACTAGTGGCACTCATGAGTTGGCTGGTGCAATAGCAAGGCAGTGAGTTTTTCCAAATATTTGAAAAACAAAAGTCTCAAACCTCAGATTTTTTTAATCGATTTTTTTTAATTGAAATTGAATTGAAAAACAAACCTCAAAATGCTGCGATTAGGTTTATCATGACAAATTCAGATTACCACAATGGATGGTTTTCTGCTTCAAAAACACAATATCCTGGGTTGGTGGTGTGGAATAAAATTGAGCATCTCAAAAAATGGCGAGATTTACCTCAGATAGTTGCAGTTAATATTTTATGATGAATTTCAAACTAAATTATAAAGAAACTGGCTGAACAATACACTGTAGGTCTTCGAACACAGAAATTATTTATAGGGAGTTTATAGGGAGCTACAGCAATGATTCCAGTTCCAATGACTTACATGTTTGAGAGGAGACTGTTGGGACAAGAATTGGCTTATCACATATTTTTATTTTTCCATCTTTAAGCATGACAATTTGAACAAAAGGCAGGTAAATTCAGACAGTTCATCTAAGCAATTTACACCCAAATAGTAGAGATTTTGCATGGATTGTCCATAGTGCCCTAAAATGTTCTTAGCAAGTAAGCAACTTTGTAGAGCCAAGATTGGTAAAAGCATTTTGCTTTGCTGTCAGCAGCAGTGGCATGGTGGTAGTAGCAGCCACTCCAAGCCCTCTGCCAGTAAGGGGATTTTTTCAGCCCTCTTGCTTTGCTTCTCTTCAGAGACTACTCCTACTAGCAGTTTTGGAGAACACGAAGAGTAGTAAAGAAACAAAACCAGAAATCACTGCATCATTACTTAGATGCCATCTTAGCTTCCAAAGAGAAAGTGTGAAACACCTAAAGCAAAGCTGAAACAAAAGCACAAGAACACCATTTCAGGCAGTGAGGTGGTCTGCAGACTGTGAGCTGATGGGCAAAAAGCACCTTTTTTTGTCATGTAAGATTCAAAGGAGAAACCTACTTTTCATGAAGCTGTCACTGCTTTTATAAAGGGAAAGCAGGTCGGAAGGGAGTAATTTACCTAGAAATACACTCTGTATTCTGCTTTGTGTATGCTCTGAGCACCCACTAGCATCACATACAAGAGGAACATCACAAACTGTGCAAGAAGTCCCAATGCAGGCATATGCAGATAGTTGATGCAATGTGGATCTGCTTGGATTTTTTGTTTTTATATGCAAAATTGCAAAGTTCTCAAGGGGAGAAAGAAAAATAAAAGTCAATTCATTCAATTTTTGAAAAAAAAAGGAAAGAAATCAGGCAAAACCTCAAAAAATATCTGTTGAGATGAGGTCAGTACATCTGTATGGAAACGTAGTTTGGACACTTCAATTCTCAGTTAAATTTCATGGAGTCTGTATTCTGGCCTGATTATTACAACACAGCTAGTGCAGTATATTTTAAAGCTACTACCAAACATGAGGGAAGATGAAAAACAGCAGTTCCAGTGAAAATGCTTTTACTCTTCCTTTGCATAAACTTGAACTCCATCAATTCATACCAATAGCACATTACTTTGTTACGTACTGGTTTTAAACCAAATCAGCTTAAGGAACTTGGTACCCATGGTCAGTCAATATTTGAATGTAAGACTTTGCAAACATCCCCAGTAATTCAGACTGTTTTTCTAAATCGCTTGTTCTCAGAGTTTCATAACTGCTCTTTCCCTTCAGCAAAAGATTTGTATTAGGCCCTAAAACCCCTCACAGTAAAAGCAGAAGAGGCTCAAGCTGCTGACAATCTCTCGGTTTCATTCTGATGCTGTAAGTTAAGAATCAGTGTACCAAATCAATCAAGTGAATTATCTACTTACAAAGAAGCTCCAAAGATTCCTGTTCACTGTAGGTTTATCATAATCTGTCAGACTACTAAAGTCAAGTCAGGTTTAAAATCTGTCCTGGAGATGTGTGAAGTTTGTGTATCTGTAATAAATAGCTCATGAGAGGCAGGTATATCACTGAGGTAATCTGAAATGTGCATCTGCCTGCCCGTGATAAAAGCAGCCTTAGACTCTTCATCCAAGTTTAAAATATTAGGTATCTATGGATAGATAATTAAACTGCAGGGAAAGAGAGTAAAAGAATTCTTTTTTTTTTTAATGTTGGGCTGCTGGTGGCAGTGTAGCAACTCCTCTCATACAGAACCAGTATTCAATATATGCTTAATGACAAATGTAGTGATAATGCATTCCCCCTACTTCACAGATTTGGGCTATATTTCCATAATGTCCTATCTAAGGTTGTTCAGCCACATGATCTACTGGTACTCTGTGCTACTGCTTCATCAGGAACCAAAACTTTTTTTTTTTTAAGTAGCAGCAGAATTTCTCTAATTATTTCACATATTTTTATCATCTCTATGGTTTCCTTTAGCTAGTGAATGCCTCTGAAAAAGCCCCTCTGAGGATCTATATCTGCAAAAACCTAGTACAGTATTGCATGAGAAAACACATCCCAGCTTTTATTTTACAATCTTCCTGAGTGAAAGGGTGAGATGTAGAGAACTCAAGCTCTTTCTTCAACTCATCCTTCATGGTCGTCAATTCTTATCTTGACCTGCAAGGGAGCCATAGCTAAAGGATTTCCACCATATTCATACATCCATATCCAGTCTTACAGACTGTGACAGACAACTTCTTGTCTATTCTATAAACATATAAATTGTGACAGATTAACAAGTCAGTTATTCAGGCTTAAGAAGGAGTGAGAGCACTGTAAAACCTTCCTTGTCCTGATATCCTCCTTAGGTAATTTCAAAAACATTTTTAATGGTCTCTTCTTTCTTCTTTTTTTTATCTTACCCTACTCATACAACAAAACTACACGGTTTGACCTGGTTAAAAAAGTAAATATTATAGAAATTTTATTTAATTGTATATATACATACGGACTGTGTGTGTATATACATGACTGAGAACACTGTTTAAGAGTCATGGATTTCATAGAAAGTAATCCAGAGAAAAAGTTGTGAAAAGTTAATGAAGCATGAATTGAGAACTATCAAATAAACAGTATGGCTAAGGGCCGTATTTGCAAGAATGTCTTAGGATGATTAGAAATACTGATGAAAGTGAAATAACAACAAAGAAATACCTAGAACTAGATATTTGGGGGGCAGGGAGGAATTAATACAGCTGGCCTGTTTCTGAGGGAAAAAAAAAGGTTTTATTGTTAAAAAGTAAAATATTTTGTCAGCAATAGTATTTTGACCAAATGTCATAAATAAAAGAATAGACAAAAACTCCTCTCAGTTGTTTCTCAGTATTTCATGTCTGCAATCAAATTATTCAACAGTTAAGACAGGCAAAGTTTTCAGGTAGCTGTAAATCATTCAAGATGTTTCTACCAGCAACACTACAAAATGTTTGCAAAGCCAGAGAGAAATTTGACAACTGAGCACCCATCCCAGTCCCCTCCTTCACAGGTACAAATGGTGTATAGTGCTACTTGCAAACACAGACATGCACTAATTGAAGATGGCTGATGGAGTACGGTTGCACAGAAATTGTTCACAGGAAAGGAACAGAGTTCCTCAATCATTTCCACAATCCCTGATCCACTGGACACTGAAATATGATGTAAACAGGTATAGGTCATTCAGATTTTCATCTAAGCTAATACAGTATTGAATCAATTTTTAAGCATTTTTCCTAACATAGAAAAATGACTATGTGATCCCACAAATCTTTTGATTCCTTCATTTCCATGGCTCTCCCAGTGGCTGATTTACCAGGCAGAAGGCTCCTGAAGCTGGCCCCAACAGTAGATCTTCCTGTTCCAGGTCACAGGATCAGGAAGAGACCATGTAGCTTTGACCACCTCTCACATCTAAGTGCTCCCTCCTGACTTCCCAGAAGTACACTCAGTTTTATTCATTTATGTAAACTATGAGAAAAAAACTTCTTCACTCTCCCATGACTTGAAGACAACAGATCTGAAGAGATTTAGTTGGACAGATAGAGAAGTCAGCCTCCAGCTCTGATAGAGAAAGCAGTCAGCCCAAATATCACCACTCTCAGTAAGAAAACAGATTTCTACTTTCTTTCCTTTGCATGTGCATTACGTTTCACTAACTGCACTACAGAGGCAGAAAATGGTGTTTGAACTAGTGGAATAATATGGTATTTCATATATATTGACTCAACATGACAGTATTTGTCTTCAGTTGAGACAATCTGTCTCATTCAAATGAGTTCAAGTTTAAAGATTGCTGATTTAAAAAGACAGAAAACAAAGTGCTGTGGCTATCTTTAAATGCTGAAACAAGAAGGAGGCTCAAAAAACCCTAGCCATGATGGATAAGAGAAAAGCAAGAAAGAGTTATTATAAAATGAATTTAAAATAAATAGGCACTTATTACTACCTAATACAAAGAAAAATCTCATCAAAACCTAATGATGTCATATTTCTGAACTAGGCACAGGAGGAAGAAGTTCTCAGTACCAGCTTCTAATCAAATATTTGCCAACACAAAAAATTTACAGCCCTTAGTTTTCAGACTTCTAACTTTGCATAAGTAGTTGGAAAAGACCTGGGAAAGGAAGAGAGCTCTCTTTCTTTTTAACAAGAAGGTTAATATAAAATGTAATTCCAGATTTTGAGTTTATGCATACATATTTGTAAAAATGAACTCAGTGTATTAGGGGCTGGACAGAATACTATGAAGGATGCTCTGTAGGATACAGAGAAAAACTTAATAGGAGATTCCCTTCATGTGGAGAACTTTTCTTTTTCCTGAAAGAGTTAATGACAGAAGGTCTTCAACAGACAAACCCTTGGAAGCTGCCTCCAAAATATTAACTCTTGGAAAGTAAGATATCCAATTATATGAATTCAGGCCAAGAACAGACCAATATAAAATATTCAATTAGCCTGCAGCCTGACCCCACAGATTTCCAATGGTGCTTGAAAAACATGAGTTCTCTTTGACAGTTACACCACACAGAAATACTTCAAGGATATGTACCAGGAAGAGAAAGCAGAAGCTAAAAGCAAATCTTGGCAGCAACAGAGGTTACCAAGTAAGCAAAGAAACACTTATTAGCATCAACCTAGACTTGATGAAAAAGGAGAAAGAAAAATACTATACTGTATTATGAGGATGAAATAAACCATAAAGGCATATACACAGGCACATTGTTGTGGTGTATACATAATCACAGCTTTCAGTTTGATGCAAGGGTCTAATGGCACCTGAAAAGCTCTCAAACATCATATTTTAGGAATATTACTTGGGAAATGATTCAGCAGGACTGTTCCCATTTCTTCTTAGGTCCAAAGGTCAGTAATCAATGCCTACACTAACAGATCATCACCTGCAAGGTGTACAGGGCATAGATCTGTGTACAGGACCAAGTGCTCTGAAGACTTGAGTGATCTGGGCAGTAGGGGACAATCAACTCAACTGCCAGCTCCAAGTCAGCAAAGGTAGGACCTTGGCCACACTGGCTTAATTAGAAAGAATTCTGTTGCCTTTCTTTTCTGATGAAGGTCCTGATTTCAATTAAAGATTCAATTCTTCCCCATTGCCTTTCCTCAACCGCAACCTGCATGAATCCAAAGGTATTTACACTAACTCTAGTATTTCATTAAAGACTTTGACCTAAGCTTTGGCCAGAGAACATGCAGGCAGCATTTCCAGTTATCAGCCCCCTTCTACATCCAGAAGAGAAAAACTCCCAAATTTGCAAATGAATCAGAAGCTTTTCACAACAAGAACTAATTTCATAACCTCTATTGAGTGAATACATTCCCTTGCCACCAAATTGTGCATAATCTAATATAAAACATCTCATCAGAAATTTTTAATTTCCTTTCTTTGTCAGAGAAAGATCTTCCTAAGATGGTATGTTCATCTGTTACATCATTACTTACAATCATGCAAGATGCTTGTTCACCAAATTGAAATCTTAGAGTGAAATCAGAAAAATAGTATCTAGAATCCGCTCTAGCATTAACTAGAGTATTATTTTTTAAAAAATTCTTAATTTTACTAATTTTAAAAAAATAAAATTCAAACCCCACCAAACACTCAATAAACCAGCCCACTGTGAAGTCTTGCAGTTCTTTAAAGCAGAAAACAAATCCCAAATCACTGCCTAAAAATATCTATGGAAGTGCAACAATAGCATTTGGCACTGCATCTCTAAAATACTCTGAAATAAGGATGGGTCAAATAACAATCCAAACCAATCCATGTTCCTTGATGGTTTAGATAAGCTGGATCTCCAAAATATAGGACATAGTGGCTGCCTTTTTATACAGTGACAGAAAAATCAGAAGAATAAAATCCCAAATGGCATTGAGAAAATGAACAAGGATTTTCACATGAACATGTCTCCTCTAACACATGAACAAGAAACTTGAAATTAATCAGCAAGTGGCAAGTTCAAGAAATACAAGTAATATTACTTTATTCAACCACCACTTAAGCTGCAGAACCCTTATGTCCCAGGATAGTCTGAAAGTTATTTTTTAAATACAAAAACTTCTAAAGTTTTTGAACTAAGTTACAGAAGTTATTCTACCGACAATTTTTTAAATTACAAAGGCACAAATTTCTGTTTAAGAACTCCCTGAGCTGCAGATCACTGAGGGATGGCAGAGCAAGCTGGAAAGACCCTTTTATATTTCTCTGATCTCACATTTCTTCATTGCCACCAGCTAGCAACCAGATGCAAGACGGAGTTAGTCAGGCCTCAAACCTCATTCTCTATGGCTGCTGATGGTAGTTCTTGTTTCTGATCATTAAAACTTCCAGTTCTATCCAAATGCTTCATCTATTACTCTGTTCATCTCCATGAACTAAAAAGGATGTATTTATTTGCATTTATTTATATATAGGTTGTTTTGCTTTCCCCCTCGTCACAGTATTTTTGTAGTTATTTTGGGACAGTTTGGTAGAGTCATGGAATATATCATCCCACAGACTCCCCTATTTCATGGCTTATTGGCTTCTGCAGTGGGCTGTAACAGCCACAGATGGATAACATGAAAGATACTTCTGGGTATCTATGGAAACAAGTAGCTGAAGTCTGCCTCAAGGTCTCATCTTCAGATGCTTCCCTCATGCTAGGAAGGGGCAGGGAATCTCCTCCACTATCCAATATGGAGAGGAGCAAAGCGAGGCAGCAGGTGCTGGGAATGGAAATGGGGACCTGAGGCAGGTGAAGAGGCAGAGAAAGGAAAGATGATGGAATTCAGAAATTAAACAAAAGAGAGAGCAGGATTAAGTGGAAAAGCAAAGACAGATGAAGAGCAACACTATGTCCTTCCTATACCTTGATTCCTATGTAGCCTGTTTATTAGGCTCTGCTGCTATTCTATACTTTACTTGTTCAATGCATTTCCAAGCTCTCTAGTCTCTACTATCTGTTTGCATGAGGGTCTGTGTGGATGCAGGTTAATACTCAAAGAAAAAAAAAAAAAAAGAAAAACCAAGCTGGAAAATTCAGTTTTGTTAGTTTAATCTTGCCAAGCTAATCCTTGAAATGTCATGCTAAACAATAAGTGAATAACTTTTATTTTAAAAATATTTAAATATATTTAAAAATATTTTGCCCTACACATTTTTATCAAAGCTCATTGAGTTCAACGAAATTTGTGACTTCAGACAACATTTTAACAAAAAACTTATTTCAGTGAACAAACTTATCCATCCAAACAATTCCGCCCAATTTCATCAATATGAATTTTAGCAAGTGCATGTTGTCTTTGGGCGCTGCTTTATTTGCTCTGCAGTTACTTCAAGTTTAATAAAAACTTAGGAAAAATAAATAAAAAGCAAGAACTCCAGCTGGCTGTTCAAATCCACAAGGCAGCAGATACTCTATGTCCTCAAATTTTCCTGCTAAAAGCCATAAGAGTACAACTACAGGAAGCCCTCCCAGATTTCCAAACCTGGCTACTTCGCTTTTCATAGCTACAGACATCATGTTCCATCTGCTTGCTACGTGAGGCTATATGACACCTCCCAATTTCTTGTAAATCTTGTATGATCAGACACAGCTCAGCAACTTACTCAGCTTTCAAAATAACATGTATTACGGGTACTTGCCATGTGCAGATAACAACCTGTGCACAGGTCCAAGCTACTTTCTTAGGAATAAGGAGTTAATGAGAATGTCAGTGCTAGCACATCTTGGCTGAAGACTCCAATGCTATACACAATTAATATTTATTACACATGGACCTCCACGCTGCAGGTGGGTAAAATAATCATTGGAGCAAAGGAATTTATCATCATGTACCTCAGTCATTCACCATTTGAAGCTTATTACAGTAATTAAACTCCTTGAACACATTCAAATCAATATGGAAAAACAGCCATTGAATTATTATCTTAAACAGTTTAAGTACAACATTTGGCCTCTCTGCAAGTGTGTACCTGCCTAAAATTAAGACCAGAAGAGCTAAAATTCAGCCCTGGGTAGTAATACAGATAGCATAATCTTAAATTGTTCTGTATCACACCCTGTCACATCAGGCTAAAAATACAAACTTCATGTGAGAGAAAGAGTAAACTGCTGATTTTCCTGAGAGACACAATATATTATCTACATTCTAGATTGGTGGAGATAGTGCTTTTCAGATGGCATCAACATTCATATACAGAGAAATGTGACGGGAAGGTATGTGTGCACGTTTGTGCATGTGCAGGTTTGTTCGTGGGGAAACATTTACCCAGACAGGAAGAGAAAAACAGAAAGCATATCTGTCCCAGAACTGGGGACAACCCCCAGGATTCTTTGAGTACTTGTCCATGTCCTGCTCATGTTCCTACTGGTTTCACATCTGAGGAATAATGAGTCAATCGTCAGCTCATCCAGGGAACTACAGGCATGTCAATCTCACCTCGATTCCTAGGAAGTTGATACAGCAATTAATCCTGGAAACCATTTCCAGGCACATTAAGGATAAGAAAATCATCATAAGTAGTCAGAATGGACTTCTATGATGAAGAGACTGGCCTGGTAAATGAGGGAAGGGCAGTGGATATTGTCTACCTGGACTCCAGTAAGGCCTTTGACACTGCCTCCCATAAGATCTTCATGGAGGAACTGCTGATGTAGGGGAGGGATGAGTAGACAGTGAGGTGGACTGAAAACCTGCTGAACAGTTGGGCCCAGAGGCTGGTTATAGAGATGTAAAGTCCAGTTGGACAAGAGGTGGACCACAGGGGTCAATACAGGATCCAGTCCTGTTTAACACCTTCATTAGTGAGCTGGATGATGGGGCAGACTGTGCCTTCAGCAAGTTTGTAGATGACACACCTGGAGCACTCAGGGGCATCTTACCAATGTACGTAATACCTGAAGGGAGGGTCTAAAGATGACAGAGCCAGGCTTCTTTTCACTGGTGGCTAGTGACAGAACCAGAGGCAATGGCCTCTAATTGAAACATAGGAACATTAAGAACTTGTGACAACAACCAAGCACTGGCACAGGGTGCCCAGGGATTATGCAGAGTCACCCTCCTCAGATATATTCAAAAACTGTCTGACACTGTCCTGGGCAACTGGATGTAGGTGTCCCCACTTAAGCAGCAGGGGATGGACTATGTGACCTCTTGAGGTCCCTTCTAACCTCACCGATTCTGTGTCTGAAAGAAGAAAAAATAAAACAAATCAAAAAAAAAAAGCCCAAAACTAAACAAAACAGAAAAACCACAATTAAAAAACAAATAATTATATGACATTTCCAATCTCTGGAAACTGCATCTACCCACTCTACAAGAGCATCAACACATTTTCATTCTATATTTACATGTGCAGGTGGCACAATTTATACAAACATACACATATGCATACACAGTACTGCAGAACTGAAAAAGAAATCTCCTCAGCAACGGAATGACATGTTTTATCAAAATCTTCCAAGAGATAAATGTGCAAAAATTCCTCACTTTCGAGGATTATCTGTGTCTGTAGAGTAAATCCCTCACATCCTAGTGTCTCTAATTGCATGCACAATGCAATTCCATCAGCCCAACCCCACAAGCTTCAGATGCATCTGGCCTAATAGCAGCTGCGCAGCCTGCCCTCAGTACTTTTCAGAGATTTAAAAAGTATTTATATGCAAGACCATAACCTGTATTTCAGACACCTTCAACCCAGCTACTCCATGTTGATAAAACCTCCTAACAACTAGAGCATGTGATCAATATGCATGTTTCAGTAATACTGTATCTTGCTACAGTCTGTTTGGAGATGTCCAACCTACAAGGGGTTTAAGGTGCCTGGAAATTCAAGACAATTTCATGAAGGCATTAAATCCATATATACAAAACTCCTCAGTTCTCTTCCTGTTTGTGTTGCCATTTAGTGATTTCTATATTGAATATACTCACTTCACTGGTAACTAGATTTATTCTTTTTTAATTACTAATTTTTCTGCCTTCTCAGATCTTGCTGGATCATTGATTCCCATCAGCAGAAGATTCTTCCAACCAAATTATATCTTCATCTGTACCTGAGTGACTCTGCTCAATTTAGCTCAGCAATTGCAACATAATTAAAAATTCTGTTGAGAATGTGCTGGCCAGAAAAGACTCATTATGTCAGAGCTGTATTCACTCCACAGCACTGATAGGAACACGAACTAATAAAAACTTTTTATTCATACTAAAATGAATGCCCTGGACTCCCATTAGACAGTAAGAGAAACTGACATAAGATGAGAATCATATCAGTGGGCAGATCTGTTCTGCAAGAATTACTCAATTCAGAGAATAACTTTCCAAATTAAAACCACATCAAATAAAGGGAATCTCTGTTACAACATCAGAATATATAATTTAATCTACTTACTCCACTTATAACTGGCCAGAGACAAACTGTATGTGAAATACACTCAGTTATTCAGAGAACTGAAATACTGGAAAAGTTTTCATTCTACCCTTTCCAAACAGGACATTTCACTTATTTTGACCTTTAATACACTGCTTGGTTCTAGTATTTATGTGATTACTCAAAGTGCAGCTATATGCTTCTTTCTACATAGCTAGCTAAAATTACTTTCTTCAGGCTACTGTATCACCTTAAATTTTAATTAAATGGACACACTGATTTTGTAGCACTAAGACAATTGTGAGAGTTTTATATCTACTTCTAATCTGGTTTTCTACCAGGGACATTTTTAATGGTTCCACAAGAGAAAACTATGAAAAGAAGAATACCATCAAAAAAACCTTAATTTTGCTATGCTGGTGTCAACTGGTCTGGAAAAATTTCAGAGGTCCCTAGGTCAAAACCAGACAATTGGAATAAATGGAACAAAATCCCCAAAGTCTGACAAATTTGGCTGAAAATGCTAAATTAAAAGACCCTTGAATTTAGGATTTTGCTTTCTGCCTATGCTCAGAGTTATTATTTTTATCTTTTCATATATAACGCAATCTTATGCTGAATGCTGAAACTCTTGAAAGGAGACAGATGAATACGCACGCAAAATTAACTGGATTTAATACATTCCTAATTTTCTCTTATGTACTTCTATTTTCTTTTTAAAGTCACCTTTTAGCTTGTTAAACCACAAACACTCAAGTATAAGTTTGAAATAAAATAACCAACACGATGTCATTAAAAATATTACATTTCATTCTAATGTTCTTTATTTACAGTTTGAACTTCCCTAAGACATCCTATTTCCAGCTATCAATGAAATGATTTCCAAGATTAGGTACAGTAACATGAAGCAGGATTTTAATCAAACATGCAAACTGCAATACAAGGCAAATTGATCCAGCAAACACATTAGTTTTACTAACTTCAACTATGAATCCAATTGTAATGCTCAAAATTTGCAAATCAAGCTGCTCTTTCACCAGATTCCTTGCCAACTAGTAATGAATATTCCTCTCTTCCATGGCATTTTTCTTCTTGCTGTTGTAATGCCTGATAGTCATTATCCCTGTTATTATATAGCTTTCAGGAAACATGAGGCCTAAAGGGGAAAGTTTTATGATGCTTCACTCTTTAATCATCTTGATTTTTAATCTAGACTCCAAAGAGAAGTTCAAAGTTTTTGATTCAAAGTGTGTCAGCGTTAATGGAAAATCTCCCTTCACTCTTACAAGATTATGCCACAGGCTTCAAACTACTTTTTCTCTTCATTGTTCTTGCTGTTTGAAATTTGCCTCAGTTTGTCTATGCCATCATAAAGTGTCAGAAGAATAATTTTTATTCTATTAAACACTCACCTCAAACCACTGGCCATGCGACTGCATTTTAAGGATGACACAAGGATCTGGTTTTGAGAGGGCATCCCTGTCTGATATGCCTTTGCATGCAACTCGCAGTTCCACTTTAGTCAGGCATGGGCTGTTAAAAATTCCCAGGGTATTGGCTGCTGATTCATAGATGTTGCTCATTTTCTTCATTCCTTGTTCTGAAAGAGAGAAAAGGTCTATTGAGCACACTCAGTACAGCCCTTCCCTCCCTTCCAGAGGCCAACGCAAAGTTCTGCTAGACAATAACTGTGAACGAGATCCAGAGCAAGAGGGGGAAAAAATAAAATCAAAATAATAACTATAGAAAAAAGAAATAATCGTCTCATATGTTTATAAATAAATCAAGTTCAAAACTGTGATCTTGACTTCCAGCTCTGTTCCTGGTTACAGAGCTGCACTTCCCCAGGTCAAAGGATAGATAGACAGGATGGTAATTCCAAATTTCTCCTGATAACACCTTAAGAGGGCTAAATTAAATTTGTTCAACGCTCCCTCAATCTGCTTTTATTTATTAGTATTCCATCCAAAATGTATGTACTTCTTACAGAAACTTTTGGTGTAAATGCCATAGAAGGCTCCTTTCATATCAATCTTAAATTCCGAAATATATTTCACTATTTCCAAGCTTACTGCAGAAGATTACCTCCCTCCATTCCTAGGCAAGTAGTCAAGATTGATGTTCCAAGCATAAGGGCAGGATATTTGCGCTGGCAAATCTTGTTGTTATACAGTGTCTGCTCTTTTGGGTCAGGAATCACAGTTACATGAACACAGGCAGTTGGAATGGTGGGGACCTCTGGCCCTTACGTCATTATGAACACCACCAACAACCTTATAGCTCAAGCTTTTGCTCTCAACAGAAGCAAAAAAACATTTGAACGTAAAGCTTAGCAAAAATCACTATATGATTATTATTGCATCAATAAAGAAGAATATGGGAACGCTATAATTTGCTAATTTGTTTGGAACTTCACAGCCTGACCCCCAAAAATTTTTCTCCAAATACTAGGATTAGTGCCTTCACCATATTACCCTGTACGTAAGAGCTGCAAAAAATTAATCTCACACTTCTAGAGGGCAGATTTGTCTTTCCAGTTCATAAACAAGATAATTTTGTGGTCTGTTTCAAATCTTTTCACTATCTCTTCCACAACGTTCTGTTCTCAGATGCTAATGATTTTTGAGAACTGTTTCGACAAAGGTTAAATTTTGGAGATATGGAAATGAAAGTGAAGTTTTCTTTTCCTATCTCCATGAAACTAAAAATAAACCCACAAACCCACACCTATACAGTTTTCCTGTGAATTATAAAGGCAATTCAGAATAAGAGAAGTTGGCAGTACAGTGTGGACCTCTAATACACACAGATAAACTTCAGGAATGTAAGTCTGATGATGAGGCAGATGATCTCCTCCCCTTGCAGATGAGAAAAAAGTTCATTAACAATTTACAATTCTTCCAATTCAAATCTACACAACAGTTTACTGTAGGACCATTTATCTCCTGTGAATATCCCAGTCTGATGGGTTTGATATGTTTTTAAGTGAAGTGAGTGTGGATGGACTCTAACCCCCCTCTTGAGCTCAGGCCCTATGTGCCTATTTCCTTATGGTAAAAGAGGCTTGAAATGTGAACCACGCCACAACCATAGTGCCTGACATCCTAAAATCAACAAATAGTCTCCTTCAGCTCTTCCCAATTACTTGGAAATATTATCACCTGAACTACTGTACCTTGGATTCAGTGTTAGGAAAGAAACATGACTAAGAAAAAAGGCAAAACTAAACAAAATATAGAAAAGGTAATGATATTATGCTACATTATAAAGCCCTAAGAGCAATCTCAAGTTCTACATGATGTATTCTTATAGAGTAGTTTGGTTTATCTTCTATTTTTAGCTAAGAGTCCTGACACTGAAGATAAACCAGCACAGCTCAAATCTCAAAGTCTTTTATAGAGTAGGAACAACATTTTGTGCTGGGTCAATTCATGACAGTGCTGGCAAGATCGTAGCTCTAGCTTGAGAGCAACACCAAGCAGAGGGAATTGAGCTCTAGCTTAATTGGAACTACTCTGATACAATCACAAATCGAGAAGCAATGACCTGCATTCAAAGAGGGACCTGAAATCTGATACCTCAAAGAAGTGATTGGAAAAAGTGCTACCAAAAGTGATGATTCAAAACTATGTTTGGAAGACTGGTTTGCTTCTTTTTGTTGCCTTTTTTTTTTCAAAAAAAGAACACATTAAGGTGGTGATACTGTGACAAATCCACTGAAGGTTACTATTCAGCTAAAAATTACAGAGAAGATTATATGTATTTATAAATATGTATGTATTTATATGTATCTTGCTAGCAATCATTACAATCTTTTTTTTTTCATTCTACTCCTAATATATCCCAGATATATGATGTCAGGAGCCTAAGTTTCCATCAACTAAGATTACAAAAACACTGCGAGGAACTGAGGTGGGGGGAAAGACTGTTGTCTAATTATTCATCATTTTATAATCCCATCTCCTTCAGAAAGCTGCTCAACAAGATCATCCCACACATTTACGAGACATTTTTACATGTTGCCCTTTCCAAATTGAAATCCATTTGAAAATTGGGTTAATTCTGTCTAATGCACATCATACATCATTAATAAAATGTCATCCTTTGTGCAAAAATAGGTTGGTGATTTAATTAAACTGGATGATTTCAACACTGAAGAGGAAAAAGTAGCAGAGTGAGGGGGAGAGGTGTATTTTTCTTCCTCCTACAATAATTATACACTGTGTTTTAGAACAGTGAGCAAGTATAAAATTACATTTCTTTTTATCACTACAACTATTACTTCAGCTTTTACAAGTTCTAAATTTATCAATGGAAAAGATCAAGCCACATCTTCTGTTTCATTATATTCTTCTTTTAATATAATCATCAGCTTGGGCTGTTGTATTGATGTCCCGTTACCAGGGAGCTAGGGGCCTGGAAAATAGATTTTGAGCCTGCCAAAAATAGCTAAAAAAGGTATTATTTTATACAAACACAGAGAAGTTAGATTGCGTAAGAAGTTTTTTGTCAATTAACTACGTACATTGTTGATGGAGGAAAAAAAAGCTAATTTTTCTTTGCTACAAACTTTTCCTTTTTCAGTTCATTAGAACCTTATTATTCCTTCAACGTCCATGAGGTTTCAATATTCACTGAAAAAGAGCTGTATCCGTGAGAGGAAAGCAAAAGCATATGTAGCAAAGTAAGTGAACTGGTCATACACTACTAAAATTTTCAGTTTGTTGCTGCACATGTTCTCTTCCATTTCCTCTGGAAAAGAGGAAAACAGGGCTTCCCACACAAACTTACAAGACAGTGGTAGACTGGATGGAATGGGGAAGCAAAACCAGGCCTGGTTTCACCTCCCCATGGTGAAACAGCAAGGAAGAAGGCAGTACTAACAGGAAAAGAAGTCTTGAATTGCACTGTGCTGAAAGTAAACCATGTACAAGGTTATTTTTAAAGAGATTCATGGTTCATTGATGTGAAATTCCTGATGAGGTGGAAAATAAAGAATATATAGCCAAATTCTTCTCCATGGTGTCCAGTGACAGGACAAGAAGCAATTGGCACAAACTGAAATACAGGAAATTCTAATTAAGGAAAAGAAAACTTTTTACTGTAAGGTTGGTTGAACACCAACAAGCTTCTCACAGAACTTGTGGAGTATCCATACTTAAAAATATCCAAAACTTGTCTGGACACGGCCCTGAGCAACCTCCTTTAAGCAGAGGCTTAGAACAGATGATCTGCAGAGGTCCTTTTCAACCCCTGCTACTCTGTGATTAAGCAGAAAACAATCAAAGTATAATCTTTTAGTGTATAGATTGTGATATGTTGCTGAGTGCTATTCAGTGATTTCAATCCCTTGGTTCCAAAATCATGCAGAAAATTGCAAGACAGAGATGAGCTCAACAATTCTTGTCCAAAGTCTACAAAAGTCTCCCATATGTAGGTATCTCATTAAAAGCAACGGCACATAAATCCAGAAGATCATGCCTGCCTATATGATTGGGTTACACTGAAAATCAGTGTTACACATTTGACAGGCGGATTTTCCATTCAGGGGGACTGAATGGCTTAAAATGTTCAGTCATATAGTGACTACAAAAGTAAGGATCTCCATGATGCGAAGTACAAACAGTACACGCCTCTCTCCGAGATCTAAGAGACTTGAATTCAGCTTACACAATCAAATCCACCTTGTTACAACATGGTGATCCACACAGGGCTTTAGAGAACCTCACAGCAAACTAATAACCAGGCTCCTTAGATTCACCATGAAATAAATCTAAGATGCTACCTGAATTCAGATTTCAAGTTTTCTCCTCTGCCTACCCTGTAATTTTGCTCTCCTACAAACACAGTGTCCAAAAAGCTTTTCTGCAAGATGCCTGGGTGAAGAATGAAGACATTGCTTCTCTACAGCACCTTGCTAAGAGTCAGGGAAACATGCACACTCAGCCTCACCTTCAGTTTAGGTAGTAAGTGAGCAGCAAATGAGAAAGATGCTGAGATTAAAAGCAGTAACCAGTGTGCTCTGCATTTAGGAAAAGGTCTTGTTATTTAGAAACCAGAACTCCAGGCCAAAGTACAAGCAAATGAATTCTGGGTTAGAAGGTTTCCCGTCGCCGTATATTGAGAGTTGCGTCTGAATCATTTGTTTTACTGGCACGCTGGTCATGAAATGAAAATAAGCCAATAGCATCTGCCTGCTTCTGCAAAAGTAAACAGCAAGAGTCTGCACCTGGAAAAGTAAATTATGTTCATAGTATGTGTATGCAGTGGGAAATACTAATGTAGGATTACATGAAATAAGAGCTGTGAATAAGTGCCTCCAAAAGAGGGCAGGCCTAAAAGCACTGGATGTTGTGGCACTAGCTGCTCCCTACTTATTTATACCTATGAATTATATATGGGATAGACATTTAGCGTTAAAAACACATGAGCAGCACAGCTCTCTAGACAGAGAGTTTTGTACCAACAGTTTCTTCAAGGTTTAAAGTCTAATAAAAGTAAATACAAAAACCAAATCTACAGTTAGCACCTTAAAATTCATAAAACTCAGACTACCAGTTTCTGCTGGAAAACAATTAGTGCTCCACTGTTTAAAAGAGATGGAAAACTACTTTTCTATGTTATTAAGAATTGTGATCCTTGTAGCCCTAGGAAAATGGCTTCCTCTAGTTCTGTTCTACATTCTTGATTTAAGTTACAACTCAAAATCAAAATCTAAATAGTCATGTTCATTTTTACGTGAAATCACAAGCTTTAAGTGACAAACAGAATCTGATTAAATAACAGGACATTTTGAAAGCATACTGAAGTTTTTATAGGGTCTGATCTGAGATCCACAGAAGTCAGTGAGAAAATAACCCATTGATTTCAACAAAGTAGGCAGCTGAGTAATATAGTGCCCCAAGCAATCCTGTTTTGTCCCATTGTATTTCATCATTTGGCAACACAATAATGAAAAAGAATCATCAGGCACAGAGGATTCAAGTGCCTTAGAACTGCCTTTTGGGGCCTGACCCAAACTCCACTAACCTTATTAATTGGTTTCAAATGTGCATTTCTCAGGCCCTGAAGATTTTATCTGCTTCTATTCTGTCTTCCATTATGATACAAGATGAAGTTATGAAAAATACAGTAAGAGTGAGATTTATAGAAAAGGCTGAAATTATGTTGGGTGTTCAGGCAAAAGAGTTTTAAAACATTCCTCTGTTTAATTACTTTTTTGGTTCCAGCAGAATGTAGGCCATGGACCCCTTCAAAGAATGATACTAAATGAGGTGAGCAATTATTTTACTTTAAGAAACTTTATGTGATTGGTAATTCCCAGTCTCAAGGAATTACTCTATCAATTTTTGGCATCAAGGCTTCCTTGGTTGTGAAAAGCAAGCCCATTCCTTCTCATTCAGCTGTGTGGCTGGTAAATAAGCTTTCTGCAAATGAGGAAAGATGGGAATTCATCAGGAGGTCCTGATACAGCAAGTTCATTAAATTAATATTCCAGCTGCTTAACTGGGAGCTCACTAAGATATATGGCTTGCCAAGGTCTGAACAGAGAGCCCAGAGTGATAGCAGATAGCCCAGATAGAAAGCAGACCTATCTCTATTAAAAAATGTAGGTCAGTGATTGGAAACCAGTGATCAGCCACAGAAGATGTTGTTTGTTGCCCTCATTTCCTCTGTGAAGCAACATCTTTTTTACGGTAACATTTTCATAGCAAAGGGTCTTCTGTAACCTCTGTTACATTGTTTGACCGACTTCACCATGAACTGGTTTTTTCCTTATTTTGTCTAATCTTTTTTGCTACTGTGGCCATTGCTTTGGCCTGTCTAGGTGCATCTCTGGAAACTTACTTCTCATGAACAATAAGTGCAATCTTAAAACGTAGTCATTCGATTGCTTATCTTTGACCACACTCCCAGACTCCTGATTATCAGCCATATCACTGCACAAGACTCTTCTTCTATTGGCATTAAAAATTATTCTGGTCAACATTCACTGTATTATAAAGACGTTTAAATGATCATAGATAATACAGACAAAATGCCAGTTGCCAAAATTAATTTGAATATGAATTATTGTGTAAGGAGAAGTCAACAGGTTAGCTAGACCACTCCACAGGACACTCTGTGCAATTAAAAATACAATTTTCCCTTCTTCCCTTTGATTCTCTGACTCATACAAAAATTAACAAGGATTTATTTAAAGTTACACCTACCAAAGTTTGATAAAGGCCTTTGAGAAATGAGCAACAAACTCAGTACGGAAGGAGGATCTGGAGAATCCACAGCAGTGCTATTGTGAACAATAAGACAGATCAGTTAATGCAAGTAATCTATTTGGACAGAAGGGGAGAAGGTTCAGAACAAAGTGCCAGCAGTGTAAATGGAAATATACACACACTGACAGCTCAAAGGGACTCATTACCATAGAACCAGCTGTTTCAATTATAAGGGGAGAAGGGAAAGTCACTAGAAAGAAATTGAGACATCTAATGTATGACAAAACACTGTAAAAAGTGTGCTATCCCTATATAAATAACCCCATTCCAGTTAAGAGAGGGGAAATCCCCACGATAACTGAAGCAGTGGCCAGTTCTGGATGCTCTGAGTGGACCCCACTGAAGTCAGACTTGATGCAATGCAAAGCACCTGTAAGAGTCAGTCACTAAAATACACATATTCTATTATCCTCTACTAGAAGTTCAAATCTAAGATTCTCTCTTGCTCCTTTAGTATGTAGCTAATGCCATTAGTCACCTCTTAGTTCGCAGAGTTCCCAATGTCTTCGTGCTTACAACGCTGTAATATACAGGAGAAAGACAGGAGGCTGAACAAACACAAGATCAAAATAACCTTCCTAGAGATAAATGGAGACAACTCCCCTACTAGAAAGCAGTATCAACATTTACTACTGGAAAAGCAGCAGAAATTTTTTTTCCCCCAGAATTAACCAAAGTCTGTTTTATTTGCATTCAGTGGATTTGTACCAGTCACAAGGAGTCTGCCTCTCCCACAACAAGGATGGCTTACAGGCTGGTTACAGAGGGTGTGTAGTGTCTTAATAACAGAATTTTCTAAGACAGTGTGGTGTCTTAATAACAGAATGTATTTTATTTGGAACAGTGTAGAGGCCAGAAAGAAAACAGATTGATGCATCTATGTGCTGACACACAGTAACAGCTAGCCCCACAGTTGTCTGATTATCCACAATTTTATTTGCTTAAATATTCCTATCTAAATCCTTCACTTGCAGCTCAATAATGTCAAGCAAAAACATTAAATAGTCCCAGTGTTGCTCATAAAAATGACATATTTTAACTCAGAAAACATTAATGAAAGTAGCTTCATTCTTAATCTCATTTTGATTTGCAAAGCCATTAGAACTGATGTTCCACAGCCCTTTCTCACCATTATAGAAGTCAAAAATGTATTTAAAAAGCAAGAGAAAGAAATGCCGACAAAGTTCAAACTCTCCTATAACTTGAGTCCCTGAGCTGATGATTTATGAGTGGGACTGAATAATATGAAGCCCCAGTAAAATTCAGGCTGCCAAATAAACAAATGATTTGCCTACTGGTTTTGTTATTGGGTCTCAGGAGTCTGGCATTACTACAGCAGAGATAATACCTGAAGCACAGGCAGCTGTAAGCACAGGGATTAGGCATCGATACATGAAAAAGCTCAGGACCATTGAATCCACTGCAAACATCACACTGAGGAGTTTCACACACACAAAAACCCAAACCTATTATATGCAAGCATGCATGGTTTGTGAATATAAGTGACGTGTAAGCCCAGTAAATCACAGAAATTCAACTGAATCTCTCTAATCAAAAACTTCAAAGCTACTAGCATGTGATATTTATTTGACTACTTATCACTAAAAGCCATTACAATTTCCTTAGGTTTGCCATTTTCATTTGCTGCTTGTACTAAGCAACATATCAAATGAAACACAGGAACAGAAGTTTATTCACTCCAAGGATATGTGTTTGCTGCTTTTCTTAAATCAGCTCTCACAGTTAGGTATTAGAGGGAAAATAAAGGTGTCATAACAAGAACTGAAGCTTTATACTACAGTTACTTATCCAAGAATCTTAAATAATTGGATATTTCACTATACTTCAGAGAAAGATAAGCCTGGAACAAAATCAAATAATCCCAGCACTCCAAGGTGTAGCAGTCACAATTCTGCTATCAGCTGAGAGCCTTCAGTGAGGTGAAACAATTCTTGAAATAATTAGCCAATTCTGAACGACAAGAAAGATTTATAGTCTACTATGTTAATCCTTGCATTATCACCTGCACACACATAAAATACATTTGAAATTACAATTACCTTTTACCCACCTTGGAAAAACCCACTGGCTATCAGCTAGAAGAGAATCATAGAATTGTTTAGGTTGAACAGACCCCTAAGATCATGAGTCCAGCCACTAACCCAGCACTGCCAAGTCTACCACTAAACCATGTCTCTAAGCACCACATCTACACATCTTTTAAATACCTCCAGGGATGCTGAATCAACCACTTCCCTGGGAAGCCTGTTCCAGTGCTTCACAACCACTTCCCTGGGAAGCCTGTTCCAGTGCTTCACAACCACTTCCCTGGGAAGCCTGTTCCAGTGCTTGACAACCATTTCAGTGAAGAATTTTTTCCTAATGTCTGATCTAAACCTCCCCTAGTGCAACTTGAGGCCATTTCCTCGGGTCCTATTGCTTGTTACTTGGTAATGAAGCAGCAAGTTGTATTCCTCAGTTACACTCAATTACACCAAAGTATGTATATAAACACATGTCATGCTTGAAAGAGTTTATCCATTTACAGATGTAACATATTGCAAACTGCTAATTTTCCTCAACAGATGGCTATAATGGCTTTTCCTGTAGCATAAAAATGATTCTACAAGAGAAGCTGCTTCCTGCTGCTAATCCAAAGATAGGCACATCAAGAACAGCAGTGAAGAAGAACTTCCCATTTACTGTTCAGTTCTTGCACTTGCAATATAACCAGAAGTATACTTCCTATAAGTTGGCTCAGGGCTTCTTAGCAGCGTGAGAAAACCTAAATTTACCTACTACACAGGGGCCACAATGAGCCCAAAACTGGAACTGAGCTTTAAAGTCAAGTTGCTCTGTCAGGTAGGACAGGAGCAGAAGAAAGGGAGCGACAGACAGTGCCGCAAGCAGTTGCTCTATCACTTTGTAGTCTCTTGCCAAACATGCTTGACCTCTTTCTCAGTAACAACCAGAACTCCTATGGCCTCCTGTGACTCTGACACACGAGGAACAGTCTGCCCACCCTCAGGGGCTGCTGGGGAATGAACACCTTTGCCAGCCAGTCCTGAATTCACTTCCTTTGCAACAGAGGTTCAGGGACAACAGATTGGGTTTGTACCACTAGTTTAAGTTAGAGCATGAGCCTTTCTTGTCTTCTTGTCATTTACTTACTTTCTATTTCCTTTTCAAGATCCTTGATCAAATGTTTGAAGTGTCACACAGGAGACTTAGGCCAAGCACACACTGAAACTGTCTCAGCTAAATTGGAAAGGGATACGATCACATTGCAGCTCCAACTGTAGGCACCAGAAAATCCTAAAGGATATGCAGCTCTGTCAGCCAAATTATACTTATATAGAGTGTTAATTTCTTTCCTAGATTCATTTCTACTAGCTCAGTCTGACTTTTCAGCCATATCCTACTCCCTGTCTGGAGTGTTTTGCAATCAAAGTAGCCCCGTACCATGATAGTCTCCAAAGAAGCTAGTAGCTATTTTTGGTATCAAACTGATTCATAAAAGAATTGCAGCATGCTGTCAGCAAAAGGTCCTACCAGTGCCAAATGTACTGCTGGTGCCAGTGTCGTGCCATTCCTCTGCTGGTGTGTCCATGCTCCACAGGATCTGTGCTCTACTGAGCTACTAAAGATGGGTCCTAATGCGTCAGGACACAGCGCAGCCTCATATAGATCCTAACCTGGGCCCTGGAAGCAACAGAGCTTTGTCAGCAATGTTATAGCAGAGCTACTTCCTTCTGACACAGTGCCAAGGCTTTGGCTAAATATCACTTTTGAAAACAAGCTCTAGAAACCCAAGCCACCAAGAGTTTTCAAGTTTTTCTCTTCCTTGGGAATTCTTGGGATATGAGAAATATCTTTGTCAACAACTAACACAGATGAGAAGCAAGATACTTGGAATGTCTTTTAGAAAACTTTGTCTGACACAAGGTTGTCTCTTAAATACTTCTAAAAGGAACCTATGAGTATACACAAGAGTTATGTCTTCCTTGTGAAATCTGCAAGTCCCCATCAGTCTTTGCTAGCATGTACTGACAACAAAAGGGTAAAACAAACAATTTAGCTCTGTTAGTTATTATAGAGTTTGGAGGCAGAAGGAAGGGGGTCTCTGTTCCTAAAATAATGCACACAAAAAAAATGGACTGACACCATCAGTATTGATGGAAGTCCTACTGCCAACTGCCACTCACAAAAAACATCATTACATCTGCTGATCTTGACATCACTGCCTGCTAGGAGAATATTTTGTGAAGTTCACACTACGTAAGCAGTACCCTTGGATTTGGGCACATATTGTACAGGGCTTCACCTACATCTTTCTTTACAGGACAAAGTGCTATAAAGTCCATGAACCACCCATTGACAGACAGAAAGCAGTGCCAGTAAGCCAGCAGTGACGGCCCTCAAGGGAGAAGAGACACAAGAGGTTGGTATTAAAGTTCCAGCCAGATTGTTCTACTTCACAAATGGGATGACTCTGATCAGATTGTCTAAGATATAGTTCTGTATGAATTGACAGTTTAAAGGAATTCCCAGGCTTTCCCTCCAAACCTGTGAAACTGTTAATTCACTTCCTCACCTGCCTTCTGCTGAATATGATTGCTCTCCGAACAGAAATTTATCAACTCTCCTACATTGCTTACCAAGAGACAATTGCAAAGCATCAGGGAGATAAAGAATGGCAAAGCAGAGTCACAATGATGTAATATTCTGCTTTACATGGTGGTGGAAGACCTCAGAAGATGACAGTCTTTGCTCTAAGGATAAATAGCAGCAGCATAAGTGAAACTCAAGAAGAGAGAAAACAAGCATTTCATTGAGCCTAGCTCAGGTAGATGTCTAAGTCGCCAGCATGTTTGAAATACCAACACAGTTGAAAGCTTTATAAGCCTAAATAAAACAGCTGTCAGTGCTTCACTCAAAAGTGATGCTGAAGAGCTTTGGTAAAAATAAAGGTGTGAAGTCAAACTGCAACATCTGGTTGTGCCTGACTTTTCCTCCCCAAAAGCTACATGCCCTGCACTTGACGACAAGAACTTGTACTGTGATGTTCTTGGCCTCACCATCAAGAGACAGAAACATCAAACAAGCCTGGTAAAACTCCTCATGCTTGTGGAAAGATTAATATTTCCTAAGACACAGAAGAGTAGAAGCCTCAATAGATATCATATGATGCTAAAAAGGAGTGGTGATAACTAAGCTAGATTCCAAGTATTCTGTGAGAGCTGCCAAGAACTAAAGAAAACGTAAAATTTAGAATATGCTAAAACCTGATAGTTGCTCAGAGCACAAAGCAATGTCTTCCTTGTTCAAGTATTTATATCTGGTTTTAACTCTAAGAGGACAGCCATCAGACTCCTGTACATGTTTTTAGAAATAGGAATAACATGTTGACAATAACCAAAACACAACTGTAACAACAGATGATACTCAAATTGGTCTTCGAATACTTCAACCACACAAGGCATTTAATATTTACTGTGTGTTTATCTGTGTCTTATTCTGGATCCAGGGCAAATAGATCCAATAGTCATAGACATTTTTCGTAACTTAAAAAAAGATAAGATTATCATTTCATATAACTAATGGTCTAATGCATCAACATGTTTCAATGTACACAAGTGTAAGGTAACTCCAGAATGAAGAGTTTTGAAAGGCCTTCACGAGTATGGAATCCAAGATATTAATTTTTGTTCCTCTTAGTAGAGAGAGGTGGAACACTTGTTTTTCATTTCCTTCTCTAGGGTCAGCAGCCCTGATAGGTGCTGGGAGAGTAAAAGAAAAAACAAAAAACTCCATACAAATTAATAATAGAGAGCATGGGTTATAGTAAATGCATGCCCTCACAGATCTGTCCATTCAATTCATGTCTATCAAAATTCAGCGACAGATCTTTAAATACTTCTTTATAACTGTGGTATCAAATCCAGCCTTGAATACCTATAGAAAAGATGCACTAAAATGTTCTAAAATATCAGAAAAGATATGCCTTTTTAAAAGCATTTTGTTGTTTCAGTCATAAGCACTCTCTACCAGTTACAAACATTACAGCAATTGAGATCTGACCCAGTGAATGATGGATGACACTCTTTATGCTCCTGAGCCAAACCTCAAATTTTACCTATAATTTCTGCCCTCTACAATAACGAGGTCCTTGACTGCTGTTGCATTAAGTCTGTAATGAGATGGAATGCACAGTCATACCTTTTAGTGTTCTAAATTGCTTCAACTTTGGTGTAAATACATCAACAAAAACCATGTTGGGATATTAAGTACAGAGTAATACATCTGAGTAAGATGTTCAGTTGCTGATGTTATATGAAAATTATTTCTATATTTCACTGAAGAATTCTTCAAATGATTCACTTGAGTAATATGTTATTAAATGAAGCACATAAAAAGAGACATCTTGAGCATTAACTTAATTGAAGGTAGAAATAACACTGACAAATATTTAATACTTACTGGAGGAACACTCCAATTCTTCTCATGAGATTTTTACCATAAACTAGAAAGCCTGACATGAAAGTACATTTCCTACCTGTGTTGGCTCTTACTTTTACCTTTTACAGGAAAGTGAGCATTTTGCAACATGTTAAGAAAACTGTTTCAATCAATTGATTACTGTAGCATTTCTTATTTAGCTACTACTTCAAGTACGAAGTTTCAGCTTGCTTTTTCCATTCCTCCTCTTTTTCAGCCTCTGAATAGCCATGTTCTTTCCATCTATGGTAAGTAACCTATGACCACCTTTTCTATTTTAGATCTCTGCCAAGATTATGCTTCCAAATTAGACAGATTGCCCAAGAAAAATCTCAGAGCAGTTTGAACATACCTGCATGCTGTTGTCAATGATACCACAAAGGAGCTCTTTAATTCTCAATCACTGACACTTCAACATCTGACAAGATACTGTGTTGCTAGAGTCAAATTGCACTGGGTCTCCAATAATGTTAATGCAGGCAAATTGTATGATAAGAGTAATTTAGGTTGAAAGGGACCTCTGGGGGTCTCTATTTCCAATCCCTAGCTCAAAGCAGGTCTAGTTCAGGTAAGTACTGACAGTCTCCAAGGAAGAAGATCCCACAACCTCTCTGGGCCCCTATTCCAGTGCCTGACTACCATCTCTTTGAATATTTTGTTCCTGTTTCCTTGCTGCAACTTATGCCTGCTGCCATACATCCTACCACTGTTCCTCCAAGAAGACCCTGGCTCCATCTTCTCTGATGACAGCACCAAGACCACATTCCATCGGCCTTCCCCTCTTAACACTGAACAAAGCTCAAATCCTTCTAGGATTCCCTTTGACTTCACTGACTTACTTAGTTGGTGTGTGTCAGAAGGTCTGGCTAACTCAGTTAAAACAATTTAGGACTAAAAAAGAAAAATATTGCTGCCATTTCCTGCATGTTATGGGGAGAAGACAGGCTTTAGAATATCATAGTTACCTTAAACAAACAGCATATTCCAACCGGGAGCTGCATCCATAAATGACTTTACCATTTGCAAAGCATGAACACTTTGGCAGGTCAAACCCTATGAACAAAACTGCAAGATCTTGAATAACTCATTTACACACTGCCTACAGAGTAACTATTAATACAGAGACAAATATCTTTTATGGGGGTGTAGTACTTCCCATGCATCCCTTTAAGGGACACTCAAGAAAGGTAAAACAAATTATTGCAGGTTTAGTCTGGTGGCTGTAATGATGTTTCTGACTGGCAAGATGGCTTAGTAGAATGCAATGATAAATCAAGAGAACTATATAAAGCTTATCTTCCACTATTTGGTATTTTTAATTCCTGGATAAGTCCTTTCAGTCATTGAACCATTTGAACTCAGACAAATGGTATTCGAAGTTTTTTTCCCTCAGAACTTTGTTCAAACAAAGATTGTACTGAGAAAATCAAATATTTAGTGTTGCTTTTACCTACAGATTGTTCAAAATGGGTTATAATTTCTCTTTGCTGTATTTTAAAATTAAAACTTGAATTAAAATGGTTGTGAAATTTTAAGGGTATTAATCTTTTCTCTTTCCTCAGCTTATCTATGCGCTGTCCTGTGCAACTAGTATTTCTTATGACATGAAACTTAGCTAGAAAAATCTATATACCTCAGTCTGCTTACAAAACACCTGTGAGTATAGTGTTTACCAGTGACCCAGAAGGAGAAAGCAGCACCTCCAGCCAGCTGTCTCCCTACTGGGGGAGTCAAGACAGGCATCTGTTCTACAAAGCACATTTTAAAATGAGAGAAAATGTCTTCATTTGGAAGGAAAATTCCACATTGCCTTTCATACAGTCTGTGCATACCCAAACAACCTTTAGGATTTCCTTAGATCAGTAAATTTTTAGGTACAAACTAGCACACTGGATCCTACTTCATAAATTCAAATCAAAACATAGTCTCCACACCAAGCAATGAAGCTCATTTACCTACCCGTTGCCTAGGGAACTAAGAGATGACCTCCAAGTAATCACCAAAATAAACAATGACCCTGCCTATTTAAAAACAGAGGGACAGTCATTACAAATGACAAAAGGTAAAACTGAAGTCCTTCTCCCCTTTTTGCCTCAAAAAAAGTCCAAACCAAAACCACAGACAACTCTTGTCTTCAGAGAGGATATTACCAGGTCTAAATACACAGTTGCTGTGACTGGCCAAGCTCCAGTGAAATTGGAGAGGACCTACTCTTTTTCCAGTAGCCAATGTTCTATCCCAAGGCTAATATTTGGAATACTAATTTTATCCTCTACCGCCAATGCAGTAGGTGTACCCACATGTTCTTAAGTTAGAAAAGAGATATATGGCACAACTGAAAATCTTGACAATAATCAAAATGGACCATTTGCTTCCCTTTTGGACTTTTGCATGGTCAAAGCCATGACAGGTAAGAAAAGCACATAGACCAATAGAGATTAGTTAGGTGTTAGATTAGTAGATTAGTATGTGTGAACATAGCAAGGTGTTCCTGCCCTAAACATCCCCTTAGTGGGAGTTCAGACATGTTAAATGCTGCAGGATTGAGACTCTTGAGAAGACAGAAACCAGGGTTCCCCTCAAACAAACACAGTAAGCAACGTTTCTCATTAAACCCTTTTAGAAACTGTCACCATGTGACTTTCCTTTTCTATTTATTTCTCTTTGCCAAACTTATCAGAGTCCTTCCGTCCCATCTCCACCGTGGCCAGCTTCCCAACCTTTTTTAGCAGCACTGCAATGTCACACCTATTGCCAGCTACAGACAGCTGAGTCTGCTGCTCTACAATGAGATCTAATAGAAGAGAGGTAGAATGCAGAGGACACACACAGTGTGGTACAAACGTTCTTTGTCTCTAACACAGATAGATGCTTTTTGAGTAGGGATAGGATTCTTTCAGCTGGCAAGAGAAATAAGAAAGTAGATCAGGACTGCTGAGTCAAATGTATCCAGTAAATTTCCTTGCACAAAGTCTGCAGCTGCTCCAAAAAAGGGTGATGATTACTACAGGAGACCATAATTATACCAGGCCCACCTATCTTCACTCAAAAAAGGGAAGAAATGTCTCCACATTTTCCTTCCAGAGCAACAAGGGACAAAACTTTAATGAAAGAAGTATTTTCTATGCCAAAGAGAAAACCCTCTTTCCATGAGCTTTTGGCCATATAAATCAAATCAGAAAGAATAAATAACACCCACTGGCTGGTCACAAGTATGCAATAAAAATGGAAATAAATGTTCCTGGAAGAATGTTGTTTGCTACTTAAATTTTATTGAACAGTAAATACACTAACACATTACAACCTTCTTCATGGACATTCTGCTAACACAGGGAGAGACAGTACATAAAGTATCTATTCAAAACTATTTGCTCAGTTAAAATAATTTTATGCCTACTGAGTAGTATTTCTTCAGTGTTTCTGTAGGATTCTTGTGGCTCTCCAATCCAGAGGATTCTATCATACATCAAGGTGTTCTAGTGATTTATGAGGAGAGTCTGTGTGCTGTGCTGTTTTGGGTTGGAATAAAGCTAATTTTCTTCGCAGTGGCTAGTATGGGGTTGTGTTTTGTTTTGCAAAAACAAGTGTTGATAATAACAGGGAAGTTTTTGTTATTGCTGAGCAGGGTTTACACAGAATCAAGAGCTTTTCTGCTCCTCATGCCACCTGACCAGTCAGTAGGTTGGAGTGCACACTGAGCTGGGAGGGGACAGAGTCAGAAGGTGACCCTAACTGACCAAAGATTCCCTTACAGTAAGTTTGCAATGTACATACAGAAGTAGTAAGTGTATATCAGAGGCAAGGCTCTCTTGCAGTAACTGATTTTTCAACAGAAGAAAATACCCTTATGTTTCTTTTTACACAAATATTCTTTAATTAAAAGACAAGCGATACAGCTACGAAGATTTCAAAAATATTTAACATTTTCTCAAGTGATATCCTAAGGCTTAAGTATTGTGAATCTTCCATCACAATTACACACAGCTTACATTATTAAATGCTCTGTTCTTTGCAGTTCCTTGATTATAGAAGGATTGATTTTTTACCTAATTTTAGATTCCTTACAACACTTTAAATTGCATTACTAGATTGGAACATAAATCTTTACTGTTTGGGATGCTTTTTTCACCTAAGGAGAAGTCTAATGAATTGCATCAAGGATCCCACTTGAACAGTGAAGCATCCAGACAAATATTTAAAAAACAGGAAAAAAACCCCAAACCACTTTGCTTCATATTATTTAATGTCTGGAAAAAAAAACACAAACACCCAACCCCAAACAAAAAAAAAAAAAAACAACACAAAAACCAACAACTTCTAAACTTCCTTAGGTTCTAAACCTAAGGAAGCTGTACTGAAGTCATTCTTCTATATGTCTTCCTAGCAACGAAGTCATTGGAAAAAGAAAAAATTCAAGTCCAAATTTTGTCTGAATTTGAAGCCCATTCTGAACTCTACTGAAGACAATGTAAAGATGTCATTTACATCAAAGGGCTGTGGAGTCCCTGTATTCACTTGCTTTTTGCAGCATTTGATCTTTGCTGCAGAAAAGTTATGGAGTGAGTAATTTACAAACCCATTTGCTCTCAAAAAGAGTGGTAAAATTGCCACCTAAGATGGCAAAGGCTCTCTTGTTGCAGGACTGTCACAGAAAAACAGGCATATGATCCCTTCATAAAAGACAGTGTCATAACACACACAAACTAAAAGGCTCAATTAAGTCCCCATGGCATATTTTGTTCTGCTATTTCCTGACCCTCAAGTGTTTGGCTTTGCTTTTCACAGCGGGAAGCTACACGAGAGTTATTCGGAAAGCAAATCATAAGCAGGCATTCCATTCCAACACACACATGGTGGTACTAAACACAGGCATTAACAAGACAGAAGAGCTTTTATTGCATAGGTATCTGCTGCTCAAGATGAAGTGGAACCTCACAGTGGCAGTAGACATTCCTGTCTACTATAGGCCATATCAAAGTAAAGGTTGTGACACAACACAATCCCTGGCAGTGGGCTCTGTACAAAGGAATGTTGCTCATCCACTCTCAGTTCATGTCACACGGGAGACCAATTACTCCTGGATGACAGTTTCTGTCACAGGCATATACCACTTGGACCTTTGTAGCAAGTACACTAAGAAGGAGGGGGGCAACAGTCTCTCCCCTGTTCTCTTCTCCTCATCTGAGCTCTTTCCAAATCCAACCAAAGTGTTACCTAGCCCTTCCAGATCCTCCTGGCAGCTTTGCTAAGGCACATGGAGGACAGGGAGGTGATTGAAGACAGTCAGCACAGCTTCACCAAGGGCAAGTCCTCTCTGACCAGCCCAATGGCCTTATATGATGGAATGACTACTCAGTGGACAAGGGAAAGAATTATGGATGTCAACTATCTGGACTATCTGGGTCCCTCCCAACATCCTTCTGGATGACTGGAGAGATACAGATTTGAGGGATGGACTGTTTGATGGATGAGGAGTTGGTTGAATGGTCACACAGAGAGATGGTAGTGTCAACAGCTCAATGTCCAGATGGAAATCAGCGACAAATGGTGTCCCTCAGGGGTCCATACTGGGATCAGTACTATTTATGTCTTCATCAATGACATGGACAGAAGGACTGAGTGCACTTTCTGCAAGTTTGCTGATGACACCAAGCAGAGTGGTGCAGTTGACATGCCTGAAGGATGGGATGCCATCCAGATGGATGTGGGGACCTGGACAAGCTCGAGAAGGGGGCCCATGTGAGGGTTCATGAGATTTAACAAGGCAACAGTCCTGCAACTGGATCAGGGCAACCAGCAGTACCAATGCAGGCTGGGGAATGAAGGGATTAAAAGCAGCCCTTCTGAGAAGGACTTGGGAGTGCTGGCGGATGAGAGACTGGACACAAGCTGGCACTGTGCACTTGCAGCCCAGAAAGCCAACTGTGTTCTGGGCTGCATCAAAAGGATTGTGGCCAGCAGGTTGAGGAGGTGATTTTCCTCACCCTACTCTGGTCTCATGAGACCACACTTGGAACACTGCCCAGAGGAGGGTCAAAAAAAAGGATCAGAGGAATGGAACACCTCTCCTCTGAGGAAAGACTGAGGAAATTCCCTCTACAACACAGAGAACCTAGGCTTGTTCAAAGACAGGACCACCATATTTTTATTTTAAAAGTATGAAAATGTCACTTTTTTGGAACCTTACTTAAGGGATGTTTTGGCTTTCTTTTGCAGTTAGAAACACAAATTCCAGCATAAAATTCTTTTAAAGTCAGTAAGCACTTCAAAATGGTGTATTATAGTTGAAGTGTCAGAACACCTTAATAATAACTTCTCTTTAGTGCAAAACAGCATCCCAGCTTCATTAAGATCATCAGTACTGAAGACAAAGTGTTGCTGAAACCTGCAGCAAGAAAAGCATACATTTTGAAGAATTAAGTTTTAGGTTATCATCAGATTATGTCTATATTAAGAGATGCATTTGTCTCTCCTGCCCAACATATCAGAAGATAACCAATCCCATGGAGCTTATCAGTGCTTTTGTTCTTTAAAATAACATTTAGACTTGCTTTCAGCATCCACAAAGATGAACTTCTGCTGGCATTAGTACCTGAAATAATTTCATGTGACTCTCCAATTTGTACAGGACACCGTAAAGGCTCCCCACATTCTGAAGAAATTAAATGCTTAATTCAATCCATGTGTCTTTCTCTGGGTTTTCTTAATTATTCATTTATCCATAAGAACAGAAGGTTGCAGGTCTGGAGTTATATATAGATGTAGAAGCAGAGAACAGGACAGAAGCCACTTGCCCATGTTTTTTTATTTTGCTGGGGAAACTTAACATCTGCATGAACTGAGAAAGCTGTTAAGATAATGACTCCTTTTCCCCTTCCCTAATTAAAAAAAAAAAATCCCAAGCAAACAAAAAATAGAAAACAAACAAAAAAAGAACAAGAGCCCACCAAACCAACCACAAAAAAATAACTACCTACTCAGCCAAGCAATCACATTATAATCACAGTATATAAATGCACAGGATCACCTAATGCTGGAATTGTCACAAGTTTCTGTAATGGCACCTGGCAGCTCAATCAGTACCTCTCAGTACAGTTCACACACTTATCTACTGATAAGCACCAAGTGATCAATCAGTCCCAGTGGGGCACATATCCGATCCAATGAAGGTGACAGAAGCTATCTAAACCCTTCACAGTCACGGCATAACTCGATAAATCTTTTTAGTGTTAAGGTATTTGACAGTTTGGCTTCTTTACAAAGAAAAAAGGAGTAGCTCATCCAGTTTCATCATGGAGCTTTGGCCCTGGCAACATCCTCCCTGTTAAAAAGCTGGCCAGGGGAATAGACATCTTAATCATTCACAAATATTCAACAAGCTGTAATATTAGTTCTGAAAGATATATTGCAGCATCCTTCAAAGGGACCATGACAAGAGGAGATTTAAAAGAAAACCATAATTTGTTTGTTACATGCTGTGTTATTTTTTTCTCCTTTATATTACATTTCTGCCATTGCATTCATCAATAAACTTAGCAGGACTCTGCCTGACATTTTTAAAAATGCAATCAATTATGAAAAGTCATGCTGTTTGAGAAAAATTTATCCCACATTGAAAATATGAATTCAGTGACTCTCCAAGCTTTTAAGCTAATCTTATTATCCACATAATAATGTCCAGGGGCATAATAGTCTCCAGAGGCACCAGTCCATTGTGTCGGCCACAGTGGAGTAAGCCTGTAGAAAAAAAATAATTGCCTTGACCTTATCTAAAGTTTTCTAATGGAAACATCTGAAATCCAGTCTTTCAGCCATGAGTGTTTGTTTGCACTCTCCTTTTACAGCTGCTGAAGGACAAAAGGAATTCTGGCCTCTGCTTGCAAGTCCACTCCCACCAAAAATGCCAACCCACAGAGCTTAGGCTACCACAGGCCAGTCTTCTCACACAAATCAAAGCAAGCATATTCTTGGATGATCTGGATCCCCTTCCTAACAGCTAGGACTATTACACTAAAAGAGTATTATTTCTTTTTTAACTGTGCATAAAAAACAGACCATGCAGTGAAAGAAATCATGGAATCATGGTTAAAAGTGTAGCCCTGCACCCACGTGCACCCATACTTGCTGTATCTTATTTCAAAAGATCAGCTGTGTATACCTGAAAGTGTTAGCAGCTCCTTTCACCTGAAGTGAAAGGAGCCTTATCAGCACAATTGTGGCCAGGTTTAAACCTTTAGGCAAACAACTCTTGCTTAGAAGAATCTAATTCCAATCTCTTTATTGCTCACCTAAGGCATTTGTTGCACTTGATAGGCTGTGAAGAAGGACAGCCAGATTGATCCCAAGATTATAGGATTGAAACTAATGGGAACTATTACAAAATTTTAATATATGACATCTTTCAGACAAAAGCAGACTCCAGGGAGAGCTGACCTTTGAGTGCAGAAACCTTAATAACATGTTAACAGTGGGGTTACATTTTCAGTA
Organism: Manacus candei; assembly: GCF_025592945.1. Classification (NCBI taxonomy): domain Eukaryota; kingdom Metazoa; phylum Chordata; class Aves; order Passeriformes; family Pipridae; genus Manacus; species Manacus candei. The sequence goes on along the minus strand of NW_026138074.1, from coordinate 3,147,032 downwards.
CAAAAAGGAATGACAAAATTAGGGAGATTGCACTACAGTTGTACCGTCTAGAAATAAGACGAGGTTTTTACTAGGCTTAAGTGAATTTATAGCTTATATAAAAGACTGAAAAAACATAGAGACACAAAAAATGCTGATACAGTTGCCATTGATTTCTAGCAAATCTGTGCCAAAAAACAGTTCATAGCTGATGCAAGCATTATCTCATTTTAGCTTCTGATTATACACCCACAATATTGACACTCTTTTTAGCAGCCAAGTCCTCCTTCAGGTTGTACCTTTCCATTCACAATCATTATTAGGGGGGAGAAAAAGGCAACCGTCCACTCAAAATAAGCAGTATATTCTTCACAAACAGAATTTCTTTAAATTAAATTTAACATCTGGAAATTAACATTTAACATCTGGAAGTCATCTAGTCAAACTCAAAGGAAGGAATATTTAAAAAGTCTAAAAGCCTAATTTTAAAATTTCAGAATCATTTTGCAGGTGAAACAGTCCATGAATGATGTGAAGTTTGTTTTTTCAAATTTGCCTTTAAAAACATGCATAGGTAGTTGGTCCTTTCAAACTGATCCTGTCCTGTTTTATCCCAATTGCTCTGTTCAGGAAATGTTTGGCAACATCATTCATCATTTCCCATCATCTCCTGATTACAGGGCTCTTCCCAGATTTATATCCCCAATGGCTTAATTCTTTTCACAAAATATTTCAATCCTCTCATACATTTAACAGCAGGAATGGCATAAAAAAAAACCAACAAACCAAACCCCCAAAAAACGCCAAACAAAACCCAAACAAATGCCATGATCTTCAAAAATGTCCTTCAAAATGAAATTCAGAGCCTTCAGAGGAACGGCATTCAAGAAATGGATAAGTTTCAGAATGATCAATAGTTCATTTCCCATTAAGAATATTTCTTATCTAGCTGCTCTACAGAATATGTTCCACAGCATTGTGCAGTACTCCCAATGGCTTTTATTAAAAATTCAGAATATAATACGGCAAATTTATTGATTCTTTTTCTGGTTTTTAAATTTCCTATGACTGTAAGTGTCTGGTACCCACCAAGGAGGAGAGAACAACTGGCCTGTGGTAATAAGGGAATTACACAAGCATATATAAAGCATAGGCTGTCACCCATAACCACCATACATTTAAGTTAATATTGACCTGGAAAATAATTAATGCATTGGACCTACTAATAACAGTAACTGGAATACTCAGCCCTTTGCTGCAAAGCCACATCAAGAAAACAGTACTGAAAAAAGTACTTTTACCTTAGTCATTCTTAGAAACATTCCTGAAAAAGCACTGGAAAGAAAAGGGGTGTGTTTATACACAGCTTTGGAGTAAAGCCATGCACTTACCTGTTTTTACCAGCTTTGCACTGGTTGTCATGAAATGATGATGATCCTGCTCTGTCTGTACAGCAGATATTTCTGTTTTTGCACTGTGTGAAACCATTTGCTGAGGTTTCCTGTTTACTTTCCAGATCAATTATTCAGCCACATGTGTCTGCACAATATGAGAGTTTTTAAAGCACACAAGGCCTAATTATTGTTCTAGGTTAAATAATTAAACTAGGATTGCCAGAATGTTTATCCTGGTATTTGCATTCAAGAAAGGCTCCTGGAACACAAGTAAGACACAAATATTCTCCAAATAAAAGCATCTTCAGGAAAGGAGGGTGGTATTAACTTTGAGGAACCAATATTCTTTCTGTTCTGCCAGCTCTCTCCTGCCAGACCTCAGAGTCACAGTGAAAATTGAGAAAATCATTAAAAAGTCCTTGCCACACAACAGGCAGCTGGAAGATCACTTCTGTCAGCTCTATTTAAGGCACTCTAGAGAGGGATGTGACATTTGCTGCTCACCCTTAGAATGAGCAAGAACCAGGGCTTAGATGGGCTTAAATAGAAATATTAATATAGATGCTTTGTTCGTTAAATTCTTCTTAAAAAGTTACTTCAACTGACTGATCAATCAAGACCACAGAGCTGAGACTGAAGACTCCGTAGCTTAACCTGCTATGGAGTAGAGCTCCTTCAGGTTTTATGTTTATTTGCTGAGAGGTTTCTAAAGGGATTTTTGTAGTCAACAACTCAACACAATCTCCTGGCATAATTAATTTCATTTGTCCTTTCTGAAAGTTCTAGACCATTTTAAGCCTTCCAGCATGCTAGAACCAGTACAGTCCTCCAAAAGAATGGTAAAGATGAAGCAATTCTAAGAAGCCCATAGAAACAAGCTGCATATTGTTTGCAATTGTTCACATTCTTCTTTCAAATTAAGCAAGAAATAAATTCCATAAATTCTATAAATAATTACAGCTAAGCTACTTTGCTCCTATAGCCAGCCCTTGTGGTCACAGCACAAGGTGCAATAGTGCATACTTCAGTGCCGGTAGAGGTAGAACTTCAATCTAATTAGCTTCAGGTCACTGCTAATTTTATTCCTTTAATTAAAGACAACACCAAATATAGAGTTAGGGACAGCCCCACACTATTTGGTGCCTAGTTTCTCACTAATTGCTGGTGGGGTTTTTTTTTGTTTTTCTCCGCTCTGTGTGCTATGCTGTGATTGCAGGATTATGGTAGTCAAACTGCAGTTCACAGTTCAAAATGTAGATTATATTTTATTTTCTGGCAGTTGTTTTCTCACAGGACACTTTTGCCATCCATCTTTCTTCATAAAATACTCAAATTGAACCCTAGGAGCCCTATTTTCCCAGACAAAAGTGGCATTTAATGTACTTAATGCCACACTGGAGTGTAGCTGTAAATGGTTTTTCCTTTTTTTTTTTTCCTTCTTCATCTTCCCCTTTGTAAAGCACTGCAAGAATATTGTAAGGTAGCAACAATTTAAAGGTATCTCCAAATAATTTCTAAAATTCCTCATTTTTCATATTTTCATTTTTCTATACATGAAATATACTATTTAAAAAGTTAATTTACAGCAAGGAGTAGCAGATTTCTTGACAAAGCAATCTCAGATTCCTATTATACCCAAACAAGGAAAACATTGAACTAATGTTGTAAACCAATTATGAACAGCTGAGCATAAGCCATAGTCTTACTGTAAGGTGTTTGCTTTAATAGGAAAAGTGTTTAACCTTTGGAAGTACTTACTATGGGTGTATTGAACTCACTATTATTTTAAGAAGTTTTCATAGTTTCTGTCTTTTTAAATGTTCTTCCATTCATTCAATGATAAATCATAGACTTTTAAATTTAAATGAAACATTCACTTTGTGATGCAGAATATCAAACTTCTTATTTGATCACTTTAAAAGATCACACAGTCATCTTTTCTGTCCTTACGGTAAGGGCTGGTTGTTGAATGAGAACTTCAAGTTGCTGTCTTTGTCGAGGCTGGGTAGTCTATTTGGGTTGTATTTTACATTTTTTATTCTGTACTCCCCTAGTTGAAACATATCTGGATTTTAGTCTTGGTTTTCTAGGGTAAAACACTCTTGCAGCTCTTGGGAGAAAATGAACTTGAGGAATAAGAAACTCAGTACATTGCACTGATTAGATGTTAGACTAAGGAAGATTTGATGATGTAGAAACAATGATATAAGAAACTAGATATACAACAATTCATTTTCTCATCTCTGGCAGCCATAGAAAGAGATCATAGAGCCTATATTTCTAATTGCTACTCTGTTACTCTACTAAAAATTGGATAAGATGATGGGAATACAGGTCTCCCCTGAGCACTGCTAGCTTGTAAAGTGGTAGCAGACTTGTGGATATACAGAAACATACATATCTACGTATCTTGTTCTGAAGCTTTATTTCAGAAGGGTTTCTGCTACTCTGTTCTCCACTCCTTGTGCTTTACTGGTTACAGTAAAGTCAAGAGAGACTACCTCACAGTTAGCATTTTGTTTATGGGTCTGTGTCACACAGGGCTATGGGGAAGATAAAAGCACCAAAGGAATCTCCTTGTATGTTGCCAGCAAAAGTTTCAGAAGCATCCTGAAAACAAACATGTTTAAATAGGTCTTTTTGAGAGTGTGTTGGGATAGAGGGGATGGGTAGGGGGAGAGCACTATTTGTTCACATGGTAATAGTGTTATACATGGCAATAGTGTCCCATTTTAGACTCACTCTGACCTGAATCTGTCACCTGCAAGAAAAGGCAGTTTTAAAGAGCATGGAGTCCTAAAAATGTTTTTCCCAGCCTCTCATGTACATCATTTAATTCTCCTTTATGTTAATGGATGTAAGCTAAATGCAAACTGTAGTAGCTGAATTAATGTTATGAATGGTGGATGTTTAAAAAGAAAAAGCAGTTTTAAGAAAGGCTGTTTTTAATTTGTGAGATTACAGTTTGCCGGTTTCAGTGAGTTTCATAGACCTGTCAGATGCTGTTCTCGAATCAGAAAAGGAGATGGGAGAGGTGCTGAAAGGCCTAATTCTAAAAGACAGAATACATGCATGATGAATTTTAAATGATGAGGTAGAGCTCTGCTTCAGGTCACTGGTGCTTATATGAAGGTTCATCAGCATTGTGCACTGGAGGGAATTTGCTGGTGCCAGGAGCTCCTTGTGCATTTGTGTAACAGGCTGCAGAAGGGATTATCAGCCAGCAGGCTGCTGCCAAGCCTGCCCTTGGAGCTTTCCGCTGAGGGATATGTGGGCTACAGCTAGTGTATCACAGTGAGGCTGCTGCAAGGTGTGGCATGTAAAAATCCTGCAATTCAGTGATCCTTGAATGAAACGCAGGAACTCGTGGAAGTGGAGGGTTTTGCTGTTTATTTAAAAAAACCCAGACTGATCAAATAAAAAAATCCCCACCTCTCCCAAGCCTGAAAAACATCTGTGTTTCCTCAGAATTTTTTCTATTTCCCTTCCTCCCTGGTTCTTGCTTTGGCCTATACTGACATATCCCTTGTTCAGCAGAAGAAGTGGGTGCAAAAGACCAGAGGTTGCCCTTGATGACCCTGTCATCATGGCACATGAATGCCCCCTGTGTGTCAAAAACCACCTTATGAGCTCTGTGTAGTATTTGAATGGCACTCTCTGAATGCCTCAAGTGCTGGTACCACATTTCTTCTCAATCAAAACATATCTTGATAACAATGATGGAATATTATATGACTGTTACAGTAAATATACTAATGCACTATTCCTAATACTAGTGAATTGCATTGCCTCTAGAATAACAATGAGAGGAATTGCTCCTAATTCACACAGTAATATGATTCACAATGTGGTCATGCCTGAACTGACCTTTTTTTGGCTCTGGCAATGCACTGATTGCTTTGCAGCCCTTTTATCAGGGCATCCTGATTAGAAGCTGGAAATGTAAAGTGGGGGATTTGGAAACACTGGTGTGAATATTTAAAAGTGGAATATTTTTTAAAAGCAGAAGGAAATTCCCAGAAAGTCCTAGATTTGACCCTATTTCTCTCCAGAAGAGTGCCAGTGTATCTCTGAAGTGCTCATATGGTGGGCATCCCAGCATGTACTGTCCTTTTAAAGGAGAACAAGTATATGATTATCATCCTTTCTATTCAGTCTGTGTGCATGCTTTCTCAGTTCAAGTTCAGCCACCTCTAACTCACTCATGCAAGTCCTTTTGATTAGTTAATTTATTGCCCTTATTGAATGTCATCCCGAAATTAAAAGGCTGGCGCATGAAAGCTTCAACACAGGACCTTTGCTGGGTCTATTTGTTGAGCAGCCCAGTCCTTTTAATCAAGTTACTGAATTGCCCTGTTCCATCAGGCATGGTCTGGTCTCCTGAGCCTCAAGAAACTTGGATGCAGGAAGAGGAAAATATTAAACCTATTCTAATTTAATAATCTATATTCAGAAAAGGGTAAAATTGCTATTTAGGTAAGTAGATAATAAGAAACCAATTTTTAAAGGAATTACTAAGTCTGGAAATATGCTTTAGCAATTTTTCATGGCAAATTGAAGTATTAAGGTAATGCAGTTCTCAAGGTTTTGACTTATAAGGCTGATTTCACAACTCTACATTACTCTGTAGAATGAGGCAAAGTGCTGTGCAAAAGTCATCCTGGGAAGTTTGTTGCAGTTTTTGAGACAGCACTCTCAGCCCAACAGACTCTGCAATACAGAGGCTGTGCACCCTTCTGGGGAAGAAGGGACTGTATTGTCTGGTGCTATGAAGATGGAAAAAATTCTTGCTGAAACCCCTAGATTAGATGTAGAGTGGATGTGTAGGATAAAAAAAAGGAAAAAAAATACATCCATGAATATAAACCACACAAAAGACACTGCAAAACACTATAAGGTCTCTGAGTCATAGCCTGTGTTAACACCCTTTCACACATACATACTGAAAACTGACTGGATAATTGCTCCCTGTGGCTAAAGTTATTGCTGTGACACAATACTGGGTGGGAAATACCACATTACTGAGAGGTCAAGTGGTAAATTCATATGTGGCCTCCAAAATAGAAGATCCAAAATTAAGAACCATCTTTTCAGCATGTCAGTTGAAGAATGTATCTCTTTCCTTACCAGAAGTAGGATAGAGTGATTTACTAAAGCTCTGTTGAGAATTTGAGTTACCTGAGTCCTGTTCCACTGACCTATCATTCTCACTTCTTGCTGTAAATCAACATTTTTTAGTCATATTTCATGTATAGAAAAATGAAAATATGAATTAGGATTTTTAAGAAATTACTTGAAAATACCTTCCAAATTGCTGCTACTTTACAATGTGTTTGCAGTGCTTTATAAAAGGGAAGATGAAGGAGTAAAAAAAAAAAAAAAAAAAAAGGAAAACTTTTTACAGCTACACTCCAATGTGGCATTAAATACCGTGCCACTGAATAGGGCTCCTAGAGTTCGATTTCAGTATTTTATAAAGAAAGACAGTTAGCAAAAGTGTCCTGTGAAAAAAACAACAGCTAGAAAATAAAATAAAATCTGCATTTTGAACTGTGAGCTGCAGTTTGACTGCCAGAATCCTGCAACCACAGAATAGTATACTGAGTAGAGGGGAAAAAAAAACGAATAATAAAAAGCCACCAGAAATTAGCATCTTCTCAAGCCAGGGTCCCAAAATGGCTTGGCTGGGCTTGTCAGATGTTCACAGGGATAAATCTTTCTTACATAGATCTGCATGCTTGAAAATAGCTTTAAACTTGTTCAGCTGGACTGGCTAATGCTGCATTACTTGATGGGGGAGATTTTTATTAAGCAGAGATTTTTTAAATAATCAAAGCTAGATGAGGTGGAGGAATCAACATAATGCTTTTGTCTACACTGAAAAGAATTTGCTGGGACACCGAATTTAAGAACTCCTCTACCATGGTCATAAGAGGTATCAATCTAACCAGACTTGTTAGCATTATTTGGACCACCCTGAGCACTTTTACACACTTTAACCTCTTCAGCCTGTAGTGATACAAGGTAGGGTTTGAACACATGGTAACACCCAAACAGCACAGTAAAGCTTAATTCTAAGAGTGGCAAGAGTATCAGGGTAAGGCTAGGAGACCATAGACTCTCTCCATCCACCAACCAACCCAGAACATGAGCTCAATCCCTCCAGTTTCCCAGCAAGGCCCCCACCTCTAGGCAGGTCTTACCTGCTTATCTCCTTCCTACCCTCTTTCAGCTCAGCAAGCTCTGCTGGTTGGCAGCACTTTTTTTTCTTACCTCCCACCCAAAGCAGCTGCTTGTCAAATCAAACAGTAATCAAAGGTGATGCTAAGTCTCAAACATCATCCACTGCTGCAGGCACAAGGTATTAAAAATACCATACAGTATTTGAAGTAATGGATGGGCTGTGTATTGCAACATGATTTAAGTCACTGTCTTCACTACTGTTCCACACACCCATCTGGCTGCCAGGCTGGAAAATGCCAAAGGACCAAAGTTCTAAAGGTTATTAGACTATCGTTTATGACAATGGGAGTGTGAGAGTTGCAGTCATGATAACACAGACAACTGCAAAGAGAAGAAAACGGAAGACATGATTTTAAAAAAAAAAAGGCACTTACACACAAAAGCTCTGACTGTCCCTTTATGCAGCTGACAAAGGAGCTTTCTTCCCTCCTACCTCATAAAAAAAAATTAATCTCAAAATACAATAAAGACTGAGAGGAACATAAAAAATAATTTTTTTCTACATGCATTATACAAAGCAATTTTTAGCCTAGAAAGAGGTACTACAGTTTACCTAAATTGACTCTTGAGGGTATTTCACTTAGAATGAATGTTTAATAGATGTTAGCTCAGTTGAAGAAGTAAATAGCTCATGGAAGAGAAATAGCTCTAAATCTCTTCAAAAATAGTAATTTTTCCAGAAGGGCTTCTACATGAGCTAAAAGCATACCTGTACTACTGATATATCACAAGCAACTATTTCTGCCTGTCACTTCATTTGTTTGAATAGAAATTAATCAGAATTTTGAGATCAAGCTTTCTGCTCTTTTTCTCCAATACGCACAGAACATTGCACAAATACTTTTTTAAGAGCAATGCATATAATTATGTGCTGGACTGGAAGTTCAGACAACCTTTTTCTGGTGCCTCACTGCCACAGATCCCTTGTATGATTGCAGACAAATCACATAACCCTGCTGCCCCTCAGTTCCCAGTTAGCAGAGCTGGAGTAGCATTACTTCCCCTCTTTACGCAGGATTTGAAAAAGCACAGAAGCAATATTTGTGACTCATTCACCATGGCACAGAGGAGCAACACTTACACAACATTTGTAAGAATTCATAGTCTGGTTCAAAGTGTGACTTCAAAGGCAGTTTTTCTTTTTAGTCTTCCCTTCCTTTTCTTCCTGCTTCAACCTTTCATATTGCCTCTTCCTTCCCACGGGGCTAAAACCTGCTCCCAAATACACACCTCACATAAGTGAGACTGTGACAGGGAGTGAAGGCAGATCTGTCACCTGGTATTGCTGCCCAGCCATCCCTCACACCTGAGCCCGCTTTCCCCAGAACATCTCAGATCCTCCCTACAGGAACAAGAGCAAAGAAAGCTCAGAGTCATCACTTCCTTTAACAACTGGTAATACCCTGTGCAATAGCAACAGCATTTGGAGTTTCCAATCAAGTTGAATAGGATGGGGGGAGAGCCACTGAAAATGATTATTCAAATAAACAACTCCAACCCACAGAGTTTCAGTCTCTGTCACACCAATTTATTCATGATTTCCACTACTTTGCTAAGTGCTTTCAACTAGAAATTGAATGACAACTTTGTTCCCAATAGTAGTGCTACTAATCCAGTTACCTGATGCTGCCTCAGGCTCTCCTACAGACGGTGTGCCCCACAAGTGATGTACTCCAATTCTACACGAAACCAGGCTGAAGCCAAAAAGACACTGCACCTCCTTTCCCTACCACAGCTAGCTGAGTAGGGAAACCAGAAGGTTCTCTTATACTCTGGCCCAGCTTTGAGTACAAATATTTTACAGAAAAAGGAAAGTTTCAATTTACCCACAGGAAGTGCTCTGGCCACTGGCCTGTGCACCTAAATACTGGCAATCCTTGCTGTTGATTTGTAAGGCCACCTGTGTATGCTGCTGCCATGAAAGCTACTTCAGATGAAAACAAAATTTGGTTTTCAGGAAAGGAATATTTCATTTAACCCTCCCAAATATTTAAGAAAATATTTTCATTTTTCTTTCATAATGAATAACAAGTTAGATGAAGATTTCTATCAGAACAAAGCAAATTAGCATCTGTGATTATTTAGTTCAGTGGCCAAATAAAAAGAAATAAAATATTCACCTGACTCTGAATGCAAAGATAAATGTTTCCTGACAAACGAACACCAGAAAGCACATCTGCTTCAATCCAGGTCAATGGTTTAAAAGTACAGTTTGGGCTTCCCATATCTCTGAAGTCACTGAATATTTAGGTAGGGCTTGGGGTAGCAAAGCCCCCTCCTCTGTAAGCAAAGAACAGGTTCAGGACCACTTGATGAAACTGAATAGCCACAAGTCTGATGACACGCATCCCAGGCTCCTGAAGAAACCTGCTGATGTTGTTGCCAAGCCACTCTCCAAAATATTTGAAAAGTCATGGCAGTCAGGTGGAAGTTCCCAGTGACTAGAAGAAGGGAAACGACTCCTGTTTTTAAAAAGGGAAGAAAGGAAGATCCAAGAAACTACCAGTGAGCCTCACCTCTTTGCCTGGGAAGATCATGGAGCAGAGCCTCATGGTAGCAATGTTAAGGCCCATACAAGACAAAGAGGTGATCTAAGACAGCCAGCAATGGCTTTACTGAGGTCAAATCGTGTCTGACCAATTGGGTGGCTTTCTATGATGGAGTAATGGCAGTAGACAACAAGGGAAGACCAATTATTGTCATCTACCTGGACTTCTGTAAAGCTTTCGACTCAGTCCCATGACATCCTTATCTCTAAATGGAGAAAGCAGGTTTTCAGTGTGGATTAATTATTGGATAAGGAACTGGATGGACAGATGCAGCCAGAGAGTTGTGGTCAATGGCTCTATGGCCAACTGGAGGCCAATGGCACATGATGTTCCTCAGGGCTTTGTCTTGAGATTGGTGCCCTTTCATGTCTTTATCAATGATATAAAAAAGTGAGATCGAGTGCACCCTCAAAGTTTGTAGATGACACAAAGCTGAGTGGTGCAGTGGACAAAATAGAAGGATGGGATGCCATGCAGAGGCAAGCTTGAGAAGTTCACCCATGAGAACCTCATGGGTGAACAAATCAAAGGCAAGGTGCTGCAGCTGGGTCAGGGCAGACATAAGCAAAGACTGGGAGGTTAAGTCATTGAGAGTAGCCCTGTGGAGAAGGACTTGGGAACATGGGTGGATGAAAAGCTAAACATGACCCAGCAATGTGTGCTCACAGCCCAGAAAGCCAAGCATATGCTGAACTGCATAAAAAGCAGCATGGCCAGCATGTCAAGGGAGGTGATTCTCCCATTCTATTCTGGAGTGCTGTGTCCAGCTCTGGGGTCCCCAGCACAAGAAAGACATGGACCTATTAGAGTGGGTCCAGAAGAGGGTCACTGAAATGATCAGAGGGCTGGAGCATTTCTCCTGCGAGTTCAGGCTGAGAGAGTTGGAATTGTTCAGCCTGGAGAAGAGAAGGCTCCAGGGAGACCTCACTGTGGCCTTCCAGTACTTAAAGTGAGCTTATAAAGGAGAGGGAGAGTAATTTTGACATGGGCAGACAGTGATAGGACATGGGGGAATGATTTTAAACAAACCCAAATCTCTGATCTTTTAGATGTTAGGAAGAAATTCTTTATTGTGAGGGTGGTGAGGCACTGGAACAGGTTGCCCAGAGAGGCTGTGGATGCCCTGTTGCTGGAAGTGTTCAAGGCCAGGTTGAAGGGGGCCCTGAACACTGTGACCTACTGGAAGGTGCTCCTGCCCATGGAGGAGGGCTTGGAACTAGGTGATCTTTAAGGTTACTTTCAACCCAAGCCTTTCTATAGTAATTTTAGAATTAGAAAAATAAGAGTTATTTATTATACAAATCTGAAGTAATTAAGGGCCCTTTCAGGAATTCACCGTCTATATAAGCCAATGTGTACAGGCAAGTAGATATTAAGACAATTCAGATAGGACTTCCTGCAAGGAGCTCAGCAGTTCCATCCATCTCCACCCCTACTGACACCTTTCAGCCACTCTGCTCCAGAGTTTCTGCTACTCACACACGGTTCATTCTGCAGAGGAATCCTGGCAACCCACTCTCCACGGTGGATTACAAACAAAGCAAACCACACGTAACTACCTGTCTTTACAAGGCTCATAAGACATTTTACACTGACAGCTAATGCATTACCTTTTTCACAGAGGTCAGCTCCTGTGTTTTCCTCAGCACATGGCTACTAAGAACATTTAACACAATTGTTTACTTATGAATAAGATTTTGGCTGCATACTAATTTTCCCTCCATTTCAATACAAGAGATATGAACTTTTACCTTATTTTCCAACTGCAATTCTACTGGGTGGCTCCCATCTGCTTAATTATCCATATTGAGTTTAGAAAAACCAAAACCCACCACAAAATCCACACTTCAAAAATTCTTTGCCATCAGAGCCAGGGAAAGGTCACATCAGAATCAGTTTAGAGAAACTGAATTTGTGGTCTAATGTATATCATCACTAAGCCAAGCAAGCCACAATCAATAGCAGATCATGTTCAACTGAAGTTTCTTGGCAACAGATGCATGAAAAATGTCAGGGCTACTCTCTCTTTGTTTTCCCATATCTTTCAGAAACCACCGGGCATTGCCACTTCTGCAGAACTTGTGCATTCTGCTGGAAACCTACACAGCAGTAATTGGTGAAATTCTCTGGAGTGCAGCTCATACTTTGTCAGTGAATTTAAGGAGATCAGTTACACTGCAAGTTGCTGCATTCATCTTCCTTGATTCTCTTGAACTGCAGGATAAATGGACCGTTTCTAATTGATCAAACCCTCACCATTCTTTCTTTGCTACTTCATTCAACTCCAGTTTAGCCTCCGGTCACAGGTAAAAAAGCTGCATTCTCCAAAAAAGTTAGTATCTGACAATAGATGACGACTGAGAAAGGGGTGAAACAACAGGAAAGAATTATTCACCTGCTAAATGGGTTGTTAAACATAACTACTTCCACAATAAAACACCACCAAGATGTAAGTGCAAACAAGAAAATTAACTCTCGGTACTCACTCAATGATTACACAGTCACTGTTTGCCCACAGTGAAAGGAATTCTAGGAGGTAAGGTAGTAAAATTCAAGTCATGCAAAACTATGCTTTATGCAAATTATGATCCTAAGTTCCTACAGAATATATTTTGCTTCATTGTTGTCATGTATAAAAGTTACACTTACTCAGTATAAACCAGGTTTAGACTTTCTTAATGCTATATAGGTAGTATTTATGTAAGAAAACTGCCAGGATCAGATTTATTTCAGTAAAAGAAGGACTCATATAGCTTGATAAGACAAGAAAGCAAATCAATACATTAACATCACAAGTACCAGGATGAAGAAATTAAATATTTGCTTAAGGCAGGAAAAATATATCTCCATTGTGAAACTACGTTTTATGAACACCGGTGAAACTTTGGGTTAACTGGTTAAACTTCGGTTCAAAGCAAATCCATTTCCACAGAAGATCAGAATAGCTAATTTTTAAATCTACCCAGTCAACCCTACTGAGAATCACTTCTTGCCTTCAAGTACACCTCTTCGAGCAGCTAACTCCAAAAGGTTTCAAGTGTGGTTCTTCAAAAAAGGTTTTACTGAAATTCAAGACTGATATCTGATATTCTTGACTTTTTTTTAAACAAACAAACCAAATCCATTCACTTAGGCGATAAATTCAACCCATAATTAGGTAAACACCTGGAAAAAAACAATCCTATAAGAAATTTCAACCGGATACAAGAACAATTGCAATTTTTTGTTTTGCTACAGCAGGAAGTAAAGATCACAGAGGGAAGAAGATCATTCCTCTGCATCATATCCTAATAAAAGTGAGGATTTTAGGCAGCGTACAGTCTTGTCATCCAGTGAGTTGACTGAAAAATGAAACTAGCAGAAATCATCCTATGAAGACTGCTGCAATGCTCTCAAGCTGAATACTTCACAAAAAGCAACCAACTCACAACCAAAACAAACCACGCAAAACCCACACACACCACACGCAACCACCACCACGCCAGTGCATAAAATAATCCTTAACGAAGCAATTCCTTACATTTTCCTGCAGAAGTAGAGGATGACTGATGTGCCAGTCACGTCAATAACACCTGATGAATGCTTATGCCACTGTGTCTGAAGCTTTAAGTGGCATCTCTTCAATGAAGGTACCACAGCCTCTGTCCCTATTCATAAGGAACAGTGGGAAGTCATTCACATCACACTTTACACATCTCTAGCAGCAAGAGGGATGGCACTTTTCAAAGACATCAGACTAGTACTTGACTAGCAAGGCACAGGGGCCACTTTTGTTGGTCAAAATAAATATCTAAATTACAATAGCAAAGAGATCAAAGAGCATTAATAAATAGTCAGTTTACAAAATAGTACCACTACCAGCTGCACACTATCAGAAATCTTAGCTCAACAAAACCCCACAAAATAAAAACCACTCCCAAACAAACGACATTATTTGCACAGTTTGTTATCTTTTGTTAACTCATGAGATTTTATGTCAGAAATATGTTGACCTCCTTCATGTGCTGCATAGATATCAACAATTTAAGAAAGCTATGTCTCCTGCGTAGAAAGGATCAAACATACCTGAAAGCCTACTCTCTGGATAATTTTATAAAATCACAAAGGGTGTGGCTGAAATATCACTTGTCCCCAAAACTGAATTAACTATATCTGAAAACTTCATGGTAGACATTTTCTGATCTTCAAACCTCCAGATGATTGAAATCTCAATTATTTCAGATTTTTTTTTCAGTTGCACCACTGTTCCAATTAGAAAGTCTTTCCTGGTGCTTGACTTGATTTTCCACTGCAAGTAACAAGTGTTCCAGGTCTGTAAATTTACAAATACAACAAAACGGTGTCTTTCCTGATATTCTCTTCCTTTCCTGACATTCAAGACAGGAATAATCCAGCAACAGTGAAGGTATTGTAAGTTTTGCTTTGCATTTCACAGTCAGAACTTTACCAGCTGTTTTTTATTAAAACCCACTTGTAATTTTTGATCCTTCTTTCCCTCAGGAAATAATAAAAGTATATTCTTCTCTCATTGTAAAACCTGTTCTTATTTTCCCTTCTCTCTAATTTTACCTACTGTACCACCCTTTCCTAACTATGAAATAGCTTATAACATAGAAGGCCAGTGTATTGATTCTCACCCTCAGTCCATTGCTCCTTCACAACTCTTGTCAACATCTTGAAGTTCACCTTCCACTCTTTCCTCTTTTTCTTTTGATAGCTTTTGTGCTAGTTTTTAAAAATTATAGAAATACTTAGGTTGAAAAAGACCTTTTAAGTTATCAAGTCCAACAGTTAACCTAACACTGTCAGGCCTACCACTAAACCATGTCCTTAAGTGCCATGCCTATAAATCTTTTAAATACCTCCAGGAACAGTGACTCAACCAATTCTCTGGGCTTCCAGGGTTCCAGAGCTTGACAAACGTTTTGGTGAAGAAATTTTTTCTGATATGAAATCTAAACCTTCCCTGGCACAAAAAAAACGCCCAAAGTTTTCCTGATCATAGCCAATCCATATCAGGGTGAGTTGTCACCTTCCAAGATCAGGCAAAGAGCCAATTTTAAACTATATCAGTGTCACAAATACGTAAAAAAACACACTAACAGGTAAAAGTCCAGCGCAGAGAAGGTTTAAGTTACAAGGCTTCTCCTGCAGACATGCAGTTATTTTGAAAGTAGTTCAAATAACCTTGCAGCGAGTATTCACTGTTTGTCCTTCTAAGGGAATCGGCACAGCATAGCTCAGACTGATTTCACACCTCAGCTTTGTGTGAATCCTCCTCCTAGGGGTTCAGTTATCTGTGATCCAAGGCCTAGTTTTGACACAGCAGAACTGCATAACCTTGAATGGAACTTCTAAAGAAACTGCCAGCTTGCAAGAAAGCTGTGTGGCAGTACTTAGGCTAGAGCCGTGACAGGAGTGGTAGTTTGCAGCTAGACATAAAATCCTTAAAACATAGATTGTTAACAGTTCGAGGACTCCAGAAAAAAACCCACAGAAACCAACCAAACAAAACAACCCAAACAAAATAAAACAAAACAAAAAAGCAGCAATACTGAAAATCAGTCCTTCCAAGAGGAACCAGAAATCAACCTTTCCCAATACTGATGACTGCCAGGCCAGCAATGGTACCAGGATGGGTGTGGCTACACAGGGAGATCTGGGTTCCCCAGCAAAAGAGCAACATGGACATACTGGAGAGAGACTAGCAAAGGGTCACAAAGATAATGAAGGGATGGGAGCATAAGTTCCTCACATAGGAGAAAAGGTTGAGAGACCTGGGACTGAGCCTGGAGAAGAGAAGGATCAGAGAGGAACTTACCAATGTATTCAAATACTTGAAGGGAGGATGCATGGAGGATGAAGCCAGGCAGTTTCCACTGGTGCCCAATGGCAGGACCAGAGGTGATGGGCACAAACTGAAACACTGGTGGTTCCTTCTGAAGATCAGGAAACACTTTTTCACTGTGAGGGTAACCAAGTGCTGGCACAGGTTGCCCTGAGAAGTTACAGTTTTCCTCACTGGAGAAATTAGAAACCATCTAGACATAGTTCTGGGTAACTGGCTCTAGGTGGCCCTGCTTGAACACGGGGACTGGACCAAATGACCTCCAGAGGTCCCTTCCAACCTCAGCTATTCTGTGAAGCACGTCTTACCTAGAGGTAGTATGTCAATGCTTTGCCTGATTGCTCATCAACCCTAGTTATCTATCACACATCTCAGTCAAAAAATAACTGGTTATGTATATCTTGCTTTCATAGTCTCTCTGTGTACAGTAAAGGATGAACAAAGAGATCAAGAGAATTACAACTAACTGCATTAGCTTTTCCCCATGGAAGTAGTTAGCAGGATGTCCATCTAAGAGGATCTATGCTGCTGACCAAGTACACAGAATACACGGAATAGTTCTTAAAATTCCATTGTTATGAATGCCCTGATGAAATCAGAAAGTTCATAACATACAAAAGTTCATACGAACTAGATGTTTTAGCTTTCACTGCAAAAACTGGAATGCCATCTCCCTTACCAGTCAATGGAAAACATTTATGAATTAATCACCTAAAGACTACTTTTCCAACTAAATTCTCCTTGCAATTTATTTTATTTAATGTTGCAGTTGTTCTTATATACTGTTTTGAGTTGATAGGGAAGCATTGCTTCACCTTATTCAGATATCTCTTCCTTTGGTCCACAGTAGAACATAGTCCATAAACAGGACTATTAAAATTACACACACACAAAAAAAATATTTTCTTGTGTAATCAGTCACTTTCACCTAATTACATCTAATTTCATCTAATTACAGAAGCAAGACAATATTTAATTCAATACGAAGGGATAATCTCATAAAAATATTTGTTTAAACATTTTCAACCTTTTTGTATATACTTTATTTTACAATCAGCCATTCATTACAAATCCATGCTCAGAGATGAAGTTTTAGTCTCCTATTTCTAATTATAAGCTGCATCTGACATTTCAAACTGAAGTTACAACCTCCATATAATAAACATTTATTCTGCTTAATCTCCTAGCCCTCGACAGAGAGATACAAAGTATCTGAGCTTGTGAAGAAAAAGAGACTTACAAATACATTTCACCAGCTTCCTCATTTCTGACTACTCTTCAGTCCCGTGGCATAATTCTTTCTCAAGGAAGATAAGAAACTAACAGAAATATGTACTTGGAATCCCTATTGAAGTTAATACAACTGCTTTTGTCACAAAGAGAAGCAATATTAAAATTACAGTTAGTCAGGCAGCAGCTAATCCAGATGAAGAGAACAAGACTTTTCCTAAATGCAGAGAAAATTATATGTGCCTTAAAAGTTTCTGCTTGATCTTTCTTTGGTTGAATGTGGCCACCTCCAGCATATACTATCAGCCCCAAAATAAAGGGCTGAAACTGGATTTTATACATCTGCAAAATAATGAAGGAAAAAAAAAATAATCAAACTGTGGTAGAGCAAACCTCCCTCTCTTTTCTCCACACAAGTGAAGCTGAGCCTCAGTCCAGGTCTTCAACACAAGCTTAAGAATTAAAGCCTTTCTTGAAGTTCAAAAAGAATATCCTCAAGAAGTTACATGCTGCCTGCAATCCATCACAGAGGACTGGACCCTACTTTAAACACTCTGACAGCTCAGTTCAATCTCCTATTTCCCTTTCCCTCACTCTTCTCTCCTTCTTTGTCTACATACTAATTCCATACAACTAATTTCATAAATTTTTATAGATTTTTTTTCTTCCTCCTTTCTTTGATCACTGTGCAAAGATGAGCCTCTCTGGCCAAATATCTGGCAGGATCTCAAAGTCATTTTCAGTCTTTCTCAATGGATCTTAATGATCCCATAAAACTTTCACCATAAATTAAAAGCCAAGTAAAAACATCTGCTTTTATCAACACATGAAGTATCAGGGCAACATTTGCACCGAGATCATACGGATGATGCGCAACTCCATCAACTCGCAAATGCAACAGTAACAGCAGCAGCAATTAACATAAAACCAAATAAGAAACAGCTGTCTACAGTACTTAGCACACTGTTAGCTGCGGGTTATTAATTTGTCCACATTTCCGAGGATTTCACTGGCAGTGACTTCAAAGTGCCAGTCACAGCCTTTACATTACAGTACACATATTATCTTACTGCAGATATTTTACAAGATATTCTTAATTCGATAAGCAAGTTCTGCATTTTTCACAGTATGCAGCTGATTATTGACAGAGTCCTTATAGATGGCAACTAACACTAACAATCCTAGTCCTTCACATTATTCTGAGCCACAGTGACAAGCAGTCACAGTGACTAAAGACAACAATCTTGCCTGAAGGCTCTAGACAACATAATGCAGGAGGAGAAACTCCCTCAAGTAAACTGTCAAAAAAGAGTTAGAAATTAATTCCAAATACTGCCCATGTCCAAGCTGCACCCCATAGCCTAATGATTGGCTTTTGCCACCTTTTCTTGCCCTCTACAGAGGTACAGTGAATGTCTGTCTTGCCACCTGATTACTGACAATCCATATAATATTTAGCAAACAATTCACAGCAAATAATTCACAGGAGGAAATTAGAGAAGGCAGTAGATTAGAAAAGCATGGATTAACTGGCACAGTTTTCATGCCCAAGCAGTTCGACAGCTCATAGTCTTTTACACCAAGAAAACTTCTCTTGCTTAGGGCACACTTGCTTTCCATTTGTCCACTGTTCAACTAAAGGGAATCTCACCCCATACTACCCTACCCTACCTATAACAGTTCCAGACCTTGCTGATCTATGAACCACAGTCATTAGTACATGAAATGCTGTAGGTACTCCCCCTATGTCAATTACAAATTTATTGACAATAAATGAGGAATCAAAGTCACATGGGTGGCTACAGCCGGGAATCACTGTTCTAGCTAGAAAAGGTTGGTCTGGCCAAGGGTCCTCTTACCACCCCATCCTGAAGTGCTTCTTGCACTCTTTCAATCAGGCTACCAAAAAAACTGAGAGCCATTTTACTTCCAGCTTTGGAGGGCCTGGGTGGGCAAAGCAGGAAAGGTTAGTGGTAAGAGTGGGGCGGGAGAGAGCAACGAGCTAAGTTAGGAAAGGAATCTCCTTCTGGTCAGACCAGCTTCTATTCATAACCAGGCGCACGATGAAAGGACTTTGCTGTCGAAGGACACCACAAAAAGACCGACGTAAAACAGCCCCTCGCTGCGAACGGGAGGGCGCGCAGGATGTGCCCTACCGGAGGAACGGATCGGGCAAGTCGGGATGAGCGTCCCCCGCCCCGCACTCCCGGCGGGATCCCCGCGCGGAGTGGAGAGAGCCGCCGCCGCCGCGCTCCGCCGATCCTCGGGCTCCCTCCGGCGGGGACAGGGACAGGGACAGGCCGGGCGCGGCTTCGCCGTGGCGAGAGCTGTCAGCCTCGCTCCCCGCCCGCGACACCGCTGCCCTCGGAGGTCTCGGGTACAGTAATCCAAGGAAGAAGGGGTCGGGACTTACATATTTAGCGCTAGTCCGGTTTATCGAGTCAGTTCCAAGGGACTGACACAAAAACGTCATTGTTGGGCAAATCACACCGTTTCTGCAGGCCACGGGTAGAACTCCCAAGGCAGTTTACTTGGACACACCCCTTGTATAATCATTTTCTAAAGGAAATCAGTGGGAATTGGGTCATTTACTGCATCAGGTTTCACTCTGTATTTGAGTACTGGAGAGAAAGAGAAAAGTCCTGCTAAAATTTCCAGTAAAGCCACTTGCAATGTTATGTTTCCATTCCTGTCTGTAGTATGTACGATCCCACTCCTAGTTCATTTTTGGTGTTCAGATGGTCTCTGAACACCTGCCCTGAAATCCATTCCAAGCACTGTACTCAGCTGCAGCAGATCCTGTAGGTACAGTGTTTCTGCACACTCACAGCTGTGATTCAGCAAAGCATTCAAGCTTATTCACCAAAACACTGGGGCATGTGCTAGTTTTTAAAGCATGCATGTAGCTCCTCTTATCTCTGTGCAGCTTTTTCTAGGCCACAAATGCCACTTACCTGTCTTTGAGAATCAAAGCTGTTTGAGGACATGCACACCACTTGGAAGAAGAATATGTTCCTGAATCAGAGCTAGATGGGAATTTCACAGCTGTGTAGTGCTTGCAGCACTACTAAGCAGAAGCAAATCAACACAACTTCGTTTTCTTAAAGACAGAAACTACAAATGGCTGATTAGTGGGAGAAAACATGAGGGTCTTTGGCCACAGAAAACTGAATCTACACTGAATAAACCGCTGTCTCTGACATCAATTAGCATTGGTGGCACATTCAACTGCACCAGCAAAGGATGCTTCAGTTCCACAGGCAGACAAAAGCGGAGCTCCTCAGAGCAGCGTGCCTTACTAATGCAGGTTTTGCTGTCAGGCATCTTGTAAAAAACCTGAAAACATTTAGCTGCTCTTTAAAGTTGCAAGTTGCGGTTTTTAAGAGCAAAAGTGGACTTAAAATTTGAGTCACAAATGCTTAAACCCCAAACCTACCATTTTCACAGCAACCTCAGCACAGGTCTTTGTAGGCATGTATCCTTCATCATCAAGTTAGAACTTCTTGCTTGCTTAAAGTCACCTTTCCAACAAGATACATTAAATTTTAGGTTGGCTATTTATGCAAAGTGTTGCTGACTAATGGTTGCATCAGGAACCATAATGCTGACCACTGGCTATCTCGCATTCAAATTCCACAACTCTAACAGTCCATTAACAGAGTGTTTTCGCATGGAGTCTACTACACGATTTTAAAACATTAAAATAATAAACCTAGGAAAAGGGAAGCTATGACAGCATAATAAAATACCAATGCCTACCAAACACCATGTGCATACAAAGACATAGAAAGGCATATAATAGAAAAACATTTTTTAAACTTTGAATGTTGTCAGCCAACCATTGAATGCAATATCTAGAAATAGCTGTATTTTATAACATAATTTAAACAATCTCCAGCAAAAAAGGCAGACAACCCAGATAAGATTGCCAGTCATTCGACTGCCTTTTTCCACCTGGCTTCAACATCTTGGTCTTTCAAACTTCCCGAGTAACTCGGCAAGGCACTTAGTCTGTCCACATCCACAGTACTTTCCTAACCCACCCCATGAAGACAAATCAGCAATTGTGATATTTGAGTGATAGCTGCCATAGAAATGTCTCCTATAAACCAGCACTGAACATGTAACACCACCATGTATACTCCATTAACTTCTCTGTATATGGAGAGCTCCAAGCTTTGGCATGCTGCTAAGAAGGTAATTTTTCAGTCCAAGGTGCAAATGTCCAATCTCTTGAGCAGAATTACTTACAGTAATTCACCTTAGTTCAGTGTTTCAAACTGGGGTACGTTTAAGCACCCTATTTTAGAAAAATCTCCCCCCAAAGATTAGAAGATGGACAGTTAAACATGACAGCTCAGCTACAGAGTGGCTGCTGAGCGACACAAACTGATAATGTTTTTCACAGCATATTAAGAACCTCCTTTTGAATGTTATTAACAGCTTCCTTGAATACTTTTAACTTTAGTGATACACAATTTGTTTCCTATTGTCCTAACTCAGGAAAGCTGTTCAGCACATGCCTGAGTTCCTGCCTCACAAAGGATTACTTTAAGGCTGTCTGTAGCTTTCCAGTAATGTGCATTTGAACTCCACAGACCACACCACAATGTTTTTTCCTTGCTTGAATAGCTAGATTGATCTGACTTTCGCCACCTGAAATTTCAAGGAACCAAGAACAAACTTGTGAAATGCCATCCCAAAGGAGGTTTTCTTACCTGAAAATAGTTACAGCACAAAGAAAAGCATTGGGTTTTGTTTGTTCCACCCTCACCAAGTCTGATCCTGTGTTGCTGCCACTTAAAATGCAAGGAAGTTTCCATTTTATTTTACTTACTTTCATGCCTTAAAAAAGAGCCCAAACAATTTGACAGAACTCTTGCAGCTGCAACAACAACAAAAGTTCCACAAACAACTGACTAGATTCTGTAAACTGCTTACTGTCAGGTATTTTAGCAGCACAGAAAAAAAACAGAACAGCAGTAACTGAATAGTCAGCTCGCAAGTGTGGAAATTGCAACCTCCAAGCTTTTCGAGGAGCAATGCTCTGTTTTCTGTAACATTTCTGCATAACCACACCAGAAAGCATGCTTTTTGGTGAGAGACTGTGATTACATGCATGCCTGTACATCTCCTATTACAGCTGAGTCCCTGGTCCTTGACTAGAGCTTCTGAGGCTCAACAGCAACACAAGCGAAATAAAACATTTCCAGGATGAAAACAGTTGACCTGGCACTGCCAGCAAAACACACGGAGCATTTCTAAATTGCAATCGCTATCTCCAATGAGTGTCACCTGCTTCTCTTTTTAACCCACAAGTTTACTCTTCTTTGAAGCAGGTAAAAAAAATCCTTCCGCTCCCCCGGACCCGTCGAGCAGAGAGGGCTTAAAGAGGAGCACTGAACCTAATTTGACTTGAAAGTACTTCAGCTGGACCAGTGAAAACAAGACCCAGATGCAAAGTTACCTAACTGAGCCCGTACTGCACAACTACAGCCAGTTGTGTAACAAACCTCAGGAAAATTTTGCAGCTCTTAATCAGGCAAAACTCCCTGCTGATTTCCACGAGGGAGCTCTCATCAATCAAAAGCTGCGAAAACTGAATCCAGTTTTCTCCCTTTTAATGAAAAGGTTTATTTTGAGCTATGAGAACATAAGATTATATGAACTCGGCAAACCCATAACGCTCACTTTAACGGCACGGAATTCGTCCTGTGTTTAATCTACTAACCACAGAAAATAATCTCATCAGCACTCTGTATTTGGTAGTGTACAGGAAAAAAAGAAACAAGACCTAAACTGACATAAAATAATTTCACAAATAACGGACCTGTTCTCCTGACAGCTAAAAGATGGAACGGGCAGGGGAAGATCCACAGCTCTTTAATTAAACTCCATTCCCTTTGGGCGAACGGGGAAGACCGGCGTCCCCGCCCGGGTTCCTCCCCGAAGTTGCGCGGCTCCCCGCGGCACCCGGGAAGAGAATCCACCCGCGATGCGTCCACAATTGACCGGCGGGGGTCCCGCGACCACGACGAAGCCGCGGCGGGAAGACCCCGGCGAAGAGCGGGCGCCGAAGGAGGGCGGGATGAGAGGCTCCCGCTCCACGTGCGCCCCGCTCCGCTCCGCGACCGGCACCGGCGGCCGGGGCACCACAGCCCGTCCCGCCCGTCCCGCCACCGCCCGACTTCCCTCGGAGAGCGCCGCCCGCCCCTACCTGCCCGCCGGTGGCGGCGAGACCCCTCCGCCCGCGCCGGGTCCCTCTCAGCGGTCGGCGGGAGGGCAGGAGCGCTGTCCCGCCCGCAGGGCGAGCCCCATGTGAAGAAAAGCGAGGGAGCCCGGCAGCTCCACCGCCGCGGCCGAGGGGAGGGGACAGAGGGAGGAGGCAGGAGGGCGGGACGCGCCGGGCGCTCCCCCGCTCGGAGCCGCCCCGGCCCCGCGGTGCCGGAGCCGCGGAGCCCGCGGAGCCCGCGGCAGCGCCCCCTGCGGGGGGCGGCGGGCGCGGAGGGGGCGCCGGGGACGCTCCGGGCTTCCCGTGCACATCTCTGCCCTCCGAGCTGGGAGCACCGAGCTTTTCTCTGGTGCCATTTCAGCACACCTGGGGAGGAGAAGCGATTTGCTTGCGCTGCTGAGCGGCCGCCGGTATGGGGTTAACTAAGTCCAACCAGTATTTCCGATGAGCCGAATGGTTCAAGCTGAGCATTAGGTTAAATTCGGGCTGTAACACCCACATGCCGGCAGAAGCACAAATGCCCACAAGCCGGGGAGGCAGCAGTGCCAGCCTGTGAGAGTGAAACAGGCTTGAGTGGTTGCTGAGGGGCCACTCTCCCCCTGGCATCGGGGTTCTTGCTGACTCTGCAGTGCCTCGCTAGATGTCCTAACAGGGAGAACGGATAGGATGGCCCCAACTAAGCGAAAAGAGAGTTCTTACAGTCAAAAAACAGCTCAAGGACTTGGGGTATCAGGATTCACTGTTTGACTTTGCCTACCTATGGCAGCCACTCAATTCTTGATCTACTGAGCAACTGTGTCAATGCCGAAGTGTGTTCTTGTGAAAAATCTGGCTGGCTTCCCAGAAATCCTCAGATTACGCAGGGAATTGGATTTACACTTGTCAGTTAAACAAATCCCCAAATATTTGTGGGATATAGCATCTTTGTGCCATAGCTCCTCACCTGTACAATCTAATTTCCTCTCCCTACCTCACAAGAATCTGATGAAGATAAAAATTCATAGATCTATCTGAGACACACCAATTTAAAAATGATAGAGCTCCCAGAGCGTGTCCACTGAGATACAGATGCTGCAGTCATCCCCCAAACAGGCATAAAGATAAAAACACAAACCATTTTGAAAAAAAGGGTACCTCCAGTGATGAAAATTTTTCAGGAAAGGGAAGGAGTGCAAGACAGAAACAAGTTAGTCTTATGTTATGAACTTGATGCCAGGTGTTTCCTGAGCTGGCAAATCCTGGACTACTGCTCCTGAGCAGTGTGAGGTATCAAACAGAGAACAGGCAGGCAAACACATTTGCTAGCCCAAACCAGGAATACTCACCACAAGTCTTCCAAATTAAAAATGGTAAGAGTCACCTCTTGAGATGTAGCTGAACTCTTCTGTCAGAACCCCCTGATTCTCTGATTAGCGACTTCAATATGATACTGCTGCAAATGTTAGAATTATACATTGTAAACCTGATTTTTTTTTCAAACTGCTGATAACGTGCAACAAAACACAGCATTTTACAGAGTGTATTATGCAAAAGATCCTGCTGATTAGTAATTTGTTCACAGCATTAAAATCAAAGATTAGCCTTTCTATTTATACATTCACAGAAATAAACATAAATTACTTTTATAGTACAGTAAGAATTACACAAAACTCATCAAAATACAACAAACAGTATAATTTCCCTTGTCTTCTCTGCTTACCTCTTCTCTGTTACTGTTTTTGTAAAGCTGTGATTTTTTTTCCCTTATGCACCCAGTACATAATAGCATAACCACTAAGCTAATGAAGTTCTCCAGGAAGTCAAGATTTCCCTTAGTTTTACTTGGATCTCACAAGTCTTATAGCTTAATAACAGCAGAATCATATTGCACAGAAATGCATGGGTGAAGCCTCCAGGGAAAAACTGTGTGTTAATGCAAAGCCAGGTTTGCTGTCCCAGAATAACTGCTGGGCAAGGCTGCTTGACTCCTAGATTCTGCATGCTGTGTCATGGTTGGGAGCTGTGACAGCTCACTGGAGCTGCTTTCTGCTAACAGCCTCTTGCACACCAGGATGCTTCATGTTTAGCTCAGCTCTCTAGAAAACAGCAAGAAACACAGGATGCCCTGCAGGAATAAGGGAGACCTCATGAATCTGTGACTTTGGCAAGACTTCCACAAAATGTATTTGTGGTCTAGCTGTAGGCTGGAACTTACCAGTGGGATAACCTGCAGTAGGGGACTGTGAGAAGGAGCAGGATCTAACCTCCATCTGTGTTTAGCTGAGTCCAGATGAAGTGTGAGCTCTCTGTTCTTTATCTTACACTCCAACACTTAAATAATACTTCTCATTCTGTGGCACGGATCCTATAAGGGCTCGAATCTCACCCTGTAGTTATGTGCCCACACAGCTACATGCCTTAGCGTTTCCTCTGCTTGCTAATATTACCTACTAGTATTGCTAAAGCACTCTTAATAGGGTAGAGAGATGCTGTAAGTACCTGCGTCCTCCTGCGGGTGGCATCAGAATATCTTCAGTGGACCAAGGCATGCCTAGGAAAGAGATAGGAGAAGGATGATATTCCTGCTTGCCAACAGCCAGCCTCAGTACACTGCGAGGGCAGCGAAGCAGCTCACATAAACCAGTAGATCTTTAAATTAAACGAATGATTTAAAGTCTTAAGAATTAACTTGTGTGTTAACTAAGTGTAAGTGCAAGCCAGGACATCAAAGGCTACAGATTTAAGCTGTCCACCCACTTGTAACAAGAGCAGGGTGGTTCCGTGGTTTTAACTATTGTGTTACAATTGTCATGCTTGGTTTTGGTGCCTGTATAGATCAGGAAAGACTTTATCACACTGAGACAAGTTAGTGCATAGTCCCAAGCCATTATGCACTTTGAAAACACTCAAGTGCTACTCAAGTTCTAATGTCCAAAGCCTTACGGGTATAACTACTGAGCAAATGAATGCTTTACCTGCAGAGTATCTGTGCTCATTTTAGAATACTTTTTTCAGAATTTGTTCATGCCTTGTACTGTTCAGTTGCCCATATGACTAAATTCTGCTGCCTGAGACGATAACCACAATAAAGCTTAGTCAGCTTATACCCACCAACCATCAACAGTTGTAAATGGAGGAAAGCATGACCTTCAAAAACACAACAGGAAAAATGTTTCTTTCTTTTTTTTTCCCCTTCCTCTCCTTTAAAAGCATTTTAAATGTTAAAAGTTGGTGTTTGCTGCCCTTGCAAGCATGGATCTGCTCACCTGACATTTACATCTGACTTTTCTAACAGACTTTTCCTAGGTTTTGCTTAGGAACTTTATTGACACGCTTGCTTGCAAAAGACCTGGATTAATTGTATTAGAGACCAAATACATGATTTCTACAGTAACTAGTGTTTTAAAGCTTAGGTGTATGAAAGAAAGCTGAGGTTCAAATCACCTGCCTTCTGAAAAACCGGGTTCTTTCAGGGTGTTTCCAGGAAAAGAAATCACACATACTGTCCTAGATCTCATCTCTGATCTATGCTGATAGAGTATTAATTACAGTTTTACATTTTCTTCGGTGAATTTATTCTTAACAAAGTTATTATCCAAAACCAGCAAGATTTGTTTTCCTGAGATTTAGAGTTATGAATCTGTGTGTACAATAGTCATCATGAGTAGGTGGCACAGAGTCTGTTTTTTTCCTGTCAGCAGTGATGCTATTCTTAGTCTTGTATGTGGTCCTTACGTGTATCAAAATAGGCACAATAGATACATATTGGTAGCTTTGATTGTATTCAGAGATGAGCTGATCTCCCAGTCCAGGAAATGATCCTAAAGATCTCATCGTGTTGGCAGCAGAATTTTAACCAATGGTTCCCAAGAGCCTCTGCCAGCACATTGTTGCCTTTAGAGGACTCAGAGCTACTAGACATATTAGAGAAAATGAAAATGACATAGGAATTATATATTAAGAAAACAAAACCCACAAAAAAAAATCTACTGTGGCTACAGCTATAGCTTTGGATCCAAATGGTTTTAGAAATCAATCAGGCAGTCTTGTGATGTGTGGTATTATCTGAACCCTTATACTCTTGGCTTCAATTCTTAATCACTCTGGGGTCCCTTAGCACAGCTTTGTAGCACCAAATATCCATAAAGCTGACACCATTGCTGACTGTAGGATGTGGTATTGAGTACTGTGACAAGAGAAGGTACACATTAGCCTGAAGGCAGGCACTGTGCTTTCTAGCAAAAGAAAACTAAGCAATATAATCTCTTGCTGCCACTGCTGAGTCACAGCCATTCATGCCATGGCATGACTGTAAGGAGTCTGAGTAGTGGCCAGCATCTTCCATGAGACAAGACTTATCCCAAGCAAGACAATCATAAGCAATAGCTGATGTAGCAATTGATGCCACTGACTTGGTAAGATTGTATTATCTTCAGTGCCACCTGCTGAGCTATCTTGACATGTCTGGGAATTGACGCCAAGTGAAAGAATGGGAAAAAGGCAAATACATCCTTATTTCTTTAAACCATTCCTTTCTTGACAAAAAATATTTCAAAAGGAAGATAATCAAAGAAAGTGATAAGGTTTGAGAATTCTGAGGTACATAGAATCACCTGACCTTTGCCTACTCAGCTAGCTAAGGGGTCCTTATGCCATTTTGCCATGGGTGGCACTGTTACCCTTCTCCAGTGGGTACCACCCTGTTGTGCAATCTCACAAAGCCAGCCCTGCTTAGTGATATCAAGTTAATCAACAGAGAAGACTACAAAAATAATCCTACCTCTGAATAAAAACATTTGTCACTGCCCAAAACTTAACAGAGGAAAACTGAATCCTTTCTTAACCTCCTCCAAAAAGTCTCAGGGGGTTTCTTGTGGCTACCGTGACAGTGGCCACCGGTGATGCCAGAGAGCCTCTCCCGTCTTGTAGCAATGCAACTGTCAGTGGACTGCAATGTGGAGTTCATGGCAACTCTGCTTCCACCTGTGGAGTTCAGGCCTGCAGTTCTACTGATTGCAGTACCCGTCCGTACGGCTCTGGCCTGAACGCTTTACTTAATTTTTGAAGAACCATGTAGCTCAGCAGAGATCGGAGTAAGCAGGCAACCACGCACTTGGCACAGTTTGCAGAACTTGTGGCCATGCTCAGAACTTAATACTGCCTAAAACAAAGGAGTCCACTAGAGAAGGGGACCCGTAGCTTCTCTATAGGCTCTGTAACTGTATTCAAAAGACACTCAGCTATAGCTAGTGTATAACATAGATATACATTTCACAATATTGAGGACTTGCCTTACTGCAAGTCCCATAGTGCCACATTCCCCATTTTTCATGAGTCTTCATGTTATCAGAGAAGTAGTTAGGAGAGGTTATTTGTCTTTCCTACTACAGTATCAATATTTTGGCTCCACTTACCCCTGTGTGGATCTTCAAGCTCAGTACAGGCAGCCAATATGGTCTTTCACTGGTCAATGGACTGGTGATGCAAGACCTGTCCAACACAGAGGATGTTGTTGTGGCATCTGGCAATATTGCAAACAGGCATTGGTCAGGGTGTCACAACCAAACTGCCTTCCACATTGTGGCAAGAGATGAAGGACGCAAGTTCACGGTGGAAGGAAGCTGTTTGCAAGCTTTTTTGTCATACTTGAATTTAACGTGGGTGAATTTAAAAGTCAGTTAAAAATGTAAACTAGCTAGATAAAGACCATGGAAAAGTGAAGACAAATCACAGTATCTAGACAGAGAGATTATGTTTTAAAGTGGTACTGTGTTATTGAATAAAGTTTTCCTTACTGAAATGGTAGAACTGGGAGGAATTATACTGGGCACCTATACCACCTAACACATTTTGGTGGTAATTTGGCAAGTATATGTTAATATACCAACACTTTTTCCTCTTACCAGTCTCTTCTGTTTTTTGGCAGCCCATAATACTTTTTCTGTGCCCCTTCCACTGCCCTCAGAGCAAAACTGAGAATGAGAAAAGGTTCCAACCTAAACCAAGTTCATAATAATTGGTCCATCATAACCTTTTTCTGTATAAAACAGGATATTTCACCCAGAAATAAAGATGCAGTTTAGTGTGGGTTTTTCGGTCCATTAGTTAATAAAGGGTAAAGATTACACTTTGGCCATGCTGTTGCCAATGTGTGCTTGGTCATTTGCCATGGCAGTTGCTTCTTGACAGACTTTTAGCTATTGCGTAGCATGTGCATTTTTATCACTCTGTGAAACAGCAATTGATTATGCCAGCCTCAAGCTATTTTACTTGGAATGAAAAACTCTAAAGCTTGTTTAACAGTAAGAGTCCGTTGCTTTCTCTCAACAATTGTCTGAGAAAGAAAAAGCATCTTTTGTTAGAAATAATGGTTTGCTTAAAAACATTCAGGTCCTTTTGTGCTGAGGGTTCACACACAGCAAGAGACGATCTGTGTTTCGGTAATAAAAAGTCTCTACCGTCAGGGTCAGAGGTATTTCTTTGCAAGGTACCATGGTTCCTGGCAACACTTAGAGCCCTGATATCATAGAAGATATTTAATAACCCATATGTCATATATCCTACAGATGGTGGTTTTTATTGTTTTTTATGAGAATATGAATAAGGAGGTACTGTACCAAATGGGATTTTACTAATAAAAGTACATCCAGAACCCTTAAATTACTTGTTCTCTTCACCATTTAAAGACATAATTAAGCCTGTTCTCTATAATAAGGTAACAGTCTATGAAGGTAAAAATCAGTTTTTCACAATCACAACAGAAAAATTCCTCTTCACATATCCTCTAAGCAAGAAATAGAGGAAAAGCTTTATTTCAGTATCTTCTGATGCAAAGCTAAGCTATTGCTCTGCATAGTGTTTAACAGAAAAAGAGGACACCTTCATGCAGTTGATGAATTCCAGTTTTATTTATAAGATTCTTTAGTATTTCACTGCAGAAAAATGTTAACTTTTCTAATTTGTTCCTACGTTCTCTTACTATTGTTTTATTTTAAACATCAGAAGCAGCTTTCCTAGGCCAAAATTACCTCTAGTGCAACTCTCTTGTAGTCATGCCATTAGGTAATGCCTTCTTTTTAGCCATAATGATTATGGAAACCATTTCTTCCATCTCCTTACCCTTTGCCGTGGAAAGCCAGTTGTGATGTCCAGGGCAAACAAAGAGAGGCCACGACAGTGGTGTTCTGAAAAGGAGAAGGTTGGCTTCATGACTGGAGAAGAAAGAACATCCTGGAGTATTTTCTCTTTTTCATTGGCAGACCCAGAAAGCCTTTGAGATTTCCTGCAAAACAGCTGGGAATTAATGCGGAGACGAACGTAATTTTACCACCAAGCCTTGCAAAGCAATTAAAGAGTCAGAAGTAAATTCACCAATGTCTGGCAGTGATCATTCACAGACTAGTCACAACAATATGATTTCCTGCTTCTTTCAATAGCTGACCCAGAAGCAGCCACAGCCTGGCTTTTATTTCTGTATTGTGCAATGGTGTCAGTATGTTCACCTGAAATGTTATTATTGCACATGGCTGTTTTGGCTCTTCACCTCCCACTCTTTAAAGAGACTGCAAGCATCCTGGAACAGGTAAGAGAAGGCAGATTTCCAGTCAAGTAGGCACTGAATGGACAGATCCAGAAGCTCATAAATGCATCAACAGGAATTATGTGAGAAATTCAAGACTGATGAAAAATTAATTTTCTATGTCTTAGGATATCAGATTTAGTTCTGCTAAACTTGAAATTCAATTTTTATAAGTTCAATTTTTATTATTGCAGAAGCTGGCCTGGACACCAGCTTGACTTCTGTGAAGCATAAATTGGGGACATTAATTGCTGAAACTAGTATTACAATAGGAGCCAGGGATCCCAGCTGAAACTGAAGCCCCCTGGGTTGGGACTTTGCAGGAAAAAAATAAGCAACCAGTCCCTGTGCCAAAGCAGATGACTAGATACAGTGGATGTGACAAGGCAAACAGGGGCACAGATTAAAAGTGTGATTTATTGAAAGAATTTGTTTAAGAGCCAACAGAAAATCCATAACTTCCAATAACACCCTTCCCACTTCAGCACCTGGTGTGCAAAACTCCCAAGAATAACCAAACAGCCTCAACTCACCTACAGGTTTTGAGCACAGGGAAGTACTTACTACTAAGCAACTGATTCTTATTCAAGAAAAGGGTAAACTTTATAGTTGGAAGTGTATAGTGAACCCAGTGAAAACTTCAGGCAATCTGAGCAATCTGGATTGGGATAAATCCCAGATTTTCAGAAGAGAGGCATAGAATTACCCCGCAAATGTGTGTGCACACAGCATATTTTCCACAACTGGTTAGCAAAAACTGTAGTAAGGACGGGGTGAGGAGGTGTCAGATGTAAACAAAGAGGCCTGAGCCATTCTGCCAGATGCTGTGGATAGAGCTAAGAGAAAGATCTACCACAGTGGCAAGAATGGTGGAGGCCTTCAGAGGTGATGAAAATATACACAGAAAGCATTTACACAAAAGGATGCTTGAAAAGTGTTCTTTGCAGTTATTTTTACTAGTAACACGTGAAGCAGGATGCTGATCATTTTTTCTCTTGTTGTTTCTGTTCTCCTAGCAACATAAGAAGTGTTTTTAACAGGTGTGAGCAACAGAAATTCAAAAAGAAGATAAAATACGCCAAGTGAAACAAGAATAAGGTGATCCTCTACAAGGAGATTCTTGCCCTGTCAGACTACAAGGGTGCTCTGAAGAATTTCATGGGGAACAGTCACAGCAAATCACATGACAAAACAAGGGCTTGAGAAAAACCCACCTGTTATATTTGTAACTGCACTTTTCAGAACTTATGACTGTGTAAAAATTTACTTACTTAGGAGTGCGGCTTTTCATAATGCACAGCAAATCCCAATCCCTCACTGACAAGATTAGGAAGAAATTTTGCCAATGCACAGGTTATTCTCCATCAATTACCTGTCCACTGGGGCAATGTTAGAATTCACAAAGATAAGGTGTCAGAATAAGATGAAGCATTGGTCTGATTCAGCATGAAAAGTTCTTACATGCTGTTGCTTAAGGTTTTCCCTAAAGTGCTGACTTTTATTCTCCCTGACTTTAGCTTATACACAAGTGTATTAAACAAAAAAAGAAAGATTGTCATCCTCCTTTCTTTAGACAGCTGTGCGTGCATGTATTTTTTTCAGCCTATAACTGGGCTTTCAAAAATGGGGTCTGTGATGTTTCAATGTTTCAGCCGTTTTGCGTCATAAATAAAAGGATTGAGGAATCCTTAGATTTCCTACAGAAAGGCTTTCTTTTGTACTGTGGGTAACACTGCTGAGCTGATATTTTTCTGCATAGTTGCTGAAGATGGAGGCTAAAGGTAACGAGAAGAACTTCAAGGGCACTGTGATTTATACCTAAGTTTTAATGAGGAAGAGTTATCTCCTGATGTGTCCCTTTTCAACTTTTTTTTTTCAACTTAACAAAATATTTCCAAGAGTCTACCCTGATTGACCCGAACCTGTGAAGAAGACATTCAAACATCTGCTAAAAGCATTTTTATATAGCACCTTGCTTAAATCAAAAATGTTAGCTGAAGTTCTAATTCATGACCAAAGGAAAAGGGGACATGTGCACATCTGTGCCTCAGAACAGTTCTGATGCTCCATGTAGGTAGCCTATGGAAAAAAGTCAGAAATTTGTGGGTTTATCCTTTCTATGTTCCTTTTTTATCTTCTCTGTATGTGTCCTGCATCTCTTCAAGGACCTTACATCTGGCATGTCATCTGGGCTTCCATTTTTATTTTCTGTCTCCTTCCTCACCCCCCACCTACTAAGTTTTCCAGCTCTCTTTCACTCACCATAGGTTTGGGTTTATTTTCCTTTCCAAACAATATTCAGGACTATCAACATTATCATTAATGACATATTTTATCATTTTATTAACAATCTTTCATTATGCATCTGCTGTATTGCTGAAGCCAATTAGGATAATAATTACCTTCCTGTGCCTGAGCAGCAAATTGGCTTAGCTCCAGAAAAAGGTGTTCCACAGGAAGGTTTCCCACTAAAAAGTAACTTACAACATGCAGTAGCCTCAATGCTATTGACCCTATTTACTGTGTCCTATCTAGCCACAGTGTTTATTTCCCACAGCAAATTGATCAATGATGAATCAGTGGGTTCAGCAGCTCCTGTCAAAAGATTTGCACTTGCTTACTGGAGGGAAGCCTGCATCATCTGTTATCCACAGACTGCTCTCAAGGGTCATCATTAGCTAAGAAAGAGCCTGCTATTTCTCATATGCCATTCTCTAGCCACACACAAATCAGCTGCTGAAGTCTTTCTGGGTTCTTGGAGGCCATCCACCGTAACAGTCAAGCCTTGAGGGCATGACCGGCCTTGGTTGTCTCTGCCCAGCCTGCGGGGGCTTTTCTCAACCCTGACCAATGTCCAGCATGTCCAGGACCGTCAGACCCTGCCCCATCAGTGATGCACCAGGGCCAGTCTTCCGCATCCTACAGCCTTGCCTGGCCACAGACCCCACTGATTTGGGTCCACATCCCATTCCATCCCATCCCATCCCATCCCATCCCATCCCATCCCATCCCATCCCATCCCATCCCATCCCATCCCTGTGCCCATGAAGATGCCTGATGCCCAGGGCTGGGGCTGCCTCGCTTCTGGGATGGTGGCATGGGCCCTGATTTGTGAGGTCCTCTCCTGCTGCCCTGGGAAGTACCCTTGGGTCCTTGTCCTTTAGGGAGTAGCTGGAGTATGCTGCACCCTGAAAGTAACCACTCTAAAATCTTTTTATGCAGGACTCATTGGAAGAGTTGGTAACAGGGACACTGAGGGCCTAAACAAAAAATACTATTTATGAGTGTTGAGATTTTCCTTCCAGAGAGAAGTTAGTAAGTGAGGTATTTTTCCTAGCTACGGACAGAAACAAATATGGATCACCAGGAAGAAATAAAAGGGACCAGTTGAATAGGATAACATCAGCATGAAGTTACTGCAGCCATCACCTCTTCTCCTGCTCCTGTTTGGGTCAGTTTTTATTCTGGACTGCACCTTGGCCTCCCTCCCAGCACTTTAAAGTTCACACTTCCTAGCTACAAAGGCAACGGGACATGGAGGTCTCTGTAAGAGCCCTGACAAGCTATACAGAATCAGATGAGCCACCATTCAGTGTCTATACAATTGCAAGTATTCAAACACTGTTTGCTACATCTGTTCCATTGCCCGGGCCACTGTCTGTCTTGATTCATCCATGCCTTTGGCCATCAGCTGGAACATGCCCTCTGTCCATGACAGGGGAAGAGCACATCTTCCACATTAGCCACCTCTCAGATACAGCCCCAACCTTGGCCAGCCATCTCCAACCCTGGTGCCAAGGGCCCTCATGATTCCAGAGTTTGACCAACAACTAACAGGAGCGGTTTGCACAGGATATCCTAGGCTCTGCTCACAGCTGTGTGAAATCAGAAGGTAGCACATTCCTACCTTGGCTGGAGCTCTCCCCAGGCCATTCACCTTCTATTTTCTTTTCTGTGACTCTTCCCAAGACAGTGGAGTTGCACGGTCTTTCATCTCCACTGTGCTGCCCATCCGTCACATTCCCAGATGTGCTTTTTGATCTTCTTTCCAGCCTGCCGCTCTGCTAACAGAAGTTGTTTTCTGTCAGCATTACACAGCACACTGTGAAAGGTGAGCCTTTCATATTCCTGCTGGGGCCACCCCACACAGATTTCCATCAAAGTGGGATCTCCTCTCTCTACAGCCCTACCATGCTTGGAGAGTGCCCATCAATTCGGATGGCAGCAGGCAACACCTCTGAATCAAACACTTCTTAGCTGTTGCTTTCAAGTTTTATTAATGTTTGTTAATTCCTGCTGATATCTTGCCAAAAGCATTTTTTGAAAAGTGGTAAAACAGTTAGAAAGTATCCACACTTTTTTTTCCCCCCTACCTGGATGCTGCACAAATTGATTGTTAGAGAAAGCCTAATTCATTATCCACAAATAGTTCATAGCCCAAATACACTGCCACCAGAACATATTTATTTTCAGTTGAAGTATTCTGTTCTGTTGAAGTATTCCTCTTCATAAAATCCTTCACTTCTGAAGCATGATAATAAAAAAATTGCTGTGGAAATCTGAGGGCAGAGGATGACTAACCCTTTACTCCAGCACTTGGAAAGGTGACAAGTCTGCATTTATTTTCTTACCAGCTACAGCACAGCAAGGGAAGAGTTTACTCCCCTCAGTCTGGAGTTTTCACTATAACAGTAATAGCAGCAGCACTTGGACATTTATCTGCGTTTCTAAAGAATTTTAAGCATTAATACTTTGAGCCTCACACCTTCTCAAACAAGGATAACATAAGGAAGAAAACTGAAGTAACTTGCCATTGAGAAATCGCCCAAACCACAATTATCCTTCAGGAGCTCCAAATGTATTCACACTTTTGTCTTTACAGTCTGCCAGTTGCTCAGATAACACTGCATTTATTGTGTTTTTCCTTCTCCATATCGATAGGCACATCATCTGTAAGTAAAAAAGATACTTGCATTCTAACAAAGAATCTGGAAAAACACTCCTCAAGAAACAAAGATGCAGCCAAGTACTAACGTAAGAAAAAACCACAATATAAAATACAAGGAACAAAGCTGAGATTATGCCCCACAGTCTGTCTGTAGTTGTCAAAATGTCCAGGTGTTTACTACCCTCTCATAGACATTTTAAACATGCATTCTGCAGATGGGCAGATGGAATATAGATCCCAAGGTTGACTGTGAAATATCCTTACTTTTATATTTCTGTTTCACCACTAAACAAAGGTATTTACCTATTCATAAAACACAGATCCCAGCATACAAAACATTTCCCATTCTTAGTGCTACAGAAATCTAAATAGGAAACTCTCGTGACTTAATTTTAACTCTAAAAGAAGATGCTGTAAGAGGACTCAGCTCACAGACAAATATCTGGTGAAAATAACAAGTCTTCCATCTCCTCACATGACATTAATGACCTGCTAGTTCTTCCTGGCTGTGTTTACACACTGATAGTGTCACATCCATAGATCTATCCTCATTGCACATTATTACTCTCCCAGGGCATGCCTAACTGGTGAAACTGAGTGGCAGAGGGACAGCTATTTCAGAATGATGATCTCTGTGTACAGTACACTCCAGAGTACATGTAACCTTTTTCCAAACCATTATGTCTTTCCTATGGGGAAATAGGTATTCTGAAATACTACAACTTTTATGCTGTCAGAGAATTCTCATAGAGAAGCATTCCAATACTGCTATAAAGGAATAATTCATGCCAGTTCTGTTGGTTAAGTCTTAAGCCTCCTGTAAATTCATCACACATTTCTGCGAACAGAAAGGAAACTGAAGATACTGCCAGTGAGTAGAACACCTTTCACATCAGCTCTTTTGCACAAAAGCAACACTTTTTGGGGCTGTACAGAAAACACATCCAGAGACACGAAGCAGTGGTAGAGCATGACCAGGTTATGCTATTTTACTGTTCACCATTAAACCTTTTCATGCTGACAGTAAAACTCCACTGCATCCATAGATGCTTATTACCATTCCAGGAAGGAGCTATGCAACTCATGTGGCTTTCCTATATTCTGTAATTCATACAGCGTAAATTCTATTTATTTCAGTTCCATAGACTTAGTAATTCCAAAAGTGAGCAAACAAGCAAACACCTCTTGACGTTACTTGCAACTGTGTGCAATATTTGCCTCTGTGTTCCAGAGGTTTCAGAGACACATAGACAAGGAGTGTCTGGGAAGGTAAACTGAGGCAATGTAGGGGGAATGTCTTTTATTCAAGGTCTCACAGCAAGTCAAAAGCATCATCAAAAATACCAGGCTTTCTCAATTCACAGTGCAGGACCTACCTGGATTTTAGAGACTACAGTGACTACAAAATAGAAGTTTATTGTTATGAGCCCTGAAAAACCTCTACCATTCCATACTGTGCAACTACAAGATGACCACAAAATCACTCTGCATATGTTATGTGCCTGCTGGCAAACACAGGGTCAGCAAGAGATTTTTTTAACAGAAATAAAACTAGGGAAAATCCAGATAAAATGGTAATCTTAAGGGAGATTAAAGCTCAAAAGAATGAAAGGTCTGAATTTCTTACTCCATGACACATGCTGATAAAGTATTTCAGTCTTCTGAGCAATGAAGATCAGATGGACACCCTCAGAAGACCCCTGATGTCAAATCCTCAGTGAAGGACACTTTAGACATCCATGGACCTGGCAGTCAAACTTCATTCAGAGCCCACAGGGATGTGCCCCTGCCCTGTAAGGCATACCAGACTGCAGATGACCTCTTGTCACCAACCTGTCAGAGCAAAAATGAGAATGACCACTTGCAAAGTAAGGATATGCAGAAAATGAATGCAGTAACACTAAGCTTTTTCAGAAGAAAGCATTTTTACTTGCACAGAAGTGCTTAAATTGACCTCTTTCCAGGACTAAAGTTCACTCTGGATCTTCTTGTTGAGCAAAAGATAATAATTGAGGTGTTGCCCCCTACAGTGACCTGCAGACATTCTTGTAGTGTCAGGTAATACTTGAGATGGAAAGAGTATTAGTGTGGTTGATGAGAAGGTGCAGCACATTTTCATACTTCACAGCTTGATCAGCTTCTCTGAAGGGCAAATAGAGTAAGAAAAAGCAACATTAAATTCCTTACTCCCATCCTACCACCTGAAATATCTGTAGATGCTGCACTTCCTACTAGCTCCAAAATCCAGGCAAGTTTGAGGAAAGCAAAATCTACCCTCAAGATATGCTACAGCTTTCACAATTAATTTCTGTACAAATGCTAAATATCTATTCTGGAGTAGAGGAAAGCACTTCAGGATGATGCTGGGGTACAGAATTATATCCCATGGTTTGTATGGTTTCCCTTCAGCCCTGATTTTTGCTTAGTGTTATAGTCTGATCTTGAATCATTAATGGAACTTTTAAGCTTATATAAGAACTGGGCAATATTCTCTAGGGGTTGGAGTGAGTACCTAGTGTATCGATTCACGTAATTTCTCTGTGGGCATTTCCCAAACCTATATCCTCAGCGGATCTAAGTAGTCCAATGTATCTTTCTGTTCTATTGTTCAAAATGACTAAAAATGCTTGGTAACTTCATAATAAGTTTCTGCTAAGGAGGATCTGGTTCTTTTATGTAAAATGATAATATGTCAATACTTCATAACTGAGATATGTTGGAGAGGTTTTCTTCCTTTAGCTAACTATTTAAAATAGCTAGTGATGTGTGATGTATATTTTTAGATGCTGTCAGGAAATGCTATTTTTGATGATACAATATGTCTGTTTTTCCTTACCACAGAGGAAGACAGTGATGGCTGACTGAACATGTTTTTCCCCCCAAAATGGCATATCTTTGGGGAAACATCAAGAGAAGTGACAACACATACACAAGAAAAAGAGCATAATTTAACAGTCACTGCCATAAGATCCACTATTTAATTGAAAGAAAGAAAATCTTTCCTGGTTGATTTTTTCCAAGGAAATTAGTGTCTTATCAACCTTAAACCTACTCCTACCCTCCCTGCAATCAGTAGGAGACTTGACTGCTTTCAGTCAAACCTTGGGCAATTCACTTATTACTCTTGCTGTTACTGGATTAGAGAGAAGAGTCTGCTAATAAGTTAGCACTCTAATACCAGTATCAGCCTCACAAAGTAGCAGACAGAGGCTGTAATTTGTGAGCTGGTTTGTGGTGAGATAGCTGTAGGTGTGTGCAGTAGGAGTATAATACAGGCATCAGGACTGTGTTGTGATTCATGTTATAGATCTTAATATAAACTAAGAAGGAAAACACATTTATTAAGAACTAGAGTGTGCCCATTCCTTGCAGGGACACACAGAAGCAGAGGAGGAGTGTGGTCTCTATATCCAGTGGTCTCATTATCAGCAACTAATGCTATGCCAAAGCACTGGCTTTGGCCTTTGCACACACAAATGTAATTGATCTGTAATTAAAAAAAAAAAACCACAAAAACAAACCAAAAGCAACCCAGCCCAACCAAGCAAACAAAATCAAGCCAAACAAAACAAACAAACAAAAAACAAGCATAAAATTGGAAAGACTTCTAGTAAAATGAAACAAAACCCCAGAAGGACATCACTACAGGGTGGACGATAATATGTGTGGGAACAGTAACTGGTACAGGCCAAAGACCTCTCAGTTTCTTCAGTAAAAGGAAAGAGCAGAATCTGTCCATGACATGAAAGCCCCTCAGTGTAACAGTGTTGGTTCAAACACAGCATAACCTGTGATGGCATACAGGGAGGAGATAGGTGCTTCTGACCTGATCAGCTCCTACAGGACTGAGCGTTTGCAGCACAAGCCAGTCTGCTTTCCAATTGCTGCCTTCCAATCTCATCCTTAAGGACTGGACAAAAAAACTGGTTAGAAGACTGTTCTGACAGATAAAGAATGAGCCTCAGGAGCAACATGACGCATAGCAAAGTATCCTGATTCTGACTGCTGAAGTTTATATGTTGCTCCTAACTAATCCCAGCTGAACCTCCACTATCTTCCCTGGAGCTAAAATAAAAATGACTTTTGCCCATTTTATCCAAAACCAATAGCAAAATCCAGAAGTCAGATGAAAAGTTGCCCCAGGTTGGTGGCAAGTAACAAATCCAGGCTCCTCCCATAAGAAGCATCCGTAGTTACATACCTTCTGAAACACCAACATGGCTATTTCCTGGCATAGCAATCTGCTTCTGAACAGTGGATTTTCAGGCAATGAACTGCAAAATAAATCATAGGGATGTTCCAGAATCTGTATATGCATAATATCAGGAGTCAAAACATTATAAACTCATCACTGTTCCACTGTAGCTATAAAAACATAAGATACTGGAGTCCTAAAACTGATTCTTATCCCACAGAAGCTGGACCACATGTGATGCCATTTTGGATAATGGCATCCTATGGATGACAGGACAATCAAGTATGGCCAACAGCTGCAAGAGACTCTTCTCTTTCCTCTAAATTTCTTGATCTTCAGAGTTACAGGTTTTCATCCAGTTGGTGGGTCAACAGAGCCTAGAGCAGAGGTCTGGCCTCAAAGGTATGAGCTGTAGGACTGTCTCCT
Source organism: Manacus candei (assembly GCF_025592945.1). NCBI lineage: Eukaryota > Metazoa > Chordata > Aves > Passeriformes > Pipridae > Manacus > Manacus candei. The sequence goes on along the minus strand of NW_026138074.1, from coordinate 3,106,430 downwards.
GGTCCAGCAAATGAACTATCTTCTGCCTGCCCAGTGTCATTAGTCTACCTATGTACAGTCAGGGACCTTATTGTTATATACAAATCAAAGTTCCTGTGTGCTGGACACTTCAAAAATAGTGAAAAACCTTGCCCAAAGGACCTTGAAGCCCAACATAAGAAACTAGCAATATTTCAGTGACATTTTCACAATCAGTGAAGTCAGATACTGTTACAGATGACAGATGCTTGCCAAATTGATTTTAAGTGAGAATTAGGTGATAGGTTTTCATTCTGTCACTGTTCCTCACTAAAGGTGTGGCCTAAACTGAGTTTTTTATGAGATAAAGGCTCTGATATTTTGCCCAGGCCTCCACACTACTCAGAAAAGGAAGCTACTTACTGCATCATTTTCCCTTGAAAGAGCAAGAACACTTGGTCCAGATGACCACAGAACATAGGACCAAAGAGCTGCAGGTTTGTGAAAGGGATGTATAAGTTGCAATGCACCCCTGCATCTGCAGGTGACTGCAGATGCATACTTCCTTGCAAAATTTCCAGTCTCCCCCAGCAACAGAAAATTCCACAAGTTAAATTTGCTACTAGTAAGTTGTCAAGTTCATAATGCCTTAAGGTAGTTTGGTACAGACAGTCTTACAACACTAGCTCAACTTTATTCCAGGGAAACAACTCCCTAACTTTTTAAAAACAGCTGGTAAGCCTTGACCCCTGATATATCTTGCAGAGCTGCAGTATGGTAAACTGCCAGCTGCTATGCTAGAGAGCATCATCTTGCTGCTGTCAAAGCAGAAGGTGCAGAAGCTGCAGTGAAAACAATCTGCAGTTTTTATTTAGTTCCTTTTTTTGTTTTCTGCACTGGCTTGGAACAGCATTAGGGGTTCAGAGGGTCTGAGACAAGTAGGAGAGATGAGCTGGAGAAGGCAGGGGTGCTCAAGTCCTGGAGCAAGGAGAAAGTGCTGGGATGCTTTTATTTCAGAGAAAGAGGGAGGATTGTTGAAAGTTTTGAGAAAATGTGGGATATTTGGCAGCAAATATGTCCAGGCTGGCATAGATCTATTCAGTCAGTTCTATAGCTTGCAAAGTATCTTCCACATGTAGCTTTTCCCCCAGAAGGGTGAAAAAATTTCACTGTGTGTAACAGAGTTATAGTGGAACAATTTAATAACTGACACAATAACCAGCTTCTGCAATTCTATGTGTACCTTTTCTTTCCTTCTATAAATGTAGAGCTTATACTTGTGTGTATGTGGTAGTAATGTTCTGCAAGCTTCCTTGGACAGTGAGAAAGTATCTCAAATGTATTTGCACTTATAAATGATTCTACATTCAAAATTTCTGAATGATGTGCTGCATAAAACCACCTTCCCAGGCCACTTTCTGTCAGTGTGGTTACTAGAAGGAGCAGACCCAAGAAACTCAGAAATCAAAGGCGCAGGCAGTACAGTAAACATAGTTTATACTTCAAAAATTTGCTCACAAAATCTTATTCTCCAATAGGCAACTTTCCATTTTAGCTATTTTATTATTCCTTCATAAATGAGTTTTCTTCTCTATTTTCAATGAGCTTTCATTATTAATTTCTATAGAAGAGTTAGCTGACTGCAGTTATGTTGTCTTATTAGATCATCCATTCAACCCACTGCATCTTACAGGATTAGTCAGGAAACAGGAGAGCACAAACTATTGAATTTTGGGCTTTGAATCTCTTGTGTGTAGTTCAGATCACTAAAAGGGCCACTGCAATTTAATTACTCACTAAAATCAAGAAGACAAGTGCTGAGCAGTGATGAACTGTATTTTTTCCCAAAGTCCTCACCAGCAGTCAGCATTTATTCAGAAGTGCTTTACTGGTTCTTTTTCTGGCAGGGAATAAGCTGCATCACATCATTTTTAGGGCCAAAGTACTTCTGCTTGACACTCCCAAATCCCTTATCATTTTAAAGCAAGTGCAAACTTAATTTGTCTCCATAATCTAGCATCAAATTCCCACAGCCACCTGCGACCTTCCTTCTATATCCCGCCATAAGTACTTCTACACATATAAAGCTTTTCTTTTTAGTTGTACTAAAATAAAATGTCTGTGACAGAAGCATTTGTTTTACATAAGATATCTGATGGAACTGTAGCTTTGGAAATTTCTAGCAGCCATTCTTAGACATCTGGACAGTTGCGTAATAAATTGTTTCTAGGACAACAAAATAACCAAACTTATACCTCATATGCCCAATTGTCTCATTGGAATCATATAAAAGATGATGCTCCCTTTTCCCCATTATCAGTCCCATGGAAAAGCTTAGAGGAAGAAGGAAGGTACAAGTTCATTGACACATCTTAGAGCATAGGACAAAGTTAGCATAATAGGTGGTATTTCCATCCATGTCACTCACAGAAGATCCATGTAAACTGGTTGTTTTGCCAGTACCTTCTTTCAAACACAAATCCTTTCTCTGCACAGAACTAATATGAGCAGTGACCACCATAATGGGGATACAACACTGTATCTGGAGCTTTTCTTGACAGAGTGAACTCAATATTAGAAAAATGTTGGGCCCTCAGAATAGACAGCTGAGGTAAGCCTGTTGCCTCTGACCTCATATTTCTCCTAACCTACATTTCTATTTCCAGATGTTTGTTTTAAAAATTAAGTTTCTGCTCTTCAAAATATGACAAACTGACTGTATGGAAGTGAAATTTTCTGTCTAGAGAAGGCTTACCTGTCGAGGCTTATCATCACAAAAGTAGAGAAGATATATCCATGCTGTTGATTAATTGCAGTGCAAAATCTCAGGGGTAAAACATTTCAGCCCCCACAATTCCTTCAGATATGAGCGTTTGTTTTTTTCAGGAAATCCTCAAAATGTTTAGGTTGGTATTCTCATATCAGGATCTAGACTTTCATTTCTATCTTACAGCTGCTCAAATAGTTCAGCCATATCTGTCTGACAGCTTGTGAAAGGGATTTATAACCACCTGAATGCAATACAAGGCTTTTGGTAGAAATAAAGTATTGGAACCATTATCCTGTTGTTTTGAATCAAGAGGATCCATTTGAACTACATGATCATATTCCAAGTTTGGGGGGAACATCTTGCAGGACCTTTTTAATACATACAATACTTACATAAGAGTCATCATCATACAAATTGAAGTTTGAGTAGGATTTTTCTTTTATATAATCATGTCCGGAAAATTCCCTCTCTTTTTTAATTATTCACCAGTCAGTCAAGTCCAGACACAGAGTAATATTTCAGAAAGAACAACATGGTCTGTGGGCACAAAATCTTTCATGACCTTTACAGACCCTTGCATGGACTGTCTTGTGGATAGAGATGTTGCTGCCAGAGTCCATTTTTTCACCTTTGTTCACTTAAGACTGGTAGAGATTTTTTTGCAAAATCAAAAACTGCTAGCTAGACAAATACATTTATTTGCTTCTTTCCCCAAGGACACAGTATTTCAGTGAACAACCTCATAAACTTTTCAAGAAAACTCAGTGTGGATGGAGCTTCCACTGTATCACTGTATGTCATAATGCAGATTCTCAGATGAACAGTAACATTTACTGCTTTGAGACTATAAGCAGACTTTTCTGGTCCTCATTATTTCACACTCAGTCACGTGCCAGGAATGTGCAGTTTTCCATAAAATAGCAAAAAAAACCAAAAGCAAAAAATGAACCAAACAAAAACAAACAACCCCCCCCAACAAACAAAATACTGAGAAGGGGATGAGAAGTGACAAGATGACTTATTAGGTTATACTTCAGCCTTAACAATAATAAAAGTCATTTCTACACAGAATAGAATATGGTGATAAATATGTCTTCAGGTAGTTGTGAGAAACAGCTGCTATCTATTAAGTACCTTCATTAGAAGGATGGATTTCCATCTTCAAAGCTCACTTGGGAAGGAGCCAAAGAGTGGTTTTAAGAAGCAGAGGTGTCCACATTCAGGTCCTTTCTAGTTCTTCCAGTGAGTCACTCAGTGATGATGGGAAGTCACTTTGGCTCTGAAAGATTAGGAAAGAGAAATTAGTGGAGGGTTCCTGAGGAGGCACATTGAAGTTAGAAGACCTGCAACCATTAATAGCAATTGAGATTCTGAGATTTCCTCACAGTTTTCAGAGTCTACCTTTTTTCTCCTTTTTAATCATGCAATTTCTCACTGGAAAGAAGAAAGAATTAACATATCTACCAAAGACAAATGAAAGGCCTAACTAAACAGTCCACAAAAGCAGAGAAAGAAACACTTCACAAGATAAAATGAGAGAACAGTTTTCCTCCTTGTCATATTGCCCTCACCAAGTTTCCCTTTAATTGAGGTTAGAAGTCAGCTCTATAATTCTAATTGTACTGTAATTGTCTGCTGTGTATGTTTAACATCTGCCTGTGCCAAAACAATCAATACCAGTTAACTTTGTTTTGCCTTTTCTCCCTTACATGGCAAGTATTCTTCCTTTTAGCTTGTGTCACAGTTTATATTATCTTTGTTGACAACACAATTTGCAAGGGAGTCCCCTCTTCACTATTATGCTAATCATTTCAGAAGGTAAATACAGTGTTAATCCCTAAAAAACAGGCAAATGGAACACCACTGTGTACCTGGCTGTAGCCTTAAAACTGAAATGACAGAGCTATTTTGTCTGAGTGCAATGGCACTGATCTCTTTCTTTCCATAAAATTATGCAACCATACATCAAACCAGTGGTTCCATTATTTGAGTGTCTAGCAAACAAAACTGGACATGTTATCCTGGACCCTGAATTTCTGTTATATGGACAGCTGCACTAAATATTTGGTTGCTGATAGACCATCTGCAAGACATGTCACTATAAATTGATTTATGGGGGATGGAAGGTAAAATTCTCTGAAGACAGAGAGTTAGACTTGCAATTTCAGAAGATTTTCCTCCTTAACTACTGCAGTTAGACTGAAGATTGGCAAGAAAAAACAAACACAGATGTTCCCCACTTTCGACTAGTGCTTGGTGATAGGCAGAATACAAATGTCCCAAATCTTCCTTTGGTAAAAGGCCATGAGAACGCTGGGTCCTTGTCCAAGTTTTTGCCTATGATTCCAAAAATCTTCCACTCTAATGAAGTCTTCTCTGAGCTTGTTCTTACATGGAGAAATAAGCTGAAATGTTGAAAGAACAAACACAAAGGGATTGGTATCATTTTTATCCATTTTTATGTTTGAATGAAGCAGTGACAATCTCAAAAGTTTTATCTAGGAAACATAGCATTTAGAATGTCTTTAAAAATTTCCCATGAAGAATATAGGTTGCATAAATTAGTATTTACCAGTGAAACCAAAAGTTTTGCTCCAAGCTTAACAGTGAACTAATATTATATATCATATTTAGGTATGCCTGTTTGTCACAGGATAAAAGTATTGAAAGTCTCTCCTCAAGATAGTCCTTGCTGAACAAAACCCAAAAAATTTATCAAGATATATTTTCAGTCAATGGAGTTGGAAAAAGTTTAAGACAAGGCATCTAGGTTCCTAAATATTTATTTGAGTCAAAGCTCTGAGCCATGACAGGTAAAAGCATTCAAAATATAAAAGTTATTAAAAAAGCCCACAAAGCCAGTGGGTAAAACATAAGGGCTATGTGACAACCTGCAGTTATCTATGACAGCTTAATAGCATTTCAGGGATATAATAAATACAGCAAAAATTTCTCCAGAACATTAATTCTTGGCCACATTAGCTCAAAAATAAAATGAATTATTTGATATTGATACCTACAGAAAAACTCAGAGCGTTTTCCTCCCCTGTTATAAACATTACATATCTTCCTTACAGAAATATCCTTAACAGCCTCATACTCTCTAGTACCACTTTAGAAAAAAAATGGCCATAAAGCTGCAATATAGCCTGTGGCATCCATCCATACAACAACTCCTGCTTCTGACATTAATGTTCATGGGAACTAGCAAAAGAGCACAGTATTAGAAGACCTTGAATATGAGAACATATAACAGATTTTTTTTTCTGTTCTGTCTTTTTGAACCCTTTGTCATTTGAATGTTTGTGAATATACTTTTTCCTATGTTAGGAGAATGAGATGACAATTCTTTCAATGTATTTCTTAATCCTCACCCAAAACTAGCTTGACAGGTTAGCTAACTTAACAAAAGATAAAAATGGAAAAGATGAGGAGGAAAACTTTTCCCTAAATAGTTGAGCTCATAAAGTCTTCAACAGCTCTTCTCTACAGTGAAATGTGCACCTTCATAGTTTTTTGAACCTCTCCATTAAACACTAAGCTAGAAACACACACCAACAAAACCATAGTGGTTCTCCCATACTTATATGTTGTTATATATACACTACAACTAAAACATAAAGAATTCTAAAGGGAAAGTATCAGAGTATTTACATTCATTACACTCATGGCTGCCAGAAACTGCAATTTCAAAATTTTTAAATATAATTTAGTAAGAGAAACAAAACCACATACAGCCAATTCAGAAATGAGCAAGCACTCTAACTGCCTTTTTTAACTACTAAGTCATAAACCCTCAGAAATAAAATATAATTGCACAGATAATACCACATAGGAAAGCTATCTATAAGAGGGTGAAGGAAGAAAAAAAAATCCTTGTAGAAAAACACTGCACAGGTAAAGGTAGCACTGTAAATACAGCCAGGCTTAATTAAACACATCAAGGGATAAAACATTTTGAGGATGAGCTTAGTGTTAAATGCATGATTCCTGGGAGAAGCTGGGGGTGACAAAATTCAACATGGCAGCAAATTGTTACTTTAAGGGAAAAGAGACTTTAATAATTTTGATCATTACCACTGTTACTATTTTTTGTAATAAGCAGCATCTTTAAAAGTGAGCAATATTAAGCTGAGATATGTGCACAGTAGACCACTGCCCCTGCATCCCTAGGAGCACATCCCTTTCCAGGTTTCGAGATAGACATGGTCCGAAACAGCTGGCCTCTTGTGCAGTGTGCTAAGCCAGCAGGACTGACTTCCATTTAGGTCAGGCTTTTAGAGATGGTCAGAACTCCTAAGAAGGTTAAAGATTTATTTCAGGCTACTTATATCAATTGGCTTCCTTGGGAAGAAACCTGCTGGAGGGTTTCTTCCAAAGTGCTTCCCTCAGAACCAGCCTCTCTGGAGGTTGTTGCCCAGATTCAGAATTCACCCAGAAAAGCCCCATGGATGACTTCTGAGGAGCTTTTTGGCTTCAGCTTTGTGCCAGGCCTGCTGTTGTAACCACCAACTCCCAGTATTCCTAGTCCTACTCCTGACCAATCAAAATTGGCAATTTCAAGTACTAAACTTATAATCTTAGTGTTACAAAATTGCTTCAGAGAGAGTTGTCACCAACTCAAAGGGAGGTAAGCAAGGGCAGAGAGTCATCCTAGTCCACAGACTTCTCCAGGAGGATATGGGCTGTGCAGTTAATTCATCACACAGAAAGCAAGGGGGTAGTTAAAATGTCTCACCTATAAAGAGCAGTTGAGAACATTAAGATTTGGTCCTGGCTATGACTCCTTATCTGTGCCCTGACACACCAATGTTATTATCTGTCCTGTCATCACTTTTACCTTTAATGCTAAGACCTTTCAGCCTTTTCTTTGCTGATAATTGATCATTACTAATCATCACTGGCAACTGGTCACGAGGTTAAAAATATCCAGTGGTAGTTCTCCATGCTGTCTTCACAAAAAAAAAAACTCCTTAAAAATAATATGTAAAATTTCTTCTTTTATGTATTTGACACTTCAGAGTCAGAGGCATAGTTAGATGGTACAGGGACCATCACAGACATCCATACATATACTGCACTAAAACATCTAAAGATCACCAATTACTGCAATATTTAAAATGTCATTTTTACTATAAAGACATAAGGAGTTCATTGATCCCTCCAATTCCTGTCTGAATCCCCATAACTCTGTTTTCCTTGAATTATTAAAGGAATTAACAGTTCATCCAAATTACTGCAAATCTCTGGAGCTCACCTCTGAGATATTTGGGAATTTTTATTTGTAAATGAAGATATCACTTCTCCAATGAAAAAGAGTCTTCTATATCCACTCTTTAATGTCGGGCAGTTAAGTACTGTATTCAGAGCCTACCTGATAGCAGCATAACTCCTAAGAATGAATTGTTGGAAGTGTACTGATTAATTAATGAACAGAATTAAATGTAGAAACTAATGATGTGATGTCACCAAGAGATTTTTGTCAGGTACTTTACACATAGCTGTCAGTAAAGCATAGGTCTTATCAGGAAAATACCATATGATCTCATACACTTCTCCCTTAAGAGAGAAGCTCACTTCTCTAAAGACACAATGATTGAAATAAGCCAAGAAAGAACACTAAAATCTCTGTTCTCTTGTCAATACATTGGGCATTTGTAGAGAGGAGCAATGGAAACTAGAAGGAGGAACTTATTGTCTGCTAGGGAAGAAAGTACTGACAAAGCAATACCTTCCCAAATACTCAGCACTAAATAAGTTTCACTGGAAAAAGAATGAAGAAACCAACTTCACATCAGAGCCAATGACAGAATACTGAGAGTTAAAAACCACTTTGTGAAAAGGGTTGTATAGAACTATGAGTTTATTTAAAGTGTAGTTGTCATCTGGGCTGCTCCCCCCATGGGTATGAAAACAGTAGAGATGGTCCAGGGTGGAAAGTCACCTGTCTCAGGCATAGGGACAGGGTACATCTATGCCCTGGAGACAATGGCAAGAATTTCCCAAGGCAAGACTTTCACCTGGGTGCTTAGAGAAAGGCATCACCCTCGTGTTTAAAGGAACCTTTTCTCAAAGCCACCTATTTTTTAAATTTCATTTTCCTCAAAATTGCTTTCTCTATCCCAATTTAAGCAGTTTGGTTTGTTTTTCCAATTGTTTGTAAAAAATATTATTCAAGTGGTTATACTTTCAAATTAGTATCTCTTTCCCAAGCAAGAAAGGACTAGAGCTTATGCTAAATAAAAGTATATGGCTGCATCATCTTAAGAGCTTGTAGCTGAAAAAAGACCAGTCATATAAAACAACTTCATTTCTCACAGAAAGGTAAGGAAACTTGCAAAAGAGAAGATAGAAAAGAAGATACAAAGAACAGGAAATGTCTCAGACAAGGATAATCAGCAACTAAACCCATGCCTTTCTGGAATGAAAAATCCTCAGAGATGATAGGACAGATAACAGAAACCAGGCAATTCTATGTCATCTCATGCTAATCCATGGCTACCACCAGAATACAGAGAATAAGGATGATAAGTTTGACTCTAGGATACATACTACCACTTCACAGTACCTCCACATGTTACCACATTACTGCATTGTATGGATTACTGTATATACATGCACATGTATTTACAACTTGCAGATCCAGATCTGGACACAAAAATTACAACCCTTCAAAGAAGGGCAAGAAGAAGAAAATCTTTCTTCCAAATGCTGAAAGTCATTTATTTGAATCTTTAATTTCTCTTTTTATAAATCAGCATTTTGAGAATAGGGCACAAAATATGTCTTGATTTTGAAGGGCTTACTCATCACTGATGTGGTCTTTCATATGGAAATCAGACAGTATTTCTTCCCTTGAACAAACCCCATGTTTGGTTTATACAAAAATCTAGATTTACATGCCCTGAAGAAATGTAATCTGCCATTCATTTCCAAGCTCATTTTGAAGTACAGCGCAAACTCTGGTGATTAAGAGACTGACCCACTACCACTTACCATCTGTCCAAATATACCCAACTTTGGCAAACCCTCTTTGCCTGCTCTTCCAGGATTTCCGTGTTGTTTAAACAGAAGTTCACTCAAAATGGTTGCTACAAATCAGCAGTGCACAGCTGGTGTTTTTTGTGGATTTGTTACACAAAATCTGGAATTCCCAAAGATTTTTGGCTTTCCACATATTGTGAAGATACAATGCTGATTTAACAGCCCAGAATTGCCCAAACCATTTACTTCTGTGAGAAGAATGAATAATCAGTACCACATCAGAACAAACTAGTATCATCTAGCTGCCAGTTTAAATGAGGCATTAATAGGTGTGGATGGAGATCCCAGGTGAGGTTGCTCAGAGCCAAAGAAGTTTGTTAGTGGTCTGAAGGCCCTGACAAAAACTGGACAATGTCTCTTTGTTTAAGGACCCTTCCCTCTACCAATCATCCACATGCCAGAGGATGAGCTGCATCTTGTTTTAGGAATACGCTCATAGATCATCCATTTTCTTACATGTTACATACAGACAATAGCATCTAGACCCTACTGTGATCAATAAAAGCATTTGCCATTTTCTTCAGTGAAGCCAGGATTTTACTTAATATGTAGTCAGTGCACTGTTTGGAGACATGAGCCAAAGCAGAGCTTTAAAAATGAGGATGTGCAAAAGCTTTGATTTTGTAGAGCTGCATGTCAGTTAAAACAGTCAGTTCTACCCATATGAATTGACTTGGATGGCAAGGTTTCTGTAGGGGTGTTGGGTAGGGGGAAGGGGAGGCTATGGGGAGGGCTTACATGAGAAACTGCTAGAAGTTTCCTCCATGTTTGATAAAGCCAATGCCGGATGGCTCCAAGATGGAGGAAAGGGGAAAAAACCTCAAAAGTTACAGAACAGGAGTAGAGAGGCGAATATGTGAGAGAAACAGCTCTGCAGCCACCAAGATTAGTGGAGAAGGAGGGGAAGGAGGTGGTTCAGGTACAAGAGCAGAGATTCCCCTGCAGCCTGTGGTGAAGACTATGGTGAGGCAGGCTGTCTCCCTTCAGCCTATGTAGGGGATCCACCACAGAAGCTTATGATTAAAAGCAACACTTGTGTGCTATCATCAAAACTTGTGTGCTGTGAGGTATATACATTCATCTTCTGTGATGGTATAGATCTCAGAGAACCAAATATTCATATGTAGTGGCTTTAGCTTCTAGTATTAATGTTGGATCTCTTGATTTCCACTTTCTGTTATTTGTCCATATGATCAGCATTACACTGACTAAATGTAAACACATGAGGACTCCATGTGGACTGCACTTGATCATTCATTGTACGATAAAGATAAAAACCACCCTTTTCCCTGTATTTCATTTGCGTCTAACAGTTGCAGAGCTGAAGGACAATAAAAATGTTGCAGAGTTAAATTGTTGCTGAGTTTGAAATTTTGATGTTTGATCCTGTGAAATAGAAATTAATTCTGAAACACTGGCATGAAGGACATGCTACATGAAAAAGTTCCAGTTCAAGCCACCCTTTGGTAGCCCTTCAGAAACATCTCAAACATTAAGATCAGCTTTCTGTAGAATTAATGTTTAATCCTAGACACATTACATTCAACCACAAAATTCTAGCTGCTTTCTTCAGTATTGAAGGGAAATAGCTTGAAGTAAATGGAAACTTTCTACTTACTCCAAAGTAGCATTCTAACACAATAGCTAGCAGAGACTATTCATGTAAGTTTCTCACCTTTAGGCTCACTTTTTGAAACAATGACTGCTAGTGCATCTTTAGCATCATTTAATTATAACCTAGAACAGGGGAGTCCTGCACTAGACTGATGGAGGTGGGATAGACATCTGACAGGAGCCTGATTGGTCCAACCTTAAGAAGAGAACACTTTGTGGAGTCCTTGTCTACAACTACCAGATGGGAGGAAGTAGAGAAGATAGCCAGACTCCACAGTTACACAGTGGTAGAGGAGAGGCAATAGCCGCAAGCTGGAACCTAGGAAACTTCCATTGGAAAAAAGAAATTATTGTCAGAGTGGTCAAAACATGGACCCAGAGAGATTGTGGGATTAAACATGTTTTGAGCAGGACCAGAAACCTCCAGAAGTTACTTCCAGCCCTGGTGATTCTCTGCAGCTTCACCAACACGAGCCCCCCCACCCCAAGAGCCAGAAACACTTTCATCGTCATCAAATAGGGATCAGCTCATTTGCCCAGAAAAAAGAAGCCTGAAGGAAAATGTAAGGAAAAGAAAAATGCCTGAAGTGAGAGGAGCATTTTCTCAGACCAAGAAGGTGAAATAAGAAAAACTATGCAGGGTTCTTTATACATTCAGGCTGAGCTTCTGACTTCACATCTCACCACCAATTAACTACATGTGCCACTGACTCCAGGAAACTTACTCCAGTTTATGTTGATGCAGCTAGAAGCTGCATCCAGTCTAGAGAATTTTCCAAAATTTTTCACAAAACATCACCCCCAGAGCATGCCAGTGGCACTTTGCCTTGGCAGTGTTCATCACTTCAGGTCTCACTGTAAAAGTTTATACATGCTATAATTTTGATGTCTATATTTATAATTCTGCTCTGGGTAGCACTTAGAAGGCACTGCTACACTCAGAAAATGTTTTTTTTTAATATGCTATATATGTACAAGGACATCTGAAGTTTTACAAGCTACTTATTCTTTCAGAAGTGTCTGATCCTTTCACTCATTCCCTACCTGAAGTCATCACAAGGTGCATAATCATTCCCACAGCAACCAATTGATTTCACATATTATTCTTTCAGCTGAGAAATAAGCAGATGATGAAACCTGCAGGGGAAAAAAAGTATCCTTGAAAATTTTCCCTCATTCCAAGCTAAAAAAAACAGAACAGCAGATAAACTATACATGTAACAATTTCCAAATGTTTTTCTTGAGAAACAAGTAGACAAATGATAGTGCTAATTCAGCAAAGTAATGAAGTATTTGGACAATCTAGGAATCGTGAGTGTTAGCTAACCAGATGCCCTACTGAACTTAAGTCAGTGTTGAGCTACACTATGTCCTCTCCTTTTCTTATTTTTGTTGACCAAGTCTCCTTCCTATGTGGCAGATGTTCCAGAAGAGCTAAGGAGGCTTCACAGGTACCACCAACTGGTGTGTGACATTCACAAGTGGAATGTTAGCATACTTCTATGTAGCACTGCCATTCCCCATAGCAGCCAAGCTAGGCCAGCCCTAAAATGTCCAGAATGCCATTTAATCCAACACCCTATGGGAATAAAGTTGGATTTTAGGCCCCTCTACACATTTGCATCAGATAATGGAGACACCTGAGGTAGAGCCTCTTCAAGTGTTACCTCCCTTCTCTAGGTCTTCTGCTTCCCAGAGTGAGATATCACACTCTCTTATCAGATAAAAAATTCTGCTCACTGTACTGACTGAATCAGAAATACAAAGAGCAGGTGCTTTGTAGTGACAGCTAAACACAGAGGCTCTGGATCTGCTATGTGCCACTTTCACACAAGGTCAATTGCACCTATAATTAATTTACACAAGCTGAACCCTCAGCTGCAACCTTACACAGCCTTGCAAATGCACAGGCTGCACAAAACTGTATTGGTAATTAATTTGTCAAGCAAATGCTAGGGAAGAACAACACTGGTAATTTATACCATAGATATTCAAATGAAACATCTTGCCTGAGTAATTTAATGTCAGAAAGTAGAAGAGTAGCAAAGCAGCACAAAGAATTGGAGTCTTCCACCAGCTATTTCTTGAAGGGACATTACTGTAATGTATTATGAGCCAATTTCAGATGCAGTAAAAACACATGCTTCTTCACTGAACTCTTCTGGACAGATTTGGGCATTAAAAATGGTTGTGAAATTATAGATGCACATCCTTTGTACAGAGACTGGGATGACAGAGGATGATAGAACTCAACCAGGAAAGACCTGTATGGAAAACACTGTGTGTTACTCTGAGAAGGAAAATATAGATCAGCTATTGAAAATATATGTTGCATTCTAGCCCCTTGTAAAAACAAACAAACAAACAAGCCAAAACCAACCAAACAAAAAAACCCCAGGACTGACCCCACACCCTTCTATCTTTCTCCTTAATCTGCCACTCTTAGTACTGTCTGAGGCATTGGGATTCTTATCATTTGTTGGTAGCAGTCCACTCCACGATAACACTAGTTGGTTGTTGCTGTTGATCTTACTTTTTGTGTGTGTATGAAATAGAACTTCACTTAAAAAAAAAAAAAAAAGAGAAACGAAAAAAAACCAAAACTGCTTGGGTGCTACTGCAGTGTTTTGCCAGGATATCCTGGATTCAAGTGTGATTCCCTGGCTTTGTGACTATGCATTGGACTTCATAGTCACCAAACTGGGACATACCCCAAGATGCAATTAAATTTCTATTCACATGTGTATGAGGGGAAGGAACAACCTGCTATTTGTTCAATGAAAATGTTATTTACTTACCATCCAGATTAATTATTACTCCTCTCAAGAGATAAAGTTCAAGTTAGTAGCTATTGGAAAGCTTGAAAATTGTATCAGTGACCATAAAACTCAGCTACATGTCCATTACACATGGCATCTGATGAGAAATGCAGTATAGGGACTGCCAAATCACGAGCTGACTAATGCTTCAAATCCAAGGACAAAGAGCATATTACAACTCAGTAGGAAAGGAGACCATTTCTAAAGCATAGTAATATCCACATAGTAACTGTTTGATGTTTTTCAGCTGGAAAAATATGCTAATAGGATCAATGAACAAAGAGAAAAAAGACTTTGAAACAAAGATGAATACAGATAAAATAGCCCAGTGCAACAGAGATATTTCCACATGGCAGCAAACCATGAGCCAGGAAGCATTACATTGTCTTTTCGGAAAGCAAAGAAATAAGCAAGTGCCAGCAACCGACCTTAAAGCTGTACTTAAACAGGGAGAAAAACTCAGTATTAGTTAGGGGCAAGGATTGCAAGGTTGAAGCAATCTGTACCACCTCATCTCATTTACTGTTATATACTTTTTTTTTTTTGACACTTTGCCCAGAAGTGTTGACTGTCCTGCTATACTTTTAAAAAAGACTGCGGTCTGTGATGGTGGTCATCTTTTCTGGGTGTTGTATTTCATCATTTGTCTGGATACCTTCATTTCACACCTTTTGCTAAGATATGAAAAAAAATTCTCAGGATCTGTCATTATTCTGGCCAAGTTTCCCTGAGTGATTCTGTCCCTACTTAGAGATTAACAGTAAAAACTCCCTTAGCTCTCTCTAGGTCCTTATCAAATGTTGCCTGAAAATCCCAAACACCATGCATCCATTCTTTCCAATAAGGCTGACCAGATATATCCCCATAGATGACATGATATAAGGGTTTATATTCCAAGGCTGAGAAAGAGTGAAGACGCAACGTGTGTTGTGGCTCAGGGCAGTGGTTGAATATTGGTTAACTTCATCTCATGTGAAAACCTGGCCATCAGCTGTGAAACTGAAGGCAAAAACCAGAAACGTCATTCCAGTGGATTGCAAAACACAGGGCATGCCAAGAGGAGGAGGACAGAAGAAGAGAGGACCTGCTCCTTAATTATTTTATGATTTTTTTTTCACCAGAAAATCAAAGACTGGCCAGGCAATGTCACTGAGTTGTACTAAAGAAACATCATGATCCATTCTCATCACACCACACTGACTTGCAGAGTTACTGTACAGACAGCTACATCTTTTGGAATATGTAATGGAAAGTTAGCAACACAAGAGCTGCAGAGGTGGGTCACATTTTATTCAGTGGATTTCAAAAGAGGGATGGTTCAAGGAATAATGGCTTGGATGCTTTACCTAGTGTTGTGTTAGTTTAGTTACACAAACATAGGTTTGTTGCTTCAAGTCACAAATCAGAGCTGATGTGAAAAGTGCATAGGTCTTGGTGTGGATAAAAGGCCCATGTAAGTGTCTAGCAGACAACCAATGATGTTATTTTCTTTACCTTCCTGAAACTGCACATTCTTTTCTGAAAAGTAATCACAGGCTGAGCTGGTGTTTTGAGATGTCCATTGTACTAACACAAAATAGGCTACAAATAGTTGAAAATTACTGCAGAGCTTCTGTGAGCAAGATGAGATTAAGAGATGAGTCCCATTCGATACAGGGAAAAGGGGTCACATACTATGTGGAATCACAAAGGTTTCAATTGTAAGGAATTCAGAAAGGGGCAGCACTTCAGTTCCTTCTCATTCTCTCATTCTTGGGGTATTTTTCCTTTTTTTTTTTCTGTGAAAAGAAAGAGGGTTGAGTAGTTGGCCATATGGAAGGCCGTTCTTGCTTCAGCCTACAACAGCAACGTCTGTGGTGTTAGGACCTGTCAGATGCTCTGCCATGATCAGGAAGGATGCTATCCTTGAAAAGAAAAAAGTTAGTAGAGAAACAGTTGTTCAATTATAGGACCAACATAAAGCAGTTTTAAAAAATATTATTGACACATGGACTTTTAAATCTGGCATGCAGCAGAAGATAAAAAAATAGGTCATCCTAGTAATAGTCTTCCACCCAACTACTGCACTAAAATGTGATTCTTCACTTCCTCATTGTTTGTCTCACACCAGTCATTTTTGTTTCTTTCACTGTAACACAGTTGTTATGCTGCAGCTCCATGGAAGTACAAAACTATTCAATCACATCATCACTATTATGTATAATACTTCAAGTATTTGATTCTGCTGTCCTTTTCAAGTTTACTCTACACATACTTCTATTTTAGGTTGGGAAGCTCAAAGGAAGAATGTCTCCCAGGGTAACCCTCATAATTTATATGCAGCACAAATTATGAACAAAACTGAAACCCTAATGTTTGCCTCTAAAAATCATGAAAAGAAGAAGACTGCTTGCATCAAATATTAGTACAATATATAATTTATCCAAATTACTTAAATCACCGAGGCCCACATGTAATCTTTTATAAACTAGTACAGAGTATTTCACACAATTGGAACACTGACAGGAAATCTATGCTTGCTTGCCTTTCTTCTCATTACTTAAATGTTCACCCTGAGAAACAATTCTGAAAACATGAAGAGTTTGTTGACTATACAACATTCTTCTTGTAATATTGCAAAGAGGTGACAACTACAAGTTGAATACTGTAGCACATAAAAGACCAAAAAGGGAAAGTCAGGTGAATCGAACTAGATCTTTCTGTTAACAGGTTGCTTTTGTTTGCTCCCTAGGACAGGAAATACACCTGCTTTCACGTTTGTATTTTCCTGTGAAGATATTATAGGCCTAAATGTACTCTATGGCACTACATCAAAAAACATATGTTTTTCAGAGCTTGAAAATTAACTCACTGAATTATGCATTGGCTAATTATTTTGCGAGTCTTACAAATGACATAAGTTGAATATTAATTTTTGTATTGCACATGGTGATCACCAGAAAGAGAGAGAAGATTCATGTTTGGTATTCCACTGCCTCACTTTCACCCAAGTTCAAGAACAGCACAAATCTGACCTGGCTCTGTTTACCCAGCAAAAAGACATTAAAGGCAGTCTGATGTTCCCTGAGCGACAAACACAGTGAAAAGAAACATGTTTTACAGATCAGAGATGGTAGAGTCTGAAGCAACCAAGCATCAGATGTTTCTACACAACATAGCAAAAACAATTTACAATTTCTTGCAAGGCAGGTCACTGGGACTTTTGGAGACCAGTAGTTTGCATGCATGTGTCTGTGTGGGCAAACATGGCATGTGTATATACACGTTGCAGCTGAGTCACAGATGCAATTTAAAACAAACACAGAGACAGAGACCCAGTACAACAAATGCACTGTTTGCCTACAACAAATATTTTTCTTCCTCAATTCCATGCTGTATTAATTATCCAAAGAAGGCCCTAATGTTCTCCAGGAAAGACTGCTGCCACACACACCAAACTAGCCAACACCAGTGCCTCATTTTACTTTTACTACCAACAGTAAATAGAAGACACTTTTAGACTAGTTTTGCCAGATGTATCTAACATTACTTTTAAATTAGTGAAAAAAATAATAACAGTGATTAGACAAACTGTAAGACAGAACAATTGATGATGAGTTACCCTCTCATCTAGCTTTTGTTAACAAGTCCTTAACTAATATAAAGAGGAAGATCTCAAGCACTGCACAAACTCCCTGTGTGCGGCAATTTTATAGCACACAAATTTCACCTGCTCTGTTTGGCCTTCCAACTCTACTTTATAGCTGCCTTCACAGATAAATTGATAGTTTATAGATATCCATACTTCAAGGGTTCTGATTTTTTGCCATTTAACTGGAGTTCTTCCTGTGGAAATGGAGCTACAGTAACTTGGTACTTCGTTAAACAGGTGATATGATTTCCATTTTATTGAGCCAGTCCAACCAATACACACTCTCAGCCATTCATCTGGCCAGAGTGTTATAAGGCCAAGTTTTTGAAATGACCTTTCCTTTGCTCAAGTCCTTGGCTATTATAACAGCCATTTCTTTAACTATTTTTCTCTCCTGAGTAGATGTTACAGTTTCCCCCACAGCTTCACAGCTGGAGATGTCACAGTTTCCAATCTACTTTCACACTGTCGATGTGACTGACATTTCTTCATGCAGCAGGACTGGGTTCACATGAAGCAAATTTTTTGGTCCTCAGGATCAAAAACCTTCCTTTTTCTTTTCAGGAATCAACATACTTATTAGAAACAAAGATTTGGGCAAAGGTCAAAACTTCATCTTTTAATCAACAGCAATGAACATAAAGGGTGAAATTTTATCCAAATCTCTGACTATGTGAAGAAACAAACCAGCATAAGCTTCTGACACAAAGAGTGCTGAGAAACAGCTACATATTTGTTCTACTTCCCACAGTGAAGTGTGTGATCCTAAGGGAGGAGCTGTTCCTTCTTTCCGAACCATACCCAGAGCTCTTAAGTCTCTGAAATATGCATCTTCTGGCTTTTTGCCATAGGAAAATATCAGTCTGTGGCTCACAGAGACTAGAAGTTTGGCCATCTCCTCTCTTATGGAGCAAAAGTTTTTAAGTGTTGCTTTGCAGGCAGCACTACTTGTGCTGGGTCTTTGGGGTTTTTTTTTCTGGTTGGTTGGTTGGGTTTGGTTATAAGTACAGTTAAAGCATCCTACTTTTCTTAATAAGATTGGGTCTGTGCTTAAGATCTTTATACTAATTCAAATTTAAATTTTCTGAATAAGTATTGTAGGGACTTTAAATATGATGCTTCATTCAAACTAATTCAATGGCTGTTATAACAATGCTGTCTTATAGATGGTACTGATAAAAGTGTTACCCATGTAAGCAGAAGCAGAAATCATTCTCCCAGGAGAAATAATCCTTCTCCAGCATCCATGTGCATCAATTCAGGGCTTCCTGTTCACTAGAGAGATTGACTGATAGCCAACAGCTAAGACAGGAGGAAAAAACCCAAAAAAATTCTTTTCATGGATTATGGGAGCAGAAATTATTGGTCTTTAGAAAAGTAGCAATATTATCTGCCAACAACTTACCAAAAAGGGAAGGAAAATTCAGTTATCCAATGGGATAGCCAAGTGAAATACATCACAATACTTGTATCATCCCTAGGAAGTGTTCTACCAATGTAACTCCATAGTAGTGTCATTTACTTTACAGAATAAATCTGGAGCCAGTATAGAACACAGAGCAGTCCCAGAACATTGTGCCCATCCCGTGGGTTTAGAGATGGATGGTAACTCAATTAGAAATGCATAAAGGTATCAGCCAGTGGTATCTCTCCTTTTCCCATTTTCTTAAAGGGAAATAATTCATATAATTTCCCAAATTTTACTGGTAATTTTTCCCAAGTGTCTGGCTGCCTATGTTATTGTTAAAACTACAATCACTTCAATAAAATACAGATTTCCAAGAGAACATTACTAACAGTTTAGAAATAGAACAAAGCCATACTAAGCCTTCCAATAATTTACAAAATGTTGTTTCCAGGAAACTAAAATTTAAACAGCAGGGTGTAGACCTAGATATTCTTTGCTTCACAAGGTGATAATGGTGAGGAAAACAAAGAAACATCTTGTAAGTAATTTTCTTAGACCATTACTGACAGAAGGTAGTGAAAGTGCTATGAAATTTGCCAGAAATGACCAACCTACCAATCAACTAAATGTTAGTTACTGGAAAAAGAGTAAGTAAGGATCAGAACTGTGCACCAAAAGATAAAGACAAGAAAACATAATATGGTACTGTATGGGGAAAAAATTCCATTGCAGACATGATTTTCTGACAACAAAATATTACCTGAAACAAAACCAGCTCCTTAAACTGGTTTAGTAACAGATAGTAAGCACAAGAGATGCTGATAAGTTGACTTGGACAATTCTGTTCAAATGCAAGTACAGAAACTATACCTGCTATTCTTAAATATGTTCATAGAGCTAAGAATGCTTCTTACGCTTCTTCATTGCTCATTCTCAGGATGAAAAGAAACAAGATGTATTAGCAGTACAATAGCTAAGTTATACATACATACATAGGAAATAAATAAAACTCTGTATTTACTTTTACCTTTACAAGGTCAGCAGATAATGAAATACACAGTAAACTTCTCCCTTTTCCTTCTCCTTGCCTACCTAACAGCTTTTGATAAATGGTTCCATGAAAATGTCTCTTTTTTTTTAACATAAGTCATAGAGATAGGAAATTACAGCTTCAATATCTGAAGTAAAGCCAAGTTTTATGTAACTATAAAGCAGGATGTCATAGAGGTAAAATCCCTTTCTAAAAGGAAGTGTTTCCAGCCAGTTGATAAAACTCTAACCTCCAGTTCACTATCTGGAAGTCATTGCTATGAACCAAGTGAGTCCAAAGTTATGAGAAAACGTGGAAAGAGAGATGTGAAAGCTATGTCATCTCTGAATACCATAAAAAATAAATTATACAGAATTTCCATCTTTTACATTAAATAAAACGCAGAACTGAGGGGCATAGAGCAGAGAAAAAAAGTAACTGTGAAAAGTGGAAGAGAAGAAACTAGAGTACCCCAGCTTATCTCTGTGACCCCTCAAATTGTCTCATTTTGTAAAATTAATCTAAGTGCCTCTCTCTCTTTCTGAACTCCTACCACAACATAAATGAAAATATATGAAGAGAAAATTATTTAAGAGTTAATAATACAAGTATATAAAAATCACTGTATTGTTTTTTCACCACTTCTCATAATGCTGAAAGAAGAACTGGACACTGACTTAATCTTGTAACTTCTGCAGGGTACACTTATATTGCCATCAACCCTTAATAGAGGAGTGAAAATTATTGAACTCAATTTTTATTTAAATTTGGAAATGTGACCTTGTGTTCTTGATGTCTGATTGCACTAATGCATTTCTCAATAGATTATGGGATTTCCAATGATTCTCACGGAAGTGTGTGTCAGGAATCTACTGCAGCTACAGTAACCCAAAACACAATGAACAGAAGAGAGTTTAACACTAGATGGCAATATGCTTTTGTGAAATATTTATCTGAGGTGCCTAGAGATACAGGTAAATATTTTTCCAACTATTGTACTATCTCCTTGTGTAGGTTTAGATGATGCCTAAGGATGCTGAGGGAAAAAAATTCCGGAGCAGTTAATTGAGGGTGAGATAAAGAAAGGGTTTAATTTGTGCCTAGGCATAGATGTTACAAGATGCGTGCAGGCCCTGCCTGAGATGTTACATTTTATGATATTGCCAGACCAATCCAAGTTTTGTCCATCCCGTAGCTTTTGCCCTGGTCCATCCCCTCGTCCACCCCCGGGAATTGGATCTGGGGGCTTTTGGGACCACTTCTTCATCATCTTCATCATCTTCAGAGTACAGAGGGTACATGGTCACCCAGTTCTTGACTGTGCTCTGTTGTTCAGGCCAAGATATGAGTGCTCTCTAAACAGCACAGGCCTTGCCTTGACGAAAGACTAAACATTTTCTACTGAATTCAGGGGTAGAATTGATATGGGGAGCATGGAATGGGGTGAGAGGGTTGAGGAATGTGCAAACTAAAGGGTGAGGAATAAGGGCTGCTGCTTCTAAAATCTACTTCTACTTCTTATAAAATTTATAAAGCTTATAAAATTAGGAAAATAAGAAAAAAACAGATGGACCTTACAGGATCAAGACATATAGTTTTTGTTTGGTTTGCACTGAAATAAACTCTTATTTCATCCTATTGCATGTTTCTCACTGTCTGCTTTAAAATAAGTTTGGACAATACTCTGATCCAATTAGAAGAGACTCACAGTTTAACCGAAAGTACGTTATGAATTATTCAATGTGTGTGTAAAACGTGAAGAATCGCACGAGGAATGTTGACCAATTCTATCCTGCTTAGCGAAATATAATTTTGTGGGCTACCACCTTGCTTCTACTGATTTAAATAAGAACATGAACCTAATGATGCATTTTTCAAACTCAGAATTCCCCTGGGTAGCATTTTTTTTTCCTTTACCTGAAGCATTGATCTTGCTTATCCATTTTTTGCTCTTGGCTAATCATGTAGCTTCTACCAAAGTCCACGTCAGTTACTCAGGTAGAATAGCATGGATCATACTACAGTTATCCAAGGTACTTTGGTTGGGTTAAAAAATCAAAGTATACTGTACTAATTAGTGCAGTGCTTTTCCCAATTTCTTGGAAAGCCCAACATGTTATAAATCAAACCTATAAACCTACACTTTGTAAAACTAAACCCACACTATAATTATCAACTAAGCTTCTAATTAATGGGTTGCTCAATTGTTTCCAAGAATGAACAGTATTTGAAGGCAACACTAATCAGTTTCTGCAGTGGCAGCTGCTCAGAAAGGCCTTGGCCAATTCCCTGCATGATTTTAAGTGTATCTTCCTTTTACTGGCACTTCTTTTTCTACAAAAATGGGTTCTTGAAGCTATTACCACTCCCACACACGACTTATTCTCCCTCCCACCAATTCAGTTAGTAACAGATCCCAAAACAAAACAACAGGGTGATTGCCAGTACCATTTTGTCTGTTCATCATTTTAGCTATGGCCCTCTGGATAGTTTGTCCCACATTTCTGCAAAAGGCATTTTTATACCTTTTGTATCTGTGAAGACAAACGGACAACAAGGATTATAGTAGGTAAGAAAGTGGGACATCTCTTTGAAGTACTTTGTGAAGGCAGATCAAAATAGCTCAGAGAGCTAGCTCAATGTCACTTCTAAATTAAGTGAAAATTAGAAAATTTCTATCATCCTGATAAGGAATATTTAGTTTGATTTAATGCGAGAGAAACTGGATATATGAACTAAAGGAAAAGTACAGAGTTTGCTTCTAACAACCATATGAACAGTCAATGCATATTTCCCTGATAAAAGTCACATTGGAAATGCCAAGTACAGCTTTGAAGTAACACCACCTCTAGGCTTAGTTAGTATTAATAAACACAGTGTAGTGACATAAAAGCACAGTGGTCCATTGTAACAGTTGTGACAGTTTCATTCAGAAATTGTTTGTGGCAATCACCAGCCTCTCAAGAAGACATCTGATTGAAAAAGATTTGAAAGGTGCCATGAAAGTATGCCTGTGTCCTAGCATAAAATGCTTCCTTGATTAAAATGAAGAAAAGCAAATAAAACCAAAAACTCCAGTAATCAAAGAGCCTAAAGGATGATAAAAGCACAGGAACAGAATGAAAGGGGGGAAGGGGAAGAAACAGCTCTGAATCAAACAGCCAATTTACCAATTCTTCATTACTAATTCAAGATTTAAGTACCAAAAAGTAAACCATCCAAATGGGTAGATGACACTGATTACCAGCAAGGTCCAATATTTATGAGAAATCACTGGCATATATTTTACCTCAGTTGAGTTTTTTATAGAGGATTTTTTCTTTTTAATTCCAATAGAAATAAAGAAGTGTTGAAAGAACATTTCTTCCCTCACATATACCTGCATTTCAAATCTTGCAGCATTGTGCTAGGCATGATCAGAAGTCATTCCAGCTGAGAAGAACAATTACTTTAATCATAGTTATTGTAGCCTACCTCAAAGTTAAATATAATTATTAAAATTTAAAGAAAGCAGCAATCCAAACCCCTCAGGTATTCTAAGGTGCACAAGGACAATAGCTTGATGCTTGATTACACACAGGGAGGTTGTTGTTTGGACTGATGTCAGCACCTGTAGGAAACACTTCTGCTTTATGCCCAAGCTAGACAGCTGTGGTGATGACTGGCTGGAAGAAAATGTTCTTTCCTTCAGTATGAGAATATTTCATCTCCCACTGTCAGAACAACATACAACTCATTAGTAAGTATAAATGATCAGATAGTGTCACTGGTCTAAAGACCTTTGTCTCCTAGCCATTTCCTACAAACCTTACCTCTTTCCTGCAGTGGCAGTCTGGTTATGGGATACAGCCATCCATCACACCCAAGCAAAGTTACTTGAATTTGTTCATGGAATTTGGGGGGGAAAAAGAATGGTGGACTTTTACCCTGTACAAAATTCAGGTTTGTGACTCCCTGATGGCCTAAGAACAAAATATGTACTACTGCTTTGTGGAATAATAAATAGGGATAAATCCCTTTGATCTGATATTATAGTCATCATGGCTGGGCTTCACGAACGAAGATTTGGGAAGGGCTCTACCCACATTTGTTACAAGCACACTGGTGGCTAAAAAGGCCAGTACAAGACAGACATGTCCGATTGCAAAAGGCACAGCAGAAAGACTCCTTAGGTGGTATATTCTGCAAGACACAATTCTTTCTGTGTTGTCTTTTTTCCTCAAGAGTGATCCTGTGTGCTTTTTCAAAAGCATCAGCAGCATTACAGATAGTGTGTTGATATTATAGTAATCATGTGTTAAAACATAACTATCAAACTGCATCTTAATCTGCAACTCCTCCATGTCAGTCTTGCTTCTTGAGTTGTTTATTTTATGATCACAGAGATGATGAATCACATGGAACTGAAGAGAAAGTGCTCATATTTGAGAAAAGGGAGTTTTATAGTCCAGCAAAACTCGAGATGAAGGTTAGATCTAGAACTTGATCTCTTTTTGCATTAACACAGAGATCCAGTTTTATAATATTTTTTCTTCATCAGAACCAATGGGGGAAATGGAATTTAGCATTTTCCTGTGTTTTGAAGTCCCTGTAAGCCAATGCAACTCTATAAAAGTCAAAGAGTTAGTCTAGCTCATACCAAAAGAGGATCTGGAGCAGCAGATGCACATATCCCAAACACAGCCACAAAATGCAGAAGATCAGAATGTGCTGAGAAGATATTCAGTGGAAGAATGTGCAAACCTTAAAGGAAAATATATTTGGAATAAGTTCATCAAATTCCAAACAGTTACTTTATATTTGCATCAGTGTAATGGAGAAGAAGCTGGCCACTGGGCAAAAAAAGTACTTTATCTCAGACTGGCATCAAGAGTGCAGCTTTGAACCCAAACAGAAGGCAATTGCCTAGAACACCGAATGGCCTAAGAATGACCACAGCCCTATTCCTCACAAGGCCCAACACCAACTGCTGTCTCTTGTTTCCTGCTGTCATTTAAGGAAGAAACAGAGAATATGGGGCAGTAAGCGATGTCTTCTTCCAGCAGCTTCAAGACCATCATGCACAGCTCATAAGGGCCCCAACTACCAGTGCATATTACCCTATTAGCAGGGCAAAGATGCTCCATTTTGTTCATACTTCTGACAAGTCTTGACCCAGCTCCTCAGGGCAGCTGAACATGCCTTTAGCTCAGTCTTAAAATGAGCTGAAAGAGTATTGCTGCATGTTAGCACTGAAATCATTAACAGAAAATGTGTATCTGATTGGGGCAGAATTCTGTCTGAGGTGGGGGTAATGTGTCCCTGAGACACAGGCATGGTGACATGACATGAAAGGCCTTTGTTTTCCTAGCATAAAGGGCCAAAGAAATCTGTGTTAAGCATTAGCCAAATAAAGGCAGCTGATACCTATCTATTTAGATACTAAGCAAGTGGGTTGGAGTAG
Organism: Manacus candei; assembly: GCF_025592945.1. Lineage (NCBI taxonomy): Eukaryota > Metazoa > Chordata > Aves > Passeriformes > Pipridae > Manacus > Manacus candei. The sequence goes on along the minus strand of NW_026138074.1, from coordinate 3,080,713 downwards.
GAATTTTTTTGTTCTGGCTGTTAGTTTATTGCAGCTGAATGAATGATACCCTCACTTTTCTTTATCATTTCATTAAAGAGTGTAAGCAGGAGACAAAGAAGTACACTGTAAACCAGAGTAAACATGGAACTCTATTGACAGATACAGCCCTGATTTTACTGGGGCTGAGGAAAGATGATAAGGAAAAGTCATGAAAGTGGACATGGACATCAAAACTGCAGAAGCCACAGAGTCATGACTTCAACACCAGAGGCTGGAATAAGTATCCCACTAAGGGGTCATTTCAAGGAGTTAGAAGGAGGGGAGGAAGAGTGAGAAGGTTGAAGACCCTCCTCCACCTGCCTCCTTCTCCACCACCAATAAAGAAGTAGCATCTCAAGCTGCAAGTCCAATCCTACATTATGGTTATATACCAAGCAGATTTAATCCCACACTTAAAAGCTGGGGGAGTGGGTAAGCACCACAGCCTGGAAAGGATTCTTCATATTATAATTTGGGGGTAGAGGGCCAAATTTTGTCCTTTGGATTAATAAGCTTTCAAATACAATATTGGCACTTAAACCATGAACCTATTTTAAAGCATTGAAGCATTGTTAATGAACATTTACATTCCCTCAACAGCATCAGAGATCCAACAGCATCTCTTAACTACCTTCAGATATCACAATACAGGACACAACACAAAGCTGTACCTTTACTTGCTTAAAAATATTATGTTTATCATGATCCCATAAATATTTCATCAAGTTTATTGGTAAGATAAAGGCATGTGATCTACACCTCATATATTTTCTTTTGTCCTCCCAAGGCAGTGAGAGATTAATTTATTACCTTTATTATTATCTTCTCTTCTTCCACCTCAGCTGTTGTTTTAACACAGACTGCAAGCATATTAAAGAAGCAGGTGCCTTGACTTTGAAATGGCTGTAGTTAACACACCTCTCACAACCTACAACAAGGAATTTCTTTCTCAGGTAAGAGCTGCCAAGAAAGCTCCATATCCTGCTCTCTGGAGTTTCAGTCTCAGGCACAGAGCACCATTTCATTCTCCCTCTGTGACCTTGAACAGGAACAGAATTAACCAACATGGTGTACTTTAAAATAACTCCATCCCTTTATGTGTTTTCTCCCACAGAATTAGAGGCGCCATGATCAGATCAAAGGAAGCAAGTATCAGTTTTTGCACTAATATTTTTACACAATATTTACACAATTTTTACACAAATATTACAAATATTTGTATACCAATATTGACACTAATATTTTGTCATCCCCAAAGTAAGAGTAATTTCACCTCCCTTATTACAGAAATCTCAAAGCGTGAGGCAATGGATGCTTGAAAAGAATGCTCCTGTTGTAGATCTGCTGTCCCTGCTAGACATACATACAGTATCTGAAAAACCTGAATGGAGCCTTGCAATTGTGAGAACTTGCCTATTTTTTCTCAGTTGGTCTAATTAAAAACCTTGTCTGGCAGAGCAATGTATTTTAGGAGTAGTGTCTGATGTCATGTCCTCTAGAAACAGCAAAACACAGACCCTTCAGAGAGATTTTTTGAGGTTTGACAGCCAGTGGAGGCAAGAAAATGTACAGGGTGTAAGCAGCTTTAATCAGCTGACCCATATCTCCCCCAGGTTCCCTCAAAAAAAAAAAAAAAAAAAAAAAGAAAAAGAAAGAAAGAAAGAAAGAACGAAAGAAAGAAAGGAATTTTCTTTCTCAATGAACGTGGGCAACTCCCCACACTTTTCTCTTTCTGCATGACTGTGTTAAACTTGTCAGGCAAAAAGCAGAAATGAAAGTCTGACCTCTGAATGTTTCATAGAGGAATCTATGGTGTGAAAGATACAAAATTGTTACCTCAGGAAGGAGAACAGATCCCTCTAGACAAGTCTATACCTAATAATTTCAAAGGAAAGTTTTGTTATATGTGTTTTGTTATATACTAGCTCGAGATTATATAATCTTTTTGGGTAGCAACATGACAATTTTTTTCATTAATTTCTTTTAAATACTTACATACTGAGAGCTTTTGATGACTAAGAAATCACCCTCAATTTTAACATATTAAAAGGACTTCCATTAACACTGAATGTAGACCAATAATTTGCAAGATCCATCCAGTCTCTTGCCCAGGTGTCTGAGCTAGATATTTTTTAATTTTTATTATTTTGTTTTTTAATAAAATTTTATTTTGTATTTAATGACAGAAACAATTCTTGATTTATGCACACTGTAATAATGAGAGGGTTTGCAGCAAGAGAAATTTGAAAATAAAAAATTAACTAGCTGTACAAAATTCTGGGGGATAGTTCTAGAAAACAGTGGAACAGGCTTTAACACTAGAGACAGAGTCAATCTACTGAAGAGATTAAAATTTCCTTTTTTCTTTCTGTTTCTTTTTGGTTTTTTGTTTTTTTTTTTTTTTTTGCAATGAACTTAGGCTTATTCCTGGTCCTATGCAACAAAACCTTCTGCTGTTTATTCCTCCTGCAAACCACAGTCAAATCCAGGGAAGAATCCAGAGATTCATTATGAAAGAACATTTGTCAGCACTGCTCCTTCTAGCCTTCTAGTACAAAGTGTTCAGAGAAAATTGTGTGAGCATTAGGAATGCAGATGGTTTACTAGCTCTTTTGCATACAGTAAGATATCTGCAGCACTTTCACTTTTGGGAAAGCTGACTGACCCATACTAAATCCTAGCTCAAATAATAGAAGGCAACTTCTCATTTTTTACCTTCACCTGCCTTGCAAGTGCCAGGGCAGGAATTAGAGGACTCAGAAATTCCACTCCACGTTATACATGGGACACAGGAATTGAGTACAAATGAAAAATCTACTTTTCATTTTATAGTTTCCCTAAAAAACACTAACCCTAGAAGGGAAAAAAGGCAGGAGGAGGCAAGTTCACAGTCCACTTTCAGACTTCACTAAGCACAGCTGACTCCACCCCTCTTAGCCATATATCTACCATATCACCACATCCAGCTAGGCAACTTGGTGTGTAAAACAGCTGAAAGCTACCCTCAGGATGAGAGCAAGGCAGCTGGTCTGTGGAATCTGGAGTCTGTGTTTCATGTTCTGCCTTTTCTGCATCTTTCTTCACCAAACGACAGCTAAAAGAAAACTGAAGTTTGTGTCCATAGTAAGTAGATAGTTCATGGGCAGATGGAATTTCTTCAAAACCTGTCACTTACTGCTCTTCTACTCTAGGGTAGGGAGGAGGGAGTACTTTTTTAATATTAAAGTGTTTCCTGCATATTCAAAATTCGTTATTGCATTGTCCAAAAAAAGTCCCAATTTTAAATAAGATTTTAAAATGTTATCTCCTTTGTACATTCCTAGATGAACTTTACTTTCTGGATGGATACAGAATGCTTACTTTATAGCACTAAGAGACAATAATGACGGACTCTGTTTTAAAATGTAAAAGAGGATTACATAACTAAATACCAACTATGCAAAATCCTCTTTACTATGGAAGAGTTTCCACTTTTCCAGTGGTTTCAATGGATTAACATGCAAAACAAATTTCAGTATGTGAAACTCAAACAAGTGTACCATGACACTGGACAAGCAACACAGAACCAGTACTGTGAAACAAATGCTGTTTCCAATGATTATGACATACCATTTGTTTGCAGGAAGCCTGAATCTTGTTCTGAACATTACGCGTACTTGTAAATCACTTACATAATTATTGTGCTGCAGTTTTTGATCTTATTTCTCCCTGCTTGAAATAAGAAATAAAAAAAAAAAATCTGGTGTTAAAATTTTAGAATTATATGGCACATATCCACAGGAATTGTGTTGGACAAGGAAAGAAGTCATTGTAGGAATGAAAAATTCTGATGTATCTTTATAAATATATCTTTTATCTGAAGTGAAATTTCAGATCAGGTTCAATGTTTTCAGAGTAACAGTTTAGTCTTTATTTAGATATCAGATGACACTTTTATCGCCCCTTGTAATGAAAAAGTCAACATATGGCTTTTTAAGGCTAATTTCTGCCAAGACAGAGCACTTCACAGCAGTCAGCCTGTTATCTTGATCAATAGTTTGGGTTTTTTCCTTATGAATTCCAGCTTGGTCATAGCAAAATATTAATGTTCAAGTATTTTTGCAAAATTACTTACATGCTTCTGTTTGTTTTCTGTTTATTTAATATTGTGGTCTATACCTCCTAAAACACATAAAACCTCTTCAATATCTTACAATATATTGTAGTTTTTGTAACTTGCAAAAATTTATTTGAGCTAATTACTTCTCAAATGCCAGGAAAAAAACCCAGTTATATTTGCCTAAATAAATCAAACAGGAAATGTAGCTATCTAGACTTAAAGAAAGCATCTGTCACATACAGTACTCACTCTCATTGCATATTTCTTGTGACTATACTAATAAGTTATATTTACCACAAAAATACCAGTAACACAAAGGGAATTTCATCTATTTTATCAGGTATTTCGCCATGGTGATCACACACCAGAGGAGTTTTTTCCAACTGATATGCACAAAGAAATTGTAAGACAGCAAGGATATGGACAGCTTACTAAGGTGAGTTTGCTTACCTGTGGCAATATACTGAAATATTGGAAGATAGTGTATTGATATTTGGGGTTTGAAACTTTGCTCCCATTTGGAGAAAGCCCTTATCAAGTTGCCATATACAGATCTCCAGAAAGACAGCCAAAGAACTTACTAGAAAACTACAGCAACAGCACTCACTAACTTTAAATGACACTGAGTCAGCCTGTTGTGGTCAACAGGAGCATGTTGAGTTCTTTGATTGCAGACTAGGGTCTCCTGGGAACAGTCAGGCATTGGTGACCACCTTGGTTTACGTGAGACCACACATAAAGCTTAATCCGACAGTAGCATAAGGTGGTGGAAGTACTCACAGATCCCTCCCCGAATCTCTGTTGAGTAGGAATGTTTCCTAGCTCATGAACTACTAAGGTCAGCACTAGTAGAAACTCCTCTCATGCTATGACCAGGAAAGTAGATTTAAAGGTCACTCTGATGACCAGTGACAAGCCTTGAGGAAATGGCATGAAGCTGAGTCAGGGGAGGTTTAAGCGAATATCAGGAAAAGGTTTCTCACCCAGAGGGCTACTGAGCAGTGGAACAGGGTCCCCAGGGAAGTGGTCACAGCACCAAGCCTGTCAGAGTTCAAGAAGCATTTGGACAACACTCTCAGGTACATGGTGGGATTCTTGGGGTGTCCTTTGCAGGGCTAGGAGTTGGACTCGATGATCCTGATAGGTCCCTTCCAACTTAGGATATTCTATGATGCTATTTTAATGCAGGCATTGGTGGAATACAGCAGAACTGAGCTTGCACATAATTATCAGCTATCACAGCAGCTGAGGCAACTGCAGAAACTATGTCTGCATTGACTGTAACTTCCATTAGCTGCCACCTCTTATGAATGGAGCCAAGGGTGAACTCGTGCACTATCAGACTGTAAGGCAATATGTGGGCATTAGGTATTTTTAACCCTACTTCTGCTCCACTCCCACCAGCAGTACCCACAGTATCTGTGTACCTGTGTTTCATTCCTTTTTTCCCCAAGATAAGTTGTCTGGATGGAAAAATCCACTAGTTATTTTCACAGCATTCTGGGAACCAGGCAGCTTCACTGAAGTAGTTTAGGTGTGCCAGAATTCTGGTTGTCCCAGATAAACGGCTACTGTGCATGTGGAGGCAAACTGTGAGGTGTGTCTCTCTGTTAGGCACACACCCCCCCCTTATGTCCAGTGGGTCTCTTTCCTGGGGAAATTAGTCACTTGCCAGGTCTCTGCCAAAATCAGAATAGAACAAACTGCCTGAGGGGTTCCTCTTCCCCACCATTCTTAGGGGACCAGGATGATCTCCAATGCAAAATCAAGCCTGTTTCTTCCCATGTCACCTCCCTTGAAGAAACAGGAGTAACAGACCGGCTTACTATGCTTTAACTCAGCTCTGACTCAATCATTCCATATAAACACTACTCAAGCTCAGCTCTCCACGCCAGCTTGCTCCAGGGCATGGAATGATTCAAGACTCAGGTGTCAGGATTTCACAACATACGCACTAGGCAAGCTGGGGCAGAAGCCTAAGCCACACATATACCCTAGGAAACTGTATGCACAATTTCAGCAACAAAAAGAGGTGATCACATACACACACAGTGGGCCCTGAGTAACTTGGTCTGACCTCATAGCTTACTCTGCTTTGAGCAGGAGGTTGGACTAGAGACTTACTGAGGTCCCTTTCAGTCTGAATTATCCTCTGATCCTATAAAATTACTTTAGGAAGCAATGAGTAATCCCAGTGAACAGTAATGTTTACATGAGCAAAGTGGAATATATTTAAATTTAGGTCAGGTAACACCAGGTGCAAGTAAAAAGATGAAAATATTGAAACTATTACAGGGACATTGCACCTGACTGTGGTGAAGTCACCATCCCTGGAGGTGTTTAAAGAAAGACTGGACGCGGCACTTAGTGGTGTTAGGTCATAGGTTGGACTCGATGATCTCAGAGGTCTTTTCCAACCTAATTGATTCTGTGATTCATCTGTCATGTGTTCACAAAATTATGTAGGTAATTTGGAAAATCTTCAGTAAAGAGCTACTAAAATGTTGAGACTGGAAAACCCTTTTTGGTGCAAGGGAGAATTGTCATCAGTCTAATTTAACACAGAGATTAACTGACTTGATTTCATTTTATGGATTATTGTTTAACTCTGAATAAGATCTGTGATGGAAAATGGTATTGAAAAGCATAACAAGATCCAGTGACTGAAAGCTGGGAACATAGTCAGGTAAGAACCAAGAATCAAATGTTTCAGACTGTTAATAATAATTAAGCATTGCAGCACAGTACCTGAAGCCTTGGATGACTTTTACTTCAAGTCTTCTATTCTTAAAAATTAGGTCTTGCCCAAGCTAAAACTGTAGCCTCCGTATGGAGTCACTCGTGATACTCTATGGGATTCATATCCTGTATGTGTCTTCATGGGCAGGTGGCTGCTCTGTCTGCACTCTCAGTTAATCATCTCAGACAACAATAGAGCTGAAACTAGACAAATGGTATTGGGACATCTCTCTGGCTGCTTGAAGTCACCCTGCCCCTCAGCCAGTCTCACTAGCTCAGATAAACATACACGTATCTTTCCATTGAGCAAAATACAAAACTGTATTTCCACCAGGAAATCACATCTAACATTATCCTGTATTAGATACACAGCAACTTTACTGCTTTTTTCCCATGTCTTCTTTCATTCTTCACTTGTGAAAGGAAAAATGTCTTTATGAAAATAATATGAAATATTTTGGGGTTTTTGTTGTCATTGTAGGAATGAATGCCTAGCACATTTCTTTAGCCTCTTACTCTGTTCTGTTACCTCTACAGCTTGGCATACAACAACAGTATGAGCTTGGCCAGTACACGCGGAGGAGATACTCTCATTTCCTGAGTGTTGTATACAAGCAGAGTGAGGCAAGTGCTGGATCTGGGCGGGAGGATATTTGTCATGGATGTTAATGGGACTTCCTGGATGCATGAGTGTCTAAACCTGGTGTGGTTGGAGAAAACTAATAGTGATTGAATTCAATGTAATTTCATATTATCTGTGAAACTGTGGTTCAGCTTTCATTCAGACTGATGGTCAACTGAAAACCAGGCTGTACACCAGGTTCAGATCTGTCACTACTGTATGGGAGAGTATCTATGTCAAATATCTCCAACGCCACTTTGAGATGGAGTTGAAGATACAGTTTAGTTTTCATTTAGGTTCCAGCTTTTCAATGCACATATGACGTCCCAAATACTAAATGGCCAAATAGAGTGAGTCTGATGCTTTCCACTACCATTCCGAAGGGAAATGCTATCATGTTGCAGCTCACTTGTGAAATGAATTTTTATTGCAGCTTCACTCTTTGTTCATCCTCCTTCTTCATGCCACCCCATTTTAATGACAACTTCCCCAGCACAGTACCATACCCCTTCTTTCCTACCAAGAGGAAAGAAAAGCAAATCTAATGGGAAAAATGACATTCAGAACTTTTTCTTTTTTTTTTCTTCAGATTTATGTTCAAAGCACTGACTGTGATCACACGCTTATGAGTGCTCAGGCAAGTCTTGCTGGACTGTACCCACTGACACGGGAGCAGATTTGGAACCCCAGAATCCTTTGGCAACCAATTCCAGTTCACACAGTGCCACTGTCACATGATAATGTGAGTATAAACTAGAGGCATTTGCTTTCCCTTAATGATTAGTAAAGTACATAGAATATGAGATGAAGATGCCGCAAAAAGTGCATGGTAAAGCCAATGAAGAATTGTCCAGAAAGGCCTAATAAGCTAAATAGAAATATTGACAAGAGTTTCCACAGGAATGAACTTACGTATCAGAGACCTGGTCTTAACAAAATAGGAAAAAAACCAGAAGTCTTAGGTACAGAGAAAAATATTTAAACTGTAATGTGAGTAAAGCACTATAGAAGTAGATCAATCCTAATCTTATCACAAACATGACTTTCTTTGTGTGAGAAGAGGAAACACACCTAATATCACTAGTGCTTCAACATTTCTCAGTCAGCAGCCTGAGACAAAAGAATCGTTCTGGAACTTACATTACAGTGAGAATTGAGTCACAGGATTTTTTTCCATGCACCTTGCAAGTGAGTGCATGCACTTTGAGGATGGGTGAAAGAAGTAAAAGGGAAAAGGAAGGAGGACTCGGAGCTTTAAGCACAGGAGTTCATAGGGCAATTCATTTATTTATCTCCCTTCCTCAACTCCTCACCTTGGAGGAGTGGAAGCATGTGGATAGCAGCTCTGTAGCCTGCACATACACCTCCTAGAGGACAAGGCTGGGCAGCTGAGTGGAGCTGGAGTTTCCTGTGTATGGAAAACCTATCGTAAAAAGTTAGAAAAGATTAGATGTGTGCAGTATGAGTCCCAGTTTGAAAGAGAAGGTTTGCAAATGTGATGCAAGATAAATTGTGCGGGCTTATAAGTCTAGTTAACACAGTTTGTGATGATGGGGGAATCAGGTTAAATAGGTTCTCACCTTGGGGTGATGAGAGCATGAAGAGAGAAGATGTGGAAAAATGTGTCTTCCTGTTCACACACACAGCCTGGCATAGAGTCAGGAGCTGCTTCTGACACTGTCACACATGGTGGTATCCCAGCAGACAGTCCAGTATCAACACAACTAGCAAACTCAGCAAGTAGGTGCTGCACTTCATTCACATCTAGGGGAGAAAGTAAGTTTATTTAAAAAAATCAAAAAGTCATGAACACATGCACATTTTTCATACTTTTCCCAACTATTTAACTTCATTCATCTCTACTACATATACAGGCTGAACTTGAGACAACATGTATCCTACCACCCAAAACAAAAACCTATCATTTATTAGTGAAGTCATGCCTGTTCATAAACCTATGGCTATAATTCAGAAACATTTTCCTATCTTCTAGAATGGATAGATTGTATTTCTAAAAAGATCAAGGAACTGCTGTGAAGATTTCCAAGCTCATTATCCCTTCAAAACTCTCAAGTTCTTTTAAAATTTATTTTAATGTAGGGACTATATAGATGGATCTTCATTGCTAGAAAAAGGAAAAAAGCACATTGGAGAAAGCACTAAGAATATCTCAATGTCAAATTTTAACTTTTGTTTAAAATTTAACACAAAAAAACTTCAAACAAGAATAAACTCAGTTTAGCTTAAATAAATGAATGAAATTAAAAGTTCTTAAATTATTCCAGTCACACGTAGCCTTTAACATTCATATGTCTTAGATTAATGAAAGACAAAACTGAGTTAAAGAAACATCACAAGTTTCTACAATTTAGGCTGAACTAAATGAAGCTGTGGTAAGTCCACTCAATACAGCTGCCTATGGACAAAGATTCCTATTGCAGTCCAGCTGTTGCTTGGCAATGAGTGAAATCATTCCTGGAAAAGCCAAGAACAAAGGAGTTCATGAGGTCTTGTGTCAGTCTTCTGTCAAGGGACAAATTTCATGTTGTGTGAATGAATCCTTTAACTTTGAATTACTGCAGCTATTACTCCCTCTGAACATTTAAAGATTATTTTCTAAGTAGTCATCAGCATGATTCTGAGAGTCCTAAAGATGAATATCCTTGAAAACTACATTCCCAAATTATTTTTCAGCTTGTCTTAACTAGTGCTGCCAATCAGAACAACAATCCTGCAAGGGCATATTGAATTGCAGAACAAGATGCACCTTGCCTAACTAGTGTTTTGCAATTTTCTTTTCAGTTGCTATACTTACCTTTCTCACACTGCCCAAAATACAATGAACTTCTGAGAGAAACCTTCACAACAAGGGATTTCCAAAGGCAGCTCAAGCACTACAAGGTAAAGTATTTTCAGTTCTGGAAACCCAATTAAAATGTACCACTTCTTCAATATTATATAACAGGTAGGTTTAAAATATAGCAATCAATATGCTTCTTCCAGATGTCTAATCTTTACAGTGGGTGTAGGCGACATACAAAAAAACAATTACAACATTACAGATCCAACTGGACTGGGCTGTTCCTGTCAACTGAAAATTGCAAGTCATAGAAAAGATAAATTATTGACTTCCTTACAAAAACTTAGCTTCTATGAGGCCAGACAAAACAAAATTCAGATAAAATCAGTGCCAATGCCTCTTAAATTACTTCAATACTTCTCTCTGTTTACTCCTGTGTAAAGCAAGACCTCTGACATCTCTCTCTGTATAACTCTCTACTAGTTCAGATTCCTCTTCCTCCACAGAACACTCACAGCTCAATTCCCCAGAATTTCTATAACAGCCTCAGTGCTTTCCTTAAGTACTTGTTCATGCTTCACACTGAAAGTCTTCATTCAGGTGCTCACTTACATTTCTCATCTCTATATGGTATCCTTTCCTGTCTTTCTCCACCATCAAAAACTTTGCATGAGTATGTAATCACATGTCTATTCTGCTGCAACCTTCTTCTTCACAGGTGTATTCAAAATGACACTATGAAACTCACCTTATTTTCTATTATCTGTAGCCACCAACCTCAGCCACCTATCTGTGGCTCTGCATCTGGGTGTTATATGCAAGTAAACAACAATTCCCAGCTTTATCAAATTTGTATCATACCTTCCTTCTCCTGAGTACCAATATCATCATAATTCTGTTTATCCCACTTCTTTTAAGCACTTTTTGGATTTCTGCCAGAGTTCTTCATGTATTTGTGTCCCCTTTGCCTCCTTTTGAACATTTCCACCAGGCATAAACAACCATCATACTTCAAGTCTGAACTCACATCCCCAACTTTGTCTAGATGAATAGGCCAAATTCTCTTGCATCTAAGCAGTGGTTCATTGGTTAAGTGCAAAGACTCTCTTCTTTCTAACAGTTCCTATGTACTAGTATGGCAGCATGCAGAAATTATGTAAAAAGGCCCCGTATACCACAAATTTGCTATTCTTGTATTCCAGCCATTTCTGAAGTTTTTAGCCACTAATACAGGATACTCACCGAAGAAGTTGAACACTGAAAGAATTTGGAAGCTCTTGGACACTTTACAATATGAGGTAAATACAATCACAGAATCATTTTGGTTGGAAAAGACCTTTAGGATCATCAAGTCCAATAGAAATTCCAATACCTTCTTAAAACTAGTTTTACCTCTTATTGTGTGTAAGACATCAAAAGACAGCAGGTCTGTCCTTCAAAATTTTTTGCACCATAGACTACTCTTCCCCAGAAACCTTCACCTAACATCAAACTTACAACTGAAAATCCTGTAAGCATACTGTGACTGTGTCAGACTGCTGTGGGTCATCCACTATAATGAACACAAACCAGTGGCCCATCAAATTCAAGATCCTGTCAGACAAAAGTATATCTTTAGATAAAATTGTTGTTACTCCTCCAAACACCATCATGAAGATACACATGAATAAAATATGTTGCCGGCAAAGAAATATAAGCATCCTTCAACAAAGAGTTTATGCAAATTGTATAAGCAAGAGAAGTTATTTGCACAGGAACAGTAGTGGTCAGAGTATTTTCAGGAATTAAGAAGCCATTGGAATGACACAAATGTATATTTGTTCAAGTCTGGGAGCTTGTTCTAAATAAGGAACCAGGGGTATCACAACAAAAGCATGGATTTTATATCAAAAGGGATATTGTGGTGCCAAACTGTCATGGGCATCTGGGTCCCACAGTCTGGTAAATTTGTGATTTAAAAAAAGCCTGACTGCCCTTAATTTAGCAGTAAGTCCCTCTTCATATAACTTCAAAGTCTAGACTTATCTTGGCTGACACAAGTGAAAATTGCAGAGTCTTGTGTTAAAAAGTTGTTGTTGAAGGCAGATTTTGCTGCAAATACTTTCATGTGTAACTATTTATAAACTCAAATATTAATGATAAATAGGTTATTCATTCGTTCATATGGATTCATTCGTTCATATCCATTCATTGGATATTCCCAAGAAAACTGAGGCAGTTTTAAGTCAGATTTCACAAGTTACATGTAATATTTGTGTGTGATGCTAATGAGTTTAACTTCTGTCCTGTAGCTTCTGCAGAGGTCCAACTTTGGTCAAAGCAATCGTGAATGGAATGTTAAGCAGGGTCCTTGAGCTAAAAGAAGTGATAAAATGTTGGGATATCTCACTGTAATTTCAGTGAGGTCACCCTTTCACATTTTCCGATGCAGGATAGTTCAGGACTGCAACTTTTTATTTCAATTTTTATATTATACACAGAAAGCTGTGTCACCAGAGAAATGTGCAAAATCAAAAGCTCCCATCAGGGATCTAGCTAAACTGTGGAAGACAAAAAAGTTAATTGGGTTTTTCCTTCTGGTGTTAGATTTGATGAGCTTTTGTCTTTCATACTACTCACTGAAGACTCTATGGGTATCAGTTAAGACATCTGCCATAGAAGTCACCATCACCCTTTCAAGGAAACAGAGAGACTGTCCTTATACAGTTCATTAAACTACAGTAGCTTGCATCTCTCTGCATTTGTTACTTTTGGCTGTCACCTGACTTTCAGGTAACTTGGAGACTGATGTGCTCGCTTGCCTACAGCACTGTCTTAAATAGCATGCTACTAGCCAATTCTTTCCTCAATTCACAAATCACATTTGTCAAAAGAGAAATGGATAACGTGATCTGAGCTGGTTTAACCCAACAGTTCTATTGTTCCTCTTGTTTAAACAAACCCTTTAAGTAGCTGACATTTTCCTTTGAGCTCACTTGTTACAAGAACACTCCTTTTAGTGAGCTCAGTCCAAAGGTTACATTGCTCCAAAGTTACAAACATTGATTAAACGGGAATTCAGGCTAGTGCAAACAAAGTGTTGTGCATATCTTCCCTTCTCACAGTTGTGATCATTAGTATACCTTGGACTGCATCCCCAAGGAAAGACTAATTCATTCCAGTTTAGCTTAAGGACTGTGTCAGTATCCAGTAGACCTGGTGTAAGCAGATATGAATTTCATCTATATATATATCTCATCCCTGTACATCTACCTCATACTCGGGTACATCCATATTACAGCTGTACATATTTCCACTTGATCTCTGTATCCCACTTATATCTCAGAGTTACCAGCCCTTAAAATCTTGATGTTTATATAGGATTTGTTCCAGTAAAGATCTCCAGATATATCCGAGTAGACGACTGAAAAGTCATGCAGTGATTTTTTTCATCTGACAACATAAATAATGCCAGTTGCTTTTTGCATAATTTTTAGTATATTTCCTCTTCTTGTTGAACACTGCCCTTCAAGTTTCTTTCAAGTGGTATGATGCTATAAATAGGAGTGTTACAGCTGTCTAAATGCAAAATACAGTCATCATTTTATTACAAAGAGAAAATGTTACTTAAGTGAAACATTCCGAATTTGTTCTGACAAGCATTTTGTGCCAGAACAAACAACAGTTAGCAGTAGGAATTGGTAAGAAAATCACCATGTTTTCTTTCTTCACTGTAGGATATTAACAATTACACTTTACCTGCTTGGGCTACTCGTGGTGTCAGGACCAAGCTGATAAAGCTCTCAGAATTGTTATTGCAGGCGGAATTTGGGTTCCACAAACAAATACAAAAGTCACGTTTGCAGGGAGGTAAGCCAAATTCTTACCCCAATTAAAAACAAAATTAGGATGGGAAAGAAGAAAGGGATATAACAAACATTGCTACAGATTCCATAGTAGATGTATGAAAGATGCCGTCATATGTGGATATTGGTGGTCAGCACTGAAAGATTTTGATTAATAGGAAGGAAGGTGGTGAGGACATGAATCATGAACATCCTAATCTAACATTAAAATGGAGGTATCATTTAGATTACACTGTATAAGAAATTCAAAGTGATATACAGATTCTAACTGAACTGAATCAGTCTGAATTTAATGTAAGCCACCATGTGTAATTTACTTTAGAAAGTATTATTTGTAATAATGTCTAGAATGGTGAGTTTGTAGCCTTACAGTCTTCATACTCCACTACCAAGAGTCCTAAAATGAGATTATAAACTGCTTCTAAACTTTATTCTGCTCAGAAAATAGTAGCTGAAATTTAAAAATATTTTATATATTTTTAGTCACTCATTCTCCTCCATTCATCCACTGCCACCTTTTGAGCTTCCTTTCATTTTACATGGACAGGGTTTCAGTCAGGATCTATGAGCTACAAAGACAAATAAACATATAAGCATGAATCAGTTTGTCGCATTTCTGAAGCTCCAACTTACAAAACTTAGCACAAAGTTCAAACATCTGTCCTTGCTAACAATTGCTATTAAAAATGTGCCAGTAGCTGAAGCCTATTCTGTCTAATTCTGCTTGTCTGTACAGTTCTCCTTTTAGGATTTTTATTTGTTGAGATGATAAACTTACATTAACATACTAGCACAGCCATTGATTTAATTCAAGTAGTTTGTCGTACAACTTTTCAGCAGTTAACATTAATGAAATACAGACAACTGTACAGTTTATGAAGGCCCTGAGTCTGGAGGATATGCTCTTCCTTTTTTCTCTGAAAATCAAGAAATCAATGGAGTTACACACACAGCAGGGTAGTATTCATTACTGTGCTCTTCTTGCACTGGTCTGCTGGCACAAAGTAGCTGTGAATGCACTGTTTGAAGATGCTGAGGCTATTAGAGATCCTCAAAACGTTTTACACAGAAGTAAAATAGGTCCACTGTTCATATAAAAGATAGTGTCAGAATTAATCAGGGCACTCTGCACAAATTACCAATAAAGTCAATTGAATAAATCTGGTGCATTTAAAACTGATTGTTAAAATGGCAACGATCAATGCAGATGTTAACATCTCTTTCATTGTCACTGCTTCCCCATTTTGTTTCAGGTATTCTTTTAAAAACCATTCTAAAGCGTATCTCAAATGCTAGAAACCCTTCACACCGGCAAAAAATGGTTATGTATTCTGCGGTGAGTGATTTCTGTTTCTTTTATGCTTCCTTTCTGCAGTTATTAAATACAGTGGAAGTCATGAAATTTTATTTCCACCATGAAATATAGCTACAAGCATTTTTATTTGGTTAATCTTAAATATCTTTTGATTATTTTCATTCTTTAATGAACAGATACTGCTTTGAAACCTGCAGCTTTCCATTTTCCACCTGATGTCATGGCTTTTTTCTTTGTAATATTGTTTTGATTGAGTAGAGAACTGGAAAAACCATGCCTCATGTTTTACTAAGCCTGTATCATGAAGATAATTCAGAAAGAAATCTCCTGCTTTCTGCATCTTTTTACAGGAGCAAAATAAAAAATAAAAAAAAAAAGAAAAATGAATTTACAGTTACTTGAGAAGGTCTTATGATGGCATGTACTCAATTGTGACTTTGTATTTTGGTTTAGAATGTGCAAACGCTGTTATTGGAGGAGGAATTTTTTTTATCGCTCTCAGTAAAAAGCTCCTGTTTCTAAACTGCCATTAGAGTATGACCTAACGGGTATATATCAGCTAAAGAGCTTACTGATCTGATCTCTAATACTGTTTATTTAATGGAAAAAAAACACTAGTTCCTTTTGAAAGAGCTTTTAAAACTCCTGTTAATTTTGGTAAAAACTGCAAGTGACTAAGGCTTCTTAAATATTTACATATGTGTATATTTTATACATGCAGTACCTCAGTTTATATAGCCATAAAAGGACACTATTTGCTCAATGTTACAGAGGGCAACTATTAATGAGGCCACACAATAACGTTAATGTTGAGTGGAGAGATAATGTGCTGGACTTATTGTTAAATAATAGGTTCATGCAATCATTTTCAGCAGACCTTTAATTACAGGTTTCTTCTGTTCACAGCATGCAGCCACCATTGCTGCCTTGCAGACAGCACTCAATGTCTTCAATGGGAAATTGCCTCCTTACAGTGCCTGTCATTTTTTTGAACTTTACCAGGAAAAAAATGGGCAAGTACCTTCAAGCTGTACTTCAAACATGTACTTTTTCTAAAAAGCAATTTACTAATTTACAATTTATTTATTTCTAAAAAAGCAATTTACCCCAGACTAATTAAACTGGATACACGAGGTTCACCGTGCAGGAAAATATTATAGGTTGATTTTAATTATTATAATTGGACTCAGTTTAGTAGATGGTAGCAGAGTAAACCTGAAAACCTTCTATATATTGATTCATTACAGTTATGAGAGGTTTTACTCCCTCCTTTTAATCTATTTAACTTCTTGACAAAGATGACATACTACATGCAAACTGGCGTTGACCCCCTATTGTTTAAAAGGACCTTTTCAGAGTACTAATGATATTAATAAAACATAAACACATTAACAACCAGAAAAATAAGCTGGCTGAAAGTATGTCCCAAAATACAATCTCTACAACATGGAAAGACTGTGTGGTTTTGCATGGCTAACTTTATTTTGACCCTCCTGTATTTTGAAACAGGCAATACACCATAGAAATGTACTATCGGAATAATTCCTTGAGAGATCCTCACCCTCTCACTCTCCCTGGCTGCAAATTTCGCTGTCCACTGGAGAGATTTACTCAGTTGGTCTCTCCGGTCCTCGTACACTACTGGACAAAAGAATGTAAGATGTAGAACATCAAAAGAGGTAAGTTAGGTGCTTTGGGCACATGTACCCAAAGTAAAGTCATGATTAGACCTTCTGCCAACAGCTCATTTAAAGCAACAACCATTTTCACAAGGGTCTGGTCTAAATTGAAAAATATGCAGATCCAGTAAGACAGAATTGTACCCATGGCCATAATTTCTACTCCATTGATGCATTTACCCATTCCAGATCAGCTTTCTTATGAAACGAAGTCAAGGCTGATCATGTGATTTTTTTTGTTTTGTTTAGTTTCAGTACAGTCAAAAAGACCTTCAGTTACTCAGGAAGCACATATAAATGCACTGACTTAAAACAGTCACCTTATCTTCTCTAACTGTTCAAGCTGATTAGCAACATTATGCATTCCCTTGATTTCAGGAGGTATTCGGAGATTAAGAGAGATGAATATTGAATAGTATACCAGACTGGTACTTACCAGAATGTCAAAGATACACAGACACACATTGGCATACTAACACATTCCCTAGCAGGTTGTCTGTATCTCCATATTAAGATGTTTAAATGTTCGTTTTGACCATTGATAGTATTTACTTTTGCAGAAAGAGGGAACAGGAAGGCAGAAAATGACATTGTCTGTCTTTTATCTAGTTCTGTATTCCTTAAGGGAAATAAAAAGCAAACAGACCCCACTTTTTTGATGATCAAATATTGCATCTAACATTAAAAAATTTTTTTGAATCACTGATCTCAAGGAGAATTTGAAATGTCAGAGATTAGAAGAATGCAGACCAGTCAACTCATCTGGGTGAAAATAATTTCCTCTTAAATATCTTGAACCCATTAACAGAGATAGTTTAGCCAGAATGAATGAAAAATTAGCAACTAATGATTCACTAAATAAATTTCTTCACTATAGTAATTGCTCACAAATTCTCAGGAAACATATCAGGAAATTACCACATTTAATTGCAAAAGGTTATTTGGCAGAGGGAGAGAGAGGTTGTTTCTGATGAGGGTTTTTTTTGGCTAAGCTATTAATGCAGTCATGGAAAATAGTGATAAATACTTCATGTTTATATGGTGGTGCTTAATAATCTAAGTTTTGTGAAAATTAGTTCCCCTCCTTCACAAAGCAAACTGTGTAACTGACTAAGTAAAGAAACAAAAAAAATCCATCATATAATCAAAATTTGACAATAATAAAACCACAAATCTTTAGCCTTCAAGTTCAACACAAAGGCTGCACATTGTTTCAATTCTCAAATTTTGATGAAGTGGAAGTTAGATGGTGTTCAGGCATTTTACACCAAATCCAGCATCACTGCTTTCATCAGCAATCCTGAGTGTTGAAAACACACATGGACCACAAAAGAGGTTACAATCAAACCTGATGCTCCAATCAACACATTTTCAATATTGTCATATCAAAATTTGACACTTTCCCCTATTTTATCCTGGTTCAGAGTGTACCTGTTGGGGCCAGATCCTAATTTATTTTTGCTTATTTAGGAAAAGCCAATTTTGCTTTTCCTGCAGGCAGTTTTAACGATCTGCTGTGCACTTGGGAAAATGCCAAGGCCCACTGCTCCCAAGCCTGCACAGTGCAGCACTCTGACAGACAGACTGCACTGTGCTAAACCACTGTGCTCTACCAGTTCACAGTGAAAGCAGATAGGCTGAAACAGATGATTTTTAACACTAGGAAGCTAAATTAAGCTGAAAAGTGATGCAAAGAGTTTACAGGTCACATTTACACCTAACATGCACAGCTGCAACATCACTGATTTCAGCTGTTTTCAGATTTGTCAAAAACAATGTCAAATATCATTCTTTGCTAATGCATATGTTAATACTTTGATTATACATGCATCAGAGCATTTGATGAATAGAAGTCCACAAATGCCATTTTCTTAATGAAATCCAGGAGTGACTAAGTTCAAAAAATTAACTTAAATAGCTATTCTACAGGGAGACACCAGTTCCCACATATAAAGATGTTTCTGGAAAATGTTTAATTTAAGTTTCATGGAAAGAACTTATGTCCCCACTACAGGGAAATAAAGGGCTTATGCAAGTATTATTATTACGGATCACACAATACAGCAGCAGTATTTGAGGGTGGTACAAATCAGAGTCAAGTTCTTCCACATCATGATGACCGTATTGTGGAACATAGGAAACAAAATTAGCTCAGCATATTTGGGAAGGAGATAAAACTATGCTCTCTCTGCACTCTTTTTGCTGCTCAGGAAGATTTCGGTGTGAATTGACTCAAAATTTCATAAGACTAATTCCATTTCATAAGACTAATTTTCTAATTCCACCAAAATGAGAGCAAATTTGTTAAGTCTTCCACACTTAGTCTCAGCCACCCTCTTGTTGAGGCACTATTAACAGGTTTGCCATGTTTTTGGAGGAAGTCACATGCTAAGAATGATTCTCTCTTTTTGTCTTATCTTTAGGTGTTCCCCCCATGATCTTCAGTGTGATTAGCTTTATGAAACAACTCCTTCCACACTGTGGTGTGACTACAGTCTAACATTTCTCCTTAAATTCCATCAGCGTGAACAGTCTCCTGATCTTTATCAAAAGAAAACATTCCTCAGCACAACCCAAAATTACTGAAAGCAGGGACTTATCCTTCATGTATATTTGCTTTACTTTATCAGGTGGTAAGATCCAAGTGCAGTACAAAACCAGAGTAATTTTCAAGACCTATTAATTCCAAAGGGATTTTGTGAGAACTAATTCACGAATGTAATTGTAGTTACAGTGTTTTAAAGGGCTATCGCCTAAATTTACAGTAAGCTTAGAAAACATCTCTGAAGGAGTGTTGCCCTCTTTTGAAGAATGAGGAAAGAACTCCCAGAATTGGTGACAGAAGCAGTGCTTCAAAAGAAGACCCTAGAAGGAGGAGTCATTCCAGTGTCCTTAGACTTTAATTGATTCAAGAAGTAATGAAACACAAACAGATCCCAGAAGCCACAAAAATTAGGATAGTGTCTGTTTACTAGCAAAGAGATATATTTCTTTTTCATTTTTCTGTCTTAGACATGCACAAATATCCCACCTCTATGTAGAAGGAAGGCGAGACATGGAAAAAATGGACCATGAATCTAGACATAAGAGAAGCCTACAAGAGCCAGGCTAGCTACCATGAAGACCTACCATACAATTTGCTGATCCAACGAGGCTTTCAAATATTCTTTCCAAAAGATAACAAGGCCAAATGTTAATTTTGAAAGAAGAACAATTT
Source organism: Manacus candei (assembly GCF_025592945.1). Classification (NCBI taxonomy): domain Eukaryota; kingdom Metazoa; phylum Chordata; class Aves; order Passeriformes; family Pipridae; genus Manacus; species Manacus candei. The sequence continues at coordinate 3,060,376 of NW_026138074.1, read as the reverse complement.
ATGGTTTCAAATAGCTTTTCAAACACCTTTCTTTCGTTATGTTACCTTGGTTGTATACTCTGATCTGATCATATGAATTTTGTGCCTCAGGGAAGTCTGTAAGTTCACACTGCTCTTGACATTAATAACAAAAAGTACTTGCTACAGAATAAAAAAATCCAGAGCCACGTGCTCACTAAAGCATGCAGAACATGTTGGGCAATCCCTCACTAGTTACATTTTCTAATATTGCTACTGCAAAACCAGTTTGTGTTCTTACTACAAAAGCTGGATCAGAACAATCAGGTGTAAATGCCTTCTGAAAACAGTGAGCACTTCTTTGCTTTTTTATTTTTTATTTTCTCACAGTGGATAGGACCTCTGTCACCAGTCTCATTTCCTGCAGGTAATTTTAAAGAGAACCAGACTAATAGATGAGATACAGAAAATTTTGCCATTCTAGCTTCCGTTCCTTGGACCAGGCTTTTAAAATAGATGCTAAGCCTATGAAAAGTATATTCCTTTTTAGAATTACCTCATAAGCAGATAGCTGCTACTCCCTAAGCTAAAAATGAATCAAAATAATAAAAGGATCCCTTTCCCCTCTAACAAGAATCTGAGATTCAGAATTCTCATTGTAAACACCTATTCTCTTCTCAGCAGGTCCCAAGCAACAATTCCTGTGCTTCTCAAGCCATTATAGGATTCATAGTTAATCTAGAAGCATTGTATTTAGATGTCGCAGCAAACATAGAGATAAAAATAAATTATTCCCTCTAGTCAAAAAATGGAACCCCTTTACTATAGCATCCAAATAAGGGTAAAAATATTTCCTGACAACATGAGACAACCAGTTCTAGCTACTTCTTAACAAAAGGAGAACAAGCTTGTTTATTCTGTATTACCTTAACACCCCACAATAGACACCAGCCAAAAGCCTTCCTAGGCCTTGCAGCCCTCACAGGAAAGTTAGTGCAAGCTAACATTTCAAAAACACATTGTTCATGGCACCTCCCTTAATAAGAAGTAATTAAAAAAAAACTACTAGAACAAAGGAAATAGAAAGGAAAAGCTAAGGTTCCATCTTTATTGGTATCAGACTTCTAACAGATCATAGCTTTGGCTGTCAAAACCAAATTTCTAGGCATTTTTTTATTTCTTCTGAACTTGTTCCTGATTCTTCTTTTTCTGAACTTCTGCCAATTTGTGCTGCTTGAGTTGCTTTTAATGGTTTTTTTGCCAAATGTTTAGAAGTGGAATTTCAAAAGCTGTAAAGGGGGTTTCGTGCTTCTCCCATCAAAGGCAAGGGCAACTTTTCTGTTGGTTTCCCAGATTGCACAAGGCTTACATAGAAAATGCAAGAGCTGAGACATTCTTCATGATTCTCTTTAGTCTCCAGTTCCCAGCTCCTCCCCTCCTTCCTCACCCAAATCCATCTCCCAAGGATTTTCAGAACTGCATGATGACCCTTTGTCTGTCCCACAGATTTGTCTGGGATGGGGGATTACGGACCTGGATGGACCCTGGTCTCAGCACTTCAGTTCAGCTATGGAAGTGCATCCTAGCTGAGGTCACTGCTCACAGTACACCAATGTAAGGTCCCCCTTTCCCATCACATGATCAGACCACGACTTCATCCATGCTACATGCCCAGTGAATGTACCTTGAACATTCTGATTTCTGCTGAGCGAAAATAAATTTCAAATTTAATTCACAAATTAAGGTATTTCTAAATTATTTTATTCCCCTCATCCTTTTTCAGCAGAAACCCCATCACACACATTCTTTGTGATGATTTTTATTCTTAGGCCTATCACTGTAGAAACACAGAAAGGAAGATTTCCTTTTTACCTCGCTTAGTCCGAGAAAAAATAAACATCAGTGTTTATAAAGGCTGAAACCAAGCCCAGATCTTATTGTAGGAATATAAATGTGGGATATCCATGAACGAATAATAAACTGCTCTAAACTATGTTTTTCTACAACTTCACCAGCTGACTGATTGGAAAAATCAGTCCTGTAGTCTTTTGCAGGTATGAAGCCATAAACAGGTTCATTTCAGTTCCTCTTAAAGAAGAAATGAGTAAAAATGATGAAAAAAATATTACAGTTTGGCTTTAGAAATATTTAGACTATTATTTAAACTATTTAATTTTAAATATGTTGAAAAAGTGGGATCACCTGAAAATGCAACTCCCTCTCTTCTTTCACAAACAATGCGTAGACAGACCAGTTATATTTTAAAAAAGACTTGTTAATGATACAATAACCTAAATAGTCATAGATGCTGTAATATAAGTGGATACACCTTGTGATGTTCAGTAATTTTCCTGTCATATGCTGAAGCAGTGCCAACAAGATGGGGAATGAACAACAGAAAAGCAACAGTAATTTTGTGCTCCCTGGGAAATGTGGCACTGGACAGGCTGGACTATTGTTTTTGTTCATTTCAGCACTTCCTTTTCTCTTTATTTACTGAGTTATTTACTGAGCTGACTGACTACCAAAAATGAAAGAAAGAAAGAAAAAAAAACCAACCCAAACCTTGCATAACTCACAAATATGGATCAAATTAATTGACTAATTTTGATTTGTTTCATGGTAGTGGTAGAAGTGGTTTTTCCTTCTTTTTACTTAGTGCTTATGGTACTCATCTGAGATGTGGCTGACAGAAGTTAAAATCCTTCCTTTACCGGAAGGATCTGACTCTGCCTCTTCCAGAAACCAAAATCACCACCAGACTGCAGAGTTTCAGAGGGGAAAGTGAAGATGAATAGTGCTTTCTGTCTCTTTCTTATTTGCTGTTCACTTTGCTGTTCACTTTCTAGGAAATATGTAAACCTGCAAAAACCTACAAATTCGGCTTCTGTGTCTCAGGCAAACATCTTAATCTCATAAGACCAAAGAGAAATTCTCTCTGTGCCTTCTAACCAAGTGCATATTATAAACTTGGGACAAACTAGGAATTTACTAAGACATAGTGAGTAGACACTTTCTTCCCCCTGCTTGCCTTAGAGTAGTAACTTTGGGCTTAGGGCATTTTTTCCTGTAGTGCAAGATACAGATTCATGTTCTGTCACCAGCATAAGTAAGTTAATTCTTCTTGTGTCACAAATTAATTCCTTTGTCCCTTCCCACTTTCCACAGTTGAGTGAAAATACCCCAACATAGGACTGCAAGATAGTCTTTTGTTTTTCTCAGAAGTGCTTCAAAATGGTGCCTGAAAAATGTGTCACTTTGTTTACTGAAACCTGGTCCATGAGTGCTGGCAGCAGCTTCACGCCTGTCTGCCTTGACTGCAATGACTTCCACCCTTTCTGTGTGTAGGTTGAGCTCCACCAGCAGTGGTTACCTCAGGTAACCCTTGAGTACATTAAAGCATGGGCTCTTTTGCAACCAGTCCACTTCAAAGTCAATCAAGCTATGCTTCAGCAAGCCTCTAAGATAGATACATGCACTTAAAATGGATAATTGTGTTTAAGTTATGCCATAATTTGATAATTAAAATATAAGACAATGAGCCAAATTAACATAAACAAGACTCAAATTGTTTAGGTCCACTTGCATTATAATGCTTGGACAACTGTAAATAGATTGAGTTAAGAAGGATTTTTAAATTATTATTATTATTATTATTACATATAATATAATTTTTATATATATTTATTATATATAATTTAATTATTATTATCTTTTTCTGAAAAGATCCAGGATTTAGGTGTTGCAGAATATGACAAGTTTATAGCTGCCAAATGCCCAGTAGAAATGGAGACAATTCAAGAAAAGCAAGGAAATTTCCAAACAAAATACATGATACCAACATACCTACAGATTGCATATGGAATTCCTACAGGACCCTGTCTTAACCACCATGGCACATGAATGGGCTATTCTTTCATTTTGGAATGTGCAGACATTTATTTAATGTCTACATTAAATAAAGCAAGCATAAAATAATCCCACTAGCAAAGTTATGTGCCAAAGGGAAAAGTGAAACCACAAAAAGCAGAACCACTTGTCATATGCTTGGTCTTGGGTTAAAATATCATTTTTAAGAGATGTTAGCAAAGATTTTCTATAAAATGGGGTTGTTATATATTTTCAAATATTTCTGAGTGGTGCCATCCAGAATTACAAAAAAATTGAGATCATGTCTAAGGTGAAGTCACTATAAGGGTTCCATAATAATGAGACTTCAGTAGTCTTAGTCACTCATCAACAAAACACAACAAACCAGCAACTCTTATAAAAAAAGTAATCACTTATAAATTTCATGGTAAGGGCTTAGAAAGGAAAAGAAAAAATTACGAGAGCTAACAAGAAGTCCTTGATCAAGGACCTTAGGAACCACCCATCTAGAAAACTATATAGATTAAAAAAAGTAGGAATTCCATCCCGGATTTTTAAGGCATATTGAAGTATTCTAAAGAAAGTATATTTTATGATCTGTACTCTTTAATTAGTAGAGCAACATCATCATCTCGCGTTTCTTTTCAGAAAGGCATAGTATTATGTAGTTATGAAGCATGGATTTCTCTCTTACATCTTCTGCATAGGCAAAAATATCAGGAGAGATCAAAAAGAAGGGTGGGGACATAGCAGTGGAGAAAGAAAGAAGTCTAAGTGCTGAAAACTAGTAATGGACTGAGAAGACAGACGGGAAAGTCTGGGAGTTGTGGTACTCCTCCCTTCCAGACTCATCCATCAGGCAAAGTGGATACATAAAGACATTCACACAACTCAGAGGAGAGAACACCTGAAGCTTAGTGGGCTTTAGGGCCCTAAAGATAAAATTTGGGGTAAATGGTAAAAACCTTCTGTAGAGAATACTGTTGCAGAGAGCTCAACAGGAAACCCTGAGACAGGTTTGAGTACAACAGGAATGGAATGCCAATACACTAAGGACCTAAAGTTTTAACATTTAAAGAATTCTATTCATAGGTCTCTGCAAACTAATCAATTTACTCAGAAAATCCTTATGAAATCAAGTCTACACATATCGTTATTTTATAGAGAGGAAGTCAGCAGAGGCAAGCTGAGCAATCTTCTCAAAGACAGTGAGCTACTGTCAGAAAGAGTGTTCTTAATCAGTAATAATAAAAATGTGAGCTCCAGGGCTTGTTCACAAGAAATGTCTTAGAGATCTGAGGCTGCTTGATATAAGCAGTTACAAAAGGGGAAGTACAGAAATAGTCCAAGGGAAAAGAAAAGCAACATACACAAATTGAAGAGCAAATAACTGCCCAGCAAGGAGCTTAAAGAGCATACTTGTTGCAAGATTTCAACTATTTTATCTAAGAGACTGGCAATTTTAACCTACATGAAACGCTGTCTGAAATAATTATACTGATTTCACAGTAATAATATAGAAGAGGGAAGAAAAAAGAAGGGGAGGGAAGCCAAAAAGTGAACTAGCTGAGCAGCAAAGAGAAAAGAGTATTGCCTGGCTCTTGGTTCTGAGTTCATCCTCGTGACCACGCTGTAGTTTGGAAAAATTCCAAACCCTGAGAAGTGGAATCAGAACAGGTAGGTTGAAACATTAGGAATGCTTAGCAACTCCTTTGTATTTTAACCTCGTCCTTACACTCCAAAAGAGAAAAATATCAGAGAAAGAAAGGAACTGAATTATGATTTAAGAAGAATGTAAACAGTAATTTGAAAACAAAGGGCAATGCAATTTGTTGCGTAGTCACACAACATTCCTCTTGCATTTGAAATGCACCAGCGGCAGTTCCACCCCTTTTGAAAGTACAGCCTGACATCTCAGCTGTTCAGCCTGAGCAGCTGCTGGAGCTACAAAGCCTTTTTTCCTCCTCTGCCAGGATGGGTGTGATGATACAGGTTCCTAACCTGTCCAGGATCCTGTGTTTTTCTTTTCATCTTATCCTCATTCTGCTTCAACAGACTACTGCAGAACGAGAACTGAAGTTTGTGGTTGTAGTAAGTAGTTTTGTTCTCTATTTTGTTGTGGGGAATACAGGGAATTTTACATGTCTGTCAAATCAGACAAGGTGGGCAGCTGCTATGCCTATCTTCTAACTTAGAAATAACTACTACTGCCCTTTTGCTTACTGGGTTTAAAGACCTTAGCTAAAGATGGATAAAAATGCCTCTAGTTATAAGAATTTTCATCTCCTAACCTCTAGTTATTATTTCAAGATATCTGAACAAGTTAGCTTTGGGGTAGATGCCTAGTGAATAGGAGTAAAGAGATGCAAAGTCTATGTTTGCCTATTCTTCCTTAATTTAGCTAACATTCCAATTCATAATTCAAGAGCTGGTGATTATGGCCTACCTATTCTGTGCTTGGAAGCTGAACCTTATGATATAGAAATTACCATAAAAAAAAGTATTTTCCATTTCACAATAACTGAATTGTCACAGCAGTTTACTGAGAAACAGAAATAGGCATTTTTATGTAGAGATCTGAGACACATTGCATTAACTGCAGTTAGGCTGAAAATTTACTGTAATTATTTTTTTGCTGGGCCATTTCTTATTTTAAAGTAACTAGACAATACTTCAATGTCCCTTTCCCCAATAGCTCAGGAAGAAGAGAGATTAATTCAATGTAATACTTTGAATTATGAAGGTTGAACCATAGTCCTTTTCATAGTTTTTTCTTTTTTTTTTTTAATAAGAGGTACATTGATAAAGAATAGTTATATAGAATAGTCTAAAGTGATACTTTCTATACAAAATTGAGGGGATTGGAATTTGCATTTATAAATAGGAAATTGAAGATCTTCTCCTTCCACCTTTCTCTATTTGAGACATTATGTGTACGTACAGGTAACAGGTAGAAGTGCTGTGTCCAAAACATATCATCTGGCTCTAGATAAAGTATTTTATGTCTTATTACCTATTGGCTGCACTATAGATGCATAACTTGGAGGGAGGCCAGAGTGCACAGGAAAAACCAGTCCTACTCCTGCTGACACAGCAGCGACTCAATGTTAATTCCAGTAATATTCTGTATATAGCAATATATTTAAATGTTGTTTCAATGATAACAAGGAGAACTGGACACACAGATGAAAACAAGCAGACAGTAAGCCTTGGAGAATTAACTCCTTGAAGGGAAAGCGACTTCTATTGAATTGCAGCTGTTACTGTGTTCTAACGAGGAATGGTTTTGCAGAAAGACTTACAGGAAATGTTCACCATTATGGAGATAGAGGCTTCCTTTCCAAGATCATCTGCTTACCATAACTATGAAGCCACTTACCAAAACACATATTTATTTCTAGGGTAGCTTATCACAATTAATAATAAAATAGTAGGTAAATTTCATTTAAACTGTCTTCCTTTTATCCCTGATAAATTTGCTTAGGCTGACCAATCACCTAAAAAGTTACAATAGGTTGAATCTTATCACAATGTGCATCTTTTTTCTCAAAGCATGGCTTATGTGTGCTCAATTGAATTTTGCCTTCTGAACTCACTGAATTTTCATGGGAGTAAAATTGCTAGCATAAATAAATAGGATAGGAATTGGCCCAGAACATATCACTTGTATAATGGGATATAATGAGGGTATGGCTACCGTCAAGGTAAGTCTAAAAGGCATCTTTCTGAGGTAATTCAATAGCCATTCTCCAGCTGTACTCTGTGAGTCACTATGTTTTCACCAGACAGTATTACCGCACTGTGAAAATCATCATAATGACTTTTTAAAACTTTCTTAGTAGAGCTGCACAATATAAAATACATCTGCATGGGAGAAAAAAACCAGATAAATGTGCCTTTTTGCTCACTTGTAGAATTGAGCTGTGCCTGGGAGGATGTCTTGCTCTCTCCTCACAATTTCCAACTTTATGCTGATTCTGTGCATTTTGTTTATTGGCCACAAGTCCTTTTGTCTGAAAAGCTCTAATTCAAGTCAATTTATCAAAATGCTTTTTAAATTTTCTTTCTCACATGTAATCATTAGCCTTCACCATAATTCTTGTGAACGGAATTTAAACCAGACAGAAGAAAATAGGAAATATGTAGGACAATCAAGTACCCAAGTAGAAACAAAATACTGTTTTATTGCCTCTGCATAAAGAAGTCCTGACTTGTAATTTCTGACTCCACACATGCACTCATTTCACCTGTCATGCATGCAAAGAGGTGTGGCTTCTGAGGTACTGTGATTTCATCTTTCTTCTTGTAAGGCAGGATAGAAAGTGTCTACTGAGCATCTTATCTCTGAGCATGATTTGTCTAATCAAGCCAAGCCATTTGAAACCTTGACTAAACATGCTCAGTATTTCTGCATCTGCCACTTCCCTGAACTGACAGCATGATATTTCCACTTCACTCTTGTTTCTTCATTCCTATTGCTGGCTTCAAAGTAAAAAATCTTTTTGTTTGAAGCTGAGTCTGTCAATAAAATTGTCTGTAAGAAGCTCACTATTACTCAGAGACAGATAATTCACTGTAATTCATGGCATTTCTGAATGAATATGTTATGTATACTATACACGCTGTATTCTCAGCTCACCCTTTCCTCTGCAACAGTTTTTCTCCAACATGATTTTTCACCTGGCAACAATGGAAGCAAATGCTGGCCAAAGTCTCAGTCATGTGACCATTTTGATCTGATGTGATCACCCTCCTAAAGTTGCAAAGAGTGACTGGGTGAACCCAGACACCAAATCAGGTTCAAGCAGTATCAGAGTTGAAAGAGAGGTATTGGATAACTGTGCACCTATTGCTTTTGAGAACTGAGGTAAAGTGCTTCAGAAAGGACTGCTGAAATAAACAGGTCTGCTTGAGTATTTTCTCCTTGTGTATATTCTTGTGTATATTTTTGTGTATATTCTCCTTGCCCTCCCTTCTTTCTTGATTTCTAATGTCTTTTCACCTTTTATGATGCCTCCTTTCTCCTTTTCCCTTATTCTACCATGTTCTGTGTCTTCTGAAAGGTCAGGAATGTAATCTGGAGGCTGGGAGTAATAAATGCTGCAGCACACCTATTTTTAGATTAATTTAAAGCATCAACTCCTTTTTAACAAAGTTGAAATTATAAGTGTTGAGAAGTACATATTGATGAGCAAGACAAGATTTGTAGGGATGCATTTTTTTTTCCTAACACTATCAGGTCTTCTAATGAAAAACATAAACTTCCAATATACAAGCTCCTATTAGAGTTTTAAATTTAAAAAAAAAGTCTCCTAAAAGGTAGCAATGAGTGAACAAGTTAGTCTTTTAGGTTAAGTGTTTGTTCATAAGGTCATTGTCTCATTTGCAACTGCAGCTGAAGTAAGGTCATTTTCAAAAGTAGCAAGCAAGAAGGAGGTTTGAGCACAAAAAAAAATCAGTAGCCTGAGAAGTTTCATCCTTCAATTCCTAAAAACAGGCTTTTGCTCTTAGAAGTATTTGTTTCCCCCTTGATACTTCCAACTTAGTGTTCATGTCATATTCATATGTCACTGTGAAATTAAGGTGAAGAAATATAAACAAGGAACTGAACTCATTCCTATTTTATGTGAACTAAAAGAAGCTGTGCTGCTTTTTGGAAGAGCGGACCCTCCACTGCTTCAATTTCCTAAGGTTACAAAGAAAGAAAATAATTTTCATTACATCTCCTGCTCCCCAATATATTTGAATATCTTTTAATCTTGATCCCTTTTGCATGCTAGTCTCTGTTCAGGTAAAATGCTTCTCTGTTCTGGCTTATTGAAAGTTTTTAGGGGTTGACTGTTGTGACAGTAAAATACACGCTGAGGGTTATGCCACACATGAAGTATAAATATCACAAAACAGTATTTAAAATCTAACACATTTTCAGTTACTTTTCACTAGTAAAAAGGGCATATTTATTGGCCAAGTGTTGATCCATTTTTAAATATTGCCTAAAAAAATAGTCGTTTAACATGTCAGTCAGTTTGAGCAACTGTCAGTTACCCCTAAAAATACTTTTCCGTGAAGTTGGATAATTTAACAAGAGGATGCAGCTACATTGAATTGGGAATTTAACCTTCATTCCTTACAGAGGCACCAGCTTGTCCAGAGAAACTAATGAATCCTACCTTACACCAATGTATATCAGCATGTCAAAACACCAAGGAAATAATCAGGGGCACAAAAGTCCTTCTCACTTGTTTTTCTTGCGTGCAATTGAATCAGTCACCAGACAATGTAGTTCTTCACTTATTCTCCTCTTCAATAGAGGTGCACCGAGAAATGGTTATAACTAATCAATTGAGATTCCAAATTAGTAAGAAGAGAGATATATAGAGAATTTAAAATTGCATGGAGAAGCAAAAAAAAAAAAAAAAAAAATATTTTATGGACTATTTTCCTGTTCTTGAACTCAGAAAAAAAAAGGCGTGGGGCTTTTTTCCTGAAACTATGCAATTTCATGTTGACCAACATGTTGTTGATGATAATGAAAAACACTGCTTGGTTTGCTGCAAAATATTCATTTCAGGTTCAGCAAACTTTGCTGTCTACTGTAGAAAACGAACAGAGGGAGAAATCCAATTATATTTGCCTTTAATGGACAGTATTTTCCATCTTTGAAGTACCTGCTCTGGCACAGGTTTGTGCACTTCAGTACAGAAGGCTGATGGAAAGGGGGTATGCTGTAATTAAAACATTAAGCCACACTGCTGGTGTTTACTTTGAAAAATATAAACATGAAACACCTCCCAGTGGGAGTGGCAAACTAACTAGCCCATACAACCGTCTCTGATGTTTGGGCAAGAATGATGTGGCTTAATGAGGCAGCGAAGAGTAATAATTATGAAAAAGTTATATACTACTGAGGTACTAGGGAATAGATGTCCTTTTATGAACAAATATACCATGATTCTACATTGTCGTTTTATTCTGCTAAGTCAGGAATGAGTTTGGTTATGGGAACATTGACAAGCAAAGGTAACTTTTGCAATAGTTGGGTCAGCATTTTGGAAGGCTGTCTGGAGCCCTATGAATGTGTATTCCAGCATTTCCTTTCAGATTTCCTGTCTAGATACCTAGCTATGAATGTAATCCCAGCACTAACATCTTTGGTGATTAATTTTATGTTCTAGGAGGAAGAATCATCGGGTTTATGCTCACTTAATTTCTATATAATTATACATATTTTTGAATGTAAAGAATGTACTCCAATCCTACTTAACTAGGTTTCTGCAGACTCTCTAATATTTTCATTTGAAAAATGGTACTGGAAGTATAATATATGCTTGACTTCTAGTTAGATAAGAAAAGAATGTTAATAGCATTAAACTAAGGGTTTTTTTATTGGTAATACTGTTAGGTTTTCCGACATGGTGACCGAACACCAATTGTAAACTTTCCAACTGATCCACACAAAGAAAGCGAATGGCCCCAGGGATTTGGACAACTCACCAAGGTATGTCGGCTTTCTTAGAAGAATTTATATACGCTAATAAAATAGGAAGTGGGAAGATTTTTTTTATGTGTCTCAAAAACATTAGCAAATTTCAAGTGCTGAGAGTTGGTATTAGCGATACCCCATAATTCATAAACATTTTTGCAATGTTATTCATCCAGCTACTGTTAAACTGAAATCTTGTTCATCATAGCTTTACAACTACCTTCCTAAAAGCAAGAGCTTTTTGACAGTGTGCCTGCATTCAAGTTAATGGCAAGTTTAACTACCATTTAATGTTGCACTCTCAACACAGATGAAGTTCTAGTGACCATTAAGCACCGGGTCCTATGAAAGGGTAAGAGAATGACACCAGCGCACCAGGTCAAGTGATGAGTCCACATCTCAGCATTGGACTGAAAACCACCATCTCACAAAATAAGGGAAGACTTGCAGGACCTAAGGTTGCTTCTGGGGACAGTATGTCTTCTAACAAGGCTTCTTGCAGTCCAGAGTTTCACTAGGATGCACTGAACCTACTTCTTGCTCTGGCATTTCAACATCAAGCCTTAGATCTTTAACTGTATTTGACATATGAAGTTCTGGAGCAAAGAAAGGCCAATGCATTTCCTAATAACTCTTTGTCATGACACAGAAGCATGAAACAGAGACAGGTCAGCATTTAATGTTTGAAGGGAGACTTGAAAGATTTGTAAAATTAAGACACTCAGCACATTACTATCCTCAGGTACCTAGCTTATGTAGTAAGAGGAAATAAGTTTCTGCTTGGCATAGACTTTTTTCAGAGATTTCTGGTATTTTATTTCCTTTTTATTAACAGTGGAAAGAATGTACTTCTCTGACAGCTAAAAATTAAAAAGTTCATCTCAGGTTTTAGAAATGAATAACAGAAAAGACAGTGTGCAATCTAAGACAACTGCAGGCACACCAAGATAAAGAAGGAAGAACGTTCCTTCAAGCATGAAGTGTAAGCCACAAATTTATCATGTTGATCAAACATCAGAGCAATGACAATGATGAATACTAGGTTGTCAGTCATCCTCTCTCAGCTGTCACTAAGTAACACACATTATCACTTAGCACCTACAGACTTATAGCACCGTGGAAATTGTATTTGTATAGAATCAGGTGCAGCGCCTTTCTGTAGCAGATGCTGCAGTCTTAGCAGTTCAGAACACATAATTTTTTCACAGATATAAATGAGTATTTCTGTTAAAAATGCTAGATCATCTACAACATACACAGTTGTGCTGGTTTTGCCTGAAGAGAGGTGATTTTCCTCACAGTAGCTAGTATGGGGCTCTGTTTTGGATTTGTGCTGAAAACAGTGCTGATAACACAGGGATGTTTTTGTTACTGCTGAGCAGGGCTTACACAGAGTCAAAGCCCTCACAGTGAGTTTGGCTGGGGGTGCATGAGAAGTTGGGAGGGTACACAGACAGGACAGCTGCCCCCCCTGACCAAAGGGATATTCCGTACCATATGGTGCCATGCTCAGCATATAAAGCTGGGGGAAGAAGAAGGAACGGGAGTAAACATTCAGTCTTATGGTGTTTGTCTTCCCAAGTCACTTTCCTGGAGGCTGAAGAGCTGTCTGTCCACGGCAAGCGGTCAATAAATTCCTTGTTTTGCTTTGCTTGCATGTGTGGCTTTTGCTTTGCATGTAAAACATCTTTACTTCAACCCTTGTGTTTTCTTACTTTTACTCTCCTGATTTACTTTTACTCTCCCTTATTTCACCGTGGGGGAGTGAATGAGCAGCTGATTGGTGCTTAGTTGCCAGCTGGGGTTAAACCACAGCAACCGTACATTATACACTTAATGATTACTTAAAAACTGAAGGCACACACACACATAAAAAAGAAAACAGAAAAGAAACTTCTACATTAAGATTCTCCAGTCACCTTAATCTAATAGTCATCTGTATGCTTGCCTCACAGACTGGAATGCAGCAGCTGTTTGAACTCGGACAGTACATGCGGAAACGATATTCCACCTTCTTGAACAGCACATACAACCGGCAAGAGGTATATAGCAGAACTGTCTGGAGCACATTTCTCTGGCATAGCAGAACTATGGATTTATAAAAGCACATCATCATAGAAGAACATTTTTGGAAGTCAGACTTTTATGTCAAGGTTTAAACACAGACTAAAATCTAACTTTCAGCTCCTACATTCAGTTTGGGTCTCTCACCGCCAAATTTTCCTGAACTGAACAGCTACACCACCAAACGAATTGGGAATTTATACAGTGACTCCAAATTGTTCTACCCTGTTGAAAAATGAATGCCTATTCAGTCATGCAATGGGCCATGCTCACATACTTCATCCTGTAAAACAGAGGTCTAACAGTTCTTTGGATGTGCTTATCATAAAGTATAGATCCATTGCGGGGAAGATACCACTACCATTTTGGTCTATATATTAGGGAAGCATTGATGAGAAGGTATGAAAGACTATAACTTTGCCAAGCTTCCAAGAGAAGTTTATGATTTTAAGTGCCTTAACATTCCTGAGGTATAGCTGATAGATTATAGAATCACTTAGGTGGGAAAAGACCTTTATGATTATCAAGTCCAACTGTTAACCTAACACTGCTAAGTTCACCACTAAACTATGTCCCTGAGCACCATGTCCATATGTATCAATGTTCTTCTGAATATCAAAAGATGGAGAGCTTCCTTCTTTTAAATCATGCTTTCTTATTCTCTCAGTTCAATCTGAGGGTTAGATTCCAAATTAAAAGGTGCCTTGGCAATTCCATTTATGAAACTGAAGTAAGGCCCCAAAAAGCTCAGTTATGGTTTCACTGTTTTGACTATATGCAAAAACATAACACTGAAAACAAGAAGCCAGGATTCACGAGTTGGGTAAAATTTCCCTATTATTTTTATAGCTTCTATTTTATCTTTAACTCTTTGCCATTCTATCTTCAGTTTTACATCCAAAGTACAGATTATGATCGCACCATTATGAGTGCCCAGTCGTACCTTTCCGGCCTCTTTCCACCAACTAGCAGCCAAATTTGGAACCCTGAGCTTCTCTGGCAACCCATTCCAGTTCATATTTTTCAAAAATCAACAGAGCGGGTGAGTACTGGCTAGATGCTTCCTATAATGTCTTAAACTTTCACAGAAGCAAAAAAGAGAAAAAATGGAAATAGCAAAAAATATTTTCTATGCTTTTTGAGTTCAGTCTAGTAGAAAATATCAAATGCAGCTACTGGCTGACAAGTATATCATAGGTCAATTGTAATAGCTACATGAAAATCCTCCTTCTGTAGTTGCAGAATACCTCAATTGTCATACACACTACCATTTTCTTCAAAGCACATTTCTCTTGACCAGAACACTTTCGGACAGTATGCTAGGAAGATGCCCTAAACCTTTCCAGGAAACAAATGCTTTTCTAAGCACCAATTCTCTCTTTGGCAAGTTTGTTTCATAGTTTATTCAAGGAATTGAATTTTATCCAGCCACTGTAACGACCTCACAATTATACCTTCCTATTCTGGCAGCACTTAGGCACTCTAATTAAAGAGAAGGGTCCTTTTATGCTCAGTACTATAGAAACGTTTAATGAAATCCTAGCACTTCTTTTGCATATCATAAGAGCAGATCCACCTGAATAATAGGTCCTATAGAAGTTTTACTTTACATAGCTCTCTCTGGCTGACTCATGTTTACATTTTAATTTTACTTGTTCTTGTGACAAGGACTGTGTAAGGAACAGTTTGTCCAACAAGGATGAAAAGCTATTGAATATAATGACAGAAAGCCTAATTTTCTTCTGCCTTTGAGGACAGAATTTGACTTTAAGGAAATTTATACAAATCCCCTATTAAATAACTGCCTGTCACCAACGTCAGAGAATAGACTCTGTCATCAGGAGGTGGCCACACCTGACTCCCTTTGGTATTCTTCCATTCTTTGAGACCATGCTTGAAAGCAGGTACAGAGTGAAAGGGTTTCCACAAACTGGATTAGGCACAATGTGATTCAGCTAGAAATTTAGCCCTGTTCCTCAACAGAAAAGAATGCTGTCACTGCCATTTAAATGCGGGACACCAGGGGAAGTTCTTTCACCAGAAGACCAGAAAAGCATCAAAGTGGTCAGGGCTTTGCCCAAACAATACCTCAAAGCCCTTAGGGGAATCACAGTGCAATGTAATGACCCGTTTGAAGAAGGCAAGCTCATTCTTAGGAGTCTCTAGTACCTCACTGTTTGTGCGGCTGCTCCGACTGGGTATTGATGTTTCACTGAATCACACCTCTGCAGCAACTCAAAACTCCTGTTATATATGCAAATCACCTGGAAAAAACATTGTTCCCTTGTTAAACCAAGCAGATGTTCGAAGGCATTTTCAAGCCCCAAGCAACACAAAGTGGGAAATTGAGGCCAAGTACAGTCTTGTAAAAAAAGGTAATCACAGTTTATTTTTAAGCCACTGAGATCTATCAAGACTTGACAGGCAACAGTACTGAGTAATGCTTAATGAAGTCAAAGGGAGTGGCTTAATTAATAACACCTAGAGAGGGATAATTAAACCATGCCACAAGAGAAACATTTGTTATTGTGTAATTAAACAACATTCCCCAGATTCATATTGCAACTTTGAGCCTTCATCCTCTAGTGTGCTGCTGTTACAGAAAAATTGTACTCTTGGAAATATGCCCAACTGAAAATGGGCTAGAGTTGGTGGCTACTGCAAACTTCAGGTTGATTAACCAAAGAGAAAAGAGATGCGCAGTCTGTTAATGTTCACCTCAAGACAGAGTAAACACTCTTGCACATACATAAGCCATAGATATAGAAGTTATTTTCTCCACTGTATATTAAGTCAGTTCCTTGACATGATTTGTATGGTTATAGGCTAATATTAGTGCTGGGTCAAAAATGCTCTAATGATGTGACATAAAGTGCTGAACCAGTACAAGCTTGTTTTGCTCATCATGACTTTTTACTGACACTTTATGCTGGATCAGGTATCATTTGTCTTTCTGTAATTGGTATAAACCATATTGGCTAGAGCACAGTGTTTGAAGAATGCAAGTATTTACACATGGTTCAAATCAAATATGTACTATTAGGTAACCCTGTAATGCATACACTTGGAGTTATTAAAAGTGAACCGTATCCCTAAATAAGAATAGAGCCATTAGGCTCATAGCTTTTTGAGATTTCAGGAGTACAATTTATCTGTCACCCTTGTTTGGAGTTCTGTCCACTAAGTGGTACTTAAAATGCTTACCATGATCCACTTATCTCCAGAGATGAGAGCAGGATGTGTAGATGCAAAAGCAGTTCAGGTTCCAGGACCAGGTGGAGTCAAGTTGCATCTGGGGGGATTCAGAAATTAAGGAGGAAATGGTAGTCTGATCACGTACCCTGATCCAATCTCTTGCTAGACACACGTAATTGCTTTTTGCCAAAATAAGCTCAACTGACAGAAATCAAGCTATCCAAAGAAGTAGCCACTGAAAAGCCAAACTACCACAGTCCACTGCCTATGTTAACCAACTTCATGAATAAGGTAGCCAAGCAAACAATTAAGGAGTAACTGTTGCACAGCCATGGATCTGTCTAACAAATATTACATCATCAATCTCAGCAACAGAAAAAAAACAGAGGGGTGTTGATAATTTTATAACTATTCTAACTTTTACTTTTCTGGTTTCAGAGGCTGAACTTTCCTCTGCCTGACTGTCCCCTTTTTGATAAACTTCAGAATGAAACACAAACATCCAGTGAATTTCAAAATAGAATACAACCATACATGGTAAGACAAAATAAAAAGAAAATAAGAAGGAAATAAAAAGTAAATGAGAAGAAGGAAAGTAAATAAGATTCAGAAATTATGGAATTGCATTGTTTCCTTTTGCTAAAATGCAAAAATATATTAAAAAAAATTAAAATCCCGAGGACTCTTACAATCAGAAATTTAGGCCAATAGGATCAAAAAGTATGTTTGATACGTTATATATTTCTCCCACTTTCCTACATTAATCTTTTAAAATGTGAATTTAATATTAATTTTCTGAGACTACTTAGAATTCAATTATCTGTGAGGAAGAGAAATTTCTGGATGCAGCAATTTCTAATTTTACAGGGTAGCACAAAACTAATTCTAAAACATCTGAGAAATCTGAAACTTGGAAAGGTTTATGCTTTCCTGCTCTGACTTTCTGAAGTTGGCACTACAGCAGAGAACTAAAGCAACCCTAACCAGGAGAACAGTCTGATTTATGTAAATTTCTCTGCATGCATTTTGGATCCATCGCAAAACATTCTTCTGTTTTGGCCCTGACACAAATCTTCACAGTCAGAGATTCAAAGTTTTCCATTCCAGGGCTGCAGCAGGATATAGGTACGTGGATGGTATACTTGCCTCAAGCAACCATGTTCGTGTGGATAATAATTGCTCTAGATCGTGGTTACTGCTGCCCTCTTGTTTGCCTACCATTGCACTTTCTAATGCTTTGACTGCACAAATAAAGCAGGGGGCTCAGGTCTTCATACCCTGACTACACTCGAAGTCACTTCAGGCTTACTGCTAGGGCTAAACCCAGTATTTTTCTTTTTTTGGTTTATTTCTAACTTTCCCCTAGCTCAGCTACTCTGGTCAGCCTCGCTCATCTCCTCTGGTCAGCCTCACTCACCTGCAATGGGTGGTGAACTATGACTTCATAACTATCCTCTATCTCAGCTAACAGTATGAACGGGTAACATGGGAATAAGGGATATTAAGGTATCCCTTTATTCTTCTGTGGTAGCACATAAAAAGAATCCCTATGGGAATTGTTGTTGAACTATTAGATATTCAGAACTATTAGATATTCAACTCCCCTTCAATGGCAGAAGTAAAAACCTACTTTCCTTTCCAGTTTCTTTTTGCCTCACCTCCCTTCATTTTTGTATTTTCTCCTCATCTTTTTTCTCATGTTCCTTTTCCCTTAGTATCTTCCTTATATCTGAAGGCTTGAGGTGACTGAGGTAGCTTCTTGGAGCAGTCAGAAGAGGGAGAGAAGAGTGTGACAGAGTGGAGGGAAGAGCGTGACACCAAACTTATCCATAGCAGGGACAAGAAAAACAGCGTCTGAAACAGAGACCAGTACTTGAGAAGTTACAAAATGAAAACTGCAACCAGAATCTTCTGCTACAGGGGTTTCACTTGTGAAAAATGAAACATTATTGTGATGCCAGGTGTTAATGGATCTATATGCATATATGTTCCATATGTATTGAATATTTGTTGTATACTCTTCATTCTTCCCCCCAGGATTTTATACAAACAATGGCTGTTAACACAGGACTTGAACTAAATAATCTTAAAATACTGGATAATTTCCAGCTCTGGAATACCTATGATACTCTACATTGTGAGGTAATAATAAGTCAATAAATGCTGGGGAAGAATATAACTTTAATGTTGGGTTTCAATTACACTATGACAAAGTGTTTTCAGAGGAATGAGTTGCTTTCTCTTCTGGATCTGCTTTTTTGGTTTTGTTTTTATATATATATTTGAATATAAGTTATAATTTAGTACTTTGGTATCAGATAACCCAAAAACATGGTTTACAGCTTGGGAAACTGTTCTTTCCATTTCATGTTTTATCCTGAAGAACAGATACCAAAATTCATTCCCATTATTCCCTTTTTTCCTTCCCAATATCATGCAAGAGAATTATTTGAGCATGCTGCCTATGATATATTTGTGATTTTTAACAGAGAAATTAAATTATCAGCCTTAACCTATCAACAGGTAAACATAAAAAACTTAGGTTTTGAACATGAGAGATAAGATCAAGATCTATCAGTTGAAAATTTTTGAGGTGATGATTGCTACCAGTGAAAAAAATCAGACTGATCATAAGAATGGATTCCATTCAGCCCCAGTCATTACCAGCAGCACATGAAGCCTTTTGAACACAACCTCCACACATTGAGGCTATTAAAAAAAATAAGACACTGTCACTCTTGCCTGACTGGAGAGTGACACTTGTCTGTAATTGGTCAGTGACAGAACTGGTATCTGGACAACTGCATGGAAAGGCAGAAAAAATTAGAGATGTATAACCTGAAGACCCAGAGGAAAGGAAGAGGACAAGATATACGCCTGCGATATTTCCCACCAAAAACATATATCTCTATAGCAAGAAGACATTATACCTAAAAAGAATACCCTTCACACAGGTGCTTCTGCTTTTCCTATACACCCACTTCAGGTTGATCTCCATCCCCACAAAGTGCGTTTCAGCGCATGCTGGGGAGTAAAACCACACTGGGCAAAGAATTGCAGGACAGCCTCAGAGACTCTAAACTTAGCAGTGTGAGCCTAGGCAACAGGATGATGGAAACCAGTGAATTATAAACATTATTTTGTTTTCCTTTATCACTAGGGTATTCACAATTACACTCTCCCTGTATGGGCCACCAAAGATGTAATTGCCAAGATGGAAAAACTGGCAGAATTGTCCTTATTATCACTATTTGGGCTTTATAAAACAGAAGAGAAATCACGACTACAAGGAGGTAAATAAAAAAATGCATAGTTCTCAGAAAGGAGGAGACAATGCTTATAATAAAAGGCAACATCCTGTCACTCATGCAAAATTATTCACACAGAACCTTCATTTGAAACTATGGAGATTGGATGCCATATTAAGCATTAAAATATGTGCTGAACACTGACACTTACATGGATGAGATATTGCAACAAGTTGTAAAAACTTCTCTCTTTTGTTATTCCAGATTTTTTAAGGGATTAGAATTTTAAGAAATACTATAGAAATATAAAGGAAAAAAATCAGGCCCTCATGGGTAAAACCATTACTCATCTTATAGTAGGTTAGATTAAGTTCTCCTTCTCCAACATGATCCCCAGGTGTCCATGAGCAGGAAATGCAAACAACAGAGCTTGAATATCTGCAGGCTGGAACATTTGGGGCTAGGTTTTCTAATACATGTACTGTGCAGTCTAGCTCTAGGTAAAGAATTATTAGCAGACTCATTGTCCAGGCATACATAGATCTCTGGGTCCAGCCATACAGTAATTACAGGCTTGAACTGGCATTAAAGCCCACTAGCTGGCAGACGACCATATAATCTGATCAGGACTGTTTATCTAGTATTCACATGTATGCCAGTTATGTCCACTTTCCTTAGAATGATATAAATTGTGCTACAGGGAATTTCTGCTGCCCTTATCCCTTTGGCTTTAGAATGTCTCTGGTCCAGAGAGGGACTACAAAAGAGCTTTGGAAAAAAATGAGAATCCATACTGTGTAACTTGTTGGAAATAAATAGTTAAAATATTTCTTCAGAATGTAGAGAGGAAGAGACTAGCACAGTTCTCATTATTGTAACACCAGAAACAGATAAAAAAGGATGGAGAGGAGATCTCAGCATAACAGAACTGGAAGTGTCATTAGCCCCAGTTCTTAGGATAGTTCTAGATGATTTTCTGTGAATCCTGTCTCTTCCCTTGACCTCAATGAAGAATCATCTATTTTACCTCTGTAATACCTTCTCTCTAGTTATGAAATTGTAGTAAGCTAAAAAAATAAGTATGGAGCCTGAGTAGATGTCATATTTGAACCTCATAACCTTTCACTTTTTTTGTTTCTAAGCAAATGTTATACCTTCATTTTCCTCTTCCTATCTTTTTAAGGTGTCCTTGTGAATATTATTTTAAATAGTATTAAACAAGCTGCCAATTCTTCAAAACCAAGAAAAATGGAGGTCTACTCTGCAGTGAGTATTTTCATCTTTAATAAATCTTGCTTTGATTTTACCAGTAAAAGACCCTTAATGAGAATAATCAGTGTTTCCCTGTAAGTTAAGTGAAAGAATAATATAATACAGTTTAATTCAGCTAATAAGCTGAACACCACTCAGTACAAGAACACAGCATAAGCACAGCTCTCATCTCAGTTTAAGTCAAACTATACTTGGCAAAGAAAACTATGCATTTTATCATTCAGTTTTCCTACGACTTAATGGTTCATTTTTCCTTAAGTGCTCTAAAGGTAGTGGCATATTGCAGAACTTCAGCTGTACCTCCAAACCTCTCCTCTGTGTTCTGTTGTTCTTTTTTTTTTAAATTGTTATTATTTTATTTATTTTAGAGGGTTAAAAGAGCCACTTGGGTCAGAGCAAGATCCACTTAGCTCATTCATTATTCTGTCTTTAACAAAGGACAAAGGCATGGATGAATGTGAAAATAATGCCAGCACAGAGTGATAAAAGGTTCCAGGCAATCTGTGGCTTAGGGACTGCCTGAGGTAGAATCTGTGTCTCTGTGTTTAATAGCTCTTGACAGACTTTCTTCTATCAACTTATATTATCACTTTTTAAATGCATTTATACTCTTGGCCTCTGCAACATCCTGTGACAATGACTTGTGTGTTAAAGTAAAAAGGTACTGATTTAGGTCCTTCCTAGCATTTATATGTTGAGAAACAAGAAAAACTCAATCTTTATTCACTTTTTCTGGGTCACTCATGAATTTAATATTTTCTGTCACACCTCTTCCATCTTTCCTTTTCTGAGATGGAGTCTTACCCTATTTAATCTTTCCTCATATAGAAACCATTTGATACCTTAAATCTTTCTTGCTGTCCTTTCTACACGATTTCCAGCAATACTACACTCTTTTTGAAAAGGAAAAAGAAATGTATCCAGATTTTGCACTTCTGCTTTAATATCTTGAGTACAAGTAGACTGTTATTTTTGAAATTGATCATTCTAAAAAGTTCCAGAACCTGAAAAATAATTAAAACATAGATGCTAGACCATAATATAAATAGGCCTAGCAGATATGTATATAAAGACGCTTACAACATTTATGCATCAAAGTGTTGGGACTTCCTTCCTTCAACTCCTGCTCCTGCTATCCCTGCAAGAGGAGGGATAATGGGGAGAGGAAGAGACTACAGGTGGATGGGTAATTGGCTCATAAAATTAGAAGCCAACTGAGATTTTCTTGTATGAATCCAAACAGAAGGAACAACAACTAAAAAAATTCTGAAGTGGAAGCGAGAACAATTTGCATGCAACTATTTGTCTGGTGTACTATCTAAAGAAAAGAACTTGTATCTTTACTTGAAATGCTGTAGATTAAGTTCTGCTTCTCCAACATTTATTCTAATTGTTTCCAGTTCTTTTTTTTTTCCTTTGATGTGCTGGTTATATATTGTGCCAAAACCTTGGCAACACATTGGTACATTACTTTACACTGATTTCATCTGACCTGGGAGCAAAAAACTCTACTGGAGGAAGGAGTAGCAAAATACACTGAAAAACTAGATTTATTACTGAGACCACATCTTGCTTTCCCTCAGTATCCCTATCTCTAAAATACTGCCAGATGGTGTAAGACACATACTGCAGTAACTCTTTGGAAATGTCTCCTGCTGTCTGCAGAACCCATGTTTTTCCCAAAGGTGAATATACTGAATACAGTTTTATGGTCAAATTTATACAGTGTTTCTTTTATCTTGATTTCCACTCCCTTTCTATTCTTGTCTAATTACTCTGCATAAATGCTAGTTGATTTAACTGGCTTTCAAGGATGGATTTTTTTTTCCCCCAATAGCATGACACCACAGTTGGGGCTCTCCAGATTGCTCTCAATATTTTCAATGGAAAACTGCCACCATATGCTGCTTGCCAGTTTTTTGAACTCTACCAAGAAAGCAACGGGCAAGTATCTTCTTATCTGTGCAAGAACAAGAAGTGTTTGGAATTTGTTTCCCCCTTCCCCAAAATCGTTTTCCTCTCAAATATTGTGAGGAGATACAATTTTGATTTAAACGGATACTTCAGTGAGCAGTCCGTAGGCACAAAGTTATACTAAAACTAAGAAAAAACACATTTGCTGGATGTGCATGTATCTTTGTGCTTTGAAAAACAGGAAGAAGAGGAAAACAAGCCTTATCAGATAGAAGTAAATGATAAAATAAATTTTCCTGATTCTTCAAATGTAGCAAGAACATTTCCAAGACTTTTCATAAATCCGAAGGCAAACCAATTGGCTTAGAAGAACCTGGTGCTGTTGCCATTCAAGGAGCCTTCTGAAGGACATTTTCAGCTGACTGGTGATCTGTGCAGCAGTATAACCAGCTTCAGCAAAGTGGGTTTTGCAGATGTCTTTCACAAAGCCTCCATTCTTGAAGAACAGGTTCTAGAGTAGGATGTTAGAGCCTATTTCCAACATGCTGTCTCCAAATAGGAAATCTTCTATTTAAGAACTTTTTTTAAAAACTTTTCCATGTTGTTAATCAGGCGATATAGCATCGAAATGCATTATAGGAATGACACTTCAAAGGATCCTTACCTGCTCACTTTGCCAGGATGCACCTCTTCTTGTCCACTTGAGAAGTTTGCTGAACTAGTTTCTCCTGTGATAACAGAAAATTGGTCAAAAGAATGTGGGAAGAAAGACAATGTGAAAGGTAGTGTAACAGTTCTGTATTTTCCACATAAGACATGGAGGCAGAAATTGTATCAACAGTTTCAAACTTTGTACCTTTCACACAATAGACAGATTTCCCTTTAACAAATGAGGGCCAGATTTACTATGGAGAAGGAAGGTCAACAGAAATTAAATTTCTCTGAAAATGTGAAGAGTAGACTTGCCCACCAGTGTGAAGGCAGTGCTATTTTGAACATACTCATGTAAGGAGCTGCCTAAAGGCCACGGTCAAAACTAGAGCTCTGCTTGTTGAAAATGTCCAAGAGAATTATGGGTGTGGGTGCTATGTAAGGGTCCCGTGTATCTTGGATGCATCAGACTTTCTGTAGATGCAAAGCAAAACTGGCTTGCAAATGCACAGAGTGGTGCATCTGTATTTCTGGCACACATACTATGTATTGAGGATAACTTAACCTCAGCTGTATGGAGTGCAGCTAATCCATGCAAATATAGTGGCTATTTGCCTCAGCCTACAGCTGAGAGCTGATAATCTCTTCCCACCCAAATATTATTGCCTGGAAGAATGAGAAGACTTTTCCATAGTCCCAGTATTTCCTCCTTCCTCTGTATATTCATTATTTTGCTGATCCCTGATGAAATTCTTTTTTTTTTCCCCTCTTACCCTGTGGAAACCCAGAATTAAGATTTGCCCATGCGCAGGAAGCTATCTATGCATTTCTAGGATTGAAGTACATGTTCTTATGTTGCATGTGTCAGAAAATGTGATGTTGCCAGAAATACGAACAAAACATATTATATTTCCATTGTACATATTTGTAATTAGACTGTTATGTCCGCATCTAAAATGATATACATATATGTCTTTCATTAACTCCCTTTTCCTTTGTTGTTTGTCCTTCACAGATATTTTTATCGGATTTGATGTTGCTGTTGGCTTGTTGTCCATTTTTAACCTTGTACTGCTCTACCTCCTTTATCATTATGGACGCTGCAGGCGCAGAAGCAATTATCAAGACATTTAAAGGGGAGGTAAAGAAACAAAAGAGAGAGCAGCTAGACACTGAACAATACTTGAAGTTGCTGATATCCATCAGTTTGCTCTGGTCCAATTAATCTCCAAAGCATATTCAATAAATTTGAAGAGCTGAGGTATCTGTGGCCTAGCTCCTAAAATTCTAAACAACTTCAGTGAGAAATACTGTAGTAATATGTAATTGTTAAGAATTACTGGATGGATGGAATCACTTTAATTTATATCTTTAGGTTTTCTACTACTATTAATCAATCTTATATCAATGGGTAGGGTGAAGGGATGCTATTGCCTATACTTTTTTTTTTTTTAATATTGTCTATTACCACTTAGCCCTTCGCTGCTTAACAAGTCTTTCTTCAAAATCGCAGTCTGTAATATTTTCTTTACTTCTTATAAATGAATATTTTGTTGATACATGGGAAAATGTTTTTAGTGAGCAGAAACTGCAATCACTGTATGAAAAAGATTCATACCATCACATGGACATACTATTTCTGCATTTATTCATGCAAATCTATTAATGAGATCTGACCTTGGCCTTCAGCTAATAAAAGTCTTCAGCCTGCTTTTTAAAGGAGTTACACTACTATAGCTCTCACTGAAATTAGTAGAAACTGGAATAATCTCTGTCACACATCCAGGCATCAAGTAAAAAGCTTAGTGCAACAGCATCTTGGTCAGTGTCCACAACTTCAGTAATACAGATAAGTAAATACATTAAAATCTATTTTCTGCCACTACACTGATTTCCTATTTTTCTGAGCTCTAAGTCATTAACGATCCTTTGCCCTGCAACTTTTCCACAATGTCACTGTTCCCTGTCCTGCTTCAGGTCCTGTCCATAATTTTATTCTTTTGAGCCACTCTTACAATAACTCCTCAAGCTATCACACTTGTCATCATCTTTAATTTTAATCTACAATAATCTGTTTAACTCCCTGCTCTTTTTAAAATTCTGTTTGTTAGCAAGACATGCACTGAAGTAAGAAAACAATGATTCTGCTTTTTGTATTCTGTGCAATATATTTTGTTTAGATTATAAGCTCCTGATGGCAGGGAATGTTTCCATAACTGCTCTCTAGTATCATAAACTAGTATAATAAGCACTAATATTGCTGTATAAAATCCTGCTTATCATCATATGTTTCAAGGGTTGAATCAAGACTTTTATATCCTGTAGTCCTGAAGATGATACTGTGAATTCCATTACCACAGAGAAGTCTTTTTAAAAGTCAAGGCAACTATAAAAACAGGTGCCAACAGCAGGTTCAGCCCAACAGATACGAGTTCAAGCTAATGTGCCCAATCTAATGTGTCCTGTTGAGATGCACAAGTCTAGAGAAAGCTGAGAGATGCAGCTGTTTGGCTCAGGCAAAGCATCACAGCAATGTGAATACATTGCATCTGGACTGACATTCACTGTGAAGTAGTTATATGTAGTGATATTAAATAGCATAAATCAGACAGAATAACAAAGGCTTGTGGGAACGTAGCACTTCCCAAACATTGCATTTTCCTGTGGTAAGTTTGGCTACTGAAACACTATTTCCCACTCAGTAAAAAGCTTTTAGTAGTATCCATGACATTTCCATTTTATTTATTTTAGGAAATACCATAATCAACTGATGGATTTGATTCTTACATGGTCAGGATGTATAACAACCTGGGGCAAAGCTGTGAAAAAGATGAAAGGCTGTCCCTTAATCAGATGGTTTAGATGTACAAGCTTCAACTTATAACTAGTAGTTCTGATTCTCATGCAAAAACTTAAAGGACTGTCCATATTGCAGTCAAAAGTATTACAGGTGCCCAAGCTACCTTCATTACTATTAGGACCATACTCACAGTGGAACAAACTGCAAAACCCATCCTGGCTCCTGAATATATGTGTGTGTGTGTGTGTGTGTGTGTGTGTGTGTGTGTGTGTGTGTGTGTGGTTACCTGGTGCTGAGCTCTGTATTACCATGGCCACAATGCTGCTAGTACCCACTTAAGGATAGATTATGTCTTTTATTAGAGGCAGTCAGATGCTTGAAGAGTGAAGATGTATCATTGACTGATAACAGGCAGTAAGAACTGGTTTTGAGATATCAGAAACTCAGTCAGTTGCACTCCACAAGAAGCAGAATGAGGCATGTTTTTTCCAAGATTACTTCTTACAAAAAGAAGTACATTCAGACAGAAAGTAAAATGTGAAGTGTCTGAAATACCTTTTGTGGTTTATATTACTCAAGCCTGAGCTGTAACACAGAGTTTCAGAAGATGAGGCAATTCTAGCTGCTCAGGAGTTGTCATGAAGGAATTTTGTTGTAGGGACACCTTTTTGTTAACAGATACTCATACTTGAAAATGTCCATGCACTTTTAGAAAGGATTCAGTGAACACAAGTTACACCAAATGTAATGGACAGTTTAGATGACGTAACTTCAGAATAAATGAAGGTACATTAAAGAAGTAATACATTAGTAAAGTAGGCCCTGAATCTCACTTAAAGTAAAGGCATTTTGTCTTGCTGTGTTAAATAAAGTAAAATTTCTCCAGTGGAGTAAAAGGTTGTATATGCCAAACAAGCTTCTCGCTTTTCTAATTTTTCAGCCATATTTACCATTTGCTTAAGTATAATCTGCAGACTGGTTTGGATTAGAAAATATCTTGTGTCCAAGCAACTTGTAGCACTGCAATAAAGTACATTAAAGAAATGATTCGACATTTGCAATTGTATTTGACTAAAAAAATAATGGAGCTTTCAGTATATCTAGAGTTTCCAAACAAAAGTGAATGTTCAGGTTTCTTGTTTCTGTAAGAACAGATTTTTAGAGCACTGTTGTTTTGACATGAATAATGCTAACTTTGATGACATCAAGCTCTTCAGTTTGCTCTCTAGCAGTGACATCATCTGTCTCTACAATAATTACAGTAACAACTAGAAGCTCTGCAGCAGGATTTTCTGGTGCATATGGTAGACGGTAGTGCACACAGAGTACTTTTCAGCTCAGTCAGCAACTACCTCCTCTTACTGAGTTGATTTTGTTCTGGAACTTATTTATTCACAGGCCTGAATATTGCACACATGGGGTTAGCACAGTATAGCCATCTGACTTCCAGAATAACATTGGCTCACCCTGGAGCACTTATAGTCATTTGTACCTGTAATGTAATTTGATCCAAATGATAATATTTCTTCTCACTGAAATACATTTTCTTAGATGTGGTAAGATACAGAAAGCAGAATAACATATGCACTGTATTTGGGGGAAAAAAAGGAAAATCTATTTAGTTTAAAAATTCCTAAGTTTGTATTAAACTCCAAAAGACAACAGTTACATTTCTAAATTTTCTCCACAAATAAAAAATGCTAAAACTTCTACTCTACGAAGAATAATAATGATTTACCATGCTGGAATTTGAAATGGATGGGTAGAGGCTGGCCCATACAAATCCATGTTGAGGTGCTGTCAGCAATATTGCTTAGGATTGTATAGCATTTCTTACAAAGATGGGGATGAAAGATGGAAATTTACCTATTAACAGCTAACTTTATTAATTTAGACAATAATGCTTGTTCATCAGAAGTTGCCGAGTACTAATACTCAAATAAATAAACATGAGTTGCTATTGAAATAACAGCACATCACTTGAACTATTACATTACATGGTCTCTTCTATGACTAGGCAACTTCACCTCCAAAAGCATTATAGCACTGGCAAGACCTGCAATACCATGTCTAGGAGATCAGGTGCAATTGGAAAGACAGTTAAAAAGACCAAGTCCTGTTGTGCTAATTTCTGTAATTTCTCTTAGTAGAATGACACTACTTCCTCTCCTGAGACTAACAGTACATTGTCAAATTTTTCCATCCGGCAGACCGACTTTCCAGTACCTTTTAAAATATCTGTAGAGAGATGAAAGATACAATTTATCAGTTCAAGTAGATACAGGTAAACCAAAATTTTCCTGGCTCCATCTCTCTATATATTTAGCTGGAGTCATGTCCATGTCAAAAAAGGTAATTTCTCTGTGCTTTGTTTACAGTAGCTAAATCTCTTGCTCTGTTCCTATAGGGAGTCCTTGATTTCAGAGCAGATAGAAATTCTGCTAGCTCATCTACCCTATAAACTATAGAAAGAAAAGTTGCAAAATGCAGAATGATCATAAAGTTTTATCCTTAGGAAGGTGAGAATGAAAATATATATGAACTGAAAAACCTGTAACTCAAGGCCAAAATAGGTAAGCATATGTCCTGCATTCTCTAAAATACGAGTCATGACAGCATTTGGATAAATAATTACAGGAAGACTAGCAAAATTCTGTAATCCCCACAACTATTGAGCTGTCTGAGGTAATTTCCAGTAATTCTTGGAAGTGGAGCTCCTTCATTCTCTCCACTCCAAGGTATTCTCAAAGTATCTCCTGTCTGCTCTTCAGAAAGCAGCAAGAGCTGAAGCAGATCTGAAGGTAGATTCTTGTTCAGAATCTTTGAACCACAAGCACTCAAGATTAAAATGGATGTGATTAGTAAATTACTGCTTGTTGTACACCAGTTTCTTCACTTGTTTAATTAGAATACATATACAGAAATACTTTTACAGAATGGGCCACCTCCTCCAGGGCAGTCAAATGAACAATTCAGACATAGCATGTTACACTTGTATATAGATGAGACCATTTGCCACTGGTATAAGTGGTAAGGTACACAAGATTCTTCATGAGAATCTTGTGTATCCTCTGTAATATTCTGGTGGAAGAGAGCCTTATCAATCCAGTTATGCAGAACAGACTCTTCTTTTCTTAGTAAAGGAAGATGTGGATCAAAAAACACTGTAGTCTCAAAGATTCTTCAAATAAGCATACGGAAATCTCCTTTTAACAAATGCAGGCCTAACTTTCAATTCACTCAGTTCACTTGAATCTTTGGAAAGAAGAAGTTGGCAAAGAAAGGTAATATTAAGCCATACCATGTGTAGTTAGCCTATCTCCAGCATAATTATTGAGTTGTCTTCTCTTGTATTTGCTCTGACCTCTAAACTACTGGTAGGATGGAGGTGAAGGACAACAAAGATACTAAACTACAGTGAGTGGTATAAGCTTACTTTTACGTATTTTAACCACCGAAGATATTTGGCCATAGATGTGAACAAAATGAGTCTTTAATCCCCTCAACTCTTCATTTTAATCACCATACTCAACTTCAGTGTTCAAAGTAAATTCTAAGAAAACTGGAAATGTTATAGGAATGGTCACAGAATAGTATGGTTTGGGGAGGTTTCTAATAATAAAATCTAACAATTTTGAAAATGAGCTCTTCTGCCAAGAAATGGTTGAGATGGTCCTGAAGCTGTTCTTTCTGTTCTTCTTGGAGATGCTTTTGTATCTCACCATGTGCTTACATGTTCATTGAGCCCTAGTAAATGTTACTGTGACAGGACTGCTCATGACTTTTCCTAAGTCTGAATGAGTGTATATGAGGTAGGAAGGAGGGGAACTGTGCATAGCTGGGCAATATCCCATTCTCAGAGCAATTCTCAAAGCAGTCTTTCATTTATATGCTAAGCAGTTGATGTAAAACTGACAGCAAGTTAACACAGCAAACGGAAAAGACACTCTGAGATCCAGTCTTTTGACAAAGCCTTTTTTTTTCTTTTTTTTTTTCTTGAGAAAGGACAATCTATATGTTTCATCATGTGTAATTTGTAAAGTAATTCCATCATGTTTTAAGGAAGATAGAAGCAAGAGAAAGCATCTTGAAGACTGATGGCATAATGTTAGTCTAACCAAAGCATGCAGTAGAAATGTTAAATAGCCTGAGCAGGAAAGAAAAAACAAAAGAACTATGCTTCTGCATACTCATGTGATGTCCCACCCACTAACCACTAGCAGAGCCTAAAGGATCAGTCTCAAAAGTTATCTTAAATACAGAAGCAGTTAAAATAAGCATAATCTTAATAAATATGTAAATTCCATAATATTTGGTTATTTGTACTTTTATGACGCTTTTCCTATCATGAAAATCTATGTTTATAGATTCTTTTGCTTTTAAATCTTCTCTGGTGACAAAACCAGGTTTAGATAATCTGGTGAATGCTAAGCATATCATTCCATAAATCAAATCCAATATTTTTGCATAGTGGATGGGCAGCTCCACCAAGTGTTTACAAACCATTGTGTTGTGTGGTTTTTTGATACAAGAACCTAGTCCTAGGTGGGAAGGAAATGTCTTGGTACACACTAGATAGAGTATTTGGCAGCAAAATAGTGGCATGAGAAACAAGCACGATGCGAAAAACAGTTTATGTAAGCACCACAAGCTTCTCTTGCAATGAAACATAAGAGACAAAAGCTAAGGGACAAAGTATTTCCTTAAGTGCATTAATTATTAGCAGCAAGGCATTGGGGAAACTCCTCAAGATGAATTTGAATTTGAAATACAATCTGCTATAAAGAGAGAAGTAGATTTCTTCCAGGTTAGCATCATCTAGGGAAAGCAAGCACCAAAACAAAAAAAAGAAAAAAGAAAAGAAAAAAAAACAAAAAGGCTTTGTCAAAAGACTGGACAGTTTTTTGGGTACTGTAGAGAAGCTATTTTGTGTATGCAGAGATCATTGGAGGCCTTGGTGTACCTATAGACATCCTCAGACATATAATTCCATGTGCTAAACTCTATTTTGGTTAAAAAATTTCTTGAGGTATCTGGAGTTAAGAGGGATTTCTGAGTAGCGACAAACCTACAAGCATAATGATTTGTGGAGATGTCAAAGCCATAAGAGTGCTAACTCAGTATCAACAGTGGCAAATCTTTCAAAACAAGACCAAGGTCACCCAGCTGCTGCAGGGCAGGGTAAACTGCCACAGTTACTTTAGGAACTGATAATACAGGGCGTGTAGAAGCAACATCCCCTCTCCTGGCAACTGCTGACCGGAGAATCCCCGGCATGTTCTAGGAAAGCAGGTAGACTTCTTGAACCCTAGGAATCTCTCCATCTTCACATCTCTCTTCACATCACCTTAAGCTACAGCCCGGTCGGCACTAAGAAAGGCTGAGACACAACTTCCTGCAGATTACTGGGAGCAGTCTGCCACCTACTGCCTAGACAAGCTCTCCGTGTTTGCAGCTTCCCACCTAAATCACAAGAAAACTTGTTTTAAATGAGATCCACCCCGCTTTGATGCTTCCGAATCTGGAGCCAAATTCATCTTGGATGTTAAGAGGCCAGTTCTGCCCTTCCAGAACTAACTTCTTTTTTAAAGGAGTAGAAAAGATATTATTAACAATTTTCTTCTAGATAACATGCAGGAAGTTGATAGGTAAGTCAGTGTCAAAAGAAGAGATCTTGCTGCCTCAGAAAATAGCAGACTTCACTACACTTGGCTCAGGGATTAACCAGTGATTTTTTTTTCACAGACAAGAACTTCAGTCATGTTCAATGGCAAAACATCAGAGGATGATTATGTTTTTCTGACCTCCTCTTAACCTGTGTTCATTTTAATCTGTGCTTAACTCCTGTAGTCAGCTAGTACAACAGAACCCACAAATGGAAAAACAGAGAAAAAAACATCTTTGATCAGTGTAGCTGTTGATTCCAAGCTTATCTGGGCTATATTACATTTCCATGCTGACTAGACTTTCCACCATCATTTTCTCACTTCTTGGTGATTACAATGACTGATCTAACCCATCATATCTGACCACTCAGTCTGGCTGCACGAATTTCAGCTGGGGATTTTTCAACGTTTTGTCATCTGAAGTCAGATGCTGTTGCCACACACAGATACAAGCTTTCCATCAGAAATCAATGAAGAACATACTTATTCTAGAAACAGCTGTTTCAGACCCAGCAAGCTTGAAACTTTGTAGTTTTCTAATTTTGGGAAAATCTAGAACATAAAAATTCTAAACCCTCAAGCTGTTAATGGATATGACTGTAGTAACTTGAGAAATGACTCATGGCAAGGAAATTCCCACCTCCAAATTCTCCTTCGAGATCTTGTACTAGTGTAACTGCTGAAAATTATGATACAATAAAAGCCAGTTTGATTCCAAGCTTATCTGTGCTATATTAAATTTCCATGCTGACTAGACTTTCCACCAGCATTTTCTCTCTTCTTGGTGATTACAATACTGCTTTTAATAGTAGTAATCACACTAAAAAAAGGCACTTGAGATAGCTGAAGTTAATGATCAGAAACTGGTTACTGACTTTGTGTTGCCTTCTGTAGTACAGAGCAATGCTGCTTGAAGTACACTCAACACATGAAGAACAGACAAAAAAAGTACATACAAGATCAAAAATAGTGAAGAGAATGTGAAGATATGCAATATACTTGCAGCCACCTCCTGGAAATCCTCACCTGTGTGCTTCCTCATCACACATGCAGAGTTCCACTGACTGATCACTCACACCAAGAGCACTTGAATAAGCAAAGGCTTGCAGAGGTAGGTCTGCCTATATAGTAAGGACATGAGCAGTGAAACAAGGAACAACATGGTAAGCTGCAAATATCTCAAATTTTGGGCAGGGCTATTAAGTCTCTCTAGGACCTTGAGAGGAAGAAATAAATCTTTCGAGGGAAAAAAAAACTAAAACCAATCCACAGTGAAACATTTATATATATATATATATATATATATATATATATATATGCATAAGGATGCCTGAAGCCAATAGCTATCTCAGGACCTGAAAATAAAAGGAAACAGAATCCTATGTTATAAGCTTGTTACAATTTGCAACATTGACAAACACAGTTTTAGGGTTTCTTTAGTTTTTCTTTTAATCAGCAAAGTCCATGCTGTGCCTCTGTTTACTGGTTGAACTAAAATAAATTTAGGGCCAAACTGAACAGTTTGTCTTTTATCTGCCATGTGCTGAGTCATCACTTTGTGCTTCTGTCGAAAGCTATATTAGTGTTCCTAAAAAACTGAGTGTACCAGATCTCTAAGCACTGGTCAGAGAGAAAAACAAGTTTTATTCAAAGACATTATTGCTAGCCACTTTTACATAAGAAAAGAACATAAGATAAATAAATAAAATACTACATTTTCTCTCAAGGACTACCAAAATGCTTAGTTTATTCAAATACAATGAACTAACAATTCAGTTTTAGGCTATTTCTATATAAAATAGGCTGTATACCTTATTGACTTCAATCTTATTTCTGCATAGAAACATTTTCTTGTAAGGGTCAGGTCACTTCAGATCATAAGATGCACACTGAAGTAATTAATCAGCATATCTGGTATTATGCAAATAATTACCTCTTCATAAAAGATTCAGTTTGAACATGTCCAGTTCAAAAAAGGCTTAGTGCCTTTTTTGCTAACAAATCACTTGTTTTTGCAGATTGTGAGGGGAAAGTATTGATGAAAAGCTTGAACAATTATGAAATTGGTTTATATATGCATGAATTTTATTCTTGACACTCTAATGGTGGGAGATATTCCTCTTTTCAAAATGGAATTTGGACTAAAAGCAGAAACAAAAGAATTCTGAGCTTGTAGGATAGAGAATATAGTCCTTTTCATTGCTGCTATAACATCACCTCAATTGAGGGACAGTTCAAGCATTTTTAAACTTAGGGTACCCTCCTCTCAAGAGGATAGCACTTACTTGCTAACCCACTAATTAAATAAGCACACTAGCTAATTTCAGTTCACTGTTAAGTAATTTCTCAAACAACTGATTAATTCATATAATCCTAGCTGTTTTATTAGTATAATACAATAATAACTTCTTATTTTCCATAAATTAAGAGGTGTAAATAAGGATATATTCAAGTTTCTTTTCTTACATGCCTCTCTGCCATACACTAAAAATGGGACAGCAGAAGTTCAGGGAAATTTGGCCAAAAAACAAACTAGCACTAAATATGGTTACATAAGTATCCATATGCTTATGCTTAAAAACTACAGCATATGCCTCATATACCATTTGATGGTCACGATCTATGTCAAAGCAAAGCAAAAAGTGTGGGAAGATAATATGGATAATATACTGCCTGAAATGGATGCTAGAGGGAGTGTTAACTTGCTGCATGTATTTCTGCCTTGCTTCTTGTGCTTGCTCAGATTCATCTACTTCTGTTTTCCATTAATTCAGCCAAATGACCCAGTGATCTGGATATTAAAGATGAAATACTCTTTCATCACTGGAAGCTGAAATACCAGCATCTCTGCGATACTGAGAAATAGGTAAGGGAATCCTTGATTCCGTCATACTGAGAAAAACGAAACCAGTAACAGCATGAGGAAAATGAAGGTGAAACTGTAAAGACCTAAGAAAAAATATCTACCAACTCAAAAGAAAACAGAACTTTCCAAATCACTGCTTCTGCTTATTACAGGAAACAGGAAAGAGCTGAAAACCATGCTGACCGATGCTCTTTTTATGACTCACTGCATCCAGAATTCTTACACTGTAGATGTCATTCAATAACAAGGGAAAGGCAAACTATTAGCTTCTCTATGTCCCATGTTTGCAATGCTGTTTAGCATTATTGCAGTATAATGCGACATTCTCCTTCTGTTAACATGGATGTAATCTGATTACCACTGTAAATAACTCATCACCCCAGCTTCATAAGCATCTGTGCCCATCTCTTCAAAGCCTTCTTCCAAAGAGAGGGTGTGTTGCCTAGTAATATGCCCCACCCTCATTCAGACCAGCACTAGTGATCACTAGTATTGCACAGAGAATTTAATACATTTCTCACGTAAATGACCAAACTTCTTGCCTGTGAACAATGAGGGTGAGAATATGCCCATAGGGAATACCAGTGAGCCCACTTACATGGGTTCAATCATTTTATTTTTCTCCATGGGCTCCGCCATGTCATTATTTGCAGGTGCACCAACAATGATTCACGTGCCAAAGACAGTGTCTTAATCTGCTGCTTTTTCCTACCAAGATGAATGATCAGGTCCAAGGTTCAGCAAAAAGCCTCCTCAGTGCACTCCCCAAGTGTCAGCAGCCACTCACCTCTGTTTGTCTGGATCCTGCTTGCTCCGGGTCTCCTTGGTGCTACGGGGACAAGGAGGTCAGAGACTTGTGTGCCAGCTGGAGTTTGTTGGCCCTGAAGTACCAAGGAGACTTGGTGGCTGCCTGCCCTGACCTACAGGTTCTGATCCATCCAACAGTCTGAGATGGCAGGAGGCTTTAATGTTTTAATACCAGAATTACTTATTTGTAGATATTTGACATGACACTGGATACTGATTTAGAAGAGTGATGCAGCATTATGCTGAAATCACAACACAAACATGACACAATGATTGTCAAGGACTCTAGTATTTCACTGAAATCAAGTCCTGAAAGTTGTCAGAGGGAAAAGGAGAGCCTGCATTATGTTGGTTGCTATTTGGAGATTCAGAGTCAAGGACTGGGTAGGGTAACTGTGCATGACCTTTCAGATCTGAGATCTGTCTGCATCGAGGGGAGGCACAGCTCCCAGGATCAAGGCTTTTTCTGTCTCTATCAGGAGTTTCAGGTTTAAATACCAATTAAATCAGATGCACCTTCTACCATCAGTGTGTGACATGCCAGCTCTGCCATGCAGGGACAACCAGGGCTTTGTGTGCCATTCTTTGCAGTAGAAAGTTACACTAAGATGTAAAGCTACGCACAGGAATACAGTCTAAAATACCATTGCTGATGATTTTTAGGCATTCTGACTGAAGTGAGGTGAAAGCAAAATCACTACAGTTAATTTTCTGTTTTCCATGGCAAAAAGGGACAGGGGTAGGGAGAGAGCAGCTTAAGTTAAGCTTTGTATGTAAGATGGGTATACTACAAACCACATACATACAAGGCTATACTAACCTTTGAAATAGTTGTAAACAGTTTCTGCGAAGAGCAGGGGTAGATATTAAGCAGCAGCATCCAAAAGTGCAAAGCAGCAGGTGTTGGGCATTTTCTGTGCCATGGTGCTGGAGCCAGGGGTGTCTGGTGAAATCTCATAACGAAACAACTGAAAGTTTTGAGAAGTTGAACACAGCTCAGCAAAATAGCTTTTGAACTGATGTGGACTTCCTGACTGCCAGTAAACAGATAATTACATTCTTTGTTTTATTATTAAATTATGTTGTTGAACTTTTATAAAACCAAAATACATTTTTTTAAAATCCATCATGAAAATGTGTTCTGCTTGTGGATCCTGCATATAGGGAATTAAGCTATTGTTGGTAATGGGGGTCGCTCACCAGTACACAGATAATGCTTGAGATTAAATTGTTATAAAAACAATACAACTTCCATATATTATAAAAATTTGATCTTTCAGCCAGAAGCCTTTTCATTGCTGCTGCTGTTATTAGTAGTGATCTGTTCACAGAAGAATTAGAGTTGGGGAATATTATTAGGCCACAAAATGTTCTTTTCGCTTTTGCAAAACCACCTTGCAGGTGTATCATTCATAAATGGTTAGTCTGCATTTCTCAGCTACCAGAGTCATTCTAAATGGTAAAAAGCATACCACTGGACTATGGGAAGGTTTTTAAAATAAAAAAAAAAGAAAAATGAAAGAAAGAATCCTTCTGATTCACATTCTTTCTCACATGGCTATGATTTCAAAGGCTTGGCCTTCAAGTTATGTCATTATAATCTCCTCTGTTCTTCTCTGTGTTTCATGGACAATTTTTGATGGTAGAAAGACCGGATATTCTCAAGAACATTCTTACTCTCTGAAAATAGTAAGACTTTTCTGACTCTCTGAGGCACTGTGGGCAAGACAAAGAATTCCTTTGTTGCTTTGTCCACAATTATTTCTGTTGGGCATTGTAATCTCACTCATTTCTAATTCTGGGATTTGTCCCCAGGCTAGGGAATCAGAGAATTTATACTTACTTTTCCTCTACATGCTGTACAGGTTGCAATGGGGAGTCAAGAATATATAAGCGACTTCATAACTCTTGCTGATGAAAACTGTATTGCATAAGGAGAGAACCTGTTGTTTGGTTTTCAGAGGTCCTTTTGATTTAGATGACCAAACTTAAATACCTGGAACGCACTGCAGCTATAGATACATTCAAGGAATAACACTGTGATTCTGAGTAGTTCTACCAAAACATTCCTATGACTGAATTTTCCTACTGTCCTACTAATTCACTCTGCTCCTGAAATATTTCAGTGTTTAGAATTACTTTTTTTGGATTTTTTTTTTCTTTTTTTGTTACACTAATTGCTGAACATAAATCTTGGCCACTCTGTCAATGTCCAGTTTCTCAAATTAGTAGCATTCCTAGTCCTGAGCATCAAACTGTAACAAATAAATTGACAAAGAAGTTGACAATTCCATGTCTTAAGTATGGGAATTTCATAAGACTGGAGCATGTTCTTAAATATGTAAGACATGTAAAACATGGCATGACATACTGTCACATAGATCAAGAAGTTTAAGAAGCCTGCAAGGTACCCTGTCATCTGTTTTGGTTCTCCTGTCCATAAAAAGAGACAAGGAGAGATAATTTTGCTGCCTTTTTTTTTAGAGGAGAAGTGTGGTTTTGTTAAAAAAAAAATGCATATTTTTTAAAGGTTGTGCTGGGATATTTGGACATTATACACAAGACTATACAGAAAAAGAAACATTAATGTACTTTCAACTAGTCAAATATTAGAAGCAGAAGGATGTTGTGAAAATAAATTAATTCATGCTCCTAGAGCACTCAGTGTACTGAAGAATGCCACAGAAATGTCAATATGGAAATGAGTAAATCTGAGGCTTGAATAATAGAGTTGGCATAGTATACACTAAATAAATCTTGGGCCAGCAAACTGAGCAATGTGAATAGAAGACAGTATAGCATGCATGTGTATTCAATGAGTCCTTTCATATTCTGGAGAAGATAAGGCAAAGTTCCCATGGAAAAATATAGTACATAAGCAAGCAACTGTTAGCAAAGGTAATCCTAATCTTCTGGAATTTTTTAACTCTTAAATACTTTTGGTTTTACAATGACAATATTGTATAGTTGTTTATGTGTGTAAATGTATAATTCTCCGGGTTTATTTTAAGACTCTACATAATTATGATGTGGGATTATATCATATATCACATCTAGATCTGCAACACAGATCTCTGACAAGAATATTAATAGTAACTAAAACCAGAATTAAGTTGGCATCCACTAAAGGGATATTAAATACCTATGAGCAATAGTTTTCTCAGCCTGAGTTATCCTGCAGAAATCGTGGGTCCTAGTTTAGCTGACTATTGTGTGCTGCCTCTTTTGTCCTGTCTTTTTCAGCCTGTTGCTCTGTTAAACCCTTTCTCCCGCCCCTTTCTTCTACATTTGATTCTTCCTAGCACCCTATGTTGATTCAGCTTCTATTCCTCAGTTCAGTCCCTGTCTCCTTCTCTAGACATTCCCAGTCCTTCTTCTCAGCTACTTGTATCATTAATAGTGTTTCCCTATGCCAGGTCTAGGTATTTTGAGGTATTTCCTTACTCTTCTCCTTTTGCTTTCCCTCTTCTGTCAGTTGTCTGTATCAGTCTTCTGGAGAAGAAGTCCTCTTCTCCCTACATAGGCACTTGTTCTGTTAATAGTAGAATTTTCCAAAATTGTAGCCTCACAGTGCTTCCTATCTTCCCAGTTCTCAGGTCTAACCTGTCAAAGCTGACTGATCACCACTTTTCTCTCTTAGCTAGCACCTGCTCTCCAGTTCTGGCCCTTTTTTCCTACGTTCCAGCTTTTATTTTGCCTTGGCCCCTTGTCTTTCTCACTGTCTACTCCTTCTTGAATGCCTCTGCGTGTTTCAGACCATGCCACTGCATGGGCTATGGGTCAACAGTGGAAAGAAATATTGACTGGGACATCTGCAGTACCTTCTGTCACAAAATGGTCCCCAAGAGTCAGATATTTCAAAGAGCAGTTTACCTTAAGCAGGCTTAGGTAAGTTTACCTAAGCTGAAGCGTCCCCATGATGAACCAAGTATATGGCAATTTTCACTGTCGTATTTTATCAAGGTTTCCACTGAAAATATGTGTACAGAGTTTTTTCAGATGCATGCAAACTGGCTAAATGCAATGAAAAAGAAGGTAGTTAAAGACTTGCTCTATGAAATAGTTGCTGTTTTCTTTCACATGCAACAAACAATACATTTCTCCTTTACTTTTTCCTTTGAAAAAATATAACCACACTTTTTAAATATATTGTCATTCTCTTAGTAGCTGTTACATCATTGTGAATTGTTATTTAGTTCCATGAAAAGACTCATTTTACCATGAATGACATCTGAGATATTAAGTAAATCTGTTATATTCACTTTTCTTACACCAGATGCACCCACATAAACTACTAACACTGGGTTGCAACTAATATTGGAACCTACCTATTGGAAGGCAAAAGAGTTAAAAGATAATCTGTAGATTATCTTTCAAACACACACCAAAAAGACCAGGTTACACAGGCCTATAGGTGGACGAAGAGATCAAAAGTTGTTATGGGAGTATTTACTGATCATATGTTCATGCCATAATTAAAGCATTATCCAAACAAGAGTTATTGTAGTCAAAAGGAAAGCTATCAATATGAATACAGATTGGCATGAATCACTTTATTGAGGGTTATTATTAGTAATTCAACAAAATTTATCATGAAGCTAATTAGCTTAGGCTACAGGTATTATCAAGCTATTAGTGGAGATAACGAGTTATCATTAGATGAGTCTACCAGGAAATTTAGAATTATTAAAAGCGAGCATCCAGAAGTTACCTTTTAATTAACGGCACAGAGAAGATAAATTATCAATACTATCTGCATGTATTTTTAGACAAAATATGTCAAGATACATAAAAATTTGATGTGAGCTTTGAACTGCTGGCAAATTGTCAGCATAGTCTTAATGCATCTTTGGGATAACAAAGAGTAGAAGACTGATGCAGTAATGTGGGTCTGATTTTCCCGAAGGCCCTCTGTGTAACCTGCATTTTGGCATCTGCAACAAATTAGGAATAAAAGTGACGAGATTCAGGACAGAGGTTTTCAAAGGCATGCTATTTAATTAGTGTCAGGTGGGACTTGTACATTTCCCTCCCCCTTGTCCCTTTCAAAATCTTTCTGTTACCCTCTCTCAGTCAAGTCTTATGATTTAGTAATCAAAGGATATTGTTATTGTTATTTGGTCATCTAAAAATTACAATTAGTAAGTATATTTCCTCTTAACTATCCTAAATTTATACTAAGCTGTGGTGTACCACTTAGATCCACTCTTTAAGAAGGCTGGACAGATCCTCATTACTTCATGGTAGAAAAACAGTAGTCGATCTCAGAGTGGATGGTCCTGCACTCTCCAAATAAATTGTGAATAAACTATTCCCAGTTCTAATAGGAACTTATTTTCTTGTAAGATAAGGAAGGGTGGAAGAATCTCTCCTTTCTCCAAACAGATGACACAAAATTCTGCCCCATCATTTGAGACAGGAAAGGAAGTTAATTTGTCCTTTGCTTGATGCTTGCAGGCTAGGTAGAAACTTGTTCTTTGTTATTGCTGTAAACCACAATATATCTGCTTTAAAAATATTAGGATCTCTGCTATTATAGGTTGTATTTACAATCATTGTATTTACTGTGGCTGTAGAGAATCCTAGCACTGGCTCTCTCCTGTATCTGTACTGTAGTGTGCTTGAAGAATTCAGCCATCCTAAACCAGTCTGTCAGAACAGGTGCTGATCACCAAAATAGCTGGTGGAGTATTAATTATTTAGTAGTGGACCAGAACTCTTCCTTCCTTCCAGATTTCAATAATAGGATGGTAAGGAGAGACCTTGCTCTCCAGATTGGAGATGGCCTGAACTCTTTTGGAAATTAAAGTATTTGAACAGACAAGGTCAGATTGACATTTGCAGTACTTCAGATGAAAGATTTAGAAGAAAGAAATATGGATTTGCTTCTCCAAAGCAATTTAACATTTTAT
The DNA here is from genome assembly GCF_025592945.1 of Manacus candei. NCBI lineage: Eukaryota > Metazoa > Chordata > Aves > Passeriformes > Pipridae > Manacus > Manacus candei. The sequence continues at coordinate 3,018,670 of NW_026138074.1, read as the reverse complement.
CTTTCAAGAAGGCATCAAAACTGTGTTTTGTTATTCTTATTTTAATAATGATAATTGCTCTAATATGATTCCTGACTCTGTAAGTGACTGGGAAAACCAAGGGCGAAACACTACCTGTGTCAGACACAGCTAATAATAAATCTACCATTGGCATTAATGGAGTGAGGATTTTGTTCACTTTCTTTTTTATAGCTTTTTAAAATAAAATCATAAACTTTTATATTGGAAGAAGGTGTTAAAGCCACAACTTTTGTATTCCAGATTTCCACAAACCTTAAGGTAAACAGAAAAATGAGACCCTATCTCTAAAAATACATAGTATCATATCCTAAGAAAAAAACAAGCAAACTAGAATGGCGTTGTCTGCATATAGTGTAATTTCACACATGCTTTACAATTAAACAGTTATGAAATCCTGGTCTACTTTAATCTCTGAAAGATATTGTACCATGTTGTACAATATCATTTCCATTACTGCCTGTCTGAACTGCTAAACACACATTTCTTGTTTTATTTTTCTCTGAATAATAGTTTCAAAATTATTATTTCACTTTCTTTCATATTTTCTCAATCTTAATCTGTGTCCTCCTTTCCTTTTATCAATCGTTCACATTACAAAGTTAACATCACTACTTACACAAAAGCATGTCCAAAAATAGAGGAAAACACATAGTTACTGAAATACTAGCTTGAGCTGAATAAATATAATGAAACATAATCTGTGCTGTCTGATTAAAAACTATTAAAATATTGATTACTACTTTGTTACACGGTTATGCAAATGTTATTCTTTGTTCTCAAGTAATAAAAATCTAACAAGCCACTGCTTTACTGGATGTGTTTTACCTACCTATATTAAAAACACACAAAAAAGTATTAAGAAAAAATATAATCCCCCTGAAAAAAAAATACTCTGAGCCAACTAATCAACAAAACCATAAATCGCTCCAAGCCTGTCCAAAAACTTTTCCATGTACTCAGCCAAAGAAACTCTTCTGAGTCATACGACCTCCCTCTGAAGTTAGATTTCTGCAATTCCTAGTATATTAATAAAACATTAAATCTTTTTTTCTCTTTTAGGTCCGTAAGCAAAAGCAATTTATCAGCTTCCCAAAAGTAATGTTATTTTCCCATTAGCGTTATTTTACCATGGTGTCCCAGATTCAGAGAACTAGTTATCAAAAGAATGACTTACTAGTATTTAAATGTCTTACATAAAATATAAGATACAAAGGATAGTTTATATGATGATGAAAAGGATATTAAAAAGTAGCAATTAACTGTGATTTTGATCTTTTTTTCTCCAAGATAATTAGTTCCAGTTACAATTTGTTCCTCATTTCTCCCTTCATGTGTAGACTTTAATGACACTATCTTAAAGGAAAGGCTTTTTTTAAAGGTAAGATCATATCTTCCAATGAGAGTCATATTTAGAAAGGTTCAAATATTCAAAATATTCACGCCAATCATTAGGAATTTTAAGGAAATGTTACAATGCTGCCACGGATTTGCAAAATGTTCGGGAAATCTTACATATGGTACAGACCGCGGGGAAGTCGACGGGGAGCCCAAGAGTCCCGTAAGAACTCTCCAGGATGGTTAGCTAACTACATAAATCAGTGATTCAGCTTCAGCAACGTTAACGTGGCATTTAACACTACTTTTAAAACCGCACAAATAATGAGGATGATAATTAAAAAGCGTGGTTTTGATTGTTCGACGTGCCTTTCACAGCCTGACGCCGCACACGCTCGGCCGCCAGACCGAGGGTCAGCGACTCTCCTCAGGCGACGGGCGAGGGCAGCGGGGGCGGAATTTGCACCGGGCGCCTCGGCGCGTGCGCAGGGAACCGCCCCGCTTCCCGGCAGAACAGAACAGAACAGGGCAGGGCAGGGCAGGGCAGGGGGCGAGGGTGGGAAGGAAGGAAGGCAGGCAGGAGGGCGGACGGGCAGGCGGGCGAGGCGGCGGGAAGGGGAAGGCAGAGGCAGAGGCAGAGCCCGTCAGGTGACCGCGTCCCGTGACGGCCCCGGGCGGGACGGCGGCTGCGCCGAGGGGGCGGTGTCGCTGCCCGAGCTAAGATGGCGGCCTCCAGCGCCAGGCTCTGAGACAGCGGGAGCGGTGTAGCGGCTGCTGCCCGCCCGGCCGGCTGGGGGCTGAGGGGCGACGGCTCCGCTCAGCGCCCCTTCGCCCTGATCGCTGGGAAAGCGCAGTGCTGGTGGGGGCAGGTCCGGGCAGCGCGGGCTCCCCGGCCAGGTAAATCCCATCGGCGGGGGAGGTGAGGGGGCGGCGGCGGCCCCCGCCTCCTTGCACAGCTCCGGGCGCTGCTCGGGGCCGGGTGGCCGGGCGGGGCGGTGTGGGGAATGTGGGCAGGGCTGGAGGCAGCGCTCGCTCTGGCCATGGGGGCTGATGCTGCCCCGGCGCAGCCCTGGTCCCTGCCCCAGCCGTGAGGGGCCGGGGCGGTGAGCGGGCGTCCGTCGTCCCCAGCACAGTGGTACCTGTGTTATCACAAGCCACTCTCAAGCCCTTCGCTTCCTGTATCCGAGCACAGGAGCGCGCTGGGGTTTTTTCCAGCCTCAGCCTGCCCGGTCCTTCCCTCGGAGTGCCCTGCACCTGATGCGGCTTCTGTAGCCGCCGGGCAGAATTTGTCCTCTTTCTTGGATGAATACTGGCGTGTCCATTTAGAAAATATACGTTATTTACCTCCTGCTGGCCTCAGATAAAAATATACCCATGATGACATGCTTTGGGAAATAATTTATGAAGGGCGAGTGAGATGTGGAGATTTGTGCTCACAGAGATGAGATTTTATTTCTTTTTTGAGTGCTAACAGTATTCATCATGAGCATGAGCAGAACTAAATGCATCTTTCAGAAAATCTACCCTTAATGCGCTTATTTTTCCCAGAGTGTTTGAATTTCTCCCGTGGATGCTTTTCACTTGCTTTTTGTTTTCTGGAAGTCTAAACAAGTAGGCATGCTGAATGGTTTTCTGTGTGCAGTGAGCTGCCAGCAGTGTTTCGGGCAGGTTGGGTGGAATGGAGCTTGCACCTTGATAGATGTGTCTCTGCTGAGAGCCAAGCTCTGGACCGTAAAAAATGTTGTCTTAGCACTTCAGTTTGGATGGGAGGGTTTTTTTCCTCTTTTCAGCTTGGTGCTCTGAAGCTGAGGGAATGTTTGAGCATTCTGCTTGAAGGGAAAAATAGGCGTATAAGCTTATTTTGGGACTTCCTATTAATGCACCTAATCTCTGCTATATGGCTGCTTTTGAAGTTAATGTAATCTGAAATGTATTTTCCCTTTTTCTCCTCTGCTCTTTCACAAATACATCCATGATGGTCTGAGAAGATGAAGTTGAGTAGATAACTGCTTTGTTTCCTGTTACTTGGCGCTGATTAAATAATACTGGATTTCAGAAAATATTCCGTGTTTGAGAACTTAAGTTCTTTGAAGTCTTTTCTTGATTATTATACAATTGTCTATATAGGCAACTTGCATGTTGTGAGAAAAGGAGGGAAGCTGTTGAAGGGACTGCTACTGACTCAGGTTTCATTTTAGGATTGCATTAGGAAGATGGTCTTTAAACAGTCTGCCATGAATAAGCTCTAAATAACAGGACCATTATTATAGGTGTAAAAACTATGCTTGGCTCCAGCCTGCTTCAGTTCATAGATATGCAACTTTGTCTAATTCCTGCCTGCTGTGGGCAGCCAAGTGGCAGAACACTGAACTAGAAACTACTGTCTCCTTTCCATTATAGCTGATGATTTTTTTCCACTTGCAACAAATATCTGAGTGTTTGGAGGCTCGGAGCTGCGGTTCTGTCCCTGTGTGGTATAGACTTTCCAGGAAGTTTACCCTTGAATTTTAACTTTGTTGGAATACATTTCTAAAAAGATTTATTTCATGTGTATTGCTCGATCCTCTGTGTGTCATGTGGCATTTTTCATAGTTTCCAAATACATATTTGTCCTGAGGGACTGAATCACTGTGTGTTTCCAGATTTTAAGTGTTATGCTGGGGATTGGTCTTGAGGCCTGGATCTGTGTTTCAGACTGAGGAGGTGACTTTGCTTTTAACTTCGTTTTGAAGCTCAGCAAGTTAAACTTACTGACTTAATAATTCTTCAGCTGGCATTCAACCGTATCTCGAGGTGTTAACTTTCAACTGTTCAGCTTCTTGATTTGCTTCCAAAAACCTATTCTGTCAAAAAAATTAACAACTGTCTTGCCTCACTAATAAAACAGAACAATATTCTGAAGAAATATGACAAGATGGCTAAACTATGACTGAAAGGAGCACTTTTCTTACTTGCCCCCATTAGTGACTAGACCCTTTTATTCTGATACTCACCTGTCTAGCTGGTGAATCAGATGGGTTCACGGATCCAGCAGAATGCTAATGTAGATGGAAAAGAAAAGCAGAATCTTTCACACTTGTTTTTGTCCTTAATGTGGGTTCTCAGTGAGGAAATGGGAGCAGTCAGCTGGAGGAGGGACACTGATATTGTCACTGTCATTTTGGGTAGTATTAAGATTAAAATTCTCAGCCTGTTTATGTCTTGGATCACGGGAGGTGGGATTGCTGCTATCACTGAGGCAGGCTGCACTTAACCTCTTCTAAGGATCTTGTGGGCCTTATCTCTTTCTCCTCTTACAAAAAGGACTGAGAGTTCCTGCACAACAGATTAAGAAATGTGAGTTTCCACAGCTAATTAGACTGTAGTACTTTAAGAGAAGAGTACTGTTCTGGGAAGTAAAAAAAGTTTACTGCTTGTTAAAAAGCATCTGTGTGAAGATAAAACTCTGCAAGTTAGTGCACACAGCAGTGAAAGAGGCAGATGAAACCTAGACAACTAAAACATTTTAGTGCAGAAAAACTCATTTATTTCAATAATGCCTTTAAAGCTACAGAGGTGTAGATGACTGGAAATCAGACTCCAGACCTCTAAGCTAGAAGGTAGATATGTAGATCCACAGATTAACAGAACCTTGGGGATTTTTTTTCGGTGTTTTGTTCTTATTTTTTTCCTAGTTGATCCCTTATTTTATGCTCATAGTACATCTCTCTCTCAGAAAAGTCACACTTGAACTTGCTATGGGTATCTGTCCCTGTGTAGTCAAGACTTTCCAGGAATTCTAACTTGTATTTAGCCGTGCTGGAATAAATCTTTGAAAAGAAATCTCAGTTTCTTATCTGCATTTCTCTTCCTCTTTCCCCCAAGAAATCTCAGTTTCTTATCAGCATTTCTTTCTCCTCCCCCCAGTGGAACAGAATAATAGTCATGTCTGAGGCTCTGAATCCTACCTTAGCATTGGTTAAACCTTAATTTAAGAAAGATCTGCAAGTTTTGTAGTAGTAGAGGAATAATTTGATCAGGAAAAGAGTCAGTCTCAATTCTGCACTAAACTTTGGACCCGTGTTCAAACTTCTGACTTTATTTAAACTGAAGGACACTTATGTATAATTACAGCCATGCCTGTTGCTTTGATGCCTGCAAGGTCACAGCTTTGTTTCTAGCTTTACAAGTGCTACTTGGAGACTAACTTTTCTCCATTTCCTGAAATAGATTGTTTTCCCAGATGGTAGTTTTGCCTGAAGAATGGGAAATCCTGGAGAAGTGGAAAGTGCATGCAAGTTTAACACAGCTTGTGTAATATACCTACTCGTGTAAAAGGTCCCTTTGAACTAAAACTATTCTATGTTTCTATATAGCTTGAACTCTGAGGCAGGGGGAGTCCTGGAAGCAGTTCAGACCCCTTAGTTCAAGGGGTTGCTATTTCTGGTACATGAGGCATGCAAAAATGTGGTTTCAGCTCTTCCCCCAAAGCTGTTTCACTGCTATTTACAGTACTAAAAGGACCAAATAGGAAAGTATTGCTGAACTTTTGTTCTGTGTAAAAGCTGATTAAAATGTCCAGGGCATGTTTAGGGGAAGTGCTTTAGTTAGGCTTCTAAAAGAAGTTCCAAGTCATAGACAATATTTTGCACGCAGGAACCTCAGATTATCTGACCAGACTGCATTCAGCCTGGCTGAACTCTCTCAACCAAACAAAACGTGTTTATAAAACGTTATATACTTTCAAAATACTCGTTGCCTCTGCTCCAGTGGAAATGGAACAACTGAACTAGGTGTTTCTCTGGTTTCAAACCTTTAAGAATCATGAGTATGGGATATGGAATGGCTGTGCTGCAAAGTGTTCAAAATAACCTTTGAAGTTTTGATTTTTTCGACTACTGGATACCAAAGGACACCTAAGATGATTATTAAAATTGGGACCTTATTGTCATGGATGCTTTTATGAGTGAAATAACAAATTTAACTCAATTTTTGTGTTGTCAGTCAGCTTTTTGATGGTCTCTTGAATACAGGAAGAAGAGGTAAAGGTAACAAGAATGTTCTCTTATTTTAGGAAATTAATATGATAAATCTAAGCAGGCCACTGTAGCTTACACTGGCAATATGGCTAAACTTGATTAATGATAAATCCTGATGTGTTCTGCAAAGTGAATGGTTATATGGTCTTAGGTGCTCAAATTACATTGTATCACATTGTTGATAGTGAGAATGATGCCACGCTGGTTCTGTCAGAATGAGTGAAGGAAGAAAACTTGGTTTCTTCTAAAATGTCTGTCTTTGGCATGAACTGTTTTTTTATCTTTTTGCTTATCTATTTTTGCTCTTCCTGTGGAACTAAAGACAACTGAAAAATGATTGCCGGACTTCAACATAGCAGCTCAGAACAGTAGGCTACTGTTAGCCTTTCTCTCTGTTAAATTGCTGGAAAATGTGTGCAAGAAATAATTGTTACTAGATTTTGGCTTATATTGCCTCTGTAGTAGTCTTCTCAGTGGGAGGGATAGTGACAATCACTGTCCAGAAGCACAGTGAGTAAAGCATCAAAGCTTAATGATTTTAGTAGCTTTGATCTAAAAAAAAGTCTAGTGAATTTGTCACTTCCACTTCATGTACAATACTTCATGTATCAGTATCCTGAATCCAGTTAGATGTTAAAATTACTGGAAGCTGCTGGTAGTTCATAAAGGAGTGTTTCTCAGTTCTGTATTATTAAGAGTAGATGTTTGCAACAGGAGGACATCTTGCTTTAAATACCCTAAAGCAAGTGGTGTTCAGGTTTGGGAGACTTAATAGAGCTGGTCAGAGGAGTCTGGTATTGGTGAAACTGGAATTACAGATAAATAGATCTTTTAATCCCATACTTAGTGGAGCTAGTCTTGTTATAAGCCTCTTATTTTATTTTTACTAATACATTAGTCAATGTCAAGAAAATGGCTTTGAAAGAAGGGTATGGAGATCGAGTGTCTGGCACTTTGTTCTGAAAGATAACTTTAAAACACAAAATGATCTGACCCAAAGTGTGCTACTGTACAGTAAGCAGTTTGGATAGAGTGTACTGTGTTTATTCCAATCCATGGCAATAATAATACAATATAGTTCTTAAACCAGGTGAAAAAAAGAATTTGAGGAATAATCATAGAATGCTTTGGGTTGGAAAGGACCTCAAAGAACATCTCATTCCAACCCCCCTGCCGTGGTTGGGGACACCTTCCAGTAGACTAAGTTGTTCAAAGCTGAATCCAGCCCGGCCTTGAGCAATTCCAGGGATGGGCCAGTGGGGCATCCAGAGCTTCTGTGGGTAACCAGCTGAGCGTCCACTGTCTACGTCACTGACAAAGATGTTAAAACAGTGCCAGTCTGAATACTGACATCTGAGGAATGCCACTTGTCATTGTTATCCACTTGGACATTGGGCTGTTGATTGCAACTCCTTGAGTGCAACCGTCCAGCCAATTCCCTATCCACTGAGTGGTCCATCTGGCAAATCCATGTCTCTTCAGTTTAGAGGCAAGAATGTCATGTGGGACAGTGTCAAATGCTTTACCCAAGTCCAGGTAGGTGTAAGCAATCAGTAGTAATAATACTGTTGAATATCTTGCCCCTCATGAAACTTTGTTTCCAAAAACTAGGTTTAGAGAATTTAACTTGGCACTGGTCATTGGAGTATTAACTCTGAAAATTCGACTCAAAGATTGAAATATGTAAATACTGCTTTTCTCTCTTTCCAGAGGCAGTACCTCAAGTTCTCTTCAGTAGGTAGTGATGATTGTGCTGCTTCTTCACCTGAGGGAAGGAATTCTCAAGTTCATTTCAATCAGGCTATCCATTCTTCATGTTTATGACTCCATAACTGCTGCAGTCTTTGCTCAGAAAGAAAATAGCCTGGAGTTGTAGAGGGTAGAAATTAGCGATGAGGTAATGTTACGGGTCATCCATCTCAAAGTAAGAACTCTTCCTTTGCCAAATCAAGTAGAGTTAGCTGAATGTAAAAAGATAACTGGGGTTGTAATGTAACTTTGATGAGTCAGTGGGGTAGTGACTGGGATTGGATTGCCTTAGAGTTACTTTGGGCAACCTCTCTGAGTTCTTGCAGACTAGCATAAGTGCCTGGTGTTTTTGGGGATGCCACCACATTAATGGTGCGAACCTCAGAGTAGTACCAGTCATTAATCAGTAACAGGGAAGCCTGTTTTGACACATTTGAAAATAAAACTAATGCTGTAGATAAAACTGAGAGTGACAGCTTCACTTCTGTACTTAAGCAGAGATTCCCTGCTTAAGTACCTTGCCTATGGCATTGTGAAGTAAAAAGGAAGTTAATTTCCTAAGTACTGAACATGCATCTGTTTCAGTCATGGAAGATAGTGTTCAGAAGCATTCCTTAGAACTTAGCAGCTCCTAAAGCAATGATCCACTCAAGCAGTTGTGGACAAGTTTAACTAAATCCTGAGTGTGTGTTTGGGGAATAGATATTCTTATGTGAAATAAGTGTGTTGGGATGTTAGTGGTGAGATTGCTTAAACTTTTACAGCACAGGAGGGGTTCTTAGCTCTTTAAACACAATGCTTAGCTAATAAGTTTCTCAACTTCAGATTCTGTTCCAGACTGGAAAACAAGCTGATATCCAGATATCTCCTTACTGTTTATTTCAGAATTGCAATAGGAGTTTGGCTTAGCTGGAGTTACGGTTATAGGGTTCTCAAATAATTTTGATACTAAACACTTTTCAGAAGTAAAGCATTCTGGAGGTGATATAAAATACACTTGAATGTGAATCTGCAAAGGTGCAGTGAAAGTAGAGTGATTGTAATAGGGCAAACAAGACATAAATTGCTGGAACCTGATACTGTTAAAGAGTAGCTAGTGTAACAAATTCGGTGGAGAAACTAATAATTCATGTGCAGCTCCATGTGCAACTTAGTCCATGCACTGTTTGATAAACTTAAGTATTCCTAATTTTTTTGTGTGTGTGGAATTGACAAAACAGTGACTCGAATGTTTAAAACCCCAGTGTTTTTGTTTTGAAGCATATTGATGATTAGTGAACTTTGGTTTTAAATAAAAATCCTTAGTACTAACAGGATGTCTCCTTTGTTTTCAGGTCTTGGCACAGAATGAATATAATTAGAGAAAACAGAGATCTTGCTTGTTTCTACACAACAAAACATTCATGGAGGGGAAAGTAAGTAGTTTGAAGTTTGTTAATTTTGGGGAGGGGGGTTTAATGTTTTGTGTGACACTTCTCCCTGTTACTGGATTTAAATGCATCCAACTGATGGGTGAAAACTGAAGTACAGGTTCCTGCTGCTCAGTCTCTGAACTGACTGTATTTTCACTAGAATCTGTTTGAATTTTAAATATTGCATTATAGCCTTCCTCTGCACATGTTCCTGTGCTTCAGTGTAGCTATGAAATGGACCACCTGACTTAGTTTCTGAGTCTCTTGAACTTACTATGTAAAGTACTAATTTGAAAGTGGAAATACTTCTTAGAACAGGTTTGGAGAGGAGTAATGTCTTATGTACTTTAATAGATGAGGGTCACTAGTCCACACATGTACTTAACATGTTGTGTAATAGATTATCTATTAAACTACTAACTGAGATCATTTGAAGAATTCTGTTAATAGAAATAAACTTCATCCCTTTGATCTAAAAATGAATTTCAGTGATGCTGCAAAAGCTAGGGAACCTCTAATAAAAGTATCTATTAAATGATCATAGCTGGTATCTGTTATGCTGTGTCTGAAGTCAGCTGTTATGTATACTTTTTGAAGTGTCATAGGACTTTCTTTGGTATACTTACCCATTGTTGCTTTTCACATACATTGTGGAACTGGGGGGTTTTCTTGCTATCAACAACATAACAAAGAGGGTGGGTTATCTGCACCCTGGAAGTGTGAGTACTGCTTGATTCCAGTGGTCGTACAAAGAGGTCATTTCTGAATCTGTTGATTGACCAGTAAGTTGAAACTGGATGTTTTTGTCTGTCTGCCAAATTCATCCTATCAAAGATTGGGAATACTGGGAAGGAGAGGAGGATGGGATATAAGGAGCAGCAGCCACAGGTCTTTCAATTGTGGTTTGAAGAACCATGGGTTGGGCTTCAGTGTCTAATGTAAAAAGCTCCCTGCCTTTTTGTCGGCAAAAATTAAAGCCCTGGGTAGTTCAGAGTCCAGACTAGACTGAGCAGTGTTCTGAGGGCAGAATCTTTCCCCTGCTAGGGCAGATTCTTGATTGACTTGAAATAAATAGTTTAATATTTCAATTTATTTTGACAGAATTCTATCCAATACTTGTGTAAATTGGGTCTTACCTAAGTTATGATCCATGCATTTGGAATTGTGTGGGCATGGAGGAATAAACTGTTTCCTCTAGTAATAATAAGATACTGTGTTGGGGTAGAACATCAGAACAGTTTGTCCCTCCTAATCTTTCTGTTGCCCAGCAGAAAATGTCTGATTTCTCCCTCAGAATTTTCCGTGGCATATGTGCAAATTTATTGTGTGAGATTTGAACCACTTGTTTAAAACTAAATACATTAAACTCAGATTTCTTCTTTTGTCAAATACATTTCATTAAAGAGCCTGATGCAAGCTGTTGAACTTAAGAGTAGAATGATCTTGAACTTTGATGGTAGCATTCTAATAAACTATGAAGTCTTACAGAACTTCAGGCTAAGTCTAAAGTCTAAAACACGTTTAGTTTAAAAGTTCAGTGGTGTGTTACTTCTCTCGTATTGAAGGGGAAAGGAGTATTTAGTGAGTAATTACCTCTTGTTACATTGCAGCAGAAGCTGATATGGCTTTTAGTAGTTTTATATTGGAATTATTAAGTCTACTCATAGTGGACTTTATACTTATGCATTCTCAGTATAATCTGTGGATAATAAAGAAAGCAATGTGTGGTGCTAAATGAGCCTGAACCATTTTGACTATTCATAGGATTTGTCACTTTGAGTATGGGCTATGTGTATATCAGTTAAAGTATTTTCTAGTAATACAGATGATGATGCTCCAGTGTTAATCTGTAGTTCTCTAAAACTAGTGAACACTTTCTATTGAGTATGGTGCTATACAATTTGTCTACCAGGTTCATCCTGGTTGAAAAAAGACTTCTACGGTGCTTTGAAAAAACTAGTGAATAGGCAATAGCCTTTTTACTGAGAAGAGGATACTTGCTTCAGCTTTTCTCAAAACATCCTGGCATTAGATATACTGCAGAGTAGTTTGAGAGATAATTAATAGTAAACTCTTAAAGGCATACAAGTATAAATACCTTCCTTGCATATTTAAAGGTGAAGTTCTGGACAAGAGTATGTTTAGGCTACATGTAAGAACTGACTTTTAAATCTCCTCTGTTCATACAACAAGAGTTGGGTCTCCTGAATTTACGTAGGGAGAGGAGACAAAGGAAATGGTAACTCAGCAAATCTGCTGTTTTGTCTTATGTTCCTTGTCACATCACATATTTAGAATACTGGATAATAAATATGCTTCCTAGATATTGAAATGCAGGCTTGAGCATGAGGGCGGAAAAGGAAGGGACTGTAATGTTTGAAAGCTGGTCTTTCAGTTATATGTGATCATTGCAGATCCTTATTCTGCCACAAAGCACTGTGAAGCTCTTAGTACATTAACATTAAGTGAGTAACAAAACCTTGAGCACATAATAAACAGCTTTATTGCTTGTGATGTGCTGTTCTAAAGAACTTAAACAAACCTTATTTATAAGACACATAAAAGACAGAATACCTACCTAAATCGTGAAACAAGAGGAGAGGGAACAGTTGGTATATTCAAGGGATTTTCTTATGAACTAAGCACTGGAGCATTCTTTGACAGACTGAATATAGTGGAATTATCAGCAGCTAGAGTAGCTTTAAATGTTCTGCTTCATTAGAACAACTTCTCTTGACCTGCATCTAAAATAAGGAAAAGTCAACTATGTGGAGAAACAAATAGGCTTTTCAAGTAGATTAAACATCTTTAAGGTGGCAGATTGCTTCAATACAGATTTTTCCAAGCTTTGAAGAAAATAAGCACTTGCTTTAATTCCTAGAGATAAACTCCTCTGGGTCAGTAATGGCTTCAACTTGCAGCAGTTTGTTTGAATAATAGGGGAAAATGGAAGGGTATGAATTTTGTGAGATTGACTGTCAGATACTCTTGACCTTCCTATTATGAGGGAAGGGATATGAGGGAGCTGCTCTGAATATATCTGAAGCCCATGCAAAGTTTGACCTTATACAGAAATGATGGCTTGTGCTGCAGACCTGTCAAGTGAGAGAGAAGAAAGGACTGCAGCACAAGAATGCAGAAAGGGATGGAAGAAACGACTTGCTGCTTCTTGATGCAGTGTCTAATATGGCACAGATTCAGATTAGTTAGTCAGTCATCTTGTTGATTGTATCTTTCTGAAGCAAACCTACAGTTTACTCAGAGCTGGAACTTAAATTCCTACATGGAATCAGTTTTAATATGGACAACTAGCCAAAGTATTTTTATTTGGTTCAAGAAAGGCATCTGTGTTCAGATCCTGTTACTTTAGTCAGAGAATACTTCCTAATACTGGCTCTGGTTCAGGCTTCCAGATAGACGACTTCCAGATAGAAGTATCCTATAATGTGAAATTTGTGCAAGTAATAAGGTACTATTAAGAATCTACTATTTCAAACTCTGATTAGTTTTGTTGCAAAAGTTTCAGATTGATAAATATATGAATGTCTATTGGTTCAGGGTATATTTGGAAGATTGTCTGGGAAATGAAACCATAGTAAGGCTGCCACTTTCCACTTAATGCAACTAAATTTCTTAGCTTTAGCTCATTGCTGCTTGTTTCTGATACTTCTGAAACACAGCCAACCAGCTGTGCTGCAGGTGTTCTTTAAGCACTGGGGCAGTTAACATACTTGTGATACAGTGACTAGCTGCATAGAGAACTATAGCTCCAGTGATCTGAGACTTATGAGTTCACTAGCCTTGGTTTTCCTCAAGGTGAAGAAAATTAGGCTTGGCCATAGTGACACCTGGACTTGTTATAGTACTGTGACCAGGTGTGTAAACTGGATTATTTCATGTTACAACTCTTGTCGGAGACAGCTTCAGACAGGTGCTTTAGACTATTGCAGGAATGTTTTCTTTTTTTTTTCCCCCTATATATATGGTCTTTTTCGAATTTACTCTGTTCCGGTACTCCCTTTCAGTGCAAGTTCTGAGAGTCTTTGATCCTGACTTAGCCATTAACTTAGGAAAACATATGTATAAGTAAATATATTTAATAGTATTTAACTTGTATTTATTAGGGTAAACTGCAAACCATCAACAAAGAAAATACCATATGCATTTCCTAACAATGACTTGTATATAGCTTCTTAACATAATTTTTGCAGTTCAGAAGGGGTTTTTCTGTGACTTCTGGAGAAAGTTAATATTCTTTTGTATTCCAGGTATAAACGAGTCTTTTCAGTTGGAACCCATGCCATCACCACATACAACCCCAACACACTAGAAATTACTAATCAGGTAAATACGATTTTTTAAGTTGATTTCTGACTCATGTTCATTACCCAGAGGAAATAGTGGCATTCAGGCTTTAGAAACCGTCCAGTCTCACAAGATCTCAGAAAAAACAGGAGATATCATAGATGCTACAAAAGCACACCTAACAGAAATCCTGTGTCACCTTCACTAACTCCACAAATACCCAGTAGGTTTTGTACTTTTAGGCAGTTTGTCCTAATTGGCCAACAGTAGTAGTTTGCCTTTGGGTGTGCTGTTCCAAAGGAACTGGGATAAGTTTGATTACTGTAAAGCTATGTCCCTGAAGGGAGTCAGGACACTTACTCACTTTGCACAGTATCAGAGGAAGCTCAGGCTCATGCTGTCACGTAGCATGCTAGCTGTCATCTTATTCCAGCCAGTCCCTTGTTATAGGTGCTAAGGGGTTTTGAATGGAGGAGATGTAGCTTTAAAATTACTAACAGTATAATTTAATTACTTTCAATTGTCTAGTGGCCTTATGGAGATATCTGCAGTATTTCTCCTGTTGGAAAAGGACAAGGAACAGAATTTAGTCTCACTTTTCGCAAAGGGAGTGGAAGAAAGTCTGAGACACTTAAGTTTTCCACAGAGCACAGAACAGAACTCCTTACAGAGGCACTGGTAAGATTTTAATTTTTTTTTTCAAGTAAGCAGTAAGTACTTGGTGACTATTACCATTTGAGATAGCTTACTATGCTTTCTTTCCTTGCATAAAACGTAGGAAAGCAAGTTTTTGAGGTGTTATGTTAATGAATTTGATCTAGTGTCAGTTGCAGCAACTACTGCATGATTTGTAAACAGTCAGTAAAGCGACAAATACTGAATATGTTAAACTGCAATGGAATGGTGAGCCTTTTGAGGAGGCTTAGTGTGAGTCCCATAAAATAGCTTAAATGTAGACTTTCTGGATAGATTGGCTCTCATATTTGCATTCATTCATGGTTAACTTTTTTAAAAACAGAGATTCAGGACAGACTTCTCGGAAGGAAAAATCACAGGACGGGTAAGTATCTGGCTTGTCTGGATCATGTGCAGTAAAGACTTAAACTTCTACTTTGTTAATGTGTATTATGCTTGTGCTATGGGCAGTACCTAAAATAGCTTGTGTAAATTTGGATCTGAAGTCTTTGAGAAGATTAAGAGTTTGTTCAAAAGCAGAAGGAACCTTTTTAAGTAGAATATTTGAGCTCTCTTCACTTGGCGTGAGCCTTATGGTGGTGCGTGGACTCTGACTGTTACTGCCAGAATACAGAGGTGTGCCATATGGAGCTCTTACTTGGAGAGAAAGGAGAAGAAAAACATAAGCTTTTATTCATTAGTCAACGTTTACTACTTATAGCACTTCACTTTCTAACTCTAAATATTTTTCTGCATAACATCCTGAACACTCCATGTAGGAATGTTGTTTCCTTGGTGGATTTCTATAAATCAGATTACAGGCAGGATTGGTGTTTACTGAATCTTGGTAGTACAGTAATAAACCAGACAGTATACAGAGCTGGACTTTATATTTTTCTTCTGGTCATAGAAGTGCTTAAAGTTGCTTTAAATAACTTAAAATACTGTATAGAAAAATCCTCAGTCATGAACATAGTAACACTGCTGGATTATGGGGGTCTCCTTTGTCTTACTGGAGTTTAGAGCAGACCTCTAACTTTTGCTGTTTTAAGTAAGTCTGTATTTGTAAGGGAGTGTGACTGCAGGAGATGAAAAATTTGCACTACAGTGATAAGCTTACCTTAATTTAACTAGCTGAATAATAGCGTGTGGTGCAAAAGCTATTTCCTTGTCAAATCATAGTGATCATGGTCTGTGAAAAGACCACCTTCTGTAATAAGAAAAGCTTATGCCCTTTTGGAATGGCTGTTTTGGGGTTGCTGTTCTTTCTTCACAAAACATTGTTTAAGCTTGACATCCTTGTCAGTTGACAGCTATCTTCCTTTGATTCATAGTGTTCTTGATATAGATAAGAGCATTAAGGGAAATTATATAATTTTTTGAACTTACTAGATAGGAAAAGAACTGTTACTGTATAGTAAAGAAGTGTGTGTAGAGGTCTAAAAGTAGCTCTCTCTGCAGAGGTATAACTGCTATAAACACCACTGGAGTGATACGAGGAAACCTGTGATTCTGGAAGTGACTCCTGGAGGTATTGACCAAATTGATCCTGCAACAAATAAAGTCCTGTGCTCCTATGACTACAGAAACATTGAAGGCTTTGTTGATATTACTGGCTATCAGGGAGGCTTCTGTATCCTTTATGGAGGATTTAGTAGATTGGTGAGTATTAAAACAAAATACTTTGGTATGGTTCTTAGGATGTTTATAGCTGCATATTTAATAATGAAGGTTCAACATAGTTTGAGTGTACAAGTGCATCTTTGGGACCCTGCTGGGGAACCTCAAGGCTTATGGACAGATTTCAAAAGGCAATTAGTTAAAATATTTGAAAACCATGTGTGAGTTGGGTTTTGTTGGGTTTTTTTGTTGTTTTGTTTGTTTAAGAACTGCAGAGCATAAAATATCTAGTTTTTTAGGGTAATGAATATGTATGTAATGTGGACATTGGAGTTTCCTGTCATTTCTCAAAGTTACAGAAGTGACAGGCAGTGTGTCACTAATCTACCTAACTGATGGAGGGATTCTATTCAGAAATAGATTAATCAGTGGTGCTGTTGCCTCTTGTGATCTGATAATCAGAGCTTTATTTGGGAAATACTGCAGTGTGATGTTGGTTTTAAAATCTTTAAAGGGTTTCTGTGTACTGTACTGCAAGCAGCTGAAAAGGATCTTTACATTAGTAACCATGAATTATTTCCTAAATATAGCTACCTCAGTCACTACTAACAAAATTGGACTGCTGCCTAGATCAGGGTTTCCACGTCTTTTGTACTACTGCATGCTTTTCTCATGCATAAAACTAGCAATATATACTTCATCCTCTAGAGCTGCTCTAAGCTTGCCTAGCAAGGGTGGATAGCAGTCCTTGCAAATAGCAGCTGGGGCTACCACTGTGGTTCTCCTGCTCCTCTTGCCAGACTGTCAGGGTCTATTGCCCAACTTTCACTGTAATGGCATGCTAATGTGTAGTAGGGTATCCTTTAGGAATAGCTGCTATAGATTTTTTCCTTAAAGGCAAATGTAAACTTAATAATGGATCTTCTGTGTAATAAATACCTCTATACAATGCACTTAGCAAAGGCAAGCCAAGCTGCTGTGAACATTCTCCACTGTTGGATATATCGTGGAGAATTATTTACAGAACTCTGATTTCTTCAGCTGTGCTGTATTTGTCACTTTTTTTTTTCTTGTTGAAATTTGCAGCACCTGTTTGCATCTGAGCAGAGGGAGGAAATTATCAAGAGTGCAATAGAGCATGCTGGCAACTTCATAGGTATCTCTCTGCGAATAAGGAAAGAATCCCTAGAATTTGAGCAGTACTTGAATCTTCGCTTTGGAAAATACAGCAATGATGAATCTATAACATCTTTAGCAGAGTTTGTTGTTCAAAAAATAACACCTAGACACTTGGTAAGGGCATCAAACTTGAACGTATTCGGTTCCTCTAAGATGCTAAGTATTCTCTTTCCTAACATGCCTCTGTTGTTTTATAAGGAACCTGTGAAAAGGGTGCTAGCTCTTACGGAAGCTTGCTTAGTTGAGCGGGATCCAGCTACCTATAACATTGCGACTTTGAAACCTTTAGGCGAGGTAAGAGGCATCCTTTTGCAATACCACTTCTTCAAATAGAAGCACTAAAAGATAAGGATTTGTTAGTATATGTAAGACAGACTTAATTTGTAGACTAGCTAAATAACAGTGCTTCATGAATGTGATCCTTGTCCCTTATTTTCAGGTATTTGCAATAGTATGTGACTGTGAAAACCCACAACTTTTCACCATTGAATTTATCAAAGGACAAATTCGGAAGTACTCTTCAACAGAAAGGTAACTGGATCTCCTGTGGGTTATAAATTCAAATGGAAGTTGCCACTGTAGTGCTTCTAGTTTCTCAGCTTCCATGAACTCTGACCATTGGAGGTGTTAACTCAAAGCCTTCCTATTCTAGCAGTCTGCCACTTACAAATGAAGATTTGTTACAGGAACTAAATCTCTCCCATTTACCTTCCTTCCGACTTTGAGCAAATCTGTCCAGAAGTTTTCTGATAAACATGGAAGGGTGTTGGATGGTTAGATACAGCCTGTTTCTCCTAAGCAATATTGTTCTGTGTATGCTGTACTCGGATAAGGAGTATATCTGAGACAAGGAAAGAAAGCACAGTTCAAGTGATACAGAAATGTGAAGGCTGTGAACCCTTTGAGCTCTCTGTTTGAGACAGTCTTAGTTGATTCTATTTAAAACAACCAACAGCATAGTCCCTGAATGCACTTGCAGTTGTAATACAGTCTAATCCTGCTAAGTGAGGTTTTGCAGAAAGCACAGGGATGAATTGGCTCGCAACATGTGTAACTCATTAACAGATAATCTAGAATTGATCCCATTAGTGAAAGGCTGCAGCTGGCTATACTGGATGTAAGTCAGCTCTCTTCTTAGAGTGAATAAAGGAACACTTCTTCCACAGGTGTAGCTGTTGGCACTAGTGTTAGTAAGAGATTCCAAGTATTGCTGCCTTTCATTCTATGTTTGAATATTTTTTCCCCATTTTTCTTATAACTTGGTTCTTTGGCATCATTTCTCTGATATAAATTGTATTTGTGTGTCTTTGTCCCAACCCAGAGATTCTCTCCTGGCTAGCTTGTTGGATGGAGTTAGAGCTTCTGGTAATAGAGATGTCTGTGTGAAAATGACCTCCACACACAAAGGCCAGCGTTGGGGATTACTCAGTATGCCTGTAGATGAAGAAGTAGAAAGCCTTCATCTTAGGTTTTTGGCTACTCCTCCAAGTAAGCTAATGCTTCTTATATGGGTTTATAGTGCTCTTTAGAGCATCCAGATATTTAGTCAGGTACTGTGCACTTAACTGTTGTTATGTCTTCTTACAGATGGTAACTTTGCAGATGCTGTGTTCAGATTCAATGCTAACATTTCCTACAGTGGAGTACTACATGCAGTTACACAAGATGTAAGAATAAATCCTCTACTCATCATTTTAAGATGTTTTTAATGCATAAAGAAATAAATGATTGTTATTTTTTTAACCAGGGGCTGTTCTCAGAAAACAAGGAGAAACTCATTAATAATGCCATAACAGCATTGCTCTCCCAAGAGGGAGATATTGCAGCATCTAATGCAGAGCTTGAAAGCCAATTCCAAGCAGTAAGACGACTAGTGGCTTCAAAAGCAGGCTTCCTTGCCTTTACTCAGCTTCCAAAGTAAGTGATAAGTCTCTTCAAGCTTGGAAGTAGTAGGTGAAAACTTCTTGAGCTTTTGTTAATAAATTATCTCTAAAACTGAGAAATGGAGTTAGGACTCACTTCTGAAAAAGACTGGAAGACTCTGTACACAATTGCATTCAGTAGTGCGAGTCTGTCACCAGGCTTTAATGCAAATTGAGAATCCCAAGTAATCATTGGCAAGTAAAGCTGATTCTTCCTTTGATGAATACTCTGTCTTGAGTCAAATATGGTTTAATGTTTTTCCGAGTGGTAAAACTTCTAAAATGTACCTTCATCTGTCCTTGAAATAGGCAGTTCTTAGTACTTGAAGTATGTTGATGTTATTGCTATCCTCAGCTCAACACAAGCTAAGACAGTGTTGGGAAGCTGTTTGCTTCTGCAGTAAGTACAGGCTGCTTGGAGCTTGTGTCTTAATTAAATAGCATAAGAAAGCAGAAAAACTGTCTGTTCTGAAAATGAAAAATTCTTGGAAATATTTCTGACTAGAGACTATGGAACAACTGAATGATGTGAAGAGTACAAAAGCACTTAGTGTGAGACCTTTATTAAGTTCTGTTTCTCTGTAAATAGTATCCTGTAACTACAGAAATATGTCTCTATTTTGGTGAATGTGCTTGGCATATTGTTAATACTGTAGTAACTACTAAAGTTTTCCTACCAAGGAATCTCAAATTTATGAAAATACAAAGGTACTGACTTGCTGAATGCAATGGGAATAGGCCCCTTTTGGTCACCGACTACACTTTTTATCTAAAATTAAGATTGCTATTTCCTTTCTAATCTTGGTGGTTTTTCTTTTCTCTCAAAAGATTTCGAGAACGATTAGGAGTGAAGGTTGTGAAAGCCCTCAAAAGGAACAATGATGGTGTAACCCACGCTGCTATTGACATGCTTTGTGCTCTTATGTGTGTAAGTATTAAGTTTCAGATTCTTTCACTTCAGGCTACTGAAAGATGTAGAAATAGGGACTGCCCTTCAACCTGCAGTGTGTTCAGACATGAAATAACTTGTTGTACAGTGATTTCCTGCTGAACTTGAAGTAGGATGTGCTTTTTATGTTCAGAGGGTGGCTTTTGGATTACAGCTGTTAAAAACTGAGGGTTGAAATGTGACTGCATATAAATAATTTTTTTTTATAGCCCATGCATGATGACTATGACTTGAGGCAGGAGCAGTTGAACAAAGCTTCCCTTCTTTCTTCAAAGAAGTTCCTAGAAAATCTACTAGAGAAATTCAATTCCCATGTGGTAAGTCAAATATTGAAAACAGGTAGCTTCTTTAAGTGCTTTTTTTAATTACTATGAAAATGTTGTTGTCCTACTTGGATGTATCTTTGAATGCATTTGCACCTGCAATTGAAGCACAGAAAATACAGATGTGTCTGGCTCTGAAGTTTATCTAATTATGTTTGGATCTTGACAGGTTAGAATGTAGCTGTCTGTGCTGCAGAACTTTAATGTCCTGCAACAAATGTTTGCATGTTTAGTATGGAAGCTGGTTGTTTCTTTTAACTAAAAGGATAGTGTAAACTCGGATTTGTGGGATTCAACTAGAAAAAGTAGTTTGTAGCACACCATTATACGAGTCATGAGTGTCTGATATGCTTTAGCCAATACTTTACCAGGGTATTGCCATACTCAGAGTAATGGCATATTCTAAACTTGTAGTTTTTGCTTGCAGCCTATTTCATGGTACGACAGGGAAGAGCATCTTCAGCATCATGAATACTCTTGGACAGGGGAGAAATGCTGTATCTGTATTACATACCTGTCTTCCTAATTTCAGGATCATGGGACAGGTGCCCTAGTAATTAGTTCACTTCTGGACTTCCTGACATTTGCCCTATGTGCTCCATATAGTGAGACTACTGAGGGGCAGCAGTTTGACATGTTGTTGGAAATGGTGGCATCTAATGGAAGAACACTATTTAAGCTCTTTCAGGTAAGACTTTTTTACTATTATTATAGACTTTAGGTAGTCAGTGAACACGAAATTTTTCTTGCTCTCCCGAAAGATGGATTTGTCTACTGTTCAGCTGGTTAATGTCCCTAAACATTTTCTACCTTGGCAAATTTCTTAATGACCTATTGCTGCCTTCAGATATCAGATTGGGGTGGTTATTTTATAGTAAGTGGTATGGCAAATCATTGTAGAATAGACTGTCTAAGACTGGTTTCTAAAAACACTTAAAAATACCGGTTAAACATTAAGCTAATTCAGCAGATGCACAGATCTTCCTCTCTTTGGAGTATCTTCTGCCATTTTGTTTTTCTCTCAGTAAATGAGTTAAGAGTTAAAAAACAAGAGTAACATCCTATTCAGTAGTAAACCTGTAAGAATTCTAGGATTATTAGCTAAAATGTCATGCCTTTTTGCTGTAAAAACAGTAGGCTCTTTTGCTTTTTGGTTAGTGTCAGCTTGTGTCAGACAGTTTCCTCAGTGTTATTGCAGCTTCTCTGATATATACTACTGTTCAGTTCTGCGAAATCTGTCTGGGAGTTGCATGAGAGATTCTTGTTTAAAGGTTTAGGGTAGGAGCTCTTCTTGAGGCAAGCTTTTACAAAACTGAAAAACTAACTTTTATCCAGAATTGGAGGTAGACCAGCCATGTAGATGAGTGAAGGAAACTGAATCATGGATGATCTAATCTTCCGTTTTTGCGCTTGAATAATTATTTTGTCAACGTTCTGTTTTAGCACCCTTCCATGGCAATTGTGAAAGGAGCAGGTTTGGTAATGAAGGCAATAATAGAGGTGAGATTTTATCAATGTTAGCTGGGATAGCATGCTAAATATGTATTGTCTATTTTGGAAGTGCAATTGCTTACCAGTAAAAGTTGGTTATATTAGCTTCTCAAGATAGGGAGTGGGGAGGGGGAAGTGGGAAAGCAAGGAACAGAACACCTGTTTAATTGTGAGTGGTTTAATATAGCAACTTGCTTTATCTTACGTTTGGGGTTTGGAAAGCATGTGAGTTGGGACATAAGGTGTAGTGCCTTGCATGTTTTCATACTGCAGTCGAGATTTGGCTGTTAATGTTGTATTAGCTCACATACCTCAGAGCCACCAGACTTGTCCTGCATGTTAGAGGGTGTCTCCAGGAGGAGAGGCCATATTTTCTGGGATGCATTGCCAGATGGAATGGGACTGGGATTAGCAGGCAGTAGTGTCCCAGAGCAGACTAGTGGTGTCAACCTCTGTTCTTGCTTTGGCTTTGTTGATTTCCATACCACATAATGTATGGAACCAGTCCATACTTCTGAAGGGCTGCTCGTGATTGTTGCAGGGTGACCTTGCTTAACTGACTCTTGACACTTCCTGTGTTGAAATTCAGGGCTTAAGTTAGTGCCTCATTGTATCACAATGGCTTATGCATCTGAAATCCATCTAATACTTTCTTGGAATGGAAGTGAATGAACACTTGACATAGAGGTATTATAAATCTGCAAGTTTCCATTGATAAGCCTGACAACAATAGCTAAAAGTTGCTATGCTGTTTATTGAAAGTCCTATCACTTGAATTATAGTGGGACTTAGACAAATAAAAATGCAACAAAAGGGTTTTTGTATTCATTGCAACTAATGTATCTTGACTGAGTGACAGTCTTATCCATGTGGCTGTCTAAACTGAACAGCAGCTATTAATCTTAAATGGTTACTGTTGACAAGAGTCAAGCAACAAGCAATTATATGTGGCTCTTACTTTCTGTTTAACCCTAATTTACTCTTGCAGTGTGGAAATGTTACTTGTACTACCAACCTCCTGATCTATGATGGGAAACATGCATCTTACCCTTTTCAGTGACTGTCCTCATAGATGTATCTATCAATTATCTGGTCCATGGCTTTACTACAGCTTTGAGCAGTTGCTGTGGAGAGCTTCCACTTAAAAAAATCATACTCTAGCTTCTGTTTTTTTAATATTAGTTGGTATAATTGATGGTCAAGAAGGCCTTGGAACTGTAGACTAGGATAAAAGCAGCTTAATAAAGGTTCTTTCTTTAGTAATCATCTTGCCCTGTTTCCAAAGGAAGGAGACAAAGAGATTGCTACCAAAATGCAAGATCTTGCCCTCAGTGAAGGTGCCTTACCTCGTCACTTGCACACTGCTATGTTTACAATAAGCACAGATCAAAGGATGCTTACAAATAGGTATGTCTGTCTCACTTGATATATCATGTTTTAAAAAAACTAAGTAATGGCCTAGCTAACATTAGAAGCACTGGGAGGCGAGGGAAGAAAACTTGAAGGTTTTTAGGAGAGTATTTTCCTCAGATTCTGGTTATGTTTAGAGCAAGCTACGCTGAGACTGCAGCTACTTAATAAACCCTTGAATATTTTTTGGCCAAAGTGGACTTGGGTTGGTTACTCGTTAAAGGTTCAAGTTCTGATTTATTTTTTACTTTTTTTAAATGAAGAGATTCAGGGAAAGAAAAGACAAGTAGAATGTTTGGAACTTCTAAAAAGTTTCAGCTATATAAAAGCTGGTGTGCACATCTCAGGCATCTTGCATGCAGGTAGAGTTACCCATCCTATCTGGGAGAGAAGTCTCCTCAGGGAAATCATTCCCTGAACAAAACAGTCAGTAGAACTTGTGAGCATGAGCTCTGAGAGTATGCTGGGGAGGATGAGTGATGATTTAATTGTTTCCACCCAAATACAAGATTATTGAAGCTTTCGCAGTGCATTCCTGACATGCTTAGAGTTGCTAGGGAATGTAAGGACAAGTGGAACTTAATGCCACTGTATGTCAGGCAGGAAAGAGTGTGAAACCATCTGTCTTACTAGTCCTGTTTAGTGCAACTGCTTATGGTTTGCTTATAAGCAATGCTTTGGTTCAGTGCAGTAGAACCCTAGTGACAAATGTTGGCAGAAAGTGCCATTTGGCATAGAAGGCAGGCTCCCAGAAAGGCTCTTCTAACCAATAACTGGTATTAAGAACTTTAGGTAGAGCAAGTAGTGGTTCTTGATGGTTTCTAGACTCTTAACTTTAGCTGTAACTTAAGGTTGACTGGATAAATTTACACTTGATTATTAGATGTTTCTGCTCTATTGCTCAAGTGTTCTTTGAGGTCTAGATCAGAAAGCATGTGCTGCTACTGTTCACTAACTTCACTGAAACTTCTAAAGACCACACTTTAAAAGCATGCCAAGCATATACTTGAACAATATAATGCTTTGTGCTCTTACTCACTCAAGAGCACGAAGCTCTTGCTCATCTTCATTTCATCAGCATGGTAAGGGTGACAGTTTAGTGGTTTAAAAATCTGTTAAA
This sequence comes from Manacus candei, assembly GCF_025592945.1. NCBI lineage: Eukaryota > Metazoa > Chordata > Aves > Passeriformes > Pipridae > Manacus > Manacus candei. The sequence continues at coordinate 2,994,141 of NW_026138074.1, read as the reverse complement.
ATACTAACTTGCAGCTTGTTAATTTCAATGGCTTTTTCAGGCAGTTAAGTAGACATTTGGTTGGCCTCTGGACAGCTGAGAACAAAACTGCTATGAACTTGTTGAAACGTATTTTGGTGAGTAAAAATGGGATATGGAGTAACGAAAGAGTAAAATCTGAGAGCCAGTGGTACCAAAAAACTTAGGGCAGTCTATATAGTAAGCAGATCCCCTTTCCCCTTCAAGGGGGTAGTCTTACTGGGGAGACCAGCAGTCTGGCATCTGATATGTAAAGGATATTGATGTCTAGTTCAAAGCATATCGGACTCTAAAAGTCTTCTGTTACTTTCTTGCTGCTTTTTAAAATAGTGTATGACACAAAACTTAAAAATAAGGTGTCTGACTTCTTTTTTTTAATTAAAAGTACAAAAATGTGGGAGACATTGTAAACATATCTCTAATGCATATAGTGTTAATAATAAATTAAGTCAACAGTTCTGTTAATGCTTTCATGCCTGTCCAACTTTGTTTGCTTGTAACATGGATAAATTTGTTTTCTGGTAGTTATGTTCTTAAACCTTTACAGCCTCCTAAAAGGTTCTTGCTAAAGTTACTTCAGTAAGTACTCAAGTTACTTCTGCCTCTTACTACTCTTCGTCTTAGGCTAGAAATGGGTTCCAGGGAGAACATAGAGTATGCAAAGTGAAGTTAGTTCAAAGAATAGTGTTGTAATCTGGGAAATTACTAACTTTTAGTTTCAAAATAGCAGTTCCTTCATTTTTGGCAGTGCAAACTGTCCTGATCTTGATTACTCTCTTAGGGAAAGGTTAGTCAAATAGGACTGTCTCATCTCTAATGTTACATGTAACATTTAGTCCATATTAGAGGATATGGATGGATTCTAGTGTTATTCATTCCCCTCAGTATTGCTGTGGGATCAATTCTTCTTCCTGCATTCTTTAGCTGCATTTAGTGCTGCTTTAAGAAACAGGATGTAGGCCTCTCTGAATGATTCTGTTGAGGATGGTGGCATTTTACTAATAAGAGCAAAAAAATGCTGTAGATTTACATACTTGCTTCAGGGTAGTATACAAATTCTGTTTTGAAATCTTTAATTTAAAGAAATAATCTTGTTGCCTAATGTGATGGTTGCTGTTCATTAGCCACATGTGTGTTTACACTGTTTTTAAATGTTTTTAGCCACCAGGTTTGCTGGCGTACCTTGACAGCGCTGATCCTGTTCCTGAAAAAGATGCTGATAGGATGCATGTTAGAGATAACTTAAAAATTGCAACTGTAAGTAAATGTAGTTGTCTTACCTATGCCATATGTAGATGTACAGTCTTAGTGACTCTAATACAGACACTTTGTTGCATTGACCTGCATCAAAGATGTTGATAAATCCACAACTGTAAGGAATTAATTGTTCTATTCTGCAGGATCAGTACGGCAAGTTTAATAAAGTGCCAGAGTGGCAGAGACTGGCTGGAAAAGCTGCAAAGGAAGTTGAAAAATTTGCCAAAGAGAAAGTGGATCTAGTCTTGATGCACTGGAGAGATCGAATGGGCATAGCTCAGAAAGAGGTAAAAGTATTTGAAACTATTTGTTACAGTAACTTGATTGAGTGTGGAGAGGGACACACACTCAGCTGGTGAACAAAACTCTCTACCTCTTATTACTCTTCATCTTAGGTTAGAAATGGGTTCCAGGGAGAACATAAAGCATGCAAATTTATTCCTTCAGGATATGTATTAAGCTTTAGCTAACCTTATCAAACTAAAATGCAGCCTATGTGCATTTCTTCTAAGTTAACTATACAGAAGAGGAAATTCCTTGAAACATGGCAAAATTGTACATTTAAAAGAAACTCTGAATATTCTTTGCATTCAAAATTATGTACTTTGTTACTGATATTTTAATTACGGAACCTACTTAAAGAATCATAAACTCGTAGAATGGCCTGGCTTGGAAGAGACCTTAAGAATCATCTAGTTCCAACCCTCCTCCTGTGGACAGGGACACCAGGTTAGGATTCCCTTGGCTATAGGTATCACAGTGCTTAAATGGCAACACAAGACTGTACGTAAAGTCACAATTAAGACAGAAGTGATAAGTAACTGTTTTGATCTGATATTATAAGAGGATAGCTTATAACTGCTTGAGTTCTTACTGTTGGTCTTCTTTTTCCTTGACTTTTATTGCTGTGTTCTATATGACAAACTCTTTGAATTATGAGGTATTTCCCTTAACTTTCTTTATTATCTTGATTAAGCTTGTTTTTATGCATTCTGGAAATGAAATAATCTATTGTATGTGCAAGGAAGGATGAAAAGCACAATGCCTGTCTTTTTTATATAATCTGATGTAACAATAAGCTTTAATTTAGGGAAACCTTAACTTGGTAAAATCTAGCTGAAGTTTGATGCAGACTGTGGTGCACAATTTTGACAGGTAATATTTATGGAATAATGCTGAACTAGGAGAAATGGAGAAATGTGAAAAACAGTGGTGAAAGATCAAATTGCGCTTTGAACATCTTGTCTAGATACTGAGTTTAAACAGTCATTTTTCTATGTGTAGTTCTGAGTTGTATCATTTCACAGTAAATGTGTGCAAGTGTAGCTTGGAAAAGGTAGCAGCAAGTTTGATGTTACCAGTTTAAATTACTTTAGTGGCTGTGGCTTGTTAAATGTACTTTTTCTTTTTCTTCCAACTTTTCATCACAATCAGGACAGAAACAATATGGTGAGTCTATATGTCTCTGCCACTTGTGTGGATTCTGTTGCTTGGACCTTCTACTTGCATGTGGTACCTCATGTAGAGTATAACATTGATTTCATGCTTCATCAAAATAGGGAACCTTTCACTGACCAAGTCAGGTTTGCATTTTATTTCTGTGACTTGCTCTAGTTACTTCCTTTCAAGAGCAAAACATTCTTCTTGTGAGTTTTCCTCTCAATCAGCTTTGGAGCTGATGAATGCTTATGGTGATGAGAACTAAGCTTTTCTCAGGGATAACTTGCTTCTAAACAAATGATTTGTTAAACAGCTGAAAGTTTCTCTGGCATGACTTAACCTGGTGTAAATAACACTTGTGCAAGTCTGTTGCTACTACTTATTAGAAAAGGAGACATTATTAATGAGGATTAACTTAGTGTGGCTTTTGAAGGAGTGTAAAAAAACCCAGCTTTCTATTTTAAAAGAGGAAAATGTGGAGTATGTGCTTCTACTAACTTGTTAAATTTGGTTCTTTTGCAGAACATGATTCAAAAGCCAGTGATATTAAGGAAACGACGCCAGAGAATAAAAATAGAGGCAAACTGGGATCTCTTCTATTACAGGTGAAAATACTAAAGTTAATATGATGGTCTCAGGTACAAGTTATTAGCTGACTGGATATTTTTGTTAGTATCTTCCGAGTTGCTGTGACTTTCCCAATATCTGCCTTCCTTGAAGCAGTGCAAGTGTTTTGTAACAGCTACTTATTAAAAAAAAAAAAAAATCCTAAGTTATGCTTAAGGATTTAGCTTCTCTTTAGGAAAGGGAGGAATTTAGAAAGCTTTTCAAATGTTATCAAACTACATCATTTTTTCCCTTGAGCCAAAAGGTAAATAACAAACTGCAGGTGTGGATCTAAATGATGTTGAAAGCCAAGCAAAATAGCACTGGAAAGCATTGTAGTTTGTTGGTGCTTCAACCTGTAAGCTACTCAAGATGTTTTAACTTTAATTGGAACAAACATGAGTTTAAGGCAGCGAAAGAGAAAGCAGCACATGGATGCTGAATTTCAAATAGTGCCACAGGTCCTAAATGCAGCTTGCTTACCTGTGAGCTCTTACAGCTGTCAGAGTTTACAAGGGAGGGGCTTCCATCTGAAAAGATATATCACTTTGGCTAGGGATGTGGTGTTTTTTAAGCGTGCTAATAAATCTTGACTGTTCAACAAACTATGAAAACAAGCTTGGGGAAATTCCATAAACTTAACTACTCCATTCAGTGAATGATGTTTTTAAATGTCAAATATAGTGTTGCATGAAAGAACTTGGGTATTAAGTTCTCCTAAACCTTGGGTATTAAAGTGCTATTCTCAGTCAGTCTCTGGATCCAAAAGCTGTTCTGTAACTGCTGCTGAAGAATATCTACTGATTGTCTTGTGACACTTCAGGCATCGACTTCTATTTGCTTATATGAACTACTTGGTTTTTGTTGGTTTAAAATGGAATTGGTATGTGCATCTCTGCTGCCCTGTTCACTTGTAGCCCTTACTGACAGATATGGTCGATAGCTGACATATCTCCTGGTCAGCAACTATATGCAGATAACAAACTGAGCCCAAAGAGATGACACAGGTGTGCTTCAGTCTGGGCTGGCCTATGTGACTATGAAAACATGCTACAAGTGAGCGACCATAATTACTGTAACAAACCTGAGACCACTGCTCTGTGCCTTGTAATTGCTAGTGATCTTTCCTGCCTTGCTGGCTGAGTCTTTTCTGCCTTTCAGATGATGTTTTTAGGGGTTTAAACTATGTAAATTCTTTTTTAGATTTCTTCAGGATCATGCTAGATCAAACTTGATTTGGAACTTCAAAACACGGGAAGAACTGAGAGATACTCTTGAGTCTGAGATGAGAGCATTTAATATTGACAGAGAACTTGGTAGTGCTAATGTTATCTCATGGAACCATCAGGAGTTTGAGGTATATGATCTACTGTAGGACAAACTGCATATGTAAAATATGTCTACTTAAAATGTCGCTTCTCTATCTAATTACATGAGTGAATCTTGTATTGATGATCCCTGACTGCAAGCTAGGATTCTTTTGGGGTTATGGAATAAACTGCTAAGTCTTGAGTCTGTGAACAGGTACTGTTGTCCAGTACACTCTGCAAAACTGAAACCTCTTCAGACTGACAAGTGATACTGTAGAGATGAAACACTGATCAGAACCCTCAGTGTAGTCCTGCATTAAGAGAAGAGTTGGTGTTACATTGTTGTCCAGATAAGTCATACTTGGTTTTGAATGTGCTCCATCAGACTTGTTTTGGGTAGTTTCAGAAATCACTTCTTCCTGATGGCAAGTTTCTTGTCTATATTTCCTTCATGTCTCAGTGAACTGAAGTCTGTTAAATACTGCGTTGCCAAATCATGAATAGGTTATGGGACTAAAACCATGCTGCACTGTAAATTATAGATTAAGGGTACTCTGCTCACATTCTAGGAACAGCAGTATCTGAAGCCAAAATAGAAAATAGTTCTATCACACAACTACAGGTTCCTTCTTACCTTGATGCAGTAAATAGCAAAGTACAGGTTTGGATTGGTATTTCATGCACTGGCTTTTATCTTTTAAAGTTTCTATCAGGTATAGGTCAGCCACAGGATTTCTGGGTGTCACAGTGTTAACTGGGGCAGAATCGAAAGTACAGATTTAAAACTTAGTAATACAGACTTCCCACCTGCACACTGCACTCCCGTGTGGCTTATGCTACTGGAATGTATCACTAGCGTTCTTGCAGCTACAGCCCAGGACACTTTGGTGTCGGATTTAAGGGGCTTCTGTAACATGATTTTTGAACAGCTGCTGTCTCAGAGATTTGCTTTTAAATGTTTTAAATGAATACTGCTGTAAGTATTTGAACTGCATAGTGGTGAAAAGGGGTTCCCTATCAACTGTGGAACCTGTCACTTTGCCAAGGGGGGATGGTGGCTTCAGACTGCTCTGAAAGTGTACTAGTTAGCAGGATATCTTTATATCACATGCTGTGGTCAAATCTGTAGATAACTTTGTGGCCTCATGACAGTAGCCTGCAAACTATAGATAAGAAAACCTGCTGTAGAGAGTGGCTTTCGTGGCATGTTAGAGGTACCTCTAATTGAAGTGCTTACCAAATGCTTTAAACCACTGAGCATTGAGGCATATGATTAAATTTAATGTAGTTGCTCTGAAGTTAGTGATGGCTCTGATTGTGCAATTTTACTTCAGCTTCTTGATGTGTGTTCTGATGCCTCTAGGCTTTTATTAGCCAGCACAATAGCAAGTATAACTAATAATTAGGTCATGCTTGTGTTTCATACTTGTAGTAACATGGAGTGAAATACCTTGCAATGGAATAACTACTTATTAAAACTTGAGTCACTGAAATGTATTGTGTATTATCCAAGTTCAGTTAATAAAGCTAGCTGATACTAGAAGCAAGTTACTTAGAGGCTGGAAACTGGGATTTCAGTAAGATGAGAAACTTCATTTGTTCTGGGGAGCAGCATATTTGATAGGTGGCTTATATTTCATAGGTGTGTGTTTAACAGCAAACTAGCAGATTTCAGTTTTCCTCAGACTTAGGAGGGGTTACTAACCTTGTTGAGTTTTTGGATGCAATCAAGTACAGTGTTGTTATGCAAGAAAAGCTTAATGAAGGAGAAATAATATGTATTGTTAAGTAATGTGTTCTGTGTTTACAGGTAAAATATGAGTGCCTTTCTGAGGAAATAAAAATAGGGGATTATTATTTAAGATTGCTACTGGAAGAAGATGAAACTGAAGACAGTGGAGCAATCAAAAAATCGTGAGACATTATTAAAATCTTATTTCATTTCCAAGATCTGTTTGTTTTCTTTACTAAAATCTCATCTCTTCTTTAGATACGAATTCTTCAATGAACTCTACCATCGCTTCTTGCTTACCCCAAAAGTGAATATGAAATGCTTATGCCTGCAAGCATTGGCCATTGTCTATGGAAGATGTCATGAAGAAATAGGACCATTTTCTGATACTAAGTACATTGTTGGGATGTTAGAAAGGGTAAGAGTTATTTTAAATTACTGGATACAGTAGTTAACACACAACTAGTCCAACAAATGTTCAGATCCTTCAAGTTACTGTGAAACCCAAGTTTTGGGTTTACAGAATGTGAAACTGAGGCATGAATACTTTTTTCCATCCTGTCACCAGCTGTTCCTAGTATCTCCCCTTGTTTCAGTTGAAGTTTCACTAAAAAAACCTGCTGATCGTAGAGGTATTTCTAACTAGTCTCTTTAGGGCCAACAAAATGCAGATATAACTTTGGCTTGCTTTTGAAAAATGCAGAAGCTTTTTAAGAGGAGAACATTGTTCCATGTCACGTTATTTCAACTGACTTTGAGTAGTAGCAACAGCCCCAGACCTAATGAAACTGTAGCCTTAAATAGGCACACATGATGGCTTAGATTTTTAGTCTACTTTGCCTCTGAAATGTTTGTTATGTCTGACCGCTGATTTGGCTTGCAAAATACATTTCCATGCAGTCTGCAGGAGTTCTTTGCTAGCATCAGTATGGGGTTTGGATATGGCTGTTGCAAGTGAAACTGAACTCTTGCTATTTTGCCTTGAGCCTTGATAACCTCACCAGGGATGTAATATCAAAGACCCTTTCTGTCTGCTGGCTGAAAGCATTCTCTTTTTCTTATTTTTGTTTTAACTGGCTCACTGGGAATCCAAACACTGCCCGTTAGAACGCTTAGGTTTAACAGAATAGTGGGTTTGATCCAGAGCAACAACAGGGTTGAAGGGCAAGAAGGCCTTTGCTCCTCAGTGGCAGAAAGCTGCATTTATTAGCTGTGCATGAAACTGGGCACTTTAAAGTCAGCAGTTTCATTACAGGCATAAAAAAGAAATGTGGCTGTGCAGGTGCAACTGTGTTTGCTTTTCTAGTTTGTTGTATGAAATACTGAATTGTTTTCTTCTGCTGCAACAGTGCACTGACAAGCTTGAGCGGGACAGATTGATACTGTTTCTCAACAAGCTGATCCTCAATAAGGTGAGGTGGACATTACACTTAACAGTAGTTTATTGGTCTGTCAGCTGTATCAAGTGGTCTGAACTAGTCTTTCGGGGTTAACTTGAACAAAAATTCAAGTACTGAGGAAGCTTTAAAACAATTTTTATACAGCTTTCTGGGATGTGATAGTTGTTATTTACTGGTGAGAAAGCCAAAGGAAATGTGTAGATATTGTGGTAATTGTGCCATTCTGGTCACTTTAGAGAATGATTTGAACTTTTCTCATGTTCACTTCTTACTTGAATAAAACTGTTCAGTACTTATAACAACTCTTATGTAGAAAATGCTTGTGGTAACTCAGTTCATTCATTAACAGAAAAATGTGAAGGACCTTATGGATTCAAATGGAATCAGAATCCTTGTGGATCTGCTTACTCTGGCACATCTTCATACAAGCAGAGCTACAGTCCCTTTGCAGGTATGTGGCCTTTGTTTCTTACTACTCATACGCTACTCTACTAAAAGGACAGTTCTTAAAAAAATAATGGTACTTCTCACATTTACTGTAGAAATGTGATATTTACACTGTGAAGCTAATGCTATTCTTTTAAACATCAACTTTTAGAGCAATGTGATTGAGGCAGCACCTGATGCGAAGAGGGAGAGCGAGAAAGAATGGTACTTCGGCAATGCTGACAAGGAAAGGAGTGGGCCTTACAGCTTTCAAGAGGTACCTGTCAGCTTCAAACTCTCAACCTGACAAATTATTTCCATCCTGATGACTGGGTGTGTGTTTCAAACAGTGAGAGGGAGAACCATAAACAATCCTAAAGAAAATTCTCCAAGTAACTCTTTGAGTAAGGATTGAAGCTAGATAAAAGGCTTGATGTTGTGCCAAGAATCACAGCCTGTTTGGTAAGGCTGCCTATGCTTCCATGCCTCAGTAATGTTGCAACTAATCTGACAACTTTTACTTCATGATTCCATGACAGAGTTATAAACTCACTGGAATTTCATGCAACCACAGTAGCCTGCCATACAGCAGCTGAAAGCTTGCCTTGAGTGTGAGTGTCTAGGAGCAAAGGTAAGTCTGAATGCTGAATCAACTGAATTCATCTCTAATCTTGCAATAGATGCAGGAACTATGGAACAATGGAAAGCTGACTTCAAAAACACGGTGCTGGGCTCAAGGTATGGATGGCTGGCGACCATTACAGGTCATCCCTCAGCTGAAGTGGTGCTTGCTTGCCAGTGGCCAGCCTGTGTTGAATGAGACTGACCTTGCCACACTTGTCCTCAACATGCTAATCACCATGTGTGGATATTTTCCCAGCAGGTAAACAGTAATTTTCAGCAGAAGTGGTTAACTTTATCTGGCAGATGTATGAATTCATAAGTTTTATCTTTAAGCTTTTCTTAGAAAGCAGTGCATTAAGGAACTGTATTAAAGAACCTTTTACATAGTAGTGATTCTGTAGGCAAATAGAGAGTATGTAAATGAGACAGTATTAATATTGTGAAAGGGACTGCAAGAATGAATACAGAAGCTATGTGTATTTCTAATGCTCAGTGATGTAGTCTTACAGGCAAGCTCTCTTTTAACCTAAATGCATCTGCTTCGATACAGGACACTAAACTTACCAAGTCTAACAACAGACTTTGAAGTTAACAATAAAAGACAATGAGTATGGTCTCAACAACCTGATACTTATTCTTAATAAAATTGTTCATTCTTGAAAGAGAAAAGGCACATGTGTACTTACTGCTGTACTACTTGATTTTTTTTTTTTTAGGGATCAAGACAATGCTATCATAAGACCTCTACCTAGAGTGAAAAGGCTGTTGTCAGATAGTACTTGCCTTCCTCATATCACTCAGGTAAGTAACTCTTCAGAAGTGTCCCTAAATGATCTAAAGTTTTACTTATGCTACCATCTTTGCTGTGTGAATACTGTAAGTGGGGCAAACACATTAAGTCATGTCCTGCAGATCTCTGAAGAAGCAGCTGATTTCACAGGGTTTTGTTAGAAATTTCATGCCATTTCAGCCAATGTTTTATTAGGAAATATTTCCATCCTTGGAGATACTCAAAAGCCACCTGGACCTGGTCTTTGTCAACAAGCAACAGATGACCATGCTTTTGAGCAGAGGGGTTTGACAAGATAACCTCTAGAGGTCCCTCCCAACTTTAAATATTCTTTAATTCAAACTTCTTATTTTTAGGCTGAAGTATTCTTTAACTGAAATTCCTGCAGGTGGGTTGTCCCAGTACTGAATTAGTTAAAATTTCAGTTTTGGCTAAGTAACTTGGCACTAGTTGCAGCTAATGTAAATGCTTGTGTTTTGATTTCAGCTATTACTGACTTTTGACCCTATCCTTGTGGAAAAAGTTGCTGTATTGTTGTTTCATGTCATGCAAGATAACCCTCAGTTACCTCGTTTTTATCTGAGTGGAGTGTTCTTCTTCATAATGATGTACACGGGTTCCAATGTACTTCCTATTGCAAGGTGAGGAAAAAGCATAACCAAAAGTACCTCTTGACCAGTTATGCTCAGAAGGACTGCTGCTCTACATCTCTGTATGCTCAGGGGAGTGTGGCTTGCTAGAACCAACATGAAATTCTTCTTCTAGAAGAATTGCCTCCCCATGATCTAGTCACTCCCTAGAAAAGTGATTTGCTTATGATTCTTCCAGGGAGGGAATGAGAACAGGGCTGATCATACAGTTCTAGCAGTACAACTGGCCATGGCGTATTGTAGAAGATTAATTCATTGCAAGCACTAAAGAGCAGTGACACAGCCTATCTATATGCAAATGTAGCTTTTGGCAGTAGGCTGCTATTGAAAGTGGTGGAAAATCTAAAAGCCTGTTTCAGTATTGAAGCTTAAGCAGTTAAATCAGTCTGTACTGCCTGACAGATGCACTGCACATGCAGGTGGCTGTTGCAGTTCATTCCACTACTCTTCCTCTAAATGCAGTAGTTCGTGAAAAGCTGTCGTACAATTCCAGTGAAGTCTCTTGTACAGCAAAATGCATTGGGAAATCATTGCATGCTTCCATGATGAGTCTCATGAGATAGGACTGTCAGCAGTCAGTCTAAGATCACCCTCTTTCATTGCTGCAATGATGATCTTAACAGTGTGGGGAGAGGTTTGGAGGGAAAGGTTGTCGGTATCAGTATCTTTTTTGTTTGTCTGGGGAGAAAACAAGCTTTCAGGAACAAGACTTTCAAACTGAAATGATAAACATAAGGCAACACTTATAACATGAGGGTGCTTAGCTTTGTGGAGTTCCCAAACATTTAATGGACTTTGTACAGAAATTAATACAACTGTTGCTGTTACTCTTTTATCTCGAAGTAAGTGTATGAGATTTGCCAGCTGGACTATGGTGGTATGCTTATTATTCAAGGGTACTTTAAGTATCAAACAGAAAATAACTGCTGTTTCTCTTCTAGGTTTTTGAAATACACGCATACAAAACAAGCTTTCAAGTCTGAAGAAGTGAGTAGATTGCAAAAGTAACTACCTTTGTTTCCAAATAGTTTTGCAGACCACCTGTAGTTGTTTTAACTGAAATTTAAGAACTATAAGGGAAAGGGGGAAGAGTTTTTTCGATCTCAAGTTAGTTAGCAACACTGAATTTAATTACCTTTGAGATAACCATATGATCTCTTCTGCAGCCAAAAGGTCAAGATATAGTTCAAAGAAGTATACTCGGACATATTCTTCCTGAAGCAATGGTGTGTTATTTAGAAAACTATGAACCAGAAAAATTTTCTGAGATATTCCTTGGAGAATTTGACACTCCAGAAGCAATTTGGAGCAATGAAATGAGGTAACTGTTTTCTGTCAGATGACTAAATAATTCTGAACTACAGCTTATGTTGAAGAGGTCCTGTTTTTCAGAAAAGCTGGAAATACCTGGATTGCATTGTTTCTTTACTTCCTCTGTTTGCCTTCTGCAAGAGCAATGTCCTGCATTGCCCCTTTCTCCAGTCAAAGATAACGAGGGTAAGGGGGAGCAGAATTGGCAGCAGGAAGAGAAATATTTCCCTGAACATCTGACAAACATGTTTTACATCTTGATTAAGTTCCTTTTGTGAGTGGAGACTTCACTGTGGGTGTGGAGTGCTTTATACTTACTCATTTATAAGTACTTTTTTATTACCAGCACCTATTTCTGAGATATACCTCTTATATTCCAATACACTGGAATATTAGGGTCTTCCAGAAAGTAAAGAGGTATTGAGGAGGGCAGACTGTCACTTTACATTGTTTTTAATAAACTAATTTTCATGGCATTTCAGTAGCTTTGTAATAGAATAGGACAGAATCCTATTCTGAAACTACTAAGGAAAATCTTTCCAGAAGAAATCATAGAACACACCTGTACAGTGAGTGAGGACTGAGGATTGCTTGGCAGGTGTTAAACTGAGGATTGCTTGGCAGGTGTTAAACTGAACTTTGTAACTTTTAGGCGTCTTATGATAGAGAAGATTGCTGCTCATCTTGCTGACTTCACCCCTCGTCTTCAGAGCAATACAAGAGCACTCTACCAATACTGTCCCATCCCAGTTATCAACTATCCACAACTGGAAAATGAGCTGTTCTGTAATATTTATTACCTCAAGCATCTTTGTGATACACTCAGATTTCCAGACTGGCCAATTAAAGATCCAGTAAGTAAGAAGTGTTTTAGGGTTCATTTAGTTCTTGATCCTTCAGAGTCCTAAAAGTGGGATTTGTAACAAATGTTAAGGAAATCAGATGCTAGGCTTTTTGCAGCTAACTGCTTTATCCTCAATTTTGGTCCACAAGCAAACACATTAAACACTACTTTATCTTGAAGCAGCATAGTATTCTTTCCATATAACAACAGTATAAATATATCGTTCTTGTGGTGCATACTTCAAAGGCAAAATAAAGCATCCAAAAAACCTTCAGATAGTGTTTCAGTGAACCTCAACTGATTGGGGGGTGGGGAGGAAATATCACTTTGGGGTTCTTATTTGCCCATGCTGCAGAAGAAACTGAGCTAACATGGGATCAGTGCATTAACTGAATTGATGAGATCTTTTTGGTACAAGTCTGTGGACTAGATCTGTCTAAGGACCTTTATTCATGCAGCTTTGTTGCAGTTTTTTATGGTATCAAGATGTGAACTGCATGTTATTTAAGTGATTCTCCACCTTCTAATGTGACTCTTACTTAGTCATTTTCATCTTAACATACTTTTATCTTGAATAAAATTTAGGATTTATTAATAAAGTAGCATTTTATTAAAAATTATATACTGGTGTCAGCATAAATGAAACACTACTAAATTTTAATTATTTAGATTAAACTGCTGAAAGATACACTAGAAGCTTGGAAGAAGGAGGTAGAGAAGAAGCCACCTACAATGTCAATAGATGATGCTTATGAAGTTCTTAACCTACCCAAAGGACAAAGCCAGTAAGTTGTTTTCAGTATTTAAAGTTGTATAACTACTTTTATATAAACTCTATGTCCTGAACAAACTGAAGTTTCTTATCTCGGTACTTGGAACCCTTAGGGGTACCAGTTTAGTTACATGTAGCACTTTCTTTCACAGCGGAAGATGGCTTTGCTAAAAAGAAGCAAAGCTTGGAAATACAATTCCAGTGTTTGAGAGAATAATTTTAAAAGTGTTTAGATGAACTGAAACTAGGGAAAAAAGTACTTTGAGCTCTGCTGTTTTAAAGGACAAGCATTAGACTCAACTATAGTGAGCAAAAAATATGGCAGAACTTGAATATGTTGAAAGTGGAACTTATTTCTCTAATCATCCTCCCTCCGATGTATTGTCCTTTTCCATGGTGATTATATTCTTAGAATTTTTTACCTCCTGTCTTGCCATTGATTTCTGACTTCAGGCCTTTAGAAGAGAACCAATAACACTTTTTGTATTTATCCTTCAAGAACAGTGCACTTACTATAAGTCATGAAATACTGACTTTGATCACTTGCAGCTCATTTAGATTCTTCATTTAAAATACTCAGGGACTTTCAGCACCTTCTGGTTAGTATAGTAGGTACAAGAGGTATTTTAAAATACTTTGTTTCAAAAATTTCATTCTATTCTGTGGTCACATGATGACCCCTCATTCAGTGTAAGCTGGTAAAGCAGGGTTTTCAAATGGAAATAAGAGTTTTGTAATTTTCACTCAACTGCAGTTACTGTTAGTTACTCTTAGTACTGTTGTCAGAATCCAGGCTGGTTTTGCTGTGGTTGGCTTTTTTGTATGTTACTCAGTGTAATGGATGGAACTTGTTTTCTTGTAGAAATGATGAAAGCAAGATCAGGAAAGCTTATTTCAGGTTGGCTCAAAAATATCACCCAGACAAGAATCCAGAAGGCAGGGTATGTACAGCACAAATTTCTGGTGTTAATAAAATGGGGACAAATTTGACTGTTAGGTGTATTAAGAACTCTGAAATGCGCACTTGAATTTTCTTTCTTCCTTTTAAAAGCTATGCCCTAGATGAATACTAAAATACAGATTAGTGCTACTAATGAGTAATTTAACTTATGTCATTCAAAGAATATTCGGATTTATACAGTAAACTGATTTAGTCTGATCAGACCCACATATCAGAAAGCATCTTTAGAGAGTTACACCGGACCTAAATAAGATATTTGCTCCCTTTCAAAGGTGGATTGTATCCTCTACCCATTCTCACTATCAAGCTTTCATCATAGTATGATTGATTAAGTGTCTTGCCTATGGCAGAGTTTAGGAGACAAAAGAAAACTGATATGTGAACTAGTGTTTGGAGTATTTTCTGAAGTGTAGTGAGGCAATAAAACTAGTGTTGTGGCTTATAATTCTAAATGCTTTATTTTACCTGTGTCTAAACTGATGCTTCAGTAATCTAGAGGGTTCTTTATACCTCTTATGACTATTCCTCTTTTTTTGCAGGATATGTTTGAAAAAGTTAATAAAGCATATGAGTTTCTATGCACAAAATCTGCCAAGGTGATAGATGGACCAGATCCAGAAAACATAATTTTGATCTTGAAAACTCAAAGCATCCTCTTCAACAGGCATAAGGAAGGTAAGCATGCTGCCTCAGAAGAGGGTTTTGTCTTCATTTCTTTAGTGGTCATTTCAGTAAGTTTTAATCTCCTCTGTTCCTGAGACTGTGCTTTGTTGGTCTGGTTTCTGACTTGCCACAGCATTATGTAGCTACGGTAAAGGGCTTCAAAATAGGACATTTTCTTTCATGAAGTCAATTCATCTGCAGTAAAACTTAATTCAAAAAAGCATGAATAGCTCTTTGAAGTTCTCTGCTCCAGTGCTAATCGGTTTTAATATTCCTTCATACTTAGAATTCTGTCAAGGCAGAAAAGTCCTCACTAGTACTGAGTCACCCAGATGACAGATTCTGGTTATGAGATAGTCTTATATTTAATAGCCAGATGGCTGTATTCTTGCAGGAATTCTGACCAGGGTTAGAGTCCTCTGGTGAGCTGTGCTACATTACCTCTTTCACTGCCCGACTGGGAAAGAGGGTTAGCTAGAATACCCTTACACTTAACTCTAGGTACAGTCCCAGGCTGGGAGCTACTGGCATGTTCAAGTCTTGCAGAGTCAATAGTGTTTTACTGTGTAAGTGTTGTATTATAATGGTAAATTAAGAACCTCATATGCAATCATAACTCTGTCAGTTGTGTGGAAGTAGTGACAGCATTGGTATAGACTTACATGGGTTGGCTTGCAGTTGGATCCGTATGCAAAATCAAATTGTTCTTTAGCATGACTGAAACCCAAAGCAATGAAAAATATAATTATTTAAAATATATGATTGTTGTGCCAAACTGGGTAAGGTCCTTATAGGGTTATTGTTAGTCAATCCTGGCCTAAGACAGACAGACAAAGCTATACTTCTGTTTCTCTGGAGACAGACAAGTGTCATTGGGAAGGCTCTTGAGTTTGGGGGCTTAATGAACTGAAGGCTCCATTTAAGTCTTTTTGGTCTTAAATGAGTTCTTTCTATGAAGCTCTGTCAGCTTCTAGCATGAACAGTTTTATGTGACAAGGAGTCAGGTTGTGTGAGCTGCTCAGTGTTGCTCCAGTTTTCCCAGATGTTGGCTTTTTTTCATTCCTAGTCCTTACATATCTGATATGTCTTCAACTGATAATTTTGTGGTGGTTTAAATTGCTTAGGCTGTGCCTACATGGAAGCTTTGACTTTTTTTTGTCTTTCAGATTTGAAACCTTACAAGTATGCAGGCTATCCTATGCTGATAAAAACTATTACCATTGAAACATCAGATGACCTTTTATTTTCCAAAGAATCTCCTCTGTTGCCTGCTGCTACAGAACTTGCTTACCATACTGTCAGTTGTTCAGCATTAAATGCAGAAGAACTGAGGAGAGAAAATGGAATTGAGGTAAATGCAAAGAAACGTGTTGAAATGCTTTTTTTTTCTCTTTAGTTTAACTTTTCCACGGCTAAAAATCCTAGATCCTCAATGCATAGGACATCAGGTGCAATTGAGAATCACTTCTGGTCTTGAGACCTTTGTCCATTCTTATTATCTCTATTCTGGATCCAATAGGAGAAGCATCTAGCAGAATATACCCCTTTCTGAACCTGGGCTTGTCTGTTGAACTGTGAATAAGCAAGCTACATATGATGTTTCTCTACGCCTTTACAAAACACTACTGAGAGCTGCTGCATTCTGTATGTGAAAGAACTGATAAATGTGAGCAAGTCACTCAAGCAGAAGGGCTTTTCATTGCACATATTACAGTATTAGAACCATTTAGGTTGGAAAAGACCTTTAAGATAATTGAGTCCAACTGTTAGTCCCAACACTGCCAGGTCCCACTAAATCATGTTGCTAAGTGCCATGTCTACGTGTCTATTTAAATACCTTCAGGGATGGTGACTCACTCACTTCCCTGTGCAGCCTGTCCCAATGCTTGACAACCCTTTTGGTGAAGAAATTTTTCCTAATAGCTAAGCTAAACCTCCCCTGGTGCAACTGGAGGCCATTTCCTCTTGTCCTATCTCTTGTTACTTGGGAAAGAGACAAGCCCCTACCCCTTGCTACAACCTTCTTTCAGGTACTTGTAGAGAGTGATAAGGTCCCCCTGAACCTCGTTTTCTTCAAGCTAAACAAACCCAACTCCTCTTTATCAGACTTGTGCTGCAGACCCTTCACCGGCTTCGTTGCCCTTCTCTGGGCGTGCTTCAATGCCCTTCTTCTGTGAGGAGCCCAGAACTGGACACAATACTTGAGGTGCAGCATCACCAGTGCCAAGTACAGGGTGGTAATCACTTCTAGTCCTGCTGCCAACTCTGTTTTTTGATACAGGCCAGGATGCCATTGGCCTTCTTGGCCACTGGGGCACACTGCTGGCTCACATTCAGCCAGCTGTTGACCAGCACCCCCAGGTCCTTTTCTACCAGGCTGCTTTTCAGCCAGTCTTCCCCAAGGCTGTAGCATTGAATGGGGTGATGGTGACCCAAGTGCAGGACCTGGTACTTGGCCTCGTTGAACTGCATACTCTTGGCCTTGACCCATTGATCCAGCCTGTCCAGATCCCTCTGTAGAGGCTTTTTACCCTCCAGCAGACCAACAGTCCCACACAACTTAGTATCATCTGCAAACTGACTGAGGTATTACCTCACATGTGAGAAGGCTGTCAGCTCTAAAGCACCAGAGGTTAATACCAGCACTTGCAAGGAATTTTACCCCTACAAACCATTTGAGCAAGCAGCAGATTTTTGTCAAATGTTTCCCTTCAGCCATTAAAAATGAGTTTACTAACTAATGTTTTACTTCTGCCAGCTTTTATCTCCTTTTTTTTGTGACTCAACTTATGCATCATCCAATCCTCACAGGTATTGCAAGAAGCATTTAATCGTTGTGTAGCAGTCTTGACACGGTCTAGTAAACCAGATGATATGTCTGTACAGGTAAGTTGCAGCAGTTGTAAATGATTATATAGTCTTCTGAGAAGCTGATACATTATAGTATATGTATAAAATGATAATAAATATAAGTGTGTATATATATACATAATATAAAATATTGATATAGTAGTATATATATTGACAATAGGATTGTAAACTTGCATTTTCCTCTACTTGTAACCAATAAAATGCTGCTTTTTGTAGGTATGTGGATACATTAGTAAGTGTTACAGTGTAGCAGCTCAGTTTGAGGACTGCAGAGAGAAGATTACAGAAATGCCTAACATAATTAAGGACCTCTGTAGACTACTGTATTATGGCAAGGTAAGCGCTCCTTTCTTTTGCCTAAATGGGTGTTGAACTGTCAAATGTTTAGGGGAATATTCTACTTTTAAAGGAGATAAGACAATCATAGAATGGCCTGAGTTCTAAGGGACCTTAAAGATCATGTAATTCCACCCCCGCTGCCATGTTCAGGGACACTTTTCACTAGACTAGGTTGTTCAGAGCTCTATCCAGCCTGGCCTTGAACAGGGATGGGGCATCTCAGGCTTCTCAGGGAAACCTGTCCCAGTGCCTCACCACCCTCACAGTAAAGAATTTCTTCCTAGTATCTGATGTAAACCTATTCTTCTTCAGTTTGAATCCATTCCCCCTTGTCCTGTCACTACATGCCCTTGTAAATAGTCTCTCCATCTTTCTTCATAGGCTCTGTTCAGGTACTGGGAGGCTGCAAAGCCCCAGAACCTTCTCCTTTCCAGGCCGAACAAACCCAGTTCTCTCAGCCTTTCCTCGTAGTTGCACTGACCAATCAACCCTTCTGAAAGATCCCAGCCAATCATGAGGAGATACAGAACTCCACTGCCTTGTTCTCAGCGCTTGCATTGGAATCTATTTAGTGGGCTTAAAATGCAATCACTGTAAAGATTCAGCCTTTTAACTGACACATCTAGCTGCTTGGTTTACTGTGCTAAATCAGGAGATAATGCTCATTTCTAATAATGTGAAATAACTATTTGAGTACTCCTCCCTTTGAAAGATGCTGACTAATTAGCCATGTTGGTGGTTACCAGACACTGCAGATGTTACCTGTACTTCAGTTTTCTTCTCTCTGCTGCCTGGATAGTACTCTAGGATCAGCTAGTTTTGGCTTTAAATCTTTGGCAAGGGAACCAGTTGGCACTCTTTGGTTACAAGTACTAAGGCAAACTTCTTTTTTCTCCCTCAGACCATACCACGAGTAGCTGCTTTAGGAGTAGAGTGCGTTAGCTCTTTTGCCTTAGATTACTGGCTACAAACACACTTATTTCAAGCTGGTGTTCTCTGGTACTTACTGGGTTACCTCTTCAACTATGACTATACACTGGAAGAGAGTGGGATTCAGAAAAGTGAAGATTCAAACCACCAGGTAATGTTCCCAAGATGCATGCTATCAGACACCAATGGTTGTTGCTTGCCAACTCTTACAAATAGACTTAAGTGTATTCAAATACTTATTAGGATCATTGAATTGCATGAACAGCAATGGTAACAAAGCAGTTTGGGAAAGGGATCTTTGTGTAGCGGTGTAAATACTTCTTGGGTGTTGTTTTTTGGGGGTTTGGGGTTTTTTTTAAAGAGTTCAAATATTAAAGCTGCCAAAGCCTGCGGTTTCTAATGGACTTAGTGCAAAAGATTTTTTACCAATAGCTAACAGTAGAAATGTACATTTTTGTTATCAGTCTTTTGAGGCTCAGCTGAAAGGGTTGTCTAGTGGTACTGAGAACTTATGGAAAATATCTGCTTTTTCCTCAAATGGTGACCCTCTCAGTATGACATTTCTTCCTCAGTTACTGGATGAGATGAACTTTGAACACTATTGTAGCTATAAAGTCTTGTATCACTCTCATAAAAGATTTGTTATGCTGATATTCGACTGTGTGAGCAGGAATTGTTGTCTGGTCAGAAACCAATACATTAAATAGCTTCTGTAGCTTTCAGCTCATCTTCCTGCCCCAGGTTTTCCTGCTTATCAGTGCTTATGTCTTACTGCACTTATTAAGCCAAGATAAATAGAGAATATCAGTGCTGTTCATTCTGGTGCAAAAGTGTTGAACAACCCTTTTGGTTATTCTGATAATTCTTCAGTAAGCTCTAGGTTTTCTCTAACTGTCTGTCTTTTTCAGGAGGTAGCAAATAGCCTTGCTAAGCTCAGTCTCCTGGCCTTGAGTCGCCTTGGAGGGTATCTTTCTGATGATCAAGCTACCCCTGAAAACCCAACAATCAGGAAAAGCTTGGCTGGAATGTTGACACCCTATATTGCCAGAAAACTCGCTGTGGTCAGTCCTACTGAGGTAAATGTCTGTTGGCCAAAACTTTCTCTAGTGATTTATGGAAGGAGTACCTGGTTCCTTCTAAAACACTGAACTCTCTTAGACCAACTGGATACTGAGAACAGCAGTGTGATTTTTCTTTGCAGTTGGAGTAACTGCAGGGAAAAGAAACTGCTTTGACCTCGAACACTATAGACAGGAGCAGTGCTCTATAGAATAGTATTTGCAAAACAAATATAGGGACAAAGAAGTTGAGTTAATTGTTGAAGGCTTAGATGATGGAGAGTAAAGGCTAAACTTATCTCTTTAAAGTGGTACCAAGGAAGTCATCTATAAAGAGATACTGCAGATAGTTGCTGTTCACTACCAAAAATAGATGGAGAATCTGAAGTAAATGTGGCTCAAAGCACAATAAAAAAACCCTGTAATATAGATTGTACTAGACCGAATAACTTGTACATACTGTTTTTCTAGTATGCTTTTCCAGTATGGGAAACTTCACACTTTCAATTTGGTTTTGTAATTGGTCTCATTGCTAATGAGATTGGATTAACTAACATTGTGAAACATGCTGATTACTATGCATAACGATCGAAAACTGTTGTAAATGTTGCATCATGTAAATTCCTTATTTCTTAGACTCTGAAGATGCTTAACAGTAACACAGAGAACCCCTACTTGATCTGGAACAATGGGACAAGAGCTGAACTACTTGAGTTTTTGGAATCTCAACAAGAAAGCATGATTAAGAGAGTAAGATACTTCTTACTTTAAATCCTGCTACTGTTTTTTTTTAAACTGTTTTGTGTTTTGGTACATCCCCCTGTGATGCAGCGTTATAGTTTATACAAATTTCTATTGTTGACTACTCCTAAGTCACTTTCTTCATTCAGTAGTTTTTAAAAGAAAACAAAAAACCCTAAGAGTTTGCTTGTTTATTTCTTGTTATGTTTCAATCTGAGCTTCTGACTTTTGCTGAAGCATTAAGTTTTCTGCTCAAGTATTGCCTATTTCATTATCAGTTTATAGCTTTACACTTTCTACAAGATGATTTTCTGTCTGAGCTTTTGCTGCTTATCTCTGCTTAAAGGGTGATTGTGACAAGAGCTATGGATCTGACTTTGTCTTCAGTGACCATGCAAAGGAACTTATTGTGGGAGAGATTTTTGTTAGAGTCTACAATGAGGTCCCTACCTTCCAACTAGAGGTGAGATGTAGCTAAAACCTTCCTGTTGAAACTAGTGTTTGGAATGCTGCTAATTGCTGTTTATCTGCCAGTACAGAATGGAGAAAATACAAAATCTGATGGAAATTTTCTTCAAGACCAGTATGTTATGAGACATGCCTTTACTGGAGCAGAAGAAATTTAAAGAACTAGTCTGCACTAAGATGTGCTGCTTCAGATGTCTTAATGACTTTTCTCTACAAGCTTGTTCTGCAGACACTTGAGTTGCTTCAGTAGTTCTAGGCAATGGTGATTCTGCCTAGTGGCTTTGCAGTCCATCTGTATCTATGGGCAAACATATATCTGTTGAAGTAGTGGCAGCATCTTAAGGGTATGTTTAGATAGAAATAGGATTAATGTCTTCCAGATGTTGTAGTGATTAAAGAGAAGTGTTTTCTGTCTGCCTGTCTAGAGAAAGGGAATATGTGAATTGTAGGACAAGTTATTTGGATACATTTTCTTCTACTGGGAATACTGTTGCATCACAGAGCTAAAAATGCTCTTATCTCTACTTTAAAGCTTCCTAAAGCATTTGCTGCGAGCCTTTTGGATTACGTAGGCTCACAAGCACAGTACCTTCATACGCTAATGGCAATAACACAGACTGGGAAAGTGGAGTCCAATCAACATGGAGATCGGTTACGGAGAGTTGAAATGGCCCTGGAGGCTCTGAGAAACGTGATAAAACACAACCCAGGTAGGCTTAAAATGGAACTTACTTCATATACCCTTTTGTGGACAACCTTAAAAGTTGTGGACCTCTGTAGTCTTTATCTTCCGCTGAGAAGGAAGCTTGTTTTGCTGGTTAACAGACTTTTAACACTGTTGATAAGCCATAAAGGCTTGCTTATTTTTTCCTCACCTGGAGAACGTAATCAGTAGATGTGTTTAAGTTTTGTGTGAAATTCAAGCCTTATCTATTTTCATCTCTGAATCACTAGGTTTTCACTCTAATTTGAGCCTGCTGTTGCCAGGAACACTTAAGCCTCCTGGATGGAACTTCCTGTAATCCTTCGAAGAATCTTTAACTGATTTTTTTTTTTTTTAAACTTCCTTGCATCAAAAAGAACTTCTTTGAACAGAGTACTGCATGTTAGTAAACACCTAAATGTCATTAGTGTTGAGGCCTTACTAAAGCAGGAGGAGAAAATGCTTTTGAGAGTGGGCAGCTAATATCAGCAAAAGTTTATGAGCACATACCAACATACGGACTGGAAAAGCCTAAAACAAATGATTAGGACACTCTCCAGTTCTAAAAGGAAATCATGCTACTATTGTAGCTCCTAATAATAGGTGGTTAAATTGTTCTCAGACTGGATATTCTGTGTTTACAGTTATAACCCTGAAGGCAGCTGTTACTGCTGCATATAGCAACCCTGCTCTGAGCTGGGACATTCTGAAAGGGCAAGTGAATTTGAAGACAAGTACTGATGATCAAGGATAAATAAAATGATGCAATTTATTACTTGCATTCTTACAAGAACTAGCTCAGTTACTTACTTCAGAGGGAGGAAGTATCCTCTGCTTTTGGAATATCGTTGATCTGAGACTTTGTGGAAGGTAGATTAATAGAGAGGAGTTTAAAATTTTCTAACTCTTTAGCAGATGCTGTCCTGTACGAGCTGTTACAACTATTGTGGCAGACTGTATAAAGCCATGTAGTCTTTAACACCTCTCTGTAGACCAAAATATGGGCTTGGGATGGCCTTCAGTGAGTGCTTTGGCTAACATGAAGAGTAACTTATCTTGTATCTTACAGGTTCTGAATGTGAATGCATAGGTCACTTTAAGTTGATATTCTCCCTTCTGCGTGTTCATGGAGCTGGCCTGGTGCAGCAGTTGGCTCTGGAGGTAAAAACTAAACCAACCAACCAGCAAAAATCAAATAAAACAACAACAAAACCAAAAGTACCCTAAACCACTAAACCTGTCTAGATGTTCTACACAATAACCATAAACAAACCTGATGGTGTAACTGTTAAAGTAGCATCTAAACAATATCAAGATTGGAGTTCTAAGGTGTCAGTTACTCCTCGGAGAAACAGGTGATAGCTTCTTGCCTGAGTCTTTGCTCCCTTTTTCCCTGAGGAGACAAGACAATTTGGTGGCAGGAATAAATGTTGTAAATATCAACTCTATTTGCCAGTGAAGTGACTGACTTCACCACACACTGCATTTTCTGGACAGTGTCTTAAAAGCTGGATTATAATCAAGTGTTGTTTCTGATCTTTTACAGGTAGTGAACATAGTAACAAGTAACCAAGAATGTGTTAACAACATTGCTGAGTCAATGGTTCTCTCTAACCTACTGGCACTCCTGCATTCCTTACCTTCAAGTATGTATTATATGATTCTTAAGTCTTGCAAGGTAAAGGGTTTCCAACTCAGAAATTAATTAGAATGCAGCTGGTTGAACTTACCACTTGGGTTTTAGGTTAAAACCCTAATCCTCTTTCAGGGAGGATGATTTAAAAAAATGTTCTGCGTAACTGATTTCTTGTCTTAAATGCGTGAGCTGAAACATCAGGTATTCTGATTGGGTTTGAATTGTGTAGTGTTCCACTGACTAATTATTTTAGGGAATTTAGGTAGTAAACATCTACTTATGAAGCTATGCTGTACTGGAATGTATGATTGATTTTTGACATTCCTTAACTAATTGGGTTTAGCCAGAGTAAGCTTGCAATTGTCATAAGCTTTGTTGTTTTGATACAGCTTTCTGTTAAGATCAGTTATGTTCATCTTTTATTAGTTCATAATCTGTATGACACAAAGTTTTATTTTGACAGGTCGGCAGCTTGTCCTTGAAACTTTGTATGCTTTGACATCTAGCACAAAAATAATTAAAGAGGCCATGGCAAAAGGTACAGTACTACACTGAAAGCAAATGTTTCTGCAGCACTGGATGTAAAGTAGATACTCTTTCTTCCTACTACTTGTGAGTAGAAAAAAATTTGAATGTTTTTCTAACTCTTTGTTACAGGTGCTTTAATCTATTTACTAGATATGTTTTGCAACTCCACACATCCGCAGGTCCGAGCTCAGACAGCAGAGCTCTTTGCCAAAATGACTGCAGATAAGCTGGTGGGTCCAAAGGTAAGGATAGTAACAGCTCATGTTGGAACTCCCTTTAAAGACAAGCAAAAAACCACTCTGTCTAAAATGTTCATGTATAGAACAGTCTGGCTTTTTCAAATAGTTAACCCTTAATCTGTGAGCAGACTTCTAGACGTTGTATTTTCTCTAACTGCTATAAGCAGTTTGGTTTCTATTTGTATTGACTTCAGCATTAGAGACCTAGATTTCAGACCTGTCATTGGTTATTGCTATTTGAAATGATGGCACTATTTTATTTTGTAGTGTTCTGTTGTAGCAGTTGGCAATTATAGTACTACAGATAATTGGACTTCCTGGAGTTCTCTGTGTTTCTGTCATTTAGTTTGTCCTGTCATTTAGTTTGTCTTATGATATACTAAATGTCATATGATATACTAAATGTCAATTCTGTTTATCCTTTCTAGGTTAGAATTACACTAATGAAATTTTTACCTGGAGTTTTCATGGATGCCATGAGAGACAACCCTGAAGCTGCTGTTCATATCTTTGAGGGAACTCATGAAAATCCAGAATTAATTTGGAATGACAGCTCCAGGGAGAGAGTATCAACAACAGTTCGAGAAATGATGCTTGAGTATGTGAAGACCTACTGACACAGTATATCCTTAACTGAAACATTCTTAGTGGCAATAAACCAGAGTTGCTGTAGAACTGTCAGACAAAACTCTGCTTCAGTGAAAAGAAACTTGTTCACTGTTTGTGTATTGTACCTGTAACTCAGTGATGCAAGAGCAGTCTGTGCATAATCCAGGTATTTGCTCACTGCTGTAAGAATTGGAGGGGCTTGCAATGGGAAGAAAATGGGGGTTAGAAGCTGGGATGGCTTCACAATGATGGAGGGAGACTGAGGTGTCAAGTAGGGAAGACAACTGCTTCTTTTACTGCTTGTTAAAACTTACTTTCTCTTTAAAGGCACTTTAAACTTCAGAGGGACAACCCTGACACCAACTGGAAGGTAAAAGTATACTGTTTCTGCTTTGAGTCCGTCCAGGGAGACTATAAGCCAGCTGATAATAGATGCATGGCAGGCTCTCCTGTTTAAGTACCAACAGGAATTCACTGCTGAGCTATGAACGTAACTGTTGGTAACTGAAAACATAGCTGGTTTGATGTTTTCATTACTAGTTGTACCTTGAAATTAGACACTTACTGGCAAAACCACTGCCAACATACTCTGAATTTTCAGATCATTCAAATCATTCTAAAATGCATCAAAAGTCAGCAACAAAGAATACCGGTTTGCTGGAAAAAGTCCTGTCACTACACAGCTGTAGAAAACTTGCCCTTGGTAAATGTTCATAACTTTAAGTCACCAAGTCTCAAAATATACTGTGCTTGCATCGGGTCAATAAGTGAGGTGTTTCAGTTTGTAGTATTTCCCAATAACTGTGAAAGGCCAGACATGACTTCCTCCCAACAGTGCTCTAGTTCAACATTAAACCAATTTTTAAACATATGCAGGGTAGCTATTTTGATCCAGGTGAGAACTGGAAACTTCCCTAGGGTGATGGTGAGAAACCTCCCCCTGAAGTGGGCAAGAAAGGAAGGAAAGGGCTGTTGTATCATCAGCCTTGCTGTTGGCACTTCTCTTGAACTAGGGTTTACCACTGATGCAATTGTAGGTTCAGTTACATTTTTTGAAAGAAAAGTTCACTGTAGTAGTACTGCCTGAACTGTTCCTTCTAATGTCATTTCTTACCTCATGTTCCTTCAAAATGAAGTGTTTATTGGTCTTGCCCAGCTCTGTTTCAGAAAATACAGTTAGTTAGTGACCCTGACCATGTAGAGAAACAGTTGCTACTCTCACAAATACCCTCGCCAATAACTCCTTGTACTTTGCAATTCAACAGCTGCCTGAAGACTTTGCTGTGGTGTATGGTGAGGCAGAAGGTGAACTTTCAGTGGGGGGAGTCTTCCTAAGGATTTTTATTGCCCAGCCGGCCTGGGTTTTACGGAAACCAAGAGAATTTCTCATTGCACTGTTGGAAAAGTTTACTGAACTACTGGAGAAAAATAACCCCCATGTAAGATGATTTTTCTGATTCTACTCTTTGAATTTGTTTAACAGTTTTAATCTACTAGTCTTTTAGTGTCTAACTTAGATTCTCACACTTTCTTCCCAACATGAATGGGTTTTTTCGCCTACTTTCTGATTCTTTATAAAAGCACATTGTTGATATATTGAGGCTACTTTTGAACATGAGTCAGTGCTTTTAAAGTCCCTGAAGCCCCAGAATTAGCTTAAGTTATGTCTTAGAGGCTTATTTTGCACTAGAGATGAGGCTTAACAAATTAAGTATCTTTTAATTATTTCATGACTGGCTGACTTAAGAAAATGGCACTTGTTCTACAATGTCTAAAAGTTTTCAGCTCTTGACACTTCTGTTGTCCTTCTGCAAAACTGACTTCCCACTCTAGTGTAACTTACGTGACCTACAGAAGGCTGCCACCTAACAATTAGTGTAATGGGTAGAGCAAATGTGTTACAGTTTGAATGAGAACAATGTTTAAAATTCAGTTTTTAGTCATATCATTAACTTCTCATTACTCAAACAGCGTTTAGACAGATTTGTGGTGAGGCTTGCAGGGCAGAAATTAACTTGCATGTTGAATAAAACGGAGATCCTTATTGCAAAGATGTGATAGCTGTTTGTAGGGGCATGTGGAATACACCCAGGTGTGGTGAGTCCTGCTGCACAGGCTGCAGATGTTCAGGTGGTCAGCCTGAACATCCATGCTATCATACTTCCACCAGGCAGGTTAGCACATGGATGCATGCAGAGGCTGCAGCCAGACATTGGATTCTCTAGATGCTGGAAATACTGCTTAGGAATTCCCATGTGGTCTGTGTTCATGGAACTAATGAATGTCTGCCACTACTGGAGCTGATAATCATGTTCTTAACTTCTTGTTTTAATAGTTTGAGAGCCAAGTGACATAAAAGCATTAGGGAAAAAATCTACAATGCACAGTAAGTGAGAAATGTTGTTACTATGATGATGATACATAAGGCTTTACTGAGCTATCCTTTGTGTTGATTTTTGATTTTCTGCAGGGGGAAACTTTAGAAACCATTACCACAGCAACTGTGTGCCTGTTCAGTGCCCAGCCTCAGCTAGCTGATCAAGTTCCTCCACTTGGTCATCTTCACAAGATAATCCAGGCTATGAATCACAAGAACAATGCCATTCCCAAAAGTGCCATTCGTGTCATGCACATACTGTCTGACAATGAGGTACTGAATCATTTAAGTGCTTGAGAAAAAGCAAACCTGGAGTTATTTGTATTGTTGAAAAGGCATTATTCTAACTATAAATATTGTGTAACAGATGAGCAGGGACTTATAGCTAATTAATGGGGAATTGATAGATTAAAGACTGAGAAATTCATGGTCTTGGCTGACCATATCTGCAGTAACCATTAATCTTGGCACAAAATAAAGTATTCTGGATGTTTCTGTCTCTCTATAGCTTTGTGTTCGAGCAATGGCATCACTAGAGACCATCAGCCCTCTCATGAATGGAATGAAAAAGAGATCGGATATAGTTGGCGTAGCCTGTGAAACACTGAATCGAATGTTTCAGAAGGAACAAACTGACTTAGTAGCCCAAGTAAGTAGTGCATTCTGAGACTGTAAAAATGTGGTATTTTTACATTTAGATACATCTAAACTGTTCAGAAGAACAGAGGTACTGTTCAATTTAGATAGCATCTGGGAAGCCTCCTAGAACTTAACTAATGTGCTTTTCTTGTTGGAGAAGTCAGTTCTTTATCTAAAATGCAGACCTATTCGAGGATGTTACCTGAGTGTTGAAGCTTAATGCGTAGGGTAGTGTTGACTGGTGTCTGCTGAGAAAGTGTAGTGTAGGAATGCCAGCTAACTCAACTGTGTTTACACCTGGACAGAGCAGAATTGCTGGACAGGATCTTTGCTTTCTCTTGTATTCGTATTCAATACATACTCATGTATTCATACAGCTCAGGAAAAATGGATGAGCCTTGGCTTTAGCATATTAGTGTTAGCTGTTGGCACTTCTCATTCACACTAATGCTAGTAATGTAAACACCTATATGGAACTTCCTAGTCCATGTTAAGACAACTCATTTGGGTATGTTTGCAGGCTTTGAAAGCAGATTTGGTCCCTTATCTTCTGAAGCTGCTTGAAGGTGTTGGTCTTGAGAACCTGGAAAGTCCATCTGCAACAAAAGCTCAGATTGTTAAAGCTCTGAAATCCATGTCTCGCAGCCTGCAGTATGGGGAACAGGTAGGTACTGATAAGTCTTCATCTGGGCTTTGACACTTGAAGATCAAACTCTGAACATCACTTGTTTAATTTTTTGCCTGTCATGTGCATCGTTCAACCTAAAATGTTCACATCCTGTAACTACAAAATCATTACATTTATTTATTTATTATTTATCATTACTTCTATTTATTAGAAGTCATTGGTTCAATGCATGTGAAGAGCACTAACAAGACAAATTCCAAGTACAGAAATGTTCTATAAGCTAGCTGGCTTCTACTGACAACTCTCCAGAACTTGTTATAAATGTAAATTGCTTTTTTGTTTCCCAAATAAATAGACAACTGCAGCAGCTTTATGGGTGTATATTCAAGCTGGTAAAATTGGCCCCAGTAACTGTGCAAGTCCTTGGTGCCTTTCACTTACCCTTGTGTTGAAAGCTTTCTGAAACAGAGGGAAACTGGGGATAGGTCCTTCTTCCAAGTTGTCCCTATCTTGCTACAGTACAGGAGAAGTCCTATTCTGCCTCAGCTGTAGGTGCGTGGCAAGTGGCTGCTTGCACGGTTGCTTTTCATTGTCACTTAACTGGGGAATGAGAGACAAAGTCAAGCTACTAAATGACTTTTTTTGAGCATTATGTGTTCAGCTGCACAGTTAACATGGAAAAGCAAGTCTCCTTGGAAATGTGTGTGAATTCCATATCACAGCCTGAACTACTGCCATGCTCTTTGGTAATCCCTTTGGAATGGTTTGGTTTTAGAAAATGAGTTTATTCGCCTAGAACATGACAAATGTCACTTGCTCACTGTGTTAATCTTTTCAATTACTGTAGGTAAATGAAATTCTGTCTCGTTCTTCTGTGTGGAGTGCCTTCAAGGATCAGAAACACGACTTGTTCATTTCTGATACGCAAACAGCAGGATACCTCACAGGTTAGCAACTTTTTCCTGTTTATGCCGAGTCATACTGAATAGTTATTTAATTGTCAGACTGGACTCTGGAAATACTGTTTATCCCCAGGATCTAGTGCCATCCCATGGTCTGAACATTCAATGCTGTAAAAATACAGTAAGTTTTTAAAACATTCATCAAAAGCCAAACTTCTTGTTGATTGAGAATGTATTTCTCTGGGTAGTCTTTGCTGTACCTACTTCTAAAATATCAGAGCAATGGAATCTGGACACTGGCAAGACTTGAAAGTACTCTGTGGTGATAAAGCAGAGATGTAATTGGAACTAATGAATGTGACAGTAGCTTTCTTGCTTTCTCAGGATCAGTCTTTTTCAGTCCTAGAACACATGGTTTTCCAAGGTTGGAGGGAGGAACAAACTGTCTTCAAAATCAGTTAGACTGCCTGTATTAATTGGCCATGTGAATTACACGGCTTAGTGTTAGGCAGCTAGTAGTAGTATTGGAAAAGTTGGAATGTTAATAGCTTGGAGTTTGAGGCTGTATTCCAGGCAGACTCAGTGCACTGGCAAGATGGCCTCATGCTTGTGTATGTGGAGCTGGTGGCATACACTTGACTGCAGCAGTGGTGCACCCTGGGTGAGTCCCCTGCTGGTGCCACCAAGATCAAAATGGCACCCCAGGGGTGCTACCTCAGTGCCACTGGCAGTGTAGAAGAGCATTTTAGCTGTGTGTGCTGCACACACAAAGGACAGCAACTGATGAGAACCTTGTTGCTGTTAATGGCATGGTGCAGACACAATCCTAAACAGTTAGATCACAGCAGGTTCTTCCTTCACTCCTGTGCAGCACTTGATAGACACAGTATCACAGTCCAAAACTTCCTATCACATATTTTCAGATATAGCAAGTAATGACATTGTAGCAAACTTTATCTAAAGCAACACATGATGTAAACTTCTGACTCCTCAGTAGCCATCCGCTGAACAATCATTCGGTTTTAAGAGCTTTGCCTCCCAGGTGATGTTTTAAGGCCCTTAAAGCCAGTGTGAACACATCCGTGTGCCACATGGAACTTTCTCACCTAACCCACTATAGGAGTCTTGGTAAAGCTTTTGAGCATAACTGAACTAGTGAGGTATAAATCAGATGACCAAAGTTTTTCTTGCAAGATACTAACATGTATTTTAAGAAAATGAAGCAAGAGCCTTTCAGGTCCAGAATTACATGGTCTAGAAGCAGATGCTTAGAGTTTGAGAGTAGGTATATTACAACACTTGATGCATTTTTCCACACAGGAAAGACTCTGTGCTTTAGTTCTGAACAGGAGTTTTCTGTTTATTGTACCATTTAATGCCACTTTGACAAAGAATACCTGAACACCTGATTCAGTTGGTACTGAATTTCCTTGGTATTTCATAAATACCGTAAATACAGAAATATGAAGAAAATGCTGGGTGATTACTGGCCAAGAATTGCCACTATACCAGATGTGGTCAGGCTTGAGACTGGGGACAATATAGCTTTCCAATTGCCTTAAGGCCTGTGCTGCTTTTAAATTGCCTAATGTTTAAGTGCTTGCCAATGTAGAATGAAGATGCTGTACAAATGCAAAGTGTAGATGGAAATCAAACTAAAAGCTTTATTTTTAACCTCTCTTATCTTGTATTCTGCCTTATGTCTTGCTTCAAATTGCTTTGCTATTTGCACTTCCCTTGAAACTTCCCTTGCTTGTTTCTCTTCCCTCAGGTGTCTCTTCTCCTTCCCTTCTAACTGGCAGCAGTCCCCTTCACCTGAGAAGTGGGCTTTAGATCTGCTCTGTCAGGCAGCTTGCTAACTTCTGTGTAGCTCTCTAAAGCAGGTAGATACCATCTCATAGAACGCACACTGCACTTGCTGCATTCCAAGCAACAGATGCATGTCATAGAGCTGTGACAAATGTGTGGTCCCAAAGTGCCAAACACTGATAAACTCGCCTTCTTCGAGCACACAGGAGCACAACACTGATAACTGCAGTGGCTGGTACTTGCTGGTACTACACAGGAACTGAACTTCTGAACTATGTTAGGAATCCTCCATAGTGGAAAAGTTTGAGGCACAAGATAATTATGGGGAATTTTTGCACTAGTAACAGTGGGTGTGGCTTTTGGCAGGTGCCACCGGTGAGCTGGCAAAGAGAGGTCCCCTCCTGAAGGCAGAGCGCTTTTAAATACCAAAGGCACTGCTTGCTTTGCTCTCTTCCTCACAGTAGTAGCGTAGGACAGTTCACAAGGAGACAAACCATGCTCTGATGTTCTGGCTCTGGGGCGTAGTTGAGGAGGAGGGTGGGACAGGAAGGGATAGTAAATTTGTGAGAACTCAGTGAGGATGATTTAAGGGGGGAGAGTACAGGACCCAATAGAATTCACCATGTTGAATGTTGGCAGTGTAGGCTGGAGGTCTAATACCAAGTTGATCACTGTATCGGTGCAGGAACATGCTGTGGATGGGGAGTATTCTACAGTCATTAGTTACTGTTGAAACACCTCTTGCTGCAATGTGAGTTTTTATTGCATTTGTTGAAAGTTTCTATGTGACTAAATTTTTAATTCCAAGCTTTTAGGGAGAGGGGCTTTGCCTGCAGTGCAAAACTAACTGCCCCGTAGTAATCAAAATGGAGATTTACTAATTTTAAGGAGCTCTGCATCTCCAGTACATAGTTTGTGTATTCTAAGAATGCCGTTACCTTTTCCTAACTGAAGGCACAAAATGCTGCCTAGACAAGCTTTAGGCAGTTCTGCTCCTTCATGGGGCAGCCCACTGAGCTTCCTTGGAATATGCAGCTGGAAAAAACCTTTACAACCCTGAAAGCATACATGAGGAGCCCAGTAGTGGAACGCATGCCTGAACTTACTTCACTTCCACGGCAGGGCCTTTCCTTAGCAAAGGAAGGCCACCCCCTCTTTACTGCTGCTTCCGTGGCAGAAGGTGAGATGGGTACTGCTAGTGGTTGGGGTTCTTTTGTAACTTATTTGGCACATCAGAACAAAAAACACTGAGCAAGTCCAAGAATGGCCTCCACAAGCTACTCCACTTAGTGGACTAATAAGTCTTAGTTCCTAGTGTTCCTAGATTTCAAAGAATCTTAACAAAAACTCCTAAATGTTCTTGTGTAAGTGTCTGACTTAGATGATGTGTTACCAGAGGGAATAAAGCTGTTCAATCAGCCTGTAGAATGAAAACTAATCGCCAGTATTTGTTTCCTTCCCGAAAGGCCCTGGAGTTGCTGGTTACCTTACTGCAGGGACAACGTCATCTGTAATGCCCAACGTACCACCCCCAGTAGACAACGACGTGGGAGATGTCAGTTAAGGACTGGAAATCCTTGTGAAAGAGACAAAGGCAGACTGGCCAGTGATGAGGAACTGCACTTTCCTCCAGTACATTGAAGTGAACTTACTGCCTTTCTGGGTGTTTATGACAGTGTTATTCCTTTTTTCTATGACTTTTTTTTTCTAGGAAAAAGTCAGTGATTCTAACTACCACACTGTAACACAAGAAAGCACTCTGTGGATCAGCTGAAATGGGTACACAAGAATTTTTTCTTGTTGTACATAAGCACATTTTGTTCCTTTATATTTGTTTACAAGACTGTGAATCAAACTTTCCTAGTTTTTATATTTTATGAATTAGCATGACTGGAGTTGAGCTACAGTCTAGAGGAATTGGGCTAAAATAACTTTGACCTCACCGAACCCCACTAAATGGGCATCCCTTCTTTTCTCAGTCTGATGTGATCACTCCCATTGAACATGACCTGCAAAGGGTTTTGTCTCTGCACCAGTTCACTCATGTCCTTAATCATTAACATTATTATCTTCTTCCTCAGATCAAACAGCATTAGACATTCGTATGTATAACTGGCTTGACCAAATTGACAAAGCTTCAGCAAAAAAACCTTAAAGTTGACATGTTATGTAAGAAATTAGTGTAATTGTGAAATGTTCTATACATTATCCAGTATATAAAAACTTTCTATATTGAGTGTACATTATACAGATCATTCATATGTACATAAAATTTTAAAATAAAGGGAATTAAGAGCCTTGTTAATGAGATAAAGGTGTTGTTCTTGTGTAGCTGTTCTTTGAAGGTGCAGGAAATGAGGGTGGTCAGAGATCCTAATTGGAACATGGCTAAATATGGTCCCTGGACATTCTTCATTGAAAAAACACATTGTGCAGGTTTTGACAGCCTGGAGCACAACTCCTGAACCACATACAGTGCATTTCAGCCACTGACTTAGTAACACTCTCAGCTTCCTAGGAAACAATCTTGGCAGGAAGCAAGAGGAAAGTAAGGTAGATGGAAATGTAAACAAGAATTACTGTTTTCCCAAAAGACATTATAATCTTGTTTTTAAGTATAATGAATCAATATGAGGTAAGAAACTTTGTGGAATGCCTCCAGCTCCACGTACAGGTATGTGTACCACCCTGTCTGACTACTACAGCTATAGCTGGACATCCTTCAGGCTGTGGGCTCGCCCCGAAGACTGAGCCAAGCAGAGTGTGTTCTCTCCAAGCTCCAGCAGGAGGGGGGGCTTGTTTGTTCGCACAAACAGTAAACACTTGTACCCTTAAGTTAAATGTTGATCAGTCCTGTATAAGTTGAAAAGTGATTATCCTAACTTTACAGGAAGTAGGGCTACCAACAGCACAATATGCCAGGTTCTGTTCTTGCAGGGGCAAGTTCTCTTGTAAGTAACTAATGTCAAAGAGGATTATTAGAGGAGCAGAGCTGAGGAACTATGACCTTTGAGAACTTCATAAAGGTGTACTGGGCATAAATGGCAGAGCCTGTTTTGGTAGCAGAGGAGGCCATAAACTGCCCCATGTCTGTCACTGCTGGTGCCAGCTAAAACTTCAGCTCCTTGGAGAAGGAAGGTGCTACCTGTGCTTAGACATATTTAAGGGTGGGAGTAGCTTGGACCAGGAGACAGGAGGCTTGTGAGGGTGCACTAACGGAGACAGAAGTAAAGATGCAAGGGAAGACAAAAGGAACACCAATAAGAAAAAGTGTGAGGAGATCCATTTGGAGAAACGCAGCAAAGGAGTAAGAAGCAAGGAGTAGCAGACAAACTGACCTAGCTACACGCTGACCCCAGTCTCCTGTGCTGCCCTGAGCTTCACTTGAGGGGGAGCTGGGGGAAGGACTGAATGTAGCCTTAGGACTAGAAGAGCAGCTGAGAGCAGGAACTGGAGAGGAGAAAGGGTTGGAGTACAGCTGAACTTTGAAGGTAATGCCTTTCTTTCCTTTTTCCAATGTTTGTCATTTAATCAAAAACTAAAAGTTCAGCCTAGCTTGCAGTAAACTAAACTGTGTGAGACTTCTGACTCAGAACTGCTTTGCCTACAATGAAAGGATAAAGGGCTTTCGCTCAGAACAAAGAAAGCAGTTTAGGCCTATTAGAAAACAGATTTTATTTAGTGTTACAAAGAACCCAGGTAAGTTGTTATTTAGATACCATTCTGCTAATTCTTAAAAGCAAGCCCATGATTCTCAAGTGTAATGATTGTAAGAGGGAGAGAAGAATTGCTTCGAGTTTTTGTATTCATTCAATTTTACCTTAAACAACTGGAAAAAACCCCTTTCCTAAATTTTCTATTCCATTCCGTTTGAGAAGGCTCTATGCTGCCATTAGATTTTTGCAGTGAGCTTCTTGGACTGGTCAAGCAGTTCCCACCTTGCAATTGTTGAGAGATGAACTTCATCAGGCCCATCTGCCAGGCGCAAGGTCCGGATATAAGCAAACCTGTGTTGGGAGAGCTGAATTAGGGGCAGGTTTCTGACCCTGCCACAGCAGCCAGAGGGTCTGACAGTGGGAGCTTTCAGCACTGGTTTTACTACAGAATCGTTCTGACACTGGTTTCTTGGAAAAGCGCTATCACACAGGAGATACTGCCACAAAATCTTCCTGGCAAGATTGAGATGGGCGGGCTGGGAATTCAGAAGTTTTGCTTCTCCCGAAGGCCATAAGGGACAAGATTAATCTTTAAACGCAGATCCTCTTTGCTGCTGATAAGAACTATTTTAGATCAAGTGCCAGGTTCTGCGGTTTTCTGGTAAGGGTAATTGCACTAAAATTGAACTCTAAAAACAATTGGTTTAAGTTTTATAGCTTAAAGGTATATGGACTATTATTTCAAGCTACCTGAAGTGAAACAGCATGTACTGGTGTTATAAAATGATCTTAGAGGGAATACTTAGAATCTACAGGTAAGTCTCCCTTTACTCACATAAAAGCCAAAGGAAAATCCTGAGAAACTCCAGCTCCACCGCACACTTGAACTGCACAGTCAATCACTTTAAGCACAGCTCGTGGAACAACCACTTTGGTCATGGCTACCTGTAATTAGAAGAGAACTCACAATATCAGTAGTACT
Organism: Manacus candei; assembly: GCF_025592945.1. NCBI lineage: Eukaryota > Metazoa > Chordata > Aves > Passeriformes > Pipridae > Manacus > Manacus candei. The sequence continues at coordinate 2,958,222 of NW_026138074.1, read as the reverse complement.
TTCATAAGCAAGTGAGAATATTTACCTAACAGCTCTACTGAAGATTAGTATCTCACAGTACATTCCTTCCTCTCAGGCTTGGATAAGGGCTCTGCTGTTCCTATTCCCTGGGTATGGTAAAACTGTTTCCAGTCACCCCAAACTATCCTACTGTGTTGAAACAAGCAAGCAGTGCTTGAACAGATTCATCTTGAAGTTTCTGAGCTCACTCCGCAATCCTCTGACAATTAAAAGCATATCTTAAGGCTCTCTGTTTTCAACATGAAGTCATACTCTACAATTAGAATAATAATGTTTAACAATATGTTTTAGTTTGTCTTTCAACCAGTTGAATGCACAGATTTTGCATCTCCCATGTACTAGCTGCAAAAAAAAGAAGAAATTCACCTCTTTTCTCGCTTTTCTGTTGCCCACCATGTCAATCTTCCTGGCTGTTTTCAGTGTGAGCAGACGAGCCTGTTCTATGCTGAGGCGGCATTCGGCAATCCAGTGGGCAACAACTTCCTGCAGAAACCAAAGCCAGCAAGGGGAACATCAGTTAATACCTCTGAGCACACCCTAAAGTGCATCTGCTCCTTTGGCTCTGTCAACTTAGAGACACTCGTGTGCAAATTTAAGGTAGTTTGATGCACGTCATCTAATGTGAAAAATAATAAAGAAAACACTAAAAATACTCAAGATAGAGCAATTCTTTTCCTGGCAGGAAAGAATTAAAGGGGAAAACCTGCAGATTCTGGCACACTTTTGAAGTCCTGGTCAGACACACTGCATGCTGGCCGTTTTCCTGAAGTCCTTCAAAGCCTGGTTTTTACTCTCTGCTTTACCCACTAACTGCACTCACAGCCCCCTCGCCCTGTAACAAGCCCCAGTATAAAACAGTGGGGAGAAAGGGGAAAGGAATTCCTTCTACTTTGCTTAAACTGGTGGTGGTGGTGTGTGACAGACAGAGCCAGAACACCTGCAGGGTGGTGCCTGCTGCATCTGCCTGATGATAAATTAGAAGCTCTCTTGATCCAATACGAAGTTAACAGTCTTGGCAGCCCTTCCCGGCTCCTCTTGGCTAATTTCCCCCTGCAGCTAACATACCACTGTAGAAAAAATGTGTGATGCTTGTCAGTGCAAAAGCTGTTTGGAGCCTAAGGCAGCCTCAGGGACACACTTCTCCCGGGGCTCTGGATTTGTAGCCTTGGCAGGCACAGGACATACAAGCAAATGTAGAGCACTTGCTTCAGTGCGAAGGCTGGAGGCTCAGCTTAGCTTGTGCCAACAAAGATGGTCAGAATCAGGGTGGGCATGTTCACACATGCTCTTCTGCCTGCAGCTCCCAGGGTCTGACTGCCCCAGGGGTGGTGGTGACTGGCAGCCTGTTACTCAGAGCAGCTGCCAACCTCACCTTTTCCTTAGTTATCCTCAAGCCCTGCAGCTGCCTCCACATCATGCCTGTGGCTTCATCAAACATCCTTGTTAATGTAACAAACTTCTGAGAAAACAGAATGGGCCTCATGCAGCTCTGAATAATTCTAGGTTATGCTGGTGAATGGAAGTTTGGCAAGGACGTGACTGGAAAACAGATATGTGAGGTTGTTCCTTCTGGATCTGTACAAACAATTTGCTATACTCTGTGCCAGACATTAATACAGTTTCCTTTTTCCATTGCTTTTACTTGTTTTTTCCAATAAAGTCATCCCAGCTGCTGGGAAAACTGAGGAACACTTGAAATGTGAGAGGCCAACTACCAAATGCTGATGGTTCCTCCTACGGAAGGCAGATTGTCATATTTTTATTATTTTAGCAAGCAGTTGCTCATGAAACAGTATTTCAATTCCAGAGCAAAATAAGAGCAAAAATCGCAACATGACCTTAGTTTGGCCTTTACTTTCATAAGTAACTACAAATAATTGACTGAAGAAATAAAATTTTCAGTCAGATTTAGACCCCTGAGTGTTTCCAGTGATTGTGAATGGAAACATTCAGGTGACAAACTGTATACATAAAAATGGTGAATTTATACTGTAACTATAGAAACATAAGCTGTATACCTGAAAAAATACCTGTCCAAATAGATCAGTGAAAGCAGAGAAAACCATGCAGTGACAAAATCTGTATTCAAATCCAGGAAAGGATATCCAATTCATTGCAAAGGAAAAAAAGAAGAAAAGATCCCATAGGTTATAGCCAAAAATGGCAGCCTTGCGATGTGATTTTTTCCTTTGCCATCCGAAGCCTTATGAGTAGGAATTCAAGGTTAGGGCACATCTACTTCTGTGTCCCTTACCAGAATCAGAAGGTTGTGTGTGGGCAAAACAAAGGTCACTGCCTGGAGCATGTGAATTGAGACAGGGAACATGCTTACGTGCTGATACAGCTTCTTCCCGAAAGTCTCCCTCTGTGCAGAGCGCTGGCACATTATCTCTAAAGCAGTTTCAGCTGCACCGAGGGACCTCATGCAGTGGTGAATCCGGCCTGGCCCGAGCCGACCTTGAGCTATCTCAAACCCCCTGCCCTCACCTGGTTGGAAAGAAAAACAGGCATATGAAGACTCCATGACTCTCTCTTGAAATGATCCATGGCTCCAAGCAGAAGTGTGCTCATAGCACCAGAGGTAAAGGCGAGCTGCTTAAAAGTTTATTTTGCAGAACTCTTGCTTGTTTACTCCAATCAGATCTATATTGACACACTATTAATAATACTTACATCACAAAGCACACTCCAAGATGGTTTTTGAGAAGGTTTGATTTAGCTGATTGAAATTAAATTTTGTTAATCTTCCATGGAAAAATACATCTATAAGATTTGGAATGAGTATGTGAGGGAAGACTTCAAGGTTTCCAGGGCTACTCAAGAGCGAAAGCTCTTTGAGCAAAATAAAAGAAGCAGAGAGGAAATAGAAGAAATCAGGATTTATATTAAGTAAGAGAAGTAGAACAGAGTTCTCCCTGCAAAGGGTCACAGTGCTGCTTATTCTTTCTTTTTTTCACTACTGCTAAGAACTGGCCATAGAGTACAGTAGGACATTCTTTCACAAAGTCTGTGAAGTCTATGAGAACTGGTTTTGGGAAAAGAAGGCCACTGACAGATTTTGCTTTGCTCTACTTCAGGGCAGTGATATTTGAATGACAGCCACAGTTGCCCTGCTTCCTCCTGCTCTAAACAAGGTACGTTCAAGCAGCGGATAGGCTGCTAAAGGAATATTGGGCTCCCTCTTACACGTATTTGAGACCCTGGCTCAACTGACCATAGCTGTTTACAATTACTTCTGATGATTCATTAAATAAACCACTGTTTCATAAAGCTTGGTTCATTGCTATATGTATTAGAAATGAGTAAGTGCTGAAACTCACCCAGGATTATGTTGGAGACAGGCACTCGCACATCATTGAAGTGTATCTCAAAATGTCCTCCATGGATCTCATCTACAGGGACAGAAAACACAACAGCAGAGTAAAACAAAGGAGGATAAAAACATAGCCTTCAATTCCTTCCAACCCTTTTTCTATATATGCATTTTACTGATTTATTTCATATACAATATTTATTAACATTACAGCAGCTTCTGAGACTGCTAACAAATTAACACACATATATCTGATAAATATGATCACCTACCCAGATAGCCAAACACCGAGAGGGGTCTTATCAGCTTCAGCCCTGGAGTGTCCATGGGAACAATAACCATACTGTGCTGCTTGTACCTGATCAAGACAAAATACACCTCTTACATTTAACTCTGAGTCTGCCTTCTGTCCCCTTCCTCTGTTTTTTTTATCTTCTATCCTCAGTTTAGCACTCGCATAAAGCCAGTGCTGAGGTTTACCTGTAACACCTGCACCATCCTGCCCACACACAGTGGGGCTTCAACACTCCTTGAACCACCAGTCAACAAGTGAAAATATATTACTGGCACATAATGCACCAAACTCCTACTGCTGGACCTTCTGTGCACATACTTCTGTATCACCCAGTCAATTCTCCTAGCCCTGCCTTTCTGTTTTGTCCTCAAAACAACATTATCAGAATCATCATCTTGGCTTGCCTATAGTTTAGGGGAAAAAATCCCCATGTTTACATTCCTTATGAATATTTAAGGTCAGTTATTAGTCACCCAGAACTGGAGGTGATGCCCTAGGTCCCTGAATTCAGCCTCCAGTTCTAGCAAGTGGAGTGTCACGTTATCCCCTCCAAGAACTTCTCTTCAGCTTCCAAGAGCTCAACAGATGCCACCACCTGTACAGCCACCGGGCAAACCATCCTGTGTGCTGTAGGCAACTTACTGTTTGCTTCTCAGTGGAACCTAGCCAAAGCCAAAAACTTCAGATAATCCATGGGATTTGGGCTAAAATCCAACTCAGAGATATAAATGTTCCAATTCTTTTGCATTAAACGCCATGTGATTTTAATAGAACCAACCATGGAGCATTTAATTCATCACTTGTGTAAGTTTTTGCAAAAGGCAATTTTAGTTTGGTAATAAGTTGAACAACATGTTTATTTTAAAGAAGAAGAGGTAAGTATTATGTTTACACATACAAGAGTGGAATGAGTAAGTCTGATTAAAGATCTGCAATGCTCTCTGCTTACACAACTTCACATAACCAACATCTCATGGTACAAACTTAACTTTCTATACCTACAGATTACTTTGTGAAAAAGTTAGTAGATAAATTCAGGTCTCCGGTGTGCCACTTATAACCATCCTGTTCAGGGAAGCTCTGAAAAGTTTTGGATTTATTATTTAAACAAGCAATTCTACCTTAACTGCTTTATATACTACACTTACAAAATAAACTGTAAACCAGAGATAGTTGTTGGTTAAACAACCGATGCAGACTAAAAGTAATGTGACCAAGACAAAGTTAGTTGAATCCCCCTCAAAATTTCCTATCCAATTCATCACACAGCTGCACAAACACTAGAGCTGGTGCAATGGATGGGGGTGGAAAGCATGCCAATGCAAGATGATAACAGTAGAAAGGTTGGGAGGTTTCAGTCATCACCAGCTGATGGCAAAACAGGAGCTTGGGCAGCATCAGACACATGTAGAGGTTTAAACTCCTCTCTAATTCACGAGCACATCCAACTGATCAAGGCAATTAATGGCATTTCACTCAATAAAGTTTTCTCAAGCAGTGACTCCTCCAGGGAACAAGTTTTAGGTAACTCCTTGAGTCTCTCAGGAATCCTTACCTGGATGCTGAGGAGTTTTTGGTTTTGCCCATTACAATTGCAACTTTGCAATTTGGGTTTCCAGCACCTTAAAAAAAGTGAAAAATACAAAATTAGTTTTCAATTTAAAAATCTCAGTGTAGAATCAAATGAAGCTTCATAACAAGAAATCTTACTGCCTTCCTTTCCTGATACAGGAGATACAATCTACTGCTGTGTTTACACTCTGAGTAATTAGGCTGAAACAAAATACATCTTACTACTCAACATGTAAAAGGAAGTTGACTTGTGGGAAGGGGAACATGAAAATCCAAACATCCAAACCCTCCAGGATCCAGCTCCATTATCTATTCTGAGGAAAAGGGAACAAGAAGATACTTGAAATGGAATCTAATTACTTCTGTCTCCATTAGAGTTGAGCAAGTAAGTGTGATGCAAAAACACATCTCTCAAAGTGAGATGCTGCTATTTTTCAAAAGGAAAACTTCTTTAAAAACATCTTTAAACTATAAAGACTCGAGGGTCTATGTGGGAATGGAACGCCAATGGGATTATAACTAAATTATGCAAATAAGACTATGAAAGGGTTACCCTGATGACTTTGCTACTACGTCAGCATAACTTCCCTAGAATGCAGGTTTTTTCCACCTTTGCACAAATGATTTTAGATTGCACTTCAAAGAAGGCTCTAAGTGGAAATTTTTACCTGAAAATAGTCTGCTAGCATTTCAAACCATTGATAACATTATTTGAAATGTTTGTTATACAGACATATTTATTATACCTTTGTAGCACAAAGCCAGCATTTTAATTTACAAGTCCTAAAAAGAAGACTCTACCATTGATTAAAATTTCTATGAACCTTAATCCTTACTGCCTTTTTCTTTTAAGATTTCTTGGTACCAAAGCATGCTCTCATTCCTTTCAAAGCCTCACAAAGGTAGGGAAAATACCTGATGGATGTAACAATCAGTAACTTTTTTACTGCATCTCAACGCAGATGACAAGCTTTGCAGAGATTTAATTCAAGGTTTGATCTATACCAACTCGGTTTGTTCTGAGGTCAGAAACAAAGATGACTTTTTATCTTTGGCAGCTGTTAGAACAAGGTTTGGGAGCCTGTGGTCTAGACAATACAACCACCTGGCTTTGAGCTGAGCTATTTCCTCCTACAAACAGCCACTGTGATGGCCAGGAAGCAGGAGAGAGATTTACTTCATTCTGATAAACACTGCCTGTTTTGAGGGCCAGACTGCCAGCTGTTTACTTTCCTCTCTTGTAATATGATATTCATCCATTGTTTCCAGAGTGGGGTTATTTTTGTGGCCCATGAGCTGTACAATGCTAACGAGCTAAAAATCTGAGTGAAAAGCTTTGGCAGGGAGGATAAATCAGCTTGGTAAAAAAAAAAAAGAAAAAGGTAGATCCCAAACTACCCTACACAGAGAAACGCTGCCTCTCTGTGTAAGGGGCATTTGATACTTCTCCTTTTCCACAGAAGGTAAAGAATTGCCTGAGATCAGTTTTCTAAACCAGATCTACCTTGAAGTGAGGTTTAAAACAAAATATATTTTGACTTTCTGGAATCTCTTTAAAAACTGTTTTGTAAATAATCCTCAAGTCACATCCCTGCTTCAAAAAAAGGCAAATTTCACCATGTTGTATGAAAAAGAACCCAACCAGAGAAAGCTTTCATCTTGAACTCAGTGAAAAGTTCACTGAGAGCTAAACATCTGGTTGGATTCCCTAAATAATTTGTACAAATTTCTGGAAGGCAAATGAATACCTCCATTTCATCTGTTCTTATTCCTATCTGAGCACAGCAAAGGAAGGCAGATTCCTGGCTTTTCCACTCCTTAGAGTCTGAAGTCCGGGAAACCCTAAACAAATTTTATGTGACTTTGACCTATAAAAGCCAGAAAGAATTTCTGATCTAATGCAAGACACTGAAAGACTTCAATGCTTTGGAAGGAATGCTGACAGCCTGGATGGAATAAATCTCTCATTTATAAATGGCATTTTTACATTACTTACAGAATTCAAAGAAGCTGCTGAATGATCAGGGGAAGAGTCGCAGAAGCCTGTTATGTGGTAGGAGTTAGAAGTAATTTTGCAAGAAACTCACAATTGAACAAATAGATATTTTAGAAGGTCAGGTTTAACCATATTTTCATATTGATAAGCTTTTCAGTAAACTTTTCCATATATGACTCTACAATCTGTACAAAACTTTTAAACAACAATGCTGCTACACTGGGAAAAATCTTAAGTTTAACTAACTTGTTATACTTTCTAACTCTTCATAGCACTCAGATAGGCAAAGATAACGGTAAATTAAAATTTACTTAGAGCGTTGGCCACAATCCTACTAGAAGCCTAGTCTTTGTTATCTGGAGCATAACATGCTGAAGATTACTGATCTTCACACAGTCAATTTATATTTCTGGTAGAAAGGGCACTAAATGTGGCACAGACACAGAAGTACAACCTGTACTTGAAGAAGCTGCCATATAGCCTGCTTTCAGAAGCCACTAGCACTTTAATTCTTGTAAACTAGTTACCTATTTTTCAGCATTCGGTCTTCAATTTTTTTGAGTCTAAGATGACTAAGGCAGGATAAACTACTACCTGAATGCCCAGAATACCTATGATTCTTGCCATGTTGGCTGCTGCACTGTCAGCTCAGTGGGTTACTTCTCTCTGCTAAAGATAAGGGGGCTATGGTGACATTACACACTTGTCAGATTCCTAGACAGGTACTGATAAACACATTCTGCACCCTCCTACACGAAGAAACTGGACCAAGTAGGGTGGACGGCACTGCAGTACTGATCGAGATGTGGGGATCTCCTAATGAAGAAAAGGGACACCCCACACAACCTTCCCAAGAGCCTACAGTAATTCCTATCCACTAGCATATTGTATTCTACAGTTTTATTTCATCTTCTCCAGATAACCCTGCAGGCATCTGACTCATGTATGGTAAATATTATAATGTAGCTGCAATCAAACAGTGAAGACAGAGGCAATGCTGGGGTTCTGCAGCTGCAAGGGTTATGCAAGTCCTGCCACTGCATGTGGCTGCTGGTCATTCCCAGCTGGAGCTCACAGGCTCGGATGGTGCCAGTGAGAGCAGCTGCTGAGCTTAGGAACATTTTTTCCCCTCAACCTTCATGCCACTTTTACACAGTCACAAGTGCTTTTAGTTAAATAAGATCCATTTTGCATTCACTCTTACTTATTAAAAAATTTTTGTTATTTTTGAGCCCACAGAGTCCTCCTGAAACACACACATGGACAGTATCGTTTCTGTACTCTGACTAGAAGGTTCTGTTCTCCCTGCACTCTGCAAAGTTACAAGGAGCTTAGGCACTGGAATAAACAGTGCAGAAATTACACGAGCTGCCTTCCTACAGTCTGCACAAAGAACCTCTTGGGGACTTCTGCAGGCAATACACAATTCCCTGGGAGCATTCTCAGTTCTAGAATGATTATTCTATCTTGTTGGGGACCATATTGAGACCAAGCCTATTTAGAACTGAGAGGTTCATTTATTTTAAAGAGATATAGCTCAGGGCTCTAAGCCATGACATGACTTGCAAGGACATAAGCTGGAAGCAACCCAAATGTCTTATCTGCCCCTGTGAAGAATAACACTGAAGTACCGTGATAAATCAAGACGAAAAAATTGCAGAAATATGCACAAATATTGTGGCACTCTTTCTCTAGATTCCAATTCTTCTCCCAACCCATTTTACCTTCTCGTTCTGAATGAAAATGAAGTATTTGGAAAACATCCGCCCATTACATTCTTAACTGACCATTTATAAGAACCTTTCCTTTCACATATTTCAAAATAACTGAAGCACACACAGATGGCTAACCCAGCTGTGGCAGGTGCATCAGAGTGCCAGAAAAACCAAAATCTGACCTCTGGTCTGCTCAATATCTCTCTCTGTTGTTTGGCTTCAATATTGCATTTACTGAAACTCACTGGACTGCTACAGGATAACTCAAACAAAGCTGGATTTCACAGACTTCACACAGTATTCTTAGTTGAAGGGACACACAAGGATCATCGAGGCCAGCTCTTAAGTGAACGGCCTGTGTGGGGATCAAACCCACAGCCTCAGTGTTATCAGCACCATTCTCTAACCAAACAGATCACAGAAGGTTCCCAACACTCTGCACAAGGTACTCTTGCACAAGACAACAATTTGAAGCTGTAGAGACTGTATAAATTTAAGCAAAATCAATCATTTTAGGAATTCCTAGCAGAGGTAAGTCCACACCTCAGTGCAGAAATACTAGTATCTGCACGTAAAGTGCAGATTGTCTCCATGTACCCTTTCCTGTAAAAGTTTTGACTCTCTATAATGTAGATAGCACACTACAGGTGGAAGAAACCTCATGGATGTAATAGCATCTTTCTAGTTTTCTTCTACAGTATCTGTCTGGCTTGCAGTTTCTGTAGAAATGTTACCAAACTAATTTGATTCCAGGTCTGACTGGCAACATTAAGTCCCTGAACTCTCCCACAGGATGCAGGATTATCTGCTTTATAGTCTGGTTGACAATTTACCACTTGCCTTCACATATTTTTCTTACCATCTTTCTGGTTTCACATACTGAAGGAACCACCTCCCCCTTCTCAGAAAAACCAAACTCATTTTTCTATTGTACCCCCTAAAAAGTTACTTAAAGGAGTGGATACAAGGATCCCTTAAAACCTTATGTAGGCAGCCATCAAAAGCAAAGTAGTTCCCTGAGGAAGGAAAATAGTGACTCCCTATGGACTCTGGGGCAGTAACTCAGCTCCAGATGAACCTACCCCTCTTTCTCTCCTTTTTACCTTATAAATGTGTGGCTTGCTAAAAGCCTTTTGATGATGTAAAAAAAAAATTTGGACTTGCAGGAATAAAACAACCAACAGCACAGTGAAATAGTAAGAGAGTCCTGACCTTCCAAAGAACACTCACATTCAGTTGGAAGAGGGAGGAACGTAGGAAGTGTACGTGTTCAACATGAGAAGAGTTTCCAGGAAAGCATAATTTTTTAAATATTTTTTTTTAACTGGCAAGTCATAATGAAAGTGCAACTGACTTCCAGATGAGGGTGTGGTGCTTGAAGACAAAATGCAATGTGTCAGACCAATTCAGACCACTCCACTGAAGCACATCTCAATTGCAGTACCTGCTACTCATCTGCTGACAAAATAAGGTTAGTTTTGTTTTAATATTTACTGCTCTGTATATTGTGTGATATACTTAGCTTATTTACATACATTTACTCTTAGTTAAGTTGGCTTTACAGAGAGACATCATTTCACTACGGCACACGCTCATTTCCAGTATCAAAATTAGATTTGTTGAGTAGGACAGAATTTTGCTTAATTCATTAGAGAAAAAAATCTTTCTGTTTAAACTGGGGATATTAACTTCATTCAACATGCACTCGTACAATCCCATGTCAAGTTTAAACACATTGACTTTGTATTTGACTGGAAGGTTGGAATAATTCTGCAAGAAAACATGCAGTTGCAGAGTTAATATATCTATGAATATACCTCCTAGAAAACAGTATTTGAAAACTCAGCAGAGCTTCTGAGCTATTTGTGTTCTTGTGGGCAGTTTGTACATGATAAGATTCCTTTCCGTCATAACATCCTGAGAAACCTCCAGCTGCAAGATGCAGTGTACCCGCAGCAATCTGCTTCTGTAAGAGATTCCACGTGGGCATGGCTCTCTGTGTGGGATGGAGACTAAACTAAGCTTGTTCCACCAGTGTTCGACACCCAACTCAGAAGGGGCTAATCTGCTTTTTGTAGGGGGCACATATACGTGTGCCTGAGAAACAACAGTAACAGGAATCACAAATACGAATAGGTATGTTAGCCAAAACAGAAATGTGTTTTTAAGGGAGAAATATCAGCTGCTGCATTTTAGGTGACTTTGTTTCTGTCAAAAGCTCAGGTCAGGCAAAAGCCCATCAGGCAGCGAAGCACAGAGTGACAGCCAAAGTGCTTTGTCATACAGACTTCTTGGAGTTTGCGCTGAAATGTTTACGGCTTTGCTTTCAAGCAAATTCGCTAGTGATCCAGTTTGATTAAGCATTCCCAGCTGGATTCTGTAATTAAGTGCTTTAAGACCACAACTAAATCTTTTCAGTTTAACTTCTAATTTTCTTCAAATCTCAGCTAAGTGGATTAAACCCTCCTTGCAGCAGTTTCTCTTCTACTAAAAAAGATTCACTTGCTGCTGATAACTAAATCCCTCCTCAAAGTACCATAAAGCTGCAAAAGATTACTGCTGCTGGAGAATCCTGCTAACAGAGCTTGTTAGGCATAGAACATCCCTTGCCAAAGTACTAAATAGAATGATTGTACTTTTCCATTCTGCATATCTCATTTAGGTAACAATAAATGGCAGATTATAAGATTTAAAATAAGAGTGATCACCGTTTAAAGTTAAATGGGGAGTGTTTTGAAATGTTAACAGAATAATCCAACAAAGTCACTAAGGATGAAGCCAAATCAAACAGTTAATTTCAAACTAATACACTTCTTAAAATATTTGGCTATCAGAATCACTGAAAAAAAAAATCAAACAAACACAGAAATTATTAATTTCTCTCTATTTAGTTGGTCTGCATCCCTTACTATGAGATCAATCAGTAACTTATTTTTTCCTGGTAGACAAAACACATTAAAAAAATTTAAAGAGATACTGTTTATAATAAAGATTTGGCAACCTTTCATTTCAACCATTGTCTAGAAACCAGAAATTATATTTGGGGTTTTTTGCAAGCTTGAAAAAGCTGAATTGTAGCTCTGGGGCAGAATATCAGATAACAATCTGCTCTCAGCAACACTGACCTCATATTCTGAAACACTGTAGATGATGAGAAAGGGGGCAAATGTTTTTCATTCTCAGGTAGTTTTTGCTACTGCAGTTAAGAAACCTTAATCCCATTTATTTCAAGAAAACAGGGCACTGCAGGACTGTAGTTTCCAATAGAAAGAATTTCAGCACATTAGTCAATGAACACAATTATAGGAAAAGAAGAGAATACTGTAGGACACAACTTGCTTAAGATACAATCTGAAGACAGGAACTCCAACCCTAAGCTGGCAGTGAAAACACAGCCTTAGTGTTTATGGAGTAAATTTGTCATGAGATTGTACTGGAAAAAACAGCAGAGCTTCTGAGCTGTTTGGGTACTTGTGGGCAGTTTGTATGAGATAAAATTCCTTTCTCTCATACATCTTGAGAAGCCTCCAGCTGTGTACCCGCAGCTATCTGCTTTCTATAAGAAATTCCATGTGGGCAAAGCTGGCTTTGGGGGATAGAGACTAAACTAAGTTTGTCCTACTGCTGGTTCAGCAACAGACTCCACTGCTGTACTTTATGCAGTGGGCATGTATATGTGTGCCTGAGAAACAAAAACACTCTCCTTATATTATCCTCATATCTGAAATGTGTCAAAATTTATGACAGCAGGCACCAAATACTACTGTTTGTCTCTCAATTTTAATCTGCTTGTCATACAGACTTCTTGCAGTTTGCGCTGAAATGTTTACGGCTTTGCTTTCAAGCAAATTCGCTAGTGATCCAGTTTGATTAAGCATTCCCAGCTGGATTCTGTAATTAAGTGCTTTAAGGCACTTATGCATTCAATTGTAACAGCATTCACAGCCTTCAACCGGTACTCCTTGCTTTGCAGAGGCTGTAGAGAGAAAAGTGTAATTCCAACCCTATAAAGGTACAGACAAAGTTATGTTGCAATGGAACGTTGTCAAACATAAGTGAGACAGAGCAGCTAAAGCAATGATGGCTCCTTGACTGAAATGTGGAAATCAGTGAGGGGCACTCCAAGCATCTTGCAATCTCAAATGCCAACGTTAATGAAAGCATTTCTGCTGAATCCATTTATGGATTGCACACATAGATGTTGTCAGTTACTCTATTCCATGTGAGAATTTGAGACGGTCTGTTATGCCTCCATTACCATTTAGCTCTACTTTGATTATTCACAAATGTATTCTCAATATCCAAATTTTTTAAATTTGAGATGTATAAGCAACCCTGAAGGAGGGGTTTATTTGCAACAGGAATTTTACAGCTTAAACTCAGTGTCCCCTTTGGTATCCCCTTCTCCCCCTTTTTCTGTGTCTTGTAGCTTTGCCACAGGCTGAGATATGAATAACTCAACTGATTACTGGACTGGGGACGAGGAGGATGATCTCAACCATGTTATAGATTACACTTCATATGAACTTCTCTGTGAAAAAAGCGATGTGAGAAATTTCACCAAATTATTCCTTCCTGCGTTCTATGCACTGGCTTTCACCGTGGGAGTCGCTGGAAATTCATTAGTGGTTGCAATTTACGCCTACTGCAAGAAATCGAAGACTAAGACAGATGTGTACATCATGCATCTCGCCATTGCCGATTTGCTCCTGCTCTTCACCCTCCCTTTTTGGGCTGCAAATGCAGTGCAGGGATGGGAACTTGGAAACTCACTGTGCAAGCTCACTTCTTCTCTGTACACCATGAATTTCAGCTCCAGCATGCTGTTCCTGGCCTGTATCAGTGTTGATAGATATAGGGCCACTTCTGAATCCCGGGGCCATAGAAGAATTGGCAAACACTGCAGTGTTACCTGCATCTGTGTCTGGCTGTCTGCCACTTTCCTCAGTATCCCTGAACTAGTATTTAATCAAGTCAAAAAACACAATGACAGGAATGAATGCCTTCCTGTATTTCCAATGAACATGGAAACACTCCTAAAATCAACCATTCAAATCCTGGAAATTATCCTAGAATTTCTGCTTCCTTTCCTAGTAATGCTGATCTGCTATTCTGCTACTGCTCGGGCAATCTTTAGATCTGCAAATGTCAAAAAGTCTAGACCTTTCATGGTTCTGCTGGCAGTAGTGGCTACTTTCATAATCACTCAGCTACCTTACAACATTGTGAAGTTCTGGCGAGCCATAGATATCATCTATATGTTGATCACTGACTGCGATGCAAGTAAAACCATAGATGTTGCACTCCAGGTCACCAAGAGCATAGCTTTGTTTCACACCTGCCTGAACCCTATTCTCTATGCCTTTCTGGGTGCTTCTTTCAAAATGCATATTATGAAAATTGCAAAAAATTATGGGTACTGGAGAAGACAACAGCAGAATGGAAGACCTGAAGAAATTTCTATGAATTACGACGATCAGACAGAAGAAACAATTAGTTTCACTATATAGATTCTCCATTACTTTCATCATCTTATATAACCAAGGGAATTGTTCACTTATTCTAGGGGGGTATTGTTTCAGCAGCTGTTTCTCTGCAGGTTAACTTTCAGATGAATTTTTGAACCTGTACACTAGCCAATACACTACAGAGCAGTTCAAAGTGGAACATGTTTATCAGAATTAAACATCATGCAAGAACTAGACACTGACATTTTGAGAAACAATAGAGATATTTACTACACAACAACAAAAACTCAAACGAACCCCACTACAACACAACCCAAACACCTAAAAAAGCCAAGACTGAAATTTTAACGTGTACCAGGCAATAAAATAGCTGTGTAATGAACAATCTGTACAAGTCTAAACATCTAATTAAAACAGAGAAAGAAACTATCATCAATAAAACAGCAGTACAGGAACTTTTGTACCAAAAGTTAATACCCTTGTGTTTCTCCAACTATTTTGTAAAACATCTGCCTAATAACTGAGTTCCATTTTTCAACTCAGCTATCATTCCATATCATTCCTTGCAGCTTGAAATGATATGTAAGTTTGTGGCTGAGAGTTGAGAGGGACTGAGGGGGAGAAAAAGCCATTCTTTATGTGTTTCCACATATAGCAACAACAACAGCCTCCAGAAAAAGTAGCAAGTCCTTCTCCATAACTACGGAGACCTTTCACCTCTCCTTTTCTGCTTACCCTAAACTTCAACAAGGCCAGTCCTCTATGGGAGGCAGGTTCTAGATCTCTGTAAATGTAAGAAAAAGTTAAGTTAATCTCCAGATACAGGGCTTGGAATTTCTATTCAGAATTTTTAAAATTCATCAAGCACTCCAATAACTGTATCTGCTAAAATATATGGAGATTCAATAAAGTCCAAGAACAAAAAAATGCACTTGCTTTTGTTTATTCATACTTTATGTTTGGTTTGTTTTGTTTTAGTAGGTACTGACATCTCTCATCATCATAGGCATTTACCAACCAGCAAAGTGTAGAGGCCTTGCTTGACAAATCAGAGAGGCTCTGTCTCTATACTGAGCTCATGGATTTACAGTTTTTACACAGAGAGGTACCAAAGCTGTCTCCTGCCACAGCGTTGGCAGGAATTCCAGGAAAACAGCAGTTTTCTGTGAGTCACTGGAAGTATTTCAAATATGCTGACATATTAGCTTAGCTTTCAAAATGAAAATGGGGTGTTACAGCATATTGTCCTTGCCTTCAAACGTCCCGTGGGCTCTCACAAAATGCCTGATCTATGCCTTATGAAAGCCAACAAGAATCATTTTTAGACACTGTTCCAAGTTACACAACTATGGACTGGAAGAAAAAGCTCCTAAACGACAGACAACAGGAGCACAAACAAGACATGAGCTGCTTCTCCCTGTTTGGATGACAAAAGCTTGCAGAATTTCTGTCCATTGTTTTGAGAAATACTAGGGCGTGAACGGGTAAGTCAGAAGTGCTTGACAGAAGGTCTACAAATACACCATAAATCTGACATATTTAAGCCATACTGGATTTACTGTACACAAGCAGAACACCCATGCAGAGTATGGAGAGAAACTCCAGTTCTTCCACAAAGTAACTGTCTCCTTGCATGTGTGATTTACGGCTTGTCTTCACAAATACAGAGCGGCTGCTCACAGAGTGAGGTTCTGACCAGGCTGTCAGGCTTCTGGAATTTCCAAACATCCAATGTCCTAATGTCCCGCTCAGAGTAAAAAGGAAAAAAAACAAAACAAACAACCAAAACCAAAAGAACCCAAACAAATGAAACAAAAATCTCCAAAACAAACAAAAAAATCCCAACCAGGCAGAAAGGGAGACTCTGACTAAGACAAAGTCAAATGAACACTGTTTCTCAAACTTCTTGAAATTGCAGAGCCTTTATGCCTCTATCTTTATGCAAATCTGACTGTCCTAATTGTTTTTATCAGAGTTAAAACAAACCAAATCATGCTTACTTTAAGTTAACTCTCCCTTTTATAATTCACATAACTAATTTATGAATATTATTTTGCACATATGACCTCCTACAAACTTTCCCATTACTTCCTCAGGGACTGCAATGCACAGCTGGGAAACACTGACCCAAAGCAAAGGTAGCAGCCAGCAGTTAAGTGACACTCTTGGGTCAGGGGACAAGATACTGTGCCTCCTGTTTTACAGGAGAAGAAAGGAGAGAGAGATCTATCTTCTGGTGAGTCTCGGTATTGCACAAGTAGGTATTGCATAGTAGGTAGCTGACACATTCCTGTACATGAACGAAACATTCAAGTTTACCAACTCAGTTTATTTACTTGGCTTCCAAACTCCCACAGAACGATGACTTTCAAGTTGCTGTCACACATGTTTTGGCAAAAATGTAACAGTACTACAATATCAGGGACATTTACCACTTCTAGTACAATCCATTGATTTTACCGGAAATTATCATAAAAGCAAATGTCCTGAAATACTCAGCCCAAGAACATCACAGGTTACTTTAAAAAACAGCCACATTTTACTGTAACTACACAGTATACTCAAACCTCACATCCAAACTGCTGAAGACAGCTTCATAAAAACAAAGTTTAAAGGGTATGAACATAAATGCGTGAGTTACCTGACAGAAAGAGGTAACGCATAGAGAACAATAGTGGCATACATTCTGTGAACAAAATTCAGAGGTTCCAAAAAGCATCCAAGCCTCCAAATTGAATTTGAGTCCTGGACTTTGATTCATAGAACAAAAGCTCAATTCAGCTCTTTCTGTTGTTTTAAATTCTATTGCCTTTACTCAAGAAAAGACAAATTTCCATCTCAGAAATGAAGCATAAATATTTTTGTTTTAAGAGTTGTTGGAAAAAAATTTAGGCTTAGCCATTCTTATTTAGGGTTTCCACACTTACCACTGCTCCACCACTTCTTGCCATTGATCACATAACTGTTTCCATCTCGCTCAATGCTGCATTGCATATTGGTGGCATCACTTGAAGCCACATCAGGTTCTGTGTTGAAGGTAAAAACAAAACCAAACCACTGGGTTAAATGAAGAGGTAGTACTACCTCCACAAATACAGGGCTGTAGATATACTTTAATAATAACACAGTTTCGCTCCCAGTAGAAAAGTTGTTTTCAGAACCTCACTGCTGGTGGTCGAAAGACTTTCTATCTTCCAACAATCTGTTATTCATAGCCAGTTTAAATGGACTTGTTCTTGGGCTCAGATTATCCATTATGATCAACAGCCTTCTTCCTTTCCTGATCTTTTCAAATCTTTTATCCTTCCAGTGTACTTAGAGAAAACAGTCATGTCTCTCCTCAGACTTTTTCTTCCCCTGGGCTCTTCTTAAGTGCAAATGAAGAGATTGAAACTAATTTTATGATAGTACATGAAATAGACTATACAAAGCTGTCAGCAAAATGTCATCAATGATTATTTGGAACAGGAAAGATTCTTCCTCTCTCCTTTCACCATTACTTTTTTTTTAATAGGCAAATGCTTTTGCTTTAAAGTAAAAGCATCTCTTTCCTCTTGGGGAACACAGTGAAACAGAATTTGCAAAATAAGGGTTCAGCTCTGCAAGGCTGAGTTCTCTTGACTCCTTCTGACATAGGAAGATCAAGATTTTGACATCAGACGTTCCAAAGCTACCTTCCTACAGCAAGAGCCAGACTTTCCAAAGATGTTGAATGCCACAAGCTTTCAAGAGCAAAAATTATTACAATGCTGAGCTATGGACATAAAGCAAGTTACCTCCAGGTTCTATCTTAAAACCTCTACCTATGACATACTGCAGAACTGCAAAACTACACAACTTTATCACAGTAATCAGACTTGCACCTAATTGTATGCTTCTAAAGAACCCCAAAGCATATTATAAAAAAGGGTGAGCTCTATTGTAAATCTGTTTGGTACTATAAAATGTATTTTACTAGTACTAAAAATAAACTGAAGATATATAGAAAGCAAACAGTATTGTAACCATGAAAAATGGTAACTACTGGGGAAGGGCAGCAAGGGTGCTTCACTCTGCATTCACATCTCATAGATTTTATATTCAAACACATTCACAGACACAATGGAAATTTTTGTATTAATTCATTAACACACAATTTGACGTTTTCTACTTTTTGCATATACCATTTAAAGTTTTTGCCAATTGTCTCTAACTTTCTTCTGGAGAAAAATTTACCTGTCATGCAGAAGCAAGAACTAATCTTCCCTTCTAGGAGAGGCTCCAGCCACTCTTTCTTTTGCTCTTCAGTCCCATACATGTGGAGGACCTCCATGTTTCCAGTGTCTGTAAGAAATCAGAAGTCATGTTTACTTCTTGAGACACACAACTCATAAGGTGCAAGACGACCAACTTTTAAATGTTCTCAGTGCTGTAGTTATGGGACAGGGCTGCTAACCTGGTGCATGACAGTTAAAAACCTCAGGAGCAATGAGGCATTTCCCTGTCTCCTCAGCTATTAGGGCATAGTCAAGCTGGCTGAGACCACTGACATCTGGAAGAAAAAGGTTCCACAGACCTTCTGCTTTTGCCATTTCCTGTTGCAAGAATCAACAGAGAAAAATACCATATAATAATACCAAAAATACCAATAAATCTTAAAAAACAGAAAAATAAATTGTGGCTTACTAGGCACTTCCTTCCTTCCTGCTGTCTAATACATCTCATGCCTTTTTTCAATAGCTATTTTGAAATAATAGGTACAATCTTTGATTGAAAATTCAGACACATCCCTCACAGAACTCACTTTGTTTTACTCCTCTCTCATTTCTCTCACCTTTTGCACACTTCTCTCTTCCTTTCCTTCCACTATTCCTCACACTGTTTCTTTCCGTACAGAGTAACTTCTCCAGTATGATATGCCAAACACTCTTCTGCTCTATATCTGTGCTCTTTTACTGCTAGAATGCTAAGAATATTTACTGTCCCATACCTTCAGTTTCTCAAGAAGTGGTGGTTTCTTCCATTTTTCCTCAGTATTTCCATGTTCAGTATAGTATTTTATTATTTCCTTAGAGAAACAATTGAAAAGATACTGTTTAAATTAAGAACACATGTAACACAGAAATAATAATATGATGTCTTTTCCAGTCCTGTGCACCAATAAACCAATTAAAGAAATATTCATTATAGGTTTTCATTATATAGTGAGTTGTATTATAAAATGAAATATATAATTGAAAACCGAACTGCAACATATTTCATTTTGCAAGACTTGAAATGCTTCACAGAGATGACCCCAATCAGTACCTTATTTCATACAATTATTTGGGTTCGTTTAAAGTATGTGGTGATGATGCTAGAAGGTCAGTATTTTCTGATGATAAAAGTACCTGTTACCAACAGTACACACAAGAGGCATGAAACCAAAAGTAAAAGCACAGATGAACGCCTGACATAATGACACTAAAGATTCAGGTTTCCTGTCACAACATTCAAATATATAAGCCAGTTAATCTTTTGTTAACAGAGAAAAACCCCACAAAGAATACATTTTCTCTTCCTGTCAAAATAATTCCTTAACAGATTATGTCAGTAGTCATTCTGAGCATCAGTGATTGTTAGCAAAACTATATATTCAGTAATCCTAGTATTTCCACAAGTATGTTTTAGTGAGGTACAGCACTTCAAACCTTGCCAAGAACTAGTTAAAGAATGAATAAAAGTAGTTCCCTCTTCTGAAAATGACACAATAAGACAAATGCCCAAGTAAAATTTAGAAGTCCTGATTCACAATTCTTGTTATCAGATATAACTTACAAGCACAACACTACTCATCTGCAAAAATTGTGGTCCGTTTATTTTTAAAGCAAGTACTTTGATTATTGCAAGGCTTCCTTGGACAGTCCTAAACTACAATCCAAAACCAGTCACAGACAGACTTCTAAGAAACTTTGCATATCAAGAGTTACTGCCCTTAACCCCTCCTTGTGATAGGCAGATGCATTCATAAATCTTTTAGATTAATATGTTCTCTGCATTTCTGCCTGACTGCCAAAACCAATCAACCACCCAACCAAACAACAACAAAAAAGCCCAAAACAGAAAGCCAAAGAAATTAGTTCTGCAACAGAAGTCATCTGTGCTTCCATAAGGCTAAAAGCTGAACCAACTTTCTAACGTGGAAAATTTCTAATCTCTCTAGGATAAGAAGTAAAATGCTTCGTCTCATTTTCCGTTCCACTGATTATTGACTTCTGTGGGTATTTCATTATCTGATTTCAAATCTTCACTGGTATTAAATATATTCAGGAATGAGGCTACATTGCTACATTACACGATCCCATTTTTTGTCAGAAAAGTCACAGCTTAAAGAGAAAGCAAGAAACAGATACACTCAGCTTCATATGGTTTAAAACAGCAATTCCCATTTCTAAATTAGCATCTTTCCATTTATTACGTAAGAGTTCTAGCTTTTCGTTAAAGTATTTTAGCAAATTCTTTTAGAAAATAACTCTTACTAAAAAGAGAAATTTTTACACTTCAACAAGTTTAAAAAGTAACTCAGCTTTCATTAACGATGCATACAACATCCTGGAAAAAAAAATAGACAATAATGATTTCTGCTAATATTTCTCAATGCCATAAATATCACTACATGAAAATAAGGCTGTTTCAGAAAAAAAACCAAAACAAGAAGATATGATATTCTATACATAGTTTTACATTTTTATAAAGTCTAGTCTGAAAATGTTCCCTTAAAAATAGGTTAACTAAAAGCTTTTACCTTCTCAGCTGGATAAATGTGCTGCTTCATGAACTGCTTGACCTTCAGCAAAATCTCTTGGCCTTTCCTACTTTGATGGAAGAGCTCTCCAGAAATGTGCTGTGTGCTGCTGAAAGATGACCTAGGGAAGAACACTCAATGGAATAACAAGTAAGACCAGATTTACCCTCATAATAACATAAGCTGCCTTACACAGGCATTCAAATAAATGAAGATGTTGTAAAAGCTTTGCCTTACTGTTGACCAGTAGTTTAGATCACTCTTACCTTTTTGAGAGCTCTAAGCCTCTCTCTGCCAAAGGCTTCACAATCTTAGCAAATTCATGACTATTCTCTGCAGAAGCATTTCCAATGAGATATCTAGCATATACACCCTAAAACCAAAAGAGAGGCATATATGGTATAATTATGCATTTAAAATTGTCTCTTTAACACACCAGTGATTTCTTCAACTATGAAAGTAACACTTAAATGCACATACTCTTAAAAGGAAAAACCTACCACCCAGACAATTTTACTGGGATATGCTAATATTGGTTTTGGTCCACCTCTGATATAATGGAGATACTTGCTGCACAAGAGTTAAAAAAATACCCCAGCTAAACCAACCTAAAAGCAAACCCCAAAAAATAGTAGATGAAAACAAAAAATAAAAAAGAAAAGATAAATGTCTGCACACGATACTGCAAGCAAGCCCAGCCTGTCCCTCAAGCCAACTGACAACAGTATAGATATATGATTATTATCCATGACTAAATTAACTACCCATATACACACAAAAATATGTGATATTTCAGCAAATGTGAGTGTATTACCTGGGCTATTGCTGCCATTTTAAAATATGACAAAGCAAGAAAAAAGTTGAAGTTGGATAAAGCAGTGTTAATACGCCGGCAGCGGCAGTAAATGGAAACCAGTTCTTCAAACGAAGGAGTTTCTAAAAAAAAAATACAACCATTTTTTAGAATACTCAACGTTTTCTATGATTTTTTTTCCCAGCTTATTCTTCAACAGTTTTTCATCTTTATGAGATATTTCATTTACATAGTAAACACCATGATTTGTAATTTCTCATGCTGTAACTGTGATATGATATGGGAAACAAAAGGAAAAAGGATTTGCCAGAATTTCAAGTAACTGTGACAATTCCTACCACCCTTCACCTCCACTCCAGTCAGGAAACTAATTTCAGCAAGGGGGTAGGATTTCTTTTTTAAATAAAAGTTATATTTACATTTAAATTTCTGTTCTCTTCCATTATCTCTAAGAAAGGTTCAAACTAAACTTTTTCCAAAGTAGCATATTGTAGCTAAGACACGGCTTGTTAAAACAGAACTACCTAAAACCTCTCTATCAGCATGCTTCCAACAATGAAGAAAACATGGAAGAGTTATTTTCAGGTGCAAAATTATATGTTTGTAGATTTACCATTTAATTCCTGTTTATAAGGGTAACATTTCAAATAAAAATCAACCCTAGAATTTGTTTCAACAAAAAGATTACATTTTCATACCTATGGTGCCTTTGAAACCCAAGACAGATCCTTGACCTAAGACCTTAATAGATGTAGGCCAAAAGTAGAATTGAGTGGCATATGCTAAATCTGCTAAAGGATGACCAGCAGTAGAAAGTTCCCAGTCCAGCACTGCCAAAACACGAGCCTTAAATAAAAATAAAAACCTCGAGTGAGCGCTAGAAGACAAATCCTCTCCATCCACAGACACACCACTCACTTAATATCCACAAGTTTTATTTGGTTACTATATATTTAAAATTAAAAACATGCACTGTAGCTGTCTACAACAAAAAGAGTTCCTTTAGGCCCTATCTAAGGATCTGTAGAAAATTAAAATTCACATAAGGGCAGAAAGTTAGGCATTTTTCCACAGAAAATCTGATTTAAATCTACATTTTTGAGTAGTGTTCTTCCTGTCAGAAACTTGTAAACTCTTCAAGTCAAAATATGGTTGAATTAAAATATCCTAAAGAACAGTAGCACTGACAGTTGCTGTGTTTTCCCCAGTGTTGTTGCATGGTCCTTTAGCACAGAAACAGACCATGCATCAACCCCCCTAATTTATCACAATATTATGTAGAGATGAACATTTACATGGAGAACTGAATTTCTTAAACAGGAAGTCAATCACTGCCCAGACTGTGACACAAGCTTCTGCTGCAAGCATCCTTGCAATGGCGTCTTCAGCTGGGTGTGCTGAGACTCCCCAGTCTGTCATTCTGATAAATTCTTATAATCCAGCTTGTCTGTCAATCTGAACGACTGCTCCAGCCTACTCACGATCCATGGCTACTTGAACTATGTGCAAAAGTCTTTCCCACATGGTCACTCCTGCCTATACAGGAGGAGTTTCTAAAGATAACTTGAAATTACCTACGTACAGCTCGATCAATTCCTTCAACTGCATCAGGAACAGCTGGGAGAGTTCCCGAGACTGCCAAATCTCAGTCAAATCAGTTCTGGGGGTCAAATCAGCACATTTAAGCCTACAACTAATGTGTCTATCAACTAATCCATGCACAACAATGGGACCTGTTGCTTTGCTGTGAAGTAGGCATTGCAGAGTCTTGGTCACAAA
The DNA here is from genome assembly GCF_025592945.1 of Manacus candei. Taxonomy (NCBI): domain Eukaryota; kingdom Metazoa; phylum Chordata; class Aves; order Passeriformes; family Pipridae; genus Manacus; species Manacus candei. The sequence continues at coordinate 2,934,486 of NW_026138074.1, read as the reverse complement.
TCCCAGGCATATTTTCTGGTCACAACACAGCAAATAGCATGGAAAAAAATAATGAAAACGCAACTATGTCGATAGATAGGTAACACATATTTATTTCCAAAACCAGAAAAAAAATCTCTTTCTTTTCCCTTTCAGGGTCCCTGTGATCTATGTGTACTCCATAACTAAGAAGTTTTGGGAGATTTTTCTTTGCTTCCACTAGTATCATGTATCATGCATTCAGATCCTGTTCCAAAAGCCATTGTTAACTGAAGCCATATCACAGTCAAATGGGCTTTGGATCAGATGTTTATGTAGTTTAATGAAGTGAGACACGAGTTGCACTGAATTCAACAGGATTTATGCATACACAATGTTTTGTTCCTGGACTTTGAAGTAGGGACTAGAACTAATGAATAAATTGAGTATCTTTCAAGGTCAGGTCAGATGGGCCCCTGAGCAACCTTGTCTAGTGAAATGTGTCCCTGCCCACGGCCAAGGAACTAGATGATTTTAAGGTCTCTTCCAACCCAAATCATTCTATGATTCTATCAATTCTGTCTAGCTCCTGCAATGAAAACCAGGACTGTATTAGGTACCTAAATACCATACACAGTATAGAGAAGAGTTAATTTCTCTCCTATTGTTTTCAAAGACGTATCACACACTAAAATAATCCACAGAAGTGTTCCATTACATGAAGTGTTTCAAATACCTCTGTTGGATGGAAGACGATGTTATCTATCCTCATGTCCCCATGAATCAGGCTTTCTTCATTATCATCAGGTGGCAAGTTGTTTGCTAACCAGTCAGCCAGTTTGTTCATGGCAGGAATATCTGTATGAGCAGCTGCATCATACTGTTTTTTCCAAGTTGACACCTAAAGAAATACAAACACTCCAACAGATTTTCCAACTGATTTCCCAAGTTTTTAAAGAGCACAAAATTCTGAAGCATGTGCTTCTGGTTTTTCACGATTATCATGTTACAGAATTCAGTAAAACCCAGTACCTCTGCATTTGCAAATGTGAACTATGAGATCAAAAGATGCAATGAGGACTACCTCTAATTTCTATTTCAATCCTATTTACGCAGCCCAAATCTAAGATTATTCCAAAAGCAAATTAGTATCATTCCCTGAGCATAGCACTATAGAATCAATCTGAATGTAGCAGTGGCCTTACATGGTGCACAAAATAATTGAACTAAGTGAAGGTGCTTAATAGCTAATATATGATGGTTACTTTTACAAGTTTTTAATAATTAATAATTTAGCTTGCAAATCAAATAAATATTCAAAGACCTGACAAGACAAGAGAATTTTTTTAAGAGTTTTACCTGTCTTTTGCAGTATCCTGGTCCTCTACCATATCCTTGGAGGCCCAATGACTGTAAATCAAAGGAGTGCAACAGGGCCAAAGTTTCTATCATTGCAATATACAAAGCAGAACGCTCTGCTGGGCCCACTTCAGGCAATGAGATGTCTCGGAAAATGCGACCCTAAAAACACCATAAATCAGATATTTGGTGGGATGTACACACCAGATGAAAAGAAGTAAAGCTATACATTTAATGACCAAACCCAAATGTAGTGAATCAACACCTCTATGCAAACAAAAATTCCTTCCTCATTTATTTTATTCCTCGCCCAGGGCAGATGAAGGGATTCACAGTAATCTCAGATCATTAGTATATGGAAGGCAATTAAAATAACAGATATATTCAGTAGATGAAAGTCTGAATTAGAGCACTCAGTCCAGATATCACAAAGCTTGAAAGTACCAGGAAAAATAATGTTGCTGCATTGCCTCTAACAACTAACTTGCAGAAAAAATATCAATGAAGACCTGAGGGAGATGGGGGGGCACAGACAGGGAGAGAAGAGAAATAGGTGGGTTGCACATGCTGAGGCAAACAATCCAAAGAAATTCACTTGTGTCCTCCTTAAAGGCAGTTTAATATATCTAAAAGATGGGTGTGTTTTTTCCATTTTATCCTTTAATTTTGACGCTGCCAGTAACAGATTGGAAGAGAAAAAACAGATTCCTATCTCCTCTGAGCTCCTCAATTTCACTGTTTTGCATGATGGCTTCAATATATTCACACAGATAAAGTAGCAAGAGAATTTTTTTTACTAAAAGGTTCTGCATAACAAATCTCAAAATCAGGTTCTGTACTGTGCAATAGTTTATTCAACAGAATAAATATATGGTTGTTTTCTAAATATACAATGTATTTGTTAAAAACAGTGAGTGTTGTCCATCTTAGAATGGATAGACTGTACATTTACATACTTAGAAATGCAGAAAGGTTTCTTCTTAAGTAATCACTTTCTTGTAGCCAAAACCAGAAAAATTCTCCATCTTTAATGTAAGAAATCTGTTTCAAATTTTTCAGAACTCTTATATTTTATTACTCTTGATTCATGGGTTTTGTAGGAAAGTTAACTTAATCTCCAGAAACTGGGCCACAAACTCTTATATTTCTAATTTCCCAGTTAACCTGATGACAGAGTAGGACTCAATGAAAGGAAACAGGCCTGAATTCAAATCCTCCTTCAGCAGGAAAAAAAAAACAAACATGATACAGCATACTTACACTCAAAAATCACCAAAACCTAACAGAAGCACTATCAACTCAGCTACAGCACCCCCAGATGGGATGGACCACAGACAGAATTATGCTGTATTCTTTCTGAAACTATTCTTTCTGTTTGAACTGAAATCCTGCTTGGTTTTCAAGAAAAGGTGATTGTATATCAATTCCTATCTTCACTACTAAACAGGCTGCAGGATGTCCAAAGATTCGGTATAACTTTATCAACTGAATGTTTTCCCTCTGACTTGGTTATGCTTTTCACAGAAGAAATATTGCCATATTGCAAGACATCCTTCTGAGAACTCAAAACAAGAACAGGAGGTCAAATACTGAGCTGAATATTTCAACAAAGTGGGAAATAAGCCTTGGAGAAGCTGAAATCCATGAGAATCACTGATAGCTACCATTTCTTAAAATTATCAGAAGATTATTTATGTTCATATCAGAAAACTTAGTGACTGCTGAGTAAGGCTCTAACAGAAAGGCAATTTAAAAGCATCTTGTAGTAGGGAGAAGGAAAGAATCTCTCACACTGGAGGACCAACCTGCACATGCTGCATTACATAAAACTCTGTTCCAATGACAGAAACATCACTGCAATACAACAGGGGCTCAGGCACCGGAAAACCAGCCGAAAATAAGGCTTTCTGCACATGATATTCTCTATCGACCTGAAGACGACACAGAAATTTAGGTTCAATTAAAACCTCCCAAACATAAATGAGCACAGTAAATGACAATGTTTAGTTCACAGAACACAGTTCACTGATCCAGCAGTTCACTGCATTTCTGGACACACTCAACAATGTGCCGGGTAATGTATGGGACTTAGTCACTTGTAATACGAAGTGTCTGGAGCTTTATGAGGAATGTTACTTACCTTGTGTGCTCTGGGTAAAAGGGGACCATGGGGCTTCTTCCTGAGCACATAAGCCTGACCACCCTTCTGAAGGTAAAAGGTCGGATTTGACTGGCCAGAGCTACAAAGAGAGAGATCAAAAGTACAAATTCAAGTACTTACAAATTTGTAAACTTTTAACAGAAATTATGCAAAATGCACTTCAACTTGGCCTGAACAAAACGACAGGACAGAGGAAAGAGTTCTTCTCAGGAGTTGTTTTGGGTTGTGGGTTTTTCTTCAAATCCAGTCTTACAAGGAAGCAAGCGATAGCCTACAGAATCAAAATAAAAATCAAGCGAAATTTTGCCCTCACACTTTCCATTACATTTCCATTCTCCCTGAAGCAGTTAGGGCATAGTTTGTAACACAATTTAACAAGTATAGTGCACTGACAAATGCTCTGCCTAGCACAAAAGAAATTTACACCAGCTGAAACCTTGAACTGCAACTACAAGACAAGCAAACTAGTAAAAGCACAAATACTGTCAGTATTTTAGCAGATTTTACTATTAGCTACTCTCCTAAGGTCCTTCCTAAAGTCTCCTTAATCGAGGTACATACGAGGATTAGGGTACAGCTGAGGATTCAATGGATGCTTTATATTTGCAACAGAAGTCAATGAAAAATTGTTTACTGTTTCTTAGTGGTCTGCAGATAAAGTAGCCTAGGTCATGTTTACAGAGGAACTAATACGTATTTTTAGAATACCTTCTAATAATTAGCTCCCGATGTGAAGTCACGCAGCCACAACACTAATTTGCTGAATGCAAATGAACCCACCGTTCTATGGGATAGTGGCTTTGGAGCCTGGGTGTGGCACCCCACCTGCGCATGGCATTGCTCTCAGGGCGTTAATGGGAATTTCAACACATCCTTGCCCTGTTCTCATGGATTTGCTTAACCGGCGATAGCCTAACGCTTCTACAATTGAATTCTTAAGCCGAGTATGTGCTTCTGAACATTACTATTTGCTGTGTAATCAAAGATGGAGCAGATAAATTGAGAGGCAATAAAACAATCACGCGAGTACTCTGAGGACAGCGGGAAGCCCACCAAACACGCAGCCCGCCCGCAGACGGCTGGCTGCGGCCACACAGTGTCTGTGACAAAGGTCACCTTCGCCGCCACTGCAAACTTTGACTTCTCCAGCCGGCCAAGGGATGAGCTGTTCCCTCGGTGGCTGCTGTCCGCCATCCCCAGGACATCTCTACCGCTGGCCACCTTCCCTGCCAGGCAGCAGCGAGCAGAGCGGCCCCTCTTCTCGCCTCACAGTGCGGGCTCACAGCCCATGTCCGGGCCACGGAGGCGGCTCTGGCCCCTCCCGGGAGCGCTGGAGCAGAAGAGCGGCGGCTCCCCCGTCACCTGTGTCACCTATGTCACCTGTGTCACCTATGTCACCTGTGCCGCCAGTTACCTGTACTGCCTGACAGCCAGTGCGCCCGCGGGCTCCCGCGGGAAGCCGCGCAGGTGGCTGCTCAGGTACCGCTCCAAGCTGCCCTGGTCGAAGCGGTGCTGCCGCCGCACCTCGCTGGTGCCCGGCTCCGCCGCCATCCCGGGAGGCTCCGCCGCTGCCCGCCCCGTCCCGCCCCGTCCTGTCCTGTCCCACCCCGTCCCGTCCCGTTCGCCGCCGCTCGGAGGCGCCTCGGTCCGCCCAGGAAAGCGCTGCCCGCCCCCGGGGCTGCCGGGGCTGGGTGGCTTCTCCTGGGAGACAGCAATCCCGGGAGACAGGTACCGCCTCAGCGCACACCCGCCCGCTGCCGGGTGTCGGGAGGCGGTCCCGGGATGGGAACGCCCCGGCGCTTCCCGGAAGCTCCCGCGGCCGGGCAGACGTGTCGCTGCCATGGCGGATCCCGAGCGGCTGGAGCGGCTGGAGCGGCGGGTGCGGGAGCTGGAGGAGGAGCTGGCCCGGGAGCGGGGCGGGCGGCGGCCGGCGCGGACCCGCATCGACACCATGAGCCCGGAGGTGACGGACTCCAACCCCTACAGGTGCGGCCGGGGCCAGGGGCCGTCCGGGAAGCGGAGGATTCCGTCGGGATAAAGAGGATGGGCAAGAGGGAGGGCCGTAGGTTGGAACTGCGGGTCTGGGGGAAGGGAAAGAGGCGTGTGGAGGGGGGCTCGGGCGGGTGCGGGTCTAAGGGCTGGGCCTGGGTGTGCGGAGGGGGGGTGTCAGGACAAGGCTGAAGGCAGGTGCTCTGTGGGGAGCAGGGGAGGGATGCTCTCGGATTTCCCACCTACCTGGGCTGACAGGGCTGTATGTCAGAGCTACGTTGTATTATCTTGTTTTACAGTACGAAAGAGAGAGGGGAAACCTTGTGAGTTTTTCAGCTAGGTTGCTAATAAATGGACAGGTGTTGGTATAACACGAGGTCTTATTCCTCATAGCTTACCTATTTTAGAGTTTGATTTATAGAATTGCTGAGCACTAGGGACCCCTTCTCTTCTGGAAATCTGATGCCTTTTTTTTTTTTTCCTTAATACAAGTCGATATCTGTACTTTCGTTGATACTTTCAATGTAAAAATGCAGTAACAGGATAAAATGTTACTTTAAAATCCTTTCATTTATCCTTAAAACCTGATAGTGTCAATTTTTTATTTTTTTTTTTTAATGTTATATTGGAGTTAATATAATCAAATTGATCAGAAGACAGTGCAAGTCTTCACTAGTTTGCTGCCATATGGTTCATTACGGAAAAAAGTGTCATCTTTCATTCTGTAAATCTGGGATTAATTTACAAAAATAGCTATGTGTCCTCCTGATTTCATTGACATTACTCATACCAGCTGAATAAGAAAATGAGTTTCTGCAGGGTTAGTACTTTGTTGCTAATAGGAAAGCATCTACTCTCTCATTCAGACTGTACCTAGCTGGCAATCACAACTGCAGTGAAAGCAGCAGGCTTGAGTTTGGTGCTTGGAGGGGTTATTTTTAAAGCAAAAGTGATTTTAAATACCTGAAAAGCAAAATTGCTATTTGAAACATAGAGAGCATTTTCTGTGTAATGTTGCTTTTTTTTTTTATTCGTAGTCGCTTGATGGCATTAAAAAGAATGGGAATTGTCAAAGACTATGAGGTAGGATTCTATCTGTAATGAAATGTTATTTGCATTTTTTCCCTGGGAGGACCACTTTTGATATCCTTGTCTCTATTTTATTTCTTTCTACAGAAAATCCGTACCTTTACAGTTGCAGTAGTAGGTGTAGGTGGAGTTGGAAGTGTGACTGCTGAAATGTTGACAAGGTGTGGCATTGGTAAGGTAATGAGATTTTTTTTCTTCTACTTCTTTACAGTAGATGGACCAGTCCTCTTTATGAAGAGTTTGATTTGATTTCATTCAGTTGATTTTACCCAAATAAAAAAGCTGTTGTGAAGAAAGCACTTGTGTAAACATTGCACTGAAGAGTCTGTATTTTTCTTAACACTAGTAAAATTGATTTACTTTGGGCAAAATCTTGTATGATGTGGATGATCCTTGTTTGGATTCTGGTCATCTCCGTACTCCTATACGAGCCCATCTATCTAACCTTCATACTGGATTATTGCAAAAGGAGAACAAAACAAAGAAAAAGGAGGGGATAACTTGCAGAGAAGATTAAGTCTTATAATAAGAAGTTTATATTCATGAATTTGAAAAGTGGTGGATATCAAACAGATATTTTTATCACAAATGGTAGTTTGTCATGTGGCAGACTTAGAGCTAAAAATTTAGCAGCAGTTAAAAATAATTTGGTGTGTGTGTAGTGTGTATATAGATTTTTCTCTAAAGGAGGAATTCGGAGAATGGCTCAAATGTTTGTATTTCCAGACAAAGCCTGACTATTTACTCTTAAAACTCTGGAAAGTTTTTAAATATAGAAGTGATGCAATTTTTTATTGCGAAGTTTATTCTTCTGAAGGAGCGAAGACCGGCATCTTAGGCATAGCAAAGAACATCAGTTGATTCAGAATTTATAATAAACAACATGTCCATGTACTATGCAGGTATTTTAAGAGAATTGTTTTTGAAGAACTGCACCCCAAGACAAGTGAAATAAATCACACATTCTTAGTTAATGACATAATAGCAAGTAGGAATGTGATAATAGAGATGATAGTGTTCATGTAGATTAATCTGCTGAATAATCTTTGTTTAGATCAAATGAACAGATTACTTATTATTAAGAGTAGTTTTCAGGACTTAACAAATTGGTTCCTCCTGAATGGCAGTTAGAATTCAGTCTTTCATGCACTTACAAAATTGGCACCTTTTATATGTGAATTGAATGACACTGCAGGGGTAGAGGGATGTTAGCTTGGGGTGGCTTTTTGTTGTTTTTTTTTTTTAGAAGTAGTTTTGTTGTTTAAAATACCTTGCCATAGGACTCTAGTTGCTGTGTCTTTGGAGATTCACACATGTTAATACAATCTTTATTGTAGCTGCTTCTGTTTGACTATGACAAAGTGGAACTGGCAAACATGAACAGACTCTTCTTCCAACCTCATCAAGCTGGATTAAGTAAAGTGCAAGCAGCAGAGCATACTTTGAGGTATAGCTTAGAGAAGTGGGTATTAAAATGTATTTGCCTAGGATGCTGCTCCAGAAAACCAGTGTTTCGCTCTTAATTACTTGCAAAGGAGCATGATCTAATTGGGGAATTTGAGTATAAAATATTTGTGGGAATGATTGATGCTTTAAAGACATATTGGCCAAAACCTTTATGTGAGTCTACTTTTTAAGTAAAGCTAGTTTTGCTCAGAAGTTTGGTATAAACTATGCCAATTCAATATATTGTGGGTTTTTTTCTCATCTAATTTGTGAATTTTGGAGAAAAATGGGTGTATTCTTGAGTTCAGGCTGGAAACTTAAGAGTATAGTAACACTTGCGAAGTTAGGGAGTAGAATGCAAATTATCATTGCATTCATGACTATTGACTCATATTATTTCCTCCATAAGGGATATTAATCCTGATGTTCAGTTTGAAGTACATAACTACAACATCACAACACTGGACAACTTTGAACACTTCATGGACAGAATAAGGTAAAATCTCTCAAGAAAAGCATGTTGCCAACTTCTGCTGATGTGTGCTTCTATACAGCCTCACTTTTTTATTGTTGAGGGATTTTTTTCAGTTTAATAACTTAAACCACTGGGAAATATTTGTATATGAAGACATTCCTGCCTAGATGTTTTCTCTAGAGTTGGCATTTATTTCTGCTGTTACACAGTTATGTTTTATATTGGTGCATCTTTAGATTTCCAGGCAAAGCTGTAGGACTTAGAGACTTTTCCCATTATAGAAAACAGATGAGATCATATTTTCACTGCTCTAAAGTGGTTTCAGTTATGCTTTATAGAATGAAGAAATAAAATAGCTATTAGTGGATTTCACAGAGGAGGTCTGAAATAACGTTTGCCATTTGCAGTTCTGTTGTACCAAGGTACAATTCTCCAATACTTTGTTCTGTGAGTGTTTTCTATATAAAACTTCTTTGAGTCTAAAATGCCCATATATTAAATCCCAGCTTCAGCTATTGTTTCTTCTGTAGATCAGAGATGCTGTTTGTACACTATTCTGCATTTGCACAAGTTTTGTTACAAATTCACTTCCCCTGGGCTTCTGTACTCTAGAAGCAGGCATGTTGCTTGCCATGTTGGTATTTTGTTCTGCCAGCAATTTCATGCAAACTTTGTGATGCTTATTTCAGTAATGGTGCACTGGAGGAAGGGAAACCTGTTGACCTTGTTCTAAGCTGTGTAGACAACTTTGAAGCTCGCATGGCGATTAACACGGTAAGGCCATTGAAGGCGTGAGCTTGTGGAAGTCTGTTTTCTCCTGTAACAATGTTAGGAACTGTGGGGACTGTAGAAAAGACAGGAATTTAAAAAGAATCTCCTAAGAAATGTTTCCTTGGTTTAAGGAAACTGAATCTGAGCTTTTACCCAGTTCTTATAAAACCCAAATATAACTGTAGACTTTTAAGTTACTAGCAGCTAATGGTTTGTAAAAGAGTTGTGTCATAAACTCTCTCTGTCTTTCCAGATTATCTTGTTTATGTAAGGGTATTTTTAAAGGCTGGTATGTTAAATCTTACAGACTTTTAAAAGACTGTCTATAGCTAATTGTATACTACATATGGCTTTCTGTATACTAAAAATGACTTAATGCTGTGTACCTAATCAAATTGTTTTTCTTTATAGTAGCAGCCAACGTAGGGTACATGCCAAATGTATGTTTTCTGTTATCCTCCAGCTGACTGGATCCATAAATTGCAGGCAGGGAAGGTACACAGATATACTGTATCCAAGCCTGTAAAAGTAGATTGTACGATTAGATTCTGTAGTGTGCTGTAACTGGATCACTAATGTCTGTATTTGTTAAAAAATCTCAGGTCCTCAGGAAAGCACAATGGGCTAGCTTTCTGAGGTCAACTTCAATTTGCCTTTTGATTTGTACTTTGACTCTGATAAATAATTTCTATCTCTTCGTGCCCCTTTTTCTGATCATAGCCTTTTTGTCTTAAAGCAGGGAGATGGATGTGTTTAATCACACTCAATTTACCACATTGTTTGGGTTTCTTTTCTTTTCATTAAACTTTTGCAGTGCTGATGTGTGTGTTTCTGTGTTTATAAGGCCTGCAATGAACTTGGTCAAATCTGGATGGAATCTGGAGTCAGTGAAAATGCAGTGTCGGGACACATACAGCTGATCATACCTGGTGAATCCGCTTGTTTCGCGGTATGCAGCGCTCTGCTGAATTGCTCATTTGCCTTTTAAAGCAGGACTGGGAATATGGAGATTAGCTGGCTAGTGAGAGTGATCTGGCACAGCTGATTCAGTAGCTTAAGATTTTGTGTGATCTGTGGGATTTCTTTAAAACTTCTTTTAAACTCAGTTTCTTTATTTCCCTTCAGTGTGCTCCTCCACTTGTAGTTGCTGCAAATATTGATGAGAAGACATTGAAACGAGAGGGAGTTTGTGCAGCCAGTCTTCCTACAACTATGGGTGTTGTGGCAGGAATGCTGGTACAAAATGTTCTGAAGTAAGTGACTGAGTTGTTGCTATTTGATTTACAGCCCAATAAGAGAAGAAAAACCTGAAAGAACTTTTCATAATGACGGGTCTGGTTCTTTTAAAATGTCTGTGGCCTGTTTCCTGATGGTATTGGCATGATTGGACAGTGCTGAAGTATACACTGCTTGAAACATTGCTGTGTTTGCTTTGGAACTGCCACTTTAAATAGCAGTAGGGTAAGAAACAGTTTCAGGGTTTTCCGAAGAATTTCTTTTACTGCATACACAGATGCACATTTTTTTCTTACTTCTGCATTTAAACATGCTCTGATTTGACATCATTAAGTTATACACAAAAAATGCTACAGTGCTGACTTGTCTTTGAAATTTTGTACATGGACAAAGAATAAATTATTTCCCTTACAGTGTTTGTAAAAATCTGTTATAAAGCAATATGACTTATTTTAGTATTTTCAAAAAGTAATGTCGCATGACTCCAACTGCTAAAAGAATTGCATGTATCAGCAAGGAAAATATTTGAAGAACTTTGTGCTCATTTTCAAAATGACACAGAGTGTTTTACAAGCATCTTTGAGAAAAAGATTGTATTTAGCCTGCTTTTAGCCTTAGTTTGGTTTTGTCCATTACCCAAAAATTTCTAGTTACAAGGAATAAAAGTACTGTTTGCAAGTGTGCCTGTAAACAACAAAGCTCCATTTTCAATTGTCCAGAGAGATGTTTTTCTTGAATGAAGAATGCAAACATTGCAGCTTAATCTGAATCTTTATTTTGATTGCAAATTAGACCCTACAATAAAGACTATTAAACTGGTTCTGATCAGGTGTTTAAAATTTCCACATTGTAATACAGGGAACCTCAGTGTTTCAAGCAATGGTTTAAGGCACAGGAGGAAACTGCTTACATGCTACTCTAAACATACTTCTGAGTGTAGCTGATGTGTTCTCACACACTTAGACTAGAAGAGAATTGGATTCTATATTGATCCAATTATGCTGTTGTTAGGTGACTACAGCTTATTTAAGACAATTACAGTAACTCTTTACAACTGCAGTAGTGTGAGTATATTCTAAAAGTTCTATGAGGGAAAATTATTCCTTGAGCAACTGAAGTTTTAGGTTTGCATAAATATAATGTAAATTGATGTATGTAAGCTCCTTCTTTCTCTGTGTTTCTAGATACCTGTTAAATTTTGGTACTGTGAGTTACTATCTTGGTTACAATGCAATGCAGGATTTCTTCCCAACTATGTCTATGAAGCCAAACCCACAATGTAGCGACCACAATTGCAGAAAACAGCAAGAAAATTATAAGGTAAAAATGATTTGGGTTTTCTTTTTTTCCCTTTCTTAAAATCTTAAGAACACTGCAAGATACAAATCTGTAGTAAAAGAAAACGTTAATTGCTACTCCAGTTTTCAGCAGCCTTGTCCTGAGATGGTTGCACATGTTTCTAAATATACAGTATGTAGAGTTGTCTTAAAGCAAAAGGGTAGGAAGAAGGGCTTGCATTCAGTTAAGTAATATTTTCTTGGACATAAGAAAATATTGTGTGTTTCTGAGTATTAATGGGTTTAGCTTTTTTTTAAGCAGCAGGTATTCTGCCTTTTTTATAGCTAACAAAGTTCTAAACTGTGACTGCTTTATCTTAAATATTGAAAGAAACATGAATATTAGATTTGATCTTCTTTGCTGTTGTTGAAAATTTGACTATGACATTTTGCTTATTATGGTTTTTATCTTTTTGTGGTTTTCCTTCAGAAAAAAGAAGCTGCACAACCAAAACAAGAAGTAATTGAAAAGGAAGATGAAATAGTACACGAAGACAATGACTGGGGTAAGTCATCAGCTGGAGACTAAATGATGTTCCCAGTACCAAGATTCAATTTGGGTGAACATTCTGTAGGGTACATAGAATTCTTACAGTTCCTATTTTTGTAACTTATACTGTGCAATTACTACTGGCTTTTCACAGGTTTTGACAATAATTTTACCACAACCTGATGATGTGTTTTTGATGCAGCGTGCAGGTTTTAGGCTCAAAATGTATCTGCTGCTTGAGTAAAAGACTTTCTTAAAAGATGTTCTGAAGATGAGAGAGATGTGAGAAAATGTATTAATTGTGTGTTCCTTTTAAATCTACTGAAGAGCATTTGTCATTTCCATAACCACTGTGCTGAGGCATCCCGTGGAATTTTATATTCCTTTGAGGGCTTTAAATTAGAAGGAATTGTCTTAAGTAATGGTAAAGGTGTTTTATATAACTGTTTCAAGAACAGGGGTATACATTCTGTTTATTATATGATCTAAAAAATAATCTTATGTTACCATTGGCAGAGGTGTCCACATAGTAAGATTTAAATAGTAAGGACAAAGAAGAGGTGCCATTCTTGTCCATAAGTTACATATATAGAACTGTATTGTAAAGGGAAGATATTTTGTATTGATAGTGGAAGGAAGAGGTTGAAATCAAAGGTCTTTCTGCTTTTAATTTTTCTCTGTTTTGGAAAAGAAGCTGCAGCTTACCTCTTACTTACTGTGATAGCTTGGTTATTAAAGAACTTTTTCTTCTACCTTTTAATGGAGTTCTTGTTTGCTTTTAATGCAAAGGCATCGAATTAGTATCAGAAACTTCAGTAGATGAGCTGAAGGCTGCATCTGGCCCGGTACCCGACCTTCCTGAGGGAATTACTGTAGCATATACTATCCCAGAAAAGGTAACATATTTGTTCTTTATGAATTTTTGAAATACATGTAGATTAACTTTATACTACCAGCTAGTTTGGTTGCCTTTAAACCTAAAATAAAATTCCATCTTGAACAGTTCCAGTGAAACTGGACCTCAGTACATCTGATTAGTGCAGATGATTTTGTGTTTCTATGAAATATATTTCTTTAAGTATGGAAGCTGGTGGGAATGTAGTTTTGAGGTGATAAGAATAAATGCTTTTCGGGGCTGGTAGAAGGAAAACAAATGTGAATTTCTCAGTTGCTTTTTGGTGACTAATTAATTTTTACCATATTTATCTTTTAAAACTGTATGTAGTCAAAGAGCAATTAGTATACCTGGGAAACATAGAATCTGTATGTCTTGCAGCCAGAACATTCTAACTCCAAAGTGAAATAGTTTACAGTCTAAGCATATAATCACTTAGGCCTAATCTTGCAATCAAGTGCCTGGTTCTAGGAAAACGGTGTGGTGTAAAGGCAGTAAAGCTAATTTGTGTGGGGATTGTTGTTTGCTATTTTTTTGCCAACTTTTTCTTCCTGTTCCTAATAGGAAGAGAATTTGATAATGAAGGAAACGGTAGCAGAATCTGAAGAAAGCCTGGAAGAACTCATGGCCAAAATGAGAAACATGTAGAAAAATAAATATTAAGTACAACTTCAGATCAACATGGATTTTGAGAAGACCAGTCTTCTTACTTTTTTTCTTTTTTTACCTCCAGTGAAGCTTACCTTTACCTTTCTAAAGAAGTGGAACTGTTACAGGGGCAGGAAGGACACAGATTTACATTGTTCACATTCTGTTGTCTAGTCACTCTTTACCATACAGGGTTGTGCTACTGTAAATTTTAGTTTCTCAGCATTGCTAGTGTCCAGATATTCAGTAGAAAATAAAAGGACATGATTTTCATGGCTGGGCTTTGCGAAAGAAGATTTGGGAAGGGCTCTACCCACGTTTGTCACAAGCGCGCTGGTGGCTAAAAAGGCCAATATGAGACAGGCACATCCAGTTGCAAAAGGCACAGCAGAAAGACTCCTTAGGTGGTATATTCTACAAGACACGATTCTTTCTGCGTTGCCTTTTCTCCTCAAGGGTGCTCCTGCGTGCTTTCTCAAAGGCATCAGCAGCGTTATAGATGGTGTGTCTCCAGGCCTCCCAGTTGGAAGCCAGAGTAGACCAGTTATGGTGATCAACATGGCCAAGGCTGAGATGAACAAACTAACAAAAGCAGGCATAGCACATTATATGCCCTATCATGTGATGAGAATAGTACCTAGTATAGGACAAGGGAAAGATGAAATCTGCTGGAGTGGACTGAGAAGGTGTAGGGCAGATGATAGTGCCTCACTCATGTTGCTGCTCCTGATTTTCCTGGCACTTGTCCTTGGTTGTGGTTCACTGGTCTAAATTCTTTGCATGGATCGTGCTGTGGCTTCTTTTTCTGAGTAATCAGAACGTTTAAGCCTTTTCATCTGCCTTAAATATCTCTGGGATGGCATTTTTTTTAAACTTGCTTACTTTTATCAATGTCTTACTACTGCTTGTCCTCAAATAGCTCCTATAGGATAATGTTTTGAGTACATTGTAAGAAGGTGAAGTCTTTTTGTTAGTATTACATTAGCAGACTGTATATTAGCATGCCACTATTTTAGCTGGCAGATGCTTTTCATAAACAAAATTACGGGCAACATTGGAAAGAACAGGAGATTTTGTCTCTCTCTTCTAAAATCTAAATATTATATTTTTGTTGGTTATTGAAAGTTTAGCTGTAATTCTGATCCCTTCCCATCATATGGGCTATATGAAGGAATTACCATATGTTAAACTACATCCTATAGTGCCAGTACCCTGCAGAACTGGAAGGATCAATTTAAAATATTTTAACTACTGTGGCCGTCTGATCCAGAACTTGATCATTACTTCAGTTTGGCTTAGAAGGTAAATTTCAGAAATTACCTTAGAAGGTAATTCTCAGTATAATACAGGTATTTCCAAGTTGGGCTCTTCAAAAAACTTTTCCACAGCATGATGCAGCCAACACAGAACCAGCTAGCGATGGTAGTAGCAGTATGGGAGCAACGTGTAAAGAGAGCGCAGTATTGTGGCGGTGCTTCTGCTGCTTAGGGCAGCTGAATGAATACTTAGTGAAAAAGTGTTTCACTTCTTTAGCAATGGTTACAGACTTCAAAATCTGTTTCCTCCACAGCTGACATCAGGTCATATTATACACATAAAAATCATCTCCCAAGGTAGTGAGGGAGGTTTTAGGTGGGTTTTGAGTGGGTTGCATTATACTGTAAAATGGAACTGGGTTTTTTGTTTGGTTGGTTTGGTTTTTTTAATTGAGTTCAGTTTTGGAGAAACCAGATCTCAGAATGAACTGTAAAGAGGGATGGAAAATAGAAAAATGAGACCATTAGAAAGGTTCATACTTAAATCTGTGTTACCAAGTCTGTGTTAGCTTCATCCAAGTGTCATTTTAAGCTTTACTTACATTTCTGTGTGACTTCACCTTTTTGTTGGGAACAGTAACAGTGAGGCACACACCTGGCTCTGGAGATCCTGAGGCAAATGGCTGAACTCATTTCTACAACAGCTCAGCTCATCTGGAGCCTTAACTGTTTGGCTGACATGACTGCTATCACATGATTGACAGCTTTACAAGAGGCAACTTCACATACACTTTTATGAGCAAATTAATATACTTTTGTATGTCCAATTACAGAGTAAACAAAATGGTTCTCATGTTACTTTCAGACTTTCAACTTGTATATACACAAAAAATTTGAAATAATCAGAAAATACATTAAGATGATTGTATGTGCCAATGGTTAAGTTATTTAAAAATAAACAGCATCAAAAAAACCAAATTTTAAGAATTCTTTTTTTAATTAAAAAGACATTTACAAGTATAATCTACTCCAACTGTAAAATATAATAGAAAATTTATTACTTCTTTTGTTACGAACTAACAAATGAAAGCACATTGCCATGGTTAAGTCCAGCTTTATTTGGCAGTCTTATAAAAGAAGTTTTCAGTTTTTACAGTGTTGCATGAATGTTGATGAATAAAATCTTGATATTCTGACTGTGTAATTAAATCTCCCTTGAAGCTGGTGACCCTCAGTTTTGAGGAGGAATTATCCTACACAGAATTATTACCTGGCATACATCATATATATAAATTACTTTTCCTTACTGTCCATGAGGTGCAACTACAGGGACAGCTGTCTTGTGAGCACACAGTGGCTACAGCTGACACGCGGCCATAGGATTCTTAGTCCTACGTGATCCTGCTTTACTTTCTGTAGTCAAGTCTAATGTAACACTGAAGATCTAGAAAGTTGCTTCTTATTTAAATCAGAAACATTAAGGAAAATTATTCAGGAGAGCAAGATGCATCATTTTACATGTTAAAATCAGAACAGAGGTGATAGACCAGATATCTGGTAATTCTTTAGAGAAGGGATTTACCAGATCTGGGAACAGCAGGCAACAGAAACACACACAAACTAAGTAGGTTGAGGGTTTTTGGTTGGTGTTTGTTTTCCCTTTTGCCCCTCGCCTTAGTTGGTAACAATCCTGCAAAGAAACTTTCCCATTTTCAAAACTCTTCAAGGTGGCTGGAATACAGTGGTCAAATTCCTGCTTTGATTAAAAACCCACTTTCTGAATAAGAGGAAAATATCCAGAGAGCTATTAGGAAGTGCCAACTCTTGTTGCTGTATCATAATATCTTCAAGAGCTATTTTTGATTTTTTTTTTCAAACTAAATCTTTATCTTAAAAATCAAATTTGAGCTGTATATTTGTGCTGTCAGTTTCATATACTGTTTCTTTTGCCAAGTTAGAGCCTTATTAAAATATTAAATTCCTCCTAACTAGAATAAGGGCTGAAATGAGTTATATTTAATTCTGCTCCAAAAGAGGGAAAACACAGGGTGCAAGGTAAGTACCCCTTGGAGCTGAAGACCATTTGCATTTTTCAAACTGGATCAAATAAGTCTTTACATTAGTTGCCTCTGAAACATTATAGTGAGGTTTCAATTAATTTTCCACTTATATTCATTTTTTAATAAAAAGTATGCATTTAAATTGATTCATGGATTTGTGCACTGTATGAGAACAGAATTCAAACTGATTCTTCCACAAAACTACGGTGTTAAGAAATACAAGAGGCAGGTAGATTGGTTTATCATCTCTTTATCTGATGGCAAACTATTTTGAATCACTAGGTTTTCCCAGCAAATACATTGTTGTATTTTAAGGGATTCAGTGAGATTAAATAGTGAAAGTATCACTAAAGGTTTAACAACAGGGAATTGGGTCATAATCATTCCAATTCCTCAATGGAAATATTTTTACTGAACAGAGTGGAATCTGACAACAGCTTTAACTGTAGATGATGATATGTTTAGATACGTTAGCTTCCCAAGGAAAACAATTAATTTTGCACAAGTCCCTTGAATGCAAGTTTGCTTAAAGCTGAAATAACCCTGCAGGCAAAACTTTTGGTGGAACTGTATTTTCAAAAATTTTTCAAAATTACCATCTCTTCAGAAACAACTTGAAAGGCTTCTGAAAAGGGAGAAAGGATTGGTGAAGCAAAAATACACAAATCCTCTAAGCCATGCTATTACAGCACAGAAATAAGAACTACCCCATAGAGTTTATACAAGGGGTTCAGCTTAACTTGTTATAATCCTGGCACTTAGGCTAAGAGGTATCAAGTCCATGTTCTTGGTATTACCTATAACTTGAGCTAGCAACTAATATGTGCACCTATATACAATGAAAGCAGCTCACTTCGTACCATACAGTCTGCAAAGTTGGAGGATTTCAAGCTGAAACGTTTGTTTCCCTGTCATTCGTGAAGACAGGTGTCAGTACCAAAATAGTATGTAATCCTTGGAAAAATGGATTTGTCTTGCAAATTTTCTGTCTGCTTTAAAATACCAATAGAGACTGCATTTTCTTGGAGCAGGTTCTTATCACCTTTGTCCGTGTTCCAGGAAAATATTTGGTGATAATGCACTTTTTAAGCTGAATGTGTCTCCACTCGATGAGTGTCGAGAAGTTGCTTTACCGCCTATCAACAAAGTCTCTGCTTCTTTTATTTCCATAGCTCTCTTGTAAAGTTCAGCTGCCTTCTCAAAGTCTCCCCTTTCATAGCTTTGGAAAAGAGTAAAACACAGTTGAAAAAAAAGTCTCTCAAATCATTTAAATTGAAATACACACCATAGAGTACTTAAGGCTCTCTACTTCCCTAGCAAGTACACAAGCCCAGGATGTTTTGTTTCATGCAGTAATTTGCTTTTATAGGGTTGAAGCGTATAATCTTACCTTAGCACTGCCAAGTTTTTCAGTGTTTCCCCTACGCGAGGATGCATGTGGCCAAAGCTGTCTTCATAAATCTTTAATGCACGTTCATAAAGAGGCAAAGCTTCAATCTGCTTTTTCTTTGGGTAGTAGAAAGTTTTTTTTGTTACAGATGTGTATTACATTTGCTTTTCTTTTTTTGCCAACATAGTATCAAAGCATTCTAGATGCAATGTCATGCATATTTAACCAGCAAGGTGTTTTGAGTTCTCAATACTATTGACACATGCAGATGATCATTGAGATTGTCAAAGCAATTGGCTTGCACTTGCAAATGCAATTCCCACTAATTCTAATTAGGGTTTGGACTTCCCGTGCAGTTCTGAAAATCTCAGTCCTGAAAGATTTACCAGATGCTCTTTGATTTTACCTAAGGCAGCTTTAATCCCTGTTTAAAAATCAGATATCCAGATTGCAGAAATCCAGGAAACAAGAAAACAAACTCCCTCCTATTGATGCTAAGGAATTCGACAAGTGGATTGCATCTCCATTGAATCTCATATTAGTTGCAGGCTAGAAAGCCTGCAGCCTTCTCAGGTTTTTAGTTATGCAAGTCTTATAAGGAATTTCCCTTTTAAACGCAATCAAGTTTCTTTGGTTTCATTTAGGTACAAATCATAAAAAAGTCTAGGACAGGAAAGATAAACATGTTAGGCATGAAAAACTTACCATCTGGCAATAAAGCACAGCCAGATTTACCAGTGCAGTTGCTACACTAGGGTGTTTTGGGCCAAATGACTTCTGTCGAATTTCAACTGCTAGCTCATACAAAGGAACAGCCTTGTCAAGTTTTCCCTAGAAATAACAGGGAAAAAAATTATTCATTTCTCTTGTATCAAGATAGTAACAGTAAAACCTATTTTAAACAAAAGCCCTGGAGAAGATGTAACTGTTTCTAGAATAAGGGGTTAACTTTGGTTAATTAATAGTTATATTTTGCACAGATTGTTTATCATGAATATTTATTATGACCTAATTTTCCAAAATACTGAGCATATTCAACTCCCAGTTAACATGCTTCTTATCTATGTCTATTTCTTCCTTTCTTAATTTAATTTTTCCCCACAAGTGTCTCATTGAAGAAGCACAAATTAAAATCCAGTGGAGAAAATTATTTTGATTAAAGTACAACTGAAAATTCTTTTTAAGAGCTTTCTCAAACTGGCAAAGAGGTTTTTGATGCAAATATTGAGTGTTTTCACAGCTTCTAGCAGCATGAAATTTAGAAGCTGAAGCGAGCAGAGAATATGTGACCCCAAACCATTTAATGCACAGAATAGCAGGTAATAATTATTTAGCAAAAACACAGGCACATTTGATCCAAGGGATTATCTTCAAGGTTTTTTTTCTCTTTGAAGAACAGTAAAATAATAAAATGTTTGTCATCCACTGAACTTGATCTTGGTTCAAGAGTTGGAAATTGTATATCACTACTACACTGATAATATCAAATAGTTAGAACAACCATCTACAAACACAAATATTCATAAAACATTTTAAAATTATGAAATGCAGTTTGTACTGCATTAACACGTGTTATTCCCCACAGTGCATTTTACAGGGGAGTAACCCTCATCTTTCACTAGGTCAACATAAGCTAAAGATGGCTCAGCCAGACAGTTTATCTGTAAAGTAGCATCTCCCTCATAAGCCTTCAAGTTACCCTCAATTGGACTGTAATGTTCAAGGTCATTGTGTAAAAAGAACTATTTGTATGCCCTTAAACATGATTTTTCCATTAGGGCATAATTGACCAAACTCTTGTATGTGGATGTCACACAGCAGACAGTGGAGAACTCAAATACAGCTAGGAAGAGCTTCCCTCACTTGCAGCTAAAACATTCACTACACTAAACCAGAAATTCTTCATGGTGAATACTGAGCATGCAGGACACTGAGGACATTAATCAGAAATAGCTTTTCTTTAAATAAGGTGTGTTTTGAAAGTGCTACTGGGCTCTTTGGAAGCATACTGAGGCCATTTTACTACATATTTTATGCATGTATTTAGAACACCAATAGCTGACAGAATTCCCATGCTCCACTCTTTTTGGATTGAAGACAGCAACAATGGAAGGCATTACAGTTCATTCACACACTAAGAAAAGGTAACAGGCTTGTGCTCACCATCTTTTTGTACAGCACCGCCAGGTGTTTCACAGTGTAAGCCAAGGAGGGATGATCTGGAGCCAATGCTCTCCTCCTGATGTCCAAAGCTTTCTCATAGAGTTCCTCAGCCTTGTCATAGTGCTTCTTCTCATTGTACAAGGCTGCCAGATTGTTCAAAGACTGTGCACAGTCTGGATGGTCGGATCCCAGGACTCTCTCTCTCATTTCCAAGGAGCGCTTCAGGAAAAGCTCCGCTGTCCTACAGAACATATTTGTTCAGCAATATTTTAACATTATTGTAATATCTCTACAGGCTGAAGTTTGAAACAGAACAAACTCAGGCTTGGAAGCTTCACAGGTGCTGCCAGCTGGTAATGGACTTTCCTCGAAATAAGCAAATGCCAAATCAGCAGTTCTTTTATGCAGTGTGGAACTATACATCCTGCTAGGATGGATGTAGACAGAGAGATAGTTAATGTATTTCTGTGCAAACATGGATCCCCCCATTAAGGACTGAAAAGCCCATCTAACAGATTATATGCCCCCATAGCTATTCTCTTCTTTAATTCAACCTCCATCTTCAAAACATTCTTCAGACTTCTGGGCAACTCCTCATAGTAATCAAGTACTTCCATGGATAAAGCAATTGTGACATATGAGGTAAAGGTTTAGGACACATGACACATTTCTCAAGTAACTTTAAAGACTGTAAAACATGTTAAAGCGCTCAACAGACAGCTTTCATGCCAATGGGGGAGAGATTGGAATGGATTTTATATATGTCACGAGCTAGATTCTCACAGCAGAATCTGCGAGAACTGTCAAAGTAGAAAAGACTGCGAAATGCTACCAACTCTACCAAAGGGCATATTTTATCTCACTGCAGTTGTGTATTACTATTCCATTACAGGATTACAGCAGCTCCTCTGCCAAAACAATGGTTGATTGATTCCCCCATAAGACTGACAGCATCCATTATAACTAGGCAGTTCCTCATCCTGACATTTAATGCTAGTTCTCCATGCTTTGTCTCCATTTAGACCTCTGAGACTACTCAGTGGAGGTGTCACAATTACTACAACTTACTCAAGATTATTCTGCAGGTAGTAGAGGACTCCAAGCTCATTAAGGGTTCGAGCATTATCTGGTGTATCCTTGCCCAATGTGAGCTCTTCCAGTTGCAGGGCTCTTTGACGCAGGAGAGCAAAGCCACACTACGCAAGAACAAAGCAATGTAAGCCAATCACCATTACTTTTAAAGTTTAATAACACTCAAGACAGAAAATCAAAAGAAGCACAATAATCCTACTTAGGTTCTTTTTTCGAGCTACATGGCACATGCTTATTTATAATGTAACTAAAATGTGAAAGTTTGGTGAAAATTCCTAGGCAATTCAAGTTACTGTGCTGTCACATGAACCGTTTTCCCTGCATCAAACATGCTAATTTGCACAAACTTCACAGCTCAAACAACCAATTCAGACCAAATTCTTAGGTTTATAAGCTCGAAACTTCAAATCAATATAATCTCCAACACCAAACACCATATACAAATGCTTTTACAGTATTACTCAAGGCATCACATGGATCTTTGTAAAATGGGCTGCCAAGTTAATGCTTACATGCAAAATGAATCACAAGTAAAAAGTGTGGCCGTTGTTACGCACTCTGCCTATTTTTGATCTTTGCAGTCTTAATAAAAATATTTGTGCAGCAGAACTCATTACAGAAATGGACCAAATCTTTATGAACCAAATTCATTTGTATTTAAGCACTGTGGAAATAGCAACATTTTTATGGTTTTTTACTACTTTCATTAGAGCTACAACTAGAACTCCGGAGTTATTAGCTGAACTCTTACAGTACAGGCATTACATGACAAACCCTTAGCTCAAGAATGACAAGAGGAACCCTGGAGCTGGAAAACAACACAGAAACAAAAAACAGATAAAAACTCAGTATGTTACCTAATATCATTACTGGGATTTTCCATTGCAGTAAGCACTGTATTCACTGGTAGGATAAATGCCTCAGCTATTCTGGAGAACACCTTTTTCCCTTGCCACTTTGACAGACAATGGTATCAGCAGTAATTCTTGCACCCCTGAAACATATATATCCACTTCTTTCTTTTCCATCTCTCTCAACTCTATTCCAGTCGTACTGATACATCTCCACTTCCAGCAGAGTTGAAAGGGCAGTTACCAAAGCTGCTGCTAAGCTACTTCACTACCTATGCCCACAATTATCAAAAGCCCTCGAGCTTTGTCAGCTCTGCAGACAAATTTTATCATCTCTTTAGCAGAGTCGCAACATGCCCTGCACTTCTTTTTAAATATCACACATTTCCTTACCAAACTGCCTTTCTGCCTTGCTGCTTTTTGGCGTATTTTGAAGGACTTTTTCCTCAGTTGCTCAGCTTGTTCATATCTGAAAATAGTTATTTGTAGTGTTAGAAGGATGTCAAATGTAGCATCAATGAGTATGCTGGAAAGCTTCTAAGTTACCTGAGGGTACAGATTTGAGAATTTAGGAATCTTGAACACAATCACACTTTTTGTCACAGATAAAAACACCCAAACTGCCAAGGGCCAGACAATACTACTCCTTTATCTCTACAAGTTTTTTGTTAAACTAAACACAAAAGCAGGCCCCTCCTAGGTGGCCTGCTACAAGAATAGAGAGGGGATGCTCATGTTTGCATTAGAACACATTAACTCAAAAAAAAAACCAAAGAGAAGTTCTGGCTTCAGGAAGAAAATATTTCCTGTTACTTTTCTTGTACTATCTCCACATAAAAGAAAAACAGCAGTGTATTTAAGCTTACTTGTTCTGCTTTTGGTACAAGGTCGCAAGTGCATCAAGTTCACGGGCTACCCGAGGGTGTTCAGCTCCATATGCATTTTCAGAGATTTCCAATGCCTGTTTATACAACTGCTCAGCATTTCCAAACTTCTTCCACTGAACATACACTCCTGCTAGCTGGTGAAGTGACTGTGCCACCCTTGGGTGGTCTGGATCCAGCGCAGTCTCTCGAATCTCCAGAGACCGCTGCAGAGGAGCTACAGCCTGTAACAACCAAGTTCAGAGTATGATGGCAGCAGGCAGCATCATATATGCTACAATAATTTATCAACTGCAATAGAAAGTACACACTGAGCTCTGCTTAATTTGCCTTTTTGCTGTTACAACAATCTCTAAACGTACTTACCTGACTGAGAAGACCTAGGTCCTTAAGAAACCGTCCCAGGGTCTCATAAAGATCAGC
This sequence comes from Manacus candei, assembly GCF_025592945.1. Taxonomy (NCBI): domain Eukaryota; kingdom Metazoa; phylum Chordata; class Aves; order Passeriformes; family Pipridae; genus Manacus; species Manacus candei. The sequence continues at coordinate 2,910,513 of NW_026138074.1, read as the reverse complement.
CAGGCAGATCATACTTTCCTCTCCCTCACAGTTTTTTTCATATTCTTTCAGAGAGTCAAAATACTCAGCTGCCATAGAGCTCTTATCTTTCCCAACCAGCTGCCAGTAACTCAGCAATTCTGCAAAATGTCCCCTGTTTTAACAAGGAAATAAGAATCTCATCTTATCTTTGATAACCCTCTATTCAGACTGACACTAGCTTCGAAAAAAAAGGGCCATATACACAAACATTGTCTTTAAGCTACAGCATCTACAGAGACAATTCATGGAGACTAATGCTATTCACCAGCAATATTATCCCTTTACCAACTCCCAGGTGTAACAATAGAAAAAATAGATTATTTACATGAAAACAGCATTTAGCACTTCAGCCTCTGTTACTTAAGTACTTTTAATCTGCATCTGTCACTTTTTGATTTATACTGACAAAAAATTACTTTGAAATGTTTATAATCCCCAAAGCAGTGGCTACCTTTGTACCTTTTGTAAAGGTTTTGGGATACAAAGAGATTCAAAAGACACTTGTGTAGCTTTTGCTTATCACTCTGCTGTTGGAAGAGCCAGGGAAGTTCATCTGCACTTCTCCAAGTCACCCGGTCTCGACTATTGAAAGAATAACAAATTAAAATTAAAACCCCAAGAGGCCTAAAAGAACTTGTCAATTTGACATGAAAACTAGGCAAGCATACAATTGCCATACATGAATGTCTAAACAGACAGATTACTATAAGACCTAGGTACTCCATTTTCTTACATATTCATTTTAATTTCACCTCAGAAGGCATTGGAACCCCCAGGCACTCCACAGGAAGCTGCTTCTCCATCCCATATGGGCTATTGGGTGCCTGCCAGCAGGACTGCAGCCCTCCAGCAGCCCAGTGCCCCTTTGTGCCCCCTCTGTCTCCCATGCTGTGGCTCTCTTGGCTTTCTACTACCCAACAGTGGATGCTCAGAGGAGCAGTAAGCAGCAGCCCACAGCTGGGACACACTAACTCAAGATGTAAATGCAAAGCAGTTTGCAAGCTGGACATGAACTTCAAGTTCCAAGCAACCTCAAATTTCCTAGCATTCACTGGGAGTTAAAAATCCACATGGGGTCAGGTACATAATAACTGATGCGGTATAAATTCATGCCCTATGTTTTCACCTGATAACTCTATCATTATCATAGCCCATTCCCCTTCACAGTCCTCATTCTATTCCAAGATTAAAAAGTAACATATCAATAAAACTTCTAAACTGACAACTAGGGTTTTACAGAGTTATTTTGCCATAACAATTTATTAAACTCAGCCAAAGAAGGAATATGAAGAAAAAAAATATCTATGAGGCAATTTAGCACTTCTTGAGGAATTCTGACCTACCTTAACTGCATGGTGAAATACTCCACTAGTTTTTGTCTATAGGCAGAAATAACATTTTCACCTTCTTCCATATACTCTAGTTTCACCATCTCCCAAGCCTGAAAGTAAGGATAATTAAAAAAAAGGGAATGCATTTAATTTGCTTAAGTGCCGATGATACACAGAGTGTTATGCAAGATGAAACACATTTTATTTTATAGAATGAAAATCTCTCAATGACACAGGCACTGCAAACAGATTGTATTATACTAGACCAAAGCTCTGGTTATTTAGGCAATATTCCCTTCTCTTATTCTTCTTGGTTTTTTTTTGTGGAACCAGTTTTTTCTAGGACACAAAGAGTTAATAACTAATAGATCAGAAATTTATGAAGATCTGAAAGATCAGATTTTCAACAATATTGGTATCACAGCTCTAGTTGTTTTCAATGTGATTCTAAATCAAATCAGATGTTAAGGAGAATGGATGAGCAAACATCAAGGCCTACCTAGTTAACAACAGAACTTATCTAAAAACAGAGGTTGGCATTGGCGGGGGGTGAGGAGTTTCACTTGCACATGTTCAGAATTACCTGGAGGTGTTGGAACTTCAGCAAACCACAGCCATATGTCAGCAAACACATTTTGTGCAGGCTGTGAAGGAGTGAGGCTAAGACTGCAGAAGTCAGCTCAGGATAAAGCTCCATCAGCTCTGACTCACTCATGCCGTTGTGGCTGACACCAATGACACACAGTATCTACAGAGAGCAGAAATCACATTTTATGGTTAGCAATATTTGCTGCAGAGCTTAGTTACACTGAAATGTCAAGAAAAATACAGTTTATTGCTGTGATAACTTGCCAAAGGAAAAAATATCCTGCCTACACAAGCCCTTTCCCTCTTCTCTTCTCAAAGAAGAGACCTCAGTGCTAATGGATCAATATTCTAATAGATGAAGCATCAAATAGGACACTAGGATAAACAAATGGCTCCTTAGATTTTCCTCTAAAACACTGGGGAAAAATAACTTATCATGAGGAACTTCCATCTAAGTAAAATATGATGAAGGTTGTTATGCTGCTATTACCAAAGAAGTAGCAATTATTGAGTATCTTGTCTTAATAAGAAAAAATGTTTCACACAAGAGGGAAATTCTGTAAAGGTAGGAAGAGAAGTCAAAAATGTAATAAGCAGCGCCCTGTATCCACAAGATACTATGTTTTGACTGCATTTACTATGTTCAATGTAGTTAATCACCAGATCAGGGTAGTGATCAGCAAGGAAGTGCTAACTCTGTATCACATCATACTGAAAAAACTCTGCTTTATTTTGTGAGACAACAGCTCAGTCTATACTTAACACAAAGCAGTCATATGTTCTATAGTTATGGAACAGAAATAATTAGATTAATGAAATTGTCCCTTCTATGCTAATAATACACACTAATCTCTGAATCATACATATGAACCAATATAAACTTACATTTACTTTTAAGTTAAGAAAAACTCTTTATAGGAAAGACTATATATTACCTGTAGAAATAGTGGTGCATTCTCTGCTTACCTCTCTCAAAAGACCTTTCTCTTTTTCACTCTGCAATGATTCTTGAATTGATCTCAGAACAAGCCTGTACAGTGACACTGTGTCTTGACATTGGCAACACTGTTGAAGGATTTCATCAATATTTCCTGTATTTCCAACACTGAGCAGGAGGACAAAAAGGGCGAGGTTTAGCATATTAAATTTGGCTGAGTAAGCTGGAATTGAAACTACTGAAGAGCTCTATCTCTGGATTCTTACTGGGTTCAAAAGGTGCACAGCACCTGATGAGATTAAACACAGAAGAGGTGAGTTTCAGAACCCACTTTCTGTCATATTGTCTGATTTTTCTAAATAGCCGCAACATTTTATTGTACAAAAAAGTAAATTGCAGTGTTCTTTCCTCCAGCAGGAGTATAAAATAAGAACATCAGGTTGGATAAAGATAAAAACCATACGCTGCTGTTTCATTTAATGCATTTACAAAGTATGTTTTCAGGAGCAATTAAGCCTTCTAGAACATAAAACAGAAACAAAAATAATGAAAATCAGTCACCCGGAGTAAATTATCAATTAGTGTATCATCTTCTGGGAGTCTCTTAACTAAAAATGCATCTTTCTCAACAAGATGAAGTCTAGGTTAATAATAAGCCAATGCACTTATTAAGTATTCTCTTGCACAAGAGGGAAGATTAATTTTCTCCACAGCAGGAATTATAAGGCTAAGTATCATATGCAGGATGTTAAACTAAACAGTTGTTGAACTTCCTTTTAGCCTTAAAAATCTATGAGGCAAGCTATCTGGTACATCAACAAACACAGCACACCTGAATTTAACTGTTTAACAAAACAATATCAACACTCTCCAAACACCTTTAAAAAGCACTGGAGCAACTGACATACCCAGGAAGAAGAACAACATTAAAAAAAATATATAAAGAGAAGAGCTGAAAAAAGATACAACTATTTGGATTCACTTATTATCAAAATGGTGACTGTATACTCTCTGATTTCTCTTCCTGTTGCATTCGCAGTCAGTGAACGGCGAAAACTTTGCACACTTCTCCACTGTGTTTCCTTAACAAGATTCATTCCAGGTTAAATGAAAGTATTTCAAAAGGCTAACAAACCCACTTAAAGTCTTCTAATCTAGTGATGAGCATAATAAGTTCCAGAACATCTCAACTTACCAAGCAATGGTTTTGCCCAAGAGAGTGACATACAAAGCATTGCAAGTCGTGGCAGAACGACAGTGTCTCTCAAGCTTCTTCTCCTACAACATTTTAAATAAAATCTGTGAACCGATGAAATTCATCAAACAAATAAAACATTCACTGTCTGACAAGGAAATAAAAGTTCTAGATATTCTTCTATCTGTAACATCTGAATGCTAAGACATGGTAACTACTGCACAAAATACTGCATATTTTTCTAGCTATAGGAGCATATGAGTGAAAGTTTCCTTTTGAATTTAAGATGAAGAGTAAGGATCTAATATTATATCCCAACATGAGGCTTATCTTACAGAATCAGTCTCCATGACAAAGGTAAAATACTGTTTTCCCCATTCAGCCAATCACTGCTACATTATTATGCAATAATAATTAAAAATAACTAAACCTTCTAGTATGCTAAAATAAAATAACACATTTACAGCAACATGTGCAACTGCACTGTTTATGTGTTAAAAATTTCTGCTGCTCCATATGCGTTTCAGTGCTAGGAGCCATTGCTATCTTGAGCAATAGTATTTAGTTTGCTAAATATAATACTTTCTCTTGGCAGCTGGGCTTATGTCATTTTTCCATGTTTTCATTAAAAGTTATAGCAAAGTAAGGTACTTTGGAAAAACTACAACAGACATACCTGCTCTTTAGTCAATTTAACATTTGCAGAGCTACATTCTGCATTAATGAGAGATTTAACATCTTTGAAATTCAGTGGATCAAGATGAAGAGTGGGCCATAACCTTTGGTAAGAGAGAACAAAGTCATATTCGAACCTTATTAAATAGCACACAAAAGGAAAAAAAAAGGCATCACAGCTCTAGAGCTTTTTAAAGATTTATATCAAAGCAGTAATTGAAGCTGTTCCCTGCTACTATGAAATTCTAGTTCTCTCAAGTCAAATTTCCACTTTTAACCTTATCCTGAATCTACATCCTGGTACTGTGGTTCTTGATGCGCATCTGACTGCATTTAATATCATCTTTCATACAGTCGTGTGGATAGATCCATCACAGTAAAGCAGAAATCTGATTGTCCAACAGCTAAAATCTGTCATTGTGACTACAATAGAGAAGGTCTCATTTGTCTCACAGGTTGCAAAATCATACCCTATTAAATCTCCACATCTTGAAAAATCTGTCTGCTCTTCAATGAGTAACTGTAATTTAAAATAATAATTCTAACCCAGGCTACTTTGAAACATCTCAGACATATAACATACCTCCAAGCCTGTGGACACGTTTCTACATTCACTGACACAATCACTCTCACGTTCACTGGCAGTGGATCTATCAACCACTTCATATCCTTCTCGGCTTGCTTAAAAACAAATTGCGGTTGCTTAATATAAAGATTGTTCAAAACAATGCCAGAAGTTAATACATTTCATTAACTGCCCAACTCAATGCAAGGAGTCTTAAATTCTCCAGTGTCCTTAAAAATTATTCATGGTCTAGTTCTTGAGACGGTACTAAATGATCCAATTCTAAGTATCAGTACAACTATATACTACATAAAGCAGATAGAATACTATTGCTGAAATGTTCACCTCCTAAAAACAAGGCTATTTACAAGCCCCATAAGTCAGCTCACAGCCTTGAATCTTTCGATAAGTAATGTAACCAAACTGCTCAAAAATTAAAGTGTTAAGATAAATTTAGAAGAAAAAAACCCAAACAACCCAACATAAAATTTATCTACAAAAATAACTCCACTGCACTTTTTACAAAACTATTTTCTATATGTTCTCTTTAGAGCAAAACAAACACTAATATTTCTGTTACATAGCTATGGCTGAACCTATTACAGTAGTCAAGGTTTCCTTTAGATGGACAAATGGCAAATACTTTGAAGACATACCTGTATTTGGTCAATAGAATCAATAATTATAATAATGCTGCCATGATGGCGTGCAGAAAGTTTTTCCAGCCAACGGGGAAATTCTTCCAGAAGTTTAGCTGGATCAAAAGTCAGAGGTGACACTAACCAAGAGTGTTGCATAAGCTGCAGAATTATAAACAGATACAAGAAATTCTACCTTAAAAATCATGTAGGATAGTTGAAAGAAGTCCTAAGAGGAGAAAAAACAACAAGAACAAACAAACAAAAAACCCCATCTGATTTTGGGGCAATTTCTCTAGTCAAGTTCACATACAAATCATTCCTTTCAGTATATGCAGAACAAAGAATATTTATTCAACTCAGCATGTAAATTCTAGAGAGACTACCTGAGTTTACACAATGGACAAGAAATTTGGAGACTTAAAAGACTTAAAGTTGTACAGGTTAAATAGGCAAACTTCTAAAATACATGAGAAAATTGCAAAGATAGCACAACTGATCTCATTTTTCTAAAGGTTTTAGTCCTGTAAGGTCCTTAGTGCCACCCTGTGATGGAAAAAGAAAGCTTAGACCCTGGCATAAAAAGACTCCTCACTTATTCCCCACGTATTTAGTATACAACTAAAAATAAATTAACATAGGAGAGAGACTAGTCTAGGAAAAATATGGTGCCAACTGGTCCAATACAGCCTCAGGTTCCTAAACACATAGACAGAAGAGGTACCACCTGCCTCTCCCATTGGCCAGATGGCAAGGAATTTTGGAAGGAGCTTATATGGCTTTATAAGTCACCAATATAGGTCACTGGAAAGGAAACTGCTGATGTCAATCTATTATGAATATCCCAGAGATGCTATTTAATTTATCTATATTCAGTGTATGGGATCAGATTCCCCCCATTTTATAACGCCTTACATTTCATAGACTCACAGAACAGTTTGGATTGGAAGGGAACTTTAAAGATCACCTAGTCCAAAACCCTTCAACAAGCAGGGACATCTTCAATTAGATCAGGTTGCTCAGAGCCCTGTCCAATCTGAGTTCGAATGCTTTTCTATTACATTTGTATTACTTTTCACTGATGTAGAAAAATCTGTAGAAAATTTTATTTTGGCACTTTCCAAAGCAAGAAGCGATGCAGGGTATGTAACACATCATACCTTCAAAGTAAGGCGTTTAATTATCAATGCAGATTCTGAACTAGTAGACATGGGCCTCCCAACAAAGTGATAAAGAATTAACGTGTTTGGTGAATGCTTCTGTTGTAATTGAATCCTAATGACAGAAGAGAAGGAAAAAAACAGACTCAACAGAGTGTAATTTTGCAAATATATCCCAAACAAAAACCATCAGTTTTGCCAAAGGAGATACAGTATCTTAGCTAGAGGTGTTCCATGTTTATCTTACAAAATAGGATAGATATTTCCTGAGCTATAATTAAATTTTTAATATCAGATTCCATTTTTGCTCTCCCTGGTACCAACAGCAATTAACAAATGCCCTTCCTTGCACTGGATAGTAACTTTTAAGATGCAATGACATCATCGATTTATTTTCATGCCAGCAAATTTTGTCATAGCTTACAAGTGACCACAAAATACATTTCTATGGTAAATTATTTGGATTTTTCCTTTATTTCGGTTAAAAAGACTCCAGAGAACTCCTCCTGTGTATCAGAAAAGGGCAACATTATTGAGCTACCAAAACCACATAGCAATGCTGTGCAAAGACAGTTGTAAGGTGTTGCAGCTGGAGTCAGGTAGATGTTAAAGGCAGTCCAGATGGAATTTGCTACTCAAATATCACAAATCTTTCCAGGATGTTTCAGTAACTACAGTGCATTGTAAATGCCCTGGTTTTACCTCTAATTAGACTGATACAATATTTGAAATGTAATGCTTTTTTCTTAAATTTCATTCATATAAAAAAAAATTACCATTTTGACAGAAGGAGAGATTTCCCAGAGCCTGGTCCTCCTGATACAAGCAATGGTGGAATTGGTGCTGGTGCTGCTACTAGGTCATTTAGACGTTCAAAATACTATAAAAAAGAAACAATCATTATAAATATTCCACTGTTTAAGGCAGAAATACAGTATCTGGGATTGTGAACCATGTAGACTCAAAATGCATGTACTGATTCATTAAGGTAAAGGAATAACTACTGAAATGCAATACAAATGAAATACAAATGGAGAAAATATTCTCAGGAAATGCTTACACCACAAAATTTACTACCATTTTTTTTAAAAGTGTAAAATAAATAAAATAAATAAATCTCATTTAAAATGGAACCTTCAGTGCTAATAAACGGGGTTAGTGTTACTATAGTAAAGCAACAGGGTACAATGTTTGTTCAGGCTTCCCTGCCCCCTGTTTCCCCAAACTACTCCACTGCACTGGATATGATTGCCAGGACAAAGCCTTCAAAGTTGGCATCTGCCATAAATGATATTTTGAGACACTAAGCACACAAAAGAAGGCCTTCCTTCACCACTCACTTGGACTCACTTGGATGTCCAAGAATGTTGTAGCAGGTGACGAAAAAAACCCAAACCACACCCATCATCTGCTTGGGAGAAATATTTTGTCTTCAAAATTGAGGCCTAGATTGGTATTTCTTCCTTAATGTTCTAATATTTTATTGCTCTAGAATGTAGTAAAGATGGTACAGTCCTCCAAACCATCACCAGTATAAGAGTAGTGAAGTAAAAGAACATATTATGTTAGTAAATAGGGGCACTAAGAATTTAAATACAATAATACAGAAACTGCGAGCTTATGTTACATTATAACATCAAGGAAGGTTGCCCAAATAAGCTGTTGCATCACATTCTGTGACAACGTTAATGTTTATCTTCCTACATTCATTATACCTTCCCTGTTCCTGACACTCACAACTTGAAATGTTTTAAAAACTTGATTTCCAGTAATGAGTAAGTACCGAGCTATTCAGCAGCCTTCTATTTTAAAGTTTCCTGTGTTCTTCTTACATGGCTGCAAGATGAGATGAAATCTTTTCATAAGTCATCTCCTAAAAATCTAAATCCAGGTGTCAAGATAGAGATGGGATTTTCTTGGAGAAAAAGAAAATAAAAGAAGAGAAAAAAATAAAAAAAAAAGAAGAAAGACATTCAGCCTTTTCTTTTCACAAGCAAAGTCCTGAAGTCTAGGAGGACAAAGTGCCTTTGGCACACCATTATAGCACTTTTCCCCAGTGCAGGAACAACAACTACTTCTTCATCAGTGCCATTCAACAACACACAAACTGGCATCTCTCCCAGAAAAGAAATGTGCCATCTATATAAGAAATAGGGTTTCCTCTAGCATAAGGAGTAATAGCCTCAAGGATGCTTTCAGACACAGATTCTTCTACAGAAGTACATCCTGCCTAGCAAGGGATGGAAATGAATGATAACTTTTTCTTCATGAATATACCTTTCCAATGTACTTACTTTTTCAAATCCCAGTTCACATGTTGAATTAGAGGCCTGCTGAAAAGCTTCCATCTGCTCTTGTTCATCATGTGCATCCCACAACACATCACCAAAAACTTCTTCTTCAGGAGCAGTGGAGTCTTCCTTGTTACCTAAATCCTTGCCTTCTAGTTCTGTCATTTCACACCCCAATATATCCTAAGTAAAAAGAAAATTACATGGAGAAAACTACAATTACAATTCTTAACAGTGCAGGCATTTTTGCTGTTAGTCTCAGTATGAGTGCAACTCTGCTAACACCAAGATGCTCATTTCCTTTTAGGGTAGAAGAGAACATAAATAAATAAGCAATTAGATTAAACCAAGTTAACTCAATGCACAGGTCTCAAGACATTGATTTTAGTCATCTCATAGAGGGAGCAACTTACCACAAGGAAGAATAAGGACAGAATGGACTATGCAGTCTTTCCTTATTCTATGATGTGGACAAAGAGAAAATAAAAGCTAATTTAGGCCATGAATAGATCCCTTTCCCCTGGTGTTTCTTCTTCTGTCCATAAAACCACTGCTCAGTTTGGGGTTTTATTTTCCACTTGCACATTTCTTTGCTTGCCAGATATTAATGATAAAATACAAAAAGATACTTTGAATTACATCTAAGTAGTATATAGTAATCACACTGACTTAATTTAAGATCACAAATCAGAGTAGGAACAGAAAAAGCTAAAATGCATCATATACTCTACCTGTTTAATTATTTTTTCCACACAACTATAGATTTCATATGCTCCTTCCTCCACACCTCCAACATGGTCAATAATCTGAAAAAGTAAATGGCAAAGCATGATGCAAATCTGAATCCAGTTGAGAACAGTATTTAGCACTTCATACAAAAACATTCTGGAACACATTTAAATTCCATTCTGTTGCCTTCCTTATGCAAGATTCATTTTGCCTACGATCTTTAAAGTTGGGCATCTAGTTTCAACTGTTGTCAACAGTTCTCCCTGTAGAGGAAAAAAAATGGCAACTGATCTATTTTCAGACAGGAGGAATCTCTCTGGAGGTACACGTCTTTCTCTTCAGTGGCTGCAGAGGCACTCAGATAAATAACTCTGCCATTTGAGTGCCTAAACACAGGTAAGAAATTCTATCCTTATAACATAGATTTTTTTTTTTTTAGTGAAAAAAGAAGTTGCTTTTTTTCTCCTCTGCTAATGAAAATTTTGTAACATTCATAAATTACAGCTTCATCGATCTGCTTACATTAGAGCACCCAGAGTAATGAGCGTAATGCCATTTTCTCCTAAAATCTGGGCCTACTAGCACTCAATGTTGTTTAAAACAATTTTTAAATGCCATACCTTTGCTTTGTTCACGTAAGAAATTTGCTCAATTAACTGTTGCACCGAGACTGAACTGACTCTGTCATCCTCCTTTCTGTGGTAAATTAACCGGGGTTTTTCTTCTGGATTTCTCAAGAAGGCTTCTTCACAGTCCTCCAACAAACAACTAGATTGGAAATCAGCATTCTTGTGCTATATTACACTGCTGTAGTAAACAGTTCAATCAACACAAGCTCCAAAGATGGGTTTCACTACAAAATCTATTTACAGCAAAAGGCAAGCAAATACTTCAAAAGAGAATTTAAGAAAAACTCTGAAGCAAGGAAAAGCTAAGGGAAAATTTATGCTACTTGTACCAAAACCATTAAAACCATTTATTCATTTTTATGATTATTGATTTGTAAATTAAAAGCTGATATTCCTGTCATACCAATTTGCAGAGTGAAAGGTAATTGCGTTGTATGGAAAGAATATGGTTTCATATCTGATTAATGAGCATCCTATACATGCTCTGTCATCAGTTTTCTGAAGGCTCTGTTGTATTCCTTGATCTTTATAGGAAAAGTCCTTTAGTATTTTTCAGGTACAGGACAGTCTTTCAATTTACAGCAGTTAAAGAGGAGAACTACACATGTCCAAACTCAAAAGCATTTTGTATTTGAATATGTGAATAAAATCCATACATATCATTCCCATTCCTGTTCCACAGAAGGAACTATATGACTTAGGGTTGCTGACAATAGCAAATGGGATCTCTCAAATATTTAGTTCCATATACAAGCACTACAATTTTCATCAGTTTCTCTAGGAGAAATTCTCTAAATTAATACTATTGGCAGGAACAATCTTTCACTTGTTTTCTTTTTCCTTGCTTATTTTGTCCTTAAACACTTGTGCCCCACATACATAAAACTGGGTTATTTGGCAACAGCAACCCCTCAGAGCCAACATATCCTCAGCAGCTGACATTGCCTTCCTAAGAGTATAAATGTATGGCAGCTCTAGTCCAATTCCTCTATAAAACAAATCATCATCATCCATGGCACCTGGTTGTTTCCTAAAGCACTCTATTGTTGTAAATCTTAGCTACTAGGGTCTTAAACTAGCCTTTAATTCTCTGTGGACCAATTTTTTTATTTACAGAAACAGGTGGTCTAGTTAACACAAGAGCTCTAATAACACAACAGTATTTGAAATCCCTAGAGTTCAAAATCTACCTCTAAAATTAAATTTAATGCATACTGGTATCTTCAGATTTTTGCATTCACACAGATGTTTTGGAATGATCACTCTGTGATTCTTAATATTATCTTTTCTAATCTTTTGTTTTCTCTTCTTCAGCAAAAGGACACCCCTCTCTCCCGCACACCTTAAAACTATGCTCCACCCAAAATTCTCAAATGGATAACAAATACTTCTAACACAATACTGAAAGTATCCCTAGGTTGGTGTTTTTCATTTAGTAAATCATGTTTCTTCTTCTAGAAGGTTAGGAAATTACTCACTGAGCAAACAGAACACATTGCATCACTATTTGTCATAAAACATCATGACTTCAGTAAATCAAACTGTCAAAAGCTAGCATAAGGTAACAAACAGGAGTGCCACGAAATTAATCCAAGAGACAGCCAAAAGCAGAAACTAATATGTGATAGAATAAATCCAAAATACTACAGACAGGTGTAAGGCTAGATAAGCAAATGAAAACCACTGAGGATATTTGCACCAGCCATCTTGAATTCCTAAGACACAGTTGTATGGACAACAGAGAGCTGCTCTTGGAAAGCAAAACATTTCTGTATTATGAAGACATCTTTCAAGCTGTATTTTAAGAGAATCTGTAGCTATAAGAAAAAGGAAATGCTACAAAGCTGATACATCCTTTCAAGTGTCTGCACTAGCAAACCTAAAGTTTGAAGGAGTATCACTTTGAAGATATTAGCTTAGGAAATGTACTGAGCAAAACATCATATGCATTTTAATAAGCTATGTGCTCTGCATAAATTACCAGTTTCCATTTGTTTTACCAGTCTGGAAAATCCTCACCTTGGCAAAGTTAAATGCAGGAGCAAAATGACTAATGAACTTTTTTCAATTTCCCATTTTCTTACATCCTGAAGAGGCCTTTCATTTTCTGATGAAAAATTAACAACTTGAAAGAAGTACCCCATTGTTTCACAGACTCTTTGAAGTTTTGGAGAGTAGTTCTGTAAGCAAATTTGAATAACAGTGCTTTATTATTAAACGTGCATAGTACTAAAGACCTACTAACCAAATCTGTTTCTTTTCTCTAGGTAGTTTCTCCCCCTGAAGTCCTTGAAAATATTTCACTGCTTTTTTTGAAATCAGACTACATCTACTAAAACTTTTAAGAAATATTAGACCAATTTCTGAATCAATATCACATTGGAAACAAAACAGCATAAAAGTGAGCATTAGTTTGTGAGGTACTTACTCTAATTAGGATGTTCATTTCTGGTTGAGTCTCATCAGTACTAATAATATAACATCTTACTGTGTTACTCCACAGAGAATGGGAAAACAGAGGAGTGACCTGTAATAAACTGGCAACAGCAGCATCCCAATCATCTGTCAATGAAAAAAAAACCAAAATGAAGTCTAGAGATCTTCACATCTCATTGCACTGCATAAAACACAAGTCATCACCTGTTAATATTAAGAATAATACATCTTATCTAAAATAGTAGTAACATTTCAGTCAATTATTTAAACTTTATAAATTTTAATTTAGAGAACCCATATAATCCGATAATGTCATACAATTTGATAATGTGGCAATACAAGAATGTTAAGTATATTTATATTATCATTACAATATTTCCTTTAAAAAGAATTGATGACATGTTTCCACAAAATCAAACTGATAGTTGTAAAGTAAGTAATAACATGCAGGAGTAATAAATTCACTCATAACCATTTTTTTTCCTCCAGATCTACATGCATTTCAATTACACCATGCAAATAAATGACAGCAAAAAACTATGGGAACTTTCTTTTCTAGAGAAAAAGTCCATTGCTTTCTATAGCAGTATATGTTTATTCCCAATAGAAGCAATGACTTTTAAAACCTTCTTCATTTTGTGGCTGGTCATTCTTTCAAGATAGGAATAGGTTCTCCTTTCAGTACCACAAGGTACTGACCATCACAGGGCAGACCCTCCCCTCCCACTTTGCAGGCACAGACTTCTGAATCACAGCCTGAAGGACTGAAGAAAAAAGGGAGAAACTGCCAGTGAAGTCAGCTATATGCAGGAGAGGTTCCAGAGCCAGGACAACAGTGAAGGAAACCAAAGTACCAGAAGCCAATTTACAAGAGACATTTGGGAAAGTTCGAAAGCAACAATTATTGACAAGAAAGTATCTAGCACTGATCTACATAACAAAACATACATCCTGGTCTTGCAATTAGATTTCCATAAATGGCCCCCTAGGCAGAGTCAAACCCCATGGAAATCCAATGAAAAAAACAATAAAAATGTCACGTTAATACTCAGAAAATACAGAATCTGAATACAAACAGAAAATAGAACACCAGCAGATACTGAAAGAAAGGTCACCATCTTCCATCGCCAATTTAAGCAACAAAATAGTACTTGGTTTACTCACAACAAAGCACCAGTCACTGATGTTTGCTAAAATCACTGCTGCACATGCCATAATCACCACATATATTAAACTTAGTGCATACAGCTACATTTCCTTTTATTTTTACAAAGAAGAATTCCAAACAACCCTTTAGTCAAATTACCCAAGAACAGACACAAAAGCAGCTAAGAAAGAACAGAATTACTTAAGAATGGATAGAAAAATTACACAGGCAACTATAATCCCAGCAAAACAAACTACCATTACTTACCTCTGTTTATATTTGCAAATGGTCCCTCGACATCTATGGAGCTATGAGCAAATTCAGGCCCTCTGAAAGACTGCTGAAGTTGCATCATACTACCCATGGATGGCTCACTTCCCAACGCTCCTCCATTCCAGTATTCAGATTGTGCCCCAGTAGCTAAAAATTAGAAAACAAAAAAAACTCTCTTCATTGCCACTAAACAAGGTAAATTATCAGTCCTTAATACTCCAGCTGAAACTTACAGCCACATGCCACTGACCAATTTTTCTCTCCTTCAGCAGACTTGCTCACACCTTTATGTGCTGTAGTTCTAAATGGGTGCTTGTTCAAAGGTAATGCAAATCCATGATGTTAAGGATGAGGTTATTTGCTAATATTTGCTATTACACAGATTGCTCACATCTGTTAGTTCAAATACTGACTTGCATTACAAATCAGGAAAACAGTTCACAGTATTGCTACAGTCATTTGTGCCCACCACAGAACTAACAACTTTTGTTCAGGAATTGCTCCAGCACTGAAAAAGCATAGAGGGGCTGTAGGTCAGGATTGAAATCTGGGCTGTTTGAGACAGCTTTGACAGCATCTCTTCATAATATGTTTGGATTACACTTCTGCCCACCAATACACAACATTCAAGACACTAAATAAACCTTCCATGGAGAAAATCAGGAAACTGAAAAAGACTTAGAATGAGGTAAGAATGGAAGTATGAATTGAAAAGTTAATTTAATACAAAAGGAGAAAGAAAAAATATATAAAGGAAAACTACTTTCTATACCACTAAAGTTCATCAAATCACAGAATCACAGAATGGGTTACGTTGGAAGGGACCTTAAAGATCACCTCGTTCCAACCCCCCTTTCACCTTTCACCAGGTTGCTCAATACCAGACCCAGTCTGTCCTTGAAAACTTCCAGGGATTGGACATCCACAGCTTCTTTGGGCAACCTGTTCCAGTGCTTCACCAACCTTACAGTAGACAATTTCTTCCTAATATCTAATCTAAACCTACTCTCTTTCAGTTTGATGCCTTTCTACCTTGTCCTGTCACTAGATGCTCTTGTAAATAGTCTCTCTCCATTTCTCTTGGAGGCTCACTTCAGGTACTGGAAGGCTGCCATTAGGTCACCTCAAAGCCTGCTCTTCTTCAGGCTCAACAAACCCTCTGATCACCTTGGCAGCCCCCTCTAGACTTGCTCCAACAGGTCCATGTCTTCCCTGTTCTGGAGATCCCAGAGTTGGATGCAGCACTCCAGGTGGGGTCTCACCAGAGTGAACAGAGGAGCAGAATCACCCCCCTCAACCTGCTGCCACACTGCTTTTGATGCAGCCCGAGATACTGCACAGTTACTATGCAAAAAAAAAATCACCGTATTTTGAAACATTTCCACTTCTAAATACTCCTGCCAAGATGTGATGGTTGACATATCTCAATAAGCAAAACAAAGGTTAAGCAACAGCATTTGCACACAGCTTTTCCTCAGTAACCCCTTATAGTGCAAGAATTAATGGTCATCCTGAGGAGTTTTAAGTCTGCTATAATTACTGCTCTATTTTGAATCAGATACAAAGTCAGTGGACTGATCACGCACCCATCTGAACACTTCCCATGATATCAAATACTTCATACAGCATAAACAAGATTTTGTATACACTTCATCTTTGTAAATATCTAACTCTGCTACTCTGAGAAGTGCAGCAGCTGAGACTGGTTTATGTCATCATCCAAAGTGTCTAAGATTGCCTCTAGTTTCAGGTGTGATTTTTGGATCCTTTAGAGCATGATCTCTCAGATCTAGGATCAGAAAACTCAGAAAAGACTAGAAAACTCAGAATTGTTCATGGAACAATTTTCAAAAAACATTCAAGTCACTGTGTCTAGACAGTACTTGGTCTTCATCGTCTATTCATGTGTAAGACTAGAAATGTGGGGTTCTCACAATCTAAAACAAGTTTGCAAAGTCCATTGCTTTTATCTCTTAAACCACTTTAAGCTGCTTTTCATCTGGATTAATAAAACTCTTTTTCACAAGAACATAAATATCTGTCTTGTGCTTTACTGAGACTTCAGTCATGTTCCAACATAAAATATTGGGGATAAAATTCTCACCTGTAACATCTGTACAATTATCATCAGAATCAGACTCTTCAGGATCAAACACTTGGATTCCTTGGGCCTGGAGTCTCTGGAGTTTTGCTTCTAGCTCTCGTTTGGCCCTCAGTAAGTCCTGAATTTCATTTTCTTTAGTTTCTCTAAAAATCTACGAGCAGGTAATAATTAAAAAAATTTAAAATTCAGTATCAGTTCCTGAACTCATGTTATCTACTTTCAATTGGAAAAATAAGCTTCTAGCATTCATTTAGCAGGCAAAAGCATGAAAATGTGAACACAAAGCCATCAGTAGTCCATAAATGAGCAGGAAAACATAGTTTAAAATTATTTATTTTTAAAATGTTACCATTTTAAACCTTAGCATACCATTCTGAAAGTTAGAAGCCTGCACTAGTATGTTCATTAAAAATGGCAAATAACTCTCTTCACTTTTTAAAGTTTATTGTCTTCTGAAATCACTACATGTAATATTTTTTTCAAAGGTTCCCTTTTATTCTTCTATGTAATTTTTTTACAATCACATATAATCTTGTATTTCCTTATTATTGTTGCAGAAATTTAAATTTCCTATGATAGAAAGTGATCAAGCATCTCCAGATGTCCTGTTTGTAAAATATTACTGTCATCTGGGGAAAAAAACACAAACCTAGATTTAAATTTAAAAAAATGAAATATTTCTCAAGTTTCGTTTTGTTAAGTAAGGTCAAAACCAATCCTCTTTTTATATATCTGCCAAACATTAACACCAGTTACAATTAAGGATAAGAAGAATCCTGAAAACAGTACAGAACAAGGACCTGTTTTGGGTGGTAGAAGTGTCATCTGCAGCAAAGGAACAGCAGAAGTATCGGCCCTTTCAAGTCATTCCTCCAGAAAGTGCAAATTGTCTTTAACTGGCTATCATATTTTGGCAGTCAAAAGAGATGCACCAGTACACATTTTTCTTTAATTTAAGCTAGAGGTGTTAAACCTTACAATGCAATATATAAAATTTATTCAGAAACAATGGAACTCTGTGTTTATACATTCTTTCAGCACATGTCAGTTTGCAGCCCATGTTTTCTTGTCACTCTCAAAAATTAATATACTCCCATGTTCGAATAACATAGGAATTTAGTTTAATGTGCCTCACCGCATATTCTTCTTTTAACATTTAAAAATTTATTTTCTTTTTTTTTTCCTCATAGTTTCACAGAGAGGTTTTGCCAGGATTACCTTAACGGAAATAGGCTATGACACTTCAAGGTTTTTTTAAGAAGGAGAGGTCTTCATGAAAGATATTGGAGAAGCATTCAGGGAACATGAACAAGTGACATCCATCTTTTTTTTTTTTTTTGGTCATTTCCCCACAAAAAGAAAAGTCAAGCCATACCTTGAATTGCCTTTTGACCTTGTCTCGATCGTGTTCAAAGGTAGCAGCTCTCTCCATTGCTTGGTATTTAGCTTCTAAGGCACTTTCTTTCTCCCTAAGTATTTTCTGGTAAGTTTTCTGAAGTGCCTGAAAACATTTAATATAGCATTTTTTTCTGAGTTTTATCACCGATAAAAGGGGTTAGATTACTTTTCAGGTCTGTCTACAATGTTATCCCAGCACCCTACATCT
The DNA here is from genome assembly GCF_025592945.1 of Manacus candei. Classification (NCBI taxonomy): domain Eukaryota; kingdom Metazoa; phylum Chordata; class Aves; order Passeriformes; family Pipridae; genus Manacus; species Manacus candei. The sequence goes on along the minus strand of NW_026138074.1, from coordinate 2,892,188 downwards.
CTCCTTACTGCAGGGCAGAGAGAATCACAGAATCACAGAATATTCTGAGTTGGAAAGGACCCACAAGGATCCCACAAGAATCGAGTCCATCTCCTGGCCCTGCACAGGTCACCGCAAGGATCGCACCACGCGCCTGAGAGCATCGTCCAAACGCTTCTTGAACTCTTGTCAGGCTTGGTACTATGACTACTTCCCTGGGCAGCCTGTTCCACTACCCAACCACTCTCTGGGGGAAGAGTCTTTTCCTAATATCCAACCTAAACCTCCCCTGACACAACTTCAGGCCATTCCCACGGGTTCTATCACTGGTCACCACAGCGACCGCACGGCGCGGTCCCCATTCCCAGACGCACACCTTGAAGGCATCCCTATGGCTCACCAGGATAGCACCGGGGCACGCACCATTCCCTCAGTACCTTGCCTTCCCTCGCACCCGCCGCCTCCCTGACAGCTTTCCCAGGGAAGCGGGACTAGTCCTTCGCAGCCCCAGCTTTGCTGCTCAGTCCCCTCACCCGAGGGGCAGCGGGCGCTACCTGTAGCTCGGCGCGCAGCCGCTTATTCTCCCTGTCCAGCTTGGCCTCCTTCTTCACCATGGAGGCCACCTCGTTGTTCTTGCTGACGCGGAAGATCTCGTACTCCTTCCTCAGGCGCTCGTACTCGGCCACGCACTCCAGCTCCTGCACCGAGGCCGTGGACTTGAAGCTGGCGCCGATGAGCCCGCCGGGCCGGGAGCCGCCAACGCGCCGCAGGGACCCGCGGAGCAGCCGCGCCTTGGGCTTCACCTCCACCGGGATCTCGCAGGCCTCGCCGCCGCCGCCGTACGTGTCCTCGATCACCTCCCCGACCACGCCCGCCGGGCTCACCAGGGACGACGCCGTCCCCATGGCCCCGCTCCCGCCGCCGGGCGCGGCTCTAACCCCGGGCCATGCGGCCGGAGCCTCCGGCGGGACCTGGCGGCGGGGACGTGCCCGGGGCGGAGCGTTGCCGGCTGCGGGACATGGTCCGCTCCATGCGCCGGCCGGACGGGGAAGGGAGAGCGGGAGGAAGCGGCCCCGCGGGCCGCCTCTCTCCCTCCTTCCCTTCCTCTCCCGCTCCCGCCCCGTCCCACGGCGGCTCCCTGCTTGGGAACGCTGCTGGAGCAGCCCGGGAGGGGGAGCGCGAGCCGTCCCTCCAGGCTGGGGAAAGGCGGAGGGAATCTGCTCCTTTCGGGAAAAGTGACGAGGGTTTAAGTTTTTGCTGTTGAAAACGAGCAAATGTGAGGTCCCGGCAAACTTTCCCGCCGGCACCATCTCAGGCTCGCCGGCGAACCCTCAGCCCCGCCGGGCAGCGCCAGCAAAAAAAACCCAAAAAACCAACCAACCAAAAAAAAAAAAAAAAAAAGCCAAAACCAAAAACGCAACCACAAACACGAAAAAAAACCACACGCACACACAAAAAACCCCAAAGTGTCCGTTTTCTCCTTGCCGTGTCCATTTCTCCTCTCTCGGTAACCCGCCCCGGAGCCCTCAGGCTGCGGTGCACCGTGGGCTGGTCTACACGCTTGCATCGCCCAGTTCTCGACCGAACAGGGAGGTGCACACAGGTTGTGCCACAAGCTTTGGCGTTGTAGAGACCTTGAGGGTGAATTATCTCTCACCACCAAGAAATTGTGACTTTCAGAGCAGCTGGCACTCACCAAGGAAGATCTGAGTGAGCGGATGGTGGGTCCACCAAAAGGTGAGTGTTGGGTACGTCACAGCCAAGTTCAGTGCCGGCACCTTGCCCTGCCTCTGGGCCTCATGTAAAACTCGTGAATTCTCTGAACATCTTCCCTTTCAGGAATAAGGCAATTGTGGATTAGCTGCCCCTTAAATTATCCTAATGTCATTTTCCCTCTCTATCTCTCCAAAAACCCTGTTTGGTTCCTTCACCCAGTCTAGGGATTTCAGCAGAACAGATCCCCGTGGCTGAGGAGAACGTCCATTTGTTCCCCAGTTTAAGAACCTGGTCTGCCTTTGGCATAAATAACAAAAATGTCACTACCTTAAGATAGATTTTGCCTCACTTATTACCAGGGGAATAATTTCCTCTTAACAAAGAAAAAAAATCTTAGAAATGTCTCTCCAATGAGACATCTCTGAGTTTCAAAACCTATTGGAAGGGGAAATTACTTTTGTGTACAGTAGGAGAAATAAAAAATGTTGATTTACTTCCCTGAGTAAAAACTTGGGTTTGGGGAATATGTGCTGTTTGCCCTGATTTTCCCCCTTTGTTTTCATGCAGAAAAAATAATTTCTTGAATGAATATCATTTATTGATGACTCATATCTGTGATCTAGTCCACTTAAACCCTGCTTCTGTAAGAAAGACAGATACAGAATATGTGACAATTGTGGGAAGAGGAAGGGTGCCACTATGTTTTCTCTAATATTGACACTAACATAGCCTCTTCAGTATTAGATGATTCAGCAAATAAGCCTGTAATTCTGTAACAAAGCAAAGGCTCTTGGTTTCTTCATTTGCATGTTGATACCAGGCTGTTTCTCCACTTCACTCCTGTTTGAGCTCTGGGAATAATTAAAAATACATTCATGCTGGTGCTGGGACTGATTTATTCTTATATTCTGAGTTCACGAATGTCAAAATCTCCAAATTTTAAACCTCAAATGAAAACTGTAGTATTTTAAGAGCTCCTGAATTCCTTCTAATAATCCACTTGACATTAACAAATAGATTGGAAGAACTATAAATGCTGTTTCTCTAATGATGCCTCTGGGTGCATTATGAAATTTTTATGGTTATTGAAAACCATATTAGCACAATCCTTTCTGAATAGAAAAATTACACTGCTTCCCTGTTGCTTCATGGATTGGTTTTTCCTAATGTTTAGAGATTAGAATAGTTTGCTTCAATATCTAATTTGCAAACTAACAAAGATTGCTTTAGATCACCGATTAGGACAATTCAGAAAGGAATCCAACTGTTCATTGCACAAATGTCGGAAACAATGTCTCAGAATGTCTGAGGATAAGCTTAAAGAGAGAAAGTCTTAACTTTCAGAAATTAATTGACCTAGAAAATCATTCACTGAAGAAAACACCATAGCAAGTTCTTTAAAAATTTCTTTGTACTGTTATGTTATTTTTTTAAGCTTCAGTTAGAGCATCCCAATCCTTAGTCATTTGAAGACATTGACACTGGGTGACTGTGCCAAGTAGTTCTTTACCAGTCAGTGAAGATATCTGAGATACTTGAGCAGCTTCATGTTTACCATTTCTATTATTTACTTAATTTAGACAGTTTATTAAAATATTCCATGTGTGAGATATGCTGGGTGCAACTGAGCACACACCACTCACTCATTTACCACTCCAACCTAGTGGGATGGGGAAGAGAATTAGAGGAGCAAAAGTAAGAAAAACTTTTGGGTAAAGATAAAGACAATTACTGGAGGAAAGAGAGAGAGAGAGAAAAAAAGAAAGCGAAACAACCAACCAAGTGATTCAGAGGTGGTCACTCACCACCTCTCACCGGCAGACCAATGTCCAGCCAGTCTCTAGGGAAAAGCTTATTTGGAAAGGTGAACTCCAAGCTTTATTACTGAACATCATGTTATATGGCATGGAATATGCCTTTGCCTAGTCTGGGTCAGCTGTTCTGGCTGTGTCCCCTCCCAACCTTTTTCCCACCCTCAGTCTTCACACTGGTGGGCAGAGTGAGTAGCAGAGAGGGACTTGATGCTCTCCACTTCTTGTTAGGACAGTTCTGCAACAGCTAAAAGATCAGTGTGTTATCAACACTGTTTTAGTCACAAATCTAAAAGGCAGCACCTTGTGGCTGCAGGCTGCTATGAGGAAAACTAGATCTATCTCAGCCAGACGTGGTACAGAGGTATCTGTCAGATGAGCACTTGTACTTTGTAATGCTCCTTCATTACTTCAACTGTAACAGAAGCAGTCTGCTTTCCCTCCCTTAATCCACATAATGAGAAATACAGTACATTGGCTGATCCTCTGACAAATTTACTCTTCTATCTACCCCTTCAGCAGCAGTATGTAATCAGTACTCCTGATCCACAATGGAACACCTGCTCTGCCGATGCTCTCCCCCTACTGAGACTATGGTTGGGGTTTTTTTTAAAGTGTGCATTACTTAGAAGCCCATAGACTTTCGTGCTTTATGTCATAAGCAATTTTGTGCAAACATTCTAAATATTTTATTTGATGTTACTTAAAATCTACTGGGCTACTGTTTAAAAATATTTATATGGAGTCTGCAGGGGTATTGCTTTTATTACTACATGATGTATCATTGAAGTTTCTTACTCTTTATTTCATTTTAGGAGTAACTGGTGACTGTTAACAAACAAAATCTATAGATCTAAGGGTCTGTCCCATAGAGAAAAGTACAACTGCAAGAATTAGACCTGTGAAAGAAGATTGGTTTTTTTACATGTATTATTGAGTTCAGCTGCAAATTAGCAGATACTCATTTTATAAAATAATATATCTGATAGTTATTACTTACCCATTCAAGTAAAATTTAATGTACAAGGTCAGGATACAGCAAGATAAGAGGAAGCTCATAAAGATTTGAAGATGATAGTTTACCACAGATTGACTACCCAGTAAAAATAAAAGTTGCTATGATTAGAATGAATGTTTATAATGACCTGAAATGCTTTAAATGAAAGGCAAGTGACCAAACTTCTGCACAACATCCTTTTTGTTAATTCAGATGCTGGAGTGACCTTTAAGGCTATATACCACAAGCATAAGCAAAGTGTGTTAGAAATCCTTCATAAATCACTGTTAAAATGTTTGTACCTACACTGAATGAAGTTGATAGTATTTTATTATTTCACTCTTTATTAAAAAATATCAGTGTCTGATGGAACATGATTAAGAGATTTCTATTGAGGACATACAGTGAAAAGATATAGAATGGTAATTCGTGAAATATTACTTTTGTCCTGAATTATAGAGACTTTTTGCAAGGGCATGTGGTGATAGCACAAGGGGAAATGACTTTAAACTTAAAGAGGGTAGATTTAGATTATCTATTGGGAAAAAATATTGTGAGGGTGGTGAGGCACTGGAACAATTTGCTCAGAGAAGCTGTGGGTGTCCCATCCCTGGAAATGTTCCATGCCGTGCTGGATGGGGCTTTGAGCAACCTGGTCTAGTGGAAGATCTCCTGACCCATGGCCCATGGCACTAGAGGATTTTTAAGGTCACTTCTAACCCAAACCCTTCTATGAGTCTATGATTCTGTGTTATAAGGTTCTATTTTAGTGATGATAAAGACCTCTCTCTAAAAGGATGCTTACTATTGGGCTATTCTTTATTAACTTGTTGGCTTTCCTCAGTACTCTACATTATGCACAAAGTGCAAGTCTGAATAAGCCAAATTACTGATCTACTTACTCAGCTTTGCATCTTTGTTCCATAAAGGCCTGAAACCGCCGTATCTTAGCCCTGAGCATGAGAATTACTTTGTCCTCTCTGCCCTGGTGTGAAACCTGCATTTTGTTCATCTGCATGGAAGACATCTGCCTCTGCCCTCCTCTGAGACCTTCCTGCTCAGCAAGCATCAGCAGTTCTGTGATTCACCAGCCACAGTGACTGGTTTGTAGGGTTCTGTGACTGGTATGTGGGGTGTCTGCGGATGAAGTGATGACTGCTAGATGATGGGTCACTTTTCCATGTGACCCAGCATGGCTTTGGCTATATCCATCATTATGACTGGCTTACACCTTGCACACGCCTTTCTGTGACCTGACATGAAATTGAGGTGTTGTGAGTGTAGGTGACAGAGTAACTAAGAAACTCATTACAGTTCATCATTAGCTCAACGAGTTAGAAATTTACATTCATAAGCAAGACTTAGTTATAAATTTAAATTTTAGAAGTAGGACTGTAAAATTGAAGTCTGAAGAAATGTGCTGAAAATCCCATAAAAAAACTTGATATAATTTATTTCTATAGGCACATTTATGAGAGTCTCTGGTACATCTGCTTTTTCTTTTCAAGCTAGAATTAATACAACATACTGGTGGTTAATTGTAAACTGCCTAACAAATTCAACCTTGGGGCATAGTTCTAAGTTCAGGCAGCTGCTGAACTTGCTGTGTTTCACTCAGTAACTTTATTACAGGGTGTCAAGTTGAAATCATCAGCTTCTTTCAAGAATCCATTTGCTGAGAGACTTGAAAATTACCTGGAGCAGAGATGATGAAAATCATAATAAAGGGGAGGACATCTACTTTCAAATCCTCCTCTAACTTTATATGGCCCTTTGCCGCTAGAGGACAGCAAGACCTCAGGAAAATGGGGTTGTGCGAGGAGGTGGGAGAAAAGGAGAGAAATTGCTTACACAAGAATTAAGAAAGCATTAGGTCAGAAGTTATATGCTTCTAGCTATAATCAAGCTCCTTAAAGAATTGAGTCAGTTTGGGAAGATGTTTCAGGACAAAATACAGAGGAGGCACTTAGATAAATAAAAGCTGAAGTTTTAATGTAGTGCTTTGTCTATCATTCATAGATAATGTTATTTGAAAAGTACAATACTAATTAGCTTTGAGAGCTGTATGCTATTTCCATTAAATTTTGTATTGATTTCAGTCAAAATAGGGCTTTGCTTTGCAATCTTATGTAACTGGTAGGTGTTCTGATTTTTGATAAAGGACTAGATACCCTTATGTAGGAAGGTTGTTACAGTCAGTTATTTAGAATAGAAACAATAGGCTGAAAACACTGAAAAGGAATCTGCTGCCTCCAAACCTCTCTATTACTTTAACCATATTTATGTTTGTAACTTCTAATGCAAGGACTCATTAAATGTTTCAACATAACCTATAGGAAGTGTATTCAGAACAGTGCAATTCATAATGGCTTCAGGATGACAGACAAGAAAAACTTATTTAATCTTCATGGCAAGTCACTTGGTGATATTTCTCCACTAAAAGTTCAAAAGAAGCTTTGAAGTGACTTTAGTTTGTCATAAATCTGAATTGAGTGTTAACAGAAAATTGCGCAGTGCGTTATAATCCTAGCAAGAAGAGAGCTCTTGAACATCTATTTTATCATCACTGAATCATCACTGAACTGAGAAGGACATCTCAGATTTTGCAGTCTCATGGTCATTTTATTCCAGACCAATTGGATTAATGTGTGTGGTCACACTTCTGAGGAACACTAATCTTATTCACCAGAAAACTGGGATGAAAGTGAAGGAAATGTCCAAATAAACAGCAAAACAGAGTTATATTAATGACAAGCAACTGCTGTTGCCATGCCCTTTATTGCTTCTGCATAGAGTCAGAAAACTACAATTGTGCTTAGCGGGGGATGAATACAGAAGAAATATGCTGAAGATTGCACCTAATAATTTTGAAGTTCATTTAAGAGTGGTCTTTACAAAACCTTCTTGTGCTAGTGGGAATATGAAATTCAATAGGACCCAAGTAAAATTTCACAAGTACTTTCATGCTGCATTGTTCATCCCCAGAACATATGCCTTTTTGGCAGAGGCAAGTGTCCCAATAGCTTATCCTGTTCCAGATTTACAAATTAGGCATCCTAAATCTGAACAAAATTTTCTTCAAAAACATGTGGAAATGGTACTGCCACCCAATAGGAAGGGTTGGTACCTGAGTGAGTTCACTGGCTTCTTTAGCCAGCAGCAATTAGGTCTCACATCTTTTGTTTCCCAGAAGGGTGCCCTGACCAAGGGGTTGTAGGGAAGACTGGGCTAAGACCTTCTGCAGCTCTCTGGGGAGAATTAATATGTCATACATCAGAAACTGCATGTTTTATGGGACAAAAAAGAACTATAAGAATCATGATTCTCTAATTCAGTGATTAGGATTACTCCACTCTTTCAGCAAGCTAAAAAAAAATGTGTTCTGTCTCCAGATGTACTCAGTGATACCCAAATGAGGTTGAAATGAACTCCTACTTCATTCTAGGTGTCTAGTTCTGGGAAGAATCTGAGATCTCAAGAGTGATCAGGTATAAACCATAGTCATTCTTCATCATTCCTTCAGGTAACTATTGTCTCTGCCATTCAGTATTCTGTCTGTGATCAAGTGTGGTTCACCCCCTGTAGCGTTTAGAGAAGTCAGACATTTAAAGTCACAAGCTGCACTGTCAGGGCAAGAGGCTTAAGATTTTGGTGTGACAGGACTAGCAGATGCCATACCTACGTGTCTTTCTAGAGCAGTCTTTATTTAATGATGCAAATAGTAGCAGTTCACTAAGGTACCAGTTTAGCAATGTCCTTAATCATGCCTAATCTGTAATCATGTCAGTATTTACTTCGAAATCCAAGGGGCTAATTCCTTCCTGCCATTTTTTTCTTGCAGTTGATGTCACCCTAATCTTCAAGCACAAGCAATTTTGGTTTTAGGTGTTATAAGTCAGTCATATGGATTTTTTTTTTTCTGATTTGATCAAATGCAGAAGAACTTATGTTGAAATCCTGTGAGAAGAAGTTTGTTCCAAAATCCCCACATTGGTAGATTAGTGGTAGAAGTGCCAAGAGAGGCATAACATGTGGGATATTGAATCCCAGTTTTAAGAATATAAATACTATAAAGCTTCCCAGAAGTTCTTAGCCTGTACATTTGAAACTCTGATTTCAGCTCTGAATGGGTCCTATCAAAGGATCAGATGCCCTGAACCCCTGACTTTTCTAGCTGAAAATTAAATATTAAGTTCCTTTAGTTTTTTCATTGATCCTCCTGTTTTAATTGTGTAGCTTGAAGTGCTCATTGTTGAGGGGTGCTGCTATATTTTATTATTTGTACTACTGAATAGGATATAATTTCAAGGAATTAATCTGGAGAGTGTGGAAATTGCTGAAATGAATGAAGACTCAGGTATTTGGAGTTCATGTTATTAGACAGAGAACATAGTTACTTGTGTGCTACATTAGTTCTGCATATATGAGCTGAAACTGATAACCAAATGATGTAGAATTTTATCTCTAAACCATTATGTGGCATATTTTTGAGTCAGTATATGCAGTTTCCTAATAAATTTCTTGTGCTATTGGGCTAGTAGGTTTTTTTAGCACTTCATTGTCTGTTGTGTTTAAATTCTATATATGAGACATGTATTGAAACCAAATTATGTTTCTCTTTTTATAACTGTAGCAGATTCTGAATATCCTGAGGCTATCACTAACTGGCACACTGAAAGATTAGATAACCATTGCATTGTAGGAATGGCTGGGGAACAGTGGAGCTGCATATACTCTTTTAAACCTCTTTTAAAAAATGTGACTCAAATGAAGAAAGGCTCTGGGGTCACATATATTTTAAATTAAGTTACAGGTTATTTAAACACCCTGAACCTATGTTGTAGCTGTGCTGAAATTAGACCAATCAGCTATAATATGACAAATTGTTTAGTTAATTTTTCTCTGAAAATTGAGTCATGACATTCCAGTAACTCTTCTGGGAGTACTTTGGATTGAAGGTGTAAAGCTCTGTGATTACATTCCAGGTTCATGCCACAAGTCATATTATTTCAGGAGTTTTGTACCAATGTGACCTGAGAGAATGGAAAGAAGGAAAAAAAAGACTTATCTGTAGTGAATACTGTAGAAATGTACACTTGTGGAGACTTTTGTGGTATATTAATTGGTATCTTTTGCCTGCACATTTGGAGTGGCTTTATTTTATGAGTTGTGAATATCTGTATGTATCTTGAAGCAGAGTATATTCATTATTGGATAGGAAATGCTGTGGTGATCTTGTGAACTTCTGGAAGTCTGGGATCAAGGAGTATCTCCACAGTGTCAAGTGGTACAAGTTCTTGTCAGGTGGGTCGGATTGGTTGTTTTAGAGTGAGACATGCTGAAGATTGCGCACTGTGGACATGCTGATCAGCTCTACTGTGCCTGTGCACTAATTTTGATGTAGGAAAGGTCAACTCAACATACTTACGTTGTACAGATTATCTGTTTTGGGCCCCTCACTACAAGAAAGACATTGTGGTGCTGCAGTGTGTCCAAAGAGCAAAGAAGCAGGTGAAGGGTCTAGAGCAAAAGTCTTATGAGGAGCAGCTGAGACAGCTGGAGGTGTTTAGTCTGGAGGAAAGGAGGCTCAGGGTAGACCTTATTGCTCTCTACAACTACCTAAAAGGAGGCTGTATTGAGGTGGGTGTTGGCCTCTTCTCCCAAGAAACAAGTCATAGGGCAAGAGGAAATGGCTTCAAATTATGTCGGAGAGCTTTGGATTAGATGTTAGGGAAAGTTTCTTCACTGAAAGGGTTGTCAAGCGTTGGAACAGACTGTCCAGGGAAGCAGTTGAGTCACCATCCCTGGATGTGTAGACGTGGTGCTTAAGGACATGGTTTAGTGGTGGACTTGGCAGTGTTAGGTTTACAGTTGGACTAAAGGATTTTAAGGGTCTTTTCCAAACTAAATGATTCTATAATTTTATGTGGTCAAGTGCAGTAGATCCGATCCATATTTGATACACTGTATTTACAGAGCATGCTCTACAAACTGTGTGTCCATAGTACTTGTATCTGGGAAACAGATCAACTCCATTTTTACACAGCAATTTTATTTGTATGTGCTCTGTACTTGGACCCACAGGTTCTCTGCAACACACACAGAAGCATTTCACAACTGCTTAAGATATAAATGTTTTGAAGACTTCAAAAGAAGGGTCATACTGCGTAACTATTACCTAATTTCTGAAAAGCTGTTTGCCCTGTTGTACTTTTCCTTCCACAAACTCATTTTTTCTCTCTCCAGCCTTCATTCCCATCCCACATCACCTTTCACCATCTTTCAGTACACGCCAAAGGAATAGCAAGACAACCAGATAGCCGCTACCAGGGCCTCTTCACTCCTGCCACTCAAGTACGAGTGTTGCGACAGCTAGAATTTTCTCTGCATTTTTTTAGGTATTGCTCCATGCCATAAGTCTGGCTGCTGCCTGTGCTTCATCCCCTCAGCTCCTATTTTAATCTTCTGTCTCTTTTAAAAAAAAAAAACCACAAAAAGCAAACCAACAAATGTGCTGTCTGAAGAGATGTCACATGTGATAAAGGAAGGGGAAAAAGACAAGAGATCTCTTTTTGGCTTGGGGTCAACATAGATGAAAGTATCTTCTGGCAACTGGAAGACTGCAGTCTCTCTCCTTAACTTCTCTGTGATAGGAAGCAGAGCCCAGGTGTTTCAAATCATGGGGAAAAGACAATGTGCTTGGTGTGAGGTACAATCTTTAATACCTACTGGTTTCTCAAGTATGTTAGAAAACTGTCTTTGCAGTCACGAGGGCTAAACTTCTTTTAGAAAGCTTCCGCTCTGCACAAGGGAAACAAGTGGCAATGAGAAGAGAGACCTAACTCCCCAGAGCAGCGTCTAAGAAAAAACAAAGTCTTTTCTGCATTTTTCTTCTTGTGTTTTGAAGACCTTTTGTAATGACTTCAACAGGAAACTAGGCTATAAAACATTTTTCGATGTAGTAATAAACAGAAAATTATCACTTTAGTCTTAAACAAAGTTAATAAAGCCATGAAATGCATAGCTCAGACCTGTCAAAAACATACTGCCTTTGAATCAAAAGAAATATTTCACACTACATCTTCAAAACAGTTTTAGAATTCTGTCTGGCAATGAGAATAGTCTTCAAAACAGTAACGCTACCTAGCTTTAAATTGTTAAATGTCAGAGCTGGGCTTATGTTCACAATGGAACTAAATGATGAACAGCACCAATTGAATGACCTTTATTGAGTAAACAATTTGTTGCAGTCTCTGGTGAAGCCTTTCCATTGACATGACTTTAGATTAGATACGTTAGAATAAACACTACTGATATCTAACAGTAAAGGAAACATAAAAAATATTACTTTATTTCCCCGTCCTCCCTAAAGCCTGTCACTTCATTCTTATGCATCTGCTAAAGAAATGCCCAAGGCTACTTGAAACATTCAGAGGTTTCTTTGAAAATTAATCTGCATGGAAGAGAAATTGAGAACATACTACACTTACTTTGTGTACACAAGTGATGGAAGAAAATAACTATAGTTTCTGGGTTAAGGACCAGCTTGTATCAGGAAGTCAGGTAGCAATGAGCTTTTCTTTCCCCTCGCCCAATACCTGAATAGCTTGCAAACGAACTGGGCAGAAGTGAAGTACCTTTGCTTTGGGGTATATGACAGTGCTTCCTCAGTGTATCAGGAGCACTGAGGTGGATATTCATATCTAGTAAACAGCAAACTCATGTGCTTAGTTTAAGAAACAAATGTCTGAAACTCCTATTGGCAATGTGGCAACACCTTTTTGGAATTGCATTCCAGGGTCCATTTGCTGCAGAATGTGCTAAGGAAATGAGGCCGTGTCTCCGCCCTCTTCTTGTTGCGGTTTAGGGCATGGCATTAACAGAGTAACTTGCTACCCTAGAGAGGATACTGCAGTGTTTGGATACATCTTTTCAAAGGCCAACCTGCCTTCATATTTTCAACCTGCAAAATAGAATGGTTTTTAAATGGTAGGGTTTGTTTCTCTGAGCACAGGAGATTGTATGTTCCATATGAAGTGTCTCCTTAGGCACTTTCAGAAGGGTGTGAAAGCAGAATAGCAGCCTAAGAATGCAGCTCACAGACGAATGTTGAGAGTACAGATGGATTGCAGTGGCTGAAGCCCACAGGGAATGAGCAACAGAATTGAGCATGTATTTTCTTTGTTGATGGTTGGGTAGAAACTCTGTTTGGCAGTGAGTTCTGATTTTGTATTTCAGTGCAGTCATGAATTTTCATGAGGTTTGAGGAGCTACCCATTTTAGTTAGTCACACCTTAGGGAAATTTTCATATGCTAAATGTTTGAATATCTTGCTTTCTTATAGCGTGTTTCAATTGTCATTGAGAGAGAAAAATTGGAGTCTTCTTTTGTCAGTTATTTAAAACAAACTGGTGAAAACCAAGTGTAGTAAGCAATCAATGTGTGCTAAAAAGTTCTCCTCTCCAATTCCATGCTAATGAATGAGAATTTACTTATATCCATTACAAGTTCAGCTGAGAAAGTAATCAGCCATTCTGTGTGGTACATAAATTCTTTGTCAACTTGGAACCTATCAGTAAGTTTATCAGGTAAAGATAACTGGTTTAGACATGTTCATGCTTGTGATATTAGTCCAGCTGTTTAACTCCTTTTATAGGTTTTCTCCTCATTAGTTGTCATAATTTATGATCTAGTTTTTCAAACCATACAATTTTGCACATTGTACCTTCCTTTAAAGCTTTGCTACAGAAAACTTTAAAACTAAGAGGATCAAATCACACAGAATGAGTGAAAAAAGGAGTATATATCCCCTTCAAACTTATAATCTCTTTGCGGGATTCCAGCTCTATGGAAAGGACATGAAATAGTTAAATTTTTCCAGTAAGTGGTGCGTGTACATTTGGTTACCTGAGATATCTGATGTTCATCTAAAACAAACTGTGCAAGATTTGGTATGTTTGGTAGGATGCTTGTCAGTGTTCAAGGTCAGGTGGCTGGGTGACCTGCAGGAGCTCTCAGACAGCTGGGGTATCACAAGAGGACAAAAGGATGGTGAAAGTAGGAGGCTGCAGGGGAGCAAAGGTGAAAGTAGGAACCTGCCCCAGGGCAACACGTTTGGATGTCAGTGAGGAGGTGAGAAATGGATATTAACAGAGCTTCATGCAGCTACACTTCCATATGGTTAAACAGCTGTGTGCTTGCTCCTCTCGAAAACATGTTTTCCTGTTATAGCTTGGAGCTGATTCATTCAGAGATGCATTCCAGGCCATAGCATAATGAGGCAGAGCCTTGCTTTCTATTTGGGTTATGATATTTTAATTAAGCACCAGGTAAAATATTAAAAAAGTACTAGGTGACCTATAAATCTAACTTACTGTTTCATCAGATTTCTTAGAACAATATTGAATTGGTTTTAAACTCTATTTGAACTAGTGTAAAAATGGGGCCTAAATACCTGTATCTAATATGTAGCCACAATTATTTATTTTAAACAATCTTTGTGTTTTTCAGGAAAGATAGAAAATGAGAGATATTATTGCTACACTCTTCTGTTAAATCACTCAAGTTGGCTCGTGAAGATGAAGACTAAGCAGTAGTATTGGCAGAAGAGAATAGGAATTCCACTAAAAGTGTAAAGGAGAAACCAAAGGTGAAAGATATTGAGTACCCTGAAGAATTATTTCTCTTAATACATGATTCTTTCCTAGACCCATAACACCAATGAGCAGATTATTCTATTCTTCATTTTTGTATCTTAAAAGTATACATGATAATTTGCACTACTCAGCTTGCAGAACCTTACCTTTTAAATCTTCACTAATGTCTGTTGTAAATATTGTGTTCGTGTTGACGAAAGAAATAATTTTTGGGGGAGTTAATCTTTCTCTTTAGTCCTTCTTGCTTAACTTTGCTATAGTCCTTTAGATAAACATTTTAAAATAATACATATTAAAGAGATTTGAAATTGAAATATGGAAAAAATTTGGAAGATTTTTGTAAGATAGCAAAATCTTAAATGTGGTTAAGAGATGTTTGCTGACATGTGTTTATTGGGTGACAAAATATACTGGACAACAATTTTACAAAGAAGGATGAGGCTACATAATATTTGGATTTGAGTTGCTCTTCTGGGCTTTTGGTCCTGAGATAAAATACATCCACTTCAGATGTAGTTTCAACAGCTCTTCTTTTTCTCCATTTCTATCTAGTGCTGAACATTACTGAAGCATCTGTGCACAGACGTAGGTAAGAGTCATTCATCCATGTCTTTTCTGCAAAACTGGTACAGTTAACAGTGCTGGCAATACACAGCCTTCACTCATTAGGCCTTCCTTCTTCGTGTAGAAGTTATTCCTGCAGATCTGAATTAGCCTGAAATCTGTGAAGACAGAACTGAACCCAAACAGTTCTAGAAATGACATCTTACCTTATATGTGGCTGTGACAGGAAAAGACTTTCTACTGTTTATGTTTCTACTTTCGCAGGGAAAAGCTCAGCCTGGATGCAAATAACTCCTCTACATGTTCTGGAGGAGGGATGTATATTGTAGTATAGTATCACACATGGCACGATTTTCATCACATTTCACAATTCTGTAGAAAACCACCCACTTCATTTATCCACTTCTTTCAAGAAAAACTGTGTTAAAATACTGAAATTATGATAAAAGCAGAGCTCGATGTCCATTTTGCTTGCTCATATTTTGACTGAAAAAACCTGAACTTTGTGGAAAAATGTGTACTGCATACTATTTTTAAATCCACTATTCATACACTGTATGGATTATAACCAAAAGGAGTTGAGTCTTGAAGAAGTGACTCCTAAATGTTCCACTAAGATACACACTCACTTTGCAACAAAATGTGTGTTTCATATCAAGGTAGATTAAAAAAATAAAAGTACTTGTGAAGAATTAGAATCTTTTGCAGAACTATAGAGAACCACTAGCAACATCACTGAATATAATAAAAGATGTAAACAGAGAACTGCTTTACTTTGAAAACAGAAGTAAAAAATTCTTTCCTATAAAAATCCTAAAAAAGAAAAAGTAGGATTATTTCAATTACGCAATTCACAAATTTTCTAGAAAAAGAGTAATCCTGTGTTAATGAAGCTCCTTTAACTTGACTGTACAAGGTTTGGTTTGAACCCAAAAACCTCTTTTGGAGTTTTAATGTGTCTCTGAATAAGCTCTGGAAAAAAAAGGCAAGATTTTTCAAAGGAGACTTTGCACCAGTTATTTTAAGCCTTCCAAAAGGAGATTTTGCAAGTTTCATAAGTCAGGGGTTTTTGTGCTTGCAGAAGCCTAGACTTGTGAGTATATTTTTCTTTTTTTCACCACTTTGAGCATATATGCTTATAAATATCTTTTAGTGACTAACGATAAACTTGGACCCTATTCCTGTAAACAGGAATATAAATACATCAGAACTCTATTTTCTAGGATGGCAAACTCTGCGTCACTCAAAATTTTTCAGTCAGCATTCGATTTCTTTTAATCACTGAATTTCTTTCAACCACAATGTTGGGCTAGATTCAAGGACTGCTCTGTAATACCTAGGAGAATTCTTTTAATCTTAGTGTCAAGTTACATGATTTTTAGTTCTTTTCAGATCTTGAAATGTTTCATTGTTCTCTTCATGGATACTGGATCTTGAAAAAGGGGGAGGGGATCGGGGAGGCGAAGTGGGCATGGAAGTTAAAACCCACTAATGAAGGCAGAATGGCATGAAAGGAGTAAAATTTAAAATAAATGAGATAAAGGAGGACACGGATGAGCATGCAGTTTCAGAAAGCCAGAGTAATGTATCTGACAGACCACAATAGCATGTGCAAGGGGCAGAATTGATAGAAAAATTTGCTACATTGCGTGTTTTTGCCAGAACCAAGCTCTGCACTTAGTTGCACAAGCCTTCAACTTCTCAGGTATACTGGTTGCATCAAATGTAGCTGGATTGATCCCATCTTTCTTTTGCCTGGTACCAATCAAAACACAAGAAAATGAAGAAATTTCTAGAGACCAGCAAACTATGAAATGCATTTTGAATAATGCATCTATTTCTACAATACCAAATGAAATTTATCAGCTTAGTTACTGTGCCAAGGAGCTATAAATAGATCTTGTCATTAGATAACATACAGCTATAAATTTGATATGATTTATTTTGCTTCTTATGATGGCAAACTGCTACATCTTAGTGCCAGATTGATTTTTATAAGGGGATTTCTAGCTGATATAAAATGTCTTTATTCCACTGACTTAAAACCAGCCAAGTTTCAGTTTAATTTGGGTGTTCAGCAAGTGTTTGGTAGGTGGTGCCAAGAAGAGTAACAGTAATGCAGTAAAAAGAAGAGTGAGTGATGAGTAATCTTCATTTTACAAAACACTCACCTGATTTCTGGGTGAAAAAGTTATGAATGATAGGTGCAAGCTCCCATCTTATTGAGAAGTTCATTTTCTTTTATGTATGCTGACCACTGAGTCCTGTAAAGATAACATATGACTGCATACCTTAATTCTACTGAGGGAAAAATCTTTCACTCTTCTGTTTTGCTTTATGTCAAGGAATGGCAATGAATTTAATTGTCCAGTGAATGAGAACAACAGTCTGCTGCCTTGTTTTGTAGTATTGATAACTTCACAATGACAACAAAATATTTCAATTCCTCTTTCCCAGCCTATATTGATAGAGTTGTATTAATTTGAGATACATTATTTGAACTTATGATTTTGAATCCATATCAACTCCTGTATAATCTCAAAGTTTCCAGCAAACTGGAATTTGACATTTGCATGATTTCTAGATAGTATTGAAAAGCTATTTAATACTATGTGTAGCACTTAGTTATGAATTTCTACTTATGAATTTCTCCAGATATTTCTGTGTTTTGAATCAAATCCGTCTGGGATAGGACCTATGAACAATCTCTGATTATTCAAGAAATAACAGCCTGCAATGAGTTAAAGTTGTATCAGCCCTAGAATGAGTACCCAAAGATGAAAAGAGCTTCATAAAATTATTCCTTAAAGACTGGCAAGAAAGAAAGAGAAGCTACTATGCTGCTGCTTCTTTAAGGGGCAGATAAACCAGCCCACAAACTCTTTCTCAGGTGACTAAGGAGTAAGTTTCTCATGTGTATACCTGTCCTACTAACTTCTGGGGAGTCAAGGACTGGGAGTCATGTGAGGATATAGACCGTCATTCCAATCCAGATAGGACCATGTCAGCAGCCCCACTCTTGTGCAATAATTTCTATCAGTGTTCACTACAGAGTAAGCAGCTTAACTTAACTGCATGGGATAATTGATACCAAATAACTGGTTAATACATTGGTTAAGAAGAATGGCTACAGGTCCTAAAATTGCTTGACTACTGAGAGCTTTTCTTTGTTGATGAAGTAGATAAAAATGAAGTTTCCAGATTTGCGTTGACTTTAAAAATTAATGATAGTCCTACAGACCCAAGCACCGGCATAAAGAAAAAATCATAGATTTTAGCATCTTCTTTTTCTTATTTTTAAATATAAGATTGATTGTATTTGACCACAGTCAGGGACAGTGTGATTTTCAAACTTTTGTAGGTTTACTTTCAGAAATATTGAAGTACTTCCATATATTCTTCAATACACACAGCACAGGAGAGAGAAACAAAACCCTTTTCAGTTCCCTTCCAGTAAGGCAAGTGCTGTTAATGCAAAGTTTGTTCAGCATCCCTGTGGAATTACAACAGTGAGACCTCGACCCTTGACTGGTATATGATAGCTCAGAACTCTGTATCCATGAAGAATCCTTTTTAAGTCACACCTAAGTGCTTTTCTCTCACAGTTTATCATCTGGTCCACTTGTTTTAGAAGACCACAAGTATCTAACTGAATAAAACTTGTCTTAATGCAATTCAGAAAAAATAGGGCAGGCCGAAGAAAAGGTCCATATCACAGAAACAACCCTTTTAACAAAATAAGGTCAGTGTGAAACAGAGTTTTTAATCTTGTTTAAAGCAATAATGAAATGAAAACAATGCTGTGCTTGATTTCAGGTTCACCATTCATACACTGCTTTTTCTCCTCGCAGAGAGAGAAAGTGATCATTCTTATAACATTCTCTCTTCATCATGTTAAGTAGGCAATTACACCTGCAGGCAGATGAGATCTACCATCTGTAACTAAGATCAGAATTGCACCTCTCCTCTTTGAAGAAAGACATATTGAGCACTTTACCATATGCCTACAAAAATGGTTTATTTTGGCTTTACTGTGTTCCAGCAGCTCAGCCACATAGTTGTGTTATTTATCTACCCTTGTCTTTCATGTCCTTATGAAAAAGGTCTTCAAATAGCATAAGTAAAATGTACTCAGCAGTAAGTTACAACACCTAAGTTTAGAGAAACACTGAATTACCTTTGTTTAAAACCATAGTTTGTACAGAAGAGTGTAATTATTTGCAAGGGGGAGATGGAGAGTCAGCAGCTTATCCATTTACAAAGGAGCATTTAGGAAATCATTGATCTTATGTTTGTTGTGTTACATTAAACGCTAAGAAAATGAACTATAGCTTTTTCAGATCCACATCCTCAAACATATATATATATATATATATGTTTGAGAAGCCAGGGACTAATAGCAAGAATGTTTTTATACCATGGGTCCCATTTTGATAAGAACTGTGCACACAGAAAAAAAAATGTGCTTTTATCCTACAAATTTAATCTTAAATACAAGTCCATGTATTGAAAAATGGATGTAAATGAAGACCAGAAAGGGACAACAAGGATTCAGTAGGCTGAGTCTGGTCAATCTGATAGTCTTTTGTGTTAACACACCAGCACTTTAACCAGCCTTGCAATTCTCTGAATGGTACCTAAGCAAAGATAGATGTAAGGAGAATAATGAGGCAGCTACGCAGATGTTAAAGTTGACATATGCCCAAAGTATCAGGAACAAGAGGAAAGGAAGCAGAAATTATGTTACAGTTTGTTTGCTTGCCTATTCATTTGGTAAGCCTAAAATGAGTACAGCACTGGCAGATCACCATGTCAGTAAGTATTGTTTGATAGGGTAGAGATACATGTGCACATTCTGAAAATGCATACCAGTCTTCTCTGATTTCTTATAATAGGAGAGGCAGAGAGTGGAGGGATGCAAAGAGACAGCTGTTGCAATATGAACTTGAAAAATTACTTTTTCGGCAGCTTTCTGGATATGTATGAGCAGACCCAGCTTGCACTGATCAGGACCAATAGAAAGGAGGTTACAGTATTGTGAGGTAATGAGATCCAGACCCTGTGGTTAGATAGCATTCACACAGTCTTTGAGGCAGAGTGGAACTTTCTAACTTGATTGTGATTTAGGTGTAATGTGGATGTGAAGATTTTAGAGGGAAGTCAAACTCAAAAGTAGTGATCAGCTGCTGTATATGAATACTGATGAGAGAGATTTGGTGATGGGTAAAGGAAACAGAAGGGATCAAAAGAAAATCTATTATCTTAATTTTAATCATATTGATGAATCTATGAGGTGGAAGGAGACAGATGAGCCACTCGGTTTAACTTCTATTAGTGAATATTACTGGGTGAGTACATGGTTGTCCAATGTATTCTTTAACAGTTTTCAATGTTGGAGCTTCTGCAACTTATCTACTTGTCATTTTTTATTGATTCACTCTCTTTATCTTTAAAATATTGTTTCTTATACCTAACCTGAATTGGTTTTGCTGCAGCTTGAGTGTCTCCTTCAATGTTTTTCTTTTAAATATTGGTGCCATATTAACTACCTTTCAATCTTCTCATGAAAAAATAATATAGTCACTTCAGTTAACAGTTCAATCACTGATGGAGGTAGGATTTTGAGCTAGGTATACGTTCTTAAGTTACTGAGGTTCAGTTTCAGTGTATATTCACATTTCTTTCTCCTTTCCTTTCTGAAGACTGAGAACACTGCCATTTCATAAGGGATCATAGAATCCAGGAAGTGCTAAAGCTTGGGTGGAACTTTTGGATGGTCCCCTGGTTCAAACCCCAGTTCAAAGTAATGTCAACCTAGACTAAGTTGCTAACAACCTTATCCAGTCATTACTATCTCCAAGAAGGGAGATGTTGCAGCCTCTTTGAGCAACCTTTTTTAGTATTTGACTGCCTTCATGGGGACAACTTTTTTCTCCATATCCTCCTATGAAGTTATTGAAGACCAAAGTACTTTCTACTTCAGTCACCTCCAGCTGCTGCTTCCTATTATTAGAAACAAGTATCAAGGGATATTTATTCATAGTTCTTTTTGACCAATGCATTTCAAGAACTGACTTATACAAAACATGTTCCTTCCCCAAGAGATACCTGAACAAAACATCCCTCATTCCCACCACTCAGTTCATTTTAAATGATTTTGCAAAAGGCCTGCAGCAATCTTATTTATCTGGTTTTAATGATTTGGTTTCATGGGTAACCTTTCCAGAAGAGTTCCCCCCTTCTTTTTTCCCCTTTTCATTCTTATACTTTCAATAGGTTCATCCATGTTCCAGGCTTCAGAGCAAATCCTTTATGTGCAAACTAACATCACTTTCTGTCTTATCTCTCTTCTGTCTTTCTGAAACAAACTAAATTAAATGAGGGGCAACTAAATGTATTATACAATTAGATCTCTTATTTTACAGCGCTGATCACATGCTGTTTTCTACCACATCTTGGTTTTTTCCTTAGTATGCAGACATCTAAGTTGATCAGTGATTTGCAACATTTTCTCCTTTTGTCCTTCTCATTTCATCTTCAGCCATTTGCTCTGACAGTATTTCTTCTGCCCATAATGTTGGATAACTCTTAGTAAAACTGGATTGCCATGCAATTTTTAAAATATCAAGTTATGAAACAAAGAAACACATTTCTCACAATAATGTGTAGAAAACAAACTGTTTCCATGGAGTGGGTTTTATTCTGAAGTGACCTGTAAGCATTGCAAATGCTAAGTCTGTAATGTAAAGAAAGACTACAAAAGAAGTTAAGTGCACTGAAAGTTATGGTGAGAATTGGTATCTCATGTTCTGAAAGAATGATCATAAAGAATACAGTGCTTTTGAGCATTTATTACTCTATAATCTACACCCTGAATTTTAAATGAAGGGCTATAATCCTGTGAGATTGCAACATACAGGATGGATAAATTGAATTTATATAGTAGTTATTTCCAAACATAACATAAGCAATAAAACAGCTAACATGTACCATGCAATAAGAAATGCACTAGCATTTTTATTACATAGTAAAGGGAAAAACATGTCAAAGGAAGGAAAATATCATAATTCTTAAGTTTAAAATTACGTCTATCAGTAGGGGAAGTAGTTTAAAATAAAAAACACTTCAGAAAGTATTTTTGTCTGTAAATGCAAAATGTGAAGGTCAACTGACTCAGTGGCCTCAACTTTTGCTTAGTAGTGTAGTGTGTGTATTGTTGGCTCTGATACACAAGGTTCGTGTGATCAGAAAACATAATTATAGAAAAACAGTATTTGAGCATTGAAGGTTAATGACCTTAGTGTATTCAATTCCTTGCTATCCACAAGACAATTACATTGAGTTTGTCATGAGGCTATTTTTAATATCTGCTGGATATTTTCCATTTGAGAGAGCACTTCCAGTAATTACAGAGCATGAGAAGCCCAAACAGCTTAAAGAAATTTAACCCATTTTATCCAATCTAAGTGTTGTCTGGGTTCATTGCTGATGAAATCATCTGACTCCTAGTTGTCAAAGTTAGGTGATCACAGTGCACAGGGTGCTGAGCTGTCTCTCCTCTGACTGAAGTCCAGTAGGAGCAGAAAGATTGGACAATTTGGTAAGTCTACTTCAGGCTTTGTTCTTGATTAAGGAACTCTGGACAAAGTATTTAGTGACTATTTTTAGGTTATTACAGTACAAGGTGTCTGCTTTCTCACTCACCTTTTCTTCTGAAAGTACTCTCCGGAAAAGAATTCATATTAACCTTCATTTTCTCTTCAATTCAAAACTAATAACAGTATTATAGATAAATAACGTCCCTGTAGCTAATGTTATTTAGTATATTACATCTTCATCTAGGAACCTTGATGTAGACTAATTGGATGACTCAAGGCAACTGTCTAATAACTGACAAGGATAACTCCATCCTTGTCACTCCCCTTGACCTTCACATTCTGAACGCTTTCTTCTGAATGGTCTTCTACTGAATTTGACTATCCTATATTCCTGTACAAGATAACTTATACATAGGTAATATATATACCTAATTAGGCTTCAAAGGGGAAAGCATTTTCTTCTGGTAATAGTTTAAGTAAGAAAGAAAATTTATTCTGCTTTGATTGCAGAAGTAGTCCCTTTACTTCTAGCTCCTTATTTGACTTTCTAGAAATATTTTATTAGCTGTTGTAGAGTAATCAATAATCTTTCTTTTAGGTACCAATACCCATTAATCACAGGTATATGAATCTTCTGATTTAGATGTGAAAAGGCTGTTGTAGTCTGATGTCTAGCTGTTCAGAATGTCTTGTAAAGAGCATTGCTCCCTTACAATCAGTCCTTTGGGCTCTCTGATGTTGTTTCTTTCCACAAGCTTAGGGATGAACAGAATTCTGCATCAGCAGATAAGCATTTTTGGAAGAATTCAGTGGATTACTAGAATCAAATCTTAATATAATCCTACAATATTTCTTATAAGGAAGCTTTCTATGTCTTTCAATGTCTTCAACACATGTCAAATATTCTTTTTGTCATATCTTACATACCGTCTGTTTTCATCTGACATCCTGATTGCTTGTTTATACTTTAACTGACAGTAAATTTTAGCAGATACAAAAAAATTGAGTTCTGTACTTGGTATGTCATTACCTTGTTTGTGTGCAGTAAATCTCTCTTTACTTACTTATTACATATTTTTTCCTCTGTGTATTTATAGATATGGAGATGTAGTTCAAAAGTTTTAGAGAAAAAGCAAATGGATTAGAAATTTACTGTGATGTACCTGTGCTATAAAAGGATAGGTTTATTAATTTTGAAAAGCATTTACTTGTTTTTTGTCATTCCAGTATATTCTTAGGTATTAACTGATGGAATAAGGGAAATATCAACTTCGTATCATTGCTTGAATTTTTGGAGTGTTTTATTTTTCAGCCTTTTATTTTCATTCTCCCTCTTCCCCACTCTGCTTTCCAGTTAGGGGAACTATTTTGTCCTTGTGGCCTAAGACAGTATATTATTGAAAGATTTTATCTATAAGGCAGTAGCTTGGAAGGATTCAGTTCCTCACATAACTATCCATCTATCATACATATGTTAACACATGGTCATGCCTTTTTATTTCCTGTGAGCAAGGGAGCAAACTGCTCTGTTCCTAGTTGCAAAATTATATTGGTGGGAGACAGGAGAGTTTTTCCTGTTCCTGTAAACTGTCAGGAAATAATTTGTGCAGTCATTTCAGTTTTACTACAAAATGAGTCATTCGATATAAAGTGCTTCACTCTTCTTGTAAATTACTGTAATTGGATATAAGTAAGAGACTGTAACTGTGTTGACTTGGGAAGTTGCATTGCCAGTGACACTGACCCCATTCTGACAGTGATCCATAACTGCGGTGTGCTGAATTATTTACAGCAAATTTTCTTTGTAAGGTCAGTTGTTACATTTAGTCCTCAGTTTAATGCTAGTCCTTACAAGGGCCATTTTTAAAATGTCACTGACTGTTTACAGACTGAATCTTGTGTTCTGGTTTCTGGTAGAACTATAGACTTGCTTTAATTGTCTAATGGAATGGCAGTTTTCACTTACACACTAACACTTTTGGCAGTTTAAAGTTTTGCGAATGCGGTGGATGTAAGGCTTCATTTTTCAGGGAGTGTGACAAATCATCATCAGATTTTAACTTAATGATGAGCAGTACCATCAACATCTTAGCTGCTTCGCTAGTTGCCAGTCTGCAACAACAATGTAGTGGCAGAATTCAGAGCTTAATGGCAACAGTTAAATTAAAACAGATAATTAATTAAAATAGAAGAAACCCTCAACTTTGTTAATTTTTCTTGTGGGGTGAAGTGGTCAATACCATTTTCAAGTTATTAGACTTCTTGCTAGCATGGAAAAATGAATCCTCTATGTCACTTTGGTTTATATGCTATATTTCTAGGCTGACTGCTATATACCCCTTAAGATATTGTAAGTGCAAACCCATTATTGCTTTGTTTCTGCAACTATGTTCATCACCATTTTGGTTTTTGGAAGGAAGAATATGCAAAAGTAATTTTCTAGACTCTTGCGACTTTAACACTTTGAGATTTGAAACTCAAATCTCTCACAAAGAAAAGGAAAATTTCTTTGATACTTTCCCATGATAAGTGCTCTAAAAGAGACTTCATTATTGAGAACTAAACCCGAAATTGTCTGGTTGTAGTCTGAATAAATAAGCTATTCTTTTAAGCAAGAACATATTTTGGAAGACAGTGCAACTTTCAAGTCAATGGAGACAAATTCAGTAAAACAAATTCTGAGCATCTGTCCTTGGCAGGTGAGATGAGAAAAATGAAGATGTATGTTTCACAAGTGACCTTAGCAATATAGTTGTCTGCGTATGGACTTTAGCTATGGCTCAAGTATTACATTACAAAATTTAAGACATTAACATGAACTAAAACTTAAATTCAGAATTTGTCCTTCATCCATAATATACTTTATAGCTGCAGCAATTCGTTTACAGTATAAATTAAACTTATAATTTTTCTGATAATCTTTAGATAAGTCTTTGCAATTCTCCCAGTTTATGGAAATAAATCACTTCTGACAAACCATGGGATGAAATGTAAAATGCTTTCTGTCTTCTCATCTGTATGTAGATGTTAGGCATGGCAGCAACAGGTAATAATAACCTTATTTTCAGCAGTATTTTGGCTTGTCTAGTTTTTGATAAGTGAGTTAAAAGCCTTAGCTGTGTATGGATCTAAGGAGCAATTATTTCTTACCTACATTGATTCAGTATTAACTGTAAGATTCTTTTTTACTTGAAGAAATGCTTAATGCAAAAGAAACTGTCATGAGTAAAATTAAATGGCATAATGGAACATTTATTTTGGTATTTTCAAATCAATTGGGACACATAGAGGCTTCCACAATACAAATAATGGGGAATGTAGAAATTATTACTTCCACTTGCCTTTAACTGAGAAAATTATTAGATTTGCATTTAGAAATGTTTTTGCAATATTTTTATAAAGTAATGGTTGTTAAAAAGAACTGGGACTTAAAAGTGTGGGATAAATCTAGTCACCATGTAATTACTTCACAATTAGATTAGCAATAAAGACTTCATTAAAATGTTTGTAGCATAAACCCCCACAAAATATTTAGATATTTAAAAGCTCAGTCACTAAGACTATCTAGATCTCAATTATAAGATTAGAGCCTTTAGTTTCTCTTTCTTAACAGTTAAACTCTTCTTCAGTCTATGTGAAATAAATCCCAGTGAGATGGCAATCTTGAAATTATTCTGTGTTGGAACTTGCTTGAATGCCATTCAAATATATAGAGGATAATTTTCTTTTTATCCCACTCACTCGTACCAGTAACTGTAATTTTAAATTGTGATTCCACTCTGTCTCCTAGTACGGACATCTCTTTACTTTATGTGAAACATTATCTTGCATACTTATTCTGTTTATTCTGTATACTTAGCGTTGATACAGGAAATAGTGTTAACACAGGAAATTAGTGTGTATTAGCTATTGAATTTCAAATTCACCTCTTAACTTCCTGATCTAAACAAGGCTATAGATGAACAAAACACGCACATTCACACATTCAGGTGCATTTTAAAATAGAATTTTAAAGTCAAAAGAGTCTTGTGTCTCCTTCCTGTTACTCCATTAATTTTCACGGAAAAAAAGGCAAGAATGGATACTCTCATTTAACTTGTCTATTCATGCAAATGCCATAATTATAAAAACTCTGACCATTTTCACATACATTACAAACCATATGTACCAACACCATATTTATAGGGCATGCAAATATGCATCTACATACTTTTTTATTTGTACCTAAGATATTATCTATATCAAGAAAATATAATTTAAATTTTAAACGTTTCCTTCTGAATCTCAAGATGTTGAAAGAACTTCTACATTTTCATTAGAATGAAATTAATTTTGATGTACATGCATACATACCAGTTACCAAATTTTAGCCATGTTTTCAGTTCAAAATTAGCTCCAGCTTTTTTCATTCTCTCGCAAAGGCAGTTAGAAGAACAGTCTGGTCTAAACTACCCGAGTCTGGCTGTTTGAAAATCTAGTAGAATCATACATCTCCAATCTAATATCGATTCTAGTGTGATCTGGGCTACAGTTTTTAGTAATCCAGAATAAATCCTTCTCCAGGAATGTTTATTCGTTTGATAGGAGACAAATTGGAAGTCTCTCAGAAACATGTGATTCTCTTGTACTCACTTGAAATTGTTACTGGAAGAATTTCCTATTTTAAAGGAAAAGCTGTGGGTTTTATGGTCTTTTTTTACTAACGTACTGAATATCTAGGGCATAAAAATGGCAATCTATGTTATGTATATTCTATACAATATACAAGCTATTTTTTCCCCTTGTAACTGTATGCTTTTTATTTCTGTTACAAAAATGATCAACAGTGATATAACATGAAATGGTTATATGTGAATATAGTATGAAATGGTATAAAACAGTTGCAGTCCGTTCATCACTGTTACGGGTTTGGTTCTGATAATTCAAATACTCTTTCAGAAAGGACAAAAAGCAAGAATAAAACTTTTTGCTTTGTCTGCTTTTAGGGAAGAGAATGTTTGTATCTGTTTGCAACAAAGACAAAGAAAGGAGGATTGGTTATTGCTTGCAGCTTCTGCAGCTGCTTCAGGTTGGGGTGACAGGGGGGCTCGCAGAGAATAATGATGGTGACATGAAGTTTAGTGGGGATTTGGATTACTGTTTCAGAGGGGAAGCAGTAGCCCACACTGAGAGTGCGTGCCATGTGCACTCACAAACATCAGAAATAAACTGCAGGGGTATGTGACATTCTCTTAAGGCTGTAACTCTTTCTATTCATCCAGCCCATTATTTTAATTTGTAAAACTGTCCTAGGAGCAATGTCAGGAGTTAATAAATGCAGCTCTATTCAGAAAACAAAACGTAGTTTTTAGCTGTATTTACCTGAGCACAATGGCAGATCACAAGTATATTTTAGGAAGATCTGTGAAAGAAATAGTTGTTTGTACGCCAAATTAAGCAGGTCACGGCATACCAAGCTCCTTTGTTTCAAAGCAGGACAATAAAAGATCTGCCTGTATTCATGTTGTCCTTATGTACGTTGCCACTTAGCTATTTATCATTCATTTCCCTAGTTCAGAGGTAGTATTAAAATATAAAAGGACAGCATAGAAAAGGAGAATATGTTCTAAACATAGTTATAACAGGAGGAAGCCTGGCACATAAACTCCCTTCCAGTAATTAATTGAAAATAAATAGTAAATGCCTTAGGCAAGGAGAGACCCTGAATTTCTCCTGGAAAAGAAGGAAATTATGTTATTCTGTTTTATTCCACTCCTCTGAAACCTATATAGAACTTGAGAGATCTCCTGAAAATAAAATGCACCATTTGGAGTCTAAATGATTCAATATTAAACTTGAGAACCATGAATTTATGTGGTCCTTCGTGAATACCAATAGGTACAGATACAATTAGAAAATAACATATTCAATGCATATGAAAGGCACAATATGTAATATATAACTAAGCAACCTTTAAGGAAATTGTAAGCATGGAATTAGCAGTGTGATTTAAGCTCTTAGCTGGATTCTCTTTATTCAAACTAAAAGAAATCTTGGAAGCTTGGGAGGAGGGTGAGATACACCTCTTTCCATGTGTCTGTGGAAACCATGTACAAATTTGATGCATGAGTCACTAGTACTAATCTCTGTGCTTCTGAGTTCCTTGAGGGATATCTTCCTTTCAGTCACACCCTTAGTCCTGTGGCTTCATGGAATCTTCACCACCTATTTGCACTGGACTTGCAGCTACATGAGAAAAGGACCTGGATGGAAGAACTGTGCTTATTATACTGAAAATAGACATCATCATAGCTATAGCTGTAAAAGAGCACATGACCATCCTTAAGGGCCTGGACTCTGGGGAAAATGTGGAATGGTGGTACCATGGTCACTATCTCTAGCAGAGACATTCTAGAGTCATGGTTATTGCCACCTGCTCTTCAAAATTGGCAGAGCATTTACATGTTCTGATGTTATGCTAGAAGGAATGTTCTCTGGGCCAGCTAAGCTAGTATATTAAAAATAGAAGTTACAAACTTGACATGATGTCAACTGTTCAGAATTTCCTTAATGGGTATCAAAGTATTTAAAAGGGATGGCTAATTTTATATCGAGATTTTAGACAAAATGACAACCAAAGCACAAAAAAATTACTTTGGAATTGGATAGAAAATTATATTGTCAAATAGGAGTTTTGACCCAGGAAGAACTGTGATTCTGTGCCTAAGCAGTTAAATAAATAATTTTTTCTTTATTTCCTTCAGTTCTGAAATTTTAACACACAGAGAAGGCCAGTGTAATGCTTTTGAAAGTAACTGTACTTCAGACCAGAAGTATTTTTGCTGTGGTCTTCTTCTCTGAAAAACTGAAAAGCTGAGGATTAAAATAATTTAACTGAGAACAACCTAGGCCTTGTGATGGGTGATGAGTAGGGGGAGAATATTTTGCAGATTTCTTCCTTGCCTGGAATGATGAGGGGCTGGTAAACATGGTATTGAAGAGGGGATGATAGAAGGAAGTACCAAAGGTTATAATATAACAGGCCTGAGTGGAAAAACAAAATTTAGGAGTGTGAAGTGATTCTGTTAGAGATGTTTTGTTCATTTTTGAAAGACAGAGGATAAGAGGGGTTGCAGGGCAGATGGGGAGATTGTGTGTGATCCATGCACCCAGAACTCTTAAAAAATTGAGCAATTCAAAATAGAAGCAATTAAAAAATCCTACCTAAAAAATAAATAATCTGCATTGAGTATAATCTGTTTAGTGGGGTATGAATCCATGACCCTCAGGGAATATAATAAATCTGAATGGCGTCCATGAAACCTGATGTTGCATCTAAATCCCAGTCTAACTGACAGATATGTAAAATCTCACGAAGACAGACAGCTCCCCACTGGCTCCGCATCTGAGGAAGGTTCCTGTGCAATGTTTTAATTAAGGTTATTTATTTCTTTATTATGATGATTGCATTTTAATTGCTCATGAAGCACCCCAGGGGTGGAGGTGGAGGTGCCTTATAAATATTATATGTCAGCAAGTAAAGGGAAAATGTTGCCATTTTGGAAAATAAACTAGCAGCTCTATATTTTTGATGCAATCTAAGAATAAAAGCAGAAATGCTTCTTTAAACTCTCTCACAGCCTTTGAAGTAAATAACGTTGTGTTATCAGTCTTTTCCATTTAACACAGGTGACTGGCAGTGTAACTCATAGTCCACGTCACAGCCACATGAAAGCTTGTGCATCACCACTTACAGAACTCAGTGGGGCCTTCTGTATAAGGTCAGGGTAGGCATTTCCACTTCTAGTGGAAGCACTGCCTGAATAAATCTCTGCTAGGGGAGTAGGATGGGGAAAATAGCAAAATAAGGAAAAAAATCCTGCCTTATGACAAATAATCCCTCTGTTGCTTCTTTTTCAGGTGTTGCTCAGGTCTGTGTTCTGTAAGTGGACAAGGTATAGATAGCTGGAGGTTAAATCCATATTGTAAAAAGGTATGCTCAGTTTGTATGGCTTTATAGAAGTCTTAGACTTTCTGTTTCTCATCTGAGGAATGGTTTTGAGACCAGCAAGAGCAACTGCTTGTTTATATTTCTATATCCCTCTCTTCACATGCACAGATTCTTGCAGTTACAAATTCTTGTTTGTGGTAGAAACTTGTGTTATGATACATTGCAAGTATTGGCATCCAGGTAAAGAGGTACTCTAGAAGTTGGGTGTTGTTTTTTTTAAATAGCCATTTTTGTGATTTAAATCTTGAATCATAAAAGGTCCTTATACACAGAACTATTTCTTTTCTTTCTCTCTCAGCTTAATTTTCATCACTTAATTTATTAATTTAGAAAGTGATTTTTTTCATGATGCTTTTGATTTGGCCAAATTGAGCTTTTTGGTTTGCTTGCAACACAGAAAATTTTTCTCTACATTAAAAAAAACCCCAAACCCGAACCATTTCAGCAATCCTAAATAATTTGATACTATACAATAGTTAGAAATTTATTTGAGAATTTCATGTTTAAATATGCCCTTTAATTAGGAAGAGATTTCACTTTTTTCACACAAAGGCTTAAAGAGATATCTCACTGGGTTTAAAAATTTTAGTACTGTCTATCAGGGGATACTTTTATTCAGCAGTAAACATAAGACTGTATGTCTAGCTCTCATTTTCTCCATCCCATACAATAAGGCACTGGGGCCTGATTTACAAATTGCAGTTTGTGTACTGTGGCAATAGGGCCTGAAGAGTACTGGTGCTTGTTACACCCCATCGGCCACCTAGAAAGTTCATTTAAGCAGTGGTATGGTCAGGAATTAGGTAGTTTTGCATCATCTTGTGGTGGCATAGTTCCATGTAGTTTCTGTATGGATCAATATACTTTGGATTGATATTAATCCCCTTAGAAACTGGCTGCTTTATAGCTTTTTCTTTTTTCAGAGCTAATTTCTTTCTCTCAGATAATATAGAATTCTGCATGAGAAAAAGTCCAGTTGGATCCTTGCTACTAAAATGGTATCACTATTCATATGGCCACAGCTTGCTGTACATGCATGGGTGGTCTTCATGTGCAGAAATTGAAACTACAGCTTCCAAAACATTCTTTATACCTTCTCTGTTTTTATTTTATCTACCTCTGCTTTATTTTGCTGGCAGTGCATCAGAAAGGATGTTCTACTCACCCTTTGAGAGTAAGGAATCTTCTCAGCCTCTAAAGAAAGTAAAAATACAGTGGTGAGGTATATTTTATTTGCTCTTTGCTGCCCCTATGTGCCAAAAATCCATGCGAATTATTCAGTTGCCAGAAGTGCATGCACTGATGTCTTTTCCTTGGCCACTCACCATTACATGAAGTTGTAGAGCCAGCTCTTCACCACTGGAAGTTCCTTTCTGTGTAGGTTCTGTACTTTGAAGGTTATAGGCTCAGGGTAGCAGAGACTTTGTAAATAATTTTTCTGTAACGCTGTGGCTATTCAGTCACTGCACATAAACAATTGGGGTATGAATTCTGACAAAAATTGTTCAGTTGTTCCCCATTTGTTTTCTTTGATGTCTTTTATCTGCTTCCCTTTTTGTCTTTATAGCCCCTCCGTTTCTTTCTGCCTCTTCCTCTGGTCTCTCTCCATCTTCCATTTCCTCCTACCAGT
The DNA here is from genome assembly GCF_025592945.1 of Manacus candei. Taxonomy (NCBI): domain Eukaryota; kingdom Metazoa; phylum Chordata; class Aves; order Passeriformes; family Pipridae; genus Manacus; species Manacus candei. The sequence continues at coordinate 2,860,247 of NW_026138074.1, read as the reverse complement.
TCCATTTCCATCCCAAGCCAGTGATGTCCTATGCAGTGCCTGCAGTACTCAGCACATAGAGACATACATGAGCTAGCTTCAGACTAGCTCATTTTGGCACAGTTTCTATTTTTGTCTAAAAGCCTAAATAGGTACCCGGCTCCTCACCAAATACTGCACAGGCAGTCACTGTGCTACTGTTGGTGTCTGAGCCTGTTCCTGGATGTGCAGGCACATTCACTGCATTTTAGATCCACCTCAAGTGCAATGCAGCAAAGGTTCAATATGTTTACTGCCTTGTACTTTTCAGATGCTTAGTTATTGCTTACAGTAAAAAAGGCAGCCAACTTATTAAAGAGCCAGTGGCTTTAATCAGTTACTTAGATGCAAGACCTGTTTACTCTGCAGGAAGCTCGTCTTAAACTCTGCAGGAATCATGGCATCTGCAAGGAAGGCCCTGACTATGTTTTTCTCAGTTTTCTGAGTAGTTAAAGTGTGTTGGAAGCATTGAAAGGGTACAACTAGAGAAAAATTTTAGGTATTTGAGTTTTTTATTGATTGATAATTTATGGAAATGGTTTCTGAACTTGAAAAAAATTAATTCACTAATTATTTTATATTTATGAGAGATTTAATTTTTTTCATCATCGCCTCCCTTGCATCTCAAACTGAGCTTGTTATTAAAGCATCTTTATTCGATTTATTGGTTTGTGCGCCTGCATCATCAAAAGTTTCAACATCTCTTTGAGAAGAGTGTTCACTGGCATTCAGTCTTTGCTGAATAGACAAGGAGAAGACATTGCTTAGCAGTGGTCAAATCTACAGCAGACTGCATTAGTTTTAGTGGGAGTGGATGATGTGAGTGAACAAGTCAACTAGTTAACCACTTTACTAATCTGAAATAAACTGACTCAAAGCAGTCAAGTACAGAGGTGATGCTTAAATGAATTTGTGCAATTAGTTTAGGTAATGGTGGCATCAACACAATATCCAGAGCACTGGCTTTACTCATGACTCTAGATGAAGAGTTCAAGATGCTCAGGGAAAAAAGCCTCAGTATTTTGGTAGGTCAGGACATTTCCCTTTACTCATGTTTACCCTTTTGCTGCAGTACACTGCATATAGAGCAGTATGACATTCCCTTGCTTATTAGCAAATTAGCAACCAAGGATGGCTTAGTTATGTTGAGAAACACATTTATTTCCCTTCCTGATCTTCCTGTTTCTACAGTATTGGAATAACTTAGGAATTTGGAGCAGGCAGGGGATATGGCAGCATAACAAATATATTGATTACTGAGTAACTGATAGTTTTTTTCCCAGGGAGACAGTTTTCCCAAAGGAGACAGTTTTTCCCAAGGAAGATTAGGTTTGTGTGATCTTAAGCTCTGTAGCAGACTGGGACACTGCCAAGTTCCCTAACACTGGTACCACTCGTTTGCTAGATGTGCCTGTCTCTGCTTTGATGGAAGTGCTTTCTCTCTTTTGGCTTAGCCACTGTCCCACTCAGGTTTTTCTGCAGCAGAGTCAGGATATTATACAACTATATTTTTGTTAATTGCTGTAATGATTTCATTACACTGGTAGTAGATCTATTTCATATTGGAATTCAAGTAAAATGTCTTGTAATGTATTAGAAATGCCATGGTAAATTTTATACGCTCCAAGTGCATTTAGCAAATGATGATACCATCCGACTTTAATTAGAAAGACCTTGAAGGGTCAGGTGCATAAGACATATATATATGCTCAAGGTGGAAATTCTTTTAAAAAACAAATTTAACTCACTTTAACAGCAGGTCGACTCCGAAGGAATAGAAAAGGCATATTCTATAAGTAGAATGAGTGTAGAACATATCTGATTCTTTGTTCTTCTTTGAGATTTTGTAAAATCCATCTGCAGCCATCCACTGAGTGCTCTGAGCACTCTATGTGATGGATTAAGAATTACAATATACGCTTTGACAAAACTTATTACAAATGTGTCTCCATTTTCAGACAACTTTGTGGAAAGCTACAGAAAAGAAGGAGAAAAATACAGCTGGGAGAAAATTGGTCCATTTAGTGTCTAGGAAGTAACTAACTCCTCAGAGCTACCATGATCCTGTTGAAATAGGGCCACCATTATAACTGAAATACTCATGAAGTAAGGTCAAGGCCTGTGTATGTTTTGAGGGAAAAGGATTGTTGCAAACAATTTAAATAGAAAAACAATTCAGAAAATGCTCAGTATAAGTTGGTGTCTGTCTGGCAGACTTTTTTTTTAAAGATCGTCTGCGACCTGATAGACTATTAGGTTTAAGCTTTTTCCATAAGTTTCACTGAATTACCTACTTCATGTGTACCTACTACACTTTCAAGTGTATCTTTAAGCTGAGAAATCTTTGTTCTTGATTTTCGATCATAATACTTGAAACATTAAGAACTACTTTAAATCTTTATAGATACAAATACCTAGTCTTCAGCTTTCGCACTTCAAACATAGGATGACTGTTAATAGAAACAAATTTTGCAAGTGCCAGAACAGCTTTATGTCTTGGACACACATTTCACTTCCTTCAATTTAGTGCTACATTTAAATCCTCTAAAGTCCATTTTCTTTCATCCATTTTCGTAGCGTGCGAACATGATTTTTTTAAAAAATAAACAGAATCTATTTTAGTTCAATACATCAAGGTTATTTTGGGCTAGCCTTCCTTTTGTCTAGTTTTTCTTTGTGTGTGCTTGCCATTGTCCTATTTTTGTAATGTCTCTACAAAAGACACTATTCTGTTTATACAGTCTTTCAAGTCTCTGCACTGATATAACTGATATAAGCCTTCTCTTACTTAGATTCTAGCTCCCAAAGCTACAAGTTTTTCATTCTCTGTATCTTTTGTGCTGAAAATTCAGCCATATATATGATACACATATTAAAGAGAGATGGGGGGAAGGAAGAGTTTGTACTCATTAATAATGGTACTTGATGATCTGAAACGTCTTTTCCAGCCTAAATTATTCTATGATTCTACTCAGAAGTTTTTATTCCAGGGTTCATGGAGATCTATTTGCTAATCAAGGATTGTTTATGACACAATTCATATTACACAAAAAACGTATGAGTCTGCCAGGATCCAGATGTGTTCGTTTCTAAACATTTGATAAGTAGATGCCACACATACCCAAGTCATAATGAAGTAATGCCAGTCGGTGGGATTAACAGTGACTGAAGAATGCCAGCTACTCATTAACTCTCAAGCATTCTGTAGAAAACCAGACATGAATATGTTTCCGTAAAGTGTTAATTTCTTCACACTGTGCTGTTTCTCCAAGTAGAAAAACATTTCTTGGCTGGAAAAATGAGATAATTTTGAGTTTTCCAATTCTTCGTTCCAGAGAAGTCAAATACTTAAAATATCTTGTGCATCATCTTGTCATCTATATTTTCATAAACCTGAATGTATAATTTTATTTCCAGATGAATTTGGCTGTAATTCTCTTTCAGTGTTTCACAAGTATTTTATTTAGCAGGCTTTGCTGAAAAACACTGTCAGTGAAAAAAAACCTGCGTATCTTTATTTAGCCATTTTTTAGGTGAGGTCACATTTCACTAATTAAACTAAAGACTGCCAACTGAAGATCTAGTTGAGATTTCTTGAAAGGTATGACAGTGAAGCTTGTTTGAGGTCTTGTCTTTTCCAGCACTCCTTGCTTCTGCATTGCAATTTCCTTTGGGGAAACCAGATTTCTTTGAGACAGATGGGTTGTTTTTTCTTATTGTGCAGTTGGCTTGGGGGTATTTTCAGTTTCTGTCTGTAAACCCAGCTGTGTGAGACTGTCATTTTCATTTTCTGATGTTGGACTAATCTGGAGGAGTTTTGCTTATTATGATTTGTGTTGAATCCTCCCAGTATCTGTGTTCCAAAAATAAAATTTCTGAAAGTAAACTTATGGTTACTATATACTTAGACCTACTATAACAGACTGTGGAAGTTCTTTACTTGATTTCTACTGTTCTCACTTGCTTTCAAATACAGAGATTTCATCTAAAACACTGAAAAGTAAAGTAACTGTTGTAATTGAGATATATTGTCTTTCTGAGACATGATAAAGTGGTAGAAATATACTTAAAGTTACTGGTTTATATTAGCCATCACAGAATTGATATTTAATAACAAAACTGTATCTCCTTGAATGCTGAAAACATTAGCTATATTTTTAATTGTGAAACAATAGTTCAATATTTGCCCGCTTTTTGAATTCAATGTAACTTGACCACATGGTTATATATTCTTCCAAAAAGCAAAGATACAGCTATAGATACATGTCTTCATGGAAGTTTAGAAATGTAGCCACATGTATGGCACACTAAGTGTTAACAATTTTTTTAAAATTCTATAAGCAGCCCTGAAGATTTCGGCCTATATGTTCTATAATATTTATTAGTGTCACTATTTTAAAAGTAATATATGACTATATTCAGAACACAGTCTTTTTCTATCTTTGTAATGAGAAAAGTACAATCTCTGTATCTGAAATAACAGCAGCTTTGCCTCCCATAACTGTGGGTAAGAAGATGACATTGAAGATTGTAATAATTTTGGCAGAAGCCATTCTGTTGAGCAACATCACAGTGTATGGAAATGCTACATGCTGTTATGTGGTGGTGTTAATTGGCATATAACAGTGAATGCATTATAAACCTCTTACATTCTTTTTAAGTACAGTCATGCTATGTGTTTAGTGGTGGATGTATTCAGAAGTTTAAATAGACAAGCTTTGACGAAGTTCAAAGTGGTTTTGGTTTGAACCACATCTAAGAATGATGTGTAATTTACCTGAATTAAATTAGCAACGAAGAAAATAGCTTTTTATCCTGCCTTCATTGAAAATGCTATTAGAATTATTTTTGTAGCATTTGTACAGGGTTGTTTTGGGAGAAAGAAAGAAGCATGCTAACAAGTAAAGATGATTATTTTGTTGTTCACTTCCACGTATTGCTTTTTGGAGTCATACTGGTGTTGATCCTTTTCATTCTTTGTGGCTCTTCTGCCATGTAGGGTTGGTCTTCATATTGTGCCGAATGGATCACAGTGTGACTTCATACTGTATGTTGCTCTGTAGATTGACTTTTCATAACTCTGCTTTTTATTACAGAAAAATATTGTTGGTAGAAGCCATGTGTCCTGCATAGCTTTACTATATTGTTATACAGCATGCTAATGCTAGAAGCAAGGCCTTGATGGAATTACTATAAATAAGACCTTATGCTTATACAAGCATTTCTGAAGCTCCAGCGGTGGGGACTGCTTAATTCCATCAGTCATCAATCAGTTTCAAAATCTATGTATTATGTGCAAAATATATGTAATGAAGGATTCTAAAAAAAAAAAATCTTTACAGGAAGTCTGTGTGTGTGTAAAGAAATAATTCTTGTTACAGTTTGTTGTATAAAGCAGTTCTCCTTCCATTCAGTGTAAATGAAGGAGCAGTTAATTCCGTTTTGTTCAGCCGTAGCAAAAATAGTAGAAGCTGAACACAGGCCTGTGTAAGAATGAGCAGAAACCATTTAGGATAAAGCCTTTTCTTGGGAAATGATAAAACATATGAAGGAACTAGGGCTGACTGGCGAAAGGAGAGAATGAAAAAGAAATGCAGAGGAAGCAAAAGCAAGGAAGCCAAAGTCACAATGGCCTTTGAAAAATTAAGGGAGAGGCAGTCCTTGGTTGAGTACTGAGTGCAGTAAGGCAGGGAATTACTAGGGTTCAGGGAAACAGGAGTTTGTACTCCTCTTGTATATAAATGAGGTTGACACTAAAGGCACTTTTGCTTCCATTATCAGGTTTTCCTCTCCAAGGAACTAATTTCAAATCTGCCAATTACTGGTGACCAGGTAGGTATTCCAAGACAGTCTTCTACTAGTAGACCAGCTGATCTGGTCATGAAGAATAGTAAGGTATAAGAAGGCATTGAAAAATTACATGCAAAGATATATCGGAAATATGTGTAATTACTTGGCTTGCTTCCAGGATTTGCTGCTTAGACTGGGGAGTCAAAAGGATCATTTGGATGATCTAACTGTTCCTACTGCAGAGCTCAGATAATAAATCTGCAATTAGTAATTCACTCACTAAGTCCATTTAGGAGACCAGCTATTTTGTAGTTGAAACTTGTAATGGCAGGGAATTTTCCATACTCTCTAGGCTTCTCTTCACCTAATCAGTAAGCGAGGGGTAGGGAAAACAACCCAGTCTTTATTTTCTAGCCTCATTTTTCAGCTGTCAGAACAAGCTACAGTTTTCTCTTATAAACTGAAAAATGCTGACAGTATAAATGGATGGATCATATTCGCTACTCTTGTAAATGCAAGCAATTCCATTGAAATTAATATAGTGCCATCAAAATTGCCTGGAAGTATCATTACAGACCTAAGGTTTTGGTATGCAATTTGGAAATATGATATTACCATTGGGTTCATGTAGATGATCAATTGTATTTGCAACTCTTCCAACTCTTTGCCACCTCATTCCTGTAATTGCAACTGAATCTGTCTATAAAATATTTATATGGTTAAGAAGGTAATTTACCAGCTTGTGGAAAGCTTATTGTAGGAAAACTAGCTAAAGCTGAGGGAAGTCTTTATTTTTCATCCTACCCTAGTCAACATTCAGAATTACAATAACTCAAAAAATAATGACACTAGAAGAAGTCTGAGACAATCTATGATTGATAGTAAAAACATGGTTACAGTAGTATCAGTTTCTCACAGAAACATACTGAAAATATGTTCCAGCTTATCCTTTCAAGTCAGCTTTCCTGTCATCCACACAGATAACTTGACTGTTTTCCTTCTGAACTCATCCTGACATTTTTTTTCCCCAGCAAACAAAGTAGTAAAGCTACTGAAAGTTCTCTTTGGCCTCATACAGATCAAATTTACTCTGTAAGTTTCAACATAATAGAAGTTCAGGAGACCATTCTTTTCCAGTGTTATACTAGCCTAGAGGAAAGTACAAACACTTTGGCTAGCCAGGTTGCCAGCTAAGTAAATGAGTATTGAGACACCTCTTGGGAAATCTTAAAGCTGTAATATCGAAGACGAAGAGGCTGACTTGTCAAAATACATGGGACATATAAATCAAATAATGAAGACATAAACCAAAATTCAAACTGTACTTCAGTAATGTGGTGTTTTCACTTCTCCCCAAACTACTACTTTACTTTTTCGCCTCTTCAAGTTACCATTTCAGAAATACTTGAGATAAAATAATTTGACAAAAGATGCCCAGAAGCAAATGCTTGTAAAGAAGAAAGAAATCAACAGGTATTGCTTATGTGGCATCTACGACTTTCAGAGGCAGCTTCCCATAGATGCTGTTTCTGCCCTAACAATAGAATAAGGACAGTTTCATCACAGTGACTACTGTCTTTGTTTACAGTCTCTTTTGCTCATATGAACTTCAGTTCTTATGTTTACTATTTTGTTCATATTTGCTCCAGTGAAGTAAATCCTTTTGATTAGCATAGAAGTGATTAGAGCCCTCAGCTGTAAATTGTCAGAAATCCATAATTGCAACAGATGAGACTTTGTGCATAATCTGTCCAACAAACTTTTCTTATTGTAATTTTTATGTTTGGGGATTTTTAAAATCCAATATTGATAAAATTAGCATGAGTCTGACACTTGTTGCTTATTTTTCCTCATAAAACAGATCAACTACCCATATGTCTACATAAGAGAGAAATATTGTATGAACTGTGAGCCTGTATCCAGACAGGAAAATAAGCATTTATTTTCATCTTCAGTGTGTGCAAACATGTCTGGAGTTGAAACAGACACAGAAGAAAAGAGACAGTGACTAAGTAATTCCTGTCTTTCTATTGTTACGATTTAGACAGCTTGGTCAGCAGTCAAGACAAATAAATTCCGGAAGGGAATTACAATCAAGACACTCATGTTCTCCCATTCGGCCCAAAACAACATGAAACACTTACTTCCAAGATATATGTCCAGAAATTATGGGTAATAGGAAACAAGAACCTTAGTGAAAAAGTCGACATGAGAATAACTAGCCGCGTCAACTTTTATTTTCAAAAGTTAATTTTATTTAAGAGCTGCACTGGTTGTGATCTGATGCAATTCAGTTGTTTTCTTTGGAAGGAATTAAGTAGAAATTTTTTTACAGCTTTCTTTAGGTGATATGAAAATATTTCATGAGAGAAAATGACCAATTTTTAGTTAACTTAGTCTTCTGAGGCTTTACTCTCTGGTGGTGTAGTTTCTTAAGGGTACCTCGAAAAGTGGCTACAGGAAATTTCACACTTGGGTGGAAGTTTCTTACTGACTTAGAAACATGCTACAGTGCACACTGAAACATGCTTTATTTCCTATAATGTGTTGCTGTGCCTAGAAAAAAGATGCCAATTGCATGAGAAGTGGCTTGTGGGACAGGATGTGCTGACCAAGGTAATAGAGAAGTTGCAGTTCCTGATTATTTGCTGGTTAAACATGGTTAGTTTTTAAAGTTTTGCCAGACTATGCTTTTATAATATCTTGTAGCACTCGTTAGTTTTGTGTGTATATAAAGAAAGTATTTAAAATATTGTTAAGTGCATGCTACTTGTTCTGACATTGTGGGGCATACTAATTGGGCCTTTTTTGAACACTTGATAACTTAATATACTGCTTTTGGAAGAATTATGTCTGAATGTCATGGTTTTTGACTATCCAAACAGGTGACCTTACCCAAATATCCAAAGGTGTTAGATTCTGCAGAACTAGGAGTGAGCATGAAATAAAGACTTTCATTCTAAGGTCTGAGGAATGGACTCCATATTTTTTGATGTCTAAGGCCTGAGAGATAACCTGGAAGATCTGATGAAATTCCTTCTTGTCTTCTTTTCTGTTTTGCTGGCATAGACTTTTATTTTTCTCTGTCTCTATTTTTATTTTCTATTGAGGTTCTTATTGTTAAAAAAGGTTCTAGGACAGTCTCTACCTGTCTCCGAGGCATAGTCATGTTTTTCCTTTATTCTATTTCTACTGCATTGTTTTTTTGGGGGGATGAAATCATGCACTTATGTGTAATATTGAAAGTGCCGATGCACAAGTGATATAGATATTAATGTTATAGCTTTAATAGTATTCTGTATTTCCTTCTTAATGCAACTTACATGTTATCATGATTTTTAGGTACTGGCTGAATATTGAGCTAATGTTTTTATTCAGTTCTCCTTGATGACTCCTTCGTTTTTTTTCTTTTTCCACTGGGATCTTATAACTAATTCAGAAGCTATCAGTGCATATGAGTAGTTTAAATTGTTCTTTTCAATGTGCACTACCTTGCACTTTTCTGCATTCAATTTAATATGATCGTCATAACATCCAATTGCTCTGTTATAATAGGTCCTTGTGGGGCTCTTCAGAATCACTAGCTCAGAGGTTCCTGAGCATTTTATCCTGCTGCCTGTTCTGTCAATAGAGTGAAATGCAACACTTTAGCAGGAGTTAGGAGATCAATATGCAACCCCAATGGGAAAGTCTTCTGCAAGCTAATAGAAATAAAATCAGTTGGTCTCCACATACATTATTATTATGAAAAGAACATTTCTCTTATTAAAAGATGACCTTTTTTCCTATGGGTTTTTAAATTATGCCTAATATAACCCTTTATTTTTAGATGAACTTTAGTTGACAATTCAGAAGGCTAAGACACTATGGAAAATTGATATTTTTCTAAATGACATTGCAAAAATCTCTTCCAATAAGAGTATAGTCACAATCAGCACTAGAATATAATGATGTATTTGAATAACAATATGTACTCTCAAGGAGAAAATAAATGAGAAAATGTTCACGAATTTTAGAAAGAACCTTTTAATAGGCCCTATAAATAGAAACAGATACAAAATATTTGTAGAATATGATAGTATTTAATGATTTCTGGCTTGATGGATACCATTTCAATCTTGATTCATTTGGATGATATGTGTACCCCTGCATTTGAAACATCTTTAGTACAACATCAAACGTCTTGTTGCTCTGGGCATTTGATGGTTTTCTAACTATAGTTAGAAAAGATGACCTTTTAAAATTTTACTTACTTGCACTTATTTGGCAATGTTTCTGCTCTCACTAAGCTTTTAATTAATGATACAAAAATACTCTGTTTTGAATTAAACAATTTTCCAAGGTGTTTGGGTTTTTTTCCCCAGGCAAATGTTTGGTTTCCATTCTAAATTGAATCTGTTCTCTTTTTGTTTCCTTTTTTTGTTCTTGCTTATCCCACGTTCCAATCTGTTTGTTGATTGATTCAGGAGAATCTTGAAAACTTTTTAAACAATCCCTTTATGAAATACCAGTTTTAAGCTAAGATTCCAGTCAATTTACTTCTTCCCGTGCAAGGCTATCTATAGTTTAATAAGTTATCATCAGTAAACCACTTGGCATTAATGGACTTGGGGTCACAGGGAGCTACATGTGTCAGCAAGGCTGTTGGTACTCTTTCCCTACTTGTGCATCCAGGATTAGATTAGTAATTAAATTTTATACTTGAATTTAGTAATATTTTCTTGACTTAATTATACATAAAATCAAATCTCAAAGGTTTTTTGTCTATGGAGTCGTGAACCTCCCATCACATCCATATTTATCACTTGCACAAGAAGATTAGGTTCAAATGCTTGTGTGGTACGTGTCGCATATCTAAAAAGGAATAGGAGAAGCTAGAAATTAAATCAAAATGGTGTTAATTGCTAATAAATGCAGGATGCACAGCTGGAATGAAATTTTGTCGTTGTAGGTAGAGCCAAGATTCATGGGTTTTAGATGTTTAAGGGTATCTGCAAATTTGGTTGCCTTTATATATTCTTTCTAATGTCAGTGTTTCAAAATGTGGAGTAAGAAAACAAGAAATTCAGATTGATGCCCTATCCTCCCTACCCTCACTCTGGAGACAGCAATAACATGAAGCTATTGCAGAACACAGCATTAGACAGAATCTTGCTGTTCATATAAGCTATTCATTTGCTTCAAATATATGCGAGGAATTTTACTTGGAAAGATTCTTTCTTACTCCAAATGCTGGCTATTCCCTTACAAATAATATCAAGATGTAGACTGAGAACAATATCACATTTCAGGCTCTCAGGAATACGAGGATTTCACAGAGCACAAATACACTCTCTCTCAAAAATCCATGCAAGATGCTAGTCACTTCTTTCAGTAAAATAACTGTCTACTTTCCCATTGTAAACAAAGCACCAAGCCGTATTTCACAAGTGCAAAATAGATGGAAATATTTTTCTTTACTATTTTAAATAAAAGCCCCATGAGAGCTCCATTCTGTCTTTCATGATTAAAACATTTCTACAGAGGGAGTTAGAGATTGAAATCTATTCATTATGGAAACTATTTTCATGTTGTTGGAGCTTTTATGAAAGATTCCAAGTTTCCACACCATTTATTAGGCAATAACCTCACAAGAGAGAAACCCCAGGAATATTTTAGATTAGAGGAAATCTAATAAGGACTTTGAGAACTGGGGTGAACAGAGTTTGAAAATATTTTTTAAAAATCTAATCATGGCTTTAGAAACAGGAAATAATCCCCCTGCTCCACCCTCCCATACTATCCACTTGGACAAAAGTCATATCTTGGCAATTAAATACAAATTATTATGAGTCATATGGTGCCTTTCCATTTGGTAACGGCAAACAACAAGGATGTTGGAGCAATAGTCATTAAAAGGATTCACTGAACTGGAAAATGCGTTTTTGACTATAAACTCCAAATCATTTAAAACCTATGGAGATATGATGATGGGCTTTGCTGGCTTTTTATGGAGAGACATCTAAAACTGTCATCTGTTTAGCAGTAGTTTTGCTGGAAAATACAGCAACTGAGCAATGTAAAAACATCCAAGGGGAAAAGGAGATAAAAGTGTGGCTTATTTTGCATTTAATTGCTCTGTAAAAAGGTCAAATGTAGACCTGTGACCCACTGGGCGAGAAGCCCACCTCCTTTTCCAGGGGAAAGGGGTGAATTTTTCTTTCTGTTGCTAACGTACCAAAATCCAGAAGGGTAGCTGTGCTTTTCTTTTTCATTTTGTCAAGAAGTTTCTCACTCATTTTTTGGGGGTTTGGACAGACGGTTGGGGGCTTATTTGTTTGTTTGCTTGTTTGAGGTTTTTTGTTGTGGGTTTCTGGCTTTTGGGTTTTTTATATACTCTGACTTTAAATATTAGAGAAGAAAAGAACTGGAAACCTTTTGTGGCCAGAACCAATGCAGGATAGGACTACTATTTTGACCATTATAATGCCCTTTAGTCCAAGTCCTAGTATGCTTGTGAAACCTGTCACCTGTAAGTGATTTTTTGAGGATAGACAGCTGTCTAGGTGAAGCTAGGAAAAGACAATGTAATTCCCTGAAATTGTTCAAGGTACTGAAGAGGGCAATACCCTTAATACATAGTTAATACACCATCCTCAGCTGTGTTAGTATAGCTGCGTTATGCAAGCAGGCACTACATTTCTTTCTTAATTTTATTTGTTCTGTTTACTCTATTTTTCTAAAATATCACAATTTCCTTTAGCTCAGCAGTTGTTTTCTGAGAGAGCTACCACCAATAATTCTTAAACAGAATGCAAATCATACACACAGCATAGAAAAAATTGGCTTGAGTCTATGTCCCACATAGTTGTTTTTGTTTTTATTTAATTTAATTATTTTATTTTATTCTAATAGGATCATAGAATATTCTGAATTGGAATGGATCCACAAAGATCATCATAGTCCAACTCCTAGCCCTGCACAGAACAGCTCCAAGATTCACACCATGTGCCTGAGAGCATTGTCTAAACACTTCTGGAACTCTGTCAGGCTTGGTGCTGTGACCACTTCCAAGGGGAGACTGTTTGAGTGCCCTAACACCCTCTGGGAGAAGAACCTTTCTCTGATATCCAACCTAAACCTCCCCTGACACAACTTCAGACCATTCGCCCAGGTCCTGTCACTGGTCCCCAGACAGAAGAGATCAGTGCCTGCTTCTCTGCTTACCCTTGTGAGGATGTTGTAACTGCAATGAGGTCTCCCCTGAGCCTCCTCTTCTCCAGGCTGAACAGACCAAGTGATCTCAGCCACTCCTCATGTGGCTTCCCCTCCAGACCTTTCACCATCTTTGTAGCCATCCTTTAGATGTTTTTTATTACTATTTTATTTTATTTTAATGTAATGTTATTTGAGACAGTTACTGTTTAAAGGCTTACAGTTTTCAAGTACTCGATAAGAAAGCTCAAGCACTTCTTGAATCTATTGCCGTTGGCTTTACCTCTTGGAGTTGCTAACCTATATTCATTTGCTTTTATTTTTAGCATGTGGTCAGAAAAATCTCTGAAAAATAATTTTGAAAAGGTTAATGTGTACATGTGAGAGTGTATATGTGTTTGTGTGCGTGTGAGTATATGATGGATTATTATTAATCATACAATTTCACTTCTGTGATATTTTTCAAAGCCTTTGCAGGCAGGAGCTTCTTTTCTGTTAGTAACCACCTCCTCTGGATGCTTTTATCCTTATTACAGTTTCCCATAAGCAATATATTTCAGAGTCATCTGAAAAATTTAATGTGTGGTAAAAAGATTCAGCATTTGCTGAGGCTTAGCTCCATGGCCAGAAGGCTGCAGCCACCCAGCATAAGGCAGCACCGTGCAGGGAGATCAAATACTAGAAATTATATGTGTTCACCTAAAGGAAGAGCTGTGCTAATTGCCATTGCTGAGACAACATCTACAGCATAAGATCAATAAAAATGTCAATTGAAACTCCTGGAAAATTAATCCAATCAGGAGCATGCCATTAGCAGCCAGAGTCCCCCTTCTTCTGTAACCGGGACGTCCCTGGAACTGATCAGTTATTAGGCAAATTGGCAATCTGTTTCTTCATAAGACATAACAGTGCAAGGCAGACTGAAAGACACTAAAGAAATCTCTTCTTTCACTGTGTATCAATGGGTGCCATAGAAATCATACTTCTTACTTCAGTATTTCCTAGCACTATATTTTATAGCATTGTTTACTTGCCTCTCACCATGCTTTTTTTTCTTTCCCATTGCAAAAGCCTCAGACCTGTAGTAAAATTACTTACGCTTTGTTTTGAAAAATAATATAAATAATACTTCAGAAAAGGAGAATAATTTACTTTGAAGACTTTTTGATATTAATCAGGGGTGTATCAGCTAGTTTGCCCCTTTCCAGACACAGTTCCTTATCATATATAATGGCTGCAACTGGTGTTGCAACCATTTGAATTATATATTGCTTTTATTTTTTCCCTGGAAAAACTATACTCCATGCTCTGGGAGAGTCCATGAACTGAAGGTATGTTCACTGCAGGGGACAGACATAGCTGGATGCACAACAGGATGGTCATTAATTTAAAGTATCAAATTAAGATTTGTGAAAGTATAATTTTGACTTGGATCTAGACCAATGTAAGTTCACTGAACTGAATGGAGTTACTAGATATTCATGACAATGAAGAAGAGAAAAAAAAACAGGAAAAGAAAGGGAAGAGAGAATGAACAAAGAAAGGATGAAAAAATAATAAAAAAAGAGAGTAAGGGAGGACTGGAAGACTTTTAAAACAGATTTTGAAATTGTTAATAGGGCCTAGGTAGAGAGCATGCATAGACAAATTATAAAAAGGAGGTCATTAAACACAATGGACTTCTAGGAATTTGTAAATGCAGAAATAAAAAACAAGCTAAATTGTAAAATGTATAACAAGTTTCACAGTGCTCCTTACTGTCAAATCTTTTGAGCCCAGGATACGACTCAGCTGCTCAATTCCTCAAATTACTCAAAATATTACTCAAAAGTTGGTAATATTACTCAAAAGTTGGTAACAAGACAGAGAAAACGTAGTCACAAATAAATGGAAAGAAAAGCCAGAGCTTGAAAAGGTTTTGTTACAAAACCCTTTCATTCTGAAAGCTGTCAGAGGCCGAGGTGAGCTGGAAATAGCTCAAAATAATAAAAATTATGCTCTTCATAATTAAGAATTAAAACTTTGCAGCTTCTTCTTCAAGGAACACATAGAATGGTTCTAAATAGGTAATTTGTTTCACATTAAGTCAGCAAGCACCCTTCTGACTAGCGTTGTCCCCCTTGGCATCAGTGGGTGTAAAAATGAGGAGCCCTGATTGCAATTGCTTTGTAGATCCTTTATAGATCCATGGTAAGTTTCCCTGAATGTTCTAAGTCGGAGACTGCTTCTTTCCTGAACCCCTGATTCTGCTCTTGCTCTTCCCAGTGGGGTATACAGATTTTTGTCAAGTCACTATGAATTTTCTAACTGGAACCAGATTCATAGCACACAGTGCAGTGCTTAAAAGGATGGAATATTTGATTCTTAGAATGGTGTGTTATTGAACAATTGCATTACTTGGGAACATCAATACTACACTTTTAAAATCTCTAGTTTCCTAAGTCTTGAAATGGGAACAATCTGTTTATAAGACATGGGCTTCATCAAGAGAAATGACTCTTTGTAAAGTTGTTTCCTAGATATCAGCATCTTCCCTGCAGCAGCTTAATTACAGAATAGCATTCTTAGTTACAACTAATTTCTTATTTAAGAATGAGGACACAGCATAAAGTCACAACAAAGTAAAGACATCGGGCTCATTTTGTTCTCAAGGGACAAAAATTCAAAGCTTAACTAATAAACTTTATTAGAATTTTCTATTCTCTTGCTAGAAAGAAGAAAGAACTGCGAATAATGAATTGGAAAGTAGTGTGTGTGCTGGTGAGTTGTCTCCATAGAACACATCACATTTAAATATATGGTCTTTCAGCAAGATGAGCTCTCACTATGAGCTGCATTATAATGCCTTACGTGGTAGATGGACAGAAAAGCCAGAAGTTAAGTTAGAGTTTTCTCATGGAAAAGAAGAATTTGAAAATGTGCTCAGTGCCCTCATCCTTTAAACTGGTGAATACATTCATGTCTTCCTGGAGATCTAGTCTGCACTCTGAGCTATGAATTCAGTTCCAGTTAGAAAACTGATAGTGACTTCTGAAAAATCTTTTGTGTGCTCCACTGAGAACAGTGAAGAGGAAGAGCAGAATTAGTGGTTCAAGATGGAAGCAGTCTCTGACCTAGAACATTCAGGGAAAATTACCATGGAAGCAGCTAAGGATCTACAAAGGAATTGCATTCAGGGCTCCTGGCTTTTACAGTATGTCCATCCCATGGTTAGTTACCTCTCTTTGGTAGGGTTAATCAGAGTCAGTTGTAATTTTCCATTGACATCTCTGAGTCTTCTCAGACACTTCAATTAATAGACTTTGTCCTCTTGATCATAATGGGCTTAAAGCCAGGTCCTTTGTTTTTCTGAATTTATGTTTTCAAGCAGGAGATGGAGAGGCAGATCTGTCATCATTAATCTGCATTAGATGGAGAACTTTCTATGTTCTATGAAGAACTTTTTCCTTCCCCTTTGGGTACCTTGCAATCATGGGTGATGCAGATCTCAGAATACTGGGTTATGGTAATTGATGTTTTAAGTCCCAGTTGCAAAGTAGACACTAAAGAGGAATGATACCTAAGTGAAATTGGGCCAAAAATCCCAATAGAAAATAAGTGTACAGTAAAGGTTTCAAATGGATTACTTGCGATTAGATATATAGGTTTTCTTCCATTTAATTATATAATTCTGAAATCCAAATATGTCCAAATGAACTCCAGACATATACTTTCAGGTACCGTAAGTTAGGAATTCTGTATCTGAATTCTGCAGCAGAGCCCATTTCCAGAACTGAGCGTGATCACCTCTCTGTTGCCTTTCTGAGTGCTTATAAACTTATCCTCCAGGCATTAATTGTTGATATTCTGAAGGTTTTTTATGCACCACTGTATCTAGTGGCACCACATATAATGGTATGCTATTTTCTGTCAGAACTTGGGTGGTCTCAAAATAGTAGAATCATATAATATTTTTTGTTAAAAGGGCTCTGGGAGGGCATCTGGTCCAATATGTCCCATGCCAACAGTTTTCTTAAAGAGAGGGGTGACTTACTAACAGAAAAGGTCTTGTGTGGAAAACAGTTTATATACACAATTTGGGTACAGTCCTCAAGAAAAGAAGGTGCACAGTATTTTATAACAGTAGATTTAGAATTTTTACAGAAAATGAAATTTATTTCAAGTGAACATGTTCACAGTATCCTGAGAAAAGTGACTTTCTACTCCCATTCAAAATTTCATTGGTTTTTATCAATGTATGATACTGGATTTCAAGTGTTCTAAAAATAACTAGTAAGTCTGGCAGACAAACCCATCTTGTGAGTATATATGAAAGAGATCCCTAATTTCAGTACTGTTTTGCAGATCTAAAGATCACCTGGGGATATTGCATTTTATTCTAGGTGGGTTATGAGGTTTTTACCTTTCTATCCTGCCTGTCTAAATTACATATTAGGATAAGAAAGAAATGATCTCTTCTTTTTCTCCTCAGTAAAACTTATCATAAAATGAGTTTTGCATGTATGAAATGTTCTCACATGAATATTTTAAGCCTAAGAAAATTACTGTAAAACACTGGTTAAGCAACAGGGATTCAAAACGTGTTTGACTGTAATTTGTAATGATTGATTCATAAAAAAATTGACAAACATTTCTGAAAATTCCAGAGTTGCCCTTACATTGATAATTTTTCTGTCTGAATTTGCAAAGTGTAATTTCTTTTAGAGTCTTTTCATGGAGAGGGGGAAGTGATTTCTGATATAATTTTAGGGGAATGATATCAGAAAGTCATTAACTAGCATTTAGAGCCTATGATTCAGACTACAACTCTATAATCTCAAAATTTAATATGGTTTTAATTAAGGTTTTAATTTCAGAACACACATAATTTCTTCTTGCAAATTATCCATTATTAGTGAATCATTCTTGAAATGGTATGCATTATTAATCCTGATTTTTGAGAACAGGTGATCTTGACTTTCTGGCTGCAAGCTTTTCACCCTCCATCATATTTGCTTATTCCTGCGGGATGCTGAGAACCCTCGGCTCCCTCTGTCTTTCACACAACTGAGCTCTGAGTGTACTTAGATTCTTTGATTAAAAGTTTGTTCCTTCGTTTGCTTTGTGCTCCCAAAGGCTTTTCTTCCAGGCAGCTCACATTCATTAAAGACTCTGTGGAAAACACAAGGGACAAACTTAATTGAGCAGTGCCAGTCCAGAATAGCAATGCACGTTCAGTGAGAACAGGGTGCAAGACAGGAGGCATCTTGGGAATTGTAAACCATCACCAGGGCCCTCAGAGGCAG
The DNA here is from genome assembly GCF_025592945.1 of Manacus candei. NCBI lineage: Eukaryota > Metazoa > Chordata > Aves > Passeriformes > Pipridae > Manacus > Manacus candei. The sequence goes on along the minus strand of NW_026138074.1, from coordinate 2,841,960 downwards.
CTGCATTTGCTGGAGATAGCAGAGCCTATCAGGGGATATTGCATCTCTCTTTGTAGAAACAGTGATTTTAAAGGTTACTGTGTATCTTTACCCATTACAAAATATCACACTACTCTTGAACTATATACAGTATACAGTGTAGTCTTCATTCCATTACTTATTTTAGATAGTTTGGGTTTTCTTCTGTTATAACTGAGATGGGCTTTGGTCCTGTTTCTACTGAGGTATACCAAGTTCTGCCATCCACTTAGGCAAAGGGAAAATTGGATTAAAAAATCCTTAATACAGTGTATTACTTGCTGTATTGAGTAGTATATGTACTATCTAGTGTAATAACTACCTCATTGATAACTAGCAAGTATCTTTACACGTAAATTACAAGTGAAGTATAATGCAATTATTCATCTCTGATCTAAAATATTTACACTCTTAATTGAAATAGAACTACAACTGTGATTTGCAAAAACCTATCATAAATACTACTTAATTAAAAAAAGAAACCAAACACAAAAATAAGAAGATAAGCAGATATAAGGTGATTCAGCAAAGAATGTTTGATCTTGGCGAAACAAAATCTGCATCTATTGCCCACATGACTTTAAGGAACTACAGAATTAGGATATTTAGTTCTAAATGTAACTTTTATTAAAGTTCTCTGTTTTTCCTTGAGGGCTGGAGTTTCTTCTCTGTGGCAAAACACCATTGAATATGACATATATTATAAAAATACTTGTTCTAAGTAATTACAGTAGAAACTGCAAAGCTGTTTTTAATCAACATCCAAATACCTTTAAAATATGCACAGTGTACATAAAATAGGAAATTAGACATCTCTGTGTAGAAGCACCAGTTTTTGGTGCAGTTTTTCCATTTTTGCAGGGAAAGAGATTTTTGCAGCTTGTACAGGAGGCCAGACTTGTGAGGCAGCAAGTAGAACCCCAACTCAAAAAAAAGTTTGAAGACTCCTGAATGCAAAAAACTCAATCTGATAACTACCAGTGCTGCTGGGGATGCAATCAGGTCACTGTTTTGTTTCATAGATTTTTTTTTACCTGTTTTCTGAAGAAAGATGGATTGAGACTGCTCTTTCTTCTTCCCATAGAAAGGAGAGGTGATGGAAAAGGTTGTTTTAAGCCATTTTTGAAAGAGAAGGAATTGGAATTTGGTGTGTTTTAGAATCAGAATGGATGAAGTATAAAGCTGAGACTCTTAGGGAGTCAAACAGATCTTGTTTAATTTTTCATTTAATGATATGTGTCTAACATTTTAAAAAAATTCCTTTAATGGCACATCCCCAAATACATAAGCTGATCTCCGGAACTTCCAGAATCTACACTACAATGAAAATTTGCAATTAAAAGCCCAAATATCATATTATTTCTACTTCAGAAAGTTTTTCAATATCTATAGAAGCCATTTCTGCTCCCTATATTATTGAAGCAACCACTGATGTTTGGTGGGTTAGGCATATGCTAATGCTTCTGTCCTGCAGCCTTACTTGTAAAACTAGGAGTTGTTTGGAAGTCTATTCAATTTTTAACTAAATTTCAGAGACATTAAAGCATTTTTCTTATTTTTAACTGGAAGATTTATCACTACTCTGGTGAGTTTAAGAACAGAAATAGCAAAAGCTTGGTTGAGTGGCAGTGTTTTTGAAGGATCCCAAACCAATCTGTTGTGAAGGCAGTGCTGGCTGAGTTTGACTACAGGTAATATTGACAAAGGCTGAATATACTGTTGAGCTTTCCACTTCTAACTCCTTATTCTACTACCAGAAGCCCAAAACCTCATAGGATTTGGTCACAGAAACTTTTTTATATGTTCAGTTAGAACTGCAACCAGCACTGTCTTGCAGGGATGATTGATATGGCCAGTTAAATCACAGCATGTTATATGCAGTTGACATTTTTGAAATATTTCTCCACAGTCTCACATTTGTCCTGTTCTCAAGAACAAACTTTTAACTCTCGTGCTCTTGGACGTGATATAAATAAAAGCTGAGAGTGAGATTGTAGGGAGAGTTGAAAATAAACTGAATAAGTTTGCAAAGAATCCCGCATGGAAAACTTGTACAGAGTTCAAGACAGGTGAAGACAGTACTATTCTTAGTATTTAACTGTTTCATTCATTTTTGAGTGGTGAATGATGGCATTTGAACAAATGACAAGTGAACTTTTTTCTCAGATGCCAAGGCAAGAGTGTGATTTTTCATGAGTGAAACCCAAGAATCTTCAGACTTTACAGTTTCTTCAATCAATTTGTGTACAATTTAAGATTATATTTTCATCAAAGGTACTCTTAGTGGCAAGGCAGAATAAGACTTAAGTACCATATAGCTCAAATATTTAATTGCCTCCTCAGAGCTATTATTTAATATTGAAGAAAGTATGCAAGGACTCCTAACAGGCTTGGTTTTTTTTTTCTAAGTCATTGTTTTCTGTAGTTTGTTTCATTCCTTTCAGAAATTACACATGGTTTTGCCATTCAATTATGTTCGACGATGAGAATTTACTGTGTTCTAAGGGCATAACTTGCCTAAGCTCAAGGTCATGTTTCCATGCCAAGAAGATGATTTTTAATCAGAGAATCACAGAATGCTTTGGGTTGAAAGAGACCTTAAAGATCATCTCTGATTTTGCTAAGCTACAATGTCATGATATATTAGAGGTCAGTAGACCTCTAGCAGAAATCTCCTGATGCTGAGTAAAGCTTATAAAAGCAATGCTAAGAAATGTTTCTTTCTGCAGCAGAAGTGTGCTCTTGGGTATTTCAATGACTGTGTCTAAGATTCATTCTGTTGAAAGTTTCAAAATGCAGTTAGGTTGTAACATCTACATTTGCTATTTTTTCATTTCTTTCAGCATCTTGTCTGGTAGAAAAGCACTGTCTTCTCCAAAAGCATTGACTTCAGTCTCCCACGGCCGGTCATTTGATGAAACAGGTTTATTATGTAGGCTCTGAGTAAGAAACCAAAACAGTAACAAAAAGAAAGCAGATTGGCAGTTGCTATGGCAATGCCATCCTTTGTTAGGGCTTGATATAAGTCTTAGGAGCTAAGGGAAATGCTTGGAAATGGTAATTATTTTTTTTCAAGGGAATGTAATTTTCCATTGCGAACGGAGATTATGAAGTCAGCAATTTAACTGATGCAACTGGAATCTAAATTTTATGTTATCCATTTCTTAAGGGGGGGGACATATTTTCTGTAAAATAGTTGTATTGTTATCTGCAAATCCAATTATGTAGTGTCAAATTTTATTTCAGATTATTGACTTCCCAAGTGTATATTGGTGACAATTATTAATAATATTATCTGAGCAAACACAAACCCAATAAAGTGTGTAATTTGTTGCAAGAGGTCCATTAATTTCAATATAAACCATGGTGCTAAAATAACTTAGCTTTTCCAAGAACCTGAGAGGAAATCATTAAGTGAGTTTTGGGACAAGCTTCGAGGCATGATCTCTGGGCATGTTCCTGAACATGAGATGAAGTTGCAACAATGTGGTATTTATCCATACTGGACATTCAGTAGATAGTCAAGGACTTCCAGACCAGAAGTTTGATACCAAGGCATTTTTTTCTGCAGAAGAAGACTCTGGTGACTACTGCTGCTAAGCTTATGAAACAAAGGTCTTGAGTAGACTAATGGAGTATGTGAGAATACTCTTCCCCATTTATTATTCCAATTACACTGGCTACAGCACAGACATCTAAAGACTCATTTATATATTGCTTTCTTACTCTGAGACTCTCCTCACATTAGGACTTTTTAAGCATTTTCCAGTGAAGGATTTTTTTATATTTCTATGAATGGATATTGAATAGATTTTGGGGTTATTTGGGAAGTGTAATACTCAAAATTCTCTGTAGAAACTGCAGTACAACCACAGCACATCCGTTGTGTATCACTTGATATTTGCTTCCAGTAAAGTTGAATTTGTAGGAGATAATATTTGTTTTCATGAAGAACAGTAGATTCCTACCTTCTCTCTTAAAATCAGCACATTTATAAGAAAATCTAAATTTTTACCTTTTGGGAATTGTTGCATTCAATACCCTGTATTTTCTAACACAGATGTAACATTGAGAAAGATACAATGAAATGGCCTCACTGCTGTGGCTGTAAAGCCAAAGGAAACATTCTAGGAAAATAAAATAAGAGTGGAGAAGACAGACATTTAAAAAAATACCAACAGAAAAAAGACATGGGGTTTAGCTAACAGCTGAGTTACTGGACAGCTTGAAATGAGCCTGCAAATTCACCAAATAATTGTCTGGCTTTCTTTTTTCTTCAGGTTCTCTGCAAGTAGATTTTACTTGAAAGTACATTGAAGAGGTAAACTAATAGTAATTTTTAGAACCTCATTTTAATTAAAATATCTTTGCGCTTTAGAAGACATTTTTTTTAAATAAAAAACCCCATCAAATTTTGAATTATGTTTTTGTTTCATGCCAGAGTAGTATTCTAAATGGACCTTCAAAGGAGAAGGATACTATAAACCACTATCTTCCTATCCTGATCCAAGAGATTATGATTCACAAAAAAACAAACACAAACAAACCACAACATAAAAGGGAAGAAATTAATTATTTGCAAGAAGGAACACTTCAAAGGCTGAACACGATGTCTTTCTCTCATGTTAATACTAGTTCATTCTGATTCACACAATGAGACAAAAAGCAGCATTCTTGTGTGCTTCAGTTCTGAGGTACATGGGAGTATTGGACACCTGTGTGGAGAGAAGGCTCTTCATGCATGTGGATGCATTCTTCCTCTGAGGAAGTCTGTCTCCTCATTGTCACTGAATGTCTAAGAAACCTCAGCCCTTTAGCTAAATGGTTAAAAAAAGTGTAAATAACCTCCAGGTGCTGCACAGAGTCATATTTCTAAAATTAGGGGTTATTATCCTAAAATCCCCATATACTTGCAGTATACTGGGAGGTTTCCAGGGCCGACTAAACAGCACTCTTGGAACAACTAATACCCACTTTTTGTTTGTTATGGGATATTAATTAACCTCAGAGATGACCCAAAGATGTGCATAACCTGCTTGCACAAGTTTTCGTACCCTGGTCTGCTCTGTAGGGAATGCCCAGGTATGACTGCAGGCTGCACTTGCCCAGTAAGTGACCCCAAATGTAAAAGATCAGATGAGTCCCTGCCTGGGGACTGTGAGCTGGCAGCAACAGAGGTGTTAATAGCACTTTGCAGCTCTGAGAATCCATTAGGAGACTTCACAAAGAATACTTCTCTGAAAGAGATCATCTGACCGGGAGCCTGCAGCAGAGCTCTTAGAGCTCCCAGGGAATTACATTGCATGATGGTGTTTGTAGACTTTTTGAATAATTTGTGTTGTAGAGATGCACCTCCAAAATGAGTCTAGAGGAGTACTTTCTTAAGGGTCTGAGGAGGAAAAGATCTATTCAATTGTGTTGATTAGCATTTTATAAAGTTTTTGTTGTATTATCATCCGGGCAGTAATTTTTTATTGGTTATTTGCCATAATCCATTGAAACATCTTAGTACAGTGAAGCACACAAGTGCCAGTGTTGGTGGGAGCACTTTGTCCTCTGGCTGCATTACAGGTTCCTCACAAACTGGAAAATATATACAAGAATGCAGATTTTTCTTTCCCTGTCATGGTCACAGACTTGAATGTGCTGAACAGACAAGTTTGAAAGGGACTGCAATATTCAAGCCAGACACTGAAGGGCACCTTTAAGTCTACACAATTTCACCAGTTTTCTTTGCCATCTGTCTCACCTGAAGGTGCAGAGGTGAAGGAGGCCAGACAATTCTAACAAGGAGACTATAAAAGTAACTGTAATATTGGAGAGTGAGATTTCACCTCTGCAGTTCTACATAGGGGTGACCCTGTGCATTAATCCAGAGTAAGACCTGGTCCTGAAGACTAGTCTAAACCTCTAAGAGACTGTGCTCTGCAGCAGTACTCAAGGTAGGGTTTTAAGGCTTATTTGAGTCTTCTCAGTCAAATGCAATTGGTTGCAGTGTGTAACAATTATTCCTATCGCAAACACGACACACACATTGTCATTTTTCCTAGCATCCCAAAATCTGGCAAAGCAATACACACGTTCATTGAGGGTGACCCTATGTGCCATGACAAGGGATGGAAACATTCTGAGCTGTAGCCTGCATAAGCAAGGAGGCTCAAATCCTTCTGGCATCATCTGTAATGGAAAAAGAGAAGAAAAAGTAAGGATGGAGCAAGTGAAAGAGCCAATGAGTGGAAGAAAACAAAGCAGTGGGAGGTGTTTTGGAGCATCTAAATGTCTTGATGCAAGAGCACCAGCTCCATGACATTATCTTTCCTGCCTTGGATAGTGTAGGTTGCCAAAGTGAGACACGGATTCTAGCAGCTTTGGGAGAAAGAGAGCAGGAATAGGTGGGATTTCCCCGCAGACAGATACTTTCTGAGAAATTAAACCTCTTTAGTTCTGCAGGTTTCTCTGTGATAATGTAATTCTGATACAGTTTTACAATGTGATAAGCTTGGAGAGAGCAGGGATTTCACAGTAAATGGAGGTACAGTGAAAGTGCCTTGTAAGGTTCACAACCCATATATCAATGTATTTAAAAACCCAAGTAATTTTGGATGATATCTTACATTTTAATGTATTAGTTAAAATATGGTTCATGGTCTAAAATTAAACAGCCTAGAGTGATCATATGGCAGAGGATAAAATATTCATCTCATTTTAATTACAGACCTTAAACATAAAAGATTTAAACCTAGTATTGTTGCATTTTGAAAAAGTATTGTGATTCTGGAGGGCTATGTGAGTAACATCCACTCTAGGATTTAAAAATATTATTTCCTAGCCTTCACAAATGCATTTTGTGTTGTATTCAACTTTTTCTTTCCTATGTAAAACAAGCAAACTAACAGTACACTTCTCACTGAGTGGTACAGAGAATCACGGCACAGAGAATTTCCATATTAAAATGTACATTTGCAACAATACTACATAAGTAATGGAAGACAATGCTTCCCTCCCTGCAAAGCACATACACACAGTAGAAAACCCCCTTGAAGTCTACACAAGGAAAATGTGAAAAATAGCCTAGAGAAGAGTAATCAGAGGTAAGGTAATACCAGTTTTCAAACAAGCAAAAGGTTTTTTAAGAAGAGGCATTCTGGGTCCATCCACTCTGTTATTCTAAATGTAGCACTCTCAGAGGACATAAAAAAGCCTGTAATTTGTACCAAGCAACAGCAATCCACCTTCGTTATGTACTCCCTGCTCTGTTTATTTGACATCTTAGATACAGCAGTTCTAAATTATGGTGAGACTACATTGGCTGGGAGCTATCATGGAAAAAACATTGTTTGAGAGAACTAGAAAATCTGCTTAACTTGAAACAAGGACAGCTCCCACCCTACCTGTGATTTACTATTAACTGCAATGACATCAAGGTTTCCTGGCTCAATAGCTTTTGAAGCACAAGTTTCTGGCCTCTCAGTGGCCATAAAAAGCCATAATAATATTATAATAGGATTTTAGATTAGAGAAAGGAATATAGGAAGCAAGTTCAAATACCACTGGGCAGGTTCATCATAAGAGAATATATGGCTGTAGAAAAAAAATCAAGAAATTAAAATATGTGTAAACATAAACTTAATGCTTGTAAAGGATAGGATGCAGTCAGATAAGCATAAAGAAAGCAATTGCCAAACACCTCAGCCTTTTGCTACCTCTTTTCAAAGTCCAGAAGCGATGATTGAAGCATCAGGCCTAGCAGACAAATGAAAATGTTAAGGGGTGTTAGATGTAGATCCTTTTCCTCATTTTATCTTTTCATTATTGCAGACAGATGCTATTCACTTTGAGCATACTTGTTTAATTTTGTTGCACTTATGGTGCTTCCTTTACATTTTTTTTGTCATGTGAGCAGCTTCTTTGTAATAGCATCAGCTTCTAGGTCCGTTTTATGCTCAATTTATATTCAATTCTGAACCTTTACAAAAGCTAAAATATGTTGGTTTCAACTGGCACTGAGTATTAGGTTCTGGTTCTGCAAAACTATGATGTTATATTATTCATACTTGAAATAAAACTGCAGAAAGTAATACACTAATATTACTTTTTCGTAAAAGCAATGTAAATCAGAGTTCTGACTTGCGTTCTAATACAGGGAAGAGGAGAAGGGTACACTTTTGTTGGGTTTTTTTAGTATTTGATCTTGGCTGTCAATCAGGTTGTCACCAAATGTAGTCAAACATGACCATCTTTCCTTCAGTCTTGTCATCAAAGCAGATGGCATTCTACTGTTCATTGTTTCTCTAGTTTTCTGTTCAAAATGCTATAAATTAAATGAAATTGAACATATTCCTTTTTATCAAGACTCTTTTTTTGGGGGGAGGGGGATGTTATTAGCTATTTGATAAGCCTCCAGCCACTTTGATTCTATTCTCCTTCCTCTCCTTGTAAAAATCAGCAAAATCAAATGGAAACCTACACTTGTGTCACAGGCTGGCATTGAAGGTCCTAAGTTGTGCTTTTCTGGTGTCATGAAGAACAGGAGAGTTTGAGCAACCCTTTCCCTCCTACAGGAAATAAGAATTTATCTAGCAATAGATTGCTTGCTAGGCAAGGATAACTGAAAGTGTTCTGACCTGACTACCAGTTCATTTCATGCAACCCTTTGAACTACTTCTATTTTTGGAGTCAGGAAAATGTATTAGTTGTGCACACTCCAGGTGACAGAACAACTCGTGTGCAATGGATTTCTGGAGCAGATGTGCATGTGGCAGCATTCCTGCTTCCCTGCCTTCTCTGAAGCAGTTGAGGTAAAACTTGATCTTGCATCCAGTTAAACACATCCAGCTGTTAATAATCAAAAAATGGCAGTTCTATGGGCTGCACCCAAAGCTATAGTTGCAACCACTACAACAAGAGGGGAAAGACTGCACAATCTCTGTTTATAGACAGTCCTTTGGCTTTTCCCCATTCGCATACCAAACCAAGTAAACTGCTGTTAATCTTAACATCATCAATCTGAACTGGAAATTAGACCTTGTCCATTATTTATGAGGATAGGTAGAAAGTAAATAATCTTTTTTAGCATTAAATTCCAAATTTGGAGAGAGATATGCTGGTTTTGGATGATATGGCACAGAGAAATAAATCTTACTGCTCTCCCAATTTAACACATCGGATTCTGAAGACACAAAAGTGGTTTTATTTCCTACAACCCATTTGATTACTTCTGTCTTTTGGTCTTATTTGTTAATGCATTTAGGCTCCGTTGTTTTGCAAGAGACCAAAGTAAAGCTTGAGTATACTATCAAGATGGAATAAGGAAACTATAAGCCCTAAGCCTCCTTTCAATTATACCAATGTAAAAGAAAAATTAAGTGAAATTACATTTTCCTGGTGTGAGACCTGCTGACAGCAATATGCCTTTGACTAAGAATCTAGTAAAGTTAAAGATAGTTGGTGGATTTGTTGTTCACTATGGGCAATGGCAGCACAGGCTTTCCATTGCCAATACCTAACCATTAGGCCACTATAAAATCTGCTGCTAGTTAGTCTGTCATTGCAAGTCTGGTGCTTTGATATAAAGGAGAAAACAAAATGGGCCAATAAAGTGGTTGTTTGCTAGGCAAGTTTTAGGGAGTTCTTATTTAACAAGAAGAGACATTCTTTCTCCAGTCCTTCATGGTGTTTTTGTTCCCTCCTTCACCCAGTGTCACTTTCAAAGTCTTGTTTCCCAAGTGATGATGGAAAAATTTATCCTCTTGTAAAGAAATAAGGACAACTTCCCTTAACTGAGCTCCAGGCTGCTTTCCTTGTTACCATCACCCTGCAACTACTCTGTATGAAATGGTCCATATTTACAATCCAGTATGATGTGTTCAAAGCTATTAACCCTAGAAAAATAAGCTAGAATTTCCATTTAACCACTACCCTTGAGGATTCTCACTTGCATCTTATGGTTCATTGTCCACACAGAAAATTGAGCTTAAAAAAAAACATGCAAAAGGGTTGGATACAGAAGTGTAGAGCAAAAGAGTTTCTTGCATATCTCAGCATATCTCAAAGTGCTTTCTGGGGATGCTGACGTAAATTCAAACAGAAAGTCATTTTCTAAATGTCAGTGATGTAGCACAGTCCCAACTATGCCTCCAATTTTTCTAAGTAATGCTGGTTTTCTTCTCTCTCCACTGCCCCCTTCCCACTGCCACCTCTCCCCCTCCCTTTCCATTCTGCCATGTTTAGTTTTGATCCATCAGCTTTTTAACTCAGTGTTCTCCCTTTTTGCTTTCCTCAGGGAAGCTACACTCAGGAGTGTAGCCTGGAGTCATTTAGTTCCTTTTTGCAAGGTGTTGCCTGTAAGAGTATATCAATATCAGAAAGATATTTTTCTACTCCATTGTGTGGTTTTCCCCACGCACTACTTCCATTATGGAGGAATTCATTAGCTGACTGACTCCTATCTCTTTCCTCACAGAGGCTGGTAATGTTATCTATCAGCGTTCGGTTTAAATCCCGGTCCTACTCAATGTTGTGTGGTCATGAAGGAGCAGGCTAAGGCTATGTCTGTACTGAAGGATAGTGAGATCAAGCAGGAGGAAATTGGGTCTTTGTTCAGGAACTATGAATTCCTTATGTGCAGCACTATGTGCTTTTGAGAAAAGAAGTTAATAGTTCCCTCACACACACAGTAGGGCTTATCTTCTGGTAATGAAAGTGAACGTTGATTCACTGACATCACTGGAGCCATTTGGATCAAAACCAATTGAGGATCTGGCCCTGTAACTCTGCTTTTCCTTGCCTTTTCTCATGGAGAGGCTTCCAGTCAGAATACACTGGCAGCAGAGGTGGTTTGTCATCACTGTTCAAAAAACAGAGATGTTGGTGAGAAGCACTGCAGAGCAGGGCATACCTGAGTTGCAGAGACCATCAATATGGGCTTGAACACCCTTGCTGCAGATGTCCACCAGCTTAAACACAGCTCAGAGCCATATTGTGCCGATGTATGTTCTCAGAAGCCAATGGCTATCTCCACATGTGACTGGAGCATATGGAACTGTCATCTCAGTTAGAGCTGTTTTAAGAAGTGGTAAGGGTTACTTGGCTGAGATCTACCCTGCTGCTATCTAGCACTTACTGTGATGTAAGATTATCTATCAAGGAGGGAGTTATCTTTGCTGGTGTCATCGTACTGCTGCTCTGAAGCAGCAATGAAAACTGCTAAGAGGTTTGCTTAGGCAAACTGCATATACACTTCCCCAAAAATACAAAAGAATGGTGATTTCATTAGTCCTTCTAAGAGGTGAGAGTCAAAGGACTGACTAAAGAAAATGCATGCAGATTGCTTAGGGCTAAGCTTTTTCTTTATCCTTTGTAGTGTTCTGGTCTCTAAACATGACTACGATTGCCATAGAGAAGGGCAGAAGAGGTGCAGTCCAGCAGGAAGGTTTGACTCCATTCTAGTGGGTTTTTTGCCCTGTGGCTTGAGGCTCTTCACCAATAAAATCACTTAAGTTCCAGAAACATAATCAGCAGATTCATCTTTTATCCATTCTTTCAGGATCAATAAACCATTTGCATTTGAAATGTTAGTAAATTCTTAGTCCATCTGCTTAATTTCAGACTGGCTGCAAGGTTACCAACTGCAACCTTTGGTATGCACGTGGGCTTAAAACCTATGCTGTCAGGACCATTCCTTCTCCAGATGTATGCAAGTTACTTTACTTCACTAGTTCCATCAATTTAATAATAAAAAACATGTTATGTGTGACTATTGTAGATTTCCAGCTGATGATATTGAGGGTATTAGCTGAATTCTTGCTTATATTTACTACTTAGCAAATATATTTTGCTGTATATTGGAAATGTCCTTCTCTTAATGCCACCAGCACAGATATAGGCTGATAAACAAAGATGCTAAAAGGTCTTGAAATAAATTTGGAGCCTGTATAAAATTATATCATAGCTATCACATATAAGGTGCCATATATCCATTATTTACACAACTAGTGTATGTTTCATACTTACAAAGTCCTTCAGCTAAAAGTTTTGAAAGTGAGATCCTATAATCTGGCATTTACAGCTGTAATCAGACACATAAATAAAAGTGCATGACTAAATTAATAAATAAAGGTAAATAGCTTGCTATTTCTTTTAGATTCACAGCTTACATGATGACTGCTGATTTTGCAAATAACATTTCTTACGCAGAACAGCTACAGCAGGTCAGCCAAGAAGGCGACCTTCCCTGCTATCTTTGGCAATGTCTAATAGGGGATGCTTTAGAGAGAATATTAAAAAATGACAAGCATACACTGGCACTGCTATCAGTACATCCTCCCAACTTCTGTCTGTTTAACACACTAGAGGCGCCTCTTAGATTGGAGTTTGCATCTGTATTAATATTTGATAGCCATTTAAGGATTTTTCTTACATGAACTTATCTAGTAGCGCTTTGAATCTCTCCACAAATGTGTTCTTCTGTGGCCATGAGTTCCACTGCTGAATTATTTATTGTGTTAAATTGTTCTTCTCTTTTGTTTCTTATTTAAGTCTCTACCTTTAAAAAAAGTAGTGTGGCAAGCTTGATCCCTCCTGTTCTCTAATTATTGCTTCAATATTTTAAGAATCATTTAAGAAGGCAATTTTCACTTGGGAACAAACATGGGTCTCTTGTTTCTAGCATTCTCTAGTGCTCACTAAGCTAAAGTTTCCTCTCATGTACTGTCTACTAGCTTCCAGAAGGCAGACAATGACGGTACCATATGTCAGTTTGTAATGTTCCCAGGTGGTAGGTAAGTGATTTCCAAACACAGGAACAGATTGGTGATGTTTTAGACTCCTTGCTCTCTAAGGAAAACCACTTCCAATAGAGCTCACTGTTGTAAAAGCAAGATAATTTCTTCAAATATTCTTAAAAAGTTGGTTCTCAAAATGCTAGAATTAGGACACCTGCAAACATTTCAGATAAATCAGAATAAAGAAATAAATCCTCAGTAGGAGAATGTGTTGTGGAACATCATAGATCTCTTCCCTTTCTAACTTCTGTTATACTGTCATTCATGGTTTTTAAAATTTATGTTTCTGACAAATAGGAACCCTCTGGAACCTATTAGAGAGATGTAAGCAGCCTCTTAAAATTAGGGTGTTGTTTGCTAATGGTACACCAGTACCTTTGAAAGTTTGCAAGGATTACCTGTCCAATCTGCACAGTAAATTTTGTCATTAGATGAGAAATACATTTGCTGCTGGCCTTAGGGTGCCAAACCTACTATTTATTTCTCTTTAATGCATTTCCTACAAATTTGTGTACTATTTCAAATTGCTTGTTAAGGAAAAGATTATTACGGCACAAGTATGTCTTCAAATTCTGTCTTTTTGAGGAAGAAAGAGTAAAATAGAAATGTGCCGATTTTGATGGGAAAATATTAGGAGCTTTTTAGATTCAGGATATAGACTTCTGCAAAAGGGTCAATGGGAAGAAGAAAGATCTCACAGCAACTAACAGCCACTAACCAAGACACTCATTTGGGTTAAAAACAGGTCTGGTTAAAACATCAGTATTTTGAATATGGAGCAAGGGTTCAAGCAAGTGCTGTCACATCTGATGAGTACCTTACACTGACATTCTTGGCTTTTCCAAGGTAGATGTCTCTCAGCCTCTCTGGATTCAGTTACTGTGCTTTACGTAAGAACTCCACCTCTCTTGGCACCAGAGAAATGAATTCTTGTGATGGATGGTTAGATTTCTCTCCTGTCTGGAATATGGGAGACTCAAGTTGCTCTTTAACTCAGGATTGGCAGGACAGTGGAACTGTGTGTCCCACATGTAAGGTTTTGCCTTAGTTTAATAATCTGTATTCAGCATGTCTGTTATTATTCCTGAGAAAATATTGGCAACTCTTTTTAGAAAGAACTGTCAAAGACTAACTGAAAACTCAGAATTTTTCATGCATTTTGGTTTTCTGACCAGCTGTACAAAAGCATTCATTAAAGGGTCTAAATTTCCTCTTCTTTTGTAAGGGCAAGAGATTTTAGTTACACCGTACTTTCAATAATATGAAAAACATTCCAGTTTGTAGGAGAACAAGACTGAGCATTGTCCTTATAGTTACTGTTGCATCTAGATAGAAATGCTTTGCTCTCCAAAAAAGTTTCTAAACAATGCAATGAATGTACAAAAATATTTTCTGTAATTTACATGGCATATGCAATATGAAGCATGGCATAGATGTTCAAGCTGTTCAACATGGGGTGATACTCATGACTACAGCACTCCAGAGTAACTAATGCATTTCACTAAGATTTTTTTTATCTTTTTCTTCAATCTCCTTTAAACAAAATATAAACTCAATACAGTTAGTCACATTTTCAGTCTATTTTATCATTGGGTAACAATTGTTCAGCACATATTCTGCTCCTTTCTCCATAACTTATACTAATCCTTAAGGGAGATCCAGAGTGAACTTGTATCTTCAGCAGAATGCCAGTCATGTCTGCAGAATGATACAACAAGGAATTTAAAACAATGATACATAATCCTCTTGGCATTGCTCAGAATTAGCTGCTGACTGTTCAGACCTTATAATTTTTAGTGCGTACAGTAGTGGAGGTCATTGCATTTTTCATCAGTGTCTTCATGACCATGAGATGAGAGAAGTGTGCTTTGGCATCATTTAATGAGAAAGATGTCTGTTCTGGTTTACAGCTATTAATTCTGACCTGTGATACATTTTTTGAGCTTCAAAGTAATCAGATTTCACTTACTGTGTAGACTAAGGTAAAACTGGCAACCTATAGGCAGTGCATGGAACACTGAGAAAGAAGTAAAAATCGATTCTTTTTTTCACTGTTAGTCTGCAGATGGAACATTTATTTTTAGAAGTATTTCTGTGTAATAAAATTCTGACATTCTATTTGCTTCTTTATATTTGTTATTTTACTCATAATGCATGTGGGACTTGGTCTGTTTAGATAGTTAAAATAGACAGGTAAATGAAATGAACTGTTTACCAGCCATGCTCTGTGATTTGGGCTGAGTTGAAAAATCTGAATCTGGTTTCACATTCAGCTCTCCTGGTGAATCAAGGACATATGATGGCATTGGAACAGCAAACTCTGTAAATAAAAGGCAAGTATGAATATGGAGGAAAAATATCAAATTTAGTTTCATCTCTTCCTTCATCTCTTTCAGCTTTCTGTTCAAAAAGGTAGATATTGATAACTCTGTTGTTAGATTTCCAGAAACCAGGCAGTTCCTGCTAGCTGCATTCCACTTTTTCATGCTGTGCTTCCCATCATCATTTTCAATAAATCTGCTACACAAACTAACCTTGATATTTAATGTAGGGATAAACTTGTCTATTGCTACTGAGATATTGAATTTAAAGCATGGGAAATTGCGTAGTCTCACTTCAGTGCCTTTTGCCATTGATGGTATCTCTCAGTTTACTCCTTAAATATTGGTGGTTGCTAAAAGATGGATCAGAACTTGAAGTCACTTTGCATTTTTCACCCTTACTTAGGCAACCTTCTCTGGAAATCAAATTGATTAAAACAAACAGGAACTTAAGCAATACTTAATAATTAGGTCTGTTGAAAAAAGGAGTAATGTGTGGTATCAAAGGGCAGTACTGGTTTGTATTTCTCTTATCTGATCCTGGAAAAACTTCTCCAAGAGATCAAATATCTCTGTTAGTCCTATTCTTGTGTAAAGTCAGTAGAGATGCTATATGTCGGATAAAGCCGTGAAGATAAAGATGAAAATAGAACTGTGAAATAAAGCAGTAGACCAGGTGCTAAGGAAATAGTCTGGGTTTACTCCATTTGTAGATAAAGTTGTGATTGACTTTAATAATTTTACTTGTACCAGTAATTTATTAGGACCTTAAGGTTTGACCAATACTGAATAATCACTCTAATAATCTAACGTGCAACCTAAATACGTCATGGAAGAGGCAGTAGTCATTACAAGTTATAACTAAGTTGGTAAACAAACCATGAAGACACAGACCTCTCATTGTGTTTTTATATGAAATCGGTACCTTCTGATCTTTTTTCCCTTTGATTTCTTATTGAAGAAAAGATAATAATCTCACATTAATATATACCGCTTTTCACCTCAAAGGACATCAAAAGTACACACACATTGTAGCATGTGTCTGTAATGTCTATGAGCTTGTCTCTTACATAAATATGAGGTGTTTTATTTAATAGGAAGTAGCAAGGAGATAGAAGCTTAGAGGACGAAGTGGGAAAAAAACCCAGATAACCATTTTAAATGTGTTGGGCATTTAAGTCCCTGGAATAGAATTATCCAGGTTGGACTGGTTCAGAGAAAGGCACTTCCAAACTTTTTATGCCATGCAGCATTCAGCATTTCAGGTTTATCAATGCAAAGTTACCACCTTCATGACAATATGTCTGCACAGTTTGGGCACAAATAACTTACTGTGACCTCCATGGTACTGGAAGCAATTTCATCAGTGATTGGGATTTTCAGTGATCTGCAAAGGCCAAAAGGATCAGTTTTGTTTCAATTTTGCCTGCCTTGTTATCTCCAATATTTAGAAAATGCTTGTTTCTTGGCTTGATTTCTCCAGTGTATCACTTTTCTTTGTCAGAAAGAACCTTGGTTTTTGTCCTCTCTTCACAGGTGTTTCCTTTTTCCAGACTAGTTCCTTAGCATTTCCAAAATTTCCCTTGTATTTCTCCCCAGCTGTCACACCATACCAATAAATTCATGTAGTAAACATCTCAAAACCAGAATAACCTGAGCGAATGTAAATCAGCACAGAGCAGTTCAAACTCTGTCATAATCCAAATTTATGAAGCCCAGAGGTCTATAGATTGGAACCTCAATCACAGTCATCTCACAAAGAAATTTGCAGCCAGTTGTGTCTACCAGTACCTACTCTATAATAATTTTCACAAGTAACAAACTCTACTCTTCAGTTTCAGGAAAATTCAGTGTTCTCTCTTTTTTCTTACCTAGTACCCCCCTTCCCCTCCTTTTCCCTGACAAAACCTGGAAATGCCTTCCCAATAAACCCTCATTTGAAATTAATATGCAAGACACAAACAAGTACCTTGCATCTGTGTGTGTGTGTGTGTCTGACAGAGAGACAAAGCTTATGAAGAATGGTATTAAACCAGCTAATACAGTTGGGACAAACGATTAGGCTCCAGATGATTGTGCCTGGAAACTTGTCCATTTTTCCTAACTGTATAATTTGACCTAGTAAAAGGATGTGTCCATCCTACAGACCTTGCTTTATCAGAACTATAACAATACTTTTTTATGCATTGTCATTTCCTCAACTCATTACTTGCTAGCAAAGCAAACTCATACACAGCAATTAATCTGGCACTGCAATCCTGTCAGCTCAGGGTAAATTTGAATGACATGAAGGAGTGCATTTGAGAGACTGAACTCCGAAACATCCAAATGATTCACTGAAAACTAAATGAAGATTTAAGAATACACCTGTTCATCAACCCTGAGACAGCAGTGAATAAATGTGTTTCAGTAATGATCCAAAGAAACAACAAGACAGTCCTCTATTACTAGGACTGACAGGAATAAGAGCATAGGAAAAATATGCAGTGAATTGCTTGCTGCCTGTGTTGGATTAACAAGTGAGTTCTCCAAACAAAGACGGAGAATATAAAGTGAACCGATATTTCTTTCTATGCCCAGTGGGGCAAAACCTACGTGCTTGACTTATGCTGAGCACAATCTATTTATAACCATGCTCCTGCAGCCATAGTGGAAATTTTCCTGTAATCAGATGTCCATTGTAGCACCAATGAACCTTCAGTCAGGACCATGACACAGAAATAAGCTCAGTTGTTCAGAGCATGGTGTTAATAACACCAGGGTTGTGGGTTCGATCTCTCTGTGGGCCATTCACTTAAGAGTTGGACTTGATGATCCTTGTGGGTCCCTTCCAACTCAGAATATTCTGTGATTCATGCCTTTCTATTCTTCAGTAGAGCAACACCTGCAGATGGGTACTTGCAACATGAATAAATGTGTCAGAATTGTCCTCTTTATTTTTAGCAAAGTGGATTAAAATTAGGAATTTGAGTTATAGCAACCTCTTTTTATCTGAAATATTTTGTGCAGTTGGAGGTCATTATAGTTGGTCTCTGATTTTATAAAGGTTTATGTAAATTCAAATTAGGATTACATAATTCTATGCATTGAAATCCACTACTATTGTTTTCATTCTGGAGAGCTGGCAAATAATAGCACTGTGTATGCAATAATTAATTCAGAATTGCTAACACAAGCAATGACTGATACAACTATCTTCCCTTTGAATATGAAATAGCCCAAAATTATTTTCCCTAAAAAAAATATATCTATTCTTCTTATAAAATAACTCGTTCCCATTTCTCTATAGTATTACTAATTGTTTTGCCCCAGATCTTTTAAAGATACGACAAATAGGCATTCTCAGAAAATTCCAAATCACGGAACCATTTAAATCCTGCAGATCATTTCTGAGGGACAGTTTTTAAAACAAGGTAAACTAGACAGACTGGGAGGGCAGAATTGTGTTTTAATGACCAGCATATAGAAGCTGACAAAGTTAGAATGAGAGAGAGGGAACCGAACTGCTTCTGGCTAGTAAGGTGAATGGTAACTCACCCGTACTTTTCTGTTAGATAAATGCATAAAGAATGCCTCACTTTATCAGCATGTTGCCACTATTTCCAGTGACACGTACTGTACATTTGATTAGGCAGAACCTCACAATGAAACTCTGAGCCTCTAGGCTCCCCAGAGTTGTTTTGCTGTACTACAACCTTTAAAATAAACCCCCACGCGTATCAACATTTGTAAATTTGCCTCCATGTTTTGAACAAACTTAGGTCTGTTTTTCAATTATGTCTTCCCTCACATTTTTCCATTCAAACAAGAGTAGTGTGCAGAAAAATACAAGTGTACTCATTTATATTTTAGTGAACTTGGGCAGCTCTTTAAGTATGAAGAAGCAGAATCCTTCTTTTAGCAGAGACTACTTTGTTGAACAGGAAATCCCTCCCAGGTCATCCTCTTCAAAGGTCCTAATTACTAAAAAGAGTGGTGGTAAGACCAGGAAACTTTGTATGACCTGTGCCTTGTCTATTTACTTTGGTAGTCAGGGTGTCTGATGAAAATGGGTAAATATTGTTTGCTACGGCATATCTGAGGCATGTTTTCTTATGTACCCTCTTTTTTCATTGAATTGCCTACACACAAATTCATGTCTTTAATATTTCACAATCACTTACTGCTTTACAAAACACTCTTGAAAATAACATTTGATTTAAAGCAAAATGCAAGAAAAACTAATTCTGCAAGAGAAAGCGGTTTGCTTCAAAGCCAGTACCAAACACACAGGGTTTTTTTGCAAGGGCATAACGTCCTTCCAGGTAAAAAAAGTCAGATACCTTACAAAACATTTGGGAATTTGCACCTTCTGAAGGAATTATTTGTTACTCTTTCTGTACAACACAGCACTGTTGTTGGTCCCATGACTGACTGTCGCAGTTTTGTGCTATTTTTAGTATTTCCTTAGACCTTCATTGCTCAGTTCTTTTTAATTTTTTCATATTATGGACAAAAATATCCCCTGACTATTTGTATGTCTGCCATAAACTTATTAATCAGGCAAACAGATCTAATTTGTTTCAGGTACACAGATCTAATTTCAAATGAGATGTAGGTTGTTACCCTCTCTGACTTATATTTCTTTTATTTCTTAAGTCTTCCTTGCCCTTAAGTCACAAAGTTGGCCAATTACAATTGCACTGCAAAGGAAACTGTCCCTAACAGGTTTGGATCTAATGCAAAAGATCAGTTTTCATTTCATTTCCCCTTGTATTCAGGGACATTAGTTATTTATAACCAGGTAATTATTTTTAGTCATTCTACCGAAGAAGATAGGAAGAAAGCAACAGGTAAAGAGAAGGTAAAACAACTTTTGAAGCTAATGGAGAATACATTGTTTCGAAAGCAAAATTCTGACTTGCATATAAAACAAAGTTCTTAATCCTTGGACTCGACAGCAGGGCTTATATTGATGTCAGCTGGACAGTGCCACTGCCAGAGGTCTTGTGATGCCACTGCAAATGTGCAAAGGGATGAGAGATTCAGCAGATGCAATGGAAGTAGAAAAATACTGGTAGGTCAGTGTTATGTACACAATGACTGTGTCTTTAATTTTTAATTTGTTTTTTTTCTATAATTTCTGGTGTTGTTCAGACAGACATTTGACCAAGTTTGTCTCTTTAGACTATATTTTATTTTGCCTGGGTGTATTGTGTTTCCCATATAATCTTTCTCGTCTTGGCTAGGAGTATAGGAAATAAAAATCAGGAGGATACAGGAGAATCAGTTCTAGTTTACACAGAGGGAGTCAGAGCTGATATTAATACAAGTAATGCGAGGACACAAATATTTCCTGACAGTCAGACAGAGAAACTTTTGTGATTGGAAAAACCTGTAGTGAGTAATGAAAATATATGTATGTGCATATATCTATGTGCATTCAGCTGACAAAGAAAAACAGGTTCCTTCACTCCTTACTTTGAGAAATGGAGAATTGCAACCCTCCATTAGGTGAAGCATTTCTTGGAGATGAATAAGTAAGTGTCTGGCAAGCCATTAGTGAAGGTTGAATAGGGCTGAGATGAAGCAGGTGCCACAGTGAATGGCGTTATAAATCAAAAGGCACCAAATAAGTAAAACTGCTGGTTGGAAGAAGCTGATTATGGGTTGGCTAAAGTTTGTCTTTAGTCTATGATGAGGGTGGAGGGCTAGAGGAAGAATGAGTTTAGAGATTTCCTGTTAAAGGACGATTAACTCCATGGATTGAGCCGTCTGACACAGGTGCTAAATAATTAAAGCTGTAAGTTGTCTAGGATAAAAATGGTTACATCAAAGCTGAAATGTGGTCAGTGTTTCCTAAAATAAATTCAGAAAGAGAAGGGAAAACTTAGACTTTTTAATTCAAACATGTGTTGCATGAGCGCTAAAATTCCATGGGCAAATTATATTAGTTTTACAAATGCCCTTTGTTTCCTAGTTATGTCTTCATTCTTTCCTTCAGTCATTCCAGCAGCAACTGCAGTGGGAAAAAACTACTCATGGTCTTCCTTTAAGAGAAAGCAAATTGAAAAAAGAATTGCACTAAAACAAATTCATTCTTTTCGACTGAATATAACATTGCCTTTACTTTTTCCTTGATTAATTTTATTTTTGAATGGCAGCTTAGGAAAGATAAATTATATACGGAGGTACTACTCACACAAATGCAAAATTCAGTGAACTCTAAACAGTGTGAATCTGTTAAAATTTTGTCTGCTCCATTATATGTACATGACTTAAGTTGAAGCTCAGCATATTTAAAAACTCGGACATAATTGTTGAGTCCTGAGGGAGCAAGGCTTAATAAGTACTCAAGCTTCTTCCCACTTGGTTATTACTGTATTATTGCTTTCTTATTACACTTACATGACTTGACTGTTCACATAGAAACTCATTGACTTCAAAATGAGCTACGTTAAGTTGGTTCTACAACTTTTGCCTTAGAGGATAATTTTTAATAATGTAAACCTCATGAAACCACAGACTTGCATAGGAAGAGAAAAGTATGAGGCAACTATTTCCATTTTGTCTTCAAGAGAAAAAGGGGTAAGCAGGGGCATTGTATTGTTTTGTTTCTGTGTCTGCAGTTCTTAACCAAAAGCTTTAACATTTCTGAAGTCCTTATTCAAGCTAAATGATTGACTTCAAAGTCTCAGAATATGGCCATGGGCCTGTAAAACCATTAGGATAATCTTGGTTGATGTTGGACTGTGAATTGCTAGAGGGTTAATAACAAGGTTGAATTAAGCATTCAAAACAGAACCAACCATATAGATTGGAATCCCCCATTTTCCATGTACAGTAAGGAAGTAACAGGACAGATGGAAGAACTGTAAGCTCTTCAATGGTCTAAGAAAAATCTTTTGCTTTCGAGCTGAAAAGCTTGACACTAATGCTGAAAAAATAGACTTGGGCACACTGATGAAAGAGGACCCAGATGCTACGTTGGAACTGAGCTGCAAATCACAACATTTATTTACTGCTGCATGTGTGCACATTCACACTCAGACACAGTTTGCTATCTATTCTGTGAATTCAAGGCATGGCATGACACCCTTAGGTAGGGATTCCCAAGTGTGTCTTGGGTTGGTTGTTTCAAGTGAAAGAAGCCCTACTGCTATCAGTCCAGGCTCAGCATCTACCAGCCTGACTCCTTATACTTCTGCCACAAGGCTGGGTGAATCATTACTCCAAATTTCACAGTCTGAATACACTTATTTTCTTTCCAAGGATTGGCCTGTTGCCATCCCAATGCATTGGATACTGTTTATTTCAGTGTGACCAATGCTTATCCAAACGCCTCGAAGTATGACACATAATGAACAAATTCACCCACCTTTAGAACATTCCTTTTTACTGGAGATAAATAAGAAGCCAAAACATTTGCTATCTTTTCCAGGAAATTCCCTACATGACTCTCACAAATATCAGCAATTGTCCTAGATGCACTGAGTAACTTGTGATTGCTCTAAAATCAAGACAAGGTGGATGGTGTGCTTGCTTTCAGTATTGGATCTTCAGAGGTGATAGAGCTTGCAGATAGACTAAAGATCTGCTTACAGGCATCTGCAAATCTGTCACCCTGCTGCTGCATCTGGTTGACAGTGGGAGGGTCATTATGGGACCCTGAGGACTGTCCTGACAGTGCATCACCTGAGTCCAGCACTCTCCCCAACATGAAATCAGGGAATGGCACTCTGTGAGACTCATTTCTCTGATTATAATGCAGTGTCTGGCAATTAATGTCAATGTTCATTAATATACATAATTCATACACATTACAAGATAAATATCCAAAAAATATAATCAGAACTGATAAAGCAAATGTAGGATTTGATGAAGATTTGTATTGCAGAGCTATAGAATCATAGAATCAACCGGGTTGGAAAAGACCTCCGAGATCATCAAGTCCAATCCTTGATCCAACGCTGCTGTGGCTACTAGACCATGGCACTAAGTGCCACATCCAGTCTCATCTTAAAAACCTCCAGGGACAGTGAATCTGCCACCTCCCTGGGCAGCCCATTCCAATGTCTGATTACTCTCTCTGTAAACCTCCCCGGCACAGTTTAAGACTGTGCCCTCTTGTCCTACTGCTGGTTGCCTGGGAGACTGGTAGACGGGTAGACTGGTTTTTCCAGAAGTTTGAAAGAGTCAAACACCTGAACCCTTAGGAAATTGATGGGCAGAGATTGTTTAGGAGGTTGGCCCTGTAAAAATGCCTGAGAACCTTTTGCAAGCAGGGAGGAAAGCAAAAAATAGTAAAAATGGTAGGCAAAAGTAGGATGGCAAATGGATGGAAAACAAAGAGGGTTTTTTTAATCCCCTGAAGATACTAAAAGAAAGGAAAGCTCTTTCTGAAAATGATTTTATTTTTCCTACTTATTAAGTAAACAAAATGTAACACTGTGAATAAAAGCAATCAAAAGAAATCAATATACTAGAACATAATTCAACTGCCAGGTTTCAGATGTAATATGTACTTTTACTTTTTTATTTCCTTAGAAAAAAGCCATATTTTATTTGTTTTTTTCAACATTCCACATTTATTTTTAACAATAAACAAAGGGCAGATACCTTGGCCGTATCTTCTATTTGGCAGCAATACTTCCACAATTTCTTGGAAGTCATATTTAGAAAAAAGACCTTCTTTTTCTTTTCCTTAACAAAGTGAGAAAAAATACTGTTGTAAGATCATGGAGGCCATTGTGGAACCCTTCTGGAAAGCTGCTTTGACTGGGGCATTTTCACACCAGCAGAAAACTAATGCACTACTGAATCAAAATCCTACAGTACATTTTGCAACCAAATGCACTTGAAAAACTCTACAAAATGCTAATGTTCACATGGCTGAATTAATAGCCCTTGAAAAAGACTTATAAAATTGTTTTGTTCATGCAGTCATTCAAATACATTCATCCAGCTATAAAGAAGACATCCAGTAGGCTCTAACTGGTTATATTTTCATAAAACCCAGAAATATCAGTGCCATGATGGCAGGGGGATAATTTTCTAATTGGATCAGGGACAGTGCAAACAATTTTAATCAGACATCTGTTTCTGAAGTCTCACTTCCTAGACTTGTAAGTTATGTGACAATTAATTTTCATTATAAAGCATCCCAACCTTTGAGGCTGAAAACACGAATTCTCTATTCCTTCTTTATTCCTTCTCTCCCTGAAATGCACAATTCAGAAGAAGGCAAATAACACATCTTATTTCACTTTTCTTAATTTGGAGACATATAATAATTAATTAATCTAACAAATTGATATTTGGAACCTGATTGTAGCTTTAGAGATTTTTACATTTAGGAATAAGAGTTCCACCATCTTTTCAGAGCAACTTTTAGGTTAATATAACCCTTTTCAACTTATTGAAAGTCGCTGTTCACTGTATATATAATTTCTGCTTCTGAAAAGTTACTTTACAAATAAATGCATCCAACCAAAAACTGCTGTGTGATATTCTAAGTCTGGATAGAACAACTCCAAAGGAAAAGAGATATAATTTAGGAAGAAAAAGCAAGGAAAATTTTACTTTACCTGTGTTTACATGACAGATGGTGAGCAGAATCTTGGGTAATCTGTTAGCCCTTGTGAGCAAAATCAATTAAGTTTAGAAAAGCTATTTATTGCCAGGGAGATTAAAAAGTAATTAGCAATTATAAAGAAATCTGCAAAGGTCCTAATTATAATGAAGCAATGAATTTAGTTTCTGAACAGGAGAGAGGTTCTAAATACAAGGGAAGTTTGTATCTTATCTGTTGCTTATTAAGAATATATCAAGCCCTAGCTTTTTGCTGATTTGGTGATGATCTCTGGAAAGGCCTCCTGGATTTTTTATCACAATGCTGACACAATAATAAGAGCCTTAACATCAGTTTATTAAAACACAACTGCAGGATTAAGTGCTTGGGTAAAAACATTTAGCAACATACAGGAAAATAATCTTAGATTTCTTTTCAATGTCATATTCTTTCATCTTTTCCTGCAGTTGATTTTAGTTTTATTTAGCCATTTACTTCTACTATTACAATCCTATTGTTTTCTATTTCTAAGAGATGGGCATAAGAAGATTAATATAATTTACACATTAAGTTTCCATGAGATGTACATCCCAGACTAAATTCCACCTATTTGAACCACACTTATTTTGATAAGTTTTTGTGGTAGAGCAAATCTTTTTCCTGTTTAAAAAGTTCATTGTTTCATTTATGTGGATTCTTTTTAATGAAAGAACTCAGGCAATTTGCTAGGTGATCACTAGGAACTGCTGAAAAGCATATATTTATATATGCCTAAAGGTGATCATGGAACATTTCTGTCAATCACACAGACATAAACTAGGGAAACACCTAGGTTGAAGGAAAAGTCAGCAGCATCAAATCCCTAGAGTTTACAGGACATGTGAAGATATGCCTTAGGCAAGCTATGAGAGGAAGTCTTCTCAGTCACTTGTGGTCCAGAGTGCCTGAGTTTCTTCCCTGCTGTGCCACTGTTGTTATTCCTGAATCTGGTAGACATATGGTAAAAGAGAAGTGTAAGCCTTCACTGTTTTGGTGTCATGTGGTGACTTTTCAGGAAGACACCTCCCACCACTAGTGATTGCTCAGACAGTACTAGGAATTCTTTGTGGGTGAGGGCTTTTTTAAACTAGATTTCTTTGTCAACACGTTTCAAGTGTTTTCAGAATAGCTTTTCTCCATGTAAACTACTACAATGTTACCAGTGATCATCATCATAAATGCATTTCATTAAGATATGGGTGAGGTATATGCATCTCCTCAGCACCTTTGGTTTTGAATAGTCTTTTCAGAGCATTTATAAGACAAGCATTCACATTTTGAATATATAATATTCAGAGGCAGAACTAAAATAGTTGTGACAAGCACTGAAAATGTTATATTCTAGTTTACTCTTTTCAATGGTATGCTCCATGCTCTTCAGTAGAATACCTAAACAGCTGCAGTCTTCTCCAAGGACAAGAACTCTCAAAGTCTTTTGAATACTTCTGTAAGGCTAAAGGTTTTTCTTCCCTCTATGAGAACTTTGAAAGATCTGGTAATTACCGTGTTTTGTTGAAGATTTTGTATTTTTAATATATTGCTTCTTTTCCACTTTGAGATATTAGTTGGTTACCTAAACACTTAGAGACTTCTGTTATGTTCATGCAAGCAGCACAAGGACAACTTTCCCCTACTAACAGCTGTCTTTTTGAGAGCCCATCTTGATCAATATGCATCAAAACAAAATCCGCGAATGGTTTGCTTTCCTCAAACCATCCAATATGTAAGCATGTCCTATCTGTAAATGACTGGCATTCATAGCTGATCATCTTTTGCTTCTTCGGTTCTTCCATTTCTCTTTACAAATTCTGGGGTGTCTTAATGTGCTTGTTTGAGCATCTCACAAGGAAAATGTAGAAAATCCCCAGATATGAAAGTTAAGGTTTTTGAAATCTGTAGATTTACTGTTAGATTTCCAAAGCCGAGTATAGACATTTAAGTAAACAGTGCTCAGTCTTAGAGGTGCTAGGTATTTATACTTTCTGTGGTTGTCAGTGAAGCAGGTGAACTTTTGAGATGCCTGAAAAGCAGACTACTTTAATTAATTATTTTAACCATGGATTTGAGGACCCAATGTTAAGTATAAGCATCAATACAAAAGACAGTAGTAAAAGAACACTCAATTGCCTGCTGTTATCTGGACTCCCCATCAAAATCAGTCCTGTGGATCCAAAAATAGAAGCATTATTTTTAAAACTTTCTAAAATGGCTCAGACCAATGTTGTGGTTCAGAACGAATGAAGTCCAATATTTTCCTTATTCTTCCCAGTATTTTTGTTGTTACTTTTATTGAATATTTGTGAGGTCCTTCCTTCTTTCATACTACCTTATTCTTCTTAGCACATGAATAATTTCATGACTTTGTAAAGACCTAGAGATGAATTAAATTTGAGATGAAAGGAAAAGAGATTAATAGTGAAAATGAAAAGGCTTTCTCCTTCTGTGACTTAAAAAAAGTGACTGAAATACTACAAATTCACTGTCAGTGCTTTTCTGAGAAGTATTTATGATCATAGATGTTTATAAGCCAACACATTTTTGTAAAAATCACTATGTGTTTAAGGGATAGTTTTATGCAAGTAAGGAACATATCCTTAATGACTCATCTTCAGGGTTTTTTTTTAGAACAGTGCCACAATATTTTAGTATAATTTATTAAAAATTTAATATGCTGTTAGCTCTGAAGTTGTAAATGAAGCATGTAGGAGGAAAGGGATTACTACTGTACAGCTTCTGAAACAGGGAATAATTATAGTCCTTCCAGAATAAGAAGGGGGTGGAAAAATACTGTGTAATAAGTTCTATATAGGTTTTCCTTTCAGTGACAGACTGATTCAGTTTTAAAAATTGCATATTTCTAAGCTCCTGCTGGATGTTTGCAACCAACCACGTGACTGGTCTGTGGAGAGAAGGAATGGTTATAGTCTTAGAGGGCTCATCCATGGTTCCAGATGGCTGTAGCTCTGAGAGTTTGCAATAGAATCGCTCCTGCATTGTCTAAGAGAGCAGCCTTGAGGTGATATATTTTCAAAAGGACACTGAGAAATTTGGAATTATTTTGTTATTTTGCTGGCTCCAGCTCTGTAAATTGGGGGGGTGGGTTTATTGTACCTACTATTCCTAACTGAAATTGGGAATTTTTTTTTTAAGTCTGTGTGCTGTTTTTAAAGACTGTGTCTATCCCAGGGAGCTTGGAGACAACCTGGCCAAAGACAAGAGAGGAAAAAAAAAGCGGGAGAAATGACCTGGCTTGTCAGAAAAGGCTCTGAAAAGGAAATATGTCTTCCCTGGCTCCTACATGAATGTCTTATTCACACTGGATCAGTGTTGCTTGCGCACCTCATCCTGATCCTTAGAAGATGATGGGGATCTATCAGGCTTCAATTCTCTTGAGCGCTAAGAAGTACTTCAAGGATAAGAAGTTCATATATATACCCTTTACAGCTTCCATCTATTTTGCTTTATATCTAAAACAGTTCAATTTGGATTCTCTATGCACTAAAAATTGACACTTATTTTGGTTTGGAACCCCTTTTTTTTTTATTTTCATCAGGTAAAGGATGAATAATGTCTTGTGCTTTTACAAATGCCGTAAGAATTTTGAAAATTTCTTATAACCAGTTATAATGTCATGAATAACTTTGTTCCAGTGAGAAAAAAAATCCAATCCTTTTAATTTGTCCTTCATAATTACTTATGACAGTGCCTCAAAGGAGCCAAGCTTGCTGGCTTTTGACCAGAGATAAGTCATAACTGCACTTTAAAGTGTAGATCTCTGAAGAGGCTGAACTTTAGTCTTCTTTAGAAAACATCTTTTAACCTGTGAATATCTATTGCTGGCTAGTTAAAACCAAACTCCTGAAGTGCCTTAAAGTGGTTAACCTCAGTATGTCAAGCACAGACAGACAAGTGATTTCTCTGAAACATGGTTTCCATATGTGGTCTATGTGAACCCTAGGATAATGTTTTCTCAGCAGCTGAATTTTTTTCCTGAACTGCACTAAGCAACTTCATAAGAAAAAGCTTTTACAGAGCAATATTATTTTTAAAGTTCAGTAGAATTAATAGACATTCTGCCAAACAAATCCCCTCTATGTGAAGCATAGGGGTGCTTTTTAACTTCAGATCCTTCCCTTATTTTGATAGGGTGGCAGGAAGATTATTAGGCAAACTGATGCTCCTTTTCTCTTTGACTATGAACCAGAGTATCCACAAACTGGCAGACACAACCAACGCTGCCAATCTGTGCAGCTGTCCTCATATCTATTTGTTCATCATATAGGAGGCTGAGAATCTTACACTTCCCAGCCAGTAATGGGTTGTTCTGCTACTACAGCTCAATTAGCACATTTTTCCTAATTATTTAATACTTGTACTATGACTTGAAAACATAACTAACTACAGATGTCAGTTATTGGTGTATGACACAGACTCTCCCATTCATTTTGTTATCATTATGCAGCAACTTGAAGGAAATATTGGCCAAAAGAAGAAATGAGAAGGGAAACAAAGCAATGGTTGGTGCCTTTGCACTGACAGAGGAAAGTGTCATCAAATAATCCATAGTTTCAGTGTTGGTAATATTCTACCAGCAGCAAATCTGTAAAGCCTCTTGAATGAAATGCTGAGCAACAAGGCAGCTGGGGAGACCTTATTTTGGCCTTTCAGTGCTTAAAATGGGGCTTAGAAAGGTAAGAACAAACTTTTTAGTAGAGCCAGTTGTGATAGGACAATGAGTAGTGGTTTTAATCTCAAAGCAGGTAGGTTCAGGTTAGATTTAAGGAATATGTTCCTCACAATGAGGGTGGTAAATCACTGGCACACGTTGCCCAGGGAGGTGATAGATGCCCTATCCCAGGGAACATTCAAGGTCAGGTTGGACAGCAACCTCATCTAATTGAAGATGTCCCTGACCACTGCAAGGCAATTGGACGAGATGACCTTTATAGGTCCTTTCAGTGCAAACTATTCTGTGATTCCTATGACCTTACCATGCAAATCTGAAGCTCTGTGTACCACTTTGCACTCTTAAGTCCTGAATTCCTGACACACTCAACATTTCCACTGAAGTAATAAGAAATCAAAAGTAAGATAGCCTACACTGTTAGAAGACAGATGTAGCAGGTTTGTATTGGCTGATAATAATAATATAGCAATAGAAAACTTTAACGAAAAAAAGATAAGTAAAAAAGGTAGGATTTTTCCCTCCATTGGTTCATATAGAAACATACCAACCCATAACAATTATGGTTAATGAGGGGAGAGGAAGGAAGGCTTAAAATTTTCAGCAAGCAGTAGTACCTTGGGTAAGGCATTTTACTGGAGGGGACCGGGGTTGGGAGCTGGCGCTGTTTCTGGATCTGCATTTCCGAGGCTCAGTTTCTCTTGGAGCAGCCACATCAACGTCCCTACAAACGTCCCTTGCCTACGAGATAAATCCTAACTCAGCAGTGGGGTCTTTTCCAGCCAGGTTCAAACCTGTAAGAGTTGCCCCGACAGCACACGAGCCCCGGTGTAAATGAGTGGTAAAACACCATCAGAATGTCAAACTGCTCGTAGCAAAGGGACCGTGCGGCAGCCACCTGTGATTTCACTGTGACGCCGTATTCCTGCCAACAGCTGCTGCTGTGCATTTAACCTTCCCAGCCCGGCCCTCCTAAATCCCGGGTTTCCCCTCTCCGCGCAATCACTGCTAATTCCTCCACCTCACCCCACCCCACCCCAGCCAGCCCCGGTAAGACCCTGCCCCCCGTGCCCTGACAGCCTCTCCCGCTGCCGCAGCCGCGGCTCCTCATTTACATTCGCCGCCTCTCCCGCTGCCGCCGCCGCTCCGCGCCCCCGCGGCGGGGCCGCCGCCGCCTCCCCCCGCCCTGCCGCAGACAGGGACCCTTCCCGGGGAGGCCGGGCCGGCGGGAGCCCCGCCCGCGCCGCCGGGGGAGCAGCGAGGAGCGGCGGTGAGTGCCCGGCAGGCAGCAGCAGCAGCGCCGCTCGCTCCGCAGCGCGGCGGAGGGCAGGGCAGAGCAGGGCAGCGGTAAGCGGCGGCAGCGGCCGCATCCTGCTTCCCGGGGCTCAGCCGCCGGGGCGGGGGCTGCGGGGCTCGGCTCGGCGGCACAAACCCCGGAGGAATGGGTGGGAGAGGGGGGAGGGATGGGGCTCCGCTTGCGAGACGCGTTTGCTTGGGTTTTCTCCTTGCTCTTATTTTATGAGATACGATCCGGAGTGGCAGCTGCCTGGTGGTTTGCGCTGGTAGTTTGAGGAGCGTTGCGTTGTAACTGTCCTTCTGCAGCATAGTGGGCTCGGTTGTAATGTGAATAAGCAGTTTCAGGGGCAGGCACGTAGTGAAAATCGCGTGTGGGTTATTTCCACTCTTTTCGAATGGGTGGGAGCTGCGGGGAGAGGTGACATTAGTATCTATCACCGCATAAAAAGCATCATATCGCTGGCAGAAGGCAGGATTTTTATGGTTTTGCTTTTGAAGCAGGAACTACAAGGTGCTTGTCACGACCAGCTTTGCCGAGATGTGTATTGGTAATGTACAGCCAAAGGCACGAGACTGCTCCATATCATAATGAACTGGGAGCCTGTGGCTGGCATGTTGTGTTTAAAGTAGAACACTGCATGTTAGACAGTATCCTTTTTTTAAACATGTCTTGAAGCGTAACCACTGAAGAAGCCTGTTGTAGTACTGTGATAGGCAGTACCTTTTATCTAGGCAGTTTACAAGAGATAGCCTTCATAGATTTCTCTCAAATAGTAGGAGGGGCCAGATGACTGTTTCGGGAAAATATTTTAAAGCACAGATTGAATAGATGGGTTGTAACAGAGATAAAACAACTATGGATAAGTAATTAAGGATTGAACTTACTTAAACGGGAAAAATTGGAAAGGAAACTGAACTATGCTATGAATAAATGGCCATGCTTATGCAGCAGAACTACAAAATATACACTGTATCAGAGAAATTCACCTCTCAACTGCAGAAAGCAGTCAGGCATTCAAGGTCTGTGGAGGGAGTCCTTTATATGGAGAGGCTGCTGTGGAAAAAGCTGCTAATTAAAGCAAGTAGGATCGGTTCCTCTTTATCCTATTGACAATTTAATGTTTAAAAATGACCCCTTGACTGCCTCGAGAGGTAAATCAGCAATGGGAATGTGCTTCTGATGAATGAGGGTGTCATTTTACAGATGGCCTTTTCTTTTGGGGGGGCAGGAGAGGGGAAGGTGTTCAAATTAGTAGATTAAGGAATACAATGCAAAAGAAACATTTTTTTTTAAAGCTATCATTTTCTCCTAATGCTTTGCAGCACTGCCTCTGGAAGGCAGATGCAACTGTTAAAATCTATATTAAGTTCTAACTCTTACATTTGCAGAGTGATTTTTTTAACCAAATAAATTGCAGGTATAGTTAACAGTGTAGTAATAGTCGCACTACCTGTATCTGAAGATATTCTGGTGACTTAAAAACTCCATTATTAGACCAAAATCTACACATGCAAGCAATTGGCTATTACCTACTGTGCTGTTGTCCCAGAGTGACCTATTCCCCTCCAGTTTCTGTGTCTGGCTTACTGTAAATCATAATCATAAAGTAATCTTTGATGCAGATGCAGTGAAATTATGCTAAATTTCTTACCAGCTATTCTGATTGTGGTGGACCATGCTAATCAACTGTGTGAACACCAGGTATGCCTTTAAAAAAAATAATTGTTGCTTTGAGGATTTGAAAACTGCAGAAACACCTTTAATCCTATTAGAACTGATGGAATTTGCTCTACTCTTGTAAACTGATGTTCTCTAGACTAATGCCAGGTATGGAATAGTTTGAACTTTAGTCTTTCTGCTGGAGAGATTAAAGAAAGAGGGAAGGCAATTACAAGTGTTACAATGGTAGAGATGCAGTTATGGGATTGTGCCCAGGATCTGCAGTTACAGCAGCATAATGCAGAATAAAATAAAACTCAAGCTTATTATTGACAAAGTCTTTTATTTCTACTAATAAAACTGGTGTGCCAATATAATGCTGAAATATCTGCAATAATGTGCATATATTAAAGATATTTTATGTATTGACACTGCCTTTAAAAGTTTGAAAACACTCGGCAGCCTTTCCTCTCCTGGCAACAGGAGGCAATATTCCTAAGTGCTTTTGCTGAAGCATCTGCTCTGGTGCTGCCTTCCATTGGAGATTTGGCCTTAACAGATAAGATGAATCAGCACAGATTACATTTCTTCAAAGCCTGAAGCTCCCCATATCAAGAGTTCAGCTAAGCTGAATCCCTCAGTGGCCATGCAACAGACTTAAGTTGCATCAACAACACCCAACCAACTCATGCTCCAGTCTAGCTCATTGGATTATAAGTAGACCAGAGGTTTTGGCCGTGCTGTAAATTGGTTTAATCAACTACCAAGTAAATAGAGACAATTAATATACACATAAATTCTAGTGTATGTATTTGCAAATTATTTATTTTTGTCAGAGTTAGTGGATCTATGTAAAAACTTTCCCTGAATTGTTTCATGACATCCTTGTTTGTGTAAAATATGAGCTGGTACTCCTGGCTCTATTAACTAAATAACTAAATAAATTAATAATCAACAAATGGTTTTTTAATGGATAGTTACTAAGTTTTTGCATCCAAACCTCAGCTAGAGGAGGAGAAGCACAACTGAAGACAATATGATCTGTCTACAACAGATCTCCTTTGAGTGATAGAGCACAATTTTATGACTGTGGTGCTGAAGACGTTAAAGTTAAAATCAATAGAAAATTAAAATGAACCAAAAACTATCACGTTATTATCTGAAGTATTCCAGGGAAATCACTAGACAACGCAATTACTGTGGGGTAACTGCAGATTACTCATTTGGAGGCACATGCTGGCTACAGTAAACATACAAAATAGGAAGAATCAAAGTCTCTGTTAATTTTCTAACTTAATATCTGCAAAAAGAAAACTTCTTGTCTGACTGAAGACTGAGTTATTCTTCAAAAGAAACAAGAGTGAGCCCAGGTTGTAATTTTGGACCTACTTTGTAGTTGGTTGTAAATAAAGCTTCTCAAACTGAGTTTGAGATACTAGAACTCAGAATGTTGATGTTTGAGGCGTTCCAAATGGATCATTAATGATCAGAATGTGGTAACTGTTGCAATAAGGAACAATGGGTGTAGGAAAGTGTGACCCATCTGTTGCTCCTGACTGATGGAGGAAATGGATTATGCAGAACACTTAGCCACCTCTTTGAGCAAGAATGTGATGCATCTGTGCTTGTTGCTGGATAATCCTTGCCACTGATGACGATATATGTAATTCATAGGTAAAGCATTCACTGTGACCTTTGCTGGTAGCATCCCCTGAAAGAAGAGTATGAGCTGGCACAATTGCCAGCTTTCCTTTGTAAAGCTCTCTGGAGCACTGGGTAAGGGTCTGACTTGTTCTTTATTATGGTGATGAATGCTCTATGCTCTCACATCATTCTTTCTGCATCAAAAAGCAGGTTTTATCCAGTGTTCTAGGAGGCTGAGGAAAAGATTTGCTAACTAAAATTGCCTTGGCAGTCACCATTTGGGAGCGTGATATAAAGGGCATGATATAATTTAATGCCACAAGTGGGCAATGCATTAAAT
Source organism: Manacus candei (assembly GCF_025592945.1). Taxonomy (NCBI): domain Eukaryota; kingdom Metazoa; phylum Chordata; class Aves; order Passeriformes; family Pipridae; genus Manacus; species Manacus candei. Next base: position 2,807,626 of record NW_026138074.1, on the reverse strand, counting down.
GCTGAAAGTAGAAGTACTGATCTTTCTGCAAGCAACAGTGACCACTGGAGCTTTTCTTCTAAGAAGAAAGGATCATCTCTACCATCTAAATGAATTTTCAAAGTAATTTTTTTGTCAGTCCATTCCATCCATGAAGTATGGAGACTTCAATTGAAATTCTTGTACCACTGTTCAGGGTAAGGTTTTTAACTTACCCAGATCAGTAACATACTATAGTCAACTTGTTTAAAAAAAAAAGTTAATTAGGGAACAGGGCTTTGTGTACAGGCTCATAAAATGGCTGAAGTTGCAGGGACCTCTGGAGGTTGTGTGGTTCAACCCTCTGCACAAAGCACCTAGAGCAGGTTGCACAGGACTGCGTGCAGCTGAGTTTTGAAATATCTCCAGTCTCCAGGGTTGGAGACTCCACTGCCTCTTTGGATCACCTTTAGCTGTGTTGGACCAATCTCACGGTGAGAGTTTTCTTCTGTTTAAATGGAATTGCTTTTATTTTTGTTTGTGCCTGTTTCGTCTTGTTCTTTCAGTGAGCCCCTGAGAAGAGCCTGGCTTCACCTTCTTTACTGTCCCTTCTTTGTCACATGGGCATGCTTCTTGTCTATGGTCAACTTGTCCACTGAGGGCCCCAGGTCTTCCTCTGCAAAGCTGTTTTGCCACCAGTTGGCCTCCAACCTCTACTGGTACAAAAGGAGAGGGAGGGCTAAAGAAAGATGAGAAGAAGAGAAGATGACAAAGGGAAAAGGGTAGGAGATGTGGTGAGGGGTAGGTGGGTGGGAGCGTGCAGAGGAATGCAGGCATCTGGAGACATCATGCTGGTTGCAACAGGCTGGTTTACCTCAGCCTCATTACACTGCTATTGAGGGAAGACCACATATCAATCCACAAGTGCTCCTGTGCCTGGTAGTTTAGGCAGGATTTAATGCATCCTATAAACAGTGACATTAATACAAATCAAAAAGGGAATGTGAGTTTCTTCTCTGAGATATATGTGCTTCCAGGGCAGCAAGGACGTTTTCAACCGTCTTTGCAACGACATAAGTTCTGGGCAGTTTTGGTATGATTTAGTAAAAGATTTGCCTGGGCAGCTCACTCTGCCTTATTAAGTGCTGTCTATTAAGTCAGACTTTTCCAGGAAGGACTTTTAAGTAAAGCATCACAATGCATTAAAGGAACAAGCATAGTTTTATGACAAGACAGTAGTACAATATGTTAGTTGTGGAAGACAAGGGGGAATCTGTGGTGAAAGAAGCCTTCTGTGGTCGCTTAAAGGATCACGTGGCATTCCTATTGTAATCCAGTGGTAATTCTCTAGAACAGATGATGCAGGACTACATTTAGAAGTCCTTTATGATGGTCCTAAAATGAGATAAGATTAATTCCAGTGTTCCATAACACACATATGCATGTACATTTGAGAATATAACTCCTTATGTTTGGAAATCACACAGGTGTATTGGGAATCTTTCATAGTTGAGAAGTAGTTGCAGCTATATCCTTATCATTGGTCCATCTCCACATCCACTGTAAATAGGTCACTCAAAGTCAATGGAACAGTACCTGTCTACCCGCTGTACTTTTGTTTTCTCTACATAAAATACAGTTTTCCTTTTGAAAGACTTCAGAGCTATGATCCATGTGATCCGTGCTAAGATGTTAAAGCCATGGTTTATAGCATATTGTGCAACTTCAGATTACAGAGGTAGAGGTAGAATACTCTCTGTATACAAGCACACACTGAAAAACTAAGATAAGCTTTTCACACGGTAAGATTTTAGAAGGTAGAGCTAAGTGGAGCTGAAAGCAATGCAACCACTTTTAAATATTGATAATGTTCCTTTACTTGGTTTTAGCATTTTATACCAATGTAGATTAACAGTGTAACTGATCGGGACAGTAACTAATCATGATGTTATCTCTCTAACAACTCCCCTTGCTTCAGTTTCTGAGTAAATGGTTAAAGGTGTATCATGTAATCAGACACTTGAAGGCACTCAAGCAGTTTGGTTAGTTAATCTGTACTTTTTGTAGTTCATATAATGTCATCATTATGTGGGAAAGCACTGTGAGATAATGAGAATATTATATACAAAGGAATAGAACTAGTATACATCCAAAGTGTGAATACAAACTAGTATTGTAGCATTCTATTTATAGTGGTGGATTCAAGGGGATCTCCATTTCTGTTTCTATTAGCATTTGAGCAGAGACTCTGCACCATGAAGGTAATTAATCTCAGTAATCAACCAGGAAAAAAACCCCAGTTTTAGATGTCTTTTCACTCTTCATCTTGCTTACTGCTGTTGGCTAATTCCTCATTGTTATTTGATGTAGACTGCCTTGTATCCATCCCTGCAGTCACATAAATGATATGAGTGCATACAGAGAGTCCTGATTCCATAGGAATTTTGCACAACCCAGGCATGGTATTGCAATTGTAATATACAGTGTTATCACCATGCAAACTACTTCCCTGTGCCAGTCTCTGCATGTTCCACTATCTGGAAGGAAGAGAGTTAGTCCTAATTAGAGAGGTCCAAAACCATGGATTGAATAAAAATATAGCCTGGAAATGTTCAGATTACCTGCATAGTGTGGCATTGTCAATATTGTTTCCTAGCAGTTTGTGTTGTGGTGCTTAATTTGGAAGAGTGTATGTTGTATTTTTTCCCATGTTAAACCATGACTCTCATTTTATCCAGTACTTCTGAATGACAAATCTTTTACTTTGCATAAATCAAGTCCTGACACTTGTTGGAAGTAAAAGAGGAGCCTGCATAATGTCGGGTTTTATTTGGAGATTGAGTCAAGGACTGCAGGTTAATTGTGCATGACCTTTCACATCTGAGATATGTCTGCATGGAGGAGGAGGCACAGGTCCCTTGAAACATCTCCCGGGATCAAGGCTTTTTCTAGCTCCATGGGGAGTTTCAGGTTTAAATAGCAATTAAATCAGATGTAGCCAGTGTGCCATCAGTGTGTGACGTGCCAGCTCTGCCGTGCGGTGTCTTTGTGTCCATCCTTTATGGCAGGGATTTACACCAGGATGTAAGCCTACAAGTGGTTAATGTAGTGTAAAGTGTTATCACTGTTGATTTTCAGGCATTCCGGCTGAAGCGAGTTAATTTTCAATTTTCCATGGTAAAAAAAGAGAGGCAGGGAGCAGCCTACACAAGATGTTTGTGCTGCAAACTGCATATACACAAAGCTATATTAACCTTTGAAATACTCGTAAACAATTTCTGTGGAGAGCAGGGGCAACTTTTAAGCAGCAGGAGCCCAAATGTGGAAAGCAGCATATGTGCATCCCATTTTCTGTGCCGTGGTGCTGGAGCCAGTGCTGTCGGGTGAAGTCTCATAATGAAGCAGTTGTTTGAGCAGTTGAGTTCAGCTCAGCAAAGCAGCTCTTGAACTAATGTGGACTGCCTGTCTGCCAGTAAACAGATAATTACACACCATTGTTTAATGGAACTTTCATGAAAACTGAAATATGTTTTTGTAAAATCCACCATGAAAATGTGTTCTGCTTGTGGACCTTGCCTATAGAGTTCAGGGTATTGGGGGTGGGGAGGGGTATCTGTCACGTACAGAGGTAATGCTCTATCTGCTGTACAGTCTGCAGTGGGGAGTCAAACATACCCTGAGATTGGCTCAGTTGGTTAGAGCATCATGCTAATAATTCCAAGGTCGTGGATTTGGTCCCTGGATGTCTGTTCACTTAAGAGTTGGACTCGACCCTAGTGGGTCCCTTCCGACTCAGAACATTCTGTGATATATAAGTGACTCCCTCATAGCTTCCACAGAGGAAAACTCTTTTACTTAAGCAGAGGACCTGTTGTTTGGTTTTCAAAGGTCCTTTTGATTTGGATGACCAAATTTAGATACCTGGAAGGCACTGCAGCTATAGATACACTTGAGGAATCTCATTGTGCTTCCCGGAATAGTTCTAAAAAAAATAAGAATTTCTCTGACTGACTTTTCTTACTGTCCCACTAATTTACTCTGGTCCTGAAAACCTTTTAACAGTGACCAAAGTCACTTTTTTGGAAGGTTTTTTTCTTTTATGTTACCTTAATTGCTGAACATAAATCTTGGCCACTCTGTCAACCTCTAGTTTCTCAGATTTGTAGCATTCCTATTCCTGAACTAGGATTTAAATTTAGTTTAGTCTCTTGCCACAAGAATCAACCTTTAACAGATAAATTGACAAAGAAATTGACAATTAAGAGATGCAAGTTATGCCATGCTTTTTTGTTAAGTGTTTGAATTTCACGAAATAGGAGCATGTTGTCAAATATATAAGATATACACACATGGAATGTGATAGTCTGAAAAGTCTACAAAGAGATTCTAAAGAGTCTTCTACTTATACTCCCAAAAATCAATAATCTGCAGAAACAATGTGGTCTGTAATCCATTACACTGAAAGCTCTGGAGAGCAATAGGAGCCACATGGAACAGAGCCATATGTATTTAAATTGAATGCCTTATAAAATTAGATGAATAAATGTCTTGGAATAACACACACACTTTTGTAAATATACAGGTTGCACCAGGCTGGCACGTTAAAAATAAGAAAACAAGAAGCTGGAAGAGTTGCTATTACCAGGAAGATCTGAACCAATGGACTGTATGGATATAGATATGTTTGAAGGCATCTGCTCTTCCCGTTACAAGGTAAGGCACAAAAGGATTTCTCTGCTCGTTTGCTTCTCTTCAGTGCAGTGCAGCTCTCTTTTGTGGCACTGCCCAAGTTGGTGATGGAGGTGTTCTCCAAAGCTTGTTCAGTCTAACTGTGGCCAGTTATTAATTACAGTGTATAAATGGATGATATGCACACCTCAAAAGGCCTCAGATTCCAAAAGCAAATGATAAATGTGGATCCTTGGAGCCTGTAAAATTCAACATTTTGTTAAGTGAAGTATCTGTTTAGATAGCTCTACAGGTTGTCTATTTTTAGTATGTGCTAATAGAAGACCTTCCAACTCACCTAAGATGTCTTTTTTTTTTTAATATGCTTGTTAATTGCCGTACATTGAAGTAGACTTGAAACCTGTATTTAATGTGACAGCTAGTCACGAGAAAAAGTCTCTAAACTGGATATCAGAAATTATCTCTAACTGGAGATGCAAGTTATGCCATTTTCTTTGTACAGTTTTAGTGTTCTTTCACTTTCAGGATTGTTATATGGTTTGTTTACAAAATGTGCTGCATTTTCCTTTTTTTTTCTGTCAGTAAAAATAATTACTTTTTGGTTTAAGCTGTAAGATGGTGGAGATCTTAATACATTTTCTGGGCATCTTTTACCTGATGGCTGGGTATACTGTCACTTGTTCTGAATGTTTCTTTTACTGAGTTGTTTTCAGGGAAGGTACAAAACAGATTTTCAAGAAGTTACTTGAAACTGTAGAAATACTTGAGAAATACATGAACTGATTTTAAAGTAAAATTTCTCATTTTCAAGATGATGTAGTTCTGCATGGCTGGGGAATGGCTATGTGGGACTTCTTTGTATTTTTTAATAATTCTGATCAACGCAAGTTTGCTACAGAGCAAATGCAAAAACATACCAGCTCTATGTTACCCAGAGGCTCAAATCAGGCAGCTGTGCAGTTGCAAAAAGAGGCTGTTACAACTGGAACTTAACTGGTGTCTGCTTTAACCCAGAGAAGCTAAAGAGAGGACTTCCAGCTGAAGTCAGCATGACACTTCATTCCTCCATTTTCACCAGTCAGTGAAAATGATAAGGAAACAATCTTGTACAAGTGCACTACCGTTGCTTCTATTCTGAATGGGAATGCTGACCACCAGTGTTATCAGTCTGCCATTTTCACAAGCATGAGACAACCACTCTTATTCTTCTTTTGTGGAAGAAATAAAATGAAGAGATCCTAAGCTGGGGAATGTAACAGACCATGGCACTGCAGAAATAGAAAGGACTCCCTGGTATGCTGAAATAGCAGGAATGAAATGTGTGAAGTATTCAGAAAATACAAAGATAAGCAATAGCAAATACAACTTACTAGGAAAAACACGTTCAAACCCTTGAGTACTTGGAACATTCCAGTAATTTTCCATAATTGTTGTTATGAAGGAATGTACATAGAATCTGTATTGCCACCAGTTATGGCCAGCTTCCACAAGTGTAAGTACCTACCTGGTCTGTGCTTTCTTGTTTGAACACTTTTAAGAAAGGTGTTTACCGGGGGGAGGGGAATGCCAGCTTTGGTTCTGCATATGTGAGATCACAATACCTTTTCCTGCTGCCACCTTGCCTCCTTTAATCACATCCTCCTCTGAACTGGAGCTTCTGAGTTTGTGCTTCTTGGCCTGGCAGGGAGCCCAGCCTTGGACCAGGGCCTCTGGCTGTTGCGTGGCAAGTAATCCTTCCAAATAGGATTTGCATTCTTGCAGCAGCCATTCTGGGGATAGAGAATGAATACATGGAGGCAAATTCTGCTTACACAGACATAGCTCAAGCCCAGCCATTCAGAACACAAGTTGATGACAGACAGAGTTGCACAAAAATTGAGTACTTTCTGAAAAGAACTGGTACTAGTGGCTAAGAAAAATGTTCAGGGTCAGAGTGTTCTGCAGTGTCTTAGTTAACTGGATTTATAGGCACTGCTTCACAGCAGAAATGTTGTTAGAGCCCCAGAGTTGCTTTGTTAGTTTTCATTTGCCAAAGGCTTTTGTCCCTGCGGAGTTGCTGTGTGGAAATTTGAGCTTGCAACCCAGCTACTTCTGTGTATGGTCTTGGTCTTCATTTAAAACTTCATTGCTCTTTCAGTGTAGTGCTGTCTCTGCTTTAAAGCACCTGAGATGGTCTACTATAGTGACTCTTGTATTTGGGATGGTAGCCTGAGACTGCAGGGTAGCATAAATAACTGGAGGTAATAGTGGCTTAAATCAAAGCCAGACTCTGAATCACTGAGCTTTTATATTGCGTTTTATTTATGGGTATGATTCTTGATAGCCTTCTGGGTGTGTTTACCTTTCTGTGGCTGAGAAATGATTGAAACACCAAACAAAGCTTAGGAAGTGAAGGAACAAGCTACCTTCTGGTTTATACCCAACACAGTTATTCTGATATTAACAGAAGCTATGTGAGTTTCAGTTAATATTTTTCAGCAATCTGAGTTTTAAATGAAAGCCTTAAGAAGAAGCACCTGAAGACCTCTGGGAAATCATGGATTAGAAAAGTTCAAAACTGAATAAAAATTTCCTTCAACTTATCCAAATGTTTTTTAGCTCATGTTTAGTTGTATGTGGGGTTTTTGGTTTTTGTTTTTGTTTTTGTTTTTTTTTTTCTTTTTCTTTTTCTTACTTTCACTGCAGAACATAGGGATGTGTTTTTTTTGCTTTTTCCTGTATTGAAGCACTGGTAATTTATAATTGAAACATTTATTTTCAAGCTGAAATCAAAATGAGTTGATTTTGCTAGAAGTTCACAGTTCAGTGGAAGATTTCCTTATAGATAAGTAAATAAATTTATTTTGCTTATGACTTAGTTCTGTCTTTCTCATAACTGGTGCATTATTCACTTTTCTAGTAGTGCTAAGGGACCCCAGGCCTTGATGAGGCCTCAGTTGTGCGATGTACTGTGCTGGGTCCCCACATAAATTGCAAATGCATCCTTCTGCAAAGAACATATGATCAAAGAGGCAAAAAAGATTAGATGGGTATGACCCAGTGGCACAGGGACAGTGAGACATTTTTCATCAGCATGGGTAAGCAGCAGCTTCAAGAACCTGCAGGCAGCCATTTACATACACAACTCTACAGCCTTGAGGTGACTGGGTGCTGAGGTGGTAGAGAATCAAAGCGTTTCATCCATGCAAGTGGGGAAGGATCTGAAGAATTGCCCATCCCATCACTATAGTACTCCTTCTACACTGTTTTGATTTGAATAAGAGCAGTTTGATTTAAATCCACTTGGAAGTGAGAGCAGCTTCTTGGCAGTGGGGGGAAGCCTTTTCCTTTTGGAAGTGAATGTGACGCACAGCTCGCCTGTCCTGCTGTGTAATTTGTCCTGACATTTGCTGGCACAGTAAGTTCTTACTAACTGCAGTGACACTTGCCCTGTGTGACATAATTCGGAAGACTTTTTTATAATACTTCCACTTGAACTGAAAGCAGCCAAACTGTCTTTTCTAATTTCAGCTCTCTTGATCCCTTGTCCCCGATGATAAGTTCTGCTTTGCAGTGTTTCCCAGCAGTGCCTGAGACAGCAGCTAGCAATCCAAGGTTTCTCCCCTGTCGCTACTCAAGAGCATGCTAGAAGTCATTGATCCTTTATGAGCTAAATCCTGAAGGAGTTAGCTTCAGAAGTTAGCCCTCCTAAAGCAGACATTAAGATATAGAAGTAACAACAGAGCCACCTAGTAATAAGATGTTTGTTCTTGCCTCTATTTATTACTACTAACATTGGATGCTAGTCACAGAAGATTATATTCAAAACCCATCAAAAGGAAAAGGTTATGAAGCAAGATCAGAGTCTAAACAATCAAAAAGAATGCATTTCTTCTAGTTTTGATGTGGGAATTTTTACAACTTTATTTTTAATTTGTTTCTGCAAGGAGAGTATTCAGTATTCATCAGTAAAGAATACCTAAACACTTGTTGCTACTTAGTCATCTATTCAAGCAGCATGTGAGATGTGGCAATTATTTCTTGATGACTAGATGAAAAATACAGTTGTTTTGATAACATTTCATTCACATTGATGCCACTGAATGTGCATAATTCACTCCACTTGATGATTTGGCCCTGACAAATTTGATTACTAACAGAAAACAATAACATATCTTTTGGGGTGGTAGGAGACTACCATGTATAGAGGGGGTGAAAAGTTCTGTGGGTGCAGTTAATTGCTGTCAAGTGTGGTAGGGAATTCACCAGTAAGTGGAGGAAGTTTGGGAGTATGACCTCTTGTTCAATATCTAGTATGAAAGTAAATTGGTATACTGTGTAAAATTAGAGTGGGAAATCTGATAAAAGGATAAACTTGCTATGATACTCATCTAAGAGGGTCCATCAGTACTGGCAAAAAGAAAGAAGCAGGAACCTGGTCATGCAGGATGTGTAGTGCTTCCTCTGGTTTCTCATCAAACATAGAAATGAAAACTGGGATACTTTTAGGTGTCTACTTGTTTAGCCTCAGGGTCATCACAACCCATAAGGAGCCTTAGTTTTGAGGACAACCTCGTATCAGCTATGTGGGGTGGGGAAATGCCCTTATCCCACCACCTCCCCCCTCCCCCTCATACAGATGGCCACTGAGATTAGCCCAGGATCACGCAAAGCAGAGATCTAAATTCCACTTCTAAAACTAAGCACCAGACCTGGCTATTCACTCAATGCTCTTACATCCGTGGGCTGATCTTTCTGCAGAATGAGTGGGCCTATCCTCAGTTAGAATAAGGATCAGTCTGTTAAATTTCAGCTGTGCATTTCTAGGTCATATTTAAAGTGAGTAAAAAGGTCACACTTGAGTTCAACTATTTGCTCTTCAGGAAGAGAACCAAAAATAGTAAATGGAATACAGAGAACTACAGAAATTCAAGGGAGACTCAGTTTTGGAATTCAGCTTCTTACAAGAAGGAGGCCAAACTGAACTTTTAAACTAATCTGTCTGCAAAGGTGAGGTTGCAGCTGAGACAGCATCATTTTGTTGTGCTAAAGAGGTCCCTGTAAATGAAGATCCTCATACAGGAAGTTAAGTCAGTACAGAAAATGTATACAATATGAATGGTGTACTTGTTTTTGTATCTGTGGTATTAATTACATGTTAAATTACTAAAAGTGGATTTTTAAAGCTCTACTGGTGATATAACCTTTTTTGTTTCTGGTTTTGTTGGGGTCTTTTTGTTTTTTTGGGTTTTTTTCTACTTACATGCATGTGCTAATTGCTTAGATTTAGTTAGTTGTAAAACTGCTTAAGAGCCAGCCTTTGTAAAAGCAAATGCAAAGTAACATTCTTTTAAAAAAACTGTCATTCGGCATTTAGCAGCAGTTCAGCAGTTCTGCCTTTTGTGCTGAATCTTTTTTTTCCCACACAATTCTCCAGAAGAACTTTCAAAGTTAAGAATGACTTCAGAGTCACCTTGATCTATTCTTCTTTCTGATTTGGTCTGTTAGCTGCTCTTGTGATAAAGATAACTGTTCACCAAAAATGGTGAAATGTAAAATCTTATTCTCAGAGTTTTTCTTTAAATTGAAGGGTGTTTTACCTTTCACAATAGATATTTTAATTTGCAGTTGTTGCTTTCCCTTTTGAGATGCCTTCTTCATGCCTTTGAGAAGAATCTCTCAACATGATGTTGTCTTAGTCAGACATTGTTTACTTTATTTCCTGACTCTACCATAAAACCTAATAGCTTTCAGAATGGAAGTTGTCAGGTACCAAGTGGCAGGAACCCTCACACTATTATTCTACACTTTTTTTGGCAATTTAATAATACTGTATTCTTCAGTTTTCTGTTTCTTAGTAGTAATTGACATCTTTCTTCATCTTTCATGAAGGTAGGACCTTGATATTCCCCTTTTGGAGAGTGTGACATCTTCCATTCTTCCCCTTAGGCTCTTGAAATTCTTCCTTCATCTTATTGCACCTTTCCAGGTTAATTTTAGTTGTCTGCTTACGGGTGATCAGTCTTGTTATCCAGCTTTACACTAAGTGGGATCTTCTTTGTGTTTCCCTCCTGGGACTGTCTCATCCTTGAACTTTTGCTCTGTGGAAAAGTAGAAATATTCTGCTTCTCAGCCACACCAAAAAATCAAACACATTTTCATGCTAGTAGGTAGCTTTTGTTTGTCTTATCTAATTTCATATCAAATAGATTTACATGGTGTCTCAACTTGCAAGGAAATCATGCTAGCATGCCTATAATCTTGTGCTAAACTTATTAGGCATCATCCCTCACTCTTGCAGCATCAATTATGTGTATATATATGAAAATCATGCTTTGTGCTCTTCACACACTCGTGTATAACTTTCCAATGAATTTCCATTGGGTATCTCCTAAGAGTTTCCAGTCTTGTTCCATGCAGATTCTTTGCTAATTTAAAGTGTCTGCTCCCATGATTCAAGTTGAAGGACACTTGACTTTCAGACTTGGAGGAGTGAAGGAAATTCAGAACTTGTTAAAGAAATTTTGGCAAGAAATAGAGGTGGTAATTTTCAATAACTCATACAACAATAGGTTAAGAAATCCTAACGCCTGATTTCTCTCTGATATAAGTGATACCACATATTTTAAAGTAACCTCAGAAATAAAAGACCAAAATAGAGGAGTGATATACTACGCATATGGTAGATCAGAGCAAAGCAGTCCTAATGAAATAGCCCTTCTTTCTCCCTTCACATAAGCAACTGCTGAGAAAGAAGTGTTGTGATTTTCTCCTGCACAAGTAGAAAAAGCACAGGAAGGTGACGTGATGAAACCTGTAAGGGACATGCTCCTTAAAAAATTCCCTAGTGTATGAAGACTCTCTATGCTGATCAGAAAAACTGTCCAGGTATAGAAGAAGCCATTATACCTATTTTCCTGAAGATCTTTCCCCTCAAAACTGCAAAAAATAAGGTGTGCCTCTGTTTCAGTGGAGCAAAGAGAAATGTGGGAAAATGTGTTTTAAATAAATATAATTTGTATATAAATTCGTGTTTGTATCAAAGATCCATTGTAATTCTTCATAGTGAAAGGAATAACTGCAGATGAAGAGAATGGTTCTGCTGCTTCTGTCAAGTTTCCTGTGTAGCAAACTAGTAAATGAACAAATTTAAAAAGCTCTTAGAATCTTAAAAAACCTAAACACAGATTGTTGCTCAGTGTAATTATTGGAAGGGCTAGACAGCTAGGCTTCACTGATTTAAGGCTACTATTAGAACCTATCCCCATATGTATAAAATACAATAATTTTAGACAAAATGGTGTATTTACCATGGAATGTGTGGTGTTGCAGCCCAGAGATATGTTTGGGAAATGTTTTGAGATTTGTAGATGAAAATTGTTATATAGGAAATATGCAAACTATTAGAATTTGAAAGGGGTAAAGGTTTATATCTACCATTGAATAATTGGCTACTTCCCAAAATATGTGTTTAGTTTTCAAGAACCATAGTGTACAGAGTTAGAATTAGGTTTGGATACTAGGCTGCCAGCAGTGACTTTATCTTACATTTTAGGTATCTGCAACTAATAGTACAAAACCAGTCTAGCACTCAGTCTGATAGCACAGCCGTTGAGGGTTGGTGCCGAGGCGGGAGCTTGGGAGAAAGAGCTGGGGAAGGTGTTGAGGGGGTGGGAAGATTTTCACGCTCTGCACAAGTAACATAAGCTCTGTGTTCAATCTAATATCCTGAAATCTGACATGGATAGCTATCCTCGGGGGATATTCATAGGCTAGTTGTAAGTTTTTATGTGAGGAGAGAATTCACTGAAACATTGCAGGATGGTAGCTGTGAAAATTTTTCCACAGACTTTTTTCAATGCTTTTTATCTCCAGTTTAACCTCATGTTGTGCTGAATTGCCTTAATTTTCCCTGTCTCATATGAAATACATTAGTTGGTTGTGACAAATACTCAGATCTATTGCAACAATGGGATCATTCGCTGTTTTTCTTCAAAATTCCGCTATTAGTGCTCTGCAGCTGTGGCATGCTACCTTGAGGTGATGTAGTGACCTAGTCTCAGGCTTTCAAAGTGTTTTGTGTTCATTAATTAAACTTCACAATACCCTTCTGAGGCACTATCTGACTTGTGTTAGGCAGCGCTCTGTGAGTAGTTATACTGTAATTAGTACAGCTGTTTATGAGTGGAAGTATGGTGTTGGGTAAAATCATGGAAGCTAGCTCTGTCAGATGTCATATATCCTCCTCCCAAGTTCTTAATACTATGATAACAGGAATGCCAGAAGTAGAAATCATGGGTCTCAGCTCCTGGGAGAGTGATTTCATCGCTGGGCAGGGTTTCCTTCCTTAGGACCTTCTGTGTATTTGCCTTAACCCACCTTCTTTCTACCTTAGTTGCAGAGAAACAGTCTGGCACTAAATCAAATTTTAAGTGAAGGGTAGTTCCAATTATACATCTCTTCCATAGGGCACTGGTACTGTCTTTCTTCTTAAGTTAGATATACAAGGAATCAGACTGAACTACTTGCTGTGTAATTGACAGTGCATGAAAATTGACAACATTCAGGCACCTTTTTTGAATAGAATGCCCTTACTGATGTGCAAGCCAATTTAGTTCTGTTGGTTTAGTTTGTTGAAAAGCAACCAAAACATAACCACCATTTTTTGTTTCTCTCATATCCCTGTGTCACAACCCCCAATTTAAAAGCTAAGATTCTCATTCTTTAGAGAGGCTCCACCTTAATATTATTTGTATTATCATGTGAAGTATAATAATTTTTGCATTATAACTGCTGCAAAACTTGCAAAATGTGATCACCAAAGGACTGCTAAAGCTGATTTCTTATCGCTGGAGCTTACCATCTGTAGCTGACAGCTGGATATACATGTAACTTGATAAAGGTCAGAAGTAATCCACCGCTTCGCATTCTGGCACTGCAGACCCTTTCTAAATACAGTAACTAGCTGCAGAGGTAGGTTCTGTTCAGATCTCCATCATACAGTGTGATGAGAAAAGTAGCTAATGAAAGCTTAGTTTTTTTTGTTTTGAGAGGGCTTGCCTTCTGATTTGCTGCAACATCGCCATCATCCAAAGTAACATGCTGATTACTCCAAAATAACACACTGACCACAAATATTGTTCAGTAACAGAAAAATTAACTGATACAATACTGCTGTGTGGGTAGGGGCAAGAACTGTCACAGAGATACAGGATCTATGCGTGTTTGTTCATTGGTTTTTGGGACCTGTCCTATAGCTGAATTTATTTGCCCTGTTTGCTTCCGTATTTTGAAGCGTGGTTTATTTATTTTTAAGTTGCCATTTGTTTGGGGCTTTGTTTGTGTTTTTTTGTTTGTGGTTTTTGTTTGTTTGTTTGTTTTTGGATTTTTTGTCTTTGACTGGTGTTGGAGGTATCACCTCAAGGGAATCTGCAGGGGCATTTTCTCCTATTTATGCAGCATTTTCTACTGGAAGGATAATCTGGTCCCTACTTAGTATGAGGCAATCTTCAGTAATTTGTTTCTCTGTCTTGGCTGCAGAAGACAGACTACATCACATATATTTTTGAAAAAGCATGAGAGATCTCTAAGTGAAATTAAAAGTAAACTTTCTATTGACTTAATGGTTGAAATTGTGTTCGGTGTTTTTGTGCAGTTGTTTTCAATGATTTGGACAGGACTGATCACTGGAGAATGACAAAGATTTAATAGAAAGAAAATAGGGTTAATTAGAAACTGTGGGGTCTTGCAGTGACCTTGGAGATCACTGAAGTAGGCATGACTTGTTGGACATGATACTGCTTTCTTGTCTCCAAAACAGTGGTAACCCAAAGTGTGGACAAGGTTGTTGTAAAATGCACTTATCCAGAAGGTGTCATTCATCAAGATAAAGCAACTTTTTTTGTTTTTGTTTTGGAACTATTTAAATAAACATGAATCAGATAATTCCTCTTCTATTTACTCATGAGTTAATGTGAGAGATTCTGGTCCTGTGCTATTAATGATCATATTTTTACTTGCAATGTTTCTGTGCAGTGTCTTTAGTTGGAATGCTTCTCTCAGAGGTTATATTATTTTTATTTTGCCCAAAGTCAGAATTTCTTCTGTTGTTTTTGCAGTACAACAGAATTGTTATGCTTCCATGTTTTTATAGTCTTCTGAAAAACTCTGTCCTTTGATTTCAGCATCACTTCTGTGTATTTAAAAGGCTGATGCAATATAGTCTCTTTCAGATCAGAAAAATCAGTTAACACTCCAGCATGTTCAGGATGAATGATAAGTACCAGTTCGTCCTCTCCACAGCTTTTATGTCTACTCCTTTGCCTTCATGGGAAGGAAAAATTCAACTATTAATATTTTTATTCTCCTTTATTCAGTGAAGATACAATTCAAAATGTAATAGCTAACTGCAGAGTGCCATAGACATGTGATAAGATAATAAATTACCTTAAAAACCAGACAACTTTCTGTTACTTATTCTTGATTCAGGACCATGTAATTTCACAGCTATGTACTTAAGCCAGTGTCCTTTCAGATACTCTCTCACATTTATTGTAGTAGGTCGGTTTTGGCCAGTTCACTATTTGGTATGAACAGAAGTACTAGAATCAGGTTTCAAAATAACTTATCTGTTCTGATCTGTGCAATGAAATACCAGTAGTTTCAGAGCTTTTTTTTTAATTAATATTTACAGTGTATTTATACTGTCTTTCAAGTCATATAATTCAACAGCAGATGATGAAAAAGATGATAGATAACTTGACTCATTGCCATGCCAAAGCAGGATTGTTCCTGGTGTCATATTTTCCATTGCATTGCCTATTACCCTTTTTGGTAACTTCAAGGACAGATTGCCCATAATTTCTTCCTTCTCTCTTGGTAAGGTTCAGGTTCCTACATGAGTTTCAGTAAGAGGCTCATTCTTTATTTCAGGAAGCAGTTCATCAACGTAGAATGACATTGGCTGAGTTGATCAAGATGAACCTATGTATTTCGTGTAATAATGGAGCAGTTTATAAACCTTAATGGCTGAGCAGTGAAATTGGAAAAGAAAGAATATGACCCCTTGACTTTTAAGGGCCAGAAAAGGTAGAGGTGTTTCTGCTTGAAGGTCAGTCGTGTAACCATGCAACTGTCTCTTGCTGCAGGAGAGCACAACCAGCCAAGTGGGTAAGTGTACACCTACACCACATGCCATTTAAACTAACAGAGCTTATAAAAGGAAAAGATGCACTTTGCTGGAAGACTTCTGCCTCAAGTCAGCACAACTTCCTAACTCAAGTTCTCACTCTTTATCCCTTTTATAGCTACACAGAGTCTTTTCAGGTGGTTTATTAAGTGATCGTTTTAAGGGCTTGGCAGTAAACACTGGGCTTTTTCTTCCAATCTCCTGGGAAAACTCAGTGGTAGGTAGGTTGTCAGCCAGGAAAAATTGGGGATTCAGTCCCTTTTTAGAGAAGTGGCAGTGTTCTGTAACCAGAATTACTAACCTTCTCATAAGCTGGAGAGAGAGGCTGATCTGTAGTATGAGTCTTTTCCCATTTTATAATTCTTAATCTACATGAAAGAATTGGCAGTCCAGCCTACTCATATAAAGTCATCTTAACCCAGGTAAAACTTTCTATTTCTCCTCTCTTCTTTTCTGCAGTCTACCAGACTTACTCCTCAAGTAAACCTTTAATTGTATTTAAAGGATTACTTTTATAAAGTTTCCTTTACATTCTCAAAATTACTCTCGATTTCTTCCACAAATAATTTCTAGCATGTGTTTCAAGTGAGCTCTTTCTTCAAGTGGAAAGTTTTTGTACTCTCTTCTCTTATTTAATAAAGGAAAACATATTGAAGGAGTTATAAAACTTGAGGCTCTGTAGCTCTTATTGTCACTTAAACTGGCTGCCACAAGTGATGACTGAAGTATGTACAATCCAGCATTTATCTTGCTTGATTAGCAGATTCATCCTGAATTTTGTTCCTCCTGACCCTATAGAAGTGAAGCTGCTTGCCCATCCTTTTCAATTCTGGCAACCTAATTACCTCAGTAGAATTAAAAACAAATAAACTAAAAAAAAGGCAAATGGTTTATCCTTGGTTTTGAAACCAGATGCTAGATATTCAGTCCCATTTGTTGTCATCATTAAGGATTGTGCTGACAAAAGCACTTTATTCATGAAAAAAGAAGATGAAGGGGAAAGGGGAAGGCAAAATAAATAGGACTGAGGGATGTGTGTGTGGCTTGGTAGACTTAGCAAGTGGAGAGGGTGGGGTCAGAGTTCCCAGCTTCACATCTGATTGACTGATTTTCTTGGTTTAACTGATTTGCTCTGTGACTCAAAGTACCTTTGCTCTTCAGTATGCCCATCCATAAGAAGGTTATGTTACCTGATTTAAAAAGGGTTCTGCAGATTATTTGTAAAATGCTTTGGGAAACTTGAATGAAAAGATTTCTATGTAGATAGGTACAGATGTAGAAATAAATGTAGACATGCATCTGAGCCTAGTGCTGTTTCAGAGCACAGCATTACTGCCACCATGGAAAGGATGAAATCCCCTGGGAACTGTTAAGTAATTCCTCAAGTATTTTCATACATTTACTATATGTTACTTTGGCTTGGCAACAAATGTGGGGTCATATGCAGCTTAGTACATGGAAAGAGGGAGAAGTGTGGGGAGAAATGATCATTTGTTGAGGTTTTTTAATTCCTTTTGTGCTCTTGCCCTGTCATTAGAACCAAAATCCATTCTGTCTCTCCTCCGGAGCCCTAGCTATTTACTCAGTGTTAAGCCACTGGCATTTTAAAATGAAAGAATTTCTATACCCAGAAATTACATCCTGAGGGAAAATAGAAGGCTTTTTCAAGCATGCTGTTCCTTGAAGGTAAGCACTGGGTAGATGGTTCACTGGTCAGCTTTAGGATGTCAGGTTTTAGAGGATTATAGCAGCTCTTCTCTGAACACTTGCTTCTCCTATGGCTCATCAGTTCCATTTGCAAATCACTCAATTTTTAAACTATTTAATGACTCTGTCTTAAAAACTATTAAGTGATCGGGAAAAAATAACACCAACCTGCTCTTCCACAGCACTATAGGATTCATGCCCCTTGCTTTGTGTCTTGTGTGTTTTTCCTTTAGATTCCTTTTCCTTCTCTTTCCTCAATTTCAACTGTCCCTGTGGCAGTAGTGTTCAGATGGGGTAGAAGGCAAGAAGGGAACTAATTCCCTCAAATAGTTTTTGCTACACCATTGACAGAGAAGCCTATTGGTGTGTGCCAGCAGGGAGGCAGGAAAGAGGTAACAAGGCATGAAGGGAAAGCTAAAAAGCCATGAAGATACAAGGGAGCAGTGTTTGTCAGAGAAAGATAAGTAATGTTGTCAAAGTAATATGCAGTAAAAGGAAGACAGCTGGGGACCTAAGGCAAAGGTGGGCAGAACTTGAAAGTGGACTGAACATCAGCCTTCCCAGATAGAGCCTTCTCTCTGCTGAATGGCCCATGGTGAGCTGCTGACTACTGGGGAAAAACCTTTGGCCTCTTCACACTGAGCTAAAAGACCCAGGTTTCTAGATCAAAAAACACTCAGAACTCTTAAGTACTTTGCTTCATGTTTGTTCTTGGATATTCAGGATGGAGCTACAAGGTGTCCTATGCCATTAGTCCATGGGTACAAATTGAAAGAGAAGAAATTTAGGTTAGATATTAGGAAGAAATTCTTTACTGTGAGGGTGGTGAGACGTTGGAACAGGTTGCCCAGGCAGGTTGTGAATGCCCCAACCCTGGGAGTGTTCAAGGTCAGGTTGGATAAGGCCTTGAGCAACCTGGTCTAGTGGGAGGTGCCCCTGACCGTGGTAGGAGGGGATTGAGACTAGATGATCTTAAAGGTCTCTTCCAATCCCCTAATTCTCTGATTTTGTGATTAGGCCATGTGGCAAGGGAGAAGCTACAGTGTTAGAAGGTATTCATTTCGCCTAGCCAGTGTGGCTGCATCAACACTAATAAATTAAAGTGGCTAGCATGCTTAGAGTCACCCCCAGGCCCTGAGCACAGCTAGATACATGCAGCTCATCCCTATATAATGAAAATTTTTTTTAGTATGTAAACTGCTTGCTTGGGGTGGTATTTGTATGTTGCTAACTCCCAAAGTTTGTCTGGGAATTGTCAAAACCAGGACAGTGACCCTTTGAATAATTTTAAAGCCTTGATAATTGCACGGTAAGATATACAAGTATCCCCAGAAATGCCAAGGTAGTGGATAGAATTCAAAAAAAGTTTATTTAGAAGGCCAGAACACAAAAACCCACAGTGTGGTTTGCACACTGGGCCTCAGGGAGCAAACAGCAAGTTCCCACCCCTTCAGGGCCCTTTTTATCCTCTCTGTTTCTCCCCCGCCTTCCCAAGGCCTCAGTATGTGCCTTTTAGGGCTATATCTCTCTTCTCAGTACCAGAGAGCAAGGCTGAGCCCTTCCCTTCTGTGTGCAGGGCGGGGGAGAGGGGAAGACATTGAAACTGCCTTTGAGAAAGAGTAACCATTTAGGCAGAAAGCCTTCCTAGTGAAAACCAAGTTCTAACTTTCTGTTACAAATTCTTCCAGAAATAGCTATTCCTACATGATTGATATCTGGTGTTCAGGGTGCAACAGGTTGGCTTCTCTGAAGGGTATGGAAAGGGTTGGAAAGAGGACATTGCAATGATAATGAAAGGTTTAGACTTGGGCAGTGAGGGTGCACAGTGAGACACATTGATCTTGACAGTTCTTGACACCCAAAGTATTTTGGATTGACTTTACCCCACCTTCAGGAACCAAGAGAATGTTTTGAACAAATTTTGCTTCTGAATGTCTGCAGTTTGTTTGAGCATGAGGAGTCAGTTGGTAAAGTGAACAGGGACAGGTTTCAAGTTTCCCACAGAACTGCTTCAGTTTTTCACAACTCTCTGCACGAGGAAAACAAGATTATTAGGACTATATTCCATGAAGACCAGCCATAAAACAAGGCTTAGAAGAGGCACTTTTCTGTTGACTGCACAAGGAATTGCACTTGGCAATACCATTATGCGAATGTGATCTTAATGCCTGTTTGCAGCAATGCTGTTAGCAGACTTAAACTATGGTTTATTTCGAACTAAAGTCTTACTTAGGAATGAGTAATTTTTACACGAGAATGATTTATTTATTTATTTGAAATCACGGAGACAGGCATTTCATACTGAGGTCTGCATCCTCTGTAGTGCAACTTATTATCCCAAAAATGATCTGGTGTTGCTTCTCTCTGAATTCAAGCATCTGTGACGTTAATGTTACTGCATTTTATAATTGGTACTTGATAGTTTAAGTGGATAATCAGCTAAGACATAAATGCAGCTTACCAGGAAACAATTGAAAATTTAGGATAATAAGGCTGATTAGACACTGTGTTATGCCAGTCTCATGCTAAGATAATTCTACTGAGAGGGAGTTGTACAAATAATGCTGTAAAATACACAGTGGTCAGGCAGACCCTCTTCACATATGCTAGACTGCTTATCTTTGAGCAGACACAGTCTGAAAGGTAGTAGGCTGCTGCTAATGAGAAAGATTAAATGCACCTCAAATATAGGATTTTAGACATTGCTTTGCTGTGATCTTTGCTACTTCTCTCATACAGAAGTTTGAAAACCAGTTAATAACATCTCAAAGCAGTCGTTGTTTCAAATACTTTTCTCCTGTTATCTAGGTTCTTATTTTAGATTAAAACATGAAGGGATAAGTGTCTTGCCCAGCACTACAAAAACCTAGTGGCTTTTAGCATTCATTTCGAATGCTTGTTTGCTGTTAAAGAAGGTGGTAATGCTCGCAGAGGAGGGAACTGCATGTGGGTTTTTTTGGTGGTTGAGCATAAGATTGGCAGAACATAATGTTTTCAGGCTCTTAATTCAGGGCCCAAGCAATGGAAGGAACCATGTGGTCCACTTGAGTTGTTAGGTAAAGGTGCATAAATAAAGCTTTCAATTAACTTCATAACTCCAGGTGCAAGGCTTCATGGGGACCAATTTAGTCTATGGCACAAAAGATATTGCTTGGGTATCAGAGAGAGGTGAGAAAGCCTGGTGTAAAAGACATTGTCGCTGGATATAGTTTCTCATGGTTTTACTTGTAGCACAGGAGGGAGATCACTTACTCTTTTGTCTTAAGGGCTCATTCTGGCCCTATTTCCCATGTATGGAGACAGAGAGCAAATGGAGAGAGTTCAGTGATGATAATACAAGTATTTTTTTTCCTAGTGCATGCTTCCCTCATACTAGAAAGTGATTCTACTAAGAAGACTGACCTGTCAGTATCTTATGTTGTTCTGGGACTCACATAACCTGAAGCGTTTGGATCCATTTGGCAGATTCTTCTGTACTTATTAGGCTCATGAAATCTTTGCACTCTGAGGAACAGTTAATGCCCTCTCCAAAAGTGCTGGCCAGTCCTCCAAGTGCCTGTTTGGCACGCCCTTGGGAACTTCGATGTCATAGGAACAGCAGCTGGAGCTGTATGTTCAGTGGCCATGTGATGGTTGGTTGAGGTGTGTTAGACATATGCTGTGTGTTCAGGGCTATTTAAAGGATTAATCTACATGAGCCATGCAGCTGAACTGAAGCTAGTGATCTTCAGTCTCTGCTCATTACTCTGCCATGCTTAAGCATGACAAACTATTCATCTTATTCCCAGTTTATTTTCCTCACAAAAATTCACTAGGGGGAAAAAAAAAACCTATAAAAATAATATAACATCCTTCTTGACTGGTTGGAAGGGAAAGAATGAATTAATTTCCTTAGCTTGCATGTTCTAGGCTCAGTCTGGCAGAAGCCAGCTGGCCAGTCTGTCTGGTTCATAGCTCCAAGTGAGCCACAGTACAGACTTCTCTTACCCAGGAAAGACATTGGAATGGGTGGGGAGCTTTTCTGAGATAAAGGTAGAGGGGAAAGAAAAGTACCGTTAGGAAACAGACTACCAGTGAAATTATTGCTTTTCTAAGCAATTTGGTGGAATGGCTGCTTTTTGAAGTAACATTCCCAATTTTCTTCCTTAGCTATTGATTATTCATCTGATTATTCTTTAAACTCTTTACAACAGACTGTCTTTTCCATAATGCTACTTTTTTTTTCCCTGTACAATGAAGGTCACTTCACTGTGTCCCCTCTTTTGTCCAAGTGTAGGAAGTTTCACTTTTTGTTTTCCTTGAACTTAATAGATTTACTTTGTGGTTCTTAAGCTAAGAATTATTTTTTTTATTATTTTGCTTGTAGAACTGTTGCAGAATTCCCAAAAACCATTGTCCAAAAGGAACTGGAGCCCATTTGAATTTTTACTTTGATGCCAAAGTAATTTCTGTGAAGGAAGGGACAGGTCAGGCCTTTCTTCAGTGTTTTGTCATTGTGAACATATCTGAACTGATTTGAACAGTATCTGGTAAAATTGGCATCATCCTTAACCTGTGGAGAAATACACTTCACGTGCTTGTCTTACTTCCTAAAAACGGTACAATATCATTTCCACCAAGGTTAGAAGATCCCAAAAAGTGTGCTAGAAAATATCTAATTACATCTGTGGCAGTGGATCAGCATGGCTTTGAGTCAGGAAGATTGAGATATTGATTTCTGTTCATTTTTTGGAGTACCAACTGTACATTGACCTGTCCTTCTATCAAGCTGCTATTGCTACCTGGGCTATACATTAACTTTCTAATAGACAACTTTTTCCTTTTCCCCCGACATATTTCTCGAATATTTGTTCTATTTGTTTATGCATGTATTTATTAATTTATCATAAATCCAGCAAGACGAATCTGTCTGAAGAGGAACTGAAAGCTGACTGTGATTCAGCCATGTCATCACATCAGATTTTTCCAAGGAGAAGTGGAAAATCCCACTATGACTGTCATAGCTCAGCTGCGCATCTTAAACCTTATTGCAGCTCTGAACAACTCAATTGTACAATTTAGATAATGAAGTGGATCTCAAATGTTTTTATTGCAACCAAACCAACAGACACACAATGAACATGGCCCTGCCACTGTTAACTGACATAAAACGTTAGGAAATGTCATATTTCATGGTGCAGTTAAAAACCCAACAGCCCTACCTTAGCAAGGGTGTCACATGTATATTGTAACAGTGTTTTCGGATGGCCATAATTTTTATTGATGACCCTTACTACCCATGTAAAACATGTTTTCTTCTAGCAACTGTATTATCAAACTGACATCACCCCCCTTCTCCTTCCTTTTCTTCTCCATATCTTTTCACAGTAAATTGATTCAGGCATTTCACCTGTTTAGCTATTTTAAAAAAAAAAAAAACATCACTCATAGGTTAAAATTGTAAGATGAAATTGCGACATTTCTTGCAGTTCCCCTCACACAAGTGTATGTAGCACAGAATTTTATGGAAAGGAAATGTCAAATCCAAATCTTACATAGCAAGAAAAACAAGCCAGTTTGTGCTAAAGAGGCTGATTTGGGTGATTTAGAAATGATCTCAGCTTTGGTAATGAACTGAAGACAAATCACTTGAAAAATCTGGGCCTTTACCTTGTTCCTTCAGAGGAATTACACTGGGCTTATTGGTAAGTAGCCATTTCCAATATGATCAGCCAAAGACAGTGTTAAAGGAAAGAAGTTTGGTTAAGTTCAGAGAAGCCAAATTGGCTCTCTCAAACAGTCAGTAGGAATAGGGTTTTTTGGATTAAGTTGGTGCCTTTTACATCCTTATTCTTGCAAAATTGGAAATACTGTTTGAATAGTGTTCCTCTGGAAAAAATTAGTATTTTATTTGCAGCCTGGCAGGAATGGAGAGATCTGTATGCTGGTTAAAATGAAAGCCAAAGAAAATTGTCTGGGTTGGGTTGCTGCCTGAAGAAAGTTTGCTCTGAATGCTGGACTATGTATTATTTCATGGTAAAAATGTTGAAAATGTGTCTTAGCTAGGAGATTGAATTTATTTAGGGATGTCAGCTGAAGGTGCATTCTATCATGGGATGGGAAGTTATTTGTATGTTTTGTGGAAGGAAGCCTCATTTGGTTAGGAAATTAATTTTAAATCTTAGGCATTCTCATGTCTGGATCTTTGATGTGGTAACCTACTGAATTTACAGTCAGAATTTAGTCTGAGGTGGGATGAGAAATAGATCAGGCTAGATAATCTTTCTAGCTAGATGGATGAACACTTTCTCTAGGAATAAACAACTGACTGACTTTTTTCCTTTTCAAAGTAGTTAGTGTTTTTTCAAGGTCTCTCCCTCAACCTTTACAAATGAAGTATAAACAATGAGGGATGAATCTTCAGTGCATCTGCTCCACGTCAGCCGGTAAGAAGTAGTGTGCCTCTGAAAGGAGGCCGAGCCCTTACTGTACTGTGAGTCATTGCCTGCACACGTCCAGCAGTTCTGCTTGCTTCTAGTCGTGTTCAACATACAGCACTTCGGAATGTTTCGTTTATAGAGCAGGTCTTGTACAGTTGGTGTGGGCACCTACAGTTGTCAAATGCATTTTAGTCATGAGCTGGTCCTCTGACCAGGGCTGTTTAGTGTCCAGAAATTTCAGACAAAGAGTTGAATCTGGGGGTTTTTTTCTCTTTGCCTGTACAAGTCCCCAAGCAGTGAAAACACGACATGAAAAGGAAAACAGAGTAGTCCTAATTCAGGTCATCTGTTGTGATAGGCTTGGAATTCAAAGAAAGGCTGATAATCTTCAGGCTTTTGAGGTCCTTTACTGCAAAAAAATTGCTCAGTCACACTGGCTGCAGGCCAGTCCCTTTCCTTGTCCTCCTGCATGGGCTATGCAGTTCATAAATAGGATCATGCTCTCCATTGCTGACTTCTGTGCAAGCTTGGTATGGGTTCGCTGGGGAAACTGAAGATAAAAAACAGATGTAGAAAATAGAATTATGTGTTCTCACCTGTTTTGTCTGAGGAAAAGCAAGTTGTTTACTGACCTTTCCCTTGCTTTAATGATCTCTGTGTTCCAGCTCTTATTCCAGGAAGCTTTGCTTACCTGCTGGTACCAACAACTAGAGAGTATTATCCTGGACACCTGGTTGACAGAGAATTGTTTATTTACCACTTAAGCAGCTGCAGTGTTGTAGTGCATCCTTTGAGGATGAGAAGAGTACATGATGGACACTAATGAGAAGACAAACAACTGAGCAGTATCTGCCTTGAATTATAACCTTGTGCTGTGCTTCACACAAGATCTGTAAGATCAAGGCAGACAGTCTCACAGAGCTAGGACGGAGTTTCAGAGAATGCAAAAAAAAGTATTGGCAGACCTTGAAATGCCTCTCTTAGGGATGAGTGGTAGACGTGCCTCTCAACTGCATCTGCCTGAGAAAGAGGAAAAAGTTTTGATGTGCTATTGGGGAATTCTAAGATGGGTTGTGTTAGTTCTGAATTAATTGTATATCGTTGTGAATTTAAGAGAGAGCTAAACTTCAAGACCTGAACAGGCTGATTTTTCATTTCTGGAGTTCTGGAAAGACTGCTTTGTAGATAATTTTTTTACATACCTGTGAACTTTACAAGCCATTGTACATAGATCAATGGGCAAAATGAAAACCAAATAACAGAAGTACAGATAGTGAAAACAATTACGTCACCATGAGGTGTAAAAAGGGAACACCATCGAGGCTAGCAGCTTAGTAAAAAGATTTGACTTTTCCTCCTTGGTGCTTTTCTGGAGTTGCAAGAATGTGAGTAGGGTATTAGCAGAGGTAGAAGCCGAGCATCAATTTTAGTGGGACATTCATGACAGCAATGATTGTCACATGAGGGGAGACAGAGAGGAGGCAACAGCCTGATGGAGACTCACCTTGTCATTCTCCTAAGACAGCAGCATCTGAGATAGGGGAGACAGAAGAAATGCCAGTTGTATATCACAAGGTACATTCTTGTTGTAGGGAGTAATGCATTGATTGCCACTTTACAGTGCTGCCTGATGGCCAGACTTCTCTCAGGAACAGTGTGTTGGCTTGCAGCAGAGAAAAGGTTGCTGCATCTTGGTTGCTTTGAGCAGTTTCTCCAGTAGACGCCGGTTCAGTGACAAGATCCGGTGGGTTTTTTTTTGTGTCCCCTTGAAAGGACTCATTACCCCTGCCCTCCCTTTCCTTTTTAGAGGTACAGGAGTCTGTGATGAAATATAAATTTAGACTATTGTTCTATGCCAAAAATCTGTTCAGTGTTTTTATAATGCAGCTAGAGTGATTTTAGGCATGTTTCTTTTCTCTAACCTACTTGCAAGTCATGTTTATGCCTTAAAGAGCACATTGTTCAGGGCACTGTTTGGCCATCTCTGTGAAACGCCTTTTCAATTGTAGTGTTGGTTTATGTCTGAAGACGAAAAGCTTTTTAGTCTTGCTCCTTCCCAGAGGCACCTTCAGTAAAAATACCCACTTGGTATATAAAGTACAAGGCTAAATGTAAGGAAAGAGTTGTTTGCTTGACTTCTTGCTCCATGTTATTTGGATAAAGTGGTTTTTACATTGATGCAGCTAGTGCTGATTGCCCATGTAGATGGGTTTTAGTGGGGGTATTCCCTTACAGGACTGTTTTGGGGATTTATTATAGCCCTTCATTGCTATGTGTGTCTCATCTCAGTATGAAATGTTGACCCAAAGCCTTGCTTGTGTTTCTCTTTGTATATGCTGGCAGCAGAGTAGCTGATGGTGCTTCTGCACAAGTAACAAAAGCCTCCAATTACCATCTGTCATGTCATACTTATAATTTTCAAGATCCAACCACAGCCCTCCTGGTGTGATTGACTTCGAATCACAATTGATGTTAATAGCTATTTTTAAAAGTCAGAAACTAGGCTTTATTTCTGACAAGATGAGCATGTTTGATTGATACTGAACTCATTACAATAATTCAGTCTAGTCCAGGAGTCCTGGTGCAGTGACATTTGTGACAGCTTTGTTTCACACGCACATGTACAACTGTGTCCTGGTTGCGTCGGGCTTGCTCCAATGCTTTGAATTTAATGCCATGTTTGGAGGGTGTCAAAGTAATATATAGTAAGTAGTTATGAGAGATACAGGCAAAAAGGTTTGATTCAACTTTGAAGGCAAGCTGGAAATAAAATGTTTTTGCCAAGAAGAAGCAAAAAGTCAAACAGACTTGTGTGAACTAAGTTGGCAGAAGTAAATATTGCAGTAGCTTTAGTTGCATTGATTACAAGAAAAAGAAGAGACAGCTGTGAATGAAGTCCAAAGGACAACAGCTGTGGTCTGAAAAATCAATATATTAGAATAAATTTTGTAAAACAGTGGCTGTAGTTGAAAAGCATGTTCCGTTGAGAAGATCTTTGGAAGTAGATACTACACTTCATAACTTTGCTCTTGTATTTGGTAATTTCTCTGCTTCTGTATATTTTTAATAATTTATGAAGAAACTAAAATGAAATTTTGAAGCATTTTTTTTTGTGGCCTAGTTCTAGACTTTTCAGTACTCAAAACACAGGACAACTTTAGGGTTAAGTGACAACAGAGTACCATCTAAGTCTGACACCAAAATTGGCTCTACTATTTCTGTGCAATGTTTAGGAGTTTTTGATGATTATGAGCGTGATTCTGGTCTGTATAATGAAGTTTTTAAAGGTTTCCTTCCAGCTCTTTGTCTCATTTTTCAAGGCTGTGAGTTTGAAGGGCTGGGCTGTCACCAAATTAAACAGGGCTCTTATCTCTGCTCTGTGAGATATGGAATAAGTAATAATAAACAGTAAAGACTAGATTATCTTAGAAATTCTGCATAAATAAATAACAGGATAAAAATTAAGTTTATGCAGGGTCAGGGCCAATTTTGACTTTAGGCCAAGTGTCATAATTTTTAAAGAAACTCCTTACAAATATGTAAGTGTATGTAATGGTTTGTGAGAACAGCAAGCCATGAAAGGCATCAGTTCTTACAGGACTATGTAGCAACATGATACGAGTTGCATTGATATATACTGATTATATCCAATGTAACTTCTAAAATAAGGCAAAACTATAAATGAGTATTTGTCATTACAGCCCTCTGTCAAAAGATGGGACATAAGATACTTATCCTGTAGTCCCTGAGAGAACCACTAGTATCTGGCTGACAAACACTAAAGGTTTTCTGGCAAAATTACGCTCATGGCTGCAAGAAAACAAACTCACATTTGAATAAATATGTGTGATTATGGTGCCTGCAAGCCGATAGCAGCCCTCAGGATGTGCAGCCAAGTGTTTGTTAGTGTATGTAAAAGATGTTTTGTTCTTGTAAGCAGTGCATGAACACCTTTCTAGGTAGTGAATGCTTGTGAAAACAGTGATCTTGCAGTTGATAGCCTGATGGACTGACATTGTATTTTCATTTTCATTAAATAAACTTGAATTGATTTTGCATAAATGTCACCAAAGAAAGAATGTAACCTATGTGCAGGCCTCTCAAATTTAATGCTTTTTATCTTTTCCTAGACTCTTCTTAGAAAAAAAGAAAACTTTTAACAATTAGAATGTTTCTTGCCATGAACTTGAAGTGTCTTCTGAAGCAAACTTCCTATTTTGAGCTGACTTAGCAAAGTGCCCTGTCACTTCTGTAGCATTCATGCTCTGAACGCAAGTTTGAAATGGAAAGAAGGTGTCTGTTTTAATACCGCTGGCCAGGAGCAGTGAAAGGAGTGCAGTTCTTCTCACCTTCAAAATAATTCAGTGTTCCCAGTTCTTGAGGAGACACTACTGAAAGAAGAGTCCTCAGTTTGGAAATGACTAATGATTTGTCTTTGACTAGTTTTGATTTCAGATCCATGGCCAGGTGAGATGCCTGCCCAGGATATAATGGGAGGATCATATTTGGAAGGGAAAAAAAAGTAGAATTAGCTTGGGCAAAAGCTTTTAAGCATTTCTGTACATAATAGAGAATATTTTTTGAAGTACATGAATGAATGTTTTCTGTGAAATTTGTAATGAATGTTATGTTCTTTTTTTGTAATCATACATATTAAAAAGCTGAGATGTGAGATATACAGTAAGGCAGATAAATTTGATCAAAGTTGGTTTTCTTTTATTTTAAAAAACCCCAAAAACTAACTAACTAAAAGGTATGAGACTTAGTACTATCCTCAATAGCTGTAAGGTGTGTTGAGGAAAGCTTGTGTAATTGTTTCCACAAGAAAACAGAGTTCAATTATTAGCTGAAGGTTCCCTACTCAAGAACATGCCCATGCCAGTATGAGTAGGCTTATGGTGGCAGCACTGTAGTCATGGAGCTCACAGGCTGCAGATCCCTGGGTACCACTAAGCTACTTCCTAAATGTTCTATAGCAGAGATAAAAGTAAATTAAGTTTACATCAGGAGGCTTAAAATTGATTGAAACACAGACTCGTCTCCATTGGAAAACACCTGGGGGAGGTCTCCAAATGGAGAAGGATTGAAAATCACTAGACTACACAATTACACGTGTATGGTTATTACGAGGAGCTAGTGTAACTCCAGATAAAAGCTCTCAGTGTAGGTTGCTTTAACAATTGTCTTCCTTTATATTCCTTTATATATTCTTTCCTTTAGCACTGGAAAAGAAAGTGCTGTTCTTGTGATTTCTTCCAGTGAAGTACATTTAAGCATTAAAGAATGTTTGCCCCATCTGGTGGGACAGAAAAAACAGATTGCTAATGAGAACTCTCATACGTGTCTGATCTGTTTTGAACTATTTTAGCCAACACAGAGAATGCTTTTATGGTCAGTCATCAACTAACTAAGGCTTTCAAATCAATTATTTAGATATCAAATGGTACCTTGGCACAACTGTTACCTTCTAGCAATGTCTTTCTAACTAGATTATACTCCAGAGAGAAATCAAAGTGTCTGTCTACTGTTAGCACAATTTATGCTTCGAGTGTTGTGCATAACTTGAACAATAATATTTGCATACTCAATTCTAACTATTTAGAACTGAAACTGTTTTTGTCATTTTAGTTTCTTTTGCTTACATGATGGGTGGAATGGTTAACATAGACCAAGTTTTAATGGTTGCTACAATATGGATGCTTTCTTGAGCAGACTTTGTGCAGTTGATGTGTGTTTCATGCATAAATTTATATTTAGATATTAAATGCTTACTTTTGTCTAGAGATTGAGGTGATCATGTGTATCAATATTTGTAGGCTATTTCCTTAAGTGAATGTTTGGTACTAAACTTTAAGTCTAGAGTAGAAATTAACAGCTTAGATTTTTAGGAGATTCCAGTGTGCTGAATGATTTATTGTTTTACCTTGGTTTCAGTGTATTTGAGGTACCTCTCATCATTTTTTAGCACATGCATATTAATGTTCTGGGGTGATTTTTTAAATTGGATTATTTTATATTCATGTTTGGGTCTGAATTAAGAGTATTTGTGAGCTCTGGCTTTTCTTAATGTCCTTTTAAAGAAATATGTTGCTATAATGTCAAAGATTGCTAGTCCTATAAACTCTGTATGTTACATACATGAAGAACACAGAGTACTAGAAGGATTTTTGGAAATTCTTCTATGCCTTCATTCAGCTACCTTCTGCCATAGAAAGAGCTTGTGGTGAAGGAGGGGACTTTTTAGTTACTACAGATCTCTCTCTTAATCATCCATATGATTATGTCCTATTTTGCTCATTGAAGATCATTTTCTTAGCCCTGGTCAACATGGAGAAAGTGTTGTCTCTCACATTTCTTCCTTTTACATACATTTTTCTAACATCACAAGATAGTATTCTCCTGCGAATATGAGACAGCAAAGGATTCCAAACATATCCTCATAAAATAAAGTCTTCCATTTCAAATGTTCACTGAAGACTCTCCAGCGGGAAAGGAGTACTCTAGAAATAGCGGTTCCAGGAGCAGTGCCTTCTACGTTTTAATCACTGACCAAGTACAAAGTCATAGAATCATATAAACTGGGGACAAAAGGGATTTCTGGAAGTCACCTGGTCTAGCCTATGGCTCAGAGGTTAGCTGTGGATTTGCCTTGTTGAGTTGTACAAACCTCTAAAGGTGGAGATTTTGCAACTCCTGTGAGCAAAGTAGCACTTCAGCGTGGTCATTTTGCTCTTGGGCAGGAGTCTCAGCTAGCAATCAGTTGGTGTTTCAGGAGCACACAGTTCTAGGCAGAAGAAGGAGGAATTAATCTCTAAAACTATGAGACCTGTACTGTAAATCAAAACACTTTCCATAAGTAGGGGTGCTGAAGAAAATGAAAAGGGAAAATTCCGTTCTGGTTTCCTTTAATCACTTCAAAATCAGTTATATAGACATGACTGCAAGCCAACACATCTCTTCTAGAAATAGCAGAATTTCTTCTCCTCCTTTTGCTGATCATGTCATGAGGAATCTGAAGCAGCAATCTGAGCAAACTGAAGCTTAGGCAATGCTTTATCAGCAAAACAGTTATGGATTTGTGGTTAGCAGCATATCGACCATGTATTTTAGTGCATTTGGCAGTTTTATCCTTTAATCTGCTTGTAAATCCTTTTCTCTGGCTTGTAAGATAGGCTTTCTCAAAATATGTAAACTGCAGAGGGGATTGTGTCTAATGTTACACTGAAGTGAGCATCTCTTGAAGTTAATATGATGCCATTTTTTCGTATTAGGACTGTGGAAACAGATAAATAAGGTAGTTATTGATTTAAATAAAAAGGCAGGATCAGAGTAGGTCAAGCTGGACAGAGCTACATATCACAGTAGTTGGTTTGAAAATATATTCCAAAGTTGAAATTAACACAATGAAATGCATATTGGGGCAAAGAAATTTACTCAGTGGTATTGTTTACAGAAGTAATTCCTGATTTCTACTGGAAGTAAGTGACTACACAGAAATAACAGTGAAACATCCTTCAAGATACCCTTGGTTTTGCTGCACGTAGGAGCTCACTGAGATTCTTTCACTATTTTCCACTGGAAATTTTGTGTGCCTTTTTGCAAGCAAATTTGGTTGTATCTTTGAATTTCAAAAACAAGCAGTCGTTTTAAGTTGCAACTGTTAGATGATGGAATACACCTGCAAATTTGCAGTATCTGTTAAAAAAAATCCAGCAAGATTTTGTATCTAGTTGTCAGGAATTCCCCTGCCGGAGAGCTGTGTGCCTGAGGGCAGGTCTTGCTTTGGGTGCTAGTTCCCTGCTGAGCCCAGCTACCTAGGTCTGCTTATCCAGACAATGGACTTCTTGCTGCAGTTGAGTTTGCAGGATGCCATGGGCACTAAGCAGTTCAAAATGTGTTCTCACATTTTAATAACAGCAAGTTGCTGTCCTTCTGGGCCTGGATGATAATAAAGTTTGTGTGTAGGGATTGACAGTGGACAAATGAAGTGCTGCTGAAAAGCTACATGTGACAAGCAATATGGAGGAATAAAACATTTCCAGGGCTTTCATTTGTGCTGCGTTACGTGGAATGGATGAGAAATGGTTTCTTTGTTCAGTCAAGATTCTTGTTATGAGGCAGCTAGGTCACCAAGGTTGACTGATAGTGAAAACAGGAGGAGAATATCGCTCAATCCTGATTGATAGCCAAAAGCAGGAGAGAGTGAACAGCAGTTCGTTTAAAGCTGAGAAACATAAAATGTCACAGAACACAAGCTTTCTGTTTTATGAGAAAACCTGGGTAGAGGACTTTTTGTTCTCATTGAGAATAGGCATTGTGCTTGATTGTACGTACAGCCATAGATATATAAAGTCTTAAAGCTGCACTGATACCATTAGCAATGGCCCTCCCTTGCAATCTGTGCCAGCTCTGTGGAGCTTTTATCCCTTTTTTTGCATTGAAAAATAATGACTGAGAAGTGTTTCCTTTCCATCTTTCTTTCGTCCTTCTGATGGGTTAAATTTTTTCTGTCTTTGTAGGAATTAAATCAAAAAATGGCTGAAACTCCTTGAAACGAACATCATAGTTTTTTTCAGTTAAAGGGTTTATTTGATGACAGCACTTACGGTCTATTATGTAGTTAAGAATCCTAACCTTCCCCTAAGGTAGATAAATAATATTCTCTCCATTTACAGCTAGTTAAACTGCAGCAAAGAGATAAAGACGCTTATCAAAAGCAATGCAGCATCATTTCCGAAGAGGAGTCTGGGACTCACAAGTTCCTAATGACACTGGAGTGTGTTTTAGAAAGACAGGGCTGCTGGGTCCTGACATAATTATATGCACATGTAGTTTGCAGGTAGCCACACAAGCGAACAAGAATGCTGTTTTCTGTATTTCTTGACTGTTTCCTCATGCCAGTCATACGCTGATCATTTAACCAGCACCATTTGCTGTTATTTTTGTTAGCTAAGGTTTTCTGAGTATTCTGTCAGTGATACACTGAGAATGTCATAAATTGCTAGCAAAAGGGCAAGAGTCAACTTCAGTAAACCACTTACTGAAGCCTTTTCTTCCCCGTATACCAAAGACTAGTTGATTGCTTGGTACAGTAAATCAAACCTGTGATGGAATGGAGTGAAATTCCTCTGGAATGGGATGAAGTTCATCAAAGGGTTAAAATAGTAATTTTCTTTCCCTTATAGGGCTGCTTTTAAAAGTGTTTGTCTATGTCTTTTCAAATTGTCTCCCTTGATTGTTGTTCAATGCCTTGTTTTCTCTTGCAGAAAAAAAATGGAAAAAATCTAAACAACTAAGTGCACAAATTTTGAAAAATACTTCGCATATATTTAAGCACATAAATACATGTGCAGACATTAAGTAAAGTTACATACCTATGCATGCTTTTCCTAAGTCACTGAAACTGCATATTGATCATGATTGTATTTATGAATGTATCACCTCGTGTACATCAACACTTGTTTCTTTTCCTGTATTGGGGAGAAAAATGGTGTGAGGTGAGATTCACATTTTATGATAGGTCCAGAAAGAAAGGGGTGCTAGCAAAACAAAATATCCTCATAGCTTGTAGTTTTTCCAAACTCTGTGAGCTGGACCTGCAGGGATTAAGTTTCTACAGCCCTCTGACAAGAAAAAGAGGGTGACAGAGAGCACAAACCTTGGTAAACACATCAAAAGACCTTGATCCAGAACTATTAAAATTACTTGGAGTTTTATGTGGAGAAAGCATCCAGTTGTTTGTGTAGGTTCTGTTGGACAGCAACTGAAAGTCATTTCATGTTTAGGACCAGGTGATTGAAAGTATTATATAGCACATATGGACAGATACCTTGAACTCTTGATATAATAATGCATTATGTCTGGCCAGTGAAGATAGGAAAATCAGAGAGACAATGATTCTTAATGCAAGTTTACTTCTTTCATTAAAAATTGGGCATGGAGTGTTGCTGTTGGTCCAGACAGCTCATGACTGACACTGGTTGAACTTTGCTAGCTAACCTGGACATGTGTGATGTAGCAGAAGGTGAAGCTTTTTATCTCCCACTTGCTCAGGACTGCATGCTTTTTCACAGACCCAAGAACAGGGTAAATTGCACAGGGGTGTAACTGAAATTCTTCTACCGCTCTCCCTTCTGATTACATGGTCAAAGTCACAGCTTAGTCATCTCTTAGCTGTGTAATATGAGAAAGATTGAATACTGAAACTTAAAAAATCCATACTTCAATGTCACTCTTGTGACATCTGCTGCCCATCTGGCACTGTATTCAGTGGCTTGTACAGTGAAATTCTGGTCTCATACATATGGACACTAAATCACTTTTCATTAAGCTGAGCAATCTCTGGAGCAGGAGATAGGAGACTTTAAAGAGAATGTCATGGTTTCATGAGAGCATTCCTTTGAAACTGTGAGAGAACGTCTGCAGGCTGGCAAAATGTCATTTCTCAGTGAAACGTTAACATTTGGTCATGATCTCTCAAATGTACCTTAGGGTTTTTTCAGCCTGGTACTTGATTTTTGCACTTCTAAAAGATGGCACCCTTAGCCTTCAATATCACACTCATTTGTCTCTTCAGTCCTGACTCTAAGGTAAGACTGCCATCTACTGAATCCTCAACATTATCTCCTGCAAAATGTAGCTTTCCACCCAAATACTGACCAGTTCCAGTCCTGCTTCATTTATGGGATCTGACAAGATTGGAGGCCTCCCTGGCATGCCTTCAGGCTAGATCACCCTGCAAGCAGCCATCAAAGTGTCAGAAAGCAGCAGCTGAGAAAGAGCTCCTACCTTGCTGCACTGATTCCTTTTGTGCTGAAAGAAACCATTAGAGATGCATCTTTCCAGAGTTTGGTTGTCACATGCATTTTTCCAGGGCTTGTCAACTTCAGTAGGCTGCAGCTGTCTTCCATCAAAGAGAATTTCAGGCACGGAGGAATAATAGAAAGAAAGAGACAAGAATAACTTTCAGAAAACACCAAATTGGAAGATGATTAAGAAGAAAAAAAAACTTCCATTCAGCTCATTGATTTCTCTCAATGGTTTCTTTAATTTATATGCACGAATACTATCAAGTGTAATAAGATTCATACCCTCCACAGTAGTAGCAGAAATTTTTAAAAGCACTGGCAGTATGCAATTTTCAAATGCTGCCTCCTCCCTAGAAACCACTTCACCTTAATAGTTTGATAATGTGGAAATCCCATAAGCACAACACTTGAAATTTTTATTTTTTTTTTTTCATTTCAAGATCTGTTTTGTGATTAAGGGCCTGCTCCAAGGCCCATGGAGATCCTCTGCTGAGTACAGGGGACTTTTAAAATCGGGCTCCCTCATTTAAAGAAGAAAACGGACTACATCCCAAGTTTGTTTGAACCCACATCGCTCAATACTCTTTCCTGGGTGCCAGTGCAGTGGGACTATGGCAATTTAGCTAAGTAAAGTTGACAGCCTTGAACACTCTTTGTCAGTCTCTGGGGACCTCTGTTGCATAGTCAAGAAGGGCACGTGCTGGAAGATGGTGAGGTTGCTGACCAGGTGTAGACACACAAGCATCACTACCAGCCTAGTGCCTGGGAAGTTTTCAGACATTCCTTCTCCGTGAACTGAACAAGCTAAAGGTGCCTGGCTAAGATCCTGATTTCACTTGACATCTTTTGCGTCTCTGCGTAGAGGACTTCTGTAAGGCTTTCCTTCCTTAGCAGTTTTCCTTGGAATAGCTCCTGTACGTAATAATTTCCAATAGTATCATGTCTTTCAAACAAGATTCTAAATAACATGCACTGCAGGATGGAGCTAAGCATCAAAGACATCTAAACTTAAGATGTGAATCCCCAGAATATTAAGGGCTCTTATTTTATGTTGCCTGTAATGAAAATGCTTGCAGATACGACAGCTGAAAAATAAGGTAAATCAGAGCCCAAGTTCTCCCTCTTTGCTCTCCGAGAAACTGATGTAAGGTATTGTGAGCACCCAGTCCCAAAGTGTTGTATATTTCCCTTGAGTGATAAAGTGGCAAAGCTGCTTGTACTTGCAGATCCTTCCCTTTGGGTTTAGAAAGGACAATGCCTTTCTATTCAGGCACCATAAATGAGATAACCCATCACCATCAGAAGGCTGGGGTAAAAGCAAGGAACAAAGGCTAACGCTAATCTTTTGCTAGCTTGGCGTTGCCTGGACGTTGGAAATCCACTGTCCCCCTGCTCTCCTTCTACAGAACAAAGAGCAGAGGCCTCGTCTTGTTCTGCACGTCATAGTTGGTGGTGACACTTCCCCCAAAGCTGTAGGAGCAATGAACTCCTTATGGAGCCTGAATTGCTCAGCCATCGTAATATTCATTATAAAAGATGGAAATGTCCTCATCCCTTAAGAAGATAAATTGGATGGACACAGAAATGAGAACAAAGGGTTTTAGAGTGTATGGAGCAAAATACATTTTGCCATGAAGAGTGTCAGCACGTACTGGATGAACATAGTGCTCCAAAGGGTATGTTGTAGTGCATGACTGTTCATTTGTGGACACGTGTTTCTTTCTGTTGGTGGTCTTGTCACCTGCATCTCCCACTTATACACAGCAAATGTGGGCTTCACCCAGCTTAATCCTGTGCAGTGGTCCTGTATGAGGCCTTTAAGCACACTGGAAGTACTTATGGGATAACCACTATCTGAACTGCATCTTTTGGGGGCAGGATGAACTGACAGAAAGTGGCATCAAAACTGAAGCATGCTTTTCTTCCTTGCAAAATGTGCATTTTCTCTGTTTAGCAGTCGTCCCTGAGGCTTTTCATTCAGACATCAATAAATTTGTCCCCATGTTCCAGGTACCCAGAGAATGATGATGGACAAAGAGCTCATTGTGTGCTGCAAATAGCAGCATCTTGATCATGGCTTGACTTTCAAGTCTGGGGGAAATCTGATTTTCCTGAGCACATTGAGCAAAAAAATGGGAAGTGTAGTTGGGCCTTTACAGAAATAAATTTTCCCATGCTGGGTGTGAAGTATTAGCTAAAAACCCCAACCAACTAATGAAGTAATGTATATGTTTTATTCCTCCCGGTGTAAGTATGAATATGAATCATCATTTGTTTATGCTGGACAGAGAATTTACATAACTTTAATAGGGCTTTCTATTAGTTTGTGACAAATAATGAAATGCCAATATATTCATCATTCCAAACTCATTAAAGTTGTCAGCTTTGCAAATTATTGATAAAATGCTCTGATTTAGACTTGCACATTTTATCCCTTACTACAACTACCGCTTCATGTATGAGGCACAGCATTCTCACCAATTTCTCATCAGGGATAAGTAATTGGCCAATTAAATCATAGGCCATGATATCTTGTAGAGTGGAGTTAAATCAGTGATAGTCTAGCTCTGAACAATTTGAATCTTAAAGTGGGATAAATTAAGCTCTCTCCTTTGCAGTTGCCTTCATATGGAATCCTCTGGTTTGAATAATGAAAAACCTGATTTTGTCAGTCAGGTAGGGTTTTAGATCCCTTTATTGTCACAGATGTGTTTCCAGAGGCTCCACCTCTACATTTTTTACTGAAAAGGCATTACCAGTT
Source organism: Manacus candei (assembly GCF_025592945.1). NCBI lineage: Eukaryota > Metazoa > Chordata > Aves > Passeriformes > Pipridae > Manacus > Manacus candei. Next base: position 2,770,117 of record NW_026138074.1, on the reverse strand, counting down.
TGGTTGATAAAATTTATTTATAATAATAAATATTATATGATAATAAATAATATTATATGACTTTATATATTTATATATAAACATATATTTGTAATATCATATAATTATTATATAACAATAATAAATAAATAAATGATAAAATATTATTTATGACTGAAGCCTGACATCTTGGTAGCAGGAAGAGTTTTGTCAGTACAAGGACTGCAGGATTGGATTTTGAAGCTTTCACAGATTACTTTCCCTCAATAATTTTGGCTTCTCACTGGTAAGAGTTGAACTAATATTAGTATTCCAGTAGTGTCTAGAGGTTTTGAGCTGTACTAGAGCCCTATTGTATCGCAGACACTGTATAGACCCATAGTGGGGAAGAGTCACAATCCTGCAGAGACTGTGGTATATACAGGCAAGACTATGGATAGCAAAAAGGAAATGGTATCTCTCTTTTTCAGATGGGGTTTCGCTATTCACACAGGATGACAGAACAGTAACAATCTTTTCTGAAGTATGGAGGAATAAAGCATTTTGCCAAATGTCAAAAAGAATTTCTGTTAGTGTAGGGAGAGAGCCCAGGTTTCTTGAGTCCCAATACACTACTCTGATGAAAAGACAATCCTCCTGCCTTGTGATTTCTAAACAAAAATCAAGCATACCTCTGAGAGGCTGGAAGCTAAGCAGCATTCTTCTGTTAGATGAGATAAAGCACTGTGTGAGTAAGGTGCAAACAGAGATCATAAAAATAAATTAGCTTTTCTTTTTCCCCTCTTAACAATTTACAGATATCTTAGCAACACTGCTAAAAATGTAAGAGTTGCTTCTACTTTGATTCAGAGCACTACTTCATACTTGGAATATCTCTTTTCATCACTCAAGGTTAGTCTGGATGCTTGGATAAGAAAGAACAAAACAGGTGAAGTGTGTGTTTAAGTTCCTGGTAAGAAAAGTTGTGTATGTGGCCAAGGTTTGGTATTTACACTCCTAGATCACTTCTCTGCATTCATGCGCTGGCACTTACTGTTCCCTAACTCAGGACTGAATGTTTTTAGCCAAGTCCCTCCCAGAAATATGCAGCAAACTCAAATGCTGATTTTTAAATTGAGCCCGTGCCCAGGTATTTTTTTTTCCTACAGGGGAAGAAACTTCAGCAGAGTTGCAAAAGCACAGTTAAACCCATAAGTTCCCTTAAAAAACCTCGGAATTGTAGAATAATTTACGTGGGGAAAGACCTTTAAGATGACCAAGCCTAACAGCAAAAAAAAAAACAACCACCTTTTTGTTTTTGAAGAAGCTTCACTCAATTTGAGGAAGTTGATAAAACATGGCTTATCATCCTTTGGTTATAAGTCAGATAAACACATTTGCAGAAGCAGTAGTAGGACCATGAAAAGTCATGCCTTGGACTACTTTCTGCACTTTTCTCCATGGAGCTGCACCCAGCTTCCAGAAGGGAGGAATTTGGTGGGATGTCGTTTGGTAGTTGCAGGGGCAGATGAGGAAGGCAGTAATGTTGCTTCTGCTTCACGGGAAAGATTTCATGATAAAAAAGCAAAATGTCAGCCCAGCATGGAAAAATGAGTTGTTGAGCATTTCTTTTTGGTGCTCTGTGAACTTTTTGTAGGTAGATCATGTGTTCATGATTCCAGGAAGGAAGAGACTTGGCTTTTCACACAACATCAGAAGAGCTTGATTGCTTTTTTGGAGGGAACGTGCCCAGACACCATCAGGGGATAAGTAGTAACCAGCTGGTGAGAGTTATTTAGAACAGAGGCACATTTGGCGATTAAGTTTTGACTGTTGCACTGATGGCCTTCAGCCTCGTTGCGTTAATGGGGCAGACTTGGCAGCACAGAGGAGTACGAACACCTGTCTGTTGGCTTCCCCAGCTCCGGCTTGAGCATTGTATCATTTGAAACACTGGACATCTGCTGCTAGACGTTGCCTTTCTGAGCACTTGCATACGTTTTCAAACAGTTAGTTGCATATGAGAAAAATGCAAAATTCAGCTGGGGCAGAGTGTCAGGAATCGAAAACCAAAGCTGAACACCTTTGCCTCTGGAGTGATCGGTGAGGTTATTTAGAATGCTCTGCAGAAGAGTAGTGCAATGGGTCTCAGCTGTGATGCACGGTAGGCTTGTGCAGACTCTGAAAACAAGATGTAAAAAGCACCTGCATTTAATCAGTCTGGGGAGAGTTGTCTCTGAGCTTTGTCAGGACTTCTGATCAATTGCTGGTGCCTAACAACACCCAGGGAGGCACTGGGAGTTGTTATGTCAGTGGCAAGATATAATGCTGTTATTAATTTAATGCTCTTTAGATTGTTTAATTTGGAAATTCAGATTTAATCAAGTGTCACATGCGCTGTCCAAATTCTTAAATTAAACATGAATTGCTTGGAAGCTTCTGCAAAACTACTGTTTGTTGCATCAGCCCCACAGTCACTTTTATTGGTTGTAGAAGCAACCATTTTGCAATAAGACAATTTGGCCCTTACTACAGGAGATGGAATAGCTGCCTTGAGACATTCTGAGCTCATTTTCTGTAAGAACCTGTGATTTTTAATAGCATCATCAAAGTCATTTTGGTGGAGGCTGAGCAGGAGTGGAATAAAAAGCCACAAAAGAAAGGGTAATTCCCATTCTCATTAAGGCATTCGTTTGGTTTCTGTATCTTGGTATATGCTTAATGATTGTTGTCTCAATATGTGAGTATTCATGTTTGTCTGCTTTTATAAGAAATGAGTCATCTAACTTGGGCATCTTTGTCACATAAAAGCATCTACTAAGATCTAAATGTAAACACTAGGGTTTTGTTCTGCTGTTTAAAATCGTGCCATGGGATTCAACTCTGCAAACACGGTGCTGTCTAAAGTTTCTTGTAATAGCTTTGTGAAAAGGGGAAAAACCAGACTTAGAATGTATATATGTATGATGATTTGTTAACAGATGAAGCCCTGGAGTAAATTTTTCATTTGATTCTGGAGTTTTTGGTATAGTGTAGTACGTGTCTTGAGTGCTGTGTGAGTTGAGCATTGCTGAAAAGCTTGTCCTGTGTGAATGGTTCACAACAGAAATACAGGTCCATTTGTTTTTTATTGACTTCCCTCCACTCTGGCACTTTGTAACGGCACTGAGGATGGGCTGTGAGAAGTAGCTGTTCTAGATTAGAGTACAAATGCTATGTGTCTCCCCATGTTGTCCTCTGAAGAGTTGAAGTATTTCGAGCAAGGGCTTTACATGTGTGTGTTATTAGAACAGTTTCTGAAACAGTGTGTTTTCTGATCTTTTGTAAATCCGGAACAAAGGAAACAATTTTATTTCATAATTCTCTTAAGTTAATTGAAAGCATAATTTAGTCCTTAATGAAGAATATAAAAAATGAAATGGTCATGAAGTTCAATCCCTAAAATAACAAATGATATTGTACATCCTCCTTTCCCAGGATCACAAACAATGCAAACCCCCCTGCTCCATAAATGGACTTAATCAATACCACTAGTATTTGGATTTTTATTGCATTTATGATTGTCTTCCAGCTTTTCTTAATAAAACCAGCTGCGTATAGCTCACTTATTCTGTTTGTGGAGTTACTGGAAGAAAGGCAGTTACAAATGTGTTGTGCTAGTGCAGAATGGATTTTCAGTATGCACCTAAATTTTGGCCTAACCCACGGACTCTTTTACACTAAGAACACCGAGATTCATCTCCTGCATCTATTCAGAGATCATCAGTGGTGCCAAAAACCATGCATTCTGGTTAGTTTAAAAAGAGGTAAATCTTCGCCGCGATGCTTCAGAGAGGTGGGGATGCTTTGTTGAGGCAGTCGCAGCATTTGGTATTGATGGGACTCTTGGCCTTACCTATCACAGCAGGACATGACTGCAAACTTTTTAGTCTAGGCCAGTAAGAGCACTTACGTTTGTGTGTAAGATGTGACTTTCCCGGGTTCAGATGAGCTGTTGAACAGTTTCAGAAGCCAGCAGACTACTGCTGTTTACCTTTTTCTCACTCACTTTGTCACTTTTGACCTGTTACTTTAAATTTATTTCAGCCTCATTTTTACTCAAATGCGACTCAGGCTTGTCACTGGCACCTGCAGTACATTGAACAGGAAAGAAGGGATAGAAAAAGGAGCTGACAGTATGGTCAAAACCAGATGGTATTAGAGTGTATTTGGGGAGTGATATCTGGCTTCTAAGAATATTTTATACCCTTGTTATTTTTTTTATGGATAAGAGTCTGCAGTTACTATTGCTTAGTCACTACCGTGTAAAGCTAAAACGTGTTCCTCCTAGCGCTGCAGAAAGCTGTATCCCAACAAAAGTGTGAAGCAACGTGTTAGAAAAGCAAAGTGACATACTGAGTCCTCAGGAAGATTTTTCTCTTTTTCCTGAAGGGTAATGAAATCTGAAAAACAGGGAAAGCTGTTTTGGTTTATTATTTCTTGCTTTAATGCAGGACCGGTAAAGGGCAATATGAGTATGCTGTGAAGTGGACTTACAGAATGGGTAATTTAATTTTGTTGCTGTTGTAATCTGCTGGGCATTTTTCCAAAACAAGAGTAGGGAGTAACTGGCATATTTCATTACAACTGCCCAGATGACTAGGAAGAGATTAAGCCTTTAATTACATCCTGAGCCAGCGTTACAGCTTGTGACTGAAGCCACAGCCAATCCTAGAAAAATCTAGAGGGTCTCAAATGGATTACCTGTATGTACCGTCTAAAGACTTTTTGTCTTGCCTATTTCCATATTTATTTTGTTGAAATTATACATATATATGTATAATTGTCACTTAACGAAAGGATAGAATATTTTCAAAAGTGAAAATATTCATGCTAGCTTCTTTGGAAAGGAGTTTTGTCTTTGAGAGCTTTAAAGTTGACATTAGACAAGTCAGTAAAATAGCACGCATTTTGATATGTAAAGGTCAAGGATAACTATTATACAGGGTGGCTGACAGAAAAAAATCAGGTATTTAGCAGTGGATTCATGCCCCAGCAAGTTATGCTCAGGCAGTTAAATAGCTGGGTTATTTACATCATCCATGTGTCACTGCTGTGCTATTAACCATTCCTCCTAGCATCCTCTACGACAATGTTTTTAAGAGTTTATATTTAATTGCATATATATCCTGAGGTCCAGTCTTCTTATTCTTGTGTTAGTGGCTTAGGAAGGGTATCAAGAGCTGCAGGATAGGGCATATTGCTTTTGCATAAGAAATTCAAAGGCTATATTAAAGGAGCTCTTTCTGTTATTTGTTCTTATATATTCTGCTTTTCATCCTTTGAATATGACAGGAATTTATTTTTTTTCCCAATAGTAATGTACATTGTAAGCACTGTATATGTCCCTTGGCTATGACTGAAAAATAAAGGAGAGAACAGTTGCAGCTATTCCGTAGCCAGCGGCAGCAATCACTGCATGCTGTGTTGGTTGCTTGGCAGGCTCTACAGCTCCCTGCTCACTAGCTAGTACAATTACCTAAGTTTATTTATGGTTATGGGGGTACATAAAGAGTAAATTTGGGGAAAATTTCCATTTTCATGGTGCACCTGGAAGTGTCAGTCATTGCACAAACTCAGCAATCTTACCTCTGTTGAGGTGGAAGCTGAAATAGCACCCACTCCAACCCTGCTATAAACATCTTTCTTGGCTGTGCTTCTGTTGTCACCTCACATCTGCATTTTCACTGATCAGCCCCATTGAAAAAGAAAGCCAGACAGTGGAAGGTACATCTGCACTAACCTTCAAGTTTGGTTTAGGAATCTGCTTTGGATGAGAATCCCTGCAGTTGTCTGCATTTATGCTTTCGTTCACGGCAGTCCTGATGCTTATGAACTTGGGCTGCTTTTGGATAAAATTGAAGCGGAACATGCACCTCCATATCCAAGTGTTTGTTCTTATTCCATCCATAAAGTAAAGCTAGATGCAAGTAAGCCACCCTGAAACACCTATGAAGTGGTTGCTGGACCTTTAGCACCACTGTTTTTCATACAAAACTATTCCTGTTGGGCTACACTACCTGCTTAATAGATGTAGCCTGGGACTACCAAGCTGTGTAAAGCAACTCACTCCATGGAGTTTGGCTCAAGTCTTCATGTACCTCTACTTCTGTGTGGAGGACTCCATATTCAAAACCTATCTTGATGGAGATGGTGGTGGTGATTTTCTCAGCAGCCCCTAAGTAGTTACACCAGGGCAGAGTGAGATCACCTTCTCAGACACCAGTAGTTTCCCAGTTGCCCAGGTAGGAATGCTTTCTACGGTAACCTTGGTCCTTTGGAGCTGGATGATCCATATGAACTCCACTATTCATTTAACTTTGTCAGTGTTGTGATGAAATGCTGCCCAGGACTCTGGATCTTTTAGGGATGGAAGAGCAATTACTACTGCTTCTTTTCACATGCATTTAATTAAAAATTGCTGAATACAGTGCAGAATATTTCTAAGTAGCAATGTTTACTTCTACTATCTGGATGAAACAGGAGAGATTATTGTAGTTATGTAGTTGTTAAATGATTGACAGAACACACGTGTGGAGGCTTTGAAGGTTCAGAAGATGCCCCATAACAGCTGAACAAAAGACTGGAGTTGCAGCTTATTTCCACTATGTGGGCTGGGTAGTAAGCAGTCCATTTTACTCTTGCCAGGACAACTGGGTGGGCTTCATTTCTTTCATGCTGTACCAGAAAATTGTCTGTGGTAGCAAACAATACCAGTATTTTCAGTATTACATTACTAAAATTGAAAATACTACTGAATTGCTAGAAAACCACCAAATTAAATGTTCCAAATAACCGTGGTGCCATTTGTCTGACAGATAATGTTTGGTTTTCTGAAGAGCCATACAGCGTGCAGAATTAGGCGAGAGGAAATACACTGCATGGTTATTAATTCTTTAATACTTGAAACTACTTAGCAAGGAACATGTAGATCAAAGCTTTTGCTTGAGAAGATTGAGCTTTCGAGACAGCAGATAGCGGGAGCAGTCTGGAGCAATATAACAGAATCCTGCAGGATAAAAAAGCGCACTGATTACATTTCCATTAGTTTTAAAATCTCCTTTGTGTTCAGTTGAGACACTTTCATGGCTCTTGTATTCCAGGTTAAATGTAACCTGTTAAGCACTTGATCCATTTTCTCAAATTGACAGGCGCTAGCTTTCCATTTTTAATAAATGCACTTAGAATTTTGGTAGCCATCCTTTAAGAAGAAAGGAAAGATGTTAGTTGATTTCTGATTGTTACCTTAGATTATGAAAGAAAGAGATGGGTTGCAATAGTCTGTTCTTCACTGAAACCGTACCCAAAAGAAGTATTTCAAACAGGTCAGATTTTCATGACCTCAATTGTTATAACTCATAAAATGGAAAAGGGAGGAATAATCTTGTATTTCTTGTTGTGATATCCATTTAATGATCTGATTCATATATAAAGCCCAAGTCTACCATAAGTACATTCCCCATTGACTTTGTTGGAAACAGAAATAGTATTTTAGACCTAAAAATTATGTAAATCCAAAATCTGATCCTCTTGAAATGAATGACAATTATACCAGAGATTTTGTAAGTGACAAAATTTGGCCTCAGGCTTCTCTGGATATATATGTAAGCTTTGGAAAAATGAATTGAAGCACTACTCCAGTTCAATAGCATGAAAAAGAAACTAAAACATTGAGTCATTTTCGTCTCTTGATAGCTTTTTAGCATTTAATGTACTCAGTAATTTGATAGTATCAAATCTTCTGAGATTCTATGCTAGTGTATATTACAGTTTAGTGTTACTGAAAAGAATCAGTTAAGCAAAATACTGATTTTCATTGAAAAACCATCATATTGCATTAGAAGGAATTGTGTTCCTCTTTGTGGAAGCTATTGAAGAACCTGAATTTCATCTCATGAATCTCTAAATCAGTTGAAGCAAATTAAAACCCATACAAATGCTGTGTTGGTAAGAACCGAAACTGACCCAGTGTATTCTTTATATTTCCTTGACATATAATGTCTATTTATTTCTATAATTAGCACACATATAAAAAATATCACAGATTAAGACAATAAACAGTCCGGTTTGCAGGGCTTTGACTTTTATTCACTGGGAGGGGAGTGCTGAGCACCAGCTTAGTTAAATATGCAAGCCAAGGAGTAAATTGTCAGACCAGAAAAGCAGGCTTTAGGAGATATTAATGCTACTTATGTTAATAACCCTCCATGTGATACGGGAAAGTATATAAATGGTTCTTTCACCATGGCGGTTATTGCCTTTTGGTACTAACTGGCAAAGCTTCAATTAAGAAAAGGTCACCAAAAGGTTGAATTCTTAGTAGAATATTTTCTTCTTTTTAAATAAAAAAGTTTTTTAGCTTCCTTCTTTTCCCTTTCTTTGCCCCTTGCTGACCCCTTTTTATCTCCTTCCGTCATTGCTAGTGCCACTTGCAAGCGCTTTTTGCTTGATTTGTCTTTATTGGGTGTAAACAATACTGGGGAGGATTTCCAGCATGTGTAAAAGTCAATGTGGCTCCATTGACTTTGGTAGACATACATTGATTTTGACCAAAGAATTGATATATTGTTTTACTGTGTTTTTTCTTCCAAAGAGTTGCCTGAATCTTGACTTCTTTTTTTTTTTTTTGTCTTACAAAAATGCATTTAACATTGCTAGTTCTCAACTGGTGGTTTTAAACCAGTGGGAGCAAATAACAATTAACAGAAGGTATAATATTCCATAACATAGATGTAACTTTATCTTCTACAACTAATTAGCAGTTGAAAGTCAGATTTTTATGCTTAATTCGTGTGTGAATAGAGCAAGTCTTTGTAATTGAAGGCTGTCAAAAGAGGAGATTTTAACAGCTAGCTTTTAATTTATAAGATGATTAATTTGTTAACTGGTTCATGGCTGCCAATTTAGGGTGCACCTGAGCCTGTGGGCATCCAACACGCTGTGCCGTGTTTTAGTTGTGTGCCTCTGCCCTGGAGGCACAATCATGCTGGAGGCTGTTGTCTCAGCGATGAAGTGTGTGTCAGAGCAGCAAGGAAAGCTTCAGAGCTTCTGGCTGGCAGTGACAGGTGTATTGAACTTTTCATAGATGTGATCTATGCTTCTCTCTGCTTTCCAGTCACTTCCATTGGGCTGAAGGTAAGAGAAAACCATTTATTCCATGTTTTTAAAAATCAAATCAAAATAAGTCCTAATCTGCTAAATTTTCTTCCTTTTTTTGAACTTGAATTCAGTGTGCCATGGTACCATTCAGTGTAAAGGTAGCATGTTAGCAGCAGCACAGACAGCATTGAAAACACGGAGAGAAAATCCTCATATCGTGCCTTAGCTAGAACAGATGAAGCATTGTCTGGGCCTGGCTATGTTCTCTTGATTTTTTGGGCATGTTTTCTCAGTTCCTGTCCCTGCTTCTTTGCTAGTCTAGTGTTACAGTTTTCATACAGTTACTTGATGGCAAAGCAGTTGCCACTGATGTCATTTTGTCTTTGACCTCTTAGATATAAATTAAAGCAAGCCTTGATGTTCAAAATGCAACAAACTTTTGTCAGAAAATACTTTCATATTGAAAGGAAAGTACTGTTTTACTAAAGCATAGCCATTTTGCCTAATCTTTGTTTTTCAAGTCCAAGATAAAGTTTCTGGTCACAAGACAAAGAATGTCCCTCTCCAGGATATGTAATGTCCTCTTGATTTAGACACTCGTTGTGGGAAGCTGGAGCTATAGGTTCAAGTTCCTGGTTGAATCAGGCACAATAACAATTTGAGCTGTTTTTTTTCTACAGCCTGGATGAGGTATTGTTTAGGGAGTTTTGGGTTGGTTTTTTTTGTTGTTGTTTTGGTTTAGTTTTTTATTTGGTTGGTTGATTTGTTGGTTTTTGTCTGATTTTTTTTTACCCATGAAAATTTTAAGTGTAAATTCCTTACCCCAGTGTGGAACAGAAAAAATATTCAAGATGTTGACAATTTGCTTAACTGAGAAAAAATCCTGCTCTTGATACTGGATTGCAAGAAGCTCTTTATTTAACAGATGTGTCCTTCATGAGGAAAACATGGTGGTTTAGTTCAAACGTGTAGAATACTACAATATGTTCTGGTTTGGAACCCCATCTCACTGTCAAGCCCTGAAAAGTGAGGAGGAAAGTCTACAAACACTCCCTGCTGCAACAAGGGAGCTTTAGCACTAGCATATAGATTTTTGGAACTGCTACATTCCACACTGTTATAAAGATGGAGAAATGTGGGAACACAACGTGAGCTCCTCTCTGCATTGTCTCCATTTGTGGGGAGTGGAGTTTGCGGCTTGGGGGAGAGGGTGGTTCTCATGCTGTCTGGAGGACAAAAATATAGGTTCTTCCTGACCATTTTGGAGCTCTTGGGTGGGAGGGAAAGGCACTTGAGGCTTCAGTAGGATTCTGACTGGCTTCTGTTAGAGACAGAGGAAAGCCTTTATTTTGTCCTACTGCGTCTTTGTCTCCACCCCCTACATGACAGTTGTGAAAAATCTTCCCTTATAAACACTCTTCAAATATGTGTATGTATATTTAGGTACACGCGCACACACACACACACACACACACACACACACACACACACACACATACGTGTGAGTGTATGTGGATATTTCTTGGATTGTCCTGGGGACGTGCAGGTGGTCAGCAGGTGGAGAGCACCAGCACACAGCAAATGACCCGATTAGTTTTCCCCTGTTAGTCCAAACAATGCCAGCCCTGCTAGTTATTTCTGGAATGTGTTACAGCAGAGCCATGTTCAGCAGACTTGCTTTGTTGCTAAGGAATAGTGGCAACCACAGGGAAAAAAAAAAGCTGATTTCTAAGCTTTTCAAAAACAATGTCTGGAGGGATTTCCCTCTGGACTTAAAATACATTAATCTTTCTATTTCTTAGCAGAATTGCAACGTATTCATGTTCAGGTATCACAGCTTGGCTGGGGGAACATTTGTAAACACAGACAAACGTGTCTTCTCTGAGCATTAATGCTCTTTTCATTTCAGGAAAACAATTTGGCCACTTCAAATAAATTCTTGGCATCTTGTGAATTCAACTCCTGGGAATAGCTCTGGTTTGACAACCTCAGGTATGTGGGGCTTCTGTTTTGCCAAACAGCTTTTACTTAGAAAAGGTAGAGAGATGTTGTTTTTGATGATGTGTGGTGAGCAGCTCAGCACCTGGTCAACAAAGAGGGAAACCTAAGTAATATGGCAGCAGTGTAGAGTTATTCTCATCTGTGTCCATCCATGTGGGCAGAGAGATCTGCAGCACCCTTTTATAACTCGGTAGAGTTAATTCCAGTGGTGGTTGTACAGGAGGACATGAGTTTGTCTGCTGCTGCTAGTGAATGGTAGTATCCCCTTAGTTCCAGAAATGGATGGCCTTTGCTGTAGCTGCTGTAGATGGTCTGTGATGGTCAATCTACATGAACCTGTTAACTGTAGGTTTCTTAGCTGCTGTTCAATAATTTGTCTGAATTGGAGCTTGCAAGATTTTTCTTGAAAGAACAGGAAGAAAGAAACATACTAGTAAAGAAGAAAATTGTGAGGGAGAAAATTAAATGTGTGTATGTATCCAGTCAGTTACAAACATCATCTCTACTCCAGTAACTGGCTTAAAGTATCTACAAGAGCCAGGTACAATTTACACCCATAATAGAAGGGTGACAGGTAGTGTTCTGTGTATGCTCATGGTGAATGGTCAGAAAACTGGATAAGTATGATATTGATACATAAATAGGAACATAAATAGGAATTATTGCTCAACATAAGCTCCCTGTTTTGCCTTCAGAGTGGTGCTATAAAATTATTCTGCTTTCAATAAAAAATGAAATAATAGAAACCTTGGTCAAGAAACTGTTTCCTACTTCAAGAGATAAATTCTCTGTAGCTAAACCATTTTTTTTACCACCAAAATTATAAAATAATAGCAGAATGTAGATTGTGTCATTTTTATTTTTCTTGAGTATTACCGTCAGATTAAATCCATAAAGATGATTAAAAACTGGCTTCTTCTCTCAGCCCTTTTATTTGTAAGGAAACAAATGTGCCAGTCTCAGCAAACAGATGTCCACATCATAACAATCATCATCTCAGTTGGCTTGAAACGTTGTTTTCTTGTAAATGCATCTAAGAACTGAAGAGACGTGGAGTTTTACCTCTCTTGGTCTCTCTAGGTTAGACCTGAGAGAATAGCAAAGGAGACTAAAGAAATTCACTTTGTTACTTGGATCATATATTGTATGGGTTTTGAAATCCCATGATTTCTGTGGCTGCCCATTAGAAATATCTTGTTATTAAAACAGATGTATAAACAACAATATGTAGACAATATTGTTGTGTGATTGTTACTTTATTCACACCATTCTGAGCCTGGGAGGGGAATGCATTAAGGATTTAGTGTGAAAGGAGTGGAAGAAGGAATTCAGTTTTATCCCCAGCCCTGGCACAAGCACTTGGATCACTGTGAAGGGTGAACTTACCAGAACAGGGAGTTGATCTGAGTGCTTTGGGGCATTTTGAGGGAGCTTTGTGCAAATTCTTTTACTGGCTCATATGTGTGTGTAGGTCAAACTCACTGGATATGCCTGGGATCTTGCTGGATGTTTTTCAGATTCAAAGATTGCATGAAAGTGCAATCTCCTGAATCCTAGCTTTCCATCCTTTTTCTCCATAACAACAACTCTAAGAGCCAAGAGTAAATTTACAAAGTAAGATGTTTAGACCAATACTTTATTGAGCAGTAACTTATAATTTGCCATGGGTGCTGTAGCTTATCAGCCACTGGCATATGCAAGACATGACAGCAGGATGTTTTGAGGGTGTTTTTGTTCCTGGACGGCTTGTGGATTTACTAAAGACTGAGATGTCTGCCAGTCAGTGTTGGTAAGTAGTATCTCATGGTAGGATGTGAGTGGAGATTGCATTGCTGAAACCCTCAATTCCCACTTTACAGCTTATGGTGCTGTTCGGTGCATATGCAAAGAAAGAAGAGACTGTATCTCAAAGTGCTTTTGGTAATCTGAAGTCGGATTTTTTGGGGAGAGTAGTACTATATTGTAGGGTTAGGTCCTGTAATCCCGAACTACCACAAATTACTGTCTCGAGTTTTTGTCAGTTTATGGTACCACAAATGAAGTCTGCTGTGGCACTAGGATGGGATAGATCTTTCCTTACAGTCCTAAAAGTAGTCCCTTAACATTGAAACAGAACTGTGAGTCTGACCTCTATGGGGAATCTTGACATATGTGGTATGCTGTGTGTCTTCTGGTTCTTGTGCTGTGACCTGTCATATGTGTAGGATGGTGGGGGTAGAGGGAGGTGTCAGGAAAATGTTTGTCTTTCAAGAGGACTGCATCTTGCCTGCTTATACAGAAATGATAATGCTGAATTTCTTACATCGTTAATTTCCATGGCAACGAAAATAATCTCATAAATATGGGATTATTGCTTTAGGATCAAAGAGGGGGATAACCTGGGTTGTGAAAGTTCTTTATTTAAATATCTTAGCAGCAAAAGGAGTAACAAAACAACTCTTGATATTTGAGCATATTTTCCTTTTACTTCTTGATCACCTGCAAACCAAAGCCTTAAATATTAAGCAAATAAAAGCAAAATCATTCATCTTTCTTACTATATTAGCTTGTCAGGATTGTTCAATGCTTCTGAGTGCTCAGCAGACAATGAAATAATTGCAGCTAGAGCAATAAAGTATATCTAAAAGAAATCCCTTCTGACTCTTAGCCATGCCCTGGTACCAGTTGGCTGGAAGGTTAGAGCCCAAAAAAGAGCATGATACTGTCCATGCTGTGACAATATCGTCCCAAACCACTCTTAATGGAGACTCCAGTGGAAATATTTCTTCTCAGCAGGCTAGTGATGGACGGCAGCAAAAACATTCATGGGTTTGCTGAAGAATTCTAGATGGAGTCCACTGCACTTTTCCCCATGAGAGGATTGCTGCAAGCATCTCAATATCCTCTGCTGCTTTTCATCACATGTCATTTTGAAGCTGTTTGTCTCTCACGTACCTACTTACATATTGAGAAGCTGCAGAGGAAATGTAGGTTTATAGAAAGGGGCTCACCAGCTGCCATTTTTCCTGAAAGAAAAGCTGCAATTTAACATTAACCTAGCAATTAAGCAAAAATTTACGCTAACATGCTGCTTTCTTGCATAAAAATCCCTCTCAGCAACTCTGAAAATTATCTATGAGAAAGGTAATAGAATAATTCCCAGCATCTTTGATTTGGAAAAGCCATTTTGTGGCATGATTGATATTTCCTTTGTGTTAGCATGGGAGGCCATAGAAAGAGGAGTAATCTCTCTAATGGGTGTACTCCACGCTGGTGCCTGGGGTCCATGATACATTTGTCAGGCTTTAATTAAAGCTCTGGAGTTGAATTTCCACAGTAATTAACTTTTATTTTCAGTTATACTATGTCTCTCATTTTTGACACTGACACTTTCCTGTTAGAGATAGGACCAGCAATTGGCACAAAAAATAAAGAATGTGGAAATGAGGAATAATTTAAGAAATTTTATTGTATTTGCCATGAATTCTGAAAGTAGACAAAATCACATTTTCTTTCAAAGCTGTTTTGTTGTTAGCTGTGTTTCCTCCTCTACATAAGCATATATCCTATTACCTTGGCTACCCTTCCTTATGCAATGTCTGGTAGTAAACAAGCAGCTTTTGTTCAGTAGTCAGCATGTATCCTCCATCCATGGTACAACAGGTCTTTCTCATTATGTCTTGCAGAAATGTTTTCCTGCCTTTTGGCAAATCTTGACTTTCAAGCATGAACAATATGTGTGCTAGGGAGGCTATTCAACCCTTATTTCCGGACTGCAACTTTTAATTCAGTTCTGGGTTGGATTTTTAAGAGTAAACATCACAAGAGTCTACCTTCTATTGTTGATGGTGGGTTTGGATTGCAGGAATCTCTCTCTCATTGAACATGCACATTGCTTTTATTAATAAGAGTTAGGCACTTGAGTCTGCTCTTTAGATTTCAGATATCCTTCTCTTCCACTTTTAATTCATGCAGTTTTCTACTTATATTTCACATATACTGTGAAGTGCTATTATGTAGGAGCACAAATAGCAAAATCTCAGAGCCACTGTTACTTGGCTTGACCTTAACAAAACAACCTTTCCCTGAACAGAGAAACACAGACCTGGAATCCAGTCCCCTTCTGTCTCAACTGCTGTATCAATCACCCTCCCTTTGACAGACCCACTGAGCTTCATTTTAAAAAATTAAGGGTTTTTTATTCCACTACTGCAGTCGGAAATATCTGCTACACTATCTCCTGATTTCCAATCTGAATGTGTTCACAGCTGGCTTTCACCATGTCCTCACGTATGCCAGCCTGCATGTTCCTATGCTCCTGAGTGAGATATGTGAAAGCCTCCTGGCAGGGTGCTATAGTTGACTTAAAGACTCAGAAAGAAATTAATTTCTCAGGTATGTTGTCTTGTCTCAGTCTCACGAATAATCCTAGTGCCTTCCAGAGAGGAAGTGGCAGCTTGCTGGCTTTAGTTTTCTTAGACCTGTTAGTGTAAACTAACTTTGGAGTTTACCTTCTGTAACTTGCAGCAGGATCTTGTTTCCCAAGTACTTGAAGTGTATCCACTGTTTCTAAACTAGGATCTGGTTGTGCTGCTGTAGCTTCGAAACAGACAAGGGGATGGTCCTTGTGAATGCAATACCACCAATAAAGAAACAGCTAAGAATAGTACCACTTCTGAAATAAAGCACTAGAGATAATTAAGTAGAACACTGCAGTAAATCAGTGTGGCACTTAAGGGCATAGCAAAGGCCATGAAAAAGAAAGGTAATAAATTGTATGGTGAGAGATGCTAATTGATCGTTGTTCGCAATTTCAAGCCGTGTCTCCAGATTTCATTTTAATATTTCTTGTGGACTGAAAAGCAAGTGCAGAACTGAACTGATTGTGATAAAATAGAAGCATGGAAGCTAGAAAGGGACATGGGCTATTCAAACATCAAATTCCTGTGAAGTAATTCTGTCTGGCAATATATTTCCAAGTATTTTTCATATCTATTTTATAACATGCTGGTTCTACTCACCCCACTTTTTTTTGGAAAACTGTTCCATAACAGAATGTGTCTGGGTACTGTGAAATCCTGTATGATATTTCTCTATAATTTGTCTTTCTTTATTTGTCTTGATTCTTCCTTGATTATGCCATCTTTATACTTCACGTGTCTTTACATTATTTATCCACTGTCTATTAAAATTGTTCATTGTAGATAATTTTACCTGCTCTTTGATGAGCTTTATGCCTGAATTTACTTTAGTGCTAGCATCTATTTAGCAATACCATGTCAAGGACTGAGTGGCATATTTTACATGCAGTTGCTCTAGAGATGTTGTGGGGAGAAATCTCACCTATATGTTCCACTGCAATGCCCACTTGGAAAAGAAACTTGGGGTTTTTTTATTTCTAACCCTGCTGAAGTTTCAGATTTGATTTTGGACTAACCAGTTAGGCTGAAATCTATTCCATTAAATCTTTGCTCTCTAAACCAGTCCTGTTCACTTGGAGCAAGGCACCAAGGCTTTCCATGTCATCAGTGAGAGGAGATGGCCACCTGTGCATAGTGAGCCATCCTATTTTAAGATAGGGCTTCATCCCAACTTTGCTAAGATTAAAAAGGGGCTTATGTAAATAGCTTACATGAGATTCCTAATTTTTATATGGCTAAAATATGGGGAGATGAGCCTTGCCTCAAATCTGCTGTTAAGCTGAATATTTCCTCCAGACACCATGGAGTCTTGCAAAGCAAGAATTAATGTGTGTGGTTTCTGCATTGATAGAGAGGAATAGCCACTGATGAGGTTAAAACTCTATAAACAATATTTTCAGCATTGCTTGAAAACTTTTAGATGATAATGTATTGTATATTGTTACTGTTGTTTGTGTTTTTTTAATTATGTCCTTTCTAAAGTTTCTTTCTTCATCTGTAGAGCATTTTATGCCTTAAATGTATAATGCATTTCTTCCAGGATCTGTTTGTTTTCCACAAAGAGCTATTACTTCATATTTTCCAGAGAAATCTCTTACTAAGAGTAGGGTTTCCTGCCTATTAATTGTCCTTTGATGGTGTTTTGCAGACCAGTCTGAGTTCTCTTTGATCTTGACTACTCCAAACCTACGACCTTGAATAGGAAGCCCTGTAGCTGTCTTAGCTATGTTTGATCCAATGAGCTCTCTCAAGAGGTTGGGTTTATTCCCTAGAGCATGGTACCACACTGTGTGGCTTTTGCCTTCAGCCAACTCACATCTTCAGTAAAATATGTTTGCCCTTATCTGCAAAAGGCTGTTTAGATGTTACTCTGATGTGTAGAGTGTATCTGTCTTGCCTAGGATTGCAAGCTCTTGGCTCCCTGGGGAGATTACTTCTATATATGTAGATGGTATCTACATGTTAAAGTATATAGCTAGGCTGTGGATAAACTGGTTGAACCACCAAACTGAGTGGAGCCTTATTTTTCTGAGAAAAGAGTTGAAAGGCCATTTTTTTTCCATTCAAAAAGAGTGGGCAAATATCCGAAACCTCAAAAACAGAAAAAAGATTGGGGTGGGAAAAATGTGTAACTGGTCTCACTGAACAACACTTTCAATTGTACACACCAGCAGAAAGTGTCAGCATCATATGTCACTCTTCAGTTTTCCATTTCTGCAGTTGACAAATCAGAGAATGGGGCAACACTGCATCAACTCTGCTGTCACTGCAGTATTCTGGGCCTGTGAGCTGAGGCAGTAAAAAACCAAGCCAAAAATTTAGCTCCTGTTTAAGCAATGATTCTCCAAAATGCACATGTAGGTGAAACTGGAGTGGGAAATTACATGAACTCCTTGAATGTGCAGTTTGTGGATAGTGCCATTGCAAAGTGTAAATACAATGGACTAGGTAAGATAAATCTGAAGGTGTGGGTCTCAGCTGCATTCATAGCACAATGGGAAAGACTTGACAGAGTGATGAAGATGTAAGGAATGGAAGCTTGCAGAATGCAGCTGCTGTATGCTAGGTTACCTAGGCATTCTGAAGATAAAGATATGTCCTGTTTCTCCTGAATTTGTGATAAGAAGGATTATTCAAAGCTGCAACTGATTCATGGATAATGCAGAGGTAGTATATTTTCAGTAGAATGCAGAGAGAACTGGTTCATATGGGTAAGTTATTAGGGGGTAAAGCACAAGATTTTCTTTCCAATTGAATAATCAAACATTTGCATTGCCCTCAAAATATCTGACTTTTTCCAACAACAAAACATCAGATTCAGTGGACCACTGCTTTTGTGACTGTGCCTGGTTTATAGATCCAGGGAGTTGTGATCACTATGACAAATCTCACTGTTCTTTAGTATGAGATGTACTGTTTTCTCAAGAAAATATTAAATGGTTTATATAAAGTCAGTCTCCCTCCAAGCCCTAACAAACTACACCAGAATTGCTCTTTGTTTGCATTGTTCCATATCCATTTAGCCTTCTGGTGAATAGCAAGTGAAAGTTTTGTTCTACTGTGTTACAGCATGCTCAGTTGTAGTCCTACCTGGTGGGAACAGATGTATCTACTTCTCCTTCTTCAGAAATGCCTTGCAGGCCTTTGGGAGTTGAAATGGCCTATTATCTACCAAATAACAGATGTCTTCACAGATTAGCCTCTCCGAGTAAAAACACAGTGACGCCACACAAAAGATGATGATTAGCTAGTTGAATAACAATAGGCAAACTCCAATGCAGATGTACAGGAAACAAGGAAAAGATCAGACACTTATATTTTTATTTTCCTGCATTCATTATATACATTCATTTTTACAATGACATCTTAATGTTAAAGCTGCCATTACGCAGCTTTCTGTTTCAAAGCTTCTAACTTATGATTTTTTCAAATTAAAATAATGTATTAATATTTCCCCTAATTACATGCTAATAAAAGACTTAATTCAGTTTGCATACAATTAATGCATTTATTGCAAAAGTATTCCATATGTTATTTTAATGTCTTTAAATATTTTTCAGTTAAAGATTTGCATTCCTAACTTCCAATATGAGTGAAATTGAAGAATGCTGCAGTGATAAATTCTGTAAGTCGTAATACACCTCTCTGCATATGGTCCAGCAAAAACCAGAAGATTTTTTCACATAATTTGGAGGGAAATATATGAAGAATCAGACACATTTATCTACAGGACTTACCCTTCCTGATGGTTTGATTGTTTACCTGCAAAGACTCGAGTTCTGTTGTGATTTTGCTGATCAGAGTCTTCCTAAATGCAGAAAAATATAGACAAGGACTCTATTGACCTTGAATCTGGTAAAGGTTGCCTGATGCCTCACCTAGTAAAACCATTTTGCTACCATTCAAAATGAAATTTTCAAACACAGAAAATTTCTGTTCAGACTTCAGTCTGTATTTTTTTCATTTCAGTAAAAATAATTTAGTCTCTGAGAAAAAAAACCAAACAAACAAAACAGGGAGTTGGGCAATCATGTTTCATGTTACAGTATCTTGTATTATTTTGTGGGACTTTCATATCACAGATCAGGAAATTGAAATCTATCAGGGAGAGAGGACGATGCAGGACAAAAAGTAAGAGGGATTTCTATAATGGAAGTCAAGGTTAAAGTTTTTTTCATTTCAGTGGAAAACTGTCAGATTTGACTGCATTCTGGTCTAAAAAATCCCTATGCCCATATGTTTCTTTAAGATTTACAGTTCATCTGTCCTAGGATTTTGTCAGTAGGGAGTAGGCTTCAGATGGGGGGTACGATGGTTGTGCCCATTGCCTAGGTGGTTGACTCAGGTATTGAAATGATTAGGAATGGGCAGCACTGAGGTATGGTCTCCATATAAAAAAAAAAACTAGGAGTGGGGCAAATAAAGATGTGACACAGAGAGAGTAGGAGCAGAGGGATGCTGAGGAGTGGAAGGGACTTTTAAGAAGGGATAGAAGCAATATACAGGAGAGAAATGAACAGGATTCTGGCAAAAGAGACCAGACTAGCAGTAAGACAAGGTCAAGTGTTAGTAGACAAAGGGTTAAAATATGGGTTCAGTACCTAGAGGCTCCAGTTCTCTGGAGGATTGTGTGGGTGTCAGTAGGGCTGTGTTATACAGTTTCTGAGTTGGGGTCTTTTTTATAGTTTTCCTTTTTTTTTTTTTTAACTGTGTAAGTTACACTTAAAAGCCTGTTAAGGGTACGGAGCAAACAGAGCAAAGCTCTCTTAAAAAAGGAGAGATTTCAGTCAACACTGCTCAGATGAATCAATATTTTATTTTATCATAGTAGTTCATTGTGTCACCTCTTCCTCCTGTAGCTGTACATCATTCAGATCCAGCTTTGAAACCAGAGTTATTAATTTCCTGGGGAGCACTTCTGCAGCTCTCATTATTGTGGCATCCGAGTACTTTACAAACATTAATGAATTTATCTTCACAATGTACCAATAAGGTGAGATGACATTATACACCAGGGAAAATGATGCACACGATCATAACGTCAACAAGGGACATTTAATTTAGATGCCCAGCTAGAGATATTCATCCCCAATTTTCCAGAAATAGCATTTGATCGCCCTTCCTTTGTTCTGAAGTTGCCTTTTGCTGAGTCCATCACAGTTGGAATAGTTCCACACTTCCACAGTTCAGAGCGCAGGTGTTCTCTGCTCTGCTCTAAGCAAACAAAGAAGATGCAATTAATGACCGCCTGCTCAGAGTTTGGGTTTTGTGACTTTCTTGGCATTAGGCACTGAGACAGAGAGAGAATCCAGTTCTCCAGGGCAGCTTTTGACTGCCTTAGGCACAACCATTGTGGTTTTCCAAGCCCTTACCTCAGTCTTGTTGGACTGTCCAGTGCCATCAGTGGCGAGGCAGAGATACAGCAAACAGCAGGTTCCTTCTTGTTGTGACCTTGATTCTCTGAATGCATGTGGTCAGTCCTTGCTCTTACACTGAGTGAGGCTGGATAGTAAGCTAAATACCAAAGTATGTGAGTTTATTATTTGGATTGTCATAGTGTGTCCATACTGTAGCCAGCTCAGAGTTTTTGCACTACAGGGATAGAGGCACCAAAAGGACTCTCATTTCTGCATATTGATTCATATTGTCTGTAACTGTTGTGGCAATCTTAGCACACAGGATCAGGGACTCTTGTAGCAGAGAGAAGCTGCAGTTTTATTTGAAAACGATCCTTCATTATGTCCCTGGCTGGCCTCATTGCTCAATTGTATGAGCTGATTTGGGGATGAGGTGAGAACCATGTCATATAATATACCCACAGCTGGGCATTTCCTGTCTTCCAGCCTTGCAGGACTGAACTCATGGCTCAGAAGTGCATTACACCCAAAAATGGCAACACATTTTCCCCAACTTTTCACAGCCTACAGAAGCAAAGCCATGGTGCAATCAAGCAGGACATGGAGAAGGCAGTCTCTGTTTCCCTGGAAGACTTTTCTTTAGTAGGAAAAAAGAGGGATAGAAAGATAAAGAGATGGTTTTCAGATGCAAAATGGGAGTTAGGCTCTATTAGCTTTCACAGTGAGAGGGGAGTCTCACTGAAGTCTGTACCTGCAAAAATCCTGCTGTAATAATCCAGTGTCCACCTCTCCTGTGCTGTTCAGTACTTTACAAAAGGCCATTCTTCACCATTTTCCTTCATCTGTTCATTTTCATATTCATTCGCATTGTATTGGGAAAGAGTCACTGGAATTACTCTGGGTTTGCACGGGACAACTCAGAACATGGTTTCACCCATCTCAGTTGCAATGTAACAAAAGAATATCTAACACCCCTAAAACTGTCCTCATCGCATTTTAGCTGAAGTGAGTTATTTAGGCAGATGTTGGTTTATTAAATCCACCTATCAAACGTCCAGTCTTATTCTTTCCTTGCCTATGCTGTTTAGCTCTGCTAGGGAAAAAAAAAAAAAAAGAACAACCTTCTTGAAATGATGGCCTTTGCTTGCACTACTTTATGAATCCTGAGCCAGGTGCTGTGTCTGTACTGAAATCTCCTGTCAGAGTCAGTGGGTTTTGCCTGAGGAAGAACTTCACAGTTTTAGGCAGTAAATGAGAGTTTTCACTAACCTATTAAAATAAACTGTGTGTCTCAACATAATCTTACTTGACAGCATGATGTGTTTTCAGATGCTGCTATTTCAGATTTCCCATTTTCTTTCTTATACATTTCCTTCTGGCTTACTTGCACCTCTATATAAGCAAGTGAACCTTTTGAGGGAGGGAAGATGAGTTCTTTAGCCAGTAGCAGTCTTGCTGGCTGCACAAAGTGAAAGGGAAAATAAGACACACAGTGATTGGCATGCTAAATCCTCTCTAAAGCTACAGACCTGTCATGTAGAGCTAAATCCCTGACAGTGCCAGGTTAGTATCTTGCCCTGTCATCTTACCCTAGCTCTCCTTCTTTTCCTTTCAGTCCCCACCTCCGAAGCCTGAAGTTGTAGATGTCACATTGACACAGAGCAGGGCATTATTATTATTCAGAGTTGCTTAAAAAGTGAATTTACATTGAGTAAAACCAATAAGCCATGCTGCTCTGACATTTAATTTTCTTGGAAACTCTTCCTATTGAATCAGACAGCACTACATGCATTTTCAAATGAAATGCAGTGTTTGCACTACAGTAACCTTGTATGGACAAGAATGAATAATTTGGAGCCTATTTCTGCCACCTTCCTCCAAACCTAAATTTTTATGGAGCCATATTTCTGTTTGATGCCATGTAAAATTTTCATTTTATTCCCACCTGCTGTCTCAAAATGATGTACAAAATATTCTTCTATAAATGGGGTTGCTGTTAATGACTGGGTCACTGGTTGGTAATCTCCTTTCTGAGGCCACTTCTTTTGACATCAAACCCTGGGGCTGAAAGTTGAGGATAAATAAATGGTGTCCCTAGACATGGTTATAATAAACTCTCAGATGAAATGTCAAGTCTAAGCCAGTGTACTCTTCTACTTTCCAGTGTTATGTTGTTCAGCCCTCCAAAGCAGAGCAGTCATATTTCAGAGTGCACTTCATCTCCCTTCTCTTCGTACCATATTGAATGTCTGATTATAAAGGAGGTAGTAAATGGCTCTCTTAAAAAGAGGTTTAACCAGGGGGACGTAGGTCAAGACATCATCTTACTGTCTGTGCCATACAATTATGCATTTATGCATCCATCTATCCAAATCTGCCAGAGGTGTCTCTATTCTTAGAGCTGACGTTGTTATAATTTCATAGAAGAAGCTACTTCAGACAGACTTTGTCTTTGAAGTGATAGACTTCATTTCAAGATGAATGTGTGCTCTAAAATAGCCGAGCACAGGGAACTAGCAAACAGTTCAGTTGGGATTGCCCCTGAATTAATGCTTTGTTATGGGGGCAAGAGGATCTGGCAAAGCACATGAGGAGGTCTTAAAAAAACCCAACCTTTCATGTTTGTTTACTCAACTGATATTTTCACTAAAAATATCATTATAAGCTGTGTTGGGTTTTCTCAGAATTTATGCTCTGTTAAAAAAACTAACAATATGTGTTACTATTAAATAGATTAATGCACCATTGAAACTGAATGGTTAAGAATTCAAAAGATGGTTATGTTTTCCTACTATGCTTTTTTCAACTATAATAAAATGTTTCTTTCAATCTTAGGTACTTATATATGTCTATTATAACATGTCATTGTGAAATTAGATCCTTACACTACACTTACATGTTATGATTTGAACTTGTTCAAAACATTCAATCCAAAACTGACATGGAAATATTCTTGAACATATATTTTGATGGGAAATTTGTTATGATTTTTTTTTTTTTACTGAAAAGAAAAAGGGAAAATGCCACTGTGTTTTTTCCTTTTTTCTTCTATTTTTTTACTGGTAGAGGCATGCTAGTATAAATAGGGAAGAAAAGACCAACAGAAAACATGGCCATCATCTGCTACATATAGACATAAACAAATGTGTGCAATTCAAAGTTGCAATAATGAATGTAGTGCTTTTTAATTTTTTTGGCAGCTGAGATAGCTATGTTCTCCTTAATTGTGTGATCTTGTTCAATACAGTAGAATGGGCCACAACCAAAATATGCAGGCGAGGCATTCTGACCTGATTGAAAGCTTTTGGTCCTCAACCATGTTCAGTTTTCAGAAATGCTGGATCTGTGGACTAGGCTCAGCATCTTGAGGAGTTAGGAGAGTGCTACGTTGGCATCCTTCATTGGCAATAATTTCCTCTGTGCTTGATAAATTAGCTAAGGAGTTGAGAAACAAGGCGAAATGTGTGGGTCTTGGACTGGGATCTGCTGTACTTATCTGACATCAGGTCAGTGGAAATTCCCCTAGAGATGGACCAAAACTTAATTAGTCTATCTTGATCTTTTTCTTCTTGTATATCCCTCAATCTTTTATTTGTTTAGCTAGGTAATTGTGGTGTTCACCAAAGAGATTCTTGCAGTTAAAATGTTATACTGAGATGTTTCCATCTCTACTATAGATTTCCTTTAAAGTCATCTAGGGCCCATGTAACAGTGTTTTCAGGACTGCAATACAAGTATGTTTGACAGCACAGCACTTGCTTGCATTTTTGAATACATAAGCATCTTTGTGAAACTGGTATTTTGGCCTTGATTTCAGACACACAGAGCATGCATACTCCTCTTTGTTTACGGCTGATGCTTTCCATTCTTGAAAATTTGACCCAATCAATCAACCTTAGGAATACAGTACCATATTATAAGAGAGGGAAAATAGTACCTTCTGTTTTGTACTCTGTTTTTCCTCTCTACTTGAAATATTTGCATTTAATCAAGCTGAATAATGTGAAAAACCTGATTTCAGCTGCTTCACAAAGGTACACCCTTTTCCAACTCTGGGTTTATTATAGTGCAGGCAAAGCTATTTGCTTGCCTGTTCTTTACATTAAGTCTTTTTTGTTGTATATCCTACACAATAGGAACAAGGGAACAGTTTAACACAGCTGCAGAGAAGTTAACCCCTAAACCTTTAGATCTGGAGAAAAGCTCTGGGTGGGATTCCTTTTACAGATGTTGGCATCCTCATTTTTGGTGTTACAAGCTGAAATCAATTGACCTTCAGTCCTGTGAAAATCAATGGAGAGAAACAGCCCCACATAAGAAATGGGCCTTCACCTTCCAAGAGCGGTGGCATTTTAAACAGATCACAGACATCAGGCTTCAGAGGAGCCAATCTACTTGCTCTCTGCAGAGGGAGTTTAGGTGAGTAAATCAAATGTCAGCACCAACAGTGTGGACACCCTGAGGCAGGTGAGATGCCATGGGAGATCGTCTGGGGAAAACACACTATCACAAAAGTGATGTGGAAGTGGAGCTTGTTTCCACATCCATTCCCTGCTGTGTTTGAGAAGGAAGAACAAGATGTACTTTCTGTATTTTTCTAGAAGTTATGGAGATATCTTAACTAGCGTAGTTTTGTGTGCCAGGAAAGTCTTTTAGCAGGAGAGCTTCCAATGATTATAAAGTTTTCCTGTCAAAGAGCAGACAATTTGCACTGCTGAATGCTTCCTGGGTGTAGTGCAGCCTGTGAAATTTTCATCATGAGCTTGGAACGAATATTAAAAGATTTTCTTTGGTTTTGCTCTCATAAGGTCCACAACAAAAATTTTGAAAAACTACACAACTT
Organism: Manacus candei; assembly: GCF_025592945.1. Taxonomy (NCBI): domain Eukaryota; kingdom Metazoa; phylum Chordata; class Aves; order Passeriformes; family Pipridae; genus Manacus; species Manacus candei. Next base: position 2,744,420 of record NW_026138074.1, on the reverse strand, counting down.
ACTCTTAACTTTATCATATTTCATTAAAAAAACCTGTCTTTCTTCAGTTAACCAAAATAGCATGTTTCAAGATGTGCAATAAAATTTCATCATCAAAGTTTCATATTCCCATATATTCATATATGTTGAGGGGATCACTTACTGTGACAGAGAATATTGCTAGGTGTCCACAGGGATTTCTCACGAGTATTTATCATTGCATATTTTGCATTTAACCATATATAAGTTTTAAAGTGCACACAAAAGTCTTCCCCTCTCCATCCCTAGCATGTGTTAATGACCAAATTCTAATTCTCCCTACAGCTGCTAAGTCAGTTTGATCTTATCTGAGATGATGTTATCTTCTCAGAGTGCTACAGAAATTAATGATGTAAAGGAAAGGCTTTTTCTTTTCTTGTTCTACAACTGGACAGACACACACACACACACACAGAGTCATGTCTTTCCACCACTGGGAACAAGAAGCAACCAGAACAATTGTTTAGACTTCTCTCCCACTGGAACTGCCTTAAAAATCTACCTTTTGTTAGTGGCAGATAATTAGAAACAAAGTCAAGAAATAGTCCAAGGCATTAGATAGCCAAAGGCAACAGCAGTTTTACTTGGCCTTTCCAGACTAAGTTCTTCCCCTGGCCATGGTCACCTACACATAAGGTTCTTCATGACCATCTATTTTTATGACAGTAAACCCCAACAGAGTAGGCCTTTCTTCCCTCTTCCTTTCATGAACATGCCCCAGGTCTGACATGTGAATAAAGGAAGATGATGAAGAATGAGTTATCTGTCAATGTCCTCCACTCACCACGCTAATGACAGTAGCCTAGAGTTGTTCATGGAAACACTGCCACAGCTGGGAGGAGGCCTGTGGGAACACAATCGTTTGAACTGCTGTGTTAGCAGAGATGGAGGATTGGGATTTCAACAGTTAATGATGAAGTAGGGAAACTGAGGAGAGGGAACAATTACTGACAGGGTTTCCTTGCATATCGACTCTGCTTTCTCTGTGTGTTTTTCTTGGTTTGTATTTATCGTTGTGGTAATGGGCAGATATGGATTCAAACATCAATACAAGAAAAACCACAGTCAGGCTCAGACCTAGTGGGGATTGCAGGTGCTCTGCATCTGGATTCAGAGAAGAGAGGCTTTGGATGGGTTGGGTTTTTTTCTGGATGCTATGAGATTCTCTTCTTCTGAGTTCATGTCACCTAGGGTGCAAGTCTTGTATATAAAGAAAAGCATAGCAGTATATCTAGTTCAGTTCCTACCTGACCATTCCTTATGCACATATGACAGGCCTGCACAACACCAGCAAGACTGGTTGTGATCAGCTGTGATATCCTGAGAGCAGACCCTACTCTTTAGAGACCTTAGAAAAGCAAAGGATGTACACTTTTGAGGATAATTGTGGAAGTAGATGTGAATTGCTCTTTCTTGGATTTGCAAAGAGAAATCTACTTCAAAAAGTGCTGAAAGATCTAAGTGGACATAAATATAAAAAATACTGCACTCAGGATGTTATGAAGAAAGATGGTAACAGTGGTTTGCATGTTCCAAGCAGTGGAAAATAAATCACAGCAGCCAATGTGGCACATGTTGAACAAGAACACAGAATTTTTGCTTGGAGGAGCCTTATTGCTGCAAGTTAATCATCCTTTTATTAGCATGCCCTGAAGCTTTTTGGGATATAAATTTTCCAAAATAGCATCTGGATCATGGAGTTAGGCCATTAAATTAAGAAATAAACTATGAGAACTTGAAAACACAAAGTTGTACTTGAGTCCTTTGTAGTCAAGAAGACTGCACCTGCTTCCTTTTAAGAGGCACACTGGAATATCCACTAAGTGAGTAACCTGTGGGAAGCAGTGGATGGAGGCCCTGCTGCTGGAATTTACACTGGGGCAGTAACTCCTGGGGCTAGTCCCATCTCTCTGAGTTGTAAGTGAGGAGCCGCTGCTGTTGCTGTCTTGTAGAAATTCATTGAACATCACAGGGCAATATGATATTTCAAGGACCAAGGCTGTGTTTTCTTGATAGGGGAGGCAAAAAAGATTGGAAATGGAAGTAGTTTGGGGTATGTCTGCTTTTTCTCTTTTGTTTTCTGCAGAATCAGAAATACTGGAGTTGAAAACTGTCTGTGATGTAGCTTTTTCTTCTTTCCAAAATGATCCATAGCAGATAGAAGGCACTCAGAATAACTTAATAATGTTCATGTGCTTCATGGGATGGGAATGGCATGTCTTTTGCCTGTCTCCTTTTTTCATTGCCATTCTTCAGCTTCTTTATTTCAGTCTCCTAAGTTTTGTTTGGCAGACAAAGAAAAAAAGTTCTTCATTGACTGTTATCTTTGCCTCAATGTGCATCTTCTGTTTTCTCTATTTCTCTTTAATTTACGATGTGGTTGACATTTTTTTTCCCATCAGACATAATGTATGGCTGGGAGCTGTCAGCTCTTTTGGACTCTTTTGTCTTCCATTCATCATTATGTCTTCATTGTCCTCTTTAATTTAACTGTGATGTTGAGGGGATCGCTTACTGTGAAAGACAATATTGCTAGCTGTCCACAGGGATTTCATACATCTATTCATCATCCTGTGTAAGATAAACTGTATGTGAAATATTGTGCACTAAAAAGTGCAAAACTTTGAGTCCATTTCAGGCACCAGGTGCTTAACCAATATTTTCAAACACAGGTGGCTATGCATATGACACCTTTTCTGGATACAAATATCCACTAATTTAACTGTTGAAGATGCGTCTTTCAGACTTGAAATTGTTTTGACTACAAACTTGCACTATCTTTATTACTTTGTTTCAAAGTTTATCTGTAGGTACATCAATGCAAATACAATATAGAAGTAAAACAAAAGTCATAATTAGACCTTTATTTTCTGTTTTTCAGAGGGGAGACAGTGGATATTCAGAGCAATTGTGAATATACCCATTCACTTGGAGAGCGAAATATGGATCTAGGAAATTAAGATTAAGAATCTCCAAGATCTGGTACATTTGTAACAGATAATTTCCTCAAATACTCAGAATAGCTTCAGGCATTAAAGTTCCACATGTTTCAAAATTAGTATTTTGGAGAGGTGTACTCCCAAAAAAGCTCAGGGAAGTGTTGAAGAATCGATTGAGGATTATAAAATGGGTACAAAACTCAGATACTCACATTAGATTTTGCATTATTAAAGTTTAGCACACATTTTCCAAGTCAGTTTTTTTCCAAGACCACTTCTGTTTCTGCTCACTCTTCATATTTCTTTCCTTTTTTTTTTTTTTAAGTAACAGCTTGTGTATTTAAAACAGGTGGCGATACTCTGGTTTTACATTAAGCTGCCCAAAGTCAGGAACTGGCTGTGTGTCTGCATTTTCCATCTGCATGTGCACAACTCTGCTAATCTGTTAGTGCCTAAAATTGCATACTCAAATACCTAAGAGAAAATGGCTTGGTGAACCAGAGTGCTCTCAGCTACCAGCTGCTATATCTGTAACCTTTCTTGATTGTGATAAATAAACGTATTTATCACAGAATATCTGAAAAAGTTTTTCATAAGATAAAGACTATAAAATTCAGATACTTGCAGGGAAAGAACTTTTGTATTAGGTGTGCCCGCAGGGCCATAAGAGGGTACCATGATGACTGGACATGGGTTGATACTCAGAAGTTTCCTCTGCAGCTATTGAAATGTCTGCTCATGAGACTTTGCTTTGTCTTCTTAGAGATACAGAAGATTTTCCATGATTGGAAGGTACTGAAATTAGTGTTGAAACTCTGGCAACTTGAGAAGCTGTTATGTACAACAGGTGTATATTTGTTATATAATCATAATAATTCAACCCTTCATTGCTGTCTCTCAGAAAAGTCATGGTAGTAAGTGATTGGGTGATAAAAATGGCAGATGAAATTCCGTGATGATAATTGCAAAGTCACATCCACAGGCAAAAATTAGTCTAAGCTCTACATACCTGAGGATAGACTCCAGATGAGTTATTGTTGCTCAAGGATTTGTAGCAGGCACTCTTAGCTCAGCAGCAGTGACAAAGGAAGAGAGAATCATGGGCACAATTTGGAATGGAGTAGAAAAGGAATAGGAAATGTCACTGTGCAGTATGAAAATCCAGGATACACCCAAGTTTTGATGGCTGCATGTAGCTTTGTTCCCTACTCCTCAGATCTGAACTGGAAGGGATACTTACAGCTTAAAGCATGGCAATTATCAGATATAAGGTGTATCTTCTTAATGAAAGAAGCCAAAAGACAAGAGTTTCTCAGCCTTAAAAAGAGATTCCAAATGATCTAATGAAAGACTAAAATTGCGTGACATGGAAGAGATAAATAAGGAATAATTATTCTCAAGTTAAAAAAATATGGCAGCTTAGGTACTGTATTCCACTCAGGGTTGCTGGAGATAGAGCAAGTTATGCCAGGGTGTAAAGATTACTTTGTATTTATGTTGTTTCACATATCATTTCCTTAATGTCCTGGCCATGTGTTCAAAAAGATAAATCTTCTAACTGAGGGCAACAGAAGAAGGTAGTTAAAGTGATAATATTTGTTTCTTTTCCTATATGCACAGTAGTTCCTATTTCTTAGCACAGGGTAAATGACATTAGGAGTCTTATCTAAATAAATGCCTACACTAAAGCATACCACTTATTTTAACCACAATACCAGAATTTATAAGCAAATGCCATTATACATTACAGGTAGCATTAATACAGAGATGGAAGAGAAATACAAAAAACCTGTGGTTCACAGCTTCAAACTGTATCACATCACAGTTGCCAAGCATAATTCAAATTATACAAAGTCAATAATGTGGATTTAGGGTTGCAATTTCAGATTCACCCTTTTTTTCCATTGTATTTTTATGACTTCAGATGGGTCAATGTTTGTAAATCCTGCTTTGACACAAAAGCAGAGTCCTTGGGTATATGGAATCTGTATTGTCAGTGGCTTATCTGGTTCTTGTCTTTTCCTGCATATATTTTTATTAATATCATAATGGATGCTAAGCATAGACTTCTTGTATATACATCTTTGAAGAGTGCTGTAATAGACTATATGATGTTTATTTGTACATACAGACTGAAGTTTTTTGCTATGTCTGTTTTGTCATTTGGTAAACCTTAAGGAAAAAGAGGTAAACAGAATTTCCTCAACAAGTTTTCATGATCAAATTATACATTAATCTAACTCTGATTCTAATTAAAAACACCTTGCAAATACTGACATTTCTGCAAGTTACTCAGATGTTGTGAAGGTCCAGTTTTAAATGGAGAGGAAAGTGTGAGAGAATCCAAACACATGGCATTTGTGTACAGAAATTACTATGTGAAATAACTTAGCAAAATCCAAGCATCTTTTGTTACATAGCACAGGCAAGAAAAGTCACGATCCTTTTAAGGCTTCCACATAAAAGTTAAACATAGTTCTGTTTTCACAAACTCTGCAGCATTTATGCAGTTCAGAGGTGTTATTCTTTGTTTTGACTTGTTTGTCTTAACGTCTTCAAGACTGCATTTTAAATAAGCTCTGAAAGATTTATATAGGTGCATGTTAAAATGACTCAGAAATGTCCTCAGGAGTTCAGAAGATGAAAATATGTTGAACTGAAAACTAGAGGACATTACACACTATTTAATATTGAGCAGAGTCCTTTTAGGAGGATGATCTCAGTGTCCTGCCTTTGAATCTATAGCAAATGCTTTCTTACGGAATCAAGAGTTTAAATACTGTGTAATCTTTGGGTGCTCAGTGAGACGTTACTCACAGCGGTGCTTTGGGACTACATTTGCTTTTCACTTCTGATTTATGCATTTGTTTTCCTCACAATGTGAATAATTAATATCAGCATGATTGGGATTTATTTTTTCATAATATTTTTTAAACTGAGGTGAAAAAATATCCCCATCAAGTATTTGAAAATGGTATCTCAGAACACATAAAATGTTATTGGTTACTCCCCAAGTGAGCAAAGACAGGAAGGTAGGGTGGTCACATATTTTTGCCACATCACATTTTCAGACATGCAAGAATTATGAGATTCCCATGTACAGCAAGTAGTTTGGTGTAGAAGAAACAGAAAATGTCTAAAGACATAGAAAAGTTTCTCCAGTTCTTGCAGTTCTAGCTGCAGCTCAGGCAACTGGTGGAGTACATCAGGAAGGGATATGACCTACAACAGCTGACTAACATGAAGCTAAAAAATGCCAGGACAAAGCTGCCCTCTGTGCTACCATTTCAGCAGAGTTTGGCATCACTGAAATTTTGACTGGGAAAGGAGGGTGAACTTTCTCCTCATTGTACCTCTTGAAGGATGTGAAAAGGTGAGGCTCAGGAAGGAGATTCCAGCCCCATGTTCCCACCACAGCTGCCTGGTGGTGTCTGCACCTGTCATTTTCTCCTCCAGTGAGGACCCTTTCTCCAAAGTAAAAAGACTTCTATGAGATTAATTTTATCAAGCCATAAGCACAAAATGAAAGTAATTTTCAGTGTGTTTATTTTGTATACTCTTGACAGTTTATGCTCTTTTTGGCCATAGCTCTGCCCTTCGGTTCTGTTTAATATCTTTAATATCTTTATTGATGATTTAGATGAGGGCATTGAGCCCACCATTAGCAAATTTGCAAATGACACCAAGCTGAGGGGGACTGTCGATCAGCTGGAAGGCAGGAGGGCTCTGCTGAGGGACCTGGACAGACTGGAGGGTTGGGCTGATTCCAGTGGGATGAGGTTCAACAAGGCCAAGTGCCAGGTCCTGCACTTTGGCCACAACAACCCCCTGCAGCGCTATAGTCTGGGGACAGAGTGGCTGGAGAGCAGCCAGGCAGAAATGGACCTGGGAGTTTAGATTGACAGGAAGCTGAACATGAGCCAGCAGTGTGCCCAGGTGGCCAAGAAGGCCAATGGTATCCTGGCCTGTATCAGGAACACTGTGGCCAGCAGGAGCAGGGAAGTGATTCTGCCCCTGTACTCAGCACTGGTGGGGCCACGCCTTGAGTACTGTGTCCAGTTCTGGGACCTGCAGTTCAGGAAGGATGTTGAGGTGCTGGAGCAGGTCCAGAAAACAGCAACAAGGCTGGTGAAGGGACTCGAGCACAAGTCCTATGAGGAGAGGCTGAGGGAGCTGGGGTTGTTCAGCCTGGAGAAGAGGAGGCTCAGGGGAGACCTCATCACTCTCTACAACTCCCTGAAAGGAGGTTGTAGCCGGGTGGGGGTTGGTCTCTTCTCCCAGGCAACTATCAGCAAGACAAGAGGGCATAGTCTTAAACTGTGCCAGAGGAGGTTTAGGTTGGATATTAGGAAGAAATTCTTTACAGAGAGGGTAATCAGGCATTGGAATGGGCTGCCCAGGGAAGTGGTAGATTCTCCATCCCTGGAGGTTTTTAAGATGAGACTGGATGTGGCACTTAGTGCCATGGTCTAGTAACTGCGGTGGTAGTGAATCAAGGGTTGGACTTGATGATCTCGGAGGTCCTTTCCAACCTGACTGATTCTATGATTTTATTATTCTATGATTCACTGCCAAGATATTGGAGAGCATGGCTTACACAAGCAAAGTACACTCAGGCAATTTCCCATTCATTGCTTATCAATATCATTTTCCTGTGAAGCTTCATCTTACTTTGTAATCAACAGGTATAACAAGACAGCCTATATTTTGTAATAAATAATTTTCTTCTTCTCTTGATTTTTTCTTGACAGAATCATGAATAAACTGGCAGACCAGCAGGACCACATGATACCATGAAGAGAAGCTTACAGGTCCTCTGTTGCCAACTGTTTAGTAAGTAAATATTAATTTTTATTCTGTTAGAAAAGAACTATTCAAATCCTTACAGAAGATAGCAGTATTTATGCTGGGCATGAAGAGAGTACTTAACCATGTGTCTTGCTTCAAATACCTGGAGGAACCATATGGAAGTTAAATTATCCCGTTAACGGAAATATTTGGAAATGTATTAAAAGATGAGTTGAAGTATCATCTGATTTTGCAGAGTTTTGTAAAAGACTAAAATTGATTTGTTGTGCCTTGCAACTGTGAACACTTTCAGAAAAATGAGATATAGAAAGAGAGGATGGTGGCTGGAATAAATAATGCGATGTTTTTGTAATCACGTTTTTTGTCTAGTTCTCAGTGGACAAGAGGGATCCATCTCACTTGGCATGTCTGGTGGTGGTCACTCAATAAAAAAATCTGTGAGTGAGGGAATGGAGCTCTAGATTCACACAGACCTAAATTCTGTGTCACTTCCTGAGATGACAAGGATTTTTTTTCTAGGTTTTGTCTTTTGGAAGAGTCCATCCAAGAGTCCAGTAAAAAGCCTCAGGTGAAATTTAGACTGTGTAGATGAGAAGTGTCTCCCCTGTTCATGGAAGTAAGGCAAGGTTTTAGGTATATTGACACTGTTGGGACATTTCTGTAGACCGCCAGTTTCCAGTGTCAATATCAAAAGCAACAACTTTTCTTCAAAGTTTTAGAGATAAAATAAATTAATTTTATATAAGTGTAATCACTTGCTGTCATGTTTTGCAAGGGAAATTGCTAATTTTCAGTGAAAATGCAAGAAAAAAAAGTTTTTTTAATGTTGTCTCTTCAATTCAGCAGAATTTCTTACTACATATTTTCATAGACAATTTTGTATGGATTTCTCTTATTCTGGTCCAAGCTAGGCAGAAACCACAAAATCATCCTTGTATGCGTGGAATGAGCAATACAAAGACTTTTAGTTTTATTGGCATGTGTGAAAATTAGGTCTAAGAAGTATTTTATGGACTGTTCTAGAAACCTTTTGCTTTGCTAGGTTGGCTGATGTTCCTGTTCTTATTTACAGCTTCTCCTATGACATAGGAGAAACACAGCTGTATCTTCATGACTTTAGAGGGCAGACTCCAGAGGTGCATCCAAGGTTATTTTGTTTTCATGAGCATAAAGCTAGGCCAGATGTGCCTACAGGACCTGCCCAGCAGCACATCTTTGACTCCCAGATATTGGGTGCCTGGCTGGTGTGCAATGTGGGAAGAGCTCCTTAAGGAGGCTTATAACCAGAAACCCACTGACGGCAGTGGGGGCTGTGGTAGTTTTACAATAGCTAAGGACCAAGAATACTTTGCTTCATTTTGACATGTTTCTGCGTGTTGAAATGTGACTTAATTCTAAAATTATCTCAGTTGCTGGACCAACATTGTAATAAAAATATGAAACTGAATTGTGTAAGTACATTTCTACCACCATTTAGGGAAAAGAAGGAAGGTATACTGTACATCCAGCCTATCACAACGTTGAGACTTTTTGTAACTATTTTTTTTTTTTTTTTTAATATTATGCTTCGTGGCTTGGCAGCATTCCCCATTGTTATCCCTGCTGTTTTAAACTGTTTCAGGGTAATATGTTGAAGAGCTAGGCAGTAAATAGAGGGACACTGAAAATAAAGAGGGAAAGACTGAGAAAACTATATATATGTATACACAGACATATAGTATGAATATGCAATGATATTGTGAAACTCTGTGATGTAATTTGAAAAGGTGGATTCTGAACATACTGATTCTACTGACAGATAAACAAACTGCTTTATTTCTCTAAGTGCAGCAAAAATATGTAATAAATGTAGTTATCATTAACAAATGCAACAACTATATAACTATATAAGAGGTATTTTGGGCATCTAGAATGAGTGTTTTCACTGGTTGATTGGTTGGTTTATAAAAAGCCTGTGGCAAGATCCTCCAAGTTACTTAAACTCTGTTAAATCAGTTTTATTTTAGGTACACTGAGGTGTGTTACCTAAGCTCACTTTTTCCCCAGTTACACCACAATGCTAAAAACAAACTCCAGAGAGTGCATTCTGTCCAAGGAAGAGGAAATTACTTTAATGTGTTTCCTGTAACTGTTCTTAATGCTATAAGAAGGGCCTGCAGCATGGTCTTCTCTGTTTCATTTGCACAAAAGGGGGAAAATTGCTGCTACTATATAGCGGGAAAAAAAAAAAAAAAGCCAACCTTCAGAGAAAGTATCAAAAGAGGATATTCTACTTCAGGCTGATTCACCAATGTCCTTCACCTGCCTGCCTTCCTCATCTGCGACTGCAACAAGTGGGTCTGTGGTGCTGCCTCGAAAATGTGGCAGTGTTTTCATATTGTCTGCTGTGGTGCGAGTGATTAATGGAGGCTTAAGGCTACAGAGAGAAGTGCCCTATGTGTGTATTCTTGTGAATACATACACAGGGCATACGTAAACATGCAAAAGCATGCTGGAACAAAATGGCAGTTTTTGTAGAAACAGTGATGAGCTGGAAAGACAAAACTCTGTGTGTGCTTGTGAGTGTTCCTGTGGCTAAGAAATGTAGGGAGAAGCAGTTTCATCTCCAAACTGGTGTGTCGTTATGAGGCTTATCACATTTTTTGCTCGAGTCTCAGCTGTGCTACTGTAGTGGCTACACTCATCTGTGTGTTCGTTTCCACCTCTGTTCATCTGTGCTGTGTTTGTGCAGTGTCTGAGACAGTGGGACCCTTGTACTCATGAGGGCTGCCGGGCTCTGGGGCTGGAAGAAAAGACGTAAGTAGATATTGGTTTGTTTTACAGACAGTGGGATTTGTTAGCTGTATTTTTAAAAATTACACTCATTTATAAGTAAGATTTTGATTGTAGCTTGCATCTTTTTTTGGTGAATTTTAGATGAGTTACGTAATCATTCTGTTGCCATCCGTACTCTTTTGCTGTGCTTTCCAAAAAGAGCACATTCCACCCATTTATGCTGATCAAGAATAGCATGTGAAAATGGCACTAACAACAGCTCCCCTTTTGAATATGGCTGTAGCTGGCTTGAATCTGCTCCCAGTTGTCAAGAGACAGACTTTGTAAAAATTGTAGTGCTACATGTGGCCCCAGACAGGGGCTCTGGGCGATGCTACTTTACCTCTAGTCATTCATAATTTATGAATAAGTAATTAAATGTGTGATGTAACTATAAAGAAGTAGTGCTTTCAAACTGTATCTTCGAAGATTCTATTTAATCTGAAATCTCTTAAGACATTAAAAAAAAACCACATAAAAAGACTAAACCAAAAAATTTGGAAGAGGTTTCTTAGTAAGAGCTCTTTGAAGTCAGAAGCTATATTCAGATGATGAGGACCAATTAAAGCAAAACATGTGTCCACAATTTGCTGCCATTTGTTCTAGACACATCTTTATGGATGAAGTTTGTTGCCTCTGTAATGATGAAGATGCAAATGCCTTACCCATGAGGCTGAGCGATCTCCATTTTTTATAAAGACCTAATGTGGTGATTTAAGCCCTACAGCATGAGCCACAATATGTCTGCATTTTCTGTAATAAAACATGCACACTATAATTTGCCATGCGTGCACTGTTCACTAATGGCTTCCAAGTTGCATATAAGCTAGAGAAAAATGTGGCGACAGGTAACTGGTGAAAGCTCTTGGCACACAATTTGTAAACGGGACTTTCTTCTTCAGCCATTATTTTCCTGAACAAATGGAAGGACTTTTATTACAGCACTAAGGTCTGTATGAGGACCTGTCACCGTAGCATCTGAAATAAACACCAATCTGGGTGTTTCTTCATGCCATTATCACTTAGTGCATTCCCAAGTATCACTCTTTCATCTCTGAAACCTGGCACAATGCCCAGTAGTATCAATAGAAAGAGCTTCCTATCTGCAAGTGTGTACCACTCACTGTGGTAAAATGAGCAAAAATGGCTGTGAGTGGCTGTGCCTTATAACACAGGCTGTCACAAATCTGGTTTCCACTTGCTCCCCTTCCTCTGTTTTAACTGGCAGCTTGGCTGCCTTTCAGTTGTCTCTCACAATGCAGTTCATCCTGTAGAAAGGGTGAGCACAAGCCAGCATTCCATTCAAATATGAAGTAAGTCTGAGGGCTCATCCCTTTTTTCGTAAATATTTGATGAGCAACATGAGTTTGTCAAATTCCTGTGTAAGAGAAGACCCAGTTCTCAGTGCCTTCTGAAAGGTGTTGAGCAGCACTATCTCCTAATGCCTCTTGCATCTAATAGGAACCCACACCCACCGACTCCTGTTTCTACTGCCAAGTGCTGTCTGTGAATAATTACGTGTTATTAATAAGATGGTATGCACTGATGGCTCGTCTATACAATTATACACGGCTCGTTTAAAGCAAGTGAAGAGGCATGGTAACTACAAAAAAGACTACTGCCAGAAGCAGAGGAATAACCTGTTCTCTGCTCACGGTAGTAGATAAGACATGAAGAAATGGATTTATAGAGCAGGTAGCTTGACATTAGACATCAGGCAAGCATGCTTTAGCAGGTTAGGATATTGAAATGCTAGAACAGGCTAATCAGGAGGATTTAAGTCCGGCACGGAAGCACCGAATGGAAATAAAAAAACATCTCTCAAGGGAGACAGAGGTCATCTAGATGATTTCAAAAGCTCCCATCAAACCCTCCGATCCTGTGACCAGTAGGTACTGTGTCCTTAGTGCAAATGAGCCTGCTTGCTTCCACAGAGGGCTCTCAGCTTGCACAAGCCATGTATAATTAATCCATGCACTAGAAACATAGAACTGACGTGAGCTTAAAGGTACTTGGGATCACTTGATACAGATCAGCGGAGAGTGTCTGCCTATCATTCACAAGGACTCACAGAGAGAAAAGAAAACAATGTTTTTGTTGTGTGCTGTTAGACTAGTAGGTATAGCCTGAGCAAAGACAACAGCAGGGAGTGGTTATCCAGTAACAGATTCCATCTGGTTTGCTTAAAAATTAGAAAGGTAAACAGCCTCTGGCTATGCAGTGTATCGTGTACAGAGCTTTTTGGGATACTCACTGGGCTGAGGCATTTGTATTTGAGAGTCACATGGCTTGGTAACAGCCTGCCCATCGGGCAGCTCACAGCAAGCAGTCCATCAACACTTTATTTTCCCAGAATTCAATTAAAGGTTGTTGCTTCGGTTTCTCAGCAAAAACTGCCTTCTTGAAAGAAGCTGCAACCTTCCATTTTGTGATCCTGTCCTGGAAAACAGACCTTTTTAAAGAGGGCTATAAAAGCAAACCAATGCACCTTGTAAAGAAACTAAATAGAATATGCATTTTCTTATCAGATGTAGGCTCCAGTGCCCTTGATGTGCCCTTTAGTGAGATTTCAGCTGCACGCACATACAAGAGAAAGGGTTCCTGCTTGCTGCCTAGATAAGCACAACTCAGTGAATGGGATGGCTGTTGTCATTCCAAACCTGAGATTGTTCCCATGAGTAGCTCTCAGTGTTTATTTTAAATTCGCTGGTTCCATGAACATTCATGCCCTTAAAGGCATTACGAGTTGATAGCATTTCACAGATAGCATGAACTCTTTAACGAGTTTGAGGTACATCTGTTGGGGAAGTACATCTATTGCTCTGTTTTGCCAAGAGCAGATATAAATTTAGGACATAGCAACCCACTCAAACAACTAACATATTGTGAAAAGTTCTCCACTTTTCTTGCAGATTTGTTGAAACACAGAAAGATGTGGAATAGGCCTGGTGCTGTAGAATTTCAAGTCATGGTTTAAGTCCTTGACACTGAATTTGGGGTAAAAAGCCAACAGACAATTACGTTGCTCTTTCTACTGGCAAACAAGCAATTCCTGCCTTTGCACATGTAATTTGATAGTCTGAGTAAGTTCTTGGCATTAAGCACCTTCAAATTTATACTTATACTGGTACTTATTTGCACTAGAACCCTGTAGATTTTTCAAAATTAATGAGAACATGGATAACTTCACAGTGTTTATATTCATCAAGCATTCACACACCACCTGTGTGACATTCTGGTAACAATGTCCATGATCATTATGCTAGAAAACCAAAATATATCAAATAAATATATATATGTATGTTTATCCAAACTGAAAAATGCTGCAAGGATTTGGTTTTAAAATTCCTTACCACCTTGTTAAAACAATAATCTCATATGTCAAAAATTAATCCACAATATTATTTCCAACTGATGTTGGGAATTATTTGAGTTTTGGACCTGAAGTGATCCCCATTGTACAACAGTGTGTCTATCTAATCTATTTTAGATTTCATGCTCTTTGCCTCACGCCTTGAGAGAGAGGTTTTAGGGGGAGAGTGAATAGGCAGCAGTACAAATGTGACTTTTCTCTATTTTCCCTTTCAACCATCTCTAATAGAAATGAAACTTCAGGAACAAAGACTTATCAGCTTGTGCAATTTCATGTGTGTGTCTTTGACACTCAGCATCGAGTGGAGGAAGAAGTGTTACTGATATGCAGGCAAGAGCCTAGCAACCATGAAATATTGGTCCTGCTGAGTTCAGTAGCAAAACTCCCATCGACTTTAGCAGGATTGGGATTTTATTCCCAGCCTGCATGCTCCCAACTTGCTTTGATATGTTGCAATATAAAACAAAAATATCCTGTCAAACATTTATTTCTTTCCCCAAAGCCTTCTTTTCTTCCCATCTGTGCCTAAGAGACATTGGTGTGGTTTTGACAATATTGCAAGCAAGCCCTACTCCAGCAAAGGCAGTTAAATATGTAAATTGAGTTCTTAGCCCCAGGCAGACTGTGCCTACAGCAGCCACTAGCCATAGGCTTCAATCGCCATTGGACTGCATTCCAATAATTTGAAATAAGAAAATTTATATGTCAACATGCACGCTGGGGTCTGAGGTCCATGAACTATCCAGTGCCTGTTCCTGTGAGAAAGACAGAAAAATTGCTCTTAGATACTTAATATACATTGTTATCTGATATTACCCCATGTGTGAGCTGCCATGAATGAGGACATGTACCACTGGTATCAGTAACAGCGATATTTATACTGAAATATATTAATTATACTATATTTAAACATTTTCCCATGTTTAGGTGCTGAAACTTTTTTATGTTAAAAGTATCTTTGACTTTTGGCAAAGCCTTTGAACTTTTCTCCCTCCAGCTTCCCCTTGGCATGCTACGTCCCATTATTTTTGAGCAAGGGAGACCTAACTGTGGAGATTATTGCAGCTATGATTGCTCATGTATGTGTCCATTGTAGCTCACTACAGGCTGTGTAAATAATTTACAAGAAATACTTATAAAACCAAGCTCATTGCAGGCTGTGGAAACAGTTCAGAAGAAATACACATAAATCAAAGTGTCATCCAACTCGGCGGCATGTGCTGGGTATTATCCCTATCTGTTCTCTAAATAGAAAATATGTGGATGTCCTCTGTGGTTCTACAAAAAAATCTCCAAAGCACTTGAGCATATGCCAAAATCTAAGCACATGCAACTCAGTGAAAGGATTCAAAACTCTACCTGCAAAGAAAACTTGCTTTGAGGTATCATCTAAGTTATCCTTTGGAATAAGGCCATTGCTTCTTGAAGCAGTGCATCCAGCTGGTCTTTATTTTGAAAACAGGCATCTGCAAAACTTCCTTTACAAGTCAAGGCCTATACATAATTGGTATGAATGTATTGTTTTGTAGTACACTATTGGTTTAAACTATGCATATCCTCTAAAGCCTGAAACCTCAAGGGCAGGATGTGCTCCCGAGGTCTGGAAAAAGCCCATAGTCTCCTTTCACATGATTTTATTCCCCACATTATTCTTGGACAAAAGGAAGATGTTTGTTATGTGTTCTACAAAAGATGTTTGAAAAGTGACCTTGGCAGGAAAAATACTCTACCCCTGCTATAGTAACTTAAAGCCATTCCTCTACTAGGTTCACAAAAGGTTCTGGAAATGAGGAAAGTTTATAGCGTGTCACATCCCTTCAGCTAGAGAAGGCAAGGAAACCACAAACCTTAGGCCCTTTCCTTGGGGCGGAGGTGCAGGGTCTCCAGCAGACTCACCAGCTGGTGAATCTCTTCTGATGTGCACCACGAGTGCCCAGGAGGAACCCACCGTTCCAGGTTTTGGAGGAACAGTGCAGTGTGACCCTGCCATCACTGAGCTCTTCTGCTGCACTATGATGACAACAGGATTCTTGAGCTACTCTTGGCAGTCAAGACCAAGCTTCTGTCATATCCAGGGCCAAGGACAGGATTTCTGGGGCCAGGTTTTCCAAATCAGCAATGCTTAATAACTAATTTTGGCACTCAGTGAATTTTCCTAAGTACCTAAGCAGATTAACCTGCGTTCTTCACAGTGGGTAAGTAGGAAACTTCCACAGGTGCCTTTAGGAAATGCACTAGGCATGTCTCTGATACAGAGTGCCAAGATACTTTGGAAAATCTAATCCCTTTTCCTTGAATGTAAGGGAGCAGACTTTGTTTCAAAACTATGTAATACTGTGCAGAGCATAAATATTTTGCTTTAGAATTAGTGAATATTAATCAGTGCTTGCTAAGACCAGGTTATAAGGAAAGGAAAAAATAAAGAAGAGGCATGGAAGGAAGCAACACGGGCTTGGGTAGAGAGATGGCCAGGTATTCCTCATAATAAAGCAGATACATTAATTTCTTATTGAAGGTATAATTGCAATCTTTAGATGTATTTCATATACCCACTGAAACACTTGTGCTGATCAGATTTATTGCATATTCTGTATTCATTATACTGTTGTTCCTAACTCTCTACTGCAGGTACATGTAAATATCTTTCAAGCTACTGCCATCATCAGTAGAAAGACGTGTGTGCTCTGGTAGAATAAAGCATGCTCTGCATTAGAAAGCTAAAATATTCCTTACATGGAAATGTTCAGACCCCCCACAACAAACTTTATCTCATTGAGGTCTTTAACACATGTACATTCCTTATTGCTAGAAAAGGAATTGGCAATTCCCTCCCATCCCTAAAGAATAATTGTATTAATTAACTCGATAGCCAGTGTCATCAATAGTTATGAGTCATTGCAGGAGACCCTGAAAGAGTTTGAAAATATGTGCATTTATACAAGACCTCACATCACATTTCATTGTGACTTGCAGAGTGAACCATGGAGTATTAGTGACAGTACTTTTGTGTAAACTGTGTGGAAAACAGCATGATTTCTGACCAGGTTATAAATCCATTTTGTGCAACCCAGGGCTTTGTTGCTGCTGGAATTCCCATGCAGACAGAATGTGAGGGATGCTCAGTATTTTAACACAAAGTTTCTAATTCTTTATGCATTTGGAAAAGGCACTGCTTCTTCAAGTTAGCATCCCATGGGAAGTAGAATGATGATTTTGCAGTATCTTCTAGCACATTAGATTTCACTGGGTCCTGTAGAGGCTACAAATTCATTATGCTATCACAGCTTCTCGTTGATGAGGGCATTTACAATTAACATACAGACATCACAAGGCAAATGTCAAAGAGAAGAAAGTAAAGATAAAAAACAATGAGAACACCTAATAAATGGACAACAGTATGCTTGCAGGGCAAAATACTTGTGTTCGAATAGACAGAGTTAGTTTAGCCTTAAAGCACGTGGAGAGAAGGAAAGTGGCTTCAAGTCCTGTGATCTTTCGACCTTGTCTTGGAGGTAGAATGGATCAATTATCTCCCATTTTATGTCATTCACTTCAGTAGTGCTGGGGTTTGGCAGTGTTGTTTCCTTAGAGCAACTAGCCGTTTCACCTAGTTCCAAGCTGTTTTGTTGTGCCATTCCAGGAAGGAAGAGCTGTTTTTCTGATCAAGGTTGTATGCATGCCTGAGAGCCTCATGTTAAATCCCTGCCCTGGGACCTACTTCTTAGTGCTGAGGTTGTGAAGCATAAAGTTAATCACATTACAGTCTGTACTGCACAGAGGTGCCCTGAAAGTTGTTAAGGATGAAGCCTGCATCAGAGAAACAGCAATAGGTGCTTAGGAAAGGAGGATCTTGCAAGTCTGATTCCCAGGAGCAGACAAGGAGAATGTGGAGGAGTGGAGTAGTGGCTACAGCTTAATAGGAATGGACACTAGCAGCTTTTTTTTTTCATGCAATCCCTTAGGAGAGAGATCATCTACATGATAGAGTAACACTACCCTGGGCCTCAGCTATGCATACTGCAGTGCATCTTTCCTTGCCCTTGGGACACTTATGATTGGAACCATTAGTTTCAAAAGTCACTGCTGAGCATGCGTGTGACTGGCAGGGAGTCAGATATAAATCCTCTGGCCTCTGAGGTGGAGACAAATGAACCGCAGGCAGGATAAGACAGAGAAGGCTTAATGTATATCATCAAAGAAAGAGGTTCTACAGTAAAAAGGAAGGTCCTCTTTCCTTGTAGATTCAGAGTCAAAAAGAAAAACTGGGATGAGTGGTGTGCAGTGTATGTAGACTTGACTAACTCTTGTTTCAGGAAAATCTGTGTCAGAAATAAAAGGCAGTTCTGCCAAACATGCCTTAAGTCTGAATTGTTATTGGGATCATCTCAGTGCTCCTGGCAGTTAAGCTTCTCTCAGTTACAGGGCACTTGTCTTTACAGGTTGTTCCCAGATGGAAAACATCCCTCTTTCTTGCAGAAGGGGATGACATCATTTAGTGACTTCATGTGGCTCTTTGCAACCCTAAGAAGGCCACTGTTCCCTTCTGTGCATGTTCCCTGCTCCTGGCCTCATGTAAAATAGGCAGGATACTAAACCCGGCAGCAGGGCGAGCTTTGGGGATGCTGTAGCACCAAGCCCAAACCAGAACATCCAGATAAATGTGCTTCCTTCCTAGCAGAGCAACTTGCCTTTCCTACAGTGGTTTTCACTGCTGCATAAAAATTTTCAGCTTAGTTCCCCTGGTTTGTGGCGACCCAGAGCTGCACAACACAGCTCAGCTCAGCAGCTTGTGTGTCTGTGGACTCTGGGCTGGCTGTGCTCCAGAGCAGCCCCATCACAAAAAGAACAGCTTGAGGGTTACATTCAATTAGCATAAATTGCTAAAGGCCCAAAATATGTTGTAGAGCCACCATGGATTGTTAAGCCTCAAAGTGTGTTCCCTTTTTCTTGCTTCTTTTTCTTTGCTGGCTCTGTGGAGGACAAAGGCTTAGAGCCCATTTTGTCATTCTCAGAGGAGGAATGTAGCTGATGCAGCTGCAAGAGTAAGGCCCAAAGCACCTCCTAATTTCTAGGAGACCTTGGGCTTTTTTCCTTGTCACTGCATTTCACGGGATCTCTTGTTCCTACGTGTCCTATCTTTTGAACTGTAAGCATTTGGGGCTAGGGGTTGATAGTATTTGGATGTGTTGTACAGTGTGGAGTATACATTTGGCTCTCAGTTAGTAATTATAACAATTAATAAGAAATACCATATGGCTAAAAATATTGTAACTCTCAAAAGAATTCTTGGGCCATTTATTTTTTGTGCATCTGAATGTGTGCCTCATTTAAGCCAATTATTTTTCTATTAACAGGCATTGGTTATGCCATCCTTCTGCTTTTATTTTTTTGAAGTATTCAGATTATTACAGAAAGTGTGAAGAGCAAATGAAAAAAGAAATCTGTTTCCTAGTACTTGTCTTTTAAAATTAAATTTTCTGGTTGAATAATCCTACATTTAATCCTCAGAGGAATGTGTCCCTTATAGGGAACATTCTCTGCATCCTCAGGTGCCCACTGTCAAAATGTCAGAGGATGGAAGATGAATTCACATGAATTCAAATGAATGTTTTTTTATGACTTCACCAACACCTATCTTAACATATTTAAATATAAATGTGAAATTTATGGACTAGAGACATTACTCTCAAAATTTAATTTCCAAGTTGCATTCTGCTTTTCAGACAATGCAGCAAAGTATGATAAGAGTCCCTCTTACTCCCTGTCTTGTGAATTATGAGAGACTGGGAAATCTCAGTCTTCGGTGTTTCAAGATGAAATTCTTAGGTCTAGCAGAGATGATGCTTTTCAGCATGGCATGACAAGTGTAAAGCCCCTTTTGTCCTATGGATTGAAGGGATTCAAGCTTTGTATCCATGGAGGAATGGAGATCACACATGGTCCTGTTGTATCTCCAGACTACATTTGTGTGTCCCACTTTTTGGACTAGAGGCATATTGTCACTGGCTGTGACAAAAGTTTCTGTTCCTGTTCAGTGACTACTTTGATAGCAGTGGGATGTTGCTGAGCCCGTGATCCAGCGCAAAGGATGCATCAGTGTGTGTTTGTTCTGGCCTGCAGGATTCACAAGAGGATAAAACACAAACCAAGCATGCAGGTCACCTCGGTACTTAAATCATCAAAGTAGTATTTACAGTTGATTTTGAAAGTAATGCATGTGCTTATAGAGGTGTATTTCTCTAAAATTTGTCTGTGAGTAGAATATGATATTTATTCTTAAGGAAGGATTGCCGTGTAGTGCGCTCATTTCACTGATAATTTCCAAAGAACTATTTCTTGTGTTTAAATATTAAGTAGAAATTACTGAAAAGCTTTGACTACTGCCTTTGTGAGAACAAAAGCACAGGTAAGTATATTTTCAAAGTGTGATCTGATATGCTGAGGAAGAACATGAGGGAGGGATGTGCAAAAGGATGTAGGTTTATGTTATTATTTTTTAAAAACAGTCAAGACTTTATTTTGTGAAGTAAAGTTGTTTTGTGGTGACAGATGTATAAAGACATTGATTGTTTCAAACTCACGTGTCACTGGCAGATGAATAACAAGATTGTACAAAGAACTGCAGTCGGATCAGCAAGCATGATTTTTACCAGTCAGAGAGCTTTTGGAGATTACAGTATAGCATGAAGAATTTATTGAGGTGATTTATCCACAGTGCCTGTGAATACATTATGTCCATACTCTGTCTCAACCAGTATAGAGCGGGTCTCAATATCTACAAATGTATTATTAATGTTACTTTGGAAAGCAATACGTTTTTGCATAGTTTCAACATCCTTCGTGTTCGTGGATTTCGAACATAACTCTAAACTTGCAGTAAATCTTCTGCTATCGAAACAAATAAATTTTATTAAATATTATTAAAAGGAATTTTAAAAATGACATTTCATAACAATGCTCAGTCATGCTTTCTGCTGCTGAGAGCCCCTGACAACCAGAAATGGAAACCTCTGTAAAAGAGACTTCTGAAAAAGCAAACGAGGAAAATTGACTATCCTGGTTTTGCCTGCGGTGCTGTCTTCTTGTTTTGGAAGCTTCCATCAATAGGTGTGCTTTGTACAAGACAGGTGAAGAAAAGCAAGCTAAAAAAGGGGCAACAGAGGAGGCATTATTTCATTTTCAGTACTCAGCTTTTCCTCTGCATCCATCAGTTCTTGTGCTAGGAGGGAAGCAAGAAAAAGTGACTTTGGTAGAGGAGGAGACCAAGAGGGTTTTTTTGCAGTCAGCAACAAGACAATTGTGCCAGGAAAGACTTCACCTCATGTGGTTTTGTCTGTCACGGTATCAGTGAGGGTGAGTTCTTTCTGATTTGCAGTGTCAAGCAGTTCTTCAGCTGTTCACCTCCTGCTCACAAGAGCCACTAGCTGAGCATGCTGATTTTACCTCCTGCCAAGGCTTTCAGGTCCATGTATTTCATTGCTCATTGTCCACAGCCAGGGTTGAATTACCAAAAGAAGTAGCTCCTTTACAGCCACCAAAAAAGGACCTACACCTAGAATTTCCTATTGCAGCATTTCTGAGTGCTCCTTGGGAAGTGTAGATAAAGGAGTCTGGCAGAGCTGCCCTGTTTGGCAGCCCTTTGGAAACTGCCACTGGAGGTAGAAGGAGAAGAGTGGAATAGGCAAGGGTAGCCCACCTAGCAAGGGTGGGGAAGGTTGCTCTCTGATTAGTGTTGTTCCCTGCACATCAAAGCTGTAGTGAGAAAGAAAATGAAGTCATTCCATGAGGCCAGTCATCTGTGGCTGCCTTTTCATAGCGGAACATGTTTTCTACAATGCATCTGTGCAAGAGTAGGATACAGTCATGAATTTGGCAGTGAGAAAATTATCCCTTTATAAAGTTATTAACTGCAAGGGTTTTATTTTGACAACCCTGAAATACACAAGACACTGAACTGAGATCTTCTCAGCTTAGGAAAATTCAAAACTGATAGCTCTTCACTGAGTTATGGCAAAATATTGTGGAAGCCTCTGGTAACCAAGCTTTAGAGATTTACATTCTTCTGTTTTCTTTTCTGAGTAAACCAATACATATTAGTCCATCAGGCACTATTTTTTATGCAGGTGTGGTAGGGTGCCAATAGTATTATGCTTGTCATTACATAAGATCAAAAATGAATTAATTTGTAACACATATTCCAATCTCAAGACCCTATTAATTTCAGTGAATTTCAGGGTCTGGTTTGAAGGACAAGTATTTTGATGAAGACATAAATCACCAGTCATAAGCACCTCTTTTGTTATTTTCATATATAAAATCAGTAAATGCATTAGAGGTTCACTGATATCACTCATAGTGCTTCTGGTCACTAGAGAGGATGTATTTTTCCGACAGGTCTGGGACTTTGATGTTTAAATTAAAGCGCAGGAATATTAGAATGGGAACTCCATGTATCCAGCAGGAGACTGGTACCTCATAGTCTACTGAGTTTGCCACAAATTTCAGTAATTTAAAATATTAATTTATTTTTATTCCATTACTTAATCCATTTTTCCATTGTTCAGCATAAGAGAATTTCAACCTGTCTGCCATACATGCATTAAGCACATCTACTATCCTGTTCTTGCATTCATCAGACACTGTAGATTTTTAAGATGTTGCCTCTAGGGCAAGTTTGCATATGAACTGCATCAATCTTGTGCTTTCTTCCCCTTCTCTGACCCCATTTTCATTTATAGAGGACCTTGGCAGTGCTGGTTGTCATAGGAACATGGTAGGATTGTTCAACAGGAAAAGAGGAGGTGCATAGCTTTGCCCATAATGCATTCAGGCTGCTACCTCTGGGAGGTGCATCAGCAAGGGACGCGACATGGAAACAGTCATCGGTGACTTTGCAGTTGCAATACCATTCTGGTGAGGGCAGTGGAATTTCAGTATTCCTATTTCTAGCCCAAAAGTCTTTACAGCCCCCAGCAAGGGCTGGGAACCCGTTGTTTAAGTGCTCCGCAAACATAAAGGTGATAGACATGTGTAAGTGAGGTGTATAGCCTGCTGTTCTGTCATCTCATGGAGGAGATTTCGCTATGATGCATTTCACAGAAATATTGCAGAACTTCTCAGTTATTTGGTGAGGAGACACTGGAGTTACCAAACTGTATCTCCTATGGCCTTCACAGAGAGGCAGAAGCTAAACTGTGTAATGGACGGCTAGTCTTCAGCCAGAAAGAGTGCTCCATGGCACAGTTAGGAGATGGTGTAAAGAAGAGACCTTGGAAATGTATGTCTGACTGCTATTCTTCTATAGTATTCCTGTCAGCAGCCTTCTAGCTATTTATTCAGCTTTGAATGGAATTGTATTTGTGATGGCTCTTCTCTAAAGCCAATTTTTGTGATGGAGGGGATTAATGGGTCTCTTTTGAAAGGAGTTTTTCTTAGTTCTAAGTCAGTATGCTAAAAGCACCCTTAGGCTGTTTTTAATGTATGTTGGGATTGCAATACTCTAAAACATTGCTGGCAGTGATGGAGCACCTGCAGTTTTCATTCCTTTAATTTTATTTCCTAGCATTTAAACGGGAATTAATCAGACTGTGAGGAGAATGCTGCAAAGTTTGGGTAGAGTTGTGGCTGCCCAAGCTGCTTCCCTCAAAACAATATTGATGCTTCCCTCAAAAAAACCCCAAAAAACCAACAAACAATG
The DNA here is from genome assembly GCF_025592945.1 of Manacus candei. NCBI lineage: Eukaryota > Metazoa > Chordata > Aves > Passeriformes > Pipridae > Manacus > Manacus candei. The sequence goes on along the minus strand of NW_026138074.1, from coordinate 2,720,770 downwards.
TCTGTCCATTCCCCTGTGACCATGTCTACGCTGACAGTCACTAAATTAAATTCTTAGCCTGAATAAGGGAATGGAAGGTCCAGCTGAAGAGAAGATCCAGAATATCTGAAGAAGAAAAAAATAGTCCTGAATGTCTCTTATCTAAAAATTTTTGTTATAACTGAGATAAAAAACATTAACATGCTTTGGTAGAGAGGAAGCTCAGCAAGTACAAGTCAGTCAACAAAGCAACAGTATGTATAAAGTGAATGTGGAAACATTGGGAATGAGGATTAATTTTTAGTATTGTTTAAGAAGTATTTCACACAAGTGGATGAGAATGCAAGGGCATGAAACATGCTACATTTACTTCCTAACAAGAGGAAAGATTTCACAAAAGGGAAATCCTGGGATTTCTGCTTCTCCGAGTAACATTTTCAGGTTTCTTTCTAAATTTGCGTTTTTCAGTTTATGAGCTGCTTGATACCAAATCATTGCCATAAGGAACAAATGAAAATAGATTATTTTTAATGCTTCTGTAGGGTATAAAGATCATTCTCTGCCTATATTTCAAGTAAGTCTAGAGTCACACCATTCAAATTTCTTTAATTCACTAAATCACATTCTCAGTGCACAGAAAGAAGTGCATAATTAGCTTGGTTTAGGTCATTATTGCTCCATTGAAATAAATTATGCTATTATACATATATACTTTATACAGTATTTATTTATTTTATACATTATATTAGTAAAATATGGAAATGGTACAGACAGGTATGACAGATACAAACTAGTTACTCATGTGAGCTGTGACTGGCTTTCTTGTGTCCTGTTAGGGTTCATGTTGTTGAACACTGTTCATTCTTCAGGACTTTGCCAGGCAATGCACGGCTTTACTGCAGTTAATAAAATACTGATACTGTACTGAAAACACATAATAGAATATTTATTTGCAAAACTTAAAGCTAGGTATTCATTAAAGCATGTTTTTCCTCCTGTTTTCCACATTAGCATAGTCTCACACAGACTCATACAGAAACATATATATATAAGGTCTGTGCAAGTTGTTTTTTACATGCAGCTACTCACATAAACACTCCAGCTGAAATCCGCCAAGTATCTCTTAATTTATTTTCTGATCCTTGACAATTTCTTTCTTTTGCTAGTACAGTTTAGACATTGTCAGAACACAGCTGGTGCAATCAACTCCAGATTTGCATCTTAGTTGCTCTGATAATTTAATTTTAAGGAGAAAAATTTAATTGAGTAGATCATCTTTGATTTTATACTGATGTTAAATGCAATCTGGGTCCCTTCACATCTGTTCCAATGAGAAAGCTGATCTACTGAACTATTTTAATATTTCCATATCTCTTCTTTACTGCATTTGTTTTGAATTTTGCCTATTTATGACAAACCTAGATAGTAACAATCTATTTAAGCTGGTTGATACTCATGTGAGAGACTAACAGTGGACATCTGGCAGGGGTTGGATGTTTAATAGAAAAATGATCCCCTGAAGTGTACTGGTTTTGGAGCTATACAAGTGCTGCACAGCCCAAGGAGGAAAGATGTGTGAAGTGACAGATGGATGCCTCTGGTTGACCTCTCTGTAGGTGCAGAAGGAGCAGATGGCAGGTGCGATAATGTCCAGACATATGATTTTAGGTACCTTTGCCCCCATAGCATGGCTGTGAAGAGGAGAAAGTGAGATAGGGTCTTGTGAGTTACTTTTCCATGGCACAGTGTGCTTCTCCGATTATTCAGACCCAGACACGGTTGTGAACAATTATGAAAGAATAATTTTGTGCATTATTTCTTCTTCTGAGGCTCTGGTGGTGTTTTGCACAGATAAACTGAACAATTTGTACCTCATTAGTGAGATCCAGAAGTGAATCACCCCTGAACTACTTCTGTGCTTCGAGTGCTATTAATATGTGCTGTAGATAGAGATAGGTAGTGTAATCATATGTATAATTAGTTTCTCTGCCTCTTTTGCAGGTGGAAAGCCAAATCTATGCAGGGATAGTGAATATAACTTACTAATTGGGATAACTTACTAAGCAAATTATGTGAAGACTCTCAGTGAGTCAGTGGTAGAACAGAGCTGGAGTGCCATCTCCAGATGCCCCATCAGCCTCTAGGAGACCACCCAGCTATGGCAGTGCCATGCAGCCCAACCTGTGCACAGGGTCCAGGTATCCTCTGACTGGGGGATTCTAGTTCACCTTAGTTGGAAACATCAGGTTGGGGGTTTAGGCGTGGCATGATTATTGGACTCACATTGCACAAATGTCTGAAGAAGTATTTTCTGGGTAGTTCCTGGTTGTTGTAGATCTTGGTGAACACGGATTCAAATTTTAAATTTTTCTTCATTTGTTTTTCCTTGACTGGGCTTAGTTCAGATGATGACTTGATAAAAGCAGGAGAGTGGTGATTTGACATGAGATTGCTTTTATTTCTCTGAGTGATAACTGGGTAGTTCTTTTTTGGATGAGGTAATGCGTGATCATGAAGAGACATTAATCTCTACTGAGAACATTTTGTACAATGGAAAAATGGAAAGAAAATGAATCCAGGCTTTTATTCAGCTCTTGACTCTCTTTTTCCATAGCAGAAAGAACTGAGTGATTTCTAGGAAGGGTCCAAGTTTTCCCTTTTTTTGTCCCCGCCAGCAAGAAGCTAGAAGGCAAACTGACTGCACAGTCAGGGTATAGTGACATGTGGTATGACAGACCCCACTGACCACTGAGGAGCCCTACAGTCACCACAGCAGCAGTGCTGCCCACAGTAATGGAATCATATAAGGAAACCTTAACTTTAGGAAGCTTCTTCCTCTCATCTCTGAATATCCATCAAATCAATGGGTATTGATCTCTCTCTCAGCTTTCAGAAGCCACTGGAAATCAGTATGCAGAGATAAAAGAGACCATTTAAGGTGAATAGGGTGAAGTTACTACAACCGGAAGAGTTCCTCTCAGATACAGCATTGTCAAGGTTGTGCTCCTCAAGTGCCAGGGTTAAGGCACAAAAGTTGAGGAACACTTTCTGTAGTTTATTATTTCTGGTGATCGTAATAGTCTTCTTGTGTTCAAGCAGGAGAATGGCTCATTTTTCAAACCCTGTGCACACATGTGCAATACCATCCTGGATCCTAATGCATTCAAAATCTGAACTGAGAGAAGATGAGCAAAAGCATTATTTTAGCACTGGAAAATGGAAACAACGTAGGAATGTAGGCTTCTCCAAGATTGGAGAGAGATCTGGTAGATCCAAATTCTACCCTAAAGGCCCTGCAGAGTGCTTTAGTGCCAGTTCTTGACTCATCAACCATTCTAGCTTACTGAATTAGGGGAAAAATTGATCCTGTGTTAATTTCTCTTCTTTCTGGTCTTCAGGACTGTAGAAGGAAAAACTAACTAAACACTAAAGAGTAAATAACTTGATTTTTATTTCACTCAGAACTGTATAGTAAGTGTAAGTTCTGCAGATAGTTGCTGTGTGATTAGCACTCTTCTCACATAGGGAGCTTATCTTCTGGGGAGGCTGTTTCCCTGTAACCACTAAGGCTTTATGAGGGAGAAAAGTAATATGAAGTTTCTATTCAGAAAGGGAGTCTTTTTACTTATCACCAACGTGTATAAACTGCAGAGAAATGGTAGTGCTTGTTGAGCACATGGTAATGATGATGAAAAGTCAGAAAAGAAACTCTCTAGACTCGTTTTGAGTATAGAAAGCCAAAAAACACACACGTTTTTTGCAGCACCGGGTGCATTGGAAAAAATTCCAAAGGATGCACCCCGAATCACACAGGTTTCATAACTTTATACCATCCTCTAATTACAGATTCAAGGATTACCTCACCTGTCCCACCCCATTTTCCCCCACAGTACACCCCCCTTGAGTCACTTGTTCTCTTGACTCCTTGGTTCTGGCATGGTTTCCTGCCTTCTGGATCTAGTTCAAGGCCTAAACCCAGTCTTGTCATGTCTATTTCATCTTCTTTCTTGCTTTTATACTCTTCACAGGTGCAAGCAAGCATCTCTGTTTTAAAAAAATTCTTGCCTGTAACGAATCTTCACAAGAAATTGTAAACTATGCACTAACCCTTGAGAACTTCCAGCCTTACTAAAATACATGAGTTCTATGGCTAACACTCTCCTTTTAAAATGCTTAGTCTAAAAAAACGTAAATTCTATGGCTAACAATTTCTAATAAAGTAATTAATTTTACAGCTACAGTAGGACACCATTGCATGCTACCAGACAATGAAATGTATATTTCTTTCCCTCTTTAGTATGTACTGAAACTTTTGCCCCTTCTCTTCACTTGTCACATTTGTTAGTAACTGACCAAGAATATAATCTAATCATATCAACTCAACAGGTAGACTGAGAACACACTGAAATGTTTGTGTGCACCTCTTTCTTACTCACTTTCCCTGGTAGAGATGAGATTGAATTGATTTATACATTTTCATCCATTAAGAATCACAGACTCAAATCCTCTTTATTTATATTGAGTGTTTTCGGCTATCTTGAGTTTTCTTTCTGTCTCATATACTTTTTTTTGGTCAGTTTCTTTATCTTTTCTTGTATTTTTGTACTCATTGTGTGGCTTCTCTTTGTCTCTCACATTTACTCGGCTTGCTGATCTTGGCCAGTGTCATTACGATGCTGTGTAATGCCCAGCTAGGAAGCATGTCTAGTCTTAAGCATGGCAGAGCAGGGTTGAGATGCTGTTCTGAATAACTGGCTTCACTGCCACCTTCTTAGTTTAAATCTCCCATTTGACCTTGAAAGACTTCATCCATCTTTTGCCTCGTTTCCCCATCCCTGCACCCTGCCTTGCCCACATCCTGTGCAGAGACTGGGACATGCAAACATAGCAGAACTCATGGCCATAAGTAATGTGGTGGTTTAATGTCGGCTTGTGGGTTTTCTTTTTAAATCGACGACAACTCCCTTCAGCAGTGCTTGCAGATGAAAAGGTCTTTTAAGTGTTGGGGAGCTTTAGCAGGGAAGGAACCACTTAATTCTGCGTGAGACTGAGCGTGCCTTGGAGGCTTCTCAGAATGAGTACATTTGAAGGAAACAACAGTTGAGTTTTCTGAGAAAATAAATATTTCTAGTCTGCTCTGAGCATCCTCTGTGAAACAGACATGTTGGTTTGCAAATGGCAATTAAACGAGCTTTCATGCTGACCCTTTGGAATCACCCTTATAAACCAAACCCTAGACTTTTTGGTTTTGTTCCAAATGTGTATAGAGTTACTGACATGATTAAGGTCTTAAATGTATGGAGAGAGAGAGAGGGAATGAGAGAGAGAGAGAGAGAGAAGAGAGAGAGAGACTGAGAGAAACAGGGGTTGGTTTTTCAGCTCAGGAGAGGTGTCCTGCTCTGGATATGGCTTCTGGGGACATGCTCAGTGCATTGTGAATAAGATGTTTGTTTGTACCAGGGATGAGTACATACTGTCACTTTGGGAGAAATGATGCTTCTTCTAACCTTATGCTTGCCACATGACAAGCACAGTCATACTCATTAATTTGGTACTCTGCTATTAAAAGCGGATTTTGTAAAACTGCTTGTTAGCACAGAATCACAGACACTGGAAACAGCAAAAAATATATATTAGGACATACAGTTTATTTTTACACTCTACTAATTATCTCCAGATGTCCCTGCATCATACTTTCCAGCCCTGATGCAGTCCTCTCTTAAGTCACACCTTGAGTTTAAAAGTTACCAAGGAATAACAGTTAAATGTCTATTTTTATTGCTTCCGATCCTAATGACTACACAGGACATGAAACCTAATTTATATAACACAGAGCTAGAATTATGTGGGAAAGGCCACAAAATTTTTCCCTTACTTCTATTTCTTCTTTGCTTATCTGTATACTCTTGGTTTTGGTACTGAGCATTATTTATTTCTCACTGACCCAAATGTTCCACTCTTGGTGCATTGTTCTTGTTTGGATGTAAAATGCAATGGACAAATACCCTAGTGCATTATAAAAATTGTCCAGGTAAAGTTAAAGGTTTCAATAAATAGACTACATCTTTTGGAACTTTTGCTATGTCAGAAAGTCTCACCTGATATTGATAAAAAACCTGATTAGGAGGGAACCTCCTCTTTTGTTCCTTCTTTACACAAAGCTGGAGATAGCTTGGAAGGTATGCTTGAGGAACCTTTCATAATAAGTTAACATATTGCTTCATATATAATAATAATTGCTATTACCTATTGCCAGTGAAAAAGCACATTGCACTTTTCCCCGCTGATGAGATCATGAACATCTTAAAATGATGATATTTAATTTATTGGCATTAGTATTCAGAGTGAACACAGCTTTATAATGAGTCACAAGGTATCACTTCCAGAGCTGGAACTGCTGCTTTATGCATTGTGCTGGTTGAATTTAGAAGGGTTTTTTGTTTGTGTGTTTTTACTCGTTTCTGTACTAGAAGCACTAGCAATTTTAAATCAAATCTCAGAAAGGCATGAAGCTAAGTTTAAAAATGAAGCATTCATACAGCTCTTTCCATTCTCTCACAGCTGTATGTTCAGTGGGATTTGATTATTTTGTTTCCTTGCACTCTTAATTATCAGACTGTAAAATCCCACTAAGTGGTTCACTGCAGTCTAATGTACCATGTGTGTCTCCCAGAATTACTATGGGTGCCCCTTTATAGGCCAAATCAAGAACAGGGTCCCAGGCATCACATGCTCATACAGCAAGAAACAGGTATTCCTGTCCAAGTACCTTCACCTCCTATCTTACTAGATGTTTCAAGAAATTCATTTTGGAATTTGGCAAGGGAAGGGGAGATTATACATGGACAGATTCCCCTGCACAGATAGCAAAGCAATTACGTCCAATTTAAGACGACAGTCATACAAACTGTTCTCCATGGAGCCAAATTGAAGTATACCCAAAGCAGATTGCAGGATGTGAGCCTAAATTTGAAACCTCCATATTCTTAGAACTTTTCTTTTTTAAAATTTAATTATTATTTACTGTTTGTTTACTTTGTAGCAGTTCTACCCTCCTTCATCAAGCAGAACATTTCCATAAAAATCAGCCAGTTGATTTGTGTAAACGTGGCAGATTCAAGCTTTCATTATTAGTAATAATACATTTATGGGACTTTTTTTTTCCACAATGTAGTGCCAGCTCTTCTTTCCACCAGGAGAGACTGTCTGTTCCATGGCAACTGGAATAGACATATGATTTTTCAGTGGAAATATCCCAAAGAGACTCATAACAATGAGGCCCCCTCAAGACTGATGGGAGGGAATTGGTGATTTTGAATAAAGGGTTCTGACCATTTTAGACAGGATATTTTCTGAAACAGTAGAGCAGCAAATCTCTGAAAACTCAAAGACTATTAGGCAAAGAATTAACTTGTACTTTATACTGCTAAATTGAATTATCGCTGGAGGGGAAAAAAGAACCCCTCAATGGTTTACCTAGACATTGATTCTCTGTTGTTCTCAAACCCCAGCTTTTGTGTGACAGGGAATAGTGGAGTCAAAATAAAACCCTTGTTCCACACCATGGAGGATCCATACCTGCAATATAATTCAGGTAATTACAAGATTTTGGCAGGTTTACCTGCAGTTTAAATGACAGTCAGTGTCAAGTTAGTAGATTTCTTTTTCTTGAAAGCCCCCAAATGTGTGGGTTTTGCTTCTTTTCTAACAAGAAGGGGTCTTCGAGTCCTGGCATTTTTAAATTATGTGCTCTGCAGAGTCGCAGGTCTACGGAGGGTGCTTGTGTGGGATTAACTCTGGCATCATTTACTTCAAGAAATCACATTTCTTTGCTCTTCACGGAGCCTGTAAGATCTATTATCTATTAAGACATCCTATTTTGTAATGTCAAGATTTTGTGGGTCGTGGTGGGAATGGAGATAGACATTTCCAGCTTCCCTTTCATGAGAAGGACAATGCTGAAGTTTCCAAAGCAGCAGCATGTGCTGGTGGGTGGAATAGCAGCTCTGGAGTCAAATTTCCAACATTCCAGCAGATGTGCTGGAGAGCTTTTTGGATGGATTGCTGCTCGTCCTGAATTTCAGGTGCTGTCTTGAAATTCTCATCCACGTCTGCTGTCACTGTGGATTAAATTATTTCTGTTCTTACCATACAACAGGACAAACGGTAAGGCTCCTTGAGTACTTATGTGCATGCAGGCATGCATGCCTACCTACTGCTCCTGCCAGGCTGCCTAATTACAGCCCTCGTTGTGAACTAAGCACAGGCTTCACAGGAGCCATTTTACCCCTGAGGAAGAGCTAGTGACAAAACTCAGGCGTTGGCAGAAAATGTGGTTGCCCTTATGCTGCTCTTCTGCTCCACACTGCCTCCTCACTGCACATCAGTGAGCTGGTGCCATCATTGAGGTGGAGAGCAAAGGCACGGCTTTTGTTTTGTTACACAATTCATTTCATGACCACAAGGGAGGTGTCGTGGCTTGCAGAGGCCAGATGCAGACAGTCAGCTTCCCCAGCAGCGCTTCTCTGTAGCCAGCCCTCGGTTCCCAGGTCCATCTGAGCTCCTGCTGTGCAGGGGAGCAGCCTGGAATGGGGTCTCTTGCTTTACTCCAGCACAGCTCACCACCACTGCTCAGCTTTTAGCACTAATTCCCATCGCTGGAAGGAAGAGGATGGTACCCAAGACAGCAAGAGCTCAGTGGGACTAATCACCATTGTATTGCTAGGACCTGCTTGACTGTGAAATAATGCAGGCAGTATGTCACGTGAAATGGTGCAGGTGCAACTCTATACATAAAAAATGGTGGTGTGGTGCTGATCAGCATAAAATGAAAGCAGCACAGTCTGCTGTCCTAAGAGACCTCAGTGCTGGGGCAGTTGGAGCTCAGCTGTGCACAGCCCAGCTCTGCATACTGATTCCCAAGAGCCCAGAAACTGCTAGTGGGTACAGGTTGTGGTATTTTGCAATCATCAGTTTTATATTTATGGGTAATGCTGAATGGTCCAACTCATGTAACTTTAAGGAGGAAAAAAAACCCTTAGTTACATTAGTTTATGAATGTTGAAAGCTTTTCCTGACATTCAGTACAGTCTGTGGCACTGGAAGAATTTACAGACTGATCTCCTTCTACATACTCCCTGAGAGTATGTTCACATTGAAAATTTTATATGATCACCCTGCATTACAAGGAAGAACAAGTAGATTTCTTGCCTTGATCTGCCTATCCAGAACCTCTCAAACCCCTGACATTCACCTAGTATCTGATGCGCACTTCCAACAGAGTTTTCCCTGTCTTTGGAACAATGCAACAGCTCAAAAATTTGGGTTGTCTGTCAGGACAGTACCTTCTTCTGGAGGGAATTAGAACACAAGTAGATATGAAAAGAAAAAATCCTGAACTTCAAACAAAGATACGTTGGTAATTATTATCAGTGATGGAAACTGAAAGAATATCCCTGCCTCACCCTTGCAAATAGTATTTATTCTCTTGCTTGCTGTTTCATGTGAAAAAAAATAGCATCCCTAGCAGCATCTAAAAATCACACTCTCTATTGACAGAGAGGAAAGTGTGCCACCCTATGAATAACAAATACAACTGTCAGCAGTACCCCAAACCTATGATTTTTTAGAGGTCTGTCATCTTAGAGTTCACTAGACCAAACCATACTTAGCTGGTGAGACCAGATGAGATAATAGATGAGCTACAGACTGTCCCTGCTGTGGACAGCTGGTAAAGTCATTTAATTTTTAGCTGTAGATTTATCTGCGATTTTCAGTTAAATATCTCTGAATACAGAAGCACAAAAAAGGATTATATCTGTCTATCTGAAAGTATATATTTAATTCTTATGTATTTTAAAGGATGAGAACTTCTGAATCAGAGCATAAGTTTTCAAGCTTGTGCTGTTCTAATAAAATATAAATTGCTAAACAGACCAAGTTTACAAAAAAAATTGAAGGACTGTGTGAGCAACATAACCTTAGATTTTCCACATGGATTCGAAATGAAGCTGTTTAACAAAATGGAGATATCTTTTAGGATTTTTTTTAAAGTTTAAAATTTCTGTAATCTCTCTGCAGTTGTGGGATAGGCAGCTAATCAATTGGAATTTTGATTTTTTTACTTGCACAGAAAATCCACTCTGATGCTTGTTTCCACTGAAACATTTGGTGTTGAAATTATTTTGAATTGCCCTTAGCTCGGAATGCCTAGGACAAGATTTTCTGATATACTAATATATGCAACAGAATGGGGAAACAATGTTTACAGGAGTCCCTTGAGCCTAAATCAAGGCATTAGCAATGGTTATTGTAATAACAAAGAAAGGTGCATCCCCTCTTGGCAAATTCCTGTTGTTTGCTTATCTCATGTGCAGCTCTCTGGTGTTTTATTTGAAGAACATTTATTGATTGTTCCTCATTAACAATCGTGTTGTATTGAATGAAAAGAGTCAAGTCATATTTGATATACTGCCCTCAAACCCTTAGGCTTAGCACATCTATCCTGGTTGCATTTTTTCCCTGGCTGCTTCTATTTTTTAGTTTTAATTGAATTTTGAAAACTGCATGATTAGAAGCTGATTGTGCTTAATTCATTTTTTTTTTTAAATGAGGGAAGAGCTCTTATATTGTAGGAACATACCAGCTCATCCAATTTGGCACACCTGACACCTACCTATGGATATATCTAATCTGATACTATCTTACTGAGAGTGGCCAATATACTGGACAATGCAGAAGAGAGCAGAGGAAGTTCCCTAGAGAACAACTGCTAGCTTAATTTTGCATATGACTGACTTTTGTCCTGAAACAAAAAAGTTTATTGTTCCATTTTAAGCTAGCTTAATTAGCAGTGTGCAGTCTGGGTTTTTTGAGTTATTTTTTTTAGGTAGTGCTAGATTGGCTCTTGATGATTCTGATTAAATTCCTTTTTCTACAAGAATAGCACAGACAGACCAGTTGTGGTCACCACCCTATTCCTCTCTCCTTCTGTACAGAACTGTATACCAAGCTAGTTTTATTTCTGTAGATTCTCAGTTTTCATATATCTTGCTATTCTATGTGTCTAGATACTATTGAATTTCCAGACAGAGTAAATAGGCACATTAAATTTACCTTTTATGATTAATAGTGTGCAGAACTGTCTCACAATCCCTTTTGTGCATGTCTTCTCTAATCCTTAAATCTTCGTCTCTTCAATATATCCAGAAGGATAAACCTGTACAACTTTAATTATTTTTAACATCATTCACATTTTGCTCTTGCCAGAAGAGGTATTGATAATTTTGGGACTCAATACTTTTTATCTTATTGTATCAATTCCTGAATCATACGTCTATACTTCATCATGTTTAGCAGAATATTGGCTACATAATTAAAAAGGAGAACAGGATGGGTTGTAATGCTACTTGATAATTGTATAAACAAATCATAAGTCCAAGAAGTAACATTTTAACAGTCATCAGCTAATTGAACTGAAACTTATAAATAATTGGAGAGGTATGACCTCTGAAGAACGTAGTCCTGCTCCTTCAGCGTAACCATAATTCTGCTGTGTGAGTCATCAATTCCCATGCTGCCTGTTGTTCTCTGGATGGCGATGCTGTACACATGCATCATGCAGCACTGACACATACACAGTTTATTAAGCCACTTTCATCTCGGGTGAAAGTAAATGCTACTGCTGATGCCTGCTGCAAAGTCATCTATATCAGCTGAAAAAGTTCTGCTATTGTTGTCATATTATAGGCCATAATCCTTCAAAGTTCTGGAAAAAGAACACAGTGCCAGCTACTGGCTGAATTGAAAACCAGATTATTTTGGGGGTGCCATTATTTAATCTCATCCTCAGCAAAAAGGCTATTCTACAGCAATAAAATTTAAATATGTCTTTCCATCTCCTTGGCACCAGTGGGACTAATGCACAGATTTATATCAAAATCCTGCCTGAATAGGAGTCAAGTATGGCTAGATGCTCTTCATCCCATGCCAAATCAATTCTTTGATCCCAAAACATTAAGCAGACATATCTTGTGGAATGACTGTCCTCTCTAAACTAGCTGCAAACTAACTGCATTTTGCTCTCCACTGTCAGGTGATTTCTTTCTTATTTGATTTTGAGTTGGAAGTGCAGGAAGGGCCAGGTGATATCTGACAATGGACAAGGTAGTGAGATTTTGTCCAAACATCCATTTCTGAGAAGGCAATTTCTTTGTATATGACTTTAGCATGCATTTCAGTGAGCATATTCAACACATATTGCATTTACTCTCACCCACAAAAAAATGTCCTTCTGGGGCTCAGCTAAGTTTTCCAAGAAACCCTCTAGCCTTAAAAATAGTGGGAAAAGCTCAAGAATGTGAACTCAGTGTCACAGGACACCTCATGGTGGACAAGCCTTTTAGGTGGTTGATCTCATGCTCTGTTTTGGGATGTTTTGAAGCACTCCCATTTTGCACACTGACCCTACTTGTAGCCTCATCACCAGCCTATGCAGATGGCAGATACTTTCCAGCAGACACACACGTGTGTGGATTTCGCTAAATAGATTTTATGGGAAGGTTTCCTGGCTCACTGCTCTCACCAAACATGGTTTTTCCTTCTCACCTTAACAAGACCTCACCTCTGGGAATCACAGCTACTTCAGCTTCCATCCTTCTTTGAATTCTGAAGTTACCAGAGGCTATGAGACAGCTCATTTCACAAGAGCCAGACCCACTCAGAATCAGGATCTCACAGCAGATACTGTGCTGTGCTGTGGCTCAGTGCTCTTGGCTTGTGCTGGCTTGGAGTTGAATGCTTCCAGCAGCCACCAAGGTGGCTTCTCCTGGGAGCTGGACCCCTGAGGCAAGAGGCCTGAGCTGTGATCCACTGCTCATCAGGTATTAAGAACCACCTCTCAAGGTTTTCCCAAGCTAGTCTGTTCCACAGTACCTTTAGGAAGCCAGTAAGAAAAGTGATTCTGGCACACTCAAGATAATCTAGGCTGTGTTATGCTGCTCCACAGCTCCTTTTTAGATCTTAGCTAGAGAGTCAGTCACTGGGGGGTGAATTGTAAGACTGGGACAACTAAAAAACTGACTACAGTGTCTGTATAATAGGCTTTACCTCTGCCTAACTTTGTAAATAGCCTGAAATATTGGCTTTGAGCAAATAGCCCACTGTACTGAGATGTTTAGAAACAAAAGGCACAAAATGAAGCACTGAAAAAAATGGAGTACAATATAAATAAAAGCAGATTGTCTCTCAAAATAAACAACAACAATGATGATTACTTTTTCCTATTTAGTCTAATAGTAATATATTTTAAAATAATGTACATCTGTCCCACAAATGTTCTAGTATTTAGGTACTTTGCAACAGAACTTGAGCCTTGCCACCACTCAACTGTTATGGTCAAGACTGTGATTCCTATGCCTGTGGCATATGCCAGAATTTCTGTGAGTGTATATGAGTATTTGAAAATCAGAGTTTGACTTTGTCAAACAGGGCTGACTCTGGCTGGACATGAGGTGCCCACCAAATCTGCTCTATCACTCCCCTCCTCAGCTGGACAGGGGAGAAAAAAATATATTAAGTGTGTTGAGATAAAGACAGGGAGAGATCACTGACCAATTACCATCACAGGCAAAGCAGACCCCACTTGGGGAAATTAGTTTAATTTAATACCAGTCAAATCAGAGTATGAACAGGAGCAGACTGCTCCAGCGTTAGTCCCTCACAGGGTCACAAGTCCTGCCAGCAAACCTGCTACAGCACAGGCTTCCCCCGGGGTCACAGCATCCTTTGGGCATCCACCTGCTCTGGTGTGGGGTCCTCCATGGGCTGCAGGTGGATTTCTCCTGCACCATGGATCTCCACGGGCTGCAGGGGCACAGCTGCCTCACCGTAGGCTGCACCAAGGACTGCAGGGGACTCTGTTCCAGAGCCTGGAGTACCTCCAGTCCTTCCTTCTCCACTGACTGTGGTGTCTGCAGAGCTGTTTCAGTCACATATTCTTCTCTGACTGAAGCTGCTGTTGTGCTTTTTTTCCCCCCTTGAATGTTATCCCAGAGGCTCTGCCACTGTCACCGATGGGTCCAGCCTTGGCCAGCAGTGGGTCTGTCTTGGAGCCAGCTGGCATTGGCTCTACTGGACATGGGGGAAACTTCTAGCAACTTCTCACAGAAGCCACCCCCATAGACCTCCTGCTACCAAAAACTTGCCATGCAAACCCAATAGAGATTTACAAGAAGATCACCATCTCAGAGGAACCAAATCCCTTGCCAGAACTGTTGAGCAACACAGATGTGCTCAAGCATCAAACTAAACAAAGGCCAACTGTCTAGATCCCGATCTCTGCCTGATTCTTCAAGATCCCTCTTCTGTCAGTGTTTTGTGAAGGATACCTGTTTGTCATCTCTGTAGAAGGAGGCTTTCTCCCAACCTTCACAGTGGAAGAGTTCACAGGCAGCAGTAATGCACAATTCCCTGACACTGTTATTCTCAACAGCAAACTAGAAGGTCTGCTGTGGGGACAAGTAGACCCCTCATCACCCACTGCCACCTTGGCTTCTTTCAAAATAAGGCAAAAAACCCCCAAACAGTTCTTCATAGCAAAACAGACAACAAGTTTTTATTTGCAATTTGTGCTGTTACCAGTTTTGATTCTGTCAGTAACTTGGAGTGATTCTGAATATTGGTCTCTGCTTCACCAGCTGTTAACAGCTGCCAGCTGGATGTTCTTCAAGTAAACCATGCTATTTCATCAGGAAAAATGGCAATATAGCCTCCAAATAATGATCCACTTAGTGCTGTGTTCTGGTGAGGCCCATGTCAAAATATTCTGAAGTTTATTGATACATCATGGGTTTTTAATATGGGTGAAGGTAGCTCTACTGTAAACCTTGGGGCTGATATCAGAGCATTGGAGCAAGATCTGAAGCTTTAACTCATGAGTATTTTCTCCTGTGCTCAAGACAATTTATCCTATGGTCATGTACAAACAGTAGCACATTGATGGATAAAGAGTGTTCCTGCTGTGTCCTGTTTGGGAGCTGTAATTATTACTCAACAAATTACTGGATACCCTGCTGAGACAATATTTAATGTTACCTCAGGTGCACAGGAACTGATTAATTGAATACCCCTGTAAGCAGCTATTACATTTCAATAGGATTTTATTGTTTTGTCTCCCCTCCACTGGGGACTTGGAGGGCTTTCTCATTGCTTAACTATCCCATGTCACAGTCATTTGTATCTAAAGCAGAGGGAGGAGATCTAGCCCTTCAAAGTCCATCTGGGACCATGACTTGGCTTCTGTGAGAGTGTGCACCACATCAATTATGGTAGATCATGATGGTTAGTTCTTAAGCTGATGTGACTGAAGGTTTTCCTCCCCATCTAACCCATATATCAGATTAGCAAAACCATTTAACATGACTCTTGGTCACAAAAGAGAACAGTAATCAGGGCACTTTAGCCTCCCAATCCAAATGAGTACGTCTGAGATGGAGCTCACCCCTCACATGGTGGTTGGGATCTGGCTAATCAAGATGGGCTAATGGGAAGATGACTTTGGACTGCTTGTGAGTTAATCCACAGCAAAATTCTAAATTAGCTGTCTGGATACAGAGAGCATTAGGGTATTTTATAAACCTTTTAAACTGTTCACACGGTTCATGTATTATTCTGCATTTTAAATCAGTCTCATGCAAATCAGCTCTATGGGAGGAAAAAGGGTTAGTTAGATCCTGATTTCTAGCCTGCAGTTTTGCTTAAATTATGTTTTTTCTACACTGATCTAAAGACCTGAAGCATAATTCTATAATCAGAACCTCAGATGGACTAAACCAATATGGTTGTTATGGCTAAGGAGTACTGTAATTCAGATCTCCTTCCATTGATGCTGCAGTAAAGGAAGAACTATTTTTGTTCTTTCATTTTGCTTTATTTGGTAGACTTCATCCTGCAGAGTATGTACATCTGCAGATAACAAAAGATAGTTTGGAGCTCCGTGAATATATTTCTGTTAAAGCATAAACAAGTTCTTACTTTCAAAAGTGTTTTTTAATATCTGGCTGCTTAACACTGATATCTAGTGGGTTTTCAGGAAAGTGTGTGTCCCTTGTTGTGATGGTTTTTCAAGTGTAATTGCTCTCCCAGCTAAGCAACGTTGTTACCTGGATAGATTACCTTAAGGTCCATGATCAGACCTGTGCCTGCACATGTGTATGAAGACTTCTCAGCCACAACTGAAAATTAGCCACACATACATGGAAAAACTAATATGATGAACAAGTCCTCTTTCTTCTTTTCCCTTGTGCTCCTTAAAGATCTTAATTAATCTCAGTGGAAAAAAAATAATAATCAACTCTTAAACAATGAATTTTTGCTTTAGACTCAGGAAGGATAGTTTTTAAGCAGCTCATGGTTGTTTGGTCATGTGGAATTCAGTCAAATTCAGTGAGTGCTACATGCCTGAAACTATGCAAAGCAGTTTGAAATTTGTACGTACAGCAGTGTATAAACATTAGGTATGAATGCTGTCTGCTTTCAGGTAGTTTTTCATCCCACATATTGTACATGAAGAGGCACCAATTCTGTTGAGATATTTTTGTGGGAAGATGTCAGAAATTACAGTTTTCCTCCTGGCACCTTCCCAGACAAAAAATAAAGCTGACAGTTTCTGTGAAAATTCTCTTGTCTTTCTTAGTATCTTTTCCTTTGTCTATTTTTCTTTTTGTCTGCCTATAAAGTCTTCTAATTGTAAGCAAGTAGTGTCATTGGTTTCTTGATTTCTTGGGTGCCTAAAGTGTGACTGCCCTTAATGTGGCCTCAAAGTACTGTATTTAATTCATGTCCTGTTACTTTGCCCAAGAGCACTCAGGATTTCAGCAGCTGATTCTCATTTAGACTGTCAGTGTAGGCTAGGTCAGCAGTTTCATTCAGATTAGGAAGATACTTTTGAAGTGAATCTCCTGTCTGTCTGTGATTGCTGCACTTTGGTTCACATCAAGAAGCTTTCTCAGCATGCAGCAGTTTGACCCCTGTGGATGAAACTAGGCTGGAGTCTGTACCCTAGCTGCTGATGTGTGCTAGAGCTACTCACAAATAGCCCCCTGAAACACATACACTGTAAGTGTATGTGTAGGTCCTCAACACCTCTGGCTCCACTTTAGACCTTCTCACCTATAGCTCCACTCTATTTGCTAATGTGGATGTTGGGGCTTGCCTCTTGGGTCTTCTAGTGCTCTGAGTGTGATTGGGCTGTGCTTGCTCTCTGCTCTTGCTCAGCATTTCTGGGTGACACAGATGACTCCAAACAAGTCAGTCTCTAGTTTCATATCTACACCAAACCCCTTATCATTCCATGGCAAAAACATTGCTGCTGTAAGACTTACTACATATACATAAGCATAAGGTGAAATGAAGATCAGAATTTTTCCTTCAAAAGTGGGTTGGCAAGATAATGAATGAATGAATGTGCAGCTCTTACTGACACTGGATGCTTAATTCAAAAGTCATCCCGCCCATGTTAAATTACCACCAAGTGAGAAAAACTTACCCATTTAGCTCATGTTACATTTATTTTAACTTGTTTATTTCTCAGTTTTAATGTGCTATCAGATTTCTAGTCCCCTGTTGTCAGGTGTCATTACTTCAGAAGGCTTGGTCAGAAGAACCAAATCCCAAAATTTTCAATATCCCTCTTGATACAGTTCTTCGAATCCTTTTGCCCATGATAGGAAATGCAGTTAGGCTAACTTAGTAAATGCTTGAAAAAATTGAATAAAATCCTACTTCGAGTGCAGAACACAGAGATTCAAAGCAAATGGTTTCAAATTCAGAGATTAAAATAGAAATGCTACATAATTGGTCTTGGAGGAGCAGGAAAAAGATTTCCTTTCATTGTGGTGAAATGCCAGCTTCTTTTAACTTCCCTTGCAGTGGTTCTGATTTTTTCATCATTCTGTGTTTTAAACCACAATTTAGATTTAATACTATGCCAAATGAGATAGTTTATCTTTGTCTGACTGCATATTTCTGCTTAATCTACTTAACAGATTTCTACTAGCTCTGTCAACCATAAACACAGCTCTACCCTTATACAGATTTGTTTCAGTGCTTGTGGCTGTGTGATTACCTCTCCCGTCTTTGCTTCTGTAGGCTTTCTTTCATGCATAATGGCTTACAGCTCAGTAGTAGCTTCTCAAAAAAAAAGTGTTTTGTATGCATGTGGTTATGCTGTTGGGAATATAGAATCCCTTCTTAATCAGGAAATACATTTTGAGTATACAGTAAAACTACTACCGTGCAATACTTTTCACTGACACTGTATTAAAGTACCTCACAACATGGAGTGTCCAGTTTGCAGGGGGTTTTTGAGATACAAATAAACAAGCATAGTATTTTGCATATTCTCAAGTTGTGTAAATAGTTGTGAAATTGATTGCTCAGGCAGGTCCTGTTTTCCCCAGCCTTGCTCCCACTCAGCATGTGTTTAACATTGCACCTCTGTAAGTGGTTCCAGCTGGTCTTAGTCTTATTCCACGTCTCTCATGGGTACTTCGAACTATTTATGCTAGTATCTACACTAGTAAATTAAGCGTGCCTGAGAACAGTCCTGGGAGCTGATGCCAACTGGCAGGAGTCAGTGGGCTGCTGTGAATTTTACTGACGTCTCTAGGCTGGGAAGAGTGTGGCTGGGTCCCCGCTGTACTCGGCCGCAGTTTGGTAGCCCTCCTGGAGCAGCACCAGTATTATGCCTGGGAAGCCTTTTGCTTTTGGATAACGTGGACAACTGCAACCCAGGACCTGGGGATCTCTCCAAGTCTTACTTAATTAACTAATATAGGCATAGCTTTATTCAATGCTTGTGTGCTGTGTTCCAGGGAAGTTTAGTAAGTCCCTAAAACAGATTTGCAATTTAAGATTCATGTTTGTCTGAGATGGTGAGATTTCACAGCACTTTTGAAAGAAACATTTAAAATTATTCATGCTGCCTGGTTGTCATGCAAGTGAAAAACTGCTAATGATGTAAAGGGAATAGAAGTGAGATGGGATTTTTGCATGGCTGTTCTGTGGAGCACTCTAATACTGAGCAAAATCAGAAACGTTGGACTTGAGATCAGCATCAGTGCTGTGTCGTAGAAAATGGTTATGAAATTAATCCTTTCTGTAAAAATGAACTATGCTATGACCCAGTGTGAAACACTGAGAAAAATTTCTGTCTTTGTTCCTGAATTAAGGAATAAAGAGAAATGAACATGTAACAAACATCACTGATTTCTGTTATGGAGCTCTGTTTGCTGTTTTCTATTGCAGTGTTATGATCGACTTTGTTACTGAATTAGTGTGTGGTAAGAGAGCTCCATGTAACAATTTATGTCTCTTGGATGGGGATTTTGCACTGAGATAGTAAGAAAAAGGTTGCTTTCACTCAGTCTGCTTGAGTAATGGTTTTAGTTGCCAAATGATTCTCATTTTCAGCAGAGAAAGGGGGAAAAAAGTGCCTTTAAGCATAAATCAGACTATATGGCAAATAGTTCTCCCTTCAAATTATTTTAATGCAATGCATTTTTTAGAAATAGTTTCAATTGATAAAACAGTATGTAGCAAGCCAGAAAGTTATGACTCCTTTCTTTTTTTGCAATGATGTATTGTAATAAGGCATATTCCTGTTTGAAGTTAATATATATCAACTGATATTTATTTAATTTAGGGGAAAGAATTGCAAGAGCAATAGATCACATTATGTTGTATTGCATTTTTTGTCCACTAAAATACGTGGTAACAGGAGCTGGTAGTGTTTTTTGCCGAATAAAGAAAAAAAAAAGAAAAAGCTGATCAGTTACTGACTAGCTCATCTCTTTTGGATGCCATCACCTATATTGGATGTTCATCATCTTTCCATAATGAGCAAGATCAGCTGAGAAAGGTGGGGAATTTTTCTACGGTGAAATAAAAGTGAGGAGATCAGGTAATGTTCTGGCATTAAACATCCTCCCGATAGGGAGCTTCTGTCTCAGTTCAAGATAATAGACAATGAAGCTCTAAGACAGGAGCAATTTAAATTACATTTTAATCAAGTCTCAGGAGGGAAGGTAGCATTATGTGGAACTGTTAATAGAAAACCAGCAATGTTTCTTACTCTATCATTTGTGTGCATTATGCCTGAACAATCCAATAAATTAGCAGATTATCTCCTAATCACTCTTCTGTGATGCTTTGAAAAAAATCCCATCCTACCTTCATGGTGCTTTTTCAAAGCAATAACATCACATAATCAGAGACTCTGGTCGAATTTCATCTGAGGGTTGAAGGCAGCGTGAATGTAGGAGGCAATGTTTTTCTCACCACCGGATTTTGTCTTTGAACAGAGATATTTGGCTTCCTTAGACTTTTGTGCACACTGTCAATGTTGCTGGAAAGACCTGTAATCTGTATAGTAAATGCTAGAGATTTGGCCTAGAGTCCAATGAGTAGGCTGCGCTTTCATATAGCTTGTTCTTCTTTCGGAAGGCAAACTCAATCAGCAAAACATATCAAATGTAGAAATTATTTAGCATGAAGTATCACTGACAGAGATGAAATGGCAAGTGTGCTGTGCTAATCCCACTTCCCAGGCTGTAAATGGAAACTGCTGATTAAGAGCAGCAAATCAATTTGCTAACTATGGTTCTAAAAATAAGGTGTGCCGCAAATAGAAAATTAATGGGAAATGGATAATGTTGAATGGATTGATCAATGGAAATGTAAGAGAAGACAAATGATGTGTAACTTTACTTTTCCCTTGGCTAATCAACTTCATGCCCATATGTAACCAATAAAAGGAGAGGGAGAGATCACATTAATAAAAATTAACCAACCGCAGTTCACACCATTCCTCCACTACCCTGAGGAATTAGTGCAGGAAAGAGAAAAAATGTTTTACATGAAAAAAGCTTGTATTGCCCAGAGTCTTGGTTTAGCTGAAATAGATCCACTGTGCGCCTTACATTATCCCCAGTCCCACCAATCTATAATGAGGAGATACTGGGAAAGGATCTGTAGGCAGTGGCATTACTGAAGGGAGAAGGAGCTTGCAGTGAGCTAGAGGAAATATTGAAAGATGACCTGTTTAATTTCTCATTGCCATTGCTGGGTTTAATTTGCGATGGTGATCGGGATAGTGGTTTCACGTCATATGCTATCCCAGGGACTGATTTGGGATTACTTAGGGTGAAAGAAAATGAACTTTGCCTCCTAAGGCTGGGTGATGTTAGTGAAATTTGGAGGAAACAAAGCAAAAATAGAACTCCACACCTCAGGGATGTAGTTGTGATGTGACCCAGATTAGTCTGAATGTCCTGCAGTTGTGCTGTGTTTTTTGAATTCCCTCCTCCTCCTTCTACAGGAAAGCAGACAGGTGATTCGTGACCTCTTCTGGGAGACATTCAAATATGTCTGCATGAGGCTCCAACACTAATCTGGTGCTCTTCGAGGAGACAATTCAAAGCCAATGCCCCATTTCTTTCAGGAAATGTTAGCCAGCTTCTGACCTGGAGTTCCTCTAATCGGGAAGTTCAGGATTAAATCCAGCACAGAGTGAGGTCCTGATTATGTGGCTGCCAGTGCTATCTTCTGTAGGCTGCTCTGGGCACTCCAGCTGCTCTGGGCAGTTGACTGTGTTTTGGCAGACCAAAGATTTCATGAGCCCTCGCTGCAAAGTAGGCATGTCCTGACAGGGCTTGTTGGCTTTGTACCACTGACTGCAAACATCACAGCATAACTTCATATTAAGATCATCCCATTTTCATGAAGCGGGTCCAATCCCAATGCCATCATTACAAGTCCCATCCCATGGCCATCATGGCTTTGCACAGGCTTTCCACAGTATATTCCACAGGTATATTCCTCAGTGGCCAGAGTGTTTTGTCAGATCAACATGTCTGACATCACCATATCCAATACTCCTGCTTGTGGCACTAATAAGATTCATGAAGCTTAAAGTGCAGTAAATTGTCTTTCCAAAACCATTTTATTTTCCTACATTCAAAACCAGTTTGTGATTGCTCCATAATTGTTTTAGGGTGCTGAGATATATTCTGACTGAGCAGTGTATTTATTTAATTAATTAATTTCCTAAACATAGATGAGTATAATAAACACAGTCACCAGTCTGGAACAGGTCAGTGTTGATATCCAGCACAGTGAGACTTCTAGCTAAGATCAAATACAACTTACATCTAGTGCCATGAGTTTTCACAGGGCTTCACTTGATTACTTGAGGAACAGAAGGAGAACTGAGGAAGGGAAGGTCTGAGATGGAGATCCAGGTATGTGCATGAGATGACTTCTAGATGAGATGTGCAGTCGAACAAACCAGACAGCACTTAAACGAAAACCTGAACAATTGCTCTGAGAGAGTGTATAAGTCAAATGAACCTGACAATGCTCTTCATCTGTCTCTAAAACTAAGCAGCCTTGAGGTTCCTGCATCAGGAGGTGACCGTACTAAACTAGCATTTGTGTTGCATGAAGTGTCCGTGTTGTTGCCAGTGTCTGGATATACGGAGAGCCTTTAATCTGGCATGGCATGTCATCCCAAGGAGAACAATGTGCCTGACTCTTCAAAGATGATCTTGTCTCATCAGCTTCCAGTTGTGTTTATTGGCAACCTGCAGCATGTTGCCATGCAGCTGGTGTGCAAGCTGAGGAGAACATAAACAACGCAGTTGGGAGACAACACACGCTGTTCCCCCCACACCCACCCCAAAAAAAAACTCTGAAATAAAGTAGAAGCAGAAAAACACATATTTATGAGAATTCCACGTGGAAAAGAAGCACAATAGAGAACCAATCTCTCAAATTACTATTTTTCTGGCAAACCTTCCCTCTTCCCTGATGCTTTCTCTTCAGCAAACTTCAACTGTAATTCCTTACCATTGACTAAGGTTTTTGGCAACCTAAAGACATGGATCTAGCCTGCAGCTGGCCTTTTTGGATGCTGCCATCCTGTAGGGAGGAAGTGCCAGGACCACCTTATCTTTGCTTTGCCATTACTAAGAGGCAGCTCTAGTAGTCCAGTAACTCTATGGCAGCAGCACCCATTAGCTCAGGGCTGTGGCCAGGACACCCCAGCCATGCTCTGCATGCACAGCAATGAATGTTAGAACACAGGCTGCTGGTTTTGAGAGCAATGGCAAAGTCCGCTGCAGGCCATGTCCTTCCCAGCCTATTACACTGGCAAGACAGCTTAACCTCCTGGTCAGCATTTCTTCCTGGATCCCCTGCTCTTCAACCTAGCACTGGCCTTTTTGCACAGCATCCAGGTCTTTCAGTGCATATTTTCTTTCCTAGGTGTCATGACAGTAGTTCATGAGAGCTGGCTTTTGCTCCAGCAGATACAACCTGCTGACACTGAAAGCACTGCCTGTTTCCTCCTACTAATTGCATGCAAACGACTTAATCTGCTTTACTTTCCTGCTTCCCTCTGCCAGGACAGCAAATCAGGTGCATGCCAGGAAAACGGGCAGGGGTCATATCTGAATTTCATCTTTCCAGAGAGACCAGCATGTCAGAGAAGAACAGGAGGTCAAAGGGAACCTTTACCCCTTCCAACGTGCTTCAATCTCTGACTTGAGAGATGGCTTTTCTCTTCATTGCTTGGCCTTTCCTTTACTATGTCAGCATCTTTTGCATCTCTGGGCCAAGTGTGTCTTACAGTCTTCTTAAGCTGTGCTTTGTGAAGGTAGGATATTGTCAGTGCTCTGTGTCCAGATTAAAAAAATACTGGCAGAGGTTCAGACTGCAGTGAGTGCCACAGCTTTCCTGCGGGAACAGACTTTGTCTCTGCTTTTGTAAAACCAGATGTCAAGGATCAGACATGTGAAAAGGCAAGCAGTTGTTATAAAGTAATTTAGTAAATAAAATAAGTGGATATCACATCACCAGCTGGGGTCATTGCAGTGCTTGAAAGTCATTAGTCAGGCTCTGAGAAATCCTGAGATTGGTTTAAATAATATGAGATTAGAAAGTGCTTTTGGGGCTTATGTAGCTGCTTTTCAATATTGAAGCATTAAGGACTCACATGTGTTAGAAACATATTTTTATTAAAAAGTAAAGCAGAGATTTTCAGTGAGGCTGCTTCCATGTTTGAAGAAAGTCACAAAATGTGGCAGAAGTCACCGAAACAGTTCCCTGAGTTTTTTATCTGGGAAGGACAGTGGCAGCAGCTCTCGATGGGTAAGAACCTGGTTCCTGTAACTCCACAGGCACCAAGGCAACTGCTCCAGGTTTATACCTGAGCATGTGAGACCAGAGTCAGAGTAGACTTCTGCTGACAAAGACTTACACAATAAATTTATAATTAATCTTTTCTTTGTTTGCCTTCTAGTTCTCTCACATACCTCTTCATTTTTTCTATCAGGCAGCAAAGCACAGGACAAATTGTGGAGTATTATATAATGAACATGACCTTCATACACTCAGGGTCATGTCTTTTGCAGTAAAGATGATTATTTCTAGTCAACTCCATTTATATGCTGGCATGAAGATCCCATACGAAGATGAGCATTTTTTTTTGAGATAGTCATGTATCTTCAAGATTGATAAAATCTGTTAATTGCTGTAATCTCTAAGTAGCAACACTGAGGTACATTTTGATGAGTGTGGCCTGAGAATTTAAAAAATTCTGTATCTTCCTTATTGATACAAACTAAGTGCACAGCAGTTTTAATTAAATTGTCAATGTAGTGACAGTGATGTTGAGAAGGTAGTTACACAGCCATTCCTTTTTAATGATGTCTCTTCATGGTAATTAGGATAATTCCAGATTTATGAGGATTAAAAGAGCCATATACCTAAATTTGTTCTTGCAGGATCTTGTAACAGACTGAAAGTATTGTGTCAGTGTAGTGAAACCAGAGGCAAGGTGATGACAGATGGATGATTCTTTCTGAAATCATGTCATGTGTCTTCTGGAACATTTTCACATCTATTGTGTGTGTGGAGAGAGAGAGAGCGCAGGCTGCCTGTGGACACAGAGACTACACTAGCATGGAGCAATGATGGAAGAGTGTTTCTGAAGCAAAAAGGGGATATTGCTTATGGTGGTGAGAGAGTCTGCAACAGTAAAACCTTACCTGCTTTTTAAATGGGACTAATGATTTGGGGAACTTCAATCTGAAACAGTGTGAAGGTCGGGGAGTAAGTTCTTGGAGGATTGGTAGTAGTAGCAGCCAGTCAAAATCAGAATGCTGTGACGTTTCTGACATTGATGCTCAGAAATTGAGACCTTCGTAGCCTGAAGATGGGTCAGTGGATGTGCCTAGCAAGTTCACTTCCTTTTATTCTCCACATTTTTCTTCACAGACCGTAGTCTCTTTATGTACAGAATTTCTATTCAGCATGTACATGTGTGCAGGCCAGTGGAGGAGGCCAGGTGGTGGCAATGCCATGTGCTCCTGCCTGCAGCCCCACCACCAGTGCCTGACCCAGGCAGGGTTAGCTCAGTGCTGCTATTCTCTATGTGCTAAGCTCTGTGCTGTCCCCCCACACCAACGGGATTTCCATTAATAGCCATGCAGTGCGTGGCTCATTGCTTCTCCCTTAAACAGCAGTGTGTAATTAAAGCTGGTAGAAAACAGGCCTCAAAACAGGAGCTAAGAAATGAGGCCTCTGGGTAGAATGAGAGAGAATGGCCTGTGCTGTTGCTCTGTCTTGTGTAAAAGGGGGCACCATACATTTCACCCATGCCCTGATGTCTCCTAACTGTATCTCTGAATAACAGCCTTTCTATATATCAGAGTGAAGGAACGAGGAATTGCTATATAGATGTCATTCCTGTTCCTCGAGTGCCTGTCTCTCCTGCACAGGGGGATAGATCACCATGCACTCACCGTAACATGTACTTAATAATTTTATAACTACTGCCTGCCTTTTCACATGTCTGGTTCTTGACATCTGTTTTTACAAAACTAGACAAAGTCACACCTTGACTATCTGCATGGTGACACATTCACATGCTGAAATACTCAGCTCAGGTAAAATTGCCGCTGATCCCAATGCAAGTCTTATTTGGTGGTTTGAGGGTTTAATTCCTCAACATAATAAACATCTGCCATAGCAGGAAAACAGTGCCAGGAAGCCCTGGATTGCAGGCAATGACCCTTCCCAACCACACTGGGGCTGAGGCTGCATCCAGTGTGGCTGAAGTTGAGCAGGAGCACAGGAGTCTTCCTCCTTCCCTGTACCAGGGCATGTTTTACCCATTGGATCTGTTAGCTTATGGGTACAGACATCCTTTCAATGAAAATCTCATTCGCTAGAGAATGCCTCATGGTTCTATAGGAAAATGCATAAATGAAAATATAAACAGCGAGCAGAAAGTGGTAATTAATGTCCAGTGCACATGTGCAGCATCACTGATAATGTTGCCTGGTAACAGAGGAAGGGATGGCAGAGCCTCACCAGGAGCCAGTGGCAACCTGTGAGTCCTTTTCAAGGCTAGGGTTTTGCCCAGGGGAAAGAGAGAGCCCTACTGACAGCACTCTCCTCCTTAACGACCCCCATTTACGGATGTACGTGCATACATGCATACGTACATTTCTTTGGGGGCCACAAAATGCCATCCTGAATAAATAAATACATGCGCTCTCTCTTTTCATCTCATACCAGACACTTGTGTTTTGCTGTGAGGTGCCTACAAAGGGCTTTGAATAGCAGCATGTTCCAATGAGGGAAATCTTCCCATCCTGTTCCTTTGATCATGATGGCACGGTGAGAAGGAAGCAGACGGTCTTCAGTTCTGTAACTAGGTAGGGTGCCCAACTTGACAAGGAAAAACAGTTCTTACCCTACCAATTTGCTTTTTATGACCTGAAGAGTGTTAGAACAATTTATGCATTTGTAAGTGAATTAGAAAGAAGCTAGAAAAAACCCCTGGCAAATTCCTCAGGAAACAGCATTTTTTTCAGTCCTTAGCATATTCTGCGCTATGAAATTATAACCTGTTTTCCTTGGTTTTCTTTAGTATGTTTTCCATAGTTATAAGGCTAGTGTCATCTTATGTTCCAGCTGCAGTACATGAGACTGTTAATTAAAATTTGTATTCAGTGAATACATATTTTAATATTGCAGCAACTACCAAGGCCACAAAAATATACACTCCTAAATTTGCACTTCTGGTCATCCCAAACAAAGATTTTTGGTTCAGCCACTCTCAGTCCCACCCAGTGCTGAGAAATCAAAGCCCAGGATGGAGTCCACCCAGAAACATCACTCATTGTCAAGTAATGGTTTGTTGCTCTCAGGAATTTGCAAATGTTTTATTAAAATGTGGCAGTGGCTAGAAATGAAATAAAAGGATTTTTAATTTCTAAAAAGCCTGTAAGTAATTACCAGTTCTTGCCTAGGGAACTATTCAACTGCAGTAAAGCCTCAGACCTTTTTTAGCACCTACCTCTAGCTATTTTTTAGAGTGTAGAAGATTAGAATTAAGAAAACCTATTAGACAATTGAATGGCAGCTTTTACAATAACTGTAATCTAATAAAAGATTAATGCATCACAGCAGATCTGTATATGTTGCCAGTAGAAGGTTTTAGACTGAGCTGTTAGAGGTGTCACTTTCATCACAGACTAATGACTAGATAAATAAAACAAGCTTATCATAAAAGAGTGTCAGAAGGCTTTTTTATGGTAATAAAAATTAATTGCCTACAATCAAAAGTGAAAATATGAGTGCACAAGGGAGATCCATTATTTGAAGGGAATCATAAAAATTGTTAGGAGAATTAAAAAGTTACAACACAAACAATGTGATACCTTTCACCACAATCTCAGTATCCTATGAACAGCAGAGATATCAGCTTTGTTTTGAAATTATAACAGCACTAATTGAGGACAATAAAGAATAAAAATGTCATCTTTTAGAGGCACTCTCAATTTATAGACTGTATTATTCAGAGACCAAGTGCCGAATCCACCAAAAGCCATTTCATGTTTAAAATCCTGACTCGAACAACTTTGCAGGACTGATATGCAGCCACAGTTCTAATTACTTGCAGTACACAGGATCCATGGATTTTCTTTTTGTTTGGGATTATCACAGCAGCAACGAAAAGAGTATTTCTGAGCAAGAGACACAGTGAAATATTACCTAGCACACTGAGTAGCCATGAGATTGGAGGGAAGGTTGGACACCCTGGAAGGTGCTTTTCTGCAACTCTGAAGCCATGAAATTGAAGAGCAGCCAATCCCTTTAAAAGACTGTGCAGTAATGAGCTGTAAAAAGGGGGGTAGTTCGGGGGGGGGGGCTGCTTTATAAACAGTAGGAGAGACATTTTGGCTAGCAGACAAAGTCCTTCCAGCATTCATGAAGAAGCACACATCATTTTCCTGCTGGGATGCTGCCCATTAGCATCAATCCAGACCACCACCACTTTGCGTCGTACAAAGGAGTATTTTACACTAATAACATTAGCAAATATTAATTCAGATAGCACCTCATGACCTTATCATGTGTGGTTTATTATTACTAAACAGAACTGTAATCACAATAACAAGATATCTGAAGTAAAGTTAGGACATGGAAACACAGTATACCTCCCTAGCCTGATATCAGGTTGATCATCGAATCTTAGTGGGAACTTCAAGCCACGGCAGTTGGGTTGATGTTTAATAATGCAAAATACAGCTTTGTGACTCTCTACGCTGAGGAAGAAAATGTAACCAGCAAAGACTGTTGATTTTCCTTTTCTTATTTGCTGTTCTCCTGCTGTAGTGTTTTTTCCAAAGTGCTGCTGTTGCCATACAAAACACATGGCAGTGTCAATAGCTATAAGGAAATTACTCAGTGGAGGTTGCTGTAAACAGTGTCCTCTCTCATTCTCAATGTAGAGCACAACCTGGTTTGGTAGGGTTTCTCCCTGGCCACCTGCTCACTTTGAATGTTTTCTGATGACAGTCTAGCAGACTAAATGACAATCATCAAAACTTTTGTTTAATGCCATAATGTGAAGTGAATTGAGCCTCAGCAGCCATGGGGGTGTGACAGAGAAAAACAGGTAGGCACAGCAGGATGGACTTAGGTACCATCTGGCTTTCAGAGTTTTTCATTACCTTGGTTTTCACATTTTCTCCAAATTACTTCTGCTAGGAGGGGTTACCCTCATGGAAATCAGATTGCTTTTGTAAGGTACTAGATACATATTAACATGCTTCACTTTACGTGTTCACATTTGATGATCTCTGTCTGGGAACTCATGATTTAAATGGGTGTGGGAGAAAACTTACGGAAAAGTTCGTTTTTTCTTGCACATAAAATCTAATACATTTCTAATTCTGGCTATTTTTTAAGATCTGTGCTCTTTGGACCATATTTTCTTACCATTTTACCTCAAAACATTAGTTCCTGGGAGCTGAATTTGTTTCAGAAAAGGAGTGAGAGAACAAATAAAAAATTAAGAGTTTTTTCCTGTAAGTTATTTCATTCTGGACATTGAGAAGTGAGTAACCTTCATAATGTCAAATTTAGAAGCACGCAGACCCTGTTTGCTTCCATTTTACCCATGGTTGATCCAGCACATTGTTCTTAGCCAGGGATTATTTAGATAAACCTTTAAAAGTTTGGCCAGTTTCATCAGTCTTTGTGAGCCTATTGGGCCCATCTAGTTGTTTTGGAAAGCATCAAAATCAGATCCTTAGGATGTTTTTGTTTCCAACAAGCTAAAAATTCTAACAGACAGAAGGATTTATCTACTGGTGGCTAAGGTATGATTTCATCTTAGTAAAATATTTGAGATTTGGCTAATCCACTTCTTCCTAGATGCTGTAATCTGCAGCACGACTGAATCTGGAATATAAACCTGATGGTGATCTTCTGTGCGGTTATGTATTTCTTCACCTCACATCACCCCTGCACTCTCGAGTGCCTGTGACTTTATGGTATATTCAAGGGAAAATGGCTCATAAGGATCTTGGGTAGCCAAATCTTTGTGTTCACTTGTATGTCAAAGCTGTTGAAACTGGAAGGTTTCTCGTGTGCCATATGTATCCATGTTGCATATACCTCCACCATCTATGGTACAATAATAAGAGCAAGATGTGGGCCTAGAAACTGACAAAAATGCAAACCTCAAAGCTGCCAAATTAAGTGAATTTGTCAGAGAAGCAGTGAAAGCATCTGCAGACTGCATCTCATGAATTTCATAACGAAGAGAATTCCACCAAATTGGGGCCAGGCATATTCCAGATGGCACAGATGGTTTAGCAAGTGACAGATTGGAAACAGAACCTAAATTATGAGCAAGTACATAAACAGAAATCAGAATTTCTCCAATAGGTAGGAGTCAAAGTCTGAAGAATCTTCAGAGACAATAATAACATGTTAGTTTTAAGCCTTAAAAGGTAGCCAAGTTGAATGCCTGAATAAGGATGGAAGATGACAAGGTGCGAGAAGAGCACGCAACTTTTCAGTAGCTGCCAAGTTTGGAGTAGATTCTCAACAAAACAGAGAGGCAGAAAATGGCCCCCCAACTGCGGCTATAATCCAGCCTGGAAACTGCAGATAAACAAGTCAAGATTTCGTTAGCTGGCTCATTGCAAAACCAGTCTGAAAGCTGGATAGAAAAAATGACATTGTTTTGTCTTCTTTTTTTAATCAAAGTGTAATTTGGACTGGCTTGTATGTGAGCCAATTTATAGATGGGTGAAAATGTGCAAATCATAAAAACAGTAAGTACCCATGACCATGTGAAGAAAATGTGTGAAAGCAATAGGAGCAATGAAAGAAGGCTGAAAAGTAAGAATATTTCAATATCAGTAATGGAGGGAAGGAAATCACAGCAAAGCTAATCCTCAAAATGGCATGTAGGGAAAAGTGAGAGGAATCTTAGCTCAGAGTTAAACAAAGACTGATTATTTTATACTCCTAGTAATAAAAGCCACCATATGTGTTTGTCTTTAAATCCAAGACACCAGAACATTTTAATTAATAGAATAATAATGCTAATTACATGGTAGGAGCAGTATAAAATTTTGAGTGGGAAAATTCTAACTATAGGTTTGTGTGTGTGTGTATGTACATATGTTAAGATATATATTTATATACACAGACACATAATATGTATGCATAAAATTTTATGGCTGCAAATGTCTCCTACTGCCTTTAAGCCAATGGTAATAAAGCTTCCATCAGCCATCCTCTTCTTAGCAGTGCTGTCATCCACTACTGGTGAATCCCTGCATATTAAACACAGGCTATGGTTCTTATTCATGTATGAGAGTTGCTCTTGTGACCCAGTAAAGGACTTCTGTAGAATCAGAGTGATGTGGAACATGCTGTGGAGCTGGCATGCTCTCCCTTAATACCTCCAAGACTTCTCCTGGCATTATGGACAAGGAGTAATTTCCTGGGAAAAGGGAATAATAATAAAACCAGTAGTGGTTTGGTTTTTCAGGCATGATTAGCTCTTCCTTTTGCAGAGGAGCTGTGGACATTCTCTTCCTACTCGTTTTATGGAGATGAACATGTTCCACCTTCTAGAGCCATCAACAGCCACATGAAGAAGGCTTGAGAGCTCAGTAGCTCTGCTGTGTCCCACCATGCACATGTACATTCCCCTTCAGTTTTCAAGCTTGCAAAGGGTCATTTAATCTGTTAGGTTTTGTTTATGCTTCTTTCTGACCAAGTGCGGAAAATACACATCCCTGGAAGCCAGGTCAAACTCTAAGTTTATTCTGAAGACATGGTTCTGGGGAACTGACTGACAGCAGGGCTTGCTCTATAGTAGTCTGTTGTAAAGCTCTCCTGTCACCCACTGTCAGAAAACCTTTTCTTCAAATAGAGTATGTGTAGCCTATAAACAGACCGTAAAATGTCTATTTGAGAAAATTAAGTGGAAAAAAATAAGCGTATTTAAGTTAAGTGGATTTTGCCTACTGGCCAGGCACGTCACCTCTTTTTTTCATCTCTTAATCTGGTCTATCTGCAATACCATCTCTGTTCCGCCTCCCTGGTTTCTTATTTTCCTGTCACTCTCTGCCCTACTCCTTGTCCCACTGCCTTTCTGAATTTCTTTGATATTCAGATTGACTCAAATACGCTCTCAGATCAAGCAGCGGAAAAATGGCAGTAATTTAAGTCACAAAGGCCCATGCACATTATAAATCCCAGATAAGCGCTAGAGGTTTCTCTCCGTATCTGCCTGCCTCCCCTCCAAACATTGCCAGAATGTTTTCAGGGTCTGGTACTGCATACCTCCACTATCTTTCCTGAATAAGGGAGAAAAATTCCCTGTAGGTGGAGAACGCAGAGATCTCAAAGCCTCTTTTCTCCTGTGATGTGCAGCACGTGCTGATCGTGCGGGAAGGAGGGGAGGGAGCACCGCCGGAGGGAAGCGCATGCTTCACTCCTTGGATATAGGCAGCAAGCCTGTGGCTTAATGAGTCTTTGGCTTTCATCTGAAGAGGGGCTCATGCAACATCCTTAATTGGATTTCTGGGAAGAACTGTAGGTCCCAGATCATTGCCTGGAAGGGGAAGGTGGTAACAAAGGTGGACAGGCAACATATGATGTTGCTTAAAGGAAAGGTGAGGTACTGAGTTTGAGACAGTGTCAACCCCAGCGTTGTGTGACAGCTGTGAAATAATGGCAGCACATTGCACGGGACCTACCTCAGTACCTGCAGCTTGGGCACAGCAGGAGACCCTATTAAAAATATGAGAAAACTGCCAGCCTTCCTGCAACAACTCGGCCTCCTGTGTGACAATTTATCCAATCCCAAAGGGATGGCAGCATCACTGAGTGATATCTGTATTCCCACCTGGCTCCCCCATTGCTCACCCTCACTGAAGTTGTGCCAACCATCTTTGGGCTCACCCTGCTGACTCCACTGTGTCCTCGGGGCATGTGATATGGATGCTGGGGGCATTGGCAACTGGTCCCCTGGGAGCACCCTGTCATAAGGTAGGAGCCTGCATTAGAGCTATGCCAGGAAGCAAGCAATTGGCAGCAATTAAATGTGGATTTAGGCTGTGGTCACCACACCTCTGAGAAGACGATTGAAGGAAAAATGCATTGTCATGTTCTCTGTTTAGACAAAAATGTTTAAAATCTCCAACTCTGTCCCACTATCTGTGGAGGTGGTGATGTTCTTTCAATAGAGGCTTGTGAAAATATGTGATGGGCTTTCACTAAGTGAGAAGAGGCAGATACCAGGAATTTTCCTGATGGCTGGGAATTCCCCTGTAGGTCCCTGGATGACCATATCTTGCACCTGCTGGAGTTGCTATTGACTTCAAAGGAAACAAAGAAACAAATGGGGTTTCTGTGTGTATGAAAGGGTGTGTTCCCCAGCGATGGCTTTGTCAGAAAACAAACGAAGTCTTCACACTAGGAGCGGATTATCTGACTTGTCCTTTTTCTGTTTTTCCTTATTCCCTCTGTTATGACTGTTAATTTTTGTAAGTAGTTTTGTTCTTTCCCTTTCCCAGATCTACTTCAGATGCTTGATCCTTCCTAGTACTTTCTCTCGGACCTCACAGTCTGTTGCCATGGAAATTCAACTTTGTAACTTCACTGATGGATTAGGTAAAAGACAAAAGATAAACTGGCTAGGAAATGAACCTTCATTTGCTAGAAGAGCAAGACTGGGCATGGCTATGTTGCTACCAAGTCTGAGGAAGCCACTGAAAGCAAAGTCCTGACTCTGAATTTGCCACATGATGCCTGGAATCGGGCTCTGGCCCAGCTTGTGTGTGACAGCACCAGGAAAGTGTTCTAACTGGCAGCCCGGTGCCTTTGCCCACCATGGGTGGGTCACATCTCATTAACAGATGGGTGCCAGAATTTCATCAGCATGAGGAACCCTGCTGGCCAGAGCTGCTAGGGCTCCAGTGGTCTATATGGCTTCACATCCATGATTTACCAAGCCAAAGCACACAAGGCTCCCTGAAATACTTAAATTTCAGTAGAAAGTCGTATAGAAATCCCACAAGAAAGGGTCTCTATTGGCAAGACAAGGCCAGATGTCCATGTAATATTTTTATCTTATTGCATCTAATTTTTGGTGTAGAAAGTTGTGAAGGGTACTCCTTGCCTTGCTTGCCCCCAGGTGTTCATGTG
Organism: Manacus candei; assembly: GCF_025592945.1. Lineage (NCBI taxonomy): Eukaryota > Metazoa > Chordata > Aves > Passeriformes > Pipridae > Manacus > Manacus candei. Next base: position 2,686,702 of record NW_026138074.1, on the reverse strand, counting down.
AGGATTTCAATGGCTGTCAAAAGAGGGTGGGTGAGCTGCTGCCCCGTGCAATGCTGCATGTGTTGCTGAGGGTGCGTGCATCTGGCCAGATGTGCAGCGCTTTGCTGATCGGCTCCTGAGATCCCTGTAGCATCCAGGATGCTGTTTGACATTTTGGTACAATCTGACGACTTGCAGCTTATGCCCAGAGCACTGTATTGATGTCACTTTGCTGGATGTGGGCCAAGCATCCTAAGGGCAGTGAGTTGGTTAACATGATAATCACGTTGCATCCTAGTCTCTCCATATGACAGAGCTTCTTTCCATTCCTGTTCATGGTGCTGCCACATTTTTCTCTAAGGGCGCATGTGACTTAAGCAAAGTGGCAGAAGGGAAACTGGCTAGTCAGAGTTCATCAGGGAGAGGAGATAGCTGTGGTGTAAAACAGTAATATTTGTGATGATAAAACTTCAGGAGCAACTCCCACCACTGCTGGATCCAGTCTGTTTGGTCTGATAAAACTTTTAAGACTGGGAACTCCAATAAGCAACAGGAGTGCTGAAAAATTAATATCCAGTGAGGGTCAAGAAGTTTTGGGGTAGCAGGGACTTCCATGTCCAAGCCAACAAAAAAAAAGGGAGGACTGCCATATTACCAAGAGGTGGTGGCTCTTCTTTGAGGGATGAGAGCCGCAGCAGCTGGAGACTGTGCAGCTGGCTGCAGGCAGTGTTTAACAGCTGGCTTAGCATCCAGTCCTACTGAAGGGCAGAGCTGTCCTCATGCCATGGGAGTTATTTGAGTTCCCAGCATGATTTCATGCTCCTGCCAAGGATTAGAGCAGTGTGGGGCCTCTGCCATTCTATGGGGGCACAGTAGGACAAAGAAGATGGTACAAAATTGAGAGCCAAGGTAGAGGTTTTATCCAAAGTCCCTTTAGATTGGTGGAAATCCTTTCACTGATGGCAGTGGCCTCAGGATCAAATCGTGAATCTTAGCATCTTGCCTTGAACAAACATGAATCTTTTTTAATCCTAAGAATTTTCCAGCATTACCAGCCCTGAAATGAACTCTGGAGTGTCCACTGCACCTGCTTCTTCTGGGTTTGTGCAGGCTGAATTGGGTGGTGTTGCTCTGAGCTCCATGGGACAAGCTCTCTCAGTTGCTACATCCTGGGAGTGGGCTTAGGCTCATGGAGACTTGCTTCTGGCTGCTTTTCAAATTTCTTGGTCACAGCTTGGTCATGAACAAGCAGAGCATAAGAAAGGAAGAGGGCTGTGATGCACCTATCCAATTTCTTCTTTATTGCAAAAATGACATGAACCAGCAATTCTTTGCTATTGAATTGGATGTTGTATTTTAATGGGGAATATAGTAACATCACTCATGCCATACATTTCCCATCATCAGTATGAAATAGAATACTGATTGATATGATCAGTATTTGACTAACAAAGCTGTAATATCACCAGCTAAACCAGAAGCACTTTTGACTCAGTGGCAGAATCCTTTCTTAATGTAGCTATACAATACTTCAAAAATATTTGCAGTGAATTTATTTCCAGTTGGATCTAAATCCTCCAGCAAACTTTAAATTTATTACCTCTGTCACGTGCAAAATACCTTCTTTATACCTTATATCAGCTTCCTTTCAAACCAAGTGGTACTTAGAGTTTATGGCATACTACATTATAGTCACTTACCATCATACATATTGTGTTCTTCCATGGCTGTAAATGTTAAAGGACACCTTTCTACCCTACTTGAAAGGAGGGGGAGAGCAGAAAACACATGTATTAGCAAAATTGCTGTCATTTTTTTCATCACATCAAGGTTGAAATAACCAATCCATTAAAAGAGGGGTAATACATCATTCATTATTTGCTGCTTGCTATGGCAAGCCACTGGCTCAGCACATACAGACTTATGGATTTGGTACGTGGAAAGCTGTAATGAATGTGCAGTTGTGTTGTGATAAGCAAAATTGATGCTAATATTTACTGCTCTATGCAACTGCTATGTATCAACTGTTTCCCCCTCCCTTCTTATTTGCCCCCCTCTGTACTTGCAAGCAAATGTTCCAGCCATTTAATTTCCACCCAGATTATCACTCAGTAGCAAACTAGTCAGCAGGGGCTCCTACCCTGTAGAGGACAGAAACCTGAGGGAGCTCGGTTTGCCATGCCACCGTGCCCTCATCTTTGGCTGCTGTTGTGCCTGTGAGTGAGGGCAGCTCTGTGTACTTCACTCTCCACCTATTATTTAAATCAAAATATATTGGATCAACTGGAGGATACCTTGCTGTGCAAAGCAACAGTGAAACCTGGCATCAAATGCTTCAAACATATGTAAAAACATAATATCTTACACTGGTGTATAGAGATTATATTTCTTATTTTTATATCTAGAAAGACACTAAAAAGTGTATGTAGTAGGTAGGTAGATAGATAAGATAGAGAGACAGATCCGTTACTATATTCTTAAAAAGCCAGCTGGTTGCAGCATCCCATAGTAAGACCCTTTATTTAGGCCCCTGCCCCACTTTGGGTGGGAGGAGGCCAGGACACCATGGGGACACAACAGGCTCCATCCTTGTGCACCCAGGAGTAGCCCTTCTGCAGCTTCATAAGAGGGTTCCTTTGGCAAATCCTGGAAAGGCAGTGATGGACTGGGCAGCACAACTGATGTAAAGGCTTGGGTGACTTTCCATGTGTTCCCCGATGTTCCTTGCATGCAGCTTCTGAGGTTCCTTTTGAAATAAAACAGAAATGTCCACATGATGTCTAGTTCTTCACGCTCACCTGTCTGTAGACACAACAGGGCGTCCTTGTGGCTTGGTGTTTATAGTTTCTGGACTCATTAACTACATATTCAGGAAGTGGATCTGTAAAACTAATGATGCATCAGTACTCCCTATGGTGCAGACATCATTCCTGTACTCTTATTTTTGCAGTATGGACAGCAAGAGCACACTCCAGGGTTTGTTGTGGCCAGAACATAGAGCTTCATACACATCCCAGGCAGTTGAGCCTATGCTAAATGACCTGCCCACTGGAAAGGCTGAAAGTAACACAGGATAACCTGCCCACTGAATGTAACTTTTTTCATATTCAGTACAACAAAATCTTGCCTATTCTCTATTGGGATATATCCATCAGCCCTGCTGACTGCCTGTCTCTTCTGCTCCTCCCTAACATCTATCTGATCTGGTTTTTTAATTGTTGCTTCTACTGCAGTATATCATTATTTTTGGGGTTTGAAATGTTTTTCTAATCAAATTTCCCTGTTTTCCTGAATGCTGAGCTGCAGATGCTTTATAACTACCATTATCCCATTATTTTTAAATAAGAATGCTGTATGCTCACTGAAAGTCTGAGCAGCAAACTTCACCTTAATTTGTCTGTCCACCTCTCAGCATTCCCATGTCAGCCACACTAGGGAAATGGGGGTTGCGTGCATGCACCTTGGAGACAAATCCCCATAAAACATGCAAACACTGTCATCCATTTCTAAAGAGGAACAACTTCACTATTACACTTGGTTTCTCAAAATAGCCAAAAGGTAATGGGTCCTAATCTGCCCTCAGCTCTGCTTCCGCAACCCCTGTGATTTCAGTGCGTTGCAAGTGCCTCATGGACAGGCAGATCCTGCTTCCCCTTGTGTCTTGTTATGCCCTGATCATCATCAGAGCACCAGGGTGAGATTGAACCTGATGGGGAAGCCTGATGGCACAGGGGGACTATGCAAGCTTTTTGTCTTAGGAGCATGAAGCAAAAATGGCAGAGCAGGCACCTGGGTCCTTGAGAATCTGCTGTCTTCTGCCCACAGCACTTGCCCTTGATCACTGTAAAAAATGCATTTCAGCATCTCAACATCCCTTCCTTCTAGATCTAGATGTGGGCATTTGTGTCTCAGTATTTCTATATCTGCCAGGAGAGCTTGAACAGGAGCAAAACAAGTCATTCATGGCTCACTAGAGCAGTGAGTGGTTGCGGCTTTTGACAGCGTGACAAGTGAGTAATAATATGTTTTCACATGTGGCCCCATGTGATATCCTCAATGTCTTCATGCTGTCCCAGGGAATGACATGTGAAATGGGGTAGTTACATCGTGTTTCATAACCACTGCCTTTGGCTAAGGATGTGCATACAGTTAGGCTGGTCAGAAGGTTTTCCAGTGCAAATAATTTTTAGCTAAAAAGGACTAGAGCTAAACCAACTTTTTTTGTTTGTCTGTGTATCGTGCATGCAGCAAAACAAGGTGTTTTTTAAGCAGGAGACTCGAATTCCTGCTTGAACCTTCCATTATGAGCATTTGGAGTTGGGGCTTTTACTTCCAGTGGCCAGAACTTTTAAAAATCTCATTTGCTCTTACCAAAGCTGCAGAAGACAAGCAGGGGTACAAGTGTTCATCGGAGAATGAGTCAATGACTACAATGTCCCTGCAATGCCTAATACAGTGAAGGCCCCTCATCCAATCAATGTGTCTCAATGTGAAAGGCATAAATATATCAGATGATGATTGTTGTGGGTTTACCCTGACCATATTCTAGGCACCCACTAAAATCATTAAGAGCTGGGAGAAGTCACACAGACAAAACAAAACTCAATGTGAGAATAGTATTAAAATTTATTACTAACAGGATAAGAGCTAAAGAGTGAGAAATAAGACAGCCTTGAAAACACTTTTCACCCACCCCTCCTTCCTTCCATGTTCTCCCTCCTCCCCCCCCACATCAGTGCAGGGAAAGAAGTCCACCCCTAGGGCAACAGGTCTTCCAAATCACACTTCCATGGCGTGCAGGGGGTCTCTGCACCTCGATGGTCCTTCATGGGCTGCAGGGGGACAACCTGCCTCACTATGATCTTCACCATGGATTACTCAGAGCCAAAGCTCTGAGTCCTTCCCCTGTTCCGTGGGGTCCCTCCCATGGGAATAAGTCCTTGATGGACCTCTCCAATGTGGGTCCACCTCCCCCCTCCCTGGGCTGCAGGTCTTCCATATCTACTGTCCTGAAGGTCATTCCTCCATGGGGTGCAGGGGGTCTCTGCACCCCAGTGGTTTTTCATAGGATGCAGTCCTTCACAGAGGGTGAACTGTACCAACATGAGTTCCTCACAGGGCCACGAGTCCTAACCTGCTCCGGCACGGGCTTTCCTCTCCATGGACCACAAGTCTCTTGACCCTCCTGGGCCTTCTGCAGAGGGTAACAGCCTTCTCCCATGCATCCGTCTGCTCCATCATGGGCTTCTCGCAGGGCGGGCCCGGGGACTGCGGGGTCGCTTCTCTCCGGGCTGGGTGCCGCGTGGCCCATGCCGGTCTGCCATCACCCACCCCCCCCGCCATGGTGGGGGAGGCAGCAGGGCCGCCCGGGAGCTTTGGTCAGCTCTTTCCTGGATGGAATTTTTTCTGCACAACAAATTTTTTCTTAATTATGTTATCACAGAGGCATTACTAAAACTTCCGATTGGCTCTCCTCCTTGGGCCGCACCAGGAAGTCTGCCCTGGGGCCATCCATCATCAGCTCCAGGGGGGGAAAAACCACATAAGCCCACGACAGTGATAAAACCCCTGGGCAGTCTTTGCAAGTGCAGTTCTGGCTGTGGTCTAGGCTGCAAGGTTCAGCTTGAAAGATGGGGCTACCAAAGCAGGTGCTGAGCAAGGATCTGGGTGAAGTCTTGCAAACATTCACAATAGTCATCGTAGCAGGGTTCCTGTCTGTCAGACACAAGAAAAGGATTAAAATTACCCTGAACAGCCTATGATTATCTCATGTTGAGAGCAAAAATGTCCTTTCTAGGAAAGAAGAAAGGCACGCTCCCACTCAGGAGCATGTAGGCTCTTCCAAAGCTAATTTATGATGGAGACGTGGGAATTGTTAATTACTCCTGTGGAAACAAACCACTGTTACAGCTTCAGACAGTTTTCTGTTTCCAGGCTTTCTGACAGTTTTCACTTGTTCCTAATTTTATCAAGAAAGTTCCTTGTGGGGTGGCAGTGTACTTCTCAGGTTTGGCCTCAGTCTAAAGGTGAATATTTCAAGAACTCTCAGCAAAATCAGCCCAGCTGTTTCTATGATGTGTGGGTGTGAAGAGAAACCAGCTATTCCTATTTGTTCCGGTTGCAGCTTCTCTGACCTCATAACTCAAGAACAGCTGACGCTAGGAAATTTGAACTCAGCTTGTTTTATAGACCTCGGTGATGAAGGAGAAAACAGTTCATGTCGGAAGAAAATCAATTCAATATTTCTAGAGTTGGGAGCAATTAGAGTAGAAGGCCAAGTTTTACTTTGAAATGCAGCAGCACAGCTCCACTGAAATGCCAGTCTGAAGGTAGAACCCATCCTGGCACAGTTTGTACATATTGATGAAGAATTTCATTTTTCCTAGAATGTTAAACAGAGGTTGCAGAGAAATCTCAGATTTATTCTGCATGAAAGGTCGGGTTCCAGCTCTGATGCCAAATATGAATCAAAGTATAAATAATATGCATTCAGCATGGAGTAAATATCTCAGCCATGCCAATGGGAGGTTTGTGCAATGATCAGAAATAGGATTTTGCCATGTATAGCAATTAACTTTTGCAGATAACATTATTTATTCTGAACATATTTCTTATATCCAGTATTGCTAGGTAAGAAATTTGCCATTTTCCACTCCTATTTTTCTCTGTTCCCCTTTTTCCTTTTTCTGTCTTTCTCCCCACTCCCTGTCTTGGGGTATCTCCTTTGTCCTGCCTTCCTTCTTTCCTTCCTTATAGCAATGCTCTAAGCCTACTATCTGCAGGGGTGTCCCTAATATCTTCCCCATTCCAGGGAGTAGTAAAGAGTTAATACTGGCATTTAAGTGTTGGTTTGGGGCTTTAACTTGGCATGTTGGTGGCAGTAGAAGGATACAAACTTTCAAGTCCTAGAAACCCGGAACACAAGTATGGATTACATTTCATCAAAATGTTGAGGGATTGGTCATGTAAATCCATTGAGTGGGTTTGCATCAGCCTTTCTGTCAAGCTGAGCACTTGCATGAAATTCCACATAAAATTCCACCAAATCTGCCCCTTCATCTTCAAATAAGCTTCTTGACCTAAGCAAAATAACTATAAACTGCAAATCGTTAAAAGGAACAGACATATTAAAACCCCTTAAACACATAGCATGTTTACAAAAAGTGGATTTTTCCAGCCCCTGCCTGTTATTGGATTGTCACATGCTGTATTAGAAAAACTGCAAATGAACAGCAGTTATGAAATCAAGCCTTCCTACTCCTAAGCCTTCAAAAGAAGCCTCCCCAAATGGCCTGACATCTTTTGACACAATTCTCTATTTGGTCTGACAGTCATGTCCCTCAGCAAGGCCCTCTGGGTCTAGCTGAGGTCAATTTGCCAGCCAGGGCTCTCATCCATCCAGTTCAAGAGGATTCTACCTCTTGTGATTTGGAGTCAGAGCACTCAATTCTTCCACCTCAGCTGAGTGTCGGTCGTCATGACATATATTTGCAGTTAAGCAAATGAGATTGTGGCCTCATTTTGCGTCAGGAGGCATCTTTTAAAATTGATTTTATCTTCATAAGCTGTATGCCATGCATACATGGTAGAAAATTTTGCTGTACATAGAGATGATGCTTCCATTCCATATGAGTCAATTTTGCTCAAGGTCTAGACGTAACAGAGACTAACAAGGAGCTTTGCATGTCTGGATTTATATCCCCTCTCCCAGCAGAAACACTTCAGACTCACCTCAGTATGCTCCATCTGATCCGTGGTATTGTCTTCCTTGGGCAGACTGTGTCAATAGCTTTTTCTAATTTCCAACAAATGAATACCTTGATATATTTACTGCAAGAGGAGCCTAGATCTAAACTGTAATGGATTACATTTTTTCTGACTTGTTTATTGATAAAAAGATGAACAAAAAGAACCCCATGAAATATAAATGTGTATGTTAATTAGAAGTAACACTGATATGCCCAGCCTTATTCCCCCACAACTGCTGCTATAATGTGTCTGTGCCTGTGGGTACACAGGAGGGACAACTTGTCAGTCCAAAGATTTCATCTTTGAACAAGAACACTCTTTGGCATAATCATACACACAACACAGGAAAACATGTAAATGTACCCCACCAGGAGCCTGCTAGGAAGGGATTTGCATAGCTGCCATCAGCAACTCTTATTCTGTGGAGGGTGAGTTTGATCATATTCATACCTGAGAACAAATGAATGAATGGGCGATTCATTTTTTTAAACAGAGATTACAATTGATCATTTTGTCCTACCATCTAAAAATATTACTCCCTTTCTCCCTTCCCCTTCTGCCCTCCCTTTCCTCCTCCACCTTGCAATTATTGTGGTTTTTTTAAGGCTAGTAGCTCAGCAGGGCTGTCTCAGGAGGGAGTTGTAGGGAGAAGCATGCACTGACATGATCCTGTTAGTAAACTGTGCCACCATGATGAAACTGGAGCTTTGGAGGGGTCAGTCTGCACTGATGGCTCAAAGGGTGTTGTAAAAACAGTGTGAAACAATGGAGTGCTCTTGGCCTTGCAGCTGTCCAGGTACAGAGCCGGCCCCAGGATGGCTCCAGCTTGGCAGTGCTTTTTGGGTTTCAGTACGATCAGACATCTCACATGAGCTGAGGGGTCAGAGCCTGCAAGACAGTCGAGCGTGTGTGGTTGCCTGGGCCATGAATTGAAAATGAGGGGCTAGGTGGGGCCTGCTCACCCAAGTTCTGCTGCAGGAAAAGCCAAATGAACCTCCTCCTTCCATCCATCCATCCATGTGACTGGAGAGCTGTGTTCCAGTGGCTTTGTACCTCTGTCTTTTGTGGATAATTGAACACCCTCTAGAATTAAAAAGCTTCCATGGAATCACACAAGAAAAATTTTAGCCTGTTGTAGAAAAAGATCTGAATATTTATTAAAACTCAAAGGATTTTGAAGAATAATTTCTTCAGCAACCTACTGGTTTCATCCCTGCTAAGCTTTCCCCGTGATTTTTCTCCCAGACCCTCATATGGGCTGCATGCATTAGGAAAGCCCTAATGCTATGTACATCTGGTGCCTGGCCCCAGAGCTTGTGATGCCCCCTCTTTTTCACTGGACAGTTGTTGTTCTGGAGCCACAAAGGGAGCAAGATTTAAAATGTTTCCCTTTCAAGCAGAAGTGAAGCACAGCAACTCTCTGCAAAGTGACTCAGCCTGACCTTGGGCACGTCTCTTTTTCTGCCGTTCCAGAAACAAGAGGCAGAGCTCTCCAGCTGCACCCTTTCCCCTTCCTACCCATGCCTGTCCCACACTCCCCTCAAAGTCTACAATTGGCAGGAAGATAGAGCTGTTAAGATAACTCAGTGCTATGCAGACGGCCGTCTTATATCAGAGGGGTCTTATTGAGGGAGATCATGCTCTCCCTGTGCCTCCAGAGCCTCTCTGTGGGTGACTGGGCAATAAAGAATCTAAAAATCTCCTGCTCAGGTTAAAGGATGGTATCAGATGTTTTGCTTTCCAACAATTCCACATAAAAAATAAATACCTCTTTTGTTTTCAGGTTTCATTTTTAAAACAGCTTGTAAGAATTATCATCATATTCACTTTTTAACCATGCACTGTCAAGAGTGCAGAGGTGAAAGCATGTTCGTGTCCAGCCACTCCCAAGACCCCAGTGAATGAGTAGAGACAGCACTGTCTCTGTTTCAATTCAGGGCTGAGCCCTGCATTGCTCCTTCTCCTGTCTTCTGGAAATATCACATCTGGACTGACTCCAAACCTGAAAAATTTTAGCCCTGTTAAATAATCATTGTGACAGTTATGTGTCTCTTAAAACCACAGGCTTATTAGAGAACCATAATTTTGGTCAGTGCCTTAGGTACATTCTTCCTTTTTGCCCTCCTTTCAGTCCTTTTCTAAGCTATTCCACATACATATTTAACATGTGCCAAAGATTTTTACGTATAAAAAGAGGGAAAGTTTGGAAACAGCATTGGATAAGTTAGGTAATATGATGTAATTTCAAGGTATAAGTCTGGATATTTTTTTCCTCCTACATGGTACATGTCACGTAGCTTGGAAGATCAGTTAGTGCCTTGGACACGTCCATGGTAGCTAGATGATTTTTCAAGGGACATGCTGAAAAAATAAAGTAGCCAAACTTGAACCCAGTGCACAGAGTTATACAGCCTTTGACTGCAGTTAGTTATTAAACCCAAAGATGAATCTGACTGTAGAAATTAAAAATGTGTCACAAAAAAACCTGTAAAGTGCCCAATGCACTGCTGATAAATATGGAACATTTGTGTCTTGCTAAATGTATTTTTTCATAATTACCAGTATATGGATTTGTATTTTTGAAAGCCCTAACAGTGAGTCTCCTGTGATGGATGCACAATAAAAAAGGACTAATTGGAAGCATTAATTTAGACAGAGGCAGAAGTTGACACGGGGCTCTGTGTAAGAGATGCTTTATATTACCATAGCAAGTACAAAGTGTTTGCCTGTAATTTGCAAGCTCAAATGACACCACCTTCACAAACAAATTGTTGAAAACTGTTGCTGTGCCATTTTTTCCTCTTTTTGTTTTTATTATACTCCTGATAAATATCTTGGACCCAAGGTCATCTTAAGGAAATAGTTGTAATGCAATAGAAACATTGCTGTAGGTGCTGCTGTGTTTCTGGCAATGTAATTGACAGTGAATGAGCATGCAGGAACAGCTCCCAGCAGGGACACTTTTGAATAAATATACAGTAAGTAAGCACAGCAGATTGGGAGACTGATGTATCTGCATAAGGAGCTGTGTGCTGCAGGTACCCTCAAAACTCTTCTGTGAGAGCAGAGGTACATGTCCATTTTGCTGCTCCCCCTGCTTTATCCGCTTGCGCCCATCTCAGTCCCAGTTCAGTAAAGTGTGATCATGTGTGATACTTCTGGCACATGGGTGATGCCTCCAACATCAGATGGAAGCAGCTCTTGTTCCAGTGCCTTGCTGAGGCAGCGTTCAGAACAGGAAGCTGGATTCTGATTGCACCAAGATACAACCTTAGGCAGTTTTCTTATTATCTGAGGGATTTCAGTCACTGACCTTACTTCATGCCAGATCACTTGTTTGTAGCCACTATATACAAGTTACTGCTTGTGAATAATCCTGGGCTAAACAGCTGTTTTCCACATCTTTGGAATGCAAGTATTTGAGGTTTATTTAAATCTCCTATTTGTCTGGAACACTGATTTCCAAAAAACTAGGTAAAAGGGGAAATTAAGCACCAAAACAAGGTTGTGCTAAGCTGTCATGATGGCTTCAGGTGGCCCACCCAGCACCCAGATTTGAAGAGAACAAAAAATGAGCCTTTCCACTCCTTTGACTACTCCTTCCAGTTCTTAATTGCCATCAATCTTCAAATTATCTCTTACTTCTAATTTGGTCATTGGTCTTCAGCTCCCAAACGTGTTTTACTTCTCTGAGTTCCTTTATGGTGTCCTGTGTTCTCCTCTCAGAATCATTTGTATGTTGAATTGTCTTACTAATTGCAGAGGAGTTGTCCTGGATTTACACTGCTGCAGCAGAAGCCACCATCAGTTCCGGGGGTCTTTTCCTGACGCTGCTATCAATGGTCCTGGAATTGGTCCCTCAATCAAGCCTTCTCGTTTTTATTTCCATCCAGTCCTTTCAACTCATATTGAACAGGGCTGAAATTCCTTCAGAATTCCTTCTTTATCTTCAGATTGTGTCCTTTGTATAATGCTTCTTGATATTCCTTCCTCTTGGTGTCCTGACCTTTACTAAGGCTGTCGCTAATATATTCACTTAGCCATGGTAGTTAATGCTAATGCAAGGATTAATGTTCTCCTGCAGCTTTAACACTGATATGCCACACTTAGTGCTCTGTCTTCAAACAAAATTGCATTCTTATATTGCACTTTACTGTGGGAATAATTTTGCTGTTTGGGTACAATGACAGCTGAGAATGCTTAAAAAGAGAGAGGGGGAGAAAATGTAATAAGGCAAAAGCGTGACAAGACACTTATGTCAGTATTATCATTGCATTTCACAGGAGTGTAACATCTGACTGCCACACAGCTCTTCCAGCATCTGTCTGTTGAGGACCAAGAGTGATGTTTAATTGTAGCTCATTCAAAGTGCTTGAACAGAAAGTTCTTTGCTTGTCAACAGCTCTGCTGTGCCCTAGTTTCAAGGTTATGTTTTCTATATTAATAAATTAAGTCCAGACCAAGGAAAGCCTGGAACAGAGCAGTGTAAGCAGTAAAAACATGTTATTATCTATTTCAGAGATGAATTTGTCTTTCCAAGCACACCTCTGGGTATGTTCACACTTGCATTGTTTCTAAGGAAACAACTCACAGCTGTGTTGGAGGTTTGTTGCCAATGCGCCAGGAAATCTCAAGCCCTCCCTGGGACCCAGGCAGTGACACATATCAAGGACAGTGCAGTGAAGCCAGGTGCTACCACTGATGTAGGCACTGACACTACCAAAAATCGAATGTTCCCATTCCATGGCTGGCATTTCTGCCCTTCCAAGAGAAAACAATCAGTACCCCTCAAGAGCAGAGCAGTTGGATCATGGGGCTAGAGACACATCACACAGCAAAGCATCAGGACAAGCACCTCAGGACTTTGCTGCTGCGGTGCTTTTTTGGCACGGGACACCCGGGCCATCCGTGTACTATAAAGGCAGAAGTGTCTGAGCCCTTGGTGCTCTCAGCAGCCATCCAAGGTTGCTGTGCAGCATTGCACAGTTGCTGTGCTCTTGGAGGGAAGGTGGCGCAGGGGAGAGGTAGAAGAACAGCCACTCTCTACTTTGCCTGCTAATTCCAGCCCTATCAGCAGTAGCTGAAGAGTAAGTACTGCACTTTGGGAACTATGTTATAGCCTGACTGAAATAAAATGAGGCTCCCAGCGTAGTTGGTGGAGGGGGAAGGAGAGAGATAAGATGTCCACGTCATATCACCAACAACATAACTGGTATTAACGAAACAGAAGTCAAGGATGAATGAGCATTGAGGCTGAGCTAACTTTCATATCAAGAGAAGATCCCTGAAGGGCTGTGTGCTGACAGGGCAACATGGAAAAGCTGGTACATTTAATCTCTTCACAAGGGCTGTTCTGTGAATAATCAGAAATTGTTAGGGTTGTCAGTCCAATTTCCTTCCAAAATAAAATTTAAGTGTGGAGGTGATGACATTTCAGGAAGGGGTAAAGTAAATTGTCTCCTCAATATAAATAGTGGCAGGTCTAACCAGAAAAGAAAGACGAATAAAATATCTTAACCTCTAAAGTACTGTGCAAATAATGCTGCAATAGGGGGTATGCTCATTATTATTACTATAATTCCAAAGAGTTATTCAGTGTTGATCGTGTGAAGAAGCACATATGACAGTGCCAGCCTGTCACATTTAAGGCAGGATGAAACTCTAATGATCTGAGTCCACTATGAACACTTAAATCATTGAATGTAAATGATGTTTCAGATATACAGTATGTTCCTGTAAAAAGACAAGACCAACACATGTTCAAAATAGCATTCCAAAAAATAGCAAACACATGTTGGTAGTTCATTTTTTATTTCTTTTTAATGGAAATGAGCATTTAAAAGGAGACCATCCACACATAAAGGCAAAACATTTTACTTTGTTGTGTAACTGCATTCATGCTGAATAAGAAATATGAATTACAGAAGTGAATTAACTGCAGAGTTGATAGAGCATATTTTTATAAAGTGAGATCCTCTTCCTAACTTCACATGTATTTCCATTTGAATTACTGATCCTCTGACTAATCAAATATGCTGTGTCACTATGTCATCTCACCCTTCTGTTCTTTGTGTATGATATTGCTTATCTTCACCTCTTGAATCTTATTCAGAAGTAATAACACTGAGTGAAATATAAGCAGTAGAGTCCTGCTCTCATTAGCAGAAATTATATCCAGCTTATGCTGTGACCTTACTTATAAGTATATATGATTTACTGTACCAAGTTGGACCATCATTCCTTCCAGACCAATACCCAGCTTCAAAGGATGGCAAAAAATCCATATTTCAATACCTGTGCAATCTTGCAGTTCACCCAATGGAGCAAAAACGACATTCTTCATCTCTGCATTGAGCAGCTGATATTTTGAAGAAGGGAACTTGATCTTTCCCTTTTTATCTTTGCATGTCCTAATGCAACGTGCACCTCTGACACTCTAGAGTTTCAGGCGTGCACCTCCATTTGTTTGCAGGCTGTGGAGGGGCTTTGTTGACCCCCTTGGGCCATACGTAGATTTTCTTGAAGAGTAGTTCACAGAGTAGCCACCCATGTGGCTCAGTGCAGCTGGTCCACGACGAAATCCAAGTTAATTTGAAATCAGCTTTTTAACTAAAGCCAGGTTCAATTCAAGACAGCAAAGAGGCAATACAAACTTTTGTTCCAGAAGCTGTCACTACTCTGTAGGAAGGATGAACAGAAGTGGAAAGTAACAGCTCCCTTCTTTCCCCAGCAACCTTACATCCACTCCAGAGGCTTAGCTAGTGTAATCCAGCAGATAATAAGAGCAGCCTTTCTGGCTGATTTATGTATAGCCTTACATCCTTGTGCTGTTCTTGCAGGAGAAAATCTGGACATGGAAACTCTTGCTCCCTATTATGTCCCAAGTCTACCTTGGGAGTTATTCCCATTCACATCTGACCCTTTGTATCCCCAAACCAGTCCCCAGTCCCCCTTACTGGAAATGCTGACTCCCTTGATTTTGACCTGGTTTTGTTCTCATTTGCACAAATGATAAACTGACAGTAAATAACTTGAACAAGCATCCCCCACATTTACTCATTCTGAGTCAGTGCCCCTTTTCTTTCAACTGGGCAATGGTCAAAAAGTCAGAGTAAAACTTTCCTGCAGGTAAATATAATAATTACTTTCTAATTGTGCATTGCCTGCCCACATAACAAATCAGTGCAGGCTTCTCATTACCATCTCTCATTGGAGATCCAGTAAAAGGATACCCAGGCACTTGAAAGTAATAATGTGTTTGAAGGGGGCATAAGTAATAAATCATCCAGATTACTTTCAGTGAACAGATGAAATGACAGAAATACCTTCAGGGTTTGTAGAAGTCAGTCAGCCTATGCATAACTATAGCATCCCTTCTGGCTGCAGTATGAACGTTTCTGTACCTGCAGCTGGAGAATTTAAACACAGCTTTTGCAAGTAGAGGAAAAAAAAGTCTCCACTGTCAAAGCCGAGGGATCCACAAGTAGGGCGCTCTGCTCTGCCTCCTCACCACTTGTCCTACAGTATGTTACAATATTTGAAATCAGCCAGGATCAGGAGTTACTGGGAAAGACAGACAGTGGGATAGACAACCTGTTCCTGTAATTGTTTCCTTAGAAAAGACAAGCTAAAAATGACTGTGCCATAATGAGAGAGTATCCTGAGTCTAGAATAAGTGTTCTTGATTGATAGGTAAGCTGGTGTTACTTAGAGCTGGAGGCTTAGTCTTGAAGAAATTAGGTTTGGAAAAGACATATAAACTGGTGCTGGAATCAAAAGCCTTTGACTTGGTTACCTCCAGCAGCAAGTGGGAGGTTTTTGAAAGGAGTGCAGCAGGCCTAGGAGCTGCGGTTTTTTTGGAAAAAGGTTTATGCATGAAGAAGTGGCTTCTACTTCCTCATGCTACCAGACATCTTGCCTTGCAGGGGTCAGGTGTAGCTGATCCGTAGTGTGCTGTTCTGTTGAGAGGCAATAGCTCCTAGTTTCAGCTGAATTTGTGTTTGCCCACTTACCCTCTAATACGAGAAAGAAAAATGCTTCCTAATCCATCCCCATGGAAAGGCTGTCAGGCCCTGCTCTCGTCTACTCTTTGTGCCAGTGAAGTGTTGCTGTATAAGGCTTGTTGTTTGGCGTTCTGTAGAAACTGGTTCTGAATGTCCAAAGCAGTGGAATTTCATCTCCTTGAAAGTATCACAATACAGGGACTACATTTTACCTTTTCAGACATCACTTTTATTTATCCCTTTAGGGTTTGCTTTATGATGCTGCCATCTAAATACATAGAGGGATATGAAGTGGGATTCCTCTCAAGTAATTTTCATCACCTGAAGGCTGGACATCAAGTTAAAGCTCATCATCCTCAATGTTACCTCTTTTGCTAATGGCAAGAGAGGAGCCTCTCTGGGGTACCGGTCAGCCTGTGGGTGGGTCAATTGCCTGCCAGAGCCTCAGATACCTTAGGCTAAGCATGTAGCTTTTACATATCTGAAGTTACTCACTGGGGAGTTTTCAGAAACCTTTTCAAGATGGCTTTGAATCCTTCTTTCCTCTTCTTATTGCTGCTTGTGAAATGGATACCCTTGCTTGAGTTAGCATCAGTAACACCAACAACATCCTCTCTTTGGCAAGATCCTATTTTAAGCTTTTCATCAGAGGCCACAGCTATTTGTGTCATTGTCAAAACTCTTCAAAAGGTCTGGTGACATTGATGGTAGGTCTCTTAGAAGCCAAAGGTTCTGCAGTAACATAAATAGGATCAGCAGCACTAAGTGCAGGTGAAAGAAAAGCCAGCTGCACATCCTTTCTGTCTCCCTTGGCAACAACATCCTGCCAACAACAACTGCTGCCAAGTAAAGGCTGGAAAGGAAGGGATGTGCATTTGCAAAGCTGGGGCTGGACAAGCTTTGTGTGAGGGGGGAGCTGTCAGACCAAGGAAGGCTCATACGCTTTTAAAATTATTTTTGGTTTGTTCCATGTGTTTTTGGACAAGGGAGTGCACAGAGCCTCTGTCCCCATGAAGAGTTTTCATATTATGAAATTCCAAATGAAGTCTCTGCAGTTTTGAGCCATATGTTTCCATCCATGACAGCACATAGGGAAGAAATCTGTGGTGAATTACTACTTACAGATGTGGCAAATCTTCCAGCAAAGGTTAAAATACGTGGCATGGTTCTCTTGTTACGCCAGCTGCTGCTTTGTGCTAAATCACTGTTTGAGCAGCAAGCTCTTAATCAGCCCTGAGTTCTAGAAACTGCTAAACAAGCTGATATTTGTAAGGACCAGGTTTGTGGAGTTTTTTTGTAATGCACTAAATATCTTTATCTAGAAAAACCTTCAGACAGGAAACAATAAGGGCAAAAAGTGAACTGCTAAGGGAGAAAAGGAGCATCATCACAAAAGCACAAAAATGCAAAGCAGAACTAAGGTTATTATTTGTACTCTATCTTCCCATGTCCTCATGGCTGTGAAAACAGCATTTGTGTAACTGTGGGTAAAATGGGCTTGTGATATATGCACCTGCCTAGCCTTCCTGATAGGGACTTTTGTCTCAAAAAATCAGCACTGGAGTCACTGTTGGAGGCCCTGTAGTGCTGCCAAATCTCAAACCTATTGTCACAACATCATTTCTTCCTGATTTCACCGCAGCATCAGAAAAGAAGTCTGGTGGCAATATGCTTATATCCAAGGCCTGAAAAAAAATGAGGATGTTCGCACCTGCTATGATAAGAGAGAAAAAGGAACTAGCTTTTCTCTCCAGAAAAATATTAGGAATTAATTTCATGAGGAGCCCATATCACAAACTGCTTAGGCTGTTGCAGCACCCCTGGATGCAACAGGGACTCTGAAGCAAAAACTGAGTAGTGGGGATTGCACTCTGACTCCTGGGAGATTCCCACAGCACTCTCAAGAAGCCCCCAACTTGTTGCTCTCTTAACATTTCCATGTGCCTTTTGATGGATTGGTAGTTGGCTGCACAGGGCACATTTTTGTGCTCTTCAGGCAGCATGTTCTTCCAGACACCCAGCTGTGCCAAAGAGACAGAGAGAAACAGAAAAAGAAAAGAAGAAATGGAAGAAAGGAGTCAGGATTATGGCTTTAGGAATCACAGATCTGTGGATTTCTTTATGGTTACATATAGAAATTGCCCATTCACCACTGAAGAGTGAAGAAATAAAATACGGAACATGCATTTTGATGCCAGGGAAGGAGAGAAGATAATCACTATTTCATTCCCTGTATTTTCCTCTGACAGGAATATTAATATCATTAGAGATAATTGAATGAAGTGGAAAGTCTGGTGGAGGTACAGAAGCAGGAGGTAGATCTGTAAAATCTATCCACACACAAAAAGCTGAACACTGCTCTGGAGGGAGGGCACTCAGCCTTGAAACAGGGACAGAACTGTCTCACAAGGGCGTGCAGCTGGGGTGCTTGTTGCTGTTTTGTTCCCAGAAAACGAGAACTGCCAGCAATTCTCTGGCATCTGAATAGACCCATGTCAGACAAACTGTATCTGGACTTGATGGGATACCAAGCTGGAATACCAAGCAGCCCTTCGATCTGCTGGCGGAGAGGGAGACTGGCTCAGTAAGTAATCTTGCCTTGCAGTTGCAAAGGTACTCCATAAAGGAGTGAGCCCTCTCGCTGCACAGCCCTGCAAGACACGCCTGCCTGGGCTGTCTCTGTCCTCATTCCTCCAAACCAGTTCCAACAATAACAGCAACTCCTGCGTGCAGCTGCCTCATTAGAGAGAAGATGTATTTTTCCTTTTTCTACTGAGGGATGAATATTCCAAATCTGTGTGATGTGAGCAGGTGAGGATGTCTGCTGACAAGTCCAAATGATATTTTCAGGTAAGTGCTTACCTAGAACAAGCAGCTACAGTCAGACTCTTTCTTTTTATTATCCTCCTCTCAGTAATTACTGTTGTCCTGGAGTCCCAGTAAGCCTTTTCACAAGCTTCAACAGCTCCAATATCTGTATATATTTAGCTGAGTAGGGGATCTGAACAATTTCTAGAGCACCTATTTCCATAATATCTGTGAGTCTCTAGCGCAGTGTGAGAATGTGGGACTTGCTCTGTGACCACACTACACTGTCCTTTTTGTATGACCCATTGTTTAACTCCCTGGAGGACCAGAAATTAATTTTAATTCAGACTCACTGTCTCGAAGTCTGTGATGTAAGTGCATCTTAAGGCAATAATAGTGTTCTGCAATAGTTTTATACTGTTAACGGACTGAGGCATCTTGCCCCATGAAAAGTGTATCTTCTGTTAATGTTGTTGCACAGGGAGTGTCAGCAAGTGCTGCTTAATTTGTGTTTGTATATGTGATTTCCAGAGCTTCTGCTGATGATGTTTATGTTACTGCAAATAGAGCTGTTACTCTGTGTTTCTCATTCCCTGCATTTCACAAAATACTTTGTGTACTGAAGTTCAGGATGATCATTCCATCTAATACTTACATGGGAAAACAGACAATAACTTGTAAGTCAGTATCTGGGAGTTCTGGCATGACAAATAGACTGGCAGGGGGAAAAAATTTTCTATGCAGAGTAACCTACTTTTTCTTCCCTCTGTTCTGCCACCAGTCATGGAGATTAAATTTGCTTAACTCTTTGTTTGTACAAATGCTGCTTTATTGTGAGTGAAAATTGTATTGCTTTGACAGACTACAAAGAAGTGACCGTAGTGGAAGTAAGAATACATACTTTCTGCACAGTTTCCATCTATTAAAGATTCATTTTGCTCCCTGTAACATTTTAGGTTTGCTGAGAGACACATGAGAAGTTAATAGTGTCGAGAAGAAAGCTTTTGTTACTACAATAACATCACTGTTGCTTTGAACAGGTTTTGCACAACCTTCTCTCACTGTTAGTGAGTCAAGACGGAAGCACGGAGAGGCTTCAGCATCCCGTACTCTGCCCATGTGCACCCAAGCCTTGGGTCTGTAGATAATGGGTCCTTTGTAGGACAGCTCCCGTTGCTTCCCTTGCCCGTGGCAGTCTGAAATAATGAGTCCAGCAGTAGGTCTCTGCACAAAAAGCTCTTCCTGACTTCCTAGAGCAAAAATGTTTGCCAAGCACTGCTCAGGCTGGCTCTGTTTGTCTTGCTGCAAGGTCCAAGGTAGCAGAGGCCAGAAGGGGTCAAACACCAGACTGAGCTCATTGTGCATGTTCATTTGCTGTAGAAAATGTAAATGTGCAGCTCAAAACTTTCCACTGTATCTCTGGCAATTAGGACTTGATCCAAAGCTCAATAAAGTCATTGGGAACCTTTCCACAGGCTTTAGATCAGGAATTACGTAAGTTTGTGTTGTTTAAAGGGGGTGCCCCAGGGACGCTGAACGCATGAGCTGACTCGACAGCCGCATGCCTGCTCTGCCATGTCATGCAAAAAATACTGTTCTAGAAGTGCCCATGAAGTGTCCCGTGCAGCACCAGGCGATGTTAACTCCTAAGTGAGACCTTTTATTGTTGTCTTGTGCCAGGACGTGGATCCTGCTGGATGCTCCTGATCTCCTGAGATAAATCAAAGAATGTTAGCTGCTGGGGCCTGAATCAATTTCTTTTTCGGTTTGGGAAGGATGCAGTTCTGCCACCTGTGTGCAAATAAAAGGGTCATGAGGAAGTTTCCAAATGGTAAAACCCTGAGGATTTCAGAGTCTAGGAAAGCAAAATATTCCTAACTCCTGACTTTTCTGAGACTTGTTAAAGACATAAACCACAGTCTTTTAAAACATTTCCGTAAAGGAACTACTTTATTTTCTTCATATACACAGCTCTACACACTGTTTCTGGATTGTTCATGGGAGTGTACCATTGGAAGAAGCAGTGCAGGGAGATCTTGTTGAGATTTGAACTATTGCACCATGTTGTCAGGAAGGAGTTTTTATGGCTAAATGAACATCAGCACCCTTCTGTGCACACTCTGCTGTCACTCTGCTGTGCTTCATCCTTGGGTTAATTCATGTTAATGTACTTAATATTGCCTTCCAGGTGCACTGTGCACTATGCAGGACCACAGTTCACACCATAGAGATGTCAGGTCAATCAGCCTTCTTATTAGGGTTGAATGGTTTTAATGTAGCCATAATATTAAACTCCAAAAACATGAATTTGACACACAACATTTAAAAGACAAAGTTTGTCCCCTTCTGACTCTGAGCTCCTGTACCTTAGAAATGGCTCCTTGTGAAAAAACTTAATTGTGTGAACTGACCTTTGAAAATATTATTTGTTATAACATGCTTGCATCAGTCTATATTAACATTATGCCAGCAGATAGTAAGGACTGTGAGTCCTTACCCCAAAGGGCTCATGCTCTAACTAAGATTAACACTAAGAGTCTTAGGCAGCCAAAAAAAGGAAGATTTTGGCAAAGAGGTGCAAGGACTGCGCTTTGAACTAACTAAGAGCATTTGCTATGTACCATGTCACGGGGGATATCAAAATTTGGCCAGGGGAACCTGACAGCAACCAGAAGGTTTACTTTCAGTGTTGGTGGGATTGGGGGTGAGCTGAGGCACAGGGGTCCAGTTGACATTGTACCCACCATGGCACTTTACTCAGTGTGGGTGCATTTGTGAAGCAGAGGCAGGAACTTTGAAGGGGTTGGTCAGATCAATTTCTGTGACAAATGCCCCCTGCACCTTAGTATTGAGAATATCATTTTCCTAGGCTTAAGCCAAAGTTGCCAATAAGGGCAGTCCAATATCAGGGACTTTAGTAAAAGTCCCAGTTTGTAAGACATTGCATATCCTCAAGTGATAGAAAAATAAGTGGAAGGTCTGGGCAATCAAGTCACTGCAAATCCAGCAGGCTTAGGTGTTGATGCAGAGCATCTGAAAATACCGATTCCAGCTTTACTTTTGCTTTCCAGTTGGCTTTTAATCAATTATAAAGCAAATAAATTCTGCTTAAAAGGGCTGGCAAAACCCACTGTGAAGTCCTTATTATGAGCTGTTTCTCCCTAAATATACATCACTGGCTATTTTTACAATTATCTACTATGCTGAATATTTTTTCAGTTGTTGGGGGCATAGATTAGTTCTGGTGGTCACTGAAGGAATTACTGTGGTCCATTCAACCGGTAAAAAACCACATCCTAAGAAGCTGTAGCTTATGGGACCACGGTGGCTCTGCAGAGGCTGTTAAAGGGAGTCTGGCAGATGAGCAAAACCTGACTGCCACAGCCTGAGACAGCCAAAGTCATGGGGGTTATTATTTATTGTCAGGTAAATTACTCCTGTTGTAATATTTCCTATAAATATTTATTCATACTTTACAAGCCACCTAAAGGTACTAGCGAAATGCATCTGGTTTCCCGTGCCTGACGTGTGGTGACCTGCTACCACAACAGACTGCCCAGAGAGACTATAAATCTTTATAGCAGCAAACCTCAGATTTATCAGTATTTCAAGAAGTAGAGGTGGATATTAGGTAGGCTTTCAGCCAAAGACCCAGGTTTCTAACTCCAGGGCACAATATGCAGAAAAGCTGACAACTTCCTTATTCCTTAAGGAGTATCCTGGAGAAAAACATTAACCCAATAGAGATGTTTTGCTGTGTGTGAGGTATGAAAAAAAGAAGTTACATAAAAAACATCCAAAAATCCTAGCAGGCATTACAATCGTTATGATCTAGTATCTCATAAGATCTGCCAATACACTTTATCTTTTGTGCTCAGAACAGCAGGCCTGAAGTTTCCTGGAACATTATCTCCACACACCAAATCCAAAATAAATCGTCATTCTTTCCTCTTTGAATTTGTTTTGTGGCAGCAACTTATCTTGGCATGAAATATTAGCCATATGGACACTAGAATATCTGCTTTGACCTTGACCTCAGAATAAGTGCTGCCAAAAATGTGAGGATAACTCCTGCCTTTCGTTTCCAAGAGTGATGCTCCATGAGTATAGCCCAATCCGTTCTCCTGGTTGCATCTCAGTGTATAGAATATGTGGGTTTTTTCTTTGACTAGGTGTTCTGCTAAGAGCATATTGTCTGTGGCTGGCTAGGAACTGGGAAGCAGTATCCCAGACGATGGTTTCTTTGGCAGAGATATTTATTCCAGAAATTAAAAACAAAGAGAGAGAGAGCTAATTTTAGCATCAGGCAATGGAAAGTGCATTACTTGTGATTGGCTCTCACTACATTATCTAGTCAGTGTTTTCATTCTCTGGATACTCTCCCAAGTAAAAGGAGGCTGCTAGGGGCAAGATAATGCAGATTTTGTTGGTTGCAGAGCTCTGCACTGTTCTGGTTCAGAAATTATGATTAGTGATGATAGTAGAATATTTAGCTGGCTAAGAGGAGCAGGTACTGCTCCTTTGGTGAGTTTTTGCTACGTGTATTACACTGTTCACAAACAGGTATGAACGATGCCCAGGACTCAGAATAAACACCTTTCATGGCACTTGCATCTGCCCCACATGCAACAGAATCCTAGGACCCAGCAGACACTTAATCAGAGATCTTTCATTTTCCCAAGTCCGTCTTCCTTTTCTGCTGTGGCCCATAACTGATATCCTCATTTATAGTGTTGAAATAAATGGTATAACAATGCTCATGGAGAAAGCTGGCAAACCAGGAAGGGTAGAGAAGAGGGCAGGAAGACACTCCACAGTCTTGGCTGGAAGTTGATCATTACCCAGCTTGGAGTCCTGCTGCTTTGATGAACTCATCTCCCTGGTTTGCTAAGACTGTGACAACATCTTTCACCTCAACACCGCTGGTTGAAATTCACACTAGTACAGTGCTAATGGTGCCATCTGATGATGCTCAGTGTACTGTGCAAAATGGATTTATTCCATGTGCTTCCTAGTGGGCAGAGATCCACATTACACTTGACAGCTTCAACATATGGAAATAGTGATGTGATTGATGTGGTCCCTGCAGGTCACGCTAACTCACAGTGTATTAGCCCTGCATCCCAGGGAGGCTTATGCTACTGCAGCTGCCCACCTCCATTTTCTGAACTAGGAATAAATGAAAGAATTGATGTTCCCAGTGGTGTGAATCTGGCACCTCGTGAAATGATGTGCACTACAGAGGGAGGCAGGAAGCAAATTTCACACAGTCCAGCCCCACAGCACATGTGAACCAAAGACTGGTATATGGGTGTTAAGGGCAGTTGTGTTAGATTGAATCACACTCCCCATAATCACAGTGTTTTTTAAAATGTCTGTGATAGCTATGTTTACTTGTTAATTTTTAACACTTGGAGGGACTAGATTTTCCAAAGTTGCTAAGTAGAGGACAGCATGTATAACCTAGGAAGCCCTCTCATCAGACATCCCTTCTTGACCTAGTTTCCAGCAAGGCCTAAACAGCTGCTCTCTCAAAAAACAGATTGCTTCATGGCAGCCAAGACTGGAGGCAGTCAAATTTAGGATTTTACAGCCAAAGGAGTGAGTGGACAAAGGTTCCCCATAATGATATGGACATTTATCTGGAGACTTCCTGTCCACAATAAAAATGACGAAGTCTTTTGTTTCTACCCCTCCAGTGTAGGATGCTTTGTAGCTTCTACAGGGAAATCACCTGCCTATGGCACTTTAAAGCTGTCATGTGAGTCCATACTACAAGCTCCTCTCTCTCTTTGCTGTAGAGATTCCCTGTAATCTTCCCGTTCCCACCTCATCACTCCCATGGCCATGGGGTCACTGCAGCTCCTGCCAATTTGCCTTTCTCTTCCTACTTTCACAGAGAAGCCAAGAAAGTTGGATGCTAACTCTTCTGTCCTTCGGCAGAACATGGAAGGTATTCCTTCCTGCCAGACATGCAAGCCATGCCATTCCCTGTCCGCTTGTCCCTCCATGGCGTCTCACCTTCTCTCTGTGTTTTTTCTTCAGGTGTTCTACTGATCTTGGCACTGACAGAAGAGCTGGTGTTTTCTGTTCAGGTACTGTCTCCCACTGTCTCCTCCTCTCAGGGCTTCCCGATGAACACTACCACTATCACAGCCATGGGAACAACACCTCACCACAAAGATCACCACACGGCAGAACCTCTTCCCACGTCTGCTCATGCCATTCCCCATCCCGTCAGCCTGGCGGAGAAAGCCCCTTTCACTGGGCAAAAGCAAGCGAGCGGCCCTCACATCGGCAAAAAGGAAGCGTATCATTTATACAATCAGAGTGCTTTGTACTCAGGACAGTCTCGCCCCAAGGGGAAAATATTCCAGGTGTTCAAAGGCAACTTCTCAGAGTCCTCAGAGCCTTACCTAAAGACGACCCTGCACTCTCCCTTTCCTACCCTGAGGAGCCCTTTCACAGACCACCCATTTCAGTCCCAGACCACAGCATCCAGTGATCCAAATGGCACGGGGCTGGCAAGAACTACACTCTCAGACCCTTCTCCCCACCACAACGCCTCCGCAACCCTTAGGGAAGCAGAGCGAGGGAACGGGGATGAGGTAGTGGTGCAGGAGGCAGATTTTACCACCACAACTGCTGGACCATCAACTGATCCTGAAGCAGTGTCGGTGCCTTTTAAACCCACCCACTACAACGTATGGGATATGCTGAGCAAAAACAACTCTTGGGTGACCTTGAATCTCAGTACAAATGTCCCTCTATTTGCTGGCCCTGGATCCGCAACAGCAGCAGCTGGTCACTCGGTTCAGACCAGCTTTGACATCAGCGTCTCCTCCCAGGCAGCGGGAAACCCCAAGGGACCTGCTCCAACGCAGCACAGCGCGGTGACTAACACGACCTTGCTAGGCAGTGCTCTCTCTGCAGCACCTGCCACGAGGTTGTCCAACTCCATTTCCACGGCTGGCTCCACCGCCACTGGGAACTTCCTGAACAGACTGGTTCCTGCCGGGACCTGGAAACCAGGGGTGCAAGGAAACATCTCCCATGTCACCGAGGGAGACAAGCCCCAGCACAGAGCAACCATCTGTCTCAGCAAAATGGACATTGCCTGGATCATTCTGGCTATCAGCGTACCTATATCCTCATGTTGTAAGTTAATTGCCACTTTATTTTGCTTTCTCTTTCCTTAAATTCAGATTTTGGCCCATGATTCAAGGACCAGCTGGAGTCCTAACAGAGGCAGGACAGCTTGAGATGGATGAGAAGCACAGGGATCACAATCACTGACCAAAGTTTGCTTAACTTCAAAATGCAGGGCTAAAATGTTACACTCAAAACATACTTGCTCTATTGCTGTTAAAAATCTTTTGGGGCCCTCCATTTGAGGGTGTAACACAAAGCTGAACAACTCTAGAAGGTGAAACAGCTTTACTCCAAGATGTATAAGATGGTGACCAAAAACTGTACAAGTCTTTAATTTAGGAATTAATATTTGCTGCCCTGGAATTGGATTTAAAAAGCTCACTGCTAACCCAGAGGATTAATAACAGCTCTAAAGACTAATACATTAGGAAACACCAGTTTTCCAATGCAGTAAAATATTTCATTGCAGGCAGTTCCTGAAGGGTCAGATTTAGAAGCCTGGTAACCAAAGTGCTGGTTTCCTCCATTTTAATTCCAACTTTGCAGCTGCTGAGGGAACAAGAAGAGTTTGAAACTCTCCTGGCCTGCAGACACCAGGAGTCAGCCACCTGCAGGACCAGGGAAGGTTGGGTTCCCAGAGATGGCTCAGGGTCTTATCCTTTGACTCAGGTACAAAAAACACATGAGAAATTATGAGAAAGCTTATGAATGGATGCCAGGGTGTCCCATGCTTAACTGGATTGTATCAGCAAGGTGGGATAACATACTCTCTGGGGTTTCACTGTTGCAGGGTGTGATTAATCTGTCTGGAGTGAAACAAAACCAAATATTTCCCAGTCTTTGCTGCCTGAGGAAACATAAAAGAGTAGTAGCCAACAATACTCAATATTAGTTCTGTGATTGTACTGAGGAAAAGGCTAGATGAGCTGCTGGAGTCAGTCTCACACGCAGATTGCTCCTGCCAAAAAGGACAGTGCTGCTCTCTTCTGCCCTCTCTGAGGCATAGGCATCTGATCCTGCCCCTCTACTTATGCCCGGGCCTGACCTGACATGTTCCTGAGGCACTTTCAGATTGATAAAGTGGCCAAAAAATATTCACTTTGCTCTTTGTTACTTTCTGTCCACCCATTGAGCTGAATCAGCTCCCCACAGGGTCAGATGAGCACGAGACCTGGAGAGGATGAGGCTGCAGGGATGCAAACCTGGTGAGGGGGCCACACTAATCTTTTCAGCAGCTGCAAATTATTGGATTGGGTCAGCATATCTGTTAGACTCACACCTCTAGGACCATCAGTTCTGCTGTTGCCAATGTGATTAAAACCACAAGCAAGAACAAACATAAACAATGGGCAATCAAAGAGAAACCAAAGCAGAAGTGTGCATACATACTTCTGTGAAAGATGGAGAGGAGAAACTGGGATATGGGAAGTCCATGGTGAGAAACAGCAATATTTGATGATTTGATGAACTATGACTTGTCTATCAACCAGTAGAAATAGAGGACCAAATAAATTCTTCCAGGCATTATGTTTTGGGCCAATATTCAGAATATTCAGAAATATTCAGAATATTCAGAAATATTCAGAAAGAAAGCTGAGCTGGATAGAAAACATCCAAATACAAAATACAACACAAGCATAGGAAGCATAACCAATGTGTAAACTGGTCTGTGCCTGCAGAGTACCTGCAGGTAATAAGTAATGACAGTTATTAACAACAACAAAAACAATAATAATAATAATTTGAAGAGTCTGCTAGCAGGATTTCTAACCCACTATTCTTTAAATAGTGGTGTTAACACTTCTTGTCATATGCACCATAATGGTATGGGTTCATGTGACTGTCTATTATGATTCTTGTATTCATAAGCTCCATTTTTTAAAGTCAAATGCTACTTTGAAAATTATCTGTACCAGCTCTAATGAGTGTTTCAATGATTCAGATATTTAAGTCCTTCCTTCAAGGCCGGATTCCTGAAGATGGTCTTCAGTGGGACTCTCGTTTTAAAAGATCTGGAGACCCTGAGATGTATTTCAGCGTTGAAATGAATGGTAGACAAGCATTCAAATGGGATTTTTTTGGGATCTGGCTGTAGTGCCTAGGAAATTGATTTCATCCAAAAATTATGCTGTTGAAACCATGCCATAAGAAGTGCTGTTGCACAGGCATAGGCTTTTCCTATAGAAGAAGACAAGTAAGATATAACATCCCAAAGCACTTTTACCCAAATGTGCGGGTATCAGTTGTGGCTGCACAAGGGAGGGACACTTTATTTTCTGACCCTCAGACACCCGTGTATCTTCAGGCACGGTGTGCAGTGTACAGTGTAAGGTGTACGGGACGGGCTCTGCGGTGTGGGGTGTGCGGTGTGGGCGTGCGAAGGGGACTGTCGCCACCTCCCGGGCATGAGCGCTGCAGCTGAGGACAGGAGGCCCCGTACTGGCATGTGCTCCTCACTTCTGATCCAGAGGGGGCTGATGCCGGGAGAGGGATGAAGAGTACGGCTTTGTGGGTTTCATTTCATCTTCAAAGGGTGAAATTTTCTGGGAAATGCTCTCACAGCTGCTGTGGGCACAGACTGAGAAAACACCATCGTGCTCCTGCCTTGGGATGCTGAAAGATGTAGGTATCTTGGATATAGAGACTCAACTCCATGGTCTTAAATATCTGAGCTGCCCTAACAGGGAACAAGCCATGGAGAAAGTCACTGAGGACTGTGGGCTGGTGGCTCTGTGCTCAGACTGGCACCTTCAAGACTGCTGGCCAGAGTCATTGAGGGAGCCAGCGAGCCCTGAGCTGCTGCTGCAACACCTGTGAGAAAGGCTAAGGTCCAGCACCAGGCAGAGAGGCAGCCTCGAGGCAGGGAACTTAGGAATGCATCCTGGAAAGACATGGAATGAGGTGAGGAGATGCAACTCAGAGCCTATGCACAGCTGCAGAGCTGTAGGAATCTAATTAACTCAGCTCACTCCTCCTGCTTAATGAGGAGTGCCCCTGAGCCGGTTCACCGACCTCCGACCTCCGGGCTGTTTTTTCCAGAGCCCTTGCAGAGCTTCACAGTGCCCAGAGCACCTCTCCTCTGCCAGAGGCTCTTGTGCCTTTCCTCATAATCCTTCCTCTGTGCGAGGAGTGGCAAAGAGGCTGGAAAAGCTTTCTTGGAGGGCTTCTGGGCACAGCTTGTGCTACCCAAAATCCTTGGAAGAGGAAACACATCATGATGCTGCAAAGACACCTCTGTCCCTCTCAGATGCGTGACACAGTAGAGCCCTACACGCTGCTTGCTGTCACACCTTTTAGTGATAGGCACCTGTTAAATGAAAATCTGAGGGCGTTTTACCTTCCATAGCAGGGGAAATGACATGCTAGAGAGTGACCACAGGAGCCCTTGGCTCCTCATCTCTGCTGGAAAAAGCACTTGGGATGCTGTACTTCTCTTCACAGAGGAAAGACCCTGCTGGGGCTCCTTGATGGCTATCCCTGCTGTGGGGATTTGCATTGAAGAGCAGGAAGGAGCAGAGGGTTTGTTCGGCATCGCTGTGCCCTGACATCTGAGTCCCACTGAGGAGTGGCAGGTCCCTCCAGCCAGCTGAGTGGCAGGTCCCTCCAGCCAGCTGAGTGGCTGTAGCACTAGCTTGAAGACCCAGGCCTCAGGAGCTCACCTGCTGAAATAAGAGATGGGATTTAGCCTCCCTGTCCTTACAGTACATATTTCTTTACAGATGCGTAGATTTCTGAGTCCCGTTGAAATCCCTTAAAGTGATAGCCAGAAAAGTAATGCTTTGAATAGGAATGCATGAGCCACATGTTCTGCATGAACCTGAGGAAATCATTTCACCTTCTGGTACCTGAGTTCCATGGCATAAATAAGGAGGGTAAAGTTGTTAATGCCATAGGAGGCCTGCAAAAATGAAGGATTCTGTATCATTGCCTCCCCAGGAAAGCAAAATCGTATATAACAGTGATGTCAGTATTTTCTGAATGTCAGAGTTCGAGTTGTTTTTGCAGTGTCCTTCAGGCAGCCTTGAACATTTTTGTGCACATGCCAATGAATTGTACATGTGTAGGTGCCTGTCACTGCAATGCAGAACAAGACACAATATGAACTCATTGTAAAACCTACCATCCCAGTCCTTGGGCTCCTAGGACTTCAGTCTCTGTAATTACAGAATGACACAATGAAACGTGGAAGAACAGAAACCTGCAAATCAGACACGCAGAAGTCAATTCATTCAGTCAGTTCTGCTGATGTGGGAAAACACGAGAGGAAGGCTGAGCCTCCAAACACAGGCATCAGCAGAACTCACAGTATATGAAGAATTGCCTTAGACCTAACCCCACTTAGCTCACATTTCATGCACTGGGACGCTTTCCAAAATTATCTCACCCACTTTCTCCATCGCAAAGCCTATGCATGTTTGCTTCCCAGTCTGAAGTGAGAAAGATCCCAAGCCCTGAGTCTAATGCCCAGGTATGAACTCAGGCTGAGCTGGAAAAGAGCCTCCTCTCCAGATGTCAGTAGCTGTAGTCAATAACCAAACCCCTTGTGATACCTGTATCAGAGCTAAGTATGTACTGCTATAAATAGTAAATGAGGGAAACGGAAAGAAATATGGGAAAAGCACTATTTTAGTCATTGAGGCAAGGGTTCTGTGAAAACTTAGTTTATGTTATGATCTGCAGGCATAGGGAGAAGTAAATGACCATCCTTCACCCTGAATATTACCTGACTTTTAAGTGCTTACAGTTTTAAGTCTATTAACACCGTGTTTAATGTGGGAGCTGTAGAGTGGGGGAAGGGGGCATGCAGCAGTGAAAGATTGGTAAAATATTGAAGTGAGTTGAAGGAAAAGACTGTCAGAAAACTGTAGGGAGTTGTTATGATCTCATTACACTGCATTAATGAAGCTAGTGTTGAATATGGTGTATAAACCTGGTGGTTTATGGTTTTTTTTAAAAAAATAAAATTGGAAGATTAGAAAAGACCCATGCAAATTATTTAAGAGCTGATAAATGCAACGTAATTCCATTTGTGTCATGATGTCAAGAAGAGGCTGAAGCCCACATGTACAGGGGACATTTCTGATAGCATAGTGAAAGCTTTTAATAAAAAAAGGAAAAGGAGATTGAACAAGTCGGGGTGGAAGGTGGAGATTTATGCAACAAGGGGAATGTAAACATGTCTCCACAATGGAAATTAAACATTGAAACAAACTTCGTGGAAATGGGATAGATATCCGGTCCCTCTGTGTCCTTTAATGAAGCTGAGTATTTTCCTAGGAGATGTGCTGTACCTGTAGCTTATGGTTAAAGTAACAGGTGAAAGTCTCCTGGTGTGCAGGTGTTATGTAGGTTCCCACCATGTTCCCACCAGCCTGTAAATCTGTGAGAATCTTATGTCTCCCATTTGTGGGCTGTATTATGTCCTGTTTCATGGGTGGGGGAACAGATAATGCAGATGTACCTTGCCTTATGGCCAGAGAGGGGCCAGAGTAAGAGCTGGAACTCATCAGCAGCTCAGCCCCTGAATATGTGAGATGACTTTTCTCCCTCCAGACTTGCAGAAGGTGAAAGAATGCGGGCTAGAAATCCCCCAAACTCCCTGAACCTCCAGTGTCTGCAAAATTGCAGAGCCCCTTGATATTTCCTAAGATGTATCATAATCTCTGTACAGAGAGCTTCAGGCTGACACAGGGACATTGCTGACATGTTCTCATGGCACTCGCTATTGACTTTAACATGGAGCAGGCAAAGGGAAAAGTCAGTTTAGCTTTTTTGACTCCCAGAAATTAACCAGAGGAGTACTTGGAAATTAGAGTTAGTCCTTTTTCTGCCCAAAGGATTGGCTATCTCTGAAACAGGTGATATATGGCAGCACTGAACTGCAGTGCTTTCTCATCCTTACAAGGATATCACATAATATACCAGGAAAGATTAGCAGGGTATTGTCACTACTGTTGGTCTCTCTTTAGCTCCGTTGTTGTCATTATTGCCATTTCTCTCTTCCAAACTATCTCCACCCTCTGTGTATTTCATCCACTTAATATGTCCTCCCTGGCAATCACTACTATCTGTCTGGAGTTTTTCTGTAATACATGTAATTCCAATCACGGGAACAAATGGATACCTAGGAGTATTGGTAAAGCTGTACCCTGTTCCAATGTTGTTCTGGAAGTGAGCAGTCCTATGTAAGCTACATTATTTTCCCTAAAATAAGCCCCAAATTTGGCATACTATTTGGTAGACGTGGCACTTAAGGACATAGTTTAGTGATGGACCTGGCAGTGTTAGGTTAATGGTTGGATTTGATGATCCTAAAGGTCTTTTCCAACTGAAGTGATTATATGATTCTATGAAAAGGGCAGTTAATATGAGATGAATAGCCACATTCCAGTCCTGCTGTCCTCCCTCTCCCTCTGAAATGAGGCCTCCTCTGCTTTGAATTGGGACAGCTTACGTAGACATCCTTCACATATTTGAGGAAGCTCAGGAACCCATTTTCCATGCTCTTCCATCCATTTGCTTGTATGTGCACTAAGGTTGGAGGCCAGGAGTGTAATTAAGGGAGGGAGTATTACCGCTGTATAACAAACATATCTGCACATGGCAAGGCCAATTCCTGCTGGGAGAAGCTGAGATCTAGCTCGACTCAGTATCACTGGCTTTCCAGCCTCTAAAACCCAAATTCAATACTTCTCTGTCAGCAGCCACAACATTTTATAAACTGTAAAACCTCAGGCTTTCAAAATATTTGCATAGAGTTGACTTAACTGGGGCTCTCATATCCCCAGACTCCTTCAGAAATGCTCTGTGCCTTAGGGATCACTTGTTGCTGGAGTACTGAAAAGCTCCAAGGGCTGTTGGCTCTCGCCAGCAGCGATGAGGACTAAACGCAGGTCCTGCTTCACTTTCTAGTCTTACCAAGCCTGCAGGCTGGACTTGGACATGGAGAGGGCAGCAGCAAAGGAGGGATAATAGATGTAGCCCTTCAGGACAGGCATTTCCCTGGGCAGGGAGAGCAGTTCTGGTGGCCCACTGGGTGCCTGCCTACAGGCACAGCAGCAGGAGTCGGGCTGTCGGCAAATGAAGCTGACCAAGACCAAAACACTGAAGTAATATGAGTCAAAGATAAGAGAAAGGTTGATTATGACCTGCTTTTCTGAAACATGCAGGAACAGTGTGGGAGATTTTTCCATCAGTTTCAGAAGAAGATTTACAGCATGAGCCCATCTTTCCCTTTGAATGAGACATAAACTGCCTGAACTGAAATCCATTAATTTTTTTTTCTTAATATCTTATTCTTTTGTTTTAAATAGAGCTCTAGCCTTGCACTTTTGTATTGCTATTTTGTGCGAGTAGATGGGATAAGAAATTATCCCATGGCACATGGGTAGCAGCAATGTTTGTCAAAACATACATAGCAGCTGTGACTTCTCTGCAGTTTTTTCTTTCCTCTGGGCTGTAATTCTAATACATAATTTTACCTGTAGCTGAGGAAATAATATATTTTTCTGCTTCATTAATATTTTCCCTCTTCTACCATGAGGGCTTTAGAAATGATGGAGTGATTTTACAGCAGGGCATTCCCTAATTCACAGGGTACAAATCAAAGTACATATGGAGCTACCTGTCTGTCTAAATCACGTACATTACAAGCACAACTGGTGAATTAATTCCACAGGTGTAAGAGAAACAGACAGAGCTTATACATTACTGCTCTGACCAAAGCCTTGTGTGCTCCTCAGCTTCTGCCTGAGCAAGGACCAGTGGGAGCAGTAAGTCTGTTACAAGGGGTTTGCCCAGCCCCCATAAAATTGCAAAGACTACCCATCTGAATTGCAACAGAGATGATTAAACCAGAAGCAATTCCAGAAAATAACACTCAACCAGCTTTGTGTTTGTCTGCCTGCTGGGCATTACGCTAGCATTTCTGGAGTCCGGGTGTGCCTGTGGCCTTGAGACCAGACAGACAGTTATATCAACAAGTTTCACTTGCTGGTCACTTTGTCTTGCCTAATTGCTCTAAGTTCAGATATTTCAAATTGCAGAAGTTTAAGTGTGCTCTGCAGATAAGAAAAAAAGCCAAGCTCAGACACCCCCGGTGTCCAGGCAAATGTGGTGAACAGGCTATGCTTGTCTGTTTATCCCACATCCTGATACAGATGATGGAGACAGGCAGGAAAACTCCAGCTCTGGAATTAATGCTGTCCTGGAAGCAAAAGCTACATGAGACAGATGCTGGAGGGGATCTTCACACTACCAGACCACTGTCTCATCCTGCCCAGGAGCCTTTCTGTTTGTTCCTCTTACTGGTTGCTGATGTGTTGGAGCATGGTCAGAAAGCACCCTAAATCCAAGTTATGAATGGCAGGCAACAGAGGCAGGGATCGGTGGCATTTCAGGACAGAAGCTTTTGGTATTGAAGACATGCAGCTACGAGCACTTGTGGATTTGCTCTTCAAGCTAGGACAGGTGTCTCTCAGTGCCCACTTGCTAATGTGCTCATAACTGCAGCCTCTGAACACACCAGTAGAAGAAAAGATCTGCCCAGAGATGTCCTTGCAGTCCCTGAGGAATGCCCTCTCTCCTAAAGGGTCTGTAAATCCCTGCTTAGGTATTAAAATGCCATCAGGTACACCACCAAAGCTTTTCATTTATCAGGCAGCCACATCTTCAATATTATAAACTCACATCAAAAAGAAAGTACAAACTGCATATTCTGCCAAGCCCAAAGCCTCATCTGCTTGGCCTGAATTCACATAATTGTGTGGGGTTTGTTAGGAGAGATCTGACTGAGAGTGAAGCGTATGAATGGAGGTCACCAGCCCTTTTCTTAAGTAACACAAATCCGTGGTACTGATGAGTCCTTATTGAAAGAAAATAACCACATTTTTTACATGTTCCTATTGACAGCAGTTCTGCTGACAGTGTGCTGCATGAGGAGGAAGAAAAAGACATCTAACCCAGAAAACAACCTGAGCTATTGGAATAATGCCATTACTATGGACTACTTCAACAGGCATGCTGTTGAGTTACCGAGAGAGATCCAGTCACTGGAGACTTCAGAGGTACCTTGCTTGCAGAACTGGTGTCTAAAACCTGTAATTGAAGCCATGCCGGGAGGAGGGGAGAGGAAGTCATATTAATAAAGCCTTGAAATCCCTGTGCATATTTGGGGAACAGCTTTTTGAGAAGGACTCACTCCTACACATGTATAAGATGGGACAAATATGTCAGCAAAATTGGATTACCATCCTATTCCCAGCCACTGCGGATATGTTCCATATCGCTGTGTAGTGATGAGTGTTAACCACCTCTAGGTGAATTTGTTCCTAGGTTTCTCTTCCTTGTGAGCCCATGGCCAATGTCTAGCCATACCATGACTGCTTAAGGAAGGCCGTTTGGGCTGTGTGGTGACTGACAGTCAATCTATTGTGCATGTCCCACATGGCATCAGAGAAAGGGGGCTGGTGGGAGTTAATAACACAAATTTAATGTATTTATATCTCAGGAGCTGCCTATAACTTCTCAAATACCAGCTCAGGGAGTGAGTGTTCCCAGTATATAAGCAATCAGAGCATCAGTATGTGGGAGTGTGTAATGGTGGTATATGCTCATTAGCCTTTACCAAAGGGATCTGACTGGTTCAGTGGGATTATTCACATATGGACAGATAATGCAGCTGATAGAAATGTATTCCCTGGCCTTAGGGATAGAGAAGGATAATTCAGTTTAGTTCAAAGGTATTTAAAACAGTGGAGAGTTCTGGTTAATGCTAGAGTGATTTTCAGATCATCTAGCTGACTAACCCGTCTGATGAAATTTAAAAAAAAAAAAAAGTTTAGAAAGGAACCTCTGAGATGTGATTAGACAAACGCTCACAGTCACTTCATTAACCCTCATTTGTTGGCAATCATGTTGCTTAGGCTAAGGCAGGACCTGGTCTGTACTTAACCAGAAGCAAATGACAGGCCTATTCACATACAGGATGGTCTCCAATAGCTGTCATCTGAGTTATTTAAACCTGATCAGAACACGACTGAACTGGGGCATGCTTGGGTGGCTTGGAACTGTATATGTGGCTTTCTGAGCTTAAAAAGAAGCTGAAAAAGCATCTTTGAGGAGTCAAGCCTAGCTGAGAGGCAGGAAACTTTCAATGAGTCACAAAAGTGAAAATCCAAGAAATGTGAAAGCTCAAGGTCTGCTAAGGGACTGGAAGTTTGGTGCATCTGACTTCTGGGTCCCCAGAGTGAGGCAGAGTCAGCCTGACTATCAGAGGAGCTCTTCACTAACAGCTCCTCCTGCCTGAAGAAGGGTAAAACCAGCTCACCAAACTTAGGTCTTCAGAGTCAGAGCCCACAAAATTCAAGTGCCTTTGAGAGATGGGGGGGATTGCCCTGTGTGCTAGTGGAGGGCAAGGGGTGTGAAGTACTCAATCTGCTTCTCTTTTTCCGCCAGGATCACCTCTCTGAGCCACGCTCCCCTGCCAACGGTGACTACCGCGACAGCGGGATGGTCCTCGTGAACCCTTTCTGTCAAGAAACTCTATTTGTGGGACATGAACAAGTCTCTGAAATATGACCCCACAGCTTCCCGCATATTGCAATTTCATCTCTACTGTCTCCAAATTATAAATAAATATATATATTATAAATATAACCTTTGTGTAACCCTGAATTACAAGAAATGTTTTCAGCTTTTCTTTTCTTCCTCAGAATTGTCAGACCCTTTTTTATAAGTGTGGTAAAACTTTACAGAACAAACTGTGGCTTTATAAAATAAAGGTATTTCTAAGCAAAACACCTGTCCAATGGACTGTTTGCTTCACTGTCATTTACAAACTGCTGCTAAATATACTTGGTCTGGAAAAATACTGTGTAAGGCTGCTTTTGGTGCAGGCAGCATGTGTTGGGTACAGCATCCTGCATCCTACATGACATTGCTGAGCCTGAACATAAGCATTCCTGCTCAGTGAGTGTCCCTTCTCCTACTGTAAAAGGACTTCAATCACTCATTTTCTTTATGCTGCCAAGTTAGAATACAAACCAGACAGGGCTGGTGCAGTTGCCAGAAGCAGTCCATATGGCTTGTGTGCCAGTCTTCTATCCTTTGCATGACTCCAGTACTCCCCGAGCACTGACTTCAATGAGCCCTTCATTGTTCCCTTTCCAGCTTGAGCTCCAAAACACTTTTACAAGAGCAAGGACAAGAATGACCCTTTTTTCCTGCATAAATATTTTAGCCACACTACATGTTGGATTCATAGTTGCTCCACTTCAGCCCAAAAAGTCTGGAATTATTTCCTGCAGATCAAGCAGCCTCAAAAGAAGGTATATAGAGTGTTCCCTTCAAAGGAACAGAAAATTCCTTCAAATTTATCAGAAATCTTGAAATCTTGTGACTAGGGACTCCCACCAATTGAATTCTATGGCTTTGACCACATTTCCACTTCCCCACTGTTTTATTTACCTTGTCTGCTCAGACTGCTTGTGCCACTGAATCGAGTTTCCTCGTACCTTCTTCTCTCTGAGACATTCCTTCCCCCCTTAAGAAGGAAAGACACGGTGTTTCAGAGCAAAATGGCATTTCTGTCCTACCCAGTTAAGTGCTAGATTGCAGGCTCTAGTAGTGTTGGAGGAATAGTAAAGGTGAATGAAGCTTAAATGATGGATTAAAAATAGGTTATTACAAGGTGAGGCTAATATGGAACATGGAATGACCTTGCCCAAATCGATGCTCTCTCTTTGAGTAACCCAGAACTGTTACCATGGGACCAATTTTCAGTTTTGCCTCTCAAATTGCTTTTTGATATCATTCAGCAAGTGAAATGATCTCCATCCTTTGAAGTCTCATCCTCCTTCTCTCCACCTCTGGCCATGCGTGCTGGTAGATTATTTTCTACCTTAACTCCTTACTTCATCAGGATCAGGCTGTGAGGCAACTGGGAGTTTACCCCCTGCTGCTCAGGTTTATGGCTTGGTTGCATGAAAGGGAAGTTTGAGCAGGACAGGGTTAGTGTAGCATCATTAACCATATGCCGTGTTCCAGGTGAGCCACAGCTGATACCAGAAAAGGGAATTCTAGCAGTGGTACATCTGGTCCAGCTGTTCCCACCTGCAGAGAGTGTCTCAGTGGCTGCTGTTAGTCAGAGCAACATGACAACTTTACTAAATGATGGCTGGAATCAGACCAAGACATGGGTCAGGGGGCCATAGAGGCATACTTGTCCCCCCCTTTCTCCCTGTTCCACATGTGCACTTCAGTTGTGCTGAAGCACAGACCTGAGTGTGGACTATAGGCTTCCTAATATCAGAAAACTGTAGTGTTATAGGGGCTCTCCTGGATATTCGATTTTCTGTTCAGCATCAGACAGTAACGTAGGGCTTCCCTATGAGGTGACTGGGGCAGGCAGGAAGACATGGCTGTGTACAGACATGGATAGGCACTTTGGGAATATATCTTTTCACCGTGGGATAAACACTATGCAATATGATATCTGTGATCCTCATGATCAATTAGTAAATGGCCTCCTGGAACTCACTAGCTGATAGGACAGCAGAAGCTTCCTGACTGTCTTTTCAAGAGCAAAAACAATCCCACAAGGATCTTAATTTCTTTTTCAAGAGGTAGGTAGAAACAGAGAACAAGTTTACAGAGAACTAAATTCAAATTTGGGAAAAAAAGTCCGTATTCTTACGTTTGTTTTCTGTACATGGTATTACTTTTACAAGGCAGATTTTCTAATTTGATACAGAGCACATAAACTGAAAATAATGTGGAAGAAATACTGGAGGATTCTTCTCATTTAGCCAGTGAAGTTTGCTTGGTAATCGAAAGGAAGAATACCTAAACTAGCCAAAAGTATGTGCAAAGCTGAGAGATGCTGTGCTATTCCCAGTCTTCACACAACGTGGAAATGGTGACCTGACTGTAGACAGTCTTGCAATTCTCAAACTTAAACAAGTGAAACAAACTCAGCCAGCAACCCAGCGAGCCAGGATTAGGCACCAGTGGAAGACAGGAATTTCTGATTGTATCCCGTCTCGCCAAAGATTCACCGCTGCCCCTGTAAAAACCTACTCTGCATTAGGGCAATGCCCAACATCAGCACATTACAATCATTCCCACAAAGATGCACACATGGTAATCCTACACTGGAATGGCACCCTGGCTGTGAAGCATCCCTGTGTGTAGGTAGAAAAAGCTAGACGTAACATTGTATTGTCAAGGATCCCACTGTACCATGAACATATATACCTATAAACTATCCACTTGATCATAGCTGCTAAAGAACAGTGACGTAAAAAGAAGAGCAGGGGAAATCTCTCCTGCAGTAAGTCTCTAGGATTGTTCTGTCCTTTTCTTTCGTTTCACAGTCGCCTCACTTTGTCCGTTCAACAAAGGGCCAGTTTCACTTCTTTGACCGCATGTGGTGACAAAGTGCAATTGATTATGTGAGGTTAAACTCACTGAGCAAGGGTAGATGTGAGGGTGCTTCTCCCTAATTAAAATCTGCTGGATTGTCTCAGAGAGCCTCGGTTGTTTGGTAAAGACAAACTGCAGAGAAGTCCAGAAGCTGCAGCAGGGCCGAGGAAGCATTCCTTACTCTGCAGCAGCAAAAGGCTGGCTTGGCTCTGCTCCATTGTGGCCCTATTGGCTCCTCAGAGCTTTGGGGTTTGCTAAGTTTAGGTAATGTCTTGCTGTGGTAGACTCTGTCTGGAGAAAGCACTGGCGTGGGCAGCAAATACATTTGTAATATATATCTTGATACCTGTGGTTATAAGGGTAGGAAATCATCTGGGTGTCAGCGTAGAAAACACTGCTGGTATTTTAACACGTACGTTGTACCGAATCCCTGTCCCGCTGTCCCCGTAAACACTATTGTGCTTTTCATCTGCCACATTTGCAGCAGCAGCAGCAGGGAGATTTCCCCTGAAATGGGATTGCTGACCCAGCAGCCGCCCGGACAATGTGACGGCTGCTCCCAGGCAGCACAAAGCCCCCCTTCCAGAAAGCCGTCGCACAAAGCCGAAATCCCGCGCGAGCCCCAACCTGCTGGGCTCGGCACATCCCTCCCGCCAGTGCGGGGCGAGGCGGCCGGGCTGAGCGGCGGTGCTCGGCAGGCTGGAGCGACAACATGCCCTTGCCGAGGCGCCGGTCGTCCTTCCTGGGGCAGCAGCCCCCTTCCTCCACGGCCGAGAGCGCGGGGCCGCCCGGCCGCCGGGTGAGCGTCGGAGGTGGAGTGAGCCTGTCGAGACCCCCCGGCGTCTACGTGGGCACTGTTCCCACCGGCGGCGTGAGCAGCCTGGGCACCCGAGTGTCCCGTAGAGCCCTGGGCATCAGTAGCGTCTTCCTCCAGGGTCTACGCAGCTCCGCCTCAGCCGTGCCCCTGGCCCCGGGCTTGGATAAGGGTAGGGGTCTCACCTACGAAAGCCTGAATGGCTGCTTGGTGGAGTACATCGAGAAGGTGCGAGCTCTCGAGCAGGTCAACCAGGAGCTGGAGGAGCACATCAGAGTCTACCTGGACAAGAAGGCGGCGACCGTGGGCACCTGGGGAGCGCTGCGGGAGAACTGGGAGGCGATTTACCATCAGGTGAGTGCCGGAGCGCTGTTGGCAGCCGGGGGGGACGCGGGGAGTCATGAGCAACCCTGAGCGGCGAGGGTTGATGCTGCTGATGAATGTCGCCTGATTTCAAGGCGCGGTGCCATAGACAGAGGGTTTTAAATCTATCTTCATGATAATTAGCATTATCATTTCACAGTGTGTTGTGGAAAATGCCTATTAAGCGGGAGAATTGCCTCAGGCATCCTGCACATGGGAGCGATTGAAATGCACCCCAAGGCGCCATAGTCTGGGCTGATTAGAATGGGTGGGGGTTTTTTCCTTATTTTTTTTTAATCTGTGGTTATTACACTGAGTATCAAAATTATTAAAAGAAAACTGCCAGGACTGAATTAGGTTATCCCTCAACACGATATCATTACAAGCACTTTTTTTTTTTTATTAGCAATTCAGATTTTTACTTTATTGCCTTGTTTGCTTAATCATATTTTCAAAAGCCCTGTTTATTTAAAAATAATAATTACATGGCTACAGATGAGTGACTCCTTTCCTTCCCTTTCTCATCACCCCACCATCCCTGACTCCCACCTTTTCCATATGGCACAAATGTTTATTGTGCAAAGTGGTCTCTCTGTTGACCTCATGGACAAGAAATGGTTCCTTTTGCTGACCAGTAAAACCAGTAAGACTTTGCAGACCGATGTCCTGCTTGCAGTGAACACAGAACTCTGTCCGCTGAGGTCTCTCTCGGTGCACCATGCAAGTGCTGGCTCCTCAAGTCCCAGCCAGTTGGAGCAGATGGGACTCTGAAGAACTGGTGTCTGGCACCTTGCACACATCTTCCCAGCATCACTTGTGCAGGCGCAGCAAATGCAATCAGTGGGTCTTCAGAAAGCCTGAAAGCCAACTTTAAGTTCCCCAAGGAAATTGTGTGTTTTACCTTGGGGCTGTCCAGTTTTACTTTGCATTATTAGGGCAAGTCTTCCTGCAGGACGCTACAAATGTCATTGGAACGTGGGGGCATAAGATCGTGTCAGAAACACCCAGTTAAGCACCAACTTTTAAAGTTGCTACCTTTTTGTATATGTAAAACACACAGTTGCTTGCTGAAAAGACTAGCTGCTGAGGTGCTCTGAATCTGGGGCGCTTACGAAAAGCCATCCCCTCAAAACTATTATTTCAGAGAGGCAGATGGGAACTTTGATGATGAACAGGGAGTTAATGCTTTGCAGCCGCCATCCCATGTTTTCCAGACAAGTGTCCCATTTTGCAGTTGTAGACCTCACCAGTAAAACCTACCAGGGCTTATGGTTAAGACCAAAAATGTAGGATGGTCAGTACCTGAAGAAGGACTATTTGATTTTTCTTTATATAAAACCCCAACATTGCAGTGCAGATAAACTTGCTCGTGTAATAATTTTTCATCCAAATTGCCTTCCTTACAACCTTTTTTTATAGTCATCCTTACACCTTGCCTCTACCTTTCTTTTTTACAAGTAAGTAAGAGCATCTCATGATGAAATATGGCTTGAATATTGGGCTCTTTCTATAGAAAAATCAGAAAAACAAAGCTATATAGCAATAGCTTATTATTGTGAGTAACACAGAAAACAAGAGAAAAAGATCAGCATAATCCATATCTATTTAACCATCAAAACACGTTAGAGAGCACATAAAGTTTTCCCAATTACTTCAGAGACATCACTTAGTGGCTTTTGTCTTTCCCAAATAAGATCCAAGCTGTTATGTACAATACTGATTAATAGATTCCTTCACTTTTTTTCCTAAGCATCTAACCAAATCTCAAAGTAGGACCTCATCCAGCCCAAACACCAATTAACTCATTCATCCTGGGGCTAATTGGAAAAATTATGACAGCATCAACATCAAAACTGTCACATTTATTAAAATAATGTCAAAATCAGCTGCTGCAGAAACAGCTGAAACCAAGTCAGAACCCTCCTGCCATGACACGTCCCAGTTAAAAAAGCAAAAGGTGTTCAGGAGCAACACGTAGCAGAAATGAGATGCTTGGCAGATACATTTCTGGATGTAATTTTTGTAAATATATTTAGATTTTCTGTAGATGTCCACATCCATCTTAATTTCTTTAAGAGTGACATGTCCTGTTCTCAGCTTCCTGTAAAATCTGAGCTTTTGCTTTGATTCCTGGCCAGCCCCATGCATTCAGCTGGAGGGATGCCTGGCAGCCATAAAAACCCCTTGGTGCCATTCACATGAAGCAGCTGTGAAAGTTTTGGGGTGGAAAGCCACTTGACCAGCCACCTGGTTTAACCCAAGCACTCATAATAGGAACAGTTTTTGAAAAAGAAGCAGCAAAGAAAAATATGCAACTGGGGGGGGGAGGGCGGGGAGTCTAGACAGGAGCCTCTTCCTCTTGCCGTGCTAGAGAGAAGACAAGGATACGGCCACATAGGACTCTCCTGGCTCCAAAATCAGAAATGTGACAGGCCCATCTCTACAGTAGTGCAGAAGAGGTCTCAGTGGACCCAAGGTCCCATTTCCCTCCCAACCTTTCTGAGATGTGCTCCAGCATCCCAAATTTTGGGTAGTTATCTTCCCAGCAATAACAACTGGATGCCAGCATATCTCCCAAACACAGATCTAAGGGAAAAAAAATGTGTCAATGAGTGTCTCAGACGGCATGTGTCCTCAGGGGAAAAAACATTTGTGTTTCCTTGCAATTGTCAGAGCTATGGCTGCAGCAGGGGATCACTAGTGGGAGTTGAATGATGGGAAGCCACTATCCAGCTCTCAGCATTAATTATCTGCCTGGGCAGCTGGCTTTTAGCGGAGCAGGTGGACACACACTAATTGGGAGGATTTTTGCAGAAAAAAAGAGGGAAATGAGAAATCCTTGCCAAGAGAAATTCATGTGACAGAAGTAAAATTTCATGACAGAAATACAAATCCATGACAGAAACACAGATTTTACCCAGTGCATACTCTTCTCCTCCAGGCTTCATCCTGGTCTTCTTGTGGAAATTATTATCTCTACTCAAATGTGTCTCTTCTGCAGATAGGAGGTTCTTTGCAATGGCAGTTTCTTCTCATGGAACATGGGAAAAGTGGATGTTTGAAACAATCCCAGGGTGTTTACAAAGCGAAGAGAGTAGCTCA
Source organism: Manacus candei (assembly GCF_025592945.1). Taxonomy (NCBI): domain Eukaryota; kingdom Metazoa; phylum Chordata; class Aves; order Passeriformes; family Pipridae; genus Manacus; species Manacus candei. Next base: position 2,643,310 of record NW_026138074.1, on the reverse strand, counting down.
GCTTCCGTGACTGTTCAATTACATCTGTATGGGAGACACAGAGATTTATTTTGTCTATGAGATGGCACATAGCACAGTTCAGATCACAGGAGTAAACACAAAGGCAGAAGGAATCAATGTCCTGGACCAATTTTATCACTGCTGTGACTGATCATGACATCCTGTGCATGGCTGAGAGCATTTGAAAGACTTCCAGAGCTTTTCCATAGAGCTACTTTTATTTGCACTTGGCCTTGCTATAAGCGTTTACTTGGTGTTAATATTAAGCCTGGAGAATATGCAGGTCTAACAGCCTGAGGAATTGCCACATTTGGACTTGCACCCAATAATTTATTTCTTGTGGGGCCAGGAGAGCCGCTGAGTGTTACTTGTAACACGCTCGAACACAACACAGTGCGTGATCAGTGTCTGTAAATGGGTGAAATAGCACTCTGCTACTCATCTAAGGGTACAACAAACTCCCACAAAATGGCACAAAGCTTGATCAGCTGCTGTACAGAGCATGGCAAGAAATTAGTTTTAATTATGTTCTCTCAGCAACCTCCAACAGTGGAAACTTGGGCTGCCTTCTCATGCAGCTGCAAAGGGGGTGTGAGATTTTCTCCTCATGCTCGGACAACGTTACAGTTTTACAGATCATTTCTTTAGGAGGTATCTCCTGCTTTGAGAACCAGACATTCTTTGATGGAGTCCTGTGTACTTACAAAATATCCAATGTATAAATGAAGTCAAGTTTCCCCGGATGCAGCAGGAGTCAGCAAAGGACCCAACAATCTTTCAGGCTCTCTCCTGGTATTACCTTTCCCAGGGCAATGCAAGAAATGCTGCTCTTGCTGCCTTTGAGGTTTGTTTCTTCCTTCAGGCTCTGAGAAAGGGTTTGACATGGAAAGCATGACCAAAAGCATTATGAGTTTACTGCTTGGCAGTGAGCTGCATGCTTTTAGCCTGATTTTAGCCGTGAATTAAAATGTGTTGAAGGCAATGGTCTGATATCAACTATTTCCTTGTGCGTGTGGAAGGAAAGACTAGAGTGGTATCTTCTGATCTTTCTCTGTGGAGGCATCATTTGCTTTAACTGGAGTGAAGTTAAAAGCCAGAGAAGTTTCCATTACATGAATAATTAAGCCATGAGATTCATTATCACAGGCCACACCTGAGGCCAAGAATTTAGCAGCAGTCAGAAAGGATTTAGGCATTTTTAAGAATAGCAAAACTATACAAAACTGTAGATAAAGCACAGCTAAGAATTTGAAAAGTGTAGTAAATCTTGCAATGCCAAATTTGGCCAGATCTCTGTTAAAAATCAAAAGTTGCCAGTCACCAGGGATGAGGAATAAATTCTCCCCCGTGTCTGTATCACATCACACTTTATCAAGTCCGGAGTCTGCACACTTCCTTGAAGGAGCTGGTTTTCCTTGATGCCGATTGTAACCCAGCAAATGGGCCAGTATGTTGATGCAGATTTTCATGAAATTTTTTCCTAAAAATTAACATTGCATTTTCATGTCCATAAAATCACAGTGAAATCAAAGGAAATTGTTGCTCCTTTGTAGTTAAGATGTTTAACAGCACAAATATTCACTGTTAATTCAAGAGCTGAAAAAAATTGTGATCACAAGGTGTATGTGCATCACAGATCTGAGTGTTGAAAGACAACATGTGACTAAAAGGAGTTATTATTAGTAATAATATTTGCATTTTTTAACACTTCCCATTTTGGCTCTATAAATGCCACATGAGCATTGCAGTGACTCCCAGAAGCCCTGTGAGGCAGGACAGTATTGCCTTCTGCTTTACAAGCAGAGGAGGCAACATCTGAGTGTTTGCAGCATTGCAAGCCCTCTCATTTCTAATGGACACAAAGAAGGGTGTTTCCTAAACTACTGCTTCATATATTTTAGTACATGTGTCAACAAAGTGGCTATAAATCTGTCTCACTAATGCTGCATACTTGCATCCAGCTGTTGATTATTATGACAATTTAATCAAACAAAAGAGCCACTAGATGGAAGTCTTACATCTCTTCTTCTGAAGCCTAGGAAAGGGCTTTCACAGCTCATGCAAATCAGGGAGAATTTTTCAGGAAACCTGCTTTCTACATAGAAACTACTGTGTCATTATTTATCCTTCAACTTCACTGTCGGATTTAAAGGGTTACAGGTGATTTCCAGGATGGCTGAAAGGCTGATGCCTGCTGGCTCCCACTGCAACACTAATTCCTGAAGACTTCCAAGCATTAGTTTGGGTTTTTTTTAGTACCATTTCTACTTACATGGCAGAATTCAGGGTCTTGTGCAGTTTTGGAAATCCTTGGACTTTCTCACTAAGTATTTGGCATGAGCTACTGGTTTATGAAGAGGAGAATCAGGGTATCGACCATCATCAAAATATGCATCAAGAATATGGTACTGGGGTTCTGATAAAGATATCCACTGTGGGGCAGGTAAGAAATCACCTCAAATGCCTCCATAAACCCACCAAATCACTACTGGAAAGCACTTTTAAAAACCAGTCTGTCTCCATATAGAGGCAGAAATCCAGGCAGCAGCAATTCACCAGCTATCCCCTGCTTTTGCTTTCGTTGCAGTCCCAAAGATATTTTACACTGGATTCAGGCTCTAAACTTAGCCATTAACGTGCCTCTGAGTGGCACTTTGCAGCTCACAGGATTTAATATTACTTTTGCTCACAGGATGTTCCCAATTCCCTCAAAGACATTCATTTTCATCAGACTTTAGGTCAGATGTTGTAACCGCATGGGATCCCTGCCGGAGGCAAATGGGTTTGTTTCAACAGCGTAAGGCAAATCACAAGGCAGCATTTCTGCTCCTTGATTTGAGTCAGGAAGAAAAATGAAAGCTTCTGTGAAGATCCACATATGTATGAGTTGGCAGGAAGACAAAATTACTTCTGTAGGAAAAAAGAAAAGGAAAAAAAAAGAAGAAAAATAACCAAAATTTTAGAGCTTGTATCAAAGAAGTGCCTCTACCCCTGTGCTGCTGCCATGTAAAAACTAAATACTAAATGTCATTTCTCCATCTTTCAGGAGAAACTCAGGTGTCCTGGTACAAGGGAACCTGAGGACAGCAGAGTAGTATGTCCCCAGAGTCTCAGCCCTGTTCAGCTGCTCTGAAATGCCACAGACAGACAACCCAGGGTTTGGGGAATTAGGCTAGTGCTGGTAATGTGGGGTTGCACAAAGTCAGGGAGAAGGAAATAAGGGATTGAACAACAAAGAAGTGACAGTTCCGTGTGCAAGTGAGCATATAAAAGTCTTCTGTACTCATGGGCTGCACAGCAGGGTGGCTGGATAGTTGAAGGAACAGGTTATATTCCTCCACATGTCTCCTTATCAGGTGCCTTCACGTATTTCATATTTGTTTGTCCAAACATCTATAAGACATTTGGAGCAGTAAGCCACTCTTCATACTGGTAAATGTTAACTACCACCTAGAAATGCTTCAGCCTTGCATGCCCACCTCCACCCCATCACCAACAGCCAGACAAAGAGCAGGTAGGAACATACTAAGGCAACAATCCCACTAGTGGTACTTCAGATAACTTGTCTGGATGCAGCCTTGAGGTTTCCTCATTGCATGGTCTGTTTCACCTCGGAGGAGCAGAATGCTTTGGGTGGTTCACAATCTTATTTAGTTGCAGACTTAGTTATTTGAAGAAAGATTTTTCTGCTTCAAGAACTCTCCTTGCCAGCTTAAAAATCTGCGCTTGTTCTGGGGATGATTTAGTTTCAACTGCAAATTTTCATGGGTGTCTACTGAAAAAGGCCAAAGAAATGTTCAGTACTGAATTCAGCATGTCTTTGGTCACCTCTATAGCTCAGTGCACGTGTGACTCCAGGGCAGGCAGTGGTCCTTTTTACCTTTTTATCATTTTATGTAACCTTCTTGAATCACAACAAGCTGCTAAGTCACAAGTCTTTCAGGTTTGCTTACCCCTTCAGTGCCTCTTGGACATTAGAGATACACCCCAGAGCCGTAGCAATGATACCACAATCTTATTTGACCAATCTTTTCAATCAGTGTAATAATCTTTGAAGACTGCCTGCTTCTCAGGTCTCATATCTATCGCAAGAGCCTACAGGATCCCATCAGAGAAGAAAAACGACGCTCTGGGAGCTGAGGAGGGCTCGCAGGCGGCATGAGCAACAAGTATTCCGTGGCTCACTGAAGAGGATGACCCTGAAGAGGACTGCTGACATGGGAAGTAGAATAGGAACTGCATAAGTCTACTTAATCTGTATCTAGAAAGTATAAATGGGACTTAAATGATGAACCTACCTTGCGCACAGCAATGAATTTTGCCCCTTGCAAACTGGTGATGATCAGAATAAATGTGTTTCTACAAGAAGATGCTTAGGAGGAATGAACAGTTTGATGACAAATTACAGCCTATTGCAAAGAATTTATATGTACAAAACTAATTGACTAAATTATCTGGAATGAGCCACTTGAACAGCCCTAGGATAAAGGATTATTTTCAGAATCAAAGCTGTACATCTGCTTAAGATACATGAACAGTGCACATAGAGCATGTGCTGAAGCTCTTCATTGCTTGAGCTCTGTTGTCTCTTTCTTCTAGGTGGGTGAAGCAGTCCTTGAAAATGCCCGTCTTATGCTGCACACCGAGAATATTCAAGCCTGTGCTGAAGATTTTAAAGACAGGTAGTCCTGTGGTGGCACCTAGCTGGCCACTTTCTTTGAAACTTTGCCTTGGCTAATGCTTACTTCTTAGGGGAGTAATGCTTAGTTTGTAGAATGGGTTTGTTTTTTAAGTTGCATATTCAACCCCATGATTTGGGAGGGGTTTTGCAACAGGAAAATTATTGTAATGCTAGCATTATTTTTGAAGATTTTGAAGGTTCATAGTAACAAAAATGTGCACAAGCAATATTACTTAAGCTATTCTTTGATATGCAGGTATTGGTCTCTCACTGAGAAGTCAGTATTCATTTAATATTGGGTTGACATTTTATAAAGGCAGACTTCCATGTGCTTCTTATTTGTAATTTTCAGTAGCACACAAGTGGTTTTGGAAGCAACAATCATTCTGCTACAGCAGCTGAAAAGCAAAAGCTGAACTACCACAAACGTCAGTGTGGAAATGTTAGATAAGAAAACAGAAACAGGCTGCACTGACTTTCCTTGTTTTTAGTGAGAAAAATAAGTAGTAAAAGAAGATTTGAAATACTGGCAAACTACTTTTTTAATGTCTTTCTGTTTGAAAGGCCTAATATTCATGTACATGAGTGCATGAAACTCCTTTCATTTTACTCAGGAGACAAGATCCTTCTAGCTTTTACTCGTAATGGACTCGTTCATTTACATACAGCTTATTGCAAGATCTGACACAAAAATTGTATTTCAAATGATTTGATTTTTATTTCCTATGATTCTGATCATCCCTTAAACCTCTGTTTCTCTCTGTGGTATTGTTTTATTTAATCATATAAAAAATGTGTTTATCATTCTTAGGTTTGCCTTTTATTTCAGAAAGGTGCAACTCTGAGATACTCATTTTATGGCTTTATGTCCAGCAAATACTTTTAAAAAATGTCAGCTGACTTGGGCAAGCAGTCTACATAAAAAAACCAATGTCAAATCAATCCACTGCATAAGTAAAAGCTCCTGATTCTCACTGGGATCAGTGCCACTTTCCTAAGCTGTTGAACTCCCAGCAATGAAGGTAGCTCTCAAGGGGCAAAATGTTTATGAAGCTGTTTCCCATCAGCTGCCAGCCCTCCTGTCTAACCTTCCTGGCCACCAGATCCCCAGGTTGGACAGGTTTGGCACAAAAGGTTCACACCCAAGGAGATTCACAATGCAATGCATATTTTTAATGGAAAGCTAAAACAAAAGGTTACAAACAAGACCAATACAGGAAGCCATGCTGTGGAATAGCAACTGCCTGCCAAAATTTCACTTCCATTACAACCATGGTTTGGAAATGAGCCATTTGTTCAAACAGCAATTCTAGTTGACAAACCAATCACTGAAATTTCCTGTTTATTTTGATACTACTGGGATTTGGTCTGAAGGATGGGCCAGGACCCTGGAACAAAGACCAGACTTCCATTACCGTGTCCATTAGTAAAAGTAATGTTTGATGTGCGTGCGTTTTCTTTAAGCATTTCTCTGAAAAATTTTTATGTAGACAAATGAGTAGTTATTCTCATTTTACAGTCAAGCAAACTGAGAAAAGGCCACCCACAGTCATACTGTATATAAATACCAGATATAGCAAGAGACCACGTACCTCTCTGTGCTTATTCTGGAACCCGACCAGGCTGATAACCACCATAGTGCAGACTGCTAACTTGGCCTGTTTTCTTACACTCTGATTTAATGACAGGGTACTTCAGGCAGTTAAATTAAAGTATAGAGAGACAAGGTGAGAGGAAAGTATATTGTCTGTGTTTCTGTGCCTCTGTCTGGGACACACGAGCTAATTAGCACAAACGGTGTCATTCAAAAAGAAAAAAAAGGCAGGGTTTTTTTGCTTAGCTGTGCTTTGTTAAGGTTTGGCTTTTTTTTCTCTGCAGGTATGAAAATGAGCAGCCATTCAGAAAGGCAGTGGAAGATGAAATTAATTCCCTATATAAAGTGATTGATGATGCCAATTTAACTAAAATGGACCTGGAGAGTCAGATAGAGAGCATGAAGGAAGAACTAACTTTGCTGTCAAAGACTCATGAAGAAGTAAGTCCAGACCTGGGACACTGCAAAGCCAGTGTATGCCTGTTTCATCTGGTTGGTATCATACATCTAGTGCAAAGCAAACATTAAACACTCTGCCTGCTATGTCTGGGTGGGGGGATTTTCCTGAAACCTACTCTTATTTCTTTCCTCCCTGTTAACTTAAAGCACTAACCCCTGAGGCATGATCAAATTACTTACATTTAAGTTTTAACTCTTTCTCGTTTGATAAATACTACATGGAAATGATGTCATCACTTCATTTCATGTCAGACATGAAGGTCTTGGGGTTGCACAGTCACATATGTGGACATCTCAACACCGAGATCCAATGTAAGGAGCAAATGCGTGTGCTCTGGTCCTGTTGCACTAATGCTGAGCATTAACTAGATTCTTCTGAAAATACCCTGCTTGGCTTAGCAAGCTGCTCAGTTCCCAAGCTGAGTTTATCCTGAGCAGCACAACACTGAAGCAAGTCACAGGGACAGTGGCACAAAGGAGGGGTTTAGGTCACTTCAAAGAATCACCATCAAAGGTGTTAGCGAAAGCAGGTTTGATGAGTTGTGAAAGCACAACTTAAGTTTGGTGGCAAGGTTCACCCTATTCATCCCACATAGATGAAGCTCACAAAGGAAAATCAGATTAGAATCAATCTAGGATGGTTTACATAGAGACTGGGGATGCAAAGGGTAAAAGTGCTAAAGGGTAAGGGCTCAAAAGGGTTAGGGGAGGCCCTCCCATTGAGTCACGAGGTTCAGAGCAGACCCCCTTGCTTTCTAAACTCCTCATGGAGACTAGGTGCAGCTGAGTCCAAACTTAACCTCAGACTTGGTCAACAGTTTATAGTTCAAGGGTTTGTCAGCACCTGATCATTGACTAATTTAACGTTTACAAAATGATCCAATAGGATTTCCTATTCAATATGTATATATACTTTGCTATAGGATATTTAAATCAATTCATACACACATACACAGACACAAAGAATATGTAAAAAGTACCTTTTAAAAATTTCATCTCAAGTTCAGTGAAATACTCATTCAGATGCTTTTGCATCTCTCAGCAGGTGAGGGTTGAACCTTGAGGAGTAGCAAGGGTATCAGCCTGGGCCCCATGATCAGCTTTTGGCAATGGTCCTCTGAGTATTGCAAACTTGGAAGCTCCCAAGCTCTGAGAGGTCCCACTTGGAGGGAGATTGCTGCTCACAGCCCACTGCAGTCCAGGAGAGCTCAAAGGGCCTCACTCAGAACCACCGTTTATAGGGTCAGAAGATGATTGGCTCTAGTCATCTGTCAATCTCCATCCTGGTTGTCATCCAAGATGATAATTATTGGAATTTTCCTCAGAAGTCTGGTAGCAATAATATTGTTCCACTTGGACTATGATTCAGGCAAATAATATTCCAAGGCTAACTGAGCATAACTGACTATCTGTTAGGCGAGAGAAGTTTGTTAGGCAACAGGGAACAGACAGTGTTTCTGATTAGCTCAAGGGGAGCTTAACAGCCCAAGAGCCACTGATTGATCAAGGTTGAGGCCTAATGAGAATTCCTGAGATCATAGAGCAGCCCAAGGGGGTGAGAGGAATGCACCACTATAGAGAGGCAGCAAGGCAAAAATTTGAAAAAGAAACCCTCCAGTGCACTAAATCATTAATGTAGAGACACCTTCTGGGACAAAATTTAATTACTCTCTCTGTTTGCGGCACCAAAAGAGCTCTTCCTCAAGCTTCTCTGAAGATACCATTCAATTGTCCAGTTCACTTTGTTTTATGTCTGTTATTTTTGTTCAAGGATGTGAAGGTATTATACAAACAGCTTGCTGGATCTCAGCTCGAAGAACTTGATGTTCCCATGGGAAGTGGCCTGGATGACATTCTGGAAAAAATCAGAATCCACTGGGAGAGAGACATTGAAAAGAATCGTGCTGAGACAGGTGCCCTTCTCCGTACCAAGGTCAGCACTCTGTAACCCTCTCCAACATCACAGGATTTGAAGCAAACGCAAAATCTCTCTAATACTCTGCAGTATCTTTGAGGTTTGGGTGTTTGGGTTTTTTCTTATTACAAAAAAGACATTAGAAATCTAAAAGATTTTGGTCCAAGTCCGTGAGAAAATACACTCATAAACATCAGGGGCTTTTGTGGGATTCACTGAGTTAAGCAGTGGTGGAAGTGGCCCTGTTCATATTGCAGGTGCCTGTGGGAGCCTTTTAAGGGCTCTGGAGTGTTGGCTAAGAAAAAAACCTTAATCGGTTGATACCTTCTTTGTAGGATATGTCACAGTCATTACCCTTCTTACTAGGACTGTTCCTCCACTGAATAATTTACAAGTGTCTATAAATCAAGAGAGGCAAAACACATTGCTCTACACTACAGACTCCTTATGGGTTTCTCCTTGATATTGTTTCCTTTGGCAGCAGTGGGAAAACCAGATATTAACTTAGAAATGAAAAGGGATAATGATAATAGCCATTCCCTTTAAAAGTTCTCTCTCCTGAAGCTGAGTCTGAAATATCCTTTTAATGCAGCTTTTTCTGTCATGAAGTGTCACTTCTTTTCCAAAGTACCTGGCTGAAGTCAGTATTTTTGCAGAACTGAAACATTAAGTTCAGTGGATGATCTTATATGATAGAAGCCATATCATTCTGAGTTGGCTCTTACAGCAGAGCATGAAAGAGCTAATCATAACTACAGCAGTGCTATAGAAATACTTAGCAAGAATATTTCCCCCCTGTTCCAAGGTAAAGAGTTGCCATGAGAGGCATAGAGGCTATTGAAATAGCAAGAAAAAAAAGAACAAAACCAAGAAATATGTTTGCAGAGATATATGCGAGCTCTGAGTTCATTTTCAAAATAAAGAAGAAAAATCTGTTCCTGACCCACTGACAGGTTTCAGCAAAATGAGCATCACTCTGATGGCACCAAATTCTTCAGTGTTCTCACTTCCCTGTCCTGTTTGTTTCTCCTCCTTCTCCTTCTGTGCAAACACACCCTTACAACTTCTTATTTCTTTCATGCCTTCAATATCTGATCTTTCAGCTGCTCAGAGATACCATTTGGGGAGAAAATTGCCAGCTCATAGTGGACTGCTCTATCCTGTCTTTGGTACCCAACTCATCCCTACTTGGCCATCTCACTCTAAGCTCTTACTAGTTTCAGTTGTTCCTGATTTTGTTTGGGTTTTTTTTGAGTGAGAGGAAGAAGCAGAATATCACAGATTTCTGGAAAGATCTGTTCTTGTTCTGCACAGGTTCTGGTATGACATTGTAGGGGCTTTTGACCCCAAATATAACTCCCATTAAATCCAGATGATGCAGTTTTGTATCTCATACAGATACAGATCTGTTCAGATTGTTACTATTTGTACAGATAACAAGAGTTTAGCTTTTATCAACTAAGCTTCTGGACTAGTATCATCTTTTGTGGCTAAGTTGTACCATTTGGTTATCCACATTCTGAAAAAAATTGCCCTTACTCTTTTGTAACATCAGAAGAGGGAAAGCAGTTCCCTCCACTTCTTTGCTCTTCATTACCATTTTTTTCAATGTGTCTCTGTGAGGGTTTCCTTGGTCCCTAATATTTTAATTTCTATCTTCTGCACCTACTCCCTGGTGTAGCTGTGACCAGGTCACAAGGTGTTTCAAATGATACCCTAATACTGACATGAGGGCAGTATTTTTGTTATTTTCTGACTTGTTTCCTTGCCTTATTTGCTTTGCCTTGTGACTAGACTTGCAGTCTTGGCTAGATTTTTCAAGGGTATTCAGGCACTAAAACACATCAATTTAAATTCATACTGAACAGGTTTTCACATCGGACTTGATGAGTTAGTAACCTCAAAACTCCAGTCTGTTGGTTTCAACTGTGCACTTTTTTGTCCACAACGCTCAAAGCTTTTCCCTGAATTGACACAAGTGATTTAAACCCTTGTAAGACATGCATGCTATTTAATATTTTTCCCTGGAAAATGCTTTACTTGATGATGCACTATTCCTTCATGTAGTCTGATTCCACACGTCCACTACTGCTCATTGCTAATCGGTATTGTTTTCTGCCATCCATAAATCCTTCTACTTCATTATTGATTCCCAAGGCAGTAAACCTTAACGCATCAAGCTGTTAAGGTTCTGTCTTAATGGAAGTAGACCTTAATCCTCCTCTTCACGTGCTGTCTCTTGACCAGCTATTGATCCATGGAAATGTTCTGCCCTGAGCACATGATTACACAGCTTTTTCTGTTGTCTCTTACACTAGATCTCATAAAAGGTTTTGAAAAATCTTGTGAATTATGTCAGTTGTTTCTCCCTTCTTTGCTACTTTGCTAAAATGTTCCCAGAACTCTCAAGAGCTTATCAAAGTAACTTTACTTCTTTAGATATCATGCTGATCAGACCCTGCATGTTGGTTTTCTATCCCTAATCATCCTAATCATTATCTTGACTCCATGAAAAACAGACTAATGAGGGATTCTGCGCTCACACACAAAGCCTGGCTCAGAACTTTACAGATGTGCTTGAAATCCACAGATTCCTAGGAAACTCAAGCAGCAACATGATAAAAATTTAGGATGAAGATTTCATCCTCTCCCTCCATTAATCCAGTTGTTTGTGGTCACCACAATTTGGTATAGCCTTTCCCTTATGGAGCATGTCAGGAATAGGAAGAGTCCCCAGAAAACAGGAATTACCTAGTGGAGAGGGCACAAAGGTTACTTCTGCACTTCTCTACAGAAGGAACCCCAAAGCTGAGGCCAAGTGCCCAGCGCCACCACACACATGGACTCTTGGGGCTGGTAATCCTGTAAGAAGAATGGGGAAACCCTGTGTGTCCCAAAAGCTTTAGAGTGCATTCAGTGTGTGCTTACTTGCTCTGTCATCCTTGGTATTTAGAGTCTGATGTGGCCACCTCCATCTACTCCATCTGCCTGTTCTATCATTCACACCACTAATGTCAGGTAGCTGTGAGAGCTTAGGATAAGTCCTGGAGGTGTTTCAGTGTCACCTGTTTTAAAGACAAGCTGGATTTATAGGTAGCATTTGGGCCACCAGCAAGAGTAATGTGAGAAAGACACCAGGTTTCAGGTAATTTGTGTAGGCTATAAATATAGATGCAAAGGCACCTTCCCTTCCTTGTGTATCTCGTTAAAAAGAGGCATTTGTAGTCCTCATACCATAATAACTTGCAGACTACACTCTCAACACAATTTAGGAGACACAATTTACTCCAGAGTGGCAGGTCCATGATCACTCGGCTGGGTTCACTAGCACTAGTGAGGTGGAATTATGTCTTTCTGAAGCACAAGTCCCTACAGAGTATTTCTAGAAAATACTCTGTATAATTTGCTGGAAAGGACAGGTTTGGTGTTTGAAATGAAATTCAGCCCTACACAACACAGGTTCCTAAATCCAAAGTTCTGTTTGAGACTTAACTGGTACTTAAATTACCTTTTGCAACTGAGACTATTTCATTCATGATGTCCAAGGTGTGGGGTTCACACGATGGTACAAAGAGAATTACAAAAATTATTTCTGGTGCATCGTCCTAGATTTTTAAAAATTTGATCTTACTTTTAAAATAAAAGAATGAATAATCAGAAAAGAAGAACAAGGTCAAGATGAATTTTTAGAGTGGAATGGAAATATTTTGCATAGTTTAATTTTAGCATCAACCACAAGAAATGTAGGTATTTGCTAGAAAGCCCAGAGCACTGGATTGAAAAGCCTTGATCTCAGCCCTTATTAAAAAGTATAGACATTTTATTTTTACTAAGGTACTTTTTCCTTCGCCTATTTTCAAGGTACCTGAACCAAACACATATAAAACCCCAAAGCCACAAGAGTATGAAATTGCATAATGACTTAATTCAATTAACAGAAATTATTTTTCTGACCTCTGTGATATGACTTGCTGACTCATAGAATCTTATGTGAAAAATTGAGGTTTGAATCCTTCTGGAAACCAATAGACTAAGTGAAAACACTTAATTTAAAAAAAAAAATATTATACTATAGCTACAAAATGAACAATTACAGCAACATTTTCTTTTTATAGGTAATTTTAAATGTACTAGTATGAATTCTGAACAGCTGTTGTTGACATGGATAAAATATATGTGCTGTAAAATGCATAAGCCATTTTTAGGATAATTTTGACAGTAGGAAGTATCCAGAATTGTTTAACCGAGGGATTTAATATACAGTAATCAAACTTAAGGTCAGAATTGCCACAAACTGTGAAAGCATTAACTGTCAGTTTGGTGTGTAAGGAAGCTAGAACATAATTTGAGTGGGCTGTGATGACAGTCACCGTCTTTTACTGGCAGGCGGCTGAAACGACGGCTGCCGTGCGAACCCAGGAGGAAGAGCTGGTGGAGGGCCTCAGAACCGAGTTCCATGAAACCGCCTGCAAAATACAGAGCTTGCAAGCAGAAACCGAATCTTTGAGAACCTTGGTAAGCAGTGTTGGGCTTTCAGTGGGTATATTCGGTGAGATTTCAACACGCATTCTGAGGAGAACATTCCCATCTTGGGATGCAGAGTTAAGACTGAGTCCCATTTTCCAGTGGATACTGCTTCCAGAGATGCCAGACATTTCTGGGCTCTTCTTGATTGACACAGTGCACTAAGTGTCCCACATTTGACAACCAGGCTCCAAATTTCAATCCTCAATGTCTTCACACTGAATAATAATTTCACTGAGATTGCCGGGTGGGTAGTACTTGACAATGTGAGGAATATCTGCACCTTGTAAAAGTAGTTCAGCTTTTATAATGATAATATCTAATATCAAAGTATCTAAAGAGAGGAATTCTCAAAACATTACATCTCCACTTAAACACAGTCAATAGAGATATTGGCCAAACCTGAATAAAAATCACTGTGAAGCATATGAAAACTGACTGATTTATCTTCTGCTGTCCTGCCCTTACAGAAGAGGGGTCTGGAGAACTCTTTATATGACGCCAAGCACTGGCATGACATCGAACTACAGAACCTAGGCTCTGTCATTTCCAAGCTGGAGGCAGAGATGGGAGAAATCAAAGTAGAAACGGAGCAGCAGCAGCGGGACCGTGAAAATCTGCTGACCAGCAAACAACAGCTGGAGAAAGACATTGCTGCATATCACTGCCTTCTGGATGGAGAGCAAAGCAGGTACTTTTCCTTAAAAGCAAGTGTGCCACAGGGATGGAGAACATGTGCTCCCTGGGAAGGGGTTGTGTGGCTGCTGGAAGCCACACAATGGTTCTCTTATTCATGAGACTGGGCAGTAGATGGTGAGGTTTGGAGAAGCTGCAAAAAGGAAAGAATCCCATCAAACAGAGATTCCTAATGTGTTGGAGAAGGATGGTTTCCAGCACTAACACAAAGGGACATAGTTTGGGAACGTGCCGTGAGTTTCACTTCTCTGACGATTTAAGATGTGATAGTAAAAAGCTACTACAGCATCTTACAACATTAGTTGCTGCAAAGGAAATGTGTTGGTTGCCTTGGGTACATTATGCCATCCCTCCTCTTCCAAAGTCCAAATATTAAAGCAGTGGTCCTGGGGAAGCTCCCTTTCTAAGCACATAAGTTCTTCCTGAAGTCCAAGGGTGGAATTTGGATTACTGACTGTACCTTTTGTAAAGAAATTTAGTTCAGGCTCTTAACATTTGTCCTCTAGGAATAACCTCTACAGTGTCAAGTACAGTAAACACCTTTACAGTGATTGGGTTGGGTTGCTTAGTTGGGCTTTGCTAAGATCCGTAATCACCATTAGTCATGGAACCTCTGAGAATCTGATCCACAGATTTTTACTTGCTCTTCTTCTCAGGCCAAGGAGAATTTTTAAAATAATCTGATCCTGCTGAAGCTGATGAGATTTCTTATTTGTAGTAGTGACCAATTTTTATTTTTCTACTTTTTCTACTTCCAGCTGATTATGAAACTCCCAGCCCAGAGAAAACCGTTGCCATTAAAGCAAAAGAAGATGTCACTGCCAGTTATGTTCGTGGAAGCTAAAAACCCATCAAAGCAGCCTGCTTTATTCAGTTTGATTCAACAATCAAAGTAGGTTGTAGCTTGAACAACTTTATTAGACCCTCCTCATGTAATTGCTTTGCTTACAGATTTCAATTTACTCATGTTGTTAAAATTATAATAAAAATAAAGAATATCAGGGTTTTGTTTGGCTTTTTCTTTCTTTCCCGTATTTTTCATGATAGCTGAAGGGGTTTAGATTAAGAACATCAGCCCTCCACTGCCTAGCAACTAAACTCTTCTTTTTTGTGGTACAAATGTGTTAAGACTGAACTACCCCTCCACTGTGCACACATGGAAATGGCAAGCGCTCTGTTGCGTCACAAGACCATCAGCTCAGCAGTGTGAAATCTAATTCAAACAACACTGAAGCAGTCAAGTGCACTATTAACTCAATGAAATTAATTTTGCAATACATAAACCAGCAGTCATTAATGCAAACATGCCAGCAGTACTTTATAAACACATTTTTAACTCTAGACTAAACTGCTGGAAAAGCTGAAGGTGCAGGACAGCAACAGCAGTTCTGTCTGCAATCCAGGTTGCATTGTTTTACTGAGTCTTAAGCCAGGGTGTCAGTTTGTGCAAATGGGATACTTTTTGATATATTGATATATTTTGATATTTGGTTTTGTATGCTTGGTTCTTTCTTGATATCAACATCTCTCCAAGGCAGGTTGGCCAAACTTCTTCTGAACAGGCACCCACATAGCATCAACATGATGGGTGACCCTAGGTAGTTTCCCTTATTTTGATGGTATCATGATGAAAAATATTTGCCATCTTTCACTTCTGACTTTCTTTTATATTTTAAACATTGATAACCTCATTGTATTGCACGTGCCATACATATAAAATGCCAAGATGGATCCTGCATTTTCAGAGAAACATAATGAACCTTTGCCTCTATCACACAAAATTTTAGAAGATGGCTGGCTTTCCTTCACAAGTCTCCACATAGGAATGAAGTTAACCATACATGTGTTCGTTGGATTAAGACTTTACAGTGGGTGACAACACAATTCAGACTGACAACACAGAGCAGACTGAAAGACTACTGAGAAATGGCACACAGCATATGATAAAATCAAACACCCTCGAAACCCACTAAACTCAATCCACCAGTAAATTACAGGAATAGGCACACAAGTGTTGTCATGCCTTTCCTTGCACATTCCCCCCCACATGAAAAATCCTTTCTGATACAGTTACTTGACAAACAATCCCTCATTCAATCTTTGCAAAAAGTCCATCTGGCATGTACTACCTGCAAGATTTTGATCAAAAAATTACTGGATTAAAAGATTACCCAGCAATGACCAAAAAAAAGAAAGGCAGATGATGGCAGATTTCCTCTTTTTTTCACAGAATGTAGGCTCCTCAGAGCAGCAATATTACTTTCTCACACATCAGTGCAGACAACTTACTAAACTGGGACTCTATCAGGAATAGTGATGATGAGAGAAAATATAAACACACAGTGGTACAAGAAATGAGATAGCACAGACACTCGGGTTGTGGCTAACTGGATGATGTCTAGGAATGGTCACTTTTTGGCATTAACAAAACATAAGTTCCCCCTCATTCTTGACACAGAAGAGAGAGCAATATCCCTGTGATTTGAAAATGAAGAGGGACTTTACAAAGCATAAAAGCATACAATCTGGATTCAGATCTCTTTGCTGTCTTCTAGTGATGCTTCAGGCATGAAAAGCAACTGCTGGCTATCGCACTGTGAAACTGTTCTTTATAAATACCATTGATGGAGAGAAACCTGATGAAATTCTGAGTCTACAACTATACTGTCATGTGAAACAAAGATATTTTTTTTAGCTTTCTTATATGCCATGATCCAGCTTATTTCATAAACATTACATTAGATTCATACTGAGATGTTTATTCATTGGAATGGAAATAGTTTCTTGCAAAATCATCAAGGTATTTCAGCATGGGGAAGTGTCTGGAAAAGGAGGAAGCATCTAACCATAAATAATGAATTTCTAGCAGCTTTTCTCTCTATCCTTAGCAAAGACTAAAAGCCACAGAAAAGATTATTTTTGTGAATAGTCCATCAGAAGTCAAATGTAGCACGTC
Organism: Manacus candei; assembly: GCF_025592945.1. NCBI lineage: Eukaryota > Metazoa > Chordata > Aves > Passeriformes > Pipridae > Manacus > Manacus candei. The sequence continues at coordinate 2,626,485 of NW_026138074.1, read as the reverse complement.
TGGCCCTTCTAAATCAAAGTGCTTCCATATGACAAGCTAAAGCTCTTGTGAAGAAATCTCTCTGTAGTTTTACACAGACTGCTGCCAGCTGCCTAGGAGCCCCTCCAGCATGCCTTGCCAGCCTGAATGTTGTCTAAGCATTAACAGTCTTCACCATGTGAGACAGGAGATTGAGAACATGAGAGACTAAAGGCTTTCACAACTATTTGTACACACTGAGATTCATAAACTGATTTAGCTTTATATTTATCCCCTAGTCTAGCAGTTGCTCTATTAGATACATGTGAACATGTTTCCAGCTGGTTTTCCTTAGAAAACCAGGATGAGAAAACAGATTTTATGATGTCCTGCTGCAGTATCTCTGACACCCATATTCCTATGAAGGGATTTGTGGCATTTGCTGTTATGAGCGTACAGATAATACAATCTAACAGCCAGCTGCTGCACAAAAGGACATCTCTACTCTCCCTTGCATGCTATGTATTCCCATTGCACCATCTTCTGTTAGCACCAACACTTGGCTGATGTCTCAGGAGACAGTTCAAGAATCAAAATCAGCAGAAAATTAGCCCTGCAAAATGCTGGGAAGCTTTCCTTCCACTCAGTCCCCTGAATCAGGCTACTGCAGGGGCAGACCTGCACCAGTAGCAGAACAGAGATGGGAGGAGAAGAGGAACTAGTCCAGGTTGTAAAGCACAGCCATCCACCTTGGTGACAGCTAGTCACTAGGTCAGATGAGCTGTACTATCAAACCACAGTACTTTATCCTCCTCCTCAGCCAGGCACAGCTTCTTCTGCACTACAGCTTGAACAGATGCTGCTGCATCCTTGGGAGAAGCAGAGGGTGCCAGCCCCTGCCTCACTGAAGATTTCACACTGAGCAGAAACAGCACACCAGGTAAGAACTAGTACTCTAGCCTATCATTCTACTGTTTGCATTTCAGTATAAGGATTATTATACTGATTCTATTGTTAAAAGATTATTTTTAAGGTCACTTTCAAGCTGGCATTGTCTAAAATTTAACATTTTAACAAAACACCATGCACTGCTGCCACCACTATCTGCTTTCAGATAGCAATTACTGGTGAAGAAATGGGCATGATAACACTTCTCCCTTCTGGCTGTAGAGGTCTGAAACTACAGAGAGAGAGCCTCAGAGCTGAGAGGAAGGTTAAGCTCCTAAAGAGAACTGGGCCCATGCTGTGATGATAACTACACCAGAACCCTTCTGCAAACTGCTTTGCACCTAATGGCACCTTTTCCAATTTCCTCAAGCAGGCATCTGCCTGAAAGTTACAAAATGAATTGTTCTTCTGCTTGTGCTCTGCAAATGTCAAAGCAGTTTGCAGTGCTACCACCTTCATGTCACAGAATGACAATTAGGTACAAAGAAGTAAGGGTAAGATGAAACACTGGGGGACTGGAAATGGAAGTCTGCTCTTAACTCCTGCATCACCCACAACTCACTTCGACTTTCCTCCCTTTCAGTTTCTCCACTAGAACAGTGGCTGCTGCATCATTTCCCCTACATGCAGTAGTGCTTCACCCCTCAGGCTTTATAAAATGCACCAAGATCCACAGGGAACAGCATCATGGCAAGGCTCACCATAGCTACAGGACAGAGAAGAGAGGCAGGCAAGCACCACTGTGTGCCGTGACAGGCACACTGCAGTGTGCACTGCTAATGTGGGGGAGGAAAGAGACAAAGTCCTCAGTGCTCCAGGTAAATCCGTACCTGAGCAGAGGCATCAGAGCGCTGTGTCTTGCCAAAGGTGGGTCACACAGGTCAGTGATACACAGTGCAGCAGAAAGCTGTGTGTTGAGCTCATGCTCCCATCACAGCAATGTGGCATTCTGGCCATATTCCTTCCATTATAAACATTACTTCTGCCAGCCAGGCCTGCGAGCCATTCTTCAGCAAAATGTCCTCTGTGCAAGTGTTGAGAAATGTTGAATTCGAGAAAGGAAAACACAAATAGTGACCTTTTTTCTGCATCTAACTTTTTATGCAGCGACAATCTTAACTGTAAAAGCAAACACAAGGCATTCGCAGTGAACTACAAATGCCATGCATCAGCACATTTTCACAATTTTACATAAAAATAAAACTAGAGGTGGGAGGCAAATCCAAGCATAACCACATAACTAATGCTTCCTTTAAAGCACCAACTGAGACATGTCTTTAAATCTGAATCTAAGCCTTCCGAGGCCTAAAATGTTGCTGTTATTTTCCATGGTTTCCGCTGAGTCTGTTCCAGATTTAACAGCTGAAATGTTTCTCAGTACTCTGCTCCTGACAGGTATTAAGTTTCTAATCCAGAGCTGGGCATTCCAGCCTTGCAGCACTGTGTTTGCAAGAGACAAGTGACGCAGATGCTAAAAGCAGCAAAAAGGCATCAGGTTCACTTTCATCAGCCTGATAATGGGGTTATCCATAATAATGCAACTGAAATATTTTACCAGCTGCAGAAGTTCAGAATCAGGCACAGCACTATACTTAGTGGCCATTATTAGCCACAAAAGCTGAGGAACACAAACTACCTGCTTAGTTGCATGGTATTATCAGTGCTGAGCCTGCAAGTCACAGCACAGTGCAGCGTGGAGGTACATTGGCTTCCTGGGCAATAATGGAGCACAAACAAGGGAATGCAGCGCTTCAGCAAAAGGAATGTCAAACACTCTTCCACACCCAACTGTCCCCTGTCACACCTTCCACGAAACCTTCTATCAGCTGAAGGGGAGAGTAAGAGGGGAGCACCAAGGAGGCACAGAAAATGACACTTAGCTACCAAATATGCTCCCTACTTCAGTAATTATTTCTGTCACAAATAGAAAGTGTAGTTGATCACGGGCATTCTTGGTGTTACCAGACAAACTGTTACACGTGCAGCTTTTAGTTCTCAAGGCCTGCTCTGTGCAGGCTCAAACCCTAGAAGAACACAGGTAGTAGAGAAATACAGGGAAGACATAGGATGGCACATAAAAATATGACTGTAACACATCTCCCAAAGGCAAAACACTTGGCTACAGTGACTCAGTTATTCGCAGCTACTTGATGCTTCATGAAGACATCGCGTATTTAACCTCTTTCTGCAGTATGACAATGGCACCTCCCCTGTTTTTCTCAAACAATCTGAGAAACATGGATGAAAACCACTAAATAACAGTACTTTCATGGACAGAAACTGAGACTGTCACTCTCCAAAGTTTGGAAAAACTTTTCATTTCTATGTTAATATATACACATATATGTAATGATTTCAAAAGAAAATATCACAAAGCACAAAATTGTATCAAATAACTCAAGAGTATAAACGTGTAATTTTATATAATTATAATACAAACCAATACATATTTGATAGGTAATTCTCATTTGGGCTTACACTTTACCAGCAGGAACTTCTATCTCCTTTTGATGGCTGACCAACAAAGTAAGTAATCAGAAACAGTGTTTCATGGCATTATTTATGACTCATGACAGTCTGAGGCTGTTTTTCCAAATGTCCTGCCCCAAAACTTCTGACAACGCGTTTTGAAGCTACAGTGAACTTTTTAAATACCCATGTTTTTTTCCAGAGTTAAAGGTCACTACAGTACCCAAAGGGAGAGGTGACAATCTGCAGACATCCACTGTGAAGTCAGTTTTCCAGTAGATATTCCCTAGGCTTCAGTGTGAGTCAGGAAAGCAGTTAGGAAGCTGACGCCAAGACATCCGGACATCCTAGACAGAGTGGTGTTTCAAGGCTTACTCACTTAACCACACCATCTCCAAGATGAAAGCTAAATTACTTCCTTGAATCCTTTACAATGGCAGTGTAAGCTCACGGCCCTTGCTGGGGTGCAGGAAGCAGCGCCTTTGTCACTGCAGTCCAGGCTGGGAGTGAACATCACCTCACGTCATGGGTGGGAGCTGGGCAGGCCGAGCAGCGCCCAGAGCCGGCAGGACTGGCTGAGGGCTGGGGCCGCTCCAGCAGCTCTCTCAGTCTCCTCAGAAGTGACTCCTGCCACACTCTGAGTCCAAGGTGAATGTCCCTCTTTCATGGCACAGCCCGATGCAGGAAGCAGCCAAGGGTTTCCCCAGGAGCTGCAGCTGATCTCAATCACAGAATGGTTAGGGTTGGAAGGGACCTCTGGAGATAACGTAGTCCAATCCCCCCGCCAAGACAGGGTCACCTCGAGCAGGTGACACGGGACGCGTCCAGGTGGGTTTGGAATGTCTCCAGAGAGGGAGACTCCACAACCTCCCGGGACAGCCTGTTCTGGTGCTCTGCCATCCCCAAGGTAAAGAAGTTCTTCCTCACGTTGAGGTGCAACTTCTTATGTTTTAGTTTATTGTCACTATTCCTTGTCCTGTCTCTGAGCACCACTGAACAGTGGGGCACCACCGCCTTGGCACCTGCCTCTGCGATATTTATATGCATTGATGAGACCCCCTCTCAGTCTTCTCTTCTCCAGACTAAACAAGCCCACCTCCTGCAGCCTCTCCTCATAAGAGAGATGCTCCGCTCCCTTAATAATCTTTGTGTCCCTTCGATGGACCCTCTCCAGTAGCTCCTTGTCCAGAACTGGGCACACTATTCCAGATGTGGCCTCACTAGGGCTGAGTAGAGGGTCCTTCGACCTGCTGGCCACGCTCTTTCCGATGCGCCCCAGGATACGACTGGGCCCTCCTGGCAAGCACGGGGGGGTGTCACACTGCAGTTTCGTGGACAACCTGTCACACCCACATGGAGCCGATCCCTGCCCAGACGGGGAGGGGCGGTAGCGCGAGGTGTCCGCTCGAGCGAGCCGGGCCCTTGGCGCGCACGCGCCGCCCCGCCCAACTCGGCCAATCCGCGGCCGCGCCGCCACCGCCCTCCCCGCGCCCGCCGCGCGCGGGCCTCACGCGCCGCAACGTCAGCGCCTTTCGCCCCGTTTTCGGAGACGCCCCCGAGGGGCCGGCGGCGCTCATTGGCCGGCGCGCGGCAGCGCATGCGCGCGCAGGGGCGCGGCTCCGCCCCGCCTCCCCTCAGCCCCTCTGCTCCCCCCGGGCCGCGTCAGGCGTGGGGCGCGCGACCCGCCGGGCGGGCCGGGCAGGAGCCTCCGCAGCCGCCGCAGCCGCCGCCGGGCGGGCGCGCTCGCCCAGCAGCGGGAGCGCAGCTCGCCTGTCCGCCCGGGCCGCCGCCACCTCTCCTGCCCCCGCCCGGCTCCGCCATGGCCGAGACCGAGGAGCGGAGCCTGGACGACTTCTTCGCCAAGCGGGATAAGAAGAAGCGGAAGGAGAAGAGCAGCCGCAGCGCCGCCGCCGCCGCCTCCAGCGCTTCCAACGCCGCCTCCAACGCCGCGGGCGCGGCCGCGGGGACCCCCCGCCCTGCTGAGGGCGGCGGCTCTGGGGCCACCGCCGCCTCCGGCGCCGCCGGCGGCTCCTCGGCCAAGGCGGCGAGCAAGGTGCGGGCGGGGAGGCCGCGGGTTCCTGCCGGCAGGGGGCGCCGCCGCCGCCCGGCCATGCGGCGCCCGGGGCCGTGCGGGGCCTGGCGGGGAGCCCGAGCCCCAGCCCCGAGCCCCAGCCCAGCCCCGCCCGGGGCCGCCGGGACGGCTGCTGCTCCTGCGGCTGCTGGGAGGGTCGCGGGAGCCCCTCGCCGCGAGTCTTGGCCTGGTGGGAGGCGGGAGAGCGGGGCCCCTTCCCGCCCTGCGGTCCCTCCCGGGTTTCCGGGTGTTGCGGCCGGAACCGGGAGTTTGCGGCAGGTGCCAGCCCTGGGCCACCTGGGGCTGTGCAGCGTGGCCTGTGGACCTTGGCGATAAGATTTCCCCGGAGTCCGCTCTGTGCCTCGCTGCCAGGAAGGGTTTTACTGCCAGTAATTTTTTTTTTTTCCTACCGTATTACAGTGCAGCGATGAGAATGCAGGATAAGCTTAAGTGCCCGTAGTTGAGTTAGTGCCTCTGTTTCTTCCTCCACCCTTCTCTCCCCTGGCCCCAGCATCAGCACCGAACTAATGTAACTGAAACCAGAAGCAGTTATAGGATCTCTAATGCTGTATATTTCAAAATGAATTTTAAGAAATACTCTGCTATTTCGTAGTGATGTTTAAACTGGGGTGCCTGACATATGCCGTAGCTTTCTAATGTATCTTTCTGCTTTAGACAGGACAAATAGAACCTAAGAAATTACTTGAACCTTTTATTTCTGCTTTGGAATTTTTTACCTCTTGATGTTGTTTTCCTTTAACAAGTAGTAATCTAAGGATCTCTTCTCTGTTTTGCTGCTGCAAACCAAATCTTCATCTGTCCCTGTGATATTATTGTACACTCTGAATATAAAAAGATGGCTTGTGAAAGGGTTTTTGGAAGTCAGATACCTTGCTTCCTTCATTGTTACGTAGGGGATCAATGATTTAAGGATATTTTCTTGTGCCGGATTGAATACTGAAACCAGAAGCAGTTACAAGAGGTCTAATGCTGCATGTTTCAAAACAAATTTTAAGAAATACTCTACTGTTTCCTGATATTTAACTGAGAACTCAACAAGTGCAGTAGCTTTCTGAGTAGATCAAGGTCAGCGGTAATCTTTCAGCTGCTGTTTTACTCACTTGCTGGTAAAATAGTATGTGGCTTTGACTGAAGCTCGCACTTGGATTAGAAATAAAAATCACTGAATGTGAAAGGTATGTTAGCTTGGAAACTGTGATGTTTCCATGGAGATGGGGATATAAGAAGTCTAAAAGGTTTTGGAGCTGTAGATTCATGCTCTTCCAAAAGACTGAATCTTCAGCAGATGGTGCAGTTACATGGGGTCACTTCCTACTTCTGTTACTCTAAAGCAGGTCAGAGTTTTTCTGCTGGAGATTGACAATGTAGAAGGTCCTAGCACAGAGCTCTAGAAGAAGCTTTATTCCCAGCTGTTCAGTGGAAAGGGGACTGTACCTTTGTCAGACCTTGTTCTCAAGGTCTTCCTATTTAAAGTAGTATAACTGCATTTCATGTAGTGTGTAAGAATTATGTAAACTATTAATTAGGCTGTGTGTGTCTTAAAGCTGTGACTGGGAACATTGTGAGGACTGCTTATCTGTTCTGGTCCATTTCTGGCCTACCTTAATAATCCCAGAATCTGCTAATGACACAGTAGGACAAAATTAACTCCACTTAGGTGAGTCCCTCTTTCCCCAAATACGTAATCAAACTCCTGTTTTAAAACTCTGTAGTGAAGCTCTTGAAAGATACATGTTTCTGCGTACTAAGATTGCTGTGGTTTTGAAGCTGACCTTTTGGCTGTTATAAAAACGTTTCTAAGAAAACAAGACTGTAAACATGGCTGTGAATGTGAAAAAACCAAATGTATCAATATTAATCTCTGTCATAAATCCACAGGAAGCCATTCCAGATGTTCTTTACTGTTTTGCTCATGAAATACATGATGGCAAAGTAAATCTAAAGCTTCGTGTGCCTTCAAGCTGTCACAAAAGCTTACTGTTAGTAACAGAGAGAGGGCTTGCCTTGTATTTCCCTGGTCATGACTGCACAGTCCTGTTCCATGCTTTGTGTTGTCCCTTGACTTCCTCATGGATGTTTACTGAGATGATGTGGTTTTCTTTCACTCGAATGACTTCTTTGCTGGGGCATTTCTTAGCTGTTGCAGTGAGTTAAAGTCAGCTCACAGGTGTGTCCCTGGTGACAGTACGTTAGGGGAGGAGGGCATACAATCCTTTACCCTCTTGCCACTGGTGGTCACAGTTTGGTTTCTCTTAGAACTGCACCTTTACCCTCAGTTTTCTTTGCATTATCTTAGTTACATTCTCCTTTTCTACTTTTGTTGTAAAGAAAGTTACAACTTAATTTTTCTCTTCTTACAGGAAGAGGATGATTGGAAGGAGTTTGAGCAAAAGGAAGAAATTGATTATAGTGGTCTTAGAGTTCAATCCATGCAAATAAGGTACTACTTTTTCCTTATTTTTTTTCTCCAGTATAATCATTCCGTATGTTTAAAAAGAATGGATTTTTTTCTTCAGAGCTGCTTCCATGGAGTCCAGTTAAAGGAAGTTTGGTACATTTCTGATAGTATAGAATTTTGCTCCTGGGTAACTTAGGTTTGACTGGTCTCTGCCAGTATATTCTTTATTTTCTAAATTTCCATTCGTACTCTAGGTCTGTCTGTTTTAGTTGGGACTCAGATTTTTATTACAAATGCTTAACATTCCCCTCCATAAAGATAGTAAAGAATTTCTCAGAGGAGTGCAGGGTAGTAATTCCCACTGAATCATTTGGCTGCTGTAACAGTATCTGACTCAATCTGTTTAGGATCTTCAGTTTGGGAGCAAATTCCTGAACCATTGCGTCTTTATAGTTGCTAAAGCTAGTGTCCCATGATAAGATCCCACAGGACTGCATTTCTGAGTCTCATCCATGATTTCTTGTTTGCTTTTTCATTAGACTTTTCCTGTTGTCTGGTCCAAAGTAGGTCTACTTAAGTCCGTCCTGGTTAAGAAAAACTTCTCATTGGGTCAGAAAATGGGTTTTTATGACCTCAGTCGTAGCCTGAGAATGCCAGATAATGCTGGCAATTAGGTACCATGTTCAGATATTGATGATGATCAAAATAATGTTGTCCTAAAATCATCATAACCAATGCAGTAGATGTTTTCTCCACTGTGTGAGCAGGTCTGACATACTCTTTGAATTATTTACTTTTTTGGATCACGTAATTCCCCCTACCCCTTTTAGTTAACTAGTCCTTCTGGGCCGTTTGCATGAATTTGGCCCACAAGCTGTCCATGCCATTGAAGTGTCACAGTGGATATTCACATCTGAATAGACAAGTAACCAGTGGGCTGCAGCTTCACTGACTACTGGTGCTGTTGGACTGGAAAGCCAGTACCTTGATTTTCCAGACAAAGGCTGGCATTCGGAATGCTTTTGATGCTGTGGCAGATTTTCAGGCACATGGAAGTTTCTGCCACAGGACTTTGTAACCACTCGTAGATTGAAGGGAAGAGTGGAGAAGTAAATGAAAGAAAAAACCACTAGAGGTTATAAATTATCCATCTCTGGAGATCTCTTTGCTGAAAATAAGATATAGAGTATCTGACGGGGTGGGATGTTACTTGTACTGGCTCTGTTGTAGTTAGTCTGTAGGCATCTGCTTCTGACTCTCGTTTAAAATGCAGTAGTGATGGTTTAGGCCCTTGGATCACCTTACTATGATTGTTACTGTGTTTGGATGAACAGTAAAAGGCCACTTATTTTTCAGAAATTACAGGCATATTTTGCTGTTCTCTGTTGTTTACACAGAAAATTTACACAGATCATGATTAGTAGGATTTGGTGTATTACAAACTTCTGAGTTGACACTTTGCTGCTGTTGAGATCAGTGTCTGGATTTTTTTTCAACAGCCTCACCCTCCACATCTGTCACATTCTACTACACAGCTTTCTGTAGTAGCTTTGATCAGGAAATTATTTTGGGTCTCTTGACTATTTCTGTGCAAAATATAATAGTCTAAATAAAATACAGTCAAGCTTTTGCATAGGATTTATCTTTAAAAAATGACATATTTTACTCTCTTGTGGGTTTTTTTGATTGCCTGCTTTCAGAAAAAAAAAAATCTGAGTTTGATTGTAGAATATGTGTGTATGGGTAATATGAGTGTGTTTCTCACGTGGTTGTGCCTATAGGGAATGTGAGCTCAGGACTTGCTTTTTTTCACCAATGCTCCACTGTTTCTTCGTCTTGACTAAAGAATTTTATGGATGCTGGACTTTGAGACCTTTCCTGCTTTGTCTTCTCAACCTTTTCAAATGTCTTAGTAAGAAAAAAGCCTTTAAGCTCAAAATAAGATACCAGTTTCTTAGATCACTTAGTTCAAGTGGAATTTGTCTTTTTTTGTAAGTTTTGCTTCTCAAGTACTTTTTTTTTCTTCTCAGTTGCCAAGTTATGTAGCAGTGTGCCAAAAATTGTTCAGATGGAATTACTAGTTCAGTGATTATGGGACTAATGTAGTCTGGTTTAAGCTAGTCCCTTCAGTACAGCAACCATGGAGCCTTGTTTATGGGGATTCTGTAATCTCTGGCAAGTCTTAAACCTTTGCTTGTAAGGTACTAATGATCATTTCTTTTTTTATAGTGAAAAGGAAGATGACGAAAGTGAAAAAAGAGAAGAACCTGGTGACAATTGGGAAGAGACTGGTGGTGGTGGTGTAGATAGATCATCTGGTCCTTGGAACAAGTCAGCTCCTGCACCAGCACCTGTCATTGAACCAATTGGTAAATTTAACTCAGAGTTGTTTTTTTCCAATTGGAAGTGCATCAGGTTGAATTAAGCTGCTCCCTGGGTAAAGCTCAAGGAACAGTTTTGTTCAGGCACCCATTAACATACTAGTGGCTTGTTTGGCATGCTAGTAAACGAGGAAATTTTCCTGTGAGGGCATCTGAGGAACTGAATTGAATTTAAAGTGTCTGCCCGCTTCTTTAAAACACAAGGGGAAGTATTTTTTATTTCTGACTTCAAGGGGGCGGGGAGAAACATTCTGTCTTTTCAGGAGATCCATCTACTATTCAATCTGCAAAATATCTGTGGGAAGCATTTCTATTGATCTAAAAATACTGCTTTAACACTTCTGTGGATGTTCAGCCAATATCTGATGTCTAACATGGCAGTTCTTGAATAGGCTTCCATGGTTAGTAGCACGCTTTTCAAATTAGTTCTAGGATATGGAGAACATGACATTGCAAAATTGATTCTTTAACTAGAGTAGGACTTTAGTTTTTTTATTAAATACAATTTATTAGCATCAGTGGACGTAAACTACCAAGTCATGATCTGAGTTCAGAATATTCTCTTTTGCTGAGAAATTACTGAAAAATAGTCTGCTTTGTTCTTCCTTGTTTGTACAGGCAAGGAGGTAAAGCTAATTAGTCATGTTTTGATTTGACCACTGAGTATAGATCAAATTAGGTGATAGCTGATTTCCTACTTCGTCTAAAATATTTGCTTCCAAAGCTCTAAAAGGTGCAAAAACGTACTTAAAAGATTTGTGGAGTTTGGTTTGTGTGTTGGTTGTTTTGTTTGTTGGTTGTTTGTTGTTTTTTTTCCTTCAGCTATGAATGTAGACCTTTTCGCTTGTGTAACTCTAGTCCTTGTACCTAGTTACAGAAGCTCCAGAACCAGTTCAGACTGGTGGTGTATACAGGCCGCCCGGTGCCCGGGAGGGTGGCAGGCCACGGAGAGCACAGCAAGGACCACCAGAAATCTATAGTGATACGCAGTTCCCATCACTGCAGTCCACCGCCAAGCTCGTAGACAGTCGAAAGTAAGTACATTCCATTAATGCCCCAAGAGACATGAGTTAACTGCTTTCTCTAAGTTCTTATTTTGTGTAGGGCTTAAGCCTGAATCTTTCCACAGAGAAAGAAATTACTAAGAGGTGTTAACTATATTTTCTGACTCTGCCCATTAAATAATTTTCATAGGACCTAGCCCAGTAAGACAGCCAAACAAGACTGCCAGTTATGTTATCTTTGATGGCTGAAGGATTTCCCTGAAGCAAAATATTTATGCACTTGACAGCATCTGGTTCCCTGAGACACTAACCATGGGCAGGGAAGCTCTCTGTTACTACCTTCAACAGGCATGTAGGAAGTCTTGAGCATACTGCCTTCACTTTAGAGTTGTGAAGGTAGCTGAAGTGGAAGAATGGGGTTTGATACAAGTACAAATCCATACACTTGCTGTCTGAGCTGTGGTTAACAGTGATGGGCTCCCCGTTTTACGGAAGTGTTTTGTATTTATGTAGTGCTGAAGACTTGAGTCTCACCCTGCTTTTGAATCCTGATCTCACCATAAGCTCATTATCAATAGAAGAGATAGCTAGGCCAATACTTAATTCACTTGGGATTTTTTGGGGGTTTTTTGTTGATGATTTTTTTTTCCATTTTGTTATTGTTGTAGTTTGATGGGTTTTTTTTCTCTCCTTGCTTACTATGTTACTGTTTAATACAGCTTGGCAGAAGCTCTGGGATTTTTTTTTTTTTGGTGTGGCTTTGTGTGCTTGGCAAATGAAACGTGCTGTCATTGGTGCTTTGGGGTTTGAATGGTACAAATTGAGTCAAGGTGAAACTCTGAATGAACATTCTGGAAATTGGCTTCTGCTTTCTAGAACCTATTTTTCATAATTGCACTTAAATTTACTTTTGAGAATGTTAATATTGACATTTATAATCTGAATCATACTGGGTGGTACAATGGATAGATATTTATGTATTTTGGAGATAAGATTTGCTTGGGAATGTTTGGCTATTCTGTTGAACTTAAGACCTTTGTGTTTGTTTTATGTTTATAATGTTTTTGTTGGGATGGGGTGGAAATAGTCTAGAAATTCACAATTCACAAGCTAGTGATAAGATATTTACTGATTACATTTATTTTCCCTTAGGGATAAAGAAATGGAGAAGAGCTTTGAAGTAGTAAAATACAAAACTAGAGGTAGGGATGAGGTGTCAAAAAACCAGGCACCTAAACTTCAGCTAGACAACCAGTATGCTGTGCTTGGGGATCAGTAGAGCTGCACACACATTACAATTAAGGAATGCATTTTTGGTAACCCTTCTACTAAGGTAACTAAACTACAGCTAACAGCTATGATGAACATGCCACCTTATTTCTGCTGGATCTACTGCAGCGAGTGCAGACTACTTTGACGTAAGTGATTGGTTCTCCTGCACTATGGAAGCATAATGTATTGCAACTTCTCCATTGGATATGGGGCAAATTAATGTAAATGATTGAACGAGTCATCAGTGTTCTTTAATTGCTCAGAAAGATACCTACAGCCAGTGGTCATTTCAAAATCTTTTTATGTTCAGATACTGAGCCTTCGTAAAGGTTGACTACCTCAGACTTGCTGCACTCATTGTGGACACCATGTGGATCACAACTTCTGGAAGAGAAGGTTACAGCTGTTTTAGTGGCCATCTGAAACTTGAAACCAGCTCTACTGGATTCCTGTCAGAAATCCTGCAGAAGTCAGCCATTTGGTTCCAATTTGCTATAACAAAGATTTAAGTGACCTTAATGACAAACCTGTTTGTTCCCCTTCTGAGGAATCCTGTCATGTGTAGCCATAGCCTACTAGAGACTTCTGGAGCATACCATACCACTCATACTATCCACGTATAACAGAGCTGTAGTTTGTTTACCTTTTTAGACAGCTGTACAGAAGTAACTGCAAAACAAATTAAAACTCATTCAGTATCAGATTTGAGGAATGATGGGTTTGAATGGTCTGTTTGCATTAGCCATTTTCACAGTTGTCTGTTTAAGCATTTTTTTTTTCTATTATCCACAAAAAAAAAGCCTGCTCTGTTTCTGGTATCAATTTGCAGTATCTTTAAACAATGATAAGATGTTGTAGTGAAATAGGGTTTATTTTGGTTTTTGTCATGAAGTTTATCTTTCTCACCCTAAAGCATTGAGAGTTTTTGATTTGACACAGAAGTATCTGGACTCCAACTACAGGCTTCAGAATTTGTCCTTTAAAATGAGATACATGGCAGTAGCGATGCTGCATAAAAACTGTCTTCTATCAAAAATAATTATTTGTTGAAGAGTTGATGATTACTTGGTAACCAAAATAACTTAGTACGCAGAGGGATAACTAAAGCTGGTAAGCCTGATTTGTTTGGCTACTTCTGTGAAGCATGCAGGTTCTCTGAGGCAGAAATCCTCTAAGTATGATTCATAAATGGTGTTTATTCACAGTCAGAAAGTTTAGTAATAATGGAAGGCATTGACTTCCTTAAGTTACTTAATTCAGTGGAAGAAGGCAAAATGGCACTGATACACTAAGAATATAGGACGTTGCCTGTAATTCTGTTTTGATGAACCAAACCTGTCAAGTACCAAAAGTGTTCTGCTGTAACTGTTTTTCTCTTCTCTGAATTCTTAAACCAGAAGCAAAATGAAGTACAATAGTGGTGTGCTCCAGTGTTGAGATTTTTCAGAGTAAATGCCAAAAAATAGACTCAAGACCCCAGGAGTTGCCAATGGCAAGAAAAACAAGGGAACAAAACAAAGTTTGCTTACGTGTGTGGGAGTACTGTGTATGTGCAGAAAATGAGGATAGTGCAGGAATCACCTAGTTGGGTTCCCTTTGACTAACTGCTGACTTGCTTTAAAACTACTTTTCTGAGGCCATTGTGGATTTTGCTGTTGACTTCAGTGGGGCTGGGGTTTCACCTGTTCTTTTTGTGCACGGACTAAAACTGGCCTTGCCCTTGCAGAGTTCACTGTCTCTAAAACTTCTGCTAGAAGCTGCTATTAAAGAGAGGGCTCAAGAGACTATTCTTAAAGTTGGAGACTTCATTTGGAAACAAAACCCCGCTGAAAGACTGATACCTTGGACTCTGAGCTGCGTATCTTCCTTGAAAAACCATTGTTGCCAGCCAAACTGTTGTCACAATTTCTGTGGAATTCATGGTAAATGGACATATCTCTTGATGGGGTAGAAATGTGAAGTCTTAAAACACTTTTCCTGATGATCTAAAGAGAGTGAGGTCACCAGTGCATCTGAATTGAGTTTGAGTTTCCTGTGTAGGGTAGATGAGACTATCCATTGTACCACCTTGTGGTGGTTTAATACCTCCCAGCTGTGAGTGGTATTGAATAGCAACATAGCCATGCCCGCATGGCTCTAAGCTCTGCCCTATCTCTGCAACCAGGACATTATGCACCCCTTGTTCTAAAGTATCTGTGTCATGCCCAAATCTTAGACCTTCCAAGTGTGTATATGTGTGTGCGTGTGTGTGTGTGTATATATATATATATATATATATATACGCATAACTATACACAAGCACAGGTATCATTTCATTAGTAAATGGCTGTTCCCCAAGACATCTGTTGAATTCATTTAGTCCACGTCTGTGGGCTCTGTCCATCCAGGATGTCTTCCACGGCAGGAGAGCTGGTGTGCTGTCAGTGGGTTGCAAGCTGCATCAGGAGCTCACAACTGGTGTAACTGGAGCAGTGCACACTCATGGTAGTTATGACACATGGTGGCAGTGTCATTCAGCAACCAATATTACATACACAGTTCAACATTACAGACTGTTCTCATCCAAAAATCAAATCCCATTGAGGTGCACCTAGTGTGTTTCCCTGTTCCTCTGTTACCCACTAAGCGCATCTAGGCTCTTGGGCAAAAACAGTCCTGCAGATGGGTTTGCCTTTGCTTGAGGCAGGACTAGTCCAAACTGTCTTCCCTAACTTCTCATGTGCACCATGGGGACTTTATCTCCTTCTGTGGTAGGTAAGGGTTCTGATTGGGCGGAGTCAGCTTGATTGGCAGAGTTAACTAACCAGATGGCCTTTGCTAAGTATAAATCCTGATGTTTGAAGTTCTCACCACCCATTGCTTTCAAACAGTCCATTGTACATTCAGTTTTCCCAGAAGCTGGTGCATGATAGGGAATATGATACATCCACTCAGTTCTGTGCTCTCTAGCCCAGGGGTCTGTGAGGCTGGTTTTGAAATGAGTCCTGTTGTCTGACTCAGTTCACTCTGGGGTGCCGTGTTGCTACAGGACTTGCTTGCTTTTCAAGGCACAGGATGGTGTTACGAGTGGTGGCATGAGGCACTGGTATGTCTCCAGCCATCCAGTGGTTGTTTCCACCATTGGCAGCACATAGCACTTGCCTTGGTGGGTTTGCAGCAATGTGATGTAATCAATGTGCCAGGCCTGCCCATATTTATATGTTGACCATCGTCTCCCATACCACAAGGGGGTTTACCTGCTTGGCCTGCTTTATTGCAGCACATGTTTCACAGTAACGAATAACCTGGGAGGTAGTTTCCATGGTTAAGTCCACCCCTCAATTATGAGCTTATCTGTATGTTGCATCTCTTCCATAATGACCCTCAGGGGCCCACCAAGCCAGAAATAATTCACCCTTATGTTGCCAGTTCAGATCTACCTGAGATACTTCAATCCTGGCAGCTCGATCCGCCTGTCTATTGTGATGCTCTTCAGTAACCCAGCTCTTGGGTACGTGTGCATCTACATGATGTACTTTTACGGCCAACTTCCCTACCCCAGCAGCAATGTCTTGCCACAATTCAGCAGCCCTTGACCATACTTTGTTTTATGGTAAAACCAGCCCACAGGAGGATTTGGATTATCTTCTCCCCTTCCTCAAAAACTTTCCCTGCTATGTTCCCCCATATGATGATGTTATTGATGTACAGCACAGCAAGTGTTCTGGAGCCTCACCCTTTTCCAGTGCAGTGTGGATCAGTCCGTGGCAAATAACGGGGCTGTATTTCCACCCTTGGGCCAGTCGGTTCCAAGTGTACTGGACACTCTTCCAGGTGAAGGCAAACTTGGCCTGCATTCTGCTGCCAAAGGAATGGAGAAGAACACATTATCAATGTCAGTGGTTGCACCACTTTGCTGCTTTGGACTCCAGTTCGAACTGAAGTTCCAGCATGTCCGGCACAGCAGCACTTAGTGGTGGTGTGACTTTGTTCAGGCCTTGAGAGTCCACTGTCAGTCTCCACTCTCCATTGGACTTAAGCACTGGCCAGAGAGGACTATTAAAGGGTGAGTGAGTCTTGCTGACCACTCCGTGGCTCTCCACAAATCATCTTATGAATATGGATGTTCCAACCTTAGATACAGAGGTGAAGTGTGCCTCTGCCCATACATGTGGGAAGGAATTTAAGATCAAATATACCCAAAAGTGAGATTAAGATAAAAACGAGGTCAAATGTTGGTATCCAAAACAATAATTCAACTTTATTTAAACTATCAAAGAGGCAGAGAGAGAAAGAAAGAAAAATAAAAGTGGGAAAAGGTAAGAATAATTATTAGAAGCACAGAAAAGAGTGTTATCACCATCATGAACTAAACACTGGATCTCATCCTTGTTGATGAGGGGAGAAGATCTCCATCGGGTCGTTCTCTGGTCTTTTGTCTCTGCAGCATGAGTGGAGTTCTCGCAGCATGTGTTGGTCCTGCAGTGCATCCTGGGTCCAACCAGGCTGGTCGCAGTGCTGGGGCACAGCTCATGTGCATCCATGGTGTGTGTGTGTGTGTGCGTGCCCGTAGCACGTGCCAGCTGTATGTGTGTTGCAGGGTTTCCCGCCTTAGTGCAGTGCAGCCCCGGCTCACCAGAATGTGGGGGAATCTCCGCAGTCGTACAGCCACCTTATAAGCATGGGGTCAGCGTGTCCCTGCGGCTGATGTGAGGGGCAGGGTTCCCGCCTTCAGTCTTTCCATGCAAGGTGTCAGTTCATGCAGCACTGCTGACGATGCACTCTTGTGGTGCATCGGTACCTGTTGTTCTTCAGCCCTCGGCAATCCCACAGGAGAAGGGTTCTCTGAGAGGCCAGGCAAGGTATTCAGCTGTCTAATTTTCTCTGTCTTCATAGCAGCTATCCCAAAAGCCCTTTTGGGTCCTTGAAATACCCTCTCCTGAGGTAATCTATGCCAAGGATGCACAAGGCCTCTCATCACAAGGGGGTGTTTTTGCCATTTGTTCCCAGTCAGGCTCACTGTAACCTCCAGTACAGCCAGGTCTTGGGATCCTCCATCACTCCAGAAATATAGGTGGATTCTGTCCCTACATATCTTGATGGCATCAGGGTACATTGTGCGCTGGTGTCAACTAAAGCCTTATATTCTTGTGGGTCTGATGTGCCAGGCCATCGGGTCCACACAGTCCAATAGATTTGATTGTCCCTTTCCTCCACTGGAGGCAGGGCCACTCTAGTCCTGGTCATGGTACTCATTGTTCACTTCTTGTAAATATGACTTCAAGAGGATTGGACATAACATCATCCCTTCTATTCTTTCTGAGGTTGTTCTTCCTTTCGACTCACGTACCCATGCTGTTAGAGCAGAGGTGGATTTTCCATCCCTCTTCCTCATGTCTTCTGTGTGGTCATGCGGGTAAAACCACAGGTTACCTTGTGCATACCTTCTCTCTTGATCAGGGAGGTGCCTGCTCCAAATAACAGAGACTCTGGTGTATATTGGCAGGACATGGGACATTTCCTCTTTAAATTGCTGGAAGTCCTTGGACAGTCTTTCCATGGATGAGACACAGGCCTGTATTGGGGAGGAGTTTGGTAACCAAATTGTCCACTCTTTATTCTCCTTCCTTCCATGACATCACTGACAATGAGTTAGCATATCACGATGGCATGCTCCATAGGAACTCCTGCCACGTGATTTGGATGCACTGGATGTCATTTGGATTTATGGGGGATTGCTCATTTGAATCCTTATAGATTGCCTCCAGTACTGCTAATTGCTCTGTGGTGGTCTGCAGGTCTTGGTGCACTAAAAGGTCATACCTGCAAGATACTTTTCCCTCATGCAGAGAGCCTGCAGAGGCTGAGAGTTTCTGGTCTTTTCCCAATCCCTTGGTCAATGCCTGTGTCTCAGGAAAGGGATCCTACTTGTTTGGCTTCATTACCATTTAGTGTCACACCACTGGCCACAATATCCCAGCATTGGAGCAGCCAGGTCACCAAGGGGTCACCTGACTGCGGACTGTAATCTTTTTGCCTATCTCGCAGCTCACCCAGGGATAGGGATTGGGTGATTATCTCTGGCCCTGTCTCTTCCTCTGGTTGTGGGGGTCCTGCTTCCTCTTCATCGCTCACTACACAGACTGATTTGGTCTTGGATTTCTTCTTCTGTATAAGGGGTGACTGCCACTGGCACAGGTTTTTCCTCCGGTTCAGCTGCAGTTTGAGTGGCCACAGTGCTTCTTGGTCTGCTTTCCTCCTCTTCCTCTGAGAGTGCTATCTAGTACCAAGCAGTGCCTGGTAAATAGTAGCCTGGGCCCAGCACCTTGCATAACTTCTCACCTCTCTGAAACTGACAGAGCATTTTTCTTTCAAATATTCTGCCACTTTTTCAGGGTCCTGTCGTTATTCAGGGGTGAACTTCCAAACCACTGGAGCAGAATACTCCTTCAAAGCTGGCCCATTTTCTCCCACGTTCCATGCCACTCATGACTATCCACCCCCATGGCAGGTCCCTGGACAACATCCTAGAAATTTCTGTCCTGACTCTAAACACGGTGTAGATCACACTGACTCTAAACATGTTGTAGACGTATTAAGGAGACATAGCAGACACAGCAACAAGAACATGCTTTCTTTAATATCCAATTCAAATGAGAATTCAAAATTCTCAAAAGCTGTTGTAGTAGGCCTGAAGGAGGAAAAGGGGGTAAAAGGCTGGGGAAAATCATCCTCCCCTGTTCCCCCCACAGGCTGGGTGCAATTAATGAATCCCCAGAGGTAGCAGCCAAAACCAGGACAGGTGAACAACACTTTTACCCCCACATGACCCCCATTGCCCTTGATGTTATAATGCCATAGACTGATACCACACAGGACATCAACAAAGCAATCCTGATCCCTCTCTGCTTTGAAAAAGAACATTGTAAGGAACACACAGTTCATACCCTGAGGTAAATGCAGGGTTAGGTACCACGTCCACATGAACAGACCAAGCAACATGGTAACCAGGGAGTTCTGTACCTAATACACAAATGCTTAGATCAGAATTGTTTCCAACCCAATTGTTTCGGCAGATCCATTGTTATCTCAGCCCTCTTGTGTCTTATGTTGGGCATCAGTTAAATGTGGTGGTTTAACAGTAGCTGGGAATTAAACTCCAAATAAGCCACTCTTATCTCCTAAGTCCTCAGCTGAAGGTTTGGCTTCCTGCCCAATGACTTTGAGTTTAATGTACTTCCGCCCCTCCCCTTCCCTGTCTCCCTCCAGTGAGAAAGGGACAAAGGTAGAGACTGTGGGTTGAGATAACAATTTACTGAAAGCAAACAGCAGTGGAATAAGAAACACCCAGTAACAACAACATTAATAACAAAAGTATGCATAAGAGAAGGTGCTTTACACACAGGTGTTCACCACCTCAACTGAATTGTATGTGGCCACTGAGACAAAAACAAGATGGTGACATTCCTGTGGCCCAGCAGTGACACACAGTTATTCCTGGGACAAAGACAAGGTGGTTGACACTCTCCTTAGCCAGTGCCACATGGCCCTCCTGAGACAAAGGATGTGAGGCGTTGACTGTGGCGAGCATTCCCCATCCCCAAGAAAGTGAAAAACAGTGGCGGACAAACCCCCCAAAAGCTGGATCATCCGCGTTGTGCCACCTGCTTTTCTGGACCGCTGGGCTCGGCTGTGGTCAGCAGTCTTGGTTCAGCTCAGCTGGGCTGGGCTTGGGCTCGCCGTCACTCCATTCCCAGACTACACCACTCAGCTCACTGCAACTTTTTTTTCAGAGCTGTGTCCTGGCTGCATTGATCAAGGAATGGGAAGGGACGGGTGGCAGAGGGACAAAGTCTTCAGCGCTGGTCACTGAGAGTCCACAGTACTACCACAACTTCTCCGAGGAGGAGGAGGGGGAACAAAATGGTGCCGCTTTGGGGTGCGCTCACCTTTTCTCCCCCCAAGCCATGCCCCCCAATGGTGATGTGGGTGGTACAGAATAGCCCACCCAGCTCTAAGCTCCGCCCCCTTCCTGCAGCCAGGACACCTTTATTTGAGGTTTTTGGGCATGAATTCTGGCAGTTCAAGAAAACCCTGTAAAAGTCTCAAATCAAATAAAATGAAAGTATACATGGATTCTGGAGTCTAATGAGTCTTTACGTTTTAGTTTGACATCATGACCATACAGTAGGTGAGGAAAGGCAGAGCATTTGGATCTCTTAAGGGACAGGCTGTGGAGTGGGCAGTCAGCCTTATGGTCAGGTGGGCTCTGTTTCAGAGCTTATAGCAGTGCATATTAATACGACTTTTATTTATACATAGAAGTTTAGTTTGCTACTTGTCACAGTGTCTTCTTACTCCATCACCATGTAGATCTGGTCTGAGATTGTGAATTGAATATGACTCAAGCTTTGATTTGCTTTTCACTTGGAACTACCTTTGCTAAATTAAAGACTGGGGAAAAAAACCCAGCCTCTGGATGGTTGCTGTCACTAGAGTCCATCAGGTACTGATAACTAAAGGTGTTATTTTGGAGATTTCTCTCAAACATATCATTCCAGTTTCTTTCTGGAGTTACAAAGAAAAAAACCAGAAACGTAGCAGATTTCCATAGTACAGAATGTTAAACTGTTTTGAAGTGTTCCCTGTGTTAATTATCGCTGCCAGCAACTATCAAAATGCCAGTTGTCAGTATCTTCCTTATACCAAGTAATTGTTCTGCATGCCTGAAATTTTGAAAGTCAGTCTTCTGTGGAAGCTCAGTACACTTCTGAGACTCTGAAGTCCAACTTTATCTGGTTTGTTGTTGCATTCATTCAAGGCATGCTAAGAATGCCCTTTTCATTCCTCCAAAATGCTGGTTGAAGGCTCATTCCACAAATGAAGGGTTGTCAGTTGTAGAAATGAGATTCTTGATGCCAGTCAATAAAATGCAGTTCTGTGCTGCTTCAGGAACTCCCTAGCCTGTGGCATGCTTTCATTATAGGTTACTTGTTAACTTCCAGTTTAAAGGTTCCATTTTACTTCCTCTGGCTTAAAATAAAAGTACAGCCATAAAGTTACCAACTTGCTAGTAAAACATTTAAATGTCCAGTGCTTACTGGGAAAGGAACAATTTGGATTTGTGGTTCTCAGTGATACAGTTTGTATTTAAGGATGTTAAAATGCCAAAAAATAGATAATTTTAATACAGTTGGACTTCCCAAATGCCTGCTCTAGGAATCTGGCATCTCTATTTACTTGAGCTGATGGTAAATGTAGGAGAGGATTAGTTTTGCCCCACCTCACCTCTCCTGGTTTAGCTGTGCCAGGTTTAATCTTATTCACAAATGAAGAGGAACTGACGACCAAAAGTAACTGTCTCCTGTTGCTTCAGTTTTGTATTAGTAGCTTTACCAGTCATGGCCACAGCACCTCTCTTACAAATAGGTGAATTTGTAAGGATACAAACTGTGTTAGAGGCCTGACACCCCAGGAACTGGAGATTTGGTGCTTGACTGCCTCTGTCAGCTCTTGGAAACACTTGCACCACACCATGGCTGAGACACCTGTACTGTTCAGGTCAGGTGAACAATATAAATTTGATTGGGCTGCACATTTTGGAGTTCACTTATCTGAGATTTTGCAATAGTAGCTTTTTGTCTTTCTAATTTCTAGATAAGAAAATCTAATTTCTGCCTGGTTAAGCAGTTTTAAATTTACTTGTGGTTTTCTGTCAAATACCCTAACTAAAATGGAGCAGATTATTACACTAACAGGGCTTCATATGCTTTAAAGGTTGCTTATTTACAAGGTAGTAATATTATTCCAATATTGACATGGCCAGAGAAATGGATACCTCATTTCATATGATCAATTTGTTTCTGAGGCCCAAGAAACTAAATTTTACCAAAACCACTTTGAATACTTCGAAATCTTTATTAACAACCACAATCCAGGCTTTTTTGCCTGACTATAACTTAGTTCCCAAATTGTCTCTCCCTGTTTTCAGCTTTTAAATCACAAATTGGTTTTAATGGTAAATAGAGGGTTTTATTTGGGAGTATGAGAAAATAATAACATGCTTATTTAAACTTAAGATATGTGAATTAGATGTGTACAAAGGAGAGGAAATCTGGCATATACTTGCAGATGTCTTCAGAAAAAGTTAAAGAGACAGCTTGTCTGTATTGAGGCTAATATGAGAGCCTACAAGCTCTAGCAGATGGAACAAGAAATGACAGCAGAAAACAGAACTGAGGGGTCTAAGTCATAACTATCACGTATCTAAAGTTTGGCTTCTGAAGCACCAAGTGTAGTTCTACCATGTCTTTGAAGTGAAATAGAGCAGGAAGGAAGATTAAAAAATTAGTAAATTAGGGAGAGTAGTAATGATGCAAATAAAACGCAGGCGGTATAAGAAGAGAGGGATTAGGAAGGTTGTTTTCTAAATGATAGTATTAAATGTATAACCTGAGGTAGGGAGTGGAGTGTAAGATGTTGGATAGGAGAAGTGCTGTGTGGGTAGGCACTGATTTCACAAGTGACAGATCCATCTGACTTTAAATCAGCAAAAATGTTTAAATTTCAGTACTTGGGGAAGGCATCCCGTTTTATTTCTTCCTTTCAAAGAAAAGAACTGGGAAAAGCTGTTCAGAGAGAAGGTAGAATTTTGCATTGGTACAAAGCTGTCTGATCTGTTGTCTAAAGAGAGAACCGAGAAAGGACAAATTCCAAGATAGTCCAGCAATCTTATTAGGAAATAACTTGTGTATTTAAGAAAATTAGTTTTCACTTCTGCATGATAAAAAGCTGAGATATTGTTTCAAACAGCATCTTCTAAATGGTACGTATATCACGGGTTTATGTTCAGTTGCTTAGAATATATGTTTATACAGCAAGGTTAATGAAGTTCAGTGTTCAGTAAAGTTCTTCTTAGCCAGAATGCAAATATTAAAAATGTATCACAGTATTAATGAATCACAAGAAAAAGTAGCTCGTCTGGAATATTGGAATGGAAAGTATCATCTAAAACAACTGCGTGCACTGAAGAGAAACAAGCTGTTTTGTAGGAAGAGCATGGGACCAAGAGAGTGGGATTTGGCCTTGTTTTTCTACTGAGCTGCTATGTTCAAGTAATTTTTCACCTTGCCTCAGTTTCCCCAGCTGTACCAAAAAAACCCAACAACCTACCTCACAGGGGTGTTGTGAGGCCAAAGCTGTTTGTCAAGGGCTGGGGCTGATGAAAGGTTCTACGGAGGACTAAAAATCTTTATTAAAAGATCTTTATATTAGCTTTCATTATAGTATTTTAATACTTCTTTGGCAAAGGCTTATTTCTATAGAATGTAATATACATCCTATTTAAATATAATGTAATTAGACTTATTTTAGTATGTATGGGTAAGGGGAAAGTTCAGGCTGAGTACTCTATCTGGTATTTCATCTCTTCAATTATCTGTGCAACCCAAATGGCATATTAATATGAGGCTCTTTGTTTTTATGTGGAACATACTGAAGTCAATATTGCTATATTTTGTAAACTCCATGTCTGAAATAAAATCCTGCTCACAGTTGATAGCCATCTCTTATAATGTGGCTGTTTTAAAGTTTGTTCAAATCATGTGAATCAGAGATGTTCATTCCTAAGTGGTATTTTTTGTCATAGAAATGTAGTTTTCTTCCCCTTTCCATGTCCTGCTCTTTATTCTTTCACATATCTAAGTTGAAGTGGCATGCAGGTACAATGGAAATATAGGAGAGAGAATAAACTTCAAAACTTGTAAAATCTGGTACTAAGGCAGACAGTGGAGGAAGAAGGCGAAGGGAATGAACCAAAGGGAAATACTTGCCCATGGAGGGTTTCTGTGAAACAGATAAAGGAAAGAAATGATCAGAAAATAGAGCTGAGAGGGGTAAGCAGAGGGACAGGTAAGAGAGGAAGGAATACAGATAAAGAAGAGGAGATTACCCTATTTACTATTATCTCCTGGTTTATCAGTTAACTGCAGCTGAAGGAACATGAAGAAGTAACTTATGAATGTGCCCTTGTCTGCTGTTGCTGGTGATTTCAAGGTTCATTGCTCAGCTTTTACAGTGGGCCCTCAAATAGAAGCAGAGAACACGATGGTGGCCTGCCTGCAGAAAAATTAGAGCTCTGGTGGGTCCGGGACAGAGATGAGGCCCAGCAGCTCTCTTCTCCTACTGATATTTTTATCATTGCAGTACCTCTAAGTCAGTTGTTAATGTGCATCAGCTGTGACAATTCTCTGTCATAATTTATTACTGTCAAATTTCAACAAACTATAGCAGTTGCTTCAGAGGAAATGTGTAACTAGCTGAATAATAAGCACTGAAGAATAACACAGGGGCTTTTTTGAATAATTATGGTGGTAACGCATTATATTCAGGTCAACATATTGGTAGACAGCTTAAAATGACTTTGAGGTGATATCTTGTTATACAGTGGGAAGGAGAATTACTTTAAGATGTTTATCATCTATTCCCTTCTTAAATAAACTACCTTGGTCTTACTGTCTTCCCAGCTACAAAGAGCTGCTTCTACCATTCTCTCACCCTTTTACTCCCTATATTTTCCTAATATGCCACTTTTTTTTTAAGTTCCTGATGAAAGAGCAAATATTCATTGAGGACCTCTAAGACAAATAGATGCTGTAATATTTTTCCATATTGTTCTGTCTTTAATACAGCCTAACATCTTACTCGCTTTCTTGACTGCAACTACACATTGAGCAGATGTCTTCATCAAGCTGTCCATGGTGATGCCTAGATCGTCCCCCTGAAAGATCACAGCTAACTCAGAATCCACCAGAGCATGTATGAGTGGTTTTAAACCTTTCCAGTATTCATTGCCTTGGGTTTATGTTCTGTTGACATTCACTTGCCCCTTAATTGCCAAGTTTACAGTTAGTTAGAGTATCCTGGCAATCACCATCAACCTAATAACTTCTATGGGGATTGGCTTTTGCCATCTGATGTACTGAAATCTTCAGTTTTGTGTACATAATCACTTCTCGCCAGTGATTAGCATGGCGAGCTCTTACTAATTTTTACTCAGTCTGACCTTTTCTGTTCCTTTTCCTATCTCCTGTCTTCTGTATTGAATTTTCTTTCTAGCTCAGTTACAGCAATGAAGTTGTAACAGTTTGCTTTATTTCAAATGACTTGTCTACAGAAAACTGTTAGTTAAGATGTTGTCATAAGCTTCCTTTTTTAAATTAAAACAAATCACTTATTCTGTATCTCTTTCAGAGTATGTACAACCATAGCAAAATTATTCAAATCATAAAACCAGGCTGATACAAGAGAAAAAAATGTATTGAGAAAGAGGTAAAACATATACGAATCTGGTCTCCCAGAGCTTAACTTCAATGGAGTTATTTGTCATGAAGTCGGTTTCATTAAACCTTTATTTGAGCTCATGTCACTTGAAGTCTAGGTTGAACAGCTATCAAGTGCAAGGGAACAAGGCCCGTAGCAAACTTGTTTTTAATTTCTGGGCTGTTCTCCTCCTTGTGGCAGAGATGAAGCAGATGTATTACTTGGGCTCTGGCCAGCAACCAGCTGGGCTCAGCCATTCTTAATCTAATATACCTGCTGTAGTATTCAACTGGACATTGAAACTAGATTACAATATTTGAGATGAAGCAACACTGGAGGGCAGGCTTAGTCTTTGTGGTTTGTTTCATATCTTTATTCTCACCTTGTGCTTTAGAGAACATGCAGCTGTAAGTAGTGTTCAATCTCTAAGCACTGACTGCATTTACCAGTCATGTTACATTTATAGATACAAAGGAGGTGTTGTCAGGGCAGACTCAAGCCTGTTTATGTGCATAGCCTGCCAGTGTCTCAATATCAGAGAACCATATCCTAGAGAACAGCTGCTTTTCAGTACTGGTTGAGGAGAATGTACCTTGGATTTTGCATCCAAATAACTGTGTCTGTAGGTGTTCTATTACAGCAGTTACTAGTATTCTGTCAAAAGCCAGCTGTGGCTGCTGGGGGTTTATTAAGTTGGCAAATAGGTGTTGAGGGTTGGGGTTTTTTTTATTTTTTGAGGAAGTGCAGGGGGGGGGAAATAGAGCTGATGAATCTGATAGTTGTTAGAATGTAGTACTTTGTACCCTCTCCCACACCTCTAAGAGACTCATCTCTGCTGCTACACTCACCAAAGCCCCGTCTTGCCCCTGTAATTCCGTATTGTGTTAATTACTAACCACCCAGTAACCTTCAGGACTGACAAATTCTTCGACCATGCACTGTGTCTTCAATCTGGGAATGAGGTAAAAGGCAGACTGGCACAACAGTGTTTTCTAGGTAATTGGTTCTGCTCATTTTTTCCCTGCAACTCAAAACCCATCAAAAATCTGATCTGACCTCTCTTCACCCTAGGGTATTCCCTCCTTCTGTTCATCTACATTATTACCATGCCAAGGATTTCTTAGGTGCCTGAATTATTCACCGCTTATTTAGAAAGCAGCAGGCAAGAACTCCTGTGTCTCTAACCTGCTGCATTTCTTCTGTCAGGGTTGTAGTATCACAAACATCGCAAAATTGCCTAGCAAGTAAATGCAATCTCCTTGAAGAATTGAAACCTAGAGCCTCAGAGGCTACATGGGAGCCCCATTCCCACTGAATACAGCAAAATGAAGGCAGTAGCACTGCTCACAGTACAGCACAGCTCAGCTGTGGAAAGGAGTAGGGTTGCATGACTGGTAACGTGCTAGCTTAAACAAAACTGTCTTACCTGGACAGCACGGTCTAGCCTAAAGCATTTTAATTTTTTTTTTAATGATGAGATGACTGAGGGAAGTATAGTAATAGGACATCTGTAAGTGGGGAAAAAAAAAAAAAAAACACTGAATTTGCTTTCAGCAATGTACCAGAATGTCTCACCACCAGACTTCACAAGAAGAAATGAAGATAAAGCCATTTGAGTGCTTATTGTAGTGCAAAAGAATGATACTGCCTGGCTGGGAAAATGGTTTGGCTGGGAGCCCATGGAGCACAGCAGAAACTGTTTCAGCAAAGTAGAGTACAATATGATCTTTCTGAGAAGCCCTGTGTGGACCCCACAGTTAACACAGGAACCTAATGGTGCCTGTATATTTATACAATTAAGTTTATAGTCATAAATTAAGTTCAAAACCTGAACTATATATATCTATTTTTTGTCAGTAGATTTTTTTTACCCTGGTTTACCTATCATGGCTTCTGCATATGACAACTTCTAACTGTGCAGTGCACACACCTGTTGTTGTCCTTTTGTCCCATGTTAGAGTAATGGTATGAAACTCTGTAAAGCACTTTCGTGATGTTTCCTGTGAAGAAAGCTGGAGAAAATAAATTTATCTTAACAGCACCAACTGAATTTATACCTCCCAAGTTTGTCTTGCTTTTGTTGTGTTCATCTCTGTGTGACATACAGACAGCAGTGTGCTGGATTCGAGGCTCAAGGCAGAAGAGGTGCTGGCTCTGGCTGGAACAGCTCCTTTCTGCCTTTGTTCCCCCAGCACTCCCTCCCTGTCCTCCTGCATCCCCCCTAAGTTAAAACCAGTGTCCAACAGGGCAGTGCACACTGGAGAACAGGTAATGCTCAGATCCCAGGTTACTGGTTCCACTGGGGGTTGGTATGTGGCTGATTTTAGCTACTCCCCTTCTGCCCTGCCCCCAGGATTCACAACAGCTGCAGGAATTGTGTTTCTCCAAGACTTCTTTAAAGCTTCGCTAAGTGGGTCAGGGAGTGATTTTTTTATCTGTAAAGTGAGAATAGCAGCACCACCCTTACACAGCAGCTTCTGGGGACTGGGAAGAAAAAGTCACAGAAACCTTAGGTGTTGCCTGGTAATATTCACACCTATTTAAAATGCGTGCAATGCAAAGCAGCATTTCAGAGGTAGAACAGAGTGAAATACGTGAAATACAGTTAATTCAAAGTTAATTTAAAGTTAACTCAAAACATGATATAAGGCATTAATAGCAGCATTATTTTCAGTCCATTACTGGACTTGAAACAAGTCAGATGTTTGACATTCACAAACAGCAAAAAGCATCAAGCTGTTATGAGCAAAAAAACCAAATCAGGTGATAAGACTGTAGTCATTGCAACTCAACGTGGCAATCTTGCCACAGCCAAGCCTCCACTGATTGGGGCACAGATTTCACTTTTTAAAAAGAATCTAATCCCTCACATTCATCTGCAGTCCTTCCTGACAATTCCTTCAGGTCATCCTGACAGTGAGTTGCAGAGCTCACTGACAAAACATCCGCTGCACTGAAGCAGGAAGCAGAAGCAGGAAGTACAGCCTTGCACACAAAGACAAGCTGCCCTCCTATTCTCTCTCACCTGGAGACTCAAGCTCAGGTCCCTTGTCCCTTCCCCCAGCAGCAAAGGGTTACTTCTCCCCAGCCTAGAATGATTTTCCAGGTTAAAGTGCAGGGCTTAGATGCTTGTGGCTTGGTCTTGGATCTTTGACAGATACTGTCATGTTCTAGAAAACGATATTCAGCAGCTAGAAAATAAAAGTAGAGTACACCCCCTGCCTTCAAAACAAGGAAGAGATGAACTGAATAGACTTCAACCGCTACTTATATCTTCTGAGACAACTCCACTGGTCCTGTGCATATGGATGCTGTGCTTTTCTGCTCAAACACACTGTGGCAATCCCAGCTGCTTAAATACAGCTCCTCCTTAAATACAGATTCCATGAGCACAGACTAACTCAGTGCACTCACATACACTAAGTTCAGTAAATAGAGACCCAGACCCCACAGTTACTGAAAGGTCAAATACTTTGTCAAATATTGTAGTTGTCTGACTAAGAACATTTCCAGCTGCTGGAAATGGAAGTCTTTGGCTCTGGTTTCTGCCACAGACTCAAACAGGGAGCGTGGTCAGACAAACTTCACCTCTTGGATAACAGAGTTGGCTCTATGTTTGTTGAGCAGATTCATTAGCACTCAGGTCAGCAGCACCTCAACAGCACTCTGATCTATTGAAATAATTTATTACACCCTCTATGAGTACAAAAATGTACAAGCCAGTTTTTTTTGTCTGGCTTCCCCTTCCCCTCCAACAGAAAATACCAAAAGAGGAAAAATTACTGTATTAATGTAAAATCTAAGTCCATTACTGTATGTGAAATGCAAGAAAATTCTTAGCAACTGGTATTTTCCCCAAAACACACAGATAAAAGATGTGATAAGCATCTTACAAAGTATTTCTTAACTATTATTATACAATGGTGTCCCCAAACAAAATCATTAGTGGGACAGTTTGGACATTTATGAGACAAAGAATTTTTTGGATGAGTTCTTGCCACATTTTCAGATGCTACCAGTAACCAAAGCAATCTTTCCTATGAGTATTACTGTAAAGCTATTTTAATCTCAGGACAAATTAGAAGTAAAACTCAAAGCTTTTAGTTTTTCTGATGAGAATGAAAAAATATAAATATGAATTTAAAAATGTACAATTTAAGAACAGAGAATTTGCTCAGTGCATTCTGGATCGCTTGACTCTGCTCATTTCTCCTGGTGCTTTTCTTTTCTGAGATAATCCAGTTCCAAGAGCTGTGTTATCCTGAAGGTGAGACTCAGCTTCTGGCAGGCAGTAAGAATCCACAGGGGGAGGTGGATCCTTCAACAGAGGAAGAAAAAATGAGTGGGTTAGTTCAAGAAGCTTCTGAGAAGAAAGAAACAGCTCATTAGTTGCCTAAAACTGAAAATAACAAAATGAGCATTGCACACCTAACATTTTGAATATGTTTTGCGAGCAGTTTCATACCCTGCAACAGATCCCACTGCCAGCACCAGAACGTGCTACAGCAGTTAAATTTGAGGTTACAGATCAAAGCCCTCAGTGTAGGCACTCTGTGGCCACAATTCCTGGCAAAGGAGGCATGTGACTGGATTCAGGGGGCTGGGTCTGAGGGAGGCCTGTGGGGTCGTGGAGAGTGCCCTCAGGCATGCACACCTGGATGAGGTAGTCAGCGATGTACTCCGGCTTCAGGCAGTTCACTCCTTGGGCTGCTGCCTCTGCTACATTAACCCTGCTGTCATCTGGCTTCAGCTTACTGAAGTCAGCAAAGAGATGAGTCGCTTCTTTAAAGAGAGAGACAGAATGACCAGAAAACACCTACAGACAAAACACAACAGACAAAAATGAGTTTAGTTTTGTTTCTTCCCCAAGACAAGTGCAGTTCATGACCTTTAATTTCACTCATCAAATTAACTTGAAATCAATGGGAAATAAATTACCATTTACAGCTGTATTCTGTACCATCACATACCTTCCCAGAAGAGTGATCCTTCTCATCAGAGCAGGGCACAGAAATTCTATCCCCAGTTCCCACCAGCACTACTGACTTGTGTTACTTCAGACAAGCTCCTCTGCCTGACCACTTCCAAAGTGAAGATGACATAGCTTTTTCCTCCCACCTTTGACCATGTCTCAGCTACCCTGTGCAAGCAGTTTAGTTCATGAAGACCTTTTACTCACATGAAAAATGCCCAGCACAGTTTAACAGAAAGAAAAAAACCTCCATAATTAAAGAAACACACATACATTTCATTATTTTTTTCAAACAATTACATACTTGTGCTCCTCCCGACTGAAGAAGGCGCCTGAATCCTGCTTCCTTGGTTTGATCAACATTCAGGATCACTTTCCAGCCACTGAAAGCTCCCTAGAGAAAAGACAATTTAGTCAAAAGTTTGCTGGTACTGAAAAAGTACAAAGACTTAATGGATCTATAATTTGTCCCTTTTGAGAATATCCATCAGATGAAGACTTGCAATTACCTAGTTTTGTCTTTAACTGTAAATGTCAGAAAAAAAATTCACAGAACATACAGCTATTGGGTCACAGTCAGGCAGCTTACCACCAAACCCTCTCACAGCCTGCACAGCAAGATGAGCAAACCAATCTATGAAAAGACCCTTGGCAATGAGTATGTTTTCCAGAACACTAGACACTCATTTATAGAAACTTACCTTAAAAAAAAAAAATTACTTGGAAACATTTCTCCCTGTTCCCCCACCATGCACTTAGTTACAGTAACAGCATCGAGGGCCAAGTGGTTGCCTCCTACAAACACTCACTGTGGTTTCCAAGTAGGCAAAGAGGTAGGCAGGATTTGCTACAAGCATTCATTTAAAAAAGATTATTTTAAAACCCATGCAAGTCAAGATTTATCCTGATGTAACTGAAACACCTTCCAATGAATGCTCAACTGCAACGCCTGCTTTGAGAAAAGAGTTAATTTGGGGAGTTCAAGTCCCACTTCCAAAAATCTCACTGAAAGACTATGGAACTTGCATCACGAAAATGACAGAAGGTGCCTTAGGAAAGGTACCAGTACCAGTTGTGGTTTCCTCATAAAGCTCAGTGAGGCTGGCTCCTCAGTCAGTGCTCTGAAGCATAAATATCATCTTCCTGGCTGAGGGACGTTTACATACATAAGTAGCCACATTCCAGCTTTGCAAAACATGAAAAATGTTTCAGGAGGAGATTAAGACTTTTAATACACCAGCATAGAAAGTTTAAAAAAGAAAATGAAAATTACTTAACTGGAATATTTTCAGACAAGACATTTTGTTCTTGATAACAAGACAGGTTACCTTCCCCTGCCAGTTAAGTTTCCAAGTTTCTTGGTGACAATCCCTGTCCTGTCCACCCACACTGTACCACTTAAGGAGTATCTAATACCTCGACAATGCCCGTTTCTTGCCTCCCTTTATGAATTCTTTTCCTCCACCTCATGGCTGCCAGTGCTAGTTTCTTCTGGTTTACATTGATTGCAGGCAAAACATTAAGTATGGAATTACTTCCCCACTCGTAATCTTCTTCCTGGAACAAGCATAAACTTCAATTACAAAGCATTCCTGCCAACTTTACCAGCAGAAAAATAGATTTAAAAAACCCACACCAAACAGAACCCCCCCCCCAAAAAAAACCAAAACCAACAAAAAACCCCCAGAACAAATCCCATCCCACTCTAGATTTATATAGGGATTTTATTTGGCCAAAACAGCTCTAGGTAAAATTGGAGATACGGCTCTTAATTGCACATATGTATCTAAATCAACTCACATTTTCTGCAACATCAAATCATGTACACAACCAGATTCCCATTGCAGTTACCTACAATGGAATTCAACAGCAGGGCAAAGCAACTCACTACACTGCACACCACTGACTTTATTTCTGCAGTGTCTTCTAAAAGAATGAAAGTTGGTTTTGCTGCATAAAGATATGAACAGTCTACAGGCATTATTTTAAAGTTCACCTGGTCAATGTAAAAGAACTGCTTGACCCAACAAAAATAACAGGGAGGTGAAGAGTCTGAAGAACTAGAGTTCAAAAATGTTTATGCACATGGTCATAGAGTCAGATTATTTAAAACTAATATATGTTCATTTATTGAAAGGATCAACATTTAATTCCTGGTGTAACAAAATCCATGTAGATTTAGCTGATACCAGGGAGAATTTACCAAAAACTACTCAAAACCCTCAATTTTCAAAAGCAACTATAAAAAGCATAGGTATTTCATTTATCTTATATGAGGAGTTTGGTCCAGAACTAGTTTTCAGACAAAAACTTTCCTGACTTTGGATTCTCTAAAACTCCCAAGGCTCAGGCACCGTAAACTGCTAACTGGATTTGAGAGGTTGTCTTTTCCTACTAGTGCAAAACAAGAACAAATGCAAAAAGGTACAACATAATAATGTCTCAGTAATAGGGTCACATGCCTGAACAAAGCAGCCAGCTCCTCTACATGCCTCCAGGTAGGAACGGTGAAGCACCCACTTTCCAGCTGCCATCGAAGCCAAGAATTTTTCATTTCGAAGAGGATGTCCCACAACAATGTGTGTGCAACTTGGATCAAAGTACTGCTTCTCAAGTACTATTCCACCTTGAAATGAGGAATGAATTTGATTCAAATTACCCAAGAGTCATGCTTGACCACAGAAAGGATCAACTCAAAGTGAGAATTATCTGAATTCAGATAAAAATACGCTTTACTCAAATTTACACTGTAAGTATTGTAATTGAAATGACATGGGCAGAAGCTGGCAAGGAAGGAGAAGCAGCTAGGAAAGAGTGGCTCTGTAAAGTGCCACTGCAACACAGACAGGAATGGGAGACACCAGAGGACAGCAGATCCTGGGTACTCCCAACATTAAAGAATGAGGTTGTTGTGGAGACAGCTGTAAGAAAGCTGCCAGAAGACAAACCCATTGCTGTTTTATGGCAAAGCTGATCACTCACACAATAATGATACTATATTCAAAGAATCGCTCACAGGCACAGAAAGCCATAAATTTGAGACCTCAAATCTGATAAGTCACTAACAGAAGCCCTTCCTTTTCCCCAACAAGCCACAACTGAGCAGACACATAGTATTCTTTGCATTTCACAAGTATCTGGTACCTAGTTCCTCAATCAGATGGGAGTAATCAAATCTTTCTTGAGGATTAAGAGAAGACAGCTGAAATTTACGGTGTTTTTCTGGTTCTTCATCAGCCTTCTCATCTTCTGTAACAGCCTAGAAATATAGTAACAGATTTTGAAAATACGACAGAACGATTAGGTTGACAGCTGACTATGTCTCTGCCAAACATTCTGGGTTATTTTTATATTAAGTTTTCTTTTAGCTGGGAAAAGCAGAATCAAACCTGTCAATCACTTGACAAAAAGCCTGGATCTTATAAAATCCTCCTTGGGCTCCTGCTTGAACATCCTCTTGGTTCTCCCTTTCTTCAGGGCACAGTTGAAACAATCTGTCATAAAAACTAATCCTCCATTCACATCTACCAGATGCCAGGTTGAACACATGAGGAAAGCACCACTGATCTATCACACTGTCTTATTCATTCAGAGTTTCCATAAAGTCTGAATTTTATATTCTTTGAGGGCCTTTCCACTAACATGACATATTATGCCCCTGAAGACACAGAGCTGCCTAAAGTTTGAGCATTAGATGATGCATTGCAGACAAAGGACTAACCTCATTGTCCTTTCCCTTTCCAAGGTCACAATAAAATAGAATTTTAAACCAGGTTTTTGGCAGAAGAATAATTTTCCATTTGTACCTAAACATAAAATTCCAGATAGCACAAAGGAAATCTTGGCCTAACCTTTCTTCCATCATCCTAACGTGGCTGGAGGAGTTCCAATTAATACACATAGTAACTCTTCACTCCAAAGCCTACCTTAGTGTTCCAGCATGAACTAACAGGACAAAAACCTTTATTTGTCTGAACAAACAAGCTTTATCTATTTGAGCAAACACTATTTGTTCAAAATCTCAAAGAAAGGGGGAAAAAGAAATAGTACTGCACAAAAGTAAACCACTTCAAGATTTCAAATGCAGATATTCACCTATTTTATACTCACTGTCAAGTTCAAAATTTCTTAAAAGTGTCACTACATCTGTCAGAACACAAATCATCATAAACATTTCTTCATATGACAAACCTTTTCTTTGGGCTGTGGTGCCACAGGAGGGTTAGCCAGTGGGAAAGCAATGGTGGGGGCCTGTGGAGTGGGAATCACGTTATCTTTAATCGGTGTTTCAGGATCTTTACACACAGGATTCTTTAGATCTTCAATCACCTCTCCATCTCCAGCCTCAGGAACAGCTGTGAAAGTAAAGCACTGTTGCATGACTTGTCTTTGGAAGAATATAATTATGGATAAAGTAAAGAATAAAAATAAATAAAAACCTCCACAACTGCTGCTACAACGTATACAGTTATATTTCACCACTACCTTTCATAAAGATGCTCTTCCTTATACCACAAACCACCAACTGCAGTATTGCAGACTCCTGTCCCCAGATGCCTTGCTTTGAAAAAAACCTGAAAACCTTTAAACGACCTAATTTCTCTGGCTAAACTGCACTGATTTGGTTGAACAAAAAAAATCAATTGAATGCATTTAGATAATTTTCTTCAACCCTTTGTAGGACAAGGGCCAGTCTTCAGGAAGACTACTGCCACAAGCAGAAACTCTACAAGTAGATTGGTGGCAGGAGGGAGGAAGTGAGGAGAGAGAAATAAAGGATTCCATTACTCAGAACAGGAAGAAAGCAAAAACAGATAAAAAACCACCTGGTTTTGGCAGAAAAAGCATGTTGCTTCCTTAATCTTAGCAGTACACTTAAGACTTCAAGAAGAACAGGGAATATAGATAAAGTATCTTCACTGAGTCCTGACCCAAGCATGTCCACCAGCAACTCAACACATCTCGTTTTTTGGATGTGTGAGTTATCTTCCTATACCCCCATTCTTCACCTATGAATATTTTCACTACAATGAAAAACATTTTGCTACTGGTATTCCCATTTGAATTCCACTATACCTGCTTAAGGTGTTACCTGGAAACCAGCTGTGGTTCCAAAAAAACCACCAAAAAACTTTGGAAGATTTTATGAAGATCTTTTTTTTTGGAACCATGGCAGTCTATTTTTAGACAGGCACTGCCTTGGCGTTTGGCCACAAATGGACAGGAAAGCTTCTCTCTAAAAAACAGCAACACATAATAGAGCTCAAAGATGTAAAATTGTATTTTAAAAGTCTCAAAGATCAAATGGATGCTGCCACAAAGAACCAAGGATATTGCATTTCTGATTTTACCTATACCAGCAATCTCTGCATCCGGTACAGATCCTCTGAGGGCAGACTCATCCACATTCTTATTGGAGTTACTCTGACCTTGCTCAGTGTACTGGGAAGAACTATTAGGCCACTGAAAGTTGCTGACAAGTCTTGCTCTCTCCTCCCTTGCAGTAGGATCATCCCAGACGATCTGCTCACTCTGGGATGGCTCTGTGTTTATATCTGCGAGTGCCTGACGGGATTGCCTAAAGAAAAAAGCACAGGTACCTTAAATACTCATCCTAGAAGGCAATGTGTTAATGATCACATCAACTCTAACATCCAAGTGACTTCACAGTCACTAGAATGGCTGGGAAAGGGGAAAATTTCAGTATAAGAGCTATTCTGGCATGCTGGCTTTGTGAACCCAAGTGTCAGCTTGGCTGAAAAAAGGCACACAGAATATCAGTAGATGTTTTTATTATGTGCTTATTAATAAGTTATTACCAAATCAGTGTACTTTACTCTTTACTGAGCCTATTTATTTGCAAAGAAACACCAAGCTACATGAATAATTTTGCAAGACTTCCATTACTTTTTTAGTGTACCTCAGCATGATAGAATAAAAATTCTATCCTCTGTTTAGAAAGAAAAGAAAAATAAAAGAGAAGAACCATTCACAAAGGTGCTTTGCAGGAATACCTACTACTTGTATATGACCTACATGCTGAAATATTGCAGTACTGCTTTCTTCAAAATCTATAAGAACATTAATATGAACAAAAAGAAAATAAACCTGTTGGCATAATTCAACTCAAAACTAAAAACCAATCATACTATTCTGTGATTTTTTTGAAAAACAAAAAGGTACCCACTACGGATTAAAACAACGTTCTGGTTTTATCTGGCACATCCAGTTAAAGATTCTGAATTGTAAGAGAAGCAGCTCAAGCACATCAGTAGAGACAGACAATACACTTGAAAATCCTGAGGACCTATTCACATTTCAATGAATGTCTAAACATGCACAAGGAGGACAAAATAAGATACTGTGAAACACAAACCAATACCTTAGAGCTTCCAAGACCCTACTGCGGCCATTTCGCACAGACCGTGTGCTATCAGGAGTGGTTGGGGAACCATCAAAACTGCTCCTTGAAAGGGATCCTCTTTGCCCTTGTGGTTTCACCAGTGATGTGGCAGACATGATCTCCTGCAGCTGCCTTTGGAAGTTCTCCCTCATTTCCAGTGCTTGAGTTAAAACTTAAGAGAAGGAACAAAACTCACAATATCACAACTGTTATATTGCAACATGTGAAAAGTGAACGACTGTTCACTGTTTCAGTGAAAACTGGAATTCCAGTCAACTTCCCCTGGCACTGGGACAAAGACTGTACATTAAGAAGAGGAAAAGATACTTGGGAAAAAATATCTAGGAAAACTACATATGCTCCAAGTCACCTATTCTTAGGCACAAGAAGAAACTGCATTGGACTTCTGAATTTGCTCACAGGATCTAACTTAGATCCACAATTCTCCAGGAACACATTTATTTACATAACATATACTCCAAAACAGCAATCTGCCGTGTCAAAGATGAACTTCGGTGTTTTAAAAACAAAAACCCAGCAATTAAGTACTTTGCAATGGATGATCATGATTTTCTTGCAGGCTGTCAAAGTCTTTAAAATAGAGAGGAAAACTCTTCCCTCACATCCAGCAACAGTAGCTGTACTTGACCAGTATGTAAATATGGTACCTAAAGCTTCTAGATCTCAACACTCAGCACCTGAAACTGTAAAAGGCTCATATTGATAGTTCGATGTTCCAAAACCATTTTGAAAACATTTGAACAACTGAACACATTTTGAAAACATTTACCTCCTTTGGATTCACTGCTTACACTTTGTTCTTCCCCTGTAGTGATTGTTCCCTTTATTTGGTCAGTAATTATATCACCTTCAGCATCATCTTCATCCACTGGAATTATCTAAAGCCAATGAAGACAAGTTGATTTCTCAAATACCAAATTTTTTTGCTTTTTAACCATGTTTGACACTTTCATAAATTCTGAAGATTATTAATCTTGCCTTAGAGTAAATCTAACATTTCTGCTAATGCAATGACAGTAGAACAGTAGCATCAGTGACAATTCCTATTCCACAGTCTAAATGTCTGCAAAGGAAGTTAACACTTTGGATTTCATTACCTACAAGAGGAGGCAAAGACTGAACCTACATCATCTCAAATTTGGAAAGCAGCTCCTGAAATGCCTGTGTATCCCTCCATCATCCTAGAAGAGGAATATCACAAATGCAAAAAAACCTTAAGGGACATCTGCAATAGCTACTATTAACTACTAGTCAAACCTGATTCAGGACATTGCTGAATAAGCATCAATGTTTTTTATTATTATATTAATATAACTATTAAGTAAACCAAATCACTTCAAAGAACATGAATTCTTATCACACATCATACCTCATTTTCCTCTGCTGGGTTTCCAGTTGATGGAAGTTTACTGGAGGAGGAGAGCCTGATGTCGTGCACTGCACTGATGTCCAGGCTCATTTTGGGATTGTAAGTGTGAGGGAAGAGAGATTCAGGAAGCCGTTTATATGCCTGGGCACTCTGTAATAACATCAGTTAATAAGAGAAAGATGAGGAACTGATTCAGATAAAAGAAATTTCACACCTTAACAGGAAAATTTGTTTTCTCCTCATGGAGAACAAGGTAAAAGTGAAAACAAGCCAGTCGATTTATTAGTTCTAAGCAGGATACAAAACCTCAGTCCCCATACATGTTCAGGATAAATGCATACAGAAAATCCACTGCCATATAACTGGTTTTAAGTCTCCATTTCCCTTCATTTTTAAAAAAGGGAACAAAACAAGCTTCATACCTCTAAAAGCCAGTGTTCTGAAACAATATGTATACCCCGTTCTTTAACAGATTTGTACTCCTTATTGTTGTCATTCTGTCCTCCCTTGTAGATGAAGTGTGTTACTGTCTCATCAAAGCACCATCTAGAAAAGAAAACAAAATACAAATTGAAGACATCACTTCTATGAGAAAGTATCAGAAATCCAAATCAGAAATTTTCCTGTCCCTTGTTCAGGTTAAAATATTGTTTTGCCTATTTTTTTATGCCGCAATAAACAATAAGCTCACTGTCTTTCCCAAAAAAGACAGCATTCTTAGGCACAAGGATGTTTCACAACAGAACAATTTCTATGCTGTTTGAAAGCGTTCCTGAATAAAACTAAATTGGATAAACATATGGAAGAGGAGGTGTTTTGCTTTAGTTTTTGTTTTATTTTTATTCAAGTAAGTGGAGTTTTAAATCAGTTTCTGAAATGTTCTCATATTGAGCTGCAAGTGAAATACTGACTCTTGAACAATATGTGCCTGTACAATAAGAAGTACAAAATAAACAAAATGAGGAATTCTAACTTTTAAATTGATAAAATCTAGTATTTGCTATTTAATGCTATCTAATGCTAGTATCTTCAGTATTTCTAAGCTACTACAAAACATAAGGCAACTTCCCTCACACGATGAATAATAACACTTACGATATAAGTCAAGTAACAAAACACATAAATCAGATTTATTGGAAGCAGAATTCTGTCTTAAATCACAAATGTTAGTTTGTAGTTTCTCTTCATGATAACCTATTTTTCTAAGCTTTTCTAAGACTGACCTAGCCATGCTTACAGTCCAGAAAACAATTCATTTTGAGCCCAGGAGAAACACACACAAATTCACATCAGATTCAGAATATAAAATATACAGCAAATGTTAAACCATTAAACCATCCAAAAGCTAAACTTCTTCAAATATGAAGAATAAAAAATAAAAAATTTCTGCAAATCAGGAAGACTTTCTGAGATAGACATATCAAGAACACAGAGATTGGGACACGGCAGGGAAAGATGGTCTTACTTCACATTAGAAGAAGATGACTTTAAGATGCTGAAATGTAACGTTTAACTATAGGAAAAGGCATATTAGAATGCGAAGACTCATATTTATTTCAGATCACATCAGTACAGAAGGTTAGAAGCCATTTGTATTGGTTGATACCTGCAGTCTGCTCCAAGAGAAGCTGCTACTGCATTCAGTTCCCTTTGCCTCTTAGCAAGTTTTTTACTAACATATATCACAACATCAGCCAGAGGCTTGGGTTCTTCTTCCTGTTCAAGCAGCAGGGATAAAAAACAGGACAGTCACTATTGGAACGTTTCTGTATCAATAACAAAAATACTACATGCTCCACTAAATATTAAAGAAAAATATGTAATAACAACAAAGGTAAGATAAATACACTTCCTCTGTTTTTGCTGCTCCCAAACTCCATGGTCAAAACCCAGCACTATTATTGCACCATACACTAGGAATCCCAAGACAAAAGATTCACTTTCAGCCAATCTCCCAAGAACATATTCTGCTCCTCTCACCACAGACTGAACACTTCCTGAACACTGAAATTAGGGAATTATCAAACCTGATGCCACTGTAGTATTTCACTGTCCTGGAGCGAGAAAATTAAGAATAAGAAGCTACAAAATAAGAAGTGACAGCCTTCCCTTTCTGATGGTCCTCCTCTACAGTAACTGGTACTAATATGGCAAGCCATACATAAATGCTCCCTTTCCTCCTACATCTTTTTGTTTTCTCTCACTAGGGTGGATTAGACTGAAGAGGTAAGATGACTGCAAGAAAGAATAACATAGTATGTCTTTGTAAGAAGTAAGCAACTGATCACATCTTGTGCTTCCTAGTAAGAAGAGTACCTTAAAGAGGAAGGGAGGAAAAGAAGAGGCATTAAAGACAAAATAGTTAACCCTGTTCAGCTGGAGCCTGGGAACTTCTTAAGTCAGACAAAATCATCTCATTCCAATACTACAAAGTCTAAACTGGTACATATTTATATACCATGTCACTTAGCAACTGGTTAATATTCAAGACAGTAGTACAGAGAGTAGAAGAAGAGTTTAAAATTCGTTCCCTTCCATGAGGAAATTCTTTTATCATGCCTTCCTTTAACTGTCATTGACAAATGCATAATCATATGGATTGGTACTCAGATAGATCACAAATAATTCAAGAACTCCTTTGTAACTTAAATCACAACAAGATATGGCCTTTTCCTAATTTATGCTCCAGAAACTAAACCCCAAAATTTCCTACCACTTTCGCCTGTGCAGCAGTTAACTGAGGGCTGGCAGTAAGAGCTGCTGTATGCCTTGTGCTGTTTGCCAGTGCCAATTTCAAGTTTCTGCCGATGACTTCAGAGAGAGGTGTGCTCAGTTTCCTAGTTTTTTGATCAGGACCTCTCGGAGTTTCCAAAGCTGCCAGAGCATCCTACCAAAAAAAAAAAAAAGAAGAAGAAGAAGATACTTCTCACTCAAGTGCAAGTTTCACAAACACAGTCCACAGTAAGACTTCATACTCCTAAAACCAGGACAGTGTACTAGAGGAGCAGCTAGCAACAGCAACTGTAGTACCACTGCAGAAAAGCAGTACAAGACAATCCCAGTCTTACAGTCTGCATAAGCAAAACAAGAAGAAAATAGTTTATTAATCTCTCTTTTTACTGCCATCACTGAAAACTGCCCTCAGTGGAAAAGCCAGTGGCCAAAACTAGTCACTCACAATTCCAACCAACTACTTTAATCTACTAATACTTCACCCCACGAGAGTCGCATATGAGTATGTGATTTTATCTGCACCTTTAAAATACCATTTCAGACTGCCTTTTTTTTAAAAAAGAGAAATTCTGGTCTAGAATATCTTGTTTTTGAAAATGATCGGAGTGGTGAACTACTAGGATTTTGAAAAGCCAAATACCAACTGAATCATAGATTTACTTGCTCACAGAATGTTTTGGGTTGAAAGGGACCTTACAGTTTATCATCTAGTTTCAACCCCCCTGCCATGGGCAGGGACACCTTTCACCAGACCAGGTTGCTCAGAGTCCCATCCAACCTGGCCTTGAACACTGCCAGCAATGAGGCATCCACGACTTCCCTGGGCCACCTGTGCCAGTGCCTCACTACCCTTACAGTAAAGAATTTCTTCCTAATATCTAATCTAAACTTACATTCTTTAGTTTGAAGCCATCAGTCCTTGTCTTGTCACTACATGTCCTTGTAAAGAGTCCCTCTCCATCCTTCTTTGTAGGCTCCCTTTAAGTACTAAAAGGTTGCTAAAAGGTCTCCCTGGAGCCTTCTCTTCATGAAGCAGAACTAGCTGAAGAGAACACTGGATTCGCAACACATGCAAACCACAACAGACAACTCACAAACAACCCCCCAGAAAAACCTAACAACTTTGCAGGAATTCAGTGCACTGATCTTTCAGTTAAGGCCTTGAAAATGAAAATCAAACCTGAATCCTTCCAAAGCACACTTGAAACATTCAAGAGCTATTCCAGCACAGACACTCACTAAGTATCAGGGGTTTCTTTGTGCTGGTTTTTTTAGCCCTTTGTGGCCTTCAGAATGAGATGCTGAGCCCAAAACCCCAACACGTTTTTCAATTTGCAATAACAGCTTCATAATTGCTATAAAGCTATTACATTAAAACATGTATGAAAGTAGCATCTCATCACAAAATAAACAAACACTTGTTTCCAAATACCTAGAGATAATTACA
Source organism: Manacus candei (assembly GCF_025592945.1). Lineage (NCBI taxonomy): Eukaryota > Metazoa > Chordata > Aves > Passeriformes > Pipridae > Manacus > Manacus candei. The sequence continues at coordinate 2,583,719 of NW_026138074.1, read as the reverse complement.
AGCTGCCTTGTTGCATTTCTCAGTCTTTAGATGCAGAAAACACAGACTGTGTACTGTCTGAGGTGTAGGACAGACAAGCATGTGATGCAATAAGCACAAAGAAGCTTTGTTAAGGACACTACAGCATCTACTAGTCAATAAATTTTGTCCACAGGTTATTAACTAAAACTATATAAATAAATGGAGCCAGTTTTCCTGGCTTTATTCAAAAGGGAAATTCTGTATGTGCACAGTATAAAAATGGATAAGCAAAGGTTTCTGTGCTGCTTTTAAGTTTATGCACATCTTTAACCATACTGGCTCTACAGACTAAAAAATTTGCAAAGACAATCACCTTTACATCAAAAGAAGGCTTGAACAACTTGTCCTTGGAAAGAAATTTTGACGGCGTGTCAAGATGTAAAGACGGTTCTTTCTGTAGTGGTCTGCCTGGTGCAACAGGGGTTGTGTTCCCAATGTGATGAGAGATGACAGCTTGGAAAGCTTTACTCTGGAACCTGTTGATATCAAGTGGGGTCACAGCTGGTTTTTTTCCAGCTTCAAGAAGATAAGCAGGCTGTTCTGAATCAAGATATTTAACAGTTGCTGGTGTCTTGGTAAGCTGAGTAACGAAACTCTCAGTACCTTTAAAAGAAACAAAGAAAACATAAGCAAGCAGACTAATTTTTCTTCTGAACACAGACCTCACATACACTTTTATTTAAACAGCAAACAAAAGTTCACCTGACCTTTCTTTCCCTAAAAGAATAATTCATATCCCCCCCAATAAATGCTCTAAACTACAATTACATTTTAAAAGCCAGCATGTTCAGCGTCTCTTTCAATTAACTACTTAGTTTGTATTCTGTAGGCATGAGTTTGACCCTAAGTGTCTGAAAAGAAGTGAGCAATCCCTGATCCACTAACACTGTTAGCAGTTCCACACATACCTGTATAGCTCGCATATGTCATACAACAACTATCAAAATTCTAATCCAAGAAAATGATGTAATACACAACAAAATCTTCCCTTTCGACACTAAAGGTAACTCCTCCTTCCTGGCTCCTTACTTCCCATGCAACTTCAGATTTCTTTTGCATTCATAACTCTGAATCCCATCACTTTAGCTCGTCACATATACATCCAGTCCCTCATGCCTTTGGATTAACAGGACCAAGATTTAGCTAGAAATAAACTGTTATAACTTGTCTATCATAAATACTTCCAGATAAGCATGACTCACTGTCTTTATAGCTGAAAAAGATTTAACACAAGAATTGCTTTTACATTTTACTCCTCATTTCCCATGACCTCCCACTTTGTTTCCTTAAAAATGTAATAAACAGATAAGATGTGCCATGCCAATGGCATATCTTCTGTCCTCTGACTTAGTGACCCACATAATTAATTTATGAGGGCACTTTTAAAACAGGTCTGCTAACATTCAGTATTAAATCATTGTAGTCTGCACCTTAATATGGAAGAAATACTGCCAAATAAGAGACTTGAAATAACTGGAAAAGGAGCAGAAGATGGGGTAGGCATGAAGGACTGAACAGAGGGACTTCACTGCAGACTAACAAGTACGAAGTTCCAAGCTGGATCTATCATCAATTCCCACTCAAGCTACAGAGCAGCATAGGTGCCAAAAAGGACAAAGCTGAGATGCTGAGCTTGAATCCCAATGACTGATAACCAAAAGACTCCATTGGCTCCAACAGACTTGCAGCAAATACACAGTATCATTTCTGTAATCATGTCTCAAAAGCAAGAAAAAAATATAGAAAAAGTACGGTTACATTGAGTAACCTGGTCTAGGGGAAGGTGTCCTTGCCCATGGCAGGGGGTTGGAACTAGGTGATCTTTAAGGTCCCTTCCAACCAAACCATTTTATGATTCCATCTTAATATTTGGAAAAATATCCTTTAGCTCTAATACTCTGAAGGTGTTAGGAAAAAACATTTATCATACCTGCCTTTTTTATTGTAAACAAACTCACACAGACACACTCATATTCCCTAACTTGCTGATAACCAACCTTGAGTCTCTGCATTTTCAACCAAGAATTTGCTTTCATCTGCTCTCTTCCCTGTCCTTGCAGACTGCAAAAGCCAAGCTACAGTGACTGCTGGCAAATTCCACTTCTTCGCAGCTTCGTACTTGGAACCATTCGGTTCTCTTACCACAAGATGGGTACTGGCAAACATTCCTTTTTTTGCATTGGCTTTCCGCACAAAGAATTCTTGGACTCTACAATTACATTAATAAAACATTCATTTAGTCATTAAGAAAATTAATCTAGGGCACATTTATACTATTATAAAATGTATTCAAGCAACAGAAAAAGAACTAGTAGAATTAGACATCTAAAGCCACCCACTTTGCACTTTACAGCCTAACCTACAAGTAGAAAAAAAAGAAAAATTAAACAGTAATGTTTTGCTTCTATCAGTATTGAAAACAATATTTCTCTTACTCCAGCACTCCTCACATCTTCATTTTCAAATCATATGCTGGGCCTAACATTCTTCTATAAGATTAATGGAACAGGTTTGATTCCCTTCTGGAGCTAACATGTATCATTTCCAAATAATTAACAGTTTTCTTTGTATTACGGTTTTTCTCTTATCATCAAGGACACAATCTTCCAAAAAGATGGCAGGACTGAGAACTCATAAGCAAATAATTTAGTTCAAACAGCCTACAAATCAGATCAAATGATACTGTAAGCTACACAATTTTGCCATGTCATGATTAAACATGTTTTTCAAAGATCCTGATGAACTGGGAGGAAATAATTCACCATGCCAGCTCCTAAGTAATGGTGCACTATCACTGGTTATGAGGCTGAACCGGACAGTGCTGAAGAAGAGGAAAAATGGTCCTCTCCTGGATAACTGAAGAACAACCCAGAAGGCCTGACACCTGAAAAACTGACTTTTATTACTCTGTTCTAGGGCAGAGTAAAAAGTTACTGAGACTCGAGTCACTGGGAAACACAAGACTGAGCATATTCTGGTAGAAATTAGACTGTGTGAGTACAGACCATATTTCTTGAAAGGAAAGGAAAACAGAAGAACTATGTAATGATGTCTCATGCTTCAGCACCAGCTTTTGTAAACAAACAGAATTCAAAAGAATTTTAATCTTTGTAAAGAAAAATGAAATGCACAATGGCAGCACATCGGCTATCTAAGAACAAGAAGAAATGGTGACAGGAGACATACCTGGCTCCCAGCAGTCCTGCCAGATAAGCAAGGGAGTCTCTCTCTGCACCAGTGAACTGGCTAAAAGAAAGAACACAGTCTTCCAGAGGGGTAGTTCCTTCCATTACCAGGACTGGTGTGAAAAGTGGATTGGACCGGAGATCTAAAAAGAGCTGTTGTTCCACACATGCTATCTTTAAGAAGGTGAAAGAGATAAAAACGTCAATCAAGCTAAACAGCAACAAAGCCAACAATATTTCAGCAACTGCACAAGAGCATTCATGGACTCAACAAGCAATCCTGCTTCCATCATTACACCTGATACAAATTATTTCCCAAATTCTTTTTTAGATCACTTCAATTTTGTCAAGTTTGAAATACTGAAGCATTATTCAGAACTTTTCATTACTTAAGTTCCAACCCTCTATGTTCCCTTAGAGTAGTTCAAGGCATGATCTGAGGGTCTGTATAGATTTACTTCACAGAAAGTTACCTCATACTGAAAAATACTAAGAGCGGGTAGTTTATATCATATGCCCGCTCTTGGCAAATATGGTTAGTATTTTTTGACTTTTAAGTTGTAAAGGTGACTTCCTCTTCTGCCACAAATTAAAAAAGCTATAAAAAGCATGAAACAAGCAAAGATATAAAATGAAATCCTTATTAGTCAACTAGCTCCTTCTACAATTCATCATTTAGAGAGAATACTGTCAGACCTTATAATGACCTTTGAGTCAGGACAATGAAGTCCTCTTTAAGAGTCTATAGTAAATGAAGTGCAACAGACAAGATACCCTACAGACACAGAAGTTTTAAAGTATGCTTTCATTTAGTATATTTCAAATGAAACAAGGCTAATCTCTCAGTATCTTATCTATATGTTCTACATATATGTAAGTCACCAATAACTCCGTATTCTGACAAGACAAATTTCTAATATACATACCTATGTACTTGTGGAATTGAAAAAGTATAACTCCCTTACCAGCCATGTATTTGTGACAACATCACCAACAGTTGGCTCCACTGTGCACCCCAATAAAGGTACCACAGCATAGTCTGCAATGGTTCTGCTGTGCAGTGGTAGAACTTTCCCAGCATTCTCCTTTATAATATCTGCAAGGCAGGACTCCTCCTCTTCACCAAAACCCAAAAGAAGAAAAGTCTTTCTGACAAATACACCTCCCTCAGCCGGTGCAGAAGGCTCTCCCAAAGAACCATTACAGATAGAAGACTGATTCTCTCCTTGAACAGTTGAGTTAGTAACATCATTGAAGGTTCTGGATGTTAGTTCTTCCACTTCATCTGAAAGGTTAAAGAAAAATAAATGAACAATCAAGCATAATAATTGATTGACAAGAACATCAAAGACAACCCAAAACAGTTTCGTGAAGAAATGACAGTATTCTGCTGTTTTCAGCCAGGTTTTAGTTAAAAACTGTTCTACATAGGCCTGTTTAAATTTGATTTCTGAAACACAGTGTAGAAGTTAACATACTAGATGTGGCTAGCTTTTTAATAAGCAAATCCTGAAAACTCAAATGCTAATTATGAGCAGTTAAACTTTATACAGTATGCTGAGCCTAGGACATACCTAATGTAGAACCATTATTTACATATTGAGAGAGGAAGTCATCTTCAACAGCTTTCTGGTGCTTTAGAACGTTCACAGCTTCTTTCTTTGCAAGACTGGCTTTTTTTGGAAGAATTGGCTTCATTTCAGGTTGCTCCAAAATTGGGTTCTCTAACAGCTGATAGTTTAGAGGGATATAGTGCTCCACTGGATGTAGATAGCCTTTACTATATGACTCCAGCAACCATTTTGCTGTCACTATATGAGGCCTAGGAAACGAAGTGTTATAGAAACAAGTTACAGCAGGTTTAAGACTTGTGATTCTTCTTTCCTGCTCCACAAAATACTAGGAAATACACACACATGACGTCTGTAACTCCCATACTAAGCAAGCTTTGGGCACTCTACAAACCTCAAGTTTTTTTAATTGTTTCAGTCTGAGAACAGCATTTCATACCTATTTTCTGTAACATAAATTATATCTGCCACTGCTGAGTAGCCAAATTCTTCCTCCTCAATATATTAACAAATACATGCTAACACCTCTCTTCACCCATAAGAACACTTGCTTTTCTATTCACTGAAGTGACTCATGGCTACTCAAAAATACAGCATTCAAGAGCACATAAGGATGTACTTATGAACACATGCTGTAAGTCGTTTCATTTAAATCAAGAACCACTTAGTATTTTCAAATGAATATGTGGTTTCAAAGAATCATAGAATGCTTTGGGTTGAAAGGGACCTTACAGTTTATCGTCTAGTTTCAACCCCCCTGCCATGGGCAGGGACACCTTTCACCAGACCAGGCTGCTCAGAGTCCCATCCAACCTGGCCTTGAACACTGCCAGCGATGGGGCATCCACAACTACTCTGGGCAACCTCTGCCAGTGCCTCACTACCCTTACAGTAAAGAATTTCTTCCTAATATCTAATCTAAACTTACACTCTCCCAGATTGAAGCCATCAGTCCTTGTCCTGTCACTACATGTCCTTGTAAAGAGTCCCTTTCCATCTTTCTTTGTAGGCTCCCTCCAGGTACTAGAAGGCTGCAATTAGGTTACCCTGAAGCCTTTTCTTTTCCAGGCTGAACAAACCCAATTTTCTCAGTCTTTCCTGAGGCTGCTCCATCCCTCTAATCAACTTGGTGGCCTCCTCTGGACTCGCTCCAACAGGTTGATGTCCTTTATGTGCTGGGGACACCAGCAGTGTTGGGAGAAAGAAAACAAGGTGTAAGTAGACCTTAAACAATACAGTTATCACAACCTGTGAGCCGTCTTGTCCAAAAAGTGTTTCAGTTCATCATTATTTTCCCCCAAAATGACATGAGTAACATCTTCATTAAGTTGATTAAATCGAACACCACCACCAAAATTAATAAGTCTTCTCAGCTTGTCCAGCTTCCTGCCACTGAAGCCACATAGATAAATCTACAAAGAGAACAGAGCAATAAATAAGGCTTTAGAAATGTTAAGAAAAAAAAGAAAGAAAAAACAAAGAAGACTATTTTGATATAATTTGTTTCAACTGCTGCAGAACACAAAGCAGTGGTGCAGCTTCTGAGAAGCAGCAAAAAAGTTAAGCATTTATGATTGGATTAATTTATCTTTGAAAATTAATCTAGCAAAGCTTCAATGTTTACTAATGGAATGGACCCCATAAATTATACAATACAAAACCCCAAAACAAACCTCCACACCAATTCTAGAACCCATTCACTACAGTATTTAAATATACATGTCTACGAATATAGAGTTTTATATTTATCATACATATTTAATACAATTGTATACCTACACAAATGTAGGCACATACACAAGCTACAGCATGTGGACACAAATCTGGTATTAGTTGTTGACCATTGAAACAATTTACTCAAGCAGCAAGTGCCAGTGCTCCAACATAGTAGCTTTCACACTGTTAAGACTAAACATGTCAAAGTATACATTGTCAAACATACTCGACAACCATCTAACAAATCTTCAGGGGCTTGAAAAGAACTTAGGTCCAAGTTTTCCAGCTCATCAGGAAGAGGATCCAGTCGGCTGCTCATAACAGAGCTACATGTGGTTTCATTAACACCGCTCAAATTGATATTGGAAATGTGGCTGACGTCCGAAAGGGTCTGATCTTTAAATAAAATTAAAATCAAAAAAGAGGCATTAGATTTGGCTCATCCCTCTCTGCCGCTTCACTAAACAACAAAATGTAAAGCCTGAAGAATGAAAAATACTAGGTAAGTAGAACCTTGGTTAAACCAAGGGCTTTATTTAAACACAGATTGAGTACGGTCTTGCTAGCAAGAGTATACACCTTCTGTTTATTCCCAAATAGATGCTTCCTATGACATAGCAGCAAACGAGACTGGTTTTCAAGATTTTCATTCCAGTTTTGTAGACACCAATTAGAAATACTCTTACAAATAAACAGGGCTCTCTGTAGTAGAGAAATCAACAAGAAGTTCAGTGATTTAAGAGAAGTAGGAATCAGTATCAGACATTAAAGGTGGCTGTGTCTTTCATGTTACCAATGTGTGCTTAAAAAATACTTTTAACTTTCCTTCTGTTAGAAGCATGGAGTAAGTAAAAACAAGTATATGAAGAAACAAAAATAAAAATAATAATAAGAAAACTTCAAAACCAGCATTTGTTCACCACTCTCAAGACTGCTGTAAGATTAAATTCATTACAAACAATGCTTTTAAACTTCAAACGTATGAATGTTCATACTCTTACAGGACTTACAGATATACACCATGGATTCTTAAGCAGACAATCATACACCTAATTCAAGTTCATGTTTTTAACAATCATTCACGTTCCAAGTCTACACATGCTGGAATATTCAACGTGTATAAAAGCAATCTATTGGGTTTTGAACTTCAGCAGAATCTAGAACCCAAACTGTCAAACCAGCACTGCAAAAGCAAGCACCTTCCCAATCTTAAACAGTTCTTCCTCCTTAATATAAATGTTTCCTACCTTAGTTTTAACATATTTTAAAATATCTTACTTACTATCAGGCTTGCTGGCATCATTCGTAGGTGTTGATGTACTGGGTGCATTACTCAGTTTTGATCCAGTCTCTATTTTATACATTGTCTCATCCTGACAGAAGCCTTTCTTGATGCTGTCAGAAAACCACTGCACGGACACACAGTGCACATTCCACTTTTTGGCACATTCATACTTCTGACCTTCCAAATGTAAACAAAATTTTAAAAAATCACAATCACTAAAAGGCTGAACCTTCAGATAGTGATCGCAGAAAGACAGTTGGACATTAAGAAAATTTAGAAATTCAAATAACTTATTTTAATGTGCAAGTTGTGTTATCCTGGACTCTGTTGATAAGCTGCTTATTCTCTAATTAAAGTTAGAGTAAAAAATATCATGGATGGTTAGCTCATGGGTACAGTGTGACAGGGCAGTAAAGAAACAAAAAAGGAAAAAAGGTTTTAAAGCTTTCAAGCACACGGGAAAGAAATGGTTATAAAGTCCCAGGATATTTTACTGTAGAGACAGGGAGGGAAACCAGAGAAAAAAGAAAACCCTTCAATGCTTTCTTACAATAAAACTAAAATCCTTTCATCTTCCCAAGAGGAAGGAAAAGGAGCTTTCATTTTATCTTAGTATAGAGTTCGGAAGGCACAAAGAATAATTAGTTAAAAAAGCATCAGGCTACTATCCAATTTCAATTGCAGTATAAATTAGAGTACTATCCAGCTCTCCCAAAAAAATGAGTTTTTCTTTTCTTTACCCCCTCTAGGATTCACCCTTTTTTCTCCCCTTAAATACCAACTGTGTCTCTGGCTTTTTTATCTCTTTTGTTCTCTCTCTCTCATGCCTTTAGACCAAAGCAAGGGTGCCCTGTGTTGTTCCTTCCAACAGCAGTGATTGCCTAAACAGAAGCAGCAAGAGCAACACTGAAGCAGAGCGGGAGACAGTTCCCAACCTTATGCTTATGCGCATTTACACTACTTCAACTCAAGAAGTGAATACAGTATTTATTCTGTCGGTCCTACCTTTTGGCTCTTGAACTATGAGGTGAGTACATTCGTTCATCTTGAGCTGCCCTGTGTATTGCCCCCCGTGTTCGGCAGTAAGGCGCTGGACTTCTCTCCTGTCTGAGCTGCTCAAGCCGGTCACGCAAATCGTGCAGCCAAGGAACACGGGACAGGCATGGTCTGCCGTGTTAACATCCGTGTACCTCACCAGGCTAAACAATGAAAGAGAGAAAAGGAAAGCATACTTTTTCTTCTGGGTAAAATCAACTAGTAGCCTGTGTTAACATAGGAATTACCAGTTCCCAAAATTAAATCAGTTTTGTTTTTTCATACCTTTGCTGAGACTTATCCCACAATGTCTTAACCCAAGAGGGAAGCAAAATAGGTTTCTTCAGAGAAGCAGCTACCAAGTATTTCTTGCTGCCAACTTCTCCAGCTACAAGATGAGTTACTGACACATTGAGGTCTCTGCACACACATCCACCCATCATCTGCACATATTTATGAACTTCTTCCTGGATGGGCAAAAAATATTATTGAAAATTATCAAGAAAAAAGAACCTACATGACAGTCGTGTTCACCTTAAAAAAACCAAAACAACCAAATGTGGATTTCAATTGTCCATGGTTTCCCCTAAAAAAATATTCAAAAAATACAAAATGGATATATATGGAAGCCATAAAAACATAACTATAATTTCCATTCTATTTTCACTTATGATAAGTTGAACATAATATATACCCTTAATAAAAACATTACCATCACACTGTATAAGCAAAGTTTGACAGATGGTTGACATCTTAGGTAGCTTTAGAAAGAGCTATCAGAATAAATAAAAAGTAAATTTCTATGATAAACTACTTAAACCACAGTTGACTGGATATTAAACCTTTACCATGCAGTCTGAGTAACCAGAAATGTTGTCTGTAGCATTATAGTCGCAGACAAACTAGCAAGATAAGTGATCCATCTAATCAGTTAATAAAAATCCCTAAAACATACATTTACTCCCATATTAATACCCCTCAAATATGATTATATATGCATATACTTATGTGATATACATATGTGCATGCACAGATACACCACTACGTACATGTTTATATACTACATATACTTGCAAGACTCCCTCTTTCTTCATACAACTCTCTACATAAACTACACATACTCTACAAGCCACAGAAGACTAGGTAGATCTAGACACAGGTAGTTAGACATACACAGTATGACTGCTGCCTTAGTAATGAGCCTTCTGAAGCAAACACCAACAACAATCAGCTAAGCAATCCATTTTTTGGAAGGCATTACCCTGACATCTTTCTCCAGGCTGGTACAGGACACCGTCACATCGGCCATGGTCATGTTGTACACAGGATACTCGGCTCTTGGGACACATCTCTGGGACTGCATGCAGTACAGCACTACCTGTGGTCCCACGATCCTGCAACCAAGCTGCGAGAAAGTAACAGAAAAGGCACACAGAAAATAAGCAGAGGGCACACAGGTATCAGGAAGGCTTTCCTTGTCCCTGAATCCCAAGGAAGGCAGGGCCTCTTGGTCTGTCCTCCCCCTCCTCTACCATTTCTGGGTAGCTGACACTTTTGTTTTTGCTTTCAGCGGTGGATTTTCTGTACAATCCTTGTAGATTTTCTGGCCTCAGTAAAAACTGCAGATGCTATGGCTAACATGCCAGAGAATTCCAGCTAGCCTATCTTTGTCTGCTAGACAATTCCTTGCAGCTAAAACCAAATCATGTTTCTCAGGAGATAGAAAAAAGTTTAAGAACCAGCTTAGGGACTCCAGCAGAATCAGAACTGACCACACTATTTTTCCACGTGTTTAAAAATAACGATTATGGTTTGCTAGTCATCTTCACCCAAAAAGAATGCAGCAAAAAGGATGCAGTGAAGTTCATACGACTTCACTCAGTGCAAGAGAGAACGTGCAGGATGTAAGTACAGACATGAGTTCTTCTAGAAAAGAAAGAATATTGCTAGGAGTAAGTTGCTGGGTAGCATACCTTTTTGAGATGACTGAAACCCACGCCTCTAAAAGGATCACAAATGTAAAGTGATTTATCATTTTCTTTTATGTTGAGTACTGCTTCTTCTTCAAGGATCTGGAGATGTTCTTCTGACTGGAATTCTTTTATAGACTGCAGGTAAATGATGCATACAACATTTATTAACAAATCACAAACAGACAGTCCTGTGCAAACTACACAAGTGCATCTCCTTGAAATAGCTCACAACAAAGCTACCATGCAAAACACCTTGTGGGTGTCCTGTTCCCCTGACTCTTTACAACGTTCTGACTCAATCATTCATCATACAAACTTTCAGGACCCGATCCTACCACACGATGCCTTTGGCTCCCACTAAGCTCTCAAGCTGGAAAACAATGCACGGTGTCCTCTCTAAGTTTGCTTAGGGCTTAAATGAGTGACCACCACCCAGACCTTATGTGCTACATGTCTCTTCACTAAACGTCAACAGGGTTTGAAATAGTATTATCTCTTGGAATAATTTCTTCAACAAAATTGTTCTTGTTCTTATTAAACATTAGACACCTATGTTATGGAAACAGCTTTATTTCCAGGTGTACACACGCGAGCTAACTTATTATATGGCGCATACAGCTCAGTCAACGACAGAAATCCACCAAGCTCACTGACAGAGGTGACCAAGTCCACTTACCTCAAGAGCTTTGAAAAAATACTCCGAGCTCCCGGAAGACTTTATGAACTTCACAAAAAACGGTTCCTTGCCACCTCTCATCCTTTAACGGAGAAGCAAAACCCAGTGAGCGCCCTGACATTCCCGCCGCACCATGGAAGCCCTCGGGCCCCCGTCCCCGCCCCACGGGCACACCCCACGCCGCCCGGCCTCGGCGCCTATTTCTGACGGGTACGGAGGGGCGGGGGCAGGCTGGGCTCACCGGGAGGCCCCCTCCTCACGGGGCCCAAGGCACCCAGGGGCCCCTGCTGGGCAGAGGGTGCCCGGCGCTCCCGGTGCCCCCACAGCCCCCGCCGCGGCTGCACCCCCCCAACGCCTCACCCGCCGGCCGGCGCCGCCGCCACGGGCGGGAAAGCGGGGATGCTCGCACTGCGCAGGCGCGGGGCGGGGCCGGCACGGCGGGGGCGGAGCGGAGGGCGGGGCCTTTGCAGTGGGGGCGGGGCGTGGGCGGGGCTTTCGCGGAGTTACCCTGGCTGGGGGCGGGGCCGGAGAGGAAGGGGGCGTGGCCTTCGGGCGGTGTGGGCGGGGCGGGAGCGGCCGTTACGTGTGCGCTGTGGGAGGGGTCCCGCGAGGGTGCGTGGGGCTGAGGGGAAGGACGGGAGGGGAAAGTACCTGTGGAGTCATAGGGGGATAAGCGGTTGGAATGGGCCTTACAGATCATCTAGTTACAAGCACCCCTACCATGGGCCGGGACACGTCCCACTAGACCAGGTTGCTCAAGGTCTTTATCCAACCTGGCCATGAACACTGCCGGGTGTGCATCCTATTCCAGTGTCTCTCCACCCTCACAGTAAAGAATTTCATCTTAGTATCTAACCTAAATGACCCCTTTTTCAATCTGTACCCATTACTCCTTCTCCTGTCGGTGCAATTCCTGACAAAGAGTCCCTCTCCAGCTTCCCAGCAGATACTGGAAGGTTACTGTGAGGTCTCCATTCAACCTTACCTTCTCCAGGCCGAACAGCCCCAGCTTTCTCACCCTGTCTTCACAGGAGAGTCCAGTCCCGTTATCAACTTTGTGGCCCTCCTCTGGACTTCCTCCAACAGTTCCATGTCCTTCTTATGTTGTGGACAGCAGAACGGTACTCAGTACTCCATGTGGGTTCTCAGGAGAGCAGAATAGAGGGGGCAAATCACCTCCCTTTCCCTGCTGGCCATGCTCCTTTTGATGCAACCCAGGATTTGGTTGGCTTTATGGGTCGTGAGTGCACATTGCTGGCTCATGTTGAGTTTTTCATCAACCATCGCCCCCAAGTCCTTCTGCACAGGGCTGCTCTTAATCACTTCTCTGTCCAATCTGTAGGCGTGTCCGGGATTGTCACAACCCAATCCATGTGTAGGACCTTGCACTTCACTTTCATTCATGTAGCTTCCAAGCTCTGGGCAAGAGTGTCAAATGCTCTCCCTCCAGAGCAGGTAGCTGGAACCTGGAACTTGCTCAGGAACAAAAATGTCACTACTCCCACATCACACTGTAACATCTACCTGTGTCATTAAAGGGTGTCATTAAAGGGTCACCTGGCCCATGCATCCAGTGGACCTCCATTCCATTCTTAGTGGCCACAAATGTTCTCTAAGGCTTGCTGCTGTTTGCATAATACTGATAATGCCTATAGTGGGAGAAGTCATTCCGTTAGAAGATCCTCTTAAGAAAATAAATCACAGAATCAATTAGGTTGGAAAAGGCCTCCAAGATCATTGTGTCCAACCTATGACTGAACACCACTATGTCAACTAGACCATGGCATTTAGTGCCACATCCAGTCTTTCCTTAAACACCTCCAGGGACAGTGACTCCACCACCTCCCTGGGCAGTCCATTCCAGTGTCTAATCACCCCTTCTGTGAAGAAATTCCTCATAAAAAATGTTTCAAAAGAGGAAAGCACCAAAAGCTCTGATGGGACAGTGCATGTTTGTTAGATTGAAACCTTACAGTGAGGCCACATGATGGCACTGTAATCTTATGAACTGAAGGGAAGTCCAGTGAACTGTGCACAAGTCCACTGTAGTTGTTAGATGTTAGCCTTTCCATCTCTAAACACATCAAAATTTTTCTGTATGCTTATGTCTTTTAAAAATGCTTGGTATTAGTCACCTAGGACTGGTGTGAATAGTGTGAGATAATGCTTTTCCCATCTGTAAAACAAAGGTAAACAAAACTGAATATAATGAAAAGCAAAATAACATACTTATTATTAGATTAGTAGTGATAAGATGGTCCTCTGTTATTTGATGATGCTGATTTTTAGTCCACTTTTAAAACTCTGAATTTGTCCTGCCTGCTCTTTTATTGTTATTTATAGGAATTTATCTTCCTTTTTCAGTCTTCTGGGCTATTCTAAAAAATACGGAGAAAGGGGGGGGGAGTTAGTGGTGGTGGTGGTGGTGGTGGTGGTAAAAGGATCAAGAAGTCAAACACACAAAAGTTAACCAACTTCAATGGATTGTATAATACAAAATATTATTACAGTTACTGGCAGAGTCCTTAATTGAATGTACCAGCAGTGCTATCAAATACTGTGTTTTCAATTATCTCCTTGAATGTGGATCACAGTTTACTGCTGAAATCTGGTTTGATTTCATTTGCTGAAATGTGGTACCTTCTCAGTGAAGGAATAGAAGCTCTTGGAAAGGTGCTGATCCACTGGGCCACCAATCTCAAAGTCCCACTTCTTTCCTCTGGAGGCTGCTTGTTGCTTGGAAAGATCCATGATGTATAAGAGAACACTGCAAAGGAACAGGGCTGCTTTTTTACATTCCTCTCAGACAGCTTGTCAGCGTGTTCAAGCATGTTTGGTTGTTGCACTTTTTTCCTGCAGGGATGGTGAAGATACATACCCTGTCTGGCATCAGAGCCCTCCAGAGAAAGAAAAGGCCAAATGAAAGTTCTTGTCAAGAGCAGAATAAAACATAAAATTGTTTTCATAAAGTCATTTTAAAAGTAAAAAAAAAAAAAAAAGGCAACCACTCTGGAAGTTCCTGCATGTAGCTTCATATTTCTTTTAAAAATAAATGCATATGTCATTATATGCTGAAATTGCCCAATTTCTGCTTATGCTGATATATTTACCCATTTTAAAACCATATACAAAAGTAATTGATGCACAGGGTCTTTAAGAAGAGTATGCAGCTGAAGATCTTGTAAATTAGAAGGTGTGGTATACTTCTGTTACACTTCCCATAAAGGTATAATTCACAAGGGGTGCTTAATATGACAAAATTGAATAATTAAAAACAACTGGTCTGATAAAGTTTTGTCTATTTCACTTCCTGTTTTCACAAGCACTTGGCACTTTAAAATCTCTCTGGGACAGTTTGAAACTTTTGTTTCTTTGAAAATTATTTAAAAGGTGGTTTAGAGAAGTTGGGAATCAGAAATTACCTTGCTGGATAAGAACAGCAAACAAAACATTCACTTTTCATTTCCTTTCTCCAAATTTGTCCAATACCATATGTGTTAGGGGAAATATCAGAAATGCTAGAAAGGAGAACTTGGCCAAAATCAATTAATAGCATGATTATGGTATGGCTGAAATCAAAGCATGATTATAGTATGTTCTTAAGCACTTGAGTAGCCCCATATTTATTTTATGTTTTCTATGTATTCACATTCTTTACAGGTTCTGAACTTTATGGAGAATCAGTTATATTTAACCATCAGTTATGGAAGTTTTTACACTCCGTGAAACTCGTAAATGGCAGGAAAAAAACATTGTCATAGCCCCCAAATGATACTTGCTTCTAAAACAAAAAAAAGATCCTCTATGCCCTTGAATCTGTAGAATAGGGAATATTTTTACTTAATCAGATGTTTTGATAAATGATTATAACATATGCTTATATCTCTAAAAACATCTGTGTCAACCCTGTTCAGGAATCATTTTCACACCTCTAACACTGTTGTGGTTTTGCAGCCATTGCGACTGCATTAATTTCTTATTTTAACGTTTTTCTCTTATGTAGGCTAGAAAAATGGCAAGCAAAATCACTGCACTAAGAAGCTAAAACCCTTTTGAGTAATTTTTCTTGTTTGATCTAACCTGGTTAAAGCTCCATGTGCAATACTTTATTTTTAAAATATGGTTACCACACTGATTTTGTGATCAATGATAGGACATTATGTTAGCTTTTTTAGTATGAATAGCAGATGATTAAGAGTGCCTTCTGAAATATCAAGGTCACTCAGTTATCCATCCCTACTAGTTAGAACTATTATGAGAAAGATCTGAGGTTAGTACTCGACCATACACAAAGGAAAATACACCTTGAAATATCAAAGTCTGTTCTAAGTGTATGAAATTTTCCATACCACTCATAAAGATTCTGTATCACAGACCTCAGTAATTTAGCATTGTTTACAGAGATACACAACTAGTAAAAAATGTGACTGAGACTGACTTGAGTGAGGTATCTTGTGTAACATATGGTCAAGAGATGTTTCCAAAGAACCAGTGTAAATTTCTAACCACTAGTCCAGTTCAAAAAAACAGTTTATGAGACTGCTAGCTCAGGCCCTCAATCTTTATATGAAGATTGAGGTTTTCTTTATATGTTTTTTTTTATATGAAACTATAATTTTACATTCACAAAGAGAACACTTTTTTCCCTACAGAATCCCACATTTGCGTACCTGTGTAGCTAAGTTGATACATCCTTTTCATTTGTTTACAAATACCCAAATCTATGAGCAAATGCAAGCTTTGGTATGTATTCTTTGATTTATTTTTTTTTGCAGCTGCCTTAGAGCCAGTATACAGGACAGATTTTGCAGGCTTTCATGACAGACTTGATTTCACAAGAGTCAATTCCAGTCTTTCACTAGACACAATTTACAATGCAGCAGAAACCTCTTGTTCTCCAGTAGACTGTGTGTAGGTGGAGCTAGCTCTCTCAGCTGTGTCAACATAGAAAACAGGACAGTATTTAGAGAAGCGGGATGCAATCTGCTTTCGGAAAAAGCTGTGAAGATACTTCCTAAATTTTTCTCCGGCAAAGGCGTAAATCACAGGGTTGACACAACAGTGGATCATTGAGATTGTTTCTGTCACCTGGATTACTTTGTGCATTTGACTATTGCCTTCACAAGTAGTGATGGAAAACGCAATTTCAAAGTCACGCAGGAGAATGCAAATGTTGTATGGTGCCCAGAAAAAAAAGTAGATAATCATGATAATGAAAATAAGCCGGACTGCTTTATGTTTCTTCTCATTCCTACATTGCAGTAATGTCTTTATTATTTGTGTGTAGCTGCAAATCATAATTAACATTGGAATAATAAGTCCCAGAATGTTCATCTTTAAAGTCAGGAATTTCTTCCATACATCTCTGTGCTCTGAGGGATAATAAGGGCTGCAAGTGTAGCCTGAGCTTTCCTCCTGAGTTTTGTGAAATACTATCCCAGGAACAGAAGCTAAAACAGCAACAGCCCAGGTGACGATGCTGGTGAGGGTGCCGTAGGCAACTGTCCTGGCCTTTAAAGCAAACACCGCGTGCACTATGGCCAGGTACCTGTCCATGGTCAACAGGATTATGAAAAAGATGCCACTGTAGAAGCCAAGGAGGTAGACACCTGAGAGAATTCGACACAGCGCCTCCCCAAAAATCCAGCTGTGAACTGCGTAATAGGCCCAAAAAGGGAGAGAAAATACAAACAGCAGATCGGAAATTGCCAAGTTGAGCAGGTAGATGTCAGTCATACTCTTCAACTTCTTATATTTTACCAGGATAAGGATAACAAGCATGTTGCCTGTCAGGCCAAATATCACTACCAAAGAATAAAGTGGTGGCAAAAGTTTTGCTGCAAAGTGCTTTTCTTCAGTTCCAGGACAAGGTGTGGAATCACCGTAGTCGAATTCTGTTGTATATGGCAAGTCGATGAAGTCTGTTGTATCATTTCCCATGGTGTTTTGGTCTGGAAAGGAAGACAAGGATGGTAAACCAGAGGAATCTCCAAGCTTGGCAGCGAGGAAAATGAAACGTTTTGATGTTCTCATTTGTAATGTGTTGCTGGTGAGGACACAAACATTACTACGTTCAGTGTGAAAGGGAATGATATTGCAGATCTCCCAGGAAACCCATCTATACATCTGTGAAATCACATTGTTGCATGTTGGAAGTGTTGTGTGTCACTTCCCACATGTACACTGCCTGGTGCTTTTTTCCTTCTCAGTAGAGCCTGTCAGCTGCCTGACTCAACCAGAAGCAGTGGAATGATGAATATATTCAGAGCCATGGCTACTTTTGATTTGGGGACTGTTGTGGGGACTGCTGTAGGGACTGAGCTTCCCTTGCAAGAAGGAGCCAGGGCCTGAGAGGTGAGTGTGCAGCAAAGCTGTGAAAGCCCCCAGGCCAGTTCTGTTACAGTGGGAGGCCCTCCAGTCACCAAAGTCTTCCCCTTTCCCAAGTCCCAGGTAGGACTGTGAGCCAGGTGCAGAAGAATAGCTATCTTTGTGTAACTTGGCCTCTGAAAAGTTGAGGAGAACAGTCTTCTCACAGGTCTCTGGAGAACATGGAAGAATTCCCATGTGTCCCATGAGAAGCTGGGAAGAGGATTTTGTGAAGATGAGTGTCAGAGTGGCCAAATTGCTCCCTGGTCACTTAGTGGGGAAGTGAAATCAATGCCTTTGGTAGCCACTCAAATAGAGCTACTTGCTGTCTGATTGAAGGGCTGCTCACTCTTGCTGTGCCATCATGACTGCTTTTCTCAGGCACTTCATGGCAGAGTGGTGACTGCCCATGGCAGGCTGATGGTTTTGAAATGAGCACCTTCCTGTCAATTTGATGCCAGTTCTTAGACAAAGGCAACAGACTGCTCCTGACACAGAAGACCAGGTAGGGCCTCTGCCCCAGCTTGCTGTGTGATCCCTGACTGCTCATGTCCCACAGCAGTTTTTGCTCCTTTCCTGAATGCACTTTTTTCAATGGTGTGGTCTACCCTGTGTGATTGCAGATGTCTTTTACAGACACCACACTCTCAAAACCACGACTTCATTCTCTCTGCACCCAAGTTCTGCAAGACTAAATGTAACTGAAGAAACTCAGCCCTTGGTTGGAGTGACACAGAGACAGGCCTTTGATCTGCTTTTTGGTAGAAGCTGTTGGTTGGCCATTTTGACTTAGAGGCTGTGAAATCCCCAAAGCATTTTTTTTGTCTGTCAACAAAACTGTTCTGGAGAAAGGACTATTTTCTGCTGTAAAAACTGATCTCTTAGCGTACTAATGTCCTTAATCTGTGTCAAAGTGGTTAACTTAGCTAAACCTAAGCTGATGTCTTGGAGAAAGGGCTCTTTGATAGGTCTTTTTTCACTTCCCTGTAATCTTACAAATGAGGTTCTGCTACCAACTCCTGATGGAGATTCTTATGCTATACAGTGCAGACATGAATCTGCTCCAAAAGAGGAAGCTTTATTGGAGCAAAGTCTGCATCTTGTAAACAAAAAGTGTTGCTTTTGCAAACCTTCTTCCCCAAGTTCTTCTTGAGTCTGGCTGTTAACACTGCTCCATACAATAATGAGGACATCCATATTCAGACAGTAGTTTGGCATGCTGAGTGTGGTGTAAACTTTTCTTCTAGAGAACAAGGAACAAGAGAAAATCAGCAAATTGTAACAGTTAAGATCTCAGCTTTGCCCACAATAACTTCTTGGAGAAAATAAGTTTTGTCAAACTCTACAAAGACCATCTTTAGAAAATGCTGGCAATCTCCATGAAACAGTTTTTTTCCACAGCCATACTAACTACATAGTTATTACAATACAGAGATAATGGTTTTGTTGGTAAAGGAAGTGGCTGTGGCTCCAGTCTGTTGCCAGTAAATAAGCTGATTTTAAAGTATCTAAGGGCTTATATTTCTTAAATGCTTTCAGCAATGCTTTAAAAAACAAAAAAAAAAAGCACCTTTATAAAACACTATTTTGTCCAAAAACATTAACTTCTTTATTTCAAAATATGATGAGACTTGAGCACCATGTAAATATTTAATATTGCCTTCAGCTAGGCCTACTAGATCCATGTTGCATGCCCTGACAGTATGTTCCTGCTACTACCTGTAGCTAAATATCCTCATTTATTACGTGCCAGTAGCTATAGTGTCTACTGGGATTATGGGGTGAGGGACTGGCTGCTACACAGTGCCGGACCCACCACTTCCTGTCTTGCTAATTTTGCACCAGCAGGATGCTCGTGAATAAAAATGGGTATGAAAAACACCTTAGTCATAAACCCAGAGTGGGATTTTATGAGTATGTGATTGACAGGTTTCATGCAAATATCATTGCAAAATGCTGCCTTGATATTACTGTGATAATTCTTTTTGCAACAACCCCTTCTTCCTGCTAACTGCTGTCTCAGTGCCATCTCTACTTTTCATTGGCCTTATTGGAATGACAGCCGCATCTTCCCTGCATTTTATCTTCTCCTTTACAACCCTCTTTGAGTGCTTAAATCATAGTGTCCCCTCTGAGAGGTTCCTTCTGCTACCCGAGCCCTATTCCTCTAGCCTAGCCTTTGCTTCAGAAGCCTCTCTGCAAAAGTACTTGCTACTCTGGATTGTGTATACTATCCAGCACATGCTGACAATGGAAACTGCAGATACTAATTTGGAAACCAGAAAAGGGAACTGTAAGTGGGTTTGTGCTTTATCCTATAATCTTGATGGTTTAGGAAACAATGTTGGCCACTGGCTAGAATGCTTCATTGGGTTAATCAGCCTAGGTTGTTTATCCAACTAGAGGTATCTGACTGGGCTTATGTTTCCTGAGCATTAAAAAAACTCAAAAATATAGTCCATGAAAATCTCTGAAGAAAAGATGTTTCAAAAAGAGGTCTATATTATTTTGAATACAGTTTAGATAAATGCAATATTTCTAGAACCCCACAATCTGCTGTATGAATCTACTAGTTTCTGTTGCTCTGCTTGAGACTAGCAGACATGCAGTTTTCAAGAGAAAGGCTCGCCATAGAAAAGATGAGCAAACTCATGTCACTGTTTTGTGCTGAGTTTCAAGTCACAGCTTTCTGTTTTAAAAGAGGCAAAGATTTTATTAAAGTGAGTTTCAGTTAATTTGCATAGTGCTATAAAATAATAATAATTATAAAGCTGTAGCAAATGGAGGTAAAATGCTAAGCTATGCTGCATGTAAACAGGATCCATGAGTCAGAGTGTCTAAAATACAACACTGGATTTTCTGTAGTGATCCTAGGAGAAGAATAAGTACTCTTGACTCAAATAAGCTGTTTTATCTTACTGTAACAGTTTTAAAATCTGTATTTCCAACATTGCACATCATTTTCAGGGAAAAAAATCAGAGAGGCACACTCCATTATACTTCTTACTCAGCTCAATCTCTAGATATTTATTTCTTGGCTTACCTGGATTGTCTGCTCAAGTCTTCCAGTGATTTTGCCCTTTAAAATTAGTGTATTCCATTTAACATATCCTATACATTTCCCCAGGGTAATTTTTAAAGATGAATACACTGGCAAGATTCCACTAGTATTTTTCACTTCAGGCTTCAAACTACCTAAACACCTACCAAAGTTAAAAAAAAAAAAAAAAGGAAAAAAGAAAAAGAGAGGCAAAAATTACTTACCATATATCTTACAGAGCAAGTGATGTCTTGTATTATTACAACAGGAGTAATGCTAAACTGATTTGTCAGTCACAAGACTAAGGTCAAAAACACCTCTTCCTGCGTGAAGAAGGATGTATCGGTTTGAAAACTTCTAGCAAAAAAAATATCTGTTTTCATTTAAAAAAAATGAAGGAGCAGTTCTCTGGTTCTCTTTTTCTAAAAATGGGTCATCAGATGTTACTCTGCGAGATGTGCAGAGATGTTGAAATTGTAGAGGATCCTGCAAGGAGCTGAACTCAAAGTTTCACAACTCACAGCTGTAATTCTAGAAAAAGGGGTTTATTTTGTTATTTTATCTTTTTCTTTTAGCTAATGTCTTTGATCAAAAACAGTTTACATGAGGTTCATCCCTTTACATTTTTAATCATTAAATTTCATTTATGTTTTTCTGTCCCTTAACAAAAAGTGGAGCTTTTAAATAAAGTTCATGCTTCTATTCAGAATTACCTGCACTTTCATTGTCTTGGTCTGAGTTGCAGTCCTTATATTTTGAGAAATTTGACTGATTCTATTTTTCTTTAACCTGGTCTTCTGGACTATGTTTTTTATTTTAATCCCTCTCGTAAGACCATGACTTAGTCTATATAGTGAGTTTGACCTTTTAAAACAGCACTGTTGCTTAGTTTTTGGAATTAAGTTTCAAAAAAGCCTGATAAAATCTGATGTCATGTCTCTTTCCTTGTGTCTGATTCTGGTGGTTTTCAGAGTTAGACTGAAGCTGCACCGTAAGCAGATTTTTAGATCCTTCTTGGACATCAAAGAAACCACACAGGAGGTAGGAAAGATACACAAAAAGCAAGAAAAAGATTGTGTCTTACCAGATACTTGAGAGCCCCTGAGAGAGAAACCCTGAGAAGATAGCCCCTCCTCCCCTTGACATCTCCTTGGAGGATTCTGGAGTATCTCATCCTATCAACCTATTGAAGGCACTAAAGGGTTGTCTTTTCTGCACTCAGTTCTTAGTATCCTTAAAAGATTTTAAAATGCCAAAAGCACAGTGGAGATGTCTTTCTTTGGATGCTGCTATCCCTTAACAGAAGTCAAGGGAATCACAGTTTCTGAGTTACATCTCAGATTTTGGGGAGAGACAGTAAGAAAGCTAAAAGCTCACCCTGTTTCCCTTGTCAACCCTTCTTTGCATGAGGGATTAATCTTTATTCCATAGGACAAATAGATTAGCTGTTCCAATGAGTTCTTTAAAGGCTGGAGTCACAGGGTCAAAACTAATGACCCCATAGAGTATTCTAAGGGTATATTCACACTACCTTGCTCGATGGACTACACTCGACCCTCTACACAGTCAGTGGAAAGAGCTGCCTCTGAAAATGTTTCGACTACACCTAAAACAAGCTCCCAATTACTGCCAAACTTTTCTGGCAAAAAAAATCCACTTTTATAACGAATTCCTATAATTCTCAAACAAGGTATTGTATCAAATTAATTTTTCAATGTATAATTCCTAATCAGTCTACATCCTAAAATTAACAGACATTTTAAGTATTTCTTTATGAAGCCTGCTTTGTTGTTTGTTACTTGTTATATGTTATTGAACCCACTGAAGACTCTAAAACCTTTCCTAATATCACACTATAGGAACAGGGGAAACAGTTTTAAACCTGTTGCTGGTTCTGAAACATGCTCCCATAAAACTTGACCCCATCCTTTGAACAACAACAACTTAAAACTAAGATCTGTGATAGGCTGGTCTTCAGAAATAGTCCCTTGTTCCCACAGATTGATTGGCTTTAGTAATCTGATTTTGTTGATTATAGATTTTTGTTCTCATGGCTCAGTCTGGTCAGCAAGCATAGCGGGGCATTTTATTTACTGATTCAAGGTACTGCACACCAACAGAGGGCCTCTGTCACTCAGGGATATAGCAGCTGAATAAGGGTAATGCTCTTGGTCTGCTCACCAGCTGCATCTTACAGCCAAATGAGAGACTCCCCAGAGTGAGTGTGCATTGTTGGACACTTGGCAGCCCAAATACTGGGCTCACTCTGGCAGCAAGTGCCTAGGCTGTGATTTTATTATCCACACCTGCGGGATAGGTACAATTAGCTCTACACCAGCAGTAGATAAGCAGGGCTGCTGGGAAACCAGATTTGATCAGGTCTTACATGTGGCTGTAGGCGAGCCCCGGCCCCTCGTGCTGTTTGTGGGGCACTGGAGTGCTGGTGGTAAGCTTTTCGTCAGTGCTGTTGGGATAAGATCTTTCTTTCTCTGCTCCCCTACTCCCCTCAGGTTCTCTCCATGGGCCCTTGCAAGAGCTGGTCTCCCATCCAGTCTGAAGCTCCATCACACCAGCCTGGGACTGGCCATCTTAATGCTGTCTCACCTCCTCTTCCCTGCTGCCTCCAGATTGCCTCTGTCTAGTGTGTGTGAACACTGAGGCAGGGACAATGCAAGCAGCACATGTGTTGTTACAAGTCAGATTTTTCAGCTTTTCTCAATCCCTTGCCCAACATCTTGTTGAAAAAATGCACTGCTTCTTGCAGTGAGCTACAGTGGATTTTAAGAATCTTTACCTACAGGTGAACCTCATAATTTTACCAAAAAATTGAAGCTATTGTTCAGTAATAAAAGTAATAATTCAGTGGATTGGTGTAGCTTTGAATTTTACCTATTATGGTTTTACATTCAGACATAAGGAGAAGTTATTTTCAGTGATGTGATACTCATTCTCTCCATAAAGACATTCTTGGAAATGGAAGTGAGTTTTGTTCCTCACCTGTGGGGCTCAAGTTGATGTACTCAGCAAGTGTGCAGTCACATACGCTGTCAAATCAAACTACATTTGTCAATCTCTGCTATCTAATGACTGGTTATATGACGCATCTTCACAGTAATCAGGCCATCACATTGAATTATCTGGTATCTAAGTGGTATGGCCCTCCCACAAGGACATATTGTCATTTCTGTCAGGTCTCCACCAGTACTGACATGTCTGCTAGGAACATACCAAAAGCTCATGTACCAGTGTGACACACAAATGTCATCAAGTAGATTTGTGGGTACAGAAATCTGAAAATGCAACTAATAGTTTCCATTCAACTTATTGCAAACTTGCACCATCTGAAGAAAAAAGACTTGGGGAAAAAAGAGTCCTGGGACAGAACAACAAATACCTTTTTTAGGTAAACATGATATGATAGTGCACAACACGTTTTAAAAGTCTATAACTACAGCAAAGCATATTAAT
This sequence comes from Manacus candei, assembly GCF_025592945.1. Taxonomy (NCBI): domain Eukaryota; kingdom Metazoa; phylum Chordata; class Aves; order Passeriformes; family Pipridae; genus Manacus; species Manacus candei. Next base: position 2,559,383 of record NW_026138074.1, on the reverse strand, counting down.
CCTTTTCATTTGGAGAAGAGGTCTAATGAAGACAAGTGAACACAGACTGTGCTGTTACTTGTTCTATTCATAACAGAATATTCAATATGTCCAAATTAGGTTAGTATTGGCATATACTTTAATTCATGAGTAACATGAAATTGTTTTGAAGAGGCTGATTAAAGACATTCAGCTAAAACTGCTTTATTGCTTAGGGTATTTATACTTATCAGCTTTTTCTTTAAGATTCTCAAGTTCTGGTGACTAAACTTTTGCTACCACCGTAACAATCATACCCAGTCTTAGCATCTGTGAGGTGTATTCTTCTGAGGAAAACAGGGAAAAAAATACGATGTACCACACCTAAAGATTTCTCTCATGGAGACTAGTGAAAAAAACCAAGCAAAACATTTTACACATAGATGTAAAGGAAGCTGGGTTACAAACAACAAACTCTGTGAGGCATAAGCATTTCTAATCTGAATTAACACTTCTTCACATGGTTGTTTACTGGTGGGAAGGACAATGGGTTTTTTTCCCCCCTACTATTCTTAGGTTCTGTGTTTGTTTCTCTATTGTAAATCTTGCACATACATAATTGTACATTGCAGCACATATTAATTCCATTGTCATGGTATTATTTTTGTTTTGGCTTTCTCCAACCTGCTCTTACTGAACCAACTGTTTCCTCATGCAGTGAGGAGGAGGAGAATGTTGCTCCCTTCTACTATTTTTATCCAGGCTTCTTATGTATGCTACCTGTTTTTTATAGATAAGGGCTTGTCATAGTACAACAGACTTTACTTTTGGGTCACAGTTAAGCATTTCACAAATTTTCAGCTCTCAGAATCTCATTTTTACATAGGCCTTTAATTCTCACACTTCAGGCTTTTTTGAGTACATTTATACTACATAAATTCTAGGTCTTGAGGTTGTGTTTGGGGCTATCACAACTGTACATTGGAAATGCTCCTCATTATACATGTAAATCCTGGACTTTTTATCAGGCAGGTTAGGAAAATCACATACCAAATTTCTTCCCAGTGAATACTAGGTCACAGAAAGGATGAATGGAGTCTGTACAATGGCAAGGTATGTGCTGGTATTGAAATAAAATACCTTGAGAGGGTTGAAAATTCACCGAAGTATAGCACAGGTGAAATAAAAGAACTTTTGAAAAACAGCAGAATAATCAAAGCTGCAGGAACAAAGAGCTGTGGGCCAAGAAATAAGAACAAGAGGACACTAAATCAAAATACAAAGGAAACGAAACTGTTGCTAAAGACGAAGAAGTCTGCTTGAGCTTAGTGCTTAGTCATTAACATAGTTAAGTACCCACCTATAGGCTGTGATCACTCCTTATTCACAAAAACCCCTTCTTCACAGAGCATGCAGGGTAAAGTAAGTGTACACTGTATCTTGAAATGGAGTTGAGAGAATGCTAAGGCAAGGACTCCAGCTTTAAGTTGTTACCTATATGGGAAATGTTGGATTTTTATGGTTTGAAATGTATAAAAATGAGCACGTGGCATACTGAAAGTGTGCTAGCTTTGTGGATTTACCACCTAGCACCCATCTCTGTGCAGATATGAAAGGAGCAAATGCCTCAACTCTGTGTGTGTGAACTGGCTTCTTGCACACCAGGTGAAAAAACCCATATTCAGGACAACACCAGGACCCAGGAATGAGAAAGTACTTTTGGGTGCCAAAGATTAGATATTGTCTGTAATTGTGCATACCTTATATTAGCAACCCTGAAAGTTATGTTCAAATGGCTCTTTTACTTCTATCCATTTGGTTTCTATTCCATTCTAAAGGTCTGGTAGCAGGACAGGTTGTGTGTTTCATGTCGTAAGGATAGCATCCTACTGGCATAATCTTGTAGACAGTTCTGAAAAGCTGGGCGTCACTTGGAGGTTTGTGCAGTTTTGCATACTGACCTGTGTTTCTCATAATGCTGACCTCCTCCACCTCAGGGTTGGGGTCCCACCTTCCCAGGATCAGTCATTTCAGACTTCAAACACTCAAACCGAGATTGCTCTCACTGTCACCAGACTTACAAACCTCTTAGCAGCTGTACAAACTTACAAAACACTTTTTTTGCCCTACCATTCCATTTTCTGAATGAAGTACAGTTCCTAATAAGCAAATGTCACCAGAATATGGGTACAAAGACATGCCTACACTCCTTTGTTTTAACTTGGTTCTTATTGATATTTTAAATGCACTAGAAATTTCCAGTTCACTTTTGTTTCCCCTGTTAGCTTAATGTTTTTTAATTACTGTACTGTTGAATAATGCTTCTAAGGTCACAGTAACCACAGTAGCCACTAGAAGGTCAGTAGGCATCAGCAGTTGAAATCAGCAGCAAAATTAAACTTCAAAATGAGCAGTATCTGCCTGTTGTGCTGTTTAACCTGATCAACATCATGTTATTCTCCTGGCACTTCCTTTGTTTCTTATTAATTGCAACAAGATATCATGTAAATTTGTCCTCATGTTCTCTGAATTTATCCTCAGTATAATTTTCACTGGAAGGAGCAATATTTATTTTGGAGCTTCAGAGCTGAAAGTCTCTCATACTCACCTAAACCTTTGAATGTTCTAATAAAGTATTTACCTCTGATCTTCCCATTACTTTATTATATTGATTTATTAGCCTCTGTTGACCTAATAAAGTAATTCTTTCATTTTTTGCTGTTACTTTTTCCCATTTATCCATTTTCATTTACTCCCCTTATATCCCATTTACGTTTATGTAAAGTATGTACACATAAGGTTACAGTTGGATTAACAAACAAGAAAGTCTGATGGCAGGAACATCCCTGTGTACTGGTTACCGGAAGTTTTATTATATCTATGTTCGTACATCATATACTTATTACAGACAAACCAATGGCAGTGATTATAAATCTGGTGGTTGCTTGTGAGCACTGTTCAGCACTCACCAATACCATACATGCACTTCTGCTACGTTTCCTTTTGCCCCTTAGGAAGTCTTCCTGACCACTGGCAGAGTTATCTTTTGCTGTGTGAGACATTTCTCCCTACATGTTTCTGGACGTGACAGAAGCATCTCCTAACAGGAAGGTCAGACTTTGTCCTGTTCGGTGCATAAACTAAACTGTGTGATGGGTTTCGGGGCTGTGCACATAAATTTGTCCATGGCACATAGACATTCTTTTCATAAGCATGCTGGAAGCCCAGTCAACACATTACCTCTTCAGAAGTTCAGTTCCAAAAGTTTTGAACTTGCAACAATTTCCACTTAACTGTTCAACATTTGCTGTAAAGCAACAATTTACATGTGGAGTTTACAGAGGTCTTGTCTTGAATCTATTTGATGTTCTGATGCTACTTGCACACTATCTCAAATGCTTGCTTTTGTTTCCTCAATATCTCACCAGAGCTGCTCAGATGCCTCAAAAACACTGCAGTGGTTCTTCTTCCTTGTGTTAGTTTCTTCTCTGCTGTAGTTACAATCATGGCATATTTGCAAATCCTTGCCATTTTCTTAGCATACCTCTAGTTCCTCACACAGTTTCTGTACATCTGCCTGCGTCTCTAGCTCTCACATATGCATTGTATCTTCATCTCAATGTTTTTTCACTGCAGACCTTGAGTTATGGAGTATTTTCCTCCAGTATGTAAAATTTCTGCAACCTCTCTGCCAAGGTGACTTGTGTTCTCTTTCATAGGGACTGTAAATCTTATTAAACCTTCCCCATGAGTAGCTCCATCCCACTGTAACCAGTCTGCTAATTTGAGGCTACCTGGCCTGCAACTATACTAAGGTGCAGCCACATCTGACCAATTAAGACTCAAAAACTTCCACAAAGCTATCTAGAGCCCTGTATATCTCAGTGCAAAGCTACAATGAAGAACCAATGAGCACATAATAACAAGCTAATCTTTAGGTTTAATTTATTTGTGTTTCTGCCAGCACAAAATATAAAATCAAAATCAGAGAAAAACAGGAGTGGGTATAGAATTTGGCTTATCCCATGGTGGACAGATGAGGAGAGCGTGCAGGGTATATGAGGAGGGATCATAGGCCGAAAAAAGGAATGGATACAATGAAGCAGGGAGAATTGCATGGTAAAGGAGCAGCATATTTTCACACTGAACTTTGAGTGCTTAAGTCCCTCACACATAGAACTTGGGAGATCAGGCACATGGCTTGACTGGAGTCACTCTGGACAGTGCAAGAAGATCTGAAATTGGCTGCAGAAAGTCTATGGAGAATCCTGTCTTTATTCCAATATTAATAAAGTGACATCTTTTATTGCCCTTTTTTATTCCTTCTCTTTCCTTATTTATAGCACACACAACCCTCTTTCTCCAAATTTCACTCATCTAAAATCTGTGGCCACAGACATTCCCCAAAGCTATTGTAGCTCACTCTTCTCAAGCTTGCTGGTGGATAAAAGGTGTATCAGCTGCAGTAGCTTCTGGACTGGGCAAGCAGTTCTATGCTTGCTTGGTTTGAAGTGTGGTATTGAGAGTGTTTAAGCCCATGGCTGCCTCTTTTTTCCACCTCCGCTCTGAGAACAGAGCCAATGCCCTTTTGCTTACAGAAGAGAACACGGGCTACAGAGTACATACAATTTTCCAGACACAGATTTTATTAATTTCACTGCATTAACATGAAAACAGGAAGAGACTTAATTCCAAAAAGATAATGATTTAAAATAGAACACAGCAGTAGTAATATCACAGTTACAGTAGAGTTTGTATTACGCTGAACTAATTTATGCTTTAATATTGAAAAGGTGCTTTTGCTTTGTTTCAATAAGAAGTACAAAATAAAAGAAAATATTATTTCCAAGCAAGAAAGTTTACTGTGAGGGTAGATTTTGGTCTTTCATTTGGTCTTTCATTTATTCTATCTGTGGCTATAAACCACACAAGGTAGTGGCCAGGTAATAACAGCTGATGGGACCAGATAATAGCAGCTGATAGGATAAGAGCTAACAACTAATAGAAACGTGCCTAGACATTATAAGGCTATAGGGGGAAGAGTATCTACACCACCTAGATTAAGGCATGTGATACCTAAATTAAGAGGCTGGCATTTCCAGGTCCTTCTACAGCTGGACAGGTAATCTTCCTCTCAGACTATTTAAATCCTATGTCTGCTTCTGCCCCAGGCACTTCTTATTCTCTACTGAGTGCCTCACTGAGGCACCCTGAAGAGATTTGCTGTAATTTAGACATCTGCATCACATGCACAATGTTAAGTAGTGTGGAGTCCCCTCTGGTATCCTTACCTTGCTGGAAGTTGGTTGAACTTGATTTCCATAAGCAAGTCCTTACATGCATGAGCAGTGCCTTTTGAAATAAATGGGGAGAAAAAGGGAAGGACAGCTCACTTGCATAAGGAGTGCTCCCCTGCACTTCCATACAGTTTGAAGTAAGAAACTCTCTGCTACGCCCCTCCTTCCTCTCCGTTGTTAGCACCATGTCCCTAGAATAGCACTTTCTTTTACAGGGAAACTCCTAATAATGGAATAAGTGTATGGCCATAGGACAACACAGAGCATAAAGGTCTTGCGTCTTCAATCACCATGCAGTTCTGATTGAGGCACCAGTTGGCCAGAGGCACTCTTCTCCTGGGAAGACAGAGCAAGTATGACTCCTCTGGAGTTGGCTGCTTTTGCAGTTCCAAGTCTACTGTCTTCCTAAAAGTGTATCCCAAACATCAGACTTACTGTATGTGTGAAGAACATGTTTCTCTCATACAGAAACCTAACCTGACACACTTGTGTCGTGTGTTGCCACATAAACTCTTCTTCTACACACTTGATTTATCTATCCAGAACTAGGAAGGCCTCCTCTCAGTACTGTGTCATAGTCTCCAAAATCCTTCAGATGTTTTTTTCATACTGAATCTTGCATAGCAAATGCTGAGGTAATTTTCATTCTGGCCTCGTAGATCTTTGCTGAAGTGCTTTTATTGGTTAATTTTTTTTTTCTTGGAGGGATATGATTTGTCAGAAACAAGCTCATGTTTTTTAGGCTGGCATCATTGTCTTGTGCAGTTGGTGTGTACAGTTACATGAAAAATTTCACCCACAAAAATCACAATGTTGCTGATTAACAGCCCACTTTGGAAAATGTCAGTAACAGGACAGTGATATGGCAGACATAAAATTAAAAAACTAAAATCAAAATACTATAACTTAGTCTGTAGTTGAGAGGATTATGTTCAAAAATGGCTACACTGTTGGCTAACTGATAAACCCTTGGGTTAAATGGTCCCGGTAAGATAAAGGTCAGTCAACTCTCCCATCAAAGGAGTGATATTATCTTGATATAACTCATATTAATCCTTAAATTCCTTTTTCTTCAAACATCTTTTATTCACATGGGGAAAATAAGGAGTAGGAGGGAAAAAGGAAGAAAACTAAAAGCCTCTCCTTATCAAATGCTTGACCATGTTGCAGAAAGAATACAGACATTTCCAAGAGGTACTTCACTAATATTGAATAATAAACAGGTAGATCAATCCCCAAAGCTTCCTCCCAGTGTTTATCTTACAGTGTTCACATAACAGAAATGGATCTTGTGAGATGACCTATTACTCCTTACTCTTTGCAATATTGTATTTCCCCGGGGTAAATCTCACTGGATAGAATTTTTGTAAAGAAACAGAATCATACTATTCTGGGTACCATTCAAATCTTGATGTGCTACAGCTATGGTATTAATATTTCCTGGAGAACTCATTGATTCTCTTAGTTTAACAATGGAAAATGCTGTAATTCCAGGGAACAGTTAACCACAAGAATTGAGGGTTGTACAGTTTTCAGTAGTGGTCGACATAAAGATCTTAAATAACATCAGGCAGTCCTTAAGGCAAAGCAAGTGGTGCAACATTTACTAACTAATGTTCTGATGTAATTTTACAGTCCAGTAGAGATGTCGTGCTCTGCAGTGGATGCTGTGAACATGGAACTGACTCTTTCTAATTTTTCCTGGTAAAGACTTGGACACTTTCTGCAAAGATGAGCTGCAACGTGCTTTCGGAAAAAGGCGTGAAGATATTTCCTAAATTTTTCTCCAACAAATGCATAGATCACAGGATTGATACAGCAGTGGATCATTGATATTGTTTCTGTCACTTGAATTGCTTTCTCCAGTTGGCCTTTGATATCACAATTTGGAGTGAAAAGTGAACCTTGAAATGTATGCAAAAAAGAAGAAATATGGAATGGTGTCCAGAAGATGAAGTAAAAGATCATGATCACAAAAATAAGTCTGACTGCCTTCTGTTTTTTCTCACTCTTTGATCTCAATAATATTTTAAGAATTTGTGAGTAACTGAAGATCATAATGAGCATTGGAACAATAAGTCCCAGAATGTTCATCTTTAAAATAAAGGAGTACTTCCAATTTATTGTGGAATCACTTGGATAATGAGCACTGCAAGTATAACGTAAACCTTCCTTCTGAGTTTTGTGAAATACTATCCCAGGAACAGAAGCTAAAACAGCAACAGCCCAGGTGACGATGCTGGTGAGGGTGCCGTAGGCAACTGTCCTGGCCTTTAAAGCAAACACCGCGTGCACTATGGCCAGGTACCTGTCCATGGTCAACAGGATTATGAAAAAGATGCCACTGTAGAAGCCAAGGAGGTAGACACCTGAGAGAATTCGACACAGCGCTTCCCCAAAAATCCAGCTGTGAACTGCGTAATAGGCCCAAAAAGGGAGAGAAAATACAAACAGCAGATCAGAAATTGCCAAGTTGAGCAGGTAGATGTCAGTCATACTCTTCAACCTCTTATATTTTACCAGGATAAGGATAACAAGCATGTTGCCTGTCAGGCCAAATATCACTACTAAAGAATAAAGTGGTGGCAAAAGTTTTGCTGCAAAGTGCTTTTCTTCAGTTCCCATGCATGGTGTTGAATCATCATAGTCAAATGTTGTTGTATATGGCAAGTCGGTGAAGTCTGTTGTATCACTTCCCATGGTGTTTTGGTCTGGAAAGGAAGACAAGGATGGTAAACCAGAGGAATCTCCAAGCTTGGCAGCGAGGAGAATGAAACGTTTTGATGTTCTCATTTGTAATGTGTTGCTGGTGAGGACACAAACATTACTACGTTCAGTGTGAAAGGGAATGATATTGCAGATCTCCCAGGAAACCCATCTATACATCTGTGAAATCACATTGCTGCATGTTGGAAGTGTTGTGTGTCACTTCCCACATGTACACTGCCTGGTGCTTTTTTCCTTCTCAGTAGAGCCTGTCAGCTGCCTGACTCAACCAGAAGCAGAGGGAAGATGAATCATGGGTAGTTTGGGGCTGTTGTGATCACCAGTGGCTTTCCAATGGAGTGTAGAAAGCCAGGAAGGCAGCCACAGGAAAGCACAGTATCTGGCACACAGAGCATAGTTGTGCTTCTCCTTGGGACTTGGCCACCAGCTCACTGGGCCAGTCCATCCTGTACTCCTCACCCAAGGAGGACCAGGCACTGTCCAGGTGTAAATGGTGCCTGCAAAGGCACTGTGGCATGGGTGAAAAACAGCTGACACCAGTTTTTTAGGTTGCTTGTGACCTGGGAGCCTTAATGCCTATGGGAAACAGGACACTGGAAAATACTAAACATACCTGCTGTCCTGGGTGTTGCAGAGCGAGAACTCAGCAGCGTTGGTCTGAGTTAAAATGGCAAACACTGTGTCCTTTAGAGACCCTCTGCCAGGCGTAGGCAATGGCAACGTGTTGGTTTCAGGTCGCTTTGGAATGAAAACAGTGCACAGTCCTGTAGAGAGAACGGAGAGACAAACACATTGGGAAATGGCACAAAAGATGAGAGTTGCTGTCAGGATGGCCTCTGACACCTGTGTCTGTTGTGGCATCTTACTGTCAGTTGAAAGACCTCCCCAGTGCTGCTTGGGGATGTAAGGAGTTTTAATTCCTTGTTTCAGTAGCTGTTTACAGGCGTGATTCAGAAGCTGCAAAGTTAAGACTTGGCTAAGTGTCTTGGAGGAAGCACAGAGGCGAAAGGCAGATATGAACATTGCTATCTGTGTGCACTACAGTTCTTCACGTGATGTTGTTCTTCACCCTTTGTTATTCAGTGTTTTCAGTGAGGCGACACTGAGGAAGTGCAACCTCTCTGTCCCTTCAGTTTTGGTTTGGGAACCGTTGTAGAGACTGAACTTCCCTTGCAAGAAGGAGCCAGGACCTGGGAGGTGAGTGTGCAGCAAAGCTGTGAAAGCCCCCAGGCCAGTTCTGTTACAGTGGGAGGCCCTCCAGTCACCAAAGTCTTCCCCTTTCCCAAGTCCCAAGTAGGACTGTGAGCCAGGTGCAGAAGAATAGCTATCTTTGTGTAACTTGGCCTCTGAAAAGTTGAGGAGAACAGTCTTCTCACAGACCTCTGGAGAACATGGAAGAATTCCCGTGTGTCCCATGAGAAGCTGGGAAGAGGATTTTGTGAAGATGAGTGTCAGAGTGGCCAAATGTGCTCCCTGGTCACTTAGTGGGGAAGTGAAATCAATGCCTTTGGTAGCCACTCAAATAGAGCTACTTGCTGTCTGATTGAAGGGCTGCTCACTCTTGCTGTGCCATCATGACTGCTTTTCTCAGGCACTTCATGGCAGAGTGGTGACTGCCCAAGGCAAGTTGATGGTTTTGAAATGAGCACCTTCCTGTCAATTTGATGCCAGTTCTTAGACAAAGGCAACAGACTGCTCCTGACACAGAAGACCAGGCAGGGCCTCTGCCCCAGCTTGCTGTGTGATCCCTGACCGCTCATGTCCCACAGCAGTGTTTGCTCCTTTCCTGAATGCCCTTTTTTCAATGGTGTGGTCTACCCTGTGTGATTGCAGATGTCTTTTGCAGACACCACACTCTCAAAACCACGACTTCATTCTCTCTGCACCCAAGTTCTGCAAGACTAAATGTAACTGAAGAAACTCAGCCCGTGGTTGGAGTGACACAGAGACAGGCCTTTGATCTGCTTTTTGGTAGATAGTCAATTCAATTACATGGTGGGCCATTCTGAGCTGTAGCATGTGAAATTTCTAAAGTGTCTTACGCTCATGTCGGCCTACTCAGCAGTTTGAGCAAAAGCTTATTTCCTGATATGTAATTACAGACATTCAGGATCCAGAGGACTTAGTTTTGATCTGGATTTTTGTCTCAGTGGATATATATAATGCAAATAATCTTCTTGAATAAATTTTTTTGGTTACACAGAGTTAAAACAATTTTCTCTGTGTGCATGTGCACAAGTAAACATTCACATATATACACTCATATATATAGAATTGTAATATTGTAGAATCATAGAATAATTTAGATTAGAAAAGACTTCTAATATCATTGAGTCCAACCATTAACATGACAGTACCAAGTCCACCATGTACCTAAGCACCACATCTACACACCTTTTAAATATCTCCAAGGATGGTGACTCAACTGTTTCCCTGGGCAGCCTGTTCCAATGCTTGATATCCCTTTCACTGAAGAAATCTTTCCTAGTATTTGATATAAATCCCCCCCCCGGCACATTAGCCTTGTTGAATCTTTGTATACAAAGAAAATAATTAATCTTTTTCTTTTTAGTTTGGAACTTATTCTGAATTGTAACACCAGCAGAAAATAATTGTGGGAGCAGCAGAACCAAAGTTAACTGATTCCCTAAAGATTTGTCTCCTTTGCTGTCCAAGTCTTAAGTCCTGTGAGGGGTTGATCGCGGCCGGCAGCTAAGCCCATATCGAGTCACCCACCCACATCCCCTGACAGCAGGATGGGGGAAAGAATCAGAAGTGTTGAAGCAAGATAAACTTGCAGGCTAAGATAAAGACAGTTGAATAAGAAAATGAAACTGAAAAAGACCACAAGAGATGAGACAACGACAAATGCTTGTCACCTGCTAACAAGCGGATGGATGGCCAGCCAGTCTCTGAGCAATGCCTACTTTGGAAAAACTTCCCCTTGTTTTTTGCTGAGTATGATCCTTTTGGTCAGTTTGGGTCACTTGTTCTAGCTGTGGTTGCAAGTCTAAAAGGCATCACCATAAGAACTGCTGGCAAGAAAAGTAAGTCCATCCCAACCAGAGCAAGTTCACCTCTCCACTACCAAAACTGAGCTCCTGCACTATATACAATTCACACTGATGCTGGCTAGAAAGACAGCATGTACTGTGACTGTTTTGTTTACTGTCTCTGACCTGTTGGGAAAACTCTGAGCATTTGCATGGGTGAGAAGCCAGACACTCCTCTTCACGACAAGCACAAAATATTAAAAATATTTTCTGAAATAATTTATAAAAAATTCCTTCTCCTTCGCATGCAGGCAATGTTAATCACAAAGAACTCTAGAAAACTGACCTGGCTAAAAAATTCTTCTGGAAATTACTTGTTTGCATTTGACCTGATGATCTCGGAGGTCTTTTCCAACCTGGTTGATTTTATGGTTCTATGGTTCTATGACTTTTTTTTTTAATTTATCTTTAATCATTTTTCCAATTTTCATTTTCATGCAGAAAGGAACATCTTCTGCAGAAGCTGTAGCCCTTGAAAAGAAGTCTGGTTTTAACTCTTAAGTTATTTAGGCACAAGCCTTCAAAGATTGGTGTGTTACAACAAAGAAATTTCCAGGTTTATCTCTACCCTTGTGCTTTTTAAACATAATCTTCTGAAACATTCTGATTTGGGAACTTTTGATTATTTCATTTATTTCTCTCTTTTTTTTTCCTTCCAAAATTACAAATGAATATCCAGAAAGTCTTAATTATTTTAATTTGAGGGGCTTTTGCATTTTCTGGACTGCATGTGAGCATCAGTGCCCACTGTCTTGCCCACAATCCCACAGTTTCTGCATGCACAGGGTAGTTTTATTGCTAACAGAAATTCTGAATGATTTTTGCAAAATTGGGCAACAATGTCAAGCCTAATGTAGCAATCAATATAAGATTCTCCTTTGTGCCCTCCTTCCTTTCTAATTTATTCTGTGTTCTAAGCAGTCCAATAAGAGGCTACTGTTGTTTCACCTTTGAGGACTGGTTATGTTCAGAGTTGCCGAAGAAGCTGGATACAGAGAGGTGTGACCAAGCCATGGGCCAAATGCCTGCACCCTGGAAAAGAGTTCTTGCAGAGAAAATGGGGCTACATCTTGGATGGGAGAAAATTTGGTCTGCTTAATAATTGAAGCTTTGTGGTCCCAAATAAACATAATTTCATTTGTTTAAGTTTTAACAAAACTGCACTCATGGCAACATCACAGATTCCTGTAATGAAAATGTAGCTCTGAATCATGTCTTTTCTGTATTTTGGGTGCTTTGAGAGAAGCCTTGCTAGCTCTTGAGCATTAGTTGCTATCTATACTGTGTCACCTTTAGCTGTAAAATGCCTGGGTGCCAGTATGACTATCAGACATTTCCATGTAATTCAAGCAGAAAGGCTCCTGAGTTGCTACAGTGACTTACTCAGGTATGACAGTTGTCACAGCTCAATGAGTCTGCAGTACCCTAAAGGGGATTTGGGCAAAGTTTCCTCACAGAAATCAGAGTAAGTAATAACTAGTTAGAAGAGCACCTGTGCATTAATGGAGCCACTTAGCTCACAATTTAATGACCCCAAAAGTTCCCTTTCCCCTCTTACAGTCTAAGACAAGATTTCTCTTTTGAAATGCATGAGTAGGTAACACAGTGCTACTGCTCCTGCCCTCACTCTCCTCCTTTTACAAATGACAGTACTTGTCATACAGAAAAAGAAACTGCTTAATGACTTCTAGTCAGCTTAAAAGTGTGTCAGCAGCTTCTAGGGCATTTTATAGAGAGATGTATAATGTAGCACAGAGTAAAACTGATACTCAAATAACAAAAAATAATACCCCATATTCTGATAGCAGGTGTTGCAAGAGGAGTAGCCAGTGTTTCCCACTAATAGTTCTATCTCTTTGACTTTCCAGGAGGAGAAAAACTACAGAGAAAACTCTGCGCAGACACCTGCACTTTCTTGGAAAGCAAGCATAGATGTAGGAACATTTCTTGTTACCAAAAAAGATGAAGAAAAAGATGAAAGTGTAAACTAAATGCTCCATGTAAGTCTCTGAACTGATAGTTTCCTTCAAACACATCTTTTCATGTGGTAGTTGCCACAGTCTTTCTTTCTATGATTTGACTAGGGAAAGAGTCCTTTCCTTGCTTGGAAAACCTCACCTGGAAAACCTCTTCCTCTTTTATAACAGCTGAGCATTAGAAACATTCAGAATTGCTTGCCTCCTAACTGGTGAGGTTTTTTCAACCTTGTAGAACTTTCAAGGAAAAATGTCTTCTGGGCTGGAAAAAACAGGCTTAATTCTCTCTGAGCCCTCAAGATCCTATTCTTTCCATTCCCCATCAAAAACAGAGAGACAGTCCTGCAAAAATTCTGAGCTTTTCTGAAGTTAAATAGAGTGAGTCTATGTGGTCCCAAGAAAAGAGAAGTAGGAATATATTCTTACCCAAACAAATGCACAGTAAAAGAATAGTGTAAGTACTGAAAATAAGCATTCTGAGAATGAGAAACTCGAGACAGATATTAAATGTCTTCCTCCAAATCATGAATACATGTATAAGTGTGCTCTTCTCTTGTGTAGGCTAAGTTCTGGGCTAGTATGTCTGTTGAGGGGTTTTTGTTGTGCTTTGGATTTTTGAGGGTTTTTTTTCAGTGTCTTTGCTTACAGTGCCTCAGATAAAACATTGAATTCAGAGTAATTCAAACAACAGTCATAGTCACAACCATTCTGTGAATGAACTCAAGTACAAAAAGAAAGTTAATAATCTGGAGTGGAGGTTGCCAAGATATGGCATAGGATCATATGATGTCCTGTTATTGCTATAAAGGCTTCAAGCTCACTGCTCTGACACTGCCAACCATTCCAGGCAAATGACAAGGAGCTCACCTTTCCTTGTGTGAGTACAATTGTGAGTACAATTCCAGTGTAGTACTGATTATTTTTATTCATGTAAAACCTCATTAACAAAAATTGCAACCCAGATCATGACTGGGCATAAAACCGATATCTTTAGCTGAGGTATGGAATACAGGCTTTCTAATGTGGTGACTCAGAGACATCACATTAAAAAGAAGACTCAGTCGCAAAGAGCATATCCTTTTAAAATACGATAGTGAAATAGTTCCTTTAACAGATTAAATGCTTGAATAATACAGAGAAACCATGTGATAGGATAGTGATGAAGAACATCTGCCATCTGCATCTGATAGGGCAAGATGTGACTTAGATATGGAGAGATTAGATTAAGTGTGGAGGATTTAATGTCTGACAAGTTTCTATCCTTAGCAGAATATATTTGCAAGCTGTTGACCTCCTGGAACAGCTTTGAAACCAAGACCCTGTAAGTTTCGGTAGAAAAAAAGATTATTTTCTACAACGCTTGTCCAGTTCAATTCTCTACTTTCATATTTCACCTTATCCACACTGTAAACTAGTTACAAGACCCAACTGTTTTTACAGATAGTATTAGCTCTACTACTACTGTCATTAGGCACCTATACTTCCCCACATAGTGAATCTGTATCTATATATACACATTAAGATGTAAAAATAAGGAAAAAAAAATTAGTTACTCACTGATTTATCAAGCTGGTTTTGTCTCACTGTGTCTTCTTCTCCTTTGTGAACAGACACATACTTAAACCCTATATCTGAAAATAGGAAACAGCACTTCCTGTGTGATCTATTGCAAAACATTATTACAGGAATCAAGGGTCACATTCTTCTTTTCTGAAAGAGCTCAGTTTCCAGGCTGAGGTAAGAACTGAGGGATGAAGACTTCATGGGTGTCTACTTGTTCTACTCCAGATGGAACTGGAGCACTCAGTATCTGAACTACTGCATCTCTACAAGGGTAAGACTGGCTGGTTAAATTCAATAAAATCCCATTCTCAGGATGATAAGTATTTCTATCTGCTCTAGACACTTCTAATCTAAACTTAGGATCAGTTTAAAGCCATTGCCCCTTGTTCAGTCACTATATGCCCTTGTAAATAATTTCTTTCCATCTTTCTTTTAGGCTCCCTTCAGTTACTGGAAAGCAGCAGTTAGGTCACTCCAAAGCCTTCTCTTTTCCAGGTTGAACAAACATAATTCCCTCAGTCTTTCCTCATAGGAAAGGTGCTCCATCCCTCTAAGCACCTCGGTGGGCCTCCTCTGCACTCGCTCCAACAGGTCCATGTCTTTCCTGTGCTGGGGAGCCCGGAGCTGGATGCAGAGTTCCAGGTGGGGTCTCACCAGATTGGAGTAAAGCAGCAGAATCACCTCTCTCGCCCTTCTGGCCGCGCTGCTTTTGGTGCAAACCAGGACACACTTGGTTTTCTGGCAGTGAGCACACATGGCTGGGTCATGTCCAGCCTTTCATCCATCAGCATCCCTCAAATCCTTCTCAGCAGGGCTGCTCTCGATATGTTCATCCACCAGCCTGTATTGATACGGGGGGTTGCCCAAACCCAAGTGCAGCACCTTGCACTTGGTCTTGTTAATCCTCATGAGATTCCCATGGGCCCATTTCTCAAGCTTGTCCAAGTCCTTCTGGATGGCATCCCGTCCTTCAGCTTGGTGTCATCTGCAGATTTGGTGGGGGTGCACTCAATTCCTTTGTCTACATAATTAATGAAGATATTAAATAGTGCTGCTCCCAATATGAACCCTGAGTGACACCACTCATCACTGATGTCCACTGGGACTCTGAACCATTGACCACTACCCTCCAGATGGGACCATCCAGACATTTTCTAAATCATCTAAGAGTTTACCCATTGAATCCATCTCTCTTCAATTTAGAGAAAAGGATGTTGTGGGGGACAGTGTCAAAGACTTTTCAGAAGTCCAGATACATAACATCTGTAACCTTTCCCTTGCCCACTGTTGTAGTTACTCCAGAATAGAAGGCCACTGAGTTGGTCAGGCAGGATTTGCCCTTGGTGAAGCCGTGCTGGCTGCCCTGAATCACCTCCCTGTTCTCCATGTACCTTACCTTAGCATAGCTGCCAGGAGGATCTGGTATCTGTGATCTTCCCAGGCACAGAGGTAAGTCTGACAGGTTGGTAGTTACCAGGGTCCTCCTTTCTACCCTTTCTAAAGATAGGTGCAATGTTTCCCTTTTTCCAGTCACCTGGGATTTCCCCTGTTGCCCTGAATTTTCAAATGTCATGGAGAGTGGCTTGGCAACTGCATCAGCTAATTCTCTCAGGACTCTGGGATACATATCAGTGTGTCCCATAGATCATTATAAACCAGAAGTGATGAATAATATGGCCACTTCTCTGCTCCCTGTGGAGTCTTTTCCAATTTTATAGGAAAGCTGCATTTTTCAAATCTGTAGGCTTTTGGCAACAGTTCTTGACTATTCTAAGACTTCAGGGTGTTTTCCTATAGTATTCTTGAAAAGTTGTAAGACTGGCTTGTGCTACAATTATAGCTGTCGTCATTTGCTAAGGACAGAAAAATCTACGTGGAGTTTCAATAAAACCAGGGATACATAACCTGACCACATGTGTTCCAGGGTGTACAAAAGAGACTCATAAAGCTGTTTCAGAAAGAGCACCTAAGCAAGGCTTTAGGAAGAGGAGTCTGATGGCTTAAAGCACAAAAATGTTTCCTGTTGATCTGGAAGGGGCTGCCTAGATTTTGCTGTAAGTATAGACAGCAAACCATGGAAAACTTTCAAGCCTGAGCAGAAAGTGCCTTCCCTACAGGGACAGAGCGAATAACAGTGAAACAGAAACCACATTTTCTTTCTACACCCTCTCCCTTCGTTTTTCTGTCTGAATTTGAAAAGCTATGGGTTTTGCCACTCAGGACATCTCTTCCTACTCAATGTACAGGCTGCTAGTTCAGAAGTCTTGTTTGCACATTTAATCTTTTGTGAACCACTGGTAAAGAATTGCTTGGCTTGCAGGATCAAAAATCTTGCCTAAGGCACTTCATTTTTGCTGCCCCATGAAAAAGAGGGGTGGACACCTGGAAAAGGGGCTTATCTCAGGTCTTGAAAGTGGAACTCCTTTGGAATTCATTGGCCAGGGGCTGTGCATGGGTATAATTGTCTGGGAGTACCAGAAGTAACCCTTGACCTCTTCTCTACCTGTTTGGTGAAACTGGGGCTTCCTTCTGCCTTGCTCAGGGATTTTCTGAAGTAACCAAGCTCCAGACCACTTCTAGGGAAGATCAAAGAAGAAGTCTGCCTTGGAAGACCTATGTACTATTTTCACAATCTGTGAGGTAAGCAACAGTCTTGAGTCTGGCATAGTGAGTTTGATGGTTGCTTGAGGTGGTGACTCCTGACTGACAACTCTGTTCTAATCTGAGAAAAAAAGAACAGTTTTGCACACATTGCTTGAAAGAATTTTAATTCTTTGTGCCTCCAATCTGGATGATTAGATTGAAGTCAAATGGACAGTATTTTCAGGCTACCTGAGCTCAAATTACTCTGACTTTTGAAAATCAGGAACGGTTTATTTCTGAAATGGCAATCCAAATAATCTGAAGATACTTCAGGAAGTCTGATCAAGACTAAACTACAGGGAAAAAAAAAAGAAACCTTCAAAAGAAAAGAAACCTTTCATATTAGACACTTTATTTTAGGCATCTGTGACTACATTTTGAATTGTAGCTAAATTATTATTGTATTATGGAAGACAGAGCCTGTTAAAAAGGAGAATAGAGTCCCCTGAAAACGTCTTTTTCAGATATGTTGAGACTCTGAAGAAATCCAGGGGAAAGAAATTATGTTCATTGGTCTAGAAAGCATCACCTACAAGAAATGATTGGGAAAGGACTAGATGATCTCTGGAGAGATCTCTCAGAGTTAATTTCTATGAATTTACTCTTAGTATTTTTCCTGTATGGGTTTAATGGGCATTATATACATTAGCTAATCCATATAACTGCCTAGGAGACAGAAGTAGAGGAAGTAGTGGGAGAAAAGCCTTCCAAAGTCAAAGACATTACCAGGTGAAGATTGCTTGCTGTATAAAATTAGAGCACTGTTTAGGTTCTCCAGTAAGAACAGTAAGAAAAGAGTACATATACTTTACCATGCTAATCAATTGAAAATCTGTACTGCTTGACTGTACCAAAGAGAAAAATCAAAAAGGAACAAAAAATTTCTGCAACAAAACTGTCTTATTCAGCTGGGGCTTTCTACAAGCTGTCGCAACACTACCACTGAAAAAACTGAACCATGGTGTGCTACTATGACTCCATCAACTACTGAATGTAAGATAATAACAATAATACTCTTGCCTTAAATTTAAAATGTTATGTGAATACTGAAGTCAAGGCGTAGAGATACGTAGAGGGCACTAAAATAATTTTCCTTGTTTCTGGAAGAAGTATCTTTTCCTGTGGAGGGAAAGGCATAGCTAGAAGTAGATCATTGATGGCAAAAATAATGGTAAAATTACCAACCAGACTGCCTGAATAGAAATGACTGGACCTCAGCTGTATGCCACTAAGACCATAGCTAAGTGATGGTTTTGCAGTTCATCTCATATTCTAGGCTTTCCACATTGAAGGAGAAATGATGCCCTCAGTCCCTGTGTCAAAGCATGTTTAAGAACTTCAAGCAAAGCAGGACAGCATGAAGAGGGAATGTGCGTACCAATGGAGTTGCTTCCCCATTCCTTTGGTGTGCTTCAGCCTGCCCTTTCATGGTGAAAATAAATGAAGTAGATGTTTTCTGTTAAAAAAGGAGTTCAACATCTTAACAAGACCTGTACTGTAGACTCCTCCTGAGCACACTCACCCACAACAACCCTCAGCAGGCATTTTGCTGACTGTCCTCAAGCTCAGAGGGGTGAGCATGTGGCAACTTTGATTGAGCACAAGGAGGAGTCCGCAGGAAGACTTTGCAAGGTCTGTTAGTAGGTAATTAATTTCCAACTCCTTCAAACTGAATGTAGGAATTGTCTCTCCCACCCTTAGTTGGCAGTCGGCTAGCTAATCTAAGGGCTCCCTCTATAGTCAAGGGATAGAGGTAGGTATTTGCAGAGGGTGGCAGATTGTTTTAAGTTACTCCACCTCAGGCTAGAATTAATCACCTTACAGAGGGAGCTCTCTTTAATGATATAAACAGCCTAGACAACAAGTTCTTAGTAGACAGCCAGCCTGTACATTGACAGAACTGTTTCAGATAACAGTATTCAGGGCTTTTCAGAAATCTTCAGGGCTTTTGGTGATGAGAAACCATTTATTTTGGAAAAACAAGAAGTATTTTTGATTTTCTGTTCTTAGAGGCTGAGGTGGTTTTTTAACATGTAAGCCTGATAATGCTATCTACATCCTTTGCTGAAGAGGAATAGGCCTATTTTGTAGATTTAAAGACCAGTCTAGCTGCTGACACCCCCAGAAGCAGGATCAGATTTATTATGGCACTACGAAGACTGTCGCCTGCTCATACCCAGGAAAACTGTATGTGTTACCTGTCATGGCACAGAAGTAAGGTTGCAAAGGCTGTCCTCCTCTTCCCCTACACCTCATATCCATGTAGGTGTTTTATAGGGCACCATGTTTTAGAAGAGGTAGGAAGATAGACGAAAGCAAAGCAGTTTCAACTGAAGGTATATGAAAGTTGCATTGTTAGCTGCTCAGGTGTCACGGCACTTGCTCAGCTATTCAGAGTGGCTCATAGGAAGAACTGCACAAGGAAATATCAATGCAATCTGCCCTTCATGTTAGCCTCTTGAGTACAAACATTGTGATTCCTAGTACACACATCAGAATGCTATATTTGGTTTGCAGAAGGCATCCTCCCAGCTGAGGGACTGGTTATTCAGAGTTCTTTTTGTCGCGCTTCACTACTGTGCAGGACCAGGCCTTATTTATTGTACACTACCCAGGCCTTTCTTGGACTGCAGAATTTTGCTTTTCCCTCATGATCATGCCTCTAGTTCTGTTAGGGTAATATCTGAGTGCTTCACAGGTATTACAGTATTTGTCTTCTCACCATATATATAGGAAGAATCAATACAATTATCTCAATTGTGAAATGAGGAAGCTGAAGTGCCAAGATCACGAATAACACTGTCAAGCATCTCTCAATTTGGGAAACCTGTTTTGTGAACTGTTTTTCTCCAAAGCAAAGTATTGTGCTGGAGCAAGGCTCCCATCCGTTGTAGCTGCTGGTTCTTTGTCTTCATATTGAGCCTTGGAACATGAGGAACACAACTGCAGAGGTTATCTATGGAAATCTGTGTAGAAAGGAAAGGTGCTTAAGCGATGTCCTAGAAGTAGACATTTAAGGGTGGGCAGAATAAATTCAGGCCTAAATCCCTTGATGGAACTTGTGCCTGTCCTGTGACAAGCTTGAAGATTCCAGTGGTATTTGTGGCACAGGACTTGGCATCTCTGAAATGTAAGTCTTCAAGGATTTTGCTTCTCAGGTATCTGTGGGACTGCTCAATGAAACTGAACCTGAAAGACACAACCAGATTCAGATAGTCTTCAGTCTTCTCAGAGACTGGCCTTATACTCCTGTGCATCTGTCTGGTGAAACCTCCTTTATTTCTCAGAGAAGTCCCCATGGAGAGTCCAGCCTGAAGCCAGCTTGGAAGACACATTAAACTAATTTATACACATAATGAATCTGATTCTAATCATCTTCTGACAAGTTTTATTTACAAGGTGGAGACACCATTTCCTTAGTAACTTCTGTAGAGAAAATAGAAGAAAACACTGGGCTTTAGACAAGTCATCATAACCTCCTTTCTCACAGTCCACAGCAAACTAACCACACACAGTCTGTGGTACCACAGACTGCATACTCTTCTCCATTCTCAGCAAATGAGAATCGCTGTGGTATCTTCTGTACTGTGGTGTGTTAAACTTTATTACATTCTCTCTCTCCCTTTTTTTTTTAAAGGCAGTACTAATTGCTGTCTCATAATGGGAATTGAAGAGCTAGCTTACAGTTTTGTCCACAAGTGAGATGTTTTTCACCTGTTCTGTCAGTGGAATGGCTGTGGATAGGCTGTTTGTGCCACTGTGCAAAACACCATCAGTGTTAGCAAGACTGGTGGGAAGCCAAGTCAGTCTGTATTTGTGAAGGTCTCAGATCACATTGTTGTTTTATGCCAGCATATTTAGTACATGCAAACTAGTCTGCCATTCTTCTTAGAAGAGATTGTGTAAGTGTTAAGATGAAAACAAGCCACAGAGAAGTGATAAAAATAACTTCAACTGAAAAGCCATATGAACAAGAGAATTCAAAGGAAAGCTGGTATTTCTGCCCAAGCTCTGCTAAGGTATGCTGAGATAAAAGCCTACATAAAGACTGAGTGAATATTAGCCAAAAAAAAAGTATTTTCATTGCCTGAAGTGCATTTAGTTTCACCTGAAATCTCAAAACCAAACTAACACTGGTGTTTTTGTTTCAGGAATTAACACTGCCCACTGCACTCCATTTTACCAGATTTCTTAAAGTCATAATAGATTTTCAATATTATTGGATATTGGAGAAGTTTACTATTACTGTTTTTCACACTGACCAGGGACCATTTCTTGTGTCCTAGTTGTTCATATGTTAAATGCGTTAAACACTAAATGCTTACGCAGTGCTTACCACTGACACTTCCAACTTCCCTCCCTCCACACATTTAAAGACTGTCAGGGAAGTCTAAGCCCCACAAGCCTGTGGTTTTTTTCTCTGAAATCACAGAGTCTCTGCCTGAGAAAAAAGCTTAAAAAATTAGGATCAAGGGCTCTGGACCTCATCTACAACCTGGAAAAGCTGTATCAGAAAGCTGTGACGAATGAAAACACAATTTGTCAGCTAACTTGAGAATCAGGGTGAAGGAAGAGAACAGAATGACCCATTAAGGAGGAAGACAGGCTGACCAGCTGACACTGGAGTGCACTGGGATGGATGAGAGAAGACACCTGATTATCTTCTCCCAGTCAAGAGAAGGAAAGGAACTGCAGACAGAAGGGGAGAGAGAGAGAGTAGTTGGGCATAGAAGTCATCTAAAGGCCACCAGAATTTGAGCAGACCTGTGAGATTTTCGAGTTCTTAAAGAAAGTTGAAGTTAACAAGCTTCAGAATTTAGTGGCATCATGAGGTCATTTCAGCAGAAATTGCAAACCACAGAAAGTTTTGTATCTCACTTCTGGGTTGATTTATTAATGCATTTGGGATTTGCACGAGATAATGTATTTTGGTTATAATGTATTTCTAATTAAGAAGAGCAAAACCCACATAAGGTATGAGAAAGAAAACAGTGTGAGGTGCGTTTCTATAGCCAAGATTCAAGTCTAAGGACTACAAATAGTTATAGTGCATAGCTACAAATGAACAATGTCATTGATTTTAGCTAATACAACTCTTCTTCTTTATAATTTGAGCTTAAATTGGAGAAGAAGGTAATATGTAGTTCTTTCCTCGATCTTTTTAACTCTAATGTCAATCCCTGGAAAATATTATGCAAATCCCAATGACTGTTGTGTCCTGCCTTACTGAATTCAGTGGTTGAGCTCAAACACTTGACAGAACCTGGCTTTAAATTGATTATCATACACAGACCTGTGTAATCTCAGGCTTTCAGGGCAAAGCACATTCCCTCTCTCACACCCGTTTTGAGTTTCCCCAAAGGGCTACTGTACCTCATAGATTTGTGGTACTACAACTCAGCCTGTCTACCAAGGTGTTCAGTGTGGTCCAGTTGGCCTCATTTGTGGGGCAAATGTAATGCTCACAGTGGTCAGAAAAGAAACACTTTATACACAAAAAAAAATAATTTATTTTTAGTATGATTGAACTTATCAGCACTGTAATAACAGCAATCATTATTAGTCCTGATCTAATTATCTCAAAAAAAAGAAAGAAAGGAGGGAAAAATAATAAAGACATGAATACATCTGGGTAGAAACAACAATGAAGTAATAGTGATACTAATAATGATCCTAATACTATGATTACTACTACTAATAGTAATAATGCTGCATCATCAACAATAGTGAATAGTTAAATTTGTTTTCTATACCCTTTTTCTGAGTGTAATGCTTTTACTTTTCCACTGCTCCTCTGAGTCCTAAGGTCAGTGACTTCAGCCAGTTGGTCCCTCATGAAATTGTCCCTCTACAGCTCTTGCTCCTTCCCTACTTCTCAAGGCCCCTGCTGTCATACACAGACTGTATTTCTCTATGTTGCAGCATCATGTTAGAGTCATGTTAGAAAGAATAACAGTTTTACTAGTATCTGCATAAAAACTGTGGTTGTACCACAAAAGATAAACAAAACTAGGGCAGATTAAATATAGTCTCCTACTCAGAAGAACTGCACCTACAGCTAAACCAAGCAAAAACAAAGCTTTGGGCAGATCAAAATGGGTTCAGACAAAGCCAGGCTGGCAAACCTTAGCCCCAAGACCTTGCATACTCAGTACAAAGCTGGTAGCCCAGGAATAGCAATACCAACACTGTATCACTGGGCCACAAGGCTGAAGAAGACACTTGGGAAGCAGAGTCTTCATTTACAGGGTTGCAGAAGTCTCTCCTTACATAGATCCCCCTGTAACAAGAATATTTCACACAGCAGTACTAAGAAGATATAGAAATATATTTCAGGAAATTTTTATATTTTTGAGCTGGAGATAGGCTAGAGAAATTCAACAGATTCACTCACCAGCCCTCTATACAGGGCAGCTTTGCTGACCTTTGTTTTTGAGAGCCAACAACCTGAGAGGTTGATATGGAGAAGCAAAAAGGTGTGCTGTAAGGAAAGGATTAGGGACAAAGGCACAGACTTACCCTCTGGTGTGTTTACAGCAGAAAAGAAATCAAGGTGCTAGGGACTCCCAAAAGAGGAGAGAGGAAGTAGTCCTTAGGAGTGGGAAATCCGTGGTAAGGGATGTGACCCAGAAGAAACAAAGAGGCAAAGAAATCAAAAGATCAAGAGTGCTTTACAGTGGGTTGAAATTTCTAAGTAGGAGGAGGCTAAAGCAGTTCCTGGAATTAAGAGCAGTGCCCACATATAACTTCATGTTCTACCATACAACAGCTGTTATTAACATATTTTTTTCCATATTCTTTTTAGACACTGTATGTTTGGTTTTGTCACAAATCTTCCATCCCAACCACAAACTCTGAGGGTTTTTCATGTCTCCCATGCCCCTGCTATCAGAGATTACTGATGTCCGTGTCCCTGAACTGCTGGAAACCTGAGGGGCTCTCCAATAGCCAGTTCTGGGGACATATTGGTGCACAGGCTGCAATAAGTGGAGAAATGTGTTTATATTTTGCAGTTATAGGTACATCTGAGTGAAATCCAGATCCAGCAGCCCTATATCCTCTTAGTCACAGCCCTCAACTGCTGTTTAGCCTGAGCACAGGATGAGTTTTTTGACCTCACAGGCCTGTGTCTCTGAAGCAGCCTCTCTGTGTGATGATACTGTAAAGCTGCTTGCGACTGGCAGTGGCAGGGGTCTGCCTGGAGACCACTGCCCTCAGCATCCAATGGGCAATAAGTAACAACTGGTAGGAGTGTAAATAAATTTCTCAGCTCTTTGGAGCCATACACTCATGGTTTCCCAAACTCATCGAGAAGACTAGCTTAAGTAATTTAGTGTTTTAAGATGAAGTTTAATGTGATTTTTTTTCCCCAGAGCTGTATCATCCCGAAGTATTGCAGGATTTCTGTCATTGTATCAACAGGTGTTTTCTATGGGTTGATTCTCACTTTTGTCATACTGCATAAACATCTCAAATGAGAGTTCTTAAATGAGAGATGGAGAGTGATTTTAAGACAGGTTGGATAACTGAAACTCCAGTATTTAGTCAGAAATCAACATCTGGTTTTGTCCCCCAGAAGTGGAAGAGGCAAGGAAAAGTAGACATTTTCTACAACTTCTGACCTTCTGTCAACTCTTTCCGTTAGCAGGGCATAGTCCCTTACCAAGGTCACAGACCTCTACACCTGCTGGGTGCTAAGGGTAAATCCAGAACCAACCAGCACTTTACCCTGCTCTCACACCTGGTGCAGCTCTTCGTTTTTCCTTATGGAAAGAGGAAAGCTTCATGGGGCCAAAGAGATAGAGAGCAAGAGTGTACACAACCTCCCAGTACTGTTCCTGAGCAGGCAGAACTTCACTTGCAGAAATTTTTCTTCCTGTAGAACGATCTCTCATGTTCACTTTTTTTAATCTTCCAGGAGCCCTCATCAAATCAGACTTCTCATGACCCTAGCCTGGGGAGGTGGGCCAAATGTAGCAGGTCTAAAATTCAGCCTCATATCTTCTTAAGTTTGGGCTGTCCCATGGTAAGTCAACAGAACTGAGGAACACTATGAAAGCTGTGAGCTTGGAATCATAGGCTGGAAAAAAAGCCAGGAGGAATTACCAACAGCACCACATCTTACATTAGGATTTTGCTTTTCTAACTCTCACATTTCTCCCTTGCACTGCTTTGCACAGTATTACTATACTTCATTTATTTTAAAGTTCTGGGAGGTGTTTTTGAGGATGTTGACGTTTGGACATTTTGTTGCACACCGCCAAGAGGCCTTGGAGTAGAGTAAGGTCAGATCTTCCTGTCACAGCCTCATAGACATCATGCTACAAAAGCACAGAGAGACATGAAACAGGCAAGTGGAGTACTGTGAAACATGTTAGGTGAAAATCAATAGCTAGAGAGTTCAAGAGAGATTCAGACACATTTTTGAACTAGCTAGGGAAATATTATCAAATGTGAAAAATCATACTTAGCGGTTTAGCTAGAAATCTGATATCAATCATTTCAGTACAGCTTGGTCTCTGGAGAAACAATAATTGCTTTAGATGTGCAACATATGATCAAAAGGTCTGTTCTACAAACAGAAATAATTTCCTTATTCCATCCGTTTCTGAACAGTGATCAACTTTCCACTAATTTAATGGAACCAGATTCGGCTATATATTTTGGCATATATATTCACAGTGCCACACCCAGCACCAGGAAATCCAGGTGACATCAAACCCGAATGTTCTTTCGTGCTTTTGCAGTGGTATTTGCAGCTGACAACATCTCAGCATGTGAAAACTAGCTGATCTGGTTATGAGTAGATTGCCAAATTTCTTCTGTCAGTTTTACTGTGTGTCAGAACCCTTGAAGCTGAGGAAATAGTGCATCTGCTACCTGATTTATTCCAAGCAGGTTATTACACCTGCATAAAAAAGTAGACTGCTGCTGACAAGTTTCTGCCTAAAAAAAATGTATAATTGAAAAAACGGCAGTACCAGCTCCTTATTAGTATCATATGAGTGTAGAGCTGTTATTCGGAACTCTTTCAGTGCAGGAAGTGCAAAAATTTTTGAACATTGCCTGGTGTCTCCATAGATCCTTTCCATCACATATAAGAGTAGCATAAACTCTTGGGGTTAAAAGCAGTAAAAATAAAATTTCATGTTTAGAGAAAAGGCACAATGCTTCTGAGTGCTCTGCTGTGTAAAAGTGCTTGGGATGATGCTGGGTATACTTATGCCTCTGTTCTGGTAGTTCTTACAATAAAAGGGGCACAATATTTACTTGTATTATTCATTTTTGCAGCCACATTATACAGAGAAAAAAGTCTTCTGAGGGGAAAAACGTCCTAAGCATCTGCAGTATTGATCTGTGAGAGATTGACTGTGCTTGGGCAGAGGATGTGGGGATTGGATCTATGCTTCTGGATTCTTAAATACCAGTCTTTGAAACGTAGCAGTGGAAGATGAGGAGGAGGGGGGTAAAAACTCTGCAGTGAGCCCAGCAAAGCCTATTTTTCACACTTAGGTTAAGGCTTCTCATGTAATTTGTGCTAAATTCTATGACACATGCACAGAGAGCATGATTTCAGTAGGACCTGGAGAAAAGAAATAATAGAAACCAGAGTTTGACTCTTGTGTCATAATCTGAGACAATCTTAGTCTACTTCTGAAAGAGGTTGCTGCATTCATGACACGAGAGCCTCTTTGGGACATTTTAGGTTCACCCTTGCAGAATTTCATGGTGACATTGGAAAGAATTGTGCATGTCTGGGGCATATATTGGTGTGTCTTGCTTTGAATGACATAGCAACCTAAAATGAGGCACAATCTTCTAAAAATTGCAATGCTTTTGGCCATCTTGTTTTTTGGAAATTTTAAATTCAGCAAGACAAATAAACAATTATTGAAAAATAAGGACTTGGTGACCTTATCCCTTATTGCTTATTATTTCTTCTGACTAACAAGACTCCAGATGTGATCCAAATTGGTGTTTTAAAACCAGAGTCCTTGAATATTATCTTTACCTAAAAGCAGGCTTTTCTTGATTTTAGTCTCTTTTATACAACTGTCAACAAAGTAAATTGTTTGCTGTTTCATAAATGCCCAATTTCAATCTGAAAAAAAAAAAAAAGCTGCCAAAAAAGCTCCCAGGTATGAAATTATCATTCCCTGACATCCACAGGCCTAAAAAGGTGCAGGGAACTCTACACTGACACATTATACCCTTGAAGGCAGCTCCTTGGTGTTGCACATCTCATGCAGTCTGGATTGGACTGTGGTCCCCTCCTTAAACAGACATTGTGTCTCTTCCCTGCAGTCAGAAAACCTGACTGCCAAGTTTTGTGCTGTCTAAGCTGATTTCACTGGGAAAGAAAAGATCTTCCTCAGCAGGAAATTGGAGGTGAGACTTATTTTGCTGAACAGCTTCAGGGTGCCTCTCATTTCCACCAATGTATTTTACTTGATACCCACTCAAAAATCATCCTCTCCTTATCCTGAACTCAGCTTATGAGTCTTTAGACAGACTTTCAGGAGCCACGACAAAAAGGTGCAGCTGATATGTTTATTCAAAGAAAGCGTTTCTAATATGTTAGAAAATATGTACAAATGTAAAAAGAGATTGAGCCTACTTGCTACATGCCATTTGGTGGTGATTATATTTAGCAGCGAGTGCTGGAAGCACAGAGTTGGAGATCCTACTGCTCCAGAGGTGATGCCAATGTCCTACCTGCTCTGATGACAACATTTTCAAGTGTATGAGCCTCCATAAGTGACCAGTATAGGGGACACCTGGAGGTATTGCTTTGTTATTTTTGGAGGCATCACCACCAAAGGCTGCCCTGGGCAGCAGCAGCTCCCCAGCTGTGCCCCTGGGGGCATCCCACAGTAAAGTAACAGGGTCCGGAGCTGAGGGGCCTCTTAATCTGGGAGCTGAGGCAAAGGGGGAGCGGTGACAGTGGCTGAGGTGATTCCCTTTTTACAACGTGAAACAATCCCATGCCTGTCCACTTCCCCACTTCCTAGAGGGTGCCCCATGTCTGTCCCAAGGATGTAGGGATTCAGGTATGGAACAGCTTCCACAAGGCAGAGCATATTTGGGGGTGAGGCAGAAGCAATGCTTTCATCAGAGAAGAAAATAAATACTAGAGGAAGAACCTTGCTTGCTGAAGTGTATTAAAAGAGCTCTAAAAAACTTAATTAAAAATCATTCTGTTGCAACCCTGTACAGTCACTATTTTACAAGTGCACCGGTGCTCTTGGAAAATTAATGTCGCAACTTAGGTCACAATTCACAGCATATCCCTAAAGGAGGTACAGGTATACTGCTTCTCCCAGGGGAATGCTGCACACATGGAACACCCTCCAAGACTGCATCAGACCTTCAGCCAGCCCCTCCACCAGCAGAAGGCAGCTCATGTGGGCTCACATGACCCCAGTGCTGTCAGACCAGCCAGAGAGCTGGGTGGGTGTCGAAAATGATTGGCCAGCCCCAGCACCTCCAGCAGGGCTGGAGAGGACACGGGCACAGGACTGAAGCAGTCCTTTAAGATGGGCCTTGAATGTCACCCCAGCGAAGGCGTAGATGACGGGGTTCAGGCAGCAGTGGATGAAGGAAATGGTTTCCGTCAGCTGCAGGGCCAGGGCTATCTGGGAGCTTGCCTGGCAGTCATTGATGATGTGCAGGCTCTGCAGAGAGTCCAGGAACAGTGCGATGTTGAAGGGAGTCCAGAAGAGGAAGAAAACAATGACAATGATGAAGATCATCTTGATCGCCTTGATCTTGTTCCGATTTTTGCATTTTTGCAGGTTTTTCAGTATCTGGGCGTAGCAGCAAACGAGGATGCTGAAGGGAATCAAGAGGCCCAAGATATTGACTGCAAACTGAGAAGCAACCTTCCAGGTGTTGCTGCCTGGGGGGTATGTGGGGACACACTGTACAGCCTGCTCGATTTCCAGCTCCTGGTTGAATATGATGTTGGGCACAGAAGCCAAGCCAGCCACCAGCCACAGGATTAAACTGATAATTACGCCGCAAGAGGCTGTCCGTATCCTCATGGCATAGACAGCATGAACAATTGCTATATACCTGTCTATGCTCATGAGGGTTATAAAGAAAATACTGCTATAAAAACCTGTGTAATAAATGCCAGCCATTATCTTGCACATAGCATTGCCAAAAACCCACTGGTCTGAGGCGTAGTGGGCCTGGAAAGGGAGAGGCACAACGAAGAGGAGATCAGAGGCAGCAAGGTTCAGCAGGCAGATGTCTGTCATTGTCGTCAGCCTTTTCCTGGTCAGGAGAACCCAAAGGACCAAGGAGTTTCCCAGAAGGCAGAAGACAAACACGAGGCAGTAAAGACTTGGCAGAAAGAGGGATTTAAACCTGCGAAAGCTGTTTCCTTCATTGCACGGAGCAGTGTTTTCATCATATCCATAATCATATTCAGTTGTGCCAAGGGATTGGCTTGTGGGATTCATCTCAGATACCTGTGCAGGAAAGAGCAAAGGATAAATGGCTGGGTGTCCCAGCACAGTACTGCCAGAGTGGCTTCTACCTCTCTCCATGCTATGTTGAGCCTGTGGATCAGGCTCTCCAGGCAGAGAGAGGAACTGCAAAATGCAGTCTCAGACTCGCTGGCTGGACAAGAGCAGCTCTACCACCCAAAAGGCTGCCTCGGCAGCCTGCCAATTGTTCCTATACACATGTAAGTACAAGCACTAGGATGTTCTTGGTTTCCTTGAAATTGCCTCAGTGCCTGCGGGCTAGTCCCTCATCATCACAATGACAGGGAAAAATTCATGCTCTGAATAGTCATAGTGATAAAAAAGGGTACAAAACCTTGCATCTGATCTAAGGATCTGGATTCTCTGGTGCTCCCTGGGGTGGGGAAGCATTTTGCCTGTAGCATAAAGACCCTTATAAACGTGTCATGACTGAAGAAGCCATCACCCAGCAGCACAACTGCGTTTTTAGCAAGGCTGCTCAGGGCTAGATACTGGCATGGCGTGCAGAGACATGCAAGCTAGTTTTCTATGGGTGAATCCAGGATCACACACAAAAAGCTCTGCAGCAACAAGGAGTTCTCAGGGATACATAGCAGCACTTGCAGTGCCAAGCTCTGGTTTGGTACTGACCTGCAGGCCAGCTGGTGAGCTGCTTGGCTGTGCCTATTGGTACAACACAGCAATTTAGTGCTCCAGCCTGTTCTGTCCAACTTCAGTTTTCTAGTTCAGAGAAAAGCAAAACAATAGGAGGGTTGTTTCCTCTCAGTCATTTCTGAAGAATTGCAATGAAGGGAGCTTTAAAATAGTAAAACACTGACCTGCTCTCTAAAAGTGAGTCAGTGTTTTAGCTACCTTTTCTATTGTTTCAGATGTCAGTTCATGACCCCTGTAAAAGGGGATATGGTTTGCAGAAATAAGTGTTCACCTTTTAAGAAGTAATGATTCTTTCGAAAGAATTTGGCTTGTCACAGTTAAGACTTTTGAAAATTTATGCTGCGCTGAACCTGTGTTACACTTGCTTACAGGTTGATCACATCTTGAAAGAGCTTCAAAGACACAGATGAAGAATAGTTTGCAACAATCATTGTTATTAAGCTGTAGCAATAATGGGAATTGTGATTAATTCAATAAAAGTAAAGGATGGGCTCTCCTAAATTAAAAATTGCCTCTCAGGTATAAAAAAAGAGAGAGAACAGTGCAAATTTTTATATTGATAAGGAAGGAATCACAACTCACCCCTTATTGCCTGGCTGTGCCACTTGTGTGGAGGAACAGAAGGATCTGTATGCACAGCACAGAGGAGTACTGGAGTCAGTGTTCGTGGTCTGCTCCAGGTATGGATGCTATTCATGCCTCACTGACCTGCCTCAGCTTTTCAGGGGGTACCAGGACTGTTTCAGTTGGTACGTGCCATGCAGAGAAACCTGTTACAAATGCAGCACTCAACCCTATAGAATTCCTTGTTCAGAAATAACAATGAGAGAAAAGCAGTGCTGCAATCTACATTGATAGTGTAATTCTCTACTATATTGAGTTTTCAGCTGTAGCTAGGACATCTGCGTTATTAATTTTAACTTCATATAAGGCATAAACCTCTAAATGTTGAGTTGACGAGTCACTAGATAATGGCTCTTCATGCAGCAACAGATGTTGCTAGATAATATTTCCTGCTAATGCTTTCGATGTGTGAAGCTGACACACTGTAACTGTAAGCATTGCAACGCTGGCTCACTTTTCTTAATTGTCTGTCAGGGACCCCTTAAAAGGAATTCATAGACTGAGCTATCAAAAGGAAAAAAAATTCAAAAAATAATTAGTACTCTGTTATAGATACATAGATCCATAAATATGTAGATATATAGAGATACATAATTCTAGATTTATAGATATAAAGCATCTGCTTTTGGCAACATTCTAGTTTTTTTCCTGGGCTGAACAGAGGCTGGAGATGCTCTACTTCAGACCACCCTTACATCATTAATACCTTTGAAAGCCTCCAACCAGGGCACAGCATTTTCCATTTTCTCCCCTCTCCACATCACTCAGCTAAACAGTCAAACTGAAAAAGCAGTTTTACAGAGGGTTTCAAGGGAAAGTTAAGTGCTGCAGGTTCCTTTCCCCTGGTTGCCAAAGTTGGCCCGTTAGTAGCACATTGAATATGGATGGACTTTACCTTTGACAGCAAGAAGCTTCTTCTACCCTCTCAGATGGCCCCTGTCCCCTTCTTCTTCTGCTCTGTTGCTTGGGCTCAGGAGTTTACAGGAGGTTCACTTCACCACTTGCAGAGATGGCTGAGATTTGGTGATATGCGGGTGTCAAAGGGGCAACTGCCAGGTACAGAATGGGCTTGGAGGCAGACAGAAGATTCTGTATCTGCGATAAACAGGAAAAGAGGTGAGAGGGCTATCAAACACATTCTGCAAAACAAAAATCAAATATGGCTCTTTTTGAAGGTAGGAAATAGTAGCACTCCTTCTAATGTGTTTGCTAAACCCCACTTCTTCACAGCCACCCCTGATTAAAGTGAAAAATTTAAAAGTTCAGACGTCTGCACCACAGGAGATGCCCTAATTAATTTGCAACTTTTTACAGAAGCTGAACTACAATTTCCAGGTCTAATTACTTTAGTTTTTCATTTTCTTCAGCTAATAACCACTTGTATATGCAGTCTGTTTATATCCCTCCCATTAAAAATTTATTAGCTTTTTGAGCAAAATAAGACCTCACAGCTACTGATACCACTTTGCAATAATTCTTTAAGCAGCTTTTATTCAGTGGAGATATTGGGGTTGGATATGTTGAGGTTTTTTAAGACATATTTTAGTGCCTTTAGGATACATGGTAAAGGACAAAATATTGAAAAAAGGACAGACTTGGATTTGTTTTGTTTTATTCAATAGCTTTAAATTCCTTTTGTTTAGTGTAATTCTGTAAACTATGATGCTTTGTAAGTCCAACAAGTTATTTGCTTTTCATCCATTAATCTCAATAGGTACCATTTTCATGATTTATAAGAGCACAGAGAATACCAGAGATTCACCCAAGAACCCCAAAGAAGTATGTGGAAGATCCAAAACATGACTGTTATTGAAGTTATTAACCTATTCTTTCGTTGCAGCTCCAACCCAAAGTAGCTTTCCAGTTTGCTGACTATTACTTAAATGAAGAGTGAAAAAGAGTCTCAAAGAGAAAAAAATTCAACATTGCAGGCAGAAAGAAAAAAAAAGTGAGAAAATGAGCTGGTGAAAAAAAAAATAACCCAGTGAAGGACCTGACACTAGTCAGTAGCAGAGTCACAAAGAAAAGACCTGTCCCATGAGGTGTTCAAAATGCTAATGGTGACCACAGCATTACCCTACCTCCAAATATTCAGTTGGTCTTATTACATAAGAGAGACCATCTCTTCTTATTTTGTTTATATTTTTTTCAGAATTAATTTTTAACATTGTTTCAACAGAAATTTATGTTATTTTATTCTCTAGATCTAATTATATGATTAATAATATGTCAATAGTATGCCCTGGTGTTACAGACACACAGTACGACATAATGTATCTTCCTTCTATTTATGTTTTTGTTTAGCTCTCATCATTTCTTCTTAGGATCAAATCAGTAATAAATTAAAGATACCCCCTTTTCCATTGTATGTTTTTTTACATTAGTTTGGTTGATAAGTTAGTAACACTTATAAAAAATTTAAGTAATAATTTGACACGAAACTGATAAAAGAA
This sequence comes from Manacus candei, assembly GCF_025592945.1. Taxonomy (NCBI): domain Eukaryota; kingdom Metazoa; phylum Chordata; class Aves; order Passeriformes; family Pipridae; genus Manacus; species Manacus candei. The sequence continues at coordinate 2,525,941 of NW_026138074.1, read as the reverse complement.
TAAAATACTTCTGCATTTTAAAACATTAATACATATTCTAAAATTGGAAAAATCTTATATTTTTTCATGAGTTATTTTCTGTTGCACAGATTATGATAGCACAAAATTATTTCAGTTCATTCAAAATGCATATTTTTCAATTGGGTAATCTCCCATCTGTGTACTTTCATCAGCCACAATACTGCATGGTCAGGCAAAGTGAGGCATGAAGCTGGAACAGTGCAGTAGGAAAACATCTGAGGAAGTGCTGTGTGTTTTGGAGAAAGCTGGAGCAAGCAAGAAGATGCAGAGGACCTAAAAGGTGAGGAAAAGAGCTTGAATTCAAGTGAAAAAAGCTAAAATAGAAGTGAGCATTCCTAGTGACTGATGTGGCTGGAGGATGGCTGGCTGCTGTACTTTGGGAAGATCAAGGAGTAGTGTGCTGGTTATGTGGGTAACAGCTTGGTAATAAGGAAAGGGAGAAAAAAAATTACGGTGATGCCAGTGTTTTGGAAGAAAAGAGCAGAATTCTGGAATGTAATGTGACATTTCCAAGTGGAGCTCTGCTGTGTTTTGAGAAGTGATATATGTGTTTGAGTCCTTGGACCTACTCAGCTTTCAGAAAGCTTTATATGTCTGTAGTGCTTGTGGGGTGGTTGGTGTTCCTGACACACATCCATCTCCTGAGCTTTTCTAAAGAGAGGAAGAGAATTTGTTAAAGGCAGCAGAGGATGTGATTTGTCAAAAGCAGTGAAAAGAATGGAGATGAATTTAGGAGATGACAAACATGGCTTTGGAAAGGTGTTGTTTCTGACTGGCAGGTGTGAAGACAGGTGGGAGGCAAAATTCACAGCACAAAGGGTGGGACTGGGAACTGAAATGACAATAATTATGATGTTGGCTGAAATGGTGATAATCATGGTGATGAAAACTAATGGGAGATGCTTGGGTTGAGGAACAGGGAAGAATGGCAAATTTTATTCTTCTCCTCAAGTTGAGCCCTACTGACTCTCCTAGAGAGAACCCAAGAGGAGCGTGGGCCGCCAGGGTGGTAGAGACAAATAGCCATTAGTGTGTTCACAAATGTAATGTGCTGAAAGCTGTAGATGTGCTAAATTTCCCTTGAAAGCTCAGGGAAAGATATGTGGTGGAGAGAGGATGAAAGGTACACACTTGCAATTTTCTTCGTGTCAGCTATGAGCCAGTCTGTAATAACTCGTAACCTTCCCAACAATTTTTTAGTCTGGGAGTAGCAATCACCATGTCCTGAGTTATACAGGGGCCATGCAGGCAAACAGGGATTTTCTGCCAAGCCAACATACAGCCCTTTGTACTTCTCCTGAGGATGATAACAAAGCAGAAAATGTGGTAAACCAGCAAGAGGTGGCAAGATATGAACACAGAAGTTAAAGGTCACTTGCACTTGAAGGTGCTGAACTGGAGCAGAAAGAGATGTAGAGAAGCTGCAAGGTGGCAGGAGAAGTGTGAGAGAGCTGGGCTCAGCCTGGTAAAGCAACGCTGTGGAAAGGATACATTTGCTACATGCAGACAGCTCAGTGAGGAGATGGGCAGGGGAAAAAGAGAGTTGTCTCACCTTACAAAAAGCACAGCCACATGACAGCAATATTTACCCCTTGGGCTCAAGTGAGTTCGCTAGTGGGTCACTGGGGTCATGGAGCAGCCTTCTGTGGAAAGAGAGCCAGCCAGCTGATATAAAATGGTCCTAGTTGAGTTTGTGAAGAGGATGCCTAAAGTGGAGGGGACAGCCGGCACCAGGCAGTCCCTCCCAGTGCCTTGGGGATGCTCCCAAGGTGCTGGATGAGAGCTGGGGGGGGCAGGAACGTATTTGCTAAGAACCTATTCAAAATCCACCCCAGAACTTCCTTCTCCAGGAGCCCTGACTGCTGCCTTTCAGTGTCTCTCCAGATCAGTTTTTAGCTGGTCACCAACACCAATGATACTCTTGTGGGAATTCCTGTGAGAAAAAAATACCTTACAGCAAAACAGAGACAACTGACTGTGGGTATTTCTGGTGCCCACTGGCCTATGGTCAATTTGGGTTTGGGTCCATGCATCCAGAGAGAAGAGCCATGTGGCATCACAACTTGGTGAAAAGGATGATTCAGGCACCTCAGTCACCGCTCAAGTTTAAAAATGCAGCTAAAATGTTGCTTTCTGGTTTGTCTTGTATTTTGACAGTGGTTGTCATGGTCAGCCTGCAGCAGCCACAGCAGCCCCAGACAGATGGAGAGGATTGGGCAGTCTCCATGTGTCTGTGCACCATGCTGCTCACACTTCCCCTTTAGCTGTGCTGCTGCCATTGCACTGCAGTGCTTCTGGTATTTACACTTGGACTTGCAGTTTCTGCAGTTTTATCTTCTGCTTCAATGGGGAAAAAAACCCACACAGCCCTTCATATAGCTGAAGACAATGACAGCCCAAAAGTGACCAGCATATCAGAGTAATACAGACTTCCACTCCCCCAAATTATTTGGAGTCCCAGGGTCAGGGAAGGGATGCTCCTCTGAAGCCTTATGTTAAATGGAAAGACTGTGGCAAATGCCACAACCAAAAGGAATCTTGCTGTGAGGCAAACAGCATGGCCACTTCCTCAGCTCCTACAGTCAGAAATATTCCCTAGTGGCAGAGACAACCCATGCACATTAGTCAGCCTCTAACATCAGTCCCAGGAAGTTTCCTTGTCCTGTGCCATCACGGCAGCTCCTCAGCCTGGGGGTGATGGCCAGCTTAGCTGCTGCAGAACTGCTATGCCTGCTCTTGTAGAAACCTCTCCTTGCTCCTACAGATGGTCCAGATGAATTGAGTTTTAACACAGAAAGGAAACTGTGGTTGCCATAGAAGACTCCACCAGCAAGAACTTGCTTTGGCCTCAGGAGTGCCAGCCTTGAGGCTGAGTATGGCTCTTGTTGTTCTGTAAGGCAGATGGGAGGCACCTTTCCGACACCATGGCACAGACTCTGGTGTTGTTGTAGAAGGCATTAGGAAAAGATGGGAATAAAAACAGAGTGAGATGCCTACCTGGTAGGATATCTCCGAAGAAAAGACTAAGTGTTTCCTGGATCTGCCTGCTCTCATAGCACCCAGCTGGAAAGCAGAGGACATATTTACCTCAATGCAATGCTCGGCTTCCACATATCTCAGAGCTGTGGGAGCCAGCCAAGTCCGGTGCTGTTATCAGAGAAGAGCACTTTCTCTGCCTTTCCTCAACAGCAAAATAAAAGCAGCTTCTTAGTCAAAAGGAGGTTTTTCCCTTTCAGATCAGCTCTCACTTTACATCTCAGAGAGCTTACTGTGTCATATTAGCAGAGGGAAGAGATAGTTCAGCAGAGGGAAAAAACCCCAGGATTAACTGCAATAGGGGTTACGTGATGTTCAGAGTTTCTGGGTTGCTCAGCTAAAATGCCTTGAAAAATAACAGCAATCATTAAGGTTGATGAGAAAAACCATGAGGACAGCTCAGCTTTTCAGGAGAAGGTAAAAGTGGGGGGTCAGGGTGAGAACATCCTCTGCAGCATGAGAGCAGCGTGGCAGGTAGAATTTTGATGAATGTCCCATCCCAGATTCCTTCTCCTCGCTGTCTCTCTGCCCCAACAACCCTCTCCCAGGTGTCTCTGCTGCCTGCACTTACTAGCAACTGCCCTCACCCAGCTGCAGCACTCTCCCTCTTGCACTCCTCTCTCTCAGGGCAGCAGGGATGGGCAAGGGGGACACTGAGACCTGAGTTACCAAGGCAGGAAGGGACCTGTGAGGTACAGGATGAAACACCACATAGGAGCTGTCTTTTGAGGAATCCTGACATGTTTCAGTTATTGTCACGATGTCTGGGTCTACCAGCATCAGTTATCAACACACCATCTTAGTTGGACTGCATCACCTTGATCAAAATTTTTTATTCAGATGATTGTACCTCTACACTTCTACCAGTGTAGAGGTACAAATACGTCACATGGAAGAATGGTTCTTTTGCTTTTCTCAATGGGGATAATATATTTGTATGCCTGTGTACAAAGAGGTTGGGTGAAATTCTGTGACCATGTGAGATTTTTTTTTTGTCATCAAAAAAAGTATATTTAGTTGACTAAAATACCTCTGAAAGTTCCAAGCTGTTTGGGAGTAGGATTTCCCCCTCCAAATCAAGCAAAGAAAAATAAAGAAGAGTCATAGTACTTTATTCTGACAAGTTTCAGAAAAACATTGCTATTTTTCATTTTTAAATGTGTTGCTTCCAAATATAGCTTTTTTTTTTTAAACAAAACCTCCTTTTCTAACTCTTCTTCCTTGAAACCGAGCAGACTACAAAGCTTCAAACATTTTCCAGTAGAACTGAGATGTGTGTCTTCTGCTGATAATAGGCAGAAAATTGTATTTTTCTTTTTAGCTTGGTCAGCAAAAATATTGACACCCTCCACCAAGTGGAGTTGTGTTACAGTAACAAAGTGCTTGTGTCTGCAGACACGTACAAGTGTGCACAGGAAAAAACCTATTTGGCATTTTTCTGGCTTTCTCTCCTGCAGCAGATGCTCAGTGCAAAAAAAAAAAAGGCTATGAGCCAGAGAGTCCTCCAAAAACTGTTGCTGAGTTTGTATAGGAGAAGCAGCTGGAGGTGTTTGGTAAGGTCTGGACCAGCTCATTCTGCTCCACGCTTTACTTTTCACTACCGGCACCAAAGCCACAAGGATTATGGCTTTGACAGCTGCAGCCTTGCACAATCGCTTAGTTTCACCCTAGCAGAAATCTCTGCGTTGCAAAACTCCCAGCACAGTAACTCATTCATAGTGGTGTCAGCAGTGAGTGGAATTTTCTCACTCATGCTTTACAACAGGGTAATTGTGGGACAGAAAGAAGTAAACAAATATACCTCCTGCATATGTAGTCTCTGAGAACAAAAATCTTCCCCGTCTGTCCCTTACCTGATGCTTTTTTCCCCTCACCCTAGAGCACTTAGATTTTTAACACTTTGCTCTCTCAAACCTTCCATTCACCACTGCATGGGAACCTCTTAGATTTGCATCTGACCATGCTTTGCCTAAGGAGGGAGAACAGAGAGAGATGCAACCAGTTAGAACAGAAAAATCACAGAAGACAGGGCTGCATGAAACACTGGGAGATCATATGTCCCCTGTCTTGAAGGCAGGGGCAGTGTCCTGTCCCACTGTTACTCTTGCTATGCTGTTGTTCAGCCTGTTCCTAAGCCACTGCTTTCTCCCCAGATTCTCCTTACAAACCATCCCAGTGCTTCTCCAGACTCACTGCTAGTAAATTTGTCTTAATACTTAATCTAAAACTCTCCCGGTATAATTTGAGTCAGTTATTTACCATATCCAAGGAGGAGCAATTACTTCTAGCTGTTTTAAAATATTCTAATACCATGTTTTCCTTCAATCTTAACAGCTCATAATCCATATTTTTTCCTTTTAGGTCATGCTTTCTAAATTGTTAAAACTAGCCACTCTTCTTTTTTTGGTGACTGTCCAGTTTTCCTTAATCCCTTTTGCATTACAGTACCCAGAACTGGCAAAGCAGACTGGAAGATTCACTTGCCTGGGGTAGCTGTTTCCTTTTGCAATCATATAGCACTGGTGACTCACAATTCTCCTATGCTGCACATCAGCCCCAGATCCTGTTCTCCAGAAGTGCTGCCCTCACGATACTATGTTTGTGGCCTCATCTGACCCTGCCCATGTGCAGAAGTGGGCATTAAGTTGTACTTAATGCACTGCAGCCCATCACTGCCAGGCTTTTTTGCTTGTCAAGGTCAATTTGAGCAGCCATCCTGTTCACCAGTATGTTTGCACCCCTTCCCAAGGTGGTGGCATGTGTAAAAATGGAAAAATCATGCACCAGACCTTCATCCAGAGCAGCAAAGAGAGGCAAATGCTGGTTTGTGCCAGGGCAGGGCACAGCCCTGGATGCAGGATCCTTCTATGCAGCTCTCCTGTCCAGCAGTGATTGCTCAGGAGTTTGTCTGACCACCTGTGCACCCACATGAAGGTTGTTTCAGGTGCTCAGAAAGCTTGCTAGCTCTGAGATATGGGATACCACTGCTTTGTCTGGCTGGCATGAGGTTGAAAATGAGGCTGGTTTGACACAGCTGCCTCTTGGCAGATCAGTATCAGTTCCTATTCTTTTTATTTTCTTGCAGCCAGCCTATTGCTTCTAGTGCTTTCCAGCAACTGTAATTACACTGACTGGCACATAATTCCCTCTCTGGCACAAGCTGGTGGTTCCCCACCAGATTATCAGGGCTTCCTGTGCTGTCTGTCTGCCCAGTGCTCACCACCAGACCTTGGCACTGACCATGCTGGCTTGGAGCAAAGGTGACCACTAGCCACCACCACCACTGCTGGGTCATCCTGCACCAGCAGCATCCAGTTGCAGCTGCTCCAGCCTGCCCAGCCCAGCCAGAGCATAGCTCTACTCCTAGCACCCAGCCAAGCAATGCCGGTCAGAGACCACTGAAAAGCACAAAAGACCTTCCTGCTGATGCTCAGGACTTTCTTTTCAAGGCTCATTGACCCTTCAGGTGGGAATTCTGTGAGCTTCAGCACAGAAACCAGGCAGGATGCTACCCCCACAGCCATGCTGTCTGACCCTGTGCAACACTTTTTGTTTCTGTGAATGGAGATAAACCAGATGCTGCTTGGGCATGGGTAAGGGCACTTAATTAGCTCCTTAGTTAAATGATTAGGCTGGTTCCTGGCAGGGTTTGGGCTTGGGACCATTGACACTATCTACCCTCAGAGAGCAGCAGCAGCAGCAAGTGGTGCAGACCACCAGAGACTTGTTCCCAGGTGCAAGCCCAGTGCCTTCCCGCAACTGGGTGCCAGTGGTATTCCTGCAAGAGCTCACTGCCACACTGCAGTGGCTGCACCACTTCTGCCTCTCAGCTGGCCTCAGGCCATGCCATTCCCGTGGCTGTGAGGAATTATGAGGCCTCAGGATGGGAGACTTCTCATGTGGGCACTGGTGCCCATGTCTGTCTCTTGAGTGCAGCTTCATTTTTGCCACAGGAACCTCCTGTAGAAGCAACTCCAGATGCTTATCAGATTTTAAAAGGAAAAAAGGTTTTCAACACATGAAACCATGCTCTTAAAACAGGGAAGTCTGTGTGGTTTAGGACTGGTTGATGACTCAGGGGCCCTGGATTCAGCCAGCCAGCCACTGGCATGCTGCTCTCAGCACAAGAGCAATCACATATCAAAATCTGGGCAATGATCCCATCCTGCTGATGCTTCCCATACAGACCACAGTGGCTACGATCTCAAAGCAGGCATCTGCATAGCATTGTTCTGTCTTTCACATCTTCCTTTAGGCTTCTGCCCTCACCAGGGGCATGAAAAGAGATTTTGCTAGGGTAACACACACCTGCTACACTGCTGTGGTCTGAGAGGAGGTGTGAAGAGAGCTTGACAATGCTGCTGATAAATCTTTATCTGAGTTGCTGGTAAACAGGAAGCTGATGAGCAGCTTTATTATTTTTCTTGGGTTTTTAGGTTCTTTTGTCTGTTTTTTGTAACTATTCTTTTTCATTTAGTTCATCTCAGGAAACACATTTTTTTTGCCACCTTTTGCAGGAAATGTGCAAGATACCCAAAGTGTTGAAAACCTCAAGGTTCACTCAACCTGCTCTAGGAGAGATGGTGAGTCAAAGGGCCTGGCAATGAGGGCATCATGATGGCATTGGCAAAAGCTGGAAGCTCATGGGTCAAGCTCACAACGGTGAAAGTAAGGCTAAAAGAGCAGAATACAGACACAACACACTTCTGTGCAGTGATTGTACGTTTGGCCTGGAGGGGCTTTTTACTGGTATCAGAAAGAAATTTCAAAATTTGCTGGTTGAGACAGCCAGGGACATAGCTCTCTACAGAGTTGTAGCACTGGTAGGCTCTTGGGAACTCATTTTCAACATCAAAGACACACCCTGTCCACACCAGGCACATCCAGCATCCACACCACTGCAAACAAGCACAGCTGCTGTGCTGAGCCATGTGTTGTGGCAGAGGGAAGGCCAGTGCTCAGCACCTCAGCATGGACCCAGCAAGTCATCCAGACACATCAAGAACAAGCAGGACAGGCTGTTTAGCAGATACCCCCCACTTGTCCTAGGCTGATGGCAGCAGTGCAGGTACTGAACCTGCAGGGATCAATTCTCACCATATTTAAACTCTCTCCTGATCTTGCATGGTGCTGCTTGAGAGAACAAGCAAGTAATCAAGCCCCTGCTGCTTACAGAGAGACATACCAAGGTCTGCCAGCAGTAACACTTGTTGAAGAATGGGGAAGACAGGGGGAAAAGTGAGGCAGAGGGGAGGCATTCCTCACACCACAGCCTGAGGCTGCAAACGTGATTTTGGCCACAGTGCAGCTGACCTTGCACTCACTGAAAGGAGTTTGCTTTTTGCATCAGCCCTTCTTTCTCCCTCTTCATCATAGCAGCAGGGAGGATCTCTTAGGCTACTCAGGGTAAAACAGAGCTCCTGTTCCCACCACCTACACCATCCTCCTTTCCTGTGGGCTGGGGATGGACATGCACAGCTCAATGAAGATGATAGATACAGCCCAAAATGTTTTGAAAAATACCACATCCAGCAAGAAGTTGAGTGAAGAGCAGGAGGGGTCAGTTTCTATCATGCAGATGCATGGTTCAAGTTTCCTTCTCATTGCCAAAATGCAGCTTCATGTTTTTCTGGTGTGGGTTTCAAATGAGTGGGATAAAACAGATGAACTTTTGCCACTGCATAGCTAAAATCTACATTTCCTTTTATGACACACAGATTTTCTTTTGCTGACTCTTTTCTGATATCCTCCAATAATTCCAAGGACCATCAAGCCTTCCTACCTTATAAGATGGTAGGCAAAAGAGTAAAAGGTCAAAAGTTTCATTAACCTTTTAAGGATCTTTCTGAGCAGGACCTAACTCAAGACCAGCTTTTATAGACAGGAATAATGGTAACATGTGTACATTTCTTGGACAGAGCAAAGGACATCTGAGAAATCCCAAAGCCAAGAGTGGAGCCGCAATGCTTTAGGGAATCTTAGAAGAAAAAGAAAGCTCTTGAATTAATCTCAAATAAGGTCCAAAAAACAACAGAAAAAGTGGTTTGGGTGTTTGTATTTCCTTAACCCAGAGTGCTCTCTACTTGCTTTATCTTTATTCTATCAAATATGTGTAAAGCCAGTGATTCCAAACTTGGGAACCCCTTCCCAGTGTTAGCTCTCTTTAAAGAAGAGCTCAGAGCATAGGTGGGGGCAGCCAGCACTGGGAAGTCTTTGCACCTCACTTTGCCAATGATAATCGCTGCGAGCTGGGATGGAACAGAACAACCCTCCTTTGTTCCTGCTATGTCAGGAACAGTTTGGGAAAATTGAAAGCAAAATTAAAACGGAAATTCTCCTCTGTAATGTAACAAAATATATCCACAGTCCAAGGCAGAAAAGTGAAATCACATTATAAAAAAAGAAAGATGCATAACATTTTTGAGTTTTCTTTGCCCTTTGCAATGTGAATAATTATTCTGATAAGACATCAAACAGCAGCTGACTACATATACTACAGGAGGTTAACATTTAATGTACTTCCCAGTGCAGCATGCTATTAAAAAATATGAGTGTGCTCCCATCATGATTTCACTTATGCCCTCACTGTTAAGCTTGGTTTAAAACACACCTTTTTACTCCTCTATTGCACAAAAGAAGGAAGTGAAAAGGACAATTACATACTTGTCTCCAGGCTCTCTAAAAACCTGTGACAAAAAAGGTGTCATTAAATCACTTGTGTTAAAAATTCAGCCCTGGGAATCATCTGCAAGCCTGACATCCAGTCTTGCTTTTAATACAAAGTTGGTTTTTAGTTTATCTTATGTCTAGAATCTTAAACTATGGTCTAAGGGTGCTGATGGCCAGCAGGATCATACAAATGTCCTTCAGGTGTTACAGAACCATATCAGAAGTAGCATTCAGTACCCTCCATCAAACTGCTGATCCCAAGGGTGCTTGGTGGTCCTCCAAGAAACTTTTCAGCAAATAAATTTAATAGGCTTTTGGGTATGCACACAACCAATAAAAAACTTACCTGGAAGGGATCTGGGGAGGTCAGTCTAATGAAACACAGCCACAACTACAGTTAGCGCAGCTCCTGTTTCAGCATGGCTGTGCTGTCCTGAAGCATGCATTACGAGGGGCACAGCAGGGAGGTCTGCCTGCTCTGGCTAAAAATCAATCTAATGAAAAAAGAAAGGGCATCCAATCTTCCAGCAAGCAAAAAGGTTTCAGCAGCATCAGCAAAGCCACTGGCTCACTGTGTGGTGCAGGGCTGAGCAGCAGACTGTGGGGAAGAGAGGCGGCTGGGCAGGCAGCTGCTGCCTGCTGTTGCCCCGACATCCCACTCTGGCTCCATCGTGGCTGCAGTGTTGTGGACAGTGCACTGAAAGAGGAGGTTTACCTGTGGTGTGAGAGCAGGAGGCAGGGAATTGCTGCTCGCAGAGAGAAAATCATGCTGCCATAAAAAGCAGCGGGCAGTCAGGGACACACAGGTCTTACACTTCATTTGAAGTGTTGGCAGAGACCTAGACAGGTGAGAAAGGATCAGCCCTTTGGTTGTCACTAAAGTGTGAAGACACAGCACCTGAGCTGAAAACATCCCCAGTGTGCCTGGGTTTCAAATCCTCTCTCATCTCTGACACAGGCACTAGGAACTGGATTACAGAAGGTGAGAAGCACCGCAGAGCTGACAGATGCACCAAGTCACCGTCACCCAGAGACATGGGTGCAAAAATACAGGGATCAGCCAGGGGTGAAGGACTGACCAACTTTCAACATAGTCACTTCCAAGACAGTGCAAACACAGCTGCAGGAGGAGGAGATGTGCAGCAGCAATTAGGCTTCCCAGAGTCCGAAAAAAACAGGCAAGTGTCAGAAGGAAAACAGCAGGCTGTCCTAAAGATAAAATACCGTCACCAGTCAGTCCCCTTGTAGTAAAGCGCCAGATTTTGGGCAAGTTTTCCTCAATGCTGGGTAGGTAAAGCAAATTCCCATCCCTGTGAGCATTACCTACCTCCCAGCTCGGCTCTGCTTCAGTGTCCTCCTCCTCCTCAGCCAGCAGCGCACACTTTAGTGGGATCCGTGCAGGAGCCCTTGAGGGAGCAGCTTTCAGTGCTGCGGTGTGGGGCAGCAGCTGCTGGCTCCTGGGGCTGTAGGGATGCCCAGATGGCGGGAGCTGGAAGCTGGCATGGGGACAACACTTGTTGCCTTTGGGCATTGAAGTTTCCCCCTTACCAAATAGGCAGATACAATCCAGTTTTCTGGAGAGAGTGTTTCTGTGTCTTTCAATATATGAGGGCTGTTGCCTCCCTGACTGCTGCAGCTGTCACCCAGCTTCTCTGTCTCTAATTGTGAGATGGGGTCCTAGAGTGCCTACGGATTTCACGGTACACCATTAAAATGGGGAAAATGTTCCATGCTGGAGCAATGCCGGAGTAGGAAGCACAGTATGGATTCTCCAGTTCACACAACTACAAGTTAGGTGTTTCTACCCCTTACACAGCCTCTTTCCCTGTGTCCCATTTACCACCCTGAATAGTCCTTTTGTCTCTGCTGGACGCCACCATGGGATATCAGGGGCAATCTCAAGCAGAGGATGGTAAGGGGCATAAAAGTGCCCCAGGAAGAGTAGAAGGAGGAGGGATACAGACAGCATATGCTGATGGCACTTCTTCTGGGGTTCACCAGCCTCTGCTGCCCACAGCCTTCCAGCAAGGGATGTCTCCACAACACAGTGTCTGCCAGTCCACTGAGCACAGCCATTCCCCTGCCAGCTCCTGACTCGTGCACACAGCTTTCATTTGTCTGCTTTCGTTAACATGGGTTCAGCAGAGGAGTCAAAGAGATCTTTGCTCCTCTGTTCTGTCATCCCGGGTAGCCCATTAACCATGAATTGCAAAGGCAAAGATCTGAAATGAGCAATGAACTTGGGTAAAGAAAATGAAGCAACAGGAGCACAAGTTCATAGCATGTTGAGGAGAGATCTAGGGAGGCCACAGGCAGGCAGTACAGGGCAGAATGGGCAGTTGCAGCACTGATAAGGAAACAGAAAGCAGGCAGTGAGGATGAACATTTTGTATGCTTCTTAACCTTGGCCACACTTGAGCAGATCTTTCTTTTTTTGTGCCCTGAGATGCTCCAGCACCTCTTCCTCATCTGCTGCACCATGCTGACCCAAGGAACCAAGCTCTGCTGCCAGCATCACTGGCTGGGCATGGAACTGGTCTTCTGCAACCAGCTAACCCTTAATTTTACTTGTGGTAAACCGAGAGCAGGATCTGGCTCCAGAGCCTCTGGTTCCCCTTTGTGCAAAACCTATTTGACTATGTGCCCTGACTTCCATTTTTGGCATCACAGCTGTGTTGGTGTCTGGCTCTGCAGAGCTGGTGACATGCTTTCTGCTCTGCTACCAGCAGAGTTCCTCCTCACATGCTCTCCAGGAAAGAGGAGAAATCTTCCAAAACATACATACTTTCTCCCATTGCCCTGTAGCTCTCCAAAGTTATGCAGGCAAAGTACTATGAAGATCAGACTTGCCCATGGTGCTCATCAGAGGAATCTGAGCCAGGTCATGGCAACCAAGGGTGCAAATAATCCTGTAAGCAAGTCAAACTCCACCATCTACCTCAGACCAAGTTTGTTGTCTTCCTGCCTTGTACCTCACTCTCAACTGTTCGTTCTGAAGTGTAGTTTCTTGGTACCCTTAAGACATGTTATTTTCTCCAAGGAAGTGTTAAAAAATAAGCTGAGGTATCTCACAAAGAGATGAATTAGGGAAATCTTTGCAGGAGCTTTCCCTTCTGGGGACAGTTTCAGCTCACACCATCACTAGGATCCAGTCACAGCCCCAAAGATGAACAGGACATGGAGGCCTCTAGCTCTGATTCTAGTGGTCAAAATTAACTGAGGAGGAAGAGATGGGACAACCTGAGGCAACTCCAGCAAGGTCTGTGCTGTAGCATTGCTCTTGTTTTGGAGAGTTTTCCAAAGAGCCAACAAAACCGGTTTTCTAAGGTAGTGTAAATTAGCTGGACTTGGAGCCAGCATCTGGCCTGAGGTCCTGACTCCAAAACCCATCCTACTTAAGTGTCTTGAATGTTCACCATCATGCATTAGACTCTGATCGTCATCACAACGCAGTTTGTGTTGCGGCACATAGTGCAACAAGGAGTAGAGGTTGCAAAACAGCGTGAGGAAAGGAAAGGGCCAGAGCTAAGATTGCAAGGGAAGCACTGGGAAGAGGAAGATGCATTGTGGTCCAGATTGTCCCTGCCCATGTTGCCCCTGCCTGGTTTTATTTTTGAAAAAGTAAAATTAAGAATATATATTTTTTTTCATCATAATGGCTCCAATTCCACAGCAGAATGCCTGTTAACTCCTGGGTAATTCTCCTCCCTTTTCATTTTTCCCGTTGCATCTCAGCGGATCAGAGAACCACAGGGTTAAATTTACCCACAGGAGTGCACCACTGACCACAGTGATTTGTTTGTTGTTCTTATCCCACAAGCAGAACTGATTGCAACCCTAAGAGGTTTTAACGGGCAGATCGTTCTTACCTAAGGTTTCAACTTTGTGGCTATCATCAGGAAACTGTGATTTGCTGAGAATAGTCTCTATTTTCCAATCATCTCCAATCCTGAACTCCAGCCAGCAGAGGTTAAGGTGTCCCTAGTGGCTGAGCTACCCAACCCTGCAGATTTGGAATGGCCTAAGACCCTCCATAGGGTCACATTGCTCAAGGGTGCATGACCACCTTCTGCAGCCCTGCTCTGAGAGGTCTGGGCAAGCTCCCAGACACCACCCAGAGCTGGACCACCCAGGCTCCCATGACACCCTCTCCTCCAAAATACCACCTTGTAAGGAGCCATCCTAAAAGAAGAGGGAATGGTCAGATGTGTGAGCTCTGGGTGCAGCTGTCCCTGTCCACTATTACCAGCCCTGCCTGCACAGCCTTACACATCCCAGGAGGGGCAAGAGAAGACACCCCACTGCAGGCACCATGTGTATTTCAGCCAAGCAATCCACTCTATCCTGCAGAACAGCCTGTCCCATCACCTGGGTAGTCACCAAAGGCCAGGAGCAAGAAACCTTTGGCACCAAAAATTCAGGAAGAAAGATGAAAATGGTGTTTTCAAATTTCATTTCATCCCCAGTTTATTTAACTGCCCAGGTAGAAGAGGAGAGCAAAAAGGGATAAGTGAAATATGGTTTTGACAGCAACCCATTGCTGCACTTTGTCAGGTCCTCCTAATGTCCCCTAAACAGAGTACAAGTCAACTCTGGGGAAAATAGATGGGGGGGACAAAATGGGGAAATTGCAATATTTCAGCTAAGTCTGTTTCTCGGTTTCATGATGACTTCAGTAAAAGTGCAGGAAGCAAACAAAAATGTACTAGTCTCTGCTCCAGGAACATGCAGTTATGCTTTGACTAAGTTTCTAGAAAAGATGAGTGGAGTGTTTTTTCTTCAAGACAGTTTAAAAGCAGGTTTTCGAGAAACTTGTAAATGGTTACACTGAAGGTGATATAAAAGGCTTATATTAATTTAGTTTGATGGGAGGAAGGCATGAAGCTGATACAGAAATACATGAATAGATGAAACCAGATTTAAATCAAACTGAGATTTCACTTGCATAGTTCTGTAGTGCTTTAGCTAGATCAGCTCATAACCACCCATTTTGTGTATGGTTAGACAAAGCTTCATAACTTTTTCCCAACAGTTCAAATTCCTGTCTCTGATGACCTGTGCTAAAGCAACAAAGGGGGGTGCTCAGTGATTGCTGGCAAAGCTAGGCACCAGTTTAAGTTGTGCAGCTAAAACCGCATGCAGAGACTTTGAAGAAGGAGAGTTGCAGAGGCTGCTTTGGTGGTGTTTTTTTCAAGATGTGGCTTTATTTTTGACCGGCTCTTTGTAGCAGGAGAGGTAAACCTGCAGCCGTTTTAGGAGATTTGTTCACTCTCTGCCTCAGCTGTACTGGGATTGAGAAGCCTGATTTTAATTGGAGAGGTCCCTGCCTCCCTAGGGTCAAAGCTTTCTTCAGCGCCAAAGTGGAAATAAACTCAAAACTTTAACAAACATGCTTTCTTCAAATCATTCCTTTGCCATTTGAGGTAGAGAGATATTAACAAAATCAACCTACACTCAGGAAAACCACTTCCACGATTAGTCATACTAAATCTGCCAGATATCAGAAGATCTCTACACTAAGCTGTAGAGCTTTCAAGAAAACCAGAACAGTCAAACCTGCCGTGTGCTGTGGGCACAGGCAGAGTTTCCCCCTCTTTGTTCCTATATTTAAATTTCTGAACTTCCATTACATCTGATAAGGATATACAAGCCAGAGTGCAAACTTTGTCATTTTTCCTCTGCCATCATTAAAAAAAGGTATACCTTGCTCTTTCAGCATGAAAGAGCAGAATTATACCCTACTGCTCAGACACCTCCAGGAACAGTCCCATAAAATCCTAGATGAAGGATTGAAACAGAAATACCTAAATTTTGTTTTGTTGGTGTTTGTAGTGGGTTGACCCGGTGTACCCACTAAAGCTGCTCTCTCAATCCCCTCTGCAACTGGACAGAGGAGAGAAAATACAATGAAGGGTTCATGAGTTAAGAGCTGGGAGAGGTCACTTACTGATCACCGTCATGGGCAAAACAGACTCAAAGTGGGGATATTAATTATATTTATTACTAACAGGATCAGAGCAAAAGAGTGAGAAGTAAAATAATCTTAAAAACACTTTCTCCCCACCCCTCCTTCCTTCCAAGTTCTACCTCCTCCCCCCAGTGGTGTAAGGAGACAGGGAATGGGGATTATGGTCAGTTGTTGTTTCTGCCACTGCTCAGGGAGAGGAGTCCTTCCCCTGTTCCCTGTGGGGTGCCTCCAACAGGGGAGAGTCCTGCACAAACTTATCCAGTGTAAGTCCATCCCACAGGCAACAGTTCTTCACGAAACTGCTGTCCTGTGGGTCACTTCTCCATGGGGTGCTGTCCTTCAGGAACAGGCTGCTCCAGTGTGGGTCCACCACAGGGCCACAAGTCCTACCAGGAAAACCTGCTCCAGCATGGGCTTCCCATAGGGTCACAGCATCCTTCGGGCATCCACCCGCTCCGGCATGGTCTCCTCCATGGGCTGCAGGGGGACAACCTGCTCCACCATGGTCTTCACCACGGGCTGCAGGGGAATCTCAGCTCTGGCGCCTGCAGCACCTTCTCCCCCTCCCTCTGCACTGACCTTGGTGTCTCTATTGTTGTTCACATGTTTTCACTCTGCTCTTCCCTAGCTGCAATTTTCATCTGCCCAACAACTTTTTTTCCCCTTCTTAAATCTGTTACCATGAAGGCATTACTATCACTCCTGATTGGCTCAGCCTTGGCCAAGGGGGATCTGTCCTGAAGCCGGCTGACATTGGATCTGCAGGTCATGGGGGTAAGTGTCTAGCAGCTTCTAACAGAAGCCAACCCTGTAGCCCCCTTCCCCCCTCAAAACCTGGCCACACAAACCCAGTACAGTGTTACAAGCTGTGACGTGCCACTCAGTTTGGTAACTAGATACTCACAGAAAGTATTTAATTAGTTTGTCTAATCTCTTCTCCACTTGAACTCCAGTTGACTTCTGGCAGGGTTATTTACTTGTTATCTTAGAAGTATCACTGTAGCCAAGGGACTGTCCTTACACAGTAGATGACAACAGTTAATGACAACAGTTTTGTCATAATCCTTTTACCTCTTTCTGCTTTTTCTGTGTTCTTCTATCACCTGCCTTATGGAGATATTTAAGAACATCTTTAAGAATCATTCACTAATATTTTTAATAATTTTAAAGAATGTCAAGAATAATTTATTTCTTATTATAA
Organism: Manacus candei; assembly: GCF_025592945.1. Classification (NCBI taxonomy): domain Eukaryota; kingdom Metazoa; phylum Chordata; class Aves; order Passeriformes; family Pipridae; genus Manacus; species Manacus candei. The sequence continues at coordinate 2,509,046 of NW_026138074.1, read as the reverse complement.
GAATAAATTAGAGTATTTTAAGAATTTTAGTGTTAATCAGCAATGTGGATACGCCCAGGTGAAACCCAAGATAGGGCAAGTATCAAGGTGTCTTTGAGAAAGGGAACATTGAAACCTAATTATCATGTTATCATGTTATGTGTTTTTTATCAGATGGAGTGTGAAAGTGGCTGTTGGTGGGGGAGCTGTAATGAGAGGACATGCTATCTTCTTATCTAAAATTCAAGCAAAAACATAACACTTTTGTCCATCAGGCTTGGGCAGGTCGTGCCTCTCATTTGAGACTCCTTCTCTTTGGAAACTGTGAGCAAGATTCTCCCAGAGAAGCTTCAGGCAACAATTTGTCATTCCTCCTGCCCAGGGGCAAGTTGCAGACAAGGGCAGTGAGGCACAAGGATGCATGGCTTGGATGCTGGAGCAAGGGCACCTTGCACCTCCCACGGAGCCAGGGTGGTCTTCACCTGCCTGAAGAAGGGGTCCCCGCTCCAGAGGGTGCCATTCTGGCCTGCCCAGGCAGAGGCAATGGGGCAGCACCCACCCTGAGTCAGCAGCATCTGCCACTGCCCAGCCACAGCCCTGCCCTGTCAGCCTTGTGCATGGATGAGTCACTTCCAGCAGCCTTCAGGGAAGTTGTGGGGGTGGGGAGCATTTAACAAATATTTTCAGCTGGAAAATAAAAATAAATAAAAGAAAAAAAAAAAAGGAAAATGTTGTGAGACGTCAGCACGCAAGATTTCATCTTCTAAATGCAAGGCCTGCCTTTCTTCACGTTCTGCCCTTGCGGTTTTGCTTGAAAATGATGTTTGCACTTTGAGAAATGAGAACACCGCCGGTTAATTCTGCCTCCCCCCATGAAACAGTTTGCTCCTAAACATATGGGTGTTTTTCTCACTTTTCAGTAAGAATAAACCCCAAATATTTTCAAGTGTACCTGAAAATACACTCTTGCTGCTGAGGTTTCAGTGCAGCTTCAGAAACTGAACCATAAATTACACATGCAGATACAGCTAGTGCTTAGAGCCTCTCATGCACCTTCCAGGACAAACTTGACTGCCTGGGGAAGACCATGGCCACCAGAAACATCCTGGACAGGTAGTTTGAAGGCAGCAGGGAAGGAGGAAGTGAGTCAGCAGCAAGACGGACAGCACTAGGCTGGTGTGATGGAGTTCCAGACTGGATGGGAGATTAAGTCCTGCAGAGGCTCATTGACAGTGACTGAGGGGAGTAGGGGAGGAACTAAACTCACTTCCCTTCCAGGAATGTCTTTATGGAGGGAACGAGTGTCACACACTAACAATAACTCCTACTAATCTCTGAATGTAAAACCTTAATAGGTAAAATTCAAAGCGATATCACATTTATTATTTAACAATAGCTTAAATTTTTTTGTAAAATTATAAGGTTCACTTGTAGGTAAAAATTCTTAAAATCCACTGTAGCTCACAACAAGCAGCAGTGCACTTTTTCAAGGAAATGCTGGGCAAGGGATTGAGAAAAGCTGAAAAATCTGACTTGTAACAACACATGTGCTGCTTGCATTGTCCCTGCCTCAGTGTTCACACACACTAGACAGAGGCAACCTGAAGGCAGCAGGGAAGAGGAGGTGAGACAGCATTAAGATGGCCAGTCCCAGGCTGGTGTGATGGAGCTTCAGACTGGATGGGAGACCAGCTCTTGCAGGGGCCCATGGAGAGAACCTGAGAGAAGTAGGGGAGCAGAGAAAGAAAGATCTTATCCCAACAGCACTGATGAAAAGCTTACCACCAGCACTCCAGTGCCCCACAAACAGCACAAGGGGCCGGGGCTCGCCTACAGCCACATGTAAGACCCGATCAAATCCGGTTTCCCAGCAGCCCTGCTTATCTGCTGCTGGTGTAATTGTGGATGCATCTGCCTGCTGAAGAGCAGATGCTCATCTAATACTCCCTTTGGAACAGAGCTGTGTCTATCAGGGGACCTTGGGCTGCTGAGGGAAGGCAGGGTTTAGCCCTGTTCAAGTGTGCCACCTATAGCAAACCATCACCACTGCACACAGCCTGCATCCTGCACCCTGCTCCCCTCTGCAGTCACTGCAGACACAATGGGTCCAGGGCTCTTGTCAAATCTGTTGGTCCTACTGCAAAAAAACAGACAAATCTCTTGGCTCACAAGCCTTTTTTTTTTTTCTACAGTTGTACTTACAGATCTAAAAAAATCAATAAAATCTATAAAAATGCTGCAAAACTTCAACAGACACACATTCATTAACCTGGATAGACCAGCATAGTACTGCTGTTGAAGGGCATGGGCAGGGTGATTTGTTGCCAAACAGGATGGTTATCAAAGCTAACAGCCCAGTAATCATTCTGGATCTTAGGGTATCTCCCACAAAGTGTATGCAGTCTAAGGAACTACATTATACCTGAAGCCATAGAATCATAGAATGGTTTGGGTTAGAAGGGACCTTAAAGATCATCTACTTGCAACCCCTCTGCCATGGGTAGGGACACCTACCATTAGACCGTGTTGCTCAGGGCCCCATCTAGCCTGGCCTTCAGAACTTCGAGAGACGGGGCATCCACAACTTCTCTGGATAATCTGTTCCAGTGCCTCACCATCCTCATAGTGAAGAATTTCTTCCTAAGTCCAGGGAGGCACAGGTACAGTGCTACTAGCTCTTACACTTCATATTCTTACAGATTGAGAAATATTTCTAATTTTATGGGCACTGGTTTTATCTTTTTTATGCTTTTTTTCCTCCATTTATTTACACAAAATTATTTTTACTTTTATATGATTTAAGTGACTCAGTTCCCTGATTTGTTGGTTTTTTTGTTTTGTTTTTTTTTTCCCCCAACAGAAAGACAACAGAATATGAATGTGATTTTAAAAGGACAGGTTGCCCTCTGCTAGGAATCAGAAGGGCTCTGTACAAGTCAGAAAAAATGCTACCAATTTATTTCATCTGAGAAGCCCCTAATAACTGCCTCTTAATGGAGGACACGCCCTGGAGTTCCTCCAAAAGCTGCAGTTAGTGACTATCATGATCCATCCCTACTAATTTATTCCTTATAGTCAAGGCTCAGTTTTTGTATCCTGGATAATGTCTGCTACAGTCTGAGAAAAGCCCTTATCAGCCAGACTTTACCTGCAGCAATAGACTGTATCTTTTGCTAGAACAAGAGACATTGGTGGGAAAAGCAACAACACAGTGGATGGAGAGCTGAGCTGTTTGATATCTCAATCATAGAAGAAAACCTGAAAGTGAAGGACTCACTGAGATGCTTCTACAAGCAGAAAAGCTCTCCAAGCTTCTTGGTTTTTCATTCTGTGTCAGTTGGTTTTTAAAAACTTCCTTCTGCAAACCTCACTTTGCTCATATCAACCACCTAGTGTTACCAACAGCTTTGTACAACAGCAGCTTGCGGTAGGGGTCAGCAGAAGTTGGCCTTTTTGGTGCTGTGGGAAATTCCAAAGTAAGGAAGAATTGCAATTTGTTTCAGGAAAAGAAGTGGTGGTTTGTGACAAAAAGAACCAAAACATAGAAATTGCTCTGAAATAATGCAGGTTTTAATTCTGGCTGAGATGGGAACTCTCACTTAGAGCTGAGGTCTGCACTTCCAGCCAGCTCTGGCATCCGGAGCTGAACAGGGGGCTTGGTGGTGCAGGGTCCTGACCCTCATCAGGGCAGAGTTACACAAGAGCTGAAACAAAGCTCAGGAGTGGTTCATGAAGTCTCCTTGCTTCATTTTACATGGTCATGACAGAACAGGGCTTTGGCTATGTCTTCCGAGAACGACAGGCTGCTGCAGAGCCCTGGGACCAAGTGGTTTGCCTTGCCCAAGTCCTTCATGTTTGACTGCCTCTTGCCCGGTGAAGGAGCAGCCTCTGCAGGCACACTGTGTGGTTTTGCAAATCCATGCTTGGCCCCACGAGCACCATGCAGCCTCACAAGTGTCTGCTGGGAGATGGGGGTTGAAGGTTTGCTCTTTGCACTGCAGTCAGCTCAGCTTCTGGAGAAGAGATGCCAACAAGTACGGAGGTACCTCTGGTCACTCAGGGTGGTGGCTAAACTACATAGCAAAATCCAAGAGTTTCGTCTCTGAGTCTTAAAGCCTCTGCAGGGGAACCTAAAAGCCTTTCCTTCCTGGAGTTGAGACACCAGGGGTCTGATTCTTTGGACTGGGAGAGGGTAGATGGGATCACATCCCAGCTTTGAAGAAGGAAATATATTTGTTAATTCTATGTCCAGAGTGGATTCTTCATGTCATCCATGGGTAATTAACCTGAATTGCCTTCTGAATTACCATCCATAAATGTAATTAAAATCAGTTTTAAGTAAGGAAAATTTGAAAAGGGGGCTGTTTTATAGATTATTTCACCTTTACACAAGCCTAAAGACTCGTGCTAACAGCTCCTCATTGTCTTACTGCCTTCAGCTTCTTGCCTTTAGGTTCTCTGCTCTTTAATTTGAGTGAAGGAGTTGGCCATACTTCTCAGCTCACAAACTTGAATTTCCTTGAGAGACACAACAGTGGTTGTTTAACATGGTTGGAGCATAATATGACTAAAGAAGAAGAATATGCCTCTGCCAGGCAAATTGAACAGAATAGATGGTCTGAGTGACTGGAGCTGTCTTGAGGTAAATATAGTGCAATCCAGGAGCTAGGGAACAGTTTTGGGAAGAGCATGCTAACCCTTGTTGCATAAAGTATTGCTTGCCCTCATTGCACTTACCACAAGATCTTGCCAAAGGGCAGAGGTGTTATGAAATGGCTCAGGAACTGTAATATTAAGATTTTGTCTCAGTTTACCAATGCTTCATGCACAGACCTCCTGATGTTACCTCCTGCTGTGGAATGCAGGCTACAGCTGACTTTTAGCTAAAGAACCCCTTATCTGGGTGGAGTTGCTGCTGCTGGCCACCTGCTTGCTCATACTTTGGTGCTGAAATATGTGCACACAAGCGACATGGTGTGGCAGATGGAAATGTGCAGATGCCTTCTGCAAAGCGGTAAAGAACTGCGAGATGCCTCTCGTAACAACAGCGAATCTTCAATGTAAGGAGATGAGCAAAATGCTAGAGAAAAAGATGTCAGAGTATGAGACCAAGTCAGGTCTAGCAGGATCCTAAGAATTGCTAGGCTCGGACTGAAGGTTTCAGCCAGCTGTATTTCAGCCCAAACCTTTGAAAGGAACAGCTGTGCTCACAGGGGTAGCCAAGGGAAAGGATTTCTTTTCTGAAAAGCCTATTGAGAGGAAAGCATGCACTGAGTCTGTCTGCCAGGAGATGGGTCTCACCTGGTGGCATGGACCAAGCGCAGTCCAGGGCTATCTGAACTGCAATGAGTGCAGGATCAGCTTGAGAAGTCACTGTTGTTGCAGTTGTTCTGGGGAACTGGGGGAAAATATTTGAAGACATGGGTTCCCCTCTTCAAATGAAGCTTTGCAAATGCACCATGCCTGGGCTGTGCCTCTGGCCCGTGAGCAGACATGGCACACCAGGAGGAAGTTGCTGGTGTTTGGGGAAGTAGTGGCTAAAACAGCACAGGAGTGTTTTCGGTCGTGGTCAATTGTTTCTGGTGCAAGCTATTAATTGCCTCATTGTTAACGTAAACAGTGCTCTGAATGTACTATGTTTTGTAGGTTTTTTTATCAAATATGATTTTTTTTGCTTTGACTCATTAGACAAAGAGAGTTGGGAAACAGTGGCTGTGGTTTGGAAAGATCCTTGCACAAGGAAATTCCTCCTGCTCTGTCTTCTGTAGAACTTAATTTTAATTATGAAAAGCTTTGTTTTCCAAGTCAGTTTTCTTTTCCCAAAGTCTGGCTGAGCCAAACCCATCACTGAGCTACTTTCCCACCACCGTTTGAGATGCTGTTAGGTTATCAACCCAGTAAAGCCTCAGGCCATTTCTCTCTCCCGTTCTCCCTTGCAATTTTTTTTTAAAGCTGTTATGCTCCTGACCTCCCCTTATTTCTCTCTTTTCTCTGACTCCAAATTTAACCCAAAGAACAGTCCTGGCGTTTGGTTCTCTTCAGAAGCAGATGGTGACCAGGATCAAACAGAATATTTTGCAGCATACAATCTTCTCTAAGACCTGAAGGAAATGAGTGGTCAGTGGTGAGCAGAGTGGTTTCTTTTGTGTTTGTTTATTGTTTCATCTGGTTTTCTAGCATCAGCATCTTCACAGGCTGCAGTGAGAAGTGGCAATTTTGGGGGCCCAGTAATTCAGTAAGGGGTGGCAGCAGAAAGAGCAGCAGAGCAGCAGTAAGGTATGCTCAAATGCGCTTTATCTCCATGGCAGGTCCACAGCCTCAAGAAGACTGTGCCAAAGATTGCCTCATCCAAACTGCTGTCAGACCACTAACAGCTGCCACCTTAAGAAAAAGCAGGGACAGCACAGCAGCCAACAAAATTGACCTAGTGACAGAAAAATGCCATGATGTGACTTTCCTCATGTTGAACCACCTCTGGGCACAGGAGATTGCTCGTACATCAGGTCTTAGTCCTCACAGGAGCTGAAGTGTGTCCATTCAAGAGAAAAACTAGCAGTTCATACTGGTAGAAGAGGGACCGTCATACAGCCAATGGAGAGTGGGATACAGCGGTGCTTTGTTCATTGACCTGGCTGCAGCCCTTTGTTCTTCAGTCTCGCTTCTGCTTCTGCAAGAAAAGGCTCCCCTTCACTGTCTCAACTGAGTGCCATGCTGTGGGAAGTGTGCAGCAAGGGGTCCCAGGATAGCCAGGGCTGTCCACTGGGAGAGGTGGAGACCCATAGGGTGATACCCACTTGTGTCTGGGTGCCAAGGAGCATCCAGGATCGAAGTAGGCAGTATCTGAGGGCAGCAAGTACCAATAGGGTAAACTCAGGTTCTGTGCTGTGCTGCAAACTGTAAGGGATGTGATGAAGGAAAAGCAAAACAAAACTGGTTACAAAGCAGTGACATACATAGTTATGTTGTTTGCTTCCTTATGCTACACCCAGCCTTTCATTTTGTGCAAACATGGCACAGTGGGTAGCATTTTCTCTCTTTCTCTTCTTTCTCTCTTTGGCTAAAGCCTTATGACTTTCCTGGACTTTAGCATCATAATGGCTTACAAGTGTAAATAGCCTGATACCAGCAAGTCCATTTCATAGTCAATAAAAACAGAGATGGGCTGCACTGCAGGGATGAGGACAGCCTCTGTGACAAAGCCAGGCTCCTTGCAGCAGTGTTGCTCAGCTCTAGAAAACACACCTCCTTCTGCCTGCAACCACAGATGCTGAGGCTGTCCCCATCCCCTTTCCCAAGGTCACATCCCAGGGCTGCAGTCAAAAGCGTGGCCGCAGGAACAGGGCTGCACTCCCTTGTACATACTGGTCACATCAGTGGCTGACAGTGTAGTTTCTGTCTGTTTCAGCATCATTCCTGCACTAATGGGCTCAGCAGGAACACTGGAAATCCCATGAAAGATGTGGTACATAAATTCTCTAGACATATGGCTTATAATCCTTCTGAATAAAAAAAGGTGCACATAGCCTAAATACACTAGTAGCAATGGAATTCCATAGAAAAATACAACCCTGTTCTTCATGTTGTCTCTGAGCCAGAAAAATGAGTTCATGAACTTTATATGGAGGCTTGAGTTTTGCTAAACTTTAGAGTGAAGACACATGACTATTTTTCCCGAAAGTGTGTTGTGCTCCTTTGTCTTAATAGTTGTCTTTATTTTGCTACTGTGAGGATTTGTGAGAGAATAGAGCCAGCTTCTTTACACACATTTTACATAAAAGACTTCTTATTCATTTTTAAGATTGCTATTTAAATATAGTGTAGTGTCTGGTGAGATCTTTTAAGGACAGCCCTTGTCTTCCAGTACTTTGTCAGATGGATATATGTAGACCTGCACATAGAGAGACAAAAGTGGGTGGGTAGGTGTCAACATTTTGTTGGCAGAAGAAACCTGCAGATATGTTCTGCTTTAACCAGAAAAATAAGAAGTGGATTTGCTTGGTTTCTACTGCCAACAAACCCAGCTACTAAGAACCAAAGTGATGCTCTTTTCACGGCCAAATAATGGAACATTTATATTCTCTATGGAGCAGATGCAAAAGTGATATGTCATGTCACTGCTGTCTGGCCTGAGAGAAACAAGCTAGTGTTCAGTGCCTGCCAGGAGTGTTACTATTAAGACAAATCAGAATTACATGTCAGACACAGGGATCAGTGCAAGCTCTTTGTTTGCAAAAAATATACTGTAAGATCTCACTCGTCTACACTGTAGAAACAAACAGACAATTTCTCCACTCAGAAAATCCCAGGAAGCTCGTTTTCCATTTCCTCACAGCCAGTTATTACCAAAAGGACTATTTCTTATCATCCCTGGGACATTCACTTACTCATCTCATCTCCACATGAACTACCAGTAAAAAAAAACCCAAACCCTGCCTGGCTGCAAGAAGGAAACGATGTTCTCCTTTGCACCATCCAGCCAAATTAAGGGGTTGGATTGCTCCTCGCCCTTGCCCTTGGGAACATGGGGAATACCCAGAGCTGGAACCACAGTGGCACAAAATCTGTTGGAGGAAACCACAGGCAGGATACCAGCCACCCTCGCTTCCACACAAGCCTCCTTGGCTAAGGTTGCTCCAGTCTGTGCTTTGTTGTACAGCTGCTGCCCAGCTGCTGCCCAGCTGCTGACACCACATCCTTTCTGACCAGCCTTGGTGCCAATAAAACCTACTGATCAAACAGATATGGGTTTGTGGTTTCATTGTTATGCACCACAGACCTCCAGATCATATACTCTCACCCCAGCACCCCTTAAGGGGGCACAGAGGACTACGTTTGTGCTTTGGACCAAGTCTACATAGCAATCAGGACTTCCAGGACTTTGCTGTCCATGTGACCCTGAGACAGATACCAGTCATAGTTAGGGTAGCAGAGATATTAATGTGTTTTAGCTTCCTTTAAATCAAATGGTTTCTCCATTAAACTGTTTGAAAAACTAAAATCTCTTCCTACCAGAAAAAGTCACATTTGGGATTTTTTATTCCTATCCCAATCTGGAACAAGAGATTGGCTAAGGAAGCAGCTACCAGATAAATTCCAGTTTAGGGGAACAGAAATTTATTTTCTGAGTCAACCTTTGTTGTCTGGGTAGCTAAAGTGCAAACCAGCCTACAAAACCAGATAACTTCCCCCCCCTCCCCGTCCCCCCCCAGAAATCTGGAGAACAATTTGTGAAGTGCAGATTACTTTTTGAATAAAGTGATTAACAAATGCCATCAGTGTATGCCTTATGGTAGGGGGCATTATTTTCCAATTAAGATGAAATTAACCTCAATTTGCCTGTGTAAATGCAAGGAATCCTCTTAAAGGGGGCTGTCTCAGCTTCCCCTGCCTGGGGAGGAGACTGGCATAGAACAGAGTGAGGGGTGATGTGGCTCCTGCTAGTTCCTCTCTGACAGTCCCTCAGCTGACTGCAAAGTGAGCAGACAACTCCTCCCAGCCACTCTTTCAAATGCTCAGTTTGAAAATGAAATAAACTGATGAACAATATGTACCTTCAGCTGATGGAATTCTGACTGAATTTTCAAAGAAAAAGAAAATTGAACAGGCAGCCACTAATAATATCACTTCCCCATTTCTGTATTAGAATCTTTTCTTTTTTTGTGATGCCCCAAGGCAAAGCACAGCACTGCTAGAAAATGAAGGCTTCTGGAAAAGCAGTTTTTCTGGATAAGAGGGAAATGAATGTTGAATGCCTTGCTCTTTAGAAGGGCAGGAATGACTTTAAACTGTATGATGTGTTTTTCCTCTGTTCCTCTTTGTCTTGACAACAGAGAATAAGGTAATTGCCATTTTTCAGCCAACTTCTGCTCTCAGTTGTACCATAATATATTACAATGAAAACAGTTGCATGATTTGTATTTCCTGTTTGACGCTAACAGGTTTTTAGTCTGTTGATCCAACCACATAATTTTCTATATCCTTCACATTATCTTAACTGAAAATCCATACACAGTAGGAAGGGGGAATTAAAATACAATAGAGCAAACATACAGGGTTTGATTCTAGGAGTTTTGAGGTAAAAAGGAAAAGATCCAAGTGCCTTAGGTTCCTGCAAGGTTCTCCTTACCATTACTGACCTGATGGAGGGTTTCCCAGTTGGTATAAATGTAATATCAAAGCCCATAATCCTGATCAACTGTCAAGGAGGGCTGATGCTTTGTAGGTTAGAGCCTCCATCTGTAATTCTCTGGAGCCTACACCAGGCAATATGGCACAGCATGCTGTATCATATAGATCAGTTATAACTGAGCACAAAGTGCAAAGCTGTGTTTACCCTGAGAACGCTGAGCCACTTCCAATGGCAAGTCAGCAGTGAAGAGGTCTTGCCTGCACTGGGAGCACAGTGCAGAGGTATCATGCTCCGGGCAGCCCGACATCACTGTGAACAACTGAGTGCAACATCTGCAGGGCCTGGCCCTGCAGCAAACAGGAAAGAAAGAGACAGTTTGAACGATTTCAGGTTCCTCAGTGGACAGGAAGCAAGGAGGAAAGCTGAGGACACCATCTGGGAAAGGCACAATAGTTGAGGGAGAAAGAGCAACAGCTGAGGTAAGCAGAGGCCTTACCACCTCTCCAAGAGTGAGCTGTGGAGACGATGCAACCTCAAGAGGGCAAGGAGTTGGTGGGCACTTGGAAACTGAGGAGCTGAATGTGATGGTGGATGTTGCAGTGCACCTCAGCCTCCTTCAGACTACCTGGATGTCAAGGTGGTGAGATCTTGGCAGCAAGGTCTACACCTCGCTGTGTAGCTTTGCTCAGGCATGTCAGTAGCCCTCAAGTTTGTCTGCAGATCGACTGTTCAAATGCCTACTGTCCAGATTTATGGGTTTGGCAGTGACACTGAGGGAAAAACCCAAGACAGACAAATGAACTTGTTTTGTGAACTGTGGCATTATCCAAGACCTAACTTTGTGGCACTGAAAAAGAAAGAGGAAAAAGCTACTTCACAGAAGCATTTTTCTACTTTCTCTGGAAATGCTGGACACAAAATCAGTCCTCTTGCAACCATTCCTCTGGCTTCTCCCAAAGTGCAAGACAGAGACTTTTGAGTCAAGTGGGTAAGATGCCAAGGCACACAGAGATTTGGAAATGGAAACAGCAAGAGTTTCTGACAGTTTCCAGTCACAGCTAGGCACCTGCCTTCCTAGACACTCAACATCAGTGCTCTCAGGGAAGATGGACACAGGAAAATGGAGATTGTTTGGACTGTAAGAACTATTTACCATCTCCTATCATCTGAACTGTGAAGAAAATAGATGGGTTGATATACTTGTTTTATATTGGCACTTAACTGTTACCTGACATAATCTCAAAATACCTTTGCAAAATGGTTCTTTCTCCCTTGCAAGTGTTGCTCAGCTCCTGACAACAAGCAGGAGGATGAGCAATGCTCCACAGCAGATATCTGGTCTCTAACCACTGCCTGCCCTTCAGCAGGGGTGAGAGGAGCAGAATAACTTGGGGTGATGCGGGACAGGACATGTGCAGGTCAGAATAACTCTCAGATAGAGGTAGGGAGTAGGGGCTGAGGTCTTTGTGAGAAAGTTCCCATGTCAGGGGCCAGCAGGAACTGCAGCAGAGGCAAGGAGCAGCCCAGCAACTGCCCTGTTAACTGTGTAGCTCCTGGCAAGTGGCAGTCCTGCTCTGGGGCTTACTGTCACTGAGTGGCCAGCATGGGAGGAGGGTGTAAGTGGGGAAGACAGTGGTCAGCACTGTCATCTCATCCATGGAGCACCTTAACAATTTGTAAAGAGGTTTCTTTTCTCCCTTAGGACTGTTGCTAAGGAGGAGTCATACCCCCCAACCTGAGCTGAAACAGGACATGATGACAGTCAGGACCTCAATCTAACCTATTTATTACTTAAGTGTCATCAGTACTACCAAGTAAAACCAGAGAGGATGACTGCCTTGACAAGGACTTATCCTGCATGCCTGAAGATTGCAGCATGGGGCCAGAAGCGTCTTTCCAGTTAGGACTGTGAATCTGATGGCAAATGTTCCAGGGTCATTTGCTGTCACAGTACTGAGTCCCACACATCCCTTGCCTCCAAAAGTGTGTGACCACATCCCAGTGGATAGATGGCCCCTGGACCTGTGCTGCCTGTGCTACTTTCTTGCTGAACTGAACCACCTACCCCCATGTATGGCATTAAATTAAATCAGGATCCAAACATGGTGGTAAGCCTTCATCTGGGATAAAGTGAATTTAGACTTTGAACCATTGGTTGGAGCCATTATTGATTTTTCTGGACCTATTTTTTAGCTTAATTTCATAAAGAAATGAGGCTACTGTGACCGTGTATATTCACCTGATTGTATGCCATCTTCTAATAGGAAGGCAGCACCTCCAGAAAAGGGATTTGATGTGATCTTTGCTCCTGTTGCACCCTGGAGAGTCAGTAGGCCACAGAGATGCACAGAGAGCCCAGTATGATGATGCTTCTGCCAAAGCTTGGAGATGTTTAGATATCAACAAACCTCAGGACAAAAAACTGTAAGAAACATGGCTTTTCCCATTCTTAGTGCTTACACTTGTTGATACTGGTACTGCTCAGCTTTTCAGGTTTATGCAGTGCTGAACCTCGATGTCAAAGAATCACATATACTATTAAGTGCTTAGGAGTTTGATACCCTTCCAGAAAACTGAAAAAACAGTAGCACATTTGAAAGTCTTGGCACCTCAGATATTTACATCAAAAAACAATGCATCCTCATCCTTCACACGGTAGAAACTTAATAAATGACAGTTGTCACCAACCATATTGGTTCAGAAACATCTTAGTTTCTGACTTCTTAGGCAATTAAGATCTTGATGTTGCTTTGAAGGTAAATTTTTTGTATCTATCTGGTCATGCTCTAGTCATAAGAAGAAATGAATCCTTCTTCTCCCAAAAACATGACAAACAAGGTAGTTTCACTGCTTCTTTTTCTATCTTAAAACAGAAGCCTCCACAATGGGAGTTTAGTCATTGGATTCATTTTCACGAAAGGTTTTGTTTGATTGTTGCGGTCCTGTGAAGTAGCTGCTGGAGAACAGTGCAAGATTTCCACGGACAAATGGATGAAGAATATTATTCAGCCAATTTAGATGATAATTACTCATATGAATACATTAATGAAAGCAATACCTGTGAAATGGGTGACTATTTCATATTCAACACCCATCTCACTACCGTCCTCTACACTCTGGTATTTTTGCTCAGCCTGCTAGGAAACACTTTAGTGTTATGGATCCTACTCAAATATGAAAACCTTACATCTTTAACAAACACCTTCATCATGAATCTTTGTGTCTCTGATTTGGTCTTCTCCTGCATGCTGCCTTTTTGGATAGTGGACCAGTCTTTCGGATGGATTTTTGGTGAGTTCCTTTGCAAAGCGGTGAATGCCGTTTTCTCCATTGGCTACTACAGCGGTGTTTTCTTTTTGACTCTCATGACTATCCTGCGGTACGTATGTGTAGTGAACCCCCTTTCAACTTTGAGATCCCAGACACGGTGCTACAGCTTTCTGGTGTGCTTGGCTGTTTGGACTGTTAGCGTATTAATTGTGGTTCCTGAGGTGATTTACACCACAGTGCAAGAAAACTCTGAAGGGAACAGGACCTGTGATTATGCTGACTGGAAATGGAAAAAGGTGGACATTTATCTGAGAAACGTACTCTTCCTGTTTTCCTTTGGAGTTATCGTATTCTGTTACTTCAAGATACTCATAATCCTGCTCAGAGCAAGATCTCGCAGAAAGCACAGAACTGTGAAACTCATTCTCATTATTGTGGTGGCTTTTTTCCTGTGCTGGGCACCCTACAACGTCCTCAGCTTTCTGATTAGCTTTCCACCATCTACGTGTCAGTATGCAAGAGATTCCATTCTTGCCTTTCACATCAGCCGTAACATTGCTTTCTCCCACTGCTGCCTCAACCCTGTGCTCTATGTATTTATTGGAGTCAAGTTCAAGAAGCATTTGGCACAGTTATGCAGTCACTGCTCACACTGTGGCAATGGTCAAGTCTCCAGCCCCAGGATCTGCTCTCAAGGTAAATTCCAGCATGAAGGTGCATCCATCTACTGAAGCAAGACCTAACTATTAGGACTAGTCCTGGAGGAACTTTCAGATTTCGCATGCCATATGGATAACCTCTAATTCTTAGAGGCACTTGCCTGAGAAAGACACACAAATTTACTCTTTGTAAACATTCTGCGTATGGAAAAAAACAAAATGTATTTGCAGTGGGATGGAGAGCTGAGAATGCTGAGAAATTACTTCATTGGCCTGTAAATCTTAACTTTAAATTTTTTGCACAGTGAGATGGATTTTCTCTCACTTATACTCTGTTTTTAAAAGAAAAAAAAATTGCCTATTCTTTTGGGCTCTAAAACATCAAGTTTTAACACAAATATTGTTGCATATCTCTTTCTTGCCAGACTTAAAATACTTGGACTGTATATAGCAATGGACATATAAGTGTTTTGATAGCTTTTAATGCTTTTCAGTGCTTATCAGTGCTAAACTCATTGGACTTTCTGGAGGGGGCTTTGAGGATTAGCTGTCCTGACAATGGCTACAAGACCTCTGAATTTCTGAAGTTCTCAGTGCAAATGTTCTTTTATCTTTTGGTAGACAAGTATATATATAAAACTAGATTAGTATAAAGGCAGTATTTTGGGTCTGAAATGGAAAGTTTGGGAGAGTCCTAGAAGGAACACAAGCTGTTAAGAAGATACTTCAGTAAGGTACTAGTTTTCCTCCTGTTACTGCTCCTTTTTGCAGGATTCTTCCAGTCTTTGAATACCCCCTTCAGGTGGTTGCAGCAGATTGACAGCCCATCTCCTGAGCAGTGCAGGAGCATATTTGCCTCTAAATGCTCTTTCCCTCCTTTTATCCCTTTGCAATGGTACTGAAAAAGAATTAAACTTCTATAGTGCAAGAACAAATGGCTGCATAAATAGCAGGATAGAAACAGCTTGCTTTATTTGTAAAATTAATGTTTGGCTATTTTTTTTAATGGAAACTAATATTCTTCTTCCTGCTAGCTCAGTAGGTCTTTTTTCCCCAGGGAGGGTAACATATAGTGTGTACTCCAGCATAGCTGAATGACAAAGCCCCTGGAAACCAGAATATTTCATTTCCTAGCATTTGTATAGAAAGCCAAGGTAGTTTTGCTGTGGTATCAAGCAATGATTTGGCAGTGGTTCTAAGAAACAATTTGGCTTTTTGGGCATCCATCTTAAAATGTCTGTGTTCTTTCTGCACTATTTCATTTGATCTCTAAAAATCATCTGAAGCAGACTGCAGATTCTTCACAGCTGTTCTATAGTTTACAAAAAGCAGAAACTCAGGTATGCCCATAGTGCAATATCCTATTTATGAGTAAATCCAGAAGCAATAATACCTAAGGAAAAGCCTAAGAATGGGGCAAACATATATGACATAATCCCAAATAGTCTTCCTAGGGCTTGCCCACGGTTTCTAGTTTGTGCTTCAGTTTACTTGCCAGAACAAAGTGATCATATTATGTCCCTTATCATCAGATGAGCCTTTGTGAACAGATCAGTCCTGGTATTCCATTACTACAGTTACAGACTAAAACTTAAAAAATTAGAGAGGTTACTAATTAACACCACAGGGGAACTCACTCATGTTCAAACAAACCACAGAAAAGTAGTTGTCATTTTTACTGGCTATGGTAGAGACTTGCCTTTGGATCTTACCTCCTGATAAGAAACATTTGAAATTAATGTGTTTGCCTCTATGCACTTCAAGAGACTTTGGACTGGGGACTCAATAGCAGAGATAACCTATTGAAGGACAAATGAGTCCAAATTCTTCTTCTGTTCTGGTAAGCCAGGACCACTTCACAGGCACCAGCAAAGCTCTACAAGATGAAAATACTGTGACCATGAGCATAAGAAGGCCTTGTGCACCTACACCATTTCAACAAGCTGTCATTCAACTCATAGACCTAGAGCCACACAACACTGAAATCTTTACTGTCAATACATTTTATATTTATCTTTAAAAAGTTGAGAAGTATAACAGAAGCATGGAAGACTGAAATGATCCTGCTCCGCCCAGTTTTTAACAAGTTATTTTAATCTATTTGTTGCTTGAGTATATTTTGTTACAGTGTATCTGAGCATGTAAAGGGGATGCTTAATATTACCCGACTGTATTGCTGCCATAACCAAAGTAAGTCAGAATGTGGATATTTTGCCTCCTGATATAATGAAGTGGTACTAATAAACATTCAGAAATTCAATGGAATACTACATTCTCAGTATTGTTCTCAGCCTTTGATAACTGTCTATTATAAAAAAGTTATTTTTAATTGAAGAAGCAATTATGAATTTTCATAGCTTAATTTGGCTTGGAAGAGACTTTTTGAGGTCATGCACTCCTCCATGCTGCTCACAGAAGTTTTGTCTTTCCTGTCAGCAAAGGTTACTCGGGGCCTTGTCTGGTCAAATTCTCAAGATCCCTAAGAACAGGGACTCCATAATTCCTCTGGGTCCTTGTTCCAATGCTTAACAACTCTTAAGGTGGAATTTTTTCCTTCTACACGAATAAAATTTCTTTTCCTGTAACCTGGTGACATTGCATTTTCCCTTGCCTTCTCTCTGTCTTCGCATTATGTAATGGAAAAGAGCCAACAGATCTCCCCTAAGCCTTTTTTTTACCTGGGACTAAACATATCCCAACCAATCTAGTCTCCTCATACGTCATGTACGCCAACTCCCTGTAAGGCACTTGGAGCTGTATCCACTGTCTAGTGGAAATCATGGCTAGGCTTTGCGAACGAAGATTTGGGAAATATGTTGTTGCTCATACACATATGCCATTAAAGATTTGTATTACTAAAGCCACTGGATATGTCTGGGGATTGGCGGTCTGTGCTACTCTCTCCTTCTGGGAACTCCAGATGTTTGGAAAAAACAGACTGTTCTGGATACAACATCATGCTTGGGACCTTGAATGTTTAATTTCAATCAACTATTATGTGGTCTGAGCAAATGCAGAACAGAGAGAGAGAAGTTTGTGAAGTGAAAAAGGAGAAACAAATTGCTTTTGGAAGCCTGTTTGGGGAGCAGTGTCACATTGAGCAGTGACAGTACTACAATTACTGTATAGTGTCAGGGGTGCCTTTATGCAGGATGGCACCACTAACCTTAATTTCAAGTTACAATTAAATAGATACGCTCTTGCTGCTCTGGTTAAGTACATATTAAGTTCCACCCAGCGGGAATGGCAGAGCAACAGCTTCTCTCACAAGCAGCTTAGCTGGATTAGGCCCTTCCCTACCTGTATTTTCGGCAGGTTAACACAAAACTGACCCTCACTGCTATAGCCTGTTGGAGCTCCCACCTTCTGTGCAGCCATGGGAGCCTGTATCAGTCAACGATCTGCCAGCAGGGAAAATCCTCACCGGTAAGGGTTAAGGCAGGTAACCAAATTAATCCTTTCCATCGCTAATGCAAACTGTCTTAAACAAAACAAGCAAACTTAAAATCCACATGTTTAAGAAAGCATCCTACTCAAATCAATGATAATTTTGCTTTTGCAAGAATCAGACTCATAATATGCGCAATGCATTGGTAAAGCACAGCATGCACTTCTTACTGCCAGAAATATTTTCACTGAGAGTCAGGATATCTTCATTTATGTATCATTTCCAAATATTGAGTTTATTGAAATCATAAATAAAATTCTATTTTATCTTCTCCTTATGGTTACTCAGCAGTTCAAAATGCCCTTGCTCATCCAGTGAAGCAAGAAACCAAGAAGAACACAGGAAAGTGCAGGGAGTGGAGTACTCTCTCCATATTCAGGAACTGCTGAGGTAACAGAACTAAAATATTTTTGAGTTTGTTGAGTTTGTTTCATACCTCCAAACAATGCTGCTTTATAAGGTAAAGTTCTGTTTCTTGATGGCAGTATCATTCCAGACACCATAATTAGTTCTTAATCTCCTAAACCTTAGTGTGCTCTTTATCCGTGTGCCATCCATCTACATGCACGTAGGGGACTTGGGTTCATTTAAACTGCACAGTTCAGAGTCCACATCCTGGCTCTCCCATATCATTGCTGATTCAGCTGAATCAGCACCAACAGCTCAAAATCTTGGTGCCTACTTTGGCCTCACAGGAGTGAAATGCAGCCAGCCCTAAGCAGTGATAACTCCTAAGCCCAGTGTGCTCTGGTGGAAGCCAGTCTCAGAATCTGACCTGATATTAGCAGAACACTCCTCCAAGCTCCTCAGTCACCTTGTCTAAAATGCCATATTTGCTTCTAGAAGTTTTCCAGAGCTTTGTTGTTTCTTTTTATGTTGTCTGTTTCCGGCTTTATACCTACTGACAATTATTTGTCCACCTATTCAAAACAGAATGCAATCAAATGCAAAAAGTGCTTCCAAAGCTTTCTCCCCACAGTCAAAGAAGGTCTCTGATGATGAACAGCAGCCTGTTGTTCAGTCTAGCTACAATGGTATGTTAATCCACTGAGGGTGACCGGGGAAACTGGGAGTTTTCCTCTCTCATAAAATACCTCAAGCCCCTAGAGGAAGCAAAACCCTCTCCAGTCATTATATAACATCAACTAACCCTTTAAAAACTCGAAAGAAAATATGTAGCACATGTAACAATAATGTGAGACAGATGGAAAGAATGTATTCTATGGACACATACTCCGAGACCATGATGAAATATTTCCAGAATCTACTATAGGAGACCACATTTTTTTTCTGTTATTCCTTGTTTGTTTGTTTTTTTCTTTTGACTTTTTTTTTTTTTTTTTAATAGATCCCAGTTATTTAGAAGGTTTGGTAAAGACCTGCTCTAGTCAATGAGGTACCAAAGTGTTGCCAGCATTAAATGGTTGATGACAGTGTATGATTTTTTCATCACAATTAAAACTAAAAGATTCTATATTTATTCGCAAACTTTGTATAGAAATGGTGGCATCTAGTGAAATGGGAAAAAAAACCCCACCCAAACCCAAACCAGCCAACATTCAAATTGTATTTTCAGAATCACTCTCAAAGAACTGCATCTAATGTTAGATTTAACTTCTGATGTCAGAAGTCAGTTTCAGCCCTGAAATATTTATCTTGGCCTACATTTCAGCAATATGGAACAGAATGTAAACACGATCTTTAAGGATCCTTAATATATGTTAAGCAGCAATTTAGTTATTTGAGTTGATTGAAGTGGCTACCTCTGTTACATTCCACTGAGTAGTGAAAAGATTTTTCTCAACAAAGGCTTTACTTTTGCTGGGATGACTGACATTGCCTTTCCCAAGCAAGTAAAATTGATAATAATCTCCATCCAGCTTAGCACAGTTTATGAAGAAGTTATTAAATAAATTTTATCAGAATAAAAATAAAGGAAAGCATCACACATGGAGCAGATAACGCATTTTTTTCTAGTGCAGTTTCCAAAAAGGAAAAATCTTGAACTTCTTTTATTGTTAAGAAATGAGAAAATATAGAAAATTATAAGGAAGTGTTGGTCAGCTATGGACCTAGTTGGAAACGGCATATTTTCCACTGAAGAAATTGATGTGTATGTAAACAGGCAATGATTCAATAATTAATGTCAATAATTAAATATTTCAGAAAGTAGTTTGTCACTACATAATTAAAAGGAGGAACAATTCATTCTAATTGATTATTTTTAAATGAAAAGTAGAATTGCCACTGACTTTTTGAAAATACGTTAAAAAAATGCATTGCAGTGAAATTATATGGGATTTGATTTACCATTATTTGCATCTGATGACTCTGAGATTACTTTTGGAAGACAGCCAGTTGTCTACAGATCAATGGAAAACAAACATTTGTTTTCAGTAGGTGCTCCTGGCACTGTGCTGCATGATTCAGCAAAGCATGCCAAGAAAATTCAGCTTGAAGGTTCCTTCCAAACTATGTAAGGCATTCCATTGCATTTCACAAGTCATGTGCCCACAACATGTGAAGCCCTATAACCTGTATTTCTGAGGACATTAAAATGCTTTTGAGCTATTCAAAAACTATACATTAGATTAATCACCAAAACTTAAGGTCACTTAGTCATTCTTCTGCATGGAGGATGAAAAAGTGAGGATGATGGAAACCATGTACAGTGACTATGTACAAAATGTATTTCCTCAAGAGTCTTGAAAATGGGATGCTTTGATCTTATGGCTGCCTAAGCTGAAGTTCATGAAACTAATAAAGTCACAAGCATTGTGGCAAGAATTGATGACAAACTGCTTGCTCACAAGTTTTATTTAAAATCATTCATTTCCCAAAGCCATGCAGAAAAAAACAAACAAACAAAGGAACTTAGTTTTCCAGTACACTTCAAGTATAAAATCAGCATAGCCTATTTCAGATGCTGTGAAAGAAATGTCCTTTCAGAGAATCATATGCCTTATGGGAGAGTTAAAATCTGAAGAGGGGAAACAGTCTGCTTGTAGAAGGAGCTCGGTGCTGGGAGATAGTGTGCTGTGAGTGTTAGGAACCCCATGCCCCACATACCCCCCACACCCTGGCTCAGAAAGCACCCTCTTGTTCCAGTTTCAAACTCGCTTTCTCCCAGTCTTTTACTTTCCATGGCCTTTATTAATCCCTACCTACATCTTTCACAGAATCACAGATGCATTCATATTGGAAAAGACCTCTGAGATCATCGAGTCCAATCTTTGACCAAACACCACCATGACAACTAGACTATGGCAATAAGTGTCACATTCAGTCTTTTCTTAAACATTTCTGGGGGTGGTGACTCCACCACCTCTCTGGACAGCCCATTCCAGTGTCTAATTACCCTTTCTGTGAAGAAATTCTTCCAGATGTACAATCTGGCACAGCTTGAGAGTATGTCGTCTTGTCCCTTGATCTTAGGGATGAGGATTTTTCTTCTGCCAGCCAACGAGGGAAGAAGAGGGAAGTCTGCTGCTAGATTTATTGAACCTGACTTTCACATTTGCTTCAGTTGTCCATGCAAAGAGCTTGATGAACTCAACTAGCAAACCAGGAAAGAAAACAAAAAAGGAAAAAAAAAGAAAAAAGAAAACTCATCCATATTGAATAGTCCTAAAAGCAAGCAAAAGTTGGTATTATATTAAAAAGTTATTGTATTAAAACAAACAACCAAAAGTTATCATATGAAAAAAATCTTTTCGGTGGTGCCTAGCAATAGGATGAGGTGAAACGGTCATAAACTAAAACAGGAAATTCACCTCAACATGAGGAAGAAATTCTTTCCACTGAGGGTGGCAAAGCACCGAAACAGGGAGGTCGTGGAGTCTCCCTCTCTGGAGACATTCCAAACCACCTGGATGCGTTCCTGTGTCACCTGCCCGAGGTGACCCTGCCTTGGCAGGGGGGTTGGATTTGGTGATCTCCAGAAGTCCCTTTCATCGCTAACAATCCTGTAATTCTGTAAAAAGCGACCTTGTCGGAGGGTACCAGCAACACACCTCCTGAGAGGAAACCACCCCAACCCTGCAGCTGTAGCCGAAAGCAGTGATTTTCCCCCCCACAGCCACTTAAACCCCTTCTGTTTTCACCACAGACCTTTCCCCCCACGGCCTCCGGGAGTCCCGGGCGGGGCTCCAGCCACCGCCCCGGGGGTGGGGAGGCCCGTCCAGCGGCCTCACGGGAGTTGTAGTCGGGCGGGGAGCGGCGGAGCCTCACCCCGGGCCGCCTCTCCGCGACATGGCGGCGGCGGCCGCGCAGGTACCGAGCGACGCCTCCCGCACAGCCGCCGGGGGAGCGCGGCGGGGCCGGGGGGAAGAGGCAGCGCTGCCAGAGGGAGCGGGGGCGGGGGGGAAGTAACTTCAGCGGCTTCCACTTGTTGCTGCTCGGAGCTGGGTTTCGAGGGGTGGAGCCCCGGAGGGGAGAGAGGTGCCGGCGGCCTTTGGGGTGCCGGGGTCGGCCTTGTGGCGGGGTGAGCGCGGGCAGGGCACGGGCACATTAGCTCAGGGTGGGCTCTGGTTGCCGGCCTGGGATACCCCTCGAACGGAGATTCCCCGGCCCTCAGGGGCACCGCCGAGGCGGACATCGGCCACCAGCCAGAGCCAGTGCCCCTGTCATCGTGCCCACCTGGTGAGGGATGACTTTAAACCGACATGAACACCGTCCTCTGTTTTCTCCCCTCCTGCGGCTGTAGGAGGAGCGGAGTCACCCTGCTGGAAACCAAACACCCTCCCGTGTCCGTGCCCTCACCCCGCTCTAAAGTGCTGACAGGCAAATATTTGCCGCTTGCCCCTAATCCCGCTTTGCCCTTGTGTCGGCAAATCTCCGGCGGATGGAGAGGGAGAGAGTTTTGCTGGCACACGGGGTGGCTGGGTCTGTCTCCAGGGCAGATGCCGGGGTTGCAGCCTCCTCCTCCGGCTTATGTTGATCCTGGTAATCCAGAGTGAGCAAGGAAAAGGGAAAAAAGAAAGGTTTTAGCGAACTGGTTGTCCGCCGCCTTTGTGCTCTGGATTCTCCTCGGTGGTGAGTCCTGCGGTGGTGAGTTGGAGTGTGGAGGGGCTGTGCCGTGTTTTGGAAGCTGGCGAATTCCTTGCTGCTGCAGCTGCCTGTTCAGGAGCTCAGGACCCGGCTGTTTTCTGCCTGGGTCATCGCACCCACCCTCCTGCTGATGTTTGCAAGGTTTGTTTCACGTACAGAGTTGGTCGGCTGCAGGTGTCACAATCCTGGTTCTGCTTCTCACTTGAAACCAAGTTTAAAGTTTCAAGTTTAAACAGAGGGAGCAGTACCAGGCCTTTGCCTCTTTAAGGCTGAAGATCGAAAGTGGGTGTTTGATTTTATCCAGCTCAGACTTCATGCACACACGAGGCAAGCTAGGATGAAACTTTGAGGGTAAAACATGTTCTCTGTCTTGGCTGGAACAAGGCAACATGTTCTTTCTTGATGTTTTTCTTATTTTCAATTCTGACGTGGTGTTTCAG
The DNA here is from genome assembly GCF_025592945.1 of Manacus candei. Lineage (NCBI taxonomy): Eukaryota > Metazoa > Chordata > Aves > Passeriformes > Pipridae > Manacus > Manacus candei. The sequence goes on along the minus strand of NW_026138074.1, from coordinate 2,486,072 downwards.
AACATGCGGCAGAGGAGATAGACTGCCTTGCAGTAGTGTGTTTTATGTTTTTCAGATTTTGTTGTGTACAAGGCAGTTTCCTGTAGTCTTTAAATGATCCTCGTGGGATTGCTTGAATTTAAAAAATGTTCTAGATAATCCAAATAGTGTCTCCAAACATTCACATTCAGAAGACTGCACTGCAGTTAAAAAGTTGTATTTAAGATGCTTTGCTGCAAAACAAGTGATAGCCTATTTTGCTCTGCTTGTTGTAGTAAAGACAACGCAGAAAGAATCGTGTCCTGCAGAATATACCACCTAAGGAGTCTTTCTGCTGTGCCTTTTGCAATCAGATATGTCTATCTCATATTGGCCTCATTAGCCACCAGCGTGCTTGTAACAAATGTGGATAGACCCTTCCTAAATCTTTGTTCAGGAAGCCTAGCCATGGTATTTGACAGTATTTGTTGTAAACATGGTTTCACTACTTCTTCTGAAGAGCCTGTTAGTTCGTTATGGAGTCTAATTTTCACGTATAAAAGAGTCTCTTATGTACACCATCTGATAACAGTGAGTGTATTGTATTTGCAGTCCCTCTCTCCACTGCTAGAGGGTTACATAAAAGGAATAGGAATTTGTCCTAGTGTCCTGGAGGCCAGGATCCTCTAAGACTTGTTCTGTGAGTGATCCAAATCTAAACAAACAACTAGGGAGAGAAAACTCTTAAAGATGTAAAGAAAACTATGTAAAATTGTGGAAATTATGCGATGCACTCAAGGAAAAGTAGTGCTGATTTTTTTTTATCTCAAATTGTTATTTGTTTTTCTTAGTTGATTACATTTAAAAATTAACAATTGCCTGTTTGTCACATAAACCCTGAACTCTTCTAGTATTCTTTAGATGTTGTTGAGATTATTAAACTGAAGGGAACTGTAAGAGCCCTGAGTGCTTTCATTGTTACATATTACTAGGTTTGTTTATTTATTTGTATTACTATGTTTTTATGTGTTTGGTTTTGCCAAAGCAAGGAAACTTTTTAGCAGCTTGTATCCAGTCTAGTTCATATTTTCATGTAGTAATTCCTGTTTGTCCAGGGAGTGGTGGCTGTTTGTGTCCAAAAATTCTGTAGTAGTACTAATTTAAAGTACTTTGCCTAAATGTATTCTGAAGATGGTTTCACATTTGTAACGCTGGTAGAAGGAGCAGAGCCTTTTTGCAGAGTGCCTGGATCTCAGTGCTTGGTACAGCGCTGGGAAACTTGCTGCGCAGGGCCTTGACTTGTATACCCTTCCCTGTGATTTAATATTTTTGTCCATCAGAGTATTCTGTGTTTGTTCATGGTATAGTGATCTCAGCAAAGATATTTATAAACAGTTAACCCCTGAATGTGTCCACCATGGCATTTAATTTCTTGCTGGGAAGAAGGATGAGAACAGGAAAGCTCTTGCTACTGCTACAAGCCAGTTTAGGTTTTGAAAGTGAACCGGTTGGATGAGGGTATCCCTGAATAACTGGGCTCATGCCACGCCTGCGTCATCTGCGAGCCTGTCTGTTCCCAGCCGGCCCAGCAGTTGCAGTCTCATACAGGCCTCTCTTCCAAACTCTGGGGCTTGAAACTCTGAAATTTCCCTACACTAGAAAACCCACAAGAAAAGAGGGAGAGGAAATACTCTGTTCTTCCTGCTGCAGAGGAAGGAAAACAAGAGTTCTTTCTGTTGGCTCTGGGGCAGCATGAAGCACTTGGTGGCCTGTCAGTTTGAGTTGTCTCAGGGTGCTTTTCATTTGCCTTGCCCTCTATTTGATCTCCATGCATGTGACCAAAACCTGTAATTTTCAGTGTTACAGGTTGCTAGTTCACTGGGAAGTATATACAGGCCAGGAGTTGTCCTAGGGAGCTGCCACTGCTGTTGGACATGTGCAGTGCTACTGGTGGGCAAGTCTCAACACCCACCTGCCAAACTTCCCAAAACCATTAGCTGGAGGAAGCCTTTTCAAGTGCCTTTGAAACTTTGTCTTGGAAAGCCTGTGTGGAGTGGTAGATACAAAGGTAAAAAATCCTGCTGAGGAAAGGTCCCATTCCAAAGAGCCAGGATGTAATGGTTGTTGCTTTTAACCTATCCCAAAGTCTCGGAGGTGGCTGAAGTGCTTTACTCAGGCTGAGCTTGCTGAAGGAGTTAACAAAGCTCAGAGACCAACTTTGGAGAAAACTCTCCATGAAAAACATGAGAGTTTTTGAAATCTCCAGGCTTGGACAATGAGCAAGTTGGGTGTCATGAATCACCAACACTCCTTTGCAGCTGGAAGTCCTCCGCTGTTTCTATTTCTGTAGGTGTCTACAGGGTGCTCCTCAGAGTAGCACCCGAGCATCAGGTGTATGGCTTGAAGAACGTGTAAATAGTTGTGCGAGTTATGGAGTGGAAGAGCAGGTTTTGTGGCAGGGAGGGTACACGGTGACATGGGGAGAATGGTTTGGGAGTATGAGAGCACAAATGGGGACAAACCTTTTAACTTCTGAATGAAATTTATCTTTTCAGCTCACCATACAGGCAGAGGGATACCTTCTGGAGGGGGAGTGAAATAGGATGGGAGCAGCTGAGAAGAAGCAAGTCTCTGGGAGAGTTATGGTTAGGTTAATTGATAGATATTAGTAAACAAGGTAGAACTCCTGACATGGGGCGAGGTCTGGTGTGTTCTAAGGAAAAAGGGCAGATGAGTTTGTTAAAAGTGATACTAGTGCAATTCCTGTTATCAGAAGAGTGCTCTTCTCTTTGTAAACTGACTGCTTCCTCAAACAGGGAATTTCTCTGGTCATGAGATAGGGCTGAGACAGGGTTGTCTTTGTGAGATATGTACAAGCCTGTGATGTTGTTTGAAGAAAGTGATTGTTTGAGTTCATGTTGTTCAACAGGAGTCTCTGTCTCTCCTCTGATGCAAAGTCTGATCCCTCGTCCTGTGTGGCAAAGTTCAGTGTAAGGTTTTAAAGAGTTTTAAACCAGGTCTTAGAGTGGAGGTGCAATTCAGTAGGTGCAGCATTAAAAAAAATTGTTAGGGTTGCCAACTTTGCCCACATGAGGTTAAAAATTAACTCTGTCTCATGGAATTCTTACCATGCCACTGGTATAGTCATGTCTGTTGCCTAGTTTTGATCTTTTTCTAAGAACAGGTTGCAAATACAAGGAATAGAGCTGGAATGCAGGTCAGTTGTTCATAGAAAGGGAAGATTGTACAAAGAAATTTATAAAACTTTACTGGTTCTTCTGTGTCAGTCTCTCTTTCAGATTAGGGGTACAAGAAGTATTTTATGAATGTTGTTAGTTTGTGCACCTATGCTGTAAAATGCATATCCCTAGAGCACAAGAGCCTTCCCACAAAAACAGCTTTACTATAAAGAATCCTTAACTATAAAATGCTTCTTCTCTCTGAGGCATTTGTGAAATACATGATTGTTTTTATGCACTTCATCTTGTTACTCTATTCTGCTATGCCAAAATAAACTTCAAAACAAGGTTTGTGCGTATCAACATGTGGAAAATCCAGCATGAGTTTGCAGCATGGTCTTATACTTGAGGTACTAGAAGAAATAAACATTCCTTTAAAATGTTTTTGTTTGTCATTGAAATGTGAAGGTTTGTTGGTGTAGAAAATGCAGGGGGAAGATTAATTTAGCAAGAAAATTTCACTTCTCAGAATGGAAACCCTAGCTGACATTAAGGCTGTGCCTGCCTTTTGTTTTTAGTTGTCCTGTGTATTGTAGTGCAGCGTGTGTTTATATCAGTCACATTTCTTTGCATGCAGTGTTAAAGCACAAAGGTTTGGGTTGCCCAGTAAAAGCGTGTGTGTGGTTATGACAGAAGAGTCACTCTGTCCTTTTTACAGCTCACTTCAGACTCTTACTTCCAGCAAACAGTTCTTCAGCTTCATGAATGTGCAGCTTTATGTACCTGCATGGTGCAAAATGGGAAAAGCTAGCAGCACAGTTGCCAAGAATTCCACTGGGGCTCTGTTTCCTGTAACAACAAAGTACCAAGTAGTTTTTCCAGACAATTACTGGAATGAAATTATTTAGCTAAATCAGTGGTGTTGCGGCCCTGAGAGTTAGGGATTTTCTTTTCCCAGTTCTTTCTTCATCTTTGCTGTGAGGTTTGTATTCAGTGTTCTTTTGTTAGTGTGTCTTGTAACCAACTGTATGACTAGATAGGTTGGGGTTTTTTTCCACAGTGTGCTTTGCTGTTATCAGTCAGTATCTGCTTTTATAGGACAAATCATGTTCACACCACACAAGGGAATAACACAGTTAAGGTTGTTGTGACTCACAAACATAAGTTTTATCTCAGTATCCTCACTTGTCTGTTTCGTTTCATATGGAATGTTAGAACAGGCATAGGTCTGCATGCACCAAATATTTAAAGGTGTTATGATACTGTTGAGGGACATGTGATGAAATGTCCTTATTTATAATGGCTAGACCAGAGTAGTTATGTTAACAGGAAATATTTCTGTAAGCAGTACAAAGTAGTGGATCTTGGTTTCCAATGAGTAGTTCTTGTAAATCTGATTTACTGCTTAGTTGAATTACACCAAGTCTGCAGTGTGAGCTCTGCTCTTAGAGTATGCTGAAAATGCACGAGTGGGGAGTGGATTCTCTGATATCAGGCTATAAAAGAGGTCTCACTGCAGCCTTTTTATCAATGAAGGGACACTCTGCTCATGGACTTCCTCCCAAATTACTGTTCTGATTGCACATGGGGGAGTGTAATATTTTGAAGACAACTACTTTCTGTCAAAGTTGGCCAAAATTGACCAATGAAGTAAAAAAAAATGTACCTGCTGGAGATGCAGACATGATGTAGAAAATTTTATGCAATCAGATTAAAAGTAGGTCATTGTAGCTACTCCACTAACCAATTTAATTACAGCCATTAAACTTTGTTTCCTGTTTTATATGTGTCTCACTCCCCTTCAGGTAAATCTTTTCTTTTCCTGGACGTGGGCTATTTCCTTTCTGCTTCTTTCTTTAATATCCAGGATATCCTCCTCTGTAAAGAAGATTGTCACCCCCACACTAGTACTTATGCCAGCAAGAGAGGCAGGAACCACCTTCAGAGATCAGCAGGCACAGCCCAAGAGTGTGAGGAGGGACTGATGACATGTGTTGCCTCCTCTGTGCCACATCTTTAATGTAGCTGCACTGATGTCATGGCAGCTCTGCAGTTCTTGTGCAAGTTAATGCCATCAGCCTTAGTCCAGTGCTGTTATGTTGTTATGTAAGAGGCAACGATGCATCATCTGAAAAGCTTTTGACCCGCAGCGGGTCATTTGTGCCTGACGAATGTATCATGCTGTTTTCGCATAGCAGATATTTACAGGCGTACATAATAGGATAGGAAATGCTGGAGGAACAAGGTTGTGCTCCAAAGAATTCTGTGATCAGGAAGGATTAGATCAGGTGTTTACAGAAGTTCTTCCTATTTTGAAACATTGAGAAACCAGCTAAGGTACGTTACCAACTTTCTTTGCCACTGGAAGTGGGAGCTCTGCACCCTTCTGAAAGATGGACTGTGTTTTCTAAGAACACCTCTGGAAGGACCATGGAGGGGAGAAGTACCTTTCTCCCCATTTTGCAGAGGAGAAGTTAAAAAGTTTCAGCACATTTGCCTTATGTAATAGCCCAGGTCAAAAGATCCCTTTCACCTCTGGAAAGAGAAGGGGTTAAATGCATGTCTCAGGGTTGGGAGCTGATGCAAGGAAGGGGGAGCTGTGAGACCTTGCTCCAGGTATTGAGAAAAGGGGTCACAGGGAGTAGACAGGGGAGCGGGCTGTGCAGCTACATCCCTCCAGCTGACTTGTGGTCTCTGTTCAGGATTTTCACATTCTGCCTAGGAGATCCCAGTGGGAATAAAGATGCATGTCTTGGGCACATTCAACACAAGAGAATCAACCCATTGGGAACACAGCCTTCCCCTGCGCTGTGCCACTGAGCTGTTGTGACTTCTGGGCAAACACACTCATTTAAGCAGTGCTAGTGGCGCTGGGGAAACTCTAAACTGCCTTAGTCCTCCTCCAGTGAATATCTGACTGGGCACCCTGCTGGGAATTAGCACTTGGCAAAGTCCCGTGCTGTGCCTGTCTGCTGTAGGATGTCCCATATCCTCCTCCCTCCTAGTTATTGCAAAATAAGGGCTCAATTCCCAATTACCTTATCTTCCAGGCTCTCTGTACATGCCTGCTGTTGGCCTGGTCATTGTTTTCCTGGCATGCCTCTTTGTGCCTCTGAAGTCTTGAATGGGAGCTTGCTCTGGCCTTTGGGAAGGACAGGCAAGATCCCCTTATTTGGTCCTTGCTCTTTTCCTTCTTTGTGTGAGGAAAAGCATTTGGTTTGGTCACACTTTTTAGCTTGCATTGCCCACATGGCACAATCTTCTCACTTAATCTTTTTGTAGCAGTTGCCAAACTGAACAGCTCTGGCTGATGTTACTGTGTGTGCTTAGAAAAGGAAACATTGACTCAGTCGGATTGTTATTCTTGCTTTTCTTTGCTGGTACCCAAGCTCAGCAAGTTGCCCGGAAGTGTGGTAGTTCCTATGTTCACTCAGTAGAATCAAGGTAGGAGTCTTGGGTATGTAATATTGTTGATTTAGGGTAAAAAACTGTGTTTGACACCACAGAAGGTCATCTGGCCTTCTCTCCCCGAAGCTACCCAGTTGTGGTGGCCAAGGCCCTTCACCGGACGGCACATGGCCCATGTGACACTTGAGTCATAACATAACAACTGCCATCAAAATATGGAAATGGAAACTAGCAGGTAACGAAAGACAAGTATTCAGAGAAACACACTGGTAAGCCTAGTTTCAGCCTTCTCTTTATCATGTTTCTGTCTCTGTGGCTTTGTTAAGGTTTGCTTTGCTTCAAATGGAAAAGAATAGGGGATCACATCAGGATCATTTTGTAACAATACCATGATACATAGGGAAGGATGGTCCATTTTTGGTTAATTCAGACACCTACATCGCCATGCCAATTTAGTTCTTTTGGGAGTGAAAGAAAAGAAAGAGAAAAGAGATGTAATAATTTCACCTAGTCACATTAGATTTCAAAAATTCGTAAGATTTTAATTAAAACTTAATTTCATCGTGGTTAATCTTGAATTATAACAAAAGCACTGAAACGTAACAGCAAATTTTCTAAAGATTCAGTACTCTGGGTGTTGTGCTTGCTTGAAAATTTGGCTGTACCACTGCAGATGGAATTCTGAACAACCTTTGAACAGGATGCTTAGTAAGTTCCCTATGCAGTTTCTGTGTGGCCTTTTTTTTCTGAATGATTGTTCCCAGATTAGTGTTTGAAAGTTTGGATCCCCAGGCATGGCTATTTTAGTAAAGCATTTTAGGCTTTTAATTAATTTTACTTACAGAAAGATTATCTGTGAGTGCTAGGTATAACTCGTCGTTGTCCTAAGCAAGGGAGGTGGTGCAAGGTATGTTTATCCAGCCAGGGATGTTGTAACAGAGCTTAAAATAAAGTGGTGTCCTCTTACATGTGTTGGGAACAGTGGGTTCTGAGAACAGGATGAGAGGTGTTTCTCATGCTAAAACCAGTCTCCAGTACTACATCTTTTAGTAGCTCTTATGCATTAAAAGTACTTTACAGTGCCAGAGAATCAAGAATGCATCATTTTTTGATTCCTTGGTCCCTGCCTACTCTATGTCTTGAAAGTCTCCCTGAAATGGAAAAGTTGTCATATCTTTTTACTCTGCAACCTGTAGGGAAGATCTAGCAGAGGGCTTCGAAGAGGGAAAATCACATGTCATTGGAACCTCCATCAGGGTCACAAGATGGATTGCATGAAATACCAACCTGAGCTGGGCTGTACAACTGACTGTGTTGTATCTACAGTAAGAGAAAATCGCTCTCTGAGGTTTGCTCAGTAGTTTTGAAAGATATAACTGAAGAAATAACTGAAATGGAAAGTGAAATCTAGAAGGAAATAAAAAAGGAGATTCCTGGAAAAGAGTTGGCCTTGGAATTCATCACTAAACAGGATCTAAAATGCCAAAGCACCTCTCTGATGCTCATTTGAGCTGATAAAAACTTTCATTTAATTTTTGATTTTTACAGTTGCAGGTGTTACAGAGAAGAATAACCAACGTCAACCCAATGGTCATCAAGGATATGAACTCTGCTGTTTTTATCTAGATGGATGAAAAGGTTAACAGCCCAGAAGGGGAGTTCCTTTTGTTTTTGAGATGGCAGCAACTAGTGGTGAAAGCCAACTGCAGCGGATTATCAGAGACTTGCAAGGTACAGTGCCATGCTGGCAGAGGCATTCTGTGGGCTGGACTGCATCCTCTGTGTTTTAGATAACACAGAGTAGAAGTTGTGTTTTCAGTTGTTACTCTTTCGTGCAGCCATTATAGCAACATAATTCAAGGTGTGTGATGTGACTAACTTTTTTTGTGAAACAAGTGCTGTACCTTCTGCAGGACCCTAAATTCCTAAATCCTGCAAATTTAAACATACAAGATAAGAAATAAGAAATATTTTTCATGCAAGATAAGAAATAATTTTTAAATATAATTTTAAAAAAGGTGTCTGTGGAGTGTGCATTGTGAGCTAGGACTTTGAGATAAGAAGGCCTGATTTTTAGACCCTTCCTTGATGGGAAGCTGGTGTGGAGTTGCTGCTAATGTGGGAAGGGAAAAAAACCAGGAGGCCAAACCAAACTAGGAAGAGAGATCCAGAGGAAGAGTGCTGGCGAATTGAACCTGCTGTTCTTGCTGCAGTGGAACCTAACTTATCCTCCACTAGAAGTAACCAACCTAATTTTCAACAGTTCTGTTGCAGGCAGAATTGGCAGCAGATTCTTAACAGTTTGCCTGCTCTCTGTCCAAACCAGCTGCTTATACAAAGATCCGGATATTTTTCCTTTAAATTTTTATTAAATATAAAGTATATGCACCGAAACTGGGAACCTTGATCTTCCCACAATATAAAAAAATGAGATCTATGTACCTGCTAACAAGAAGAGATTTTAATTTGCAAAGGCGATCGAGTCAGACTGGGAGCTGAGGCTCACTCAGTCACCTGAATTAAGTACAAAACCCAAGTGGAAAGCAAATTCAAAGTCAGTAATTTCTGATGCTGAGAAGTACACCTGTTGGGGTGTCCAGGAGGACAACAGAGTTTGTTTTGACTTGAGTTTTCCTCACCCACTACGGCTGTACATTTGAGGGAAGAGAAGTTGCTGTATGCTTTTTTTATGTAAATTATTTTCCCCGTTTGTGTTTGTAACCAGCACAAGCTGAACCTTCCTGAATAAAGCATGGAGAAGATAAATGTGCTGACCGAATGACTGTTCTCGTGTTACTGATCCCCTTTAGCAGATTACATGCTTTGTCCTTTCTAATCAGAATTCTGTTTGTTCTGTGGCAATACCTTAATGTGCACATGAAACAGCAAAAAGTTATTTCTCTTTCCTCTGCTGAGGTAGCAGTTAGCAATTGTCTGTTACCAGTTTTTGCTATGTGTCAGAAGTGCTAAGTGTCCTTTTAAGAAGGAGAAATAGTCCACACAGCAGGTTGACATAGCTTGAGCTCTAGTTTTATTACAGGTGATCTTAAATTGCAAGCATATCAGTAATTTTTTTCCCCTGTCATTAAGACATTTCAACTAAAAAAAACTGAATACACATGCAAAATATCCATGAAGAAACCATTTATTTAGTTGTTTATGGATTTAGTGCTATATATCATTTGCATTAGTTAACTATTTTGGTGTCTTGTTTCACAGATGCTGTGACTGAGTTAAGTAAAGAATTTAAAGAAGGAGGGGAACCGATCACAGATGACAGTGGCAACTTGCAAAAATTCTCCTACAAGCTTGAGTACCTTCTGCAGGTAGAAAATGATGTGTGTCATTTGTAATCCACCAGCAAAGCTCAGCCTTGTTTTCTCTTACTGCCTGTTCAATATGTGGGGTTTAACTCAAGTAATCATAAATGTCCAACTGAGTCTCTTTTTATTTTTTTGTGTGTGTGTCTGGTAAGTGGACTGAAATGCATGCTGCTTATTGTACTTATTTCAAATGAAAATAAATGTAATCAAAAGGAAGAACTGGCAGTTTGATTGAAGAATGTAAGGCATTTCTTCATGGACCTGAAAGATCTGAGCTTGATTTTAGAGATATATCCTGCTAAGTTATCCTGGAAAAACTGTGGTAATGAGTTCTTGACAACATTTTTATGCAAAATAAATACTAGTGAGCTGTTCATGGTGCAAATATAGTAGTGTGAGTAATTTACAGAATTTTTGGCAATTTCACTTCAGAAATTCTTTTTTATTGTATGGAAGTCTTAATGCAAAATGCTGATTTTTAATCTGGAGTGCTATTTTTTTTCCCCATCCTCAAAATCTGAGTAAAAGAGAACATTGCTGGGCAAACTGAAATTCAGTTTGCATAGTGTCTTGTCCACATATACTGTAATCGTGTCACTGATTGCAACAAAGACATGCTAATCTAGCTTTAATCTAGGCAAGGGAGTTTTAATTGGGTTGCAGAGACTTCAGCAGAAGCTGAAGAATCCTTTGGGATTTGAGTGGCCCAAGCTGCAACTGGTTGTTAGTTCGTTGCTCTTGAACAGCTGCCGAATCTGTTGTAAATCTTTGTTTTGGCAGTTTTGAAAGGATAGCTGTATTTTAAAGAGACTCAAAACATTTTTATCTGTTACTGTCTGTAAAGTAGCTTTTGTAACTGCTGGATTGCATCAGCACAATGCAATGTCTCCTTCCTTTGTGAATACACTGGCTAAAGCTAAGAGGAGTCATGAAAGCTCATATTACTGGGAGAGGAACAGAATTCCAAGTAGCTATATATAAATATATTTATAGTTAAGTTTTGCTCATTGCATTTTGTTTTCCTCGTTTAAGTTTGACCAGAAAGAAAAAAGCACATTGCTGGGCAACAGAAAAGACTACTGGGATTATTTCTGTGACTGTCTGGCAAAAATCAAAGGAGCTAATGATGGAATCCGCTTTGTCAAGTCTATTACAGAAGTAAGTATATCAGCTAAGTATTGTAATATGTGGTTTATGCTTTGGTAGGTCTTTTTAGAGAGCATTAGAAACAAACCAAAAAACTCCACTGCTTTTAACATATAGCAAAAAAAATAGGGGATTTTTATTTGTTAATTCTCATGTAAAGTATAAAAATGCAAGGTTACCTTTTTTACTAGAGCATTAAATTATGTAGGATTAGATAGCTTGACTCCTGTTTCGAAGGCCACTTAAAACAAGTGAATGGACCTGTTTGGTTGTGCCCTGCCTTTTCATAAACTTAGTACCATTTTCTCTAAAAAGAAGTGAAAAATTAAGTCAAGGGCAGAGCCTGCCATCTTTAGCACAGCTTACAGCAGGACTTGGCTCTAAGATGAAAGGTTCACTGTATTTGACATTTCTTAAGACCTTTTCAACTGGTCTGTAGAGTTGAGGAGGACTGACTGAGAGCAGCAATTTCATCTTCTGTCTCAACTTTATTTCTCTGTGTGAAATAGCATGATGAAATGACTTGGAATGGTTGTCTTTATTACCTGGGTTAAGCTCTTATGAACAGCACAAAAAGCCTTGTTTCTGTTATATACAGTAATAAAAGCTTAATCTTGTAAAAGCCATGTTATGTCTTCAGCTCAATAAGTGGGTGGAATAAATACTGTGAGAAGCTTTCTGTGTTGATCCTGTCTGAGTCCTTAGAACTGTTTGAAGATTTTCCTTGTGGTAGAAGAGGCGGTGGTGTGGTGGTGCCAGCCAGCATTGTCGTGATGCTCGGTGCCATTATCTGGGAGCAGGGCTAACTTGTATTGGCAAGTTACTATTTACAGCACATTTCCCTATTAGCAGCTCTAGATAATGTTGTTTTGATCCATCTGGAAAAGAACCATCATACTGTAGCAGAGGCAGGCCCTGAGTTCTCTACCTTGCTTTCTTCTCCCTGCAACTTCAACAGTATTAAATTTTGCTGTTCCAAGGTGAACAATCCAAGGAAGGGTTCCAGTTTGTTTTACCACTGGGAAGGAAAAGAGGGGAGAGACATGGAAATTTGATTTGAATTTCCCATTACTTCCAGGAAGACTGGCAAAGTAAGGACAGTAACTGCTGCAGCAGGAAAGATCCTCTGACTATAGATAGTGACCCCTAAATTCTCAGTAGCAGTAGCCAATCTGATTTCTCTGCAAAGGTGGTTGTGCTGCAGTCTTTAACAGTCTGTTGCCTGTGGTATCACCTGCATATTACCACACGTAAAGACTTTGCTTTTTCCTCCTTCAGTACCTCTGGCTGCTTGATTGTTAGCACGGTATCAGAAGTTATTGTTTGGAAGTAGGATAGTTTCTATTTCAAATTATGTGCAACTATAGAATTTAGCTTGTGGAAAACTTCTTTTAACTTTATTAACTTGTGCTTTAGGAATATGAACACTTAAAAAAGAATCAATCAGCCATTTCAGATAACTGAGCTGGCAGACTTGGGTCCATGACACAAAAATATGTTTGTAATTTCCCTTAATTACAGGTAGAAATCATCAGCCAATCTTTGAACCTGACTGGATAGAACACAAAGGTTTCCAAATGTCATTTATTTGCTCATGGAACAAGACTTTGACTTTCAAAGGTGGAAGTGAACAGAAAGGAAAAAGCAATGGCAGTTAATTTTAAGAATGATCAAACATTTAACAGCATAATGCCTCCCCTTCTGCTCTGCCTTTAGTACTTCTAATATTAGGGTGCATGATAGGCTAGAGAGGTGGAGCAAGGAGGCAAATGGAATACCCTGGAAACTGTTATCTGTTAATTACAGAGGGCTTTATTCTTTGTGGCAGTAGGTGAGCAGGGAGTTCTGATCATTCTCCTTTTCCTTTCGAAAAGTGATTACACTGAATACACATCTTTCCAAATCTTGACAACCATACATTGCACCTTAGCTACAGTGTTTGCTGTCTAAATGGAAACACTTCCAAAGCCAGATACTGCCTGCCTCCCTGATTGCTAGTAGGGCTCTAGCGGGCAGTGGCATGGTTTCGCTTCCTAGCCAAATAGTCTTTGGCTATTTGTAGCTGCATATACATTTTCCTCTAGTCCTTATCATGTACATTTGTTCTGGTATCTCCATGCTTAAAAAAGGCATTGCAATTTAAATTGATAAACCAGTGGGAGTAAGGATAGGATTAATTCTGTGGCTTCCAGTGGGGTTTTTTTTGGACAGTTCTTAACGTATTCACTAAATGTGCCTAGTTAGGAAAAACTCTTGTAAGCTTCTGTGCACAGGGTGGGTATAGCATCTCCCTGAAGAAATCTTCAGACATCTCCAGGGTGAATGAAGGTGAAAACCTGTTGGTAAATTAAATTTGCTGTTTCTGGGGTATTTAGTGTTTGGGGACCATGTTTTTTGTATTTTGTGTCCTATAGAATTCAAAACAAAAAGCAGTAAAAACTGTTGCTTTCTTTACTCCACATTTCATTTATGTTCCTTTTATAAAGAACATTTTTGTATGTAATGGGTTACTGAGCTAAATGAGGAACCTGTGTCTTACTTCAGAGCATAAGCCCAGTAACAGCAAAAACATGGAAGTTGAGAGTTTTAGGTATTGCTGTTACTTCACCACAGTGGAATATTGATCAGCAGGAGAGAAAGCTTGTGTGGCCTTTGAGCCTTCTTTTACACTAACTTTTCAAGCAAAGTTTACAGTAACCTACCAACTTGTGCCTCAACCCATCTAATATTTGTCTTGTCTTCTATTTTAGATAAAGAATTTATTTGCTTTGTTAGTTGGATGAGCAGTTTGGTGAGAAATTCTTTCATCACGTTCCATTTCCTTTCCTAAATTGATTACTGATTTTGATGGAAAGAAAAAGTGAAACACTACTATTCAGAGTTTCACTATTTTGCAGGACAGAAAATGGTTCAGATGTAAAAGACAAAACAAAATATCAATCCCCGAAGTCAATAGCTATAACAAAATTCAGTGCTGAGTTTTGTGATTCTGCTTATGTTGACTTAACAGCTGTCTTCCTAAAGAGATCCATCAGTTTCAGTCATGCAGCTGCTCTTGGTCTGAAGTAAGAATACTTAATGGCTAAGTATTAAGAAAGGCTTTTTGCATCATCTGGGGTTACTGTGTCCATGGGGATGTATATTTGTATATGTATACATTTTTGTTCTGTGACTAGACCTTTCCTAAAGCTCTTCCAGCTGTGGCCATAAACATCTTAAGCATCATTCAGCAGTCACTTCTGGCTTTGCTGGGCATGTTGAGGTTTTGGCTTATATTGGGAATTGTCCTTAGCATAGTCTGTACTCAGGTACTCCGTATATTCTATGATTCCTTGGTCCTGTGGTGCCTTTTTTAGTATTATAAAGTGGACAACAGCCAGCTGTAGAAAGAAATTTATCCTTCAAAAAAGATTCCACCCAATGACAGACTTGGGAGAAGGTGTCTCTCAGTGGCAGTTCTTCCTGCTTTCCTTGACAACTTTTTCCTTTACAGTGGCTTACTGTGAGGGTTTTTTTATGGCGCTGTGTAGACTGTTCTGGCTATGTTTCTACATGATTACAAATGGTATTTAGAATTTTCTTTTCTTGTGGTTTCTCCCTTCCAGCTAAGAACATCTCTTGGAAAAGGAAGAGCATTTCTTCGTTACTCCCTGGTTCACCAAAGACTAGCAGACACCTTGCAGCAATGTTTTATGAACACCAAGGTGACCAGGTGAATAGCAAAGTACCTTGTTAACTAATGGGTGTTTGCTCAGTGTGATCTAGCAACATCACCTAGTAGCTATTGAAAGAAGTTGAATCCCTTCCAAATGGGTGGCTTAGAGAGCTGGTAATAGGATATGAAGGATAATAGACCTTCTGGCCTAGGTCACTGGTTCATATCTATCTTGGGCTTGTAAAGATTGAAAGTTATTACAGGTAAATGTGTGTGGAATGGGTGGTATTGGTGCTTCCGTGTGTTGATCTCAAAGGTCATGTTTTCATAAGTATGGAAGATCCTGTGTTTGATCAGCTGCACATCATGAGGGAGGATTAATTTGGATATGTTGCACAAAGCCCTAGAAAGCATTTCCATATGCCTCTGGATTGTCATACAGAGGAACAACTTGCCCCTGGCCAGGGAACACCAAAGGTAGCTTGTAGTTGTTTGGAGGGACACCGCTAGGGCATTTAGAATAAGCCAACTATTTTCACAGTGTATTTAGCTCTGGATGCTGCTTTCTGTCCCTCATTTTTGATGTACTAAGTGAGTGCTTTAGGTATTTACTGTGTGATTTTCCCATGTATAGCAAATATATTGTATTGTCAGTGATTTGCCCAAGCACTAGAGGAAAAAGTCTTCTGTGCAGGGGCTCCTCTGAAGATATTTATGTGGAATTAATTAAAGTTGTTTAATTTTTTTTACATCAAAGGGATGGGATGTAGTTTGGTGGGTCTAGTTGCTTTCAGTTTGTGTTTAGAATAGTGTATCCTAATTTTTCTGGGGTGGAGTAAATAATGATGTTGTTGAGTTTTTTTGCAAGAGAAACTGCTTCTTCTCTTTTGCTTATGAATAAGTATTAATTGTTTTTTGTTTGTTTGTTTTCAAGTGACTGGTACTATGCAAGAAGTCCATTTCTGAATTCCAAAATGAGTTCTGACATTGTGGGTCAGCTCTATGAGCTCACTGATGTTCAGTTTGACTTGGCATCAAGAGGCTATGATTTAGATGCTGCTTGGCCAGCATTTGCCAGGTAAGATAGAACCACTTTGTCATTTTGTATTAACAGGGCCATAAACCACTTGCCTGTTAAAGACCCTGTAAAAGTTTATGCTTTTGAAGGTAGGAATACTTGTGTTAGAGCAGGTATATACTTTTCCATTTAATTATTCTATGAACAAATTGGCCTGTTTTTCCTTCTAGTATCCTATGTCCCAGCAATCAGAGCTGATGCTCCATAATACAGTACTTTCAGTAACAGCAGTTTAGGCCCAAATCCCAAGCTATTCTCATCTATACAGGCACAAGAAGAAATGTTCTTGGCTTCTGTTTTAAGAACTGAGACATACAGTGGGTGGACAGGCTAGCAGTGTGCTTCACTTGCAGCAATGGTGATCCCAGTAGACTTGGGAAATAACAAAAACTACTAGGTCTGGTCCAGATCCATTTGTATCAATGAGAATTTTCTAGGGCCACTTGCTGCCACCACCTGGTTGAGCTGCTGCCACACAGCAATACAATTCCCTAGAGTAAGACTGCACTGGTTCTTGTGGATGTGGGAAGTCATAGCTACCAGCCCCATAATCTTTTATAGGTGCCTTCGATATCCCTATTTTATTTTTCATCAACTTCAGTGGTTGTTGGCCAAGGCAGCAGGTGCAGTTATGTCTTTTTGCATGTGGTAGATACTAGTAGATAAATCTTACATATACAAGTGGAAAGACCTGTATATATGTGCTCAGAGTTATATATTGGTTCTCTGTGTGATCAACAGAAGGACACTGTCCTCGCTTGGATCTTCAGCATATTTATGGAAGCCTCCAAGTCGCAGTTCCAGCATGAGCAGTTTAGTGAGCAACTATTTGCAGGTGAGCAGATTGCAAATAAGTATTTATGTGGCGTGGTAGATCTTTAGTTGGCATAGTTCCAGAGAACTTGGTGGTTTTATCATGGTTGTGACTCTTATAATGCTAAACTACAAAAAAGGGTTCTTAATTAAAAGTAAAGAGAATTGTCTGGTAGCTGAATCAACTGAATGTGCAAATATTGTAAAGGAAAAAAAATATATTCAGAAGACTACCTGCAGATAGGTATGCTTTCATCTATCTTTTGGGAAAACAAGTCCCATTTCCTGTAAGTAGATATCTTGCAGTGCTGTGAACACAACGTAGAATGTCACTGTGTGTTAAGAATCTGAACTTGCATTTATGTACATGTTTAATACTACTTAAACGTTCTGGTTTTCCCCCTCTGTTCATTTAGGCCCAAGAGTTTCCCTCCAGCCCTGATGTAAATAGCTCACTGAATGTTGAACACCTTGAGGGCTATGAAGAGATGCGTTTAGAACTTGACCAGGCTGAGCTGAGGCAGAGGGAACTTCAAGATCGTATTCACCAGCTAGAAATGGAAAACCAGGAGCTCCAGGCAGCTGTCAGCCTTCAAAAAGAGCAAGTACAGGTAGAAAAGGAGAAGAGCAATAACTACAGTGAGGAGAACTCCCGGCTGACAAAGATGATCACAGAGTTACAGAAGCAGTGTGAGGTCTCACACTCCACTCAGAGCACTGTCCATGACCTGCAGAAGTGCCTACAGTCATTGGAATTAAATGCAGTGGAGCAGCAGAAAGAATATTCAACAAAAGTGGAGCAGCTGTTGACCAGCAAGGAAGACTGTGCCTCAAAATTGCAGGTTTCAAATCAGGAGCTGGAGACCTCGAGGGCTTTGATTGCTGTGAATAATCTTTGCATCGATGAGCTCAAAGCCAAGCTGAGTTCTGCAGAACAGAAGAATCTCAGCCTCCTTGCGAAAGTTGATGCTGCCTTGGACGAAAAGGGGCAGCAAGCCACAGCCCAGTGTGACTCTGCCCTACAAATACATGCACTGTTAGAGAAGCTTCAGGAGATGGAAAAGGAAAAGGCAGATATGCAAAGACTCAATGATGAACGTGCGTCTCAGCTGAAAGCAGCAAAGGAGGAGCTGCGGCTGAAAGAACAGGCACAGAAGGAACTGGAATCCAGATACAATCGCCTCACTGCTGACTCCAGAGAAGAAAGTGAAAAGCTGATTGGGAGCCTGGAAACTATGACAAAGGAAAAGGATGCACTTCAGGAGGCCCTGACTCTGAAAGGAAAGGAGATGGCTGAGCTCCAGACCCAGGTAATGGGGTCGCTGGCTCAGGTGGGGTCACTGGAAAAAAGTCTTGAGGAAGCCAGGAAAGAAAAAGAGAAACTTGAGGAGGAATATGGTAGGAGGGAAGGAGCACTGAAGCAGGAATCCCAGTCACAAGCAGAGCAACTTGCACTACAGGAGGGTCACTTAACAAAGGTGAGTCAGACTGTGTGTAGCCTTGAGGAGCAAAACCGCAAACTCATGTCTGAGAAAGAGCATCTTGGGCAGAAAGTCAAGGAGCTGGAGGAGCAGATGGAGCAGCAAAACTCTGCAGTGACCGAATTGGATGAGGAGAGCAGGAAGCTGAAAGCAGAGAATATGAATTTGCAGCAGTCCAAGAACAAGATGGAAGCGAAGCTGAAAAATCTGGAAGCTTCTAAAGCTTCCCTGGAAGCTGAGGTAGCCAGGCTGAGAGCCTCTGAGAAGCAACTTCAGAGTGAGATAGATGATGCCCTGGTGTCAGTTGATGAAAAAGAAAGAAAGCTCCGGGGCGAGAACAAACAGCTGGATGAAGACTTGCAGAATGCTAGGAGGCAAAGCCAAATTCTGGAGGAGAGGTTGGAGGCTCTGCACTCAGAATATGAAGAACTAAGGCAAAGAGAGGAGACCACCAAGGAATCTTATGCCTCACTTGAAGGACAGCTAAAGAGTGCCAAACAGCATAGTTTAGAAATGGAAAAAAGCTTGGGCACCTTGAAGGAAAGCAAAGAGTGTCTCCAGTCACAGGTCACAGAGAAGGAAGTAGAACTGCAAGGCTTGGAGAACCAGTGTGAGCAGCTGAGAGCAGAAGCTGAAAGACACAGAAAGAAAGCAGAGACTCTTGAGGCAGAAAAGCTCAGTGTTGAAAAGACATGCCTTCATCAGACAAAGCTTATAGAATCCCTCACATCAGAAAAAGAATCAGTGGAAAAACAGCAACTACAGCAGGCAGCTTCCCTGGAGAAGGAGGCAAAAGAGCTGGCCTTCAGACTGACCATGAGCGAAGAGCAGTTGGAGGTCAACCGAGGTGAAGTGTCAAGGCTGCAAGCAGAAGTCCTAGACCTGCGAGTCAAACTTCAGCAGGCCACTGATGAGAGGGAGAGGATGAGAGGTGAGCTGGCAGTCGCTGTGACTGCCTTGAGTGAGCAGAAGGAGCTTGTTCAGCAGCTGAAAGAGCACAGTGAGTGTCTCAACAGAAACCATGTGCAAGAACTGCTACAATGTAAAGAAAGGGAAGAAGTGCTGAAAAAAGAGCAGGAGACAACAGCCCATCAAAAAACTGAGCTGGAAAATAATTTGCTGAACTTGAAGGAAGAGCTATCCAAGGTTAAGCAGTACTTGGAAAATGCTAGAATGGAAAACGAAGAAAACAAAGATCTCCTCCACAGGACCAACACAGATATGGCTGAACTTGGTATTCAGATTTGTGGCTTGTCCTCTGAAAAGATGGATGCAGAAGAGCAGTTAGCCCAGGCCAGAGAAAGGCTCAAAGAACTGGAAGAACAGGCGGCAGAGCAACAGAAGAAGCTGAAGCTTGACATCTCTAATCTCAAAGAAGAGAACAAGAGCTTGCAAGAGAAATTAGAGGAGGCTCAAATATGTGCCGCAGCTGTCCCAAATCTGCAATTGCAGCTGGAGACAGTAAAGAAACAGGCACAGAGTTTCCAAGAGACCAGCCAAGAAGAGCTGTCTGCAATAAAATTTCAAATGAGCACAGAGATTCTAAATTATCAGACAAAATTCAAGGTAAATTAATGTAATTATTATAGCTGAGGGAGCTGCTTTACCATCTGCTGCAACAATTACTGCATGAAATCCTAAGTTTTGTGTAGGTCAGGCTCTGAGACTAGCATGCAACTAACCTTAGCCTGCGAATCTGAAAATGTCTCTACACTCATGATCTAGGCCTATCTGAGATAAAATCACTCTTCAGAGTGTTATGGACCTGTACAGTGTGGCCGTCCAAGCCCAGTGGAGAAGCCATCCACTCCTTGAGAGGGTGATGATTTCTTATGCTGGCACCGAAGGTGGCATCTGCTGTAACTATTCCCTCTGGTTACAGCTGTGGTTGTTCTCTTTTTTGGTAGGAACATTGCAAGACCTGTTCCCCACACCTCTAACACTGCTTCTCGTTAGAACTGATTCTGATGAAAGCAGACTTAAACTGAAACCATATGCTTCTGCAGCTAATTCTCTAATTTATTTTTGCTTTCAGCTGCTCAAGGTAGCAGCTGAGAAGATCAAAGTTTGGCTTCCAGAAAAACCTGAATCAGCCCTGTATATGTGAAACAGCACACCTAAAGGCTGAAGATTTTATTGTGGATTTTTTGCCATTCTGAGATTACATCTAAGACTGGTGGTTGATCAGAGGCTTATGCCATTGCATGAGTTTGACCTTCTTTTTGTTCAGAATTGTAACAACCTATGGAAAGTAGCAGTAAAACACAGCTAGTGCCACCACAGAGGGAGTTTTCTTGATTCCAGATGTTGAGTGTCTTTTTAGCTGTCTTTCATAAGCCTGACAGTGGTGCTGCATTTATCACACGCATGGCACTAAGAGCACTCATGATTCACGGCTGGGAATTTTGTAAATGAAGGGGTGGCCGCTAGAAGGTTTCTAACTCCTGCCTCAATCTCTCTGCTAGGCAGTCAGTGAGGAGTGTGGGAAAGTGAGAGAGCAACTTGAGGAGCAGAAGCGACAACAGCATGCTGCGGAGGAAGAGATTACCGAGTTACAAGTAGGTGCTTGATCTGATTTAAAACCAGAGGCGTTTGTGTCAGCAGGCATTAGTGTTATAGCTGAGAAGGCAAGCAGCATTTCTGATGACTGGCTGTGAGTCTGAGAATGCCCTTGAATAAATACACCATGCTGCAGACAAAATACTCAGCAGCTGACAGCCACCAAAGCAGAGATTATGAAAGGCACAGCTTCACTTAGGATTTGTTCTCTTTCGAAAGCTAGCCAGGTTTTCTGTAAGACCTGGCTATGTGTTCTCTTCTTGAATGGGAGTGTAGGTTCAAAATGTGTCTTTCTTAGGCCCTGCATGCCTTAGGCCCTCCCACTGTACACAGTTACATGTCTGGATCCTTCTGTTTTCAGACTTCAAAGGGCACTGAATCAGAGAGTTAATCTGTCTGAGAAATAACCCAGCCAGAAAAAAAATAGAATTTTTGCAATAAATTTATTGAACAGTTGAGTTAGGAGGGTCATACTGAGTTGTAAGGAATCCAGAAACAAGGAAGTTAAGGTTACTGAATGTGGCCCTGCCTGTTAACAGAAATACACACACCTTTAGATGCAGTTGGATATGTTCCCTGAGGACTCCAAATTTGGCATACCTGGCATACTCTGGAGAGGCTAGCTGTGAAAGGAGTTGGTTTTGTTGTCCATTGTTCTTCATATTCCATATGGCTTTAATAAACAACATTTTTCTCCTACTTAATTTTTTACTTTTGAATTTTTTAGGTGGTGAAAAAGCTTTCAGAGTGTATTCTTTTGCCATTATCTTTGAGAGATTTTCCTTGATAAAGAGGCAAAAGCTCAACTGACATGAACTAACAAGAATTACAGGCTTAATGCTCTCTTAGTTTAGAGTTTATCCCTTATTCAGTGTGACAGAAGTAATCAGTCACTAGTACACAACTAATTACTGCCTGCTTATACAATAATATCTTAATTGGTTGTGTGGCTGTAACTGATTCTTCTGAAACATTGTTAGCTGTCCTGGTAATTGTCCTATGCATGGTAAAGAGTTATTTTTATGTGTAAGGAAATACGGTCATTTATTTTACTAGGCTGCAAACACGAGTTTGTCCAGAAAGCTGGATGAAGCAAGAGAGCAGCTGTCTGAATCAGAATCTGCTCGGCTGCAGAGGGAAGAGGAGGTGACATCTCTTAGAGAACTCTTGGAAAGGTGAGAGTTTGGGTTCTTTACACGAGCTGTTAATTGTAAACTCAGCAAGGGAACAATAACCAAAGCATAATGAAAATCACTGGGGTTTATGAAGTACCGTGTGCCACAGGGTTTATATAGGGCAAATAGTGCATGGGCACTGATGAGGAATATCAGATGGACACTTCAGATAAGAAATAGATAAATTACACAACACACATGAATGAGCAGTTTAGATTTTACTGTATTGTTAGCTGAGGACATAAATTCATTGTATGTCTTCCTTCATGAAACTTAAAGATGTTCTTATAACCTTCTTTTACCTTATAGGTTAAGCACAAAATTAAAACAATATTGGGGAGGGTTGTAAGGAATGGAAAATTTAAGGTTTTGGGCTGTTTGTTTTTTCTCTCCTCTCCATGATCTTCAGGGAATCAGCAAGAATTATTTGAATGGGACCACATACTGCTTGTCTTTGCCAGGTTTCTTATCAGCTTTAATTATCTAACTCAGGCTGTGTTTTCAAGGTCTGTAATGTGGGCCTGTGTGGTGTGGATAATGTGGAAATCAGAAATAGAACTCTGAGGCGTGGACTCACACAGAGTCTAATGGGTTAACCAAAGCCTATGTATTTTTATGTTTTTTGCTGATATCATCTTTTTTATTCCCAGTGTGGTAGCCATCATAAGCTTTACTATAAGCAGACCATCCAAGAAATTGCTGGTTGCTGACTGTGTTCACTAGATGGTGGACTATGTGCATTTTCAGTGATGCAGAAAAGTGGAGAGATTCTGTCTAGCTCTAAAAAATTTGCAAAATTGAGAACAATTTCACTGAAACTAACCATTTATCAGGGTGGAGTAGCCCATTCTTCCATGGGGAAGACTTAAATGCACATGAGCTAAAAATGATTCTTAATTGCCTTTATATTTGATCAGGATCCAAAAAGAAGCTGATGAAGCAAAAGAGAAGATCCTGGATTACACTGAGAAGCTCAGCAAGGTGGCAGCAGACAAAGATAGCAGTGACCAGAAATTATTTGCTGAACTGGATGACCTGACAAGAACAAAACACTTCCTTGAAGAGCGTTTGATAGAACTTATCAGGTTGGCATCAAAACAAACAGCAAGCAGAAATTAAAATCCTAGCTTAGGATGTTGAGGGATACTGCCTAGGTGGTCCAGTCTTGTATTCCTGAATTAAAGATACAAGTAATAGCCAAATTCATCAGCAGCTGAAATTTTGCATTTCCATAGTACAGTAAAAAAATGTAACACCGAATGTTATCTCCTTAATTTGCTGTCTGTTTTGCAAAAATATGTAGTTCTCCACATGGCATGTGTTCTTCTCCTTGTCTTCCCAGAAGCTTCAGGAGGTTTTTTTATCTATCTTTATTTCTGAAAGCTCCTCAGAAATTTAGAGCAAAGGAATTTTTACTGTGAAGCTTTCACCAGCATTCCATTTGAGGTTAGTTGACAGTAAACCAGCACTGATAACTTCTGTGTGTTTTTCTTTCCTTTAACTGTGTCTCTGCAGAGATAAGGATGCTTTGTGGCAAAAATCTGATGCTCTGGAGTTCCAGCAGAAGCTTAGTGCAGAGCAGAGGTGGCAGGGGGACACAGAAGTTAATCACTGTCTGGACTGCCAGAGAGTGTTCTCATGGATGGTGCGCCGACACCACTGCAGGTCAGTTTGTTGAACTGTATTGCACTGTTCAAAAGCAAAATTCAGTATGATCATCTACATGGATGAAAGATTTCTTAATGTTTGCAGTTCAGTGATAAAAATCATTGATATATGACATTATAGAGGCTGAAAGAACACACGAGCTTGGAAGGGGGTAAAAGACATTAATGGAAAGGTCCCTTGACATGTATTAAGGCAAAGATCTGGATGCAACTCTGACCTGGGGAGTCTGTTAGTATCTCATTTCTGGAAACAAAGATAATCACACCCTACCTGGTGTGTTTCTTTGAAGGACTGTGCACTTCCCTCTTCATGCTCTAAACAATATTCACTAGGATGGTTTTGGTATTGTGATGTAAGTATTCTAGAACAAATTCCAACCTGCTGTGCAAATGTAAATTTTTTTACTTACACTAGATATGTTGAGAGATAATTACCAATTGCAGAGTAATCTTTTTTTTTTAAAGTTGATATTAAATTATTTCCCCTACAGTTATTATTATTTATCCGATCTAGATTTATTAAAATATTTTTAAGTGGATACATTTCAGGGTCCCAGTGATATGTTTGGTTTGGCTCTTCACTGTTCCTTATTCTCATGACCTGATTTGTCATGTAAGGAAAGAAATACTGGGACTGTTTCAACTGCATATAAATGTAAACAGCTTTCCATGGGGATTAGTGAATAATGAAGTCATTTTTGGTAAAAACTTCCAAATTACTCATTTCTACTAAAGTCTGTGAAAGGTATTCGTGTTGATGATTTAAATGGTTATGAAAAACAAAACCATTAAAACTTCATGAGTAGCAGTCATCCCTGCTGGGTGCTTTTCTTCATCAAAAATCTTTAAATGCTCATTAAAAAAATAGTTGACAGTTTAATACTGAGAGACTTCAGAGTGAAGAGGGCAGGAGGCATGAATGTACATGTATGAGTCCAATACTGGTTTTTCTTTCTTGTCTGAAAGGGAGAGGGGTCATTATGAAGCAGAGGCATATAGATGTGTTCTAACAGTCCTTACAATCAAGTAGAGTTTTGCTGTACCTTAGTATGAAATGTGGCCTGTACAATATTATTAAGCACATTTCCTTTCTATGTACTTAGTATAAATATTATTTATTTGCATTGCATATTTGTGTGTATTTGGTTGTTTTATGTCTTTATATTTAAATGTAATTTTATTTCTTTTTTAGTACTTTTAGTTTTTTCAGTTTTCTCTGTTTATTAAGGTAGCAAAATGCGAATGTGAATTTCTGCCCTGTGCTTGTCAAGAAGACTTATTTCACTTCAGAAAGGAGCACAGTCTGTATAATGAGTTCTGCCACGGACGTAGTTTTCGCTCTTTTGCAGAAAACAAGACTGTTATGACAAAGCCCCAAACTCTGTCACGTAGATATGTTCCAGCTGTATGTGGTGCTTTTCTAACATCTTTGGTTTTGAATCATTTCTAGAATGTGTGGTCGCATTTTCTGCTACTACTGCTGCAACAACTACATGGTGACAAAACCTGGTGGAAAAAAGGAGCGTTGCTGCAGAGCTTGCTTTAATAAGCCTAGAGTCATTGTGGACAGTACAGATGACTCTGGATCCAGTGCCAACCAGGAAGGATCACCAGCTTCATTGGAGTCGCCTGTGTCACCATCTGAGAGGACTTTTGGTTAGTTTATTGTTTGCATGTGGAGAAATAAGTAGGGTTCTTTGACAGTCTCCAAGAAACCACATGGTCACTTCCTGCTCCAAGGACCTGCAGTAGGTCATGGAGTGTTTTCAGGGTGTGACTGATCCCATCTTTGAATTTGATTGGTATTGACAGAAACATGTATGTATATTAAATGAGTGTCAGTCAGCCCAAGGTTTTATATTAGTTCTGGTAGTTACTTAATGCTTCTGTAAAGGTAAAGGAATGGCCCAGTCTTCTCCCTTAAGGGCTTTGCTTGTATGTCCTTTTATTTTCCAGACAACCAGCTAATATTGTTTATGTTTATTTTCATGTCCTTTTATGGCACAGTTGCAAGTGAAGCCTCTAAACCACCAGATGATGCAGCATTTGATATAATCACTGATGAGGAGCTGTGCCAAGTACAAGAAACAGACTCTCTCCACAATGAAAGTCAGATGGAAAGAGTGTCTCTGGATCAAAGCATGACAGATCTGTGAGTAAACACCGGTTCATGGAGAGGAGACTCTTTTGGGTTTGCTTTAGAATGTTCTTTTTTTTTCCCACTGAGAACCTCTACATAAAGAGAAGACACCACTGTTCTGAGGCCACATGTTCATTAGACCAACACTACATAATTTTGACCTATTTGAATAGTCAGCATCAAATCTAGTAAATATAAACAGCTCCATCCTCTCCCTCCACCTGTTTCTCCACAGCACAGGGGAGTAGTCCCAGCTCTGTGCTGTCATCAGGCCAGCTGTCACCTTTAAAGCAGCATTCAGGCCACACTGGATCACTGGTCATGCACACGACTTGTAATAAGAGCTAAGTGATACTGTCAGACTCACCACTGCGTAGTGTCAACAGAACAAGGAGGTGGGGAAAAGTTAAGGAAAGATGTGCTCTTTTTATGACAGGCTTCATTGAACTAAATGTGAAAGAACCTGTCTGTGTCCATAGGATTCCTTTTTACCTTAAGATGACAGCTCACAGAAAAGAAAAAGAACAATCGTGTAGCTAAATCTGGTACAAGTTTGTTATTTCTTTCTTAAGAAAGGGAGAGTGAATGTGGATTTCAGTAAGTTTTTTTACATCTATTTCTACACTGAATTAGCAATGAAGAGGATCTCATCTGAATATCTAAATACTTGGTTTGCAAATTATGTTGTAGTATTATAGTGTAATATATATCGAGGTTTATACAAAATGTTGCTTTACTATTGTTCAAATATTTCAAGTATTTTACAAAACTTCTGTAAAATATATTATCTTTTGAGAAGAAAAAAGAAAGACAAATTTCATCTAAATGAAATTGCTTCTGAGCAGAAAAATAAACTTGATAAATCTAAATGCTAAGCTGAAAATAGCCACAGAGTAACCAGTCTGTTGCTGAGAAAGCAGTTCTAGACTCTTTTGCCTTCAGGAGACACATTTCTGATATAAACCACAGTGACTTGCAGGTTGTTTATTTGGTAAAAAAAACTTTTCAAAATTCTATGTTTTTGTTTCTTGGTAAATAACTTGTCTGTATTCTGCCTGTTTTGTATACTGTTGACACTGACAGTATATTTCTGCTTGTGATGTGCTGAGCATACATGAATGAACTGAGCTCCACAATGCTCTTATGAATTGTTTTGCAAAGGGGCAGTTTGTGGTGGTGGGTTTTTGTATGTTTGTTTGTTTCATAAAGGAAAAAGTGTAATGTACTACTAATTTGAATTTGTGCTGTCTGCAGAGGGTATATCACAGGTGAGTTAGCTCTGGAGAAAACAACCGGAAGAAATAGGTGTGGGTCACCATTGGTTTCAGTTTGGGATTGATCTAGGTTCGTCTTGTCCCACAAAGTATTCAAGCTAGAAGGAAGGATTGCCACTAACAGTAGAATACTATTCTTGAAGAGTGCCCGTGCAACAACTTACTTGCACCATATAAACTTTTGCAGGTTGTCCATCTCCCCTTGTTCACATATTGTAGGCAGGAGAGCCAGGAAATAGTGTTTTCTCTCTGCTGCTCTTGGTTATCAGTTTCCTGAGCAGTTGGGAGAGTCTACTATGGTCATATTTGGAGCGAGAATGGCCTTCTTACATTGCAGATGACTTGATCATCTCGTGTTGATTGTGTGGTTTTGTGTTATGGGAGAGATCTAGAAACTGATAAATGAGTCAAGTGGTGGTGTGGTGCCGGTGGTCTGTGTTGAGGGGAGAAAAGCAGAGCACAGTGTTGATTGTGACAGCACAGTTTTCTCACTTGTTTCTGTGGTGAGGAGTGTACGTGTACCTGAAGCTTGAGTGTCACTTAGCACATGAGCAGATAATGCAGCACAAGGTGCTTTGGGGATTTGAGAGTAAATGTGCCAGAGGCACTATACTGAGAACAAGCAAAGATTCTGCTAACCCTCTGTTCTGTCTTTGACAGCAGCCCATGGCAGATGTACTGAAAATTTCCCACATTTCAGGGATCTGCAGTTCAGTTACTTTCTGAATTTCTTTGCTGCAGATTTCTTGGCTGTACTGGACTGAATACCCTGAACTTCATATAGACCTCTAGTCCTTTTACTGTTTTTTGAAAGTGTCCAGCTAAATGTGGCCTGATGGAAACTTTCGATAGTCTCCACTGGCATTCCAATAATGTTGTCTTTGCATGAAATTGAATACTTTGAGCAGAATTTGATATTGTGCGTGGGGAAGACACAAAGGATCCGATATTGTGCTTGCTAGATGCAGGTCTGAGGAATACATACAAATAAGTAAGTTTTCAGGCCAGACTTCTTTGTTGAGATCTCCTGAAAATAATCCAGTCTAGTTGGGTTTTACCAGAGATGTGAACTAATTGGTGTGGCTCTATATATGAGGGAGATAAGCAGCCAAGAGAGGGAAGAGAAGGGAAGCTTGGTGTCCAAATAGAAAATCTGCGATAGACATGCTCTGTTGACATAGTTTCTTATGACCTTACTCTGACTGACTGGCAGTCACACTGACCATACCTACTCTAGGTGTGAGCCCTTTCTGGATTGGCAATGCGAGTTTCTGCTCAAAGAAGTGAATTATCTTAAAGGACATTCCTGTTTCTATTTGTCATCCTTTTGGTGCCTACTGTACTGTTACTCTATTTTTCACTTGTTTTCTTCACCTAGCCTGCCACTGTAGTTCTTTCCTTGAAGTGACATGAAGCAATTACAACAAAAATATTTCATAACAGCAAATTTTGAGAGTCTGCCTTTACTGGTATAGGTCAGTTGAGAATCAATTAAAACTCAACTTGGTCATGAACTGCACAGATGTGTGATAAGATAGTTGATGTAGCAGCATAACTCTGGCTGACCTTGAAGCAACTTTTTCCTACAGTTTAGGATTAAGCAGCAGTTGCTTCATTCTTTCAAGTCTGTTATGTGTGTTTGGAGCAACCTGATAAAAATCTTAATGTGAGAAGCTAAGTTGTGTAATTGTGGTAGATCCCGCTACTTCAAGGCTCATGGGTCTTCTTTTGAAGTGTTGTATTTTTAAACTCTTTTATTTCTAAAGCATTCACATTTGCAGATTGTGTTCTAAAACAGAGGTCAGGATAGTGTATAGCACTGGATCAAAGTCCTCAGGGTAAACCAGTCCACTGTATTTCCATTTTTACATATCATAGACATTACATGCCTGCTATACATGTTGCAGCAGCAGAACCAAGATCATAGACAGCAGAAGAATAAAAAAAAAAAAAAACCACCAACAAGAAAAAACAACAAAAATAACCCCTTGCCACCACCCTGGTACAGAAACAAAGAGTTTATTCACATGTTGATAGTGGTAGAAAGAACATCTCAGCCTATCTACACTGTGGTTGCTTTGGTTTGCATTCTTTTTTTTTCTTAAAGAAGACTCATAACACTCTTTGCTAACCTAATTACTACTAACATGGCCAAGTGCCAGTGTAGCCAAAAGGGGGAACTGAATGTGGCAAAGCATTCACTGTGCAGAACCAGCCAGGAAGGAGTGGGGGCAGAACCTCTTGCCATCCTCTTGCTGGCAAAGCCTGCCTTGCTGTCTATGGGGATAGCAGTTTTACTTGCCACACACATGTAAAAGCACAACATGTTCCTTCCTAGTTTTACTTTAAGAATATTTCACTGTGGGAGGAACGAGAGATTGTATAGTAAGGAAAGGATTGCCTAAGCAGCTGTTTTCTAAGGGGGAAAAGGGACATGGAAACAACAGGTCAGGTACCACTGAGCTGCACTGCTCTGATAAGAAGGACTGAGAGTTAATGGGGAGAAAAGGAACATCCAGAGTGAGTGTGATTATTTAAAAAATGGTTTGAAACAGTTTAAACTGGTATTTTAAAGCTGTAATGCAAAGGACTTTCAGCCTTTGGGCCAGACCCAACCCTGCCTTCATCACAGCTGCATAAAGCCTCCTTCTGCTCCTCTCCAACATCCCTTCTTTTTTCTATTCCAGTCTGTTCTCCAACCTGTTCTCCTACTCTCTGCAAGAGCTTTTGCATACTTTCAGTCCCAATCTGCCCTGCTCCCTGCACACCTTTTTGCCTCCCACTGGGAAGTGAAAAGGCCAGAGGTGGAAAGGGAGGACTGGAGGAACAAGATTGGAAAACAACTAAGGAGTCCACAGTTTCATGGCAAGGGAACCAGGATGCCAGGAGAAACAGACTGGAAAGATGTCATGGGGCAAAAAATGTGTGGGAATGGGGATATGAGTGTTTGGATCTAGGGAAGCAGTGCTTAGTGTTGGAGACCACATGTGACATGATGTCCCTTGTGTTTGCAAGAGGTCTGGTCAACTGGCACCATGAGCTCTGTTATCAGAAGTAAGATACAAAGATGTGTAGGGGATGTTCAGACCATGAACCTGATATTAGATGAAAGGCAGATGAAACTGCTGCTTTATTACAGAAATTTTAGACAAATACTAAAGGATTATGTGTAGAGAACTCCCAAGTGGGAAAAAAAAAACCACCCAAAAAAACCATAATCACACAGGAAACCCAGCATGAAGATTGAAATGTATATGTTTTTAATCCAGGAATTCTCATGAAATGAGAAATGAAAGGCTGAACTAAAATATGTAATATATTTGAAACAAAACTCATAAAAGCTTTTATTAACAAATACCATTCATGGAAAAACAGCATGCCAAAGGTTTAGGAGTCAGGAAATTCAAGTTAGCTTTATGTCATAAAGCATGGGCTCTGCATAGCTAACTCAGGTACAAGCTTTGGCTGGAAAAGCAGGAGACACTGAAGTATCATGATTAAGGTAGGTTGGTCTAAAGTTGATCACAGTGTTTATTAATGGCATTGTATTTCCTCTTTCACTCAGGCTACCTATCTCAGCATTTACAAAAAAACAATGTGAAACAGAAATGGTGAAATAGTTGACAGATTTTCTAGGCAGTTTTTGTAGCTTTTGGCATCTGCATTATTTGAAGCAGTAGGTTGAGAGTCTTCCTGTTCAGTGGTTTGCCACTGTTTAGCCATAACTTGTTGTTGGATACATCTTGAGATTTTAATAATTTCCTGTAAGTACCTTCTGATTATCATCCCCATGAAGAAATGCAGAACAGGGTTAATTAAGACAGCCATGGAAATAAGCAAGAGTTCCTGTTATGATAATTGCATATTCAAAACTGCTATTCAAGTTAAAGCTCCAGTCTATGTTAATTATCAGTCTCAAGAAAGTATAGGGTAACTGAGAGGGGATAAACGGGACAACTATAGGAAATACTTTTTATAGATTTGTTCTTTTGAAGAATTCTGGCATGCAGTAAAGTTCTAATAATTAGTGAGTAGCCAATGATGATGGCTAGCATAGGAATGCAATACGCAAGAGTCACTTGGATCACTTCAAGAGCCAATTCTGTGTGATGGTTTGGCTATTCTTCCTGACATAATGCCTTATCAATATTAAACACCTCACTAAAAAATATGGTGTGGCAAATGCTAGCATGATCACTGAGATAAGACACAGAATTATTTGCCCTGTGTCATTTGTTGTTTGGTTTGACACATATGTGTTTCGGTGGCAAAAGTGATAGCAATAAGTCAGTCAAAGGTGATAGACATTAGAGTTAACATTGAAGTGTATACATGCCATGGTGTCTAAAGTCCGCTCCTGAGCA
This sequence comes from Manacus candei, assembly GCF_025592945.1. NCBI lineage: Eukaryota > Metazoa > Chordata > Aves > Passeriformes > Pipridae > Manacus > Manacus candei. Next base: position 2,454,852 of record NW_026138074.1, on the reverse strand, counting down.
ACAGAATATCCCTAGAGTGGCAGCATCCAAAGGAAGACCTGTCAGCTATAGCCAAGTTCACCAAAAACATGTCTGTCAGCATCTTCAGTTTCACATGGAAAACTAGTATGGCAAAGACCAGTGCATTTTCTGCTAGGCCAAAGATGAAAACAACTGAATACATACAGAGCAGGAAGACTCTTGTAAATATGAAAATTCTCACTTCTGTTTTTACTGGGACCAGTGATGGAGAAGTTATAATAGAAGTTAGCAGCCTCTGTAGTTGCCATGTTGCCTTCTTTTTAAAGGCAGCCTGTAAGGAGATACATTGAGATTTTCTTTACTCAGCAAATAATTAAATCCTAATGCATCCAGGAGACAGGAAAAATCCTAAGTGCTAACAGATAAGAGTTGTAATAAAGCATACATGACAGACAAAAGCAAATCTATTTATTTGCTTAAGAGGACTGGCTTGACAGTCAAGACCCAAACACAACAGCTGGTGGATTTGAATACATCATCTGTTACCAGATTTATACTGTTGGGGACTCAAAAGCATACTCAAAAGAATTACAAAGAAGCTTCTGAAAATAGCGTAAGGATTAAGCTTTCAAATACATCAGTGCTTTAGTGTTTGAATTGAGGTCTTCTGGGGAAACCCATGAGAGAAACAGAATTCATTTTGCCAAATCTAGCCTTTGGGCTCAGGTTGCAGGCTCTGGGTGCTGGAGTCATTTGTCTTGGGTTGGACTTGTCCTGAAAGGCATGGTTTGAGTCTCAGCAAGTGAGCACCTGTGGTTCAGTTCAGCCTCATCTTGTTTTTTAGATGTTAGTCACATCATCAGATGGTGGCACTTCTTCCTTTCCCCTTCTCAAGCGACTTACTGGAAACATGAAGGATTTTCATTGATGTATTTCTAAAAGCCATCTTTACAAGTTGTTTACCTGGTAAATTAAATCTTTCATAAGATTTAGTTTTTAAAGATTTAGTCCAAAAGTTAAATGTCCTCTCTCTTGAGCTACAGAGAATGTTTCTGTGAGACTAATCCTACTACAAGATATTACTCAGCATAAGATTAGCAGAATTCACCTCTGAATCATTAACATTGGCTGAAAGGCCTTAACTGGTGTGTTGTAACGTACAGCAGTTTGAATGTCTCTTGATTCTGCAAGGGAGGGAAACAGTATTCAGAGAAAGCAGCCCATGCAGTTAGATCTTCGCAGCAGTCTGTGGTACCATTGCTGGAGTGCTTCTGGGACTCTGACTTTTAGAGCGGTGTGCTTGTACCTCTGAGTTACTTGAGTTTGGAACCTGTGAATGTGTATATAAAAAAAACCCAAACAACTCCAAATTTGACTTAATCCTGCAGCGTCATTTACTAAAATAAGACTACTGACACAAAGCTCTGCGATGCCCTTTAAAATTGAGTTGTTCCTTGTGCTTCATTGCATGTGGTAGCAATTTCTCTGCCTCTGAAAAAGAAACTTGAGCAAGGTGCTAAATATTCACAAACTGCTCCTGTCAAATAGAGTAGAAATGAGTTGTGAAAACCACCTGCTTTTATCAGTTATTTTCAGATGCAGAACAGAGTTATGAGGATGATACAGCAGTGGCTAAGCTATGTGGTAGCATCTGTACCCTAAAGCAGTGTGAATGTCTGCCTTGAGAAAAGATACAGTTCCCATTGTGCTGCAGAGGGCCAGTGATTGGCCCTTTCTAAGAACGAGGCTCATTTAAACTCCTTAAAACCAGAAAATGTCACTTTTGAAGTGTCTTAATCATGCATTTATGGAGAGCTCATCTAAGCTACTCTGGTCACCCTAGTTCACAGTGACCTCAAGTCACCAGAGATGCTTCTTTCTCAGACTGTATGGGCAGGGATGGCCTTCCCATGGAGATCAGTACTCTTCCTCCCAACATCCATTTGCCCTTATCCGTACATAATAAATCTTGGGATCAATTCTGTAACTTTTAATAAACTCTTTACCAAAGATGACTGCAGTATCAGCAGTATTCAACCCTTAGTCCTGCATTCGGGATCAAAAGAAACTCATACATACTTCATTTCTGCTTGCTAACCTACCTGTAATTTGATCTGTTTCCTCCTTTGTTTCATAATCTGTATTTCCATATAATAGCTTTTTGATGGACTGCTCAAAGAAGCCCTGTCTGGCATAGAAATGGTAAAAACAGAGGTGGGCTGTGTGAGTTCACCTCAGGTAGTGGGCTGAGAGATTAGCTGTTACTTCTGTACAGGTCAGTCTGAAAACATTTAATTGTATAACTATGAAGCTCCCTGTGTGCAGAAACCACATCGGCTGCAGGGAACCTGCAGGCTCTGGGATGGAGCAGCCTCTGTGGAGGTACAAGCTGGGCATAGAGGGCTAGGGAGCCTGGTGGATAGTGATGTAAACCCATGCCAGAAACAGCCTCTGCTATACCTCTCCTATAATTCTGCCTCAGCTTCCTTGTAATAGCCTCTAAAGAACTGTGCAAAGAAAAAATGCAAAGTATCTAAGCTAGTGTTACCCATAGGGTGGCTGTAGCCTTGGTGATCTACAGACTGTGCAGTATTTGGTATATTTGGGCAGCAGCTTGCCAGTGTTTGTAGTGTTGATTCTCATAGTCATCTGTTTGCTGCCTCCTGCTGGGGAGGGGACTTGAAAGTACCGTGGTAATTCCTAATCACTTATTCTATACCTTTTGCAAATGAGCATTTGAAAGCTGTCTGCATCTCAGAGCCTTTGCCAAACCTCTTCCCTATCGCAATACTGAAAAAAGAACCATCATAAGATTTTGCATGTTGTCCCCTGGAGCATGGAAATATTACTTTGTCGTGATTGTTTCCCTAGCTTGCTTTCTCTGTATTGCCTCTGGTCTTACAGATAGAGTATAACCAATTTTAATACCAATTTTAAGGCAGGAGAATGCTTTTGTATTGTTTCTTCTTTTGTTGTTTTTTTGTGGTTTCTTGGGTTTTTTTTATACAGGATATGGTGTAGTTAAATCATACAGAGGGTTTTTTTGAGAAATAGATGGGATTTCCTATGTACCAGTAAGCAGGTCACCCACAGCACATGGTGGTAGATCTTCATGTCCATCCATGGTTTTTTCCCATCAGTTATCTGTGTGATGCTTTCCCATCCCAACATATGTCAGGGTTTGCTCATAACCTTCCCATCCCTTTCCCACCCATACACCATGCAAGACACTGTCACGCACCCTGTTAAAAACAGTGAGCTCTGTATCCCCCATACTCCACCTCAAATCAGCCTCTTTTCCTGCCCTTGTCAAGGGCAGTCTGTGGCATCCTTTCTTCCGATCCTTCACCATCTTCTTTCTTTTTCTTGTTCTTTGTTGGGCTGGAGGGGAAGGCTAATAACTAAGTTAGGGTGCTTGGGGTGGTTCTGACCTGCTAGATAACAGCAGGCCCAGGGAACCTATGGTGCACTTCAGCATAATGCCTTTGATTGTTTCTTTGCATTTTCAGATGTGTTTGCTGGGCTAAGCAGCTGTTAGGGGCTCTGTACAGCCTCCACTCTCCGTTTCAGGTTTCTGGCTTTCACAGAATTCGGTAAGATTCTCACCCTGGATGACTGAAGTTCTCTCCAGAAATCGCTGCGCTGCTAACAGGCTTTTGGGATTTCACTGCTTAGCCATGTGAAGCCAACACCTCAGACACGTAGCTATAGCTGTCAGAGCTCAGGTGTTTATGAAAGCAGAAAATTACCAAGTGCAGAGTTGAACCAGCTTCTTTCAGGATTTAATTCTGAAAGGGACTTCTAACTCCCAAAACCACTTATGATGTTGACCACAGCATGTTTAGTATCATTTGTTAGAAATGCTTTCCATGTATAAGAACAGGCATAGTGGACAAGACGATCCACCTGAGGGACAGTGACCAATAGCAGCTGCCCGAGGAAGAGCATAAGAACAGGACAGGCATGAAGTGATACTTCAAAATGCTCCACCAGCCTGTGACAATCTGTGTCTTGAGGATTTGCTGAATCAGAGCTGTTCTCTTCCTCCTGTAGTGTCTTTTCCATGCTTCAGTTCTTCCTGCTTTTCATCCCCACTTCATTTCACTTAAAAAAAAAAAAAAGAGAAGAAAAAAGTCTAGACTGTTTAAATAGATAGAGTAGAGGATATGTACTCATAAGCTGGGGACCTGGCAAGCTGGAGGAACATCTTAATGCTGCCACATAGGGTGAATAGGTCATGCAAGAATAAATTCTCTGGTCAGGGGGACAAGAGCTTCAGTTAAATCCTGAGACTGTTTCTTATATTTTCCACATAGGCTAGCAGACCTCAGTTTAGACCGTTGGACTGAATGGGATATCATCAAGAGAAGGAGGATTTGCTTTGTGATTATAATGCACTTTGGTTTAATACACAAAGTGAGAGACTTAGCATTTCCTTAGCCTATAGTGAGTAGATGTGTGGTGAATTTACTTATTGGAGCAGCCAAGTGGAAAGCTAACTACCTAACCATGTACTGGGTTGCAGCAGCAGGAATAAGGAAAATCACATGTTAGAGGAGAACATGGAAAATATATTGGTCCTGGGATTTAATTTACATTTCAGAGTTCCAAACAAAAGGTGAAATTAATGAATTAAATAATGAACTCTAATGGTATTTTTGTAATAAATACTGGAGTTTGACACTTCTGGAAGCCTGTAGTCATGTAGTTCTCTTTGTCTACATTAATTCAAGGCTGTGAAATTAAAGCTGTGTAGCTATCATGGTGGGAAGGAAGACTTATATGGATCACAGCATGAAATCTGTTGCTGTTACCACTATGCAAGCAAAATATACATATAGGTTTACAAACTACAGTTTAGTTTTCTAGGTATTGGTGGGTTTTTTTCCAGAATCAGTTTTCTTATCTAGTTGTATAAAGATAATTAACAATGAAATTATTTTTATCACTTGCTAAGTATTTTCATAGATGTTGCATTGACCTTTATGGGCCAGCTTGTAGTATGTCATTTCTACATTTCAACTGGGAGGTAGTGTTTGATTATAGCTCAAGTTCTGGCACTTAATTACAGCTGTGAGTGTTCTGTACATATCCCAACTGTCTCTTTAGAGTATTAACAGTAGTGGCATGAATCTGAAGAAGTCAAAAGTTATCCAAGTGGCTACAGGAATAAGAAAACAGGAATAACAGAACATGAATTCTGCAGGTAACAGTGCTTTGACTTCAGGAAATATGTAGACAGTGGGTGCAGGGGTTTTTTTTCTGCATTCATTTGCTGCATATTGCAGTCATAAAAGTAAATTCTTCATATTTCTAACCAATAATACCACTACACTAGACTTACACCTGGTTGCATGTGCTGCCACAGTATATTCAGGTGCTGCTAGTGACAAGCTGAAGGAGTTGTTACCTGGAGATATTTTCTCCTGCTCTTGTGGAGAAATGTCCCATTGGATTTAAAAGGAAATGCTAAACTGTGCAGTGCTTTTGAGAATTGCTCTACAGCAAGTATGGCAATTATGCCCTTTTGGGGCGTGATTACACTTGGTGGTTCAGAAGTGCATATGGTATTACATTTTATTAGATTCCACTGGTTTTTGGAAGGAACTGACCAGTTGGTTTCCTGTATATAAGAATCCTTGGCATTTTTTCTGGGAATGACAGTCTTATTGTCTCAGTTATCAACCTGCTGAAATGCTGAGAAGCATAACAAGAACTAGTTAGAGAAGCTCTAACTTACTTGGAAACTATCAGCATTTGTTTACTGACTCTCAAACTCATCCTACTCCCTGTGTCCAGCCCTGTAATTTCTAACTGATGCTACTCCATTGTTCACCCAGAGCATGCACCCTTTTGGAGGTAAGGAGTGGATAGCAAGTTCTTCCATCCTCTTCCTCTGCTCTTCTGGACACATCATGGTGTGGAGGAGAGGTCCTGCTTTGTCATCTCGTATTCCTTGTATGAAAAGAAGGCACATGGTAGTGATTCTGCAGTGATAAAATATGTTTTGTGTACAATTGTCAGAGTAAGGAACTGGATAATATGCTCAAACACCTCACAGATAAATCCAAGAAAATGTCTTATCCCTTTGCCAGCTTTGATTAAGGGACAAGTGCAGACTATTTTGCTTGTGTCTGGCCTCCATGAAGTTTCCACCTGCCAGGGAATCTTTCAAACCTGACAGCATCTCAGTATTATCTTATGATTGCAGAAGAGATGTTTTGGATGTACTTATGTATTCTTCTTAGCTCATGAAACCAGGATAGGAACAGTTTTATGTTTGTGCCCAGTGGTGAGCAAATAGGGCTGCAGTTTTGCCCAGGCAGTTTTGTCACTAGAATGTGCAAAATAAGAACCCTAGAATTTGGTATTAGAACTATCAAAGTGTTTCTATTTTAGGAAGGCATCAGCATGCAGGTGGTATTTGACCACATACTACTCAGGTAATCATGATTTTCCTTTTTTCCCTTGTTCTAGAAACAGTACCTGTAATTCTTCAACCTTTGATGAATCTGAAGAGTGGCAACTTGCTCAAGATGCTGAGATATGCTTGTTGAAGTCAGGAGAAATCATGTAAGCAGAACAGTTTCGTTACCTCCAGGCTGAAAGAATAAAGGCTGAGATCAGATATCAGCTATGTGAGCACAAGTCTTGCAGGCTCCTGGAAGAGCTGATCCCTTGTGTCCTGCAGTAGAATTTGATCTGAGGAGGATGAGAGAGTGTAACTCAACTACACAGAGCAGCAGCAATAAACCAGGTCCTCCCTCTTCAGTCCTACAAAACTTTAGTGCAAGTGGGGAACGAGAAGGAAAGATGTATGTCCACATCACACCAGAAAATCTTCCTTTCTATTCTTAGAAGGAGGTACTGTCAACAGGAAGGGGGCTTAGAGGGCTGTGCAGTTCTAGCAGTCGCTGAAAGAGACTGCAGGGACAAGTCGGGGAGTGCACTGCTAGTTGGACCTGTTTGCAGTCTGAAATAGATATCTGAATGAGGTCAGCTCATATAATGCTTTAGGACTTTAGCACTGAGATAATGCTTCATCTAGATGCTAAGAACTTCCTTTTTAATTGGAAGTATTTTGAGGCAGCTTTTTTACAGCTTGTTTGGGTAAAATAGACCAAGATGTAGCATTAAGTGCTTCATAGGATTTAGAAGGATCTGCTGTCACATTTCATCCATCCATCCCCTCTGTACTCCTGATCCCCATTTCCTGTATAAATGATACCGAGAAAGGTGAATAAATTAGGTAACTTATTTTTTGTTTAAATTTATGTTTAAAAAGAACAGTAGAGGGCAGCAGACTCCTTTTTTAATTGTAGTGACTCTAAAAGGCTTTATTCCAGCACTGGTTTTCTCTAGGTGAAATGAAATAAACAAGTGAACAAAATCCACATTTGCCAGAGCAGTGAAAGTTCTTAATATCAGTCAGCTTTTCTGTAGTTTTTGCCTTCCTCTAAGGCTGAATTTTCATGCATTTTGTGGACCTGTCCAAAATATGCTGTGGAGTCTGCCCCAAACAGATGCAAAATAAAAAGCAGTGATTAGTGGGTTTGTCTGAGTAAGTGGATTGGATCTCTTCAAGTAATTGTATTTTTCTCACTCACAGGATCAAATTACCCCTTACAGTGGAAGAGATCATAAACTTTGGAGAAAGCAACAAAGAGCTGTTCATTAAATCCAGCACCTACAGTATCATTCCCATCACTGTTACAGAGATGGGGCTAACAATTAGCTGGATCTTTTCATCAGACCCCAAAAGCATATCCTTCAGCGTTGTCTACCAAGAATCTGAAGACACACCACTGGATCAGTGCAAAGTAAGACCTTTGTTTCCTTACTACCTTAGAGACTGTAGTACTCTACAGTTGGCTGCCTAAAGGAATCAGCAAGTATCACTAGGAGGTCTCACCAAAATGCCAGTTGCTATTGCATTAAGGATTTGTTTCTCCAGTTAAGCTGCAGTTCTGCTAAAGGCAGGGCTACATCTGTAGTTATTTAATGTCGCCTGCAAAAGTTCAGTTGAAAAGCACTGTAGCTTCTACTGGTTGCATCTGAAATTCACCCACTATTATTAAACAAAACCAAAAGTTCCAAGCCTGCAAAATTCTTCTTTTTTTCCCCTTTTTCAAACTTACTTAATTTCAAGCCCTTTAGGGCAAATTTGCCAGGTCTTGAGCAGAAACCACAAGAAAACATAAATTGCTTGGGTTATCTACATTTCTTACAATGAAGCATAAGCTTGATGGTGTTCAAAATTGCTTTGCCAGTGACCAAGGTACCAGTTTTTATATGTGCTGTCCATATTTCATGAGGATTATGGATTAAGTGAATCTATTTTACTCAAGTAATTGCAAAGTTTTACTGAAGACAAGGCAGCTGTTGGTTTAATCCACCATGGTAGAGAGAACTCTACAGCTGTGATTTACTAGGGGAATAAAACATTTATATAGCATGTGTTAATTCACTCCATGGTTACCAACTCCATGTAAAATATCTCTTAATCTGAAAGCTGAATGAAGTGTGAATGTTGCTTTTGTCTTGATACATTTATTTGATATAACTTCTGAGTTTTATGGGGTCATTCTTGATCTATGTCAGCTGCTCTTCTGACAACTGTGCTAGGGTTTTACAGCAAGACACATAGAATCATAGATACACATGCTTTTGCTGTAAGCTCAGATAAACAATTAAGATTTGCTGAGAAAGCTTATTTTATAATACAGGGAGTATAAAAGCATATATTAAAAGACATATTTAGCTAAATCTTGCTCTTCGATATATGGATTTAAGGCAGTGTTAGTAAAGTTGCTTAGATTAACATTTAAAAGATCAGGATTTGATTCTATCTCTAAAGCAGAGATTTATAGGTTATTGTTGTAAAGAGATTATCAGAGGAAAACAGGTATCTCACTGTGAGATTTTACCTTGGGTGAGGTTTTAATGCTCATCAGTTAAAATAATTAGTTTTGCAGGCATATATGCACTTTGGGAGTTTCAAGGTGGCTGAAGTCTAAATACTTTTCTGAAGGCAAATGTCAATTTATAGGGCAAATAGCAAGCTTCATTTTGATTTGTATTGAATTCCAGGTTCTTATCCCTATGACTCGCTGCAACTCTCATAAGGAAACTATCAGAGGACAGGTGAAAGTCAGAAACCCTGGAATCTACACACTGATATTTGATAACACATTCTCTAGGTAAGTCCTAGCTGGGTGTAAAAGGTGGAAATAAGCTTAGTTTTAGAGACTGTGGAACTGATCAGATGTATCATTATTCTTCCATTCAGAAGTAAGTATGAGAAATTGGCCAAGAGATCTTTAAGGTCGAGTTTTGGTTCTTGTTCTTGTTTGGGTTTTTCTCTCCCCAGAACAGAATTCCACTCTTCTGTTTCCACCTCTGGGAAGGTAAACAGCAGTAAGCCAGACAGTTTGGTCAGGATTGTCATTTTATTAACAGGAGGCTTAACAGCCCTTTGCACAGGCAGACTTTCTTTTGACAACAGTCAATTTTTTACTTACATATAAAGTGAAAGACTGAATACACTTTTAAGGCTTCTTGTCTAGTTGACTTCAGCTAACATGATCTTTTTGCTCTCTCTTCTTCCTTGACAGGTTTATCTCAAAAAGAGTGTTTTATCACTTGGCTGTTGAGCGACCTGTCATCTATGATGGAAGTGATTTTCCATAGCCTTGACTATACTGTGTTATTTTTAATTAAATTTTTAAGAAATTATATTATTTATGTACATGTAAGCAGACTGATTACCACTGTGTTTGAAGACTCTGAAACTATGCAATAGTTATAATGCACTTAAGAAGAGATGGATACACTAAAAAATGGAAGCCTTTTCAGGAACACTAATGGTTCTGTACTGTGTACAGATTGCTGAAAAGCCAATGTTTGATTTAACAGGTCAATAATAACCAATTTTTTTTTTCAGTGGGGAGAAAAATAAGTGTGTGGGTGTCTAAATGCAAACTGAAATTCTCTGCTGAATTATCACATTATTTTTCTTCCAAAAATATCCTTCAAAAGGAAATTTAAAGAAAAAAGTGTATTTTTGACCTCTTCACTGAGGAGTAAACATAACCATTTCTGTTCTGCTACTCTTACAGTCAGAACAACAATTATGCAATATTTCAATCTTCACAGGCCTATATTGTAATCCATCTAAAATTTTTTATCTTTTCCAAGTTTTATAAACAGCAAACATAGGAGTTTTTTAAATTCTGGGCTAAGATTTGGTAAGCCTTAGCTGGCTTTTACAAATGCTTTATCACTACCAGTTACAAAACAATACAACATGAAGCAGCAACTTCTTTCACTTTCGCTCACCGTACTCTGTACATTGGTCCATTCTTACAGTAGCAGTGGCAGAACAAGGAGTATCCTCTGTAAAGTACTGCTCACTGTGTGATATTACGAGGAAGAAAATTCCTTTTTCCTGCCTTAGCACCTTAGTCATCAGCAGTCATAGGAAAGCACAGTTTCTGAGGACATGAGCAGTGTCTCTCTCTCTCTAGACCACGTGGAAGGCAGCAATAATGTTTGAACCGGTCTCAAAACGTCCATCCAAACTGAATGAATATCCAGGCCTGAGGAGCTCTCCACCCAGTGTTAGTGTATTCTCTCCCTTTCCTAAACCTTGCAGTTGCCCTATCCAACTGCTCAGTTTTCATCTTGGATCTGGAGAAAGAGCTGGCTGTAAACACTGCCTCTTAAGGGAAGACTGGGTTCTCATTTATACAGAATTTCTACACAAACCATCTGCTTTCTATATAGAATTTTATCCTTTTGTCAAAATATCTGAAAGCAGATTTTTTTGTTTTAAAATCTTGTCCTCTGATGGAATGGCAAAACATTTGGCAGGATAAAGGAGAAAAGCTCTTTCTCCCAACCAGCCCTCCTCATCATTTTAGGTGTGTATGATTTCTCATGTCATTGTTCTCCCAAGGAAACCTCAGACCTGGAAGGTTTTAGTGCAACAGTTGGTAGAAGACCAGCACAGCCTGTCAGGAACCCTGTAGAGACCTGGTGGCAGCTGTAGCTGATACACAGGAGTCATTGTAAGAGACAGAAAGTAAAACATAAGGAGAAAGAAGAAAAAGAGGCAAGCACAAGCTGAAGCAAATGGTTTAGGGGAGGGTAAGGAGGCAAACTTGTAAATATAAAAGCAAGAGCAGGGAATTGGAAGGATCAACTTGACTAGGGAAAAAAGTCAGGGGAGTCCAGCTGGTGTTTATATGTCACTGGTCCAATCCATTACCCACAAGGGATTTCCGACATCAAAAGACTGGTTGGTTGTTTAAAAGATGATCACAAACAAGTGTTGGACACAATATATAAATGCAGTGATCTTGAAAAAGACTGTGAAAGAATAACAACTTTTCATGGAGCACCTGGATTTTAGGTGTCTGGCTAATGGATAGTGTTTCCCTCCCTTCAACTGCCTTCTTGCCCATACCAGTAGTGTGCTCCCCAGCCTCTGCCAGGTAGAGGGGTCAGTGCAAAGTACAAGCAGATTTATTCTTCCTCCTGAGGGCTACAGTGCAATTAAACCCATACCTGGCTGTGTGCATGAAAATGAGATGGACAAAGATGGACATGGGCAATAAACAGGCCATAAATAGCACACGGATCGGTTCAGGAATTATGGCATATTTCAGTGTTGAAGCTATGTTTTATATTTAATTAGGCAAGAAGAGATTATTTATTGCTTAAAAATGGAGCACTGTGTACCATATGCTATGCAATTTCACTGAGCTGTTACTGAAGTCTGCTGCAGTTTTCCTTTAAGCTTTTAGGTGTGGTTTTTAAAAGCATTTTGCTGTTCTTAGGTAGAATACTAATCTTACTGGGATATCTTTCTTAAAATGCCAAATGTAAGGTAAAAGGACACTGTCAAGTAGCTTGGGCCAAAATATGACATCTCTGTTCAAAAGTATTTGAAGTCTCTCTATTCAAAATTATTTGAAAAATATTGAAAAATTATCTTCGTTTCCTCTCCACATCCAGTTCTTAACTGTGGCAAATATTTTTAAGCCACTGTTTATGTAACTCCTAAAGTAATTGTCTCCATCTAGTAAGCTCGATGTTTCCCTGAAGATCTTTCATGTTGACAGTCCTGAGACTGGCTAAAGCATATGTTTGGAAGGAGGGGAATAAAACCACTGGATTGTTTTCATTTAGCATTTGAGTCTCTATGGTACCTTTTCTTCAGGTTTTCCTGCCCCTTGAGAGTAGTTTTATGGCTTTTTTTTTCCTCTCTGAAAGAGGACTAAGAGTGGAAGCCAGAACCTGTAGTTTAAAGATCAAAAGGTTTGCTCCTAACCAAGGAGAGTATTTAAGGAGAAAAAGTTTCAAATGATGAAATACTCAGGATGCTAAGGTACAGGAGTGCTAAGGTACAGGTACAGGTAAGGACAAGAGTGCAGCTGTTCAAAACCAGCTTGTCAACAACAAGAATCCCATCATACCAGCTAGAAGAGGCTGTGCAGAGAAGATAGTAAAGAACCTGACATTAGTACTGACCTTTTGTTTGAATGCCACTGGAGCTATGGAAACCCAATAAAGGACTTTGCACAAGTGCAGGTTTGTGCAAGACATTATTTCGTTCAAGCACCTTATATCTCCATTCATAAGGCATTTGTTTGTGTGAGCTGTGCTAGTGATGCTGAAAAGTCTGTTTATTTACAGGTGCTCAGGTGATTTGTTGAATTGGGCTTTTTATTACCTGCAGGAATGCAATTAGGAGAAAAGAAATATATAAAATTGATCATAAAATTAATTGAAGGGGATGTCTCACTCGTAGGACAAAGAGATTATATACTGTGTTCAGCATAAGCAATTGGGTGATTTTCCTGGGTGCTGGAAAGGGTTAGGAGGTATGGAGGGTAAGATTTTTGTTATACAGAGGTTTATGTGAAGAAAAGAATGTAGTTTCTTTAAGAAAATGACAGTGTTCCTTTACTCAATCTTACTCAATGTTTCTTAATGAAAAATGACAGAGATGTATTGCACGAGAACATACCATGTTACAAAATAGCAAAGCTACAAAAGCCTGACTTTGCTCCTTCCTCAAAATTGAAATTGCACTATAGTTTTAATCATGCTCAATCACTGAGGTTGTAACTTGTTCAGAAGCATCTTTTGGTCTAAACTGCCAAAGAATTGCAAACCCTGTTCACATCAAACTTCTTGCTCCAGATATGGGAAAAATTATGTATACCAGTGTCTGTTACAGAGATGTAGACGGTTGTGTACTGGAATGTTTCTTGATGCTTTTTTTTCCCCTTTTTTAACCTCAGGAATTAAAAAATAAAATTCTTTATCGTTGTGAATGTATGTCCCTTTCCTGCCTTGTCGAGATAGCTTTGTGTGGAAGATAAATCTGATGATTGTATGGTCTACTTCTAAGTGGGAAAAGCTTTTACAAAATAAGGAAAATAGAAAATAGATTGTCAACTATTTCACAAATAGTGGTGAAAGGCCACATCTGTACAGTACAACAGAGGAACAGTGGAGATCCTTAAGTGAGCCAGTCTTCAGAGGTAGAACCAGAGCAGCCTCAAGGACAGCAAGTAAAGTCACTGTTGTCCCTGACAGTGAGCCGCATGGTCCTTCAGCTTAGGGCTCCCATCTGGTTTTCCCCAGGTCATAGCTGGCTCTGTATGCCTGGGTTATGTGGCATGGCAGCGAGAGGCCAAGAAGTGCTGTGTGAGTCACAGTCACTCTTTGGGTGTCACCTCAGTGTTTGCATCTGTAATCCCAGCCCCAGGACACATGGTAAACACATGAGCTGCTGGGGCCATCCAGATGGGTCAGGGGGACAGCAGGCCACATCACCACCAGTCATTGCTTCTTTTGTCAGCTATTTCTCTTTCCTCACAGGAGTTTGCTCCTGGGGTGGAGGCTGCGATGCAGCCTGTCCCCACACTCCAGCAGGAATATATGTGACATGAGTCTGTGTTTCAGACTGATCTATGTTTGTGGAATCTTCCTTCTTCTTCCCATCTTCCTCAAGTTTTGTTTTTATTATTCGTTTATTAAATTAAAATATGAAATTCAAGGTTATCCTCATATTGTGCGATCCCTCATTTCAAAGCTACAATTACAAACAGAAGTCTCAGAGCATCTCCAGGGGCATCTCCAGAGGATGACACAAAGCCTATTTTCAATTTTTATTTTCAATGCCTATGTGAAGAATTTAGATACTGCATCTGTCTTATGAATATTCCTGATTTTGCCTAAGTCTAGAGTTATCTTGCTCTGCAGAAACATCAGAGAGTGAAATTCATGCTGCTGCCTGGTAGTGCACATTGTCACTTTATCACTGCTGAAGTGATATAGTCCCAGTTCCACACTCAGAAGCTTCTCTCTAGGACAGGGTCTCCAGCAAAGCCTAATCTGGAGTACAAGGGATCTGCCAAGACTGAGTTTTACAAATACACAATACATGTGTAAGTGACCTTACCCTGCTGCACATCAGCTCTGCAGGGAAGGCTGTAGCTATTGAAAACCTTTGTGTACATTTCCAATAATCCATTTTTACCCATGCTGATTACCACCACCCTTCCTTGGTGCTAGCGGCAAGGCTCTCCCAACCACACTTCTGCCTTATATTTCTGTTTTGCTGTGAGGAACGTGTGAAGCTGCCACAAGACAGCAGTACCCTCTGCATCAGTCCTTCAAGTGTCACGGGGATGCTTTGAAGCCCAAGTATAAGGTTTAAAAACATGGCCCAGGAGACTTGGAAAAATCAGGCAGCACTTGAAAGCACTGGGAACCACAGTATCTGTTCAGTTAAATAAAGGATAATTGATTCAGAGCATACTTGGGTCTGCACATACTGAACTCAGATCAATGGCTGACTTTATTTATCATCACTTGAGTGATGCTTGCAGCTTTAATTGCCGTACTTTCACACTCTTCCATCACTTCCCTGCTCTCTGGAAGAGGCACTCCTATAAAGCATGTCTGTTTCAGGCAGGAGCAGGCATCAGGAAGGCAGGTTTGCCTGAGGAGAGTGAAAGTTTCTTATCTGCTCTCTCAGCTTCCTCTCCCTGTACCACAAGCAGCGTGGTGCTGTGCTACGTGACTGCCTGCACCTTGGTCTCTGGGTGACAGCACTTAGGGCAGACAAAGTCAAGCTGCTCCTTTAAAGAAAAGTGACAGCAGAGGAGACTACAACCCAAAACTGGGAACATCTATGAAAAAATGGCCTCAAAGAGAGCAGAGGGGAACGAAGCCATGGAAGACCTTAGGCCTCTCCTGGGGCTTCCAACAAGTGCTCAGTGACCATCCTGCTAGAGCTGTGGGTAAGACATGAGCAGTGTCCCACGGGAGGTGTGAAGGGACAGGGGAGACAAACCCTTTGCCTTCACGGAAAACTCCCCTCCTGGGAAAGTGCATCAGCTGAAGGCTGGGGACAGCCTAGTGAGGCATGAGAGCAATTTTGGTAGGATAAATTCAACTAAAACATCAGGGCAGAGGGACAGAGGAGCCCCAGGAGGGTTTGACCACAAGGAGTTATGCTGCTGGCAGATGGAGGCCCTCAGCAGATGGAAGAGGGGGTAATGACAGCAAACATTTCCATGACTGAGCCACTGCTCTGTGGTGGCCAGCAACAAGGGACCCCACCAGTGACGAGGCTACAACCAGAGGGCCTGTAGGTAGGCAGCTTCCCTGCAAATACATGAGGCACCAACAGCCTCGGAAGCCACCAGCAGCTGCTGGACTGCAGGCAGCCGTGGTGGAACAAGCCCAATGAGGGAAAACCCATCCCAGAGGGGCTGGGCCCTGGCAAAGCAGCAGGGAGCAGCCTGACTCAGAGCAGGATGTTCATGACCCAGGGATGACCCCATCACCCCAAACTGCTCCAATTTTGTTGTCGCTTCACCACCCTCAGCAGTTTCACCTGCTGATCAAGCATGAATATTTCTCGTGGCGTTTTGGGGAGTGAAGAAGCTTTTATCTTCTCTGAGAAGGTCACAAAATTCAAGTTCCCGGGAATGCAGGGAAGAGGAGCTAGAGGCCCCCAGACAGGACCAGAGGTTGGCAGCCCCTAAAGTTTGCACACTTGTTTGTTTGCATAACTCGGCGGCTCTTTGGGGCCAGGAGGACCCTCTGACTAGGAGCACCCTCAGCCATGGGAAGGGCTGCTATGGGAAAGCATCTGCCCCCAGTGTGCTCCCTCCTCCCTTGCCCTCAGAAACCCGCCTTCCCTCCCAAAACTCCACCCCACCCCTCATCTCAGGAGCTTAAAGCTGCTGGTGCCTGCGGAGTTCTCAGCTGCATCCCAAGGGTTAGATATGTGAAGTAAACCCTGTTAGCAAAGCTTTCCTTTGGCCTTTTGGAGATGGGTAAATCCTGTCATTGGAAAGAGGTCATGTGTATGGATCCAAACCTGGGAAGGACGTGTGGGCAAGAAACAACCAGTTCATCCTTTTGGGATATGTGACAGTGCCTTTGTTTAGCAGAATTTCAGCTTCTGTTTGCGGAATACAGATTGCAAAAACCCCCAAACTCTTCTTGCACATACAGTAAAAAATATGTACATCTTTGACCATTTTTTTTCCCTAAGGAAAAGTTAAAAAAATATTTTAAAGTCCAATAAATGTATATAGAACTAGAACCCCATCTGCTTAGGTGTACCCTATCCACTAGAAAAGCAATGCCAAACGATGCAGAAACCTTGTGTTTATCAACACTCTTTAATGATAAATGCACAATGAAACCATTTTTTACCTGGAAGAAATAATTAACCAGAAAGCAAACTAGGTTAAATGAGATTATTTAAAACAAAACCTCCTGAGCACTATGACTTGCAATTGAAGACTGGGAAGTGGAGGCTTGCAGTCAGGCAGGACAGGCAATGCCATGTCCCTGTGAGGGGATGAGCGAGGCACAATGGACACACGATGTCCTGTGGCCTCAGGCACTGTTACAGCACCAACACCGGCACTCCAAAAGTCCTATAGAAGTTGTGGGGTGCATTACAGCACAGCATTTTGGGAACTGCTGCCTTTGCCAACCTGAAGTCTCATTCCAAATGTCGTTAAGTTTGACACTTAATAATGCTTTGTCTTAGTGGCACCAGGCTAAATATATTTTGTCACTGTTAGCAAAGACACCAGCACATAACTGGCAGTCAGCTGAACCACGGGTTTGGTTTTTGTGTTCTGGTTTACTACAGTTTTGCACCATTCAGAAAATATCCCTGGGACAGACAGTGCAGTGTCTCTGATCCCCTTGAATTTTTACTGTGAGGTGTGATTTGTTTCCAGTACCAAAGTAGGAGCTATAGCATTAATTGTACCAAATTTCACCTGACACCACACAGCTAAACTATAGGAGAAAGGCAGGTCAGATTCTGCAATGACCAGTTTATACAATTAGAAGAGGGGATGTGTGGGAGGCGTGTCTGAAGGCACAGAGGATGCGCCGAGGTACAGAGCCCACGGCGCATGCCCCGGAGTTATTAAACTGATTGGTTAAGAAAGTCACATGATATACAAAAGGTCGCGCGAGTTTGAAATAAGGTCTCTTTGCCTCACCGCCCACCAGGAGTACCATTCATTTCCTTGCTACACAAGGGCCTACCGCAACAAGGTCGTTCTCGGTGGTGATCTTTTTTACTTTGCTTCTAAAATTAATCTTAGCATTTTCTGACCTTTTCTTATTTTTTCCTCTTTCTCTTTGCACCTCTTAGCAATTAATAAAAAACAGTTTTGGTCTCAACAGATAACTTGTATGAGTTTTAATTTTGCTCAAGGGAACGTTCGAATATAAAAATTCTTTCTGCAATATTTTAGCAGATTGTAACATTTCTTTTGGCGCAGCGAGCAGGGTTTCCCTTAAGCAAAACTGTTTATTCCAAAACTTGATAATTGCTAATTTTTATGATCGATCATTCTGTGATAGGAAAATCAGAAAAGGTACCTCCCTTCCTACCTTACCTACCTCCCTTCCTACCTCCCTTACCTTCTTTTCCCTTCCTTTCTTTTTCTTTTTTTTTGACTTTATGACTGTGTGACTTAAGGACTTTGACTTTACAAGTTGTTTTTTATGTTTTTTCATGTTGCTTTGTTTTGTTTTGAAGTTAATGTGCACATTGTAATTTAGTGCTTTCTGGGGAGAAAGGGGTGAAATTTTGGAAATTAACTTTTAAGAGGGGCCCCCCAGATAAGCTCACCCCGGTTTTGGTTGTAACGTAACTTTTTTAAGAGGTAACTCTCTGGAGGAAGGAGCGAGACTTTGGGAAATTTGCTGTAACTTTTAAGAGGGGCTCTCCAGAGAAGATTGCTCCGAATTTGTGAGGTAACTTTTTTAAGAGGGGCCTTTCCAGGGAGAGGGGTGAAGAACTTTGGAAATTTGCTGTAACTTTTAAAAGGAACCCCCTAGAGACGTATTCACTCCGAATTTGTGGTAACATGGAATATAATGTGCAAGCTCTTAATAATTTGCTACATGAATTTGGTGCCAGGCCATCTCCTCCGGGAATGGAATGGGCACAGGATAATTGGTGTAATATTCAAGCAATTGTTGATCGAATCTCTATCCTGCAGGCAAGGGCGAGAAAAGGTAAAGGAAAACCTATCGTTTGTTCAATATTAGGTGCAGCTGTAATAACTGCAATTAACAACAAAGAACAGCAGCAAAAAGCTCACATGAAAGTGGTTAACTCACTGCAAGAATCAATTAAGTCTTTGCAGATGCAGTTGGAGGAACAAACAACTACAGCAACTGTCTTCCAGGAAGAGATAAGGAATGAAAGGGCTACAGCCCGTGTTCTCCGAGAGGAGCTGTATGCAAAAGATGCTTATGGCAAAGAACACAAAATAAGCTCTCGGTGAATTTTTCCTACATTTTAATATTGGGCCCTAAAAGGGGCCAGACAGACCTTTTTCTTTTCTTTTACAGGTAACTGCCCCACGGAGAAAAGTATTCAGAACTGTGAATGAATAATCTCAGATTTGGACTATGGTTCAGCTTGCTGGTAACTGTAGTTATAATGTGTTAGTTATGTTTGTATGGTTATTTACCTTGTACATGTTGTCAGCAGAACAGACTGTTAAAAATGAAAATCAAAGAAACCTTGCCTGGGAACTAGTCGAAGGGTTTGCAAAAATATGGAATCATACCGATCAAGGTGTATGTGTATCTTTACCTGAGTCTGCTGAACAAGGATTGCGATTTTTTATGATACCTTTGAATTTATCTTTTGTTTTTAACATGGCTAGTGTGACAGCCCCATTAACCCTACCCGAAAAGTGGACCAGCAAGACCAACGGAGCCCAACTACTCTGGAAAGGTATCCCTATAGTGCATGGTCTTTACCAAACTTACACCCCACCTCCTAATATAACTCAAGACTGGATGTCACGCACCAAATATTGTAAAACAATACGTCCAAAGGTAAATATAACCATCTTATCTCAAATTGAATCCCCTCACCCATCTATTGCATCAAGTAAAGGTGAATTTAAACCTGGAATAATAACCTTTGAGGAATATAATGCTAGACAACCCTGCCTTATTCACACATGGGATCCACTCTTTGACCCATTATACTCACCAGATGTATACGAAAGTAAATATGGCACAGTTTTTAGTCCTTCCTGGTGTGTACAACTTCCTAATGTAACAAATATAACTCCAATTAACCGGAAAAACTTAATGTGGGCATGGTCTGTACAAGCATTTTTTGGATCCAAATTTACAGAACCCAAATTTACCGTGCCTCAGGTAGAAGAAAGTCCTTTATTCAATTGCTCAAAGGTTATAACATGCAAAGAAGGACCAGGAAATCCTCCAGAAACGTGGTTTTCACTCAGAATTAGAACTTTGATAAGAGATATGTGTACTTGTTGGAGATACCCTTCAAAAGGCTGGAGAAATCAGGATGAATCCTGTAACTCGACCTACAAATATCTTCTTAATCACTGTGGAGTTCCCTACACCCACTACCCAATCCACGGTACTCCAATAAATACTAAACCAAAAATCATCATCCTTGACCATGCAGACAATACTGACTGTAAAACTGCAAAATATATAGCCCCTCTGGGAATGGCTTGGGGATGCTCTGATGGAAAGTTTTATTCACATTTGTCATTAGAGCAGCATGCTGGACTTAGGTGTGCACCCGGAATTCCCTCTCTGTGCCCCAGACGTGTCTTTACTTTTACTAAAGTGTCTAAAGAACGTCACCACGCAGTGTTATTCCCTCTCCAAAAGCAACACAAAGACCAAAATGGGCGATTAAAGAAGTTGATTTTCCGGATTATTACACCACTGGGCAAAAAGCATCCCTTTTTCTTGAGAATTTCTTTACCCCCTATGTCACCTTAAAAAGACACCAATTTGTATTAGAAGATATTACCTGACAATTAAGTGTTTTAAGTAATTGGACACAACATGCATTTGAGAATTAAACACTCAAGTCCAGCAAACTACTGAAATGACATTGCAAAACAGAATAGCATTAGATATGTTACTGTTAAAAGAACAAGGTGTTTGTGGAATGTTAAATTTATCAGAAACTGAATGCTGTGTAACAATTTATAATGCTTCAACCTCCATTGAGGAGGCACGAATAACAATGAGAGAAATAAAAAAACACTAGAAATAAAAAAACACTAGAAATTTGTTTTATGCAATGCAACCACCAGAAGTGTTAGATGGAACATGAGTTACCAACATCCTAGAGTCTTTTGGACTTATGGGATGGGGAAAATGGATAGCACAAATTGGAATAACAATTGTCATTGGAATTTTGTTCCTGATTACTGGCATGCATTGGCCTGGTTAAATGCATGATAAACCGCTTGCTTGTTTCTTTCTCCCCCTCTGTTCGCTATATTCGCATTGCCACCACTGAAGAAAACTACCTCGATGTGCCAGGGGGTGGAGTGTTATATGTATGTTATCTGTCCAGCCTGTCTGAAGCTGGACCCCTGCCGTCTTGGAGTGGACCAGACCGGGACCCACCGTGCTCCCTACGTGAGTTCTTTCCACCCCAACGCTATTTCTGACAGGTACAGCAGGACCGAGACCTTTGCACAAGCCTGAGACAGGGCCGGTGTGAGTGACGGCGTGAGCTGCGGAGAAGCCCACATCCTGGCTGCATTCCAGACCCCCTGGAGCTAAAAGAGATAACATCACACCGAAAAGCTTCGGAGCCCGAGAGAAAAAAAAAGGCGAAAGCTGCTTCTTTCTCTCCCTCTCCCCCCCACACTCCACAAATCAGCTCAGACGAATAGGTAGTTCTCGGTGGTAATCTTTTCCTATGCTTCTAAAAAGTAATCTTAGCATTTTCTAACCTTTTCTTATTTTTTTCCTCTTTCTCTTCGCATCTCTTAGCAATTAATAAAAGCAGTTTTGGCATCAACAGTTAACTTGTATGAGTTTTAATTTTGCTCAAGGGAACATTCGAATATAAAAATTCTTTCTGCAATAATTTAGCTGATTGTAACAAGCTGCCACAAGACAGCAGTACCCTCTGCATCAGTCCTTCAAGTGTCACGGGGAGGCTTTGAAGCCCAAGTATAAGGTTTAAAAACATGGCCCAGGAGACTTGGAAAAATCAGGCAGCACTCGAAGGCACTGGGAACCACAGTATCTGTTCAGTTAAATAAAGGGTAATTGATTCAGAGCACACTTGGGTCTGCACATACTGAACTCAGATCAATGGCTGACTTTATTTACCATGATTTGAGTGATGCTTGCAGCTTTAATTGCCGTACTTTCACACTCTTCCATCACTTCCCTGCTCTCTGGAAGAGGCACTCCTATAAAGCATGTCTGTTTCAGGCAGGAGCAGGCATCAGGAAGGCAGGTTTGCCTGAGGAGAGTGAAAGTTTCTTATCTGCTCTCCCAGCTTCCTCTCCCTGTACCGCAAGCAGCGTGGTGCTGTGCTATGTGACTGCCTGCACCTTGGTCTCTGGGTGACAGCACTTAGGGCAGACAAAGTCAAGCTGCTCCTTTAAAGAAAAGTGACAGCAGAGGAGACTACAACCCAAAACTGGGAACATCTATGAAACAATGGCCTCAAAGAGAGCAGAGGGGAACGAAGCCATAGAAGATCTTAGGCCTCTCCTGGGGCTTCCAACAAGTGCTCAGTGACCATCCTGCTAGAGCTGTGGGTAAGACATGAGCAGTGTCCCACGGGAGGTGTGAAGGGACAGGGGAGACAAACCCTTTGCCTTCACGGAAAACTCCCCTCCTGGGAAAGTGCATCAGCTGAAGGCTGGGGACAGCCTAGTGAGGCATGAGAGCAATTTTGGTAGGATAAATTCAACTAAAACATCAGGGCAGAGGGACAGAGGAGCCCCAGGAGGGTTTGACCACAAGGAGTTATGCTGCTGGCAGATGGAGGCCCTCAGCAGATGGAAAAGGGGGTAATGACAGCAAACATTTCCATGACTGAGCCACTGCTCTGTGGTGGCCAGCAACAAGGGACCCCACCAGTGACGAGGCTACAGCCAGAGGGCCTGTAGGTAGGCAGCTTCCCTGCAAATACACGAGGCACCAACAGCCTCGGAAGCCACCAGCAGCTGCTGGACTGCAGGCAGCCGTGGTGGAACAAGCCCAATGAGGGAAAACCCATCCCAGAGGGGCTGGGCCCTGGCAAAGCAGCAGGGAGCAGCCTGACTCAGAGCAGGATGTTCATGACCCAGGGATGACCCCATCACCCCAAACTGCTCCAATTTTGTTGTCGCTTCACCACCCTCAGCAGTTTCACCTGCTGATCAAGCATGAATATTTCTCGTGGCGTTTTGGGGAGTGAAGAAGCTTTTATCTTCTCTGAGAAGGCCACAAAATTCAAGTTCCCGGGAATGCAGGGAAGAGGAGCTAGAGGCCCCCAGACAGGACCAGAGGTTGGCAGCCCCTAAAGTTTGCACACTTGTTTGTTTGCATAACTTGGCGGCTCTTTGGGGCCAGGAGGACCCTCTGACTAGGAGCACCCTCAGCCATGGGAAGGGCTGCTATGGGAAAGCATCTGCCCGCAGTGTGCTCCCTCCTCCCTTGCCCTCAGAAACCTGCCTTCCCTCCCAAAACTCCACCCCACCCCTCATCTCAGGAGCTTAAAGCTGCTGGTGCCTGCGGAGTTCTCAGCTGCACCCCAAGGGTTAGATATGTGAAGTAAACCCTGTTAGCAAAGCTTTCCTTTGGCCTTTTGGAGATGGGTAAATCCTGTCATTGGAAAGAGGTCATGTGTATGGATCCAAACCTGGGAAGGACGTGTGGGCAAGAAACAACCAGTTCATCCTTTTGGGATATGTGACAGTGCCTTTGTTTAGCAGAATTTCAGCTTCTGTTTGCGGAATACAGATTGCAAAAACCCCCAAACTCTTCTTGCACATACAGTAAAAAATATGTACATCTTTGACCATTTTTTTTCCCTAAGGAAAAGTTAAAAAAATATTTTAAAGTCCAACAAATGTATATAGAACTAGAACCCCATCTACTTAGATGTACCCTATCCACTAGAAAAGCAATGCCAAACAATGCAGAAAGCTTGTGTTTATCAACACTCTTTAATGATAAATGCACAATGAAACCACTTTTTACCTGGAAGAAATAATTAACCAGAAAGCAAACTAGGTTAAATGAGATTATTTAAAACAAAACCTCCTGAGCACTATGACTTGCAATTGAAGACTGGGAAGTGGAGGCTTGCAGTCAGGCAGGACAGGCAATGCCATGTCCCTGTGAGGGGATGAGCGAGGCACAATGGACACACGATTTCCTGTGGCTTCAGGCACTGTTACAGAACCAACACTGGCACTCCAAAAGTCCTATAGAAGTTGTGGGGTGCATTACAGCACAGCATTTTGGGAACTGCTGCCTCTGCCAACCTGAAGTCTCATTCCAAATGTCGTTAAGTTTGACACTTAATAATGCTTTGTCTTAGTGGCACCAGGCTAAATATATTTTGTCACTGTTAGCAAAGATACCAGCACATAACTGGCAGTCAGCTGAACCACGGGTTTGGTTTTTGTGTTCTGGTTTACTACAGTTTTGCACCATTCAGAAAATATCCCTGGGACAGACAGTGCAGTGTCTCTGATCCCCTTGAATTTTTACTGTGAGGTGTGATTTGTTTCCAGTACCAAAGTAGGAGCTATAGCATTAATTGTACCAAATTTCACCTGACACCACACAGCTAAACTATAGGAGAAAGGCAGGTCAGATTCTGCAATGACCAGTTTATGAACACAGACAACTGGCTTTTCTTTGCAATAAGAACCACATGAGCAGCAAACAGAGTTGCATTTGCCCCCGCACAGAGAGCAGCATTTGCCCCCTTCAACAAACCAGTGTTGGAGCTAAAGGCTGTTCTTTACAGGGGAGGGGATCTGGTGCAGGAGTCTGGCAGGGCACTGGAGTCTGGCCACCTGCACAGGAGACCTGGCATCACAGCAAATGAAGGCTGAACTCCCTCCTGCTGCTTCCTATGAGGAGGAGGAGTGGTTCATCCTGCTTTATCTGCCTCTGTTGCTGCTGTTACTGGTAAGACTTGTTATTTCAGGCTGTGGTCAGAGCTGCAGATGGGCCAGCTATTTACAGCTGTCACAAAGATAGCTTTTGTCCTCTGTCAGTTCTGCTTACAGCAAGTATGGTTCCACTTTGCTGTTCTCTGCCAAAGGTTTCCTATCTTTTCAGCAAGTAAACCTCAGTTGGGTCCCACACATCAAGTACAGGGCCACCAACCCTTCCTGCTCCTCTGGGACAGTCTTTGGGGTACACAGGTGGTTTCCAAAGAGTCTCATGTTCCTCCGGAGAGGAGAGAGTGAGGACTAACTTACAAGAGGACTTTGCAAGGAGGGGACATAACAGAGGAGGTCAAGTGAGCGCTAAGGATCAGGGAGTTCCTCATCCGCTGCCTCCCCAGCATGGTAAAGGACCAGTTTGAGCTGTGCTCCTGGCTGTCACAGGCAGGGGAGAACTGCTTTTGGACCCTGCTTCGGCAGCAGCCACTGCTTTGCACCATCCTGCCCAGCGCTATCCTGAAGCGCTCACCAGCAAAGACATAGAGGAAGGGGTTGAGGCAGCTGTGGAGGAAGGCGATGGTCTGGCTGACCTGCAGCCCGATGTCCAGCCGATTGGCAGCCTGACAATTGTACACTGCCCCGGTGTAGGTGTCGATGGCTTTGACCAGCAAAACAATATTGTACGGGAACTGAGAGAGGAGGAAAGCCGTGATGATCATGGCGATGATCTTCACTGACTTCTGTTTTTGGGATCTTTTGGCTTGTAGGAGGGTCTTGATGATAAGAGCATAACAAATAACCATGACAAGGAGCGGGAAGAAGAATCCGATTGTGACTTTCAAGACCAGCACAGTAACTCTGAAGATCCTGCTGACATTTGGTGGGTACGTGATTTTGCAAACTATTATGTCACCCACCTGCATGGTTTGGCTGTATATGATTTCTGGGATGCACATGCCCAGCGCTGTCAGCCAGACGGCCAAGCACATGAGGTTGCTGCGCAGGAGCCACCTTCGCTTAGAAGTTTTAGCTTTCATTGCCTGGACAATAGTGATGTACCTGTCAAAGCTGATGCAGGTCAGAAGCAAGCTGCAGCCATAGAAGTTGATCTTATACAGACTGTTGACGACTTTACACATGAAGTCCTTGAAGATCCAGCCATCAGAAGCAGCCTTGGCCCAGAACGGGAGGGTGAAAAGGAGCAGCAGGTCTGCGATGGCCAGGTGCAGCAGGTACCGATCCATCATACTTCTCCTGAAGTGGTATTTGCAATAGACAAGCACAACCAAAGCATTTCCTACTGTGCCCACAGTGAAGATAAGCCAGAAAAACACCGGCAGGAAGGCTTGAGAGAACTGCCTGACCTGCCTCTTGTCGCACGTAAAGTCTGTGTTGTTCACTGGGTTTCCACACAGGAACAGCACTGCGCTGTCATTCCTGTAGTAATCCAGGCTAGTCTTGTCAGGGTGGGTGACCTGCAATACGACATCTGGTAAATTCGTTTTGAGAGGCTCAGTAAAGCATGCATTTGCCCCTCTCCACCAGATGCATTTGAAGATGCCTAACATATTCAGTTTAAATGGGAAAGTGCAAAGGCTGCCAGGGAAACAGTGCGTTTCAGACTGCTTGAAGTGTTCAGCACAGCAGAGACTTCTAAAAAAGACCCACTGAGTAACACACTCTTTACAAAAGAGTAGTTCACCACCTCCAGCCAACTTCAGTTATTAAAACAGCAGGTGGTGAAAGCATTTTCTCCGTCAGCTCATTCAAAACATGGTTGGATTGGCAGCTTCGAATAATACAAAACGCAAAATTCCCAACTTGGAAAGAGGTGGGGAAGAGGGCTTTGTTTTACTGCTACAGTGGAATGGCACCACTGGCTTGAAAGAGGCAGAAAACTGATGGAGGAAAAGAGGGGGGAGAGGAAAACAGTGATGAACAGTAACATAGCTGTATACTCACTATGCTTGCAGCTGCCATCTTCAGCCAGATTGTTGCTCAGTATTGAAGGAGGCTCCGTAGCCTGGAGAGGAAAGATCAGGGAAAACAACTGATTTGAAACAGCTCTGAAGTAGGACTGTGACTTTCTTCTTTCTTCCTCTTCTTCTTCTCCCTTTAATAAAAACCTCAACTCTATGAAACAAGTCTGGCCGGAAGATGAACAAACCACACAGAAATTGATGTTACTGATTTGAATTATTTAGCTATTTCCATTTTACAGATTTACACTTATCCTACTTTAGGTCTTCAACTTCTCTATGGCACTGTGCTGATTAAGTCCTTTGATGCACTACAGTCACTGCAATCTCGTTTTTAACAAGCTGTAGACTGCCCAGCATACACATGTAATAAGGAAGTAATCTGAAAGCACCATATCTTCAAAAAGATTCAGGAGAAAAAATGAAATATGTCTCTTAAATATCTAGCAACCAATAAGGAAAAGCATCTGCCTTTAAGGTAGTTTTCAATCTTAAATATTTGCATCCTCTGCAGCAAATGATTAACCTCTGCCTGCAACTTCTCTTTCTCATCTGTGACCCTGAGATTACCTCAGTTGGTTAGAACATAGTGCTAATAATGCCAGGGTTTGGGATTTGACTGCTGTATCGGCCTTTCATTTAGGAGCTGGACTCGATGATCCATGTGTGTCCCTTCCAACTCAGACCACTCTGTGGTTCTGAGTTTAGGCACAGCGCTCATTGCCGTTGGCTTGTGAAACCTATGCCCCAGTAAACAAGTAAATATTGGGTTTTTTATGCTG
This sequence comes from Manacus candei, assembly GCF_025592945.1. Taxonomy (NCBI): domain Eukaryota; kingdom Metazoa; phylum Chordata; class Aves; order Passeriformes; family Pipridae; genus Manacus; species Manacus candei. The sequence goes on along the minus strand of NW_026138074.1, from coordinate 2,427,630 downwards.
CAGATTGTTTTTCTGGTCAATCCACCATCACAAAAGGTAGCTGAGTCTCACAGGCTTGATGCAAAACACATGCACCCAAGTATTATTCAACATGGTCTGCACTAGCCTGTCTGTGATAGTGCCTGGGGATGAAGCCTGGGGCTACTGGGAACCCTCAAACAGCACAGACCTTCCCTCCAGAACCCTTCAAAAGCAGGTCATGTAACCAACCGAGAGGGTGCCTTGCAGAGCCAAACCTCTCGCCACAGCAGAAGCTGGACAGAGCCGAACCTTCTCCATGGAGAAATGGCCCATGTTCATGCTCTGGCTTCCCTCTGGCTGCTTGTTGCCTGTTGACTAAAAGCACCTGTGACTGTGGCTGGCACAGGCAGTCAGCGAGCTACTGATTTCTCCCCGTACCCATTTCTAACATGTTGTTGCAGCATCTGCTAAAGAGTGCAGAGCTGGGCACCCCCAGTGGGCTTTATAATGTCATTTTCTTTTAGCTGTCAGACCTACCCTAAATTGCAGTGACAAAGATGATTGTAACTGGGCCAGTTGAGTGGCAAAAAAAAAGATGATTGTAATTCTGTTTCCTTTCCACGGGGGTTGAATGTGGGAAAGACAGATATGAATAGTGGAGAAGGCAGGGGACTCCCTTATGAGACAGGCTTGAGAGAGTTGGGGTTGTTTGGCCTGGAGAAGAGAAGGTTGTGTGGAGACCTCACAGCAATGTTCCAGTATCTAAAGGGGGCCTACAGGGAAGCCAGAGGTGGACTCCTCATCAGGAACGGTAGTGACAAATTAAAAGAGGGTAAATTTAGGCTAGAAGAATTTTTTTACTGTTAGGGTGGTGAAATACTGGAAGAGGTTGCCCAGGGAGGTTGTGGATGCCCCAACCCTGGCAGTGTTCAAGGCCAGGTTGAAAAAGGTCATGAAACCTGGTCTAGTAGGAAGTCTCCCTGCCCATGGCAGGGGGAGATGGGACTAGGCAGTCATCAAGGTTCCTTCCAACCCTTAACATTCTATGGGTGTGACTCATTGGCACAATCGCTGGGGAGGGGTGGGAGGGGGGCAGCCTGGACTTGGTGCCCAGCAGCCACACCTCTGCATGTTTGCTCTTTAAACCTGTAATCAACCTTTGGGCTTTTTGTAGGCTGAGCTGGGTGTGTGCTCCTGGGACCCCAGGCTGATTAGACCTGTCACAGACTGTTTATTCTGTGGTTTGCAGGGTTTAGGTGGCTCAAACACAGATGGCAATCTTCTTCTTTTTTTTTTTTTTTCCCTTTTTTTCCTGGTAAACTCTTTCAATAGCAAAAGGACAACATCGCATACCATCGTTTTTCTGCTCATGTGCATCATCTAGCACAGGGCAAATCAGAGGCTGCTCCCAGGCTGTGTCCTGCTGCAAAATGCTTTCACTGGAGGAAAAAAATATGCTGGAACAAGAACTGGATCTCTCTGGGCAGCCTCCAGTGTACCCTGGGGAAGCTGCAACAGGAAGGAGGGTCTAGTCCTGCCCACTTCAGGCTGACCCACAGGCACAGCTTCCCATTGTTGCACACCAAGGCTGCAAGCAAGGAGGAGCCAGGGTAGCAGGAACTGCATCATGCCTCACAAAAACTGGTGCTTTGCAAGCAACAGCAAAATGGAGCAAAACAAAAGTACACCACTTTCAAGAGGAAAGGCCAGGCTATTCCTGCTGCAGAAAGTGGAGAGACCCAGGACGGGACTGCAGGTAGCCATGTAAAGTTCCTGCTGGTGACAACCATCCAGAAGAGTGACAGGAAAGATTTTGAAGAAGAAGGCAGTGAGAAGTGGTTAATAAATATATGAATTTACACATCTTATGTCTTCTTTCTGGTAAGCTGACATGCAAATTATTCTGATTTAAGTTCCTGTTTCTGCAGGAAGTCCAAGCATCACAGTATTTTGCTTTAGTGATACTACCATTCAGCTATGACTGATGCTCGTTTGACTCACACTTCAAGGAAACTTCCAAATTGCAGTTCAGGCTCAGTTCCAGTTAAGGAGAAAACAATGATTCTGGCTAGGTTTTGGTTTGGGCTCCACTGTTACTTGGCATTATGCTCCAGTGTCAACAGTGTGGCATCTCCTTCCAAAGGGAAGGAGCCCCAGCTGCTCCACGCTCCACCACTAAGGTGTCTGCATATGCTTAATACTTAGTTGTCATCCTGAAACTCTTCCTGAAACAGGTGTAGGTTTGTATGTGATGATACCTCCATATGACACTTGGCCTCTCTCACAGCCTGGGCCCTCCAGTAGAAAAACAGAAGTGAGGGAGTAGTCTCAGATAAACTCCAGGGTACCTGCTAAGGAAAGCACAGGTGTGAAAGCACAGACATAGTCTCTGGACTCTGGCACAAGTTACTCTGGGCTGGCAAATGGCTGCCTGACAGGGGATCCATGGTAATTATTCCTAATTCAGGCTTGTTTGGCCCTTGGTGTAATGCAAGCTGATTCAGCATTGGGAGAGCTACATTAACTTCAGTAGGGTAAAGGCATGCCCATGGGTAAAGCCTCTGATGCAAAGGATCTTCACATTCTTTGGTGTCTCCTTCATGAATCTGAGCCCTTGTGCTCAGGATTTAAGTGACTTTAATCAGACTTAATTTAATTCTCCCTAGAGGCAAAGTAATAAATTTATCTTATCCCACCACTTCACACAGCCCATTTCGCTGTATTAAAAGTCCCTGGGGCAGATAAATGTCCAGACCAGAGCACAGGGAGCTACTCATCTTGTTCATTACTTTTCTGTCAAATGCCATTTGTTAAATGTGAGTGTTGCTGACAGCAACAGCTTTTTTGCCCCCAAGGGTGGGAACAGAAGCAGAATGGTGTGAACGTTTGTCCATTTGCCAAATTTCTGCGAAACTTGCTCCTTATCTTCGCTCAGTGCCATCCACAGTTAGTTCCTTTCAAACAAAAACTGTGTGATTGGCAGGGTTGTGAGCCTTCAGGTAAGGATTAACAGACAAACAAATACAGCAGATGTCATTGCGGGAGTCTACTATAGGCCACCCAGCCAGGATGATGACACCAACAAATTAGTCTTTAAGCAACCAAGAAGTGCCTGTAGATCAACACAGCTGATACAAACAGGTCCAGAAGATTCCTAAAACACCTGTACTTATTGGTACAGGTACTATGGGAACTGACTAGGAAAGGTGCCTTCCTTGATTTGTTACTTGTTAACAGACAGGGTCTCGTGGATGAAGTGGTGATTTGGGACCATCTTGGCCACAGTGACCATGAAACAATCAAGTTTAAAATCTCCACTGTCAGGAAGAAAAGTGACAGCAAAACTTCAACTCTGGATATGTAGTGAGCAGAATTCAAGCTGCTCAGGGAACTAATTAGTGAGGTCCCCTTTTGAAGGTGCTAGGGTCCATCAGTGATGGTCAGTTTTCAAGTGCCATCTCTGAAGAGCACCGGAGTGGGCAATTCCAAAATTCTGGAAGTCAAGCAGCCGAAGTAGAAGGCTGGTTTGGCTGAGCCGGGATCTTCTTCTGGAGCTAAGGCGAAAAAGGGAAAGTGTATGACCAGTGGAAGCAAGGCCAGGGGACATGGGAGGACTTCAGAGATGCTGGAGTAGTGGACAGCCAAACTGCCAATCATGTGGCCACTGCTTTGCTGGGAAGCTAAGCAGAGGTGGCCCCAACTCCTACCAGGATAGGAGAGTGCCAGGGAGGACTGCCTTCTTGCTTCTGCCTTTTGCTTCTGCCCCTTTCCATTTTGTTTTTTTCTTTTCCATTCCTTCCCTTCTTCCCCTCCCTGGCCCTGGATTTTGTCATCCTCCTTCCAAAGCATCCTCACCCGCGAGGTGGAAATCAGTCACATGGATGGAAGTGAGAGTACGGCCATCTCCCCATCCTCTTTTTGTCCCTTTGGCATCCATGCCACTGTCGCTGTCCTGTAGACTGGGAGATCGCTCTTGCATTTCCTTGGCACGGGTGTGCGAGGCATTTCTGCCCAGCCAAGGTGATGGGGGCGGGTGTTCTGTCATCCCCTCTGGGGAGCTGGGACAAGTTCCGGGGCCTGGAGCCTGTGTGGTGCTGCAGGCAATCGCCTGCCCACGGGAGATAAAGGCCAGAACCAGCCTTCTGTCCGGGCACCTTTTCTGTGGGAGTAATCTTTGGAGATGTATTCAACATTGGAGGTTGTATCTTTATTTCGGTGCCGGGCTCCTGAAAGAGGATGACAGAGCTTTTACATGGGAAGGAAAGCACCTAGCCCCAGTGTGAATGATGGGCTGCCCAGGAGAGGTAAAGGCCAGAAAGACCTTTCTGTCTTGGAAACTTTTGTGTGGGAGCAATCCTTGGACTTATACAATATTGGAGGTTATATCCAAAAAGTCTGCTGTGAGCTCCTGAAAGAGCATGACTGCTTTAGCACGGAACGGAGAGCACCTAGCCCCAAGGGCAGACGATGGTCTGCACAGGAGAAGTCTCCTGGGAAGTGGTGGGAGGCAAGGGCAGGAGGAGCCAGGGCGCTGAGGGCGGTGCCGTGGGTGCCGCTGGGGCGGGAGGAAGGATACCCGTTTCCCGGCGGAGCCGTCAGCTGACGCCGCCGTTTCCTGGCCGTGCCCGCCATGCTGCGGCTGCTGCTCCCGCTGGCCGCCCTGGCCGCGCTCCTCCGGGCGGCGGTGAGTCCCTCCTCGCCTCTCCCTCCTCCAAGCGCACCCGGGGCCCTGGGGGGCGGCTCCGAGGGGCGCAGGGGGCCGGCGTGACCGAGGGCTGGCAGGGGCCTCCTCCCGCCGCTGGAGGAAGGCGCTCCGCCCTCGGTCCGTTTTTAATTAAAGCATGAGCGATTTGGGGCTCATGGGCGGCGAGCAGGGCGCGGGTGCCGGGATTGTGCTGCGCCGAGGGGGAGGTCCCGCGGCAGGGACAAGGAAGGGTCCGTGCCCTTCTCCCGAGCAGGCCGTGTGGGGCTGGGGAAGGGCTGGCGGTGGCGCCCTCCGGGGGGGGATGGCCGGGGTCGTGTCCGGCCCGGAATGGCGGTGCCAGCTGTCCTCCGGCCGGCGCCGGGGCTCCCTGCGCTCCCGGGAGTCGTGGAGTGCAGGGCCTCGCCGAGCAGCCAAGGGCGGTGCGGGAACCGGTGCCGATCCCAAGGGAAAACTCGCTCGTCCTGTGGTGTGTGAGAGGAGGGAAAGGAGTTTTTCCTGTTCTGCATCGACTCTGTAGTAGGCACTTTGTCGCAGACCACTGCCTAAGGACAAATCCTTGGTCTTGACAGTCTTGTGGTTCATGCCTTGAGTTTGAGGCAGTGTGTCTCTATTACCTTGGTAGATGGTGCAGTTGAATTGTGCACAGGTGGTTAAAGTTGTATGAAAAGCAGCACAGCCTCAAGTGAGACCTCTGTGGAATGGGTGACAGTAAATGTGGGGGAAGTTATGGCTGAGCCTTCCAAAATTCTGAAGGTTGGTGGGTAAGAGGAATGGAGAACCAATACTCACCAAATTTGGTGGTATTAGCACTCCTGGGGGATTTAATAGATTAGTTTAAAACAGATTAAATACTGTAAAAATATATAGTGAATTTCAAGAATTTGCTGCCATGTGAGGTTGTAGAAGCAGACAGTGTTTATTGGATTAAAAAAATTGGATTTGCCAAATTTAAATATATCAGGTTCATAAACAACATCCAGAAATGACTAGGCAAGGATTTGCTTTCGAACATCCCTAGTGTAGCAGCTTTATCAGCTGGAGGAGTATGAGGGAGCAGACCACAGACAGTGGCCAGGGTCATGTAATTTCTTTAAACAGCATTTCTTGTTGCTGTTGTCCAGACAGAATATTGCCTGGTGTCTAGAGGACCTATGGACTTGGATCACTAGATTAGCAGGGCATTTTTTATGCTCTTATCCTTCCTAGCTTTGTTTGTGTAAAATAGCAGTTTTTTAATATGAGAGCTTGAGGAACTGAGGGTGGCAGACACGGTTTTTCTTATCAGCCCACATTTCCCTGACACAAGCAATGAGGGAAGGGATCCTTTTAAAACTTGCTCTAGTCTTCGAAATAGAGCAAGGTCCTGTTATCACAGAGCTGCTAATGTTCTTTTAAATTAGGTTGGGAAGGTATATCCTACAAATAAGCAACCTGGCAAACTGCGGTTTTGAGACTTCTGGACTCAGGCTCACTGCTGAGCCCTCCAAGGCTGCTTTTGTGTCCTAGTTCTGAGATATTTTTGGCTGTAATGATTGCTTTTTCTCTAGTTAAAGTGTGGACTGAGAGACAGGAAGTGTGTTGAAAATAAGCATATGGCACTGCATGACTGTTATGTCAGACATGATCTCTATTGTATATTATAAAAGACCATCCAAACTTTTTTCATCTACAATCAAAATGAAACAGTAGGTTTGTTTTAAATAGAAATATGCGTTAGTAGAAACACTGTGACTGAGCAAAATACAGAGCAAACCAGGGAATTCTGGTGCAATTCAAACATAATTGATCCTTGTTTGTTTTCAGTCTGTGAGCAGATATGTGGTAGACTCTGCTCCCTTCTAAAGGAGCAGAGTATGTGACGTTTTGATCCCTTTTCAACTAATCCCTGTTAGAATAGGATATGCTGAAATAGGCATTGAAACTTGGAAACTGTGCATGTAGTGGAAGTGGTCTGGAAGCGAGTAGCAAAACACAATGTGAGTTTCACTGATCCTACTGATTTTCAGGGCTTTGGAGAAGTCTGATTCACAACTGCAGGCAAGGATATCTGCTGATACATCATCTGCAGTTTCTGGGACCACAGTTGCATCTGGTAGCTGTTCCAGTGGGGATTTCACTGCTGCTGTAGCATGTGTTAGTAGAACCTCTTGCATTCAGTAAGAATGAGGTAGGGTGATGCCTGCTTTTCAGATGGAGCCAACTGCTTGGGAAGAAGAACAGAAAACACATGTTAAATTAATATCAGAAACAACTTAGTCCCAGAACATGTATGAAATTTCCAAATACTATAATGATTGTTTCCAGCACTCATTGCATCCCTGTTGCGATTTATTGCCATCTGCTATAAGGAAGTCTTAATGAGAAAAGAGCATATTAAAAAAAAAAAAAAGGGTGGGGGAGGAATCATAGAGGGCTGCAGGCAGGGAGCTTGGAAGGGGACTGCCAGAATCCAGTCTTTTCTGTTGTCTGATTTATTCCACATCAGGACATCTCCTCTGTGTCTTTATAACAGTGATTCTGCATGACCCAGCATCTTGGGTAGTACGTAGAGTAACAATCCTTTATTGCAGTCTGGGAAAAAGGGAATGTGTGTAATATTTTAAAACGGCTGATACTGGTTCCTGGTTGCAGGCTTTGTTGACCCAAGGCACCCCTTCATAACCACATTATTGCCTACCGGAGACTTCTGCAGAACAGAAGGGAACAGTCAGGAAGCAAAGATGATCTCCTTCAAGCAACTGCCCCTTGAAGCAAAGGCTGCAGTGGCTGCAGGAATGGTTTTCTTCTCTATGATGCTGTCGCGGAGTTATCTGGCAGAAAAACTCGATCTCAGGATGCGGCACTGGGTTCTAAGGCTGCAGATGGCACTATTTACCAATACACTCATGCTGATGGGATCTCTTCATGTTTGGAAAAGCACAGTCACCATGTTCACCAGGTCTTCAGCTGCCAGCTCCCTCTGTTTCATGCTGTGGAAAATAGCTGTGTTCATGTTTCTAGCTTTGGCTCATTCAAGCTTCTTTACATTGCTATGTCTTGTTGCAGAAGAGCCCTATTTCTTTTCTTTAGCTGCCTACACCTGCCTTGGGGCCTATATCATTCTCATCTTCTTCCTCTTCACTCTAGGCTCTGTAGAGCAGGCTTACAAGTTCTTGGTGGGGAGAGGCACTAAGGCAGGCACTGGCAACAAGAACAGAACAGCAATGAAACCAGTTTTGGCAGTCGTGCTGACTCTTGTGCTGACTGTTGTCGGGCTGTTAAATGCTTCCCAGCCTCCTGCTGTGAATTCAGTGGAGATTCCAGTTCACAAGCTGCCCTCAACCATGACTAACCTGAAAGTGGTGTTGCTTTCAGATATCCATCTGGGGCCTACTGTTGGGAAGACCAAGCTTGCCATGATAGTGAGAATGGTTAAGGCTTTAAAACCAGATATCACGGTGATCGTTGGGGACCTGACTGACGCTGAGGCAGAGATCATACGACCTGCTGTTGAGCCTCTTGGAGAACTTGATTCCCCTTTGGGGACGTACTTTGTCACAGGAAACCATGAGTACTACACATTAGATGTTAGCAACTGGTTTGAGCTGTTAAAATCTCTTAACATTCAGCCGCTGCACAATGAGAATGTGAAGATTGTTTCGCCAAAGAGCACTGATGACTGGTTCTGCCTGGCTGGCGTGGATGATATTGAAGCAGATGCATTACGCTACTCGGGACATGGCATGGATTTGAAAAAAGCTCTCAGAGGTTGTAGCAGTGAGCATGCAATAGTGCTTTTAGCTCATCAGCCAGTTGCTGCAAAGTGGGCCCTTCAGGAGAGACCAGACATAAATTTAATTCTCTCTGGCCATACTCACGGAGGGCAGATTTTCCCTCTAAATGCTGGAGCTTATCTTCTGAATCCATTCTTTGTTGGCTTGTACAAAGTTGGGCAGAACACCTTTGTCTATGTCAGCCCAGGGACGATGTACTTTGGAATACCCATGAGGTTGGGCAGCAGAGCTGAAATAACGGAGATAATCCTACGTTCTGCTTGAGTTTTCCATTTGACAGACTTCTACTGTTCTTTTTTTGGTCAGTATATTGGCTCTTCTGCTGTGAAAGCAAATCCTTTTTCAGGGAAGCCAGAGAAGATGTACTGGGCTGAACTTCAGCGGGTTCTATTAAGTTTAAGCAGAAAACACTAAACTGTATCTTGGGCCTATGAAAGAAATTTGGGGCATGTTAAAATACTGAAGAAGTTAGTTCTTTGAGTTCACTATCATTGAGATTCTGCATTGAAAGGTAATGCTGATGTCATGCAGATAATGTGTGTCCTGTGCATGCTTAGTAATATCTGTTTCCTGCACCTACTTGATTTTCCAATGTTTGCTATCTATCAGGCAGCTGCCTTATCCAGTCTCAGGCAGGCAAAGTTCTGATCTCTTGCAGTGAAATCACTCATGCATGTTTTGCAGAAGGGACTGCAGAGTGCCCACTGAGTATGCAAAATCTAGAAGTCTTATGCTAGAAACGTTAGGGGAAGGGAATAGTTGAGGATTTTTTTTTTTAATTGAGGCTGGAATCTGTATCCTTCTAGCTGTCTGCAACATGCATGAGGGCTTCCAGTCTGTGCTTACTAGTACAGTAAGTTGCCAGCCATCAGTTCCTGAAATCCAATATTTTCCAGTTAAAAAGTTGGTGAGACTGATATCAAAGGATGAAAGTAGCAGTCATTCTCAGGCATTTCCCCAGAATAGCTGAGCATCTAGTAATTACTTACTGAAAATAGCTCTAATAAAAGCAAATGAGAAAGAAATTTCAAAATTAATTTCTGTTGCTGCCTAAGCATGCAGTACCTCCTGATGTAGAGCACAAAATCCGAAGCTGAAATACTAAGTGTCTTTTCATTCTATGTTTTTTTTTCTTTCTACCTGATTTCTGCTCTGTCATTTTTCTCTTGCAAGAGTAAGGAGATGCCATTTGAAAACAATGCAAATAGGTTAATGCTTGAACTTTGTTTAAAGGCTTTAATATCTCAAGTAAATTGTGCCCTTTTTCAAGGAGACTAAGCTCTGCAGTGGGTGACTTTCCTTAAGAGCATTTGCATATCATTGTCCTGGGTGTCTGTAGCCACAGGGCTTCCCTTGCTCTGCCTTTCTGCCCACCAGCACCTGGGTTCCTCTCAGGCAGACCCATGTAGCATGGGGCAGAAGAGAGCAGTTTTTACGTGGGAGACTGAGGATGGCAAGACCAGAACTGAGGTGTTCAGTCTTTTCCTGTGTGAACCTGAAGCACACGACCATACACACTTCTGTTTTGTTCTTCAGCTTCCATTCTCGTTTTGAAGGAGGTGTATTTGAAAAGTGCTATAAGCTTTGTAAAGTTGAGTTTTTCTCTGAGTTAATAAATTTTGAAGTTTCGCTTCATCCGCTTCCTTCAACCCTCCCCCAGGCAGAGTTTCTAACTGCTAGGCTGGTTTTATATCCTGTTCCTATGTACAAACATCTTACCTTTTTACTCAGGAATATTGAGAAATACTGTAAATGTGTCATGAAGGTCAGTGGAATTGTTGGAGAAGTCAGTGCTCTTTTAGTCTGAAAACTGAACACCTGACCACTCAGGCTCTCTACTGGCCAGACTAGATAATTTCTGTTTCCTGACACCTATAATTTTGTGAACTTTTTTTTTATGCTCATGAGATGATACCTGCTTAAGTATCCTGAAGTTTGCATGTATATTTAACGCTGCCCACTGTCTGTGTGGGCAGTGAGTGCCACCACTTTGCAGTCGGTGGCATAGTGTCAAATGGTCTTCGGCAGTGAGAATTTTGATAGCCTGTAACCCTCCGTTTACTTACCGACATGCCTTCAGTTAAAAGCTTTTCACTTGTTGCACTGAGTGCTTTACCATGTAAAGAAGACTAATTGTTAAGCAAGTTTCCTTAACAGGAGGCATTTGTTGGACTGATTTTAGATGGTGTCAGTTTCTCAGTGAGTTGCTAGTATTACTTTTATTTTTTTTTCCTTGCCCTTTTTATTCTTCTCTTCATTCTGTCCAAGTGTGTGCAAAAACCTAGCTGAAGAGGTCTTTCCATTCCAGGATTTCTTAATTACTTTTTATGTGCCTCACTTGGAAGATTGTAATATGTCCTTTCAGAAGCCAATATGCATCCTTTTAGGAGTGGTCATATTGTCATTTCATAACTTTATTGAGTTCTCCCACTGTAATTTAGTTCTTGTTCAATTTGTTTTCTGTAAGTCTCTCCCTCTGAAAGCTTGTTTGCTTGATGATTACTTATTACTTAACATGTTTTCTTTCTGTGCCAAAACATTTCAAAACCTTTTCTTATTTTGCTTCTTAAATATGAATGGAAAGTATCTTAGATCAACTTTCTTCTTGATAAAAGGAATTAGCTGTTTCTAAAACCTAATAGAGTAATATCTAACTGTCCTTCAAGGTTCTTCCTATACATTTTCCTATTTGACTTGAATGTCCACAATGTAGACCCATGTTCAGTATTCCAGATGAAGAAAAATTGCTGTGCTGCTTATTTTGTAATTTTTTTGATTTTTTTTTTTTTAAATTTTGTGTGTGTGCGTGAAATGTATTTGATCTGGAGAACGTAGCTAAATGAATATGTATTTCTTTCCATAAAAGGCCAGTTCACTGAGGGATGGGAGGGCAGTTAATTACTGTCAGAATTAATAGCAGAATGGATTAGTATCATCACTTTGTGAAAGTTATATTTATTATATAATTACTCTAGAATGGATTAAAAATATGTAAAATGTGATATAACAAATGCTTTAAATGTTGGGATTTAATAAAATTTTATTCTTATATCAAGAAATATGCCTCTAATGACCTCTTATTTTGTACCAGTATATATTGAGCAGTTCATGCTGAATAGTTTTAACACACTCGTATTTACTAACAAAAAGCTACCAACAATAAACCTGACTAGTTTTGGAAAATCTTGCACCCACACTGCTAAGCAAGACATGGGGAAAAGTGGGAAAGGTAAGGCCACTATTAAATTTTCCTGAAGCATATTAGGAGAAAACGGTGCAGGCTGAAGAGATGAGAATGTGATGCAGAGAAAAGGACTGCTGCAAGGAAAGAGAAGGGTTATTAAGAGAATTCTTTGGAAGGAACAGAAGTGGTTTGTGGTTCTCAATTTTGGTACTTATGCTTTGGGGTAGAGGAAGGGCTGTTTTGTGTTTGAATGGTCTAGATAGGAGAGGCCAGAAACCTTCACAGGTGGAGAGGTTTGTTGAGGATTTGTATCCACATCTGCTTGCTTTCCAAATAAGAAAAAAACCCTGCTTTGTAAATTTGGAGAATGAGAGATTCTAGCCACTGTCAAATAAATTTTTTTGTTGAAGTTATGTAATTTTTTTTATATCAGGAGACATATACATTATAAAATGACAAAATAGTGTTAAGATTGCAAAATAAATTCTTCCTTCGTTTAAGAAAGGACAAATTCTTTAGTTCATCCCTTTTTAGTGTGAGTATGCTCTGAGCAAGTAAGATGCAACATTGCCTCTAAGGGTCTGAATTTTCAGCTGGCACTGATGTGATTTGCTATGAATGAGCTGGCATCCCAAACAGTGCTGTTAGGGTGTGTCTGTTGAATCTACTCGCCAGATGAGCAGACCCCCTACCCCATCTAGGGAGATAGAGTGGGAATGAATTCCCTGCATATTCACAACCATGAGTATGCAATATTGACAGAGCCAGACATAAATTCATGATGAGAGCTCTCGTTTTCATTGCAAGCCCTGGGTCATGAATTAACAATAAAATACTGTTGAGTAATTGATCATGAGTGGAAGTCTGTTTGCAATGGGTGATGAATGAGGTAAATCGGAAGTACTCTGGAATCTTCCTCCCTCTCTTCACCCCTGTAATAACACTGTGTCAGGAAGCATATGTGTTGGGAAGGTGACTTACAGCTTTAGAAGCATGACTTCTAAATGGTAACTGGTTCAATGATGACCACTTTCATAATTAATACCTTCTTTTAATTGTTTTATTGCTTTAAGGCAGCCTTGGTTCTCTGCCAGAGGTGTCTGTCCCTGGGGGCGTGTAAACAGTTGTTTCAACATTCATCATCTCAACAGTTATCTGCCACAAATGGAACAAGTGTCTTTTCCATAGGCCTCTTGATGTGGTCTAAAGTCTAAATGAGAGGACTAAAATTCTCTTACAGAGGGAAGCCACAGCAATTTTGACTCTCCTTATTTCCAGGGATAGTGGCCTTTTAATGTGTAATGTGCTTTTATCCCTAATGATGCCTTTGTTTTTTCCTCTTATAGCATTGCAGAACTGCATTGCTGCACCTGGGTTCTGAGTTCCATTTAGTCATGATCATTTGGAACACTCAGCTCTGCATTGGTGCTGTGATTTGTCACAGGGCCCTACAGTAAAAAACATTTGAAGAATGTGAAACATCTGCTTGGTGTTTGTAGGGGAGAACGGTTTTGTTCAGGGGTACACACAGTACAATTTCATCCTAGTGCAGGAATCAAGATGCAGGTTTTAACTGAAAGATCTGCAAAAAGCCACATATATTGGAATTGAACAGAAAGTAAGCAGCTGATCTTAGCATCCTTTGCAGTGATAGTTTACTTGAGGCCTAACAGCCTGGAGTTACTACAGAATACTAATTTCCTATGGAGAATCCCAGCCTTTGAGTTACAATTGTTCCATAGCAGTTGGTTTGTATTTCTGAGCTCTGTAAGGTCCTGATTTTGTAGAAGTCTGGCATGCCCATGCCTTTTTTGAGTCAAGATTTATTTCAACTTTCACGGAACTCTCTGTTAAGTAATCTTAAGAATGGGTCCGTGTTTATGGAATGAGAGCATGAAAAGCTTCTGCTGTGCCACACTTGGCAATCCCTTGCATTTCTGGTGTCCCTGCCAGCTCATTGTTGTATCTTCCCATATCTGTTGTTATATGTTGACCACACTTGCACTTGTTCACTATTGGCAGAATGTTTTGAATTGCTATGTGCATTTAGGACATTTTCCGCAACTTTTTTTAGGTTTTCTGCAAAAAATTGCCTCTGTTGCAGCTGCAACACAATGTAGTCTTCCTCATTGAAATTTGTAGTCTTGAAATGTTTGTAGAGAGTTATCTCACTCAGTTGCTCAATTTAATGACAGTCTAGGCATAGGCATGTTTGCTGAGTAATTTCATCCTCAGTTTTTCAGGAGGGTGTGTTTTTATTTTGAACTATATCTACTAGTTTGTACTCTTGTTCTTTTGTCCTGTGACACACTGCACTGGTTCCTGTTTGCTTTTGTGTTGTGCTGAGGCTCAAGTGGGCTATAGGTAGCTAGTCATTCACCATCTGTTATTTTAGGACCATTGTATCTTCTGTTATGGGCAACCCACAGGTGTTGTATAGACTGTTCTCTGTGTCTTTCAAGGCAGGAAAAAATTACATCGTGTGTTTGTTTGTTTTGTACGCAGAATGTACCCCAGAGGAGTTTTGGGATTGATTATGATTCCAACTGCTTTGTCAAAGATGGGGAGCCTTTCCGTTACATCTCTGGCAGCATTCACTACTCACGGGTGCCCCGGTATTACTGGAAAGACCGCTTGTTGAAGATGAAGATGGCAGGGCTTGATGCCATTCAAACGTGAGTAGCTGATGACTTTCCAAGAGATTTGTAGTCCTGGGAGCTGTATGAGAAGTAGTTAAGTGGAATGTTGCCATTTTTAGTTGGTTTGTTATTTTTTAAGTAATAGGTGAGAAAGCTCTGGAGAAGTGAAGGGTGGTACAGGATGACCCCTGTGAGTGTAAACTGGGGCAATTGGGCAGGTTATAACTAACAGGCAACACCTATTTCACAACCCAGGGTGCAAATGTGACCTGAAATAAATTGTTGGACTGTGAACTTTGGCAGCTATGAAACAGTTGTATGTGCTCTGCCTTTGCCAAGGACGTTGTATTCTGTGGTCAAAAGGCAGATCAGGCGAGAGGACACAATAGCCTATTTAAAGCTCTTTCACCAGGAGCATTTAAATTTAGAAAAATGGTTGGGAACTAGGTGTTCTTGTTTAAAAAAAAAAAAATTTAAAAGCTTTCATTTTTGTGTGAATACCAAACCCTTAGTCCCTCTTTCTTGTCTTTCCTACTTATTGCAACAGGTGAGGCACCGATAAAAAAAAAAAAAGAAGCTTAGTCTTATTTTTGCCAAAGCTTTCTTGACAAGGGGAGCAGTGGAAAAGTGTAAGGCACAGTCTTTTCAAGCAAGGGTTTTAATTCCCAAACATGTTTGTTTTTCTTTCTTAAATCATTGCAAGGCTTAGAGCTTCTCTTTGAAGCTGCCTGCTTTTGTGCTATGGACTGCCAGACAGTGTTGGTTCTTTAGGCCTGTAGGCCAGGGCACTTTGCTCTGGGGGAGTGTTGCACCACCTCTCCTTCCCTACCCTTGAAATCGGTATTTTTGTTAGACCTGCAAGTTGCCTTGTACACTTGGGGGTGTGATTAGTCAGGGTTAGTATGTAAAGAAAATACAGCAGTGAAAGAAAAGAAGTTGTGTTTTTCCAAATTTAGGATTCTCTATTATTTTTGTGTGTGATCTTCTCTGTGTTGAGATGATGCAGTGATTGGTGAGTGGGTTTTGGGTGGTTTTTGTTGTCTTCCATTAAAGCAAGCAAGCTCTGTCTTCACTCATGTTATGTAAGGGAATGAGATTAAGTAACACACTTGCTCAGGACAGGGTTTCTGGAATTGCCCATGTAATTATTTTTTGCTGCAATAAGAGTAATCTAAAGTGGACCTGAAAATGAATACCTTTTGTTGTTTGGCTTGAAGGTCAGCCTGGGTCCAGAGAGTGGCTCTGTGACTCCTGCGATCCATAGTGTCTCATACTTCCCTTATGTCTCTGATTAATTTTCCTCCTCCTCCCAACACCCATTTTCAGCTTTTAAAAACAGTCCCTTCCTTTTTTTTGTTTAAAATTGCCTGTTCCTGTCTCTGCTGTGTCACAGGCCTTTTGAGATAGAAATATTGTCTTTCCCGTTCACCCTATCACTGTTGTTTAATGGCAAAATTGCTGCAGGGCTGGTTTGTTTTCTTCCCTGTTGCTTTCCCCCTCCTCCTTTATAATCTCCCACTAAACCCATAGTTTTTTTCTTATTCCTTTTCCTTTTTTTTTCCTTGTTGAAATCTCTGCTTTACTGTTTTGCATTAGCATCCTTCTGCTGTGCAGGAAGGAGCGGAGATTGTCTTGTTCTGCTGGTGCCAACTGTTGGTCTTGGGAGGGCTGAGTTGTGTCTGCTTTGGCACAGAAGGTGCTGTGCAGCTGGCAAGGGGTTATGGGACCTGTGGGCTTAGGTGTTGCTGGATGACAAATGACAGATAACAGTTTTATTACAACCTCCATTTCTCTCTGTAAGAGCACATTGAGATTCTTGAACTTTCTCCCCTGTTATTGCTTTACCTTTGGATTTTTTTCTGCTGTGGTGAAAGATAAAGTCCTAAATGTGTATCTTAGAAGCAGAAATGACCCCAGTGCCTTGTGTTTTCTACAGGAATGAAATCCATGCATTTTTCTATTTGATACCAATCTCTCTCTCTTTCTCTCTTGATGCTAAAAAAACACCTCACCCACCAAAAACCCCTTTTGTTTTTCTTAGAAGTTTGCCAATAATCAAGCCTTACTGTTCTTTATTATTTGAGATAAAGCAATAAATGTTCATTATCCCAAACAAATCTGCTGTGATTTTGTGGTTTTGTTAAAAAATGAAAATCAATGTACATGATTATTTAGTTGTGCTTTTGTTTTCTCTTCTTCTACATACTCTTTCCTGTATAAGTGATGCTGTTAGCAAGGGATTGTGAAGTCATTCTGGACTAGACTTCCTGGTAGAATGTGGTAGTTGGACTCCCAATCTTGAGGCCACCTCTGAAGATTGTGATTTTGCAGCTTGGGGTTTTTCCCATGAGATAGGAAACAGTCTTGCTATAATTTAAAATATGGGAGCCTTCCTTGTTCTTATCAAGGCGTTCCCAGTAAGGCTTACCACTTCAAGGAACACAGAATCCTTTTGTTATAGGATTGTTCTTGTAAATACCTTGTGGTCGAAGCCAGCCAGACCTGTTCTCCTTCCTATTCTCTGCAGCTTCTTTTCCAAAAGACTCACTATGCCTTGATGCATCTGTGATAAACAAAGTCTCGAGTTTCTATAAGTTTCGAATAATAGTTTATTATATGGTAAAAGCAAGCAGCCGGCTGGGTGACAGAAATGGGACCAGTTTCCCAAATCTGCACACCCCTACTACAGGATACATTTAGTATTTATCTTAGCTACTTCATGCATATTAATTATATCATATACATATACATTCTACAGGTTTTTGCTAAGTTTTTAATATATGGGTTTTCTTACAGCTGAAGCTAAAAGGGTTATCTCTACAACCAGTCATAATTCATGTATTCTTGGATGAACAGGCGCCTAAAGATTTAGTTCTACTATATTTTATTCTTAGGATAGTAAGGAGGTTTTAGGCCTCTTGACCTTGTAAGGGTCTGTTTTATTTCTTTATGGGGGTGTAATTAAATTTTACAATCCGTTTGTTTTATTTTGATGTAATCACCCATTTGTTTCACGAATCACAATTATTTATATATCACACATCTTTCGGCTCCTGACTGAGTCAGCAGCTCATCCTGGACTCTGGAATAGGTGAAGGCAGTACATATATATAACTGCCTGCACCTGGTAGCATCTTAAGCAATAACAGAACATGAGAAAAGGGGTGATAGAAAGCTTGATCTTACATTAAAGCTTAAAATATCAAGGCATACACCTTCTAAATAGCAGGTTGAAATTTAATGTTGTGGTTGGTGTGACATCCCAGAAAATGATGGAAAAGGACACTGAGGAGCTCTACTTCCCACCTCAGCAGGCAGCACACAAAAGTGTCTGGTCACACGAGGGTAATTCTGTGTTACACTGAACAGTAACTGTACGTGTGTGCTGTCAAAGACATCTGGAAAGGTCTGAAAGTTAGGGGTTTGGTTGGTTTTTTGGGGGTTTTTTTGCATGGAGGAGGTAAGCAATTAACCACTAGATGGAGGTAAATATATACAGGATTTACAGATCGGTTTTGAAGCTTCCTGGAAGAATCCACAGTTACCTTTGTGGGCTCATAGAAGGTTAAAGTATGTTGAGCATTTTCTTTGTTGGCTCCATTTGTTGACTAATGAGTGGAAAACTGTAAACCTGTAGAAACTCCTTCTAAGAAAGAGCTGCTGTTTGTCTCTTAAAATTACTTAAACACAAATGACTGTTTTTAAATACTCATATATGTGTAATTTAACTAGCTATAATATGTATAGGTATAATATGCTGCTCATTTCTGAAAGTAGTACAAGTTACTTAATTTTACATTATTAAAAAAACCCACCCTGATATTACAGAGAGAATTATTTTGTACATTAAGGTAGTTAAAGTATGGGGTTTTGCCTGTTGAGAGCTCTGTAATAGGAGAGGAAAACTGTGACTTCTGAAAAGGAGAAGACTATAGGATAAAGCTTAGAAATTGTGTGTAAACGGAAAGTAAATGCTATTACTCAAATACAGAAGAAATACCACCTTTCAGGTTTGAAAAAGGGATGTGGCTTTCCTATATAAATTCATTATTCTGTAGGTAAAGCAATACAGCATTAACCACTGACTGTAAATTTGTACAATGGCATATAAGAATTATACTCATTAATGATAACAATTTCAAAGTAAAATGATTTGAGGCCATTGCTAACTGTAGAAAATATTGGGAATTAAAGTGTCTTAATAACAATTTTTAGACCAGTGTTTATAATACGTTTATATCATGATTCATTCTGTAAAAAAACACTTCACCTACATTTTTTTCTGAATTTTCTTCCCTCCTTCTCCACTAGAATCTGCTTTTTTTCCAGCCTTGTGGTGAAGCATGGGACATAAATGAAAACTGTTTCTGGAAGAATTTTTCTATCTTCTTCCATCTTGGAAGAAGAGCTGGAGAAACCCTCCAGTCCTCACTTGAGATGCTATTAAACGTATTTAAACCTTGAGACTTGTTTCTAGAACAAGTTCATAAAACTCTCCAATGAGTATATTTTCATAACTAACCGATGACAAGGTGTGGTTAAATTGCAGCTAGAATGCTTTTCTCATATTAACCTCTAATTTACTTACCAGTGATAAATAGCTGGTTTGGTAGACTAAAAAGAAAATAGTATAAGTGGTTGCTGTCTCTCTGTAGTCGTATTTTAGGCAGTGAGAAACTGTTATGAAGTTAATACCTAGTCATCTTTATTGAGCTCAAACAGGTGCAGCGCTCTTATAGAAGCATTTTTCAGTGAAAGAATTCCTACATCTACCTCCCTGATGTACAGGAACAGACAAAACTTTGCCTCTTACTGCAGTGTCATGTTGGTGATTCATAGTCAGATGGTACTTCTCAGTGGAACTTGCAGACCCTTTTCCTATTAATACCACTTCCGTATGTCTTCTTTCTCATTTTGTATTTTTTTACTTTTTCAATGCAAGAGAGACTTGAAAAGGGATAACTCTTAATCCCCTGTTGATTTTAGACTACGTTGCTCATTAGTTAAAAGCACTTAGAATCCTCGTCGTGTTCACTCATCACTTTGCAAGTGCTCCCCATTTGCAATCATGCAGATGTCAATAAAAGCTTTGGATATAGTTAGACCTACCAAAGAGACTTGGGATACTCCTCCAAATAACCCATTGCACTCCCAGCATATTGTGGGTTGTTGTTTTGTTGTTAATTTTTTTTCTATGTTGTTATCCCAGTTTTGCTCTTCTTTTTTTTTCTTGCTCACTTATAGGGATGTGGTACAGCAAAGTACCAAAAGCTTTGTTAAGTCAAGAGACATGAATTTTTTTCTTTTAATCCTTTAGGCAAATTTTCCAAAGAACAAATAGATTTAGGTTTATTTGTCCGTGACAAATCCTTAGTCACATATATATGTAAGTTAAAAGAATTCTGCATTCCTAAGCAATAGTTTTGAAAACAACAGAGCTGTTATAGCTTATAGCAAGTTATAATTATACTGCAGTGGTAGCCTGGATGATGGTATGTGGAACACGGAAAGTAAGTACAGTACAATACTCTGGTATTGTCTTTTTTAGGTAGGTTGGGCATTGGTTTGTCTTAAATAGTTTCCTACTTTATCCACTTTGACCTTAAATGTCAGCAATCAGCTTGCTCCTCTGCTTGAAAATTAGACAAAGTGCACAAAACTACATTAACATCGCATGTATTTTCACGTGATTCACGTATTCATTAAATGCACATTTAGTTTGTTTTACAAGCGAGTTATTCGTGTGCTTCAGAAACAATTAGAGCATGTTGACAAAGAAATAAAATATATCACATAGAGGGGAAAATCTGCATTATGATGCCTGAGTGCACTGCTTTGACTCCATCCTGGCATATGACTTTTAAGCTTCATCATCTCAAACAGAAGCTTAATACTGTACTCTTTCAAATTTTGGCATTTGAAAGGGTATGATATTAACTGAGGTTGAAAGATTATAATTTTTTGTATTTGATGTTCATGTGCTTGTTTGTGTGTGTATGGCCATTTCAGTAGTGTACTTATTTGAGGGTTCCTATTTTTCCTATTGAAAGCACTGTTTTATGCACTTTGTTTCCCTCTTGGGTAGTTTTTAGAAAATTAACTATGAAACATATAAACAAATACAGACAGTAAGACAGTGAGAGGATCTTTGCTTGACTGAACACAGTTTTGACTTTAGAAATTTTTCTCAGATTTATTCTTTCTAGAACAGTGGCAACAATTCTCCTAAAAGAAGAATTTGCAAAACAAACCCATGTGCAAAACAGTAAATGCATGGAGAATGAGTTTTCCCATTCCCTTGAATCCTTGCTCAGGCTGTATTCATCCCTGGTTTTAATGTCTGTCTGTGCTGTGATAGCCACTTAGTACTATGCCAAGCCAAAACACTCATGGCTGTCAAGAGGTTGTCCAGCAGGGACCTTAAGCTACAACACCATGCATAGTAGTTGGTAGCTTACATGTTTCTTTGTTGTCTTGCAACCAAGTGGTTTTTTTTTTATTTGTGTGAGATGTTCAGTGCCGAGGTTGCGGTTTCTTAAGTCCTGGAAGTAGGAGAGAGGTGTTCTTTCAAATGGTGATCTGCTTGTTTGGCACCTTTATTACTTAGTTGAAATGAAGTTTTACTTTGTCCAGGCTCTTGGGCACCTTAACATACTCCAACTTGACCGTTCTTCCCACTGTTGTTTTCCAGAACTTGCTTTGCTCCTGGTCAATGAAAACTTTCAGGACCAAGATGCAGTATTGTTTGAGACTTAGATGTTTTTTAGGTTCTTTGTAGTGGCAGCAGCATGGACCTGTCAGCCTAGTTGGTGTTTCTTGTGCAATCTAGGTGTTTCGTTCACGAAGGGTCATGTGCTGTTTTGCTTCCTGACCTCCTCCTTTGTGAGTGGTTTACAGTATTCATCTCCTCATCAACCTCCCCCCACAATATAGCTGGCACCTGACTTGCTAACTTCAAAGCTATTAACTACTTAAATTTTGCAGCAGACATCATAGTTTCAAAACAGCACTACCAAAACATGTTCTTGCGTTGATATGGATTCCTGGAGACATACTGCAAAGTACTAAACCTAGTTTCAGTATTAATTTCAATGTCTTCTGCCATATGAAGTAGCTCACAGAAGGAAGGTTGTCTTGTCTTTTACTGACCTTAAGGACCAGTTCAGCATTACAGATCTCTGGGGTGGGTAGTGCAAATTGTTGTTACTCTGAATTCTGGTTAGTCTCAGTTTCCTAATGGAAGGTGACTTTCTCTCTTAATAGGTATGTCCCATGGAACTACCATGAAACCCAGAGGGGCGTATATGATTTTTTTGGTGGCAAAGATCTGGAGTATTTCCTGCAGCTTGCTAATGAAATTGGATTGCTTGTTATCCTGAGAGCTGGACCTTACATCTGTGCAGAATGGGACATGGTATACAGCCTTTTGTGACAGTTAGCTCATTTCTAGGGTAAATCTAATGCAAGTATTTCTGTCTTAAAGTAGACAAACATACTTGATGTATCCCTTGGACAAGAGTCTTGCTTTAGTATAATTAAATCTATGCATCCTAAGTGACTTCTTACAATACAAGCTTCCTCAGTATTTGTTTTTTCATTAGGAATTACTACTTTATTGTAGAAAATCAGTCTTCATGTCTCACTGTATATTTTGATAAAAGACTAAATTCTTCTTAGATTTCCTAAAAATGTTTACTGAAGTGTTTCCCTTTCTTTTCACAGGGAGGTCTTCCTGCATGGTTGTTGGAGAAGAAATCTATTGTTCTCAGGTCTTCTGATGCAGGTAGAGACATGAAAAAGGTTATAAAAAATACACTTTGGCAGCAAGGCGACTTGCTGTTTGAGGCCACTAGTAGATAATTCATATTTCAGCTTAAGTTTTTTTGTGAGTAAAATTTTTCAGTGCTTTTACTCAGACGTGTGCATTCAAGAGGTATATAGAATGAACAAAGTAGGGTAGAAAGTATCCGAGGTATTGACAAGTGGGTGCCAAGAGGGAAATCATTGTCACCAAAGACAGTAGCTTCAGCTTTGAGATCCTTGGTTTTGTCATGGCCAATTGGCCACTCATCATGGAGATTCCTTCTGGCTGGTCACTGTCCACGTAATTCCAGAACTAGTTAGAGCATTCTCAGGTGCTGCCTGGTCATGGACCAGTTACAGAGGGATGAAATGAGACAAGAGGTTAATGTGTTTATTGGAGTGTGTGTTGGGCAACAAATATATAGATGTCAGTTTTGCTCATTGCAGGTTAAATTATCTATTTTAAAAATAGTACACCTAGCAATGTTTGAATTCTTTTCCTGTTGAAACATGTTAGGACAACCTGTGTGAGACATGATGAAATCCCTTTGGTGATTTTCCAAGTTCATCAGTATTTAAGTGTTTTATTTTTTAGTAAACGGTACTGGATGCTGACATTTATGAACAAGTATAAGAACACATCTATTCAAGTATAAGAGCAATCTGTTCATCAAATGCCGTTCATAGTTTGTATAATTAGAACTATGGTAAAAACTATCCCTGTGTAAACAAAAATAAATAAAACAAAAATAAACCCCCAGAAATTTAGGTGAAATGTTTATGCTTTGTGTATCACAGATTACCTGGCAGCAGTAGAGAAATGGATGAGTGTCCTTTTGCCAAAGATGAGGCCTTACCTCTATCAAAACGGAGGTCCAGTCATCATGGTGCAGGTAACCTTCTGGAAATCAGATGACTCCTAGCAGCATGAATGCCTATACCACTCTTTCAGACACTCCATGGGTCTTGGGTGGTGGTGTCACAGATGCTCCTTAGCAGTTTCAGGTAGCTGAAAGTTTCTGCTGAAATACCTTATCCTAAAGAGCTGAATGCACTGTTTCCAGAATTCAGAGAGAGCTCATCTGCTCTGTTGAAGTTGTTTCCCACAACCATAGAAAGCAATAGAGGGAACTTGTGTAGCTTTTTAGATCTGATATTCATGCCAATTCTCACATAAAGCCAAAATACATTACAAACACCTGAAACAATTTGACAGGGAAAACCTGCAGATAGAAGAAAAAGCAGTATGGAGTAAGCCTAAACCACATGACAAAAACTGCCTGAAAACTTAGGCTTTTTAGTTCTTAGCACCTAACTTAAGTTGTAAATGTTTCCAGATGCAATCTTGTACGTTTGTGGCGAGTAGCTTCTCTCTTAAACTCCTTCTAGATGCGCAGGGGTGATTGTTCTATATTCTTAGAATTTGACCATAATGAAAGCGTTATTTCAATTTTTTTCGAACTCTGTGGTTGACACAGGATGGGATAAGAAGAGGCCCTGCTTGTAATATGCCCAAGATCATTTAGCTGAACAATGTGTTTTGTCTGTTGAGCAGAAGCACTGGGAAAAATTATTCTTTGGCAGAAATAAGATGCTTATAACAGGATTTTCAGAAATAACCTTCAGGTCCGTGTGGTGTTGGAGATCTGGAGCTTAAAAGTCCATCTCCTTGAGAAAGGAGCAAGATGTGTACCTTTCAACAGCAGCATTGTCCTTCTGCCCCAAGTCATTCTGAGTCCATTGCAGGGCTTTACAGTTCATGAACCCTTTGTAGATGTGCAGTTTTGTTGCAGTTTTGGTCATATCACAACCTGTTCTATGGCTTTATTGTTCTCCTTGGGAAGGTGGTTGTAGATCTCAAATTTTAATAGAGATTGTGTTGTGATCACTGTAGCCAAGTAGCAAGGGTAGATACTTCTGGTGGGGGTTGATTTTGTAGGAAAATGGCTTAGCTCTACTCAGTGATTGCTCCACTGTGAGATACAAGTGAGGGGAATCAGTGCCTAGAAGTCTTGTCTTCTCTTACTCCTCAGATCTGGAGTTAAAATGACATTTTCAACATTGCTGTCAAAGGGTTTGGGCTTTCTGGTTTTGGTATTGGATGCAGACTGAAACTGGCTATGGCTTTACTGACTTGCTTTTACTCTACAGGTAGAGAATGAGTATGGAAGCTACTTCGCTTGCGACTATAACTATCTGCGTTTCCTTCTGAAACTCTTTCGCCTGCATCTTGGTGATGAGGTGGTGCTTTTCACAACTGATGGTGCAAGCCAGTTTCACTTGAAATGTGGAGCTCTTCAGGGTCTCTATGCAACAGTGGACTTTGCCCCAGGTTAGAGACTGCTGTTTGATACCAAAAATTCTGTTTTGTGTGTGGTTGTGGCGGAACAAACTGACTTGACTGCTTGACAAACCTGACCGCTTTGTTTAAATGGGGTAATAGGCATTTCTGTGTATTTGGTGTACTCTTAAACTTACGAGAATCACCCATGAGCACCCAGTTAAAGAGTCTTGCATCTTGAAATCATGAATTAACAATTTACACTGCTCATAGTAAGTGTCTCCTAAAAATAAGCAGTAATAGTTGTTGTTGGTTCCATGTATTTTTTTAATATTTCTTTTTGGTCTTTGAGTTTTTTAATGTCCTCGTCTGTCCTAGAATCCAGCTGTCAAAGTACATTTCTTTTTAAGCCAGTGATTATTAGAAAAAAAGTACTGCTGAAGATCATAATTAAAAATGTGCACACTGCCACAATTTGGTGTGATATCGGTCTGAAGAATGGCTTAGCAGCAGTAGTGGGATCAGAAAGTACCCCTTTAATAGGAAAGTTAAGGATTTAAATGTTCATTTACTGCATGGACTTGGCAAAATTAGGCTTAAGGCAAAAATAGGCTTAAGGAACAAGAAACAAACTCCATGATAGATATTTTCTTTTTTTTTTTAATATGTGGCCTGTTCTGTACATTATTCTCTCTACAGCCAAACGTGTGCTTAGCGGGATCTGTTTTCTTACAAATTGAATGAAATTGTGAACTCCTTCATGTGTATCATTTATGAGATGGTGAGATACTCATGGAAGTGGTTGTTTCCATTCACTATGGTTTGAGCCACTAGGAGTGATCAGAAGTGAAAAGCCTCTTTAGAGACTGCCTGGCTTCTGTTCTTCCCCATAGTCTTGGTAATGTAACCCCAGACCTAGACTTTCCAATGATCAAGTAGCAATTCTGACGCATCTCAGACTTTTTCATGCCAGAATGTCATTGCTGAGAAAAGCTGGGTTTTCAAAAGATGTATCTCAAAAGCAAAGGCCTATACATATGCATGCATACATGTATGTATATACTTTAAAAAAGTTCTGCAAATGAAACACTGGAATCAAAAGTATTGATTTGTGTGTTTGCTGGAGTAACTTCTCATGATTTTTGCTAGGTTGAAAGGGAGATAAGACACCTATCTCAGTAAAATGAATGACCCAGAAAGTCACAGATGTAGCAACTCAATTTTATTTCTTTCTGTTTATAGGTGGCAACGTCACAGCAGCATTCTTAGCTCAAAGGAGCAGTGAACCTAAGGGCCCTTTGGTATGTCTTTTCACTTAAATTTCTTGTATACTTTCTAATCTTGAAGTTGTTAATAAGAGTTAATAAGAGTTGACAGCAGTGCATTGAATAGTTTTAGAGACATGTTGGCAAAGACGTAATTTCCAAGTCAGTCAGAAAAAGTGAATAGAGGAGCTTCTGTGGGTGTTTGTCAAACCCACATTAACTGCTGTTCGGCGAATACTATTTTAGTCTCAAAATGTATTAATTTTGTGTCAGTAGTTTTCCTTGCTAAGGCAAATGTTTACAAAGCAGCGGAAACGATAAGTATGATTAGATGAGTTAGTGAGATATGTGTGTAGGTGGAAGCTAAAAGCAAAATTAAAACAGCAGGTTAGAAGTTGTTTCCTGTTTTCAGCTACCCTAGAGGTTTTAGACAAGCCATAATGGGATGTAAGATCACTTTTGACAAAGGGAAAAGGCCCACTGGGGGTACAAGATTATCTCTGTGCTATGAAATTGTTTGTAATATTGATTTGTCATTACATCTGGTCTATGTATGCTATTATGCACAGAATATGTTGGATTCATCGTTATTTGAATGCCAAGCATCTGAAACATTCATGTTGACCAGTTCCCAGGAAATCCATGTTCATTGATACTTAAGCATTTGTTTTCAAAGTGTCCCTATAAAATTATTGAAACGATCCTTTAATTTCTTTGACTCAGTAGTCTGAAAGTTTGACCAGTCTGCTGAAAAGGACTGATTTAGTATATATTTTACTGTATTTGTAGTAGTTTAAAAATGGCTCAGATGAGTCAAGGTGGCTTTTTTCCCTTCCCTCTCACACTTAGTAACCTTAAATCACATTGCATTCTGTTCTTGTTCCCTCTTCATGTTTTCCCTTCCTCTTTTGCCCTTCCTCCTTTCAGGTTAATTCTGAGTTTTATACTGGATGGTTGGATCACTGGGGGCACCGTCATTCTGTTGTGCCCGCACAAACTATAGCTAAAACACTTAATGAAATCCTGGCACGTGGTGCTAACGTTAACCTGTAAGTGTGTGTTCGGTAGAGGTTAATTTTGGGGGGATTTTTTTTCCCAGTTCAGCAAAACCTGATTTAAGTGGATGGCTTTTTTTTTTTTTTTCCTTTTTAGGTACATGTTTATAGGTGGGACTAATTTTGCCTATTGGAACGGTAAGAAATTATTTAGAAGATACTAATGATGTAGGAGAACTGTTTATGAATTAGGTAGTAATGTATTCTGTGAAAGAATAAGCTGTGCCTACTTTCACAGGAGAAAAGATTACTGCACTAGCTATTTTCTGTCTATTGTCCGCATATTGTACTAAACCCACATAGTATTTGTCTTTGCCAAGGCTACTTCTACCTCACTCAGTGCTATGAAACAGTGTTTCTCTTCAGAGTATTTCTGAAGACTCTGTAACAGAGCAGTGGGAGCTCACAAGGACCTTGTCCTCTGTCAGGAACAGTTTCTCTGTGTCAAATCCCACATATCAAGGCCTGCACTGAATCTGAAAATGTAGCTGAGTCTGACTGTGATTGGAAAGAATTCTCAAAGTTGATGCCTTTGGAAAAAAAACAACTCTTCCACTGCTTCTATGGCTTCTTTTTTTTCCTCTTGCCTTAGGTGCTAATATGCCCTATATGTCACAGCCCACTAGTTATGACTACGATGCTCCACTGAGCGAAGCGGGAGACCTGACAGAAAAATATTTTGCCTTGAGAGAAGTCATTGGTATGGTGAGTGCCCCCAGGACATTTTTAGAATGGTTCTTTGAAACATGCCTGGTGTACTGCAAACTCTCTTGTTCTTGCAGTGGTATAAGTCACTTCTGAATTTGCTGTTTTCTGCAAGTGGTGGAAATGAAGTAGAACAAGACAATGAGTCCAACCTAACTGCTTGTTGTTAGAAAAGGGAAAAGATCTTGCACTTCTCTGGCTATCCCTTCTGTCCTGATGGATCCCTCCTTTCTTTTAGAGGAGAGGATACAGATGTAGCTCTGACACCAAATCATTGAGCTGTCCTTTCTTAATGTATTTGCTTTCTTTCAGCTAAAGGTCCGTAAGCTGAATCCGCTCCCTCAGTCAGCTGAGAGCCAGTGCTACCACAAGGGGGGCAGAGAGAGCCAGGAAGGATTTGGCTGGGAGTAGAGATAGGGGAGGAGTGCATAGAGCTTTTTCCTTGCAGCATCAATCAGCCATTCAGTCAGTTTAGGCTCATGACTCAGTATCAGCCTGATGTGTGCTACAGCTTAGTATTTTGGCTGCCTGTATCCCAAGCTTCATGCTGTGGTTTTGGGCCTCTGTGAGAAGAAGCATGCTTATCCAGCTTGGTTTTGTGATTTCACAAACTGTAGCTAGTGGGTGGGACCAGCTTTGCATTGCTGTAAAAATGCAGTGTCTCTACAAACTGGAGACTGAACTGAAACACGGAACCTGTGTCCAGATTTTGAATAGCTTTGCATTGGAGGCTGTTTAGATGAGGCTTAAAAACAGATTCCACATGAATTCCAAGGCTGAGGCTTGTACTCGTCCTGTTGCATGCCAGCAACATTCCTATTCACTAGAAGACATTTTTATGCTGGGAGTAGATCTCCCAAAATAGTACTACCCTTTCTCTAGTGTTGAGCATACCTGTATCTCTGTAAATGTGGAAGGCCTGCTGTGGATTGTTTCCTTCAGTTTCTCAATTTTCCCCAAGCTTGACGGGTTAAATTGATGGGATAATTTTGATGGCCTTTCCAAGGGGAACCTCCTATCTTGATACAGCCCTTTTCACCAGAGACATCTCCAAACTTCCTGATTTACAGTTGATTTCTTCAAGACAAGGTTCCTGTCTGAGATGTAAGTAGTATGCTAGTGCAGTGAGAGAGCCTTGATAAGATCTGAAATGTTCAGTATAACCTCAGGTGTGTTGGGTCATTTTTTGGTTTGGTTTGTTAGTTTCTTACTTTCCATATCCATAGGTTCTCATGAAGTTTTTCTGTCTCTGCTGGGGGTTCTAAACCTGTAACAGTCTATCTACTTAGTTGCAGTTTCAGGTGAATCTGATGAAAAAAATTAAAGTTGCCTGTAACTGATGACTGAGTTCAACATGTTAGCTGTGCTACAAGGCTAACATTATAATCTTCCTTTACAGTTTCCTTTGGTTAAAAATGTAATGAAGAAGAGTTTCAGTTTACAGCTTCTTTCAGTTGCTTACAGCATTCTCTAAGTTTTACTCCTTGAACTGAAATTTCCTTCTTCTCTTGGGTGAATACAGTTTTTGTTTTCTTAAAGTCTGGATATCTTGATTATTTCCAAATACAGAGAAGAAGGAATGAACTTGTTACCGGAAATATAAATCAGGCTTTCATCCATCCATAACTGACACTTGACAGGACAGCATTGAGAATTACACTGCTGTGATCTGTTAAAAAAAAAAAAAAAAGGCCAATTAAAAAGACTCCTTGTCTTGGTGCCAAGGCAAGCTTTTGAGCCTGAGTTTTATGCTGGTTGTGTAACTTATTTCACTTATACCATGTGTAAACCTAGAAAATCATGCCTTGTCCTAAAACTTCCAAACTGAAATCAAAGTAAAATCTCTTTAGAAAAAAATCCCTTTCAGCCTCTCACCAAATTAATTTTTAAAACAAAATCTGCCAAACTGAACACTCAGAATGTGCAGATGTACAACCTTCACAAGGGCAGTCATTTGTGATATGTATTAAAACGTAGGCTTAGACTGCTTGCTTACATGGGTATCTTGTCTGCAGAAGGTTTTTCTCTCTAATGTGCAGACAGGACAATGTTTAGTAAATGAAAGAACAGGTGAGAAGAGTGGACATTACATAAGACAAGTAATGGCAGGAAAGGGAGAAGAGGATGATTGCAAGGAGAAAAGGTTGTGGGCTCACAAAAGAGAAGGCTAGGTTATGGGACAGAAAGCCTGGTCTGGTCTGCCTTTCCTCAGAGTAGTGGATGCCCTTCATCCCTTCTCTCTGCTGATGTCAGGTGGTTATTCCTAGAAATATAAGGCAAGAAGTATACAGAAGTAGATCCATGGTCAGTGTTTCCTTGTCATGTTTCCCTGTGATTAATTGGACAGTTGTCTAGACCAGGACTAGAGGAAGGTAAAGATGGGACCTCAGAGGTTTGTGGAACTCTGGTCTCAAAGCTGTGCTTCTCGAAGACCCCAGCCTAGGAAGTAATGGATTAGCAGGAAAGGCACAAGAGTCTAAAAATTCCCATATGGAGGTGCTGCTAAGGAAGGGTCAGGTGGAAATACTATTTTACAGACTTTTTGAAATGTTCACTCAAGCCCCTATGGACTGGGGAGATGACTGCAGAAGAGTTGTAGAAGTAACTCAGGCTGAAGCCACAGGAGGGCTCCAAGGGCACTGTGATCTTTGGCAGCTCAGTTTATTTGTTATGCCTTTTACCGTTACCTCGAGTTGAATAGTTATTAAAAAATTTTTACCATATGTGATCAAATCAGATTTTTTCTTTAAAAAAAGTTCCTCCATTTTAAGACTAGATGCATCTGTAACATTTAGTGAGATCATTTACTTTTAGCCAAAGTTCTGTTTACAAAGTTTGTAAGTTGTAAAGTATAAAGTGAGAATTCAGTTAAAGTGTGTTTGTATTTAAGTTTTGAGTGTGTTCTTTTTTACTTCTTCTCTTTCCAGTATAAGCAGTTACCAGAAGGTCTTATCCCTCCAACAACACCCAAATTTGCATACGGGAAGGTTCGCTTGCAGAAGGTAAAGTAACATCTGTAATATATATCTTTTGTAATGCTCTGTGTTTGCTTTTTACAAAAAACTGCTTATAAGGGTGTTATGTCAAGCTCTAGATATACTACGAAATAAAGAGGAAAACCTTGAAAGCAAACTTTCAGGAAGGAGGGAACAGAACTTCAAAGTTAAGAATCATGCCCATGTTTGAAAATGAGAAAATACGTCTTATCTGGACATAAAAAGGTGATTTTTACAATATTCAGTATGTACCTGAAGATTTACTTAACTGAAATTAATATACTATTAACACAATAGAATCACAGTTATCGAAGATAACTCATGTATGAGTAATGTAGCTGGGGGAATGTTACCATAAGAGCTATGAGCAAAGATTGTTTCTGTAGCTGGTGATGCCTCTGAAGTAGAGGCAGCAGGTAGGATATATGTATCTTTTAAGTACTTGTATATGTTTAAATTTTGAATATGGAATATTTTTGATAAATTTTGGAGTCTTATGAAGTTTCTTACAAGATTTGTGCAAATCTGTAGCTGACGAGAGAAATTGGTTTCTTGCTGAGGGAGAAGCACACAGAACCTAGCATGCTGAACCCAACCTTGCTGTATCCTGTACAACAGTGGTGTAGCTGGTCAGCTTGCAGGTATCTGGAGTTTGTCCATAGCCCCGTTGTTTTAGGACCAAGGACAATTTTTTGTGACATATGGTTGAGAAGTAGGTTCCTGCAGTGAGTGAAGAGGGTGGTTTAAAGGGAAGAAGAGAGAGCAGGTATGAACTTGGCTATATTCCTTCTGCTGGGCACAGACGAATTTTGAGGTGGAGGATTACTGCAGTTGGTGTGCTGGATACAGTAACTCCTAATGCTCTGATGTTATACTTTGTAATTCAGTTTGGCAGCCATTTTTCCAGTTAGCGATATATCTGATCTGTTATGTACTGCAACTGAAGCATTGCAAAACTTGGTAGTGATAAGGCTTTGCAGGCATTTTCAAGTCATTCTGCTCAAGTGGTGGGCAGAAATACTTAAATGCAAGAAGTGGTTTACCAGTGATGTTGAAATAGATCTATATTATGTTCAGCAATGACTGGCAGTTGTGACTAATTATATGCTCTTATCAGTACATCCACCACTGTGGCTGCTGTTTAGGATTGCCTGCACTTAGGAGCCCAGCTGTCAGATTTTGGCTCTGATCTTCTCATGGATCATGGCTCTCAGATAAGGCTGTCCAGTTTCACTAGAATGATGAACTTTCTCTTTCATGCCTTAAATGAATGCTGCTGGGTCCCTGATCCAGACACCCATCTTACAAAGGAGTCAGATGACCAAACTTGCTCAAATATCACAGCTTTGACCTGGCCATCACATGGGGAGCCCTGTTCCTTCACCTTCTATGCTTCCTGCTTTATTGAGAGGAAGTGTTTTACTCTCCACAGAGCAGTTTTAGGAATCCAGATCACACGTGTAAACTGCCAGGCCTGAGGTTCCTGTCATGCCTGTACATATACTGCCATCTGCACTGAAAGCCTCCAGAACTGTTTTCTGTGAAAAAAGCAGCTTTTTGCTCTCTGACCCATTGCTTAACTTCAGCAACCGTTTGCTCTGCTTGGCTACCCCACAGCACAGGATGAGTCTCAAATCACAGAGGGTTTGTACCATCCCAGCCAAAGCCTTCCTCCCAACTCCATTCTAGCCCCTGCTGGGACTAGGTCCAATGCACCTTGCTGTATGGAGAAGTGAATGTATTTGGGTGAATATCAGAGAGGGAATATTTTAAATAATAGGACACGGCTTTGGTAATAGTAAACTTCCCAGCTATATCATTTGCAGTGACACTGCTAAAACAGGTACTGTGTGAAGCTTCACTGTGCAGCTGAGGTCCAGCAGTCCGACCGTCTGCTATCCAGAGCAGTGAATCTACTGCAGGGAACCAACTCCCTTGTCACTTTCTCAAAAAGGAAAAGGGAAAGGAGACTCCAGAGTATTTTCAGGAGTCATATGTTATACATAACAGAGGTACATGTAACCAGAGCGGGCTGTTCTCTATTGATTCTTTTCCCCACAAGATATTCTGTGACAATTCAGTCTTTACGTACCAACTCCCCTCATCAGGCAGTTGTTCATTTGAGCTCGTTTGAGCTATTAAATTATTTTGAAGAATCCTTCTGGGTGGGAAAAATATAATTTATTAAAAGATACTGGAGACACTGATGTTATATAAGACCAGAAGACAGGAAAGCAGGTGATAAGGAAAAAGTCTTGTTGCATAGATGCAAAAGAGAAGCGCTGAAGATGATGAATGAGGGCAAGCAAAGGCAAAACAGCAGCTGGAGCTATTTTGTTTCTTTTTTCTTTCATGCTTGGTCTTACACTTCAGTTTTGAATACTTTGCTCTAAAGTATTACTATTTTTTATTAGTAGTCGTTTGTTGCTTTTCAGGTTGTTTTTAAAAACTCCTGACAATATTTGTGATTTTTAAATTTACTGTTAGGTTTCTGTTGTGATGCTGATTGTCCACTAAGTAGCAGTCAACAGGAACTTACAGCAAGACCAGATCTTGAGGGGTTTTTTTGTACGCACAACTGAAGACTGAAAAGCTGAACAAAAGTAATACATTGATGTTTCAAAGAAACGAGCTTCTACCTGCCCAGTCCCTGAGTGAATCATATGTGGTTGAACCATATTAATAGAATAGAAGCCCCCTTGGTAGCAGGAACTTAAAGTCAAACAGCCACATGTACAAGCTGCTGATACTCAGTTCAGCAAGGCACAGAGCAGCACTCATTGCCAGTTAGTAGCTCGTTAAGTGACAGTGTGTGTCTTAATGCTGCTTACATTCATTTCTAATTTCGCTGTCCACCTGGGCTAAGACTATTAATGCTCATAGGTTTGTTGTTTAGTTCTATAAATTAACTCTGCCAGTGTCTGTGCATCTCTTGCTTTACAGCTGTTGTAGAAGACCTGGTAGTTCAATCTCTACTGTAGCCTACCAAGTCCTGCATATTGCTGTAACATTACTGACTCCCTTGAAGGAGCACAAGATAAGCACATACACAGTATGGAATATTTGGGGAATTTTATTCTATGCAAGGTGACACTTATTTTAGGTACAATGTTTAAACTGAAAATGTAAGAGCAAACTACCTTCATGAAAATTTTGCAAGCCATTGTGTGACCATCAGGCTTGTTGCCTGAGTGAACATGCTTAGCTGTGGGCTAGTGAGAGTGACCCAACCTGCAGGTAGTGATGACCATTACCTTTTGTATACTTATGGCATCCTTCTGCTTTCTTATTCCTAGCTAGAGTTAAGATAAGCTCATTTTAAAAGTTGGTTTAGATCTGTGTCTACATGCTTGTTGTGGTTAAATCCTGGTAGGCAGCTGAGCACCACACAGCTGCTCACTCGCTCTCCTCCAGCAAGGTGGGGGAGAGAATCGGAAAGGTAGAGGTGTGAAAACATGTGGGTTGAGATAAAGATAGTTTAGTAGATAAAGCAAAAATTGCAGGCATAAGTGAAGTGAAAACTGCACACATAAGTAAGGTGAGATAAGTTCATTTACTACTACCTATCCACAGGGAAGTGTCCTGCCATCCCCAGGAAAACTGGGTTCCATCATAGAATCATTAAGGTTGGAAAAGACCTCAGAGATCCTCACGTCCAAGCGTTAACCCAGCACCACCCTGTTCACCACTAAACTGTGCTCCTGAGTGCCACATCACACACCTTTTGAATAGTTCATGTGTATTGGTTACTTGCCAAGATAAAAACACTGTCACTCCAAACATCTCCCCCTTCCTCCTTTTTCTCCCAGCTTCTATTGCCAAACATGACACCATATGGTACGGGATATCCCTTTAGTCACTGGGGGTCAGTTGTCCCAGCTGTGTCCCCTTCCTACCTCTTGTACGCCTGCAGCCTGCTCTTTGGTGGGGTGGAGAGAGAACCAGAAAAGCCCTTGACTCTGTGCAAGCTGGACTCAGCAGTGACAAAAACATCCTCGTGTTATCAGTGCTATCTCCAGCAAGAATCCAAAACACAGTCCCATATTAACTACTGTGAAGAAGTTTAACTGTATCCCAGCCAAAACCACTACTATACTGCAGAATTAATTATGCATACATAGATGATACATGCTGGCTTCTGTTACATCACTGCAAAATGCTGTATGTACATTTTAATATTTCAGCACTGGTTTTGTGCATG
The DNA here is from genome assembly GCF_025592945.1 of Manacus candei. Classification (NCBI taxonomy): domain Eukaryota; kingdom Metazoa; phylum Chordata; class Aves; order Passeriformes; family Pipridae; genus Manacus; species Manacus candei. The sequence continues at coordinate 2,393,062 of NW_026138074.1, read as the reverse complement.
CACACAAAAAGTTCAACAGTTCTGTTATTGAAGTAGCCTCAGAAGTTTGAATTGCTGTGAATGCTCTTGCAGTACAGTTTTACAAGACTGTAAAAACCTAAATTTTTTTGCTCAAGCATTTGAGAATGCTTGAGATCTGTGCTCAAATCTGTGTTTGAGAAGTATTTTGAATGTGAACTGAACACCACTGAACAGTGACGATAATTCTGGTGAAACAGATTGACATCTTGCAGCAAAAATTTGATTTTTTGAGCTTGTAAGACAGTAGGCATATTGTGGGCATTTTGACTAACCTCAAATTGATCGTGAACTTCGAGACAGAATTGTAGATTGGTAGAAAACTTTGTAATCGTGAAAGGAAATTGGGGATGGCAACAAAAGACAATTTAATTGTACACATCTAAGTCCTTGTTCAGCAAGGTATTTATGTATCTGACTGCTCTAAACCTTGCTCCCAGTCTTACTAAAATCAGTCCAGCTACTTACATGTGACAACTGAATGACAGCCTTGAAATTTCTAAAATAATCTAAGACTAAATAGGGTAAATTCATCTTGGATAGCTCTTGATGGAACCAAATTGTATCCCTACTTAGCTCAGAATGATTTCAGAGTAACTCAGTAGATATCAGTGGCACTTTCCCTACCTTGAGTCTAACTGAGCAAAATTTAGATAACGTAGTTGTTTTCTAATAATTGTCCGGAGCAGTTGTGTTTGTTTATAGAAATTTGGTGAGAAAGTCCTGGGTTAGTTCTTGTTAAATAATAAAGGGTCATTTTTATTTTTAGGAATGCATAGCAAATTTAGAACATCTACTCTTTTAAAACATTGCTCCACATGTAGCATGTTTCTTTCAGAGTTCATCAGTCGTCTGTACTGTATTGTATTATTAATGTGTCTGCAAGGATGATGTAAAGATTTATTAACTTTCTAGACAGATGCAGCGAGCTGGCTTGGTGGTATGCAAGCTGTTATATTTGGACTGAACTTACTGACCTTCGCATATCTGCCTTTTCTGTGTTGCAGGTGGGCACTGTGGTGGAGGTTCTTGATGGGCTGTCACCTTCTGGACCAGTGAAAAGCACTTACCCATTGACCTTTGTTCAGCTAAAGCAGGTAAGGATTCCTTCAGTAGGCACTCTGCAGTAGTTTTGTAAAGTTTATTTGAACAACCCTCCGTGGTATTACTCTTCTTATGTTATGTGTTAAACCTTATCGCAGCACAGAAGTAATAGTATTATACAGGTATCCAGGATTTTTGCATTGCAGGCTTTTCCATATTCTACAGTGCTCCTGTTTTGCACCTGAGGTTTTCTTCTTCCTGTGCTGTCCAGGCTTCCACCTTTATTTCTCTCCTCTCTGAAGTACTGACTTTCAGATTTTTAAGAGACTGTTGGGTTTCTTTTTAAATCATCTTCATAGCCCTCTGCTGGACCCTCTCCAGTAGTTCCGTGTTGTTCTTCAACTGGGGAGTCCAGAACTGGACACAACGTTCCAGATGCAGCCTCACCAGGGCTGAGTAGAGGTGCAGGATCACCTCCCTCAATCTGCTGGCATTGGTCTTCCTAATACACCCCAGGATACCATTGGCCTTTTTGGCCACAAGGGCACGCTGCTGGCTCAAGGACAGCTTGTTGTCCACCAGGGGCCCCAGGTCCTTCTCTGCAGAGCTGCTTCCCAGCAGGTCAGCCCACAACATGTACAGCTGCATGGGGTTATTCTTCCCCAGGTGCATGACTGTGCACTCACCTTTTTTGAACTTCATTAGTTTCCTCTCCACCCAACTCTCCAACCTGTCCAGATCTCAGTAATGGCTATGACATTTTTTTCTGTTCCTGATGAGGAACATAGTGAAAAATATTCCTAAATGTCCCTGATGTAAACCATGCAGTATTTAAAGATAATAGATAATTAGATAGATAAAGATAATAGATAATTAGATAATATTAGAGAATATTGATTTGATGAATATGTCACTTTATGGGCAGTGGGTGATGGTGAAGTCAGTTATGAAGGGATTTTCCAGCTATCTTTTCATTGATTTTAATGAAGAAATAATACTGCTGGTCATTAACTGCTTTGTTTTTATTGAGGAAATACCTCTTAGAGAGTGCCCTGTCTTGTAAAGTTACATAAATCTTCTGATGAAATTTAAAAGTGGAAACTCTGGGGGACTTACACTCATTACCTAAAGGTCAAAGTGAATCTGAAATGGTGTCTGTGATAGACGCTATCTGAAGTGAATGGAAGTTAACATTTGAATCCAGCTACGTAGGCAGAAATATGGGATATTTCTAATTCTGACCTGAATTGAAACTACAGAATTACTTGGTTCATGAATCTGCTTGGGTTTTTTTTTCTTTCTTTTCTTTTCCTAGTATTTTGGGTTTGTACTGTACAGAACTACACTTCCAAAAAACTGTACGGAGCCAACGGAACTGTCTTCACCTTTAAACGGAGTCCATGATCGTGCCTATGTCTCTGTCGATGGGGTAAAAGCATTGTTTGCTGGTGTTCATTTCTGCCAGGAGTGGCCTTCATGGAAGTCATGGATGCAGTCTACGGGTTTCTTTTCCTCCTTTCTCTAGATTACCAAGACAACGCTGATCTTATTTAATCATACAAAGGAAATAAGGAAGTACATATAGTTAATTCATACCAAATGTTCAAGTTTGTATTTGAGAAAACATGACTATTATCTTGCCATTTTTGAAATTTGAATGTTGACACAGATTCATGACTTAAGTGAGCAAAAGACCTAGAGAAAGGGTTTACTTGCAGGTTCATGAGATGTGTTAATGATATATATGCTTGGTGGCTTTCTGCAGTATTTCCATAGATTTTTTTTTTAATTATTATTCTCTTATTTTTTCCTTTGAGGGTGGGAGGAAGAGAAAGCCTGAGCCTATGTTTTAACTTATGAAACTGGCTTCTGATCACAGTTTCAGGACAAAAAATGTTTATTGTACCAAATGTGAAATTTGTCTTTCTCCCCATAAGCAGGGTTTTATTCCTGCTTAATGAGAATTAATATAAATTCACAGACTTTCATCATCTATTTTTTAATTAATATTTGACCTACGCTGAACTCTCATCACCTTTATGTCCAAGTCAAGCTCTTTTTTCTTTATGTTATGGGAATAGGAACAAGTAAAACTAAATATTGATACATGCTTAATTGGAAGATGAAACCCCTTTAAATGACTGATATTGCCAAAATCTTTTCAGTCAGTAGACTAAATTTAGGAACCTGCTTTTTTTGAATCAGGTGCATCAAAACTCACTAGCACATCTATTTGATGTGTACCAAAATGTGAACATTGACGTAGCAGTTCGGGAAATTTTTTTTTTCTTTGTCATTTTTGTTTTCTTTGTCATTTTTGTTTTCTTCATGCAGGTTGAAAAAACAAATAACAGGGTATTTTTGTTGTTTTCTAGGTTCCTCAGGGTGTCCTTGAAAGGGACAAATCACTTACGATAAATATAACTGGAAGGGCTGGAGCAAATCTGGACCTCTTGGTAGAGAATATGGGCCGAGTCAACTTTGGTAGATACAATAATGACTTTAAGGTAAGTAAAATCAATTGAGTTATGGGATTGTAATGGCTTTTATTCTTTTCCACAAGTTAAAATAAAAGTAGTGGGATAGAAAGAGCAAAAAGGTCAGGATTACACAGCTGGAACTTTACCTCAGAATATAACTACTCACTAGTTTTCATTTGAGTTTTTCCAGTCACTGAAATCAATGTGAAATTAAAAACTGCCAGACATATTTTAAACTTTTTTTTGTTGGTTCACTTACAGTGTCGCCCACAAGACTTTCAGATTGAGTTGAGCCTGTACCTAACATTTTAAAATGTGCAAAAACTGCTTGTATAAACTCCATAAATGGGTTGGAAATTGGTCTAGAACTTGATTGTACTTTGAGTTTTGTGAATCCTGGGATTGCATTTGGGAGGTTGGTGGGTTTGGGGTTTGTATATGTACATATATACACTTTTGTATCTCTCCCTGTCCCATTTCATTTGTCAGCAGTGTGCCCTTGCAATAATTTCAGTGTGGCTGGGAAAGGCTGTCTCACAAGCACTTCACCATGCAAAAGCGCCAGTTCAAATTTGGGTTGGTCAGAGGTTAGAGATAATTTTTAGAAAGCTTCCAAGTGCTTCTGGGTCTGTGCTGCACTTTGGGACTGTCAGCTCCATGCATGAGTGGCTGTGGTGGGTTGACCTTGGCTGAACCATGTGCCACAAAGCCACTCTGTCGCTCCTTCATCGACAGGAGAGGGGGAGAAAATACAATGACAAATCTGTGGTTCAAGATAAGACGGAGATCACTCAGCAATTACCGTCATGGGCAAAACAGGCTTGACTCAGGGAAATCAATTTATTGCCAATTAAACAGAGTAGGATAATGAGAAATAAGAACAAATCTTAAAAACACCCTTTCTTCCCAGGCTCAACCTCACTTGTGATTCTTCTAACTGCTCCCCTTGAGCAAGGAAAGGGGACAAGGAATGGGGGTTGCAGTTAGTTCATTACATGCTGTCTCTGTTGCTCCTTTCTCCTCATACTCTACCCTGCTCCGGCATGGGGCCCTACCTATGAGAGACAGTCCTTCACAAATTTCTCCAGTGTGTGTCCTTACTATGGAGTGCAGTTCTTCATGAACTTCTCCAGCATGGGCCCCTTCCACAGGGTGCAGTCCCTCAGGAACAGACTGTTCGAGCGTGGGTCCCCACCGGGTTACAAGTCCTGCCAGCAAACCTGTTCCAGCGTGGGCTACTCTCCACGGGTCCACAGGTCCTGCCAGGAGCCTGCTCCAACAGAGGCTTCTGCAGGGTCACACCCTCCTTTGGGGGCATCCAAGTGCTCTTGCCTGGGATCCTCCTCATGCTGCAGGTGGATATCTGCTCCACCGTGGACCTCCATGGGCTGTGATGGGACAGGCTATGTCACTGTTGTCTGCAGGGGAATCTCTGCTCCTGCACCTAGAGGACCTTCTCCCCCTCCTCCTCTACTACCTGGGGCTCTTTGTTTTCATTTTTCTTCACTCCTCTCTCATGGCTGCTACACAGTTTTGGGGTTTTTAGCTTTTCTTAAAAATGTCATCACAGAGGCACTCCCACTGTCACTGATGGGCTCAGCATTGGGTCTGTCCTGGAGTCAGCTGGAACTGTCTTTGTTCAACATGGGGCTGCTTCTGGCATCTTCTCAGAAAAGCCCCACCTGCAGCCCCCCTTGCTACCAAAACCTTGCCATGTAAACCCAATACCATGGAGGTGCCACTAACATAGCACTAGGAAGGGCGGGGCAAAAAGTAAACTTTTTTGGTTTTAGACTTAATGGGATCCCCAGTGCTGTGTGATAGTTGATAAAAGAGAGGAGTGCTGTAGAGGCCAGTCTTGTGTTGTGTTTGTGCTGTGTAGAGTTCACAGCATTCCTTTTTTTGTTTTTTTGATATTATTAGGACACAAGTGGGCAGCAGTAGTGCCAACTCTGTCCATGCTGTCTCTTCAAGATAACTTCACCGTTATCTGAGTGGTAGGAGAGGGAAGCTAGTATCCCACTGCTTTGCTTTCATGTTGAAGGAGCAGCAATATTTTTGTGTATTTAATAACAGGCAGGTGATAAGGAAACTTATGTGCCTAATGCTAAATTAAGGTAACAAAATAGAGGGTTAGAGGTTGGATTAGGGAGGTGCTCAGTGTTGCTGTGGTTGAGCTGAGATTCACACTTATACCAGGGTTTCAACCGTTTAAAGATTTAAGAGTGAAAGCAAGTTTAGGAGACATGTCCCTGGTGAGAATAATACTCTAAAACCAGGATCCTTCTGTGTAGAAAAGGCAGCCTTTCTCAGGTAGTTTTGGACTGTGTGCATTGCTTCTTCCCATGAAATTCCTCCGTCATGCTGTTGTTTATGTTGATTTTGAAAACTGGAAATAATGATACCTTGGGTTTTAGATATTTTGTGCTTTTGAAAATTACGTTAGTTGAAGAAGTTCCTGCCTTGTGAAGCCTCACATTTTTAAGCAAATAGGATGGTTTCCAGGGTTTTGTTTGACTGGAGTTTTATCACTTTTTTGAACTTGAAATCAAAATAGGCATTTAGCTTTTGTGAAGGAATCTTAAAAGGATTTTGGTTTTAAAATGTCCTTCTGACATAAGTCTTGTTGAAGGACACAAAAGAATGAATAGTATGGTTTCTGGTTTTTTCTATGTTTTCACATGCTGTGAAAACAGCATGTGTCTCAGTTATACTTCGAAAATTTATATCCACATCTGGACCACTGAATGTGCATTCTTAAGCAGACCAAAGTAATAATGTTTAGTAGGCAATTCATATAATTTGAAAAATCCCACTGTTCATAGTGCCTACGGATGAGCTTAGGGAGGCAGGTTAGAAGGTTTGACCTAAAGTGACATTGCATTACTTCAGTTGATTACTAGACAGAATAGAGTCTAGATTGTACAGAAAGGTTTTGTCACTTAACACTCTGCAGATATTTTATTTTGACATAAGAAAAATAAGCTCCTGTTCTGCAAAGTGGACATTTAGGTAAAGGAAGAGAAAACCAGTTAGTGCTCGTACAGGTGATGAGGTCTGTGGAGTCAATGCAATGCTTATTAGACATCACAACAGACACACAACATAGTATCAGCCCTCCAAAGCCGTAGAAACTGTGGTTTTACTTGTTCCTGTTTGACATGTGGTGTTTGCAACAGAACTTCAATCATGCTGAAAAACAGCTTCTGTGCAGGGTGTATTCAAGCAGTTAAAATCAACCCCTTGCATCGCACTGAAATACCACTTTAGGAACTACTACTATAACACAGTTAGGATGTGTGCAGGGGTGACTTAATTTTTCTTTCATTCTTCTTAAATCATGGCCTTATCTTGCCTTGCACTCATTGTGCAAGTACCCTGGTGTGCTGTGAACCAATGTGTACATGGTTCCATGGAAACGAAATGGGACTCTGTGGGCTTAAAGCTGACTGTAAGCTTAAAGTATTTCACTGAATTGGGCATGTGCATTGGTTTTTATGATACTTTATCTTATCTGGAGAGATTTGTAGGAAGTAAATACCACTTTCTCTAGTATGGTGCAGGTTAATGTCTTGGGTTAGTGACTCAGTGTTACCAAATGATGGTATCACAGACTTAATGATACTTAATGTTGCTTCTGCTTTTTGTTAAGCCCTAGGTTTTGTAATCATGTTAATGTTAAAGCAAAATAGATATTTTCCCAGTTACAGGAAAAAAGTTTGAAAACAAACTCTTGGGTATCAATGAAAGCTTAAAACTTTGAGGAGTAACAGATCTCTCACAGAGAACAAATGAAGCCCTTTATTCTTAAGCAAAGCTTCTAACTTGGTGAACACCAGATGCTTGGCTTTTTCATACACAGATTGGCAGCCAGCTGTTGCAAGTACTTTGATTCAGTTTTTATTCCTGATTATAGTTGCAGAAAAATAACTTCGATAACAAAAGCTAATTATCTTATTTTGATGTTGGTTTTTCTTCTTCCTTTTAGGGTCTAGTTTCAAATTTAACTCTTGCTCAGGATATACTTGTTGGATGGGAAATGTATCCTCTAGACATAGATGGAGCAGTGAACTATGGCATTGTTCCTCTCTTTGATCAACCGGAGAGATTTGTTGGCAGTCCGCTGAATGAGGAAGTACCTACGTTTTACACTGGTAGTCTTTCAATTCCTGGAGGGATTCCAGACTTGCCACAAGACACCTATGTCAGTTTTCCTGGCTGGACAAAGGTACAACTTTTTGCTGTAAAAACTCAAAGTCTGCTTAGAAAGCTATCGAAACTTCTGTGGACAATCAAAGTCCACCTCTTTTGGATGGGTAGAAGTTGGTTGTAGTGGTGGGGTGTTTCAAATATATTTAAATAACTAAGAAATGGATTCTTTGCTTTAGGTAAATCTAGAAATAAAATATTAAGAGAAGGGAAACACACTCCAAAGACATGTGGTATTGGTCTAAAAAGTGGAGTAATCACAAAAAGAACCAAAACAACACAACCAAACCACCCTAGTTTTTCAACAGTGAGGAAAATCAAGTGTCAGGCTGTTTAGAAAGGCTGCATTTAGTGGTGAGAGGGTTTTTTGTGTATTTTTTTCTTGAGATGTGAAGCAGAAACACCTTTTTGTAGGGAAGAAAGTGAATACTTGCCTTGAGGTAACAGGTTTTTATTCTGGAGAAAGTGATGTGCTGCAGGACACTTTCCTGGTTGTATGGTTAAAAGTACCTATGAACATATTGGAAGTGCTGTGTGAGGAACTATACATCCTGTTGCAAAGCATAGGGTTGGACTCCACTGCTGGTGTTGTGCCCATAGATACATAGATAACATGGAGGAGGCTACCTGTAACTGGACTGAATGGATCAGGGAGCACTGCTGTGGGACAGATCTCTGTTAATGGGAACTTCTCACAGGGCTGGAGCATAGCTAGAGCAGCAAGGAGTGTGTTTTCACAGTGCCATGCTTGAAACCACCAGCACGCAGGATGGGTAAGGACCAGCTCAGCTTGCTGGGGGGACAGAGGGAGCAGAATGTGTGCACTGAAGTGCCACTCCTCTTGGAAGCCTAAGCATTTAAATCCAGGGTTTAGGGAAGTACCTGTGACAGTGTTAGGTAGCAAAACTGTTCCTCTCTGGAACAATTAATTTACTGCTATTAAAATAAAGGAAAGGAAATAAAAAAAGGGAGAAGGAGTTGCTGTTGATCTGTCTTATCTACCAGTATTGTAGTGGTTAAAGCACTTCACAATATGCAGAAGACTGTGGTTCATTGCAGGCACTTAGTGTTGCTGGCACTGAGCTTGGATGAGGAAGTCTGACTTGGTCCCTGTTCCTGCATATATATGCATGTCTCAGTCACTGAGTAGAATTTAAAAATAGCTTTTTTTGCATGGCAACTGGAATCTGAGACTTTTTCAGTAAATTCTGTGACCTCATTGGTTATAAATCTTCTTTAGGAAGCGTGGTGGCCATACCTGCCTATTGGCAAATTCATATATAAAATGGCAAATTAGTCCAAGAATTCTTATATATTGGTGAAAATCTCTTCCTCTGACCTATAGAAACCTTTGTTTTACATAGTTTGTATACCCTCTAAAGCAGTCATGGTGAGAGATCCCAGATGAACTGTAAGTCGAGCTGATGAATTGATCCTTCAAGCTTTATATGGATTGGTCCAGAGTTTTAAATAGGATATCCCAGAGTAATAAGACTGACGTGATGCTGGGTGTGGAAACTGAGACTTCCAGGTAACTTTAGCAATGAACAAATACCTTTAAGGCAGAGGGCCTTGAGGGTATAAATTCCACTCAAGTCCTTTTGTATCTGGGCCTTAATTCCTTGAGTGGCACTATATAAATTGCTGATGCCAAAGTGTAGAGAAGGATTCTTAATAGGGGTTAAAACTCACATATTTGAGATGTTGGAAAACCATGGAAGCAACACTTATCAAGGAAACTTATAGTCCTAATGATGGTTCTGCCTTTGCATACTAAGGCAAGGAATATAGCATGGTGGACGACCTGGAAGGAAGGATTGCAGCCTTGAGAGTCATGCCCTATTGTTGTAGCTTGCTTGTCTTCAGTGGTTTTTAAGCCCTTAACTAGTAATAAAACCTCCTCCACCTTCCCTTGAAGAATCACGATGCCCTTGAGCAAACATGCTGAATGTATGGTTAGATTTATTGGACCTTTCTTTTTCCTCAACAGAAAATAGGATTTGGAGTCAGGACTGTTCTTGAGTTATGTGGAATTGTGGGCTGTAGTTGCTTTCCCTGCTAAGGGAAATCTTGCTACTGAAGATACAGTTTCTCCCTCTTTTATTTTGTCTAAGACATTTTCACTGGTAGTGTATGTAGTGTCATAATTTGCTGGTTTCGGGCACACAAATTCCTGAGTGTGCGCAGTGTTTAGAAACTTCAGTGTTAATAAAGACAATTTTGGAATTGAGAAATTTAAGTTTATAGCTTTACTGCAAAAACGCGTTGCAACCAGTGACTGATAAAGATCAGAAACGGAGACCTGTCTGATCATACTGCCAGCATTTGAACTATAATGCAGTTGATTCCTGCAGTAAACACCTACTTCCCACAGGTTTACTGTCAGTGTCTGTAGGAGGAGGTCTACTGTCTGTTTAGTGGGTACACTAATGAATCTTGGGGGGGGTGGAGTTGGCATTAATGCTATGTTGTCTTCTAAATCTACTACAGCAGCAAAGTAGAGAGTTTGAATAAAGATAAACTTGATTAAAGAAAAAAATTTTGAGGTCAAAGTTTATTAACACCTTGGCAGAACGATGCAAGATAGGATCTTATGCCACGGAAGTGGATACAGAGCTGAAATAACTGAACTGCATTTGCAAATGTACTAACTCCTTAAAAGCTTCTCTTGCATGTTTCATAAAATTTGTTTTCATAAATACTTGAAAAAGGAAACACAAGAAAGATACCTCTGAAACAGCCTGAACAGCAATACTCACCATGTTACAATTGTGCCTCTATAAATCCTTTTAAAATATTTTTCTGATTTCAGTTATTCCAGAAAACTTTAGAAATTACTTGAATTCAGTAAAAGTCCTTTCTTTCCACTGATTCAGACAATTTTGTTATTTTTATCAATGCACATCAATGGTATGAGTTAGTTTGTTTTTCCTCTATATTTTGATTACCAAAGACCAAAGCAAAAGGAGAAAACACAGATGCAGTTATCTGTTCCCATCCCTTTTCTTGAAGCTGAAATCTTGTTTGACATATGGTGAAAAGACACTTTGAAGGAGTAAAAGCAAGTTACTTATCCAAATCAGTTGTATGCTCTCCCTTCTCTCTTGCTTAATAAGCAAAACTCAGCTGAACTCAGTAGGAGTCACTTTACAGTTTTACTAAACATTCTGCATCCCACCAATTTATAGACTTTTGGAAAAATCTGCATTTGTGTCACTTCGGTGTGTCTGTTTTGTGGCGTATAAATGATTGGTTTGACTTTTTTCTTTTTCTCCTTGCCCATTTTTTTAAATCTTTTGAACTTGAGGTATTAATGATGTTAGGACAATATTTTGAACTAGGGGTTCTGACCACCTCAACTATAAAAAGCAATTTAAGGAGATTTTATGCCAAGTTAACCACATTTAACCTAATACTAGCAGACCCCCAAAGATTTTAATGATTGTCTGTAACCGCAGCAAAATACAGTACTTTCTTGCAGTGTGATTTCACAAGTACTTTTGTTGACTTAAGTATAAGAGACATCTGAGTTTCATGTGTCTAGACAAGCTATAGCTTTCCATGAAATCACAGAAACAGAAAAGGACTACCAAGGTAGTGTAGTCTTACACTTGCACAGAGAGCCACAACAGAATTAGCATCTGCATTTTTCTTCTGTGAGTTTTTTCTCCTTTTAACAATCAGCTTCAAGCAAATACAATTTTCAGGTTTGTTTTGATCTTAAACTTGGTGAAACATTCAGTGCGAGGAACCTGCAATTGTTTTCCTAAGTATTGTCACATTTGGAATTGCTGCGGTATTTGACCACTTTCTTTTTAAATATTAATGATAGCTTTAACTGCTCAGGGAATTTAGATTCTTTTGACTGTCTTCAGCATTTTCTCAAACAGATTTTCTGTCCTTGTGTTCTATCAAACTGAAAGATGAAGGAAATTCAATTACTATATGAAGAGCGTTCTACTCAAAGCTATTTTGTCATTTGATCTCTGACGAATTATTAAAATGTTGTTGTTTTTTCTTTCTCTCTTCACAGGGGCAAATTTGGATCAATGGCTTTAATCTTGGTCGCTACTGGCCAGCCCGTGGTCCTCAGTTGACCCTTTATGTTCCAAGGAATGTACTTGTTTCATCGGTGCCAAACAACATAACAGTCTTGGAGCTGGAGAGTTCTCCTTGCAGCACTCAGGCGTGCGAAATAGAATTTGTAGATGAACCTAATATCAATGCAACCCTACAATATGAAAGTTATGACCACCAGCTCTTCGTTAGAGACATGTGGCTGACCCATCTATAATGATTTGAGTGTTTCTGTGTCTTTCCCCCACTTTGCTTCCCTTTCCATCAAATCATACTGATTTGACACCAAGTCTTTAAAAAAGGGAAGTTGCTTTGCTGAGGCAACTTTTTAAATTCTTCAAAGACTTTTTTTTAAATCTCTCAGAGGTAAATATTGAAGTTCTTTCTAAAAATAAAAGCTGCAGCTCTAACATTTGTCTTGGACTGTGAAATTGAACTCAACTGGAAGGTAATGTTTGCATCAGTCTAGTAAAAATGTACACTGCTTGCACTACAGTAACCTTCTTACACTTTTATTTTTTTACTGTGTTTTGCAGCTAGAGAGGAGCCTACAAAAGGGATGCAGCCATGTAAGCCATGTAAGCCCCTGCTGGCTTACTGGTTTCACTTGTGAGACTGGTAGCTCAGAGCTGCCAACAGACAAGACACTTTTAGCTTCTTTTTTCACCTGGTTAGTATCAACATTGTTTTAGTCTGATTGGGCTCACTGCCAGCATTGAGTGGACCTCATTTTTTTAATGACCTCTGTACAAGTGACTTTGGGAAAATTTTAGTTGGTTTCTTATGGGAGCTGGTCCAAACAGCAGTAAAATGGAGAGGGACCTTGTAGTCTGCATCTGTCCCCTCTTAGAAAGCCAGTTTACTGCTTCTGTTCTGCTATCCCTGAAAACTTAAAGTAAATTGAGAAGTACAACGACATATGAAAAATTTAGACTGTTTTGGTTGGCCTCTAACTAACCTGTAGGTTTAAAATGAGCCATTTTTCCTCTAATATATCCTTTTTATGTTTATTTTCTTTTTTTTTTTTTTCCTAATGGACATGGAGTACCTGCTTTTTATAGGCCAGCACCTTGGAAGTGGAATGTTTTGAGTTAAAGAAATTTATTTCTCTTTAGTTATCTGTTTTGTTCCAGTAAACTGATGGTCTTTGTAAGTGCCTGATATTTGCAAAGGTGCACAAACTCTGTCAGTACAGCTGACTTTCTAGAGCAGACAGAATCTTCTTTTTGATTCCTATGGTTTTGATGTCAGTCATGAAAACTCCTTGGTGATATTTAAACAACAGAATATGATGGAATCAAGTATTTTCATAATCAGTGGTTTCTTACTTTGATTTTTGTCTGACATTATTAAAATGGTTCTTTAAAGATTAAATTTTTCCTCTGTGTGTTTGAGAAGGAAAAAAGGGAGGAGGAACAATTATTAGCAGTACTAAGGAAGAAATGAGGTTGTAAAGTCTCTACGGATGAGGAGTTATTCTTGTTGACATCTTATTTATTTTCTGTGTTATGAAGATGTGTACAAAGTAAACAAAATGAAGTAGCTGTGATGAGCTGAGTGGACACTGAAAGTGCCACTGTTTTCTGAGATGACCAATGCAAAAACCTGACTATTTCTTCTCAGCTGATAAGGATCAATACTGTCACCAGAGAAGGCGGTGAAAAGGAGCTTCAGTATCTACTTCAGGTCTGCTCCGTGTTTGACGTGTTTGATGGGTTTTCAGAGCAGACTGATGTGGTTCACCCGAGACAGAGCTTGTACTTGTAATTTCTCACCTCAAATGCCAATTCTGATGATTGAGGACTGTGTGTTCAGTACCAAACACACTTCATTCTTGGAATAAAGTGGTCTGCACTGACCCTAGAATTGCCTTTTTTGGTGTTCAAAGGCAATTACAGAGTTGCCTTTTTAGTGTTAAAAAACGGCAGTTGCACACAATTTTTCTTTTGTGGCACCATCCCTATGGAGACCCTGGAACATGCTCTGTGTGCAGTTAATTATTAAGAATTAATTACCTCAGATCCAGGCTTTGAAGGTAAGGAATGAAACAGAATTAGTTGCAAATTAGTTATGGGTTTTGTGGCTCGAAGAGTTGTTAGAAAGCAAGGCATTACTTTATTTGCAGCACTGGGGGTGTATGTGGCCGACAAAACTCCTGCTTCTACACAGACACCAATACACCACTTTTTCACCTATTCATACATTTTTAACAAACAAATTAATATTCATTGGTTCTTAATTACAGAATTCTCTTTCATTAGTTAGTATTCTACCTTCTATTGCTTATTAATTTCCCACTTTCTATGCTAATTAAGTCCACATCTTTAGTCTTTTTAGTATCCTTCTCCTCTGGTAGGGACCGTCCAGCACGTATACTGAATTATTTGTTTATTCTTTTCTTTATCTGCTGGTTTCTGCAAAATGTCCTTATAGTTCATTCCAGATGTCTCGCTTCAACAGCACATCTTTCTCAGGCTTTGTTCACTGAACCATATCAAAGTTAGTGTAACAAAACTTAAAGTTTTAGTACTTTTCCCAAGCTACGTTCTCACAAAAGTAGCTCATAACAATTTTTTGCTAAACACTGGGTAAAAATGATTTGAGGCCTAACACAGCATCTATGATTAATTAAAACAACTAATCAAAAGGTTAATTAAAGTTATTAAAAATTAGAAAAGTTATTTCCAACTGTGTGCAGAATGACACATTTATGTATTATTTCTACAACAGTTCACTGCTTTATAACCAGGAGTATTTTTATTTTTCTGGCAGTTAGTGCTGTGAGGAGAGCAGAATTTTGGTTTTCACTCCATTTTGCTTTATATTGTACTTGTGAAAACATAGTGTATCCATGAAACTTCTTCACTTGTTGCCATAACTGTGTAGTATTGCAAGTAAAAAGGTTTTGTATCAATAATTACAAACATACCTCTGATTAGATCTAAGAATAACAATAACAACATGGAAAGAATGATTTTAAAGTTTTTCAAGTAGGGCTCTAGGCTGCTTCATTGACACACCTGCCTATTTACTGCTTTCAGTGAAGTGGTCTTCTGTCTACAGAAAAGACCTGAGAGCTGTGGCCCTGATTCCTAATCGTGGTCTACCTACATGAAACACTGCTAGAGATTGTATTTGACTGTGCAGAAGAGAGGTCCCTGTGACAAAGGAGCCTCAGAGTATATAGCACTACTGAGAAGAACCTTTGCCAGTTACTGCTGCTTTACCCAAGGCTGTGTCTGTATGTGCTGTAGCAGGGTGTTCTACCCTGCCCGTGCTGCACACAGGGTCACTGTGCCCACACACTGCTGCTACTACGTGGCTGGGACTTATCCTGTGTTTCCTAGCCTTGGCATGCAGTCCTGCTGGGACTGAGTATGTGACACAAAACAGGACAGCGTGGCATTTGCTCCTTTGCAGTCTCAGGCGGGTCAGTTTTTCTAACCTATCCTCAGATAGGTTCTGTCAACCACGTCCGAGATGGAAATGAAATCAGAATGAAACCTTCTGACTGAGGGAAAATGCATAAGAGGAGCTGTGGGGAGTTACCTGGTTCACCTTGACCCAGTGGGCAAGACACTGGTGTGTCTAGTTTGTTTTTGAAAGGCGTGGTGTGAAAGTATTGTCAGATCCCTGGCTAGTATCTGTGGTGTAGTTGTATGAACTATTCCATGTGCTGAAGTTCAGCGGGATGGTCTGTGTGGTGGAGCCAGCTGCCTCCTGAAGGCCTGGGAAGAAGGAATGTTCCTAATACTAAAACTGTGGGTCCTCAAATCCTCCCTGCTGCATCTCCTTGGGAATGTGCAAGTGCTTTGCTGACACAGCAGTTGAGTAATGAGCACAGCATTCTCTGATTTTGGTGGTCAGTGCAAACCCGGGATTTAGTCAGAATCAGTCTGTAAAAAGCAGGTTTTGTACTGGTGCCATCTGGAGGGTATGTGGATCCTTGCAATTCTGTAGGGGCGTGTAAAATTTAGCTGCAGGGGCTCAGCACAGATGTTTGTGGGTTTTTTTCAACCCTGGAGTGGAGTTTGTAAACTTAGACTGTAATCCTGCCTGTGCATGAATGAAGGCCTTTAAATGTGATTATTTGGGATGAATGAGCAAAGAGAAGAACATACACTTGTGAATAGTGTGCACTATATAGATGAATTGTATTTCTTAACCTATGTGCAAGGCTACTCTATCCCTTACGTTCATAATGTTGCTATGTCAGGTGTTCAAAAATAGCAATTGCAGAACAATACTGTGGTTTACAGTGTGCTCTGAAGGAGGTGATACTGTATTTTACAGGCTGAGAAAGCATCCTCTTAACTAAACCCTGAGTTTGGATGGCAAGGAGAAGGAATCTGCTCTGTTTGGATGGCCTTTGTCCCTTTGATATAATCAGATGGCTGACTCCAGGCTATTGCAGTCCCTTTGTTTCTCATTTTGGATATCCTAAAATCACTGGGGATAACAGCACCTCTGTGTGTGTAAAATGGATATTCTGACACTTTTCCTAGGATACCTTTCCTGAAAATCCATCCGTATTTGAGCAAGTAGTTCACAGTGCTGACAGATCCTAACCTGAGCCTCTGGCAGCAGCTTGGTTATTTACTAACCATTTCTGTCTGTACCTGCAGGAAGCTACTTGAGAATGTTTTCTGTTACGGGACTTTGCAGTTGCTCATCATCCTCCCTTTTTTCACTTGCAAATGCTCTAACATGACTTCCCAAAGGAGCTGCTGAAAGATTTGCAGTCCCCATATTTTCTCTTTAATCTGTTCTTGTATGTCTTTTCCAGACTGTGAACATCATTTTAACAGATAATACAAGATGAAAGGTTTGCGAGAGCTGATCTGGCCCTTTGCCCCTCTAACCTAAGGAAACATCATTTGTATCCTGAATATTATTCCCAATGTGTTTGTTTAACCTATTCTTCAAGATTTTTTATGATGGCGACTCCAGTCTATCCTAGGCAAATTATTCCAGTGAATACTGTTGGGAAACTTGTCAACAAGTAACTGAAGTCTTCATTGCTGTATGTAAAGCAGTTATCACTTTCACTATCCAAAACCAACACAAAGCATATATTTGTGCTCTGAGGCTGTTTTGTGCCCTCTCTATTACCCTTTTATCTCCCTGTGGACTGGATTTGCAGAGTAACACAGGTGCAGAGTAACAGAGACGACATGGCAAGGATGTGAAAGGGTGACCAGCTCCTGAATAACTTGGTCCCAGTGCTACAGCAGCATTTTTTGAAAGAAATGACCGAGTTACAAGAAAGTTGTCTTGCAGGCTGGGATTTAAAAACATGGCAGTTAACCCCAAGGTCCTGGCTGGCAGATCAGGTGACAAAAGGAACTGGAAGCTACAAAAGAATAGGGTCTCTTTTAAAGGTTCTTCAATGAGAAGGCAAAACTGGGCAGAAAGAGATTATCCTGGAACTCGATGCCAAGGGCTGAATGGAAAAATGTTGGAAACGTATGTCACAGGGATCTTTGTTATGCTTTTGCTGAATAAAGTGTGTATGTTTAAAAATCCCTTTTCAGAAGATATTCCCTGTTGCTTGTTATGTTATTAAATACGGGAGTAATGAACTTCCCCAGTTCTGGGGGAAGTCTTGAAATTGTGTGTTACCTCAAGAAGTTTCACAGAACCAGTGCTTATTTCAGGCCCTTGGTCATGCAGTCCCCTTTCAGTAGGATATATGGTCTTGATGGCCAAGAAATTGGGAAAGTTTTGGGCTTTAGCACATACACCTGTCCCTCAGGAGGCAAGTATATATAGAACTCCCAAGCCAGGGTCTTAGGAAGGTCCCACTTCTAACTCTGCAGAGGTGTAATGGCAAGCACAATCCAGCTCGTGAGACTCCCCAGCACACGTTCACAGCAGACGCTGTGCAAGCATCGCAATAAGATTGCAATCTTGCACTTTGGTGGTGTGCCTACAGCTGCATGCCTAAAATTTAGCCTTTAAAAATTGTGGGGGGGGGGAAAGAAGAGGGGGAAAAAAAGACTCCTTAATGGACATGGGATTTGAGTTTGAAACTATAGCAGAATGGGCCTTTGTTAAGTAGAGCGGACCTGTTGAATACCAATGCAAATCCAGTAGAAAAATGCAGCCAATATCTACGGTCTGAAAGGATTTTCCTGTTAAGTTTCCTTCTTCATTGTAAGTATATGCACTAGTTTTATTAAACTTGGTGCTTCTGTAGAGCTCATGCTTCTATACTTATATTAACTGAGCATTTTCAGTCTTTTCTGTGGTTGTGGGCCAGAGGATGGATCTGGGCACAGTGTGGGCAAATGCCTCACAATTGAGGGTCATGCCTCTGATGCTGTAGCTAAGAAATTTTTCTTCTCTATTTCCTGTTTTTTACTTAACTCTTGCTGATTCTTCCTCTTGTAGTAGGAAAGTTTTATGTGTAGAGAAATTCAAAAAATTTCCTTCAATGTGTTTTTGTTTGTCTGAGATGGAGTTAATCTCCAATCCACTGCTAGTTTGCAAACTGGATAAAAATACCTGCCTGTGCTTCCAACTGTCTCCTTTCTTCCAAATCCCATTCAGAGGTTCGATTTTGCAAGTTCCACCAGTCTTCATCAGGTGTACAGAATGAACACTCTTTATGGATCTCTACTCCAAATTTAGCCAGAAGTCTCCCCTGGTTGTGGACTTGTGCAGTAGCACTTTCTGTGAAATCTGTGAATAATCTGTGAGAGCACTTGCCTTGGGAGAATGTCAGCTGCTGTGTGTTGTTTCTCATGGCTTCAGGATCTGGATATGTTCCTGTGCTATGGGTGAAGGGGCCATCTGAATCATAGGCAGAATTACTGAGGAGGAGGAAAGAGAAACAGATGGCTTACTCTTAACCTTCCTCATGTCCTGCCTGTTGCTGAGCTTCAGACTGTAACCTTTCTCCTGTTTGCTGCAAATGTTGGTTGCTGTTTTCACAGCAGATATGTATGGGATAAGACAGAAACAGCACAGAGGAAAAATTTGCACTCCTTTCTTTTCTTCTCCATGTTAAATTTTATTTCTGGGTGTTGTAACACTGGTGTACCATCAAGGCTTTCTGAAAGACTTAAGGTTCTGAGAGATGGGTCTGAATCCTGCATACACATATCTTCTTTCAAGCTTTTTTACTTTTTTCTATTTTAGGATGTGGTTTGCACTAATCATGAATAGGTAGATCTGGTGTGCTGAAGAACACAAGAACCTGATAATGAACTCACAATGATTTCCTGCAAAACTTGGTCTGAGCAGTGCCTTCTGCTGTCGTGCCTTCCTATGCTGCTCTTTTGGTCCTTTGATCCAGAGCAGTATCTACTTCAAAAGCTCAAGTTAAAACAATGCAGGTCTTTGACTGTAGCCAAATATAGACACTTTCAGACCTGACTTTAAAGCACTGAGTCTGTCTAGCTCTGTTGAAATAGAAGAAAGTTCAGCAGAAACAACTAGCAGCAAGCAGCCCTTTTTTAACTTTTTCAAGTCTAACCTCTCAGGTCTGTTGGCTTTGATTCAAAGGCTTCAGAGATGGTGAAAAAAACCCCAATTTACTGCTTCTATGGATCATTTCTAATTTTCAAACTATATGATGCCGAGACAGTTGATGGTTTATTGTTAGCCAAATTTTTGACACCCCTTAATGTCTTTTAATGGGAAAAGAGGGACAGACCACATACCCCTACTACCCCAAAATTAAGCTTGTTCGCCTGTCCTAGGAAATAAAGATAACTTGGACAGCTATGCTGAAATCAGCCAGAAGGCTTTTTAGGTGTTTTTAGTTCTGAAAAACCCAGTCTGTGCAAAGATACTGAAAAGAGATTACAGTAGCAGACCTGATTTGTGTGAACCTTGTTTCTCCATTCCTCTAGGTACAGTACAAAGTGCTGAAACAGGGGATGTTTAAGCACTATGGAGATATAAGCAAAAAAAGAATATTCAGTGTTACAAAACATTACCTGGAGGCAAAGTCTAGTGAAGACAGAAGGGAAAGCATAATAATATGTCTGGTAAAGAGTGGGTTGTTTGTTGGGTTTGGTTTGGGTTTGGGTTTTTTTCTCTTGGTTTTTTTTTCTCTTTTTTTTTTTTTCAAACCCAAGCAGCTTGGCAGCAGAGAGGGGAAGGAAAATAATTTCCCTTCTGGTACCTCCAGCTACAGGCTGTGGCCTTGCATCTGACTAAACTGGCAAAACTGAATGATGCTGAGCTCTATAGTTTTCAGATTTCTTAGTTACAAGTGGAGAATTTTTACATGAAAGAAAGGAGGGGAACTGGAGTAAAGATTCAGCTCCCCTGGCTGGATGTGCAAAGTAGGGAAAATACATCCAAATCCTACCAAAAAGTCTGCCTGACCACAAGACTGGGAATGTCCATAGTTCTGCTGGTACTTGCTCCCCGGCTGCTTATCATAATCTTGTCTTCCATTTTATCCTTGCAATGCAAGGTAGAAACCATGCTGTTTCTGTCAGTCCTTGATATGCATCACCTGTTTTCAGTTGTTCACAAAATAATAAGGTTAGATGATGCCTAGTTTGGTTTCACTGTGGTTTCTGGTGAGCGAGTACCTTTTTTGGAAATCCAGCCATGCTGTTATACTTGTCCTGCAAGGTGGGGGAAAGAACATTCAGGGGTTCCCAACTTTTCTCCTCTCTCTGAGTTTGTCAAGGGTTTGGTGCAGCACACAAGGATGCTTTTGTCTCAGACTGAGGGCTTTGAAAAGACACAGAGCTCAGCTCACATTTTTTGTTGTATTTGTTTTCGTTTTCTCATTTAACAGAGTTCTGTTTTTTCATAAAAGAATAATGCCACTGAGTTTGACTAAGGTCCGTCTGGCCCTGTATCCTCTTTTGAAGTAAAGCTTATCTAATCATCTCTTTTTGAGCTTCAGGACCTGAAACTTTAAGGTGAAATCTTTATCTTTGTACAAAGTTGAGCTGAAATTCAGTGCATTTAAGCTCTTTTAGAAGAGACTCAGCTTTGACTGCTGACTCAGCTGCTTGCTTGCCATGACTCAGTTTGCAAAAATAATGCTGAAACAATTCTGAAGTTCTCACTCTGCAATGCAAACTGGAATACAGCAAATGAAATAACTTAAAAGCATCAGCTCTGTTCAATAGCCTTGGGCAGTGCTCTGTAGCGTATTCTAATTTGGGAGATTGCTTGTGTGCCTTTTGATGCAAAATTGTGTTGCTGGTTTGGCTTGGAAAGAATGTTCCTGTTCTGTCTTGCAAAGTACCCTGTTTTTTCCTGTTACCTGTTTTAGTGCGTGCATGCAAACTGGTGAAACTCCCTGCTGATTACAAATGTCAAAACCTCGAGTAAATGAGGCAAGCAAGTCGAAAAGGGGTAGGGGCTTAATCTGCAAACCTTCATGATTCAGGACAATCACCCATTGACTGAGAAATGTTAGGAAGAAATTGCTCAAAACCAAAGACTTGTGTTTAGAATAATGCATTATGGAGTTGTTTTCATCTTCTGTGGAAGGAGATGAAACTTTCTGTGCTGTGAGTAAGACAGTGCATGGTTCTTGGTGTCTTGAGACAAGGCAAGAAATCTAGTAATGAATACTCAGATTTTTATCTCTATAATAATATTAACTTCCATTGTAGTGCTTTCATCTGCAAAATTACTTGTTTTACAAAGGAAGACAGAGTTTTGATTTCTATGTAGCAAATGCAAGAGTGGAATTGACTGAGATCCCTGGCAAGGCTGAAACCAGAACCTTAAAAACAACTTTTTTTTTTTTAATTAGGGAGAAGTAAAAGACAAAGGTGCTACAGTCTCTTTTGGGCATATCAGCTCTAGTCAATAGGCTGGGACATGGTTGAGCTACTTCTGCCTGCTGTAAGTCTGCAGCCCAATATGATAAGGAAGCCAGTGCAGACAGTGGAGGCCGTCTACTAAGCTGCGGGTAATAAAGCATGTCTTTTTTCTTAAACAACCACTGTCTGCATGAACACAGCTGGGGCCAGTTATGTTCTGCTCCCCAGCCGCGGTCTGTCTGAGTGGGACTGTCAGCATTTGCAGTCACAAAGGAGAAACACTTTCTTTCAAACATCCCGTCTGGCTGTGGGTCTGCGTGAGGTCTCCCCTACAGAGTCCTCAGCAGCTGCTGCTCTTGTTGGAGTACACTCACCTATAGGTGTGCCATTCACTGACCAGGCAGGCTGTGATGGATCTCACTGATTTCTATTATTATTATTTCTTCTTTTTTTCACTGTGTTTCATTTTGCTTTTGCCAAAGCAGTAACTTTATGGAATCTTTTGGTCTCTGGTCTAGAAAACATGGCAGATTTTTTTAGGTGTCACTTAAATTAACACTGATACTTGCTACCTATTTGCTCCATTGTTGGGCAGTATCAGCTTTTCTGCAGCTATTTCTGTACAAGTTTTTGACATTTTTAGAGCTCTTTTTACATTTTTCCAGGAACCTGGAGGCGTATACATCGTACACTACATATGCAGTGAATTATGCTGGTGTGAACTTCAAGAATTGGGCATGTGCCCTCCTGAAAATTCAGGCTGCATTCAGTCATATCGTATTGTGATTGAGGTCTTCATTGTGAATCACCTTAGAGAAAAGGCGGACTTTCTTTTTTTTTCTGCTTATGACACAAGTAATAGTTGCTCTGCCTCTGTACACACCCATTCCTGGAATTAAAACAAAAAAAAAATCATGCAAATTAAAATTCAGCAGAATCTTTGGTATCTAGTACTGACGTTGCTTTCTCGGTCTCTGATGCAAATTGCTAAATAGTTATCACTTAAAGATTGACCTTTCATAAATGTTGATGTGACGTTTGATCACTTAAATTTTATTCACATAGTCTCTTGTGATAGTCTATAAAATACTGCAGTCTCTTTTACGCTATAGAAGCAACAAAAGTTATTTGCTGGGCAAATTGTCATGAACAAAGGGCAGATTTAAAAAAAAAAAAAAGAAAAAACAAAAACCAACAGCAAAAAAATCCTGCTTTTGACCGGTAGTTTTCAGCAAAAGCGGTCGTCACTGAAATTTCGCTTCTCGTGCTATCTTTTTTCCTAAAATCTGGCACATTCCTATGGGTTTGTGGAATGAGCTACTGACTGAACAATGTGGTGAATCTATTCTATCAAAGCTGTTTAAGTGTGTTAAAGAAGACAAATCCTTGAGGTTTTTCTACAATTTTTGGTTACATGAGGACTTCTGAAATTATTTCCCCCATCAGAATAAAATTATAACAAGAATTCAGAGCAGAAATGATGAAATATTTTATTTCGGTAATGTTGACAAATAGGCTGTGCTTACTCTAAAATAGTTTTAGTCTAAAGCTGAAACAAAATGCATATCAAAGTCTGGGGTTAAAAGGTGTTGATCATTAGCCAGTGCATCTGCCACCAAAAATATGCTCTTTTTGGTGTTTGGATTTTCATTGAACTATAGAAGTATTTGGGTTGGAAGGAATGTTTAAAGGTCATCTAATCAAACTCCTCTGCAATGAGCAGGGACATCTTCATAGAACTGCCTTGTCAAATGCAAAACATTCTACCAGTGTAGTCACAAAACAGGCACCCTGCTTGGGTGACCTCTGGGCGTGGAGGATGTGAGCTTAAGCTAGTGAGGAAATGAATGGATTGACTCCATGTGACTGTGGAGAGGAGGTTGTGGCATATGCATTTATGCAAAAAATCAGAGCAGGAGCAGACAGGAGCCAGCCTCCCCATAGGGGATTTTGGAGGTTCCCTAATATTTCTGAGGAAAGGAAGCAAGTACTGGCCTGCATTATGCAAGGATGGGCTTGTGAAGCAGAACTGAAGAGAAAACAGCCAAAATCCAAACTTCCCTTTTATTTCCTTTTGTAAACTCTTCAGCCCCTTCTCTGTAGTGTTGCAGGGTTTTGTGTGACACCTCATGCTATGGGTTTTGCTCTTCTAAAAAGCATAAACAAGTTTCTTGATAGCAAAGTCAAACCTGTTCTCTGCAGCTTCTCAGCACTGTTTGTGTGTAGGGCCTGCAGACAATGTCATTGCTCCTTGCAATCAGCCAGCCTTGTTTTCTTTCCATTCCTGGTGCTTGTGAGTGAGCAAAAAGGGCATAAGCAACAGCAAAATCCATCCTTCTTCCCCTTCTATGTGTGCTTTTTACAGCTTTCCCACATGCTTTGATAGCAGAAAAGGCAAGTCAGTCTGTTGTCGTGGTCTTACTTGTGGCAAATTTCAGTTTACTGGTCTATGAGCAAGTACAGAGATGTGTTGTGGTCTTTCTTCACTTTTATTAAGATGCTTTCGTGTTACTACTAGCTGTGTTACTACTGCTCTTTCTATTTGGGAGTGATGGTGACAGGTTAAATGTTAGGGAGGGCCTCTCTCTTCCATCTACCTACCCAAACCACAGTACTTCTATGGAGATATTTTAAGGAGTGCAAAGTTCCTATGCAAAAAAAAAAACATGCTTTTCATGCAGGGATGTCCACTCCTTGTTCCAATCACTGTCCCAGCCACAAAAGTTTCTTCCTCAACGTGACTGCTTGGACCTTCTCGGAAAATGCTGATTAAATGCCACTGGTCTCTTCTTGAGCAGAAGAGTGCATCTAGTAATGTCAATCTTCACTCAGTCTGTGTCATCTTACAGGCTGCTAGCAGCACTGAGAGTACTTTTTACAAGGGTTTTATATCTGTGGAAAAAAATCAGATTCTTGTAGATAGATTCTTGATTACTTGCTATCATTGTTAAAAGCAAAAGCAAGGAAATAAACGTTTTGGCCTTAGTAGTTTTATTTTGCAACACCTGAATTCACGAAAATCTTGCAGTATGCAGTTACAGAGCTACTTAAACTGAATGCATGCTGTTACTCGTTTTGAAACTAAAATCCAGAGAAACTTCAACTCTTTGAAGATGACTTGAAATAAAAAATAGAAAAACCAGCACAAAACCTAAAGGATTAATATGATGCACTGACCAGTCATGTATTTGGGCTGCATTTACACAGAGAATGAATATTTCTTCTTTATGGATCGCCGTCAAACAGGAATCATTGCTTTCTGGTGTATTAGTACAGACAACACCTCTGCCAGCAAAGAACATCTTTTATCGGAAGATGACATTAGCTGGTCATCTTCTTACCTCCAGATACTCTTCATGTCAACCTGTGGTCCTCCTTGCAGAACTTGGATCCAAGTGGGGAGTTTCCTGGCTAGGCCATCTCAGATTTGGATATCAGAAAGGGCGTGGTGTGGGAGACTCTTACCTGAAGTCCCCCTCACCAAGCTGAAGTGTGGATTCTCTCCAGGGAGAGGTAGGAGGGCATGGAGATTCTGTCAAAAATGTGCGTTGTGCACATAATGTCTGAGCTCTTGCTCTGTGCCTCAGCTCCCCTAGCTATAAGACAGCTGGTATTAAAAATAAGGTGAAGTGTAGCGAGTCAATAACTATGACGATCCCAGCAGGGGCAGAAAACTAGAATGCTTTATTGGACTTACAAGTTCATATTTAAAGGGTTTAGGGTCTACATATTCAACAGGGGGTTGTAACTATTACAATTTATTACTAACAGGGGGTTTCAGGGGATGACATAAGGGAAAACCCCAGGTTAGCAAATTTGGGGTCTTATACATCATAGGGGAAAACCCATCTTATCCTAGGGGAATTACATGGGGGAAAGAGGTATTCAGGTTTGCAGAATGCACAGGATCCAGGGAACACAAAGGGAGAGATAAAACACAGTAAGTCTTCTGCACTGGCTTGATGAGATCAGGGTGTGGACTCTCTGGCTTGGGCAGGGCATGTGATAACATCATGCAAGGAGTCTCTTCACATTCTGCTGGAGAAGGCAGGAAGAATCCACAAGGATGAGGTCAATGAAAAAGGGGGTTTCCGAGCTTCTGTAGCCCATGACTTTTTGCAAAGACCACTTAAATCTCTCTCTGCAGATATTATGTTTTGGGATCCAACAGTCAAGTCTTGAAGGATGCAGACGACATTACTCTCTTCAGCAGAGGTATCATAAGCATGCCATCATTTCTGAGAGTTCAAAGGAGGATCAGAAATAAATTGACACAAAAGCCTGAGGATGGCCTGTGAACAGTCTTATTTTGCAGCAAGCATAAAAGGGATATGTGGAGGGATATACACTGTCAAGGGAAAGAGAACAGCAGCATTGGTCAGTCATGCCCGTGCTCCATCAAGGAGTTGGCAGAGGACTTGATTTTGATGGTCTGGAAAAAATAAAGGACTTCTTCATTTTCGAGCTTCGTTTCTGTGATAAGTGGCTTTCATTCAATGACTGTCCTATAAGATGGGATTTTGTTAGGTTTTTTTAGTGGGTTTTGCTACTGAATGACTGTGAAAAAGAAAATCATCCTGGTAGCTTCTAACTTATGTTGTCAGTGATAGTGCTTGCTGCATTAGGAGTGATTTCCTCTAATTCACGTGATTACCAGTGGCACCTACATACGTCATTGCTGTGTTACATACGATGATTGCAGATACGACCACCACTACATCACCTTTTGATGGTCTTATCAGTTATACAAATGCTAGAAATCTCACCACAATTATATCATTTCCAGTCTCCTACCTAAATGCTTCTTTCATGACTGGAGTGGCAAAGTCCTGTTGAGCTCTCTGTAGGCACTGCCTTAAGCACCATTTTAATGATCATTTTGATTGACATTACTAAATGGCCTGTGATTTCTAACTGTAAATCAAGTCAAATGGAGATGCTGGCATAAGAGATGGGAGTCGAAGAGGCTGGTCTCTGGCTGCATTAAGAGAGAGATGTTGGATAAAACTGCAAACAATTAAGAGCTCCTGAAGGAAAACGTGTGATGTAGATCCCTGCTGGCAGTGTGAGACTGGAAGAATCCTGATAACAGAGGAGCACTGTAGTGTCTGTTGAATTGTACTCCCTTTCAGAGCAGGTGTGCCGAGCTGATGCTGGGACAGTGGCAAGCAGTTATATAGGGAGGAGAAGAGCAACTCCTTGCTGGCTCTCAGACTGAGAGGAGCAGACTGGGAGGAGGCTGCTGACCACAATGCTGCTTCAGCACAATTAAAAGGGATGAAGCTCCAGAGTAAAAGATAAATGTGTCATTCAGCTTCATGTTTAGGGAGTGGTTGTTGTGGCCTAAGCACTGTATGAAAACCAAACAATCAACTTGTTTTTACCTTTTCATCATTATTTGTTTTTAGTATAATTAGTTGATTTTCCCCTTCATCTACCTTTCTACGGAACTGAAGAGACGATGCAGGCTGGCCTTCTGAGGAACCTTGATGTAAAAATGTGGGTTTAAGAATGAGTCAGCTTTGCTTCACTTAAATGTCTGTCCATTCTCTTTCATGGTTCAGTGAGTCTGTACATACATCATTCATTGCTGGAAACTCTTGTTCAGCTAAAATGACATCTTTGTCAACTGACATTTTGAAAATCCCTGCTTTATTTTTGTCTGTATTAATTCCATTATCTTGTTCTTTCTCATCAGGAGATATTTCAAAGCCCTCTCTCAAAAGAGGAGTGGCATTATTGACTGCAGCTTGGTGCATGGTGGGGAGGGTTTGTTCCAAGTGACAGAGTAGGAAGCCACCCAGGTTTGATGAGCTTCAGCCCCAGGACCTGGATTCTTGAGCCCATCACTTAGAGGTGAGCCCCTCTTTACACCCAATTCAGCAAGCCTGCTCAGAGCACAGCTTTCAGCTCAGCTGCTCATTCAGCACACACAATGAGTAACTGTGAGCATTACTGAGAGAACTGGAAGAGGTTATTTGGCAGAGATAAACAAGGACAACATTCACCTGTGGGGAGCTCTGGCTGCAGCAGGACCCTCTGCACCAAAGGCAAACGTGCACAGGCTGTGGGGCACAAAGCTGAGCAGCAATGTGAGCACATTTGAGTTTTGTGTGGAAAAGGAGCTTTACACTAGCTCAGTTTATGGCAATGCTGCACAGCCACTGGGTGCAGCCTGTTAGTTCCACACATGAGCAGATTTGGCATCCTCCCTCACCACAGGATGTGCCCAGACTCAGACCAGCCTGCGAGCCCTCCCTTGACACCACTCTTAGCCCCGGACCTCTCTTACATCGTGGTTATCAAGAGAGCCTACAGCTTGCTTTTTCCTTGTTGACCATCCTATTTGCCAGGCCAGCACAGGCAGCCCTTTCCCTGGTCTGGAAAGCAAGACTTCTCAAAAGGCTTCTCAAAAGGACCCATTTATTCTTACTGACTAGAGGGATCACAGAGTATGACCAAGAAAAAAGCGGCTGCGTTGCGCTGTGGGGCTTCCAGGTTAATCTGTGCACTAGACCAATGCATATCTCTGCTGTTCACAGTGCACTATCAGCATCACCATCTGTGAGGGCTGTGTGCTGTGCCAACTTGGTGTGGTATGTTGGGTTCAGTGACATCTGTGAGAATTTGAAGCACCTGACACTTGAAGTTGGTCTTCCTTTTCAAAATAGGTGATGGATGCCTTAACCCACTCTTTGCATCAGTTTTTCCCAATTATTTACTCAGTGGCTTCTAAGGTTTTGAGTAGTAAGAATTTATAGTCTTTTTCTTGTCAGGCTCAGCAAACTGCTAATGGTAATGCATTCCCAAAATTCATTATGATGGATATGTGCCTGCATGAGTATTTAAGTGTATTGCTTTTTATTTTCAGTCTTGTATCATGAAAGAGATCATATGGAGATGAGCTTCCACTTAGTTTCTTATTTAGGGTGATTAGTACAATGGCACTACAATATTTTTACATTTCTTTTCCCTTTTCTGATGCATTTTAATGCCTTGTTTGCTCTTTGCAGCCTTGGCTACAGCAGGCACTTTGTTATTGACAATCTTAGAAAATAAAACTCATCCTATTGAATGGCTGTTGTCCAGCAAAAAGACCCACCAGAAATATCTTCTAATACATATTTTTCAACTCTTACTTTGTATGCCACCACATTACTGATTTTTGCCTGTTTTTTAATTAATTTTATGCCAAAATCTAAACACAGCTATGTGAGTTTCCTTCCTGTTCTGGATCTCTGATTAATATCCTGTAGATCTGTGAGCAGCTACTGGGGCATCACACTGTTGCATTTTGCTGTTATCAAATGCAAGGATTTGTGTGGTTTCTAAGTTATCACAGACTGATTGTGTTTCTACACAGTCTCTGTTTTTACTTTCTTTCATTTTGCCATATAAATCTCCAGTGAATGACAACTGAGTCTTGGGGTTAAGTACTTTTGGAAGAACATTAACTTTAAAATAAATACTTTTAAAAAAGATACTTCAAATTTATTCACACATGCTGCAAAATAAGCTTTTTAAAACAGTTTTATTAAAAAATATTTAAAACTTTTTTATGTTAATAAAAGTACAGAATTTCTATCCTGAATTACAGTAATTCAAAATGCCTATATATATGCCTATGTATAGGCATATACGCCAACCTAAGAAAAAATGCATCTGCAACACAATATAATGGCTTTGCATGTTTGTGCACATAAAGAATATATTTTGTGTCCTTTTTCTTAATGTCAGAGGGTGTATCCTCCCCCTCAGATGAAACATTTAACAGTAGCAAGTACTGTTAATGGCTCCCTAAGAGTCATGAGTGAACAAGTCCTGCACAGATCAACTGTAGAATAAAAAGATACGGTAATAACCATCCTTCTTGAATAAATGAATTTATTTTCTGAGTGTATGTGCTGATGACAAGCTGCTGTCTCGCCTCTGCCCATCCATCCAGGCCAACGTCTTGATGCTGGTGAAAGAGAAGCCAGCTGGCACGGTGCCCTGCAGAGAGCTGAGGCTGCTCTTACAGCTGAGCAGTGATTTGTAATCTCAGCAGAGAAGACTTGCATGTCCCTCTCCTGTGTTTCACATTTAGGACACCTTCTGTCATAGTATTCAGAAAATCTAGAGGCAGAAATAAAGCTGAAGTAAGTAATTACACAGCACTGGCTTATTGTTAAATGCATCTGCATTTGCTTAGCTTTTCAAAGTTCCTGCTTTTGTCAGTTGCTTGCTGGTGAGTTCAGTGGCTGGTCTGAAACACGTTACAGAGCATCTTGATCCCCCGTAGACTGCGTGTGGAATGAACTTGTAGATTCAGTGTGGTAAGTGATGTGAACTCCACACCACTTGCAAACATACCCAGGTAAATGCCAGTTCTTAAAGAGCATCTTCAGATACTTCTTAAATTTTTCCCCCATGAAGAAGTAGATGACTGGATTGAGGCCACAGTGAAAAAGGCCAAGGATTTCTGTTACCTGGAAAGCATAGTCCAGATTCGTGCTCACTTGACAGTCTCTAATGACTCCCGTAGTTTCCAGCAGTTGTAAAAAAATAACGATGTTGTAAGGGGTCCAAAAACAGAAAAACACAATCATGACAGCAAAGATCATCTTCACAGCCTTATTCTTTTTCTCATTTCTACAGTGAACTAATGTTTTAATGATCATGGAGTAGCAAAATGTCATAACTACAAAAGGGATTAGGAGCCCTAAAATGTTGATTTCCAAAGTGGAAAAAAGTTTCCATGTTGTGAAATTGCCTGGATATCTCGGCTTGCAGGTAGTATAATTATGTTCATTAAAAGACTCTCTAAATACAAGCTCAGGAACAGAGGCCAAAAAAGCTACGAGCCATATGACAAGGCTAGTAATCAAGCCATGGAAGGCAGTCCTTGCTTTCAAGGAAAACACTGCACGAACAATTGCCAGGTATCTGTCTATGCTCATAAGCATAATAAAAAATATACCGCTGTAAAACCCGACCAGGTAGATCCACGAAATGATTTTACACCAGGGAGTTCCAAAAACCCATTGGTCTAGCATGAAATAAGACCAGAACGGCAAGGATAAAACAAAGAGCAAATCTGAGATGGCGAGGTTTAGCAGGTACACATCAGTCATGCTCTTCAGCCTCTTGTATTTGAAGAGGACCACAATGACCAGAATGTTTCCAGTGAGCCCGACCAGGAATACTAGGCTATACAGAACCGGTAGGAAGGAGGCTGAAAACCTCCTGACGCTTTCCTTACTGCATGGCTTTGGAGCATCGTTATAGTTATCATAATATTCGTAGAAGGTTGAGAGGTCAGGGGACTCTGTACTTGCAGAACTCATGCTTTTTCCCCAGTTCCTGAGAAGGAAAGAATATGAAAATGTCAGTGACTTTCAGTGCGTCAAGACTGTATGGTTACTCCGCAGCCCTGAATCATGAGCAGTGACTGACTTACAGTTCCCATGCATGTCTCATTACAGGCATTATGTAAGCATTATGGGATGCATGTGCATGCTTGCAGAATGTACTGTCCTCAACATGCATGTGCTTAGTCCTTGCGGCACTGTGCAACTTGGATGTCAAGCACACAACGCGACACTGGATGAGAGGAAAGCAAATGGGAAGGAAAGACCACAGATATCAAATCAGAGAGGGTTTAAGTCCTATGTGGAGTAAAGTAAAAAGCAAAGCCACTGTTTATAGCGGTTCGGGATTTCACCCACCTTTCCCACCAGGCAAACATCACCATAAGAAGAAAGTAATAAAAATGCATCAGACTTTTCCAATGAAATTATACTTACTGAAAGCTGAAATGAGTTTTTTGCTGTCTTCAGTAGCTAAATGACTAACAGGAATTTGTCATATGTATGCACTTTTCTAATAGGCGGATACAGAGTTTTAAGTGATGTTACTTTGAGGTAACTTGCACACCATACGAATTTATTGTTGATGTATGACTGTGTGTGTTATTCACATCACAGCAAGTGTCATTCTTTTAGCCTGACAAATGAGAACTCTAAGCCTGAGCTATGTTCTTCCCCTTTGTCCTTATTTTTATGAATAGAAAGCAGAAGAAAAGTGAGTTTCACTGCTTTACTTGTCTTTACTTTGTACATTGCTGCAACATAACAGCAAACATTGACTATCCTTAACCTGACCCATCCTGTGTGTAGTCCCAAGCATGACAACTTTGCAGCCTACAACTCTGTTCTATTATACACAGAGAAGAACTGAATCTGACTTACAAGTCAGAAGGACAAAATCATTTGACACCAATGGTCTAGAGATGACAGCTTTGCAACAACTGCTCCCAGACATACCTGAATCTAATCTAGGTTCAGCATAATATACTCAAATATTTAAAACTGAAAAACAAATGATCACAGAATTCACATGTACCCACTTCTGATGATGCAAGAATTCTTAAAAGTGCTTTAAAAATTACCCGAGCAGCTAAAAAAGGTAAATGAAAAAGCATTACATTCACACACATGAGTGTACATGATACACAACTGTTTCAAAATTGCATTTTATGAATTTTACCTTTTCTCCACCTTTCTTCTCAGATGATGTAAAGAAGCTTCTTTGCTCTAAGGGTGCAGAATCACTTGCTTCTCACCAGGTAGCTCTGCCAGGGAGGTGTTACCCACACAGCAATATCCAGCAGCTGCAAAAAGCAGATGTCACTAGGTAGCTGTGTCTCATAGCGGAAGCTTCCGACTTCCTTACAGATTGTATCACAAGTGCTTCTTTCCTCAGTGCTCATCAGAGATAGTCCCTTTAAGTCAGAAAGAGAATTAAACACATAATGTTTAAGAAAATGCAGATTCCAGCGAGGGCCTGATTACTGAGTTAAAATAGCTTCATCTTATCCAATAATCATTAAAATAGATGTCACTAAAAGCAGCTCTCATTTAACAGAAACCTTGTTCTTTCTTATAGGTTGTAAAGTGCATCTTAGAAAAAAATAATCAAAGGATCGTTTGTAGTGAGCAGAGAGGAGGCAGGCACTTGGTGGGTGTGTGGGAGGTGTGTTTCTAGTTCTTCTCTGACAGATAACTAATTTTGCAAGTTGCACTATGTAATTGTACAAGAAAAAAGATGTATAGATACAGTGTAGGGAAGGCTCCTTTTAATCACTGTTGTTTGATCTTCCTAACCCCTACTTATCTTACTAAGAAAAGAAACGAAGGCATGTTAATTCATACTGCCTTTTTGCTTGATGTTTCCTGTAGTGGGTTTTATATACAGCAAATCTGCCTCCTACCACTGACCTGTACACACTGTAACAGCAGTCAGAATATCAGATAAGAAGTAGGATGTGCGCACGCGCACGTGTGGTCTGAGGGCAGAGGGTGCTGAGGTTTACTGTGGTTCTTTGTCGCAGCAGAAAGCTCAGCAGCTTCTATGAATTTCTGCTGAGGGTGTGGTGGGCCCTCATTTGTCTTTTGGGGGATCCTGGGAAGGGAGAAGACACCACAGAGAACATGTGTTAGTCAAACGGGATGGTTTTGAGTTCTGCCAGCAGACCAGCTGTGCTAGTAGCTGGCAGGTGCTGTTCTCCTCTGCATCCCAGAAAAGGCCAGCCAAGCAGAAGTGTAAGCCATTTCTCAACAGGGGAGCCTGCTTTCTTGTTAGCAGGAGAAACTGAAGACACACAATGAGAAATAGAAACACGAAAGCTACAGGAGGCAGTTGGGAAGGTAGGAAGAATCAGAGAGAGATCTCAGTCCAGAAGAGACTACATGTTTTCTAGTTCATTCTCTGGTGTTATTCCAGATACAGGTATAGCTTTTGCTCAGTTATGCTATTTGCTGCTACCTCATATACCTCTGACACTGCTACTCTGCCCAACAACTTACATTTGGCTGAAGAGTTTCTTCCAGAAAAGCTTGCTGTGAAGACAGCATGTGATGTGGGATCTACCAGTTTCACGTTTTGCCAGAATAAAACAATTGTATGGGAAGGAGCTTCTCAATCATCTTTCAAAATTTCCGTATGTGGAGATTTTTAAATTGGTCTCTGAGAGACGTTCCTCCAGTGCAGGTTATTGCTCTGCAGATCGTGTACGTTTTCTCTTCAGTTTACTAGCAGTCCTTTAAATGTGTGGACATCAGGTAAGCAGGCAACATGGTGGTACCAGTTTCATCAGCTCTGCTCACAGAAACTAGAAGCTGTTCCTCTTGCTGCTCTTTTGTCTGTGTAAGGACCTAATTAATCTCTTGTTGCACTAGGGCCACAAGTTCAGCTCTTCACCCACAATAACAATGACATAAAATCTTTCTTTAAGCACCTGCTTTTCAGGAACAAAACCACCTCTTGCTCTGTAGGCATTGTTCTTTTCTAGTTTTGGCTGTAGTGTTTTTGCCTCAATAAACCACCATGCATGAGCATGCTTATCTTGTCCCACTCATTATTTTCAACTCTATCAAACTAGGTATCTTCTTTGAATTTCATCAGTGGTAATTTTTCTTGATTTCCAGAAAAAGTAGTGAATAGAACTGAATTCAGATATAATCTCTCTTCAACCTTGTAAGAACCCTGCTTGGTTAAGGAATGATTTCCCATCATCAACAACCTTTTGAGATCTGTTGACCTGTCCTTAGCATTCAAACCACACTTCAGATGTGCTCCTTATCTTCCAGTCGCACTGTTAGCAGGGAACAAGTCTGCAGCCTTATGAATGCCAGTTTAGTATGATCCATATGGCACTGGCCTGAAGAAAGTGTCTTCCTGCCATGTTGCCTTTTGACCAGCCCTTTGGAAGACTTTCAAGTAGCAAGTACTTCCTAAGCAGCTTTTTGTATCCACCTGAGGTGCAAGGTTGGGCTGATACGACCAGAGCAGTAGGGCAGCAAAGATTCCTTGTCAGGGTGTGTTTGTGTGACTGTGGTGGGATGGAGGGGAATGGCTGGACCACAGTGTCTTGTAAAGCAGCTGTTATGTTGCAGACACCAGTGCATTTCATGCTGCATCAGCAGATGGGAAAGTCTGTCTCTGTAAGGAGACTGAGCAAAAGCATCTCTGCAGAAAGAGGAATGCTCGACCACAAAAAGAGGTAAATGGTTGCAGCTACAGATGATGAAAATTTGTGAACTCCAGAAAATAAAGATTAAAAAAAATGTCAGTTCATGAAAATCAAGAGGATAAGAATGAATCTAGAAACACCTTCTGATGGTCTACCCATGAAAAGAGTCCCTGGGAGACCCTGCAAGGAAAACTGCAGAGAAGACAGAAAAAATTAAAAGAAATGTCTGACCAAATGAAACTGCAGAAAATAGAGGAAAGGTGTTGTGGGTGCAGGTCCTGCAATGGCTTGGAGAGAAAGAAGAGTGACAGGGACTGAATATAAATATAGTTTCTAGCAGGGGAGCTCTGAGGTCCCCTTCTAACATGTCAGCCTGTCTTTTCCAGGTCCTTCATGGAGAACCTGACAAAGACTAACAGAAAGAGAATGGCAGGAGATGGCAAGAGTAAGAGGAAAGGAGGAAGGGTTCTCAGTGATGCTGCTGTAAAACTAATATGTCTGCAGGGGAAAGGGAGAAGTAAGAAGTTGTCTTACCTCTTTACTAGATGGTATCAGGTATGTGGAACTGACCAAATAAATAACAAGAGTGCAGAGAGGTGAACCAAACCTGATTAGCCTGATTGGGAGGAGATTAACCTCATGTGGGTTGGGGGGGGGACACACACACCATTAAATCCAACAGGAAGGAACTTAATAAAAGCAAAATGCAGAACCAGCCACACCATGAAAACATTGCTTCTCTTCCAAAGATTATTTCAGTCATTCCCATCATTTGTGGGAACTCTTATCATTAATTTGCCATTTTACAGGATACATAAGATTCTTTCCCAAGGAGGGACTGGAGATAGACATTTATCTAACCCACTAGCTAGGCTGTGAGATACTCACCACTGATATAAAAGTGCACTACCCATTCCCTATGATCTCAGTGTTGGCCATGGATAGACAATTCAGAGTGTGTTTATTTGACAAGCCCTCATTCAGAAGGGGCTGCCCCAGGAGAGAAGCAGATGACAGTAAACAAAGACAGATGACTGTTGCAAAATCAGTATTTTGACTGACTGTGTGGATCAGTGCAGGATCCAGGCTGCCAAAGTCACAGATGGACAAATTATTACCTTTCTCAAAAAACCATCCTCTCCATCAGGTGGCCAACTCCTTTGTGTGTGGTCAGGCCTTGTGCAGTTCTTTTGCAATTCAAGTGATTTTGGATCACAGTTTGCACATCTGTGTCTCCCATCCTTGCTTGTTAGCAAAACGTTTGTGCCACCTGTTCCTTGTACAGTTTGTTTCCTTGTAATTTTCAATGTATTCCAGATTTCCTATTCATGAGTAAAACTGCAGCACTCTTGACAGAGAACTAAAAAAGGGAAGCAAATAAATTTCCTAGTCTTTGAGACAACCACTGTGTACACTGGTTCCCAGGTGATTCACTCATAAACAGTCTGAATGCATGAATCCCCTTTGGCTAAGATAGCTGTTTGCACTGACAAGCAAAAGATTTAAGTCCCAAAAATCTTTTCCTTGCTCAAAACGAAGCTGCAATTTTCCTAATCTTTTTTTCTTTCAGTGGTGCAGTCCTGTGCATTCTTCTGTTTGTATTCACTGGTGATTCTCTGAATGGTATCAGCCATCCTTTTCCTCAGCCTAATTTGCTTTCTTTCCATATGCTGTGCTTGCAAAGCTGCTAGATTCAGAACCCTTCATTAAAAAAAAGAACTGAAACTTCTCACCTCAAACATGACAGAAACAGTAATTTGTATGCTGAGTTTTACTTAAAATAACAATCACTGATGCAAAAACCATGAATTGTATTCCTCCTAAATGTGAAATGGCACAGGGAGGAGCTTTCTTTGTCTTGTTCAGTGATCTGTCAAATGTTCCCAAGCTGTTTTGGCTGTTTTGACTCTGAGGAGCTGTTGATATTTGAGATTTAATTTTTCTTTTCTTTTTTTTTTTTTTAAATGTCCCAGCCATCACCTAACCATCACTATAAGTCCCCACTAAAGTCTGGTCTTTCCAAAGAAAAAAAGGCAGTGGTGAATAGCAGAGATGTTCTCAGGCCAGTTTGTTTGATGTTTATTGTGATGAGTTTAGATACAAGGGAATGATGACTTTCTGGCGTAAAGGCTTTGTTTTCTGTGTGCTCTGTGCTAGTGCCCCCAAGTCTCATGCATTTCAGTTTCTGGTAGTCTTAATAAAAGCTGATTAAATGACTGGCCTTATCCTACACTTCTACACAACAACTATTTTTGAAGTCTCTTCTGCCATGTTCCTCAGGTGGCAGTTGTAACATAAGGAATCTAGTTAGAAAAACTAAAATATTTGCAGAGGATCAAGACTGAGAAAAACCTAATACTTGCTCTTACTCATTACTAGTCTTTCTATCTTTGCTAAGACCCAGG
The DNA here is from genome assembly GCF_025592945.1 of Manacus candei. NCBI lineage: Eukaryota > Metazoa > Chordata > Aves > Passeriformes > Pipridae > Manacus > Manacus candei. The sequence continues at coordinate 2,356,068 of NW_026138074.1, read as the reverse complement.
CACTCTGCCATCACATGGAAAGGCTGTTTCACTGCAAGTCTTCAAGACAAGCTGTACAGCCAACTTACGTTAATATTCAGTTCACTTTTAGTAGCAGGGACAACCAGTCAGGGCACCAAAATAAAGCTGCGACAGCAACAATAGTAGGTTTTCACTGGAACATCTTGTTCTTCTTTGTAATTCGCAGGATATTCTGTTGTGTTTTGTGAATTGTTGGTGAAACTGCTCGTAATTAATTTAACATCCACAGGCTTTCATTTGTTCAATAGCAATTGAATAAAGAAAACCTAAAAAAAAAAAAATTATGTTTCTTCCAGCAGCAGAATGTAGTTTTGTCTTACTTTTTATATTTTTTGCACTTGATACTTGTTCATCAGTGACTCCACTTGCTAGACTGAGGTGTCCTCCTTTACCATGAATGACTTTTAAGTCCAGTAGAGTTTAATAATGCCACCCTCTGGTGGAAATGCAAAGAAAGCATTGACACTAAAGATGGGCAGAAGGCTCAGTGGAGTAAGCTTAGGACAGGAGGTTCTACATGAGCAAAGGTTAATGCAGGGATAGTGAATTGGTATGGTGACCCTGGAAATACTTGGCTTCAGGTGCTGTCAGACTTGTGTAAAAAGACATATACCACTGTCTGCAGCTGCCCTTTCGGAATCTGACTTGATCTGTAAACCCTGGCCTGTGCATTCTGTGTTGCCTTTATGATAACATGTATTTTGTCCATTCCTTGCACTGTAGCCTCCTGGAACCTGAGCTATTAGGAGGATCTGGAGAGTAAGTATCATCAATGGGACCAAGAGAAAGTAAATGAACAAGAGATCAAGTGATGGGGAGCCTAAATGATTCAAATGAAGGCTCCCTTGGGGAAAACAAACAAACAAACAAACAAGAACAACCCACCAAAACTGATCACAGTATGAGGATACCTATTTCCTAAGATAGGACCAATCTCAAGGGGAAGATGGGCTACAATAAAGCAAAGACTCCCTGGAGAGGGGCTCTGAAGCCACTTGGGGGTCATGATCTAGGAAATTTTAGTCAGCTCTAATACTGCTATTCACAAAACAGGCAAATCCAGCTTTGAACCTCTTTATACATCTTCCTTCCAGGGCAAAGGAAATATCCTGTTGAAGGTCCTTTGTCCCTACCAGGAGGTCTAGCATGATGTCCCTAGGAAGTGCTGAAAAAGCAATTCCTGTGCCTGCTTATCCGTTCCCCATCCCTGAGCAGTTATAGGCCATTAACACTATTGGTTGAGGCCCTTTGAGTGGGAAATTCTCCCCATTGCCATGTGCTCCTGCTATGGTCAGTTGGGGTCTGTGTTATCAGCAATTGCCAGGGGCAAAAGGGGGTGCAACAGCCTGCTCTAGGTGCCTCTCAGACACATCATTTCATTCTAGTTTGCTCCTACCTGGTTGGAGATGCGAAAAATAATTGAAGCTGCAGCTCAGGGTTTCAAGCAGTTCTTAAATGTCCTGGTACAGCGCATAGGAAATTACACATAGAAACAGGAGATCCCGTCTGTCACTAGGGGGAACTGTCTCTTCAGCAGATGCACGAAGCCACCGGCTGCTCTGCTTCCTTAACTTCGGTGGTGTCCTCCAGTGTGCCCTGCAAGTCTTGGCCATTGCAATTTGTGCTGCCGTTTCTTTGTCTCTCAGTGCTGCTGGCTCTAGCTTTAATGTAGCAAATGTAGCATTTATGGGCTAAATGCAAACTTCTCATGGGAAAAATGCAGCTTCTCAGTTGCCTGCATTATCCTGGCATATGAACCTGTATGTAGTGGGACTGTTGCGCTGCAGCTGAATGTGGAGCAGTGACAAATGCACACAATTAATTGAGACTTAAATTCTGAGTGGGGTGGAAAAAACAGACTGTTCCAGTGATAGCTGCAGTTGGAAAGGAGATAATAACTGCTGAAAAGCGAAGCAGCTGTCCCAGTCCTTGCTTGCATTCTCTATCCCATTCACCAACCTCTGCCTTCAGTGATATATAGTTAATGTGCTGCTTCCTGCTGACTACATGTCATGGTTGGAAATTTGGTAAATGCAAACTGTTCTAAACAAGCAAACTGGTTTCCCCATGTCCAGTCGGAGCTATTTTACAGTGTTTCTTTAGGAAGAGAAATGACAAATGTAATATATTAACATTTGTCTCTTGAATATTAGTGTAACAAACAATATCACACAGGAACAGCTGGTGGATTTTTTTTTCCACGTTGAGAACAATGTGTTTACCCTGGCACTACAAAACCCCAGTCTTGAGGTTTGGGTGTGTATATGGTGAAAACCAAGCTTTTACAGTAGCTACCGTGTAAATTAGGAAGTTCTGATTAACAGTGGTAGCAGAATTATTAACAACTTCAGCAGAAGCTGTATGTGTGTGTTAAGTGTCAGAAACCAACCTTTGGTAGTTACACATTTTTCTCAATTTTTGCTTTGATTACCGAACTTGAATTTCAAAATAATAACTCTAGATGACACAGGTTTTCATTAGAGTTCCAGGTGTCTTATAGGGTTAAGAAACTGAAGTGCAAACAGAAGATCTTTGAGCGGGACTAGGTAAGGCTTTAATACAGAAAATATTTCATTCAATGGCTCCTTTAGAAGTGGTGCATCAATGGCCTTTGATGAAGCACCACATCATGCTTGGGTAATAACTACAGAGGAAAGATGTTACCGCTAGGAGCTGCAAAAGCAATAGTGGGCAGATATAGTGCAACTTCTGGAATTCACATTTGGAAAGAATAAAACTGGTAACTGAGATTTTCTTTGAAAAATTCTCATTTGTTTTTTAGTGATAGCAGGACTTGGGACTTGCATGGATCAGACTTGTCCCCTCATTGACAACAAAGTTGACCCTTGTCCTGCTAGGAGAAGGGTTTTGTATTACCCACAAAATCTGAGTGAGGGACTTCACAAAGGTTATAGAGACAAAATGGAAATGACAGAACTTAACCCATAACCCATTAATTTATAAGTAGTTTATCTGTGAAATACATTAAAACTTCAGACTACTCTGGACCAGGACTTCAGATCCACTCCCAGCAAATGCTGAATCCAAAGGAGATATGTGGGTAGTGGCTGGCTCTTTCTGATGCCAGTGTTGAAAATGACCGCTCTCACTGCTGAGCAATTTCCTAAGCCGATGCGATGATCTGGCAGCATTTCTAGGTTTTTTGTACAAGTTAAAACCCCCAAGAATTCAGAGTGCCCATGGTCAGCTTAAAAATTAAGAAACATAAATCCTATTATTTTGGAACTGTGATGTAATATTTGACTAAGAGGGATTCACAGTGGCACCTAAAAATAATACTGATGTCCATGTTTCTCACTGCAAGCAGTTTGGCTGAATATGTATCTTGTTCATTCTATTTTTAAGTAGAACATGAAATATAGTCTTGAACCTGCTGAGGAAATTTGGATTCGGGTTTTTTTAGTTCCTCAAACTGCAATCCATCTGAAAAAAGATTTATGTTAAGTGTCAATGTGATTCTCAAACAGGAAAAAAGTTGATCATGATGAACAAATAAGATGCAAAGGTAGCTCACCACACCTCAAAACCTCAAAGCCCAACACCCCTCCCCACAAACCCAGAGATTTCCTGACCTCGTTTTTTGCACAACCAAAAACACAACAAGTGTGTGTGTGTGTGTTTCCATGTGTAAATTGTGACTTGCTAAGTCAGTCCTTAGTTTATGGCAGATGAAAAGTTTTATCCCATATTGAGAGACTGGTTTACTTTCTCATGACTAGTGGGTAGGGACTGGATGGTTGCTGGTCCTCAGGGATGTGTTGATCCTGCCTAAGGATACATACATAATTAGTACATAATAGAAAAGCTTTACATGTTGTAAACTAGCCAGGCAGTGAGAAAAACACGTTTCCTGCTGCAGAGGTTTTGAAAGAGAAGTTGTATTTTTAAATAAAGGCTACAATTAACTGAAATTCCAATTCTTAAAGAGACATGAGTGGGGTTTCAGTCAGGCTTGAATTGTGCAAAGAATACCTCAAGGAGTGTAATATGTAAAATTAGTAGAAATCCAGGAAACTACACAATATTAGCTGTCACAAATCACAAAAGAGGCATGGTGTGGGCAGGAGCTGTGAGGCTCTGGCTCCCCATGCCTGCTGCCATGGTGCAGTGCAGTGAAGGGCAGCAATGCCCAACCCTGTCCTGGTAAAGTTTGCCACTTGTGGCTCTCAGAGCAGTGGTATGTTTCATGGAGTCTGAAGCTTTTTAAAGAACAATTACAAGAATACTCTTCCAAGTAATACAAACAAAATGAAAATGTTGATTTTGGTTTTCACTTGGGTTTTCAAAGATTTACCACTTCTGCTGTGAGGAGGAATCTGCATAACTAGATGTTTGTGGCAGAGCCCATCAGGGGTCAAAAACTAGGCGATCCCAGTATGGGGTATAAACTGGAATACTTTATTGAACACGTGCTTCGCAATGTAAGGGTCTTGGGGCAGGGCATGTTAATGAGGAGGATGAGCTATGTTAATTAGTGAATTACACAAATTTTACAGCAGTTTACCCAATAAGTTAATATTTCCCTCAACCAGGATTACGTAAGGGGAAAGGGATTAAAGGGTTTAGACATGGTCTGATACAATTATCTCAAGAGTCCTTTCTTAATTCTGCTGGAGCCAGGCTTAATCCATAAAGTTGAACTTTTACAGGTCTTGTGAGAAGGGTTCAGCTCTTTGGATCACAGGATTCTTGTCAGTCTCTGTTGCCCAAGGCCCACTGCATTGACTCATTAAACTCCGTTCTGCAGATATTATATTTTTGGGGTCCTGCAGAGCCCAATGCCTAGAAACTCTCCTGAAGCTTTTAATCTCATACAAATGCTCAAATATTGATCAATAAGACCATGCATGTAAAATGGCAAATTCTATATAATAACTCGCAAATATGTAGCATAAAACTTGACAATGTTACACTGACAATCCTTGGAAGTCTTCCATTGCATGGTATGGCAAAGAAGACAGGAGGAGTGCAGGTTGTCAGAAGGGGCTCTTGACTTGGAAGTGAAGGATTTTTGCAGATGCAGCTTCACACGTTGTAGCTTGCAGAGGACTCGGGTCTGAGGAGGCAGTTTGACTCTCAGTAGCAAGTCTGCCCCGCCAAGAGGATGATCCATATGGCAGGAATATGATGCATTGTGCTGGTGATGGGTAGGATTGCTGGGAAAGAAACCACTGGAGCGAAGCAGGAAAAGGCTCTCCTTTCCTAGGAAGCTAGCAGAAAGCCCTGGGTTTTCACCTTTCACTTTAGAGACTGCATGTGGATCATATTTAAAGGTGCCTTTTACTCTTCCCACTCAGTAACTCACCATTGTCTGAAAAATCAAAGTAAAGTTAAATAAACCAAGCAAGATTGCATTGCTCAGCTTGGCAATCCACCCTCTTCAGGCTGATTTCATGCAGATGACTTCTTGTTTAGTCTCAGAGCACCTTCCTCTTTCTTTCTGCACATCTTAGCATTTCTTTAAAAAAACATTGTAAAAATACCATATCTTAAAAATAACACTTTCTTGAGGGTAGGAACAGACAGACTTGTTTTCTATCACTTGATTAGGCAGATTGAATTTTGAAAAGTAATTTGATTTCAAGTGACACTCATGCTACACAATCTTAGACAGTAAGTCTGGAGTCTGGAAGTCCACTTATAGCTGAAAACTACAAAATTGAGCATATATTACATATTTACACCTAATACAAAGAATTTTATGAAGAGACATCTTTTTTTTTTTTTTTTTACAGCAGAGCAGGATGACTATTCAGTAACAAAAAAATGGATTATTTAATATTTATGGAATTATTGTATATGGAAAATTGCTCAATGGACACATTCTCCTCCAAGCTTTCTTAGAAACAAGGTGATACTAAGGTCCTCAAAGAAAGAGCCTACTCCTCACACTGATACTCTAAAACAATTCATTTGTGTTATTTGAAAAGTGAGAGCGCTTCTTCAGTTCCATCAGTGTATAAAAATGGGACCCCACTGTTACAGACTTGTTTTGTAAGATTTGTCCTTGATTTTTCCTTTTAAGTTGATTTCAACTTCATTATTGGCAACAATCCTTTTTCCATTTACCTAACTCTAGTCACCATTGCCAATAAACATCTCCTTTGCCCTTGCAGCAGATGATGGCTGTAGTTTCCCAAGGAGGTCACTGGCAAAGGGGTCTCAGTTGTCTGATTGACATTTTCCACCCCCAATGCACTGTTATTGCAACAGTAAAAAGGATATTTGGCTGCTGTGGAGTACACATGGGAAATGTGTCCTCTGGGATGCACTAAGTCTGGGTATACCTGCAGTTTTCCCTGGGGAAATCAGTTGTGGTGAGGAGGTCCCAAGGGTTGAGGAAGATTGTAGTAAGGAGCATGGGCAAGTGGTTCTTTTGTCCCAAAAGCTGTTGTCTATGGCAGTACAGACACAATTGCTGTTTACAACATGGAGTAAGCAGAGCACGGGTGCGAAGCATGTACTTACCATGCTCAGCTTGATCATGCTATATTTGGACCAAGCACAGTGATACCCAAACCCATCCCTCTAGTTCCCCTTGTCCCAGCAGGTGCTGGTCAAGCTGGCAGCCCCTGGCTCAGCAGAGGGCTTGGGGATGTGCCAAGTGAAGGACTCCACTGAGCTCTGGCCTTTGGCTCAGGCCAAGCCCATGGTACTTGGGAGATAAGTCTACTGGTGATCCTTAAGGACAGTCCTTTCTCTATTATTGCATGCTATAAACAGAAAGTGCACTGTTGGCTCCAAAAGCATGTTAATAAATAACTCTTTTTTCTCTTTTTTTTTTTTTTTTAACAATTGGATTTTATTAGGGATGAAAGCACAGGTAAAAACATTTGTTGCATTCAATAGCCCCCAAATCACTTCCATATAGATATATAGCATCAGTAAAATATACCCCTTTACTATAAAAAATATCCTCCTAACAGCTACCATTCATTAAAGAGATCTCTCTTCCCTTAAAAAATGAGTTTAGGTCTATGTACATTAGTATCACACGTACATACACTGACACATGCACATTTCCATGATGAAACTGTTCAAAAGGTTTCTTATCCTTAAATTCTTCTCCATCCCCTTTTCTAAGCACAGAGCACTCTTTTCATTTCTACTTTCCCCTTCCTTTCTCTTCATTCCATTCCATGTTTATCACTGACATATTGTACTGCTTTTGTTTTTAGAGTCTTTACTGGTTTAGAATATTTAATGCTTAACAAGAGGCATGTCAGTAATTCAGTGCAGCTGTCGTCTCTTCATATGGGTAACAGCAATCCCTCAGTGCTTGCTAGCCCTGCAGAAGACATATACAGACATTTCTTCTTCCCAGAGCCTTTTAGACAAAGACAGAGCCATCCTGGTCGCTGGTGTTCAGGGTTATGTTGCTGTTCGCAACACTTTCTGCATAACTAACTGAATGGGTGACCTGGTAGTGACTGCAGGGGCCACAGAAACACAGGAATGGACAGTACTTCAAGCAGACTTGATAAAGGTATTTCCTGAATTTTTCCCCAGCAAAGGCATAGATAAGAGGATTGAGACAACAGTGACTGAACGCAATGGTTTCGGTCAGGTGCATTGCGTAGTCCAATGATTTAATTTGGTTGCAACTTGAGAATAACTCATACTGCTTTAAAGTCTCTAGAAAAATCAGTATATTGTAGGGAGACCAAAACAGAAAAAACACAACCACCACAACCAAGATCAGTTTTATGGCTCGTGCTTTTTTCTGATTTTTGCAGGATATCAGGGTTTTGATGATCCCACAATAGCAATAGCATATGATACAGACTGGGATGAAAAAGCCAATGGTGTTCAGCTCCATATTGCAGAACACTGGCCAGATGTTCTCCAGCTTCTGTGGGAAGACAGCAATGCAGTCATTTTCTACCAGCTGGGAGAACACAAAATGTGGCACTGACACTAAAACTGCTATTGCCCATACTCCAAAGGTTACAAGAAAGCCCTGTCTCACTGTTCTGGATTTCAGAGAATATGTTGCTCGAACAATGGCCAAGTACCTGTCGACACTGATAACAGTGATAAAGAACATGCCCCCAAAGAAACCAATGTAATACAGCGAGGAAACAGCTGTACATGAAATAGTCCCAAGGGTCCATCCACGCACTGTGTTGGAAGCCCAGAACGGAAGAGAGATCACAAAGAGAAGGTCTGAGATAGCCAAGTTCAGGAGATAGATGTCAGTGATGCTTTTTTTACTGCCTTTCACAATGGCAAAAAACACCATTAGATTCCCTGTGAGGCCAAGAGCAAACACCACAATGTAAAATATTGGCAGAAATATTTTCCCAAATTCTTGGATGTCAGCCTTATTGCAGGACAAAGCATGTTCATCGTACGTATATTCAGCTGTCGTTTCTGCATATGCGGCCGTCATGCTGAATTTGCTGGCTAGAGGCAAAATTGGAAGAATAAAGAAAATAATGTTAGAGGAAGTTATCCAGTATCTGCTGTGGTAAAATATTGAGAGACTGTACCAACAAGCACACTTTGGGATTTTGTCACTGTTTGGCTTAGTGATAGTTGTGTTACTGTGGAGGTGATGGTAGTTACTAACCAAAGCCCAGACTCTGCCATTACATGTACTTCACTGAAAATTAACTCTTTAGGATAAGAAAAACTAAATGAGAATTTCAAGGACTGTCACATAAGCCCCTACTTATTGGAAGTGCAGCAGGGGTGGCAGCAAACCAAGATCTGACTAAGTGATGTGGTGCATTGCAGCACTGTGAGAAATGCAGGCCCTCTGCCAGTCTGTTGGACAGTGCTTGGCAGGAAATGGTACAATAGCTGCTGATCAGCATGCAGTGCCTGTCAACACCACCAGCAACCCAGTCTCACCCCACATGTTAACCCTGGGGTGGAAGTGTGGTAATACACCCAGTTTAGCCAGGCCTTAACTGATGCTTTCTGATGTGGGAGGAGCAAAGTCTGCAATGGGACATCGCTTGGCAGCAATCATATCTTTGATGAAGCTCTTTTAAAAATCATCATATAATCAAAAGAAGAGAAACTATGTAGACCCTTTTCCTCAAGCAACAAAGCATCTCATGACTGCTCCTGCTTTGGCTGAGAGGTTGGAGCCAGGGCTTGCTAGCTTGGCTGAACCCAAAGAGAGTATGGGTTGCAGATGCGCAACCTCTGGGCTCACTGATCTGCACATCCAAAAACTCAGAGCACAAGTCAATTCCTCTGCAGTCCCTTGGGATGTGGTGTTCAAGTCTCCTCAAAGATTTCTGTTTGCAGGAAACCAAAAATCCTAGAGGGGTCCAGATGTTACTGTATTCAGTTTGCTCCCTCGTTGGCGTAAAGAGCTTGTAAGTATCCACTACTTGCTCTCACTGTAGGAAATGAAGGGGTGCTATACACATGACAACATGGCCAAAACAGCCTATTAAAGCTGAGACAGAAAGGAAAGGCCAGTGATAACAAAACTTCAACTAATAACTATCCCTTGGTCACCGTGTTGCCAGCTTCTTACAGGAACCCCCACTGACTGTAAAGAAGGGACCGTAGGCTGTCTCTGTTATAGATGTTTACATCTCCTGTTAGTGGGACATGTAGTCAATACAGCCAATAAAGAGCAGTGTATCTGATCTAATGCAGCCAAATCTGCTTTAAGACAAGACAGACTGCTTTCCAGACTCTGCTGATTGCATTGGTGAAAGTTCTTTTCCCAAGAGAGCATGGCTGTATTATTCAGCAGTAGACACTGACGGTGTATAACTACTCCCACTCCTGATGCTTAGAGCTAATTAATAATTAGCAGGTTGGAATCCCAGCCTACATGAACATGTTTCACTGATAACAATAGCTTTTATACCCTCTGTTTAAAATAAGCCTTGCAAAACCAAGCACAAAATAAAGATGTCCTGGAGCGTGAGATAGTCCTTTGCCCAAGAAGTTTCCTATGACCTGGTGGCAACTGCAACAATCTTCCCCACGAGTGGCTACTGTGACCATATCAACATCTTCTCCCAATGCCTCATTGCCAGACTGCCGTTTGTGGTGTTGGCCATAAAGTTTTGGCCTCTTATTTTGTAGTAATATCTCAAAGAGGTTTTTTTTGATGCTAGTTGAAAATGAAGGCTCTCTGTTTTAAATTATCTTCTTATTCTGAAAGTTCAAAGCCTAATCATCTCTGAAACATTTAAATGAGAAGTGCCCATAGTCACTTAAAAACAATCTTTGTGGTTTTGCACAGGAAAAGTGGGCTAGAAGAAGGGCTGTCTCAGCACTGGTAGCTTTGGGGCATGGGCACAGCATGGGGAAAGCTGTTTGCAGCAGGCAGGCACACCCATGGGCTCTGCAGCTCCTTCAGTGTCTTTCACCTTGAACTGGAAGCTGAGTCTATCCAGCCCCTGCTTGCAGCCCAGTTCAGTTCTTCAGCTTTTGGAGGTGAGGTATCTGACACCAGCAGAATTAAAGGGATACAAATAAGAAATCTTTAGGTGCTGGGGTAGAAGCTGACAGCAATTGCAAAGAAGATACTTATTTTCCAGTGGTGAGAAAACTAATTAGAGTTGCCTACAAAGATACTGTCATCTCTTTATCTGCCCTGTTGAGGGATACAGATAGGGGCAGGAGACTTCATATGTAATCTCAATAACCCATCATTTTCTGCCTTTCCATCCTAATTTCTTTCTTCTTTTCTGAGACTAAATATATGCAGCAGGTGCCTTTAAAATACAAATAAGTGCCAGGGTACGCCAAGTCTCTTGTGCCAAATATGAGTCACTGTGTCAGCCCACCCAGCTCCTTTGCACCCATCTGCACAAGCGCCAGAACCTCTATCTTACTCTGTGAGCTGCTGTGCTCCACAGCTGGAGCATTTGTTCTGTGAAAAGACACTGAGAACTGGGTTTGATCAGTCTCAAGAAGAGACGTCTCAAGTGGGATCTAGCGAGAAGGTGTAAAGGTGAAGCAGACAATTTTCCTCAGGGCAATAAGAAGCAATAGCCATGGGAAATTGTTACTCAATGTATGGAAAAAGTTTTTGGCCGTGATGGTAGTCCAACACCGAGACTCCAGGGCTCCAGGGAGGTTGTGGGATATAATCACTGGAGATACTTGAAACTCAGCTGGCCCTGCTCTGAGCGTGGGTTTGGACAAGAAACCTCCAGAAATCCTGTCCTAACCTCATGATTCTGCAAAAAAGGCAGACAAAGGTCATGACATTTCTGTAAAGTTTTCCAGCTTCTTCTCTGCTGTGTAAGCTTCTGTTTCAGACATGACTTTCCTGGTGCCACAGCGAAAGTCTCATCATGCACAGAGTTAAAAACTGATTGATACGTGCTTGTATCCCATTAGCATCTCTGCTAACTGTGCCGGCATCCAGAGAGGGGGCTGTTCAGTGGGGCTTACCTAGACTGTGCTGTGTGAAATCCCTGATCTGGGAGAGAGGGAGTGCACGCTGGTTTACTCTCTGCTCTGAGAACCTCTAGCTGTGCTGGCTTTTCACATGCTTGCTCTCTTAATTCATATCTAGAAAAGCAGCTTGTTGCTCTGGAGATTTTCCATATGTGTTCATACAAGTTGCTGTGCTCTGTCGGAGGATTTCACACATGTAAGGAAATGCAGCTCCACAGGTTAGCCCTCGGGTCTAGCAGACTTCTGCACAGGCTGAGCCCACTGGCATTGCCTGGAGAGAAAGCTGGGTTCAGGAATGGTCACCTTCTTCACTGGAGAACATTTACACAGAGGCGCAGGATAAACTCCTGGCCAGTTTTCTCTCTCATGCTTATAATAAATGTTCACCTCAGGGACAAAGTGAATTGAAGAGCGTAGAGGACACAGGAGGACCACAGGGCTGTGAGGCTCCTCCACCAGACTTTTTCCCTTGCTGAGTACAGGAAATAGTAGATTCACTTCTGCTTCTCATGGAACTGCTCAACCACTTTTGCTCTGCCTCCAGATTTCCCCAGAGGCTTTGCACCCTACTCTACACAAACACTTCTGCTCTTAATCACATTTATAGCTATCTCAAAGACCATAGTCTGCTAGACCAATACCCCTGTTTCTCAACCCAGCTATTCCCAATGACCATATGTGCCCTAAGTAATACACAGGGAAGTGAAATTGTGAGAGATCCACAAACTTCTCTAAGGAACAGAAGTTGCCTTTCAGCCTTCAAACAACATTGGCATGAGGCTGGAGGACACAAGATCTAAATCCTGCTTATACATCTGGTCTTTCCAGTTGTCACCCCTAGCACTTCAACCAAGTGCCAAGAAGAGGGGGCCTACAAGCACTTGCCTCTCTGTGATGCCTTTCCAGTCATCCAGTTAAAAGAAGTTAAAAAAAATAACCAAATCCAGACCTCTGACAGAGAGCCACACTTCAGATTTGCACAATATGCTAATAAAAGTATTTAAACCTCAGAAAGATTTTCGCACCTTAGTCAGCATTTCTGAGTGAGGCTCACTTACAGGCTTTTCTTACACAGGCAAAGCATATTTTCAGTGCACACTGAACGGGCTGATGATTCAGCTGGCCCTGGGAAATTGTAGGCTTTGTGGGAACCCCTGTGAAAGGGTGCATATTCCTTTCTCACCCTTAGATCTGAGTTGCCATCCCCCTACCCAAATATAAATGCCATTGCTTTTTTTGCATTTGTGACTACACCCATCTGCTTCTTGCCAGCTGGTGATTCTCGGCAAGACCACAGGGATGACCTCAGGTACCTTCAAATGAAATCTTGTAGCTATGGTGGCACTTCTAACACATAACAGAAAGAGATTTAAGGGAAGTACCCAAAACTGGGTGGAAACTATCGGGAGAGATGCAAGTCTTAATAGCACTCAAGGTGAAACTCTTAACCAGCCGGGTGCCAAGCAGCTACCACCCAATCACCAGACTGCCACGGACACCTCTAAGCATGGTTTAGATGATACACAGACCAAAACTTAGACTTATGGGCAAAACATTAGCCAGAGATGGGGCCCGGTTTCTATTTCTACACCCAACTGGTTCCGATAATTCACTTAGTTTATTATTCAGAGAAAGGTCACTCCATTCACAGGGGATGGTTTCTGGAGTTGCTTGGGATCATGTTAGATAGCCAGGGTCAAAATCAAGCCCAGCCCAGCATTTGCAGTTACTTTTACTCTTCAGTCTTTTATTCAGTCCTGAAGTGGGGAGATGTTCTCCCTGTTCCACCTCTTCAGGTGCTGGAAGCAGCTGACACAATGCTGACCTCCAAAAGCAGAAAGCAAGGTGAAACAGCTAGTGTAACCTAATCTTTAACCTGGCAAAATGAAATTTAAACAGTTAAGAGGGAGAGTGTAGCTAAGGCCAGTCTGTGTGGCTTTTTAGAAGAGGAACTTTTGGATATCTGATGACACTGCAAGGTTGATAAGGTGACCTCTGCTACATGCTTATTTGGTTGACACACATCTCCAGCTCAAAGCAACACAAGTCCAAGAAAGCATTGCAATGGGATTTGGACTGGTTAGCCATCAGATCTCAAAAGACAGACATCCGTGGAGGAAGCCTCACTGAACTAGGAATATTGTTTGTAAAATGTTTGTGGAAATAGCAAGTTAAAAGCCAAAAACTGTTCAGTATTTTCATCACTGGTTTGATAGTAGATCGGGAATCAGAGTTAGAGAATTGGGCAGTGATTCAGACAGTCTGAGTAATCTGGGGCTCCTCAGATGATTCACTTTATCTCTAATCTAGCCAAAGTGACATGCTTGGGAGTTAAACAACGTGGGCCATGTCTCAAGAGTGGGGGCAGTTCTCAAGGAAACTTGACTGCAGGAAAAGCTGATGCAACCCTCAGGTGTTTAAAGAGCCACTAAATGGGAAGGAACAAAAGAGGGTAGGCTGCCATTGCAGACCTCAATACTGGGGGTGGAGGCGTAATTTGTTAACACTTGATTTCACCTTTGCTTGTGTTAATTATCTTGTTAATTGTTCTAATGGGATTAGCCATACCTTAAAGTGATACATGGAACTTCAAACCAGAAACATGCAAGATAGGAATAAGATACACATTTTTAACATGGAAAGGCTAACGAATGAAGAGCCTTCAGGTAGGAGAAGGACTTGCGTATCTGAGGGTCTCCATGTCAAGAGAAGATATTGGTCTGGGAACGATGTTTAGGCCAGACATAGTGGAGCTCAGCAGGAGGGTACTGGGTAAAACCCTACAGTCCCTGATAGGCAGGGAGGCAGACCATTTTGGGGCACACTTCTCTCAACAGCTGTGAGTCTCTTAGTAACAAATGACTGAAAAAGCCAAACTATCCTCTCCCCAGGTACTTCAACTGCATTAGCTAGCCCAAATCCTGGGATGGGACCCCTTGAAAGGAAGTGGGCTCCTGTGAAGAGCACGGAACAGCTGCTGGGGTTGGCTTAATGCTGAGACTCTATGATGGCTGTGGAAAGAAAGCAGCACAGTTTGGGGATGTTGTTATCAAACAGTCTGTGTGTACTGCAGCTGTTAAATCCTGGATGTTTTCCCTCCTAACCAGTTCTTTTATCATTCCTCAAAAACTTGGGAGTGAATGTGGTGTAATTCCAGATGTGTCCTTGCTCCCTGCCCCCCCCAGTTCTTCCCTGATGACTTTAAGGTAAGGAAATTCCTTTCTTTGGTGTTTCTTCTTTCTTCTGTGACTTATTCCCAGATCAGCTGGACAATTTCTGTGGCCCATCAGAGTTCTGCAAACCTAATAATTGCTTATCGATTTAGGTGATTTAATTTACAGAAGCTCCTCCCAAGACTTCAAGGATGAGTTATTTAGAAGCAAGTAGTGATCTGGGCTGCTTTGTTACTGGATTTTCCAATTTAAGGTGAAGTTGAAGGTGCAGAAACATGATGCAGAGGCTTTCAAAAAAATAGGGCATTTAAGGTGTCTTAAGTAAATGACCCAGAAATGGAAGCTGATTAGACTACTGCTGATTAAGATAAATATAAGGCTGAATATTGGTCCTTTATAAATGCATTTAGGTCAAAGAGATTTAAAAAATGCCATCTCTGCCAGTGGCAAGGTCTTCACCATCTATCTTTCAGAGCAACCACAGAGGTACTATTTTGAATGAGATTTTGCTCTTGCTCCATCAGTTCATGGTCCAACTGGCCGGGCCAGTGGCCTCACTCAGGCTGGTTGTGCTTCCACCAGAGCAAAGCAGGCACAGGGGACTGAACCCAGGTGCCCTGGGTGCATCCTGACCCCAGCAATGTCCCTCTACTTTTTGTTTTTGTCGTCCTGCCAGGAAGACTTGCTGGGGCATCCTGAGCCATCCAGGAGGTACAGCTACACCACAGCAGTGCTGGGGCCATGCCAAACCCTGCCAAACCCCTGGCAGCTCACCCCTGTGGTTACTGGTGTATTTATAGCAAAAACCGAAGCTTTCAGTGGTTTCATCTCCTTCCCTTGGCTCTGGGGAGAACAAAGCCCCTCTGAGGCTGACAGGGTGGACGTGCAGGTGCACCTTGGTGCCTGCACACTTAATGGAGCAGGGAATATAGATTCAAGTTTTGGGGCATGATCAAGTCCCTTGAGCAAGTGAAGCTGCACAGAGTCACGTCAAGGCATTTTCCTGGTGTGCCATCGTTGATTCAAATCATTCTTCTGAATGGGAACTAAGCACTGGGGAGCTTCTGAAAAATCCCATAAGGTGCTTGGTCAAAGCACCTTTAGAAATCTGGCCCTAAGGAAGTTAGAGCCTTAAATATCTGTTTCAGAAATTACTTATGCATTTAGGAAAGATGACCTGGCAGTATGATTCAGACTCCTGCATCTCCCCTGGATCTTAAAACTGAGGTTCTAAAATCACTGAAATGGTTCTGAAATTTTCATCTGTGACTCTCAGGGTCATGATTTTGCGGTCTTGATTTTATGACCAGAACCAAGGGTCCTCTTCAAAGCCTCTGCAGTCTGAGATGATTTCCAGGCAGTGTCCTGTTCCCAAGGACGCGCCGGGGAATGGGAAATTAGGTAAATGGTGTGAGAATTGTTGTAGAGCAGTATTTATTTTTGCCCTGGGGGGCACTTTAACTGAGCTGCTGGGAATATAGTGGCAGAGCTGAGGAGGGACTAGCTGCCCTCCCAAGAGATGCCTATGGGGAACTGGATGTTTGGGGTTGTCATCTGATTGGATGGTGACTGCCAGGATCAGGATTTTCTTGGAAAATTTATTTTACAGGTATTTCATCTAGCCTGTTAATTCCCCTAATTGCCCTTTCTGCTTGCACAGTTGCTCACGACACTCTGTATCTTTTTTTATATGTATAGTTGAGCATTTTGGCAGTGTTTTCTCTTACCTTCTCTTCCTCAGTATTTTTTTATCCCAGGCCTTCCCTTCTTAAGCAGCATTCAAATTTCTTTTGTATTTTCTGTAAAAATTTGCAAAAACAGATATTTTTTTTTTTTAGCTATGAGCACTGTTTGTACTTGTTTTTGGTTACCATTTGCTCCATCCTCTCGCTGCCTTTATTGTGATGCCTATTTACTTCCTGCTCCCCACCCCCCTTTTTGTGATTAATAACATCACATTGCTTTAGCATCCTTGAGAAATCTGAGACGGCTCTCTAGAAATGGGACATCTCTTAAATAATCTTCTCCATTATTTAGAGAGCAGCACACATTACCCCTTCTTGACTGTGTGTGGATGAGATTTAAGTTCTGGAGCTGCCAGCTCCTTCTGGGGAAGATCACATTTACTATGGATTTACTCTCGATTTATTATGTGTTGCCCTTTGTCAAACTTTAGCCTTTTCTTCTCCCTTTTGCACTTCTTCTGTGCTTCCCAATCCCTTGTAATTCATTGCAGTTGCTGTCTTTCATCCTGTCACTCTATTCGCTGCCTCCAAACAGGGTTTGCCCCAACAGACCAGATTTTGGGAATGACTGTTCTGGATCTACATTTATATCACACAAGTAGTTAACAGGTTGCCACCACTGTATTACCCAAATGTCTCACCCAAACCAGCAGACATCTTTGTGCAACATCCTTCCTGTGGAAAGCTGAGTCACAAAGAAAATAAGTAATGTGTCATTCAGAAAGGTGGGTTTTTAAATTTTTTGAATTTCTATTGCTTTCTTGCTGGTATGTCTACATCAGACACTTTCTATTGAGTCTACCAGATTTTCTGCTTTGGGCTGTCTTTCAGTTCAGTGTCGTTTGAGATGTTGGTTCCCTGACCAAAACTAGAAACAAGCATTGCTGGGGAGTTGTGAAATCCCTGCAGACATCTAACAAAAAACATCTAATGAAGTAGAAGGGCTGTGTCTTCTTGGTCTGTTCTTCTGGACTAGTGTTGCACACTAGTCATCTATCAGCATTTTGTTAACCTTGAGGTGAATATTTCTCTAACACAAGATGCCACAAATAATTAGTTGACCAAGTAAAATTCCTCCACCCTGGTTCACTTTGGTTAATAAAAGTGTTCTCCTCTCTACTTTCTCAATTTGTAAACATTCCCCACATGATCTTTACCCAAATTAAATATAATTTAGATTCCAAGCACTAAGCAGTGAAGACTTTCCTTTAAGTTCACAAAACACCATTTCGTCTCAATCCTGCTTTGTCGAATTATAGGTAAAATATAATTGTCTCTTACCTTAATTCATAGCTGCATTGAAAATCAATGTTTCCTTCAAGCTGAGCTGTTTGGGTTTAAATGTATATTTCCTCTTTAATGCTGGTGCCTACCCTATGAAACATGTGAACTTTGGCAGGGCAGCTTCCTGGGCTGTGCTAAAGTTGAGCTGATAAAGTATTAATGTGCTCTGCTTGGGTCCTGCTGGCTCTGTGTGAAATTGCAAAGTAGGATGCGGTCACTTGGAGGGACAGAAATGCTTACAGAGGACAGGACTTGCACAGAAGACAGAAATGCCCAAGGTGCTTCATACTCAGTGTGTCAAAGCTGCCACCCCCCTTGGTTCCCCCTGTCCTATGCAGAAAGATGTTTTTGACTCAGACACAATTGTACAGTGTATAGAAATACAAGTTTGCAACAATAGCAGGGGCCTTGAGCAGTGGCGACGCAGGATGCAGCACAGAGGAGTGCAGGTATGGGATGGTAAAAGATGGAGCACAGGATGGCACTGGGGAGCCCCACAGATATACACCACTCACTGATGGTCAGTTAAAAAAATGCAGACCTGGAGCTGGCAAAACTGGGTTTAGTGGTAACAGGCAGAACAAAAATAGTATCTAGCATACATAATGGGTATCACAATATGTGTGTATAGACCAGCAAAGACAGAGGAAAGTATAGAAAAATGTTAGAAAACATAAAAACAATGCAAACCAGATCTAGAAAGAAGCAGAAGAAAAATTAGGATGAACATTGCTTTTATCCCAGGGAAGGACTGGAAATGCTGACAGCTCGCTCTAGCACTGCCAGTGAAACCACCAGCCTTAGGACCCAAAGGAGCAGGGGAAGAGAAAGTGGATAGAAACTATGTGTGTGCAAAAAAGTTTAAACTGCAATAGTGTACTTGTTCCTCTGCAACAAGCAGATCTAAACTGATTACAGCTGGAGCCTTCAGATTGCCTTTAAACTAACAAAAAATTCTTAGCTTTATGTATACATATATTGTGTCTCCTCTTTGCCTGTAGACAAGATTTTAAACATAAAATTTCTCTGCAGCCCAGGACCAGCAGAGTCTGAGGGTCTAAAGCATTGGGATGTCCATTAATTAAGGAGTCTTCTGGAGCATCATGCTCAGGGTTGCATTTCGAGTGCATCGCAATTGGAATGCTGCATAGCACATTGCAAGGCACCACTGGGGCACAAAAAGCTGTTCATCTGGGGTGAAACCAGGCAGGAGGCTGTGCATTGGGGTGCATTATGAGAAACAGAGACACAGTGTCTGTTTGGGGGGTGCACCAATACCAAAGTCCTCAAGCACACACAGGAATACAGTCCTGGAAACAACCCCAGGTACTGCCCCTGCCTCAAATGTCAAGGTTAAAATGCCTTCTCCCCAAAGGCAGAGTTGTGCTGCCTTCAGGCAGGCTGAGCTGGGTTGGATTTTGGGGGTGGAAAGCATCTTCCAGGTTGTCTGAGCTGTTGCTCGTTGATTGGTGTAGCAAGTTGCCAGGCAAATACTTTTGTATGAATTTAGTTCTGGTATTTTTGCCAATTACATGGCTTTTTTCATTGTGTTATGCTTTATCTTGCAAAGGTTACATCCCCAACAGCTACATAGCAATGGCCAAAGTGTGAGCCTACAACATCCATCAAATTATGCAAGTGACGTGAGCCAGGTGCACCAGGACAAGCGCCCATGGAAATAATCAGGGAGCAGATTCCCGGATAGGTGTTGGCCAGAAAAAGCAAAGACACACTGCTGAAAATAAAGTTTAAAAGTTAGGGAATTCTAAAAGCCAGAGCAGCAGATTTGCAAAACTCACTTTTTCCTCTGACAAGTGCCAGCAGCTCCATTACCCATTCTCTAAAAATAAACATAAAGAACTCTGCACTCTTTTCAGAACATCAAAAAGCTAATGGCTGGTTACTCCCCACACACTGAAAGTAGGATCTATGACTGCCAAAATTACAAGCTTTCGACTTTCAGAAAGATAATTTCTGGTAGATGGTACTAAGGAAATGCTCTCATTGTGTGAGAACCCTAAGATTCAGAAAGATGAACGAAGGCTTCCCTTACGCCAGTGATAGTCTGATATGATCCCTGCCCCCCTTTCAGGGGGCCCCGCAGAAGATGTTCTGTGGTTTAGAGGACACCAAAATCTAAACCTGTCTCCCATGCCCTTGTGGGGATGGTGAAAGGCTGTGTCTCCCCCAGCCCCCACTTCCCTCAGCCCTATAAAGAAAATGTACAGATAGTCCAATAGGAGCTTTCCCACTGGGGACCTGCACATGCCAAGCTGGTTTGCTGCTGACCTGTAAAATGTGGATTGCCAGAACCCTGGCAGACACTCATCCTAGTGGGCACCCACTCCTGGGTTGCCAACTCAGCACAGTACCTCTGGTGTTGTTCTTTGCAGGCAAAACCCTTGTGAATAAGGGTCAGGACCTCCCATATGTAACAGCAGGAGAGGCTGTCCCCAGCCACTGCTAACAATCTCCTAAGAACAGGATTTCCCTGAAGGCAGTCACCAACCCCTTTCCTCCTGTGCTGCCCAGTTTAACTGGAACTGAACACAGAGCAGGCTCTGAAGAAGAAATGAGGTTTGCCCAAAGGAATATCCAAACAGTTTTTATCTGGAGGACTTCAATGAAAGAGAAACCAAGTCAGGCTGACTCAAGACATCCTCAGCAGGTCTTCTCAGGAGACAGAAAAGGCTTCCTGTTGTATTCTGTTGTGAGTGATAAACCTAGATAAGAGTGCTACTCATTATCAGGGCATGCACTTGTAGTGCAACAAAGACAGGTATAAAATCAACACCACCTGAAACACAACTGCCACATCAACAAATGCTCTCCATCTTCAACCTCTGTTCACCCTCACAGCTCAGGAATAAGAAAGTCTGAGGAAGCTGCTGATAAGACTCATTCTGGTCTGTACATGATGGAGAAAAGTATCTTTTGTTTCTTCAAACTGAAAAGAAAAAGACATTGCATCCCTTGTAACCAGAGAGACTTTTCCTAGAAAGAGCTAGGTAGAGTGTGCTGTCTTCCCAACTGTGAAGCATGCAATAGTTTTAGAGAAAGAAATCAAGAGTGGATGTGAAGAAATCAAAGGATGTGCTGCGCAGGGACACAGTGGGTAAAGAGGGGCAACCCACCTTTTTATGCCATCTCCCTCTGAGGTGCCTTCTGAATTTGAAAACTCATTTCTCTCAACATCTGGGGAGACCAGCGGTACTTCCACACGAGTGGTGTCTCCTCCTGCTCTATGGCCAGGCTGCCAGGTCAGCTTGGGGAGGCAGGGTTTTACACAGCAGCACTGGTAAATTCAAGCTTTGTGGACTAAAGCACTTAGCAAAGAAATGTCTGGCCTGAAGGATCAAAATGCTGCTCTCCCTAGCTCACTCTGCTTTCACTGCCATGTGGGAAAGCCTGATGGTGGTGGTGTTCTACAAAAAGGGGTTATCTTGGCTCTCAAGAATTTAATTGGAGTCCCTCTGCAGGGCTGATGGGCATCAGTACTGGCCTGGGAGTAACTGCTCCATCTTTCCAGGATGGAGCCCCGAGTCCCACGGGAGCTCTGTGATGCAGAGCTGCCCCGCCCCGCATGGCTCAGCAACACAACATGTACCATAGCTGTGACTGCACTGAACCCTGCTGGACACTTTTCATTTCTCCAAAACTCTTGTGGAGGTGCATCCCTTCCCATGCTGTCTCGCAGCAGAGCCCAGCTGGCAGCTTTTGATGTAGCTGTGGGCACCAGCTGCTCACACACACACACAGCCCTTCACAGAAAGCATTTCTGTGCCTCGCTTCTGAGAGAAAACCCAGCAGAGAGAGCCTCATCTCTTCATGCCACTGTTCTGGAGAGATGCAAGGAGATAATGGAGCTCTGGCACCTTTCCAGGCACCAGTGGGAGATGCATTTATTCTTCACCGAAAACATGGGGAGGAAAAAATTACTCAGAGAGAGGAAAAGAGAAGATATGTCTAGGGATGAAAGTGTTTCAGCCTGAGGGCTGCTGAAGATAAGATCCATAGAAAGATGAAGGTTTGCACACCTTCTACAAACAGTAGGGGTGTGGCCCAGAAAGACATTGAAAGTTAAGAGAAACCTTTATTCCTGCATTAGAAATGACGTGGAAGGGATAAGGACACTGGAACAGTTTAGTGCTTAGGCTCACTCGTGCCTTGGTGACCACATCTGTATTCCTGAGCCATTTGTTTGCCTTCCCTCACTCCAGCTGTCACAGAGAGGTGGTGCTCTCCTGCCCTGGAGAGGTGACAGAGGCCTAGCCAGGTCTCCTGGGGAGGTGTCCTCCTCCCTTGGGATGGGTGATGGGCACAGCAGCTGCTCAGATCCGCCTGTTTCAGTGTGTACCTGAGTTACACCAATCTCTCAGAGCACATTGCAGAGGCTGCGCTGCTTTCGAGGTTGGCTCCAACAAAAACAAGGAGATCCAAGAAAGAGGGGAGGAAGCCATTGGTGGGGCAATCACATTCATTTCCTCCTGGGCTCACCCAGGCAAGAGGAATGGCTGCTGTTCAAAATGATGAATAAAGAAATGCCTTTTCTCCCTCCTTCCCTGCTTTCCGTCCTCTCTCTCTCGCTCGCTGCTTATGAGAGCTGAAGCTCTTGGGTACATTTGCACCATCACCACCCCTCTCTCTCTAGACACATTGGGGCAGTGTGGTGTTGGGGACACCAAGATGTGTGAGGATGGTGCAAGAGGCGTGCAGGTACAGAGACACAGAAGCAGACATGGTGAGTGAGGGGAGTGGAAATGTTGCCTGCCTTTCGGTGAGCATGGACAAAAGACTGAAGGAAACCACCCAGCATTGCTCTTTGCTCTCAGCCCAGTTGAATACCTGAGCATTAGGGAACAAAAACCATTTCCTTCACTCCTTGTTGTGTAGGAGAGGCATTGCCTTCTGACAGCTGGTTTCCAAACATTTCTTGACACATAGGTCTCTTTACCTTGCTGGGTGCTGCAGTCAAGGCTGGTGCTGAGTTGAACACAAGAGACAATCAATACTTTCACAGTGCCCTGGTGGTCTGTGTTCAGTCATGGCTGTGTCCTTCCTTTCTGTCCATTACTGTACTCATCCTCACATGCTGCATGTGCATTCACACCTTCTCTAAACTCAAGCATGTGGAGGATTACAGAGACTGAATATTCTCCAAGGGTGCCAAGTGAATTAAGGGATAATTGTCTTGCTGATCCAGAGGTGCATGCACATGTTGCACACTCATTAATATTACTGGGAAGGCTGCCTGGATACTGGAGTCTGGCAAGGAAAAATGGTGTTTTCTGGAGTAACACAGCAAACATTGCTGTTTGCTTGGTGGTAGGCTCCTCTTGCATATAGCTCATCCTACATGGTAAGCATGACCCAGCTGCTCACCTGGCATTGAACTGGCTGCACTGGCTTCTGGAAAGCACAGCAGATCCGCACAGACAGTCCTGGCAGCCACAAGATGAGCACGGCATTGGATCAGACGAGGTCCCAGCAGACACACTCGTCAGCAGTGGCTGAGAAAACCCAAATCACGCTACTGCTCTTCTGAGGTGGGGATTTCTGTGATGCGTCTCTGTACATTTTGGTGTGTCAGCCGAGGCAGCAGAAACACGGATTTATCTAGAAGTGCACAGACATGCAGGAGCGCACTGCTCAGAGCCTGTGTGTCAAAACTGACGTATGACAGCAGCAGCTTTGCTTTGCCCAGCACTACTTACTGCCTTTAAGGGACATTAACCTTTAAGGGACATTAACCAGAAATGCATGTCAGCCCACACATTACAGTTAAATGACATATTCAGACTAAGGCTATAATTACCTTTCAATTTCCCAAACTATTTTTACATCCAGAGAGAATACCTAAAGTCATCTTTATTTTTTTTCTGTCATGGTTCTTTCTGGATCCTCTACTGGCACAGTTATTAATTTCTATGGTGCTTCATTACTGGAATACATATATAATATGCATATATATATATATATATATACACACATACTGGTGTATAAATAATTGGTGTTGCTGAAAATAAAATAGGATTATCCTCGACATGATACAATTAACAGGGCTTTTGGGAGTTTTGTGCATGCTAATGCAGGCCCATCGAGGCACGGGGATATCTTTCAGCTAAGAGAAGCATGAGACACAGATACCCTTCATTAACCTTTCTTTTTTCCCTTGTTAAAGTTTTGACTGGTTCTGACCTGCAGGTGTAGCTGGATGGTACCACAGCAGAAAGAGGCAGAGTTGTGCTGCTGGCTGGGAGGACTCCTCCAGAAAGGATCAAGTCAGAAGCTCCCATCCTCATCCCTAGACTGTGTGCAATGGCCTGAACAAGTGACTTGAAAGCCAGAAGCTCTGCCAAAGATTTAATTAGTGTTGTCTCCATGTTGCCTTAGGAAGGAGGCTTGAGTATAATGCCAGAAAAGGCCAGATATGGACTAGTTTCTTACTCCAGGATGCTGTTTTGGAACAAGATACTAAGACTATCATTCCCTGTGCTAAAAGCGGCAGTCCTGCAGCTCAGAGCTGAGATGGGGAACAATCTGCTAGGCCCCACTTCACACTATTTTCCAAGGGATCTATCAACACCATAAGCTAACATGTCCTCATACATCCCACTTTTTGCTGGTATAGTTTAACAGCATGGTCCCTAAACATACCCTTTTGTTCTCTACAACTGCAGCACAGGTTTGCTCAGTGTGTTAAGTGACCATCAGACAAGATGAGCCTCCCTGATGCCACTGCAATGCTCCAGCCTGTTAAGGCCTTTCCATCCACACATGCAGAGCATCATGGGTGGCATCAGACAAAGATTCCGTCCTTCTAAACAGAGACCGTCTGTAGAAGGGACCCTCTGTGCTAGTAACACCAATAAATCGAAAAAAAATGGTACGTATTTTAGGTTTAAGCTCGAATATAGGTAATGGTTATGCTGGTCTCTGTTTCAAGAACAAGACTATATCTGACTATTTGATGTGCCAACATCATCCTGAATCTTCTTTAACCTGCATCATCTCAGCAAAAAAGAAAAAACAAGATCAGGATATGAAAGTAAGTAGCAGATATGAGCAGGACCAATATAACAACTGTGGTGGGTATTTTTTACACAGTAGGTAAAAAGGCACCAGGGCTATGCAGGATGTTCTGGTCTATCCTCAGCTTCTTGTGCTCCCAGCTCTTGGGAAGACCCTAAAATTTCCATTACCCTCAAGCTGCCCATCAGCTTGTACAAATGCAGGAAGATGTCTTCTGCTCTCTATGCCCTCACAGGCACTGGCAGGGCAGCAGACTGCTCTCAGGTTTGTCCCTTCAGAAAGAAGACGAGCTCTGTAATCTGCAGGGATGTTCCTGCCCACTCACAGCTACACAGGGCAGGTCCTGCCAGCCATGCACCCTCCGGATGTGGGTCTCACCTTCGTCCTTTCACAGGAAGGCAGCGATAGCAGCTTAAAGCAGGAGGGCCAGGAGGAGAAGTTGAGGTCAGGTCCAACTCAGAGCTCCTGGTGTTGCTGCTGCAGTAGAGGAAGGCAGCTGCCTCTGGCAGAAAATCCACTGAGCTGCAGAAAGTTTCTCGCACTTCTGCACTAGGAAGGTTTGCAAGCAGTATTGAGGCAGCAGGAGGAGAGGATGTCCTCCAGTGAGAGCTAGAGAAGTGAAAGACTTTGCAAAGAAGGCTCTGCATGTTTATGCTACCCTCACACCACCAGGTTACAGCCCTTGTGGGGAAGCCCTGGGTCACAGCCTCACTCCAACAGCAATCAATGAAAGCTACACAACAGCAATCAATGAAAGGATTCCTCTGAAAGGAAGGAGATATCCCCTAGCAGAGATGCTCAGTAACACCAGGGAAAGGCCATTATCTTGCAAGCTTGGGCAAATGGGCTCCAGCACCTGTCCTAAAGTACTCACACAAGAGATGCACGACAAAGCTGTGGGGCTGCAAAAATCATTCCCACCTCTTGTGCTTCAGCTGAGCGAGTTCTGATCTAGAGGGTTCATACTGTGAATCTGCAGAGGAGATACCTGGTGCTGTCCTCTAAGCCTAGGACCCTTTGGCTTTGTCCTGAATTTTTATTACTCACCTTCTAGAACACCTGACTTTGCATACCCAAAAAAAATAGCCTGGCTGCCCGAGGGTGGTAGGGCACTGAGAGGCAGGGACTGTTCTGCTGCACCTGGTTGCAATCCTGCTGCTGGGACTAGGCACCAGCTGAACCTTTTCCTCTGGCTACAGTCTTTGCTTTACAATTTGGGAAACGTGTGTCATGGCCTGCATGAGGCAGATGTATTTCTCACACACCTTTCATTACTGGCCCGCTTGTGCAAAAGATTTCACCTTGCAGATTGCAAATGGGAGCACACATTAAAACTGTAAATGCCATCTGAAGAAGATCGGTGGTTTAAAAGAATTTTATTTTTGTTTTGTTCTGCTTATTCGAGGGAGTAAGCCCAAGGGTACTCAGTAGGTACGGAAACACTACAGAGGCAGACACTTACAGAAATTAAATTTCTAAAATAAAAGATAATCTACTTTCTGCTTCTTCCCAGCTAAGGAGGAATAGGAAGAGAAAGAGTAGAGGGAGAGAAGAGGCAGCCGAAGGGATTGTCAGTTTTATAGAACTGTCCAGGCCATAATAAATGCACAAGCTGAAAGAAATAAAGAAGAAACAGGTTCTTTGGGTGTAAGAATTGTGCAATTACACTGCATGCAGTATCTTTATTAGAAAACTTAAAATATGGTGATATCTTGTAGAGAGAAACAGATCAGAGATAGAAGTTTCAGAAAACCATTGCATTTATCTATCAATATTTCTATATATAAAGATATTTTTCCTGGTAACTATTCCTCCGCCCGTTCCTACAGGTCTCATTCATTCCTGTAAGTGTTGTTTTTTGACACCCACAGCGTTATTTATAGGGTTACAGCTTCCAAACCCTTCCAGCCAAGAAGCTGCAGGCCCTGGTAACAGATGAGGTGTCAAGATCAAACTTAGATATTAATTCACATTGATTTCACAAAAACATGTGGACAGCATTTATTTCTTTGTTGCTTATCCAATTACTCAGTAGGCTCTTTTGGGGCTGAAAGCCTCATTCAGACATGTCAACTGGGAGCCAGTCCCTGCCATGACATGTTAAACTTGGATATCATTTCCCTCCAAAGAGCAGGTTCCCACTCCTGCAGTGAGCCCCATCCCTGCTCACAAAGCCAATTCACTCTGCTGAGACCAGGGAAGGAGCAGCCAAGTGTCCAGAGTTTGGAAACATAAACAGTTCCTTTCAGTACTGAATCTGAGAGGTGGAAGATATGTTTCTAAGGCAACTCTCCATGCTGCTCAGGCAATGTGGGAGTCTGCTGGTAATTTCCACCACCCTTTTATGAAGCAGGCAGGGCAGGATGTGCTAGGGGAAAAGGAGGAACATGCTAAAAAAGACTCTAAAAATTAACAACACTAAAAGCAAAATCAAGCAGCTGCTTCCACTTTTTCTGTCATAAAATGTTTCACAAGTAGTCCATCTCTGTGGATTCCCTTCTGGGAGGATTTCCCAGCTTTAGGACACCTGTCCAGGATGATAGTTTTTGACTTGTAGTTCTACAAGACTGTACCAACAGAAGACGACTGTGAGGATCTTGTGTGCAGAGAGGAGTTCTTGTCCAGGCTGCGTCCACTGAAAGCTCTGTAGTCTTTGCAGATCAAGAGAAAACATGGAGATTTTCTGAAAGCTTCACAGAGATGCTTCTTGAACTTCTCACCCACAAAGGCATAGATAACTGGGTTGAGGCAGCAGTGGACAAAGGAGAGAGCCTCAGCCAGCTCCACAGCTAGGTCTAGCCTTTGGCTTGTCTGGCAGTCATCAATGATGTACATGTTCCTTAGAGAGTCCAAAAAAAGCACAATGTTGATGGGAGTCCAGAAGAGGAAGAACACAATTACAACAATAAAAACCAGTTTTATTGCTTTGTACTTGTTCTGGGTATGGCACTTCTGCAGATTTTTCAAGATGCTGTGGTAGCAGAAAATGAGGACACCAACGGGGATCAACCACCCCAGGATGTTGACTTCAAAATTACTGAAAGTCTTCCAGCCATTGTTGCCACCAGGATAGTGAGGGATGCATTTAATCTGGTTATTGTCATTTACTTCCTGGTAAAAAATTAAGTCTGGCATTGACGCTAAAATGGCAATTACCCAAAGGACCAGGCTGGTGATAGCCCCATGGGCAGCTGTTCGAATCTTCAGAGCATAGACAGACTGGACTATGGCCAAGTACCTGTCAATGCTCATGATGGTTATGAAGAAGACGCTGCTGTAGAAACCAATGAAATAGGCTGAGCTGATGATCTTACACATAGCATTTCCAAAAGTCCATTGACTCATAATGGAGTACCGAACCAAGAATGGGAGGGAGAAAACAAAGAGAAGGTCAGAGATGGCGAGGTTCAGCAGATACACGTCAGTCATGGTCTTGATTTTCTTGAAAACTGTTAGAACCCAAATCACCAAAGCATTTCCCGCAAGGCCTACCACAAACAGTAGGGAGTACAGTACTGGAAAAAAGGTAGATGAAAATGCTGGAATATTTTCAGCATTACAGATGATGCCCAGGTCTGGGTAGTAGAAGGCGGATTCATAGGCTGCAGGGGAGTTAGATGTTGGCAATGTGTAATCCACCTGTTCAAGGACAAAGAAGTTCATAAGACCCAAGTCCCATATTACCCTCTTAGTAAATATACTAGGCAAGAGTCAGCTCATGCTAAACCACATGAGGACAAAACAGCTGTGCCGCAGCTGTGGTACAGGATGCAAACAAGGAATGAACATGAGACACTGGTCCTCCCCTGCAAGATCTGGGATGAGGTTCTTGCACCAGAGGGGCAGAGGAGATCAGAATGCAGCTGACTCCCCTGACTCCTTGTGGAGGCATGCCCCATTCCTGAGTCGAGGTGGGGCACTGGGGCTAGAGACAGCGAGCATCCCCAAACCAGCAATGAAATAAGCATGGCCAGGGGGCTGAGAGACCCTGATATGGATTTTGGGGTCCTATTCCATGTTTCCTTCTGAAAGGCGAAAGGGAGCAGGGCTCAGAGAGAAATTGACATGTAAACATTCATCTCCTAAAAGCTTCATTTCCAATTAATCGAGTGCCAAAAATAGCCCTCCATGGGACAAGTTACTTTTGCCTAGGATTCCTACACAATTCAAGCAGTTTTCAGCTGTAAAGGCGCCAGCACTTACAGGTCACCAGTGAGTGCTGCTCATCGCACTTTCTCACCACCCCAGGCAAGATCAACAGTAGCAGCTCTGGCCCATGGGGTGACTTCCCAAAGAGCAGATGGGGCTTTCTGCCTCTTCCTCCCTCCTTCCCAGCTTTGCCTTCTCTGTAACCACCACATGCCTGGGCAGTACCTGTGACAGCAAAGAGCTAAAGAAGATGGATGGCAGCACATATCCCAGTCAGGATATCCTCCATAGGACACTCCTAGCACTACCTCTGCCCTCAAGGACAGCCTTTTCCCACAACACAGTCTCATCAGCCAAAGATACTTTCACTCAGTGTTTTTTTTTAACAACAATGACACTGATTTCTTCTAAATCCTCATCATCTCTTTCAGTACTATATGTTCCTATAGGCAAAACTGGACCTCTAAGATGTGCTACTGGCCTCAGCTTGCAGGGGAGCAACCTGGTGGAGAGTGACTCACCGACATGTCCTCAGAGCCGCCTCTGCCCAGCTGGTATGTCAAGTTCCTCTCCATAATCCAACACTGTGTTTAAAGAGTGCAAAAAAAATGTCTTTATATGACATATTTTTAAGAAGCAGGCATACCTTCATTTATTATATAGGCTGGCAGTATTTACCTGAGCTTACGCTGCAATGCCAAGCCACAGGCAAGGTCCTCACTGCTGCAGTGCACAGTCCTAAAATATCTTTTCCTCTTTGTGACATGTGTTACAGCCTCTGTACTTGACACTTAGAGAAACGGAAACATTTCAGGTTTATCTCTGAATAATCAGTATGCCTTTTACTTTGGGCGTTTATATGAACGTCAGTGGAAGAGATTTGCAATTTCCCCCACGTCTTTGAAGTGTCCTCGTCTTTCACCTGGGTGCCCCTGTCCCACCTGCAGTTTCTCTGGCTAGGAGAGATAAAGTAGCACTGCCTCTCCTCTGCTCCAAGAACTTTTGGTGAAGATGTCTGAGGGGAATGGTCCAATGCTGCCAATAGCCAGTAATGGTAAAGGGCACCATGTTTGCTTTAACATTTCTCCTTGGAAGGCACCTTCCCACCACAATCACCCAAGCACAGAAAGAAATACCAAAGGGAAATGATCACAGAATCATAGTCATTTAGGTTGGAAAAGATGTTTAAGATCATCAAGTCCAACTGTAATCTGAATGCTGCCAAGTCCATATCACCCAAAACATGCACACTTCAGGATGGTCTCACTGACAATAAAGCCCTGAACAGCACTGAATTTCCACTAACTCTACCAAGTACCTACTGCCACCATATCCTGACCCAACACAGCTTCCATCCCATAGCTGTGTCTGATTTTCCCGACAACACAAGATACATGGGAAAGAGCAGCGCTGCTGAGCAACAGGTAACATCTGAAGTGTGTGTTATCTCCTTAAATACTGCTGGTCCTCACTATAGCTTGGTGCCATTACTGAAATTCAGGCAAATCTCATAACTTTTTTGTTTGTTTTGAACAAACAGTACCTCACTGGGCATCAGTCCACAGATGTGCCACTAAAGATCCCCATTTGGAATGGTCTCTTGTCTCTCCCAAATTCTTTGAATGTCCACCTGCATTCACCATTGCTCCAAAGGCAGAGGGGTAAATATCTGTGAACTAAGAATATCTGCAACTATTGCACATGTGGTGGTGATGATTGGCTTTCTTTGTCCGTGGTGGGCAGAGTGATATTGGTCAAAGTTCTGTACATGAGTCAAGCCATGACAACCAAGCTCTGCTGGGTATTAACTCTTAAAATACCTGAAACTAGAAATCAAAACCAGGAACAAATTACTTTATCACAGGAGTTACTGACAGTGTTGAAGCTGAATCTCCACTATCCATATGCAGGTTTAAAACAGCACTCACAAATTTATTAGTGTTGGTGGCAGAGAATATACCTAGGAATCATTCAATGTGGAAAAAGATGTGTTCACCAAATGGGAATTTGGCAGTTCTGTGCCTCTCATCTCCTAAATAGACATGAAAGGCTGCCTGAGCACAAGGAACAAGCAGCCCCAGCAGCTCTGAGACTGCTAGGGAGCTGTGAAGTGTCCAGGCATCTCCCAATGAAGTAGGAACAGAGGCTCACAAGCCACCCCATGCAGTAGCTGGGACTGAGGGTGACACTTCGGACGTTCATACCACACATGTTGTGCTTGGGGGAGGTGTTTCACTGAGCCTGAGTGGGAGAGGAGCAAGCTGCCTGTGACAGGACATCCTCTGGTGCCTGCAATGGTCAGCACAGTTGCAGCAGCACAAAACACCCCCAGCCAGAGATGCCAAAGTGACCTCTGCTTGCAGCTTGCCAAGCTCCACCCCAGGGTCTTCCTATGGGGAAAGCACTGGCTAGAGGAGACAGGATGCCAACATGCATCAGTGATAGCAGTGGCACAGGCCACTGGCACCTCATTCACAGAGGAAAGACATGGCCCAACGCCCCTCTCTGGGAGACCTTGGCTGTGTCCTGCATGGTAGTGGGAAGCCCTGTCTGAAGGAAGCCCAGGAACAAGGAAAATTTGCCACCAACCCCATCAGAAAGGTCATCAGTGCCTTGCTCCTTTCAAAGAGTGGTGCCAGCAGGAAAGGAGAAAGAGGATGAGCAGGAGGAGGACGAAGAGGCAGGTGCCCACGAGAAACAGAGAGGGGTACAGTTGCAGTTGTCCCTGGGTAGCCACCCTGTGAGCGGGACAGTGCCTGAGTGCTGGTGCTGCTCCCACTGGCATCATGTCTCAGCCTTGGACAGGATGCCCTGCTTTCACTTGCCCACTCCTTGGCTTCACAGGGGCAGTTACAGTATTATAGTACATGGAAAATGAATAGTGGCATGAGAGAAACTTAACCTGTTTCTTCTGAACATACCCTCAGCAGAAAACATCCTACAGGCACTGCAGAGCCAAACCCTCCCAGTTGCAGCATGGCAATCTAGGTTCACCTAGGAATCATTTTGGCTTGGGTCAAAAGCTTGAAAATACCTTTTGTAACTCATAACCCAAAATTTGGCACCTTAAGCACCTGAGAGGTACTTGGCTGTAGCAGTGCAGAGAGAAGGGTGGTGCTGGTGGCCACAGTGACCTGCAGATCCCTGTAAAGCCCTGTGGGATCCTCCTGTGGAAGATGTCCTCACAGCACAACGTATGCAGGGAATGTGTTCCACCTCCCTGGTCACAGCCAGGTGGATTGCATCAGTGTCACCTCAGAGGTGACATTTGTCAGACTGCCATTTGGACCATCTGAGAGGTCTTCATTCACTCCATGGCCCCAGCCCTGTTGGCTCTAACATGGCAATGGGCTTATTGACCAGTGCTGTCACTGTAAATGTTTTGGGGCATGGGAGGGAAGCATCTCTCCTTCACTGGAAGTGCCTCAAAGTAGTTTTTGGCTCTACAAAGAAGTT
This sequence comes from Manacus candei, assembly GCF_025592945.1. NCBI lineage: Eukaryota > Metazoa > Chordata > Aves > Passeriformes > Pipridae > Manacus > Manacus candei. Next base: position 2,323,802 of record NW_026138074.1, on the reverse strand, counting down.
TGTCTCCTTCAGCAGAGTCAGTAACACTTTGGCTCAGGAACAGGGATATTTGGGACCGTGATGAGACCATAGTGTGAGACAAGTGAGCAGAAGAGACCAGGGATTCAGAGTCATCCTATACCTAAATCCAACAGTGCCTGGGCACCCCAGCTGCACCCACCCCTGAGCAGGGACCAGTCCGGACCCAGCTCACTTTTACCTCCCCACCGCTTTACTGAAGAATGAACATGCCCCCCACTGGTGGCTGGAAAGCCACCACAGCTGAGTTGTCTCATTGCATCTCTCCAGGACAGCAACACGAAGGGATGCGGCTCCCTCTGCTGGGCTTTCCTAAAGAAGTGAGGCACACCCCTGCAGAGATGTGTGTGATCAGTGGCACTGCTTCACCTCCTTATTCATCATGAGGCTTCTTTTAAGGAAGAAAACTCTTCCAGGTCAACAGCAAGACAAAACCTGGACAGTGCTGTTACTGCCACGGTTTCATGCTGGATGAGCTCTTTCTTTGGATGCATACCATTTGGCCACTGTTGTTGCACCCCCTTTTTGCTTAGAAAACCACAAAAAAGTTCATTGTTGCTCCACCCAAACGCATGGACGGATAGGATCCAACCACACTAGCTCTATAAAGAAACATTTCAAATGCATCACTTGAGTTTGGCAGCTTTATTAGAGTTGTTAAGCTTACTCCTCTAAACAATCTACCTAGGCAGTCTCACCCCAGCACAGCCAGAAACATGTCAAAAGAAAGAGCCAAAGCAGCTTTTCCAAAATGACACATATCTCCCAGCCAGCTTCCTTACATAATCAATTATATAATCAGTGATGATGCACTGGGTTTACATGGTAGTACCCAGTTCCAGCCAACTCCAAGACGGCTCTGCTGCTGGCCAAAGCTGAGCCCATTAGTGATATTGGCAATGCCTCTATGATTCAGAAACACTGTGCAACGGCAGCTGTGAGAGTGAGAATATGTGAGAGAAGAAGCCTTGCAGACTCCACAGTCAGTGAAGATAGAGGGGAAGGAGGTGCTCCAGGTTCTGGAGCAGAGATTCCCCTGCAGCCTGTGGAGAAGACCATAGTGACACATGTTGTCCCTGTGGAAGTCCACAGTGGAGCAGGATGTGAGGTAGGGAAATGTCCTAATTAGAGCAGCCGGGAACAGTTCATCACTGTGTGGGTGTAACCCAAACTGTGTATTCTACACCCTCTATGTCATTTCCCAGGAACTGTTAACAACAGACCATTTGCAGCAGCTGCCCAGAGCACACCTGACCCCTCAGGCTATAAGCAGTGTGTTAAGAAGCCTGTGAGATAGGAGGATGTTCTATCCTCACACTAATGACTCAGGTGTAATAACTCCCAGGAGGAGAGTCATTAGCACCTCCACACCCAACCTAAGGGGTCATATCTGTTAATGGGCCATCAAGGATTCCAGACTCACAATCACCCACTGTGGAACTTTCCACCCTGGGGGAGGTACTGGGCATTCCCACTCAAACCTTGTACATAATCTTGGGGTCTTGTGATTTCTGGACTCACTTGTCGGATCCAGAGGAGGAGTAGAACCACTAGAACCCTGACTGGACTGCAACCATCACCCTTGACCAGACTGCAACCAGCACTCTCACCAACAAGTTTTCCTCTCCTTTAACTTTGGACTCAGGGGGACCACGTGGGGCTCAGCACAGGGGCCAATGAACACCATTCTGTTCATGCCCCAGGGTGCTGAGTTATACATCTGGGTTTTGTGGGTTAAAACCAATTGTTTGCCCATATAATTGTATTTATTGTATTATTTTTACTAAATTGTGACTCTGACATAATCTCTTTTGAGTTGGGTTCATTTCTCCTGCTGGTTTACCTTTAAACTAACACAGGAAAGAGGTACCAGGATGGATGGGGGTGAGCTGATCCTCTTTTCCATGAGTTAGCAGGCAAAGTCAGTTAATGAAATATAAGGCAGTTACTCCTGAGGAGAGAACTGCATAACAAGAGAGGAGCTTGCAAAAGGGAAGAGAGCATCTAATGAAGTGCTTTTACCAGCCTGTGTGCTACATTTTCTCAGAGAAGTATATTCTCTCTTTCTTCAGGGGCTGCCATGTGGCAAAGCGAGCACATGACAGAAAGTGGTTTGTGCATGTGGCTACTGCTGTGCCCAGGGAATTCTTTCTAGGAACAGCCCAACTAGCTGGAGCATGATGTTCTGGATATGCTGTTCCTTACTTGCCCAGGGCTCGGCAAGCTGGTAGGCCATATTCTCAGAAAAGCAGCTTGCCAAAGCCATTGCATGCTCCTCCCAGCCTCCTCCGGCTTCGTTGATAAGCAGTGTCTGATTCTGCAGGCACAGCGAAGTTGCACAGTCTCAGGGCTGGTGCAGGTCTAATACTGAAAAGCTTCGTTTCTGTGCCTTACTTCTCCAATGCTCTGGAAACCCAGCCCTCCTCTGCTCCAGGCCCAGGATGTGGAAGACCAAGTGGAAACACTACCAGTAGCGGTAAGGAAGTAGCTCAGGCTTCTGAATGACACAATCTCCACAGGAAGCTGGTTTTTTGGGGAAGTGGGGGGGTGTGAACTGAAGGAAGACATGGAAGATGCTGGTTATGAACCAGTGCTTCCCACTGCCCGTGTCTGAGAAAGCGCTTTGGGGTTCAGTTGCTGGATACAGTGTACAGTTCTGGAATACAGCATACAGTTGCTGGAACTGAGTACAGTTCTGCTGTCCCCAACATAAGAAAGACATGGAACTGTTGCAGCAAGTCCAGAGGAAGGTCCCAAAGTTGATAAGAGGACTGGAGCACCTCCCCTGCAAGGACAGGGTGAGAAAGCTGGGGTTGTTCAGCCTGGAGAAGGTTGTGTGGAAACCTCACAGCAACCTTCCAGAATCTGAAGGGGGCCTACAGGGAAGCCAGATGGGGATTCCTTGTCAGGAACTCTAGTGATAGGACAAGGATTAATGGGGACAAATTGAAAGAGGAGAAATTTATGCTAGATACTATGAAAAAATTCATTACTGTGAGGGTGGTGAGACACTGGAACAGGTTGCCTGGGAGGTTGTGGATGCCCCAACCCTTCCAGTGTTCAAAGCCACATTGGATAAGGCAACCTGGCCTAGTGGGAGGTGTCCCTGCCCATGGCAGCGGGGCTTGGGCCTGGATGATCTTTTAAGTTTGTTTACACTTTTAAGGTCCATTCCAACCCCTTAACATTGTATGATTCTGCGGTTCTATGATTCTATACTGAACGGCGGAGAGAACTGCCGAAAGCGCGACTCCGAGGCAGAGGCGGCTGGGGGGAGCCGGTTAGGGCCGGGCGGCCGCCGCTCGCTCCCGGGACCGTGCCCGGGTGTCCCGGCGGAGAGACGGCGCGGCGAGCGAAGGGTTACAGGCCCCGCATGCGCCGGGCGGGAGCGGGGCCGGCCCGGGGTCGGCGGCGCTGATGGGCGTCACCGCTGCCCGCCGCGCTCACTGGCTGCGGGCGGCGCGGGGATGCCGGGCCGGGACGCTGAGGTACGGCTGGGCCGGACCGGGCCGCTGCCCCGGGCCCTCCTCGCCCGCTCTGCCCAGGAGGGCCCCGAGGCAGCGCCCGGGTGGGAGGCGGCGGGGGCCTCACTGCCTCTCCCCTCCTCCCCGCCCTCCTCCATCGCGGTCCGCGGCCGCCCGGCTCTCGTTCCGCGGCCCCGGGGCAGCGGGAGGCACAGGAGGGGAGGGACGCGCGGGCCCAGCCCCGTAGCGGTGGGTCCGGGCGGTGGGGGGTGGTCGGGCCTCGGGGGGTCCATTGCTGTCTTTGAATGTGCCCTTCTGGACACCGCCGTGCAGTTTCTGGTCTGTCCGTGTTTCCTCATCTGCTGTGCCAAGGGGCGCAGAAACTCGTTGTCCATTAAAAAAACCAGCTATATGTTTATATAAACCCAAACAAAACCCCAAAAAAATCTTCACCCGGCCGTGTGATTTGTATCTCCTGCCTTATCGTTACCCGAGAAGCGCCGGCAGGCGGCAGCCGATGTGGGTAAGGAAAGGCGGGAGGCACGGCTCAGCCGAGCAGGCCGTGTTGTGCTGTGGGTACGTTTGGGCCAGGTTTGGGTCGAGGGCAGTCTTAAGGAAGAGGCCCACTGGTGCCCGTGGCAGTGCGGGACCTTGGTGTGCAGAGTGGGGAGGAAGGGTAGGAGGTGCTGCCAGCAGAGGTGGATGGGACTGGGGCAAAGGTACGGGTAGGTGGTGGGAGGGGGGGCACCCATTTCTTTTGACATGGCAAATGGTAACCAAATGGCTGCTAATACATTCGATGTTCAGAAAACTCTTTCCAACCACGAACTGCAAGGAGATTCTGGAACAATCTCCCAGAAAGAGCAGAGGGCCCAAAAACCACAAATAAAACATAATCAGCCTCAGAAAAGGTCTGGCAAAATTTTCTGTGCCCTATAAACAGTCCTTAGCATCTGGGGTCAGCTTGTCTTCCTTTCCTATTACATGCGACATACCAGCTGCAATATTTCTTTTTGTGCCAGTCTTAATTTAAATTTCTATTCTTCCTCTTCCAGATGCATCCAGTCCTAAAGGCCTTTGTGTGTGGCTCCATCAGTGGCACTTGTTCTACACTCCTCTTCCAACCCCTTGACTTGCTGAAAACCCGCCTGCAAACTCTGCAGCCTGCCGTGAATGGGTGAGAGGGTGGGGATGTGTATGCGTGGGTGTATGCATGGGGGGCGTGGGGGTGCTCCTCCATAGGCCTCTGCTTTTATTTGCTGGCTGGGGTTTGGAGTTCAGGTTTGTAATTCAGGAGCTCGGAGTCTTGTTGAAAGAGGAGGTATGTTTTTATATCATGGAGAAGGATTGATATTTTACTCCAGAAGAGGGAAAGTGTCTGCGGTTGTGAGCGCTACTTTAATATATTTAATAATTAATATTACATATGCTGTAATAATGTGTAACCTCAGCATTTGTTTGTTCTCATCTGAGAGACTGGTTTGCTGGAGTGGCTGCTGTGCAGTTTCATGGGGTGTCCTCTGCCTGAAATATCTGGTGCGGTTATCCTAGGATAACTTTTCCATGCAGGCAGATGCTCCCATTTGCTTCGTGTATGCCTATATCTGCTGCTGCTAACAAAGGGAATGATCAGCTAAAAATGCTAATGAGAGTGGGCTCTAGTGTGTGTTACAAGTGATGAGGAACAGGAGGTGACTGAGAAGCCCTGGAAAGAGAGACCAAGAAAAGCAGGCTAAGTTGAGAAAGAGCACCTCAGAGTAATGCACAGAGATAGGCATGAAAGGGGGGGGGCACGGAGTACATCTGCCAGGTAGCAGGAGCAGGTCATCTCTGCAGTTCCTGTCTTTCTTTCAGGTCTGGTCGTGCTGGGATGGTAAGGCTGCTCTTTAGGGTTGTTCGTACTGAGAGTATTCTGGGGCTCTGGAAAGGTGTCTCTCCAGTAAGTGGCTGTTTTAACCCTGACTTCTGAAAATAAATAGATAAATAAATTTACTGTTTATTACTACGTCTGCCTGGATTTAAATAGCCAACTCTTGTACAATTATGAATGAAACCACATGATTTAGAGTATATCCAATTTTAAGGAGTTACTGTTGTGAATTCCACTGATTTGGTTATGGCACTCCCTGTGGTTTTGCAGTTCTGACCAGCTGAACACTTGAATACTTTTGCAAATATGGGATGGCAACTGCACGAACTTCCTTTTGGTTTGGAATATCTTGTTCCTAGAAAACTGCCATTGAGGAATGCATTAAATCCTGGCATCATTTGAATCATTTGTCTGTCAGTGCCATAAATAATTTTTACCTTATCTTCTTTCCTTGGCATGTTAGCTTTAGTGATTTTTTTGTTTTCTACAAAGCCTTCTGTCAAGTTTAACAGTCTCAGAAATGTTCTGTAGTACATTTTGTCTTACGTTAGCTTTTTCTTTCTTCATCTGCTTCTGTTTCTTCTGAAGTCCTTTGCAAGATGTATTCCTGGGGTTGGGATTTACTTCAGCACTTTGTACATGATGAAGCAGAAGTTCCTAGTGGACCGTTCACCCACAGCCCTGGAGTCTGTCTTTCTGGGTGCCACTGCACGTGCAGTTTCTGGGATTTGCATGTTGCCAGTGACTGTAGTGAAGACCCGATATGAGGTATGCCTTTCCAATTAGTTCCCTGTTAGTGGTGTCACACACCTTCCTTGAGATGAAAAATAAGTTCTTCCGTCTGGAGAAGGTTACTGCCACTGGGGTACAGTGGCAGTACAGGGATGTAGACCTGTTTTCATCCTGGTTCACACACTGTGCAGGAGATGCCACGCACTGATACTTAGGCAAGAAGTGTAAGATGACACAAAATTGACCCTGAGATTTTCAAGTTTCACTTGTATAGGATGTATGTGTAGCATCTTTCATGTTTCACCTTCCTGAAAGATTGTTTTAAAGGCTGAGGCAGGTGAAACCCAGTTTTTGTCTTGGGCTGTCCTCTGTGCTGTCATCTTGGGCATCACACTGAGTGCATACTGCCATTTCCTTTGGATGGCCTCAGGGTGTGTATAGGGCTCCTTACCTGTGCCTGGCACATGGATTACTGACCTTTGTGTACCCTTGCAGAGTGGAAGATTTGGCTATGGGAGTGTATATGGAGCTCTGAAGAATATCTATCAGACGGAAGGGGCTCGTGGCATGTTCAGTGGGCTCACAGCGACACTGCTGCGGGATGCCCCCTTCTCTGGCATATACCTGATGTTCTACACACAGACCAAAAAACTCACACTTCAGGGTAAGGATGATTGTTGGAGGCTGGGATGGAAAATATTTTTCTTCTCTGATCTTGCCCTGCAGCTGACAGCCTGCATGCTCTGCTTATTGCCCTCCGCCTCAGGAGTTAAATTAGTCTCTTGCAGGGCCTTAGGTGAGACATCCACATTTTCCTGTGGAGAACTGTAGACCTATAGCTGAGGTCAGTGCAGAAATGGCCCTAAATTGATTGATGTCTTAATGAAGACTGATGCAATAAGGTGGGTTAGGGAACAGTTGAAAGAGAGCACATCTTCAGCATTGCTTGCTACTTCTGCTTGTCTTGCATACTGCTCTGTTTCCACTGAACTGGGGCTTCTCTGATGTTAGAACTGACTGGGGCAACGTTTGTACAGTCTTGTCTTTTCTGAGTTTCTGTCAAATTCAATTCCCCAGCAAGTGAGGCTTTTTAGTAGTGCTAACTTTTGACTAGTAGCCATATTTCCCTTTGAAAGGTTTCTTTACCTGCAAGGATTTTACAATGTTGATTTAATCATTCAGTAGCTTTCTCTTTGTCACACAGCATGAATGTTCCTGGCCTGTTTTCTATCTGAGTGCATTCCCTTGCTCTGTTGCAGACCAGCTGGATCCAGTGCTCATGCCCTTGCTGAATTTTGGCTGTGGGATCTTTGCGGGAATCTTGGCCTCACTGGCAACGCAGCCTGCTGATGTCATCAAAACACACATGCAGCTGACCCCCCAAAAGTACCACAGGACAAGCCAGGCCATTGCCTTCATCTACAAGGTGAGGTGAATCCCTTGTAATACATGCAATCACAACCTCATTTCTGATCCCCTTGCTTGAAGCACAGCTATTCTGGGGAAGTTTTTGCCTTTAAAAGGAGGTGAACAAGTGTCAGTGCTTGATATGCTCTTGCAGTCGGGCTAATCAGTGTCAGCATTTTCGGATGCTGAAGGGGGTCATGCTGTGGGAAACCAAGACTATAGTATGTAGTCTGAAATGATGGTTTCAGATACAAACCAGATACAAAATAATTCTTTGTCTTTTGGACACTAGAAGAGAAATAAATGCCCAGATCTGTATCCTAGGAATAGGATGGAGATGTACTCAAAGCCCACCTTTCCCTTCCTGCTCTCAGAAGGGCAGATCTTGACAGGTTTGCTTTATTTCCATATTGAACTCTATTCCTAAACAGGAATCTGTTTATTTTTGTATGTATTTTTATGTAACTCTTTTCTCATATCAAAAGGGTTTTTTACTTCAGTACTTGCAAATCTGTTTTTACCGAATCACAAAAAGTGATTTTTGTAAATATGAAGCTCTAAAACCAAGACAAGTAATTTTCCTGAAGTGTCTTGAAACCATTACCATGCCTTCTCTTTGTTGGACTTCCCCAACTATTGTCTCCATCTTGTCATTGCGTTCTCCACTCACTGCTCTTCCTGCTTTCTTGGGTAGCATTGCAATTGTGCAGTGCTACAGGTTCTTTCTAAACATTAAATGCTATTTAAGGCTGGATCTTGCAGAAACTGATCTGGGTCTGAGCTGAAATACATCCTGTGCTCTTCCATATAATAAATGATGAGAAATTGAAATGCTAGAGGCAGACTGTGATGACTTGCTTTTTGTGTATCTCCTGTTGCAGGACTTTGGGTTGGTTGGCTTTTTCCGAGGTGGTGTGCCCCGTGCCCTCAGGCGCACTCTGATGGCAGCAATGGCATGGACGGTGTATGAACAGATGATGGAAAAAATGGGCTTGAAGTCTTGACCGAGTTGCACGAGAAATGACCAGCTTCACTCCTTCTCCTGCTTGCTGTGATCAACTGGCACTAGGAAGTTCCCAGTTCCACAGAGGAATAAGCCTTGCTCAGCCAGGAGGAAGAAAGCCCTTCTGAGACAGGGGATTAGGCCTTTTGGCAAGTAGAGGAACGGAAAGACTGGACCTTTGCATTGTTTGATCAATGTATTCCAGAAGGACTGCACTTGCAGACTGCCAAGGGAAATGGCAGAGTTTCAGCTATTTTTAAAAATAGCTCTGTGCTCACCACCTTTACGCAGTGAGACATTCCTAGAGCAAAAGTGTTTGAGGAGAAAACCTGCCAGCCTGTTCCTTGCTAGTGTGGCCAGTAAGGCCGCAGTGAGCCACTGTCTGATATAGAACCTCCTTCCTCAGATGCTTTGTTCTCACAGAGGAACATTGCAGGCCCCAGTGGGGGACTGGATGTGTCTCTTAATGCTTATATTGCAGGAGTGGCTGGAAGAGAAATGAAATGCTGAAGGAAAGCTAGAAACATGGTCTCTGACATCACTTCCGTACTGTGCGTGATAGCAGAGAGAGTAACTGGAACCTCCTTGCTGCGTTTTGTGTTATTATGTGATTGAGCATCTTCACACTCTTGAAGTGTGCTTCTGCCTCTACAGCAGTGTTTGCACTGGAATTAAGAAGCATAAGGCACTTTAGAATTGATTGCTACCAAAGTTCTACTTGTTCTCTGAAAAAAAATTCCTGCTGGTTTAACATTAGCAGGAATGCTGAAGTGGGTTTTGTTGTGCATTTCTTTTTATCCAGTTGTCATAGAGATTTACTTGCTTCCCACTACTCATTTGTTAATCCCTGATCAACATCCTCAGTGCAAACTGCTCCTTCGATGTAGCTTTGAGGGTCACGGCTCATAATGCATAAAGGTATGATGGAAACAGATACAGATAGTGGCACTTCAGGTTTCCCTTAAAAGCAGCTGCTGATTGCATGTGGACTATGTTTGGGTTTGGAAAGAAAAGGCTGCTCTTTCTATAAGATTTCTCCAAAGTTTGAGCCCTGTGAGTGTTTGGTAGGGAACTTTACTTCTCCTTGGGCTCCACAGAGACCCTCACATCTTCCCAGCTGATCATTTTCTCTTTTCAGGTAGTCCATATTTGAGTATCCCTGAGTTTAGGCTTAGAGAGAAATACACGTTTTCCATCCACTGTGCCTTCTTACTCTTTCCTACTGTGTTACACAGACCTCACAGTGTTTGCTGTCCAAACCTGGGTACAGCCTGCTCCACTCTTCACTTGTGCCTCTCTGGTGGGTTGGATCTCTTGCAGCTCTGTTAGCATAGCCATGAAGCTGACATGGAAGTGTGCATCCTGTTCTGTAGTGTGCCTTGTAGAAAACTTAGCTTTGGCTTTTATTTTCTTAAACATTTAGGGATATTACAGTTAACTTAAAAACCAGAGCATCTGTTTCTAAAGACGACGGCGTGACACTGTAGCTGTATGAACAATCAGCGCTACCTACCTGTTGTTCATAAATTTCAGAGTGTAATTTGGACAATCACTGCCTGCCCTGGCAACCTCCTCAGCACAAGAGTAGAGGGGATGTGGATTCTTAAAGGTGTTCTTTACCAGATTTCAACTCCAAAAAGGTTTGATAACTGGTGTGAAAGTTGAGTAAAGTGTAAGGGGACAGGCTGGAGGCTTGCAAGGTGTTGCCTGTTTTCAGTCTCAGCCCGCCTGTGAGGGGACACTGACGCTACACAGTGCAGGAGTCTCCAGTAATGGTGGTGGAGGGTCCCGTGTGCACATGTCTATGTGTTGATAATAGAGCACTGCATCAAATCATTCCACATTGTGATTGACAAGCAGTCAGATTCCCTCTGCTGCTTCTCACTGTCAGGCATCTGGCACATTATTTACCATATGCTTTCTTTTGCTGTCCTTCCTACCCTTAGTGACCTGAACTTGTGAGAGCACATGAAACCATGCTAACTGCTCATCCTGCTTGTTTGTTATCCTGGGCACTACGGGCACAAAGAGCTGGAGAACCAAGGCAAGGGTTGCTGACCTGGCAGAATAAGGTGGCAATTATACAAGTTACCTCATTTGTCTTTTATTCTCCTGTACATAGGATCAAACTAATATTGTGCTGGAATCCTGAATTTATTTGGGGCTTTCTAAATCTGGTGTGTGAGTTGGATCTGTTGATCTCCTGGGCAGTGGTAGTCGGGGTGGGGGGGGGGTGTGGGGTCGCCTTCAAGGTGCTTCACACGTATTTTAGTTCCTGATTTAGCGATGGCAAAGCAGTGTGCAGCTTGTGCAGACAGAAACATGAGGCAAGTGAGCCAAGGAATGCCAGGTGATAAATCTGGAACTAGGTAACATCCTCATCAGAAACCTGAAATTCAGGAATGTTTTGGTGGCTTTTATGCCCTGTACTCCTGCCTGGTCAAATAACAAAGAACTAGAGAATTTACTCCCACGCACCATGTTTTAAAGTCTACTGTTTGTCTTAAATCTTGATTCAGTGTTTGCTTTTTCTTTGGGAAAGTTCTTCCATTCCCCTTTGTAGAGAATGAGGTGATGATTTGATGTTGGAGTAGAGTGAAAAACTATGTGCTTTAGACTTGTAAATTAGCCTGAGCTCCTTTGAGTATAATAAACAGTGAATCTAAACTGCACTGTGTTTCATTTACTGTTGATGCTGCAAATCCAAAAACTTACCTACCTGTGAGCTGGGGAGAATGAATTCTGCGTTGAAAGTTTGTTGTTTGTTTTTCTGTATTATATTTTTGTCAAGTCTCATGGGGCAAGGGAAAGCTTGAAGTTCTGCTTCACTCTTTTTTTGAAAGCTTTATCACATAGGCAAGCACAAGACTATTTCTCTACTTTGGTCCTTACTATCCTTCACCCTTTTCCCTTCTTCCCTTTCTGTTTCTAAAGTGATTTATTGAAGTTACTTTTTGATAGCTACAGCAAGTCAAGGCAAAAAAAAGAGTGCAGACTTCAAGTTTAGATATATTGCCCTTAGAGTTTAGTGCTTCTAATTAACAACAAATGGTCACTTTACACCCTATATGCAATGTAAATTAAATAAAAGATCTGGGCACAGGTGCTTAATCACCTACCTGCATGGTGCCAGCAATTCAACGCTAACAATCCTATTGGATAATCAAAGCCATCTTAGCTTGGGTTCCAGACACAGTGGTGTGATCCCTTCTATGTATGGCAGGATCCCAGCTGGATCCCTCTTGGATGACCTCTGATGCTGGCAATACACTGTTAGTGAATGTGCATTGTCTCTGCTTGCCCCTGCAGCTGTGGCATAAGAACACAACTGGCTAGCGAGTTGAGACAGGCTGTATTTGAGTTGTAAGGACACAAGAGGAATAGTCTGTATATGCTTTAGAAACTTCATGTTTCCATTCTTCCTGTGTGATGATTTTTTTTTCCCTTGCACTGTTTTAAACAGAACTGGAACCTTGGAACATTGCATGGCTTTAAGTATTGTGAGTGCCTACGTGTCTATATAAAATATTTATGTGAGAAGGTGTATTATATGTTTTATTAAAAACTACTTGCCAAAATGAATGAAACTCCTCTTCAGTGTTTCTTAAAAAAAAAAAAAAACAAAACAAAAAACAAAATGAAAACCAAGCCACAAACCAATCAAATGCACAAGGGATAGGATGGAAGAGAGGCTGAAGAAGGCAAAAGGAGTTTCCCAAGAGAACAGAACTGTTGCATGTCTGCAGGGCCCATACAAGGCAGTGGATATTCTCTTCTTCTGTGGTGTATAATATGCACAGGCTGTGCTAGTACAACCTAAATCAGCTTTACTTAAAGGGAAAAAACACATAGCAATGGGGAATCTTGTCTTTTGCACAGCTTCCTTTGCCTGCCTGCTGTGTGTAAAGACAGATAGAAGTTGAATTTCCTGGTGAAATACCTGCCTTTAGGACAGTGGGGTTTTAATCTTTGTGGGGAGAGACTCTTTTCAATCTCCAACCAACCAGGTCTTTGCTACTCAGACAGTCTGATCTCAGCGGGGGACCACACATTGTCTCCTGCAAGGCATAATGCATGGTGATGATGGATTGCTGGGATGTCCTCTTGCTGTCACGTTATGGTCCTGGGATTCAGTAGCAGGCATGTTGTGCTCAGCAAAAACACTGATGTTATTGATACTGAGATGTACATCTTCTGCATGGGAAGATCCCAAACCTCTTCTCTTTTCAGATGTTACTTAGATGATACATTCTCGCATGGAACAACTTTTGTGGAGAGTTATCTGTGTGTAACAGACTTGTGAGACAGTTCTGTGTCCCCTTGTGTCAACTGGATCTGAACTACTTGTGCAGGTACCTGATAACAATTCAAGTATGGGCTGGGACAGTGCCTGCTCTTAAACACAGGGCTCCCCAGAGCTCTCCTGCTGTCTTGGAGAACCACCTGTTCATGCTGCTGACAGCTGCCCCAGCTGTGAGAAGAGATAGCAGACAAGCTCCCTAACCCTCTTGGGGCGGTAGAGGGTGGGAAAGACTCAAAGTTTAAAGGCACTGTCATTGTAGCCAAACACTGAGTTACGGATCTCCCTTTCACATAAAAATAGGCGAACGCTTTGCTAGCTTTTTAAATTTTTAATGTATTATGTGCCCTGCATAATCACTGACACCAGAACTAAACAGAAGGTATTCCTCATCTCACACACACACACACATACACAGGTATATATTTGTACTTCTACAAACTCCATGCAGAGCTCTTGAATATGCTTATCCCTTCTGGCTTTGCTTCTTGTTTCAAAATAGTATTTCTTTGTAGAACTAGAAATAAGAAGGGAATAGATTTGCCAAAGTATGTTTTCCCAAAACATGTAAGAAGTAATAACAAACCTTTGAAACAAGCCAAGATGGAGTTGGCAGGGAAGCATGGTAATGTGCAGTTTCACCAGAAGTGGGTTGATCTTCACAGTTCTCCTTTGTCTTCTGGAGAGTCCAGCTCCTGGAGTGCCACACCATCTCTTGGGTGAGGGCATGTTTGGTAGGGAAGATACTGCTGAAAGCGCTTTCTGCCTGAGACTCTTCCCAAGACACACAATTCAACCCATTCACTGCAGGACCTGTTCTGGTAGCACAGAATGCCCCCATTACAGCCCTATGAGGAGCCCTCTGTCCCACCACTGGGGGATCCTGTTACAGCCCCCTACTCATAGGCTTCTGGCAAGGGCTGCTGCTCTCTCCTGCAAGCCTGGGCTGGCTGTCAGAGATGCTGTTTCTGGGGCTTTGTGACTACCCCAGGAACCTGCTCAAGGTTCTCAAGGCATCGCCCAAAGGCTGGTAGTAACTCCATGATGCTTCTCTCCGTACCTGTAGGCCCCGAGTCTCCTTGGCACTGCAGGAGGACCAGTGGCTAAAAGCTCCTTTCTATGGGGCCCTTTGCATGCTACAAGTCCCTGTTCCCACAAACTGCCCTGAGCCTTCCCTTGAGCATTCCAGGCTCCATCCTGGAGACCCTATGCACGGCATGCTCCAGGGTGTCACTGCCTTGCTGGTACTGACTGTAGAGTCCAAACCAGCCAAACAGGAACAGCCGCAGCTATGGCCATGTCCACAGATTGCACAAAAGAAGTAGAAGCATATCTGTCCTTCATATTCAAGGTGCTCATGTTTAATATCAGCTTCAATATCTTAGTGATCAGATGAGGTGATTAAACCGTTTCCTCAGATAAGGAATATCTTGAATCCAACTCAGCTTATAAAAAGCAGTGTTTGCCAAGCTCTGTATGTAATTCCATAATAGATTTCTGTGTGACCTTTAGACCAGAAATACCAGGTCTAAAACACATGGTAAGATAGATACGCTTCTACCTGAGGGGCATGTCCATTTGTAACAGAGATTTATTTTAAAAAGTCTCAGCACACAGTGGAAAAACAGAGCAAGTTTTCAGGTTACTTAAGGAAATAATTAGAAATACTTTACTGTCAAGCTTTTATCATGACCCTTCCAAGCCTTCTCATGGGCTGTGGGGCTCATGGTCTACCAGACAGTCTCCAAAGTGTAACAGGAAGAAATAAATTAGGTATTAGAGATGCCAGAGGAGTCTGGAATGCTTACCAGTGGCACTCTTTTGATAACATTGTATTTACTGCAATATTTATTACTTAACTTCCAATCATTATCTTGAAATACACTTTTAATACAGCTGGATTTCGATTGTGCAGAAGAACTCTCCAGACTAAATTCATCGCACACACCACGGTAACATCACCACCACCTCCCCTCTTCCCCCCCAGGCTAATATTCACACTGTGCTCCTGTTAGGAGAGACACATGTTGTACATAGCCCATCAGGTCAGCTGTCACTGTCCCCAGTGCACTTGTCAAAGTGCCACAGATGTCTATAACCTGTCAATAATAGTTCATGCACCTGACAAGAGCTCACTAGTGAGTTGCTGAGTTTCATTTTACCTACTTTGTCACCACCATGTGACAAATGTCTGAATTACTCTTTTAAAAAATATCCTAAACCTGATCTGGTAATCTTGGTAATTGACATCATCTATCAAGCATGCCAGCTCCTGACTTGCAAGGTGAAGTTTTGTGGAAATGTCGGAAAGTGGCTGGCACTGGCCCCTCACCAAAACACGACAAGGTCCCATTTTCTAGGAGGTGAAGAGCAGACATGAGATGGCATTGTAACCTGCTACTTAAACAATCTTCTCCAGAGCAACTCAGTGTGCAGACATCGCAAACAGGCTCTCAAGAGAATCCATGTCCAGTCACACTGCTGAGGTTAAACTAGGTTAAAACAGAGGAGAGAAAACTGTTATTAAACAATGTGAAGATGAATTACTACTAGCAGAAGGCACTGGCAATAGTGTTTGCATGGTCCAGAAACTTGTCCAGAAATGTATCTGGATCTGGACAATAGCAAGCATAACAAAGTAAATATCGCTACTTTTCTTTTTTCCACTATCAGGCCTGTGCCTGCTTCCAGAATAGGACAAAGAAGAGGAGAAAGATGATGAAGATCCTTAAGTCTCATCCCTTTCTGTTGCTTCTTAAAAGCAAACAAACAAACAAAACCCCAACAAACCAAAAACCAAGAAAAACCCCATGAGGGCAAGTACCACACGAATGTCCACTGCAGAACAGGATGTGTAAGTTCAGGGCCAATTTAACCTCTTTTTATGGACAGTTTTGGCAGAACAAGCTCTCGGAGCAGTGCCCCAGCACGGAGGGAAACTGTGGGTGCAGGGAAGATACTATGGCCCCTTAGAAGCTTCCTCCCACAGCAGGCAGTTTAGAAGCTAGATGTAATTCATAAAATAACCATCAGCCCCAGAAAACAAGAGCATATATTTCACTTTCAGCAGGAAAACAGAACTGTAGAGTGTTTAAAATAAATCTTTGCTCTCTCTTCACTTCAAAGACTCAAAAACAGCCTTGGGTTTGTTTGGAGCACAAGCTCTGAAGCAGTTACTCCTGTCCAGAATCATGGAAACACAGAATCAATCCGGTGGGAAAAGACCTCCCATCAAGTCTAACCTTTGACCGAACACCATGTCAACTAGACCATGGCATGAAGTGCCACATCCAGTCCTTTCTTAAACACCTCCAGAGGCAATGACTCCACCACCTCCCTGGGCAGCCCATTCCAGTGTCTAATCACCCTTTCTGTGACATTCATCATAATGTCCAACCTAAACCTCCCTTGGTGCAGCTTGAGGCTGCATCCTCTTACCCTGTATTTGCCTGGGAGAAGAGGCCGACCCCCACCTGGCTACAGCCTCCTTTCAGGTAGTTGTAGAGAGCGATAATGTCACCCCTGAGCCTCCTCTTCTGCAGGCTAAACACCCCCAGCTCCCTCAGATGCTCCTCATAGGACTTGTGCTCCAGACCCTTCACTAGCTTCGCTGCCCTTCTCTGGGTCCGTAGCCCCACAGCTTTCAGACCACGCCCGGGCAGGGCCCTGGAAGGGCCGGCCTGAGCCGTCCGATCCGCCATCGCTCCCGCGGGCACCGATCCCGCCCTGCCGGGCCGGACACGCCCCCGCCGCCGCGGAGCCCCGCCTCCCGCGCGCCCCATTGGCTGGCGAGGCTATATATAGGCCTCAGGAAGACGCAGGCTTCCTTTCGGCTCCGCGCCACCCGGGCCTCCACACGGCGTTGTCAGCGTGAGTCGGGGCCGCCGCGCGGGGCGGGGAGGCGGCGCGGGGCTCGTCGTCCCCCCGAGGTGGTGACGCCAGGGTTCTCTTCGCGGCCCTCCGCGGGGCCGGCGGCCGGGCCGGGCCTGGCCGAGCCTCGGGGAAGGCCGAGGCCTGCTGGGTGCAGAGGGGGGGAGGCGGCCCAAGATGGCGGCGCATGTGGCTGGTCCTCGTGGCGCGTCCCCCCCGCGCTCAGCCGGGTCCCTCTGCCCGCAGGTTCCCTGTCGTTGCTTCCAAAGGGAAACCCCACAATGTCCGGAGGCCTCGATGTCCTGCAGATGAAGGAGGAGGATGTCCTCAAATTCCTCGCTGCCGGGACCCACCTGGGAGGCACTAACCTCGACTTCCAGATGGAGCAGTACATCTACAAAAGGAAGAGCGATGGTAAACCCACGGGGTGGGCAGCTGGGATCTTGTGGGCATGACACAGGAAAGTGCTAGTGTTTGAGCTCTCTAGCATGGTTTCTCCATGGCTTGAAAGGAACAGACGTTTTTGCTGGTCAAACCATACTAACTCAGAGAAGTAGAATGAAATACGGATTTTGGAGCTACTAGTTCTTGACTATCTTCATTTTAGAACTTGGTGAGTCAATCACAGCTGGATTGGAGCAGTTTTGCTAGTTCTTGGCTATATTAACAAAATGGTTTTACTATCTCAGTAGCGATTTCTACTTGTTTGCATTGTTCTTCAATCTGAGCTGCCGTCTGTGAAAAGATTAAAGCTCATACCAGGCCTAGGTTCTTGCTGATAGGTGCTATGTGCTGGAATTGTGTTACACTAAACCCATAGGGGAGCTACTGAGCTATTCCTGGGAATAGGTTTAATTAGAATTAGACTAGAATGCTCTCACTTTAAAAAGAACATTAAGGTACTGGAGAGTACCTTAAGAGGTCCAGTAAAGGGTAACATCTTGAAAGGACTGGAGAACATATTTGAAGAGGAATGATTGAGGGAGCTGGTTTCTAAAAGAGGAAGCTCAGGGGTAACCTAATTGCTCTCTACAACTACCTGAAAGGAGGTTGTAGGCAGGTGGGGGCCAGTCTCTTCTACCATGCCAGCAGTGAGAGGACTACGGAAGATGAATTTAAACTGAGACAGGGGAGATTCAGATTTTGAAAATTAGGGTGCTCAGGCATTGGAATAGGTGGATGTATCACTGTCCCTAGAGGTGTTAAAGGTGTTTGGATCTGGTGCTGGGTGATGTGGTAGTGCTGGGTTGATGGTTGGACTGGATGATCCTAAAGGTCTCTTCCAGCCTTGATGATTCTATGATTCCATGAATTTTGGAATAACCATGTGACAGGTTAATTGGCAGAAGAGTGCTGTCCTGTTTTAGGATCTTGTACTTGCTGGTTGCTCTAAAGCATTCTGTCACCAATAGGTATTTACATCATCAATCTGAAGAGAACCTGGGAAAAGCTCCTCCTGGCAGCTCGTGCGATTGTTGCCATTGAGAACCCAGCTGATGTGAGCGTCATTTCCTCTAGGAATACTGGACAGGTAAGGGCATTTGTTAATCATGAGGCCTGCAGTCTCAGTAGCAGGACAGTCTTGTCATGCATCATTGCCTGCCAGCGGCAGCTTGGTGATAAAAGGCAGTAACACCAATTTCAGCTTTAGGAACACGTTGGGAAACGTGTTTCTTGTGTTATATTTGCAGCCTAAAACAGATCAGTTGAAACCCACTCCCCATTTCTGTAGCTTCAGAGTGTTTGGTAACCTATTTGTCTTCTACGTCCTCCTTTGGGACCTGATAGAAGAGTCTTCAAAGAAATAATTTTCTCTGTTATTGAGCAAGATATAGTAACTGGTATATTTGTAATTTTTGTCTGTAGCGTTATAGCAAAAAATTTTTCTTGTAGAAGATAACAACAACCTTTAAATAAAACTTACTAATCACTGGAGTTTGTGAGATTAGTTTCTTTGGACTAATGCAGTTGGGGCCACAAACAGGGAGATTGTGAGTGGCACAGGGTGGATTTATGAAGGAAAAGCCTGGGTTCTTGGGGGTTGACATGCACACTGTTAAAGCTTGATGCTGAGGTCAGTTTCTGGCCGATGAGCTCTCAAGTGTCGGAGGTGTGCGACAGCAATGGATGGCAGGGTTTTTGCTAACGCCAGGAGAGGGGCTCCCTCTAGGGTTGGAGTTCGATAGTAGGCCCTGCCACATGCCTGGGAAGTTGAAAACTGTTGCAAGTGGGTAAGAACTGCCAGCTGGAATTTTAGTGGACACATCCACAGTTTGCATGTATTTACTGTTAAGTTTTTCCTGTAGTTCCTGAAGTTATGCTACTGGATAATGAAAGGGTGTAGAGATAACACAAGAAAATTGGCTTGCTTTTGTTATAAGCTGTTTATTTTATTCCCCTTTCATGATTTGATTGTGAGAATTTAGAGTAGAGCTTGCAAATTACTTTAGGGGAAGAGAAGGGTGTTTTCTGTATCCTGACTTCCTACTTTACTGGTGGATATGACGTTTTAAACTCATGGTGTAGCTATTTTCAGAAACATTTTGGTCTCCTGAGATGCTGAGCCCTGATTTCACAGGTGTTGAAACAAGTAGTTCAGTTAAATTCTGTGCGTGTTCACTGGCAGTGCCTGGGTGAGTTGGTTGAAATGCGGTTTTCCAGCTTCACCGTTGCTGTGGTCCATTTTGCAGCGTGCTGTTCTGAAGTTTGCTGCTGCCACTGGGGCTACTCCTATTGCTGGACGTTTCACCCCTGGTACCTTCACCAATCAGATCCAAGCGGCTTTCCGTGAGCCACGACTCCTGGTTGTCACGGACCCCCGGGCTGACCATCAGCCCCTGACAGAGGCATCTTATGTCAACATCCCCACCATAGCACTGTGCAACACTGACTCCCCGCTGCGCTATGTGGATATTGCTATTCCCTGCAATAACAAGGTAATGGCTTTGTTGTGACATTCCAAGCAGCTTCTTCCATAGCATGCCCCGTGTTTGCAAGATGGATGCTTTCTGCAAGGGAGAGTTGGCTTGTATCTTGTGTGTCTCCCAGGGGAACAAGCTAATAATTGTCTCTTGCAAACTGGCAGGCGGGTGGGGAGGAGGAGATAAACTGCACACAGTTGGAGCTTGGAGCTGAGGCTGATTTCTGGCCAAGGAACTCTCAAGTGTAGGACGTGTGCTATAGTAACCTGGCAAGATATTTCACTGATGCCATGAGGGTCTTCGTGGCCCAGTGAGTGGAGTTTGATAGTTTTTCTTGCCACAGATTATGAATATGAATGAAAGATAAAGTGAACTGATGAAGGAACTGCTCTGAAACATTACCTTGTCAGAAATCATCTGAAAGGTAAAGTCTAGGAAAATGAGAAGCTTCTTTAAACTCTATCTAGATGTCAGTCACCAAAACTAACGTAAGCCACATCTGAGCTTGTGTGTAAGCTTTGCTTATTTCATCAAGTTTTCAGTTTCTTTATTCTGGCATATGTGATGAGCATATCCCTGTCTTTTTGACAAGATTCACATGGGATAGTGACCAGTATGAAACTCCATAGCAAGAGATTTACCTTGGGCTATGTTGTATATAACAGACTCACATGTTGGTTACTGACATGCACTGGAATTCCTGCTGAGACCTGAAAGTGTCACTGGGAATGTGAAAAGTTGCCCTTTTTTTTGTGTCTAAGTATACAAGTCTGGGTATGGGCAATAATGTCTTTCTTTTGTCACACAAAAACCTTGGATTGGGTACAAATAAGTCTTTTGCTCTTTCTTCAAAGGTTTAGCTTTATAGAAACTCTCACCTACTTTCTTCTGTTCCAGGGAGCCCACTCGGTGGGCCTGATGTGGTGGATGCTGGCTCGGGAGGTCCTGCGCATGCGTGGCACCATCTCCCGTGAGCACCCATGGGAAGTCATGCCTGATTTGTACTTCTACAGAGATCCTGAGGAGGTAGGAGCCCCATGGCAGGAAGTGTGTCTCTGAGATGTTTTGCTTGTGCTCCAACCCCACTGTCCCGTGTGCCGGCTGTTGAGGACGGCTTTTGCCAAAATAACTGCACTTCACATTTAAATGTGATGGTTGGTTAATTGTATTGCCTGTTTGTGCCTGCTGTCTGGTGTGTGATAGTAGGTGTGGTGATGTGTTCCTGGGAGACTCAGGCTGGGCTCTTCCATTGCAGATTGAAAAGGAGGAGCAAGCTGCTGCCGAGAAAGCAGTCACGAAGGAGGAGTTCCAGACCGAATGGACGGCCCCAGCACCTGAATTCACTGCTCCTCCTCAGCCTGAGGTTGCAGACTGGTCTGAGGGAGTGCAAGTCCCGTCTGTGCCCATCCAGCAGTTCCCCACAGGTCAGTTTGAGGGGTGTCTGTGGGAAGGGGGGGATGTTTTGTGAGTGGGAAGAGCTGGGGTGCATTTAAGTGGTGTTGTCTTTGTGGTTACAGAGGACTGGAGCGCCCAGCCTGCCACTGAAGATTGGTCAGCAGCTCCCACGGCCCAGGCTACTGAGTGGGTTGGCACTGCCACAGAGTGGTCTTAACTTCAGTCCCACTGTACTGTGAGAGAAATAAAGCCTGGTTTACTATACACTGTGTCTGGTACTGCTTTTGTAAACTTGTTGTCTTGTGATATGTGTGGGTAGTGTGGGGCACAGTCCTCAGCCAAGGGTGGGGTGTCTGTTGCATCCTGTTCAGTGGAGCTGGGGGTTGTGGGTTCTGTCTCTGCCTGCAGCAGTGGGCTGGGCTGCCCCTCCTGCCTGCTTGCCTGACAAAACACAGCACCAGGGCTGGGGCAGGTTTCACATTTCCCACCTTGCCTGGCTCCATGCCCCCAGTGATGAGGCAGCTCCCTATTGACCAGCAGGAGTCCAGCTAGGGTGGCTTTGCATGTGGGACCAGAGGGGAGGTGACAAGGGGTGGAGCTGGTTCTTCCACTGTTCCCTGCACCCCGGGTGGGCGAGGCTGGAATCCACCCAAGCGGAGTGTTTTCATTGTTCTACCTGAGATTTCACAAGTTCGCAGAGCAAAGAAGGTTCTGGTGACTGGGTGTGGGAGGTCTGACTGCACAGTGTGGAGAGGAGAGCCCTTGAGTGGGAGCTGCTCCCTTGCTGAAACCCCAGCTTCTAGCATCAGTATTACGAGTTCCTTCCTCAGAAATACTGCAGTAATCTTCAGGAAAAAACCTCCACATTCTTTTGTCTGCTTTAACTCTTTTTATATTGCTGTGATTAATAGCAGTAGTGGGAGGTAGACCCTTCACCAAGTGAAATGGGGGTTTTTGTTGGAGATCAAATTGGATCCTTTTTTCCATGTTGCTGTGGTCTCGGATTCTCTTTTTTGTACCTTCAGCACTGCCAATTAACCTGTAAAGAATGTTTGCTCTTAGCACATGTGCTCATTTGATTTTACTGTAATAGTGCATAGTAGCAGTAAAAAAACCTAAAGGAAGTTATGTATATTATTGCACAGCACATATCCAAAGGAGGATGATGTTTTTTCCTGTTGTCTTTACCTAGTACATGCAAGATGACTAAATAGTTAATAACAAAAAGCTTTTAGCCAAGAGGCATATAAGCACTTCACCATTTGGCCCTGAAAGGGGCCTGTTCTGTTTGTGCACTATGTTCTTCAGATGTGTGTTTGTGACACATCCTCAGGTACTTCACTTTCCAGCACCCAGCAGTGAGAGGCTCCTTCCTGTCACCTGAGGTCTGTCACCGGTGTGTTGGGGTGGGTTGAGACCTGGTCGCTTTGGGACTCTGGGTGGGCTTTGTACCTGGATTGGGGACAGTCTATACAGCACCCGCTGATTCTCTCTCCAGATCTCAGATTGCCCCAAATAACTTTTTGCTCTTGACTTTCTTTTCACTCTTCTGCATTAACATTTCAAAACCCAGAGCATAGTCTTACCCCTCTGTACAGTGAATCGCTGCTATTACTGTTTCACCATTGTCCCTTTTCTTTATCTGTTGTAACCTCCTTCATAAGCGTAAATGTTCAAGTTAATGAGTATGTAGCAGTCATCAGACAACTCCTGTGTGGGTGAAGGTGCTGTTTTAAATAATTGAGAGCTGCATCTGAGTACTTGTTACTGTAATATTTCTGGTATGTTACTGAAACGTGGTTGATTTGCTGATGTATCCCCTTGGCTTTTATGATTGTGATTCTTCTTAGAACCAAGGACTGTCAGTGAGGTGGATCTACACATCATGGGAAAAGAGGGTCAGGAGACCTCTGCAGTGGAAGAGCTCATTTGCCTGGAGCTCTGCAGAGGGGATGAATAGCAAGCCTTTTAGAAAAAAAGGCAACCTTGGCTGCAGCAGCAGAGGGCACATTGCAGGAAGGCTGTGTTCCTCAGCATAGGGGAAGGAGAATTCTCGGCCCAGGAGTGCAGACAGCAGCAGAGATGTAGCAAAAGATCCTACATCTGCCAGAGCTTTCCCTGTGACAAATACCTGGCAGATGTGATCTATTGAGGCAGTGTGGAGGGACAGGAAGAGGAGGTAGGAACAATCCTAGAGATAGTGCCTTGTTTATTATTGCAGGTTTTTTCCAGCGATTGCATTGTTGATTTTGAAAAAGGACAGCAGAGAACTTAAAACTGTTCTGGATTGATCCGATTTGACTCAAAATGGTTTAGGCAGAGGTCTCCATGTAGTGAAAACAATTTTTTTCCCTTGAGGGTCATGCTGGTGTTTCCTTTCTCTGTGACCATCTGTCTGTATTTGATTTGGCTTGTTTGAAGTGGGTTGAGTTGGGCTAGATATACTTCTTAGGATACCCTTTTTTCACATTTGGTCTTGGAGCTGACTAGTGTTGCTGAGCATTACAGAACCCTCCTGGAGAACTGAGCTATTGGAGAGTCCCTGCCAATAATGCTACTATGTGATCCATGAATCTCTCATACACATCTGCTTTCTAATTCCCTCCCTAATTTATATGCCACCATTCACAGATGTTCCTTTTCCTCTCTGGTCACTTCCTTGCCCAAATAATCATGATATTTTTAGTATCCAAGTATTGTAGGATTACACCAAGGCTTTTCTTTTGCAGGAAGCAAAGGGTGTTATGCACAGTTGAAGAGACTCATCTCTGTTGACTTAAATTCAATCTGCAAGAATGTTCCACTCTTTCCATCTGTAGTCTGTCTTGCTTTATGAAACTGTGAAAATGGCTATAGGATGTTTGATGCTGAATTTTAGGAGTATGATACACTGATATTGTAAGCCTGTTTACTAAAATCAGTGCAGCACATTAGTAAGTATGCAAAGGAAACCGAGGTGTGTGTGATTGATGAATTCACCTCACTGCTTCTCTTAGAGGCTTCTTCCGTGCCCAGGACTACGAGCATGCAGTTGAAGTGGATCTTGTAATTTAGAGTTCTTTTTTTCCCCTTGGATTTATATACATGATGCAGATAGACTCTACATGGAGTAAAGCACATAGTAAATCTGAACTGTCGTGAATGCAGCACTCTCCAAACCTGTGTATCTTGAACCTTCTCTGGACAGATGAAACCTGTCATGAATACGTTTGTCCTGGCAGAGGAAGGAAAAATAAAAACATATCAGATTTACCTCATCATTGCTGTAGGACCAAGGTGTTGCTGGAGCATTTTCCCACTGCCCTGCAGCTTCCAAAGAGATATCGGTCAGCATTTCAGGCCAAGTTTCTTTCCTCTAGCCAATGCTTGGCACTATTAGTTCCCAGCCCTTGCAGCCTAGAGCTTGTGAAAACCACAAAGCCTCTGAGTTTGTAAAAACCTCATCTCCATCAAGTGTGTATAACACGTAAAGGTAGAACTGTGTGTTACAGCTGTATGTAGCAGTGGGAATGAAGAACATTGTTGATTATCAGCCATACAAAGAGGCAGACTGATAACCTTGGGCATGGGCACAGTCTTGCTACGTCACAACAGAGATTTTCTGCATTCCTTGCTTTGTGGGATGCTGATTTCTGAGCCTATTTTTATTTGCTCTTTAAATACTTGTGTTTTTCGGAATGCTCACTGCCATTTTCTACTGTCCAACTGGGAAAGCATGTAATTTTTATTTATACACTCAGCAATCACTGATGAACAAAACTACACAGTGAAGATACTTTTTTGATTGTTATCTCAATAGCTGAAATAACATCTCTTTTCTGGGCTGCTGCTTAAATCTCAGTTTATAAAGTGTTAATAAAGCCTGGGTTTAACTAGTGTGTATCTTCTCATGTGACAGAGTCCTAAATATTTCTGTCAGTGTTTATTTCACTGAGTACTAGATTGTTTTTACTAGTACTGTTCAAGCATGAATAAAATAAATCCTTAAAGGACATGGCATCATTTGAAATGATGGCTCCCTAACCCTGCTTTGAAGGCCAGAGAAACCTGCTTTTGGGGAAAATCTTTGTCTTCATGCTCAAGTGCCACTGCACTACACCCAGAAGGGTGAGTTGAGTCACACAGCTAATTCTCTTCATTTTAGTACAGAGTCTTGATGGTCACTCTGGGGCAGGACAAGGTACCACAGTGCACCTGTGCCTCTGGCACAGACCACCTTCCAAGGGCATGGTGTGCCCACTACTCTTAGTGTGAGGCTTGGGTTTTTACAGCAGGCAGCTCAGAAGAGGGGAACGGGGCATGCTGTATGGGCCAGAGTTGGGTGTTGAGGACTGAAACAACATTTCAGGTGCTCAAAGGGGCTACACACCTATGCACTGCATATATGAGTTTGGGTTAGGTTTAGGGTTATGCAAAGCAGGAAGCTTGGTGTGAGAAATGTGGCATGTTGCAAAACTCCGAGCTGGTCTGCCACGAGGACAAGTTGTGACAAAGATGGAGAAGATTTTGCCATAACAGGGCATCTCAGCACTGCTCATTCCTATGCTGTGGCTGGAAGTGTCAGGGTGCAGCCGTACAGTCTGGAAAGCTGCTGTGAAGCCCTAGTTCTTACCTGGAATGCTAAATTTGTTAGCATTGTCCAAGAAACTGGTTCCAGAGGCTGTTTGCCCCTCACCTCTGGAGAGCCGGGGGATGCCGAGAGTGAAGGAGATAGTGTGGATATATGCTTTTTGGGTCTGAGCTAGATCGGGATGACAATACCAGCCTTTTGCCACTCTCATACGTGGGCACGTTAAGGGAAGCGGCTTTCTAGGAGCAGGCAAACAAACGCGCGAGCATCCCTTCCACCTGGCAGATGTCGGGAGGATGATGGTGGTGGGTTGCCCAGCTGCAAAATAGGAGGGTGTGGATCATTTCCCAGTCTCCAATAGGTGGGGCTGTAATTCCTGGTTTGTCCGCGTTTCGGCTGCTGCTGGCACTGACGCAGGAGAACTGGACAGAGCGGGCACCGGGGAAGGGAAAGTACTGACCTGGCTTTTTTACTTCCCTGCAGCAGAATGATGCCCTCTCAGAGGGGCCATAATACATTTTTTTTAATACCCTGCTGTTTTTCTATATGTGTTTGAGTGTTAAACTTGTTGCCTCCGTGCTCAGCTGCAAACCTTGATCCTGTTTTTCATTTCCCTAAGGGAGCAAGTGTGGAATGCTGCTGGCTGCAAGTGCTCCTAGTCGAAGATATGTTGGAAGCTTTCTAGCTCATTTGTCCTTTTTGGCTTATTGCTTCCAGCTTTTTCTAGAGTGACATCTCCCTAGTACTCCCAAAGCTCACAAGTATACACTTTACTACACCTGTTGGCTTTGCTTATATATAAAAAAATCAGGCTGTGTTTTTTTTATTTTGCTGTTAGAGGCTCCTTTAAGCCACATTCCTGCTCCCAGCTGGATAAGGTTTTACCAGCCCCAATTGCCAGGGGCTGAAGTGTCTCCTACCCTTTGCTTGCAAGAACTGCTGTGGGGTAGGAGTGAGCATGCTGTCGGCTTTTCTTCTTGGTTTTGTGAGGCAAATCCGTTTTGTCCAAGTGCTGTAAGCAGCCAGTAGTTCTCCGTCAACTCTTTCAGTAAGGCTGAGAAGTCTAACAACTAGTTTTTCTCATTTCAAGGGTTCAATCCTTTGAAAACTTTTGAGGTAAACTCTAAGTCTTAATTTTGTTTGCCTAAGCATGTCTTGGATTTCTCCTTGATTTGTATGCTGCTCCTGCTCCTGCTCCTTGTTTTAAATTATATTTTCATTCTGTGAAAGGCATGTGTTTGTGTTTATTGTTTCAAAATGAGAACTGGGAGTTCTCAAACCGTACCATGAAACAGGAACTTCATGAAGATGTCAAATCTGAGACTTGTGATTTAAAATGCTGCAAGTTATTAATGCTGTGTGGTGCCCAGGTGGGATGAGCGCTCTTTGGAGCCATTCTGTTGTGGTCTGTGCTGGCTCTGCTCCCCTGGCATCTGAGAGATGGAGGTTGCTCTGTTCAGGTAAGTGTCAAGCCTCTGCATTTATTTAATTTTTATTTTAAATCTTCTACCACTGTGAGAATAGTGGATTGACCTTCCCTTCTTGTGTCCCTTTGGTAGGCACTGTGTTAGAACAGAGCATCTTTTAGCTGGCTGGTCTGAGAAAGGCTGAGTGTGCACGTGTGACCCCATGTTTGTTCTGGGATGTGAGGGCTGCTGAAAGACTCTGCTGTCTTCTGGGACTGTGGCTTTGTAGTTGCTTATGTTTGGGGCTCTTCTGCTGTTAAGGTAATTGCAACACAAAGTACAGAGGGGAGCAATGAGTGTGTGCCATGGGGCAACGTAGGCCAGAAGGGAACAGCATGAGCATCTTTGCTTGCCAAGGCGAGGGTGAGTTTAGCAGTTGTGATAGCTGCTCAGGCAATATTTTGCTGGTACTATAGGGACCCCTGTGGCAAATGTGTGCTTGGTACATATTCCTGGTTAGGTGAGATTTAATGGAGGCTGTCTAGGATGCACTTTGGTGCTGCAGAGCTCCCACATCCTGCCTCTTTGGTGCTGGGTAGCTTTGGGATAAGTGGTTACTGTGGTTACTGCAAATAGTTTTAAACAGATGTTACTTGTGGAGGATTTGCCTTGCATTCTATATTCCTTCCTCTGAACTCGAGGTTTGATTGTGGCAGAAAAGGGGCACCTGCTGTTGGGCATCTTGTGACTGTCAACGGCCACTCCCCTTCACCCAGGAAGATAACAGTCTGAAATGCAATTAGTAAATGAACCTGTGACTAAAGAGCTTGAATCAGCACCAGGCTGAGATGTGCGTGGTTTGGTGGTCGGTGGAAGAGCCGGGGCTGCCCCTCCCTGGGAAGGGGGTGCTGAGGGGGTGGTAGCTGTGGGGTGGGTTGGAAGGAGGAGGGTCAGGTTGTGCTTGTGAAGTCTCACTGTGTTTCTTATTGGAGTGGCAATGGAGAGATAAGAGCTTTGCCTGCTCGCTGGGCCGAAGTCCAGCCCAAAAACCCTGTTGCCCCTCCCATTATTTTTAGATGGATATTTGTTTTTTCTCCTGGAGTTTGAGTTAGAGGAATACTGTGAGCAATCTGTGTCTGGTTCATCCCTGACAGTGTGATGGTTTTGGTTATTTGGTGGATAACCACTTCAAATACGCTACTTGGCTTCAGTGGCACTGTGGTAATGTTGCATACCCAGGTGGTGACTTGTCCTGTTCCAGCATGACTGCATTAGCTCCTCAGAGCCAGCCAAAGTTCTTTAAATTCTACTTACCCTCCATGTTACTGGCATCAGGGAGGACATAAAGTGCTGAAAGGGCATGTACCTGATACTGGACTGTCCCTGGAGATGTGTTACAGCAGATTTCCACCACTTGTGCATGAGAGAACTGGTTTTGTCCATGGGGCAATGCTTCAGGCAATACTAAGACTGAAGTTTCCCCACTGCTGGCTCTCTGTTGCTGTGGCACAACCCCATCCCACGAGGGGATGATGCCAGAGGTGTGGAAAGTTGAGCAGAAGCTGTGGAGTGTTTCCCAGGCAGAGCTGCAGCCACTCGTGAGGGAAAACTTAGCAGTGGTTCATTAGTTATATTTGTGAATGCAGTGTCAAAATGCTTCTGCAGCCTTTTCCTCCATCAACTGCTGGGCTTCATGGGGAGCAGAAGCTCAGTTTGCCGGGGCCCTCAGCAAAACTCCTGCAGCCCTGGCCTTGGGGCTGTTTCCACACTGCAGCATCTGCTGATGGAGCTGTGGGATCTGCAAGCTGCAGCAGTGCTGCTGCGGTCACAGTGAAGCTCCACGTCATGTTCAGGCAGTCTTTGTGCTGCTGTGCCCAAGCCACTGTAGATAATGTGCCAAAGTGCTCTGGCTAATGAAGAAGGCATGGTTTTTACTATAGTGATGGAGTTTTTTTCTCTTCACCTGGCCTTGAGCCCTCCAGGTACCTTATATAAATAAATCTGCATATTTTGAAGTTCCTAAACATCTGCCAAGTCACTGAATTATTTACTTTGCTGCTATCTAAAAACCCCCCAAAAATCTCCTGTGTGTGAAATGTTTCTTAATTAGAGGAAGGTTTGGATCTGCAGGCTTTTACAGGAGAAGCCTTGGTTCCCCCAAACAGCTTTGCTTTGACAGAGGGAGAATGGAGAAGGGAGAAGGACACAGCTGCTTGGGATGTTTCTGCAGCTGCTGTTCCCCAGAAAAATGAGTTAGTAACACCATTTAAATAAAGTTCCACCTCCTACTAACCTGATCTGCACGCTTGATCACTGTGATAGTTTGCCCATCCTCAAGCAGTCCAGGTAACAGTGCTATGCCACTATGGTTGTTTTCATTTTATTTTCAACCGAGCTGAAGTTATTTTTTCTCCCTCCCACATTTCCTGGACAGAAATGACATTGGCAGCTTCAGCAAGCATTGCTTGGTTCCCACCAGGGAAGCTCTGCTGCTTTTATATTCTGCAGCTGTTTCCTTGCAAAGCTTTTTCATTGCCTGTATGTAGCAGTGTTGGGTGCAGTGTATCCTTACTCCCATGCCAGCCTTAAGGTGGGTGCAGAGCTGCTGAATTTCTAACCTACCTGCTTGCTACGCCTGGGACCAAACCCTCCCAATTTCCCAGATCTGTGAGCTGGGTTAAATGATGCTAAATCCCACTCCGGTTTCCTTAGGCATGAGCCTCCAGGGAGCAGAACTGAGCTCAGCACAGGGGGCTCTCCTGTCCAACCGCTGCTCTCCTGCCTGGGTCTGGTCCCCAGGAGGTGGAGAAGACCCTCTGTGGTTGGCCCTCTCCTGTTGCCACCTTCAGGTGACTTTTGTCCATTGGGTCTTTTCATTGGGGTTGGATGCTGATGCACACAAAGCTTTTGCTGCTGGCAAATAGCATCTGTCCATCCATCCCTGGGTGGCTGTCAGCTCACCTCCCTCCACCTGCATGCTTGGAGCACCAGCCACAGAGAAATCTCTTTTTCTCTCTGCATTCTAGTTTTGCCATCAGTCATGAAGGAGCGGTGGAGAAAATATTATCAATTCTGAAACATTTTAAAATTCACTCATCTTTATCTCAGTGCCTGTGTGGATATGTGCATACACTGCCTCCCGACGTGTGGGAGCCTAGTGGCCTGTGTTTGCTGAGCACGTGGAGAAGGTGGATATTCCCTGAGTAGCACCACGTGGTGCCAGTTTAAGATTTAGAGACAATGTTCACAACTGGATTTGGATGTTTATAGATGGCTGAATTGAAGGGGATCCCAGGGAGTTGGGTCCTATGATTGCAGCAAAGCCAAGCCTCCCTATATTAGCTTGACACGGCACAGCACTGTGTTGGTATGGTCCATTTAAAACAATGCTGAATTCTGATTCAGCATTGATGACTATGTTGTGTGAGAAATGGGCCAGGACCTAGAAATCCTTGGTTTTCGGAGTTGCTTTTTTCCCCAGGGGAAAACTGTATCTGAGCATTTGTGAGTGATAAAGCCTTGGCTGCAGATGAAGCCGGGCTGCCACCTGCCAAAGGACAAGCTGCTGCCTCAGGGCTTAGGCAAGCAGCAGGAAAACCATGAGAAAGAGGAAAAAAAAAAATCCCCACAGCTGTCAGGCTGGAGAGCTGATAACATTGCATGCAGAATTAATCAAAATGGGGTGGGGGGGAATCACTCTTTAAAACCTTTTGGCAAAAACTTCTCTTTTTTTCTTTTTTTTTCCCTTTTTTTCTTTTTTTTCCCCTTTTTTTTCTTTTTTTCCCCTTTTTTTCTTTTTTTTTCTTTTTTCTTTCTTTCTTTCTTTCTTCTTTTTTCTTTTTTTTCTTTTTTTCTTTTTTTTTTGATCAGGACATCACTGCTTTGAAACGATGTGGTTTAGAGAGGCAGTGGGGTCAGGCTTCAGAGGTTCCCATCTGACCTGCTTTGGTGGCAGCAAAAGCACCTGATATATGGTTGTGGAGAGAGGCCTGAACATGCTGGAGTGCAGGAAGGTGGGTGACCTGCTGTACCCATGGCCTGCTCGGGGCAACTCAGGGGCCCACAGGACATTAGAGTCTTAGTGCATCTTCACCAGCATGGAAGCCACTCTGCTGCTCCTGCCACCAGCAGAACCCCTGCCTTGCTGGGCTTCTGCCAGTGCCAGCCTGGGAATGCCCACCTTTTAGTGGGGCAGCTATTTCTAGAAATAACCCACTGAATTTTCTGTATTTGAAAGCAAAATGCAATTATTTAATTTTGAAGGAATTCTGAAGTCTCCTTTTATTTCTGAAATTCTGAAGTCTCTCCCTTGTATCTCCTGGAAGTACTTCTCCAGGGCTGTGGTCTCCTTTAAAAGCACAGACATCAACAAGTGGGCTAAGTCTCTACAAATAAGCACAGCACATTCCTGTGAGGAATCAGATGCTTAAATGCTTTTGTTGGGTTAGATCTTTAAAGCGGAATCCTTTTCCAGTCTTCTTCAGGTCTGACCTAACTGGACCCCTTTGTTCAGTTCCTGGAAGGCAGACATTCCCAGACTGGCACTGGCAGAGCCCCCACCCAGCCAGGCATGCTGAGCAGCATATCTCGTGGGGCAGGATAAGCTACAAAAATACCAGTTTCCATCATCAGGAATTTTCTCTGGGTGTGGTGAAATGGCTTTTTTTTTTTTT
The DNA here is from genome assembly GCF_025592945.1 of Manacus candei. Lineage (NCBI taxonomy): Eukaryota > Metazoa > Chordata > Aves > Passeriformes > Pipridae > Manacus > Manacus candei. Next base: position 2,292,173 of record NW_026138074.1, on the reverse strand, counting down.
TTGCTGTCTTCCTCACCTCGATTCATCAGCATAAGTTTCTCAGGGTAGGTCTCAGCGGATGCTAGAGCCTGTGCAGCTTGTGACCCCTGCCCCTACAGTGGCTCTTGCAGTATATGGAGCTTCTTTGTAGCTAAGAGGTTTCTTTATCTTAGATGTCCACATGACATCCCTGAAAGAAACTAAAAATCCATCCCCAAAGCTCTGGTTTGTTAGCTGGTATGAGGAAACCCTCTCCTCCTACCATGAACAGTGCTGTGCAGTGAAAAACAGTGAAGATTCTGAAGAAGAAAGGAGGTGGATTACTCATGAGACTTCCTTAGCTCAGATTTTCAAGCAAGGTGACAATCCTATGTCCGTGAAGGTTCAGAATGTGTGATAAATGGTTTTGTCACAGTGCAGGGTCGGCTATAGGAGCAGAGGATGAAAGAGGGCTCAAGATGATCTTGACTGCTTGTTTGGAGTGAGGGAGGTTATGCTCTCCATGGTAGTGGCATGCAGTGCTTGTTTCCCTTTCTCTCCTTGGAAAGCTTCATATAAACTACCTGAGAATACAAGCTCAGACGTTTCAAGGTTTTCTTTTGAAAGGAACTTATTCTCCTTCTAGAGCAAAAGCTGATTTTTCTGCTTTGGAGAAGTCAGGGTGCCTTGGTACTGAATACAAAATCAGTGTGTTCTTTGCATTCTTTTCTGGCTTTATGAGAAAACCTGTTTAGTGGTGTCTACTATTTTATGTTCATTGCAAGTACAGAGCAGTTTGTCTCATACTATGGCTGAACACATTATGGTAGAAATGGTTGAATGGCATTTTTTACCCCAAGAGAAGTGTACATGTTGTCTTTCCTTTCACAGCTCATGTTTAACCACATGTGTTTTGTAAAATTGCCCTTTAAAAATTATTTTTTATTTTGTTGAAATTCCTGTTCATCAGTAACACTGAGCAGATGCTCTGTCTGGCCATGCAAACTAAAAACATGCCCACAAGAGCTGCCTGTTTAAAAACAAACCTTTGGTGAGAAGAAAAATAATTAAGCTTAGGTATTTCCTTGGTTTTTACCAAAACCTTTTGAATGCAGCGTTTGATCTAGTGGCAATACAAGATGGTAAAATTTGCAATGCAGAGGGCTTTTCCAGTCATATATAAATGCAAACTTTTCTCTGTGTGAGATGTTACTAGGAGGCTCCCAGTACTCACAACTGAGCTTTTTTCTTTTGTCTTTGCCCTTGAAGTTAGACTGAGCCCTGGAGGAAGCTTGGGATAGATACAGTCTTTCAACAAATGTTGGGAGGTTGGAAATTAATGCTGAGTTCTCAGACAAGAGCTTATTGCTGTTCCTAACAATAGAAAAACAGGGATGAAACCAAACTCTACTGAATATTCCAATGACTTTGTGGAGTTTAACCTTCAGTTGCATGTGAGTAACTGGTAAATGGATTCAAAACTCCAAGAGACAAATAATCTTTTCAGTCAATACAAGGACTGAGGGTTGGAATTTTTACCATTTGCAACTGTTGTGCTCTAACAGAGGAGTTAGGGAAGAGTTGCCACTGGTCTGTAGAAATTGTTCAGCTGATACTATCACTCTCCTATCCTGTAGTCTCTGAGCTTGCAAAACACATTGATCAATGCATTATAATTAGAGATAAGCAAACCTTGAAAGATTAATTAGCTAACGGGCAGTTGTGTGCTCCAGAGATGACAAAGTGCTTTGTAATGTTCAATGTTATTGCAGGTCTGAGTCAGGGGCCTGATTCGGAGAGCATCCAAATTCTGTAGTAGTTACTCATCTGGTCTAAGTCTGCCTCTGCTTCTTCAGTTGTCAAAACCTGTCTGAGTTCCTTATGGCTTCTTCATAATGTTTCCTATTGCCCTTATATTCCTACTTTAATTTTCTTCCACATATGCACATATGTATGCACACACATTTCCAATCTCTTTCTGTTTTATAGCAGAGATGAGTGAGATTTGAAGCCACATTCTCCCCTTTCCGAATGATTTTTCAGTATGATCTGAGAAGCGCAGAGGAGGCAAGTCCTATTCCTTGTTATTCAACCATTCCCAGATACTAGAGTGTTCAGGGCAGACCAGCTGGGCTAAAATAAGGGCACTGTATTGTTTCTGTGACATCCTTCTGGATTAGCAGGCTGGCAGCACCTTCCCCCAGCACTTTCTGACCAATATGGACACCTGCAAAGAAGGATGGGGGGCCACAGCTTCTGTCTCCTGAAAAAGGTCTTCTCTTGTCTGACTTTTTCCAGCAGAGTGACTGGGCATCTCTGCGGACAGAGATGGCAAGAGAGGTCACCACAGCTGTGTTGCATCAGCAACTCTCACAGCAAAGAGGCAAGACAAGACCTTATCTATGAGACCCAGCTCAGAGAAATGTCCTTCCAAGGCTAGGAAATAAATCTGCTGAGCAGTTTTTCTCGTGGAGGCCCTGGGAGAACAACCAGTCCTGACCATAGCAGTGTGCCTGGGAACAGACAAACCAACTTCGAGATGTGCACCAGAAACAGCTAATTCTTGAAATAAGACATTGACTCCTCTCTATTTGAAAGCACAATGCAATTATTTATTTTTTGAAGAATTTCTCAATTTTCCTTTTATTTACCCCTTGCTTGTATTTTCTGGAAGTACTTCTCCAGGGCTCTGGTCTCTTTTATAAAGCACAGACATCAACAAACAAGCTAGATCTCTATCAACAGATAAGCACAGCACAATATTGAATCTCATAATTCCTATGAGGAATCAGATGCCTAAATACTTTTGTTGTTTTGGACCTGAAAAACTGAATATTTGTTTCAACCTGCCTTATATCTGACTTAACTGGACTCTTTTGCCCAGCTCCTTGAAGATGGATGTTCCCAGGCTGAAGGTCAAATGCTCTGTGCTCTGTCAAGCTATAGAGGAGAAATAGTTTACTGAGTTTGCTGTCCTGATCATAGCATATATGACAAGATTTGTGGCGTTTAGTGGAAAAATTCAAAGTGAGAACATTTAAATCCAAATATTCCAACTTTAGTGGAATTTTTACTAGCTATGGTTATGGATTTGGTTTTACTGAAGAAGTTCATTTTTTATAGCAATTTTAAGAAGAACAACAGATGTTGATCTAAGCTACCTTAGATCAAGGAGGGTTTGTGTAAACAACAAGAAGAAACTGTAGGTGTAAAAGAGTAGGTCAGCCCAGAGAAGCTCTGCCACAGGTTTTGGGAAGTCCTGTGGATATAGAATTCTGAAATTGCACCAGGAATTTCTAAGTGGTTATAATCAGACACTAGGCCAAAACACTGTTAGTCTCTCAGTTGTGCTGGGTGGTGTTGCTAGACTAGGAATCCTATCCAGGGATTGAAATAGTGGTACAAGCTGCTGTCAACAGACTATGAAAAGAGGAACCCAGAGAAAGTGGTGGTGAGATTGAAACAAAAATATGAAAGTTTGGAGCAGGTAGACTGGAGAAAAGCTATCACAAATGCAGCTGACAAAACCTCCTGCTCTGCTGGTTTAATAGGAGTCCTCTACTCCTAGTAGCAACTGGCTTGCAGCTGGACTGGGACACTCACTTTTTTGAAGAATACTTAATTCCTCAAGTAGAAGGACAGCAAAAAAACCTCCAAACCACCTCTATTGAAACGACAGGTAAACTCACACCACTTTTATTAATTAAAGAAGCCTTTGGAAGGACTGACAGGCAGTTGTTCCACACAGCGAGCCCACCACTGTTAGTGCTGCTGTTAGTGGCCGCAGGGCTGCGTCCTGTGTGTAACAGTGTAGCAGGGCCACAGCTGATTTTCATTCTGGCTGCCTCCCGTTTCCTTTGCGATCAAAATCAGCGCAGCCTTTGGAGGTTACAAATCCAAAGTACTACTAAGTGTCTAAACAAATCTCTATTAGGTAGTGTTGGATAGATAAGAGACCATCACGAGTGGATGTGCAACATGCAATAATAATTTCCTCCTAAAACTACAGCAGTTCATGCAGCACCTCTATTTTAATGTCAGATGGGAGAAGCATTGCTGAGCTTATTAAGCAGCCTGTAAGTAGCGTGGCTGCCCTCTCCCTCTTCCAGGGACTAGTCCCAGTGGGTGCCCCCGTGGCCTGGGCTGGCCAGGATACGGTGCCCAGACACCTGGTGTCAGTGGCTGTGTCACAAACACGTGTGATGGTGGGGTGAATGCTGCTCCTCTCCCACCAGTCATGGGGCTGCCATCCGGGACTGCTCCTCTGCCTGGTTTCCTGACAGGGCTGGTTCTATCAGGAGACTCCATTTTCTTTTCTAGAGCAAAGATTATGAATGTTATTTTCTTGAGAGCAAACACTGCCTTTTGTCCTCTCCCCAGTGGCTGCTCTTTCTTCTGTGTGCAATAACCAGAGTGTCTGGGGATTTGTGTTTGGGCATCTGAGAGAAGAAACCACAAGTAAGACCATTCAGCCCCAGCCAACAGCCAGTACATGTCTCTTCTGCCCAAGCCATTTTTGCAGGTTCTTACTGATGCATTTCTAAGACATGATAATCCTACCAGCCATGCTGGTACACTTCGAGTCATGGGGTGGTCATGGCTAACTGCTGATTTTAGTCTTTAGTTTCAGTGCACCTGAAACACTGCCAGCACTATTTCAATCTAAATGATTGCCCTGGGTCTGCTCTGAGGGGAGTCTGTGTTGGGTTACTCTAAACTTTCCAGCTCATCTCAGCCCATTTAATGCAAGCACTAGTGGTGCTAATGCCACTAATGGTGGCACTAGTCTGCTTTCCTCATCTTTATCAAGATAGAATTAAAATCTTTCACATGTTTCTTACAAATGAGAGCAGGAGGTCTGCCAGTCAGGAAGTGACTGGTTGAGACTGAGCCTGGAGGATCCATTTTCCTCGAAAGTGCCCAGATCCCGATGCCTCCTCCTGCATTTTTGGACCCCCACAGCAGAGTTTACAGCATGCATTTATTTGCCCTAAGACCAATGCACTTCTGTGAAAAGCTTCTGTCTCATTCATGATGAATTTTCCAATGAAAACCTCAACTCAGAAAAAAGTCTGTGCCTGACTCAACTCATCAGCCCAGAAAAAACACTGGAGTTTAAGCATTGTTCCCAGAATAAATTGCTGGTTTCATGACCAGCATGGTTAATAGCTGAGATGTGAATTATAACTTTGGATTATGATTTCTACACTGTGATAAGCCTGTGTGAGACACAATCTAACAAGTCCCCTTACTGGGTGTCTATTCGCAGGTGGACTTCTGTGAATGAAAAAAATCTATGCTAGTTATGCTCATCTAATAGCTTGCAAATGTGTATCCCTCCAGTTTCTCAATCCTACCCCATCATTTTGGTGCTACATGAGCCTTTTCAGAAGTATTGAGGGGACACTGTGTTTTACCTTCTTCTTGGTTGGGGTGACTTTCAGTCTTCGTACTTGGTGTAAGTAAATCCTCCAGATCTTGCAGCATGGGGTTGGTGGTGGCTTTGTTGTTTCTTTTGTTTTTCTCCTCTTCGCGTTGCTGCATCAATAACAAACGTTGGGTTTAGTTTAAAACTGCAGATGTAATCTGTGAAATGGTGACCTGGTGCCATGGTTGGCCTGGCTAAGTGTTTGTTGGTATGAATGCAAACTCTTTGCAAAGTTCAAGGGGATGAATCTTTGTCCAGTGACCAAGTGTTTTTGGGAAAGGAAGTATGTCCCAGGTAGGGGGATGAGAGCCTGGGAAGGAATGGCTCTGCTCCTGTTAGGACAAAGCACTTCCTCATAACATGGCTTAGGTCTACCAGACTGTGCATGTTTCTGCGACTTCCAATCTATCCTCTCTGTCGTTTTGGTTTATTTGAAATGTGGAGCTCTTGTGAGAGAGAGTGTCAGGGATAAACGCCAAAGGAAGAGGAGGAGGGTATGGCAACACGGGGATGGGCTATAGGGCTGTCTTTGGTTTCACTTGTATGTATTTATGTCTTCAGAAGATTTTCTTCTGGATGGTAGAAGGAAGAAAATAACCTGTTTCTGCTCAGAACAAACATACTGGAAAGGGAAAGGAGAGGCTACCCTCTCTTATGCAGTGAGAAACTTTGGATGGACTCCACTCCAGCTCCATCTCTCGCCCCAAAAGAGGTATTTGCCAATGCAAGTTTTTGTGTACTGGAGCCATGGAATGCAGGGCAGCTCATGGCCTTGCTACAGCTGAGTGGTCCCAACCCACAGAGCAGCCTTCATCCACTTGGCAAACCTGGCAGACTTTGGGGACAGCCACGACAGGTCTCTCTGAGCTCAGCAGGTCATCACATGGGTGTCTCTACTGGGCTCCAACTGCTAACTATCCCTGCCATGAACAGGCAGCTCTCATTCCTCTCTCCCTGAGCAGCAGGGCTGTGCCAATACCCTTCCTTTCCCCTGCTCTGCTGTGTACCTCTCCTCTTGCCTGGCTTGGCTGTCTCAGCAAACCTACAGGTGCCTGTGGGACAAGGATATGTAAAGGCAGGTCTTTGTCTTGAGGTGTTTCTGTTCCTTTGGGTAGCACATGGGCCTTGTTTTGTGGTCCCTTAAACCCTGATCACAGACCAAGTGCCCTTAAGTCCGAGTGTGCTGCAGCACGTGTTCAACTCTTGCAATATTTGAGGATGCCCTTTGCACCAAGGCACTTATTTTAAACCGTATGCACGAGTGATCAATTTTGGATTTGAGCATTTGAATGTAATTTTCGGAGTCTCATTTCTCAGTGCTCACATCCTCACTTTTAATGTTGCACCAGTCTCTGCTTTATGCAATGTTTTGCTTTATGTGGCACTGCTTCTTTGGTTTGCAGCCTGCCCTGTGCTGGTAAAATGGCTGATAACATTTGATGACATCACATCCTCTCCTGAGGCAAGGCTTGGTAGTTTGGGCACATCTATGTCATACCAAACAGCACCAGGAAAGCTCCGGAGGAAACTGCCAGACCAGTACAAGCCCTGGTACCAGAACACCTTTGCTGTTTCTCACTGAGAATTGTTCTCTGAGCAAAGTTGTGCTTTTGCAGGTGTTCTGCTGCCAGACCTTGTTCATATTAGTTCAGGATTCTCTGTGTTATAGTCCTCTACATATTACAACCTCTCACAGTTCTGGATACCATGAGGTCCAAATCCTACCCTGCTAATTCAAGTCATTGCATTTGTCTGTACCTTACTTTTCCTATTTGCACAGCAGAGACAGATGCCAGCCTCCTTTGTAAGGTGTTTTGAGAATTACTGGTAAAAAATATTGTTATTGCCATGTTGTTATTTATGGCTCATTGCTTTTCAACTTGTACAAAATCTGGCTGTAGTTTTGATAGGCTTATCATTGTCCCTGGGAAATCTCAGGCACCAAAGCATTGCTCAAATTTCGAAGTAACTTATTTTTGTAGGTGGAAAGCGCAGTTTACGGGAAAATGAACTGTAGTTTTGATGTATGAAATGGCAGCCTATTATGGGATGTGACCATTCTTTGCAGTTAGCCATTAAATGCCATCAGAGGGGACTGAACAAGCATAAAATATGTCTTTTTCTTCTGTCACCAATGTATTCAGAAGTGAAGAGTAATTTAAAAGTATATGTTACACATCAGAATTGAAAGATGTATTTCAAGGATGACTTTGCCAGATCAATACTTACCATTTGCATTTTCTTCTTCAGCTCTGCATTGGCTCGCTGATACGCTTCAGACACGGAATTTAGGTAATAGATGGCAAGGCTAGAAAAAGAAACATGTTGCTGTAGTGACAGGATCAGGAGAGAGAGAAAGTTTCACCAGGAGGGAACATTTAATTTTTTGCTTACCTTCTAATACCTAGTTTTCCCACCAGCTATCTCCAAACTGCTTTTAGAGGCTCAAGGCTTAGGAAAAATTCAGGCTGCCTTGGGGCATGGTCAACTGAGATGCGCTGAGCCCATCCAGTAGCTCAGTTCTGCTCAAACAGAAGAAAAATGACAACCCTACCCTCCTGCCTCCACCTTGGATAACCACGGTCTCCCTTCACTTCCTTTCCAGCAGTCCTGGTGAAACCAGGCACCAGCCTTGAAATTGAACAGGCACCAGGTAACACAGAGAGAGACCTTAGGAAAAAAACAGGAAACTCAGGAAATAGTAGCAGAACAGGGCCTGAAGCCTCTCCTGAAAAGCAGTGCTCAAGGAACAGTCCTCCTTCCCCCTTTGCCAGAACCAGTTGCATCCTGTATCCCCAGAAGGGACCCTTGAGAGTGAGCAAAGACAAGAATCGAGGGCAAGCAAAAGCCAGGTTGGAGCAGAGCCACTGGCTTTTGTTTCAATCCCTTCTTCTCCAAAAAGGACATGCCAAAACCAGGGGAAAACCAAGCCAAGCTGGAGGAAGCTGAAAGGCAAGCGGGGGTGGGAGAGCGCATGCTGGCTGCCAGTCTTTGGCATGCAGGGAGGGTTGTGTTTTAAAACATGCCTAAGTGTCTGTGTCTGTCTCACCACCTCTGACACCAGCAAGTAATATTTTGGTAGTAAAAAATGTCTCCATGATTTTTTTTTAGAGTGCTTTTATTTTTCTAAAGTATAAAAATCATGTGCTCAGTGGCTCAAGCCATTCCCAGGAAAAGTACCAGCTGTTCAGTTCACCACTGTAGCTGGTATTTTTTTTAAATAAAGTAGAAAATTCTTATATAAAAGGGGGAAAAAAAAAGATAGGGAAAAAAAGGTTTTCTGACAATTCATAACCTGATTGTGTGGCTTCAGCCCAGATTCAGCATCCTCAAACCAGACTCCAGGATTTCATCAACAGAGTGCATGTCTCTAAGCCCAGCAAGACATCATGTACTGGCATATTAGTTTCCAGGTGGGAGATCAGGAAGGGGTACTTAGGATGACCTTTCTTGAGTCTTTTTACAGGGGTCTGTCTAGAGGAAACACATTTGCTTCCTTTTACCTAGCATTACCTCAAAACTCAGTCCTGGTGAACTGGGCTCTCTGTCCTCTTGAAAATTGTTTTTTTTTGTTCTTCTGTAAAGATGTGGTAGTTTTATTTCTTCTGTGTTATTAAGCTCATTGCCTAGAAAATATTACTTTTTAATCAGGGCTTTGCAACTGCCCTGCCATTTTTTTTGTGACTAGCCAGGATGTAAGCACCTGGAGCACCCTTGTTTTCATAAAGATAACTAGAGCTGGCTGTTCAAAGCCATCTGGGATGCCATGTACTGTGTTTCTGAGCTGGTTTCTCAGGTTCACTGAGTAACTGAGAAAATCCATTTCCAGTCCCTTTCCAGCCCTTTCTCACCCTTTGCATTAGTGTCCAGTATTGCCTCCAACCACCAGGGCTTTTTCCCCTGAAGACTCCTGCATTGATGGGAAGGGCATGAGCTCACCAGGTCCCTCTCCCAAACCACTGTGAGATATAAGCCCACTGTGCCTCCAGGCTAAGCCTGAGTTTCCTCTGTCCTTGGTTTACTGCAGGTTTATTGCTTAAGGGAGGTTGTGCTTGTTCAGGATTGAACTGACCTGAAGGGATCTTGAAAGGGAGAGGGGAAAGGGACAGTGTCACAGAAAGGTGATTTGATGGACATGCCTTTGGTGCAGTCCAAATCTGCAGGAGTCAGGCATGTTTGGATTGGGTTGTCCAAGCAATGATGAGGCAGTCTGTGTGATCCTCCAGGGTGCACACCAATATCCCGGACAGGTCCTACAGGTGTGCTGGATTTATTGCTGAATTTCTGATTTGCACTGCTAGTGCTGGCTCCCAAAAAAGGCAGAGCAAAGCCAGATCTTGGTCTGACTGTAAGCTGCAACATGAGCAGCTGTAAACTTTGCTGAGGAATGGAGTAAGCATTAGCAAATGGAGTTTATCCACTTTCAATGGGGTTCTTTAGGTCTACTTCCCTCTAAAATGGGCCTGCAGATGCACCCTCATGTTTGAGCTGCTAACTCTATCAGCTGGGTGAGAGTTAATTAATTTCTTACAGTGATGTGTTTTGGATTTAGAATGAGAACGGTGTTGATAACACACTGATGTTTTGGGTTTTACTGAGTCATGTTTATCCTAAGTCAAGGAGTTGTTTTTTGGTTTTTTTTGTTTTGTTTCTTTTTAGTTTGGTTTTTTTTGTTGTTGTTTGGGTGTTTTGTTTCGTTTTGGTTTTTTTGTTGTTTTTTTTCTTAATTCTCATGCTCTACCAGTGAGAAGGTATGCAAAAGAAACTGATAGGGAGCATAGCCAGGTGACCCAAACTGGCCAAGGGGGTATTGCACACCAGAGAACACCATGCCTAGTACATAAACTGAGGGTAGTTACCCAGAATGGGGGTCTGGCATCAGTCAGCAGGTGGTGAGCAATTGTATTGTGCATTACTTGTTTTTTTCCTTTTTATTATCATTATTATTATAATTTACCATTATTACTATATTTTACTTTGTTTTCACTAAGTTCTTATCTCAACTTACAAGTTTTACTTTGATTCCTCTCCCCATTCCACTGGGGGGGGAGAGAGAGGGGATTGAGCAAGTGGCTGTGTGGTGCTTAATTTCCATATGGGCTTGAACTATGACACCCTGACTCCTCTCTTCTCTGATTTACTGCTTCCCCAGATTGGGGGAGAGTGTGGGTCACTGTCCTTTTCTAGTCTGCACAGGAATTTTAATTTTCCCCTCTTCTTGATGCAGTAAGGTGCTTTTAGCTTCTGCCAGGAAGCTCTGCAGGCCACAGCTTGAAATCCTGCTTTCAACCTGAGTGGATTTAGGCTATATGCCTGTGTGTACGATATCTCTGCTTCTTATTTCTCTTTATTTCCTATTTCCCTTGTCCTTAGGCAGTTAGAAGCACGACAGTAAGCTTGACACCCATGTTATTCACTGGACCCCATCATTGTTTGAGACCAGGAGCTAAGAACAGAAACAGATAGAAGATGCATTTTGGATTGGACTTGGAAAAAAGAGAAGGGGTTATCATGGCTAGAGAAAATTACTTAATTCAGTCCACAGAAGTGGAAAAGACATTTTTTCAGTGTCTGCAATCCAAATCCACAGACCGTCCATTTACGATCCACATGTCACTATTGTAGAGGCTATTTTTTCTTAGGCTGGATTGTAGGTTGCCTTGCCTGCTGCTTTGAGAGTGGTTCTCTGCCCATTGGGACTAAATGAAGCTTTTGCATTTCCCTGGTTTCAATCCTTTGGGAAGCTAGATGGGGAAGCGTAAGGACAAGCTCCAGCCTGGCCCTGTCTACCTGTCAGCAGCACAGCAGAAGCAGAGGGGAAGTTGAAGATTTTCAGAGACAAGGCAGGAAACTGGGGACTTGACTGAAAAGGAGAACAGAAAAGGACTGAAGCCTTAGGAAACAATCTTATATGGTAGCTATGATTTCATCTGGGATTATCCCAGACAAAGTGTGCATGCAGATAAAAAGCAGTACTTCTGCAAGACACCCAATGGTCTTGGGGCATGTGAGAGCTACTGCCAAGGGGCTGTAGGTCTGACTTGCCCAGGCACCATGGGGGAAACCACTTTTTTAGAGCTGTGACCCTCTTCAGAGCTGAATGGCTGGAAATCAAAAATATGTAATATCCTCAAAGGTCACACAGGCAGTTTATCTGGGTGGGAAAGGAGAATGTTTTAGGTAATGTGGACATAAAGTATCCCTCAGTTTTCAGAGAGGAATCAGGGCAGAGACAAAATGGTGTCTCAAGGAGAAATGGACTGATGGTAAGGCCGTGGTGTGGGAATAGCCAAGAATGGGAAGGGGTGATAAAAAGTGTCTCATCAACAAATAAACTGGATTTGTGCTGTTCCTTGTCCCAGCTGTCAGTGGGGGAAAGGGCAGGAGACTGTAACTGAAAAAAACCCATTATTTTCAAAGGTATTACTGCTCTCCCATCAGTTTTTTTGAGGGCTGCATCAAAGCCTCAGAAATCTGGCCTATAGCCCTTTTGTAAAGGTGGTCCATTTGGGAAGTGTTAGTTCTGCAGTCTTCATCTCATGTTTGCAATAGCATCTGCCAGTGCTACTGTGAAGCCCACAGGAATAGAGTTTATAACTCAATAATATGCTTGGTCGTAATAGGGATGTGATGTGAGACTTCTTGTCTCCTGCACATATCTGATTTGATTCTTCTAAGTGTAGGATCTGTCTGCACAGTATACGATCATCCTTTTTAGGTTAAAATGAGTAAGTAGCTTGAGTCAGGTAGAGGGGATGACATGTCGTTTTAAGTTTAATTGGGATTTTTCTCGGGTTGTTTCTGTAAGAAACTTTGTAACGATGGGAACTTGTATTTGATTTAATTTAATGGCATTACCTTCGGCCTAACTATTCAGAATGAAGCATCTCCGTGCCCAAGTTGTACTGGATCAGTCCAGAGGCCCACCTCCAATGTGTGTGGATGACCCAGGAAGAGTCAAGCAGGCAAGCTCTGTATGTAATAGGCACCCCAGTTCTGTCTCTTTCTCACATTGGTTAGTCTAAAGTCTGCCTATAGAATCTGGCCACAGCTCTCCCACTTACTTTGATAGTTATTGGAAACCTTGATAATAATGGCAAAAATATCTTTAAAACAAAAGAAAGAACTGCCCTGATCCTAGTACTGCTGAAGGTGCTATGGGTTTAAGAGTGATTTCAAAGCTGAAATGATCAAATGGCACTGAAACAAATTCCAGAGGTATTATTTGGAAAATGAAAAATTAAAACTCCCAAAAACCCCAACAAAACTGACAATTTTTCACATTTTGGGACATGTAATTTTTGAATGCCCTGTCATGGCTGTGCTCTAAATACCACCAGCTGTGACAGAAATTGCTTCTCCAGAAAGCACCAGGCTGAGACTGTCCATTTATTTCCTGCTGGCTACAGAAGATTTTTCATATGGAAGCTGTGACAGCTTTGATATCTACAGGGCCTTTGTCAGCAATGTGTTTCATCTACAAAGTTGTGTTTAATTGGGTCAGGTAATTAAATTTGGGGAAATTGGGTTAGGCAAAGGGGAGGGGGGTAGAGAGCATGTGTCTTCCCCAATCTGTACTGTTATCTCAGCAGAAAGTGTATTTAGACCTCACTAATATCCCAGAATTTTTGGTTTTTAACCTTCTTCCCCAACCCAGACATGTAATATTGCAAGGAAAACTTACACCATGAGCAGAATTGCAGGTATGATCAGTCCTGGATTTGCCACATAGCTGAAGATCTTGGCAACAAAAAGAGGGAAATCAAGCTCTATGGTCTCTTGAATGACGTCATACATTCTTTTTTTCCCACTGGAAAGACAAACAACCAGTTAAGGAGTGTAGATATTTCCTGTAGAAAGCCATTCAGTTTAATGATGCTAAGTAGCATGCTTTATCCCTCTTTCAGTGAGCATCAGCTCAAGCCACCAAGGATTTTAAAATGCCTTATTTTAGATTATCTGTTGGTCCATTCATTCCCTTCCTTCCTCCACTGATTATAAGAACAAACCTTGCTAGGCCAACTTGCTCATTTATTTCCTTTGTGAGTTCTGACTGTTTACCCTCCTGAAATATATGAAAACTATATATAAAACTGCAGTAACTATACATTTCTGATCAATATCTTGTTAAATATGGCCTTTTCATGACTTTCCATATGCAAATTCCTGCTTTCTGAAATAATGAGCCAACTTGAAGAGCTGCTAAGTAATGACAAAAATAGCAAGCTGTGATTATTGCTTAATAGGAAACTCACTGAAAGAGTAATTTCTAACCAGATTGATAAAGCAGATGAGAGTATTCTGTATGAAAGGAGAACAAATCTGTAGAAGGCTGGATTATGCAATCGACCTTCTTCTCTCCCCAGCATCTCTGGGTCTGGGAATTCAACCCTATCAGTACTATTCCTCCTATTTCGGGCTTGTTGCCTCTTGGGAGCTTGCAGGATTCCACAGAGGAGGGTGTTGGACTCTGTTCTGATGATGAGAGTCAATAAAGGCAAACTTGGCTAAACAGTATCCCAGCTTCATCAACTGCCAGACGCTCGGGAGAGCTGAGCTTTCAGTCGAGCTGAGTGGTGTGCCAGGGTCTGAATCAGGCTGAGTGGCTTTTGAAGGGTTGATTGGGAATTGAAATAGCTCTTTCACATTGCAGATTAGTCATCTCCAAATGATAGCATGCCTGCAACAAGTTTCTTGTCAGATCTTCTGACATTACTCGTTGACACCTGTCCTTGTTATAGAACTAAGGGTATTTTGGTCTCTTGCCTTCTCCTCCAAGTCTTTCAACTTTCTGTTGTCATTCTCTGTTAGCAAGCAGATAACCTAAACCACTGCATGTACAAGAACAATTTGTTCCAAGCTGGCTCCTTGCTGAGTCAGATCCAGCAGGCCCAGGAAATGGCATTATTCAATCAAATTAGACTTTATTGGCATGTTAATCCAGTCCACTGAATGCTCTATGCAGTGCTGATTCTGTCTTAATTAAAAAGAACCCAAACCTACAACTTTTTTTTTTTTTTTTTAAGCTGCAAATCTTCAGGCCACCCCTATCCTTTTCCTGCTATTTTCCAGCTAAAGTCAACACACAAAATCTCATGCTGTGGGAGTTCTTATCTTTATGAAGGAGTGTTTGGACTCATTTTACTCCCACAATGCTCCAGAGAGCCTTAGGGATGCTCCTAATTTTTTTTTATTTTTCTGGGGGCTGCACCTTGCTGTCCTCTGGTGCTTTCATTACTGTGTATTGGGGAAACACCGGGAATCATGTAGCAAAGGAAAATAGCAGACAGGAGGATGTTCAGTGCTCCCAGCTGACTGTTTATACCCCATAGCTGCACATGACCCTTTGCCTCACATTGCTAAGGATTTAAGCTGATGGAGAAAGGAGGCATTTCACCACCTCTGTTGGAGTCCAGGTTTTCTAACTTCACAAAAATAATCCCATGTCCCAGAGCAAAAAATATCCTTTTTGGTGTTTTGCTAATACCTGAATGGTCCACAGTCAAAGGAGGGAGGCAGGGACATGATGGTGTAAGCCACAGGCAGGAGGCTGAGGAATAGGATCAACAGCAACAGTCCCATGTAAAAATTATTAGACTTGGATGCTTTGAAGACTCTTTCGTGAGGGACATTGCTACTCATAACAGCCCAGCACTGAAAATACATGGAGGTTAATAAGCGCAGCACGTTTATACCCACGAGCCCTGGCGCGTAAAAGGATCCCATCCTGAAAAGGAAAAGAGAGGGACAGGTGCTGTTTTTTGACAGGCTGGAAGATTTTCTGTTTTCAAAAGCAGGAAAACAACTGTTCATGTGGTGGCAAGTGTGCCCACAAATGAAGTCTGAGTGGGCTTTATGCTACCCTGTGCTCCAGAGGAGAAACCACCTGCATCCTTATTAGGGTATGGTCCCATACATTGAGGACCAACGAGGACTTAGTCTCTTAGTGGTTGCGAAGGATTTTCAGTTTGTGACAAAAATGGCTTTGAGACAGCTTGGAAAATGTCAGGTGAATCTAAACCATACAGGGAGACTCTCTTAAATGTGCAGAGATGTTGCAGTGTTGTAACAGGAAGAAATTATCAGTCCATGGCAAAAGGAACTTTCCTCTCAGAGTAGATGAGGGTGCTCTTTCCTGTTGCCTGTTGCCTCTGGTGCTGCCACAATAGGGCAAAGCAGCTCCCATTTGCCCTCCCTTGGGGCAGTTCTGTGACATGCCCCTCCTGCCCAGTTTGATCTAGCTGGCTCTATGCCCACCCTTCCAGTGATGTGTAACCTCATGATTCCCCCCAAACCCTTTCTAAAGTCTACCCCCAGCACATGGACCTAGTCCTCTTGGATAAGTAAGCTGGCATTTTTAAATTTTCACTTCTATAGTCAAGCACAGAAAGCCAAACAATCAGAAAAACCAGAACCTAAAGGTTTACCTAGTTGGCTTTCTAACTCCACTGACAGGTTTTCTAAATAAGAAAGGAAAAAAAAAGTATCTTACCAAATCATTCCCTGGTTGAAAACCAAACCCAAAACATTGCCGCTAATGTCAAACTCTGCATAGGACGGCTGTATGGGGAAAGAAAGGAAAGTGTGTTGTTGCTAGAGGTACCTGCTTTTGTTTTCTGCTGGGTATATGATGCTTATTTAAAGCTGGTAAGAAGGGATTCCTGGGAGGGCTCTCGCTGTGTGCATACTGCTTGAATGACCAGCAGCACTGTGGCAAAGGCAGAATTGGAGCTACTGTGCTGTGGGCTGCTGCTTCTCTCTTGGCTTGCTCAAAATTGGAAAGATATATGGAGGTGCTTAGAGCTGCTCTGTGTTTATCTCTCCCTGCTAATATAATGCCAGCTGCAAGCAAAGGAGCCATGGCAGGGGACTAGGTTTAAACTCCAGCTGGTGTGTCTGGTTATGGACTTACAGTTCCACTGTGGTAAAGTACTGAATGTTTAGATGGTGATAATGATGAGCTGGATATATCCATGTTCCCAGCTGGATATATCCAAGCTGCTGAAGAACAGAAATATAGGCAAAGGGACAGAAATATGAGGGAACATATGGCCTGATGGGTATTTGGTGACATTATACTCTGTACTAGGTGCTAGGTTACTCCATATAAAGCAGTATTGTAACTATCTGATGTGGGTGCTAATAGTGGCAGGTCCAGAACAGGTTTTCCAGACCACTCCCAGTAGGACAGCTAGGGAGTGGGTGCACTGATCTACTCGTAATCTTGCAAGGTACTTCCATCTCTCTCTGAATCCATCTGGTTTTGTCTCCTGTTACGTGAAACAAGGGACTTCCCTCCACCCCTCCATTATTTTCTTCTGTGTTTTGTGCATCTGCAATACTGGCTGCTTTGGTAATGTAGCCTTTAGGAATACCAAAGAGTCCAATGCTGTTGTGAGTTACACATACATGAGAGGGCAAGGAAATGCTGCTTCCCCCTCTGCAGCAGAAGTAACACCAGCTTCCAGCATCGATCAGAAGATGATGCTGTGAGTAAAGCAGGTTACTGCCTGCAGGGTGGGCAGTGAACAGGAAGTTCTGGGGCTTTGAGAAGAGGTATAGAAGGGCCCAAAGGTTTGGAGTTATAACAACGGAATGAATAACAGATTATTTTTTTTAACTCAGCTTCATGTTTTAGAGTCCTTAGGTGAGGATGGAACTGATTGATCCAGAAAAGTGATGCAGATACTATCTACACCAATGAAATTATCAGACAAGACCAGAGGGCCACTGTAAGCATTCAGAACAAATTCATTTGTAGCATTTGACCAAATGGCCCTAAATTACTTATATCTTCTCAGCTATAAGATACTGACTTACAAATCCAGCCTCTAGGTCCCAGCACCAACAGTAATTCACAAATCTCACAAAGCAAGCTCGGATGAAATCTCCCACCAGAATGGTTATGAAGGTCACCAGGATATCGGACACAGTGAGCCTCACAAACTCCTGAAATTTAAAAGAAGGGGAAAAACCATTTATGTCCTATAATTTCAGTAGTGGATTCAGGACTGTATTTTTTTTATTAGGCCATTTGTCTTTGTATGACAGTTACCTTCAGAAAAGTATAGCACGAGCAAACTCCCTGCCTGTTTTCAAACACTCGGCAGTGCCTAAGCTTTACCTTTGTGCTTGGGAACTACGAGCTCCATTACAGCTGTTAGACCTGATTGCTGCTGCTGGCATTATTGACTGCGCTTGTATGCTGTGGCAGCTCATAAAATTGGAGCAGAATGTTAATGCCAGCAATAATGCTGGTGTAAAATACACATACACCAGGAGTAATTTTGATTGTGCATCGCTCTGGTATGGCTCAGCTCCTTGACCTTCACATGGACTCCTGAGGAAAATGCTCAGCTGTAAACAAGAGCTATGAGTAAGTGTAGACAAGGGAGATGTGCAAGACAAAAAAGGTAAAATTGCAGGTGGAAGTAACACTTGTCAGATGGAGATAACTGGTATCCCAAGGATTCTAAAGGAAAGACACAAGAAAAGGTTTAAAAGTCTGGGGAGGAAAAAACCAGCTCAGTCACTCTGAGGATCAGCCCTTTCTGAGAAGTGATGGTGGTAGGTCTTCTCCCACTCAACTGAAAGCCACTCAGCTAGTGAAGACCCACCGTGTGTGCACAGGAATGCATAGCCTCGTAGCTTGGCAAGCCCTAACTACGTCAGCCAATAAACAATTGCTTTTACTTTTTAAGCTGTGCATAGTGTGGCTGCTGAACTTCTTGGTGCAAGGTAGATGCAGGGTGGTGAAATTGAGGACTTGAAGGCCACTCTGCATGCCTTTCAAGGGGGTTACTTTTGCCTAATTTTGTTTTCATTCCATGGCCTCACAGCATGTTATGGGTTGGGACATGTCAGGAGTTCCCTTGAGGCATGTCCTCTGGCTGGGTTTTACTCCTGCACCAAAGCCTCTCTGCAATGTGAAGGAAGTGCAGAAATAGATGGAGAAGAGCAGTTTGCTTCAAAGGCACAATCATGATCTGAACAAGAACATGCTGCAGGCATGGCTGCAGACTACGTAGCCTTTTATGCTCCTCCTGGCAAGTGCTGCAGAGCTGTGTCTGCCCCGGTTGCTTCAGCTGAGGATTTCACTACCGAGGCTTGAGAACCACGGCCAAGAACTTGCATTGCCTTGGTGCTGCTATATGAGAGTAGGCAAAAGATGTGTCATTTGTGAGGAAAACTTCAAGCCTGGAAATGCTAAAGACATCAACAAGAAAAACAAAAAAATGAATCACCCCAAACCAACCCAGAGACTTGCTACATAACAAATTTCTTACGATGCCAACAGTTGTCTCCCAGCAGGGTCCCCTGGGCACATCTGCAGGGTCAAGGGGAGGTGGTGTAGCAGTGCTGTCATTCCCCACAGACAAGTTGTGGTGGCCAAGCAGTGTCCAGTACGTGATGTTCTTTACCACGTCCTCTTCCGCCAGCTGCAACAAAGAGACCCCCATGGCTAAAACCATCACAAAATAGAGGTCTCAGTTTGGATATGTTTGGAGAAATCCAAGGCATTGGGTTCCCCCTTACCAGTTACCACCCATCATATAAGGCACTGCTTACAACAGATTTTATAATCTGGCTATAGCACAGAAACTGCTTCCCTTGGCCATGAGCAGGGGAGCAGCAGCCCTTCCAGACCGAGAGCAGGTTGAGACTCCACGAGTTTTGGGGAGCAAGCAACCTGCTCCCCACAAATGGAGGAGTCAGACCTCTTTCAAAACTACTGTGTGCAGAGGGAGCCTCTATCCAGTCCTCCTTCCTCACATTCCTCATAATTTTTCAGGGCAGAGCAAAACACCTCAAATTCCTCTAATTCTTCTCAGCTTGAAATAGGGTAATTTTTTCTGTGGATCAGTTAGACGTTTATCCTTTCCTGCAGTTATCTGCCCACAACACACTACCAGGATAATGTTAAAGAGGGGAGGCAGGGAAAGAGGATTATAAACTATATCCTTGGGGTCTGCGTTAATAGAAATTGCACACAGTGTCTGATGGAGAAAAAAATCGAATTACCCTAACATGCTGTGATTATAGGAGACAATAACCATGCTTTTTTCAGGGCTGTAAAGAGAAGCTGGAGACTCTGCTTGGTGAGTCTCCCCGGGGCACTGCAGACGATGCTCACGAGGACTGGGGACAGAGGAAGCACCTGCTGCAAAGGGGGTGATTGTGCCTGCAGGCTGTGGGGACAAGGTGCGCTCACCCTCGACTCTGGAAAATGCTAGTGGACATGGCTTTTTGGCTCAGTTCTTACTTTTTCGTTGACATCATCCATCAAGGCCAACAAAAACGTGTAGAGGTTCCCAAGGAAGAGCGCAAAGATCCTCCCCAGCTGCCATTTCAGCCCAATGCGGGGATGGTAATTTTCTAGTGCAGCGATGGTTTCAAACAGTGGAGGGCAAAACATACCCAGCAAGGACATCACAATTTCAACCTGACACATGAGGAAAACGAGATAACTGCTAGTAGTAACAACAGTGACTATCTTACTTCGACCAGAGCAGTTCGCCGGCAACTGGTTGGATATTTTTGAAGGATTTATGAAGGGGAGGGAATCAAAGCAAACTCAGTTTCTGGTTTTGCTTAGCGTGCAGGCAGCAGAGCCTCAGACTTCAGGGCTGGGTTGCACAACTTGCTCTTGCAGGAGCACTTTTGCTGTTATCTCAAAGCTCTGAAGGATTTGTTCCCTGTCAGTCCAGACTCATGAATATTTAGGTTCCTCAAGTACCTTGTAGTACTGCTTGCATCAGCTCCGAGGTTCTTATTTTAGTTTTGGAGGAAGCGCAAGACTGGCCCATGTGCCTAAAGATAATTAGTTGATGCTAATGTTTATTTTCCACGTTCAGCACCTTTGCTTTTGCAATAGGTATTTACAGATTTGAATGGAAGCATATCAAGGACTCAGTTTTGCAGCTCGGGAAAACATGTCCTAGTGGCATCTTTTTTCCTCTTTATCATGCGAGATAATAAGTTGTACTGTGGTCAGTGATGTCATTGACCAGTCAGGGTTAGCTCAGGTGTGACTTACAGGCTCTATGTTTTTTTACAGCTCTACGGTGTCCATTGGCCTGTAGAGGACTTTGTTGGTACAGGTGCAGTCAGTCTGTGACGCACAGGTCTCTTCTTTGTGCTTTTCTTTTCAGGACAAGAAATAGTACCCAGAACACTATTTTTTTAGATCTCAGGTTGTCACTAGAAAGTTATCAGGTTATCACCAGAAAAGTTCACCGTAATAAATCAAAGCATTTTGAGAGCAGGTGCTGTCTTGCTAAAGTTTTCCATGGGAATTGTGAAAATGCACGGCTTTGGATTTAATTTGGCTTTGATATATAAATACATGATAATGTAGTATATGTTGAAATTAAAGCTTTCCATAGGTTGACATTTTTGTGTGTGTGTGAAGAGCTTGAACGTTTGAACTTTTCATTCCAAAATCAGACACAGAAAAATTTTGACTACTGCAATTTTTCTTCAGATTCTAAAATCTTATTCCCATAATTCAAGGTGGATGATAAGGATTAGAGTTATGTCTGATTATGGACATTGCTAACACCCAGAGAGCTTTCTAGTACAACACTTTGTAAGCGTTAACATGCAATTTGATTCTTAAGATGGTGGTCAGTGTTGTAAGTACCAAAGAGCCATTCTTATTGTGATTTACTGTAAGACTGTTTTCCCCTCTCTGCAGGAGGTGTTAATTTGTCCTAGAAACTTTCAGTGAGACCAATGTGCTTCCCAGCTACAACAAGTGCAAAGGTACTGAAGGAAACTAGTGAACTCTGGTAGCGAATCTCTCTGCCTTGGATGCTGACCTCAAGCTGTTGCAACAATTATGCTGATGTCCAAGGCAAATTATCTAAGCAGAAAACTGGAAGCAAAGTTTCCTTACCTCATTTCTTTCATACCATCCCGCGTTTTGCATTTTGGAAAATGTCTGGGAGCGTTTCACCACAAAATAAATGAGGTAGCCACTCCCACACAAGCAGCATATGATGAGGACATTGGCCAAAACCCGCAGGAACCTTCTCAGGTGGATATTCTCATCCTTGTTGCTTTCTTGTTCATCTACAATAGACTCCTGAAAAAACAGGGGTGCTCAAAGAATTGGAATGAATATCTTGCAGCACCAAGCATAAGGCGACATCAGATGTTTTCTCACCCTATGAAATGCAATCCCATGCTATTCTGGCTATATTCATCTTGGTAGTTTGTGTTCAATTCAAGCTAAGCTTCATACAGGCATCCTGGTTGGACTGAAAGATATCAAATGGCAAATAGCCTGACATGTCCCAAGGGAACGCGGTGGGGGAACTGCACTCTAAAGTAACACAATTTTTTTTAAAATCCTAAAGAAGAGAGTTGGGGGACAAGGGCACAGAAGCTGGAGCTGCCATGGATCAGCACCATAACCTGTTCATACGGAGAGATGCTGTGCAGGTACCCAGATTTCCCCTTAAACCTCTGCCATGGCAGGCACTGGGAGCATCCCAGAAGCAGATGAGGAAATGCTGATTAGGTTTACCTTGAAACTGGTGGTGATGGATGCAAACTTGTTGTCTGCTGTCTCTGCATTGCCAATGAGATAGTCCCAGCTGGTGAACATTTTCCAGCTGAAAACGAAGTTGTCATCATCCCCATCTGCTGTACTTTCATTGGCATTGCGTGCCATCCTGCATAAGGATGTGTGCAGTGACAAGGTCAGACAGTGTTTCACAGAGCCACTATGTCTCCTTCAGCTTTGCAGAACAGCACCAGTGGATTACTGGTGGATAAGATGGAGTGAGATGACCATTCTTGGGGTTTTGGAGTGACTAATATGTGCCATGAGACTTCAGGTTTAAAGTGAACTCAACTGTCAAATGGTGTCTTCAGGGCTACACAGGTCTTGTATTAAAAACAGTAATATGGGAAAAAACTAGTATGGGTGATTAAAGAGGTTAAGGATTGCTTCCACCAGCTAGTACCTGAAGAAAGTCTATTTATGGTGTTTCCAGGTCTTAGGATACAGTATATGATTATGGCTACCTTTAGTTAGCTAAATTTAGTCAAACCCCCTTGGTGCTGTACAATACACCCACTGCAGCACAAAGTTTTAGTGAGACTTCACTTGCTGCACAGTGCTGGAGCCAAAGAGCCTGCAGCAAGTAATGCAGGGAGAGAAAAAGGATTATTCTTGTTAATCAGCGTAGGAGCAGATATGGCTTCTGCTGTTTCCTCTCTATTATTTGATCCCTGAAATCCTTCTGTAAGTCCCACTAGAGTTCCTAGCACCAGTCCCTCAAGGAAGGCGAGACAACAGATGCTGCAATTTCATGGCAAATGTACAGAAAATCCCCATGTCCCACTCAAGCCAAAGGCTCAAGAGGCTCTTTCTGCTGCACAGCAATAGGGCATGTTTCAGCAGTGATACAAATCCATGGACTTATTCTTTCTTCCAAAGAAAGGAGGACCTTTGCATGGCGTGTCATTCAGGCAGAGGTTTTATTTTTTTTTTATTTTGGACTTTGCAGAGATCATCTCAGCAGTGACAAGTGCCTCAGCTGCATCCTCAGTGCCCTGAGGATGCTGCAGGAGCCTCACTGGTGCTTGGGGACAGTGCACAAGGGGCACAGAGACTGTGGCCAATTTTAAGCTCCACTGATTGTTTTAGGGACACATTAAAACAATCTGGTAGCATTTGGCTCTTTTCCACAGTCCTTGCACCATCTGTGTGACCCACACTGGCTTTCAGGAATGTTTATTTTGCAATGAAAGAATGGAAAATGAACCTTGGAAATTTACTGCAAGTAACATCTTCCTTCATGTACAAAATCTACCTAATTTGATGGCCCTGTAGTAATGTTGAAAGAAGGATTAAAGAGGTACAGAGATGAGGAAAAGGAAGAAGATGGCTGGAGTAGGAGATGAGAGGGTTCAAAATAGTGTACATGAGTACATGGATGAGGCAGGAGAGTGCCCAGGTCTGCCCAGCCCACCATAGCCAGGGTAGTGGATGGGGAGGCCGAGTGCATGAAAACAGCAGGCACACAACCCCCTTTCCACCCATCCAGTAAGGCTGGACCAAGTCATGAGCTGTGCCCATGGAGGAGGACCCAGCTGCAAGACACATCTGGGTGGGTTTTGCAGAGAGGACAATGTCAGCTTACTTACGATCTGATAACAACCATCAGGCTGTAGCCGAATACACTGATCCCAACCATGAAATACGCCATTGGCAGCCTGTATTTTAACCAGCCAATTGTCCTCTGGTTGTTGTAGTAGCCATAAAAGAGTGCTGAGTATTTGATGTAGCCCTGGAGGAAAAGCAAAAGCAATCCTCTGTAAGCCATGAAGCTTTTCTTCTGCAGGAAAGAGATTTCTAGTGAAAACTGAAGATTCGAACAAGGAAAAAAACTTGGAAAATTTTTATTGTCTCGTTCTTGTCTGTTTGGTGCCCTGTCACCTTTGAGAGCCATCTTCCTAAGAGGTTATCTTCCTAAGAGAGTAAAGATGAGGGAGAGCATGTAAGAGGGTAGTGGCTCAAAACTAAAACGTATTTTTGATCCATCATTGCTTCATCCCTCCCAGAAAAACATCCTTACTGCTCTTTGTGACTATGGCCCACCTGCTTCTCTAAGCCAATATCAAACACTTGGATTTTATAGAAATGCTGTAGCAGAGGGCTTTCCCACCATGATAGGAATTTTTTCCTTTCAGGTAGGAGGCAACTGACACTTAGTACTTTGCAGATTTAGTACCTTTTACTGGCTGCCACCTGCAGAGCAAATATAACTACAGAGTAAAATCAAAGCATTACTTTCCTGTGGAAAGCAGAACTCAGACAAAATATCAACCATGTTGTCTCAAGACCTATTTTTTGCTGTACAAACTGCTAGGTACTCAACGAGTGTGCAGACCTCCTAACCGGCATTAGCAATCTCTCCCTATTTTTCTGTTGTATCTCATCCAGGTTCATGTGTATCATTACGTATTGTACTTCTCTATTTTTTGCTTGTTGTCTTTTAGCTTATTAGTTAAGTGTACTTAGTCTGGCCATGATAGTTGAGCAATCTCCCCTCTCATCAAGCCTTTGGAAAGACCAAAATTGAGACATAACTTGAAGCTCATATCAGAGGCTGTGTAATGGATCTTGTTTAGAGACATTGAACGGTTTACATGGGAAGGGACCTCTGGAGGCCATCTAGTCAATCCCCCTGCTCAAAGCAGAGACAATCGCAAAACTAGGTGTTGTTGCTCAGGGCTGTGTCCAGCTGAGCTTTGAAAATCTCCAAGGATGGAGATCCCACAACCTTTCTATGCCTCTCTTCCAGTATTTGGCCACCTTCACTTAATTGAATTAAGCTCCCCCAAAGTGCTAGGTTTTTCTTTCCTAATGTAATAAAAATCTTTGGTACCCCTAGGTGCCGCGTTAGCTACATGTTTGCATTGCACAAAGTGCAGTGCCACAGATACAGGACCACTCTACATGTTTTCCTGTCAGTGCTTCTGGGCCACTGGGGGAAACACAGGAAGCCCATGGCCGGCACACCACCGAACATCTGCTTGGGGCTTGTAGCCTGTCATATATAATGTCTGCTAGGGAGGTGTGGTGAAAAAAGCCGGGTAAAATATAATGCCCCTGGAAGGCGCTAGTGAAGTTTGTTTCTCAGCTTCTAATTTCCAATCCTTTGTCTTTTTGATTCATCACATGCTGGGGACTGAAAAATTAGTTTCTCCGCTTACATCATCCAGTATGTTCTTTAAACTCCATTTGTGAGACATGGTGTCCAAGTGAGATTTATTTCTTTATACTCCTCTAAAAATCCATGGTGTGACCTCCTTGCTGCCAAAGCATCCATTTCCTGAGCTCCTCTTTCTTGAAAGGTATTTTTCAGGATCACAGTATTGACTCTTCATTTTATGCCTGCTCTGAGATATATTTCCCCATCGCACCTCTCCTGTGGAGCATGCTGGAATAAGCATCTATTAATTTTCAAAGGGAAAGCCTCTGTGAAGGGCTTCATTTGACATCTCCTGGCTGCAGAGGGTATCAGTGCACATTGTTGCCCCATAGCTGGAGATGGCCTCTCAAGTTTGCATGGTTGCTCCCTTAGGTCAGGCAGCAAGGGAATGGGTACTGGATGGAGACCTGTATGGCAGAGGGGTTCAGAGGATCAAGACCTCAGCAAGGCAAGAGACTGGCAGGTCATAGGAGCCAGCCTTTCATGCAAGGATACAGACTTGTCCAGAGGCAATTTTCCTTACTGATATATCTACAGCTTATGGTCTCGCAGACAGAATCAGCAGCTGCAGTTCAGCAGCACTCTTTCAGATTTGTTTGTTTGTTTGTTTGTGGGTTTTATTTTGCCTGGGCTTTTTTTTCTGGATTAATGAGTTTAAATGCTGCCTCTTGTATTTTTACAGTGCACTACTCAAACGAGCTTTTCATTCAGTGCAATGCTATTAAAAATGTCCATTATTCACCCCTGAATTTTGGATTGTGGCAAGTAGGTGAAAGGGCTGGGAGAGGAAGAGCTAAAAGGATCCTCAGCAGAAAATGGGGAGTGAATGAAAGCCTGGCCCTGATAGGTTCCTGGACACCAATATTTGAAGCCTTTTTAATAAACTATTTTAAATAATATGGCTTATAACAAAGTAGGGTTTGGGGTGTTGTTTTGAGGGGGGTTTGTGGGTTTTTTGGTTTTTTTTTTTTTTTTTTGGTTGGTTGATTTGGTTTGGGTTCTTTTGGGTAAGGAAATTTCGATGGGGTTTATTACAGAAGGACTGGATCCTGTGCTTGTAACAGATGGGCCAGTGCCAACAAGCATTAAAAAAATATTTCCAGAAATAGCAACTTTGAAAGTCAGGTCCCAAAGTATTAGTCACAGCAGAATCTCTTCACTCCCTGCACACATCTTTTTTTTGGGCTACTCGGTAAAAACACTTAATCTGTTTGGCCTAATTCTTCAAAGGAACTAGGGTGGGAGGTGAGTTGTTGTTGCAGCCAAGCACTAAACAGATGGCTGAAAACTTGGGTTTTCCCTTTGGGTGCAAGTCATAAATTTTGGTTCCTTCTTCAGGCTCATATAAATACATCAGGGGAACAGAGAGGGCACCTACGTGAGGAGCAATCCTCTTTCTGAGGCTATGAGCAAGTTCAGTGGTCTGGCAAGGTGCTTCCTGCCCATGAAGGGGGTTCACAGCTTGAAGTCACCTTCTAGCTGCCTGGTTTGGAGCAGCTCCAGCCTTTCACCTTCATTCTGGCTGCCTTTGGCTGCCTTTTGAATTGGAAGCAAAATGGCTTTTGTGTATACATACACATGTGTGACGTATGCCAGCCAGCACTTTTGTATATGGAAGTTGTTCAAATCCATATGCAAGTGTCTGCATGTGTACATGCTGGTTTGGCCAGAAATCTCTGGGCATCCACAAAGATTTTGTTGCAACAAGACAGGTGTCTCCAACTTCTGGAAAAAATAGGTGCTGTTGTATCTTAGAACAAATTTATCCTTGTAGCACTACTAACTTCTGAAGGGTTTCAGGAGGTATTCAACTGATCTTTCATGATTAACACTCATATGCTTACCTCAAAATCCCAAAGTACTGAAAAATCCATAGCTGTTGCTTGTTCAGCCCGGGGTACAGTTTTCCTTGGCATGCTCCCGTACGGCATTCCCATCAGGACCTGGAGAACATTAATAACAGATTTTACAGTTTTTTTTCTTAATGAGTCTCTTTTGGTTTGCTTTTGGCTGATTTTCTTTGTTGTTCTTGTTGATTTTAATATATATTTTATTTCTTAATACTAAAGCAGCAGTTTAAAATATTTAGAATTAATTTCATCCAAATAACCAGAGGATTTCCCTTTCCCTGGCCACATCCATTGCACAGGAAATATTTTGCCGAGGAGGAACTGTATCCTTCAATGAACAGCTTCAGTTGAAATGTCCTTAGTTTAGCAAGAAGTTCTTTGATTGATCTTCATGGGTCTAAGGCAATAAAGGGATTAATTTCATCTATTTATACAGGGCTCCTCCTCTGAGAGGAGTCAAAAGCACTGGGTTGAGCTTGCAGTATATTTTGTATTATATAGTCTTGAACTGAAAAATGTTCTCAAGGTGAGGTAGAAGGCAATTAGGTTTGGGCAAAAAGCATACGACAAAAAGATGCAAAGAACAGTTTCAATGGCACTGCCTGTCCTGATGGCACCATACAAAGCAGGTCTTGCAGCTGGTCCAGCAGCTGTTGAAGTCTAGACAGAGAATGGCAAGGGCTATGGAAAGTTAATATATTTACAAGCAAACTCTGACTGGTGCTTATACCAAAATATCTCATTAGCATTCATGACTTAGAAAGGTCCTAGCATATAACTATCACTTATTTTTTAGGGCTATCTAATTACATTCAAAATAGTTTATGATTAAATGTTTATTGCCCAGCTATTCTCCATATCGTAACAGCTCAGTAGGCAATGAGTAACAGTATGCATCCTTTAGAGGCGAAGGCTTCTACCATATGCAGAGTTCCTAACAAAACACATTTATATTGTTCAGTGCTAATGGTTATGTCTCTTCATCCTGGGAGGAAACTGAGCTTTCCCTTTTGATAGCGTGAGCAAGCACATTAAGGAGAACAAAAGCATGGTCCTCAGGAGAGACTCTGCTCTGCAGTTTTGCTTCATAAAATTCTGCATTGAACAGAACAGATGCCACTGTCTGTGGATTGCACAGCCTTTAAATACTGCACTGAGTAATTTAGCCAGAGCTGTAATGGCTACATTAAAAAAATCTTCAATAAATGATCATATCAATTTGGCTATGAGATCCTTTTTCTTCTCCAGGAAAAGCAAGAAATAGAAAAACTAAAAATAAAACTATTGCTTGTGAATCATCTGAATTGGAAGGCTGTTTCCCAAGCAAATGTTAGTTGGCAAAGTGCTGGGAAATTTTTTGTCTATTCCCTCAAGAACTCCTCCTGCAGGACTGTGCCATGGCTGCTGTTCCATGGACATGCCCCTCAGAGGGCCCAAAACAGGATTTCTTAATTACTTTCTGAGCACAATCCATTTCTTATGGCTCTTGCAAACCAGATCTTGTGTCTAGGATTGATATGTCATGTTTCTCACTTTAGCCAAAATGTAAAACTAGTCTTAAATTAGGTTTTTGAGCTCCTGTTTCAGCTGCTGGATGGGCAGGATCTTTGATAGTGTTTTAGGTCTCCTGATATCAATCCATCTTTTGCTTCTGTGTCAGTAACAGTCTTTGTAATCAGTCTTTTGTCCTCATATGTTTCATTTTTCTAAAACCTGTTATAAGATATTTGTTTGTGTTATCCATCTCATGTTTGTGTCAAGTGCTGGGCAAGATATTACTGAAAGGAGAATTAAACACTTACCTCTGGAATTATAACCAGTCCAAATATTAACCCAAAAAGGACAAGATTTACTCCATACATCCACCGTAGGAATATGAAGTAGGAAGCGACTGAGGAGCCAAAGTGACCTTAAACCAGAAGACGTTTCATGGTTAGGAGCTTGGGAGGGTTAAACTGTGCTCAACAACACCTGGACCCCTTTACCCTCAGGTCTCCCCAACATGTTGTCCATGACCCTCCCAACAGTCCCCAGAACTGATGGAGGCAGTGATGCCTGGAGCTGCCTGGGGTGCGTACTCCTTGTTTGGTGCTGATGCCCAGGGTGAGTGATGATCAGGGACCAGAGAATTGGAACATTGTTAGGACGAAGGCAAAGCTGTCTTGCAAAATGTCCCACTGCCACCACAGAGCAATTTCCACTTACTCTCCACTTCCTTTATCTTCATCTCCCAGGGTATGCACTGGGTTTTAAAATTTTCAAAGTCTCTCTTAAATTTCACCCATTTCTGAAACAAGACAACATCACAGTGAGCAGAGTGGTGTGAAGGGAGAGGCTGCTTTCTCTGCAGGGCTTTCTAATGTCAGGGTTTGGTAGCATGGCTGGGAGTGGGTGTAAAGGCCAAAGCAAGAACTGTGGTCTGAGTCTGTTCTTTTGGACTATTTTAGAAACACCCTTCAATCTGAAATCCCCCCAACCGCAACCGTTCACATTCATTATCTGAGTTTTAACCATTCCAGGCTTTTGGAAAGCTGTAACTGAGCTATGAGCTTACCATACTACGTGGGGGTAGAAAATTTAGACCTAGCTCTAGGTTGAAAGAGTTGGTTCAGAACCAACTCTATTTAAAACAAAATCTAATATGATAAAATGCGGAACTTGAATCCTTCCTCATCAGACTAGCAGCTAAACTCCCATTGATTTCATCGTCTCAAGCCTGTCTCTGTTTTGCATTTCTCAATATAATCTCCATGACAACATGCAGCTTCAGTCTTAAAACACAGCCATCGTTCTCCCTATTATCTCCTCATCATTGGGGAAGATGAAATTTTATGGGAGTACATGGGGTATTGCAAGAGTTTGACATGGCCTCTCTCCCCGTTAGGGGTACCTTGTCTCACAGATCAAGGTTTTGGAGGTTGCAACCAGAAAGCCATGGTTTTCCCTGCTCCTGCAAACCATCCCTTGCTTCAGGGAAGGTCACAATGGGTGACCTTCAGGTTGGGGTAAATTTCCCCCTGTTCTTTCTGCAATAGATTTGAAGTCAGCTAATATTGTTTTGAATGAGGACAGGAATTTTTATTCAGACTTCCTGGTGCCTCTTTTGCTAAACAGAGGTTAATAAACCCACAAACGTACTGAATGCCTGACTGGGTATCAAGCCTTTCCTTGACATCATTGCAGCACTTACCTTTGCCATCATCATCTTATATGCATACAACTTTTTGCCCTTCCCTTTTCCCAGAGCTCCTTCAAACTTCTCTACAAAAGCTTGTGCCTCCCTGATTGAAAAATAAACAGGCAGGTTATTAAAACAGCAAAGGGGTCTTTAGCTTTTCACATCTGCCTCCAGCAGTGGGATAACTGCTATGCTTGTGTGAAGGTGGGGGCTTGATTTCTCTCCACACCACGTTGTGCATATGGGGTTCTGGCTG
The DNA here is from genome assembly GCF_025592945.1 of Manacus candei. Lineage (NCBI taxonomy): Eukaryota > Metazoa > Chordata > Aves > Passeriformes > Pipridae > Manacus > Manacus candei. The sequence goes on along the minus strand of NW_026138074.1, from coordinate 2,261,773 downwards.
CTACCTGCTGCAGGTGTTGCTATGTCATGTAGAGCTCTCATGCCCATCTGGGACTAGGTAGGAGGTCCCCAAAGCACTTATGTTCATGTAGAGATGTGCCCCAAATATTGTTCCACACTTCTCCCTGGGTGTAAACCAAAAGTCCACCTGTTTCTCTTCCTGCAGAGCTCTCCCACCCTGCAGGCCTGTTATAACTTCTCTCTCCTGATGCATAGGTCAAGAAGGAAATAACATTGCCTAGCAAAAGAAACCCCAAGAGGATTCAGAATTTCCCTCCATGAAGACCTCCCTGGATAAATATCAACAATGTGCAGTTGGCCCAATCGTATAATCTCAGCACCAGAGGAATGAGTGTACGCTAGTCAGGAGTAAAATCAAGCTGCAAAATGAAATTAGTTTTAGAATAGGATTTCTAAGGGAAATACAGAGAAAATAATCCAAGTAGATGCTGTTAGGGTATGCTGAATTTGTGAATAAAATTATATCATAAATTGGTGTCGCTAATACATCATGAGAAGAGATTAAATTTTAGGAGTTGGGAGGTTGTTTGCAATCCTAAACCTATGAGAAAGATGGACTTCCACTTGGTAGAAATAGTTGGCTAGTTCAGCCTTTAACCCTGTGAAAGCCACCTGCGGCCTCATTTGCAAACCTAAAGTGAGATTTCTAAGTCTTAAACATATTGTTTCACTCTCTTTGTGTTTTACATTCCTCGTCTGTGCAATGGGGCTAATAATTTCTTGTCTCAGGGTTGAGTTTATGCATCCAAAATAATTAATGAATGTACAGCATGCTGAGAGCCTTTCTGGAGACCCCTGCATAAGCAATGCAACAGTATTGTTTAGGTTTGTTAGTAGGCAGTAATGATTGCCGTAGTTCAGGAATAAGATAAAAGGATGGAGGTATGTTGTCAAATATGATCCTAGGTACAATTTTAGCCAGGATCCTACACCAAAGGGAAAAGTGCCATGAATAACTCTGCTTTGCTCTTTTTTTCTTTTCTTTCCTTTCAGAACTTTGGAATTTTAGGGACATGAGAATTTATTTGTAATGAGCTCAGGCTCGTAGCATGCCTGTGAGAGAGAAAAGCTGCTTTAATGCAGTTTCTCTGTATAGATCTTTACCTAGATTTTCAGAATTAATTGTCAGAGTTCACGGCTCATGATTTTATTGGAAGATGGAACAGGTCATCGCCTTTAGAGTGTAAAAGGGAGAAGCAGAGACACGTGGTGACTGCCAGCCTTCACAGCCCGGTCACTGCAGCTCTGAGCAACTGCTCGGCAAACACGGAGCAAGGGCATCACCACACCCCATGGGGCTGTGCGTGCTTTGCAATGCTATTGTGAAATCTCTCCTGTCAGAAAGGGGTTTCAGAGGATTCTTAACCAATAAAGCTGGGATTTGAATCATTGCCTCAATATGGGAATGGTTTGATATGAGCCATTCCCTGTTGACGTGTGGGTTTTGATTTTCCTGGTTTGCCCTTCCCAGCCACCTCCCATTTCTCTGCACTACCGGGTCTCTGCTGTTGCCTGAGTTGTTCCCACATTCAGCAGGGTCTGCATGGCAGTATTAGCTTTTTTCCATAAACCTCTGCAAACAACGTAGCATTTTTTCCAAGCAGACCCATCTCAGGCCTGTGCAGTAACGTGGCACTTTGCTGCTCTGATTTGTCTGACAACAGACATGAATAAGCAAACCAGGGTATGGAGTTGGCTTTAACAAGTAGCCTGTCAGTAGTGAGTCATTTGGTTTTAAATACAAGGGTAGAATGACCTGGCCATGGGTATCAGTTGAACAGATTTGCACTTTGTCTGTTCTTTGGTTACGGAGGCTGAAAATCAGATTGCACATTTTAACTGCTCATTTAAACCCAGACAGGCTGGCCAGGCTCTGCCCGTCACTTTTTCTGAGGCTGTGGTGTTACAGCAGCAGCAGCAGCAAATATACAATTTCAGGGAAAGGCAAAGTGCATCTGACTACAGTCAACAAAGACGCCAGGGATGGGGGTTTCCAGTTTGAGGGGTACCTGAGCACCGATAGCTTCTTCACCATCCTCCAGGGCTTGTTTCTCATCGTGGAAATCAGTTTTTTCTTTTGCTCCACCTGCTCCATCAGCATCGCAAGCTCTTCCTCTGACAATGACTCCTCATCAGATGAGTTGGAAGAAGCAGAAGTAGTGCTGAATGACACACAAAATAAAGGACACAGAATAGAAAAACTCACAGGAGTCAGAGGGAAGGTCTTGCTCGGGGTAAGCACAGTGCCACTGGCCCAGGAATCCCACTCTGATGTGGGCACAGTGCCTCGCTATCCCCTGGCTCAGTGCAGTGCCAGTGCCCTTCACACTTGGAGCAAGGCTGTTTCCAGCCAGAATCATGAGGAGGCAATTGCGCCCCACCATAATTCACTCAACATCATGCTTTGGACTGTACTTCAGCTATATAGAAGCATTGCTGAGGGCTACAGCTGGCTCTGGAGAAATGCTTTTCATGCCTTCAGAACAAAATGGGAGATATGGGGAGAAGCAGAAGGTTCGGACAGGTGATATTTGGAAGAGGAAAAGACTTGAAAACATGAGGGATCCATTTTAACCTTGAACGTTTCCACAAACCAACCAAAAAAATGTGTGCAGATCCGAAGCGCTCAAGCTGTCTACCCTGTGCTGTAGGCATTAGGACTCCACTACATGCACAGATCTGATCCTGGATGAGAAATGATAGTGACCTGGAAACAGTTTGGTTGTGTGGCATTTTACACTGTGTTCCTCTGTTGTGTATCTTTTAGGAGAACATAAACTTATTTGCACTCTATTGGTTTTGCTGCTCTGATCCATATGCCACTACATGTCAGTATCACTGCCAGTCTGACACAAGGCACCATAGTCAGACATTGTTTAATTACCTGTTTTTCCTGTCTTCCTTCTGTTTGTTCTTCCCCTCATTTCCTTCCTTGGTTGTTTTCTTTTCTTTGTTTTCTGATTCCTTTTGATCTTTGGTAGGAGCCTTTTTGCCTCTCTCTCTCTGTTGGCTTCCTTCCACTCCTGCCTTTTTTCCATCTCTGTTTTTCCTTTGGTAGTTTTTTCTCCTGGAAGCTCCATTTTGTTGGCAACCATTGTCTTCCTCGTTGCTGTCATCTTCTTCTTTGTCTTTCTCTTTCCCTTTACTTTGAAGTCTGCTTGCTCTGCCAGTTTCCCTGAGGCGTTGTTTGTTAGTTTTCTTGTCCTTTACTTCATCTTCTGTAAGTGATAAAAACCAATTACTTTGGGATCCATGCTGGCCAAATAAGGATTCATCAGAAAAGTGTGGGCAGCCAGGATACCTGATGCAAACCCTGGTGAAGTCAAAGAGCAGGTGCCTGTTGACCTCGGTGGGCTTTGTGTTATACCCCTTCCAAGAAGTACATCTAACTCTGGTTATGCAACTCCCATTTAAGATAGTACGGTTCATTTAGCACATCAGTGACTTTTATGTGACCATAAGAAAATAAGAAATTAGTTACAAATGCAAAAGCCCATCCATCAGAGAGCACAGGCAGATATCTTCCTGACATGTAAACACACCAGAACAAAGGAAACAGAAATTGCAGTCTGGTATACAATGTGTAGTTTGTTTGTTGATGTGATGTCCTTGAAAGATGTTTACTTTTCAAGGCTGGGAAGGAGTTCTTCTATTTATACAGAAAAAAGGTGCAGCTCAGGCAATATCCGGTTTTGTTTCTCTGAGTTTTCTTTTGTATTGGAGAAGGAGAAAAAGCCCGGATAGTCTCTGAGGCATATTTCATTCTTACTGGCATTGCAAGCTAAACCCCTCTTTTTTTCCAGAAGTCAGAAGTGCTTCTAGTTTCAAGGATTGAAATGGAGCATGATTTAATTGCAGAATGTTATGGAAAGGAGAAAAAAAAAATACAGGTCCCCATCTCTTTTACAACGAAGTGCATTAAAATCATTAGTACATTTTCTAATTTTCCAGCATTTCTGGCTGATGAAAGTAAAGTGTTCAAACAAATAAAACATTTGTAATTTTGTCTATTTTTTTTTTTTTTTTTTTTGCTAGAGTTAGAGATATTGTAATGGATGAAGGAAACTGTGCTGGAATGGGATCCAGAGTGTTAAATGAGGAGCCTAAAAGGTGAGATAAATAGAAGCGGAAAGAATTTGAGGATTTGCCTTTTTGTTTTGGTGAAAAGTTAGAAATTGATAACAAGGCAATAGTTTCTGCTCGTTAGTGGTAAAAAAGTAGTAGATGGTGGCTGTCACACTTGACACTGGGAATGAGAAGGAGCTTTTAACTAATTTCTCAGGAGCCATTCGGCAGGTTTCAGTTACTATGTAATTGTCCATCTCAGCTGAATTTCAGTTGTTGATCTAGGTCAAAGGACCACCTATCCTCTTTGGGAAAATGTTCATTTGTGGCAATCAACTGTCACAGTTTTCATTTCAACCCATCAAATATTAGGTTAAATGTGAAGAATTCATTTTTTACTTTTATCTTATTACCTTTTTTGCCTATATGGAAAAGGTGGATATGATTTAAAAAAAAAAAAGAAAAAAATCGCAGTAGTTTGCTAATTACTTTCTCATATTTTATGGATAATACGGACACATTTGTGAACCATTTTTTGCAGTGGCAATTCCATTTATATCACCTATCCAGTGCTGTTACGATCTTACCTCTTAGCTATCTCTCTTTATTTATACTCTACATGCAGGGTTAAAGATGTTTTTAATTCTACTATGGGCTTTTCCTGATTTCCCTCACAGCCATCAGTCTGCCTCCAATCCATTTTCATTTTTGTTATCTTGTAGACATGATTAATCAAGATCCCAGTGTATTATGGTCTGAGAAAGCATTACAGGAAGGGCAAACAGACAGTACAATGTAAAGCGTTCCCAGCCCTGCACAGGGTGATGCCTTTACTGCAGGGCTTGATTTACTAGGGTTTCACTCCCAAGCAATGTGGGCTCTGACAGCTTCCTGCTCTGGGAGCATGGATGAAAGGGGACAGCCTACTTAAGAACAGTGGTTTACATATCACTATTATAAGTCAAACCTCAAGGGAAAAATCTGTTTGCTTGCAAGTAGCTCATGAAATAGTTCATGTTGTAGAGCAAGTCACAAGCCAGAGAGAAAAAGAAAAGGTATTACCTCTTGTATTTCAAACAAGATCACATTTGTTAATCTCTACATTACCTTCACTCTCTGTGTCACTTTCGACTTCTCCATCAACTTCTATTCCGGCTGCAAGACAAAGAACAAAGAGCAATTACATTTGTTGCTGGAATTTATACACATGATGCTTTACACAGCTAGCCTTAAGTTCCAGCTGAGCTTGCCAGAATGTCCCTTATTGATTATACATTGTATTCTTTTCCTACAGTAATGATCTTAATATTTACTTTAGTCTGGCAGATTGACAAAATTTCCCTGCACAAGCAAGCTGAAATTGTATGATATTTGAGACACTCAAAATGGTGTGCTAGGAAAGTCCCAAGACGTTTAGTCAAGTATTTGGCAGCATCCGAACCGAAATGTTCTCACAGTGATACCAACCATCTTCCATGATGACCTGTAAAGCACTTTTCTTTTTCTTCCCCATGGCAGCCTCCCGTCTTTTGCACAGACACCGTAGCTGCTATGCTGTGCACGCACACCCCAATCATACACACATTACTCTCTCTTCCAGTGCCCATGTGCTTGTCTCCTGGGCATTGCAGACAGAAGGGCACGTCCGGCTGTAGGTGACCTCTTTCTCATGAGCCATGTGGACAGGGAGGGGTGGGAGAGGCAGGAAAAAACCAGGCTCTGCCTCAGCCCACCCAAATGCTTTCACTTCTTCTCCCTTCTCCTGGTGAAAAAAGCACCTGTTGGCATTACATTGCATTTCATTATTTAAACATGAAGGAAAGCCCTTTGGTGGGTACTTGGTGGTGTCGTATGAAACACAGACACAAGTCACGTCTGGTTTGGACATAGGCACGTGGCTGGAAGCTCTGAAAGGATCAATTTTCTTAATGCCATATTCTTTATTGACCTGTGTCAATCTGTGTAACCCTGTTACTCATTCTTCTGCACCTTATTAAACTTCTCAGTCAGTGCCCCTTGGGGAGTGGCTGTAGGTCACCTTTTGTCCTCCATGCATGTCCCTTGTAGGGGACTCATGAGCTAATAGATGCAGCAAGGAGTCAGGAGTCAGGATACCAGGATCTCTCTTTCCTTTGCTCCTCTATTCTGTGTGACCTTTGCATACTCATTGAGCTTGCTGGTAAAATAGGATAGATTTTCCTTCTAGGTGCTCTGAGGCTTAATTAATTAATGTGAGACCCTCATTTGGAAGGTCCTTTAGTACCACAAAGTATTGTGTTGCATGCTGCAGCTTGCAGTCTTTCAGTGGGCCAAGAATAGGTTTGTCTGAGCACCATCTGCCTCAGCTGTATCTTCCTTAGAAACCATCCGAGGGCACATTCCCAGGGCAGGGTTTCTTTTGCAGTCATGCAGATAGTGCAAGAAGGTTTCCCAAAAGGAGAGCTTACCCTCACACCATCTAGGAAACATGTTTCAGGCTTGCACAGGTGTCCCTTGGGGGACCTGGCATGGTGACAGTATGCAAAGACTTTTTTCCAAGGGTTGGCAGGGACAGTGTTAATTATCTCCTTCCCTCCCAAAAGAGAAATATTGTGGAGATCAATTTGAGGCTACTGCCACCATTGACTTGTGCAGATGGCTCCTGCTCTGGGTCAGGTGCAGTGACTGAGGATGTGCCAGCCTGAACCTTCCTCTGCTCCTTTTTGCTCACTGAATTTTGATCTAAGAGCAACTTTCAAGTACTTTAAGTCCAATCCCATGGATTGGTTGATCTACCTTTGACTTTAGCTGAGCTCTCCTGAGCTTAATGCATAATGTATGGTAAATGCCCATACATTATTAACAGCTCTAACCCTACAAGTTCATTGCACAGGGCATTTTCACTATGTGTTCCCCACACCAGTGGGTCTGACTAGGTCTGGAGACAGTGATAGCATTTTCAGAAGGTCTTCCCAGTGAGTGAGTTTCACCTAGAACTCTGAATGTTGATGCGGTTTCAAATGTGATCACTAGGTCACTGAATTAATACTGCTCCAGGCAAAAATGAGAAATTCACAGTTGGTGGAGGCTACTGGAACAGATTTTCTGCAGGCTACTTCAGTTGCCTCAACCCCAAGCATCTCTTCCACAAACAGAGGATCTAGGGACCTAACTTTGCTGGTTAAATGAAGATTAGGGTTCTCGAGAATCCTGTGATGGGAGGCAAAAGGGATGGGGATGCTCATCCCCCCCCAGTACTGTACTCAGTGATAGCACTTCTTCTGCCTCATAGAGTCACAGAATGTTTTGGGTAGGAAATGACCTATAAAGGTCATCTAGTCCAACTCTGCTGCAATCAGCAAGGACATCTTCAACTAGATTAGGTTGATCAGAGCCCTGTCCCACCTGACCTTGAATGTTTCCAGGAGTGGAGCATCTACTACCTGTCTGGGCAACCTGTTCCAGTGCTTTACCACCCTCATTGTAAAAAATCTTCTTCCTTATACCTGATCTAAATTGACCCTCTTTTAGTTTAAACCCATTATGCCTTGTCCTTTCATGGCACCCTTCTTTTCCACCAAGGCATACTCAGACACTTGTGGCATGCTCAAGCGAGGATCTCATTGTCAAAGTTGAGTGCCCCATTTTCTACCCCATCACACAGTCAGTGATGCACCCATAATCTGCACTGGAGCTGGGGCAGCTGCAGGCTCCAAATGTGCTTGTGTCTCTTGCTATACCCATAGGTATCAAGTACATGATTTTGAAAAATGATAGGGACTGCAAATTCATTTTACTACCAAAATGTGCAGCCAGGCAATACCTCTGTCTCCTGCTCTGAGTTGAAAATGCCTATTCTTTGATTTTATAACCTGTTCACAGTGGTGGTGGCAGGGTGTGATGTTTCCATGGCAGTCACCGAGGCCCTAGGCACCCCTTGCCACATGGGGGGATGAGATCACCCTGCACCTCTCTCACAGTGGGGATGAGAGCTGAGGGGTGCCAGCATGTGGAACAGAGCAGGAACAGTAGCTCTTTTACACAGTGCTCGTGAATCAACACATCAGTACGGTTGAACATATTTGCAATAAGCTCTGTATGGATGTTGCTTTGCTCCCCTGTATCTGTACTTTCAAAGGTAATGAGATTGACCATAGTAAAACTGTAGTCTTACAGGCTGGGTGGCAGCATTTCACTCTTGCATAGGTAGGGATCTTTATCTTTCATGCTTCCTACTCCATTGGACTCCATCCCATGGAGAGGAGGGAGTTGCATAATGCATGGCAATTATTTCCTGATGAAGAGTGTTATCAAAGTGGCTGCCCAAGGGCTTACCCTTAAGGAGAAAATCCCTACATTACCTTTCCAACTCAGTGTATGGTGCAACAGACCCTCTGCATATGATATGCTGCTCCCTTTGCTTTAGAGTCTCAAGCTGATGCTATCTTACTCTTCCAGAAGTGATGGTCCACCTGAGGCTGATGTGCAGCCACACAAGAGTGATGAGAAACCTTGGGGTCTTTGTCCCTTGTGGTCCATGTCCTCAGGGAGGCATGTGGCAGACTTGCAGAGCTACTGTCAGAGTGGCTAGAGGTGACGCAGAGGGCTGGACAGCGGAGCCTGGGGAGGAGTGGGGTTCAACGCAACTAAGTGGTGTAATGCAAGCTGAGACCAAGAAAAAGTGCAAAATTATTTGGCCAAACCACAGACATGCCAGTCTTGTTTGCCTTGCTTTTTGGTAGATCTTAGAGGTCTGTAATTTCTCCCCAGAATCAGGGTGGTTGAGATCTCACCGTATCTCTGTGCTGGTTTTGTCTTGTAGTTCGTAGACACTGAATAGTGTTGATCAAAAAAAGAAAGTTTAAAAAGAAAAAGATATTATTGTTTATATGCAATATGGAATTATTCATGGGGATCATGAAGGTGTGATAGTCTACAAAATGTTATATTTGAAATAAGTAAAGTGTACTTCATTTCATATCCTTTTGACACCTGTCTTTGATGGTAGAAGGTGCTCCATTAAAGGAGAAATGAACACAAAAATGTTACAAGACTCAAGCATGGTAGGCTTGGAAGAGCAACAAGACATCTCATGAGCTATGAGGGAGTGGACATGTGGACTTTCCATGCCTCTGTGCATGCATTAAACAGATGACAGACCTGCGCAGGACTGACCAGAGCTTGCATAGCCATACCATGGGGAAATGCTGCCATTCTTCAGCACCAGACACACTGCTGTCCTCAGCTTATGAGCCTGATTTTCCCTAAGAGGATAAAGTGTCTTACAGTGCTTAGGATTTCTTAGGATTGTAGACTGAGGAGAGAAAATTAATGGATGAGTCTTTTACCTCTGAGTTATTCCACACAAGGTGTGAATAAGTAATGCACAGCTACGAATCCAGCTATTACTTACATAAATGTCAGACTTTGTATGCAGAGTGTAAGCAATTTATGGAGTTGTAGTGCTAATATTTTGTCCTATACTATTTAGCATTTTCTCCTCACATTGGTGATGACTAGCACTATATAATTTGACAGTTTTGAATTTTAACATACAAGGACATTGGGTATCTCACACACATCCAAGTGTTAAATAAAAAGCAGTTGTGTTATGGAGAGAGGGTAACTGAATCCTGGAAGCACATATAACATACTTGTAAATGCTTAATGAGCTAGTGTTTCTCCCTTTCTTGCTTTCTGATTAACATAGGGCTTTAGCTAATTAATCCATGGATTACATTTATTCAATATTCATCTCATCTATAAGTAATCTTTACTTGAGAGGATTTTCAAGCAATAATAATAATACCTGCACTGTGTAAGGATATTTTGATAAGGGCCTAAAACTTGCAAATTGCCAGAGCCAACTTTAATGATATATCTGAGAGAGACATTTAGAAGTTAGAGATCTCTTCCAAACACTGACTTGGTTCTGTTGGACTGACTGTTGAAGAAAACTAAATTACTAAAAAAAATCCCAATCATAATAATGTTTTCCAGGGTCTCTCAGGCATGCTTCATAAAACTGGATTCTGCTCAGCTGTGATCCAGCTGGACTTTTGTTTGTATCTGTGTTTAACTTTGCAAAAACAAATTTTTTACTAAGCCATGGAAATCCAGCATGGGCTACTTGTTAACCTGAGCATATATCTACGTAGAGGTCATCCTTCCCCTCATATAATCTCTTCAATGCTGTAGTTTTTCTCTGTACTTTGGTACAAGGGTCTGGAGCAACCTCTGACAGAGCGGCATGGAAATGCTCAGAAAGTAAGGACTCGCCAGCAGCATTGATTACAAACAGGTTGAAAGAGAGTCTCATTACCTTAACATAATCTGAAAAAGAAATTTCTCAGCTCTTTGCAGACTCTGAAAGTCTTTGGCTTCCATACAGAATGATAGGTCTGGACTACGGCTGAAGGCAGTAAAACGGTGCCAAATACATGTCCTATGCTGTTTGTGCAGGGTGGGCATTAGCTACTTGTAAGGATGACGCAGTCACACTGGAAGAAATTGTGCATGTTGGGGATGCTCAACTCAGTGCCTTACTAGCTTGTGCTTTACCCATGGAAATAACCATTATCTGTGTAATCCCAACCCAGGGTGGGGAGCACAGGTCCTCAGAGCAGAGATATTGCTTTTTTATTACTTTCTTGTTGTTATTTCATAACCTCAAGGCACAGCTGGGAATTTCCCATAAAGGAGTATAACAAACTCTGTGCATGCCATTGTTCTGTGTTTTAGCTGAAGAACAATTACTGCCACAGAGCTGCTAATTCAGGTGCCCTGTCAGGAAGAATTAAACCAAGACAGTGGGAGGATATGCACCGGCAGATCTTGGAGCTGTGCCAGCTTGGAGAGATACCTCGGAACATCAGATCAATCACAGGACTCAGCCCCTTAGTTTTCCAGTTTTCCACTGATTCTTATTGTGTAGGAGCCAGGAAGGATTATTTTATTGGTTTTTAAAGGTGCCGATATTGCCCAGCTGTGTAAGAATAGGGTAACCCATTAACAGCAGCCTTGTGGGAAACACTGCTCTTATTAGGACCCCAGACTAACGCAAAACACAAGCCAAATATCTGCCAGCTCATAGCCATCTTCACCAACTCCATGTCTCAGGCTAAGCACATGGTTGGAGTCATCCTGGATCCACATGAGCTTGTCAGTGTTCTCCAAACACAACATATAGGTGTTTAGCAGTGGTGCTGGTCAGATGGTGTGTGTTGCTCCTGTATCATCCCTCCTCATCATTGACCTTGTTAGGGACAGTCTTTGAAGGGAGTAGGCTCCTGTTCATTGGAAAAATGGTGTACATCATGGTTCTGTGGTCCTGGCACTTCACGACTAACTAAGCAGCATTGGAAAAACCATTTTGATATCTAACCAGATATAGACACCCCTACCCATCTCCCACACTCCTTTCAGGGAATGGAGGCTGCACATTTTTGCCAACCCATTACTCCATTTTTGCAGAGTAAATAAAGTCCAAAAATAAAGCTCTCATGAAGTTTCCAAGGATAAGAAGAGAAAATTATTAAAATAACAAACTTCTGGAGTGATTTAAAGCATGAAACTAGTCAACACACTCATGCAGGACTTAAATGGAAAATGATTTTGTCATAAAGTATATGAGGAAACTTCTGGTTTAGAGAATGTATCTGGAAAACCAAGAAGAGGGAGGTTTCTTGGGAAGGAACATTTTTGCTGGGCTCCTTTCCTACCTTATGCACCTGCTCAGCCCTGTTCTGGAGGAAAATATCAGCATGGTCCCCTCAGCTTTGTAGGTGGTGCCTGAAAGAACAGAAATGAAGGACAGAGGATAAGAAGATCAGGAGAAGAACATCCTGTATGGGAGTTGAGCCTTTTTTACTGACTCCTGTCCAGCCCTCCAGACACAGAGGGGATCCTGCTGCTGGATTTCCCCTTCTTTCATTCTGCGTCTGAGAGGATTTCTGTAGAAAAAAATCTTTCACTTTTTTTTCTAGAATCTCCTTGCCTGAAAAGCAAGTTGTTTCTTTTTCTTTTATTTAGAAGCCAGAGAGAAAGCTGCCTGACAATCCATTCATGGCTGGAGGTTGTTGCATGCTTTAACCTCTTCCTGAAAGCTCCCTGAGAAGCTCTTCTTGCATCTGAACAGGCCAGATTCTCTGCTGCTACAAGCTCTTAAAGTTTTAGTGACTTCCATGAGGCTCTGACAAGTCACACCAAGCTTCTGCTGGATCATAGGCTCAGCGATGCACAGGATTTTGAGGGGACTCCCCATAATGCTCTTGCAGAGTTTGAAGGTCCCTGTGAAGGTTTCAGTTTGTGTCAGAAGAGAACATGTAATAGGGTTGACTGGAAGTCAGATATAGTATCTCTGTTTAAAATTATCTCAAGGCCCTATACATGGTTGATTTATACTGGATAAAAAAAATGAAACCCCACGTGCTCTTGTGCCATTGTTGGAAATGTAAAGCCATATTAATGAAACACTTTGGATTATTTTTATTAGGTTTCCCAGGTAAGTTTTAAAAAACAATGAAAGGCAGCATCATGGTAGTACACAGAACTCACGTAACATGAGAACAAGCTAAGAAGAGGACCAGTTTGTTTGGGGAAGAAAACTACAATGATCTGGCATCCTAATGGACTCTTCTAGTACATTTATGTCACACCATGATAATGTGCTTCCTCCTTTGGCTCAGTGTCACTGTAATGAACACAAGAGATGAACAGATATTACTCACAGGAATTGTATACCCCTTCTGCCCCCGTGAAAGCAGGATTGTTTGTGTATAACATGCTCCCACTGTATCCTAGCTAGCTGAGATCCGGCCCAGTTCAAGACTGATGTGCAATCAAAATTACTTTCATCCTGTGGATGGTTTTTGCACAGGCAGGGAGAGGTGAGGGGAAGTGAGAGCATTTCAGGGGGATGGTGTCCGTCTTGTGAAAGACGAGCTTGAGAAACACCAGGGAAAGAGAAACGGTGGCTAGCAGGCTTTCATGGGAGGGGAATGGAACGGGTGAGGGATGCTCCATGCAGCTGAGGTGAGCGAGCCCAGTTGCAGCGCAATGGGACCTCCCTCTTGTGGCAGCCCCTTTGCACAGCAAATTGCTCCATTTCAGCAGATTTACCATCTATTTGGGCGGAGGCAGCACAGTGGATAAAGGAATGGGGGCTTGCCCTTTGTAAAACTCATATGAGTTTTTTTTTTTCCAGCATGCTAACCAGCCAATGACCAAAGGATTTCCCGCATCAACCTCATTGGTATTAAAACCTGAAATTGCTATCTTCTGCTCTCCTAGGCAGAACTGGAGCTATGGCCTTGAAAAGCAGAACAGAAGTGAAGAAAGTGAGAGAGATCTGTGGGCTTAAACTTTCACCATGTCTTAAAATACTGACATGCCATGGCATTTATAATATTAATTTCATATTGTATAAGTTCTTAATAGAAGACTTTTTATATTTTGTCTCCTTTTCTAAATCACTGTTATTCAATATCTGTTGAAGAATGTTTTCATTCTTTCTTTCTTCTTTTCTTTTCTTTTCTTTTCTTTTCTTTTCTTTTCTTTTCTTTTCTTTTCTTTTCTTTTCTTTTTTTTTTTTTTAAATTTATGTTTCATGTGCTTAACAGAGTAGAGACGGGACTGGAATTCCCACTTTGGTAGCAAAAGCAGATCAGAAAAATCTCTTAGGAATATTAGCCTGAAAAATTTTAAAATCATTTATCACAAATATCTTTAGGAAGAACCCCAAACTACTGGAGCGGGGGCTGGAAGAAAATAAACTCATTATTTCCCAACAGGGTGGGTTGATGAGGCATCCATCACAGCTGAGCTCAATAAGTCAGCCGGTGTGCACAGGAGGGCTGAGCCTGCAATCTGAGGTCAGTAATTCAACAAAACAATAGAAAGTATTTACATATGGGGGTAAGGTTATGCAAGTGTGTAGGGATTTATTTTCAAGCAGCTAAGTAATTCAACTGACTTCAGCCATACCACATAAATACTTTACATCAGGCATGGTTTCAGAAACTTGGTGAATCTGAGTCTCTGGTGGCACACAAGGTAAGAAATGATACCCTGTTGATTTCTGATGTAACTCTACTGATGGCAGAAAAATCTGTTTTAGAGGTACCTTGAGCCCTTGTTGAAGAAAAAATTCTGGACTGTTTCTCAGAATTATTTCAATTTGTTTTTATGATGTATCTTTCCTGAATGTACTACCAATGCACTGTGGTATCAAATCTTAAAACAACAGGCCAGCATGTCTTGAGAAAAACATTGTTAGATTCTCATTCATAGCAAAATATTCCCTAAGTTTAGTGAAAACTTCTGTTGTTTTGTCTCATGAACCTATAAGTACCAAAAGAAGAAAATCCCCAACAAATTATGTGCTTTTAAATTTTTTTTTTAATTTAATTTAAATATTATTTCCATGCTTATTATTAAAAATGACTGTGTATTATTAAATAGTGACTGAGAAAAATGTAATGATAAAGGCCTGTCCTTTACCAGCCCAGAGTGTGTTGCTGATATACTTGGCTTATGAAAAGTTATTGCTTTTATCTGGGTTTTATTTAAAGTTGCTGAACACCTCCAGGTGCATTTATTCCCTTTAGAGAGTTTGTGAGAAAGCTCCCCTTGTTTAGAGATGTAAGAGGGAGGTAATTTGTTACTATTACTCCTAATATGTGTGTATACATATATAGACCTATATATTTGTGACCATATATGTATGTGTGTATATGCATATGTAGATATATCTTCTTTTTTTTCAAAACATTGTGAACTCAGTAAGTTCTGGGAGGGTTGGGTGCTCTGAAACTTCATGTCCAGCATTAAGTGTATAATGTAAAACATATCTGCACATCTCTTCTACTGTATGGCCAGAAATATATATGGCATATGTTCATATTATTTTGGGGGTTACAAATATCTACACTGACTTCATCTTCATCCTCCTTCTGGAGGATTCAGTTTTTGAGTTGGGTAAATCCAGCATTAAAACTAAAACTGAACTGGTATGGATGAGGTTTTCAGTATATAATGAAACTGGATTTTTGGTGAAACTTTGAAATAAATATCAAATGCAGGTGTGTGCAAGCAGTCTTTTCCATCATCTTGGTCTGAGTTACTGCCTGGGACAATTCATGGTCTCCCAAAAGTTGAAGCAGGCTAGCTTTAGGCTGGCAAATACCAAAGAAATATTGTGATGTTCACTGAGCAGATTAGCCTTAATGTTATTGCTGAGTCACTGCTGTTAATCTTGCCTCACATGGTAGTATAACAAGGTAAAATTTAGCCTGATGCTGTAAATTTTATCAAGTACAGAGTCAGTTCTTTGGGTGCTTCTCTGATTGCCAACTATTACTACAGGATTTGTTGAATCGCCCTTGAGTGAATTTGAGATCAGGTGAGGTACATTGCCATGAAATGCAAAAGATAGCTTATTTAAAGAAGAAAAACCTCTGTTGATTAACATATTAACCTTCTGTGTGGAGTGCAGAATGGATTTTGGGGTTTATTTTTGCTTTTGTTTAAACTGCATTAACTTGTTCTTGAGGTAATTTGTTAGCAAGTGCTCATTTAGACTGTCACTACACTCTCATGCTTTTGGCTTAACAACCTGCCTTTAGATTTTTAGTTGCTTGCTATGACTGCAGGACTCTTGTCAATATCAGTATTAACTTGCTTTAGCCATTGGAGAGAGAGAAAGAATGAACTGTTTGTATTTAAGATCAAATGGACAAAGTCCTAAGAAGCCTAATTTGAGCTCATCTTGGATCCCTTTTTGAGCAGGGAGTTGGACTAGAGACGTTCCGAGGTGTCCTTTCAGCCTGAACAATATTAAAACATCATGCACTTGTGGGCTAATGTTCTCTAGGGCATGAAGGAGGGGTTGCTAATCCAGACTATATAATCTAAACCTTTAGTTTGGGCCAGAGTTCTTAATCCCTCCTTCTCATTGCAAAAAGGATGTTAATGTTCTCTCTGTTTAACAGAGAGAAATGCTGATTGCACCTGCGGTTTCCAACCTGAACCCTATCCCTGTCTCCCCAGAGCACTGGACTGTTTGTTTTCTTTGCCTTTATAGAAATTTGAAGAGTTTTCTCTAGACCTCATGCATTTATGCATATGAAAGGGATGTGAAAGGCCTTCTTTTTGACCTGCTAAACTTGGAATCCTTCTGGGGTTTGCTTAAGAATCAGGTTCTTATCTTGTTATGTTCTGCTAAAATAATTTTCAATGTGTGGCGTTTTAAGTTACTTCTCATATATTTTGTATATCTGTACAGAAATAAAATTCACCCCAGGAGAAATCTAGCTTTATTCTTGTTTTACTACAGGGAAGCTGAGTCTAAAGGTGTTAAACTAGGGGCTCAAGAAGGTCAATGAAGGTCTTCAACTTTGATCTTCTAATTCTCAGATTTGTGCTTTACCCATATTTATTTGCAGGTTTTGCCTCCAACCTTTGGTTTCATGAACATGTGTTCCTCCTGCTAGAGATTTCTAAGTAGGACCAAATTCCTGTTTTTATTAAATTGCAATTCCTAACACCATTATTAAGACATTTCCCTGATGAATAGGTCAGGGTGAGAATGCAAACTTGGTGGAGCAAAACATTTCTTTTGGAAACAGAAATATTATCAGTCTCTGACCAAGGCCAGAGAGGTATGGGGAGAAGTGAATGAAAGCATCATCTCATGCCAGGTCCAGGAGCACCACTGTCTCCCAGCACCTTCTTGAGGGTCAGCATCTTCAGTGACAACAGTGCTGACCAGAAGTAGATTGAGTGGTGGAGTGAGCTAAAAATGCAGATGCCTTGGGCATGTTGTTGCTCTTGACTGTATCCTGAGTGGGTTGAGTGTAGTGAGAGATGAGTAACAGCTGCCAGATACCTCACTGTCTTTGGGCAGGTGAGGTATCTGAAGATTCTGCAGTTCAAACAGTGATCCAGGAGGGCAAGCCACTGCCTTCTCAACCAAGACTGACCAAGATGAAACAAAAATTAATTCTATGTGCTTATTTGAGCCAATTTATTCTGCTCTAATTAACATGAGATTGACTATGATGTATGGATCTGAGAAATATTTATCATAGATCCTTTAATATTTAACACTGCACCGTTTCAGTAGGCTTTCCCTTTTGACCCCTGCCTCCCCTGGTTGCTGCAAATTGGTGCTGTCTCAAGAATTTATATGTGATTTCTTGACATCATGTGGGATTTGTTACACTGGGAGGTAAAAGAAGGATTCTTGCTGCTTCCCAGAGAAATAGTGTTGAGCTGTATTACTGCATTCACTGACAACAACTTGGTAATTTGCTGGGAATGAAATGTCACTATTATAATAAAATATATAAATTATAGAAATTAGATTGCTCTGTCAAGAAATTCAGAGATTCAAGGGCCTATTTGAATATATATATATGCAGACCTAATGGATGCAAAGCTATAAATGCAAAGGAGAGGGAATGATTACAGCAGTAGATTTGTGTAGTAATCAATCTATAAAAGTCAAATAGCCAAGGCATTTTTAAAGGAAAATTAGGATATCATTAACAGAAGAGTAAGTTTTCAGACAAGATAAATAGAAGATAAACTGTGATATTTGCCAGATAAAAGCAGAATGTTTGTGTTCAAGTCTCCAGACCCCTCCAAAGTTGCTTGAATAGATTTACATCTTTAAAAACCTCTCTGTCTGTCTGTCAGAGGGGCCCTCCCAGGTCCCTACAGATAAATTCCAGCCTCTTTATCACATAGCAAACTTCATTGCTGGGCTTATCACCAGCATCACGTGTCGGGATGGAGTTCAGACTGCTCTTCACTCCCTTGAGTTTCTTACGAGTTTCACTTGCAGGATCCATTTTTTTTTATTATTATTACTTCCCTCAATTTTGAGGCACACAAACAAAGACGACTATTCTGGAAAACATTAAAATATTCTTCTTTTTGGTATTTTTGTTTGTGCATGGGTTTAGCAGAGTGATTTCACAAATAAAAATTTCAAGAGTAAAAACTGGTAGCAGAGGTAGCAGAGGTTGAAAGCACAGTTAAGATCCTGTGGGAAATCAGAAAAAACTCTCCTGGATAATCTGTAAAAGGAAATTTTGAAAAGAATCTATTTAAATGTCAGCTTCATGAAAGATACAGGACAGGATGAAGAGAAGATTGCCTTGAGGAGACTGGACACTTAAGAATCTGTAAGCCATCATATTTTAATAAAAAGGTAGTTGGCATATGTATATAGTCTTATATTGACTAATACAAACCAGAGTTCTAATGTATATAAGACTGAAGCAGAAAAAGGCCAATATATGCTAAGTTATGAGAAAATGAATTGAAGAACTACCCCCTGGCAGTCAATGACACTTTTTGATCACAAACAGCTCTGTGAGTAACCAATCACAGTTTACAATCCCCATGCCAAAAAGTAATGTGTGCCACAAAAGCCCACACATCATCTTGCTGTACTGGAGTGCAGGCAAGAGTATGCTGGGGCACCTATTGGCTTTTTGTATAATTTGGATTAAATAGGCATATTATGAAGTACTGTATTTTGTTAATTTGCTCGCAAAAAAGTGTTATGCTAGAGTGAAAAGGGTCACAGGAAGTCACACCATTGTGAGAAGTGCTGTAGTTAACTTCACAGTGAGCATGAAGCACTCCACAATTCACAGTGTAAAGCATGACCATGATGTCCTGTGAGCTGGCCAGAAAGCTCTTGGCATTTTAAATTTTGGTTTTCATAGTGGTGGGACATGTTGTCCTTTTATCTGTATTTATTTCTTCCTGAGTTTATCTCAAGTTCTGGTACATGTCCAAGCAACTTGTTATGATATGAAATGCTTTAGAAATTCTTCCCAAGAATCGGAGAAATGTTTAACAGAAAAGTTATTCTTCTGAGTTCTTGAAGATTTCTTGCTCTGTGAAAATATATGTGTGTGAGTATATCTCTACCTCTTGCATATGAAAATAATGTTGTGACTTGTATGTAAGTGTGAGGACCCAAATGATGCCTCAAGGTTCAAGGAGTGTAAGTTAGCTTGCCAGGTTGAACAGCAGAAGACCATTGCCATTCTTATTCAGTGTTAGAAACCTGACCAGAACTGTATCCAAAGATATCCACTGCCTCCCTTTGTAAACTGTGCATTTCCCCAGACAACTGTAGTTGAGAAATGCTTTCCCAAGCAGGGTTGAAGTAAATGCTGGTTTGAGTACACAGTAACATCACTGTTTTTGAGAGATATCATTAATAATTCTCTCTCATCAATTAAAGTCCATAATTCAGCTAGGCCATTTCATTAACATTACGGAAAACTATGGTAAAGTTCCCAGCCTGGATTTAAATATGGGGTGACACAAAAAGAATTAGCTTTGGATATGGTCCTGAAAGTTGAGGGTATTAATTCTCTCTTTAAGCATTATAATACTACTGCAATATTTTCACACTTACAAGTATCAATAAATTAACTTCCCAGCACCATATGAAGCAGGGAAGTCCTTTATTCCCCAGAACAAAGGTAAACTGATTATGTATTTGCTGTTTTAATGGCACTGGGCTACAGGACAGGGTGTGGGCTTGATAGGCCAGGGCAGTGAGGATTTGGGATTCTGCAAGCTGGCTGGGCAGGATTCACTCTGGGTCCTTGCTGTCACCTCTGATGTGGCCTCTGTCTGCCTTCTGTCTTCTTTCAAGACAGTTAGCAGAAATGCACACAGCCTTTTTTCCCTGGCTGCAATTTTTCTGGCTGACGTGTTGAATTTTAAACAAGCTATCTGGCTCTTCCTCTAGTTTACTGTGGAGGGAGTATTTGCTGCTTGACTATTGATGTTTTATTCTTGAAATGGAATAGAAATAATTACAGTATCCAATATTTCAAAATACATGCTGTCTAGCATGGCCTGTGAGGCACTTTTTTATTCTTAATAGAGAAAAAACAAACCTCTGATCGTAGCTGAGTGCATTTAATGCAGACACATCTCTTTCTCAAGAGATGTTTCTATGTGGCACTTGAAGGTTAGAGGAAGAAAAGAGGAAATTAGTGGAAAGACTCCAGTTTAATCATGGTTTTCCTTCTTTCCCTCCCCAAAGGTTTGAAAACAATTTATAAGATGCACAAATTATTTCCTTTTGTGTGTTGGCTCTTTCGTAATAGGTCACATGAAGATAACGTATCGCATACATGTACCCATGATCATGTCTGTGCATGGTGCTTTAAAAAAAAAAAAAAACACAAATGGTGAAGTATGGACCTTAATACACAGACTTTTGACACTTTGTAATGTTACTAGTATTACCAATGCTTTTCTACTGTAATAGTACTGAGAAACCAAGCTGGTTGGAACTGTGCTGCACTAGGAGCAGAATAAAAAGTCTCTGTCCCAAAAAGATTCTAGTCATCTTCTATTGTGTCATGCTTGCTGAAAAAAATCCAGCTAGGGTTTTCCAGGTTTTGTCTGGAAGATATTATCGCTCTCAGGATGTAGGGTTGCTGGTAAAGTGGAGGATAGGGTTAGCCTGGAAGGCTGCTTTTGATGCAAAAGGTAAGACTGAGTTGTCACACTCGATGTGCTGGGAGAGGAGGAGATGGTTTGGGACCCGCAGGGAAGGTGACAGTAATCTCACAAGACACAAGGCACGTGAATATTAACATCATGGTTAATGGTTGGGCCCAATGATCTTTAGTTAGAGAGACTGGTCAAAATAAAAGGCAAGATTTTCAGGAAAAAAACCTGAGTCAAAACTTCTTTCAGCCCCCAACTGTTTTTCTGTACTGTATATCTTAGTCCATCATTACACCTTGGAAAGATTAGATTTCTTAAAAATCCCAATTCATCCTTTTTATCTCAGCCATAGAGACACTATAGTCTGATCTAAACTGCTTTATGAGCCCTCCATTGCTGCCAATGTTGCACTAGGGCAGGATCTGCCCCGTATCTTCAGGGACATAGAAAGAAGACTGCAGGCTGCTCTTCTGCAGTACACAGATTTCCCACAGGCCCTAACTGTATCCTGGCCTTTGTTTGGATGCTGAACTCAGGGCTAAGCTCCAGACTGCTTGTGATAAAACGTTCAAGGTCATGCACAGCAAAAGCAAGCAGAGCAGATTTTGAAATGCAATGTTCTCAGTCATGCATGAGAACAAAATTGCCAAAGAAAGCAATAGAGTAAATTAAATGTTAACTCCTGATGTTCACAGGAGAGTGATGATCTGTGGGGAGTTCACCCAGCTCGAGGGGCTGTGTGCATGATGCTGCTGGCATGGGACTGGGGGATTTTCCCAAAGGGAAGGAGGCAGCACAGAAGTCCCTCTGTGTTTTTTTTATTTCCAAAATTAGGTGGCTACAGACCCATCTCCTCTGGTTCTGCCTGCATTTAAGCAGATTAGATCCAGAATTATTCTCTTGCTTATTGCATAAATACTTACGGAGTGGCAATATCCCCCATGTTTAGAGCAGTATTGGCAGTGCCTGCAACTGGTTGGCTGAGTGGAATATAAACAACATTGGCATCAGGTGGAAGTGGATGGAAACTGAAAATTGGAAAAAGAAAGGCTGTGAAAGTCTGGAAACACATTTGAGAAGCGCTGGTGTGTTTGACATTACAAGGCAGTATGCACGGGCCACATCAGCACACAGCACTTGCTTGTGGTAGCTTGTCTTTCATGGGGTTTTTCATAGTCCCATAAAGGACACAGGCTTCTTGTTAGCTAACAAAACATGCTGGGTAGTTTAATTAGCTCCCTGGGAAGGGAAAATCCCTGTGGATTTAAATTATGAGAAGACTTGTGGAATTAAAGAAATTCTGAAAACACAAACCACATTTTTGGCTGGTCTCCCAACTTCCAGTTTCACAGGATTGTTTTTATCCCTTTATCAGCACTGTGTTGCTTCCCTGTGTTTTATAATGTAAAGGAAACAATGCTTTTACCTATAGTATCTTTTTATATTGTTGTTGTTTGAGAGGTTGTTTTTAATATTTTTAAATCAGCATTCTTGACTGCGGTTAGCAGAAGCCCCCACCTTTCTGCCCCACTGCCTTCAATTTCTGTGTCCCAGGAGGAGGCTGCTACCCTGATGACTGGCACATCACTCATGAAGCTGTGTCCTAATCTTCCTCCATGGGAACCCTTTCCTGAGGATCCCACTCAATTCTTAAACATCTGGCATCAGATTATGGTTAACTGCTTTTTCAGCAGTTAAATCTAAAGTTGCCTGTCCCAGGAGACTCAAAAAAAAAGCAGAGAGCATCTGTTAATTTGTCTTGGACTGTGTTTCTGCACCTTTATGGCAATCTGTTTCTTAATTATGAAATGCAGTATCAAATATCCACACACACAGTGTAGGGACCACAGAGCCCAGAGAGGTGTGTTCATTCCTATTGTCCTCTTCCGTTTGCAATTTGTGACAGAAACCATTCCTTAGCCTTGGATTTTGTATATTGCTCCTTGTAATCTGACCTCTGCTTCAGAGAAAGCATCAGAAGGTGTCTTATTCTCTGATCAATTCTTAAAAGTTGGTTTCTTGGGGCATTCATTAGTACACACACCTGGCTTCAGTTTCACAGCATTTCTCTTTGAAATAGTTGATATCTATTAACCAGTTAGTATCTGGTTGCACACTTCAAAAAGAAGACTTATGTATAGACCACTGGAAAAAAAAAAGAATATTTTTGTAGAAACCTTCATAAAGATAGCATAGGATAAATTTTAGAAATAGTCTTTGTGGGAATGGCAGAAATCCTGATTTTGTGCAGTTTCCAGATCATCAAGAGACAAGAGGTTTTCCCAATTTGTATCTGTGAGCAGGGAGGTGCTAAACAAGCAAAACTCATTTTAGAGCTCTTTTCAGGGGGCTTTTTACTGCAGAGTAAGACAGAGGCTGAGGCCCTACCAGCCCTGAAGAACAACTTCTTGCAGAGGTCCTAATCCTGACCCTCAGAGAGACCCTCAGTCTAGTTAAATGCTGGGCAAATCATTATGATCCTTGAATCTGGCTTTCCTTGTCACATAGGTAATGTAATTTCATTTTGCGTATTTATGAATGCCTAATTTTTTTTAGCTGGATTCAAGTATTTCTTTCCTGAAAAACTAAGGACTGTGTGCAGCTAAGATCCAGCACACTCAAGCTTCCCTATTTGATCAACCAGTATAGAAAGAAACTTTCTCCTACCTTTTAGCCTTTATTTGGCATCAATCTTGCTATCATGAGTATAATTTTTTCAACTCTACCTGATAGTTCGTGTTCACCTATAAATATATGTGTGTTTTTCTTTATAAGTCTAGGAGGATTCTTATCAAATTAGGTATAGATAAACTTCTGGGTAGAGTTTGTAGATTGAACTACATTTGTCTAAAGTTTTAAGGTAGATTTGCTAGGTCACAAATTATAATCTATGAACTTTTGCCAATTAACAAAAATTGTTTGAAACATGTGCGGAAGCAGTAAACATCCTGTTTCGCAGTCTTCTTCATTGTTGTGCAATAGAAATGTTTGCAGCTTATTTTGGCTTGGGGTGCTCTTTGTCACCTGTCCCAGATATGCCTTTGCCATCTTTATTAGTGCATTATTTCCCACCTTCTTCACAGCTTTGCTGGCCCCTTCCAGTTGGGTGCTTTGTGATGGCAAAGGGTGTGGGACTCTTCACCTTTACAAAGTGGAGTGCAGGGAAGCAAGAGGGTTCCTGTGGCCTGGGCAGCCTGAGCTTACCTTTGAGGCAGTGGAACAGCCCGGGGAAGGTACAGCATAAGTGCATGTAATGACTGCATGGTTTAACCCCAAGTTTGCTTTTCAACATAAGCTCTGTGGTTTTGCTAATTGTGACCTGGTTTAAGTGGGTACCACCAAATGACCAAACTATCCACCATATGAATCATGTAACATCCTCACAGGACAGTGAATCTTTGGGCCAAATTCTGCTGTTAAACAGTGGAGCCTTGGAGAAAATCAAAACTTGCAAATTTTAACCCCCTGCAATCCTCATGTCCTTTCTCATGTTTCACTCTCATTCTCTGACTTAAGACAGGTGATAATCATGTTCTTTTTGAGCTTGTGCTATGGAAAAAGCAGTCAAGTTTTCTGTCCTCGTGACATGTGAAAGAAGCACCCTGCTGTCACAGGAGGAAAGAGACAAACACTGCTGTCATGTCCTCCATGCCACCTCACCAAGGCAAACTCCATCCTCTAATCTAGGACTAAGTGGTAAATTGAAACAGAGGGCCATGAAGCAAGCTCACAAATTAGTCTGCTTAAAAGGTTGCACTTTACATATTTGAAGATAATTGAACGATCGTGACTAATTCATGGAATTATGCTATGTTGACAGGAAAAAGTTATCCATCCTCCTAAGATTAAATAGCTGGAAAGTCTAATTTTTTCCCCCTTCTTTCTATCTTAATGGATTTGATCATGAAACATGGATTATTTTTTTTTTTTACATAAAAGGATCTTTCTCAATTCTGCACTATAAAGGCACGGATAAGGCAATGGACATCAAGGAGAGTCTTATTGTTGTTTATGTGGCTTTGTATGAGATGCCAAGGACATTGTTTGTATTGTAGCCCAGCCTTGTTCAGCAATGAAGTAAAAAAAGCCCTCATGCCACATTGTTTTTTCTTACTGTGAACAGTGCAGCAATCATATTTGCAGGAAGAAGCCTTTTGTTATTCATACACTGGCTGCATCAAATTGATGACAACTCTCTTGTAGATGGATATCTGTTTTGCATAGCTCTCTTTGCAGTAGGCAACAGAAAACTGTGCTGCAATGAGAATAATAAGGTAGCTTTTCCTTGATGCCCACAGCTATTTCCAGAGAATTTCTTTCAGATTCCTAATTATTAGCCCTTCTGCACAGATGCAAAAGGGAATACTGAAAAAATTTTGATTATTCCTATGAAAGAATCCTGCTGTAAAAAAAAAAAAAAGCTAGAAAATTACTTTCTCATCCCTCTTTAATGCCTCTCTATAGGCTGATCCTTAGACGTGATACAGAGCCTTCAACACCACAAAAATCAGTGGAAAATTGGACAGAGGAAAGGAAGCAAAATAGCAAGAACCTGAAGTTTCTATGCCTTGGGCGTAAACAAGCACTTTTGCTAGTAATCACCAGTATTAGATGAGCAGTGAAAGACATAAGATACCACTGACTTTCCTATTTTTTAATCATTCTATCATGTCCTAGAAGGACTGTGTGTTCAGCTATATGAACTGACTGAAATGCAAGTTAACAGCGGCAAATCAGTTTTGTCTTTGTTTGCTGAATTATTGGGCTGATAAGCTACAAGTCCTACCCTCTGTCACTCCTTGGTTTATGTCACACTTGCCAACACTCTTGTACCAGTTGTATCTCTGAAATAGATGTTCCCTTGTATTGAGTGGGAATTTAGACCCAGGCACTAGCATATGAAGGCAAAAAAACTAAAAAGCTCCTCACATCATCTTTTCCCATATCCCGCATCTCTCAGGGACTTTTATTTTCCTTTTTTAAAATTTTTTAAAGTCCATTAAGGTCTCTTCAATTTTTGTTGCATCTCTCCAGACTCTGTGCTGTAATATGTCTGATGTTCTCATATCTTCTCCCTTCCAGCTATTCCAATTGATCTGTTTCCTCCTGCTGTTACTTTTTAATATTTATTCTTCCCCTCAGTCTAGCCACTGCTTTTTCAGCTTTAACACCTTTACTTCTTCTGAGCCAAGGCTTGTCTGATCTCCCTCACTGTGATTCTCTCCACGATTTTCTCTATCATCTTCCAAAACACATATCTTCACCTCCTTCCTCTATGCCTGCTTTGAGGTCACCCTGTTCAGGCTCCTGCCCCTCTTGCAGTGCTACCACACTGCCTGTAGAACAGATGAGTGGTTGGGCTTGTGCACACAATGCTTCTCTTTGATCTCTAAAGCCACCAAGAGGTCTGGCTACAAATCCCTTGGGTACCACAATCTGGAAATACAGCTAGATCCTGCATCCTGCTTGCATAGGCCCAGGCAACTGCACTTGAGATGCACAAGGCTGTGGTTAAGGAACCTGGAGCTGTGTGAGAAAAGAGCTTGGGAATACCCTATATCTCATAAAATTTTATCAGGAGATGAAAATTGATCTGAAAGATCCTGATCACAAGTGAATAATTTCTGGCTCTGTATGTGTGTTTTCCTCCTGTGTGCAGTCAGAAGCAAAGCGAGCAGCCCCTACAGCCCAGCCACATCTTTTCTCAGCCCTGTCAAACCAATCCCAATTTGCTCTCTTTCAGTGGATAATTTTTAGAAGGCAGGTCTTGCATCTGGACTAGATTTTGCTTTTGACTTTCCACACAAACCAGTGTCGGTGCTGTTTCTCATATTTCTTGTTCTAGCCCAAGTGTTTTCCCCAGTGGCTGTATGGGGCTGCAGCCCAGCCATGGTGCTCACAGGCACATGTGGCACCTCTTTTCTCCCATTTACCAGCATGGAGTGGGCCATGTAATGAAAATAAAGCTTTATTGTGAGCCAGGGAGTAGCCTATGACAGGAGTTGTGGTGTGCCCTGATCTCCCCAAGCGCTGCCCTGCTGATCACCCCAAGAGGACTCGATGTCTCCCCTTTTTCTGAGCAGTGTTTCCCTTATGTCAAGTGGAGCCTGCTCATCAGCCTGTGCAATTTGACTGCTATTAAAACTGCAGGTAGCTGTGCTGATTTACACTTCCCAAGGAGCCAGCCTTTCCTGCTGGTGTATTATTTAAGTGATGAAAGCATCAAAAGCCGTTGACTTTTCCTACTCAAAACTGCCATAATTTTCTGTAGTGATGTGATATTCCTTTTAATTTATTTATTTAATTTATTTACTTATTTTATTTTGTTGAAGAAATACTGTGAATACTAAGGGTGACATTTCTTCCCACCACGTTCAATGCCAGGTTCAACGTGACACAACTAAGAAAAAGTAGGGGGCACCTCTGTGTTTGTGTAGTGTTTATGCAAAACTGTGTAGTGTTTATGTTCCCTGGGGACCCAGTCAGAGCATGATGGGGTGCTCCCCTACATGGTTCATCGGGATGTCCTTTGGAGCAGCATTAGCCCCAGCAGCACTGGGTGGTCCATCCCCCATACTGCAACCCCGTGGAAACTGCAGGATGTGGGAAAAGCTTGGAATGTGGTTTCAAGCAGACAGACACCAGGTGGTTCATCAGTTATGTGAGGGTGAAATGAAAGGAAATCAGTCTCTGAGGGGCAGCTGTGTGAACATACATACTACTTTAAATAAAGAGCTTATGTTATGAGAGCAAGTGATGCCATAGGTAGGGAGTGATGGGCTTGTTGCCATGGGAACTGCTCTTTCTACTTGAATAGCAAAATCAATAATTGCCTAAAATCTCCACTGTGTGTTTGGAGCTTGGTCACCTTTTGTCGTGTAGGTTTTATGAGAGGGGACATGAAGGATTCTGCAAAAAACCAAAATCTCTGTGGATGCTGTGTGCTGTTCCTGCCTATCTTGGGCCCTGTGAGGTGATAAGTTAGTGTCATACCTTAATGTAAATAGATGGAGGCTTTATCCTACCATGCTGAAGGCCTAATTCTGTAATCCTTACCTTTATTTTAGTGGAACAAAACCTGCACTCCTAGGAATGGTAATCAAAGTACCAACAAGATTAGCAGCACAGGTCAAGATCACTGGCATCAGTAAGGACTGTGTAGACTGACCACAATGTGAGGAGCATAGGGGTTGCTGAGTTTGAACCAGGTGGTCATGGTAACTACCTATAATTTTGAATCCCTTCCCATGGAGGAATCTCTTTGGGAAATGGTGAGCCAGGTTCTTCCCTGGAACAGCTCCTCAGAGCTGTGGACATGGCTCCCTCATGTCCTGGGGATCATCTGGGAGAGCTGGCACACTTCTCCACCCCCACAGAGCCCAAATAGGGTATTGCTCCAAGTACGTCATGAAATTTTCTTTTTTTTTTCTTCCACACTTTGGTCAGCAGTGAAATAATTCACAGTGTTAACGTGTTGGAGGCTCATTACTGGGAATGACGCTAATGCCCCACTGAGATGAACAGAGGTGATTCATGCTGCTCTGAACGGCTGGATTTGCTTGTTTACAAACTCAAGCTGCTGATTTGACTGTTCAGTTGCATCCGAGGTTATGAGTTAGCTTTTTCTCATCATGAATTTCCTTTTTGGTTATTTTGGGGGGGAAACCTTGAAGGCACCCATTTTATTTCTGCATATTTTTTGTGTGTTTGTACTTGTTACATGAATAGATAGATGAATTGATTTATATGTAAATATTTGTGCTTAGCATTTTGATGTATTCAGCAAAATGATTTAATGATGACAGGATATAGTTTGTGAACATTCTCTCCCTCAGCTACTTTCAGTAGTCCTGATCTTTCACACCTGGGAGCCCCAGGGATCTATTTAATCTCTGCAGTTTACAAAATATATCAACAACCTGAGAATAAACAGAAAAAATACTTGAAAAAGAACTTGATTTCTCTCCCTTCCCATCATAACCAACTTGTTTATTCTGGTTTTCTTTGGATTTTTGTTGGATTGCAGTATCAAATGCAGGGGGCATTTACTTTCTAAAAATAACTTTTTTTTTTTTTCTCAAAGAGAGAACAGATTTTATTGTTTATATATATTATTTTATCCACAAGGAGTTTGAG
This sequence comes from Manacus candei, assembly GCF_025592945.1. NCBI lineage: Eukaryota > Metazoa > Chordata > Aves > Passeriformes > Pipridae > Manacus > Manacus candei. Next base: position 2,233,079 of record NW_026138074.1, on the reverse strand, counting down.
GAAGGCAGACATCAAGGCCTGGAATCCCATTAGAGCTAGCAGACACAGTCTGGTCATTGCACCAGTGCAGATTTAGGTGTTAAGATAGGGAGACCACCAAAAATGACAGCATATGGGATCATCACACATTTTCTAATTGGTCATTTTCCTAAGGCGTTCCTGGGCATGCATACACCTGATATGAGCTGTTGCTCAATGTCTTAGTGCATAATGGTCCCAGTTTTACCCTACTAGTTTACTGCAGATTGGTCTGGCTGTTTATTTGGCATCTACAAATGTAGAATGCTGCCAGTGAATCTATGAGGAGTTTGTTTCCAGCTTCTAAAATTTGTTAAGCTCAGTCAATTTTGTACATTTGAAGTTTGTTATCCTCAAAGCATTAAGGTCATAAAAATGGCCTTGGAGTGAGGAGATGACAGTGGTATTGAGTATAGCATCGGGTACACAACTCCCCATTTATTTTACACTGTCTGGGGGAATTCACTAGGTTCATGAACTGGCAAAGCCTGTATATTGGAGTTTAACTTCAAGTTGGTGAATTAGTCATAATTTTAAGTAATTCACGTGACTCAGAGAAAGCTGGGTCCTGATCTGCTGCACAACCTGCTGAAGGCTCTGTGAGACAGGCTTTTACATGGCATAAGCCAACAATACCTGAGCTGGTGTAAATCTGTGTCAGGAGAATCTATAAAAGCCTTATAAAGTCAGCAATAACTTTCAATTATCTCTCTTATTCTGAGTTGGCAAAAGCACTCCAGAAGTCTGCTTTTTCCAGACTAGTGAATAGAAGAAGAACCCTTTTATGGGGGGTTGTATTTTTGGAGGTTTTTAGCTTACTGGGTTTATTCATAGGATTATTTCATAAGGAATATGAATATTTCCATTGATTTCTCCTTCTAGACTTGCTGAATGAAAGTGTTGTATCCTGTCTCATTTTATTTCTCCTCTAGTGTCCCCTCTAGTGTCTGGCTTCATGTTCAGGAGTCCACATCCATTATTTCCCTTTGTCTAACGCTGCTGCCATCTGAAATACTTGCTGTTATTCTTAGTGATTTAGACTGTTTTTCAAAGACTACTTAAATTTCCAGAAAGACAATGTTGAGAAGTCTTAAATGTGTGAGAGACTGATTTTTTAAATTTTTTTTCTTGTTTTTTGGAGAATAAAATGGCAACTTTCCATCCAAGATGTAATTCTGTGTAATGCACACAAAAAACAAACAGCCATTTGTGATTAGGATGCATCAACCATGAAAACCAAGTCACAATAATTGTTATTTTAGAAAAGACAACACTACCAGCCTAGAAGAGGATGGAGCTCTTTAAGTGCAGATCTTCACTTTCTTTCAGTTCCCTATGCCTACCTGGACTCAGGACCTCCTGGAACCAGAAGATCTTGGTGCTCTCTTTCTAGCGGACAGGACAAGGCCAAATATCACATTGAAGAGATTGTAGCAGGACCCAAGACTCAGTCTGTACCCATCTCACAGCTAACTTGGATTACCATATACCAAGTTGTTTCCTTGTACTTATCCCCCTCCAGGGTGCAGGGATCCCTCAGCGACATGGGCAGAGATGTCTCCCTGTGTGCCAAAAGGAGAAGCGGCAGGATGGAGACCTTTAAAATTTCCTCCCTCACCCAGTTTTGAAAGCAGATCTAGGAATATTCCTTTTCTGATTTATTTATCTACCTTTCCAGCAAAAATAGTTTTCCTATTTATGGACATACGCTTGTTTCCAGCTGCCTTGGAGCCTCTCCAGCGGCTTTCTGATGTGCTGACCTCAGCCTAGGCCATAGCAGAGCCTCACTTACATATCTGCCCATCCAGACTTTCTGGAGAGCATATTTTTTGCTGTTACAGAAGCTATCATGTTTTCCAGAAAAACAAACCCTCTGACACAAAAGGCAGAAAGCTGAGCTGAAGCAAGCAATGGTCTGTACTTAAACTATACCCCCTCCCAGATAACTGGAAGTAATTGAGGCTTTGATGGATGAACTCTGTTACTCCAGTCATTCACTGACGAACCTTTGCGCCTACTTGAAATTCATAGAAATGCCTGTTATTGAGCCTGTTTACTGTGTAGATGATGAATATGGGCCTGTCTTGCTCAAAAACATTTTTTGCAGTTTCCCTTATATTTTATTTTGCTGAAGATCTCCGCTCTCTTTTGTCTTGATGATTGGCAAAGAGCCAGTTGCTGGAGCAGGCTTCTTTCCTGGGGGCCATCAGCTTTGATTTTCCTCTTGCACACTGCATTTCTGCTGCCTGCACACGGGAAAGCTGTGTTATAGCCTCTAAATCAAGATGATTAGTATCCTTGCTGCTGAGAGGAGTTGCTACCAAGCTTGCCAGTACATTGCTGAAAATTAGAGAAATTCCCATCTAAATTTCATCAGGGAATGGAGCTAAGATAACAAAAGAACCAGGCCAAACAGTCAGGGGAAATTGGAGGTGTGTTGGCCTGGAAGGCAGTAGTTCAACTAATTCCCTTTATTATAGAACAGCACCAATATATGATATCAATACCTTGTAGAATAATAGCATTTTTCTTGGATATATGCTTCAGATTTGCATATTGCAGCATTCATCACTATAGAAATGGAATTACGCATTTTCATAACACTGTGCAGAAGTTTGCTCCACTGTAGTCTTACAGCGGGAAACAGAAAAAAGCTCAGGGCTGCTGAGGGCTGATTACTTCATATCTGCATGGGATTTAATGCATAACTACGTGAATTTGCTTTTGTGGTAGGTTGACCCTGGCTGGATGCCAGGTACACATCAACTCTGCTCTATTGCTCCCCTCCTCAACTGAACAGGGGAGAGAAAACATAACAAAAGTCTTGTGGGTTGAGATAAGGGTAGTGGCAGGTCTGTCTTGCAACCCCAATATAACTGTGTATTTAGATCTGTTTGAACTCTAGCATACCTTTGCATATTTACCAAAATCAAGGTTCAGGCAAAGCTGATAGCATCCTATCAAGAAGGCCAACTTGTTTTCACTTATTCATATTTTTTCTTACAGAAATAATACAGAGAAATTCTAGTGACGATATACCAAGTAGCAACACAGTTATAGGGTAGGAGTTTCCCTAATTTTTACTAACAGTATCTGTGAGAAAAAGCTTTGGGGACAGGAGAAATAAATTATGTGGGAAGTCACAGTGGCTCTAAGTCCAAAATATATTTGCTCTTCTCTAACACACAGACTGTGCTCAATGGAATTTTTTTGCTTACTTGATAGACAAGGCAGTGACTCCAGTGAGGGCAGGATATTATCACCTTCCATAAGGTGATAATCTTTCATCTCTTATCACCTTAATAGAGTTTCTCAATCCCTGGTCCCCAGAAGAGTGTGCAGTGAAGCATTTCTTTGTCCTTTTGCACTCTGCCTTGGCACTAGTTATAGAAAACACCCTCTGGGAGGAGCTGGGGCGCCTTTGATCCCACACAGTACAACCATTCCTATGTCTTCTCTTCTATTTCCTGACCTAGAGATGTGGGGACAACAGCTGGTAGTCTAAGTTAGCATGTAAAACAGGTCTCTACAACCACAGGCCTGAGCCTTTGCTGCTGCAAACTACCATATTGAATAATTCCCACTATCAATGAATCCTGATCCACTTTAGAATAGTAGTATTTTTCAGGCAGTTTGGATTATATGTGCAAAGATACGGTAATTCTAGCGGAAAACTTCAACGACTCAAAGGGGAATCAGAGCCTGGAGATGACTACAGTACACTCTATCTCTGATGAGCTGGGCAAGGTTGCAGCCCTCACTGTTGCTGATTTACAGAATATTTATAGACCATATAAAGGCTGATTATTTGGCTTCTCTTATTTATTTTGGATGCTACTTCAACACCCAAGTGCTCTAGTCCCCAAGTTACATTTATTCTTGGCCAGTTTATACTCCTGTGTTTTTCTACTAAGGGCAGCTCTGTGCTTCTGATCCCTCCTTACAAAGGGCAGCTGTGTGTCCACTCAGTCCTGTCTCACAGCCTGAAAAGAGCAAACCAAGCTCTTAGCTGGCAATTGTAAACCAGCTCCCTCTTCCCTGCTCTTCCTAGCATCCAGCTGAGAAGTGTCTGATTCGCTATGGCATTTAAGCGCACAATCTAGTGCTTCTTATAATTAAATTTCCATTTGTTCCTCTCTTCAGGGTTGTCTAGTTTTTCTTAGACAATTTTCTTATTGTCCTCTTTACTAACAGTGAGTTCTCACTTTGAAAGCTTGGTAAGAAATGTGCTGATTGCACAATGCAAGTAATGAAAACACTAATGAATATGAATAGAAAAATTGAAAAGATTGATCAGTAATGAATTCTGCTCATAATCTTCCTCTGGCCTGATGAAACCTTTGTTCAGCCCAGCTGGTTGCAGTCACTTTAAACACTTAAAGTTTCCTCTATTAAATCTCAATTTATGTCATAATGCTCCATAGTGGTTTAGCGAAGTTCCAATAGATACAATTTACCACATTTTCCTTTGTCTAGAAAAGAAGTTTTACATCAAAGAAAGACAAAAGTCTAGTCTGACATAACTGGAATTGCTAAACATAAGCCAACTATTGTCCCCTTTTATGTCTTTAAGGACTCTTTTCTTTCCAGCTTCCTTCTGAACACTTGCTGGTGAGACCAGACTGTTAAATCTCAAGGATACTCTCAAATCTCTTTTCATCTCTTTCTTAAAAAAGTAACTGTGTTTGCTCTTCTTCCATGATGGAGGTCAGCTGGGCTACCTTTGCCTCTTTAACATGACTGTCCTGGATCGAAATGGGCAAAACCATCTCAACTTAGATTTTGGATGGATTCTAGATATTCCTAAATGGTTTTGGACTCTAAATCCCAACCTTGCTTTTAACAGGCCAAATGATCTGTCCGTCTTTCCTCTGGGAATCCTTTCCCACAGGCTTTCCCTCTGACTGCAGATGGAAACTTCAAACAGGACTTATTTTTCCCTTGCATGTATGAAAATATCAAGCCTTTAGCATGCCAAAGACTCTGAGTTTTTCAGTCCAGCAGATTTGCATTTCCAGAAGATCTTACTTTTCCACATGTGCCTTTGTAAGAGACTCCCATTTGTCTATTTGATTCGTTAAAGAGGAACAGCTCGGGGTTTCTCCATCCCAGACTATTTTCTACAAGCAGTTCTTTCATGATCCCTTCACTAGATGCCAAAATCAACTTTAAAATAGCATCAACTGTTGTTGGCTCAGTGACTATGTCTTATGCTGTCTATCAGCTTTCACATTCAGACACTCACCTCTGAGGTGAAGCGCTCACAAAACAAAGTCTTCATCGTCCTGCCCAGCCTAACAGCTAGGCTTGATCTTCGCAAGCACTCTGGTTCCTTGACAGGAGGGTATCACACAGTTATGTCAGCTGAAATTATCAGAAATCACTGCATGTAGCTGATTGGTTTCCATACCAAGTGTCAGAGGGTGTAGCACAGAGCCAAATGTCTCAGGTTGGGGACAGGAAATAAGACTAATTCAGTGATGACATCAATCATGTCAATAGTGATGAGTAAACAAAATGTCATAGCTTCTTGGCGAGGCTCCTGGAGCTCAGTAACACCAGTAACTTGAGCCTTCTGGAGTTGTGAAATATCATTATGCTAATTTTGGAGAGGCAATAGCATTAACTGAAGCCTAGATGACTTGTGGAATTTGTCAGATTAGGGCAACTTGCTGATATGATTCCATTTTGATTCACTATAGTTTTGGCTTGGAACATTTAACTTTATATATTTGTTTAATCCTGAATTGCAATTGAATCTTATCTTCCATATACCTAGCCTAGATTCACAGGCCTTTGGAGCAAAGAGGCTGTTATTTTCACACCTGATTTGGAAATTTAGATATGCTGGCAGCATTTTCCAAAGTGTTTGCATGATCAGAGATAAAAAGTCCTACTCACAGGATTTTTATTGGGGTGGGTTATTGCTGAGAATTCATGAAAAATCCTCTGCACTACTCTCAGTGACATTAATACTTGTCAAATGCCTGGCCCTGTTATCATGGGGACATGCCCATGTGTGTGCTGCTAGAAGTCAAATTATGCTACCCTTAACCTCCTAAACCACCAGATAAACTGCCAACATGACTCTGGCCCTCTGGGGCTGTTGAGCCCAGACCACTTGGGATTTGGATGGGCCATGTTGACCATGTCTAGAGAGTGGCTCCTGCCCCATTTTTCGCTCTCACTTCTGTTCTGACAGCACCAGTTTTGGGTTAATCTTGGCAATCAGCAACTTTGGTGCCAGTTTCATTTGAAGTACCTTAGGATGCTCACAGAGATGGATCCGCTTCAGTCCAGGGAAAGCCTCCTTATCTCAGAGCAAGTCTATCTTGAAATCAAGAAAACTTGATCTTGGAGTTGTGGGGGAAAGGGAGGGATAACCTGAAGCCTTTATTGTCACTTCCTGCATGGTAGAGTTATGGCGCTGTGCAGAAGACTGGGCATGCAGCAAGAGTGAGAGCTAGTCCCTCACCATCAGAGATGCTGTGTCAAAGGGAAATGCAACATATAAAGGAGGCTGGATGATGTAAAATGCAAGGCTTAAAAGCTTTCCACTCCTCCTGTTTTTTCCCCTGGAGCCTCCTGAAATCTAAGCCAGTGCCCATTGGCTTGAAAGGGTGTATGACTGCAGGATGCCATAAAGATAAAACATCATGTTCCATTGAAATAAAATTTTGCACAAAGGTAGCTTGCATTACATCTCTGCCTAGATGATTTTTAGAAGTACTCCAGTTCGGAAATCTCTTGTATTTACTTTAAGTCTGCTTTTCTACTGCTCCACTACTGTTTTCAGTGTAGTGACAGTGGTTACTCAAAGTTGCATGCAGTCTTCAGAAGCAACTCTGTTATTTTGGCACCTGTTGGCCCCTAAAATCTGTAGGTTTGGTCAGGGAATTCTCACTTCCACCTATGTAGGTTGAGTTTGTTGTCAGTTCAGTCATGGAAAAGTCATAGACATGTCTGCTGGAGCTTGCATGTAACGACAGTTACAGCCCTAGATCTACTCCCTTTGTCTGCAGAACAGAGTTTTTCTGACATCAATGTAACTGAATATCCAGAAGTGTGATTTGGGATTTGCTTTGGCTGAAGCTGCAGTTTCAGATTTGCAAATTGAGGCCATTCTTCACAGACAGGACATTAAAAATAAGAGTTTTATTTTAAAGAACTTTGAATGATGTTTTGAGTCTTAATTTCAAAACTTCTGAAGAAATCTGATTTCTAGAAAGGACATACTAAAAACTGTTTTTCAAAATAATTCGTTTACCTTTTAAGGTACTTTGGATTTTGGTACCTGAAAATTGGAGGCATTCAAAATCATCCATTACTTCTGGTATTATCTTCTATGTCCTATCTTCCTTTCTTGCCTTCCTTTATAGGATGAGATTTGTTGCACAGAACTCATTTAGGAAAAAAGAGAAAATATTAGAATTTTATAATGAACACTTAAAATCAGGGATCGTTTCAATAATGAGCAATTCAGATCAAAATTGGTGCCTTTGGGTTACAGTTTCTCTTGGGAGTATTTTTATACCTATACGAAAGAAAAGGTTTCTACTGGAAATGAAGATCAAATAACCCTAAATCCGAGTTTCACAGTATTTCAAGTCTATATCTGATATTTGCCAGATGTACCCCTCTGTAGTATCCACAATAATTTTGCTGCATAGCCCGTGGAAAAGGAGAGCCTGGTGCTTGCACACGTGTCTCTTTCCTGCCCCTTCCACTTTTCTGGGAAGGTGTGTTTGCTCCCTGCCTAGCTGTGTCCCAGCAACGGGTAAATCCTTTGATTAAAATGCCATCTCCTCTTGTGCTCCTGCCTGGTGTGTTACAAGTTCAGTAAAACACTGACAATTTAAGAGGATGTTATTCTGCTTCCTGGAGAGCAGCTCTCATCTGGAGTGCTGTGAGGCTACAGTGATGGGAATCCAGCATTGTGGATGAGTGGGCACAGGCCAGTCTGCCGTGAAATTGTGGGGATGCTTGTGCAGGGTCACAGCAGGCACTTCATCTCCTCCACTGTTCTGACATCCTCCCAGTCTCCTTTCCCAGGAATGGGAGAAGTACGTGGGCATATTTGACTTGAGACCATGCACTCCTCTCTTCTGGCGGAGCTGTTGCCAGCAGTATTTGCCCTCAGCTTATTGCAGTGCCCCCATTTTATAAGTGACTACTAGAGAAGTAAAAACTGTTTTGAAGTCACCATTCCCCAGAAGCTTCCCTCCTATGTCTGTGCCCCTGAGAGGCAACCTCCTGACCACTCTCCCTTGGCAGAGATTGCTTGTGCAAAGAGATGCTTTCCCACATCTTTCCCAGGCATTTCTGTCCTCTGAAGGGTGTATGGTGAACTATTCTCTGGTGCCACATTTTATTGCTTTTTATCTTCTTCCAGAAGAGTCAATAAGAGGCAGCTGCTTATTGTCTTAAAATGTTGGGTGTATGTGTTGTCTGTCTTATAAAGTGACTTAACAAGAGAGGAAGTGTTTCAGTGCCTCCTTAACACATATGCAGACATATATTACCTTCCATTATTTGGATCAATGGCCCGAGGCCAATTGCATGAGGTTCAATAAAGGTGAAGTGCCAGGTCCTGCACTTGGATCACAACAACCCCATGCAGCAGAGGGAAGAGTGGCTGGAAAGCTGCCTAGAAGAAAAGGACCTGGAGGTGCTGGTCAACAGCCAGCTGAACATGAGCCAGCAGTGTGCCCAGGTGGACAAGAAGGCAAATGGCATCTTGCCTTGTATCAAGAATACAAGGCCAGCAGGACCAGGGCAGCAATCATCCCACTGTACTTAGCACTGGTGAGGCCACACCTTGAATCCTGTGCCCAGTTTCTGTCCCCTCACTACATGAAAGACACTGAAGTGCTGGAGTGAGTCCAGAGAAGGGCAATGAAGCTGGTGGAGGAAGAGTCTGGAGAGTAAGTCACATGAGGATTGACTGATGGAGCTGGAGTTGTTTAGCTGGGAGGAGACTTAGGGGTGACTTTATCACTCTCTACAACTTCCTGAAAAGAGGTTGCCGCAAGGTGGGGATGGGCCTCTTCTCCCAGGCAACAAGTGATGTGACAACAGGACATAACTTCAATCTATGCCAGGACAGGGTCAGGTTGGACATTAGGAAGAATTTCTTCACTGAAGGGGTGTTCAGGCATTGGAACAGACTGCCCAGAGAGGTGGTAGAATCACAGTCCCTGAAGGTGTTCAAGAAATGACTGGCCATGGCACTTAGTGACACATTGGTCAAAGGCTGGACTTGGTGATATTGAAGATCTTTTCCAACCTTAATGATTCTGTGATTCTGTTGTCAAGGAAGCCTCTTACCAGCTCTCAGTTGTGCTTTGCTGTAAAGTCCTATCATCCTTGCTTCCCACTTCCTGCTCCTCACAGATTGCCAAATTTTTCCTCCCAGTTCCTGAAGTATTTTTCCATGTTTACCAATTTAATTTTGGTTTGTTTGTTTCTCCTGATGTCCTGCCTTATGAGAGCATAGAAGCATTTTAGAGGTCATTCAAGCATCACTTTTTGACAAATCTCCAAGCTAATCTTGGAAGAGCTGGTCCTTATCTGCTTTGCAGTTTTTGATCAGGCTATTTATCATGAAGTTATTAAGTTTAAATTATCTTCCTTCCTGCTTTCTAGGTCCTCTTACTGTTCACTACAGAGTTCTCCACTTCTTATTTTTGCCTGCAGACACAATGCTTTATTGAATTCTTAGCTCTGACTTCTCAGTTTTTCTCCCACTTGTCAAATATATGCTTTGAGATTTCAGCTACTGACACCACTTTACTAGGCAAATTCTAACACTTCTTGAAGACTTCTGTATCTGTGGGGGTTTTTTAGCTATTTAACCTTTACTGAGGAATAGCTTAGAAAAAGTAACTGCATTCTTAATGACAAACTTTTCTAGTTGATGATGCATACCTTTTTGATATGACACTGAAGTTCAACATATTTTCTAGAAAAAAGAATCTCAACATACTAGGAATTAGTTAAACCAATCCTCCAATGACTAAATGAATCATGAGGAGGTGACTTCAGCATGAGACAAGTACTGTAAGGCAATCGCAGGAAATTCTGGATAGAGTTTGTATCTTCTGAGTTTATTTACCTGCAGTGTTGATATTTATATCTGAACCTGTTGTCTTTATTTCCATTTCTGGGCTTTGATAGAGTCATGGCAGTAAAAGGGGATTCTTCAGAGGGCAAGCCACTGTATTACAGACCAGCCTCTAGCCCTTTTATGCAGCAGCAGAGTTCAAGTACAGCTACACTTTTTCTACAAAACTATTTATCAGAGTCTTAGAGATGAACTTACAGACACACTGGCTTTACCTTGACATTAGAGAGCCAAACTAAGTCATAGCAAAATACAATAAGAACAACACAACACCAACAGATTAAGCCACAGATTTCCTAGAAGCATGAACAGCTGAATGAGCCTGATCACAAATAGCCAGATTTGTGATATATTTGCAGATATGTCACAGATATATTTGCTTTATATATTGTAGTGTAGTTTTATTTTAGTAGCTATTGTAGTTTAATCCCAGTCAGCAGGCAAGCCTCCTCCAGCAGCAGGATCAGGGAGAGAATTGTGAGACTAAAAGCTAGAAAATTCAAGGGTTGAGATAAAGACAGTTTAATAGGGAAAGCAAAAGCCATGCACGCAAGCAAAACAAAACAAGGAATTAATTCACTGCTTCCCATGGGCAGGCAGGTGTTCAGCCATCTCCAGGAGAATAGGGCCCTGTCACATGTAACAGTTACTTGGGAAGAATAAAGGCATCACTCCAAATGTCTTCTTCCTCCTTCTTCCCTCCATTCTATATCCTGAGCATGATGTCATATGGTGTGGAATATCCCTTTGGTCAGTTTGGGTCACCTGTCCCAGCTGTGTCTCCTCCCAGCCTCCCGTGCACCACCAGCTTCCTTGCCAGTGTGGCAGTACAAGAAGCAGAAAAGGCCTTAACTCTGTGTAAACACTGCTCAGCAATAACAAAAACATCTCTGTATTATCAACCCTTGTGTTCAGCACAAATTGAAAACCTAACTCCACACTAACCACTGGAAGAAAACTAACTTTACCCCAGTCAAAACCAACACGGTAGTACAGCCCCACTACTGGGTGAAGCTTTCATATTTATTCATTGCTGCACATGCAATGTTCTTGACTGTACACAGCCCCAGGTCTCCACAGAGAGTTGAGTGAGGCTTCTGAGTTCATTGCATTTAATTTCTTATTCAGTATTGTTAGAACTTGTGTCCACTCATTGTGCATTACATATATGGCATTTATTGTTTATTCACCCATTAAGAAGTGTAGTTAAGGTTTTTAATCAAGTGTACTTGTTTTCATTTTTTCTTTTTAAGGTTGTGAAAAATGTTTTTCTCCTTATAGGAGGACTATTCCTTGAAAGTCTTTTAAAAGTGTACATGAAGGTCAACAGAAGATACTGACCCCATTTTGATGTGACATGGTCCAGAAAGGAGCTCCTCTTCCTCCACTGTGGCATAGAGGGAGGCACAGGGGTTTCCTGCCCTTGAAATAATAAAGGATATTATTACCCTTGCCAGTTTTTGTGGATATCCCCAGGCAGATGGAATGTCTTAATATATTTGCTCATGGTTTAGCTAAGACAAGCAGCTAGGCAGTAGGTTCTTCTGTTTGTTGTATGTGTCAGGCATGGGAGCCTGGGTAGGGGGGACAGTCCCGAGGGAGGCATCACTCCTTTCTGGCAGTGGTGATGCTTCCCCATCGCTTCCCCATCACTTCCCTGTGTCATGGTAGGTGGCCTCTGTAAGTGGAAGTTTGATAGGAGTCAGCTGTGGTACAGAAGAGCTGATATTGGTACCTGCTGGTACCTGTTGTTGAACTGAGATGCTGGCTGTACTTTGCTAGTTCTCCATAGCATGGGGCGGTAGCTCTTCAGGGGCTGGGGCTCCACAGACATTCCCATTCACATGGTGGGACATGTTACCTCTACTGCTCATGCTCCTCACATGTCTCTCAGTGCTGTCCCAAAACAAGACGCAGCTCAAAGGAGAGGTTTTTAAAAATCTATTTTATTATTTAAATACCACACTAAAATTTATTTAGTGTGGTATTTTAAGACTATTTAAATACCATACTCTCTTGATCTAGTCAGTATTATTAACTAGAATTTATTAATGATTTCACAACACATGGCAAGGAAACGTGTTTTGGTGGCATATTTTCTTTTCCACATAACAGAATAACAAGTCCCTGCAAGGAGCATATCAATTGCTTTATCTTGGCTAATCAGCACAAGTCTTCTGTCTGTCCTGTTAGCACTGCATAAAGGAAGCAAGAAAATTTATATACACTGATTCTTCTTTCATACCTCAGGCCTGAAAAGGTTACAGATTATTCACTAAGACCAAAGCTTTAGGCGATATCCAGAATTGAAATAGCTGATTTCATTGCTTGCTTCAAAGTGCACCCATCAAGCTCCAAGTTCGTCACTGCTTAGTTTCATAGACATGACACATATGCTTCAAACCTTCAATAATAATCATGTTTACTGCAAACAAGTCAAACATTCACCAGCAGCCTGTAAATAAGAGCGGTAGCAGCAGATGTCCAAACAAAACCAGTACTGTGCTATGCGAGTTTCAGCTTGGCACCCATCTTAGACAAGCTCTTCACAGGGAAAGGTTATTACATCTACAAAAATGATGTTAAAACAGTGAAGTAAATCTGTCCAGCTGAGCTTCTGCCACTTAGATGCTGCTGTTCTAACTTTGTACTAGTTCTTCCAAAGAATATCATCCTTAAAGGTAGGGTTTTGGTAAATTAGCTCATCTTGCATAATTTTTAATATGACATTTCTGATATTCCAGTTCATTTTGTTGCTCATCTGTTTCTCCATGATACTATCTGTTACAGAGTCCCACAGCATGTCTTAGTGAAGCGGACTCCAGCTGGAGGCTTCCACTTCAAGTTTCCAAAGAACAGTGAACAAAGAGAATTTAGAAAAAGCTTCAGGACAAGAGACATAGTGAAATAAAATGCAATCTATTTAGAAAAAGTGTTTAACATGCAAGTAAAATACATGTCTGGACCATCTTGTCAGAGTCTGCATCCACCTTTGTACTGGATGCATTTTAGTGACACTTAGGGCACATAATTGCATAGCTTTTCTAGTCATCAAATTTGTGTGTGATGTAGTCACAGGATATGATTTATGATCATCTCTTCTAGGCAAGTGAGGTGACCCAAGGCACTCTTCACTAAAACAGATTTCAAGTAAGGAGGAGGAGAGGACTGCCAGGAGAAAATGCAGAGGGGTCTAGGAAAGAAAATCCCAAAGGCAAATGTTTGAGAGCCAAATTGAGAGAAGCTTCAACTGAGATTTCAGTAGTGTTTTACATTGGGTTATTAATAAAATCAAGATTGACACTCAGCTGTTATTAAAGTAGCACAAACAGGCTTGGCTGCAGGGCTTTCAGTATTGTTATACTGATTTAACTGGAGAATTAGACTTTATTTCAAGGTCTCTGTACCGTATTGAGGGCAGTATATTAACTCTATTTATTTGCAGTGTATTTCTTGGTGTAGTGCATACAAGGGGGAGTTGTTTTGGCTTTTAGTTCAGATGGCTTTAGTTCAGATTTGTTTTGTTTATCAGCTGTTTCACCAAATATTGTTCACTTCTGCTCTTAAAGACACCGGCAGATCTTGATATCCCTTCTGCTAGTGTTACTCTCATGGTATTCTTCTGAAGCCCTTGGCAAAGCTTTCTGTTCACAGCAGGATTTTTTTGTTGTTGTTTTTAAATAGGAGTTGTTGAAATGTGTGAGACATCAAGACACTGAGCCTGATTCCAGCTGTGTTTTTTAATGTGAGTTTAACTCTCCTGACTCTCCTCTCTGTTCTTGATTTTGAGAGATGTCATTGGAGTAAGGTAAAACGATGACACAAGTTTAAAATCAGATCCAGAATCTCAGTTCTTCTGTTGCATATCCTTGCAGGCTTTTCTGCAATCATGGTCTTATACACACTCAGAAAAAATTATCACCTATTTGATTGATTTTTACACAGCTACAAAATTTTCCTTAGAAAAATATTTTGAAATGCATTTTTTTCTTTTCAAACACAAGTAAATGTCTACTCTAGGTTATAACTGTTTGACAAGAGACACTCTGGATGAGAGTTAGTGAAAACAGTCAAATTATTGCTATAGCTCACTGGCAGAAAGGATGTCAGAAGAAGATGCAGAAAAGGAAGACAGCCTGCCTACGACTTTACTGTGACCATAACTCATGCCTGTTCAATGTATTATTTTTGATTCTGGAAACATCACTGCCCCTTGGTGCTGCATTGCTGGCAAAGGCACACCTTGTGGAAAATGCAGACCTTGGATTCAGCAGGAAATAAACCCCAGGTCCAACTCAGACCCGTCTGCAGCCCATAGAGAAAAGTGTTGACTTCCCCGCTGCATTTATCCTAATCATCTCTCCAGCATCAGAAAAAGGTCTTGCTGTGAATCCCTGTTTGCTGTGAAGAAATCAGCATTGATGAGGATTCACTGTTTCAGTGCAGAGCTCTATTTCCTTCTCTCCCCCACTGGTTTACTTCTAAAACATAAGAAAAAATATGATAGATACATGCTGTGCAGAATAGAGAAGGTAGCAATAAGCTCTCTCTTGCAGAGTACCTTGAGAAAGTTTCCCCTGCAATCATTTTCTATGCATGTACTGCATGTAGTCACTCACCTCCTTCCTCTGTCTCTGTTGTTTTTTTTTAATGATTGCAGCTGCGAGTTCCGTTGTCTCCGATTTTATTGTTTAAAGCTAGAACAGATGGTGTTATGTCTATTAAATACTAAACTGTGCCATACAGGAATCATTATCTCCACTGAATTGGCTCCTTGTAAGAGTGGTTTTGTCCTCTGAAATAGATAAAAGAACTCGGAAGAAATTCACTGCCCTGCTGGATGCCAGTGATGGGCTGAATGGATGACGCTCCACTCTTGGCCAAAAACACAGTGTGGGGGGACAATCAGCATTCTTTCCTGCAGGATCAGATTTACCACAGCTTTCTACATTCTCAGGTGCAATGCAGAGTTGCAGCACTAAGGGGGTAGTTGAGCCAGAGAACTGCCCTTGGGGCATAGGGTAAAAGCCCTGCCAGGTACTGAGCTGCTTTCTTACTTATTTTACATGGACCAGTTGATTGGAGTTGCAAGACAATTCTGCGGCAGGAACCGTATTTTCTTCTATTTACACAATTTCCCAGGAGTCCCTCTGCATAAGTTTGTAGAGCTCGAGGTATTTGGGCCAGGGATTATTTCCTCTTTTAAATTTGAAGTATACAGAGGCTGGGTCATTGTGCCCCAGTTTATTCTCTTGATCTCTGTCGCTGCAGTGCAAATAATTAGTAAAAGGACTGGTTGTAAAAAGCCATAGGAACTGCAGTCCTCTGAGTGATATATTACAAAACAGGATTCATTGGGTCTGGGTTTGACTCCCTGAAGTATAATAGTCTTGCTATTCACTGTTTCTGATGTAATGGATCAAAATATTCCTTACAATAAAAAGAAGACATTTCCAAAGTACAGGACTGTACTTTTATCTAATAAATGTTGCCAGAAGGAATCTCATTTAAACACCAAGATTCTAGATTCTACATCCTCTATTTCTTTTCTTTCCTTAATAAAATCCAGTTTGCTCTTGAGAACTTTAAAATATCCTTTCTGTGCTTATCAAGTGACACCATACAGTGCAATGAATACAGCTGAAGAGGTTCACATCAATGACACACTGTGTCATGTGAAACATGTTTTTCTGGAGTTTCACTCTGTGAAAGGGTCAAGATGACATGTCAGACAAGGGCCCTTCTTGTATCACATATCTTGTATGCCCTGTGTAAACTTGGGAAGATTCCTATTTGACCTGAAGCTGAAATATTTTGGTGCATGGCTGTTTCAGAAACTTGCCAGCACAATGGGGGCTGTGGCTGTTCCATCTTCCTTCTCTCCACTGCTGACCATTTTTCAGAAATGCTTTTTGAAGGATTTGTGGAATTTGTCTGAGTTTGAAAATCCTTATACTGGGCCAAGACTGCATGTGTCATAGCCACCACAAATGAAATAACATTTTGTCAGGTCACTGACTCGGCTGTCTCCCAAAGCAATCCTCCACTCTTGATGGTCCCATCAAGCACTTCTGTTAGCCATGATCTGCTAGACAATGGCATGTTCTTGTAAAACAATGGAAAGGGAATAAAAAAGCTGTTAAGGCCCAGCCTTACAAATCATGCATGTATGTATCTTCTAGAAATACATATTTCATACAAAAGAAAGTGGCACTACTTAGATTACAAAAGCATCATAGCAATCAATATGTGGTTTTTCTTTGCTCATTATTTTAATTTCCCTGGTACTTTGCACTTCAAAGGGACCAGGTCAACCTCCAGTCATGAACTTGGGTAACAAAGTAGATCTCAACATGGCATGCTAGACCTGAGAATATGTACTTGAAATCTAAGTATACCCAAGGGGATGTAACACTGGCAAGAACTTTGGGATTTTTATTTCTCAGCTTTATGTATGCCTTCACCAGTTCGGCATACCTATCCTAATTTCTGTCTCAGTCAAACAAATGCTGTTCTCAGTCTGAAAAATCTGTGACTTGACATACTTTGGGTTGACTCTATGTAAAATTCAGTTGTGCTGTTTAGATCTTAGATTTTGAAGCTGAGATATAAATATGGAGTGATTGGTTGTTGGCTTCACTTTCTTGTGAATTTGATGAAATTTAGCAAGCAATACCAACCCCCTTTCTTTCTCACTCCTTTATTGCAGAGTAAGTTATATTTCCCTCCAAAATGAAAGGTCTCATTTCATTTTCTCCTTTATATTTGTCTTTGCTGTCCCTCATATGGGTGGGAAGTCAGACTGGCTCCCACATAATCATCTCTGTTGGTTGCTCTAGAGAGGCTACATGTACAAGCCAAAAGCCAGAGGTAGCCACAATCTTCACCTTCAGCAACTTGTTAGCTTTGTCCCTCATGTTCTATTTCATCATTTTCATTTCATGGCTGGGCTTCGCGAACGAAGATTTAGGAAAGGCTCTATCCAAATTTGTTACAAGCACATTGGTGCTAATAAGGCCAATACGAGATAGACATGTCCGATTGCAAAAGGCACAGCAGAAGGACTCCTTAGGTGGTATATTCTACAAGACACGGTTCTTTCTGCGCTGTCTTTTCTCCTCGAGAGTGATCCTGTGTGCTTTCTCAAAAGCATCAGCAGCGTTATAGATGGTGTGTCTCCAGGCCTCCTGATTTGAGGCCAGAGTAGACCAGTTATATTGATCAATATGGCCAAGGCTGAGATGTTGTTTCAGGGAGTCCTTGTGTCTCCTCTTCAGGGCTCCTCTCTTGGCGGCAGCCAGTGGTAAGTTCACCATAAAGCAGGATCTTAGGGAGGTGGTGGTCCTTCATCCTTGAGATGTGCCCTGCCCAACACAGCTGTGTTCTCAGCAACATGGCCTCAATACTTGTGACTGCTGCTTGTTCTAGACATGCAGCTTAATAAATTATGTTTTCTGTTGTTTACAGTTCTAAGCTCATCAACAGAGTGTGTTTGGTGGTAGTTTTTTTCAGGGTGCGTACAGAAGACAAAATCTCATATAAATTTATTGATACAACTCTTTGGGGATAGAAAAATGTAAGAAATGAGAAGCAAATTCTCTTTGTGACCCATCCACCCTTCTAGGTCTAACAGCACTTATTTCACTACTTTATTGGTAGTGTTTAACAAAGGTTTCTCAAATCACAAATATAAAACAAACTCTTTTTGTTCTAAACACTTCTACTAAGCAGGCAAACTTTAAACACAATTAGAGCCTGCCACTACAGATCTTCTTATCAATGCTTTTGAGAGTCACTGACAAATGTGTGAGGAATAAATTGCATTATCTATTGATGAATGGCATTTCCGCAGATTGTTCAAGTTAAACAGACCATTGCATTCATTTTCTTTGCAACCAGAAGTCCTTCTCTGCAGTGAAATGAACTTCTTCCCCATTCTAAGCTTTTCTTATTAGATTTTGGTTCCTCATTGAGGGCTAAAAACTCAGTGAGTCATTTGCTCAGCAGAGAAATTCCTGAGCTAATCACCATTCTTTGAGGTATATCTGTGTTCCTGGCCTTGCCAAAGAAATTAGATGTTACTGAAGGCTTCTCAAAAACAAGTACATGCAGCCACAGCAGGAGCAGTGGTGCATTCAAACAAGATGTTCACAGATGACCCATGTAGACCAGTACTGGGGTATCTGGAGGCTGCCTGGCCCAGTTTTGAAGCTGACAATCCCTCTTTATCCCTTTTGTTTCCTCTGGTTATGGTCAGGTTGCCTGGAGCTGTGCTCAAATACAAGTGATTAAATTGACTGTTTTGGTCACACTTAGAATCTGTCTGTAAGGGACAAGGGTTTTGGCCCTGTCAATACATATTTTCACATCACTCTCTTCACGTTTTGACAGTATCCCATCACCATGCCAGTCTTCTCCCTTGCTGGTTTAAGTGGGAGAATGATTAGCTCAAGGCATGGGCTCTCAAAGTCATGTTTAAAGCATCTCATTGGCATAACATAATATAAAACATCCCCAGAACATAAAAGTGACAGAATCCTGGATCATCAGAGGGAGGCAGAACACAATAGAAACCTTAGTTGGATAGGACGTAGGTCAGATTCAGCCCTGTGAGCCTTCTTTGCTTCTGACGTGGCCCATAGCTTCTAAAGATGCTTTTATTGTTTTCATTTAAGGAGTTTAAATATAGCATTAACCTAAAGGCTTTCCTTAGTTTTGCGGTAAGCATCTTTTCCCCAAACCTCTTGGCCCAAATAACCAATTCACTTA
Source organism: Manacus candei (assembly GCF_025592945.1). Classification (NCBI taxonomy): domain Eukaryota; kingdom Metazoa; phylum Chordata; class Aves; order Passeriformes; family Pipridae; genus Manacus; species Manacus candei. Next base: position 2,214,169 of record NW_026138074.1, on the reverse strand, counting down.
CTCATGGGAGAGAAGCCACAAGATTGAAGGAATATGGGTTTGGTTTGGTTTATTTTATTTTTTCTTATATAAGGCAGCATGTAGCAGCTCATGGAAAACTAGGGTTTTTCCCAAACACAGGAGAGAGTGCAAATATCCATATTTCTGAAGGACTTTTTCCGTAGGAGTTCTGTATCTTTGCTGGCAGAGAGCACATACCTTTTTCACAAACTGCCATTTCTGCAGAGTTAGCTCAGATGGGAGTAGTTGCTTCTGTGCTTGGCAATTAAGTAAGTGCCCCTCAGTTATTTTCCTCAACATTTGGAAGTTAAATTTTTTAATGGAAAATCTAGGGATTTCAAAAACCTAAATAGATCAATGATCTTGTAAATGGAACCCAGGAAACATTAATTAAGAATACACTGTTTCCCGCAGTTTTAGCTCTCCTCTGACAAGTAGAGATATGAAATGCCTCAAACAATTATACTTCACTTAATTTAGCCATTTGCAAAGGTCTTGGGTTTGTGGTTTTGGCTTTTTTTTTGTTTGTTTGTTTGGTCTTTTTTTGTTTTGTTTTTGGTTTTTTTGTTTGTTTGGTTGGTTTGGTTTGTTCTGTTTTGTTTCTTTTTTATTTTTTTTATTTACTTCAGCAAAGTACACTTCAGAACAATTTTGTTTCCTGGAGAAGCTTTTGCAAGAGAATTCTGTAAATTAGCAGATGGTATTTTTGAGCACTTCAGTGTCTGGGTCTGAGTGAAAGTAGTGAGTTCACAAACATGGTGATGTAACCTCCACTAATATAGGTAATCATATGTACTGATCATGCATGAAGACTCACTTCTACCATCTTGCCAAAAACTTTATAGGGCCAGGACTTAAGGCTGGGGTTGATGGGTTGTACTCTTTAACAGTCTTGGATCTGGATGTCTCTTTTACTGCATGCAGATGGTGAAAATATATGTGAAACTTCTAAACTGGTAAGAATGTTTCTGTGGATGTTCTTGGTTGGTTATATGAGTCTATTACCTGTTGTAATAGTACCTGTTGTACAGGCTAGTTTAACACAAATAGGCCTTAAAATCCAGCTGAAGGTGCTTGATCTTAAGGGCCTGAGTTCAACCACTGAAGTCTGGTCAACACTGTCATTAACCTGTGGAAATATACAGTGATGTATGAGAGATTCTGGAGTATCTCTTTGAGAAACACTGTTGTGGCTAGGAGTGTCTGAGAAAACTTTGGGATTTGTAGGCTTCATCAGGAATGCACCCTCGTTACCAGGTGGCAGTGATCAAATTTCCATATGGATGGTCACCAAGAGCTCTACTGTAAGGAAGGTGGCTTCCGCAGGAAAAGGTCCTTAAGATGCCTAAAAATGTTTGTACCTTTACTTTTATCTCCTTGAAATAAGGAGGAAAAGCCTCTTCTGCTATGGTTATGCAAAGTCCAACCTCTAACTTAAAAGAAGTCCTTTATGTGGTAAGCAATATTGATTCTTTTGGGGATAGCACTGAGGTCTCCACATGGAAGGGAAACTGCTGACTCTTAAAAAAAAAAAAAGGATTGAAGTTTAATAGATACTAACGAAAATAAATAATAGCCTGAATAAAATTCAGGTCTTCTCTCAGTGAGCCAAGTTTCACACTCATGGCTTCTGCCAATTCCCTGGTTAGTCAAGGTCTCCAGGAAAGACTGAACGATTTGCCTTCAATTTCTAAGGCAAAGGTCTTTCTGTCCTCCCACTGCCTCCTCTTTGCCCTCCTCCCCAAAAAGCAAAGGTAAAATATATTCACAGGCCAACATAAAGCATAAGGAAGCAAACCAGGCATAAATATATATTTTCCCTTTTCAGTGACCTTTACTCTCTTTGCTTGCATTGTGGGAAGCCATTCATAAAAATAAGGAAAAAATATCAGATTTGTCACAATACTTTTTAGATGCCAGATGGCTTGCTCTTTAGGCCTATTTATCAAATACATGGCATTTTAATGTATAAATTCACACATCTTCGTGCAAAGGGAAGAGATGGTTATTTTAACGATGAGGTATTTTTTTTTTTACTTTGCCCACGTCTTGCATTGCATCACCGGTATTTAAGATGTTTGAAGGGAGGAAGACAGGTATCTCGCAGGCAGCTGAACATTTATTTCTTATCTGAAAATGGCAAACCCTGGCCAGGTCAAAGATCACTTGAATTGGTCTTTTAAATCAAAGATCCTTGCATACACAGTCAGGGTCTCAGTCCCAGTTATGTGAGTGAGATGGGAAAGATTCACAACATTCTGGCTGTATCAAAGCAGAGAAGGGGAACAGCAGCTAGAGCAGCCATGGGATCTGGCTGCAGAATAGCCCATGCAATAAAAATTCAGAGAGGTTTTGCTTTTGATCTGTATTTTTTACATTTTGAAAAAAGAAGCTTTATAAACCTGATCAAAAGTTTGTTGATACCAACAGAAGTCTGTGAAATACTGATAGCTGTATAGTGACATGCAGTTGTGACATCAGCTTTTCCTCATTAGTATACTCAATCCCATTCCTCTGATCTCTGGGAAGAGAGTTTTTGTTCCCCTAACCCTCCACAGCCCTCATTTGGCTTGGCAGTTCCCACAGTGACACTGCTGTAACTGACAGGGTGCCCGATTAGTTTTCAAGCTTTGCCTCTGAAAAATGCCAAACAAGCACCAAATATTGCTGATGTGGATACCCAAAAGTGCAAACAGCCCAGCAAAGAGAGCAGGAAAGTGGTTTGTAAGAAGAGGAATGCAGAGGAAGCAGAAACCCAGGGAGCCTGACGTACAGGGGAGACTGAGCTGAATGTAACCTCAAAGCTGTGTGCAGGAAGTTGTCCCCACCACAACTGGCTGCCCCCACCATCCCTGTCTCCCTCTACCACTGGGGGAGATGCTGGGTGGCCCATAGCAACATCTCTGAACACTTACCTCTGCTGTGGTTACATATCCTATTTTTGCCCTCAATGGCATTTGGGAGAAGCCAGTCTGAGTTTTGTGGGGCTTGGATTAGGGATCTTTCTCCTTCTTTGATTTATACACTTTTCCTTCAGGTTCTCCAATTTCCCAGACACTGTGAATGGCCCCATTTGATTTAGCTGCTTTCTCCATTTGTCTCTTCCAATTTCCTTCAAGGTGCTGTCAGATGAAAAATAATTCTAGGCAAGAAGTACACCTGTCTGATATGTTGAAGGAGCAGTCTTAATTGCATGTGGCACTGCAGCACAGTGTAAGGTAATTGCTACAGGCAGATCTTCTGTATTGTAGATACATTCATAATCCTAAATCTGCAAGTGCCTGTAATGATAAAGGAAACAAACTTCAATGAGAACTGATATTTTTCCTCTTTTGGTCAGGAAGGTTGTTGACTGCCATGTCAATCATCCATGAAACTTCTGTTTCTTAGCAATCTGTCGCAATATCTCAAAGAGATTTGGGATCTCTATGGCTGCTATCTGTGCAGTTAGTTTAAAATGTGCAATTACTTCCACACCTCTTCAGAACAGACTGTACTGAACTGCCAGTGAAAATCACACTCTAGATTCTAATAGATTTACAAAGGTATATATATGTACATATAGGACCAGATCATCAATTTAAAATCATATCATCAGCCACTTGCATTCAGTCATGTTTCCCATAAACCGAGCCTCAGACATCAGACCTGCTGCATGGTTTTGGCTGAACTAAACCAATATGAGTTTTGATTCAACTGAACTCTGTTTGCACCCAGCTCACAGACATGTCCAAAAGGTCTCAAGTTACCAGACGGCCTTACACGAGGAGTTAGAGCTGTGCTGCTGGCATCAGCTCAGGGCCTATCTTCCCCTCACTGGAAAGTGGAAGCCAGGTATTGTCATGAGTTACAACCCTGATAAAGGCTGGAAACATTCACAAGTGCACTACAGCAGCTTGGCTGACAAGCAGTGATTTTATAGGAGGGGCTAATGTGTATGAGCTTGGCAGAAGAATTAAAGGTAGTAATTACACCAGCACTTACACTAGTGAAGGAGAAGACTGAAGATATTGGGCTGTTGGTAGTATCCTCTTCTCTCATGGCAGTTTCAGCTAGTGTGGAGTACTTGGCCACCACCTCTCTGTAACGGATTACCTGTGGTCGTGCTGTCATTTACCACTGCTCAGCTCAAACGAGACACAGGAACATGTCAGATTAGACCCAAGAGAAATCCTGGGAGAAAGGAAAAATGTTCTGAGCCTAAAGGCACAGTGAAAGCAGTCTTGAGATTAAGTTTTTAGGTGTTGTCCTTCAAACATCTCTCCTTCAATTAAAAAATGTGTTGGAATTAAGACCAGGGCTGTCTCTGGTCAGCACTCAGGTAACAGGTGTTTCCTGGAGGCAAAACGTTACATGATTCCAGTATGGGCCTGGAATTGGTCTGCATGTGTGTTTGTATTTATTACTAAGTGCATACAGGCTGTGTAGGTTCAAATACCTTAATATGCGCTCAAAATCCTCAAAGTGCCTTAAAATACCTTGATTTGGGGAGGCTGAGCTTGAGGTTAGGCAAACCCACAGCCTTGATACTCCATATAATCCTGCCTAGGCTGAGAAGAGCAGCTAAACTCAGCTCTTCAGCCACAGCGTCTCCTAATCAAGCTTAAGTCATGTGAAAGTTGATTTAGAAGCAAGTTTATATAAATAAGTTAGAGTGGATAGAAGCCAGCTGCTTTTGACCCCTACTACTTGTTGAAGGCTCAGTGTACTCTGCCATGTGTACATTGCTGGTGATCTCCAAAATTGTGATATAAAAAGCAGAGTAGTGCAGATAACAAGAGATCCAGAAGAAAAATGCTTTCATGACCAGAAAATAAATTTAAAGCTGTTTAGTTTTTATTTCCCTTTGCTGGATCCTTGGCCCTATTTTAGTTGAAGAGCGTGTGTTCAGCTCATAGGATGTAAGTGTGGTAGCCTCTCAAACTCAATTTCCAAATGTTTCTGGCTTGGGAAACATTTTTTTCCTAAGCATCTTGCAAATAGACCGGACCATGTGCCCCTGCTTGGGTGGTACCCTCTGTAAGGAGAACAGGAAATGCTCAGAAATGAGAAACAAGTTCAATGAAGACATTTTAAGCATCACAGCTACTATGGGTTACAGCTTTCAGCATAATTATACTGGATTTTTAAAAGTTTAAATTCTCAGGTTAAAATTTCAATTGAGCTCTTCAACACTTTTGCTGCTCTCAGTAGTTTATTTGCCTTTTGAGAACAGGAGAAAATAGAAAAGTTTCCTTTCTATGACATTCTGCCTACCCAAATATCAATAACAGGATTTAATAGCTTCGTGTCTTTAACCCTGATGCATTGTTGCAGTTAAACTATTATCATGTTTCATACCTGAACCAGTTCTGCATCAGTGATGGATGGAGCATTGCATTTTTATGTACTGTGTCTCAGCCATAGATTGTAAATTCTGTGCAATCCTTTTGGGGCAAAAAGTACTAGGTAACAATAGGTATGAATCATTTTATGTGATATCTAGCTGCAGTTATTATATCTAGTTTAGATATTCATCTCAAATCAGTGCACAGATGTTTAGAAGACAGGCTTAAATAAAGGAAAATAAAAAAGAAGTCTGCCTGTTTGCATCACTTAATGTTTTATATAAGGTAAGTAGAGGTTTGGGTTGTTTTTTTTTTTTTTTTTTAATTCTGTATTAAATCCTATATTCTACCATGGCTAGTATATTTGGTTTTCATGTTGCTCATTGTAATTCTATTTCTAAGTAAAACTGAAAAATAATTAGCCCCTTTCTCCCTCCCAATGGATTGAAAAAGATATTTAGATTTTTATCCAGAAGCTATGTAAAGAGTGGTATTTAAAAGAACGAGTTACCAAAAGTAGGATGTTCCAAGGAGTATTTTGATATGCTTACAACTGATGTATTTCCTGAGTGAAGTATCAGTTCACTGCTAGTCTTCCTTGGCAGACAAAAAGCTGTCAAATCCAAAACAAATGGTCACTTCAGCATTCATGTTCAGAGCTGTCGGTGTCTCGACTTGTGTACGTGCATATTGTGGTGACCACATTCAGTAAGAGTAAAGTCCTATTCTGAGCATTTTTGCACTTTGTCAAACCACTATTAATTTCTGTTTTAACGTTGTTAAGAACAAGAGAAGGAAGAACATTATCAGCTGAGGAAGAACCATGCAGCCAGTATTAAAGCATGATTGAGTCAGTGACAGAGGGAAAGGAGCTTCCCTGCAGCTCCCATCACGTGGCCCAAAGACATGCATAGAGGTGAAATGCAAGCACTGGAAGAAAACTGAGGGAAACCCATAAATGAGCATCTCCCAGAGAGCTGGTACTTGCTGCTGTTGTTACTGGGGGAGCAAGGGCTTATGTTCTTTAAAGATGCATTTCAAACATTTTTTTTTCTTCTCCAAGCCTCCATATGAAGCCCAAGAGTGGTCAGTCATGGTGTTGTGTATCTCTAAAACATCCTTGTGATGCCAGGAGAGGATTTCCACCTTTAAGAACACAAATTGCAATCTAGAGAGATGAGAGTGGCAGAGGTTTGGGAGAAGGAGGGTTCCCATCTACAGAAGGAGTCTGTGCAGAGCATAAATGAACTCTACAAAACCTCAGGGGAAGCTGAGAAAGCGGACAAGGATTGAACTCAGTTTCAGAGAAGGGTGGCAATTACAAAATTGTGTCCATCTTCATGTGTGCTCCTTACACTGAATGCACCCTTTTCCTCTAGCTCAAATCCTTGGTCTATCTTACTCCAGCCTTATTAGAACTAAATAAATAACAATATAAGTAGCATTTTTAAAAAATTTTTGAGTTGAATGAAACACTTACTTTGATGCTCCAACAACAGTTTTCACTTCCAGTTTGTCATCATCAGGCAAACCAGGATGGTGGAAATAGAGACCAAATTCCAGCACAGATTTGAATCCTGAGTGTCCTTCTTTGATAGCAAACCTCTCTTGCCCTGTTCGTCTTCTATAGAACTTCAAATAGGGCTAGCAGGAGAGAAGACCAGCTCGCTTGGGAATGAGGTATAGCATGGTGTTTAGAGCACATCCCCAGAACATGGGCAGATCTGCTCTGTCCTATCTTACCCTTTCACAGATGACAGGCAACTGAGTCTGCTCTTCTCATCCCTTCAGTCTTAAGCAGAGTAGTGACTCTCCTCCATTTTTTGGCTGTAGTTCCCCTAAAGATTCTTACTTCAAACCTGCTGCTGAATTTGATAGAAACAGTAGATAGTTTTTAATTCTTGATTTTTTTTCTTAGACAAATACATTACTTGCAGAATTTTATTTTACTTTTTTTTGTGAAATCTTGGGGTTTTTTTAGTCTTGCAGTTCAGGTGTAACTAGAGAAACAGGTATCTCACATCACATGTGGAAAGCAGGAGGGAGAAGAAGTTCCATATCCCATAATTGTGTCAGCTGAAGAGAGGAGGATAGTCAGGTGCACTTTGGGGGCTTGACTCTGCCTGTCCCCTGGCTTGGGATCGCACATACCACAGCCGGTTTTACACACACTACCAATCCTGACCCAGAGCTTCCTTCTCCTGGATAGGAGCTGGCAAAAGCAGGAAGAAATGTCCTCCTTACATGCCCCAGCAGCAAGTGCCAGAGTCAGTGGGTAAGTGGTGGAAGGTTCACTGCAGGGTGAGCTTCCTGCAGCCTGGTTGCAGAGACATGGGGTGTGTCTTCAGCTCATCCAGGGGCATACGGGGAGATTACCAAATAAAATTACTGTTTCTTGCCTGAAGTGCTGCGACAGCAGGAGCATCTTACTGCTGAAACACAGCAGGCTTTCACGTCCAAATGTGACTGACAAATCTGGTCTCAATAATTGTTTAAGGCAAATAAATTAAGTTAACACTTCTAACTTGCACTATGTCTCAGCATTCTGTAAATTGGATTTTGATGGGATTTTCATTAGAGCTCCAAAGGGACAAAGCTGCATTTATTTAATAGTTCAAAGGAAGACAGGGAACTTTCTGAAATGCATTTAGATTGTCATCATTTAACTTATTTATATGAAACAGGTTTGCCTGTTATTAGGAAACTGGGAATAATTTTATTTATACATGTTTCTAGCTTCTATTTTGCCATAAGAGGCATGAAACCATTTTATCACTTATAGTCAGCCCACTGCAGTGACATTTGAAGATCATAAAATCCACTTGTTTCACTCTTATCTAACACAGTTTAAGAAATGTTGCTATTCACTTTCTTCTGCCTGAAAACACTTATTTTGCTATTATTATTATTTTTATTACTTTTTTAAAGACAAGAAATTAGAATCAAAAATATCTGCCTACTTTCTCTTTAGATCTAAATGTAATGAAGGGATGAAATTACGCAGGACTGTCTCACAGGGGCAGTGCTTTCTGACACAGGGCTGTGTTTTATGCTTATTTTCCCCAGTCCCCAGATTTTATGTGTCTGGTAAGTCAGCCATCTAGCAATGAGACAGAGATGCTGCTTGGGATATCTAAAATCTGAATGAATACTGAGAGAGTGGCTGGCTAGGTAAGTGCTGTCTGATTAGCATGCAGGAGGCCTGCCAAGATATTAAGAGGAAAAGCAACGAGAGGGTAAGGTTGGAGAGGATGGGGCAGTAGTAGAGCTGGGCAACTTCTTACTCTCAGATTTGAACGTTGATCCCATACAAGTTGAAGATGAAGGCATGGGGCAGACCCGCAGAGGGGGTAGCCCATGGCATGTACCCAGCTGCTGCGTTTAGATCTGCCAGGAGGAGATCTGCTACAGGACCTACAGCCCAGGGGAGCAGCCTGTGGCAGCCCATGACCCCTCTTGTCATCCAGGTGTCCCTTCCCACCTGATGCCTCTCAGACCCTCTGTTTGGGTAGGGGTGCTGGGAGGAGATCGTGTAAGGCTTTGTATGGGGGCTACAGCCTCAGTGCCCGCAGCAGAGAACTGACAGGGTTCTGCGGCACCTGGTGTCGTAGCTACAAGTTATTTGGTGAAAAAAGCAACAGTAGCTGACAATGAAAAAAAGCATCACTAGCTGTGCCAGCATGGCGAGCCAGCTCCTCTTGGGCACAGCAAAACTCTCAGGATACTGGGTTGTTTATGGAGCTTGGCATCGTAGCTGTCTCCTCTTTTCACTAGGTTTAATTTGATTGAGTTGGGGAGGAAGAAGAGTTTTTGGAGGAGAGAGACCAGCTTCCAGGTTCAGGGGCTGGGAGCTTCACCTCCAGGTGTTTGGATTCAGGCTGTGTCACAGGCTGGGAAAATCGACTTCAAGGGGCTGAAATAAAGAAGGAGCAAAGATGAGATGTTTTCTACATGAAAAACCACAGTGCTGTGCTCCAATATTGTATTGAATGCTGCTTGGACACCTACCTTGAGATGGCTCTGCTACTGAAAAGGGTGTGGGACATAAAAACCTACAAGCTGAGTCTGTACCAATCCAGAGATGCACACAAGAGCAGAGTTGCACAGTGCCATGTGCTGTCATCAAAACATCTTAAAAATCAGGGCAGTATTTGCTTTAAGAGTAGTTTTCCTCCTCAGATGTCTTTCTCCTGGTATTTAGAGGCCTGCTTTTTAAAACATGAGAGTTTATAGGTTAATAAGTTAATAAGTACAGGATAGTACATACTGAAGGGGGGGCTACAAGGAAGCTGGAGGGGGACTCTTCATCAGGAACTATAGTGATAGGACAAGGGGTAATGGACAAAGAGGGGAAATTTAGGTTAGATATGCAGAAGAAATTCTTTACCATGAGGGTGATGAGGCATTTGAATAGGCTGCTCAGAGAAACTGCCTATGATATTTGGTCATTTCAGATTTTAATTGCATTCCTCTGAGAAACGATTCATTTGTGGTCGTAGGTAAGTAGTTGTTATTATTACTCTTGTTAATGATAAATGGAAAGTTGTGCTTTCTTCCTATTAAAAATGGGAGGTTGTCTGTTAAAAGTAGTTTGTGCTGCAGTAGATGACAAGAGGCTGTCATGTGTTTTATTTTTGGGAAGTACAGACAGCATTGGCTGAATAATGAGTAGGGCTACAGTAAAATTCATCAACATTCATCATCTGCCTTTGCTGAAGGTGACATATTGAAAGGCTTATGAGCAGCTTACCTAATTACAGCTTTATCTGAAATGGCTGCGGTAGCAAAACATGCATAGGGACATACAGCTTAAAGGGAAAATCCCAGAAACTTGGGGTTGTGTGAGGGAATGGATCATTGATGGTTGATTTGAAACTGGGTTGTTTGGTAGCTGCAACGTTTTAAAACACACTCTGGATTTTCTAATCAAATACCTGCAGAGTTTGAGCTATCTACTGAGAGAGTCCCTAAGCACTGGCAAAACATTTCCATCACTGTAGTTTCCCTACATGCATAGAATGTGCAGTGATGGATTCAGTCCCCCTTAGATGCTGCATAAGGATAAATTGTTATTTACACACAAAGAGACTACAGAAATGGCAGAATTCTATTTTTGGTGTGGCCTTTAACTGAGTAACCCCAAACTGTATGAAAATGCATGTGGGAATGGTCCTTTAATCAGTACATGCAGGCACTCCTTAATTTTTAAGAATTACTTGCACCCAGATTCTAGTTTACAGGGGCTTTCCACTGAAGCTGAACTAAATCCTTTAGGACAGCATTACTATAAATGAACCACTTACATGCCAGTGTGCCCATTTAGCTAAGAAACAAGATTGGGAGCATTGTCTCTTTACAGGACAATCACCATTTTCCAGCTTTCAGAGTTCTTGCTTACATATAGATAACTTTATTGAGAGTCAGCCTGGGAAGAAGCATTTGTGATGATGCATACATGGGATCCCAAGCAGGTATTGTATGCTTTTTTCGTTAGTTCAGTGTTGATCGACTGATTTCTAAACCATCTCCTATTGTCAATTTGGACTTGGGGCCTTTTCCCCCATTTTGTTATTGTAAGCCCATTATTATCTTCTTTCCTTTTGAATATTTGTTTTCATTGATTCTCAGCTTCTTCCTGACATCTCAATAAATATTTGTAGTAGTTATCCTGTATTACCTGTCAGATACTCTTTTTCTAAGGTAAAGACTGCCCCTTTTCAGAAGTTTGCCTACAAGGATGAATGTCTGTGTCCTTCTCTCAGGAGATTTTGATTTTGGCTCTGATCTTTTGACACCTGTTTGCAGGTAATAAACTATCAGATTCTAGTGCAGAGCTGGCTGCAGATTATGCTATTGACTCATATGGGAGACAGTCATTGGAGCCTGGTCTCTGGTCTCACTGGGACCCTATGAGACAGAGCATGTTTGGTATTCAGAGTTGATTTTAGGGATAAGCAAGTGAAGAAAGCAATTTTGTACACAAATTGGCATGATCTCTACCTTGGCAGTCACAAGTTGAAGTCTGGGCTCTCCCAGTACCCAGCTGGAAGGCAAACACAGAGGACCATGTCAGACAGCTGTTGATCCTCTGTTGCTGAAACATGTGTCTAGCAACGTGTATCAGCATATTCTCATGAAAAAAAAAAATTTGAAGACCTTCTTCTCTCTGTAGTTAGTAAAGCTCTCTCTTTTAACAAATGCCTGGATGTTAGTTGCAGCACTCTTGTCAAAATCCGGTAAAGATTTTGTCTTGAAACCTTTGTTTCTCACTTAACTGTGCCTTTTTTCACCCTACCCTCATCTGAAGCAGATGAGAGCTGCTCTACTGTTGTGGATGTTGATAAACAAACTGTAGTTGTTGGGTTATAGGATCAGGAGAAGAGATTCAAGTGAGGTTCTTTCAGTAGAGGCAGAACAGCAACAACAGCTGGAACCCTGTGATGGCTCACTTTGAAAGCATTTCTCTTTTATTAATCTTTCTTTTTTTATTCCGCAGTTGAACTTGTGAATTGAAGAGCAGCGTGCTTGCTCTGACTTTGAAAATAGATTTTACTCTCTAAAATAAGCAAACACAATTTTTAAGAACAAGAACTTATTTTTATTACTATGAAATATCTACTCTAGTTACGGAAAAGTGATTGTCATGAGAAATGATGGATGTTCACTCAACTACAGGTTTTCATTTAAAATTTATGATAGAAGTCCATTTTTTGAGCTGATACATTTAAAAGTTTTAGACTTGTTTTTCTCTAACACATTATGTTTCCCCAGTGATGTGAAGATAGTTATGGAATAATACAGAGAGGTGATTTATTGCTATGTATAAAGTACCTCTGAATGGCTCACTGTCTGACTTAAGGGAGCTGGGAGGAAGACAAGACTCTTCAGGTTACTTAGTATTTCTGAATAACTTTCCTCAGTATCATTTTTACAGATTCTTTCGGACAATCATGCTCTGAATCATACCTTACCATTTTATTAATTTTGCTCCTGTTGTAACCTCAAGACCTTTTTCTCATGTCCCACAACCAGTCTTTCTTAGCCTGTCCTGCACTGGGATTTCAAAGAAAAGCAATTGTCCTCTGGAGAATGATTTGTTAGGTACCCTATATTTGCTTTTTTTTTTTCTTCTACTCCTTCCTTCTCTGTGTCTGAATTATTGTATTTCCCATTCTGTCCTGTCAAGTGATCACGATAGAAATCAAAATTAAAAATGGGCATGGTACAGCCTACTCACTGAGAGAAATACTGGCATTTTAGAAAATCTAGGCATTTTGACCTAATATTCTTCAGCACGCACGAGATGAAGAAAGAGAGACTTCAATTAGCTTTAAGGAATCATCTTTTCCCTAGGGTAAAGGTCTTTTAACCCAGGGTAGTCAACAGTGGGACAGGGTTGGGCTGGAAATTTGTGGAGACCCCTTCCCACTTATGTGAAAAATTATGGGAGAAATCATCCTGTGCAATTTACTGATATTGCAGTTATCCTGCATAGCTCGGTTGTAGCTTTGCTGCTTGTGAGTGGGGCAGCCCCCCACATTGTTGCAGAAATGTTTTTACCATATAACTATTTTCCATCTAACACTTTTAATTCATTTTTTAGTCTATTTGTTATGCCTTTTGATTGCCAAAAGTCATCCTCTTGGGCAAGACAGATTCATGTTCATAAAGGCAATTGCCTGCCCAATGGCAAAAGCCATATGTTCAGGCTTGCTGCCAGCTCTCCAGCTAGAGTCATGTGTGCTTATTTAGCCAGCTGTGGCCTGCTCTGCAGTGAGAAAGACCCCAATTTTCACTGTATTGGATTCACCTAGAACTACTTCCTCCCTCCTTTCTTTTTTTCCTCTGTTTAAAATCAGGGAATTTATTGATTGTCTACAGACACTTAAAATTGTTCTTATCTGCAGTAACACTTCTCTACTCCATGTTTCCTTCTTTAAAGCCTTTAAAGATATTTTCCAGCCCTTCCCTGCTGGAAGACAAGATATGGTTTCCTTGCCTTTACCATCAGGAACCTCTTTCTAAATGTAAATATTAGCACAGCTTTACAATGACAGCATGTGATCAGATACCTTTCCCTCAAGCTTGAGCTCAGAGTAGCTGGGAGATGATCATCATTTGGAGTTTCCTTACATCAGGTGAGGCTATTTTGCTGTCAGCTTGTTCTTTTTTTAACAAGGGCCCAGTTTATTCCCCACCTACTTTTCCTTCCAAAGGCTGCACTACTGGTTGCATGATGCTGCAAGGGTCTCAGACCTCAAACTTTCTGCTGTTGGGAGGAGGTGAGTAAAGGAAGTGTGGAGGTCTTTGCAGGGAGAGGAACATGAGAATGCACAGTCTGGGTAGCACTGTCAGCATGAATGCACCAAAACACTTGTATTTCACCAGCTCCTCACTATGACCCCTTCCCCACTGCTAGTAAAAGACAGCAGATTTAGTGCCCAAGCAAAAATTGCTGCTTCTCTGGCAGTGAAAGGGTCATACACCAGGCATATATCCCATAGGCTTGTTCTTCCAGGGTTTCTTTCTTTATTCTTTGGAAGTACAGATGTGGTTTTGTGGCACTGCCTCTTCACAGAGCAGGGGACTCTGGCAGTCCCTGGCAGACCCAGTCACACTGATGCCATGCAGCTGGAGTCAGCACACCATGCACACCTCCAAGGCACAAGAGTGCAGGCATGTTTCTGTCAACAACTTTCCTTCAGAAGTGTTTCAAAATGAGCAACTTCTTTTTTTTTTTTTTACCTGTGGATTTTTTATCAAAAGAGGAGCTCCTGTGTGCCCCCTTCTTTCCCTTTTTATCATTAAATGTGAAATAAAAGGATTACAAGTAAGTTTGGGTTCCCCCCTGCTCACTTTTCTCTTTCATGATTTTCATTTTGGCTTTCTGAAGCTTTTTTAACTTTGGAGCTAGTAAAGGAATTGTAGGATAGTCTAACTCTGTGCTTGACTGAGTCCTGACCTGAGAGGAAGGGTTGAAAATCAGCAGAAAGAATGAAAGACAGGGAGGAAAAAAAAAATTGATAAAATAAAAATCTCTCTGGATATCATTGCTGTATTTTCTCACATAGGGAACTCAGTGAATCTTTAGCTGGTACCTATATCTGCAGGGGAAACCTCATCTGCATTTCCTTAGCAAAGATGCAGATGTAATAAATATTAACTGAATATTGACTTCTTTGGAGTTCTTGAGATTTAGTATGATAACAGGATGCGTGATAATGCTCAAATGAATTCCCTAAAGCCTTCAGCACGTATCAAGGACTGCACCAGTTATGTGTGAATTTTATTTTCCTTATTTACTTGGCCAGCTCAGGCTCCTGGAAACAGGCAGGTAGTCTCCTACTTTCTTTCAAATAGGGGAAAGCGTCCCCTCATTTTCGCAGGAAGAAGTCTCTCCTCCCAGAGACCTGTCCTGCATCCCCACCACAGATGTTGGCTGCAGATGGGGTGTGCTGTCCTGGTGGGGCCAGATTTGGACCTTTTACATCCTATTTCCTTTTTCATCCCTCAGCATTTTGAAATGGTATCCCCCTGCTTCCTCTTGGCTGAGAGCATTATCTGTTGTCACTTGTTTGCCAAATTTTCAATCAAGTTCTTTTCTGCTTTCTCCTATGCTGTTCGTTGTAGTAGAAAAGAAAAAAGAAAAACCCTGACAATGGCCATAAATCCAGATTTTCAAAAATTCTTCCAGCAGACCTCACTCTGAGCTTTGCACAAGTCTGGATAACCCTGAGCAGGCTGGGGAATGGGATGCTGATGTGCATTGTGTGAGGCAGCACTGCCTCCCCTTCCCTGCATTCATCACCCAGTCAGCCCCATAGATATCTCCCGTCGCAAGCACACACCATAATGAGCTCCTTAGGGCAGGGATGGGCTTTCTTCCTGGGGCAGGGAGGCTGTTGCCTGTCATGAGAGCCCTTAGGGAGCATAGGCATTAATTATAAATAACAGGCAGAGACCTTCACTTCCGTGAGAGGGTTTAGCAGCTCTGTATGTGACAAGGTACAGATTCCTCGGCACTGGTTTTCTCAGTGTTCCTGGTGTGTCAAGGATAATTCGCACTCGCGGGTGTTATTTTTACTGTGGCATTTCATTAGCTTTTTATCTCCCCTGAACCTTTCAATAAGCTTCCTGCTTTAAAATGCAGGCACAAATGCAGTTGCCACACGTTCGAGATTTAAAGGTGAGCTGCTGCCAGCTCCCCTAGAGCCAGCCGTGGGGAAGCTCAGCTGTGGGTAGTGCTGCAGATGCTGCTGCTCTGAAAGGTAAAGGGGAACAGACAGAGGGAAAGCACAAGTGAAGAAGGAGGATGGAAGGCAAAGCAGATGCATGACAAGAGAAAATGAAAATAGGTCTGTTCTAAAATAACTTATTTTCTTTTTAAAGGGAAAAGTTTCCATATATTTCTATGTTGGAGAATTTAACTACAAATTTTGTATAAAGTTGTCTGCATTTATAGCAATTCATTCAAAAAGAAACTTAATTTGGATGTGTTAACATGAACTGTAATTCCCTCTAAAGCACCAGTAAATATGAATATATTCATATTCCTACCTCCCATGAAACAGCCATGGGCAAGTCTGATAATTACTAACTTCTGCTTACAAAACAAAATGCATTTCATCTACAGCCAAATGCTCAGTTCTTCTGAATGCAAAATACAGTATTTTTCCATACCAGAATTTGATTTCTGCACAAAAGCAAGTGTGGTTAAACCTTATCCAACTGCTTATGTAAGTACAGCTCTCAATTTACCTTAGTGTTAGTAATAACAGAGTAATGTAATTTTCCCTCAATATACGTTAGTGTTTGTAATAACAGAGCAATGTAATTTGAGTACATTTTAACCCTGCTTTGAAGTAGTATGTTTGTTATAGCAAGTGTTTTCCTAAGTAAGGAGCCAAACAAATTGCTATTCAGCTAGAAGAAGAGGTTGTAAAATATTCTCTGACATATCACAAAAGCATTTTCAATTGATAGCAGTAAATAATAGAGGGATGTACACGATTGCAGGACTTGCCTCATTTTGAGAGGAGTCACAAAGGAAGAGTTATACTGAAGTTATCAGTAAATGTTTTATCCCGAGGTTAAAAGAGGACAGGAAAGAAAATCATGTAGTCATGAAATTTAAAGACTGAACATTTTCAGTGACCTCAGAATCTTTCGGATGACAAATAGGATGTTAGTTGGTAGTGGACTTGAGGGTGCTGTCAGTGCTGAGTTTTTCATCCTGAGATAACCGGATGTGCCATGAGCTAGCACATATATGTCTATCAGTGCACTTGCATATCCTTGGATGAAACTGTCTGCTAGTGTGTTACATGTTGAGCTGACACTCTGAGCTTTGGTCGTCTCAGAATTTCAGCAGAAGCCTTGTGCCTTTCTCTGTGAAGTGATAGGGTGCAGGACACAGAGCCCTCAGGTTGGGTGACAAATAATGGAAGACTTGAGCCCTCACAGAAATCATAGACACAGAAATACGTTCCTGATGTTGGAGCAGGCTGATCTCCCAGGAGGGACTCCTTGGCCAGGCTGGGGACAGCTGACTTACCGCAGCAAGAAAGGGAGCTGTGTCTTAATCCAGGGAAGCTGCCACAAGCTGCACAAGGGACTAGGACAGCAGTGCCATAGCACCTCCACTCCACCCTTATACCTTTCTTCTTCTCATGGGGGAGCATGGGAAGCCAGGGCCATATTTATACCATTTGGCTTATATGGAGCAACACTTACCAGAACAGTTTTGCTCAGCTTCTTGCATGGTGCTTCACCTCTTCATTATCTTTGCTGCAGACATCAGCTAGCAGTGCTGGTGCCCTGATATGACTGCTATGGGACCTGGCTGTACCTCCAGCTGTGACGTCCAAACCATGTGGGCTGGGAGACCAGATCCAGACTGATCCCTGCTTGCCAGTCAGCCTACCCTAGCCTGTGGTGCTGTAGGGCTTGTCACTTCCCAGCCACAAGACTGTGCTGAATTTCAGGATGTTCCTATCCACACTCTCTCCTGCCTGCCCAGCCCAGTTCTCTGAATAGCAGCCCGACCTACCAGTGTGCCCATTGCTCCCCCAGGTTGGTGTGGTTTTGTGAACTTGCTGAGGTCACTTCATTCTGCTATTCTAGTGTTAGCAAAAGTGCTGAACAATAGCGGCTCAAGTATCTGTGAGCTGCTAGGTGGATTTTATTCTGTTGGTCACAATCCTTTGACCAACCAGATTTCCACCCACCTTATGTTCCACTTCTCCAATTGATACCACACCAGTTTGGTTACAAGGAGACTGTAGGAGGGAATACCAAAGGCCTTGCTAAGTTTAAAATATGCAATATCCAGTTGCCTAATCACAGCCTGTGGAAGTCAAACCCTCATGAAAAGACCAGTTTAGCTTTGTGCCATACTGATACAGCCACACAGTCTCTATTTTGGCACTGGTTTGGCTGGTATTTCTGGCTGGCACAGAGCTTGAAGAGAGCACAGGCTCATGTTTTTCTGCACAGTTACTCATGCAGATCTCTTCTTTTCAATGTCAACCCAAACAGTCCAGCCCGTTCACAAACAGAGAAGACCGGATAGGCAGTATGTCGCTTAGCACTGACAAGATGCAAAACTCTGAACTGGCCTCAGGGAAAGGACTGAGTAATGTTCATCATCAGAGTTTAAACAAGGATTACAGCTTTTAATATTACTTGCAGCCTCGGAAAGGCTTTCAGTGATTTCTCTAAAGCCACAGTGTTGATTTTGACCATTTTTAGCTCGACTGAACTTTAAAAGATATTGAAAGCTCAGGTGCCTTTGGGACACAGAAAGAGCAAGCTCCAGATAATGATGATAAAATATACTGTTCATCATAGTCAAAGGGTTGATTCCAATACTGACTAGAAGTCAGCAAAGAATATACAACCATAAATGGGAATTTGCTGATTGGTAGAAAATAGCTTTCTGCTCTTGTGTTCAAGATTTTTGTCTCAAGAAATTTCCACTTGATTGGTATTCTGACTGGGAGATGCATGGTAGAAAGTGCCTAAGCAAGCAAACATGATCCTACTAAGAAATAAATCATCCTGTTCATGGAAAAATGCTTGCTGGCCAGGAATATTTTGTGTCTGAAAGCTTCATATCTGCTAGGAGATCAGGAGCAAAGCACTGATGCAAAGCTAATTAGTGGAGCTGTGTCTGAAGATCTCCTCATCCACTTATGGACTGATTGTACAGTGATTGGAAGGAAATGTGTTTATGATATACCTATTTTTTGAGACAGTTTCTTAGTAAGTGCTTCTGCTGCGAAACCTGCTGTCACTAAGTAATGGCTTTTAATCTCTAGGGCTCTGAATCCAGTGTTTTCTTCAGTATTATGTTCTGTCACTGGGGCTTTTCTTGGCTGGTAGAAATTGTTTGTGCCTCTGAGCGTCTTGCTTGGAGACAGCATAGGCACCAAGTCTGGGATTCTTAGTGCACTGGTCAGGTTGGGTGTTTGTATACCTTCTCTCATGAGAGACACTTTGGAGAGTAGGGTTTTCATAATAACATCAGTACTAAGCTCATTCTGAAAATCAGCCCCTTTGAAACTGCTCTAAATTGGATACCCAAAACCATAAGCCAGACTGGAAAATGATTGACCAGCAAAACATTTTTTAGTATTCATTGAATTATATAAGAACAGAAAAGAGATATTTCCCCTTGGCCACATTTGGGTTTTTAAAGACTCTGAACTGAATCTCATTTAGAGAAGATTTAGAGGTAAGGTTATATTTTGACCCTAAGCCACATTTTCAGGGCCATGGATGAGAGGGAGAGATGTGCTCCTTGTTTCACCAGTATAGCTGGGCTTCTCAAAATCCCTGGTGAAGTGGGAATGTTGGGTGTCTAAGCAGACAGGAGGCATGGTACAACTAGTTCTGATCTGCAAGGGGTGAGGAGCTGAGCTCTAGAGAAGCCAAAACATTTGCCATCCCTGCCATGATCACCAAACAGGTTCAGATTTCAAGCTGAGATGCCCAAGACCATGTTTCCCCACGTCTAGAGCAAGAGCATAAAAGCAACCCTGGAGTCCCTTGTGTTGGCAAGGGAAGGGAGGCAGGGGCATGTGCTGGGGAGAAGGAAGAAAGAACATGGTCAGAAAAGATGTTATTGCTTTGCTAAAGTATGATTACATTCTCATACCTTGAGAGAGGTGTAAAATGTGGCTCCCCAAGGAATAATGAAAATGAATTTGCAAAGTCTGAAGCAGTGAAAACAAATAAGGAAAGTCCTAAACTTTAAACCACCCACACCACGACAGAGCTGGTTCAATAGCAACCTGTACATTTTGCAGAACTGTAGAGTGTTGTAAAACAAATTTTGAGAAACAAAAGGAGCTGCTCGCTTCTCTGCATCACTGGTCTGCCAGCACCAACAGGAGGATATTTTGCTCCAGATCTTGTCTCTGTGTGGTACCATTATCTGAAGAAAGTCATTACATAAAATTGTAAAGTGCACCAGGAATGAAGGTAACAAGCAACTGATTTACTTCTGTTTTCTTTACTTCTTACATCACAAGTAAGTAGGAAAAGTCTAAGAAAAAACTGTTGTTTTGATGATCTTTTTGATAGACACTTCAAAAAAATAATATTCACAGTATCATGCATATCACCACAGGAAACAGATCTGTTTGCTGGGAAAAGAATAAAACACAGAGGATGGAAAAGCTGCAGCTGGATAGACAAGTAGAGGTCCCTTTAGAGATCCCACTGCCATACTCTTGATGCACTATTTGGGTTCTCTATCCAGAGACAGAGCCACAAGACTGAAGTGAGCTCCTCTGCACCGCCTCATGCCCCAGCACTGGGATAAGGATTGCTCTTTTGCCTTTGTAAAGTTTTTCCTATCGGAGAGGACTAATTAACATTTTCAAGCCCTCGTGCAGAATCAGTTTAGCTTTAACCTTAGTTTTTTGTCACTTGCGCTTCTCCTTTCTCCTCTTCTGGCATCCTCCCTTCTCTGATCTGGTTTCCAGCTCCAGGTGCTTGTGCAGGCAGTGGAGCAAGACCCTGGAGCTCCCAGTGCCTGATAGCGCATTGGGAGTTAAACAAAGCTCCATCATCTCAGCAGATCCCTCAGCATGCCTGGAGAGAAGCAATTTGCTTGGAAAAGACTCGGCACTGGGTCCCTGGCAGGCTGTGAGTGCATGGCTGGGCAGCAGGAGGCAGAGAGCAAGGCTGCAGCCCTGTGTTTCTGGCTTTCAAAGAAAGCTTATTATGATCTTGCTGGTAAGTGCAAGAAAAACTCTTTGATGAGTCCTGGAGTCTTTGTTCAGGACCTGAAGTGTTTGGAAGACCTGAAGTGTCTACAGGGTAGAAAAGCACTTCAGATATCCTGCTATTCCTACAGACATGAGAGGAAGTGCCCCTGTGATTTGGGGCAGATTTTCATATGGAATACTATGAGCAAGCCAAGTAGATGGCTATGGTTCATAGTCCGAACTATGATATTACACAACTTAAAATGTCACATATGATTACAACATGCAGTATAGAGACAATGGGGTAAGGAAGTGTTTTGTTTAGTTGAGGTTGCTAGCAATGCATGAGTACTGTTGATGTATATTTAATCAGAGTAGTGAATGCAAGACACTGTATTTCACATCTGAAAGCTTAAGCTGAATTGCTGTTCTGTACTGCTTTAGCAAGAAAGTTACAAGATTAACACAATTATTTTGTAAGCAAGAGGTGGAGATCTGTGTTATAGAAAAGCATGTTACATTGTCTTCCCCTTTGCACATTCAGGTAAGGAGTGGTGGAAGGCAAGAAGGTGTTTTGAAATGACATGGCAAATGCTTTTCCCAGAGGAGAGGGAAGTTTGCCTGGGTTCTGGTGATTTCCCACAGCTTCTAAGGAGAGAGATGACTCTCTAGGGCTGTATCTCCTGCTGTGCCTTTGATCTGATTTCTGTGCCTCAGGGTGAGAGCAGGATGTGGTGGAGAGTCCTGCAGCAAAGCTCTGGTTTTGTTGTCTTCATCAAGTAAGGACTGCAGCCTACACTGGCCCAGGTGCCTTTTATAGAGTTCAAAGCTCTGCTGTCCTCAGGTTAAGACCTTCTTGCTCAAGCTTAAGGTCTATGAAGGGGATCTTTATGCAGCACAAGGCTTGGAGGCCAGGATTCATTTTGCATGTTTAAATTCATGCATAATTTAGCTGCAACTCAGAGGTGCCTAGGCCTGAGGGCTCCTTTCAGTGCTTAATGCAATAGCTGACTCAGGAAAACTGCAGGGCATGAGGAGATTTGTTGATGGGGTTGCTGCATTTTCCTGTAGACTTTCGGTGGGTCTAGCCAGTCTTTCAGAGGGCTGACGTCCATGTTTTGTTTAAGGGCTGCTGTTTTGCTTTCTTGTTTTCTTTCTTTGCCAAATAGGAAATGAGATGTCTAAAAGCAGAGTACCATGGTATATACTTCAGCTCCTTCAGGACAAACGAGCTCAGCTTTTGATTGAACAGAGGCAGGCAGATAAGACACAGTTCATATTTTTATCCTGATTGTCCAAAACTATGAAACATTTTCATTATTTTCTACATAAGCCCAGGATGCCACCTTGTTTCTATACAAAATGCAAGGTTGTCCCTTTCTCTACAGCATTGCCTTTGCAGGACAAGTTTAAAATTCCATGTATTCATAACAGCAACAAATTAAAAAAAAAAGTAGACATTTTAAATTAAAAAATGAAATCTCATGAGGGGCTGAGCTTATGAATGTCCAGATGACAATCTCCCAGGCTGAAAGGGTAGAAAGGGCAGCTGACCCATGCCTGAGCTTGCAGCCAGCCATCTTACGAAACCTTGGAGTAGGGAACAGAGGAGATCCTGTGGAACTTGTCACTATTCACTAGAATCTACCAGTTCTCTCTGAAGAAGTGAGGGATCAGAAAAGAAAAAAAGACTAAAGATTTTTCTGGGGAGGAAGTGGGGGAAATATTCTTTTGTGCTCTTGTTTCTCCAGTGGCTCTTTCAGAGATGACACTCAGCAGCGGTCATGTGGAATGGGTGGAACTGGGGAGAGCTGACACCGAAATGGAGCTCTGTGTGACCTCCCCAGTGTCCTCTCCCAGCTGTCTGCCCAAGGCACTGAAATCCAGCACCAGGTTTGCATTCCTGGCCCTGCCAGTAGGGCATGGGAAAAGAGGCCCTCCAATAGCTCTGGTAGTAGCAACCATTAGTCTGGGAACATCTGATCTGTCCCAGTAAAACATGGACAGTGATATTTCTGCAGGAGTATAATTTTCTAGGATTTCACACATGTAAATCTGAGTCTCAGAGAAACATCTGCCTTCACCTGGAACACCAGATTTTAATTTCCATCCAGGACCAAAGCACATAAGGCAGTTACTTGAAAAAGAGGTGAGGGTCTCTAGGTTTTTTCTAAGGTATAGGGAGAGGAGAAAGTGCTGGCAAGACTATCTGGTAAATAAAGAATGCACTCAGCTATATTTCACCCCTTCTAGTCAGGAATGAATGCTTTAGAAAAGGGGAGGAATGCATCTTCTACATGATGGATTTTCTGAGGTTGATGTCCCCATGGTTTGCAGCTTCCTCACAAGGGGCAGTGGAATGGCAGCTCCTATCTCTGCTCTCTCTGACCAATTACAGGACCCAAGGGAATGGCTGGAGTTGTGTCAGGGGAGGTTTACACTGGATATTAGGAAAAGGTTCTTCCCCCAGAGGGTGGTCAGGCACTGGAAGAGGCTCCTCAGGACAATGGTCATGGCCCCAAGGCTGCCAGAGCTCAGAGAGTGTTTAGACAACGCTCTCAGGCACGTGGTGGGATTGTTGGGGTGTCCTGTGCAGGGCTAGGAGTTGGTCTTTGATGATCCCTGTGGGTCCCTTCCAACTGAGGATATTCTATGATTCTATGAAAGGCCAGAAAAGGGAGAGGGTACTGGCAAGGTCACTGCTAAAACTGGAAGTGCAGCTGCATCTCTGCTCATCCTCTGCAGCAACACATCAGTGAACATGGACTAACAGGATGCTTTGGAGGTGTGTTGGCAAATCCCGTGGGAGCTGATCTGTGTGAGAATTTGCACACTGTAGACATCAAAAAACCCCTAGACAAGGGCTCGTGTCCTAACACACTGCAAGCTCATGGCACATCAATACCCATCAGGGGGCCAGACCTATCACTGTATTTATTGTGGCATTGCATATACTTAGAGGAGAGGCTGCTGCAAACATCACCATAAAATTAAAGACAATAAATAGAAATATTGAGTTTTTAATGGCAGTTGTGGTGTGCTGCATCTCTAATGAACAGTTTAGTTTTGTAATGTGATTAATTTGCTGCCACAGAGGAGGTTTTGTTAATCTTGGAGGACATAGAATTTAAAGGGGGGAGGGAGTGGAAAACTGGCTTTTTAAGCCTAGAAATTTAATTGTGAGATAAGTCTGAATTGATACATATAACTGCTTTCAGTTACCAATGATAGTGGTTTCTGGCAGACAGGATCATCACACTTACGAAAAAGATACTGCTGTGGGCTTTACTTTCTAATTTTTCTGGACATGAATTTGACATAATTCTCTTGGCTACTTCTCATCCTGTAACACGGTAGTGAAGCTCTGAAATCTTGCTATGGGCACAGGACTTTGTGGAAATATCCAGATTCTCCCTGAAATACACAGTTGTGAGAATCAGGTTTATGATGATTTTTTTCAAATTCCCTTAAACCTCGTGTTGAATTCACATTCCTGCACTGGTGTAAGTCCTTGGAAGGAATAGAAGAACTTATATCTTCCTAGAATAAGGCAAGGCAATTCCCATTTATTGGGATGTAGCTGAATTATCTCATAATAATTAAAATAATAGTGGCAGCACTCATCTAATTTCTTTATCGCTCTCACATGTTTGACTTTCCAAGCATTTGGGATTTTTTGGGTGGTTTTTGGTTGGTCTTTTCTACTTTCTCAAATGTTCAGTAATCAGTAAGAGAGACATAATAAAGCATTTTCACATCACAGAACATGGCAAAGTTTACAAGTACCTTTAAAAAGTCTAAGAGAGGATTCCCACAGTGATAATGGATGAAATGTTTCTGGGAGCCATTTATCCACTGAAATTGACCTTTTCTCTGTTTGAAGGCTTGAAATAATTATTTTTCTTAATTGTGACTTCTGAACCATGTTTAAAAGTGGAAAACTTCGAACTCACAGCTGTGCTGGTCTTCTGCCTATCTTGCAATAGTACTGTTGGTTTCTGGTAAGGCAGGTGACTGCCATGTGCAGGATCTTTGGAATTACCTGCTCCTGCGTGGAGCTCCTTCAGGTTGCTTCATCCTTCCTTGGTAATGTCACACAGTGCAACACCAAACCATGCAGAGGTACCAGGTCTGACAGAGAAGAAACATAACCATACTCACGGGATGCTTTAACTCCACAGCAGGTGTGTGCAACTCTGCACAAGCATGGCCGAATTGCTTCTAGCAGTGCAAAGCCCACGTGGTGCCACCTGGTACAGTGATGTGCTTCTGACTTGTGGGTCCCCCAGGGTCTCATTTCCATCATCCCACCTCTGAAACTAGTGTGCCCCTAGGAGTGGAACAGCTCCCCAGTCATGCATCTGAATTTATGACTTTCAGAGACTAAGAAGGGGATTATCTCATATGCAGGCCTAAGTGAAAGCTGATCCTTTCTGACTCTGGCAGACCCGCCACCCTCAACTGTGGAAACTTAAAATCAAGAATGCATCAACTTTCTGGTACCATCTGGATTTAACCCACTTCTGAAAGCTTGTTTTCTCTTTTAAATTGTATTTTCAATGGAAAATTACAGTAATATCCTTAGGAGCTTGACCTATCATATAAATCCCATATTGTAGGTATTTGCAACCCATCATGTACAGGAACTGTGTGTTAAAGAGAGCAGAAACAACTACAAACCAAGAGAGGCAAAACAGCTGGATTTACAGCTTTGCCTCCTTGGATTACCGGGGACCCACAGTCTGTTTGTAATTCCAAAACCACAATAACACTAAAAATACACTGCTTTAAATCAGAGCAGCCCTGATGAGGGTTGCAAGAGTGTAGAAGGAGCAGAGACTAGGAGACAGAACTGCTTGCTGGATGGGTTTTCTCAAAGAAAAGGTAGGTGCCTGACCCAGGTACTCAAGGCATTTTTGTATCAAAAATTTTGTATTGCAACATGTATGAACAAAGCACATTGGTTGAGTGCACCATATAGAATATTAATCTCACCCTTAGAAGGCAGCAAGAGGAAAAGGCATTTCATGATCATCTGAGATCAAAGGAGGGAACTGCAAGAGGGGCTCTGATGAGCTACCCTAAGTTCTGCCCAACCTGAACCCAAATTTTAGCTGAGACTTGATCAGATTGATTTCACTTTCTGCTCTGCTTAATGCCAGCCATAGCATGAGGTACAAGGCATAGCCCTCTGAAGAGACTTGTGCCTAGTAAGTGTATTTCATCTCTGGAAAGTGAATAATGAAACTAAGGTAAGAATAACAATGTTCCACTACTATATAAAATCTCTTGTAAGTAAACTACTTTGGCTGCAATCTTCCTATTGTAATCACAGTCCCTTTTCTACACTACATCTCTAGCAGGTTCTGTAAAATTATTGTAGGGGGCATAATTTATGACAATATTTAGTAATCAGATAAGTGGTGTAGTCACAGGAAGGAAGACATTATAGCATTCAGCCCTCTGTTCAGCTCAAAAATAGCTCAGATGTTAAAAAAAAAAAAGAAAAAAAATACATGATTGCAGGCACTTACTGACGCGAGGTTCCAGAGCTGTTTTCAGTGATATGCAGTGCACTGCTAGATGATATAAAAGCCATTTGATACTTAACAAAAGAAAACCGCAGTGGCTCAAACAGGCCAAATACACCCAAGTGGCCACAACACGGAGCTGGATCAATGACTCATGGGCAATTATTTCTGGCAGTAATTTGAATTGGCAAGAAACTAAACTAGGAATTTCAGTTCTTGAGAGAAAACCTTCCCAAGGTTTGTCAGCCTACTTGTGAGTCAGAGGCTTCCTTATTGTTCCCCTAAATTAATATTTTAGCTGATGTCCTTTTTTAACTGGCTTAGAGACTTAGAGGGGGAAAGCATGCCTATGCACTTACTGTAGCTCAGAAATGTGGCCATTAGTGAAAGGCAGAGGACAGGTGAAGCATGTACAGGGCAAACACTAGTCAGATTTTGCTGGGTATAGCAGGGGCAGCATGCCAAGCTGATGCAGGAAAATGCTGATACTGCTGCCTCCCAAAGTGCTTGCCCAGCAGCACTGCATGAAAACCCTTAAAACTCACAGCCCAAGCCTTTACCCAGTCACAGGCATAATCCTCACCTTCCTTCAGACCAGCTCACCATTGGCGTAGCTTTGATGATTCCAAACCTGAGATGTAGCCCGGGATTGCCTCCTGCTCCCACACTAATCCCTAGCTCCAACGAAGACAGGATCTTTAGGGCCAGTGTTAGCATTAAATCTAGGTTTGTAAACTGATTTTAAGTGCTAATAACAGGAATGTTTGAGATTAGACATTGGACCAGGCTCAGGGGGAACTGGAGTTGGTGTAGGTGCCTGTAAAGTCTTTCTCCCCAAAGTTTGGCTTGACCAAGTCCAAAAATAATGTTGGGGTTCATGCTGGAATCCATGCCAGAAGGATGGGAGAGGAGTCGTGTATAATGAGACTCAGTATGTTAGTGGTTGTTTTTCTAGTTTTAATGTTAGAATGGCAGATTAAAATAAGAGTTAAGTGTGGGGTTGGGACTAGAAGGGGCAAATGTACATGGTATAGCAGTGCCTGGTTTCAGAGCTCTCTCCGGTAAGCAGCTATGAGTTCATAGGTTGAAGATGACAGGGGTCTAAAGCAACAGAGCTAATGTTAATCTTCCTCACCTCATCTTTACCCCCCAGCTGCAACTGGAATTTTGCTCTAAATCCAGAAATGCCTACTAGTGCTAGATCTAAAACCAGATTTTAACATTGTTTTGGCCTGAGTCATAGACTTCATATGGCAGCTTTTTTGGGCTTCAGTGAAATTCTATCTCATCAGTTTCTGATTGCATTAAAAGTAGTTCCATGACTTCTACAATCCAGCAGCATTTGCTTAAAACAGGCTGCATAAATACATGTTTTTGCATTGCTTAAGTCTTTACAAATGAGTTCCTGCTAAGAAAGTTCCAGGTGTCTTAACTACACTAGATGAATCAGTCATTAAAACACTTCCATGTTGGTTGTACTATTTCTGCTGTAACTTTCTTTATTTCCTTTCCCATTAATGACTTATACATGTCCTGAAACTAGGCATAAAAAATTAATAATCTCATTATTAAGAGTATAGTTTCAGCATATTCTTTGTTCAAAAAATATCTAAAACTAGCAAATGTGAGTAGAGGTGCAAGAAGACACTAGATTCTCTGCAGAGCAAGAGAGCAAAATATTCTAGAAAAGGCTTTTTGGAAACATCAAGCTTATTAAGAGTTTTGCATCTCTAGTGGTTTCCTACAGCCAAGATTTAGGCATGGCTATACAAAGTCCATAGTAAAGATTGAACCCATGATCTGCTGATTTATGGGCAAAGAATATATAAAAGAGCAAACGTAGAGAAAAACTACCCCTTTCCATTTTTTTATGTGAGTGTTCCTTACACCGACACTGCTGCAATCCATCTGACCTAAGCATGCTTTGGTGAACCTGGAAAACTAGCAGTTGTTTTCTTCCTATAGGAGCTGTAATGACCAGCCTCTGTGCAGCCTTCCTAACACCAGGAGCTGTATATTTGAAACTATTGCACTTTGGGGAAAACTGATCTGAGAACAAATTGTGCAATGCCTGTGTTTCTTCAGTTCACTCTGGGAGCAAAACTAAGGCTGTGCACCCTGTGCCCCTCACTGAGCAATGCCGTCAGAAATGAAGGACACAATTAAACTTAAATGGGATGAATTATTATTATTATTATTATTACTTGTTAGAGGTCATTAACTGAAACTGAAATGAAATGAACAGGAAGAAAACCAGTTGGAAAGTTCCGAGAATTCCTTGTCTTGGTGTTTCAGTGAGGTGTCTCCATAAAATGACAAGAACTTTGTAACAATTTTTCGGTGGTCAAGGTAGAGTGGAAAGTTTCTCAAGAAGACAACAGGGAAATCCCTAGATTTTCTTAGGAAGGGCTACTGCTGACTTGTCTGTCAAACATTAAAACGTTAATATTAAAATGGAAATTCCCCTCACCAGCTTGTGTAGAGGAGTGGGAACCAGCATCTTGATGGGTTTCCAGCTGGGCCTGTTTTCCTGTAACCAGCAATGTGCCAGTGATGTTGTGCTAGTGATGTTAGCAGAAATGTGTTGGGATGTTTTCAGGGCTCTTTTTGGCTTTGCATCTCTGATGTGTTGGCAAGTGAGCTAATTCAGTGGGAGAGCTAGATGCACAGAAATCTGTCCTAGTGAACAAGGGCAGCAATAAATCTTGATTTGTTGGTAGATGAAGCAGACAGGCCAGTGTTTGGAACACCTCTTCTGCCCTATCTCACACCACAGAGAGCATCATCACAGAGAAGTGCTGAAACGCATTAGCAAGCACAGCTTACACAGTCTCTTCTAGACTACTGCATCATTTTCTCTTCTCATCAGTGGAGAAGCTTTTGTGAGCATTGAATGAAAGTATTTTAATTCCATACAAATAAAGCACAAAACCACAAGCAAGAATCTCACAGATGCAGTGATATACGCAGATCAAAAGCAAAGTAAAAGTTCTTTTGTATGGCATTAAATGGCTGCAAAAGATGGATAAGCAGTCACCTACAATCATGTAGTAGATAGCAAGAACATCTTACTCTTCAAACATAGTTGTTGAAACCTTTGATGTTCAAATATTATAAACTCTGCAAGGAATTCCACCATCTTATCCTGTCAATCTCTTAACCTGGGTATAACAGAAGATACAAAGCATAAAGAAATAGCACCAACAAGAGGGTTGCAGAATAAACATTTTTGTCATTGAACAAATAGACAGAAAAAACTCTCTATTTAATGAAAGTGCCCAATATGATATTATGATAATACAGAAAGGCAAAGATGAAGCAACTGATGTTTAAAGCAATCTGGAAAGCCAGTAGAGCAGTATCTCATAGCAAAGAGAGATATCTCACTTACTGTGCACCTCTGACCCTCTCATATCAGCCAAATGCTTCCTCTCTCAAATCTGAAACTTTTACTCCTTTTTGGATTTCACACCATTCTCAGGTTTTGATCCACAGTTGCCAGCTATTTGCCCTGTGTCCCTTGAGAAGTGGGGAGAGGTACCTGCCATAAGCTATCATGGCAGACTCTAAAGACCATGGTCTTTCAGCAAAAGATGGGTTATTCAAAGGCAAAGTACTGCAGCAGAAAACAATCTTAAGGCAATAAATAAGCTACACGTATGTCAGGTTCTCTGGGTCCCATCTGTTTACTTTTTTAGTTCCCATGGGAAGCTCTTTTGAGCAGCTACTGTCTCATTTGATGTTTCAAATAATATTTCATTTGACATGTAAAGAAACTTTAAAAAGTGTATCTCAGCTCTAGTTGTAACATCTGCTCTCCATGCTGGATCCAAGAGGATAGTGTATTGACAATAAGAAATACAGGCATTTCTGCTTACAGCAGCATTAGGGAAATGGCAATACATCAAATCCTCTTTTTAAATATTCGTTTGTTTATTTTGGTTCTAGAAATATTCATAAAATTGACCTACAGTGACACATTCACCTGTCTTAAAGAAATCTATTCTCTGTGAATTGCGGGAATCTAGGTAACAGGGAAAGACCATTGCAATATTATGGAATGATGTCAATCCTAGTCACTGGGGAAAGAATCTGGCACTAACTGCTGATTTGGAGGACATCTTTTTCCAGAGAGATTAATTAATTATGATATTCAGATTAAACATGGTAGAATCCAAATAAGCATGGAGCTGTTCCAGGACTGTATCTGAGAGCAGCTGAAGTCAGAGCTCAGAGATGTGGAGTTAGTCACTGGAAGGAAACCTAAATAGTTGCTCTGTCCCTAGGTCACCAAGGATTCTTTTCTCTCTAGTACTTATCAGTACCTCTGACAGGTTTCTTTCTCTTGTCACCTCCTTTGCATCTTCATATAAAAAACCCCCCTAGCTCATGGGAGCACTCCCATTATCAGAGTGCAGATCCTGAGTCATGGGAAGAGAGCATTTGGTTTAGCTCAGGAGGGCTGGTCCCCTCAGCTCATTGCAATCTCTCACAGAAATCACCAATGTGAATCCATCCCAGTTGCACTAGCCCTAAAAATCTTATCTAGAGGGATATGCCTGTTATAACTGCTGTTCCAGCTGCTTCAGGGAACACCTCCCAATCCTCTGCTCACAAAGAGCCTCATGCATGGGACCTGAGTAGGTCCATCCCACCAGCATGTTGCCAGATAGCACTCACACATGAGAGAATCAGGACCAAGTAGTTGATATCTGTGGATGCCTGTGCTAATTAAGGAATATGCCCCAATGCTCTCCTACAGTCACTTTGCAGCTGGAGGGATCATGATGCAACTGGTAATTAAGAAGCATGTCTTTTCTTGTTGTTTGGTCTTTGTCCTGCTAGAGCTCACCACAGGATTTGCAAAAAGGGAACGAAGACGGCTTTGCATTTATTTATTTATTTATTTATTTTTAAGTCAGTTGCCTCACAAGGAAATTACTCTGTAATCAGTGCAAATTGCTTACAGTCTAATACCACTTTGATATTAAAAAGTTTATTAGTGGAACTGCATTTTGTATCTGAATAATGGATTATTTTGTAGGGCTTCTCTCTAGACAAACAGTCAGAGGAGGATGGAGAGTCCTTTCCCCTCAGCATCTTTTGTACCATCCTTGAAATCTCTGACTTTTTCATGCAGAAGATTGAGCTTCTTAGAATGAGGCATTGCTTCCAACATGGTTCAGTGTTGACAAGCATCTTCCTATTCTTGATAATTAATTCTTTCAGTCACTGAGTTACTACCTCAGATGGATACTACAGAACCACAGTGCTTTGAACAGAGAGCTGGAAGGGACTCTGTGGGACCACAGCGTCATACCCCTAGTGTGGCAGGCAAAATATGCCAGACTGTTGTTGCTGGGCAAACTCCATATGGAAAGCCAGCACACTGACCTGTTTTTCGAAGCCAGTTTAGCCCAGATCTTTCAGACTCTCAATAAAAAATGTCTCCACTTGTTTTGTTTATAGATATTATTCCAACTTGATTTGAATTCTCTTAGATAGTTCAAAGTAACCAGGGATGTGGACTGTACCGTAGATGAGGCAGCAGCAGTTGCTTCTGCAGTAGCATTAATAGTTTCCTATCTCTCCTGGAAAAGCTTTTTCTGATGCATTTTAATTGCATTTGGCTTCTGTCTTGTCAGCTCCTTCATCAGCATGTACTTCTGGCTTTTACTTCACCCTGGGGACACCCGCTCTCAGTGCTCCAGGTGACCTCCAGAAAGCTATGGACAGCCTGCTATGCTGGGAAAAAATCTACCTTGTCAAATTAGAGTGAATGATGATACCTTAGGATGTGTAATTCACATAATTTGCCGAGAGTCATGGGTTGCTCAGGTGAACTACAGATATACTGACAGTTCAGCTGCAGAGTTGAGCTGTGGGTGCAGGGTAGGACTGCCTAACTGCAGGCAGTATTAGGGCTGACTGCAAACTCTGATGGCACATGATACTCAGAGAAAGGTGAAGCCGATGATTACATGCTTGCAGCAGCAATATTAACAAAGCTAACCTGAAGCTCTCTCCTGCCATGAAAGGTACTCTCCTGCAGTGCCCACAGAGGTCTTGGAAACGTAACTACTTCCTTGAATGCAAAGCTCTGTATAGTACCATCAGCTTGCCATAACCCCATATTAGAGGTACTTGCTGTTCCCTGTTGTGCACCACTACAAGGTTACCCAGTTCACCTCTGTGATTTGCCACCGCTTTTCCATTGTTTTAATCTCTAGCTACAAATTTCCATGTTTTTGTAAGATTTAAAGAACAAACATAGGATTCTGGGTTTCTTTCCAGTGGAAAGTGGAGTCTCTAGAAGCTCATGTATCTCCTACCTGCTGTCTTCCACCATATTTGCCCATTACTGGTCCTGGTAGAAGTTCACTTTATATCTCTAGATATAATGTTTTAGGCTATTTTTCACAACTTTGATTTACAGTTAAACAAGTTGTCCAAGCAGCTAGGGGGATGAATGGATAGATGGATAAATACATAGACAGATAGATGTTTGTTCAAGTAAGTGTAGTTCAGCTCTTCTGGTGAATAAATTATTTCAATTATTGTCCTGCAAGTTAAAAATGTTGTCTCAATTTTTATAGACTGAATATTCATAGGAGGTGAATGTTTTAGCTGTTTGCAGAGTGAATACAAATGCAAACATTAACATCACAGATCCATGTCTGCTAGAAACGTCTGGCACAAAACAAGAGAGATTTGAAGTGACAAGACTTTCCCACTTCACAGGAGATGAAAAGCAATAACTTAATTATAATATTTAAAACACCAACAATTAATGCTTTGATCAGAATCTCTTTCAGAATTTTAAATTAACATGTACACATGGGACATGGACAGCTTATTGCTGGTCACCCACACTCTACCTTCATCCTTGCTGTAATTCTACCACTTCTCCTCCTGGGAGTTTAACACTGATGAAGCAACTGAATGCCTCCAGGTTACTGTAATCATTCAGAGTAAGTTTAAATCTGCCAGAGAAAATGTACATTTAAGGCAAGGACTAAGAAAGAACATCTTCTAGAGTTTGTCTTGGATTCTTAAGTTTATTTCCTACTGCAGATAGGTTTTATCACTGCTATGTTTGATTGAACACAGTACAATGACATTGCTGCCTTAAAATTATTTTGGAGGAAAGAATGGAATTCATAGGGTATTTTTTGAAAGAATCAGTTGAATACTTTTGTTCTGAGGCTCCACTGAAGTGGTTTCATTCTTGTAGGCTGTGACTTTGGTTTGTGTTTCAAACCTCATTAAAGCATTTAATGCAATAAATCAGGTCTCCTAGGAGTACAGGGAGAATTGTCATAAATTATATGGTGATTTTTTACCTCAAAGACAATGAAATGAAGTGACATACTGGAGCCAAGAGGAAAAGATGGAAGCTGTGGTTGGACCCAAGGATACACGGGTTATGATTCTTGCTTAGATGGTATGCTGTTAGAATCCTTTCCTTTGGACCCACTGATTTTCAGTTGGTAACCTGCTGTTGATTTTAAAGGTCTCCATTAGTTCCATGTCTTGAGGATGAAGACCTGATTTTTCCTAGCTGTCCTGGCTAAAGAATGACAAGCATGGAGAATTTTTGGTGTTGCCTGCACTGCTTTGTCTTTGTGCCACCTTAAAGCCATGAATAACACCATTTTTCAACCATCCCTACACAACCATCCCTACTCTTCTCTAATGCCTACAAGTGCCTAACATACCTGAAACTGCCAACAGTTAATCTGCTGGAGTGCTAAGATTATTCATTATCGCCTGGACTGACATTCTTTCCTCTCAGTGCTATTTCTTGATGTATCTGAGGACAGGAACTCTCTTTGCACTCTGCATTGGCACAGTTCCTGGTGAAACAACCATCTGGCATGGGGCTCCTCAGCGTGTCAGTGGTGCAGATGGGAAGTAACATTAGATCAAAGCTCTGCATGTTTGTCTCATTGCTGTAAAGATGTTTAATGTAAGGAAAAACGGGTTCCCCTCCAAGGCATGGCTGGCTGGCTGCACAGAGGGAAGAAAAGGCAGGCCGCCCCCTGCCACACTCCACTTTGTTATCTTAGAGAGTAACACAAGAGCTGTCTGGGTTCCTCACCCTATATCCAAAGGTAGGGACAGAGTGACTCTGACACGGAGGCGGTGAGAGGAGCTGGAGGCAGGGACTGACAGCCAGCTTTCCACGCAGTGCCTGAGAACCCCGACTCATTCAAAGTCTCTTCTAAAGGATAGAAAGCTGCCTGATAAGCATATAGAGAATGTCTGGATGGAGCTAAGTCTTTTCTCTCTCTGTTATACCCTCTGCAGTATTAGGATTATGTTGCACTTTCATTTAGGACAGTTATTTTGGGTTGCCTTGGTCTTAGGCAATGACCCAGGCTAAGAGAGGTAGGATAGTATTATTCTGTCCCAAAGCCTGTGGGCTGAGAGAAGCAACTTGAGGCTGTAAGGCTGAGAGCTCTGTTTCATGCTGGTGAAAACACTGATCAGTCACACAAGGGATATACAACCACATGTTCATTTTTTCCAAGTAATTGAAAAACAAATAAAAGAAAAAAAAGTGGGGTCGTGGACAGTAGCCAGCGAAGTCTTAACACAGTTTTTTTAGGACTTTTTACAGATCTTTCTTGACATTTTTATTATTATTGATACCTCTTATTATTTGTTTTGGAAGTAATGATTTTTTTCCTTACATTCTAGATTGACAGAGAAAATACATAAAATGCATAATTTTTTATTATTTTCTGATCCAATTACTGACATTGCTTTCCGTGTTTGGTAGGACATACATTAACCTTCTAGATAGGACTCTGCCAGAAACTCTCCTTTAGGTCCATCAATTACCTCTCAGCTATTACCAGTGCTCAGGACCTGAGCCAAAGAAGCAGAGTTAATTCAAACACCAAAGATCTTGAGCAATAGCAAAGGGGCTGAGAGAGTACAGAAAATTAATGGAAAAGTAAATTACTTTATGCATAGATATAGATACTGGGGTTTTTATTTGCCCTACTGTGAAAATCACTCTTTGAAGTAAAATTAGCAGTGGCATAGCACTTTGTGTTTAATCAACATTAAAACTACAAATGAAAGGACAGCTAGATAGAAATGGAAAATAATTATATAATCCAAAGGAAACAGTAGCAGTAATTAACTGAAGAGTTATATGGCTTTGGACTTGGACGGGAAATGAAAATACATGAAGTGCAAAACTTATTTCTAAAAATATAGACAGATGGGGTGAAATGCCATAAAATTATTGTTGTCCGTGTGACATTTTGAAGAAAGATAGGAGTATGCTTCTAATGGATAGAGAGTTCCATTCTGAGAAAACACAATAAGCCAGACAGGGAACTACAAAGCATAATTGTTTTATCCAATTTCAAATTTGATGCTAGTAGAAAGAAAAATTGATGCCTGTGGATGGAGTCAACAATACCTTTTGGGTGGCTGACTATAACTACTGAATTAAAGGTATAAATTATTCTGGTGAAGAAAGGGAATGTTCTCTGCTCATATCCTTGTGACTTCAGTATTGAGCAGAGATGCTCACAGTGCAACAATCTAAGGAAATGGTTCTCTCTAGAGCTTTTTTGATCTTCAGCTGATGCTGGAAAGCAATAAATCAAAGCAACTCCAGCAGATGGCAACTATTCAAATTTCTGCTTCCTTTCCTGCGTATAGTGCAGGATGAATTGCTCTCACATTTCATCCAGCAGAAGCTAGTGAAGTAAAGAAGGAAACACAAAATCTAGCTATTAGGGCCCGGAGTCTGGGGTGGCAACGAGAGCACCTGGCTTCTTGTCTCCGTTCTGCCAAAGATGAGTTATGTGATCCTGGGAAAGTAATTTAACTACACCACGAACTCCATGAAGATATAATAAACTCAGTGCATAAGACACAAGTGGGTAAAAGTCTGATTGTGTCAACACCCAGCAATAATAGAAGCACCAGATTACATCTTTAGAGGCACTGAGCATTGGCTTTGCAGCATCATAATTTTTTTTTTTTATTTTTGGGCAGCTCAGTCTATCTAAATAGATGCAAAATCACTGACCGATCAGACTTTATAAAGCCATCCATCTGGGCTCTGTGCTATGGAGATGATTGTTAGTCATAAATAGCAAATTTATTTCTCTGAGTCTCGTATGTGTTCAGATTACCTGCACTCAACCTGCATCACATGCAGCAGACCAAACCTGCTCCTGCTACCTCTGTCCACAGGGCATCCCATCACTGACAAACTGCTGCACAAGGGTCTGTTCATTGGGCTTGGTCAAAAACCACTAGCAAATTTTTAGTGTTGACTTGCTCTCTATCCACCCAGTCACACATCTATAACATGTCTGTAGTTGCCTCTTTTGCACACCCTGTGTGTGTGCTTTGAAAAAAACAGTATCAGTCACAGCAGTCAGGTAGTCCTTTAGAGGATCTTCTCATTCACTCCCTCTGGTTTGTTAGATCTTCTCCATGTCTCAGCTACTGTATGTGTCAGCTTGAAGCACCCAGAGACTGCACTGGCATTCCTCCAAAGCTGACTGTGTCTGGAGAGCAACTTGCTTAATATCGGCACCTCAAAAGTAAGCAAACCTACTTCTTCAGACTGCATGTGAATGAATTTGGTCACTCTTCTTTTGTTAAACCACTCTGTTGTGGCTGTTCAATAACAAATGGTTGACAAGGGAAGTGGTTTGGTGTTCATTAAGTCACTTCACATTCCTGCAAAGAGAGAAACCAGTTGTAAAGGATTTTTAAGACTGGTCTAGGTGTGGCAGCCTGAGCTGTTGCAGAGGGAAGCATTCATTCATAGCAGGTGTACTGTAAGACTACCTGATCCTTGATTAGGAATGGACTAACTATCTCTATGAAATGATCCTTTTCAACTCAATTTTTCCACGGTGTAGCAGTGGAATAACTATTTAATTGCACTGCTTAATTTTGCAGAAAATATTGATGTCTTCATGTGGTATGAAATCCTGCGGGATTGAGTGGACTGTATCCGCATGCAGGAAAATGAGGGTCCTTAGCCCTGAAGGATCATATTTGATCAAGGTCCTCTAATGCTTTTTTCATTATATTCATTTTGCAGTATCATTCAAGGCAAGCTGGGAAGATCATTTTAGGAACTATTAGTTGGCTTATTTGTTCTTTTGCCTTTAAAATCTGAATACCTTCTCTCTATTCTAATACAAACTTTTCCTTGGGGACATAAATAACTAGATGTTAAATGATGGTAACTTAATTTTGAAAATGTGTAAATTGGCCACAGAGTTTCCAGAACTGAATTGCACTACTACATGTTTTCACACAGACTAATGTTAATTCTGTAGCAGAGCTCAGAAGTGGCAGGATTAGAAGCAAGATCTGGCTAAACTGACTTAAGAGACCTCCATGTGGTGAGGTCTGACTTCCAGAGCTACATTCTGCTCATGTAACCATGACTCCAGAAAACTGGTATGGATTAACTTTCCTTGCACAGAAAATCATGTCCTATTTCTTTCCATTAAGGACCAAAACCAAGGGCAAGTTTCTGCTCAAACATTTTGCTAAGGTGGGAGGGAAGCTGTGATAACACTTCCTGTGTAAGGATGGCCCTGAAGTATTTAATCGTGGCCATTCAGTTTCCCCCCTATGTTTGCTATGTGCTGAGGTGCTGGTAAGGAAACTGCATAGAAGCAGAGAAACACAAAATAAACCCTAAAACACAGTATCTCAGAAGTTCCATACAAGGATAGTGAGGATAATTGAACAAGAGAGAGTTTCAGAGGCTTTCTTGGTTAAATATCTGAGTAGATAGTGTTCCAGAATGCCTTAAATTTGTGTTCCATTCCTTGTCCAGCCCACTGGGCTTAGGGTAGTCCCAGCAGCTATCTCAGAAGCTCTGTCTCTCAGCAAGAGAGTTTTCCAGACATTGGTTCTTCTAACCTTTACCCCAGGTGGAACTTTGCCCCCAGTACTCAGAAACATCATGTTCAAATATCACAAATATCATGTTCAATTAAACATGAAGCAATTGGAGAACCTAAATCCATCCTCCTCATGGCACTTTGATATTTGCTGCTTCTGGTTGTGAGATTTCTAGATGGTTTGCCACCACTCTGCCCCCCGCATCCCCATCCTCCTTGCCACTCAGAACAGTCATGGTGATTATTTTACTTGGATACTCCTGTAAATCTGACACACTGAGAATTTGGGCTTAGTGCCTTTGCTTTCGATTCAACTCATTTGGAGGATAATTACTAAGCTCCTATTCAGTGATCTGGTGAGGTTGCTGTTTGTGGACACAGAAGCAGTTTCCCAAACACTGACATTAGTCTTTTTATTGTTATTTGTTAACCTCCTCCAAGCATTAAGATGCACTGGCTGGAGTTAGAGAAGAAAAGCGGTTCATAAAAGGACTGTCAAGCAGCACAGGGAGATCTAAGATGTCCAGTCCATGTGCCCCCTGGGCCAGGCAGACCTGGAGAGGCAAGACAAAACAGACCTAACCCTGAGCTTAGCACACACAGAGCCTAAATCAACGTTCTGGACATTGCACCAATATGGGAAACAGCATTTCCTGCCTCACTTTCTTCTTTAATTTATCTTTAGCTTGCAGATTCCCTTTCAGTTTCCATGTTTCCTCAGTATCACTGGTGAGATGGCATCTGGTGAAGTGACACACGTTCACCATGGACCTGCTGTGATGGTATGCTTCTGTCCCCTCCTGCATCAGAAGTGCCCTGGGACTGCACTGCCATCCTACCTCTCCAGGGTTCTTCCTGCCAGCCCAGATGGGGCAGAGAGCAGACAGACGCCAGTCTTGTGGTCATTGCCCGTCTCCTGCTCTGAGTGCTGGGGGGATGGTGTAGGACTCTGGGCAAGGTGATAGAGCCATGTGGATCTGATGGCTACTCCCTCACTTCATCCCTAGAACCACCTCAAATAACTTTTAGAAACAGATTTCAAAGGTCTTGTCACAGTAGAGTGTCTGGGATTAAATACACATTAGTTCTCCCCTACCCTCATCCCTATCTGATCTTCATGGCTATCTTGCTAGCCTAAAGCCTTCATCCTGATCTACTGTGACAGGTCAGAACAATTTGTGCTATTCAGGGAAGCAGCGCTGGACCGATCTACCACCTTTGTAATTTAATTTGGCCCTGAAACCATTGGTTCAGATGATTAAATCAGCTCTGGAATTATGATGAGTTGGGATTGGCAGTTAAA
Organism: Manacus candei; assembly: GCF_025592945.1. Classification (NCBI taxonomy): domain Eukaryota; kingdom Metazoa; phylum Chordata; class Aves; order Passeriformes; family Pipridae; genus Manacus; species Manacus candei. The sequence continues at coordinate 2,174,887 of NW_026138074.1, read as the reverse complement.
CATGTCATTTTTTTTGGTGGACATTGATGCCATGCTTGTGTACCTTACTGGACCAGTCATGAAAATCCTGGTGTTCTTCTGGGCTGCAGAAAGTGGCAGAAAAACTTTGTGACTCAGAGTTCCTCCAGAGCTCTGTTGGTAGAAACACCCTTATGTCTCACGAGAAGGAAAAGTCATCAGGGGTGGCTGGCCTGTTTCACATAACTGCGTGTTCTCCTAATGAGGAAATTTCCCCTCAGGGAGAATAAGTTTGTGCTGTCTGTGCCATCCTGACATGTGCCCCCTGAGACAATACAAACTGGCTGGAGGGTGCTAAAATCTGAATGGGACCAAAAAATATCACTCAACAAATGCTCTTTATGTGAAGTCCAAGAATGTCAAAGTGCATGAGAGACTGGAAATGTTTAAGATTTTGATTATCTAACTCAAAGTATCTGATGTGGTTTAATGAAGGATGTCAAGTCTTACTAGGGAAGCAGAGGAGAAAAGCCAAACCAGAATAAAGGCCCTAGAAATAATTGTCTCAAAAGTCACAATTCTTTCTTGAGTGATCCCGCTTTTGTTCACTGCTTTTTTACACTGTTCAATTCTTTCTGTACATGTATGTATTTAATTGCTAGAGCTCAGCAATTTCATTAGCAAGATACACCTGTTCCAGACCCGGAGGGAAATGTAGGAAGGTAAGCCTATCCAGTTCTGATCTGTGAGAGCCTGACTTTCCTACTCTCGTTCAGCTGGTTTAATACTGAAAAAGCATTTTGCAGTTTCTCTAATTTAGGCTACCACCTCAGTAGGTGTAGGCAATTGAGACAGAGGCTCCGCTCCAGCTATTTCATGTTGTGTCACAGAGTGACGCCACCTTTCCGCTCTGAGACAATGGGTGCAGAGGTGAAAATTGGCTCTCAAGTTACATGTGTGGGAGGGCTCCTCTTCTGCCAAGATAAGTGGCAGCTGCCATCCCGCTGGGATTCAGGGCGGCACAGCGCTTGCCTCACGGCATGGCGTAAATACCCATTGTAAACTGAGTCATAGCAGGGGCTGGGAGAAATCCTGGCTCTGGTGCTCAGTGTGTGGAGCCAACAGATCATCAGTGGGGAAAGCCACTTTGCTTGTAGGCAAGAGTTTCAGAGTATGGCCATGTCATAGTGGTGGACTTATCATTACAGGGAAGGAGCTCTGCTATCCCACGGGTATCATGGAAAACTCTGTGGCTCAGCTTGAGGAGATAAGACAGATTACAGCTCTCTTTCCCAGCTCACCTGGCGCCATAAGGGCAGAGAAGCATTTTATTATTTATTTTATGTAGTTAAGACCCACCTTCCCACCCACCAGCCTGCCTGGATGCACTTTCATTTGTAGGAAGGATGGATTTAACTGTGAACTCAAGCCTGGCGACAGTTAAATATGAACTGAAAAATTAGGAGAAGCACCTCAAAGTAGGTGAGACACAGATGGGGAAGAACAGAAAACACCCATCGTAACATCATTCAAGTTGTCTGTCTGAGGGAGGCAGGGTACATCCCTCTCTGTGATGGCAGACCTGTGTTTGACACCCACTAGAAAAGAGTGGCTAGGAGTAGTTGGGGGCTGGTCAGGTTTTCTGTACTGCCTGAGCTGATGAGTTCCTTTGCCAGCTCATCTAGCAAAGTTACAGTGTAATTGCGTTTCGTCTACTTTGCCAGTCTTATATATATGAGATGAAACGCCATTTTTTTGTGATTGCTCCCAATTCTTCTTCACCTTTTCCTAAAGGTATTTCCACTTCAGGTATGGAAGGAAAAAGACAAGAATACATATTTTCAACAGAGATGCAGACATGGTATCTTAACTTTTCAAAGGGGCAGATTCACAGTAGAAACAGGAGGGGCAATACTGGGGAAAAAACCCCACTCGCAAAAACACACACCAAAACTTTATGAGACTTTATAAATAAAATATATTCTTTTTTTTTCTTGTTCTCAATGTCTAAGCAAAAGAAAATTCCCTTGATACTCTCCAGTACCAAAATGTTCCAGTACTTGAGCAGGAAATGTTCTTTGAAACAATTTAATCCAAATAAGATTCTTAGAACTAATCACCTCTCTCACAGTAATGCTGCAATTTGGGATGGCACAGATTGATAATCTGCATCTGATATGGAATAATCTGCAACATATCCCAACCCTGAAACAATCTTTTGGAGTTATTTCTTTAATCATTTGAATGTTTCTCTGCCATAGGAGAGTTCTGTGCAAAATACCAGTACGGTGAGGGAGAGGACATCATGAGCACACTGCCAGAAGTTAATTTTATCATGATTTTTTTGGTTTAGGAGATGCAAGAATAATGTGGCATAACAGAAATGGAAATGTGTTTGCATTTTAACTACTCTGGGATGTCGACTTGCACTTAAACCAGACCTGTGGTATGAATTGTCCAAGCATAGCAAGCAGGGAAAGTCCTTTGCCACCAGTCTTGGAGATAAAGGTGAGTTACAGGACACAGTGTGCTGGAATTTCTGAGGTGCCAGTTGGCTGCTCTCTCCATACTTTGACAAAGCTGAATGCTAGATGAAGCTGAGACTCTGCCCTGGCATTATGTCTTTTTAAGTTGTTTTTTATACTTAAACTAGTTGTGAGGCTGCAAGGGTGTGGTTCGGAGATGTACAGGAGGAATAGTAGTGCCTGGGATTGCTGTGGGACTGACTGTGCCAGATATCACATAGAGGGTTCCTAATACTTGCAGAGGGCCAGAGCCAGTGACCCTCCACTCTTAATGCCCCCCTGCTTCCTACCAGGAGGTGTAACATGGGTCCTGACATAACTTTTTTCTATACACATCCAGCCCTGGAGCTAAATGGAGTTGGAACAGGAACAGAAGTGTGCCTGCTGGGATATGAGCAGTACCATCTCTGGTGGGTGGTTGTAAGCAGGGGTTTTTCATTCTAGATCTCCTCAGTTAATCTTTTCTGCCTTGCTTTTTATTTATTGTTGAACAAATGAGAAATATTTTCACTACCTCTTATGCTGCCTCTAACTTCTTGTTAATCTTCTCTAACTTTCACTTCTCTTAGAAAGAATTTTTTCACTACCAGCATCTGAGGGGGGAAAAAAGTGCAAGGACTTGGAAATCAACTTATTTTGGTTATTTTTTTCCTGCTTTAGCTAGCAAGTTTTGCTAAGGCTGTATTTCTACTGGACAGTTTATGATCTTCTAAGATCCATCTATATTTTTCCTGAGATGACACCCATCTCCAGAGAAAAAGTAAAAAAGAAATACATAGTCTATGACTGCTCACTAAAGAGCAGCCAGCTTTCACTAGCCCAGGGATGAGACCATATGTATCAAAATACATAATGTACAGAAAACAGGAGTGATTCACTTGGATTTCAACAGCTGTAGGAATCAAAGGTTTCAGAAAGCTTTGCATGCCCTTTTGATTAATTTCTTTTACAGCAGCATGGTGACTACCCTGCAGCAATTTATGCTGTTCTGTTGGTAACAGATCCAAGGAAACCTGCTTTCCTACAGATCTGGATTATTGGCTCCTATATTTTCCCCTGCATGTCTCAGCAGAGTTGTGCCAGTGTTGTGGGGTCAGTGGGGTGTTCTAGGCGTGTGTAGGATGATTCCCCTCCGTCCTTCGCCAGATATGCTCTGCTGCCTCTCTGCCTTCTGCACATCCACGTTTTCACAGGCTTTGAGGCATCTCCTTCTCTCTGAGATATGGTTGAAATTGTCCTTTGGATTAAATGTAATTATGTAGGCACTCACTGACAGATAAGACCATTTCATACCTCTATTCTTAGAAAAACAGGATAAGAGAATGTGCCACTGACCAGCAGCATAAGGCATTTGCATTAAAAACTGAGAACAGCTCTGGGCTGTCAGGAAAGTAATATATGCAGAGTCTGAAATGTAATAGCAGGATATACTCTTCTGCTCAGATTTTTTAATAAACTGCACAAAATGGAAATTTATTATGAAATGGGATTGCACAATCAGGAGACATCACAAAATACACCCATCAGGCCTGCTAATGCACTGGCTGCAAGGTTTATTACTGCTTTGCCTCTGAGTGTCTCTGTGATGTTCCCATTTTTGCTGATACACTCTCTTTTAGTATAAATATGTGTAAGTTATGATAAAAGTAAAAAGAAAAAAAGACAAAGAAAATAAAAATATAAAGATAAAGAAAAAAATAACCAAAATTAATTATCATTGCAAAATCAGTTATCTGTCCATTTACATTGGAAAATAACAAAATCATTTACAGTGGAGGACACCTCCTCTCTCAACATTTCATTATTGTAAAGGAAGCAATACTAAAACTTTTAGTGTAACAGACAAACCAAAATATTTCCCCCAGCATCACTCAGGGGAATAGAAGAGAAATTTCAGCTGAAACCTTCCATACATTTTTGCAAGCGAGCTGTCTTCAAAATTTTAGCCAGAATGGTTTATCACATTTAAAATTTAAAAAAATCCACATGTTTTAAAAGAACCAGCATTACAACCTGAATGCCATACTTACCTGTGCTAAACATAAGGCTGAACTAGTCTGCCAAACTTCAAGGCAGGTTGATGCAGGCTGTGATCAGAGGACTGACTGGTTCGTTGTTAGGGTATAAGGGGAATAGTGGCACACCCATTGCAGCTTCCTAATGAAAAATTGTGATTTACCTTTCATAACTTCTTTTGGCAAGTTATGAATTATTTTTTTTTTGATAGGACGAGGGGTAATGGATTTAAACTGAAGGGGGGTAGATTTAGATTAGATATTATGAAGAAATTCTTTACTGTGAGGGTGGTCAGGCAGCGGAACAAGTTGCCCAGAGAAGCTGTGGATGCCTCATCCCTGGACATGTTCAAGGCTGGATGGGGCTCTAAGAAACCTGGTCTAATGGAAGGGAAGGTTTCCCTGCCCAAGGCAGGAGTATTGGAACTAGATGATCTTTAAGGCCTCTTCCAATCCAAACCATTCTGTGATCCTGTGATTTGTGTGTGGCTATTTTCAAACTAGAAAAATGTAATTCAGATTTTGGAAGCCTAAATATGATGTGATCTTAAAACTCTTTATAGAAACATGTGTTGCCATTTTGATGTCTGCCTGGTTTCACCCTTATGCAAAACCAAGAGGTTATTCCTGTGCTTGTTTATGTCTATTGTAGCCTAAAGGAGAGTGTTTGCAAATAGTCCAGCAAGAAGAATTTGTTGCTCTTGTAATGTCATGGGTAAGAGGGCTGGTCTTGGAGGTTTCTCAGATACCCCTTTGGTTTTTAGCAGGCTGTGGAAGAACTGAGCCTCCTGCATTCTTGCAGTGGGGACAGCCCCAACAACCCATTGGGCAGGAGTTCCAGGTCAGCTGGAGCATCCAGGCTTTCTCTGGCTGCTCCGTGCTGGCTCAGAGCTGGCTGCTCTGGCTGTGAAGGCTGCCTGGGGCAGCCCTCGCCTTTCTTAGGTGCAGAGCACGCAAAGAAAACTCGAACACAGGGGTTTTTCCTCTAGTTCAAAGTGACTGTTTAGAGAAGTGGGTATTTTAGAAAAGACCTTTTTTGACATGACAAGCTTTTAATGTAAGGAAAAAAATGTGTGTATCTCTATCTCCTTTAGCGTCCAAGAGCAGCCTTTTCCTGACAGCTTTGTGGCTGGTTGTAGTGCTGAGCAGCTCTAAGGAAAGGAAAAGAGAGAGTAGATGAAAAGGTACCCAAACACCAAGGGAGAGGGGTGGCTATGTGGGGTTACCTTGTTAAAAGATGAGAAAAACCAATAGGAAATTCCACCTGGATCAAGCCCAACTTTGAAATTTGGATGCAAGTGAGAGTGTTTTCCTGAAATGGAAGGAGAAATGTGTTGCTCTGTGTCCAGCAAAACACACTGTCTTCCCAGAAAGAAGCTGTTTGTTTTCAGGCACTTGACATCAAGGCCTGAAAGGAAGTAAAATACTTGATTTGCAGAACTGCTGGTGTACAAACAGCCCAAGGCTTTGGGCATGCATTGGGGGATGCTGGAAATCAACATCTAACTCCCATCAGTGCCTTAGGGAAAACAGATCTCAGAATTTGGTAAGCTTACAAGACTAACTTTTCAGAAAAAAAATGCCATTGGATATATTTGTTTCTCTCTCATCTGTAACTTATGCTGTGGGCCACTAAAAGTGGCTTGTTAACAAAAGTTAAACAAGCTGTTATTCTTGTGGTACCCTCTGGTTTAGAGAACAGAATTAAGGTGATATCTTTGAAAATGACAATAGGAAAATGGAAACAAGGGTCACCTTTAGGTGACCTGGAAGCATAGAAAGAATGGTTATACATCCCAGTATCACAACTTCTATTGCACAGGAACAATTAAAAACAGTTTCTGTATGTCTTGATTTCCTGCACAGAAGCCACAGGACTATCTGACAGGCAGACATGCTCACTAAGGATTAGCTTCACTACTTGAAGTTTCTTAGGGGAATCATTAGAAAAATGTGCTTACCTTGATCCTCAAGGGAAGCACCAGAATGGTATTGTCCAAAATCACTGCCTAAGCAGTAATGATTTTTTAACTGTTTTAGCACAGCTTGAGAAAAGGCATATTTCAAGCAATGCTGGGAGCTGATTGTTGTTTTGGTGGGGATGAATTGGAACTTAAGAGTCATTTGTGTTAAATTAAAAAAACAAAAAGCCCTTAAAAGTATTGAATTGGCTAGTCTCTCTGTTTATTATCTGTGGGCTCAAGCAGTAAAAATATCTACTCTATTCCTGCTCCCTAATTGCAGGGAAAATGGTTTTCAGTAGGCCAAAAGGGCAGTAATGCTGCTGTTTTCCTGTAATCACCTCCCTCATAGCCCCAGAGGGGCAGCCAGCACACAGACCAGCCAGATAGCAACATGATTAATCCATAAAATGAACACCAGCCATGTACTCACATGCTGATCTACTGCCCCATAGAGCCTGTCTAGTTGGGACTTTTGGGTGTTTGCAGTCTAGGTCTGTTCACTGCAGATGTTTTCTGAAACTGGATGTGCTCCCTTTACAGTGGTGCTGTGCAAGGATGCTCTCTCTTAGTCATGGGCATGCTGTAGGGCTCTCAGGAGATGTAGCTGCAAGGAGCTCTCTATACAGTGACCCATTGACTTTGAGCAACTCTGTCAGATCTGAAAATCCTTATGGGAAACATTCAAGTGACACTTGAGCCTGCAGATGCTTGGAGAGATTTTCCATTAAGAAAAAAATATCATGTGGCTTGTTTTGTTTGTGGGTGTTTAATCGCTATTTTGATAAATTTCTGTTAGTCAGCAAGCTGATCCTGCAATAAGCTGATCTCTGAGCTTTTTTAAAGGATACTTAACAATTTAATGCACCAGTTTGCACCAGTTCCTCTCAGCCTGCCTTTGATTGTGCCATCCACTTGTTCTGCCAAACGTACTTGCAATGCAGTCCTATAATCAGGAACCTGAAAAGAGCGGCTTCGCTGCATTTCCACAGCATATGTCATCCCAGAGCTACTGCATCACCATCCTCCCAATACCGGACTTCATTTCTCCCCATGCCAAGCCAGACAGAAAACTCAGGAAAGGAAAAGGTCATCCATACAGAGAATGTCACATTTATAAAAATAGACAGGTTAGAAGAGGATTTGCTATTTAAGACAGACACAGTTACAGTAGCTTTGCCCCTCGAGGCTCAAACGAGTGTGACTTTGCCAGAGGAACTGGAAAGTGGATGTAGGGACAGTGGGTCCAGGCACAGTAGAACCAGCCCACTTTCCAAGTGCCATAAGGGTTTACACCACTGGTTTGCAGTCCATTTAATGGGTTATATCAGTAACACCTGGAAGACTCACTGGACAGGTTAGCATCTCCATGTAACCTAGCTAAATAAAACCACTCTCTCTTAAATACAGCTGGTGAAGGAAGGATCACAACAGAGCAAATCTCCGGGCACATTCAATGGGAAGCACTTGGTGCTCCAGAGTCCTACCAAGAGCAGCAGCATTCAGCATGTGACTGTAAGAGTGTAGGTGTGTGTGAGAGACAGGAAAAAGATTGTGGGGGACCAGTGGAAGAAGATACTGCTTTTCTTCCAATTATTATTTTTGATCCATCTGGTGTTTAAACCAGCCTTGCCAAGTCATAAGAAAAAGATCTTCTCTTCAGCAGTGTTTCTGTGAGTCCCAGTTGATTTATGTTCACGGATCATTAGGGAATTATCTGGAGAGGAAACAACCCTTTTGGGGCCAGGAAAAACCTCACAACTTTCCACTTCTTAAGCTATGTGAAAAGCAATCCAAAGTTTATAGGGTCAGTCGTCCACTCTGACTGCACTGCTACTAAAAGGAACTGAGAATATTCTTTTCTCAAAATATTATATTATTCAAGTTGGTCAGATCTCAGTAGGGTCAGAAAAATCTAAAAAGTCTACAGAGGTAGAATGCAAGTTCTAGATATAATACAGATAATTTAGCAAATTAAGCATATGCCTAGTGTTTATTTTTTGCCATATTAAAATTTTGTCTAAGCCGACATATATTTATCAGCCTATCTCAGGAACACATTTTGTTATGCAGTGTGGAAATTCAGGTTGGAACAAATGACGATATTTTGTATAAATCCATGAGCTGAAATTTAATTTTCTAAAAAATAATTGTCTGTTTCTGAAGACTATTATAGCAATTATCTGGGGACAGTTTTTACTTTAAAGAATTTGTCCAAGGATTTTTCAAAATTTTATAAGCAGTCATTATTGAAGAATTGTATCAAATCTGTGAGGAGGCATAATAAGGTTCATGATACAAAAAATAGTGAAAATATCCATCTTTAAAGACTAAATATTTCAAAACTTCTAGATTGTCCATCAGACTAAAGTCATCTTCAGAAAAAGTTTTGACTTTTTATCTCACATTTGAATAAAGACTTCTCACATACTTTTAAATTGTATGAATTGTTTAAACTACAAAAGAGAAATTACGGGAGTGGGTCAGTCTTTACTGTGCTGCTCTTTCCCAAACTGTAGGGCTTTCCTTTTCCTGTCTCCTAGGATATGTTTTAATATCCTCATACACTATGTGTAAGTTTGTATTGATGTGAGATTTCAGGGGGTTTGTCTGTGAACAGTGATTTCATCATTCCTTCATTAAAGCTTCCAGGTAGAAAATGGAATTTGAAGCATTTTGCACAACAGAAATATAATTTCAGGTTTTCCACAGCTAGTTTTAGAATCTGAAGTTGTATGAAATACAAGCCTTGATCCCCAAAAGGTCAGTTCTGACCATGATCACTAACTTTCTCCAGGGTGGCTGTTCCAGGTAGATCCAGTGCAAAAGCTGAGACAATGACAATGACGTGTTTCAGGCAGATGCAGAACAGGGGGGTGCAATTGAGGATGGTCTGTGATCCAGTAAATCAAAACCTCCAGACATGGGGCCAAACATCTTACCTTCTCCAGACATCCCAGATCCCTAAACAGCCTGGGGCAGGGAAGGCAGAAGGCATATGTTCTCTTTGGTGCAGCATCTTCCACTGGGCAGGCAACAAGCACTGCCTATATCTCCTCCAGCTGTGAGTTTGCTGCATGGGCAAACTAGGACTTATAGGCTAGTTTGCTTAGGGCAGCAGCAACATGTTGGTTTTGAACAGGGCTTCCTTTGGGTTTCTGTGTGCCCACACACAACACAGAAATAACACAGTATTACTTTTTTTCCCTAGAGCTTTTTTTTTGTGTACGTGTTTCAGAGTGCAAGCATATCTATTTAATCTAGATGATTTAAGACTGACAGGTCGCATTACGAAGAACATGCTTAGTCTCATCTCATGCATGACATCGGTATGAGAAAATTTGCCAGTGCATCATTACAAATGTTGCTCCAGGATAAATGCAGAGGTAGAGGTCTCAGAGGAGAGGCTGTTTATTTGACTGTGCGGGGGTCACTCCTTAGGACCTTTTGGCTGAAAAATTTAAGTGCTGGAGTATGCCTGGTTTCTCTACAGGGACAGAAAGAGTAGGTGAGAAGCGGATCCTGCTTTGGAACCAAAGGGATTTCTGATGGAGGAGCTGAAAGTTGACGTCACTGGAGGAAAACCCATGCAAACACACCCACAAAGGGCATCCTCTCTTAAGGGGAATGGAGGGGAACAGTGCAAGCGGCATTTTGATCAGAGATGCTATATCCTGTGCTGTGGGCTTAGCTTGGGGAGGACTGGAAATCTCCTGCTAAGAGGAAGGTCTCTGCTTAGATTGGATCTGTCACAACTGAACAAGCAGCAGACTGGTGCTCTTCAAGGAAAAATATAGCCTGTGGGCGGTTAAGCTCCTCTGAAGGAGTGAAGAAATGAAAAGAAAATTTATAAAGGTATTACTTGGGAGAGAGATAAAAGGGACGTATATTCCTGCAGCAAAAATAAACTGCATAATAGATTGAAATGGGAATTTATTGTTACAGTTTTAGGGAAAGTATGATCAGTAATATCTGGGTATTAAAACACCTGGGAGTAACAAGAAGCTTATCAAGGAATACTGCAAAGAGTCAAACGTAGTTAGGAAAAAAACATGATGTTGAAGGCATTTCCGTTAAGAATTGTTCCTAGAATGGGTTTCTGTTCTTAGTACTTATATAAAATGGATAAATAGCACTGGCTTCTGCCAGATACTGGGTAATTTTATTTTCTTTTCCACATTCATTATGTTACTGGCTTGTAATGTGCAATGTTACCTTTTCTTCTGGATAGGAAATGACTCTGAGCTTTGTTCCCAACTGTTGTTTGAAGTTTCCAGAGTTGAAAGGAATCCCTGCCCTATTACAATAGAATTTGGAGTTCTCTGGTATTGTCCTTTAATTTTTGGTAATTGGGGGTGGTGGGAGGCTTTCTCTTACAGTTAGTGCAAACACAACTTGAGTGTTATCTGTACAAGTCCTGCAAAGATTTACAAAAATATTAATTTTTCTGTTCACTAATAATAGGATAATTAATTTACTCTTCTAGATGTCATCTGTTGTTCTCCAGAACTTCCCTTGTTTCTTCTGGGACTGTGTGGTGCACAAATGTAGAAGAAATTTCTTCCCACTTAAGCCAGGTCAACTCCACTGATACTCTGGACCTATCCATAGGTAAGAATCAGGCCTACTACGTGTGATACTTTATTAAAGTAATATAAACATCAGAAATCTGTTAAAACATACTGAGATCTGGGGCTGGCAGGTAAGCCAACATCAGTAAATTCCTGCAGGACTACCAAAGTCCCCAAAAGAATATTGCTGTTGGTCTCCGCAATGCCTGCACTGGTTGAAATTTCTCAGTAAACTAGCTCTTCTTTTGTAGCCTAGAATTAAGGTGCTGAAATCAAAATTCCTTTTACAGAATAATCCACTGATAACTGTGCAGAATTACTGAGCCCACTGTGCATTTTTAAAGTGAATTTCCTGTGCGTATTTCTCATTTTTAGTATGCATTAGTTGAGCATTTGATAACTGGAGGATTTTCCATTTTCCACTGATATATTTTCTCTGCAAAATAAGAATTTAAATATAATGCTTTTGAATTCCTATCACAACAGTTTTCTCTGTCTTAATGCCAATATGAACTTTAATTTGCCTTGTACAGCCTTCCGCTAAGCCATGATAAAAACTTATTTAAATAAAGTGGATATCATCTCCTCAGAATTGTGAATGCCTTCTTCTTGGTAGGCAGCGGTGAGTATATAATTTCTTTTCAGCCACCTCTAGAGGTAATAGGAACAACTTTCAATTAATTGCAACTCTCTTGGCAAATCTGATCTTTCTAGCCAAGCCAAGACTGTGCAATAGTCTCTACTAAAGCTGCTGCTGTGGAAAATTGCAGAGAAAACACATAAATTGGTTGTTAATTGTATGCTTGATTGGTTAAAGAGTTTGTGATATTGTGCACCGCTCCTATTAATTTAGGAAGGGAGACAAAAAACATGGGACTTGTATATATTATAGTAGTTTCCAGGAACTTACTGGATAGATGGCTTAGAAGGATGACTTGAAAGGGGAAAAGCCCAGCCAAACACTAACACGTCCCCACTCTGTTTTAAGTTCTTTATCTGTCATACGTGTATCAAACTGATCTGGGGTAACTGATATGTTAATTTTTCTATTACAAATCTGCCAGGAAATTGTGTAAGCAATTGATACAAAAGCTATATGATCTTTTTTTTTTGCAGTGTTGGAGAAACAGATTACATAATGATCCCAAACCATGAAATCCTTGCATTTTGACAATCATCTAGCAGTGGGCCTTGCCATACTAGTTAAGCACATATTAAATCATGTAGTGACCCTATCAGCATTCAAAGTACCAAAAGAAGCTGCATGTGCAGGAAAGAGACTCTTATCTTTTTGTACCCTTTGTAGCACATCTATTTTTGAAATCTCACAGAGGACCTTGCCCCTGTCTTCTTCAGAGCACGTACATGTCAGCACTGCTTGTCACTTTTATTTTCCTCTGACTAGAGTAACTTGTAGAGAGAATTCAAGAAGTAAGCAGACAGCCGACATGACATGAGCACTGTCAGGGTCTGATGGCAAGCAGTTTCAAGCCATGCTTGGAAATAGAATCAGTTTTATTTCCTCCTCCACCAGTTTGCCTTTTCCTCTTTTTCCTCTTTTTTCCCCTCTTTTTCCTCTTTCCTTTTTTTTTTTTTTTTTCTGTTATTCTAAGACTCCACAATTCTGCTCGGCATTGTGTTAGGGAAATTTCCAAAATAAAGATATGCTGGAGAAAGCCAATAGAGGTGAGGCACAAGCACACTGAAAACTCTGAGAAGATGAGGTTGTGTCCAACCCTGTGAAGTGCAGGGGGTCTGGCCTGCAAAGGACAGCTTTGAGGCAGCAACTGCTCTGCAGCCCGAGCACACAGTGAGGAGTAACAGAGTTGATCCACCACTTTGTTCTGCCTGTTTGATGTCCATGCAGGTGCCACTGTGTCTCAGTCTAGAGAGACTAGACTGTTTGCTAAAGAGGGTGAGTTGTGAGGTAGACCAAACTCCTCTCTCTCTGCAATTGTAATGTCAAATTAAGGGGCTTTACTCGAGGAAAATGTGGAAAAACAGAAGAAATAACAACCCTTTATTAAGAAATATATGAATGTTGGCAAAAAAAAACCAAAAAAAAAAAGAAAAGAAACAAAAAAAAAAAAACAGTAACACCAAACAAAACAACACCAGCAACAACAACCACAACAACAAGTCTAAAAGAATACTCCTCTGTCCTTTAACACAGTCCTAATTGCGGTCTGCAGGGGGCGCTGTTGGGCCGCTGGAGCTGTAGGGCCTGCAGTACCTGGTCACGGTCGGCAGGGGGCGCTGTAGGACTGATGGAGCTGTAGGGCCTGCAGTACCTGGTCACGGTCGGCAGGGGGCGCTGTAGGACTGATGGAGCTGTAGGACCTGCAGTACCTGGTCACGGTCGGCAGGGGGCGCTGCGGGCTCCGTCAGTCACCCGCGGGAAGAGGGGACCGGAGAGAGAGAGGTCCCGGACCACGAGGGGAAGCCGAGAAGGAGATGAGGGGAGTCCTCGCCTCCGTGGGGGCGACAAGGAAGGCAGGCAGCACACTCCCACGGGAACTCACCGCTGTCTCAAGTGGCGAAGACTCACTGCAGTCTCAGGTGGTAGTGTCTCCAAAAACTCCTCCTCCTCTCCCGCGGGCAAGCAAAAACTCTCCGATGAAACACAGCGGCTCCGGCGGGCGGGACAGTCAGACAGGTTGAAGCCAGCAGGATGGGAGGGCGAGCCCCCCCAGGATTAACAGCCAAAACAAGCTAGACCTCCGGTCCCCCTCCCCAACGAAAAATGCCCGTCAGCACCCCAGAGAGCCAGCCACACACCCACACTGCCTCTCCCCTCCCAGCCAGAGTCTCCACCAGCCCCGCCTCCGTGCCTCTTCCTTATCTTTCTCCAAGATCGGTCGTTAACCCAACCCGGCTACATCTTTGGTAATGCTAATAACCTCCCTCCCCCCACTCACTCCGTTTCTTCTCCCTTGGAGTGGGGCAGGGGGAAGGAAAATTCCCCTGATTTCCTAATCTATAACATTATCCACCCCTAATTTTTCTTCCCCATGCTGCCACACTTATTAGGTTAAATCTTTGATCCTCATACGTACATGCAGTATTCCAACTATATACTCATCCACTAGTAGGTAGATACACATACAGATACAGGTGCAGGGTTACATACAGATACAAGTATACAGTTACAGCCAGCTCACCCCAGAGTAAGGTTTCCCTGAGGTATGCACCGAGTTTCTCCATCTTCCTGCATCACCCACCAGGTGCAGCCGGGCCCTTGGGCAAAAACAATCCCACGAATGGGTTTGTCTTTGCTCGAGGTAGGGTCAACCCAAACCTTTTTTCCTAACACACCCCTCGCGTGAATCACGGGGACCTTATCTCCATCCACGGTGTGGAGGGACTCTGACTGGGCAGGGCCGGCTCGGTTGATGGAACCTCTGGTGTTAACTAGCCATGTAGCCTTTGCTAGATGCTGGTCCCAGTTCTTGTCTGTCCCTCCACCCAACGCCTTCAGGGTGGTTTTCAACAGTCCATTATGTCGTTCAACTTTCCCTGCGGCTGCTGCGTGGTATGGGATGTGGTACACCCACTTGATGCCATGCTCCCCTGCCCAGGTGGCAACTAAGCTGTTTTTAAAATGAGTTCCGTTATCTGATTCAATGCGCTCTGGGGTACCATGTCGCCACAGGACTTGCTTTTCAAGGCCCAGGATGGTATTTCGGGCAGTAGCGTGAGGCACCGGGTACGTCTCCAGCCATCCAGTGGTGGCTTCCACCATAGTAAGCACATAGCGCTTACCTTGGCGGGTTCGTGACAGTGTGATGTAATCGACTTGCCAGGCCTCCCCATACCTGTACTTACTCCAACGTCCACCATACCATAGGGGCTTGAGTCTCTTAGCCTGTTTAATGGCAGCACAGGTCTCACAGTCATGGATAACCTGGGAAATAATGTCCTTGGTTAAGTCCACCCCTCGGTCTCGTGCCCATATATGGGTGGCATCTCTGCCCTGATGGCCTGAGGCATCATGGGCCCACCGTGCTAGGAACAACTCTCCTTTGTGCTGCCAGTCCAAGTCCACCTGTGACACCTTGACTCGTGCGGCTCGGTCTGCCTGTTCATTGTTGCGATGCTCCTCATTGGCTCGGCCTTTGCGCACATGGGCATCTACGTGGCGGACCCTCACAGTGAGCTTCTCTGTTCGGGTAGCGATGTCTTGCCACGTATCAGCAGCCCAGATGTGTTTTCCCCCGCGTTTCCAATTGGCCTTCTTCCATCTGTCCAGCCATCCCCACAGAGCATTGGCTACCATCCACGAGTCAGTGTAGATGTACAGCTTTGGCCACTTCTCCCGTTCTGCAATGTCCAATGCCAGCTGGACTGCTTTGAGCTCTGCGAATTGACTCGATTCTCCTTCTCCTTCAGTAGCTTCTGAAACTTGTCGGGCGGGGCTCCATACAGCTGCTTTCCATTTGCGCTTCGTTCCTACAAGGCGACAGGAACCGTCAGTGAAGAGGGCGTAGCGTGCTTCTTCTTTCGGTAGTTTATCAAATTCTGGAGCTTCTTCAGCCCGTACCGCCTGCTCTTCTGCTTCCTCATCTGCTAGACCAAAACTCTCGCCTTCCGGCCAATTTGTGATGACTTCTAGGATCCCAGGGCGATTCAGATTTCCAATACGGGCACGCTGTGTGAGCAGAGCGATCCACTTACTCCATGTAGCATCAGTGGCATGATGTGTGGTGGGGGCCTTTCCTTTAAACATCCAGTTCAGCACTGGTAGTCGAGGTGCCAAGAGCAGCTGTTCTTCTGTGCCAATCACCTCAGAGGCAGCTTGTACTCCTTCATAAGCCGCTAGGATCTCCTTCTCTGTTGGGGTGTAATTGGCTTCAGATCCCCTGTAGCTTCGGCTCCAGAACCCAAGTGGGCGACCTCGAGTCTCACCAGACACCTTTTGCCAGAGGCTCCAGGAGAGACCTTTATTCCCAGCTGCAGAATAGAGTACATTTTTCACATCTGTCCCCGTCCTGACTGGCCCAAGGGCTACAGCATGTGCAATCTCTCGTTTAATCTGTTCGAATGCCTGTTGCTGTTCAGGGCCCCACTGGAAATCATTCTTTTTTCGGGTAACCAGATAGAGAGGGCTTACGATTTGACTGTACTCCGGGATATGCATCCTCCAGAAACCTATGGCACCCAGAAAAGCTTGCGTTTCTTTCTTGCTGGTTGGTGGGGCCATGGCTGTGATCTTATCGATGACTTCCGTCGGGATCTGACGACGCCCATCTTGCCATTTCACCCCCAGGAACTGGATTTCTCGGGTAGGTCCCTTAACTTTACTCTTCTTTATGGCAAAACCAGCTCCCAGGAGGATCTGGATGATTTTCTTCCCTTTCTCGGAAACCTCCTCTGCTGTGTCCCCCCATATGATGATGTCGTCAATGTATTGCAGGTGTTCTGGAGCCTCACCCTTCTCTAATGTGGCTTGGATCAGCCCATGGCAGATGGTGGGGCTGTGTTTCCACCCCTGGGGCAGTCGGTTCCAAGTGTACTGCACGCCCCTCCAGGTGAAAGCGAACTGCGGCCTACACTCTGCTGCTAAGGGAATGGAGAAGAATGCGTTTGCGATGTCAATAGTAGCATACCACTTCGCTGTCTTGGACTCCAGTTCATACTGGAGTTCCAACATGTCTGGAACAGCAGCACTCAGCGGTGGGGTGACTTCATTCAGGCCACGGTAGTCCACAGTCAGTCTCCATTCTCCGTTAGACTTACGCACAGGCCAGATAGGACTGTTGAAAGGTGAATGGGTCTTGCTGATCACCCCTTGGCTCTCCAGCTCACGGATCATCTTATGGATGGGGATCACAGAGTCTCGGTTTGTCCGGTACTGCCGGCGATGCACTATTGTAGTGGCGATTGGCACTTGCTGTTCCTCGACTTTCAGCAACCCTACGGCCGAAGGGCTCTCCGAGAGGCCGGGCAGCGAGTTCAACTGTTTAGCCTCCTCGGTCTCCACAGCAGCTATTCCAAAAGCCCATCTATGTCCCTTGGGGTCCTTGAAGTACCCGTTCTTGAGATAGTCAATGCCCAGGATACATGGGGCATCTGGACCAGTCACAATGGGGTGTTTCTGCCAGTCTTTCCCGGTCAAGCTCACTTCAGCTTCAACTATGGTCAACTCTTGAGATCCTCCAGTCACCCCCGAAATGGAAATAGTCTCTGGTCCCACATGTCCTGAGGGCATTAACGTACATTGAGCGCCAGTATCAACCAAAGCCTGATATTTCTGTGGGTCTGACGTGCCAGGCCATCTGATCCACACAGTCCAATAGACACGGTTGTCCCGTGCCTCTACCTGGCTAGAGGCAGGGCCCCTCTAACACTCGTCTTCATTCTGCCAGTCATCGTTTTCCTCTTGTGAACGTCGACGGGAGGTGCCCTCTACCGAGTCAGATCCCTGCCCGCAGGATACTGGTACGGCACTCACTTTCGCAGACTTCCCCTTTTCTTTCTCTTTCAACTCTTGTACTCGGGCTGCTAGGGCCCGGGTAGGTTTCCTGTCCCATCGTCTCATGTCTTCTCCATGGTCACTTAGGAAGTACCACAACTCAGTTCGTGAAGTCTGTCTGTTCTCTCTAGCTGAGGGGCGTCTGGTTCTCACTGGGGCCGTATGGAGATTGTTTCTCTCAATCTTCTCTTTCAACCCTGTAGTTAATTCCTTGAGCTCATTAACTATTGTCTCTACAGAGGAGATACGGGCCTGTATCGGTCCTCCGATCATACTGTCGTACAACCGAAGTTTATTTATTACAGACATCACTGGCTCCCGCTTCTCCCCAGCCTCCAGTGATGTCAGGTAACCTTTATGTATGGACGGCCCCATACGTGTAAAGCTCCACCACATCTGTGGTGTACACTTAACCTTGTCAGGATCGTTGGTAGGTTGCCCATCCCCCCCAAACAGTACTTCTAGCAATGCCATTTCTCTCAGCCGTAGGATTCCTTCTTCGATGGTCTTCCAGCTCTTGGTGTAATGATCTGCCTGCAAGGAATCTCTGTAAATGAACCTCTCTCTCACACCATCCACGAGCCGTGCCCAGAGAGACAGGGGCTTCGATTCCCTCACAAACACCTCCTCAATACCCACATCTTGGGCAATGGACCTCAGGAACCTCGCTTCACCACCATCAAGGTTTACTGCATCACCTGTAGAGTCCCAAACTCGGATCATCCAGGCCAGAACGGGCTCACTCGGACGACGAGCAACATCTGCCCGTAGATTCCGGAGGTTATTATACGATAAAGACTCAGTGATGATTTCTGTCTCTGGAGCAGCTGCTTGTGAGGACCCTGCCTCTCCATCATCGTCAACTAGGCGAACTGATTTGGCTTTACATTTCTTCCTGTGGATAGTGGCAACCTCCGTTGGTTTAGTCTGCCCCTTAGTTTTTTCCTTATCCTGAGTCACCTTGATATTAGGCATCTTGTCCTCGTCTTTTCCTTTCCCCTGGGAATGCTGCACCATACCAAGCAACTTCCTGTAGGCAATGGCCAAGACCCCGCATGCAGCTGTCACCTGCTTCTCCATGGATCCATCACGACCCCTCTCCCTCACAGCTTTCATTATTTTTATAGGGTTCAGGAGTTGTTCAAGGGTAAGTTTCCATGTCATGGGAGCTGAGCAACTTTCTAGGAATTTACCCATGTCCTCCCATAACCCACGCCACTCGAGGTTTTCCACCCCTGGGTCAGGCTCCTGAACGCCTTCTCGGTAATTCTTGGCCTTGGCTTGGTATATCAGGTATGCTATAGTGGCACAATTTAGGATGAAAAGCCCAACAATTGAAATGTCTCGGACATCTAAAAATGATTTAAACTTCCCAGAGGCCATTGTATCGTATCCAAAAGGGAACTGAATAAAAGGTTGGGCGCGTGCATTCCCCTGTGTGTCTCCATAAGAATGGGTACTATTATCCTTAAAACCCCAGAGGAAGCAGCTTAGGCTAGAGCAGTAGTGTATCCTTGAGGATATGTTCCGGATGAAAATCACAGGTGCTGAATTTGCCGTGTCATATACCCAATGCACAAACTCAAAAGTACTTATTGCAATGTAAGTACTAGTATGCGAACTGAAACACGTTGACAGGTGGGACAGGTATCTTGGCATGGTCATATGCCAGAGGAGAGCAACAACCCCTAACATCATGGTGCCTACAAATTCAAAAACGCGTGTCAATCACACAAAGGGTAGTTATTCTTTTTCCACCTTTCCTCTTTCGTGCCCCACGTTGGGCGCCAAAAAATGTCTCAGTCTAGAGAGACTAGACTGTTTGCTAAAGAGGGTGAGTTGTGAGGTAGACCAAACTCCTCTCTCTCTGCAATTGTAATGTCAAATTAAGGGGCTTTACTCGAGGAAAATGTGGAAAAACAGAAGAAATAACAACCCTTTATTAAGAAATATATGAATGTTGGCAAAAAAAAACCAAAAAAAAAAAAGAAAAGAAACAAAAAAAAAAAAACAGTAACACCAAACAAAACAACACCAGCAACAACAACCACAACAACAAGTCTAAAAGAATACTCCTCTGTCCTTTAACACAGTCCTAATTGCGGTCTGCAGGGGGCGCTGTTGGGCCGCTGGAGCTGTAGGGCCTGCAGTACCTGGTCACGGTCGGCAGGGGGCGCTGTAGGACTGATGGAGCTGTAGGGCCTGCAGTACCTGGTCACGGTCGGCAGGGGGCGCTGTAGGACTGATGGAGCTGTAGGACCTGCAGTACCTGGTCACGGTCGGCAGGGGGCGCTGCGGGCTCCGTCAGTCACCCGCGGGAAGAGGGGACCGGAGAGAGAGAGGTCCCGGACCACGAGGGGAAGCCGAGAAGGAGATGAGGGGAGTCCTCGCCTCCGTGGGGGCGACAAGGAAGGCAGGCAGCACACTCCCACGGGAACTCACCGCTGTCTCAAGTGGCGAAGACTCACTGCAGTCTCAGGTGGTAGTGTCTCCAAAAACTCCTCCTCCTCTCCCGCGGGCAAGCAAAAACTCTCCGATGAAACACAGCGGCTCCGGCGGGCGGGACAGTCAGACAGGTTGAAGCCAGCAGGATGGGAGGGCGAGCCCCCCCAGGATTAACAGCCAAAACAAGCTAGACCTCCGGTCCCCCTCCCCAACGAAAAATGCCCGTCAGCACCCCAGAGAGCCAGCCACACACCCACACTGCCTCTCCCCTCCCAGCCAGAGTCTCCACCAGCCCCGCCTCCGTGCCTCTTCCTTATCTTTCTCCAAGATCGGTCGTTAACCCAACCCGGCTACATCTTTGGTAATGCTAATAACCTCCCTCCCCCCACTCACTCCGTTTCTTCTCCCTTGGAGTGGGGCAGGGGGAAGGAAAATTCCCCTGATTTCCTAATCTATAACACACTGAAACCCACAGCTGAGTAGGAGTAGCCCCTGAATGAGCTGCCAGGCTGAGATGTGCAATGCAAACTGGAGTTTATCCAGGGTGAGCTACTGAATGATGATCACAAGTTAATTTGGTGAGAGGACATGGGTCCTTCCAGCCATTGGAAATCAAAGGAGGTATTAAACTGGCAGGTTTAAATGTCTATAATTGTATGGAGAGATATGAGCAAATGGCAGCCAAGCAGGAAGCTCTGGGCATATTTTATTGTGCACCAGGGCTGTTTCTCTGCACCTGTCTGAACCATTCTCACAACTTCTGTTCCCCTGGTTTGGCAGCTCATGCCTCCTCACTCTACAGACATGTCTCTCGCTGGTCACAGCACATCCCTTCCCCGGGCACAGCCAGCTCCAGTGGCATTTCCCTTCTCTCCTGGCTGGCTCCCGATCAGACCCACTGTGTGCACACGCACCCAAGGCAGGAGGAATTTTTGCTCCTAATCTCTGTGCAGACAGTGCCCAATTGCTCTGTTAAAGCACTGTGGGGAATACATGAGCACAGCTGTCATCTTTAACACAGCCAGTTCTTGCTGAGAAGTCAAAGCCTGGTCATGGCTGTTTGAGTGGGTAAAGAAGAACTTGGCACCCACTGCAATCCCTGTCTCTCTTACCCTGTCTCATGGAAAAGCCACATCCACTCCTTGCAGACTATTTCCTCTTCTGAGAAACTGCTCCATTTGGGGTCATCTGGGAGGAAGCAGACCCTGCTCCTCTTGCTTTCTTGCCCACCCATTTCATCCTAGCATCGAAAGATGGACAATGTGAGATCAAATGTTTTCAAGGGAATGGGAAGATGAATGCCTCCTTGTACGCCTGTATGCTTGGTTAGGACATGTCATTGCCCTCATCAAACCAAACAGTGAGAAAGAACACAGGGGTTTGTAATAATTTTCAGAGAAACTCCCAAGTAGTGATTTTTAACCCAGCCAGCCTGGTTACATTTCACCATAACAGCTGGGAAATGAGGTTCTGGCTAGGCTGAGGCCAAGAGGGTATGATGTCTACACCCTCTGCTTTAGTTAATTATCTTTAATGCAACAATAGAAACTTGTATTTAGGAGTGCAAGACCTGGGCTATGAAATGCCCCAGCTCTTTAGTGCAGCCCCAGCCTCTGCCTGCCTCCTTTGTTCTCATGGAGGAAGACTGCACACCCCAGTCTGGCTGCAGATGGGCTACACATCAAGTAATGCAGCTGAAGGGAGAAAAACCAGGGATTGCAGGTTGTGATAGTCCTGAGCACCTTCCCAAGGCCCCTGGATGGGAGCAACCTAAACTGGCTGGGGAGAGCAGATGAGTCTGGGTGGCTGCAGCAGTGTGGGGTATGCAGGCACACATATACCAACATGGTGGTGTGGGTTGACTTCTCACACTTACCTCAGTATCAGTGGCATAAGGCAAGAGTCTAACCTGGAGACAGGCAGCCTTCATACCATTGCCTGTTCTTGTCTACAAAGAGGCCAGAAAGACCCTCAAATGAGAATATATGAAATATTGCAATTAAGATGTGCTCTTCAGCTACCTAATTCTGCTGCTTATGGGTTATTTACAGAGTATTTCTTTCCTTTCCTTGGTCATGTGGTTTAGCCTTAATGCCTTTTTTTTTCCCCCTACCTTGCATCTCCTGGCTACCTCTCCAAATTGTGATGAGGTTTAAACATTTGCTTAGCCATCCTTGATGCTGAGCTAGGCTTTTTTAGTCCATCTTAACAGTCTTTTCTCCTTTTACAGCAAGGTTATATACTTTCTCACATTGTCAAGTATATGATCCTCTTCTCTGAGCTGCTCAGCAAACATTTCACATTGCCATCAAGCCTAATGGTGCTTACGATCTGGGGTTTTTACATTTAATTTTAGTAATCTCCCCCTGTTTCTACATTCAAAGCTGCAATCTGCCAGGCTGTGATGGGGGGAAAAAACCTCCATTAATTTTATAGGCCCTGAATAACTGGGTTTGCTGAGGTTGTACCAGTAAAAGCAAAACAATCTGCACTGCAGAAATTAATCTGGGCTCTCCATGCAAACAGCTGTACAATGTGCCCAGACTTGGAAACTTTCCCTGTGGCTCTGCTTTCTCCAGTCCACTTGATTGTGAATATGCAGTGGATTCCTGTTCCAGGAATAAAAACCTCAGCATCCCAGTGCTGTGACATGGCTACTTGCTGGGGTGTATCAGCCACCTACACTGGCCTCTGGAGAGCTCAGCTTTAAAGGAGATCATCTGACTTTCTTGCTGTGGTTGAAGGAAGACAGTAACACAAACCTTCGTCAGTGGCAAACAGGGAGGTAAAAGCCTGTCAATGAGTCATGCCGAAAATCAATATTCCTTCTGTAGGTTAGAGGAATGGATTATAAGGAAGATGGATGTCCAGGGTATGTTGATCTGAGCATGATCCATACCAGCACACTCCCCCACATCCCACGGGAATACATGGTGGCCTAATCCAGCAGAGTATGCAAGTGGACTTCAGTGTTGGCATGTTCACCTGTGTTGGCACTGTAGGTTAAAGGGCACTTCTCAGGCACAAAGATAAACTGTTTTAATTGGTGTTCTGTGACTGGCTAATTGTCCTCCAAGGTCGCTTGAAGGAGAAAGTGAAGACTATAATGATGAAGTAGCACCCCCAGGCTCATTTGGAAAAGACCCCCCGAGTGCAGTACGCAGGCACAGGGAAAGCCATGCATGTGCAGAAGAGATGCACTGGGAAGGGGTGGGACTGAGGGCCTCTGGCTGGGCGGTGATGACCACTCCTGCCCAGGTTGAGGTCACTCAGTTAGCTGTATAAAAGCAGATAGTGCTTTCTTGGAGGAGGGCTAGTTTTACCTCAAGGACAACACTGCCTTTGGCGGGGACGCCTGCCAGTTTGTGAACTTACTAACTCTCCAAGGATGCAGCTTCTGCTATGGGTAATTATAGGCATGCTAGGTCGGTAAGATAACTTTATGGGCAACAGCTGGGTAACTGGGGAGGTCATGTTGGGGGCTTATTTCTCTCCTTCTTCATCCCTTTTGGGTTTGTTCGTTTTGTTGGCCACCTCTTGGTAATAAATATTGGTTTTTGTTGAGCTTTTAATGGTGTTATGGTTTCAAGATTCAGTGTGGTTCAAACCCTCCCTAAAACACATGACTATTCAAGCTTAAGTCCCTACAGAGAGGAGGAATTGTAAGAAGAAATAGCCAGATCGTTGAAGATATCTATTGTCCTTATCCATGAACTACATGGAATGAACTCCAGGGGCATGGTGCTTTCTTTGCTTTATTACAAACACAAAGGTCAGATCTTAATACGGAAGGTCTTGAAATTTCCTATAGGAAAGATTCTGTTTCAGACCAGTAGAGGGAGAAAGCAGGCCAAAGACATAAATTAGATGGTTTCATGAAGATTTATTGGGGGGAAAAAAAGTCCAATTTGTCTCCATAGTTAGAGTGCAAGAACTGTTATTTGGGTTGCTGCTGGGTTCTTTGCTGATACCCTTTATTATTCCATTCATTAAAAACCTAATGAATAGTAGGTATATGCTATATTTTTCTGACAAGGGAAAAAAGGAACAGTTTAATTTGAGAAGCAGAGTTTTAGTAGTCAGAGCTGGAAAATGTACTTGAATATTTGGCAAAGTAAAAAGAAACTATTTCTGCACATGTGAAATGCTTGCTGCAACTCAAGCAAATTAATCTGCTGAATGTATAAGGTGTAATGTCACAGAATACCATTCAAAAATCTTCAAAATAATAAAAAATACTAATAAGCAAAATGATATGTATAGTAACATACAAATTTTGGAAAGTGACTGAAGTTGTCACTTTTATCCAGAATAGATTTGGTACAGCATAGGCAGAGAGAGGCAGAATAATTTGCACATTCAGACCCTGCAAGACAAGGAATAGGCATTTAGGAGAAGAACTAGCAATCATACCCAGCGAATTATGAGGTTGTCTGAGACTCACCTTGTCGATGCCACTGTTTCAAATGTAGTCGTTCTGATACAGATTTAGGTATCATTCTCTTTGCACAGTCTATTCTCATTTTCTTGTAGAAAAGAATGTGACTGCCATTTCCAGTGTAGAGTGTATTCTCTCCTTCCCTTGGTGTCTGTAGGATGCGCTGCAAAGTGTCTGGGTCTTATTGCATTTACTTTAAAATGCAAATTATATCAAACATTAAGACAAAGTTGAAGCCAGTGGCATGGTTTTATAGCAGAATGCTAGTAGCTTTTGACTGCGTTGCTCTCTCAGCGTTGGCTTCACTGATAAGCAATACCTTTGGGAAGCTCTGTCCCCTACCAGGGCCATGTCAGGGTAGCTTCAGAGGAACAGTCAGCCTAGATGTCTACTCCAGAGCCTCAAGGACCTTTTATATGCTGAGCCTGGGTCATTACAGACCTGGAAGAAAGGAATGAAATACTGAGCTTCCCACTCCAGCCTGTGTAATATGGTCATACCAGGTCTACCTCAGGCTGCAGAGCTGCACTGCAGTGTCCTGCTGCTGTTGGAATTTCTGTAACAAGGCCAGAATATTGTTCACTGCTTTGAGATGGATTCTCTTAGTCAAAAGGAGATTCTGCAATTTTGGAGTGGAGTGGCAGGAAGGAATCAGAGTTTGCTCTGAAACAATGGTATGACCTCTCCAAAAATTACTTGTGACTCCTGTGAAATGAGAGTTTGTTGCTGCTGAGAGCTCTTGGAAATGTTTTTGAAGATTTTTTCTTCCTGCACATCTTTGCAATTTTGTCTTTCCTGAGTTCAGCTTCTGTTGGATGAACTGATCTAAACCAGTACTTAGATTGTTTCACTGTTGCTTTGTTCTCGTATTGCTGAAGTCAACCTTTCACATAACTTTTACTTTTAATAATAAATTTAAGTAATCCTATGATTATCACCTGTGAGTGGTAGTCCTGCAAAGTAACACACAAGTTATGTGACCACAACATGGTCACACAAAGGAAGTTTGAAAGGCATGAATTTTTCTGCCTAAGGGAATTACTGACTGTAGTCTCTGTCATCATTGATTATAAGAGAACCATCTCTCTTAACATATTGGGTACAGTATAAGCAGAGATTGGAAAATGAAATTGGATATTATATGATTTTATCTGTTCATGTAGTGACTTTAAAGAGGCATTGAATGAGTCTGTCTGGAAAGATAGCTAATTAGTGTGTGTATCTATACTCAAGGGCTATCTTGATGATCCTTGTGGGTCCCTTCCAACTCAAAATATTCTGTGATTCTATCTTGGTTAAGGGGCCATATTAATCACAAACTATTGGGAAAATATTTAAAAGGTTTTAGCAGATTCCCTGATATCTACAGACATTTCTTTATCTGAACGGCAGGATCCATGGCCTAGAGTTAGTTAATGCTCCAGGTAAGATTAGGAGAATGGATTCTTCCATTAACAACTGAACACAGTACACCAGTAATAAATTTGTACTTCATTTATAATTTCCCTTTTGCCTTTCTCTGAGCTCCTGAGATCTGAGATACCATTTTCCATGACTGTGTGTACCCGGTCCTCTATAATTTTCTCAGTAAGTAGGAAAGGGTGTTGAGGCCTTAGAGCTGGTCACTGAAACTGGTGCTAATGTCCTGCTCCTGAACTACACTTGCTCAACAAACAGAAGGAATTTTATTATTCATGCAGCTGGTAAACCCCTATGTATTTCTGTCTTGCTCCTTATCAAGAGTTCATCCTTATCCTCACTATCTTCCATTCAGAGAATCTCACTTCACAGATAAAGTTGTGTCTTGCGGCTACAGGGATCCTGATTTTTCTCAGCTTATCCATTTGCATTCCCATTCATTTCTCAATTGGCAAAATAACCCCTTCCACCAAGTGAAGAGCCTTGATAATGCCTTCAAAGATAGAGCACTTTTAAATTGTTTGGTGCTTGATATGGAGATTTTTTAATATATTTATGCATCCAGTAGAGCTAAGATTAAATTGCAAGAAAGGGCAATATAGGTGTAAGTGAAACAAATGAACCTCAGATATAAAAGCTGAAGTCTTACAGCAACATTGTCTCGACAATTTATTTGCTATTCTGTTTGAGGGTTTGGTTTTCTTGGAAAGAATTATAGCTTGCAGTAAAGCTATTTACATCAAGTACATCAACTGGGTATTAAAAATGTAACTGAATTTATTCCCATTAATGTTGTTTAATATAGACCATCGAATGGTTTAGAAGTAATGAAGTCACACAATGCTCATGGTATATGCTGGGTCCCCACTAATAGTTACTGTGGAAACACTGTCTCTTCTACTACAGCAGTACATAATTGTAGTGGATTTATTTTTTCAGGGGTCACATTCCTTGACCTTCACCAAAGATAGTTTCATTAAAGGACAGCACATTTTTCACTTTTCTGAGCCAGGTGTGGGGAATATGAGTGGCACTGCATTTCAAATGCTGCCTCAGGACCACTCCGGCTTTACTCTTCAGGTATGAGGAGATAAAGCTACAGAATTAGGAGCACAAAAATAAAAAGGGCTAAAGTTTCCAGTAAGAGCTGTGGGCCATTGATGGATGCCTGTTCTAAACGGGTCCACATACAGGGAGGATCCAGATAACAGGAACTTGTTACAGGGAATGTGGTAGCATGTGTGCAGCATGCTGGTACTAACCAACACGTGGAAAACTCACCTGCCCAAGAAGGCCATGGATGGCCATGCTCATGCCTAAGTGTATTTAAATTAAATAAACATCAGCCTGCAACTTTATATTTACCTTACAGTTAGGGTTCAGTTCTTTCCCACCTGGGTAACCAGCCTGTCAGCCCTCCCAGGCCCTGATGGAGGGGTCATGGGCATCTTTCCTGACACAGAGCTGCTTTTCAGTGAATAGTCAATGCATCAGAATAATCCCTCATAAGAATGACCACAAGAAAACAACTGAGGGCTTCCAAAGTGAATGTCATAGGGTTGGTTATATATATATATATATATATATATATATATATATATATATATATATATATATATATATATATATATTTATCGGAAGGGTTGTTGGATTAAGACTCGGCACCAGAGCTTTCTGTTCCTGGCATCACAGACAGCCTGGGCACAAGAAGACTAACTATTCTCTGTGCTAGACCCTATTTCAGTACAAATTATCTGTGATTGCTTTAATGACTTTGTTAATGATTCACAGATATCTTATATGCCCTATTTACTCATCTGTCTTCATTACCCCACACCCTACAGCGGAGATGCCACCAAGGAGGACAATAATTATTGGCACCCATAGGAAAATGAATAGTTTGAGCTGTGCAATTAGAGACCAGTCTCTCCCCTTAAATACTTAATTAATAGATGTGGGTATTTCAGGTTTTTTTAAATTCCAATCACTGTATTTTTATACATTCATGAGGAACTTGCATAAGGAAGTGAAGCTTGGTACATAAATATTTGTCTGGAGTGACACACCCTGTTGGTCTGAGAGCTGAGAGTTTCAGAGCTGAGCAGGGAAAGAAGACATATGTCATCTGGTCCTGGGTCTACTGGAGGGCTGGTGGTTTGCCAGTTTGCAAACCGGAAAGATGGTTCCCATAGGAATTACAAAAATGAGTAACCCCTGAAGTCTAGTTGTTGTTAATTTGTGCAGGGTGGAAGGAGGTAAGGAATAAGTCTTGCAGGGCTGATGCTGGTCTTGCAGAAGAGTGCATCCATGTTGTGCCCACAGCCCTCCACAAGGACAAGCCAAGGTTAAGTAAGTGACACGGTCCTGTCAGACACAATACTTCTAAAACAAGATTTAAAAGTAAAATGCCTGCTGTCAGGTCCCAAGGCAGATATAAAAAAAAAAAACCAAAACCAAACTTGTGTGGATTTGGGACAATCCCTAGAGGATTTGATTTGCATAAAACCACACAGTCATTTCTCCAGCTTGTGACAGATATAATCCTTCTCCAGTACATCCCATGCTCTTTTGGGGGTAAATTAAATAAGAAGAATTTTGCTTGTGTGTGAGAAAACACCAAGGAACAAACTGATTATAGAAAATCCAGGGAGAGGAATTAAAGCATTCATGGGGTAAGCTCTTTGAAACAAGCACAGTGTATTTTCTATGAGCTTGTACAGAACAAGCTCAAAGGGTACTGAGCATAATCAAGGCATGTGATAGGTTGTGCAAGAATATGTCAAACAATAACATGATTAGATGTGCCAGCATCCAACACATCTACTTTCACAATACTTCAACTCAGTTCTTTTCTGGAAAGGGGTGCTGCCAGGCAGCTTTCTTTCGATTGCCATGACTATTGCTGCTATGAATTTGTCTCTAAGCTTTGGGTTTGGGAACAGAGAAACTACCTTTCTGAAGGAATCATCACAGAAATAGCTCTTGCTTGATAATTTTTATTTTAATTTCCATCTCTGCTAGATGCATTGTGGAGGAAAGTTCCTCAGAATATCTGGTACTACTATGTCTGGGTAAATCTTACCAGTCAGTGTATCTAATTAATATGGTCTGCTTCCCTGGCTCAGAAATATTCATGAACCAGCTTGTGTCATTTGCAAAGAACTTGCCTCACTGTTAACAGATATTTTTGCTGCTCACAACATCCATTTTTTCCTCAGCTGCATGCTACTGATTCTGAACAGATGAATATCACAGAAGAAGGGACTTAGATGTAAGATGACTGGCTAAAAGTTTTGTAAATGTGGATGAAATTGTACCTCTTCTATCCAATGGTGTAACTGGAAGGGAAAAGTTGAATTTTTCTCTTTGACTCAGAAGTGGTTAAATCCTATATCCCCAATTAATTGGTTGGAAAATTATGCCGAGCTGGTTTTGTTGACCTCGTTTCCATGTAGAAATTACTGTCAGGATTAGGGTTTCTTTCAAAAAAAGAATTTCTGAAAACTACTTTTTTCAGGATGTACTAAAATATAAGAAGTTAATATAAAGTATTTTAATTTTGACTAATCTTGCTTAAAGGAATTCACTGGTTTTGTACTGCCTAGGATTTTTAAGACTCTGTTCATGAGGATTTGTTAATTATTGCTGTGCTTTTTCTTGTAAAATATAAGCATAGAGTTACATAAAGTATACTTATGCATCTGAAGATAATTTATCTGTATAGAGTTACAATAAGGGGCAGAAAAGCTTTTAACACTATCACCTACATTTGCCACCTTTAGCCCAAGGCAGTTGGGTTGATGACAGCTTCTAAAATTTAAATTTTTATAATTTCAGATAATGAAAAAGCACAATATATTTGAAGAAGAAAAGTATTTAATAGGTCTTTCTATGAAAAACAACCTACTGTAGTCTTGTAGTCTGGCTCTAGGTATCAGAGGCATTAAGTAAAAGTTATGTTTAAAAGTAAATGAAAAATTTCTGATGGTGCTAAAGAATTGAACCAACAAACACAATGGAGAGCTGCAGGCATAATAGTTTTAGATGGGTTTGTTTTAAACCCAAAATTTCACAGCCATCTGTTGATTCTGGTACAAAGAAACCAAATGAGGCTAAAAGAAAATACCACTGAACACAAAAGATCAAGCGGTAAACCAACACTCACTCCTGTTTGTTCAGTGCTTGAATCTGTGAAGTCAAAACTGATTTAATATGAGCATTTTCCTGTTTAGCTGGAGACTTTCATGGTTTTTCTTATTCCTCCCCTGGGCATCACACAGCTTTTTCACATTTTTTTTTAATTTGTAAAGAAGAGAGCAGAGCTGAACCACACTAAAGGTGCTACCACATCCTCAGCATCACTTCGCACAGGATGCAACTCTAAAGAAAAGCTTCAGTAGACTATATCCCTCCTGCAACTGCTTGTCCTCAGACTGATGAGCAAGAGGGAGTTATTACATGAAAAGTTGGGAAAATGATTGATATAGAAAATGAAACAAACAATCTAAAAAAACCCCCAAGGATGAAGGACACTTGCTGCATGTGTTTCAGCCACTGTCACAAAATGAAGTGAAAGGAAATTGAAGAATTCATCACACCTTTTTAAGAATTTTCTTTTCAGTTGCAGAAATGAGTGGCCATTTACTTGCAGTTAAATCTTGTCCTCACCGATATGCATTTGGTGGCAGACATAAGTGAAGAGCCTTCATTTCTTTGCATGCAGCTTCTTCTGCAGACACCTTCAAGCTTGCATTTATGCACCCTGAATTAATAGGGAAATCTGTATTAGCAGTGGTACAGTCCAGCAGCATGTTCTCTTCTGCAATTTATTCCCATTTTGATTATTCTTTCCAGTAATGACAGGTAGCTCTTACCACTGACCATAATCATTTTTTTCTCTACCATCTCTCATATTAACTCATATTCCTGTTGTTACTTTTTAGTTGACCACAAGACCATCATCACCATAAAAAGAAAAAAAATCTCCCCCTTGTTTTCCCCCCACTGATCATAACAAATAATTTTTACTGTCACTTACAGTTTGTCTGCTAGTGTTTCCAACCCAGTTGTGAGACTTTGGTAAGTTTGTTTCTTTTCAAGGTGTTATCTTGCTTAAATTCTGCTGCTGCCAGTTAAATAGCAAAACTATTTTTGCTATTTAAGGAGACACTAGCTGTCTCCTTTGCTAGTGTAAGTTTATAACCCTAATTCTGTCTTCTTTCAGCTTTCCTTTTTCTCTTTTCACACTTAGCATTTGTCAGAGCTTCTACATGCATTGCGAGGCTTGCATGGCAGGGAACCTGCCTGTTGAAATCTCCAAAGAAAAGTCATGGCAAGGTGCTGTATCAAATTGTATGCCCTACATATTAATTACTATTAAAAATTTGTCCATTCTTCTCAGTTCTTTCACTTCTTTCTCATTTACTTATGGACTATGAAATACTTAACTTGTTTAACTGATTTATAATAATATTCCATATTTTGCATACACACTTTATAAAATGATTTTTATTTATGAAGTTCTTTGAGACCCTAAG
This sequence comes from Manacus candei, assembly GCF_025592945.1. Classification (NCBI taxonomy): domain Eukaryota; kingdom Metazoa; phylum Chordata; class Aves; order Passeriformes; family Pipridae; genus Manacus; species Manacus candei. Next base: position 2,143,546 of record NW_026138074.1, on the reverse strand, counting down.
GTAAAAAGTTACAATAATTTCCAAGTTATTGCCATCAAATTATTGTTAACTACAATTTGTAAAAATACTCTGAAGTCTTAAGGGATCAGCTGAAAGCAAGAGACTTCTAATTACTTGTTACTGTCTTCATTTCCTGCTCTGAAATACCAATAGACTGGAATAAATTCATAATTGGTCCCCATGGCTAACAAAGCAGCTTCTGGCTTTCCAGCAGGTACTGTCTACATTTGGATGTCCAATTTCCTTACCTACCATTATTGAAAAGGTTGGGACATTCCCAAAGCAAACTTCCCAAAGTTCTCCCAGAGTGGTCTGTGATTGTTAATGAATAACCCAGCATGACTGCATGCATTGGCTAACATCATATTTCTGCATCCCCCTGTAGATACTCTGAAGGAATCCAAACCAGCACAAGTTTTATTTTCCCAAAAACCAATTTACTTGAAGGTTTTGCAACAGTCATATGCTGTACAAAAGGTGGCCATAACTCCCGACCACATGAACCATGCTCCAGAAATCTTCCCTGTGGCTAGGGGCCTCATTCCATGGATGCTGAGGGCAAAGGGAAGCTTTTTGTAGAGAGGGACCTCCTACCCAGATCTCTCACTGTCGGACTAAGGCAGGTACCACAGATCTTGGGGTCAGCCTGCCCATAGCTCCTTACACAAATGCAGCCAGCTCGTTACACAGAAAGTTTGGGGACAGGCTGAAGAGTCACCTGTTGGCCACTGCAGCCCCATAGCCTCATATAGCTTATGGCATCAGTGGATTCAGTGCTGAGCCTCCTTATTTCAGTCTACCTTTGGCTGACTTTTTTCTTTATGGAAAAAGACTATATTGTGATAAGACACACTCACCAGCAAGAAAACACATATTTTCTTGTCCTGCACCCCACTATTACTAGATCTGCCATCTATTTTTTTTTACAAGATTTTTTTCCATGCTACTGCTTATTTAGCACCGTATGGCAACATGATTGCTGTTACTATAGATGCATACCATGGGTCTGACTTCTTTTTTGCTTCTCTCCATACTGAGGTTATTATCATTGAAACATTGCATGGCCTGCAGTTTAACCTAACTGTTGTGAACTTAATGGGAACTGAGAATTTCAGAGCTACAGGATAGCACACAAACATACAGGGCATTCCCCTTTCCCTCATGGCTGCTCAGTCTTGCCACTATTCCTTGCACCTCTCAGTGCCCTGCTCCTCTCTGCAGTCGTAGGCACTGGGAAGGTGCTTGGGCATGTATTGCTCATGGGGTAAAAACTTCCACGCTACCACTTGGGACTTGTCTTCGGCTGAATAGTTTCCCTTCCTTAGACTTCTGTTTATTCTGCATGCTCATTTAGATACTTATTTTAATTATTCAGTGGCTGTGTCTCATGTGATTCCAGAGAAAGCCTGGCATATCTCAGTTTTCCCATCTATCCCTGAAAAAGATATATTAGGAGGTTTTTTTGCCTTTTTTTTTTTTTTTTTTTTTTTTTTTTTTTTTTTACTGCAAATGTGCAAACGGCATCTATCAAAAAATACTTGCTATGGATGCAAAGAGAAGTTTATTTATTTCCAAGGGAGACACCCAAACCTGTATATGAAGACAAATAAGGCATTCAACAACTAGGGAGGATGCACTCAAGTAGAGAAGTCCAGCACACCATCCATAAGGCCATTACAATATTGCTGCACTTATGCTTTGTTCTCTTTTCTCTCTCTCAGTTGCAATATGTAAGCTATTGGCTGGTTTAGCTGTGCCCCAAATTAACACCTTCCTCCTGGATTATATGCAGTAAAAGCATGTAAACATGTAAAAATATACTGATTACTGTACTGGTGTGGGACAGAAGAGCCTCTAGTTTGATGCTTTACCTCCAGTGGACAAGAATGTGAAATATTACAGAGAAAGGAGTAAACTCCCTATGTATCTAATTGCACACTGCTGAGGCAAAGGCGAAACATTACTTTCAAACTCAATATTAGCTTAGTAGCTTGAAAGTGAGGGGCCAGACAACTTCACCTGTTTGATCTCATGGTTGTATGGTCCTCGGCATTATAGTTAATTGGTATTGATGGCTGACTTTTAAACATTATTCTTTCAGTGTTTCAGCTGGAACTGTAAGACTGGAGAGGGATTTCTATACAAATATTTTTTCAATTATTAAAAATGCTCAGTGTGTGTTATTGATTACTCTTCTAATACAGGCAATGGGTGACCTTTTGTTTAAGTCAGTCCTCGATTTGTTGCCGTGTCATGCTGCTCTTGAAAAACGTTACTGCTGAAAATGACTGGTTCTTTTTCTTGGTTTTATTTATAGAAGTAGTAAGTTTCATCTGTTTGGAAAACACTCAGACGTCTACTTACCTATAGGTGTGTTTGGGAAATACAAAATAATGCCTGATGCGGAGTACTTCCTAAAGTTGTTTTTGTTTGGGTTTTTTTTTGCACACACATTTGAAATGAATGTGATCTCTGCCTCACAGTGTGACACCCATTTTACTACACAGACAAGTGTAGGTTAGCATAAAAGTAAACGTTTGCTAAAGGAGTCTATTTGTAATACTGTGAAATTAATGTAAACAAAAATACTCTCCTAGAAAATATTTTCCTTGAAAACCTGCCAAGATTTATTGAATGCATCTGTCTTGACAGAGCACTTCAGCTGAGATCAAATAAACCTGTACCTTGCAGCGAACAGCTGGAGCTATTTTAAAATGAAGTTAAGCAAGCATGAAGAAAAAAACCAAACCGGGTATGGAAAATAACACCAGGGGGAAAGTAATTAGCCTGATACAGTACAATCTGCAGTGATTCAGGACATTAAAAAGCACGGCCACGTTACAGCGGTGACTCACTGATGAGCTGAACGACTGACCAGGCCGCATTATGACTGCCCGGTGCGCCGCATCCATATACATGGAATTCTCGCCCGTTCCTAACAACCGGCCTCTCTTTCTCTTTGCTAGACTCCACCACGCACGGCCCGCACCACGGCCGGGCCCAGACAGGCACCGCCTGCAGCACCTGTGCCTCTCCCTGCTTCGCGTGGCCAGCTGGGGCTTTGGTGTGCCCCCCGACCAGGGGTGTGACACCGGCGGGCAGCCCCGGGACACACGCCGGGGGGCTGCGCGAGCGCGGCCGCTGCAGGTCGGGGGCGCAGCTTTAGGGATGTGCGCTGAGGCGCGGGGAACGAGGAGGTGCGCGCAACTCCCCCCCCTTGCCGGGCGCACCGCCTCCCGCCCTCCGCCCATCCCCTTCCCGCCGATTGGCGGCAACGCCCGGGCAGGTGCCGGTGCGCGGCGGGAGCTGCTGCCGCCGGCACCGCAGCAGCACTCGGTGGCGCGTCCGGCGGAGCGGGGAGGGCTGGAGGCGGCGGCGGCAGGAGGAGGAGAAGAAGGAGGAGGAGGAGACGGCGGCTGCGGGCTCTCGCCTTGCGCCGGGCGGTGCGGGCGGGAGCGGGGCACCTGTGCCCGGCGGCTCCGCGCAGGTGGCGGCCGGGGGCGGGCGCGGGGCGGCCGCAGAGCCCGCCGTGCATGAGCGACAGGGCGCAGCCGCCGCTGGTGGCTCTGCCCGTGCCCCGAGCGCGGGGCACTCGCTGTCCGCCTGCCATTGCGGTGCAGCCCTCGCACTTGGCCGAGGGTGAGTACGGCCGGGGGCGCGGCCGCCGCGGGCTGGGGCCGGGGCTGGGGCTGGGGCTGGGGTTCGGGTTCACCCTCTGCGACCCCGCGGCGCCGTGGGTTGGCCTGCGGCAGGGCCGTAGCAGCGGGGCCGCAGAGCCCCGTCGGGGGGCGGCCGGCGCTGCAGAGCCCGCAGCGGGTCCCCTCGTCCCGCTGGTGAGGGGTCAGACGGGGCCGGGTCCCGCTGGTGGCCCGGGGGCCGCCACCCTCCGCGGCGTTCGGGGGCGAGGCGGGCCGCTCCTCCGCGGCAGCGCGGCATTAGGCATGCTTTTAATTACCGGACAGATGTTCGCGGCGTTCTGCTGACCGCGTGGCTGTTCGAGCGCTGTCACTGCAGTGCATCATCATCATCGTTATCATTGGAGTGTTTTACTCTTGATCAACTTCCCCGCGAGCCCGGGGAGGATTTCAGCGTGGCAGTGTCGCTGCCCCCGTTCCTCGGGAGCATCCCGCCACTCTGCGCTTTTAATTTATGCCTCAGACAGAAGCAGTGTGCATTTTCTAGTATCAAGGTCAGTTTATCGTAACTGCTGAGGAAAATACCATATGGCTCGGACTGACTTTTCTTAGGGAATCTAATTAAGTAGGAGCCTGTGTTGTGCTGGGATTTGTGTTATGTTTCAGGCAAGTGTAACCAAATTAGATCACAAAATGCCTTAGAGTGCATGTGCATCCCTCCTCAAGCGTGTTTGCAGGGACATTAACTGTATCTACAATCTGTTTTTGACAAATTATGGGTTTTGCCTTATATCTACCATTTTACTATTTCCTGCATTTCTGAAAATGTGGGTAGCTGTCTTGCTATGGAGACTAGAGTTTCTTAGAATAGGCACAGCAAGGATTTTGGGAATAAAGGCTTTTGCTCATTCCTCTGATAACCCTTTTCTGGAAGGCTGGAGAGAGAGAACAGAGGGACAGTTAGTTTGGTTCTCACATTACCAGACATTTTTTCTGATCTTGAGGGACCTGTCATTAGGCTGGACAGGTTTTTATGTTTTCTTATTAATGATAATAGCTGTTACCCATGAACTGCATTGAGACCACTGACTCAGTCCCTGCAGTTAAATGTCAAACAGTAGTATTTGATGCTTAATTCTACCTCTAGAAAGTGAACAGAGCTGTGTAAAAAGCAGAAGATGATGTATCTTGTATGTAAACCCTCAGGCTACTGCCTTACCCATCATTACTCAGGTACCGGATTGTATGAGAACATATTTACTGATGCATTATGCCCAAGTGTCTAAAAATGTACAAGGCAATTCTGTAGCCTTCCTGTGGAGTTTGTCAGATAACTTAGTACAATACACTGAGCAGTTAGAAACAGGGAAGTAGCGTTTTCAGTAGCTGTGATACATTAATTGCCAGTAGGGAGAACTCACAGAAGTCAATTCTACTCTAGTAGCCCCTACTGGGGCAAGATATACTTAAAGCACTGCCCCCTGTGACAGGATTTGCCTCCTGGACCTGCTGATGATTCAAATGACACAATATTGTCCTTTTTTTTTCTTCATCTGAACCAGTACTGTCTGAATCCAGAAAAAAACAGGATCAAGAAAACTAAGCTAAAACTTCCATTTTCCTGAGCTGGTTTCTTGCTTCCACACTAACCTGATGAATACATCTGAGTGCACTACATAGGGTGCACCCTATGAACACAGTAGTATGAACACAGTAGTAATTCACCTTCTTCACTTCATACTTGCAGTAAACAGAACACTTGAAGACCTTGTAATTAAACAAGAAAAAAAAAATCCCCAAGTATGCATGGGTGAAGAAAAGCTGTATATACCAAATGCACTCTTGTTCATAAACAGTACAACTGTATGAAAAAGTGACTCCTTTGTATAGCTGCCAACATTAACATACCCTATTGTTATAAGACTGGAAACTGCTGTTTGTCAGCATAAACCACCTTAACTTGCCCTTGGAAAGCTGGACAAGTCGACAGAAACTAGTTGAATACAGTTCCATGAAAGCTGTAGGGACGCCTTTTCTCTTTGAGAAAACCCATTAATTTCAGTGGACTAATGCTGCCTTCCTGTGGAATACTTTATTCACCTTCCTTTTTGGATCCAGGTAGGTTATTTTCTAGATAGATTCTTAAGAGATAATAAAGGCCTCTGTGAACCACTGACAGTCAGAGAATAAACCAGCCCTGAGTTTCTTATATCAAGAGATTTATAGCAGCTTACTTTCAAAAGAAGATTTTTGGGCTTAAGGGAAGAGGAAGATGACTGCTATATTTCAGTGTGAAGTGAAGCATGTAATACTGTTGCTCAAATTACCAAAGAAACTTGGCCTTTGTCTATGACATAACCAGGAAATTTTGCAGAAGGTCTAAATACAGTGTAATTTGTTAAGATTTCAAGATGTAGTCTGGTTTTGTGTATCTCTTTGTGAGATTGGTCAAAGGTGCCTATATCCAAAATTTATGTGAATTTACAGAAACCCAAGAGGAACTTGGCACACTAGTAAGATCTGTTGTTTGTATGGAAGACTAGTGATTGTGCTTGCTAGCAAGATGTGCTCGCTATTTAACTTTCAATTGAAACATGTTATCCTTTTTTATTTTTTAATAATCTTACAGAAAAATACCATGCTGCATTTTTTTAAAACTTCATTTTCAGTAAATATCAAATTTGACATTTGATGTCCTGCAAATTAATTAATAAAACACACTGTAGTGGAAAGCAGTTTATTGAATCACCTAGCAGCTTTATCCTAGATGATGAGGGTATAAAGACTGCAGTTGCTTGACTGGTCAAAAGTTAATATCAGCATTATTGCAATAATGACAGATTTTTAGATCTTAGGGATACTATTCTGGGAGTAGGAACACGACAAATTTCCAGGCCAATATGCATTAAATTTTAACAGCACAGCAATTTTTTTTTCTTTTTAAGAATGTTATACTAAGAAAACCCCTTGTCTTTCATTTTTTTTACTGACCCATTAGTCCCTGAGCTGGGTAAAGGAAACAAGATCTCTTGCTACTTTTTATTACCTGTATGCTTCATTTACCTTATGATCAATTGATGACCATAAAAGGAAAAACTAATATTGGGGTTTGGTATCCAGATTATTGGAGTAATTACTATCTATTGGTTGTTTTAAGATATAAACCATTACCAAAGGAAATGAATTTTACATTCTTCAAGGCAAAGTATACTTCCAAATAAAACATCACTTACTGAAGTGGAGCTAACTACTGCGGAGGTTAGTCTTGAAGATGAGACCTTTCAATGGTATTGTCTCCAGTTGACTCACAGTAGTCAATTAAGCAGTCTTTTTGAGTTTTGCTGGTGCTGGCTAATAGGCAAGAAGGAAACTCTAGCCTTTCCTCCTGCTGAAGACCCAAGCTCAAGTTCTGCTGTGCAGTAGTTTCAAGAGTCTCCTTCTGGACAGCAACATATGCTGTTTATTGATGGAGAAGAATAAATGGATTAGTGACTTAGTGCACCCATAGTTTCTGGATTAAGTCTGTTTAAAGGGTGCTGAGGTAATTTAGTGTAGAAAATGAGATGTAGTCTCTTGTGATAGTAATCTGAAGTACAGAGCCTCTTTCAAAGGCTGTTAAAGTTCATGGCATTCTCACTGGCTTTAATGAGTCTTGAAGCCAGGCAACAGCTTGAAATTTTTGGGGTTTTTAAATAACAAAAGAAGCCCTTCCCCAGCACCCTCCACCTATCTCCATGCAGAAAAATATGTGGCTTTGCTGTTGTAAAACAACTTTCTGTTCTTTGAGGAAGGCAGTACATAATCTGTTGTTTTCCTTCTTGAAAGGAAAAAAAGCAAAATATATTTATAACTCATGGAATAAACTTTTCTGCTCTTGTGATGAGTTTTGTCTCTTCTGAAACTAACACAAGAGCTTCTTTGCTTATTGAGCATTACTTCTGATACTGAAATGGGTTTTAATGATGTTTTCTTCTGTCCTTTTTGAGCTGTGTGAACAGGATGTTGTGTCCCAGGGTAATCCAAAAAGGAAAGTGCTGGTTTGTGCTGTTATCATTAGTTGCTATGGCATGGATGTTCAGTGTACGATTTAAGTGCTGTTGACTGAGATGCAGCTAACGCTGACGTGAAATACGTCAAGTTGCAGAGTGTACCTATTTTTCTAACCATTGTTTATCTTGCAAGAGATTGATTCCTTTTTTTCCCCTTAAAAGTACTGATCCTTCTGCCCCTTAGTGATCATCCCCAGGAGTGCTTGGTGTACCTTTCTGGAAGTTATCTCAATGCTCGCACCTAGCTGTCATAAGCGCTTTGACATTTGTTTGACAGACCGTGACTTGGATTTAAGTTAAATCATAGTGTGTGAATTGGAGCAACATCAGGTTTTAAAAACAATTGAAAGAGCTTTGGGGAGGACTCAAAAAGGTATATTCTGGTGATGTTGTTTTTCAGAGTCTCAGCTGGTCTTGATCTAAAAGGCAGTGCCAAAAATTGTCCATATGTTAATCACTGTAAGCACAAATGCCGTGGGTTGAGTCCTAAATGAGAAGAAACCAGTTCACCTCCAGAGGAGAATAAACCTGATTATTCTACCTCTCACAGTTCTTTTCTAATGTTTGATGATGAGGCTTCGTATTCCTGCTTCAAGGTAGTATCACAGGTCAAAAAGAGGCAAATCAACAGAAATACTGTGGTCTTAGGTTCCTCATGTGATTAAGTGAGGCGCCTTAGTTAGTTCCTAAAGGTGATGGCTTAACTGGGTTATGTCGTTCAAATAATATGTTATGTGGGACTCAAAAAGCTGTCTGTGCTGGCTGGCTGGTTCCCTAAACCTATAAGAGCATGAACTGTTTTGGTTCTATAGCTTAAACTAAAGGAGCTATGAGGCTGCTCCAGTTTGGATTCAAATATAAGTGAACCAGCAGTCAAAACCTGACAGTGAAGTTGGCCTTTGAACTCCAGAAAAGGCCTGACAGTGCCTTATACTTGAATATAAACATTCTTTGTTTGTATAGACTTGGGATCTAGAACTTCAGGTTTGCGTTTGTTGGTCCAGGCTCAGGTTATCTCCATGTTGTGCAGTGTCAATATAAAAAACTTAGTCAAACCCAGATCCAAAGCAGAGCCTCTTCTAAGCGCAGTGTGGAGTAGGTTCCAGTGTCAACAAAGGAATGCAGTAACTCCCCCACCTGACAGACTAATCTAGCTCCTAGTTTGGTTTTTCATACAGCTCTGGCTCTATTTTACTCTTGCTTATTGTCACTTGGCAAATGGTTATCTAAACAAATCAAAGATGACCTGCTACTGAAACCTTTTTTCAGTGCATGGGGCATAAATTGTGTGTCCACCAACTACAGCTCATCACTGTCTCAGTGAAATGGGACATGTGGCTTCACAGATTTTCTTTATTGTTGTACCTCTTATGATTCATGCTTCTTCAAGCGTAATTCAGGGTTAGAAACACTTTGTAGGTGTCACAGTGAATGTGGAAGACACAGTCTTATGAAATTATTCTTGGTTTTTATTTTGTTCTTTTACTTGCTAATCTGTAAAATTCAGTAATTTGCAGCAGGGATTCCTGTCAGTGGTTTGAATTAGCAGTGATTTACTGTATTAAATTTGTTTTCACATCTGGCAGCACTAGAGAATACTGCCTCATCGTGGCAACTGCTGCTGGAAGCATTTTCTTACCTCTAAAAATAGAATTTTTGTCTTTATTCTAGTCCTGCAGGAATATCCTCTCAGTCAAAGATTAGTTTTTGGATCAAACTTTAGGATATCGTCATGAGTGATATTTTGTAAGAGGCATACAGGATATCATATGTTGTGGGGAAAAAAATCCATTTCATTGTGTAGAATATTTTAAGTATGCCTGTGGTGTATTTGCATATTGGTTGGATTTTATATTATGGATGTTTTGTAGCAGTCAAGCAATCCACACTTTAATGTTTACTTTTGTAGTTTGCATGGATTAATCACAATATGGCCTTCAAGCTTTGAGATTCTTAATTCGTCATAACCTTTTTGCCTGTATTATTGAGATGCAAAATTAAATGCAGATGTAAATTGTTTAGTGCTTCCAGAGTTGTTTAAGCTTTTACAAAATCGTCACCTTCCCTCTCGATGTTTTCTTCTCTAGATTAAAGGTATGAATAAATCAGATGAGAAGCCTTTCCACTGCTTTACCCAATAGTGATGCTTTGGCATCTTGAAGTTGAAAAACTTATCTTAATGGACCTATATTTTCTTGGTTAGTTTGTTGAATTCTATCTGTAGGATGGTCCTACAGATCCTACAGATGGTCTAGGATCCTACAGATCCTAGAGCACATTGCACAGAAATGGTTCTTGAGTATCTCTAGTGAGGAAGGCTCCACAACCTCTCTGGGCAGCCTTTTCCAGGGCATGGTCACCTGCACACTGAAGAAGTTCTTCCTCATATACAAGTGGAATTTCCTGTGCATCAGTTTCTGCCCGTTTTTTCTCATCCTATTGCTTGGCATCATCAAAAAGAGCCTGGATCCATCCTCCTTACACCCTCCCTTCAGATACTTACAGATATTGATAAGATCCCCTCTCAGTCATCTCTTCTTGAGGCTGAGCAGGCCTAACTCTTCCAGTCTATCCTCATAATAGAGATGCTCCAATCTGCTAAACATCTTTAGCCCTGCATTGGACCAACCCCAGGTGCTCTATGTCTCTCTTGTACTGAGGAGCCACAGATGTGGCCTCACTAGGGCTGAGTAGAGGGACAGGATCACCTCCCTCGACCTGCTGGCCTCACTCTTCCTAATACACCCCAGGATGCCATTGTCCTTCTTTGCCACAAGAGCACTGCTGGCTCATGGACAGCTTGTTGTCCACCAGGACCCCCAGGTCCTTCTCTGCAGAGTTACTTTCCAGAAGGTCGGCCCTCAGCCTGTACTGGTGCAAGGGGTTATTATTATACTCCAGGTGCAGGACCTTGTATTTGCCTTTGTTGTGCTTCAGACATTTCTTCTCTGCCCATTGCTCCAACCTGTCGAGGTCCTTCTGTAGGGCTGCACAGCACTCTGGGGTACCGGCCACTCCTCCAGATTTGTGTTATCAGCTTGCTGAGGAGGCGTCTGCCCCTTCATCCCAGTCATTGATGAACAAGTTAATATCCTAAGTCGTGTTCTTTTACATACTCTTCCATAAGGAGGGAGATAAGTATTTGAGCCTTCCCAGGCTAAACATGGCATTGAACCTGAGTCTTTTTTGAGTGCATGTATTAGACTGGTATTTACATGTATTTCCACAGGTAAAGCGAGTGCTCACTTCTCTGCCTGCCTTTAAAGATGAGATAGAAGCATATCAATTCTTTGAAGGAACAAAGAAGGATTCACTGTTTCTTTCATGTCCTTTCGATCTGTGTGGCTCATTTGAGGGCCATTGATTGTGAAATGCTGGGACTGACAGGTGTCTCAGGAGAAGTCTGTGGCCTGTGTAATGCAACACAGGTGAACCTATTTTTGCAGTCCTCACTCTTGATCTAATGCTGAGGAGAGAGGTAGGAATACAGGTGAGCTTTTTGTTTAGTATTCTCTTCATGCTGGCTCAAGCTTAGAAAGTACAGTGTGAAAACTGATTTGCCAGGTGTGTTCTGGTTTGAGTTTTGACAGGAAGGTGGAAGAAGGGACGTAACTCTGTTCAGTAGCTGCTGTTTTCTCTGTATGGAGTGTCTGGGTACAGACCATTAAGCTCCGAGCCCCACTTTGCAAGTTGGACATCCAAAGTGAAGCCCTTGCAGTCTCGTGCTTATGGATGTGCAAATTTCTCATTGCGTTGGGCATTTTGGGATCAGTTGCGTTCCCTGAGTGCACATGCTGGCTTTCTAACTGACCTGTGATGGTTCACCTTGGGGTTGGTTGACAGTCCATTGCAGTAATGAGCTGCATTTCATGCTTTAGATTGAAGACACATGGAAAAGAGGGAAATCATCCAAGATAGAATTGTGTGTCAGCGTATTACCACTCCAGTTTTGTCTTTTTTTCCAAGCTGTCTTCTTCATTTCTGGAAGAGTGATAGTCCGTCTCACACAGTCAGAATACTGTCAGACACATCATCTTGACTATGCATTCTTCAATAAGACAGTTGCTACTAAATAGAGAAAATAGAGCTGAACATGCCTAAATTTGGCATAAACAATGGAAGATGAGACTGAAGTAGAATGAGAATATACAGTAACTAGAAATCCAATTACAGTGAAATATGTGCTAATATTCTGTGGCAGATAACCTGTGATCTTTAGCAACTGTAGGGCCAAATTCTGGATAAGCCTTTCCTCTAGTTCAGTTTTACCAGTGAGAAGATTTTTCTGGTCAATGTGGCTTTTGTATCACATTTTGTATTCCCACTGGATTTTATACTTGTGTATCAGCCTGATACCTAAGTATAAAATGGTCATGATTTATTATTCAGATTCTCTTTTTAAATGACTTTTCTTCAATCTGTCAAAAGTAGATGACAGAAATTAAGTCCTACAGTGTCATTTTTAGTCTTTTCTAAAAATATTTTTTCTTTTTTTGCTATTTAAATAAAATAGCTTTTATTTTTTTAGAAACAGTTTTATATGCTCTGTTCTGCCTTTGGGAGAGTGCCATCCTTAGATGAGAGATGCCATTCTTTCTTGAATAAAATGGGACTTAAGTGAGTTTTTTTACTTCTGTGTCATGGTTTAACCCCACAGCCCTGTACCAGCTGCCAAGAAGAAAATGATCTCTATCCCAGCTGTCACCTGGACATTCTGTTATTTCATATTCAGTACTTAAACTAACGTAAAGTATAGAAGCAAGAAGAGTGTGAAACTCCTATTTCCTAAATAGATTAAAATTTAAAACCATGCAGTACTAACCTTTGACCTTTAAGGTTTATGATTTCCCCCATTATAGTATGTCCCAACAGTCTTTTAGACAAAAGTACATACAATTATTGTAATAACTTGCATTAATAAGGAACATTTCTCCCAAGAGGAACTCAATGAACCTCATGTTTTCTTTAAAACCTGCTGCTGTACCCCTTATACTCCCCAGTGAAACAAACGTAACTTTGCTCAGGAACTTGCAAGTTGTTTCCTTTGCTACTTAGAAATCTCACATAAAATTAGTACAAGGCTGAAAGGAAGATAATTTTTTTTTGCTTTGGTTATAGACCAGGAAATATATGCAGTAAAACTCAGTTAAAATCAGTGTGGCTACAAAGAATAACATCCTCTTTGAGATCCTTATCTTACATCTCATTTAAAATGTGACACACCAGATACAAGTCACCATGTTGAAGTACCTAATTTTTCAACTGAAGAGGTGGCTTTGTATTTCTGGTGAGTAAGTATATCATTATTTTGGGACATTTGTTCATTTCCAGTGAAAAGTATTTTCCAGTGAAAAGTCTTGTTTACTGCAGCTTCTAGATGTTCTTGTTTTAAAAAAGATAAAGAAAGTTTAAAAAAGATTAAGAAAGTTTAAAAAAGATTAAGAAACTTGTTGTCAGTGTCAATTATGCCTCATTTTAGATTTAATGATGTGCTGCTAGCTGTAGTAGAAATTACTTTGGACAGTAATGTTCTTCAAATGTTGGTTTTTTTGCTAAGGTTTGTTTTGTTCAAGTGTGTTTACATAAATCAAAGCACTTTAAACATTCAGATAGATCTTATTTTTGTCATCAAATAAAGTGTGCAACATTATGTAATTTATATGCTAAATATTGTGGCATTTACATTTAAAAAATTACCATAATTACCTTGTGCTGGCAATGTGGTCACTTCTTTTGGACATTCAGTAAATGTTTTAAAATATGAGGTATGGTGAAAGAGCCTGTGTTTTGGACAAAGTGCTTGTCTACCTTTTTGGCTTAGAAAGGTGGTTATCTTGTTTTATGATTTCAAAGGGGAAAACATTCACCAGTAAGACTAGACAAAGAATTTATTTTGGTACTAAAAGAATTCTGCAAATAATGACAAGACAGATTGAATAGTGTCATTTAGGTCCTGACTGACTACTGAAGGAAGTAAAGATGAGATTGTAAGTGACAGAAGCAAAGACATAGTTACTAGCAGATTTCTTCTTAATTTTCTACCTGGAAAAATCTAGAAGTGGCAGAGTAGCAAAACAGAGTAGAAAAACTCTGGTGAAAAGTTTGGTGACTCTAAAGCTGGGAGCATGTGGGAGAAAGGTATTCTATATTAAATATTTCAAATGCAAATAGCTGGATTGAAGGAGTTTGTGGTCTTGGTTCCTCAGGTATCACATTTCATCAATGCACATAAGCAGCATTTTAAAGCAGAAATTATACTGTGTTGTGGAAACAGCTGAAATCTTGATTAAAAATGCTCAGAAATGGAAAGAAATGTAGGACATTCTTGTTTGCAGTTAGAGCGTATTGATTGGAGGGGTCTCTTCCAGATACACACTGTACAGCCCCCTGGAGCCTTCTTGAGGCTGAGCAGTCCTAGTGTGCCCAGCATCACCACCTGTGAAAAATGCTTCAGTCCCTTAACCATCATTGTGGCCTTAAGCTGGACTTACTCCAGTAAGTCCACATCTTTCTTGTGCTGGGGAAGCCCAAACTGGACACAGCACTCCAGGTGCAACCTGCTAGTCATCTGCTGAGACTCCAAGTCCAAACAGCTTAGCTGTCATATGAATGATGAGGAAATACACGACTCACCCTCATTTCTCCTGTTGATCCCTTGTCCATTTTAAAATTCAGAAGCATTTCTCGCAGTTCTTGAAAAACTTTTCATTTGCTTGGTTTTGGTTTTGTTGGGGTTTGATTTCGGTTTTAAGGTTAAATTCAAGAAATGTTTTCAATGTGGAAGTTTTAATTAGATTTCAAAATAGACTGTAAGAAATATTAAGATTAGAATATTACTCAAACAATACCCAATCATGTCTTGTAAGACTAGGCTTTTCTGTTATAGTGTTTTAATTTGTTGAGGAAAAGTTTTCTAGGGAATGATACTATTCCTTGTAAAGTCTGTGAGAGCTTAGATTTTTTTATTCAGTTTGAGATTTAACAAAGAATTACTCATGAAGGCAAACATTTGAACAGCCTCACGTAAGTTATTTTAATTGAGGCCAGAAGTTATTTTAGGCTGAGAAGCTATTTTGTTGTCTTTTTTTTTTTTTCCTAAGTGTAACATTTCCTCTTGAGAATTTCCCATTGTGTATTTCCAAAATACATAATCCGGATCTACTCAAAAAAGGACACTTGAGAGTTGTTTATAAATATTTATGAACTGCTGTGATACTCCCAGATCAGAGGTGATTTAGTAATGTGATGAAAAATTATTTCCTGGGAAAAAACACAATAGTTTCTTACAGATAAACGTAATATTGGAATGCAGACTGAGAGTCTTATAGGGAAATAAACCACATGAAAATCAAAAGTTAAAGTTGCTTGTGATTTTAAAGCATATCTATACTTGAGATTAAGTCTTTGCCAACCCCAAAAAATCAGAGGTGGTGGGGCTGCCCACTTACTCCCAAATTTAGAGGTAAATTTGCCCCTTCTAATACATGCTCACAATCAACAATGGTAGCTGTATAAAAGGGATAATTTTCTTTACTTATGAACCAGTTTGTATGTGTGAAAAAAGAGTATTCATTTTTACACTGTTTCCAAAAATATTTTGATGAAGACCTGAAGGGAGAAGTTATTATGACAATAATTACAGTTGTTAACTTGATGCTCAAGATAACTGGAATTGCATCTTTGATCTCCTAGTGTCTTCAGCATCCTGTGTCTCAGAAAACTGCAGCCCTACCACAAAGGTGTCTCTACTGGCTCCAGCGATTGCTTAAAAAAGGTTTATTTCCTTCTAACATGTATTCTGTGTTTTCCCCTAAAGTGTACGTGTGCGAAAAAAATTTAATTGGAAAAGTCCTGCTTACTTCCCCATGAATGTGGCTTTCCTGTAATGAAGCCATTCCATCCTTTTAGAAAGTCAGAGGCACCTTTGCACTCAAGTGCTTTGCATGGGAAGAGCTCAGCAGCTATCCCAAAGCCTGAAGGGAAGGATATGTCCCAGGGCACTTCGTGTCCTGTCTTTGAGCTGCAACATGTATGCGTAACATCAGCAAGCCCTACCTCACCTTTTTTTATGCTTGACAGTGCTCAGTGAGGCTTTGGTACAAGGACTGTAGATGAAAGGGGAATATCTTACCATTCTGGTGAAAATTTCATGAAGATTTATGCATGTGTGTGGCATGGAAAAAAATCCTGCCAGTTGTTCCTCACTGTGTTTTAGCCAGCCTTTAATTTTAACATATATTCCTGGTCTTGCAAGCAAGATTAGTGAAGATTACATAAAGTCCTTTGTTTCTGTGGCACTTTTTTTTTCTACACAAATCAGGGAAATTTTGCTTAGAAGTACCTTTTTATAGCCTTTATTAACTCATTGTCAGCTTCCTTATTAGATCCAGAGTCAAGCCAGAATACTGTGACTTTTTTTTAGCTGTATTGTGAGCATGTGTCTCGTTGGAGGGGTCTTGCATCTTGATTTCACCTAAGCTTCTATCCTGTCTGCTTGGTTTTGTTGAAATGTTTTCTTGAATGAAGAGTTTATTCTAAGCTTCATGGTCAGCCTAACCAAAATAGAAAAAATAAGCAGTACCCTCCTTCCATGTGGTTGTTTTTTTCTTGTGTGTAATCAGGTGATTGTAGGAAAGTAGAAATTGTGTTAAACCCACTCCCCCCAAACTAAAAAAAAAACCACAAATAAAGCCCAACCAATCACATCCCACATAATTATCTGAGTAGCAAATGAGTTATGTTTAGAAAATAAAGCTGATTTTTTTACTCACATGCTTCTAATTGCTATAATGTTTGGAGCACTTAATTGTATGCTATAGCAGTGTTGCTTAGAGGTGGTTTTTTTGAGCCAGAACCAGCTTATATGCTTACATAGCCTCATAATGGATAAAGAGGCAATAATAGTTGGCTCTTTTGTATAGTGTAGGAATTTTAGTATGTTCATCATAATTATATACATTTCTGGGAACTCATAACAGAGATGCAAAAACTGTCTGATGTTTCTGAAACCATAACACAATGTGGAGATGGATACCTTTATGATTACCCAAATAATTACATACATCAAATTACAAAAGTCTGTACTGAAAGCTGAATTTACTAGAACTCATTTAAATTATTAAAAGTCATGAAAAAATAAATTAGAACGAATTTCATTAGTGAAATTAAATGGACCAAGCTCTAATTCAAACTTTCTAGTACCTTCAGTTCAGACTTAATATTGACTATACTTTTTCTCCACCAAATATGGAAGTAATGATACAGTGGTGATAGTGGCATCTAAATCTATCTAAATCTTTCCAGTTACTCAGAAAACGCATTTGAAATTCATATGCTTATTTTTTTTTAACAGTTCTTTAATTCCTAATTTTGTAGCTGGTAGCATAAAATATTTTTGAGTGTTACAGGAGAGTACGTTCTCTGTCCATACACAGTCACAGGGATTGCACTGCAAGTAATTTTGCAAAATCATGGCATAAAATCTTCAGAAATGTCTAAACCTGATTTCACCTGAGTTAGTTCAAAATGTGTCTTTTTGCAAGCAACGCTGAGATCTTCCCTCAACATTTCTTAATATCCCAAATAATTTATCTTTTGCATTTATGTTTAAGTTGGGGCTGATTGCTTTCACTGCCTGGAACCTGAAAAATAATTCTGAAACAAATCCTTCAAGTTGTACTGGGGAGGTTTAGATTGCATATTAGGAGCAATTTGTTCACTGAAAGGCTTCTCAGACATTGGAACAGCTTACCTAAAGAAGTGGTTGAGTTGCCATCCCTGGAGATATTTAAAAGATGTGCAGATGTGGCACTTAGGGACATGGTTTAGTGGTGGATTTGGCAGTGCTGGGTTAACGGTTGGATTCAATGATCACAGAACATCTTTTCCAACCAAAAAGATTCATTTATTTTCTGATGTTTGTGGTAGCAGCTTTCCTTTTGTTAGGCAGATGTGCTTGTGATCTCAACACTCTTACGAAAAATAGCAGTGCTTTCAATTTCTTTTGTTCTTTTCTGTCTCTGATTTCAGATATTCCTTATAGTTACTCATATCCAGGACACAGTATATAATGGGGAGAAAACTGGATCTTTCTGGCTTGACTGATGAAGAAGCAGAGCATGTACTCCAGGTGGTTCAGCGAGATTTCAGCCTTCGTAAAAAAGAAGAAGAAAGGCTGAGGTAAGAATAAAAGCATTGATCTATTTGGATTATTGCAAACTGGTTTTGGAGGATACTGGAAAAGACAACTTTTTTCTGGTGTTCTATGCATTAATAGTCATTCCTGTCACACAAGCGAGAAACATCCGATGTCCTCCACCTGAATTCAGTTACTGAGTAGTCATTCATTTTTGTGTTTAGTCTATTCTAGCCTAGACCCCAGTAATGGTCTCTAAATCATCTCTGTATATTTCCTGGGTAGATGCTAACTAGTGTTCTACTTTGTCAAAAGCAGAAGTTCATGTTAAGGAAATTTTTTGCTTGCTGTAGTCAGTTTCTTTTCTTTTATTCAGAAACTTTGTCTACATGCAAACATCTGAACCCATCTCTTTCCCCCAAAATAGTCAATGGGATAAGCTATCTGTTGTGTTTTAATTTTGCTTTCAGTAGTCTGTGTACAAAATGATTGCAAGCAGAAACAACCCAGAAGAAAACAAATGGAATTTGTTGGCAAGGTAACTTTCTTAGCCCAGCGTGCAGGTTTAAAAGTAAACCAGAGGAGAAATGAACCAAACTCAAGAGAGGCTACAAGTCAGAGTTACAATTTACTGAAAAGATTACAATAAATGCAATGATATGGAGAAAACAGCCCTTGTTTTAACCCACAAGGACAGATGTATAACCCAACACCCTGGAACAAGACCAGAATGGTGTTTGTTAGCTCCTGTGCAGAGCACCACGTGGCCCCATTGGTTGCAAAGCAAAAGGAAAAGGAAACCTGTTGGTCTGGATGATGGTCACAGTCTTGTCAAGAGTGGTAGTCACAGTCCTGTTGAAGTTCTGGTTCTCCTCTGCATTTGAGGAGACCTGAAATCTCAAAACCCCAAGATTATATGTGCTCAGGTTCAAGTGGTAATGTCCAGTACTTCCCCCAGGGTATAGAGTTTCACAATGGGTGATTTAACTCTGTGAGTCATGGGATATTTTTGAAATCTTTGATGGTCTAGGTTGTTGCAGCTGCCTCTTACGCCAGTTCATTGTGACCCATTAGCAGAGATGACCCCTCAGGCTGGGTGTGAAGGTGCTAATGCCCCCCCTCCCGAGGGGAGTTATCACAGCTGAGTCATTGGTATGAAGACAAAGGAACATTCCCGTCTTGCAGTGTTTTTTAACACCCATCTTGTAGTCTGAGGTGTCAGGTGTGCCCTGGGCAGCTGCTGCAAACAATCCATTTATTAACAGTCCATCAGAAATGACATAGAGGGTGTAGAATACACGGTTTTGGTTATACCCACATAGTGATAAACTGGTCCCAGCCCTTGTAACTAGGACACTCAAGAACTTCCATATGTGACAAAGGGACCATGGACCGAGACCTGAATTGGTAGATGCAATATTTTTCTTGTAGTTTCAACATTTCCTTGAATTATTATGTCTGATTTTTATATTACCTTCTTTGAAAACATCATTATTTATTATCTAGCATACTCTGAAGTCTCTATCTATGGTTGGCAAATGCACCTTCTCTTATTGTGCTATTCATATCTCAGGCATTCAGCACTAAACTGAAGTCAATGGAGCAGGATTATGACTGAAATAAACAGAAAACTAGGTATATGTCTTACATGGAATTGAAACTAAGGGAATCCTTTCTTTGTCAATTTTCTGTTACTGTTTCCTGAAACTACTTGGAACATTAGGAATAATAAAGGCAGCTTGTGGCACAGACCTAATTCAGTTTTGGCATGCTGTGCAAGTTCTTTTTTGGGTTGGTAGTGAAAGCTTGCTGCGGGGAGGAAAGACTGGATAAGGATGGCACGCAGATCTTTTATTTTTTTTAATGACTGTTTGTTGTGGCATGGATTGTACTGGTTATTTTGGTAATCTTTCACAACAAAGCCAAGAGATTCTGGAAGCAGTTTTAGGAGAGTGAGTGCATGAGCTTTGTCTGGCTTTTTATAATATAACTGATTGTATCTTGCTGGAGCAAGCATACTACAGCTAGGAAGTGCTGGGGCATCTTGCCTATTCCATACAACTAGATCCTATAGTGGGAGGAGGAAGGGGAAGGATGTAAAGCATGCTCACAGAAAATTGACCAGAAAGCCTGGATAGATTCTGTTGCTTGTGTTTTATCATTTTGGTACTGAGGATTTTCATGAGACTTGATAATTGAATGATCACAAGTAGAAAACTGGTGTGAGAAGAGAGATAAACCACTGGAAAAGTAGGAGAAACACACAGACTCAGCTTATGTATGAGTATGTACTCTTTTCTTCTTGCAAAGTTCATGCCTTTTGCAAGTATTAAAGTATATTAAAGTGCTGCAAATAATGAGCTGTACTGACAAAGTAGAAGTTTTGAAATGTAGGCTGATATTTAAGATAGGAATTTAAATAGTTTTAATGACTTTAAAAACTGCCTGTGAAGTTCAAAGCTTACTTCTGACTTAAAAGCTATGACTTTGTGGATTTGTTTTAAATCATGCTAGTCTGGTTGGTTTTCGTTCATTGGTTTTTTGGTTTGGGTTTTTCATTTTCTTTTTTTTGTACAAAATGCAGAGCTAAAGGAAGTATGTAGCAACACATCTTTTTGTTTTATTATGTGATTGAAAATATAATCTTATAAGAAACTTCTATGATCTTGCTATATATTAGATTTTTCAACCTATAAGAAAACTGATTAGATCTTGTGTCTGATTTGATGTTCTTGACTCTATTGCATTTGTATAAGTCATCAACTGGCAAGGTTTAAAGTATAGTTTCACTTTACAAGTGAAACTTTGTAAAGCTTTGTGATCTTTTCTGGGATAAAAAAATCGGCATATATATTTTATATGTTGGACTTTTAGACTTTTGTTAACAAATCCGAAACTAAGCTAAATCTGAAGGTATGTTTTTGTGGTGGTTTTTTTTCTTCCTGTAATTAATTTGAGGTAGGAGCTTTAGTCTTTAACTAGAACTGTTAAAGTTTTTGCATGTGATACTTTCTCAAAATAGGGCTTCTTTATAATTTTTCATGTCAGATAGTTTTATTTTTGGGTGCTTTTCCCCACAAAGACTGAAGTAGCTGTTTCATGGATCTGTCTCTGGATTATTCCTATTGTAGCAATTATTTCTAAAGATCAAGAACTAGTTAAGGGAAGATATGATAAATTTCCACTGTATCAGGAGAACAATGAAAGCTAAGGGAACTGTGAGTGCTCGATGCCTTCAATTTTGCTTTGCTAGAGGCAGCTGAACAGTTAAGTAACACACTACAAGAAGTGAAGCTTATCTTTACTTCTAATAAGTGTTTTTAAACTAGTGAAACAAAATGGTAACTGTTTTAGAGCTAACATGTCAATGTTTTTTATGATATTGCAGTTGTTACATGTTAACTTATTTTTCCATATTCTGTAAACAAAATGACATAATGGATGTGTGGAGAAAAGCTATACTGATCCATCTGCATTTTCCACTGCAAAGCTGTTTTGAATCTCTCTACAGTGAGATTTTTTTGCAACGGTTCTCTAATTTAAATCTTTCTCACAACTTCATCCTAGTGTTATCAGACAGGCTGCTCTTGTACATTTTCTGAAAGAAAAAGATTGGCTAAAAATAGTAAGATAATAATAAGATAAACATATGCACATATTTAGTGTTTAGAGTGGTTGATTTATTATGCCTTACTACTTCATATCAGTTTAGTTTCTTTTTTTTTGCAATAGCTTTCAACCTGGTATCAGATTAATAATATTTACTGTTCTTTTTCCCTTGTTCACCCATTATCTTTCTATTTTGATTATACACTGGCTCTGTTCTTTGGCAGTAGTGTTATATTTTTATTTACTCTCAGTGTTAGTAAATCCAGAGCCACTGAGGCTAAAACTGTAATACAGACTTGTAAATAGATGGGCTTAGTTTACTGTAAATCAGTTGAAGTAGAAAAACCAGGCAGATCTGGCATAACTAGGAAGGTGATTGTTTTGAGTTGCTTTTCATGTGTGCTCAGAACTAGACTGTGGTAGTACAAACTCGTGTACATCCCCTCTGCCACTGAAGCTCTGGCAGGCTGTCTCTGGGCTCCTGGGAAACTAGGAATCATAGCAGGCTTTTTGAGGAGGCTGACTGGACACGCTAATGATTGATTTTCTCATGTACATATTTATTAATCTTGAATTTCAGACATGCAGATGCATAATGTTGCAGTGGGGAAGATTGGACTGTGTTGAGAGTTAAACATCTAATGTTTTGCTTTGTCATATCTGCAGTTCATGGCGGGGTTTGTGTGCTCTTTTTTTTTATTTAATTTTTTTTAAGAAATGACAGAGGAGAGCTTACAAGGCCAAATGTGTGTTTGTGTGATATTTCTCTTTACAGAAACAGATGTGTAAAAGAGTTTACTGTCTTTTATTTGTTGCCATTTACTGCCTGCTAATGCTGTTTTCAAGTGCCGCTTTGGTTTGTTTTTAGAGTTACCACTTTAAAAATGCTTGTCCATTTGTTTTAGGTCAGGAATGCTGAGAAGTAAGGGTGTTTTAAATAAGTGAAATTATCATTTTATGGAAAATAATTGATGAATCATCATATTGTGGTAGATGTTTCTGACCTACTACATTTTAGCTGTGTGGACAGGTTGAAAGATGGCTGTTCTGATTCTAAATTTAACATTCAGAACAACTGCAAAGGGAGAAAAGTTAGAAGGGTGGAAGGGGGCAGGCATAGAAAGGGCTCAGTGCTGACCAGCTGCAAACAGAGCAGATGCTTTGCCTGTCAACAACCACTTTACTTTAGGAGACCGTGGTCAGAGTGACTTAAACTGTCTTTCTATAACTCTTAGTTAACAAAAGTGTCCATTCCGGTAGTGAATGCTGGATCAGCTATTTGTGTAGTGGTATTCTACTGAAAAAACTTAAAAACTTGATTTGGGCAGGTATGAAAACATTTCTTTGCAGGCAATGTGGTTCTCTTTTGTTTAAAATGATTCTGTTTTCTGACCTGAGAAAATGTGTTTACAAAAAAAAATTACTGACCTTATGGTGCCACATTAATAACTTAAAACAGTTGCGTGGGATTGCTGGAATAGCACAAGGGAAGTGTTGAGAATTGACTGTCACCCAGAGGCAGAACCATTACAGTGCTTTTCATAGCTGGGTTGATGAATATCAGCTTTGCTACCTTTATTTATACAGTCACATTTTAAGCTGTAGTAAAGACAAACACAGTGATTCATGATCAAATCTCCAGAAGTATTTTATTTGCAGAAAAAAATTAGATGTCTGTGCTCACTGGAGGGCCCTCTCTACTCTGGTTGTTCTAATTATCTTTTTAGTCAAAGAATGAGTAAGGCATTAGAATAGAGCCTTGTGTAAAAGATGATGAAATGTTTTAAACTGAGAATCGCTTTTGCCTGCTTTCTTCTTTCTGCTCTCTTTTCAGAATATTCCATTGCAGCATGAGTAGACCTTATGAAGAAGCTTCTGAAGAAACAAATTCTCATACCTGACAAAACCCAGAAACCAGTTTGACACTTTCTCTTGTCAGACTACTGTAAACTTTGGTGTTTTTACAGTATGTGTCATGGGTCTTACAGTGGATAAAATATTGAACTTCTTCCAAACTCCATTAATCAAAATATTGTCAGTGTGAGTCATATCAAACTGGCAAAATGCCAAGTCAGACATTTGGGTAACTATCTGTTGATTCTACATATCAGTTCTTGTTCCTCCTTCCTGTGGCAGGCTTGTATCAAATACCTTAAACCAAACAAAAACCAAGCAAAAAAACCCTGTCTGTCTTCCCTCCTCTCCTCGCCTCCAAGCAAAACAATTTTATAGCTGTTTTCCTAGTGAGGAAGGAACAGGAGATTGGTCTCATTGTCACAAGCTTCAGTGTTACAGCAGATGGACTTGTGATCAATACCTTGTTACTTTAAGTGATTTCATAAGGTCAGCCTTGCTACCTTTCACTCTGATGAACAGTGTGGGGTGAGCCCAAAGAGCATTTCTGTCCATTACCCTGAGTTTGTTTTTTTTTTTTTTTGAGCAGATAGTCACTGTTCTGGTTCCTGTGCCTGCTCTTTGACTTCTCAAGGGATCCAGAGAAGGAGGCTGTAAAATACCACATCATATCCCTGCTTCTGCTCATGAGGCTTGGGAATAAGGCCACACTAATGAGTAGCATGTCTTTATGTGTTGTCCTGACAGACACGTTCTCTCCCTATGAAAAAAGGTCTTAGAGTGTTTACTCCTTCTCTGAAAATGGTGCTCTTTGTGCTTCCTGTGTTAAAACAGCTGCACACTTTTCCAGGGCAAGGCTCTGGTGAGCTGTCATAAGTTTAGCTCTCCTATGTCTAAAATTATTTTTGGGTGCAAAGAATGATTCCTCAGAATCATATCTGCAGCTTAATACATTATTTTGCTACTGCTTTGACTTATAAAACGGGATTAAAACATATCTAGGGCACTACAGCTGTTTCCTGGAAGTAAGAGTTCATTAACAAGATTAAGAGCAAGACATCTTTTTTTATAGCTTGTCAGCAGTTTTGTTACATAATGTTCCAAGATTCAAAGGAACCTGTTTTCTAGCTCACACAGACTGTCAGGATTGAGTTGTCAGTAGTGCATCTGTGTACTAGATGCTTTCCCTCTCTCAAAAGCTGTCTTTAATATTTTAACAGATACCCCTTAGCATTATTCTCAGGTCAAGAATAAGACCTTATTCTTGACCTGAGGTCAAGAATTTGCTTATCAAAAAACATTGACCTGGATGAATTCTGCATGAAAGTCAGATAATTAATGGTTGTTTTTGCTACAGTCAGTAAGGATGCACTTTAAAATGCATTTAAAAACTCTAACTTGCCACTAATTTCAGGAAATATTGATCCAAGCATTCTACTTGCTGTGGAATTATGCTGTGTTTGGGGTTAGACAAGGAAGTAGGCATCTCAGCAATGATACAACATCTTACTTCATGTGCAGGACAACAATGTTTTGAGTCCTTTCTGTGATTTGCCCAAAAGTCCCTGCCCTGACACCACAGGGTCCTGGTACAAAGGCAGTGAGGATGTAGGTTCTGCTGACTCAGCATTGACCCTTTCTGCACCTATAAGTGGAGAAAATCGTTGAAGTTGACAAGAGGGTAGATTTTAATTTATGGTTTACAAGACAGAATTCAGGGCACTGGAAAGAATCTGTCATTAGAAGCAAAGAACTTTCAGCTCTTTAAGTTATAGATTTAGGTCCAGATTTTTTTCTCTCTAATTGAGGAAAAAATGCCAGAGTACTGCCAAAGAGCTTAGGTGCCTCTAAAGCAAGTTCTGTGCATCTTGCTTGTGCATGCTTGTGACTACAAAGGGAACCTACTATGACTGTTCCTGTTACCTGAATGACATGTAGATGCTATAGCAAAAGCATAGATGGAATTTCTCAACAAATTCTTAGTGCCAGATGTTTGAATACAGGCAATTCCAGATGTGAGTTTTGGCTTTTTCAAAATGTGTTTACAAATGCAGCTTCAACTGAGAGGAAGTGAACCAAGCACCACCTCTCAGGTTTCTTGATGCTTATGAAAAGGTGCAAGAAGCCTGGTTTTAGGGAATGTTAGAGAAACTTGTGTAGAAAGAAATATCTCCAGCTAACATTTTTAATATTGGACAGGCTATGGAGATATAGCTGAACACAGCTGGCATACACTGTGCTAAGCTTGCATAACCTGTGGGTGAGTATTAAAAAGAAGCAGTATGATGTTGCAGAGATGTTATAAAACGTATTGCAGGCTTTTTTTAATGTAATTTGATCTTCATTGTGGGTTATGACTAATCAAATTATTGGCTACAGTTTAGCTAAAAGGAGTGAGTGTTCCTAGTGATAATGAATGGCTATAATGTAAAATCAATATTTAATCTCTAATGCCTTGTGTATGAAGAGTCTAAGATGTTAAACGTGACTTGTAGGAGTAATCTTCTTTCACTGGACTAGCCCTGCAGTGCAGGTTGTTTTCTTGCATATGGACTCCTGTCTTTACAATTTAGTCTGCCTTAAATATTGATTTCTCTGTTCAGGTGTTGTTACAGCAGTACAATTAGTAGTACTTTCAGGTTATGGTAGAACATGTAAATAAATGTGAAAAGAATGGCTACATAATGTAACTTATTCAGGATTTATTCTTCAGATTAGAGTTTAGAGAACAGGAATACTCTGAATGCATTTATGTACAATGTTCACTAAGTTGTAAGTAATATGTGCAAAGTCTTAGTTTTGGAAGAGGCATTGTATTTAAAATGTGGGTTGGTTTCAGGTTTGGGGTTTTTTTTTAGTGCCAAAAAGGAGTAGTTTTACTGTAAGTTTCTATAGCAACATACTATAAGACCTGTCCTTGGCTTCACCGTTCTGGATGGATCTGCCTGAAGCTGCATGGCTTCCTATCTTCATTATGCTCGCCTTTGGTTTTCAAGAAAATAAGAAATACTGGTCATCATTGTGAATGATGAGACTTGTCATTTAGATCTGAAATTTGACTTTTAATCCTTTTTTTCAGAAACGTGCGTTGTGGAAATGTAAAAGTACACATTTAAGAAACACTAATGTATGTGAAATGAAAAGACTTGTGCTTCTGCCTACATAGCAGTAACCATTCTTAAGAAGTATTATAATATTTCAGAGATAGTAGATTTAAGGAAATTAGTATTGACTAGAAGTTGGATTTGCTGATATTTTTATTTCAAGTACTGTTGGTGAATCAAGGGATTGTCTTTGTCTTTGCTTACTTCAGGAATTTCCATGCTCTGTGTTCTTAATAGATGATGGAATTTCTCTGGTAATTTTTTGTGGCCAGTTCCAGTGCCCACAGCTATGAGTAAAACCAAGAACAGCTGTAAGTAACAGCAGGAAGGTTACAGTGGAAGAGGACTATTGTGAAGTTGAGTTACCTTTGCGTACTGAGTAGGGAGCTGTATCCTACTGTCCATGCTTTTGATTATAAAAAGGTGCATTTTGTATACTTGCTAATATTTCCTTTCTGAAGCCTATGAAGAACCGAAAGCATCTTGGAGTACACATGACAAATAAATGTTCAACAAATATTCATGGCAAATAAAAATGTGTGGAATGAGCACTTTGAGAAGGTAAGGCCACTGTATTAGAAAGAGGAAGTTCAGGTTTTTGTTCACTATACTGAGGCTTAGGGAGTATGTCACAGGATCTGCCTCAAATTATTGAATCAGCAGAGGTGAATGAATGTTAATAAATTGCTTTGGTGAGTTTGTATTCACCTAACACCTCATCCTTCAGGTTCTCTAGAACTTATCTTCAAGCTGCCCCAGAGGAATGAGCTGTGCTAAATGGGATACCAGTTCTTAGAAATCTGTCCTGAGTATAGGAACCTGTGTCTTGAGAAGTTATGAAAAGATAGCTACTTTGTAAGTTACTTGGTCCGGATTCTTCACTATTCTACATCATTTCAAAATGAACTATTGCAAACTATGATCTACTCGCTTTCCAGAAATGTCACAGTGTGTAACTAGAGGTGAGATCATTTTTTAGTGTTTATAAGCATGTTGTCTGTTTATGGTGAGTTCCAAGGACTGCTGGACAACTTTTGGGAGGGGAATGGAGCTGACTGAGTTGAGGTGCATGTTAAAGATCACTGATCTTTGTTTCACAAATGGCAAACTTCTCAGCGTTTTTCTTTCTAAATGAAATTAGTGAACGTTTTCCAAGAAATGAAAGAGGGCTATACATGTATCGGAGAATACCAAAGGTGTCAAAACACTTTGTCAACACTCCCAAAGTGTTGCTTCAGAAATGTCTTTGGAGATACTTTTTACTGTAACACATTCTACCACTTGTTGGTTCATATGCGAAATGAAATGGATTTGCTTTTGTTACCTCTATGAAAATAATAGATAAAAGAGTAGTGGTAGAAATTAATGTGTTAAAAAAAATTAGCATTTGTAATATTTTAGACGTACAAAAATTGTAAGCTGTGTCTCAAATGAAGGTATTATGCAACTTAATATACCATCAAGTTTTGCTGCAATGGGTGTTGCTATAGTATATGATACTACCCTATGATAAATGCAAGATAATTATAATTTACCCCTGAGGAGTTACAATAAAGAGCTTCATGTTTGCTTAGGGGAAGGAACTAACATGTGGGCATTTAGTACAGAGTCATACTTTTTCCTGTAATTTCACTTGGGGTAAATTGTTAATCTTCTGTTGCCTTTATTTACAGTTGGTATGTATTTGGCTCTGTGCCGGAGGCAAGTCTTTGAACTGCACACTAGAGAAGACTCTGTAACAGGCTCGTCCTTTGTCTTTGGTTGAAATGAATTATAACTGGTCAATATGTTTGCTTATGCCTCTTTTCCTTTATTGCTGTAATAATTTGATTCCTAAAGATGACCTAAAGTTCTTCTGAAAGCAGCTGAACTCAAACATACTTTTTTAAGCTTTTTTGTCTATGGTACTTATTTTACTCATTCTTCTATACCAACTCCATAAAGGACAATAAAAAATATCTCTATAACATTGGTTTTCAACAGGATTAGTATCTTAGAGAATCATAGTAAGTCTTCATTAATGCAGTTCTTCAGTGCACTATGAAGATGCAAAACTAATACCACTTTATGGCAAATTGTGTATGGTTCTTGTGTATGGTACAGTGTGGATTATAATTTGACTGGTAAATATTGGAGGATATGGGTTGCATATGGTTTGGTGTTTCTGCAGCACTTCCAGCTTGAAAGGACATTCTGAATTTATCTTGGTTTTGGGAAGCACATTGGAAATGGAATGAAGCACAGAAGCTGGTGTTTGCATGTCAACAAAAGAACTGTAAATCAGAAAGCAATTTAAAGAGATGGAGGTGGCAGGGATTTAATAAAATTTTTCTGCTGCTCAGAAACACTTTGGTTGAGACTTAAAAAAAGGGTTTAATATCTCTCTTGGGTACTGTAGTATTTGCCAATGAAGGCAGCTGATTATGTGCTAGTGGCACCTCTCTCCTTTTCCCCACCTCAGTTTTCCATCAGTGCATGATGGACTTTATGGTTTTGCTCAGAGCATAGCAGTAGGAGGAAGGGGACCATTGTATTGTGATAGAAGATCTGTCATTAAAACAGGGCAGCTCATCAATGTTGCCACTGCAGTCCTATGGTTTTTATAGTTTTGAACTTGCAGGAAGTGATGAGTTACTTGCTTCCATTTCGACTTTGTGCGTTTTTTCTCCTTTAGTTTCCTGTTTAAGAAAACAAAAATAAACTTGTGTTGTTCTGGTAGGCATGTTGAAAATACGATTAATTTTAAAGGCTTTTTTGTAACTCTATGTAGGCTGTCAGTCATCCTGGAGATAATCCTGTGGTAATCCTTCCATTACCTTGGTCACACAAAAGAATGAACCTGTCTTTTCAGTTGATGTTGCTTCAGTTGATGGCAAGATGTCACCTGTGACTGTCTTTTGAAAACTTTATTTTAATGAATTGTGGACTGATATGAAAATAGTCACATATTTGTATGACAGGTGTGGAATAATGTCAGTAGTAAAGAAATTTGCTCCATGCCATAAGATACCATATGAAGTTTCTATATGCCTCATAAATGTTGCCTGTTGTTTTTTCGCTGTTATATTATTACAGGTAATATGCATTTAGTATGTGCATTCAGTGCATAATAGTGGAATGTGAATTTGTGTTTTGTGTATAGCTGATTGATCATTTTGATAAAGAAAAATGTAATTTTACTGTACAAGTAGTACTCAAAGGTGTTTTTGATGTTTTATAGTGGGTCTGAGGATGAACAGCCTTCAAATTCTGTACATTTGCCAAACTTTTAGTTTAATTCCAGGCTGGTATTTTTATCTTTTTGCATTCTGAATAAAAATGAGAACAGAAAATAAGTATTAGTAGCACAAGAAGGAATAATTTTTCTTCCTAATCAAACAAAATATTATTCTAGTCCTTAGCAGAGTCTGTGATCACCAAAAAGTATTCTCCTGGCTGACAGTTCTCTCAAACTTCATTTGTCTTTAATCAATTGAGGAAGCAGTTCCAGGCACTCTAGTGCAAAGCATTTGTGCCCTTGGGTAATTTAAAAAAGATGCAGCATTCCATTAATCAACTTGGGATTTAGTTTCATAAAAGAAAGGACAGCAACTCTACCATCACAGAATTTACTTTTGACCTACATTTCTCTGGTTAAGTTGATAGCATTGGCACTTCTTGTGATAACACAGGCTGTTCTTAATATTCCCCCAGTCTCATGTTTACAATAGCTGAGTTAAGTAATGTAGGCTTTGGATACATTGGTGACTCCTGCTAGGAATGGCAGTTGGAACTGCTGAGATTCAGCAGTTAAGCGATCTTGTAGACTGTTGAACAGGAAATGCCCGACAACAAGTCTCTACCTTAAAATGTTCTTTTAAGCAAACAATCCCATCCATACAACACTTACTTTGAATAAATTAGCTAAGCGGTTAATTTTGCAAAAGGAAAGTGCAGTGTCATCACTTTGAGCAGAAATGATGATCTTAAATAGGTACGTTATCTTGGTATTGCAAGCATTGCTGCTTTAGCATCAATTATCAACATTAGCATTAATTACAATTGATGTGATGAGTAAATCAGCAGTATATAACTGTAGTGTATACAAAGAGGTAGGAACTTTGAAAACTGCTGTGGTGCTTTTTTCATTCAGTGAAAAAAATCTTCTAATACTGATGCTTGCTGCAGAATAGTAATCTCATAAATTTGGCAGAGCATTTCAGTCATATATTTGATGTCTCCACATTTAGCTCACCTAGTGTAGTGGCATTTTCCTTTGATTACTTTGCTTCAGCATTTTACAACACTTTGCAATAGTGATTTGTGTTATCTGAGACAAGGGAGCTTGGAAAAGAGGCAGAAGTCACTATTATCTGGTGAAATCCGATGGTCCCTTTATCCTGCTTATATTCTCTTGATTTGGCTGCCTCTGGTGTGGTTTATGAGTCTAGCTCGGTTGGCTTTGCATGGATAAAACTTCTCTTCAGTACTATGGATTTCTTTCTTTACTCAAATACTTTAGTTCTTGATAACAGCAATTAGCATGGAGGATGTAAAGTCTTTCTGAATAGTAAAAACCAAACAATGAAGCACTGCAACTCCAACATACATATGTAGTTTAGTCTTTGCATTTTGGGAATCTGGTCCTATCTCCCACCTAACATTGTAGATGCCTAATGTAGTAAAACTTGAGACCATAACAGCTTGCTGTAGAGATGATAATGGACATTAGCTTTCATGAAGCAGTTAGGAATTGGGTGACAGAAATAACAAACACTGTTTCTTTTTATATGGTGCAAATCTTGGAAAAATGAATATCCTCCACAGATATCTGTGATGAGAAAATATGTCATGACTGAGGAGCAGTTATATTTTATTGTTGCCATGTTCTGGGTAAAACATCAGCAGATACTTTATGTTTGAGCATGTTAGAGCATCTTATTATTATGACTTTTGTATTTGGGATTGCAGAAGAAAGGTTTGAGGATATAAAGAGTTTCCCAGACCTCTCTCTTTCAGTTTGAGCAATTCACTCAGGAAAGAGATGAATTCATTAATTCCTTTCCTGCTGGTGAAGAGGCTGGTCTGCCCTGAAAACACTCGATGAAGGGGCTGAGTAGATAATACCTTTTGTTTCCTTACACCTCTTAATAGCTGACCAGTAGAACTCCTTAGGCCTACATTAAAAGCTATATAGCAACCTGGAAAGCTGTTTGTGGAGAGCCCATGTTGTTGTACTGTGTTTCTAATGAATTGTACTGAGGTAACTTCCTGAGGTAACTGTCGAGTAGCAACGTAGCACAGACTTTCTTTTTATGTTAACAGTAAACCTTTGGCTGTGTAATAAATGTTACAGATTCATTCCCACCATTACTTCAGTTTAAAATACTGTCTCTGACAGAGATAAATTAGAAAGCTGGATTAAAAAGACATAAGCCTGAAATACAGGATCATACTGTGATGATCTGCCAGTCATCGTTCATTGTGTAAAGTCATGTAGATTCTTCTCAAAATCAAGATATTTAGATACATTTCATAAAAGTTTTAGAAGGTTTTGATTTTAGGGAACTTAATTCTGTAGAGAAAAAGAGGAAGCTGTTTATGTGTGAGTGCTATCTATATGATACACGTTGTATGGGTCTTCTCTCTTTTGGAACTCCTCATTTGTTTCCAAGTACTTTGCTGCTTTGCAAAGCTTTAAATTCTGCTATCTGTTCATTTTCCTACCTGGCTTGTGAGCCACTATTTACTGCCTCATGTTGATACACATGATCTACTTTTAGAAAAATATTTAGGTTTGCTTTAATAGATAAGCAAATGTTGAGAGAATTTCACATATTGCCATAGTTTTAGACTTTGAGACAGTAAATCTATTTCTCTGGCCATAATAAGCCACACAGTGGTATTTATTACAGAGCCTTTGGGTTATATAATTACTCTCTCTGTTATCAACATCAGAAAAGGCAATGAAAATACTGTATTTAAACAAAGCCCATGCTTGGTCCTTAGTCACGATAGGTTATTTAAAAGTGGATGTTGTTTCCTGACAGGAATTTTTGGCAGGGAATCCATTTTCCCTCCATGTTTTATGCAATCTGGTGAAATTACACAAGAAACAGACTGGAAGGGGAGCCTCATACAGAAGGAATTTGTACAACGAGCAGTTGCCATTAAAAGCAGAAAAGCCTGATGTTTCCTGAGGACCAGAACCTAGATGCCACTGCATTGCAGTGATCCTGGCTGTTGGTTTAAAGCACTGTGGGTGTAGGAACTTTCTCCTTGTGCTCGAAAGGTCTCAACTAGCACTCGGATTTTGTCATGCTATTCTTAGTATCCTGCCTCTTCCTCGGGTCATGAAGCATGTGGTAGGGTGAGAAAAATTACACTCATCTCACTGAAGTGACTGTCTGTGTTTGTGCACAGAGGGTGTGAGGTGTGGTCTTGAAGCTCTTCCATGTGTTGCCATAGTAGACTCAAAAATCTCTGTCCTACCTTGGGGAGGAAAGGGAGGTAGTTTCACAGATATTGGCAGCCTGTGACTTAGCAAGGTGCTGCGGGTGTGATTGTGTTTGACTTAATGAAACCCTCTAATGTATGCCTGGTTCAAAAAACTTAAATGTAAAAATTCTTCTTTGAAGTCTTGTATTTACTGTTTCTTGGTGTTCTTTTACCAAATGCATTCTCTATCCCCTTGATATTAACTGCAAAACTTGACTGCTGCTGCGAAAGTGGAACTAAGTTCTTTCAATTTCATTCATTACTGTCCTTTCGAAGTCCCTTAAACACTGGATGGAAGTATTGCTTGTGCAGCCTTTTCATCAGCAGTAGGGTTGCATGATTGTGAGTAATTAAAATTTTTTGTAAAATATTGCACAAGAAGTAATAAAGCCATCTGTGTTTCAATTTAGCAATGTTATGTCTTCAGGGCTTCTGAGGAATAAGTTATATACTGATTTTCATCAAACAAGTATAACTGAACACTCACTGGGAGAGAGTCTGCAGCATAAAAAAATAGGGGAATTGTGTTCCGGTTCAAGTTAACGTTTCTGGAACCATCATCTCACAATTCCATGCCTGAGGTACTAACACTTCGAAAGCTAAAATTTTAAACATATTGAACCTTTTGTTTAAGACCTGTTTCTTACCATTGTCCTGATGTTTTTAGTCTCTGTGGGTTAGATGCAAATCAAGTACCATTTCTGCATCTGTTTCCTGAAATGAACCTATCATGAGAAGCTTTAGCTTTTATTATAGACCTAAATCTTCGAAATTTAGAGAACTGGCATTATGGCTATTTGTCTTTTGTCCATCCATTTACAATTGTTACTTGAATGTTAATGAACTAAATTGTCCTATAAAAGATAGGTTGTAGTTTATTGCAAACATGCATATAGTGCACAATATTCGTATTTCCCCTTCCTTACCTGATTTCTACTAGCATTAACAGATAATCTGTCATTAACTTTTGTAGCTAAAAGTGAATTTGTTATTAAAATGTTTAACAGCGAAGTAGGCTTTGAAGGTTTTTGCCTGCTAATGTTTGTCTTGTGCAAGAAACAAACAAAAAAGAAAAAATACATGACATTGCAGAATGTACTATAAATACTTTGAATGATATATTTTTTTTTTAATTTCTAGACTCATCACAAGGATTTGGTAAGCAATATGTAAAAATGAGCACTCTTTCATAATTTTTTCTGAACACTGAATTACACTGTGATTGCTATTACTTGCAATCCATAATGAAATATTTGTCTATACATCATGCAGTAAATTGCTGTAGAGAAAGTTGCAAGTGGTGACTTACAGTTGAAAGTGTCTCAGAATTTATATTCTGTAGAATTTCTCATTTGATCATAGAACAGACACATTTTTACTATTTGATTAAATTTAGGCTATAAAAATTAATTGTCCTATACTTAGGGTTGTGAAATACTAAGAGATGGAGGAAGTGCAATTTTTTTCCCCCTCTTTCTATTTTTGTGGACCAAAAGAGGATACGCTCATCCTTCCTTTTTCTCCTTTCTGCTTCCAGATGATACAACCGCATTCTCCTCTGTTTCATGCTTTGCGCAAATGTAATGTTTCTACTTCCAGTCTACTATATCTTTTTACCTAACAAATTTGATTAAAAATTTATTTGTTATTTAGTTACCAAGCACAGCAATGCAGTACAGTCATTGTATTGGCATCTGACACTGAGGCAGTTGTTCAGCGTTCTGTGTAGCTGTTGTCCCCTGTTCAATAGGTAAGGGTACTTACCTATCTAGGGAATAATACTGTAAAAACTTTGTTGTTCATGTGAAGGGAACTTTAGATGACTGAAGTCTGTATCATCACCAGCAAATGACTGTATGAAGAAGTTTATCTGCTTATGGAAAAGAAGCGGTTCAAAACTCAGTAGACAGCTAAAATACCCTCACCACTCTGGAAGGGGACAGACATTGACTTGAATGTTCTTGAAGCATTGCCATGGCCCGTTTTCCAGCTTGACAGGAAGAGGAGAGGGACCAACCTCTGGTGCCAAGACACTCTTCCAGGTCCAAATCAAAGCTCCATTCACTCAATTGCATCTTCCTGTACTTCTTGCCAGCTGGTCTGGTATTGTTTCATTAATCTGAGGAGAGTGGAAATAGAGGATTTGAGTAAATTATTCCCAATAGCAAAGAGATGGGAGAGCCTGCTTGTCTCTGCTTACTGGGAGGAGGTTGAGAACACTTGTAGAAGAGAGGCCTTTCTTACGTTGACTGCCAGATGCTCTGAGTTCCTTCCAAAGCTTTTCTTTTTCCCTATAAATCAATGCATCAGTTGCATTGACTGGAAGATGTGACTTGTAATTGTTAAGCCCATCAGCATGCTTTTTTTGTACTTCTTGCTTAGGGAATGCCTGTTTTGGGCAGTAAAGCTGGCAGAGATCACAGTCAGTAATGTAGCATGCAGCAGTACTGGATCTCATCAAGCAGAACTATGGTCTCATGGCTGAAAGGGGGTGTATCTGTCCCTGCAGGGCTTACTAGCTCCCAGGCAGTACAAACAGGACTAAATTGTTTCTGGAGTCAGACAGATCTGTTGTGTATCTCACTGTGCTCCAGCAGAGGTGCAGTCCTAAAAAAATAACATGTGCAAAGTGCTTGCATGAAAGAGCCTTGCAACAGAGAACCAACTGCTTTTATGTAAATGGTGTTTTGCTGTAATTGCACGTACGAGAAAAGTTAAATCATCTCAGTGTGGCTAACTTAGGTATTAAAAATACAATCCACCTTCCGGTAAATTTCTCAAAGATCCATGGTTAAAGAAGGCAAGAGTTATTAATTTTCTTTTCTAAGTCCAAGAATAGCATTTTCTACTTTGTGTAGAAGAACAAAACCTAAAATGTTATCTGGTCTTAGGCAAGTAGAACTTTACTTTTAGGCGTGTTTCTGTCATCTTTCAAAAACATTTGCGGAAAAAAAACCCCACAATGTAAGTTTCTTATTTTTATGTGTCTCGTCTTGTTCATGTGGAACTTGAAATGTGTCACAGTGTTAAATAATCTGTTCCTGATCTAATAAAAGTGAACTTGGCTCTTCTGACTGTAAACACTAAAACATGGCTGATGTTTTAAAAAATGTTTATTATTGTAAGCAGTACATGGAGGCTTATATTGATTGCTTTAATATAATTAGCCTTATGACAGCTATAAATTACTCATTGAACTGGAAAGACAGACCTTTACAGTGTATCAGAAAAGTCTTTCAGTTTGGTGAATTTATTGCAACAAAAGTAGTGCAGTGATAATTGGTTACAGTTTACTTAGCTGCCAAGTGTGTTGCAGTGGCCTTTTTTGGAAATGGGAGTCACACATACCTGGCAGGGATAAATGCAGGACCTTTCTGGGTTATTTAAGTTCTATAAAATCCTCTGTAATTGATTTGATAATACTTGAGGTTCCATAGATGACAGAGGCATGGGTCAGAGGGAGTTCAGAAAGGTTTCTTTGTTTTGGGGAAATAAGCTTAATCTGAGTTGAGTGTGTTCCTTGTTTTCTTTCCTCCATCTCCTGCAACTGTTTTTTTTTAAACCAGATTTCTGATAGATCTTTTTACAGTAAAAGTGTACTGGTGAGTTTTGTAGTTACCAGAATAAAGTATTTCACAGGACAAATGTAACCTTTGCAGTTCTGAAGTGTTAGTGCAATTGCTCTAATCTCCGTGAAGCTGTTGTGACAGCACTGCTCTGGCCTCATCTCTCTCAGCTGATCTCACTACAAAGTTCTTCTGAAAAGTCACGTTTGTGCTGTATGTCTAATTCTGACTAGTTGCTGATTAATCTGTGTGTACTGTCAGTCTCTTTCCCTTGCAGGCTTGCAGCTTTTCTTTCCTGTGCCTTTTGGCACGAGTCAAGAAGCAGAGGAGGGCTGAACCTGTCCAAGGAGCAAGGTGTACTTATCTCACTATATCTGAAGGGCAGCTCTAGTACAGTGTAAATAGTGTTGTATTTCGTCTGAAGTCAACTCTGCTATTAGCTGCTATGTTTCTTCTACCAATTCAGAACTGGTTTTAGCTTTGCTCTGCCTCAGGGGAGCATAGAACAAAGGAATTAGTTTGCTTTTGTGGGTCTTTGATCCTGCTCTGAAACTGGCAGCCCCTGTCTGATTCTGAACTGTGCTGCTTCTTGGAGGTCTTCATTTTGGTTATTGACTCTTCATACAGGAATTTGAAACTGGACAGGATTGACATAAATAGAGGAGAAGCTGGTAGCCAGTTTAAGCACCCTGGGAAAAAAGCCTGATCCTCATCTAGTAGACTTGCAAGCTTAGCAGAGCACATACTCAGCCAGAGGAAACCAACAGTGTTCTGTGAGTACAAGGACTGTAGCTGGGCAGAGACCTTTACTTAGCAAAGGATTATCTGGGTGCAGTGACCAGCCTCAGCCTTCCTGAGATTGTCTTGGGGTTTTCTTTAGCTTCATGAGTTTGAGTTAGAACAGTGGCACTTCTTGAAATGAGCTTATGTATCTGATTTAACAAGGTTTTGTTCTTACTCTTTGTAGTATTAATAAAAAACCAAGGGTTTAATCTTGAAGACGCAAGCTCTGTGGAACCATGCACCCATGGAGATTTGTCAGCTTTAATCCTGTGTGCGACCTTCTCAGCAGAGCATGAGAGGGCTATTGTTGCTGCCTTGGCTGGTACTGATTATACATTGTAACAATGGGTCCAGTCATTTAAACTTGAGGTTTTTCCTTTTTTATGTCTTGAAGAATTCTGTCAATATGCTCTCAACTCTATTTTTATTTCAATGAAATAATGCGTAAACAAGTACTTTCTGTTTGCATAGGATATTCAGTCAAGAAAATAAATAAATAAATAAATGTTGGAATAGAGGATCCTGGCAAAAAGAGACAGTTTCTCAAGCCAGAAAAGTTTCTTTGAGGTGATAGGCAAAGGAGAACAAATAGCTCTTCCTGTATTAGGCTGCAGTTGATGAAGCAAGGCAAGTCAGATTAGTGTGGCATACAGATTTATCCCTCTGGAATATCCTCTATGTGTAACTTTGACACACTTAATATTGGTCCTAATAGCTAGAAGAGTTGGGACAAAAAAAGTTGGGGTGTGAAAGTTTTTTTCTGGGATTTTGGCAGTGGATGGGGAGATGGTAATACCAGCTTCGAACTCAGTATCGTTTTGTCATGTCTATTTTGCTACCTGCTTTGCTTTCATTCTATTTTGCAATCATGACTTCTCACTTCATCTCATTCAAGAATTTGTGTATTAAATACTACCTTTTTCACTTTAAACCTTCCCCTCATCAATATACTGTCTTGTTTTCTAAATGTTAGAAATGCTAGAAGAAGGCAGTCTTAGAATCGTATCCTTCACAGTGTGTTATTAAAAAAGTCAAGAATTCCAAAACGGTATATCTTTTGGGGAGCATTTTATTCATAGGTATGTCTGATCTATATGAGACTTTTATCAGACTTTTCACAGGTGGAGTTGGTCATTGCACTGAACTTGTCCTTTGCAATCTATTTATTGTGATGTTAATTTCAAAAAGGAAGTGGTATGTGCATGTAAAGAGAATATATTCAAGCTTCATTTTATTTGTACTTCCGTTTAATATGTTGTTGTTTTTTGTGGTTTTTTCATCTTGTTAGTAAGAATTTAAGTTAGTTGCTGGCATATATCTGCAAGTTCCCTCCCAACTGGTTTTCAGCATTTTTTTACTCCAAAATATTGATAGAATCTTCACATTTCCGGAGGTGCCTTATTTTTTATGTTTGACAACCCCCACCATCAGCTAATAACATTCAAGTACAGTGTTCTCTGGGCTGGACATGTAGCGCTTAACTGACGCCTGTGAAACTTAAGCATTCGGATCCTGCTTTCAGAACAGATATATTACAAGTGACAGGTTGTTCATAAGTATATATTTTGTTCCTTTAAAGTCTGCTTGGGACAGGTTCTCTGCAAAGCTGCTGACCTTGGCATGAGTATGTCTGTAAAACATAATTAGAATCCAGTGTTGGAATAGCAGCTCTTGCTGAACAGTAGATGGAGGAGATGAGGTTTGGATCGTCTTCATAGTCTTCCACTGAATTTTGAACCTTTAATTTTTCGGTGTTTGGGAAACACTTTAAAGTGTGGCAAAGACTGTCAAAATAATTTGTAATCTTTCTAGTAAACTGAAGTGTGTGCTGCAGTAACTCGCAGCAGACAGAGAGGTGCAACAATTGATTTGATGGGTATTTAACGTTCTACACATCCAGTAGAACTATTATCTGACCTTTATTAAGGCTTCAGCCTCATTACATGAAGGCCACAGGAGTAATGAATGTTTTGTTTATCTGTGTTTTCTCAACAATTTTTTGTCAGATGTGAAGCCCTTTATGAAGATGCAACAACAGCCCAATTTGTGTTCTAGTTCCCAAGGCAGTTGTTTTGGGTGTAGCTGCCTGTGCACTGAGTGGGTTTTATTTCCCATTGTTTTCATTTATTGAACCTCTTATGTTCTTGGTTGTGGATAAATCTCTTTCTAGATCTCAAGTCAAGCCTAATTGTATGTTCCCTGTGATCTCTGTCTTGTTTTACAGCATCCTTGATCTCTCTGCTTAAGTGGTAGGAATACCTAGCTGAAGGTCACTTGAGTACAGTGTCCTGCAGAATCCCTCTTCCCTTGCGCGTTGGACTAGTTGAGGCAATAATGGCTGCATTAATCCCAGCATGTGAAGAGTACTTCTGGCAGCAGAAGCACAGTGTGGTGGCTTGTGCTCATTCTTAGCAAGGTTGGCTGTGCAAGAATGTTATCTTTTCTGACATTTTTTTAAATACATGCAAGTTATTGGCTCTCTTTTTGACTGAAAGTATCAGTAAGCAGATCTGTTGAGTAAAAACGTGTCCTTTTTTTCCCTTCCTATAGGTAATTTTGTAGTGAGTAACTGTTCTTTTGGTCTGTCTGAAGCTGGCATGTATTATTCATAAAGGCTAGATTGGTTGTAATAAAAATAATTCTCTTCAGATACCATAGAAAAAATACTAATTTATTAGGTTCAGGTTCTTCATGTTCCTGGGTCACTGGTCATGAACAATAACTCTGATATTGTTGGTTTTCTCTTTGTGTTAAGTGGTTTGGATTTTTTTTAATTTTATTTTTTTAACTTGAGCCCTTCCATAATAAACAATGGCTTTTGTCCTTCCTCCTTCTGTATGTTGGCAAACATACAGAAAGTTGAAAGTAGGCAGCATGAGGTGGCTAACCAGCTTGAGAGCTCCAAGTTTCTTTCTCTGCTCCTTTTGGGACATCTTTAGTTCAGGCTCAAACTACCTTTTTAAGCTAATGAGCACTGGGAACTCTTCTCTTGTTAGCAAAGCTCATATATTGGTCGTTGTATACATTTATTGCTCTGCCTTATAGTAGAGTTCCATCAGCCTTCTGATGCCAATGGCTTCTGACAACAGCATGGGAAATAAAGACAGCTTCATACTGAAAGTACTTGATTGAATAGTCAAAAATACCCTGAAGGTCATCAAGACTCTTTATCAGTGGGAGAGCTCAGGAGTATGTTTAACCTCTAGCACGAGATAGTGTAATTAAAAGCTGACTCCTAATTCGGAATTAATTTATGACACATTCTGTATGAATTCATGTATTTCCTGACACTTGTTTAACTCTGCAAGCATAACATCCTGTGATGCTACTTTTTTCAATAGAGTTCTCATTTGTTTTTAATTGGAAGTAAAAATAAATTTCATTGTCAGGAAGAATTTCCTCATCATTGTCTTTTCCATGCATTAGGCTCAGTAAATGAAGTCAAGGAGGCTACCTGGTCCTCTCTCATTAAGAGACTGATTCAGAGAAGTACTAAGTGCCTCTAATTCTCTCACTGAGAGTTGAAAACACACAGTACCTGCACAGCAGATGAGGTGTATGACCCCAGCTCAGTGAGGAGATGGATCCTGTAATGTCATCTTGTTCAGGAAGGGTGCAAAAATGTAAGAGCTGCGTATAATCTATGGTTTCAGAAATGTTTTGGGTTTTTTTCCTCCAAAATCTTGGGCGTTGTAATCAGAGGGCACTTGTAGAATAGTGTATCCTGTGCATAGACATAGATAATAAAGCTGATGAATTTGAGCCGAAGCAAGATGTTTTTGGGTAGTCAAACTGAATTAGTTTTTCATTTCATGTGAAGCCTAGAACTGCTGTGGAGCTATTCCAAAAGTTTTGATTGAATGCCTTGGGGCATCAGGGAATATTTTTTCATGTATTTGTTTCCAGATTTTTATTCCACAGAAGATTAATAATTGATGACTTTAAATTTACAATGGGGAAAACCCAATGATATTTGGCACATCGTAGATGAGTATTTCTGTTCAGATGCAGTTTAACATGAAAATTGTTGCATTAGAGTTATTGTATTAGGTGATGCATTAAAGTACTGTATTAAAGTGTTGTCTTTGTGCTATGCTTGTCCAGTTCAGGGTCTCATTTTGGAAACAATGTGGTCTTTGCCTGGCTTTTAGTTTTTGATGAACGTCTCTTCTTGTTCTCTGTTTTTGCCATGGGTATCATTTGTCCCGTGAGAACTTCATATTTGATTGATATTGCCTTATTAATTAACCTTGCCAGAGGCTTATTAACTGCTGTGATTTATATTTAATATCAAAGCATAGTAACAAAGCAGAAATTTGTTGCCTTATTACTGCTAAAAGTAATTTTGAAACGTAATTTCATCCATTTTAATTATTGATCCAACAGTGATACTTATTCAGAATTTTCCCAATCTGTATTTACTGAACCATGTTCTAAAGAGTGTTGCATTGATGAGAACTACAGCTCAACATTTAATAACGTTGCTGAGGTTTGAACAGCATGTGCCATTTAGAGTGTAGTTTATTCTGAAAATGATAAATCTTACTTCGTTGATGTTCACAAAATCATAACGTGGTTGGAAGGGACCTCTGGAGGTTGTCTTGTCCAATATCCCTGCTCAAGCAGGATCACCTAGAGCCAGTTTACCAGGGCCATGTTCAGGTGGCTTTTGAATTTCTCTAAGGAAAAGCTTCTCACTGCCCTGGGCAACCTATGCCATTGCTCTCTTTTCATGGAGGTGACTGCTGTTTTCTGCTGTTCAGGGTACCCATCATCTATGATCCTGTCACTGGGAACCACTGAAAAGAGCCTAGCTCTGTCTTCTGTGTACCCTCCTTTCAGGTATTTATGAAAAATTGGTAAGATCCCCCCTGGGCCTTCTCTTCTCCAAGCTGAACAGTTCCAGCTCACTCAGCTTTCCTCGTAGGAGAGGTGCCCTGGTCCCTAAATAGTTTTACTGGGCCTTTGCTGGACTCCTCAGTATGCTCGTCTCTCACTTGTCCTGGAAGCCCAAAACTGACAGTTTCTTATGGATATTCTGAACACTCATTTGTTTCAAGGTTTGATGTCCACATTTTTTGCATGACAGCTAATAGATGACATGATTTACCTATAGCAACCCCTCAGTCTCCTGTAGGGCTTTTTCTCCCTTCAGAAGAAGGGAGTAGCAACTGGTTCCATGAGGTGTTGGAGGCATGACTTGTATTGTGCATCTCTGGAAAGCCAGTCCCACTGACAAAATGCATCTCCTGTGCAGGCAGGCTGACTTTTACAGGAGTGATGATATAGGAAGGTTGTTCTTGAAGAAAGATGCTACTTCCCTTAATAAATTATCATATTATGTATGAAAATGACAGAGGAAAAAGGAGAGGTGCCAGACCTCAATTTGCCCCTTTTTTATTTTACTGAAAACTTAATTTCAAAGAAAAATGTACTAAATAGGGGGCTGGAGAGGAGGGCGGTGTGAGACAGGCAAGCAGGCCTTAGTACATTCCACCTTATTTCTAATTTATAAAGGGATTTGTATTTATTTTTTCATATTGTAAAGACAAAAGTCCATTTCATAAAGTGCCTCAAGTGGCAAACTTACCAATAGCTTTAAAAAGAAAAGACAGAATAAAACTCCTATCAGCCTATACTACTTAGTGCCTCTAAACTGGAACCTTCCTGTCTGCGCAGTTGTTTGGGTCTAGTTCTGTTATGTGTTCTCTGAG
Organism: Manacus candei; assembly: GCF_025592945.1. Lineage (NCBI taxonomy): Eukaryota > Metazoa > Chordata > Aves > Passeriformes > Pipridae > Manacus > Manacus candei. The sequence continues at coordinate 2,100,620 of NW_026138074.1, read as the reverse complement.
TGTACTTTTGATTCAGGTGAATGTTTGTTGCTTTTGAATTGTGCTTCTAAGGATAGGTGTGGAAGAGGTCTTGTACTGGTTCAGTTTGCTCTGGTATACTATATACTGTTACATGAAGATTAAATCAAGGTCCATCTTGTAGGCGCAGCACAGGCTCAAGTGAATTCTTGCAGAAGTAGAGTTCAGTAAGTTTGACTTTCTGAACTATCTGAGCTTTTCAGTAGTGGTATATCCTTGTTACCCTCTATTTGTGTTTTGTTCTCTATAAAATATTCCTGCTATTGCATTCTGGAAAATGTATGAAAAGATATGCTTGTGTTCTTCCCATAAAAGCAGATCAGTGGTTCTTATAAATCCGTCCGCTCCTGATCACTTCCAACGTGACATCCTAATCCTCTGCATATGACAGCACAATCCTCTTCACAGTAACCAATTGTGAAAAATATTTAAATGATTCAGAACATTCATGTAAGTTGGGTTTAGGCCTGATTAATTTTTATTAATTATTATATTCTTATTTATAGGGAACAGAACTTTTTAAAATATGTTGTGAAGGTACCTTAGGCATATGTTACTCTAGTCAGAGTTAATGCAAGTCAGTTTGTATTGGCTTTTTTTCATTTAGTGAACCCCAGCTTTTTAGCATGAGCAGCTTGCTTCAACTGCTTATAATCAATTTTCTCAAAATATAAATGATCTCTTATGCAAGGCTGACTTGCAGGAAGTCATCCTGGAATACTAATTCGTTATATCTGAAAGACCTACTACAGAAGCATTTCTTTCTTTCTTATTGAAAGAAAAAGAAAATGCATTTCTCAAGTTTAGATTGGGTTGAATTGTTTCTTGTTGGTTTGGTTATTTCTTGCTAACCAGCTGTGTTTATGTATTGAAGTTACTGGTTATTTTAACTTCTGTAATTTATCTTTTCTTGGCAGAGGAACAGTTCTGTTCCACTGTGTGTCGAAAGTGTTATATTCCACTGTGTGTGTCTTTTGGGAGCTCAGTCTTTTATGATCTAGCAGAACTGTTTCTGCCAGACAAGTAAAGGGACAGAGTTTATGTGGCAAGGCTGAGCCTTAGAGATCGCTGAAGAAGTAGCAGTAAGAAGGACGAACAAGCTAGAAGCTTTCAAATTTTATCTTTGCATCAAAACAAAGAATTAAGTAATAGCAATATGTATATCATTACAAACCTTTAATAAATAAGTAAACTATTAGAGTGTAGAATATGAGCTTACATATTTTACCTGTTTAGCGAGATGACACCAAGCCTACATATGTTTGGTGTGTTTCTTTGGTTTTTTCCACTCAATGATTCCAATTCTGTAATAATTTAAGAAGCATAGAATGGCTTGGATTGGAAGGGACTTTAAAGATCATCTAGTTCCAACTGTTCTGCTGTGAGCAGGGACATCTACCACTGGACCAGGTTGCTTAGGGTCCCCATCTAACTTGACCTTGAACACTGCCAGGGATCAGGGAACCACAGTTTCTCTGGGCAACCTGTTGCAGTGCCTCAGCACTTTCACAGAAGAGAATTTCTTCCTAATATCTCTGTCAGTCAAAAACCATTCTCCCTTGTCCTGTCACTACATGCGGTTGTAAAAAGTCCCTCTCCATCTTTCTTGTAGCCCCCTTTAGGTACTGGAAGGTACTGTAAGATCTCTCTAGAGCCTTCTCTTTTCCAGACTGAACAGCCCCAACTCTCTCAACCTTTACAGCAGAGATGCTCCAGCCCTCTGACCATCTTCATGGCCCTCCTCTGAACTTGCTCCAACAGGTCCTCGTCCTTCTTATGTTGGGGACCCCAGAGCTGGATGCAGCACTCCGGATGGGGTCTCTGGAGAGCAGAGTAGAGGGGCAGAATCACCTCCCTCAGCTGACCATACTGCTTTTGATGCAGCCCAGAACATGGTTGGCTTTGTGGGCTGCCAGTGCACATGGCTGCCTCACGTCCAGCCTCTCATCCACCAGCACCCCTAATTCCTTCTTGGTCGGGCTTTTCTCAGTCCATTCTCTGCCCTGTCTGTATTTGTGCTTGGGATTGTCCTGGGCACGTGCAGGAACTTGCACTTGGCCACAAAGAGGCTTATTCTATTCTTTAGAGGGATGACTTAGCTAACTTAGCTGTAGAGGTGCACTACGTAAAATTTTTTGGGGGGGAGGGGTGAAGAGAGAAAAAAAAGGCTTGAAGTTTCCAATAATCTTTATTAATTAAGCATAGAAATGCTTTGCATTGCAAAGTCAAGTCCATATGTAATCCTGGAATAGTTGTGTTATGAGCACACAATTAAATGTTTAAGTTGCATTCAATGGTAGGACTAAGCAAGTTTTGTTGTCAAAGTTATGTCACTAATTGAATAGTGTCCCTGAGTTTTTAAAACTTTTCTTTTTTTTTTTTTTGGACTAAATCTTATGTGTCTTTTGCCTGAGACTGAGGAACAATGGCTGTGAATATAAAAGCCTTTTATTTTTTGCAGAACATTTTCAGCAGAGGAGGTAGTGGCACAGTGCTGAACCCTTGGTTTACTTTTGTCTTGTCTAATGTTTTGAGATACAAAAAGGATTTTAATTTTTAAAAAAATAAAAGGAACAGCTAAAAGGAAGGGTGCTTGGAGTCAGGATTAATAATGTTGAAAGGTAGAGACTCAAGTAAATGTGTCCCAGTTAAAGGATAAAGTCTGAAAAGAAAAAAAAAAGGCATCAAAAGCAGAATGAAAGATCTGTTAGAAATAAAAATACATCCTTTAAAAAGTGAAAGTATTATCCACTGAAGAAAATTGAAAAGAATGTAAACTCTGACATTTTAAAGACAAAATAACAAAAAAATAAATATTTCAAAGCCAAATTTTAAGTGCATAACAACTATTAATAAATACATAATAAGCAAGAAACAAGTCTGCCAGGGAGTCAGCAGAGCTGATAATTATTAAGATGAAAAGGAGACACTACTGATGGATAATGTGATTGCAGCACAGCTAATTTAAATATTTTTTCATTGGAGTTCATGTCTGAAAAATTCAAGAGTTTTCCCCTATTGAAATATTAGACAGGAGGTCCAATATGTTATCACTTTTTCATTATGGAAAAAGATTCTTATGAATAAAAAGCAACTAGGAGAACTTCTGTGGGACTCTGTAGTTTCAGTAATTAAATATGGATGAAATTAAACTTTGGCAAGTACCAAGCAATGTACATGGTGGAAAGGAAAAAAAACCCTTAAAAACTTTAGCCTTTAAAAGACTAAATCAGCTATTACCATTAAAGAAGGACTTACAAATTGGTTCAGTGCTCAGTGGTACTGAACTAGTGAATCTAGAAGGATGTTGACAATATAGTAGTAAAGGAATAGAGAACAAACCAGAAAACTTGACTTGTGGGAATGCATGAATCTATACCACATCCATTTCTTAATACTGTGAACTTCCCTAACACTTTAAAATATTACAGCAGTAGTAAATGTATAGCAAAGGTTGTCATGTTTGCTCAAATAATTTCTGTTTTAGGACTAAAATGTCTCAACTTAGGAAAAAACCCAATGGTATGGGGGTAGATCAAAGAGGATTTTTAAATCCTGAGTGTAGTAAAGAGTGTGAATATAGACTTTGTTTTCATCATTTTGCATTAATGCTATGAGTTAGAGTACATGGCTGAATAGGGAGGAAACAAGTTATTTAAAAAGAGCAAATGAATTAACAAACCAAAGACTCTCTTCCTTCAAAGACCTTAACCTGTTTGTACTGGCAATGCAGTCGAGATTGTCTGCAGAAATAAAGAAGATAAGGTCTTCTTAGGAAGAGATTATATCCTTCATTACACTAATAGTCACAGTTATTAAAATCGGAGTAGCCCGAAGAAGGCCCCGTGTGTCCAAAAAACGTGTCTTTCTTCTTCGCCTCCCCTGATGCATTAAACTCTCAAATAACCAAGTTGTAGAAATTACCGTGGATTAAATAAACATATAATTTATGTATAGCTGCATAGTTTAAACAAAGGAAAAGCATTTCTTTGGAATGCAGATTTTCTTGCATCTCTACCTGTTTCTTCTAATGACCCCTTGGCTCCGTGATAGTGGGGGCATTACAGATTGATGTGTTTCTGATAAAGGCCCAATTGTTTTACTCTTTTTTAATCTTTGTGGCAGCTGTTGTGCCAGTAATGCATTTTACTGTAATTTTATTTTTTGTAGGCTTAACCTTTTAAGTTTTACAAAGTTTTAAAGTGATTATCCCCATTTCCAGATACACGGCCTAGTTATTGATGAAGTCTGCATGTTCTTAATACGCGTAATTGTGAAATATTGTACGACTTCATATAGTGTGTACCAAATTATCAGATCCATATTTACAGCTAGTTGTAGTCTAGTAAAAGCTCAGATGTCTTTTGCATTGTTTGCATCTTTTCCTTGAGAAAAACCACAGTCTATTATGAAATCTAGAAGGTCTCCATTTGATATTGTTTTGTTTTGTTTCATAGCATGACTTCAGTATATTTTTATGTGGTCATTTAATTTTAAAGTAACTTGGTTGATACATACTGCAGTATGTTAGATTAATGAGTTGCTAAAGAAGTTAGCAATTACTTGCTGGGGAACTAAGGAAGAGAAGGAAGCTGAAAGACAGTCTAGTTGATGTACCTGTTAGAGAGATGGAGTCTCTTTCAGAAGGGAATTAAAGGAGACCCACTAGGAAGCAGGTGTGTATGAGAATCATCTAGACTTTATACCAGACATAAAAACTGTTGCTGTTTCAAACAGCAGAAGAATCTGCACTCTCCTTAATATATGTGAATATATTGTAGTTAATCCTTTTTTTCTTATATATAAGACTGAACTAGTTCATATATGTTTTCATTCTGCAGTTCCTGAAACCTTCAATATATGCCCTGTAATCTTTCAAATAGTCTGGAAATGATAGCACTCTCCACTGATAAGTCTTTAAAAAATATAAATGTAGCAATGGTATTTTAAGAATAATCAAAGTACTCTTGTTTAATGAATCACTGATTTGAACAGATAACCCACTGGCTTGCTAAATTATATTCATTAAACACGAATACTGTTTAAAAAAACCTCACACAGCTGCAAATTTATTTTTCCTTTTTGAAGTTAAAATCTGACATACTTATTTCCTAAAAGAAAAAAAATGGACCATTTCAATACTCTTGTTCCTTTATCCTACTGTTTTGATATCCTGTCAGATTTCCATTGATTTAATTTTTTTTTTTACTTTTTCTGCTTATATACATACATTTGTTCTAGTTGGTTATGCTATTTTGTTAGTCTTTTAGACTCTTAATGTTTTGGTTCCTTCCCCTCCGCCTTAATGTTTTCAGCTTTTTGACCTGTAATTATATGTGGTTTTCCTGGTTTTACAAGAACAGCTTCTGACTTCTGAAATGTCGTGCCTAAGCCTTTCCTTCCTCCAATTGTTGCTTACCTCACTGAAAAATAAAGAAAATCTCAACTAGGAAATTACTTGACCCTTTCACTCAGTTGCAGATCATCTTAGTTATTCATATTTGTCAGGTTGGATAATTACACAGCAGTAATTCTTAGTTCACAAAGTCCTTATGAAGTTGCACAGAGTTGACAATAGTATTGTTCTATTTGGAAAAATACATAGAATAATAATCCAAGTAAGCAAAGTTCTATTTTGAGGGAAGAAATGTAAGGACTTAACTCCTTCTCTCCTTACCTCTTAATCCCCCCTCAAGTGTGACCTACCATCTTGGTGTAGCTTCATTTTTTGTCCCATTGACGTTATTCTGGTCTGCTCACACTCTGAACACTGAATGGACTCTGCCTTGGAGTAGGGGCTGCTTGAGTGGCAGTTGTTGCAGCAGATAGTGATGGGGATCTTGTCGTTCAGAGGGATGACCCGGGAGGATATAACAAATAACCTGCACTACTTCAGGAGGGCTGAAAAGCAAGAACCAGAATGGGGTGTTGAAGCAGTGTTTTGGTACACAGCTGCTATGTTGAGAGCAACTGGTTGGTGACCTTGTAGTTTAAAATCCATCTCTGCAATTAAGTTTGATGGGCATAAACCCTTAAAGGGCGTTCAGTGTCCTCCATCACCTCTCAGGAAGAAGGGCGAACAGCTCCGTGAGATGGGCACTGTCATGCTGAATGCATGTGGCAGTGAAGAATTACCAAGCAGACATACAGTGTGCCCAGCATCCTCATTTTCCTCGTGCACCGTATACAACCTCACCTAACTATTTAGTTACAAACCTGCCTTAATCTAACAAAAGCCTTTATATCCTGTTAAGTCTCAGAAGAACAGTTATAATTTTACATACCAAACATCTAGAAGAGTTCCTGTTTCATGATCTCAGGGTGGCAGATGGCCTGAGGTGCTTTGTGGAGATGAACCTCTAGATATAAGGGTGCTTTGACTAAGGCCAAAATGGATTCTAGCAGTCACCATAAAGTAATGGCTTCAATAGAAAAGGCAGGATTATTTCAGGGGATGCTTTCAACTGAGATGTAGAACTTTCAGTGTCTTGTTTAGTTTTATTTGTTATTTGCTTTCATTTTACTGTATCTGGTTCTTACTTGGAGAGCAGGCTGATTGTACAGTTTAAAAGTTCCCTATGGTTGCTGTAGCTTTCAATAAACTTTTAGAGTAGGGTCAGGATTTGAGTTGTTTGTAAAAGTGACGTTAACTGGGGTTTTCTCCCCCTGTCCTCACTGTAAGTATGATTATTTCGTTCAGTAGTACATGCATCCAGGATTTCAGGGTTATGTGTGTGTATGTGTGTTACATGTCAAACAGCATGGACTGGATTGGATTCACTTTCTACTTTCCCATGGTGGGGAAGGCAGGGAGTTTGTAATGTGTGATGTGTGAGAATAAAAAATTGCTCTGTGCCTTTTAAATAGTGCAGAAGTTTTTCTTATGACGACATGGAAAGGAAGAGGTAGCAGCTAGAAATGGTACAGGTGGAGAACTGGATACCTGTGTGTATGGAGAGGGCACAGCAGCCACGCCAAATCTGTGTGCAGTGTCGTTGGGAAGCAAACCTGGTTTCTCCTGCCTCCAGAGGCCTTCACAGGCCTCTCTTTAGAGTTACGTGGAGGGCTCCAAGGAAGAGACCATAAAGAGAAAGGTCTAGTGGGCTGAGCAGAATCATGCTGACCCATCAGCAGCTAGAGACAACCTTGTCCAGCAGAAAAATTGAAGCAGTCTTGTCCAGCAGAAAACTTGGTTTCTATTGCTTGTCATTAGCAGTAGTATCTTATAAGTAGGAACTCCAGAAGCAGCATTTTTTTCAAAAAAACTTCCTGGAAATAGGAACCATCTGTGTTGCAGTTCTCACGAAGTGTGATGACAAGCATCCCTTTTCTGATAGGATAGCTGAGAGGAAATACCCCTCCCAAAAAAGGCTGGAGGTAGAAATATTGTCAAAACTGAGGGAGTAAGAGGAGAAAGGAACAGTTGGCATCAGCTGGCTACAAAGACAACATTACGATCTCCTCCCTGGTTATCCTTTCTTTTTTTCCCCATCTTTGGGGGCCTCTTTGGGGGCTCCACCTTTGCTTTCCGGTGTTGAGACCACTGGAGGAGTGAGACCCCAGTGGACACGAACTGAAACTGGAAGTCCTGTTAAGTACCAGTCAGCGTCAGCATCCTCAATTAAGAGCCACTTGGATTCTGAATTCATAGGTTCTATTGATTTTTGTTTTCAAAAATAAACTCCCTGATGTTGCTATGTCGTACTTGAAAAAGAGAAGAAGCAATCAGTGTACTATATTTAAACATTGGAATTATTAATAGACACAACCACTGTCTTTAAATGATTCATTAAATATAAATAATAGAACAGCTTTGTCTTCCTTTTTTTCTAAAGGAGAAGCAAAGTGCACTAATGCTTGACTCAAATTTTAGTTTGAAAAGACACTGTCTAAAGTAACATTTTACTTTTTATTATCCTTTATCTCAGGATCAAGATAGTTTAGCTAGACCTAGTTGGTAACTTCTGATTGTCTTTGACTGGAATCCCATTAAGCTTCAAAATTGTTGTCTACCTCAGGGAGCACTGGGTGTTGGTAGAGGTCTGACAGTACAGGGCAGCATTCTCTCCTATCTCCCAGTCTCAAGAGTTTAAATTAATTTACATAGAAGAAATGGGATAAAAAAAGGAAAGGTATTTAATGCTATTTTATAGTGCTGCAACATTTGGTTGTTAGATAAATGTCTGAGTACTGAGGCCTCCATCTACTTGGATGCAAAGTCAATGCTTGGGGGAAAAAAGAAATCTGTGTAACTTATTTTAGTGTTAAGAAGGAAGAACCCAACAAAATAATACAGTTAAATACAGAACTAATTTTTTGCTGTTATTTCTGTGTCATATAATTAAAAATCTGGGGTTAAAATATTACAGGTGTGCTAGCTAATACTTTTAGAGGAAAGGAGAAGAAATTAGAGGCTTCACCCTGCTGCTAGACTGTGCTGTTGGAGCACAGTCTAGTTCTCTGTAGTGGTTTAGACCACACAGGAGGAACACATAGAAGGGAAGGACACAGACCAGAAGCAGCATTCATTTCTGCAGCCAATTCTCAGTGCTGAAGGCAAGGGGGCAGCATGTTCCCTCCTTGACCTCTGCTTGGCAAAACTTGTCGACTTCGTGTCCCCAGTGGGCTGCTTGAGACACTGACTTCAGTATTGCCTTCAGTTGCTGACTTGCAGTAGTAATTGTGGAAATTCAGTGGTGTCAGTTTGGAACAATAGGTATCAGAATTTGCGTGGCAATTTTTTGACTGGGTTCCATTTGTTTTAAAAGTTAACAGGAAACGTTTACAGTAGCTAATTCATTAATAATTTTGTACTTAATAAATGTAAATTACTTGTTTTCTTCAATGTCCTCATATTTTCCATGGTCCTTGTGAAAATCAAAGCTTCTGGTTTATTTCTTATTACTTCCTTAGTTGAGCCGGTGAACTTGGACTGCTGTTGGCTCCACATGTTTTGTTTCAGTTTGTTTACTGCGGGTGGGTTTTTTATTATGCAGTGTGTACTGTAGTGAACACTTCTTTTTATCAAGGTTGCAGTTTTTACTGCATTTAGGGTCAAATGAGGCAATGTTCATTCAACAGTGCCTCATTCCTAAAAGATCCCATCATTTTGCTTTCATTTACTTCAGTACTTTCTGTACTATTATAAGCAGTTAAAAATAGCATCAAAACCATCTCCCCTAAAATCATACCAGAGTGTAGAGAAACTTCTGCATGAGCAGTGACAGCCTGCTTTGTGTCCTCTCCACCCCAGACACGCTACTCCCCACCTATCTTCCTGTGGCTCCTTTTGGATAAACAAAACTGATGTCCTCTCTGTTGGAGTGTAACCCTTCTGGTCACTTAATTGTCAAACTCTATGCAATCTTGACTTTACCTCTTTGTTAAATTTTCTTGAAACATGCTAACAGGTTCAACCCACAGTAAAAGTACTGCTCTGAGAAAACCATCATTTAACAATCTAGTAAATACAGGCAGATCCAGATTGTTTCTCCTAGATAAGAGAATTCAGATACTCTTAGACACAGCCAGTCTTGGGATTATGCCTTTTTGGCATACAGTGATGGTGTGAAGTTTCCTTCTGTTTGCACCAGTTTATCCTTCATGTCCTGTGGCTCCCCATTGATTCTGCTGGCAAAAATTTGCTGATATCCTTGAGTGTTCTCTGATTTTGCTCAGTTAAAGAAACTTTCTAAGTTTTAGAACTGATTAGGAACAAAGAGGCTAATTTCTTTATTTCATCCATACAGAAAAAAATTGGTATGCATAGGCCTAATTTACAGTTATATCATGTTTTTTGAACTAGAAGAAGTGAAATTCTGTTTTTGTAGTTGCTCCTAAGACATCAGAAACAGTGTAAATTTTCTGTGTATCAATACAGAGAAGTATATGATGTCGTATTGCAAAGTAATGGATCATTTATGACTGTTCCATAAAGCATGATGAAGTTCTAAAGATAGAAAAGAAAGTTAATTAAGCATGGTATTAAATCAAGCTGTTTATTCTTCAATTCCATTTAACTGAAAGATTACTGGTAAATTTTCATGCCGGAAGTAACTTTTATTAAATTTCAATGTGTAGTCAAGATGGCTATGTAGGACTTCAGAATGATAGACTTCGTGTTCTTCATTCATAATTTCTTGCAGTAGGGGTATAGTTCACCAACAGGAAGTAAAAAGTCCTGCACCTGGAGATGAACAACCCCAGGCACCAGTATATGTTTGGGGCTGCCCAGCTGGAAAGCAACTTTGCAGAAAAGGACCTGGTGAGCACCAAGTTGAATGTGAGTCAGCAATGTGCCCTTGCCACAAAAAAAGCTAATACTATTCTGAGATGCATTAGCTAAAGTACTACCAGCAGTTTTAAGGTGGTTTTCATCTCCTCAGCACTGCTGAGGCCACACTTGGAGTGCTGGGTTCAGTCCTGGGATCCCCAGTACAAGCACATATGGACATGCTGAGCGAATCCAGTGAAGGGCCACTAAGACTATTAAGTAACCAGAGCATCTTTTCTATGAAGAAAACCTGAGAGAGCTGGGACTCTTCAGCCTGGAGAGTGAAGGCTCAGAGGGAAAACTGTTTTACATAAATACCTGAAGGTAGGATACAAAGAACCATGCTCCTTTCAGTGCTTCCCAGTGACGAGACCAGAGGTGCTGAGCACCAACTGAAACACAGGAAACACTTTTTCACTGTGAGGGTGATAGTGGTTGCCCAAGGCTGTGTTGAAGTCTTGGTCTTGTAAGTGTTCAAAAGCTACTGTCTGGGCAATGGTCTGTAGGTGGCTCTGCTTGAGCAGGAGGGGGTTGACCGGAGGAACTCTGGAGGTTCTTTCAAACACTAACCATGCTGTGATTCTGTGATGTGTAAATGTTCCTGCAATTGCTGTGCTTGTGGTAGTGTCTAAAGGCAGTACCATTTATTGCACAGTATTGATAAAACAGTAAGTAAGTAATGATAGAGTAAAAGAAAACCTTGCAACCCAGTCTGAAAAACACTGTATTTGAAAGCCACTGCATTAAAAGCAAAGCAGAAGTGGTAAGCAGATACATGGTGTGATACTGTAGATGAGTGTAATGGAAAAGAATAAAATAAAAAGGTATCTTCCTATTGTAATACTCTTGCATGCACTATGGTAATATAAAGGACAGTGACACACAGATTGATGTACTAACATATTTGCTCACTCTGGGAATTTAATTACATAAAGAATTTTATAATTAGAAACACCGCCTCGTTAAAATTAATTGCAAAATGTAGAAGTTTAGAATTTCATATACCTTTGTCACTCTTTGAGAATGAAACTAGTGACAAATAATTAAATTGCCAGTAATAAAGCCGTACAGTGGTTAAAAAGAACCCCTCACCTTAATTGGGCAGGATTGTACTTTGTGATAATTAATAAAATGTGAGGCACTTCTGCTCTTCAGTCTTTCAAACCGAAAAAGTCAGGATGCGTACATCATCTATATTATGCTATGGTGAGAGCAACAGATATCACAATATCATCAGCAAAGGAAAGGAAAAACTGAAAGGTGTACACTACAGTGCATCATATTTCGTGGCAATGACTTCACAGAGCACTTCCTCCACTAATTTTTTTCATCACCATTTGCCATTTACATTATTGTTCCTGTGCTTAAAGAACTGAATAATTTTAATACATTGATGACAGGATATGCAGCTCTTCACCTGAAGATCACAAGTTCAAATTAAAATATAAATTTGCAATGACAAAGTAGTTGCCTTCTGCTTAGCAGTCTGTCTTAGAGTGGGTTGTTGGTCCTAGCGTCAAGCTCTGTGGAAACATGAATATGTAGCACATGGCATGGGAGTGATGAAGCTTGCCAGAGGGTAAGAATTAAGTGGCCATCTGGACACTTAATTATTCTCTGACTCCTATAAAATATGTTTATTTTTGCAAATATGTTGTCAGACAGCAGTCAAACCCAATTGGATTGCCTCTCAGTATTTTCTTTGCCCTGACTCTTTCTGAAGCTGAGATGTGATATAGCACAAACTCAGAGGTCTGTGCATGCTTCTTTAATGTAATGCATAAATGGATCTGTTAAGAGAGGTATGTTTAGGGAGAATTAATTTTTCATGTGGTTTGCTTCAACTAAGTTTCTCCAGTAATGTCAAATGTAAAACTTTCCTGACACTTACTATTCATAAATAGAATATCTTATTCATTACTATTTATAATTTTTCTAAAAGAGCAGTTGTTTGGATGGGAGACGAGCTTTTTTACTTTTAAATATTAATGAAGAGTTTTTTGCTTTTCCAAATCTTTCTTATAACTGTAACTCTGTGGCCAAAATGTGTTCTTCTAAATACCTCTTACACACTTTTTAATCCGATAAACAGCTACCTCTATTCGGTTGGTGCCTATATTACTGAAAAAAAGGGTACCTTACCCTGGTTTAATGAACTTTGCTGAGACCTTATCTGTGCAAAGCAGGGTGATTTCAGCTGTTTTACAGGCTGTTACATTGTTAATGCTTTGTGGTTTTGCAATAGTATTGAAAACATTGTTGCCTTATACTCAGCTTTTGCTGCTTTTCTGGGAGAATTCGTCCTTAAAGAACTACTCCTCCACCGCTGTCTTCACCCTGTGTTTGCACAGTTGATTCTCTCTGTATAAGTCTTCAGGCTTGGATTTGTCCCTTACGGAATTTCACAGAGGATTCTTTTCAGCCAATTTATCAGTAATCTCCATCATTTTGATTTTCTTCTGACCGCCTTTGTCATCTGCAAACAAGCATATTCTTTCTTCAACATCATTAATTAACAGTGAATAGGTCGCAGTGCCACTTGATCTGTCTTTCCATTGTGAGGGAATCCATTGACAGCTTCTCTTTGTTTATATTTAGCCAGTCCATTCTGCGTCTACATTTCTTATGTCAAGACTGTGCAGCACAGATTAATTCAACATTATTTTTAATGATTTTTATAAATGATATCTAAATATTTAGCTTGTGAAGTTTTCATCAAGAGGTAAATGAGAAGCTTTTTATGAAGATTGCTGAAAAGCTCAGAGTTAGTTCTTGCTGTAATAAAATCTTGTAAAAACAGCTTTTTCTGGCAGATGCAGTTACTGCAAATTGCGTAAGGGAAGCTGATTAGGTTAGATGTTGCTGCAGGTAGATTGAACTTAAATAGGAGATAGTAAAAGAATTAAATTGTAGCCACTATTTCTTTGTTCTGTTAGAAGCTAGGTTGCCTGCTGCTGAAGTGTATTATTTATAAAACCAATTAATCTACATTACCCCATTCACTCAAATGGGTGAAATGCCGAAGCTCTTTTGCCCTGATGCTTTTCACTTTGAAAAGAACTCCTCAGTCACTTTATACAACCTGATTTGCACCTCAGGGCTCATAGAAGAGATGGAAAATCCTGTGATTAGAGTTGAAGTGGAGTTTATCCAGAAGACTTCAGTGTCTGACCATGGAGAAATAAGTTAGTTCCACACCCTTTGGAGATATCTGAGTTCCTCACTTCCATTGATTTCCTTGAGTTAAATGCCTAAATGCCTTGAAAGGGCCAAGCCTCTGACAGTGTAGTTTGATGAGTTGAAGTTGATGTTAAGGCTGTGCTCAGCACGGACATGGGGCTCCTGTCATCACAGCCAGTGAGTATTAACAATCACATTGCCGTGTTTATCTAAGTAAAATCTAACTCTCCAAAACAGAATTGGCATTCAAGTGTCTTCTCATCTTCATAGCACCTTTGAATACATTAAAGAAGGTGGGAGCCCAGATCATATGGACTATGTAGTGTCCTAACACCAAAATTGGTAAGGACAAAGACACTAGGTAACAGTCTTTTGGCTTATAAAAAATTAAAAGAGATACTGGTTTTGAATATTCTATAGACTTTGGTTCTTAAATTGTCTCATCCAATTCTAGCCACTGATTTTTTTTTTAACTTGTATGTTTTTCAGTACCAACTAGGGGATATCCAATATACCTGTACATGTTCTTTACATTATGAAAGATCAGATTTACTCACAAGAGGGTTCATCCTTCCCACAGAGTTCTTTGTGCCTTTTTTTTTTTCCCTTTCAGAAACTATTAAGGGATTTTCAGATAAAGGACGAGTTACCTTGTCTCAATCTACCACTACCCTTAAATCTTTTTTTGTGGATATGATAGACAAATTTGTATAATAGCAGATTACTTGCAACATTACCCTGGAAAGCCTTCCTCCACTTTGTCATTCTTCATTATGTTGGTAGCCAAAAAGCACAAAATCCTTCCTTCCTTTTCCTGTCAGGTTGTATTGACTGGTACCTTCATCATGTAAAGAAAGAGTGTGTGTGGGTTGTGTCCTTGGGTATTTTATCAAATGTGCATTTGATGTAAACTATTTCAAATCTTTTGGGAGGTCCTACAGAGGCAGCTTTCTTCTGAAGCTGCATTTGACTTCTGCTGTGAATTAGAACTCTATATATTCCATTATGAAAAAGTTGAAGACCTCAGTGATTTTAGTCCATTTAACTAAGTTTTAGAAAACAAACTTCTGCCTACTGTTTTTCAGGTTTTTGTGTCTTGAATGGTTCCTGTAGTTTGTATTGTCTTTACTCCAAGCCGTTGAAGTTGCCTTTGCAGGAGATGATGTCTTTCTGTATCACCATACTCCTAATTAATATGATGGGATTTTGAAGTGTCGCCTTTATGACTACAGAAAAACACAACAGCAATGAGCATAGATCGTTTTGTTTCTGCAATGTTTATTCAATAATATTTTAGTTAATTATAATATGGGGAAAGCTAGCTTGCCTGCAAACACAATTGTGTGATTGTGTATGATCCTACAAATGCCTGTATGATTAAATGAATAGTTAATGGTATCAGGATCTCGACATAATTAAATTATGCAACCACATTTGTGTGTAAATGGTTCTTTACAACTAACATTTTAACAATGATAGCCTCAGGAAATAAGAGTGATTTTCTCTATTTTCAGCAACCTTACATTTTGCCAGGCTCAGGAAACTATTTCCCCCTCTTGCTGAAGGTTGATAGGTGTTTGACCAGATGCCACCGTGGGTTTAAAACAATGGTTTGAGTCAATGTATATAGCTCTGGTCTGGAAACACGAGATGCTTTTTTTGAGTGTCAAGAGCTGGCTGCATGCTATTTGTGCAGGAACTCTGCCCCTCTCTATCCCAGCACCTGTTTCCCTGTTTGCATTACACTTTCTTGTTTCCTATTAAGGCTTTGACAAGTACCAAGATTTTCTGTATATCTCTTTCACTTTAGTATTTACTTAATTTTTAATTGCAGTAGCATCTGCATACTCTGGTCTTTAGTCTGTGCAACCTTTTATGTATCCCTAAGACTATATGATAGCCAGGTAAAACTGGGGATATGTGTGGGGCCTGGAGGCTGGAAGACAAGTGACTTGTCAGATGCCACACAGGAGCTTTCCATAGTGCAGGTCACTACCTCTTGTGACCAAACCTTAGCTCAAGCTGGCAGTTGTCTTTTCCCTGCATAATTGTTCTGAAACAACCATTTCCAAGGTCTTGTGTTTTCCACAGTGTGGAACAGAGTGCAAAATATGCAGCTGAGAGATGTGTTATTATGACAATGATGCTGTCCTTCCATCTTGAGAAATATTAATAATAAATTCTTTCAGTAACTGCTTGAAACAGGCCAGAAAGTATGTTTTTTCCACCTCTTTGAGTTGTGTGTATGTGTGCACAGAGAAGTTACAGCACAGATTATTCACAGAAGTAGCCTGTTTTGCCTGTTTCTGTTTCAGATCTATTTTTATTCACTGCTTTCGTTTCAAGGTCCTGCATAGCACTGCTTATTTGTGGAATTGTGCATATCCTGAATCTTAAATTTCTAGTGTATCTAAATTTGTGCCCTCCTAATGAAAGCATCATAAATAAGTATCCTTTAGAGACCTGGCACATTATGGATGCAAAAGCAAGTGAGATACAACCAAGCTTAGAATGTAAAAATTTATGATATTGTGATATTGGTGCTTTTATACTAAGATATAAAAGCTAACTTTCCTTGGGATTTTTGACTCATAGCATCTTTTCCCTTTATATTATGATATAAATTTTTTAATCTAACAGAGTAGAATAAATGTTATTTTGAAAATTAATATTTAATATTTCAGTTTGTTTTCTTGTTTCTGCCCTGTGCACTCCCATGTGGTTTAGGGCTATGCAGATATGGAGCAAACATGGAATCACCATGGGACAGCTTTATGTGTCCCTCCTCTCCGAACCAAGCATTTTGAACCACTTGTAAGATTCCTGTTACAGAAAAAGTAGCTTTTCATTATTCCTGGGTACATAGTGTACTCGGAGCTATCTAGTATCAATATACATTATTTAGACTCTATATAATGGCAAGCAACCAGTATGTACGTAATCATAAGAACAAAGAGACTTGGAAAACAGCAGCAAAAAGGCTGCTTCCTCATTAAATTTGGAGATAAGGACACAGGCAGAAGTTGAAAAAAACTTTTTTCATTAGGGAAAAAAATTATTGCCTGCAGAGCATCCCAACTGTTCGCCTAATACTGCCAGGCTTTAAAGCGCTTGCAGGGCTTGTGTCCTCCGTACCTATTTCCTTCATAATGCACCTTCCTTGGGGAAGATAATCTCTGTGAGAAGGGGACAATGTGACCCAGAAACAGGGGAGCTCTGGTCTTGAGAGAGCTGAGAGAACATTGTGAGCTCTGTGACCAAGTAGTTGTGTGAGTCTTGGCAAGTTAATTCCAATTGTCTTTCAGTGCTTTGCCTAACTAGGCAGGGCAGGCAAGACCAGTTACTGGCACAGTTATTGTTTCTTACTATACCTTTGTATAGTGTCTGTAGTACAGCATATTCCTAGTTGTAAAAGGCCTCAGTGCCAGAGAGAACACGTGCTGTAAGCTGTGCAAAACACAGCTTCAAAGAGACCTTTCTGGACAGATTGTAGTGTGACACAGCTTTACAAACCAGAAAAACAACAACAAATCGCTTATTTTTTTTTAATACTTTAAACTTCAATTGATCTTGTGACTTGTTGATCCCTAAATGATAAAGGTTTATAGTGGCTAACTGTAGTGAAGAGAGGCAATGGGATAATGTACTGGTTAGCTAAACAAATGTTGTAAAGAATGTGCAGTATTTTCCATGATTAAAGATTCTAATTCTATTCTCTCAGGTAAATTTTTTAGATGTGTGTTTTTCATGGGTTTGTTGATTACCCAAGAGAATGGAATTGTAGTTAAGCAATATTAAAAAATGCATATTATGTACCTAATAGACCAGCGCTGTTGAATATACATAATTACATTTCCATAGCTTTTTTTTTCCTGAGTTTGGGATGTTAATTACTTCTGAATGATTGAGTATTTTGGATATTTCCTTTTGAAGGAAGTGAAAGATTTGTTAATGTCAGATGGAGAAATCAAACTGCAGTCCTAGAAGAGGTTTCTTTATTTACAGCTGAATTCATTCTTGTGTTATCTAGGACTGTAGCCAGTCTGTTTTTCCCTTTCTGGGGCAGTCAGCAGTGTTGATGGATATTACATTAATTTAGGAAAACAATTTAAAATTCATACATGCAGAAATTTGGACCTAGTCATATGCAGAAGTCCATATGACATTACTTCTTTGTCTTCTTTGCTGTTTACATTGACTGTATGCAAGTGTTAAATCCTCCAAGTCAGTTCTCTTTCCACAGTTATTAAAAGAATCACAGCACAGAGGCAAGTTTTCATTCTAGGCTATGTTGTCCAAACACAAAAAAAAAGGTGAGGTCTAATCTAAATTATGTGAGAATTTATTATTGATCATAATGAAATCTCTCATTTTCCGTCCGAAGTAAATATTTTTAAAATATGTAACATTCCAAATTCAAATGATCATGTTTACCTTATTGAGATAACATTTGCTTGAAATTCAACACACTTTCAGCAGTGTTTAAATGGACCAATGGCAGTGATAATGTGTCACAGTTTTTGTGGAGTATAAGAGTAATGAGTATCTAATGTAGTTATCAGTATGCTAGTTGCGTGATCTTTTTTCTGCTGCCTTGGTTAGCAAAGGTAATCAGGTTAATATTGCATGCTGCAAAGTTCAGTTATTTGTGATGCAAAGGATGGAAGATTTCCATGAAAAATCAAAGCTGCTTTATATGTAGGTGCCAGCGGATTGTATTCCATGTTCAAGTGTTGAGCATACTTCCTGGTTTATGTGCTTGTACATAATGCATTCAAGAGCCTGAACACCCTGAAGTGTTCAATGAGAAAGCAAAACACAGCTGCAATTTTAACCTTATTTTGTTTGCACAAAGCTCTACTTCTACTCAGTCAATGCAGAATCAGCCTTTCCATATTAATAGCAAGTGTTGGAGCAAAAAGCATATAAACCCTCACTAAACAGAACAAAAGATCAGGAAAATTAAAATGTTACCATCTTTATTTATATTTTAGAGAATTTTACCATCTTGCATTTGGTCAAAAATAGTTTAATTATGTTTTCTATTTTACAGTTGATTCCATCAGTGTATGTGTTTGCCTTTAAAGTCATTTTAGTTTCTGTCTTGCCTCTGGTGGTTTTTAATCTCTGTGAGATGTGTCTGAGTGGGATGTCTCCTGCCTTACTCAAGAAAGTCACTGTAGCTTTGGAGAATCTGAGAAAAACTTTTACTGTTTATTCCCTTAATGGCCAAGTTGAGGTAAGAAAATGCTTTTGTCCCCATTTCATACCTGGAGACTAAGGTTAGTAAGGCGATGCAGTTGAAGACCAAATGTATTCAGGAAGAACTTTCTGAAGATGACTATGTGACCTCTCCAACACTGAAAAAAGATACAGCTCCTGTGCAAGAGAGGGTCTCTTGTGCACATCTGGAAGGAACAGGCATCAGAAAAGCTGGCCTAGGCACCCCATGGGAGCAGGGCTAAATATCCTGCACTGAACCTTCTCAGCCTTGCCACTGTTGTAGGTATTGTCCTGAATGCTGCCTCAGCTGGGTCCCTTTTCTGATTCTTGTCTGTTCTGGATCCCTAAACTGGTTTCTGTCCTACTTAATACTGGAGAAAAATGCGGGCCACCATAAAAGATGATTAAATTCCCTTTTACCTCTCTGAGAAACATTGTAGTATATGAATTTAAGGGGATTGTCATGAAAGCCTTACATTTTGTTATCGAATCAGATAAGTTTCCATGCTTCCATGTCTTCGTAAATGTAGCTTAAGATATTTTTGAACTCACTGACTGTTTGGCTATGTAAATAGAATCTTTTTAATGGTTGTAGTGGTGCCCACCCAGCTGCTCTATCCATCCCCTTCCCAGCCAGACAGGGGAGAGAGTAAGGTGGGAAAGGAAAACAACACAAATCATGGGTTGCGTGCGATAAGGCAGTTTATATTTATACAAAGCAAAAAAAAGAAAAAAAAGCAAAACCAACGTGCATGTGCACGAAGCAGAAGCCAGCAGTTAATCTCTTCTGCCCATAAGCAGCAATGGTCTTCTTCTCTGAGAAGCAGGGCTCCAGCACGTGTGATGGTTGTCAGCAGGCAGCCATCAGAGACAATGAGTGCCTCCGGTCCTGCTCCTTGCCTCAGCTCTTATATCTGGGTTGATGTCATGTGGTATGGAATATCCCCTTGGTCAGTGTGGGTCAGCTGGCCTACTTGAGTCCCCTCCCAGGATCTCGCCCTCCACTGAAGAAGGAATGTTACAGTGCTGTGCTCAGCAGTAGCCAAAACATGGGTGTGTTATCAACACTCCTCTGGCACGGCACTGTGGGGGCTACTACGGGGAAATAAATTCCGGCTCAGCCAGACCCATCACAATGGTCCTTTTAATAAGCAATAGCTAAGGGTTATTTCTATAGGAGATTTATATTTCTTGCCCAGATGTCACTGGTTCTTTACTAGTTTGCATGGAAGTGGCAAACTCTCTGTCAGCCCTAAATAGCCAGAGAACAAGAGTTTGAGTGTATTTTTATTAAAGAAACCCCTAACCTTTATTAAAACTACTTCTTTTTCTTTTCAGAAAATGGTGTAAGCTTGTGAGATATCTAATAAAAGAACACCGTGAAACTATCTCTGGGATATTAATGCAAACCCTAAGACTTTTTTCTATATGTTGAAAGTAAAACAGCATTTCTTGAAAATTCATTCTTCTGTCTTGGTGGTGGTAGTTGTTGAGGATAAAATAAGACTTAATTTTTTGTCCAAGCAATTTGAAATGAAAGACACTTGAAGCTCACCAGAAGTACTTTATATAGTCAAATTTGAGAGATTCTGTTTATTCCTATATGACAACAACATCCACGTGTTTGGAGTTCATGGAACTGCGTTTATCTCATAATGGTATGACCAGATTCATCACATAAAGTGTTGTGAGATCCTTCAGCAAATGATTACAAGTTTAAAAGTTGCAAAAGCAATGTGTAATTTCAAAAGTAATTTTATTTACTGGTGTATGTAGTGTTATGAGTAGTCTGTGCACTTGTGAGTGATTTGCAACAGCTTACACTGTTTTAAGATAATGAAAAATGTCTGCATACTTGTCAAATGAGGGCACACTGGTTTGTTTTTTTGTTTTGTTTTTTACTGACACTCTTACTGTGATTATTTAATATATACTGTATTTTCAGTGGTGGTGTGAAGCCTAGACACACCAACCTGAGCTGAGTTATACACTTTCGGGATGTGAAAAATAGTATAAGAGGTTTTAAAGGGAAAAAAAACAAAACAACCAAACAACAAAAAATTCCCATGATAAGTTCAATCCCTGCTGTTATTAAATAGCATTATTTTACCCTGTTTCTGTAGCATTGTATTTATTCTGTTGTATTAAAATCAATTTTCATTTTGTTTGGGGGGTGATGTGTGTAGAAATCCATCCAGTGGGAAAAAAAGTGCAGTTAATTATAATTACTGTTCTGTCTGGCAGAACAGTACGTGTCGCATTGTACCCTACATACAAGGTAGAAGTATATATATTGTGTAATCCTGTTCATTCTCACTGTGAAATGGGAGACTGTTGAATGGATTTTGTGGGTTTATCTCACTCTGTTCACTTGACAGACAGTATCAAAAGATGAACTTTTTGTACCTGGCCTGAAATGTTGAACATCATGAACCATGGAATTCTGAAGTAAAACACAAATTTGAGTATTTTTGTTACTTGCATTGAGGTTTCTATCACTTTAGGTTTCTGATAAAATTTCCATAATTTTGAGCTACCACATCATATTCTCAGTCTTAATTAGTCCTTTCAGGTTCTCTAACTCCCCAGGGAAATTTTAGTTTATCCTACTGAGTATTTGTAAAATTAATTAGGCCTTTATGGCTTGACCTTCTTTGTTGAAATTCAGTTAACTGAAGCTGTCGTGAGTAATTATAGATGTAGATTAGTAAGAAGCAAAAGAAAAGCTTTTCATCTTTGTTACTTTATTGTTGGATATTTTACCTCTATCAAAAGCCAAGAATACGTTGTGTAGTAGTTTGCTGTATGATAAAAATTCAGGCAGCATTATGACTGTTAAAGCAAGTTTTATTCAAGCTCTGGAGATGAGAGAATATGGGGAATGTGAGTTTCAAAGAATCAAAAACAGGCACTCTTCATCTACCCAAAGGTTAAAGCCTAATTCCATGTTGGTGTGATCCAAGAAATTCAGGAAGAGTTGTGCTCTTTGTTGCAATGTCAGACCAAAATGAAAATAAGAATCCTTCTTGGGAAATTTCAGTGCAAGGTAAATAAGATAACCTGAACTCAGTCAGCTGCCTGAGGAAATATCTTCTAAAATAAAGTGTAAATAGATTGCAACTTCCTGTTGTAAATTTCCTCTATTTCTGATTATATACCATTTTGTATTTTAATTATTTTTAATACAAATTTTCAATTGATCAATTGAGATTTTGGATGAATGTGGTAGCATAGTGTGGATGCATCTTTATTGATGCTTTTGACACTACTCTCTTTCTTGAAAAATCTGATCAATTTGGATGAGTAGGAACTCAAGGCTTTAAAGAGGTCATGAGTTACTATTTCTGACTATTTAAGATTGAAAGCAGCTGTGAGGACTCCATCTCTGTAAGATGGATACCACATCACTGACTGAAATTGTGGTGTTTCAGTGTTGTCTGTTTTCTCCTAGCATTCATTTCTGCAGCATATTTTATTGCCTTATGGCTGATCTTACCCACTTTGTCAACCCTAAACTGCTTTCTATTTAGAGGAAAGCTTTTGCATGTACCTCCTCTTTTGAGAAGAGTATTTTGTAACCTCTTCTCTTACACTTTTGTGTCTTGTGGTTTCAGCGTGGGTGAAATTGCTTCAGAATAATCCTGTTTGTGTGATCTACTCAGGAAATGTTTTCGTTGTGTGTTCAAGAGATGATCAAATGAGTGAGTCAGTGAGGTGCATAGTACAAAATGTAAAGCAATATCCTTAGAGTACATAAAAACAGGACAAGGGCTAATTTCATGGTTGGTATAGTAGAGTAGCAGAAGTAATTAATTTGAGTTTTGGAAGGATTTATTGGATTTCACAAAACTTTCTGTACTTCTTAACTTTGTAAAAAGTATGACAATAATTTGTAGTAGACCTTCTCATGTCCATTCCTGTCTTCCTTTGTAAAGATTGGTCTTGTTAAGCTGGGGGATATGTGTAATATGTATGCTTGAGTCAAATAGGTTAAATTGTCCTAATTCCAACCTCATTAAAATGATTATCATTTACTACTAGCCTTTAGATAGATGATAAGTAAGTCGACTAAAGCTAATTTGCATTTTCCTTTCAATTGTGGACTTCATTAAGTGGGGCTGGGGAGAAAGAGAGGGTGACATCATTAAGTTTGCGTGTTGTAGACCTGATTGTAACACAGAAAGCAGATAGCTTCCCAATAATCAAATTCAATTCATTGTATCTCCTGTTGACATATCATGCAAGGTGCTACTTTGCAGTTTCTTAGATATAAAGTTGTTTTGACTGACGCTTAGTAAGGTGTGAGAGGCAGCGGCATGAACTCAGAAAAGGATGAATGGTTCCTGACCATCACATGAAAAGAAGGAACGTCAAAGCTTATTGAATTAGAAAACATGAACGTGTGTGGTATTCCCATGTCCTCATTTGACCATTGCTGACGTGCAGCGAAAGCGCCAGAAGATGGGAGCTGTCCTTCAGGAGGTTTACAGCTCCGATAGCTGTTAAGCCTGAATGCTTGTTGAACAGTAACTCTGTAACACAGAGAAACCTCACTTAGAGAGGTGAAATAAATATATTGTGCACCAAAGAATGAGTCTAAAATACTTCAGAGCTCCTGCAGGCTAGCACAATCAGGCTAGCATGTACTACATAGACTGATAAGTGACAAGATTCTTGGAATAAGAGAGGGGCTAAACAGCTGGTGTTAGGATATGAATTAATGTGTTGAAATTGAAGTGAAGGTTCACACTGAAAGCACTCTTAAACACTGATGGTAGTGAGACCTTGTAGTGCTTACCCAGAAAGACTGCGGGATCTCCTTTTCTAAAAGTTTTTTTGAATAAGGAAATATTCACTAAAAGCTATATAGTAAGTTATTCTGTCCTGGGGGAGTTGTAAACTAAATGTTCTCATACAGACCCTTACTTGCCCAAATTTCTCTGTCCCAGCACGTCAGGTGAAGTACCAAGGCAGACATGTTAGCTGTATGGGTCTTTGCTTCTGTTACTCAAAGCACTTTTTAGTTACCCGCTCTGTAGTAGAACAAAGATGGAAGGTAGGACACTGAAGATAGCTGAGAGAATTAGTATTAAAAAGTTTTTTGAAATTCCATGTTTCAAATTTTGTGTAAAATCAATGTTTTAATTAAAAAAAAAATAAATAGAAAAAGACAAATGAATACAAGGTGCCCAGATGCTCTATGGCCACATTACTTGGGAAAAAGCAGTGTCAGGACCTACATACTTTTTATAATTAGTATCCTTCTACCCATCAGCCACAAAAGCTTATAGCTTAGTTTAATGAAATACAAAGATCTATAAACACTTAATGAAACATTTAATTTAGTCTCTTTTGTTTCGCATTATCTTTTCAGTCTTAATGCATCTGCAGTAACTAAGGTTGCAAGTAATTGCAGCCAAGGCTCCAGGTAGTAAATTGTCTTGATATTGACAATTAGCCAGATGAAGTTTTAAGGTATCCAGTACCAAATGAAGGGCAATGTTTTCTCACCTAATCACTGTGAGAAACAGAACTGTGCCTCGGTCTTTTCTTTAACCTGTGAAGTACAAACAGTATTCCACTGTATTCTGAAACACACTGAAAAGATATAAATCATGGTTGCAATATTGGTAATCATTACGCATGAAATTTTTTGAAAGCTCAAAATTGCTCTGAAACTAATATTTTATGTTAAAAAAAAGTATCTAATGGCCCAAATCCCCGTCATGTCATGAATTTTATTAAGTGAATTTTAATTTCCTAAGTAAATTTTATTTCCTTAACGTGTTCTAAAGTATTCCCATTGCATATGTAAGGAATTGAGGGAGAGAGGACTTGTGATTTTTTTGAATCAAGAGTGATTCTTGTATTGAATCTGCTCATCCTCATGCTCTGTTGGACCTCATCTGGACATTGGGTTAGCTTGTACTCTGATCCTTTTTAGGATGCAGGTCTAGATGCAGCCAGAGTGGTCTTCCCATGTGCCAGTCTTTTTCTTCTTGCCTTTTTTTTTAAAATAACAACAACAGAAAAGAAGAAGAGAAAGGCATGACTTTGATTTCTGCTATGAACTCTTTTGCCTCTGGAATTTAATAAACTAAGATTTTTTATTTATTTATTTATTTTTTTATAAGACATATGGAGCCCTTAAGGCTTGGCATCTGAACAGATGCTGCTACTTTTTTCAGTACAGTACAGCTTTTGTTGTTACTTTTAATAATAAAGTGACAATAATGAACCAACTTATTTTATGCACATTGTTCTGGTGCTATGATTTCTTTTTTGTCCACATTTTTTGTCTTATATTTTTACACTTTTTTAGAATGCTAGAATTATGCATTTAATAATGTTACAATATTTGAGAATAAAAGTTTATAACGACAGTAAATACTAAATCTTTCAGAATATCTTAGCTTGTTCTTTCTGATAAAATTCTATTAAATTCTCTCATAAAACACTACCCAAAATCATTGTTAAGGCACCCTTTCTGACTTGCTTTATTGTACTAAGCAAAAGAGGACATTACAAAAAATAGAGGAAATAACATTAAACTTTTAGGTATGAGTGTGAGTCTGGCTGTATGTTACTGACTTTTAGACACAGCATTTGCCAGGATTTTAGAGTATTTCACATTTGATCCATCTAAAGAAATACAGGATTTACCTGGTTTATCCATAAGAAAGAAAAAAATTATGATTGACCCAATTTATTCAGACTGAGACACATGCAAAGCATAAGATTACTAACATTAGTTTTGATTGCAACAACTACTTTTATTACGCTGATGCTAAAACTTTGCCTAGGATTGCTTTTATCACAGGGTTCAAAATGAACTTTCTTGCTGTACACTGATACAGCATGCTCATGGGTCTTGGTTGTTTTCTGACTCTACTTTTCTAAAGGAGGACAGCCCATATGTTTACTCTGCTGCAGCAAAGGTGATGGTTCATGGCACACATTAATGAAACTTGATAACACATACAGTGACTTGGCAATCTCCTCTACAAAACTTTTGTTCCAAATAGCAAATGTCCGCTTCCTTGGAGCTGAGTTGTTAAATTGTGGGGTTTTTTTGCAGGTGAATTTGCTGAGCTTTTGTCTTGCAGTGGGCAGTGACACAAATATTAAGTGGCATAAGTGAATGAAAAACTGTAGCTTTTCTGTCTCATTGGACATGGAAATCAAAACAAGATGGATCAGGAAAACTGCAGCTTCACTGTAGTCACATCAGTTCAGGTTGTGCCCAATGTCATAGATAATTCATGTATCCTTGTTTGAAAACTAGCAGAAATTGCATGGAATTTAGTTCAGCTCACTAGTGCATTTATAGGCATTGCTTTTGGGTGGGGGTCTGTGCTGCCCTGCATGCATGGATGGTACTGGCCACTCTCTTAAAGTCAGCTTGAACTGTGTAGTTCAGCTTGAATGGTGTAGTGTGGAGGAACACAAAGCAAAGTGTGCAGCCCTGTATCAACATACTTAGTTTCTGAGTGTCTCAGTGTGCCTGAGAGAGACTAGATAATAGCAGGCAAGGGGAGTGCTGTTGTGGTAAGGCATAACTTGCAGGACAGTCCTTGTGGATACTTGAGGTGAAGCCAGGCTTCTGCCAACCATGGTTTCACTGCAGGGAAAGGGAAAAAAGTGTGACTTCCTTGAAATGGATGCATTTCCACTTGCTATCCTAATAATTATGGACAAATACAAGGCATTTAATAAAAATCTGCTCCTTGTTTAAAAAGTTTTCATATTTTTTGACTAGGTCTCTATTTACAAAAAATGAGTCTTACACTTGCAACTTCTGTTTTTGAAAGTTTTGGCAGCAGTGTGCTACTTGTAACTGTACTTACCCTTCTGACTAGCATCCCATGAAAAGGGTAAGAAGGTTTTGCTGCTTTTTCCTAGATTAAGGTTTTATTAGTATATGTATCCTTCTGAGCTGTGCTGCTACTGAAATATACTCTTATGGAGCGTGTGCCCCACTGTTCCTCAGTCATAAAAGCTTGCAGTGCCATCTACTTGATACAGTGTCAGATCCTAAATTTAGGAGCTAAAGCAGACTGTAGTCAGAATGAGACAGAGAAAGATTACTAGAATAGGGATCTTGGTATGTTCATTGCAGGTTTGCATTCTGGGCTGTAAGCTTTGCATTTGATGGCTTCACATTTGGCAGGTGACATATATAGCAGCAGTGAACATCAGGGTGAAGTAGTGTGACTCATGATCAATCGGAGGCTTTGGGGGAAGATGGCAAAACTGTGTGAAAGATAAGCCATATGCTGCTACTGTGACTTCTGTTCTATGCAACTCTCTCCTCTAACGCCATTACTTCAGTGTCACCTGGTGTAAGCAAATGAAACTGGGATACTTTCAAATTCCCAGCACTACTCTTCCCTTTAGTAGATGTATTACAATCAGTTGACATGACTCTTCATGCCAGTTGGCTGTCATATGAGCAAAAGTCAATTCTCAACAAAGTTAACCTCAGTGTAATTTATTTGAATCATCCTAGTCTTATTTTAAAAAGAAAAAAGCAACCAAAAAACACTCAAAAGAAAAAAAACCCTAGAAAAACTTCCCAAGTATTTTTCTTTTTTTTTTTTTTGGCATGAAAGGTGTTTCTTCCATCTTAAGTCACAATAATTTCAAACTGCTGGTTGCAGTTACAAATCTGGTGGTACCATTCCATGCTAGGGTGGTAGCTAGGATGGTGATGAATGCTGCCAGGACACTGCAACTGGGAAGTCTTATGACATTTTTCAAAGAGCTATCCCGACAAGCTCTGCTCAGAGTTTTTCACAACCAGGTTATAGCTCAGTTTTTATAAAGGTGCTTAAAGCCTGCTGATTAGGGTAGGAGTTATGGGTGGGCTATATTATTTTAATTTGGAATATAAGAAAACTGACTGTCCTATAGAGCATATAAATAGTATCTGGGTTAATTTTATATATGTTGAGTTACTAGTTACTTAAAACAGGAAATTTTGCTTTTACAATGTTAAGTTAAATAGACTTATTTTTCACTTTGAAGAATCATGTGAGTTACAAACCATAGTTTGGGGAACAGTCTCAAAGACTGCAAATTGTGTTTTTCTGAGTACCATATCACTGTAGTATCTGAATATTTTTGTCATACTCAAAAGGGAAGGGAGTACAGTCTGTCTTTCTTCTCCATTGATACCTGATTTGTTCAGAAAGCAGAATTTCACTGAGAAAAGCTGCATTAAAAAGCTGAGCAACTCCAAAACTTTAGGAACTGGTCAGGTAAATTTTGGCCCTTGATTGGATAGCGGTTGATACAGTATTGCTCCTCATGTCATACAGAAGATCCAAGCTCAAGCTAACTGTCTTTTCCTTTTGCTGGATACTCTTCCTCTCATACACAAGAATCTTGCATGTTCAGAATTCACAAAAAATCCACAACAGATTGTGTCAGCCTTTGATTTGGCCTACATAGTCCATTAGTATTTTCCAGCTAGATGTGTTTTTCCCACTGGGAGACAGACAAAAGCAGTGAGAGGCAGCTATTTTTGGAAGACACAAAGAAACCAGGACCTGCTGGGGAGCATCCTTCTCTTGTAGCACTGTGTCAGGAGCTGAGCAGGAGGGTCTATGTCTCAGTGGGTTTCTTACGCTTTTTCTGACTGGGATGGGGACCTTCATCTGCCTAAAGGACATGTGAAGAACTTCAGAGTGGGATTTTACCTTACTGGTTCTTTTCTTCTTTTTACTTTGATATTAATGTTTTTCAGATGTAGCCCTTCATTGCAAAGGGGTGGGATGGAAAGGATCTGTTGTACTTCCCACAGCCTGGAAATCTAGATTTGGGAAATGCTTTCCTTACTTCTGGGACAGTAGGTGGAGCTGTTTATTAGACACTTGAAACCTGCTCCTTAAAAAAATAAAAAACTCAAAAATGTTGTTGAGAAACAGTTTTCATTTGCATTGATGGAGTGACATAGACAAACTGGCTTGATCACCTTAGGGATCAAAGATGCTAATTCCTTAAAGATCTGTCAGTTCAGAAAGAAGAGTAAACAGGCGTTTTAAAAATAATGCAAATTCTTGGATGCTGCTTTATCTGTCCAGTCTTTATTCTGGTATTCATGTAATTTTCCATGCTGATCAAATGGAGCAATTCTCTCCTACTGTGCTGCACATGGCTCTTTCAGTTTTCTGCCTTCTTTTTGTGAGATTACACAGATATTTGCAATTAAAATGATTATATTTTTAATGTGACTCATTTTGTGTTGGTTTTGTCACTGTGGTGGGGTGGTTAATTTACTTTTTTTTTCTTCTTTACCAGTATAAATGAATTTTTAAACAGAGTCGCTTTGAGGACTCACCCAATGTTCTTCTCCATACCTTCAATTTGCAAAACTGATGGAAGTTGATTTTTCCTGCACAGAACTGGAGATCCAAGTAACCACAAAATGACCTTTGAGAAGTTTCCTTTGCACACAGGGACTCAGTTTCATTTACATGAGATGGAGGAGCTTAGGCTCAGAAAGGATAGACTTGTTTGTATTTTAACCTTGCTTTCGTTCTTTGTCTGAATGAGGCTCAGGGAGATCCAAGGGGATAATCCTGTTACAGAGGGTGTTCCGAGAGTTTTCTTTAAAAACTTGCATCACTTGCAAAGGTCCCTGGCTCCTTCGCTGTTTGATGAGTGACTGTGTGCACTGTAGGGCTCTTGGAGGTTTTCTACAAGAGCTTTCTCAATCCCTTCTGGTGGTGAGATCTCCTATAGCATTATAGTAAATCTGTCCAAAATGTGACAGATTGGCTTATGGGAAACTGACATTGTAACTGAATTTGCATTGATACATTGAGAATTAAACATTTATGTTGCCTGCTTGCAAGCTTAAAGAGCAGAGTCAGTTACTGAATTAAGTTAGAGAATACTTAGTAGTAATATATATTCTTCTGTTTTCTTTTGCTAATGAAAGCCAATAAAATGGTAATTGCAGTATCTTTTGCCAATCTGTACTTAATGATAACCTTTGATATAAATTAACTTCTTTCATATTACAGACTTCTTTCCAGTGTTGGCAGGTGAGAAAATTCATAAAGTAAGCATATAATTTAATTTTCTGCAGCAGGCAACGTAGCAGAACATTACGATACACAATTAAGAGCACAAGCAAAATATTATTTGTAGTCTTTATTCTCTTGGTGTTGTACAGGACCTCAGTTAATAAGGTTTATTGATGAAATAATCAGGTTTACAGGAGAAATAATAAACAATAAACAGCAGTACGTCATTTGCAGAACCCCTGGGTTCTTGCTTAGTTAATTGTATACTCAGTAAAACTATTCTTGGAAACCAGAGGGATCTGCTTTTGCAGTATTGCATAACTACAGGCTGAAGTCAGGAATCTGAAGCTTAAAAAAAAATAGCAGCAGTAGCTCAGCATCTCATTTCAAACTCAAATTGCCTAATGACTTCTAAAGTGAATTACTCAGTAATGAAAAAATAGCAGTGTATCATTCTTTATTGCTATTATTCATCTTATCATCAGTTCTGGAAGACTTCAGGATGTTCCATGAATACAGGATCATATTTTATTCCAGTAATTTGAAAGCTCCTGCATAGGCGACGGTGCCCTTCTGTAAGTCAGCGATAGTAGATTACTTATTTCTGAAATGCTTTTGGCATTTTCTTGAAATGTGATTATTTTCATATGAGAAGAATTTCCTGCAGGCATATCCTCTTTGATTTTGAAAATCTGAGCAAAATACTTGGCCACAATTTTGGTTGTTTATGAGGGAAATAAATTTAGCTGCTTTATGGAGAAAGCTTTGGAAAACATGGCTAGAATCAAACAAATTAAGTCATGTTTGCTGAATTTGTAGAAATGATGCTTTGGAGGTGTAAACTGTCCCATTTGTATCAATTTAGATGGCAACAAGGGTGCTGTTGGTGTTAACTGTATTTTTGGTTATCAAAATGTGTAGGGAAGGAGAAGCAGCAGCCTGTTACTAGGATTTGAAAGGGAAAAGAAGTTTCCTTGTGGAATGATTAGCAATTCAGTTTTGATTACTTCCTTTGGTTTTCTGTTACATGGGTGACTGAACCTGCCAGTGAATTAAGACAGCTAAAGCACTCTTTAAAGATGGGGGAGAATAATTAAAAAACCCCCAAACAATCATAATTTTGTGCAGAGATATCATGAGGAAGCTTTCTGGAGAATCTCTGAGTGAGTGTGCTGTCTGAAGTGGAGGATGAAAGAGCATTACGGGAAGATAAAGTCAGTTAATGACTGCAAATGAAATTTTTTATGTTGGCTTTATTTTTTTTCTGGAAGAGTTTAGAAGAGTTTTCACATCAGTCTCTCACTGTGTGGGGGTCTGCCTTAGTTGGAAGTGTCAAGAGTAAGTTTTAGACTAAATCAGTGAAGAGAAATTAGTCTCCAGAACCAGATGGCAATTGCTCACAGGTTCCACAGGAACTCAAAAATTAAATGGTCGAACTGTGATATGAAAATTGTCTCCTAAATTGTTCTTGATACCAGCAAAATGGATGGATTTGATATGTGATGCTAGTTTCTAAAAGGGGCTGCAGGAACAGGGAAGCTGCACACTGGGAAGGCTGACCTCTATGCTGAATGAATGATAAAGTTGATAAAGAAAATAGTCATACTAAAACCAGGAATACTTGGGAGGAATCCACCTGATTTTGGAGGCAGAGTCACTCCCTGCTAATCTAGCAGAGGGCTTTGAAGGAGCTAAGAAACATGTGAATTACGATGACCAAGTTGCTATTCTACACTTGGATTTAAAAGGTTTTAAATGAGTTCGCTCAACAGAAGCTCTTGAACAAACAAAGCTTACGAGCAATAAGAGGGAAAGTACTTCATGGATTAAATGCTGATTTTCAAAAATTGGGGCAGGCAGAAAAATAGCACTAAATCACTGGTTTCCTTAGCATGAGATTATTACTAGATTTCCTTTAAAAACTGTGTTATTACAATTTGAAAAAGGAATAAATAGTGAAACTATCAAGTTTTCTGAGAAAAGTTGCATGGAGACTTCTTGTTTTTAGTGACAAGGCAGCAAAGCAGCATCTGAGACTGAGTGTTGATAAGTCCAATTTTTTTAAACGCATGTGTATATATCTGTACTAACACGCCAATGTTCCTACATATAATATGTTTCCTTAATTTTAAGAAAAGCAACAAACATACCTGCCAACCTTAAGGCCCTTGTAATTTAAATGTTTTGGTAGGGAGAATGCAATCCATCATAGAAAAAGTGTTAGTGAAAACAGTGTACATTAAGCAAGAGTTATGTTTTAGAATGACCATTTGTGTCTCAGGCTCAGCCTCAACTGAAAGGTTTTTTGATCCAGCTGAAGCCTTTTACTGGCTTCAGCGAGGTTTTGCAAAGATGTAAAATTCATCTTAATGTGCACCTACTCGAAAAATTTGTGCCCAGTTTGTGATTTATGGTGTTGTTACATTTGGGAAGGCAATTTCAGCTGTTTCTGAAGACTATTAAAGCATTTTTATTCTGCTTCTTTATTCAAAGGGTGATAGCCATTTTTGCTTACTAAAGGTTGAAAAGATTTGTGACCGGATCACAAATAAATATGTAGAAAATTATTTATTTAGGCCTATACAGAGGCAGAAAATGAAGCTTCCATAGCTTAAAGTTATTAAAAATAAAAAAAAATTAAAATAGTTTTGACTGTAATATTTTCTCCTATAGATGCTTAAATGTGCAGGGGGAAAGTATATATTTATTTTTGAGGGAGACAACATTTTCTTAGGCATGTCTGAATAATTTGAACAACAGAATACGTGATGGATTTGTTCATGGTTCAGGAGATAATCTCGCCATCATTTCCAGCAAAACATTTTGATGTGGCTTGGAATTCAGCTGATTTTCTACAGGCTGCAGTGTTTCATGTCTACTTTGGTTATTCTGAAAAGTATTTGAATGTGGTTGTTTTGTTAATATAATAAAAATATTGGTAGCTATTTTTATGTTAGCTGTTAATTAATGAAATGAGAAATTATAATAGATTTGGAATCATTTTACCTTACATTTAAATTAAAGCATGTTTACAAATTTTTAATGCCATTATCTCTAGCAACAAAGAATAAATTAAGGTGCATCCATTATATGTATTTCCTATAGCACTTCTCACTTATAGATGTGATGGTTCCCTACAAAGGAGTTGGGTTAATATTGTCACCTCCATTTAGCAAATGAAGAAAGAACAAAACCAGTACTCTGAAGGATTGTTTTATTAATTAATTGTGTCCAATTTCAATTTAATCCATTAGTGTTTGCTTAAACTTTTAAAAAAACAGTAGGCAAAACATTTGTAGTTTTTATCAAGCTCCAGGTGCTATAGTTAGGTTTTAGTCTTGAACCATTTTGCTATTTGCACTGCCTAATTCCATAGGATTAATTCTTTTGATTTCCAAAAAGCTTTTTAAAAAAATTCTCATTGGAAAAAAAAATATGAAGAAAAGGTCACGATGTTATCAGGAGGTTAGAAATAAAGAAGGGTTATAGCTTAGAAACTGCAACTGAAATTGAGGAGTAGGAACAAACAGCAAATTTTCAGCTTTGTTTAGAGACATGGGGCTTCATATTAAAGGGCTTCTTTTCTTTAGCTTATTAAACAGTGATTTAGAAATGAATGGCAAGATGTTCAGAAGCAATAGAAGGATTTAGATTAGGTGAAGTCAAAAATGTCTGTAAGGATGTAGGTAATGATTTTATTTCAAGCTCTTACTGGATTGGGATTTTTATTTTCCTTTTTTTTAATTTTTTTCCCCTCTTTTTTCTTCTCCTTGCCCTTTTGACAAATGTTGGGCAATGCCACCTGGATAGCAGAACCTAGTCAGGTGTGCTGTAGTGAGTTTGAAAACTCATGGGAAATAGTCAGGTAGATGCCTCAGCAAAAACTGTACTTGTGCAAGGTAAATACTGGAGGATGTAAAAATTATGATAGAATATAGCACAGATGTTCTCATAATTCCACTAGCAATCTCAAGGTGCCTTGTTGCCTAAAATAGTCATTGCTTCTGATCAGGATAGAATCTAACAGATAAAAATGAGAACTTTCATTAGCAGTTTTCTTGTTAAAAGAAACATAAGAGTTTAAGAGTTTGCCTTACAGAAGAGAGAAGAAAGGACACAATCAAACTACAGGAAATATTACGTGGTATAGAAGTGCTCTTGAAGTTCCTTTTGATAACAAATGTACCATCATCAAATTTACACTACATAAATCTGATTATTTTTGCACGGTTAGGCCAGGGAATTAATTTTTCAAATAATATTGAGGTTCAGATTTAACAGGACTTTTGAACAGACAAGCAACAAAATTTCATGTTACAAGTCCTCAATATGATACCAACTTTCACTCTTTGAAGGATAATACTATTTCTTCAGGCAAGAGCAGGGAGGGAAATTACAAATAAACCAAAAAAACCTTTGTTCCGATGATCCCTGCCCATCTCATCAGACATCTAAGCCAAGTGTTACAGGGACCATAGTCCATCTTGGAATTTACTTTCCAAGCCTGAATTCTATCACTTCACAACTGTTAGTCACTAAACTGAAATGTGGGGTGGGGGTGGGGGGAGTGGAAAGAGAAGCCGTACAAAGAATAGGCAGGGGAGGTACCCTGATCAAAGTGAGGGAGGTATGTGTAAGCTTCAAAATCGATTACAGACAACCCAGGATGCAGCCTTGGCAAAGTATTGAAATGCTGATTGCAGGTTTTGATTATGTGTGTTTCAAAAGAAAGAGATGGGTGAAATTTAATCCTGAGATTGGGTTTTTAAGTGAAGTCTGAATGAAGAAGCTGTTGAGATAAATTGCTAGCTGTTGTTTAAACCATTCGCTGAAAATAAGTTTTAAAAATTCAATTTTAAGAAGTTTAAAAGTCTCCCAAGTTTGATATGTGTGAAAATCCAAATTCTGAGAGCAGAAGGGAGAAAATGATAGTGCTTCTGAATAACAACAGCAAGAGCACAATCTACAGTAAATAGTCTGTATGTCACCTCCTTTAGACAAATAGATTTGAGCTGGCATGGAAAATGTATGGTGTATTGCAGGATCATATTGATTTTTTTAATATATATATATATACACAATAAATTTCTGTGCTAGGGTGTCTGATATCTTTGCAATATGGTGATAAATTCTGTGGTCTCTGGCAGACAATTAACAATAGTGGGTACTCTAGAGTCAATATAAAAGAATGCACTCAATGCTCTAATACTCAGAAGACTGAATGAAGGCCTTAAGGGAGGCAGATGATTTTTAATTAACTCAGGTTGAGAATTTTGCTCAAAAAGATCATTGGAAATCTAAAAAAGAAGATTAAATTAGCAATAGCTGAGAATATGAAACTAATTTTGTTCTTAAAAAAAGCCACATAGAATTAATGAAGCAAAATGTGGGATAATGAGGTGTAAAATTCATATGGGTGAAAAATGTAACAGAGACAGTTTGTGTTGAGCAGTATTTGAGTGAATAAGCATTTTGCAATGGTGAAATGTATTTCCAGAGGCCAATACTCTAATAACACCTTTATAGTTCCTTTTCTCTTAGCAACATCTGGAAATGTGAAATCAAGTGGGAATCGTTGCTGCATAGTTAGGCCTAATGTAAGATGAGGGAAATGTTACTGGCCACACATCTCCAAAGCAATATTGGTGCTCTCAGAAATACATCAGTTGCCATGACTTCCTTTCTGGATGTGCCAGCACAAAGCCCTTCATGAGAACAGGTGTGTGTGTAGTCATTGCATGCATGCATTATGGGATGGACTGCTGCATTAGCAGAAGGTAGAGAAAACAGAAGGAGGAAACAGAGGAAAGAGGAATAATAGCAATTAACCATAATATGGTGAAATTAAAGTTAAAGCAGCTTCTCCCTTTGACTTCTACTTGCTTCTGAGAGCAGACAGACCATGGCCTATAGGAAGGCACAGCATCTCCTTACAGACAAATATAATAATGTGAATTTTCCTCACATCAAATTTGGTGGAAGGACCATTCTTCTGAGTGACGATTGAATATGGTGCTCCTGCTAAACCAAGGTTCTGTATTGCAAAGTAATAGGGGACTAAAAGGTTGTTTAGTCAAATATCTGGGGGGTTTATATGATTTGCTGTGATTTGGTCCTGTTGCCGAAATGAAGAATGCAGCTTGGTTTGGTCACTTGTTTTTGTACTGTTATAATTAGTGGTGGGGTTGTGGGGGTTTTCGCTGGGAGAGGGGGAGCTGAGCTGAAGGGTGAAGTTGTTTCTCTTAGCATTGTTACAGTTTATATACTGTTAGCTGATAACCTGCAAACACTCGGGGTGCTGAAGGAAAGAAGTAAAAGAAATCACAAAACAGTTGTTGGTGCTCTGGGAAGAGTATCTTAAGTAAAATATTGAATCCTAAACAGTGTATTTTGATATGAATACATGTCCAAGTTTGAGAAAGATATCCCTCTGAGTGGGAAGGTAATATTTTCACTGACTTGAAGGGAACTTAGATAGCTTGAGCTTCTGAGTTATATAATTGTCCTTAAAGATACACTTTCAATGGCTTGATAAAATAGATCAGTATAATTGACACTGAGATGCCAGAGACATCTTAGAAATAGCCAGCCTGCTAATTAAAATAAATGCCATTTGTCTTACCTTTCTTTGTTCCTTCCAAGTAGCAGATTCTATTATACTTGCTGTATCTGATGTACTGTGTAATATTGAAATCGGTGGATTTTGGGTCATTCTTCTTGGGTCACATGTAGTCATACTGTGTGGGTCATGCTAAATGGCTTGTATTATGCTCTTATTTCAGTGAAGGGCAAAGCCTCTCTCAATTTCAGATGCGCGGAGCAGGGTCCTAATTACATGTAAATTACATATTGTTGTTTTATAAGGGTTTTTTGTGTGTGCAGTATTTTTGGGATTTTTAATAGGGTAAACCAGGAAGTCAAAATCTGAGTCACTTGTGCTTTATTGAATAGAAGATTAGACCTCCTTAAATAAACGACTTGCATGCTATCAAGGAGTTTGGTTGGGATTTTGGTTGTTATAATTGGACACACGCAAATGGTACAGGCATATAATGCATATTTTAAAATGTTTCTCCAATTTATGTAGCTTACTGCTTTTTTTACTACATCTGTATTTCTTTGATCTCTTACAAACATCTCTGTATGTTCTCCTGATTAAATAATAAATCTGGGGATTTCTACCCTGTTGTAAACAAATATTTTATCATTTGAGGTTTTGAAGAAGTTGAAGTCATTGAAGATTTTTTAAAAGATTCTTGAAGAAACTTCTCAGCTACACAGAGTAGAGGCAATCTAAATGGTTTACTTCAGCACAGCATTTTCTATTGCTTGGGTATTTGTAATATACCTTTAAGACAGAAAAAAAAGGTGCAAATATTCTGGGTAAATTATAGTGTGTTGAACAACCCATTTTAATGGAATGTGAAAAAAGGTGATATTGTACTAACTAGCAATAGTGAGTAAAAACCTCTATTTGATCAATGCCTTTAAAATTTGAGGTATGCAAATAAAGAAGAAGAAGGAAAGAAATTTAAGATACTTGATTTTCCAGAAAAGCTAAGCCTTCACTAAAAAACAAGCTCCAGTAAAGCATGTGTCATTCTACATTCCATAACTACAGAACCAAAAATCTGATCTTAATCATGCAGCTGAAGTTATACGCTGTACATGAATGGTATTATCTAATATTCATACGTATCTGTACAGACAGACTGAAAACATTCAAAATGCAATATTGAAAACTTGTCCTGAACACAGAGCACAGATGACCAAATCTAATAATGATATTGGGGGTTTTATTGCTTTTCATTGCTTGGTTCTGCTCTGGGGCTTAGCTGGACACTGTACGGCCAAAAATCTCTGAAATGGCTGCTGGCTTTTACAGCATTGCTGTAGTTATTTACCTGTTGTTATTTGAGCTCAGTCTGTTCATTTTCTAGCTGTTGGGTGTAACTGATGTTGATTTGTCCCATGTGAGCCTGAACTGGTATTTCTGCAAAGTTAGAGACAGGTTCAGATTTTTAAGTGTGCTGGGGAACTTAATCGAGTTTGTAGAGTGGTTTAAGTACTTCTTGGACACAGACTGTGGTGGCACCGTTCATAAAAAGAGCTGAACTGCAATCAAGATAATCTTTCTAATTCCAGTCTTTCTTGCAATGGGGAAATACTTCAGATGCTGCAGCTTTCTCCATCATTGATTATGTGTGTTAGACCCTGTGTGTGCTTTGCCTATATAAGCAGAAAGAGAAATGCTTTGCTTTAATTGCTTGCTGATTTCAAATAACGTTTTTTATAAATCAGCAGCTCTTCTCAAGTGTGCCTCTGGTTTTTGAAGTAAAGCTTTTCTTTGATTTATAAACTATTGATTATAAACTGAGCTTTTGTTTTATCTGCTTTTGTAGTTACATACATATAACCAGCATACTGAATGCCTCTAAAGCTTCTCTTTTTTTTTTTTTTTTCTTTAGGGAAGACTCCTTGATTATAAGTATTGTTGCATCCCAATTTGTGTTTTAGAGCTCTCAAAAATGTTGTATATCATTAGCCTTTTGCTTTAGGCAAGAATTTGTGCAATCTCAGTAAAGCTAATCAGCTGTCAATCAAGATTTTTTAGAAAATTTTTGTGTTTTGCTGTAAGTTCTAAAATCCTTCCTTTTTTATGTCTGACTTACACATACTGCTGTAGTAACTGAAATTTACACCCTTAGCCTAGAACAGTGGTTTGAAATGTGTCTAGGAGAGTAGTACAGAATTGGGTAAAAAATTATATAGCGCTGTATGTGAAGAAAATCATCACCTTTCTGTGTCAATATTTGCTTGTATTTTTCTTAGTCTTGACTTAATATAAGTGGCTGCTGAAATGCCAACAACTAACTCTTGATTACGTGCTTCTTTCACCCCTGCTTGTGGGGATAACTACTTGACTTTTGATTCTTGTGACCTGCCTTTGACTCTCTATGTCATATTTTCTGAATTTGGCTCCCACCTTTTCCAGGATGTTTGTGCTTTAGACAGAAAATACATAAAAGTGTAAAAGCTGTAAAAAGTGTGGTATGCTATAGAAGTGAAAAAAAAAATATTATTGTTTTGCTTTCTGTGGAAGGGAAAGGAGTGGGAAGAAGGGAGCATAAAGACAGCGTCCTTGTATGCATGCATATTGAAACTGAAGTACCTGTACTCCAGCAACCTTTTTGCTTGTTTATTTGTGACATCTGCATCACAGAATGACTCAGTATTGTTATTGGACACATTGTGTTACATAGCATTACCTGCCATAGCCATCACTTTTTAATAAAAGAGGCTTCCTTTATTTGACACAAGATGGTGCAGCAGAATGTGCTTTGCTAAGCTTGACCCTCCTGCACCCAAATCTCTGCTGAGACAGACGAGGCACATTTCAAACAGAGAGCACCTCCACGGTTAGGGGATATTTATGGAAAACATAGTTTTGCCTTTTCTAAGCAGTAAAATCTTGGTTAAATATGCAGTTTAGAACTGTTGTGAAGGAGATCTCCAATTGCGTTTCTCTTACCCTCTGAGCATCAAATGGTCACTTCTTAGTCTTTTCATATACTTGCAACTAAATGTATAAAACTAAACTGAACAATAAATTTATTAAAAAGAAATATTTATTTTGTCAGCACTAGAATTTTTAATCCTTATGTTGTTATGGTTCCCACTGGCAGATCTTCCTCCACTTTCAGTTTAATTGCATTTACAGAATCACAAAATATGCTGAGTTGGAAGGGACCCACAAGGATTATTGAGTCCAGCCCTGCACAGGACCATCCCCAAGAGTCACACCATGTGCCTGATAGCATTGTCCAAATGCTTCTTAAACTCTGTCAGGCTTGGTGCAGTGAGCACTTTCCTGAGGTGCCTGTTCCAGTACCCAACCACCCTCTGGGTGAAGAACCTTTTTTTTAATAAATCAACCAGTATTTCAGTTACAGAGATATTCCCTTGTGACCCCTTAATCATGCAAGTTTTGAAGTCCTGAATTTATGGACGTGACAATGCTTTTATATTCTGGTTACTTTGAAAGATTAGTGTTTCATGGTCACTCTTTTTTTTCCTTAAGAATAAATGTTTGGTTTTGAGAACAAATTATTACTCTTAAACCAATAACTCTCCTTTTGATGTATTTAACTTTAAATCACTGACAGTCACACATCAGAAGCAGATTTGATCTGTAATTCAGGTGATGCTGCATCAGTGCAAATGAGGGCTTTAGGGAAGGACTGTCTGCTGACAGTTCTCTGCCCACAGACTGTCAGTCCGGCTGCTGAGCCTGGAAGGTAAATCCAAGCTACATTTACCTATGAGGAAAGTAGCTTGGTAGAGCTTTGGTTTCATTTGAAAGCATGCTGAGGGAAGGAAGATTTGATGGAAGCACAGACATTTGCAAGGCAGCAGAAAAGTCTGAGGAAAGGTATATATGTTTTCCTGAGAGAATGCCTAGGTTACTCTGTACCCATTTTCTACAGCAGTGATGCGATTTGTGGAGTGTCACCAACATGAACCAATGCAGTGAAGTATACCAATCCAGAATATGGCTTGAAATGAAATGGGTTTATGATACATTGAACTTCTAATGTTATTTCAAGGGAAATTTTCAAAAGCCCATGAGTAAGTCTTGCGCCCCACTGAATTATTTTAAAAGAAAAAGAATTCCTAATCAGAAACTACTTCTTCTTATATATCTTTAGAAATCAGCATCATGCATCTCTGTTAACTGTCAGCAAGACAGATGTAGAAAAACTTTGTATAAAACTTTGCTGCATGTAAGTGATGTCTAGGTACATTGCAGGTATCGAAATGGTTTTCCAAACCATCAGTAGATAAGTCTATTATTGTCCTGTTAATAAAAAATGACCTGCTCAACCTGTGTTGAGAGAGCCACTTCTAGTTGTCTATGACTGCAGTTATGATAGCATTTCAGTTTAGAGCTGTTTTGGAGCAAGCCTACTCCTCCTCACTTATCACACCATGGTTTACGTCACAGGCTAGTTTTGGTGTGCACAAGGTAGATTCCTTTTGGAAGTAACTGAGTCAGTGTTTCTGAACCAGTAAATCATGCATTCAGACAGGTTCAAACTGTGTGCAGTGTGGAAATATTTGATGCAGGGAATGGTACTGTCTTCCCTGCAGCAAAGCTGCAGAACTATATGCTGTGTAGGTGTAGGCCTTCAGCATTGTCTAGTTCAGTCTACTGATCTGCTCCTGGTGCAAGCAGATCTCGAAAATTCAGACGTAGCCAGAGGGTCAGTGCCAAGTATGTGAACCAAGTCTGGAGTCTGACTGTGTCATAAGCTCCCCACAAGGGAGATGTCTTCCATCTGCTGCTTTTGAAGAGAGAAAATGCACGAGGGAGAGAAGAGAGGCAACAGATATCTGAATGGTACTGTCCACAGAAGAACTGAATAATAATATTTGCAACTCTTTTATTATGAAAAAGTCAGAACAAAACCTGACATTTTTAAAATTCCAAACACATAATTTAAAAAATAGTGAAGAACCATTCTATCTTTTCCAAATGCGCCCCACCTAATCATCTTTCTGAATTCTAATTGCGAATGAGGCAAATTTCCATTCTTTGAAAGCTTTTGTGTTATTTCAATTTTTTTTTGCCATTCACCAAAACCATCCCACTGAAGTATATTTGCTGTACTTCAGGTTGATAGATACCTAATTGGGAAGAGCAGAGAGCATAAAGAGGCCAAGAGGAGGAATGAAAAAGGCAGATATACGATGTTCCCCTGCATCCTTTCTACTCTGGTAAAGTTCACTGTCTGTAGCCTTCTGTGTCCTGTCAAGGCTGAGAAAGAGTTACTGGGATTCATCAAGCTGTAGGAGCATCTGCACAATGGGACTTTAGTTAGTAGTTCCATACTATCCCCTTTGTCTGGTAACTTGGCTGTGTTTCCTCTTCTATAGCTGAATTGCCTTGTCGAGGACAGTCCTTCGTACTATGTTTCCATGGGGATAGGGTATGGGGACTATTAGGTGGGTGAGATTCCCAGTATTCACTTGCAAGGAATATTGAACAATGCAGTTTATCTATCTGTGTATGCATGCTTACACACATATGCAGAATAAAACTAAATAGCTGCATTTGTAGTCACAGCTACAAAATAGAGATGATTATCTTCTAAATAAATTCTGAATTATTAGCTTGTCTTTTTTGTGTGTGTGTGATTGCTTGGCTTTCAATCCATAACTGTACGTTCTTTTATATGTTAAAATATCAGTATGTTATTAAATTTGCAGAAACATTCCCATAGTAAAAAGTTTCCATATTATGTTAAGAACATTAACTGTGAGATATTCGAAGTATTATAAAAGTGTTAACTGAAGATTGTGTCTTTGTTCAATATAGGTGTTACCATAGGAATAGCCTATGCCAATATTTTTTAAAGGACTACCCTAAATATGTGTATTCGGGTGGGGAGGTGGAGGTGCTGTTGATATTTCCTACCCCTTTGCAGACATTTCTCTGGGGGATATTGATACTGCTTTCAGAAAGTATTAATATTGCTGATATGAAACACATCCAGGTAACACATCATGTTAAATATAAAATGCATTCTGTGAAAATAGATTCTTTTGTCTGCCAAAATACTTTCTTGTGTACAATACAGGTAAGTGGTAATTTTAAGCTTAAAAGTCTTTGGCTTTAAAACAAACAAACAAAACCTACATGGATATTGCAAACAATCTCTATACTTAAGAGAGCATAGAGATAACTATACTACTATATACTTACTATTGTTTATGGGCTTAAATTTACTAAAAGTTTTATTTTTTAACACATGTTGACTGTTTAGAATCACAGGCCTTGCCTTGCAATCTTTAAGCTACTTGAATTGCAGAGTCTGCGTGGAATATCTAAGAACAGTATTTACTATGCATTAGAAGCGTGGGCAGCATGAAGAGGTGTTGGACTAGGGAAGTGGACTTTGGGAGCTATGCACGTATGGACTTCTTGAAAATACAGAGTTAAGTGCTACGGTTGCAAGGAATTCACATGGAGACCAAGTTAATGGGAACCTCTTGTGTGCTCCTAGGATTGCAAAGGGGGGATTTCACCTGAATCAATCCCAGGGATGGCCCATTTGTGATGCCTTCTGCTTTCTCCTTGTGGCACATTAGGGCTCTCATGGTTGTTACAGGAAGTGGCAGAATACTCAGTGGACATTGATGTGGGAGGACACCCACACAGATTTGTCTATGTTGTGTTCCCCGTGCTTGTGGAGGATATGACTTTCCCAGTGTGTCCATCCTGCCTGGGTTCTGGAGTGGTAGCCACTCTCTGGGAAGGCAGTGGTCAGGATGGGCAAATTTTAAAGCCAACTTCAAGGGGCAGAAAGCCCTTGAGTATGTAGCATTACTCATCTTGTCTGCCCACACACCAGGATGAACGTCCTTGTGCTGCTATTTCGAACAACACACACTCAGTCTCTGATGCTCTGACTTGTCAGGCTGTGAGACCCACTTTCTTAGTGAGCTCTGCTGTTTGCTCTGCTGCCTGCGCTTGTTTATTGTGCTGTGTGTTCTGCTGGGAAGGGCCAAGTAACAACACTGATTCTAGAGCAAATCTTTGTAGGTCTGTGTTGCTGGAAGTTCAGCCAGGAAGAGGGAAGAATGACTCACCATGAATACTTCAGAGATTTTCAGAGTCGATGTCTCAGTTACTCTCCTGCTGTACGCTAGCCAGGCTATGAATTGTGTTTCACAAGGTCAAGCCAGATGGCACTGTGAAAGGAGCACTGAGAGAACTGTTCAAGGTAGTAGGAGTGTTTCTATTATTAAATGAAGTTTGTCGAGCTGATATGGGCAAAAAATTGGATTCCAAAGAAGGATAGACTCACAGATGCCACAAGTGATGCAAAGAATGTATTGCGTGTAAGCATGGTGGAAGAGTATATACATTTTAAAAAAAAATGTTTTCACTAAATATTTTTGGTCTCTTTGAATTGAACAATACTCTATTCTAAAGAATGCTTATCTGTATTTATCATTCTCCAGATATGACTCGGTACTGAAAGTCAGGACCTGGTAGGAGAAAGGTGAAATTCTCCAGTGAGAGGCACAAAGGGAGGGGAACAAAGTGTGACAAATGGCAGGGGGGAATGCAGGTCAACTGTGCAAGTGTACCAGCATTTGATGAATACTTTCCTTTCCTCTACAATGAAATAATCAGAGGAAGCTGGTAAATATATGGCTAGGAATTAAGGTTTTATCCCTTTAAAATTAGATGCACCTGAGAATTAAACTATTTTTTCCACTTGCTACAAGGAGAAAAAAGATAGGATTAAATATGTGATGAAATACACTATTATAAGCTGCAAAATGGTAAATAGAGAATGACTGCTACAAAAATAATGCATTAAAGAGACTTTTAGAACTGCGCTTTAGTTGCTTCATATGTAGGATAACAGTAAATGCCAGGGAATAGAAAGCTTTTAGGCTGAGGATTTTATTGGTCAAATAAGCTGTTTGTGGTAAGTAGTTATCGGTGCTGTTGATGCAGTGTGATTTTATAAACTTCTTGCTGTTTCTGGAA
Organism: Manacus candei; assembly: GCF_025592945.1. Taxonomy (NCBI): domain Eukaryota; kingdom Metazoa; phylum Chordata; class Aves; order Passeriformes; family Pipridae; genus Manacus; species Manacus candei. Next base: position 2,056,327 of record NW_026138074.1, on the reverse strand, counting down.
ATTACTTGTAAAGGACATTGAAGGATAAAATAAAATTCTACTATAATTAGCTAAAAGGGGCAAGAAACATTGATATACTAGTTCAAAAAAATACCAGGCAGACAGTGAGAAATACACTTTGGGGAGAGCAAAACGACATTTATTGAGAGGAAATGAGATAGAGGGGAATGTAGCAAATGTTTATGTTACTATAAATCCCTACCAAATTGTGGGAAGGAAAAAAACAGAGAAGGCATATAAGAAAGGTGGTAAAACAAATGATGTTTTGCTAGGTTGTTAGGCAGTTTAATAGTATCACATAAAGTATACATGTTTGTAATCTAAGAGGAAGGTGTCACAATATGCTACTGTAAATGATAATTGAAGCTTACCATTCTGTAGTCACATTGTGGGGCTGTGGCATATGCAGGTGAAATTATTTGAAAAATCACTCAGATAGTAGTGGTCAGTGGTTCAGTATGAAAGAAATAGGGGAAAAGGGGGAAAATTTTTTAGCTTGTGGTTGATGTCCAGCAAGGATAAACACCTTTTGGCCATTCTCAGTCAAACCCAGGATTTACCCAGAAGGTTCTGCACTTGCAGCAGAAGTGCTTGACCCCAACACTGATGAATTATTTCACCTCAGAACACCCTACCTTGCTACAGACCAATCTTTAACTGAGATAGAAGAGCACACGTGAAGGAAGAGTGAGGGGGGGAAAGTATGTTAAAACCCAGATTTATTTTCATGTGTCCCATGTGGCAGTATTAGAATGGGAGGGCAAAGGAGTTCATACTTTCAGCACTGTGTCTTGGAAAAGATCATTTTAGCTTTCACGTGGAGATTTCCAATATCCCCTGAGCTCTCCAGAGTATCTGCTCTATAATGCTAAACCTGCCTCACACTCGCTGCTCCACTTACCCGCAGAAGATTTCAAAGCCTTTCAGTTAAATGTGGTGCATAGTCTGTGCTCCTGTGATATCCAACATGACAAAAAAAAAATGGGGTTAAATACTATGTCCCTTGACAATTTATGGGTTTACAAAATGAGAAGGAATTTAAAATAATACCAGTATATTATTTATTTCATTTTATCTGCACTCTAACATGTCAGTCAGTTCCAGCTGATGACAGAAACCAAATAATAGTGCTTGTGCCAGCAACAGAAAAGGAAACATCCTTTAATAGCCACTAGCATGGTGTCTGTAGAGTAATACAGCAGGAGTCACTCATTTTGTGAAATGGCTTTACCTGAGCATGAAATTGTTAACAGATTAGGGTAGAACCTGATAGAACAAACAAGGTACTGTTCTGGGGCAAGCAAACCACAGCATATCTTGGTGCTGACTGGATCCGTTCTCTCTCTAGCAAATGCAGTGTTTGATATGCATGTTTTTGACTAAGCTAGGTGTTGAGTATGTTGTCATTTTTCTGGTTCTATGATTGGTTTAATTGGTTCAGCTGTGATTACCACAAACCTTCCACAGCTTAGTCTTCACAAAATTTATTTTATGGTATTTAATAAGAAACATGAAGGTTTCAGTGCAATTATTTTCCCATGATAAGAAGTGTTTTGCAAATCTTAAAAAACCAACCAAACAAAAGCAAACAAACAAACCCAACAAAACCGCAAACCAAAGAACCCCAAACCAAAAGTAAAACCACCAGAACGTTTCCACTGTGATGGATTTCTTTTAGTTTTAGAAATAGATTGTCCACATAATCTGCGATATGTTTTTATGAAGTTAACTTTTTTTTTATGATAGTGTCTCTGGTTGTAGAAGGATAGCTGTATTTTTTAAAGTTAGGGCATACATCTGTCTTTTAGAGTTAATTCATTCAGCTTTGAGGAACATCAGTTGAGGCAATGGGGTATTTTCAGTAGGGTAATATGGAGTCCACTTAGTCTGCACATTGTTGCTGCAAAGGCTAGTTTGAAAAATACTGAAATAGGGTTTTATTCCTGCACCTCATTTAACCCAAGATAAACATAAAAGTAAGTTATTTTAAGTTCCTAAATACTTTGCTATCCTGTGAGACCTCTGATGGCACTGAAGTTTCATGCTAGTCAGCTCATCTTAAATATTTCTGTCTCTGTTACTTTTTCTTTGACAGGTTTCATACCTTTAGTAACTGCATGGTGCAATGGTGTGGGACACAGTGTTTGGTTCGAACGCACAGTAGTCACTGAATCTTTAGCATTGATTTTTAAGGGCAATGGGATATCATTGTAGGCCTTTTGAGTTAAGCAACAAAAAGACAAAACTTGGACAACAATTGTAAAGAATTTCATGAGACCAGATCGTAGCATAGCATGTATGCAGCACTATCAGTGTTTGCTCCTACTTTTGAAAAGAGAAGGAAATCAAAAAGTGAGATTTTATAGGAATACCCATTAATTTTATAGAAACTTAATATTATAGAAATGAAAAGCTGAAGAGAAAAAAAACCTCAAGAGATGTTAGTAAGATTTAGGTAAAAGAATCAGTGAAATATTAATTTTCCTGATTTTTGTACAAGTGACCTACTCACAACTATTTATGAATTTCTAAGTGCTCAAATCCCCATCTCCCCCCAAAGACTTTGTGTTTTGGTCTTTTGCTTTAGAATGTTTTTGATGTTACTTTCCCTCCTACTCCCATTTATGTCTGCTGTCCAGTTCTCTCTTAAAGTCTGCTACTGCTGCTGGACTGATACCTCTGAACAGATTAAAGTGATGTATGTTCTACGAAGGCTCCCCAAATGCCAGCGGTGTGTTTGTAGGTGTGCTAACATGGCTTTTTGATAGTACCAGCAATGTCTAGAATGGTACTTCATGTACTAAGTGTTAAATATAGCATGAGGCACAATCGTGACAAGGTTGATAAGAGCACAGAAAAAAAGGCTTTGATTTGAAGATAATGAATTAACTTGGCTTCTGCTGTAAAGGGACATAGTACTATCCTGTGCTCTACTTCTTCAAAGAGAGTGAGTGGAGTTTCACCAGGGACAATTTAGCAAAGATGTAAGAGAAACAAAAGGGGGGTGAGGTGATGGTGTAGCACTCTCTGGGAGTTGTGTTTAGATGCCCATTCTGATAGAGAAGAATAAACTACTTGAGAAGAAGAGGCAGCAGAAAAAAAATAGCACTGAACCCTAAGAGAGTAAATAACGATGGAGGCATATGCCTGCTGGGAGAATTTGGTTCTTACTGTACACCACAGGCAGGAAAGATGTATGACCCTGTCAGCATATAGCTTCACCACTCTTTGCATCATGCCACACATTGAGATACAAAGAACATGGAAGGGATAAAACGCTGAGGAGCTGTCCTTGGCAATTTTGGCTAGTTCTCTCTGATCCCTGCCCAGGAGTCGGGCTTGTAAACCTTACAGTGTTTTCCCTAAATTTAGCAGCATTTTACTAACCTGGTTGGTCTGCTTCTGCATTCTGGGAGGTTGGGAGAAGGAAAAAGGAAGCAAGGGCAGAGGTGTGAACCACTTCTTGTAATCACAATCTGGAATCTTGAACATCAAATTGAAAAATTGTGAATGGGAGAGAAATTTCAGTCACAGTCAGCCTGTGACAACTCCTCATTGTACTAGTAGACAAGGAGTAAGTGACATCATCTTGTCCATGAATTAAAGGATCTATACCCCAACTCCAGCATCTGGTACACATCTGGCAGGTCTAAGGAGAGCAGAGATGGGAATACTGTATGCATGTTAGCCTCTGAATATGGAAAGCCCTTTTTCCTCCAGTATTGTGGTTCAGAGAGTATTGGTGGAACTTATATTTTTAGCTGATCTCTGTAGCCCAAGGAAACTCCCAGCACAACAGACCAAGTCTGGATTGCCTGTGGGAGTGGAAAAACATGAGATGCAGCTGGTAAAAATGGTTTCTCTGAAAGGCTGGGAACAGGCACATCAGAACTTATTCACCTGCTCTCCAGAATATGCAGAAATGCAGATTTTTGTGCTAAGCAAAATGCCTCAATAGCTTGTTATGTATAGGTGAGTATTAAGGATGCCTGGATAGAAGAGTGACTGAAGGCATTCTCTTCTGTGGAGGGAAACAATGTTTTAAGGCTCTTAACAGCTGTCAAACTAAGATTAAAACCAGTTTTAAGACAAATTGGTGATCTAGTTTGGGAGGTAAGATAGTGCAAACAAATGCAGAGAAGAGAGACAACCAGTTACACAGCTGAGCCGAACACTGTTCCCCTAAGAAAAGCACTTTTCAGTGAATGCTACCTGCTCGTTATTCTTTGAAGGAAAAAAAGCTTCAGTGCCAAATGGATAAAAAGTAGCTTATCCTATGAAACAGCTGTAATTTGAATTAAGACGACAGGAAACAGAAGCCCTCATCTGTAGTACGGAAGGAGAAAGTTTCTACCTGTCCTTGATAACCTGTGGTCAAAGCACTGCTCCTCTGTTCAGCAGGAAGGAGTGATGTGAAGGAAATAGGATTCTTTTGTAACTCCTACAAACATTGTCCCTCCATTTTCCTCTTATCCTGTGCAGGCAACTAGAATAGATTTAACCTCTACTCTACTGGGGAAAATAAAAGGTGATTAAATAGTAGGAAAAATTGTATTTGTCCATCACCCAAGAAAGTAGCAGAGCAAATGGGAAGCAGTCCAGCTGGACTTTACCTTTACACTGCCAGGTGCCAGTCTGAAATGGAGACTGGTGTGAGACAAGAGTAAGCTGGCTGCAGCCCAATAATTGGGCTCAGAGAAGCCCTTAGAGAAGAGCAGAGAGCTGGGTTTCAGGGAGCCTGGCAGTCAGACTTGCATATACAGATTGTCTTGGAGCTCAAGCTAATTATCAGGTTTTCACCAGGAACTGTTCTCCTTGTTATATGAAAAACAGGTGGGTTTTCCTAGCATTATGTTGTCATATACCTTACCATGGCCTGCTGTTTTATGGACTCCCTTTCATTGCTGCAACCAGTGGAGAGGCTTGGAGTTTGATCATCCTAGCCTTGTATATGCAGCAAAGGCTTTTTTAAACTGTTTCTCAAACTCATCATAGGCTTCTTTCCAGCTTTTTTTTTTTTAAACTTCACAGTATCATCTTATTATGGCAAGTTGTCAACATGTATATTATTGTTGGCTTTGCAGTTTGAGGTTATAGCTCCACCTGCCCCAGTCCCTGAGTATGTAATCACAGTAATGTCCTTGGTGGGAAGCATACAGGGTCATCTAGGATTTGTTTCATTTACTAAAATATGGAATAATTACAGTCAGAGAGCTTTGTGAGTATCCAACTGTAGCTCAGTGAAAAAACGATCCTTGTCACACTGCTGGTTCAAAACAACAAAAAAAAAAAGTTTCTGTATTCAGACCATGCAAAATACCAATTGTTTTAAAGAAATTTATTAGAGGAGAAGGCGTTGTTCAGGCAAACACTAAAGAATTATGTTTAAACCTGCCAGCCTGTTTTTGAAGCTGAGGTCATTGCAATAGCACAGAAAAAATGCCTCAGTCCTGTTGAATCCCACCAGAATAGTAGTAAGTAGTATTAAGTCCAAAGAATGAACATTCAGTATTACAATAATGCCCGGAATACATCTTATCCTACTTGGTTGTAAGTAGGAATTCAATTTGCTGTATACTGTAAAAGTGACTTGAAATAGAATTTTATTTAGATAAGGCAATCAGGTCTTGTGGTAAGAAAAGTTTGAGGGCCATTTGCTCTGAGCATTAGTTGTAAATATGTTGTTTACTATAGTACAGCAGTGGAGAGGACTGTATGACAGAATCACAGGATGGGTAAAGTTGGAAGGGACTGCTGGAGGTCATCTAGTCCGACATTCCCTGCTCAAACAGGGTCTCCTAGAGATCATGGTACTCAGGATTGTAACCAGAGACAGCTTTTAAATACTTCCAAGGAAGGAGACTCGAATGGTCGCTAAATGAAAGATGCTGTAAAGGTGTTCTACAACTAACTGAAAGAAGGTTTGTCGTGAGGTGGGAGTTGGTTTCTCCTCCCAAATAACATAGGATAGGACAAGAGAAAATGGCCTCAAGTTGTACCAAGGAAGGTTTAGATTGGATATTAGGAAAAAATTCTTCACCTAAATGGTTATTGAGCATGGAAACAGGCTGCCCAGGGAAGTGGTTGAGTCACCATTCCTGGAGGTATTTAAAAGACATGTAGATCTGTCAAATTAGGGACACGGTTTTGTGATTGACTTGGCAGTGCTGGGTTAACATCTGAACTTGGTGATCTTAAAGGTCCTTACCAACATAAATGATTCTATGATATATTTATGTATACATGTAGACAAAAAAAGTTTATTATTGCCATTTTGACTTTTACTGTTATTGCTATTGTACAGCAGTTAAAATGAAGCATGTAAAAAGCTTGTGACTTTGGACAAATCACTCTGTAAATCGGTGGCAGTGAAGAGCAAGGAAGGCAATCCTGTAGCTTCAGTTTAGCAAATTTCATCCTACTTTTACAAGTCTGAAGTAGTGTTATTTGTAGAAACAAAAAGGGATGCCATTCCTAGGGTCCAAGGATGACTTATCAGACAAGGTATTTCAGGCAGGCTGTTGCTCAGCTGCTGAAGAGTAGTCATGCGATGAGGCATGTTGCATGTCTGCACAACTCACCAGCCCCATTTCAGCAGTGTCCTCCCTTGCAATGTACTGTGGCATACCCATCTTCAGCATAACATGATACCTAACCTAACACATAATGTGCAAATCAGCAAAGCAGAATCTCATTCTTCCCACAAATTCAGTTAAAATCCTCGAAGACACTAAGAAGAAGTAAACCATGCCAATGAAAGCTATTTAATTTATATTTTAAAAAGTCACAAAAACATAGTGGGTGATGAGGGGAAGACGACTATTCACCCTCAGAATATAATAGCAAAACCTTCATCCAAAACAGTATGCTGGAAAGTATTCCTAACCTGACTGTGCGGGAATTGCATTCCAGGAGTTTATTGCCCCAAACATTTACTGAAATTAATTACATATTTTTTATGCAAACTATGTAAATTAATTGATAAAAGCCTCTGGAAAAATCTAAATATGCATCTGCATATGTATTGAACTTATAGTTCAATAAAACGATTTTTGACAGAATTAGTTTTAGTGACAGACGTGTTGGGTATCTGTTAAGTACTTTTTGCTTCTTTAGTATTTGTAAGCAATCAGTGAAATGCAACCACTCAAGGCTGAAAATGAAATTCAATCTGAGATTCATTCAAACAGCAGGAGTTCTCCACAGATGCTTATTACTACGTTACACATAACTATAATAGCTGAGCACCATCAGCTATGACTTGTGATGTGAATAAATTCTGTCATTTGTGGTTCCCACTCTTCTGTGCTTTCCCCAAAAGGGACATTTTTTGTGCAGTCTTTTTTGTTGCTTCTTTTATTTGCACACATAATATATCTATCTATCTATCTAAATACATTACATTCCCTCACTGGGGAAGTATGCACACATGAGTGTGCACTTCTCCCTCTTTTCTCTGTCCCATCCCCCTCATCTGTGTTTTATTGAGGGAAAAGGTGTTGCATGGGAAGGAAGGGGGAATGTTTGCAATGACTGGGTGGTTTGACCTGCTTTGTAGAAATAGCTTCTGCACAGGTGGCTGTCGTCTTTTTGGAAGTGAGTTTCACTGCATGAGAGATTGACTGCTCACTGCTTTCCTTAGACCATTCTTACAACCTTCTTGTACCAAGCCATTTGAACATTCTGAAAGCAAAGTCTGAGTCTTTCAAACTCAGGATGCCTTGAGCTTCAATTTGTAACTCCTGAATTTCAGTGCAACTTTCTCAGTGTATTGAGATTAAAACCTGCATTAATTATCCCACTCACAGCAATCATCCAGCTGGAGTCATGTACGAGTCAGGTTTTCACATATTGCTGGGAGTAAACCAGAGCTTACTTTTCATTTTGACTAATTTTCCTCAAGCCAGGCAGGTTGAGTTGACTACCAGAGTTGTGCAGCACTTTGCTTTCATATGAAACCCATGTTTTGCTTCCAAGGAAAGAGTGTGGACCGTAGCGTTTTGGCTTGAAATGACAAGTCCGTTGATGGTCCCCTTTTCCATTTGACTCCTTATAGCAACTAGAATAGTCTTTGGCAGGCAGTGCATGAGAGCCTTAATTTGTTACAGCTATCATAGATATGTGCATTGCTTTCTTTTCTGTTCTGCCTGGTTTCCTGTGGAAATAAGGCTTTTTCTGTCATGCTCTTTATCTGCCAGCCTGTCCAAACCTATCCTATTTACTTTTTTAATTCGTTGCCCAATTTCAGTCCTATTTAACATTGAGGCAGATGCCTTAATGATTTTGAGGTTCTACCACTGTAATGAATGTTGGCAGCCTGATGGAGGAGAGAGATTTAATTAATGCTGTTCTGATGTGTGTGCTCAGCTTTTTCTAGGTATCAGGCTTTATTAGCTCTGTCATGAATGAAATTCCTGTTTTTATATTGTTTGAGCGTTATTTCAGCACCTTTAATTGGTGGCTTTGCTTCTGTGGTTTATCTTGCAATCACGCATTAGAGCCCTAATTAGGGTTCAAATGACACTGAGCATGACAATGTTTAGTATGGGAGCTGATACTACCAAGTATCAATGTTACTAACTGTGGCAGATAATAGAACTCCATAAGAACAAAAACCTCTTTTTTCACCTCTCCTCCTGACCTCAACTCCTTAGCTGTTCTCATCTTATGGGGAGGCCAGCCTGCTACCTGGGGTCTCCATCCTGAAGCAAATTTTGCAGCACTTTGGGCTGCCGATGCTTTTCCATGCCAGAATTTCTCTGTGAATCATACAGCCCTCACCTTCATCAGCTTCTCTTCTGGGACCTAGGGTTCCCACCTGACCTTCCGTGCAGGAACATTGCTCTGTCTCACTCCATTGCTGCAGATTAGCATGCATGCTATGGATGAAGGGGTGACGTGGGGAACAGTTCACTTCCCCTACTGCTTCCCGAGAGAGATTGTCCATGTAGTACCATGGTAGGAGGGAGCAATGGAGATAAGACAAACTAGTCTAACCATCCCATTTGATCTGTGGCATAGTTCTATCTGTTTACACGAGGAAGCCAGTTTGACTTGCATATTTTAGGTATTTCCTCACTTACATGATAATCTCTTACTTTTTTCAGCTTTCACATTCTGTAAAACTGTGGAGTGTGTTTTGCCATCTGGACAACAAAATAACAAAGAAAGATTATTGACTTGAAAGTCCAAAGAGTATTTATCTGGATTTGAGCAGTCTAAAACAGTCAAACCCTTATACAGGGAATAAGCAATAGATGCATACATTGTTTTCAAGTTTTAAATTTATAAAAGGCATATATCGGGATTATGCTTAAATATGATGCATGTACAAGATCAAATATTGTATGCTTTAGATCACTGCCTTAATTGTTTTTTAGACTTGACGTTTAGAATTTATCTATCAGAATTTTATAAAATAGGCTGTTTTTATTTTGAGTTATGAATCTGAGGCAGAAGTGGCAAATAAAATGTATAGCCCAATAATGTGATCCTTTTTAATATTCCAGGCTTGGCTCATAATGATGTCTATAGATTATCTTGGTTGAGTTCCTGAATAAGTATGCAATAAGTGTATTCCTTTTTTTCCTGTAGCAAGACATTTAAGCATTAATTTAAGTCAGCATGTCATGACTGTGTCTTCCTGCATCTTAGTCTGTGTTTTGTGGTACCTTTAAATTTTGTTTAGACCTCTGTGTTACTCTAGTCTTAAAAGTGGTTTTTATTAACAATTGAAAATAGTAAGATAGTCACCACTAATTCTGAGAAAACGCAAGAATGAATGTAAGCATGCTGTTTTATAACCTTTTATTTTACATGTTTTTCATTAATTCTAATTTTTTCTTCTCTTAGAGCATATCCTAGTTGTATATGCCAGAAAACATGTGATGAATTTGCAGGCTTTTCTGCTTACACAACTCTTCCTTTCTGCATGCTTTTTTACTACTGTTATCACAGAATATATTGCCTCATTTGTAAATATCAAAAGCACTGTAAAATGGAAAATAGCAAAGTACTTAATACCATGCATACACAATTTATTTTATTTTAGGTTTTTTTTAATAAGTGAGCCTTTCTGCTGGAATACAGGAAACTTTATACAGACTGTCTGCAAACACTTTCACAGTCAGTAGTTGTCTTAGTATTGGTCCTAACTAGAAAAGCACCCAAATCTCTCTGAAATGGTATGTTATTAAATGACACTATGGCTTAGCAGAAGTGGAATACCTGTCATAGCAGCCTGGCTCTCCTGAGGGTTGTCTCTCAAGACCAGAGTAAATTTTGCCCTGGTTTGCGACTCGGAGAGTTTAAATGGGTTGCACATGGGTGACTCCAGGGAACGCAGGAGTTTTTGCTTCCCCATTCTAAATTTAGAATATGTGTTTCTGACATTTACTTCACATCTGCAAAAGTTATTTGAAGATTATAACATGAATATGTGGAAAGAGGAGAAAGATTTGCCATTGAAATCTTGTTTACATTTTTGTTCTTTTGCTTTTATTCCAGTGAGATGAAGCAGAAGTTGGATGAAGAGGGTAACAAGTGCAGCATCCTTTCCAAGCAGCAGAAGTTCAACGAGCACTGCTGTATTCGCTGCTGTTCCCCTTTCACATTTCTTATCAACAGCAAGCGACAGTGCCAAGACTGCAAGTACAACATCTGCAAGAACTGCAGTACTTACCAGAAGAAGGAGAAGGCTTGGATTTGCAGTGTCTGTCAGCAAGCAAGGTAAAGACTGTTCAGCAACCTATGCAAAGCAACTGTGGCCTGACCAGATCTTTTCCTTTTATTTGTCAGTAGTTAACTCTGGTGGGATAGGACGTGAAGTACCTGTTTATGTAGGAGTTGATTTGTTCCTGAGGTGTGACATGCCTGGTTTTTGTAGAGGTTAATTTGTTCTGAGAGTGTTTGGTCACGTGTTGCATTTTCCAGGCTTGCTTAGCTGGACTGATGTATCAGCAAGCAGTAATTGGACATAGCTTGTGCAGGACCAGGCTCTCCTGAAACACCTGGGTTACTAATGGAACCTGAGCACAGATGGTGGTAAAGCAATTAATCATTTTGCAGCAAATCCCTTTGATGGGTGGGGAATGGAAAGAAGAATATTGGTGAATAGATCATCCAGCTGTGGCTGTTTTGGAGTGCTTTTCTAAATGCCAGCTTATTGGTGGGTATGCTTTGAGCTTACTTTGGCAAGTACCCAGAGAAAATAGCAGTGCAACATCTGTTAAGAATATGCTGCCAGGCTTCTATTTGCAGAGAGTATCAGGGATTCACTCTCTCACCCTTCTGAGGGTAACAGAGCCACCACATTTAAAGATAGCATCAGAAAAACAAAGCAAATTCAAGCAAATGTTTTACAGCAGCAAAGAGGCCGTTCCTTGGATGGCGACTGTGATAGTCCTTGTCTGCACTGCAGGCCAAGTTCCAAGAGCAGCCCTGTCTGTGACGATGTAGCACTGACCAAGGCCTTTTAACTCAGACAAGAAGGGTGAATGAAGTGACTCAATTCCTTATGGTTTAATTTTGAACATTGGTAACTAAAGCAACTGAGCAAATGTGATGAAGATGGCTGTTTATTCTTCATCTTTCCCTTTAGTGGAGAACACAGGATGAGGACAAGAGCAAAGTCCCTTTGCAATGCTATATGATATTCCTGTGCTCAGCAAAGATTCATTGCTCCCTCCTTATGTTTCCCATAAATATCCACTTGAAATTTAAGCTTTCTTATAATATCTGTGAATGAAGTGGGTGCCCTTTGACACAGGGCCTTAAAATCATAGGGATCCCAGACAGATAATGCCACGTTTCCAAATGCTAAAGTGTTTGAAGGCAAAGGTGGTTGAATTCTCCTGGGCACCTGATTCTTCTCTGACTTTTACTCTGGAAAACCTACAGACACTCCTTTTCCCCCAGTAAGGAGGCAGGTGAATGATAAGAATATCTTTTCCAGCAACTCAGAGAGATGTGGAGCCAGTGCTTGTTTCTACTTTAGTCATGCAACCATTTCATATTACACCTCTGTCTTCCATTTATCCTGAGTTCACCCATATAGGCAACAGCACAGGCAGCCAGGTTTTTGGATGCTGATGAACTGCACTTAAAATAGCTTTTGCTGACTCCACACAAAAAAAAAGTCTCAAAAAAATTTAATTTCAGAAGAAAAATTTGTAGCTGTATGATAAAGATGCTATTTCTGACCCTTAAAGTTGGTTACCCTCCTGTAAATAAGTTATAAACATTTTCTTTATTTATGAGACTTGAGACACAGCTTGAAGTTACTTTTCAGTGAATAAATTTCAGTGAATATATTAACTAACACTGCTGCTAATCATTTTATGTTCTGGTTTATTGGACTAATAACATTTAGCAGAGAGCAAATATTCAGGTCAGCATTTGAAAAATAGAACATCTGTAGAAAATTGGCCAAAAAGTTAGTATCTGCTTCTTCCAAAGGCAGAAAATTCACTAATAAGCCAAGAAAAATTTAGGTATTTGAACTCCTTTAAAGCATATCTGCTTCACAATGCATCTTTTAAAAGTTAGAAATTTGCCTTGGTATAGAATCTCAGGCTCAAAAATCTCTTTACAGCAATGTCTGTATTGATCTGGTGAGGAACTGGAGAACCTTCCTTCAATTTCCCAGTTTTCCAGATTTAGCACACTTTCCACTAGTGCATTTTGATTTAGATTTATCTCTGGATACATTATTAATGTTCTAGGGCTTTTTCTCTCATGCATATCTTCCTAATCTGTAGGTATGTTATGATAAAATTATATGTTTCTAATTTCAAGTTTTCGATTTGTGTATAGAGCATTTCTGATTATTCCAAACTTTTGTACAATGTCTCCTTGTTAGACACCCTTCAGACAATGTATTTAGGCAGCTTGCTGAGGTCTGTACTTCTTAAGTCTTCTTGGCTAAGAAGATTCCAGGCAGTTTCTCTGCCCTCTGGATTAATGCTTTTGATGCGAGACAGAGAGGTTCTTTGCTCATTTAGTAGAGATAGGGAGTGCTTTCCATGTGTTTGAGACCACTTTTCCATTCTTCAAGGAGCTGTACATTTTTGCAGGTTTTCTAAACCAATCACACTTTACTTTGGGACAGTAGGATGAGTATGTAGATTCCAATCCAAAATAAGGTACACAAACATCTGGCTGTGGACCTCAGCTTTTCGCGACTATCGTTCATGAGTCCCCCTGCATTCTTGGTTCCCTTCTTCTGATCTCCCCGTTTGCATATCAAAAGATTTGTGTCTCTGTTGTGAGCGGGAGCATGGACACCTAATCCTTCATGTCTTCACATCCACCTGTTGAGTGATTTTCTCACTTGTTCTCAAAATTCTCACTCAGGTGATGAAAGGTCATTACTTAGTGGCCTCTTACTTAGCTTCCTGGAGCCAGGCTGTGGCTACGAGGACATCACCTGATCTGCAGGAAGTCATTATTCTGCTTTATAAGAGCTGTTTTGTTGTTAATAGTCTTTTGCTGGTGACAGTTATTAGGAGATGGAGACCCAGTCACTGCTCCTTTTCTTCTTTATGTCATTAACTAATGAGAAACACAGTCATGCTGCTTACATTCAGACTTAGTGGAAAGTAGTGTTCTGAGTGGCTCAAAATGGGTCCCAAAAATGTCACACTGGTTGTTTGCAACACAGATTTATTGGAATGTTTAAGAGAACTGCTCTTTTCTTTTGTTTTCATACTTCCAATTTTTCTGCTGCTTTAAAATTAAAAAAATCAAGACAATAACAATTACCTTCGTCAACTCTTCAATACGGAGTTATTGATTAATGTTGATTACATTTTCTTTTGAGCTTGGTGTGGTGCCCAGTTGAATTGTAGGATTCTAACTAGAATCTAACAATTTGCATCAGTAGTAAATGTAGTTGTTTTACTGGAACTTGAAAATTAATTAGGTTAGTTTGATATGCATTAGGGCTTCTTAATGCACATTAGAGTGAGACTTAAGAAAATCTATTAAGGTTAGTCTACCTGCAGTGTCCAGTACATTTGTCTGCAACTAGCATGTATTGGGATTAATGGTAATGTAAAAATGAAGCAATGCTTCTGATAAAATGAAAATTGCAACAGGAAATAAAAGTCTAGGCTCATTTAGCAGGCAGAACACTTCTCAAATCGAAAGGAGCTTTGCCAACCTGAGGAACAGTCCTTAATAAAAGCTTTATACTTCACATGGTTTAATTTGGAGGGCCCTGTAAAATGCTGTAATGTGCTTTAATGTCAGCAGAACAGAGCAGGTATTTGTGGAAGCATGATAAAGTTGATGGTAGATGGCATTTTAGCCTGCCAAAGGATACATCTCTTCTGCTTAGCTGATGCAAGTTTTAGTGTAAAACTTGCTACAGTCTCTAAAGCGGAAAAGAAAAAAAATCATCAAAATTTGACAAAACCTTGTGATAGTACTTGAGAAAAACTAATACTCCTAGTTAATAACTAAACCTTGTATTTGATTGTTGATGCATTCGGCTGTAACATAGCAGTCGATTTCAGGACTTAGTTGGGGAAAGCTAATGAAGATTTAATGCTGCTTAGCAACCTTGTTTTCCTTTCAAGCAGGCTAAACCATCTGGTAAAAGGAAACTGAAATATATTTTAGGTAGTCTGCCTCAGCCATTGCTTGGAGCTTTGTGTATAGTTTTGTGACAGTTGCTATTTCTGCTGTTTGAGGTCCCTGTCTGACATTAGAGAGAACTTCTGCAGAACTTGGAAGCTGTGACTTTGTCACGTAAATGCCAAGAAATGTGTTTTTTCTTCCGAGATCATAGAATTGTACAGGAACATTCACTAGTTCTGCCTTGTGCATGTTGTCTTCATTGGACACATATGGATCTTGTTCTACTTTTTTAAAAGTCCTCTGAATGATCCTATTCATATTGTACTTAAGGGATTTACTAATTTTAAGTAAATTGCAGTGAAAATTATTTTTCTCAGCTGTATGTACCTGTAGAAATTGATGCAATTCCTTCCAAAAATGCCTGCTGCTCTATTCAAATTTTCTTCCTCCTCTTTCTACTGCCACTGTCTCTCTGTTTTGTATCCTGTCTCTTGATCTCCTTACTCCTTACCATGCTTTAGCATTGCAGTGGATCATAGACTCCATATCCTTTTGCTCACTGTACCCACGAAGAGCGAGGGCAAGAGCTTGGATTTTGTACAAGAGCCAAGAGCAGTCTTTGGTTTATTCAGTTGTTCTCTAACTGGAGGAGGAGAGAGAGGAATGTGCAAACTGGTTGCTTTGACAGGTTGATCTCTGCTGGTTTTTTTGCTATACTGATCTGTGTTAATTATTTTGAAGTATGCACTGTGAAGAATTTAATTTCTGCTAGACAGAATAAAGCCGAACTTGCATAACATACAGCAGACTGCAATGCTGCACTGAGCTTTAAGAAAAGTATCTAAAAATGGAATCGAAGAGGAGAGTAGGAAAGAGAGGTCTATTAAAACAGCTAAATACGAGTGCTAATTAAGCGATCTCTTCTAGCTTTAAGTAGCCTTGAAAGTGAATGTGTGTCTGAGTGCCTGGAGGACTAATCAGTGTTTTAGAAGTACTGAATTCCAGTTTTAGCTGTCGAGTGACCTTGGGATAGTTTCTATGTATCAAGTTTCCCCAAGTGCAGAACGGATTTGATGATGCTGATGTCTTGGAAGTTGGTGGTTGAAAAGTTACATGCTATGGCTGTAAAGTGCTAAGTATTATTAATGTACTCTTATTATAGTAGTTTTGCTGCAGTCAGCACGGTTAAGGCCTTTATGTTTTAGTTGCACAGAAAAGTAAGTGCTTGGATTCTTGCAGAGAATGAATGAGGGAGAATACCACAGCTTTATATTCAATTTTAATATATAAATGCTTGTCTGTAGGCTCCACCTACCTTTGGCAAGTCACAGTAGGAAAAGTTATCAAACATCTTCTCTAGTAGGAATAAATATTATGTAAATAGTGTGCAAAAATATTGGGACTGCTAAACTGGGAGGAGTGGAATATGAAAGGATGTAACAGTTTTTCCACATAATAAACAGCATGTAAGTTACTGATTGAACTTAGCTTTTCAGTTTCGCAAAAGCTAAAGGACTTTCAGTCAAGGTGACAAGCTGAGACCTAATTAAAATTACACAGGATTCTTTAAATGTGTGCACTTAAGTGGCAAGTGGGAACACCATGCCTTACAGTAGCTGAGATAGATCTTAAATATCAAGCACAATTTATGGAAGAACTTCCCTTGCGTCAGTTCTGCAACTGGAACTTCATGTGCTGTTCACCTTGTCATTGACTGCTGTTTTAGGAGACTTGGAGGGCTGTGGGCCATCACAGCCCCTACGTTGTGTTGGTGGCACTCAGGGAAGATGTAGGGTTAATGGGGGTCAAACAAGGAACAATAAGAGATGGCAATAACTAGAGGGCTCAAATTTACAAATGTGTGAAGTAGTAAAGGATTGCAAGCCAAGATTTTCCTACAAGAGTGAATTGAAAAGAAGTTATGTCGAAAAATAGGCTGTCATTCTGATTCCTGGGCAGTTGACGCAATAATACTTGTACCTTTCTTCCTTTTTAAGCATAATATCAAATTTATGCATTCCTCATTAATACAGTGATTCTGCCTAAAGCAAGACCGTTTCAACTAATTCTTTGTATCAGTAGTATAACTATTCTTAGTTTTTAAATATATCAGATGTTTAATCTGCTGTCTTTTTGTCTTGAAGAAGAAAGTGATTACTTCCTTTCATACTGTCTTGCCAATGGCTTGGTGTTTTCAGATGCTCAGTCTTGAGAAAGTTGTTCCTGGACATATGTAGTCTAAGTAGGGTGATATTTTTGTGTGTTGCAATGGAGCTTTCCTGGTTGACAGAAGGGATGAGGTTTGCTTCTCTGACAACTCCTCTACTGTGGAAGATTTTTGAGCAAACTGAGACAACTGTTAGGACTGGTAGTTATAATAAACTCAACATGTCCAGGCAGCTTTGGATTCTAATAAACCCCTCTGATTTACCCATGCTGAGTCCTCTTTTTCTCTCCAGCTGGCGCTGCTGTCTGCTTCTGGGTGACACTTAGGGTGTTTCCCTGATACCCTGTGGAAGGTCACAAGTGAGCTCTTTTTGGTTTTCTGAGAAGGGTGAGCATTTTGGCTCTGTTCTGTATTAACATTAGCTGAAATGCAAGACACTGTGCTTCAGAGAAGTGCTTTTCAGCCAGCCCAAACTGTAACATTCAGGAGGAGACATTTGCTACCCAGGAATTTCAGCCCCCCTGTCCCCCTCCCGAGGTCGTGCAGCAGCACTAAACTATCTGTTGGCCTTGGAACACGGGGATATTCCTCAACAC
Organism: Manacus candei; assembly: GCF_025592945.1. Taxonomy (NCBI): domain Eukaryota; kingdom Metazoa; phylum Chordata; class Aves; order Passeriformes; family Pipridae; genus Manacus; species Manacus candei. The sequence continues at coordinate 2,038,984 of NW_026138074.1, read as the reverse complement.
TGGCAATCATCACCCTTTCCTTGTCCTCTTCAGGACCACTGTATGTTTACTTCCCTAACAGAGACTGATTTCTGATTTGTGTTTTTCCTCTCTATGTTGGTTTTCTAAAATCCTCTTAGCATAATGTTCTTTGAAAACTGTTTTTCAAAACATGTTGATCTGAAACCCAAATCTTTGTTTGCGAAGCCTAGCCATGATGATGATCTGAAAAAACTCTTAAACTTCTTTATTTTAAAATGCACTGATTTAGTACCGGTAAAAGTCCCCTTTGATAAAAAAGTGAAAATTTAAAACTAAATCTGCTGATTTTTTTTTTTTAATAGTAAAAACTTGTATAAGCAGAGTTTTTCATGACTGCTCCTCTAGATCAGATGTTCGATTTTTGGGTCAAGTCAGCATATCTTTGTATATCATTACCTCATTTTTTCTGGTCTCTACTGAACACCATCTATGCTGGATTATTTTTTAAAAGGGAAAATCAGATTTAACTTGTTAAGTCTTATTGTGCTCTATTACTTTTTTCACATCATAAAATGAATGTAATAAAGTAAAAAGTCATGCTGTGGTTAACACTCTTGAAGTAACTTTAAAAAGTAACTTTCACATAGACATATTACTCAACATTTTTTAACTATCAATAATGAAAGATTACTACTTGGCTTGATGTATGTTCGTTTCAGCATTTGCTGATTCATCATATTTTCTTCTATTGCATTTGTGCAAATGTCAAGCTTTAACAAAGTACAGAAATCAGTCACTTGCTTCAGCTGATTCTGACATTGCCACCTTGAGGAGTGAAGTCAGCTTCTGGCCTGTACTCTCCCAGTCTCCAAGGGACATGCTGTATGCATTGCTCTTTGCTTTTTCTATTCTTAATGTTTGGTGGGGCCCACTGCGGATTTGAGGAACTGTGGGGTGATGTCTCTTGGGCAAGAGGAGTGATGCTATGTTTGCCATGAAGGAAGAGTCCTCTCCCACTAAATCACCACATAGATTTACCACCTATACACCTCTTACAAGGAAGGAAGACTGTTTTATACCTGTATTGTATGCCTCTCCAACTCTGTCATTATAAGATGTATATGAAGACTATTTTGACAGTCCATGAGAAATTCAGATTCCTTTGCCAAATTATATTATTTTTATCCCACTTCATATGGATAAAGACCCTCTGTGCCTCCTCAGTGTTTTTTTATTCCAAGAGATTAATCCTGTTAACTGTGAATAGCTGCCCAATTATGTATGGGTACCCTTAGAAGCATTATAAATGCTGTAGTTAGCATAGGGATTTTTTGCATGACGAGAAAATTGGAAATCCTCCAGACTAGCAGTAGCCACTAGCAGTGAATGGCAGTAACAAATGTGTCTTTCCTCTAGCTAGCACTCTTAAAACATTCTTGTGTTACCAAAAAAGTTAAAGTGAGAACTTAGTTTGTCATTTTAAAAAATAAATAAGTCACTCTATGTTCTTACTTCTCAGGCCAACCTCTCACATGAAACAGGTAGTGAAGCACTTACTGCTTAGTATCTTCAGTAAGCATCTATGAGAAGTTTGCATATTTCATCCTACTTCCATAACTTGGGGAAGAAGGAAGATGGAAAAAGCAATTGCCCTGTCTTTCTACCAAAGACGACATTTTCAAAAAATGTGTGTAAAATTAAGTATTTGGGTTTCTTGTACTTCTTTCATAGTAGCATATCTTTTCTGCATTTAGCTTTTTGTGAAATCTTATTCCAAATAAGCACTGCATGAGTCTGGTTAGAGAGTGAATTGTTCTTCTTGCATCTTCCATTCCCTCAGCTTTCAAAATATGACCCTACAGTTGTGGATCATGAAATAAGTGGTAATGCTTGCCAGTTACCTGTGCTGGAAGTATGTTTAATGTCTTTTCCTGTCTTACATCACACCTACATCTTTTGCTATAGCTGTCCAGGCAAACGTCTTGTTCACTTCAGCCTGGGAGCTAAGAGGCAGCTCTTTCATTTATTTTGTATTCACAAATAAGATAATGTTAACGAAGGGGGAAAACAATCTGTGACCTAAAGCTGTCTTTGAGTTTGCATCTCCATTCATTTCAGGTTGTTCTATCCTTTTTTTCATTTTTTCCCCCGAAAACAGCTTCAAAAAATGAAGATGAAATTTTGACATAGTGCCGAAATAAAAATTGCCTAAAACCAGAATACTTTTGCATGCAGAAATTGTGAACTATTTGAAAGCGCTGTTTGACCATAGCAAAAGAAAACTTCCTGTTTGTTTTCAGATTAGTATTGGATTTATAATGCTCTTGGGATTTACTTTGATAAACTGTTTTCATCAGAAAGCTGTTGTAGTAAAAGTGAAATTCTTCACATTAACTGGAAAATGATGAGGCCTGATGTGAAAAATCTGAAAATGAATCTGTAAGAGATTGCAGTTCAGTTGCCTGAAATATGGGCACTGAAGTTAAAACTTTTCTTCAGAATCATACCCAATATGTCTTCTGCTCTCCTCATAGCTCTCCCCTCCCTCTCCATAATTTAAAACATGGTATGGTTTTACAGTTTGACTTCTGTCTCTGGGTTGTTGGATGCCAACAGGTTTTTTGAAGGGGTTTTGTTGGTCCCTTTTTGTGGGGGGCTGTTCTGTGAACAAGGGGTCTTGCTTCTTGGGTTGAACACTTTTGCTTTGGGAAGGAATCTTTGTAAGGTAATGTTGTGGGTGTGGCTGCTAGACCTGTAATACTGCCGGTCTTGATCATTTTGATTTGAAATTTAATATGCTGTAACCTTGTTGTTGTAATTCAGGAAGTGATGTCTCTTGGCAATATGTGGGAGTTAGATGTCCATAGTGGTTCATTTATGTTTCATCTCTGTTTCTGTCCATAGATGTGAAGACTTGAGGGGTGCTTCTCCAGACCTCAAGTTGAGAAGGCCATCCTCTTTTCATGAGGGTCTCAAGAGAAAATTAGTCTTGAATGAAAGAGTTTATTCATCTAATTAGGCAATATTATTTTCCATCATCTGTCACACTCTGAGGTTGTATGTGAGGTTAATAGGGTAATGGAGATATTATGGTTCACATTGTTTTCAATTTGCTGATGACAGATTTGCTTTGTGTTCATGATTTTTCCTGGCTTTCAATTTAGCGGCTTGTAGAACAGTGCCTGGAGTATGGAAACTTAAATGAATGCTTGTGATGTAGAGGAAATCCGTTTAAAGGATGGTAGAAATTATATCAGGAGTCATAGCTGTGATTTTGTCTCACTGATGTGTTTGCAGGACTTTGTAACCTAGGGGATTTCCTGAGTTCTCTGTAGTTCAGGTAGTCACAATTGTCAAAAGCACTTTCAAACTCTGGCAAGATAAAAAGTGAATTAATATCTCAGCAGCAGGGAAAAAAATTGTGATGACTTGTCCCAGTCCTGCAAACATACCAATAGCCAGGCCTCTGTCTGTGATGGCAGCGCATACTTCTGATGAAAAATGCTTTTAGAAATTGTCTCAAGGAAGAAAATAATCTGTAAAGTGCTCTACTGAGAAGCGTCCACTGTGAGCTACATTTTGAATGCCCCTGCTTCCTGTGCCCCAGAAATTCTGAGCCATTCATTTTGGGGGGAAGTAGTTCTGTTACCTGTTTCAAAAAAACCCACCACATTACAACTGATGCCTTTAAGTCTTGGGCACTGTGACCTATGATAAAATGCCTTTTTGTGTTTTGCTTCTAGGATCAAAAGGCTATTGGGTATAAGGGAATTTAGGGTTAATATTTTGGAACATGTCTGTATCAACATCGCTCCCTGGAACTCTATCTGAGTACAGAAACTAGACTGCTCACACAGAGAACATACATAACTAGTGTCTCTGTTGTTCCTAATCATAGTGTGGCAATAGTGGTTCTTTTTCTTATCATACAAATTGCAATTACAGATAGAATATTCTTGAGAAACACCAGCTTTCAAAGCAGTCTTCCACAGGGTTTAGGTAAAGAGAGTTGGTTTTGAGACCTGCAAAAGCATATTTTTCTGAGTCTGTTCTGTGCAGTACATTTAAATACCGTATTTTCCACTTTCAAAGTTTTGCAGTTGCGACCAAAGAAGGTGGTTCTGGCAAGAGAAAGAGCAACAGAGTAGAGTGAAAGGAGATTGACAAGAAAAGTGTAAGGAGGAGGGTGGGGGAAATAGCACGATTGTAGTTTGAAAAATTAGTCATGTAACGTGTCATGGTAATTCCCAACTGGCAATTAAACAGCACATATCTGCATAAAGGATTAGTAACACTAGAGGGATCTTGAACAGCACTTCCACTATATAATTAGCAAATTTTTTGGCGGATGCCTGCCTCACACGCTCCATACACTAACATATTCCAGTGCTTAATAGAATTAGTCTTAGCAAATCCAGACCTGCAGCTCCATAGGTAGCTGGCTATGACTTTACAGTATGACTGTTGCATGAATAGACTTTATAAAAAAAGGACAGCCAGCCAGAAAAATTACACTGTTTATTCCTCCTCATGTGTCAGGGTACTGTGCCAGCCACCTGCTGCCTGGGCTGTAGTGGCTGGGGCTCCAGCAAGCCCCTCTCTGGTGATAAGGAAGGTCCAAGGGGAAACAGAGCAAGTGATTCACAGCAGGTTGTACAGGGCTTGCAAGGGCAGCACTGTTGGAAGCTGAACCAACTTGAAGGCTGCTAGCAGATGTGGGATGCAGCTACACTTGCACATGTGCCTGCCCCTTAGGATGGTCTCTGGCAGGCAAATGACAGAATCATTCAGGCTGGAAATGATCTCTGGAGGTCTCTGTCCTAGTCCCCTTCTCCAAGCAGGACAAGGAGGAGCATTTTACTTGGGGACTTTTCCAGTTAAGTTTTTAAGCTCCTCAAGGATGCAGATCCTGCAGCCTTTCTGGGCCTCTGTCCCAGTGTTTGAACACAGTCATGATGAATAAGTGTTTCCATGTATTTAATCAGGATTTCCCATGTCCTCGATTGCATCCACAGCCTCTTGTTGTTCCCTGAGCACTTCTGAGGACAATCTGGCACTTTCTTCTCTAAATCCTCCTACAAGGTAGTTGTGGGTGGTGGTTTGACCCCCAGAACCTTCACCTGGCCACTTATGTGCAATTTATGTGACTGTGCAACTAAAAGTTGCGTACTCAATTTCTTTTCATGGTTTTTCTTTGCAAAAAAGAGCCTGAGAAAAATGCAGAGGTAAATTCAAAACTATACACTTTGAGCTCACTGTAGTGATATCACTTTTTTGATACCTTTTTTTAACAACAGCTCACTTTTGATAGGATTAATTGATGACAAATAAACTTCTCAGGTGACCAGCGTGGGCTAGCTGCAGTAATAGCATCTAGAGTAATCTGGATGTGAAAATCCTCGAGGAAGTAGTTTCAAGACAGAAACCTTCTGTGATCTCAGACATCCAGGACTTCAGCCTAGCAGGCTTTATTTAAATCTGCTGACTTTCAAAGGGATATGGAGTATTGTGTTCAGTGAGCGTATATGTCACCTCTTGAAGTCTTGTGTTGAGTTTGGCAGTGTCCTTCCCCCAGCTGCCATTGCTCAGATGCACCAGCTACTGATATCAGAGAGTCATGTGAAGAAATTACTGCCTTGAAATTCTGAAAGTCAGGACTTAGCTCCTGGCTTTCCTTCAGATGATCTCTATCTAAGGGCAGCTGTGTTAAACTTTGCTTGCCCCAGGTCCTTTTTGGCCAAATAGACGATGATGACAATTCCTTTATGTTTAAGTATAAAGCTTCTTGGGAAAGGACCACCTCTAAATTCGGCTCATAGCTCAGGTACACAGTACATCTCATGGGTGCTACTAGAATGTAAATACAGATCAGCACCACTTCTGAATTCCCTCATTTCATATAACTGGGTGCCTTTGAGTATGTGGTTTGGCCTTTTCATGGGCTTTGTTAGCTCCTGTCACACAAAGATCCTACTTCTCTCAGTTCAAATGTAACACTCTGGTTACTAAAGGGCACATTGAAAAGTTGCCATTGCAGCATTGCTTAAACTGAAAAGTGTTGTCAGAATTACTTTGTAAAATAGAAAGTGAATGTATGCATTCTCGTTGTTGAAGCCAGGTAATGACTTCTGTGTTGAATCTCATGAGCTATCTGATATTTGCACACTTTTCATTTAGGTTTTGAAGGCATCATTGTGGTTTCCAAAATTATTTGGACACTTCTGTTTTCCTGAATGGTTGCTGATGCTGATTGTGTGCATTTCAAATGTCTTTGAATGGTCTGTGAAGGGTAGAAGAACTTCAAATCAAAACATAGCTTTAGTGTTTATTTAAAGGTAGAAAAGTAATGCACAGATTCTGCTAGAGAGGAAAAGAGTGTTTCCTCCGTGTCTCTATGTATCTTATATCACAGATCTATATGAGGACTTGTAAATATTTTTTTATAGCACATGAAGGGAGGAAATATTTTTATTACTCTGTAGGTGACAGAATTCATCAGGTGAGGAAGTAGATGGTGGACCTGGGTCCTGCTTCCTACTCAGAACCTGCTCACCATCTGGTGTTGAGTAAGTCACTGTGGCTTTCACTTTTTTGCTCCATTATGACAGGAATATAATCCCTACCTTGATAAAGTGTGCTCATGTGCTCTTTCTTTTTTTTGTTGTTTTTTTTTTTTTTAACTTGGTATCTTACAGACCTGGAATGTTTGAATGAAAAACAAGGATGTGACAGGCTCCATATGGGAAATCAGGGTTCTGGAAGGCACCAGGTTCTGTTAATCTTACTGTGTCTTGAATGGGGAACAACCGATACACCATCCAGTTACCTAGGTCAGATATTTTAAAGCTTTTCACCTTCTGCATCCTCCATAAGAATCAATCCAGAGTCTCATCTCATCTATCAGAAGTAGGGTATCTCTAGTCTACTTTTCTCTTTTAGCCTTACTGTGTGTTCATGTGTGCTCTGTGCCTGCTTTTGGCCAGAACATGAGTTTGAAGAAGGGCTTTCCAAGGCAGAAGAGCATGTTACTTTGTTTTATCCACAGGTAGGTCCGTGGTCAGAAGAGCATCAAGATGGCTCAGATTTCACTCCCCTGTGTGCTATAACATGCAAAAATGGTGAGATGGTGGGGACATAGAGCTATACTTTCTGCCTTCAGATCAAAAAACGCCATAGACTTTTAAAGGTTGCTGACTATTGCTGTTACTGCAGTGATGTTTTTTCAGCGGTCAAGGCACTGCAATTGAACCTGAGAGACACCTGTGAGAAAAGCAGCCTTTCCTGTCCAAATGATTGTCAAGTGAAGTCTGAAGAGATCTCTCTGGAAAATTCATAGTTGATAACATAGCAGATGGGAAATCTTGATCAGGAAAAAAATAAAACATAAAAATAAAGCCTTGCCTTTAGCAAAGGGAAACACCTCCTCCGTAGTAGCTGTCTTTAGCTGCTAGATTTCATGGTTTTAATATTTTTTTAATAGTGAAGCAAAAATATAAAAATGGTGCTTCTTCTAGTGATCACATAGATAGACATCATACGTTCTAACTACAGATTGTTTAAGATTTGTGTCCGAGGCTAGCTAATTTGGTTGAAATCAGACAACTGATATAATAAACTCTTAACATTCTCTTCTAATGAGATTTTTCACAGGTATCCTGATGCACTGTGATGGGATTTCTTAAATCCTAGCAAATCTTTTTCATGAAATCAGATATGAGTGTACTCATACAAGCAGCAGCTACTCCTTGTTCTTTCTGGGGGGACCAGCAGATGAAGTTTACAAAGAAGATATGTCTGGGGAGCCAGGCCAGGAACAAGTGCTTAATATAAGTGAGAATTTAGATTCTATAAGGAATTTCCTTTTAGCAGGGATTGTAGAAATAGAGTGAGCTAACATAGTTGGTTAGAGCATGGTGCTAATAACGGCAAGGTCGCGGGTTTGATCCCTGTATGGGCCATTCACTTAAGAGCTGGACTTCATGATCCTTGTGAGTCCCTTCCAACTCAGAATATTCTGTGATTCTGTGATACATATCCTACATGTTTCATCCTGCATGTTACTTGCATTGTTATAACCTATATAAGAGAAAATCAGCATGTAACAAATAGAATGATGCCCTTCATTAGTAAGATCTGGATCGTTCTGCAGAGGTGCTTTTGTGTGTTGAGGAAATTTTTATTTAAGCATTATTGATGGAACCTCCCAAATTCCATTTATATTTTGCAAGAAAAAAAACCCTAAAACAATATGTGGTGGGAAAGAATTAGCTTCATCAGAGAATTCTTTTAACTGGGGCTCTGTATTAGTTATAATTTCCTCAGTAGAAGGACATTTCTGTTAGGTTAAGACAGAAAGCATAACTGCCCTACCATGCTTTTGAGATAGCTTCCTCTTGCTGAAAACGTGTTTTCCCTTTGGTAGCAAAGATTCTGGCAAATCTAAAGAGAGCTGGGGTGGGGAACCAGGTGCTAAATAACTTTATTGCTTCTCTATGATGTGACTTTTCCTAATCCCATCAGAACAGCAACATATTGGTTGCTTGGCTTTTTTCCCTATTTGACATATACATAAGATGAGCAGAAAATCCTCTCTTTTCCTCATTTAAAATGACTAGCTTTCACTAGTGCACCATCTTCCTAGATGAGGTGAAACGTTCCGTGGTACTGAAACCCTTACAACAAATCTTCAGAGCATCTGCATTGGCAGAGTGCTGCTTCCAGTGCAGAAAGGCTTCCTCCTTTCAGACTCAAATCTCACAGGTTTATTCTGCTTTTAATTCTAGCTGAATAATTGTCTCCAGATGCTCCTACAGATTCATCTCAATCAGAACACTGCCCTCAGAATAAATGTAGCATTTATGGCCTCTGAGAGTCTGCAGAAAGTAAAATACTTCTGCCATTATCATTACTGTTGGGATTTATTAAGAATGCTGCTTTTATGCCTAATAATTAAAAAAACTGCAGTGTCAGGGAATATTGCCATGGGTCTAAAATAAATTAATTCAAGCTGACATCAGGATTTAAATGAGCTTTGCTTTTTCTTTTGACAGGGAGCTGTACCATCTAACTTTTTTTTAAACAGATTGCTAAGTTAGTATGTGTGAGTTTGCAATAGAAAAATATTTTTTTCCAAGAGATAATAAGCTCATCCCATGAGGTGAGTTGCCTAGCTTTCTACTGTTCCAAAATTATCTCATTTTTTGGTTATTTTCCTCCACTTACTCCTGTTCTCATAAGTTTACAGTGAAAGATCACAAAATACTTATGGCCTTTTAACTGGTTTAGACAAAGCCTCTGCAAAATGTCATTTCAGGTTCTGTGTTTCATTTGTTGACGAGGATTTCATTGTATGTAAAAGTACCACGTCTAAATGGCTTTTCTGTGTATTTACAACCTCTTCAACCTTATTACAAGAAGGACGTGAGAATTGCTCATTTGCTATGTTTAGAAATTCACAGTGGTGCTGTCAGAGAGAGGAAAAACCACTCTAAAACCAAATTTGCCTTTCAGAGTCAGTGCGTATATGTCTAATGGGATCATGTGGTCCTGGTTTCATTTATATAAATAAATAATTGTTATAAATAAATATTCCCAAACATCATCTGTGAAATTTACTTGATGTTATTATGTCAATACTGTTTGTGCTTCCATAATTGAAGTTAAAATGAATTTAATATTTGAATCAGAGCTCCACAAGAGGGATACTTCACAAGAGTGATGCTTCATATTACTGCTAAGATTAACAAATACATTTAGGGGCTTGAAGTAAATATTCTGAAAATTTTATAAGTATCTTGATTAATTTTAATTTAATCTAATTTCAAAATAATTTCTGTCCATAATACAGCATAATGGCAGAACAGGGCAAGCTGTGCAGACTTCCTGTTTCACTAAATCACTGAAACCTTTTGGTATATTTGGAGAATTTGCTCTTAGGTCATGATTTTTCTGCCATTCTCTATAATGAAATTTCTTTTTCAGCAGGGAGTTAAAACATAATGTTTCACTGACACAAACTCTTAAAATCCCTTTGCTCTCTCAAAATGACTTCCCCATACACTTACATTCAGCAGCATAGTCTTTTAAAATACGCATTACTTACTGATTTCTTAAAGGGACTAGAACTAAGTGCTGTCTGGAGCAGACAGTGACCTTAAACTATCCCTACTGTGTTCAGTATCGGCATATTCACGTTGCATTCCCACATGAACCACTTTTGTTATGCCACAGTACCGTATGAGTGGGCATGGAAAATATTATTTAAAAATCTTTAAAATCTAAGCTGGAGTTGTGAACCTTATAGAATTGTAGGCTTTTAGTTGTTTGAGTAATTCAGCCTTACAGTTACCTACCTTAATGTAGCTGGATCTATTTCAGATGTAAGTTGACCTTTTAGCTTGCTGGGTTTGGAATAGAAATTACAAAATTACAGATTTTTTTTTTAACATAAATTTACTTCTACAGACTTGACTGCAATGCCAGATTGAAACAGACTTAAAACTTAGAACCAAGTGTTGAAATTTTAAAAGGGGTAAAAAAATTCCTAGATTTTTGGAGATGCTTTTGACAGTTCATTTCCCAATAAAAATACCAGGAATTCCAGATTGTAAGCAATAGTTGAAGTACTGAGAAAACTCAGAGCAAATAAACAGACAAGTAACTGAATGCAAGGAAAAATGTAACTTACTCTGCAGAGAGATTCCTTTTTTTAGGATTTTGTGCCTACACTGGGTACCTGCTGTTTAAAACTTCAGCCATTTTCCTAGAGACCTTCCATTTGTCTTTGGTGTCAAACATTTCCATGGTAACATTTCACTTTTCTGTTTTCCCTTTCAGTAACCTTACCTTGAAATATAAGTGTTGCTTATTGTTGAGAAAATATACAATTAGGTCATTCTGAGTGGTCCTGGTTATTTTTATCAACATTATGTTTCATTAGCTAATACAATAGATTTACTCTTTGCATTTGTAGTGATCTAGTTATCTTTTTCTTTTCAGTTTCTTTAAAACATTTTTAACATTCTGTAGAAGCTTGAGGGCTACAAAAAGAAAATCACTAAGATCGGTTAAAGACACTGTGTCATCTCAGTGACACAAAGATGTTTAAAGAGCAGTTTAAATTGCAATAGTGAGCACATATTTTGAAATGATTAAGAATACTGTGAAGGAATAACTCAGACATGTGCATTATAAATTTTTTTCAGACTGTGATTTCTTACTGATTTGCCCACAGGATGTCTGCCTTACTGCAGTCCCACTGCAGGAGAGAAAAAAGGACTATCTAGAGGCTAAAGCAGTTGTTTTGTTTCATTTGTTTCAGAAGCTGAGATTAATGTGGTCAATAAGCCAAAAATTGCCCTGGAGGCACAGCTTACATTTCTACAGGAGTCACAGCTTCTGTAGTCCTTTTGCGAAGAAAAGAACAAACCAAAAGCAGTCTTCCTCATGTTCTACTAGACTGAGATCTATGTGCATCTTTAGCAACATCTGCATGTTTCTGAAAACCTTGCAGGTCTTTGACATTGGAGGCAAGAGGAGTAGCAGGTGGTTATTACCCTTTGAGAGGCAGCCTGGGAGCAGAAAGGGGATGCTTTGTCAGTTTGTTTCTTAGGGATCTGTCAACAGCAGATGACTCAGTCTCTGCTCCTGCCTTTGCAAGGGTGTGCACTTTAGTGAGCATTTATTTTTACATAGAGCGTGTTGGCAAAATCACACCACTCTGCAAAGTCTCTGTAAACTTTACTGTGGTTTCTCAAAATCACATGACTTGGCCAAGTTTGTGTTGCTTTTTTTTTCATGGAGATGCACAAACTGTCCGGTGTCTTTCAGAAGCTGTCCTCCAACCCATGCAAGAGAAAAGCATCTTAAAGAAAAAATCAAAAGATTAATGTTTCCATATATTTGAAAAATATGTTGTTCTTTCGCCTCATCCTTAGAAATTGCAGAACAACTTTGATATTTTAATATAAGGCAAATTCCCAACACAACACAATTAATTCAAAGGAGTTGAAGTTTATCAAAGTAACAAACAACAGATGGAGATGTCAGGTAATCTTAAGAGTAACAGTAAATTATAAGCCAGTTCACAGTATACTTCAGACCTTACCTGCCCACCTCTTAACAACCATTTAATTAGCTAACTTAATAGGAACACACTTCCTACCACTGATTAGTGTTTTCATTTCTCACTGTCTGTTTTCATTGGTGATGCTAATAAACCTTTTTCTGATCATCGTACCCCCTTTGCGCTTAGAAGCTAATTGCATTACAGGGTATATTTATCTTTCTCTACACTTCAGTAGCTGGTTTCAGCAAGGGAGCCACCACATAAGGATGTCACACTGCCTTGAAGCCATATTGCTTTCTATTCTAACTCTACCAGTTTTTGCAGTGCCGTTTCATTTGCTGGAAAAGCATTAACATACCAGCAGGTGCTAAAAAAGAGCAGAAAGCAAGAGTCTTGTTTCAGTTATGAGCACTTGTTTTCCTCATTTCGATTCGCATCGTGGGGATCAGGAATTTATTCAGGATTGTAAGATGCGCTCTATGAAAACACACATGTTTCTTGTCTGTAAAGGAGTGCATAAAAATACTGGGTTTTTTTAATGCTGGTAGGAAGGTTTTCTTTCCCACTGGAGTGTGAGTTTATATAAAGTAAAACCCCCTATCTAAAGCAGAAGTTTTTGAGTTCCTTGGCTGCAACCTAATCAAAATCTTGGAGTGCATTGCTATAGTGGAGCCTCCACATGCTCTGGTTAGGAACGTCCATCAAGGTTTTGGTAGATCAGTTAATTTATTTTTTCTCATAGATTGTTCCACATATTGCCAGACTGCGGGCTCTTCTCTGCAGAGGGTATCTCCTTATACTTGTTTTCTTTGTTGTCAGGAGAGGTAGGGCCTTAATATTGATGGACTTACTGCAGAAATCCTGTGTGATATGCAATAGCTAATGCTAATGCTGGTTTCCTTCAGGTCTGGAGGGTTTGCTTTCGTCCTCTCATTCTTCTGTGGAAATTTCCTTTAAAGCCTGAAAATCAAGTTATAACCTTAATTAACACAGAGCTGGGAGTTGTTCCAGCATGGATTATTTGATCATGTGAATGTGGCTTCTCTTGTCATTGCAATCCAGGCTGGACTCAAGATCCTTTTGCTCTTCCTGATGATCAATTAAGTGTTAACCGTGTAAGGCAAAATTCTGTAGTGGGAGAGATTGCCTTCTCTGAATATAAAGGTGACATTGCAAACAGTGGACCATATTGAAGTTTTAATTAAAAGTATTGCCAACTTCTCTTAAAATTTTGCCCTCTAGGCTATCAGTTGTAATCATTTTTTTCTAAGGAAGTTTAATCAAAGATCACAAGATCAAGACCACTCTAATGTGAAAATACGTTAACAGGATTTTTTTCCCATGCTTATAGTACCATTAACTAATAATTTCAAACAATAAATGTTTATGTCTATGTATTTATATATATGATATGTACTTTTAAAAAAAATTGTTGCATGCACATTCCAAAACTCTTTTCATTAATTATGTGAGCTAACATGGAATCTTCATGGCAGCATTACTTAATGAAACATACCTTGCATAAATACATATACTATTTCCAGGCCCAATGGAGCAATTTTGATGCAATATATGTACAATATATGAGCATTTTAAAGAACAATTGGACATGATCTGAGCTGTACTTCTTAAATTTGCAGACATATTTGTTGACTGTTTCAGAGCCATTGGATTTTAAATTTAATTGCAAAAGGAGGCCTGCAGTCTTAGAGATGTATGAAGAATAACTCTTAATTTTGTTTCTCAAAAGCCTCTTTAAATATTACTGTCCTCATTGGTGTTGGACCTAGTTTTACCTAAAGCATACAACAGAACAGCTATGGGTAGTTCTTACGCAGGACTTTGTGTAGAGGAAAGTCTGAAAATTTACAGCTTCGTACATGCATTCTCTTCTAGTAGAAGAATGTTCAGTTGTGATCATCTTTTTAATAATTTTCTATGATACTGGGCAAAAATGTTCACCTACAGGTAGAAAAGTGTATACACAGCTATTTTAAAAACCTGTGGGAACTAGTACTGTGAAATCTTAATCCATATTTCTGCTATCTTGCTGTCAGATTGGGTTTGTGCCTAGAGCAACTGTGGTTTTCTTTTGCTGGAAACTACTTTTTCAACAGAGTGCTGCATATCCAGAGGTCCTGAGGAAGTATGTTTTCCTGTAGGCAAGTATGCCCATTCCTGTACTAATTCTTCGAATAAACTAGCCATGGTAGTCTGCTTTGTAGTGTACAAGAACAAGAACAAAATTCAGTTTGAGGGTTTTTTGTGCTAAGTCTCTTACTTGCTTTCCTTGATTACACAACAGTATTGACCTGAAAGTGGCAAGTTTTCAGGATTTGAACTCTACTGAAGTAAAATCCATGTGCAACTTAAGCATGTAGTGGACTTTAGAGGAGACTGAAGGGAAACCACAGCTTCAGTTTCCTTACTTTACTACTGATCTGGGTTATGAACTTCAGCTGTTTTGGAAAACCTCATTTTAACTTTGCCACCTTACTAGGGTTTTCAATTTTTTTTTTCACCAGGAAATTACACTACATAAATTTCCCAACCTTGCTTTTTTTTGTCTAGTTTGACAATGTTGTATTTTGAAGTGTTGCTGTGCTGTGCAGATTACAACAGGAAGCCAGAGTTGCCATAGCTACAGGTGTTAGTGTCTGACTGTTGAATCTTAAGACCAGCTCACTGTCATCATAATACAGAAGTCAATATTTTATTTAGCTTTTAAGGTGTATTATTTTTAAATATAGTCAGATTCTTTGGGAGGGAAAAAAAAACCCAAATAAAAACCCCTTGGATGAGGGGGCCTTCTTTCTGCTGCTATCAGACAAAGTTCAGGAGTTCAGGTGTGAATCTTGGGGATTTGCTGGTAGATAATGGTCTTAAATAGATAATGTCTAAACAAGAAATGGGAACTCATAACTGTTTCATTTGCTGTGGTAATAGGAAATCCCACATCCCTTCTCCAGTCTTCCCATCCTAATTCTCAGATCTGAAAACTGCTTTTTCAGAAGTAAAAGGATTCAAAGTAATTTTAGAATTATTACTTTTAAGTTCATATAACAAATTTCTCTTAAACTTTATCAAGACCTTTGTATGTGTTCAGGAATTTTTCACATCTTATAATTTTAAAAAGTAGTTGATCATAGCTGCAGAACTTGTATTCAGAAATGTTGAGTGTGCCATGGGTAGCTACACATGGAGGAAATTTATTTTTTCCAGTAAGGTGGATCTTCTTAATCCTCTTGCTGATTTAAATGACAAGAGGATTCTCATGAAAGAATTAGCAACTGGTGGTATTTATTCTACTGGTGATACTTACTCTATTATTATTTTCTAATATATTAGCCAAATATATGGAAAGATGAAGTACTTTCTCAAAATAAAGAACAGACTATGCATACAATTCTGTAAAATCTTTATCTGTACTTCATTTCATTTAAGAAATTATAGTCAACTGATGCGTAATTGTTTTGTATAATTCTGAACTTCTGATGTTATAGTGTGTCACTGTATTATTGAAAAGGACTGCATTCCTAGACAGTATTGGAAGTGTGGATATGTGGAATTATGAAACTGCTTCTTCCCTCTACCTTCAAATATGTTTTGTATATGGATATCCTAGTATCCTAGTAGATAGAGAGAAATCCTTATTACAGACATCTAGGATTACTAATTTCTCAGTCAAGTCAGTCTAGGAATAGTGGAAGTTTTACTCTTCAGAAAAATAATTTTCTTATCCTTTTTTTCCTAAGAGAAGAGCAAGTACTATATATTTTTATTTGATAACATGCTGAAATCAGTCAGCTTAGCGCTTAAAAAGGTTAGAATGCTTTAGCATTGGTAAATTAAGTATTTAAGATACTTCCCTTCTTTCACTTAAGGTATGCTATTCTGACTCATTTCAGTGTCTGAATGTGAGTCTGTACCTTTCCTGTATTAATAGTTGACTGCCATATATTTATAAATTGAATTCTTCCCCTCTTCTCACAAATTTCTTCAACTTTTGTGCCAGACATGATTACTTCTGTTAAAGTAGTATCCTCTACTTCCTATACAGAAGTCACAGTTACATACTTGCCTTTAATTTCTGCATTTTCGTTTTCAGTGGGAATGAGTCAAATGAGTGCAGTTCACATACCAAAAGGTAAGAATTAGTGGAATATGCACAACAGCTGTAACAAGGACCTGAATACAAAGGTGAATTAGCACACCTCACTAAGGAATTAATTACTTGTCCCATTTAAGTCTTCAGACTAGAATTAAATTCTTCAATTTGATGCAATCTGTTGTTGGCTGAAGGAGAGAAAGCTCACCAAGAAACCATGGTGAGATGTTTGCATGCACCTGAACCAATTGTAATATGGTCATTGCAAGCAAACTGCTGTTTATGTACTGAAGCACCAGCAAATCACAGAACCACTGAGATTAGAAGCAACCTCTTGGGATCATCTTGCTCAGCCTCATTGTTCAAGCAGAGTCAGCTAGAGCAAGTTTTCCTGGAACATATCAAGTTTTCAATATCTTCATGGAGAATCCATGGTCTCTCTGGGCAACCTGTTCTACTGTTTCACCACCCTCAAAATGAAAAATGAAGTGTTTTCCTCTGATTAGACAGAATTTTTTCTGTTTTCATTTGCCTCCACTGCATCTTGTCTCTCACTGAGCGTTACTGAGGAAAGCCTGGCTCACTCTTTTTCATTCCCTCACATCAAATGTTTATACACATTGGTAAGATCCACATGCTAGTCTTCTTTTCTCCTTTATAAAGAGTCCCAGCACTCCCAGCCTCTCCTCATCGACCTTAATCATCTTTGTGGCCTTGCCCTGGACTTGCTCCATTAAGACCTTATCTTTCTTGTACTGGGGAGCCCAGAACTGGACACAGCAGTCCAGATGCATCCACATCAGTGCTGAGCAGAGAGGAATATCACCTACCTCAATCTGCTGATGATGCTTCTCCTAAATACAGCTCAGGATGCTGTTTGTCCTCTTTTTGCTGCAAGAGTATGTTGCAGGTTCATAGTCAGCTTCTTTTCCACCAGGATCCCCAAAGTCCTTCTCAGCAAAGCTGCTTTCCAACCAATCAACTGTCAGACTGTGCTGGTGATTCTCGCCAGGTGCAGGACTTTCATCTTGTTGAACTTCATGAAGTTTCTCTCTGCACAGTTTTCCAGTCTGTTGAAGACCCTCTGAATGGCAGCACATCAATCGTCCCAGTTTTGCACCACCTGCAAACTTACTGAGGGTGCCCTCCATCCCACTGTACAGGTCATCAATTAGATGTTGAACAGTAATGGCCCCGATATTGCCTGTAGGATACACCACTAGTGACTTGCCTCCAACTGGACTTTGTGCACCTGATCACATCCCTTCGGGTCTAGCCATTCAGACAGTTTTTAATCTGCCTCAGCAGCTGCGTAATTAACTTGTGCTTTGTCAGCTTGACTGTGATGGTCTTACAGGAGACAGTATCAAAATTTAAAGGTAAGTGACATCTACTAGTTTCTGCTTCTCCACCAATCCAGTCATCTTATTGCAGAAGGCAATGAGGTTGGTCAAGCATGATTTCCCCTTTGTAACTCCAGGCTAACTACTCCCAATTACTTTTTTCTCTTTCATGTGTTTGTAAATGCTTTTGCAGGAGCATTTTGTTCATCTCCAGTGATTGAGGAGGCAGACCAACCTGTAATTCCCTGAATCTGCCTTCTTGCCCTTCTTGAAGATCAGAGAGACGTTTTCTATCTTCCAGTCTGGGGGATGAAGGCTGTGTGTGTAGTACCAAGGAGGTGTGTTTAAAAATGTAACTGAAATAATTCTGTGTGATTTTGTTCTGAAGTGAATGGCATAAAATATCAATGCAATTGGGAAAAGTTGTCCTTGTGTTGGAACGCAGGTAACTGAATTCCTGTTCTCTGAGGACAGCGTGTGTGGCTTTTCTTCCTACTGAGGCCTCCAAGTACTATGTTATACACTCATTAGGGTTATCTGAAAAACTGCATCAGGTACACGTTCGTAGAAGTCTCGTTTTGCATTTGCAGTGCCTGAAGTAACACTGGTGCAGCCCTTTAAAAACGTATATATGAGTCTTTTGGAAGACTTTACCGCGTTTTAAAGTGACATTTAAGGAGTATGAAAACATGTGCTTTAAAAGAACAGGTGCCCTGCATCTTGGAGGAGTGTCCAGAGCAGCCAGGATCTTTATCAGTCATCAGCAATAGTTCATGTGCAGTGCCAAGTTCTGCACAGAATTTACCCTGCCAGTTTGAGAGCTACTGCAGACACCCTTACAATCTTCTGCATATCCAGGTCCTTTCTCAATTCTTAATGGTGTCTGCCCTTCATGGCATTCTTCAGCTGCACTTCTTGTCCAGGGTTTCCTCTAGTAAAGGCACTGATTCTTAGAACCTTCAAAACTGCAGTAACCTTTGTCTTTAATGGCAGAGGAGTAGCTGGTAATGGGGATATGGTCTCTAATCCCTATCTCCAGGGGCCTTGCTTTCTTCTCTTAACAAAAGTTCTCCATGGTATTGTTTCTATAAGTGCTTGTGTGGCCTCGATTACAGCAGCTCAGTACAGAGACATTGTCGTCATGCTTTATTTTTAAAAATGACAGCAGCAAAACAGAAATACCAATTTAATGTCACATTCACCATGGGAGATTCAGTCTACTGGAGGGAACAATGGCCTGACAATCAAGGGGGTCAGCCTCTATTTTTGGTTTGCTTGCTGACTGGCTGCGTGGCCTTGGGCAAATTGCTTTCACCTCTCTGTGCTTCTGCTTTCCCTCCAACTCCCTGCCTGTCTTTTTCGTTTAGATGATTAGCTCCCCTAGGCAAGGAATGCCTCTTGTTTGTACAGTTGTCTGTGTTTTGTTGGAGGCCTTGAGGTCTCCAACCCTGTAACAATAAGGATTCACATCAGTTCTACCACTTATCTCTCATATACAGATCTGAGGAGCCTAATCCTCACAAAGGTTCCTGGCCCTTGTGTTAATAGTGTACAACAGGGAGCTGTAGTGATAAGACTCCTCTCTTTTTGATGTGTCAGAGCCATCACATCTCCAGGGCCTAGATCAGGACTCATACAAGGGCCTAGATCAGGAGTCATACAAGTGTTGTTCCTGCTCTGTGACACTGGTGTCACACACAGAGGAGTGTGACATGCCCTGTGCTCGTGTGGGTGGCCCAGGAGTTAGATGTGCTCAGTCGGCACGTGTTCTGTCAACCAGCTGGCCCTGCACATCTGAAAGGTATGCTCATGCTCAGGCCTGCAGCCATGTAGTAGGTTTTGGAAGAGTTGATCCCCTATGTCCCTGCATGATCTATCTGCATTACTGTTTGGAGTCTGGAATAGTGAAAGGCCTTACACGTTGTTAGAGATGTAGATCTACATGAGCTAAGAGAGAGAATATTCAGTATTGTCCTTACTCAGGTCTGGTTGGAGCCATGTACTACTGTGCTTGCATGTAAAAGCAAACCAGGATACCCACTGTAAACTAGCTGTTGTAAAGGTAAGCAGCATACAAATGCCATGAGCTCATGATTTCCTTAATCCTGACTTGTTAGAGTCATTCATCCTTGAGGGATGTTCTTCTTTTGAAAGGTTTTTCAGCAATTTTGTTTGCTTTTTCTCACAGCTCTCACCAGATCAGGCACTGTCAGTGCAATACATACGGCACTGCCTGTTGGGCTGACATTTGTGTGTCACTCCCTTCACAACCACGAGCTCCCTCCCCTTTCCCACCCCGAAGTGTCCCAGCCAGGCTCTGTCGTACACTAACATGACACTCATGATCTAGCTTGCATTACTTGCTGTTTCTTCCTTGTAAGTTGTCAGCAGTTTGTATTTAGAGACAACGTGATTTTGCTAAGGGGTTTCTTCTTCACGTGCTGTGTGGGGTAGCTCCTGACAGTCATGATTTTATTATGGATCTTGTTGTAGTTTCCCTTAAAGCTTCAGTTTCTACAGTGATGGAAAGCTCTGGATTCTCTTTTAAAAATAGTTGTGATGCTCAGCTCTTTAGAACAGAAAATGTGAATCTAAAATGCTAGGATATTGAAGCAGTAAATAAAAATACAGCAGTTTGTTCTATTTCTTATACTCTGAGTTTTGAAGAGGTCTGGATTGATAAAACTAATTACATAATGTAGGAGAGAAATTATAACCTGCTGCCACCCACTGTCCATGCCATTTTAGTGGTAGAGAACACCCACTTTCCAAAGTGGAGGATACACTCCCATGATGGATCCATATCTCATCTCTTGTCGTGGCAACAATACAGGCTGGGATGTGTTCATCTTCCAAAGCATAATATGACTGTGATGATTTCACCAAATACATGTTCAAAATGGACAAGTATTATAATAGGATGTGTCAGTGGGTTCTTAATTTACATAAGAATTAGCATATATAAACCACATGGGGATGACAATTCTCCCTGAAACTTCTCTGAGTTATTATTACTGGATTACAAAGTACAGTCATTACTATACCACAGTGAATAGTATTAACACTTAATAACTATTACCATTGCTTTTTTAAAACAACTAATTGTAAATAATATTGTTATTTTAAAGTGGTGGGTGAGGGAAAACTGGGTTCATATCACTTAGAACTGGTCATTAAAGTCAGCATGGACTGTAGTAATTTAAGAGTTAGAGTTCCCTGAAAACATCTGCTGTCTGTTAGCAATGTATGTATGAGAACAAACATTTCAGCTCCTGTTTAATGCAAAAGGATTTTGCATTAAATGTTTATTAAACTAATTATTTGCAGTCACGTGCTGAGGCTAACTGTGAGATTACATGTGGAGGATCCAACCTCAGGGAAGGGGCATCAGGGCTGGAGGAAAGTGCCAGCACCACACAATGAACATCAGCTCAGGCCCTGGAGCTGCCTGGGAGCTACAGGAGGGGATACCAGATGAATAGCCCTCATGCACAGCATGAGGCTTGGCAGGTCTTTAACACTCCAGTTACATGATGGCTAGATGAGCCTTGCATCTGAGAAAAAGTGTCATCTTCTAGCACATGAGCTGTGTATATTTGGTGGCAATTTGTATGTGCAAAGTAGCTTTTCATCTTCATGGTCACTTAAGTTGCCATTCATCAGTGGGCTGTAAACAGAACTGTCTAATCACCTGCAAGGGTTAACGTCTTTGTTTTTTGTTCATCATCAGAGGGGAGAAAATAGTAAAGAATACATTGGGGAAAATGATATCTGTAAATTCAGACAAAATTTAAAAAGTGGTAAATGGATCTTGAGGCGGAGTAGTACAGCAACACTGATTTTGCAACTAGATTTCAGGCCAAAGATGTTATCTCACACCATACTGCTGTTTATCTCAAAATGTACCTCACGTTACAGGAGCTATAACAGGGAGGTGTTGATATTGCTGTTGAAAACTTAATATTTTGTGTTCCCTAACCTTGGTTATTATAGCCAACTCTGTGTGTTAGATCTTGCATAGCATCTCAGAGCCTTAAAATCTTTGGTGTGCCTATCCTCATGAGACCCCAGTGAAAGAGGGATGTACAGCATGCCTTAGCTGAAGAGAGAAGCAGCTTCCCAAGCCTTCTCTTTCCTTGCTTTCCCTCACACCCCCTCCTTCGCTTACACTAGCACTTGAGAAAATCTCTTGTTATTCTACTGCAGGCTGTTCCACTGCGAGTGAGCTGCATTTGCTGGGGAGAGAAGCGCTGCTGAGAGAAGCTGCATACACTGCAACTTCCCTTCAACAGAATCCTTCTGTCCACCTGCATCATAAGAGTTCACTTGGGAGAGCTGAGAATGGGGGGACTTCTGTTCCCCTCACCCTCTGCCTTCCATCTGAAAGCCTTACAGTTCTTCACTTAATAACGAAGAATACATATGCTATGAATAAAATATTAGTACAAAGTGGGAAATATACTTTAGGGGTGTTTATCCGGAAAGGAATATGAAACAGAGCAGGAATAGAACACAGTTACTACTTCAGGTAAATCTGCTTATTGCTTTATTTCTTATCATTTGTAATGATGATACCCATATCTTTGTCATGCATGATACTACAATGAGATGATTTCATTCCTTGTGTTGTGCATCACTCCTTGCAATGCAGTTTTTTCGGTTCATAACATTAATGTGTGATTTAGTCATAAGATTGCGAGTACCTTTCAATATTGAATGCTGAGATGCAGTGAACATGACAAAAATTTTAAGTTTCAGTTTTTTGAACTTGTGACAAATATATCTCTGCACAATATTTATCGGATTATCTAGGGAGAGCTTTGTTTTCCTGAGGATGCTTTGATTTATCTTTACATTTATAATGACTCTAAAAACTATTTTGAAATAGTTTAGTCCCCAAATGCAGACTTAAAAAACAAATTTTGCAACAGAGAGGCTTACATGAGTAAGATAATTTTACTTCTTGAATTTGTGAGTAAATATAAATGTCTAGTCAGTATTTACTGGCACTGCTGAAATCCCAAGCAGTGCAGTGCTGTGTGGACACAACCACAGCAGTAGTTTCCTCAGACATGTAGATGTGCTGAAATCTCACTGATGCAAAGTAAACTACGTATTGATTTAATGATGTTTTGATGATCCATAGTGTTCTCTGTAACTGATGTAGGACACGCTTCCTTCAGCATTGCATATGTTTTTTTGTATTGACAGTGTTTTGATAAACATTCTGTAGTGCTCCTGCAGATGTTCTCTCTTAATGCCTTTTAACTGTTTTCTAGGAAGCAGCATGAACATTAAACACTGTTTTCTACTGCTGCAATCATAACACAGGTTTTACAAGCATCAATGTGAAGTCTTACCAGATGCATCACAGCATCTGTTTGTTATGATGCTAGAGCAGTGATATGTTATCCCACTAAGGTAGGGAGAATCACAACTTCTGAAGTGAGCAGAAGCTGAAACATTATTACACTGCATATACTGGAAGATAGTTCTCTCTGTTATGTTCTATCTTGCCAGCTACAGCAGCCTCAAAATCTTGGATGTTTATTTTTATTGTAGGATGGACAGCAAAAAAAGAAGTTAGGCACATTCAAGTAACCAACTGTTTTGGTTCATTGTGAAACATATTCCTGTTCTTCTGTAAGGACAGCTTTAAAGGATGTAATGTCTCTCTCACATATAAACGCAATTTGAATTGACACAGGGCACAGGACATGCCATTAGAGACTGTACCTTGAGCTTGTTATTGCTGCTGAGTTGTTCCCATCTCTGCTGCCTGTGCTATGGAGATGATTTACTGTCTCTACCCATGAGTCTCTCTCTGTACTGTTTGTAGAAAATAGGGCTGATAGTTATTCATAATTCTGGAGGCAACAGACAGCATAGCTCTGGCTGCCAGTAGAAAAAGTAGCTGCAAAGATATTTAAGAGACTTTAGCCCTGGGACCCTAGTTTTTATAATTATAAAAATTTCTGCAGAGTTTCCTCCCTTGATATCCGGTTTGGGAAAACAACTCTGTCATGACTCCCTCCTTTGCCAGGAGGTTAATGAGAAATTTCTGCCATCCCTGCTAATGCTTCTGCAATTAGAAGTGAAGGCCCTTGTAGTAGAAAAATATACATGAGCTCCTGGAGACTGTGCAGCAATAGGGGAAGGCTGAGGGAGAGACCAAGAAACTACCTGTATCTTTGTATAGCCGGGTTGGCAGCAGAGGGAATTCTTGAAGGGACATGAGGTCCACCTGTTTGTCCATATGAATTTTTGGCTGGCTGAGTGGGAACCACAGGCAAGGTATGGAAGTTCAGAACAACCTGCCAGTCAGGGCCTACCGCCTCAACCTCCTCCCCAAGTTTTTAGTAAAATAATACTTGGCACACCCACCAGAGTACTGCTCTATTTTTGTGGCTCCGCACAACATGTGGTTGGGTATTCAGCCTCTCTCAAGCAAGAGACTAAACACAAGGGTGTGCCAGCAGGTTCAACTAAAAAATATTGTCTTTGTTGCACCCTTACAAGCTGCAGGGTGCAGAGTAACACATGCACCAGATTTCAGGTGTTTTAATTGCATGCATTGGCACACTTTTTTAATGTCTGAGTTTTCAGGGGAATGTTAGATGCAGTACAGAACAAAAGGGCTTGTACAGTGCTGTGGGGAGGAGGCAAAAGTAAAGCAATATAATATGGAAAACAAAGGGACTAGATTCAGTTGCTGGTATATTATGAGCATGGATTTACCTTGGAAATGCCTTGGAAATATCTGCAGTGATGCAGGATACTGGGAGGTGTCTTTGGAGCTCTGACATGTGCTAAGCATTTCTTTCCACCTTCTCCTTTCTTCCCATCTCCTTGAGTGACTTTTAGGAGCTTGTCCTTTACATTTGGTTGCATGGAAAGGGTACCAGCCCCATGGTCAGTAGCCAGGTCAGTCAGGTTTCTCTTGCTGTGCTATTCTCCCCTATCTTCTGAGGAGTGGATAGACCTAGCCTCTGTTTTTCTAATAAAGCTTTCTTTGCTCAGCCTTCACTCTTGGTAAGCCTTAAAGATCAAGGTAGGCTTCTGCCTTCAGTTTCTGAAGAAGGCCAGTTAGGGCCCACAGGGTCATCAGCTCCAAGTGCTGACATTTCCCAGTGGAGTGGAGCTGGACTTCTGGCCCTGCTTCTGCCCTGGCTGCAATAGGAGGAGGGTGAAAATTGTGATTACATAACTGGTTACTCTCACAAGTGACTTGTTATGATTAGTTCCCCAGTAGCAACCTCCGTTATCCAGTAATCATCATAATTATCAGGAAATTAGAAAGGAAAGATGGGTTTGTAGCTTATGCACGAATTTAGGAAAAAATCAATTGAATTTAAAGAGAGAAGATCTCCTTGCGAATCTTACACAGTTACCCCATCCTGAACTTGTATTTCAAAGAAAGTTACCAATAAACATAATCTTTGAATGCTGCTAAAATAGCAAATGACAGAGGTGCTTTTTTAAAATCTGTTGAACTGAAAGCTATGTTTGAACACATTCCTGTTATCTGGAAAGAAATATCAGAAATATCTTGGAGTTTTCTTATGCTCTCTCATTCAGAAAAGCACTGAACAACCAAAAGCCTCAATAGGAACAAATCATAGAAAAATATCCTATTGTGCACCTTTGTAAACTGGTGAATTCTTGTCACGGACAAAATGTTTATACAATGGCAGTCTTAAAGTACATTTTCTATTCTACTTCCAATGGATTCTCCAATATGTCTCCAACTGATAAAATATATTTCACTATATGCAAACAAGTTAAAAAATACAAGAATGTTTGTATATAGACACTAGAAGATGCTTATTGCTGATTCATACAAACAGCAGATATTTTGTGGGTTCATAGAGCAAAACACAATTCATGCCTACTTTTACCTCAACATATATATACACGTACATGTATATATATATAATATGAATGAGAAAAAGACATGGAAAAGCAGTCATTCTTGTGGCATAAAATATAGGAGAAAATCCATGTAGCTAGCTAGATATGAAATCTTATTTCAATTATTAAAGCCATTTACCAGTAGTTGACAAGATGAAAACCTGTTAGTTAATTTCATTTATAAGAGCTGGATAATAAATTTAAAGAAATAGAGAATAAGCACTTTCCCAGCACTCACTGAAGAATGATGCCAAGAATACAATTAGCTTTGTTGCATTGCTCCAGTTAAGTTTATGAATGATGCAGAACACAAAGGTCTCTCCACACAGAGCTGATGTGCATTGTAAGTTACTTGGGTTTGTCACAAACCCATTTCAATAGTGCCTTGATGTATTGCAACAGACTGTGTCGCTCTAAGGGGAGTTAATCATAAACAAACAGTCAAAAGCTTTTCAGTCATTTCATTCCTTACCTTTGTGATGAGACTGATGACAGCCAGAAATGCTCTATTGTATCCAACATTAATGGCCTCATTTTACACCATGACAGTCCATGGCAAAGCTACCACCACATTCAGAAGTGCAGGTGTTTGCTATTTGCACCATAAAGTGCCTGTTGAGGTCTGTATTCCAGCTGCAACAAGTGGATGAAATAGGTAGATGAAAAGGAAAAAATACATAAAAGAATCACATGATAATGGATAATCATTTTGCAGTCTCAATAACCCTGCTGACTTTTCCTTCACTTTGGGAGAATAACTAGGCAGAATATTTTTAGACATTTTAGTCCTCCGATCCCTCTAAAAAACTTTTTTTTTGTAAATTGAGGGATTTTGATTTTATTTGTTCATTTTTTTCAGGCAGTTTTAGGGTGTCCGAGAAATAACAATGAGCTGCTAATTTCCTTTGGACTCTGAAAAATTGTATTCTGTATTTTTATCACAATCATAGCTCAGAAGTCTCTGTTGCTATAAAGGCTCCTGAGCAGGAAACAAGTGCTATATAATTGCATGTCGTTAATGTTCAAGTATTAAGAAGAATAAAGATCCCTTACAGCAAAAAAAAAGGAAAATTCATTCATTCACCAAGGCAGAGTAAAAAAATCTGGGCAAAGTATGGTACTAATTATCATCAGTTTGAATTTTTCCAATGTCATTTGACCATGTGTGTAAAGCAGTAGCAATTCTGTTCCAAGGAAAAATTCTCTCTCTTTTCAATTATAAAAATTAGTGCATATTGAGTTAGTTTTTTAATTAAAGAACTGAGCTAGATTATAATCACAGTTAAAATAAAACATGAAAAGTATTAGGAAGCAACTTGACTGAGCTGATAACAAGCTGCTAAACAGGGTCTGTTAATTTTGCAATTGTGAAATCTTGCTTACATCCAAGTTAGCCCCCTGTGTCCTAGTTTTCCCTGTTATAAAAGTGAGTAATAGTATTCCCCACCATTGTAATGTAAGTTGGGCTTCCCTGGAAGAAATCATTATTCAGAATTAGAGATAATGCTGCCTTTTCATGCCTGATGCTGGAACATGTAATTCAGTCTGCTTTCCTGACACAGGCTTCATCAAACTCAGTAAATTGACCCTCGCTTATTCCTGCTGAGGTTCTGCTTGGTAATATCCAAAGTGTCAAATATTACCATTTCATCCTACTTTAAATGCAACCTATGGTTGTTTACCCTCTTCCCCCAGCCCCCAGTTTATTAACAGAGAATTTTTGCCTTTAAAGTTGTAAGAATTGTTTTAATGAGAGAAAAAAAAAGTTAACTGTGTTTTATTACATTTAGCCTTTTAATGAAAGCAACTACATATGTCTAATTACAGTTATTGAATTCTCCAACCTCCTCTTTGTCCTACAAAATATTAAACACGCTCATGATAAATTGTTACTCTCTCAGAAAAGAATAAACAGCCTTGAAGACTGTAATTTGTTAATTGTCTACAACTTAACTAAATGCAAAATTTCCCTTTGAGAGATGGGTAGCTGAAGTCATTACAGTGCTCAGATTTGGCCAATGAGCCAACTCTGCAGAAAACTGGGAAAAAAAAAAAAACAAACCCACAAATAATATATACTTTTTTTTTTAGCAGACTAAATCCTGCAGCTAACTCTTGGCTGTGGTGCTCAGGTCCTACCCTGCTGTGGGGCCAGCAGACACTGTTGGGAACAAACTTACCACTGCAGTGGATCAGTGTTTTTCTGTTTTATAGACTGATCTGAAAGTCTGCCATTCCCTTGCTGAGATGTAGAAGGCATCAGGCCATGTCTTGGCAAGTGGCTTTTGGCTTTTTACATGGCATCTTGCTCCTTCCTCGCTGGCATTAAGAACTGTCCTGGGGAGCTCACTGATCCCAGACAGGCTTCCTGGAGTCTCCGTCTCTTCAGGAGACCAGGATCAAGCACCACCATCAACAAACTTGATCCACAGCACTGTTGCCAGTTAGTGGTTGTGAAACACTATAGATTCTAGACTATGGTCTTGATGAAGTTCAGGTATCTAATGCTACCTGTGCTGCTCCTTTTGAGAACTTTTAGCTGCAGCTCATGCTTTGTGACAAAAACGAAATCCTTCCACATGCTAATTGTGTTTTTCATAAAAAGTCTTTAGTCTGACACATGGATTTTTTTAATTATCTGTTTCACAAATAATCTTAGTGGACTTGTCTTTAGCTTTTTTCAGCCCATTCTTCTGTCACTGTATCATCTATAACTCTCCTTTTTTGTAATTCTCATTATCCCTCAGTTCAAGGTCAGAGCTGATCCACTTTTCACTGCCTCTTTCTATAGGTCTGCTGCAACTTAGATTGCTTTAGTTACCCAGATCTCTTCAGTTTCTAAATATATTTCTATCTATATCAACTGTATGTATGAAGGTATTATTTGTGTGAATGTAGAAGCACATTTTATTCACTCAGGGTTTTTTTTGGTTTTGTGTTTGTTTTTTTTTTTTTTAATTTGCACACATTTAATTCAGAGCTTGGTGATCTCTATGAGCAACTTAAAATTATTTCTTTCAGTGTGTCATCTTTCCCTTTGCAGCCATAAACAAAGCTCAACTCCCATCACACTGCCCCATTTGTTCATTTCTGATTGATCAACCTGAAGAATATGGTCTGCTCTGACCAACACTTGAATGGAGCTGCTCAGGTTGTATGATAAGACAAGACACTCGTGTTTCTCAGGGGTGGCTGTCACTGAGTTACCCTGCAGGTGACAAAAATTCTCCAGTTGCCTCCTGAATGGTTAATCCATGAGCTGCTGCTGTCCATCTTTAGGGTCCCATCTAGTTTATAATAAGGTCACTTATTTAAAGTGATTCTATCATGGTCACACAGGTTATTGGGGTATTTGAAAAGTGGTCTGATCTCTTAATGGAGGCAAAATGAACTAGAAAGACAGTTGACTGTATGAAACAGTTGTGTATGAGTCTTCCTGCAGTTGTATTTGTTGCTTCTGCACAGGGTAATGCATATTCATCAAATTTTTCATACAGAGAGTAGAACCATCTCAGTGCAAGGAGATTTAGAGAGGCATTGCCCTTCATGAGCAATTTCATTTTAAATCTTTACTTCCTAGTTTTCTGACAACATAGGAATAACATGATAAAAGTAGGGCATCAGAAGAAAGGATAGAAGTGGAAAAGTTCGGAAAGGAAAAACTGTAACAAATGGAGAAACCCCAAAGCACTGGACAGTAATGACAAATTACTCTTTTTCAATACCTGATTTTTTTTTCTTCATTTTAAAATGTATTACCTATAAAACCTATCTTAGTTGAATTGAAATATAAGATCACTATTTCAGAAGTCTGGGAATGAAATAATTTAATAATTTCAAATAAAAAGTAGAATTTGACCAAAAGAAAGCATATTTAAAGGTTGTTTCTACATTTCCTATGTCAGTATATACTTTCCTATAGATTTTTACATTATTAATGCCTGTAGGCATTTCAGCTCAGAATATGAGCTCAGAATATTTCGCTCATAGAAAAAGATGAGCGAGTGTGATCTAATGCATTACTCTGAAGGGCTCTGGGATGTCATTTATGGATTCACAATCTTTTCTGAAGGTTAAGAACCAATATCCCAGTGTTGATAAGGGAAATAGTCTATTACATTTTTGGTATTCTTCTGTGATTTTCTGTAGTACTGTGTCAGCATGGTGTGATTTCGTTGCTTTTCTTTGGTGATGGCTCAGGAGGAGAAAGTTGGGGCTTTGGTGTTTTGGTGGTTTCAGGTTTTGCTTGGGTTTTTTTGTTTGGGTTTTCTTTTGGTAACACTTTGCCTAGAGTAAGGGATTGCAAAAATTGCTTTTGCAACAGCTTCCAGTTTTGCGGGATGCTTACAGAGGCCAGTGAACTCTACAGCATAAATCAGAGAAGGAAGAGTTGATAACTGACAAAAGGAATTTTTCTTCTGTGAAACAATTTATGAACACACTTGCTTTCTAGAAGCATAGGTTAATACCCTTTAAATATGCCTGAGAATAAATCTTTCTAAAGAGACGCAGAAGCAATTGAGGAATGAAGGAAATGTGAAGTGAAGCAAACATAGCTGAAAGCTAGACCTGCCCTTTTGTATCAGGAACCTTGCTTCAAACACGCTCAAGTTGCATGATGTTTTGAAGTGCTCTTGAACGGTGTTTCACAGAACTGCTATGAGGTGTGCAGGTAATTTGGAAGAAACCATGACCTGCTGTGTAGTGCTGCTGAGTTCAGGAGACTCATTTTTAACTCCTCTGGGAAGCCTATAACACATTGATTGACTTTAAACTGTGCATGGGAATTGGTGTTTTCTTGCCCAGTTTCCAAGATTTTGCATTCTTCAGAAATTGCAGAACTAATGATCCTACTTGATCCATAGAGTTTCAGTAGCTTAGTAACTTGACCAGACTGGAAGCGTTACGGGAGCAGTAAGAGAAGAGCTCAGGCAAATTCTGTAGTAAACAAGTGGTTTTAGGGAGGAAGCTGAGACTGAGATTTTCGTGCTACTAATCGTATTAGCTACAAAAGGAAATCCCAATAAGAAGATTTAAAGAGAAGTGGGAATGAATACAGATTCTGTTTCAGATATTTGTGTGGCCTCTGTACCACAGAGTTTCATAACCTTTTATATAATTAATGTAAGAAGAAAGAAGGGTTATTGTTGTTGTTTTAATTAGCCCCAGTTAAAAGAGAGGGCAAGGTCTAGAAACTCCATCTGCTGAGTCAGCAGATGGAGTAAACCTGTGAGTGTTTTTGGGAAGGGAGGGGTATTGCTGGTTTTAATATCATGTCAGGAATGGACACTAAGATTTGCAATTTATAAGCAAATGTGATTCTGTCATTAGGGCAGAGAAAGAGTTATTTTCAGCTTTTTTCTCTAATGCTTCTAATGAGCTTGGCATACTTCTTGCCTTTTCTGTAGCATTCAAGCTGCTACTATAGCTTTTGCTCTACTTCAACTGTCATGATTTCTTAATGAAAAGTAACACCTCTTTTGCGAAAAAGTAGCTTAGAAAACTGGTGTGTTGTCTGTTCAGACTCATTAAGTAACAAATTAATCAGATACATTTTACAAAAACAAGTCTATCAAAAAGTATGATGCCAGATGAGAACAATATTTTGGTAGTCTGTTGGATCTTAGGATTCTTTTCTGTTATCTGGAGTGCAATGGAGAGATTAAGAATACCTAAATTACAGAGGGTGTTTGGCTAGACAAAATGGAGTTAATAAAGTAGGCTTTGAGCAATGACTGAAAGATCCCTAATGGCTATAAGTGCTCATCAGCTTCATAAAGGAGTTATTTTTTTGGGAAAAGGTAAAGGCATTCATTTATTAGAAAATACTCATACTAGAAAATACTAAATCTACCAGTATTTTACCAGTGTAACACATAGTTCATTGGAATTCTTGCATTCAAAGCATAGTTCTTCTTAGGGTTGCCCCATGCAGTTTGTGCAAAATAAGCTAGTAGAATGCGTGCACTTTAAACCCTCCCTTCCTTCCTGACTACTGATGGAGAATTTAGGTCAGTGAAAGCAGCACCATCCATTCCTGAAGAGGTTTTTATCCACAGGCAGAGTAGGGACCAGTGACGCACAATGCTGCTGCTTCATGGGGTTTGTTCTGTTCCATGTTGGAAAATGGTAACCTTACATCTTTGCTCACTAGATCATCTTTTAATCTGAACTATTTATCATTTATTCCCTATCTCTTGTTACTCAATGTGTTTATCACTTGACTGTAAAGTATTTCGAGTTCGAAGAAATTTGTTTTTGTCAGACATGAGAAATGCAAGGCAAGTGGACTGAAAGCTGATGTGTATTGAAATCCTGAGGGTTTGTAATTATTTACTCCTTTGATATGATCATTTGAAATGACCATTTCACTTGTGTGCCCCATACACAAGAGATTTTAGTCCATTATGCACTGAACCACTCCTCTCTGTGCTTAACACTTTAATCCCATCTGTAAAATGGAGGTAAGACTTGACAACTCCAGCAAGGTTCTGGATCTGCAGATCAAAAAGTGCTGCAAAAGCCTTGGGCAGTGTCAGCATTAGTGTTTTCTTGGCATACAGACTGAATGATCTTCTTGGATTTCAACCCCTAAATACTGGTGATGGAGGCTAGGACTTCATCCCATTTAATTGCTGACCTATTAGGAGGAATAACATCAGGCTTGTGTAGTTACCCTGGGGTCTGTGAAATGTCCTAGCTGGGTTTTCAGTTGGTCTTCGTGCCTGCCCGTATCTGGCCAGTGGAGAAAGATGCTCCTTAGTGTCAAGTGATTCATGTGTGACTATGAGGAGCTGTGCTTCCAGATAGCCTTAGTAATGCAGAAAACTTCTCTGCTTCTCCAGGGGAATAAGCACTACCACTAGAAGAACAAGCCCCATTTGATAAGCCTTTAGCAATCAGTTTGTTTCCATTTCTCTGGTGGCAAAAAAGTGCAAAGAAAAAAGAAAAAATCAACTTAGTCTGTTTCTCTTTCTTTACCAGCTGCCTCATGTCACATTTTATCTCTGGCTCAGCCTATCTCTGGAAGCAGCCTCTAAATTGTATTGCAGGCAGTGAGATAGGAATCGTACATTGTCAATAGTTCTCAGTTCATTTGCTTCTTGCGTCATTGGGGAACACAAGTCAAATGAATGGCCTCATGCAACAGTGTCTGTACTTTCATAATCCTTGTTATTCACTTGTTATTCTGAGTCGTTAGATAAAGACTCTGTCTAACTCATTTTTAGTGGATTTGCTTGTCTGCCCTTTCCTTCCCCTGTTACGCCAGCAGTGATCCAGAGCTGGTTAATGACTTGGCCAGTCTTCTGCAGAGGCAACGCGATGTTTACAAGATAGAGGGTCACATGCAGGTACAAGCTTCTCTGATTAATCCCTCTGTTAGCACCTACTGGGACATATTTTCACTTCTTTGGGCAAATGCCAGATACCTGGGCAATAGGTGGCAGAAGGAGTAATAGTTGGAAGGAACATGGGTTTCCTTCTCCCTGTGTAATAATGATCTTCAGTGATGCTTCAGTTGGTGATATGTTGTTCTATTTGATGCAGGTGTGTGGATGTGAGCAATGTATCTGTGCCCTTTTTAGCTTCATCACCACACACCTATAAATCAGCACCATGAGAAATGTACTTGTGCATGTTAATGCACAGCTCAAGAAACTGAGAGGGGATTAGCCCTGCCAGGGTGGGTTCCACACCTGTGCTGTGTTGCTAATCTCATAGAAAACCCTTTTCTACTCTGTTTTGGTCAATAGAGTTGCAGAACAGTTCCAGTTCTTGAGCTCCAGTTCCCCCAAATTTGTTCCTTTTTGCACATCATTGTTTGAGGACACTAATGAATTTAAACCCAAATATTTTTTTCCTTTAAACATCTTAGTCCTTTATGTATTTCTGTAGAATTTAAATGTGGGTCCTAAATGACCGGGCTATTTGGGACTGGTTGTGTTGATGTGCTGAAGGACTCTGTATGTTTTGGAGGCTGAAAAAAAAAATGCAGTTGATTTATTCTGATGCTTTATATAGAAATTAGGGAGTGTACCTATGCCGTACTCCATAGTGATCAGTGGAGCAGCATTTGTAATGCAGTATCTCTCAATTTTCATGACTTTATGGGAACTCTAGGTCCTGGAGAATTCAAGTTCTGCCTGATGTCCAGTAGTGCAAAATTTATGTCTTTACTCTGTGTGTGCATTCATATTTTTATGTTTCTGTAGGAAGTCCACAGACAACAATACTGATGTTAAAATACTACAGCTGAAAGCTTGCTGGCCAAGGTGAGCCACCAGATTTTATATGTGAAATAACACACTCATGCTTATGAGCTCTCAGTGGACAGCAGGAGCAAAGTAAAAAGGAACAAGCTGTTGTTAGTGTTGTCACTGCATGGTACTCCAGGTCTGTAGAGTGTTTGTTAAGGGGCAGAAAGTATCTGCTGGAGCTCTTCTGTTTTCTCCTGGTGGAATTTCCAGACCTGCTGGTGTTTTGCGGTGGTTTGGGACAGCAAATGCACCAGCAGCATTTGGGTGCCTGAGCATCAATGATCCTGAGCTTCCAGGGGCTGTGCTTCAGCTGTGCCTAGTTGAGAGAGTTTTCCTGTCAGAGATGCCACTGCTTCTGCAGGCCCTGAGCTAGTTTGCTTCTGGCACTGAGGAGTCCAGGTGCTTAGGCAGCAGCTCTCTGTATTGGGCTGGCTGGTAACTGCAGTTCTCAGGGTAACTCAGGTCTAACAGCAGTAAAAAGAAATAGAGCAAAAGACTAGGCAAGACTGGAATGAAAAGGGAGACAAAGTGGTGCACCTGAGACCAAGGGAGAACAAGCGACATCACTTTGGTACAAAGGTGACTTCATTTGAAACAGAAAAGTCGTCATCAAACACCCATGTTCATTTCACGTGTATCATCTTAAGTTGGAAAATTGTGTTACCATTAGTGAAGATTTTGTAAATGGATGTTCCTCATAGTAAAAAGAAGGTGCTGTGATAAATGATAAAGAATTCATTAGATCTTGTTGTACTGAAAGCTAAGAATAGCCATCACTCTTATTTCTGGGTTACAGATACTAATATGAAGAGTAATAATAGCCTTGTACCTCCGTTGCAGGTCTAAGTGCCTTTCTGAATAGTTGCTGCCACCTAACATAGATTTCAACATGTTTTCTTGAGAATGTTCCTCTCTGGGACTTGCATTACTGGCAGCCTTTGGCATTTGTGATTTGGTGGTCACTTTTTCCTTCCTATGTGAGAGCTTTTTGTGCATTATTACTCATCAAAGACTCCAATAAGAGTTTTACACCTATGTCTTCTCACAGCCACTGAGGCAGAGGAATATATGCAGTTTCAGGAATCCAGCTCTGATCATAATAACACTAAGATAAATATGAAATAGTGTCAATGCTAAGAAAGATGTTCATGTAGAATAAAGAGGATAAGCCTACATCTAATTTTTTTTTTTTATTGGAGCATTTTTTCATCATGACGTTTTGGGGTACTTTCTAATGAAGAAAAGTACCTTCTCATTTTAGATATAAATCCTAAGAATTCTAGAAACCAGCTATATCCAAAAATAAAGCAGACCCATCTACTTCAACCAGACAAGCTTTGTGAATAGCAAGACATGAACAAATTTGGTATTAGAAATATCTTTTAATCTGTCAGACTATAAAGATACGATTTTTATTCTATAGAAGTTTTATGGGTTTATTTCCAAATGTCTCATCTCCTATGCAGCAAAGATTTATACCTGTTGTAAGAAGGATCTTCAGAACAAATGCTTTGAAATTTTTCTTCAGTAGGGCAGTCATCCTACTTCAAATTCAATACTTCCTTTTTGCCTGTATATATGTTCTGTAAACAAGCAAACTCTTAAATTCTGATTGCAATGAAAATGTAGTAAGTGGAATAGAAAAAGACTATTTAATGTTGTCTGTTATACTCCTCTTGCAAAATTTTGGTTAATCTTTCATCTTTCCCTTTATCAGATACCAAATTAGTCTGAAAAAGCATTCTAGGGCTAACTCAGATATGCAAGATGCAGGTGTGTGCAATCTTGTGGTCATGTTTCTTAATTCTAAGGTAATTGTTAAGAATAAACCCCTTTAATATTACCTGTTACATGTACTTGCAGTCATTTGGTGTCTGGAGCAGAGGGCTGTCTGTAACACAGAAAGTTTCTAGTTTTACATACTGCATATTTATGAATCATTAACCTTCCTTGGGCCTGCATATAAACATGAATCCCAGTTTGTATCTTAAAAGTCCAGCCACTGTACCTTTGGTTTATCTATTGCTGACTATTGAAACCACAAGTGCCTGACAAATTATACAAGTGAGCAGACAATTTAGAAATTAATTTCAGAAGCTGCTGCTACAAATCGCTTCCTATCAAGTATCATGAAATAATGGTGGTGCAAATACTATTCTGAATTGTCTGGCTGAACTTTGACAGAAAGCATGGAAATGACATTTAACGAACTGAGGCAATCATTAACCTATCTGTCTCTGTGATACTCCTCTCTGACCTCTCGTTTAACCAAATAGATATGTACATTGTTTCCCACGATAGTTTTCATCCTGCAAGTATTTATAGCATATGTATATGAAAAGAGCTTCTCAAAGACACTAATTCTATGTAGCCTTCTGAAATACATAAATCTGCAGGTTGTATAATATTTTGAACATGCTAGTTGGCATATTCAGTGCTATACCAAGTGCAGTCAATCCACCTTTCTCTCGAAGAATGAGGAAGAAATTTTTGGTGGCATTTTATCCTTTCAGCTTTCCTGCCCATTGTAACTTGGCACACTGTTGGACTACACTTACATAAAATTTATTTTGTTCTTTGCTACCTGCAGTAGATTTTTTTTTCCTGCATTTCTCAAGATCACTACCAACATATTGACAGTGGGGGGCATTCTGTTTCAGCAAGCAAGTGAGGCAGTCTGATGTGGGCAGTGGGTGGCTGGTTTCCTTGGCCACCCTCAGTTAACTCTCATGCCAGCATACCAAGTGTGAACAGCAAGCTGCTGATGATTGCCCAAGACCTTAAGTCTTAGGTGAAAAAATTTAAGTCATCCTAGAGTGGAGAAAAGTTTTGAAATCTGATATAATCTGCATTTTTTTATTTTCTTTGAAATTTGATAGTTAAGGAGAGTATCAGTACATGCAAAGCAAGAGCCAGAAGAATTGGCAGACACAGAAGAATCAGCTGTTGAAGCCAAGGTGGGAGGCGGCATTTAATTATAGTAGGGTTTGCTGGGCTGGGGATGTTAGTGGGCTGAAGTGTTGATGTGAATTTGGCATAGTGGGTGTAATGCACAGAAGTAAGACTTCAAAAAGGCATTTTGTTTTGTGAGAGAGTTAGGGATTTTTGGACATCCCTTTCTGAGCTGGACTGCAAAAGAATTAGAACAAAGATGGTGAGGGGATGGAGGAAGAAGTGGAGCACAAGTGAACCCAACCCCCTTTTCTCACCATTCTGACACTTCACCTCCAGAAGCTGTATTAGACTTTTACTACAACACCTGCCCATCAGTTAGACCATATTAGTCCTGCTTTGAGGACTGAAAATAGGTCCAGGTGGAAGGATCAACATGAGTTAGGCCTTTAACAGAATCCCAAGAGGTAAAGAAAAAAAAATGCAGATCTTTCAAAATGGGTTTCTTCACTCCTCAAGTCAAACTTTTAGATCTTGTTTGCATAGTGAACCGATTTTATTTGTTATCTCCTGTACCAAGCAAAGGTTTTTACACAGAACCAGAGCTTTTAGGACAGGCACACAGAGGCATGCAAAATTTCCCAAGACTTCGGTGATTGTTTATGACACTCACTGTGTTTACTCCCTAGGGGAAAGGATGCTTGTTATATTCCTATCTTTTGCAATAGCTCTAATACATTACAGTAGTTTGTGGTGACACCGACAAATAGTAAAAATTTATAGCTTGGTTTGCCCTAAGTCTTTTAGAGTAGGCATGCACAACAAGTAAATGTCTGTTTGAGCTGCATCTGTTGCTCTCACCTATGTTGATACATCCAGTACTGCTTCATGCCTCCTATTTTCTACCCACCTCAAGACCACAGCTCTTGCTGTGTTCATCACCTCTTCGGCTGGCAGGCTCAGCAAGAGCTATTGCACATGCCAAAAATATGTGAGCTGGCCCAAGGGGTGCAGCTGCCAGTGGATGTGCTAGCCTGTGCCTGGCTGAAGTGCTACTGCATGCCATCAAGGCTATTATTCAACAGAATTAAGAGGAAAGAGTGAAAGGAAAATTTATGAGACGAGAAAGAAACCCTGCACACAGTAATTGTATAGTCTCTTTAATTGCTTGAGATTTGTGAGTGTTCTGTATCTAATCCTACTGTGATCATGTAAATTTTAATGTTTTGATATAATGGTTGGATATGATGACCTTAGTGGTCTTTTCCAACTTTAACAATTCTATGATTCTGTGAAATATACCCCTTGGAAATTCTCTCTTCCTGAAAGAGATACAAATGTCTTAGCAGCCTAATATTCAGGGCTAACTGTCCTAAGTTAGTGTTTCAAAATCAAATGTCATCTTTCAAAATGCAGATTTGAAATGTTCCTATAAAGCATATAATTAAACTTCTTATTACTTGTGCATTCCTTGTGGTTTTTAATGTACTCATCCGTTCCATGTAAGCACTCTTGTGTCTATTTGTGACATTTTAATGGCAATTCTCACCAAAGTCATTGCAAGTTTTTGGCTCACTCTCCTTCTCTGTAAAAGACAGCTGTTTAAGATATACTTGCTTTTGTGGAGAAAGAAATTATGAAAAATTGCTTCAGCACTGATCAGTGTCTTATAGCCACCTGTGCCACTTGAAGTGCTCTATGCTCAGCCAGCAACAAAAGCTGTGATAGCAGCTGTCTTTACCAAAACCAAAAAAATGAGTTTTGAGAATAGAGGAAAGGTGCTGGTGGGAGCAGCAAGTTGTTCCTTTTATATTTTTGCATGTGTCAAAGTAGTCTGGCATTAGACAGCGAAGACACTGAAGAGGAAGGGAAACTCTTTTAGGGTGGATGTTCATACCAAAGTGCTTCATCCGTCTCTTTTAGGCACATTGATTCATACTTCTGTAATTGCTGTCCCACACCCTCATCATCTGTAAAGAGAATAGAGATTGCAAAATGCCCTTCTAGAAACACCTGGAAGACTAAAACTTCCTTTTGCATTCTCTCATATGAAGTGCATTCTACCTGTGATACATACAGGAGAGGGGACGTTGCTTTTCTTTGATGGCTCTCTAGCCACTTCTTTCAAAGGGCAGTGGTACCTAGGTCTTGCACTTGGAGAGAGACGGGAGCATCCATGGAGCTGTGAGAGGTCATGGAGCTGACTGCTGCTGCTGCTGCCTAGTCAAATACTGCCTGAGCTCAGGCAGGCAGGGCTTTGGGAAAGCCTCAAGGGAGAGTCCGAGTCACCAGCTGAAAGTTCATTTCATTGAAGCAATGGCCAGCTGAGGACCTTATGTGACATCGACTGCTTCTTCCCCTTCAGCCAAAACAGGCCATTTGCAGGCAGTGTGAGTTCCTGCATCCAGCTGAACAGAGGTGATGAACTATTAGTTTTCTGGCTGTGAGAAAAATTAATTTCTCTCAAATAGAAGAAATTGGGCACAAGGACCCAAAAGATATGTTTCTGGAGGAAAGGATTATGGATACTGTATAGCAAACCCCAGAAAAGATTCCATCTGCTGGAACTTTGTGTCCAAATATCCCTGAAAGAAGTGTGCATACAATGAAGAGAAAAAAAAAAAAAAAGAAAAGAAAAGAAAGATGTGCCTCTTTGCTTAATCATCACGGTCTTTACTCTTTTGCGTTTTATTTTCTTACCTTAAAACCTTTATCTGTCAAATTCAGTAGGATATTAAAGATATTTGATGTAAATTTTCTGATGGTTCACATCAAACGTGGTAACATAAATGTGGTTGTTCACGTGAGAGAATATAGTGGTGATGTAAGTATCTTGTAGGGTTTAGTGTTTGACTCCACCATTCTGTTTTATTTATCACTAGAAAAAAACAGGTAAAAATCCTAGAATTATAAGGATTTTTAGAGGAACAGGAGTGCTGATCTGCTGGAGAGTAGGAGGGCTTTACAGAGGGATTTGGACAGACTGAATCAATGGGCTAAGGACAATTGTGTGAGGTTCAACAAAGTGCAGTGCCAGGTCACGACAACCCCACACAGCACCACAGGCTGGGGAAGGAGTGGCTGAAAGTGGCCCAGCAGAAAGAATGTAGAGGTGCTGTTTGACAACCAGCTGAACATGAGCCATCAGTGTGTCCAGGTGGCCAAGACAGCCAGTGGCATCCTGCTTGTTTCAGAAATATTGTGACCAGCAGGACCAGGGCAGTGATCATCCCCCTGTATTCGGCACTGGTGAGGCTGCACCTTGAATCCTGTGTTCACTTTTGGGCCTTTCACTACATAAAGACATTGAGGTGCTGGAGTGAGTCCAGAGAAGGTCTGGAGTACAAGTCTTAGAAGAAGCAACAGAGGGAGCTGAGATTGCTTAGCCTGGAGAAAAGGAGACTTAGGGGAGACCTTATCACTCTCTACAACTACCTGAAAGGAGGTTGCTCAGGGAAGTGGGTGAGTCACCAACCCTGGAGGTATGTAAAAGATGTGTAGATGGGGCATTTAAGAATATGGGTTAGTGGTGGACTTGGCAGTGTTAGGTTAAGGGTTAGACTGAGTGGTCTTAAAGGCCTTTTCTAGTGTAAACAATTCTGTTCTGTGGAACTACTCACATCCATGTTTGGTTTTGAAGAAATAGCTGGATACACCTTATGTTCAACTGCATTAAAAAATAATAATGAAAGAGTGTGTGTCTCACTATAGTAACTGGTACTGTGCACTCTAAACTTTTTATTTTTCTTTTCTTGCTACTCTATTCCCAAATTGCTAATTAGAGTCAACAAATTGGCTGTAGAATACAACAAGACATCATGGAGTCTGCCAAAAGGAATGGCTGGCATCCGTACAAACTTGGTGACGATGTGTTTGAAGACTTAATGTTGGAAAAAGCTTTCAAGATTCTCTTAATCCTCACTGTCCTCCTACTGAAATGACTCAATTCCAAAGGCAGCAACATATTGTTCCTTTATTGTCAGGGGTTTGGTTAACAGAAAATAATTTCCCTGTGAAGAAATTTGGACCTCTACCAATTAATCATAGAATCAACCGGGTTGGAAAAGACCTCCAAGTCATCAAGTCCAACCCTTGATCCAACACCACTGCAGTTACTAGACCATGGCACTAAGTGCCACATCCAATCTCATCTTAAAAAACCTCCAGGGATGGCAAATCCACCATCTCCCTGGGCAACCCATTCCAATGCCTGATTACTCTCTCTGGAAAAAATTTCTTCCTAATATCCAACCTAAACCTTCCCTGGCAGAGCTTAAGACCATGCCCTCTTGTCTTACTGATAGTTGCCTGGGAGGAGAGCCCAACACCCACCTGGCTACAACCTCCTTTCAGGTAGTTGTAGAGTGATGAGGTCTCCCCTGAGCCTTCTCTTCTCCAGGCTGAACAACCCCAGCTCCCTCAGCCTCTTGTGCTCGAGTCCCTTCACCAGCCTTGTTGCTCTTCTCTGGACCTGCTCCAGGACCTCAACATCCTTCCTGAACTGAGGGGCCCAGAACTGGACACAGCACTCAAGGCATGGCCTCACCAGCACTGAGTACCGGGCAGAATCACTTCCCTAGTCCTGCTGGACACACTATTTCTGATACAGGCCAGGATGCCATTGGCTTTCTTGGGCACCTGGGCACACTGCTGGCTCACGTTCAGTTTCCTGTCAGTCCAGACTCCCAGGTTCTTTTCTGCCTGGCTGCTCTCCAGCCACTCTGTCCCAAGCCTGTAGCGCTGCAGGGGCCAAAGTGCAGGACCCGGCACTTGGCCTTGTTGAACCTCATCTCGTTGGAATCAGACCATCTCTCCAGCTTGTCCAGGTCCCTCTGAAGAGCCCTCCTGCATTGCAGCAGATCAACACTCCCTCCCAACTTGGTGTCAGCTGCAAATTTACTAATGTTACACTCAATCCCTTCATCCTGATCGTCAGTAAGGATATTAAACAGGACTGGGCCCAACGATCCCTGGGGACACCACTAGTGACTGGCTGCCAACTGGATGCAGCACCGTTCACCACCACTCTCTGGGCCCGACCCTCCAGCCAGTTCTTACCCCAGCACAGAGTACCCCTGTCCAAGATGTGGGCTGCCAGCTTTTTCAGCAGTTTGCTGTGGGAGATGGTGTCAAAGGCTTTGCTGAAGTCCAGATATCCACCCTCATCCATCAGGTGGGTCACCTGATCATAAAAGGAGATCAGGTTGGTCAGACAGGACCTGCCCCTCCTAAACCCATTATGGCTGAGTCTGATCCCTTGTCCATCCTGTAGCTGTTGTGTGATTGCACTTAGGATGATCTGCTTCATAACCTTGCCAGGCACTGAGATCAAGCTGACAGGCCTATAGTTTCCTGGGTCCTCCTTGCACCTCTTTCTGTGGATGGATGTGACATTTGCCAACTTCCAATCATCAGTTTCATTGTTGCACTGACAGACCCTGAGTATTTGGTAATTTGAACATAACCCAGCTGAAGTGTTGTGATAATGGTTGACTTGACAAGCAGAGAAGTCTTGAGTGTGTGTCTTCTGTAGCTGCAAAGCAGCATATGTAGACCTGTGATGCTGCACAAGATGTGCACATGTATAGTGCTGTATGTCTGTATGATCCCTCCCTATGTCTTGTACCATACATAAGGATGTTTGAAAAATGTCAACTGTTTAGAGTGGAGATGGATATTCCAGTTTGTTTCTGTACTGTATGGTCCACTATGACAGTGCTGATACCATCCCTTGCTTT
The DNA here is from genome assembly GCF_025592945.1 of Manacus candei. Classification (NCBI taxonomy): domain Eukaryota; kingdom Metazoa; phylum Chordata; class Aves; order Passeriformes; family Pipridae; genus Manacus; species Manacus candei. The sequence goes on along the minus strand of NW_026138074.1, from coordinate 1,996,706 downwards.
TTATTGATGACTTTGCTGTCCTCATATCCCCATGTATTGACCAATAACTTACAGTGACTGATTTGTTCTAAATTTGCATGTTAATACAAAAGTTAAATCAGAGCACTGATGTTGATTTTCCAAATATATTTTTACTTGTACAATGGCGGGCACATTTAGCTATGAATGTTATACAGCAATTTCTGTATGTATTATTTTCTAACAGGATCAAAGACTGTTGTGAAAGCTTTTACCCAAAATAACATGCTACCGGTGGATTCAGAGGTGACACTGGATCTGAGGGTGATATTGGGGAGTAAACAATTCCCTTTTCTTCTGCAATCTCCTACTTTACCGAGCTTTCAATTAACCTGGGATTCAATAATTTTCAATAAGCCCAAACTTAGAATGATGATCTTGTGTATAAAACACAGGGAATATAATTAAAAGCCTTCAGCTAGGCTGATCTGACTTCTGCTACTGTGATAACTTAGGAAATGGAATTGTTTCTGATCACACTGGCAAAAAAATATTTCTGAAATATGTTTCCCCATCAATAATTGTTGTCTTGAGCAGTGCTGGTCTTTTTTGAATGAGGCAGCATGAAAAATCTTAAAGAAGCCCATAGATGTGGGCACATAGGTTCCTGTGTCATCCCAAATCCTCTGAGAATGAAACCAGTGTTTGGGCTACAGGGCATACAGGCTTGCACAAGGGGATTTGTAGGGCAGGAGGTGGCTTAGATATATGATATGTGTTTGAGGCTCGTTGGCTGTAAAATGTGAGTGTCTTGTTTCTCTGATACATTTCTGAGCACAGCAGTGTAGCTGTTGCGGTAGAAGGGCTAAATAGGCTTAATGCAGATGATCACTTTTCAAGATTTGCATCTGTCCTCATGTATTCAGCCATTAATAATTCTTGCCGTATATCTTAAAAAAACAATCTGCAAAATCCTTGGTTTCCGGCTGTTTCCAGGTTCAGTTATTCTGCTTGTCTAGTGGATTTGGAAGAAGATTGCATGCATTGTCACACTGCCTTATTTGACTCTTTGATCTCGCTCACAGTTCTTCGTGGATAGAGACTTCGAGAGTATTGGTTTCCTTTTCTCTTCAACACAAGTATCTAGTCTAAAATATCTAATTTGAACAAATTGCAGATATGAAAACAGAACTTTAAGACAAATGTTTAATGGCTCAGAATTAGAAAGGGGTCAACTTGAGTGGAAAATGCAAGCTTTAGAGTCAAGATATCTGAATTCCTTTCTCAACATGCTGGATTTCCAAAGTAATTGGAAGCGAGTCTTCTGGTGCTTCAGTGGATTTAAAGGATATTTGGCCATTTCTTTTATTTACTTGTTGAGATTTTAGTCAGTTTCCTTTCAAAGATCTTTATTGCTTTACAATAATGGCATTGTCAATGAGGTAGTAAGTTTTAAATAACTGTGATATATGATATATACTTACTGATTGTAAAAAGTAGCAAAAAAATATAAAAATGTAGCATGAAGTAGGATATATGTAAATTAGTTTTATTAACTGCTTCACCTACTATAGAATTGTGGCACTTTGTCCCTTACAGAGTTAATCTCTCAAAAAATTAGGAGTTGGATCATAGCTGTATCACAGGCTTAGTAGTTGGCTCTGACCTGAAAAACACTTTGGTTACTATTTATTAAAGAAGTTCTTGGTTTTGACTCTGTTTCCAGACATTTACTGGAAAATCTCTTTTCACTACCTGTGTTTTTATTTTAGGTATACTTAATAAGTAGTCTCATTGTTGCAGCTTGAAATGTATTTATTATTATCATCTGAGATAGTGTTATTTAATAATATTGAGATGGATCAGATGTATAAAACCTAAATATCTTAGAGCAGCACTACTAACCTGTCATTACTGAGAGTATGATTCATTCTAGGAGTCAAAGGTCCATGAATGTAGATAATTTTATTATTTCCTCTAATATGCTGAAAGTAAGCATACTCTTGATACTTTATATTAGTACAGCCTGTTACTTTTGGGGACTGGGAGAGAAGAAGGACTTTTTTTTTCCATCTTGAAACTCAAGTCAGACAGGGTTTTTTTCTGATTTTTGTGTGTTTTCCCTCATTTCCTGGTGTTTCTACCCGTGGGGTCTGTATTCAGTTTCAAAAATGAATGAAAAATAAGAAAGAGTATTTTTTTAACAAAAGTTCTTCATAACTAAAGGAAAAGTTGAGGGTTAACACCCTTGAGTAGTCAAGGTTTGTTTGTTTCATATCTAGAAGAGATAATTTGCTTTATCTTTTCACTTTCCTTTACACAATTACCATATAGTTTAATCTGTCTTCTTAAAGACTAATTTTTTCTGTGTCTCAATGATATAATTCTTTTAATACTTTTCTGGGTCCAAAATAATTTTAACTTGTTTTGATTGAAAATATGTGTACTTGATCCATAAAAAATGTCCTTTAAAAATGATCATTTAATTATTTTCCCATGGCTATTTGTGTAAGGGAAATTACTTTAGCAGCTGCACTGTCTTTTCAACAGGGCAAATGCAGAATTGTTCAGGGCAAATGCAGAATTATCACGCACCCACTGTGTGATAAAATTTAAGCATTATATGTACTAGACATTTCGTATCCCTGGATCCTCTGGACAAGTCAGTATGTTAATGAAGCAACACATACACTGGGAACATTCTTAGTGTATTGCCTTCTACCTGCCTGCCTCAGTACTCTCCAAATTTGTCTTCAGTAATGCAAGCGAATCATTTATCCCAACTTTTATGTTTTGCTAAGAAAGGGAGGAAGAATGGAGAAAAAGGAATGACAAGAAAAAGGGGGAGGGGCAGCATGAGAGCTACCTTCAAAAGTACTGCGTATGTGCAGAGAGAAAGAACATTTTAATGTTTTTTAAGGCATCTACCTTAGATGCACAGGATAGACAGACACACACACACACACTCTGTCTCCAACCCACTCAGGCCCAGAAGCCATTTGGCAGCATCATGAGCCATATTAGCAGCTGGTAATTCAATAACCAGCCTGTTCAGCAGGAAATCCTATAGCTAGGATTACTTCTCCAGAAACTGCTGTCAGGTTTCTCTGGTTTTATGAGAGAGGTTCTGCTTGAGAAGGGACCTAAATTCCATCCCCTTTGGAGAGAGGTGAGAGTAAATAATGGTCTCAGAAATTACAAATAGCTTCTGTTGGTGGCATCTCTCCCTGTGCTTGTCACACACAGGAGGGATGCCCAAATAAAGACACCTCCTGTTATTGCAATGGGACATTTTCTGCCACTGTCAAATGAAACTACAAGTGTGTCTGTATGCAGCAAGTCTGCATTAAATCACTTAGGGCCTTAAGCAGCATAGTTGGAAAAATGTTAGCTAGAACTTGATTTCTTATTTTTAAAAAATTACCTCTTTGAGTTTACCTTAACCATGAAACGTTGTGGTAGTGATGCCTCGTGCAGTTAAAGCAGGAAGAGACATCTAGGTCAAGTTACATAAATCCTTTGGCTACCACATATTCATCCCAGTTTAATGGGAACTCAAAAGTCCTTGGCATGTGAGTGAAGTGGGGGCTCTTCTCAAACAAGCATTGCAGATGTAGCAGAGAAGGGCTGTGATGTTCGCGCTCCACTCATTGCCAGCAGTTGAAGGGCAGCACTAAGGGACTCAAAGACCCACTGCATGCTGTCATCTCCATGTGCATGGCCAAGGTAGCTTTGCAACTCTTCCTCTTTTCATCCCTCTTGTTCATACACTGGTTCTTTTAGTTCCTCCCATTTTTCTTGACTGCTGTTGTTCACACTTGCTCATATCACATACCTCTTAGCACAACTGGATGGCCCTTGCCTTGTGCAGATGAGAATAAGCTTGCTGTGGAGAAGACAGGAGGCTTGAATGGCTTTGAAGCTTTCTGTTTGTTAGAGAAGTGAATCCTGTGGACAGTAGATCAGTTTTACCCAAGAGCTCAAAGCAGGACCAGTTTTGAGAAACAGCTGTATTTCTCTGACAGTCTGGCTAATCTGTGCTTGCAGGACTGTTTGGTTTTTTATTACTGTGATACAAGTATTTACAAAAATACCAATGTGAGTTTGATTTTTTTTTTATTTTTCATTATTCAAATAACTGAAAATCCATATGAAAAGTACATTTGTATGTGTGCCCAGATGTAGAGTCCCTGTTAGTGAGGCCAGCTGGGATTAAAGTCTCATTTGTATAATTTGTAAAGGCTTTGGAATTTTTCCTACGGTTTTCAGCCATAAGCTGGAATTTAGCTTTTGTCAGACTGCTAGACAGCTTGCACAATAAAGCTTCTGACTAAAAATATTTTCTCTGCAACCCGGAAAACCTCCACATTTTAAATGCAGTGACTGTGGAATCGGTTTGAAAAAGGACAAATTATTTAAAAAATATATATAAAGGATGTTTTAAAGAATCAAGGAGAACTCCACTCACGAGTAGCACAACATACAGAAAAGCAGAAAGAGAATGGTAAGCAAGTTAGGAGGAACACATGGGATGCTCGGGATGCTCACTTGCACAGAGCAGTAGAGAGTACTGTTATAGAGCATCAGAGACCCTCGCTCAGTCCTTGTCCTTGGTTTATTCTGGAAAGAGCTACTGAGGTGCAGTGGTTGACTGAGCCCACCTCCCAGGGCTGACCAGTTATTCTACATCTAACCCATTTTCCATTGTAGTTCAAGCAAATCTTATTGCTTGAACTTCTGGATAAACATCTGAACCATGTCCAGGTAGTTTGCTCTCTGGGGAGTGCACCATCACTCTGTTGAATTCTTCCTCCTTCCACAGTGGTGGATGGGAAGCAAGGAAGTACATTTCTTACACCTCCCAGCTAGGGACCTGCATAGGACTTGGATTTGGAGGTGTCATATTCCTGCTGGATAACATGGCACTGCCTCCAGCTGAACAGTGTGTTTCTTAAGCTATTCTGTGGCTTATGGAGTCACAAAGCTACAAGTATGTCATCTCAGAAAGGGGTGGTGGAATCACTGTGTGCACAGCTCCTGGAAAAAAACAGTGCAGCTTACTTCAGCAGAAGTTGGGCTTGCGGGATGAGATAACCAGTACAAAAGACAGGAACTGAAATTGAAGCTCTTTGCTTCCCAGCAAAGTGTTAAGATTTTTGGTGCCTTTTTTAAAGTATTTTTCTCTTTTTTCCCCCCCTCTTTCTTTTTTAAATAATCTTGAAATGAGCCCAACTTTCTCTTTGATTTTACGGAGTGATGAATCTTCTCATCTTCCCTGGCATTTCACAGCTGTTTGTTCACAGCTTTCTCCCAATATAAGAATAGAAACAGACCTTCAAGCAGAGGATTGTTGTCTTTTTGGTGTTCTTGAGCTCTATATTAAAAGCCATGCGTATTTTTCTAATCAGGATTACAGAATTAATTTGCATGGTTTATCCTCTGGAATTTTTTTCTGATGGAGCAGAGTTTGCATCTCTTTCATGAAAATTTTTATGCTTCATCGACCTTACTTTTTTTTGTTGTTCGGCTGTTTTTCGAGAATCTGTGGATTAAAAATGAAGTTTACAGAAAGAAAAGCCTTCACTTAGGTAATATGAGTAATGTATCAAAGTGCCTTTATGTTCTGTTGTTTCATTTGGTATCTTCTGTGGTTATGGAAGACATTTCTTATGTGGGTGAATGGTGCATTTATTCATAGCCATTTATGTTCAGTTGTATTTTGACTGTAAATGCTTCTGTTTCAGTAACATGAATGCAAAGTTCGATGACCAGATGTTCCTGAGGGTGTTTTGATGTTGCTCTCTGCATTCTGAAGTTTATTTACACGAGGTTTCTGTATGAATTTTCCTTCACTTCAGTGGGTAGGTGCAAAGGATAAATTCATAGCAATAGCACAGCAGGAAGTTAACGTCTCTCCAATTGAGAATTTATTAATATCCATTACTGTTGTTTTTAAGAAAAGCAGCAGGATATATTCATTTTGAGGTACTGTCAGTGTGGATTTTTGTTCTTTTTGCCTTATTTCAGAAATCTGAAATAAAAATTACACTGATGCACTGTAGCAAGCAAAAACAAATATGACAGAGAAAGACAATATATATGTGTTCAGTGTAGCTGTAATAACTTGCTTTGATTCATGTTTATTTGCATTTTGCTTTGGCATGTTTTGTGCATGTGAGTGTCATAAATTTACTAGTGATGCAGTATTGATTAATTCTTACAATTTGCCTAGAAAATTATCTAGTCTCAGATGACCAGAGTATAGAATTTCTTTCCTTTGAAAAATGTGGGATATTGAAAATGTATTTTGCTGCAAATTAAGATTAAAAAAAAATACAAAAAACAAAACCCAAGACTTTACATGAAAATAAATTTGGGGGGAAATTACTTAAGGAGGAAAGATTTATGTCAATGGTAATTTTTTTTTTATGTTTATGATTTTTATGTCATGAAATAAATCCTGTGAATCATATACAAATGTCAGGACAGTATTCTGTACTGTAAAATGACCTTACCAAAAGCACTTTGAAATAAACATGTAGAAAGTTTCATTTTTGCAGTATCTGAGTGTTCCAGCTTTTACACAGGCATTTGGACTTGTTTCCATTAGTTTCAAATATCCAATGGCTACTTATTTAATTTTCATCTGGGTTGACAGGTAGTATTAATGAACCGTGTAAAGATACACATTTTAATGAAAGGCTTTAATGAAAATACTTGGCAATGTGGTGGGGAAGAAATTTCCAGGCATTGAATGAAATATACACCTAGAAGGGCTGAGAAGGGGATGAATTCTCGGTTTTCATTTACACAATTAGTGATGAGGTCTACAGACCAGCTTTGGCCACTGAGTGATCCGCAGTGGCTGCAGTGAAATCTGGGGCTTGTTACACACCAACCTAGAAGTGAAAGCAAGAGTAAAATGATGAGAACTGGGCTTTTTGTGCATGTGGAGTTGGTAGTGTTATGGATATGACCATAAGGCTTCTTGTGAAGGACAGGGTTCATGGTTTTCTTATGCAGGAGGGTTATTTGCTGGACGATAACAAGGTGTAGCAGCTGAGTGCCAGTGAGAGGTCTTTAAACCTCATTTATGAAAGTGGCATCCATGTAATTGTCAGTTTAAAGAAAAGGTGGAGTGAAAATAGCCTTGACTTAGTTTGACCATATTTTTTTTTTTAAAGAGTTGGCAGTTTCCATTGGCAAGTCTCAGCAAGATTTTGAAGGATGTGTGACTCACAGCATTGCATTGCCCAGATTCAGTATCAGTATGACATATCTGGTGGGATGTCATCCATAGGGACTGTGCTGTGCTAAGTCTTATCCCCACAGTTACATTTGGTTTTCTTGAAAGAGTACTGGTACAGCCTCAAATTATCAGTTCTGGGTCTATATTTAAACAACACTGTAGACCACTTGGGTATTTTCTTCCTCATCCCAGGAAAAAAAACAGTGAGAATTATTAGATTACTAAAACACGATCTGGGATGAAACAGGATTCATTAGCCTTTAAAAAATGAAAAAGGAAAAGAGCAAACATCTTAAACTCTCTTGTTTAAATAGAAACCAGGAAGGTTCAGCTTAAATGCTAAGCAAACCTTTCAACATTAGGATAGGAAAACACCAGAGTGGATGGCTGAGGAGCTCTGCAGCATCAGCAGTCATTAAGCACAGACTATCTGTATATCTACTGGGAGTGATCTAGGTATAGCTCATTAGGTGTGGGGGCAAGGGGAACACCTATATGATCCTATTTCTTTCATGGCCTAAGGCTCTGCCAAAGTGGCTTGAAAGCAGCAGTAACTTGTACTGCAAGCTCCCCTGCAATGCAGCCTTTTGAACTTACAGGTTCAGAAGTCAACTCTGAATAAATAAATACCAGCCAACTGATATTCACTTTACAAAGCAAAAATGGAGAAAGAATATTCACTAGTGACTGTAAGACATGGAAAACATCTTTATCAGCGTGTTGTTATGGCAAAATCTTATTAGGTCTTGCTGAGATAATGTCAGGAGCTGTATTGGATGTGGATTCTTACATCTTTTACTGCTAGTAGATGCCTGAAGAGAGGTCCTGCCCCTTCTTAGGTCATTGCTTTAACTGCTGTTAACTCTCCATGATCATGTTTTCACCCCTGGCGTTTGTAGTCAGCTAAATTACAGTGGAGCACTGAGTTTAAAAACCCTCTTCTTTTTAAAAATTGACTTTTATAACTGCACTTGGATTACCCTAAAACAAAACATGCTTTCTGGGAGCATTCATTTGATGAGCCAGGGATTCCTGACATACAGCCTCACAGGGAAAATACAGGGCAAAATAGCTCAGTTAAATGCTGACATGTTCTATTCTTATGTCTGCTTTCCTACCGGAGGAAAGAAAGATTAGCATAGGAATTACAAATTGCCATTAATCTTTCTCTTTTTTTCTTTTATTTAATAAAACATGGGTTAAGTCTGTGATGTTTTTAAAAGAGGGTCACCTGTATCTTCTCCATTCTTGTTTTGAAAAAGACTGTTAGAGATACGTTTGACTCCTGATTTTTACATACTGATTATTGTCCGATAATTGAATTATATGTTTAAGGATCAGCAATCTCGTGGGGTTTTTTAACATAGATTAGATTAGAACAGACTACCAGTGATCATATTGGTCACAAACCTATGGCACAGAGAAATGCCTGTGAGTGGAGAAAGGGTTTTTAGTGGATTCTGCATTCCACATATTTAAGATATTTCTCATTTGTTAGTGGGCTTTGAAATGTTGCCCAGTAAAGGGAAATGTGATTCTGCATTAACTTGGACTCATTTTGAAACCAGCTCATTATCTGCTGGTTTTCCTCAGGTGTTCTATAGTGCCTGTATTTTCACTTAAGCTTGTTCCTAGTTTTGCATGCCAGTGTTACCCAGCTTTACTGCAGCATCCCATGTCAGGGCATATATGGGGCATCCAGAGAATTAGGAGGTAGGTGTTTAAGTGAAGAAAGGCAAAGCATCTCTATATGGCACGTACCTGCAGACTCTTGGTATCAGAGAACTTCGAGCAGGCCAGAAGTACACCTAGACTTAGGTAAGGGATAGCCAAATTTATGGAATGTAAGTCCATCAATAAGTGTCTTTTAAGGGTAGTTTGGTTTAATGTCAAGCAGAGTCCCGAGCTGAGAAGTGCAGAGTGTGCTGAGAGCAGGGTTGTTCCACACTTGCAGCTTTTCTGTTATCTCTTTCCTAGTATCTGCCAATGGCCAGAGATAGAGTAAGAGGCTAGGTGAACCCTTTATTTGAACAAGTATGGCTCATGATCCTATTTTTACAAACTAGGAATCACTTACTGGAGCCTGCTTCGTAACACAGCGAGTGATTCCTGCACTTTGGCATACACTGCCGTGACCAGTCCTTGTCATCTCCCTTCAGAAAGGCACTGAGGCTTGATTTAAAGGGGCCAGAGTGGTAGAGGTTTTAGCACTTCCTTCAATAACCAGGATTACATGAGCTTGTTATGAGTTATGGTCTTTCTTCCATTCATAAAGTATATGTAGGTTTTCAGTATAAAACCTACTGTTTCCCTCACCCAACTTCTTGATTGTTGATTTCAGAGGTAAAGGAGACGGAGTAAGCAAATTTGAGGGTTACATATACAGCTGTCTTTTGTAAACAAACAAATACAACTTTGTTTTCTCTCTGCTAACCTTACTTTATTATTCCATGTATATTGCTCCATGTTGGAATTTAAAAACCCAAACCAGAGCAGTGCATTTCTCAGTGAATGGCTGGAAGGATGTGGGTTTTTTTAGGAAGTTCCTTATGTAGTACTGTACTGCTGGTTGAGCTCTCTGAATAATTAACATACTGTAGACTGCAGTGAAGTTACTGGGCTGGCACAGGAAAGTCATGATTTCACTGTGAGGGACATGGACAATTGTTTTGTTCCTCTTGTGAGAAAGACAGATGATATTTTCACTGGGATGCACACTTTTTGTTCTGGGGTAGATGCTTTGACCTGTGGCAGTCTCTCCTCTACTGTGACTTGGACTTTGCTGACCACAGAGCACTGCTGTAGCCTTTCCTGCAAAGCACCTGCAGAGTCAGTGTGCCATGGCACTTCGACGTGTCACAGTGTAATCCATGGGCAGCCCCCTGCTGTGGATAATTGGAGGAAGAAATTTTCTGGAACAGCGCTTCTTGAGTGATAGGTGATCTGCAGAATGCCATGAATTAAAAAATAAATAGAATTTCAACTTAAAGCTTGGGAAGGAAATGTTTCAAAGTGTTAACAGTGGCATGCTGGACTAAATGATTAAGAGCTGTTACTCTTGAGTGAACAACTGCCTTTCATAGGCAGGGGATAGGTGCAAAACAAGCAGGGGAAATATAAGTACCATCTTGGAATGACACGAGCTTGGCCAAAGTTCAGGGCTTCAGGGTGCTGAACTTTCTCAATATATGTTTTTAGAGTCTGATTTTTAGAGAACTGAGCATTGGCAGCATATTCATGTGTGTGTTGTTTGTGTGCTATAATAATGATTCATTCTGAAGGGAATGAAAGTGAAGTTGCATTCTTGACCCTGGAAGTATGTTTGATTTCACTGAAACTGAAAGGAACAGAAACCCTTTAATTCAACAATTTACAATGAGCAGTACATTACAAGCTCTAAAACATCAGCCCAAGGAGAAAAGCAGATATTGCTATTGGCAGAGAAAGAATATTTTAAGATGTTGAGTTTGAAGCAATTTTACTCCAAATCTAGTAAATAAAAAGCGACAGGTTAAATCTTAATTGTTTCCTTGGGCACCAGGTTGAGGCCACTTAGTGCTGCAAAATAAAAACAAGGGCCTTTAGCTTCATATTTTGTGTGAGTCAGTATGGGTAGAGAGCCCATGCTGGGGGGGCCTGTGACAGCCGGCATGCCTGAGACAGCTTAATCTGTATTAGCTGGAGTTTCCCAACCACTCGTGCATAACATGGTAGTCATGCAAGCCAGAGGGTGATGGATGTGCAGCTCCCCAGGAGGGGCCAAGGTTTCAAGGATGTCAGTCCCACAGCACCAGTCTGTGAGGGAACATCAGGGTTAAAGACAAGAATATTTAATATTTAACTGCAGCATGGCTCTGTGTCCAGACCAGCAGTGTGGCTAAGCAGGTCTGCTTTGGAGGCACCCTGTCCACCACTGTCCCAACTCTGATATGGTTCAGTAGGCAGTCTTCTGGCTCCCACTCCCTCCATCACTTCACTCATGGCTGAACCTTAAGGCAGTTCAAGGAGCCCTGGGTTGCTTTCAAAGAGTGAAAACTAAACACTGATGTTGCTTTTGCACTTCTAATATTTCTTCAGTTTGATGTGTTTGTGTTGTGTTTTGGAGTGTCCAATGGAGCAGCAGTTCTGATCTGTGGATAGTCCTGTATTTCAGAGGTGGGTTTGTTTGGCTTTTTAAATTTTCTTTACTTAATTTTTAAAAATTGTCACATCCACAAAAGTAAAAAGGCCCAACAATTGTAAAGCAGCTCCATTCCTGAGTGAAATGAGCCAATTGCTGAATGCAGATCTCAGTGACCTGAGGTTGGATGTTACACTAGGTCCTTGGCGCAGCAGGAGAAGCACAGGATGGCCATTGAGGGGCTAGAAGAGTTTACTGGCCTAACCATTGGCACAAAGTTATTGAAGATGCATTAACATAGATGTGAAAAGCTGAAAAAGGAAGCTTCATTTTTCAGTGCAAGTCAGCAGCAAGGAAACTCCTAGTGATTATATGTTCACTCTGACAAATAATGTAAGTTTGGATTTCAGGAAGCACCTCCGGACTTCAGAAAGACTGCAGCTCAGTAAGTGACAAGTTCACCTTGTGGGGAAAAACTTTTCACAGAGTTCATGGAAAAATGGAAAACGGAAAAATATTTTTATTATAAAATGTTTCCTTGTTAACTTGCATTACGAATTAACAGTAAGGTCATGAATATTAAGTTTGTAATACCTTTTTGAGAAAATTTCTTGAAGAAGCTTCATATTGCCTTTAGAACAAGTAAAACCTCACAGTGTTTTAGAACAGAAAGAATTAAATTGGTAAATTAGTCATCAAAGAACCTTCTGTGTTTTGAGTAGTGAGTACTTGTGTGAGTGATGTTTTTCATGTGATCTTCTTGTAGCAATCACTAATAATGAGAGAGATGGTACATGTTGCCACTCCAAGGCATTTTTTTCCTCAGGAAAATATTAAAACTTTACTATTTGGGTGCTGCAGGTGCGAAATGTACTGAAAACCACTTGTAAAGATTTTAATGGACTTATCCTCTCTTATAGTGCTGTTTGATTAAGACAAACACATTGCTGCATTATAAAAAGGACAGACACTTTTTAATGCTCGTTCAGATTTTAATGTTATTAAATGAAAAGTGTCTGCCTAGCTTTCACACTTGCTAGTAAGGCAGAATATTAAAATCACAGTATTCTCCTCTGCCAAAAGCACATCAAAATGCAACTCGACTCCATGGCAATGTTACGTAACATAAATAATGTCCTTAGTGTTTAAAGCTACTATTTAGCAATAAAGACATAACAGTTTTTGTGGTACAGAAAGAGCAAGAAATGGCTTCAACCAGTCCTGCTTCTTTAAAATGCAGACAACCAATATCCCTAAACTGTGAACTTTTCTTTCACAGAGAGAACTTGCACACTTTCTATTAGAATTAATAAGGGAAAGGTTTCATTCCAACAATTTAATGCTAGCGCTGTCATAGTCTTTCATTATTCTGGGCTCGTGGACTGCTTTTGCAGAAAACAGCTTTAAAATATAGGTCAACATTAAAGGATTTTAAAATAAGGCAAAAGTGCTCTTATTTCTCTTTTGAGTGCGTCCTTTATTTTAATACCTATAAGAGAAGTTCTCTCTTCTCCAAATCCTTTCTCCCTAGGAGGAATCAGCAGGGACATTGTGACTTATTTGAAAGTTAAGAGGCTGAAAAGCTTTAGAGGAGGCATTGTAATCTGTTATAAAACATGTACAGGACAGAGGCAAAGATTTGGAGTTGTTGGTATCTCTCCAACACATAGGAGAGAAGCATGGCATGATTAGATTACTCATGAAGTGTTAGTCTTGCAGCAATGAGGAAATCTAAAAAATAAAATCCCAATCCTCATGTTTACACCAGATTAACTAGTACAAAGAGGCAAGCATCTCCTTTCATTGTTGCTTTGAGATGTATAATCTCTATCCTTTTGAATCTTCTGAAGTTCACATACAGAAAATGTAATTATTACAAATACAAAACCTGTTTTAGTTGCAAAACACTCTTATTTCGTCCAAAAAGCAATGCTGCTAGCATTCTGTTTTTACAGAAACAGTATTGATCAAACCCAGAACAAGATGGTGACACAGGGAAAAAGATGATGAAGCAAGCTTGCAATGAGTCCCATCTTTTGTTTTTCCCAAACTGCCAGGTCAACATTTGTAACTGGCTATCTTAACTCGCATGGGGTGTACAAAGATAGGTGACTCTGCTTTTTTTACCTTGTCACTCAGTCTGAATATTAAGAACTGGGTCTACTTGGCTTCCAAGATTACAAATTTAGCGTTTTGAGCTAGTGAAGCTGAGGTTACTCAGTAAACATGCTAAGGTAGTTGACAGGGATCTCGAAAGCTCTAAAGCAACATGTTTGAGGACTCCCAGTGCTATGAGTCCACCAATGGTGATGGTGCTGTGAAACTGTTTTGTGGATCACATGGAGAAAGCTGCATTCACTGGGCAGAAGAGCATCCTTTCTGGTCAATAACTCTTGCTAAGCCGCTTCCAATCCAGTCGTACATTTTTATCCATCATAATGATTGTGACTCTGCTATTGACTGAATTCTTGTACTCTCAGCACCTGTAGAAACTCAGTGGACAAAAGTGAATCAAATTCAGCAAGCAGAAAGTATAGTATTCTGATGCACTTTCCATGAGAGCAAGTGGTTCCTGCCCACAAAGAAGGCAGGTTCTCAAAATGCCAAAGAATTGCAGGTTTGAGAGAGAAATTTGCGTCCATTCAGATTCATCACTGTGCCAGCAGCCGAGCCCTGGGTCGGTGGGTCAGGTCTTGGGCAAGCATCTTAACAGGTTTCTTGGTGGCAGCATTATAGGAATTCAGAAATTCTGTACTTCACAGACAAACTAAGGCATTGCTTGTGCTCTGGACACTTGTGTTTCATCAGATGTCCATCATCTGTGCACCATGTGTAAAGACATTTTCCATTAAAAAAAGTATTTTTGTTCTTGTCACGTGTTAGTTATATTTGTAGAATGGTGACTATTGAAACCAGTCAGCCTCCTGGGAGCCATAGTTAGGCTTGGGATATTACTGTGCAAACAGATAGTAAAGGGCTAATATTCTTACATTATCTGTAAATACCTCTCCTGCATCTACTTGCTGACATGGGATACAGAAAAAATAGGCTTATCTTTCATTATGTGCTTTTTCTTCACTTGACTTAAGTAGAGCAGCTAATGTAACTTTAAGGGTTCACAGTTTGAATACGATAGGCGTCATTGATTTTTGTTTTTAATTTCCCACTGCTAGTGTTTGCTACTAAACACTTTCCAGTGGTGACAGAAAAGTGGACTATATCATAATGTTCTGCTTTTTGTGAAGTGGATGTTCCTTTTTTATCAGTATACTGAAACTTAAAACATCTGGGTTTGGACTGGAAACACTTAGTTGAAACCCCAGGTTCAGGATATTTGTTTCTTACCAAGTATCTCCTGAGATTCGGTGCTGAGTAAGAACTACATTGCTAATCTGTTAATATGTGAGGTTTTATTTGCTTATGAAATTATGTGTGTTAAACAAAAATTGTGCATTGTCGCTTGCCTTGCACATTATAAAGAAAACTGCAGAGTCCCTGAAGGAGAATCTAAAGGTTACAGGGAGACTGTAATTTTATTTTGTTTTTCACATGTAGCCTCAGCTTTAAAAAGTGGAGTTAAATCATCTGAATATGTTCAGGTCTGGAAGTGCTGAGAGTTCAGCACTCCTGATAGTAACATCATTTCTTTAGGAGTTCCTATATTGACACTGGATACTAACATTAGCATTTTGTTCTCTAAAATCTTGGTGCTAAGAATAAGTCAGCTTTAATTTATAGGTAGAACCCTAGAATCCCCCTCTCCAGTGACACCCTCAGAAGGAAACGTAAAGGTCCACTGTGGGTTGCCCTGCAGTCACCTGTGGTTGTTGTTGCCTGGGAATATGGCACAGATTCTCTCCACACTCTGCTGAAGTAACAGGTGAAGCAAGTTGTCACATGCCACATTGAAAAGAATACAGAGCTTGCCAGTATCTCATGGCTTTATAAAAGTATCAGAACTCTGGGGAGAAATCCATCAGGATGAATTATTGACATCAGTGATGCTTCCGGTTGAAAGTGAGAAACCAAAGTGCAGTTCTGCCATTCTTTGCTCATTCTGCTTTGAGGTCCTCTGATTAGGCTTTTTCTACTCTACAGATTTCCCCAAATAAAAGCAGTGATGTATTTTTATGTAAATGTTATTTTTTTTGTGGTGCATTAATGGGCTGGTGTTCTTACAGTATCTGTAAATCTGTGTGAATATAGGCTATTTTTAAAACCTTCCTGTGCTGTTCAAAGTCTTGTTTGTATTTTTCAAGAGGCTGTAGTGTTGGCATTATAATGTAAAAGGGGAGACCACCTCTTCTGGTAGAACCAAAACCAAATAAAACTTTAGATAATGTGAAGAAGATATTTACTTATGAATTACATTGGGGGGGGGTTACCTCAATATACCAAACACTTGCAAACTACAAACAAGAAAGAAGTATTCAGAAATTAATATGTTTATGCTGTGAGGTCTAAAAGATCCTCTTTCTTTTTTTTTTTTTTACATTTATTTTTGTAGAATCATTCTAAATATGTAGGTTATTTTTCTGTTTTAGGCTCCTAAGGACCCAGTCTCTGGATTGGTACTATAATAATGTCAAAAGCCGCTTTAAGTGTTTTGGAAGTGCCAAAGTCCTGAAGAACCTGTACAAGAAGCATAGACTGGAGAGCGGAGTTTGTCCTGATACAATAGGTAAGAACAGCTGTGTTGATTTCTTACAAGATTTATTCTAATCTACTTTAACATACAAGTTGAGACAAAGGAAATTCTGAGATCATTTCAACAGAGATTTTTTTAAGGCAATTTTTTTTTCTTTGCAAAAGAAATGCCTCAGTGGAGAAAAAAAATAGGGGAAGTGTCTAGAGAGCTGTTTAAGAAATCAAAGAATGTTTTATCTTAATTATGTCACTGATACAGAACTGTCTGTAAAGTAAATTGCAGTTTGTATTCTAGCTTCTGTCCCAAAATTTTTCACAGTCCTGGGTAGTCAATGAATGAGAAAATAATTTTGCATGCAACGTTTGATCTTAGAGCATATTTCTGTGGTGCTTGAAACAAAATTTTATTAACATGGGATCCATTCAGTATCCAAGTTGACCAAAACTTAGATTCCCTCACTTAGAGTTTTGCACGCTTAAGGATCTGAAACTGGCCACACCTTTTTTTTTTAATTCATGTTTGTAAATAGTTAAAAGCTACTGATAAAGTATTGGCATCATCCTTTTAAATGAAGACACAATTCTCCCTTAACTATGGTGTTCTAATGCCTCACCCCATAAGAAGAGTAATTGGAGATATAAAATGGGTTGGGAGAAGTGGAGTTTGGTGTCATACTGGTAACTTCAGCAAATTACTCGAAACACAGCTAGCTGAATATTTGACATTTCATTGGGTTTATTGGATCAGATACTTCACTAATGTAATTCTTTTAATATCTGTACAAAAACTGGTAATTTTTCTATAGTCTTTGCTTTTTTCTGAAATTATTGAGGATGGTAAGTAGACTCTCTATACCTGAGTGGAAATTTCAGGTATTTCATATGAAAATTAACATAAAATCTTCTAGGAAGAAGTGGCCTATGCATTAAATTGTGATTTATTAGTCTTTTTTCTCTGTCGGTATCAAATCCATTTTTCTTGAGAAGTTTCCTTAACAATGGAGAACAAATACTTATGAAGACAAACAAATCTGTATCCCTGAGGGAAGAAGTGGGATAATGGAAGCAAAAACTGTGGCGACGGATGCTTCAGAACTTTCGTATGATGTGTTGCCATTCCTTAAGCCATAGTTTCACTTGTTCCTTGAAGGGAAGTGTGAACGGTGCAATGATAAGTTGCAGTGGCACATGCACTCTCTGTGACACCTTTCTAAGGAAGGCCTTTGAGTCTAAATGTCATTGCTAACTTTCTGCTACTCTCTGTGTGAATGTAAGGTAAACCTTTTGTTCTCTTTGAAGATAAATACTAGTATAAGTGTCTTATTTATACAGCATTGCCCTTTAAAATGTAGAATCTATTTCAACTCCAAATGTCATAGTGAAGGCAAATTCCCTGTACTTAACTTCCACCATGTGAGTTTTATGCCTGCTAACCTCTTCTTTTCTCTTTTACTGTAGTAATAGTTTTTAGCTTCTTCCTCTCTCTTTTACTGTAGTAAGTTTTCTCAATCCAAAATGACTGAGAGGTCTTTGATATAAAAGCAATCATGTTTTGTACAAAAGCTGCTGCAGTCGTGATTTATACAACAGCTAGGAGGAATTTTCCATTTATGCCTCGTTGTTTGCGCTGCCACCATATCCTGAGTGAATATTCTAATCTAATAATGCCTCTGCTGTTAATGGGTACATCTAATACTAAAGCAAAATTCTGTCTTTCTTTTTAGCTGAAGGGAGTTTGTTTGAAGGAAGCATTGAGAATGATGGAAGCATTTGTGGCAGTGACTCTACATTCTACCAACAGACAGAAGGTATGCTGCTAAAAACTTGTTTGATTAAACACAGGCCTTACACTTTGAATTACTGGACAAGTAGCTTAGAGCACTGGTAAGTCTTGTTAACAGATCCAAAAATACTTTGGCTAAAACATTCAGCAAGATACTAAAAGTCTTTTGCCTACTATGCTGGGATATTTTGCTTCAGTATTTACGCTAATACACACCTGTTCTAGGGTGATTTTCTTAATGTTCATTTTTTGTTACTTCTCTTCCATCAGCAACATAAAAAATACTGTGTTTTCCTGTGTTTAAGATTTACATTTAGGAAGAAACATGGAGATTGAGACAAATTTATCTGTCTTAAGGTGTTTATTTTACTGTGCATAAATACGGATTGAGGAAATGAATTTTTTCATGAACATTTAAGATTTTAATATATGTCCAGAATATGTCTGAATTTTGGAGCTCATTATGCAAAATGTGCATATATAAAGAACATGTTGGTTTTATCTTATTCTTCATCTAGGACACAGCATGATGGATACCCTTGCTGTGGCTTTACGTGTTGCAGAGGAAGCAGTGGAAGAAGCTATTTCTAAGGCAGAGACCTACAGTGACAGCCTGGTAACACTTTCAAAAAAATGTATTAATTTAAATAGGACAATTATGTTTCTTTTGATTTGGGTAGTGGTACAAAACCAACCAGATACAAAAGAAAACATAAAGAAGTAGTGGCTATCTCATGCTACACCTAAAGATTTGGGCATGGGTTTTATGTACTGGTATCCAAGATGCATGTTGCATTTCAGAAGGTGACATGCAATTTAAGTGCCTGAATTTTTTCCCACAGTGCCAGTAGGGCGTATTACCCATTTCCCAATCAATACAACTTCTGTGGAAAGGCTGATTTTATGTGATTTTAGCAAATACAGATATCCATTTTCATGCAGGACAAGCAGAATGAAGCGTGTTACTTGCAGGAGCACAAGGAGGACCTCATAGAAGAGCTGGCCACAACCATTGTGCAGAAGGTATGGGATGCTTTTTTTCCTTAGCTTGTTTAATAGCCAAAACACAATGCTTTAGTCTGATGAGCTCAAACTCCACTAACAGCAAAAAGGATGATACCAATATAGAAAGTAAAGTAAATGACAAGTTGGAACTTCAACTATGACAGTATAGGCTTAGTCAGCTACATCTGACAGAGAGATCAATTTATAAATAAGATTAATCCAGTGCCTAATCTGATGCCCTACACCCTCAGAGCTGAGAGGTACCACTCCCTGAGGTCTGTGATATCCTATCTTGGCCCCTGCTCAATGGAATTTTACATCTGTACTTCACTTCCCCAAAGGCACAAAGTTTTCCAGTGGCAAGAGGTGTGGCTCTTGATCATACCCTCTACTGAACCCTGCATCTGCAACACATTCAAAGAAAACATCAACCATTAAAATAGAATTCTGTTAATGATGCTTCTAGATACACACACACAAAGTCACAGAACCCTCGGTGTGTCAGATTTCTGTGGCTTTTTACATAAAGCTCGTTCTTCTCCCTGAAAAACTCACAGTTGGCACTGATGCAGAATGGAAGTGGAGGGCTGCAGATGCAGTTGGCACTGATGCAGAATGGCAGTTGAGTTTGTCTGGACAGTTTGGAGCAAGGCAAGATGAGCATGAACAGAGTGCTGTTGAGCTCCTGGGGTCAGTAAAGTAACCAGTCTGCTAAGTTAGTCTCCTTCCATATGAAATAAGCTAGTTGCCACATCTGTGTATGGGCTGTGGCATTTAATAGTGTATGTATGACACACCAGAAGAGAAACATGTTGTTTATAAGGCTATTAAAAAAAGCCAGAAGAGTAGCATTTTCTCAATGAAAAATAATCTGCCTTCTTTTTTAATAGGGATGTTAGAAGATTAATTCTACTTATTGAGTCTTTCATAGTCATGAGCCTGCCTCAGCCAAGCTTGAATTGCTACCACTTTTGTGAAAAGCTGCCTAATAAGATCTTTTATGCCATATAATAATATTCTGTAGATATTTTATATTTGAGTCAAAGAAAGTTGTGAAAATTAAGCACAGTGGGATATAATCTGTCAGTGAAGGGAGACAGGTAATCGCCATGATCTCTCTCTCTTAAGATGGTGTAGATTTTCAAAAACAAAAATAGTGCCTAAACACCTAAGACCTCATTGTTTTCACTAGAAATGTGTCTAGATGTCATGGGAGCATTTGAAATTCCCCTCATATGTAGTATTTTGTATTTCTTGGCAAAAAGTCTTGTCTGAGAAAATACTTGACACTTAGATATGCTGCTGATATTTAAAGTGTTACTGTAGCAACAAGTTTCCATGTTTATTTAATTCACCTTCATTAATGTTCCTACAGGCCTTGATTTTGATTTATTGTATCAATGCTTATGTGCTCGCAAGCAATGTGACTTCAGATGAGAAGAAGTGCATGCAAGTTGTCAGAATCATCCTTTGCATGAGCTGGAGCAAGAGCAAAGGGAAACTCATATGTTCTTCCTAGGCAGGTTGCCACGACACAGGGTTAATGTAGTTTTTCTCCATACAGCTCAGACAGTACTTTCTGAGCATCTCTTTCCTCTCCCCTCCCACCCCTTGTTCTCCTACCTTACAGATTATAAAGAAGCAGAAAAGCAAAACTGAGCAGGCCGAGGCCGACTTTGAATGGCCGCCATCCCGGAGCAGTGGCCTGGCGTCTGTCGCTGTCTCAGATCAGAGCATGCTGACTTTTCCAGGGAGCCGCAGGGGGTCCTACACGTTATGGGTGAGTGGCACAGCACAAGTATTGATGTTTTCTGATGCATAAAACCAGCAGATTGCGGTCATGCATAAGTATACTGCTTGCCTGGAATGGTATGTAGAGACTTGCAGAGAACAGGCATTAAACCTATGGCTGGACAACCTGTTGCCCAGTTGCATGTTTTCCTAGCATCCCATTGGCCCTGGAAGTACATCACAGACATTGTGCTGTGTTGGGGAGTAGTATGTTTCAGATATGAGAAATCTCACTGCTTGATTTAAATGCTAATAGGACTCAATACCTCAGTGTTTATTTTTCTAAACAGTTTTTCTGCTCGCTTAGCTTTTATTTAGATTTTTACTGAGCGTTATATTTTCTTTCATATAACATTAGATTTCTGTAGTATTTCTTTTTCTCTTTAGCAATCTTAAAGAAAACAGCCACCACCCTCAAACAAAAAGTAAACCCAACTCTAGAGCACCATTTATGTCTTGCACTGTAAAGAGTGTTTCCTCCTTTAACTTATTTTGCAGAACAATGTGTTTAGCTCCTGCTACAAAGCAGAAGAAA
Source organism: Manacus candei (assembly GCF_025592945.1). NCBI lineage: Eukaryota > Metazoa > Chordata > Aves > Passeriformes > Pipridae > Manacus > Manacus candei. Next base: position 1,975,618 of record NW_026138074.1, on the reverse strand, counting down.
ATCTGACAAGCTGCATTAGTAACACTTTTAAAAGAGCAGCAAGTAAAAAGAAGTTAAAATAAGCTGTAGGCTTGGACAGGCTGTTTGACAATCCGAGAGGGAAGAAAGTGACAGATGAGTTAGTTCCAGTGCATTTTGATACTGTGATTTAAGTGTCCTGCTACTGTGCCAGTAACCACCTCTCCCCCACTGAGCAGAACCACCAGGACTGAATGTGGGCTATGTCTTAGTTCCCAGCTAAGTTTGCTAGCTTACACTCCCAATGAGAATAGATTTATGCCAGAAAACCAGAATTGCTGAGATACAGACTTGCATTCTAATCCCCCACCTATTTGCAGATTGGAGGTGTAATGCCTATAAGATGCTGCTGTTAACCAGGTGATCAGAAGTCAGGGCGAGCATGTTAAAGAGCTTTGCTCTGTCACTCCTAGACCAGTTGCTTGGAGAATATAAGAGCCAGGACAGAGAGTTAATTTTGGATCTGACTCAGGTGAGGTTTCATTTTTAAGGACAGGAACTAGAGATATATGCTGTTCAAATCCTTGGTCATTATACCAGAAGCTTGTTGTTCCGCATTTGGAGAGTTAAGCTTGAACTCAGAACATTTTGAAATCCTCTTCTAAAGTAACAATTTAGTCCTAAGTTTTTTTTACCAGAGGGAGGTTCATTGCTTTGAGTAATAGTAGACTTTCTGGAAAATACTGGAGTAGGAGAAATGTCACACTAAGGTGAGCACAGCTTCAACACTTCTGTACCCATCAGTCAGTAGTAGAGATCTAGATGTGTACAGTGCTTTATAAGGACACTCTACCTCTTTACAGAGTTTTTTACCACATTTGTCACCATTTGTTCCAATTGCCTCCCCACAGTGCTTTAAGGAACACAAATGAATTTGGCCATCTGCTGTGATTTCTTTCACCTCTCCCATAAGTTTAGTTTCTGCCTTTTGCTTTGATAGGGTTGTTTTATTGTTTTCCCTTGTTCTTTGAAGTGTATAAATGTTTATTTTTGCTTTGCTTTGAACAGAGGAGAGTTTCGTTAGCATGACAAAACACCCTTGGAAAGGAAGCATAACTCCAGTTGTTCCCATAGCTAATATAGTTGTAGTTATGTTAGCCAATTAGACTAGCAGAATTAAAGTCACAGAAGCTCTAACAAAGGGCCTGCTGGAAAGCCTTCTGAAAGGCAATTTGTGCAGAGCAAATGCAGAGCAGTCACAGCCTGCTTTATTCTCATCAACCGTGCTGAAACAACCCAGATTCCTTTTCCTGAGTTCGCTTTCCATTGCACTTTGTTTTCATTCAGCTGCAATTGGGAAGCATGTGTCTGTCAGTAGATTTGCAGGATTAAACTACACCAGTTTCTCCTCTGTATATCATAGGGGAAAGTTATCTTTTCTGCCAACAGAATCGCAATTATTTTTTTCTTTCCAAAACAAAGCTTAGCTTCTACAGAAGCTGGCAGAGGGCTTATGGCCCTATGCCCATTCCAGGCAAAGCTCCTTACACTCCCTCCCAGGAACTCTTGAGTCCAAGTCTGTAACAGCAAATCTTCGTGGGTTCCACTATAATATATGAAGTTTTCTTAGTTCCTAACTGATGATGTTACATCAACAAAAAAAACCTAAACTCTTGATTTGTGTACATATCCTGACATTGAGCTGTGTGTGTTGACTTAGTTTGAGCAGAGTACTGCCTGTAATGGAAAAAACCTTTTAATATTAGTACACACCACAGCTAACAAGGGGTCTGTTGCAACAAATTTATTAGCACAGGTGTTCCTACTGTAACCAAGGTTTTTGTAGACAGACATTGTGGCCACAACAATCCCAAGGGAAGGAGAAAGAAAAAAAGGTGTTCATTTTTTTTCAAAAGCTACCCAAGGTGACTGTTGTTATGTCAGAGTTATGTATGTGAACCTGTTTCCCAATAAGGATTATTTAAGTAGAACTTCCCCTGTTTAAGTATTTCTTTGGTACCTGGCAAACACATTAGGAGAAACAGGATGGATTAAATAAAAGGAAAGAAGTAACAATTAACAAAAAGACAGACATGCAGGGGAAAGAGAGGTAAGGATTGCAAATATTAAGGCAGTCAGGATTTCATAATTTAAAACTGGAAATTTGTCTCAGAGCAAATATTTTTATTTGTCCTCAGTGTAGAAAATAATACATGCAGTTTTGCTAGCACAATAGAGCTAGTAACATACAACATAGGGCAGTTGCATGTTATAACACTGGCCTTTACAAACCCATTTTATTATTGCATTGCATTTTATTACCAAAGTCACTTGCTTTCAGTGTCGGGGGTGCTGTAATTCCAGGTATCACCTTGTGGTTATACCTGCCAAGCAATTTTTCTTTTAATGTCTGCTATTTGCATGCAGCTCATGCATATCAGCCAGAAACTTCCAGTGGACTCTGGAATCCCTGCATTACCTCTCTTGCTCATCCAAAATCACTTGCTTTGAGATCATCATTAAATATATTAAACTTCCTCCCTGTTCCCCTCCCCCAAATATAGTATTGATTGTTTAGCTGCAGTACTATGGTGTGGTAGTGTCTATAGATACTGTCTTTCCCTTTTTTCCTCCTAGATTTCTTTGAGATCCCTTGCCCATGCTAAAAATAGTCATACAAGGCTGAATATTTTATTTCGCCATCCCATAAAAAGAGATGGATGGCACCATCTGTTTCTCATTACCAAAAAGCAAAGGCTATACAGTGTTGGGATAGGAGGAGCTTAGAGCAATGGGCAGATGCTCCTCTGCTTTCTCAGTCCAGTTCCCCTCTATACATCACTGCCAATGAGGGAGAAAACAACCAGTTGGCATATTGTATCCCATTTAAACGCTGATGGAGTGCAGGCACCCTGGTGTGTTTTAAGTGCTGTATTAGTGGTCTTTATTTTACAGCTAAAAGATTGCACATATAAACAGAAGCTCATCCATAATTTATAGTATATAAAACAGCTAGAGATATAGGGAAAAGGAGGATTTCATTAAATACACATTATGATGCACCTCAGGGGAAGCAGAAATTTACTGGTTAAGCTAATTATAAGGTCCACAGTGTACTGACTGTTGTTTATTTTTTCTTCTTTATTTTTTTCCCCCATTTGATTTGTTTTAAACAGAAGGAAGGTTCTGCAAGGAGGAGGTTTTGCAGATGCTCAATACCTTGCTAGGCTTGTCTCAAAGAAGCACTTGAAGAAAATCTTTTTGAGGTGCATTCCTGTTTAGTAGTCATACAACACAGTGGGAGAGTGATTTCAGATGAGGGAGGCATAACATTGTAGGAAGTTGATACCAGCTGACATCAGTTACTACCTGTCAGTGACTCTGTCTCAGAAACATCATACTTATGTCTAATTAATAAATGTGTCACATCATAGGGAAGATGGAGCTTTTAGCTTTTATACATGAGCTGCCATTTGAAGTTTGCATGACATGTATTGCTGGGACCTACTTCCAATAAGGCAGGTGTGCATTCATCCAGAAGCCCCTCAGCTGGATCTGATGGATTATTTGGTATCTTGTTTCCTTCCAAAAGAAGCCAGCTGCAGCACCATCTTCTCTGCACAGAATAGGAAAGAACAGTACATTTTGAGTGCTCTAAAAAAGGGTCTTTTTTATTAATATTTATTATTTGAAAATCCAACTTTCTCTAAGTACTTTCCAGATTGCAGATAACACTGACATCTGCTGACTTCACAGATGACATTGTAATATTGTAATCTCACTGCAAAAGTGATCTGGATTTCAGATTAAGACAGCCCTGCCTGTAGTAATCTGATTGATTTCCCTCCTTCCACTGCTGCAGAGAGATAGGATACAACTACTTTTGCTGTTCTGATTCAGCAACTGCTAGTAGTTTTTAAGGCTCAGGTCTCTAAATAATCAGTGCAAGGCTAAACACAACAGCGCTGTCCTTTTAAAGTTGTTTGTATAGTTCAAGTTTGTACTTCATCTCGAGATGTATCTCTAGCATAAGATTACTGATTTTTGGTTTCATAATACTACCCATACACTTGACAAACATTCAAGAAGACAATTTTGGATGCTAGGTACATGATCAAGCCCATGCAGGCCTATGTTTAGCTGCACTACACTTACTCTCAAAAAAGATAGGTATGAAGGCAGTATTAAGGGAGTAGGAGAGAGGACAGAGATGGGTGGTCATTCTATAATGTTATTTTCCAAGTAATTTAAATCATATGTTGCTCTCCCAGCTTTATTCCTGGGTATCTCAGAATTTTCAGGTCTAACTTAAAACCACACCTAGGCTTCCTGACAAGTCTTACTTTATTTTTAGATTAAAGCAGGGTGTATGTTGTCACAGCAAGAAGCAAATAAACACAGAACACTTAAGATTTCCTCTGTCAGTTGGTTGTTTGAGTAGGAGATATAGCAATTCTCTCTGATGGGTGCGTGCTGTGCTGAGCACAACTTTGTTGATGAGGGTCAGAACAGGACATAAAGGGTTGCATAGGGAACCGAGACACCTAGAGATTAATAAAAAAAGAATAATTGTGTTTAGTGAAGAGTATTCACTTGACAAAAATGGTAAGTTTGTGTGTGAGGCTGCAATTAGACTTCAGACGAAGATGCCAGCTCACCTCCTCCCCCTACCCTCCTATATGCACGCACTCTCCCAGAGGCATGCAGTAGTAGCAAATGGAAATCATACTGTCCTACACCAGAACCAGGGATCTGGCTTTTGCTGTTGCTTAAGTTTTTCTTCCACAAGTAATGTCTTCAAATAAAGGTTTTATGCAACTGGGAAGTGTTTGGGGTTTTGTTTGGGTTTTTTTTAAGGAGTTATACAATGTTCCAAATTTGGGAGGAGGAAAAAAGAATGGGTGAACATATGAGGAACAGTAATGGATAAATGCACAAGGGTACCTTGTAAAGGCACTACTTGAATTACAGTTGCATTGGTATATCTGCCTCTATTCCACAAAGTTCAGTAAACTTGTTCACATAAACCCATTATGTTGATCGAACTATTATATTTTATGCTCCTAACACTTTCCTAATTGTTAGCTCTGTAAGTACAATAAAAGGATGTTTATACTCATATTCAAAACCATATGAATATGTACGAAACCATATGTATGAAACTGAATTTCATACAATATATAATATCTGTTATTATTAGCTTATGAATTCCTTTCAATCAAAGCTGTAGCACTTTCATATGTGAGGCCAGAGGGAGGGGGGAAAGGGCAGTCCCTCAAACACTGTGGGTATTGGTTTAAGGCTACTTGCATGCCCAGTAGCTATAGGTTTACTGGGGAATAACCTCCTGTCTCTCTCCTTTACAACCCTTCCCTCCGTCTCTGGATCATCAAGGTCAGCCAATCCAAACTGAACCAAAATAAATGTGCACCCAAATGTGGCTCTGTGTATTATTATACAGCTGTGCAATTCATCCTGCTGACAGACCCATTCCTGATTAACCAATCATAATTTTTGTACTCTTTTTTAAAGGAACAGTGCTTTTAAGGGGATCAGCTGTCTAAGAGGCAAGGAGAAGGATAGAAATGATTCAGTGCAGCCAGGCTATGTCTGTGTCACTAGTGAACAAAGAAACAATTTGGGCAGACTGTAGAAGGTCGTATGCTCTAAGGCTTTTGCAGGACAGGGAGCAGTCATCTTTGCTTTCTCCCAGCCTGCTGTTTAAGGATTTTCCCTGATGGCTGTGATATTCCACAAAGGTTTTGGTCATGACATGAAGAAGGGAGCTTTCTTTCAATTGACTGTGAAAATCTTCCATTCATCTGCCTGTTCTTGCCCTTTTTCAGAAGGTTGTTAACAGATCCTTTGCCACATACAAGATTAACTAAGGAACAGATGCTTGAAGCCCTTGGTATTTCACTCCCACTGCTAAATGTCTGGACTGCATACATTTGAGCAGAGCGAAAATCACTTCCAGGGATAAATAGGTTGTGGCAGAGTGGCACCATTTGCAAGCTCAGACTGGCTCCTTCCTGGTGTGGGAGTTTTCTTACCAAAGGATAAGAAGCTGTTGATGCTTAGGGATTGCTACTGTATTTGCTACCAGACTTGCTGCTTCTGTCTGTGCATTGATTATGTCCATAAAGCACAGCTGAGAAGCAGGCAAGGGGTTTTGCTGCACTGCTGTCAGGCATAGCTGCAGAATTTGCGAGTGAGGACCGGGGAGGGATAAGATAAGGTTGCATTTAAGTCATCCGAGTTTATGCAGTCAATTCTAGGTTGCTTCCCTGAATAAACAAGGTAGTCCTGAAAGCTCAAATTAATATATACCCCACAGGTCAGAGCTTGCACAGCACAGGATTCAGCTGCCCAAATCCAAAGGTACCCATCCTCAGCCCTGCAAGGGCTCCTGCTGTGGTGACCCTGCAGCTGCCTTGTGGCACCCGGAGTTCTCAGTCCCTCCTGAAGCTGGGAGAGTCTTTGATCTACTCTAAATAACTGCAGAATAATTTACTGTTTAACTAGTTATACCAGACTCCAGGCTGGTGTAAGGGTGGAAATAAGGTGAAATAGGAGGGAAGTAAGGAAAAAAAAACATGTGTGATCCGGAATACCTTTTGTAAAGTCCAATCAGTTGCTTTTGGGACCTATTTTGAATTAACATTTTGGCTTTTCTTTAGAAGAAAGAGGAATTAGCCATACTCTTTTATCTTTTGAGGAATGAAGTAGTGCAAAATCTTCATGTTGTCTCTCTAAAAAATATGGTTACATATATAAGGGAGTTTTTCAAGGTAAAGAATCCATAGATTGTCAGCATTGGACTCAATATTCACTAATGGTTTGTAAAAAGCTTTTCTTTCTTTTGATTATTTGTTTTGTTTTCAATTATTCAGTGTTCAAAAGAATGAACTGGTAAATTGTTATAGACAAAAGATGGAATATCTCTATTTATTAAGTAATAGAAGATGTGATTACTTTTTATTCACCCCTTCCTTTTTTTAATCTTCAGAAATCTCTTTTTTTTTTTTTTAATTGAAGGACATTTAGTAAACAGATGACTCATCTTAGTTCTAGCCCAGTAAAATATGAAGGCTGAGTTCTCTCTATCCAGACATTATAACTATTCAGCAGGAATCCCTGAAGAGGGATTTAAAAAAAGAGAATAATAATGTGTGGAATTTTATTTTGAAACACACATCTTGGAGCAGATGCAAGTAGGCAAGAATTTGTAGGGAACTCATCTAACTCAAGTGTTTGGAAATACTTGCCAATGCTATAACTATATTTTGTGAGCTGTGCTGCAGAGCACAGCACTCCAGCATGCAGCCCATGCCTCCGTGGAGTGTGTGCAGTGAGCACAGCAAATGGCCTGCTGGGCTGCAATGCCATCTGCTGATGTACTAATTTACTGCAGAAACTAGCAGTGTCTGACCACAAGCTTACAGGGCAGCCTTTTAATTCATAACACAAAAGTACACCTAAAATAGCACCTGCCTGATAGGGGGCTTTTCTTGCTGATGAACCAGAACTTCTGGTTAGAAAAGACACTGGGTAACTTTAACTCCCTTCTTCACATCTCATGTCAATAGGTGCCAAAGTTCCTACATTCCTGCCTTCTTTTGAAATTTGTATTTAGGCTCCCGTGTTTTTTGGATACTTTTGGTTCTTCTGCTCTGAGATCTTGTTGCAGTTCAAGTATGTAGGCAATTGGTAAAGATGGAGGGGCATGGTTCCTTCGTTTGATCAGTAAATATCCCTTGTTCCAATGCAAACTGATCCAAGAGCTTACTGTGGTAGCTGGCCTTACCTCCAGGACTTGCCTGCATCCGTGCACAGGGAGAATATATGGAGCACCAGCTTCTCAATCCTGTTCCCTTATGTTCAGTGTTTTCCTTCCTGTACAAATGTCTCCAAGGGAAAAATATCCCCTCTGGATCTACAGGTGGGCTGTTACCTGTGTGAGGAAGGGAGACACAAATGCAGCACAGTAACTAGTTCTGCTGCTGGTAAGTGCAGCAGTGAAGTCAGCAGCATGGACAGGCATGTACAGGGGAGGTAGCCCATGCTGAAGCCCATGCTGTAGCTGTAGGGATGAAGAGTCGAAGCTGGTGCAAATGTGTCAGGCAAGATTAGGGCTTCTGCTGCGTAGTCTCACACAAAATAACTAACTTTGTCATTTGCTCTTTATTGCAAAAACAACAAAATGAGGTCTTGAGTCATTTGCATTTCAGATAGAGTCACCAGTCAGGCTGCTAATTGATTGGAGATGAACTTGTAGACAAACATTTGCTTTTGTGCTCTGAAAAATAAGGCTAGTTTATGCTAATTTAGACTGATTTGTTCTCATGCCAGAATATGCTTCTCTCCTGTTCCTACACCAGACTTGGCTATTGACACTCCAAGGATGGGTTCAAGCCAAACTTTGAAGGCACCAAAAGCTTTACCCCTTCCTGTATTTAGATCAGATTTCCTGGGAATTAGCAGTAGTTTCCGGAAAATACCAATTTCCTTCTCACCACAAAGAGCTTGCAGAAACTGTGAAGAGCAGTTTCCCTCTGATCTGATGCAAAAGTTTTAGCACACAATTTTAAAAAATCAGCTTGATTTTTTAGATAAGCTTGTTTGGATAAGCTTATTTCAGATCCTAGTCTACTATACCACATGGGACTGCGTCTGATTTCTTTTATGCACTTCCTTGTTTTTCAGTGCCTTTTGTTCATCAGGCCTTTCATGCTCTTCTCCTTTTCAAATCCTTCAAGCTGTTGTGTATCTCCTAGTCCTTCTGAAAGCTCTATCTGCCCTATAGCGTAGACGCACCTGAGCCAGCTTTAAATTGCTCGAACAGTGCTAATTGCAGCATTGCTGTGCAAGCATCGGTCTGGGGGCAGGAGTGCCCAGCTCCATGGGCGGGGTTTTGCAGCCCATGCCAAGTTCTGTGTTGTCAGGGTTATCTGCTGGCAACTCTCAGGTTAGTTGAGAGCAAAGTGCAGATGCTGCCACCATTGCAGTGCAGCCTTTAGTGTGATGTTTATGAGACGGTGAGTAGGCACGGGAGAAGCTGACATTTAAACAAAACAGAAAAGTTGTCAAAACTGCAGATTTTACATAATAACAAAAACATGTTACTGTCATTATCTGAGTCCAGGTTATTGTTACATAGACTACTTCAGTTTTTTCTGATATTCTTCTTCTCCTTCTTACAATTCAGTTCTGTAAGTAATAAGGGAAAATAGGTACTACTGATAAAACTGTAGGCTATTCCTTCTTCTAGGTCTTCAGCATCTCTTATCTCTCATGGAAAAAAAATGTGCTCTGAGGGAATATTCATGGTACTGTGAAAATAGTGACAACTTACTGCTTTCAGAATGTAACAACTTTAACAAAAAGATATCAAAGGATATGACAGATATGTACTGGACCTAATTTGTTGAAAGCATGGGAGGTTTGGTAGTTCTTGCTTTACAATGAAGGGAAGTGAACCACAGCACAGTTAAAACTCATCATAGTTCGGGTGGCAACTTGTGGCAGAAGAGCTTATATTGCCCATATATCCTGACAGGATGAAATCAAAGTTAATGAGCAAATTTCCTATAGCAAAACAATTTATGTAACTGTATGTATTGTGTTAAATTATTAACCCTTTTACAAGTTAAGGAGGATTCAGATGAACTTGATCAGTTGAAGATCTAGTTCAAAGTTTGGTTTGAAACAGCCTAAATATACACTTGAATAAAATGTAGGCTAAAAATAGTGATTCATCTGAAAGATTCCCTGTAGTAAAGTCATATGGTACTATGAGCTTATTGTGAGTAGTTTATTCCCTGAATTTGAAAGGAAACAGTCCAATGCATCCCATTAGGACCTGTGTCTTACTGTGGAAGAGATCAACAAAGTTATGCGATCATTGCAGTTACAGAAATTATTTGATTCTAGGGCAATAATTCTGGCTTTTCCTCTAGAATTCAGAAGCCAAACTAAACCCTTGTGCTTAGCCGTGTTTCTTTTTACCAAATTTGTTATGAAATCACATCACTGAGCCAAGGATACAGGAAGATTTGCAGTTAATTAAATCTTCTGCTATGGGTCTCATACAGGAGCATTTCAGATGGGAGGAAGTGCAGCCAGAAAGTGTTGTTACTGTGGCTTTCAAGCCAGCAAGACTCCTAGCAAAGCTTATACTGTCCTGGGAATTGGAGGGACTTGAAAATAGCTGAAAGTCAAGTTCCCCTTTACCTCATCTGCACCAGTGCAAAGCAGAGCTCTGATACAGACGAAGACTGGCCCTTTTGAGAGTAACAGTTTTAGTTAATTATCTGTAATTTGAACATCAGCAAAAATGTACAAAGATTTGAGGGTGCCAACTTGGCCTATGCAAAGCAGCTGAGCCACTTGGAAGCACACTTCTTAATGAATCCCCGGTGTATACAGTCTTCTGCTGACTCTGCTGCAAAGGCAACTTGACTTGATCTCTGTAGCCTTGTTTCTAGAACTACATATGTGATTTGATATGCAAGTGTGAGTTCTGAAATCAGTAGGACACTACCAGCTTTCACAGCTTTTTAAAATGGCCAAATTTAAATGTCTTCTGTTGCTTACCTCTGTGCTTAAGTCAAAACTAAAATGTCTGGTCTATTTATGTGAAATAAAAGGAAAGTCCCTTCCCCTCAATAGTAGTCAGGGCTGATCAACAATCACAACAGTATTTTACCTTATTTTCACTTGAAATGTGACCCTCCTAGAAATAAATAGATGTGCAACTGTAGGCTATGTTGACTTCATTAGTAAGACTGCATAAAACTGCTCAGCATATTGGGTGATATGTATGTCCTAGCAAATAGAATTCTAAATCATTTGACTTGCATATCTATTTCTGAGGAACAGGCTGTTTGTTTGCTTTTTTTAATTTTTAACTTCTGCAAATTGTTACACCAGATGGCCTGTTAAGCCAACAATACATCATCATGTCTCACCACAGTGAGATCCCTTTTGACTAACTTGAGTCACAGCAGTTAGATATCAGTCCTCACCAAGCACATTCCCAAGAACTTCACCTCAATTATTTCTTTCCATTTGGCCCGTGAGAGTATAAAAAATTTCCTGCCTCCTTGCATAGCATCAGAAATGCACATAAATAAGCAATCTAATGCTGAAACAATTCTTCTGAATACATTAAATTCCATTTGTGATGCTAGCAGATCCCACACTTCCCTGGGTAACTGAATATTGATTACGGTAAAGAGTTGGATAATTAAGTATTTCTATTTTTAAATTATACTCTTTGATTTTTAATCCCACAGAGGTCTCAGTCTGCATTCTCCCTGGCTAGTGAAGATACGACCAGTAAAGGACAAGACTCTGCATCATCTGTGACCGAGGCTCTTCAGAGGCAGCAAAAAGGGCAGTCCAGGAAGCAGAAGGAACACAAACTTTCTCCATTACCCAGCTGGAAGAGTGTGGACAGGCTAAATGAAACAAGTAAATATTTCTAGTACGAATAAGATTCTTTTTTTTAGTTCTCACTCACATGTGGAATAAATACAACTTAAAGCAAGGACCTTCTCCAGGGCATTTCTGCTGACCTCTGTGCTTTCAGAAGTCACATGCAAAATGTATATTTGATGATGCTGTGTCACTATTTCATTGAGCTGTGTCATTGCTTATCTTACCTTTATTATCTAAAAGAAGGATTAAAAATTTAGGCCTTTATGGAGTTGATTTCGGATTGTCGCAAAAATTAGGCAACCAGTTTGGATACATTTCAGAGCTTCTAAGACACAAGAGTCCAAGGACCCTTCTTTGTAATCTGTCCTCCAGTTGAAGGAGTTTGCAGCTGTCCACAGTGTCCCTTCTGTTTGCACAGGGTAACTGTTCATGAGGTTACACGGTGAACCAAGCATTGAAATAATTCACATTTAGAATTCCCCCTTGCAACTTTATTTTCAACCCTGATGAATTCACAAATGTGCAGCCCTACTAACTGATGCTTCTATATGAGTTTGAGAAAGCTATGTGAATAGGAACTTCACAGACCAACAGTTTCCCTAGATCTGTCCTCTGTCATCATGTGTTAGGTATGGATGTAAATACGGATGATGGATCATGAGCAGCTTTCCAAGTCAGCCCCATTCCTGAAGCAGCACCCTGGGATAGAATGCAATTCCCTGCTTACTTCAAGATGACATAAGGACAGGAGGGCAGCACCAGGCAACAGGTGCACAGAAGAGTTGGTTAGTTTTCACCCTACAGCTGCACAAGGGGAAGAGCTGAACTGCTCACTGTAGCAGCATTCCCTGGCTCCAGGTGCTGTCCTCCCATGACAGAGTCTGTTTGTTCCTGCTTCTTCTCTTCTAACAGCTGTAGAACCTATCTGACCCCTGTGGCAAGCTACACAGGCGGAAAACTTCTCTTTCATAGGGTGTTTACTGGTGCTGTGACCCCCACAGCTGGCTCACTAGGGGCTGGCAAGCAGAAGCAGCCAAAATATGTGTTTGGGTTTAGTGGAGACCAGGCATGGGGACTACCCATCCATTCAATTTATTTATCTGTTATGCCAGTAGATAACTTGGGATACTGAAATTTAGACAGTTTCAATACCCCTCCTTCCCCCCAGAAGGAAATTTTTAGTAAAGTAGTATTAAAATCTGACGTAACTAAATATGCATCACTTTGTGAACTGCTCATTCAACCCCCTGTCAGAAGCCTTGTTCTCCTGGGCATTTTAGTGGAAGGCCTATTTTCAGTAAAGCAGTTAATTTGGTGCTTAAATTTAAGAACCCACTTCAATCCCATTGAATTCAACTGTTGAGCAATTTAGTACTTAACAGTTGCTTAACCACAGCAGAATGACAAATTGACACAGTTTCTTTTCAGGTGCTCTACTCAGAGGATTTGTTCTGCTTCTTTCATGTAAAAACCACATTTGTGATGAAATTGTGGTGCCTATTGAGCTTACAGAAAATAGCTGATTGTGCTAATATGTGTAAATATGGTCTCACCTATGCAGTAATAAGCAGCTCTGTATTAGGATTCAGAAAACCAAAGAAATCTCAACTAAGAGTTTGAAGTGATAACATCAATGAGTTCACAATTCATTTTGATTACAGTTGTATTGGTTTAAGTGATGACTCAAGAGCCAAATCATGACTTTGTGGGGGTTTTTCCCTTTTATCAATAGTTTAACAATGAAACTTCTTAAATCTTTTTTTCATTTTCACATGGATGAATTATAGCTTATGCCCAAAGAATTGTGTGCAAAATTGATTCTTTCGAGCAAGTGACTTTGTTTTGAAAAATCAGTAAGGGAGCACTTGACAATGCTTGAAGCTGGGATAAAACTGAGTCAGCCTTCTGAATATAGAGTTCTCAGTGGCTTTCTACCCTGCTTGCCCCCTAAGATGTAATCAACTACTACCCTGTCCTTTCTTCAGTTAACGGAGATTGTTTGACTGATTCTCCTGTGTTGTTGTTAAACAAAATAAGGGGATGTGGTTTGGGGGAGAAAAAAGTATGTGGCACTCTCTTACATTTGTATAATGTGCAGCTGAATTCAATTCCTGTTGGAGATTTATATTTTGTTTGAAGGAACAACGTTTTTAAGGAAAGGTCTTCTTTCTCTCAAGATAATCCTGTAATCCAGCACAGTTAGAAAGACTGAACAAGCAGAAGTTTCTTATGCTTGATAGCTTGTATTCTTTCTTTTTCTCCACAATCAGGGGTTACAATGAACAGTTATTAGTTCTCCCTACAAATCTGACTTCAGTTATATCCTCAACTGGTCACTGCTACAAGAAAACTAGTATTATTTAATTTCCTTTTAGACAGGAGTAAAAATTACTTCAGTGATGTATTTTCTCAAGTTTTCTGAATTGACATGAAACTTAGGAAGTGAAAACAAACCAAAAGGATTCAAATGAGTAAAAAATGCAAAACTTTATCTTGCATAGCTCCCAAGTTTAATTACCATTTTTGTTTTATTTTTGGGGGGTTGTTTTGGTGGTGGTAGTGCAGCTCATACTGTTTTTTTTTTTAACCAAGCACACCTTCTTACTGCATAGTGGTGTACTTTATGAAAAATACCAGGAAAAAAATAGTCTTATCATTCAAGTATTTGTAATCATCTAATGCAAAATTCTTAATTATCATCTACAACAGATCCAGATATTACTTTGTCCATTTTAAAATAATGATGTTCTGTTCACAGTTTGAGAAAACTAATGTTTATATTAAGAGTTTCTATAATTTTCTGGAAATGGTAAATTCAAACCCATGGGAGGAATCCATAAGTCTGAAAAGTTCATTCAGTAGGCTGAGATTACTGTGTAAATCTGTGGCACTATATATTTATTAAACTGCTGCAGAACATAGTCATCATACATTTATATTTCCCAAGAGGGGAATTTTCAAGTTTGATTAGAAATGGAATCTAAATTTAGAAAAAAATAGATTCTCTGAGTTATATGAGTTATACAGCACTTTTTCACCATATTTGTGACTTTTTTTTCTTCTGAAGTTGTAAAACAGACTCTGAAAAAGTGTAAGAATACAAGAGCAGCAATGCTTGTGTCAGACAGAAAGCTATTTAGTATTTAGTCTAAGGTACAACAACAGCAGCAATGGTAGCCATAAGCAAGTCTAGGAAAGATTAGGACAAAGCACATATTTTTCATGCTGCCTCTGAGTAGGCTCTGAACCTCTAGAATTTTAACTTATCTAGAAGTGTTTTTCTATATTTAGTAAATGTCAGTGGATATCTCTTCCATGTCCATAGCCATCTCTGTTTTATCCCAAATAATTTCTAGCATCCATAACAAGTTAGGCAGGAAGCTCCATAGGTCTGGTATCCATTGCATCCCACTTCTTTATTTTGTTGGTTTAGATCCTTGATTTCTCTAGCTTCACTTCACGTCCTCTAGTAGTTAGGTTGGAAGAGATTCCCCCATCTCTTTTAGCCTGTATCCTCTCACCCTTCTCTTCTCCTGATGACAGAGCTCTGGCTTACTTAATCATTCCTTGAATGGACACTGTTTCAGAATCTGCTTTTCTCTGATCCTTTTTCCATCTTTCCTTTTCGAGTTGGGGGACCAGAACTGCACACAGAATCAAAGACATTTGCAAAACTCAGGATTTATACATGTCTGTGTACTGATGTTCCGTCAGCCTTTCCTAATAATTCTTTTAGAAAAAAAGATTTGGCCCAAGTACTCTCACATTTTAAATAGTCATCACCATGACTTTAAGTGGTGGCTTCTGAGTAGTACAGCATCACGGCTCTCAGCATGGAAGAGTTCATGTAGCAGCAATACTTGCATTTGTTTGTTAGTTTTGTTGAATCCTCCAACTTGTGTCATGTAAAATGAGCCTTTCACAGAGTGATCACAGTTGTTCTTGTTTCATTTTCGTAGGTCCACCTTCTGTTTTGCAAAGCACTGATGGAAACTGGGTAGCCTTGCAGAATGTCACTTTGCCTCGTCCTCGAATGCTTGCCAAACCAAAGAGTCAGGTATTCAGAGCTTTGGAGAATGAATCCAATGTTGTGTCTGCCTATGACGAGATGGGCTCAGACAGTGAGGATGACTACGACTGGAATGTGGCCTTGAACAAGCTGCGTAGGAGACCTCGACAATTACCAGACGATTTCTATTATACCAATTCCCAGTACGGTACCAAATGGGTTTATGGCAATGATCAGTACCAGGCAGTGACCTCCCCTTCCTCTGGGTTATACACCAATACTGAGACACAGTTCTCTGATTCAGAAACATCTTCAGTAAACTCTTCCCAGGAAGCTAAAGGACCTAGCAAACTTCTCTGGTTGCAAAGCAGAACTCAAAGTGATATGCCCAGAATGGAAAAGAAACATTTCCATGGAGAACTGGATGTAAATTTTAATCCACAGGCAACTAGCTTAGAGTATTCAGACAGCAGTGAGACTGAAGAAGTCCATTATGATTTAGAAAAGAGATCAAGAAGGTGGAGGAAGAACAAAGCAACCTCTGAAGAATTATGTGAAGACAAGAATCAGGCAAAAACCAGCAAGATGAATATAAGTCAGGTAATTGTGTCTGAGCTTAGCAAATGCACTCTCAAAAAGAGCTAAACTAATTAAACTATGCTGGCAATAACATGTGAATCTTGAATGGGAGGTGGAGCATTCTTGTAAGCTTAATCTTCCTCATGCTTCCTAAATGAAAAGAAGCAAAGGTGAAGTGTTACATATATCATGAGTAGGCTTTGCCTCTTTCTCAAATATGCCACTTTCATCTGATCAAAGACATTGTTAATGCTGTAAAATACAGTGCTCCTAAAAAAAAAGAAAAAAAAGACAGGATTTGTCAACAGCTAAAAAATGTTAATTAATCACCTGTTTTGTTGTGCTGTTTGTTTGGGGTTTTTTAACTCCTTTGTTCTTGGAATAAGAAATAACACATATGCCTGGGAATCTGCTGTGCAGTGTTTGAAAATGTCCTGATAAGGGATAAAGCTAATGAGAAGCAGAAATTCAGAAAGGGCTTTTTGTGAAATACAGTCCAAGTGATGTCTGCTTTTAATTGGTCACCTTATGAGGAGTTCTCACATGTTAGGGTGAGTGTTTGCAAACTACCTCACTTTAAATAATTTGTCAATTGATTAACAAAACAAACAAAAACCAAACAAACAAGCAAAACCCCGCAGAAAGTAGTAGCTCAAATTTGGAAAAACTGATCATACAACTTAAAGACAGCAAACTTCTCAAACATTTCTTTTAAACAAGTGTTGGATAACCAGAAAGCCAAAAAGTCTTCTCTTTTTGGAGTTTGTCCAGGCCTGGGACTGATACTAAGTAAGGGATGTGGTTGTCCCCCAAAATTTTTTTAGCAGCACAAGCACACTAGATGAGGAGAATATTGATCCCTTGTCCAGTCCCATTTCCCATGTCCTACCCCTCTTAAATCCTGCAGCTGCATCATCGCTGCAGCAGAGTAACGGTAAGCCTGATGCAAGAAGCTGAGGGCCATCTTCTCTCTATGGCTCTGACAACAAGCAACCTGATGCAGTCTTAAAGCTATCTGAACAAATTTAGGATGCCTGGAATATTTTTTTCTTTGCTTATGCTACTAGCCTGTATTTCCTGTAGAAAGACATCAGTATAGCTGATTGTAAATCGAGATTAGGATTCTAGGATTTCAGCAGGGCATTACTGCTGGGTAAAGTATTGTTAATTCTGTATCTATTCCATCTGCTTTTAGGACAGAGGTGTGGGTGTTTAGGGTGCTGATTCATTTATACACGTCCTCATATATTTACAATCAACAGTTGTTGAAGGGGAGTTATGTATGATAATGTGCTCTGACAGCACATCAGTGGCCATTAATGACTTCTTAGAACATCAGGCAGAATTACAAGACTTTCCAGGGACTGCACAAAGACCATATCTTTTATACAAACTTCTGCATTTCCCTTTCTGGTTTTGTGTATTTATGCACATTCTATGTGTGTCTGTATTCATATTGTGGCTTTCTGGGTACTAATGCTCTGCAGAGCATAGAAGATTTGAGCTCACAGAGAAGGTCCTGGAGACATTATAGAATCATAGAATCATTTAGATCGGAAAGACTTTTAAGACCATGAGGTCCAGCTGTTAACCCAGCACTGCAGGGTCCACCACTAGACCATGTGCCACGACTACACATCTTTTAAATACTTACAGGGATGGTGAATCAACCACTTCCCTGGGCAGCCTGTTCCAGTGCTAGATAATTCTTTCTGTGATGAAATTTTTCCTAATGTCCAATCTAAACCTGCCCAACATTCATACTGGGGAGGTCAGAAAGGCAGGGTGCTTCCAGTCATATGTGATGGCATCCTTCAGCCGCATAGTGTGTTCTTCAAAGTACAAGCTGGTGCAGAAAATTATTCTTCTTTCCAAGTCTTTTGTGCATTGCTTTGCCTCTTATAACCTCTCTGTTGTGTTCAAAACACAAGATTTGGAGCTCTCCCCTTCATTTTACCCTTTAGGCTGAAAGAGGCTGTTCCTGTTCCCTCAGCCACAGTGGGGCAAGCAGGGGCACACTGCCTCCAGATCACACCAGTGCTTTCAAAGCAATGAAGTTCTCACTAGGAAGTTTATGTATGGGTGGGTTTGCATGCATTTAGTTTGTATTTGGGGGGACGCACACCCCTCCAGGTGGCTGATTGGACAGCCAGTGCTCACATTTGTAGAACTGTTACTCCAACCTCTGGTACACAAACACTGCTGGGAACAGGACTGAATACCACAATTTATAGCAAGGATGTTGCATGGTTGAATAATTCTAGGAAGCAATTAAAATGATCACGAGTGTAAGGAATATGATTTAAGGTATCAAAATGAATTACCCAGACATCATTTATATTGCTTAGAAAAATGAGATTAAAGGGATGTCAGGGTTTCATATATTCCCCAAAGTAATGTATTGATCTTGGTAAAATGATTGAGGCTGCAGCAGGGAGAGCCCTACATGTGAACAGTTTGTACAAAATTACAGTGTAGGTGCGTGAAGAACTGCAAACAGCATAGACTTAAAGAAGATTCACTGTGCCATCTTAAACCAGACATAGATTTTCACATGACGAGCTGATACAGAATTTGCAGAGACCATACAAACTGTTCTAAAGCATGTTGCACCTAGATATTAGACACTGAGCAACTGATTATATGTAAATTGAGGTATAGTAACATACTTTTTCAGTACTTTACTGCATTGCAATAATAACCTTTCAATAATATTAGTAATTTAATAATATATTGGTAATATTAATAATTTAATAATATTTTAATAGTATTTTACTGCATTGTATTAATAAGATGATAATTCGTTAACCGTTATGTTTTCATCAGCATTGTAGAACAGGATTTCAGTTTAGCAGTCTAGAAGTTGGGGTTTCTTTTTTAATTTTCAAATTGTGAAGGTTACTTTCTTGTTTGCTGCTCTCCAAGACTCTCAGTGCAATGAAAATGGGCCCTTTCTCCTCTCTGCTCCAAGTCTAGAGAATTGTAAGCAGTTAAGTTCTGGAACAACTGCAGTCAGTTCATAACTCACAACTGAATTTCAATTTAAAATCAGGTATTTTTTAATCAAGATCCAGTACCTAGATTAGTATAATGCTGTGGCATGTTTTTTAAAATATATTTTAGACTCAACAATGGAATGCTGACTATGTGACTGAGAAAGAATTTTTTATAAAGTCTTCAATGACTTAATAAGGGAAACCTGAGAAAAAATACCAAAATGTACTGTATCTGAGTATCTGCCACTTAATAATAGGTAAAAGAACAAGCTACTTTGCTGAGATGCATGTAGAGATGCTGTAAACATAGTCATGAAGCAAGACATGAAAACTGTCCTGATAAAACCAAGGTCCTACTATAATAATTTTCTGATAA
The DNA here is from genome assembly GCF_025592945.1 of Manacus candei. Taxonomy (NCBI): domain Eukaryota; kingdom Metazoa; phylum Chordata; class Aves; order Passeriformes; family Pipridae; genus Manacus; species Manacus candei. The sequence continues at coordinate 1,956,258 of NW_026138074.1, read as the reverse complement.
CCTGATTGCTTATGTACCACAGAAGACTTATGTTCCTGTGGAAACTGTACTGGGAAGTGCAACCTTGCTTTTAATAATGATTATTTTTCAAATTGTAACTTTTTGTACACTCAAACCACTAATCCTCGTCTGTTTTTAATATTAATAGTTATATTAATAGTTGATGTTATTAGTAATAATAATATTGCGATATTGGTTTTCATTATCTTTTTGAGAGGAGGATATGCTGCTTAATGTACCTGCAGTTCTTATATTTCTGATGGAAAGTGGAGTGGCTTAATTGCTTGGAGTGAAAGAAGTGTCCTCGTTATGAGTTTGCTTCTTTGATCAGGAGACCCCACCTGTTAATTACAGTCCTCCTGCCCTGCCGCCAGGTGAGGGGTGAGCACTGTCAGACTGCCGGTCCCCACGGGATGGCGCTTGGGATGTATTTATTGAAAATACCTGCCCTAAAATTACACTGGCTCTTACCACAAAGAAACTGTCTGCAAACCTCACAATTCGTGTATTCTCCTAAAAATTGTAGTCTCTGATTTTTGGTTTCCTGTAGGAAGGGAACTTTCCGTCAGGAGTTTATAGTTTAACAGGATTTGGTTCTGGAGCCTCCAAATCACTACTTTGCTTGCTTGCTTTATTTTGGGGCCTTTTTTTGTTATTGTTGTTCACTATGATTACACTGAGTCATGAGTAATTTCCATACAAGGATTTGGACAGTGTGTATGAGGAGAAGTGTATTTGCTTCTTCATTGTCTGCTGAAGGACTTATGCTTGCATAGAGACACTTGGTTTTCTTTTAGTAAGACTGGGTTCGTGGCTGTGTCAGTCTGCCAGGCCCTCACTAAAGCTCAGTTTTCAGATAAAATGATAGCCCTTTATTCTTGTTTGCAGACATTAATATTATATGTTGCTGATAAATGCAAATGGGAATTTAGACGATGATTTGTGTAATGACACAAAGATGTCATTAAACGTAACAGAAGGAGTGAAAATGTGAACAGTAGAGAATAATGAAGTTTAAGGCAGTATCTATTAAATAAATAATAATAGGAGTACCTTTCAATTTATTTATTTTTTATTATTGTCATGGTTTCTAATGCATTTTTTAATGTCAGTCCATGAAAGATGTATAATCTCCTCACAAATAGTTCACTGCTACTATCTGAAAAGCCCAACACACAAATCAAGTAGCCTACAGTAACAGAAACCACAAAGTGTAGCAGTATAAGATATCATTATCTCTGCATGTGCCTGAATCCAGCTGTAATATAATCAATACTCTCAAGGTGAGTCCTCTCCCAAGAAATTATGTGTAATTCAAAACACAAATTTAGCCGATGTGGAATGAGACCTCTGGGTTGCCAAGGCAGCTTGTGACTCTTACCTGTGCTGGCAGATGTAGCAAAAAGCTCTCTAAGTTTCCCAGAAAATTAGGAAAAAATTGTATATGCGTTGAAGCACAAGCTAGTATTTGTATTGTTTCTGTAATGGTGTGACGTGTGGCTAAGGTTGCAGATTGCTGTTGCCAAAAGAGGAATACCTCCGTCCTGTTTGCCTTCCTGCCTTCCCTCCATCTGCTTCCAGTGTAGTCCACTCTCTCCCTTGTCAGATTTAGCACACATTTGGACCCCTTTGCCAAGCCTGCACAACACCTTTCAACCAAGTAAAGGGGAGGAGGCTTCAGGATGACTATTTCAGTAGCACTAGCTTGTTACATTCACTCACCTTGTTTCATAAAACTACCTCAATTTTTTTATCCTCCTCAATCTGAGCAATTTGACAATGTTGTCCTGCCATGCCTTCCTCCAAAATATATGGGAAATGAGCTGCAAGGCTTTACAGGATTTTGCTGAGCTTTGTATAGAGGTGGTAGAGATCAACCCAAAAGGTTCTGCTATGTGTGATCCTATGAAAACTGGTATATTTTCAGGATCAAGAGACATTGTCTTTCCGCTGTTGTTAATGTGGATACTTTAAATTAAGTAGTGGTGCTTCCCATGGAGGTATGTGTGCATTGCTACTCCAATAAAGCTGCTAAAAAATTAAAGCTAAGCAGACCTGTGTAGGAAGCCCCCAGAGGAATCACGCATGTCTTGCTGCACGATGAAGTCTGTCAGTACGTCATGGTACAGCAGGGAGGAGGAAATGTGGAAAAATCTCCCTCTCTGGACTGCCAGCCTCCCTCACTGCTCCACTAGATTTTATACGTGTATTTGTGAGTTGTAATGAGTTGTTGAATAGCATGCAAGATATGTCTGAAAAAACCCATCTCTACTTACAACTTGAGGAAGCACTGTTATGATAAATACAGATTTTTAATAAAAACTGTGAAATGCACCACTTTTCTACATGTATATAAAAGCATATCGTATTATAAAACTAACGTGGAAACACACTGATTTGAGATCTTATTCTTGATCATTGAACAGCTTCAATGTTCATTTGGCAGAAAAAGCTTTTTATTCTGCAAAAGCTGATTGTTTGGAAAAAGAATTTCAGCACAAACTCATGGTTCCACTACTATTGTAGTTTTCAAATTTCTATTTTTCTTTCAAATCCTGATTTTCTAGAAGGGCCTTCTGCATCCTGAAGGTGAACTATAAAGCAATAACTTAGTTGCGTAATTGATTGAACTGCAAATAATTGCAGGCAAAAATTGTCCAGAAAACTGTGAAAGTGCTTGACACTACAGTACAGTGTACTGTGTGAGAGAGGAGAACTGACATTATGAACACAAAATGTCAATCCATTAAAAGCACTTTGGCAAGTAGGGTTTGTGAGGGAGTTGGCAGGGTTAACATTTCCTGTGAGAACTGGAGGTAATTGGATCATCCATAAGCAGTGCTGCTATAGCTGCAGAGAGAGTAACTGTGCAAAGCAAATCTCCTATTTATGTATTTCCAAATGAATGGTAGAGAGAACACAGCTTTTAGTCTCTTCAGCAGTGTCTGATCCTGTCACAGTATGAAAGCGTAAAGCAAATACGAATAATTTGCTGTCTGAGAATTGCTTCAAATCATCCCTTTAGACCTGCTGAGATGTGCCTACCACTCTGGTGCCGGGCTGAATTCTTCACAGCCTTCTTCTGGATGGTTCTGCACGATTATGCTCCATTTCAAAGAATTCATCACTTTTAGAACCACCTAATTCCATCTTACTTTATGGACTTGGCTGAAATACTGAACAAACTATCTAACGGTTCAAAACTTTCAAACTATCTAACGGTTCAAAACTTTCCCTTAGCAGTCAGCAGAGAGAGAACATTTCCAGAAGGCAGTTAACCACTATAGGTGGAACAAGTTGCTCTGGGAGATGCCTGTCTCTCTCCAGGAACGGTAGTGAAAATCAGGCCAAATTGGGTCCTTATCAGACAGCACAGATCCAGACAATGAATTAGTGTGTACCTGGGCATTAGTTTTCAGAACAACTAAGAGATATTCTCAGATCTTCTGCAAGCGCTGACAAAACTACCCCGCCCTTTCCACATTATTAAATGCTGGGCAGGCACCCTGCTAAGCAGATTTACAAAAAGATTTTGCTTTACTTCTCTTCAACCTCCAAAGTAAGGGACTTGTGATCAAGTCTGTAACACCCACTGTATGTGACTGACCCTCTAAGTGTTTCCCACATTTAAGGATCCAAGAGTCAGAAAAGAAAGTGCTCCTGAAGATTGAACTTGTTCCAAGGAAGTTGGCATTTGGAAAACAGTTGTCTCTGTAGAGGATCCACCTATGCAAATAATCACTGGGAAAACTGACAATCTTAAGCACTGTCATGTAATAAAAGAGAGATTTTTCCGAACTTGTTTCCAGTCATCTTTAAGAAGAACACAGATAAAGCTCAAGACCAAGCAGTCAGGGAATGTGAGCACAGCTTTCAACGGAAAGCTGAACACAACTGCGAGGTCACAGGTTATTTAATTGCCACAACTCACTTTACCTGCACCACACCTGAGAGTGATGGCAGTGCTGGGAATGGGAAATGCCACTTCGACGTATTTTATTAGTTGCACACAGATACCTAATGATTTTCATAGTTCCTTTTTAGGGAATATGAAAATAAGCAGGAATGATAAATATAATCCAACAAGTGTTGGTTTACTGTCATTCCTTTTTTTATCAGAACACTTAGTGTGCTCTCTGTCTAGCTTCCCTGCAGGGTGATCTTACCCATAATTTTCTAGGAAGCTGTTTTTTCTTTCTGTGCCTATGCAGGAATTATATGGTTCTTCTAATTTCTTTGTAGGATTTTGATGATTTATCAGAGACAGATATAAGCAATGAAGATCAGCACCATAATATCAAGCCTGACCTTATGGAGGAGGAGCTTAAATCCAGGTTATTTCAGCTTGCTGCTAAAATGAGTGACAAGGAAACATCTTCTGGTGAAGAACAAGAGTCAGAACCTGGAATGGATCCTGAAAACCAGAAGGAGAGTTTGTCCTCAGAGGAAAATGGCAGAAGTATTCAGGAAGAGCTAAAGAAGGTAAGTGTTCATTGTAGAGGAGTGGGACAGTACTGTAAAAGTTAGAATCCAAAAATAGAAACTTCTGATTAGAAAACTGAACATAGTTGCTTCAAAAAAACCCAAGATCCTTTATACTGTGTCTGAGCCTGAAACCCTTCCATGGATAAAAGTTCAGTTAAGGTGTGTTTTCCTCTCTGTGAGGACCAGCCTACAGCATCAATTTCAAGCGGGGAACTTAGCTTGTGCAACAAAACTGTTAACTGAGCAATATTAATGGAATTATGTCAGTTTATACTGACTTGAGAATCGACTTACACTTTTTTATTTAAAAACATATCCAGTTTTTCTTTTTTGCTGCTTGCTAACCAGCCAGTTTAAGTTGTTTTTTCCGTCCTTTTAGTTGCTCCTCCCTTTTTAGTATCATTAAGTTCATTCTGATGCCATAGATTATTCTTTTGTCTCTCTATCAAAATATTTTGTGCTTCTTTAAATCTTTCCAACGCTATTACTCTGTCAGCTAATAGGCCTCTGGGAGTAGTAACATTTTCTAATGAAACTGAAATTCAATGTCAGTTTTGATAATGTGTGAGAAATGGCACAATGTAATTTGTGCCATTTCATGCTTACAATGCAACATCTGATTTTTGTGTCACTCTACAGGACCTACTACCTCCCCTCTTCCCTTTCTACCTCCGAATTTCTCTTCAGATCATGTGGTGTGCTTGAATTTGGTGCTATAGGAGCCCAGTGCTGCCCCCTGCCAGTCAAGCACTTACTCCTTAGATCCACTTAGGCTCATCCTAGTCTGCTGCATCTTCACTTGCCTCCGGGGTCTTGGCTGCACAGCAGCTCAGCTTTGACAGGGGATGTGGACAACTCTCTAAAGGAAATCTGTTTGTCATAATTTGAAAGGTGTTTTGTTCAAGTTATATAAAGAACTAATACACTAAGAGGTGAAAGTAGGATCAAGTGACCGAGGTGGATGATAGAGATGCTGTCCAAGTGTGCAGGAATGGTATCAGGAAAGCCAGTGCCCATCTGGAGTTGAATCTGTCGAGGGACACAAAGGGAAATAGGAGGGTTTTCTACAGGTATCTCAGCAGCAAAAGGCAGAAGAGGGAAAGCGGGGCTCACTACTGCAGTGACCTGGTGACACAGAACATGAAAAAAGCTGTTACACAACATTGTTTTCACCTCAGTTTACAGGTAAGATTTTACCTCAAGAATTCCAGGCCCCTGAGACCTGTGGGAAAGCCTGGAGCAGTGAAGACTTATCCCTGGTAGATGAGGATCACGTTAGCAAATATCTCAACAAATGGGATGTGCACATGTGCATGGTGTCTGATGGGGATGCACTTGCAAAGACCTGGGGAAGCTGACCCATGCCATTAGGAGGCCGATGTTATTCATCTTTGAAAGATCATGGAAATCTGAGACATTCAGAACTATGAATATTGTTTATTTTGGCTGTAACAAAGCTTTTAACAGTCTCATATAACATTCTCCCAGACAAATGGAGCAAATGAAGATTGGATAAGTAGACAATGAGGAGAACTGAAAGTGCCTGAATTGCTGGGCTGAAAGGACTGCAATCAGAGGCTTGAAACCTTGCTGAAGCCCAGTCACTAGTGGTGTCCCCCAGTACTATTTAACATCTTTACTACTGACAGACAATAAGAAAGAGTGCACCCTAAATTTAGAGGAGCGGTTGACACATGAGATGGTCCTGTTGTTATTCAGAGGATCTTGACAGGATGGAGAAATGGACCAACAGAAACTTGTGCAGTTCAACAAAGGGAAATGCAAAGTCCTACACCTGGAAATTGATTATCTCATGCACTTCCATTCAGTATTGGTGAGGCCATTTCTGGAGTGCTGTGTCCTGTTCTGGGCTCCACGGTACAAGCGGCACGTGGACATACTGAAGTGAGTCCAGTGAAGGGCCACGGAGATGATAAAAACATTGGGGCATCTATTATCTGAGGAAAGGCTGTGAAAGCTGACATTGCCTAGCCTAGAGAAAAGGGAAGGCTCAGGGAGAATCTATTCAATGTGTTTAAATACCTGATGGGTCGGAGTGGAGAGTGTTTGATGTGGGAAATAAGGAAATGGAAATTTAACTCTTTTAATTGACAGGAATAGAAGCAGTGGGCACAAACTGAAATACAAAAAATTCCACCCAAACAAAAGGCTTTTTCACTGTGATGGTGTTAAAATACTGGAATAGGTTTCACAGAGAGATTGTAAAGTCTGTGTCCTTGGATATAATCAGAATTTGACTGGACATAGCCCTGGGCAATCTGATCTATTTGACTCTGCTTTGAGCAGAAGGGTTGGACCAGGTGATCTCTGGAGGTCCTTTCCAAATTTACGTAGTCTGTGACTCTCTGATTCTGAGTTATTTAGCCACAGACTACACAGGAGTAGTACCTCCACGATGTACACACAATTTCCTTTCCAAGGAAATCACATAAAACTTTTATCATCAGTGCTTGTTAGCAGCATTCAATTTTCTTTTCTTTGGTTTACAAAAACAAAACAGCAATATCACATTATTCAATGGCATATACAGGCTAGCTAGGGTATAACATGATGCAACTGAAGTCTAGAATTAAAAGCTGTAAATAGGACTTTCTGAAATGCTCCTATATGGTGAACTGAGCACAGAAAATGCCAAATGTGTGTTTTGTGGTGTACTTATTCATCTGCATGCATCTACAAAGTAATATTGGTTTTTTCCTCTTCTAATTTTGTTATTTCTTTAACATTTGCAAGTCAGTTATTTAAAATAAAGCAAAGATTAATACTTTTTTCCTCAATAAAATTTTCTTAAATTTAAAGAAAGAAGAGGCATACCATGTTCAGCAAAAAGGAAGTGCTTGGAATTCCTGATTCTTTATTGGGTTTGGTTAAAAAAAATTTTTAGTCATTAATGGTCACAGTATTTATTCTTTTTGTCTATAATAAAGAAACCAGAATACCCCAGTACTCATCATGGTCTAGATTTCAGTAGAATTGTAAGGGGAACTTTCTCCACCTGTAGAGAAACAAGCATGCTGCTTTCATTCTTATTCTTGACAGTTGTCCTTAAAGGTAATTTAAAATCTTCTGACACGTGCCTTCTCTCTGGAAACGTGGCTGACCAACATCTTATAATGAAGTACTGAAGATGACAGTGCATAATACCAGTTGTGGCTGTAAGAATCATGACAATCTAAAATACAAAGACATGGCTAAACTCATAAAAGATGCAATATCTTTAAGATGAGTAGATGACATGTGAAGACAAGCATAGAAAATCTATTTTCAGGGAACCCGTAATTTTAGATGCCTTCAGAGCCATATGTGCCAATATGCTGTCTCTTTAAGAAGCCTGATTTTGGAGAATGCATATGTAGGGATTTACAGATCTTTCAGACTAGCGCTCAGCATTCTTGGTCAGAGACAGACTTCTGACCTGGGCATCAAGTTTCAAATTAGGTATACAGAAGCACTAATTCTGAACCACTGAAAAGAGAGCTGGAGTGCCTACAATCTGCTTTGTGTTCCTGAACATAAATTAAATACTGTACTTTAGTCATCTTGCTTATATTTTAGCGAAGTTGCTTGTCTTTGTTTTCTTTAGTCTTCTGTTCTCATAAGCTTATTCTGGAACACATTAGCAACTTTAAATCACTGTGAATTCCTAGTTCTAGTACCCCTCACTACAGAATAAAACTTCAAAAAAAATCTACTGTTTTTGAATCGTTGAAAATTAAGTACCTGGTACTCATGGAAATCTGACTTTCACCTCTTGGCAACTTTAAAAATTTAGACTTCTGTTTATAATGGAAGCTGGGAATATCATGTAATCACACATTGAGCTGATGCTTTTAAAATCTGATGCTTCTAATATTTAGTGTATTAAAATATGAAGCAATGGTAAAAATTGTCACAGCTTGAGTGGAGAATTAGCTTAAGTTGTTGGGAATTTATAGGTTCTGAGTTCTCACTTCAAACTGAGCTTTTGTGTTGTATGTCTTCCTTTAAAATGCAAATTTGAATATGATGACCTTTGAGTTAATTATTTAGTTCATGTGGGGTACTTGAGGAATTCAGGTGGGATTAATTAACACAAGTTAATTTTGTGTCTTAGACTTAAATTTTCTTAGATTTCAGCACAATCATTTTCATTATTTCTCAATTTGTGATTGCCTAAAATGGTCTTATGGAAATTCACAGCTCTTGTTTTAAAACAAACGTAGTCCTACAGCAGACTTGTTTTTATGGAAAATATTTTGTGCTTATTACACTACAGAAGTAGTTCATGGTCTTTCAGAGGTGTGCAGAGCCCTGAAAAGCCCACTTGTCTCAGTTGTGCAGTGAATAGCAGCGGTTTTCATCCAAAGCCGTGCTCAGGGCAGAGTTGGCCTTCAGCTCCTCTGCACTTTAGGTGTGAGCAAACCAAAATTCACAGTTGTGCAACTTTGTCTTAGTGAAACATCTCGTACGAGCACAATGATTTGCACAGTTGTTTCTGTTGTGCTCATTTTTTTGTTGTTTTGTTTGTTTGTTTTGGCCGATTTTTTTGCTTTTTTATTCACTCCCCCCAAACCCTAAACAAATGTCTGAAGAAAAAAGCAAAATGTTAATCCCCTTGGAAGTATCTTAATGATACCAATCCTGAGACTGGCAAGCATGATAAATAGGATGTATTTAGTTCATGCTCTCCTCTGTCCATTCTCTTTCTCTTTTAATGCTTTCATGAAGATAAATAGGTTGGGTCTGTATTTCACAGTATATGCCAGAATTACATTCTAGAAGGCAATTTTGGCAGGCTGCGTTTTGAATGCATTCTATCACTGTTACCACTTTATCAGAAGCTATAGAGATACTGTTTAAAAACCAGAATAGACCCTGCCATTTTTGCAAATTGACCCATAGCATAAAAATTGAAGTAGTTGTTTAAACCTTGTGTTTTTCTTTTTGTTTCCTTCTACTTTGTTCTACAATTTGCTTAAGATATGCTAGTGAGCGAGTTAAACTTCAGTTGTAACGTTGAATTTCTCTCCTATTTGCATTAGCTTTATACAACGTGCTGTGTGTTTAGGAATTTCTTTTAATCCCCTTGTGCATTTAGTTCTTTTCAGAGAATCTTACAACCAAGGCTTAGTAGTTGTCTGTTGAAAATATTATATGACACAGTAGCTCTTTTCTGAATGACAACCTCTAAGTGAGTTTGTTAAGTAGCACAGTGGGATCCCATTTCCTAAGTGAAACCTCCTGAGTTTCTTGACAGTATGAATAACAGCATAAATAATCTTTCCATAAAATATTTATGCTTTCAGTCTCTGGAAAAATTTTCTTTCTCTTTGATTTTATAAAGCTTTATTTTGGGAAAGGTTTGTACTACAAACAACATTTTAATGGGACTTGGTCAGTGGAGTAGTATATGCTCACAGCCTTGATGGAGCTGGAGAATGGCGTTGGACATGCACATCAGTGAATCTCTCCTGTGTATCACAGACCTGTTAAAGCATCACAGTAGGGTAATGTTACACCCTACAGCAGTACTAAAATAACAAGACTGAGCCTGTGTGTCCTGGTGGCTGGACTTCTGTTCGTCATTTGTGCCAGTGCATGCACTGCCCTCAAAGAGCAATGATGCCGTAGTTTTCGTGATCGTTATCTTGCAGCTCCCTGCACTCCTGGCTATTTTGGCTGGTTTGTTGGTCCGAGCAGGGGTTAATAGGAAACTGCCATCCAGCTTCATATGCTGGAAGCTTTAGAAGTGTCTGAGTAAAAGTTCCTAAAGGAGTGTCAGAACCACATGGATTTCTTAAGCAAGAAAACATAATAGTGTAAGTATAGTAGCTTTACTACATTGCTACCAATATGACAATAATGCTGAAAAATGTAGTACAGTGATATCTTCCTGGGTTAACAGCTTAGAAGATATTTATGTGTCTTTTGTTTCACATTTTTGTATGCAAGGTGCTCAGACTAATTCTTGTGTTTTCATGGATCATTGCTTTTAAGATTATGTTAATTATCCGGGCAGTCTCCCAAAGTCCAGGGTTGAAAACTGAATGTCGGCATCATTGTAAAAAGTGATCTCTAAGGTTTATGAACTGCAGATAATCTATGCACAGGATTTTGAATGACAGCAGAGAAAAAAAAAGATTTTGGTTCAGGAAGGTGAAACAGTGGCTTTTTTGTCTAAAACAGGTATGATACAATAATCTTCAAATTGGGCTAATAGATCCAAAGTTTTAAGTTCTTAATTTAAGAAAGCAGTCAAGGATATGTTCAGTTTTAAACTGAGGATTAAGTGGTTTGCTGGATAAAAATCCCATTTAAGATGTTTCTCCCATGTATTAGTTATCACTCTTTAATATGAAATATGAAGTTGATCCTAAGTTTATTTTGTCAAAATCTGAGTCTTCAGTTTCAAGAATTGAGACCACAAGCATTTATTTTTTTTAAAGTTTTCAAAAGTGAGCAGTGGTGTTTGTGGTCCTTCAATTCTGACACTTTCTGGGCTCAATATAGTTTCATAAATAGTGATGTAGACAGAGCATCTGAGATGCCTTAGAGTGTCCCACAGGGCCTTAAACTGCTAATCCAGAGGAAAAATGCATCTCCCAGGTCCATGTCATATCTGACAGTGCTGTTTCAAAATCCTCACATACTTCAAGCTGTTTCAAATTGCACTTTGTCTGTGTTTGAGCGACTGAATCAAAGCCCTGTGGAATCTACCAGGAGAAGTAGAAACTTCTGGTGAAACTTCAGCTGGCTTCACACAGGGAATGCAGTGTCTTTGCCAAGCATTCTTTCTACAGTCTCAATTTTGATACTTACATGCATGAACACCCAAGCCAGCTCTGTCCAGCATGCATGCAAAGGGGAATCTCCTTCAGTCCTCTGATCACCAAATATTTATTTACTTAGGGAGAAAATGTACCAGCCGTTTTTCAGGTACAGTTGCAGAAAATCAGTGAAGACTAGTGTAAGCTGCTGGAAAAAAATAGTGGGAAAATAGACTGGAACAAAAAAATTACTATTTTCTTATCTTCTTTTGTAAACTGCCCAGAGACTTGGCACTGAAAGTTGAGGTCTTTCAGATATAGCTGGAAGAGTTTCAAGGAAACGCTGCTTCTCAGCTGGAAGATACTTCTGTCCCAGCACAGCCAACAGGGTAACTGTGGTTTCATCATTATTTCAAGGCAAAACCAGTCAGTTTAGTTTAAACAGGCCTATGTAAATTAGGGAGATTATGGTAAGCCTACTGACTGGTCACTGAAGAGTACTACTTTGAAGGGTTTTACTTGTTTGTTTTGGGACAGTGAGTCCAGGAGAGGGACAGCAGCAAACAGTAGGAAGTGATTTGGCACAAGACATCTTACTTAATTTAGCCCAGGTGTTTCCCACATTAGTATCTGACTGTAGCCTAAGTGAGGTACAGACCCTTTTGTAAGTAGGAATACCATAGTGTCCAACTTGGAATCATGTAGACCCCAAAATTGAAGATAGCTGGCTTTTATTCTTCTTACCACTGCTGCAAAAGTATTTTTCCATTGCTAGTGCCACTTTGTTTTGTGATGGTGGAAATCACTATTTTCCATCTGCTTCATGTGTGATTTGCAATATCTGTCTTAATGAAGTCTTTTATTCTAAATCCCACAAATAAAAATAAATTAGGCATTGCTTTATTTTAAATATATTACTAATAAATGTAAAATCTAAATTTTATGGTATTTTATTCTTGGTAGTTTCTTTATCCTTGTTGTTTATCCTAAAGTTCCCTGTAACTCTTAACCTATATAAATGTTAACCTCTGTAGCTGTTAATGTAACTTTTCTGCCTTTTTATTTAACTGCTTTCCCACTATTTAGGAAAAACAAAAGGCTTTTGATCTTCATTTAAAGCTGCAGTTTTTATCCACTGTATTGCAGCAGGTGAGAAAGCTTTGTTTTGTCTATGTCTTCTTGCATCTCTTATGTAGTAAGAGATGCCATGAAGTGATATTGAGGGTTTCCACATTTCCCAACCACCATTCTCAAACTCAAAATGTTTTCCTGGAAATATCAGGCCTGAAAAATCATACCTTTTGGCCACAATCAATAATCATTGCAGAAAATTACTTTATAATCACATCTAGCCATATATTATGATGGGAGCAATGAGCAAGCTCTCTTGTTTGTTTTTGCGATGAGAATTTGGTTTTATCAGTAGAGAAGAACACAAGACAAAGATAAGGTGTATGATCTTTCTGTTCTCATGTACTCACCTGTATTAAGAAATCTGGAAGGAAATTTTCTGACCATAGTGGTCTTCAAAAATCTTTCTAAGCTCCCAATTTAAAAAAAAAATCAAAACCCTTAATTCATTGTAGAGTTTGTACACAGTGAGTAGATATTTTCTTACTTTACTGCTAGTGTCTGTTGCTTATCATTCTTCTAGATGGAAAGAGAATTCATATTCTATGCTATTTGAGTCTCGGGTTATGAGGATCAGATAATAAAATAGATTTTCATTATATTCGCTGAGCAAACATATGCTTATATTTTAAAATACATGCTATTTTTAGCATGTCATATATCATTCTCTCCATCATAAAATAAGAATCACTTTTTAGTGTCAAAAGTTGATGCTTAATTTAGCAAAACACTTCTCCTTTTAACTCTTTCTTTTTTTCCTTACTCTCAGATTTAAATTTTGTTCTATGAATTTTAATCATCTTTTCATTATCTTGGTCTTAGCTTGTAAAAATATCAAGGGCGATTTTAAAGTGAAATTATTTTTCCATTTGTGCAATGTCATCAGCCTGTGTCCATTGTGGATTTTATAATGTAAATATATCCATTTTCAACTTAGCCCATAATATTTCACGTCTTGGAAAATCACTTCCTTTCCCATGATTATAGGCAACTTGTCTCTAGAAATAAGGCATTACAAATGAATAGGCATAACATCTGTAACTACATTAGGATAGTGGATTGAATTAGTAAAAATATAATATTCACAGTTACCTAGCACAAAGAGAGGCTGTATTTCTGTGTTGTACTTAGGAGAATGTCACTAGAATAATAGCTCTCAGTCTGTAAGATAATTATTTTTGTAAAAGAGTGCCCATAAATGAAGATATTGACATTAAAGGTCAAGACCAGAAGTCTTAAACTTGCACAGAAGAGTAATTCCTTAATATCACCGTTTATCATAGTATACTTGTCTTCCATCAAATATCAAGGCAAATTTTAGCATTTTTTTTTCCCCCACAGTCTTTGTGGTAATGCGTGGTTACAGCTCACTTTTAGGAAAAAGATCTTTTGAAGGTCAGGGTTGATGACTGCCACAGACAGCTGGACACTGATGTCTCTGTTCCTCCCACAGTGTGACTTGTGTCTCAGACCTTGCTTGCCTGTGAAGGACTTTTGTTTGGCTTTTCAGGGCCTTCTCAAAGCTGTAGAATGAACTCCCATAGGGTGGGGAGATGAGGGAGGTAGGTTTGGGGATTTACTTTCGTTGTCATCAGGCTTGGATTCAGTCAGGTTACTCTGAAAGGACAAATTAATCAGTGGCAAAGCAAAACTTGACTCCTCCCCAGCACCCCTCAACTCCCTACAGAAAAATGGGGGATATCAACTGCACAACAGGCACGTGACTCAGAGCGTGATATAATGCCTTGAGACTGGAGATAAAAATGATTGCACCACAAGTAATCAAGAATGGGGACAATATGCCAGGGCTACCAGTGATAGGTGTTCTTGCTCTACTTCTTGATCTAACTGGTGCTGTCACTGCTTTCTGTTGAATTGCAAGTCACTGCCTCCCATGCCAGTTTAAAGGAACCTAGAGATGACATAGTGTTATAGTAGCAGAAAAAGAGAAAATGCAGTGTGGAGAAAAAAATAGTGCAAGTGATGGAGAACTTCACTATTTTAAGAGCAGTAAAAATAAAAGCAATAATGTTCATGCTAAGGAAATTATGTGAAAATGTCCTAGGCTGCTGAGATGCATACGAGGACTTAATGTTCCCCTTCTATCTACAAACTTGTAGCAGTTTGGATATTTACATTGCTTTCATTTTATCATCCTGATGTCCTTCAGTTACTCATCATCCTTTGTGCAAGTCTATAAAGCACCTTCCAGTGTAGCATGCTTGAGTAAAACAACAAAGGAAATATTGGCAGCATCAGCAGGAAAAGGAAAGAAAGACAGCAGAAAGGAAGGGGAAGTGGCTAATAATCAGCAAGAGGTAGCTTAGACCACTGAAACACAATCTTCTCAGAACAAGAATCCTTTCCATCTGTCAAATCACACACAGAAATGACAGTAAAGAAGTTTTCCAAGATGTTTGTTATATTCAATGCACACATATATGTATATGTGCTTGCATACACACACTTTTTTATTATTTCATTGATTTTAAAAATAACCACAAAGAACTCAGGGAAATTGAGCATCTCCTTTTGACTGTGTCTCTAACATATTTGTGACCATGGACATTAATTATCACAAAAAGGATAAATGCATGTTTTCCTCATTTCATTAAACTCTTAGTCTGAAATTCAGTAAAAAAAATGAAATTCTCATAATTACTAGAAACATTCAAATTTGTATCTGCTGAATTGATTTGATTGGGGAGGACTGGTGTTAATTCAGAAGTAGGGTATCACTGTTGAAATCAGAATGCATCGCAGTGTTTCAAGAACAATGGTTGCATTTAGCTTTTCTGTGCTAGATATTTGTAATAGAGATTTCTTCCTACATCTACCACATCCCTATTAGTTCTCTGACCTGCTTGACAAGGAAGGTCTTCATCATGGCGTGACAGCTGTCCTTCTGAATCACTTAGACATGTTAATAATGACCTTTCCTGCAAGGGCAAGATAAATTAGCCAAGAAGTCTTTAGAGCAATTTGAAATGTCCACCTACCGGGATGATCTTGGTGTGCATGTGCCTGTGAATTTTAGGTGATTTTTATATGATCTCATAAATCCTAAGATTGACATAGGTGGGAGGGGAGAGGATTGTGAAATACTAAAACCTGGGACATGTTTTATTTTTTATATTATTTTTTAATTTATTTTGGTTTTTTCCCCTTACAGGTGTTAAGAAATTATATCTAGAGTACCCCACTAGATTTGCAAACTGACCATGTTGGAACATGAGCTGTTTTAACAGCTTTTGACAGTTGCTCAAAAAAGAGGCTAAAAAGCAGGCAAAACCATTAACTGAATATCCAGTCTTTCCAATTTGAGAACCCTTGAACTCCCCACGTGTTGATTTTATGTTTCCCTCAGGGAGATATTAATCTCTTCTTGCTTCTCTGTAAAATACAGCCCAGGTACAGCTGAATTCTAAATACCTTTTAGCAGAAAATTTTCACAAATGTTAGATTTAAATACATTGAAACATTGCTTGTGGTCTTAAGTTTTGGGAGATCTACTCTCCAGATATATTCTAAGGAAAATCAATTTTGCTTGCCATGTATTTCTTTTCAGTGTTTAAATTCTAGTCCTGTATCTTTGTTATACTTTAAAAGCAGATGTTTCACAAGCTTACATTAAAAAGCTTTAATGTTGTGACTCCTGTGTCTAGATACTTGCAGGCTGGGATTGAGATACATTCAGTGATGCCCACACTTTAAGAACATTCATCTAGTTGCCTTAAACATGCCTTATGCAGTGTTTAATGGGAAGCAAATCTTCAGTTTTAAAAATGGAACTGTGTCTGCCACTAAGAATTTACCTCAAAATTCTAGAAAAACTAAAAATCACATTTCTGCACCTGCAGAGGTTTAGACTGGACTTAGGAGGCATTTCTTCACTGTTGAGTTGATCAAACACTGGCTTCCTAGAGAGGTGATCAATGCCCAAACCTGTCAGTGTTTAAGAGGCTTTTGGACAATGTCCTTAACAATGTGCTTTAACTTTTGGTCAACGCTAAACTGGTCAGGTGGCTGGACTAGGTGATCATTGATCATCTTCCAAATGAAAAATAATCTATTTTATTCTGTTCTTTCCTGTTGAGCTTTTTTTCCTCTATCCATTACCTATTGAGAAGGTAGGGTATTTTTTACTCAAAATCTTGATTTCACAAGGATTTCTATCACAGACCACTTTACCTGGAAAACAAAAAAAACCTCTTTTGTAGTAACTAGTCTGTAAAAATGCCAATATGTATTCTCGTATTCTGGTATAAAACCACCTCTTTCTAATTTAATTTAATATTTTTTGGAAATCCATCATTAACTACAAAGGATAATAAAAATTTAAGAAATAATGAACACTAGAGTAAGGCTACATTTCATGAAATGGAGAACATACATCAGTAAAGATGATGAAGAAAATGTAGTGTCTGGCCTTTATCCTTTTTTTTTCCACTACTCACAGAATAGAATAAGAATTAGGTACTTGTAGAAGCAAATAATAAAGTAACATTGATTTCCTCTTCTGTCCTATAAGATTATTGATCTGTTTTTAACCTAATTGGCTCTTGTGAAAATAAATGGAAAAAACAGTAGGCTATTTATGGGGTTCAAGTATTTTTTCTCAGTAAGAGAGTCCTAGGCCTGCTTGCTCAGGGCTCTGTTGGCTGTCCTAACAAGCTAAAGGTCTGAGTGCTGTAGCATACTGTATTTGCTTTGTTCTTCTTCTCTTTAATCTCATGTTTCTAATTATTTCTTGTAATTCAGAGAAGGTACATTGCTAAAGATGTCTTAATGTCTTGATACACAACAATTGAGTACCTACTGTTAAAAAAGTAGTTTGCAAGTGAAAGTCTTATCTAACATAAAAATGGACAGCTGATTAAAGGAAAGAGATAAAAGAGGTTTTCTAGTTTAGCCCACCAGAGTTTGTGGGAATCAAATGACCATTATTTCTCCTATATCCTGCCTATAGATATTTTTAATCAGTTATCCTTTCCTGCACTATATAATTTACTACATAGAATCCAAAGACTGTCTGTTACCTCAATATGGATCTACAGATATTTTGTTTGTGAGAAAATTTACAGATGGTTGGGCCCCTAATTCACATGCATAAGTGTTTGCAGGTTTGAGGAATTAATTAAATTTTGGTCTAAACTTCCCACACTTTCTTTTAGGCAAAGCAGCACTAAAGGAATTGCACATATATTCAGTGACAGTATTTGTATTGGCTTTGGCAAGCTTTGGCTCAATCTCCGAGCTGTATAGTTTGGATGTTGAGCCTGGTGCTTGAAGATACATCATATGAAATTTTATTGCCATCGGAAGTTGTCCTGAAGCTTAAGGCTATGTGAGAATCAGAATCAGGACAGTTAATTACAAATTACAAGTAAGAAACAATGATAAAAATGTTTTCAATTGTTTCAAAAAATGGATAAAGCTGCATGCTTTTCCTTCATATTTGATATAAGTTATTTCATAAATATTTTTTTAAAAAAGGTAAATGGAAATTTTTAAAAAACAAAGATACAAGTGTTTACACACTTATAGCTCAAATTATGGTTATTTGGGGTGATCATTTAATTCATAGCAAGCATTTTAGCAAAATGCTGTCCTCATAGGGCTGCTGAAGATCGCTGTCCCATGTTTGCATCTGCAATGCAATAGCTCCTGGGGATACAGAGACAGATGATTCCAGATGACAGACATCTGTTTGCCAGTATCCAAAAAGGAAAACTGTGTTTTAAAACCTGTTTAAAACACTATTGCAAAACCAGCTTTATCTAGCTCATTTGGATTTTAAAGCTGGATATTTGTGTGCTCCTTTGGGATAAGATTTGGACCATCCCTCCTGTAGAGTTTTGTTGTAGAAGAACTGCATGTGTATGTTATTTTGCATGCTGTAGCAGTGTGCATATGTGAAAAAGGGAGGGAGGAAAAGAGAAGTAGATTACAATACCATTAGATGGTTCCTGTGTCTGTTCGAAGCAGTTAGCCATGGATACGGTTTTAGCATGGCTAAAGCTGTGGCTATTAGCAAGATGATTTATATCTTACCCCTCTGTGCTATTGTTTTCTCTGTCTGCTCTTGTAAACAAAACAGAAGTACTCTGCTGTCTCTCTCTGCAACATATCTACAGAAGTCCTGAAAGTCATCAATGCCACTGAAGAACTAATAGCAGAATCCACCGATCCCTGTGATTTCCCAGATGACATTCAGGACAGAGGAAGAGGGACCCTCCCATTGGGTACAGACCCTGTCAGACTTGATGAGCAGCTCACTACACTGGAAGAAAACGTAAGAACATGAGTCAGTATGTGAAAGAGTCACATGTGTGAGTGACTGTGCCTATGTGTACGCACCAACTTGAAAGGAAAAGCACACAAGCAGCATCAGTGAATGTTCAAAATTAATCTGAGGTTATTAAACAAATACACAAACAGAACAAAAAATCCAATTTCAACAGGTTCTTAGCTGTGTTGGTGGGTTTATGCATACCTTAAAATATTGTGGGGAGGGGAAGTTGGATGCTTTGGTGTTTACAACTAAATGTAGAATCTCTATCAAAAGTTAACTTAAGCCCTCCAAATCTCTGTGGCTGTGCAGCTGTGCCATGCCTGGCTGAAACCACACGTCTCCCAGTCTCAGCACAACCTCATTATTCCACGGGTAGGTGGAGAAAGCATGTCCCCAGCCACACAGAGAAGTGGAGAAGTTCTTCCTCACTCCGCACATCCCCAGCACACTGTGCTGAGTACCCAGGGAGCTGGAGCTCCTTGCTACACTGTTAGAAAGTAGGCTGGAGAATCTGCATTAAACAAACTTTTGTTTGGCCACATCCAAATCATCCTTTTTCATGAGTCCCTGCCATCTGCAAGAGAAAGTACAGTGCTGAATCTTAGGGGGAAGTCACTACTCATTGGAAATTTTTATGCATCCATTTTTATAACCTCTCCTTGCCACCTCTGCTCAACCTTGCCAGGCATCTCACTGTGCCAGCTGAGGTGCTCCTGCTCCTTTTCACTCCCACATGCTGTCCTGGGTGCTGGCACCTCCTGCACTCCCTCATGGGGCACCAGAGCCACTTGAACCTGCCCCACCATGGAGCTTTCCATGCAGTGGCCATGCTCCTGGCCCCTCTCTGAGAGGAAAATTCAAAACAAACAAGCAAAATAGGCTTGGAAGCCCTCCCCAGTGGGGCTGAGAGAGCAGGATGTGCCCAGGAGAGGCTGGATGTCTGGCAGTGCAGATATGGCCCTCTGCAGAATGATAAAGGCTTCCCATAGCAGTTGCTGCTCTAGTGCCTGGAGAAGGCTGTACCTGAGCTTGTGGGAAGTGAAGTGCCTTCCTTGTGCCACCTACCATGATATCTATGTCATTGTTACATGAGAGATGCACCCTAACAGCAACTTCTAGCTTACTTTAGTTAATTTTTTTCAGAATAATGGAAGTAGATGAGTAGATGGAGATTTTTCTCTCCCGTGAAATACTAAAGTGTCCTAGCTCCAAACACCACAGAATTCATCTGGCAGGAGAGTGAATATGGAATAAAAATTCAAGTCCAGGCTGAACCACATCTGTAGAAAAACTAAGAAATTCTGCAGTACAGAGAACAATTTGGGAAAATCTGCTCCCACATTTTTTTTCTGTAGAGAACTGTGTTGTAAACAACCTTAAGGTGCTTTCCCCCCACACATACTTGCACTCTGACAATCCCTCACATCCGTGTCGAGCTTTGGCATCTCTGGTGCTGTGGCCCCTAGTCGTTCATTTGGGTCCAGCATTTCTCACTGAGCAGAGAGCAGGCACTGAGGCAGAGCATTCCTTGCTTTGGTGTTGCCCTCACTGCAGCATGTCTCTCAGCATCCTGCAGAATTCATAAGGTATCCAATTTAGCCTTGCTATGTCCCGACAGTACATCTTTCTGTCACAGATGGGACATGAAGTAGGTGGCAAGAACTCAGCTTCAAGATTTCACCACCACACTCCATGGCAGAGTTAAAAGAGCCTTTAGAAATTCAGGAATCCATAACTTTTCCCATTGCAGCTGGAGCCAGATCTACATGCAGCACATCATCTTTGCAGCAAATTCTGGAAGAGGATCTGGGTTATAGACACTGTTATAGACACTGTTCATTTTTGCTCTCTCTATTTTGGAGACTGTGCATGCATTAGTGTGGAGAATGTAGGGCCACCTGTACCCACACAAGGTTGGGTTTTAGTGGAAGCTGTACATAAATGGTGGTAAAATAAATTTCCACCATCTGAATGTGAATGTATAAATAAGGGCATCATTCAGGGGAGTCCTGCAAGGACACCATTGCTGTTGGGAAGTGCACCAATTGTTCAGATGAAGAGAATATTCTTTAGAAAAATCTTTTCTTTAGATCTAGCTGGAAAAGTTTCATTAAAATTTAATAAAGGTAGGGACTGAACGAGTTACAGAAACATTGACGACCTTCCTTTCCCACATTTTTCTATCAGTTCTACTTTCTTTAGATTTTTTTCCCCTCTTGAAAAGTACGTCTTACTTTGCAGAGATTTTTGGTATAGCATTTAAATGCAAATTTTCTTTACTTTTCTAAAGATGCTTCTATTCAAAATGTTTCTTCTTCTTCTTTCTCTAAGCTTTTAGATGTGACAGAGAAATTTCTAGAAAATTGCCTTTTAATCTGAAGTACCTGTGGTATGTCATACCACAAAGACGTATCATTTAAATGAATGGGAAGAATAATTACAACCCACAAAAACAGGATCGTTTCTATTTAAATCAGCATGTTAACTTTATGGACCACCTGTGTCTCCAAGTACTCAGCAAAAATGTTAAATGAGATTACTTATTTGTTCTAGGTATGTTTTCCAAAGATTTCATGCCTGCAGTTAGCCTGTGTTCTTACAAGATGCAATTTGTACAGATATAGTGAATTTGTTTCTTAGGAAAGTCACACGCATGAAAAAAAGCTATCTACATTTATGCCTTGAAACAACTGATACAAAGGAAAAAAACACTTTTGCAAGCAATTAAGAAACAATAATGAAATAGAAAAATAATAGAAAGTAAACGATTAAATTTTAGTCTGGTCATTCTTCTGTCCTTTTGATCCATTAAGTCACAGCATGGCCAGAAATTGTTTGAATACCTGTTATGTCAAAGGACTGCATGATCTAGGAATTGTTGGGAGATATAATGACTGGAGTGAAAGACATGTATGAAATGAAGGTATCGGCTCAAAGATCTGCTTTAGATTCTGTTTGGTTGCCCCCTGAACAATAAAGTGGAGCATAGAACATGTTTAATTCATTTGTAGCAACACAGTCTTTACTGCTGTTACAGTTAGCAAGGCTGCCACTGTGGAAAATCAGAATATGTATTTCATTTCCACTGTGCTGTTACCAGCCTCATGGAAACAATCTCTTGGCTAACTAGTAAATAGGCAGAAAGTACAGTATTTCCACATGGTTCTGTGCAGTCTTAAGCACAGATGTCAAAAGTTAATGCTTGAAAATTACCCTTTTCTAAGCGCCAGAGACCTCCATCCAGCTGTGTACCTTAGATTTCTTTGTGAAATAAAAGAAACAATAAAATGCAGTATATCGTGAATTATTGCTCTGAGGAGCTGAATGGAAAATGAAACCTTTAGCTGTAGTTATCATAGGTGTCCTAGGTAGATCAAAATATTAAAAGTTGTTCGTTTTTAGAGAAGAATTCTAAATTAGCAAGTCAGTAATTCTGTCTTATTTGGCCCAGATAAGTCTATTGATCCTCCAAAGATTCACTAAAAGGCCCAGGAGGTGGGAAGGATTTGGCTGCTGTATATTTGGGTGAGAGCAGTATGGGAAGGAAAACTGTTATACATGTAAGCACACTTAGACTATAAGAAGTTAGTAATTATGTGCTGCTGAACAGTTATTCATGCACCTTTGATTGCCAGAAGGCATTAGGCATGTTTTAATAAATGCAGCTTTATATGAGGCGTGATCTGTTGATTTTCCCTTATAGACTTAGGGGGTTTGTTATGCGATTGAATATCAATAATGAAAAAGCAAACTTTTCAAATTTTTTCTTTGCTGATCAATCTGGAACAAATATGTTTTGGAATACCATTGTAGCACCTATGAAATTTGTAATGCAGCCACCTCATTCTTCCCTTCTCTTTGTGGGTGTGTGTGTGTTTCAGATTATTCCCCCATGCCTTTCTTCTGCCAGGTAAGTCTCCCTGTAGTGGGTTAGCAAGCAGGGAAACTCAAAGGTATCATGGAAAATGCAGTCTGATCAAACCTCCATGCCCACAAAACATTGACATCTCTCCCTGCTTTGGCCCTGCAGGTGTACCTGACAGCCAGCACGGTGTACGGGCTGGAGGGGCAGCTGACCAACCTGGAAGACGCCGCACGCAAGATCAACAGTGTTACTGAAGAATCTGAGCTGGCCGATCTGGAGGATCAGGTGGCCACAGCAGCTGCCCAGGTTCATCATGCAGAGCTTCAGGTGAGGACAGCAGCTCCTCCCTATCTGCAGTTTTCCCACTGCCTTGCCTAGCACTCACCT
This sequence comes from Manacus candei, assembly GCF_025592945.1. Taxonomy (NCBI): domain Eukaryota; kingdom Metazoa; phylum Chordata; class Aves; order Passeriformes; family Pipridae; genus Manacus; species Manacus candei. The sequence goes on along the minus strand of NW_026138074.1, from coordinate 1,933,328 downwards.
CACTGCACACACTTGCTTTGAATATTCTTTTGTACTGCAGCAGTCTGATGATTTAAGGATGCTGACTGCATCACATGAGCTGAGCAAAGCATAACTGAGATGTGTAACTCAGCCCAGGCAGATGTACTCTGTTTGTTTGTTTCTTCCCTCAGCTTGTTTTTGGACATGGGAGTGCAGCAGCCTGTTATTGCAACTCCTTGCTGCCCGGCAGCTCACGTGGTGTGCTCTGTGTCATGTGTGTGGCTGTGGTCAGGCTGCAAATACAGTCATAGGCAGTTTATCTAATCAGCAAATTGTAAAGCACTTCCCAAAAGAAACCAGTGTTGGCAGCTTTCTATTGACAAAGGCCAATGCCAGTCAGAGGCTGAGCCAAGCACAGGGCCTAGCACTTGCAAGCCTACCTTGGGATTTAGGTGCTAAGCAGCACACATCCCAGCCAAAAGGCACCAGCTTTTGTGGGATGCAATCTAGCATCACTCTAGCAGGCTCCAGAAGTTCTAGGGCTCAGAAGAACACATTATGATCTGGTGCTAAAAGCTGAACAAGGTGATGCTGCCAGACCTCAGGGTGCTGACACTGCTTGCAGGTCACTGTCAGTGATTTCACTGACCGGTCTGTATCCAGCGGGACACTCTGAACTGCCTGTGACAGGGTCTAATAGGAAGTAGCTGATGATTTTACTCAACAGAAGCATGCTCAATTCAGGACTGAGCAATAATCTGAGAGTCTGACATCTCCCTGATGCCAGAAGTGCATTGTCACACTAGCTGGCAAACTGGCAATGATGTTTTGTTGGCTTTGGTCATTATTTTATAAATCTGTTAATGGAGGTGACCAGTGAGGAGGAGAGAGGCCTAAGCTATGCAAGGAGGATGGCAAAGAGGCCAATGGAAGGTCTTCTGCAGAATGAACAGCTTCAGGTGTCGTGAATCAGGATTGAGATTATATATGTCTGACTTCTTTGATACTTTTTTCCCCTTTGTCAACACTTTTTTCCATTACTCTCAATATCAGACTACTTTCCCCCAAGCAATTTGTTTTCCATTCAGTGTTTTTATATAGTGTGTGCCTGCGTGTTTGTGCTTAATATACATATACATTTAAATTATAAATATGTAAGATCAAATGTTTAGATTTTGTGACGGAGGATGTACTTTGCATGAGAGTTAGGAAATGTGTCCCATGAAGTCATTCTTTCAATGTAGCCTTTGAAAAACACAGTTTGAATGAAATTGTGATTATGCAGCTAAAGGTAACTGGGAGATGGCAGATGCAGGTTTTCTCTCCTCCTTTCTTTTTTTCCTCAAAAGGAGTAAAATGCCTCTTCCTTGGATTCACAAGGTAGGTTGGATTGTTCTTTTACTCCATCTTTACTAACAAATTAAGCCCCTTTTAACATCAAGACTAAAGAATTCAGGGAAGTGTCAGAATTGCTGAAGTTAGCCACCTGTTTATATTTTTTTAATAAAGAGGATTTGACTGGGGGAGGGTTATATTTTAGTAGTGGCATCCACAGTAATTTTAAAACTTCTTTTCCCCCCTCCCCATCTGTCTGTCTCTCTCTTTTATTTTCTTTGAAGATTTCAGATATTGAGAGCAGAATATCAGCTCTCACTGTTGCAGGCTTGAACGTGGCTCCCTGTGTTCGCCTGACAAGGAAACGGGATCAAAAGCAAACAAACCAGGTGCCAGAACATTATGTAGTATTCAAAAATACATTGGGGAAATCTTGCCTCTTTTTCTATAATGGAGTTGAGTAATGCATATGTGTTATTTACAGATGCATACAATAGACACATCAAGACAGCAGAGGAGAAAACTTCCAGCTCCACCAATAAAAGGTGCGCTTCAATTATTATGTACATTAGAGAGAGAGAGACTCTCTTTATAAGGTTCGATATAATGTATGGTTCAGCAAAGTAGGGGAAAGATTGTGTTACAAAAATCAAAGCCTAAATATGTCCCTCCTCCTCATTTTCCATTGTACTTGCATTATACAATATACCCATTTCTCATATTAAAAAACATCACCACTTTCTCTTCAGTGAGAGTTGTGACAGTGGCAAAAAAATAGAAACAGAAGCAGAAGGCTGGAAAAAGAAATGCTGAGGAATGCTGAATACTTGAAAGAGGCATGCTGCCCCTCCAGCATACCTGGTGTTAGTTTGTGACACCCAAGTGATCGCAGTGACCAAAAGCCAATGGCCACCCTCCACAATCCACCACTTTCTTAAAGCCTGTGTTTGCTAATTTCAGTCCATATGATGTGGCTCAGCAATGTTCCTGGTATGTTATGTAATGGCTCTGAATTTGCTTTATAAAATAAAGTGCTTTTTTTCTGTTTTCTCCTTTTGGTTTTTTTTTTTTTTTTTTAGCCCCATGGTGCGTTATCTCTGACAGTTCTAGGACCCAGTTCACCTTGCATTACTCTTTTGTAATTCCACAGATTGACATAGCCTCAAACTTTAATAAATTTGGAGTACCACAGCCTGCTGTTTTTAATTTAAATTAAATCCAGCTTTCCTCATACATCTTAGGGGAGGTTTTATCTCTCTGGAAGCTGTGACTCTTCATAAGTACTTTTACATCTGCTTCAGTCTCTTATGTGAAAAATCTCCCTTTTTGTATCTTTCTCAGGTGAAACAATAGATGGTTCTCCAGTTACCACTGTCAGAACGTTTAACAGAAACTTCATGCTTCAAGGATCTCTAACACAAAGAACTAAAGAGAGGAAAAGCACTGCCAAGGACTTAATGGTAAACAAATGTTTTTAAAACTCTGTTAAAAGCAGTAAATAGAGAGATAGCAGTATGTGTGTAGGCAGCTATATTTCAGCATCTTCACAAAACATCTCTTGATAGTTTGAGGAAAAAAAAAAATAGAGACTGCTGAGGCAGCTCTAAGGAAATCTGACCAGTGTCCTGGAAGATGTACACCATAGTATAGCAGCTCCTGAATGTCAGCCCATGAAAATGTACCTGGCTGCCAGCTCTCCAGGAATGTGCTACCCTTACTTTTAAAAAAATAAATAAATTAGTGGTCCCCTGCAATTCAGACTTCTGAAACAGATCCTCACAGAACCAGCTGCACACTGTAACTTGCAGGTGAGAGTCACCTTGATTCTCACTAATTGTTGAGAAATGTTCCAGTGTTATCTAAGTGGATTTAAGGGGTAGTTAGGCCACATATTGCTCTGCAGGATTTGAACAAATAGGCTTCACTAGACAGCTGTCAATCATTTCTTCTATAGCAGCCATATAGGGATAAAGGGAAAAAACTGATTGTTCTGAATCAGTCTGGCACTGGATATATGAGAAGGGGAAGGACCTGGCTCTATAGAGCTTCAGCAGGCTTGTTTTGTGTTTCATTCATGTTTTCTTTCCTGTCCTTCTCTGTTCTAGGAACCTGCTATAGGATCTGCTGTGATGTACTAAACTTAAACTTCCCTACTGCCAATAACACACTGCCTAAGGCTGTACACTAGAGTGCCTTTACTTAACAGCCATTGCATATGTCCAGCTGAAAATGGACCCTCAAGAACCCACAGAGCCTCAGTTATAGGGCTTCATTTGGATACCTCACTGAGAAAGCTGTCCAAGTCTTCAGCATTGTGGTCTGCTACAGGAAACTCTGCCTTAAAGTTCTCACAGGACTCTAGACAGGATGCTGAGTTTCAAAAGCAAGGCTCCACATTTTAAGATGCACTTTTTCTCCCTATTGATTGTACTAAAGTATGTTGTCTTTAAACTGCAGTATGTTTTTGTACACTCAATCAGTCATAATTATAGGCCAAATTATCTGCCAAAGCAGACCTGTGATCCATATTTGCTGGCCTCTTACTATTCACGTAGGCATCCGTCTTGTTGAGCAATAAGAACAACTCTGTGCAGTGTGTGCCACTTTTCAGCTGCATGGTGGGTGTGGAGAATCAGTGTAAGTTTTGAGAGGGTTTGTAGGAGGAGATGTGATGTGCAAAGTTTTCTCTGTTCACTGAGGGTACGTTTGGCAGATTGAATGCTCTAGAGCTAGGTAAATTGCTCTTGGCAGCATGGGGAGCATGGATGTCATGTTGAACCATGAATTGGTGGCCACACATGTGGACCAGATGTCTGTTGAGTTACAGTCCTGGTGTCTGGAAACATCTGAACACTGTTGTGAAACCAACACCTTTGTATGTCTTGTTCTTCTTGGTAGCATTGTCCACTTGATGGTGGCCAACCACGCTGTAGTTCAGAATAAATTCTGTCCAAACCTTTAAGATTGGAAAAAGAAAGTAAAAGTGTTGTGGATGAGATCTCTGCTGACTGACTGGTGGTTGTAGGGTGACTGCAGCCTGTAAGAGGTTCCTTTCTAATGTTCCTTGGTGTTTCTGAGAAGGGGGCAAATGTAGCCCAGACAACTCTTCCTTCACTAGTCTGTAGCCAACATAGAGTAGCTGAGTCCTGTTGCTGGTGCCACATGTACCCCACTACCACTGGACCACTCTGAATTCAATTGTGAATAGTAATATTTCTTCTTTCATTTCTTGAGACCTTTAAAAGGTGAGTCAAACTGGAAGACCCTTGAGCAGAAGTCCTGGAGGAATATGCTGCTAACAGGGTGTTCCTCTCACCCCCTGGGGAAGGGTGTTGCCAATTCATGGTATTTTATGCTCTGAAGAATACAAAGGAGGTAGTTAGAGGAGGTGATAAGCCAGTGAATCCCTTGCCTTCCACACAAGTGGCAGAGCAGGTACCCAAATGCAGACAGGGTTGGCATGAAATGTGCTGTCAAGAAGGGCACAGGCTAGCAAGTTCCACCTCAGCACTGAGGAGTGGCTAGCCCTCCAGGGAGCCCTGGGTACTAGGAAGGGAAGAGGGTTCCTTCTTTCCCTGGGCTCCCAGTGAACACCCACAGGCAGAGTGTCACATGTTACCTGCCATACAGCAGGAAAGCAGTCCTCTCAGACACCAGGCCATGAAATGTCTGTGGTTAGGCAAATATGAGCAAAACTGGGCAAATTTCCTGACTAGGCTGCATTTAGGGGGGCAAGTGGGGAAGACAAGGAATGGCTGGATGAGTTGGTTGGAAAAATGGTTCCAGATGCAAATCTGCTACCCACATCTGACATCTAGCTTGTCAATACTCTGATGTCCAGCTGCATGTAAGGAACCCTTGGAATAAATACAACCATCTTCCCACCTAAAATACATAAGCGTCATTCCATCCCTTCAAGGAATTTCCATCTGCCCAAGATCTGAACCAGTGTGTTCATTCTGGGTGAAATTAGGCCTTCTTTTACTCTCACACAATACTAGTTCTCTAAAATTGGTTTGCACAGATGTGAGGGCAGAATTCGGCCCACTCTGTTTAATATATAAATATATACATAAAACAAATAGATTTTATTTATATATGCAATCCGGTAAAGGAGATTAAACAGAGTAGGATGCCTAGTAATTTTTTTGTTATTCAGTCTTCTCCTCCATTGACTGTTCTCGTGTATGTATACAATACATTCCCAGGTTCTGGTTTATGCAGGTATGCGTGTTATGAAATGTCATTAATGGTGGTTGGTCTGCATATTCGTTTAATAAATAATAACTAATATTGTGTATGTAATATCAATACAGAAATTACTAATTTTAATAGAATAATTCTTTGGCTTTTGTTCTGTTAGTGTGATTTAAACAAGCCAATGAAGTTTGGAATAGGTTGTTTTCCTTAAGAGGCATGAAAAGCAACTATTATCGTGTTACAATGTTAAAATATTCAGTCTTCTTTGACAGAAAAATGTGTACTGTGTAGGCATTGCAAAAAAAAAAAAAAATTTAAAAAAATCCCACCTGCTCTAAGGCATTTGAATTTTTACAAATGTTTATTGTGCCAAATACGTGCAAAGATATAATTTCCTGTTTTAAAAAAATCATAAAAACATATGTTATAGCACACAAAGAATTATTTTGTCATCAAGTGATTTCAATCTTTAGTGTTAATATTTATAATTAGATTAATTTTTATAAATGAAAATATTTTAATGGGTAAAATCAAGACTATATGATCTATTTGATTAAGTCTGAGTGAATATTAAGCTTGCCTTGTTGTTGTTATCTGCATACTCACCAAGAATTATATGTCAAGAGAAATTATAAAAGAGTAAAAGCGATTTATGAAAAGAATGCCTTTTCAAGGACTTGATTCATAAAGAAAAACAAAAAGTTCTTCTCTGTGGTTTCAGTTTATGTGCCCTTTGGCCAGGAAGCATGCAGAACACACAGCCACGCATGGGGCTCAGGTGCTGCCTGTCTACAAGTGACACGGTCACACCTGGGAGATGGGCAGCTCCACAGAGGTACCGGGGTTTGCTGAGGGGAAGGGGACACACTCAGTTCAGACTCCCTTCTTTAGGGCTGGGGTGAGAGGAATCGTGTCAGGAACATTTGATGGTTAGTCTTCTCTAAAATATCAAGTCTGTTAGGTGAACTATCATCCCAAACAGTTTCTCAGGTGGAATTTCTTTAACTCTCTTTGGGATTGCTACAAAATCTGAGCAAGAACCCTGCCAATAATCTTAATCTCATATTTCCAAAGTCCTGTGCGATGAATGCTGATCAAAATAATTATTAGTATATATTCTCCACCATGAAAGAATTCATTAAAACTAGCATGTTTTAAGTAACACTTTGGGTCAGCAGATATGTTGTATTATAAATGGTAGTAACTACCTTATTATAATAAAAATCCATCCATTGCTGACAGACCATTTGCAAAGAGAAAAAAGGGTTAAGATATCTGCAATGGTTAATTCAATCACTGTTTAATTTTAGTAGTAATTCTAACAAAGCACAACTAGAAGCGGAAGTTCATTCTACTTTGTCTGTTGCAGAATGATTCATGGCCTGGATTTAACTATCAGTCATTACCTAATTTGTAAACTATCTCTTTTGGATATAAGCCATAGATTAAACATAATTATTCCTGCTAATAGTTATTAATCAACATTAAACATATTCTAAATAACACTTCTTATAAAATTAATATAACAAGGTTATATTAACATGAGTAAACATGAGTGTTGAGCCACAACCCCAGGTTTATTGATGTGGACTAACGTAGTAGATGGTACATGGCTTGTGATCCTCAAAGAATGACCTGAGCTTGCTCAGATACGGTACTTGGAAACAACTACATTGTTTTAAAGGTAATCAGCTAGTTCAGGCCTTTACCCCTTTTGAAAAATGGTGGATGATTATATGCAGTAGGCACAAAACTACTCCAAGGAGTTCAATTAGCCAATTTTTTTTTCCTTGCAGGGGAAAATACTTATCTTTGATAGGAGCTCCTCTTTGTTCATTAATATATCTCTCAGCAGTACAGGAAGAATCATGAAGGGCCAAGGGGTACTTCAGGGCAACATTCTTATGAGTGGATGTTAACAATCTCTATAAAAGCTACACACAGAGAACAAGCATTTCATGCCATTAATGCACGAAGGTACATTAAAAATCAGTGAGAGCCTTTTTTCTTTCTTCCAACCATTGCTTTTTATTTTTACAAATCAACAGCCATTGACTTTGAAATGAGACAGGAGGGTTTCATGATACATGTCATGCTGCGAAGTTTAAATCCCAGCCCAAAAGCTGTGTTGGTTTTGGATAAACCTAGCATTACAGTGAACAGCATCAGGAGATTGGTGGGGATGCATGATGAAGAAACATTTTTATAAGCTGTGGTGGCAATCATTGCTTGTGTCCATGCATTGTCTTTTACCTGCACCCTGAACATGTTTTTTTTTGAATGAACTTGCACAAGGAGCAAAAAGAAAAGCAGCGTGGAATTGCTGGGCAAAAGCAGAACTGTAGGTCTGAGGTGCAGGGGAGGGCACAACTCAAAGAACAGAGGCTGGGTCACCACCTTGGGGAACAAAGATCACCAGTCACTGTCTTCCGTGTCCAACATTTTTTGCTTCCACAAAGCATTCAAAATGAAATCCAAGTGTCTGCTCACAGGCCTGAGGGTGCCATGGCTGCTTCTCAGCTGCCTCTTCCCAAACCTGCCGATGGGACGAACCCCACGGCCCACATACCAAAAAGGATCAATCTCAGGACCTGGAATTCAAAGCAGTCTGTGAGGCATCTACTACTGCACTTAGAGGCAGTGTTTCCTGAACATCTTGAGGATGTAGCCCACAAGGAAAAACAAGGGGAAAGGCTGCAGCCAGACACTTGCTGGTGCCTTTGAGAATTGCTTTCTATGTATAGACTCCAAAAGAAGAGAATTCAGACGCAAAATGAATTTTCATCCATCTGGTCTGCAACCTGTATTTTTAACATATGCCAAATTATCCATCAGATTTTTCTGCAGTGTGTACCAGGTACACTATTTCTATAAGCTAGCAAATCCACTAGATTGCAGAGGGGGTTCCTATGTGAGGGGTAAACATTAAAATTAATTATTGTTCACTTAGCAAGTTGTTTCCATGGGTGACTTTTTTTTTTCTTTTAAAGCATCTGACACTTGACTTATTTTTGTAGTCTAATACAGTTCTGGAGCAGGTGTGGAGAGGGGTATAGTTCTATTAAAGGACTAAGATATAGCAAGAGGGAAATTCTACAATGTGCTGGAGATGATCCCACCCCAAGGAAATGCCAAATCATTCCGAAGCCAGAGACCTGTCAGGAACAGGAACAGACTACAAGTTAAGCACATTATATATCATCCCAGTGATATGAAAGTCTCAGGCAAGGCAGGAGGATTTTCCCCAGTGCATTTTGATGCTTGAACAGAGAAAATAAAAAGTTCACTTTGCCTTTAAATTTCTCCATAAATGTATCTTTTAAGTCTTTCAGCACAATGTTTAACACCCCTCCTACCCAACAAAACCCAAGTAACTTAATTTTTTTCACCTATGTACCTAAAAACTGACGTTCCCAACATCTCTAGTCCTCTTTAATGGGGAAAGATGTGCTACTGAGAGCCCACGCACCTTACTCCTCACATCCCCTTTCTCCCACTCCACATACAACTATCAGCCTTTGCTCCTTGGGGAAAGACAAGAATTCTTGATACGATTTTCTCAAAAATCTTTTGGACTGTGTGTAAGCTTTTACTTGGGACACATGGTATTGTCCCTCACCTGGCCAGCCTCATTTCCTCACAGCATCTCTGAATGGAGACACTCCAACTACTCGTATTTGGACTTTCAGACAACTTGTGCTCCCAGACAGAAATGAAGATGTCCGTAAAGTGAACTTAAGCTTCTGGCCCTTGCTTTCTTGTTATATAGAAGTGGTTGTGAACTACGTCAGGTCTACAGAATACAGCTGATATTTGGTGCTTAAATATTTGATGTATACTACCTTACATTTTCTTATCTTTTGCATATTAGTGTCTTCTCTGATATTTATCAGCAATATTGCTATTTGCCTTGGTTAATTAAAGGCTATGAGAAAGACATGAAGTTCTGCATATGGTTAAATGGAAGCACAGGATCCCACACCAACATTTCACCATAGAAACACCTACATGGATTTGCTGCTGAACTCTTCCTGACAGCCCAACCCTGATCCCTCAGTGCAGCAGAGATTGCAGGGTCACCATTATGTCAGGTGAGAATCATACTTACTTCTGTTGTCTATCTGATGTTTAAATGGCCTGCTGTGTCCTGAAGCAAAGCTGAGCGATACCAAGAGCACCAGCACATAGACAGTGACCAGCTTTAAGCGGTTTGGTGACCACTGGGCACGTGGTGTCCAGGAGATTGGATGCCACATGACAGAGCAGTGGTGGGAAGGCTGTAAGGAAAAAAGCGAACATGGGGAACACACATGAGTTTAAGTTCTCAAGGTGAAGTAACGCGTCAACTGGAACTGCGTGCTCCTATCCAACAGAACCATCTTTTGGCTCTAAGTCCTGTGGAACACTGATGCTGGGGATGTCCTGGGCATTTCTGTTTGAAGGTCAAGGCTGTGCAGTGAGCCATCTACTGAGGTAAAAAAATATTTTCTCTCCAGCAGTGAAAGCCCCTGACATGGTTTCACAGGGCACTTGAGTCCCTGAGCTCACTGCTGACTGCTGTGTGGCCCTCTGTATGACCATGGGCATCGGCCACCAAAGTGTGTTTTAGCCACTACCTCTGGCATCCTTTCCTCACTTGTAAAATGTATCTAACATTTGCATTTTACACACACTTTTTTACAACTAAATGCATTTCAGTATTAAAGAGAATGATCCTCCTGTGTCATCACACCCAGAGTGCAAAAGTACGATTTCCAGTTATGGTTTCTACTGATAGATGTCGCAATCCTGTAAATGCACCCAGATGCAACTGAATGAGAAATGCCTCCCGTCTCCCCATGGGACAAGCTGGGCAGAACAGAAAGTGCTAAGCTGGGAAAATTGCATCCAGGAGGTGAATGAGCCCAGGCTCAGGTTACCACTTTCTCTAGCATTTTGTACAAGCTTCCTTGCAGCAGTTCTCCCAGCTGACATGCCAGGACAGTCTGTCTTGTAACATGCAAGGTCTGCCTACGTATTTGACAGCCCGGAGCCTCTCCTACAGAAGTCAGCAGGAGCCCTGTTTACTTAAGCATCACTTATAGGAGATATGTAAGCACAGAGCTATAAAAAAATCCTCTCAGCTCTGGCTACATAGAGGCTTCTCCTTATGTATGGGTGGGGTTTTTCCCCAGTTGCTGCCAAAATCATAGCCTGCTTTCAGTACAGGCAGAGCAGGAAGGAAAATCTTTGATGCGAGATGCTCCTAAGCACACCAAACAGGCAACACAGCAAAAGCACATGGAGAACATGGTTGAGTCTTTCATTAAAATACAGTCAAAAGCTCCTTAACCCCCAGTATTCAGTGAAGGTTTCTCTAAGGCTTTTTCCTACCCCAACAGTTTCTTACCAGGCAGTTTAGAGGAAAGTGATTTTAACTCATGATATCAGAATTGCGGTTTAACTTTTTCTAACTTAAATAGCTCACAACAATCTCATGACAATCACAGGACTACCTTAGCCTAAAACCACAGGGGGTGAATTCTGCCTTCAGTTTCAGCTGGGGTACATCTCTTCTTGCTCCATGTTTAGCAAAGCCTTATGTTCAGTGACAAAAAGAAGGTGTTTTTAGGCATCTCTCCAGTGTGTTTACAGGGTTGCTGACAGGTTTTCCAGATTACTTGCTCTTTTGTTTTGTGTCTTGTTTTTTGGGAACTGTGTTACAGAAAGGAAGAGCTTGCCTGGAGCTCACTGTTGATGAAGGACAAAAATACAGAGAAAAGCTTTTAGCACACACTTTTTCCTAAGCATGCCAGGTTTCAGTCTCCACCAGCTGGTCCTGTGCCTGAATCAGTCATCCCAGCCACCTTCTACAGTGCTGTTATTTATTGAACTTTTTACTCATACTCTTATCCTGGCTAGGGTTTCTGCAAAGCACATCGCTCCCACTGCTCCTCAGTAACATGCCACCCCTAAATAATCAGGGGGCTCAGCATCTCTAATGCTCCCTCATTTTTCTTCTCCTAATTATCCCACCCCTGTTTATATGGGAAGAAACACAGGCAGAGGTAATGCACAGTCCTTTCAAGAGTACTGTGGCTGAGAGATGGCCTGTAATCTCCTGAGGTCCAGACCTGCCTTAGCCCATAGACCTGCAGCTTTCTTTCAAAGGTGAAATTGAAAAAAAAAACAAGACCTCATACAGTTACTCCGTATGCCATCCATTTTCAACCATTAAATAATCATCAAAAAATTTAAAACCTGACTATTTGGAACAAAACTTGACACAATTAAAAGTTTCAGGAATAATTTTGCTCCTGGAGCTCAGCAAAATTCAGCACCGCTGCTAGCTGGTCAACTTGCCAGTTCTGCTTGGTGCCTAAGCAGAGTAAGTCTTTAAATTTTGGCTGAGCAACATCTGTGACAGTAGTCTGGCAACTTCCATTGACATGAGAGAGGAAGGTTAAAGTCACAAATACAGTTACAGTGAAGCCATGGTATCACAGATTGCCATGGGTCTGCCTCACACAAGGAGTGGGAGACCAGCCTGGCTCTGCCTCTGGGCACACAGGAGCTCTAAGCATACAAAACTCAAGCTCTGCTGCAGACCCATCAGGTACAAGCCTACCATGGTTGTCCTTGGAAGACAAGGTGCTATTAGCTCTTTAAACCCCAAACGAGGTGCTATTAACTATTTAATCCCCAAGCCAGCATCTTACAGGAGATCAGCGGCTGTGTACACCTCCTACAATGCAAATGTCAATAACTTTCATGTTCAAAAGCAGCCCTGGAAGTACCCATGAGAGATCAGACCCTGGCTGAACCCAGGCCTGGGACCATGGCCCATTTCAGGACTGAGTGGCACAAGAAGCATGCGGCTGCACTGGAGGCTGCTGCCTGTGCTCTCCCTGCAGGGACGCACCACTGCCTGAGGGCTCAGCCACATTGCCTCAGCACAGTCTCCTTTGCTACAAAAACTGGACAAAAGTCACTCAGCACAGAGCACAGCTGCGTATGTTAGTGTAGGTAAGCTAAAGCTCAAAAAGAAAAGAGGAAATCCAGCAAGAGCCTGGACAAGCACTGAAGCAGATAGAGGGAGGCACTCACCTGTTTGCACCAAAGCTGCTTCTCAGGTAGTCACTGCTCCAAGTAGAAGCAGGGCAGCTGATGGGGGGCTTGTACCTTTTATACTGCAGGGAAGTGGGCTTGAAGCAGGGAGGGGGAGTCAAGAGGTGGGCCAGGAGGACGTCAGCAGTACTAGTGAGCAGGATTTAAATTTACAAAAGGAGGAGTAGAGAATGGTGGCTCTATTAGAAAGCCATTGATCAGGGAAGGGGGCAGGGAGCAGGAGTTGAGGGCAGCGCCAGCGGTATGCAAGGGGGGCCTGGCTCCTGGCCCACTAGGAGGAGAGCAGAGGGGAGGAGGCTGTTGCTGTGTTCCTATGGGTGAGTGGACACAGGCAGCCAAGAGCAGCACTAGCTGCTAAGCTTTCTACAGAGGAGAGCCAAGCCCTCTGTGCTGCCCGGCTGAGATGCTCTGTCTGAAGAGCATGTCTAAAGGGGGGAAACATTCATGGCTGGGGATGAGGTATGGGGAGAAAGAGGAGAGAGTGGGAAGGTCTCAGGGCCAGCAAGCTGGAACACTGCAGTCCGTGCACTCCTTCCTCAGCCCTTGTTCTTCTTGCTGTTGTCCCGTCCTTGGCTGTTGCTTGGGATCTTATTTGATGGCAGCCCTAGTTTCATTAAGCCCCTAACTCACAGCTGGGGTCAACTCACCCACGTATAACTTTTAGGTCATACTGCAGCACAGCACCCAAGTAGCTGATGAAATCAGTTGTGATTCAGTGCTTAAGCAGGCACTTACCAGTTTAGTGGCAGAGAAAATTTCACCTGCATGAGACTATCTGGAGCAATATTGTATTTCTACAATAGGCATCTCTTTCGAGTGGTTATTTTTAACTCTGCCTCTTGACTAACATGTCATCACAGCCTTGCTGGTTAAGACCTCACTGCATTAAGAGTTAAGACCGTGTTTACCGTGAAGGTTTGTAGAGGAGCAGCAGCTGAACTGGCAGGTGTTTCACACCTTGGGCACCATCCTGCAGAGAAGCTGAGACGTGAAGCATTACTGGGCTGCCTGGGAACCACAGGCTCTCTCTTCACAGACACAGGGTTGTGCTCCAGTCGTGGTGGGACTGACAACCCAAAGAAACAATTTTTAAGTCTGTGCTTAGAAAGGGGGCTCTGAGGCCTGACTGTCTAGAAACTGACACTGGATAGGAAATGCTGAAAACCCATTAGGATGAAGAGGAAGTTCAATAGCAAATCTGTCATTCAATTTTTCTATAAAGATGCTTCCAGTTGGGAAAACCTCAAAGTACAAATAATGCTATTTCACTGCAGCATCTCCAGAAAGAAATACGATTATTTTATTTCCTAGGGGCAATTGTTGGGTACTTCTACAAGGAAGCATGATTGATATTTTGCCTGGTCCTGCCCTTACTCAGCATCCAGGCAACAAGCAGATGACCCCACCACCACCACTTGGGAGAGTATGGTCACCAATTGTGGGGATTAAAATAAATTTCTCATTTCCGGGTAACAGTTTGGTTTATGGGTATATGTATGAACAAAAATGGTAAAGAAGCCTGAGAAATACTTTCTATTCTCCAATTTTCACCTAGCAAGAGCTAAAAGAAGTGTCTTCCTCATCCAAGTTTTCAAGAGTTTACTCAGACTACTCAGGATTACAACTACAAAACATGAAGAGCACTTCAAGTCCATGATGGTACAGAAAGTCTTTTTACAGCTAATACAATCAATAATAGATATAAATGCCTTCCTCAGAAACCTCCTTTTAGCATGTTGCCTTTGAACTTTCCAAGTGCTCCCTACGTAAAAATCAATCTGTATCCAAGAACAAGGCAGTAGCAGTGCTTCTGCCATTCCAATTTTGTGTGCATGCATGCAGAGGGTATCTTAGTAAGTAAGACTCTTCATGGAATCTCATAGTAGATCTTTTCCCTTGCTGCTTTTCACATTTATTTTAACCAGCAAATGTGGGTATCCTTTCTCAATGTCTAGTGTGCAATTGCTGGAGTAAGAGAGTTTTTTCTCCAGAATATGCAGAATCCTGTCTTGTTTTGTTGTTTTGCTGGTGACTCTAACATCTTAAAACAGAAGCAAAAGTCTTTTTCATCCCATTTATTCTTTCTTGCTGGCACTGCAATGTGAGCCTTTCAACAGCACAATCATTTTCACCAATTGTCACCTACATGGAAATTACTATGTAAAACAAAATTATTCAATGTCCTCATGTGAACATGGTTTGCTGATTGGTAAATGCTGCCTGCAAAATAATATGTCATACAAAAAACAAACAAGCAAAAAAAAAGCCATTTAGGAGAACCAGTATTTAAAACGCTCTGATACGATCACCTACCTTCATTCTGGCCCAAGGCTGATCTACTGCAGCATCTTGGTTTTGACAGTAGACAGCAAAGAACATCTATGGAAAAGTCTAAAAACAGGGAAACATATTTTGACATTCCTCACTAGACTCTTCTCGCAGATTCTTGAGCCTTGTTGTCCAGAGGCTTCCCAAGCCAAACGTTTCTTTGTGGTAGGTAGCCCTTGACAGACTACTTCGCTTTCACCATTGCTTCTTGAACCCATGTAAATTCTCAGCATCCACAAAATTGTGTGCCAAGGACTTCACAGCTCTTCCTCTCCTACCAGAAGGATCAGGGCTCTGCATCTGTTCTGGACACACCACTTGCCAGTTTCAAGAACTTCCATTTTCACTTTCATTCAAGTATTTTCCTTTTCACTTTCAGTCATTCTGACTTTATAAAAGGCTACTATAAAATGTTCTTAACAACAAAGACTAATAAATTACATGGCAGTCTGCTTAAATGAGCCTCATCAGGCATTTCTCTTACCAAAGTACTATTTTACTCCATCCTCATTGACTGGATTTCATTATTTCTTTCCACCAGATCACAAGTGAACTACCACAGTGCTAGGTACAGTACTCAGAAGCTTCACAGAAATAATCCTGGCTTCTCCTTTGAATCAGAGGAGGGGATAAGACTGACACTTGTGCTGCCTGGAGCTGGAAATTCTTAACTGACATTAACTAGGAAGAATCTGATGATTGATAAGAGGCCTAGTTGCTCTGAGTTTGAAGGATTCAGGACAAGTTGTATTCAAACCTATTCAGAAAACCATGTCAGTTCAAGCAACTACATGAAACTTCTAATTACGTTTAGCTTTACACCGAAGCTCTTCTCTACTAACGTTCAGGTTCAGAGAAAAGCCAGGACTGGCTTTATTTTGGAGCTACTTTTTTTCTTTGAGAAAGAGGACCATCTAGTGGTTAATGCTGAAATTATCTTGTTTTCGATCTTTACTGAGCAAGGACTGAACCCCCACATTTCAAACAAAAGCATGTGTATCTTGAAATCTGGCTGTTTACTGAAGCTCAGCCAAACTACATAAAAGCCCAATTCTCATGAGTTAGGCTAGCTATCCAGGTGTTTATCAGCAGCACAATGTCCAGGTTGCCCAGTCTCCCAGTTAGCACATGCTTATTGGAACAACTTGTTAGCAGCTGGGCAGCTCAAGCATAGACTACAGCTCAGGACATCAGCCAGCCTCCACAAGCCCTTCCTCAGCACACTGTGGAGGCTTTGCACCAGAGTTAGAGCTTGGATGGAAAAATACAAGTCAGGGTTGGCATGGTTACAGCCACCTTCAAAACTATTCTGCTGATGGGAGAGGGAGGAATTCTCCTGACACTTTTGCTATTCTTCCTCCATGCTAGAAAGCCACCAGGCAATCTCCTGCCCAGAGGTTCAGGATGTGCAGATTCCAAATGGAGCTGGACATTGTAGGTAGAATCATGTAGTGGGAACAGGGAAGATTAAAGTTCAAGAAAAAAAAATCAAGGATGGAAATATTTTTACATATCTCTCAGGCGTCCAGCACTTTGACATTATTTTCAGAATGCAAATATTAGGCCAGCAAAGGACAACTTCTGGTGCGGGAGTGGAGCAGATTTTGTGCACAGAGTAGTCGCAAGATGGAAATTAGTGCTGCTAGGTGCCATTTGCATATTTCATGCACAGTCACTTTTTCAGGCAACTTAAACTGCTCTTTGAACACTGAGTGCTTCAAGCAGTAACTGGGTTTCCAGGCTGTTGCAGAGGACAGGTCAGCATGCAAGTCTGCCATTTTCTGGTAAGGTAGACTGCAGGACCAGGTACAGGAGATCTGTCTACAGGAGCAAGCCTTAATTAAATTAAATTTTAGCTTTGTAAATGCACCTAAGGAATAAAACTTAAAATATTAGGATGCTGCACATGAAAATAACAGTAGTATATATTAGAATTGTGTTTGTAGGAAGTGAAAAATGATGTTGTTCATTCTGGTTATTACAGAAGGGCAGCTGCAGGTAAGTGGGGCCTTGTGCAAGCACACAACCAAAGACATATGCCATACCAAGTCCTAAACTAAAGCATAGCTTGAGCCCCTACTGTGTAGGTAACTTGTTTTTTTCCTCATGCAAGGCTTTTTCATGGCATTCCCAGCCCATTTTTCCAAAACAGCAATTCTCTGGAAGAAAGTTTCTCTCACTGGTCTGGGTTACCTATTGCTCCTCAAGAGCATCTGAAGTACTTCTGAGGGTACCCAGTGAAGGTGCAGTTCTGCACTAGGGTGACATTTTAAAGTGTACTTTATGGCTTCAGTATGTCATATTTATCATCTGTATGTCAGTGAGTCTCCAGTTTTAATCCCTGCAGCTCATCTAGTCATAAATAACCTCTAATGATTCACATGCAGCTTGACAGATGAACTGAAATACAGAAAAAGGCAAGCAAGGGGATCTCTAATTGCTATTCATAACCAGGTCTTGCAACTATTACATTTAAATAGCCTGAAGCCAGGATCAAGTTAATTAGTGATGATGTTCTTTTTTTCTGGCACCATAGTTGGCAGGTTGTATGTTAGTTACGGAGAGGCAAGAGTCTCATTTCCAATCCATTGTTTAAACTCTGATGTCTAATATTAGTGAATGAGATTAACTCCAGCCTCTGCTATAGGACAATTAGCCGTAATAGAAAATTTAACAATTAAGCAACAACACCTCTTGCCACCACTTAGGTTTTAAACTTATTTTAATTGCTTCTACCTTTTTTGTTTGCTGCTGTTTGCCATGTCTGCTTTGCCCACCTGTCTTCAGGCTAGGATGGCTGGAAGCCCTCGCAATCAGGACTTTCACAGCTCCTTTGTCACGAGCGGCTGCTCAAGAGCAATGGGAAGGACTCAGTCAGGACAAAAGACCTCAGAACAGCTGTCAAGGGGCAAGAGCAAGAGAAGCATGTCTCCAGCAGGATGCCACCTGTCTCTGCCCACAGTCACCAAGGTTTGGTGCAACGTGGTGGCACAGACTGTATTTGTGTCTGACCTTCGTGACGGACGTGACACGGAGACCTGCAGCTCCCTCTGAGGAGGACAGCAGAGGGAGAGCTCTTTGCACGGACACAGCCCCAAGAGACTCTGCCAATGCACATGAACATTGTGGCAGGCTGCCAACAGAACAATAACGGTGCTGGCCACCACCTTTGTTTTAATTGCTGCCCAGTACATGTCAAGCTGTGCAGTTAGGGTTTGTTGCCATTCCCTCATCAGTTGTCAAGGTTTACACTTCAGAACTATTCATTGTGGATCCATTTTAAGGATAAAATAATCACATCTTCTTGGCTTATAAAGGAGCTTTGTTGCTTCCCAGACACCAAATCTCATTTGTCTGCAAACTGTAGGATGAATTCCAGAGGTGCCCAATGAGCCCATAGGACTGGATTAACCCAGCAGTGAGAATGAGAAATGTAAAACTATTTTAAATGCATGAGGACTCAAAGTAAACACAAGAACCGACACAGCAAGCAGAATACTTGCCTAAACCTGAAGACTTGGACTTGAGATTTGTGTCTGCAGATCCACTGTCTTCTCATTCATAGCCAGGCCTGTCCCCAGACTCTGTCCTCTTCGGTTGTCTCAGCACAACTGTTGTAGTGGAGTGGATTTGATGCAACCTTTGAGTTCATTTTTTAACTCAAATCACTTTGCAGATCTTACTCATCCCAGTGCCCCACAGACACTAGGATTGGCCCAGATAAGGTAACAAAAAACAGTGGCTGAAAGTAAAAAAGGGGACGGACCTGCTTTGCTGCTAGGAAAAAGTTTCATGGGATGATGATGGGAGAGCAAAAGAAAATCTTGCAGAGAGATGTAGAATTAGCAAGAACGTATCAGAGACAAACATTCTTGACATTAGTAGTAATATAAGTTCCCTGAGAGTGTTGCTATAGACACCTCGGGGTCGTTTCCCTGAGGACAGGTGTCCTGAGCTTCCTCAGCCTTCCCAGAAGGTCTCTCAGTCTCTAGCTCTGCATCCTGAATCCATAGACATTGTCCAAATCGCAGCATGTCTCTGACTGAAGCAGGTACCTCAAGTTCTTACCTCATCCTCCCACTACAGCCCCAGGAGTGCCTTTTGCAGTTTCTTGGGAAAGACTTAAATAACCCTCCTCTAGAGCCCATGCTGCAATGAAAGGCTGCATCAATCATGGCAGCAAAGAGTAAGGAGAGATTTTGTACCATAGCAAATGGCCTTGCTTTCCCCATGGGAAAAAGAAAAGGTTCCTTGTAAAGCACCAGGACCAGAAACTTTCTTAGGCCATTGCACACTGGCATTCATAAAACTACTGCAGTTCTGATCCAGGCCTTGGATCACAGAAAAAAAAAATATCCCTCTGATTTCAGAGGACTGAAGCTTAGCATAAAAGCAAAAAAAGGGGGAAAAAATACAAGAGATATACAGGTTCTGGCAGTTGTGCCAATGCAACTAGATTATTGGACATCTGCAAAGCCATTAATCATCTCCTGAGAACTGGCAAGCTTTGTAACACCTGCACACCTTTTTAATTGCAAACTTTTCCCACTACAGCCCCCACACCGTTGATGTCCTCCCAAAACAGGGATGGTCAGTGGGCAGCTGTCGCACGGGTGCCCTCTGGGGCCACACACCAGCCGTCCATCATGGCCCCCCAGGGCTGGGGAATGGCATCTGCACCCACCTGAGAGGGAGGGCGAGGGTGCAAAGCTCACAGAATGACAGAACTGTAAGGGTTGGAAGGGACCTCTGCAGATCATCTGGTCCAACCCCACTGCCAAGGCAGGGTCACCTTGAGTAGGTGACACAAAAATGCACCCAGGTGGGTTTTCAATGTTTCCGTAGAGGGAGACTCCACAACCTCCCTGGGCAGCCTGTTCCAATGCTCTGCCACCCTCAACGGAAAGAAGTTCTTCCTCGTGCTGAGGTGGAACTTCTTGTGTTTCCAAGTCGTACCCAAAGTGGGGATGCAGGCAGTTTGTGGGGCACTGACTGCCTCCCTTAGCATATTCAACATTTAAAGCAGCACTTTGTGCAGAGAAGGGAGGCCTGAAGGAGGGGTGTTTGCAATGTATTTTAGTGGGGAAAGGGAAAGTGCTCTCTCAATTTCAGATCAACTTGAAAAGCACCAAGCCAAAGGGATGCAAGCATGGAAGCGGCATCTTCCATGGAGGTGACCTTTGCTGGGACACAGCAGTCCCTGAGGGCTGCCAGGGTGGAGAGCAGGGGACTCCCGCAACCTGCCAGTGGTGCTGTCAGGGCCTCTGCTGATTGAGGTGAAGAAGGACACTGAGGTGCCAGAGAGAAGGGCACTGAAGCTGGTAAAGGGTCTGGAGCACAGATCTGATGAGGAGCGGCTGAGGAACCTGGAGTTGTTTATCCTGGAGAAAAGGAGACTCAAGGGAGACCCTACTGCTCTCTACAACTACCTGAAAGGACGTTGTGGCAAAGTGGGGGTCGCTGTCCTCTCCCAAGCAACTAGCAGTAGGACATAGTCTTAAGCTGTGCCAGGGGAGGTTTAGGTTGACCATTAGGAAAAATTTCTTCACAGAAAGGGTGATTAGACATTGGAATGGGCTGCCCAGGGAGGTGGTGGAGTCACCGTCCTTGGAGGTGTTTAAGGAAAGACTGGACGTAGCACTTAGTGCCGTATTCTACTTGACGTGGCGGTGTTCTGTCGCCACATTTGGTTTCCAGCCCGAATGACTCCGTGATTCTCGGAACCGCTCTCCTGCGGGCCCGTCACGTGCGGGCGGCCATTTTGTGCGGAGCGCGAAGGGCGGTGCCCGTTAGCGGTGCCGTGGGGCGGTGCGGGCGAGGGGCGGGGGGTCCCTCCCTCCCCGTTTTATTCCCGTTTGCGCTTCCTTCTCCTCTTACTCCTTCCTTTTGTTCTTGCTCTCTCCCTCAGGTTCGCCCCCCGCGTCCCTCTGCTGTTGTTACCCCACCCCTCGCTCCCTCCCGCGCCCCGCCCCCTCCTGGCACTGCGGAGCCGCAGACGTGACCCCAGCGGACTCGCTTCCCCGCAGCTCCAGCCTCTCGCCGTAGAGTCGCATGTCCTCGATCCAGAACCTCCAATCCTTCGGTAAGAGCCGCCGACACCCTGCCATCCCCGCAGCCACCCCCGCAGCAAACCCACTCGTGGCCCCCGCGTTCCCGAGGCCCCGGTGCCCCCGCGGTGACATTGAGCGGGTGTCGCCGTCCCCGCCTTGCTCCGTGAGGCAGCACCGGCGGCTCATCCTTGTCCTCCCGTGCCGCTGCCCTCGGGACGTGCTCGGGGTGTGCAGCGGAGACACCTGGGGCGGCAGGGTCAGCCCCCTCGCTGCTCCCCTAGGAGATGCTGCCATGTTCCCTGCTCTGACACCCCCTATCAAGGGTTCGCATCCTCTGTTAAGGAAGGGAGTGTTTTCCTCAATTCCAATTGCTTGTTGATTTGCTGCCTCGTCTTATCCTTAGCAATGTCCCAAAACGTGATACATGCCCTGCAAAGGTTATCGTTTCTGTAGATTGAGCTATACAGATGGCAGGTAATTTCTTTTGTATCAGCAGGGAAGTTTAACCGTGCCAGGTGCCTCCCTTATCTACAGGCAGCAGAAGTGAGCAAGTTAGCAGTTTATACAGTAATTTCGTCAGACTTTCAGTCATAGCTTTGACTCTAATCTTCTGCACGTATAAACCATTTTAACATCCAGTTATATATTTGTATTATATATATTACAGTTATATATATTATATTTATATATTTTATATATATTATATTTAATACCTAAAGTGCTGGCTTATCTCTAGCTTAGAGCCCTAACCTCTGCCAAGAGATCTTGGTTTATCTCCAGCCTAGTGTCCTAAACCACGTGATCTTTATGCCAAAGTCCTCTTTTTCTTTCACTTTTTTGTTGACTAAAATTTTTGTTGGTGTTTGCCCCGCAAGCTGTGGGGCGCAGTAAAATTCAGCATGGTTAAACAAATGCCTTAGTAAAAGTTAAACTACTGAAGATTCCCACTGCTGTACTTCTTTGCTGTGGTGCTTGAATCCTCATCCTGCTTTCGGTTCCTTTAATGCTTTTGTCATTCTTGTTTCTACAAAAGTCTGTCAGTCTGTAGATGAACTACTTCTTTTTGCATTTCTGCTGAAGTTTTACTCATTTGGGACATTTCTTTTGAGTTGATAGCAAAACTTGATCAGTGCTTTTAGGTCTGAGGTTTGGATGGAAGTTTGGGAAATTTTGTTTGGAATGGCTGTTGAACCTACATGGACTCTTCAATATCATTCTGATCAGTATAAAAAATTACTTGTGATTCATCTTAAAAAATAAAGAAGTACTTCATGCTTCAAGGTTTATTTGGAGCTACTGATTAAGAGACTTACAGACCTGTAAAATTTCTTGATGGAGTGTTAAATACGTTTTTGTGAAGTACAGAGAATAAGACGTATTAATGCAGAAACCTCCCGTCTTTCTAAATACCTGTGCTAGATAAATTTTAGGCTTGGAAGAAATTGAAAACTGACACTTCTGTAGTCAAAGCGTAAACTAATTTTGTTACAATTCTCACCTAAAGCTGACTGGAAGGGTGCTGGTTTACAGATAGCTTCTGACATCTGTTAGTGTGTGTCTTTGTTTTGTTTGTATTAGTAGCCAAGAATTACATCCATGCCTTAAAGTGCTGGCAGTGTGGTAGTTGTCACAGTATAGGATTTCTCTTCTGGACCTGTAAAGGGAGTGTATGTACTAGAGCTTTTTTATTTCTTTGTACTTACCAGTTGACCTGATAAGAGATACTATTGCTTTATTTCACTTTAAATGCCTGTGACTATCTGAAACTTATGTGCACTTGACATTCTCTCAGAACCACGTTTTCAGGTTCAGAGCTGCAGGATTTACAGTTTGCAAGAAACAATGAAGTAAACTGATAGCAGAAAATTGTTTATATCTGGGAAGGCATTGAAGAAACTGAATGCACAGTAGTTGAGAGTGCTGCCCTGAGTAGGTAGCTGAATGAGACTTAATACAGCTGTAGAAAAAAGCACTCTGATTTTAACAGTGTGTTTTTAAACAGGGAGAAAACATCAGGATTATCCCCTAAATAATAATAAATGTTGTGAAGTGAGAAACTTCCTGATTAGTTTTGAGTTTGGGTGTTTTGCTTTGTTGGAGTTACATGAATCTTTTTGCCTCCTACAGACCCCTTTGCTGATGCAACAAAGGGTGACGACTTACTCCCGGCGGGGACTGAGGATTACATTCATATAAGGATCCAGCAACGAAACGGAAGAAAGACACTAACAACTGTTCAGGGAATTGCAGATGATTATGACAAGAAGAAACTTGTGAAAGCTTTCAAAAAGGTAAAGTTGCTGACTTGATTTGAATGAAGATATATAAAGAAGTATGATAGCTTTTAATACTAAGTAACAGAATATTTGTTTTATTTCATTCTTGGCAGTGCACATCACTTTCATATTCAGGTTGATCCCTCTCACTGTCTTCAGCAAAATACCTGTCAGTGTCTATGAGACTGATCTTTGCTAAAGAGTTAAACATTTCTATTCTATAAAGAAGTAAATAAAATATATTCTGAATGTTTCATTAAAATTTCCTGTATATATGGCTTTGTTGATGTGAACAATAAAACCAGCTTAAAGTAGAACGGGTTTTGCATTCCTGCCTCTGTTAACAGCTGGGTTGCTGTTCAAAGTGGAGACCTTTAATTTTACCAGGATAAAAATACTTATTTTAAAATAGTGTGGAGTTGAAAGGCTGTATCTTAGGACTTTGTTTTCCGTTCTTGCGATGACTGTTTACTAGTTTCTTCTGCACAGTAGCTAATCCTGTCATTGCCTGAATTTACCAGCAGCAGCAGCTTAGTTTGTGTATGTATGCATCAGCAGATATTTGCTCTCAAAACCAGTAAAATAGATTTAGCCTTTGCCTGGCTTGTCATCAAAATTCAATAAGCAGCTTCTGAGACAAAGTTCTCCTGAAAAGACTGACTAAGCAAAATCATGATGTACCTCAGATGTCTCACAATATAAATGTTTCTCTCTAGAAATTTGCTTGTAATGGTACTGTGATTGAACATCCTGAATACGGTGAAGTTATCCAGCTGCAAGGTGACCAGAGGAAGAACATTTGCCAGTTTCTCTTGGAGGTGAGGGACTGCAGATAAATATCTAAACCTCTCTGGAAAAAGTAGAGTGACAGGTGGTACTGATGCTAATTAACCACTTAAAGATGTCCACTGTAGTTCCTTTGTATTTTAAGCTAGAAAGTAAAATGACGCACAGTGAGAGTAAACCTCTGGTAAGAATCAAAGCACTGTAGAATGGCTTTACCCTGTCACAACACACCACTTGTTCTCTGGCAGTGCAACTTGAGCTCTTCATTTGTAAAATCAAGTGTTTGATGCAAACCACAATTGTGAGACTGAAAATACTATAGAGGAAAGAGGCTGACTGTTGCAAGTCACGATGCAGAGTTACACTGTCAAAGAATAAGGGCTAAGACTATAGATGAAGTTAGATGTCTGATAAGATTTTCTTTTTGTGTAGTCAGTTCTTCTGCTTGGCCCAGAAACATTCTGGGAACTAGAAGAATGTTTTTTGAGTATATACTGTATAGCAGTTTTTAATCAAAGTATAAGATTGTGGTAACTTGATATTGCTGTAATAAATACCCTAAGTATGTAAGCTTTACTAAAATATGTTGCTTTTTCTTCTTTAGATTGGCATTGTCAAGGAAGAACAACTGAAAGTTCATGGTTTCTAATATACCTGTACACTTATGAAGAACCCTGCAGTATTGGTCTTACCTAACCTGGCTCTTCTGTGAAAAATGAATCTTTGCAGTGAATGGACTTCCCTGTTACCTGAACATTTACAATTTGATTCAGATTTGCATGACTGCATGAAACAGGTGGTGTGTAGACTAGAAACACATAAGAAAACTTCAGTAAGGTGGTAACAAAGACACTTGTGAACTTTACCACATTTCCAATGGAAATGTATTAGTGATGATTGTTCAGTTTAGTACTCTCCACCTGACTTAAATGTGTGAGTTGTATTCAAATAGTGTGTGTTGTCACTTAAAAATAAAAGTTTGTTCATATGTTTTCTGGCATATCTGAAATGCTTTAGCTGAAGTTTTAAACTAGCACTGCAACCTTGCTGAGGAATGGCTGAGCTGCTTTATGCCAAGTGTAGCTCACTGCTGATTGAAGAAATTGGAAAATCTACATGATGAAGTATTAGCTGAATTATCAGTAGATTTAGCTTGATGTGATCTTATCCTCTGGCTGTAAGACTAGAGCTTTAAAGTCTGTAGTGTAGGTGTATCTTAATAGCAGCATAAGGCATAAATTGTTCACTGAGTAAGTAACTGAATCTTCTCTACAGTTTATTGCAGTGACTATGAGCTATTAATGTGAAGCATAGTAGAGGTGAAATAAGCTGAACTTAAGACTGCTGTTACTGAGAATGTGCTAAATATCTAGGTCTTACACAGTACTCCCAAAATATTTGAAGGAAGGGGATGGGATATTGTCACTGGGTGAGGAGGGAAGACATTGATTTGGCTTCTACCATGGCAGTGCTTTTAATGTTGACAAGCAGAGTGCTTTAATGAGCTCGTAGTGTTAGCTGCAGGAGTAAGGAAGGGAACAGGCTCTACTCTGACCTTTTTCTTGGTATGAAAAGTTTTGTTGAGATTCACAGTTGATGTAGAGAGTTTTGTAATGGAGTTTGGGTGTTACTACAAAAAACTGATTTAGTCTACTTTTCTAGAAGACAATTAATTCAGCATTGTTGGCAATTATAATAGGTTTGTTCCACCATGCATTTAATCTAGTTTAGTTAACTAAGGCATTTGGTATTCTGCTTGTAAGACATGTCTCTTGAAGAATGAAATTAATTCACTTGGTGAAAAATGCAAATCTTGTCTTCCTTTTGAGATAGACATGGAAATTTTCTCTGAAGCAATTCAAAATATGATAAGCTGTGAAACTATAACAATAGTGGGAAATGTTTAAGAAACGTTATGTAATACCATGTAGTCTCTGGAAGGGAAGAAAGAGACATTTATTTACTGCTAACACTTACTAGTAACTTATCCAGAAAAAAAAAAAAATTGAGGACTACCTAAGTAAACATCAAGCATAGGCAAAACTATATTACTTAATATCACATGTGCCTGTACTTTGTTCCCTATTCAGATTTGCCTTTCAAAACAGAAATGCTCACTTTTAACTCATTTGAACTTTTTTTTTCTTTTTTTTTTTTTTTTAGATTTCTGAGTTCAGATATGAACCCTTATGGCACTAGCAACAATTAGGGGAGAGCATTATATGGCAGTTTCTTTGTCCGTCTGGTCTAGACAATTCCACCTATAAGAATCCAGTGTCCAGTCTCTCAGTCCTCACAAATTGTGCCTGGTGTTACTGATCTTAATTGCTCAACAGAAAGGATGTTCCAGAACATTGTAACTACTAAGGCATAATGTGTTCAGGAGGAAGGAATGCCTGCTGCAAAACACAAAATACCTACACACCAAATGAAAAAAAAACCCAAAAATAAGTCTTATGCAAGTCTTGCAAATTAGCAGAATAAAATCATTCTACTGCAAGTTTATCTAGTCCTGATTCTTAGGTGCTAAAGTAATTAATCTATTGGGGGTACATAGCACTTTGTGATTTTCATTTTATCATATGCCAGAAAAACTGATGTTCCCATTTAAAGCTTGTTCTCCTGCCCAAGAGGAAAAACAAGCATTATCTTCTCCTATTTCCCTGATATTACATGAGTACTTCTAGTGGGCTTTGAATTGGAGATTAACAAATGACTAGCAGATCTCGTGTTACTGAGTCAGTCTTCATTTCAGATGGCGTTCCATTAATTTCTACTACCTAAGCTTGAGTCATTTCTCTATAGTCATTCTTCTTGGAATAAATAAGAAAAACCTTTTGTTCATCCTCCTCACTTAAAAATCTGTTCTTGGAGTTGATAGGTGGCTTGGGTTTTGTGCTTTAGGGGGAGATGCTTGTGTTTTGACCTTTGAAGGGCAAAATTGGGAGAAAGTAAGAAGTAACACATTTGAAGTTTAAAGAGATGAGATTTGTTGTGGCAACAAACCATGTAATCTTTCTAGAAGAAAAGCAGAAATTTTTGTCCTTGAGTGTTTTAAACCAGAACAGTGTCTCCCAGATTGTAGTTAGCCTTATTACAAGCCCAATCCTCTTTGTATGTTCTAGATGAAAGATTTTTACAATTTCATGTTTTGTTATCTTACTCTGAAACTTCTTTGTCAAAGTTAAACTTATTTGGAATACATATTCATGTTTCAAGAATGCTGAAAATGAAGGCTTAGGAAAAGAACTGTTTAACGTACTGCCATGAAAATTTGTTTTCACAATGAAGGCAGGTTTCAGTCTTTCATCTGTGCCAACAGTAAAGGATGTGGCCTATAATTGTCAAGGCAGTAAAAGGGAGCTTATAATAGAAAGCACTTTTGAAATTCACTAGTAGGACTTGAGACTGGCCAAGCTCAGACTGCACAGGGTGGTGCTTTCTTTTTGTTGGAATGTTGTGAAGTTTGTGCCCTTCAGATCTGCAAATCAAGATGGCCTTCTTAGTGATACTTAGGCTTAACCACAAGCTGTTATTGGATGTAGAAACTGTTATTCAAATTCACAGCCTTATGCATAGTTATATTAGGCTGTTGTAGCTGACTCTGAGTTGGTACACTGGAGTAATGTGTTGCATAAATAAATTCATTAAACTGACTGTTCTGAATCTGCATCTACTTAATGCAGCTATGAGCATGAAACCCTCACTTGCCAAACTGTGGCAGCAGTCTTTATTTGTAGAACATGAGATTTAGTAATTTAAATCTGTAAACTGCCTACTTCCTCTTGCTGTGTAAATTATCAGGCCCTTGACCATCACCTGCTAAATTTGACCATGTGTCAGAGATGAGCATGAGGAGCACAGTGATAGGCAGATAATAATTTTCTAAAGCGGAAGAACCTTTGAAAAGAGGAATACCTGGGTTGTGTGTATGTGTGACTATTCATTGGTTCAGTGGCTTTGCTTAAACCTTGGTTCCTGCACTGCATTCTTGCACAGTCTAAATGAAAACCATTTTGCTTTGGAGAGAGAGGAGGGAACTCCAGTAAAAAAAAAAAAAAAAAAACTGCCTTAGGAAATATATTTATCTCTGAAGTCTGTTTGTATTAACTTAGATTCCTGGACTGCAAGACCTCTGTAATATTGTTTCTGTATCTTTTAAAAATCCTAGTTAACACTTCCTTGAGAGTTTGGCATTTAATGTTCTAAATACATCTAAAGCCATAAGAATTGTTGAAGCTTAAGTTTCAAATATTAATAATAGTAATAGTTAGACAGAATTCTTAATTTTGTCCTATACTGCCACCCTGCTTATAATTGGTGTGTAGCTGCCTTGCAGATGCATGTGTTATTTAGAGTATGTAGTTTTTGTAACATCTTGTGTAACATGCTGCAGCCTCTTACAGGCCGTACTGCTCTAATTTTACAGTGTAGGATGGATGTTTCTTGAGTTCCAGTCAGCAATTATTTTCCTTAATTCTTCTTGGAAGGCTCTAGTGGTGCAGTAGTTCCTCATACCATGTGAAAATATATACAAGATCAGTATTTAGGCAGTTAGAGAATGGGGGAGGCCTTTTTTATAGATCACTTTGGGACACAGTAGGGGTTACTGTCCCTTTTATCTCTTCAGTGTTGATTAGTGTCACTGAGTGTTCCTCTAACTAGCGTGCTGTTGCTGCTAGGGAAATGCAAGTGGTCTTAGGCGGTCATGTGTATTTAAGTGCTATGACTCTCTGTACATCCATACTCTGTTTAGTTCGGAATGTGTCCTCCACACGTGGCAACATGAAGGTTGTTTTCCAGTTGCCAGATCAAAAGCTCTTGAGATGAATAACGGGAAAATGGCATAGCTGTTTTATGTTTGCTGTATAGATGTTTCATGCCTACTGTTTTCAGTCTGCATTAAAAAAACATAATCTAAGAGGATTTGTACTTGGCTTGCCTTTTTAAAGTTTACTACATGCCTGTCATTGATCTCTTAATGAACAAGTCTTAACCTGTACTGGAGTATTGCTACAGAGCTGAGACAACAAAAGCTTTTGAAATAAAGTGTGCAAATGTTATTTGATATATGGTTTTCTAAAAGAAATGAATTTTATGCTGGTGTTAAGAAGGGGTTTTTTTTCTTGATGGAAGATAAAAGCATAATTTAATAGTGATGTACGTGATCCTCTTGTAAGTGGCTTTGATTTCTTCAAGAAACGTTAAATTTCCACTATAATCTCTACCATCAACTTAAAAATACTGTGACTTGTCCTGGAATATCATATCTCTAAAACAAGATGATCATATTGGCTTGAGGTCTAAAACTTTGTGTAGAAGAGAATCATCTAATTTCTTGAATAAGCAAAACACACAGTGTTTTAAGATGAAGCCAGTGTTCAAGTCTGGTCTCAGCTATTTTAGAATGTCTTGCATCTGTGAAATGTGGCAGCACATTTCTGAAGTTAATTTGAGGTCTGATTAAAAGTACTTGTGTGTACAATAAATGGTCGATTTTTTTTTCCATTTTAGGCCATCTGCACTGTGATTATGCAAAAAATCCCCCAAAACACAACATATGATTCAGGCTCTGTTCTCCAAGTTATGAGTAGCTGAATTCAGCAGATGTGGTTGCAAGTAGAAGGGTCATGCTCCTCAAAGGCAGGAAGCATTTAGCTATCAGCTGTGTTTGGGGTCCCTCTCACCACTGGTGGTGGGGGGAACAGCTCTATTCCTACAGCACACACAAACAAGGCTCGGGTATCATGATGGGACAGTCAACCCCAGGGAAGAGGTGGCACAGCAGTTGTTTCGTTTGTTGTCCCAAAATAAACTAGAAGGTTGCCTTTTTAGGTAGACCCAGCAAATAACATAAATCCATGGATGTGTAATCAGAGAATAGTTATGGGGCAAGAAAGGTTAGAAATGTTTTATTTCCAAAAGTCCTGCTGGAAAAAAATTACTGAAGGGCAGCCCTGGTGCAGAGGAAGAAGCCTTTGGCTACACTCTAACAGAGAAAAGTCCATGATAAGGGTGCCTCCTGATCGGTGATCAACTACACAGCTGATGTTGATGGTATCAGCACACCTGTACTTGGTAACACTGGCAAAAGATGACCCGGCAAAATGATACAGTATCTGTCAGTCGGTAACTTACACTTGCAACTCAAAGTGCACATCTGGATTAGAATTTGAAGGCACAGAACAAGACCACTGTCCAGGGTCTTTTAGTAAATGGTAACCCGTAAATCCACACATTATTTAAAACAAATGTGATGAGTGAGAATCCTATATGGATTCCTTTACAGGGAATATTTAGTGAAGAGTATCTTCCTTCCTTGCGTACCTTTCCTTTAGGTAAGATTTTTGCAGTGACAATCAGAAACTTTCTGATTGTCCAGTAGTGCTCTTACTTAATGAAAAATATTATGAACATTGTTCTATTTGAAAGTAGCTGGGCCTGGAGTCTTCACCCATTGCTGCCATGTGTGCTAAGCTGTTTTTAAGGGCACTGAGGGGAGAGATGTTTCTTGGGATCATTCAATTGTTTCTTCCTAGAAGTCAGTTCCAGTACTGGCTTAAGTCACACTGAAACTAAATCATCCTTTGGTAATGCTATGTATGATAAAGTGCGCTTCTGCAGAGGGTGAGGGGGAAGGAGGTGTCTGCATCCTGCTTCCAAGTAGAGCAAAGCAGAGCTCTAGAGGTTGCCGCTACCTGAAGGTGACCTGGACATGGCAGTATCTGCTGCCTGGCAGTTTGCACTGTGCAGAAGCACCAGTGCAATTTCCAGCTCTTGGCTGCTGCTTGTAGTGATTCAAACTAATACACAGCTGGCAGTAAATTCGAAGTACCAGAGCAGTCTGGTCATGGGATGTTATCTGACCACACAGAAACAGACATCTATTATGGACTTGTCCCTACAGTCATTTAATTACATTTTTGTCTGTGATACAAGTAGCATCCTAACAACTTCAGGACAGTACCCTCTGAAGAGGGAAGGTTGTCAGTTGTTTGCTGTGGAGATTTACAGGGATAAAAAAAACAAACCAACCTGTAAAGTTTTAGAAATTATCAAGGCCAACACTCACCTAAATCATAGGAGATGATTTATGATCTATTAGTTTCTAGTCTCTTCTTAGCTGTTTCAATTTGATTTCAGGCTACTAATATTCACGTTTTTGTGATACGTTTTCAGGAGGAAGGCCTTAGGCATGTTTTAAAAGGAAAGCTTAGCTGAAACAATTGAGTATAAAGAGACAGTGTGAGAATCTCCCAAATGTATGATTTGGTTATTGTGTTTCTGCAAAGAAGCTATTAAAATTGATGTCTGTCCTATGTTACCCCAAGAGGCATTTCATGCCCAGAAGAGTTCTTGCTATATTTATTTCAGTGTCTGAATCAGCCCAGAAGCAGTGCTTTCTCCCAGGTCCCCATATGGAAGCTTTCAGAGAGCCTGCTGCAACTGGTGCTGCTCTCTTGGGCACCAGGAACATGCAAGTTGCCTGTCACTGTGCCAGGTTGGGCTGCCGGCTCTGGCTGCTCAGCAGTCGTGGCAAAACCAGAAACAAAAGGTTTGGTGCTTTCTGTAGGGATTTAGTGATCTGACAAAGTGGCTGCTGGGAGCAAAGGGATGGGTTTTTTCCCAGTTACTTCACAGATGCGTATCAAGAGAAATTGCCCTGAGGTTAATAGCGTTGGACAGACCATATTCTCAGGATTGTATCTTGTAGCACCGATACTGGCAAAGCATTCACTGACTTTATTTTATTTTTACTTGTCCTTTACTTTTGAACAGAGTTTTTTCTGTTCACTAAATTTGGGTCTCAGGTAACACAGCTCCCTCTGCTCAGACTGAAAGATCTTGAAAAACCACCAGCTTGCTTCTGTCCCCACCCTCTCCATACTTTTTTTTTTTTTTCATGTAAGCAGACTTAAATAGTTTGGTTTTGGACTTGCTAGCATCTGATACATGTATAAGCAATTCTCTTGATATCTTCTTCTGATAATATGTTCCACATTTCCTTCTGCCATCAGAGAGATGTACTTCTTTGGGTTCTACAAAGGTTCAGATATGAATTAGTGCAGGATTCTTTTGTTCTCATGGGCTGTGAATACTTAAGAAGTCTAGGTTTACAGGGGAAAATCCAGAGTAGATGTAGATTGTACAGTCACACAAAGTCTGTTTTAAAAGAACCAGCCTATACATTTCTGCATCTTTGATGTGATGAATTACACAGGCACATGGTGGGTTTCTATCTGATCCTGCTTGGCTGTCCCTGGCTATATTCTGGAGGAAGCCTCCCTGCTGCTTCAGTAAAGAAATGAAGGCACAGTGGGAAGACTTGCTGCTGCTTCTGCTTTAATCTTGCAGGGATAAGCTGTTCAACACTGCAAACTCAATCCTGACATGAAGCCAGGCTGCAAAGCAGTGTAGATTGAGCCACCATTCCCTCTGCTCTCCTGCCTCCATCCATCAGTTCTGTCTTGCACTACAGGTAAGATCTCCAGGTCAGGGCCCATATCTTTGTCCTGTGTAGGTGAAAAACCAAGCAGGGTGACTCTCTGTGACCAGAGGATTGATATATAAATGTAATGAGTAATTTAGTAGTAGTAACAATGAGTAAATAGTAGATCTAGCCACACAAGCAACCTGTTTTGACCTCAAAGTGTTTCTGCCCTCCTGATGACATTTTCCCTTTTCATGTGCTTTGCTGTTAGTACTGAAATGCCTTTATCTTGCTTGTATTCTTCTTACCAGAATGAAATGTTATGTCAATTAGTGCCATGTCTCTGTGAGCACTTTGTGAAACTAATGATGATGCATGTGAGTTGTGAAATGGGCCATGGGGCATCAATCCTGCAAAATGTGAGATTCTTTTCCCCTGATCTTAATTGCAATTGTTCCTTAAGCCGTTGGCTTATCAGACAAAGCAGTTTTATCAGCTTGAAATATGTTTTAAAGAATGCTTATGTAAATAGCCAGCTTGCGATTTCCAGTCTCTATCCCTAGATGTCACTGAAAGACAGCATATGCTGAAAATAGTGACACTGAAACCAGGAGAAACGACTGTAGAGCTTAGATGGGGGAATGCAGAAGGCAAGATTTGGTAACATTCCCAGGTGGTTGCAGGCATGACCCGTGTGGAACTGTACCCCAAATTTCCTCTGCCTGAGAGAAAAAGGCTCTGAAATCTGTCCTTAGATCTGTCCCTTCCCTACGGCAGCTGCACATCATCGGTGACTTGTAGCTCAGTGCAAGTGTACCACAGAGCCCTGTGCAAGAGGTGTGAGGAAGTGAGTCCCAGTGCACCACTTCAGAGAGAAGAAACAAATCTACTGGGAGAGGCAGGAAATGACAACTATGGCTTCATAACAGGCTAAAGTCTGTGGCAAAGTGCCACAGAAAGAGACAGACCTGCCTTTGTGCATCTCCACAGTTTCCACCGGCTAGTGCTGCCTCTCCTTTGACAGTGAGCCAGTGCAGGGGAGTGAATTGGCAGGAAATTATTTGCTTTTGGGGCTTAAGCAGTCACTTCTTGTCCACTTAGTTCTCTGCAGGCTCAGAAAAGGGATGGAGTCGCATCTGCTGGAATGAGGTGGAGGAGTGGAGCTCAGTGTGTATGTACATGGAGGCAACAAGAGTGACTGCATGCCAGACCCAGCTGCCTACAGGAAGGAGTTATAAGGATTCAGTGTTGAAAAAGCCATTCAAAAACATGGCAGAAGTCAGAGGAAGAACCTTTAGAAGTTTGTGCAGATGATGGTCCTCTCCAGTGCCACCCCAGACTGGCAGGCCCCATAATGGTGTTTGAGTGGATCTGGATACAGACAATGCCTGGGGACCTGTTCCTCTTCCACAGCTATAAGAGTTGGAAGCAGCCCATCTCCTCAAACGCTCCCAGCTGTCTGGATTTCAGTGGATATTTTGTTCATGAAAGGAGGCCGGAACCAGTTTCTAACATCTATAGGATCAAAACTATAACTGGCTTTTATTAAAACTCTTCTAGAAGAGAAAAATGCTCTGATTTGGTGAGTGTTGGAAAGTAGTCCTAGGAATTTTGCTAAGAAAGGATAAAAGTTGTCACCACATGATCTTTAAGGAAGTGAATTCTTTCCTGAACTGAAATTGTACAAAGTGTGAAGCTAATTTAGCATTTGATTCAAATGCTGTTATGAGTGGGTAGCAGATTTGCTCTTGACCTTAGCAGGACTCAAGTGGATAAAGGGAGCTTTGTAAAACTGAAACCTTCCTTTTTTACATTAACTTTTTAAGAGTGAAGAATCAGCTACTGTACAATGACATAAGATTACACGATTAGAAAGTATGCTGTGTCCACAAGACCAGTCATATCTGATGAGCAGAGGATTTGCATCAAGTGAGACCCTAGTTCATGGGCCTGTGATTGCAATCAGTGCCAAGATACAGCTCCACAGAAATGCGTTGGTACTTAAAACCTGTTTTCCTAAAATAATGTGTGCCTTTCTGGTCAAAGCAGGGGTGTGTTTCCTGTCTTTGTGGAGGCATACAGGAGCATTAGCCAGACTCTGTGATGGAAGAAAACAAATTGACCTTTCCCCACCACCTGCCAGAGAAACTTGGTTGGTTCAGCCCCCACAGAACTGAGAGGACACTCCATGACAGTGATGTACTACCCTACAGCTATAAGGGCTCTTTCCTGCTGAAGGCCCTCACTGATCTCACCATTGGTAAGACCTCAAACCACAACAAGCAGGCATAAATAGCTTGGGTCCAGCAGCCTCCCTGCTGCCATCCTTGCAGTTGTATTGCAGAACAAACTCTAATTCAAAATGTAGCCTAGTATCTTCAATTCACATGTGGAAGGACTTGCTGATATCCCATGGGGAATCTCCCATATAAATAAATAATTAAATACATGCATAGCATTTCCTGTAATGTAAGAAGGTACTGAATGATTTTGGGTTTTTCCTGGTATTGTGAGTATATTAATTCTAGTAAGGGTAGCTCTATGGAAAGTTTCAGGAGCTGATGGAAATATTAGGCCTGAAGAAAGGGGACTTGTTGAGATGCCTTATTGCTTCTCCCTTTTGGGGCTCTTAGAGTGGCTCAGGTCATTCTGTGTATCACTCTCAGATGTGGCAATTGTAGCCTACTGCATGTTGTGATCCCATGGACACTTAGTTCTGTGGAATAATGACACCTGCCTCATGACAGCCAGAAGGCGGCAGCATATTGTTCCTGAGGTAGGAGTGCTGATATCTCTAGCACAAAGTGCTAAAAATCATAACTTCGAAAGAGAAAAAGAAAAGGGGGAGAAAAGCAGCCAACAGCAGAAAGCTGGCACTGAGCTTACAGTGGCAAGTCAGACAGTGGTTCCAGCTGCCTTCAGCCTGGCCTTGAGAAACAGTGCTCATTTCAGGTGAGTGGCTTCATAGTAACGTTTAACCTGCATATACATTATTTGAAGTATGTCATGTTTGAGGGAGATTTAAGATGCAGATGGTTTTATGTGATCCATGATGGTCCAATCTATGTACCCTCCTCTATAGGCATGGCAGGCTAACTCAGGCATGTAAATGTATCTAAGTGCTAAAAAATTATCCACAGCTGATGCTGCTCTTGTGCAGAGCTCTGATGAAACCTAAAGGGTTTCCTGAGTTCATGTAAGAAAACACACAGAGACAAACCTTTAGATTTTGCTGTTCCCTACAAAGATGTGTGAAGAAGAGTCTGGTTCAAAGCTTAGAGAGAAAAAAAGGTGGTCTATTGATAACACCAGGAAACAGAGGCTATGACTTTGTGACAGAGGAAGATCTACTAATGATATGGTGCCACTGAAATTAAAATATGAGTTACTTCTACTAAGGATAAACATGCTAATTACAATACTAGGAGTTATCCCACAGACCAGGAACCCATGGTAGTAGACACTGTACAACATCACAAGATAATCACTGCTCCTCTCCAAATGGCTTGAACAGTAGACATGATTTTTGGGTTTAGGAACAGAATTTCAGAACCATCAGGTTTTACAGTATTGGCCTTAGATGGTCCCCAACTGCCTCCAAATATTAATTGAGAAGTGGCAAAATGATCACAGGCCAAATCCTAATTCAGGATTCAGTCCTCTCCCACTGATTTCACTAGTGGGTCTGCACAGAGGTGTGGATGCAGCCCACGTGGCCAGACAGCTGCTGCTGCACCACCTTTGGAAACATTACTTAAGGACAGGCTCCAGTAAGTCTCTCTTAGCCTGAGTGCCTGATAATTGCTGTGAGACTGTAGGCACCTAAATATATTTCTCTATTTGAACCAAAGCTCTCCTAATCCTCTCCTTGCCTTCCCTTTCAAAAAATCGAATGAGTGGAACTGGCTTGTTTGTTTGGGATGCATAAAGGTTCCCTAGGAAGAAAGGACATGCAGACATGTCACTTAATTCTGTAACTTATTGATTACAAGATACAGAATCCCAAACCAAATAGTTTCCAGGTTAGATAGGTATAATCCTTACCGATTTCATTCCTGGTGTAGATTAAAGCTGTAAATACAACTTCTGCACTGCAGCTGCTGCAAGCATCGACTCCTCATAAGACTTAGGGACTGAGCCCATCTGTCTAGATATCAGAAAACCATTTGGAATTATATTTATAAGGTTATGTTAGGTCAGTTTCATGGAAGTACTGCTGTTTAAAATGTTGGGTGGGCTCAATTTCAGCTAATTTATCAATATAAACATTTTGTGTAAGAGACCACTCTCATTGCTGAATTCAGAAAGGTACTTTAATGCTTCCTATAACAGGTGAGTTTGGTCACACACTGGAAGTGTAGATCTTTTACCTGCTGACAAGCTGGGTAAGATCTGACTGATTTCAACTTAATTAAGAGAGATTCCCACCAAATAGACTGTAATCAGCTGTATATTTGGGCTCTGCAGCTCTCCTGAAATCAGGAGCGTACCACTGCATGATGGAGCCCAGTCCATGGCTGACTTTGAGACCAACAGACATGGTGAACAGGTATTCTGAAAAGGAGCCTGTCCCCAAAATGGCAGTCATACAACAATTTTGACGACTGGGGAAAATGTAGCACTAAAGCAGTTTGCTCCCAACTGAAGAACTGGACTGATTTGTAGGGCATTATAGAAGGGTTGTTCTGAAGACTGTGGCACTGCTTTTACTTAAGTGTTGATGATTGAGACCTAGCCAGAAATAGATTCCTTGATCAGCTCTTTTGTGAGTAAAGAAATTAGGTCTGGTAGTTGTTTGTTTGGATGTAAAACTGAGGTTTCATGACATTGATATCTGTTCTGGAGGCATGGAATGGAGTTCTGCTGGGGGTTGTATCCATAGGTTAGATCTGAAAGTCATAAATTGTTTCAGTTTTTGAGCAAATACCTTTTACAAATAAAACTGGATGCATTTAATAACCCAGATTGGCAGGGCCTAAAGTGATTTCAAAGGCACCTTTACATTTTATCAAATTTCCAAGATTCCTCTCCTTTCTTTACCGGCATCAGGCACCCCCCCCCCCAGCCCGTTCCCAATGTCCTCTCTTATAACCAGAAACAGCAGTATTATTGGGGATTTTTCCTCCTTGCTTTAGAGACAGGGTTGGAAAGGATCTGCTGAAATACAGTGTTCATCTGGTCACCATTTCAACTCCTCTCCTTCCTTGCTGCCTTCTTCAAACCATGATCCTGTCCCTCCAGCCTCTTTCCAGCAGCACAAGCAGAATGCAGAAATTACTTCCTGCTAGTGCCATGGTGCTGTGCCAGGGGATGAAATTCAGATTTAAGGCTTCAGACAAAGGGGTGGCCTCACATTAACAAAATAGTTCATTGTAGACAAAACCCAGTCTCTCTGTCCACCCCACAAAAGAAACCAAATAATTGAAATCATCTTGCACAGCATGAGATTTCAATGGAATCAAGAGTTTAAGACCTATTTCTGCTCTTACTTGGCTGTAAGCCACTTTTCTCAGAGGTGAGTAACTGAGGAAGAGCTACTGGTAGTTTAGCAATAATGTTTAATGAACTGAGAAATGTTCTGTTTATAGGAGGAGTAATAGCTCTCTGCACATTAACCCTGTGAGATGGTTAGTGAGAATAGAAAATATGTTATGGCATGGGTCTGCAGCTTTCGGTCTTCAGCTTCCAGGCTGAAGTTGCTCCTACCATAGCCAAGCCAGGCCTTGAGAGGAAGATTGCCTAGGTCTGTCAGGCTAATGACTAAACCAAGTTTCTTCTTAGTGGTTTCTCTGTCTGTGCATTAAAGCATCACTCTATTTTTAGCTCTCCTGAGAAGGCCTAGCCACGGAAGTCACTGCATAAGTGGCATTTTAGCTTCATTGTTGAAAATGGTATGTTTAATCAAAGGGAAAACAAGTGTTTGTGAGGAACCCTTCCCTTAAAAACAAAATCCTGGAGGAGACCAGGGGTGTACATTTTACCGCAGGATAAACTCAGTAGCAGCTGAAGCTAAAGAAGTTACCATTATGGGATTATTTCCAGGTAAAAGTCATAGTGCCTTGTCACCACTAGAGTGCCGCAAAGAGGATAATATCAGGCATTGGTGGCTGTAAAAGTTTATATCCCCACATATGATTGGATTTACTGGCTAATGGGGGAGATGGCAGAAAGGATTGACACAGAGGGAGTATTCCCCGATGTTAATGCTGCTGGTGCAGTCTATGATCTCTGTTATATATGGAGAGAGGTTGATAAAATTTTCAGCTCCCCTCCCAGAAAGTAGTGTTTGGAAATGTGCATGAACAATTGCTTTAGAAAAGCAAACACTCTTCAAAAAACCTGGCATGACAACTGGGACCTCCAAGTGCTTTCTCTCCAGCATTAAATAAAGGTTTTTCTCATGCTTTTGCATGGGCTGAAGTGGTGGCAGCTTTCATTTCAATGCCCACGGAATGTAAAAAGCCACCTCCACTGGAGGTTCATTAATACAAAAGAGAAAGAAGATTAAATCTGGAAGGGGAACTGAATGACCTAGTTCTAGGCCTTCACAATGAACACCTTTGGTCTTTTATCTGCACGATAAGTGACTTTTCTACAACACACTAAATAAAATAGTTGGTCTGGCAGGAAGTAAGAAATATGATGGTAGAAAAATGGACATTAGAAGAATGGGCTTCAGCCCCAAAAGTAAACCCAACAGTAAATATCCAGTCAACACACATGAAAAAGCTGAGCCCACAATGAATGTCATCCAGCAACCTCAGCTTTTGTCCATTTAACTGAAATCCAAATTCTATTTTAGAGTGATGGATGTGGCAAAAACACAAAATAAAAAAAGCTATTTTAGATTTGCTTGGGCCCTAAATATTGCTTTCTGTAAATAGTGTTGTCTGCGCTGGTGGTTTGTTGCCACATTTCTTCAGTCTAATATTCATGCCAGTGTTTAGTGCTGTTTCCTTTTGATGTGGTTTAATTTCTGTAGCTTTGTGTTATGTCAGTTATAGCTAAGTAAAATTAGACTGCAATTTGGTTATAACACAGTCAGCACTTCTGGTCAATTAGAATGCAATTCAGTGCTGTGCAAATCTGTTATGGTAGAAAGCAATGCCGAAATAAGAGATGGAATCTCTACTTAAAGGACACTGCTGTGCCTGTGCAGTGTCATCCGGGCAGTTTGAATTCAACATATGTGAGATATAGAATTTTGCCAAAATTTGGAGT
The DNA here is from genome assembly GCF_025592945.1 of Manacus candei. NCBI lineage: Eukaryota > Metazoa > Chordata > Aves > Passeriformes > Pipridae > Manacus > Manacus candei. The sequence goes on along the minus strand of NW_026138074.1, from coordinate 1,893,633 downwards.
ACCTGAGTCCTTTTCTCCCTTTTGCCAGGGACTGGGATGGGGCAGCAGGATTAGCTACTGCCAGCTGGACTCCCCAGTAGTCACAGGGGACACTGGCACTTGTGGGACCCTCGGGCTGCAGGGTGATGCTGTGAAGAGCTGAGCTGGGAAGATCCTGCAATGGGGCAGGCAATTGGCAATGAACCAGAAGTCCTGCTGTGGTTAAGTAGGTTCAGGAGAATCCATGCTCTGATAGCAGTAGTCTAATACACTGTACCAGCAGGAGGTTATGAAGTCTGGGCAGACATTAAATGGCACTAAAAACTGCGCTTTTCAGGGGCACCTTCAGGTAGAAATAGGATTAAGACCTTGCAGGTCAGCAAGAAGCACCCTGTACCACTGGAAATTGTAAGCACACCAAAACAATTACCTAAGAGACCTTCACAAACTAATTGCTCAAACAAGTTCATTTTAATTAGGCCTCTCATAAAACTATCTGGAAGAACTGTGAGGGTATTTTAAAGTGGTCACTGACTACTGCTGGTAATTTGTTGCAGATGCAAGGTGTAGCTTGTGAATGTCTTTAGACTTTACATGGCAGGGATCCTGACACAGGCATCTCTGGGGCTGTAGGGGCTTTGAAATGTCCCTGTAGCACTGAATAAAAGAGATGTTTATTGAATTGCTGTCATAGTTGTGAATCATGATGGTAGCTGGTACAGAGACATTACTGCAAGGCACACTGATTGAAGCTTAACTGAGACTTGGAGAAAAGAAACAAACAAGAGGAGGGCAAATGCATTGCATGCTTTAATAGGGAAGGCTTCTAGCAGATAAAAAAATATTTCAATATCATATAAGCCATTTGTTCATTTAGCCACAGCAGAGCTAACAAAACCAAATGTTGTCAACTCACAGTTTAATTGCAATGCTGGCAAGCCTTGTGGTGCCTCTTGGGGTTTGGTTTGGTCTTTTTTAAAAAGTCAAAACAACTTGTAAAGGCAATGGAGTAAGGAGCTTTTGTTGATTTTTTTTTTTGTTGTTGGTTTTGCTTTGAAAAAAGTGGTTTAGTCTTTCTGCTTGAATGAATTAATCTTTGAATGAATGTCAATTCCTTGCCCAAGCGCCTGGCAGAGCCCATTTGAGAGGTCCAATTGAACAAGGGCTTCCAAGTTGTCGTGACTGGGGAGGTTTTGCTCAGCCCAGCCAACGTAAACTAGTTTCCCAAGTGCCTGATGAGGATCTCAGGGCAGGCTAATTTAAGAATTGTTGTAAGAGTTGGAATGTTTAGAGGCACCTCAGATGTGACTGAACCCTTTCCACTGCCAGAACATCCACTGGCAGAAGGGTTACATTGCTCTTGGTTTCCAAAGAGGTTGCATGCTGGGTATGTGTGTTCATTCAGCTCTGGCAGTTTGCTTTCTGTAATACTTCAGCATGAATTTAACCTGTCTGTCCATGTTTAGGACAGCATTTGCTGGTAAACAGCACAAGCAGAAAAGGCAGTGGAAAACTGAGATGCTGCTGTGTTCTAGCAAAGCAAGTTCTGCAAGTTTGTTACCAGTGCATTCATGATCTGTTCAGAGCTGAGAAAAGCCTTTAACTGTCCGCCCCCTAGTGAATTAGATAGAAATGAGAGAGCTCTCAATCTTTACAAATCAAGCCTTGAAGACTTTCCAAATACTCTTAGCCTGGCTTTTCACAGGCTGCTGCTCAGACAATGGAATCATGGAAACCTGCTTTTATTCCCATCGAGAAGTCCTATATTGGGTAGCCAGAAGAACTAGATGTGAACCAGATGTGACATGGTTGCTGCAATGTTCCATGTGGAACATAGGTGTGTAACACAAACCAGGGACCTGGAGGCTCCACTGACCTGTGCTATGAGACCCTGGAGGCCTCTGTGACATGCCATCTCTGCTTAAACCCTATTTGAGTGAGGGACATGATGAGGTTTGTGAGAGCCTAAATATAAATGAGGCACACAACTATTGTCAGTAATCACTCAACACTGTATATATGGATATATAGTGTTGGCTTTCATGCTGGAGAGCTTGAAAATTAACATATGCTAATTTTGTTCAGCCAAGCAGATTCTTAACTCACGTGAAATCTCTTAAAAGAAATCCCTGAATTTAACATCCAATTTTGTATCACTGAGGTGCTGATCAGTTTAGGGTGTTTGTGGTGTTATTATGTTTCCCTCAAATATCCATTTAAAACATATTTAAGTAGAGATTAGTTTTTTGTGTTATTAGTTTCAAGTGACAGTTTCAAGGACAAATATTCTTTTCTCATCTAGACCCATCCCTGTACAGCAGAAAGCTGTATCAATATCCTTACATATTGCAGTAGGCCAGCTAGAATAAATGAGTGTATCTATGGGAATGAAGTAACCATTAAATTTTAATGTTACTGAAAGATGTAAGAACAGCAGGAAGGAAAAGTAATGGCAATTTGTTATCTTAGCTGTCCTGGAATTGTTTTGCATAATCAGTATTACTATTACCTATACTATACAACAACTGCACATTATGGGCAATGTAAGCAAAGAATGAGAGCTGGTTCCTGCTCTGAAGGCCTTCCTGGATAGGAAAAGAAGGGGTTCAGAGGAAGGTACACAACTTACAGGCAGAAGGTTGTGAAATGAGCCACTAAAAATGAAACTACTTAAGATGAAGGGCTCATACTGAAGTCTCTCTGGCTTGCTCCAGTGTTTATCTTTTAGTCCATATTATCATGGCAGGCATTTAAAAATACATGCACTTGACAGAAAGGCTGTACAGGCCTTCCATCCATGAGTCAGGTTGAGACAAATATATTTTCCCTTCTTTATATGTGCACACTAGCTCCTCAGTGCATTTTGATGGAGATAGTTGTAAGTGGCTCTTCCCGAAGGGCTTTAACAGAACATGTATTTAGGTGGCCACATTGATTCATTATGAGCTTCCAGTGAGATAATGTATGAAGTGAACATGAAAATCGTTAAGACAAGCAAAATGAAAGAGCTTGAGATAAGCAGGGGGAATTAGAAGAAATCAATGTTATCCAGCTACTATGATGGTGAAACAGAGTCCATAAGAGGTCATATTAGATTCACAAGTCACAGATTTCAAATACCAGTCCGTAACATCACCTGTTACAGGGATTGCTATTAGTATATTCACATGATTGCAGTGAAATTCTCCACTAGTGAACTTACACTCCTACAAACTATCACAGTAAGTTTATGGCTGTGCCAGGATGTGTTTTCCATAATAATCTTTATATGTGTAGTATAGGAAGATTTATTGATAGAAGATCAAATATTAACCTGCCTTTCATGACCTGGAAAAAATAGGCCACAGTGGGAATAAAGACACTGATTACTACCTGATTGCTGGCTGTGGGTGTGCACGGATATATAAATAAATAAATAGATAATACAGCAAGGTCCTCTGATCGAAACCAATTACTAATTTTGTTCAGGCCACTTGCTCAGACTTTTTGGAAAGACTTACGGTGTTGACAGGAAAGCTGCCTGAATGTTTTCTTTTTCCACTCTTGCATCTGTTTCTTACTTTTATTCTACTGTGGCAGTAGACAGTGTGGCACTGTGGAGAGTGAATGTTCTTATTTCTTTTCTCACTCAGGGCCATGTCATACAGTGCATTATCAACATCTGATATGAAATGCATAATGTAGGTTGTATTTTTCACAGTATTTAATCACTGACCATAGGGTCTCTCTCATGTTCAACCTCTTTTTGGGTCACACCATTGAATAATAGTTATTAGAATTTATTAGATTCTGTTTGCGTTTGGAAACCTCTCTTGAAACCCTCTTTGGACAAATGAGATATAGCCAGAGTGTGGTTGAGCTGAGCTCAACTACGTACGATCTAAAAGCAAAGATGTTGTATTACCACGCCGTGGCCCGGGTTCAATTCCCGGTCAGGGGACTTCCCCGGGCAGATGGAGCTCGTCAGCCCTGTAAGGCCATCCATCTAAGAGAAGGTCACTCTAAACAAACCTACGTCCTGAGGACCTCGCTGCCACCATCCGAGCTCGCTCGGCCCCGGCAGATGAACCTCAGGATTAAAGGATGGGCTCAGTTCAGCGCACACTGTGTCTCACCTAAAAAATCCACTGCGCAGGCTCGAAGGGTAAAGACCTTTCCCAAATCTTCACTCGCGAAGACTGGCCATGATGATGATGTATTACCATTAATAAAAAAAAAAGGTATTTTTTTCAGGAGGCAACAAAGGTCTGTTCTACAGCCCAGTGAAACAGCCTGACTGCTAAAACCAGCGTGACCCTTGTAGCTGCTGCCCAGGACACCTGCAACTGTAGGACTGAGATCATTTACTGCCACCTTAAAGAACTTGGAGACGTTTTGGCTACTTGGATGCATTTGCTAGTGAAGGGTAAATCCTGAGGATATAGTAATTTTCTGTGTAGTTCTGCCACTGATTCAGAGGGGATTGTTAGCTTTTTACAATTTCTCGTATAAGAAGTTAACCCTCATTTCTTCTGACTTTTTACTCATCGTTATCATCATCAGTCCTTTGAAAACTGTGTCAGCCACTCCAAGTTAGTTTTTAACAGCTGAAACTAGTGAAATGTCCTGAAACCTTAGGGGTTGTCTTACAGCAGCCGAAAAACTGAATTCCTAATGTATATTGTTTTCTTCTCCTGAAGTCCCCAACCACACAATTTACACCTGATTTATTTCTATTATCACTTGCTGTTAGTGTTTTTCCCTCCCACTGGGATATAGCTGATATTCTCCACCCACACCCCCCCCAATGTATTAGCATATATTTTTCTACACTGAGCAACATTTTAGTGCCTAGACATAACATTGCTATAACAGCCCCCCTCTGCATTGCCTTTGCTCCAAGCATCAGAGAAAGAAGCACTTGTTTATGCTGAGGTTCCCATCCGGTGATGCACCCAAATAATTTTTGAAGCTTGCCTTTTGAAACTTAGGAGAAGTCTAGCTAGGCTGGTGACTGTAGTAAAGGCTGACATGGCTTTTTTTTGAGTTTATAATGTGAAGTTCTGGAAGATACAATCACTTGTCTTTGTGTATCATCTCTTTTGTTGCTCTTATTCTTCATTTACTAACTATTTATGTGCTTAGGATTCATTTAATTTCTAATAAAAAAAAGACATCCTGGAAACATTGCACTTGCTTTTTTTTTTCTGGGGCAGGTTTGCTAAGCTTCTCTGCATTCTCAGCTTCTCTCTTGGGGGAGTCTAAATGTAAGAATTAGTCTGGTGATGTGACCTAACTCAGAACACAAAATTGGAATATACAACTATCAGGGATGATGTTTCCAAATGCAAAGTCTTAGTTTTCAGAAAAATCCACAAAAGTATGTCCCAGTTGGATTTTTTTCCAATAAGGGGTCAAAATTTTTCACAGAACTCACTTTATGAAAACTTTGCACTGCATAATAACTTTTGTGAATAATTGGATTGTACTTTAAACTGAACTTTTTCAGTGAAAATTTTCAAGGAGACCAGTTTTCATTTGCAAGGCACAGTGAGGGTATTTATGAGGATTTTGTTACCATTACAAGTATGGCACTTTTTTCATTTGTGTTATAATGCTCTTTCTCTTCGTCCAATATTATCTAAAGTATTTCCAAATATCTGTAGTCACAGAGAGAGTAAAATTGCTTTTTGTTATGCGGATATAAAAGTAATAATTTATATAAGCAAGACTAAAATATCAACCATTTCAAACAACTCTTCTAAATCGATTTTCCCTCTTCCATTGCCTCAATAATGCAATTCCTTACATTTTCACTGCTGTAAACACAGCTGCATGCCAATGTAACTGCATTAATTTCAGCTGCATTACTCTGACATGATGTAACCCAATGATGGGAGAGCACTGGTGCTTGAGGCATGAGCTAAAAACTGTGAGCATTTCCACCAGCAAATGCACTTATTTAGCATCAGAGCTGAAATGTGGCATTTACAGGAAAGTTAAAGAGAACTCTTTGGAGAAGGTGTGTCTTTGTATGTGTGTTCTTAACTAAATTTATCTCATGGTAATGTTTGTAATTCTCCCTTTGCTAGATTTAGTATGGGAAGACCATATGAAAGTCACTTAATCTTGTCTTCCTTTCTCTTCCTTGGGGATTGTATGGTCTCGATGTACTTTAGGCAATTGTCTGGAAGTAAGAGGAATGAAAACTTTGCCTATCTGTTCTACGCACCAGAAGCCACCTATCTGTGATTTGTTATTTGCATTCTTTGATCTCATGCTGGAAATTTTCAGGAAGGGAACCACATCCCAAACCAGCCCTTATTTCTATCACAGAAAAAGCATGACATCACTCTCAACCTTCTCCTACCTCACCTCTGCATCACACACTGGAAATGGGATGGCAGGAGTGAGTCAGTGTTCCCGAATCTGCAAAAGCCAGTCTTTCCAGAATGTTTTCTGAGTCTGACTCTCCTTTTAGTTACTGTCAGAAAATAATGCATTGGCCTTAAAATAAATCATGTCTCAACCCATATCCATGCACACATAAGGTCTGCAGTCTCCTATGTCCTGCTGGGGCTTTCAATACTACAAGGAGTATCCAGAGCCAAAACCCTCAGGGATTTTAGGCCAACCAGCAGGACAAACAAAGGTAGAAATGGAAGCAGCAACATCCAAAGTCTGATGTGCCCGCGAAAGTCAGCAAAGCCTTTGTTAGTGGCTTTGTTGCTTGCCAGAAAGGACCTTGTGAGAATCTGACACTGTAATGAGTTTCTGGAGTATTTTGACTAAATAATTTCCTGTCTGGATTAAGGAGTAACCTTAAACCATATTATGCCGACAGAGAGTAAATGACTGCAAGGTTATTTGCTTTCATTCTCTTTCCAGAAATGTAGTGGTTTAACTTTGCAGAAACATACATTTGTCCATTAATTTAATTTAAAACAGTGCAGAGAAATGCTTTCTCTGAGACTTCTTCTCAGAGCAGACAAGGCCTCACTAGTCAAGATTAGGACTGTGAATCAAGATTATTTTAGCTCCTTTGACTCAGGTACAACATACTTTAGACCTTCAGGTCCTATGACCTGTACCACTCTTTCTGTACTTGCAGGCTTTCCCATGGTGGGAACATCTTGTGTTTAGGGTGTGAAGCACTTCATGGCTACCATCAGTGCCATGTGTACCCTTAAAAAAAATACTAGTTTCGGGCTAAAGGAAACTACTGCCTGCTGCAGTACAAATGGACATTACTTTGTTGCCTGTGATGAAGCCAGTTGTTTTAGACCAGTAAAGAAATTAGGAACCAAGGACAAAGCAGCCTTAGGAAAAGAGATGTGGGAGGTAATCCGGTTGTGCCAGTCAAGTTTAGAGCTCTGTTTACATGGGGGAACTCTGCTCTTACCAGCTTAGTTGGAAAACAAAAGACTCCAGATTCTGTTATATCAGCCCTACATGATGTTTGCTAATCTTTGAGGGGCTCTTAATCACGCAAAACTCCTGCTGTCTTTTTAGGCAGCTCTGTGTGCTTTCTGGCATGTCGTAGTCTCCAGCACTTGAGCATCCATAAGCTTCTCCACCTTTTCATTAAAAATATCTTTACACACAGCAATATGCATTTTCTACAAGTCTCTGTCCTATTATATGCTTCATTTTATATTAATAACTTTTTAAAAATACTTTCTTTTGGAAGCTTTTTGCTATCTTTTTGTTTGGGTTTTTTTTTCTGGCTTTTTGTTCTTTTTTTTTCTTCTTCCAGAAAAGGGAGGGAAAGCTGGAAGGCATAATGATAGGAAGGAAGGCAAGAAAACGAAGATACACAGGAGTTGTTTAGCAGGGATGCTTGGCACAACTTTATTAGTAAAAATGGTAAGAAACGAGAAGGAAGATTGGGAGGCTATTGTTGAGACATACCTTGGATGTGGTGTTAACTCTGCTGTAAGAACTGTGGTCTTGTCCCTTGGTGAAAGCAAGAGGATGTTTATCCTTCACCTGAGCCCCTCAGCTTGTTCAACCCGCTTACCAACCTGAAGTGGGAGGCAAAGGCTTGGCAACAAGTACACCAGCCTTGTGGTTTTCCCTGCTGCTCACCCAGTTGTGGATAACTGTGTTACTTCAGAGGGAAATTAAAGCCGCTCCCTCATGTGGAATGTGATCCTGTGTCCCCCCTGGCTCAATTGTGCAGCTTTTGTGGGGCCACAGCATCACGGGTGGCCCATTAAGCCAGCTGTACAGCTCTTTTCCAGCAGCACCGTGAAGTGGAGCACAGAGAGGACACTGCTGAGAGCAGGTTAGAAAACTTTTGCCACCTGATTCTTATCTCTAAAATTATTTCGGTTTGGAAAATAAAGTTCTGTACATACAATGTATATATACTATATTAAGGCATCTCTGATCAGGTATAATTTAGTTGCCACTAGAGTAGAGCTACCTGCAGACTATCTCCCTCTTTCCATAAAACATGAGCCAGTGAGGAGGTGGTGCAGGGTAAAATTCCCTCCCCCCAGCCTAATCATACTGATATCCTATGTGCATCAGGTCCACTTAGGCAAGTTTGAACAATGCTGTTGTGCTGGTGCCTCTTCTGGCCTTTTGTGATGATGAGTCTGAAAACTACATGTTGGCGAATCTTCTGTAAAGACAGCAATCCCTCCTAAGAAACCCTAGAAAAAAAGTGCTGTTCTGAAAAGAAATAATGTATGTTATTTAAAAAATGTCATGGTTCTTGATTTTTCCTTCTGTTTGTGAAATTGTCTCTTATTTTCCAAAGAGGAAATACAGTCCCTAAATTAGATCTCATAGGTATGCTGGCTCCAGAATTGTGAAAGTTAATGCAAAAGCAATTAAATTTGAAAGCAAAAAAAAAGTCCCAACAATGGATCAGGAAAGAAGTTGCTGACATTTAAAACCAGAGTTATGCAAATTAGGTCATAAACTCTCAGCCAAATTTAGGAAATTTTTTGGTCTTTAATTCACTTCACTCTGCCATCAGAATCCTTCTTGCCCATTTTCCCCCAGGATAAAAGTCCATCATTAAATAATGGATGCGTAAAATCCTCTTTCTATTTCTTCCTCTAAATAAAACTCTTTATAGAAAATACTGAAGAGGAGCAAGAATTGAAGATGAAAAGAAACTACCGTGATGGTAAGTGACAAACAAAGGCAGAGCTTGACAAATAATTTCATTCTCTGAATTACACTGGTCTTATTTGCACATTCATTCTATGCATCTTTTGTTTTAGACTGAAGAGTCCTACATACAGAGAAAGGAGTAAAAAATGGAATCTTCATTTGATGTGAGCACACTGGGGTTTGATTATTTTGTTTTTTATAAACAGCTGGCCTCTTGCAGTACTAGGCTGCAGAATCAATAAAGCTATCACTGTGCTGTTAACAGACAAGCCCCCTGAAACTATGGTATCCATAGGAAAATGAAGCCACTGAGGAGCAGCAAGGCCTTTAGGTAAAACAGCAAAATCTGTGGTATGAAACCAAGGAAGAACTGCAGCTTCTCAGAGTGGCTGATGAGCCACGACATTTTTACTTTGGGAGCATTGATGTTGTGTACTTTTATCATCTACCCAAAAAATTTCAAGTGATCAATATGCATGTGACAACCTGGACTATGCTGCTGAGAGAGGTAATGCTCAGCACTGGGATTGCCCTGCTCTGAGCAGACCTTCATGGTTCTCAGGCAAGGTGTTCCTTGGGGAACTTATCCCTGGGGAAAATATTCAACCCATACTGGTCCATACAGATGTTCATAATTACCTAGAAAATATATCTACAGCTGTTAGTATAGCTAGCTAGTTAGAAACTTTGAAGGGCAAAGTCAAATAGGTGTATATTGGAAAAAGCCACAAAAACTCCTGTTGTAATCTTCCTTCAGTTCATCATGGACATGTGTTATGACATAACCAGATCTTTGTCACTATGTATAATGGACTCAGCATCTTTTGTTTTTACAGCCAGTTGGTTACTAGGGAGGTGGTGGTGGAGAGAGAGAACTGCTGTCTCTTTGGCAATCATGCACTATTCAGAGCAGATCTATAGCTGTTCATTTTTTTCCCAGAAAGAACTCTGTACATCTCAGCAGTTGATCTGTAATTAAAAGTAGTAATTGATAGAAGATTAAAGGCTGTATCATAAAAAATTATTTGACCTTGCTACTATAGATTATTAGATTACTGAAGATAAGTAGGCACTTTCCAATAAGACCCTTTTAGTCTTCCAGATTGTTCTTGACACTCCTGTAATGAAAATGTCAAGATATCTGTGTCAAATGCCTTTGAATCAGCAAGGCACATTATCAGGTTTGCAAATTGTTGCCAAATTACACTCATCGAATGGGTATTTTACTCCACTGATTGTTTCACTCACAGTAGTACACAAGTAAAACTCCAGAGATGGGTGTCCTTGTGCAGTGGCATTTTTTTCGTGTTGTCAAATCCCATTAATCTTCCTTTGGTTCGTTTGTGCTTCTAAAATACCTGCAGTATTTTTTCCATATCTGTACTATTATGTATTGCAGTTGTGTAACACATATTATCTGTGCAAGCTGTAGACCTTGAAAGTGGCATTAGAATTACAGGCCCTTTGTAAGGGGGATGAAGGCTCTATTGCCATTCATTATACAAAGAGATTAATTAACGAATTGCTGAAAGAAATGGTTTAAGAGTCTCTTCAAAATGATTGAATGTAGGGAGTTCTGTGTTAGCAACAGGCTGATTATGGTAGACAGAACAGTATCTGCTGATTTTGGAGGGGTCTTTTATACATTACTAAGCACAGCATAAATAGCAAGCATTGCCAATTCATAATATTTTTGCAATCTGTTTTATGAGATGATAGATAGATAGAGAGAGAGAGATGGATAGATAGATGCATAACAGAATATATATCTATATAGATTACATAAGAATTTCACAAAAATATGTGTGGTTATAGATGTGTACTTAAAGCCCTACTTTGGCATCTGACAATTGTACGAACATCTCATTTTTCATATTAAAAATATTCATGGCCCCTGAGGTCAGGAAAAGAACACACTTTTCCTCTCTTCTTTTTGTTTCCCCTTTTTTATTTTTTCCCATAAAAAATAAAAAAGGGGAAATAGAATACAAATAAAAGAATAATATTTCTCTTTTCCTTTTCATATTTCATAATCTGTAGATGTATCTCACATTTTTTGAAAACTTTGCACATACAAAACTCAGTATGCAAAACTGGCTCTTGGCAGCAGAGATTTTGGTGTTTGCAATGTGTCATCTCCTCAGCTTTTATCAAGGAACCCAGGAAAAACGAACTCAAAGTAAGCATTATAATGCTGATAAGGGTAACAGGAAAAACACAGTATGTTTTTTATCTATAGCAAAGTGGAAGGGGTGCTGGAGCTCAGAGACACAGAGCAGAGCAGAAAAACACAGTATTTGAAGTGCCCTGCTAGGAAACTTCCTTTAAGAAACTAAAACTTCACTTTTCTTAGTTAATCTGACCTTTGGAAGGAAGGCGAAACTTTCTTCAGACGTGAAGTTGACATCAGTAGGGGATAGAAGGGTTGAGCTCCCTTCTGTCATCTTTCTTTCCTGTGTTCCAGGTAGCTTTAGAGGCTTCTCTTAAGAAACTCAAGTTTTAAATTGCCTTCCTGTGCCAAATTTTTGTTTCAAGAAAGCAGATGCATCATTTCAAAAGTATGAACTTTATAACAGTGAGAGTTTGTATGTGAGGCCCTAATGATACAACAAATGTTTGGAGACCCTTGGCTGGACCTGGAAAAAAAGTACAAAGATTTACATGCACCATAAGTTCATAAAAATAGTTTCTTTATTCATTCCAGCTTATCTTCTTATTCTGTAAGTGCTAAGCCTGGAGAAACAATATAGCTGATGCAATACTCCAAGATGTGCCTATCTGCCCACTGAAATTTATGTTCCAGGTTGTAAGTCCATATTTGCCATGCAATGCCTGAGAAAAAAATTTAAATGGTGATTATCAGAGCCAGCATGTTAATCAGGGAGCAATTTTTTTCAGACAAAAATCAAGGACAGGGACTGTACTCTCTCCCCTTATCTGGTGTACATCTGTAGTAATCTGCAAGGAGATACTTGACTACCTGGGTTTCACAGGTCTTAACACCTCCATGGTGGCAGGAACCTACAACCAGTTCTGATTCATAGAACATCACCAAAACAGTAAGGAGAGGCTACAGTGACCATTTTTTTCTCTAGGAGCTCTGCATTTCAGCTAAGACAGTTCAACTGGGTTAGCAAGGAACCTGGGATCAGCTCCTGCCACAGTCCACATTGTGTTCCAATTATATTCAGACAGCTACAGGTGCCTTTTCTTCCCCTAGGTTACAGATCTGCAGAGGTTCAGCACAGAGAATAATGAAAGATGCAAGTGGCACTTTTTACTGGCAGTGTCAGCATTGGGCTTTTTGATAATATAATATTTTATTCAAATGCCTGCAAAGTTTGAAATAAATAGAAATACAAAAATCGCCATTTCAACTTGATATGTGGGGTCTCTGATAAGTAGTTTTTTGTGAAACCCTACCATTCACTTCCAGAATAACTATTGTACAGCATTTTCAAGAGTCGGGTTTTATAGGCCATTTCTTATCATTATCCACTTGCATTTTTCCTGTACTTTAGAGCACCAAGGAAGTTACTCATTCTACAGTCCCTGCATCCACTCTGCCAGCACCCCAGCAGCACACAGCATGCATATGTATATAAACCAAGTGGAAAATTCCACTGAATGGGAGCTCTCACAGTGCTCTTTGGGGCTTATACCAGTTTCTATAAAACAGGGGAGTGGAAGTATTCACTTTTAATACAGCAGGTGTGTAGTTTGTGGAGTGCATTCACTATTCACTGATTCCTACCCTCCATCCACATTCTGTGAGAAAGCCAAATGTGAAGATGGGCAGGACTCCTATTTGTCTGTGTTTATGAATTAAGTGCCCTGGTTTGCTCCTTGACACCTACTGTCCAAGGTCTGATTTAACATCCTCTCTCAGTTACAACTGTAAGAGATTATTCCCTGCCCTCCTTAGCCTACTTATCCCATCCTTCCTGCCAGGAAGAATTCATATGATCACACCTTGATTCACAGGAGTCACTGCAAGCCACCGAACACTGACAGATAAAAGAGAGCTGTTTGGCTGGAAAGGGAGCAGCTCAGACTCAGCAAATGCCCAAGGAAGGGATGTGCTGTGGCAGTGGTGGAGATGCAGAGCAACTAGCAACCAGGATGGATGGGCACCAGCCACAGGCAATCCGAGAGCACTCACAGGTGCAGGAGGGTGCTTGCTGTCCCCGCATAGCTGCATTGCTTTGGGTTTTGTTTTAAAGACTTGAGAAAGTCCTGCATCTGAGAAGAAAAAGGGCAGCAAATGAATCCTGTAGAGGAACATTAAGGTTGCTGAGACATAAATGCAACCTACTAGAAATACTGACATTATGTTAGTCTGCAGAAGTGTGACATGATCCTTCTGTGCACATGCATAGCAATGTGAGCTTGAATGTTCAGTTTGCTGGCAATTACTCTGCAGGATTCCTGTCCTACATAAGCTGCTGCTTTAATACTGAACCCGGGCTGAAGAATAAGAGGAAGGGATTGCAAGTCCATAAAATATACTACACAGTAAGCGTGGCAGTGCCTACTAAAAGCTTCTTCATTCCCCTCTTGCAGTATAAATCCAAGCAAAATATGTGCCTGTAAAACCAATTAATGGTAAAAGGAGCAACCAACAACATGAAAATAAGCTGCTTAAAAATCATGCTGTAAAAGAGACAGGCTGGATGCAGCTCTGTGCTGTGATTACACACAAGTACTCAAGCTGATGCCTGACTTACTTGAAGGGCAGCTGCAACTGAACATAATCTCTACAGGAAACAACTGTACTCATCCAATGCAATTCCATGCTCCAGTCAATGCAGATGGTGGTGTAGTAATGCATGAGCAGGAGGAGAATCTGTTATTGGAAGCTGAGCAGCATAAAGAAGAGGAGCCAACTAGTAGAGTGTGGTGCCTTTGCAAGCATACTGCCAGGAAACACAAGAAGACCCAGACCAACCCAGAAAAAACCATCCCTGAAAAAACAGTTTCTTCCACACTCTCAACTGCTGTGATGAAGTCCAAAGCTTCTCAAACCTCTTTGCATGTATTTGCACATTTCACTTGTTTGATCTACTTGTTCATTATAAGAAAAATGCCACAGGAAGAATCACAGCACTGCCCATGAGGGTTAAGATGGCACCGTCAGAGTCTCACCTAGTGTGTAAAACAAGATGTGGTTGGTCTTCTAGTCCTGAGGCACAGCAGGGCTCACACCCATGACACCAGCCCCATTCCCACACCGAAAGAGTGTGGCCTGCTCCAGGCAGATCTCCAGCCCCTCAAACACATTGTGCCCTGCCCTTGGCAGATTTCCAGGACCACTCCTCAAAGAGCCTGCCTGCCCCTTGCACTCCCGTTTTCCGTCAGACTCTGTTTGGTATAGGCCAAAACTCACATCCAGGGCACACAGCCTTGGCAACCAAGGTTACATTAACCTGGCTTGTGCTTGAGTTCAGCAGCACTTTCAAGTACTGTATCAAATGCCATTCTCTTCAGAGAGCTACTCTGACAGTGTAGGATGCTTTCCAAACTTCCATTTGCGTGCTTTCGTATGAGATTGCAAGAAGAATCACATTTTGGTCTGTTTATGCTTGGGGAATTACCCTGCAATCATGGACTTATCCACAGCCACATGCTTTGAGGTGCTCCAGCATGAGCACTGCCACTGATACTTCAAGGTGTACCTTCTCCAGCATGGAATCATCCTTGGACTGTCATCCCTTCAGAGTTACACCTGCTCTGGCATGGTCTTATCCATGGCCACAGATGCTTTGGGGTGTCCTGCTCCCATGTGGACTCATCCACAGGTCACAGTCATTTCAACTTGAGTTCACAATGGAGTTCCAGCCTGTTCAGTACAGCAACTCTTGGCCATCTGCCAGTCCAAGAGCATCACCATCACTGTTTTCAAAATATTCCCAGGCACAGTAGAGTAAAATGATAAGCAATATAGCTGTACAGCAAGCAGCAAAAGCAGCAAGCCCCCACTAAGGAGCATAAGATTCTAATTTACAGTAGGGCAAACAAGCCTCATGGCAAGCACAGAGCCTGCAGATTAATAGCTACACAGTAAAAACAGCTATAAATTTGATCTAGCACATGCCAATCCAATCTATTGTTATTTTGAACCTTTTGAGCCCCACATTGGGTGCCAAAAAGGACTGCTGTGGTTTAACCCCTGCTGCCAGCTAAACACCACATCCCTGTTGGGATGGGGGAGAGAATCAGCAGATTAAATGTGAGAAGACTTGTGGGTTGAAATAAAGACAGTTTAACAGGTAAAGCAAAAGCTGCACACACACTAAAAATAAACCAAGGAATTCATTCACCACTTCCCAAGACAGGCAGGTGTTCAGCCACCTCCAAGAAAGCCAGTCTCCATCACAAGTAATGGTTATTCAGGAAGACAAAAGCCATCACTCCAAATGTGATCCTTTGCTTCTTCTTCCCCCTGCTTTATATGCTTAGCATGACATCTTGGAGTGTCAAAAAGCCTTCTCACTTCTCATGAACACAGGAAAAAATATGAGACTACGGTGTTGACAACAGAGAAGGATCTAGAAGAATATGAAATCCAGGATTAAACTGATGTGCCAAAAAAGCACAAACGAAAAACCCAAGCACCAGTGAATCTGTAGCAAATGGGAATAAGGAAAGAGATGAAGCCACCACTGTTATTTAAGAAGTCATCATTATTTCTGGATATTATTCTTATTTTCACTACAAGGTTGTACTTCATAGCCAGCAGTTGAGTGTTTTCTGGTTCATGTGAAGACTGCATGATCTTCTCATACAGATCTGTGCACCAAATTCATGTCATTCCTATGTATTGTGTTATGAGCCTGTAGCTCAGCCTAGCTTTGGTGAAAATCACATTTTTAATGTAACAATGGACAAAAAGCACTTGTCTTGCAGTCTGGCTTACTCACTGAGCTCTTACATAACCACGAGTTAAAGTAATGCTCTCTGACAATTTCCTGGTATGGTCTCACTATATATTCCTGGCTGAAAATAATTACTGCATGACCCATATCATCATCCCCATAGCTGCAATATTTCTGACTATGTTTGGTACTCAGCTGCAGAACATTCCTTTTGCCCCATCCTTTTTCAATAACGCGAAAATGGAATTTGGATTAATCAAACCCTGCTCCCTACCACCTGCAGCACTTGCAATTTCCAGCTTTCAAGGCTACAATGGCAACAGGAAAAGCACATCAGGACATGGTAACAAGGCAATTGCTTCAAACCAAGGGTATGAATACTGGCCACATAAATGTGGAAACATCATCATTGGAACAGGGAGGCTGCTCCATCTGAAATGAACTCAAGGCTAAATACCATCCTTTTGTAATTACTTACGAAATTATTAACTGGGAACGGATGTGGGACAGATCAAGGCTAAACGCTCAGAAATTTAGCTATCGCTCTGCTGGGTCCAGATTGCAGGAAAACATGTGGAGAGCATGTATTACCAGTGGCACCTGCCACTCAGAGGGCCTGCCAATTGACAGAGCTGAGAGGGTAAGCTAGGAGTAAAACCAGCCCAACAACTCTGAATTTTACTTCTTTTCTTTAATGTTTAGGATACACGTTGGTTGTAGTTATAATGGAGCCTTCTCCCTTTTCTCTAATCCACTGGTAGGGAAGCTGGATTTATAAGAAGTGTTAGAAGAGCTTTGTGAAGTCATAAATTTTCAGCTGATGAGGCAAGTCCTGAGTTTCACTTGAACAGATGAGCTAATAATTACAGCAACTGGGGAAGAAGTAAGCCCATTCTACACGAGCTTCTAGGTGAACAAAAATGTTCCTGGCACAAATCAGGTAAAAGTTAAACTCTTAAAAATTTCTAATGAATTTAAAATCCAAACAAAATGACAGTATAGGGAAACAGAAAAAAAATTTTCAGTTTTGCAAGTTTCAAGTTCTAGACACTTTTTGAAATACTCTACTTTTCAAGATGAAAACTTTTTGCTTTGGAAAAACAGCAGGTTTTACGTTTTAGAAATGTTGCAGTGAAACATACAAGGGTGTTTAATCTCATTAGTTTTTAAAGCTTTAATTGGAAATTTATTTCAGTTGATACCTCCTTGTAGTAGGTTTTGGTTACCACAGATGGCTCTTCCAATTAAAATATCACAAATACCTTTCTCATCTCTACATACAATTTTAAAACATAATTCATCACAAGTGCCTAGTTTTAGGAGGAAGCAACATTAAACTGAGTTTTTTATAACTCTTCTAAAACACCTAAATTTGTTTAGATGCACCAGAAAATTAGATTTCGGGTGGGCGAGGGGAATACTGAACCTCAGTGAAGCAGACATGTGGTGCTGCCTTTGCACCCTGTAACAAAACTTAGCTGTTTCTGGTTTCTGAGTGGCAGGTTATTCAGTATTTAGAGTGATCCTAACAAGCTTCACAACTGATGGCATGGCTGGAGAACAATCTTTGTTTCTGTTTGACTAATCTGAAGAGAAGCTTCCCAGAACAGCCCTCCCAGTTATCAGCTTCAGAGGCTGTGCCTCTGCTCTTCTCAGTTAGTTACTGAAAGAGGATGGGCTCCCTAAACCATTTTTTTAAAGTCAGGTAGTCAGTATTATGCAAGTATTTTCTTATTCCCCAAGATCTTGAACACTGGAGAAATTAATTTTTGGCTCTTACAAAAACAACTTCCTCTTTCTCACTCCTCTCTCTTCCACTTTCTTGCCCTTTCTCTTTTTCTACCATGCAATGTAAGTTTTCCCTCATTGCACCCACATACAAAATAGATGAGGATCTGCTGCACAGCATCTCCACAGCTCAAAGCTAATTTATATTATTTAAAATTCTAGCCCTGGTGGATGGTAAAACTCCTTAAATTTAACAACAAATGCATCCTTAAGACATAAAAATGAAATTATATTTGGCATTGAATAAATATCTTTCTTTTGACAATCTACTAACAGGAAACAGCAGAATATCACAAGAATTTATCTCTGTCATGCAAAAAGTAAAAAAAAGTCTGAGCTGACGTTTCCCTCCGGCACATGCACACAGACACACGCTCATGCTTACGCACGGACACTGGTACTCACTTTTCAAAACAGAAGGACTTCACATGAGACGTGCGTATGAAATCTCTACAGACTTGCAGTTTCAGGGCAAACGTATTTCTGCATGGATATGCCTCACAGCATTTTCAAAGATTTCATTACTTCCAGCCAAGTACAAAAAGAATATTACGCATTTGATATTTGTGATACACGGTGTCACCTGTTACAGTAAATGCATTTCAAGTTACGATTACAAATGCAACAGTCTCCTCTGGGTTTTAGTGTTCTCATCTATGCAGCATTAAAAAATGTATCAAAGTCCCTATGCATGTAATCTTTTACAAATAATTATTGCCCTGCAGGTTATTTAACTCTGAACTGCCCTCTGCAATTAGTGGTCAAAGAGGACAAAGGAGGAAGTGATCTATTTAAGAGCATAGCACTTGAAGTACATATACTCTCATGAGTAATTGATCCCCATAATACTTTTCATTCAGCATCCATTATTGTATCTGTAAACCAGGCAGACTGACAAAAAAGAACCTCCAATACATCCCCAGGTATGTCTGACCATGAAGCGACACACAGATAATGATATATGCATACTTACACATGTATAAATCAGTGTTGTTCTATACCAACCAACAGAACCAAAGCAATTTACAGAAAGAGAAGTTTTGCTAAATATTTGCAAGATCATGGAAACGGTAAGGCTAAGGTCATATTTTAAAATTTAATAAGTAAACAATGTTTACAGCAAGAGCATGATTAACTTTCACAAGCAGTTCTTGCTGTTGTGGGCTTCAATACCTAATTGCAATTTCCTTCACGGTGTGCTTTAACTACAGGAAGCATCTCATTTGGATATAAGAGAATAGTTCCTCCCTGGATGCCAGGACATAAGCAAGGCATCATCAACTAAGATTCAAAAAGATTCCTTTTTAACAGTTTGTGGTGGCTCCAAGACCAACAAAATAGTTTTACCTGAGAACTGAGAGAGATCTTGTATTCTCTGATTTCACATGGGATAGCTTTTATTTGTTTTTAAACATCCTAGATATTCCAAAGGCTATTTTTTCACAAATTGTTTAAAGCATATTTTTCAGCATGGTCTGATAGGGTTTAGGCAGTTTTATTTGACAAGTTCAATTAGCTGGATCTATTTTCATGGTGATCCATCTGTCCTTTAAATTAGCAATTGAAAAGGCATGACAGATGGTTTGTGGTCTGGTTAGTAGGAGGAAACCCTTGGCACCATACTCCAAGTGCTGTAGGTCTCAGTCCCCACCAGGACGAGAAAGAAGAAACCTCCAAATTTTGCAACAAGATTCAGGAATGGCAACAGCACTGGAACGCTCAGACATTTAGGTGCAGCTGCTGGCCATTTCAGCTATATGAGCCAACGGGTAAAATCACAGTAATACAAGATAAAAAATCCAAAATTCCACACTATTTCTGTATGTTTACGAGCTGCGATGAAGGGAGAATTTATAAGTATATGTGGCACAGAGAGAGACTTCAGCAACATTTTGGGGCAAAATCAAACAACCCAGCCAGAGACAGCACAAAGACAGAAGGGAATGTCTGCGCCTACCTTAACTGACTTAAAGAATTGCCCCTTGATATGACCCCATTTCTGAAGTGTCTTCAGGGTAGTGACTGTGGCTCCTACAGGCCATGTGCTTTTAAGGAGGCCTTTTGAAATGTACTGCTTTGATCATAGCAATCACACAGGTTCTTCAAATCTACAGCAGGTAAAGGTGAGTGAAAGCAGGGAAACCCTGTTCAAACTCGCTTGACTCACATAAGAGGATGAAGTGCTGTCACATTTGTGTTGGGAATCAGCCAGAGACACTAGGCACCAACAAATGGCACCATGATTGCTGCCAGCACAAATACAGTTGTGGTCATGCCACCAGCAGCCTCTGCTCCCTGGGCCCCCTCCAGCCAGGCATCAGCTGTCATCTGCCTCCAAGCAGGACCCAGATGTTGCCACCTACTTTACTGTGGTTGGAAAGAAGGAGGTTCTCCAATGTTTTCCCCAAAAGTAGGGATATGAGTTCAGGAAGGTAATAAGGGGAAGGTGATTTTGTTCGTAGGCAGCACTTGCTTTGCTTTTCAGAGCTTAGAAAACAAGCCCACCATTCTTAAGTAATGAAGTGTCAGCATAAATCCCATAACAATGCAGCAACACTGCAGTACTGCAGGTGCTAACAGGGGCCAATAGAAATGGAATTTTGTCATAGAGACTTTAGGTTTTATAGTCTCGACTGATGCAGACACTTGAAAATGTGACAGCAGCACTCAGACCCAAGTGCAACGTGAAAATCCGAAACAGTGATCCCTGACCTAATGTCTGTGTCCCATTCCGTGCAGGCACAGGCAATGCATAAGTGCCTTTTTCATGGTGAGTTTTCCTGTACACTGGGGAACACTCCTTCCAAAACTGTGAAAATTACAGAGCATGTGAGGAAGCAGAAATTTACCTAAATGTCATTGACAGTGAAAGGAGGATGGATTTCTTGATTAACAGCCATCCTGACTGGCAAAACAGTTACAGACACAGCCTACTCTCTCCACAGTATATTATTGTGGAAAGCCCAGGTCTCCTGAAGGACATTCACCACTCTGTTCCATATACCATCCTGGGTGGCTCTCCTCTTTCTTATCCCAGACAATGGACTTCAGGATCCAGAAAACACGTTTTCTGCATTGTCTTTGTAGTAGTGTAGCAGATAATGACCATCTCCTTCTGCAGGTCTTCCTTGGTCACCTCTTGGTCAATCTGAGATACTGAATAAAAAAAACCTGGGAGCGAAGTTGAACCTGGGAAGAAGAAGAGAAGGGTGGGGGAAAGGTGTTTTTAAGGTTTGTTTTTATTTCTCATTATCCTACTCTGATTTGATTGTGGTTTTGTTGGGTTGTGGGTCTTTTTCAGAAGAAAACAAAAAACTTCTGGTGAAGAAGGTACAAGTTCCTTTCAGACTGGTGCAGTGCATAAGATTTTAGGGAGATCATTATGGCTACACTTTTTATGAGAGCGACTGTCTGGAGAAAGAAAAGTCCCAAAAGGAGCTGGGTCAGTTGACAATGAAACTTATATTGGACATACAAAGTTAGGAGCCACTCCATACGAGGTTCCCATATGTTAGACTGGAACAGAACAGTAAACATGACAGGAACAATGAAATATCTAATAGAAAGACACACTGGCATCTGTTCCAGTTCCCTGCTCTGTTTCTGAATGAGACAGCCACAGCGTATATTCTAAAAATAATCCAGGGACACTATTCCCCAGATCTCCTCCCATCCATTTGAGGGACACTACCTGATTCTGCCACCTCTTCTCCTTTGACCCTGTTTGCTCAGTTCCAGCTCAGTACCTATAGCCAAGTAGGTTGGGCGCTTCTTTGGATAGGAGACTGTACAGCCAAAACCTCTCTGGCCAAAGCAGGATGGAAACCCATCTTCCTTGCTTCCAGGGAAAGTGCTCTAATTTTGGGTGGGGGTAATGTAAAAAGCAGGCATTCCACCATATGACACACTTTTTTTCCCCCTCCTTATTTTCTTATTTTATATTTGTGTGGCACATATTTATGCACCATGTCTATATAAAGAACATCCCTACACCTGCATCATCCACAGGCAGAGAACTCCAACACCTAGCTCAGCTTTCTAAATCCTACTCCTAACACAGAGTACTGGTTGCTGCCATGCTGATTACTGCAACATCTTTCATGTTCAGGTCCCATATAGTTATTCTAAGTAAAAGACAGTGTAGAAAACAATTTCCAAGATGGGGTTCTTTTGGTTGCTAATACCATATTACATTATGCGTCCATGGAACAGTGTTGGAATTCAACAGTGGCAAAGGGGGAGCCTTAAATATCGCAATTTAAGTCTGTCTTCTCAGCCAACTTCCTGTTGATGACATTAATGACAAGTCTGCATGTTACTGTGTCTCTAAATAAAGATGGTGTAATTTTTCCTGCTTGGAATAGTTACATTATTATGTTATATTATAGTTACATTACTCAGCAAATACTGACTGCCCTGACAAGTAATACATATTGCAAATAGCTTTTCTGGATTTAATATATAAGCTGTATACTGCTAGTATTCCTGAGAGAACACGCCCAACGAGTACTAGGAATAAACTATTCAATTAGGGCTACCAATATTGTGTAATCACAAATTAAATTTATTAAATACAGATCATTTCCCCATGATGCTTGACCTGCATTAGTCATAATGCAATTGCCTGGACCCTCCTCTGTTGAGCTTATCAGTACAATATCTCATTTCAAGTGTTTTTATACAACATTATTTTTAATTTCTGATAAATTCTGAACTGAGATCTGATCTGAACGAACACCTCCACACAAGCCTCTGAGGACATCCCTTTTCTTTCCATGAGCTGCAAGTGAACACAAGCATAATGTAGATGATGCAGTCTATTGTCTAATGCAGCAATCCGCTAACCTCATTGTGCTAATGGTGTTGGTCATCAATTTGCTAATTCTAAAGTGAACAGAGGATCGTTGTTTAATTGAGTGGTATATCTTGCTCACAGATGAATAGAAAAATATGTTTCAAAATGTTTTTAAAAATGTGTGGCATATAGTTCTTGAAATCACTGCTGCAGAATGATACATCAGTCCTTCCTTTGGGAGATAATTCAGCCCTTGGTTTTTAAGGGTTGGAGCTTTCTTTTGATTTGCTCTGGCACAAACATGAAGAAGGCATAAAAGATGGCATAAATATGAGGAAGGGGACTGAAACTACTGTGTATTGTGTTCACAAGCAAATGTCTGGGTTCCTTGAGGACAGGATCATACACAAATACACAAATTGACCTAAAAAGATAGGAAAAGTAAAACACCTGAGAATATCAAGTTACACAGAATGTCAATTATGTATATGAGCAAATGGACTGCCTTGTATCATTTTGAGGTCCTGATCCTCAAGTGTCACTTTTTAGTGCCAAGAACTAATAATGGAGAAAATATCTTTTGTAAAAAAATCTTTTGTGAAAAGATATTGGTGTAAGGGTCTAATAAAGCTATCAGATATAGCTGCCAGATATAGAGGCAAAAAACTGGAATGATTTATTGAACATGCGAGTGCTATTTAAGGGTCTCGGGGGCTTCCATGCTAATGAGGAGGCAGGGTTATTCCAAACAGGGGATTCCACAATCTATTAACATTTTCAGTAACAGGGGTGCCATAAGGGGAAAAATGGATTTACATTTCTCAGATCCAGTATTTACATTTGGGGTAAAAAGTATTTGATATTTCCAGTAAGCAAGATTATACTGGGGAAGGGTGGTCAGCTTTTCCTGAAATAAGTATTTACACAGGGAGGGAGAAAACAATGAGATATTTGATAGCATTATGCAAAGTCTCTCTACTTCCTGCTGGAGGAGATCGGGACAATCCACGAATGAATGTCAGTGGGTCTTGTCTGGTCTTTTAGATGATGTTTTTTTCCCCAGTCTCTGTGGCCCAAGGTTTCCAGCTCAAGCCCACCAAGCCCCTTCTTGATGACAGCTGAGGTTCGACTCTTACATATTGGTACTGATACAACTAGGGAAAAAAGAAAGCAGGCAAGCTTTAAGAGGCTTTAAGCCTTTCTTCATATCTGAAGTGGAATTTGTTGGGTTTAATGCTAAATAAGAGAGAAGAATGGTTGTTCTGAATTTAAGTATGTTAGACCAGTTGAGTGAGGAGATAGTGTTAAGATGAAAATAGTAAGAAATTTATTATACCCTAAGGAAGAGACAGAGACAGGATAGAGACATAAAATATAAAAATATAATGAATGAGTGAATGAATGAATGAATGAATAAATGAATACTTGTGAAATATGAAATTTTGCACAGACATTCATTGCATAGGGAAGTGCAGAGTGACATAAAATGCATAACACTACTATGTCCAAGTGACTGACTTTATAAATGGGATTATAAAATGACACTTCAAGCCTCCTATCGTAGTCTAAGGCTATATCTTAAAGTAAGACTTTATTTTTAGGGTATGTCTTGGTGTGAACCCAGGCGCAGCCATAATATAATTATAAACCTTACAAACCTTCACAAAGAGCAGTCACACTCTCACAGATAGATTAGAGCACAAGCACTGTCTCCATTTTGGACAAATCTATTCCCTGTGTAATCCCACTGAATCCAAAATTCATATTTTCACTTCAAAAAAATAGTTAACTTTATAAAGCCATGCCAAGTTACCAGCATCAGTGTAAACTGATCAATATTGCAGCAGAGCCCGCAGCCTTCGAGTTTAGAAAGGGAATTAGTGCAGGAAGTAAAACATTCCCAAAGGCATGGAAATCAAATGCAAATTTCAATCTAAAGGTCAAGACCAGATAACATTAAATACAACCTTTCATATGCCATAAATGCACTGAATATATTTCCATCTATTTTCATATAGATAAAGGGACTTGCATTCACTCCCATTTTAAAAGAATTCTTTTAAACAGTAACTCTGTATGTAACCCTCTGGCTCCACTATCTCTTTTCTGCAAAGTTTTGGGCAGCACAGCTGAGATGTCAAGAGCATGGAATAATTCAGGACTTGGTATTAGCTTCAAGAGCACAGAAAATTTATCTTTGTTGATTTTCACATCTTTTTACACCGAAGCTTTAATTTTTATATAATAATCCCAATACTTTCATATCCTAAATGAAGAATATAAATGTTGCTAAGCTATTTCTTGCCATGCTCTGCTTCTGAACCATCATCACTAAACCTTCACTGCCATCGTAACTTTACAATCAGGATATTTGAAGGTGGAAACCTGAAGGAAAGAACCTTTACAAGTGACATTAAAATGACCCCTTAGCCCAGCACCACTATAAAAAAATATATTTTTCTGGATTGGATGGTTTCTTTCTCCCAAGCTCCATTTATGACATTACATGGCACATGGTTTCTAAAAAAACAAGGGAAGGTTTGAAATCTGCTGCTAGGAAAGTTGGTAACAAACAGATCTGAAACACTGCACCTTTATCAATCATGAGACTATGACAATCAGAAGGTATGAGGTAACAAAAGCAAAAGAGAAAATGCAAAAGACAGAGCCTCAGACGATGCAAATAGAAAGAAGAAAGAAATCTGCTAGTGTTATTCCTTTCAGAACTTGGAGGAACTAGCTGTCTCTTTGCACGGTAGCATGTATTGTGCAGAGCTCAGCCAGTCAAGCAGAAATTGAAATAATTCATATTGATTGACCCTGCTGTAAGAGGGGAAAAAGTCTTTCTTTTATGGGACAGTTGAGCTCATTTTTCATATATTCCATACATAACTATTTTGAAATTTTATTTAATTATATCTGCATTTTCTGAATAAATGCAATCTAAGTAATAAATGAATGTAGTGAAACTTTTCATACAGATAAGAAGCAAATGGCAGATGGGTTTTTCTTCCACTTCCATGAAATGGCATTTAACACTACAATCTAACATAATCAATACAATAAACTTGACATTTTTTATATAAGATTATTTTCCTCTAGGTACCTGGGGGGGAAAATTAACATTAGGATTTTTTTTCTGTAGTTCTGACTTAAAAAAAACTATTAGAAATTGTTCAAAATGGCATTTGTTATGAAAATAACAGCATTTTCAAAAAATTTTTTAAGATTCATAAATTATAAACTGATTTTTTTCTTCAGTTGAGTTTTTTCAGATCTAGAGAGAAACTTAGCTCCCATCATTAAAAGGAAATTGGACATCAGACATGGACAAATTGTATGTATTATTGCACTTATCTGGCCTCTTTGCAGTTGCCTTACTGACAGCACTCTGTGTACTCTGCTTCTGATGGTGTTAAGGGAGAACTAGACAGAGGAATGTGCCAAAACATCAACCCATTTCCTCTTTTTTTCTCCAATTTAACATTTACTCACAGGTAAGCAAAACTCCTAAACAATCTACTGTCCTGGCACTTGTACAATACATACCCAAATCCTGCCTGAACATTTAACAGTGTAGCTGAGATCCCCTCTGCCGCCTTGTTCCGTGAGCTCCACTGGGATGCCCTATCATGAGCAGCAATGTGACCTGTTCCTGCCCAGATGTGGACATCCCTTGGTTGTGTCAGGCCTGAACATTCCCATATCTAGGTCACTCAAAGAAAGAAACTGGATATTTCCCTGCCTAAATATCCTGATGAGGCAGAAGGGGCAGAGACCTTCAGAGAATGTAGAATGCACAGGTCCCCCTTAAAGGCAGAACATGTTTAGAGGAGTGGAATAGAATGTTTATGCTTGCTTGCTTTTTCTCCTCATTTGCTGCTTAACTGCCTGTGTAGAATCCCATTCTGAAGTTTGACACTGCCTGAAATCCTTAGGTACCTCTCTCAGGTTTCTTGATTCTACCAGGCCCCTGGAATTTTGATGAAATTAGTGATTATTTTGCTCAAAAAGGTAAGCCTTAAGCCATCCTCCTCTCGTCAGTGGGTAGGTCAGATGGCATAGCTCAAGCAGATTATCCTTTTTTGTAGCTAGTCTTCCCTACATGAAATAGAAGCACTCAGGACTGATTTCCATCTGTGGATTCCTGTAGGCAGCAATCATCTACTACTTAGGCAATTAGTACAGCAAAACTTCCACCATGACACAGGACTAACCTGTTACTGTGCAAGATCAATCAACATAAAGAAGGGAAAGATGCAAAAACGAAATGCTTTATGGATGTGCATGGTCAAGATGAGAGAAACATTTACATCACAACTAGTAAGTGCATCAAAGTTCTCCCAAAGTGAGAAGTGTCAGGCAGGCACAGGAAAACATGACCAGAAGACATCACCAGCATTATTAGTCTCTTCAGTTTGTGCCTAGATCTGTTCACCTGAGATCCAGTTTAAATATCTTAGATTAAATAGGATCCATAGATGTTAATTGAAACTTCCTGGGAGAAGAAAAGGTAGATTTCACCTGAAAAGACATGATGGAATTTTGTCAGGGGGACTTTCCTTCTTGATAAGATCAGGATAAAGGACTGGGCTATGCTGGGAGCAATATTCCATGGGCAGTGGCTGAAGTTCCGTAAAGAGATGTTTTTAAAACTGATGTTTGGAGGCACAAGACTCTGGTCTGGTGGAGTTTCCCAGCCCTTCAATGGTAAGCTGAAGAGGAGCTTGAGAATTTACCCCTTCACAGTGCTGACAAAAGAGCTAAAGCTAGGGAAGCTTATACAAGCACTAAGACAGGTGCAAAAAATATAGTAACCTCTCTCCCTTGAGGAATCCATGTGAGCAAAATAAAATATTTACCAGGAAAATATAAAAGAGAATCACCTCATCTACTGAAATATTCAGTCAAGTTTCAAAGGGACCTTTAAAACATTAATTTGAAAGGTTTTTCCGGGTGAGAAAGAAAGACACAATTGTCTGGCACTATCTCCCAGGAAACATATGTAACTTGTGTTTCATCTCCTTTTTCTGCCTTTAGGCTTTCAGCAACTTTTGGACTTGTCTGCCTACACAATCCCTATTAGTTTTTTTGATTCCAAGACAGATAAAATTAATCATCTCTGTTCACAAAAGAACAGATCCCTGCCTCTGCCTTTAGCTACGCTATTCCTGAGGTAAATCAACGTATCTGGTTTGCAGGATATCACTTTCCATTAGGTTACCTGGCTGCTATAGATGTGTGTATCCACAGACTTCTTTACAGGTATTCAGTCTACTTTCTGCTGCAAAGGGAGCTTGTTTAACTATCTTTGATGGTTACATCCATTCCCATAAGTGTAGTACACAGGCAAAGCAATACATACTGTGACTGCCCTCAAGCAAGGGAAGAGGTATGGCCCCATCCAGCCAACTTTGAGTGCTTGCTCTCTCCTTCATCATCATATCCCAGGGCCACCAAGCCTTGGGCTAGACAAAACATTTGCAGTGTTACCATAGCAACAGTGGTCGTATAGCTTTTAACAAAACTCATGGAAGCGAAATTGGTCCTGCTTAGACCATGTGTACAAGAGACAGTATCAGTTCTTCTCTGTGAACAGTGGAGGGTAACCAACAAGCCCAAAGAAGGTTTTTATTTATATTAATTCAGGCTTCAAACAGCATGTACTATAACTTTGCAACAGGTTTAACATAAGACACTTCTGCACATAACTTTTCAGCCATCTAACCTCCATCACTCACATTATTAGCCATTTGCACTCTGACACAGTGCTGCTTATTACATCCCTTATCTTGCATCTTTATATATTTCATCACTTGAAGAGAGCTATCCCTGAACTGAATCACCACAGCCAAAAGGGAGCATAAAAGGGACGGAACCACAAAGAGAAATACACACAACTGAAACTGGGGAGAGCATTTGTTTAGGCAAATAACACATAAACCAACCAAGCTGAGTTTTACTCAGAGCATTGAGGATAACAGACCTCTTAAACATCCTAATATAGGACTTCACTGGATTAAGTTTTTTGCCTTTACTCCATGTCTGTTTCTCAGTGCTCAGAGAACAAGCAAAACCTGTTTCTGAACCACTGATCCCAACTACAGAATTGTCAGCCCAGATCACTGTTGCCTGGTATAATACCTAACTGCTTTTTACAATTCTGCATAATAGTTCCTTTTCATTCAGGTATGCACAGTAAGCCATGATATACTGATGAATCAGGATTACTGTCTGATAAGCTAAGAATAAGTAAAGAACAATAAGAAGTACTTGGCAATATGGGACTGCATGGGTGATAGTTGTAATATTTTAGGAAAGACTATGCTTTTTCAAAGAGCAATGTCAAAAAACGTATTTTCTATAACACACACACTTTGACTTTCCAAATGTTCCTCGTCTTAATTCAATGGGAAGTGGTGAATGATGCCCCTACCCCAGCAGCCTTATGGTATACTACCTGTCACAAACCTGAAGCATGATGGGAAAAGCTCTGAATTTTCTTCAGTTCCAGATAGGAAACATGTCAGTTGTAAATGTGGCTCTACGCCATGAAGCACTGGCCTAGAAAGTCAGGAGTCTGGGTGCCAAAACAGTATAGAAGAATAATGACCTTCTTCCTAGTGCACACAATTTCTTTGTTACCACAGAATGATCATTTTAAAAACAGGCCCAGACTGTTTAGGTGAATGAGGACAGAATCATGAAAAATATTTAGACCTCAAAGAAAAATACAACAGCATTGGTGTTGAAAGCAAGGCTATGAAGTTTGCTTTGGGATAAAGAAGTCTCTGGAAAAAAAATGAGGAAACCTGCCCACTCCTGAGAAAGCTTGTCCCATTCAGACCTACAAACAGTTCCAGAAAATATTAAGCAAAATAACCAACCATCGAGTGAAACAATACATCCTTCAAGCAATTATTCAATAAAATATCACTAGCTGGATGTTCAATAAACTGTTGCACAGGCAAGCCATTACCCTAATAGCAGTACAAAGCGCAGACAGTTAATGCATTCGAAGGACAAATGATTGCTCACTGCTGTGCAGAAAGATATTTCACAGGGCATACAATAACCCTATAAATGACCAAAGGGTGCAGCTTTATGACAGCTTAATTTGGTTTTCTCCCTTCATTCTATCTGACACTACTCTCACCAGCCAAGTCTCTTGTGTGGATATAGTGCTTTTGCCCAGTGCACTCAGTCTTGTGGCTTTCCTCCTGCTATGACTGACAGCAGTTAAGGCTTGCAAATGAGTTGCCCTGGTTCCCTGTTTGGTCATTTAGGCCCAAAGTCAGCTGCACTCTCCTTTAAACAGTGACTGATGAAGTGAACAGCCTCACAGATGTCTATGAGTTGAATTCAGGAGCTGATGTGCCACAGACACAATAGGTTATACAAAGAAAAGGGGTAGAAAATTTCTAAAATCTGTTTCTAGCTGGAGTTGCTGATCTTTTAATTGGACACAAGCCCTTGTTATTATTTCCAAAGAGAAGTGAGTAGATTTTATTTTAGCTCAGATTTATTTAGCTTAATTATCCAGCAAAAGACCAAGAGGTAGATATGCAAAATGTAATTAGCATATTTTACTTGAGGCAGCCAAATTGTTCAAAGATATTAGGGATTTAAAACTGGAGTAAGGTCTTACGTGTACACACTAAGTAGGCACATGCAGTCTTCCTTTAAGCAATATGCATCAATTCTGCATGAGACTTTAAGAAAGAATTCTTAAGTGTACCTTAAGAAAGTCTTAAGAAAGAAGAGTTTTGCCTTTGCTGCCTTGCAGCCATAGGCCAAGACAATGAGGGAACACTGTTTGCCTTCTCTGCATATCTAGAAGACCAGAGACAGCACAGCTAATCCTGTTTCCTTTCAACAATGCAACTCCATCATTTTTTTCATGGCAAGGCTGATTCTAAATTCTGAATTGTAAGAACTAAAAAAATAGTTTGAGTAAATTAATATGAACCCTGAATTTCTCGGCGTCTCTTCTGCACATGTTGAGTACATGTGTGGGGGCAGGAGGAAAAGGGCCTTCTCTGCATGGTGCTAAACATGAGCTAGACACTGGGCATAGACTCACAGAATGCCTGAGATTGGCAGAGATCTCTGGAAATCATCTGGTCCCACATCCTGGCTCAAACTAGGGTCAACTAGAGCAGGTTGCTCAGTCAGGTTGCTCATAGCCAGTCAAGTTTTGAATATCTAAAAGAATGGAGACTCTACAACTTTTATGGGCAACCTATGACAGGGTTTGATGACTGTCACAATAAAATAGGGGTTTTTTCTTATATTTAAGCTGATTTTCCTGTCCATTTCAATGATATAGGAGCCTCACTGGACTGATTGGTTGCTAAACAGGTCCCTGGCCAGTGTAAAAGGCCGAAGTAATAATACCTGCCTATCAAATGACAAATTCTATCTGAAATGATGTAGCAAAGGGAAATGCCATTTTTCCTCAAGGGTATGTGCTCTCGTGACAGGCTTGGCAAATATAAATATTTTATAATAAATGAGCTATCCATACTCATTCAATTGAATGCTGTGTGACACTTGTGAACTTAATAATTTTCACACGGTGGAAGATCTAATTTTACTGTTCTATTGCTGAAATTAAGGCGTAAAGAAAGCAAATTAGTCACTGTACAATAATGCTTCTGCTCTAAGAGGGACGTGGATCTTTAAATGGGATATGAATTGAAAGATTTACAGTCAGATGGATTTTCAGTGGTTTGTAAATAACTAAGCTAGAATTAAGTCAGTTCTCTGAGCCTGTGGACACAATCTTTGTGAACTACTTACCGTATAGTTACTATAAACTTGTCTACATTGGATTTCTCAGTGGTCAGTTTCCCTTGACATCTTCCAAAGCAGTACTGCTTTAACACAGAAAGAGATGAAGGTCTAGCAGTAATTTCTGGTAGCAGATGTAAAGAAAGATGTAAAATATCATTAGTAACTGATTTTTTTGTCCTTACTCATAATTTTTCTTTTGAACTTCCGGCTTTACTGCTTATGATTTGGGTTGGAGGATTTTTTCCATTTTCTTCTCTGCTTTCTTAAATCTAATTTCTTAAACTACAGTTCCATGTTTTCTGTGCTCTTGAGCTAAGTTAATGCAAAAGCAATACTTTTACATTTTCTGAATTTATTTCTTTTCAGATTGGATAGAAAAAAAACCTAGTTCAAGATGACCTGGCTGATCAAATACGTTTGTTAAACCAATGAGACTGAATTAACCACGTCTGAGCAGCTACTTTCCCTTAACAAGTGGAAAATGTCACAATTTCTCTCAGAAAAAAGAGCATGTATGGCTTTCCACAGTAATAAATCTGTGAATCTCTGTAAAATAATAGTTGATACAAATCTTGTCCAAACTTTCTATAGTCTTAGAAACAGGACCTGAGATATGATTAGGGACCAGTTCCAGTGCTGGCACTTCTTGACACCTTACCACAAACCTCACAAGAGTTCACAAGAGGCCTGATACACATTTTTAAAAAGATTTCGGCCTTTTTTTTCCCCTCCAGCAATCAAACAAACAAAAACCACAACGAAAAAGCCACAGAAGAATCCAGGGCAATTTCTACCTTAGCTTCCAGGTTTGAGACCTCATATCAACCATGTGTTCCTTACTGCCTTTGCAGTCTTTCTGAAATGCTTTTCTACCACATCAATTCTCCATGTTTCTCCTCCCACAGCTTTTCTTATCCTATATCTCTGGTGGCCCTCTCCATATTAGGACACAGTCCTTTTCCTTCCTAGGTCTACTGCCTGGGCTGCGCTGTCTCACTGGAGTCATTCCTGTTTTGTAGGCAATTGCAGCTTCAAAATGTAGAGCAAATGTGTGTATCTGTATGTGAATGTTTGTCCTGTCATAACGTAGATCTCTTCTGCAGAAATAGTTTAATCTTATTGAAATTAGTTTTTCAGAAAAGACAGTATCAAATTGCTAATTTGACCATTTTTAATCTCCTAGATTAGGTCAAGCTTTTCTAGAGAACTAGCACTTTGTTATCTTTGAAGTCAGTGGAGATTTATCACCAACTGAGCTATCTGGAAATTACAACCTTAATGGAGATTAGTAACAGCAATCAATTAGTGATCAAATCATCTTGCTGAGGTATTGCCCATTCAGCAGACATTTTGAAAGTACAAAAATTCCCTCTGCATTCCTGTCTCTTGTTTTTGGACTGTTGCCAGAAACAGTCCTTGTGTTTGCTCTTCTGTCAAACAAACTGAATACAGAAACCAAAGTTGGCAAGGAACAAGGCTACAACCCAAATAACTCCACAGTCTCAATCAGTAGCCTGTTGTTTGACAGGATAGACATGCTCTTCTGTATCTATATTCACCTCTGCTTTTGCACATACTCTTCATCAGTGGGACTGTTTGTACCAACAACACACACAGGATTAGGCCTGCTTCAGTCTGTCCAGAAAAGCAGAAAATACTCAGGGAATTCTAACTGTTTCTGCTTTGGGTCATTTGTCAGTAGCTTCTTGAAAGGAAACAGACACTGCTGAAGAACTGCACGTTTCCAAACTTCCACCAAAAAAAACCAGCTTGACAAAAAAATCTGATTGCAGGTGACAGATCCTGTGTTGGCCCTGCAAAGAGACAAAGAATTTCTTTCTTTTTTATTTATACCCATGTGCCTGGCAAGCAACACTCATGGCCAAGCCCAAGTCAAAGTACAGACACTCCACACAGGTTGAGTGCTACTCCCAGCACATGTGTATACACCCTGGGTGCAGATGCAGTTCAATTCCACTTCTTTGGAATCTGCAGTCTGTTTAAATATTAAAAAAACCAACAAGAATTAGACAGAGGTATCCCCCTCCCTAACTGCTGATAATATCACTGTCTAACAGATTGCTTTGGCTTTGGAGAAAGCTGCAAACATGATTCTTATTAGAATTAACCAGCAGAAATATCTACAGTGTTTCTTTCTTATCCCTTTTTGTTTTATTTTAAGCTGAATAAACAAAGCAGGTGGGAACATATAATAAAAATGAATGGTTTGGGAATATGCTTTGAAATAGAAGCAATTTCTGAACAAACTGTGATGAAATTTCTGAAAGGTCTATTTACTTTTACTACAATCCATTTATTTTGCTACTGATTTTGATTGTTCATTCTGATCTGTAAGCATCAGGAAAGCATGGCTGTGTGCAGCCAGATTCATGTCCTCTACAGAGCAGCTTGTGACTGAGGCACCTGAGACAACACGTGAGTAATTTGATAGGCACTCCATGGTCACTGAGCAAGATGGTCACCTCAGGAAGTGATCAAGCCTACCAAAAACCTGAATGACCATATGTAGGCATTGGTTCCCTGGGTGTTTCTAGGCAGGAACTCAAATTGTTGACAAAAAAAAAAAAAAAGAAGCAATACAGGATGGTGGCTAAAAGTACAGGGATGAAATGACACTGTGCTGTTTGCAGTTTCCTTGCTGATCCCCTGCCAGCACCCTCTCATTCCCTGCTCCTGGATGCAGGGATGTTTTATAAGCTGGAGACAGACGGTGCATTTTCCTTAGTGCCTTAAATTCCAAGCAACTCCAACGCATGAGTGCATGTTCAGAGCTCAATCCAGCTCTCATTGACTCTGGTGAGAATTAAACAAGGACTATTGTGTAGAAAACACAACTTCCTTATTGGTGTAGATTGTAGTTCACACCTTCCACATAAAATAAGCTTCCAGACCACAGAAAGTCTTGGCCTTGAGAAGGTTTTTTTTGTGTG
This sequence comes from Manacus candei, assembly GCF_025592945.1. Taxonomy (NCBI): domain Eukaryota; kingdom Metazoa; phylum Chordata; class Aves; order Passeriformes; family Pipridae; genus Manacus; species Manacus candei. Next base: position 1,859,341 of record NW_026138074.1, on the reverse strand, counting down.
CTACACAGACATTAAAATAAAAAAGAGCTATCCAATGACTGTGGAGCTGCTGTACAAAGTCTCTATTGTCTGCACTGTATTTTACCTGTTCATTATCTATACTACATGCCCATGATAAATTGGATTATAGCACAGATTGGAAGGGTTTGTTGCAAATATCCCCTGGTGCTCCTTTCAGAAACCTCGTTATTTTGACTTGACCTTCATGTTTCACAGGTGTGAAAGGGAAAGAAATGGAAAATGCTTATCAGCATTCACACTTTGTTCTTCTACATCACTTCATTTCCAGTGACACCCCTGCTGACACAAAGATAACCCTTAATTCCAGGAAACCCAGATGGCAGAAATAGAAGGGATCTTATTCAATGGAACATAAGAAGTCATAGGGAGCTGTTAATTTGTGGGAATTTCTCTTTTTCGGAAAATTTTATTGTGACATGCTTGTCATGACTTCTTTTTTTCTGCTTTTGTTTTGGGGGTTTTTTTTGCATTAGAAGTATTTATCCTGGCATTTTTCTTCTCTTTTTGTACTCTGAATAATGACCCAACAAAGAAGAAAAATTATCTTGGCTTAAGCTTATTCCTCTGAGTTATTTTAAATTTGCTGCTACTGAACAAGCTTCAGCCCTTTTAAAGAAATGGTGAAAAACACTAATCTTCTTAAAAACTCTCTATAGTGTTCAAAAAGCAAGAATACGAAGAGTTATTTGAAAGAAACCAAGAAGAAAACAGTGTTACATACAACAGCGTAAAGGTGTGTTTCCCCATATTTTAATACAATTTTTAGGGGTTTTCGGTATTTTAGGGCTTTTTTTTTTTTTTAGACTGCTAAACTCCTGAAAAAGATTCAGTAGAAAAATAGAGAATTACAGATATGGCAAAGATGGCCAAAGGTAAGTCATGAAAAGAACAGTAAACTCAAGTTTTTTTAGAAAATACATTTTCTAAAGTAAGTTTCACACAGGAAATATAGAGGACCACAAGTTACAAAGATTAAAAGGAACTACTATAGACTTTAGGAATAGCTTACTACTGTATATGCTTTAGATTTCTCCAATACTTTCTGCACTGAAAGGACAACTGTCTCACTTATTAACATTTTTCATTTTCATTATAATAATACTAGCCTGACTTCTATCCTTATTGATGCCTATATATGCTCATTAATTGAATACAAATGTATGACACATCAGACAGGAGAACTTGGATTTTTGGCTTCAATTTTACAGTAAGTTCTATGTAACAATGCCATCTTTTGCACACTTGCACACCAACACACACAGACACACTCTAGCAAGGTCAGTGCCTAGACTTAGATCAAGCATTTAGAGATAAACCAGAAAAAAACACCCCAAACAACTTTTCTGCAAAACAGATCTTCATGTGTATTGTCATAAGGAAAAAGAGACTTGATCTAAGATAGTCAGGACAAATAGAAGACTAGAAAATCCATTGAAAATCCAGTCTTATTTTACACAGGTAGATTTAAAGATATGAAAGCTAAAGACTAATGCAAAATAAAATCATTTAATATGTAGATCTTAGCATCTGAAAAGGAAAGATAATATATGCCAGCATTTACTGCTTAATGGCTTTGGTCAGTTTGGCTCAATCGTCTTCACCAACCCTGAATGATACTGTTTGCTTTAATGAGAAATTTAAAACTGAGTTTTTATCCTGTAAAGAGATCACTGACGTCAAGAGCCATAATACTGTGTACATTTGTATTGGTGTGTTCTTTGAAAATGTGGGGTTTGGATTTTTTTTTTAAAGGTGTCTTGTTTGTAAACACTAAGCACTGCATGTCCTTGTCCTAATCTTCATTGACATTTGACCATTTGCTTTGCTGTCTTGCACAAGATGCATGTTGACATTAGGCTGCCATAAACAGTTGATGATAGTTTGTGGAATTAATGGGCCGGGAAGAGAAGGCCATGTCATAAATTTATTCCTCATTCTGGATTACAGGTTGATCAATGGTACTGCACTGTAGCTGTCCCTACAGATACAGGAAATTCGGGATTCAATTTAATACTTCTTTCAATATTGTCACTGGCACAGCTTTGTTTTCTCTATACTTTCTGATTGATTATATCTGCTGCAGGATTTAGCTATGCTATTTGAAACAATTTAATCATTGAACCGAAAGGTTTTTATAGAAAAGCATAGGTTTTTTCAAAAGGGAAATGAGGATACAATGTATTTTACAATAAACTTTACTGTATGCAGTAATGCCTCATAAACTTCCTATAGCCCTTTATAACATTAGAAAGAACTAAAGATCCTTTGTTGATTCCATTTACTTTTTCACTGGCAACGAAGCTCAGTGTGTTGTGTCAAGTGACAATAGCATGTTTCCTGAACCTAGAGGACAGTCTCCCTTAGCTGCTACAGAATAAGACCTCATTCTCTGTGAGACAGGAGGAAGAGTGTAATGTTACTGCCCAGACTGAAGCAGGTTTCGGTCTCTTAAACAATGCACATACATATCAGGATCTGTATTACATACATCCAATTTCCTTTTTTCTTTGAAGTCACTATTAAAAGTCAGTGCTCCTAAGGCCTCTAATCTGTAGTACACCTCTAATTGTTTCCCAAGAAGATAAATGCCAGGAAAGAGATTTTTCAATGTGCCCCATTTTGTGTTCATGGATGCACATGCAGGGGTACAGAAGAAGCTCAAGGGGAAGCTCACTGGAGCACAGTAGGCAGAAATATTGCTTCTTAGAGGTCTAGAAGCTTTTAGGTGCTTCTGGCAAAAGGCTGTCCGGTGACTAATGATGTCCTGTGCATATTAGTCTTTGAACAATCTTTCTGGGAAAAAACTCAGCAGATTCCTCTGTTTTTGTGGTTTTTTCCGAAGTTTAAAAACAAGGCCATATGTTTTCAGAAGTGCTACATGGTTTTCAAAGGTGCTGGCCTGTTCAAAATGGTTTACCATGTCTTGGCTTATGGAAGCAGGATGATACCTGAAATGCATCAATTCTCCAAGAAAGTAGTATCTAAAGCCTAAAGTGGCCCAGCCTATAGCCTATTTTCACTTTAAGATAATCCTTCACTACAAACCAGGAGAAAATGTTCTGGGTTTCACAGAGCTTTATCTTCTCTTGAGAAAGGGTTCTCTGGTGTGTTTTATGATCTGCTCCTTCATTACCATTTATGGGAGGAATGAATTATCAGTACTGACTTGCAAATATTGATTGCATTCAGTGGAAAAGTAATGAGTCTGGTTGTGTCACATTAGGAGGATAGTTTATTGCACAAAATAGATGAGCTTCTGTCATGAAAGGTGTATTGCTACATACATAAAATAGCACCAATGCATAGGGAGAAATGAGGTTTTACACCTGCAAGTGATGCTTTTAAAGTAACATAAAAATCTTCAGGCTTTACAGTAACAGTTATTTTTCCTGTTAACATTTTATACAGATTTTTTTCTGCTTACTAAGTTTGCTGTTGTTGGACTGAAACAGTCTAGAGAGGATTGGCTCTCCTTGGCAGCTAGTGAATACAGATCACATTTTCTCAGGGCCTGGCTCTCATGTGGCTGCCCCAGCTTTGTGAAAGCTCTGCCAATTCATATTAGCACAAGTGAGAGCAAGGACAAGGCATCAGCTGCGAGCAGTGTGTGTCTGAGGGTAGAGCTAGACCTCCCCTCCATCCAGCTGATGCCATTAGTACCTCTGGCAGGTATTCAGCCCACTCAACACACTCAGCTGAACATTTTCACTTCCATGGCTAAACGAGTGGCATGGAACATACAAAGCTTCCTTCCTCAGGTAGAAGGGAACATGGGAGGAAAGCAATGACTGTGAGATGCTAGCCACCTGGAAGAGCAGAGTAGCACACTGCACCTTGCTTTAAACGTGCAGATACAAATCCTAAACATGAAAATTTCTACCTTAACTTCCACATATCTCTATTAGATTTAGATTGCAGCTGTGTTTTGGCCCAGTGACAAATCAACTTTGAAGTACTAGCCTGAATTTTTGCTTTGGGTCCATTTCAGAAGTCAGGTTTGAGTATTAGAGACTGGTAGCAACTGTCAAATGTTTTCAAGCTGTTCCTTGGTCTAAACAAAACAGAGCAGAGAAGACAGCAAAGGGGATACTTATATTCTCAGGTATTACCTGCATTTTTCCATCTCTGGGAATACAGACCAAAAAACCCAAGATCCAATGAAACTGAGGGATCACTAAGGGGGCAGGGAAAGAAAAAAATGCACCAAAGATTTGGTAGAGTTTGCACGAAGGATTCCTAAATAGGCAGCTGAGAATAGCATGCTATCTCTGCCAAAATAATGAAAAACAGATTGCAAAATAAATAAATAAAAAAGGGCAGCATCTGGACAAAAGTGGCTGAATAAACTTCTGACTTATTCCAAGAGGAAATACAACAAAACCATAGAACTGAACCAGAATATATTATAATTTTAAGTTCCTCCTCCAGTGCTTATCAGCCTGTTGAGCTCTTGTTTCCCTGGACGCTGCTCAATAGTAGACAAAATAAATTGATGTGTGGATAAGAATAATCACAGTTTGTTAACCATGAGTCAGTTTAATTAACTAAAAGGGAAGGAGCCATTCACAGATGGACACCCATCTTGAAAAACAGCTTGTTGTGTTATCCAGAAAACCAGTCCAACCAGGAATCTGACTTCCATATTAGGCAAGTTGATGAAAATCATAATAAAGAATCAGTTCAGTAGACACAAGAGCTGTGCTCTGCGTATTTTCATCGTATTTTCATCAGATAAGTAAGATACAATAAGAGTTTAGATTATGGATTTAGATACCTAGAGTAAGAGTTTATTAAATGACAACCATCATCTTTGAGAAAGGATAGAATTATATGATCAATTTTAAAAATGGATGAGGTAATTAATGGCACCAATACTTTGACTGATGATGTTCAAAATATCAAGTAGTCCTAAACCAAATAGGGAGGTAGAATCATTTAGTACTGAGACAAAATTATCCTGGATAGAGTAACTGACTGCAGAAACTCACAATATTGAGAGGTTGGTGACCTATTGATAAAATAAAATAATTTTAAAAGAAACATCAGTGATGCATACACCACGATGGACTCTAAATAGGCTATATGGTCTCAGAAAAAGGTCTTACAGTCAGTGTGGATTAGTCCACAACTTAACAGAATAATAGTCACAATTTAGAAGCTCTCCAGAAGTCTCCAGAGGATACACAACACAGATAGTAACCATTGCTCTGAGAGTATACATTGAAAAATGGCACGAGCAGTTTTTATGACTCTAAATAAGCTATTCAATTTATAGAAAAAAATAATTAATTCAGAATATCCCAAATATTTTTGTCCCAAAACATGTTCTTTCGCCAAGTGTGAAAGAGGTCAATCCCCAGAGAGCTGATGTATTTGATTTATTTACAATTCTGCACAGAAAGGAGTGCTGAGTGCCAAATCCACAAATCTATCAAAGCTTTTCACTGTTTATACATATTTATATGTATTTTAGCAAACAAAGGCATTAATGTTCATTGGCTACAAGTTACACAGTTCTCTTATTAATTAGTATCCTATCTTCTATTGGTTAAATGAGTCCCTCTCTTCTCATGCTAATTAAGCTGTGATCTCAGTCTTTCTCTTCTTTTGGGTTGATGGGTTTCTTGGATCAGTGGGCTGTGAGTTGGTGGCCAGAATCTCCCCCTGCTGGAATTACCTTTTACCCAGCTGGAGCTGAATTCAGCACAGTTGCTGAGTTTGCTTTATTAGCTTCTTCCTTATCTTGGGTGTTCTGCCAAATGTCCCCATGGCCCACAAATTCTGCATTCTTTGTGTCCACTATCAGTGGTAGATCCTTCTCCCCAGGCTTTGGTAACCTCCCCCTAGGTCTGAAATCATTGAAACAGATCAAGCCCTAACCCTTGACAAGACATTTCTACCAAAAAGTAATTTATCTTTCTAAGACCTGGACAGCAGTATGCCCCAGATTTTGAGCTGATGAAAAACATCTTACACTGTATACCTGGTTAACAACATCCTTCACCTGCCAAATACAGTCATTTCCCCAGCATTGATAATATACTGATTTAGCCACTGCCCATAGATAAACTACATCCATGCCTTTGCATAGAAACTATTACGCAACTCACAAAGCTAGCAATGCAATAGGTGTAAGCAAATATTAGATATTAACTGAATATAGTAAAGAACGTAGCACTGATTCCAGAACAGATGGACATTACATGGAATACTCACTGTACATCAACCTAAAAAATAAAAGCTTCATTTTGGAAGGAATATTTCATGGAATAAGACAATTAACACATTCTCAGTTGGACAGAAACCTTCCATTTACTTTCAAAAAAAAAAAAGAATAGTTCTTGGGAGGGGGGAAAAAACAAATACCTGCTCACAAAAAGTGCTGCTGCTCCAACTTCCTTCTCTATTTCTCTTTTCCCTGCAGAGGATTAAGCTTTTACAGTTTGTTCTGAAGAAAGTGCCATAGAAAGCTTATTTTACAAACAGCAGAGCAAGGTCATGCATGACAGGACAGCTTCAGTTCTACTAGGGATCTGGATTAAATGAGATTGCATTGAGTAACATTGGAGACAATAGCACTAAAATTCAGGTGTAGACCCTCAGCAAGAAACAAGTGGCACTGAACTCTGAGAGGTTGTGCTATTTTAAAGTGATTCAACCCATCCCATGTCATCAGAGGACGTGAATACTAACTTATAATTAACATAACTAAATATGAATGTACATGTAAATCATTAGAAATTAAATAAAAAAACTTGCATATGTTACACAGCTATTCCAATGCTCACTTCCAAGAAATGTTGCCAAAGATTAATTACAAAAAATAAAGCTGAATTTTAAGGAGCTGGAGCTCTTAGGATTGTATTAAGGTAAGCAGTTGTGCTGGTTTAAAAGTTAACCAGCAGGGGGAATGAACCCAACTCAAAGGAGAGATTATAAGTCAGAATAACAATTTATTAAAATAATACAGTAAGTACAATAATACAAACAAACAATTGGTCTCAACCCACAAAAACCCAAATGTGTAACCCAGTACCCTGGGGCCTGAACAAAGTGGTGTTCCTTGGGCCCTGTTTGAGTCCAAAGTAAAGGGAGAGGGGAAGAACCTGCTGGTGGGAGAGCTGCTGCAGTCTGGCCAGAACTGGTGATCGCAGTCCAGTGGTGGTCTCAGTCTGGTTGAGAGCGATGAGATGCAGCCGTCCTCTGGATCCCACGAGTGGGTTGAAAAATGTTCCAAAACTCCAAGATTATATATCCTCCAGTTCAGGTAGGAATGCTTGGTACTCTCCTCAGGGCGGGGAGTTCACAAAGGGTGTGAGGACAGAAACATCCTTCTATCTCACAGGCCTCTTAACACCTAGTTTATAGCCTGAGGAGTCAGGCTCTATGGGCAGAGGGTGCGAATAGTCTATTGACAACAATAGTCTAGTTTCTGGGAAATGACATGGAAGGCTATAGAATACAGTTTTGGGTTACACCCACCATGCTCTATGGGCAGAGGGTGCGAATAGTCTATTGACAACAATAGTCTAGTTTCTGGGAAATGACATGGAAGGCTATAGAATACAGTTTTGGGTTACACCCACCATGATGAACTGATCTCAGCTGTCCTAACTAGGACATTATCCACCCCTTATTCTATGCCATCCATGTCATGCCCAAATTAACCCCCTTTAAAAACTATATCCCTTTAAAACTATATACATCTATCTATCTATCTATATATATATATATATACAATGAAACATTACAGACCATTCTCACTCAAAATTAGGTCCCCTTGTGGTACACAACGTGTCTCCCCATCTTTTTGCATTACCCACCACGTGGAACCAGGTCCCTGAGCAAAAACAATCCCTCGGATGGGTTTGCCTTTGCTTGAGGTGGGACTAATCCAAACAGTCTTCCCTAACATTCCTCTCATATGTACCACGGGGACTTTATCTCCATCTACAGTATGCAAAAGTTCTGATTGGGCAGGGCCAGCTCGATTGATGGAACCTCGGGTGTTGACCAACCAGGTGGCCTTTGCTAAATGCAGCTCCCAATGTTTGAGAGTCTCCCCACACAGTGCCTTCAGAGTGGTTTTCAGCAGTCCGTTGCACCGCTCAACTTTTCCAGCAGCTGGTGCATGGTAGGGGATATGATACACCCACTCAATGCCGTGCTCTTTGGCCCAGGTGTCTATAAGGCCATTCTTGAAATGGGTCCCATTATCAGACTCAATTCTCTCCGGGGTGCCGTGTCGCCACAGGACTTGTTTTTCAAGGCCCAGGATGGTATTCCGGGCAGTGGCATGAGGCACGGGGTATGTCTCCAACCATCCAGTGCTTCCTTCTACCATGGTCAGTACGTAGTGCTTGCCTTGGCGGGTTTTGGGGAGCGTGATGTAGTCAACTTGCCAGGCTTCCCCATACCTGTACTTTGACCACCGTCCACCATACCATAGAGGCTTCACCCGCTTGGCCTGCTTGATGGCAGCACATGTCTCACAGTCATGGATGACCTGTGAGACAATGTCCTTGGTTAAGTCCACCCCTCGGTCACGAGCCCATCTGTATGTTGCATCTCTCCCCTGGTGACCGGAGGCGTCATGGGCCCATCGAGCCAGAAATAATTCTCCTTTGTGCTGCCAATCCAGATCTACCTGAGAGACTTTAATCCTGGCAGCTCGGTCCGCCTGCTCGTTGTTACAATGCTCCTCATTAGCCCGTTTCTTGCCTACATGAGCGTCTACGTGACGGACCTTCACACTCAGCTTCTCTACCCGGCCAGCGATGTCCTGCCACATCTCCGCCGCCCAGATGGGTTTCCCTTGGCGCTGCCAGTTGGCCTTTTTCCATCGCTCCAGCCATCCCCACAGAGCATTGGCCACCATCCATGAGTCAGTGTAGAGATAGAGTCTTGGCCACTTCTCTCGTTCAGCTATATCCAAAGCCAACTGAACGGCTTTAAGCTCTGCAAACTGACTTGACCCACCTTGTCCTTCAGTCGCTTCTGCAACTCGCCGTGTGGGACTCCATACAGCTGCCTTCCATTTTCGGTTTGTCCCTACAATGCGGCAGGAGCCATCCGTGAAGAGCACATATCGCCTTTCATCTGCGGGTAGTTTGTCATATGGTGGGGCCTCCTCAGCCCGTGTCACCTTCTCCTCCTCTTCTTCAGAGGATAGTCCGAAACTCTCACCTTTGGGCCAATTGGTGATAATTTCCAGAATCCCAGGGCGATTAGGATTCCCTATCCGGGTTTGCTGCGTGATCAGAGCCATCCACTTACTCCATGTGGCATCGGTGGCATGATGTGTGGAAGGAACTCTTCCCTTGAACATCCAGCCCAGCACTGGTAGTCGGGGTGCCAGGAGGAGCTGCGCTTCGGTGCCGATTACTTCTGAGGCAGCTCGAACTCCTTCATAGGCAGCCAGGATCTCTTTCTCAGTTGGTGTATAGCTGGCTTCAGATCCTTTGTATCCCCGACTCCAGAATCCTAGCGGTCGTCCTCGGGTCTCCCCAGGCACTTTCTGCCAGAGGCTCCAAGAAGGGCCATTCTCCCCGGCTGCGGTGTAGAGCACGTTCTTCACGTCCTGTCCTGTCCTTACTGGCCCAAGGGCTACCGCATGGGCAATCTCCTGTTTAATTTGTTCAAAGGCTTGTTGTTGTTCGGGGCCCCACTGGAAATCATTTTTCTTCCGTGTCACAAGGTAGAGAGGGCTTACAATCTGACTATACTCGGGGATATGCATCCTCCAAAAGCCCACAGCGCCTAGGAAAGCCTGTGTTTCCTTCTTGCTGGTTGGTGGGGACATGGCTGCTATTTTGTTAATCACCTCCATTGGAATTAGGCGGCGTCCATCTTGCCACTTCACTCCTAGGAACTGAATTTCCTGAGCAGGTCCCTTGACCTTACTCCGTTTAATGGCAAAACCGGCTCTTAGGAGAATCTGGATTATCTTCTCTCCTTTCTCGAAGACTTCGCCCGCTGTGTTCCCCCATACAATGATGTCATCAATGTACTGTAGGTGCTCTGGAGCCTCACCCTTTTCCAGTGCAGTCTGGATCAGTCCATGGCAAATGCTGGGACTGTGTTTCCACCCCTGAGGCAGTCGATTCCAGGTGTACTGCACACCTCTCCAAGTGAAAGCAAATTGTGGCCTGCACTCCGCTGCCAAAGGAATGGAGAAAAAGGCATTGGCTATGTCAATGGTGGCATACCACTTGGCTTCCTTGGACTCCAGCTCGTACTGGAGCTCCAACATGTCCGGCACAGCAGCACTCAGGGGTGGTGTGACTTCATTGAGTCCACGGTAATCCACCGTCAGCCTCCACTCTCCGCTGGACTTACGCACTGGCCATATAGGGCTATTAAAGGGTGAGCGAGTCTTGCTGACCACCCCCTGGGTCTCCAGTTCACGGATCATCTTTTGTATAGGGGTCACAGAGTCTCGGTCGGTGCGGTATTGCCGACGGTGCACTGTTGCTGTGGCTATCGGTACCAATTGTTCTTCAACCTTCAGCAGTCCCACAGCAGAGGGGTCCTCTGAGAGACCGGGCAAGGTGTTCAACTGTCTGATTTCCTCCGTCTCCACAGCAGCTATGCCAAAAGCCCAACGAAGTCCTTTTGGGTCTTTGAAATACCCACTCCTCAGGTAATCTATGCCAAGGATACACGGGGCCTCTGGACCAGTCACGATGGGATGTCTGTGCCATTCCTTCCCAGTCAGGCTCACTTCAGCTTCCAGTACAGTCAGTTGTTGGGATCCCCCTGTCACCCCAGAAATGGAGATGGATTCTGCCCCTACGTATCTTGATGGCATTAATGTACATTGTGCGCCAGTGTCCACTAAAGCCTTATATCTTTGTGGCTCTGATGTGCCAGGCCACCGAATCCACACAGTCCAATAGACTCGATTGTCCCTCTCCTCTACCTGGCTAGAGGCAGGGCACCCCTAGTCCTGGTCATGGTACTCATTGTGCTCTTCTTGTGGGTATGACCTGGAGGTCCCTTCGAGAGGATCAGACGTATCATCATTCCTGTACCGTCTGGAGTCTTGCCCACGAGAGACTGGAGCAACGTTTACCCTTGAAGAGTTCTTTATGGTATTTGTTCCTCTTTTCAGTTCACATACCCGGGCTGCTAAGGAAGAGGTGGGTTTCCCATCCCACTTCCTCATATCTTCTCCATGCTCACGGAGGTAAAACCATAGATCGCCACGTGGAGTGTACCTTCTCTCCTTAGCTGGGGGACGCTGGCTCCTGATAGCAGAGACTCTTGTTCGTCCTGGCGAGATATGGAAAATCCCTTCCTTAATCTCTTCTCTTAGCTTCTGGTGTCCCTCTTCAATTTTCTCTTCCAGGTTTCGGACGTGTTCAGCCAGTTTGGTTTCCACAGATGAGACGTGGGCTCGTAATGGGGCGGTGACAGTGTCTTCATAAATCCTGAGTTTGCTAACCAATGCTCCCACCTTGTCCTCTCCCTCCCTCCATTGCAGCGTTGCTAAGTAGCGGGAATACATTTCTGGCCCGAGTCGTGCAAACTTTAACCACATTTGGGAGGTGCACTGTACGCCATCTGGACTCTTAGGGAATCTTTCATCCTCTGAAAAGATTATCTCCAGTACAGCTAACTCCCTTAAGCACCGGATACCTTGTTCCATCGTGTTCCACTGTCCTTGCTGTACGTGGAGGTCCTCCTTGCAAAGGTATCTCTCCCTCACACTGGACAACAGTCGCCGCCAGAGGCTGAGAGTTTCCTGCCTCCTTCCAATCCCCTGATCAATGACTACATCTCGAGACAGGGATCCCAGCTGTCTGGCTTCACTCCCATCTAGGATCGTATCGTTAGCTGCGGCATCCCAGATTCGGAGCAGCCAGGTCAGAATGGACTCGTTCGCCTGTCGTGTGAACTCTCTCCGGAGCTCACGTAGCTCACCCAGGGATAGGGACCGAGTGATTATTTCTGGCTCTGTCTCCTCCGGTGGATGTGAAGGTCCCGCCTCTTCGTCATCATTTGCTATGCGAACTGATTTAGTCTTTGATTTCCTTTTCTGGACAGGGGCGACTGCTATTGGTTTTGCTTGTTCTTCTGGCTCCTCGATGGTTTGTGTGGACACGGTGCTGGTTGGTTCATTTCTTTCTCCCTCTGACTCAGCTGTGGTTTGGGTGGACGTGGTGTCTGCGGATTTGGTCCTTCTCTCCTCGCCCTGACAGTGCTGTATCATGTCAAGCAGTGCCCGGTAGGCAGTGGCCAGGGCCCAGCAGGTTGCTGTGAGCTGGCCATCTCTGGAGCTGCCAGAGCATTTTTCCTTCACCAGTCTTATCATGCTAACAGGATCCTGCAGTTGTTCAGGGGTGAATTTCCAGATCATTGGAGGAGAAAACTTTTCCAAATACTGGCTGATGTCCTCCCACTTCCCGTGCCACTCAGCATTATCTGCTCCCAGGGCAGGTGTCCAACCAACCTCCCTAAAAGGCACTTTTCTGACCCTAAACATGGTGTACACAGTACAGAGCAGACAGAGCAACACTAACAATAACATTATGCTGTCCTTAACATCAAAAGGGAACTCAATATTTTCAAAAACTGTTTTAGCAGGTCTGAAGGGGAAGAAGGAGGTGGGAGGCTGGAAACCATCCACCCCTGTTCCCCCAAAAAGCTGGGTACGATTTTTAATGAGGCCCCAGAGGTAGCAACCCAAACCAGGACAGGCAAACAGGACTGAATACACATTTACAATGAAACTCATTGCTTCTGATGTTAGAATGACATAAACATAATATACTAATAAAGCAATTTGGATCCCTCTCCCTGGTCTTAAAGAGAGCATCAAAACAGGCAAATAATACGCCATCTGTGGAAATATGAACAGGCTCAAATACAACATCCATGTGAGTGCATCAAACAACATGGTGATCAGGGAGTTTCTATATTCAAATAGACAAATGCTTCAAATGAAATTGTGATTCTGACTTCTCTCTCTCTGCCCAACGTTTGGGCGCCAAAAATGTGCTGGTTTAAAAGTTAACCAGCAGGGGGAATGAACCCAACTCAAAGGAGAGATTATAAGTCAGAATAACAATTTATTAAAATAATACAGTAAGTACAATAATACAAACAAACAATTGGTCTCAACCCACAAAAACCCAAATGTGTAACCCAGTACCCTGGGGCCTGAACAAAGTGGTGTTCCTTGGGCCCTGTTTGAGTCCAAAGTAAAGGGAGAGGGGAAGAACCTGCTGGTGGGAGAGCTGCTGCAGTCTGGCCAGAACTGGTGATCGCAGTCCAGTGGTGGTCTCAGTCTGGTTGAGAGCGATGAGATGCAGCCGTCCTCTGGATCCCACGAGTGGGTTGAAAAATGTTCCAAAACTCCAAGATTATATATCCTCCAGTTCAGGTAGGAATGCTTGGTACTCTCCTCAGGGCGGGGAGTTCACAAAGGGTGTGAGGACAGAAACATCCTTCTATCTCACAGGCCTCTTAACACCTAGTTTATAGCCTGAGGAGTCAGGCTCTATGGGCAGAGGGTGCGAATAGTCTATTGACAACAATAGTCTAGTTTCTGGGAAATGACATGGAAGGCTATAGAATACAGTTTTGGGTTACACCCACCATGCTCTATGGGCAGAGGGTGCGAATAGTCTATTGACAACAATAGTCTAGTTTCTGGGAAATGACATGGAAGGCTATAGAATACAGTTTTGGGTTACACCCACCATGCTCTATGGGCAGAGGGTGCGAATGGTCTATTGACAACAATAGTCTAGTTTCTGGGAAATGACATGGAAGGCTATAGAATACAGTTTTGGGTTACACCCACCATGATGAACTGATCTCAGCTGTCCTAACTAGGACAGCAGTCATCAGTGCTTTTAAAAGGTTTCTCCCTTTTGCATCATTTGAAAAAGAGTTTTAAGGGAGCTAGACAGTTGTAGAAAATACCAGACTTGATACTTATATGCAAAAAACCAAGCTTCATTCACAGACACTATTCACATGTTCTCCTTTGCTTTGGACTGAAGTATGAGGTGGAATGTGCCTCTGTGAAGCTGTCTGCAGATGCATGAGGGTTTTTTTCTCAGGTTACTACATCTAGGTCTACTTTTGTGGAAATGTCTTGGTTATGGTTTCCTTAAAATGATATGATGGCAATCTTCATGCCTTAAAGAATGTTTTTTCCAGGCTATGCATCAGAACAGCTTTCTACTAATGCACTCACATCTAAATCAATAGCTTAGCCTACCTTTGGAGTCAAAGGAATGCCATAACACACCTCATATTCATAACTGTTTCCATGTTCCACAATGCCATAATTGTGGCATTAGAAATGCCACAATTTCTAGGGTAAGAAGTTATCATGACTCAAATGCTGAGCAAAAATATCTCCTAACCCTGCTGTCATCATATAAAAATCAATCCTGATTGCCAAATTTCTGCAAAACTTTTCCACTTAATTCCTCACACACACACAGACATACACTTGTCTTGGTAATCTTATAAATGGTCTGAAATTTCATAGACTCCTAGAGTCTCTTTTTTTACCGGCAAATCTCTAGCATTACATCTATTCATAACTAGTTTTGCCTTGCTTACCTGTTGAAACTGGAATAAAACATGAAAAAGCTATCTGCTTTCATAAGTTTCTCCATCAAAGACACAAAATATCTGTCAATGAAAAATAGTTGCTGTTCCTTCTCATTATACTGGCATCTAAATTCCCTGAGGTTAATTTAAGAAACAGGAGCTGCTACCCCAATAAATGTTCCAGTGTGTCAATCCTCTGTAAAGAATATTCTAGAAAAATTACTGACCAGGTGTAACTAGTAAATAGGAAGAGAGTGGGTATTACATGGTAAACTAATCAAAAAGTGCACTAGAAATAAATCCTTGAAGTGGCTAGAATATTGGTGAAATCACATAGCTGTTTTTTGCTTCTTCTTTGAAGAGACATGATAGTTCTTCAGGGCTTAACCTAATATTGAGGTCCTCAATTTCCTACTAAGTTGTTAATGGCACTAGAAAAATCACTTCTGGCAGATAAGCTGTGTAATATGGACACAAAAGCAGTGTGCTTAAACACAAAAATATTTGGGAAATTCCTGTGATGGTTAATTGTGATTGGTTTCTCTTGCCTAGTCTGGAAACACAAGAAATTTTCTACTTCAGTTAGATTTAGACCAAAATAATCTTCTTCTTGATCTTTCTCTCAGTGTTTATCACAACCTGCCTCTCTTGGATATATTAAGCAAGACTTTTGAGGTACTAAAAAAAAAGCTTTTCAAGATACAACATCCTGCCTCAGTAATGTCTAGAGATAAGTGATCAGGTGACACCTTCAGAAAGTTGCATGGTAGAAATTGGCACTGAGTTTATGAACGTGACCTTCTCTATCATGAGCTTGAAAAAGAGAAGAGACAATTACAGGATCAGGGCCAGGACTGGGAAACAGTAACCAGCTTCCAGACAGTCCCTTTGTCAGCTGCATTCAGGCACGTCTGGATGCAGCAAAGAATTTTCCTCCTTTCAAATTATTCTTGGAACCTGAAAATTACCAAGTGCTGAATAGTGAAACAATCTAAGTATCAGCAGCTCAAAAGTCATCTAATTTTTTGGACAAGGACTTGGAAATAGCAGATGATGAGTGCACAGACAATCCTATTTGTGAGACTTGGCGAGGCTGTTACGCTTTTCCTTGCCCCAGCACTGATCTACAGCAAACCTAATGAAGTCAGTGCCACACATATAAAATCAAGTCTTTCTGTTTTCATAGCATGAACCAGTAAAATCTGCTCAGAAAAGCAGCCCACCAGAATGCACAGTGGCTTAAATGAGAAAAAAAACCCTGTTGTTGAGCTAATTTACCCAAACAAACTTTACAGTGCCAAGGTCTAAAATTTATGAGATTGGCTCTGAAAAACTAGGAAAAAGACACCTGGCAGCTTCCCTGACAAGTCTCTTGAGCAGATCGCTCTTTCACAGTGCAAATTCAGAATTAGGAACAGAGCATACACACACTCTTTGAATGCTCTTCAAATTGGTCAGCCCTACCTTTTTCTCAGCTGATGATCTGAAATAACTTGTAATAGTCTATACAGTAAAGGGATTATTAACTACCACAGTCCCACTGTTTCTGAAAAGCAAGACTCTTCTACAAGGATAACAGCAGCACTCCAGCAAACAGAATGGTTTGAGCAAGAGAGCAAGATTTTAAACAAATTCCTGCTGCACAGGATTACTCTCTGCAACAGATGGATGAGAAATCATTTTACTGAGCATAATTTATTTCACAAACTCAAGGGTATAAGCAATCCTCTTGTCCCTCTTCAGCTGTGAGGCACTTCTCTTTCTGGAAAATTATATATATAAATATATTATTTCTGTGGGGAAGAAGCTTGATTAGAAATTAGAAAATACGTTCTTATCTGTGAATGGAACAGGTACAGGATTCTTACCCTTAAGGTAGTGGGTCAAAATCCAAAACACAGCTTTTAAAGACTAGCAGTACAGATACATTGTAACAGAGAATATTTTTCAGGTTTTGTTGTCACTTAAGTCTGTGCAGAAAGAAAGAATGAACTGACAAATACAGATCCCATTCCACAGATCTCTTCTACAGGCATTTAAGGAAGAAAAGATTTCTGTTGTAGGATAGAGGTGTAAGTATTTGTGTTGTAAACTGAGGCTGAACCTGATAGATTTCAAGTCATGTGTGTTCTGGTATAGACAAAAAAGTGACTTTCATATTTCCAATGTTAATGCTGTAACCTGTAACTTTACTTAGCAAACAGGATAGTCATGAGAGAAAAAAAGGATGACAAACCCCTTATCTATACAGGGCTTACCAAGAGATCTTGAGGAGAGATGAACTCTATGGTAAATTAAGACATGCCATTATTTCACAGAAAAGGTCCCCTGGAACAGGTGATGTCCTCAGACTTGTGGGAACTGGGTCCTACCATCTGTCTGGAAAGAGTGGGAGAATCTTAGTTAAACAGCTATTGTCTCTTCTAAAGTATAATAGTTGTTTGCATAAAAAAAGGAAATGGAAAGTGGCTTCTCACTATGAAGGGAAAATTATGTCCAGATAAAAGGATCCTTAACTCAGGCTACTCTTTTTAATGTAGAAAAAATGTCTTCTTGACTCAAGTCACTAAGGTTTATATTCGTGTTGTTCAAGACAAAGATACTCCAGATAGCATTACATGAGCTCAGGTAATATAAAAACTTGTTTTCTGACTTGTGTTCTTGTTGAGAAATTCCATGCTACCTTTCACATTTCTAATAAATCCTGCAGGACTCTGGATTTCTGATCTGGGTCACTCTCCAGGGAAAGCTGAACTAAATCATGTATTCCTCTTCCTCATATGGCCTTGGAAATAGTCTTTCTCTGCTCCCTTTTCCCATATTGAGTTCAGGAATACTAGTACTAAGCTAACTCACAGAGAGATATAGGAGCAAAAATGTGACTATGAGGGGTCAGATAGAAGACTAAGGAGGTAAATATATACTTGGTTTGGATTTTAGCTGATTAAAGACTACACTTCATCTTGGAAAAAACTGTGTTACTGATATCTACAAGGGATGCTTTGAAGTGAAATCAACATTTGTTTCTACACCGACCATTTAAACGGATTCATTTTCTGCCCCAGGTCGATGTCAGCAGTGACTTTGTCATTGCTGTGACCTCATCTCACATACGAGTTAGTTTTCACTTGCAGTGTCACTAGCAGTGCAATAGCAGCAGCAGAGCTCACAGACTGTTCAACTCACCAGAGTAGATGAGTAAATACTCATGTGGTTGGGCTGTGCAGAACTTCACGCTGGCACAACTCCAAGCTGTACCAAACCAGCTGCTTTTAAGCCATGCTGGGTGTATGCTCACTAGCTATAGCCTGTGACAGAAGTTGAAGATCAGCAAAAGTCAAATTCCGTATTGATTTACATCCTATGCAGTGCGACCAACAAGAAGAAATTATCTTGTATTGTTTAATTTGAGTCACTGAACATAAGTAGAATGGACATGTTTGGAAAAGAATGGAAATGTGTTTTGTTCCCCTGCCACTCTTTTAATTGGCAATTTGTGATATAAGTCACAAGAATAATGATGAATGTGATTCTTTCCCCACATTCAATTTTCTTAGCCAATAACTAGGGAAATAATAAACCAAATTCTACTTCAAGTTACACTTGGTGCTACCTCATTAGGTTGAATTATATTGAAGAACAAGTTCCTCTGAATCAGCCACTCTGCAAGCTAAAGGCATGATAGTTTTAATGTTTTTTTTTTTACTCCAGGTATTTTATTTTGGAAGTAATTACTGCAGCTCAGAAGTTTCTAGAGCAAATGAACTATTGTGTTCTTATAATGTTTTCCACTCTTTTCTCTTTTCCTAAAAATAGCACAATATCACCTTCCATTTCCATTTGTTTTCTTTCTCCCCGTGCTCCCATCAAAACTTTTCATTTATTTTCCCCATTCTGCCTCTCCTTCATCAATCCTGCCTTCCCTGTTTCTCTCTTCAGATTCTGCTACCCAACCTGCTGTGCCATTGTAGCTTGTGCCCTTTTGGATTCACCTTCTTGAAGGTGAGAAGAGAGAAATTCCCAAGGGATTCATTTCAGCCAACTTCGATATTGAAGGGCTGAGCCTGTAGCTGATGACACTTTCAGAAACACATTTTTCATCTGTGGAAGAGAAATGAGCACTTCTAATGAGTGATTTCTCCTATCATTAAAAGGACATTCAGTGAATTGCCTTCTACATGATACTACTACTAGTAGTTAATCTGTGGGTAAATATAGCTGAGATGAATTCTCAAGCTGCCCAAGTTTGACACTGGGAAGCTGTTGTTGCTGTATATGGCTCTAGGGTTAAAAAAAGAGACTGAAGTAGGTCTCTAGCTGACAGCTGATTGATTGCTGAGTACCAAACAGTAATAGCAGTAAAATGGAAGATGACAGATGGGCCAGTTTAAAATTCCCCAAATTAAATGAAACTGCAAAGGTGTAAACTGCATTTAATTTCTACCTGTAATCAAGGGGAAAACATCTAAAAGGAAGAAAATTGGAATTTAACAACATTTTTAATAACA
Source organism: Manacus candei (assembly GCF_025592945.1). Lineage (NCBI taxonomy): Eukaryota > Metazoa > Chordata > Aves > Passeriformes > Pipridae > Manacus > Manacus candei. The sequence goes on along the minus strand of NW_026138074.1, from coordinate 1,840,238 downwards.
GCTTGATCTGGAATACCCAGTTAACTCAGTAATAACTATAAAAGATATTAGAAAGGTTTTGCATTTTAACACTTCATACATAAATGAAATTGGGGAAAAAATAGAAAAAGAAGAAGAGTCAAAACTCAGAGACACTGAATCCTTTAGGAGAGACTGGACTGTTGATAACCACAACTGCAAGTTCTCTTGTACACAACTGGGTCCCAAAGGAAGACCATTTGGCAAAGCAGTTCAAATTGGGGGAACAAAGTCATCAACCTCATTCCAGAATGACATTTGAGAAGGGTATATATGGCAAGCATAGCAGAGCATTCAAACTCCTACAAGACCTGATAAGACACAAAGTGCTTACCATCTGTCCTTGGTACTATTGGGTAGCTCGTATCAGCTAGACACTTAGTATATGGTTGGGTAAAGACTTTTTCAAGGGAACTTTAAAACATTTACAAGGGCAAAACCTTCAGGAGGTTATTTTTTCTCACCTTCCTTCCAAAGCTAAACAGATGGTGAGTGTTTCTAAGCAAAATATTCTGCCAAAACGACTCTGGCAAAGTAGCCTGACACATCACAACTGATCTTTCCCTTCTCCCCATGCACTATTCCACCAGATCCTGAAAAACAAAATGCCAAAATCAATCTCTCTAGATAACAGCCAGCTTGAGGACACTACTTATAGTTGGATGTACATTTTTTATATCTCAAATAAATTCTATCTTGGGGCAATGGAACAGATGCACTGAGTTTTTACTGAAGTTTTTCCTACGAAGGGGAACATAAAACAAGGATTAACAGTATGAGCTACATTTAAGATTTTTTGGCTTTAGTACTCTGCTGCCTTGACTAAGACACTACACAAGTTAGAATAACTCAGGGCCCAAAGCTACAAAATAGAATGCTGTGCTGTTAACTATTGTGAGAAATTGCAAGTTTTGTGAACTTGCTATCACGACAGGGGCTGAGACCCCACCTGAAGTGCTGCATCCAGCTCTTGGGACCCCAGCACAGGAAGGACATCAACCTGTCGGAGTAAGTCCAGAGGAGGCCACAAAGATACTCTGAGGGAAGACTGCATTTGTTCATCCTGAAAAAGAGAAGCCTCCAGTACCTGAAGGGAGCCTACAAGAAAAATGGAGAGGACTTCTTACAAGGGCATGTAGTGACAGGACAAGGAGGAATGGCTTCAGACTTAAAGAGAATAGGTTTAGATTAGATGTTAGGAAAAAATTATTTACTGGGTGGTGAAGTACTGGCACAGGTTGCCCAGAGAAGCTGTGGATGCCCCATCCCTGGAAGTGTTCAAGGCCAGGTTGGATGGAGCTTGGAGTAACCTGGTCAAGTGAAAGGCATTCCTATCCACAGCAGTGGGGTTGGAACTAGATGAACTTTAAGTTCCCTTCCAATCCAGGCCATTCTATCATTCTACTATTCTAAATATCTACTCGGGCACTGGACTTCGAGGACCTGAATGAATTTTTTTCTCTTTTTTGCTTATGCATTGGATGTAGGTGGCCAGGTGCTGGCAGTGGGAGGGCTGTAGAGGTGGCTTCTTTTCTCAAGGACCAGGACTGCCCTGGACCAGTCACAACCATTTTTCAGCCAATTTCAACAGATTCATCACAGGACACAGTTGAGCCAGTCAGTGAAGCTGGTAACACCTCTTTGAAAACATATTTAAAGACAGGCAAAGGAAGAGGGGAAAAAGACTGAGAATCAGCAGAGGGAACACCAAGCTCAGAGGAGGAGAAGGTGCTCCATAGCAGAGCAGGTACTGCCATGCAGCCCATGGAGGACCGGTACCAGAGTAGGTAGATATTCCTGAAGGAATTGTGCCCCATGGAGAGCCCATGCTGGAGCAAAGGAAAAGTGGGAGCAGAAAGAAACAGCAGAGGAAAACTGGTATGTACTGACTGTATCATCCAGTTCAGGTACTGACCGTAACCCACACTCCAACTTTCATATCCCATAACCTAGCTGAAGAAACTGAGTGCAATCTGCAGCAGTAAGAAGGAGGGAGGAATGGAGACTGAAGTTGAGTCTGAAAAGGGCAGAAGAAAGGTGTTTTCCCAATGTGTTTTAATGTCTAGGTTTTTATTTCCCACTACCTAAATCAGTTGTTTAATATTTCATTTAATCACCAATAAATTAAGTTAAATTCCTGAAGTTGAGCCTGTTTTTCCCATAACAGTAGTGGGCAAGCGATCTCCCTACCTTTACCTTGAGTGCATCTTGGTACTTGAATGCTGGAAGGCATCTCCTATATGTAGAGTGGCAGAGGACTTTGGAATTCTCTGGTTTGGAGGAAAGGAGGCTAAAGGAGGCTGAGGGGTGACATTACTCTGTACAGCTTTCTGAGAGGAGAAGTGGAGAGCGAAGTGCTCAGCTCTTCTCCCTGGTATTCAGTGACAGAACACATGGGAATGGTTTACAATTGCATCAGAGAAGGTTCAGACTCCGACATTAGGAAAGATTTGAGAGGTAATGGTCAAACACTGGAACAGGCTTCCTAGAGAGACTATTGATGTCCCAAGCCTGTCAGTGTTTGAGAGACATTTGGACAATGCTCTTACAGTGTGCTTTAACTTTTGATCAGCCCTGACATGGTCAATTAGTTGGACTAGATGATGGTTGCAGGTACCATCTAGCTGAACTTATTCCATTCTATTCTATTCCATTCTGTTCCTTTTTCTCCCCCTTGTCCTGCTACTGGTGGGGAGGAGTCAGTGAGTGAGTTGCTAAGTAGGAGTTTGGCTTCCAACCAGGACCAACCCATCACAACCTTAAAAATATTCTGAGTTTACATGGGGTTTCACAGTTTTGGGTTTGTTTTTTGGGATTTTTTGGGATTTTTTTGGTTTGGTTTTTTTTTTCACAGTAGCTTATTCGGGGCTTTTCTAGAGCTGTTCTTCCCTGGCTTTTCACCTTTACTATCTGATAATCATCCAGTTCAGGTATGACAGTAGATGGTCTCTACAGAGCAAAATAGCGCAACTAAGTACCTTAAGGGCTGGCTGATGGTCTGATGGAAATGTCATTGGAAGGAACTTCTACCATGGAAGGACTTTCCCACCACAAACCATCACAAAAATGCTCACCAGATTAGTGTTCATGATTAAAATACTGGTACCACATACTGTCTCTCAAGTCCAGGAAATTAGTGACAACAGAATTGTGCAAAGAAAACTCTCAGATAGTAACTTTCCATGATAGCTGGGGCAAAGATCTTCAGGTAGTTGAATACCACATTTTTTTAAATCAATTTTCTATCCTGAGCCTGTGTAATGTATGTGGTGCTCACCCACACACTGAGAATGACTCTTCTTTTTTATTTAACATTTTTTCTAATGGCAGAAAGTGTTCAAATCCATGGATTCTTTGCCTGAGGAGAAAATAAACACAGTGTTCCATATGTTTCTTCCAGCAAGTTCACTAGATGCCACAGTCCTGCTTTTGCTACTTGCATTCACTCAAACAGATTACGAGAAGGCTCAACTGAGCACAGTTTTTCATGAAGCAGCTGAGCAAATGCACACTTGCTTCGAGCCCATCTGCTCTGCGTTATTTATACAACCAGACTGCAGCATATAAACCAATGGTGCTTGAAAGTGGTTTAAAATCTGCTTGCACTCCCACTGTCTACATCTTATGATCAGTTTTATTACTATCATGATTGTTAGGATTATATTTTTCCTGTGTGCCATAAACCACACTACTAAATCCACACCAATTAGATTTGGTCCCCCCAGTTTGGTGTTGTACACAAACTTGACTTTCCTTCCTTAGGTCATTAATGTTAAAGGTCAAATGTCCTAAAACAGATATCTGTGGTACTTGTTCCTAACCAACAAATAGAGTATGACCTATTAACTACTACTATTTTAGCTCAATTATTAACTTTTTTTTTACTGTTTCAATTGCATGGTTGTTGTATGGAAACTAAAAGTGAGAAGAGGCAGAGGTAGTTCGATGGTTGTTTCCAGGTTACTCAGCTAAGGTCTTGGGAAACATTTCACCATCACTATATACTCTTGAACCTATAAAGATCTGTGGTCAGAAAAGACTGCTGTATCCTCTTTAACATGGTCCAGATGGCAACGTTTAAATCTCTAACACCATCTACCAGCAACATCAGCTGCAGGATAACAGAACAGTGAACAATGTAGGTGCAAGAGGCTGAGCGTTGAACATGTCACTCAGATTTGACCTTCCTTCAACATGCATCATTGGAGAGAATATGTTTTCACTGAACAGGAATACAACATGGTCATTTCCAGAAAGTCATATTTGACACACTGCTATAGCCAGAGGTCTTCTGATAAACTGTGATAAAAGAACACCCTCCAGACATTTTGTTTGAAGCTTGCTGTAAAAGAGCCTCATTCAGCATGACATCACTTGTGTGCCCTATGGATATTAAGCTATTGGCAAGACTCAAACCTATGTTGGTTCCACCTCTCTCCCACATACACACTGTTATATACTTTTACTATTTTCCTCTCATTACTGTGCCTCTTGCTTTCTGAGACCAGATAATTTTTAAAGTTCTGTCCGAGAGAATCAGTCTTCTCTTTTCACTGAGTGGATAGCTGCAAAAACCATTTTTTAAAAATTAATTTTTTATAGACCTCACACTGATAAATCAGACATGTTAGCAAGTTGGGTTCTTATACTGACAACTTAAGTGTCTTGAACCGAGCGGTATAAATGCACAGGACCTGAATGAAACTATGCTGGAAAACCAGCTGACCTCCCTCATTGTCACAGTGTAATACATTTCTAAATTGCTTACACCTCTAGCAGCTAATGCTGATCTTTGAACTGCTATTTTCTAGTCATGATCAATTCCCTACTCGTCTGACATGTATTAGCCCTGACTACATGGAAAAATCAATCATCTTTAATTGTTAAGCTGAGATCTAGCTGACACAGAAGGAGAAATTATATCCTTCCTCTTTGAAAACATCTAGAGCTGAGTGAAAAAAGCCATGTGAATCACAGCCATACAGCCAGTCCTCTTCCAAACAGCATTTCCTGCCATGTCAGAACACCATCTTTACCTCGTACCTTACTGTTGCTTTTTTAGTGCATTCCTTAAATATTCATACAGTGTGTTCCACACCTCTGTCACTTGGGATAAAATCACCATTGACCTTCTACAACCTCAAGTCCAGCTGCCTCCTGTTCTGCTGTGTTTGTAACAGATGTGTGATCAGTCTGGAAAAGCAGTCTTAGGTTCTTCATCTTTGAGTCTCTCATTGCTGCCTCGTTCACTGATCACTGCAGAGTACGCATGCATGGTTCTGAGGACTGCTGCACACCACGCACTTAAAATTAAATGAAATAAATGTTTGCTAACTCAGTGCATTAATTGAATTAACTCTTGTCACAGTATAAATAAGGAGCAGGATCCTTTGCATTTGTACAGTGAAAGACTTTGAACCACACCTAAAGTTAAGAGGGGAAAAAAGCAAGACTAATCAGCTTACAATTTCATTCCTGGGTCAAATTTATTCTTGTCATTTCCCTAGCTTGCGCAGAATTCACTGTGATCTGTGAAAGTCTGAGGCAAATAAACCAAATGTCTGTTTCACAGAGGCACCATGAAAGTATGGAGTCAGCAAAGAAAAACAAGATGCAAACAGCAGAATTCAAAGTAGACCGCACAGCATGAGAGATATGTCTTATAATTTTTAGTAAAGCACCTTCCCAGGAAACCCTGATCTCACTTGAAAGATCTAGGAACAAAACCAGAAGTCTTCTCAATTTTTTTGCATATTGCTGGTTTAGAGGCAGTTGAAAAGCAGTTGGGTAGCTAAAGTATAGTCTAAGTGGGCTTTATGCACTTGAGTTTTTTTAATTAAAAAGTGTGAAATACCATTAATTTTAACATTTCTAAGGGTTCAACAGTAGTTACTCAGGTGGTGGAAAATTAATTGATTAGCAATTAAGAAGTACAGAAAACTAGAGAAAGTTTAAAAATCTCGGTACATGAAACAATGATGTTACCATTGTCTAAGCTACTACGTGTAGAAGAGATTTTTGAATGTAGATCGGTGTCAAGGGAAAACCGATACAACACGATCTACTGGTTGCAAAATGATGTCACACTAGAGCAGAAGTGAATCAGCAATTATGGGGTGTGATGGTAATTATCCATTGGATTCATTTATTTGGGGATCAGGGATTTCCTTAAGCTGTGTCCAGCTGTCTTTACAGATGTGCTACAGACTGAAGAAGACCTGGTGGCTGAGTGAGGAAAGTATTGCTGACATTCTTTATCTTACACAAGTTTAAGACTTGAAGGCCACTAGTTCTTATGTTTCATGAGATCCTTAAAGCTAGGAAAAGGTGGGAGGGGGTCACCCACTCTCTATATATAGATAGTGATGAACAAAACTTTCCATTCTAACCAGCAGGTCACACTCTGCTCACTTCTGAAAGCTGCATTGTTTGACCTCCAGGTGCCTCTTTAAGAGTATGTAAGGGTTTTTGCTTGCTCAATAAACATAGTTACCACAGATTTAAGAAATCACACAGAAAAGATACTGGTTTTCTTCATCACTATTGGCTCTCATGACATCCAGCACTGTTCCCATCAGGCTCCCATATCCTTTTCCATAGCATTTTTGGGGAGCTCCAAGAAAGGTCAAAACTGAGCACAGATAAGGAAAAAATATAATAGAGTTAAAATCCTCCTTCAAGCCCTTTCCATGGATTGGAAGCCTGACAGCTGCAATTAAACTGAAGGTCAGTAACAGATTTGACACGCCCTAGTGACCCCTTTTTACCAGGCAGATGATAGTACAGTTTCTAAGTTTTATCACATTAAATCTCTATTTTCATAAAAACATCTAAATATGGAAAGTAGATGAGCTAAAAATACTACAGAAACAAGGGTTATGAATGAAGGCAAAAGGGCTGCCAAGACTAGTTAGCTCTAAAGCAGTAGATTCAACCATATTGCCCTGAATAACTGACCCGTCTTGCTCTCTGAGGCATCAGCTCACTGAGAAATGTAATGTTTTCATACAGTTTTTCTGCTAAATGATGAAGATGAAATTGAAGAATGTTAAAAACAGATAATTTTTATTTTTACACCTTGGCAAACCAATCCAAAGCTACCTTTCAGAACCAGAATAGAGATTATAGCAACGCAGAGGACTAAGAGTTCACCTAAATGAACAGGTTAAGCTGGCAAATATCTAGGAGAAACCCATTGGATGGGTACATCCGCAATGGCAGTGGAATAAGTCCCTAGATCAAACAATTTGGATTATAGAAATATTTTCATGCATGTGTTAGTATTTCCAAGATCTGTTTATATGCTTCAATGATGCAGAATTTAATGGTAAATCAATAAAGTTTGATTATGGTTTTTTTTCACTTTTTTTCAAAATTATGTGGCTTTTAAATCATGTGGCAGAACTACTTGCAAAATGCTGTGGTCTTGGAGGCCAGTTTTTTGTATTTATGGAGTGAAAATTATAGTAGATTTTCCAGAAATTTACTTGTCCGTGAAGGACATTGCAGCTGCAGAGAGCCTTGGGAACAGCTGTTCTGTGAGACTGAGTTTTGGAGTTGTATGCAAAACACAACACAAACATCACACAGCTTTCTTACCCTGTATTCTTTATGATGCAGGGTAAGAAACTGCTGACTTGCAAGTTTTAAGTACAAACTGCCTTTCTATCAATGACTTATCCAGCCCTTAAGTGTAACAGGTGCTTACTCTGGATGGTGTTTTTAGGTGCTACAGCAAGGTAAAGGAAAAATTAAAAGGATGAAATTTTTTAATTTACACTCCAATTAAATAATGATGTCTGATACCCATGACAAACTAGTCTGTGAAATGACATCATCAAATCTAGGCTAGCAACGCTGGGATTAGATGATGTGGGCTTTTTTCTGCGCTTTGCCACTGACTCACTCTGTGTGCCTAGAGATGTTGCCTCTTGGCTGTCTTTTGGGTAAAATGAAAGTACTGTCACTTATTTCATTTTTAGCTCTACAGAGGAGCAACAGATCAGAAAGATTTTGCTAGAATTATTTTTCTGCTTCAGTAGTTGTGAATCATAAACGACAAAACATGAAATATGAAATGGAGAACAAGAGTACAGTTTGATTTAATACATACTTTGCACAAAGTGAGCTTATTTCCCTTCCCCAGTACACCCTGCTTCCCTTTTTTTGCTTAAGTTTGCTATACAGGAAAATCTGGAAATTGGAACTGTGCATGAGGAAATACAGAAGGAGCAGTCCTGAGGATCCCTCCCATTACGTCTGCATTAAATACTAGAAAAAGACTTGAGTAAAGCTTCAATATATGGTCAATTGTTTTCTGTGAAACTTTCTTTTCATATTAAATGTACATTCTTTGGCTAGCAAGTTGATTATAGGAGATCTGTGAAATGAGTGCAAAAGAAAGATCATTTAAATCTATACTAGGTGATAACCTAAAATTGAGCAGTATTCACATCATCGAGTATGATCAAGTAATAGACCAATTAATCAATAAAGACAATATAATTCTCCAGGGAAAATTTTGTGCCAAAGTTTTCCAGAGGCCACAACAGGAAAAGCAGAGCTACAGCTTGGCTGTGCATTCCTCCCATCTCCTCACCTCTGTGCTTCCATAAAGGAAACTAAACCCTGTTTATGGTATGCCAGACAACACACAGGGCCAAACACTGAGCTACAGCAAATCAGAATATATCCACTGATTAATGATTTAATTAGGAGGGCTAATATATTGAAATTCGACATTCTTTTAATTGCTTTCGGAGCCAGCAAAGATTTTGCCTGTGCAATAAACATGTCACTTTCCTCTGAGGAGCCTGCCAAAAGTAGAGGGAAGATGACTGTTCTTTATTTTCCAGGCATTCCATACATTTTCTACTACAAAGATTAAATTCCCTCTTGGCAGGTTTTCCTGAAGCACTGTGCTTTCATGTATCCCAGAAGTATTAACGAAGCAGCTGGGACTGCTGCTGGAACAATTTACAGATTTTTCCTCATGTTTATACATCTGAGAAGCAACACTAGTAGTGCTAGTAGTAACATAAAGATTTACTTCCTATTTATTCATTATGTGTATTTATTTTATCACTCTTTATTCACATTATAGTTATTTACATTACTAATTTTATATTGTTTATATTTATATTATTATTTTATTTATATTACTTGGATTGTTCTAGAAGGCTGCTAACATTGTTTAATCAAGCCTTTTATGTAGTCCTAGCTTCCACTGATTCCTCAAATTGCCGACAGAGAAAAATATTGGGTGTTTTATTAAAATTTTAGATCACTTGCATTTATGCTGTTATTAATATTGTTTACGGGAAAGTGAATCACTAATTTCCCAGAAATTTTATACAGAACACATTTGCCTGGAGCAGAAGTTTTCTTTTGCAGGTCAACTGATAATTTCACTTAAAAAGTATGATGGGTAACCTGATAAGTAGATGGATAGATGGATTTGATAAAGTCACCTGTAGAACCATCACTGAGCTTTTCAAAACAAAGTAAATGAAGCTGGAATTTCAAACCCATTTAAGAAAAAAAAAAAAAGCTGAGTTAGCTTTCAAAAAGGTTTAAGCCCAGGCAGACAGCCAAGTTCAGAAAACAGACACCACTGATACTACAAGTTTAATAAAAGCTGCCCCTCTACAGCTAATGAATTGCCCTAAAATCAGCAGCTCCAACTGAAGCCCCAGAAATTCTGAGACAAAATGAACCTTACAGTCCTCAAATCAAGATTCTGAACCAGTCAAGAGTGGGAGGGGGCAGTTCCCACCTTGCCAAAAGAAGCCAATCCCACCAGCCTTCTTCTGAGGACAGATAGGTCTGATACCAGTCAGATTTGCTGCAGAATTTTTGCAAGTAGGCAGCTGTGCACCACAGAATACACACAAAAAACCACTGCACCGAGAGGGGAGAGTTCTGACTGCCAGAAATTGGGAGTTTTTCCACAGCTTGATAGCAAAAGCCTAATCATGGCACAAGTCAAGGGAGAAGTAACATTGCTAAACACAGAGAACTGGTCATCTAGCACCCACACACCTCACCTTGCAATGTCAGAAAACTCTAGTAATGTCTTGCCTACAAAGCATCTTTTCTTCACAGCTTACTTCCTAAGGGTAATCCACAGCTTACTTCCTAAGGGCACTGGGAAGAAATCACCTGTCAATTTGAGGCCTGAAAATCCCAGGCACTAGCAGGCTGCTTTCCAAAGTCTGTGCCCGAATTTCCAAATCCCACGCTCTCTGTAAAAAATATCTATTTCTTCCTACAACTAAAAGAAAAGGCAAATTTCTCAGGTGGAAGCGCAATAGAAGATAGAGTTCAGAGGCAGCAGGAAGAACAGTGTTCACTGAGATGTTAACAGGGTGTCCTTTCATGTCTCCACTTGACCTGAAGCAGAAGCTAGAGAAGCCATGGAGCAGCTGAATAGCTAGATGAAAAAGTTGTTAAAGTGTGACTGCAAGTTAAGAAAAGAACATCTGTACCCTTGGGGAGAGAGAAGTCAGGAAAGGATCAGTTTTGCAAATGTTTGGTTGTACATTTAAGTCTACTTTCCTAAGAGACACTTTTAGTTCAGTTCTGGTGAGCAGAGGTATAGGCAAACTCCTATGGTCACCCATCTGAAAAATAAATAACCCCTGGTTTATTGCTCTGCAATTGAAGAGTGCAGAGAGAGTCACCAAAGGGACCTTGCACCCCTCACTTGGTTGTATGGTACACAAACGTGTGCCTCATGACTGAACCTGGACAATTAGATGTCAAAGAGAAGTGTATACAAGAATTGTTAGACCATGCAGTGCAGGCAACTGGGCTGTTCATCTTTCCTCCTTTGTCATGAAAAACAGAGGAATCTTCTCTTTGATCATTAATTCATAGGGAAGGTCTCAGAATCATTGTCATATGTCTGATTTTATTAGTCCAAAGAAGTGTCCCTATATGCCTTTCCCCATGGGTTCTAGCCTATAGATGTACAATTCCCAATGTCTTTAATTAAAAATACATTTTTATGAAGTACAGTGATGGCATAAATAGATTGAACAGAATTTTCTCAGTTGTCTTTCAGAGGGAGAGACACAATTTTGCTGTTCTTTTCTAAACAACCCACTTTCAGAGATCACTAACATGTATTCACTTTGTGAGTAGCAAAACAGCTAAGCACTGCCTTGCCTTTAAGATACTTAGTCCAAATGTAGCTGCTATAAAAGGGCACTCATTGTCCTTCTGTTGACAACAGTAGTGACTGCTGAATTCTAAACAATATAATAGAAATATCAACAACCATCCAGTCATTTGCTGCTGACAATAATGCAAGTCTGATCCCCCTGCTAATGAAGACCTGTCATGGTGATGAGTATGAGAATGAAGAGAGCAAAACATCTGTAACTTAGCTAAGGTGGCAAAATCTTAATTTGTTTTGGTAGATGGCTACTTGAAAAACACTGTAGATAATGCAGAGATGTTCAAACAGTGGAACTCTTCTGGACACAAGTGTGGCACTATCAAGTCGCTATGTTTCCAGCTTAGCAGGTCATACAGAGCACAGTGGCTACTGGTGTCCAACTCAAGGACACGATCACTGGGAAAGTACCTGGGTTTTTTCATGCACATGCTTCATTCTTTTCTCCTTAGTAAAATTGAGGCCTGAGGCCCTTTTGCAGCTTCACCATGTGGACCCTTAATGGTTATGCTCAGCAATGCTCATACTGTGACAGCCTCCAGCAGAATCTGAATCCACCTTCTCCAAACTGAATGTCTATGAGAAGGCAAGCAGCCTAAAAATTGCTTGCTGTTCCCTCTGCCTGGAAGTATTTTTCTCTGCTTGTCTTTCTGGGGAGAATAAAAAGCTTTTGTCACAGAAGAGATGAGACTGAAGGAAAAGGCTTGAAGATAAGAAATGGACTGTTCCTTTAATATATTAAGTCTGAATCAATGCTACACCCTTATTATGTTTTTGGTATTACACCACACCATAATTCACTGACTCCATCCCAGACTGAACAAACTATTCTGGTGGAGAACCGAGACTATTTTGAGCCTTGGATCTAGAAAGAAAATACTTCTGCTCTCTCCAAATTACTTGATCACTGATAATTAACTTTGGAAACACTACTAGGAATGAACAGATAAATTTGAAATAGCCATAAAGTAAAGCTTGAAACAGAAAAAAAAAAAAAAACAACAGCCAAAAAAACCCCAAACAAACAAAACCAGCAAAAAAAAATCAAACCACAAAACTCTTCCCATTACAACTTGCATTTCTTCTCAGAAGCTACATTGCTGTTGATAGATACACCACAGAACCCCATTAGTACCAGTAGTAGTGTCACTAGATAATATAACCTGTTGCTTAGCTGACTGAACAAGTCTGTAGAGGTGTTTTCAAATATTTATAAAGGAAGAAGAGAAAAACCTTTTCTTTCTCACATGTCTCAGTCTTCAGGATACTTCAATTATGTTTGCCTTTACTTTTTCATTTGGTGTTGTTTGCCCCTTACTCCCCTTGCCAAACCAATTTGTGTAGTTACCTTGGTCAATATGAAGAACAAGCAAACCATAAGGCCATCAGCATATTTTGCCTGAAAAAAAATCCACGTATATCTTTACCTGTGTTTCCCGTTGTTTTGGGTTTTTTTGGCCTACAGTGTCTACCTCATACCCATCTTTTGCTACTGTTCCAATGATGCACTGGGGTAGCAGTTCTTTAGAGAGTGGGTAAAAAAAGAGCAAATATTCCAGAGTTGAGTGTGGTTCCCCTGATGAAAAAATGGAAACATAGCTGCCTTTCTCTCATCAGAAGTCTCATCAAGAGAGGATCTACCTGAGTGTACATGTTCGTAAGAACGAGCTGAAATTGTGGCAAAGTCCAATTTCTTTTCATTACACTTTAACCAGTGCATCTGGAGGAAGTTACACCACTTGATGACATTGGCAGTAAAAAATTTTCTTTCTGGGTCATATTATATATAACACAACTATGATTAGCAGCATCAGTAAATTGGTAGGCCATTTTTCAGCACCCTAGAGTAGTTTTGGAAGCCTTGAGGATGCTAAGTGAAACATACTGGTTGAATTCCTACCTGAAATAGAGTTCCTTTTTTTTTTCCCCTCTTCTGTAGCTCACTGCAAATTGAATACCAGCCTGCTGCTTTGTCAGGGCACACTGTCCTGCCATAAGGGGCATTGAATTTTCACTTGCATTCCACATTGACAACACTGTGACAGAGAGCTTACCATCTTGTCTTTCTAAAAATATTAGGGAAAATCACAACTTAGTTTGTTGCTATTTTTGTTATGATTTTGTCTGGTTACAGATAAGTTTTTCCTCCTCTTCCAGATGCAAGGGGAGAGAGGGGGCATGTGCTAATTGCCTCTTTATTTCAGGTTTTGCTGAGTTCAGTCTTGCTACAAGGTCTGATTTAGCTCTTAGTAAAATCAATGGATGCGCTCCTATTTTATCTGGATTGTTACAGAGGCAGGCTAGAGTCACGTTTAAAGGTGGTGAAGATGTGTATTCTACATCTGCCTCATCAAGAAACACCAACTTGAAGAATATTAAACTTGTTTGAATGACAATGGATTTCAACTAAGTGTATTAATAGTTATCAGCTCAGACTTCTCTAAACAGCAATGGAGCTACTCTACTTTTCACTATTGTGATGTGATACATGCAGTGGAATTTCATAGCCCCAGGCACCTGCAGAAGGCAGGTTTTAAGCTCACATGTTCAAAACCTCCCCTAGAATTCCCAGTAATGATAATACAACTATCTTGTGCTGCTGTGACATCGGTACAGAAGGAATTCAGAAAAAAAACCAAACCAGGACACAGACTTCATAACTATTTGACTTGTTCCTACCAAATATATTCAACGTTTTTAAAGCTTAAAAAATATAGTCCTTTTATCTCATCACTTCCCTGTAACTTACTATAAAGTATTTTCCTGATTTGTTAGCTTTGAGTCTACCTGCACTCAAACTGCTCACAGCTTGCAATCCCATAAAATAAGCTGATTTTAGGATTCTTTCCTTTTGAATGTGCTGTAGAACACCTTTTGATATTAGGTATTGCACAAAGCAAGAAAGAACAGGATATAATCTGTGGTGGGTTCTTGTTTTACAAGCTGAATGGCTACTTTAAAATAGGATATTTTCACTCCTCCTTTATATCATTTTCCTGTTGGGCTTTTTCTTTTACTTGCCACATGAGGTATAATTTCATGATCTGATGATCAGTTTTTCAAAAACTATTCTAACTTCTGGTTCCAAAGCTTTCTAGCCTTTTTGTGCCAGTAGCAGCAAAACACTGTCATGTTTTCCATCCAAGGGGGTTACAGTTGAATTACCATACTCTACTGAACATCAAGGCAAGCACTGAGTCATTGGTTTTAATTGCCACTGGTTACAAAAAAGAAAAAAATCTTATTTAGAAATTAATTCAGGCAGGAGAATCCCATCTGAATGTTATGTGTTTCTTTTAAGTTTTCTTTGCCACTTCGTTCTGCCTGCTTTGCCCCTCCTTGACCCCTTAGGAAAAATAAAAGTGGTCCCTGTGGTAATGGAGAAGATCTCTGCACTGTTAATCAAACAGAATAATCACTTACACTATCCATAATACAATAGCAAAAGGGCCAATTAGACCATTACTATCTATGAGAGTGATCTTTCAGTTTAATGGCATCCTCTAGATTAGCAGGTCATAAGATTAAATTAATTATTCATGTTAAGAAAACAAGTAACTAAGAAGGGAATCAAATTATTTTACCTGAGCATTGTAGAAGCCAAAATTATTAATTCCCATTTAAACATGCTAATTTAAAACAAATTAAAAGCAATCAGTGCCACTCTGAAAAGAAGGAGATAAATGAACAAGCAAGTCATTTTAAGCAGAAAAGATCCCAAGGCACTATTACTCTAGGTGACAGTGTTGTGATCTCATAGGGAAGTTGACATCTTGATCAGACAAAAAGAAGCAAGGGAGATTGTGAACAAAATTTATTATACAGTTGTGACAGTATGTCCTGAGGGGCTGCCCGAAATGAAAGTGTAATGTATTATTATACAGTTAAGGCATCTTGTAAGTCTTGGGTCTCTTCTTGATTGTGCCTACCATCCTTAAAATCCAACTGGCTCTTGCAAAAAAATTAAAGTTATGAAGTTATGCATCTGTTAAAAAGTATGTGTGTGTACCACTGTCACAATAAGATTTGTCTCCAGGCAGGCCAGCAAAGGAAAGTGCTGGCCTGCTTTTTGGGCACAGTGGTTATATAAATCAGGAAAAATTGGAGAAGTGTAAGAAAGACAGTGTCAGTCTCCCATGCTACAGGTCATGTCCAAAGCTCCAGACATAGGGATGAGGAAAGCAAGCCTTTCAAAGAGCTAGGCTGAGACTCAGGACTGTAGGAAATGTATGAAGTACCTTTACACTAGCATTAATGATATCACCACAGAGTTGATGCACAGCATAAGCTGGACACCACACACCACAAGGTCCAGCTGCCAAAGTTTCAGATTTCCTTGGATGGATGGATGACTGACAGAGGACTGGAGCCTAGACTCTGATTGGTTTGAAAGTGGTGGGAGTGAAGCCTGTAAATTTTCAGACATTAATGTCTGCGTCCAGAAGTTTAAAAGAATCACCACCTTTTTTACCTCCCCATTCTATGTCTCACTTCTATCATTACTAATTTTCCAGCCATAAAGCTAACTCCTTCACTATACAACCTCTTGGATCGTTTCATTATCTCTTAAAAAATTCTCCTACATAAGTTTCTTCACAATCACAGAACACTGTTTTGTAACTTAAAGGAGAAATCAAATAGAACTGCAAAATATATCCTTTCGTCTTTTCTATCTTTTGCAATTCACAGAACAATTTCTGCTTAAAGCATTTCAGTCTTCACATGTTCATACCTCTAGATCATCATTGCTACTCTGTTTGTGATACTCTGTAGTGGGCTACCATCACTCAGGGAAGACCTCAGCACTCTCTACAACTACCTGAAAGGAAGTTGTAGCCAGGTGGGCATCGATCTCTTCTCCCAGGCAACCAGCAGTAGGACAAGAGGGCATGGTCTTAAGCTGTGCCAGGGGAGGTTTAGGTTGAATATTAGGAAAAAATATTTTACAGAGAGAATAATCAAACATTGGAATGGGCTGATTCACCATCCCTGAAGGTTTCTAAGATGAGACTGGATGTGGCACTTAGTGCCATGGTCTAGTAACCACAGCAGTGTTGGATCAAGGATTGGACTTGATCTTGGAGGTCTTTTCCAACCTGGTTGATTCTGATTCTGTGATCTTCTGCTACCATCTTTGCAAACTCTGCCTAAGTTATGGGCATCTGCCTTCAGCCTCCTTCATGAACGATTCCTGAGAAAAAGCCCTACACTTATATTTGGTTTTTCATCTTTATCTGTCTCACATTGCAAATGGTCATTTCTTGCTGACTGACTCTCGGACATCTTACTCATCTGGCTTCAGCTTTTCTTCACTTTCTCTATGAAACTCTTATTTATAAAGAACCAAACAGTAACATGACAGTTGATAGAATTGCTCTCTTCACTGGGGATGACATGTGCGTCAGCACTGTAGAACTCAGAGACTTAAAGGCCAAAGGCAACTTTCTAAGTAACCTGAGTGATTGACAACACAACAAAGTAATTGTCCAGAAGAAAAGACTGCAAGAACAGCCATTTCAAAGTCTGAGCCTAACATACAGCCTCCAACACTGGCTAACTTTGAACATCTGGGGAGAAATACAAGAACCAGGCAAGTGTAAGAGATCATTCTCAGCAGTTTCTGCATTAGGATTTTGATTAGCTTGAAAACATTGCAATGCCAAGGGAAAAGCTCTCCTCCCCTAATCCATGGTGTCATGACATCATTTACAATTCTGTTTTTGTGACCCGGGATTCGAGAACATCTTTTGTAAGTGCTTTCACAAAGCAAGTACTTAATAACATTGTCATTTGCTGCTTTTTCTCTCAGTTCTAGCTCTAGCCACAAAAATGACTGAGTTAATGGAGAATTCAATCTCCAGGGAGCATACCAAACTGGAGGTTTAGAAAAACAGTGTTTAAATCAGAAAAGAAAATATAATTAAATATAATGAAACAAATACTGTCCTTGTAGACTCCTCATTTTGATTCATCTTCAAAGGCTACTACTTCACATACAATTAAAATTTTTGGTCTGGTAACCATGAAGGAACTTGCTTTTAGTACAGGTAGCAAATCTTCGAAGATCATTCCTATTCTATTTTATGGTCACATACGACACTACACACAGGTAAGGAATGCAAGAGGACACCAGTGACAATGAGCAAAGATCTGAATTCCATAGATCCTACATTAATTTGGGCTACTGGCTTTACAAAAAATAACAAAAAAAAAATCTTTCAATTTACTTATTTGATCAATAATGCACAGACCAATAGAGACTATCAAAGAGGAGTGAAAACTTTAGTCTTTCTGTCCTGTGCAGTGAAGAATAAATTTTTCCATGTTGCTCCCTAGCATTTGCCAAATGTACCCAAGAAAATTTTGGGTAGGAGTCAGGATTCCATCCAGATCCCCCCTGTGTAACAGCAAAGAAAAGATACATGCCTCGTGAACAGAGCTGACTGAAAAAGGTCAAATATCTATTAGTGGAGGTGGAAGGACATCATGAGAAGAGGGAGGAAACAGTAACTTCTTTCAGTCAGTTTTGGCATTTAGAAGTATAATTGCTTTAGAGAAATACAAACTACATGTCAATTCCACAAATTGCAGCATTCATCACTAGCAGAGTTTTAAGCTAAGCATTTTAAAGAGGTGACTATTATAGTTCCTTGTGCAAATCACGTCCAGACTGAATGGGACAGCTGTTTTATCTTCTAGTGATTAGAGCAACTGCCCCAAAATTACCTCCTTTGCTTGAGGCAAGTTGAAACTTCCTTTCAGCTCATAAGAAAGCATTTGAAACTGGGCAATGACACTTTGTATCCCTACTTTAAAATCAGGTAACACTGTGCTGTTCTCCCTTAACAGGTTTTTGCAGTCTTTGAATAAAATTTGAACCTATATTGGCAACACTGAAATAAAACAAGTGAATACCTTTTCACCCCACTATGTTGTAGTACATTGGATACCAATACTTTATTTAAAAAAGCATAGACTGCTTTTTATAATGCTCCCTCTGCACAAGGGCCATAGAAAATTTGAAATAATACACTCCAACTTCTAAACAACCTTTTAGCTCAAATGGCAGCAGTAAGTTCTTCTCAGCTTTTGATGTAAGTGATTCAATCCGAAGTCTGAGGACCAATCAGAGCCCACCACACCACACTACATATCACCTTTTTTTTTTTTTTTAAGAGTTTTGGTGCTGTCTGTAATCCATATATATTACATTTAAATATAGTTGTTTGTAGTTCTTTGGGCCATTAAAGTGTTTGCTTTGGAGAACACTTTTCTCTTTCCCACTAGGCCCATTGAAAGTGTATCATCCAAAAGAGAAGTTGCACCGACCGTTGTATGATCAAATAAACTGAGGAAGAACACTTCAAGAGAATATTCAGTTAATGATCCCTTTAGTAATGAAGATGTAAAAAATTTCCTTTTAGTACTTCTGAATGTTCCTTAAGAACAAGCCAACAAGTGCAGCATCGTATCATAAAGAAAACAACAGACTGTGCTAGAGCTGCTGCTACAGATAAATCACTTCATGTTATGGCCCTTAGGAATACTCTATTTCTGTACTGTGGTTAGAAAATAATTGTGTAGTGATATTTGTGTTGATTAGAGGGAAACCTTTGGGGCTTACAGCATCCAGCAATCAAATTCCTGATAGTTCATTGGAATTTTGTCAGCTTCATAAATAGTGAGTGAATGCAAGAAGCAGACTTTCAACACCTGTGTGAGATGAAATGAGATTTCCTTTGTGTGAACTGAAAGCACACAAAACTCTGTAAGAGGCACCTGAGAGAGAAAAGTTTCCGGCTGGCAAGCTGTGTCTTGCCTCTCTGGTAAGCAATATCTCTTGATGATACTCTACCAGCATCCACAGTTCTAGTATGGGAAACAAAACTAAGACATGAAATAATTGTCATTGCTGGCCCTGATCTAATCTATTAAAATTGCGGTACAGTACAATTTCCTGCAACATTTTTTCCATGACTTCCAATACCCTCATGACAGGCATTCCCTCCATTTTATGGGCAAACAGTACTGTAACCTTGGAGATCTTACTATCACTACTATTTCCCTTATTCTTTATGTCCTGGATTTCATCCCAAACCATTTAACACTCCTACAGATTGCAAGCAAGGTTGAAATTGCAAGGAGCAGAGGAAATGGCACAAAGGATGCAACCTCAAAGGAAGGGAAGAAGCAGCAGTTGCCAATGGGTACTACTATTCTGGAAAGATGTAGGTATTAGTAATTATTAGCCTGCAGCCATGAGCTTTTGACTGATATTGGATTTGCACTGTGAAAACTCAAAAGAAGGGTAAATTTCCAGGCCTCTATCACTCACTTTTCTCTGTCACAACCTGCATGTACTCTCTATATGTCCCCAGCAGCTAGGAACATTTTTGTCCCATTTTTTACAGCTATGCCCTTGCTGATCAGCTCTTCATCCTCCAACTATTATAGCTATAGTTTCTTCAAGAAAATGTAGGATCTACAGCATGGATACAAACACAAAGAATGTCTTTGGGAAGAACCACATCAGTCACCTCCTTTTCCCCAGAAAAGCTGCGGAATAGATCTCTCACCTAAACCAGCACAAACTGCCAAAATCTCTGCTCTTCTGATCCTCAACTTCATCATTCATCCTATAAGAACCTCCAAATTTCAGAAGTAAAGGAGTTTTAGTTCAGATCACTTAGTAAATGGTAACAGTGCAGTAAATGTGCTTTGTACATACACAGATGGTATCTGAAGTCAAACAGCTGAGTCTGGTGTTGGTTCATCTTCTTGAACCCTTCTTCTCTGTTTTCCACTCCCTCTGTCTTCACCCTCCTGAAGCCTTTTTGTTCTAACATAGAACTCTCCATTTTCAGCAGTCTAAGAGAACAGAGAAGGAAGGAAATGGGGAAGGAACAAGTGAAGAGGAATGCCTGAAAACAGACCTGTGGAAAAAGAGAGAACAGAAATAACAGAGAGACAAAAGACATGAAAAACAAAAGGAATATTGATCTGGATTATATGGTGAAAAGGCTTTGTTGGAGTGAGAACAAATGAGAGGTCAGAGAGGGCAGCTCTGGGAGTCCCTGCAAGAGACTATGAGATCAAAGCAAGTGAAACAATGGGATAAGGAACAAAAGTGAAGAAGCAGACTACAGTGAGCTGAAAATAGGGTGATGGGAATTAACCTCAGAAGTCCTCAAGAGGGATATGTTAAGTGATTGGACTATGAGAATTAAGCTAACATGAGAACAATGAACAGTCTGAACTACGTAAGCAAAGAGGATGGGACAGGAAGGAGACAGACCACAGTAAGAGAGAACCAGGGTGAAGAGGATCAAGGTATGGTCAATTAACAAGAAAGTTTGAGGCCATAGAGCACACACTCCTCAGGTAGTTAGAACTGGATATAAGATTCCTCAATTTGAGTAGTCCTCTCCTGTATAAAGGAAATGCATATTTCATCCTTTGTTAGAGTTGAAAAACTTTTACTGTTACCAAGTAACTCCGGGAGTGAAGGTGAACACAGAGACTACTAGCAAATGGTTGTGTGAGTATTTCTGATAAAACACGGAGAAATTTCTAATTTGGTTCAAGGCGAGGGTATAATCTACAAAATTATGCTTACAAGGTCATGATATTCAACATGTATTCTGTCACATCAATATCCCCAACAGTAGGAAAGGTTAAGATTAAATTTCTTCATAGACATTAGGCACATGAATATAAACACTGGGCCAACGTTGCAGAAATTGAGTGTCTTGGTCAGAAACCAACAAAAGGGTCCAAGAAATAAGATGAACACATGGAAATTCACATTTTTCAACACTATCAAGTAACAATCATCTGTTCTTTTAGTATGCACAAATGCAGTAGTGGTACCCCTGCTATATAAAGTGACATAAAAGTAACTTCCTAGGTATGGTTAGTCTTGTGTTTAAATTTGATGTGCCATGCAATGCCTTTGTCTTTTAACTCATCACTTGTTCTCTGATCAATAATTTGAATACTGTTCCCTAGGAAAAAATAATAAAATTATAGTTACATTTGCTCATGCTCTTTATTGGAAAACATGTGCAAGTCTTACAAAGTCATCATGAGGTATTTCTGAAAAATACTTAACAGAAAATGGCTGCAATTGTAGCTTTCCATTAACACACATAGATATAACAAAAAGACATCGTGTTGTGCCAACAGCAGAGCCTTTATTTTTTTCTTCATATTTAATATTCCATATAAGCAGTTCACGTAGAAGTGATCTCAATTTATAGTAAGTGGGGCTATTCATCCTAAGTCCAATAAGTGACTTCCACACAGATGGTTCCTAGGGACCTGGTTTGGAGACATGCTACATCTAAAGAGTATTGCATAGGGACTCTCTTAAGCAGGGGTTTTTGTTACTTCCCTGTTCAGATTCACAGTTAAAGAAATTACAACATTATCAAAATTTCTGGCCACCTTTGGTCCTTACCAGGAGAAGAACTGGAAAAGAAGTGTGGTGTTTTCTTCTACTCTTTGCATTAAACATACCATTGGCCTGTTTTAGCGTTTCAGTGTGTTTTCACCAAAGTGGTTTTCAGACTGAGATTAACATCTGTAAGTTCTCCTGCATCATCAACAGACAAATAGATCAAAAATACTCTCACTCCATGTCTAATCAAAGGCATCTTAAGTTACTCATGGTTTTTAAATTGCGAAGACAAATTAGTCTATGATGATGTGCCAACTATCCATGATATGCCTGCTTCATGCAGCTCACTTAATATCTTTCAGTCAATACTATGGATCAGCTGTCAAAAGTACTTACTCTCTTTCCTTCTTAAACGCATCATTACATCTCTGCCAAACAGTCTGTAATCCTCTTGTGACAAAGCCCACGGGTACTGTACCAAAAGCTGGTAGCAGTCACCTGTGTTTGTTCACTGTTGTTTTGCTTTGACAGCTCACTTTTACCATAACTGAGAATGATCTTTATCAATACAACTGTGACAGAACTTTCCTTCTGTCTTAGTCTTCAAAATGATTGAGACAAAGACGACTTTGGCCAATAAGCAATTTTTTGTGTGTGTGTGAACGACATATCCCAAGCAAATGAAAAATGAACTGTTAACATTGAAACAAGCCAGCCAATTATAGTTTGTACTGTAGCCAGATAAATCCATGTTACAGTCAGAGAGGAGCTAGATTAATGAATCACAGTACCTCCACTTCATGCAGGTTTAAGAAACCCTCAATGTTTCTTTATTATATGTGATGGGCTTCTACTGGAAAAGCATCATATTAGGCCAGGGAAAGCCCTGCAGGATGGGACTTTCCAGAGGCAAAGATGCTACACAGGGGGTGAACCATTTGCTTGCTCAGTATATATCCACACCAACAGTAGTCAAAGGAGTTTCAGATTTTATAGCTAAAGAGAAGTGGAGAGCAGATGTAATACTGCAGGACATACTGAAACATCTCTTGATCAGAGTTTGAAACAGGGAAAATCAGGAGTGAAAAGATTCAGTGTGCTGCCTGTCCCCTAGCACCGTTCAAGTTAATTGCAAACTCCTGCTGATTTCAATAGGATCAGGTTTTCTGCAGGCAGCAGTGGAGCAGACCATTGAAGATAATAGCCTGGCTTATAGATACAGGTGACTAAAACTTTAGATTAATACCTGCTCTCAAATAGTTTAAGCTGAATTTGAACTCCCGTAGGCACTGTTAGTCCTAGGAACCTTTCACATCCCTCACAGGTCACATCATAACATTGCATTGCCTCTTTTGGCATTACATCAGCTTAGCATTTGTACTGCACATTGACAGAAAACAACATTAATTTACAGTAAGCTTAAGAACTATACACACGTATATGATCTGACTATAGCACAAAAATCTCTCTGAGGTAGCACATAATTTCTAAGGTGAATATTTCTCAACAAATAGCATGAACATCAGCAGCAAGACAGTAATCTTATTAAAAAGACAGGAAAATTCTCTCTTTTTTTGCATGTGCAGTATATTATAGTTTTTTCAGGAGAAAGATTATGAAATTAATTTCTCTAGTATTTATGCTTAACAAGATAGAAAAGTATAAGATAATTTGAAATCTCTAATGAAAGTCAGCGAGAAGATCTTACCCAGAGTAAATTTCAATACCTCTCTTATCATTCTTTAGCTGACACAGGCATCAATTATCCATCAAATAACATCCATCTATGTGCAAGAATCACAAGATGTCATGTAAAATAGAGGTTCTGTGCAGGACATTTCCAAATTCTGACTCCTGGGGCTACAAGTTGATGTGATTTTTTTCTTTACTCCACTCAATATATTTTCTCTTGTGATGTCTGCTATTTCTATTGCTGCAGACAATAACTATGCTGTGATATAGCTGGCTACTGCTGTAGGCAGTACCTCTATCCATGAGGACTTTAGCAAGGCTTCTTATTAAGTACTGTGTAACGCTAGGGAGCATGAAGTTTGTACAGACTCTCCCACTACCCACCACCCCTCTCAAAAAGTTTTAACTTTTTTGCAGCTGTTCTAGTCTGACTGTCATGTAAGTTCATACAACATCAACAACATCTTTCTGATAATACACTGGGACAGTCTAACACTATTTTGCATTCCTTCAAGGTCTACATATGTGTACTGCATGGCTTCTTTCCTGTTTCTAAAAGAAGCTAATTTCAACCCATTCTAAAACTGATTTACCAAAGCTTAGCCCACACATATATTTATCTGGACAGACAAGCACTTAACTTCTGTCAGCTAAAAGAATGTCCTTTTATAAGGCCAAACCTTCTGGTGCCGTGGCATCATTTACTCTGTCAATCAGCTTCATATTGCTTGCCATTATTATTTTACTCCACTCTGATGGCTTAAAGGGACTGTAAAGCAAATGTAAATTCAACTTATCTCTACCCTGAGATTTCTTTCTTTGCAATAAATGAGAATTGGGCTCATTCTATCCACTATTATATTTTCTCTCCACACATTCATAGAGCCTGAGTTGGATCTTACAAGCTTCCTACAAGGTTTGAATTTTTTGAATATTAAATGAAATTACGTAGAATTCAAAAAGTAAATACTTGACAGGAAGGGGGATCCCAGAACACCTGCTGAAAAAGTAACTCCAGGAATAAACTACAGATAATTTTATTTTCTCCCAGGCTGTGCACTTTTTGTTTGTTTTTTTCCTTTTTCTTTTCATTATAATGGCTTCAAAGTTCACTAGGCCAGTACTATTTAAAAATGAAAAAATCCCACTGAATAGCAAATCTCAACTTCATTTTTGGATAGTGGAATAAAATAGGAGGGATTACAAGAAGATGTGGATGTCTGCTCTTCCAACCTGGGCATCCACAGGCTTTTTGTGGATTATGCCACCTCTGTGTAAGGCCCACATGGATCTTCTGCCTCCCATTTGAAGGGCATATTATCTTGAACTGAACAGCAGAGAAGCATGTAAACTGAGAGACTTCTGCTGTTAAATGACATGATAAATAAGTACATTTGACACGATAAAATAACTGACGCAAATCTTTTCAGTGCTATGTTTCCTTTACAAATATGTACCATGGCTACTTTTCCACAAGACAGTCTTTGAATTTGATGTCACTGTTGCTGGGTCATAACACAGTGGAACTTTCAGAACCAAAATGCTGGATCTTTAGGCCAAGTTCTTTTCATTTTGATTCAGTCTAAAACTACAAGGAAATACATTGCAAGGAGCAAACTTAAAGAATAATTCAGCTCTACGGCATACAAACTTTTCAATATGTATGAAACTCATTTAAATCCTCTATTGAACAGAAAATTATGACTCAGAAAGAGACAACGTTGGTCTAACTACTATTCTCACATGTTCAGTCTTAAGCAATTGGCTATGATGAGTGGAAATTTTCCCTGGCTGATATGATGCTCTGGTTGTCCTCCAGACCATAAGAATTCCTTTTCAGTATTGTAACAATTATAACTTTGACACCTAGTAATACAGCTCTTCGGGACTTTAAAAAACCTCATTTGTAAGATATATCATTCCTACACAAAAGAGTTACACGACTTTGAGGTCATTTGGACTTTGGAGAAAATAGTTATCACATAGATAAAAGAGGGAAGCTGCACAACTCGTGTAGTCCAGGATAGAAGCAGTATGTAGGTAAGGTAGCACAGGGTAGCCGTAGAAATTTAGCTGACACTTCATAGCCAGTGTAGTGCATCTACTTTGTCAGCTGCTCTACAAATGATCTAGAAAATAATTTAGACACTTAGAACCCTGCTTGACACATTTGTTGTGTTGCAAAGAACAAGAAAGTAGGAGTGTTTAGTTTGAACTATATTTTATTGCAGACTGAAGTGATAAAAATAATAACTTAAATGTATGGATTCTGACTGCATGCTCATATTAGAATAATTTCACAGTTGCTCTGATTTAATACTAGAGTGAAGAGAATATTGGCAACAAGCCACAATTCATCTACTGTGCTTACACCAGGAGTGACTGTAATGTTTTTAGCATGTCCCCTAGGAGAATTATTTTATTTCCATTCTCCTCATTTTTATCTTCCTTTCTCTTTCTGAAAATTTTAGGAAAGGATATTCTATGAAAGAAAGTGACATCCTGTCTCTTTTATCCTTTGTCCAATTCATTTCTTTAGAAATTAACAGTTTTCAGAGAAATGTCACACTGGAACAACCTTTAAGTCAGATCTAGAAAAAGTGCCAGCACTGAGGCAGAATTTAAGCATTATGCTGACTGATTCTAATGGGTAAAGACCCAATCTTGAGAATAGCTAAGGTCACTGCAACTTGCATTGACCTTAATTGATTATAAACCTTGAGTCTGTAAATAGTAGTGTCTTCATACTTTCCAAAGTATGTTTTAACTTAACATTAAATCATAGTCCAAGCATCTGGTTCTATAAATGCTTCACTGGCATAAATAAAGCAATTACCTTTGACACAAATAACCTCAGCAAACTGGATTAAAATAGACCCTTTCCCATGCAATACCCACAAACTATATCAAGTTATGAGTAGCACTTCCATTTATTTTCACTCAGAATTGAGCATTTGCTCTGTATGCGATTGATCTCTCAGGTTGTCTCTAAAAATATATTGTCTTTCTGCATGTCAAGATCTTCTGAACTCCCGCGCATATTATAGCTGAACATGGACAGAAATCCCCGTAGATTCAAATTAGTGCTTTATCTATGACCTTAAGTCCAGCAGGCTTTACTCCCATTTCCTCTGCACTGCTTCTCTCCTAAATCCATCCCATAATGCTTTTCCCTGTCCATGATAGCCATGATGTCCACCATGTCCATGATAGTCACCTTTTTTGTTGTTCAACCAAAACCACTTTCTTCTAATTTCCCTGCTTTTACTGAACCGCTACAGAGTCCTGTAATACCCGCTCTAAAAATAAAGTAAATTCAGCTTTTGCTCCGTAAATATTATTTACATCTTTTTTTTGCCAAAGTTAAAACATAAATCTGTTGGTCCTAAGTCTTTCCTTCTTGTCTGAGATTGGACCTTTGAACTGAGGTGATTCCCTGAGTTACGGTGTTTTTTTTCCCCAGAGCCACCGGAGTAATAGGAGATGGAGACAACTTTTTTTTTTTATAGCTAAAGCATTACTACGAGAAATCAGGAGAAGGCTGATGATATCAAACAACATGATAGTTATGCTTCTGCTCTCTATATTTTGGCTTTGTTTTTCTTAAAGACTTTCTTGGGCTAGAAAATTACATAAGTATTTCTCATCATTTATTCACTTAATGGTTTTGCTCTGGTAAGACCTTGCCCTTGTTGAAGCATTTCAAAATATAAGGTAGCTATTCTGTAGAAGGGCATTTTGACTTCGTGTTATTTTTTGTTTTATAATGCTTTATTGGTCTTTTATCATCCTGGCTGAATAGAAATATAAATGTTAATGAACCACACACTGTGACATAGAAAAATCAAAATGTACAGTTGCTGTCATAAAGCTTTCACTTTTAATTTTAGGATAGGTTTTGGTTCTTATTTATAAGGCAACCTGAACCATTTCTGAAACCAATTATGGTATGTATTTTTTAAAATTCCATTATCTTTAGTGAGTTACCATGATATAAAGTGCTTCTATTAACCTCATCCCATGCTAATTACTAAAGAAAAACATTTATTCCAGCAAGACTGTGGGTATGCAGGCCATTTGCTACAAAGAGGCCTTTTTGCCTTTAAGCTCACCATTGAAATAGAGGCCAAGATTAAGGCCAGGTCTTTGTTCATTGCAAAAGAACATGCTCTAATCCCAGGACAACCACACGGTAAACACAGAGAAGCCAAAGCACCTAAGCACATCCACTCTGTAAACCCTATGCTATCTCCTTCCACAGAATGGATATAGTCCTGGCCTTTCTCATTTGGGGTAGCTTATCTAATGACTAAGGGTAAAAAAGGAAACTGTTTTCTTAGTTTCCAGAAGGCCCCAGAAATTATACCTCACAGCCTCACATCAAAGCAACGGCAAAACACAACTCAAATACACATGGTCTTTTCTTCTTTCAGATGCAGCTTCACAGAAGAGGACTTAGAAGTCCTGGTGGACAGTCCAGTTGAACACAAGGGCCAGCAATGTGTCCTTGCTGCAAAGGTGACAAACAGTATCCTGGGCTACATTAGACAAGGTGTTGCTAGCAGGTGAAAGGAGTTGATCCTCTCTACTCAGCACTGGTGGGGTAACACCTGGAGTGCTGTGTCCCTTCAGTGCAAGTGGGAGAGGGACATACTGGAGGGAGTCCAGCAAAGGGGCTAGCTCTTATTAAAGGAGATAAAGGGAGACTGAAGCATCTTTTCTATGAAGAAAGGCTGTGACAGATGGGACTGTTCAGCCTGGAGAAGAGAAGACTCAAGGGCATCTTATCAGTATGTATAGATACACAAAATGAGGGTGCAAACAATATAGAGCCAGGCTCTGTCATGGTGACAGGACCAGAGGTGATGGTCATAAACTGAAACACAGGAAGTTTCCCGTGAACATCAGGAAACACTTTTTCACTGTGAGGGTGACTGACTACTCGCACGGGTTGTCCAGAAACACTCACAAACAGGCCTGGACATGGCCCTTAGTAACTGATTCTCAGTGGCCCAACTTGAGCAGGGGTGTTGGACCAGATAACCTCTAGAGGTCCCTTTCATTCTCAACCATTCTGTGATTCAGTGATATGTAGACTGAAATTTCAACTAAGCATTTCCTAAATGAATGTGATATCAGATCAGGATTCAGCTCATTAAGAGCTATAGTGAAGGATATGCCACTTCTCAGTAGTACACCCTTCAGTCTTGGTTTTAGTGTCATCAGCAGTTTAATCATTTTAAGATATGGATTAACCACTGACAACTCCTTTTAACATCTGTTTCTGCTGACAACTCTAAAGAACTTTTCATGACACCATATCCAGACCATTAAAAATTTATGTTTTATGCTAATTGTCAGAGGTATGAAACAGACACAGTAAAAGAAAATAAAAGCCATTTGAGCCAATTTGAAAGGCTGTGACACTGAAAAGATGAATATTTCATAAAGAATGTATGACACTATCACTACTGCAAGTTGCAGATAGTCTTACACAGAGAAAGACAGATTGACCCATACCTGAAGAGCTGGCAGAACCATCATCTGTTCAAACCTGTATCTAATGCTGGTTTCTCTGAGAGATTGTTATTCCATAGACCTACATTTTACCTTCAGTAGTTTCATGTGTTTTATGTAGGATCCTCCTTTGTGAAAGAAAGTTGCATCCAGTAACATAAACAGTTGCATTGCATTTTGCATTTGAAGCTGGCAATGGCTTTGAAAAAGGAGTGATAGGAATATGTTATAGCAATAGAATAAATTAAATCTTTAACAGAGGTGATTATCAGCCTCGTTCTGCTTTTCCTAAACAGTATTGACCTCATACTTACAAAAACACTTTAGAGATGCATCTGCACTTATCCAAATTTGCATTTGGGAGCTGTTTTTAAATACAAGATCAGAAGATATTGCAACTCCTTCAGTATGTGGAAAGCCCAGGCAAGTACAGGGTGCTACTTCTAGTTTCCATTTTTTAGCATTCAAACTACTAAGACATTTAAGTGAAAGAAAAATTTGAGCTACAGCATAATTCTCCATCAAGTCAAAACCAAAAAATGCTCTGACACATTTACCTTTTCAAAGAGAAATGTTTCAGAGAGATGTGCTGATGCTACTGATCGTGTTGTTAGGATGGTTTCCCTTTTCCATGGTGGATTTCCGTTCAACAGCAGCCTTGCCTCCACATACTGCAGCCTCAAGGAATTTGGCTGAGTGATGGCTAAGCAGCCTCAAATTTTGCTCTACCTTGCCGAAACAATAGCTTAGGTAATATGGTTTTGGAGCACCTACTGAACCTGGGAGAACATGAGTTGTCCACACACAGATACCAGCCCAAATCAAGACTACTGCATATGTGGAGCCTCAGAAAAACACAGAAGGAGAGAGAAAAGTTTTGGAAAATTTTAATTTCATTCTATAATAAGATGAAACAAAATATGCAGAATTCTCAGTTTCCATGGAGTTGAACTGCTTTTTCTAGCTGTCTTTATTTTCCAAAGATTGCAAGTCATACATCTGGATGGGACTGGATGCACCTAAGGGTACTGAGGGAGCTGGTAGAAGTGCTCCGCGAGCCGCTTTCAAATTTATCAGCAGTCCTGGAAAATCAGGGAGATCTCAGTTGACTGGAAGTTAGCAAATATGATGCCTTTTTATAAGAAGGGTTGGAAGGAGGATCTGGGGACCTACAGGCATGTCAGTCTGTCCCTTGATGCCAGGGAAGGTTATGGAGCATATCACCTTGAGTACCATCATGAAGCATGTACAGGACAACCAGGGAATCAGACCAAGCCAGTATGGTTTTTTGAAGGGCAGGTCCTGTTTGACCAACCTGAATCTTCTTCTATGACAAGGTGACTGGCTTAGTGGATAAGGGAAAGGCTGTGCATGTTGTCTACCTAGATTTTAGAAAAGCCTTTGTCACCTTTTCCCACAGCATCCTCCTGGAGAAACTGGCTGCTCATGGCTTTGAGGGGTGTGCTTTTTGCTGGGTAAAAAACCATCTGAATGGCCAAGTCCGGAGTGCAGTATTGAATGGAGTTACATCCCATTGGCAGCCAGTCACAAGTGGTGTTCCCCAGTGCTCAGTATTGGGGCCAGTTCTGTTTAATAGCTTTATCCATGATCTGGACAAGGGGATTGAGGGCATCCTCAGTCAGTATGCGGATGACACAAAAAGTTTGGTGTGAAGCTTGATCTGCTTGAGGATAGAAAGGCTCTACAGAGAGACATGGACAGACTGGATCGATGGGCTGAGGCCAATGGTATGACGTTCCACAAGGCCAGGTGCTGGGTTCTGCACTTGGGTCACAACAACCCCATGCAGTGCTACAGACTGGGGGAAGAGTGGCTGGAAGGTTCCATGATGGAAAAGGACCTGAGGGTGCTGGTCAACAGCCAGTTGAACATGAGCCAGCAGTGTGTCTAGGTGGCCAAGAAGGCCAGTGGCATCCTGGCCTGTATCAGGGAAGTCCTACACCTCTTGTCGTGACATTTACTTGCTTTAGAGATTATCTCTGTCTCTGCCTTAGACCCCTTA
This sequence comes from Manacus candei, assembly GCF_025592945.1. Taxonomy (NCBI): domain Eukaryota; kingdom Metazoa; phylum Chordata; class Aves; order Passeriformes; family Pipridae; genus Manacus; species Manacus candei. Next base: position 1,809,410 of record NW_026138074.1, on the reverse strand, counting down.
GAATTCATTACTTGTCTTCCACAATGTGACCAGATTGACAGTGGCACAGTCTTAAAAGGTAGCTCTTCTCATTAAATCATTTTGTGGGAAGAGCGTTAGAACCAACAGCCAGCAATATGTTCTTGTGTTGGTTTCCTTCTGTCATGTGTTCTCACATTTTGAATACAGATAGGTTTTATTATTCTCCAGTTGGACTTTATACACACATTTACATGGGTTACTACTGAGTATGTAAAACCAATACAGACTATGCCTTTGAGGAGATATTTGCTGGGAAAAGCTACAGATAGTTTGTGAAGACATCTGCAAGATAAGGGTCAAGAACAGGACTTCAACATTAAGATCAAAACTCCAAGAAATGTGACATTTTTATGCAATGCTTGCTCCCAAAACAGACATATACATAAGTGGTTTTCAAAGCTGTGAGCAAATGTCTGCTTCCATTTTCTTCAAGAAAGCTACTGAATGCTCAACACAAAGAATTTATCCAACTACAGGCTCATATTTTTGACAATTCTTGGCTGAACTATTATAACAGAAATTCAGCTGGGCTTTTCTATAAGTTCTTAATTTAGAGAGATTTTAATGTAAATATCTCAACAATAATAATAATAATGTGCAGAAATTTGTTTAGAGACAGGAAAAAATATTTTCAAGGACATATCATTATTCTTTCCCTAGTTACAGTACTTGGAGCACCAAATGTCTCCAAATTTCCTTAATAGCCTCTTTTTAAAAAATTCTTTTTATCTTAAAAAGACCATGTGGAATAAAAAGACTCCATTTTTCCTCTCAATCTGCTTCCTACCTGAAACTTTGCTCTCGCCTGGACTGCATTCAAGAGAGCAATTTTTTGATGTTCTGAAAGGGGATGCTGTATTTAAGATGAACAGAGGAAGACAGAGTTCAAGATGAAGTTTCTTGCAGGATAAATGTATTTCCAGATGGTATGAGGGCTAACTTTGTTATTTAAACAGAGAGTGCCTTAGAAGAGCTTGTGATTGGCACAAATCTCAAGCATCACTCAGTTTAGATTCAAATATTTGATCAACAAATGTTTGCAGCAACTTAAGCTGCACAAATATCACAGCTTAACTCAAGTCATCTCTCCCAAAAGTCTAAACTAAACTGGTTAGATTTGCACTGGATCACACAAGGAAGCGTAAGAAATTGCCTTCTGCTGATAGGCCAAAATAAGTGTAAACTCTAGTAAAAGGACAGCTGCAAAAAGAAAAAATTATGAGGATCTCATCTTTAGCCACCAGAAGCACATGTGGAGTGATGTATGCCTCTGCCTCGGTGAGCTGTTGTTTCTCTCTTCGGAATAAGGCATTGTAGTACTGGGGTCATATTCTCGATGGCTGCTCTTTTCTTGCTTCTAGCATAGACTTAAGCATTAAAGCTGTTCCCAGGGAGAAACTGGCCCTTGGCATTTTGAGTAAGATGCTGGCCTCGATCAATAAAAAGCAAAGCCAGTTGCACTCACTGCATCGTAGTGAGACACTCTGCCAGACACATAAACTGTGTTTTCCTCAAACACCTACACACAGTTACAGATATGCTCAGTTCTCTGGGTAGTCAAAACAATTTTCATGAGAAAATTCTATCCAGAGAAACTTTTGCTATATTAATCAGCACCGACAAAGGTAGAAATCAGTTACCTAATGTCTTATGGTGGTCAGGTAATGAGGTTATCCTGTTCTATCCTCTTTTTGAACAAGTATTCTCACAACAAGAAGTGTGCTAAAAAGTATGGGGAGAATTAATCCCAGTTGAAAGATGGACTGTGGGGCTACATGGTCTTTTAAGGAGAAAACAGCTCTTAAATCAGTTCAGCTGTACCAAAACTTGGCCTTTGAAGCCAACAGATGCAGACATGAACTCCCAGCTCTTTGATACATTTGAAATGAAATAGGCAGATAGACAGTGAATACATTCTTATTTTTAGAACATTTCTTCAGAAAGTTAGAAAAATCTCTGTGTCCTTTTTAGCTACCAAACTCTCCAACAGTACCTGCTAATAGGATACTTTAGTTAAAGTGGGACAAGAACAGGCCCTGCCAGACATCCTATCCTTCTGTTCAAAGTTTAATTAAAGGGAAAAGATACTCCTATTGCCTTTTGCAGTTTAAGTTGTAGAAGCCAGTTAGAGTGGCTTCTGCCCAGTTATGAGGCAGGTACTTGTTCTTTTGAGAGAACCAGAAATGTTGTCCTTGTACTAGTTTAAAGGACTGCTTATTGCAGCCTAGCAAATCATTTTCCATCCTGAATAGTCTACGGTACATTCAGATGTAGGGTGCTTTACATTGCCTTTGAGCCCAGGCAGGCACCAAGTCAAATGCAAGCTTGTTTGATTTCATTAAAATTATTTTATTTGTTGCCTCTTTTTTTTTGTTGCAGAATAAATCCAGAGGTAAAAGTCTGTGATTCTTTAGAACACCACTGAGACAATTATGGAGAATTGTCAGTCAAGTTTCTTTCTTGTAGCCTGGTTCTTCAGGCAATATGCTAGCCATTGGAACCATTACCAGTCTGACCACAATGTACATAATAAAGTCCTAAATCATTAAACAGGTTGCTTGAGTAGATATGATTCACAATGTATGGAACAAAAATACAAATTAACAGAATATATTGTAATTTTAACATTTCTGTCATATTTAAGTCTTCTCACTCATGAGCTATTCACAAATATTGTAGGCTATTTTCTGTTATTCATCAGTCAGAAATGTTGTGTGTCTAATAGAAAAATAAAAGAGAGAAGATGGATGAAGTCATAAAATTATAGAATGACCTGGGTTTGAAGCAACTTTAAAAGATCATCTAGTTCCAACTTCCTTGCCATGGGCAGAACACCTTTCACTAGACCAGGTCTTTGAACACTTCCAAGGATGGAGCATCCACAACTTCTCTGTCTTGAATAAGAGTCCAGAGCAGAGCGGAGGGAAAGAAGGGGAGGACTCACAGGGCCATGCCTCCTTAGCAGGCCAATGTCTTTCTGGGGAAAAAAAAAAAAGGGTAATTTCTCCCTCTGCCTTATGAAACCCTGTTATTTTTCAGTCCTGCTAGATGAGATGACAGAGGCACTCTCATTCTCAAACCAAGATCTCACCAGAGAGTCTGGAGAGAACCATAAGACCAAGAAGCAATGTTAAAGATATCAGATAACATTAACTATTCTTTTTATAGAGTAGGGCAGCAGGTTTAAGGTAAATTTTAACAAACCGTGAGAAACCATGATAATGGGAAACATCCAAAAACTCTTCAAATAAATGGTGCTAACACCTCAATTTAGAAAAACAAAGCACAAAAGATGTAAGTGGCTGAAAGACATTGCCTTGCAAGGTGAGTGGCCAATATTGGTGCATGCAGAGTTGCAGAATGGTTGGCGTGGGAAGGGACCTCTGGAGGTCATCTAGCACAACCCACCATGGGATTTTTGTTTGTTCATTTGTTTTTAACAACAAGATTTAATTTTTGTCATAAGGACTCATCATTTTCATTATCTGCAGAATATTTTAGCTACTTAGGAAGGCTCAGAAACAGACATATACGTTCACAAGAACATATTTTTGAAGCTAAACTCCCATAGTGTTAGAAGCTCTCCCATAGTGTTTAAACTTTGTATAGGAATGGTTTGTGACATTGTCCATGCAGAAGAATAGTAAGTTTTATGAAATATAAAAGTCTTATCAGTCAGAATTACACATAGGAAATTTTATAAAAATAAAAATTAATCCCTAGACTTTTCCTTCTGTTCTAACAGACAAATACATTTAAGAAAATCAGTCAGAGGAAACGTATGTTGATGTGCATAGAAACTTTCTCTCCATTACAATAATTCCTGTAGAAAAATCCCCTACTAACAATCACAAAGAGAACTGAAAATAAATAGAGAGAACTAGAAATAGCTCCAACTATCTTTTTGTAAGATAGGATTCGTTGAACTGCACCTGACTACAGAAGGCAACTGGAGACAAACTGCAACTGTTGGACAGAAAAAAATTCTGAGCTTTTAGGACTTCAACCTTATTGCTTGGAGTCATCCATTCACAAGTACTTCTACATTTGAGAGTCACAGCATCCCTCATATCTAAGCAAGCTCTCTATACTGCAATGGCAACTAGCTAGTAGTTGCTCTAAATTTAAATATTCAGCTAGCTTTCAAATTGGCTATCTCAGAAGTTTATGAAAATTGAACCACAATAGAAGAAAGCTCTACCAGGCCAGCTGTTTGCATGGTTTCTGCCATGTTGCCATGACTTTTAGACCAGGCACAAATGGAGCCAGGAAGGAGGACATCATAGAAACAACTTCGAACACAGTTCTCCAGTTTTGCATACATATGAAATTTCAGGCTAATCTTGTTAACATAGTTAAGTTCAAATACAGCTTTGAGAGACACACATGAGATGCATTCATTTCAGGGTTGCTAGGTGGCATGATCAGATATCCAGGAAGCAGAGTAGCTTGTCCAACTGCCATCCATCTACTTAGGCCTGCAAAATACTCAGATGCTTTTCTGAGAGGGATGGACCACACAGAACTATCCACAGTTGGCAGAGACAAGTAGGACAGCATAGAAAAGCTTACATATATTTGTGTTGTTCTGCTGGTGGTAATCTGAGCATATTTTTCCTGAGGTTGCATTCTGATTCACTTCCACCAACATCCAAGAAGACTGTTAGACCTCATATGGAGAGAAAATGCCCTGCTGAAAGGCTGTTCAAGGTGAAGGCAAGAACTACTGGAAGATTAAGATCTTTACATAAGTCAGTAGCCTTATATCAAGCCAAAACAGATGCAGAGTTATCATTATAGAAACAAGTCCACATAAAATTAAAATAATGTGATTTTATCCTATTCAGAACACAACTATGTGGCAGAATGAATACATTTCTGCTGAGTGTCAATGGAATGTTACAGCCCTTTTTTTCTTGAGTTGTCAGCTAGAAACTACTAAAACTGACTCCAGATCACTCAGGTTATGCACCTCCTGACTTACAATAAAGATGTGGTCATAAAAAAATGGAACTCAAACATATCATTAAAAATGGCAATGCCAACTTCTATCTTCCAGAAAGAATAAAAAAAGGCAAATCCAGTAGAACTTTCCAAATAAACACCTTTTTTGAACCTGCTGACAGGGAAGCCAAGGGGAAAATTGGACTTCAGAACCCAGATCCAAAGAAAACAATGGAAAAGTTCTTACTATCTTTGATTGGACGACAATGCTCATCTATAAACAACATCTGTAAACAGCCATAAAATTTGAGTTGTATTTCACTCTCACCTCCTCTCCACTGGTTTCCCAAAGGCATGTAGTAAACCTGGGCAGTTCATTGCATAGGCCTCTGCCTTAGCACCTTTTCTATATACACAAGTTGATCCTCCAGGCAAGTTTCCTGATGTCCTAATGTACATGTATGATGCATCTCCATCTTTTTGTCTTAATAATTCATCATATACCCTAAAAATACACTATATACTTTTCTTTTTCACTCATTACACAGTCTTGAGATATCCTACTTAATTTTCTTATGAACTTTGAACAATATAGTCAATGTGTTATAAGTATTTTTACAGTCAAGTAATTCAAATGATGGTCAATGTGTGCCACCATATCGAGGTTTTTTTTAATATATTCTAAATCTCTTTCACATAATGAGACTTGAAAAATAACACACAGTTTTCAAGATGAGTCATCATCTGTGTCAAGGGCTGGTTCATGAAAGAAAAGTGACTTTATTGATTATTTTTCATCTAGTGATTTGCAAGAATTATTTTGAAAAAAAGCTGATTCCTATCAACACTGCTACTGTTCTGTCACAATAGTGTTCTGCCAGAGTCTGTTGTCAAAATTGTTCTGAAAAAAAAGATAATGTCATGTTGATACAAACATTGAGGAAGAGACTATATTTCAGGTCAGTGAAACAGCAATAGGGATTCCTCCAGATATAAGAAGCTGTGAAGTAGATTCAAGGCATCCCAACCAGAAATCTGTATATTTTCATGCTCACACATGAAGTAGAGTCACTATGTGTCACTTGGAGAAATGACAGTGAGATCATGTGTGTCTGTTATTTTTTGGATATGTGGTTGACAAAACTTACTACAATGTCTTACAGTGACTGTGAAGCCAGACTCAAGCCAGGACTTTAAATCAAGAAATGTTAGTCATGAAGACAAGAAAAATCTCCTAATTCCTTATTAGATATTGTGATATTTTACACCTAATACCTAAAACCAAGGAAGAAAAATTCTGCACGAACAAGTATATTCTATATTAGAACAAGAATAGTTCTTGTCAGCGTAGATTAAAAAGTACAAAGATAGCAATGTTTCTCTATTCCTCAAAATGACAGAAAAGTATGAGGCCTCTCAGGCAATAAAAACAGGAGAGGTACCTTCTAAGACAAGAATTCCAACTTCATTAAAGGACTGGAATGCTTAGTGGTTCAGTTAAACAGAAAACATCCAACAGGCTTTAATTCTGAAAGACTGGATTCCTGACTAGCAAACTGCATTCTCTCACAACAATACAATTTTTTTTTACATAAATGAAACAGAGATTCTCTTAGAGATAAATGAATTTACAAGTAACTAAAACTCACACTGCTTATTGCCGTCAAAATATCTTTCTCTGCGTGTTCATTTCTCTGTCTGCACAAATTTTTTAGACCAGTTCTGATCAAAACTGACAGGGCAGTGTAAACATCATACATTCATCATCTCACAAGGAGAGGCAGCCAAAGGAAAAAAAACATTAGAGTCTTCCCTGTGAGAAAAAAAGTTAGCATGGATTTGTTTTTTTGTTAGACAGTTGTGAATCTATCCTCAGATACACAGCCTATACCACCACACAGGTAGCATCCACAAGAAACTAGTTTTCCTTCATTCCCCTGTTCATAAAACTGCTTCTCTGATTTGGTGATTAAGTACAGCCCACTACTTGATTTATTCATTACATAGTCAATGTTGTTTCCAGTAGAAGGGCTATTTTGTAGACAGTTTCCATAGAAATTACAGAAGAACCCAGTGTTAACTGCCAACAGAGACTCAGAGAGCGTGGTCTCACCTCCTGAGTCTCCGGCATCAAAAGAATGCACTTTCCAGACCTCAGGAATGACTCAATGGGGAGTAGTGTGAACTCAGATAGCAGTAAAAGGACCCACATAAATATATTAAGTCCTTTATAAATAGGCTTAATCGTTCATGATACCCTTGCTACCCATACATTTCTATCGAGCAGTTCTATTAAATATATCATAATTCTCACTGGGCTGCTACAAAGATATTAAAGAAACCTGCTAGTGGTCATAAGGTGGTCTGAACTCGACAGGCAATAAGACACTGTTTGCAGTGTTCTTACTAGGCTCACTGACTCACTCAGCATCTTCAAACAAATAATATAGAAAGTGTATGTTTCTATTCCTAACAATGGGAAAAATTGGAAGGAGTAGCAAAGACTATCTTGATGAATATCAATACTTGCTGCAACATGGCACTAATGTGCTTCAGAGCTATACATAGCAGGACTGTCCTACAAAAAATTAACTTTGTTCTTAGTTCACAAAGTAGTGTAATAATGGCAGTTTATTACAGCAGCAGTGAATGGCTTTCTGGAGGTTTTTCTCATCTTTTAATAGGAGAGATTTTAGTTTCTTTTCGGTAAAATTCACACAGAAAATCAGGAGTGTTAAACACGTTCAATAGTGTTCATTCGACAGTTTTCTAAAGAGATTCTACAAAATCTCACACTGGGGAGTTGTCTCTTTTGACTGAGAAAAAGCTTGTCATTATGCACAGCATTTCCCTTTAGGTAATATCACTGTCAACCTGGTTTGCAGACAGTCAGACCTGTAAAAGAAGGCTGGCCTTGGTAACCTGGCAGGGCAAAGGTGTCTTCTCACTCCTGCTGTGCCTTTCAGCACAAGAAGGATGTTTCAATCTATCAACTCTCACATTCCTAGGACCAGGAGGGAGTATTTTATGATGTTAGCCACAGCACCTAAATTCCTTAGCTGCATTCTTCTGGCAAGCTCTATTTTGACCAGCTGTTTCATAGGACAGTCTGCTCTGCAAAAGATCAGGGCATCAGGACTTCATTTATTGCTACAGGGACCAAGAATTATGAAAACATCTCTTAGACATGTCTCTCTTCCTGTGATCAAGAACCCTCCCTACAGTACCTGCTTCTCCCACTCTTTTTGTTAGGGATCACAGGTCTTAGAAATGTATAGCATTCTTCTTCCGTTATCAAATTGGCTAGACGGGATGGGAAACCAGACAAATCAGCAGGGAAGGGCAGACTGAGATAACCCCCAAATACTCACAGAGAGCTAAGATAAAGAAGACATGACATAGTAAGCACTGCACTGCTGAGTTGTCATTACTGCTACTGTTTTCTATTTAGAAAACTACCATAGTCTCATGATAAAGCCTACCTCCTCTCCATTACAGAGCCATTGTAAAATTACAAAGCATCTGCCCTGCCATTAAATTAACTACAGTCTAAAGCTTTTGTTTATAACTCTTTTTCATACTTCAGTAAAGCTATGCAGCAAGGATCCCCACACTTCAAAATATGGCAGGTCCTCTGCTTTTTAGGATTTGTCTCTGCATTTGAACTCTTGCCAGTAAGCAGTATCTATGCTTCAAATTCCTAATTTCCTTTCTAATTAGGACTTAAATGATGACAGGTGTTATTTGCATTTTAATGGCAGTGATTATGTTTCTTTGACAGAAACTTTCTGTAATGAGGATACCTTGGAGCCTTGTTGTCACCAAGTACCACTGCTGCTGGAAATATATCTTTTTTTCAATCTATATTGAGGTCCTGTTTGCTTGTGGATCAAACAAGACAAAAAGAGTCTCTCTAAATGAGCCTGAAGAGTCATATATACCTCCAAGAACATGTATACAGAATAATTTTCCACCTTCTCAACTTCACTGTGGAAAAAAATTGGGCTTGATTGCTAGCATGGTTGTCATCTCAGAACTCAGTTTAGTTCTGCCTGTGCTTATCAAAGGCTTATTTGTATCTAAACCTAGACTTGAACATGTCTAGATATAAAGAAACTTCAGATCAGTGCTTTCTATCAAGATCAAATACGATTACACTGCCATTTCAGAAAGTCCATCTTTTCAATATATTGAAAGAATAAATAACTCATTAAAATTATTTGCCGTCTGTAACAGCCACCCAGTGCTACAGTATATTAAAGAGAAAACTGACTTCATAATAAAGTCCTAATTAGAAATACTTTTAAAGTATTGACAAGTGTTTAATAGACAATGCAATGACTAATCGATTCTTAGGTTATTAAAGTACAGAAAGTTTATCACTGTTATAGGTTTTTTCTGCTATACCTACAACTGATACAATGTACAGTGCTCAGGTTCGTAATATCTATTATTTGTGTGTTTGTCATCGGTAAAGCATTTAGAAATGAAATGTTGATACAATATTAAAACTGAGAAGCTGTAAAACTCTAGAGTTTCCTTCTTTCCTTCCATCTTTACTATACTGATATTGAAGTCCTACCATTTCATGCCTTATATTGCCTTCACTCTCTCTCTTCCCTCTTAGGGAAGAGTGTTCATCAGTGCACCACTTTGGCTTTCAAAGAAAATTTATTCACTTTCTCTCCTGCAAATCTGAAAGACCGTTTAAGAGAGAGACTTTTCTCAATCTGTTCCTCATTACTTTTATGCATGTGGAAATACATAATGAAGTAAAGGCCCTGTCCTTAGAACACCATCATCTGTTGCTGTTGCTTAAGCATGAGATGAATTCTGACAGTACGTGTTCAGACACAGCTCCCACTGGGAAACTAATGTTCACATACAAGTTAAAACATTTGGCAATTCTGAATTTTTTATGATAGGCATGGCAAGTTTATCCCATTAACTTCCTCATCACAGAAAGAAGGTAGTACTGACACTTCAATCTGGGATTTTGGTCAAGCTTCACCTCCAGTAGTTAAACACATAAATCACAACACCAGATTGTAAAAGTTGATACACAGATATACTGGCCATTGTGAAGAATTTGTGGTATTGTGCAATTGTCTCACTAAAAACAAACAAACAAACAAATCAGCAACACAAAGCCCATGTTATATAAAGAATGATCTGGTTAATGGAGAAAAAATAAAAAATAAAAAGGGGAAGCCAGACACCAAGCCAGCAGAGGTGAGGATCTGAGTCTTTAGTACAGATCTAAAAAACACCCCTGCTCAAACTGTGTAGGTGACAAAGGTTAAACTGCTGGACTGAGTGGAGAATTTCAGACAAGCAACTGAGCAAAGCTCTTATCATGGTTATGGGAAAAGAGGGCTTACGTGACCATTAAGGGTCACCCTGGGGTCCAAGTCACTGTTTTATCTTTAGGTACAACATCGTTTTGGTGATTAACACCAAAGTGTTGTGGTTTTTAACTTTTTTCTTGTAGGACGTAAAATATAATAAAATTGTAGAATAATCTCAGAAATTTATTCATAAATTGAGGGAAATACCTTGCAGTGAAAGACTGATAGTATACAGAATAGTCAGTGATTCTGTGGGATTTTGTCTACTACTGTAGTGGCTCTGAGAGAAATTAATGACTAGGAAAGGAAGCTCAAGGCCAAATTTGTATCTGTGAAGAGTATTAACACCTGGAACAAATTAGAGTCAGACTCTATATTTCAGAAGTCATTTTGAGAAAAACTAGGTACTGTTTGGAGGCTGCACTATTGGTAAGCTCTTCAACTCGGTTCAATTGGTGATGATTTATGGACTAATATACTGATGAGCTTAGAATAAACAATCTAATGGTTCCATCTCACCTTGAATTCTTCACATTCCTTTTTACAGCAAGAAGAATGGTTTCAAAGATTAAAATGCCAGTGGATAAGACTGTCACAGCCCTTATTTACTTGTACAAGGATACATAGCCCCACTTCTAACTCTCATAGCTGCAGTAAGTCTTTATCTGGTAGAGAAGTAAACTGTCTATCTCTTGCTATAAATAAGAGAACAGGAGAAAAATGTTCCAGCTTCTTCCACCTCTTGTGCAAGACTGTCACAGGAAGCTGTAAGGCTTCTGTCTATAAATGGAAGAAGACATTTGTGCTCAAGGCAGGAAAACACCTTTCAAATAGGCAGTCATGCAAAAGACTGCAGCAGTGACTGATGCATTTTCCCTTTCAAAGATTGTGCTTTCACAAACCAAACACACCATCTCCCGCTTCAGGTGCTCTATATACTTATATACTACTGTCCCACAGATCTAGAGCTCCACACTGTGAGGTGCTTAACATCACACACAACCCTGGAAGATGCCCAGTGTGCAGCACTGAAGCAGAAGGAATCAGTCTGGGTATCCAAATTCCAGCAACAGTGCTCTGCAAAGTTTGAAAAGCTGCATTTCTGAAGTGGATGAAGCTGAAGATAGACTCATGGATCCTATTAGAGTCTTATGGGTAAGTATGAGATTTCTTACCATTTAGAGCACACTAACGAGGGAAATCACCACATTAGATTAAGATAATGTTTTCCTGGCAGTTATAATTACAGAAAACAAACAAATAATCACTCCCAATTGTCAAATAAACAAGGCAGGATGTCAAAGATATTTATTTATACACTAATAAAATGGCTAAGACAAGCACTTAGCCTAGTGCTCCCCTATTGACCCAGTTTAATTTGCAAAGGTGTCAAGTTTCCTCTTAGGCTGATCTTTTCGCTGATCTAACAAGTCAGAGGCCCTCATAGTTAAGTAGTTGTGTAATTTTCCACTTACCCTCTTCAGTGAGGTGTTTAAAACATTGATCTTTTCCTTTACTTGCCACAAGTATAATTGCTTTCTTATGGAAGCAATTTTAAACCTCAAACCTATATTAAATAAAAATACAACTTCTGGGGTATTTTGAGGTTCCCTTTTCCCATTACTGGAATGCTACCTGTAAGGTAAGATAATCGGTTAAAAGTATTATAAATAAATATACAAAAGTAGAACAAAGATGGCATTGCTTCATAAGGCATGCACACACAAGTAATACACATACAGGTCACACATGCACTCCCCGAAGGAGCAGAGAAAATACAGTTTATGTCTTTGTACCACACCTACCTGTTTGCATGTTCAAAACATCCATGAGTAAACATAACTGGGGCTACCAGATTCACCATTTAATTTACTCTATGCATACTGTAGCATACAAGAAACTCAAAGCCAAAATCTATTCTTGAGATAATTTTGAGATTCAGAATTAATTTTTTCCTTTTCTGTTTTAAATTCCCTCCATTTTCCACCTCCTAGGTAAAAAAGTTGGAGAAAAAAACCACAACAATATTTTTTAAATCACTTTAATAATAATAATAATTTCCATCCCTTTCCTTGATGTAAACAACCCCCCCCCCCAAAAAAAACCCAAACGAACCCAACCCCAAAACCTAACAACCCAACAACAACAAAACCCACAAAAAACCCAAAAAACCCCAACACTATAAAGGAGAGATGGCAAGGAGAAAATAACAATATCCAAAAATATTAAAAGGAGAGATTTCTATTGAAAATGAAATGAAAATATATTTAAATTCTAGTTCAGTTGCTTTAAATGTTTGTGGATTATTGCCTCTGTTTATTCTTATGGAACTCCTCTACAATTTTTATTAAACAACTGTTGGTTTCCAGTGATCATTGCTTTGAAAGTTTCTTGATTTTTGTGAGATGAGATCTTTGTGAGATTTGCAGACTGGAATGCATTTGGATGTCAGTTCCATGTTCGCAACAATCTTTAGGTGGAACAAAAGCGATTGGGACATTAGGACAACCACAGAAAACAGATTAGACTAATATAGTAGCAGGGCCCATTTTTAAAACAATTGTAATCCATTTTCTGTATCTCTCATTCACACAGTGGTAAAATTAGATTGATATTAAAGTAAAATTAAAATGCTTTACTATTGAGGTCCTGTAGGAGCTGATAAATTCACTCTTACAAACTCATAGTTCAAAATCGGGCCAAACGCTGTGACTAAAACTTGCATAATACTTTGAACAACCTACAGAGATTTTTGCCATGCTTGTAACTTTGTGTAAAGGCATTACATCTCAAGGTCAGGAGGATCAGCCTTTTCTCCTTAAAACACTCTTTAGCAAAATATTTCAGCAGTATTAAGAAAGCCAACGGCCATTATTGGACTGAACCGTTCATCCAGAGAGAAGTTTGGAAAGACATCAATTCCTCTTGGTCTAGACCTTTGCACTGTGTGCTCATTGTTGTGTTCACCATCCCCTCTGCCAAATCTGTCTGCCACATATGGTGTGGTCACAGAATCCTGAAAATTGGGCAACTCCAACAAGAAGCCACAAGCTGTCACTGATACAGAGGCTGAACAGTGTTTTTACGAAAAGCTGTACATCTGGAAAGCATGGAATCATTGACTCATAAATTAGTACATAAAATTTAGATGAGTTTTAATGGAAAAAATTTTGGAGCTTTAACAGAGACTTATCTCTGGAAATTCATATATACTGGACTTCATATACACCCTTCTTATCTTTGGGAGATAAGAATTTGGGAATCCTATAGGAAAGCATTATGCAATGAACATAATGAACATTATGCAATGAACATGCAATGCAGTTTTAAAGGTTTATATGAGCCATAACGAGAGATATAAACCATGTATGATGTAAACATATAAACCACATATATCAATATAAACATACATTTATTTTCCTATGCCTTTGCTTGCCTTTTTTTTTTTTTTTTTAAGTAATCTAGGTGTTATAAACACCTTTGCCACTGAGAGACTCTTGTATATATTGCCAGGCATTTTACTCACAGCCACAAGAACCACTTCAGCCACATACTAGTTCAGTATATTGCTAGAATCCTGAGTGGACAAAATCTGAATGGGGAAGTACATTGTTATGTACTACTTCTCTTCAGAATAATTTCCTCAACTCTCAGTCTGTAGCTTGAATACTTCCTGAGCTAGAGGTGTGTTTCAAATATTTAACTGCCATCAGTGCTTTCTTTATTTCTCAATGGGCTTCTCCAGTTCCATAGTTCCACAGCTTAGCTTCACATTGGAAAAAGCATCACCTCCTTTCATTTTGAACCTGGCACCTACTAGTTTCATGTGATGCTCCTCTAGTTGTTTTATTGGAGAAAATAGAGAATAACTGATGTCTCTTCATCTTCTCCATACTTTTTCCTTTGGAAATCAAACCACAACTTTCACTGGTAAAAAGAACAGGAACTAAGCAGCCATCATGATTTCAGCCTGTGCTTTTAACATCCAGGTTAGGGAACAGGACACGCAGTTTTTCCAGATTGTTTCCTGAACCTTATCTTTCTGAAGAGCAGCTGTACTGGTATCTGACAGTATTCCAGCAACTTGTCATTGTCAGTAACTACAACATGATGCTTATGGAAAAGTACAAAAATATGGCAAGCATATCTCCCTTACTTGCTTTTAGCTTCTAGCAATTTCTACTTCCAACTTGATATGATGGTAATTATCATGATATCAATACACTCATTATTCTAGATCCAAAAGCACTTCACACACTGTGTGCTGCCATAGTTGATTTATGGCATAAAGGACATGTAGTTGGTAGATGAGGGCAGAACCAGTACTCCTGAGTGCAGAGATGTTTGTTTTTACTGCACAGTGTAGTTAGATCTGCACAGCTTTATGGGGGGGGGGAGGGGAGGGGGAGGAAATAGAAAGGGATGATACATTTTGTTTAGAAGAAATTACTTTGTGCTCATAAATAAGATCTTTTGATTTTATGAAGGGGCAATTAATTTTGAGTCATCTAGAAATGTGCAGAATTGGTTGTCCTAAACTCTGTGTTAACGTGCAGAATTGCAGGAACTAACAAATATTTTTTAATTAATATGTCCAAATTCTGTAACTACTTTGTGCAAAGGCATAAAAGTATTGGGTTTGAATTCTCATGATCGACTCCACATGAAAGGAGCAACCCACACAAATTGACAGTACTGAAGAAGAGTTTGCTAGTACATTCATATTGAACGAGACACTGGTAAGAAACTTGGTACAGAATTTTTCCAGGAGAGTATACTTCCCTAGGAATGTTATTTACTGTGAACCTCATTAAAAGTTGTTCACATTCAAAGATAAGTCTTAGTTCTCAATTCTAAGTTGCCATATTTACCATCTGGGGTGCATAGGCTCTCTGACAATTTTGTACTCTATTGACATTTGGCTTTTTTAAAAATATCACTAAGCAATATTTTATAAGTGTTTACATTCTCAGCATAGCTGCACCCATAGTCAAAGATGATATGTTTTATACCTGCTACTAGAATAAAACAGCTATTGCAATTCCTGCATCTCTAATCTAAAGGACTGAAAGTCCTTTTTTTTGCTACTGGACAGAAAAAAGACAGAGTTGAGAAATCCAGATTTTTTTTTCAAATTTATTTAAACTCCTGAAAAATCCTGACAATCATTACATAAAGCTTGCAAATTATATCCAGTAAAAAAGTCCTTAGAGTTAATCAGAAACAATTTCAAAGAAATATTTGTCTATTAAAAAATACTAACATTGATGCTGTTATATAAAGAAACACATCTAAAGATCCCTGCTGGAGGAGAATTTAATTGCCACTAATTTTGCTAAAGACTTTGTCTTGGTGTTTTGTTCTTATTCACTACAACTGCCATCCATCTAAAAGCTGGCTTATTACAGCTTATCAGGATTCTTAAGCAACATACACAAAGATTTTGTAAATCAGAACTCATTTTATTCATGTTGTGTGCACTTCCAGCTGTATACTAAAGCAGGACCTGTAGGCAGGTGAACAGTTAGAGAAGAAACTAAGAAAACCCCAAGTAATTGGGCTCTGTTCAAATAAATTACATAAAATTTAGGGCCCAGAGTATACTGGACTTATTTAAGGTTTGCATAAGTGATGCTCTCATTTGAGCTGCCCCACTGAAAAGCCTCACCTACAGTCTAATCTATGGTATCACTCTTAATTCCCTTATTTTCTAAGTTCTTTGATGTCCATTATGTGGAGCAGACCAGTTCCTTAACAGAAAAATTCTTATCCCTCTACCAAGCAAAAGTGAATCCCTCTTATTTATCTGAGTCCAGCCCTGATTCTTTAGTGACTATAAAATTAAACTGAACAAATCTACTGCTACCACTGGAAATTCGCTAGCGAAGGTTGAAAAGGTTGTCCAAAAGTGGTCAAATCCTGTAGCATCCTGCCCTCCACATAGGGACCTTTCTCAAGTAGGCAACAGAGATTGTGTCCATCTTAAATTTGTCCTGCTCCTCCTTTCGCACCATGAATCAACTTTTCCACTAACAGAAAGTGGAATGAAATCAGAATCAGCTTGCAGTTTCCATCCCTTCATGTGATCTTCCCATTTGGTGAAGTAGGGAAGTAGTGCTCAATGGGTTCTACCAGAAGAGGTGGTCTCCTTACACTTAATAAGCTATTAGTGAAAATAGACAAAGCCTCAGGGAGAGGCTGCTTGGGTTAAGTACCAAAGGAAAAGCAACCTGGCCATAAGGCAAGGTGCTAAGCTGCTGGACAGTGCACAGTGCCACTGTTGCAATAATTTGACTATATTTGAATATCATGAGCAGACACCAGACTTGCTGAGCTGATCCTTTTGGACCAGCAGGAAAGAAGACTAATTTTTGACATTGGTGTCTCAGCTTGCTTACTTAGTCCCTTTCCCCCCAAATATTACTGTAATGGTAGAAAAATGATTTCATAAAAGTTTCAGATTATATAACATTTCAAAACCACAGGACTTTGTTCCTAAGTGCTCTTAAAAATTCTACTCACACAAGTTTCTTTCCTAAACTTTCAGTGAATAAATTGCTCCAAAATAATAGTTTCTTCTCTGTACACAAATAAAGATAGATCTGGAATAAGAAGAACTGAATATTTAGGCTCATAGTTTGGAAACTGTCAATAGTTATGGCTGAAACATGGGTTGATAATTACTTTAAATACAAAGACAGAAAACGGTGTGAAGATGAACGTTGACAGTTAAAAACAAAGTTAAATACTTTTTTCTGCCCCAAATTGTCTTTTCACTATTATTTTAAGCGCACTACTGATGAACCTTTCTGCCTCAACAGACCCAGGAGGACATTATTTACAACAGATTTCCACACTTGCAAGGGACTTTTGAAAATCACATCTACTAAGAACTGAAGTATAGAACAATGAAGAAAATCTGACACTGGGGCAATACACATTTATGCAAGTACCAGAACTGACAACCTCCTAATCATACAGTGTTAGGAGAAGCAAAACTACAGCCCACCACTGTCAAAATATTCATATAGCCCTGAACACGACTATCAAATAAGGGTTCTCCCCTGCCTAGTTCTTGTACATACATATATGGGCTGCTTTCCTCTTTTTCCACACCTCCCTTACCACCCCTTCTTTTTCACTGTGCTGAATCTCAGACTCACTATGATGTTTCCCCTTACACCAGTGCTGTATCATTCTCATTAATCCAGACTCCAGTTTCAAAATCCAGTTTCACAAATCAGGAGTCCCTGTGCTCATGTACTCCACAACAAAATCACTTTTTGTCCCTCATGAGAGATAATTTGTTCCTACAAACCTTCCCAGAAAGAGCTCTGTCTGTGCCCCAGTCCTCTCCTATAGCAAGTCTTTTTCTACCTCTCCTCACCAAGATTCCTTTCCCTTCCTACCTCTCATGGAGGGATGCCCAGGTGGAATCTTATTTGCTATGTAGCAGTTTCTCCCCTTCACTCAGTTATGCCCCTAAGTCTCTCTCAGCAACTATCTACATCTTTCCCCATACAGCTCACACAACCACAGCTTTGTGAGCTTCTCACATCAAAGTCACATAGTATTGCTCCAACTCAGCTTTGCTCTGCTGTTCTTTATGTTTTTCCGTAACTGCCCTTTCCCCTTGCGCTCCATACAAGGTATCTTCTTCTTCTGCCCACGAGGAGACCCTGTAAGGACTCCATACTCAGTCTCACCAAGGACATCCTGTCATATACTTTAAGCTAAGGTTCTGCTTTCTGCAACTCTCCTAGCCCCTGATTCTCTTTTTGGAGAATTAAAGTATCTTTGAGGTTTGCTAAAGCAAATGCATAGAAGACACCTGGGTCCTTCACCAGCTTTTAAATTCCTCCCTATTTCTGTAACGCCGATTTTTCTTGCACACCAATCACTCCCTGAAAATTTGTGGTAGATAATGAAGACATTAGCCTAGAGACACAATAAGCTGCAGAATTTTTTCTTCCAATGTCAGTTTTACCAGCAAAAATCACAGTGGCTGGGTTGCAGAGCTTTTGCTATATTGAGTACAGTCATTGTCATGAGCTCAGAGTGCATTAAAAATATTTTGCCAGCAGAAAACAGCAGTATTCCTGTATCATAACAAGTTCTTTTGTGCCATAAACTGTACATAGCCAAACTCTACCTTACACCTTGACTTCAATGGGGCAATTAGGCTAATGCTAATTATCTTTGCAAACTTCTCAAGAAAAATATTTGGTACAAAGCAAGAGCCAAGAATGGCATATTCTTCTACAGTGACCATTTTCCTTTTTCAGTTAATTCTGCTTCAGTTTAGTATCACGAACACAGAAATCAGGAATCTTTGCTATATCCATGTTTCTCTTTATCATAATTATCATTACCTTTCTCAGAAGTAGAATAAAGTGTCTCCTCACTTGTTTTATTCTTGCAGGGATCTCTTTCCCTCTGGACTCCTCGCCATAGCTACAGGACTACTCAGGGAGGCTCCTTGCAGGAAATCTTCACACCTGAGGAGAATAAAAACAGAAAATAATGTTTAAAAGGGACTGTTGGAGTACACAGTCCTGTCAAAAGAATTTCCACAGGTATATAAAAACCTGTATCACATTCAGATATGAATAACAGATGATTTTCAGAGTGGTAAGTACTTGACAATTGGAACTGTTTATTACTCTACTTTAATATTATCCTTTATTCTTCATTTAGAGTCGCTGTAGATTTTCTTGTCCTTTTTATATAAAAGGACGTCTTAAACTACCTGAACTATGTATTCACCAAAAAAAAAAAAAAAAGAGATAATAAAGCTGACAATCCTCCAGTTTCATTTTACTTGTAGGAGAGCAGTGAGAGCAGAGCTGCTCCGCCAGGTATAACAAACCAGGAATAAAAGGTGACCATAACACTGGAAATGCCTTCACTCACCAGGGTACATTCCCAAGAGGGTTTCGACATGGTAGGCATCCATGGTGGTAGTAACAGAGTCTATTTACAGTCTCAGACAAAGCAAGGTAATCAACCAGGTCCAGGGCCCGACCTGGGGACCGATACAGCAGGTCAGGTCAGACAGCGCTGCAGATAATGTTGCAAAGTGGGTCCAATGTCCATCCAAGACAAAGGACTAAGGACAAAGCTACCTAAAATACTGACCTAGAAGCCCTCAAGAAGGCAAAACCAGAAACAAGACTGGAGACAGGTATGTCTGTTACATAGCTCAGGGTGGGGGTGAAGGCCCAAACCTAAACTCAAATGGAGCTCCTGGGATTACGGGCAGAAGGCACGGGTGGAGGCCATGCCTTAGGGAGACTAAGGACTATTAGTGCCCTCAATTCCCAGCCACAGTCAATGGTTCAAGGTCAGATTATCATTGATGTTAATACTCAGTATCTTTTACAACTTAAATGACGTAACAAGATGCACCCTCAGCAAATGTTCCAGAGCAGTTAAGGCAGTCCCTCAGGGCAACAATATTCGTCTGAGGCTGTGAGCTTATGCTTGCACAGTGCAGTGCCTGGAGCACACACTTTACTCATTCTGGGAGCTGAGCTGCCTGCACTTAAGGCCAGCTTCCTGAGAAGACAGACCTGTTTGAGTGGACTTGGTCAGCCTTGGAGCTCAGCTGCAAGGAGTTTGAGCAGAAACTCCTGCCCCTGCCTTGCCTTACTGTTGTGTTCATTCCCATCTTTTTCTCCCTTATGGAGAAGGATCAGCCCCTGTTGCTCCAGGGACACATTGCTGGTTGTGAGCAGAAATCCCAGTCTACCATGAGCACGCCCTGGGAGGAACTAAAGGCCAACTCAAATCTTGGTTGTTGTACTGCTTCCCTAGTAAGTGCCATAGACACTGTGCCATGGGACATGAAGAGTGTTGCACTGGAAGACATGTAGCTCTCACAGATTATGGCTAAATTGCAGAGCATGGTCATGCTTCCCATCTTCAGGATTCAAGTAGGCCTTGACCCTAAGCGGGATGAGACTCAAGTGGATACTATACCCCCTTCCCCTTCTGCACTCATGATTTAAAGAGGCAGACAGGCAGAAGGGAGCTGTATGATGCGCTTTCCGTATGCCTTGTATGTGTGACAAGCAGAACAGCACCCCAGAAAATATAATGCTCCACAGCTGACATATGACCACTGAGACAACTCACTGTGATCACTCCAAGTTAATTCAGTCAGCAAAATGCTCAACTAACTGTTTAGAGAAAAGGCTCCAGACATAGTTAAAGCTGAAATATAGAACAGAGTCATAGAATCATTTGGGTTGGCATTTAGTCCCTGCAATGAGCAGGGACATCTTCAACCAGCTCAGGTTGCTCAGAGTCCTGTTCAACCTAACCTTGTATTTTCCCATTGCCATGCCTCTGGGCAACCTGTTCAGTTTCACCACACTCATCATAAAAATATCTAATCTATATCTGCCCTCTGGTAGTTTTAAACCATTACCCTTTATATTGCAACAAGCTCAGCTACAAGTTTGTCCTCATCCTTCCTATAAGTCCAAAGAAGGTCTTCCCGGAGCTGCCTCTTCTCCAGACTGAGCAACCCTAACACACTCAGCTTTTCCTCATAGGAGAGGTGTTCCCATCAAATCCCTCTCTCCAGTTTAGTAAGAAGGATGCTGTGGGAGACTGTGTCAAAGACCTTATAGAAGTCCAGACAGATGACACCCTTTGCTCTTCCCTTGTCCACTGATGTAGTCACTCCATAGGTGCTGGATGAGACAGAAAATGGTGCAGGTAGGTTTCCCATGTTGCATGGGATAGTACTAATTGGGAAAGGGAATTCAGCTCTCTTGCTCCTCTGGAAAATCTTCATGAGAAAGTAAGATAGGAGGCCAGTGGCTGCACTGCACTCAGAATTAATGAACTTAAACAGCTTCTACTCTAAACAAGAGTCTGATGTAATATAAAAGTTCACTGAGCACTGCTTATGTCTTTTGCACTATTCTCTTAGAAAATTAATGTATTTGTGACTTTCTCCACTTATTTTATTTGGAGCACCTACAGCTTTGTTATCAAAGATCAGCCATTGTAAAACTTGATCAATTTAGTCTTGGGATTGAGCACAGTCTTTCAAATTAATTAGGTAGCACAACAAATGCTTGTGGAATCTGAATGCCCTGAAGGACTTGAAAGGAATATCAATTGGGTTTGGACAGACTATTAAAATCAAGGCACTTGGGAGTGAACTGGAGATTTAAAAGTCTCCACCACAACTTCTGGAGTATATTAGTGCTTTCACTCAAGAAGCCCACTTTACCTTCTCCTCATTCCTTCACTTGCTATCAAAATGTGCTCAGTTTCAAGTAACATTATCTCACACTGACATCACAAGTGGAAGTCCTCCGATGATTTTAGAGCCTCAGATTTAATGCCTCATTCTTGTGTGTAGTTGTGAACCCTGAAACAAACTGGTTTACCCGCCATATGCTCACTCACGCTCCATTCAACTGCAGCTTTTTGGTATGAGCCTGAAGTACTTGCTAGTAAACAAGAATAAGGCAGCTCCATATTCAGTATTTGACAACAGGCGACAGCCAGCTGGGGTGAATCCCAACACAGCAAGAAATTATTCCTTCTAAAGTACCTCATTCTATACCTTGGTACTGCTCAAAGACTATGGACGTGTCACTGAGGGACTGGCTTCCACTGAGAGGAAGAGGATCTATAAGCCAGGTGCAGGCCTGTTCTGCGGATTCATTTGAGCTTGATTTTTAGCTCTTCCTATCTAAAACATTGTCTCAGCCTTTACTAGGCACTTGAGAATTCACAACAAAAGAAAGGCATAGACACCCAGATATTTTTGTCTCTGCAGCTCAGCCTGTTCACTGGGTGGAATTGCTTGCTCTGTAATTTGGGTGACAGATGGAGGGACTTTTAGCATTACAGACCATGAGTCTAATTTGAGTTCATGGAAATAGGAGAAAGGCAGTGGGTATTCTTTCATTCCATTTCATTCGATTTCTTTCCAAGACTTCCAAGGGAAGAAAGAGACTTTGCAGGTTTCGTTGGTTAGCTACAACTGCAAGGCTTATTTTTCAGCAGAAAAAGGTTGTGATTCAGATACTCAACGCAAGCAATTTGTTTGCCTGGAATAGCTCCTCTCCCCTCAGCAAGCAACACCAGAATATTTTTGTTTCAGATAGCATTTCGGCACACCACCTTTGCTGCACAAAATATAGATTGCTGGGAGCAGAGACCCCTTTTTAAAGGTTTTCATTTCATCCTATTTAATCTCACTTAAGATATCACGTAGCTGTCTCAGTTAAAAGTAGATGTTACTATTAGCAGTTAATGTATCACAAATATTGCAACACCACTGCTCCTTGCCCTGTATGAGAATGTTAAAGAAAGTGAAAAGGACATCATTAATGGAGTGCTTTGTAGTGGGTTTCTGTGGCTGGGTTTTGGTAGCGGGGGGGTTACAGTGGTGGCTTCTGTTAGAAGCAGCTAGAAGCTTCCCCTGTTCCGTGAAGCCAATGCCTGCCAGCTCCAGGATGGAATTCCTGCCGCTGGCCAAGGCTGAGCCAATTAGAAGTGATAGTAATGCCTCTGTGATAATATATTTAAGAACAGAAGGGTATTGTGCAGAAGAAATTCCAGCCAGGGAAGAGCAGAGTGAGAACATGGGAACAACAAAGTAGACACCAAGGTCAGTGCAGAAGGAGGGGCAGGAGGTGCTCCAGGTGCTGCGGCCCCTGCAGCCCGTGGTGCAGACCATGGTGGAGCAGCTGTGCCCCTGCAGACCATGGAGGACCATCGGGGTGCAGAGACCCACCTGCAGCCCATGGAGGAGCCCACGCTGGAGCAGGTGGATGCATGAAGGAGGCTGTGACCCTGTGGGAGGCCCGCCATGGAGCGGGGTCCTGCCGGAGACCTGCAGCCCATGGAGAGGGAAGCCCATGCGGGAGCAGGTTTTTTCCGGGTAGGGCTCGTGGCGCCTGTGGGGGACTCACATGGGTACAGCTCATTCATGGAGGACTGCACCCCATGGAGGAGTGACCCACGGGACAGCGATTTGGGAAGAGCTGCTACCTGAGGGATGGACTCACACCAGAGAGGTCCATCAAGGACTGTCTCCCATGGGAGGGACCCCACAGGAGCAGGGAAGGACTCCTCTCTCTGAGCAGCAGCAGAAACAACAACTGACTGTAACCCCCATTCCTATCCCCCTGCACCACTGGTGGGGAGAAGGGAGAACATAGAAGGAAGGAGGGGTGGGGGGAGGTGTTTTTAAGACTGTTTTATTTCTCACTCTTTGGCTCTTATCCTGTTAGTAATAAATATGAGTACTATCCCCATTTTGAGTCTTGTTTTGCCTGTGAAGATAATCAGTCACTGACCTCTCCCAACTCTTAGCTCTACTCATGAATTCTTAGCTGTTTTTTTTCTCTCTCCTCTGTCCAGTTGCAGAGAGAGAGTGAGAGACCAGCTTTAATGGGTAGCTGGTATCTGGCCAGAGTCAAGCCACTACAGTCTGATGTGGGGGATTTAAGAGATGCATCAGAATAAGTAGAGATTTCAGCCCAGGTAATTAGTTCCAGTGTTACAAAGGTATATTTCTGGTTGAAACAGATACAAATGCTTTAAGAACAAGCCCTTCCACAGGTACATTTTTCTGCTTGTTGCTCAGGGGTAGGTTGGACAAGAAAACAGCTGAAAGTTAGAAGGGGATCATCACATTTTAAACAAACTCCAATCAGGTGTCAAAACCCATGAACTTCTGATCATCTTTTCTCTGTATTCAAATACAGATTGCATGAAAGTGAGTGAGAAAGCATTCATATTCCCTTCACAGTGGACTACATTTCTTTGTAAATATTCAATAAAATAAAACCATAAATAGGGGCTGCCTAAAAGACCACAAGGGACAATTTCAGGTAAAAGTGGTAGGTTAATCTTGGTTGGCTGACAGGTGCCCACAAAGCCACTCTCTCACACCCTCTCCATAGCATGACCGGGAGCAAATAGGATGAAAAATCTCGAGTTGAGGTAAGAACAGGGAGATCACTTGTCAGCTACCATCATGGTCAAAACCAACTTGGCTTGGAGAATAATTTACTGCATTACCAATTAAAAACAGAGTAGGATGGTGAGAAACATACCACCCTCCAATAAAACCCAACACAAAACAAAAGCCACGCTCAACTTCACTCCTGACTTTTCTACCACTCCACTTGTCCTGAGAGGTGTCAGGGGATGGGGAGTGGAAGTTGTGGTCAGTTCATAACAATTCATCTCTGCTGCCCTTTATTCCTCGCACTGTTCCCTGCTGCAGCATGGAATTCCTCCCAAATTCCTCCCACAGGATACAGTCCTTCACTAACTGCTCCAATGTGGGTCCTTCTCATGCCTTGCAGTTCTTGAAGAACTGCTGCATCATGGGTCCTTTCCATGGGGTGCAGTCCTTTAGGAATAGACTGCTCCAGCATGGGTCCCCCATGGGCCACAGGTCCTGACAGAAAACATGCTCCTGTGTGGCCTCCTCTTCACAGGCTTCAGCTCCTGCTAGGAGACTGCTCCAGTGTGTGCTCTCCTTGGGCTACTTCAGGACACAGCCACCTATGCTGTGGGCTGCAGGGAAGACAACCTATTTCACCATGCTCTTGCCATGGGCTGCAGAGAAATTTCTGCTCTCCTCCCTCTCCTCCTTCTTTGACCTTGTTTTCACAGGACTGTTTCTCTTCTATTTTACTTCTCTCTCACAATTGCTCTACAATGTTTTTTACCCTTTCTTAAATGAGTTACCGTAGCAGTGCTACCAGTGTTGTTGATGGGCTCAGCTTTGGCCAGCAGTGGGTTCATTTTAGGGCTGTCTAGAACTGGCTCCGTCCAATATGGGGGCAGCCCCTCATCCCTTCTTACAGAAGTCATCTCTGTAGCCACCCCACTACCAAAATCTTGCCACATAAACCCAATAGACTCAGATAGATGACAATGGAGATAAGAAGATAAAGCTGAATTGGGTGCATTGTCTACATATGGCTTGTATACGGCAGGAAAAAATACATGCAAATTGAGTAGAGTTTTCCTTTAAAATTGGTAGAACTGATTGAATATCAGAGTTGTAAAGTCAAAGAGAAAAGGGTGTTCACTAACACAAACATCCAGATCAACCTGCAGCAGCATGAAATATTCATATGAATTGACAGAGCCAAAGAAGGGAAAGTATTTATCACAGATAGGGCAATGATTTTATTTGACTGAGACAGCTATGAAAGAAAACCCCATTAGCACAGCGGTAGAGGACTGCAAATCAAACATTCCAAGCAGAGACTGGAATCGCTGTCTAGGCAAACCATTAGGAAAGCTTTTGGTTGCTTAGGAAAATGCCTTAGTAAAACTTACATTAATTATTCAGTCATGTCCTTATACTGTTAATGCTGTGAAAGTAAATACAAAAAAAACCCAAAACACAAACAATAATGTTCTTGTTACTTGTTTCAAGTAATTTTCAACACATTAGCAATGTAAATTACTTCTGTTAAAGAAAACCACCAATAAACAAACAAAAGAGAAGGAGCTAAAAAACCCAACAGTACAGAACAGGACTCTCATTTGAGAAAAAGGTGACTGTAGCATTAAATTTATCGACAGATCTACAATACATTCTTGGCTGGTCACATTACCACATTTCTGCCTTCAACCCTTGTCTAGCACATCTATTTACTGTAAATATTTAGAAAAGGTGTTATTTCTGTAAAAGTGTTGCCTTGGAAAGTAATACAACCCAAGAACCACGTACACACCTCTTCAGAACTGCATTTTCTGGGAAGGACACAACTAACAGGTAGTTTTACATAGCAACATACATACTGGATAGAAACAAAATGTATCCAAATATCAGGAGTGATAGGCACTACAATCTGGTATGTGCCTAAGAAAGCTTTGATATAAGTCCCACTGAGATCAATGGAAAGATTCAAGTGAAATTATTGACAGCAATGACTATATTCTGTATGAATTCTGTTTCTCATTTCCCAGGGAAATGAGACAGCAGGAACAGAGTTTGTCACGTTTTGAGGAGGAGAGTCAAAAAATGCAGAAGGTAGTAGTTCAGTTTTGGCCATTCTCCAGAAATTCTCTTAAGGTCCTACTTATCTGTTGATCCTCTGCATTTGAACTATGTGGTCAAAGGGGTTGAGCTGATTGCTCTTTGACCAAGTGAGCAGTGAAAAAGGGAGAAAGAAGGAGATATCACAAAAACAGAGTGAAAAGCAAGCTCCAGAGACAGACTAGATCAGTGCTGAAAGAGCTTTTGCACAACACAAGCTGAATTAGAGGTTTGGAATTGTAAGCAAGTACGTCCTCTCCTTGTTTTCTCTTTTCTTCAAAGAAACAGAACCTTGCACACTCTTTAAAAATGAGGAAAGGGGTACACAGCCTAGGTGAAAATACTAAAGAATTGGTACACTCAATAAATATAACTATAACTTTCTCAGTGTTTTGTTGGTGCTTGGTAAAACATGTTGACTTGTGCAGAATCTTCTAACCTATTTGAATGTAGCACAGGGAAAAAATTCTACAGATAAGGCAAAGAAGAGGGAGGCAAAAACATATATGAGTATGGGTGAGCTTTAAACATACATTAAACTGCCAAAAGATAAACACTATAGCAGTGCTCATGCTCACACACTCTGGCTACACAGGAAAGAAAACACACGAGAGAGAAAACCAGCAGAATATTACCCAAAACTTCATAGGAAAGGGGCTATGTGCAAAACATATGCAGTTTACAAGGAATTACTGCCAAAATGCATTTGCACTTAATCTAGTGGGCAAATGGTGCCAAATAACCCTTCTGCCTTCTGTCAGGAGAATATAGGAAATGTTGAGAGGGCACTGGGGGACAGAAAGGAAGAAAAATGCCACAAGCTCCTTCTGCTTCAGCCAAGATGCTGTTGAAATCTATAAAATGTGTAGTAGAGTTACTGCTAAACACAAATAAAAGGATATAGCTGTTTACGCAGTGTTTAGAGGAAAAAGAATGTTAAAAAAGGACACATTTTCCTTTTTCGCTTTTTCCATATATATGTTTATCCTATTACATTCTTCTGTTTCCATTCTCTGTTCTGCTAGCCATAGATTTCTTGCTAGCACTAGTTTCTTTTTATAGTATTACCTTCTTCTTTCTATTTTTTCTTCTGCTCCTTCTGCTTTTATATTTGTCTCATTTTTCCGTAGTTTCTTTTCACTGCCTTTCTCTTCCTGAATTTCTCCCCTCCTCTCTTGCTCCCATGGAGGGGTAGCAGCTGGGAAGCTGTGTCAGCGTTAGCCTCCACAGTGAGTACCCGTTAGGAACATAATTGACTTGCTTCACACCTTTGCAATCAATTCCCTACACAGCAGAAACCAGCTAGTAAGTCCTGGGGCAGTGCTACACAGTCTCAGATACCTGAGAAGGAAAACAGATGCCTCAGCACCAAACTTCCAGTAAAATCCCTTGAACTGAATGATGGTCCAGGCAAAACCCCTGGACAGGATCGGGAAAGTACCAGGAAGCCCAGGCTATGGGAGGGAATTCAGGAGAGACAAGACAGAAAGTAGGATAGTTTTAATATCTATGAGTAAAGAACAAATGCAGAGTGAAAAAACCTATATCTAGAAATCTCTTGGTAAGCATGCTGATTTCCTCTACTGTGGCTGGAATATGGATCATGTGTTTGACTGGCTATGTTTTTGTTAGCAAACCATAGACTGACTCTAGGCTCAAGCAGTCCCACAGGCATTGATACAGTCCAGCTCATTAGTATACTGCTAGGCATAGTTTTGGTTCTGGCCACCTATCAGCCATTCTGACTTCTCAGTAGGGAGCATTCACCGGAGACTGATCCCAGTACACAGCACAGTTGAAGTCACTGTGTTCAGCAGAGGTGTGGTGGTTTGAGACCCCCAGAAATCCAATTTCCGAGTCCAAGCCCCCCCTCCCACAATTCACCCCAGTGTGAGAAGGGTTTTCCAGATACAACACAATGGGGGTTTTCCAGCCCCCCCTCAATATGGGGGGAAGGGAATTATATTACAATTATTACACAAATAAATATTATAATACATTATATACACAATCCTAACTATCTCTCCTATGATAAAGCAGTATTTACATTGGATCAAATCTCCTCTCCTTCCAGTAAAAGTCCAGAAGGGAAGAAGGAAAGATCCTTTCCATGTTTAGGGCAGCAGTGTCTCTCCTCTCCAATGTAGCAGTCATAGTTGGAGTTGTTGTAGTTGGATCTCTCTCTATTACACACAAAGGGGTCTCCTCTCACCCCTCTCAGCCCTTCGACTCCCAGCAAAGGTCTCTCTCCTGTGGACCGCGATAACGGGGACAAAGGTTCACCTCACCACGTCATATCACGAAGTGCAGGGATCTTCGTGACAGTCCCTTCCTCAAGGGTTCAAGTTCCTTCGAGTCAGAACGTTTAGGGCAGCTTTTAGTTCAGTCCTTGCCCCAAGCTTTCTACCAGAGCTCCTGTGCTCTGTCTCAGCTGCCAGCTTGGCAGCAGCGGCGGGGGGGGCAAGGTCACTTCCCCCGCATTCCGTCCGGCCATCCTGGTCCAGCTTCCAGGATGTCTCTGAGCTCTTAGCTCCTCTTTCTCTGCTGCATGCTGCATTTTAGGACTTCCATCCAGTAGGAGTCCACCCCCTCCTCCTAGGAGGGGTCTCAAATTGGTTTGGGGGGAGTTTGATTCAGTTCTTACCCCAAAACTGTCTTTGTTGAGCTTAGTCCTCTCTCTCTCTCTCCATCACACATCTTTGTGTCTCTCTGCTTAGCTGCATGCCATCTTTGCTGCTTGTTTCTTATCTTCTTAGCCTTCTGCCACAGTTCTCCGTTCACTGCTGCTCCACCGCCGCTTTCAGTATCTCTGGCTGTCCACTCACAGCAAGGAAACTTCCCCCAGCTCTTAGTTACAGAGCTTGGTCCAGTTTACCTCACAGTAAAAAAAAAATGTGTTTCCTGATGTTCAGGGGTAGCTGCTTGTGTTTCAGTTTGTGCTCACTGCCGCTGGTCTTGTCACTGGGCACCACTGAAAAGCACCTGGCTCTGTCCTCTGTTTGCCCTCCTTTAAGATATTTATATATTTTAATAAGATCCCTCCAAGCTGTCCCTTTTCTAGGCTGAACCATCCCAACTCTCTCAGCCTTTCTTCATAGGAAAAATGCTCTGGTCCCCCAAACATCTTAATGGCCCTTCTCCAAACTCTCTCTAGTATCTTCATCTTTCTCTTGTACTGGAGAGCCCATAAATGGAAGCTTCCACCTGAGAGGCCACTAGCATGTGCTGGTGCTTGGATATATATATATAGCCTGCACATTTCTTCATTCCTTAGTCCAACCAGTCAGTACCAGGGACAAGATCACACCAGGCTGGCTTTGTGCCCTAGCCTGTCCTCCCAGACTATCATACTATCCACCATCCTCAGCCTTCGTGCTACCTTGAAGGGTACATAAAAAAATCCTCAGCTACATGCTTAAAAACACCACTGTGAGGGTTGAAGTCCAGACCTGCCATATCCACACTCTCTGTAGAAAACAAGGAACAGCAAGGGCACAGAAGTGTCCCATCAGGCTCAGAGAGGACTCAGAGTCAAGTCCTTTCTGACATACATACAGTCATAAATGACCAATAGGACATTAGAGGGGAAAAAAAGGAAGCCAGCAGTCCTGTCCCCTCACCAGGCAGCAGCCCCTGTGCATTCATGTGCAGTTCTGGACTTGCTTATTTGGATTCCTCAGGTTCTCTATCCCATTTAATCTCAGAATAAAACTGATGACTTGAGGAATTATTCTTTTCCCCTAAGTAGAAATAAAGTATCAGAAAGCAAATCTGAATTTTTTCAGAACCTATAAACAAGTGGGTTTTTTTATTTCTTTGCCGGGAATAGAGCCAAGCTCCAGTGATTAAACTTTAAAATGCACTCAACTGTTTGCTACTTTAAAAGCTGATTTAAGGAGTTAGTGCTACATCTTTCACTATTATTTAATGCTTTTATTATATCAACCTTTATAAACTATTAGAGGTTATTGTCCCTTCTTATTTATTCCTGAGAATGTCCATAAAGAATGTTTTTGTCCTCCCAGGGCCTATTCAAAAACAAAAGGGAGGACAGGATGGTGATGGGGGAGCTCACCTGAGACAACTTCACTTGTAGAGGATCAGCAATGGCCCCAAAGAAGGAACCTTCCTAATCCCTGTTCTGAGCTCAGTCGTAAGGTATAAAAGAAAAAATCAGTTTCAACAAGAGATAAATAGCCTACAGGCCACTAACCAAAATCTTTAACTAGCAAAGATCCTCATGGAAATGGTTCAGTAAATTCAAGGGAAGGGATGTCCAGGACCAGCTTTTCATCATCATACAATCCTGGTGTCCTTGGAAGCCATCTTGCAGCCAGCTGGGTCAGCAGGGGTGTGCAGTGAGTACCCAAGGCAATACGATGGCATTGGGTCCTGCAGCCTTCCCTACCAGTAATATTTCTAACAGAAGACCTGGGTTTTCCAGCAGTCCTCACACCAACATGGTGCTGTTACCACTCAGAAGACACAGCTGCATTTCAACTGCCCCTGATGTCCCAGCCTTAGGATGTGGCACTGTATGGATGCGCTAAGACTGAAAAATACAGAAGTATTTTTTTGCTAGGAAATTCCACAATATCAAAGAGAAAAACCCCACTCATTCAGAATCAGTATGGCAGTCAGAATTTCCTGGGGAACAGACACTGCTGGGTCAAAACATGCTGTTAAGGCAACAACTTAGAAAGATGTCATGTCTATAAAGCATAATGTATAGAATACTAAAAAGCAAAATCCAAAGGGAAATAAAAAGATAGTTGAAGATGAACACTTTGAAGTTTTTGGCTCAGAAGACAGCAAGTTTAGAGTGATAAAAGGTGGATGATATCATACTGCATACAGCATAAGCAGGAGAACAGAGATCTGGCCTTATGATCTGGTATCATGTCTGCAGTCTTGGAGACTAGCTAGTGAAGGAATGATGAGGGAACAGGTAACCAAGTGCATGCACCCCACTGTGGCATTCAGTCTTTCTCCTTTAAGACGGACAGAATGTAATACTCAGGGCAATGTTACAACAAAGAAGCACTGAAAACTAATCTCCTCATTCCATTAGGTGATGGATCAGGTTATAGATACAGAAATCAGCACCTGGTTTACTTGCATGCCTTTATACTTAGAGTACAGAATTAAATATATCAAACATACAATGTAGCTTACAAAGAAAACATGATAAATAACAGTTTCACATTCTCTACTTTACATATGCTACTTTTCAAACCACATTTGTGTCTTTCTTTGGTGCAGTATGGTACACACTAACTAAAGTATACTTACCATACAATGGAATTAATTATACTCTGAATGATTTCAAGAACAGAGCTACTCCAGTGTTCCAGAATTAGTTATAACAGGATTAGATCTTCAGTTGGTAAACTGGGATAATCCTGTAAAGCAGAACCCAGGAATGTCCTGATACAGAACTAAAGTCACCAAAAACTTGTGATGTGTCTTAAAATTAGTATAAGAGTTTCTTCTGTTCTACCTACTACTCTTAGAAAGTAATTTGACGAAGATCTGGCATCCAGTTTTGGATGTCCAGTAACTGAATTCATGTAACAGTTCTGATATTTTTGAAAAATACCATTTTAAAATTCTAGATTAGTAAACAACCTTCCCAAAATGCACCTGGTGTTGGTACCTGGCTTCTTATCAAATAGACAAACAGAAAACAATAAAAAGGAACACCATACATCTAGTACATAGTATTAAGCAAAAATCCAGGATCAGCTGACATTAAAATTGCGACATTGTGCTGTGTCAGAACAAAGATTCACCCAGTCTAGTACTCTGTATCCAACAATATTGTATCTCTGACACAAGACAGAACAGGACAAATATGTCTCCCTATGTTTCCCAACCTTAAATAGTTGGGGAATTGGGGATTTCTAGAGTCAGAATGAAGTCTTCACATTTAATAGACCTGCACAGATAGTTCTGAAAACTTGTCCAGTTTCTCTTTACACCTAAGCAAACTCTTAGAATCCACAATATCCTGTGGCAAGAAGTTCCATAGTATAGCTACATGTCCTAGTTGTAAAGAGGCACTTTGGTTTTTTTGGATTTCAAACAGGCAGTATAATACTTTCAGTCATGACTTGAATTTTTATAGTGGAATGTTGGAAGAATAAAGATTATGTGTGAACAATTTCTACTGCATTTCTGTGAGCCTTGCCTTGGCATAATTGGGTGTGGACAGTAAAACTAACTGCGTAGTTAAATATGGCTACAGGCTCTGAAGTTAGAACAAAAGAGGCTTTTTGCCAAGGTCAAGGATGAGTTTTTGGCAGGTGAACAAGTTTTCTCATCTCCTATGGACACCTGTTGTGATCCAATTAGCAGTGGACAACAAAGTATGTTTTCCTTATGTATCCAATGCTCTGTGAACAAGAATCATATGTCTGAGTGTCATAAGCAGTATATAAGGTGTCTTTCTTCTAATAAAGCCGACATTTTGCCGATCAAATTGATCTGTGAGCATCCTGTTCGTACCTCTCCATCAACAGTGGAAACAAAAGTTAATAGTTTCTTGTCTAGTTATCTTTTCCATAGCATTAGTGAATTCATAGATGTCCAGCTACAGAATTCCTGGAATTTCGGAAAGAACTATGTTGTGCTCCACCTGTCTAAAGAGCTGGTTAGGTATCCTTAGAAAAAAAAAAACAAACATAAAAAAGCTGCTGAGGATCAGGCAAATTGGTTTTTCTTCCACATTACATTCGTAATGATGGTTAACTAGTTTTACTTTATTGAATGCTGTTTTCTTATGTCATAATTACTGACAATTCATCTTGCACTATTTTTGCATGGCTCAAACTTCAAAGTGTTGGCAGACAGTGTGCTGATTGGATTTAACCTCTTAGAGAAAAATCACTCCTACAAGCAGCATGATGCAGATACACATAAGGTAGATCCACTTCTTCAAGCAAATATTTGGCTTTCAAAATTACTCACAAACTATCCCATTGTGGTCTGCAATCTACAGCACAGTAGACTATTAATGCTGAAATGAGGCGAAGTAACAATACACACCAAATGCCATGTGAAGATAGTCAGCACTTTAAGACTTATAGTCATGCTTTCAATGGCAGCAAATTTGTCATTTTTTTCATTTCCCCAGTCGTTTCTCCAATGTGAAGAAATAAAGCAAACAGCAATGAGAATAGAAACTACCCTAGCAGGAGTTTTGTCAGGAACTCTCTGTTTCTAGCTTCAGTCTCTTAAGAGACTGAAAGAATCCTCCATCATTCTTGCCAAAGCCTGATTTCAATGGAGGTCTTTAGACTAATATGATCACCACTGTCATTAGGGCAGAGAAGTGGTGGGGGAAAAAGAGAGGCCCGGGTATTTGCAGTTATGGCTAAAGGCAGAGTTTGAACTAAAAAGGTGGGGTTTTTTCCAGCTCTCTTTTCACTGTCTTAAGAGATTTGTTTTCACTTTCTGATCCATTTTAAATCTTTTAAAAATAATTTTCCATTCTTCATTCATTGATTGTCCTGGTTTTGTTTAGTCTCAGAAAAGCTAACTCATTCAGAATGTGAACTTCATATATTATTCAGGTCTCTGTTCAATTCCTGACCTCTGAAGTAACATAGATTGTCTTCACAGTCTTGCTGTGAGCTCCCTAAGACATTCATTACCTCTCTTGCATGTGTTTTACAGAACTTAAAAAAATAGCGCTCTGGTCTCAGCAAGGAGTCTCTGACTACCACCATAATACCATCACCATTTTATTGGGTTGATAAAGTAAACCTTCATCACGCAAACAAAAACCGAGTTCATTCCCCCCATCAAAAAGGCCCAGCAATGAACCCCTTGTCTGTGTGATTCCCAAATTCTCCATCTTCATCATGTCACTTCCTTTCAAAGGAAGATCTGTGTGGGCATATATGTGTTTATATTCTTGCTAGCAAACATATTGGTTCCACATTCAACCATAAAAGATATATTAGCTAAGAAAGGGAGGATTCTTCTGTATGACATTGATTTTTCTGATGAATACCCCAATTTTTAAAGTCTTCATTTAAAAAAAAAAACCAAAACAAAAAACCCCAAACTGAAAAAAAAAACCAGAGATTTTTTTTTTAAATTATTTGATTAGATAAGAACCAAATTTTAACTTCTCCAGGAAAGAAAGACTAAAATTGTGTGGTAACAGATTTAAAATAATGAGAATCCTGTGAAAAGGACAGGACTGCATTTTGTGTAATCTTGACTTTCATCTTCATAGTGAATGAATTGAAGAGCAAATGAGAAATGAATACAACAGGCAAAGCCTGGTACTTTAGATCAAGAGTGATAAGCTAAGCAACTTTCCTCTTTCAATGAGAGATAGAGAAAGCAAGTTCCACTTACCTCTCATTACAGGTAAATGGGAATACATTCCCATTTCTGCACTAGAGCAGTCCAGTGAAAAGTGCTCACAAACCACAGGCATTAGAGAACATCAGATGCCCCCTTCTCATTGTCCTTCACTTATTCGGTACTCAAATAGCATCTTGTCACCTACCAATGAAATGCAACACAAAAATTCTCAAATTACCATTAGTTTTCTTTGCAAAAAAAGGGGGAAGAAAATTCCTGAGCTGAGACACAAACTAGAAAGATTTATTTTGTCCTTGAAAACTCCTTTAAACAGCTATATTTATTAAAACAGGCTGGGGGAAGATCCTAGCAGGAAGGATACAAATTGTGGTTTACTTTTCAGTTGCAGATGAAAAGTGTTCAGCACAAAGATGTAATCAATCCTTTTACAATTAATCTTGATATTTGGGTAAGAGACTGGAGTCTAACAAGGGGTTTTGGTGATTTGTGCAAATGATCCTCTCTTGCTCTGGAGCAAAAATATACTGCCTCAAACCAGATTTACATGAGCTCTGATTTGGATACAATTAGAGCTCACACAAAAAATAATGACTACACTGTATAGATAATTGCTTCCCACTTCCAAAGTTAGTTACTTCCCACTGAAGAATGCTGTTCTGTCAAAAATTTTGTTTACAGAAACAATGATTTTAATTAAAATGGATCAGATCCAGAATGGAATCTGGAGTGGGACAAAGTAACAAAATAACTGCAGCTAGGTAACTCAGTGAGAATGCAGAACGTTCCCATCCCCATTGTATTTGATTTGAAACAAGCTGAAAAACAGACGTCTCTCAAATCTCATGTAGATGTCCAAATCAAGGCATTGTTCATTATTTTCTTCATTTGGAAACTCACTCTCCTGGGAAAATTAGCTTGTCTCCATTTACGTGTCTTTCCTTCATTTCATGTTAAGAGTTTTTACTTTTTTTTTTTTTTTTTTTTTTTTTACATTGTCTATGAACTAAAATTACTGCGGTTTTCTGGTCTGTGTTGTGGATACATTTTTTTTTTAAACTTGACTTCTCAATAGTTAATGACATCTGCAATTTGTGTGGAATAAAAGACAATATTCAGCTGTTGCAAATCAATGTTCCTGCAGCAGTTTCACCACAGATCCATTGACTCATAGCAGTTGATCTTCTGACACATGTATCTCAGTCAGAGAATAGACAAGACAAGGTAGGACCTTAATAAAGCAAGAAGCAATAAAGCCACATTGTGACAAAGCCTAGTACAAAGAAGGTATCTTGGGAAATGGCTGGGCAAACACTATAAACCTCCTCTGCTTACTAAATAGAATGAGACAGCTATATCTATGACTGGAACGTCACGCAATATTTACTCTTTCCTTTAATAAACATTGATTATAGGTTTGGTGTCACATCTCCTGCTCAATATCAGATAATACGTGAATGCAGATTTCCTCTTTATATATGCTTCAGTATTCCTTGGACACCCTCCTTGCCCACCCCCCACTTCCCCACCCCAAAACCTCAATGTGTGCTGCTGGATGTGGCTGATTAAACTCTTTCTGCATTTAAAACCAAGCTGGCAATACTTAATATGAAACAGACACAAAAATCTAAGAAAGGAAGACATTCTCCAGCAAGAACCTACTGCCATGGTCCTACATGAGACAGTCCAGGAAGCTGGCTCAAAGTGCCAACCTGGTATTTGTGTTGGATAATATGCTAGTAATTTCCACATTTGAAACTACAGGAAGTTTTCTTGATGTTTATGGAATTGTAATCATGCTTTTCTGCTAGAAAGCAGAATTACATGGTTCGCTACAACCAAGTATTGACTTGCGTAGAAACAGATGCTTTCTTGCCATTTTAATTACACTCTTTTTTCTTGCATTTGCAGGGAGGCAAAAGGATGGCAAGAGGGGGAAGGTTTTTATTCATTTCATTACTGTGTAGGTTCTTACACATTTTTTTCAGAAATGGTACTTGTTCTGGGGATTAAAGTTATAAGTTCCCAAACTCTTCCTGTCCTCCCAACAAGAGAAGCACTACATTAGGTTTATTTCAGTCTTCTGGTATGTCCTCTGTCATTTATGAATCTACAAGATAACTGAAATAACTTTGGTCAGTTGTTCAACAGAGACAAAACTTGTCATCAGTCTTAAAATATCAGACCACCTAAGATGGTCTGGCATTGTGTACCCCCTAAAGGCTTAGGTTGTCTTCATTTGTTATTAGTATTAATTGTGAAAGATTGCTATTGAGCTTTAAATGAAGACTAATACAAAAGAAACATTTTCTCGTATTTTAACATTTTTAACATATTTATCTTCAGAGTTAGTAGTGCACAAACTTTGTCTTATCATTAATGCGCTTTTCATGTCCCTCACTAAATACACTACATTTTGTTCAATGACTCTTCTGATGCTTTTTGCTTGAGACTTGTCCCAGCTCTCTGACCTACACTGCAACTTCTGTATTTTTCCTCCTTGTGTTGAAGCCAATGAAGAACTTACAGTTTAGCCAAGTTGGGTTTTTTACACACTTGTCTTTCCAGTGTATCCTTAGTATTAATTCACCAAAGAGTTGAGAGCTAACTTCATCTCTTTTTTTTCCCTTCAGATCTGACTCTCACAAAACATTTCA
Organism: Manacus candei; assembly: GCF_025592945.1. Classification (NCBI taxonomy): domain Eukaryota; kingdom Metazoa; phylum Chordata; class Aves; order Passeriformes; family Pipridae; genus Manacus; species Manacus candei. The sequence continues at coordinate 1,772,061 of NW_026138074.1, read as the reverse complement.
AAGATTACTGAAATCTACCATCTCAAACACCATTTTCATTTTCCTGTTTCTCCTTTGCCCCTCCCAAGAGGATGAGAAATACTGCCCTTTTACGATCAAATCCATACATTTAATCTATATGTTAATTTCCAGTTACTCAAAAAGTAACTGCTGAAAAAAGATACTTTTACCCATTATGGTTTTGAAACATACCTAGTGCTAACTCCTTATCTCTCCCTCTCAGAATATGTTTACACTGAGGAATCCCCTGCACTTTGCTTACCAGCTAGGATTCATATTTAGCCTCTGAGAACTCTTTGAAACTTTTATTGACTGTTGCAGCCAACTCTTATATCTATAATGTGGAAGAGGAAAGCAGACTCCACAAGGGAAAGACAAGACTAAATCTAACTTGCTCCCTTCCACCTCCACCGTTACAGACTTTGCAACAAAAGGGTGAAGATTCACAGTGTGCTGCTTGGCTTTCCACAGGCACAGTGAACTTTTGAAAGATGGTGTGATCTCAAGCAGCCATGGACTTTTGTCTTCAGTATGATAGGGATGGAGCAAGGGCAAACAATTAAGTTTTGTTAGATACTTCAGAGCATTCTCAGACATGGGATAAAGTCACAGCTCTAAGAATATGAAATATTCATGTAGATACAATTACAAGAGTTTCCATTATTTATCATGTCCAGTCATTCGTATCTTGTTATAGAAAAAAATTATACTTTCACTCTCTAATCCAGGCACCAGCACAAATTAAACAAAGCCAAATACCTGTGTGGATGGGAGAGCAACAAATATTGTATTAGCTGCAATTTAGTACAGAGTGTTTGACCCAGTAACAACTGACTTGGGTAACTAAAAATTATCCCTCAGAATATTGTTGAATTAAAAGGTTACTTGTTCCTAGAGCAGAACCCAAAATTCTCAGTGAGATGGCTATCTTCCATATAGAGACTGCAAAGAAAGCAGTCTGCAGCAACCAGAAAGAGGAGAAAGCCATCTGAGGTCAGCATTGTGTTCTTTTGAGCATATGAATAATGCAAAAGGACAAGGGTGCCTTTTAATTTTTTTTCCTTCTCAGAGGTGGCAGACAGATGTCTTCTGTAGCTTGGCACCTACAGTCCCTACCTGGCTTCATTGTATGGACTTAATTTCAAAGCCATGAAGCCAAGCTCATATTTTGAATCCCAGTAAAAGAGAGAAAGGCAAATGACAGAGGTTGTGCAAATTTATATGTGCAGAAGTTGTATACAGTCTGAATGTGGCAGTAATACCCATTCTTCTTAAACTCTGACTTGCAAATAATTCCACATACATTAAGCTGAGGATGGAGAGCACAGTCTGGTGTTATGTTCTGTAGTCCGTACCAAGCACAGAAAATAACCATGCAAGATTAAATCAAGATACTTTCCTGCTACTGTGTGAGAAAAAGATGAGCCCTAGATGGCTTCATCATCCTTGGGCTAGCAAGCAAAATGAGATAGTCCTATGAAGATCTTCCTGCCATTTCTCTCCCACTTAGTACATTTCACTCTTATGTAATGATATCAAACTATTTGTCACTTTCCCTCTAATTAGCCTGCTTTAATAAAGATAAGAAGCAAGTTAAAGAACTAGGAAAACTATGAAGGAAAACGCCATGGCATTTGACTTTAGGGGTAACACCAAAAGGTTTAGGGGGTTCAGGGGTAGGTAACACCAAAGCTGCTACAAAAGCAAAGGGAAAATGAGAGCTCTATACCAAAGAGCTGTGCAAAAATGCAGTAGAGACGTGGTGTGCACAGGTAATTTAGAGACATAGAGATTTTCTCCTGTGATGCATGGTCCCCATATTCAGAGGCACTCAACTCTCTCCAAGTGTGCCTGCAACACTTACAGCTTGCAGTGACCTTATGAGAAAGGTGTGGGAGTGGATATGCCTTGCAGTGTAAGCTATTACATACAACTAGTTGACTAGGACACAAGATTTAGTTTGTTCCTAAAATGGCATAATGAAGACACCCTATCGTTCCCTACCCTGTTAATTTACAATGTATTAATTTACAATGTATTAAACAAAAACCATAATGCATGATACTATTTACACTGTATCTATCTTCCCAAGGAATTATTACTTTTAGGTTGATGTTTTTCAGTTTCTTGTGTCTATAGTTCTGTCTTTTGAATACTGAATGTTTGTTTCCCTGGTACAATTTTGTACTTGGAAGAAAACATCTTAAATCATTCTTAACAGTTAAGTGTCCCCAGGGGTATGGTAGAACAGAAACAGCTAAAAGCCCAACAAAACTTTTACCATGATAGCAAAGAATAATGAACAGCAATATTATCCCTAACATCAGCAAGCAACAAGGTTGTTGATGTCCTATACTTCTCCTGGTATTGTGGTTTTCTGGCTAAGGCATAAAGCAGAGACAACACTATTTTCAACATTGAAACTAGCATTGCACAGTGTAAACCACTGCAAAAATCTTATTTGCTTTTGGAATATCTGTTATTCTTACTCAAGGTTTGTGTGCAGCTTGGAACCTTGTCAGCATTTAAAACACCTCCGAGTTCAAGAATGCCTACAGAGGTAGGGATTTAGATTATATCCACTTGTAATTTTAAACAATATTATAAACCAAATCAGGCATAAGTGTTCAAGAATGAAGATTCAGAAGCCTCGAATCCACCCTCACTTGACCATCAGCATCAAAGCTTCAATATATCTACATCACTGCAGTAAGTGGCTTGCGGACCCCTAATTCACTAGGGCATTGTTTAAAACGACTTGCTCTAGCTACATTGTAGCAGGGCTCAGCAGGGTAAAATACTAATAGCAATAAAACCCAACTGAGGATTTTTCTTTTCCTTTTGTTTTGAACAAAATATTTAATACCAGACACTGCAAAGACTGTAAAACAGCAACCTGCTTGCAAAGCACTCAGTTCTGTAAAACTTCCCACTGCATTTCAACACGAAATATCTTTCTCTCTCCATATAAATGAAAACCTATTTTGGCATGGAAAAAACATATGTACCAGTGCTTAGCTTAAGATGAAAAAACAAAAGGATGAGGAAAGAATCAGTGGCAAGAATACTGTCATGGACTGTAAAGAAAACATGATTCCAAGGTAACCTCCATTACCTCCTTCCTGGCCACATATATGCACACCATTGCTTAGCCTTAATGAAAATTCTTATTTGCCAATGTTCTAAAGGAGCAGGATTTGGCCTTTAATCAAAATGTGGTCAAATCTTATGTGCAAATTCTCTTAAAATATATTTTTAAAAAAAAGGTACCATAAAATCTGACCACTGCACAGCACAGCCTGGAAGGATCTGCAAAACTGTGGTTGCTGCTAACTGACAAGACAGGTAATACAGAAGGCGTCAGTCACCCTACTCTGGTCATCAACTCCACTAAGGAAAACCACAGAGATTGTTGCCAATCTCTTTTTCCTGTCCTGTTGGAAAGCTGTCATGTATATATTCCACAGAGACAAGAAGTATAACTCACCCAAATTACAGCATTGCTTAAATACTGTAATTTGTTTGAGTCATGCTTGGGGGCTTGGACTGAAACACTATTCACGATTGAATAAGAATCAGGCATATCATAATCAAGGAGAGTAATAGAAAAATAATGAAAATCAACGTAAAATATAATTAACTTGTACCAAAAAACCCCTAAATTCTGTATTTCTAGCAGGAGACTATGATTCTTATGAAACATGATCAATTGAATTTCTGTTAGTCTTATGAAAAGTTCTTTTCTTTTTGTTTTGATTAGTAATGAAAATATGAAGAGGTGAATGAAAATTAACCAGATAAATGAATATTCAGAGTTATTCTTACTCATAAATATAAAAAGAAATGCATGAAGATCTAAATTTCAATTTAATCTTACAGTTCTAGCAATTATATTAATAGCATTATTTAAAAATTAAAGGATTGTCTTTGAATAAATTCAAGATAGTGACTCAAACTAACAAGAAGGAAGAAGCTTTTTAGACAAAAGTAACGAACTAACCTGAGCTAATCTCTCTATTATGTTAAAATATAACTGAAATATTAGATATTGATTAATGTGAAGTGTGGACCTTATGTTCAGTAGTGTCCTAGGATGTGGTGGCTGATTCCACTTCAAAATGTTTTGATCAAACAGTTTATCACTGTATTATTTATGGCTGGAGATGATACCATGTTTTCTGATATCCAACTGACCTACTTGAAACCCTTCCCCCACACCAAGCCTGAAAAGATTAAACACAATTTTACTGGATGCAAATAAGGATCTGAGAGCATGTTGTTCATGACCTGAACTCTCCTATGAGAATGACACACAATGCCAACCCATCTAATGCAGTCGCTGGTAGGTCCAACAAGAGCATTATCAGATCCAACACTACACGGACATTGATGAGCACTTCAGGTATCGATTATCCCGACCAAGTGGCCAACAACCACCTAACAGAGCCTACATACATCCAAACAGTGGTTGCTCTATTAGATTGCCAGAGCAAGAGGACAATAGTCCAGCTCTTAAAAAGCTGACACTTATAATGTATCTGCATTGCTGTCCTCCTGCTGGCATTATCTCCCAAAGAACTGTGTCCTCACACGGGTCACACTGGGAAGCACAGCACCTGTGTGAGCAGCAGTGCATGGAGCATATCACTGAATCCTGAAAAATGGAGTACCAAATGGGCAGGACAATGCAGGCAACCACCACTGTCAATCAGATGGGGACAAAGCTGTGATGGCGACACTCCAGGACACCCAGTTGGCTTCTCTTAAACACAAATCAGAGCAGGTTCCCAACACTCTTAGATCAGCCCACCTCCAGCAGGCTGCTCCTAGTAATGAGCAGTATATATCAAGGTTTGTCTGCTTCCAAAGAATCACTCCCCTTAGATTTAGTTGTTCTGTCTGGGTGATAATTCTTCTCTATTGTAGAAACATAGAATCATTAAGATAGGAAAAGATCTTTAAAATCATCTAGTCCAATCATCAGTAGGTGTTCTTAGTTCCCAGTGCTTTAAAAATATATTTATACCTAATAATTCAGAAAAAAAATCTTAATTTAGAAGAGTTTTGTCTGCTTTTTTAGGGGAAGATTCACTCACTAAGGGATAGTGGGAAGATTTTTAAAGAGCTCTGAGTTAACTGTCTCTTTTTCCTCAGCCTTTGAAGAAGCTGAACAGGTCGAATCAATTTGACCTCCTGGAGGCTTTAATTATGTTATTGTGGTCACATAAGTAGTTGTTTCTGAACATGGTAATATCAGGGCACAAATAAGTGTTAGACCTGGCACATAGCAGGTAACAATCCTTCAGTATATCCAAGAGACGTTGCTGGGCAGTCAGTATTGGAGTAGTCTTTTCAAAAGTGGGGAATACTGACTTCATCCAATGGGCAATTCCTTGGACCTCAATGTATCTTCTTTACAACACTCTTATACCAAATTCCTTTCTTCAGTTCACTGCAATGCAGTCAGAGTTGGTGTTCAAAGAACATTGGGGTTTTTTGTTCTATTCTAGCCATTTAAAACAGTGATGTAGTACCTACACCTTCCATGGACATTTCTGGCATTTCTATTTAAACAGGAATTGTCAGAATAACAATTCATACTTTGCATCCAGGTTAATTCAATTTTCTTCCATATTACAAAGCATAATTTAACAGTAGAAGTGAAATAACAAGACTCCAGCTGTCCTTACATATCAAACAGAAAGCACTATTGCTTCTGAAGGACACTAAAAAGCCCTTATTGGCTGTCCAGTCTGTCCAGTGTCAAATTACTTTGCTATTCTTAAGTCCTAATTCTAGTTTTAGCATAGATGAAAAACGCAAATGTTTGGAAGACAAGAAGCTGATACATTGTACTTGTCATTTATAGAGCTTCCTCTTTTTGATTTTAAATTGTTTGATAAAGTTGATTAGTCAAACGTTCCCCTTTCCAAGGAGAGTACTGTGGAGCAAACAGTGTCTCCTACAGGATTCTGTTACTACCACACAGTGGAAAAGACAATTTTGTCCAGGTGCCGGCAGGGAGGTGGAAAGAACATCTGAAAAGCACAAAGTATTTTAAAAAGTACAAGAGGTATCATGTATTTCCTTTCTGTAGTAGTCTATTTTTATAATAAATTAATTAATATATATAATGAAGTTTGTTGGACTGGTTTCTCCTACATAAAAGGAAATATTATTTATGGAATAAAATACAATAATTTAAAACCATAAACAATCCCATCAATGTAAAACAGATTCCAGTACATGTGAATATGTATTTTATTTTCATCTACAAGAGCTCTATCACAGCTGCTTTCTCAAAAAAAAATATCTGATGAAGCAGGTACTTCAAGTCTGAAGGCAGAAGACTCAAGGTCTGTTTAAAACTTCTCCTCTAAAAAAAGGACAAGGACTTTCCTGGGGTGCAGGACATATAACTGAGGTAACAACAAGCAAGAGAAGCTCTACTATAATGCTCAAAATATTGCTGAAATTACACAGAACTTACCAGCAACAAGCACTTCACGTATCTTTATCATTTTTATCTAGCACTTTGATTTCCTTTTCCAGTTTTCAGCTTGCATGAAAGCCTCTATACTAAGGTCATTTTGGAAGATATATATAGCAAATTCCCACAGAAAATCAATTTGGTCTTTCAGAGAGGAAAAAAACCCCAAACAAAAAACATATGAAAACCCAAGTGATTTGGGATTGGGTGGTCTTCTAGAAAATTACTCTGGATTCTTCTCTGTTTTGCTTCACCATTTGTTCTTGAAACCACGGGGAACAAAATATGAAGACATCATACAAGTAAGTTTTCCAGTTGATCTGTATGGAGCTTACATACCAGCTGCCTGAATTTCATGGGATACAGGTTGAAATCTATTTTTCTAAACAATCCAACCCTTCTGCCAGGAAATGAGATTTTTCCTCTTATTTTCCTTCTTCACACAACTGCAGAATAATGGGTTACATTATTCTGCAGACAAAGAGTGAATAAGACAAAGAGTCAATTTACATTAGTGCACATAGTTCACACCAGGAGTACTCTTTTGAAACAGACTTCTTTACTATGAAGGTGGTGAGGCACTGGAACAGTTTGCCCAGAGAAGTTGTGGATGTCTCACTCCTAAAAGTGTTCAAGGATAGGTTGGATGGGGCTTTGAGAAACATGGTCTAGTCAAAGCTGTCCCTGCTCATGGTAGAAGTGATGAAACTAGATGATCTTTAAGGTCCCTTTCAACCCAAACCAGTTTATAATTCTATGGTCATTCCCAGTTGTTCCTCCTTTATTTCCACAGCAGAGCAGCCTGTGAGTGTTCAAACATTCTCAGCACCAGCTCTGCTGATCTGCTTCTACTGGATCCTTCTTTAGTTATGTTAGTCAAGGACTAATATATCTGTTTGAGGCACAGTTTTGTGAAAGGAGGTCAGCACTCTTCAGGCAGAGGACCCAGATTCCTTACTCCTATTCACTTGCCCAAGACCAAAATTTCTCCCTTGGTTTTTGGGTTGACTCCAAGCAGAGTTTACCTTCCTCTCAAGTGGGATGAAAATTCAGAGGAAAGAGACTACCATGAAAGTATTTAGACCTTTTGATAGAAAATATTGAATTAAAATTAAAAATAATTTTAAAAACTAAATGACAAAAATATAATGTCTGAATCAACACCCAGAAAAACAGCAGCAGAACAATGTACTGTCTTAAAATATATTCAAGGCTTTTACATCTACAATTCATGCAGTTGGTCCTAATAACCTATTCACTAATTCATCTGTTAGTTCCAGGAAACCATACCATTCCCTTTCCTCCTGTCCTCTGCCAATTATTCCTACTTCACTGTAATCCTCCCGACTGCCACTCCAGCAGTTTCACATAAAAACCCCACATTAATTTGACCCAACACAGCACAGAATGTTACCCATAAGTGTCAGGGTCCAGAAGAAAGTAAAAAGAACTTGCAGAGTAATAATCAGAAAAAGATGAAATACTCAGAAATGAAAGAATGTATTCTTTGTTACACAGCTGGACATGAAGCCCCCTGGTCCCACTGGATAGTCACCTGGCTTTATCCCTCAAGGTCTAAAGTCCCAATATACTTAGCGGTATATGGTGCTATATTTAGTTTTCAGCCTAAATGTCTTGGAATCCAAAGCCACACAATAACACTGAGTAATATCCATATGGGGAGTTTTTGGCTAAAAAGAAAAGGCATCAAATATGTATATTGCCATGCTGTCCATGTGACAACCATGCTACTGCAAATTTTATGTGACATTGCCAAGGAAAACATATCCTGTAGAGACAAAAGTCACATGCACACGGACAGAAAGGAAGTATTGCACAGCACCTGCATGCTTACTGCTGCAGGAAAGAGCTGGGCTTGCTGTCACTCTGTCACTCACAGACAGTCTCTGCTCCAGCTCGCAGCAGAGAGAGATTGAGACATTAGCACCATGACTTGTGCTCTGACTACTTACACGGGTGATGCTGGCCAAGCCCACTGCAGAATAGATACAAGGAAATATCTCCATCCCTCTGTTCCCATGCTACCTTCTTGCTCCAAACCCAACTCTCAGCTTTGTGCTGGAACAGCACAAAATGTATGCTTAGCTAGACACTGTCTTTTGCTGCCTCAGCTAAACAGGAGAAAATGTTTGGCAAATAAATAGAGAAAGCAGTTGAGGATAGAGATATCTTGATTATCAAGGGGAAAAGGTTAGAGAAACTCAACTCTTTTAACAGACTCTTGCCAGAAAACAAATTTTAAAAAGCCTGAAGTATCTAAACTATGGTATCATCCAGCTTCCACCTCAGGGATACACCTATATTAGCATTTACTGCATTGCAGGGTTCACATTAGATTTAAGTTTGTTTTGCATGTGTACTTGGATTCTTGCAATATCACTCAAGCTCTGGTGCAGTCAAAGTACTCTTCTTTCTGGTGATCTAAGGCTGAAATCATGTGCTTGAGCAGCCTCTGCCTTACCCCACATGTGATGGTGGCACCAGGCCCTCCTGTGGCTGACACTTTACTCATCCATGATGCACATCTAGACCCAGCACTTGACAAAAACACTGGTCGAACCACAAATTAAACCACAAATTAAACCCCAATTCTTTCCTCTTTGTGCCACATCTGTGAAGTAATACATAGTTTGCGTTTCTGCAGGCAACTCACCTCAGAGTCCTGATGTCATATTTGCTCATGCTGAACAGGTTGTCTGGTCTTTTATCTCTGCTCAAAACAATTTGAAAATGCCGTTAATTAACATATATTTACCGAGGATTGAAACTTGCCAACAGTTTCAAACAATTAGGAAAATCTGGTGTTCAAAAGTGTATTACCCAAGTTACACATGGTGCAGCACTGCTGACTTAAATAACTTGACATCATTCCTGTTTTCTCTATTCCATTTCATATGTTGTTGCCTTTCTGTCTATTCATGAACACAAATAGGAGGTTTGGCTACCACACCTGCGCACACACATGTGCACACACACACACACACTCTCTCTCTCACTCCATTTGTCCAGTCCTGGATATATTTATAAGTGAAATTATACTCTAAATCAGCTTAACATAAATGAACTCCTATAGTGCATATTTGTTCAATCAGGCAAATATATCAGATTTAAATGCCTGCACTTATATTTATATCCCTCCGATATGAATTATGTATATGCATATATTAGTAAGTGCTCTGTCTTTCTCTTCTGTTAAGCTTTGGGCTGGTCCCTCGGGAACTCATTATCTACAGAGGTTCACAAGGGCTTGATGTGACTATATAAGAATTGTTATTGTGTCTTCCCAGAAAGATTGTTAAACACTTCCCAGACACCTACAGTTCAATTCAGTGTTGACTATTTAATTGTCTAATAGTAGTGAGTACTTTTCCCACCAAGTCAAAACAGGGAAACTGAATTATCAGGAATATTGCCATTTGCTTTTGGGTATTTTTTGGTTTTGTGTTTTGGTTTTTTGTTTGGTTGGTTTTTTTGTGGTTTTGTTTTTTTTTTTTTTCTGGAGACAGACACAGCTATTAAACTGGCACTTCGACAGGTACTGCTGGAATAATTTCACGGCTGGCAAATTGCTTCAACTTATATTTCTGTTTTCAAAAAAGGTTTTGATTTTACTTTCTTTTTTTTAATCAACCTGGGATGGCAACTCTGCCTGATGCCGGCACCGGTGTGGGAGATGAAAGGCAGCTCGCAGCTCAGGTGCCGTATCCCACTCGGCAACGCCCTGCCAGTGGCTGGAAGGCGGTGAGAGAGCTGGTCCATCGCCATCCCCGCCACCTCCAAACCTCGCCCCACCAGGGCGCCTGGACGCGGCAGCCACGCCATCCCTCTCCCGCCCGTCCCGCTCCATCAACACCGGCACCTCGGCATTCCCCGCGCCTTCAGCTCGGCCACCGCTGGCCACTAGCAGCCGGGGCTCCCCCGCGCTGAGGAGGTGCCGACAGGCTAGCTTTTCCCCACTCTCAGGCCTCGTGACACCCTCCTGCCACGGGACTTCGTGACTTTTCCGTGGATTTATTTCCCTCGTGCAGCTGGATCGCCCTCTGCCGGCCGCGGCGGGAAGGGCGCGGGCGGGATGAGCGGGGCGATGTGCGGCCGGCAGGACCGGAGCGAGGAAACAGGATGGGGAAGCAGTGCTGTTCTCCCTCCCAGGAGCCCTGTCTTCTATGGGTTAGGAGCACCCGCGCCCCAGCCGGCACTCTGCACCCCCGCACGCCCCGCGCAGCACAGGCGGCTCCCAGGGGAGCCTCGGTGTCTCAGGGCTCCCCGCCTCCCTTCCCGGAGAGGGAAAAGCAACAGGTGGACTCAATTGCCCCCAAGCTGTAAATTTTAAGACACAGACTGGGCATGGTGACGCCGGAGCCCAGAGCTGGGTCCCGAGGAGCGGCTGTTCCAGGGGAATGCCCTGCAGGGAGGTTCGGGCGGGACCTTACGGATGCGGGAATTGCTGCCCCAGCCGGCCCTGCCCGTCCCGCTGCGGCCTCGGCGCGGTAGCCCAGGCGGCCCGAGCTTGAGGGGACTTCCTCCACCCCCCGAAAAGGAGGAGGAGGCGGGAGGGCGTCCGAGGCTGCTGCGTGGACCTGGCGATGATCGCCTCAGGGAAGCACCGGCCCGGCGGAGGGCGCGGGAAGGGTTAGCGGTCCCCGCAGCGACCAGGGGAGATTGGTAGCTCTGGGGTCGGTGATGGAGAACCCACGTCGAAGGCATCTCCATCATCGGCTTTCTGAGGACGTCGTCCTTGGCTTTACATTTTGCTTTGTCTTCTAAATAAAATGAGCGTCCCGTCTTCCTGAGCAGATATTCGGGAAAGCTCCGGGGAGGAAGCGGGAGATGGAGTCGTTTGTGCCTCCGCGCTCAGGTCGCAGGAGGCTGCAGAGGGCGAAACACAAGGCCCCAGTCCCCGCACCTGGCACAGCCGGGGAGCGCAGTCAGAGCGAGCCCGCCCTCCGCGGCCCGGGAGCGGATCCCGACGGCCGGTGCTGCCCGTGCTGGGGCATGAGCCCCACCTGAAGCCTCTCGCCGGGGCGGTAGGCGCGGGCATACCTCCGGTCAGGAGCATTTTTTAAATACCCAGCTGGAAGCCCGCCTGGGCTTCCAGCTCCTCCGTACCCAGCAGAGAGCGCCCGTCGGGGGCCGGCCCCGCGCGGAGCCCGCACACCCCCGCAACCAGCGCCGCTGCGGCGCCGGCCGGCGGGAAGGAGGGAGGGAGTGCGGGGAAGCAGCCCCGCTCCCCCCGCGGAACTCACCCCCCCCGGTGCCGGGCGGGGGGGCGATGTAGCGGGAGGCTGAGCGGGCGGCGGCCCCGGCTGCGTCAGAGATGTGTAAACACCGCCGCGGTGCCCGCCGCTATTTAAGGGGCCGGGGCTGAATCTCCCCTGACTTCCCTGCCTGGGCACACACGGGACTCGCTACTCCCAACTCGAGTCGGACCTTGGGAAACCGCAGCGGAAAGGTAGGGAGAGCCTGTCACTCTCCTCTGACGGCACCACTGCTGGGTGGGGTGGAGGGAGGCAAAGGAAAGGGGGATGCCTGGCACCTACCTGTGCGGCGGTTCTGAGGGCATCCCGCTGTTTGCCGGGCGAAAAGCACCGGGGCCGCCGGGGAAAGAGTGATTCCGGACGCTCCCGACGGGCGCGGTCCCCAGCGCGGGGCGCGGGATGCGGGGAGAGGTGGTCTGGTCGGCGGTGGGCTCCCCACCGGGCAGGCTGGGAAGGGTAACAGCCAGCGGTGGTGAGTTGTTGGCTTTGGAGTCGATAGCATGGACATGAATACATGTGTGTGTGTATGTAAAAAATACAGGAGTCAGGGAGGTTGAAAGGATGCAGCTCACCTTCCGTTTCTAAATACCCAGCCTAGATGGGTACATCACTAATAACCACGCCGGGGTGATCTTATGAGCTTCTTCATTCATATCCTAACAATACTTTAAAACTGCCATGTTTTATACATCACAAATGTTTTCAATCTAGTGTATGTGTTGAGCAAATAAACCTAATTTTATCCCCTTTTAAAATTAAAATGTTAGGTTCAGTGTACTGTTAAAGCACTTAAATGATTCAAAAATTTTCATATAGCTGGGATATTTCATGTGTATTTACAAATGGAAATGACCCCCATAGCATTAGTTTGTTTCTCCTAATAACTGGGAGTAATTTCTCTGTTTCCAGAAAAAATACTATTTCAGCTTATGTGATAAAACAATTTAGTAAACCAACATTGTTTTGCTTCGTACATGTTAAAATCTGAATTCTCTGTTTTATATGAAGAAGATTAACAAGTTGCACTTTATTTTTTATGGCTTTTAACTAAACACCTTTTACCACATCAGCTATTAGATCAAATGCTTCGTGGCAGGGGTGTTAGATTTTGCTTTTTCTTTCCTTGGGACAAGTTTTTGTTTTTACTTTTTGTTTATGATGAGATGAAACCTCTTGAACACTGAAGTTCAACTCAGTGAAGGTTGGTAGAATATAGGCTCTTCATAGGACTTGTCAAAACTGAGTACCTGTAATAAGAGCAGGTTTTAGTACAATGGCAAAATACCGAAATGTTTGAACCCTAAGATGTTTTTTCACAGAGATGGATTCATCTCACTTAAGTTTTTATGAAATACAACTTCCAAAAAATAAAAGCAAATAAGAATTGAGTAGACTAGGGAGACATAGCACACACCACACCAGAAGAAACAAAATTAATTAATTAACTGTATCTTCCTCTTATCAACGGATATTTAGCTATTTATGTGTTTTGCAACTTAAGACAGATCCCACAGCTAGCTACATTAAAAAAAGCCCAACACAACCCCGATTTGCTCAGAAACCAGCACCCCCAACAGCAGAAGAGGTTAGGGACAGCATACAACATAGTACATCTGGTTGTTTTAATAGCCTTTTGTTCCCTTCCTCCCCAGCGATGTACGGCGGTATTTGCATCTGTGTGTTCCTGGCTGTGCTCTCGGTGAGCTGTTTCGGACAGCAAGCCGTGGGCTCGCACAACGGGAATCCACTGGCTGCTGAGCTTGAGCAGAGCTTGACAGAACATCACCGGCACATCCGCGCCCCTTCGTCCACCGGGCCGCTGAAATCCATGGCACGGCTGGATGGAAGCATCGACCAAAGAGCCAACATCGGCGCCTTGCTGGCCAAGTATCTCCAGCAAGCCAGAAAAGGTACTGGATATAGCCTGCTCACTGTGCTACCTCTGTGTCGGTGGCATTTCCTGCAGGGACACCTAGGTGTTAAGATAACCCCCTCATCATCTAACATGATTCCTAGAGAAGATAGGACTTAGATTTTGCCTGATTATTCCTGAAGTAGAGAGCTTTCCTTTATTTACTGCAAAACTCCTCCAAAAAAAAAATTATTTGTACATAGCAGCCACTGACAGTGTCATGTACAGGTAACTGAGGAAGATGTCATCTACCTGTCAGGCTATAGTCCAGTTTTTATTTTTAACTACTATTTTCATAGTCTTATTATTTTGTTGGTATTTTCAGTATGTTATACCTCATATAAAATACAGTAATTACATTTTCTTCAAACTTTTTCATTTAGCTAAACTCCTCTCTCCCCTTTTTAAATTTAGAAGAACAGGAAAACTTTACTGAGCATAAATACAGACCAAATATCTAGCCTCACCTCAATCAGAAATACCTGTACCAGGGAAATCTTCTGAGTATTGGATTTTTCATATATTTGTTCCCAGAGGAAATTACAAAAGTGTGAAAGCTTTTGAAGCATCAAAATTCATGTTTATCAGTGCAATAACTAAAAGCAGTGATAAGTAAAAGCACATTTCCTTCAAAACATGTCAATTGCTGATAGGGTTTTGGTCTCAGGCAGCCTGGGAACGCAACTTTGCAGTTACTTAAAACCTCCATGGCACTGTGTAACAAGGACATGAAGCACCAGTAGAGTAATGGTATTAAAGGGCTTAATTCTTATCATGAGATTTATTAATTACTTGAGGAAACAATTGTATTACATTGGAGAAAGAGTAAAGCTGTCCCTGCTGACATCTTGTAGTGTATATTTTATACAAGCCGAAACACGTGCCATCTGTGCTACTAGTAAAAATGAGGGCTCAAAATCATTGACCACTGAAACTTGCCCAAGAAAACATTTTTCCTTTTGAAGTGGCTCATCTCTGTATTGCTCTGTATCTCAACAGAGTTACACTATGGGCAGTTTGACTTCCAAGCTCAACAAAAGCCACTACACAAATTTTGTTTACTTGTGGAAGTTTCACTCCAGTCTGTCCCTTGTATTGCAGGGAAAGAGGGCATCTAAGAAGGAAGGAGGACTTCAAGAGAAGCCAGTAATTAGGATTACCTGGACATACAGACATTGATAAATTAATTCACTCCCAGCCCTAAACTGTGCTTAGGATAAAGTTCACTTTATATAAGGAAGAGCTTTCTCTGCTCCTGTGTCTCCACACAATGCAGATCATTTAACCCTTGCCTCTTGATAGCTTCATTGCTGACCTCTATGCTAGGCAAAGCCCTATGCTTATCTTTGGTGGTCTGCAATTAAGAGATGCTATCTGCATTTTTATGCATCACATATGCAGCCATACACACTCATCTGTGTACCCAGAACAGAGACATATTACAAACAACAGAAAAAGAATAATTTTCAATGGAACCTGAGAGATTTCATCTTATGTTAGCAATTTGCACAATATCCATTAAGGAACTTCTTTTAGCAGTTCATACAATTTAAAGGAAAGAGAATTCAGATATGAAATTCGTTAATTGAGTGCTACTCTTAAAGCTGTTATTGAATAAGGATGTTATTGCAGGAGTCTACAAAGCAGAGTCCTTGTTACCTTTCCCCAGTTTAGTCATTGTTGCCCACCTACATGGAAACAGAACACTTTGTTCTAGTTTGTGTATCCATTATATACTCTTAAGTACCTGGCTGACATTTCCAAACAGTTTAACCAGATGAAGTGGAAAAAAATCCCTTTGGATTTAAGATGTCTTTTTGATAAGTATTAATACGAAGGAGAATTTTCTAAATATGTGTTATTGACATATATAATTCACTCTACGAAGTGTCTGCTAGCAGATGATGGAATCCTTGTGATGTGACTAGGCCAGCTGGACTCTGGTTTGTAGATGTTGCTCATTAGAGAAGATTCAGAGGGACAAAAACTATTTACTTAATTTATAACGATGTATACAGTGTTCCCATTGGAGCATTATATTCTCATTTAACATGAAGGTTCTGGGCAGCACTTCAGAAATATCTGCAGAACGCTCTGTATTGGTCACTTCTAACCTGTCTAAACCATAACACTCAGTAGAAAATTCCATTTAGGGGGAAAGAGAGTCTGGGCTTTTGCTAGTGTTACCAGACACCAGTGGTGGCGTTTGCCCTTGTGATTAATAGAAATGCTGATTATTTACAGCATTTCCAGGTAAAATGGTGAGAGAGTTCAGTTCTCTGAAAGAGTTAGGGCTTGATGGCAGCCTCGTAGGTGAGCTGCTACAATTTTTGAATATGTTTGCTGTACACTGATTCTGCAGTACCCACAGGAAATCTCCAGTGGTCTGAGAAAAGGTAATTAAGGTGCTGGTAAGAAATAAACACTGTTTGTGACTCAAAGTTTCAGTTATATTCCTCTGCAGGCTTTCAGCATGAATCTGGCATGAGAGATGGTGTAGCTATCTAGTCAGCAACATGCATATTTACTATTGTCTAAGGAGCCCTTGCTAGAGCAGAGCATAATGGCACCAGGGGAGCCTTTACAGCCCACAGGTCACGGCACAGGCTCAGATGTCTCTTAAGCACCAACATCTGAGCGATGGTTCTGTGCTGTCTTAGCCCTGACTGGTTATAATGTTAAGGAGCCATTAACTTAATTACATTTTTTTGAATTATGAATGTGAATTTCTAGGGTTTTTGAGCATTTAATGGTAGACATTCTTTTCTAGAGATAATTAAATTTGTTGTACTTTTGTTCTAGGTAAATGTCTTACACACGGCGCTTTTTCTGTTGTTTTTGTACCTTCAGCTCTCCTATCGCTCTACAAACCCTAACAAAACAATGCAGTTGCTTTATGTTTTAGTGAGTCATGTTCATTATAAATCACTACGTGAGGAAGACCTTGAAATATAAAAGCACAGAGTCCCCAGGGTTTCTTCAAAACACAAGAAACTGTAAGCAAGGGAATTGTGTAGATTTGGATCTGTGGGATTTTATTTGGGCTTCTTTTCCTTTTCAGTTCAAGTATTCCCCAAGCCTCAGTCTGCACTGAGTATATTGAATCTGTTCCTCACTCAAGGCTTAATATAATCTAATTATTGGCATGTGTCAATTTTATCTGTTTTCAGGGAGTACAGACAGAAGTAATTTACCTTTCCCTGCATTTTTTAGTTACATCACATAATGATGTGAAAATAGAGGATTGTAGCCCTTTTTTTAAAGCATAAATTCTACTTGCAAATAATTTCTCTTTGATGCCTTAAGCAAGGAAGACAGAAAGGATAAGGCAAGATCATAGATCAGCATCTGACCTTGCTGTGAACAGAATTATGAAGGATTTGGATAAGCTGTTAAAAAATCACCGACATAGTAATAAGCTCTGTATTATTCCAGCAATAGGTATCTTTAGCCAGAAATTCCAGATACAATTTTCTCCATTTTAAAACTATTCTCACTTCTCCACAAAACCTGGGATTGATAACTTTACCCTGCTTGTTACTGAACTTGCACTGTACTTACATCTATATCTCTTTAAGCAATGTGGGACTGTGGTGTCTCAGGCTTCAGCCTGCTCTCAAGAAGAGGGTTATTTTGCATCTAGATCAACTCTCCCAATACCAGCAAGCAAGCATAGAGCCTTATAAGGAAGAGTGCAAAATGGTTTGGGCTCTCTAGTGAAAAAGGAAGGAAAAAGGAATAATGCATCCATACTCCTTCCTGGCAGACAGTAGCAGAATGCTTCTGCAGCAGGAAGGAGAAAATGATCTGTTTATTTTGCAATAAAAAAATCCAAGCCACTTTAAGGACCTTACCAGTAATATTTCTCTTGATGTTTTCTCCAATGACACAATACAGACCATGTAATACAACTGTTATATCCAAGAGTTTCCATTATTGCAGACATCTAAGTACAAAACAGATCAGAAAATGGGTGAACTTGCATAATATGTCCACTTACTCTCTGTTCTCCCAAACATTTTTTCTTAAGGTTCCACTGGAAGACTCTCAGTTATGGGAAACAGGGTACAGAGCATTGATCCTACTCACAGGATAAATGACAGAGACTACATGGGCTGGATGGATTTTGGACGCCGCAGTGCTGAAGAATACGAGTACTCTTCCTGAAGAACAGCAAACTATAGTAACAGAAAATCACACTCCCATGTCTGTACAGAAAGAGAGAAATCAATTTGTTGTCCTCTTCAAATCAGTGTTTTAAAATATTTAAAATCATGTATCTGATGTAAATTTTTCTGTAAGACTATTCAATGCAATATATACATATGCAGAATTTTCCAGAAAATGTTTTCTTTCTTTTGTGGTTTCTCATACATTGATACTATATTAAAATGATTTCACTTATCCCTTCTTGTCCTGTCACTGCATGTTGCTGGTGTCTTATTATAAAGAGAGGCAGGAAAATGCCTTCATTCTGCAATGTACATATATTCCATGCGTTGAGTAGTCACACATTATCCCTTTTTCAGGGAAATCTTGTGTCAGTCCCAGTCGCTTTGAACTCTAGGGAACTTGTTTAAATATAAACACAGCAGCACAGTACTGCCAGAAGATACCAGCTAAATTCATGGCAACCCCATTTGAAAAGGACTGAGTTACACACTGGCCCACATGTTTGTAGTGAATAGCCAACAGTGCTGAAACTAAAAGAAAAAGAGGAATGACACCAACATGTTTCATCTTCTTGGCTTATCTATTTTCTATTGTGAACTCAATGTGAAAGTTCTGCTGATGGCTGCGAATCACAGAATAAACAGACCATTTTCTGCTGTGTGGTGAGCCAAGCATTCATTTGGGGAGAGGGTGAAGACAGGTCCCTGAACAGAGCAGGTGAACCTGAGCGGGAGGAGATATTGGAGCAGTCTAGTCACAGTATCCTGAAAGGAAAGAGGTAGCTCCCATCTATCACAGAGGCAGACTGAGTTGGCTGTTGCCCACCAATGTGAGGGGAAGGAAGGAGGTTGTGCTCAGCCCTTAACGGGCACAAAGCAGGGCATAGAGCCCCACGTTCACAGCTAGGAAGTGATCCCTGCTTGTGGAAAACCAGCCCCCTGCTGTTCCTGCAGTCTTTCCTGCCTGCCTGTGGGAGGCTGCATCAAGTGTTTTACCTGTACTCTCCTCCTCAACCACAGGTAAGCAACCTCTCCTGCAGCTCCTGGGTCTTCTTCAGCAGCTGGATCTCACATCTAAAAGTTGACCAAGGGAATAATTGAATAATAATTGAATAATAATAATAATTGAATAATTTAATAATAGAATGGCTTTGGTTGGAAGGTACTTTTAAAGGTTATCTAGTCCAAATTCACTGCAGTGAGCAGAGATGTCTTCAACTAGATCAGGTTGCTCAGAGCCTGTTCCAACCTGGCCTTCAATGTTCCCAGGGGTGGGTCATCTACCACCTCTCTGGGCAACCTGTGCCAGTGTTTTACCACTCTCATTGTAAAAAACTTCTTCCTTATGTCTACGTAAAGGGACTTGCAGTGACTCACCTGGCATCCAAATGGGGACTGAAAACATACGTTCTTAATTCTGCCAGAGCCCCTCTTTACCACCTAATACCAAGCTCAGGACTAACATGGTTTTTTCAGGTACTGCTAAGATACAAACTCGTACCTGCAGGTGACATCTCACAGGAGTGAGTGTTAAGAAATAAGAAGTTTGGGGGAAATTGCAGCAATTATCAAGAGGCACAGTGGCTCCAGGATCTTGAAGATAAGGGGGAGCTGGCTATTAGCGGTTCAGCAACATCATCCTCATCCTAAAAACATCTGTCACCTGCTCCTCTGAGAGGAGAGAAATTCCCCAGGTGAGAGAGGGTTTTAAAGCCTGCTGAGACACCACTCAGTTTCCAGGTGACCTGGGGGTGCTAACTGGAGCTAAACAGAGGGGGCAGCAAATCTGGCAAATTCAAGCAGCCCTGTTAGCTGCAATGCTCATTCCAGGCCCTTAGTGAAGCTACTCTCCAGATTGCCCTGTTTTAACACAAGGGAAATGGTAGCTTTAGGGATGGAGGCCCTGTAGCTGGGTAGGAGCTCCTTGTGTCCAGCAACAGCTTTGGGCTGAGAAGTGCCCCTCAGATTTCAGCACACACAGCAGCGCGTTGGCACAACCTCCTGGTGCTCATCTGGGTGGTGAGATTCCTGGCACTGCCAACTCTCTGACATTTAATTTAGCTTTGCTCAAATTCATCCTTATGAAAGCATGTGCATATATGTGCTAAATTAACACTGGGAAAATAGCAAATCCATACCTTCTTGCATTTAAAGTCAGCTTATTTTCTCTGTGCACTTGATTCATTTAGTTCTGTTCCAGCTTTATTAACTTTATTTCAGAACAGGTGCTGGGCAAATCTCCATGAACAGAGGAGCTTACTGCCAACCCCACATAAATGAGCGAAGAAGAGCTTGTGGCTCTGCTTTTGCAGAGTTGTGCATACACGAGAGCTGTGAAAAGAGGGTAGAAGCAGCAAGTGCTCTTGTGGAAATGAAGGGAAACCCAGGTAAGAGAGGGAGCATCCATTGCCAGGGAAGGGGCAGTTCTCCCTCGGAGCTGGGAGGGATGTGTGCAAGGGATGCCAGTGCATCCTGAACAGTCTCATCTGACCTGGATTCATACAGGAACACATGTGGATTCTGCTTTGCTCTCCCCTGCTTTGCTGCATCCATCCTTGCTGTATGTTGGCCAGTGACACATCGCAGCCAGATATTCCCAGCTGCAGCCCAGCTCTGCACATTTCAGTGAGCCAGAGAGCAAACCAGGCAGTCCCTCTCCAAGGCCTGAGAGGGGGAATTTACAAGTCAGACAAAATGAACATTTCAACATCCTAGAAGAGCAGCGAAAGGCTTCTCTCTGTGTTTGATTTTTGTATCCCCCAAGTTCACTAAAATTCTCTTAAAGAAAGAAATAAATCTGTCTGTGTGCTTGTTAAAACTTTAGTAGTTTCTAAGTACCTGTGTCAATGTACTGACAATTGGATTCAGCACAGTTTGAAACCTATTTTAGCAGGACAAAAATCTTTGCAATCTTTTAAATACAAACATTATTGGCTTCTTGAGCCATTCTCACATAAAAGCCCACTGCCTACATTACAGCTAAGGACATTGCTAAACACCATTAACTTTCAGGCCTTTTATTATTTTTCTTACTATTCTGTGCTCTCAATTGGCTTGTTAACTGAATTAAAGCAGGCCAGAAGAGCATCCAGCAAGATGCCACAGCACAGCTGAACAAGGCTTCAACATGAACACAAGCTATAGGCAGCAGATCGATCCTATTTGTACCAAAGGAAAGCAGGACACATCTCACTGACATTGTTGGACTTTTCAATTCAATGAGAGCTGCCAACAAACGTGTTCTGGAAGTTGGGAGGAACTCTTAAACCTCTATGTGGAACAGATTATGTTGTGGGGCCATCCAGTGCTTTGGACACATGCAAAAGGAAGGGGAAAAGAGTCTCAAAAGGCTGAAATACCAGTCTTGTCTCTCCAAAGAACATCCTGTGTGTCCACAACCCAGTCTTAAGACACACAGTCCTCAGCACCTCACCCGGCCCTCACCTCCAACCCAGCTTTCAGAGGTGGATGACCACATTCCTTGCAGTAGTAAGGTGAAGATACATCCAGAAATGTTTCTGAAATACTTGGATATTGCAAGGATGGAGGACTATTTCACAGCAGAGGCACCAATTTATCAGCCATTTGGCTTTCCAAGGTTTAGTTTATGGAGTTGTTCTGTTCTGCTTTGAAATTGGCCAAGTTCATTAAACACATTGGCTGAGTTTCCAGATAGCTCATGCTGCCTCAGCTACCCTGTGGTGTAAATTACTATCCTGAAGGAGAAACTAATAGACTCCCCAAATATTAGCATTGTTTCCAGAAACAGAAACTGTTCTTCTTCCAAAATCCACTGAAATCTCTAGGGTTGAAACATGTCAGAGAGAACAGTCCTGCCCTCCAAGAGACTTCCTATCCTTACACAAGGATAGGAAGCACTTATTCCCTCTTTAGTTTGCCTTTGGCCTTCTTTGTTCTATCAGTTTTCCTTTCTCAGGAGCACAACCTTGAAGCCCAGTTCTTCTGTAGGGCCTTCAGTGATACTAAACCTCTGAATTTTCATGGTTGTTTAAACCCAGCTTTCCTTAGAGCTCCAGACCTTTGGGAAAGCTGAGTTTATAATTCACCTTCAGAGACATGACAGCCTGAAAATTGCTAAATCCACATGCATTCACTTATTAAACACCATTGCTGTTCACTTACCTGGCACAGAAGATGCATATCTCCAAACACAGCATTACATGTATCCTTCTGATACTTTTTTATAAGTCATAAAATTACAGTATGACAATGAATTTGTTTAAGCCCTGAAAGAACATTTGAAAGCATTTATACAACCAACAGCTCTCTCTAGAAACTGGTGCAGGAGTTGGGTTTCTGCAGGGCTCCCCAGCACAGCAGCAGCCAGGCTGACATAGAACCATACCAGGAAATGCATTTTGCTCAGCTTAATTTTCATCACTTGTACTACTGTCTTCCACACCTTCTTGGGGGCAAACAGATAATTTTACCTTCCCATTTTCTTTTGCACATTCATTTCTTTTGCCATTCCCAGCTCATACCCCACTGTCACTTATTCCCTGATCGCATCATCAACAAGCTCAGGGTTTGAGCTTCTGACCAAGGCAACAACTGGAGGGATCCAGGAATTGGACTTGCAGGGCTGCATCTTCACTCCCAAGGGCCCAGGAAGGTACCATGAGGCTATAACCATCTGACTTTGTTCACTGTAATATCCAGATAAAACACATAAGCTTGTAAAAAAAGGATTTATCTTGTCTGAATTACTCTTCAAAATCTTATTTTTTAGCTATAATAGGAGAAAATATCTTCCTCGTAATGCTCATAGCTTAATACTACAGCTTTGCAATAAGAGACACGCAGGCAGAACTTATTGCAAAGCACTCCAATTTAGGTGGGAGTCCTTCTATGGTTGTATCTCTGCCTGAGAATACTTGCTTTTTAAAGGGGGCAGGACAGATCTTGTCCAAATGGTCCAAACAATATCCTGATACAGTATAGCCTGGAGAAAGACTTTTTACAGAGAACTGGAGAGGGACTTTTACAAAGGCATGTAGTGATAGGATAAGGACTAATGGCTTTAACCAAGAGTAGGTTTAGATTAGATACTAGGAAAAAATTCTTTACTGTAAGGGTGATGAGGCACTGGCACATACAAGCTTTGGATGCCCCATCCTTGGAAATGTTCAAGGCCAGGTTGGATGGGACTCTGTGCAACCTGGTCTAGTGAAAGCTGTCCCTGCCTATGGCAGGGGGGTTAGAACTATATGATCTTTAAGGTCCTTTCCAACCCAAACCATTCTATGATGATTCTATGATTTATTGTTAACAGAATGCGGTTTTCTCCAAGCAGAACTCTTCTCTTTCTAAACCTTAAGCATTGACCTTCATTACTAAGTCCCAAAACAAGTATTCATGAGGGCTCCTGTCCCCAGGCAAGGAGAGCCACATGCACAGTGCTCGGCCTCCCTGGATCCCTCCCATTAACTATTAACTTCCTGATCATGAGTTTCCCCCAGGCTTGGAGCTGTGTAGAGAGAAAGGATGACTCACTGACACAGCACCTGGATGTGCCCAGCATGGCATCAGCCTTTCTCACAGCTGGTGTATGGCACTGTGTCATACTAATGCAAGCCCTTCACAAGCTCATTTTGGCATTACTGCTATCCCAAATTCTCTCTGTAGCAAGTATGTGACATAAATGGTACTATTTTTCTCTAAACCTCAAACACACATCCCTCTCCTCAATGTATGAGGCTACCTAATCTTTCTAGGAATTATTACCTGACTACTCCCTCCTCCAGGGAGCTTTTACCACTACTTAGCTTTCACCATGTGTGAAGTTTTTTATTTCTCCATACCTGGTGTTTAATCAGTGTGCTGTTCCCTCCCTCAGTAGTGAAGATTCTAGATAACAGCAGACCTCACCTCTGTCTCAGCAGGAGAACACAGGGCGTTTCCTCCTTAACTTTGTACTTTCACATTTTGTTACTACAGGTTTTGTATCATATTAGGCTGGAGAATCCACATGCCTCTCCCCCTCAAAATACAGAAACCACACAACATCCAATTCTGCTTTCTTGGAATTCAAATTGAAATAACCCCCCACATTTAGTTTTATGCTCTTTGTTTTGACCCAAACTTCACCTGTTCCAGCTATCTGAAAACTTTCCAATCATTTCCCTAAGAATTTAAAAACTAAACCTGGTGATCACCTCTTAGTTTGCTTTGACTGAGAGATGACAGCAAGGGATCAAGGTGGAAGATTTGTCACCTTAAAAGAACGAGAAAAAAGTTGAATAATACACAACAGTGCATTTTTTCTGTTATTTTATTGATATTAGTGAAGAAAAAATTAAGTTTCATCTTTCTGATGTGTTACAATAGCTTTATCTGGTGGGTGGACAGCTCCTACTGCTTATTCAAAGGTTAAATACTTCCAATTGCATGATTAACTTCTACACTTTAAGTTCTCATATGGTATTGCTTTCTTCCTCTGGGTATATAAAATGGTCCATTAAGTCCATATTTTTTTTTCAGAATCAACTGTTATTCTATCCACTGGTTTAAGATACATTCAAATAAAAAGATACTTAAATTTACTTGCAATAAGTGCACACATACAATAGCAAACAGAGCTGATGGCATTTTACTAAAACATTGTAAGTTCATAGAATAAATAGTTTTCAAACACATGCTGTAACTGACCGATGTGTTTCTTTTCTTTCTCAAAAAATATCCTTAGTGTCCATAGCACTACTGCAATAACTACTTCATTCAGAAAAAAAACCAACCCACCCACCTATCTCTCATCACAAAGACTAAAAGACAGTTTCATTTATACAAGAAATTATCAGTGCTAATAATTTAGTAACAGTCTGGTACAAACGGCAATTCATGGCAATTACGTGTAGTGTGATAATGGCAACAAACAGGGAGCTTGATTTAGATGCCACAAGAAGTGCAAGGAAAAGAAAGTGGATGCTAAACCCTCCCTGCTTCGCTCCTCTCCATCCCCTCTTCCAACAAAAAATGAATGTCTCAGCTCTGCTTTAGAAACAAGCTCTCTCCGGTCTGTTCCAGTTCCAAGGTATCTCAGCTCTTTCTACAAGCACCCAGCAGAATTTTGGGAGGAACAGAGAAAAAAATGTGATATAGTTAGAACTGCCTGGCAACTAAAGGTTGTGTAAGATCTTTTGTTTCCTTTCTGAAAAGGCAGGGAGTTATATGTTTGGTATTGGCAGGTACTTTTTCAGTTTAAAAACACTGTGAAAATAAAGTGTTTCCCATACTTTTACCTATACTGAGGTCCAGCTTTGGATGAAAAAGGTTTATCTGAAAAAAGAACACAGAAAATCGGTAGGGAATATTCTCACCCTGCTGACAAGGCCATGGTCTTCGACATGAATAAAACATGAAGATCAGCACCAGGACTGCAAGTTGCTCTTTCCAGCCTGTACCATTCCGTTACTAAATGTTTTCTGTGATTCTCTGCTGAGGTTTCAAGGATGCACCTTTTCCTAATACTGGTTTTGCTACATGTTCTTTTATAACATTCTTATCTGTCAATATCTGTTCCACAACTTTGACTTCTAGGAAGTCACTGCCGTGTTTACCTCACAAGTTATGAAAACTCTTTTCTTTGGGGGCACTGACAAAGCGTGTTTCAGTGGCAGCAACACACAGTAAAGCATTTTCCCTTCCACAGTCCAGTGCAGCATTGAAAAAGAAAACAAAAACAAAAAACCCTCAAACCCAACCAAACAAAAATGACAAAAACAAACAGACAAACAAACAAACAAAAAAAGAAGTTGCACAGAGTGTAAGCATGCCAAATGAAACAGTGGTGGTAGGAATATGGCACTATTCCAGGTACCCAGTAGGCCTGCTGACCTCAGCCCAGTATTAGTTCAAGTTTATAATTTTGGGGAGGAGGCAAATACAGAACAGGGGAAAAAAAAGAAGTTTCATCCATTCAGGCATAATAGCCAGGCACTCCAATAACTCAGCTCAACTCATCTACAGAGGCAAAATTAAAACTACCACATGTTAAACTGAGTGCTTTTTTCAGTATTTAATGAAGCACAAATGCTCCCATGCTTCAAGTGATGTAATGAGAGGTCTCACATAACACATTCAATAGCTTCCCATGCACCTTTGACTCAAGTGAGGCTAGCTACAGAATTCACGTTTTTCTAGTCAAGTTACTTTTTGTTGGTTTTGCTCTTTTGTTTTTTTCAGTGCATCTTAAAAAAAAAAAAACCTTTTCAAAAGGTTAGCGAGTTAACCTTAATACAGCAATCATAACATAGAGCCTTTTGCACTCAATTGAACAGTAAAATAATCCAATTAGTTACAATAGATCTGGTACATATTTACACATTTTATACAAAGTTTACACATTTCTCCCATTAGGCACGAAGTTGATTTGTCAAACTCAAGAGGCAATGAAGGGGTGGTGGGGGAAGGAAAGGGAGGTTGGAGAAAGAATCTAAATATTTCCATTTAAAAAGACTAGCTGTAAAAATAAAGTCCTTCATCGTAAGCTAGTTTGCTTCGGGAGCTTGGTTCCCATGAGGATCCCCGAAGTGAGAGATGTCGGGCCTTTCATCTGCATGCTGGAACCCACCATGGTGGGGAAGCTCCGATTCCTTCGGATGCCAGTGTTCAGCTGGATGCCTCCAATGGCACTGGTCACGGCAGGGCAGCCCAGTGGGAGACCATCTGGTGCCAGGCCTCCAGGAACAAGGGCCCTCACTGGTCCCTGTGCCCCACAGAGAAGAGGTCCCTGGTCATCAGTTAAAGGAGGAGCTGATGTTTGCCCTGAACTCACAACTTTGGCGATACCAAATCTCTTGACTTTGTCCACAAGATTAAGGTTGGAAACAGACACGTCAGTCTGGCTCTCACTGTTCCTGATGTTCTTTTTATTCCTCACCTCCTTCAAGATTGAACTAGCAGGCTTCGAAGCCAAGAAGTTGTCATAAGGTGGGCTGGTGCACTTGAACTCAAAAGATGGAGGGGAAGAAGAAGGTGTCTGCATAGGTGAGTTTGGTGGAGTGGAAGGAATGATGGCCATTTTAGGGGAGTATGTGTTCAGCAGGGTGCTCCTGCTGGCTCTGTCCCAGCTCTGCGGATTGTACACTGCTGCCGAGATGCCCCTTTCCTTCAGCAGCCACACCAGCCCCAGAGACGTGCTCATTGTCGTCGTGGATTCACGGAGGTTGGTGAAGGACTCAGCCAAACTCAGACGCCGAGGAGTGCAGGGAGTAGCCACCGGGGTGCCTTTCAAATTGCTAATGCTGCCACAAGCTGGAGTAGGTGCTGCGTTAAGGCTGAAAGCAAAGGAGCAGACAAATTATTCTCTCTAGCAGGGAATCAAAACTTAGTGCAAGCAAGATTTTTAACCCTGAGCAGGGCCTTTTATCCATTTGGAGAGCGCACAGGACACTGACAGTTCCCAGCTCCTCACAAATGTGATTACAAGTGCAAAAACATTGTATCTTACAAAACACATCTCCACTTTGCACACTTCACAACCCAGTCTCATGGAATTAATGCAATCTGCAACAGCCAGCATCACATTCCCTCTATAAACTATTCACAGGTTTGTAATTGACACCTTCAATTTTTCTTCCTGACCTACTGTCACAACTCCCAGTCGCTTCTGTGAGACAGAGAAATGGGGGAGACTTGACCAATGGTATAAGCAAGACATGTACTTTCTATTGTCACTTCTGAGCACAGAGAACTGCCACTCCTCCTAGTTCTGCTGGGTCATAGGAGAGAGTGGCAAGGGAGGAGGGGAATTTATTTGCCATAGAAGTATTTGTAGAAAAGCTGTTGGAAGTTGGAACTGCCACCAACATGCACTTCTGTAAGGTTAAACCCTTCTTCCCTTCTTACGTTGAATTTGCTTTCACTGAAGGGGAATGAGATGGGGATCTGCCTTTTGATGGAGATGCACAATGGTATGAATAGTCAACAGAAGTGATAAGAAAAATCCAGTCAAGCTCTTGTCAACTGGCCAACAGGTAACTGGTAATTCAGCAGCAAATCGAGCATGACAAAGAGCCATTCTACAGTTAATTCGGTAAAACAATTTTTATAGTTTGAAATAGTGCTAAATTGTACCCCAATTCCACTTCTTTCTTCTCAAAACATGTACGGGCAGAGGATAAGAAAATATTAAATGGCAATAATCTACATATTTAGAACAAGGGACATACATTACATACTTATGTTTAGTGCTATCTTATGGCACTTTGTTTTCTTAAGCACACTACTGCTAGTTACTAGGGGTTGGGAATTCTTGAAGCATATCAAATAGCATCTGGTAGACTGCCCTCACCCCACAAGCTGCTCAGCTAAATGAACACAGACTTAATACAGTACTTATTTCCAAAGAATAACCACAAAAGAGACATTCCAAATCCTTTGTGCCACAGTGTAAGATCTCATGAACAGGTTTGACTGTTTCTGGCACTACAGTGCCATCCTTAAAAGACTTTTCTCTAATAGATCAGGTTGGCCACAGCATGTTTACTTATTGTCATAGGTTTACTTGTTCTAAAAATCCAAGCAGAAATTTTCCTTTCCGTTGTCCCGCTGTAAAAGAAGGATGTTGAACGGGGAGGGGGAAGGGGTGGTTGACTATACAAAAGAACTAGCTGGCTGACCTGCATTCCGGATTAATGGCCCATTAAAAACTGGAGGGAGGGGAGAGGAGTTTTTCTCCTCCTCTCTTTACAAATGGGGGACACTTCACTTTTTGCCTTAACGGGGGCAAGGTGTGTTGGAAAAGGTCGGAGGCCGTTTTGCTCTCGACCTGGTCATCTGGTTGCTTTCTGGCCTCGGCTTGCCTGTGCGCTGCCCTGCCCAGCCCCAATCTGCTCAGAATTCATCGGAGAGTTTGTGCTCATCGAAGAAAAAAAGGGGGAGTCCTGATCACAGTGAGCCGCAGGCAGCGTGAGTTTAGTAGGAAGGAAACCGCCCCTTTTTCCCCTGTTCCCCTTCCCCTCCTTGGGGGAGGTGGGGGGGAATCTCCATTTTCCGGCTTCTCCTGAGATCCAGGGCCCCCCCCATGGCTACGGCTGGAGCCCAACAGCACCCTCTGCCGACCAACACCAAGCACTGCAGGCTCTGCTCCTCCAGTGATCCAAAATCGTGCTAGAGGACAGAGAAGTATCAAACTGTTTCCTTTTTGAAGGGGACTTTTGGGTACAGGATTATTGTTTAGTTGTTTTTGTGTTCTGTTACTGGTTTTGCCAATATACATATATCCTTTAATAAGGGGTTGTTATTTCCTCCATTTTCCATACTTCCTTGATTGGAGCCTCTTAATTTCGGATTTACAATTGCTGAGAGAGAGGAGTTTGGTCTATCTCATAACTCATCCTCCTTAGCAAAACACTCCAGTGTCTTTAAACTGAGACACTTATGGATAATCTCCACTCAAAATTTATGTCAGTCCAGACTACACCATCCAAATGCATTGAGACGTGGTATACATAGTTATTCCAGAAACAATGCACGTGGCACATCCATAATACTCCCAGTTCATGTCTGTTGGGAAAATCCCAAGAGTTCCATGCACCTTCAAAAAAAAAAAACCCTTTCCAACTTTTTCTAACTATGCTCAAATTGTGATCTTTGCCATATGTATACAAGCAAAAAATTTGAATTCCACAGTAATATCTCCTATGCACAGCTTCATCCCCTCTAATGGCGTTTAAAGGGTCTTGAGCAACGCAACACTTGATGTTAACACAGAATTCATTGACCTGAGCTCACCACTATTCAAAGAAGAAAATCTTTCCCCCATCTTGCCACATTAGCAAGCAGAAGACACTCGGCAAAGAGTCAAACAAAAACCAAAGCCAGTGCAAGAAAGTGGGAAACATAAGCAGCTGGGAGGGGAAGGAACAGGGGAAAGAGTGGGATCTTCCCTTTTCAGTAGAGCCACACTGTTGGATTGGCTCAGTCATAACATACAACTTTAACTTAAGTTGGGTTCTCTGTACCAAGAAATGCATCAAATGGCCACATTGAGACAATCTGGATGGATTTCCAGGCATAGAGAAGACTCAGGTCAGTGAATGAATTGAATCCCTTTTGCCTATATGGACAAAAGGGTTGAGATGATGTCTTGACTGGAATTTGCAGTCTCATTTCACCTTACATTAATGAACTCTGTGTAGCCAACACTACTGTGCATGTCAGGTTAGACATCCTGGAATGTTTTGTTCTGAGCCACAGCTTCTGATGAGCTTAGAACATCATCTAGATCCATGGTTTACAGTGATCAGGTGGCATGAGTTCACAAAAAACTAGAAACTCTAGTCCAGTGGTCTTCAAAAACCAGCATATCTTTAAGGCACTCCTTAATTAACATGATGCTATGAAGTTTCATGTCATGTCTTCTTTCCATGGCTGAACAGAATCTGACCAACATGATCTCTGACAGTGATTTGGAAGTGTACCAACCTCTACTCTAAGCAAATGAAACTGCCACAGGATTTTTACCTTGCAGTTGCAATTCAGCAGGAGGAATCCCATATATTCCTCTCAATAAACTGTAATGAAACATGTTTGAGAAAGCCAGTAGATGTTATTAGAAAAGCAGCCTTGCTAAATGGTTCTAGAACGTCTTCTTGCACCCCCATGTGTGCTGTGGCTGTCAGTGCACGTACGGCACACCCTGATGTCCTCTCCACTCTGCCTGGGCTGTATCAGCAGCAGGAGAAGAAGACTGCTCCCTGCAGAGCTATGGAGGGCACACACACCCACTGCAGCAGCACACAGGCACTCTGAAGGCAGGGCTGAATGAAGTTAGTTCACAATTCTTCTCTTAAACATTGATTAAAGCTGGACCTTCATAGCTCTGATTTCAGTTCACAGTGGAACTAAAAAGCAGTGACAGTCACCATGGTCATCTCATCTCCCACACAGAATACAGAAGACTTGAAAAGTGTGAAGGAGAGAAAAGAAAGAACTTACTGCATGAACTGACTTTCTACAAGGTAGGACCATATACATCTCAGAAACCCAGACACACGGTGTTAATCATCAGGTTTCCAAGATGCCCTAGTCACGAGATGAAAACTAGAGCACTCCAATGGCTTATTAGCTTCAACAGCTTCACTCTTTCCAGCTACAGATTTCAGTTGCACAGATGTTTAGATTAGTATTTCTACTAATTTGTCAGCACAGTTACACACTACAGTGCAATAGAAAAAATAAGCCATCCCTGTAAGAAAGCAGTTGTAG
Organism: Manacus candei; assembly: GCF_025592945.1. Taxonomy (NCBI): domain Eukaryota; kingdom Metazoa; phylum Chordata; class Aves; order Passeriformes; family Pipridae; genus Manacus; species Manacus candei. The sequence continues at coordinate 1,740,981 of NW_026138074.1, read as the reverse complement.
GTGTTTCCTTTTTGTCTGTTTGATCATTTTGGCATTGCTTTAACCAGGAAATATTTTTCCCATCAAACTGACCACCACCACTGGGCAGCCTGGACACAACTACAGAAACAGACTCAAAGTGGCCTCAGCAACTCAGCCCAGTGACACTTTCAGAGTTAGATTGAGAAAGGAAACAAATAAATGAGCATTTCATTTAGCTAGATGAAATTTAGTCAGGTTAGAGCAACACCTGGGGTAGCATAGGTTAAAATGCAACCAGGTAGGTAAAAGCCAAACCTCTTTGGGGTTAGCTGGTGCCACACACACGAGCATTCCTTGTCATGATCCTGCCAGCACAGATGCTGCTGGCAGTGTTGCTCACCCCTGACCACGCTGGGTCATAGTGTCTGCCCTATACTTCCTCTCAGCACAAGGAGACATAACGCAGGTTCCTCGTCCTCCTCACATGACCTGTGAAGAATCGTTTATAGTTGGTAAGGAGGAGCTCCTTAAACACGTCTGCTGAAAACATCACACTGTTTATTTTGCTCTTTGTCCTCCTGAATGAATGATGAACTTCAATTTAACTAAGGTAGCTGAAAATGTATTGAATTTAGTTGTCCATTCTGGTTGATTTGTTAGATTTAGTAACCAATGAGTTTATTATGACCACAACTAACAGCAATTCAATAATAAGAAAATTAAAACAGAACTCCAGCCATTTAAGAGGATCTCTTCAGTAACCATGTTGATGGGAAAGGAAGACAGAAAAGAGTAATGAAAATCCACCCAGGCCACTATTAACTAAGTTCAGAAAGGGAAGCAGAAAAGTTACATTTAATCATCAACCATTTCCTTTCCACCTGACAAGTTTTCATATTCAATACCTTTGCTTTTCATGCCCTTCACAGGTAGTCACTGCCCATCTCATGTCTAAATAGATCTAGACACATCATCTCTGAATGGGGACCTACACGATGGTATGCTCCCACACAGGAGCTGGAAGGGGCAGAGAAAGCAATGAGGCATTGTATTTTTAAACAGAAAAGAACATTCTTTAAATACTGATTTGCTAAGTAGTAAAGCTCCCTGTTTAGGTATGAAACTCACACACACACCCTGGTTCTCAGATCTTCACCTTCCATAAGGCCTTCTGTCAGCAGGCATTGCCTATACACACCAATTACTATTGTTACACCAGTTCATTAGTTTCAATCTGGCTACCATGAACTCATTTCCAACAATTACACCAAGGAACAAAGTAGACATCTCTTTGTTTCTGATTAATGCATATTTCCTCATCCATTCCTCAGGTACTTCCTGGATTTATTTACCTGCACATCCCGTTTTCTTCAGAGAAAAAAGATTTAGACTTTTCCTCCCTGGAAAAACCTCTCTTTTTTTTTTTTTTTTTTTTTTAATGAGAGACCACATTCTGTGCATTCACATATGAGGACTACAATTAGTCCGAGATCAAGAGGAGCCAGGTTTGGAGCCAATACAGTTATGTCTGATCCTAGAATATCTTAACTAGAGACAACAAAATTTAAGATACTTTGATTGTTTTTTTAAAACATTACACGTGCCTCTCAAAATCAGGTTGAGGTAACTCAAAATGGGAGGAATAATTTGTGGGTGTGTTGTAGTTCACCAATGCAGCTAATGCTTTTGCTTATGCCATTGTTCTGCATTTGCTTAGAGGGGAAACTTTGACAGAGCTGAAGGCTTTGCCATCACAGGAATCCCTTACCTTGGAGTGACTCGTGTGAGTTCATCGGAGGGGTGCAGAATGCGGCAGGTGGTGAAGGTGAAGGTGGAGTTGGTTTGTGACATGCACTTCCCAGGATGAGGTACTAAATTAAAAAAAAGCAAATTCTTTGCATTTTACACAGAAAAGGGGAAAATCAAACTTCTGTGTGCTGATTAAGACAGATGCAAAAAGTGATGAGGCACCTTGATGGGATCAATGTAAGAAGAGTGAAATACACAAGTTCTACTTTAACAGACACTTGTTCTCCAAAAGAAACACCTCTAGGACTCCAAGGCCAGTGCTAAAAAGGTCTGCTGAAACTTGTCCATGATCATAATAAGTCTTGCTCAAGCCAAACTGAGGCCAGGCAGTGCTTGAAATACTAGCCCTTATCTAAATGAGCAAATTGCATCAGTGGGAAATTACAAGCAGCATTTTCTAGTACCAGCTCAGGAGCACCACGATTTTCTGCATGCTTGCGCATTTCAGCTTTTAGACTGATCCACAAAAAGGTATCCCCATTACTTCTCAGTAATGGATCCAGCTGGCTAATGCTACAGGAATATGGACTGTTGGGGTGGGGAGGAGATGAACACATATTAATTACTGTTTCTGATTTCTCACATCCACAGTATGGAAAAGTGGTAGGTTTTTGGATCCACTACTGTACATCTGTGACATTTCTCTTGTGCCTGTGATTAGGTTCTTTAAGAATGTACGTCCTCAGCTGCACAATATAGCAGATTTTGAATATTTCTGAACAGTTTAGTAAATAAATTTCCTGACAAACGTCGCTGTAAAACTGCCACTCTGTTGGTGCATCAGTGATTTGGGAAAGAAGCAACACAGATCAATTTAAAAAACTGAAGACTTAGGCCAATTTCTTTTTTCTTCATAGAAATACTTCCGTGGCTGTACTAATCTGCTATATAATGCAGCTGTGGTCATCGCAAAATAACTACTGAATTTAAGAGCCATGCATCTCAAAAGCTGATTGAAAAATACCCAGAGTTAAATATTACATCAAAGATATCATGATTGCATAGGTTCTCTTAATTAATAACCAAACTTAGCAGTGGCCAAAAGACATGCACAATAAAAACCGTGTGCGGCTCCCGACCCCTCAGTCCCACCCAACCCTCTGAGCCATTCCCTGATTAAGCCACATTGTAATACCACAGTACACAACTATTCAACACATTGCAAAGGACAGACAGACCAACCAGCTAGACCAGACACCATTCTGAACTTCCAGAGAAGCTTAGCAGAAGCAAGGCAAGTCTTAATCGTGGCTGTGTTCCCCTTTTCATATATAAAGTATCACAGCTCCAAAACAGTGTGTGCAGTTAGGCAGTCCTTTCAGAACACATATAAGTGGTGTGTGAAGGGTAGAGCATGGGGAGTGTGAACAGTGGAAGCAGAACTGGTTAAGCAAACAACGTGAGGTAACTTCTAGTTAGCGCTGGAATGTACTGCTGTACATTAAAGAAGGATGTTTCTAAAAACCCACTGGAGTGTCATGTTAACACACTCGAATGTTAGCACAGCATAACATAACAACAAGCTCTACTTCACCTCCAGAGATGGTAATTATGAAGCTTCAGGAATCCAGTTGCTTTAGAGATTAGTGTGAGCATTATAAAAACTATTACAAGGGAGCACAGCCTAGCAATCATGATTCTCTCCATATTGTAGAGAGTTATAAGAAAATCTGGAGAAAGAGCTCAGATAACTGGACATGAAAAAATTGGTTATTTAGAGAAAACACAGGACTTCAACATAAATCAATTAGAAACAAAGCAGTTATCCCTGGATGATGAATAGAGAACAGAATAAAGCAATGCTGATTTAAGATTGCAAGCTCAACCCAAAGCACATAGCTGTAATACAATCAGTGCATTTTCCCCATTTGTTATATCCACTGGGCATCCCCTCAGATAGGAGACAGGCACACTGAAGATACATAGCTGCATTAGCAAAAGCAAGACTCATTGCTATTAATGAGTCACAGATAGGAGAAGGCTGCTAAAAGTAGAGAAATCACTGACTCTAATAAGAGGAAACAAACTGAAATGATAAAAAAAATCTATCCATTTCCATGGATGTATTCCACCCTCAAATACCACTAAGAAAGTTCTGTACCAGCTTCATCCTCCATCAGTCAACAATGGGGTGTATCATACTGCTGTAGCATTTTCCATCCTTTGGACACAGTAAAAAGAGTGAGAATCTGTTGCTGTAAATGAACAAAGTTTATAAAATAGAAACAAAATGATTAATTCCTAACTTACTAATTTTACATATGAATGGCCATTTCCTGAGTTGGTATATTTTCATGAGGAAATAATACATTTTTATAATAAAAGAGACTATCTTCATATATATATACACCAAAGCATTATTTTTAATATAAACACCCTTTCCATGTAACTGTGTCTGAAACCAAATGTTTTACTTATATAATCCTTTTCAAAGTAGTAGCAGCTTAACAACCATGCTTTGTATCTGTATGAAAAAAGAATCTGTACATAATTCAGTACTTAACAAAATTTACAGAAATATCATGTGATTTCGTCTGTCAGGAAACATGTGCAAACTGTGCATTTCCCCCCTAAATTAAAATTAAAGCTAAACCTAAGATTGCTGTTGGATCATGTTTTATTTATTCTCAGGAATTAATGATTCTTCACTTTAAGCTTTCTCAAACAATTCATAGGCATTATGGGAAAAATGCAAAACATAATAGCCGAAAGGGACTTTCCCACTGTAAGCACAACAGTGTTGTAAAAACTTCTTTTAAAATAGTGCAAAAAAGGCAGGTTCCAGTCAAACAGAGAGCTCCATCTTGTGGCAAAACAAACAGAGCTTTCCTCATTCAAAACACAAAGCTGATTTTATATAGCTCAGAGTTGCCTCAGATCCAGATTCAGGACTCAGAGCCTACAGGCCATTGTGCTAGGTGTAAACAGCAAAATAGATATGTTTAGGACATGATCTTCTGCCCAGGGAACACTCAGAGGGCTGTTTAATCTGTGTTTCAACCAGCTTGTGCAGAGGAAGGCACAAAGCTACAGTATGTAAGCTACTGGTCTGCCCCATGCACAAGATGATGTCAAGACAAACTGCGTTTGAGGAATATTTGTAAGAAGCAGCTATACTAAAACAGCTACAAAACCACTGATTTTGTACCACTGGATCCAAACTCAAATTTGCTGAAATAACAGTGAGGAGGCAGAGAGCTCACAGTGATCAGTAAACCTTTTTTTTTTTTTTTTAATATAAACACCTATTCTGGCAAATGCAGATTTATTAAGAAATTAACTTCAAAAAAATTTATTAGGAAATTAACTTTCAAAAAAATTGGAAATCCTCAGAGTATGACTTGATCCAAATTGGCATAAAGGTAACATCTTAGTCCAATTCTGAAGCAAGCCACTCTGCTCATTATTTCTGTGGCACATTTTAAGAAAAGGAGGAAAAAAAGATGGTTCCCTGATCTTTGAGTAGGAACTGCACTGGAATTTGGGCGTTTCTTTAGCACAGGCTGTTGAGACACGGATGAAATGACAATCAGGTTGAGGAGTCCTTACAGCAACAGATTATGTTTTGAAGCATGAGAAGTTTATTTTATTGCTGAATAGAAAAGAAAAGCTCTGCATGTTCTGAAAGAAGATAACGAAGGATCACTGAGAGGCATCTGAAGGTGAGAGCTGTGATACTCAGTGCTACCTGTACTGAAAATGCCTGGCTGACAGAACAGGTGGAATAGAGGGTATGCTGAAGCTGATGCCTGGGTTAACAACTACAATAAAAAGGAGATGGGTGATAAATACAACACCTGTAAAATGTGAGCATGGTGCTCTCACAAAGATGTTTAGGTGCCTTCAGATGTCCTTCAGTAAACACTGGTTTTAGGGGTAACTGTGAATACTCAAAACCTCCAAGAATTCATACATCTATGCCAAGAGTGTTACTTCTGTTATGTTTCTTAAGCAACAAAATTCTTTTCTGACTACCTGCTTTTCCAAACTTTTCACTTATTTTGCCTTTGGAAACAACAAGAGAGGAAAAACTGAACAAAGGCAGATATTCTTTGGACAGGGTCTTCTTCGGGCTGAGGCCACTTTCTCATATGTATGTAACCATGAAGCACAGGTGTAAAAAGACTTCAAAGTATTTAATGTGGCTTCAACACAAGTTTATGCAGGTTAGGATCCCCAAAATAAAATTACAGCATTTTAACAGCATAGACAGCAACTGCTAATAGACTTCTCTTAAAGAAATAATTTCTGTAAAATATTCACGTTATTAGAAAATAAGATATATTTAAATATGAATCAATACCTTAGTTCTAAAAAGAGTTAAAAATTTATTGCTTTTCTGTACAATGTAACCTTTCAGAAGCATGTATAGTAATCCTTCTAAAAACAACTCAAACATAAGACATTCATTATGTGTTTTCATGATTTTAGGCATCTTTTGGAAAGATCACCATGTCATGATTAAGGTCTAAACATGAAATACAAGAGTGCTGATCCCATAATGCTGTGCACACATCTACTCAGAGCAATCAATCAGTGGAACTAAAACACCAGTACTGAAAGACAAGTTCATGCACCCAATACTAGCAGGCAATTAAACATATGCTGCATCATGTAGCCCTTCCAACTTCAAAATTAGAACATTCATAACATTATTAAGTGCTTTGAATGGCTTGTTCGTTTTGTTTGAACTAAAAACCCACAACAAACCAAACAAAAAACCAACCCCAACAACCCCTCCCTCCAAGACAGATTCTGTACAGTTTTATAACATACTACATTTTCTTTCACAGAACAAAAATTTGTGCTGCAAAAATTACTTGCCCTAGATGGTATTAAGAACACTGTGTCCTGTAACTTCTTAACAATTCCAATTATGCTGAGTGTATACACAAGTGATATAAAAATTTCAACCTCTTCCTGGGTATTAGGCTAGAACTGCAATACTGAAATTTACAATCCTCCCTAAAGTTACTCTACCCACACACAGCACGTGGCTCCAACAGACCAACTGCAGATCATAAAGTACATACACGTTCATTTCTTCTGAAATGTCCAGTGCCATAACTGGGATAGAATATGCATTTATGGTGAGGAAACTATTTTATATATCAGTGGATACTACAGGTTCCAACACAGGGACAGGAAAATTCAAGGATTGTAACTCATGAGTATTCTGCCAGAGAACATCTCCAGTGCAAAAATGACAAGATACAAGGCTCAGAGCATATGATACAATGAAGCAGAGACCTGCCCAACAGACTAAGGTGACCTACACCTGCTGGGAATGGTCCTTGTAGGCACTGTATTACTAAAGACATTTTGGTCTGAGGCTAGAAGACCTGTAGCTCTAGACTGGCACACTTTATGGCCTGCAAACAGCAACTGTATGATGATACTTTCTGGCTTTTATAAATGTCTTGAACTAGATTTTTCCACAATGGAGCTATCTTGGATTATAAACAAAAGTACTATTGCTAAAGACTGTATCCAAGATATTTCTCTCCTTCCCTTTTTATTTTACTTCCGCATTTTCTAGCAAGAGTTTCTTTTGTACATGCCAACTGGAACCTCCCTTGGAATCATGCAAGCAATGAGGCTGGAACTTTGGACTCATGACAGGGCTCTAAAGGAGCCACACATCCTTACACACCCCTACCTGCCTTGCATTTCTTCCAGAGAAATCTAGAAGAAAGAATGCTGAGAAGGTTTTTTCAAGAGAAGCAATGGCTATTTACATAAAAAATAAATTCATAAGCTAAGCGTGCATCTCTTCTCCCAGAAGGAATTCTTAAGTGGGCAGATTGTAGATACTAAGAAGTACTGCCTCATTAGTGCCTACTCTGAAAACATTCACAATTGTTTTCTCCTAGTATAACATCTGACAAAGCGCTTCACCAAAAAGCAGATACAGCAGTGTCTTTACTTAATTTGAGCAACACAACCAGTAATGAGGTGGTAGCTCATGGATACTCTTAAAGCCTAGGCAGCTGAACAATTTGAAAGGAGGATGGGAAATCAAAATTTTCAGTGCACTTGTTCATTCTTAGTTATTAATTTTTTACCCATTTATTTCTCTAATGTATTAAAATTACCTAGAGAACAATACAAATTGAAGTAGGATTGCTAGAACAATTCCATAGATTTTACCTACTTCACCAATTTATAATGTAGGGAATTTGCTTAAAACCCTTGTCCGAGACAGAGTTTTCCCAGGAAAAATTAGCAGTAACCAGTAAATAACCTATTAATAACAGTGACCTGTATTCAAATTGTAATGTAGACAGAAAATGGATGGAAATACCAAACTTTCTTGCCAGTTTGTAATCACAGAGCAGGGCTAGATTTATTGTTCTACTCCAAAGAAAGAACTCTTCCAAATTATTACCCAGAAATGTTTTACTAATCCATTCTTAAAAAAACTCAAGGGACCCAAACTATGTCCTTGTCTATGTATAGCTCATGACAATCAGTTTTTCTACATTTTTGACATGTTCCTATGTAGAAAATTCTTACAATTAGAAAATTGTTCAAAGTGTAGCCCAAGCAACTAAGCAACTTTTTTGCACAATTACTGTATCCTGAGTATATGAAGAACTGCTTGTTCCCTTCCTCTGTGCAACAACACACTTTAAAATTAATATCTTTTGTTGAATTTTTTATTCCCTTGATCCTAAAAATGCCAGTTATTTCAGTCTTTGATTATATCAGTCTATGTTTCTCCTTATCTCCAGCTTTTCTTGCTGTTGTTACCCAGATACTTCAAAATTATAAAAACCTGGATAATATCCAAAATGGTACACAACTCCTGCAGAGGCATTATTTATTTCCATATAATTATAAAAAAATAATAAGAACAATATTTCTGGGCAATAGATCTCTTAGAACAAAGACAATTTTTGCCAACTGAAAGGGAAGTTGAAGGGTTTGAATATCAAAGAATTGGAACAGGCTGCCAAGGGAAGTGGTTGAGTCTCTGTCCCCGGAGGTATTTAAAAGACCTGAAGATGTGACACTTAGGGACACGGCTTAGTGATGGATTTGGCAGTGTTGGGTTAGCAGCTGGACTCAGTGATCTTAGTGGTCTTTTCTAACCTTTACGATTCTATGATTTCACCTTAATACATCTGAACGCAAAAAGTAGCTTATATTCAATAGTTGAAAGCACTGAACTGCCATTGCAGTGAGACTTAAAGATACTCTGCATGTCATGATAATAACAGATATATTATTGTTTAGCCCTGAGACAATCTAATCTTCTGAAGACTAGCCAAATATTAAATTATGATTTATCCCAGAAAAAGGAAAGGGAAGGAAGTGTCTCCATTTAAAGTAGTTACATAAAAACAAGAAGCCTGAAAAAAAAGGAGTTCTGGTAATTTTCTGATTCTTAAATATAATTCTTCACCAGAGTTAAATCTTAATGAAGATTATATAGCTTATTAAAACAAAACCCCCCAAAACCCAATAACAAAAAAGAAACTACACGAACTCAAAACACATCTATAGTCTTGAGAACCTGTAACCTTGTGCAATAACAGACCGCTAATGTCAGTTCAGAGTGTCTAGTAATTCATGCAGTACTGTGTCACTTAAAAATGTTTACGTCTTAATATGGTAAAAAAAGGAAGAACAGGATTTAACAGTGTGGTCAAGAGGGAATGAGAGAAATGTCATTAGTCACTGTATATAAACATCCTCTTAATTCTTTCTCTCAAAAGGACTTTAAAAACAGGTTACTGTACCCAAGTAAGTGAATTACACTTACAGAATTTCTTTGGTGATTTTCGAGGCACTTCCATTTGTTTCAGCAAAGGCAACTTAGATGCACCTTTATGTAGTGGTTTGAACTTTAGAACACCAATCTTTGTACAAAAATCTACAGAATGGCAACACCTCTTATGAACAGTCAGAAGAGTATCTGCACTACAGTCATACAAAATATATGTAATCCATACATTACATACACTAAACAGCGTGCACTAAATACACATACAAGTTGCACACGTGCCACACAAAGGTTTGTGAACAAACCACTTCCTTTTAGCAGCCTTCTCTTATCAAAATAGAGTAAAATATTGACCACAGATGCTGTTACTGAAAAACAAATTAAAATATTATCAAGGAAACGATTTTTGAGCAAATGTTAGAATGGTTATGTTCTAACCACTGCACGCATTAACGTGCAGATGCTACACACAAAGCGATATTATGGATGCTGTTCTGGAGAGACGTGAGAATGGCCCAGTAATCAAAATCCTGAAAAGATGTCAGTTTTACTGGACTTAATGAGTTTCCCTCACCAGACCCCTCATCATCGTCAGTCGCGGACTCCTGCATCTCCTCTGTGAAAGCCTGAGATTGGCGGGGGTTATTCTTGTTGTCTGAAACAGTCACTTGTGCTTGTGACCTCTCACCTGAGGTCTCTGTGTGCTGAACTGGTGTCGAGGTAGTTAGGCCCTTGTAAGAAATGTCACCTGTCTCATCTTCCTCATAGTCATTAAGGCAGTACACTTCATCCAGGTCCAGGTCTAGGGTCCTGAAGCCCTTAGTGACAACTCCGGGCCTTGGGTCCAGGATCCCACCTAAGTGAGGCTGAGCCAGCTGCTGCCAGTGGTGCAAAGTGGCAGAACCTTGAAAGGGAACAGAAAGACAACAAAAACAAATTAGTAATCAATCGAGGACCTAAAAGACAGAAAGTCCCACTTTGTTTATCCAGAAGACCAAAGGTTTGGAAGCTCCAAACCTTTAATGTTTCTGGGTTTAATATTTCTAAGAAGACATGCTACAAGACAAAACTGCTTCACCTATGCTTCAGCATTTCCACATCAGTGTGAAATAAACTGATCACATCAGCACTTAGGCAAAGCCTGGTGGTGAGCTGTGGCATACTTGTGCACGTGCACATCCTCTCCCCGTAAATACTCTCATCCCTTTCAATTCATGGGATTAAGCAGGAGCAGAAAGAATTTACATTTAACAGTTGATCTGAGCACCATCACAGAAAGCTCTAAGAGGAACATAAACCACGTATTCCCATGTTAAGCTCACACTAAGACGGGTGCTGAAAACATGCCAGAATTTACCACCAGTGGCTAACGGGAGGACAGCAGTCACACAGATTGCACAGCAATTTTGGCTGTGTACCACGTTAGATAGCCCCATGAACTTCAGGCACGTGTAAGCAGATAATACTTCTGAACTATACATCAAGTCTAAATACCTGTATAGCTCCTATGCTACAGGAACTCAACTGCTATGTAACTAAATGCTACTGTACCTGTAGCTTCATCCTTGGCAGAGAAATGTTTTGAGGAAGGAGGTACATTTTACAGAGAAAAGCATTTAACATTCAGTGTTTAATAGGAGACAATTAGTCAGAAACAGCAATGGATCAAGACACTGAGATGGGCCCACTGCAATCAGGGGAGGATTTATCTGATTCCTCAAGTAGTGATTAAACACTGCTTGCAAGGGCCTATGTTTTCCTATGTGCCCACCATCACTACTGTGTTGAAATGTGTGACTTAAAACCATACATGTCCTACGACACAAACAAAAAAATCTGTATTTTCATCTCTGCCAGCTCAAATCAGAACAGTTTTTGTTGTCTTATCCCTGTCCCCTCTCCCCAAAGCGGAATACTCATTCAATGAGCTGGCACACAAATGCCTCACTCATATTCAAAGACTAAGATATTGTTCAGTTCGTTGTTTGGTATATGTAAAAACCTAAACAACTGCAATAACTAGAGGAGGGATGGCTCTTACATATATTATTTTGCATCTGAGAAAAATCCTATGGAATGAGAAAAACTGTCATTTCTCATAAGAATATTTTATTTCGGGAAGCTTACTGTGGAATAGGAAGTGAACAGGGAAAAACTCTTTCTCCGGAATGACTGGGATCTGTGGGCAGTATTTTAATTAAGCCTATCTCATTTTTTCTGTAATTTTTAGCTCAGAATAAATGGATCTGCTTTTTTTTTTTAATTTAAAGTAAGTTTTGAGGGACTAAAGAGGATTGGTACCCTTGAGTTGAAACCATTATAACCCCCAAACAGATAACTGTAAAAAAGAGACATCCATATAACTTGTATTTACTTCTGAACTATCACAAAGGACAAGTTTTTTTGCTTCTATATAAAAGAAATATCCCAGAATGTGAACAAGAGCCAGATATTGTCAAGCCTTAACCAAGGTTTACTGTCAGACTATACTCCAAGAATTAAAGAAAAATGGCAATCAAAATTTCTTTCTGCACTGCATGCAAGTATAAAAAGTTAATTAACTTCTAGGTGCTAGTTTCTGACCATGTAATCTTTTTCACCTTAAATCTCACCAAATCTTATGCTTAAAATAAACTCTGCAGAATACAAGCCTTTAGTTGTTAATACATATCATCTCATAGGAAAGACATTCACTGAGATATCTGCATTTTGAGCTTTAACATTTCCACTGAAACTACATGTTGCTGATTTCTTTTGGAACCTGGAAATCAAACACGGCCTAAGCTTCATCACAAAAAGGAGGATATCTGAGTTTAATCTTGACCTCATAAAATGTGTGTAAGGGATCTTTACCTTTGCCATGCAGAAAACTAACACAAATGTACAAACCAATGCAACAGTTGTAAATATCCAATAATAAGAAAAATAGTTGCAAAAGTCAAAAAAAAGTGGGAAATACAGCACCTCCTTGGCCTACATTCAGTCCCACGCAACTACTACTGTTCTGTAAATTATGCTATCAGAAAAGGCTGGCATGAGGGAATTACTGTGCAACAGTGGGACTGCCAAACTGAAGGAAGAAGGAATATAAGACTAAATGTATGAACGGAGTAAATGATTTTTTTTCCCTATATTCCTGATGCCCTTGCATGATTGGACGCACACTGTAAGGGTCAGAGAAAGTTTAGAAATTCACAATGTGTTGCTGCCACAATTGCAATAAAGTGGGTGAAGACACAATCAGTTCAAGGTTTTAGTCTTCCTACAGGACACTGGTAGTGCTATTTCATGCTAATGGCACAACAAGCTACAAATGCACGGTTTAAAAAAGAAAGCAAAAAGCCCCCCACTAGACTGCAACTAAAGCATGTCACATCAAGCAATCCTTCTGTTCTGACTAAAAGAAAGCATGGGTTTGTTTTTTTTAAAGGTGCAAAAGATGATTAATTTTTTAGTACTTCCATCACCCTATTTATTTTACTGTGGAATTAAAAGAGTGCTTTAAAGGAGTAGAAGTCATTAACCTGAAATTTATTACAGAACTAATTTTTATTTTTTCCATTTTATGGTATGAGCACTCTTAGTAAAACAGGAATAAAACCAAAGGCACAACTACTGATGACAGTCCTCTGGTACAGCAGACTATTTTGCCCCAGTAGTCTGAAAGCATCCATGAAGCTGAAAACAAAAATTAAATCTCATGAAAGATACTTGGGAAAGAAACTAAGCTGAAGTGAAGAACAATATCATAAACATGTGGTTAATGAAAGTTAGCAAACACTAAACTTATGAAACAGGCAGACATAAACATACTACAAATAAGATCTAAAATCAAACACAAGAAATACTTTAAATGGTGCAATAATTTCAAGAGAAAAATGACTCAGTGAGAACAATAAACAAAACCAGGAAAAAAAAAACCCAGACAGATAGAAAGATGATAAAGACTTTAAGAGTTTATTGGAAGAAAAAAGAGGATATAATGGGATGATGACAGAAATCTATTACAGGGGTAGCAACCAGAAACTGAAACAAAGCTGGATCATCATTTCCCTCATGTGGTACAAGAATTTTATGACCATTGAAAAGCAGCCATGAAAACAAACTATTAAAATCTGCAGGACAGTATGGATTTGTGTGCTACAGTTATCGTTTCATTTGAGTAGGTAGAAACAGTACATCACTTTCTTCAGGACATAAGAATGGTTATTTTTGCTTCTGAATATGTGTCATGCTAAATGCTCCTTAGATATGAAATAAGTTAGTTCTAAGAAGATGAAAAAAAGGAACTTCTGCAATTAAAACACACACAATTGCAATGTAATACAAGAGTTCTGTTAAAGGAAAAGAGAGAGAGAAGCCAAAGCTAAATGATGTTAACTAGTGTGTCTGTGAAACAGAAAAACTACAGGAAAACAGATTCATTTTGTTCAAAACCTTAAGGAATTTACTCAACTAACTTCCAGCTACAACCTGAAAGAACTGAAGAAAGCCAGCCAGACAATATAGTATGTTCTCTGTCAGCTTTTTTAGACAGACTACTGAACTGAACTTAGAAATAAAGCTCCAGCCCTGACTATGATCTACCTGTATCTTACCTTTTTCTGAGATAATATATGAAGGAAAACTGACTTTAAAAAACTCCACCTATTTCACACGTGAAATGCAAAGCCATAGTGACTCATGTGTGACCACTCAAACAGCCAATTAAAATCCATAGATTATTTTTAATCACTGGACTACAACTGGACTAATTAAAGTAGGTAAAGATCTTTCCAGACATTAATTTACAGAATTCTTGTTGTTTAGATTTCATATACTTATCCACCATCCTTTTCCAAATATGAAATGGCAACATTTAGGTCAGTTGTAAAGCTGCACTGTTGATACACATGTGGCCTGTAATATTTATTTTACTGCCTTGGTTGGAGTTGTTTCTTAACACTTTTAAGGCTTGCGGGAAAATATAGTTTTTAGAAGATCTCAAACCAACATCGTGGATTACTGTCTCTAAAGTAAAAAGAATATGTATTGCAAAGATTTCCTGCTTTCTGGTGATGGATAAGAGACCATAAAGAGTCACTAAGAACAACAGATAAAGGCCGAGGCCCTTTGTTATCACCTTCTAGTGGTTTCACAATCTGAAGCTTTTCTGGTAGGTAGGAGCGACTGCTGATAGACATTCCTGAATATCCAGTGAATTCTGAAAATCTGGAGTGAGTTCCCAGTGACATGATGCTCTCTGTGGGGGTAACAGAACCACTATGGAGTTCTCCCTTTTCTGCCAGTTCCCGCAACTTCCTTTCCTGCTCTTCTTCAAAGAACTTCCGTTCCGAGAGGTAATTCTCCCGCCTGAGGGAAAGCCTACGAAGGGCAGTCTCTAGGTCACTGGAGCCTGGTGTCCCTGGAGTTCCAGGCTTCTTCATCCTGTCCCCATTTCTAAAACAGAAAAAGGGACACACAAAAAAAAAAAAGGTAGGGGGAGGGAGAAGAACACATTCTTAGAAATGCTTAAAACTTCCACGTGACAGTTTTTCACCAGTACCTTTAAATTACTATGTCTGGCAACAACTTGCTACTCGTCAGGAGAGCCCAAAGGCAAACACCAATCTTTTGTTTCTGTTTCATACTACAACAGTTTTGAAATCTAGTTTCTGCCAGGAAACTCCTGGTTGGAAAACCTGCACTTAACGAGCTTACTCCTACCAAGAGATGAGAGATGACCTCTTGTTGTATGCCTTACAGTTAGACAAACTCAAGTAAGCAGGCCACATCTTACAGGGCCAATGATGCAAGAATACCACAGTGAGTCACAAGAGTATATATTATGCTGAAAAACATATATTGTTTTGAGGAATTAAGTCGCTTTTACTGAAAAGTATATACAGCATAGTGTGGAAATGTACTGGGGGAAGAGACAAGTAGCTAGCTAGAAAAATGAAGTTCTGATTGGTTTCATTCACAAGTTTTCATATTAGGTAACCTACAGATGCAACCTTTATTTTTAGGATCAAAAAAGTTAACTGCAGCTGCAGCTGAGATCAGAACTCCCTCGCATTTACATAAAATGGTGAAAATGCAATTACTTTTAAGTATCAGCCCATAGTTGCAAAAACAAGGGTGGTTTTACATCATCTGGAGATGATGCATCTCAGAACAGGCGTGAGTTGCAGACACTGATTGATACACAGTAGTGTCAAAAATGGTTCCTTTTTAAATAAAGTTGAGTGCTCAAAAACTGTAACACAAAAAGAGGAAAATAGAAACGCTTTGCCTTTATGTCAGAAGCAAAGCAAAAGCAAAGTCCAGTGCTACAGTACTGACCCATTGTCAGAGGATTCTGTCTCTAAGATGATGCTATTGGTCTTGTTGTCTATCACAATGTTAGAGATGTCTCCCCCATAGAAACTGGAACGTGGAGTGCTGACGCAGCTAGAAATGACTGAGTTCATAGCAGAGGACTGGTTAGAGCCTGGGATATTCATTGGTGACGGAGTCATGGATCTCTGCTTGACAACTTGATTAACATTTCTCACTGTCTCGAAGACCCGCTTCTGATGACTGAAAGACATAAGCACAGTTAATAATTACACTCTTACCTTAAGAAGGAACAGGGAAACAGGTAGCAGCTTATAAACAGCCCTTCCTATTCACAGCTCCACCAACCACTGTAATTTTATGTATAGTTTCTGTAAAGTAGTATGCAGAGGGTTCTATACTTGCTACAGTCTGGCCATTACTCAATCCATCAACATAATTCTTCCATCAACCTAGAGTATTTTTAACAGAACATTTGACAATTATGTGCATGGACCCTTTCAAATATTAATAAAAAATAAGTGAAAGAGCATTTCAGTACATCAGCTAAAAACGCTCTAAAGCCATTATGTGGAAATGAGTTTTTAGAAAACAAAATTGATCTCCATTCAATTCTTAACTATGAACTGGTTAATCTGTTTTAAAAGAGAACTTGAATTTACTCTCCTGAGTCGCTCTGTGAAAGCAAGTCTTGCATCTTTTCTCTTTGAAACCAATTTCTAATACCCTTAAAGAGTAGTGGTTTTTTTGGGAAAAAAAAAAGAAAAAAATAATCTCAGAAATATAACAGACAAGAGGCTAGAAAGAGGCTGTCAAGGTTGAAAACCTAATTTTTGACCTAGTTCCACAGTTCATTTTTATCACCATTGTCCCGGTGATTGTCCATAGCAAACACTGTTCACCTGCTTCAAGATTAAGATCAGGTGACACTTCAGCAGCAATTTCTTGACAAAATAAAATTGCCCCACATCATGCTACACAAGTGCCACTGCTGTTTTGTTTTACAGTTCAACAGTGGATGAACACAAGAACAGCAGATTCCTTTTAGCTGAAAGGTAACACTGCCAGGATGTAGCAGCGACAGTACGCCTTATGCTATTTAATGTCATTCAAATTTCTTTCCTTCTATCCATGAGCGCTCAACAGTTGCACTCTTTGTGTGTAGGCTCCAAGTCTGTAGCTATATATCTTTAAGAGGCTGAATCTAAGAGCATTTATCAATAAACAGTCCCATGGAGGTTACAACTACTAGCAGTGCACATGTAAATAAAACCAAGACAAGTCACGCAACCACAAAAAAGTATCCTCCTTTAGTACATGCAAAGCGTTATAAAAGACATTCTAAAGAAGTTAAACAAGCCTTAAGTTAGATTATTCTGGAAAGACAAAAGGATCCTATAGGGTTTGAGCATGCTCACATCTTTCTGACCTTACACTTTCCTAATCAATACTTAACTCTGTCAAAGCCTCATTTACAATTCTTGGCTCCTGCTCAGAGAAGGTTAATGTATAAGTCAACCTTTTTGTACAGGCGATTAGAAGGTTTCTGGGAAGTGCCTATTGTACCTTCTGACTGTCCTTTCTTTGTAAATTCTGTTTCTCTAACAGACCCACTAAACTGGATTAACTTGTTTCAAATTAAACAATCCATGCTTTGTACAAATCGGTGAGATAAACCCATTGGAATACAAGTGCAACCGGCGTCAGTGAGGCCATTTCCGCCAAGCTGTATCTATCTATAGCTTCTGGGCTGTCGCAAGTACTTAACTTGTTCCAAACTACTCCCTTGTTTAATTCAAGAGAACTTTAGCACAGATGTAATGGGTATCACACTGTAAGTACCCAACCATTCCAAATCCCTTTCTGCACTGACGTTCTTCCTCCAAAACTGGATTAGAACAATACCTGGTATAAATGTTATAAAACCCAAAGAGAAAACCCACTAAATTGAACTCCTCTCCTAATCATGGGAAGAAACCTAGCATGGTAACACACAAGAAAAGAAAACTTCTCATTCTCAGCACTCACAAATGAGGACAAAAAGTTTGTAAGACAAGGCAAAACCTATATATAGGTGTTTTCTTTTGGCAGCTTTAGCAGAAAATAAAACAACCCCAATAACTAGACAATTTATTTTTCTTTCTCTCTGTCATTCACACTTGGCCAGAAATATTTCTTTCTAAATCTCTAGCTCTACTATTTCCTGTCTTTCTATTTCTTATCCCATAATAATTAACTTCAGATATAATCAATCAATTAGGAACCAATTCTTTTCAGTCGTACGCCAAATCAGGAGAGTCGGGTTCATCTAAATGCAGTTCTTTCCTCATTGACCCTTCTATCTCTGCTGCCAAAGAATCCTGTTAAAAATAAGCACAAAAGAGAAAAAAATATCACAGTATTAATATTTTCCAAAAAATAAAAAAGGTTTAAAAATTTAAATTGACTTGAACTCTGGAAGACTAATGTAGATATTTAAAGCACTGATAAAATGTGGCTTAGCTTCATTCTGCTACAGTTTTTAACACCTAATGACATACAATATCTGTCAAAAGAACCTAAAACCAAAATCCCAGGCAACAACAGAATTCAGGTGCCCCAACTTCCTGGACTGAATTCCCTACTCAGTAATACTCACCCTTCACATATAAAGTTTTGCTTGATAGGTTTTCATTTAAAATAAACAGAAAACATTCTTCTCTTTCACAACATTACCCAACCATCCACAAAGACAAAATGGTTCCTGGCACAAAGCATTACATACTTCCCCTATAAGGTTACAAGTGACAGGTCATCCATTTTCCATGGCTGGTCAGTCAGTTTTACTGCTGGGTGTAGAGTATAAGTGTCAAATATTCACAAACCTAAATGATCTTTCATGCCATGATTCAACATTTGAAAATCATTTTCACACAAAACACATAAACCTATCTCAGCACAAGCATACTGTTTGCAGCTTTCAACTGAATTTTGTGCAAGCACAACTTGTATTATTAAACATCTGCACTTTAAATTGGCCTGTGTTCAGTCTAAGAAGGGAACACAAAAAGGCAAGCTAAGCCTTTGCTGGCAATTTACTTGTGAGCACAAATAAAATGTGTTCTTCCTCAGCAGTAAGACAAGACATGGCTAAAGATAAGGAAGGCCAGATTCTGCTGCTTGATTGCATTAATGTAATTCAAAGGAAACCACTGATACTACTGCCTTCAGAAGTAATGGAACTATTCTAGAGATAACAGGCAAGCAGAACCAGTCACTGGACACATTCTTCTCACCCACTCTTTTTTACTCATTTTGTTGATGGTACTGCATATTCCCTGGGCTTTAAATGTCATAATCACACGAAACCACTGAAACTGCCAAAATTGGTTGCCATAATACAGATTAGCAACAAATATTTTTTTAATGAACCACTGAATTTTCAGTGATCCTAAACCAAGAAGAGTAAGTGTAACCCTATTTAAATACTGGAGAACTAGAATGTAGATCATAAGAGACTAGAAAGATGCCATGTCTGGAAACCATTGTTATCAAGAAGTTATATCTTCAACAATGCTGAAAAACAGGAAGTCCTAATGCTTTCTACTGAAGATCAGCACCCTAGTACAGCAGATGCATACCAAAGATGCACGGATTGGTGTAATAACCTGTTAATGTTACCCATGACACACAGCATAAGCACAGCCAGCTGCAGGTTGTATACAATACTGCAGCAAAACCAAGTAGCTGCACAGCACCACTGTTTCAGAACCAGTTATGCAAAATTGATCACTCAGGTATCCTTTAACATTATACAAATACACATTTCACCCATGCTTATGTCTGGCCCAGCATCCTATCCCTGAAGCTGTAATTCAGATGAGAACACTTTCTTTGCTTGGTTGTTCTCTGGTGTGTGCAGGTTTTTTTCTTAAATCTGCTTACCATAGGGAAGAGTCCAAGGGAGTGGTACCGACGTGATATAGCATTTGGCATTGTCTTGTTTCTGAGGTTTTTCAGCTCTTCTTGAGCCTCATGAAGCATTTCCATGCACTCTGCATACTTGTCTTCCAGCTCTCGCAACTGTAACATATAGAAAACAGTACAACACCTTATGGGGTGCACTATTATCATAAAAAGTCTACAAATTCTTTTCACACTGGTAAGCGATAACGGTGTAGGGAAGAATATTCCCCTTAAAAGGAACAGAACTCCAACAAGTCACTGTAACTGAAAATCATTAATAACACAGATTACTCTGATCAGCTTTAGTGGCTAATCACTGCCATGATGACCACAGAGGAAAACGGCGTGGGCAGAGGACAAGACTTTTCACAATGTTCCAAAGGACTTCAGAATTTTAAAACCTATACTTGAATGCATATATACATATACACGTATAACCTTCAACAGCCTAAGACCATGCCTCACTTTTAGCTTCACTTTCTGAGGAAACATATCTTATGTAATCTCTCTGTCTGCAGATGTCTGCATACCCTCACAGTTTTTGAGTTTATCAGCCACTTCAACCAAGTCTGGCAAAGGAGTAGAATTCTAAAATACTGCAGTCCTACAAATTTCATAAAAATAAGCTATTTGGTTTAGAAACAGAGATCCTGTCCATTTTCTTTCCTAAGAAAGCGATGGAGAAGAATGAGCTCAATCTTTTTGGAGCCACACAAATACAAAAGGTCCACCAGCAGGAAAAGCTTCTCTGGGCCTTCCCACCTTCAATGCCAAGTAGTCCAACTACAACACACATCCTAAGGGGATTGAGCTTTATTCATTATATTTTGTCCACTTTGTTCATGCAAATATAGTGCCCAAAAGACATCCAGCAATCCTGGACTGCCTTCAGTTCATTCACTGAACAAACAGAGTTCAAAAGAGCTCTTCCATGTTATTTCACTATTCAAAATTGGCTTAAACTATCAGCCTAGAGAAGTCAACCTCTGAAGGGGTTCCTATACAGCTATAAGCTTCTGTATTTCAAAATGTGTGTTAGTTGAAAGAGGAGAGAATAGGAAGGAGAAAGTTTTGAATTCTACTAGGAACATAAATGTTCCTTCCTTCCATATACATAGGCAAAAGTATTTAATACTTCTCATCCAGCTTAGACTAAACCTCTCATGGCAAAGTGAACAGTCATTGCCCTGCTACTAAATTATGGTCTTACTAAGTAATGTACTCACCTCTGCTGTGAGCTGTCTCTGGGCATCCTTAGCTGCTCCCAGATGCTGGACAAGTTCCTCATTTTCAACTGCACACTAAAATACAACAAAAAATGTTAGAAATACTGTGATGTTTTGTCCTGTGATGATATTTGTATCAAAATTCTAACTTTTCTCAAACCTCCTCTGCAGCAGTATTAGTCCACATGTTAGTTTAAAAACATTTAAAATGTTGAGACAAGAACACACAGCATCAGACTGTACACTGTTGAATGAACCTCCAAATGAATAAGTGCCCACTGAAATATTTGCACTGACATTCTTGTCTTACCAATGTTACTCAATGCAGCATTTTACATCTAATATTTAAAATAAATTTAACCATTGCATTTGACAAATCATATATGCATCTTCTAATAAATTGAATTCTAGTCAAGTATGCTAGATATTAAACATCAAACAAGGTCACCCACATAAGGAGAATGGAAAAGTTCCTTTTGGCTCTAGAACACAGAGGATTGTAACCTGTCCTCCAGCTACATTAGTAGCAAATAGCAGAAGTCTCACGACTGGATTCCTTACAGCTTTGGCCTTTTTCTGCAGATCGACTATCTGAGAGAGAAGATGGGTGATTTCTTCTTGTTGCCGGGCAGCATCTTCAGTTTTCTTTGCTAACTCTTCGGAGATATTGGCAATCTGGATGTTTGCATCCCCTTTAAGATAAGTGATTACAATTAACACCACAAAACCAAAAGCAGAAAAGTAAGCATAAATATGTTCTTTTGAAACATCACTTGATTCAGCAGAATCCTACTCTGATACACAGTATGGCACTTTTGAAAAATAACACTGGGACACAAAACCTGAAAGATGTCAAGTGCTCATGCTGCAAAGGAGACTGTACTTTCCTGTAACCTTTTCAATGCCAAACTATTTTTAACTGAGAAAGATTCAGCTTACAGCCAGCATTTTCTGCTGTTAAATTTCAGCCAGAAATTTTCTACTCATTTCTTTAAGGAAAATAAGTACCATAGAAAAATATGACTGACTGGGGCTTTTTTACTGAACTATCTCAAATGAGAAGTATAAAGGAGTAGGGACATACTCAGCTCTTTTACGCAGTCGTTGACAAGTTGTTGTTCTTTCTCTTCATAAGTAATTGTTTCAGTCTTCAGCTGACAGGCCTGTTCAAGAAATCCACATCAAATATGCTACATTAGCACATTTGTTCTTTGCCAGTCTGTTGTTGCACTTCCATCTGCTTCAGAAAGACAAGCTATTCTAATCACTCCTTCTTGAAGACAGTGAAAAAACTACAGTTTTTGCCTGCCCTCCCTCATGTCCTGGAAAAAAGGGTCAGGTGAACATTCAGCAGAGACATTACTGTATGGAGAAATTCACATCATTATCACCATATCCCCACTAGATGTCACTTGTGTATTTTGCACTAAAAATAAAAAAGAAAAACCATAAAACCAAAAAACCCTGAACATACAAAAAAATGAGCATGCAGAGCTTGATTTGGTCACCTGAGCAAAGCTAGGTATCATCACAAACTAAATAAATGCTCGGTTTCAATAACTGAATTAAATATTGAAGTATTTAAAAGACATTCAGATAGTATTTGAAAAGTTCTGGCACTGTAACTATATACCCCACTAAAACCCTCAGTGCTGCCTCCTTCCCTGCTTTGTCTTTTCTGCTCTGATTCTAGGAGTGCCAAAAGCAGTGTGGCTACAGCCAGTTGGTTCTGTCTGGCACCACGTTGGTGGGTCTGTAATCTATCCCCAGTACTGGGGGAATGCACAGACACCCATGGACTGCATCTGTAGAGAACTGCACCGCTCACAGGTTTCAGGTTTGGCTTCATCCTGTGCCTTCCTGGCAGGCACAGACTGCACCTCCTTGGATGGGAAGGCAGTGATACTTGGGGTTGTCCCATCAGCTCCTGACACAGTGGCTCTCTCAGTTCTAACCCCACCTTTATTATTCTCAGACCATCTATTGCTCATTTTCCTTGAGCAACTTCTCAATTAAGTGTATACAGCAGTCTCCATTACATGGTATCTTGTGCAAAGGTGTGACACTATCTCTTTATAATGGGCCCTGCATTTGCAGTAGAAAATGGTAACGACAATGTTTTCATACATTCATTCTTAGATCAAAAGTATCTCTTCAGCTATACTCTGCTATGTGTTTGCAAAGTGGTAAAAAGCTCCCAAGGTTTAAAAGTTGCATTGAAAACATAAAATTATTCACTCCATATTCAATTATGAAGTATTATTTCTGACAGAGAACAGTAAATAAACTCTTAAAAAGTGTGTCATCTGTGAAACAAACAGAATATTATCAGAAATAAAAGACAAGAAAAACACATTTAATTTAAATTATTAACTGCCTGAGTTGAAACACAAATTGAAGAAAGTTAATGCAAATTTAGGGTAGCAATTATTATTTTGACCAACACTGAATTTGTATCAGAGAGACCATGCCAGCCTACAAACTTCAGATCTGCAGCTACAGTCACATGAATCTACCACGTCAGCTCTTTAAGACCTGTTTCAAAGTGCAGTGCTGAACTTCAGATTTGATCTGCCCATGCTCCTGCACATTCTTTTGGTACAAAAACTGCTTTGCATGTAGTTTCATTCAGGAAGAATTTCTTCATGGAAATGGTTAAGCATTGGAAGGGACCGCCCAGGGAGGTGGTAGAGTCACTGTCCCTGGAGGTGTTCAAGAAATTACTGTCTTAGTGCCTTGGTCTAGGTAACAAGGTGTTGATCAGTCAGAGGTTGGACTCGATCTTAGAGGTCTTTTCCAATCTAAATGGTTCTGTGATTTTATGTAGTTTTCACATTTCAGCCTTTCCTTCATTTAGAAGGATAAAGGATGGTGATCAAACAACTAGAGAGAGATCTGCGTCGCATATGGAATTATATACTCTTAGTTAGGCTCTCTCAACTTTTAATACACACTTCCCAATACCTGTGGTTCTGGCATTTAACTGAACAACTATATTAAGCAAAACACAAAGGGAGCAGTTTCACCTCAGATCTAAGCACAACATTTTCCTCTTCAAGGTCCTTGAGTTTCTTTTGAAGAGAGTCCAAATGAAAGTAGTTCTGGACGGAGGAGGAAGATTCATTCCTCTTCAGCCTTGTAACAAAAGCAACAGTTTTAACTCATTTTTACCTGTATTATGGCCAGTCTTGCAGAAGAACAGACTGAACAGAGGTCTCAAAACAAAAGAGCGACATGAAATACAGCTTTTTCATACTTTTGGGCAGCAATAAATTTGCAGTGAATTTTAAAAGAAAACATTTAAAAAATGCATTTGTTATTCCACACATTTCCTATGAAAAAGTTATTCAGCCAAGGTTGTGACAAAAGAAACCACCTTACTACAGGGAGCAACTCAATAGCTCCTGATTAATGCTGCACACGCTTCACCAGAATGCAGCAATAACTCTGCAAGGGCAGACAGCCCCTCAGAGCCTGCAATGCTGTTCAGCCAGCTAATTGCCTGGAACCCACACTATAAGCCATTCTTTCTCTCTTTCTCTTGTCTTGAAATTTTTCCATAGTGCCTTTAGGTCCTTCAAGCACAAAGGTCACACATGTAGCATGTTCTAGCACATCGTGCAAATGCATGTGGTGTACTGGGCTACTGTCAGCAGGGCCCATGTCTGCCTCCAGGTAGCACTGTGTCAGCAGCCTCCCTATGTACTTTCTGCTCCTGACTCTTGTTGGCACCTGGATAGCCAGCTGATTCAGTGCAAATGCACCAAGTTCCGTGTCCCATTTATAGTTCCAGCCAATATGGGGATAATTTTACTACTTTTCAAAGCTATTAAATTGTCTGAACTACCCATGCTTAGTAGCAGATGTAAGGTTCAACACTGCAGATCGATTAACTTACGGGGTGGAACAGATGGACTCTGGCTCACTTTCCTCAGCAGCGCTGGTATAGAACTGGAGCAGTTCATCTTTCATGGAGAGTTCATGCCGCAACTGAGAAACCTGCACAAAGAAAGAGTTTGCAGATCAGTAATTTGCTTTTCTAGACACATTCTTAAGTAAATCCACTACAAATTAGCAAATTATTCATCCTCCAGGCATCAATTTCAGACTACATTAAGAGGTAAAGACTGAGACAGATCAGAATAATTTCTGTTATTTCTTAGAAAGGAAAAGCATGCCTTTTAAATTAACCACCAAATGTTATTTTTTAAAGTTCAAAAATGCACTTATCCACTGCTTTTAGACATGTTTCTCTTTCACATTCTTTAAGATGAGCAATGCTGATTCACTATTGCATAGTCTAGATCCATATCCACAGTAATGGATGTATTGCAATGATAGTGCAAGAAATTAATGTGACACAATCCAGTCAAACATGGCAGATGGAGACATTTTTTCCTCTCTATGAGCCTTTAGATAAAATTACTAGAATACTTGTGTAGCAAGGTTACATTTGGGACTCAAGAGCCTGTTGAGCTAGAGAACACCACTACACAGTGGGAGGCTGCCATTCTCATGCTCTTCCAACCACAGAGGCTGCAGTCAGTGTCTGGATGTAGTTTGGGCTTTTGATCACTCCAAAATATGAGTCTAGTAAAGCAGTTTGTGGGAGTCCCATACTTAGTACATACACATATCAAAAAGGAACAAAACATTGAGATTGAGTGATTAAGATTCCCTGTAACTGTGAGCTCCACAAACTTAATCTTGGTTAATTTATATTGAGATTCTCCAAGAAAAGGGTTAAAAACTCAGCTACATAGTACTACACCTGCACCATTTCACAGTTGCAACTTAAGACTCCAGTAGCAAAAGATTAATTTTTATTTGCCTTGCATAGCTATAGATAGCATAACTGATCAGAAGATCCATTTCCTTCCATTTGCCCTGCAAGACTAGGTCCTCAGTTTGCACTTTCCAATGCAAAAATTGCAGAGCACATTTCTTTTTAATAAAAACTGCTGCTTTTTACATTGTAGGCATACTTTTCTTTGTAGTTATTACTGGAAAATAAAAACAGAGAATATCAATAAAATAGATTTGCATCAAACAAAAAGCAGGCACAATGCAATAAAGCACTTGAACTGTGCAGAATATGAAGCAAACAAGGTCGTTTACTTTACTAAGGCTATTCAGTGTAATCAGAAGTGCTAAGGCACCAATTCCTCCTGAGGCTTGGGTTCTAAACAGCAAGGGGTGGGGGGAAAATCCCCAACCAACCACATGTTAGAAAACTATTAAATAAAATCCATGCACTAATTTTTGGAGGCTCATTTTCTCCATTTCAGGAAGAGCTAAAACGCTTAGCCAAAAATAACAATTTACTTCCCACAAGCACATTATAGCTCAGCCTCTTTAAGCAGCAGCAAGGATTCAGATGCTGTCAGTGGGTGGGCACTAGATCATCTCCAGCTTTTGCTACTGTTTTTTCTATATGAATTAAAAAGACTGAGAATACTATTTTTACTGCCATTTTTGAGCATTCCAATCCTCCAAAACAGGGTGTACAGTCAGTAAGCCTGACCTTTTAATGGAACAGGAGCTGAAACAATGGGCACAAACTGTAACACGGGTGGTTCTTTCTGAACACTAGGCACAACTTTTTTATTGTGAGGGTGACCAAGCACTAGCAACAGTTTGCCCAGAGAGCTTGTGGGAGTCTCCATCCTTGGAGATACTCAAACACTGTCTGGACATAGTCCTCAGCAATGGACTGCAGGTGTCCCTGCTTGAGAAAGGGGTTTGGACAAGATGACCTCAAGAGCTCACTTCCAATCTCAATCATGCTGTGCAACTGGGAAAAACTCACTGTGGTAACTTCCAGAAACACCTCCCTTGACACAGCATTTTGTGGTGTGTAACCTCACCCAGCAACTAAGCACCCACCAGCTGAGCACGTTCTCTGCCCCACAAACCCCATAGGATGGAGGAGAGAATCAGAAGCTCAAAAGCAAGAAAAACCTCACGGGCCGAGACAGTTTAATAAGTGACATTGCCCATCAAGCAAAGTGAAATGAGGAATTTATTCACTATTTTCTATCAGCAGGTGGATGTTCAGGCATTTGTTGGAAAGCAAGGCCTTGGCACACATAACTGTCACTTGTGAAGAAGAAGGCCATAATCACGTCCCAGCTTCTTCCTCCTTTCCCTGAGCTTTTGTTGTTGAGCATAAGCACATAAGGTATAGAACATCTCTTTGGTCAGTTTGGGTCAGCTACCCAAGCTGTGCATCTTCCCAGCATCTTGTGCAGATGGGGGGCAGAGTGGACATTAAAAAAAAAGACGAGGGAGAGGGGGGTGGGTGGGAAGAGCCTGGATGTTGCTCAGTAATAGTCAAAACACTGTTTGTCATCAGCACCGTTTTAGTCACAAATCCAAAGCGCAGCACCAGGTAGCCACAAAGCTTCATCCCAGACAGACCCAATACACATTTTCATACTGAAAAAACAGGACTTGTTTTATGAATAGAAAGAGCCTCTTCTACATTTTCACAAGCCATTGTTGTAACATGTGCCCTTCGGAGCATTCAACTGCATAATGTAGCAATAGAGACTGAGCTCTTGCCCCCATGGGACAAGGCCCATGATATCCTGGGAACCAAGATAGCTCATCTCTTGCAGGCTTTTAATTCCCTCTGCTAGCCTGAAAGCTTCACTCAGCTTCAAAACTATCTCATGAAATAGCTGCACCTATATTAGAAATAATTTAAGGAGAAGATAAAAGGATCCCCACACAGAGCACAATAGTTTAGAAACATGGGACCTAACTTGCACGAACAATCCTTACTAAATCATGAACAACCATTTCAAGAGTCCAGCTGATTTGTTTTCCTGACTGACAGCAACTAAATGTTTAACAGGTTGGAATTATTCAATTAAAAGGAGGTGAACAGTCAACACCTTTTTACGCTGTATGTAAATAACGTGCCAAGCCAAAGAGTATTTCTGTCTTTCCAACACTGTCCACTCAACAGACCAAAACCAATGTTCCCTTTTTTTAAGCCATCAATCTAGGCTATAATTCAGCTTTGTCCTTTCCTCTCCCTTAACAGAGAAAAAAAATCAGACCTGGACTTTAAAACTAGCTATCATCAAAACACAAACTCTGATAAGTAACCTGGAACTAGATTAACAGGACTAGAAGGCTGTATTACTCAACAGTTACCACAGGTTTAGGTGGTGTTACTTGAGGACTGACACTGTCCTTAAAGTGCTGTCTAAAAGCTAAAATGCTTCAAAAACATCGGACAAAATCTGTAGAGGAAAAAGAAGCTGAAACTGGGAAATCCTAGAAAGATTAGGAGAAGCTAAAACTAATGACCTACTCCATTCCAAATACAGTTCACACCGTTACTGTTTACATTTCTTTGATATCGAGCTCTGATTTCAAAGGAGATAATACCAAAGTGTAGGTAGCACCATCCCAGTGAAAAGGGACATATCTTGAGATGGGAGCTGCAGCAGTCTTATTGAACATGGTAACACAACAGCAGGTAGACACGCCGTACCTTGGAATTACACTTCTGCTGCTGAAAAGGCAGACAAGCATCTCTGTGACCAAAATACTTTACAATTAAGAAAGTTTTCCAATATAATGTTTATGCATTTAGAATATAATACTGAAATAGTAAGCTTAGACTAAAGTGTCTGTGCACATGGTTGGTGTCTGTGCTTGCTTTAGTGCCCTTACCCTTTGCTCTCTAGTGCACTACAGGAAAAATTTCAGTTCCATCAGTTTTTATTGAACATGATCACAGCCCCTCCCTAAACATAAACAGCACCTAACAACACAAACTCAAAAGACAAACCCAAGAATCTCATGCCTTTCGCACAGGTTTGTACTACTTTGACAAGTACCTATCAATGTGGCATCTTACCAGCACACAAGAAAAACTCAAGCAGCAAATAGGATGGACAGAAGGTTTTGTCAGGACAAGTTTGGTGGGTCAAAGAGATATAAAGCTAAATTATTCATGCCATGATACATATACCAATAAAACCTTAATTTTATACCACACACCAGAAAGAACTTGTCCCCATATTACAGAAACCATATATCCCCCCAGACAAGCCATTTTAGGCAGTTTTTACAGAATTTTAAAGTACCAAATAAATTCTTTTATCTTTTACCCTTACAGACAGCTGTCTTAGTTACTGTTCTGTTTAAATATTCAAAGTTCAGTTTTAATGGAAAATCTGAAACCTACTAAAGACAGATTTTCGATACACAAAAGTGTCATGACTTTAAAGCCTGATGAGCTCTGCCTCAAAAGCATCAGTTTCTGAAGGAGTCAAAATAAGAGCGTGAAAGAGGGGTGTTGACAGAACATATGGCCCAACATACCAAGCCACCTGGTAAGAGGCTTATTTCTGGTGGCACTTTTCCTAATGCTGTTTCTCAGTCCTAAATAAAAATAGACCTGGACAGAGGCAGTCCTTCACCTTCCTCAATTAAATTTTCCACTCTGGATGGATGGTATGAAGGCACAGTCCTGCTTGCTCACTTTGCACATACCTAATAAATGTCATATTGACCAATGCACAAGTAAATTTGTCTGCCACACAATAGGACTTGGGCAGCAAGTTGGGACAGAAGAGAATTCATTTTCCTTGCTAAAGAGGGTAGGCCAACCAAAAGGTATTATTTCAATGTGTGTGCTCCACTACTATTTACCACACATCTGAGATCCCTCCATCCACATTTTATTCACCAGCATATCTCAGATATAACGCAACACCTCACACCTTTGAGCAAGTTTCATTATTTATTTAAGTTTTTAATCCACTGCGGTTCATTGTTCTCCTGCTTGCCCTACAACTGTAAGATTTATGTCTTGCTCAAAATCACATAGGGATGAGATTCACAAACCCAGGTCACTGTCCCAGAAAAAGAGAAATAATATTTGCTCCTACCTCAATTAGTAGGTCAAAGTTTAATGACACTAGTTACAGATAAAGAGCTCTTTTAAAAGCATCCTGGCTGGCTCCATCCAAAATACATCTATCAAGAATCTGCCAGCACTTACAGCACCCAACTCCCCATTCAGAGAAACACACTAAGAAATAGCAACTAAATAAATATTTGATTAGAACCTGAATGGTATATGGGAGACACATGTTACACTGTTTTAAGTAACACCCTTTCGGGCATGTTTTATAAATCACACCAAAGCGCGCACTCCCAGTCCAGAACGCCAACCATATCCTGGGCTGCATTAAAAGAAGAGTGGCCAGCAGGTCAAGGGAAGTGATTCTCCTCCTCTACTGCAATCTGATGAGCATCCAGCTCTACAGTCCTCAGAACAAGACAGACATGTACCTGTTGGAGCAGGTACAGAGGGGGGCCACAAAAACAATCAGTAGAATGGAACATCTCTCCTATGAGTTGGGGTTGTTCAGCCTGGAGAAGAGAAGACTCCAGGAAGACCTTATGGCAGTCTGTTAGTATTTAAAAGGGGGTTTATAAAAAGGTTGGGGACATACTTTTTATCAGGGCCTGATGTGATAGGACAAGAGGTAATGGTTTTAAACTAAAGGAAGGTAGATTTAGACTAGATATAAGGGGGACATTTTTAACAATGAGGGTGGTCAAATATTGGAACAGGTTGCCCAAAGAGGTGGTGGATGCCCCATCCCTGGAAACATTCAAAGTTGAGCTGGATGGGGCTCCAAGCAATCTGACTTAGTTGAAGATGTCCCTGCTTATTGCAGGAGGTTGAATTAGGTAACCTTTAAAGGTCCCTTCCATCCCAAATGATTCTGTGGTTCTATGAATTGAGAAACACATGCGCCATCCTATTATATTCTAAACATGCTCATCAAACACCTAAAACATCGTTATTGCAGTCAAACAACCACATGTATGGAGAAGGTGAAACCAGAAGAAAATTCTCCCCATCACTGCATATACAGCACTCAGGCCCAAAAATCTTACCTCTTCCCTGATGTGTTCTACTTGCTCCTCTAGGAAGTCATTTCTTTCTGTCAGTGATTTATTCTTCTTTAACAGTGACTGGCCAATCCGAGCAGCTAATTCTAAGTCCCGTTCTTTCTGTAAAGCATTAAGAAAATAAAGCTAATTTCAAATTTTTTTTATTCACCAAAGGATCAGAGGGAGGGTAAAATTGCCATGAAAGGGAAGGAATAAGTACTTCAACAATAAAAATACTTTTTCCTTCTGTGAGGATTTGTTTGGTTGGGTTTTTTTGCTAATTTTTGCTTCTTTTATTCCTGCTTATGTTACATCCACATGATTCTGAAAAGATTGACCCACGCAGATTTATTGAACAATACACAAGAAAGCACAGCTTCAAGGTCTGCAGTAAAACAACATGAAAAACAAAGTGAAACGAGATCCAGTTCTCTATTATAGCCTTGTAAAAACTAACTACTAAGGAAAACTATTCCATCACCTTGCTATACAATTTGAAGAAAGCAAATTGCAGAAAGCACTGAGTTTTAGAGGTCATATTTTAAAGAACTCTGAAACACAATAAAAATACCAGAGAACTTTGGCATTTCAAAGCATTCTTCAATTTCCACTTGCTCCACCTCTAAATAAAAGGCAATAAGCTATGCAGGAGCAGAAGCCAATTACACCACAATGAATGCTCAGCTCCCATCTTCTTTGTGTATGTACATCCATTAGTGCTTTTGTATCAAAACAAATCCTAACTGCTTCCTTTTTAGAGATGCCCAAATCAACCTTAAGTGGTTACTCTCATGTCACACTTGACCTTTTCTTCCCCCTCCTCTGTGAGCACAAGAGTTCTTGACAGTTCACCACATGTACCAATAAAAACTAGAAGATTATCTTTTTGACAGGTACCTATGGATGCCTCAGCTTTGCAGAAGCTGATACGTGGGGTTGTAATTTGCGTGTGAGAGGATAGTAAAATGCTTAGAATTTTGTGCCATTCATTAAGAATTTCTATTTATCATTTTCTTATTCAACTACTAGATCCTTAAAATAGTGGTAAAATGGTGCTCTGGTTAACATCACACATATCTTTAGTTCAACACAATTTGAGGCAGAATTTTCTCCCTGGTACTGAAAATACTGTTTATGGCTTCTTTACTGGCACTAAAAATCATCCAGATTTTATGACTAAATGCTGCCTTATGTCATGTATGCACTAATGACAAAGCCCACAAAACCTACAGCTGCTGATCATATGGATTAGAAGCCAACGAATTTGAACGAAGAGGCTTTCGTAGTAGAAAAGGAAGTCATACAATAACCAGTAAATAAAAAGAGAGGTTATCAATCACTGCTGCATCTACAAATAGCATTTTTCAAATGGTTTCTGAAGGTCAGACCTATATTTGCATTAAAAACTACTGGCATTATCTAGCCATAAAATCTTTATGTAATCTTATGTACGATCTTTCAGAACAATGAAGTTACCCAAAAAACGTTTGGTTTATGTATCAAGCCAACTTATTGTTTACTAATTTGGCTCACTTCATAAATACAAAGTGGAAGAAATATATTGTTACCGTTTTGAGTACAGAGTAAGACCTATCTAGTAGCAAGGTTTCTAACCTCAAATTTGAGGAATTTAAGTGCTCTTCAATTAACCTCCCTAGACTTCCTGCACAATTTTTAGCAATTCAGCTCTAAATCTCAGTTTGGGGTAGGTCTCTTAGTCACAGTGATAAGGAACTGATTTATTACAGAAATGTGTAAAAAAAAAATACTGGGAAGCAGGACACACTTACACTATTATTAGAAAGGGATGAGAAAGCATTCATGAAGGAATCTGCTCCTTTTCTTACCATGTACCCAGGCAGGCCTGATGTCATTCCTTTTGCTTAATTTCAGGACAACAGGCACAGATTTTCAAAACATCTGCACATGCACACATGCTGTTTAGAGATCTTCCCTTTCCTACCTTCCCAAGTGCTGCACCTTTTATCCTATCACCTTTGTAATGCAATCATTTGAAGCTTGCCAACATGAAGGACAGACAAGAGGTAGGTTTTTTTCTTTTGCTCACTTGTTTGTGTGAAGGTAACAGAAGGAGTTAAATTCTGCAAATGGATGTAATCTCTTGCAATAGCTATTATCTGGAGAAGAGAGAAAGGTGCAGTAAATGCACCTCTCCCTATGAATAGAGTAACTTCATCAGAAATGATGGTCAAATAAAAAAAAGGCTCAGTGAAAGTATTTTTTTTAATTAACGTTTCACATATTACACACTCCTGTCATTTTTCCCTTGCCATCATACAGGTGGGAAGCTTTAAAACACTGGCTCAGCAAGTCCTTCAAGCATTGCTCCCATGAGTGTGATGTCTGGATCTATAGACATTTGGCTGCATGGACTCAGGGGAGGAAACAGTTTGGCAGAATGCTGCATCATTACTAGAAGGAGCCACAGAAAAAGTACAGCAAATCTCAGCCAAACAAGGCAAAGAGAACAGGACACAAACAGGTAGCAGACTGTTACTACGAATTGATGAATTATTCCAGGACAAGTCTTTGGGTAAAGCATCAGTTTTAATAGATATTTTGTACAGAGATGTTTAAACGGGTTTGGCTCAAAGCACAAAATGTAAGACTGTACTGAGTTGAACTGTATCAAGCACAGGTGGGAGATGAAAGGATTCATTCCCATGCTTGTTTCCTTGCAGAATTAGAGGAAGAACAGACCACCCAATGTATCTTGGTTAAACAGATCCCATTTTTACACTGCTATTGTAATAAGCAAGCAATTAAATATGAAGGATTACATTACACTCAGCCATGAACTAATACAATTATAACAGTTTTCACCTAAAGAATTACTCAGAAACATTCTTTGGAAAATCATTGCACAAGTTCACTACAGAATAGCAGCTAATTTCACTCAAATGATTTGTTATTATATTTATTGAACATAAGCACTGTACTGTGACATTTGATTTTTGACATTTCTTGAGTGCCAAGGACTACAGGAATAACAGCTTACATAAGAATGGTATTAAAAGAACCCAGAAAGAACAATCAGACCAACCAAACATGAGGCAAAGAAAAGGAGACAAATAGAGTATTAGATATTTTCTAATTTTGTATCTACTTCTCTGGAAAGACATTATTTGAGATAATAATTATGAATACTAGACTGTAAATTGTTTTCATTATTTTCTGAAGTGAATAAATCCATCAATAATGATACTCTTAGCTTTAAAAGTACTGTAAAAATATGTGTCAATTTAAAACGATCCCCCCTCCTCCTCCTCATTCATTAGGGAAAACATCTGGCCAAAAACAAGTTAAAAGGCCTCAACTGAAAAATAAAAACAAGTAATGAATACATGTGATTGAGGTAAACAAAGGACTTTTACTTAGAAAGAATATTTACTTTACCAATGAGATAAAGTACACATACACTCAGTGCACTTATTCCTTCTCACTAGAGGATCGCCTACAATCAATCTTGAGTAGTGGTACCACAAAATTTCTGTATTACATTCTCATACTGTGTATAGATCCTTAAAGAAATTAAATACTTGCCTCTTCAAGAAGACGTGTTACAGCATCTATGTCATTGTATGTTTTAGTCATCTGGCCCACTCTTTCAGCACATAAAACTGTAAGGAAATAAAACAAAACATTAATCATATTGGCAATACTATTGGGAGAGAATCATAGAATACTGTGAGTTAGAAGGCACCCACAAGGATCATAGAAGTCCAACTCCTGTCCTCTGCAAGAAATATCCATCTAAGTTTAAGTGTGCATAAGTTTTCATCATAAAAAGTACTTACATCAACTTTTGGGTAAGCATATCAAGAGCTAAAATCCCGAACCAAACAAAACAACAACCAAACAAAACCCCTAAAAACACTAAACCCACTCTCAAAAAAATTATCAAAGCCTCACATCACACTGAGAATGCAAATGTTTTCTTATACTGTCGCCAGTGGCCGAACAAACTGTTAAAAAGTTAAAGCTTTCTTCTCTGAATACAAATGTCTTGAGTTTATTTAAAAAAAAAAAAAAACAACAAGAAGCCAAAACAAATGTTCTTAGGCACATAATTAGGATTATATCACGTCACCTACTCATTGTATGACATGCAGTAGAGTTAATCCATGAATAAGCAACTCTAATACTGTTAGGAACACTGTTCAACAGGAAGATACTATGTCATATAAAGTTGGTAAGAACTGGGTTTTATGGTATAAGACAGCAAAGTAAATATAAAATCCACGGAAAATAAGAAACGGGTCTTTTAATTCCCAGGCCACACTACAGTGACCATAGTACCACTCATAAACAATATTTACTTAGACTGGATGAGATGATTAATCACTAAGGTGGAACCAGGAGTTTTGATAGACTGAAGAAAATATGCAGCAGTTCAGTCTATCACCATAGATGATCCTTTAAGAAGCTATATTGACTTATCTAGAAGTCAACAAGTTCTCTAAAAATCCACCAATGATCAGAGTAAAGAACAGTACTTTTTGTTCTACCCTTCTGTTTTTTTTATTTTCAGCTATACTTATTCCTCAAACCCTGTAATTATGGAAAAAAAGGACTGTTAATGAAATTCAGTGTATCACATGGACCATGAGTTATCAGGCTGCTGTAGCATGAATTGGTCTTCAGGGGATTTACCCTTGACAATGTCAATTAAATCTCAGTCTGACAGATTAGCTAATGTTGTTCTAGCGAACATTAAGGCGGGGAGGGGGGTTGGGAGAGACAGATAAAACCTAATAAGATTTAAATGGTGGGGGGAAGAAAAAAGAACAAGTGCACAGTAACATTACCAGGAGATAAGTCTGTCACACTAAGGAAACAACACTACCCAACTCATAATTATACAATCTGCATATACACAAATGCACAGTTGATCACCGCTAAGGCACATGAATAATATATCAAGAAGCTCAATTTCTTTGTTCATTTTCCTGTTTCTCTAATTCTACTTTTGAGGATCACATCCTGAAAACATTTACAATATTAGGTGACATCAGTAGTGCCAATGAACTCCAAAAAATGCTATTCAGAAGTATGCAGAAGATAACTGCACTTCCGCAAAAAACC
The DNA here is from genome assembly GCF_025592945.1 of Manacus candei. Lineage (NCBI taxonomy): Eukaryota > Metazoa > Chordata > Aves > Passeriformes > Pipridae > Manacus > Manacus candei. The sequence continues at coordinate 1,704,957 of NW_026138074.1, read as the reverse complement.
AAGCCTGAAAATGGTAACAGTAAAAAGTAATTATCCGACAAACATTACAGAGCAATAGAGAGAATAACTATCCTACTACACAAGCAAAAAAAAGTGCATCTGTAAACTACATGCTATATTAGTCAAAAGCAGACTAAACAGGATTTCACAGAAAAAAATGCAGTAACTTGCACAGAACATCAGCTATAATAAACAAAGAGGTTTGCTATAAAAACTTCACATAAAAACAGAAGGTGTAATGTCCAGACGACTATTCACACACAAACAAATCGATATAATCATAAACTCGATTTTGTTTTAAATATAGTAAGTTCATAAGTCATGCCATAAAACATCTATCAGAAACCTTGACGCCAGCAGGTTTCAAAAACAACCGCACACTAAATAGTTCCCTTGGTTACAACATTCCATCACTACTGTAAAATAACGTTTGATACTCTCATTAGCAAGATCATTTCAACTCTGTACCTAGCACTAACAATCACCATTGAGTAGGACTGCCAACCTCACACTGTCCTAATTCAGGTGAATATATAACCTTCCTAATATCCAAGCTGATAAAGGACGGTGTTCCCACAGACAGGATTAAGTCACTCAGCTGGCAGAGTGATAAAGGTTGATTTGTGTGGCTACTCCCTTGGTTATTCCTTCAGGACTTCCCATGAAAACCTTAACATGGCAGGGTAACACCACAGCCTTATCACAACAGACACTACTAGCAGGGAAGTAGAATCTAATCACCAATAGCTTTTATATCTTGAAATTTGCATCGAAGTTCTTTTGATCATTGTTAAAACAGAGCTCTTCATATACAGTTCTGCCAATGTGAAAGGGTTTCAAAGCAGAAATGTTCTTTTATGCATCCTCATCAGCATCCAAGTGGAAATAAACTTCAACAGACTGCATATAATGCAATTCCTCCTTCAGTCAACTACTGCCCATACTACTATTACTAGGAAATTACTAATACTGAGGAAATAGAGCTACTAACTAAAAGCAAGGACTTCCTTCTGGAAGTCCTTTACTGGAAGTTCTTTACAAACTTGTAAAGAGGTGTTGCTTTTCATCACTCAGAAACCAACAAGGCTTTTGGGGAAGAGAAGGTGAAAACTGAGGGGAGAGTGCAATTCAGAAGCAGGATTAAAAAATAAAAAAAAAATTCAGAAGTATCTAAAAATTGTGATTCAGCCTCCATAGATTACATGACAACATTTGGCCAATTCCTAGTACAGTAACTTTCATTTCCTTAGTGATCAAAAAAATCTATCAGTGAAAAAGACTGATTTTTATCAGTCTGATATTTTTAAAATAGTATATTTTAAAAAAATCACTTAGAGGTGTCATCAGTGAAATACAGACAGGAAAAGTACTCCCCCCCCAATCTCTAATGGATTCTGTTTAGTGGGTTTCTAGCCTCCTGTAGTTTCTCATGAGTATAAGAGCCTGGTAACACTGCTGTAAAGATAAAACAAGAGCAAATGAAGGACAGTGCCTCGTAATGCAAAACCTACAGTGCTGACCTGGTTTTGTTCACTTGCAAACCAGTAGTAGTTTTGCTTGAGGGTGATAGGGGAGCATAGTGTCTAAATGCATGGATGCATGCAAACAGCCAAATCAAATACACTTTGCATCTCAGCTTATGGAGAAGGCTGATAGACAACACAGAAAGAATAAAATAAAACAAAATAAAATGCTACAGCAAGTGGAAGAACCACAGAATTCTAAAAAGAAAGCTGAAGAACGTGTTTTGGTAACTGCTTTGAAGCTAATGTCACAGATCCAGAACAGGAAACAAGGAACAGAGAAAGGTCCCATGACCTTAGTTTCATGACAACACTAAATACATGCTACCGGGGACATACTTGCAGTTTAAAGCCAAACACACAAATAAGATCAAACACAGATCAAATATTTCCTCTGCCTTGAAGTACCTAGCACCATTTTCATACTCTCTTAAAGCTTGCAAATTTACTGATACCCACATTCCTGTGTTTCTGAATGTGAGTACAGCTGAAAGGATGTACTCAGCCTCTTTCAGGCTCTGAGCTCGGCAACAACCAAGCATTGATTCCCAAGCTGAAGATGCTCAGGGAGATGGAGGAACACATGTACCTTCCTGGATTGGTCCCAGAAAGTCACACAACTAAGCATGTTGCTTAGAGGAAAGGTATATTTCCAGGAAGAGAAAACAGCCATAGAAGGGAAGGAGAACAAGAATACCACTATTGGCAGCTTCTGCAATGAGCCACCACCCACCAAACAAAGGATTCAGGTAGAAGGAAGCAAAAAAATGAATCACAGGAGCCAGCAGTCACAGGTGTCCTCAGCTGCTGCTCCCTGCATCTCTCCTCAGTGCATATTCCCTTGTCATTTTTGAAACCTATCAACCAGGGGCAAACTAAAAAACTAGAAGAGAGCAGCCACTGCTGAAAAAGAAAGCTCAGCTCCCACTGCTCCTCTTCCCATCTATTTCCAACTACTGGGTAACACGGCAGGGCGAAGATGTTATTGTAAAGTTTCACTTTTGGGGCAGATAATATGGGCCTGTATAATTACAGAGTCTAACAGCAAAGGCCCTAGTGCATGAGAATTTCCCTACTACCAAAACTGACTTCCTCAAAAACCACACCAGAAGAAGGAAATACTGTTCATGGAGCACAGATCTCCGGTCATTTTAATAATGATACTTTTTACTGGCAAGGTGGTGGGGGGGACACTGTTTTTTTTGGTAAGTTCCCTACCCAAAGCCTTTAACTATGGCAAGGCCTACTATATTCTTGCTTTATCATGAGAAGCTCTGCCTCACAAACAGCTTCTGCCTCGCATCTTAAATGTAGCACGCGGAGAGGCACAGCACACACACAGTGGTGCTGACTGACCAGCCGTGCTCCCTGCTGCCACTTGGCAAGCACTAGCAATCGAAGACCCTGGCAGATTCGGACTCCTCAGCTCACGTTGGATTAATTTCTGAAAGGCTATTTTTACACTTCAAGGATAAAGCACTCGCTAAAAATCACAGCTTCAGTTTCAGAGCCACTGATAGTTCCGCTCTGGCACTGGTAACTGTGAGCACTACATCTATTCCAGCCAAGCACATGAGGAATTCTGAAACTGCCATATTATGCATACTACCTTTCAAACAAACTCAGAAAAGTTATACCTAAAATGTGCTGTTACTGACACAGACTAGAAAGACTCTACACAGTAAAGATAAACATGGTAGCTTCTCCTCCACTGAAAAGGCATTTTTGGCAGCCCTGGCTAAACTGGGGCAGAGGCTTCAGGTCTGTTGTTGCCTGTCACATTTGAGACAGCCCAAATAAAACACGCTCATCTAAAGAGCTTAAAAATGTTAAGAGATTACTGTCACTGGAGCTTGAAGAATGTGCTTCCAAGGCTCAACTTGCTAGAAGTCTGAATCTTATCATTACACACCAGCAGTTCCCTCAGCCTTCCCCACTGCTTCCCAAGCACAAGAGCAGGCCAGACGCTCCAGAAGGCAGACGGGGATTTCAGCAGGTGGTGTGACCCTGGTTAGAGAGATAAAGAGCGGTCACAGCGCGCCAACTGCTTCACAACTGTCAGGTCACACTGTGGGCGAGCCCCATGGAGGAGTCTGGAAGAACATGATGTTGTGAGCGATACATAGTCAGCGAGTTCAGCAGACAATGCCAACAGATTTTTTTCTTAATGTTACAGACTATCTTTCTGTGATTTCAATGGCACAGTTTGCAAATTAATCTTTTAATATTAAGCTGCAGTTACTGATGCTTCTAGAAGGAGAGATTTTATCTTGCTGTTCAAGGCTATGGTTCAAAGGGTGTTTGTTTACTACAATTCTCTCATACAGTATTCAGATAGCTTAGCAAATCCAATATTAAAGACTCACATACAAACTTTTGTTATTAATTAATCTCGGGTTTGTAAAAAAACCTTTCTGCTGCTACTTCTTTTCTAATGCTTATGCCTGAAACCTTGGGTGGGGAATCATTTGAAAGTACTTCCTCTAAGTAGGACAGGAACTGCATCGAATTTTCTTGTGATGAATGAAAAATCAAGTTAAAAGAAATTTCAACAAAAACATCACACGTTTGTTCCTTCTATTAGCATAAATGCAGATCAAATGTGGTAACTTGGAAAATACAGCCACGAAGTGAAACTAAGGAGATAAGAAATAGTCTCTGGAGAGAACCTGCCACTGCCTTAATGGATACACCATTTACAGATACAGCTCAGCATAGCTCTTCTGTCAAAAGTTAAATTTTTTTTGCAGGAGTTCGTATTACTAGCCATTGAGTTACTGTCCTGACATTCTCTTCCATTCATTTTTTGTCAAGAAATGTTTTGACTGCAGTCAATGCAACTAGTAAGTGGGTGAAAGGTTTAAACCAGGATCTGGACTGTAAATCTTTAAAAATACTAAAATGAAGTTACAAGCCTGTAATCCATGCATTGTCAGTTGTCTCCTTTCTTAAATAGGTGATTTTTTTTCCTATTCCAACTCTTTGGAAGGGATTGGTTGCGCCAAAGCTTTCAAGAATTACTAGTCTCCATTTTTTTTGCTTTACTGTTCGCAGATTCCAGAGTCCTCCATTCTAGCCAATGTCTTTGAAAGATAAAACAGATATTTTACAGGTTCTTAAAGTCAGACCCCTGGAGTACCTGAACTTAAGATTTTAACAGTGATCCCAAGACTTTTTTTTTTTCTTTTTAATTAAACTAGAGATAGATCCTTTGTCTGCATTTACCAAGTACTTTAGATAAAGAGAACTTCTAATTTGTTACATTAGTAAATTGAAATAGTAATGACTGGGCTGCCATGATAGGTCTGAAATAGGTAATAGTCTTTTTCCTGTCTCAGCTGCAAAAGCAAAAATCAAAACAGCCCCCTTTCAGAAACAGCTAATGCAGCAAATCAGTAATCAAAGAAAACTGACAGGTTGTCCTTTCACAGTTCAGGCTTCTTTATGAACAAAAACTGAGTAGACACTATCAACAGATATCCCTGAGCAAAGTTTCACTGCAGTCAGCCCTGAGACTAGCTTATCAAATTTAGGGTAAACATATTGCTGTCAGGCAACTTTACAGCTCTAAAGCAATGCACTGACTGTAGGACTGTTCAAGGACTGCCCAGACCTTTATGAAGGTGCCTCCCATCCTCATCAAGAGAGCCAACTCTGTAACGCTGCCAGGTGTAAGGCAGTGAGAGGCTCCAGAAACAGGACTGAAGGCAGTTACAGGATCAAAATGTCAGGACCGAGAAAAACCTCACTCCATTAAAATGATCACGGAAATAATAGTCAAGAAGTACACATTCTGTACATGGAATAGGCCAAACAGTTAAGGAGTGCTAATTACACATTTTTTATCCTTTTCTTTTTAATAACTATAAATGGTTCGAGTGAAGCATACCCTCAGATTTTCCATTTCTGATACGAGATTTACAGCTAGACATGGTTAAAAATGTCTCTTTTGTTCAGGATGAAAAGGCTACATGCTGACATTTCCAGCTGCTTTACTTATAGATTGACTCATCCATTCTCTTAATACTACCCTTGTAAGTGCGCCCACATGCAAACATACATAGAAATACCATATATCATTTTTGTGTATCTGTATCTCTGCTACACTGAGTGTGTAGGTGACATGAACATATAGGTGGAAAGGAGAAGGCATCTTTAGAAGGTATTTCAAATATGTACTGAGCTTTTGAGAGGAAGACACTGTAGAAAGACAGGGCTAAATTTATCCCAGCTCTAACTCAACCTTTTTTTTTTTTTATTCAAAATCAACAACAGCTTCAGACCATCCTTAGATCTGGATGAAAAAAAGTCAACAGCAAGAATAAGAACAGCATGATGTACGCTTCAGAAACCATTTAATCACTAAAAAACGAGGAATAAAACATAAAACAATATCAAACCTCACTTGATAAGCTTCCTCTCTACCCCAATCCCCAGTTTTAAATTTTCCTTTTACCAGTGTTCTCTCCAGCACCTTTCTCTATTGCGCAGACACACAAGTTATCTCGGCTTCCTTCAGAGACCCACAACAGGAACGATGGATAATTTACTGACTGACTAGGTCTGAAAACCAGGTGGAATATTTGACTGTGATGAAGTTTTTACAGGGAAGTCCTCTGCAACAGGATTCAAAAAGCACACTTCATTCACCAATACTCTGGACACAGGAAGTGTTTCCCACGAGGTGAATAAGGGTGTAAATCCACAGCAGGTTGCATTCTCTGTGCTAACAACCTTTCAATGCACCTTTACATCAGCCTTCTAATAGCGTACTTGGAAGTAACAGTTCCCTACCACAAAACTGCTATTTTAGAGCAAAATTTGCAGCACATGAACTAACAGATATGGTGCATTCAGCTTCTGGTACCCGAAGTCCTGAAAAAAGGTTGCCAGATTGGCTGGAAGCAGCCCTAGCATAGGTATGCTCTCTATAGAGCAGGTGCACAGGAGGATTTTCAAAGCACACACATTCCCGTTCCCATTCCCCTTTGAACAGGCCCGTTGCCTGCAATACAGCAGATGTCCATTATTTCCATAAAGTATGACAAGATTTTTGGGTTGTTTGTTTTATTGAAAGTTTAAGATCCCATACTTGGATCATTTCTGTCTATGCGCTTTCAAATTCATTGATAAGCACAAAATTGTTGCTCTGTTCCTTTAGAAGTACCTGTTGGGAATGGCAACCTAAGCTGTCATAAATTTCATAAGACACACACAATGTACATACAGAAAAACACACTACAATTCCATTACAAAATAGGTATTGCACAGTCTAAATCTGTTGACCATGTATTTCTTCTTTAAAGAAGTATATATAAATTAAGATTTATCTTATTTTTTATTAGTACTTTCTTAGTATTTCATCCAAATGTACTGGCTACACATTAAAAAAAGCAAAATTTAGTAGATTTAACCCACAAACATCACTCAGATCATTTATATGTTGCCATATGCTACTACCATGAAAGTTTAAAAACAAAAGGTGAAAAGTACCTTCTTCCAAGATATCAAGACTCTGCCTGTCAAAAGTGCATTCCCTCTTATTTTCCTTTTCACAGTCATATTCGTAGCTTTCCTCTTCGTTTACTGACATTGCTGAAGTTATCCCAGATAGACACGATATGATGCCTTAGTCTCACAGGAGATGGGAAGTCATTCCCTCGGAGGCTGTATCTTCGGGGAGAGCAAAGCAAGGTCTCCACAAAGCAGGATACCATCTTTCCTTACTCACATGCTCAGCCAGGGAGCTCCTGAGTGACTGGAGTGTTTGTCCTTAGCACAACAGCTTTGTGTTGTACAGATGGGGCGGAGGAGGGAAGAGACCATCTGTCTAATAATTACTAAAAGGTTTATGTTGTTTCTCATACCAGCTCTGACAGTAGCCAGTTTTTGCTCAAAAGCTCCACTAACATATTTCAGCCAAAGTTAGTGGGCTAAAAGCCTCCTCCCTGGCACTGCTCATGTCAACAAGGTTCTCTGTTCTGCCCCTGCTCTTACGAGTGAAGTGGTAGCTCCCCACAAGTGTCTCCACACAGAAGTCTGACCCAGCCTCTGACTGTCACACCTGGGAAAGGGTGTGCACCGTCAGGGAGTTATAAATCACCTCTCAGGTTGCCCAATGCTCCAAGTTACATAGATCTCACTGGAGTAGTGAAGCCTGAGCCTGTACATGCACACATGCCAATCCCACTCAGCAGAGATTTTGATACCCAGGGCTATTGTACAGTACAGTCTGACTGCAGTGTCCACCACATGCTTAAACCATTGTGTGAAGAACTAGGCTGGGGAAAGGAGCTTTCTTATTGCTTTTATAAAAAAAAAAAAAAAAGATTACACTTGTACAAAGCACTTAAATGACATATCACTGTCAAATATCATGTTTTCCACAGTCATCTTTACTCTTAGTCTGCTGTGGGAAAAGAAATATCTCACAAGTCCACATATGGCACCCTAGAGAATTTTCAAGGATGTACATATCTCTTCTTTGTTCAACAAGAAACAAATCTCCCATGCTCTGACCTCTTGGTTTCCAACAGGTTGTATTTGCTAAACTTGACTAATAGGGCAGGTTAACTTTCTTATTTAACTTTTTGCAGGTATAGATATTTAATGCTTGCCAAGCTACCTCCCTTACTTTCAATAGCAAACAGGTGCCCTTTCCTGCTTGCAGAAAGCATTCCTATCTGCGTCACGAGGCAAAGCATTTGCAGACAAAGTGGGGGCACTGTGAGGCAAAGGCAGCTCATCACCCTCTGGGGGCACACAACTGCTAGGGAGACAGACAAACAATACACTACAAGCCAGCAGAAACTAACAGTTTGGGTCATGTAGGAACAATTTCTCTATTACCGTTTCTCTAGTGGTGAGGAAGTACGAGGTAGGATGAGATGGGAAGGAACTCATTTTATACAATTACGATGAATGATTCTGTTTCAAGTTTTAAACTCTTAATTATACAAACAATGTAACAATGTTCATATAAATAATAGCCAAAGGATATGAAATACACATAAGTGGAACACTCATTTCTGAATAAAGATCTTACTATTCAAACTTAAACAACTTGACCTTTGACTGCCAAAATTTACTGCAATATTCAGCAGCATCAACAGCCTAGAGAACTCAGGTGGGGGGAAAAAATAGGACTGACCTTTCTCCCCACACCATTACATTAAAAGATATAATTTTAATAATAATGTGATTAGGATCACTTCTGGTTTCTAATACCTTAGAGCTTTTCTGTGTCTTCAAGTCTCCCCTGTAACAGTGAATCAAAACTCATAAAAATAATTACAATCAGACAGTAAGTACCTACTAGCCATTCAGTGTCAATTTATCACTTTTCAGTAATAGCTGGAAAATGGAAACTCAGAGAGTAACCAAAACAATAAGTCATTTTAAAAGAATGCAAGAAATAGCTTTTAAAGCTTAGGGACAGAAAAGTCCACCCCTGTCAAACATGATGTAGTTACACTAATCTTGACAAGTGTTCAACTACAGCTAACCAACTAGTTTATAAAGGAGACACACTGAAAACAGGTATGTTGCTGCCCAATATACACGACAATACAGGGAGAGTAAATCAATATTCCCACAAGTTGATTTCTGAACTATGATTCATGTCAACTCATGCCACACAGGAGTTCTCTGACATTTAAAAGCTGAGAAAAAGTGTTGCAATACCTATTTTGATATCAGCATATGATAAATGCCGATACAAATTTATAATGGGTGGAGAAGGAATGTGTGTCCCACCCTCACACTATCAACTCCTTTTTAGTGTGTTCTGCATTAAGCCCCTTTAGTAGTGTGGGAGTATTTACTTGCTAAAGGTTACAAGCCAGGTTTCCAACAAATACCAAACAATAAGTAGTTATGGAGAAAAATGTTTTTAAAAATGCTAAATTGTATACCGTTCTGAAAATATACAATCTAATCAGGAAAGATTCAAAAGAGATTTTTAATATTTCCTGTCAACATATACTCAGGGCCTTTCAGAACATACTAGAATGAACATTGATTTTTATGGGCTGCCACTGCAAAGTAAATCTGGCATATTTGCTGCAATCACCACTCTGAATTAACGGCTGAAGACATTTAACTCCTGTCAGGAAGCTTGTTAAGTGGGTTGCAGTGTTCAAAGCACACGGACACACACTCCTCGGGCAATGCCTGCACTAAAGTACAGTGTCTTCAGCTACTTTGCAATAAAACAGGAAACACACAAACCAGGAGCTAGTTTGAAGAAGGGTGAGGCTGGACACAATACAAACAAACCCTCATATCCTGACTCATTATTTCCAAGGAACTCCAATGCATTCAAATTATTTTAACCTTCCCCTATCAATAAACAATATCTACCTTTTGCACAATTAGCTATTACTAACAATGCTGCATTTAGAACAAAGAGATTCTCTGTAAGCAAACAAGTCTAAAAACAGCAGACAAAATGGCAGCACTTGGATGTAAATCATGGTGATGAAGAAATGTGGGTATTCTGGGATGGGCTTTTAGGGGAGGAGATAAATTGGTCGTTGAATGTGTGCTTCCTATTAATATATTATGGTCAAACGAAGTTAGTTTGTTCAAATTTTTACAGGTTTCACATGTTTCCCAATCTTTCAATATCCCACACAAATTGTCTTCTGTCACTCAATCAAAAGGACAGCATGTTACTTTTGCAGAAACGAAAAGAAATGGGATGACGTGGCAAGACACTTATCTGGATATTTAGCAGCTGAGCAGACTGAAGACAAAAAATACCTCTGTACTGAAATGTATGTTGCCTTATGTGGCTTTTAAGTAGAAGTACCTTAGGTCTAACTGGATAAAGAACAGGGAGTCAATGAAGGAATAAAGAAAAAGGAGTGACATAGCAAAAAGCAGAAAATAAGAAAATGGTATCAACAATTATACAATTATAACCAAGGTTTAACCATAGTTATCAAGTAAGACTCTCACAGATTTCGATGGCATATCCAGTGTCAGCATCCACTAACATTCAGGGTTACTCTGTCCACAGGGATGGAGTCAAAAGGGGCTAATGTATGGAGGAGATGATGGGTCACCACACTAATACAAGTAAGGCAATGATAAGATCAAAGAGAACAAGTAATAGCACTGTTCACTATTGTTCAGCTAAAAAGAAAGTTAGGGAGCTTGTTGATAATTGATTCAATGGAGTGAAAAATAGAACAGAGGAGAAAACCCCCAAACAGTAACTGCAAACAGAACAGGTGGTAAAAATATTTCAACACGAGTAGGAAGAAAATTACAGGTGGGGTTGACAGTTGTAGAGAAGAGCAAAAGCAGGATAAGGGGTGTCGAAACAAGTAAGATGAAGGGGTTCAGGCAAACATAAAAAGGGTTGGAAGCTTCAGCATGTGCGACCAACAGGTAAAACCAGTGACTGGCACGGAAAAAAGGAAAAGACACCATTTCCTCCATAAGAAATTGCCAAAACTTATGGTCAACAAAAGAAGGAGGAAAGAGTCAATTGCACATTCAAAGTCATCTGGAATTGTAGACAATAGAACTCTTACGCATTAGCATGGAATTGTTGAGGTAGAAATAAACAAGTAATGGAAGAAATTACAAGAAAAGTAATTTGATCTAAAGTCAATCTGGATTTCTCTAGAAAGCATTGTTCATTAGACAAATATTGGCCTAAGATAGAGGCAAGGGGACAAGTCTATTCATAAAGATTTGTAGGAGTATATACACATCTGTTTAGTTGTTTGGTAGTTTGGGGGACGGTTTGTATTTTTTTCCACGCAAGTTGGGTTGCGTGCAGGTTTTTAAAGAATGTATTTGTTTTTCTCTAAAAAAACACCTAAATGAACCTAGACATTTATACTTTTTTCTTTTGTGGTAAAAGTCTACAAAAATTTCACCTTTTCCTCTGTCGTTGGCACTGTCAGAGTCTACTACAAAAATAGCTACTTTCCCTCTCCCCATTCCACCTACACAATATATTTTGTTAATGCCAAGTAAGGTGACAATTGTCACTCATATTATAAAATCTTATACTTGAAAAATGTACCTAAAAAGCACAGTACAATAGTATAATAGTTATAATAAAGTATAATAGTTATTTTTAGAAGTTTCAATATATTGTTATGTTAACTAACACCAGTGATTCAAACAGGGTGTGACATTCTATTGTCTATTTCCATGTACTCCTACCAAAAATAAAGTCTGTAAAGTACCTTATGTAAACAAATTAATTAATTAATTATTCCAATCCCGTGAAGTCTCTCTAAAGATTTATAAATTGTAAATTTATAGCATTTGTTCATTTGCTTTTGCAAGGTATTAAAAAAAAATTTCCACCACCAAATATAAGTTGAAGAAATCATTACTGTGTTGGTCATTACAGAAATTCATTACATCTGAGTTAACAGTGAGTCACTTCATTACTTTTAAGTTAAATAATAGCATTAAAGCCTTATATACTGATGTAATTTTAGACTGTTAGTTTTCTTTGAAGAACAAGAAACCATATGCTGTTGAAATAATTACTAAATAAAGGAAACTAAATGAAGTCACATCTTTTAAATGGAAATCTCTGAGTCCCAGTGACTGACAAAGAATGTATGAACAATTTGATCATAGAAATAATTCCATAGGATACTATCTTGTGATGATTTCTATTAGTTTTAATGAACCACTCACTGTTTTCCAGTGTTATATTTACCAGAAAGGGTGATCTGGGTTAGGATTCACAATTAAATGCTCCCACACATCTGAGCTCCAGAGATTCTATGTATGGCAGAAAAATTGGCTCTCCAACTATGCTTCAATTTGTCTTAAAATAGATATTCAAAACAGGTCAGCTGAGCTGCAACTGCCTATCTTGCTCTACTGAATGTAAAAAAGAATCTCAGGAAAATGACTCTTGGTATCAACAAACACATGGTAGAAAAATCAAAAATCCATTAAGAGGTAGGCATCTCTTATGTCATGAGCTCCAGGTTTTTTCCTATAAAGATGCCTTTTGTCTCCTGCCACAATTAGAATAGCTTTCTCCATCAGCGGTAAATGCCAATACTATTGTAAACCCAAATTAATATGCCCATATGGAAGGCCAAAGACTATGTCTTTCACTGTACCTCTCAAATCCTTCTCTCTCACACACCTCAACTGGGAGAAGCAAAAGAAAGCTAAACCCCCTAAAATTCTATGAACCCTAGGAGACTACCATTCACCTGAGAGAGGACTGACAGCACTATGCTTCATCATGTAAAAACTAATATTTTAATTACAAAATAATAGTAACATAAAAATGTAATAAAGCATTATGCCTTACCTGCTGGCGATATTTCACTATCAGACATTAAACTCTGCTTTCTCTTAAGGGAGAACTTCAAGCAGACAGCTAGCACATACTCTAGCTGGCTTTCTGTGGATCTCGGCTCATGGAAGAAGTATGCTGGGTAGGGGCTCAGCACTCACAAGAAAACTTGTAAGCCCAGAATCAGACCAACCATGAGTTCCTGATTCCACAGGGATTTAAATGTTTGCCCAACACCTGTTGCTTATTCCATGACTGTGGAACTCCCACAGTTTCCCCAGTGCAGCACACACCTTAAGACAAAACTGATGAGCAGCTCAGCTCTTAGCTCAGACATTCAGGCATACCACACTTGCATAGAAATGACACCTGGGCCACACAGACAAAGGACCATAAAAAAACCCGACTACCTGTGGAAGCCTTTACCTGGGGGAGAAAAAAAAAAAAAAATCAGCTACAGCTTCTATTGACAGTACAACTAGTCTGTTTTTAAGCTTCTAAAAGCAGGCCAACTCAGCCTGTTACATCATGTGGATTAATCAGATGCTACAGTATTTACTAGGGTTAAACCTAGAGGATAAGGGTTACATAATGGATTCAATCCAACCTAAAGTGCTCAGATCTCTCAAATAAATATACACCTTTTCTTTTTGAACATTTGGACGGGAATAATCAACTAAACTTAAGAGAAGTTCAAGTTTAACAAGCTTCTGAAATCATATTCAGTTCCAAAATCTAGTACCGAGAAAAAAATAGAGGCACAAACCACCCAAAAGACCACAAAAACCTATTCAAATTTTGTCACCCTCATCTTTACACTTCATGTCCCCTCTGATACTGTTATGAAAGCACTATCACAGAAATATTTTTGAAATATTTTTGTGTATTACATACATACATCATCCCCTGGGCCTACACTCCTTACTCCTCTCTGTTCTTTGCTTTACTGTGATCTCTGACTTGCCTCATTTAAGCTGAGCTCTTCAACCAGAATAAAATCCATATACAACTACTGCATTCCCAAAAGCTGCATTTTGTTTCAGAGTGCCATCAGTAAGGAATCCTGATTTTTCCATGCTGCAGAGAATACAATTTTAGCCACTCCTTACCCTTTTTCTTGTGTGCCTGACGAAAACATTCGGTGCTCTGATAAAGAAATAATCACCCAAACAAACATTACATAAAAATTGCAAGAGGCCCAAAAGATAATGCTTGCCAGAGTTTGTAATTCTTCCACTTCAAAAAGTTAACCTGCTTGCTTTTAAGGATCTGCAGCTTTTAATGTCTTTCACAGACAAATAACCAGAGAGAAAACATGTACTGCCTATTAACACATTGAATATACACATATTACAGGATACTGGTAATGCAGAAAAAACACAGACTTAAAACTCGAACCAAAAGCAAATCTTACCATCAGGGTAATTTAATTCAGCTGAATTATTATACATACAGTTAGCTTTTCAAATATTCCTTCCCCTGCCCAATGATTGCTTACACAGTGCATATGCTCCTCTGCCACTCCCTTCAAAAACAAGAAAGCTATACAGCAGTCTCTTCCAGCACGCTCACAAGAGATGCTGAGGTGCAACAGAGACGCAGGCATCTCTGCTACATGAGGGTGCTGCCTTTTTCAAGGTGTTTCCTTTTTAAAACCACTGAATAACGATGCTCCAGGCTTACAAGCTCCAAATTCTGCAACAAGAGACTAGAAAAAAAAATATTTACCATCCGTACATTCTTCATAATACCAGTCCAGTTCATAATAATCTGCTTCGATAAATTTCTGCATAGTCAGTATCCTTCAGCGACATGCACGAGATTTCACTTCGCTGCTAAGGTCAAGTGAAATGCAGCCATGCCTTCCTGCCTTTGCAAAATGCCAGAGCACAAGGCAGCTCACGGGAAGCTGAAAATGAGCTGCTCATCTTCACCGAGGCCGCAAGTGAAATAAAACGAGGAGCGTGGAGAGCGTATTTGGAAAAAAAAATAAAAAATAAAATAAAACCTAGAAAAAGGATGCAGAAAGGAAGCAGATGCCCTGTCGGCTCCTGTAATGAAGCTCTGCACAGGAGCCTTGGATGGGTGTTAACGAAATCCTCCTATCAAAAGGCTGATGCGCTGACGTTAGGGACACACACCACCGCCTGGCTGCTTCTAACTCAGTCCTTTCCTCCCCAGTCTCCACATCTCTTTCAGGCTAACGTGTTGCCATGGAGATGAGCTGGCTTCAAAAGCGATGCAGAGATGAAGAAAATGCATTTTGCTGTTTCTGGCTTTACAGACTAGAAGGAGTCCTCCATACTGGAAACAAAAATCCTTGCTCAGAAAGATGATACAATTCATTGCCACTGCTCACAGAACATCAGCATCACACTGTTGCAATTCACTGGGGACATGCAGTACATTAATAATGAAAATCTAGTCCATTACTACTCTCTTCCACACAGTTTGATAAAAGCCTGCCTTCCCCATGGAAAATTAAACCATGTTGCTGCTTTGTTACACTATTCTGGTCTGATACAATAGAATCCTTTCTACATCCTGCTACTGCAAAATGCCAAACAAAAAAGAAAGAATCAGCAAAATCAGGAGAGCAATACATTTCTCCTTGCAAAAAAAAGCTGATCTGTTTCTACATTTTGTCCTCTCCATGAACCAATGACTTTTTTTTTTCCCCAAGCACCTAAGCTTCATAGCTGAAAACAAGAGGTTAGGCCAAAGTTTCACTATTTTATTCCTAAAAATACTGAAGGTCATCACAGAGAATAGCTTAATGTCTGTGTTCAGTGTTTTGGAAATGAAAGAAAATACTTTTGCAGCCCCCAATAAAATTGTGTTTAAGCTATTAGAAGAGTACCTGTCTGAGGAACAGATGGCATTAAATCATCTAACACAGTAATTCAAAAAGCATGCCTGAGTACGTGCAGGTATAGCTACCAAAGGGATTGACATCCATTTTGTTCATAACCAGCACATATTCTTCACCCATTTCTCCCCTTTTTTCAGGAAACTCTGTTTCTTTGCTAACACCAGTAGAAGCATTGGGAGACATTAAGTTGTGACCTATGTTAGTAACACAAGGCAGGAGGCCATATTGGGGCTGAGCAAGGAGGCATCTCTCTGGCTAAAGATTCCATCCACAAGAACAGCCATGAGCAGGTAACAGAGAACTATCCAAAACTTTTTCAACTGCCCTCCCAACCTCCAATTTCTTCCAGCTTCAGAGACAGCCTTAGACAGACGCAGCTACCACTACTTCTAGCAATTCTTGAACGACTTATCCTATCTATTCTTGAGCCCACATACATTTTTAGCACCTCAAACATCATCTTGTAAGGAGTTCCACACATCTACTATTCATGATTTCATATGAAACCTTCACCTTTTGCTTTGCAACTCACTTTTACTAACTTAATTCGATGCTTCCAGCTCTGGAAATCTGAACACTCAGTCCATCTCTCCCTTCCAATCACTCACAATTTCGCAGATTTCTATTAAGTTCACCCTCAGTCGTGTCTCTTCTAGGTTGTTATCACTTATTCTACACCCTGACTGGCATAGCTTTGCTTTACTGTAATAGAAATAGCTAAGGAATAGTCAAGCTATGCAGAGGAAAATGCATTGGTTTCATGACCACATTAGTATTTCAGCTTTACTGGTATAAGAAATTATCACTGCAGTCCTTTGAGTCTTGCAGAGTTTCAGTTATGCAGTTTTTCACAAGGAAAAAACTACACATGCTATTAAATGCAATTAAGGCTACACTGTTAAAATACTGTCAGAGAAAAATAAAGGTTCCTATGGCAACATCAACTCAATTGCTCTGCATATAAGCTATTTGTTCCACTTGTATTATTTTTGTCCAAAAGGTAATTTCAGTCTGGGTAATGCTATTAAATAAGCATTTAAAATAGAAAGAATGAACATTGTCTACCAGCTTAAATTGCTGCAGGGACACTCTCCTTTTTATTTGCTGACATTTTAAACAAAGGAAATCTTCAACATGCTAGAATTTTCTTCTCACTGTCCTCCCGGCTGCATACATACTCCCTTTCAATGAGACAGGATAACAATGGTTCAAGGTAGGGGTTTAGGGGTTTTGTTTGTTTGTTTTATTGATATTTTTCTACAGATCCGATTGGAAACACACCGGTGTAATCCATAAAGGCATTATTTTCCTCTGGAGAAAATCACTTGTGTGGCCAAGTGATTTCAGAACTCAAGAGACTTGGAAATGTGGGATAAGTGTATCATCTTCCCAGCATGAAGACAGAAACCCTGGGCAGACAGAATACTATACATCCAGGTATCACAAGCATCCCTTCAATTATATGAGAAATTGTAGCTCTATAAAGCTGGAAGGGTTGTCAAGCTGAACAGAAATGTCTGACCAAGCCAACAAAGCAGCTGCACGCTTGCAGAACCTACTTTCAGCCTTTGCAGCCCTATTTTTTCTTCCTACACTGGTCTCAGATTCATCTTATGTGAAACTTATCAGAACAGTACATTTTTCTGGTAAACTGCTTCTACAAACATTGAACTGCTGTAAATACAAGTTTCCATATTATAAAGAATTTGCTTTTTCCTATTCCAAAGCTAAATACAGTTATTCACATTCATTTAGCATTCCCTTCCAGCTGCTATATTTTGTCCTATTTTTCTATGTTTTTCTATGTTTATATCTAACTAAACAAGCCCCTCCCCTTTTATGTGCTCTCCACAGGGCAAAACATACAGTTTGATAAAGAATTTCAGTAGTCAATTGTGAACAGCTAGACTGAGCATTCCTTAAGACTGTGATTACAAAGGGCTATAAGAAAGGTAGAAAAGATGGCTTGAAAAGCTCACGAGCCCTCTCCTTCCTTTTAGCTGAAATAAATCCATGCCAGAGGTCAATGCTAAACTGATCTGCCTAAATTAGCCAGGTTATAAAAAACATAAACCCTTTTCCTTGCTTGAAGAGAATTTTTGACAAAGATAATTTCAATTACCCCATAGCAGCACACTCAAGACTGTAGCGAACTGTGCTGCTAGGGTGCAAAGCAGCAGCAAGTCATCTCTGCTGGCAAATAAAGCATTAAAAGTATGTCATTACAAAGTATGACACTATAAATCCTGTGTTCCCATGCTTAGTCATTGGCAGCTTTCTTTCCAGACCTTTTCCAATTCCAGGAGGATCCTTTGCAACTGAACACTGGAGCTGGATGGAGTACTCCCACGGCAGCTGCAACAGTGTATTATCTCCCATTCGATTACCTCCGGGTCACATTTCCTCTCTTGGCTACAGCTTCATATCAGGATGTTCAGAGAATTAAACACCACATCGCATCATCATTTTCTGCAGTCGCCAACACAGTCACCACTGCTCAGGATAAAGTTGCCCATCCCATTAACATTGTCTGGAGCCCTGTTCATCATAGCAGCAGCTACACAGGCCACCACTATGCAAAATGGCATAGTGGTAGTTGCCACAACACATACTTTGCAAACTGACATTTTTTTAAACTGATTTAAATAAAAAAGTTATCAAAGAGCATTAAAGAGGCAAGCAAGCATATTTAAAAGCCCAATTGATCTTTGAGGATGGGCTGGCACACTTATTTCTAAATTGGAATCTCATTTACTGAAGTGAAGAGTTACTGGTGCTTCATCTTCCAAAAAGAACACTGAACAGGAGTCATCCTGTGACTGCACATATACTCAGAGCAAGCAACTCTGACTTAGGACAGTCATCTCTTCCAGTGTAGTATTTTGCTTAGCAAGAAGTCTCGCTTAACCTGAAAAGACTAGAACCCAGAACACCGAAAGCATTGTTATCAGTAGCTTTTAGAACTGGTATTTAGAAAAATGGGTGCTTCAGATTTGACTGACTCTCATTTATCAAAATGGGATGAATATCCAGGGCTTCAAAATGGTACAGGAGCTTCCTACAGATGGGACAGAGCTGGTTGCTTCTGCACACCGTAAGAGCACAATGACCTCACCTGATACAAGCAAAAAAACTCTTCTGATGCAGAGAAGGGTCTAACTGTTCTCCCACTAAAACAAATGTTTTAACATGAGATAGGGGCAGTCAGATGAAATTAAAGTACTTAATGACAAAAAGCTATTTTCCACATGAAAGGATTATTTCTCCCTTCCCCCAGTAATACTGGAGAATACTATTTTTGCATTTATATAAGATCAAAATTGATGTTGTCTTTGGCAACCTTTCTGCAAAACCTGCTGTGTAGTTTAATTAAGGTATCACTGGGCATACCTAAACACTGTAATTGAGACCATAATGGCAAGAGTCAGACATTAAGAGAATATAGCTCTACCTAGCATTAAGAAAATGAAGAATAAATAAAGCTTTAAAGAATCAAATTTTGCAAACTGTTCATCACCTGGAAATAATGTAAATTACAATCTCCATTTTTTTGGTTATATTTTTCCTGGAGACAGCAAAAACATTTGTAAAATGAAGTTGAGCTTAATATCATGCTTGATTGGATAGACAAAAATACTACAGTAGTATGGTTATGACCTATTTTTCTAACAAGGAGGGAAAAAACCCACTGAGAATCATGATTGCAGCTTCCTGGGAGAGGAAAGGAATGCATTACACTGAAGGAATACAGAATAAGGAAGCCCAGAACCGGACCAAACACTCCAGGTGTGGCCTCACCAATGCTGAATACAGGGGAAGGATCAACTCCCTCAAACTGCTGGTAACGCTCCTCCTAATACAGCTTAGGATACCATTAGCCTTCTTTTTGGCAAGGGCATATTGCTTTTGTGTTTGCTTTTGTGTCCACCAGGGTGCTCCAGGTTCTTTGCTGCAAGGCTGCATTCCAGCAGTGGGACACCAGCATGTACTGGGGCTGTTCCTCCCCAGCTGCAGGACTTTGCACTTCCCTCTGCTGAATTGTACAAGGCTGCTCTTGACTCATCTCTCCAGTCTGCCAAGGACCCTGTGAATGGGAGTACAATCCTCTGGTGTTTCAGACAATTCCTCCTAGATCTGTCTGTGTCTCACCCTCCCTCGTGCTTTACAGCCTGTTGACTTCCTCTGACCTTCACCTGGTGACAGCTCTTCAACAGCAGCACAATTCCTGCATAAAAGAAGGACATCTCTCCCTACCTCAGGGAGAGGCTCCGGGTACTCCCTGCAGCCTGGGACTTGCAAGGCCAAATCCCCTATCTCATGTTCTGCCTGGGTTAAAGTCTCTGCCCTGGCAAGGAAAGGTGCTCCAAAACCTGGAGAATGCACCCTATGGCACATTGGAACCACATCTGAAGGTTTAGGCTGTTCTGAACTCAGATGAGGACCCCTTCTTTGCACCCTCCCACACAAACTGCTGCATCTGTTGGCTGTGTCTGGGAGCTGTGCTCCAGACCTGGCTGTTACAGAGGGTTCTCTCAAGCACCAGCTTGAGAGAACACGAGCTTGGGTATTAACCATCCCTAATGAGCAGCAGCTCCAAAGGCAGCTCAGGGCACCCTTTGGTCAAGGGCACCTGACAGCTACTCAGAAGCCACTAGAGCTTCCTCAGGCCCACATCCCTGTCTCCCCTTACCTTGCCCTTACCAGGCAACAGCAGGCACTCCCAGTCCGACAGAGACTTCCCAGGAGTTCCCAGATAGGCCCTGTCCCCATAGGTTGCCACAAAAAAACTCAGACTCTTGGGCAAATTGCTGCGCCTGTTCACTGTCTCTGGTAGCCTGTTCACTGCCTAAGGTGCTCAGAGAGCTGTGTTCTAGGCCTGGCTCTTACACAGACCTCTCCCTAGACACCAGTTAGAAGTGTGCTTGACTTCCCCTAATCTGGGGGCAGGGAGATGGAACATCACTTGACTGTATCATACATTCATGCACCACAATTTAAAAGGCACTCTACCTCAAGAGTTTAATAAGACTGGTCAGATGACTGATTTATGTGATTATGCTTTAGGGTAAGATCAGTTTTATTTTGTTCATTTGGTAGGGACTGGCTCAGTCTTGTGTCTGAAGCCTATGAAGGAAATAATGACAAAGATGTGCTTTGGAGTTCCAGGATGTAGAAGAACAGCTGCAGGTCTAATACTATTCAGTTCCTCCCAGTTGCCTTCTTTCCCAATTGTGAATTAAATTTTAAAAACTAATTCTCTACATCACCTACCCTGGGCTATAGCTTAACTCTCCCCCAAAAGCTGTGAATAAATTAAAATGCTTGGATATTTAACTATTCATTTTTCTACCAATATCTTTTAAATTAATTTAAAAGGAGGTCTAAGTACCTTGTGTCCATCCTCGTGAGTGACGCAGCCCAGTAGATTCTTGGACTGCCAACCTTTGTGGTCAGGGATTAGACTGAGGATCTCAAAAATAAAAAGCCACAGGAAGGCAGAAAAATCTGCTCTAGTAAACCAAAGCAGTACAGCTAAGGGTCACTGTTGACTCTTACTCTGTATGGATCAACACCGAGGGAAACTCATCACATTTCCACCAACATTTTATAAACCAGCATCAATCTGAATGTGTAGTCCAATAACTGCAAGGGTATTTTTCATAAGCCATTAAAAAAATAAAACTTTCCAAGAGACAAGTTACAGTATTTACTTACACCCTCATCAAGATTTTTAAAACAAACTAAACAGGTACACGAGGAGTGGCTTAATTGCAGCACTGAAAATGAATCATTGTGTAAGCAGCCACACCCTGGAAAATACTCTCAGAAGTGATGATGGTACAAATCACAGGTAAGTTTTCTGCCAACTTACTTAAAATACTATTTTTATTTTCACAGTTAATTTTTTCATAAACCGATGTTTACAAACAATACAATAATCTCCAAACATGCCAGTGGATTGTGATGTATTATCATCTTGCACTCTCATGTATAGAGAGTGCACAATAACTGAACAAAGGTAAAGTCAGAGATCTCAGTTTCTAGGATATCAGTCTAAGGTTCAACCCAAATTTGCTTAAACTTCTTAAACTACTATCTATACACACGTGTCTGCCTATAAGCAGTAAGGAATCAACTTTTCTTTATCAAAGATCTCCTTGCTTTGCTCCTCTTCTTTAAGCAGTTATTTCCCAGTAACATACACTGTGGCACAAATTGCACTCCAATTTTTTTCATTCAAGTCAGTTGACTGGATGAAAGCTACAACCACAGCAACATGGTAAAGTTGCAGTCATTATGCTTATAAACTAAAAGCTGGATTAAATTGTTTAGTACTCACAGTTCTAGGCAGCTTCTGCTATCCAATTCCTCTGTTCTATATAGCTTCATTTTCAGAGAATCATAGGAAGGGTTTGGGTTAGAAGGGATCTTAAAGACCAACTAGGTCCAACCACCTGTCATAGGCAGGGAACCTTCCAGTAGATTAAGGTGCTCAACACCTCATCCAAGCTGGCCTTGAACACTTTTAGGGAGGGACATCCACAGCTTCTATGAGCAACCTGTTCCAGTGTTTCACCACCGTCACAGTAAAGAATTTCTTCCATGTAACTGATCCTAATCTACACTCTGTCAGTTTAAGCCTATTGCCCCTTGTCCTAACACTAAAGGCCCTACTAAAGGGTCCCTCTCTGGCTTTTCTGTAGCCTGTTTTAGGTACTGAAAGGTAATCTAAGGTCTCCCCAAGGCCTTCCCTTCTCCAGGCTGAACATTCCCAACTCTCTCAGCCTTTCTTCACAGCAGAGATGCTCCAGCCCCCTGGTCATTCTTGTATGTCTCCTCTGAATTTGCTCCAACAAGTCCACATCCTTCTTACATTGGGGGCCTCAAGCTGGGTACACACTCCAGAGTAGGGTCTCACAAGGATGGGTAGAGGGGGAGAATCACTTTCCTCAACCTGCTGACCATGCTTCTTTCAATGCAGCCCAGGATATAGTTGGCTTTCTTGGCTGCAAACGCACATTGCTGGATCACACTCAGCTGTCAATCAACACTCCCAAGTATTTCTCCTCATGGTTGCCCTCAATATATTCTCCACCCAACTTGTATCGTGTATCCATCCCCAAGTCACACACCATTGCAAGCCCCACCAGCATCTCAGTTGGCAGAGTAAGGATGCTGCCACACAGATTTTTGGACTTCCTTACCCCACTAATAAAACATCTTTCCCATGGTTATTGCAACAATCCACCCACACAGACGATTTTATTCATGAGACAGGACTAATCAGGTTACTAAAGACTTTGGAAAACTGACATTTCAAAACATTTATTTAAGCCAATTTCTGCCATCATTATAACAGCACTAATGGGCTGATACAAAACAAGGTGGTGTAGTACATCTGATTCCATAGATCAGCTTCAGCTTGTCTCCCCATCCTTCACACATTTTTTTGTGTGACTGGGGGGAGGTGGAGAGCACAGGTAAGTTATTTACTAGAATAATAGAATGCCCTCTATTGAAGTATGATAGTCAAACTCAGTCCTTCATATTCTTCATGCTTTTCTCCACAGCCTTGCTCCTTACAAAACAAATCATCTAGGTGCTTCAAAATCTAATGAAGCTATCTTTGGGAAGGTTTGTGTTAAGCCCTCTAACTCATCCCTCCTGAAACTCTACAGTGTTGTGTAAGTCTACATAAATCTAATATATAATCCACATAAATCCACTACTATTACTTTAGCATGGTAGTTATTGGGATGAATCACAGAAGTTTTCTCTAATTGCCCAGCTATGTCAATACTCACAGTGGAAGAACCCAGAGACATGAATCCATTCACCATGATAAAAGTATCTCCAGGTTCAAACAAAAGAATAAAAACCCATGAAGGTCACAATTCTACACACTTTCCCTTCAGGCACAAATATATCTTTTTGTCCAATAGTACGAATATGAACAAAAGAAACAATGAAGGGACAAACTATCTCAACCAAATGCTCAGAGTCTGATTCTTCACAAGTCTTTTCTAGAAGCTTAAGTTGCAGAAAAATTATTTAATGTCATGCTGTGATGCTGGCACACAGTGCCACCAGACAACAGTGCAATGTGTCAGAGAATGCATTCAAAAGAAGCAGATATGGGAAGAGGTCTAAGCTTTCTCAGTTGCATAGATACAGAAATTCCAGTCTCTTGTGAGAGAGACCACAAGCAAAAAGAAGTACTTCAGTATTTCAGTTTCACCAGTATTTGATAATGTGAAAAGGTATGCACTGTTCTTAATTAAATATTTCCTTTGTTTCTGTCTACCTCAATCTTGGAGACCAAAGCTGTAAACCATAAACACTTCTCTTACTTTTCACAACTTTAAAGGAATTGCACAGATACTTGAAAGAAGGTAACAAAAACAGCACTATTTTATTTGTTTCTCTGTAGAATTTCTGAATTTTTGACTTACGGAAGTATTTCAAGGTCTCTTCTATTTGCTCAGTTGTTAAGTCAATATTCGCATCAGGAGAAATGAGAGGTGTGTGAAGCCAGTCGTCGTGGTCATAACCATAGATTGTATCTGCTCTTAGCTTATAATGAGGCAGCTGTTCTTCCAGTAGACTGATGATTTCAACTTCAGGAAGGTTGGTACTATTGCACACATCTGGTGAGAGAAAGAGAACAATCTCTGTTAGTTACTTCAAGTTGAGTACTATACATACAAGCTTGCAAAGCTGTCAGGTTCATCCAATCATAGAATGGCCCAGGTTTGAAGGAACCTTAAATGTCATCTAGTTCCAAGCTCCCTGCTGTGGGCAAGGACACCTCCCACTGGATCAGGCTGCTCAGAGCTCCATCCAGCCTGGCCCTAAACACTTTCCAGAGATAGGGCAACCACAGTTTCTCTGGGAAATCAGTTCCAGTGCCTCACCACCCTCACAGGAAACAATTTCTTCCTAACATCTAATCTAAACCTACTCTCAGTTTGAACCCATTCCTCCTTGTCCTCTCACTACTTACCCAGGTAAAAAGTCCCTCTCAACCTTTCTTGTAGGCTCCCTTATGGTACTGGAAGGTCACAATTACGTCACCCCCGAGCCTTCTCTTTTCTGGGCTGAACAAACTCAGTGAGTGCTCTTAGCCTTCCCTCGCAGGAGAGGTGCTCCATCCCTCTAAGCATCTTGGTGGCCTCTTCTGGTCTCTCTCCAACAGGTCCATGTCTTTCCTTTGCTGGGGACCCCAGAGCTGGATGCAGCACTCTGGATGGGGTCTCACCAGAGCGGAGTAGAGGGGCAGGATCCCCTCCCTCGCCCTGCTGGCCATGTTGCTTTTGATGCAGCCCAGGATACAATTGGCTTTTTGGGCTGTGAGTGCACATTGCTGGATCATGTCCAGCCTCTCATCCACCAGTATCCCCAAGTCCTTCTCAGCAGGGCTGCTCTCAATCTATTCATCCCCCAGTTTTTGCTAGAACCACTAGACACTAATCAGTTTAGGAGATATGGCTAGCACAAACTATCCTAAAATAGCTTGTTTACTATTAGAAGCAGGGACTCATTTGAAGAATAAGGGGGGCAGGGTGGGGAATAGAGAGACAGTGAGTATTAAACAGGGTAGTTACAATCACAGCACGAAGAAAGGTTAGTGCAAAGAGGAATTTATATTTTCTGCTTCAAAGATTATTTTTATCTTGTAAGCTTTACATATCTCTTTAACTTGGTCTTTGACCACAGTATAGTACCACTATATTTTTTGCCTTTGCTGCTGGCAGATTTTTCTCAAGAAAAAGAAATCCAGGACTGCAATAGCAAACAGTGTCACAGTTCACACCTAAGACACACTGGTAAAGTCGGTTACAAGAACTTTTAGGGCACCTTTTGACACTATCCTGACCTGCATTCTGTGATGCAGTCCCTTATATTCACAAATATATCAAGTTTGCATACAGTTTTAAAAATGGATACTGAGAGTCAACAACTGCAAAAATGTTACAATTAAAATTAGAGCTTTAAATATAGAGCAAGAAGTATCTGAGCAGTTTAACACAGAAAATCTCAGTTAAAGGTAGAACCTTTTTTACCGTGGGGACACAGGGGCACAGAGAGGCTAGGAACTCGAGTGAGCAAGGCCATGAGCACTCACTCTAGAAGGTCTGCTTTTAGTAGAAGACAGAACAGATTACCTCTAGAGGTACATTACAACCTATATTATAATGAAAAATTCTCTGTGTGTGTCAATACCCAAACCAGGCATGATAGTTCTAAATATGTAATTTTAATTACCACATAAATTAACTACAATGTATTGCTAAATATTTATTAAGAAACAGAGCAACCCATGGTATGTTTGATGCTCTAAGCATTTGCAAAAATCTGCCCATTTTTCATTTCCATTCCAGGACAAAAAGAAAACACCACTGTGTTATTCATCCCAGTAACACTGAAAGCCCAGTTTAAACCCAAGCTCCCAGTCCTCCCCTGTGCAGCGCTGCAGACAGGCAGGTTCTGTTCCCTGCTGATACTGACTCACTGCCTGGGCTTCCTGGATTGCTACAGACCCATGGCATTGGTCTGGTGATCGACCTCTGGAGAGTCAATTCAAACTGTTACTGCCAGCACCTTTGCCCTGCTCTGTAACAAAGGGACTGGGCTCTGCCAAAAAGGATTGTGCCCTTCCCATCCTGTCAGCTGCCTGTAAGGCAGCCCTGCTCTTGCTGCTTCCTGACAAAGGCACCGATTTTTGTAAGAGAAATTTATTCTTTCTATATTGATGTAGACTTGCAATTCCACTGTAACCCAGTGGAGCTCACCTCTGTCAAAGGAGGGAAGGGAGGGGGGAATGGGGAAGTAACACATACTTTTCTATAGACCACAAATTACTTCTGGTTTTTAGCTTTCTAATCCAGAAATTACACTGTCAAAAGCATCCCAAGCACTAAAGACTGCAAGAACGTTACTATTCTATCAGAAAACAGGGCAGAGGATACAAAGATGAATTTATACTGTCAATCTCCTCCTTACATACTCTACAAAATCTTGAAAATTAGAACTAGAGTCCACGCGGGAAAGTTGCACTGTACTTTATGCTTCAAGGGGTCTGCTATTACCTATCAGGAGGTATTCTCCTCTGCTTTCATCCAGGCTGTTGTGCTGATTGCTGTACACATGTAACTGTCCTCCAACCCTCACTGCACAAGGTAGTAGGATCAGGTGCCCACGTGTAGCGATGCTGTTTTTAAGGAGCTCTGTGCAATGCCGGAACCAGCCTGCATACATCATTTCAGGGGTCTTTGCAACCCTTTCAGAGGGCTAATGACTTACACAGAGAAACAAGATCTGTTCCCCATGCTTTGAAAGATGAGAACCTGTAACTACAAACCTTTCTTTTTCCCTGGCTACCTTTTTAATTGCTGAGAGCATCATCTTAGTGTTTGCAGCCATGTGAGTTCAGAAAAGCCAGCTGTTCCTCTAAAAAGCACATATTGACACCAACTAAACATTCAAGGACCTTTCTGTGTATGTGTATAGACAAAGACTTTTTTTTCATACATCTACCTAATTGCTCTCAATTACAAGAATATGGAGTTGATTTTTTTTGTTAAGGTTGTTTTGGGAGAGGGATTTTTTGCTGAAATGTTAGTTCTTCTCTTGAGAAAAATGTAAGAGTTTACACAACCTGTCTGAGATGATCTTCTTGGGAACAAGGAAATAAAAATTTTGAAAAATTCAAACCTTTACAGTCTTTCTCCTTTTTTATTTCAAAAGAAACAGTTTGACTTCATAAATGAAAAGAGAAAGTTCCAGGTAAATAATTTTGTACAGAGAAATAAACTGGTTTGCTGTATCACAAAAAATAACAAAAAATGGACTGCAAAAGAAGTTACTAATACAATGTGAGGAGGAAAAAAACCTTCACAGACGCACACACAAAAAAGAAACCCATTTATTTTTATTGCAGAAAAGAAATCCACTAGAACTTGAAGGTCAGGCAGTAAGGAAATAAGAATTATTGTGGAATAAAAGTCAACCAAGACAATTTTTCTACTCTACCATACAATAAATCCTAAGCATTCCTGAGCAATTCAAAAGGCCTAGGAACTGGAAAAGATATTAATGAGTAACTGGAAAGACAACCTTTTGTGATGCTATTGTCATTAACTTCTATTGCAATCTCAAAATCTGTATACTAGCAGGAAACAGAACAGGCTCTGATATAATTGTCTATTTAGAAAAAACAGGACACTGTAATTACACTTGTTCATGACTAGACATTAGTTTACCATTTAAAATCACAGCA
This sequence comes from Manacus candei, assembly GCF_025592945.1. Classification (NCBI taxonomy): domain Eukaryota; kingdom Metazoa; phylum Chordata; class Aves; order Passeriformes; family Pipridae; genus Manacus; species Manacus candei. Next base: position 1,676,989 of record NW_026138074.1, on the reverse strand, counting down.
ATATTCTCAGTGCTACAATTACAAAGTCTTCCTCTTCACTTTTTCTCCCCTCCCTTTTCTGAGATGCAGGCACTTGTTAGGAAATGGTATGCAGACTAACGTCATTCCTTATCCTCTATAACATCGTATGCTTAAAACAATTAACTGATCCTTAATAAAAACTGATACAACAAAATATGCTTTTCAGCTGCTGTTATGGATTTTGGAGTTTGTAATCTAAACAATTTTAAACTTGCAGTCTTCTGGACATCCTTGGCAATCAGAAACTTCTATAAGCAAATTACAACTAACTTAAATAGCTAAATGAATTATGAACTCATGACTCTTACTAAACCATGGGTCATTCCAGGTTCTGCTCTTGAAAGAAAAGAGTTAGGAAATAAGATTTGCTAAGGCTCTTGCACACTCTAGAACTCTATAGCTTTCAGTACTTCATAGAAATAATTACATATTTTAAAAAATTTTTTAAGTCTTTTTCGTATTATTTTTGCAAGTAACATGTTCCATTGCTTTGCTGCCTTTTTAGCTTAAATGCATAAACACCCCATCTCACTTATTTTGTTGCAAATATATATTTTTCCATGCCCTGTTCCTCAGGAAATAATGAATGTGGTCAATCTGCTTTGCAGGAGTTTTCAACAATGTTCCTTCCCATGCTATGTTTTCTATACCACATTAGTGCAAATTCTTTCAAAGACATTTGTCTTGATGAATTTGTTGTTTCAGTTTCTTTCTATAAAGATGCAAAACAGGCAGAACACTCCAGTTGAGCTCTCTTTTGCATATTTTCTTACTAACTCAGTATCTCTTAGGTAGTTACTAATGGATTACTTACCAGCTTGTTCCATATCTTTTCATATGTTGGTATTTTACTGGCTGGTGTGTCTAACCTTTTCTGGACATCTTAAACTCTCCACCACCTCCCTCCCAACTTAAGACAGCCACTAAAGTTTCACAGGTTGTTTCAACTTGCTTATATTTCCTTAGAGGAATTTTTACTATACTTGCTGAGCTGGCTACCTTTGACTATTTCATCAGTTCCCTTTCTTCTAGCTACACCTCTATCCATACAAAATGCACTAAACATTGTAAATCAACCTTTCATTGTGGAGATTGAAGCATGTATAGGAGGGTGGTTTTTTCTCCCCCTCCCCCTCCCTTTTTTTTTTTTAATTCTTCTTGTGCAGATGAAGAGACATAAGAGATCATAAGGCATTGCGTAGGGTGTTGTCACCCACTGTCATTTTCATCTTGCACTCATACAGCCATGCAGTACATTAGGTCACTTCCTATACAGCACTAAATATATATATGTAGCTGTCAGTGCTACTCAGATGGGGAGAACTATGTCGGCACCTCATGAACAAGCAATTCAGCCTCAGTCAAACTAACTTCAACTCAGACTAAGTTCAACGTGAAACACGTAGACAGATTTGAAGATCTCCTTCCAAACAACATGGTCATCTAGAGCAACTCATCCCATTGAACTGTATTCCCTACCAGGCTTTTGGGCTTCACCTGTTTACAGCTATGACTAAATAGATGTATCTTACTATAGAAAAGAAAAACCTAGCTTGACCCATAAAGAAGGAGCACCTTTTCAATTTCAGCAACAACTTCACATAAAAACTAGTGATAAATTCAGAGAATGAACCTAGAACAAAGAGAAGGGACAAAGATGTGGGGAGGGTGGTGGCTGACAAACAAAGAAAATCCCCAAAAATACACAAAACATACGCACAAAGAAAACAAACTCTCAAATCTCAAAGCCTGGCATCTGCAGTTTTTAGAAACACAATACAAACAGTTTATCAGTAGGGTCATTGCAAGGAACATAAAATACATAGTTTCTGCCTGTCCGAAGTCTGGTCCAAACCATCCCCGATCTTTATACCTCTACTGGTTTGCTGCCCAGCAGAGCTGCCTTCCCAAGGTTAAAGGACTTCCAGGTCTCCCCAGAACCTGCCGGTAGCACACAGTGCCACCTGCCGGAACAAATGCCTTATTACCTGAACCCCCCCCAGGACATTTTGTCAGCTGGTTTCTCGCTTTCAGCCCATTGCTGTAAATGGAACTAAACAGTTGCTCGTAAACCCAGCCTTGCCACCAACCAGGGCTGCGCTCAAGGGACATGCCTGAACACACAAGTCATGACAAGAAAGACCACAAGAAAGCTACCCAGGGACAGTATCGTTCCTAGAGCACAGAGCTCTGGAGTTGTGGTTCTCATGGAGGTCAACACCTTGCACAAACAGCAAACACAAAGCAGCCTTGCTACCCTAAGTGCCTCCCCCAAGTAAAGGGAAACAGTTGCTGTGTAGAACTGGTGTGTTCAGCCAAACAGCTCCACTCTAACTGTGACCTCAGGGAAGGGTTGGGCTGCTTGGCAACCTTCAAAACATAAGCTTTGGTCATCAAGTTATATCACCCACCCACCATCTTCCAGACGACTCCAATGCACCAACCCTCAGCAGCTGGCACTCAGTCCTTTATAAACAAGAAAAAACCCAAACCAAAACAAAACCAAAAGCAAAGCAAAAACGCCTCAGTAGTCACTCTCAGACAAATCCTTCCATTTCCTGCATCAGAACTAAAACATCGTGAGTGGTCACAACTGTTTGAGGTAGCTGAGGAAAGAGAAGTAGATAGGAGCACAGTAACAAAAACAGAAAAGAGGAACAAGGAAACTCTGGAGAAAGCAGGAAGAATGAAGAAGTCTACTACTTTACCTCATGGAACCTCTCCTTGGTTTTCAGTCCTGTCCTTTAATATGACACATATTACAGTCACCTTTGACTGTCAGCTCTCTAAAGGTGTTTTTTAAGTTTCTCTGTTTTACATCTTTGAGAATGGCCAGTGAATAAATAACAATTCCAAAAAATAAAAAGCACATGATACCTGCAAAGGGTCAATTCCAGTGCTGGCTCCCTACTAATTAAGGTAAAAAGTAAGGTTATCTGCAGAAAAGGGCTACAACACAGAAGCTAAAGTCCAGCCACATGCAACACAAGAAATCAAAGTTCATCAAGTTGTGGCTATTCCATGCTAAATACTAATGCATCTTGACTGCTGATTTTGCTTATTTGTGACACTGAGATTGGCCACCTAATCTAGTTCAACAGGCAGCCAAGAGGCCATGACTACATTAGACTACCTTCTCAGCAGACCCACGAGCCTAAAGTCTAACCATATTCCAGGGATAAAAGCAAGAAAGATGGTCTTTAAATGTTTTTCCAGCAGATATTTCCTACTTGAGGCAAGCCAGTAGCCTCATTTTCCCCTTGCTTTCTGTCTGATTAGATAATGATGGAATGAAGTGAACTAGTCATTACCATTGTGAAACTTCAACACCACAATTAGGCTGCTAGTCTACTGAACAGGAAAACATAGCCTGTAGTCATCCATTAGTTGAGCTCTATAGGTCCACATAGACACAATCATTAAGTATTAGTTGAGGTCTAGAATTAAAAATATTTCTTGAGCTTTATTTAACAATTACTCTGTAATGTGGATAACTACAAATACTACTGCTGAACTCCAGACCGTACACACACACTACATATGTTCAATGTAAAGTGAATGATTAATTTTTAGGGTATAAAAATTACTTTTAATAAAAGTAATTTTTTAATAAATTTTTTTAATAAAAACAAAATGTGTTGCCAACTCAGTGACTTGCCCAAAGGGAAAGACAGCCTTAGCATTCTTACACATCTCACTGTTGGTTGCAAAGCCAAATTGCTGGAAGAAACACTCTTTAACAACAAAGCTGTCTTGTACCTTTAAAAACTCCAACTTCCAAAACAGCTGTGGCAGCTTCTGTAATGACTGGCATGACATGATTTTGGAATTGCAAGTCCTACCACATCTTTAAAAAAAGTTGTTTAAGGAGTGGTTGTTCTGCCTCTGAACATGGAAAACACTGCATAAAATTCAGTCTTCCATGGGAAAATAAAAGATCCCCATGCTGACCTCTTTTGGCTTAGCCAAACATGCCAGTTAAAGACTGGGATGAAGTTTGGAATGTCAAAGATGAAGCCAATGGAAAATGCAGTTTCAGTGTGAGGAATGTCATTGTTTACCAGATTGAAGTCTCTCTGCTTTGATACCATCCAACAGACATATTCCTGATGGGTATAAAAGCTGAGATAAATCTTGATGATGAAAGTCCATTAAACTATTAGGACCTTCCTGTACATTATGTCATAAATTTAAATGGACTTTGCTTTAAACGAACAGAATGGAAATGTTTCTCCCTGTACATAAACACACTCATACTCACAATTTTTACATTAAACAGAAAATAAAACTTCACCACCATGGTTATTCTTTTAGAGCAAGAACAAAAGCTATTCATGTACCAAATGCATGCTGGCAACGCACTGTTCAGCAGCAGTAAGAATAAACACATTCATTAACCATTAGGTTCTTCCAGCTGCCAAGACAGACTGCGAATGTCTCAAAAACCCATTGATAAATCACAGAGTAGGGAAAACCCTGAAAAGCAATTGTTCTGCTTTTGCTTGTTTTTCAACCCAGCTACAAAATGCGCCAGCTGCTAAACAATGGTTGTCAACAAAGTTTTCACAGAATCACAAGCAAAATGTAAGAATGAAATCTTATGTAGCTTGCTCTTTACAGACATTTACTTTAAATGAAAAATGTGTTGCTTCGTGATGGACACATTGAGGGAGAACGGTAAAGATGAACATAGCATGTTACGGAGTTAAATTACGGAATAAAAATATTTTCACATATTTAAATGCATCAATGTAGCTTTTTCGTCTTCCTGTACTACTCAGTGCACCACAACAAGAAAACAAAAAATGCAGAACAAAAACACAAAACAAAAAAACCACCCCCAAAAAACCTACTAGGCACTTGCCTTCAGTTCCTTCTCCGAAGAACCAACTGAGAATACTGTTGAACACTTACTGCTCTCATTCATCCCTACCTCGAATAAAGTATGTATTTGGGAATGACAAGTGCTTCCCAAAACAAGGTAAATCTAGGGAAAGAAATCTAAAATGTCACACTGGACTTCAGTAATTCCCACAGTTGCTTTCACAGTGACTCTAGAATTGTCAGTTGACACTAAAAACCATTTATCATGCTAGGAAGAGGAGCATAAGTAAGAGGACTAGATGGCAATAGCAGCAGAATTCTGCTTGGGGGAAAACCAACCAGCCAAACATCACCAAAACACAAAAAGATAATCCTGGATGGAATAAAAATATATGCCTGAGATGGAGATTAAGAGATAGCATAACAATCTGTCCTAGAAGAGGAATCGGGAAAAAAAACAAAGTTATTGGAAAAGGGTAAGAGCTGGAAAGCAACTGAAGGGGTGGGGGGGGGCAGGGAGGATGGGAGATGAGGGGAAAGAGAGGACATGCATGAAGCTGACTGACAATGCACCACAAGCCAGACAGAAAATTCAAAACAGAGCATGTAGCAGGCACAGAAAATAAGATCATTCTGTCAGAGTACACTAGACAGAACTACAGTCCAACTCATAGAATAGTTCCAGTCATGTTGAGGGAGCGATCTCATCTTAATAGGACTAGCATATTTTTGTATGCTTTAGAGAAAGGAAGAGTGCTCAAAATTTAGCAATAGCTGTTTATAGGAAGTGGCAGGAGAGAACAAGGAGAAGAGGCCAAAACTAGATCAAGCTTATAGGATGAGACTGGTGATAACAATAACAAAGTAAATGGGCTGGGTTAAGAGCTCACATTTTCATACTTTTATTTAAAGGAGAAACTAAGAAAGCTGGAAGAGGAGTAGTCAGGGATGTAAAAATGACGGGAGGTTTTCAAAATCATTAAGATGAATTCATAAAGGGAAAGAAGAACTGATATTCACCAAAATACTGCATAACTAGGACAAATATTTACAGAAACCACTGCAAGACTGGCGTCACTGCACACAAGACAGTAAAAACTACAAACTTCCATGGTAAAACCATCATCAGGTCTGGGTAAGATAAAGTCAGGGACAGGTTCTAACACTAACTAGTTCTGCATGAACTTATGTTGAGAGTAGACTACTGAGGGTGGTCGAGTGCCTGATCTCCATATTCAGCATCTGCTCTTTCTGAAGTCAGAAAATACATTCCTGAGCCAGCTGGACCAACCCAGCAGAGCATTTCTTACACTTTTTGAGTTCCAGCTCCACCAAGCACTACCTTACATCTCTTCGCTCATATTGACAAAACTGAGAAAAACATGAAAGTCCCACCCCAAACCAGGAACTGAAAAACAAGAAAGTGGTAGAGCAAGTTTATGGTAAGTAGGAAACAAGCACTAACAGAGAAAGGTAATCACAACAAAACTCAGAGAGGTTCAAATAAAGAGAAGCAATTCAAAACTGTTAGTATTTTTACAATACTTTGTAACTGTTTAATGTTCAGAAGTCAACCACTGAGCCTGTAACAGGTACCAAAATCAACTAGAGCACTCTGTTCAAAATAGCCTCAGAATAGCAAGCAACCCAATTCCTGCTGGTATCACACACACCCAAAACAGGACAGCCACAGGTACAGCATTCGCCCCATCTCCTGCATGGCAAGAGTAAAGCATTCTAGTGACAACCTGTAATACCTAAGTCCCTATGGAGTTAATCTTGGGGCAATCATACCTTATCACACTTGGAATAGAAGGAATAGAAAGTGAACCTTTCAAAACAAAAACATGCACCCTAGGGCACACACACACACAGTGGAATGGAAATTCTGTTGGCCCTAGGCATGCCTTTTAAAAGAAACTGGTTACAGAAAAAAATGGTCAGAATGACACCACTTATCTGTAGGAGCAGTAAGTTATCAAAATTGCCTGATGTTGCCATGAGGAGTAGCAGTTTGGTAGAATGGAATCTCTGTTTCATATGAGAACATATTTAAAGCCTGAATAAGAATACAGAAAGGATGAAAACCCAGAGAAAACTTTTTGCACCCAAACATTCCTGGGAGATTTTGTGAATGAGGCTTGACAGCAAGAGAAAGTTGGTTTCTCTGGATGTTATGACTTCCCTTCACTGCAGTCACTGCAGTAATGTAGAAGTTACACAACCTGCAAGGAAGGTCAAACAATACCAACTCTTCTCAGAGACACCTCCCTGCTGAAAGAAAAAGACTTTATGGTTTGACCCCTTCGGTGATGTAACCTTGTTTTTAGAAATTAAAAAGAAAAAAATCAACTTGTGTTAATTGCAAACAAAATAAGACACAGAGCAGGTTATTACCACAAAGAATTTCCCAATAACCCAAGAGCTGTCAGGAAATGATCCTGAACACAACAGGCAGAAAATACACTCCTACATGCATTTGGTAAGAGTAATTAGGACAATGAATAAATGAATTATGCAAACTAATGAAGGAGTTAGGCAATTTAAATCACAGTCCATTCATTCTCTCCCTTTTCAGAGAAGGCTGAAGGAAACCTACAAGGCATATTAAGCAGTTAGCTCTTGAATTACAAAGTACTTCGTGCCAAAATCATTGCAAATAGTGCGTATTCAGACATGCAAAAGCAGACTGAAAGTTAACCCACTGAAGATGGCTGTGTTATGCACGTTTTAAGAGAAACAAAATAAAAAAAACAGGAACAAAAACCCTCAAAAAACCCCATTCTGGCAGTCAGACAGCTGTCACAGGAGTAAATCTATACTCCAGTGATATTTCAGACTTCCATCCTCACTGTACTCTCCATTTTCAGGGCAGGATTTATCTCACAGCAGTTGATGGATAAAAAAGAAAGGCAATCAGACTAAGAGGCTTTTATAATTGGGACTACTGAGCAACTTAGAGATACTCTGCTTTTTCATGTCAAGATTACAGCCCTTCCCGCTCTACAAAAAACGAGACAGGGGGTGTGGGGTGTAGTGTTAAGACACAGAAGAAAACCCCCAACCCTAGTTGCTGTTTCTGTCAATATCTGACTGAAAGTATCCAGGTCTGTGCTGCAATTACAGGAAAGACGGACGCCTTTAAAAGCATTTCCATTCCCTTTCTAGTAAAAGGAACACTAGATGGTGCTACATTCGTATTCCTATCTTTACCCTCTCAGATGAAGGGGAGCAGCAAGAAAAGTTAAAAAGAAAAAAACCAACTTGTACACAATAGGTGCCTCCCACACGTAGCAGCAGAGTGTCACTTCCATACAGTGCTGCCTCAATGTCCACCAACCTTGGGACTTGAGTCTCCTTCTGCCCATTTACCAACAGGAGTTCGACAATCAATAGCTGTAGAAACTAAGTCAGATTGCATTGCCTTTTTCTCTTAAATCTTGCTACCAAAACCCAAAATGAATTATTACAAAACAAAAGATCTACAGCAGCTACTGACTCCATTTTCAGGTTTAATACTGTTAGAAAATATGTGCTCCACCAGCACTTTTTGTAACTCTTAAAACATTCATAAACAATTTTTTTAAATTAATCAATTGACCTATTTTATTTGCCCTTCTATGCTCAAATTAGCACACATTCAAAAGCATTTACTTCCATAACACTTCTGTTACAGCAACTATGAGCTTTGGATAGCTTTACTATCAAATTCTGTGGGAAAGAAGTCTTTTAGGGTGCTGTTTGGCACTCAGACACTGGTTTAAAAAAACTATTCACTACGCTGCTTTTTGTCACCCAGGCCCAACCCTACAGTGCTCATTCCCTCGAGTATGCCAACATAACTGCTTTTAGGCCACACAGTAGGACAGATCAGAGAGGTGTGATCTAGGTAAAAGTAACTCTCATCTCCCCTCTGACACAAAAACAGAGCAAGGATTCTATCCAGACCAGTAGCCCAAATACCTCCAGTTACACTCGCACAGAAATCTGCACAAGCACAATTCTGAGGTGGTGTGGGGACAAAAAATGTTTAAGCCAACCTCGTTTCCAAGAAAACACACTTAGCACAATCAGAATGTGCAATGCTCTCAGTTACATTACATCTGCTCTTGGGTCCCAGGCAGGAAAGATTGTTCTGCTGAGAAAGAATGCTAAAGTACCTCTCTACTGCCAGCAAACACAAGAGGAAACAAAAACATTAACAGCAACAAAAAAAGAAACAGCAATTATTAAAAATTCTTTGAGCATCGATGGTTCTTCTTGAAAAGTTAAACTGCAAAATGTACACATCATATAATTTATTATTAGATATACTAAAGACAACTCCAATTAATTATCATTAGCTGGTTACATCAGAATGCATCACCACACTGTACCTCAGTTTTCCATTCTTTTCTTAAATGTGCTCAAGCCTTTATTTGCAAGAATTTTTCCAGTTAAGTTTACAGTAGGGTTAGTCTTAGACTAAAAAAAAATAGATTAACGGATTGCTAAATTTGACTTGACTGTAGAATGAGTCAAGGTTTGGCATCAGTAGAAAAATTATGGTACATGCAGACTTGATATGAGCAATTTCCTTCCCACTAAACAGTTTAAAAGTGTAAATAGTGCTAACCTGTCAGTCAGAACTAAATAAAGTCTTCATGTTAAAGCTTCTGACAATACTTATTCCTCTTCAAATATTTATCTTTCTGTTTGTTTTGAGGGTACATGTTGCATACCTGCACATAATACTGACAAAGATTTTACAGAGGGAGTATGAGACCAATTCCTCTCAGCCTACATCCTTTGAGACTTTATAAAGCACTGCAAAAAGCTGAAACTCAGAACAATCCTTTAAAAAACAAACAAACAAACAATCAAACAATCAACCAAAACAAACACAAAAACCAACCGACTGACCAATCAACAAAACACCACTATTTCTACTGCAAGTCTTATCATGTTGTCTGCAGGTCACAAACAGTACAAATCTGCCGCTGTAGAACAGCAAATCCATTTAAAAAGCATTATGGGATCAATCTGTAAATGATACTTGGCTGTCAACTAAGCTAGAAGAAAGAGATTGAGAAACTACATCAGCCTTGAAGGAATGTGAAGTAGCAAGAACATGCACTGACCTCCATTTAATACAAAACATTTTAAAAGTTTTAAAGTAAGAGTCTGTCTTGCCTTTCAAGGAACCATAATCAAGAAGACATCCTGATTCATGCAAGAAGTTAGTTGTCCTGGCTTGTAGTCAGAAACAGAAAAACAAAGTTAAATTCCTGATAACAGGGGAGTGGGGGCTGAGGAGGAACGGAAACAGGACATAGACGAGAGAACAACTTGCAAGATCCTTTTACAAGGTGTCTGGAAAACAGTTACGCTACCAGGAATGTAGCAGCATGTGATGTGTAGTTTCTAGTTTACCAAACAAGCAAATACCTACATGGCAGTCCAAAGGGTGACCCTTTTATGAACTAACCAGTTAGATCCATGAACACAAGGGAGAAGGGATGGCAAATAAGTTTCTTTAAACAAAAAATTTATTTTATGTAGGAGCATACCTGACTGAAAGTGACTCCAGTGTTAATCCTGCTGCTTGTCTTCTCAAGGGAATCGGGATGGATTTGAGAGCACCTCTGCCCTTCTTTCTATTTTCTTTTTTTTCAGACTATCAACTCTTATTAACCACACAGCAGTTGGGTTGAGCTAAGTCAAGGCATGCTACTAAAGCATCTGCTGATGGTCACCATTACCTAATTCTCTGACCTACAGACAATTCAGAAAAGTAACTCAGGATAAATGCATCTGACAGCCAGTTAGAATGGCCTCAGTCTTATTTCTGTTTTTCTCAGACATCTCATTTCTCCCTTCCACAAACTCTGTTGACTCCTCAAACATTCTCAAAAGAACTGACAAGGTCACTTTAAGCTAAAAGAGCTTCACAGCTCAGACAACAAACCATGCATTTGAAATGGAAACTGCCTGTCATTTCATAACCATAACTAAACTGCGTTACAATCATTATTCGAACACGAAAGAATTGGGTCAGCTGACCACATCACTAAGAATCTGATTCTATTTAAAAAAACATAGTTCAACACATATTCAATTTATTTATATGAATCTATAATAAGAAGGTATTTAACCTTTCATAAAAGCATGCAGATGAAGCTGTTCTGTATACCTTAACTTTTATAGTTCCAGAACTAAAAATGAAATGGCTTTGAAAAGCAAAAATATGTACAGGCAAAATGTGACGTTAGATCCTCTTTCTCCCATTCCTTTTCTCCCACAGAGCAATTCTCTTATCAAGATAAAAATCTAAATTATGTTGAACATTAGGACAAGCATTCCCTGAACTTTAAGCTGCAGTGTTTCCTTCCCCTCATCCCTGACTTGATTTTCCAAAAAAATTTCAAATGGTTCAGCTTCCCAAGTACATAAATATAGTAACCTAGTTTCACAGCTGTCATTGGTCTAGCCTATTTGCAAGAGCCTTAAACCTTACAAAGTGCTTTCATTGAAAAGTCAAGTGCTTATGAAATCACTTCTTAAAGAAGAAAAAAAACCCGTGCAGAACACCAGCAGCATTGTCCATGAACCAGATACCCCACCAAGAGCTCAAGAACAGAAACTTAACCTCCACGTCCTTCCCAAGCTGAAAGATTTGACTGCTTACCAGTAATGGTGCAGGCATCTCTGTACTCCCTGCAGTCTGGCACATCATCTTCCACCCCTTCACTTACATAGTGCTCTTCGTGGATGCCTGTGTCGCGGGCTAGGACTGCATGATTCGACGGTTCCGAAGGAGGCACAGCGCCGGCCAAAGTGCAGTCGTGCAAAGCTGTGGCGTCCAGCTTGGCAGGTTTCACAGGCTTGTACAACGTGCCATCAGGGGGACCAGCACTGGAGACTGGGTCTGGCTGGCACAGGCAGAGCTCTTTCTCTTTGCTAGAGTTGGTTTCAGGAAGTCTGCAAAACACAAAAGAAACAAATGTTCAGTTCGAGCCATTCCAAACAGCATAAATTAGAACAGATAATTTTCTTGTCCTTTAACGTTAGTTTAACCCAACAAGTGCAGCAAATACTAAACCCCCAACACTCTTCACAGAGCAGCTGCCTATCTCTGCACCTTGCACAGTCATGTAAAGTAGAGAAGTGCTATTCCTTGCACCATATTATTTACCAATGGCTCACTAAATATCCATATTTTTGCCTATCCCAACTTGCAGTAAGCACAGTCCGTTCACCTTGACTCATTCACCAACTTTCTCTTACATCAGCCAAGCAAAAGCTCTATGTAACCCAGCATGCTGTATGAGCCAGGTCATGCAGACAGACTGCACATCACTGATTGATTTACTGGTACTTTATTAACATTATAATTTGAAATTGACTGATAGTAAAAAAATTTAAAAAAATTATTAGAGGCTTACACTATAACCCTACTAGACTTTCCTCACCACTGTGCCACCCTGCACAGCCTGGTCCCTCACTGCCAGACTTGCAGCTGGCACCTTTGCTCACTTTACAGAATACACAGTAAACAGAACTCAACGTGCACCACTCATTGCTGCTCCCCAGTGCTTCAGCCTCAAATAGGGAACAATGCCCCTCAAAGTTGGATACTGATGCTCCCAGCAAGGTTAAATTGGCCACAGAAGCAATGAAGAAAAGCACATTTCCCCCAAAACTTCACCAAACCTTTTGCGTAAGGGACTAAAGGCACTGCAATAACTGGTGGTGTGGTACTGCTTTTGGTTATCAGCAGTGTAAGGAAAGATGCAAATGCTTATTTCTCCTAGCAAAGGAAAATGAAATCACACGATTACAGAAAAACAGACCTGGGAAAAACAGACTTGAAAGACCTTATACACGTAGTAGCTACAAGGCATAAAGAAGCAGCAGAAGAACAGGCCACACAAGAACACCCAGACTACGTGGTAAGAGCAGAAAGACGGTCAGTAAGAAGACACAATTGCACTTGTTTGCAAGCAGAAGGTGCATATGTAAGTGCAGCAACAGAACATGCTATGTTCAGTGTTTCATTGGGAACCAGATATACAACAGTTTTCTCAAGAATCCTATAAAAAAGGTTCTCCTTAATCTCTAGGAACATGACCAGATAACCTTTTTTTTTGCTGTTAAAGTTACACTCAGGATTTTGGCACCTTATTTTCTGGCATTTCTAGCCAATAACATTATTGCTTCACCAAGGCATGATGGTATTTCTAGAAACTAATCGTGAGACTCAAGTATTAGTCTCTAAACTATCAAGACGCATATCAGGTGTTCCAGACCTTCTGGAAGTAAGCTTCAAAGAAATCTTGCAACAAAGTTGTAACACTGTACCAGCATCATCTATTCTCAAACTATTTTTCCCTTTCAGCACAGGCATAAGAACAAAAAAGCAAAATTCTTTACCCCTTTCAGAAGGCCTCAACTAGGATATGTTCACACCAAAATCAGAACACCGTAACTGGAAAACAGATGGGCAGTACTAACCTATGGAAAAAACACCCTCATGCACAAAATGCCACTTCATTAAGTTTTCCTCAATGACAGACATTTGTGTTTCTGCATGGGTTCACTCAACCCGGAAACAGTTCTCACAGCCAAAGACTCAAAAACTGTATTTTGTAATGATCATAATAGGAATATTATGATAGCTACAGGAACATACTAAAGCAAACGACAAATTTATGATACTGTACCCTCATACAAATGGTACTCTACTGTGGCAGCTGCAGGAAGAGAAAGTTTCACTTGAGTGCTTTAACAGAAAGTGTTACAGTTCCCCTGCAGAGTATCCATTATTCCTGTGCTATCACAGTACATACTGAAAAGAACAATGGGGTTACTCATACTGATTACTTTTAAAATGGTCCCCTTTCAAGTGGCTCCTTTGAAATAACAAGAGGGAGATTACTGATATTAGAAATTAGTTGCTCAAATGAAGTTGGAATCAAAATGAAAATCTTCATTTTTCTCTCCACAATGAAGATAGAAACAACTTAAGCTATAAACAAGAAAAAGTACTGGAAATGCACCTACTAACTGATTAGAAGGGCTCTATTTAGTCCTAGCTGCTACCACACATCTGACATTTGTTTTGGGAAACTGTTAGATAAGTCTGTTGTTATGAACAAGGGCATGTCTGGGATTAAGTAACTGAAAGCACTAACAGCACTTCTCAGCTTTTCTTGTCCTCCTCTCCCCTCCTCTCCACACCCTACTTCAGCAACCTCAGGAAGGCAGCAATATAACAGTGCACTACTGAATGAAATAACACTGATAATCAAAGTGTGATTCGTGTGTAAAGTCTTCAAGTGAGTTTTGGGAATCTAAGATCTTGTAACTTTTCTGAACAAATGACATTCAACATCTGACATACCTGATCATCTTTACTCATTCATGAGTTTTATCTCCCACACAGTCCTCACCAAAAATACTTTTGGTCAGAACATAACATCCCACTTTGTGTTAGAAGTTGTGTTGAATGAGTTTCACCTGTGCCTTCACCCATTTTAACATTCACTCCACTGAGGTACTATGGAACCAGTTCCCCTACCATAAGCTGCACTCCAACAGCTTCTGCCTTGTCACTGTTAAGAAAGAACAAATGGAGATACACATTCAGAAACAACAGTCATCAGTGGTCTTCCTTCACACAACTTTTTTCACTGTTGGTAACTTACGGAAACTATAAGCAAATAGAGCTTGAAAACACAAAAAAGCAACAAAACCCAACCCCCCAAACAATTCCCACAAGTCAGTCTGCCTGGTCCTCTACGAAAACACATGGAATGCCTATATGAGAAAGTCAAATTCTAGATTAAGGAAGAGAATTTGCCTTGATCTTAAAACCCCGTATCACACAGGAAGAAAAGCCAGCACAAATGCATATGTCTGCTTCCTTATTATTTAATATCCTTGATTTCCATACACACAGTGGAGAAATGTTGCTCAGACTCTTACCAAATCCACAGAGGCACTGTTTGCATGGCCTCTCTTGCAAGGCAAATATTACCACCTAATCCAGTGGCGCACACTTTTCCTTTAAAGTTCCATTTAAGTCTTCCTATTGTAAAAAATAAAAAGAAACTGCAGCTGAGCAGCATTTACCAGATTGCCAAAACAGCCATTGTAGAAACTGCACCCACGAAATACACAACATTATTATTCTTTAGTCAGTCTCACCTGGAAATACAATATTCTTACACAAGATGGTACAAATTGTTATTGCACTATTTTGTATTTACTTCTTCTGATATCTAAATGAGGATGTTAATTGTTGTTGCAGTTTTGTATTTACTCTGACATTCAAACAAATGTACAGTTTGCAAGTCAGATTATAACTTTTCCTGATGAAAATTCAATGCATTTCATTCCTTCTACTGCATATGCCAAGAGCAGCCTGCATACAGGATTTAAATAACTCCTCTCTCCTACCTAATATGACATAATTCAGCTTTCGCCTCAGTGGCTGTATTGCACTATTTCTACCAGTCTAAATACAATGACAGTTTGGGGCCAAAAAACAGAACTGGGACTAAAGAAATACTTAATTAGGAATGTTTGAACTTAATCCTTCAGCGTAAAACTGTTTGCTGAAAAAGCACAATTCCCTTAAGTTTATCATCTAAACCTTTTTAGCACAGGTCATTTTACTCTGAAAAAAACCCTTATTTGTCAGTCGTTTGTTAAAGGCACTCATTTCAACCCTGCACTTCGTAAGAGCCATCACATAAACACAAAAACTTGCTCCTGCACACCTCTTCTGAAGAATGCTCAGATTTTTTTGGTCTAACCCAATAAATGCTTAAAACAGAGCATTTGCCTGATTCCTGTATGAAGACCTTAAATTCTATAAGCAGTCAACAGCATTATAATCTATTAGTACACCTACACAATAGACTGGACTATGACTGCAGTGTAACTAAGACTTGATCAAGAAGTACATTGGGTACTTCTTGTATATAATTACAGGTATACTGTAAGTGTACCTGTGGTAGCCCAGATTACAAAAAGCAAAAGTTCAAAGCTAACAGACACATTTACATCAGCCAAGACATGAGGGTTTTGAGGTAAAAAAAAAAAAAAAAAAAATCTCCACATCAGTCAGCCATTTCCAGGTTCTGGACATGAAAAAAGGTTAGTTAATTTTTTAATTTGCAGTGTGTTTTGTGGGGAGAGGGTTGAGTTTCATGCACCACAAATTTCATATACAAGCAAATAAAATAAACCATTCGCTTTTT
Organism: Manacus candei; assembly: GCF_025592945.1. Taxonomy (NCBI): domain Eukaryota; kingdom Metazoa; phylum Chordata; class Aves; order Passeriformes; family Pipridae; genus Manacus; species Manacus candei. The sequence goes on along the minus strand of NW_026138074.1, from coordinate 1,660,898 downwards.
CATAGCCATTTGAGATAAACTTTTTCTGCATTTAGCATCAAACACATTAAACACTCACTCTAAAGCTAAATATATAAATGACTTAAAGTAATCCTTCTTCCTCCACCAAAAGCAGCAGAAGATATAGAGTTATTCAGCCATGTGCCTACCCACAGCCCAGCAGTGCCAACAAATACATTATCTGTAATCTTGCAACATTATTCTTATCACCATCTTGGATTGCAACAGGAGCCATTTACTGCAGTCACAAAACAGTTGGAACTCCTACAACTAATGTGCTATCCAAGGGCCACAAGCTGCACCCTACGGTGATCTTCTGATTATAATCTTCCAGGTCATCCTTTTGCTATGCATACTCTCATACAGAATTTAACTATGCTGTTTGGTTTAGAGCAAAAGCAAAACCATTTACTGTGACCCAGCTGGTTTTCCAGACCAACTCTGGTGCACATGAATCAATTCCCTTTTGAGTAAGAGAATCTGAAAACTCTGCTCCAAGACGGACTTCAAATGCTACCTGCTGTCTAACAGGGACATGAAACTTCAAGCAATCCCATGGTTACATCACTGCAAGGTCATCTGGTGTGTACCTATTAAATTTCCTCCTTCAAGAAGCTTCAAACTGCATAGGTAAGTGGGGACAGTAAGCCCAAGGTGACAAGCTAAATCTAATCTAAACTAACCCACACAAATCAGTAATAAAGATTTAAGAAGCCTCAGTGTTTTGATCTACCCACCCATCCCTACCAACCAAAGTATTTGCTAATTCAGACAGAACCACAGGGTATGAAGGGACTGAGAAAGCATTCTACTTTTTGCATCTGCCTGGAGCTACAGAGCTCTGATCCTGTATTCTCATTTACTAATTTACTAATTCTCATTTACTAAGTACTAACTGACAGTTAAACACTTCAAAGGGTTTTAGAGTGTGCAAATTCTTCCCTTTTATCTACTTGCAAGAGTTCCCCCAAAAATACTCTTCCGGTTTTGTACATCACTTTGTAAATCCATGAAATCCATGAAACGCCTCTGTTTTGCTAAGTCTGGTAAGTTTTACTAAGTTGTTTAAAAACAACCCTCAAGCTTCTTATTCACACATAAAAAAAATTCTTCAGATGCAAAATTTCCCATGTAGACACTGGAACAAATCAAAGCTAGTTTATATGTCTACCTAATCTGTGAAACAGATAAACATGCTGGTCTGCCCTTTTTATTTGGGAAAATAATTGACCAAAGCAACTTAATAAGACTTGCTTCAAGCATTCAACTTGTTTATTTCTTTACTAATTCACATTTTGCATCTACAAAAGTTGCCTTTTTTTTTTAAATTTAAAAACCATTTCTCAGTGGGTAGGTTCAAAAGCCAGTCAAAATGCTTTCTTCGAAATAAACACACTTTGTCAGACCATAAAGAAACAACAATTTGCAGTATGTCTGGCTTTTACACCTAAACAATCACTGTTTAACTTTCAGATAAAGGCTGAATTTCATCCTAAATAATTTACTGAGTTGTTTTAATCTTGTACTGTATTACATACCCTCTTATAAACCATGGGAGTTTAGCTTCCACTCAGAAGTTGCCTTTCAAACACATGCAGAATGCTGACTGCTTAGTTAAACCTCCAACTCAAGGGACATAAAGAGGCAAAGTGTCATAGATGAGTGACAGAATGTGAGAAGCAGTTTATTTACCTTCAAAATCATGAACACAAGTACTGCATTTCTCATGTAAAAATTAAAGGGACAAGCATCTTGGACAACTCCAGACTATATATCCTTCTCCAAAATTTTAAAGCCATTCAAGGTCTTTTTACAAACATTCTGTCTAGATTTCCTAGCCATATATTACATTCAGACTATATTCCACACTTATTGTTTATTTGGCATTTTTCTTCTCCTTCATAGTGGGGTTAGGAACTCTTTGGCCTAGCCAAATGCAATGTTGCAGGAAAGTATCAACACCCAGTGTCTATGTCGTGCTATGAACGATCTTCTCAGGTTATCTGCCTCCCTAAAGAGGGTCTCTTCTGCCTATGAAACTATTAAAGAGCATTTTCAAGCTAGAGATTTGAAGGGGTTTTAAAAGCAATTTTTATAAAGCCTCATAACTGACAAATATTAAGTTGATGAAGGCATCCAAAACCAGAACAATACCTGGTTAACTGCCAGTGGTATGGTAATGTCATTTGCAATTAAAAAGTCACCACTAGAGAACAGAAGCCAAAACAGCACCAGCAATAACCAAAAAACTGCTTAAGCCATAGTATAACCACGTACAGCATAAAATCTTACCCTCCAAAGGTCCCCAAAGCTGCTGCTATGACCTTGTTTGGCCTTGTTTGACCATTAAGTCATCAATCAAGACACTTGTGTTTTCTCAAAAAATAATAAAATCAAAACACCACAAATAATAAGCCTCTTAAAGAAAGAAAAAAAAATGAAGGAAAACCACCCCACTGTACTCCACAAACCAAAGTTTCTCACCACGAGGATTTGGCCTTCAGAAGGAGCCCATCAGTCTCTTCTCCCCTAAGGCCAAGGGACAGTGGAAGCACACTGTGAGACAAGCCCTGGGTTTGACCTTAGCAGCTGTGAGGGCACAAGTGTGCTCTCCCCCTGCTTTATGTAACACTGCCCCTCTTTGCTCTGAGTTCCTTCAGGCAAGTATTGCAGGGTTCTATAAATAGTTCTTCCTCATGTAAGGCTCACATTACACTGGGAGCTTTTATAGCTCCCTCTCCTTTTATTAAATATAGGCCAAAAAAAGTGCCCTCCTCACTCATCCCTTCTCTCAGTGAACAAAAAATACCTGAAAACAGGTATTGCAATAATTAGTGCATTGCCTTTCCTGCAACACATCATGCTACTGGCTGGGAGATCTTAGCTAGACAAGCTGCATACCTGTCTTGGAAAGGGAGAACTGTTCTATCACCAACACTAGTACAGAGTGTATGTGAACTGTATGCGCAGGAAAGGAGGAATTCTGGAAACAAAGCAAAGGTCAGAGGTATGGCAATGCAAAGTATAAACACCTCAAACATGTACTTTCTTTTCATATCCATGCACGTGCAAGGTGCTCACTGAGGTAGATCAATGCAAGATGAGTCCAAAGGGCATGGACCAATACTTCCTGAAGATGAGGAAAAGATATAACTTAAAAAAGCAAAATAAAACAAAAAACAAGCCACCAAATAATTTGAGTTTGGGGTGCTGTTGCATTTAGTATGTATGGACCCCTGCCTCATACACAGCCAATGTACAAGTTAGAATACATGAACATCCGCTTCAGTACTTTAACACAGTATCTACAGCATATCCCCTCATACTAATAAACAAAAAGAGCAGGCACCAAAGACTTGTCAAAGAGTTTAGGTATGGGGAAAACCTATTACACCAACAGCAAACCAGGTCCTCAAATAATATGGGTGGCAACAGCGATAACAGAAACCTGAAAAGTTCTTGTTATTTATAGACCACAAGAGCATGAAACTCCCCACTTCTCAAAGATTTTCAAAAGACAGTTTTTCCACTAGCTGGGAAGAGCTGTGGGATGACCACAATTTGTCTGAACTGCAGCAGAGGACATAACACCACTGTCTCCACTCTTGAGTCCTGAGCTCGCTTCCTATCCACAGGAAGAATCAGCAAGAGCACTTGACCACAAGCAGAGCAGAGCAGAGAGTCACAGATGCACTACACAGACGCGAACTAGGTACTAATAAAGGGAAAAACAAAAAAAAAAAAAACCAAGAACCCACTGAACAGTGTCTAGGCCTAAGATAGCATGAAGTAAGTAAAGATATTCAAATTAAAATGTGTTACCATTCCAAGCTAAAATCCTGATTAGCAAGCCAAGCCATACCTTCTTCCTCAGGACCACAATAAAGAGCAAGGGAAAGCAGTGAAAACAGCCAAAAGACCATGTTAATATTTTGGTTTCCCACCACCACTACTACTGTTTAATCAAAAATACAATTGACCTAATTGCCAGCAAGTTAGGGTCAGGAGTTTTAGTCAAGTAACTCTAAACAAAGAACAGACTAGCTCAAACCAAATATTTATCATGGTTTAAAACCTGGGGGGGATTTTAATCTTGTTTTGCATTACTATTGTTCTTCACCTATTACAGGAGGAATTTTTAATTTATCCCCCTCCACAATGACATTTAAAAGTATACACAGACTTGGTATAATTTAAATTTTAAAAAAAATGCTGCTTCACAGGATTGGAAAAGTGTCATTATTTCAAATTTTAATTGCTGTCCTTCTGAAAATATTTACAGAATTAAGACTGCTGTTTTTCTCTACTGTTTCTTATTGCCCACAGATAGTGAGAGCAGAAGGGGAATAAAATTCCTTGCAAATTGCCCTAAAAAAACCCCAAACCAAAACAAACACAAAACTCAAAAAAAAAAAAATAAAAATCCACATACTATACCTCCTGTGTCCTGATCCACTTATTTTCAGGCTGAGTTTATTGCTTTGGACTAAGCTGAATAATTATATAAAAAGTTGATTAAAAAAACCCCCCAACAATCAAATCAAAACCCAGTCTATTGACTAAGGACATCACTTCTTTTTTCCTCCCCCCAGAAATTAAGAAATTAAAGTATCCTGTTACTGCTAGAGACAATTTTAAAGATAACTATTGGGAAACTTACCTCCAAGGACAGTCAGACAACCAATTCCTGTTCTGAGTAGGATGCTAAGATGATCTGCTTTGGCTCACTAGCATCACTGGCCCTCACTTCCTGGCAGCAAGCCTTCCCACGTGCTCCAGCAACTGGCATAATCCAGTAAGAACCTACATCATCTTCAAGGTTGTCTTACAACCCTACACGTGCACAGAGTTCCTCAAAACCTACCCCACAATTTCTTAACTGGCTGTTAATAGATCTGGGCCTCATATCCATTTTTTTTTTATCTTTGATTAGGTATATATGGGAGTAACGCTTTCCACCACGTACTATTTGTTTGAGAGGCCATGAGTGAACTGAACCCAGCTCTGTCATGAGCTCTATAATCACAGCCCCTCTCTGAAGCTTTGGCTGGGGGAATGCAGATCACAGCCCTTCTCAGCCAAGAGAAAGCCAGACCTCCAGTACTTGTGGATACCTGAGCCTCATGAGTTCACTTTAGGTATCAGTGTTGAGGAGTGACAAAACAAAGCAACAAATTCCTTAATAACCCAGCAGTCCTGGGCCTTATACCAAAGCCTTGGTCACACGGACTTCCCAGCAACTGGGGCATGTGCTGCTGACTAATGAGGGCGCATCTCAACACACACCATTCCAGCTCAGGACTGCTTCCCTTCTGCTCCCCTAGGGGCTCATGGCTACAGCAAAAGAAGGACATTTCACAGCCCTCCTCAAAACACTACAGTGTAGTTTAAAAACTGGCACATTTATTCTGTCAAGTCATTTTTCTGCTTCTAAAGTTTGTGTGTAAATACAAAGAATAAAATAGGAAAATAAGAATTTGCTGTTTAAAGACTGCTCCGTATAATCAGTATATTACCATATATATGTGTCTGTGTTCTTGGGAACCCAGAAATGTTTATCTTAACAACAGGCTGTGGAATTTTAGGAAACTGAGCCAATTATCCATGGCTTAGTGCCATTAAAGACGAAGTCATACAAGCAAAGATTTTAGAACAGAGTTTTTTAGAATTCCAGCAGCATTAACATCAACATAGCAAGAGCAAAGCTGTGATACAGTATTTATGCACACGCACAAAAAAACCAACCCCAAAAAAACCAAAACAAACCATCTCCTTACAAGGGAGAAGTACACAAGAGCACAAACTAGGGAATAAAAATGCAAATTAAATGCAATACATGCTCAGGTTTTGCTCCATTTTCAGTCTACAGTATCTTACTTAGATACAGAATGAAGTCGAAATCCAGCATTGTGGCTTTCCCCAAAGGACCACAGAAATAAAAATTTGGATTCACTCAATACAGATGAATCAAATTCTTCCAAACCATTTGGAAACTGACTTTGGAAAATACTTGTGGATAACCATTAAACATGATGCGTTCTGAAGTTGTCCTTAGATTAATTCCTGTGTGCATGTACATATTCTCCAAAACACACAACAGACAGTAATGGACACTGAGCCTCACTTAGTCACCAAAGCAGTAAGAAAGCATTTGACCAAACTGCCCTGACAGCTCCTGTTGAATTGAAAATCTCTACTGATGGAGACCAAAAATTACTGTAAGTGTACTAGACAAGCTGACCTGCTTACCATCAGTCAATTCAGTTCCCCACTTATCAGCGTGCCTTATGACTTATTCATATCTTAGCACCCAGTCAGAAAGAATTCTGAATATACCAACAGCCTCGGGCAAGCAATCCAGCCACCTTTCCATGAGGAAAATCATTCTTTGACAAATCTTATTCCTATATATCAGGTATCTTATTCTTTGTGTACTCTAAAACCTAATTAGAAAACTGAAATTTCTCTGAAAGCGAAATTTTTCACTATAGTATAAAAAGCAACCCTTGCTAGGGCAGTAAGAGGAACTGAACTAATTCAGTAAAATATTACAGACACTTGATAAATGTAAAAGTGCACAGAACAACGTGTAGGTTCACAGTGTTGGAAGACACAGCATTTGAACCACTTCTTTATTCCACTGAAAAATATAAAGATATCACTAAAATTCCCTGCCTCCAGCTTAAAAGAAAGCCTCTCTCAAAACAAGTATTTTACGATGCTTAGAAATGTCTTCCTTCAAAATGTTTTTTTCATGACCTAACTTGGCAGAGCAATGGTCCTATAAGCCTCAGAACTACAATTAGAATTCATTTTCCTTGACTCATACATACTCTAGCACAAGCAAAGTTATCATTCCCAACACTCAGTTTCCTCAAACTAACGGTAACATTTTAGTCAGCTTTAAGAGTGGAACATCTTCTGGACTTTAAGCACCCACGGTTACATTTGAAGAACATGATAAGTTTTGACACCATAGGAAAGTATCAGTAAAGCCAAAGTAATAGCCTTATTTCACACTCCTGGCTTGTGCATGAAGAAGCAAGCTTCTCTCAAGGGAGATGTGAAAGACTCAGATTTCAAGATCAACAGGTAAAATGAAAAGCAAGGCCTACAAGTACAGTCCTGAATATAAGCACAGGATTTCCTGAAAGGAACAGATCTCTCTACCTACTCTGTAAATCCTCTATATAGACTTCTCTTCTGACATACAAACTGTTATTTGAGCTAGAGACATTAAAAGGAATGAAGATTTGACAAATGAAACCATTAACATTAAAAACTGCTTTGAGACACATCCTCAATTTCATTATTTAAGCCTTCATTAATTTTCAGTTATCTGTCCAATATGTTCTTGCAGCAGACCTCAGAGATTTATCATATCCTTTTTACTGCAAGAGAGGATATGAAATTCTCCTTGATATTGAAGAAGGTCTGGAGAGCACCTCCTTACAACTTAGTGTGGCAGACAGGAAAAAATGAACTTGCATAGAAAGGGCTGCACATCACATCATTAAAAGATAGAATAGAAAAGGTTTTTTTCTCAAATTTCTATGTAGGCAGTGACTTACCTGAGACAAAGTCAACCTACTTAACTCCTTTTACAGTTCATGTAGAAAAGCTTTGGATTTAAATTTAGTCATGCTTTAAACATAAGCAAGGTGAAATATTATAATGTATCTGCCTGAGGGTTTGGGGTCCAATAGAATTTTCAGCAAGAAATGCTGAAATAACATTAAAAAGCACACACAATAACGGCAAAGATCTCCAGGCCATCACTTGCTTCATACAAATAACAGTTTTAGCTTTGTTTAACAAATTCTCAGTCATCCTTTTTTCAGAAGAACATAGCAGTCCAAATGGTTCATGCAGCAGTTCAAGCAAAAAAGACTGTATTCTAAAGTGAAAACTGAAGTATTTCCCCTACCAGGATGAAGGGAATTAAATATTGTAGCTACTCCTAGTGCAGAGTAGAGATGTGGCTACACTAGACCACCCTTATTTCCCTTGCTGTTCCAGATCCAGACTTGGTTTTCAGAAATACACTGTTTATTCACCTGTACCAACTGCAGGGTTCAGCAAAGACACAACTCTCAGTTTCTACTAAGAACCATCTTCTGTTCTTCTCTGTAAAATATTCTGCCATCATTCTGAAAATGTCTCTTTACAATATTCCATTCTGTCTTTTGTTTGCTTTTATGTCTCTGTAAGGTCCCGTGGCTCGGTTTTCATACACCTATCCCTCACCATGGAAACAGAAAAGGAAGACAAATCTAAATGAAGCACGTGCATTCTATTTTATTAACTATATAAAAATTCATCACCAAAATACCATACTGATATTCATCATTACGTTGGAATCTCCACGGCCAAAACAGGAAGCACAGATAAGTTTCCCGTGACTCAAGCCTAGTAATAATTCCCTTGTAAACTTCCATCATCACCAACACCAGCAACTGACAGGTCAAGGCCAAAATAAGCCACTGTCCTGTAGTTTAAAAAGGCAGCCAGCTTTTAACCAGCAGTAAATCTAGCACAGCCCCTCTGGGGAAAATGTCTTGGTAGCGACAAGCTGCACCAGAACCTTCCTAGAGCTCTTTAAACAGATACACAGATTTTCATGGTAGGTTTGCAGTTCCACAGCTCAAGCCCTTGCTCCAAAGCTTCTGTTCAGTCCAGACTCCACAGGCACCAACACCCACACCAGCTGCCTGCACAACCCCTGCCCACAGCACAAAGTATCTCTGTGCAATTTGAGTAAGGCCAACACTTTCTCAGCAGGATGAGACAGTGCTCAAACACTCTCTTCCTCGGCCTCACTCTACCTACACTGACGGCAGTAGAAACACGAAGGTTTATTAATAAGCAGGCGGAAAAGGTCAGCAACTTGACTTGGATCCATGACTTTCTAGGCTAAGATAGTTGCACAGTATGCCAGACAGGTCAGATAAGAGACCAATTCTGCCAGGGCAGACTATGAGCCTGCATGGAAACACCACAGAATAAACCTATATGGCCTCCCATAGATTCCAACTGCCAAATGAGTGCTGATACAGCCAGGTCAGTATGGAACAGAAGGGTTTTTCACAACTCCTACTCATTTCCATTAATTCAGGCTAAACCTATGGTAAGGTAGGAAAACAGCATAAAACAAGTCCAGCAACAGACAACAGATCACTTAACAACTGGTAGTACAATCTGTGGGGATTTTTTTGTAAGTTTTCTCTGTCAAACTTTTGCATAATACTGCTATTTCATAGATCTCCGTTCTTCCACATTCTTTACATTGTGTTCAGACCTGAATGCACTGAAGAACAAAGCCGTTCATTAGCTTTTCAAAGGGCCCTACATAGAGATACCAATTTATAGTGCAATTAAGAAACCACACAAACCCCAAACATACAGCTAGAACAAAGATCTTGCAACTACAGTGCATATGTGAGTTACTGGCACAGTGTTTGGCTGCAGGTTTCTGAATTCAGACATATTTTTCCTCTTTTTGCAGTCCTGCATCACAACTATGTCACTGAAGGTATATGAATCCATTCTGCTCAGTTCTTTGAATTTACTTATTTATTTACAAATCAGGTTAAATATAATGCAGGATGTGTGTTAGTGCACAGTGGTAGAGTATATTCCTAGAGATGAAGGCAGGAAGGGAATTTGAGCATGCTCCACACACACATGAAGGTAATACAGCTGCACAGTGTTTCCAGGACATTCACAGTGCTAAGTTAAAGGCAATGAGAGAGGACACTGACCCAATCACTTTTTATGTTCCTCAGCACAACTATCAGGCTCAGCAGAGAGGCATATGCCATCAAGTCTTTAAAACCAAATACTTAAAGGTCAGCTACCATAGTACAGTCTGCATTCATCACCAATTCCCCTTGCTGCACGACAAAGGGCACCACCACAGCCACCAGGTTTTAACCATTATGGCCTGTGCTCTTCAGACAAATTACAAACAGCTGTAAAAATAAAACTGAACTTTAGCTAAACAAGTTTGCAAATCACCCAGTGTACATCCCATGTTCTACCTGATGGTGGGCAGGAAATACTTGAGTCAATGAAACTGATGTGCCATATGCAGAATTTTCCTACAAACATCCTATATAGACAGAGTTGCACCACTGGATAGAGCCCCAAAAAATCCATAAAACCGCATAAGTAGCATGAAAGTCCGCAACCACACAGTACTGTGAGCAGGACCAACGCTACCAGGTAAAATGAAGAAAGATAATATTCAGCAGGAACCCATCCTGACTGGTGAGAGGAAAGAAAGACAAATGTTTTGAAAGTTATTTTCAACTGAGAAAAGGAAAAAAGGAAGTTTTTTCATTTAAGATAAATGGCATTACTCCAATATGAATGTATGGTGGAACATTTAAAACCTAACACCAAATAGTTAGGTTTTTCACTTCAGCATGCCTGCAAGCCCTCTATTGCATGGAATGTTACTTTATGAACACTGTCAGTACCAACTTACACAGCCCACCTGATTTTGTCTTTGGTGTCCCACAGCAATGAAACACACATCACTGAAATGTGTCTGCTATGTGGCAGCATTCCCAGGTATGTCATTTAGAGAAGACTCACACCACTCTGAATCCCATTTTAAAGTTCTCCACCCACAGATTTTATTTGCAAAGATAAATGTGAAAGTGAAGAGAAATGCATTCACTCAGACATGCACATGGAGACTGTAAGACTGGCGATGACCTTTGATTTTAGCACTAAAACAAAACACATTAAAAATAAGAAAAAGGAAGGGAGGAAACGAAAAGCACAGCAATGTACCTAGGGGAGTCTCACTAGCTATTCTGACACCCGCAAAAAACAGCAGCTTTCTTGCCCCAAGTTCATAAGGCAGCACATAGGCACATAAACTCGTGGGTCCTCTTTTGCTTTCTGCTGTTTTTCTACCTCAGAAGTTTTTCTGCATAATAGTTCTAAGAAAAAAATGGATAAAATTGAAGCTCACAGGGGTTCTATATAAAATCCTAAATATTAAAAAGCTGCTTGTAGTTGAGTATTTTGGTCAAAATAAAGGTTCCACAATTTATAACAATTTCCTTTTTCAGTGGCACTGTTGTCTACCTCAGCTTTCTCTGGTTACTGTGCAAAGTCTGGCAGAAAAGCCAATGTAAGGCATAAATTAATGTAACTCCTACCTCATCCAAAATGTCTCTTAGCCTTTCCACTAACATAGTGAAGAGCAGCACTTCTCGGATTCACTGTATTAAAAGGTGTCTGTTGAGATCCAGGCAGCCCTTGAACATCATCACAGTGAAAACTGAAGTTTCCACCCATGCTTCTACTGATTTTCCCCTCAAAAAACACAGATATTATTTCTAGCCAAACTGAAGTGAACAAACCTGACAAATGTGCCTTTTATTTGCAAGTTACCAGGAAATAACAACATAGTCAAAAACAGAAAAACACAGTTGGGCATGAAAGGCACCATTTTCTCCCCTCCCATTCCAAACCATTGGCAGCTCCCTTCTACAGCTCTCAGCCAGGGCTGTGTCCCTCAGCGACTCTAGGAGTCTAACCAGACTGCTAAAAATAGCTTCTCAACTACAGGACACGCACATTATCGGGGAAAACATTTCTGCGAGCCTAGTAACAGCCCCACAGCTCAGTCTGATGACACAAGGGCCTGAAAAGGAAGACTAAAGAATGGCTTGCTGAGTTAGGGAAGCCTTTACTACCTGCCCACCACGTCCATCACAGACAGAACACATATTTTTTTACCCTAGGTGATAAGATACTTTATAGGCAATCTCAGAAAGCTGAAGGTTTTTGCATCATAAGCAATACTGACTAAAATCTGAATACTCCAGAAACACACTGATAATTTGAAGTACACTTAAATACATATTATTTGGCAATTCAGCAGTCTTCCATGATTGTTTCTCTGCAAGCCTTCAGAAGCAACGTGTAACAATGCATGTAACATTTTGTAGGCAAGCGCAACAATCTCAACATTCAAAGTTATTTTTTACGCTCTAAAACAGCGATAAAACAGACTGGGAAACTAAAAGGCTTGCCCGGGTCACTTTTGTATGGATATCTGTGTTGTGGGTTCTGTGGCTTCATTGCATGTTGTGATTGCTACAGAAAAATGTACATGAGATCATTTACTACCTGAAGTCCTGGGCTAAAGAATTAAAGGCCAGTTATGCAAGGCATGTTTCCATCAAGCCTTGAGAATGGTGAATAATTCTGATGGCACTTAATTAATCAAATAGAATGTTTTAACACCAAAAACATCCAGTTATTTGTTCATCTTACCAAAAAAAAAAATCATCTTGACTCACTGCATCTGTATTGGCAATTTTTTAATTCAAAAGGAACTCGCCATCTCTCAGAAAAACACAGAAAAAGCAAGCCAGACTTAAAAACTTCATACACAAAACTGCCCTCCCTGTATAGATTACTAACTTCTGCAAGTACCATCACCCAGTGCTACCAGAGAAGAAGTACTGTGACTTACTTAAAAAGGATGAACAACAGAGTTCTTGTGTCATTACAGCAAAAACTCTGCAACCGACCACTAAAAGCCTTGGTCTGTCTCTTATTCCCAACCTTATTCTATATGGCTCATCAAAGTCATCTTTGTTGGCTGAGAATTGAAGTCGTGGAACAATCACAATCAGTTTAAAAAGTTTTTGAACATGGAAGCGTTCTACTCACTCTGTCTCTGGTTTTGTAAGGATGTTGAGGTAATTCAGTTGTTCACATGGAGGACAACACTCTGGTTTTCATAATGTTACTTCCCAAACTGAATTCTCCAGTTATGAAGTTACAGATCCATAAGTACGATTACATGTCATAAATGGTGATTGCATTAAGGACTGTAATTTTAGCAAGTCTCGGAGTGATATCAACACTACCCACTCCAGACTTTGAACACATCTTCAGAAGCATTTTTTCTTGGTAGTTCAAACTCCCAACTCTTCCAGACCAACAGTATAATTTTATCCCAAATAAATTTCTGTTAAGAGTTGAAGTGATACTTGAAAACATAACTTCTTTAAAGTAAAGATTTAGAGTGTGGATGGGTTTTTTCCCAAGCCTGATAGAGATTTTAGCAAAGCACAACTTTCCATGGCTACTGTAAACATACAGGGAATCCACTTGTCCATTTGTTTTTCCCATGACATTTTCATCAGAGAGCAAGTCACATCAGTTACAACTGTGACTTTCCTACTGATGTCTTGTTAATGACCAGGCAAGAAACAAGTTTTCTGAACAGAGTTAAAAAATTACTGTGCTGTTGATGTAATAGTTATAATTTGAAGCTACACTATTGGGAAATATACAAGTAAACTAGTTCTAAAGCACAACTTACAAAAAAAAAAAAAAAGGAAAAAAAAAGAAAAAAAAAGAGTAGAAATCCCAGTGAACGTGCATCTTTCTTTAAGAGAATCTAACTGATTACAGACTTTGCCATTTCAAGATAAACACTTAAACTCACGTTTGTTTTCTTTTGTTTTGTTTTACATTGGAAGGAAGGCACTGAGAAGGTCATGCATCTGAACTAACTTACCTGCTTTCCTCTCAACTTGGAGACACCTACCCTACCGCATTTGTCTCTCTCACCACTTCAAGAACTTCCCTTATGGAAAGAAAAGGAAGAGCAATGTTCAAGAGTCACCAATGCTTCTCAGCAAGGAGAAGGATATCCTAATCAGAGCCACTACTTGTTTAGCTTGTTATCAGGAGCAGTACCAAAAAAGTTTACTTAGTAAACTTTCAGACTCCACTGAAAACTGACTAAATCAGAACAAGTGTCAACACTGAAAGGTCAATTTTCCTTCATTCTCCTGTTAGTTTGGTGTAGTTGTGCAGTAACAGCTGCCAATTAACTGCATTTCCTGAGAATAAAGAATGGGGTTAAGGGAGAGAATCAAACAAACAATCTGACCAGGAACAAATAAAAATAAGCTCAAGGTCTCTTATATCAATACATGTCTATATTGGAGTTTCCACATGATATCTGAGCTATCTATATTAAGCCTCTCCAGCCAGTCTTTCACTAAATTAAGCTCTTGAGTGGCTTAAAGTTCACATGATTTTTAGAGGCTATCTAGACAGCTATTCTTTCTGCATCTTCTCTACTGAAAGTTTGTCAGCTACATTTTTCACCTTCAGTTCCAGTTCTCTGATGAAACCTTACATGTATGAATTCATGTGACATCAGGAAGCACATTTCATCTCTTTCAGAGAAAAAGGATTTCAGAATGAGGTGAGATCAAAGGCAAAAGTATCCCAGTTGATGAGAAAAATTATTTCAGTAGTTGAAAATCTAACAACATGGAAAAAAAAGGTGAAATACTTTCCTATCACTTCCAATCCTTAGGTTTTCCCAGTAATTCCTGTACAGGCCCATGATGACTTGAAGGCAAGTTGTACTGCCCTGAAAGGCCACAAATTCACCTCAGTCTTTAACTTCATATTTGAAATGAGTTGTCTCACAATAATTCCAACTGAAGTCCGAGTTAGGAAGGCTAGTAAATGCATTATAAATCAGTCCCAATACCTTCAGTTCTGCTTAAAGACTTAACAGACTTACTCTGTTTTCTTGCTAGCCTGTAAAGACTGCAAGTTTTAGTACAGACCTACCATTTGCTTCCATTCAAGCTCCCTTCACACCTGGATAACCAAACTGCTCACTGAAGATCTATCTCCCAGTACAGGTCTGCTTCTTACAGCACCTTTCACATAAATTTTCTCTGCCTTCCATTTTTCTTCTTAGTAGACAGTACACCAGATTGCAAATGCACTCCATTTCATAGCAGCACATATATTAAACAGCAACACCTGGGATACACAAAGTAGAGCATGGAAGGGGGTTTGAGAAGTAGTAAATATATTGAAAATACTTCTTTTAATATGTTCCTTCAAAAAGACTCTCCACAAGAACTGAAAATTGCTCAACACCTGTGCAAGGCAGCTGTTCCTCTGTATTTTAGAGATAAATAAAAAACAGTGAGGACAAATTCTGAGCCACCCTGTGATGAATGCAAGTACCTCACTGGAAGCAGACTTACCTCAAAGATAAAAGAAGTATGTGTGAGTAAATACTCGCCGTACATTTATGTTCTTTATCGGGGTGAAGCAGGAGTTGAGGGAAAAAAAGTAAGCCATACAACAATGAACAAGAACCCATCAGATTACTTCACTTAAGAACACTTTAGATCTAATCCCAGTGAACATGGGCTTCTACTAGAATTTAAGTGCACTTGGTTGCAATGTAATCCTACCTGCACTAGTGGAGACTGACAAAGGAGAGTAAAAAGAACTAACAATAAGGGTATTCTTTCTGCCTGATATGAACTCCATCTCTGTCCAACTACAATCATACTCCCATAATTTGCAACATCGTGTTACAGATGCTAAAAGCTCTACAAAAACATCTCATTTTCTTCCCTCTGCTTCCCTACAATAGTCTGAAAACAACTGTAACACTGAGATTTTTGAGTGTGTTAAGGATTTTAGGTTTTTCAGGTAGAGCACACCCAAACTATTTTTATAAAGTTTTAAAATGCAAAGATTTTCATTAAGAAATATCAGCTTCCTTCAGGTTTGTCAATCACAGAGCAAGGAACAACTATTATGGGCAATATTCCAAAGCTAAAAAGATCTCAATGATAGAAATGCTCTTTAAACTACTTTGGCTCTGAGTTGAAATGGGTTTTGTAACTAAGAGCATGTAAAAATAAAGTTAAACTTGATTTCTCATTTTAACTTGATTAGAAGTAGTTGCAAGTATTTTTTGCAAATTCACTAAGCATATTCATTCTTTTAACAGAGTTCAGACACAGCCAAGTAGTACAGTAGCAAAAAGAATTTATGAAGAATTGTTCCTCACTTGTTTATAGCACTGAAGATCAAGTTGGGGAAGGGAATCTGAACAGCTTTCCTGCATTCCAGCCAACCGGAACAAAAGAATGTAACTCTCCAACAGCAATCTAATATTTCAGAGCCATTAGATTTAAAAAATAAAATTATTCTTAAAAGAAAGTTCTAAACATGAAAATAGTTCATATCACTCATAATTAATGCATTAATTTCTAACCATTTTACTTTTTTCTGTTTTAAAGTTCTGGTTTAAAATTTACATACAGATAAAAAAAGCAAACCACATCCAGAAAATAAGCTTAATAAAATGACAACATCCCCAGTCCAAGTTATCTTGTGTTTCAAAGGAAACATTCTCATCTAAGCTCCTTACATTGTAGGAATTTTCATTTTAAAAACAGAATGAAGTCCAGGATACCAGTCAGACAGGCATCACTAATAGCATACTTCAACAAATTGTTTCTCAGCATACACAAAGATTAATATACATGGCATATAAATATTAACACATTTCCTGCCTCAGATGCTCCCGAATTGCCAGTAGAAATCAGTGACAAATAAATTGTCTTACAAATATAGGACAATACGAGTATTTCAAATAACTACAATTTCTTTGCAGCTGAAAGTCTGCAAAACTGTGTAAGTAATTCCTCTTGCATTAATTTGCCTGCTCCCACCACATTTGTTTAATAATAATATCACAACTTAAAATACCTGATGCCCAAAGCAGTTTCATCTGTAACCTTAAAAATATTAGTTATCTCAGATTCCTTCTGGTTTATTCTCAAAAAAATCTTATGGTGGCAGCATTTTAAATAACATGCCAGCTTACTAGGGCTACTGTTAAGACATGGAGGCAGGGAGGGAGAACTCAGCCACAGTTAGCAGTGACTCTTGGCCCTTTCAAGCACGGTAGACTGTCAATACCCGAATTCTGAACATCAAAGCACAAGTTTATTCCCCTGCCCCACCAGACTAAACTTGCATGTGAGAACACAACAGCAGCTCAGCTCAGCACTATTTGAGAAAGACACCAGGCAGTGTTATGCAGTGCAATAGTGGAAAAACAGCATTCAACTAAACTGCTGAGTCAGGGGAAATGAAAAGTACTAAAGCAGCATTTGCCATGTTCCTTTCTTTTGTCCAAATTACTTTAAATCATGGCTAGCAATGCCTCTGCACACACCCTACACACATACTACAGTCAAAGCTACGCTCTAAAAGAGGCAAACAGCACTGGGGGATTACAGCTTCGTAGCAGCCACTGTTGTACCTGACTTTCAACTCCTTTTGCTCCTGATCCTCTGCATAGCATTCTTCCTTTCTTGTGTCTCCTTTTCTCCTCCAGAATTTCACCATTTGGCTAGCAGGCTCGCTGTAAGTGTCGCTCCTATTTGTGTTTCCCCCACATGAGCGGTTCTTGATGTTGTAAGGTCATCTGAACGCAATTGCAACTTTGGCTCGTGCACAAATTTCCTCACCCTCTCTTGGCAGAGCAGCTACACAAACTACCAAACTGAATCAAAAAGGGTTAGGCTACTCCTCTTTTCAATCTGTTGCATTAAAACCTGGATTTTTTGAGTGCATTTTACAGTATCTACACTCTTAACTATGTCCAAAATTTTTAGTTTGAGCACAAAGCTAAACAGAGAACTGTACACAAACATCCTCTAGACAGAACAGATGTTAGCAAACCTTTTCCTTTTAAACATCACATAGAAAGCAGGAACAGGGAAGTGTATACCATATGAAAACACTGCAAAATGTTTCCAGAATCTTCACACAACTAGTAAGATTTATCTACAGAGCAAAATAAAGCAGTACTTTAAAACTGCATATAGCTCAAAAGGCTAAGGCTTTCTGCTCTAAGTCTTTAAACATTGATGAGAGAATAGAGTTACAAGCTTATCTGGCAGTACACAAATACTACCACAAATTAAACCCCGTTTTGCCAAAATTACCTTTTAAAGTAAAGCCAATCACAAACTTCGCCCTTCTCAAAATGGCATTTTTTATATAGTGCATTACCTGTCACCTCAAACTTCTGAGTTTTAAGAATTTGGAAATACTTTATCATTCCTCAAGAAAACCATGAGCCATTTCCTTCCTTAACTTCTCCTCCAAAACAAACCACAAGAGTTCTTCTCAGTCAGCCTCCTGTATTCTCACATTAAGGACAAGTGTGCCATTGCAGCCACTTCTTCTAGAAGCAATTCTTTTTGTGAACTGATCCAACTTTTTGTGTCAAAACAAAGGATGCATGAACATTGTCTTCCAGGGGTAAGCCTGCACCAAGGATAAACTTTTCAATCTTGGTAGATATGAAATGCAACTCCCTCCCTGAAAAACCTAGATTTTAAAAATTTCAATTGTATTTTTTCAAAGGGCTCACAGTTACATCAATGCTTATTTACAGTGCTTCCTATTGCATCAAGCTTTTGGCTGCTGACAACCCAGTTCTAATCAAAAGTATCCTTTACATCCGTGCATGTTTTTGGATGGAGTTGCATTCAGTCACCTCTTTATTCCTTTGAGGGTCCTTTCCAATCCTTTCCAAACCAAACCATTCTGATTCTATGATTATTCTTCAGTTCAAGGTTGAGCATAATTGTATGCCTGGTTACCATCCAGCCTTTCAGATACATAAACTGTCATTTACTTTATCAGTGGAGCTACAGGTATTCCCAGTGCCTTTTCACACCACCGTTTTCCTGCTTCACAACAGTCCTGACTCATACAGTTTCAATACTCTGAAGTGCAGAACTGTTCTGAGTATCAGGCTGTGATTACAGCAAACTGAAATTAGCCATATGGTGAGTGGTGGATTTGATGAGGTGATTTACATATGCAAATATAAAACTATTCCCATGTGCACTTCAATATTTTTAAGCTTGAACTGAAACACCTGCAATAGAAGAAATTAAATTTGAGCCTGATAGTGAAGCAAAAAGATTCAAAGTAATGAACGAAAATATTTCCCTGAAGTTTCCTTTCTTCTGCAACAGTGCAAAAAAAGGAAAAGGGAAAGAAAGAAAGACAGCAGTAGGTCTTCAGCAATCAGTTAAAGACAATCCAGAGTGAATATTTGCAGCAATATGCAAATACAGTATTTTCAGTGGCCAGGGAAGGTAATAAAATACTTTTAAAGGTTAAAATTGCAGAGAAAATGTTCATTTCAGCAACACACAGAACTAAGAGACAGATTTCCTGTTCATACCCTTTGTGTACAAGTTGGGATTTTAACAGATGTTTCACAGCAGATAAACTATCTTCTGAAATTTTTTGTTTTAATTCATTTTTAAGGTAAGTTACAAAACTCAGTTTTTCTTAGAACTAGTAATTTTTCAAGCAACATTTTTCCTATAGGTTTCCCAATGAGTCCATGTAATTACCACCTTCCATCTGTCTTGCCCATGTACCTTCAGCAGTAGGAACATTTGCTGACACTATAATCAAGAATGAACTGACAGTAAGATTATTTATCCTCTGCCAGGCTGTGCCACTGTTAAATATAGAGTGAGATAAATTAGGATTTAACTCTAGTTGACTGGCAACTAAATCTTGTATTAGATTTGCTTGGGTTTATTATTCGACAAAGCTTATTCCAAAACAGAAGTCACTGCTTTGTATGTAATTCTGGATGTGAACTGCCACATCAGTACACCTCTGACCTTCAAGATACCCAGGCACAGTCAGTAAGCAGCAGATTATACTCCAAGCAAATGGGCACAGGAATAGACTGTCTTAATGATAAAAGAATAAAATAAGTTATATGGCTACTGCAAGAAAGCTATAAGCCAAATACAGACAAAGTTCAGAATTCATAGAGATTTAAAATCTTGAAAAATTGGCTTGAACACTGTAACACAGGAACTTTTTCCACTTTCCTCATCTATGCCTACTCCATTCCAACTTAAATAATTTGTTTATTGTTAAATAAAGGAATCAAGAACCATTCATCTCACTTTCACAGCAGTTTCTGTCAAGACACTCTGCTAAGCAGTACCTGAATAAACTCTTCCCGAATGCCCCCACAGACAACTCTTTAAAAAAAAATTAAAAAATAAATTGGATGGCATGTATAAATCCCAAAGCATATTTTACTCAAGATGCTGGCAGTACATAAAGAGATTAAATTCTGGCAGAAGTGCAATCAGTTCTGGTCCTGAAGGATGGGAAGACAAAATTTTAACAACTAAAGGGAGAGCGGCAAATGACAGATTTGGACACCTGGGCATGGCTCCAGATTTTGCAAAATCATAGAATCAAAGGACTTCTTTAAGCAAAAAGCAAACAGTTATTTGGTGCTATGTACACACAGATTTTTAAGAGGTCACCTTGCTGACACTATACAACCTTCAAAACTTCAAGGCATTAACTAGATGTCTCCTCCCTAGCCATAAAACATTATGCCACCATAGTAGGAACAATCCAGTACAGCATGACCTACATCATCCATCTACTCTCACTGCATATCCTCGAGACAGTCTGCTTTGTGAAAGTACTGCAGAGATATTTGAAGCAAGGTAAGTCTACTGTCTGGCACATCTATTCTTTGATAGTTCATTTGCTATGCAAAAAAACCACCTCAACAACAATACCAAAAAATTATAATAAGCCCACATGCAGAGCACAAAATTTCTTGATTTCTTTTACCTGCAATGTATTTCAACTCAATGTTTCTAAACTATTTTATTTTGTTAGGTTTTAATATAACTTTCACTACCATCTTAGCTTGGTGATGAGGAATGAAAAGGTCATTGTCTTTAAAAACAATCTGAAGAGAGATTGGAAGAAGATGTCACTTATCTGTACTAATAACTAGTGTAGTTTTTACTAATGAAGGTAATAAAAATTCGTCCTTTGTAGTAACCAATACTGACTGGCACAGTGAGTGTAAAGATCCTAATGATGGACCAAGAAAGTTTACAGAGAAAACTGTGGATCATTTTTTCAGTGAGGAATATCCCCTCACTGCCCTTTCATACCCACACAAGCAAGTATGTGTTCAAGCTGAAATCCTTCCCCTGCAGCTTCTGTGAAAACACTGTACGTAGGCAGGATAAATTATTATTCACTACTAGAACATTTGGAATGTGTCTCAGCTTTTCAGATGCCCAGGCATAGTCAGTAAACAGCAGATTATTCTCTGACCAAATGGGCAGAGTAGTAGACTGTCTTAATATTAAAAGTGTAAAATAAGTTGCATGGCTACTTATAGCTATAAGCCAAATACAGACAAAGTTCAGAATTTATATACAGAGATTTAAGATCTTGCAAATATAGGCTTGAGCAGTGTAACACAGGAACTGTTTCCACTTTCCTTCTCATCTAATGGACATTTGTGGTCTAGTATTAAAAGAAGTTAAAAGCAACTCAACCTCAGAAATAAGACTAAAACAAAAGCAGCTTGTTCCCCTAATACTCCTTTTCTGCCTTGGCAATCCTACACCATGAAAAACAAACCCCAAAGCAACCACCATCCCCACTCCCAAAAAAACCACACAAACTGAAGGAAAACACAGAGGCTTTTTACCAATCTGCACAATATATAGAGAAAAAAACCCTTGGGGGCAGAAGTAGAAAGCAACAGATTACAAAACATCACTCCCTGCCTCTGTCTTATGTTATCCCTATAGCAGTACCCAATTCAACTCCATCCACAAATTATACAAAAAGGTCACCTATCTGAATTCACCCATTTCAGATACTAGCAGGGAAAGTTTTACTAAGGATTAAAACATACCAAAGAAACCCTGAGGCCTCCTTCCCACCTCTGTCCTCTTCCTTTACACACCGTGTGCTCAGGACACATCTCCACACCACACAAGACACTAGGAGCTGCAAGTGTGTCTCCACATGATGGGTCAAGTAAACAAGTGGGTTTCAGTTTGAATCAACCACTGTGGGTCATTCTTCATATCTAAAGATGGAAAGAACAAGTTCTTCCTTAGTCTGGAGTGTGCAAATTTTGTTCCTTTGAAATACATCAAACAATTCATACCTTGGTTTTACAACATATACTAGCATGAACAGAGCAGGAAGATTAATTTAAAAGGAATTTTACCATTCCACATTAACAAGAAAGGACAGCATAGAAGACAAGCAGTGATGCTCCTACCATGTATATGAATGAAAAGAGCTCTTAGGAAAAAGAGGAAAGAAGGAAACTTTAGTGATTATTAATTAAGAGAGTTCAGCAGACATTTGATAGACTTGCACAGGCGTCCATGCCAGGGACCCACAGGGACTGGCTGAGGAACAGAGATCAGAGCCAGGTACAGCCTGCAGTAACAGGCAGCAGCTGCAGAAGGCTGCATCAAACATTCAGTACATCTGCCTCTATCCACACGGGAGCCTCCTGTTCCAGATGGCAAACAGGTACTGAAGACTGTATGGCTTTTTTCTGAAATCAGTTTAAAGAACGGCAGGCAGCACAAACTGAATAGACAGTCAGCTGGTTTGAAATAAGAACTGGCTTGGTGTCATCCCAATTATGCTAAGAGCCCCCAAAACAGTGTCAGGAGGTTCCCAGAAGAAAAGCAGACAGCATGCATATGCTATCCTTCCCTCAGGCCCAAATTCCCTCTGCCTCCAAAGCTGTTATGAAATACTGGTTGTAACTATTAAAACCAAAACATTTCAGAATAGATGTCAGAGTAAAAGCAAAGATACATATTCAATATTTATGCTTTCACCCATAATTCCACAAAAAATTAAGATAAGTGTGCTTTTGGGGGCAAATAACAGGAGAACTCAGCTGCTGCTTGTATTTTAACATTACTTAAGACAATTCCAGGAAACTCCTGTACGCCTCTAGGCCGTCTAACCCTTTGTTCAGCTCGCATCTGCCAATCCAAAACACTAAACTGATCCCTTCATTTTTCAAATGCCACCATCTAACCATCAGGCTTGTTAAGACTGAGTTTATCTAGCAGTCAAGTCAACCAAAGGTCCAATTATTCCCTCAGTTACAGTCTAGTAAATCCATTTAGTATAGCTGCACTACTTTGGATTTACACCACAGCAGCAGTACAGCGCAGTAGAGTATAAAACTAAAAGCTGTTAACTAAAAAGTTTAAATTAACATTTTCACTGCTTAAGTTTAAACTTTTTGGCTGGCTGGGACTTGTAAACACAAAGCCCCCACCAAGGAAAGTATCCCTATCAGTGAGACAAGCTAAGCTAAATTACTTATACTCCAACAATCCTATGTAACCACACATATCCACAGAACATCTAACCTCTCCATTTGACAGCCCAGTGCTGTATTCAGATATGGCACCATTTAATTATGGACTGGATTGCTAGAAGAGAATAGGACAGTTAACTTACTGCTGTTTAATGAGCACGCTCTTGTTAGTTGTGAATACATTCACTGTACTCATTAAATCAGGAGGCACTGGGGTTCTGAATACATCATTAAAAGGATCCAGGAATGCTGCTGCTTTGTTCAGCATGACTACATGCTCTGCTTGACAGTTAGAAAATGAGCAAGAAATGTAAGCCCCTTCCTGTTGGGCCAGCAGATCTAATTTTAAACTAGGACGAGGGAGAGAGTGGGAAATCTGCTTCTTCAGAGCTTCACTCATTTAGAACACAAATTTCTCTTCCTACTGCTGACTTGATGCAGTAACATGCTCAGTACTGTAAGACAGCAATAAAAAGAAGTGCCAAGCTTGGTGGGTAGTGAGGGAGAATACCTAAAAAAAATTAAAAAATAAACAAACCCATAGCCCATTTTCAATACATCCAAGCAGCAGGAGTGGGCACTAATCTATCAGGTTGCCAGTTAGCAAAATGAACCTTCATAAAACAAATACACACATACCCCTAACATGGCAGTTCCCACACTATTTACCATATATTGATTTTGGCTGAAGAGGGCGTGAAACTGGCCAGTAGGCTCCTGTACATTCTCACAGAGAAGATTTAGAACATATGTTCAGCGAGAGGATGAGTTTTCTTCCATTACCCACAAAGATACACACCCACATGAGAACCTAATGTCTACAGCATTCTAGAGTTACAGGGAAATTAATACATAACTGGCAACTGTTCAGGTCAAACCCATTGCATGGAAGCATTTTTTACCAAAAGAGTATGTGAACCAACATCACTGATGGCATCATTGGAGCTGCAGAGAGTCCTGGAAGTTAAGGTTTAACAAGCACAACTGCTTCCTCTAGCACGTCCTTGAGAGGGGAAAGTAGATTTCTGAAACATGTTTATAACAAACCTTCCTTCTCCTCTCCTCCCACCTCATGTACAGAAAATTGTTGGCGGGGGGGGCACGTGGGGCAGAGCAGACCAGGACTTAAAACTCTCAGTGAAAGGCTGTGCAAGACTCAACCACTTTAATCCAAGCAATTATTTTTCAGTTAGAAAGTTGTTGATACTATAAGAAGCTACATAAATACTGGATTCTAGTCAAACAAAGACTGAACACCTATGAAAGCAAGCTTAATACCACAAGCACATTTACCCCAGTGTGTAAATGTGCTCCCATCATGCAGACACGACAGCTCACCTCTTACCTGGGAAAAACATGTTCTAACCAGTCATGTTACCACATTAGGACTTTATTTGCTCCAGGCTTCAGAGCTCATCAAGATCCCAATTTTTTCAGTTTTGCCAACGAAATAATCTTCAGGGAAAAAATCCTTCTGATTAAGCAGTCAGGCTTAATGCAACATGCCATGACTAATCCTCTTAAATTTTCTCGAGATCCCACACCGTAATCTCAGTAACACAGGAGAAACTGTTCTTTTCATAGGAGCTATGTGACTGTGTGGACTGTCACAATCTTACTCATTTAGCAATTGATTACTCAGTGCTACCAACCTGAGTTATCAGCACCTGAGTTTGAGCACATGGTCCAGCTCACCTGGGGTGCAAGCACACAGCAGTACTCTCAAAGGATTAGGTCTGAGCTGTAAAGCAGCACTCACCCATATCAACCACCAAAGACTTCTTGGGTCACATCCCACTGCTCTCCATAGTGCAGTACACAGATGCACTTAGTTCTTTTATACCATATTGTGCAGCCTGAACAACTACCTGGTTCTCCAAGGGTTTAAAGTATTAGGAAGTATTACACCATTACTAGAAGGTAGAAAGGCTGAAAGTTTGGGGATAGGGGGATCAAAAAGGGAATCACATTCAGACTCTTGTATCTCTTACCAGGAATATGCCGGGGTTGTAGCATTTGATTAAAATTCCATTTCACTGACTTAAGAAGAATAAAGAAACCCACCTATTAGGTCACCAACACTGTTTTCTTAGTGTCAGATAAAACAATGCAAAGAATAAGTATTTAGATTTTCTGATCAATCGTATGGTCTGTACCTGTAACATCCAGAAAGGAACATGCACAGGGAAAATCCATGCAAAAGGCATGAGAGACTCAATAAGAAATGTATGTTTGATTGTTTAATTTGGGTACTGTTCTCTTTAATCATTCTAAAAAGCTATGTATGAGAGAGCTGTCTGATTAGTGTTAGGAAGCTGAGAGATGGATATATAAAAATAAAAACTTATCAAGTGTTGCATTTTCTTCCCTTTGTGCTTAACACAGGGCAACTCATGCACAATCTCAGCTGGTTTAACTCAAAAATATCACCACGTACTTTAATGACAGAAAGGAAAAGATGATGTATGGGGAATTGTTTAAACATTTGTTGTTCTGCTTAGCAACAACACACTTACATGGCTAAAAAACCCACAACACAGGAGATAGAGAGACATACTTGTTACCTATTATAAATAGTTTGCATTCTTCAGGTCCTTAGACACTTTTGGTCTGCCATTTAGTCAGACTTGCATCTTCCCGGTAGATACCTCCCTTTTGCATTTTGAACAACACAGAGCACATGAGAAGTTCACAGAATACTAAGCAGCTTGTGGTTTATATTTTGACTTCCAGGGGGGACACAAATTACACATTCAAAACAAGAGACACACTCTTTCTTTGTGTCGTCACGGAAGAAAAAACCTGCTTTTCTTCATGCTATGTGCTGTATCACCATAACATAATCAGATATAATCAGCAGACCTTAATCTCATTATTAATACCTCTTTGCTCTATGTATACTACATCTACTCTTGCGTCTCACCAAGAACATTCAAAATCTTTGCAGGAACAGCTTTGCATTAAATACATACACAAAAAGTAATACCACAAGGGCCCTGTCAAAATAGTGGTGTTCATGAAAATAGAAAATACTTGAATGGCAAAACACGTGCACTTCTAAACTTGAGTCCCGGCTAACCCCACAAGTCCTCCTTCTCAGGCAAAGCAATTGTATTTGTTCTCATATGAACACATTTTTTCTTCTTGTTTCAAACACTTCAGACTGGTTTTTAATACACTGAAGTTAACACTAATATCCAGCTACATGGGGGGGGGGGGGGGGAAGAAAAAAATCTGTCTGTTGAATGGAAAAACAATTTCTCAGGCATTTCTTTTTCCATGTATTCCACTGCACCATATGTGAGGGCTGGAAGAGAGCCAAAGAACATCTGCCACAGACTTTAAAACCCCTAATAATAGCACAGTTGGTGTCCCCAGCCTAATGGTCTCAGCACAGACTCATGTGACCACTCTTGACTCTGGCCCCCAACCCAGGCAAAGTGCAGAAACACTCAAAGGTTGGACATCATTCGTTCTAAACTCGATTTGCATTTCACTAAAGAACAAACACAGAAAGCAAGTCGAAATCCTTGCATTTTAAGCAGTTCAACAGTCACTGATTCCATAGGATTCCCATAGGATTTCCTCCTGCTCCTTTCATTAAATTCCAATTTAGCAGAGCACTCCTTATTCCATAAAATGAAGCTCCTCAAGAAAATAACTGCAAATCTCAGTGATGCAGGGTTAGACACACAAAATGTTTAACTGCACTTAACTATACTACAGAGGTGGTGTTTGGGTTTTTTTCTCCCACTAAACTCATGGACTACCTTCATTCCTGTCCATTTATTTTATTAATAAACAGATGTTTCTACCAGCTTTCTTTTAAACACATTCAAAGGCACTGGTTTATAGAGGAGAAAACCCACATTTCAAAGAGAAAAAAAAAAGAAGGCAGAGGAGCACGGAACTCAGGACATGAAAATATGTTTTAGCTCACACAGAGTCAGCATTGGGCATTAACAGGTATTTGTCACACAGATGTTTTAGGGAAACATCTGCGATTTCCCATGCCCAAAGGATGCAACTGCGTGAAGGTGAGAACAAAAAAAGCAATGTTTGCATGGGGGTGAGGTACTTGAGATTTTCATTACACTTCAGTCCACACTCTGTCCCCTTTATTGTTTCATCTATAAAAAAAGGAGGTAGCTTCCAGCAGTAAATGGGCACGAGTTCACTTTATTATTTATTGTAACATGTGGAAGTAGGCCCATGAAAGGTATGTTTAGTCACTAGCAAAGCACGCAGATTATTAGCAAATAATTATAGCAAATTGCTGTATCCACAGTAACAACAGACTGAATACTGAGCTCCAAATTCCAAGAACAACCCATTTAATCAGACTACTCTAAAATGCCAATGTGACACTAACATCCTCATCAGAAAACGTTTTCATTCTTATTTCTCATGAGGGAGAGAGGGGAGACAACCCCAAAAGCAGAGAAAGGCAATACTTTGTAAATTCCCACACTGTCCAACAATGTTGGCCCACTTTAAAATAAGAGACATTTAACAGATAATCACTCTTAATTTGTACCACATCACTGAATAACAAAGGAAAAAAGAAAATACAGAGCAAGTTACTTTTTAGTTTTGTATAAAAGCACCAAAGTCTGAGAAAGGAAAACACACTAGACCAAACCAGTTACAGTAATCAATTTGGCTGTGACAAACATACTTACAGTCATGCATAAGTTATCTGCCTTACTCCTCCTACTAGCCCTCTATCTGATCCATAACTTCTCTCAGAGCTGTAAGATGAAGGTAAATTTTAGGTAGCTTTTTTAAATCAAGTCTCATATTCAGGCTATTGAACTACACACATGCTCTTATATCTGACTTAACTATGAATAAAGGTGTATTTTAAGAAACAAGGAAAACTGTTCCACCTTTTCAAAAAAAAATCTTAACATCAGCAAGAACTGTCAGAGGAGAAACAAAAACCTGCAGCAAAAGAGCCTCTATTGATAGAAAAGACACAGCCGCAAACAACATCAGCTTGATCATGAATTCTTAATTCCAGAAACTGTACAACACAACTACCTATAGAAAGCTGTATTTATGTGGGCGTGCTGTAGATTTCTGACTGCAGATAAGGCAAACCCTCTTCATTCCCACCTTACAGTGCAACTGGGGAGTTAACTGTGCAATGGCAGCAACAGCTGTGCCACAAGTGTTGACAGTGGCTGTAGCAAATATCTGGGCTGGCACCAGCAATGAATTACACTGCTTTTTAAAAATAAATTTGACATCAGGCGCACTAAAGAAGTCGACTGTTGCTGTGCTGTTGCTTGTGTAACAGATACAGTAACTACATATAAGACACATGACTCCCCTCAACTTGGCAGAAAAGGCCACTGTTCACAAAACAAGCGTGATCTCTCAGGGGCACAAACAATTTGCAAAGTTCTCCTGTCTTAGTCAGCTCTTAACTTCTGGCTTGGAGTGGGCACATAACTACTGTTGTCTCCAGATTTTGTCTCCTCACTTGCTCGAGGCCCAAAC
Source organism: Manacus candei (assembly GCF_025592945.1). NCBI lineage: Eukaryota > Metazoa > Chordata > Aves > Passeriformes > Pipridae > Manacus > Manacus candei. The sequence continues at coordinate 1,632,331 of NW_026138074.1, read as the reverse complement.
TTCTTTTCCCTTTATCTCTGGTGCTACATGCTGTAGCTCCAAGCCCCAGGTGACAAGAAAGCAGGTGAAGACAAGGAGTCCTTACAAGTGTGTTGATACATCCCACATTTCAAAGAGACAGACCCTAGCTATCTGCACTATTTCATTCAATACAACCATATCTGCATAAATTTACATGTGCTCAGCCTCACTCTACTCATGAGATCAAGCTACTGATCAGGAATCTCAACCTGCACGCTTTCTAGCCCATCTGCATGCTACATCCTTCCTCTCAGCAATTTGTAATTTATCCAGCAAACAGTTTTCTCTTCCTGAGTATTTAAACATGTGCCTTTATTAAGCAGCTGTCCTGACAGAACCTGTATTTTTCTATTCAGGAAGCTACAGGCTACGGTGTAAGGCAAATAAGGCTGTCAGAGGACAAAGACACAATGTAAACATTGTATAACTGCAAAGTCATAGGCACAGTTACCACAACTTGCAATAATTCCTGTTGGCCTGATTCCCATCTCTCTGGAAATATGTCTCTGACAGTACTGCTGCACACAGTCTGTAGAAGATTGGGGGTGGGTGGGGGAGTAGGTCTAACACGGTAAACTAATCACAGAGTTCATAAATAACATCAGATCACGGAGTTATAAAGTAGACTAGAGGCCTTCCAAACCACAATGCAGCTTGGATAATGAGACAGTCCCCTACTTTACATACCCTTCATATCTAGAGTTACAGTTTGATTCCCGCCAGCTAGCATTTATATAAAGAGGTCATAGGCTCCAATGAAAGCAACTTGGCTAAACTTAGCTCAGACAGGAACAAACCCTTGAAGCACACACCATGTAATAATTACCTATAACGCTATCGCTAAATCTGTGCTACTTAATATCCCCATGTTGAATAAGTATCAAAGAAGAGTTAACACAAATAGATAGCACTCTCACATTACTGCAGCTTTGTACTGAGTTGGGCTCCCTAAACAAGAAGCAAAACTTGGACAAAATAACCAAGAAAACACCACTGTGCTCAGCTGCATTTACCAGCATTGAGCTGAAACAGGTTAACAGAATAAATTTGCCCTCCTGTTTACAACACCTCCCAAGCAAACTTCTCCATTTGCAAACCTACCCCTCTAGGTGCAAATGGTAACTTGTTCAAGTTCAGTGTCAGTGTTGCCAAGAGATCCGTTTTTGCTCCTTTCCTACCTTCTTGTCGTTTAAGCTGCACATGTACTTTACCACAACGTATCATACCCCAGGGCACAATGAAAAAGTGGAAGCATCAGTGCTTAAGTATTAAAAGAGCCACTTGCAAGTGCAGAAGACAGAGTTATTTCATGCTTTCACTTGCTTTGTGGTCATTTGGAGGTATGCAATTGCAGAAGCTCCAAACAAGGTAAAGCAAACATACAGTGAGCAGACCTCAGTGAGATCTCTTAACCTGAAGGTCATATCATCAGCACTACAAATGTGGAAGCAGCTGCAGACATTTTGACATGGTCCCTATATTGCAGAGTGCAAGATCCAAGAGACTGTACTTCAAAGACACATTTGAGGTTGTCAAAGATTCCAGACGCTGTCAAGGATTTCAGACTCTTCCACCTCCACAGCCAAGATAATGTATGTACCACCTATATTCAGCCAGGTTGTGATACTTTATCCAATAGCAGTGATTTAGGCTTTTTTGTTCTGTTTTTAATTTAAAAGTAAGAAACTCAGAGGTCAATATAGGCTCCCAAGACAAAATACTGGCCATTCTGGACCAAACATCATCTCCTGTAACGTAATAGATCCTTCCAAATTCTACTCCCCCACCCTCAAAACACGCCCATCCACCCAATCACTGTATTCCTTTCCCCTTCTCCACCTTTTTCACTTCAGACAGGCTAAGGGGGATCTTTGCACAAAAAGCAACAAGTAACAACATGTTTAACCCCTGTGACTCAAATATGGTTTTGCTGTTCTAGAGTGTAAATGGCAAACTACACTAAATCTACAATAATTTTCTTGTCTCCTGCAATTCATTCCCAAAGGAGCAAAGATAACCCTCAAGATACAAGAAGTAAGCAACCAACCAACCCCTTTAAAATCAATAATCCACATCTTCATGGTTTGGACTTTAATCAAGGAACCATTCCCAAGCTACAGGGCGGTATTCTACTTCTCATAAATGATAGGCTTTTACATCTGTAAATATGTTTCCAACTTCTATTAAAATCTATTCTCCAAAATGTTACTGGATCCTCTAGTTCAGAAATGCCTTTTTTTTAGGTCAATTTTAGCAGGCACTTTATGAAGTTTTTGTTAGACATGCAATACAGTTAGGTAGCATAACTTCTTTTGGCCACCACAGTAATTTCCTGGTATCTTTTGTGAAAAAATATTTAGAAAAGAAATTTATAAAGTAATTATTTGGGTTTGGGTTTTCTTTAAGAGCTAAATCTTAAATAAGAACTCACATGCATTTTACCATTTCTATTTAACTTGTTTGCTAATTTTTCTCTTTCAAATGCTCTTCATACTAAGAACTTTATAAAGTATTAACTTAAAGCTTGAAAAAAAAAAAAAAAAGAAAGTAGATTGCCAACTTCTCTCTTGGAGCTCTTAACTGAGGAATAAAGGAAACTCCACAATACTTGGCATACAAAACAAAGCCAGCGACAAAGTATGCTTAAAATTACCACCAAACCAACCAACCAACAAACAAACAAAACCAAACAAAATCGGGGAGACAAAGTAGAAGATTTGCCAAAATGTCAGAATTCATAAAAGAAGCTTGCAAATGTCTTCAGTGCCCTTAAAGAAAAAACAATGCCTTAATATACCGAGACCCCCAAATCCTTTCACTTTTCTGGTGGTAACTGACAATACTATTGAACAATGCGTTGGCCAAAACAGTCCCTCCCAAAGTCCATTCTTAACATCACATACACGGAGTTACAAGTTGGCACGCAGCTGTATATGTTTTCTATCACAAAACAAACAATAGTTTCCACTTAGAAATCAGGACAATCAGGAACCCCAGTTTGCATTCAGAAGAGAATTTAATTACCTGTTGTAGGATTCACATCAGTGCTAGAAGCCTTGTTCATGCTTTCCTGATATCTTAATAAGTATTTTATAGCTGTTCAGTCTTAAGGGTTCACTAACTAAGAAAAACCCCCAAAAAACTTTCATTGCCCACATTATAACTGCTGCTTGCTTACCTTCTCCAGGAAAGGTCTGAGGAACAAAGAAGAGAACACAGTAGTACATCTGCTATAACAAGTCATGTTACAAACTGATCATTTTCCTGACTAGGCAGCCCCTCCTATTTCCTCTTACTCATTTCTCCTGCTACAACATTATATCATGTCTTTATCTCCAAGTTATTCCTGCTGGTCATAGGATCAAAACAATAGGCTTGCTCCTAGGTGCATTTAGGAATTTCCTCTCAGCCTTCTTGACAAGGTAATTAGTGCTAATTTACCAGATAACAGAAACAATCCTCCCCATGCAATTCTGCTAATCAAGATTACTAAAATGATGTCGGAAGCTTTCTTTCATTTAGAAACAAACAAATAAAAAGTACCCAAAACAAAACAAAACAAGACTCCAACAAACCACAGAACAAAACCTCTCACACAACTAAGAAATCATACAATTTTTATAACATTAACTGTTATTTTTAAAGACACCTATATAACCCAGAGCATGTATGTTAAATACAAGGTGTGGTATATACACTAAAACAAACTAAACACCAATTGGCCTTGCCTGCACATTCCTGCATTGCCTCTGTGCCATCTCCACCATTCATCTAACTCCTTAAGAAAGATAAACTAGTAAAAAAGTAAACACAAAGAAATAAAACGAATTTTTCAAACTATGTTTTTCCAATTTGCCTCCCTGATTTATTTCCCAATGGGCAACAGTCACTATGAAAGATCTGTGGACAAAGCAGTACAACACAGAGCTGGTGACAAGGTAGGACTAACCCCACCAGAGCTGGCAAACTGTGAGACCAGGTTAATCTGGCTGTAAAAGCAGAGCCTTCAGGCACACACTTTCCCAATCACCTCCAGCTAATATTAGTGTAGGCTGTCCTGAGAGCACACTCTCACCCTACTGCACACTTACACTGAAGCCACATATCCCTGTCACTTCTTTTTCCTCCCAGAGACATTGGTTCTTCCACCGCTCCACATCAATGTGATCAGGAACGCAACCTGATTGGAAAGGCTAAGCCAAGGGGAGATAGTGGAGTCAAACCAGTAAACCAAGGCACTGTGTCGGCTTCAGCTGTGAGGATTTTCAAATATTGGTGTTGCAGTGCTATCTTCCAAGCTTCACTGCCATGAGAACAGCAATCCCTGGTGGGACTCAAACCATCAATACTTCCACTAACTGGTGTGTGTGCTTAATCGTGACACCAGAGGGGTGAGGAAAACCACTAGATGAGTGCCCAGAGCCAGAATTTACAGATCTACACAAGGACTAACCCAAGACTTAACAGCAAAGGCCTCCTCTGGAGTTACAGAGAGCTGAGGTTTGTTTGCCCAGACCAATTCAATAGCTGTAGGAAACATGCTGAGAAGCTGACTGGAAACAGAAGAGCCGAGAAACAGTTTTGTTCTTGCTGAATTCATGCCTGCTGGAAGAGCAGCGCTGTGCTAGATTTACAAATCCAGGAAATAATCCATTTAGTCCATAATAATCCACGATTAGTTGGTTGAAGGGAAGAAAGGTCAGCTTTAATCCCAAGATTTTTTAAAAGGAAAAAAATTATTACAATAAACAATAAGGACTATTTTGAAGGACAATTTTGCCTACTTGAACTGAATCTGTCTAAATACCAGTTGACAAGTCACGCGAAACTTTTTTTAAGGAAGCATCATCTTTACTTTAGCAAATAAAAGAAATTGATTCCAGTTCTTAATTCTTACTGTAAATATTCATATAGATCAACATAATGCATTTCATACCGCTTTTTGATATTTAAAAAAAAAAAAACATTTACAGCCACATTTCATAGAGTCACAAAATACTTTGGGTTGGAAGGGATTTTAAAGATCAACTAATCCAATCCTTTGCAATGGGTGGGGACACCTTTCACTAGACCAGGTTGCTCAAAGCCCTGTCCAGTCAAGCCTTGAACACTTCCAGGAACAGGGCATCCACAGCTTCTCTGTGTGTATCATTTAAGGTCCTATCATTATGACAAATTTTCTGTCATCAGGTCTCATCAACAACAATTTGGGAACAGGAATAAGATACAAAATATCCCTCAAAGAATGAAATAAGATCATAATAAAATCGTGCATGTTGAATTTAAGAATCCATTCTCATATTCAGCATCCATACCCAATGTGCAGTGATCTCAATCTGCCTTTTTCACCACAGCTAAGAAGCTCTTCATTAGTTAAGTAACTACCATGAACTGTTAATTCTATGTTTATCACCTTCAAATTACACTTGGTTATGACCTTCGCTTTTACACACAAATGCTTCTAGATTTAATACATTACTCATCCCACAAAAGAATTGCCTAAATTTGTCTTTTTTTAAAGACAGAAATACCCCCAGGAACAAACCAGAAAAGATTCCTTTTTTCCAAGACAAAAATCGTATTTCCCTCCTCTCTTTCCTGCTATTCAGTATAACAGTACAGAGCAAAACCAATAAGAAAACCTTCCATTTTTTTTCCTTTATGTCAACATACAGCAGGTGTCCTCTGGAAGCTGATAAATAGTACAAAATGGGTGCAGTGTTTACTCTTGCAGGGCGGATGTTACTAAGTCAGGCTCAAGAAACTGATTCTGACTTATCTTGAACATTCACCAGTCAGCAAAGTGAGATGATTGTGTGTCTTGGAAGTGCTCTGTTCCCAGCCCGTGAAATCCCTGACCCCACTTTTGAACACTGATCTTTTTCACAGCAATGCCCTAGGATTAGATTAATAGTCCATCAGTTTTACTGAAGGCAAAAAGAACACAGAAATATCACTAAAATAGCTATTGCAATAGTAGCACTGTCTTATCCTGCACAACCCATCTACCAGACATGTCTTTAAAATTTCTGTAAAACGCACTCAAATTACTTGAGCAAGTCATACACTCTTCAGGGAAAGGAGAGTCTTCTGGCCCACTTAGAGTTTTCCTTTTGTAAGAGGACTAACAATGTACACTAAAAATGTTAGTCATGTAGGGAGAAAAAAGGTGTAGGCATAGCATATATGTCTACTGAGGCAGTTACCTATTTCACATACTCTACCCTGTCAGGTCCTACACAGCTACAGAGTGTGCCAATCCATTGATCCCAAGAGACTGACAGTCTTTTAAGAGAGACTCACAAGAACTGGATTTAATTCTAGTACTGGCACCAATTCCTGAATTACCTCAGTTAAATGTTTTGATCTTGCTGCCCCCCTTCATCCACTGCAAAGTAAGAGAAGACTGCTTTTCGTGAGCTGTGAATGCTTAAACTCAGTTCATCAGAAGTTCACATTGAATGTTTTGCAGCTTTTGCAATGCAAAAGGGCAAAGTATTTAGGAAAGTTGCATTTGCCTGAGGTACAACAGTTCCTAAATGAAATCTCATCTAGTAGATAAAAGCAGTACAAGTGAATGTCATGGAGAAATCAATGTCCTCTGCAGAAAAAGTGATAGCATAACATACAACCAATAGCATGACAGTAGAGAGCTCTTTGGACTTTAGGACAAAGTACTCTGCCAGAAAAGTGCAATATTTAACCTTTCTCAGATGTTTCATTCTAACAGCTTTTGATGTCTTGCCAAAAGACAGCTTTCAAGAAAGCTGTTACCGAGTAAAATCCTAGTGAAAAAATACACAAGTAATCAAAGGTTATAAACATTTCAGACAATCAGAAAAAGCACTTTCAGTTGGGACTGCCTTATATTGGAAATCTGTGGCTCTCAGGTCAGTCACAAATCACTGGGTCAAGCTGTAGCATGCTCATCTACCACCTGACAACAGCACGTGGCCCTCAGGAAATACAGCCATAAAGGACTGATCTTGCTATGACCTTCACACATGCAGGTTTGTGGAATTCATTACAGGACCAAAGGCTCCAAGAAGGTAATGTTTTTGGTAAACACTTGGCAAACACCCCCTCCATAAATTTCTGGAAGTGATCATTACTGCAGTATTACCCAAATACAATGGAAGCCTACCATTCCTTTCTGAAGGCAGTGCAATTTGTGAGTACAGAAGATCTATCACAAGAAATCACGTTACCAGAAAGACTGATTTGCTCCTCGTCACTTTACAACAACAGTGCTTAATACCTCCTCAGAAATAGCTAGTATGATCAGATGTGGCTGCAAAGAAATTTTGTTTAAGACAGGTTTAAAGGACAGTCTAAGGACATTGTTCCCATGTCTTCCAGTTCTGCTAAATTTAGAGGTATCACTGGGGAATAGGTTTGCACAGATTTGAACTGCAAGGTTTCTGCTTACTGCAGAGGAGTGTCTGGTGCTCCCTTGCAAAGCATGCAAATGTGCAATATCTGATAGTGAAACTAGGCTTTCTGGGACAGGCAATGTTGCTAGTAACAAAAGCTCCACTTCAGTAAACATTAAAGAGGACAGTAAGTGTAAAAGTCTTCATTTCCCACAAGCAGCAGACATAGATGCGACTTTTAAAAAATCTCTCTTGAAACAAAAATTGCATTTCAGTATCCTTTAGGACACCGAGTTATGGGTTTGTCAGACCAGAATTCATGCAGAGTCCCGATTTGCAAGAAGTTAGAGTCCAATATGACATTACCAGCACCTGCCTTTCAAAGGATGAAATTTAGAATTTATGTGAACATACAATACAAAAGTGCACTGATTGATTCCAATTTACAGCAGTCAACTAAGGTCTTCAAAGAGGCACATGTAAGTAATTCAATGTATCCACAGTTTTCATTCTTCCCCTCTAGACTATAAATGTTTCCACTGCATGAACATTTTCCTAACCTTTGGTTTCTATTAAAAGATGGGACAACTCAGCATTATTTTAAACTTCATTGAAAATTAATGATAAGCAGTTTTTCCGTGTTTTGTTTGAAGCACTGGAATTATTATGTAGCAGAGCAGGGGGTTCATACATTTTTTCTTTTAACTGGGAAACTGGATGAGAGGTGATCCCTCCCCTCTACTTGGCACTGGTGAGGCCACACCTTGGACACTGTGTTCAGTTCTGGGCTCTCCAGTACAAGAGAAAGATGGACATACTGGAGAGAGTACAGTGAATGGCCACTTACACAAAGAAGGGAGACCAGAGCATTTCTCCTATGAGGAGAGGCTGAGAGAGCTAGGACTGATCAGCCTGGAGACAAGAAGGATCAGGGAGATCTCATCAGGGTGCATAAATACCTGCAGGGAGGGTGCACAGAGGACAGAGCCAGGCTCTTTCCAGTGATTCCCAGTGACACGATCAGAGGAGATGGATGCAGCCTGACCCACAGACAGTTCCCTCTGAACATCCAGAAACACCTTTTATCTGTGAGGGTGATCAGGCACTGGCAGAGGTTGCTCAGGGAAGCAGTGAAGTGTCCACCCTTGGAGATATTCAGAAGCTGTTGGGACACATACATGTGCAATTTGCAATGTGCTCTAGGATGACCCTGCTTGAACAGGGAAGTTGGACCAGATGACCTCCAGAAATCCCTTCCAACCTTAACCATGCTTTGATCCACTAAACACAAAGTGGCACCCTCTCTACAGAGCTCCTACCTTCACACAGGATCATGAAGTCTACTTTGTTCTTTTACAACACATTGCCTGCAAAATTTCAGAAATATAAACTTGTAATCACTTTGTATTTATCTTTTTTTTGCATTTTTGCTCTACACCAGTCATTTTCATCCTGGCATTCACTGATCTCCTTAAGGGGTCTACAAAAAGAAAGCAAGGAAAGATCCTTTACCTGTTTTAATGCACATGAAAACTTGAAGGTATTTTTAGACTCCCCTGCAAAGTTACAAGAGATTTATAAATCAAAAGCAGTAGAGAAAAACAAATGTATATTAAGACTTAATAAAACCTCTCGCTTCTACTTTTCAAACCCTTCAGAAAGCATCATAGAAGAAACATTTAAAAAAAGAAAAAATAAGATAAAAAAGCATGAGCTATTTTCATACAGATATTTTACTAGAAGAGCAACATTTAATGAAAAATACCTGGATAATTTGTCCCCAGAGTGATTATAAGCACACACAGAAAAAGCGCATACTTTTGATAATCAAACTAGATCACACAGTCTTTCTGGTCTTACAGCCTACGAAGAAAAACATTTACCTGTTGATGTTACAAATCACAATGAAAAAAAAAGCCATCCTTATTTTGTACGACTTTTAAAAAGGGAAAGCCATTCCAAATATATAATATAGACCATGTAGATAAATATAAATAAATATTTTAGGTTATAAAACTAAAATCATACTGGTTTACACATTAAGTTTTGAGGATTGTGTTATTCACAATAAAGACTCCAATTTGTGGGCATCTTGCTCAGGTAAGAACACTCAGAAACGCAGATGGAACCAAAAGTTACCAAACTGAAAATATTCAGACTTATTCTTATGAATATTCTCATTTGCCATCATAAAGGACAATGTCTGCGTACAGCCTAAGAACAGCAATTACTCAGTATTTCTCTCTTCTGTTCATATAGGTGCTGGGAGTCAAGGACACGCCATAAGCACATAAATATGCAGTAGGTTATTGCCAGCCTCAGCATTAGCATCTCATCTACCAACACACAACCAGTGTCAGTTATATCAGAGCTTGGAGTGCAGCAGTTTCAAATTCAGCTTATGTTCACTGTAGACTTTCTCTCTTGACACCAAAGTCTCATCCACTCACTACTATTGCTTCCTTTGCCTCACGACTAACAGCTGCTCAGCTGCCCAGAGAACAATCTGATTGAAAATTAACCTTAAAAATAGTTCTTGCCTGAGTCAAGGACTCAATTCCCAGCACCACAATCCAGAAGGGGATATAAGAGGGAATCCATTGCAATGGGAAAATTTGCTCTGCTGGGCAGCAATATGGTCTAATGTCAAAAGAAGCCAATAATGAAACTTTGCAAGAGCTTCTAAACCAAGCTCTTCTCACATTTCCTTCCTTCTTTCCAGTAGTCAGACTGCTGCAATGTTCTGAACTTCTGCTACAAATGCAAGTAAAAAACAACAGGGCTCTAACACATTAATCAGAATACTTAACAAAAATGCACCCAAGGAAGTACAACAGTTGGGGAGCAGCAGTGTCATTTGGGTTTTCAGCATCTAATGGACTGCAAGGTTAAACAATCCCATCCAGAGGAACTGTAAGATAAGGCAAAGAATCAACTCCAGTACAGCCGCTCACTGATTTAACTACAGCAAATCTGCCAACATAATTGAATCTAAGAATTATCTCAGAGCTAATCTGCTTGTGCTATCATTAAGCCTCTTAGCTGGTCAACCATAAGCAGGATGACTATATAGCATGACTTTTTGCACCATAATCAATAGACTCCAATAAAAACAGAAATATTGATGAATCAAAGTTCAGATAAAGGGCAGTTTTAGACAAAGAATAGTAGCAGTGAACTCCCGAAATTTATTTAGGAGACATCGAATTATTCACTACAGAGTAAAATAAGTGCTTATAAACTTGCAGCTACCTCAGTCAAACCACAGAGTAAGCAGGAAGGCTTTGAATCAGACACCAACTGGTATCTTGGAAAGCCTATGTTAACAGGAAGTTCATTCTCAAGATTTTATCTCTCCAAGTAGCACTGATCCCACAACTGAATCCACAAAATTGAGCCCTCCATACGGGTGTAGCATTCCAAGGTGGCATGGGCATTGCTCAAGTAGTTTTAATGATACAAATATGACCAGAGAAACATACCTTGACAGCACAGGCATTGCGGATCACAGACCAGTTTTACAGTTCCACCATTGCGCAGCTTCATACATTAACTGAGCTGCCTACAACTAACGTGCAATCGCTGTCATTTAGTGACTAGAAAGCAGTTCTACTAACTATGTTTTTATAGTAACTCTGAAAGCCACTTGGTGTGTAGTCACTACTGGAATCTGTTCCTTTTCATAGCCCTTGTGCAGCACACAAGTGACAATCTCATTCCCACCAGAAACAGGAACAACACGACCATCACATGGGAAGATGCCAGTATGCCTTTGGTCACTCCACATGCAATTCAAGTGTATTTACTCTTTAACCTTGATCTTGGTGGCAGCACTAAGCTTCCTACAGAGACAGAACTGCCAGGTACATCTGGAGAAAAGGAATAGTTCAAAATGAAAACAGATCTAATTAAAACAGCCTACCTATCAACAAGATTTATCTGACCAACAGGCTAAAACACAGCTGCTAATTCCATATTGAGTTATCAGGACTTCCGATAGCTTACAGACCAGTTATACCAGTCTGTCTGTTCTTGCATTAATATGGAAGTATTGTGAAATAACCACTCTGTGAAACCAAACAGGAGTTTTGTAAGAGTTAAAGTGGGGTTATTCAAAAATATACTGATTAATTGCCCAGCCTAATATTGGAGACTTATGAGAGGAGGCACTCATTTTTACTGAGGCGCAGGGAAAGATATCCTTTCAAAATTTTAAACAAAGAACACACAATTTTCTGCAAACTAACAAGAAACACTCCACCAACTTTGACTTGAATGAAAAGCACTACATCCAGACAAGTCAAAACAAATTATGTCCCAGAAATGCTACTTCTGTTTCTAGCAGAAGGAGTACTAAACCACCCCTATTCTGGAAATCAAGAAAATTTTAAGGACTGCAGAAATAAATAGATTTCAAACAAATAAGCCATAAACTGGCCTCCACCTTAATTATCTCCCCTTTCTCAAGGAAAATTTTAAGCAACATAGGACATTGTTACAAAGAAAAACATGTACTGCTTTTAGAAAGCAGCTTTCAGCAGATGCTGCCTCAACAGCACTCATTCTGAGAATTCCTTCTACGGAGATATTTGAAAAAAAAAAAGTAGCATGCAGTCTATCACAGCAGACACAGTGGGAACTTTTAGCATTTTTCTGCATTATAATGACAACAGTAAGAAACAATAGTATTGATCAAGCACACATTTAAAGTAAAAATACTTAACCTGAACTAATTTCTGCGATACTAATCTCATTATTCTATCCCAAAGTAGATTGGCTAGAGTATAAATAAAATCCTCAGAGCACATGGAAAGATTAGGATCGAATTACTTCTACAAAAGCAGCTGGTAATCTGGTACAGGAGACAGAATGTGTGAAGCATCAAGGAGCTCAGGCGTGAGCTGCAGCAGAGAGGAACAACAGGAGTTCCCAAGACTTCCAGGCAAATCTTTCCAATCTGATCTTGCTCTCTGGTACACGTAAGTTCACTTACTCCCACCTGTGTTCCACAAACCGACCGAGTGCCAAGTTAAAGTTCATAAATATACATGGCAAAACTTGCAGATGACATGTTGGCACTGCTTCATTAGTCAGGGCTCTGGATTAAACTAGTCAGATGCTCAGAGGCTGCAGCGACAACTCGATATTTCACTGAGATTTTATGCACACACATATCAAACGTGGAACAGCACATATATAAACGTATGTGCCTAATAACATTAATGCTTCTTCAGCATACTGGTACCCAGTGCTCTAGAACAGGTACCAAGTTCTGTTATGAACTTTTCATTCATAACTGAACAAAAGATGTGTTGAATGGAAGATTTTTGTCTGGTTAGGGTTTTTTTTTTTTTTTGCACTAGATCCAGAGAGATCCTACTTCTTTCTACTACTGTCGTCCATCACGCAGCTAAAGCTGCTGGCAAGTGGGAGCTCATTTGTGAAACTGACAGAAACTTTTGTTTTACTTCAAGGGAAATTTAAGTTCTATCCATTTTATCTATCCATACAGTCATCTGGTCCTTCACTCACTAACTTACATTAAAAGCTGAAAACTCTTGCCTTCCATTAGCATTTTTACCATTCTGGTTTTCCTCCCTTATAATGATGCTCATTGAAAAAACAGAGAAGTAACCTATAATCATGGCTTAATGTAATTTTCTTATTGTCATCACAGGCTGCTCTGGCTCAGTTAAAAGAGGTTACAGTGACTCAGAGAAGGCATAGCTTTGTGAATATGGTCCCTGGGCTTGGAGACAATACTCCCTCCTCCAAGCTTCTTATGGTAACTCCGAAAGAGCCCTAATGTTTAAACACGGATCAGTTCCAGCACGGGTAGAAGCCAGAGCAATGCTTACAGTACATGCAATTGTTTAACACGCAGCAGTAAAACAACACATATGGCCAACTGGTCATCCTAACTGTTGTTTGGTTTTGTTTTAGCTTGGGGTTTTTTTCTGGCTTTTTGCTGTTGCTTTCCTGATTGCAAAAACCATTACACCCACGATTTAATCTCAGAGGACTGAAAGGTTCAAATAAGGTTACAGATTGCAAGGCAGAAAAAAGTGTCCACACGGAGACTTTCTCCCAAAGAGAGGGAGAACATGAAGCCTGGGTTCCCACTTTAACAAATGTTGCATCTTTTGGATATTTCCTACTATTCCCTAATTTTGCCTGAAAATAAGCTCATCTAAAGATGAAGGTTCGAAATCGTCAGCTGCAAACCAAAGCAGACACTAAGATCTCAAACTTGCTAACAGCTATAATGGAATATTTTAGTCATTTTAACAGTGGAATACTGCCAAAAGCTATCCCTAATCCCCAACGGCAAAGAAACCGAGGCAGTCTTTGCAGGTCCCCCCGCGATGGCTACGAAAACTAGTTTTGCACACGGGGGTCCTTCTAAGCGACAACAGCAGCAGTTCACCGGCAAATAATTCAGAGGCACAATTTTGAAGCGGTATTTGACCCTCGGCACACAATTACGCCCATCTGCCTCTTTCCTTCGAGGGGACGGAAGGGACAAAAAGAGCGCAGGCAGCAGGGACCGGCGCAGCGCCCGCCCCCGAGCCAGCCGGCTGTGAAGGTCGAGGGGCCCGAGGAGGAGGAGCGGCTGCACCTTGCTCACCCACCCGTTTCGCAGGCCTCTCCAGCGCACCGCGGCCGCCAGAGCCCCACTGCCCCCCGCACCACTCGCTCACCTGGGGGGGAGCGGGGGCAGAGGCGGCCGCGCCGGTTCCCGCGGCGCATCCCCGCCCGCGCCGCGCCCCCGCGCCCGCCCCGGTACCGCCGCCCTGCGCCGCGCACTCACCCCGCTCCGGGCCCCCCGGGCGGCGGGGCGCGGGCGGCGGCGCCCCCGCGGGCCGGGGGAGCCGCGCTGCCGGCGGCGGCCACCTCCGGGCTGCTTCCCCCCTCACGCCTCGCCCCCGGCCCGCGCCGCTGAGAGGCCGCGGCGTGCGGAGCGGGCAGAGCGCAGGGGCTGCAGTGGCTGGCTAGCTGCTGCTGCTGCTGCTTCTCCCTCCTCCTGCCGGCGCCTCATGTGCCCTCCTCCCGGGGCTCTCCGGCCGGGCCGCCGCCGCTCCAGCTCCCCGCTCTCCAGCGGCGCCCGGGGACCGCCGCGGAGCCCTCCCGCCGGGCGGCAGCGCACGTGGGGCGGCTGCGGCCGCTCCCCTCCGCCTTTGCCGGGCGCGGGGCTGCTCGGGCCGCGCAGCCTCCTCCGGAGGTGGGGCGGCGCGGACACCTCGGGGGCTGCGGCGCCGCCCGCCGCCGGCGGGGCAGCAGGAAGGGGCGGGAGAGAGGGAACGCCGCCGGCGGCCACCTCGGCGGCCGCTGGCTCGGTAATCGCAGCGCTCCCTTTCCCGCCCCCCGGAGGCCATTACCTCATGGCCCAGCCCTGCCGCGGAGGAGGGGCCGAGCGTCGCCCGGCAACCGGCCCCCTGCCGCGGGACGGGCTGGGCGAGGCGCGGGGAAGGGGATCTGCGCTGCCGGAGGGGTTTGTCGCTCTGCGGACCCGCCCGAGGGGGCCGCGGTCAGCGCTGCCCGGCGCTGCTCCCCCCGCTTCTGTGCCACGCCAAGCGACCTGATCCCTTTGGGAAGGCGGAGGGGGCGGGAACGAATGCACGATGTATTAAACACCAGAAAATCCCCCAAGAAAAAGTTTTTTTATTATTGTCCTACCTACAGAGAAAAGCTTCAGTCCAATTTCTTTTCCACTCTTTTCAGTGGTGCCCCGCAACAGGACGAGGAGCGATGGCCATAAACTAAAACACAAGAAGTTTCACTTCAACATGAGGAAAAACTTTACGTCGAGGGTGGCAGAGCAGTGGAACAGGCTGCCCAGGGAGGTTGTGGAGGAATGTCTCCCTCTCTGCAGACATTCCAAACCCACCTGGACGCGTTCCTGTGTCATCTGCTCCAGGTGACCCTGCCTTGGCAGGGGGGTGGACTGGATGACCTCCAGAGGTCTCTTCCAACCCCAACAATTCTGGGATTCTGTGACAAATTAAAAAAAAAAAAAAAAAAAAAAAAAAAAGACAAGCACAAGAAATCACAACTGCTTTTATCTGGAGCTCTCAAAACTATTTGTTGGAGGAGGGTTTGATTATTTTTGTCTAACGGCAAGGGAAGAACAGAGTTGTGTTCAAGGTTACAGCTGGTAAGGCAAAAAAAATGTTGCAGTCGTGCTGGTGGTGACAGGATTTCGGAAGTATGGAATAACCAGCGAGTGTGAATGGATTCAGGGTTTGACCCTGAATAACCCACAAAAAGAAACGATCCAACTCTTCGCAGATGCAAACAAAGAGAATCCCAGATGGAGATGCATGTTTTTAGGTGGCAGAAAAGAGAGGAGAAATGTTGCAAGGACAACAGAGGATTCGCAGGCAGCCGCCTGCCGAGCAGGCTGTCTTTAGAGCAAACCCCCTGCTAGTGACTAAGTTAGATGGGGCACGTGAGTCAACTTAAAACCTGCATGCTGTTGCCAAAAGGAGTGGGCTGCTTTCCCGACTTCTGGGAGGAGGAGCCAGGCACTCCTGTTTTTCCCAGGGGCTGACTGTGCTGCTTAGGGTTCCTCAGTGAGTGATTCAGTGTACTAACCTCACATAGAACTAACTGTATTTTTTAATTGTCCATTTTCTGCACAATTAATGAACTGAACTGATTCACCATAAGATCACAGAAGTATCAGGAGTGAGCACAAAGGATGAATTGAAACCGTTAGACAGGGAGGAACAGGACCATCCCTTTGGTAACATTGCACTCTTAAATCATCTCAGTAGTCTCATCTAAATCCTCCCTAGGAGGATTCGTGTTACTGCTAGGAAGTCTAACACCTTGCTGTCATTAAAAAGGTTGGTGCCTTCCACTCCTCACCCTCAGTACTCACCCTCACCCACCTGAGTCCCCCCATTGCTTCCTTTGTGCCTGGTCGTGTATACGTGTGACCCTGGGGTTAGGAAGTGAGCAAGCTAAATCTGGAGGCTTTAAAAAAGGGTAGTTTTCTGATTAATCCTGGAACAGCTAACTGTGGAGTCAGGTCTGAGTGACAGGGGTTGCACAAGAGAGGAAATAAGACTCTGAGCCTGTAAATGATGGATAGAGCCTCGAAGCAGCATCTGGGAATTTGTTATAATGTGTAACATAAGCTCAAGACAGCAGTGAGGAGTCACGGTCTGTATAGTGAAGGAGAAATAGTTTTGAGGAACAAGAGTTTGCTCTGTGTTTACATACTGTAAATGAGAAGCGAGAGGGGGGAAGCAAAGATAGGCTAGTAAGGGATAAAAAAAAGAGAGTTTTCAGTCCCACAGAAACAGAGGAAGACACAGAACAGGGACACCTTGGAATCCAGCCCAGGAAGAAAATCAAATGCTGAAAAAAAGAGAAGGAGGAAGTTATCTGCAGGCAGAGGGAAAACCAGGAAGTATAAAAGTGAATATCCACACAAACAATAGAGAGAAACAAGTCTGCATGATTATAGAGTTCTTATGAAGAAGAACCAATTGACCTGTCACGTCTGTAAGAAACAAGAATTTGAGATGTAGTGCTGACACTGAAGGGAGTCTTGTTAAAGTGAGCAGAAGTCCTTCACAGTGGGAGAAATGGTAATCACATGGACTATTCATACACAAACACAGCATGTAGAAGAGAGAAATTTGGGCTATGGGAGTGTCAGCCCCTTGCATGGAAGGTGTGTGTCTGTGCACTGGTTGTATGATGTGGTAGCTGTTGTTTGTTTCTGCTGCTTCAAATCCTCCTGATGAATTTTTTTGTTGTGTGGTGCAATAGTGAACGTAAGCATACTCCATTGCATTCTTACCACCAGCTCAATTCCTTCACATAGGAATTCTGAAGGTAGGAATCGAGGCAATAACCAGATACTTTCAAAAAGTTTCCTAGATGTCTCTGCTCTCTTTCCATTTCCATTATCTTCTTCATTTCCTCTCTCTTCTTGATTATCACATGATATTATCATATTCATTCTCAATTTTGCTTCCCTGACTACATCTCTAGAAGAAACTTTTTATTTCTGCCCTGCTAAAATACAGGACTTTTCAAATGTACTTTTCAGTGAGCATACTGTTATTTTTCTTGCATATTCCTAGGGACTGGCTGTCCCTAGAACCTTCTGTATAGTCCCTTAAAGCAATCAAAGAATACAATATTGCTTTAAAAGCATTTGCAGCCAGTTTCAGAAACCTCTGTTCAGTTTGCCAGCTGAAGATCCCAACTGCAGCTATGATTGTGGGGATAGACAATTTTAATCTCAGAGAACAAACTAATTCCTACAGGCATTAAGAAAAGTTCTGAGGAAAAACAAAAATCACTAAAACATACCCCATGACTGTGTTTCCGAATAGCTGTGTCGTGGACTTAAGAAGAAAGTCCAAAAAGAGGAAGTGTTGCTTCCTCTTTTTGTTCCCCCTGCTGGTACCTGATGTTACTGGCCTTATTTCTCACCCTTTCATAACAGCACGAACTAAGTAATGCTGCAAGTCCTTTACAAGAATCGATGAAGTGTCTACATAATGCTGCCTGTACAACATCTTTTCTCGTTTAAATGGTGTTTTTTATAAAGCTGTCATTGCTTTTACTTGAATATCAAAACACACATTCTTGCAAGCTGACTGACTGAGCACTTGAAAATTAAAAATGTGAGTAGTTTTCATTGATTTTTTTCTGGGTTTATGTTTTTGGGGTTTTGGTTGTTTTGGGATGGTTTGTTTGTTTCTTTATTTGTTTTGTTTTACAAGAAGTTATGTGATGCTGCCTTTGCTGGAAGAATTGAATCAGCAGAAAAGCTTTTCTTGTTCAGAGCTCTGTGCTTCCTTCAGTAAGCATCAACCAGCACCAATGCCTTCCCATTCTTCAGCTGCACCTCTGCTGGAAATTTTTTTCCTGTAAAGGGGCTGCATCTTTCAGGAGCAGTACCAGTTTATGGAATTGGTTTGAAGTGTTATTGTGACCGTGACCTAAGGAGAGCAGACACATGTGATTTGAGGAAAAAACACGAGCAAGATGAGAGGCTAAATAAAAGTAAAGTTTATGGACAAGCAAAACTATATAAAGCATGTACATAAGCTGAGGAGACAAATAAAATCAAGATAGAAAGATCTTAAAGAGAAAACTCTTTAAAAATTTGCTGCAGAGTGGATCATAAATAATAAATATGGCAAAAGAAGCATTATTCCAGACTTACAGTTTGAAAAGAAAAACATAAAGAGACCAAACAGTGACTCAGAGGATGGGGTTTTGCACATATTTGACATTAATGAAATGCAAGTTGGAATAAACACTTTGTAAAGCTCAGATTAGCATTAAAAGTGAACTCAAGTACACAAAGAGGAAATTAAATGCAAGATAGTGGGATAATGATAAATGTGCCAGGCATCCATTCAGCAAGAAATGGAAAAAAAACGTAATCAAGCAAAGCCAAATGAAAATTACACTGTGGAATGATGATAATAGCTTCAAGACATTGTGAATTCTAATCAGGATGCAAAAGACATCCTGAGTATACAGGCTGAATCTTCAGAATATGCAACATAAAAGCCAATGCTTGCTGCTGAAACAGGGAGTCTACATATGTGACAAAAAAACATAAATCTTGAGTCCAAGCTGATGGATGTATTTGAAGAAAATGGGATTTCTCCTGACATGTTATATCTAGAACAGACAAAAGTAATTCAACCAGTACAGCACCTGCTTTACACACTATCTATTCCATTAGAATAAGCAATAGTTTGAACACTGAAATACACATAAAAATAAATAATTTTACATAATCTCAAAATTACATAAGTGGCACAATAGTCCCTGGAAAAAAGTTAGATACTGACAAGGCTTATTCAGCCCTCCTGCATAAATAAAAATAGTCATTATATTTTGGAAGCCAGCAGGTAGGCTTGGGTGTTGAGAATGCTGTTAGTAGTGAACCTTGTAGCTGACGAGTATCAGGTCTGCCATCCAGGCTCACAAATCAGTATCAGAGCTGATGATACTCAGGAATGTGATATGAGGAATTCCTGGCAGAAAGTGTGGTAATCCATTACAATTAACCCCATCTCATTAGCAGATAATACAAACAAACATACAAAAAGGAAGTTGGTTTTGATTGTGGTATCACATACAGCTAGTTGCTGACTTCCCAGAGAAACCCAATGATTTTGGGAAGGTAAAAGTAGCTTGTAATATGCTAACCTTTAAAGGTATTAAGAGAGTATTAAAAACCACAGAGTATCTTACCACATCTGTTTTCAACCTTAGACACGTGTAAAGCATTGAGACCATAATAGAGGAAGAGGCAACACAAACATGGTATACATGCAGTATTGGTGACCTTACAAGCTGATCCAGTGAGGTGAGATTTGAAGCCCTGTTGTAAAAGAAACCACTAGTAGTTTTTTGCCTCACCAGTGAAACGAATGCATCGGCAAGCACTGTTTTGCAATAATCCGAGGAGCTACTGAAGAATTTTAAAAGTCATTGCTATTCCCAAATATCAGCAACATATGATAATGAAATGGTAACATTTGAATTTATTTAATGAATTTGAGAAGGACCAGTGAATACAGCAGTCTTTTACCAGAAAACCAAGGTGATTAAATCATAATATGAGAACCTTAATGTTACCACAGAAGTGCAAAACTAAAGAAAAACAAAGTTCCACTCAAACAATAAAAGTATGTGCTAGTTTCAAGAGGATGTTGGGAAAAAAAATGAGAATAAAATGCACAAGATAAAGATGTGCTTATGTCCACCATTCTGTCAAAAAGGTCAAAGACCAGAGAAGTGGTTCTATGTACTTCCCAGGAATGACTGAACTGTCAAAGCAAATGGAACATAAAAATATTATATTCGAGCTACTGAATCATCATACCCAGGATGCTGAGAATAGAAATTCTCCTGAGAATGGGGTCAGTCTGGAATAGAAACAAACACCATGTACTAACCAGATGGGACAGAGCATGAGTAATCATGATATCTGAGAGAAAAGCTAGGACATGTGGCAAAATAGAACTCTATAGCATTTTCGACAGGCAATAGAGCAGACTGAAGAACAGATCTTACAAAACATGGAAACACACCTTAAAATTACAGGCTACTGGTCAAACCTTTAGGAACCAGGCAAAATGTCAGAGGCTTACGTAGTATCCATTGAGGGTAGAGCAGTGAAGTGTTTAAGCATGCCTGAACTATGTGATTGCAATCACGAGATCTGAGTTTACCTTAAATTAGATCATACATTTATTTGAGAGCAAGAATTTGATTACATCTGACTGTCCCGTATAATAGCCAGGCAAATAGCAAGGCCAAGTTTGCTGTACAGATTGCTAGGAGTACTGAAATGGTACAAACAGCAGAGAGAATATTTTGCATTCCGTTCTTGAAAGTTGAAAATATTCCCACAGAAAAGTTCACTGCAGTTGAGTACAATGTTTGAAATCATGTTCGGTAACAGAATAAAGGAGTAACAGACTGAAACAGGAAGAAAAGAGTCTTATAAATACAGCCCTGATCTGTATTTGTATTTAGATTATCTCTGCAAGATAACTCTCATACCTGAAGCAACTGACGTGTTTGAAGAGAGAATTCCTCATGCTTACACCAAATCAAAGGGACAATTCCCCATCTGGAGTATACTGAAATTGTGCATCCAGATGGTAAGAAACATAGAGACATGTAATGAAATGTGTATCAACAATAAAGAAGTGCCATAGTTCCTAAATGAGAGGGGTGGGAAAAGAAAGGGGTATAAGTTAACATGTCTCCCTATGCCTGCCCTTAATTATACTGAATTTTTTTTTATCATGGAGATATTTAATTTGAAAAGCTATAAATGTCTTGTTCAATTGTTACTAAACATTTGTTTAAGTGTGTGTCTCTCTGTAATGCTACTGCCACTATTACATGAAGATTTCAACAGACTTTATTGTTATTAAAGTTCATACAATCTTACTCCCCCAAAATGGGATATTTACCACATTTGCATAAACCCAACCCCTAACCTGGACTAATTTAACACAAAGCTCTCACAGGATAAACCACTAGAAATATGGAAGCAAAGACAGTGCCTTGATAATTATTGTGGCTTAGTTTGTCTTCTTGGACAGGGACAATGAAACTGACTTTTCTAAGATCTGGCATTGAACTATTGCCAGGACTCGTGTGCAGCTGAGCTAATATTCTATTCCTTCTTCTTTATATTAGTCACCCTTATCAGAGCCAAAGATAAAACACACGTTTTTCTAAAACCTAAATAAATCCCTCTTCAAAGCATACTTTTCTTGCACATATTAAAAGAAACTAAGTGATGTCTACTTACGCATTCAGTTTATTTATATCTAGTCAACTACTCACGTAAAGAAATAGAAAAATTACTTTGTTTGTGCAGCTTCAAAGCTGTAGCTTCATTGATAATTACAGGTCAACTCTGCAATTAGTGAAAACTTATGCTGCAAAATGGGATAGAGCCCCAACTTTCTCAGCCTGTTGTTATAGGGAAGGTGCTCTAGTTCTCTTGTCAACTTCGTGGCCCCCCTCTGGACCTGCACCAACATTCCATGCCCTTCTTATGTTGGGGACACCAGAACGGTATGCAGTACTCCAGGTGGGGTCTCACAAGAGAAGAGCAGAGATGCAGAATCACCTCCCTTGCCCTCCTGGCCACGCTACTTTTGATGCAGCCCAGGATACTGTTGGCTTTGTGGGCTGTGAGTACACACTGCCAGCTCAATTTTCCATTTTCATCAACAGGGAGGGTTTGGTTTTGGGTTTTTTTTCCCCTTTTTCAGTATTAGAGAGAGGGTTTGGGTTTTCTCCCCCCTTTTTCAGTATCAGAGGGGTTTAAATTCATAATGAAATCTTTCTGACAGCGGGAGTAAAAACCTGACCATCTGTTATCATACAGCGTAAAAGAAACATTGACTCCTTCCTGTAAGTATGCTACTTCTTTTATCAAATTTGGTTGAAATGGGTCAATGGGTTCAAACCTGTTAGGAGGTCAAAATAAAGGTGGGACAATGGGCAAAACAGAATACTTTACAGCTTGCTCTAGGACAGACCAAATGTTGTTAAATGTTCTGTTAGAATTATAGGATGGTTTGGGTTGGGAAGGAGCCTTAAAGATCATTTAGTTGCAAGCGCCCAGCCAAGGGCAGGGACACCTGCCACTAGACCAGGTTGCTCCAAGTCCCATCCATCATGGCCTTGAGCACTCCCAGGGATGGGGCACCCACAGCTTCTCTGATCAACCTGTTCCAGTGCCTCACCACCCTCACAGTGAAGAATTTCCTCCTAATATCTAATCTAAACTTACTTTTTTTTTTCAGTTTGAAGCCTTTTCCCCTTGTCCTGTCACTACAGTTACTGATGCTGCCCATGAGAAAGGGACATTTGACTTTTTCAAGGGCCTTACAAAACCAAAAGCAGACAACTACCCAACGAAACAAAAGAAAACCAGACCACCCTGAGATGGAAAATAAAGTGAAAACCCACTTGACTGCTAAAAACAGAAGATGCTTGTTTCAAGGGCTAAATTTTGACATTTGTGGCCCTCAGTTAGGCACTTACAGAGCGCCACAGCAGGGCTGACGACGCTACCTGCTGATCTGACTATGGAGGTTTAATAGAGGAGCCCCAGCGACCCAGAGTGGAAGCGGCGGGCGGAGCATTCCCGAGGGACACACCAACCCCAGGAGCCCCTCACCCCAACATCCGGGAGTCCCCCCCGGGCTCGGCCCGGTGGTCCCGCCCTGGGCGCCTCCTGGCCCAATGGCGGCTCCGCTCTGCTTCCGGCGTCCGGCCCCGTCTCCTGGATACGGTCGCGGGGTGGCGACCATCCGAGAGGCGAGCGGGGGGAGGGCGGGAACGGGCCCCGGTGGGACCCATCGGCGCGTTCCTGCTAGAATAAGGGGAAACAAATCCCCGCAGTTCCCGGAGTCACCCTGCCTGCTGTGCCGGTGCCTCGCCCGCTGGGTTTATTTCGTGGCGCGCAAGGACGGGCGTCCCGCCGGGACACTGCCACCGGGGCATGGGAGACGCCGTGCCGGGGGCGGGGCTCCGCCGGTTCGGTTGATGGCGGCGGCGCGGCGATGATGCTGCCGCCGGGTCCATCCTGCACCGCATAAGTACGGCGGTCGTTCCCTCCCTTTCCCGCCGGGTCCATCCTTCGCCGCACAGGTACGGCTGTCGCTCCCCTCTGCCGCTTTCCTTCTTTCCCGCTTTCCTTCTTTTCCGCTTTCCCGCGCGCGGATCGCGGCCGTTACCTGGAGGGGCGCGCGCGCCCAACGGCCCCGCCCCTCACCGTCCTCTCGCTCCCCTCGCCGAGCTGCGGCCCGAGGGTGGGGCCGAACCGGGCGGGGCCGGTGTCCCCCGGCTGAAGGACTCCTTGTGTCACTTTATTTGATCTCGTTGTACTTTATGACAAAACCGGTGAACGAATTCCAGCTCTCTAAAGTATGTCATGCGTGTTAGAGAAGTTGTGGATGCCCCGTCCCTGGCAGTGTTCAAGGCCAGGCTGGATGGGGTTCTGAGCAACCTGGTCTAGTAGGAGGGGTCCCTGCCCATGGGGAGGGGTTGGAACTAGATAATCTTTAAGGTCCCTTAACCCAAGCCATTCTGTGATCTTATCATTCCATGCTCCATTGATTTGTGTACTGAATTTATGGTATAGCCATTACTCTTGAGATTCAGGGATGCTAGAGCAAATACTTCTCTCTTCCCTGTTACCTCTTGCAGAGCAGCTAAAGGAGACCTTATTTGCAAGTATTGCCAGTCATGAGGTGGCAAGGAAATCTTCCCTTTACTATGTGTGAAGAAAGATTATGCACAGATACCCCCAAATGCCAGACAGGATTGTAGGAAAATTTATTTCCAAAGTCGATAACACTGGACTTAAAGAACATTAACCTTTTCGGCGTTTCAAACACCGGGCCTGGAGAAAGACGCGCCCTCTGTTCTTCTCAGGGCTTTTATCATCCCTTCCCCCACTCCCCACTCTGGGGACCTTCAAAGATGTCTGCAAAGACTTATCTTTTTCTCATACCAGGGAGAGGAGAAAACATCTAAAACTGTCTCTGGAAGAGATGCCTCTTCCAGACAGGAAAGTCTTCCTAAGTGAAATAAGCCCTGATCTCTTTGTAATAAATCTTCCAGAAGGGTCTTACACCGTTACACCATGACCATGTGCCTTTATGTGTCATTGGTCTTGCTTTTGTCAGATAACCAGATATTTCTGTGCTTGTCCTTGAGCCTGTTATGCATTGGTGTGGTTTGTTGCCTGAGTGGATGATAATGCCTTTCATATGACCGACAATGAAGATACCTTCCATCCATCTAATGTATATGTGCTGTTCAGTCTTGTGACAAGGTGCACATGTCAGGTTTGAAGTATTCATGGAAAGAAGAAGAGCAAGGAAGGGGCTTTGGTCATCATGATCCTCAGCTTCCTTATGAGGGGAAGTGGAGAGGCAGGCACTGATCTCTTCTCTGATCTTTCTGGAAATATATAATCCCTATTTTTGAGCATTGGGAGGGAGATACTGTACATCAATGACTATTAAATTTGAATGCTTCCCCATTCTCCTCCTTTCTTTAAAGGATTATTTGTTTATGAGACTAATACCATGTTTTCACTCTCTTACCTGTAAAGCATCCTAAAGTATGGAGAACTTCATTCTGTATGAGGAGATTGGAAGAGGAAATAAGACAGTTGTTTATAAAGGAAGAAGAAAGGGGACAATTAATTTTGTTGCCATTCTTTGCACTGATAAATGCAAAAGAGCTGAAATAACAAACTGGGTAAGTAATGGGGTTTTCCCTGCTAAATCTGGGAAAAGATACAGCCTACCAAAACCTTGTAGCACAGGTATTATAAAAGAAAAATACCATATGCTTCTTTAGATGGAGTTTGTCATCATTCAGATGAGCTTCTTAAGATTTTAAATTCTTATACTTTAAATAGAGTCTTATTTTAATGTATTTATTTCTTAACCTGATTTTACTGTCTTCTAGATCACAAGCTTAAGCCCATGTTTACAGTCTTACTGTTTTTGTGATGTGTCAGAGAACTTGTAACAATAGCTACTTGCATTTAACTTTAGTTAAGTTTGCTTTACTTTACCATTAGTTGTGCAAATCCAGTGGCAGTAGTACCTTCCAGTAAATAATCAAGTTCTTACTTAGCAAGAAGAAATTATTTTTGATGAAAGAAGGCCGTTTGAGATAATTCAATCCTGGTCTGTAAAACCTTGGCACAGTTTTAAACATCTGATACTGTCTGGAAAAGAAACTGTAACTGATACAGTTACACAGTTCAAATATTCTATTTTTCCAGTAGATAGGTTTTGTTTCTGTAAGGGGTTAACCTTGGCTGGATACCAGGTTCCCACCAAAGCCACTCTATCACTCCCTTCCTCAACTGGACAGGGGAGAGAAAATATAATGAAAGGCTTATGGGTTGAGGTAAGTGTAGAGAGAGATCACTCACCAGTTACCCTCACAGGGAAAACAGACTTGGTTTCGGGACATTAATTGAATTTGTTGCCAGAGAAGGATAACGAGAAATAAAACCAAATTCTTAAAACAACTTCCCCCCACCTCTCCCTCTTCCTGGGCTCAACTTTACTCCCAATTTTCTCTCCCTCCTCCCCTGCCAGTGACACAGGAAGATGAGGATGGAGGTTACAGTCAGTTCATCACATGCTGTCTTTGTTGCTCCTTCCTCCTAATGCTCTTCCCCTGCTCCAGCATGGGGACCCTCCCATGGGAGACATCCCCCACAACCCTCTTCAATGTTGATCCTTCCCACAGGCTGCAGTTCTTCATGAACTGCTCCAACACGGGTCCCTTCCATGGTGTACAGGCCCTCAGGAACAGGCTGTTCTAGTGCGGGTCCCTGCAGGATCACCAGTCCTGCCAGCAAATCATCTGCTACAGCGTGGGCACCTTTTTCCATGGGTCTGCAGGTCCTGCCAGGAGCCTTCTCCAGCATAGGCTTCTCATGGGGTCACAGCCTTCCTCAGGCATTCACCTGCTCTGGTGTGGGATCCTCCACAGGCTGCAGGCAGATCTCTGTTCCCCTATGGACCTCCACAGGCTGCAGGGGGACAGCTGCCTCACCATGGTCTTCACCGTGGGCTGCAGGGGAAACCCTACTCCAGCTCCTGCCCCTCCTTCTCCACTAACCTTGATGTCTGTAGTGTTATTTCTGTCACATGTTCTCACTCCCCTCTCTGCTGCTGTTCTGGAGCAGTGTTTTCCCCCCTTTCTAAATGTTATCACAGCAGCACTATGGCCATCGCTGATGAGCTTGGCCTCGGCCAGGGGTGGGTCTGTCTTGGAGCCAGCTGGCATTGGATTAGTCAGACATAGGGAGAGTACTGGCAGCTTCACAGAGAAGCCACCCTTGTAGCCCCCCCTTTACCAAAACCTTGCCATTCAAACCCAATACAGTTTTATATTCCCTCTCATTGGTTCAGTGATCATTTCTTGGGAACTTGTTGTTGTTCCTAGGAGCGTTATTAGTCTTACAAAACCATCGAGGGTACCTTACATACCAGTCAAGCAAAAAACAGGCTTCTGTAGAGATTAGGCCATGAATGGTATAATAGAAATATAGATCTCCAGGGACTCTGGAATGATTGTCCTTGCCTGATAAGATTAAGAATGATGGAAAATTTTCTTTTTTCTTCCTCTCGTTGTATTGTCTCTCATTTATATTCTTCTTGAAAAAAAAAAACTAGGAGTGCAAGTTTGACTCCAGTTTCTGATTTCCAGTTTGTTATTGTTTTAGTGATGCAGGAAGGTTAAATAATATTTATAATTTTGGGTTGGGGAAGTTCCTAATTTTTTTTCTATAAACAGGTGAGTTGGGCAGGATCTGTGAGGAAAGTTATCTTTTCTCAACATACATGTAAAGCTAAAATATTTGAATAATAATATTAGTGCACTGGAAAAGGCAAGAGAACAAGTATTTCATCTAGGGTAAAGGTGTATTGTTTCTTGCTGCCCTGCCATAAGTCCATATAAACATATATTATATTTATTCCCCCCCCTCCAGTTAAGTATGTTGAAAACTTTGTTCTAGGTTCGTCTGACTCATGAAATCAGACACAAGAATATAGTGACATTTCATGAATGGTATGAAACAAGCAACCATCTCTGGCTTGTAGTGGAACTATGCACAGGTAAGATAAGCTCAAAAAGTAAAAATTTAAAAATGAATGTTTGTAAGAGATTTCATCTGGCTGTTTCTCTACAACAAATCTTTGAATAAAGCATGATTATCTCATTATTAGCTTGAGAACCCTGTTTATATATAAAAATGATTTTGCTCTTGGAAACATTTTTAGAAATCAACTGAAATAATTTCTCCTCTCCTTCACTGTATGTGTCTGTTAAATGTTAGTTGATGTGGCATAATGTTGGGGTTTAAGAGCTGAAGAGATATGGCTAATCAGGAGAACATAAAAACAAATTATGGATAGTTGGAGGGTAGTTAAGTAATAACTTGAAAAGTTTTCTAAGTACTGGCAGCTTTGGCATTCTCTTTTAAAAGACAGCAAGGAGCAAATTAAGCTATAATGTATAAATGAAAATGTTGTTCAAGTTAATTTTTAATCAAAGGACAATTTAGCAGTTAAAGTAAATTATTTAAATTTTCTTCCTATTCTGTGCAAGTATTTTGACTTCCATGTTAAAATGTTAATTGGGGAGCTCTGAGAACCCAAAACTGCATTAAGCGATTCACCGAGTTTTGATAGGTTCTTATCAATCTATTAAAGAAATCTTTTAAAGCTTTTTCTAATTCTAATGACTGATATTTTAAAGTCCCAATAGTGTTCTTTACTCCACATGGAGAGAAAAGAAAGCCAATAGGCAAGTGATGCATGTTAAGATTTTTGGCATCTGAAGTTTGTTTAGTAGTAAAAGCCCTCATTACACACAGCCTTTTTATCTATCTGGAATTCTGTTTGAAAAATTCCTGAAGAAGAGAACCTACAAGTTCTGGGAAAAAAAGTCAGGTCATTCTTTCAGTGATTAAAAGTGAAGTTAATGACCCATAGGGAGGCTTTGATCTCTTTGCTTTTCCAACTTAGGGGCACATATTTAAGTTATTAGACAGGCAGACTTTTATTACTGAAGAATTATCAAGTGTTTTGCCTTGCAATATTGCAGTTTGCTGCAAGGAGAGTGTCTTGAAGCTAACTTATTTATACATAAAATATGACATTGATTTCTTATTAATTTTGCTGAGATTGAAAGCTGCTTTTGAAATATGTAAGATCTCTCTCCTTTGTCTCAAGCTGACAAAGTGAGTTTCTGTTATCAGACACAGAATCCTTCTGTGTTGCCAGTTCTTTTTTTTTCTTTATGTATTTGGCCATATTATAGAATTTTTCTATATGGAGTCCTCTAAATTACATTATAAGAAACAGTTATTAAGCATGTTTGAAAATTCTTTACTACAGCTATGTAATATGGGTGTGTTTTTAAAGGAGTGACTGATTTACTAACCAACCTAAAATGGCTTAGAAATAAAATCATTTTAAGATTCAGAAGTGTTGAATAATTTGAAGAATTCTGTAATGACAGACCTGTTAGTCTTTGTATTCTCTGAAACAAATAATTGATCAAAGGGAAAAAAGTACAGGAAAATCTATTATGTGATTTGGAATAAAAGATCTAGTATCCATTTCTATGAAAAAGTTTCCTAGTCCCTGTTTAATTCAGGAACTTAAATTTGTGTTTTGTTTTGTTTTGTTTTGTTTTAATCTGCATGATTTGGATAAGATATAAATAACAGGCAACCCAGAAAACCAATAGATAATTTAGGAAATGCAAACTGTAAACTGTGGTCTCAGGAGAACAGATTTGGTGCAGGATTAGTAAGGAAACAAATGAGGCTGAGAAAAGAGATTTTAGGGGACATGTTTTGTGGAATTTAGGATAGAAAACTGGGACAGGAAGGAAGAGAAAGACTGAGCAGTGAGCTTATGGGAAATTAGATTAAAAGTCATCCAAGTCCTATGAACAGTTAGGATGGGAATGACTCAAATTGACTGAGTCTGATGACATACCTGAGAATCCATAGAATGTGAGGAAGCAGGTGATGGGAAAGAAGAAAGATTTTTGCAAGGACACTGAAAGAAACAGGAACAATCAGTGGGGAAAAGCAAGGACTGTGAAGATGAGTGAAGGACACAGATGATAGAGGATATGTGTGAGGGTTATTTGCAAAGTTTTGTAAGTGTAAGCTTATCAGAAAACAAAGGAAGGGCTGGTCAGAACTTAATGGAGGAGGAAAGTAGTGATTTTGGAAGGACAGAGAAGTCATGTTAGGATAAGAAATCCATAGAGCTATGTGAGTTTTTTCTGGGCAGTTACTGCTTATTCTTAGAGGGACGTACAGGGCAGACAGCTGGGGTTTGTGTGAGAAACCTGGAAAACAAAATTTTAGTCCTGGATATTTTTTTGATTCTTTTCTCTAAAACAAAAGAAAAAAAAGAAAAGCAAAAAGAAAAAAAGAAAAAGAGGGGAAAGGATTAAAATGAAAGAACTGAGGCACATGAGTCAAGAGACCTCACTGTGTAGAAACACTGTATGTGAAGAAGAAACAAAATAAGTTATCTGTTGGATGTTGTTGACCTTGGGACCTCAAACTGTATCAGTTTTACTATTTCAGTTGTCTCTGAATTCAGTGGAAAATTGTCTGCCATTATCTTTAGCAATTGTTCACAGAGGTTGATAGCCTGCTTTTGGTATTATTTATTCTTTTAACTTAGGCAGCGGGAATCTGGTTAAGGAATTTGAATAAATGCATTTGGTTTACATATAAACAAATTACATTGTGAAGTGACACAGTTCCTGAATTTCTTTTTTCCACTTCTGATTCCTTTGTAAAACAAATAAAGTAATTTTGAAGTCATGCACTCAATTTAATTTTATTCAAAATTAAGATTTTTGTCACAGTATTGAAAATAGATTTTTTTCTGTACATCTTAGATTTTACAACTAGTAGATAATATCAAGAAATATTTTAAATATCTACTAATAATGGCTTTTGATTGGCATCTTTTGAAGAAGCTTATGTAATGTCCTTGGGAATTACTTGTATGACATCTTTTTTTATATGCACTTACTATGTGTAAACATGTTTCAGGTGGTTCTCTAGAATCTGTCATTGCTCAAGATGAACATCTACCTGAAGATGTAGTGAGAGAATTTGGTGTTGAATTGATTACTGGTTTATACCATATTCATGGGCTTGGAATTATCTTTTGTGAATTAACACCTGGAAAGGTAAGGAAGAGTATTATCTATAGGGAACACTGCATGTTACTTTGCATGCCATCAGCATTTGTTTTATTATTTGTGTTCTACTGTTTGGAAGAGGTTTACCCCAGACTGGAGGCCAGTTGAGCTTTATAATATATGTGAAGACAATCAGAGACAAGTCTATAGCTTAAATATTTTATTATCTAATTGATTCTTTCCCTATTGTATATCTGATACAATGTAATAGATTCTTTTTGATTTGTTGTACTGGTTTAATTTAATGAAGGATTTTAGTTCTCTGTCACTGGACATAGAATAAATTCATTATTATTCTATCATGCTGCAGAATATTTTGCAGTCATAGAAAATGCTAATGGGGGACTAAAGTTAATTAAACTGTCTTTGTTAATAACCTTCTCTATTGTTTCCAGATGCCATGTAAATTATCATCTTATTCTTGCATAAAAATACGAATCTTTATGTACTTTCTCATTTTGTGTATATGTGTGTAATTTATGCAGAGGTTTGCCAAAGTCCATGTTTAATTCATGTAGTCACCAGAATATGACTATAACCAAAAATTCTTGAATAACAGTAATTGTTTTTGATCTTGATCTACTAGTGATTAAGTTACCCTTCTTCTGTGAATTCTTCCACAATTCTACTCAGTTCCTGTCATTTATGGGTACAAAAGAACTAAAAAAATATGAATAAAACATAATGGAGATGACTCTGTAGTCTTCCAAAGAAGAATGTTGCTGTAAAGGACTCCTTTGAACAGAAAGTAGAGTGCTGAAGTTAAGGTTGCTTCCATGCCCCTCTCCCTGCTTCTGATTGAATGGGCTATTTCTCCAAACAAAGTTTTTGGGATTATGAAGTTTTTAGTTACAAGAATAAGTAATGACTGCCCAGAGAAAACTCTCATCATCATTGGACTAAATCTGTGGAATTTTCTGCCAGATAAAATTAGAAAAATTCACTTTTTTTCCTCAAAGAAAGCCATGTTTGATTTCACTCCACATTTATTTTCTTATACAGTTTTACTCTACTTTTACTTTCTTTTCTCTAGTAACATAATTGTTTATTTAGATTTAATAATAAGTAAACGAAAGTGCACAATGAAACTCTTAAGGGTTCTATTGTGATACTTTTGGTTGTAAGAAAAAAGTCAGTTATTGGCATTACTTAAAAAAAAAGCTTTTCATTGTTTCTGATTACAGCGATCATCTCTATGTACTTAAATGGTTTCAGATTGTGATTTTTTTTAATAAATTATTTTATACTTTGTGTTGGAAATGTCAGCAATCATCAGTTTTAATGTATTGTACTAGTATGTTGGATTTTGTTTATTCTTCTAGATTCTTCTGGAAGGGTCTGGCACTTTGAAATTCAGTAGTTTTTGCTTGGCTAAAGTGGATGGTGAAAACTTGGAAGAATTTTATGCTTTAGTTGGAAATGAAGAAGGTGAAGATGTTAGTGAAAGTACTCCACAAGGATACTTGAAAAACAGATTTCGAGGTACAATATTTTTACTAGCCAAAATTAACCTTTACCAAAGAGACAAAATGAAAGTTGGAAAAAAACTTAGTTTGAAGTAGTTTGGAGAGAAGACCTTGAAATACAATAGTTGTTTAGCATTGTGGTGGGGGCTTTCTAAATGTCTGGAGACTCACAGAGTCACAGAATGGGTAAGGTTGGAAGAGGAACCAGAATGGGTCATCTGGTCCAGCCTTCCTTCTCAAGCAGTGTCATCCTAGATCACATGGCAGAGGATTGCATCCAGATAGTTCTTGAATATCAGTGAGGGAGACTCCCATCCTCTCTGGGCAGACTGTTCCAGTGCTCTGTCACCTGCACATAAAGAAGCTCTTCCTCATATTCGGGTGGAACTTCCTGTGCATAAGTTTCTACCTGTTGCCTCTTGTCCTGTTGCTTGGCACCACTGAGCAGAGCCTGGCTCCATCCTCTTGGCTCCCCCTCTTTAGTCAGTCATCTCTCCTGTGGCTGAACAGGCCCAGCTCCCTCAGCCTTTTCTCATAAGAGAGTCATCTTTGTAGCCCTCCACTGGACTCACACCAGGTGCTCCATGTCTCTCTTGTACTGAGGAGAGCAGAACTGGACACAGCACTCCAGATGTGGCCTCACTAGGGCTGAGTAGAGGGGCAGGATCATCTCCCTAAAACTGAATAATTAATTCTGTAGTGTTATCTTTTGTAAAGGTTAATGTCTTTCCCTGTGTCTTTGCAAAGGGAAAGCATGTTCAGTACTTCTTCTGTAAATGGATTTAACTTATCCTGCATACAGGGTATTTTTTAAGTAAGCTCAAACCCAAAATTCAGCTCTTAAGTAAGATTATTCAGAGAGATCGTGACTTACAGATGGAACAACACGTGTGAGTGAGTAGAAAGAAACTATTTACAAGTGTATGGTAATAATTCTCTATTTCATAAATACAGTTTAACTAAGAGCTGGAAAATAATATGCTTCAGTCTGTCATAAAATATATGACATTAACAATTCCTGACTCCAAGTTTTCTTTTGGATTGAAGCTCATATGTAGGTGATTATAGATTGTATCAGACTTTCAGAACAAACTTCCAACATAGCATACCTGGAGATAATTAATTTTAAATCGTTTTTTATAGCTTTACGTGAAATAACTACATTACAGTTTATTATATAATCTTTTTGTCTTGAACATATTTTTGTTATTTTATAAACTCTTCTTGATTTTTTTTCTTTGTAGGGAAAAAAAAGAGGGAGCAAAATTTCAAGGATTAAAAAACCCTCCCAAACGCAAAAATAACAAACACTAAACTGAGTATGTGAATGAGATCTGAAGTGTTTCAATGT
Organism: Manacus candei; assembly: GCF_025592945.1. Lineage (NCBI taxonomy): Eukaryota > Metazoa > Chordata > Aves > Passeriformes > Pipridae > Manacus > Manacus candei. Next base: position 1,598,810 of record NW_026138074.1, on the reverse strand, counting down.
AACTAATTAATTGAAAATATTAATTCTTGGTTTGGATTTGCTAAGGAGGCTAAATTATTATATGCTATTTGATGAAAACTACAGAAAATCACTAAAGCTTTGGAAGCTCAAAGTTCAAACTGGAAATGGCTTGCCTTACTAAGGAAATTGTATTTCTGGTATTTAATTGGTATAAGACAGTGTATTAAAATGAATAAAAAAGGATTCAAAGGAAGTAGCAGAAAGAATCACATGTTTACTATCTTTTGTGCTCCAGTTATAAAGCAGTAATTGGAGAGTGAAGAAATAAGTGATAAAGAAAAATGATTTAGAATTAATCCTGTTTTGTCTCAGAAAAATTTGAGCTATGGAATTATTTATAAACTTTTAAAAAGCCTTTGCTGCAGATGCTCTCTGTAAGGTCTGGGACTAAATTCCATTAAGTTCATATTAAATATATACACGAGTACAACACAGAACTATTGCTTCTTTTATTGGAGAGTGCACTGCTGTACTTTCATTGTCCTTTTTGATGCAAATGGTACAAGTGATTTGTAGTTTGAGGTCAACTGTTTGGCTACCTTTAAGAATGATAATTTCATTTCAAAGTATGAGGAAGTTAATGTGCTTCAGTTTCGATAGGCAGATCCATGCAACTGCAGTAGATTGCAAATGCTATGTTATTTTTTCATTGAATAAGAAAAAATTCAGAAACTTGTTTTTAATCTTCTGAATAATTTCTTAGTCCTTATCTTGGAGCATCTCGCAGACCTCTATTTCCAAGATAGTGATGTGGCATATCAGTTACTGTTATTGGAAACAATGGAATAATTCTTAATATTTTATGAGAACAGAGAAAGCTCTCTAAATAGTTTGCTATCTCCTTCTGAAAGTCCACACTGGGAATAGTAAGACCAAGACCAGAACTTTATTCAAGAAGAAATACAAATCTCATCTCTTTTCTGTTGCTTTTTAGAACAGCTGTTTTGATATGTATGGAAATGACTTAAAAAATAAAACCCAAGAACAAAAAAATCTAAAATAAACTTTTTAAAGGACTATGGAATGGACACTTCTACTGAACTTGTGTAGTTTTTTTAGAGATTTTTGAGAACTGTAGAAATAAGAACTGTATATTTTTTTTTCTGTATCAAGACAAAAGGGATTTGTGAATAAGATGTTATCATTTGTGATGTTTTCAAAGTGTTTCAGTGTGAAAATAGCTATAACTATTTAGATCAGTGATCTAGTTGGCTACCTGCCTTGTTTTTTGTAACAAAACTTTCTGAGTTCATGAAGGTTTATGTCTTTGGATGGCTTTAAAAAAAAAATCCCAAACCTGATGTAACATAATGATTTCTGTTGCTTATATGAGAATGATATTGGTTTACTATTCTACTCAATTTGCTTGGTCCTGGAAGCTGTTAAAGCATATCAAAACATTATTTGCGTTAATCACTGTGTTTGAAAAGTGTAGCACAAGACAGCTTGGTTTAATAGAAGTGAAATGAACAACAAAATAGCATCTATAATCCTACATAATCCAGTTAAAGTTTAGGAAAGAAGTTCCTTTGAAACTACTTACATTTGGTATTTCAGTTTTCTTATACTAAGTGAAGATAACCCCTAAGTCACTGAAGTCTGGAGACAAAGTTTAAAGTGTTGAACAGGATAAATGCTGAATGAATAATCCAAGTGCATTATACATACTGTATTTTGTAGGCTCTCCATTGTACACAGCTCCAGAAGCAATAAAGGGAGATGACTTCAGCAAAGCCAGTGACCTGTGGTCCTTGGGATGTTTACTTTATGAAATGTTCTCAGGTTGTAAGTTTGTGTATCTATTTATTATCTGTTATAATGGAAACATAGGTCATGATCCCAGAGTAAATTCTTGTTAACTTTCTAGGGAAGTTAAGACACAGAAAAACTTCAGACAGGTTTTAAAGATTTCTTGAAGAATATACTAACTGCGCTTAAAAGACAAAAAAAAGTATCTTTATCAAATAATCAAGTAGTACTGTTAAGTTGTCCTGTTGACTGTGATCTAAATACAAGACTAACCAACATGTATGGTTTAAATACTATGATTTAAAATTATAGCAGCCCTCGAATTCTGACAGTGTAATGTTTTTAATCTCCTCAGTATTGAACTCTGAGTGCATTATTTCAAGCTTTGAAAGAGAAAACTGTTTCACTATTATAAAACTAGAGTAATTTGGTTTTCTGCAGATAAAGTGTCCAGTTGGTGCAGCTGAAAGGAAAACTTCATCACAAAAGATAATTACACTGCAACCTTCTTAAATCTTAAACAATATGCTGATCTGTTGTATCAACACAGTAACACAGATATTGAGATTTCTGCCTAGACCTCTTCCTGTTATATCATTGCTGATTCATGCAGGGCTATCATGGTGATCTCCATCAAGCCATCTTTGGTGCCTCTTCCATCCGTGGTTTCTTGTGCTGTTGATGATACAAGAATTTAATCCAAGGTTTTGAATATAAATTAAGAGAACTTGATAAATAGCACTCAGGCTGAAGGTGTTTATTTCTTTGGATATTTTCTTGGGAAAACTTGTGATATGTCATGAGCTCATGCTATATCATTGCCATCACCTGACAGCCATTTTGAAGTTTGCCTAATCTGTGAAATACACTTCTGTTTGTTTGTAGGAAAACCACCATTCTTCTCAGAAAGCTTTTCTGAATTAATTGAAAAGATTTTATGTGAAGATCCATTGCCACCTAGACCAGAGGGTGAGGTTCTGTTATATTGTAATGAATCAAATCAGAGTAATAATTACAAAGCTAGCTTTTTGCACTGTTTCTTCTGAGGCTGATTGCAGTAATCAGTTAGTTGTCTGAAGTGAATGTTAGCAATGCCTTCCTTTCATAAGAACTTTTTCCCTGTTAATGATGAATTCTTGTTTCCCCTTTGATAGACAGACATATAATTTACTTTTAATTGTTAACACCAAATATACCTAGTGGTATGGAATTTTTGATCTTGGTCGTTCTGGGCATCAGTGTTATTCACAGAGATCCTTAAATATTAGTGGCTCTTTTCAGTCATAGTAAGGTACTTGAAAATGGTAACCTGCAGAATTAAAACTGTTGTTATTTCTTTCAATTCTAGGAGAGATTTTTTTTTTCAAAGTGGGTGAAGTGCCTTTCTCAGTTCTGCACTCTCAGAAGTAGAGTCTTTTCTCAGTAAAATAAGAATTTTGGAAACTCTTTTGTATAGTGGGGTTCAACAATGGTCCTCTGAAAATTATTGCTGGAGGAAACTTAATTTCAGTTTAAGCAGATTTTAACTCCACTTTATTTCTTTCTAATGGCTATATGATAACTGGAGGGTGCTTTTTTTTACGTTACAATTTTAACTAGTTTGATGACTGAAAATTGGTGGGTTTGTTTGGTTTGGTTTTGGTTTGGTTTGGTTTTTTTGAGGATCCTTTGAAATACAAAGCGTGTATATTTAAGATTCTTTATACATTTAGTTTTTTTCAGATGAGATTGCTATTAAGAACATTTTTAGCATGATCTGTAGATAATTGTTTGGTCTACATTGGGCAACAGTTCTGCTGCCTGTTGCTGATCTTCACAAGTGCTTCTGTTTACAGGTTCTGCTTTTCACAAACCTTCTGCTGAGTTCATCAGTTTGCTTGATGGGTTGCTTCAAAAGGATCCTCAGAAAAGGTAAACTTCTAATCCATGACAGTTGTTTATGTAGTCACCTCTGGAGAAGATAATTACTATGATACTATATGTATAGTATTTTGTAGATGACAAAGAATGCAAAAAAAAAATGTAATCCCTCATATAGAAGAACGAACTGTGCTTTTTGTTATATGAATATATACAAAATTAATGTTTCCATTAAGTGTGTCTTTATATTTTTATAGCTGGTGCTAAATAGGTAAGTGTAGCAGAATGATAGGCAATTTAGAATTGGATGGCTTTGCTTTTCCAGAGCAGTGGGCAGAATTATTTTATCAGACTTTGATTTATAGGTGATACAGTTACATTGTTAAATAATTTGATGTAATTTACGGAGTAGCTCAGACAATTTACATGTGGGATTGACTCTGCAGTTTCCTTCATTTTTATCCTCATACCTCTGCTGTGTGAATTATCTATTCTGACTCGAGGTAAAAAGTTCGTCCTGAAAGAAAACTTATTTGTTGTCCAAATAAAAGCAAACAACAGGATTAATTGCTCTATAGTGTCACTGGGTTAAAAACCTAGTCTGGTATGTTTCTGTGGAGCTGTTGTCCTTTGCCACTGCTTTTTCAGTTTGTTTGTTGCTTTTCAAAAGGCTGAATTGGACAGACCTGTTGCAGCATCCGTTCTGGAAAGGATCCCTTCGCCATTGTGGTACTGAGTCTGCAGACAATCAAGGCACAAGCTCAAGGTACCAAATCTTTCAGAAAGACTTCTTTTGTAATAAATATAAGCAAAGGTAAAAAAAAATATTTTATTATGTTTGTCTGTAAATTTTATCATTTTTGAAATTTTGCTTAGAATTTTCATGTATTATTGACCGGAGTTTTACACTATTCAGTGGGCAGCTTGGGATGTTTAGGAATTGTATTGTCCTATTAGTGTATTACACTGTCCATTCACTTCAACAGACTCTTTCCTTCTGGCTACAGAATATGTTAAAATACGCTTCTGAACTAACTGCTGTCAATTTTATTTATTTGTTTATATATGACATAACATTGTTGCATGAATTTGACTTGCAATTTTTGTTTTGAAAGCTTTTGTAGAATGGGTCAGTTTTATTTCTAGTGAGTTTTTCATTTGTTTATTTTTGTGCATTAGGCTTAGAGCATCACAAAGCCTATCAGTACAGCATCTTAGAGCTGTGGTTGAGCTTTATAATCTTGCAAATGCAGCTGACCCATATTCTTTGCTTATGACATAAAGCATTAATCTAATAGTTGGGATTTTTTTCTAAATTTGTAATACTCTACACTGCTATATATATGCAGAAATACACAAACCTTTTGTGCAAATGGTTTCTATGTATTAAAAAATTAGGCTTCTTCAGAACTCCTGTTACCTTGCTGGTTTTTTTGTTTTTAATTTTGAATTAAGATATTTAGCGTTGACTTTTCAGTCACGTTGTTCTAAATATTTGAAAGATATGTTCTACTCTAGTGAACTGTTCACGTTCTAGTCTAGTGAACTAATGTTAAAGTAGTTTTCTTTTAGAATGTTGAATGTTTTTGTGTTATGTCTACTTTAAAATTTTCTCTCATGTTGTTTAATACCTATTTCTGACACCAGTGCTGCAATGTTTTTGTAATTATCATTTATTCTACTTTGAGATACAGCTCTCTGTCTTTTAATTTTATTATTGCTTTCACCTACAAGACATAGAAGAAATTAATATTTACAGTTTATACCACAAAGTAAGAATTTATTCATGGTTTTAGCAAGACCTCCATTTCAGTGCTCACTTTTGAAGAATTTTCAGAGAATCAGAAGAATCTTAATCTCCTATGAAATATTGGGCTATTTGACCTTACTCTTGAGGGTTTTCTAATGCCTCTGATGTATCTGCTGATAAATGCACTAATTGACAACTATGACAAATGCAGGACATTGGCCTGACATGCTAAAGAAGCTCAATACTTTTTCTTTTCCAACTGTGAATGTATCTATTTTCTTCACAACGTGGATTTGATTAATATTTGATATCCTGGAGAGCCTTCAGGAAATTTGTATAACCCAGTTCCATTTGAATAATAGAGGGGCATGCTAAAAAAACCCCGACCAACCACAACCAATAAACTTGCAATTAAGTGTGACATGTAAATCATTACACAACAAAAACAAAACTAAAAAAAACCCAGATCTTAAAAATAACCATACCAAATCAAAACAACCCACCAAAAAGTAGCTTCAGTCTAGGCTACTGACTTCATTGTTAGAGGTAGGTTTGTTATGACTTTTTTCCTGTGAAGATTGAATGATCTGTAATGCTCTTAATATTTCTTTACAAGTCTTTTATTGTGGGGTAATAATTTAACTTTTCTACTGTCTTCCATGTAAGTTCTAATGTGAGAGAAAGAATTTTTAATATTCTCCTGCTCATTTGCTGTAAACTTGTTTCTCATCATTGCCATTACTAACATAAAAAGTGTATGTAACACATATTAAAATAGTATGTTCTAGAGAATGACAGCTAAATTTTATTCTAACAATTGCAAAAAAATAATCCATATGATCCCTCTTTTTTTAAGTCTGTAATTACTATCCTCTGTTAAGCAGCAATGAGGACACAGAGTCATCCGTGTCTTGGAGTACAAAAGAGTCAGTGGATACTCATAAAAATCTAGATAATCTGTCATCTTCAAGAGCAGATCTTAAACTACCAAGCAGTTCTTTCAAAATAGGTAATATTCTTATGTTATTTTTTTACTTATTTTTATCAATCCTACCAACATCTGTATGTTTGATTTGATTTTAACCTCTGAATGCAAGTTCATGTTCTCTTTTCAGTAGAAACTCAGACCGAATTGCGCCCCAAAAGTGCAGTTGATGGTGAATCAAATGAATCCATATTTCTTCTGAGGTATGAAAACCTAAAGAACAGTTTGAAAACTGTTGAAACAGTTGAAACCCTTGAAATCCTGTATTTGTGGTGCTGGTTTTTTTCCCACTGTCTCTTCAGACATTTTATTATTCTGTCTGTAACATTGTGCATGTCTCCTTTTGAATTTTCTATTACCACTTTAATTAATATTAAAATATTAGAATAGCTGCAAAAGCAGTGTGTGTAGTTAAAGCTTATCTGGCTTTATTACACTGTTTTTGGAAGTAAATTTTTGGTTTTTTAGCTGTCAGTCTAAACAGAAGAATTTATTTCCATCTTCGTATATATGAGAATAGGCTTGGAATATGATTGCTTTGAATACACAAGAATAAGCATTCAACATAAGATCCACTAATAAATTCTACCTGCAGCTTTTCTTCCCAAGCTGTTGGTGTGATATGATAGTGTGTACAAAAGTTATTTCAGTTGGTTTTATATAGTGTTAATTCTCATCTCACTTATAAATTCTGTCATCACAGCTAAACACATACTATTAGTAATTTCAAATAGCATTTGCTTTAGCAATCTGCTGAAAAGAAAGGCTACAATGACATTAAAAACAGTATAAGAGCATGTAATCCAAATAGTGGTTTCTTTTTAACAACATACTTTATTTATGATAAGCACATTAGTTTAAATATAAAAATTGAAATGTAATGCAAACTTTTTTTTTAAAAATCTGTTTGTAAACCGTCTTTGCTTCAATGATCTAACTTCTGAAAGCAGTATGTGTTATCTACTAAAGTATTAAAACAGGAAGCTGCTGACCTGGCAACTTGACACCAGAATTTACTTAGCTGCTGGAGGGGTTACTCAGCTTTTAACAGCAGTAGCTTCTTCTATGTATGCAAATGGATAGGTCTTATTAATTTCAGAGAGTTCAATCTCTTGTCTTGTTTTAAACTGAGAAACCATCTGAGAACTGGAAAAATAGGAAATATTTTCTGTATCTCAGACATATACCAAAGCAAATCAGTTGCATTAATTGAAAAAAAAACATATTTATCAAATCTACGTATTTTGAAGGATGTGGTAACCTAGAATAATTATTCGGCCTCTTAGCTAGAAATCATAAAGTTTTTTGTTTAGGAACTAAGACTACCTAAACTTCCAGCCACATCCTGATATACTTTTTTTACCGAAAGAATTAGGACATTTTATGTAGTTTTATGTAGGTGATATTTTGGCATTCCTTCGCTGTGCCCAAGTTTCTCTTGAAAATAGATGGAAGATTAGAAACATTATGTTAGTCATTTGATCATTGATTTTCATGAGTATTTTTAATTTTGTTTGGTGTTTTTATTTTTAACTTAGTTGCTTTTTCTAATAAATAAAGCTGATTTGTAGCTAAATGTGTCTATTACTTTCTGCTAATGAAGAAAAGACATTCATTTGAAGTTGATGGTTTAACTAGTTTCCTGGCCTGCCAATTTTAATAATTCTAAAGTTGATTTTAAATGCATTATGAAAATTGCAACTTTGCAGTATTCCGGTCTTTTCTTTCTTCATTTTCTATTTTGCAAACAGGATTTTAAAAAGAAAAAGTTAAAGGGTAAACCTAGTTTACAATTTTACACGAGATTTAGGCAGTCTTAGCCAAGAGTTAGCAGTCAGAAGAGAATAACATAAAATAAATTTCAATTCTTTCTCACATTAATTTTCTTTGTATCTTGTTTGTTATTAGGAATTCAGATAATAATGTTTGAGCATCCAGTTTTTAGAGTGATTATTGCTGAGAAAATAATCAAATTAGATCCATTTAACATCAACAGCAACTACAAAATACCACCTTCCCATTTTTAACTGGTAAACAAATCCTAACCTTGTCAGAACACATTTAAAGACAGAAAATTCATGTCTAGTTGGTGGCTCAGGCATAGCCTCATTTATGTTTATCAGCTTTGAAAGTTTGCTGTATGGCATGAAAGTTTCAAAAGAGCAGCAAAAGAGCACTTTGCAATGAAACTTAATCTGTAGTCTTTATTGGCTTATTATTATTTTTTCTTTCTTTTCTTTAAGTTCTCGTCCCACACCTAGAACTAGCACTGCAGTAGAAGTAAGTGATGCTACTGCTGCCCCAATCAAAAATTTTTCACAAAGAGATTCATGCTTGAAGAAGGTGAGTATAAAATTTATATTAAGGGATGATGGTATCTCTATAAGTTAGAATTTTAGCCTGGCGTCTGTGGCAAAGTCAAGTTTCTTCTCCATCCATAATTAGCAGGGAATCAGTTCCTACAGTGTGCAAGTAATTTGAAAAATATATTTGCAGAAGTCCAGATGTATGAGCTAAGAAAGATGTTTAGTCTACTTTTTTGCCCCAGTGCATAAAAGGGAAAATGTTATCTTCTTTCTTGTCAGTCTGCAGTTTGGACCCATTGCTTTTTCTTCCAATGTATTTCTCTTATGATTTTTAATTGGTCCTATCTACTATTACATAAATGAAAGGTAAGTTAGAATATGTTGTTTACATGGCAAAACTGCATAGTATAATTTTGAAACGAAACATTTTGGGAATAAACATGAAGAAACTTTTTTTTGGTGCAAAAAAGTTTAAAAAAAAAATCTTTGTTCTTGTTCTAGGCTGAAAATATGTGCTCAAGTCAGCAGGATATGGAGTCAGCATTGAGAGAGCTCATTTACACTGAATCTGATCTTATCATAACGCCAATCATTGACAATCCAAAGGTATAGCAAAAAAAATATAAGATTCAGGAACTTGTGGCTGGGGGTATTTTTGCAGATAAATTTTTAATCAGGGTGAAACTCTTTTCCTGTATTTTACAGTTCTCATTTTAAAGCAGTTACACCCAGTCATCTGGCAAGCTCTCATGCAATTTTTTTGGCAGTCTGTATAATTCTATTGTGTTGCTAATTTGGAGGAATGAGTTATTTTGGGATTGAATAATAATATTAAATAATGTCTTACAAGAAATAGAAGCTACTAAATACTGCATTCAGTGTTTTTGTAGATTTGTTTTCTGATAACTTCCTTTGATACCTGTTACTTAAATGAGCACAAAACTGTGGTTTGGTATACTCAAAACAAGGCCATATATGAAGCCTTCTAGATTATAAGTTAGACCTTTACAGAAAAACTTTTGTTATTCTTTAAACTTCAGATGTGATAATGTTTTTGAACTCATTTTCTCTCCAAAAGAACACCTATTGTTATAAGAAATGTCCATCCTATTTCTGTCATATGTATTCTAGTGTGATAACAGTTTGTAATGAGTCTGTTGAGCAGGGACTGACACTTGCTTGACAGCAAAGAGCGAACCAAAAAAGAATCAGAGCTCTGCACTGCAGTGACAGCGTAACGTGCATTTATGGGCATTACTGGTAGAAGGAATAATAGGCAAGAGCCCCTTTAGTCTTCCTTTGTTTCTGTGCTAAAAAAAAATGCAACTGTTTTAGCAACTTTACTCAGTAAGTGACAGATGCAGAAAATGCAACATTTTTGATTGGAAATGAACATCTAATCTCATTAAGAATGTCTTACGGCTTTTAGTTGCTGTGTTGCTTTAGTATTAACAATTCTTTTGGTTTGTTTTAATGGATTTCCTAACACTTTCAAAAATTAGAGATCTTATACAGCTAGATAGTATAACTACCAAATAATAATGTTTTAATATGTTTGGAGGGAAGGACATTGTTACCAGTGGAGAATTTCAAAGTGTTCGAATGCTACCACTGTTAAATTGTCAGTTCTATCTCAGGACAATGACACAAAGCCTTAGTCCTTCCCAGCTTCTCTTCTTATTACAAGTATAAGAGAGGAGATTAGGGGTAAGTGTACATACTGATGTGCACATGGAGACTAATCTCCTTACCATGCAATGGCAGACTCAGAATTAATGCAAAATAGCCCGCTAAGTTCCAGGGACGTGTAATCTTTAGTCTGCACTTCAGACTGAAGGATGATACTGACACCTGGTAAAGCTGAAGAGCTTGCAATTTAATCTCATGCAAAAGGATTTACTAGATGCTGGCAGAATCTGAAAAGTTGAAATGTCAGCTTAGATTGTAAAATTTCCCTGTATTCTGCAGATCTGTGGAGCTGAAGACCTTTTATTGAAAATAACTCTCTTGTTACACTTAGACTTCATCTGTCAAAGGCTAAATTCCACTACACAGTTACCTTTTCTGTATGCTTTATTTACTGAAAATCACACTCAAATCCTCAGTCTCTGAGCAGTCATCCATTTTCATGATGCGCCAGAAAATGATGTTTCACGAGGGGGAAAAAAATCCCCATACCTTATGAACAATTACTTGTTGAAAATAAGACTTTTTATATTCTATAATGATCTAGTGTATATATGTATTTGCTGTATGGAAATGAATTGCTAAAACACTTATGAGCTGTCATCTGCATAGTAGCTTTTGAAACCCAAATGCTTTCTGTAGCTTTTGAAACCCAAATGCAAGTGTTTTTCTACATACAAGCAAGATAAAAATGTAAACTGAAAAAATCCTATCATTTTGTAATCCTATTTTAAAAATCACTTAAATGGAAACACTAGCAATATAATTATGTTAAAAACATAGAGTTAAATCTCCAATATTTGCTTGGAAGGAATAAATACCAGAAAACAATGGAAAATTCCTCAGTAAAGAGAAGTAGTATGTACACCCATCCTGCACAAATTTTGCATCTTTGTACTCTCACATTTAACTACTTAGAGATTTTCCAGAAATGTATTAAAACTAGTTGTAATGTGTTTGTTTATTTTTCCAGATAATAAAGCAAGTGTCAGTTAGATTTGACTCAAAAACTTTACATGTACCAGCACATTCAGGTATGGATCTGCTGAAGCTGTTAACAAGTTCTGCGTGTGTTGCTGTAACTCGCTATCACAAGACCTGTAGCCTCCTGCTGTAGATTATAAACCGTCACAGTTTCAGAACTCATCATTTTTCTGAAACTGTTTCTGTAATGTTTTTAGCTAGACCAATTTTGAGTAGCCTTTTCATGAGTTACATGACAGTCCTTTCTCTTCTGCCTTCTTCAGTTACAAGCTTGTGCTCAAAAACTTTTGCAATGAGACAGTCATCATTGTTTTAGTGTGGGCAAAACAGTGGATTTTTTCCAACTGAGATATTTTAACTGAAATTTTCAACTAAATATATTAAAATGTTAAAAAGGAAGGGAAGCACATGGAAAGAGGATCTTAAAATGTACAGTGTTGATCAGCTGTAATACTCGTCAGCTTTGCCAATCCCACCTTGAATCATGAATTGTTATGGCAATCATGTCCCAAAGGATAGTGTGGAGTTGTTTTGGGTTTGCTTTTTTGTTATCGTTAGTTTGTAATGTCTAGAAAGAGTGCTGTTATTTCTGAAAACTAAAGTCTGCTCATTGTCATGAGTGTAATCATTCCTTCCCCTGGAAAATTTACTCTAGTCTTTTGAAGGAAGTATTACACACTTCACCATGCTTAAAGAGGGATACCAACCACATATGAAGTCCTTCTGGAATTCACATAGCACCTCTTCCTAGGCATAAGAGTTAATTTTTTCTTTCTATAAAATATGTATCTTGGAGAGTTAATTTGCTGAAGAAATTTTGTAGTTGGGAAGGAATTTAATGTCCCCCAGTCTCCCAATCAAGACTGTAGTAACAGAAAATATTTTTAATTTGGTTCATCAAAAAATGATCCAATACAAGTGCCTAAGGGAAGTATTATATTTCATATTGCATTTAAGTAGTTTATCACACTGATGTTCTGATATGTTTTACTATTGTTATCAGTATTATTTAATATGAGACAGTGGTTTTTTTGTTGTTGAAATGCTTTCGGAGTTGTAGCTTTTTTCTGGCCAACTTTCTGATTGTTTTTGAAGATACTGAATTTGATGCTGCTCATCAGTAGTGATTAAAGATAGTATGGAAAAATTAAGATAAATACCTGCAATCCACACCTCTTTTCACCTTTGCTAATCTATATTATAATTGCCTGCATTAGTAGGTATTGTTACTTAAGTATAAAATTAACATAAAATACAGAAAACGTGCTTTTAAATATTCTATAGTGGAGATATCAGGATGGCAGATAAGTTATTAATAAATAACTAACCAAAACTGAGGGAATGTATGGCTGCTAGATTGAAATTAACTGTTGAGACTGATAAGGAAGTCTGTGAAAAATCTCAGTTCATGTACCCTGGTCAGTGAATTGAACCACGGGATTTATGTTAATTGTCCTAGTGGCTTGATTTCTTTGTGTTCCTTCTGAAGTCATCTGTGTTTTGATACTACTGAAATTTAGCTCAATGGGTGCCTACCTATATGAGTAACAATACACATTTTCAGTTTATTGATTCTGAGTAGATTTCACTGACTTTCGTTAGGTTTTACCTCAAGTTTACTCTCATGAAAGTGCACTTTCTTATGAAGAATTAGTAATGATAAAGGACAACTTTTCCTAAATATAATGTTTCCTTAAATGAAGTACAGGGACTTAGCAGGGTTGCACTTTCAAAAATGCTTTGAAGCTTTCATTGCTCTGTGTTTATCATTTGTTTCTTTTCTTGCTTCCTTTTTATTTCGATAATCTTCAGACATGAATTATAACATGCTTCTTTAATATTTTAAGTACTAAAATTATAATTAGATTCAAACTTTGGAACTTACTTATTCATGCTGATGTTACTTTCTAGAGTGTTAAAGCAACATCAAAGATCGATTATCTTTAACTACTTGTTTGCTTCTTAGCTGAGAAGTTATCATCTATGAAAGATGTGGACTGGAATAACTTCTTGAAAAGAGTATGCTCACTGCTGGATTCCACTGAGAAGAACACAGGAGCAGCACGTTCTAAACTGAACTTACTGTACTATCTGTGTACTCTGGCTGTCCACAAGGAGATTGCAAGCAGGCTAATGAGCTCTCAGCTGGTAAATAATAAAGCTTTGAAAGAATCAACATGGTTTACATACTTGCTGTTGTAGCAAAACTCAGCTACTTTTAGTTATGTTTGAAGAAATCATTGATGTACTGACAAAAATATGTCAAAAAAATTACTATGTTCCATGTCAGGTGTTTTAAAAATGCTGAGGGAAACTAATTCTTTGCCCTACATTTCAGATACATTTACATATAGTTTTGTTGTATTAGTGAACGTGTTGGGGTAAAAACTAACCTTGATGGAGAGTGTGAAATAAGATATGATGAAATATTAGTCTTTGTAAATCATCGTAAATGACAGAGAATATTGAAAAAATTCATGTGTGAATTGCTATATGTCTTTTATTTGGCCATATGTCTGTGAAGAATAGCAAGAAAAACTTTCTAAAGAACATGCAGTAAAACTTTCAGTAAGCAGTGCTTACAGTGAGCAGGGTCTCTGAAGAGTCTCTTTTAGGGTATACCTAAATATTCGTTTCACCTTTCAAGAACTACTTTTTACCAAACAGTTTTACTCATATCCTCTGTAGTGGTTTAATATATTTCTCAAAATTCTTGCATATGCTGGAGAGAAATAGATTTTTTTTTTTTTGTCATTATGTAAAGGCATCACAGAGGCTGTCCTGAGATGAGCACTTTTCTTTTTATTTAATTAAAAGTAAACTGCTTCACTCTCCTACAGTTATGCTAATGCACTTAAGTCATAAGCTCATGTGTCATTGTTGGATATAGAGATATTAAAGACAAAATTGCACTGCCAGAAAAATTCAATGAAAAGCATTTAGGTTGGAAGAAGTGGTAGGTCTTGCACCATAGCATTCTAGTGAAAGCAGGAAAAAGAATTGCTGGAAGGTGTATTCCATTATCATTGGAGAATTTGGTGGGGGAAACATTAATCCAGTAACTGAATTGCCAATTAACAGAACATTTTAGAAATGATGAGTTTGGTTCTTTTGGGGCTGATTATACATGTTAACATTCATTATTCTAGTATTTGCCAACTGTTTTTATCCAGTTTCACAAAATTAATTTATTAAATATTTGTTTCATAATACTATATGATGATCTCTGTCTTTGTAGGTGAAAGTATCAGACTTTTTTCTGCTGCATAGTGTTGTTCAGAATGAAAAACTTGTTTTTTTATTTTAATGCTGATATATGTTTAGCAGTTTAGTTTAAGGCAAAAATATAGAAAGAATTGTGTTTTTCTTCCTTTTTTATCTTTATCTCTTTTTCATTTTTTATCTTTATCTCCTTAATAGTGTTTATCTACCATGTTTGTTTGTGACAATACTCTTCACAAATGTTATCCAAATACATTTTTATGAAATTATGGATATTTTGATTTTTTGTTTATCATTTGCAACTATCAAATCACTGAAATTCACTAATGTTTATTTGTCTGCTTTAATATAGTTTCCTATATTGATGCAGCAGCTGCGTGCAGCCACCAGCTGGGATATGTAAGTAACAATTATTTTAAATTAATATGTTCAAATTTAAAATTGTCACTGAATTTTATTAAAGATATTCATTAACAGGTTATTTGAGGAGTGTTTTAGTGTGTCAGACTGCTGTGGTATCTGACTGGCAGTATGATGGTGAATATAAGATGGAATTTTTTCAGCATTGAATTATTATATTGCTATTCTACAGGACCAAAGATTATAGAAAATCTCTAAAATTTAATCTAGGAAGTTATATAATATAGTGTAACAAATAGTGTTACTTAAAATCACTGAATAAGCCAACTCCATACTATAAAGGAGTAAAATAACTGTAACACCTGTCAGAAATATTTCAATGTGATAGTGCCCTCTGCTGTTTATTTCATAAATGTTTTGTTATTCCAATTCTTTTCTTTAATGAAACATTTAAAACTAATTTTCTGATACAGATGTGATTTCTATTTTGTCAGCTGAGAAGTCTGAAATTATCTATAGGTGTTTTCTGTGTTATATGAAAACTGTACGTGAGCCTGACAGATTAGTAAGACTAACAAACTAAAGAATCTTCACTCTTCCATGCTAAAGAAGAGAATTGTCTTTATGCATGAATTTATTACTAAAATGAGCTGAAATACTGAATTAATTGTTGACACAAAAAAATCCCATAAATAATAAGAAGGAAATCCGAGCTGTAAATAGGACATCAAATATTTCCTGCCCTTAGCAACCTGTGTAAAAGATAAATGAGACATGATTGGTTTTGTTGTATTTTGTAAATAGTTTTTCTGCACCCACAAAATATTTATTTGGTACGCAGACGTGCTAAAGTTGCTCGAGTGATTGGTTTACTGGCATTACACACATCTGAACTTGGAGAAAATGTACCTGTTTCTGAGGTAACTTACCTTTTTTTTTTTTTTATCAGGGAGTTTTGTTAATGCTTTTACTATTTATGTCAGAAGCTTTCACAGCTTTTTTGTTTTGAACCCTGCTTTAGTTTTTCCTCATATGTCTAAATTGGAATATAATTAATTAATTAAATGTGTAAATTTATGATCTCATTCTATATAGTTGTAGTTCTGATCTTAACTAACCTGTGGCTGAACTACCCACCAATAAAAAACTCTAACCTTTTTCTCTCCTTTTCATAAAATCAGTCACTGTCATGCTTCTTGTGTGTGTAGAAAGAAGAAAATGTTGCTATTGTTCGGTTATCCTGAAATTAATTATTATAATTAGTATAAAAATAGTGCAATTGATACTTAGGCATATTTTTTCCAGAAAATTAATTGAGATGGGAGTAATTTGAGATTTCTCACAGTTCTTGAAGAGTATGTGTAATGAAGGGCAAGTAATTTTCTTTGGAGAAGAAAAGTATTTTTAATTCTTTTTTCATTTTGCATGGTCAGTAGTTGACTTATGCAGAAGACTGATTAGACAAAATTGTCTTACCGTCCTTTTTTGGATGTGACACATGCACACAGATTGAGAAATCTTGACAGAATGTACTATTTATTATTTGTTTAAAGTGTGACTGTGACATTATTTCTGCTTCATAAGGTGAAGCCAGAACTTGAATGTCATGGGTGTTTGAATGTGAGACCCAACTGCTAAACACAAGCTGTAAATACACCTCTGTACTGTGCAGATCTGGCATGTAGGAACATACAGTTATTGGTTAATATCTGACTGTTTTGGAAATGTGGCTATTTTGTTGCTTGAGGTCCCTCTGGTTTCTTCTTAATGAATATTAAGAATATGATTATTTTGTTATGTTGCTTAATGTTTCAATTCTGTAGTGAAAGCTGAACTCAGAACATTATAGTTCATACCTGTTTGTCTCATAAAGTGACAAAGTGGGGTAAGAGTCCTTATAGTTACAATCTCTGAAGTTTGGTCAACGTCTTTCAATACTGACAGTTGCACGTGAGTTGAATTCCAGGTCACAATTTAAATGCACTCTTGTATGTGACTGATTTTTTTTTTTTATATTTAACTTTTAAAAGTTCCAGTGAAAATACTCAAAAGTAATTTTGAGATGTTCATATAGCTTTTGGCTTCAGGTGTTTGTTAAGGTCCTTAGCACTAATATATTCATTAATAGTTTCTCCAGCTTCCTAGTTTCCACCATAGAAAACACATTTCCTACTCAGCTGTTGTATTTAAAAGCAATAGACTGAAGTAGTTATACTCTGAGCTGTGATATTATTTTGTTCAAAATGTTTTCAGTGGGTTTTTTATATGAACATAAAAATTATTCACAAATGAAATTTAGCATTTTTATAAGTATTCATGTACTTCAAAAAACAAGTTAAATCTGGGACTAGTCCCATTCTTATGTGAATTAAAATTAGTTTTTATATACATTCACTAAGAAAATAAGGATTTATTTTTTAAATTAACAAATCTGAGTTCAAAATGCATGTACTATGCTTTATTTAATGGCGTTCATTCGGATTTTTTTCTCACGAAGTAATATCTCTGAATTAAAAAGATTTTAGAGTGCTTACACAAAATTAGAATGAGAAAAAAATTTGAATCCTGTATTTTCATGTCTTCAAATAATCTAAAATCTAATATCTAAAAATCTAAAATCAAATAACTGTGGGCAGTACACAAAACTTAACAGTTCATTTATAGGAAAAGTAGGAAGGAGTCATTTATGAATTTCTTGTCTGCCAAGTTGTGTTCCCCTCTGCTCCCTCCAGAGGAACCAGATAAACCTGTGAGTTTGTTGAACATTCTTGTTAACTGTCAGCTATTTTATGTTGTGTGATGCTTAAAAAAACACCACAAAGCAAACCTTTAAACCAGCCTTATAAACTGTATTAATATAATACTGTAATTTATCCTCTTATTTGAGCCAGCTGATACTCCAGCTGAAGTTAATTGGTGGCTGCTGTGATTTAGGAAGTGTCGAAATCAAACTGTAGCTAGACAGAACAACATAATCTAAAATGACTCTGATTCAGGTCTTACAGTCTGAAGATACAGGAGTGATCTATCTATTGACGGGGCTTTTTGTGTTTTCTTTCCACTTCCATTCCTAGTAACTTCTAATACTCTTTGCTTTTTTCATCTGTTAAATAGAGGTGATCTGTTTTAGCTCCAAAATTTGTTCCCACTTGTGAAAAGTCAGTTGAGAGCTCGTGAAGATGCTATTCTGGAATTATTTTTGCTCCCTTCCTGTACCATGCTATTTATATCAAATTTTCATTCCAGTTTTTATCACTTAAGGATAGTTCCTCTATATTTGAGGTTGAATTTGCACCATTAACTTTTTTAGTTGTCGTTAAAATGATTTTGTAAGTAGTAGTAACATTAAGCCCTGAAAGAGGCAGAAAAACTTCAGTAAGAAAAGCAGCCTCATCCTTATTTTAAAGGCTAAAGTGAACTTTCATATACTGTATGCAAAAAGCCTTTAATTTGTTGGGTTTTGAAGGATCAGTGCTTTGGGGATTTTTTAAAGTTTTTATTTAGGTAATTGGGGAACAGCAGTTTCCTTTGAATGTAACCACCAGAGGTCACTAAAACACAAAAATAAATTCAAGTAAACTTATTTCACAGACTTGACAAACATGTAAATGTATAACTGTGTAGTATCTTTATTCTGCTGATGTATTCTAATATGTAGGTCATATTGGAAAAAATTAGAATAAATGAATATTTATATCTGTGAATTCACTTGCAGTTGATCTATTTCCAGTTAAGAACTTTTAAGAAGCATATTGCATTGATAAGAAAAAATAAGACTGATCTTAGAATGCAATAGGGAAATTGACCTCTTCTAAAACTGCAGATGAAGACATTTTATGTGGAATTTCTTCTATCATGCAGTTGCAATAAAAGTTTTTAATAGGTCACTTTTTTTCTCACTTATATTTTTTTCTCATGGAATTGCCCTTTAGAAATCTGAAAGATAATTTCCTCTTATTTATTCCTAGTTTTCTTGTGAAAACATCTAAACTTTCAATTTTTATCCTTGTATTTAGATTTTGAAACAGATTCTTAAGATTCTGTAAAAAACATTCTTTCTTTCCAGGATTCTGTTCTTCATCTTACAGGAAGAAAAATTATTCTGTAGTTAGGGAAGCTTGTTTCTGTGTACCTCTAATTTGGTTTATCTAATAAAAGAAGCTATAGTTCTTTCCTTTCTGTGAATATATCGAGCCTTCTGCCACCTAGGACACAGCCACTCTGATGTGACATTTCAGACGCAGTCTGAATTTTATTAAGAGATGATAGAGCAACTCAACAGAATGCTTCTATGTCAGGGAGCAGTGTCTTTCTCTGTCTGGTAGGAGACTACCCTGGAGTCCTTCTCTGCCTGTCCTTTTGGTGGCAAAATCTAGTCCTTTTCTTTACCTCTTTTAAATTTGCTAATTGGGAGTATCAGTCTCACAGTCTGACCTAGGGAGTTGTGTCTGTTTTTTTTTTTTAACAAACTTGGGTCCACTGCTCTACCAAGTGCTTAAAGGGTTCAGAGAACCTGGTACAGCCTTCACACTGCAAGCTTTTTTGCAAAGCCTTTGGTATTCCATGGACAAATTAATAGACTAAATATCCCATGGACAATGACAGCATATTGGGGTGTCTCAGTAATGTTGAACTTAGACTCCTTTGTCACAGTAGTGAATACCCAGATTTCTGTTTTCATATAAATTGATTTCATGTGATTTGAGCCTTTTTATTTCTGATTTTTTATTAAAGTACAATTTAGTGGTTGTTTTCCACAGCAGCAAAGCAGCTGTAATGTTACAGGTGCGGTTGTATGACATGCGAACTCATATATGTACTCTCGCTAATCTGACTGTCTGCAGTGTTCTAGGTCTACTGTTTATTGTCATTCAAAGTCATCCAGAATACCAATCTTATGTCATGTTCCTATCTTACTTCTCTGATAACTCCTGTTTCTAGGTCTGTCCATGTCTGCCCATATTGTAGAGAGCTGCAAATAAAAATGGTTTGATTTGGCCAGTTATTCCAAACCTCTTTAGTTTTGATGTTGCTTTATTGTAAAATAAATTCCTTAGTCTGCTCACACATGATCATAATTTTAGTGTATCCTTGTTTGTTTTCTCCAAGGGCACTTTCCTTGTTTTACTCTAATATCTCTTACGTGAAAAAAACCTGACCCAAAACAAAGCAAAAACCACCCCAATTTAAAAAAGTCTGTAGGCAGGAGATGAAAGCTGTAGCAGAATATGTGCACAAGTACTAACACATGTGCACATACACGTGCCTGCTGTTTTGTAAATTGATTAGAACTTTACAATTACCTTTCTGGCATAATTGGGATTGTCACTTAATACCTTGGTAACAGCAAGAGGAGATTCAAATTTTTGAGTGACTTCTAGTAAACTTTCAACCTCTATAAAGTTTCTTCAATTTATTTTCAACAACCTGGTTCACTGAATGTAACTTACATATTTGCCTGGGGCACGTGGCAAGAAGACAAATGAAAAATTGACATTTCTCAGGTAAATTAGCAGAAACTCATGGTGTGTTTGGGAAGAGTTCTTTTGAGTTCATAAACAGAAAATGGAAATAAATTAACAACTGTGAATCTGTCAAACATGACAATTCCGAATTGTTGGAGAAAATATTAAGGCCTTTTATCATAATTGAAGATTTTTTTTTCCTCATTCAAAAAATTATTTTTATCAATCCAATTAATTGGGCTTGCTTTATGTTTGAAGTCCAAAACAGGGTGGTAATAGAAAACAAGGAAGTTCTCAACTAGGAAAGAGAAAACATTGCCAATTGCAGGATTAAATCACTTTTTGCAATTTTCTTAAGTTAGTTGCCTGGCTGAAGCAAAATCTGTACCCTTTTAAAAGACATTTAATTGACACTATTTTCATAGTCCATTAAATTTAGTCTGTTTTCTTTGAGAGATGAAATAACACATTTTCCCATTAAAATTACATCAGTGGTGCTGCAAGTATATCTGTTGCAATAGTCTTAATTTACTTCCTATGATAGTAAAAGTGTTGTGGATTTGATTTTTTTTCCTACGAGTCTGTTATTTTTGGGATAATGAAGATCTATGCCCCTAGGGCCTTTTTCTTCAGCAGATAAATATCTACTTCTCTGGAAGGTGAATAGCTGTCTGGTAGACTTTTGTCAGTGTTTTGAATATTTCAGGATTCTAAACATAATTTATATGCCTCCTAAATTAATGTTATGAAACATCAAGTTAACTTTCTCCTTCGACTACTTCTATCATAAATACAGTAGTGACCTGGAGTATTGTAAGCTTCAGAGAGAAGCTTATTAAGGGTAACATATGTTAGGGGAAAAGACTGCCCCTGAATTCGCATCCATGTAAAGACTTCAGGAAATCCAGATCGTATATCAGAGTTAAGAGGGAAAATAGCTTCCCATCAAATGTTTTCCTATTTAATACACACACACTTATGGGAGCTTTGCTAAAGGCAAAAGTGAACACAACTGTGTGCTAGATGTGGTGCTTGTCTATCTACCAGTCTTTCTATATTCCACAGGTATGTATCGAAGTCACACTCTATTATGCAGTTGAGAGAAGTATTTTACTGGATGTACTTGCAGCTTTAGAGAAAGTGCGTCTATGTTGGGCCTTTCATGTTGTAGCTGAGTATTCTAAACATTGAACTTTGGGATATTTGGGGTTTGCATTTTTTTGTTTTGATGAAATTTGGGGGTTTGTGTGGAAAAAAGTTCTAATTGATGAATTGTCACTATTGGCTGTGATCTTAAGATGAGTAATCAATAGGGATCTGATCTTGATTAGAAAGAGCTTTTCTTTTTAGGTCAGGCTCATTTTAACTTTCTGTTAATCTGTTCTGTCATCCAGCAAAATGTGCAAATGCTTGTGCCAGCCCAAAGGAAGAGACAGAGCAAGACTGAGTCTGTTTTTGTTGCTGGTGGTGCTAATCATACTGGTTTGAAATGGTTCAAATTATGGTTTCAAACTTAGAATGAATATCTGTGTGTAGCAAACGAGAATATGTCATGGACTGCTGAAATGTGCAGTGTGGTCAATGTTAACAAATTTCCACCACCAATAAATCTTTCTGTGTGTATTCCTTTTTTCTATCATTCATTTACCTGTCTTTCATTCAATTCAATTTGTAGGAGTAGATGGAGAAGTGCAAGTTCATTCTTCTTTAAAAAATAAATTTGTATACCTACTAGTGTAATCAGCCATATTCAAAATCAGAGTGGTCTTCAATTTATAACCTACTTTTGAAGTTTTAGTGTATTAATCATACCTATATTTTTTTGAGGAAAAAAAAATTATTTAAAAAAGAAATTGTTTTTATTTTGGCAATGATGAGATCTTGCCCAATGTTTCCTAATTAGGTGATCAGGTACAAATGCACCAAGGTATTTTGAATTAAATACTTCTGGAGTCACTGGGTTTGATTATTTCCAATTATAACTTCAAGGTATTTTCTGATTACTGTTTTCCCATTTTTTTCTTTCCAATAAAAAAATGATGGAATTTCTGTTAGATATTGTGGAGTTTGTTCCTCCGTGTCCAGTTTTGTTCAAATCCCTCTCTTACAATAAAAGGGGAGTAGATGATAGAGGGCAATAGGTGATGTAGGAAGTTTTAAGGGTTGATACGGGTAATGGGAGTGTCAGACTTGCAAAAGCAAGTGCTAGCAAAACACTTCTGAAAGACTTTAAAGGTGCCTGCCTCTGATTTATCGTCAGTACCTAATTGTTTGGAGTTACAAGGTAATTTTACTTAGGGTGTCCAAGCTCACTTTGAGTTTTTTGATACCTTTTAAAAAAAACATCTGGAGCTGACCACTCACGAAGCCAAAAAGCGGTATTAATCCAGTTGACAGCTGCTTAGAATTTTGTGTTTTTATTGACAAAAGTTTGACTTGTGAAATCATGATTTCTTTTCATATATCTCAATTTTAAACAATTGAGCAACACAAATTGACTTGTGTCAAGTTCTATTATATGTTTATTGAATGTATTTTTTGAAGCTGGTGGAACTCCACTTTTGATATTGCTGTGCAAGTTTTTAATGTTTGTTATTTCAAGAGTAAACTTATTTGTATGAAGTAGAACACTAAAATCAATCTTTATTTTGGAGTGAAACACTGAAAAAAACCCCTTATCTTCGTTCTTCTGTATAATGCTGTGAAACTGATGCACAATTTGGGTGTAAGATTGCTGTTAGCATAAAACAATCATCAAATACAGTTTAAAATGCAGCTGTTTAAACTATTTTATGACATTCTATAATTCCATTTTTTCTTCCATTCTATGCATTATGATGTAAATGTACAGTGAGGAATACACTTTTAAGTCCTACTTAGTTAAAATATTTTACATTTGGAGTTAAAAGTAGTATTTTTTCACTATAATACAATCATGTTCTAAAGTAATATTTCTTACACTTTTTTAACTTAAATTCTGTGGTACTGAAGTTGTTATGTTTCAAGCAGATTATTCCTAGCTTTTATAGATGAACAATTCCTATTGAAGGGAGCTTTACATGCATAAGAACTATAGAATCAGTAATTTCTTTTAATGTTAATGGGAATTATGTCTAGTGAGGGCTAAATTTGCTCAAAAAACCTGAGATGCATCATCTCTTATTTTCCATTTCAGAACTGGAAACATGCAAAGAAATTTATACTGTGCAAAACTTAGTAGGAAACAGGGCTTAATCCAATAGTTCTTACTTTTTTAATGACAAGATAAGAATAACTGTTAGGCTAATAAATAGTGCTTATAGTGTCAACATTGAGTTATGTTTTTCCTTCAATCCAGTTGCATAGAAAACTTACATAAACAATTACATATCTTTTAACTTTTCTATCCCTAAGTCAACCTATTTCATGTTTTACTGAGAACAAAGTTTGTTCTTAAGCAGGAGTGTAAGAGAAGAAAGAAATACTTCATGGGTTAGTTTGTGCATCCTTTCCTAGGGCTGCAAAGAAAAAAACCTGGAAGCTTCTTTGATTTGGAAGGCAACTGGAGGATTCTTTGCTAGGGTTTACCTTTTTGTTTTGATCCTACAGTGATAAGCAGTTTCAGGTTAATTTACTTCCAGAGGAAAACAATGATTATGTGCCGTTTACCACGAGTCTGACAGCTACCTTTATTATGTATGTATTGTGCAGTGGGAAGCTTAGTTTGTCTGACTGTTATACTATGTAGGCTTTTGCTGAACTAATTTAATTTTTTCCCTCCTCTGGCATTGTTTTCCTGAGGCTTTAGAATATATTTGTGCCCAGTTTTGTAGTTTTGTCTTTATGGATTGTGTTTGGGACCCTCAACTGAAAATGTTCTGTGATTTCTCAGAGTTTTTTGGCTTTATTCACACACAGGGAGAGCAAGATGTATGTATATTTTAATTTTTTCCTTAAATTAAAAAAAAATCAAGACAAGTAAAATCAAACCCAGTACACAAAATTGAAGCTATCTTGCTATTATTTTCACAAATATATAAAGGTGGTTACCCTGAAATGTTAAAAATGGAAAGATTCAGACTGCCAGTTGTACTAAATGAATGTGATGTTAACAAATAAACCATCAGCCACTTCACCAGTTGGCTCTGGGAATATATCCTTAGCTTTCTTGGTGAAGCTTGTACTCCTGGGAGCACTGAGTATTGTTATAAAGAGGAAAAATTTCCAAATATTCTAAGCCTCTAGAGCACTTACTGCCTGCAGTTCCTTCCCTCTATTTAAAATTAGACAGCTAAGCCCTTCTTGGAAAATGGAACAGAGATACTTGAGCAATCCTTACTTTTGCAGCTAGCAAGCAGATCTGTCAGGGAATGGAGCCTGCTTTCTCATGAATTGAGTTGCAGCTGGATTACTTTTAAACTTAATTACATAAAGACTACCTTTTAGCATATTCACCTCTTCCTTTGTAAGCTATCACAAAGTTTAAACAGAACATCTTGGTTTAGGCAGGTGTGTTCATAATAATCTCTGAGGTTTTTTCTGTATGCAGTTATGTTCAAAATGTTTTCACGTATTTCTTCTCTGTTTAAAAAGAAATGAGTTTGTACCACAACTTCTATATCATTTTTATATTGCTATTTTGCTTCTAGAGGCTTCAAAAAAACAATACATCCATTTATTTATTTTAGGTTTTTTTTCTTACTCTGGCTTTGGGTAAGAGGATTGAAATGATTGCAAGGAAGGAAACAACACTGAAATTACTGTCTAAATGCTTCTCTTTTCTTTTTATGCTACCGCAGTTTCCCTAAGAACAGTACATCAAAGTAAGAGTATAGAATTTTGTATGGTTATGCATCATGGGACAGAGATATGAATTTGTTGCATGTGGTGTAGATTTAAAGTGGTGTAGATTTAAATTAGACGTGTTCTTTCGCTGGTATTTTTTGGTGTCATGGGTAGATGTTGGTCTTTGCTTGTAGAATCAGTTTTATTACTTTCCCTTGTGTACTGTGGGTAAATTTCGTAGAATAGGAAATGAAAATTAAGGTAAATGTAAAAATAAATAGTTTGAAAAAAATATGTTTTTCTTGCTTCTTAGATTGATGAAAGGACTGTCTTACTTTCAAATAGCTTTTCTAGCTAATTAAAACATTTTTAATGTTTTAAAGAAGAGGTATGGTACAGGGCAAAGAATTTTATATAATTGTTAAAAAGACAGCTCTGGCAGATAATTTTAAGTTTATTATGTCTAAGAGAAATCTGTTTACAATGTTTACGGTGTGTGATTTCTCCCTTTTCCATTTTTCTCTGGTTTACTGTACAACTGACACCTGTTACTTTAAAAGAAAACGAATATGTTGTACACACTGAAGATATGCTTGAGGTTTGAAGGGCTAGGTGAACTAGATGGAATATTGTTTTTATAGTTAAAATAACCTATCAGGAACGATTTTTTTTCTGTGGAAGAAATGAAATATTTGCCTTTTCTTACATTGTTACAGTATCAGCAGAACCATTAAATATGTACGGAAAAAGAAATGTGAAGTCAGCATTCTTGCTGTGAGCAAGAGAGACCACGTGGAAAAAAATTTCATGCTTAAGCTTCTAAGCTTCATGAAACATGATTCTTTCCATTATTTCTGGAAAACACAAATCTATGTGAGGTTTTAAATATTTCCTGGCATAATTTGGATGTTGTTTGCATGATGTTTGCAAAGCCATATCATATAATGTTGCAATTCTCTCTTATGTTCTTCTAAAGTTCTTTTCTTTATTAAGGCCTGACATAGCTGAAAACTTGGTTTTAATATATTTTTGGTACTTTAATTTTCTTTTGCAGCAACCAACTCCGGGTCGATGCAAGTTGTTGTACAGTTTGCTCATTGAAGTGTTTAGCTCCTATAACTAAATGCATACCTTAAAGAATTAACCTAAAAGAAATCCCTTCTTCCATCTCGTTTTGTCTTGCATTTGCGAATTAATCAAATCATAGACTACTAACAGAAGGAAACAATCCAGGTTTTTCCTCTAAAGCACATACTTGCTTGATTGACACATTTAGGCTACAACATGTTTTTGTGATAGATAGCACACTGGTGGTAGCTGAAAAGCCTAATTTCCTGCTGTCTTCTGATTACTACATTAAAAGACACTCAAACCAGGCCCAGTGTTACGGAAGACCACTTGTATATTGGCTGTAGTTCTAGCTTTTCCTCTAGCATCTGGAAAAAAAATGTTATTTTAGTCTGAAACACATTTAAAAAAGAATTCAGTAGGAAAGAAGGAATTTTTTCTCCAACTGTTGTTTGGTCTAGTTTGAATCTGCACCAAGCAGAATGAAGGAATTTGCAGTACTCAAAGGGAACTAATTTCAAAGAAAATTTATGGGAAATCTTTGAAGTCTATAGAATTTTTTTAAAATATGAGAAATTCTACGTAGAATTAATCAATCTAAGATATTCTGCATGGATATTTTATTGGTGGGCATTGGTCATCAACGGGGCTTCTAGAAAGTGGTAGCAGGCCCACTGCTTGGGAGCAGATGATGACTTAGAATAACTTCAAGTAGAGTTATGGATAGAATAAAAATCCAGGAACATGATGTTCAGAAAAGGCAAGGATGAATGGTAGAAACTTGCATATAGAGAGAATAGTTAAATACAGGGAAATAACAAGGAAGAGAAGGGGGAAAAAAAAAAAAAAGAAAAAGACCTCTTCCTTGGATATTCCTGACAATTCTTGTTCTGCGAAGACTGGTTTCTAGTTCCAGTTTACATCTTTATTGGCAGCTCCAGTTGATTGCCACTGACATCAGTTTTGAAGGCAGAAATCTTTTTTTTTTGGACTCCTGAGCAATCTTTTTCTTTCCTTGCCCTTGGCAAAAATGAAAGCAGGATCTCTTTCCTGTTTGAAGCAAATATTTTTACCTGGTCCTTCCTGTTTCAAATTTTAAAAGCTTCAAATTTAAGAGCTGGGGTGGAAATCAGATATGAACATCTGCAATTGAGTTCATGTAATCATACATCTGGCATGACAGATTAGGAGAAGAAGTAACTAATTTTTTTTTTCTTAAAAACAGCAAACAAGCAAGCTCCAAAGTTTGTTGACAGTACTTTTACATGCATTTTTAATTTGTTAGTAAACATAGCAGCTTTGTAAGTTAATTGCTACTATTTGTGTTTGATTGTATCCCTCTGGGGCCTTGAGTTGATTCCAAAACAAGTTGAACCCCTGTTTGAGTTCATGACATCTGGTTTGACTACTCATCTAAGATCTCTTTCTATGGCAGTTATGCAAAAGTTGAAAAGACAAGACTTTTCGTGATGAATCAATTTTGCATTGTATTCTACCTGGAGAAGTGTTACACGTCCATGTTATAGTGCTCTCTGGAGGAGTTCTAGAGGACTTGCAATATGTTGTTAATTTGCTTTCTTTTTTTTTTCTTTTCCTACATTTTGGACAGCATTAATACCACATCCATAGTCTGATGGTCAGACTTCCTTTCAGTCCTCCATATTTCATGACCCAGTTTCAGTCAAGATGTTCAGTGAAAGCTGGTCATTTTTATTTTCATGTACCATTTCAAAGATGAGCACTTGGTATGAATATTAGTCTAGTTTCTTTTCTGGTTAGTGACAATATAACCATGGCATACTTTCTCAACCTGGTGAGAGTGCTTTTCTCAGAGGAAGGTGAGATTGCTTTGCCATTGCTTGCCCATGTTACAAACATGATGTGTTTGTAAGCACAAGAAAATGAAGTGAAAAGTAATTTCCATTATGCTTGAGGCATAGAAATTTATCATTGTAAGGGTTTGCAGAATTATAAATATATTTTTATTTCCACTAATACTTGCTGACAGTCATACTAATAGATCAAAGATGCAGTAATGTTGTAAATCTATACATTGCCACTTTACATTTTAAGGCATAAAATACCTTCTCTTTTTGAACATGCTGTAATTTTCACTTCTGGATTCTTAAAACATCAGGGAAAGTTCTACATAAAACTTGAAAGAGATTGAGAATCTGCAATAAGTAATGTATCAACTCCACACACTATTGTCATAAATGAAGGCAGTGACTGTCTATCCAGATAAGAAGCTTTTTTCTTTCTTCTCTTATTGTAGCTATATTATATCCATCCAGTTGGACAACTGGTATAAAAGGTGTAGATAATTTATTAAATTTAAAATGCTTTTACCTGGGCTTGCAGTTCATTACTATGTACTTCTATGAAAGGGAAAATGTAGGCAGGTTGGAAAGGAAAAAAAAAAGTACTATAGGAAACAAGAAGACTTCCTTTGTCAGTCTGTAGTTAAAATAAATTTGATTTTTCTGTTGTAACTTTTCCCACACACACTGTGGTACTTTCTTGACCTAAAATTTATACCACCCTTCAACACTGAATCAAAGTCTTTAGACAGATCTTTTTTTTGAGTCTTATATTTTTGCTTAGGAAAGGGTGAAAGAGTGTTTTAAATCTTGTAGAAATCACTGTTGTCAAGATTAGACATTTCCTGTCAAGAGCAGGAAACAGTTTGTCCTTTTACAACATTTAAATTGTGTTCTTAAAATGATATATTAATGAATATATTATATAACATTGAATGTATTTAAAAAAAATTGTGTATCTCTATAATTGTGCTTATAATATAGATGATGAATCTCAACTTCCTGTTTCATTGCTTCCATTGCAGAGGACACAAGGAGATCTTCTTAAGTTGGTTATTGGCACAGACACACTGCCAGTTCAGTATGTGACATATTCTGTGAGCCCCCGTTTCCTGCACTTGTACAATATTTGAGTACTTAATTGTGTTCAGTTGACAGAGAGGCAATTCTCCAGCCTGTATGCTCTCTAGAGAAAAAGAGGTCATTATCTGATTATGGTAAATATAGACTTGTATTTGAGAGATTGTGAGTATCCTCTGTAACGTGTAGTAATTATTTAGTGTTCAGTGCCTTCTAACATAATACCCCATTCTTGTTACAGATCTACTTACAGTTACTAAAATTAACCTTTAATGGATAAATCTATTATCATATATGAAGATAATAACTAAGATTTTATGCAACTACTGTTTAACAAAGATTTAACAATTTTAGAACAAGTCAGTCACTAATGGCTCAGATTTCTTCAGACACAACTTCTCTCTTGCTTAGTAAACCATTTTTTGTTGAAATAAAATCTGGAATTTATTGCAGTGTTGACTAGCTTTTTGGAAGTTTTTTTTAGTGCACAGGAAAGGAAATAACTTCTTTGTTTGAATTTTGTGAACTCAGTTAACTTTTACATTCATATACAAGAAAATTGTAGGGATTGAAATATGAGGAGAATGACTTCCTTTTCTTATCACTTCAGTATAAAAAATAATACTAGAATAACTTCAGAATAAAAATAATAACTCATCCCAAAATCTTGAAGGAGAGTGAGAAACAATAATTTCTGTTCACCATTATGAAATATTTTTCTTTGATTTAATTTTCATTAATTTCAAATCTTAAATTCTTAATTTTAATGACAAACAAAAAAACCCACAGAAGATGGATAATCTACCTAGTGTATTTAATGTTGATGGCAGTTTTGTTGAACTTCAATTGAGTGAGAAGGCAACCAAACAGAACTTAGTACAAGTGAACATAGGAATTTTATTACATACAAAGGTTAATTCATGGTTTTATTTAATAGAACATTAATAGAGAGTTGTAGGACAGCATCCATAAATGTATTTAGATAGTGTGTTGTCCAAATTTATCAATATATTAACCAAGCTTTGGGAAAATAAATATTACAGGTGCTAAACAGGATTAGTGTTGATACAGGGTTTTCTGCTGGTTGAGGTTCATCGTTAAAGCTGATAATTTTGAGCAGCCTGCCTTGATCCTCTATAGCAGATGTGCAGTTTGACTTGTATTTTCTTCAGATCCTGCCTACAAACAAACAAGTGTAACTTACATATCATGATGAGTTAATGTCCCATCTAATCTGCTGGGACTATTGTCAGCAGCTCATGTTATCACACGGTTCATCAATTTTATGTAGTTTAAATGCTATCTCGTGGCATGTTCACTCTCAGTCTAAAGAGACAAAGCTGAGAAATGCCACAGTGATGAGGTACTTTTAGCGGTATTGATTCCACAGTGAAAGTAGTTCCCAAAATGTATTTAATCACAAAAGCTAAAGTAATTCTGTATAGCTATAGAAAGGAGAGCTAATAAAGGAGAAAATGCTGTCATTATGTGTTCATCATTTAGTGCAGAATTGCACTTGAACCAACTTGACTACTACTTTCTTAAGCTGACATATTAGAAGCTTTAAAACCTACTGATATATTTATTTCTGAAACAGGAAAGTGAATCTGTCTCTGAATGGCAGTTCCTGAATAAAATTCATAGAAATGCTCTGAAAGCAGTTAAAGAAAACAGTTAATGAACATAGCATTACATAAAAAAAAAAGGAGAAAGTCAAAGTTTGTTTAGTAGATCTGTCTGCTTTGCTTTGAAGACTGCATTTCCAGTTTTTATGTGATGTTGCTGTACAAAGATTGGAGTTATGAAGCTGCTAAGGTCAGAAGGTGAAGTAAAATCAAGGAAAGTTGAGGATAAAAACTCCTAAGTGCTCTGGGGAAGAAAAAGTGCTTTACTGCCAAATATATCTGTAAACTAGTTAAAAAGAAAAAGGGATAAAAAGGACATTTTATAACTTTTAGGACTGTAAAGTGTTGACACCTAGGACGATAGTTAAATTCTGTAAACTCCTTGTGAGGATAGAATACCTATTTTTGTGGAAGATTTTGTTATGAGAAGACAGTTTTCGCTTAGGAAGGCTTTCTGCCTAAAAGGTAACTCTCTCTGAAAGGCAGTTTCAATGCTTTTTTTCCCCAGCCACATAGCAAGAGAAGTTCTCAGCCTCTTTCTCTGGTATGTGAGAGGAGAGAGTTAATGCTTACAGAAATGCTACAGGGCGGTTGTGTCAGGAGAGTCAGCGGGAGGCCAGCAATGATAAAGCCCGGGAGTGAACAGGAGGTTTGCCTTTTTCTTCCTGGGGCTCAGTGTTTGTTGTAGCACTGTTAGGTTTCTGTAAGTTTTGGTGTTCTGGCCTTCTAAATAAACATTTTTGAATTCTTTCCACTGCCTTGTCATTTCTGGGGATATGTGCGTATCTTACTCCTGATTTTTTTGTTCCTTTGTTTGTTTTGTTTTATTTTGTTTCATTTACTACCTGATTCACCTGTCAGTTCCCTATATGCTTTTTGCGATTGTGTGTGATGGGATCTTCACAGAGCGTTTTCTTGCAAAATTTGTTAATTGAGACTAAATTTCACAGATTATTTTCTTGGAACTTTTGAGACCTTTGTGTCATTATTTTTCCTCTTTCTTTATAGATGCAAAATGACAGTAAGGTTAGAGACTGCAAAAATACTATGACTTGCAAAAACATAAATTATATTTCATATTAGCAAAGGATTTAGGAGACAAGAATATTTGTTTACAGGGCAAGTGATTTTATGCACCTATAAATTTGTCACCATAAAAAAAAAATTAATGAAAGCAATCCAGAATCCAGCAACATATGAGTAGTTTTCTGATACAGATCTCTAGAAGATGATGTCTTGTGATAAAGGGGAAGTGACTTATAAGATTTTGATAAGGATTGAGGCAATTTCTGATATTGGGATAATATCAGGATATTCTGATATTCTTAACTGCAAGTCAGGGATGATAATATCTTCAGGTTTTTCAAGATTATGTACATTTTTATTGGTTCCCTTTCAGAACAACAGAATTTTTGTCTTCTGCCTAACATACTTCAGTTAAAATTCTTTCTACGTGTTACTGTTTTGCTATGTGCTTGTACTTTGTGGGTAAAAACTTATGTTTTGTGGTTTTTTTTTTAATTGGTAAATATATAGCATACGTGTATTCCATCAAGAATTTAATAACATATTACATTTTTTTATTGGGGTGTATGCATAATGACAGATTTGCTATCTGCGTGGCAGTGATCAGCAGCCAATGTATGTGTTTGGCATTTATATTCATCACTTTATACAGAGTGAGATCTATGTTGAAAATGACAGTTTTCTTAATTTCTGAAAAAAACTCAAAGTAACGCTTTCTTTTTAGCTACTTCTTGCATAATGACTAGATGGGACTGTGTTTTGCTGGGTCTTTTGAGAGTGTGGGAAGAGAGGGCATGTTTTGAAAGTAGAGAGCCAGGACTATTTCAGGTAACCTTTGCCTTTGGCCAAACACTTCTCATGATTTGTGAGAAAACCACAGTGTTGCTGTTGTGGTTTGTTTTTTTGATGCTGCCAGAATGGTTGTGGTGGTTTTTGCTTGTTTTGGTTTTTACTTCTTTTTCTCATGTGCTACCCAAGGTGCTTGGGTTGAAGTGCTGTTTGTATTCAAATAAGACTGCAAACTGTGAGTTCCTTGAGATGAGTCATCAAAGTCTGTGCTCTCTGTGCTCTGTATAGAGATAATACAATACTTGCCTAACTGGAAAAAACACCAGATCACTTTTTTCCAACTCATTAACTCTTCCCTATTGTTTGACCATATTAAAAGTAGTTTTAAACTAGAAGAGAACAGTGAAAAAATCTATACATTATTTTATTGTGATTTGATTAGTTAGATGATCTTTGTTGTATCAATACTTCTGCTTCTTAACAGGTATTTGTAGCATCATCAAATCTAAGGCCTGGACTCAATGACTTTGAAACAGGACTGTCACAGACTCAGTCCCACTTTAACATATTTTTAAACAAAACCATTTTTAAAAAGTCCATTGTTC
The DNA here is from genome assembly GCF_025592945.1 of Manacus candei. NCBI lineage: Eukaryota > Metazoa > Chordata > Aves > Passeriformes > Pipridae > Manacus > Manacus candei. Next base: position 1,565,645 of record NW_026138074.1, on the reverse strand, counting down.
TCTACTGAAACATTCCATAAACACATGAAATGTGTCAGTGATACTGCTGATAATGTTTTTACTGTTTAAAGGGGAAGGGGAAAGTTCCTAAGCAGAAGAACGAAATAAAATTAATTCTCAATTTGTTATAGAGATTGAATAGATGTTTTCTACTGCCTTGTTTTCAGTATAATAGGGAAACAATAAGTATTATTATTTGCCTGAACTACTGTTTTTTAGCTGTTTCCATAGGCTAAGACACATTTTAGTAATATTTTCTCTGTTTAATTAAAAAAAAAAAAGTAGTGCAAGCTATGTCACACTTCACTTTTGAAGTAGTAATTAAATTGACAGTTTCCAAGGTTTAAAATGGAATAATATGTGCAATATTTTATTTAAAGTACATAAAAGTAACCTCAGATCTCACTTTGTATATCATGCAAACTATTGGAAGTCACTGACTACTGCAGTAGTATCTGTTTACGGAGCTTATTTGCTGTATCTTGTAAGTGCTTTAAGAGTATTAGAACCAAATCCTTCCAAATAGAGAAAAGAACTACTTAAGGGACATAAAAAGTGTGTTAAATCCATCTTTTTTTTCTACTCTCTTGCAAGGCACACGTTTTGAGCATGGAGGACATGTAGATCCGTCTTTCTTAAACAACTGGCTTCTATACTGCTAAATGCTTGCTATATGCAGGAGCAGATTTGGGGTTTGGGGAACAGATAGCATCCTGTTCAGTTTAACAGGTGGTAGATCAAAGGTCCTTTGTTTCTTGAATGAGTCCAGCATTAGGTTGAATCAGTTCCTTGTGTGTATGGGAAAGTGATTTCTTACCAGGTCACCTGCACAAAATGAATCTGATTTTCCAGTTTCCCTCTACCCCTCATTACAAATATTATATATGTGTATCTCTGCTTTGCATACAGAAGTACAGAAAACTAAAATCATATGTCCAATTCTTACACAGTGAGTTGTCTATAAACTCAGAGATCAGGAGACAAAACTTTAATAGTTCTTTACCTTTTGATTTAATATCTATACAAAAGACATCATTAGAGGTTTTTTGTTGCTTGTTCTTTTTGTAACCTGATGGTGAACATTTTAGATCTTCTAACAGAAACATTGTAACAGCAAGTAGGCTTTTTTTTTTCCCCATTGTCCTGAGGGGAAGGGAAGAATGGATAGCTGACAGTTTGTCACCTAGGCTATTTCGTTATTGTGTTTTTCTCCATGTTGCATATATAATGTTTTGTAAATATTATTTTTCTTGCCTTTCAATGCTTACTAAATCCTTTGCCAATGGTTCTTTAGCATAAAGTGAAGAGTATATCAGTAAGATGGCATTTCAGATAAAGCTTTTTACCTTTAACAGTACATTTTGCTTGAGAAAATGTTACATGTTGTTATATTGATTAATTTTTTTTATTTTAGGCAGTTATACTTTTAACTGAACTCATCAGAGACAACTTCAGAAACAGCAAATTGAAGCAGTGCCTGCTACCAGCACTTGGGGAGCTGCTTTACCTCGTAGCCAGGGAGGTAAGACTGCAAAGTGATCCTTACAAATTTGAAAAATGTGAAAAGATTTCCCGTGGAAAAGTAGATCAAAAAAAGCAAATTACTTTGTCATTTGTATACTCAACAGTTTCTGGTCCTTATATGTTCTGTGACATTTTTTCTACTTCAAGAAACATGTTAGCGCAACCATGTTCTTCATCAAGTAGCATTCTTAAAGTGTAGAATTTTAACTTCATAAAAGAATTTAATCAACCATTGTAATGACTGCTGGCCTCCAAGTGGCAGATCTAAGAGTTAGAGGATCTTAGCTAGAGATGTTGTTTAAAAAGGATGTATCAGGATAACCAATAAATTAATATTTCTCTGGTCCATATTAGATCTTCTCCTAGCATGGCTGCATTCACAGCACTGTGGAAAAGGAAATTGAGTGATCCTGACTAATTTCTGTTTATTCCTGACTAAAGCTGATTTAAACCTTCAGTCTAGAAATAGATTCACATTAAAAGTAAACAGTGGTAATTTGTAGAAAAGAAATACTGTCAATATGAGGAATTGAAGATGTCAGCTCCTCTAACTCTCACCTTTCTTTTTCCTTATTGGAAGAGTAAAATACTTTCTCTTAATAGGAACAAAGGTGTCTTCAAACAGAAAAAGTCTAACCCTGGCTTCTCTGAAGCCTTTATATTATCTGTGTCATCTAATTGCTCTGAATGCTCTCATGTTAATTTAACAGTCAGTTGATAATGGAATGAAAGTAGCAAATGAATTATTTTGGCTTTAGTTATGACTTTGTGCTGAACTTCTATGTTTTATTTTCTTTATCCTCTGACTTCTTTGCATGTTCCACAAAATTCAGTGGTTGCCTTGTTTTTTGTTGGATAACAAGCATTGTCCTATTTTGGTTAGACAGTTGCCAAAATATTTGTCAAACACGGTCACAGAGCTTGTTCTTATAATGAGAAATTATGTTCTGGAAAATACATCCACAATCACAGGTTACTTTTATGTGTTTTAATACTTTCTCAGTTTTCCTTGGGACAAAACATATGTACCTCTGTCTGATTTGTATCAATCAGACAGATTGATAACCATATACTTTTAACTACTAAGAAAAATAAATAAACTTAAAACTCCAACTTGAAAATTATAATTAGCAAGAGTCTTTTGCATGGCTTGATTTTATTTTGAAATTGAACTCTGATAGCTGAAACAGGTCTGTTTACACTGGCTCTATAACATCCAAAATGATTTGCAAGCCCTGAACTGATTTTTTCCGTCTGAAAACGGGAAATGACAAATTTTTAAGTCTATATGTATTTATGAACAATGTCTGAAGCATGGTAATTTGTATTTTAACTGGCAACTCTGTCATGTTTCAGGAAGATCTATAGTAATGGGTTGCATTGCTTTGAGTTATAGCTGAGAAATTATTAGAGTATAGGAATAAATAGTTGGACACATGAACTGAAGACACCGTAAAATTGGTAAAATTTTAAAAATATCAATGTGATTTGTATGCTTGGAGATGCTAACACTTCTTTTTTTTTAAGAAAAGCCCTTTTAGTTTCTTTATTCTGTACATATTTAACCTCAGAATGTTGTAGTGTTGTAGGCATTTTGTTGCTCATTAAACTGCTGAACAGTAGTATTGAAGAATCTTGCCAAGATCATATACCAAGTCAGTGGTAGTATAACAGGAAAAAAAGTTTATTGCCAACTTATGTCTTTCTTTAAACAGCAAAACTTTGATTTGATGAATTAAAAAAAATCATAACAGCCTCTAAATCATTAAGGACACAAAATACACAAAATATTTTTGGTTTTCTTGTTTTTCTTGTTTTCTCCCATTTTGCTCTTCAGCCTGCTTCATTGTTTTATCAAGCTGCTAAGTATTTTCATTTAAAGTGTAAGTTTTTGAGGGCATGACTGTTTTTGTTTATTTATTTATTCCCTCTGGGCTTCTGCCAAGTATGTCTAGGTCCAGCCACAATTTTAATATTCAATAATGATAAAGATTACTTCTTTTTCATATGAACCTTTGGTAAATCATAAATTATCAAATACTTAAAATCAAGTTCAGCTGTTTAGGTGCTTGATGATTCATTAGGTTAAGTATAGGATCACTATTTGCACTTCTATGACTGAGAAAATACTAGAAAATAGTCCAGATAATCATAATGATCCTGTTCAATCCTAAACTCTGATATCATTTGTGTACTTGCATACGAGATCTCATAAGTAAGATCTTACACTTTATCTCTGCATTTTTATTCCAAACAGAATCCAAGAGCAATTTACAAGTAGCATGAGCAGACTCCAGGGAGGATGTTCTGATACTCTTGAGCGAATTGCCTTGAGGGAAAACTTTCAAGTTTTATGTACTATTTTTATTCATTTTGTGCTGTTTGTGTTATTAGGGTGCAGAATCTAAAGTTTAATCAAAATCAACATGGGCTGTGAGCAAAACGTAGAAAGATTCCCCGGTGTTTGGTGATATATTTAAATTTATTAAATGTCACATTGTGTAGGTATGTTTAGGTAATTAAGAATGGTTCCAAGTTTCAAACCCCCTTTGCCTCTTTTTTTTCTAAATAAAGACTAAACTGGAAAAAGTTATTAATCAGTTTGAAGAATGGAGGAACTGTTAGTGTTTCAGGACTGCACCATTTCTTAAGGCTTTTTATTTTATAGTACATTTAATATGTATGGTTGCAGAAGAGCTTGACAGAATTTCTGGTTGAATTAGGTGAATAAAATGAGAAACAGACCTATACCAATTTCAACAGAGATGGTCTTTTTAACTCTGTCTTGACTCCTAGTCTTGTCCTGTCTCTTCCAGGTGGAAAAGATTCCACTTTTTGACTGTTTGAAAGTAACCTCCCTTTCCTTTTTTTTGAAACGGGTTGCATTCTCTTCAACTTATATGTTAAGCCTTGGAAGACAAACTGTGATTAAATGTCAACATGTTGTTACTCAGATAAGATGAAGGAGGTGGAATGTAGTAGATCTGCTGTCTCTGTTGGATGTCAAGCCATTCTTATTATTATTGTCTGTAGATTACTCCAAGGAGGAGTTGTTTCATACTTCCTAATACCAAGTTAGCAGAAAAAAGCTTACAAATGGGAGATTTAACAAACTCATTTCCTCTATTAATATATGTGGTAAATAAAATTTTGTTTTCAATAAAGAGGGAAAATTAATTTTACTAGACAATTCAGTAATAGTCTTCCCTGATAATTTGCCATGCTTCAATTAAATGCCTGAAATTGTCACATCATATATGTTGAATTACTGTAAGTCATTCAGAAATCAGCAAATTTAGAAAGTACAATTTGTTTCTGCATCGTCAATGTCCACCTTGCCCATACTATGCTTTTTATAATAAAGAATTAATTAGAATGCTAAAAATAATTTGGGAATATAATCAGTACAGTTCAAGAATTGTATAATTTCTGAAGAAATTGTTGTTTGTTATCCTTTGTCACCTTATTAAAACAAGTTACACATGGGTTTCATGGCCTATAGTATTCATACCACCCAATGCTTATTATTTCTCAATTTCTTTCCCAAAAGAGACTATTTTTTCACTTGCAAATAGCTCTGTGTTACTAGCCTGGATATGGAAATTGTTGCAGTAAACTCTTAATGATATCCAAGTGTCCCATTTTAAACTTGAAATTTTACAGTAGGCAACTATGGGGGGTAGGGGGAAGTGGAGTTCACTTCTAATGGAACAATCAACCCCCTGATTCAACCAGCAGTGAATTAACCCCTATAACGGGGTGATTTCAAGGAAATATACATCAAGATCTTGGAACAGTGTTCATATGTACTGAAAGCTATACCAGACAGTAAATTTTATTAAACACTTGATATCTTCTTTTATTTATGTAGAGTATTTTTTTCAAAAGTAAGTTTATTTTTTTTTTTTGGTTACCAGACAAAATTAATTGATTTTGTTTGGTATAATTAAATCACATTTAAAGAGAAGCATTACTACCTCAATAGTCCATTTTCTTTTTCTGAGGAGCTCAAAATGATTGCGAGGAATACAAGAATATTTTTTAGTGTCTCTGTGAATTAGAATGAATTAGAATGAATTGATGAAATGCAGGAGTATTAGGACACATTCTGTTATGGATTTTGGAGACTATTTAAATAAGCTAATAAAATATCAATCTCTGTACTGCACATGAAATGACATTAAATAGTAATAATGCCCTGGAATTTAATATATTTCATAACATATGTTAATTTGAAATGTTTATAATATGAACCTTATTAAGAATCTGTTGCCCATTTTTTATGTGACTGAGATTATTGTGATTTTTTGATTTAATCATTTGTGCCGCTGGCTTCATTTCAGGAGGAAAAAGGGGAGCACCCCAGAGAATGCTGGACTGTTCCCTCAGCTGCTTACACGGTGCTAATGAGGTGTCTTCGGGAAGGGGTAAGGCTCTTTCATGGTCCTCAGTAGAATTTCTCCACAGTAATAACCCTTTAGGCGTTGTGTGAAGATTGTAGCCTGCAGCACTGCAGTACCTTGTCAACCAAGTACTGCTCTTGAATTTAAATAATCATGATAAGACCATGACCTAAGCAGGAGATTAATGCAAAAATGTAGTTGCTCTCTGTATAATCAACATTTATGTATTGCTGCTTGTTTTGGGGGAAATGGGATAGTAAATATAAATTACTGTTAATAAATGTGGAATTTGTTATTGACATAGGTATCTTTTGAGAAATGTTTTGGCAGTTTGTGCTGTCCTCTTGCAATTTGATTTTCATACATCTTTGTAAATCTTTGAGCAAGATTTCGGTTTCTATTTTGAAGTGGCTGATGCACAGGTTTTTTTTAAACTACATTTTTATCCTACTGGGTTGTTAGCATTCTTTTGAGCCTAAAAATTAATAACTAGGTTTATTCTCATACATGTACTATGCTGTGTTCTTCATTGTTTTGGGGGATGACTTAGCTGTGCTAGAAGAAGGGAAGAAAAACATGCATATAGTTCCAATTTGTAAAATGAAAAAGAACTGAGTGGAGGGTTTACATTCTCTGTTTGTATGAGACCACTTGACTTTATTTTTGCCCAAGGCAAAGCTCAAGGCAGAAAACATGTCAGAGGTTGCTGGGGGGTGGAAAGCAAGAGGAAATGCATTTTTTTCCTTCCTTTTTGAGATCTTTATTGCATACAGATTGTGATTAATAGAGGAAGAACCTAGATGCATTTTAATATATTCAAACTTTCACGTGATCAAGAACACACAACTGAGTTTGTATTGCGGACTATTTCCATCTCATAATTAGAGTAAGATGTCACTCTAAGGCACATTAAGCGAGATGCTATTTAATTATAAATTTAGTAATAGAAGACGTGCTATTTCTGTATATTCAGTGTAGAGAAACTAAATCAAGACATCCATGAGACACTAATTTATTCCTATAGAAAAAAATCACTTCTTAGTCCTGAAACATGTCAAATTTTTCTTAATAATTTATCTTGATTTATTTTACTTTAAAAAAATAACACAAAATAGAAATAAATTTCCTATGCAATAGTTGAAATTAAATTTAATTAACAGAAGTTTAAAGTTATGTCTAGGTTAGCCAAGTACAGCCGTGCACTTCTACACTTTTCTGTTTGTGAAGATACTCATTTGTAATGGCGATATATTTTTTTTTTTAACACGTTTGAAGCCGTAAAAATATAGACTACTTTAGGATGAAATGAACATCTGAGGGTCATCTAATCCAACCTCCTGTTCACATTAGGTCTAAATAGATCAGGTTGCTCAGGACATGTTTGTTTGACTCTCAAATGTCTCTAAGAGTTATGGTTTCACAAGCTTTCTGAACAATGCCTTGACCACCTTCATAGGAAAAAGTTTTTATTTGTATATGATTGGAGTTTCCACTTGTGACCATTGCCTCTTGTCCTATGGCTGTGCAGCTCAGAGACCATTTGTCCCCACCTTCCCTTTATTCTTTTATCAGGTAGTTGTAAACAGTAGTCAGATCTTCCCTGAACCTTCTTTTCTCAAGGCTAATCAGCTCTCTTACCCCTTCCTCATATGCCATGTGCTCCAGCCCTCAGACCAATCTGATTTTGTTCTGTGATGGGGACATGGGGAGCCATGGACATTGAATGCTTTGACTTTAGGAAGGCATTTGACACACTCTTTTATAGTCCCCTGATAATCAAATGGTAGGAAGTGATTAAATGGAAGATAAGGTGGACAGGAAAATATGCTCAGGTGACCAGAGGTGCAAAGTCCAGCCAATAAGTATCAGTTCCTCAGAGATCAATACTGATTAATGTCTTCAGTAATTAGCAGAGTGACTGACTGGAGTGTATTCACCAGTTGTGAGCACCAAATGGGTGGGGAGAGCTGCATCAATATTCTGGATGTCAGGGCTGCTGGTCAAAAGGACTGGAACAGACTGGAGAAATGGGCTGACAGCACTCTCATGAAGTTCAACAGAAGTGAGAGCAAGGGCTTGCTTCTGAGGTGGAGTAGCCCCCTGCAACAGCTCAAGCTCCCTAGGAAGCAGTTCTGCAGAAAGGGACTTGGGGGTAGCAATGGAAGGTTGAACATGAGCCAGCAGCATGCCTTAACAGCAAAGAAAAGCTGCAGCAACACCAGCTGTATTAGCAAGAGAGTACCAGGTTCAGGGAAGTGATTCTTCCTCTCTGTTCAGTGCTAATGAGACCACATCTGGAGTACAGTGTTCAGTTTTGGGCTCCTCAGTACAAGAAAGATATTGATATTCAAGTGTGAGTCCAACCGAGTGCTACCAGGATGATAACTGGAAGAAAAATCCCTAATGTTCAGGATTACTCCTTTAGTCATTGCCTGATATGTTATGGTAGAGAGCATGTTGAATGTTTTCTACTTACATTCAAACAGTCTTTTTCACAGAGAATAAAACACAAACTGTGGTCACATGTAAAGAAAATTAGGATTAAGTACCTTTCATCTTTTTATTTTTAAAAGGAATTAAGTAATATGAAAAAATTAGTTTGGACCTTTGAAGATTTTGTGGTCCAACTTCCCGTCAAAATAATGCCAGCTTCTAATTGCATTCCAACTGGCTTTCTGCATACCTTTCAGTTCACTTAAATCTAGGTCTTTGCTATTTGGTTACTTTTAGGAAACCATTTGGACAGCCTTGTTAAAGCTAAAGTAAATTAAACCCACTGCCCCCTGTTGGTCCACTGAGCCCATAACTGTGTAAGGGAAGCTTGTCGTGTTGGTCAGGTGGGTTTTGCTCTCTATAAACCTGTTCTAACTTTACTAGTCTTCTTGACCATCATGCACCTACAAGTAGAATCCAGGAAAACTTGCTGTGTGATTTTTACAGAGCCAGAGTTTGGAATTCCTCTTCTTGCCCTCTGGTGGGCACACCCTTTGCCCCACACCCTCAGTGAACAGGAGTATCTCCTGATCCCCACAAACTTGAAGATGTGTGCTCTCTCAAAACTGTGCTGACTGCCTTCCTCGGCACATTTGGCTGCACCCTTTTTGGTTCAGTGGACTTATTCACATTCAGTTTGCTTAAATGTTCCATACCTGTGCCTTCCTCTCCTGTAGGCATACTCCCCTATCTTAGACTGAGACTAGAGATTGAGGCAGAGAAGGTACTGACATCCTGAGACTTTTCTGTGTTCTTTGGCCCCACCTCATTCAGCCACAAACTCAATTTTCCTCAATCTTACTTTTGTTACTGATGTACCAATAGAAACCCTTCTTGTTGCATTTTTAATGTCTCCAGTTTTCAAATCAATGCTCTCTTTGCTAACCAAATATACAGGCTCTAATATGTTGTGGGGTTTTGTTTGAGGTTTTTTGTTTGAGTGTAAGTTTATGGGTTTTGAACCTTGTCCAAGCAGTGAGTGGCTCACATTGCTTACTGGCTGATATGCAGAGGAGTGTGTGAATGACACTTCCTTGCCCCCATCTTGTTGCAAAACAGGAGATAATAAAAATAGTTAAAATGAGCAATCTAGATTTTTTAAGATCGAACTTAAAACTAAAATGAGGTTACATGTAAATTTTGTTGCTTCAACTAGTAAAGCACTTGATAAGAAAATCCTGAAAATATTGTCTAAACTTCCTTCACTGTGCTTAATGTTCTTTGGCTGCAGCTCAAGATCTTGGCTGCTGTATTTCTTTATTTTACATTTTAGCCCGTCATCTGCAATTTATTCAATAAATTTCCCTGATCTAAGAATTTATTACATCTAGGTAAGCTTTGCATTCTAACATTAGTAATTAAAAATAATTGAAATTTATTAAAGTAATAAATTAATTCAAATTGTTCTAAGCTCATTTAATTAAATTTTATATCAGGATGTTTTCTGGAGTGATTATGTGTATATTGTCTCAGTATTTATGGAAGTGGCAAACTAACTTCGTAATTAAGTCTGAATTACCACAGTGTATTATATATGCACTATAAATACTCTAGTAGTATTTTTTGTTGCCAGTTAAGAAGCTTTATTTAATGTATTTAATAAGAGTTCAAGAAGATAAAACCAGTTTGTGTCATTCAATACTAGACTTCATATAGCTTTGCGTTTTGTGAGGTAGGTTCACTATTCTTCAATGTCATTACAAACTACTCTGAAGCACTCTTGGATTTCTGAAGTTTTATAGGATGTGTCAGTATCAAAGCAGAATTGCCCTCTGAAACAGAACAGTAGAGCAGAAAGGAGTTTGAAACGTGTTTGTCCCTTTTGTTTGCCAGTAAAGGAACAAAATGTTCAGAAAATGCAGGTGGTATCATTTCCACATGTGTTCTGTGCCTGAAAATTCAACAGTGACAAAAAAGTGTATGTGTCAGTGAAAGGAGTTTTAGGGTGGTGGAGTAGAAGATTGGGAAAGTCTTTTATCTGTAGGAGATCACAAGTTCAGATTTCCTGCACTTCAGTGTTGGTAACTTGAGATAGAAGCTTGATTTTCAACTCAGGCAAAGAACGGTTGTGTTCAATGATGTGTCAAAATAAGGAAATTGGTACACTCATAAATAAGTAAATGATAAGCTTAATTTGACATGTTTAGTTTTGGTATAATGTTGCAACCTGTCAGAATGCATGTAGTAAATATTCTGGTATTTATTTAGTAATCTTTTCCAACAACTGTTTCCAACAGTGACACAAAATGCCCATTCCAGGCATCTGTATTTGTGTCTAAGTTCAACTTCTAAATATTTGTGTGCAGTCACTTAAGATAGCAGGGTCCTGATTTCTGCAGATAAAGTGCTTATTAGCTCTTACAGTTCTTATGTTATCCAGTCATGAAAGATACTTTCTGGCTCAGAAAGGATATTCTTATTTAATATTAAGTATCTAACGCTAATGTGACTACCCTTTTCCTTTCATCCATTTTACTTAGTTTATTCAAAACTCTGTTGCTCAAGTAGCCATTGGGTACTTGACACCTAATGAATCATCCTGTTTCTTATCTGAATCTCATCATTGACTTACATATGTTTTTTTGTTCTTTGTTATGACATTTAAGGTTCAACCTAATCTTAACTAAATGGAGTCTCAGCTTTCATTTCTGCTTTACGTCTGTTCCTCTTCACAGTTATATTCCAGTCAATCCTTTCACCTTTCTGCTTCCACTCTTTTCTCTCTTACACTGGCACCTCCCTTCCTTCAGATCCTCTCTCGTCTTAGAACTGATAGTCTTTCCCATATTCAAACTACTTTTTGATGTCTTTTTAATTTTCTCTTCTTTGATTTGGTCTGGATTATGGTGCTTTGACAAGGTTGTGTACTGAAACTAGACTGTGGTGCCAGAAGCTGTGTGCAAACCTCCTTTTCAGTCTTCTTAAAATTGGAACCATTGAAAAATCTTTCAGGAGCTTGATATCTGTCCATTTCTGCTTACAAATGGCATGTGAATATAAAGCACACAATTATATGCAATTTTAGTAATAACTTCATAGAATCTCAAAAAAATTATATACAGGCAATAGACTTGCACAGATAAATAAATATATACAGCTATAGCTAATTAACTGTTTCTGGCTCTTAAAATGGGCATAATCCTCTCATTTCAAAGAGTGGCACCTGGAGAATGTATTTGAGTCAGAAATAGTGAATGAGTTTATAAAGGATAATTTTCTGTTTCTTGAATGTGCAAGGTACTGTGTAAGCAAGATTTTTAATAAATTAGAGCTTACCAGTAAGCTATATAGTACATATTTCCCTCTTTCATATGGACTTCTTCCTTTATTAGGGAGCAAGCTATAAGTCTGAGGGCTTTGGTTCTGAACAGATGAGGAATTTTAATAATAATAAAAGAAAACTTTAAAAAATAATTGCCAATATATAATATAAGGCAGTATGTTTTATAATGTAAATTCTTAGTGAGAATAGTTCCTTTACAGTGAACTTGGAGGAGAAAGGAAAATTTAGAGGAGAGCAGAATAAATTCATAACTGTTTTCTCAGAAAGTATAATATAGCCTAGAGTATCACAGTGTCAGTCTGAATCATATATATTCTCACTTTTATTTCTTTTTTTGTCTTCAGTTTTTTACTTTACTGGCAGAATTGCCTATAATATAAAAGTAATACTGTGAATCATATACAGTATCACTTTTATTTCTTCTTTAGGTATCAATTCTCTAGTTTATTGCCAGAATTGTAAAACATTTTTTCTGCAAAAGGTGTTTACAAGGTTTTTTCCTATGTATTCATTCTTCTCTGTGAAGGCTTTATATTGCAAATTGTTGCCAAAATGAGATTTAATTCTTAGAATCATGAATTCTCAGGGGGATACAGCTTTACTTCATTAAGTCATTATGTGTGTAGTTTCTTTTTATTCTCTCTTTAGATAAAAGGAAAAAGTGTATGGAAGTTGACTTATAAGAATGATGGAATACAGTGTTACTTGCTGAATCTTTCAGCTTTTAATGTTTCTTTATCAGTATTATGTGGTTACTCAAGTGTATGTGTATATATATACACACACACACACATATATATATATATAGTATAACATAAAAAGATCATAGAACCATATAATGTCACAGTTTGGGTAGGACCCACAAGGATCATTGAGTCCAACCCTAAACCCAGCACAGGTCACTTCAAGAGTCACACCATGGGCCTGAGAGCATTGGCCAAATGCTTCTTGAACTGTGCCAGGCTTGGTGCTGTGACTGCTTCCCTGGGGGAAGCCTGTTCCAGTGCCCAACTACCTTCTGAGTGAAGAAGCTTTTTCTAATATCCAACATAAACCTCCCCTGACACAGCTTCATGCTGTTCCTGTTAGTTGTCACCAGAGAGAAGAGATCAGTACCTGCCCCTTCGCTTCCTGTTGTGAAGATGTTAAAGACCACTGTGGGATGATGGATAGAGTTAAACCTAGAGGGGATTCAGAATTTTAGGGTAAAAAGCAACTGCAACTCCCTGGATGGACTGAGGTTGACATGCTCCCCAATACAATGATACACATCTGCTCAGAGAAACAGAACAGAGTTTGGAATGAAGTGGAGACTACATGGCTCCCCTCCATTTTAATCCCTGAAGAATGGGAGAACATTGTGGTACTGAGACTGCACAGTACCTGTCTGACAAGGGAAAATCAAGATGCTCTACTGCTGAAGCCAACAACCTTGTCAAAACCCCTCCTCAGGTGTAAAATTTGTTTACATTAATGATAACTATTATCTGCTGTATATTGCTTTGATTATGATTAATTAATGAGATTATAGTTCATTTATTAAGTGTTTATGCTTGCTTAAAGTAGGATTGGAGTCCCAATTGGCATTCTTAGTATTCACATCCAATATAAGAGAGACTTAACTTGACTATTAATGTTTCAGTAATGGATTGGATTGTTACATGCATACAGTCAGTTTGATAATCCATGTATTTTTACCCTAACTGTTCAAAAAAAAAAAAAAGACTGAAATTCATAAGTATAATTCACAGAAAAAGATTAAAACTGAACATTATTCATAAAAGGTTTTGAGAATTTTAATTTGGTAAACATGTATAAATATTTGTATACTTAGGTCTTTAATAGATCAAAATGATGCAATTTATTGCATTAATGAAAACTGTAAAAAGATAGAAGCCTAAATCCTCTGGTCTGTGAATCAGAAGGAAGACCACAGAAATCAGTGAAGTTTTATAAAAGAGTGTAACTGATTTAGATGGAAATTGGCTTCGATATTTCTTTTAACTGTTCTGAGTAGATCTGCAGTTCTTTGGAGGAACAGGAAGGATTAGCATGAAAATGATGAATACAAAATTTTCTTTTTTTTTTTTTTTTTACAGCATTATACTAGGGTTTCCAAATATATCTACATCAGTATCTATATTTTAAAATACCTAAGTCAGTAGAAGGAAGAGTAGCTATTGAGTATATTTTTAATGAAGTTCTCCCCTTTGGGAAGGCTTTTGTACTGCTTTCTGAAAGGTCTCATTGTCGTTGCTCAAAGTTGTTGTTGGCTCTGATTGTAAAGATAAATGTCAGAAATCCAAAGGTTAGCAGGATAATATTAGAGATTAGTTTAAGAAAGAAATCAATTAGACATTATGATGAATTATTTGTGAAGCCAGGCTATGAGGACAAATTCTTACATTAAAATTCACTCTTGGTGAATTCAAGAGTGCCATTTAAGACATTGTTGAAAGACTTCATTTGTTCTGTAATTAAAGACTGAGATGAGGCGAAGCAATGCATAGCCAAAAAAGCACCAGCAATATATCTTCCAGTTCTGTTAAATACTGATTTTAAGTGAAAGCAGAGTGAGGAAAAAAGAAGAAAGAAGAGATACTAAAGAAATTAGAGGGAAAAGAGAGAGAGAAAAAGTAGACTGCTTTTAACTGGTATGTATTAAGTTAAGCTTTCATTTGAGTCAGTAACAGTTTTCTTGAGAAAAAACTGCTGCCATGTGATGTTCATGATGTGCTGATTGCTCGTGATTAATCTGACATGACGTTTTTTATTCCATGGAGACATTGTAGTATGAATAGTATTACATAGATATTAGAGCTGCATGTACAGTGGCTCTCCACAAATGAGTTCGCAGATAAAATGATTTAATTAGTATTAAAAATACTCAGGATTCAGAACCTCTTATGGAAGTTTAGGAATTCATGTAGTAAATGGGACACAATAATTTGTCTTAAACATTGTTCAGGATTGTCTGTTTCAGGAGAAGAAGAGAAGGGTGTTAAGTTGCAAGAAGGCTTTTTCTTTATCCCAGGGATTGTTGACTCTTCTGAATAAAGAGGGTTTAATGAAATTAATTTAATTTTTCCCTAATGTAACTGTATGTCTCATAATCTTGCTATTCAGAGCCTGTTGTATTGATGAGTTTTGACACATATTCATTCATTCAGAAAGTACTGCTCATGGAACACCTCTAACATAACAAAAGCTTTTAATTTTTAATGACTGCATTTAATTTGGTGTGGTCATTTGGAGCCGAAAGGTTTAGTACTAAGTTATATTTGTACTAAATTGTCTTTGCATTAGAAGGCAAAGTGGAGGGAAGTAGGATCTGTAAACATAACTTGGTCACAACATGAGGTTTCCTCTGAAATTACTTTGGCAAGTGTCAAATAAAATTAAGAAACCACACCAAGACAATATACATGGACATAGGTGGTAGTTTAAAAACAAATCAGAAATATTAGAAACATTTGTATATGAGTTTCCCTTTCCTCTCCTTCTTACAGGAAGACCGGGTAGTGAACCATTTGGCAGCAAAGATAATTGAAAATGTTTGCACTACTCGTGCATGCCATGCACAAGGATTTATTACAGGAGAAATTGGACCTGTCTTGTGGTACCTTTTCACACATTCTGCAGTAGATTCTTTGAAGATAACTGCTGTTTCGGTAAGGAATTTCCTTCTGTGACATAGAAATGTTTTGGCATTGAAAAACATTCTGAATTGACACTGAAACATGTTTGAGCATGTTCGCTGTGTGTGTGTGCATATTTATATTTCAGACTACATTAAAATATGTTTTAAAAATTTCTGAAACTGAAAAGTGGACGCATTACAGTTCCATGCTTATGAAAAGTCCTTGTGATTCATCATTTTCTGCAACATGTATTTTCTTAGGCTGGTAATCATGAGTTATGTTTGAAAAGTTTAAACTTTCAAAGAATCAATTAAATTTTTGCAAAGTTGAAATTTCTTTTTTGTGTGATGTTTTAAACGAGAAGTGTTTGTTCTCTTATCACAGACTTAATTAGAAGACTTATTTGATATCATCATGTTACTTTCTATAAAATTGTCAGGGCTAGGCTTTGCACTGAATTTTTAAGGTAATATAGGATGATAACAGGACAAACAGAGCTATGTTGTGGAAGAAAAAGTTTTGGAACAAAAGGACTTGTGAAATAGAAAATATTTAGCAGATCTGTGACTTTAACCATATCTCTTGTTGACAAAACAAAAGCATTACCCACCAATAGAGGTACTATTTTAGAACTGAACAATAGGTTGTCTTATTTTAAATGAAGTGTGATAAGTGGATACTCATTTCCTAAGTAGAGGTCAGGCTCACTGATGAGTTTACTGTTGGCCTCCCAGATGGGAAATGGTAGCCTTTCTCCTGCAGCAGTGTGCAGTTAGACACATCTAGCATTGAGGCAATAAAAGAGAGAGAATTAAAAATATATCTGATGTGTGGCTGAAGAAATAAATAGTAGGATAAACTGATAATTTAAAACATATATGTATTTATTAATTATTTCTCTCGTGTATTTATGGCAGAGTCTTGCCTGAGACATAAACTGCTCAAATATTGGGAAAATGTCTTGACATTTTAGAACAGGAAACTTATTGAGTAAAATACATGTTACAGAAGCCTTTGCACCTGAAATTCTTTGCAAAAACACTCTTAGGACTTTTATGGATAGAGAATTGTCAGTCTCTAAATATGTAAAGTATATGTGTGAGTGTCTGTTAGACTGCTTTTCCAGACAGGGTCTTTTTGATACTTTACCTGTTTGAGCTGTGAGTTTTATGCTTACATCATGACTGTATATATAGTAAAAGACTTAAGATTAGAGTTATAATTTCCTTTACTTACTGGGTTTTTAAAGTAGCCTGCTTGATCTTCTTTCCTACCACTACTTTTGCTATAAGGGATGTTTCATATCTTGTGCTTTCTGTTCTTGTCAATCATTAGACTGGGCACTTGTTATTTTTTTGCTATTAGGTCATAGCCCTTTATTTTTATCTCTTTCAGTTCATCCTGAAGTTTTATTCCTGTTTCTCTGCCTATCCACTTGGAGAACTTTGCTTTTTCATTTACCATTCTGTTGACTCCTACAGCAGACTTCCAGAACTGCTCCATTTGCAGGGCCCAGCTGGCCAGTTATACCTATTTTGTGTACCACAGTGACCAGCATATCCCTGAGAAACTGTCTGTCTCAATTACATTCAGACAATGAGCAAAGAAAGATCATCAGAGGAAATGTGTGGGTTTGTCTTTTGTTTTTTTTGCTATTGAAAAGTCGGTTTCTTCTTGGACAGTATAATATGCTTGAGGTGGGCAAGAGCTTTTTTCTGTCCAGTAATATGCGGAATTATACTTCTGATTGTCAAGGATAAACTTGTCATCAGTGTAGACGCACTACGGCCTTCTGTAGCCATGGGCTCTGAGGTTATCGTCAATGCCATACAGTTTGCACACTTTGCCCTTAAAGTAAGTGTCTGATGACTATGAGAAATTGTGTTGTTTGTCCCACTCTATACTCAGCCTGTTTTGAGGTCCCAGATCATTCGATCCTCCCAAGGCTTTAAGGTTGAGGTGAGTCACTAAGAAATCTTTTCTTTGTCTTAGTGTTGATGTTATGGATATCTAGCCTCTCTCAAGTACTACCATGAGAAGAAAATCTTCATGCATCTTAAGTGGAAGTTAGCAAAAAATGTGTAAGATAAAGCTAAAGCCTGAAGAGCTTATTGTAGCCTAGTTTGCCCCTCTTTTTTTTCTTTCTTTTTCTCTTTTTTTGTCTATTATCTGCTACCGCTACATACTAGTCAATAAGGCTTTATTAATTGCTCAGTTTAGTCAAACAGTGCTGGTGTTTGTGTGGTCTCTTCTAAGTGATTGAAAGTATCATAGATTTTCAGTTCCTTAGTTCCTTCACCTCTTGTTCCTGCAACTGTGATAGAGCAACCTGACCTTTATGGGCTTCTTGCTCAGCTAGGGATGTTAAATGCAGTAACATGTATAGTAAGTTGCAATATTTATGCTACACATTCAGATTGAGTAATCTGACACTCCTGGGTTGACACTGTGACGTGCAATGACACTGTTTTTGCCAAGCTTTTGCCTCCTGATTTTTTATTTCTGTTTGAAATCTTTGAATTTGTGTTATAAAGCTTACCAGTCCTCAAATACTACTCTAGAAGCCCTCTTATAGATGACATATATTAGGATGAAGCAATGTGTTTTAGGAGGTCATGATAACTGCAATTACCAGAATTTCCTAGAGAAACTCAGCTGATTTGTGGAACATCCTTTCAATGACAGTTGTCAATCTAAGTAAAAATGATGGCTTTCTATAATCTTATTACCTTTTCTCTCTCAGATTTTTAGCAATGCATGATTTGGTGTTGAGGCCTGCATTTTAAAAAGATGACCAAGTTGTGTGTGCACACTGAGATCTGCTGAGACAAAATTTCTTCAACATCTTCACAAAATCACATAATATGCCAAGTTGGAAAGGACCCATAATGATCATCGAGTCCAGGACCATCCCCAAGAGTCACATTGTGTGAGAATACTGTCCAAATGCTTCTTGAACTCTATCAGGCTTGGTGCCTGTGACCACTGCCCTGGGGGGCCTGTTCCAGGACCCAAACACACTCTGGGTTAAGAACCTCTTTCCAATATCCAACCTAAACCTCCCCTGACACAACTTCAGGCCATTCCCTCAGGTCCTGTCACTGACCATCACAGAGAAGAGATCAGTATCTCCCCATTCTCTTCCCCTCATGAAGAAGTTGTAGACTGTGATCAGGTCTCCCCTCAGTCTCCTCTTCTCCAAGCTGAACAGACCAAGTGACCTCAGCTGCTCCTTATACGGCTTCTCCTCAAGGCTCTTCACCATCTTCATTGTCCTCCTTTGGGTGCTCTCTAATAGCTTAATATCTTTCCCTATATTGCAGTGGCCAAAACTGCCACAGTATTCAAGGTAAGGCTGCACCAGTGCAAAGCAGAGAGGGACAATCCCCTCCCTTGACTGGCTGGCTGGCGATGCTTTGCCTGATGCCCCCCAGGATACAGTTGTCCCTCCTGGCTTCCAGGGCACTGCTGACTGATATCCAGTTTACCACAGCTGAAACTCCCAGGTCTCTTTCCGTGGTGTTGCTCTTCAGCATCTTATTCCATAGTCTGTACGTACATCCAGGGCCCCATCCCAGCTGCAGAATCTGACACTTCCCTTTGTTGAACTTCATATGTTTGCTGATTGCCCAGTCCTCTAATTTGTCAAGGTCTCTCTGTAGGACCCGAGGTAGAGCCCTGAAGAACCTCACTAGTGACAGGTCACAAATCCTGTGTTACCCCATTCACTGTAACCCTCCATGCTTGACCCATGAGCCAATTGCTCACCCACCACATGATGTGTTTATCCAGCTGTGTGCTGGACATTTTGTCTACAAGGATCCTGAGAGAGATAGTATCGAAAGCTTTACTGAAATCCAAAAAGATTACATCAACTGGCTTCCCTTATCAACTGGATGGATTACCTTGTCATAAAAGGAGATCAGGTTTAATAAGCAGAACTTCCATCTCATGAAGCCATGCTGGCTGTGCCCAATGACTGTTGTCTTTCACGTGTTTTTCAATACCTCTCATAATAATCTTCTGCATAACTTTGCCAGGCACTGAAGTGAGACTGACCAGCCTGTAATTTCTGAGGTCCTCCTTCTTGCCCTTCTTGAAAAGCGGGACAACATTTGCCAGGCATATGTATAAATGTACATATGGACAACAGAGACAAAGCTATAATTGTTCCCAAATAACATCTTTTTCCCGTAAAAGTAATGTAGTTCCTGGGGATCATATCTTTCCCTTGTGTACTTACTGAGGTTTCAGTCATGCTGGAGGTGGGGCTTGCTCCAGACTAACATATTGGAGAGCTTTGAGTGGAAGCAGCATTGATGAGGGGCTTGCAAGAGTAAGACACATTCAGTCTTCTGCATCCTTGGTCAAAGTGCTTTGGTTCTTGTTTTTCTTATCTTCATGGAAATTATTGCTATCCATGTAGCTGAATTCATCTCCTTCTTTCAGATCATTTCACACAAGTATGCTTGGACCTGAATATGTTCCTCGATTTTCCCCTCCACTGTTTTGGAGAGTGTTTCCTTTATCAAGAGACCGAGATTTAATAATTTTATATGAAGTGAATTGAACAAGGAAGTTTCTAAAGTAGGATATACACTAAGGTGGTACTCTAATCTTTTTGGTGCTTTGTAATGAAACACTAAAGGAAGAACTTACTGCTCAATGCTTGATATAAATCCTACTTATGTATTAATACTGCTGAGGCATTTGGGTATATAATCTTAACTTTAGGAAAAAAATCAATCAATCGATATTGAAATCTAGTGCAGGCAGATCTTTTACTAGCTGAAGTTTATGGAGATTTCAGTGAGATACTAATTATAAAATACTAATGTATTCTCCAGCTATAGTATACTATATGATTTCTATATTCATTAAATTGTTGCTACAGATATATAGGCATTTTTATTCTGCATGACCACATAAGCTGATATCATCAGTGTTCTATTTTATTTTATTTCCTGCCTTGTTTGAATGTATCCTGAAGAATTTATTTGTGACTGACATCTATATTCAGATGTAAAAATACATTTCTTTTAAGAAATACATGTGTCATATCTTTACTTAGAGTTACCATTCTGTCTGCAAAGCATCAGCAGTAAGGCACTATGGACTTTTACTTATCATTATTTCAATCAATAATAAAAATCTATCAAGAAGATTCTCTGTCTTCGGTCTCTGGAGTCAAGAAATTACACTTTACCTTTCCTTGCCTGTCAGAGGTGGCAAATGAGGACTGTGTCTCAGTATTATTTTTCTCTTTGGGGTCCAATATGCCTCAGGTAAATATCACATATTTTGCCTGTAGAAAAGTTATGTCTTTTTATCATTTTGCTAGACTTAGGAAAAAAAAATCTGTAAGATGTCAAGGTGATATTCTGACAAGCTCAGCAACAGGAAGAATATTTTCTTTGCAGTATACTGAAAGTTTTTAAATTTTTTTGAAGAATTTAAAATCTCATTTCTAAGCTTTTTCTGCTGGAAGAGAAGTAACAAAACATAAGCCACTTAATTGGAAATTAGTGTGGGAAAGCTCAACACAATATTTTTGGGGATTTGGTTTCTTTTTTTTTTCTTAAATAATTGGTGCTAAATAGTTTCTTTCAGAGATTTGTGTACTGCAGATACTTTTATGCATTCATTCTCAAACTTGAGAGACATGGAGGACACCCTGAAAGGGTGAATGCTATCCAGTCACATGTGGCATGTAAGACCAGAAGGATAGATCATAGAATCATAGAAATCTCAAGTTTGAAGTGACTGATAAGGATGATGAGGTTAGGGTTGGACCCGCTGAGAGAAAAGATGCTGACTGAGGCTGGGCAGAGAGCAGGGACAGAGAAACCAATTCCAGGAGAAGCTCTGACAATACCTTACTCTCACTGTGAACATTTCCAAGACTGCTACCTGGAGATAACAGTTTCCAATTCCTGCTCCTTTTGACCCATTTCCACCTGTTCTCTCCAGAAACTGGATCTTCTGAAGTGATTTAGAATGCTTTGTCCTGTATCCCCCATTAAATTCTATCTTCTGCTTTTCTGCTGGAGTGTTAGGCTCACTTGTACAGCAGAGTGCTCTGTGACATACAAACTACTGGGAGTTTAAGGCTTCTCCCTTTGGCTGTTGGCAGGCTGGAGCTTTCCTTCTGCCTCCAATGCTGCAGTGTGATCCTAGAAGACAGCTATGTCTTCCCTATGAGATTTGCATGGAAGTCATCTGATGGCTTGTGGCTATGCTCACCCTTGTTTGACAAGGTCTGTAACAGAGAACCAAGGCATTGTCAAGCCTGCATACACCATGTTAACACCATGTTAACACCATGTTGCTTTGACACAGTCTGTCCCTGAGTTCCAGCAGTTCATTTGTAATATGACCCTCAAGGATATTTTCAGTGAATGCACATACCTCCTGCCCACTCATTTTGAGAACTCTGAATAGAGGTGAAGGGCTGTGTTGTGCTCTTGGGGAAATAAAGCATGCTATACTAAGAAACTGAGATTGAGTGTCTGTGGTTTAGAAGAGGGGAGGGGGAAAATAATAAAAGAAGAAAAATTAAAAGCTGCAGTTGATTTGGTTCCTGGACCAGAAAGGACAAGGAAGAGCTGGAGCAGATTAGATGAATAGCAGAACAGCATCAATAACTTGTCTGTTAAGTTCCTGATTTACTGCCTTTTATGCCTTTTTTTTTCTAGTTTGTTTTGAGTAAAGTTTCTGAGGGCACTGGGGAACTGGGCAGTTTCTGAGGTTCTTACATGGAAAGCTTTTCTCTAGTGATAGTATTCTGTGTGTGTAATGACTACAGTTTCTCTTAAGAGACCTCGCTATTGAGTGCACACCACATAAGCAGCAATTTCTAAATATAGGTGGTCTGAAGAGAACAAAGAAATTGTAAATATTACCTACTTTTCATAGAAGAAAACCACCTTCAAAGTTTTTCCTGAAAATCAATTCAGATTTTCATGTGAATCAAATAATTGACATAAGCTGTTCTCCTGTCCTAACAGTACATTCAAGCCAAAGAAAAAGAAATTTTTAGTGTTTAAAGAGTCTTTTTATCTGTAGAGAACAAAAGCAGTTACAATATCTTGAAGGTTGCATTTTCACAGGTATCAAAAGGAAAAGCTGACTTGGAGATGAATCCAGCCTGGAGGTAGTTTGGTAATGTTTGTTAGGAAATAACTAAGTTAGTAAACACTGAACAGGTTTGTGCTCACTTCACTGGAGCATGGTCACTTGTCTGCTTTTTCTGTTGGAATTTAATCACTCATTTGTGCAAATCAACCATTTTGAGAATAGTTTGCATGTTTATTATACTAACCAATGTTCCATAACGAGTTTCTAGATCTGAAGTAGTATAGATTCTAGATAGTGAACATATCAGATTATGGTCCATGAGCGGAGAGAGAGAAAATGCCCATTTTTAGGGGGGCTAGAATTTCTGTAGTGTGTGCCATGTCTGTAATTTCTGCTCCCTGTACTCCTTGCTACTACAGTGTTATCTAATGCTGCCTACATTCTGTGCTTGACAAAAGACTCAAACATGGACATGTGCTACTCCAATATTATTCTTCTATAGAGGAAAAGAGTGACTCTGTTTGATGTTGGTGTAGCAAATATTTGAATTTCAGCTGCATGGAGTGTATAGCACTATATTTAGAAGAATTCCAAGTCTCTAAAAATAAGTAGTCTTTTCCCCTAATATCCCTAATCTTTCCCCTAATCTTTCCCTTAATCTTATGAATGAATCTGTATGGATTCCTTATATTCCTAAACTACTGGAAAATTCACCACCTGCTTTTAATTTCCATTATCTTTCTTGAGATAATAACAAAATAAATAACAATTTTTTTTTTTACTTTTGTAGGCTTTATGCAGAATTACTCGCTCCTCACCTAGTGCTTTCCAGAGTGTCATTGAAAAAGTGGGATTAACAGCCGTACTAAATTCCTTGGCAAATGGAATATGCAAAATTCAGCAGTACATGCTCACCATGTTTTCAGCAATGTTGTCATGTGGGATTCATCTACAGAGATTGATTCAAGAAAAGGTTTGATTTCAGATTAATATTATTCAGTGGCATGGAGTT
Source organism: Manacus candei (assembly GCF_025592945.1). NCBI lineage: Eukaryota > Metazoa > Chordata > Aves > Passeriformes > Pipridae > Manacus > Manacus candei. The sequence continues at coordinate 1,542,212 of NW_026138074.1, read as the reverse complement.
TCACTAAGGAAAAGTTAAAGTTTACTCTGCTAGTGGTTTTGGGTTTTCAAAATGTTTAACCTAGTGACATTTACATATCTAAATAGCAGAAAATGATGAATGTGTTTATTTTATATTTTTATTTGCTTAAAATCTAAATAATAAGGTGTATAGTTTTTCTTTCTCTCTCACAGAACTTCAAGAAATGGTACTAATGGGTGTATACATTGTTACTGCAGCTAGAATTCAATCAATTCAGAAAACTCTGACCATAACTGATAATGGTCCTAAGTAAAATCAATAAGGAATGAGTAAGGATAGCTATTTGACATAGCTCTTTTAGCCATTTAAAAGGGAAAATAATGAGTGTCCTGATTGAATCCGAAGCTGTACTTTATGCTCTCCTTAAAAGACCTTAGGCCAATTTGTAAGTGAAATGTCTTGCAGACATTAAAATGTCTAGCATTTTAATACCTTAGGGTTTTCTTCTTAGTGTCACTGAATAAAACTTCTAGGTTTGATATATGTCTAATATAATTTTTGGTAGAGGTGATTCAAAGCTTTATATTTTTATCACCAAATTATTCTGTGTTTAGAGAAACGGTGTTTATTTTTTTGGCAGTATGTCTGCACAGTTCATAAATAAAAGTAATCTCCCTCTCCTTGGAAAAGATAAAAATCACAAAGAGAGTAGAACTTCTAGCTCTTGTTTTCATCAAAAACTCTGTTGCAATGTATTTGTAACCTGACAGTCATCTTGACTATAATAATATATATTAGTATTAGTACATATTAGTATTAGTTGAGAGAGTATTAGGGTGTTGAGTATTAGGATACTAGTTGGGAGAGTTTTGTTTCTCTACATGTTGTTTTAACAATGATATTTAAATTAAAACAATCTACTGTTCTCCACCCGTCTCTTCTTGCAGTCTGAAATCACTCATTCTTTTCCTAAACGTAATTTCTGTGCCATTGTCAGAATTTCGTGAGTGTGTATCAGCTGACCTTAAGCTTTCCACACATTCCACAACAGCACTAACAGGTGGCAAATTGTCCTGTAATGATGTTGCACATTAGTTTGAGTTGATGGTACAGTCAGAGAAATATTGTCAAAAATTATTTATTTGAATATTCGGAGAAAGAGTGCAATGTGTAGCAAACTTATGGCTATAGCATGATGCTTTCTGTGAAGAATTTTAGTCAAATTTTGCAGATTATAAAATCGAAATACAGGCAAATATGGACATTCCTTTAACGGCATATATCAAACTAATTACAGAAGTGGGGATAGGACCCGAAGCTGTAGCTGAAAAACACTGTACTTTAAAAACTCGTAAAGTGGGTCTTTATGTGCCCATGTTTGGTAACTGTACCTGCCTCACAGGTTCAGACAAACCTGTATCTCATAGAATGTTTATTTTGTTCAAATTAGATTATAGGATTTTGAAAGCAGAAACTGGATTTCTGTTTTTCTTAAATGGGATCTAAAAATGTAATCCTGCTCATGTATTGAATTGCCAGATGCTATCACATTACACGGAGTAATAATATTTTAATGCTGAACATTGAATTGAATACTCCATGCACTTTTCAATATTCCATGCTCATGGCACACAAGTCCACCTTAATGAGAGAAGGGAAAAGTGGATAGTGTTGGCCTACAAATTATTTTACCTTCTGTAGAATTCTTCTGTACTAAAGCTTAAGAGGCAGGAGGACCTCAGTGTCACACAGAAGGTAGTGACAGGGTTGTCACTACCTCTCTATCTGTTTAATATGACTGCAAACCAACATATTAAAAGATACTTAAAGATACAAATTCAAGATAATTTAGCTTTGTGTGTGTTGTCTAAAAACTCCCTTAGTTTATAAGACTTACTTAGGACTGCCTTTGTTTTCTTCTCCCTTCAAGAACAGCAATAAAAACCACTTACAAAATAAAAGCCAGAAGACAAGGACAAGTGTAGTTCTGTGATCATGTAACTAGTATAAATCTCCAGAGAACTACAATAGCTAAAAGGGACTGGGTTTTGTCCCTCGCTGATACAGAGCCTTTCTATTTTAGTTTCTTTTTTGAAAACTAAAATAGTTGAAATTATGTTTTTAAAATAAAGTGTGGAAAAAGAACCCAAAATCTTTGACACGCTATAACAGTAGATAAAAATACCACTAATTAGTTTCATCTGGCTGTCAAGATTCATTCAATGAGTAAAATAGTGAAATAGGGGTCCAACTGTTCTCCCCTTGTGTAGCCAATTTGAAAATATCTTTGCTTTTGTTTTAAACTAGATTTGCAGTATTAGTAAGGGTATACAATATAAAATCATGATCTTCTCACAGTTGACAGTGCAATGAAAAAGAGTGTCCTTACCCTGCAGAGTCTCTATGAATACATCAAACAGTTGCAGGGGAGGGAAGAAAAGTATAGCAATGAAACAATTATTAATTAATGTATTTTGAGATATTTTGCTGATTTTTGGCTTTTCAGACACATTGAGTCCTACTGTTCAGCAAAGATGTGCTTCAGATTTTCTTTGGATAAACCGTTGCTGTTTTGCAGTCCTCAGACCAACCAGAGAAGCAAATTCCAAAATGTCACATTTATTTCTTAAGCTAGACGATTAGAATATTCCCAGATAAGTCTGATGTAACTAATTTTAATTGCTGATGTTGTCTTAACCCATGGTAACCCCAAAATGTAGCATTGAAATATCCTTGCTTTCCTGAGCATGAGGACTCAAAGTAGCCAGATGTGCTTTGGCTTGTACTTGCATGTGTCTTTGTCATGCTGTCCCTGTGCATGGTCTGTCAAGTCTGTTTATGTTAACACAGTCAGTGTTGCATTATATATAGTCTTTGACTAAGTCTGAGGTTTTGTGGGGTTTCGTAACAAGAAAACTTTTTTTGTTCTTTTGAGTAATTTCATTGGAAAAAACCAAACCAACCAACAAACCAAAAACTAAACCACAAACCACACTTCATTAAAAATTTAGCCTTTGCTTTTAGTAGATTGTAAATTAAGAACTTTACTGCTGCAAATTCATACTGGAGGAACTACAAGTCATACTCTGTGAGCTGTTGAAGTGTTTAAAGCAGGAAACTTTACACAGCTTATAGTTTTTAACCACAAGATTGAGGAACTCTTCTGTTTATTAAGTAAATTGTTGAAATACAGAAAACCAGTTCTAGAATAATTAGTATCAGTTTGTTTTTCTGGGATTTTTGTAGTTACTGTCTGCGATGACTGCTTTTGAAGACAGTGTTAAAATGCATCCGAGTAAATATCTGAGTAAAATCTGATTGTTTCTTGGCCAACTCTGGCACTCCTGTTCTTCTTCTGTTCTCTGTAAAGATGTACAGTTAATTGTTGCAAAGGCTGTCTCTAATAAACTATGTTCAGTGTTGATTTGCAGTTGTTCTATCAACAAAAGAGGAAGTTGAATAATGCTTTTTAGGTTAAATGTGCCTCACACAGCAGGATTCTAGACTTTGCGCACAACATGCAGGTGTAAACTGCACACTTGTTCTGCAGTGTCACTCCCTTGAGAATCCAGCTCAACTGTTTGAAGGTAGTTTCTTTTGATGAGGGCATTTTGCTCAGTCTAATTCTTGCATAGAACCAGTTTACAAATTCTGGCTTAGTTTTTAATTCTGATCTTGGTTTGGGTTCTTTTTTTTGTTTTGTTTTGTTTTGGTTTTTTTGAGAAGAAGAGAGATTTGAAGTAGGATTTGTGTTTTTAGAACAAGACATTCTGATCATGAGCTGATCCAAAAGTACCATCACTGCTGCCAGCAAGATAATCTCTGAGGATGGATTTTTCTTTTATTTTGTTATTTTTAGCAAGTAGCCCGATTGGTCTTTGTACAAGTGCATATAAGTAGCAGATGTTTTTATTCCTTGGAGGTAGAAGATACTCCATATAGTTTCTTGTTTGATTGTTGTTTTTTTTTTTCTTTGATACTTTAGGAGTTACAAGATATTGGTGGACAGAGCATAAACAATTCTCCTCTTTTATAACTCATAATACCTAATTATGTTATTCATAGTTTGAGAGCTCCTTTACATTCCACTGATTCTCAGCTTTATTCCCTTGGAACCTGAGGCAGTACACATAAATCTCATGTCTTTCCACCTGTCAGGCCACATTCCAGAAACTAGAGAAGAAAATCCATTCAATATACAGGGTGAAAAAAGAAAGAAGAAAAAAACAAAGCTGTGATTTCAGAGCCCAGTCAGCTAATCATTGTTAAACTTCTGAAGGGAAATATTTTATGGTTATTCTTTATTTAGCGCTATCCTTGTTAAACTTTTTAAGTTGTTCTTTTATTTGGATTTACAGGTAAGAGTGAGTTAGCAAGGATCTTGGAAACATAAATTGACCTTGTTGTAGGAATGGAGAATGGTCAGTGGGTTATGAAAGTCATGGCTCCTTACTGCTTGTGGTTTATCCTTTTTCTTTACGAGTCCTAATTTTGTTTTTTTCCTTGAAAAGATGCTGTTCACTTTATGAACCCTTAATAAAATTAGTTTAGATAAGAACAATCAGAGATGGTAGAAACATCTATTTGGAGCATCTTGTATAAAATTTGGGGTCTGATGTAGACAAGATTGTATCCAACTAAGGTGTTGTTTTTAATCTTCCTGCATATATGGGAATGAAGAGGCAAAAATGTAATCATATTTGTGCTTAAATATTTATGTATTCTAAAAATAGTTCAGTCTTCTTTTAAAATAAATATATTCAAATATCCTATGTTTAAGGTAAGACATTTTAAAATGTAAGTTTTATCATCTTTTGTAGTTAATCTCATACCATTTTGGACATAGTACATTAGATAGTGTTTACTTGGTATGCTAGCATTTGTGAATATGTTCAAAGCTGCTTTGCTGTGGGACAGTCTGTCTTGGGCAGAATTTATTTGCTAGTGTTCTATGTATTTTTTTTTTTCATGAGACATTAAAAGTGCCTTACTAACACAGAATGCACATGAAAATGAGGAAATTTTAAATGTGTATAGTGTTACAATACGGTGTGAGTAACTTTCATGTATTTGTGTTTATTTCCACCAAGGATTTTGTGACTACAATTACTCGATTACTTGAAAGTCCTTCAACTTTTATTCGAGCAAAAGCCTTTCTGGTCCTGCTACAGGTTTTGATCAATAACAGGGAGATGTTGCTACTCAGTTGTCAAACAAGGTAAGGTGATAAAGGAAGATAATTAGAGATATAATATTTAAAGTTGTACCTGAAATACTTTAAAATGTGTGGTATTTTTGAGCCAGTGTTTTAGAAGTGAACTGTTTCCTGTGTGATATGAATCCTTTCATTCATGAGAATATAAAGAAAAGAGTGTTCTCTTTTGTCTGGGGTCATCAGGTGACACTAACAAGTGGAAACCACTGTGTTACAGGAACAGTCTGTTTTTTAAAGGAACTTGTGGTCTCAGTGAACATTAGCAAGGACCAGATTTTGCTTTGAGTACGGCAAAACAAATACAGCAATAGCGAGTTGTTATGGTGGGAAAAGCAAAATAAAAGGTTCTGTCACGTACCTTCCTCATTTTGGAGTCTAGTATAATACATAGTCTTTTCAGCATAGGCACATTCAAGGTAAAATAATATTTCTTGGTTCAATGTGTTGTGGGAGTGATTTATATCATGACCAGTAAATTCCTGTGACTTCTACATGAAATATTTAATTTTTCTGTTTTTTACAGTCTTTTACAAGAAATTACTCACAGTGGACTTGTTTTTTTAAATTTTGTGTCTTCTGATGGTGCAAAAACATTCCTGTATTAGAGAGGAACAAATTAGACTGTGCTAGAATATGAATTGTCACCATGTTTTGAGGTGATTGGAGAAATAAGATGAAAGAAATTTTAGTTGGGATCTATATCTTCAGCTGTTCAGTATGAAGAACAGCAAAATGAAGTGTTAACATAATTTTTACAATATTGAAATAAAGCAGGTTTGGAACCAAAATAAAAAAGGACGAGGGATGTGGGTAGCTGTAAATCTAGCTAGATTTACAGCAAATAAACCTTTGTAACTTATATTGATGTTTGAGAAGAATTAGGATGTATGCGTTGGAGCTCGAGGGCTGCATTGGAAGGAACCAGTGACTTATAACGTGAAACCATTGTGAGAGGACACCTTGTGGGTTCTATCATTATATATTCCTCCACTCACATACAAACCTGTAGGTATCCCAATATTTTTAGAATCACAGAGAATAAGTACCGAATCCAAGTTTCTTTTTTGTGTGTATCTTTTTGTACTTCCAGAAATGTTTTATCAGATTATGTACTCTGGTTAGTGTAAAACGCCTCTAATGATTTGTAAGTAACATTTTGAATGGTTACATTTTTAATAACTCTTGCTATTCATATGCTTATATAGCACATAGTACTCTTTTTGTGTATTTGGAGAAATGTCTGACAGAAATCCTGCATGGACAGTTACTCTTTGTTTATTTATACCTAAGATATTATGTGAAAGAGAAGAAATGTAATGATTTTTATCAACAATTTGCTTTATTTATAATGCTTTCTGATGGGCACCCTTTCTGAAGACAATGTGTTGTGAATTTGGGGTGTGATTTTTGGCTTTATTCTGCTGTTTTATTGTGATGCTCTGGACATAGCTGATTAGGGACCAATACATAATGTAACACATTAGGTAAAACAATAGGAAAGCCTTATAGCAGTTTGTTGAATTGACAAACTGGTTTTCTTGATTGTTATCTTTATAACTGTTATTTAGTGACCAGTATCTCTCTTGATGGAATAGATCATCTAACCTAAAATCTTTATCTTATATCCAGACAGTAAGCTTATTACAGAGAGAAGAAATGACCCATTAAGTGTGGAGACAGCTACTTCCATAATATCATGAACTCTGGAACAATCTTATTACACCCAGTAGAGATACTGGATACTCATTAACTTACACTGTTAAATTCCTGTTGGAGTATTTTAGTTAAATGTCTCCAGTTCTGTGACAGAAAAATTACTTCAAAATTAAGACTCATAAATTCAAAATTGCTAGTACAGTAAGCAATAATCTATTTGATATACTCAGATTTTCTTTATGAAGGTGTTTGATTTGATAAATATAAAGAGCATGTAGTAAAATGTGCAACTATTCCAACTATTTAATGGTTTGTCTTCAGCAGTTGCAGCTAATGTTTGTAACAGGATTTATATTGCCTTAGATGGTAAAATCTGTTTATGATAACGATAATCAAAGTAAGGCAATTTTTGTGTGTGCATCACTTAAAGGATGATGCATATGATAAAACACTAATAACTGTTTCATGGCAACACTGCATATAACTACAGCTTTGAGTTAAATGTTGTTCAGTTTGGCATTGAAAAAGGGTTTTATTTAGTTTAGTAAATGTACTGGGTTTGAATGGGATAGTGTTAATTTTCTTCATAGTAACTACTATGAGGCTGTGTTTTGGATTTGTGCTGAAAACAGCCCCCTCCTTAGCATGGGGACTGCCCCAGGGCCAGCCCCTCAAAGCTCTGGAGAGCTGTTCTTCCTAGAAGGCAACAAAGCTGGGGCAGGGTCTGGAGCACAAGTCTAATGAGGAGGAGCTGAGGGAACTGAGGTTGTTTAGCCTGGAGGAAAGGAGGCTCAGGGGAGACCTTACTGCTCTCTGCACCTACCTGAAAGGAGATTGTAGCAACGGGGATGTCTCTCTTTTTTCAAGTAATGAGCCATAGGACAAGAAGAAATGGTCTTAAGTTATGCCTTAATTTCTTCACTGACAATTCAGACAATAAAATCCTGTTCCCACTGGTAAACTTTGTGATATGTGTCCTTGCAAGTGGTTTTGGAGCTGAAAAAGCTGTGGCATGTGAGGAAAATAGCATTCTCATCATTATTCCACTCACTGGGAGGGAAGGGCAAGGAAAGGAGAAGGGAGAGTGAAGGGAAGCGAAAGGGAAGGGGGAGTAGGGGAAGAAGAAGTCTAAAGGCAAGCTTATTTTATCCGTGCTGGTGTTATCAAGATGTTATTCCTTGTGTTTTTCTTCTAGTTTTTGCACAGGTATCAGGAAATAAAAGGCAGCAGAAGTAGGCACTGGCTAAACCCCCTTTTCATTGCCAGCAATAAAGATGCCTCTGGGCTGGGAACATGACAAGTACCCCATGTTACAAGTCTTGATTCCCTGAATACAATCTTAAGACTACTTACCTGTGTAACCCCCAATTCTCCAAATCTATCTTAGCATATTTTTAAATTATTAAATTAGTTGCTGTGCAGGTATGTAATTCAAGACCTTGACAATGAATGGCACCAATGAAAATTTCTCTAGGACTTCCCGAAGTACTTTGAGAATTTGAGATCTGTGGATAAAAGCATTTATATGTAATAAGAAATGCAATTTTCAAGTGAATTTTTTGTTACACAACATTGGTACAATTCACCTGTTATTCTTTTTTCTGTCTGTCCCATAGTAGTCCATTACATACCTTTTATTCTTCCACATTTGATACAGCTAGCGAAGATATGAGACCTCTTAGGCTGAAGTAGCACTTACACTGTGCAAATAAATTTTGCTTACACTATGCAAATTAATTTCTTTTGCTAATTGCACTGAGTTTTCTAGTCTCTCTCTTTTCTCTTTAATTTGCAAAGGCAAACTACCTGTTCTTGAGGGGAGGGATACAGCCTGAAGTTTTGTTGAAACTTTTAATTTCACCCTTTTCTGAATTAGTAGTAATTTCCAAATAGTCTCTCTGAATTGTTCTTTTTTTATCTAAATGGTTTCAGAGAATTTCCTAGGTGAAAAGAGACCGACCTGAAGATTGAAATTCCTCCCAAAAGAATTTATTTAAGCCTGTTGATTTTTACTGTCTGCAGAAATGGAAACTTGTGGAAGGATAGGGTAGTATTTCTGACAGACTTTCACAGTCTGCAAAAACCTGACTATGCACAACAGCATAATTTCTGAACAAAATCTTTCTCTGTAACCTGTCCCCACCTCCCATATTTTTTTAAATTTTCAAATCTTATATGCCCTCAATGGAAAACCTTTGTGTGGAAACCTGCAATCTCACATCTAGCAGAGCCTATTGGCCTTATACATCTAAGACTAATCTAGAAAAATAGTGAAGAAAAGAACAGAAAAGCTTGGTGCTCAATCAAATGGGAAAACAGGAAGGCAGGAGGGAACAATTACATAAGTCAGTGATCTCAGGAAAAAAAACTCAGCAAACTGGTATAAAATTAAAAAGAAAAAAAAAAAAGAAGAAATAGGGATTGACCCTCTTATTAACACGATCTGCCATCCAGTGTTACATCTCTGTAAAATACACAATACAGCTATATTAAATATCCTTTAAATATCTTCATCCTTTTCTGTTGCCAAAGGTTGACTAACAACAGTAATAAATAATAATAATAAAAGTAACAGCTAGTCCTTGAATTCATGTGGTAAATGGACTGTACATGTCCTCAAAGCATGCACAACCATCTTTAGTTGCTTGAAGATTGGTCATTCTCTGTGAACTTAGTGGGCTGAAGGGAGAAGCAGGGAGAAGGCTGCTAGTGAGAGACCTCCCAGTTTTAGGTTCAGTCAGCTGTTGGCTGCATGCATTCTTTCCTCCCTGTTGAGATGCTGGTAAAGCTGTAGCTGAACTTTATTGATATCTAAAGCTGATTTTAAGGATGTTGAGGGTAAATGTCAAATGTAAAAATGATAGGAGGGAAAAAAGTTCTTAAAGAGTCCTTGACAGAGTCTAACCTTCTGATCCAGGTCAAGGTTTGTTATGCTTGAGAAATATTTTTTAACGATTGTTGCAAATTGGTGAGTATTCCATGACCTCCTTTTGACAGCTGTACTAATTGTGTGCTATTCCTAACTCTCAAAAATTCTAGTTCTTTTCTTATTGAAATTTCGATTCTACAGGTTAAACATAGAAAACAGTGCAGTTTCTTTCTCTTTACAGTGACTTCTCTATATTTCTAGGCCATGTCTTATCACATCTCTGCTCAATCTACTGAGTGACTAAATCTTGTTTCTTCATGTTGGTCATCTTTTTAAGTGAACAGTTCTTACTCCTTAAGTAGTAGACCTCATTCTCCTTCCTATCACTCAGGATTGTTAACTCTGAAATTCTCCACTTTTTGCTTCATTCTTCGCATACTTTTGAAAAAAACTTGGGTTGTTTTCCTTTTTTAGTGTGAAAGCTTACTGATGGCCTATCTTGCAGTACAGATACTTGAAGGATTTTTTTCCAAAATCAAACCTTTGCTTCTTCATAGACTTCATATTTAACTTATTTATACTAATACCTACATGTTTTTATGTGTTGTTGAGTGCAAGACAAACATACATTAGGTTAATTGAATAAACATTTTTCTATTGGCCTAGTTTTGCTCATTAGAGAGAATACTGAGATTCTTCAGGGAATAAAAGTAACTGATGAATTGTTCTACATAAGACTGAGGAATTTGTTGAAGGAAAATGGAGACCCTAATGCTTTCTAGCCTATACAATTTTTATCTTCACAATTTTCTCGAGAGAATGTTTAGATAAACAGGACTATCAGGGGAAAAAATAGCTGTGCATATTTTTAGAAAATGTTTCTATGAAAGACAATTTCAAGATGGGAAGGACAACACAAAGGAGAGAACTCATGAGTTTATGTAAACTTTTTATCTTTACGCTCTTGGAATAAATGAACCTACTTTTTATGCTTCCCAAGTGTGATTAACTAATAAAACATGCTTTTGTAAAAAAAGAACCTCCTCCTCCTCCCAAGCAATAAAACCACTCATGTTGAAATCTATTTGGCCCATTTCAAGTAAAACTTAAACAAATCTAAATGTATTTTTATATATGGAATCAGATAATTGCTAAATTGTGGAAGTGTTTTCTTAAAGAAAAAAATCCATACAAACTCTGATATTTTGCCCTTTTCTTTTCAAAGTTAAACATTTTTTTGAGTAAAAATTAATTTGTTGTCTGGAAAGGCTTGAAGGATTCTACCATTTCAATTTAAAACATTCAAATTTTTATATTAAAAAATTTAAAGCTTTTGAAAGGAAAATTCTATTTGAAGTGTGATGTCAGATTTTTAGGTAGTTCTTTTCTAACAGACAGATCAAAATTCCTCATAATTTAATGCAATTTCCAGAAATTACAAGAAAAATAAAAGATGTCCTTGTGGTCTCTGAGAAGTGCAGCTGAATTGTGTTGCTTCTGGGCTATTACAGAGGTGAAAAGTGGTTACTGAATGGGTCTTTTGACTTCTCTGTGTCTCTGTAGACCGGGTTAGGAAGAGTAAGATTGTAGTTTTCAATAACAGTCATGTGAGACATAATTCTGCAAAATGCATTTCTAAGTAGTTTTTATTTCATTGAGTAAATCAACTTTTTGATGGAAAGACATTCCCTAGAATAAAATTTTGTGTTTGTGAGTCCTGCAGTATTGTTATGTACACTAGAAGTAGTATAGAAAGAAGTTATTTTCATAGTTCTATAAAAGAACATTGATTATAAGTATTTAAAAAGATAGTACTGAAGTACATTCTTAAAATCCAGATCATGGATTTCACTCACCAGTGATTGATAGTTCTTTGCACAGGACCCGGAGGGAGTTCGAATGTGAAACAAAGATGTCAATATTATGCCCCTAAAGGGAAGTCTGACCCTTCTGTCTATTCACATAAGCATTGTAAAATTTTGCCTGAAGCATTCCGTTACAGATGTATTACTAAAGCAATCTCTTGTAAGTTAGCCACTGTCTAAGAAATCAGTTACCATTTCACTGTGAGAAATGTCACTCTGCAGAACGGCATAGCCACACAGCACTTGCCAGTTAGAATGTGAGCACTGAGCTTGTCTTTAGAAATCTTCAACACCAGATTTCTAGAAAAAAGGATGTAAGGCTAGTTTGGACTTTTATCTCTTTCAATATGACCGTTCCAACTAGTGCTAACATTTTAATGGGCTGTAGTATGATTTATGTAGTATGATTTTTCTGGATTGAAAGATTGATCTCTTGTTACATTGACTTAAATTAGTCTTGCTTTTGGATCTCTTACAAGTTGAAAATGAATGCCTTTAGTCTTTTGTTCATATTGCACACATTGGTTGTGTATTTCAAAAGTAGATTGTAATCAGTCTCTCTCTAAGTTTGCAGAGAGATTCACTCCTTATATTAGTATCACATATTAATTTAAACTAGTAGAGTTGCGCTTACTTAAAGTAGCTTAAGATTTCTTCCCTGTGTTCCTTGACTGAGTAATTTGTGGTATTCTTAAAGTTTATCTATATTAAAAGAAAAGTCTGAAATTTAAAAAAATACAGAGCCAAAACTAATGTATCATCCTGATTGTAACCACAGATATTAAAAATGTCTGATTCAGTAGTATTTTTGAGATACAGAGTTATTTTTTTGTTATGAGAGGTAATGTTTTGCACTTGTTTAAATGCAGGCTCGTGATTTATATTGAAAGAGACAGCAGGAAGACCACATCAGGAAAAGAGCAGCAAGGTGGCAGTGAATATCTGTCAAAATGCCTGGATCTTCTCATCTATCACATTGTGAGGGAGCTGCCAGGAATTCTAGGTAAATTCAGTTGATAAACTGAACAAACCTTACCTTTGCTTACTCCCTCAAGAACCAAATATCTCCTTACATATACGAGTGGAAAGACTGAATTGTCTGATTACATAAAGTTTGCATTCTATCAGCTTCCTGAAGTTTTGTAGTTGTGTCATGATGACATATTTTGTACTGGAATGCATGATTTCCTATATTAATGTTTTGTACTTGTGAAATGGCAAGTTTACCCTGTCAGTTCAGTCAGAAGTTTTATCAATGTTCTAAAGGTATTCCAAACATTGTAAAACCTAAGAGCAAATTTGCCCCTCAAAACAGAGAGCTGAGAGAGATGCAATAGGGCATATCTCTGAGTGCGTGGTAATCACTTACCCTGAAACTTATGTGTTGAGTATTTGCTCCAGGCAATTTTCCTGGAAAGTTTCAACCTAGATACTTCAGTTGTTTTAGATGTCTGAGACTGATTTGCTCATGCATAAGAGCATTTTTTTCATAAAATTATTTTCTGATGAGATGATACCTGATGTATTTTTCATCTTTTCTACATTATCGCTAGGATATTGAAAATGAAGTGGTAGCACTGCAAAGGTTAGCAAACCTAAATGTCATGCTGCTATTTTAAAAGAAACTTTACTTCCTATGCTAATGCAAATTTTTGCCTTACTGCAAACATCTGATCCCTTTTTTCTAACTAAATATCAGGTTTGCATATTGGCTATATTTCAGGATGGAAGCCTCAGACTAAATGTTTGAGGCAGCAATTCACCTCGTACTGTTTATATATGCTTTATGCAACTAATATAGCAGACCGTGACATTTCCTCAGAATCTGAAAGTTGAATACATCAAATATATAGTTATTATTATAAGGCATAATATGTCAATTGCTTAGACATGTTTACTACTGATTTACAATTTCAATGCATTGTTGACAACTGATATCAAGCATAATTTTTACACTTTGTTTTCCTTTCTTTTCCAAACTAGATCTGTGTGTTGATTCTTTTCCTTAATCTTAAGTTATGTATCCATATTTATCCACATTTGTCAGTAGGCTTTTTATTGCTGTGAATATGATGAGAGAACACGTTCTGCTTGAGGTTGTGTGGGCTCCTAAGAAAAATAATCAGATTTGAAAACTGGAACAGTTAAAAGCAGTTTAACTGTTGATTTAAAATTAATCCCAGCTGGCTTTTTTAATATGCGTTTATGTAAGCTCCTTACCGATCCCATCTTCTTCCACCAGATGTAGCTGTAAACCAAATAGATTAACAAGTTGTAGAAATTGACCTTAAAGATACATTTAAACAAATGAAATAAATTGTTAATCTTGTGGATAATTTTAAAAGTTTTCAGTTGTTATAAATAAGCAATTAATTTTATTTTTGCATTTATAATATTTAACCTATTTCTAGGAAGTAGATATAAATTGCTTAGATCACGCTAAAAGTGGAAGTAACCATATCTTTCAATTTATCACCTGCAGAATTACCTAATGTGATGATGATTTAGTCCCTGCAATATAGAAAGTAGATTGTTCAGTAAACTGTTACTAACCACAGAGAGTTCTTGTTGAATTACGATATTGTGCATAATTTAAAACAAAAATGTATCGATGAAAAAACAGTGTTTTGGTTTATGTATTGGGAGAGTTTTAAGCAATGCTTTTCCTTCAGCAGCGAATGAGTCAAGTCTTTAAGGCTAGGTATTTTTACAGCCTACTTTAGTTCCAGGCTCTGTCATTTCTGCTTATATTGAAAACTGAACTCCATGGGAGCAGAAGAAAAGCATTGGTATTATTCAACATGATTAACTCTGACTTATTCTGAAAGGAAGGGCCTTTTCTGGCCTGAAAATCATATAAAATACTGAATCCCATCCTTTATCTGTTTAATGTCTTGTGATTTCCCGTTTACAGTTTCGAACAGCTCCCTTTTAAGGGAAAAAATACAGTAAGTGTTCTTTCAAGACAGCATTTGGCTTTTAATATTTTCAGGTTATAGGGACAGAATTTTCCTTCTCTTTCCTTGCATACGAGCTGTGACTATTCTCATGCTACTTCTGTTCTTTATCCCATGCAGGAAAGATCTTACTTTTCTTAGACAATAGGTAATGTAATACAAATTTAGCATAATGTTCCTTGTTTTTTATATGTCTCTTCTGAAGCCTGAAGCATAATTTTCAATATTGCAATTAAAGTTTTGTTCACTTATTATTGTATCTGAGGTTTGTCATGGAGGTAACTAAGTTCTCTCATTGAATTGGTGCTACCTCTTTTGTGAGAATTCCTATAGCTTTAGCGCACTTGCATCATGGTTAAATTTGTGCATGAGAGTATGTGTGTGCATGGCTGGTGAAGGGATTTTTTTTGAGCAGGGGGAAAGGATGTTTTTTTTCTTTTTTCCAGTTGAACTATGCTACAGGGAAAACATACTGCTTCAGCATATGTCACCCACTAATCATGGTTCATTCAGTTCTTAGTTAGCTGAAAGTCTAATGAGAATTTTGCTTCTTATTTCACTGGAAGTAGAATTGCACCCATAAAATTTCAACACTATAATTCCATGCATATGTAGTCACCAAAAGCCAGTTTAAGTCCACTCTGCCAAGAGGGGTAATTTCACCTTTACTTCACCACCCACCTCATATTTCTGTCCTCAAGGTTTTGCCAGAGGTCACCTTTGCGTGCCTGTCCCTGTAGCCAGAGTAGGAAGTTGACCTGGTTGAGCACTGAGCAAGCGAAGAGAAATGCTGGATCAGCCTGATTTATCATACAGTCACACGAACACTACTTGCAGCAGGAGGGAGAAGACAGGAGTGAACAGAGGCTACTGAAACAGAGATCTTTTATATGTCATTTGCTGTTGTTTGGTGAAGCACTTATGTTGAATCAGCCTGAAATGTTGTTTTCTGTAGGTGACATTCTCACTGCCGTAACTAATGTCTCGGGACGTAAACACCCATCAACGGTTCAGGCCAAACAACTGAAGATGTGCCTTCCTATGATGCCTGTAGTGCTTCACCTTGTGACATCCCAGGTAGTTCCCCCCCCCAAATTTGTTAAACAAAGGACAAACTTATATTTTCTCAAAATCTAATTTCTACTGATTGTGATCAGAATGAATAAAATAGAACTGTTATTAATGTATAGGTATGTTGATGAGTATTCCAGCTAAGAAACAGCATTAAAGACATCTGACTTTTGTGCATCGTAAAACATCTCTAGTGATAGCAGCAAATACATATTTTGTCCTCTTTTTTCTTTAATATGTGAAATAGTCGGTTTACTTTTTCTGGTCATAAGATATGCATTTAACGAGTTTTTTTCCAATTTTGGCTAAATTCAAATAGGTATTTCGTCCCCAGATAGTCACAAAGGAGTTTCTTTTCAACTATGGCACCTTACTTGTGAGTATAACCATCTAAGTTAAATATTTTTTACAATACCTATGCATAAAATTTTGGGAATTGCTTTAATGTAATAAAATTACATTAAATTTCTAAATTGGAAAGAGGACTTTTTTCTGAACATATGTTTTAAGCTTTGATTATATACAAAACTTTATTTATAATCAGAAAATATTTTTGGGTCAAAGGGAAACTGCACATATTTGATAAACTGAGAATTTCTTGTGTGCTTTATTTTAAGGTATAAAACTTTAGCTCTAAATTACACAGAATATTCTCTCTAGAATTTCATGCCAGTAGTTTTTGAGTAGAAATGAAAGAGAAATTTTATAATCTAATCTATATTTAAGGTTTTGTTTCCTTTTGTCACCTTTTTCTTCTTGCCAGTACTTTTCCACTGTATTTAGTTGATGAAAAGCTATGGAGCTAAGATATTTGTCTCATGTTTACATCTATAACCTATTTATGACATTAGCTATAAAAAATTAATTTTTTAACAGTGCCATAGGATAGTATAGGAGAAATGAAGTAGTATAGTTCTAATGTAATTTCATATGAAAACAGTTGTTTTTGCTAAATGATGATAAAAGAATATTCTAAAATTGTGCTTTCAGAGTTAAACAAATACTTTTAAGTGCATGGGTTCATAAATGACAACTAGGGATTTACCTCCACAAAAGCATGAAGAAATGCTTTACTGCAAACAATTAGATTCAAGTTATATGTTCAGATTCCCTTCTCTTTCTCCTTTGAGTCTTGATTCCAAGAAAATGTGAGTTTAATTTAGCTCTACTAAAATATTTGTATAAAAATTATCATTAAAATGGTGAAAAAAAATTGAGACTGTAGATCTTGAATTACAAAGCCCTTTATCCCTTTGAAGCGTTTGTAACTAAGTATTAAACTTATTAATAGTTTTCAATCAACCTTCTCGAAGGTGAAATTCTTCTGTCAACAATTTAGGTACAACAGACCAGGTATAATGTAAGTTTTCTTTTGATGTTACTCCAGCTTGTTTGAAGTATTGACTGAGGAAGTCAGGCTAGTTGTACTAGCACTGCTTTCCTCTCAAATCAAGGAGCAGCAGATTACTCAATATTTCCTGCATCTTGTTCTGTCTCCATTGAAAAAGGCAATTCAGGATCCTACATACACTACTTTAATTAACACATGAAAAAGGGGAGGAAAGTAGTATATCTGAAAAATTAATATCACATTTTAATCCATTTTATGTAACTGTGTAACTGTGTTATTATATGACTAATATAATTGCATCTGAAAGAGTAACTATCCATTCTGTCAGGCAACTCTGGAATTTTGTGTTTAGCAACATTCCCACTGACATCTATAAAGGGACATTCCATCATCAGCTTGTACTTTTTCAAAGTACCGTGCTATAATTGAGGCCTCTAAGACTTTAGCAAGTCAGTCTTTCAGTTTTTGTTTGTTTCCTTCTTTTTTTTTTTCCTGATTTATTCAAAAATCTTACTCTTAACAATAAGAAATTATGAGGAGCGGAAAAATGTTTGGTATCTGGAAGGAAAAGTTATTTTCCTGCAATGGTTGTTCATGGAGAATTTTTTTCTTGCTGCTTTGAAGTTACTTCTATCATCACTGTAATTTTCAGTAGCGTTGAGCAAAGAAATTGAGAGGGAGTCAGGACAGTCCTTTCATGTTTTCTGCTGTGAATATAAATACATGGAGGACACACTGTGCCCCAAAGGCACAGCTAATGGCAGGCTCCTACTGCTCAGAATTACCTGTAGTGAAACACACATACACCATTTCTCTCCATTGCTTAAGAAACCCCAGATGTTTGCATTTTTCTTAAATTAGTGCATCTCTTTCTTGTGTTTCTAATACAAAGTTAAGGAAATAAACATTAGTAGCCGGAACAAATTTTGCACCACCTACTTTGATTTTTCCAAATTAGTTTTGAGACTATGGTGGTGTGAAACTGTCTTAAAATGAACAAACAAAATAATTTGCCCTCTTCCAAAACTACTTAATTAGATAATACCTAGTAATTTTTTTTCAAATGATCAGGAAGATAACTTTTTTCTTATAGAAGCAGTTGTTTTTTATAACTGCCTCTGAGATGCTTTTAAGCAATAAAATATATAATTAGTTGCTAACTCTATTTTTAATTAGAGAAGAATCCTTCAGTTGTTTCTTACATACTGTGAAAAAAGATAACCCATGTAGATACTTCTGCCAATTTAATATGAAATAACGAAATTTAAATGGTAGTGAAATATAAAACAAGTACCGTTTTCTTAAATGCTGTATTAGTAAAAAAGAGCATTCTACAAATTCTGCTGAGAATTTTCCTTCCTTAGCAAATGTTAATAACATGGCTTTTGCATCCCCATGAAATAAACAGCTATGCATAGAAATGAAAGCAAAATAATAGTGAGTCTAATTGTAAAATATTTACTTAACCCAGATTATTAATATTGTCTTGCCCTGTTCCTTAAAATGGTTACTAATTTAGGTGATTATTTTATAGAAAGTTATATGCATTTTTTACGTGTTCTTCTGTGTGTAACTGTATCTATAATGTGTGCAGTATGCATGGAGATCAAAAAGATGGTACAAATAACAGAAAATTGCATTTTCTGAGGGGTCTTTGGTCATTTTAGTGAGTTATTTCGACATAGCCATTTCCAGGGTAGTTCAAAGTCTTCTAAGAAATTACAGTTTTCTGTTAAAAATAAAGACATTTCATTACTGTCTATTTAGCTGGAAATGTTATAATTCCTGATATTAGTCAGAGTAATAGTCCTTACTGTACTCCACATTTAAATGTCCAGCAGCATTACAGACTTGCAGAATTAGAACAGCTAGATCATTAGTACTTTCAGTCTTAATTAATTAATATGAAAGTATTTCTATAGGTGCATTAACATTTTGTATTTACACAGTTCCTTAAAGAATTTCCTGTTGTAATTGTTCAGTGATTATGCTTCCTAATTTTTGTTCCTAAAGTGTTTTAACATAAATGCTGCTTCTTTTGTAGGAGTTCATCAGATCGATAGAATCAGGAGAAATAAACTTGGACAGAGCAATAGGTGAGGTAACCTATGATACTGCAGTACTTTAATATGCAGGTATTATAATGGTTGCATTTTATAAGGAAATATGATGGTTTTTTACCATTAGGGCAAGCTGCATCAGAAGAATTGATTAAGACTACTTTCTTGACCTTTGAAGCAGTAACAGAGCATCCCAGCTTGTTGACAGTCCATCACTTGACTGTAAGTGTGGCAACAATTTAAATAGTTGCGGGCTAGCAGGCCTAATTCCATTTATAAATAGAATATTTTGAAGATCTAGAAACTGTTTAAAATACGGCTTAAAATGTATTGTGATTCTATTTGACAGGAAAAATACTTATTGTTTATAGAGAGATTTTCAAAGAAGCAGCAAGGCATTCAGACTCAGTTTACTGTATTTAGTTGGGAAATTAGAGCAAGAATTAGAAGGACTTAAACTTTAAAAGTAGTGTTCTTGATTCTGTAAGTCTTTCTTCAGCTTCAAAGCAAGTGTATTGCTATGTATTAGTGAAAATATCACCACTATATTTGTCATTATGCTTTTAACATAGCTTGGAAAGACCACCTCAGGATTGATCCCATTCCATCATATTCTTCCTGATGAGATCATCCATTTCAGTTATGGTGTTGAGGTTTTTTTGTTGTTGTTGCTGTTTGCTTGCTTTTTTAAGTGTAACAGATTTCTTACTCAAAAATTGCATTACAACTACCAAACCCACATGCTATAAGCTTCTTACATCACTAAGGTTTGTTTTCTTTGAAGTTTTTGGTTAAAAGATTCTACTGTTAGCTAAGCTAGCTGCAGAGAGAACAATTATGTCGTGAAACAGTTGTCAGGAAATCAGGAGGTCTGA
Organism: Manacus candei; assembly: GCF_025592945.1. NCBI lineage: Eukaryota > Metazoa > Chordata > Aves > Passeriformes > Pipridae > Manacus > Manacus candei. Next base: position 1,522,332 of record NW_026138074.1, on the reverse strand, counting down.
ATGTTTGAATCAGTGTTTGACAAATCATTGTAACCTATACCAATGCATTTCTGTGCCTGAAATCCCACTAAAAGTATAACCCACCATACTTACTGGGATGACTATTTGATTCAAATTGAAATTTATGTGTTGTATTGGAATTAGGTTAAAGGCACACTCAATATAGCACTTATATGAAGAAGGGTATTGGCAAATAAATAAGAATGACAGATCTTAGGGATTGTGCTAAATAAGAATGGGTGATCTTAGAAATTGAGTATTTCTAGAAGTTGAATTCTATTTGATGTGCACATGTTTAGATTATAAAGTCTTGATAAGTGAAAATAGTAAAATTAATCCAAAATATAAATTCGAATTTAAGTAAGTTTAATGGGATTTTTTTCATTATGCTCACAAAAGAGTGTATTCAAGAAAATGATCCTTATGCAAAAAAGCTAACCGATTAATAGTCAGAGGAAAAATAGTACAGAACTGAACAGTTCAATTTACTTGAAACTAATATGACAAATAATGTCCTAGGAAGGAAATGTTAAGTGTAGGTGAAGTATGAATGCCTACTGATATCTCCCTACATGCCTGTCAGCCTGCCTCTCACTGTGTTATATCTGTATCATTCTAGAATCACCTCAATTTTAAAAAATAATTGCTTTACTTTTGTGGGTTATCAGTGTGTCTTGTAGTGACAGAAATATGTACCGTTTTTTGTGGGAGTCCATCAACATTTACTGAGATAACAATAGTGTGTGTCAGCACATTAAATAAAATTCCCCTACCTGTTTAAGTTTTAATGGTCTGGGGGGGGGTTCCCTGGAATAGCACCAAGGAGATAGTTCCTCTTTACGATTCTGCACCAATCCCCACGTTCAGTAGAATGTTTTAGTGTTGCCAGAGAGTGGCTATTCTAGTCTCTGTTAAGTAACCTGTGGCTGGCAGTAGATGAGTTTTGAAGTATCTAGATTTCTGGAGAACAGTTTACTTCATCTCACGTGTTGGAAGTTTTAGATGTTTCTTTAAAATCCATATGAGCATATCAGTTACACAGCTAGAGATAAAACTTCCTCCCTGACCAGTGCTTGTCCAGTACTTCTGAGGCATACTACTTTTGTAGTTTCCTTGATTTACAATAGATGTAGATTTACATCCTTGTCAATGAACTGCTTTTTTTATTTTTAGAAAGTCTATTACTTCACTCACTCATTTTCATAAATAACAGTTCTTCGTAATTGAAAAGAGCCCTTCTGATACTCAGCAAATAATCATTCAGACTCAAACTAAAGTGGAGAAATCGCCTTGCATTTTCCATGTTAAATTCACGAAATTGTCCATCGTAATTAATAATCTCTAACCACATCTGCCACTAGTGGTGTGAACAGTAATTAGTTTAATACTATTTATGAAGTCTAGTGTGCTAATTATACTTGAATGTGCAGCATACATTACTTTAGAGGAAAGTGGTACTTCATCTTCTATGATGCATACAGACTATTTTTGGAATTGTTGTTACTCAGGGGATATCTTCTAATTGCTTCTATGTGAGCATGACTGGAATCTATGAATATAAATGCCAGCATCCAGTAGAACTTTGTGCGTTTTTAAAATGTTGAAGCAAGACACGTTCAAGCTTCCAGATCAATATTTAAGTATAACAGTGGTTAATAGGAAACTCTTTCAGTGGAGAGAAATTTGAATCCTAGGCTAAGATCAGAAGATTGGATGCTCATTTCAACAAAGTTGGTTGCAAAGACGATTTTGGGGAGTGGGGCTGAGGAAAGGCCAAAACCTTGAGAGGATGCATTTTTTTCTACAGTGACACTGCTTTAAAGTCTCTAACAAGAAATAAAATACATTTTTAATGATGTTTAATTTAATAAAAATTAAGGTTATATTGAGCAAGCAGAAACAGAAAGTTTTTCAGTTGAGTTCTGGTTTTAGTTTAGCTGCAATGGAAATTGTATAATTTAGCGGGAATTTAGGAGCAACATCTCAGGTTCTTTCCCGCTTTGAAAAGCAAAGAATTGCTTGTTCTGGGTTTTAGTTCATGCTTGATTTGCCTTTATATTTGTACTTGGAACCAAGAAAAAAAAAATTAATTTTTTTGTGACCAAATTTCTGATTACCATCAACTTGAAGCCAGTTATTGAGGAGCTTCATTTCTGTTGGGAGTGACTGTATTAGATATGGCAAAGTGTGATAAAGTCAACAGAAATTAATTGAAAGTGCTCAAGTGAATGCCAGCAGTGAGCAGTAATTTCATTTTGCTTGCAGTTGTGTGCATTGTTACAAGATATAAAGACTAACAGTTTGTGTGACTGTGCAGTTTTTGACAGAACTAGATTTTCGGGTATGTGATTATAATGATGAAGGTCATCAAGAAGAGTCTCTACAGACTGGATTGAAATATAAACCCCAATTTCTCAAACTGGCGGAAGGCCAATTGCCTGTTTCCTCCACCTGCCTAAAATGGAAAAATATTTATTAAATTCAGATACTAAGTGTTATAATAATATTGTTTATCCAATTTTTGATAAATATTTAGATATAATTAAATTGAATAATTCTGTACTGACTGTATCATTTGCATTTTCCTTTTCTATGTTAAGTATATTTTTTTGCCTGAAAAAAAGCCATATGCTAATTCAGAGCACTTAGAGCAGTGATGAGGCTCACGATGGCAGGCGGTTCCTGTGGGAGTCCTTTCTATACTCTAACTAGCTCCCAAAAATGATTTGTGTAATGCACAGATGATCTTTTACCCGAAGCATGAAAGTTGTTATCTGGTTAAGGCAAAAGTTGTCAGCAGTGATTCTCTTCCTCAAGGTTTTAAAACTTATTTTATAAATCACACTAAAATAAAAGCACCCCAAACATGATGAGTTGCTTGATAGGAAGTCAAGGGAAAAGCTATATGACATGGAAATCTACTGTTTGACAATATGAGAGTTATTAGTTTCACCAAAGATGACAACATAAGGGTTAGAAACTTCTGCAAGTGCTTTTTTCTTGATTCAGCATCAGTGATGTTCTTCATCCACAGGCTGTTCTGATCTAACCACTGACACCTTAGTTTTGTCAATATAGGATATGACTATATGAACATATTGTACAGAATTTTTTCAACCACTTTCCCTTTTCAAGTAGATGAAAATTCTACACCCCATGTGGCTTTCTGTCCGTTAAACTAATCCAGATGACGTGAGACTTTTTTGTGAAACCATTTCTCTACTAATTGACATACTGAGTCAGTCAATCAGTGCTGTCTCGTCCCAGAAGAAAAAAACAACCGTCAATGAGGACTCTGAAGTTCTGAGGAATTTTAAATAAAAATTACACAAGTGTCATCCTTCTTCCCAATCCATTCTAACATGCATTAGATTATTTTTTCTATTATGTTCTGAGAGATTACTGGTGATATTAAAACATAAGGTGTATGCTGTGCCACCAGCAAATGCTTTAAGAAACATGAAAGCAGGACAATCTTAATTCCATAGTCACTTTCAGCAGTGCCTTTTTATGTGGAATTTTAATGACAATAAATGTCAAGCTGCTGCTGATGTAGCTCTGACATGTGACTGGAAAAAAGTTTTGGGAGCTGATGGTCTTCACTTTGGTATGTTCTGCTTTGAAGAAAGGACGAGAAGATATTTCTCAGTAGAATCACAGAGCATTTTGAGTTGGAAGGGACCCACAAGGATCATCAAGTCCAAGTCTTTATTGAATGGCCAGTTGTAAGTTAAACAAAAGCACACCAAAACAAACAAGATACCTCTAGAAAAATCTCTGAAAGTAATGAACATAGTTATTTGTGAATTTGGATACGATAGCTGCGTATAATGAATAGCATAGTTTCTATATGTGAGCTTAATTCTGTGGTCTGATTTTCACTTGAGAACAGCATGGCTCTCAAATGGACCAGGCTTTAAGGCTGCTTACCTTTTGTGTCCACCCAGTGTCAAGGCTTTGGTCTTAAGCACTGATTTGAAGAGGTCTAAAACTTAGTTTTAATAAAGGGAACTATTTTGTTTGTTATTGGTAATGTTAATCATATTAAGGCAAGTTCTGTGGCCTTGAGAAGAGGGTTAATATGTCCATATAAACATTGCCTGAGTTATAGGGGATAATGGGTAACTTTGGTTATATGCTAGTTCATTAATACATGATGGTTGCATGTATACGTTCAATAGTTGAATTCATCCTTGCTGTGTAGCACAGGTGAATGGAATTTTAGTTCTCCACCTTCGTTCTTAGGGGGTACCTCCCACTAAATAGGGATTAGTGTGTTGGATCCTTCCACTGTGAGCCCTTGCAGTGTTACAACTGCTTTATAGTGGGTACTTCTGGAGCCTGGACTTTGCTTGGTGAGGTTAAGTAAAGCTAAGGCAATGTTTGTTTCTAACAAAACTGGCACATATATTTAGGCTGCAGGACTCATGTCTGACATCTCCAGAACAGTGGAGACATGTAGAGAAGGACTGAAATTACAGTTCTCTCTTTCAAGCCCTTCCTAGTAGGTGATGAGTACTTCACCGCTCTGAAACTGTAGCTTGTCCCTCTTTCTTCTTTGAGGATTAAAGTAGCATGCAGACTCCAAAGATCTGGGGTTTGTACATAATAAAATAATGTTGAAAAGTGCATACAGCTTTTGCTGGGTGCTCATACCACATTAGTAGAGTTTTCCTCGCAGAAATTAGTGAACATTATGGAGACAGATGTTTTGGTTTCAGATAGAATACTTGAATTTCCAAAAAGGTTTTGACAAAGTCATGTACCAAAGACTTCATATCCATTAGTGGCCCTTCCCTCTTACCCTCAAACAGATCAACTTCTAACTAGTTAAAATTTACTAAGTTGAGAATAGAGATCAGTTTTTAAAAATTTAGGTATTTTAAGAGTGTTGCCTTACAAAGATGTGTTGCAACATGTGCTACTTACAACTAATCCAGAAAAGGGAGGTGACTGAACTAACTGATGACACTAAATTATTCACATCAGTGAAAATTAAAACTGACAGAGAAGTTGCAGAAGGTTTCCAGATACATAGTGAAAGGAAAATAAAATTACATGCAATTCAATACTGATAAATGTCAAATAACGCACATGGGGGAAATAATTTCAACTGTGCTTACACAGTGTCAAACTCTAAACTACTTGAAACTGTTCTGGAAATCTTTTACCATCATTTTTCTGTGGAAATGATAGCTTTCTACTCAGCAGTAATCAGAAAGACAACTAGATTATTAGGAAGGACTAGTAAAAGATCAGACAAAAAAGTAGAAAAAAATCACTGTACCATGGTAATATCACGGTGCCCTCAAGCCTCAAATACTGAATGCAGTTGTGGTTATTCACTCTGAAAGGGAGTGAAGCTTACCAAGAAAAAGTACAGGGTGATGATGCAAGGAGGGCCTGAGACAGTAAGACCTTCAGCTTGGAAATAAAAGATTCCAGAGTATTGTATTGCAAATAGCCTGGGAAAGTTGATTCAGAAATAATTATTCATATTGTAAAATAAGAATATGTATCAAATTAGCTGCTTTAAAATAAGCAAGGATGTGTTTTTTCATAAGGCAAAATTGAAGAGTAAAATTCAGTGCCATAGGTATTGCGTGTGCTAAAATTATAAATACATTTAAGGTAGGATTGGACAAATATTTGGGAGAAAAGATTAAATGCAAAAATACAGGTACAACATCAGCATAGGAAGTCTCTTAACTCAAGAACTACTTTACTAGAAACTAGACTTGTGCTTTAAGCTTGGTCTATTTCTCCTACTCCTTTCTACTCCTTTCCAGTTGGCAGAAACAGGATTATCAGGTTTGAGCTATGTTTTTGTTTGGTCCTGTATTTATGTATTATAGTTTGAAGATGTGAATGTAGTGTGTATGGAAGTTTTAATATTTCATTGCAATTTTGGATACTGATGACAGCACAGTTATGACAGCACAGCTTTTGAATGCCATCATTACAGAGAAATACAGTGTTGGCTTTGGACAGTTAGGTATTGATCATGAACTGGATATCAGGCTATTTAAAAAGGTAGGAACTCTTATGATATACAGATATGAGCATATTCAACCTATCTAGTCTGTTTAGACTTAAACAAGAGTATTTCCCTTTTTTTGAGCAATCTTAGTGATAAAGACTGAAACAAAAAAACCTGTATCTGACTGTCTTCATGCGTATATGGAGATTTGATTCCACATAAACATCAGAAGCCATTTAAAAAAGAAGGAATGAGTGCTTGTTTGAGTATTCTTCTTTGCCGAAATACTAATACTATACTTCTCTATGAATAAATGGCCAAAACATTTGTAGTTTACTGGTAAATTTATTAAAAATACTTTATGTACTATTACACTTCAGTTTATTTCATCTCAATAATTACTTGCAAAGTTCATATCTTGTTTACATATTTGTGTACACACTAGTAAAATGGAAAAAATTAGTGAAAAAAACAGTGACCCAAATGGCATGGAGAGAAGATTAGGGCTGTGGAGTTAGGAAGTACCTGATTTAATGTTCATGTAAAATTGAATACATGATTTTCCCTTCAGCATATGCATTCTGATATGCTTTTGCATAACAAAATAATTTTTCATAGGATTAGTGCTTTATTTAGTTGATCTCCCCACCACACTTAGCTGACATGAGGCAAACACTTGCCATGGGGAATTCATTTCTAAACAGTTTGTTTACCAAAATTGAGATTTTTGTTAGAAAAAGTTCAGAAAAATCTACTACAGTTATTTAAGATCTAAAGAATCTTCTTTACAATGACAGTTGAAAATACATTTATCTTAGAAAAGACTTATGACTGGATTAACTGCATTTGCTAATGTGGAAAGACTGCTGTTAATACTAGATTAAAGCGAAAGAAGATTTTAAGTTTTAGAAATTGGAGTTGCATCATACTGCTGTATCTTAATTGGTATAAGTCTAAGTCAGTGCTCCTGCTGTTGAATGGTTTGTAATATCCAAGGACCCTACATTGCTTCAGATAATCAAGAACTGCTTCTTTTCCTCTTTTCTGTCTCACGCCTTTAATTTACCACTTATGTGTGCCTCTTCATTTAAGAAGCACTGCAGTAGGTTGAACTGGTTTCTTGGACTGAAAGATCTCAAATGCATACCTTTTTTTTTTCCTGCCTCACTGGTGTGCTATAACTGATACTTTGCCATTTGTAGAACAGCTCAAAAACTTGCATTAATGGAGTTGTTGGAATGCAGTGTACTTTTATTATTTAACTGAAAAGACCATGAAATATTTCAAAATCGTGAAGTGTTACAAAAGTCACTACAGCTATGAGATATATCGTTATCTATATAGGTCTTGCTGTTTGTACTTACAAGAGTAGTTTGACTTCATATCTCAAGCAGAATCCTTTTAACTCTTTTATTGAAAGTATGGAACAAAGGCATTTTGTAGTTTTTTTCGTAAGTGAAAAAAGCTAGAGTAAATGAATCCCTTAATGTCAGGGATTAATTTAACAGAGTCCACCAACCAGCAATGAAATAGTTGCTAACTGCAGTTATTGCTGGCTAGAGGCTAACTTCATTTAGTGACCTTTTTCATATATACTTTCAGCTTCTGTAGATGTTTCCTATTAGTAGCTGCATACTTCTAGGGAAATTTTATCTTCTAGTATTAATTACTGAAACAAAACACATGGGGGATTATAACACAGTCTTGTTATGCCAAATTCTGTCCACAGTGTAGTGAGAATGTATGCAGCAATTTTATTTGTATTAATAAATCCAAGGACAAGGTGTGCATCATTTTAACAAAGACTTAGCAATTCTTTTATAGAGAATACTAATAATACACTATTTTGTAACTGAACTGTAGACTAGTTTGTCATCAGTTGATTTCCAGTGGAGCAAAGCTGATTAGTCCTGTGACAGATGATGCATTTGTAACAATACCCTCATGGACAATAATGAGTTGACTGGATTATATTTTTTCGTAGTGCAAATCTTATGTATGTGAGTTTAAATTTTAGTGGAAAACTGTGTATTACCAGAATGGAGGAAGTTAAAATTTTTTCAAGAATCTGTATTAAGCTTAGGGATATTTAATTAAGAGGTAGTACGTCTTTCCTGGTGTATCTTAATTCTATACAGTTCTGTTTTAGAAGGATGTTTCATCTGAACTTTATTCAATCATTAGTTTATGGATTAAAGCATTGGGATTAAGATACTCTAATACTCTTTTTTCTTAATATCTTACATCTGCACTGAATTCTTTATTTTAAATTCAAATTCCCTGTCAAAGAATTATACCAATGTTACTGTTGTTTTCTATGTCAAAGTACATTAACGTCTCTAACTTATGGCAGTTTACCAGCGAAAAATTAGCTTGGTGGCTTTGTAAGTGTGATTATGGATGAATATCCATGATTATTCATCTCTTTGATTAAGGGCTCTAGCAGTGGAATAAACATGGATGATAGTGTATCTCTGTTCTATTTTTTTCATCTGTGAATAATCTAAGCCAGATCTTTTTGATTCTCTGTTTTAGGTTGAAGACCGCATCCTCCCACCACTGGTTTCTTTGGTCCACAGTCAGAATGGTAAGTATACGGGCACATCAGCTACAGTTTCCATGAATTCCACATTTTGTTGTAATTATGCTTCAGTGTGGTCACATTCTTGGCATCTTTATTTTCAAGTGGAATGGAGACTCTTCAGCTTGCGGTTGCTCTCAGAAACCACATCACTGCTTTTAAGCCACGAGGTCATGGATGAGGAGAAAGGGGAGAGCCTTGACTCAAACAGCAAGCTTCTGTCTCTCATTAGAGATTTATTGCTGCCTCAGTAAGTATAATATTGCTCCTGTAATGGGGAATAACTTGATACGCAATCCATTTTGACAGTGTATTTGTTTTAACTACCCTTTTTATGTTTAAATGGCAAAGCAAAAAGAGGAATCGCAGTTAACTGCTGCCAGAGTTCTCTGCCCAACATGTCCGCCTAGGTTTATTTAGGATTTTGACATGTACAACACAAACACAACTTCTGTGTGACACTCATTTCTGATACTGTGCCTCTGGCTGCTCTTGAAGCAAAGCAAGATTCCCCCTAGCTTTTGGGCTGTGGTTTAAATACTACTCTTTGTTCTGCTAATAAAGCTAGAACAGTCTAACTACAACATCTTTTTGTCTGTTTTGGATATTGTGCTTTCATGTAAGATGTTCTGATATCATATGTAACAACAAATAACTTTTTGAAAAGGAGTAGTACATCAGGTATTAATCCTTCGTGGTTCACCCAGATGTAGCCTGGAAATTCATTTACAAGGGCTATGGTCAAATGAGGCCTCTCATTTCAGGCTGACTTGCAGGTGAGCACAAAGACAGCTTTCTGTGTTATGCTGACTGTGACCTGGTAACATCTGTGTGTAGAGGGAAAGAAAGCACGAACATAAAATGAGTACAGTAGTGATAAGTCATCATTCATATTTTATATTATTCTAATAATAGTACAGTGTATTTTCAAGTGTCGTTCTCAAAAGTGATGAATACTTAGCTGCCCTAAGTGAGAAAATTGTTCCCCCCCCTACATTCAATAGATGGCAGAAGGCTGGAGGAATGGATGCTGGATTATGATTAGAAACACAGTGCCTTCTCCAAATATGAGACTTGTTTCTTGCTAATTGAATAGTACTCTTACAGTTTGAGGACCAAAGTTTTATCCATGCAAGACACGTAAACTTTTCTTTATGACAGAGAGTTGGAAGGACATCTTAAGAGTTCTAGAGAGAAACTTTCACACCTTTCTTCACATTTTTTCCCTCTGGGAAATATAGAATGTATCAGTACAAATTAAAATGGCAGCTGCAAACATTACTTTTAAAATAGAGTATATGCATTATTAAAAGCTGTCAGGTAATTTTCTTCAGATAGGGAAAGAGGCCTGGAGTCAAGGGAGACAGTTTCCTTGCTCTGAAACTTGCCCTTATCCATCTTGTCCTTGAAACATGTCGATCTCATACGATGTTTCTCATTGACCTGGAGGATGTGTGTTTGGAGGGGTGTGTCATGTTAATTACAACTAGAAGGAAAACAGCCAGTATAATCCTGTCTCGGAATTTATTAGCTCAGCTGGGTGGCAGGGCTTTTTGGTCTGAAAGTAAATATGATTTTATGTTGGGGACTGAACCTGTGCTATCTTTGCATGCGTTATGTTGTATGAAAGTATGAGAAAGGGTCTTGCAGCAGCTCAGAATCTTGGTTCCAGGCTTTAAGATTCAGTGTAACCTACTTGTAAAGATAATGTAAAGCTCTATCCCAAGAAGTGTGGGTTACTTGAAAACTGAGAACATTTGGAGGCTGAAGAGGTGTTTGCTGATGTTTAGTCTTTCTGTTGCTGGGTAAAGGATGGGACAGAGTGGGACTCAGCTGGAAGACAGTCAAAAAAGGGGAGGTATGTGATGGCTATTTGTTCATGGGCAGTCTGTGTGGGAAAGTGGATATTTCAATCCCTTTTGAGCCTACTGAGAACTGAGAGCTGTTGAATATGGAAGGGAGGGACATCTGGGTTTAATATGTGATTTTTTTTGCTAAAGATTATAATCATACACATTTGTGTATATATTTCATTCCTATAAACATCTTCCTCAAATTAATTTGTTTAAATGTTAAACTGACCCTTGAAATAGCATGTGGCTCACTATGCATGAAATATAAATGGACTTCATTTTGAGATATATGCAGGAGTGCAGTGATTACCACTTTGTTCTCATCTTCTGCATCATCAATAAAATGGTAATTCCATTAAATATTTCTGCATTTATAGATTAGAAAGTTAGCTTCCTCATTGGGTTTTAATTGAATAGAATGAAATAGTGTCATAAAATTTCAGTTTACTGTACTGAAAGGTCATTCCCCTGAGCGTTTCATAACCAAAATGAAACTTGCAGCTATAGACAATGAATACATGGCAAATGCTTTATATTCAGTTCTATTTAATTTTAATTCTTGATATTCCTAGTTATATATAATTTGAAAATTGAGCCAGAACCAGCAAAATAGAGGAATGTGTAAATAAATTTTATTTCATTTGAAAGATTATGTAGCTTGTTCTTAGTAGACTGCTAAGCCATTTCTCCAAGTATGAAGTCCAAGAGACTTGATATAATGTTCACTCTTTTTTAAGATCTTAGAGGAGTCCATATTGCTAAATCTTTAGGTCTTTTTGTCATAATTGTTTATAGAAAAGATTGACAAAATTAACTCCCTACAGTGTAGTACCTGGAGTTTACAGTGTAGTACCTGGAGTTTATAGAACCCTTATAAAATGTCCTCTACTGTTACTAAACTGTTTTGTGTTTTGAAGTGGCAGTGCAATCATTTGTTGACTCATTCATTTAATAAAGTATCTCAAGCACAGAGTATTTGCCCTTCAGAGAAGATTCATATATTCAAAGATCCTATTGGCCTTTAGTTAGGCAATGTGTTTATATTAATTGCCAAGACATTGATTCTAGTAATCTGTGTCTGAGTCACCTGATAGCATCTTTGCTTGCCTTGGAAGATTTAGTCATGGACTCTGCAAAAAAACTTGCAAATAGTACCATTATGTTTCATAGGAATATGTATTGCTCACACATAGGGCTTTTGGGATCAGTGTCTACTAATGCATTAAAGTATTTTCTTCTTTTATGAAGGAAGGGACTTTTTAATCACCAGTGAGAAATCATTTTCTTTGAGGAACTGGAATCTGTTATTTCTAAAAGGGAGATTTTAATCACTAAAGACATGAAGTCAACACTGACTTGTAGCCACTAGTTCAGTAGATACTGAGATGTGGTTTGCAACTCTACAGTAGTACCTTCAAGTTAGTGTGTAGTAGCCATGACACATTGCCCACAGGCTCTGTAGGAATGTTAACACCTGGGAAGGAACTCCCACAGGTTACATCAAGACTGCACGGCTGGTGTGCTTCTCCCTCCTTGTCATAGACCAGATAGGAGACTTGGCTGGAAAGCACCTCGTCTCCTTCTAGACTTCCTTCCAGCATAAATCAGAGTGCTGAGGTGTGGTGTGCCTGCAGAGAGGGGAAGAGCTAGCACACAGTAGAGTGTGTCAGCACACAGGTGGTGGGAAGTGATCCAGATTCCTCGGTTCAGGCAGCACTAGGGATCTGAAGATGTGAAGTAAAATTCTCAGTGAATTGCATTACTCCACCCCCTCTCCCCATCAGAACACTACAGTTTTTTTCTTTTTGTGGAAGCCTTTTTTTTACGTATAACCTACCACATTTTCCTACAAATCATCCTTTCATTTGTACTTGATTAATTCTTCATGGTTTTTCTTTTACAAATGAGATTTATACTTCCTATTCTATTACTTCCACATGTTTAGAGTAGCACTATTTGTAATGAAACACTGTGTTTTGACATAGCTGAGTCTGTGGTTATCTATGCTTACATCTTTCTTACTTCCATCATTATATCCTATTGCCATCCAGATACATTTTGACACAATAAAATTAGCCCTGTTTGTCGAGAGGACGTCACTGGAATGTTAGTAGCAACAAGGTCCATTTTGCTTTTCAGTAACCTATTTTCCCTTATCAAGATCACCATGAGGTGATATTTGTAAATGTTTTGAAGAGGTTTTTCTTGTAGTTTTATTTTCACTGCCATAGCTCTCAATAAACATTGTTTTGGAGTATGTTAATATTCTTCTGTTTTGTATTATTTGGGGAATGTAAGTATGCTGTGGTGAAAGCAATATTTTTTGAAATTTGAGATAAAATATAAAGCTCAATGTGAGTTTTTTGTTCAGTTTTGAGAAACATCACCATGTAGGCAAAATACAGAGCTTAATCATAAAAAAGTTGGTTGATGGTCTTCCTAAGCACCCAATAAATCTTCTTCATAATATTTTGATGCTCATTTTCTACTTGTCTCTGAAAGATTAAAGTATTTACTATAGATCAATAAGTCACATGCATGTAGACGAGATAAATGTTTTATAAATATATTTTATTATAATTCATAGATATAAAACATGTATGTGGTGTTATATATACAACCTGCATATATATATGCATATATACACACACAAGCATATATACTGTTACATATTTTATAATTATGTATCTCTCTCTAAAAATTTTATTAATGCTGCTTTTAAAGTTAATCTGATGATGGCTTTAAAATACAAGTATTGTTGCTTTGTACAATTCCAAACAGCATTGTATTTCCATTGTGGTTATTATGAAGTTTGGAAATGGGAAATGACACATTTTTAGTATCAACTTTTTTGACAAGAATCTCTTGACCTTTTCTTTTCCTCACTGTTTCTGCCTCTTCTCCACCTTGCCTTTCAGGTATGAGCACATTCTGATGGCTCCGGACCCGGTACCACTGTATGCTCTGAAACTGTTGGTGGCCCTGACTGAGCACAGCCCTACTTCTGTGAGGTGATACAACTACACATTCTCTGTTGCTCTGGGTTCTTTCTGTTTCAATTTCTTTTTTCCTGTTAGGAAGTAGCAATAACAGATCTCACGATCATACTACTTTGACTACCACTTTGATTTAGAAAATTCCTGGAGAGTTTTTGTTATAGAACACAATCTTATGTCTTTTATGTCAATTTTATATGATCCTGGTTATTTTAACATGGATTTAACCAATAATTCACTAGAGACAAATTATCATTAAAATCTAAAAGAAAGAAAACCCCAAAGCATTATCAAAATTTTTGTCTAGCTAAACATATTTGTAGCTAGGACAAAGGGGATGTATTTGTTAAAGGTTTACAAGAGTCAATTAACTTGTAAGCTGGTCAGTTTTTCTGCAAATATAGCTACCTTTTCAAAGTTCCTAAATATGGATTTTAACAATTGGTGTGGGTACCCTCAGTATGTTTAAAAGTATCTTAATATCTTTTCTTCTTGTTTCAAAGTTTACAGTGTGATGGGAAAAGAAAAAAAGTGGCATGGAACTTAAATAGTAATTAGGAAGCATCTCTCTGTCTTGCTGGATATGCCTAGAAAATCTGGTTGTTCTTGCAGTCACTGTTCTCTGTTTGTGGTGTCTGATGTGTTACAGCCAAGAGTTTACTGAACATTGTACTGTCTTGCTTTGATTGATTTAAATGAGCACAAGATAAAAAAAACATAAGGAAGGAAATTTAATTTGTTTTCCAACTTTTTATTACAGAAGATGGAACATCCTCTTTTAATCTTTTATGATGCTACTGGGAATGGTGCTTTAATACACTAAGTAGACTACAAATGAACTCGGAAATAGAGAGATTTAAAATATTTTGGATTGTATAGAATAGTTTTTATTGTAAAAAAGCTGTTTATGCTAATGCAGGATTTTATGTATTATAGAAACAAATAAAACAGTTATCCACTTTTAGAACTAACCCACAGATATTCTAATACTCTAAGAGTTATAAAGAATATTTCTGTATTTTGAGTGCTGATTATATTAGCAGCACATTTCCTCTCCCTGCTGAATTCTTTTTATTTGAGGAATCATATGTATTTGCCATTATGCTCAGCATAGGTAGATTGTGGATGCACACTGATCCTTATGGTCATCTGGCAGCAGACAGGAGTTCTTTTCTTAATATTATTAAAGAGCAGCTCTGGACATTCAACAAGCTATTAATAATCTTAAATACCAGTATATCAAGTTCTGTCATTTAAGGACCGGCTACCAGATTCCAGATTAGCCATCTGTAATTGTTCTGTTTCTCACATGTCTTACTGGTCCTCTTCTTTACTTTCACTAAATCATTTGTTTGGCTAGGTTTCTGACGGAGTGCAGGTTATCCTTTGGTCTGTCTTCTTCCTGATTCTTTGGCTTCCTAAAAAGTTTTGATGGAAGTAGCCAATGCTACATGACAGAGGTGAATAATATATTCATATTCGTACAAAATGCTAGTGAACAGAGTGGAAACTAGGTAAATGCTGTAGGGAACACTATATCAAAATTGGTTCTGCTTTGGTTTGATGGCTAATTAATCAGTTCTCATGGAGCTCAGAATTACTAAAGGCATATGTTCTCTTTCGCCCCTTTCATTAGACAGATGGAAAATATCTGAAAAAATTGTGATAGGAAATAAATAAATAACACTGGACACAAATCCTGTGGGATTGAATTTGTTCTTTGTGGAAAAACTCTACTGCATTTTAGTACTGATCAGAGTGATGTAAGTCACTGCACTGAGTCTCTGTAGCTTCTCCAAGCTTACATTTTATCAATACCTGGCTTTCAAGGATGTATCAATACCTGGCTTTCTGCTGTAACTTTAAATGAATAAAAGTGGTGGTAACAAAACAATTATAAAATGACGAAATGTTAAATTAGTATTTACCTTATCATTTCCTTGCCTTTCAAAAATACCTATAATTAACCTTATTTTGTAATAAAGACTGAATTGGGAGGAGGATGAAGACTGCTGTGCATTTATTTTGTTTGTTCCATATGATAGCTTGTTCTCAGACATGTTTACCTAACACATTCTCTCTTTCTTGCTCTCTCTTTTTTAATTCCACCAATTTTCTTGTAACTCACGCTTATCATTCTTCTTCCCATCAACTCAGACTTTACCAGTGTGCTTTCTGATAGAGACGTGCAACATTTGAGCAGTTCTTATTTTAGCACTTGAGACAGATGCACTCCATTTTTTTGTTGCATTTTTTTCATAGCTGATGTTGTAAGTTAGCTAACTTGTAATATCAGAGGAGAGACATTTCATCTTATTTTCACCATTTTTGGACACTTCTGTTTCCTATTACAGGTTGTTTGTTATATATGGCATAGACACAGATATTTGAATACCGTTGTATTTTTGATGGGGTTTATATTATTTTTATATTTTTAAGCTTATGATAAAATATACTAATTACAATACATATTTTGAATGCCTTTAATTAGCATTTTGTAAGAATACAAAAAATACTTTGTAACCTCTGCCATTCCTCAGCTGTGGAGGTAACTTTTAGCATTTTCTATTATGGGAGCCCTTCCTCTCTATTACTTTTCAGTTTAGCAGTGGAAAACTCTAGTGATATCCCATTAGTATGCTGCAAAATTAGATCTCTCACAAACATAAATTCTCTTGTGTAAGATGGTAGCTGTAAAAAACCCCAACTTTAATGTGTTTCTGTGAATACTTTAAGTGTTTGGACATCTGACCATATGAGTATCCACAGGAAGATAATCCAGTTTTAGAAAAGGATGAGTGTTTTCCTGCCTGTTTTGACCTTAATGGGTTAGAGTATAATTGAGTCAGGTGTTTCCCTTTTTGTACCTGTTTTTACATCATGCAACAATTGCTGTCTGATACAACGTTAGAGTATAATTGAGTCAGGTGTTTCCCTTTTTGTACCTGTTTTTACATCGTGCAACAATTGCTGTCTGATACAACCTCACTTAGAGTTTGTTTAAAAAAAAAAAGTTGTCTCCTGTGTTAATTGCTCTTGGTGGATTGTACTTCTGTGAAGAGTTCTTCAAGGAATAGAACTCACAGTGGAAACAAATGTCTGCAGCAGGGAAAGATCTGATTTAACTATGCATAGTCTGTTTTCAAAAAGAGCAGTATCATAAAATACTTTGTCCTCTTGTGTGTTTGTCAACTTAATGTTATATGGGTGGATAAGATGTCAGATATAGTCTATTAAGGGTTGGAATTTTTTTTGTTCCTGCTTTGAGTCTTTTATGCTGTTTTCCTGTGGTCTATAATGATCAGATTGCTATTTTTTTCTAGTAGTGAGGAGGAGTTGATATAAATTTCTTAGTTTCTCTTAATATGGTATACCAATTAGCTTTTCTTATGTGATTTGACTATTGAAAGGTATTCTATACTATGCTACTGCAGGAAACTTTGACTGGATCATGATTTTTAACTTGCCTTTGGCCTTACAGATAACCTTCTGAAATGTAGCTGTGTACTCTTTTATGCAACTACTTGGCTTACCTTTAGCTAACAACTCATACCATTTGATGACATTAATATAGCTGAAAACTAAACCTTCTAACCTATGGAATCTGATTTTTATGGGATGCTAAAATATACATTTTTGGTTGCAGGGAAGGGAGACAGTAAAAGTAATAGAATAGAGGTGAAGGGAATATGAGATATTGCATCAGATAATAAGCATGAGAGTGGTACACATTCCAGTATTCTGTTATTAAGGTAATTTCCTGAGGGAGAAACACTTATCTAAGAACTAATAGTGTGATCCTTCTTGGATTTATGGTGAAGGACAGGGGACCAAATTAAGGAACCTTCCCCACCTCTGGTCCTTAAAATAAATTTCCCAGACAGACATTAGGCACTGCTCTAAAAAAGGGAAAAAAGTGTAACAAAACAAAACAGGAAAGTGCTGAAGAGCAACAACAACAAAAAAATTTGCTGCGTCTAAGTGCTACAGGTCTAGTACCTGTGAAGATGATAGATGGATCACCCTTGTACATAACAGCAGATTGTCTTGACTAATTATAGTTACTTTTTATCATAGTGTCTTTGGAGTCATCCAAGAATGGTCCAATTTTCAAACATTATTTATGCTACTGTTTGTACCCATGCATTATCTGTTAAAGAACATTAAAGGCAATTTCTATCTAATATCCTTGCCCCCAGTTTCAAAAAACAAACAGTAAAAAAACCCTGAAACAAACCCTAAACCAAAACAAACTCTTTGTAGTTGATTTGGTGCTTTTAATTGTTTTGTGTTGGTAGAATTGTGATTCATTTCACAAGCACTTGTTAGCTTTGCACATTGTCTTTGAACCTGCTGTTGGTTTCTTTGCCATTATACTAGAGGACTAGCGCTTCAGTGCTTTCCTTGTCAATTGATTAATGTGGGTTTATATTAATTGCTTTAAGAACACTTTGTTCTTCCCATTAGTCATTTTAATTTCCTAGTTGAAGGTTGAAATACTCACTTTACAAAGTAGATCTATTTGTTTCTAAATTACTTTTCTGTTTTTATATGTTTTCTTGTTTTCTATGACTATGAATAAAATAAAATGGAATAGTTCTGATAATAGGTGAGCCTTAGGGCCTAGTCCGACCAAACTGAGCAGTAGAATTAGATGTTAGAGGTGTACAACATTAGTGAGAAAATTACAATGCAGATGGATTGAGAGATTGACAGTGGATGAAACTGTTTTATTAGGACTTTAGGGAATGTTTATGTAGATTTACAACCTGATTTTGATTACACTAGTTCACATCTATGAAAATTGAGTTGTAAAAACCCTCATTTTTATTAGGGCAGTAATGCTAATATAAAAGAGCAAAGAATTCATATGAACTTTGCTATTCCTATTTTTTGGTGTAATATTTGCATATATGCTGCTTTATCGAATAACACCAGGCAGGAAGACTTGCCCAGAAACAGACTCTTGAAATGTTAAGTTGTGTGTCAGCTAATAACACTGTTGTCAGGTCGCACATCATTGTAATTCATATCAAAGGCAGTGGTCAGAGTTCATTATTGCAAGTGAGTTCTCATAGTCTAGTCATGTACAGACTGTAATACTAATCACCGTTTTTAATGTAAAACACAACTCCTTAGAGTTACATTTTATAAAAGCTCCCCTTTAGTAAAGAAATTAGCTATTAACCTTAAACCTGTAATTTTGTCTTCTCTTTCGTGTTGCTGATCAATTGCTGAATGTCTGAGTTGTAAAAATGAGAAGCTAATATTTGATGTTACTGTTAAGTGAATTTTTGAAAAGCGTCGTATTGGAAGGTTCACATATTTACTCTTTTAATGTAAAACATTAAAAAGAAGGAGAAAATACCATTCATTCTTGGTTATTTTTACTTTCAATAGTGAATTTTTGCCTTTGGTAATATAAGTAGCAAATAAAAAATAAGCAGTTAATGAGAAAAAGTCAACTGGTTGGGTGCTACAGTTGGAACTGCAGACTTGAGTGAATTCAGTTCTGCCATGAATCCTCTGTTCAGCACAAAGCAAATCTGAACCACTGAAAAGTCCATTCTCTTATGTGCAATAGTAGGTGCCCAGAGAAGACTATAGGAAGGAGTCAGGTGAATGGGAATACTTTCAGGAGGCTTTCTCAGACCCCTGTGAGTTGTTTTTTTTTTCAGAAGCCATACAAGAATTTGTGGTATTCTGTAGGTAGTAGCTATTGAGGAGTAATTTTCATTTCATTTATGTGGGTTGAAAGATATATTCGACAAATAACAATAATAGTTAATCTATAGCATAATCACATGCATATGTAATTTTATCATCTTCAGGTATTTTCTTTGGATTTCTTTGTCTGATCTGGCATTTACCACTTAATTTGATGCCATCATCTTATGGTGGAAAAGAAGCACACTACTTCATAAATTTCTAGAATATTGTCTCCTTTAGCTGTGCCTTTACAATCTGAACAGTCATGGCTATTTTTTAAGACCCCTTATCAGGTGTCCTTATACATTCTGAAAGATCAAGCATACTGTATCAACCAGCTGACCAAATTCTTCAAAAATTTGTTGTGGATTTGACATTTCATCCCTTTACAATGAATGTCTCGGTTCTTGCTTTGTCCATGTCCACCAGTTCTGTTCTTCAGAATAGTTTCTACTCATTTGTTCAGCTTACAATGTCTGTAATAACCTGTTTTTCACACACCCTCACCCAACATTTCTCTAAAGCTTATATCTGATAACATCACATTTTCTGTCTTTTAAATTTTTAAGGAATTACACCTGCAACAAAAAACCTTTGGTGTTCAATGTCCTGCAGTAGGTCTGTATTTTGAAAAAAGGTTATTTAGGATATCTTACAAAAGCAGATCTTGCAAATTGTTGGAAAGCAAAATTGGAGGTGTAATCTCATTCTGAAAATTGTTAGTATATTAAAAATTCAGATTGTACTGATAGCAAGTCTTATAAAATCAGATGACCAGTTATTTTGAGCCAGTTGTTTATTTATACATAGATTTAAATGAGAACATATTTAGTATTGTTATTTAGTATTATGATTTGCTTATGTGTATTGTGATGATTCTGTTTCTTTTCCAAACAGAGTAGGACCTAATTAAATATAAAGTTTCTAAAAGTCTATAAAGAACCAAACTACTTTTAGTTTAAAATATGAACATTCTGTGAAATAAATTCCATAACTAAACTCCTTTTTCACTGGCTTTAGGACATTTCCTTTGTAAAACTATGTAAGATAGCAATGAAGGGTGTGACAATGTCACTCTCTCTCTTCAGCACATATATGCAAAGTTGGGATAAATCAGCTTTAAGCTTTGTCTTAATACAATGTTTGAGGTGACTTTATGCTTTAGTTAAATTATGTGTATAATTTTCTTTAGAGGCTGCAGCTATTTTTTGCTTCAGTCATGAAGGTTTGCAGGTGACCTTTAAGAACAGCCATATTAGCTCTAGTTTTGTTTTAGCTTATCTCAGCAGAAAGTAGAGCTGACTTTGTAATGCTGTAACAATCGGGACTGCTTGCAGTTTTTGGAAACAATTGTTTCATAATTTACCCTTTACCACAAAAGCATTTTTCTAGGTTTTTCCTAAAATAGGATTGCTTAGCTATTCTTGGTATTTGATTGTGTTTTACTGCTAATGTGTTCACAGTTTAAATGCTGCTTATGTAGCAAAGTGAGCAGCTTTTGCTGGGGTAAGTAATTCCAATAAGCCCTAAGCACAAGTAGGTTTGTGCTGGCAAAACTTAATTTTGTCAGTACAAATACTGTTACAGTTGTTGCTCTTTTTGGGAGTCTGTGGTGTTTAAATGGCCTTTTTAATGTTCAGTATTGTTATACCCACATCAGCAAAATTCTGTTTTACAGGTATGGCCTAAGCTTTTCATTTAACTCATAGATTTGGCTCTGGTAATGAACCTCAAATATAATAAGTCTTCCTATCTGCAATGCTGGGACTCTCTTATGAACTGGCTGTGTCCAAGGTGCCATAACTGTCTATTAAAGAGTTATTAGATTGCCCAGAGGAGAACAACTTTCATGTTCTCCTGACTTACGGAAGGAACTGGTTTTTTCCACTGCATATGGATTTTTTTCACTTCAACTTAATAAGAAGAGAAATTGTCCTTAAATTCAAGCTTCTAAGCTTAGAAATAATGAGTTTCTTTCCTTACATAAACTCTTTTCTCTCTGCTGGGTGTAACATTTCTGTATGCAAGAAAAAATAAACACATTTGTTTGAACAAGGCTATTACTTAATTTTGTTAAATGTGTATATATAAGTGCATAAAATGATACTGTTTTGAACAATTTAGTGGATGTGTTTTACTCATCTCTAGGTCCACATGCCAGTGGTGTACAATGCAACAAATCTTCTTATACTAAGCCCCTGCTCCCTCCCCAAACTCATATAGATTCTATATCATAGAATCATTATTACATTTAGGTTAAGGCAAGGATCAGAGAAATAGGAAAACAGTAAGAAATAGTAAACCATTATTCATATGTAATGCACACATCTGCATTACTCAGAAGTAATTCTTAGTTCTTCATAGATGTGGTTGTTTTCTTAGTGTGGCTTTTATTCCTTATTGTATTTCCTTTATATGATGTGATTTCTGCAAATGTGAACAACCAGAGCTTGATAGGTGACATTAATCTCAATGAAGCATCTTATTCTTTTATGACCCTTGGATGTTTGTTCTAGCTGCCTATGAATTTTTTCATGAAGTTCATAGAGGAGAATGTTAAATTTCTTTTAACTGCTTCAATTCACAGTATAGTACTTTAGCTTACCCTATCCAGAAAAATAATACCTTCTCTTTTCTTACTGGACATGAATAAAAACTCTGAAATTGAACTATGTGATTTTAGGAATATATAAGTTCTTTTTAACAAATAGTTTACCAAACAGAATTAATCTGATTACTGTTGTACCAGAAGCTGGTATGGAGTTTTACATAGTAAAACTTCAAACATGAAATTCGATGCTCATCTTAGTCAAATATAACTCATGTTTCTTCACAGAGAACAATATATTATAACTTTGTGTTTTTAACTGACATACTTCTTGAAAGACAATTTTGTAGTTTGTTGTATGGAGAGATCCCAGACATGCTCTCTGTGTTTGAGTTCTGTGTTTATTACACGACTCATAATACAGTCTTAAGTGTATCACAAGGCTAAACCTACCAGTTGCTTATGAATCACTTCAGTAATGTTATAGTGACACAAGAGAAAATTTTCGAAACATACAATTTGATGTTCTCTGTCATGCTTGGTGAATAGGCATCTAGTATAGTGTATAAGAGAGGGGACAATCATTCTTCAAACTAGACAATATAATACAGTTAAACATATGTAATCATATGATTCATGTGTCAGAGTGTGAGACACACATGCTTTACTAATAAATATAAAGTGTTTTGTGTTCTAAGAGTAGAAAATACCGTATTAATGTAAAGTATTACTGATTTTTGAGAATATTCTTCTTTCTTATAAGCATATACATGCTGGTTTGTATCTGATTTTGAAATGCAGGAGAATATAGCTAACTTCTGTAGGGCCACCACTGCTCAGCACTGTCAAGAGAGTTGGCTGACAAAAGTATCATATAGAAATACGTTAAACCCAAGAAGCTAGTAAAAATAGCATGCTTTAGAAAAACGCAGCATATTTATAATTCTATTATGTGTGCTGAGTCTATTAATTAAGTTAGTTAATGGTGCACTCTGTTTCATAGTATGTATAGTGCTATACTTATGAATTTTTATTCATTTCTGCCATTAAAAAATATTAACTTAATTACTGTTCCACTCACTTGAATCGCATCAGTGAAGCAGACCTGGAAGTAATTTCCGAAACAGTCTGACATTGCTGTTTCTATTTAATATCTGAAGTGGAACTCATTTTTGTTGAGAGCTAGTCTAAAGCTAAGGTTCTGGGTCATGGATTTTGGAAACAACTATTCTACTACTCTGTTCCTGTTGTGAGTTTAGTGTGTTAAATAAGAATTCTATTCCTCTGTTTTTAAATAAATCTTAAAACATGTTTTTACAGCCTCGTGGAAGAAATCCATCTTTTTCCAGTTCTTTTCCAAGTCATTTTGGTAAGAATAATTTTTAATATATATATTCTAATAGATAGATATAATATCTCTCAAATCATGTCAAACTAGTAAGTTTCATTAGGCATGTTGATAAAATAATAAGACATTGATAAAATCAAATGAAACAGTCTACCTAGTTTAAGTGACCATTTATGCAGTTCTCACCAACTAATTGAAGTTTCCTAAGGATACTTTTTTAATCAAAAAACCTCCCGAAAAATAGAACAAAAGAACTTGATCTCTGATTAGAACTATATATTTGCCCAATTGAAGCAAGAAATGCTGAGGAACTTGCATTTTATTAAATAGTATCAAATACAAGTTTGATGGTCTCAATTCCCACTATTTGACTTTGGAATTTCCTTCAATATAAAGTATCAAGGATAAGATTTTGGATAGTCACATGCGAAATTTCCGTCCCTAAATAGAATCTGCCACTTACAAATGTCAGGAAAACTGTTGATGGTTTTATTTCTCTGATAAGTTGCAAAACAAATATGTTAATGAAGAAGAGAAATGTTTAGACTGGTTTGGAATCTGGGTACTGTGCTATCCATTAGCCTTCTCATTGCTAAATTCCACAGTCTCTTATTTATTTTTTTAATCTTTGTGTTCATGAAGTCACATCAGGTAAGTGTCCTGTCATGTAAGCATGCTCCTGATGAATACTAAATATCTGTTATAAATAAATATGCATAATTTATGCAGTGTGGGCATGTTGCATACTTGCTTTTGCATCATTCTTGAAATTCAGTCTTTTTCAGATGATGTTCATAAATGTGATTCTGAATCAACTTTGATATTCCTTTCTTAGGTTTAATTATTTTAATCTTCACTCTTCCTTTGCAGTGATTTATTTCACTGCCTGTCATTTTGAATCTCTTTAATACTGCATACCCAGATAAGCCTTTTTTTATTAAAGTAACTTCTTAAGTGATAGATTTTTCCAGCAGCATACGGAACACAAGCTTTATGACATTTTTTGTGCATATATGTACAAATCTCTTCTTCTGATAAATATTCAGAATAACAAACCCCAAGATTTTACAAATGCCAAGATTTTACGGTATTTCATAAATAGTTTTGACCTAGGATGAGTACTACTTTTAGGTAGTAATAAAAGAAGAACATAGTAAAATATGTAAGTCAGATGTGTCATATTAATCCTTAAATATCGAATTAATGTTTTAAATGTCCTTCGGTGCTAGAATCTTGAAATTTAACTTCCAATATATATATATGTTAGTCTATAGCTATGAGTGTTTGAACGTGGTTATGATCTCTAGAAGTATTCCCACATATTGAAAAAATTTTTATCATGTATCTGTAGTCATGGAATTTAAAATGTGTGTATGTCATACCATGTAAGTAGGATGAGTTAGAGCCAGTCATAAATGCTCCCTCATGACCTCCCCACATGCAGTTTGACCTCATGAGTTCTAGAAATAGTATGGGGTTTTTTAGGGAGAAAAAAGCAGTTCAGCTCAAAATTGTCTGCAATTCTGTGAAGGTTTCACAGCTCTCTTGAACCCGTATAGCTCTCTTTGAGCTTATGGTAGAGTGGTGAGGGGGAAATCTTGTAGCTTTTAGGGAGAAAAAAATTTCCCCCTTCAATATGCTTTGTTCTGAGAGAACATCTGAAATTGCTTCAATTGCCGTATGCAGCATTCGAGCTTTAACAGTACTGTGGCTGTCAGCTGTGGTCTTGTTTGGCTCAAGGGATGTGAGATATGACACCCTAAACAATAAGGAGGGTGGCAACCTGTTCCCCTGTTTTCCCTACAGAAAAGTAAATTCAGCAAAGGAAGGTTAGGCAGTTAGAAAAACTTGGGAGCCAGGACTAGACAGACTGGAAGAATTAATCATTAGACTGTTTTCCTCATAAACAGAGTGGATTGAACAGAACAGATTAGCAAACTCCTTCATTATAGGTTTCTGAAATGTTTTTCATAGTTGTATGGATGAAGGGAGTTGCCTATAATTTGCTTCTCATTATTCTCCATAACCTAGTCTTTGTCTAGGTTTGTACTTCTGTTTGTTTCAAGAAACAGTACAAATAGAAATGTTGAACTCTGTACCTAGAATTTTACCAGACCGTGATCTATTGAATTTGAATTATGCTTCAGAGTCAATATACTATTTTATACTGACAGTAAGTTAATGTAGAGGTATTGCTATCAAGTTCAAGGAATATCACTAGTACTGCATGATTTCTGTGCCAAGACTGAATATCCAATGTATATTTTCTATGTATCATTAAATATAGTTCATATTATTTGCTGTGATGTGACTGACAGGACATTGACTCTGTTAGGCTCTGAAGGGAAATATTGTGGGCTCAAAATTTGAAAGTATCTCCAGGAGCAGTCTTTGTTTCTAGGCTACGATCAAAGTGGAATTGAATGTACTAGCTTTAATCTTGCTATCTCAGTAGCAAGGATGTGATGGCTTGCAGATACTGAGCAGTTTACAATAAATAGGTTTTAATAGGACTGCTTTTCCCTGCTCATCAGCGTAGAGTTACACTACCTCTTACTCAATGCTACTCTATGTTTTGGTCTAAGCAGTAACACTGAGATTTGGCAATTTTTTATTCTCTGTCATCTCACTGAACCAGTTAGATCTCTAAATTCAACTAAAGCACATGAAATGTATCCTTTCATAACGTTTATGTTATAGTTGCCAAACAAAAAGAACTGGATTAGTGAAAAAATCTGTTGCTGTCTACTTTAAGAGTTTTCTAAGAGAATAGCCATTATTTATATAATATATTTATATTTACCTGAGCTAGGTTTTAGTTAGTGATCTAATTAGTAAGAGGCTTTAAATAGAGTTCCAGTTCCCCTGGAAACCCTCAGCACTCATTTATCTCTCAACACTTAGTTGCATTTAGGAAATACGCATTAATGGTGTACTTTGTGAGTGTGTGAGGACCTGTATAGAGTTCTTGGTTATAGAATTTCAGAGGGGAATTTCATGTTACACCTGAATGGAAATTAATTTCATTGGTACCATGATCCCAGATCCTAGTGTGAGCAGTTATGTAGATTATGAGTAGTTCTACAAAGCAATATGAAGGTATGACTGTAATACGAGTGGACATTGATCTTGCTATAATGTCTAATGTGGTCAGCAATAATGTAGGGATGTGTATTTGTGGAAAAAAGGAGATATATTGACAATATACGAGTATTTTCAGGACAGTAAGTGATTGAAAAGCAGAAGGAAGGTTGGTACCATAATGTACAAAAATTAAAAGATGCAAACTCCTCTTGATAACAAGATTAAGAATAATGAACCAAATTCCATTATTATGTAAATGATGCCAAAAGTTGGGTTGATATAAGATATAAATATAAAATACTACTGTTGATGAAGAAAGGATTGTAGCAGAAGTTACTGTGGGATATGTTCCAAGTTTTATTTTCTTGCTGCCTTTTTCTACTACATCCTTAGTATTCTGTTTCTAATATGTTTTACTATGTCAAACCTGTCATCTGTCTGCAGGATCAGTTTATGATATACAAAATATTCTTTTTTATTATTATGTTATAATTCTGGAATGAGGTTAATAAAGGATTTGGAAGTGGTTTGCTGCCCTATTTGTAAATTGTGACTATTCATATTTTAGATTGCTACCAAGATTTTCACATTGCTGAGTAGCAAGCAGTGAAATTGGCATAAATGTTATTCTCTGTGCTATGTTACTTTCTAAGTTAGGGTAATATCATAAATATTACCTGGTCTTCCTTTAGAGTTATCTGAATGTAAGCTGTTGCACAGAAAAGAAATTCTGTGTAGTTGGTGAAATTGTATTTTTCTGCTGATAAGTTTTAAAACTAAAGCTAATGATGCTTGTGATTAGGAGCTCAGTGCTACCCTATTTTTAAAGCTCACTAGTCAATTTTGTGCTTATCCTATTAAAATCTCTGTTGTAGCTTTTAATCACACCAACATGTCACAGACTTCAGTTCTGGCTGTAAAATGTTTTTTTTACAAAGTTCTGTATTTTAATGGCCTGCTAAAATTTAAAGGTATATTGTTTTAATAAAAATTATATTGTAGTAAGATTGAAAGATATTGTATTTATAAATGATATCTTATTAGTGAATGCCAGCAATCAATGGTAGATTGTGTCTTAGTATCTAAACTGTAAATATAAAAATATAGTGATTATTTTATTTATATTGCTATTCTGTCCTTAGCACAAAAGAACGGGGAACACGTTTCTAACTCTTGCAAGTGTTTGTAAGCCATCCAGGGTGGGTACTTGAAACAAAAGAGTAGGAGACTCTTATTCTTATATTCTGTAAGAGAGTACAAATATCTGCTGCTGAATGAATTTCTTCTGCTGCTAATGAATTTCACCATTCCTTACTGCTTTTAGGGAAAAGCTGTATTTATAAGGTATCTGAAATTATATTCTAAGATGAATATTTGTGGCTTCTACAGGATAAGCATTAGTTATAGTTAGGAAACTTAAATGTATCCATAATTAGTATCTCCATGTTTTTTTCTTCTTGTGCACATACGTCCTGAAATTCTATATTTAATAGTCAGATTGTATGCTGTGACAGTGTATGTAAACCTACTGTGACAGATTAGGAATATAATCTATGAAGATTTCTGAAAGTGGAAATGCCAAAATCCTATTTTAATTGGTGGTTTATAAAGCAAAATAATTGCTTTTTTGAAAGAGATTTAATATTCAAAGATGGGTTAAGGAGAAACAAGTAAAAAAGTGTTGGAATATCTTAGAATTTATGTATTTGAAATGAAATTGAAATTACGAGATACCATTTAAAGAAAAAAAAATGTAATGCAAGTGTAAAATTTGCTATGAATAGAAGAACATCTTAACAATAAGAATGGTTTCAGTCTTTTTCAAACTGACAAATGTCTTACCAATTCATTGAAGTCGTGTCAACACTTAGTAAGGTATTGCATTTATTCTCTTTTTAATGCTAACTCAAATTAATAGGAGTGTTTCTAAAGACCAAAGAAGAAAAGGTAGTAGGGTACAGTATGTTAAGTTCCAATTTTCAAGGAATAAAATATGGCTCCTCTGGTAAAAATGTTGGGTTTTTTCATTACTCAGTTGACTTGCTTAAGCACTTTTAGTTTAAGGATGAGATTCCTGAGACTACTTATTTCTGTTAATTGCTGACATGAAAATTGTGTATACCTAAAAGAGATAAGCTTATGCATCAGAATGTATAATCCTGGAAATAAACATGTCTAAGTGGAATTCTCTTGAGAACTTTTTAGCATGAAGCAGAATCTTACTAAAAGAAAGTTTTCCTTTCAGAAACAGATTTTTTTGTTTTGTTTTGTTTTGTTTCAGTAATCTTTCAGTCAGGAGTTTCTGAGGAGGGTTTACACATATAAATGTTCGATTAGTGTTGAATCGGCTGTTAATCTGTTATCGTCAGCTGTTCTCTGCAATCATTAACACTGTACACAGAATGAATTCTTAACAGTTTTGTTTTATTGGTGTGTAGCTCATGTTTTTAACAGATGACAACAAAACTACTAGAAGCTAAAATGCATGGTATAAAAGCAACTTCTGATTGTGATTAATAATGAGAACCCATGGTATTTGATTTGTTTCCCTGGATACTGGTAAGTGATATGTGGTGGTTTTGCATATGGATAAAGCAGTCACAGAACTACAGATTTTCTGAAGTTGGAAGGGACTAAGAAAGATCGTAGTGTCCAACTACCTGCTTCTTGCAGGACTACCTAGAAGTACGTCATATGACTAGAAGTGTCATCCAGATGCTCCTTGAACTCTGTCAGGCTTGGTGCCATGACCACTTCTCTGGGAAGTCTGTTACAGTGCTCAGCCACCCTCTCAGTGAAGAATCTTATCCTTATATTGTCTGAACTTGCCCTGATGCAGCTTTATTCCATTCCCTCATGTCTTGTCGATGGTCACCAGAGAGAGGAGATTAGCATCTCCCCTCTGCTGCCTCACTTGAGGCGGTTGTAGGCTGTGATAAGGTCTCCCTTCAGCCTTCTCTCCTCCAGGCTGAACAAACCAAGTGACCTCAGCTGCTTCTTGTGGGTCTTGCCCTTGAGACTTTGCACCATCTGGGCAACCCTTCTTTGGACACACTCTACTATATTATGGTGCCCAAAACTGCACACAGTACTCAAGGTGAGGCCGCACCAGTGCAGAGCAGAGCAGGACAATCACCTCGATCGACCGACTGGTGATGCTTTGCCCGATGCCCCCCCCGACATGATTGGCCCTTTGGCTGCCAGGGCACTGCTGACTCATATTCAGCTTGCCATTGATCAGGACCCCCAGCTTACTTGCCACAGGGCTACTCTCCAGCCTTTTGTTCCCCTCTGAAAAGGTCAACTGAAGTTTCCTTTGCACAGGCATTTTCCTACAAACAATGGGAGAAAGATTTGATTTTTTCAATATCATTGTAACATGTAGTAGGCTTTCAATGTTTGCTATAATCACAGAGCTTAAGGCTTGTCTGTGCTGCAGTCAGTGTGTGGCAACAATTCACAAAGTTGTCTCTACCTAACTCTGAGCTAGTAGCTTCATTAACATTTGTAATGTGGGCACACCAACAGAGGGCTTACAAAGTGCAGAGCTTAATAAATACTTTGACAGTTAGCTGCTGTAGCCATCCTGGCTTAGGTGCCCTAGCAAGTTCAAAGTGAAGGATATCTTCACGCTTAATGTATGGATGTCCTCCCATACTTGCAGAAGACCAATGTAGTTTGAAGAAATCTCAGGAAAGGACTGGAACAGGAGTGTTAGAAGTGATGGGAACATCACAGGAATGTAAGAATGA
This sequence comes from Manacus candei, assembly GCF_025592945.1. Classification (NCBI taxonomy): domain Eukaryota; kingdom Metazoa; phylum Chordata; class Aves; order Passeriformes; family Pipridae; genus Manacus; species Manacus candei. The sequence continues at coordinate 1,492,481 of NW_026138074.1, read as the reverse complement.
TAAATTCCTTAGGATTTAGAAGATATTCAAGTTTTGGTAGGAGAAGCACTGTATAAATTCTAAGTAAATGTGGGCAGCCTATTTTATGACTGTATGTCTGTGTAGATCTATCCCCAGTAGGACTGCTGGTGGAAAAAAAAAGTGTTTGAGGAAGTAGAGCCATCCTTTAAATCATTTTAATATTATAAATCAATATTCTGCATAATAAAATGGGTTTTAAAAAAGCAAAAAGCATGTCCTTCTATCATTCTCTTTCTTATCTAATAAACTATTTTGAACCAGTACTTCTGTTAGGGATGGGAGTAAAGTTATTTACAAAATCACCTGGAGCTCCACTTCTGAGAGAAAAATTGTGTCCACAGCATTTGTGACAGCATTATATTCTTTTATCAGAAGGAAATTCAGCTATTTACATCTTAAAGGAATTGCTTCCTATTGCTAGACAGTAATATTTTAGTGTGTATGCTACATAACTATTTTTTTTTTATTTTATAATCAGTACTAAGGGACATAAGAAAATTCATGTATAAACAATATTTTTATGTGTTTCTTGGTAGATTTTTTTTTTATCCTGTCCCAGAACTTGAAAATTGTACAGATAATAAACATGAGTCTAAAAGACAGTAATACGGTTTTAAAGCTAGGTATAACATACTGGATAAGAAAATCACAAACAAGTAGTGAAGTGCATGGCTGTATTCTTTGCAGAAATAGTGACCATAATTACTGCTGATACTAGAACACATTTCTAAGTTTTACGATGCCGTGACTGTTTTCCATCTCTTTGGTCTCACTCTTCACATTATATATTACCAGTCTTCAATAAGCACTCAAGCATACTGTTTTGGTGAAGGTGTTTTTTTTAATAAACATTTCTTAAGTAGTCTGGAGTGGATGGTTATTCTGTGTCTTACCAGTTGTCTTTTGAATAAAAATATTCTCACAATTTCAAAGAAAAAGTTGTCATGAACTAACAGTCGTTATTCCTTGCATGTAGCCATCTCGTGGGACACTACAGAAAAGAGGAAACCTAACTTGTCTCAGCAGTCCAACATGGAAAGGCAAGAGTGTGAATGAAATTTGGAAGATGGGAAATTCCAGCTTTATATAGAAAGAAACTTTTTGCTGTGAGGAGGGTGGTGAAACACTAGAACCAGAGATGAGAGAGGTTGTAGGATCTCTGTGCTTGGAGACTTAACGCTCATCTGGATGCAGCTGTGAGTCAGCCTGCTTTGGCAGGACTGCTTTGAGCAGGGGGCTAGACTACAGAGCTCCAAAGGTGACTACAACCTCATGTCATTCTGTCATTTGATTGTCCCAATCCAGTCCATCTTCCTAAAAAACAATCAACCGAACAAAAATTACCCAACACATTATTTTCCTAGTATAGTAGCCACCATTCACTGAGCCCTGCCTGTAGTTAGATACGTTAACTCCTCTAGGTTAGCATCCAAGTCAGTAGTGTTTCTGATTTCTTCATCTATTTTTTGCTTCCTAACAATTCGTATGCTTTGACCTTTAAGTAAGCAAGGTGGATGTACTGAAGTGGCAATGCTTATTCAGCTGGCTTGGCTCCACTCCCATTTCTTCCTTATCTGAGGCATCTACATTTTATACTGCATGAGAGTGGTGTTTTATGAACCAAATCCAAGACAGACTGTAGGTCAGGGTTGAGTGGTTGGATGTATAAAGTCACTGAGTGTTTCTGCCAACTTGTTTTGTCTCTCAGTACATTTAAACATTATGCAAGGTACCTTAAATGTGAGTCTTGTGGTTTTTAACAGTGTTCTGAACAGATTTTTTTTTAATTTTGTGATTGGGAAATTTGAATATTTTTGTGGAGAATTTTCCTTAGTGATTATATTTTTCCTTAAAAACAGTGAAACTCTGACCTTTAAGGGAACATTCTAACTTTAGCTTTGCACATGACAGGAAAAGTTAAAGCTATTAGAATTTATTTCTTGGAAAACTGGAAGACTTCCCTCTAAAACAAAATGGAAAACAAATGCACTTAAATGTTAACTAAGACTTTTTAATTCTGGGACCTTTAGAACAGATAAGATTTGTAGAATATTTGAAATACTTACCTAGAAAACTTTTATAGTGTTTCGGTGAAGAATCCTGTGTAAAAAAAACCAAAAACCAAAACAAAACCAAAACTGCACTTCTAAAAATATGGAAAAGACATGAAGTTTTGCCCTTATAGTGTAATCATATTTCTTTTATTTGTAATTTTAGATTGATAGATAACTTCTATTAAAATTCGCCGGTACTTCATTTAATAGTACGTTATTCTGTTTAGCCTGTTCCATCAGGAATGATTCTGTTATTGTTGCCCCAGTTTAGTCTGAATAAAGAGTTTATGACCTTTTTCCATGGTCACTGAACACTGTATCAGGAATTTCATTTTAGTTGTCAGATCAGTCTGTCAGTCTTGGGAACTTATGGCAGAAGGGTATTGAGCTTATGCTCCTTAATGATGGGTGTCACCAGGAGCAGGAGTGAGGGGGCACCTCAAGACAGCCCTAAGGCTTGGATAGGCACAGAATTGGAGCTCGTGTTCTCTCTCAGTTTTTCTGCAAATGCAAAGTCATTTAAGATCATACAAAGTTCAGAATGCAGAGTTTCTAAATCAAGGTTTTCCCCTTCTTCAACAGTTTTGGCTTGGGTTGTTTTGAGGGTTTTTTCATGGTCATAAGACTGTTAAGTGTTCGCATATTCTTTCATCGCACTTTATTTGAGCATTTTTGATAGAAGTTTCGTGCATAACCTTCAGGATCTTGTGATTATTCATGTAATTAAAATCCTCTGCAGTTTTTTTGACACCTAATGCTACTCACTTTCAGTTTAATTTGCACTCCTTTTCAAAGCAGCCCTGAAACCTGTATGTGTCTGCTGTCAATGGTCCCAACTCTACTTATGCAGTGGTTCAAGATGTGTTACCATTATCACTCAGGAATGAGATATCATGATTAAATAAAACCACAGTCTAATAACACCTGTTTAATCCTTTGTCCTGGTCAGGAGAGCACACTGAATGTTATACATTATAAGAGGAAGTATTGCAATGGTAGGCAGAAAAACATTGTGCACGTTACTCCATGTGTACATTCTGGATCCTTCCTCTCAAAAAGTTTACCATAGAACAGTAAAAAGTGCAAAGAAAAGAGACACAGATGATCTAAGATCTGGAATGGCCCCTGTGAAAGAGATTACTCTTCCGTATGCTTTAGTCTGGAAGGTGGTGTTTGAGGGGGAACTATGATCTTTACATATACACATAGCATGCAGTCAGGTGAATAGGGAGCAGTTTTGCTGTTCACTGTATCTACTAACACAAGATCTGTATTATAATAACCAAAGACAACTTGCAGTTGGGATCTTAAAAACTGACAAAAGTGATACTGTTTCCTGTAGGGCTATGTTCAGCTCTCAGCTCTGTCCATACTTGAAGTAAAAAGTAGACTGGACAAATTAATGAAGAAAAATCCATTGAGAGCTATTATGTTCTAAAAATCTACTTCTGGCTCAAAGTCCTTGGCCTTTGAATTCCTAGAGGCTGAGGAGAGTGTCCTGTGTACCTGTCTTGTACTTTTAAGGCTTCTTCAGTTGGTGAGTGTTTGGGTAAGTAGACTTTCTTTTAGAACTGAGTTAGATTCTGCTTTATATACTGAAAATGCATGCATGGGGTTTTAGTTGCTAGCTGTAGAAATTTGTCTCACCAATTCCATTTTTGTATGAGAAACCAGTTTAATTTTTTATGACTTAAACAGATTGACTTGTTTTCTGAAGCAAGTTATTTCTTAGAGAAATTAGCAAGTTAAAAATACACAACTCTGAGTCATGAGGTTAATTTCCAGTCTGTGCTGTTTATTTGGTTGGCTGTAAAGAGGTTGGTATTAGTACATGTGAGTTAAAAATTAACAGTAATTCTTTAAGAATTAGTATTTACCCAGATTCTCTGTTTATGGACAAGTTTCATAGTTCTCAATGTTTATCGTAGCACGTTTCTACAGTATTTGTATTACATCAAAGCTCTTTTCACTCAGTCATTATAATTAGACAATTTTCCTACTTATTAGAGAAAAAATATTTGGGAGGTTGTTGGGGATAGGTAAAGGGATAATTGCACTCCTTTTTAATTAAAGATTTAATGGGCATCACCATCTTCAGAAACCACATTACTTCTCTCACACCACTTTCCTCCAAAGGTTCTGTGGCATTTACTGCCTTTCTCCTACATTTTAATTTATATAATGCAACAAAAGTAGTTAATCTTCTGGATTGGTAACTGGTTCTGCTGTGAATAAGATTAAACAAATGAAATTCTTTGTCTTTTGTTGTCCATTTCCCCCCAATTTTATCAGTAAATGGTAAGTCTCACTTACCATTCTTTAAGATTTTTATCCCATTCTCACACTCTTGCAGTGCCCACACCTTGGACACATTTAATTTTGTTTAGTTTTTTTCCCATAATCAGTTTGTAATTTTGTAATATTTATATATATGTGTGTGTATATATAAAATATGCATCCATACGTGTGACATTATTTATGTTAGTAATCTCACAGTCTTTGTGACCTTGTAAGTGTTTTTCATACTGTATCATGTGACATAAAAAAGAAGAAATGTACCTGGTGGCAGGAGTTCCATGTTAGTTGATTGTGAGCAGCAGAAGAGGGAGTGACGAGAACAGCAGCTTTGGGAAGCTGGCAGAGTTGCTCTAGTTTGTAACTGCTGCATGCCTCAGGGATGGCTGGAGTGCAGCTCTGCAGCATTCCCTCACTCCCACCCCAGCTTGGCCAGTCACTGAGTCACAGATTGAGCTAAGGGGCACATGGAGACTTGGGGAGGAGGAGGGGCTGTAGCACCATCCTACAGCAATGTGCAAATGTGTGAAACAGCAGGTGCTGCAGAAAGACAGATTCTTTCTAACATGAGACTTCTCAATTCTAATACCAAATTATGTCCTTTATGACCTTTAACTATCAAGTTATAGGGAGAAATCATGACCTTACCATAGCTTGTGTGAATTTTATGTAACATTTTAAATGGAACCACCTCCAATGTTTACCCAAGATGATTAATATCTAAATTTAAAGATTTATTTATTTTTGCTGTAGAAGCAATATTAAAGCAAAATCTCATTTCTTCCAAACCTTGTGTTTGTCAGGCTGATTTAGAGCAAATTGCCAGTTTATTGTTCCTGCTAATGTAAAAACCAAGACAAAGAGAAAGCATTTAAGAGAACATGTATACTGAAGTAAATCTGGGATGCATGCTTTTCAGAATAAGATTTTGTTGATCTTATGACCAGAATTTTACTGTGACAGTATCACTGTTCTGTCAAACAGCTGAAATACCTCTCTTAATCTCATCTAAATAAATATTGGTGTAGGAATGAGGAAGTTGCTGACTGTACCTTTATTGACCATCTGCATTCTGATGACTAAGGTACTGAGCTATTGTGTGCTTCACAATAGGCTTTGTAAAAGAATATTGAACATCCGTGAATGGTTTCTGACTGGCAGAGGGTTCCACATTAAGCATCTGAACTCAGATCACTTGTCTAGAAATTTTTCTGGTTTGGCTTCAAAAATGTATTCTTTATGCATTCCTTATGTTAATGTCTTCCTGAAGAGTTCATATTGCAGGGTGTTAATTAGATTTTAGAATGTCAGTCTTCCACAAAGCAAAACAATTTAAATCTTAATATTCTACTTTCAACTTTCTGGTTTTACCTGTAGTCATTTACTCATTGTCTTATAATCTTAGTTTCTAAATATATTTTGTTTTATAAAATGTTTTTATAGGCAAGCTAAAAAATCATTGCTTTGCTAAGGGAGATTCATAGCCATATATATGCAAACAGATTAAGCCTACCATGATCCACTCTTAGTTTCCCCACTGTAACTTTCTAATTACAATTATAACAGTAGCATCATCTCAAAGACTCAGATGAAATTTTGGTAATCTTTTTTTTTTTTTTTCTTCATTCCTCTTAGGTTTGTCTTTTGAGTCCCCTGTTTGTATTACAAGGTTCAGTTTCTGCCCCTTGCTTGTTTTGACCAAGTAGTTCCTTACTGATAATATTGAGTACAGGAAGCAAAATTGTGCCCTAGTACTCTTTTTCTTTCCTTTGCATATACTGAGTTCCTTTCACACTCCTGCCTACCAAACAAGATAACCTGTTCAAATATCATTATGCTAAATACAGTGAATGACATTTTTCACTGATTTCAGTTCAACTGATCGTCATAAAGTGATCCCTGTGGCAGATACTTAAGCACTGTTTGGTGGGTGACACTGTTTTCAATTTTCTGTTGCTATGTCATGTGATTTGATATGGAGTTTGGCAATAATTTAAATCTTTACAAAGAAAAACCAGATTTCTTTCAGTTACTTATTTAAGTAAAGTATCTTTTCTCCTTGGTGCATACTTTATTTGCTTGACTGAAGCAGAAAGAATGCATACAATGGTTGATAGCTCTTTTCACTATTATAGAGGGCCAAGAATTATTCTTTAAACAGTACAATTTGTTTGTTACTGTACATTCTGAAGTTCCACATTTGTTCACCCTTTGTCAAGTTCTGGAGCAGGATTTAAATTCCCTGCACGTAGCTATCTTTAGGGCTCACATCTGGATGGCACTGCAGGAGCATATTGCTGAAAGCAAGCAGGGTAGCAGTTTTGATGGTAACAATGGAGTCTGAGAAAATACTGGATGCCTGAATAAGATTCCATTAAAAAGGGGGGAGTGAGAGGGATGTCTAATGCAGTCCATTTAATGCAGAACTCTCCAGAGAGTGAAGTGGGGATTATGCCTGCTCCCTTGCTTATTAAAGACTGGTATAGAAGATGCTTGTTGGGCGAATGGTATCTCCATAACAGACACTCTAATACTCATGAATAAGTTTCTAATTATATCTTAATGATATCAGCCACAAATAGGAAAACAAAAACCTTTGTCTCCCTGAGTGGTTACCTTAGTGGCTGCAGGATTGGCAAGGTTTAGATTTTCCATCTCCTCTCACTAATCCCAGGGGACTTCATTGTGAGAAATGAGACTTGTTTATGATGGTGAATTAGATTGCTGTAAAAGGTTATTTCAACAGACAGTTGGGAAATCATAATAGAATAATTTAGTAAAAATGGGAGCTAAAGTATGCTTAATGAAACATGATTAGATTTAATTTTCCTACTATTTCAATCATTAAAGGTACATTATCCTTTCTCAGACCTCATTTGGGCTCTTTGCCATGGACCCACTCTGAGTAACAGACTGAAACTTGCATGTTCCATTAGGATATGAAAATACCTAATGATACCCTAGTCTCCTCTCCCTAGCTTTTGTAAAATTTCTGTTACCAGCTTTTCAGATATATTTTAGCTGTTTTCTCTTTGATCCTTTTATTCCCTCTCACATCTGTTGTATACATTTTCAGTATGAATAACTGTTCAGGGAGGATAGGTTCAATGAAATGAAGTAAAAGACTGATATAGTTACCTAATAATTGTGAAATGACTTGTTATGAGTAATTAAAAATTGTTAATTTAGTTATTACTGGGATTCTGTGTTCTAACAAAGTAAATATTTTAATCACTTCATATGAAATATGTTTTCATGCTGTTTTAATCTGGTGGTGCAATTGTTCAGGTTTTGGGGATTTTTTTTGGGTTTGGGTTTGGTTTTTGGTTTGTGGGGGGTTTTTTGGTTTGTTCATTGGTTGGTTTGTTTGTTTGTTTGTTTGTTTTGAGTTGGGTTTTATTATTTATTATTTTTCTTTATCCTTTCCTTTTAGAGTGCAATGACACATTGTGTGACATCACATATGGGCTAAAATTTCTGTCTGTCCTCTAGTGTCAATGAGTTTAGTTCTTGATGATATTGTATGACTCTCTCCTAGCATCAAAATGCTACTTTGATCTAAAAATACCCAACTGCTTTTCAGGCTATGATTTCATATGAGAATAAAACTGCTCTTTTTCAGTAGACAACTTGAACAGAGCAGCAGAACATTGCTGATAGGAACTGGTCATGGCTCCACAGCTTTCAGGACCCCAGTGTGTTGGCTGAGAGAGGAGATATAGTGGTTTCATGATGTTATTCCAATTTGGCTGTAGGTTTCACTGAGAAAGGCTTCTTTTGTTCAGGGTGAATTTTCAGCCCAGAGTTCCATGGGAGGCAGAGGAGAAAGGCAGACCTCAGGGTAGCCCGTGGCACATTAATCAGAATGCTTTAGGGGAATGGCCCAAATGCAGATCCCGAGTTCAGTATCACCCAGAAGGAATGGCTGACAAAGGGTTTCTAAAGCTCAGAATAAGTATTTTGACTACTAAGCAAGATGCTTTACTAGCATGTCTCACCATCTCCTGCTGAAGTCGCTTTAGTTTGTATATATTAAATTTTCCATGTAACAGAGCCTTCTGATGATCTGGGCTTTCACTTAAACTGAGGAGAAGTAAAACAGCTTAAGTCCTCTACATTTCCTGTGAACCAGTGTGGGGTACAGGTGGTATGAGACTCTAGAGAGTGTGTCAGTGTGCACTGGGAATGTTTTTTTAAAGTCTTAAGTTTTTGAGGAAATGTGAAGTCTATCTCTGTTTTGAAACAGCATAGAGTCTCAAGTCATTTTTCAGAGGGGCTAGAATAGTTTCATTTGAACTCTGTAAGTCACAGTTAAAATAATTTACAAGAAAATGTGTGTGTTTGTATATTCATGTGTGTGTATATATATTTAACATATCCTGTATTCCTTTTGAAGCAATAGAAATAAGTTCTCATATAATTGTTTAGTATCTGTTTGTTACTGAAATGAGCTATATGAGGGGTAAAAAAACATCACTTTTTAGAGGCTTGAAGGTGCTGTGTTACACTATACTGGCACTGGAATCTCCCATGTTTCCAGGCAATAGTTGCCTTAACAGTGGCAAAGAGCAGGAAGATTTGAATTGAACCTATGCTTGGGAAAAAACACATATTGATAACTGGAATGTATCTCTGTCATTAAGTGGAACTTGTTTTTCTAACCCATAGCAATTTTAAACCTGATTTCTTAAAGTTAATTTCTTGAATCAATATGTAAGTATCTAAATAGAAATGACTAGGAGAAGAGATGGGACGAGACTATGAAGAAAACTATAATAATGTATTTGAAAATTACCCTGGAAAGGTGTGCAAAAAGAAAAATGCTGTTTAACATTTTATTAATAATAGTAATAACAAAATGCAGTATAACTTCCTCTATCTTTGAAAAAGAAGTAGGACTTGCTTAGAAGAGCCTCCAATCTTGCTGTTGTTAGCCATTCTTGATTGTCTTTGATTCACCTGTTAATCTCCTAAGAAAATGGAATAAATTATGAGTGAGATCATATGTAGCAACAAGAGGTATACTTACTTTCAAGTCATAGCATCTGATACTGTTTTGTAAATGCTTATGAGCAGCAGAATTGGTTTCCTTTTCTTATATTCTTGTAGATCTGAGTTAAGCTTTTAAATTTTAAGTTGTACCTTTGCTCCTCTTTGCGATGTAGGAGTTGACTTCAGAACAGGTGACAGTAAGAGTTAGATTCACAATAATAATTTATTAACACATACAAATTTATTATAAATTTATTTATTATAAATAATTTATTATAAAAATATATTTATTACCAACCTTATTATTACAAATTTCTTTGTTTATAATTAAATATTATAAACATTATTATTAAAATTATTTAATTTATTATAAACCTCATATTGCAGGTATATTTTGAGTAATAATAATTACTATTATTGCTGCTCTTGTTAGCTGTCATTTCTTTCTCCATTTTACTTCCTTCTCATCAGGCAGACTGTTGCTAGCTAAAGAAACAGTTGCCTTTCAATATCAGTAAATTCTAGTGGCTGGAAGATATAATTCCTGTGACTGATGTTGCATTCATGCTGTCAGTATTTTATAGAGCCAAAATGGGGCTGTCATTTCGTAAGTATGTTTCTGAAATACGTACTTGAAATATGACCTCCTAAAGTGAACTTTTTGTAGGGTCACATGTACAGATAGAGCAAGTATCAAATGTAAAGCAGGATGAAAACAAATAAAAGAATAAAAAATCATGATGAAATTAAAAAATACTGGTTTTGTCTCAGAACAACATAACCAAGATGTCTATTCTGTCTCTGGTTCTACCACCACAGAGAACTCCTTTAAAAGCAAACTCTGTAGAGTCTGGAAACTGCAGCAACATCCTGGAAGAATTTAAGCAAGGAGAAGTTACAGTCATTTAACCTTGAAGTTCTGTCTTTATAGTCTCTAGATTTATTTATTTGTTCTTTTTAATTTTTCATCTTGACTGCATGCTGTTTCTTGTGGTAAACAGTCATAAAGCAAAATCATGTTAACCTTGCAGAGAATTTGATTAAGGAATGGGGTTGGTGACTTGTTTGTTGGACACCAAGTTAGGCTGATGAGTGATTTGTTATCTCTGTGGGAGATTTTCGGATAACAGTAAGCTTCCTTCCTGTTGTGTCTACAAGAGAAAGTGTGTTTTTAGTATTTACATAGAATAAGTAACTGTACTTTTATTATCTTTTTGTTTTTCTATTTGTTCCCATTGGGAAGTTGTCTGACTATAAATACAAACTGCTCCTTTCATATGTGGTTCTTAGTATCAGACTTCTTTCTCTGAGAGCAGTGAGATTTTTTTGTTCACTATAGGAACACCATATTTTTTAGGCCTGGATTTCAGCAGTACTTATTTTTGTAAACTGGCATTAAGAGACATACCAAATGCATCAAGTCTTATTTAATTAAATATGTGTATCAAATCCACTTAGGAGAATTTTAATTGCTGTGATGCACACACATAGTTAGGACTACTCTGAATCCTAACCTTGCCTTCAAATTTTTAATCTTTGCCCCAATATCATAGTTCAGTTTTCTTCAGACCATTGATTTCACCTCAGCTGCTTTTATTCTTGGACTTCATATAAACAGCGTGGCATAAGAAGAAAACACATTCATCTTCAAGTTCCTGAATAAGTGCCAAGATAACACTGTGATACATGGAGTATGAAAGTGTGTATGTGTAATACACATACTGTTTATCAGGGAACATTAACTTGAGATAGAGTTGAGAATAGAGATTATATACCACTAATTTATAGAAGAAACTTTACAAAGATAGTTTACCCATAAACCCCATTCCTATAGTTCACAAAGATACTATAATAATATACCAGAAGTATTTTTTGTTTCCTGGATTTGTAAGTATTTAATAAGGTGATTATGATAAGGATTTGCTAATTCATGGTCCTTAATTAACTGATTAAAAAAAACCCAAACAAACCAACAAACTCAACACATATGTGAGTCTACCATCCATTATACTTTTTTTCAGTATTCAGTCATCTAGAAAGAAAATTGCTAAAATGGAGGAGATACCCAATTCTGTAACCTTCCGCAACGTCAGAAGGAAATGAGGAGGCTGGTGATTTGAAAGTTGTTGTAATTTCAATCATGGATCGTCTTGTCTTGACCATGGATATTAAGCACAGAAAAATTATGCCAAATAAAATCTCCCTATGATATTTCTTTAGAGTACACATGAATTTTACTCCTAAGCAAAAACCCTTACTGTTTGAGAGACAATGTTTATTGAATATAGCACCACAAAACAGCACTATGTTGATGAGTAAAGTTATTTAACAACTTCTTACTTACACAGTGTTTTACAAGGTAGAGTTTTCATTTGCATCAACCAGTTCATTATTTCTCTTGCCTTACCTGTCCTAGTAGGAATGTAGTTTCTTAAAGCATGATTGCTTGTCTGTCTAAGCCCATGATAGGAACATGAAAGAAATGCCCTTTCATGGGATAATAATGCTGACTGTATAACTTCAGCACTTCTACCAGTCTGTTCATTGAGGAATATTGTTAGTACTCCCCTGTTTCCTGCCTTGTGGTTTGGTGCCTCAGTATCAACTAGGAGAAGATGTAGCTTGCTGCTATAGGAGTAACTTGGGTGGGGAAGGGCTGGAAGATGAGTTTGCTAGGACATCTATGCACAGTAGTATGTGCACTTCTAGCTGAATGAAGTGTTGATACCTAGTAGAGTCTAACTATTGAGTATTTTTGTTTTCTAAATGCATGTCTCTTTGGGAACATTCACAATCTCTATGAACAGGTGTCCAAGAATGAGATTAACTTAGAAAAAAGATATAAAATATAAGATGAGAATTTCCTAATGTCTTTCAGACTAGTAATTGGCTACTTAACTAATTCCTAAAATAACTAATAATAGAAATTAAGGAATAATATATTTTGAAGGTGCCAACTCTAATGAGACTATACCATGATTCTAGTAACAGAAGACTCAGCAGATGTTTCCTTTTGATTTACCAGCACTTCACTGTTTTCAAGTTTAATGTAATTTGAATGAACTATTTATCAGCCTTCTCTGTTGCATTTACAGATTGAGTAAATGTGAATGTGTGGAAAAAAACCCAATGTATTTCAAACTAAATAGTATTTTGGTGATAGAAGGCATAAGGCAAGGAGTAAAAGCAAAAATATTAAACATGTAAATGTGATTTTCCTGCCACTTTTGACAACTTGAATATATCTGTCCTCAACCCAACTAAACTCTGGTAGGAAAAAACATTCTTTTTGTCATTCAGACAAACATTCAATTTGTTTGCACTTCTTTGTCAGCCCATGGCTTCTCATTCAACACATTTTTTACCAACACCATTGAATTTTAAGGAAGTCCGTGACTAAGAAGAATAGAACATCTAATTTGACATTAAGAGGGACAATGGATATTTTTTCTATCCCTTTTACTTCTTCATAAAAGTTTAGTTCTTTCTCAGTTTTTGGGGTTTTTTTTGAAAATGCCAGGAAAGGCATTTCAATCTTGATCTTGCACACCTCAGTAGACAGTGTAAACTGAGTCAGTATCAGTTTTTGATTCTAAATACTGCTTTAGCAATTAGCTATAGAGACAAGAGCAGGTTCTGAGGGAGAAGAGACAGACACCCATTCCTTAACAGCTTCTGATGGATTAAAGAACACAGAGTATAGGAGACTTCTTTCCTTGTGGTGGCAAAGTATCCTTTGCATCAAAGCAAAATCCGTGTAGAAAAAAAGATGACATTCTTAGTTTTTTAAGAACTAGCTTTTAATTAATGCTGAAAATGCAGGTCAGATAAGTGAATATTTTGGTATGGTGATTTTTGGCATAATGGTTGACTGCAGCTCCCAAGTGGCTTTGCAGTTCAAATACTTCACTGCTACATGAGACTCCCCAAAGCATCTATAGATTTATGATTCTAAATATGATATCCACTGGTATCAGGAAGTTTAATTGTCCAGAGTGAGATATCTATATAACTTCTTTTCCATATTGTCTCTTCAGCTGTGCACAAATTTTTCTTTTAAGGGAATTTGAATGTAATTCACAATTAATAGTTTTAATCCTAGGGAAGCTACTTGCTTGGATACTTCTTTCTGGGTAATGGTAAAATTGTTTTTATATAAAATTGCTTCTGAATGTCCTCTCTATGAGGGAACCTCACTCTGCTTGTGAGAGGAGCCTTCTCAGGCTCCCTCTGTTAAACAGAAGAGAAAATTTTCCATGAGAGTGCATTCTTTCCCTAAGGTTTTTAGGTGCAAAAGGAGAAGTGCTGAGGTTTCATTGCTGCCAGAAATTCAGGTGCAATTTTGTAGGAAGAAGAAATGTTATTGTATTTAGAGATCTGCGGCTGAATTACTTTGCAATTTATCTGTAACAGTGAATGTAAGATTGCTCATTATTTTTTTTTTGTGTTGTGCTGCTAAAAAATGTATCCCGTCTTTGTCCAAAAAGTAGATAAAAAATGGTCTGTGAATTTCATTGAATTAGATCATGGATTTCCTGTTGTTGATTTGTTTTTGTTTTTCAACCAAGATGACTGATTCACTGAAAATTGTCTTATAGAAACTTACATGCTAATAGCTGCTAATAGTTTTTTGGTTAGACGAATACAAAGCAAAAGGAAAGACAAAAAGGAATTCTTACTCAGAATTTGGGACTTTAAAATTTACATGTTCATTTTAAAGATGTATCGATATCTTTGAATCTTTCTCTTTTCATAGTGATATAAATGACAAGCCTTCATATGGTTTCGCTTTTAATAACCTTGAAGATTGTCTTCCTCCAATTCTGATTTAAGTATTCTTTTCTTCATATAGTTTATAAATTTCATGTTTGCTGACATAAAACAGTTTTATAGTCCTTAACTAGCTGCTTAAGTTTTCCTGTTTGGCTTAGCATGGTTTTATTCAACTTCCACAAGTCCAAAACATGAAGTGGTCCTCTTGAAGGAGGAGAAGATGTTAAAAATACTGTGCTTGTTTACTTGTCTGTTCTTTGAAGTCGTATTCTCATAGAATTTGGAAATAAAATTACAAGAGAAAGGGCAATGGCTTTATTTATATTTTCTTTTCTTAATGTTTGTTATGCAAAATAAATACTTGTATGATATTTACAGAAACTGGTTTTCTAAAAGTAAAAAATTTCATGTTTTCATTCTTTAGAACTCTGGTTGTTGTGAATGCCATGTTTCCTCCTTATGCCTTTTGAGATTCTGACCATCAACACAGATAAAATTGCATGCTTGTCTCCAAGATGACAAGGAATTTTGGGAAATGAAAAAGATGTAAGAAACGAGTTGCAAAATAAAGAGACAGATTGTTAGGCTTTTGAAAATATGAAATTATGTATGGCAAGAGAACACATTTATAAATTGATACTCTTCTCTTGAATAGATGCTCTTCTCAGAAAATATCTTGTGAAATTTTGCATTGCTTGCTGCAGTGGGTATTAGAACAAAATCTAAGACTAATTCTACTGCTTTCTGTTGGTTGATACTTGAAATCCTAGTCCCTCAAAATCTCTGCTGGTTCCTATCCTCAGTTGACTTTACTTAAGCACTTGCAGATTTTCTTTATTTTTCAGTATTCCAACAGGAATTTCTGTGAAAGTTGCAAGACTTATGATCTTCATGTGTGGACTGAATTTGTCACTGTTGTGATACATCTGAAAAGCATGATCATTCTAGAAATTGGTTGTCAGATTAGTAGTTGCTCCTTTTTGTGTGACCATACCCAGAGGGAAATATTTGGAAATATTAGCTCTGGTAGAACTGCTTTTGAAAAGGGCTGATTTTTGAAAAGCAGAGTAGCAAGAGACATGACCATGCTTACTTCTGACTTAGATAATTAACAAGGAAAATAGTATTACCTTGATGTAAGAGATCTATATTTATATGCTTTCAGTTTGTGCATAACTGGTCTTATGCATGAAAAGCCACAAAATGTTAAAGATTAAATTAGCCAACTAGAAAAGTTTCTGATCCTCTGTTTCATAAATAAAGTAATAGAGCAAATCAAAATAAACTAGGTTGAATGCAGTATTAAACTATGTTCTTGTAAAGTGGTCCTTGTTAGCACTAATGTTTTGGTTTATTTCATTTCAACTATACTGTGACAAAGAATCATCACATAAAAATGGCATCTTTTAATAACTATAATTTGAATATGGTTTGTTTCTATAATTTTCTTCTTTCAATGGATTTAGTGTATGAAAAATCAAGCCTCTATCTTGCTATGTCCCCTTATTTACCTAATTTGTGTTCATAGATCATGTGCAAGCTTGAGAAGGAGAGGCACTTTACAGTTAAAGTTTAATCACATTGAATGAGCAGTGCTGTGGTATGTTATATAGTGGTCCTTAGATTTAAATATAGCATATCTGTAAACATACATTCAGTGCTTTCTCTTCTGGATTCTTAGATACATGAGTAGGAGTCATGCATGTGAAGCCTCCCAGACTGGAAACCTCTTATCACAAATGCTATCTGTTATGTTATTTAAAATGTAATTAAAATACTGGAGTTTTCCTAGAGCTGTTCTAATAGACTTATAAGAAAAGGCAGCTTTAACCATAGTATCTTGCCAAGATTCCTACTCCTTCTTTGCTAATTCACACCCTTTTACCTAACTGACTTTAAATAAATACTTCAACTGATTTCTTTTGTGAAAGTACAACCCTTCAAAATTAGAATGAAAAGTTTAATGGCCTAAATACAGTTCAATCCTATTTGAAAAGCCTGATTTATCTTCCATGGTTTCTTTTTTTTTTTTAATACTAGTATTTCCTTGTTATGCCCTTGGTATTTCATAGCTGTCCTTTTTAAGCACTGAAGCAATTAGTTCTGAGAAGGCTGATTCTTCAGGGTCCAGTGCTTTCCTGCCTTTCATTTGCCGAAGCTGTACATTTTAATGAAGTTGTTTCATCTGTGTTGCCAAACACTAGAATTTTGCTGCTTCAATTCTAATTATCTCTGCTGGCAAATGCTATGTTTTATTAAAGCTGTCAAGTGCACTGTTCATTAAATGTCCACAGTCAGTGGTGCTGTGCACACAAATTAGATCAACTTTGCTCCTTGATAGATTATGAAGTTAAATATTTTTATATAAACCTCTAAAATTGTGTCTAACAGCAATCAGTGATGACTTAGATAAGTGAAGCATACCTGCAGCTTTTTGGAACCTAGTATCTTGTCAAAAACCATCTATGAAACATATGTTAAATCACTAGTACCACAGCTGAGTATACCATTTGTATGATTATTTAATTCATTAAGATACCATTTTCCTTCCTCAAGATATCTACATTGCATCTTGAATTATGCTTTATATATGTTGAGGGTGAGATAGGTTTTGTTATTTTTGCTTTGATATAAAGTAAAGCATCAGTGCTAGTCTTTCGGTAGAGGGTTGTATAGTATAATTGATGTCCATTAAAAGGAAAGATGGCTTCATTTAAATGTTACTGACCTGGAGAATGTGAAAGATTACTATCATAAACAACTAACAGCTCCTCTTCTATTTGCATATCTGAAAGGGGAATTTTGCTACAAGTTGTTTATTTCAAACATATGAAGCAGTAACAGAAATATTATACTTGCAAAGCAAATATTTGAGTCAGCCACTCGTTTTGACACCTGTGGATTTTTTTGCTTTTGTTAATTTTATGTTCTCACTGTGTGTATCATTATTTTCAGTAGCACAAACAGTCCTTCTTTCTATTTAATGTATTGTTTTCCAGATTAAATTCTAGAGAATTAATAAGATATTGTGGTGATAGACTACCAGATAAACATGTTGATCTTTTGGAAAAAATATTTTTCTTACCCTCTAGCTATCTGTAGGGCAATAACTTGAAATTTATTTTTAATACCATAACTTTATGGTATCTGTTTTCTGTATTGGTCACCTTATCTTTTGAAGAATCTTGTGTTTGTACTTTCAAACTTTGCTTTTGAATTTATCAGGCTACATTTCAAACCTTTAGAGGAACAGATATTTACTGTGCTCTTTATAGAAATCATAAATAACCTCTCAAAGTGCTATGTAAAATAAACAGATTTTAAGAGTTCTTGTATATATATATTTTTAGGATTTGGTAGGAGACTACAGTCCTTCAAAGGACTATGAGGCACTCTTCCTTGTCTCTTCTCCTTATGATCCAGTTTAAAGTGCTCTAGTGTGAATAGAAAATTCACATAGCCTGAAGTTGAATAGGAGGCTGTGTATGTTTATGTATTTTATTATCTGTTAATGTATTATGCCTTATCATATATATTTCATGGCATTTATAGGAAATAATAGCATTTAATTTTAGTTTTGTAGTGCAGAAGCAGAAAGTGTTCCTTTGTGTGTATTCAAGAGGTGAAGTGATTTTTGTCATCTGAAATGCTTGACTTCAGACAAATAGTCTTTCATCATGTTCAACTTTAACTTTTTTCAACTGCCTACTGTCAGACAGGAGATGGACCCAAATAGATGGTGTATTCTGTGGCAGTGAAGTAGTTGAGCAGTACCAATACTGAGAGATTTTCTGGGAATGGGAAGCATGGAAGTCACCCAGGTGCATGTGAAAAATCTACAATACACGAAATATGACAATTTATTCTTAGTGTTGTTATTTTCACTTTGGATGTATGTTTCTATTTGGCTTTGAGTCTGAAAAATTGGACGAAATCTTTCCTGAATCTTCTAGGGAGATTTGAAATGTATTCAGACTTATATTTACATCTAGGCTCGGATTTGTAAAATCTTGTCCTATTTTGGCTTCTTGGAAGTTACCTGAGTTAAGTCATTTCTCTAGTGTGTATAAATAAATGCTTTGACTGCACCACCTTATCCACCCTTTTCAGGGTGACTATGCAAGTGTAGTGAATATAACAGAGAAATAAACCTTGATGCCTTCCTTTTCTCGGTGTAGTCTCAACAATTGTGAAAAATCAAAGCAACGATCAAGCAAAGACATTATAAGAGTGATGCAATTCAATACAGAAATAGGTTTTTAACATATCTGTGTAATTTTATACTTATGACTACATACCAACAAAAGCAACAAAGAGATTTTACAACTTATGGTGGGTTATCAAGCTGAAGCTGAAAAGAGTAAAATTAATGTCAGTAATAAAAGAAATACCATACAAAGGGAAATATTTCTGGTTCTGAATATATAGAGATTAAGTTGATAAAGTTCTATGCCATTTTAAGAAGTCCTAAGATTTTAGACCTAACTAGGAATTCTTTCAGTTTAAAAGAATATGTGAGAAGTTTTGGTCCAAGGTTTTAGATCCTGAAATTGATATTATCTACTAAGATATTTGGTTGGTTTTATTGTATTTTAGATGTTGAATTTTAAGAGATTAAGAAAGTATTGGTTTTGCATTACCACTTTTTTTTTTTAAAGGGAATAGTCTTCTTCTAACCTTGCAGAAGGAATACTAGATTTTTTAATTTGGATTTTGTTTTGGTTTGTTTTGTTTTTACAGGGACATCAAGACAGTATACTTGGGAATACAATGCAAACTGTAATCGCCTTACTGAATAACATCGTTGCTAACAAAAGAACAAATATGATGTTACTCTTTAAAGAAGGTATCTCATTTTTATCTTTATTCCCCTTACTGTAGATGTTTCCTAGTCTGTAATATATGGCACTGTGTGAAACTAGACTTGAATGTATTTAGAATTTATAGTGGTTGTTAGATAGTCACATCGTAACTGATGTACTCCTCGTCACTTCTTCTTACTCCCTTACTGATTTGATTGAGTTTAACTTTTAGAAAGCTGTTCTTCCAAGAAAATATGGTTACAAAAGAATTACTGACTGAAAGTTACGTTATACCTGTAAAGAATGGCTTCAGAAAGGTGTGGACTAGTGATCTGACCATAACAGTGCAGAGAGAGAGAGACCCTCTGCAAGTTCTTCCTTTTCTCACTGCTCAAACCTATGAAAGGATAAGTTGTACAATATTTCTGCACACTTTTAAGAAGTAGTTCCAGTCCAGTGATGTAGACCAATGGGGTGGAGCCCAAACTGTCTATAAAGTCGTAGCCTACAAAACCATTTTGCCACCCCAGTTTGGTGGTGAAACACTGGCACAGATTGCCCAGAGAAGTGGTAGATGTCCCATCCTTGGGAACATTAAAGGTCAGATTGGATGGTGATCTGAGCCACCTGATCTAATTGAAGATGTCCCTGCTCATTGAAGTGGGGGTGGACTAGACGACCTTTAAAGGTACCTTCCAACCCAGACTATTCTATTATTCATTTCACTATGTTTCATTACCTAAGCTAAATTTTAATTTAGAAATTGTTTCTGATTTACAAAATTAAGTTTCTGCTGTTAGAAATCTATATAAATTTAAAAACTTGTTTAGAGAATACACATTGATAGCATTTCTTTTGTTTATCATGAAGGGATGAGTGACATCCAGCAATACAGATCTATGCTACCATTTGTACTATTTGTTAGTAAACATACTAGCCTAAAAGTCCATCAAGATTGGTAGTAGTAGTCCTGTCTCATTTTCATAATTACCTTAGCAATTAAAGCACTCACCCAGAAAGTGGAAGAGCTGAATTTCTGATCCTTTTTACTCTTAAGAGATTGAATGGACAATGCGATTATTCGGGAGATGAACTGGAACTTGATATTGTAGCTAATAACATGCTCCTCTCCTTTGTTTCAAATAGAACCACTCAGAAGTTAGTGATTGAGAATAGAACCAGAATAAAAAGAAAGAATAGAAAAATATTACTAATTTGGAGAATGATGGTTCATAGGATTCTGATTCTTTGGTTATTTCTCACCTAACTGCCTATCACATTTCGAACTGTTTGGGGTTTCTTGGGGTTTAGATGTATGTGGTGCTTTTGCTGTCTTCGAACATACCTGCTCTGTGTCAGGCAGAATCCTAAGTTGGCACTGACCTGAGTTGCAGCAGGGTAACTTGCTAAAACTGCATAATTACTTGCAAAGAAGTCAGTTCAAGTCCCACAAGCACTATAACCATGTAATTGGCATGCCTTACTCGAAGTAATATGCTCCACCTTTCTACATGGCAAATTAGATGCAAAACTATTTAACAGCATGGCAGAACTGCATCTATTCTCTAAATATCTCTTCCTTATTGTCTCACAGAGCAAACTCCCACATACTTTTTATTCTGCTGGTAGGATATCTGTGTTCTTTGACTGCTCATCTGCTCCAAAAATAAAACACGTCTCTTTGGTCATGTTAGTTTCCAAATGAAGGAAGTGGGATAGAAACATTATTAAAGTCCTTCATCTTTTTATTGTGCTATTTCATAGTGACTCCAGTAATATTTTCAGACTATTAGTGATTGGATGGCACTAACTTCTGCTCACTGAACTTCAGTAAACACACTAGAAAAAGCAGCACAGCGGCCAAAGATGTTTTTTCTCAAGCAAAATGTCCCCATCCTTTTTTCCCACTTGCTAATCTTCAGAGTACTGAAAAACTGGATTTTAGCCAGTGCTTTATTGATTAAGGGCCTAATTGTCAAGTAAAAAACTTTTAAAATTTGGGTTGCAAGAATGTTATGAGAGTATTGTTCTTGTAATTGTAGACTGTTAGATTTCCTTTGAATTAAAAGGGGAGAGAAGCTATGCCATGCAAACTGGAGGACTTTATATTATTTGTAGTATCAACTGTGAGTATATAGTGTTCACATCAGGAAAATACCTTAAACTTCCTCTTCCATATCTTTGATATTCAGCTTGTCATATTTCAATGACTTCTGTGTGATGGAGAAGAACATGATCTAGTGAAATGGCAACTGAGCTCCCTCTTCCAGAAAAATATCCTGGAGTTCAAATAGAAAAGTTGAACATGAGTCAGCAGTGTGCATTGCAGCAATAAAGGCAAAAAAGAGATGTGATAAGAGAGAATAACTGGAAGGTTGAGGAAAGTGATTATTCTCCTTCATTCATTGCAGTGTCTAGTTTTGAGCTCCAACCTATAAGAAAGACATTGACAGACAGGAACAAGTCCAGAGAAGAGCAACCAAGATGTTTAGGAAAGTGGCCCACGTGATATGTGTATTTTCAGCCTTTGCCTATACTATTATATGAATGTATTCCTTCCAAGTGCAGAACTTTGTATTTGCCTTTGTTAAACTTTAAAAGGTTTCTGGCAGCCCCTTTTTTGAGCTCTTCAGCGTCTTGAGCTCTTTCTAAATGTTAGGTCAACCCTTCATCACACCAACTGCTTTCTTCATTTCAATGTCATCTGCAAACTTGCTGAACATGCATGTTATTATATCCTATTAACGCTCTGTGCCTGTGCTGTTAATGAAGACATTCAACATTCATGAGCTATTCTACTGTGTTAAAGAAAAAAAGGCTGAAGACGGAGTATTATGGGTCATCAATTTCCCTTATTTCCCCATTACAGTGTGATAATTAATTCATATTTATATGGAGCTTTAGAAATTAAAAACCCTAAATACTTGCTGAACATTATAAGGAACTCAGATTAGGTGGTCAGTCCTATCAAAATTTTGTTTCTAAAAGTCAAGACATTAGCAATGAAGATTTCTTTCCAATTTTGTGCATGCCTTTCTTCAGCTGTCAAGAAGCTGTATTTTTGCAGGCAGATTATTTAGAGACCCTTGTCACTGATTCCTTTTGCGCCTGTTAGCCTTCAGAACTCTTTTTTACTCAAAGGAGTTGTATTAGGTGATAGATTTTTTTTAAAGAGCTGCAGCTTACATGTTGAACTTTCCCCTTTCTCAAGAAACTCTTGCATGATGGCACTTGCTGCATTAGTGCTGCTGTGATTTCCTATTAATAACAATGATATGCTTGTGCATTTCAGCAGCTTGCGTAGAAGGTGGATTGCCTAGCATTAATTTCTCTCTCCCGTGAACTGTGTCCTTTTGTGTGACAGTACATCAGACATGTACTGATAACCACTTGTAATGTTTAAAGGTGAAATGGAGAATAACATATGCGACTGAAGTCACAGAGGGAATTTAAAACGGCCTATACTTGTGTTATCAACTATTAAACATTTGTTCTGTTAATGTTAATGACAATTTCCACTTAATAATCAGAAGGGAATAATATGATTCAGTTTAATTACTGAGACTGGAATCCAGTCAGGAGACTAAGATTAATACAGGGTCTCTTGTGAATAGTTAAGGTGAGATATTAAAAAACCAAGACAATAGTGGTCATTTTTAGCATGGTCTTCTAAGAGAGTGACACTTACCCTCTCTCCTTCTGTCTTGGCTTCTGGCTGCCAGTCCCTTTCTTTCCTCCCTTTCCCCATCTTTTGATATGATTGGACAATTTAAGCTAACTTGAGAGACCACAGAGATCCAAATATACAAAGTATGTATTTGATCTGTCATGATCAATATCTGGTAAGAGAGACCCAAGTTAATGCCCTAGCTTAGGAAAGGGTAATAGACTTATCAATTAAATATTCTTCACTAATGTACAGCAAATAGAATAGTGTTATACATGACATGCACAAAATATATATGTACCTATAGATTTACAGAAAGAAAGGAATTTTAATACCTAAAATTTCCAAATTGCAAATTTTAAAAACATTAAGTTTGCAACCTATGATCTTGGACCAACCCTATGGAAATTATGTTGCAAGAAACCAAAAATGTCATTTCATCTTCAGTTAGGAACTAGAGAATGTAAATGTGGAAAGAGCATCATTCTTGAACAGTTTTCCTTCTTTTATCATAAAGTTTTGCCACGATCAAAGTGGAGCCAACTGGTCTGAGTTTGTATCCTGTATTATAATAGTTCTTACTGTTGGAGGTGCAATCTTCTTATCTCTGAATTCTATTTCTATTAGCATTTATTAAATTATAAAGCATAAAACTTATATAATATCCTGAGATCTGTTGATAAGCCTGTAAAGTTCTATTAATTAGTACATCTCCCTGGTCTTTTCAGTATTCACTTCCCATTTTCTTTTTAGGATATCTGCAGTTTTCTGTTTTAGGTTTGTAACCACTGAGTTTAATGGTGTGTTGGTCAATGCCTGAGGAGGGTACCTATGAAATGATCCCACAGGATCCGTCAGTGCATGGAAGCAACTTGCACTATAGAACATGCATATAGGTGGGTGACATAGGACAAAGCAGCACCAAGGTTTCAGAAACAGGGACAGGGAATAATCAGTGACAAGGATGATGACTTGTTACCATGGGGGTAGGCAGAGATATAGAATGCAGATCTGTAGGAAAGTGGGTATTATTAATTCTGGTCATGAGACAACCAGCTATATATTACTTTGAGCTTGTCATATTAAAAGCGTTAACGTTTGTTTACTATAAAGTGAAAACCCTGTTCTAGCTGCTAGAATTGTCAGCTCTTAGCAGGTGTTGTAGGAGTACAGTGGATGATCATCTGTTTCTATAGACAGGCTCTAGAGCAGTCTACTGAAAAGACATGTCTGTCTTAGATACGTGTCTATTGACAGGTGTTGACTTACTGAAAAATGTTGACATAAGATGAATGCCAAAGTCAGATTTGGCTGCTTGATAAGTAAATGGTGTTAGTGTAAAAGACTGCTTCCTTATGTGGAATGTGATGAGTAATAAATAGCCAAGTGCATTGTGGCACTTAATGTAGTAAGATTATTGTACTCTAGTGCAATTCATGTGTATATAAACTCTTTATTTTGCTTTCAATTCAGTCTTTTTGTCACTTTTCTTTCTTTTCTTCTGTGTTTTTGGTATGTTTGTTTGTTTTCCCAGTAGTTTGTAAAAATTAAATTAGAAAATGTTGAATCATCTTCATTATCTGTAGTTAGCAGTGCTTTCAAACTTTGAGTCCCATTTGTCCACAGGTCATATTTAAAGGCAAGGAAATTCTTCATTGTGACTGTTGCATCATTTTGCTTATAGGAAGATTGGGATATATTATATTACAGTGTAGAAAAGTGTCTTTCAAAGACTAGCTGCTTCACGAGGATCCTCATTCTGAAAAAAATGAACAAAACAGGTTGTTGGAAAATAGATCTTATAAGCTGCAGTGCATAACTTCTGATAGTCTATCTGCAGCTCTTTATTCCTAATAATGCCTCAAATTTATTACGTTTATATAAACAGCTCTTTTCAGTATGTATAAAGGTAATTCTGAGTAATTCTGTCTTTAGAAAAGGTTTCTACTGCTTTTCAAAACTGATCTAGTGAAATGCTTGCAGGCCAGTAATACTTATGGATGTTTATATTTTTAGCTTTTTTGAATCTCATTGTGTTTCATAAATCAGTTATCAATTTTTTTCATGGTGGTCTTGTAAAGGAGATGATTTATATATAAAGTTCAATAAAGTTATGTTGAATTGAATGAACTTTTCCAGACTGTACTGCTGTGATCTTGTACTTGGCTACTATCCTGAAGTAACCACCACCAGCAGTGTAAGCAGTGGTGTTTGTCTGAGTGTTCAAAGCGAGTTTCCATTATATGGTACAGCAAATCCTAAGCTTTATTCTTTATGTCTTAATGCTGTTGAATCTCAGAAACTGAAGTAAAAGGGAAATTGTGGGGTTTACAGCAGTAAAAATAGTATATGAGTTGAGTGAAAATGTGACAGCTAGTAGTAGTAAATGGTACTTTAAGCAGTTTGTGTAAAAACTGAAGTTCCTAGAGAAGGACCTTTGGTGGAAGTGTAGAATGTCAGCTACAGCAGTCATAACATTCAACATCATATTAAGAAATTATGCTAAGTGCTTAAAGCAGGGACAGTTATTTAAAAGGAAGCGATTTGCAATAAACATCATAGTCAGGTGGTGATAATTCATTTACACCTCATGAGCAAAAGGTCACCCTTCATGGGTGAAGGATCCTTACTCATCTTGTGGTCCACTCTTTTGACTTTTAGTCAAATGTCAAGAGATTAATTAGATTTCAGATGTCTGTGTGTGTTGTATAGTTAAAGTCTTTTAAATACTCCATATCCAAAAAGTGGCATTTATGAGACTAACATCCAACTTTAAACTTTTTATTGAAAAAAAATTAAAATAAGGGAAAAAAAATCTTTTATATACACAGATCTTTTACATAATGATAGTTGTAACTAACATAATGATGACTATAAATTATGAACTCTCTAAATAGACCCCAAAGGTTTCTAACTTACCTAAATCTTTAGAGGATATTCTTCTACCTTTCACTTCCTCAGAGATAATTTTATTTCAGCTTCAGTCTCCAAAAGACATTTGATCATGGTGCCTGTAGCACACTTTTTAAGAACAGACTTCCTAGCCAGCTCTCTTGTCACCTGCTAAATCTCCAGTGTTCATGAAATTAGGCAGTGGACCACAATAACTTGCCAACCCAGATCTTCCTCCCTGCTGCACTCACCTATGCAATAGTCTGAACTACTGTGCAACACTGAGAAGGCATTGGTGTGACATTGCATGGGACTTTGATTTCAGGGGTATAATTGAGCTGTTGGAGTCAGAGTCACAGCATTTTCTTCCAAGATGAGAGAAATTAACTATCTCTTAAGATGGTGATCAAGAAGACGACTGTGGATTCATCATACAGAAGGAGCCTATTTGCAAGGGAAAGGCAATAGTTATAAAATTCTGCAAGAATACATTACTTAAATTAATACGCCTTTTAAATAAAGGAACAAAAAATAAAACCTACAGACTTAGTCTGTGAAGAAATCAGACACACATTCTGACTGGTCTTGAAACTATTTACTAATTCCTTACTAGCCTCTATTTTTTCCTAGGAGTCTTCTGCAAAAGTTTTACAGGATACAATATAGAAATATTTGTTTAATGACTGAATATAGAAAGGGGGTTTTGTGGTAGTACTTTATATCTGCTTACTGTAAAGCTTAGTTCAGATGAAACATATTTTGATTCTGAATAGAAAGATTGTCAGGGAGAATAAGGTAGAGAAATTAATATGGGTAAGAACCTAACAGCATTTTTTCTGCACTTGATCAACATTTAGAAACTAAATGCTCTCCATTAAATAAATGTAAAATAAGAAGTCATTTTAAAATACAGAAAATAAAAATATCATCTTGTCTGAGTAGTTGCAGATGTTGCTTCTCTGTCATCTGGATGTGACAGAGAAAGTCCCTCAGTTAGGAGGGGTACACCTTGCATTCTCTACCATGCAGGATGTAAGCCTTTCACAGCTCCTTGCCAGCACTGTAGTAGTTAGTTCAGTTCTTGAGCAAGAAATGTCTCTGTGAACATCTAAAGTTAGTAGTTCTGTGTCATGTTCATTTGAGTTACAGTTAATATGAGAAGTCAGTGGTGGCTGAGCCTGAAGAAGTTTATTCTGTGATGTTCCAAAGTTCAGAATGCTTTTTAACAGTATTAAGATTTATTTTTCTGATCCAAAATGCCAGTCACTCAGGTGGAAGTATATAACATCACATGGGTAAACTTAGAAGTCTAGTATCGTAAAAGATAAGTGGGAATCATGTCAAAATAGCATGGTAGTAGTAAAGTCTTGGAGGAAAAAATAACCTGTGTCTTCCTGTGATATTCATCAATGCAGCCATCTGAAAAGGATGAAAATAGAAATGGTAATTGCTGTGAGAAACAGTTATGCCATTCAAGTAGAACCAAGCCTGTTGTTGAGAGTCAATACCCATAAGGCACAAAATGTCACAGCATCCTTGCTAGAACTTCAAAGGAATATAAGCGAACAAAGGCTCAACAGGTTGTTACATCTTGTCTCCCTAGTGCTGTACTGTAAAAGAGAGCTGGCATTTCTGTGGCTGGAGTAGGCATCCTGATGCTATCCCTGTGACTGACCAAGAAGATCATCTTGCAGCACAGCTGGCTGCTTAAACTACCTAAGATATCTAACTCATTTTAACACCTAATTGATGGAAGAGAAAGGAATAATAACAAAATCTTTTCATCCATGATAGTCTAGTCTGAAAGGCCTTATGCAGAAACTTGATGATAAAACTAATCAGTTTAGTTTAATGGTGGGAAATTAGTTCAATAAACATAGCAATTTCAAAGTTTAGACTGTCTTTATATTTCTAAAATGCCAACCATAATAGACAATTTTCTGTACCTATCCAATCCCTAGACAAATTTAAGATTTAAGGTTTTGGCTGAGTGAATACTCTGATTGATACTATTTGGAAGCAGAAACCTCATTTGAAAAAGTAAAATTTTATGTGAAAATATAAGACATAGATTTCCCATCAGAGCTTGTGGGTATCCAAAGGTTTCCTGATGACAAACTCAGGACTGTAAAGCAGGAAAAAGTCTCCAAAGCTTTATGTTACTTCTCACAGTCATGAAAATGGTAGTTTTTTCCCTCCTCTCTAGAAACAGCGGTCTTTGCATTTACTGTAGGTGCTACTTTTCCTGCAGTTTGATTTCAGTTGTCACTTGACATTGTGCTAGTATTCCCACTGAGTGCAATTCAAATCATATGTGTTGCCATTAGTGGATATGGTCAGTTTAAGAGAAAATGAATAACTAGGTAAATGTGTAGCTATTGTATCATCTACAAGTTAAATATTGATGATGCAAACTACTTGTTAGAGAAAATAAATTAAAATCTAATTATGATGATGTCCCTCTGTAGCTTGTCAGATATAATTAGTAAGCTAAAAGATCATATTAGGGGATGAAATTAAAAATATAACTATATATTTGAAGAGACCCGTTTTAAATACAACTGCTTTGGCCATAGGTATTCTGTTCTAGCAGTTAGAAGGGTCTCAGTATGAAAGCAATGTATCACTGCCAATTTGAGTGAGGTGTAAAGCCACAAAGGTGCAAAGTACTATACACAAAATTAAACTGCATCAATCATTACTCTGTTAGGGGTAACGGTCTTCTTCAGGTGCACTTACATGATCCTGCTGAAAGAAGTTCATTTTGTCAGTTGCTAAAAACAAGCACCAATTTTGGCAGGACCAGATCTATGTAGTGGACAGATAAATAAAATCTGAGGGTTTTCACTTCTGTGAAGAACCGTTTGGGGTTTTTTTGTTTTGTTTTAAATGTCTTCAGTAGTTGTCATAGCTCCCAGACAGCCAGATGTTTTCCTCTTCTAAGCTATTCTCAGAAAAATTGTGGACTGAACAGATGTGTTCATCTCACAAAGTTTAAACTTTTTCTGGACAATTAAACTTTAAAATAATTTTCTCTTTAAAGCAGAAAGAGAATTATATCATAATGGAGAAATCGAAGTTATTTACCTTTTTAAAGCATTTTGAAAGTCCCAATTTTTACACAAATACAAAGCTGTAGACTATATTACTTGAGACTTTTTCTGTGATTTTTTTGCTTTCCACCTAAATACTTTCTATTTTTCAAACTTTTGCCTAAAATACAGTATTTCTCTGTAGTCTTTATGGGATGATGTTTTCTTTTGCTGTTAATGATCTAATTTTATAATATCACTTATCTTAGCTTTTCCAAACACTAGAAGTTACACTTTTATGTCCATTTCACATTTAATAATCAATTACTATATTTAAATTTCTTTTGAAGTCTCTACACATGGATTTTCCACCATCTTAAGACAGTATATATTCATGTGAGTCTTTGTGTTACCACTCCTCAACTGGTAGATTTTTTCTACAGCATTTGACCAATGCCTTGTAGACTTGACAGGGTAACTACTTTTGTGTATAGTTGTATACATGAGCAGTTATGTTTTGTAGCAATGTATCTGCATGTAGTCAGTTTTTGCAAGTTGGCTGTTGGGGGAACCTGTTAGAGGTGCAGTTGAAACCTCCAGGTGAGGGACAGTGGTTACTTAAACTGCAGAGACAAAAATGTAGATGTCTACCTGATGATATCATTTGTTTTTTTTTAAAAAATACATTTCATAAATGGGCTCCAAACTTGTCTATCCATGCTTTAAAAAATTATCTCATTTTAGCTTAAGTTTTTTTTCTAATTGGACTAAGATTATATTTATGTAAGATGGGTTTATGAAGACAAATCTGTTAGCAAAGACATGCTGGAGCACATGTGATGGGTTTCAGATCTGAGCTTTAAGCAAATAAATGTAATTTTCATTTAAAGGGGCCCTCGCTTGACAAGTGCTGGGTGTTTTTGTTTCATAAATAGGATTTAAACGTTTTCATAGATGTCTCCATGTGGTTAGAAGATATTGCATCAGCTACTTGTTCCTTCTTTTTGGTTGAGGAAAAAGTTAAGGTCTTCCCTTTGAATTTTTAAGATGAATAGGAGAAGAAATAGGATATCTTTATAAAGTCTGAAGCTGTCTTCTGTCTTTTAGGAGAGTGTAAATCTGGGAAGTTTTGGGGTTTTTTCATTACCACCCACCTTTCAAAAATATAAGGAAAAGAAACCTCTTGTTCACCTGCATCCATTAGTTTCAACTTGTCTTATCTTTCCTGAGGGCCTTTCTTTCTTTGCTTATCATATTGCAGGTTGCTTACTCAAAAATCTCTCATCCCGATTCCTGTGAGTCTTGGCAAAAATCCAATAAAGTGTTGTTAATGGATTTATTCACAGTTTTAAAAGATCATATTTCCTAGCTAACATACCAATATTGTGACATAAAGCTTTTTAGCCAATGATGCAGCCATGAAATATGACTTATTTCACTGGATGACAGCAGAACTAATACTACTATATGTATTATATAAAGATTGAAAAAATGGTAAAATTATCCATGATGTCTGAACCAAATGTGTCTTTCCAATACACATTTTTGCTGAATAAACACAGATAAATATAGTATATTTTGATTGCATCACCCAACCCAGAATGACATGAAGTTGTGGGTTTATGGCTTTATTTATCTTCTTAGAAAAAGGTTTAACTGTTACTTACTATGCATTTTCTTCAGAAATTACATTGAATGTTGTTGAGTTCAGAGAGCATGTGGTTCAAACACCAACACTAGAAGATGAATTTAGAGCCAGCATTTTTTATATACTGTGAGGGAAAAGTCATAAGCAAGATAAGGAAAAGGCAGATAGACTACCCAAAGGAACAGATCAAGGCAAGCTTGCAGGTGTTGACAAAAGCTATAGGAAGAACAGCATTACTTACAAAATTTTCCTTGCCTAGACTATGGGTCAGGCAGTCAGACTGAGTGTGAGCATTATGGGATCAGCCCAGATTCACAGATACTCAGTCTGGGCTGAGTGCAAGAATTAACTGGGGGGCTCTGCCTATTGCCCTGAGAAAAAAACTGTGTTCATGAAAGGTGTGCCTGTGGTCAGGCTTGTAACCAACTACAGTAACACATCCAGAAGGCACTAAGTGACAATTCTTTGTAGTAACCTCCTAATGTGGTTCCGTCAAGCTGGTCAGTGTTGGTGCTGCCTGTGACACCCAGGACCCCAGGCTGAACTCTTCCAGTTCAGTGCAGTATTCTGGCTGGGCAAGTTGTGCAAAATGTTTGAACTCTACCTGTGGTGAAATTGCTTGTCTTGGAAACTTAACTATACATCTCTCATTTCTTGTATTTACTTGCTGCAGCTTCTCTCCAGTTCTTGCTTAATTTTTTGACTGTCCAGTTTCACAAATATTAATTCCTCTGGCCTTCCCAACAGAGCTGCATTTACTTGGCATAGATCCAGATTCATTAGGCCCAGAGTTCACTTTTTGTAGCCTACTTCTGAAGTTCCTCTCCCTTAAAGTACAATCTTCATTAAGCCTAGTCTGTTCTCTTTCTAGAAATGTTGATAAACAAAGGCAAAGAACAAGCTAGTTCAAACAGAGGAGAATGAAAGTTCTGAGCAGATCTCAGCTATTTACTGGTAGGATCTGCATATTGGTTCCATCTGGAAAAGTACATTCCTGTACTGAACTCATGAGGCATCCCTAAAGCTGTTTGACATACTAACAGTCTCTCTGAACCAGAAGTGTTTCTTCGCATAAACAGAGGGAAGCCCCATCAAATATGCCCTGATACCACCAATCTGTAGGATATCTATTACAATCCTGAATCCTAGATGGAAGCAGTGACCTGTGTTGAATCTGTTGCAGAGTATATTGTCTTAGAAAATGCTGGGGATATTACTTCATTGTTTCAAGCTATTGTTAAATTCTATCATCCTTGATGTTTGTCTCTTCACTTGAGATAACATGGGGGAGGAACAAAGAAACATGAGTCCTTCATTGTAAACTACCTTTTCCCCCTGCCCCCATTATCTTGTCACACAAAAAGATTGAACTGGATTTCCTTGCCTGAACTTGCTTTCTCGAATCAGTGGTCTGGGCATAAGCAGGCTGAAAGAGAAATGTAGGTGCGTAGTGGTAGTGCCCAATGCACGTAAGAAGTGACACATGAAGCACACCCTGGGATAGGATGATGGAGGCTCCTTGTGTTAGAGCAAGTTGGTAAACCTACTTTGGCCCTGTATGTACATTAATACCTAATAAACAGTTATGCCCAGCAGAGCAGGCATGGTAGAGAAAAAGGAAATGGTACTGTCATGGTTTAACCATGGTTGGCAACTAAGCACCACACAGCTGTTCACTTAATCTCCCCCACCCATTTTTAAGGGTAAAAATGAGAAAGGAATTTATGGGTTGACATAAAAACAGTTTAATAGTTGAAAAGGTAGAATAAGAATAATTTAAAAAATTATTAGGAAAAGAAAGAAAACAAACAACCAAGCAAACCAGAGACAGAGGAAAACAAAACTCAAGAAGAACAAGTGATGCAAATGGAAACAACTGCTCAACACTGTCTAACCAATGCCCAGACAGTCCAGGAGTAGTGTCTGCCCTGCCAATCTCCCCTCCAGTTTTATCACTGAGCATGACAACAATATCGTATGGAATATCCCTTTGGTTAGTTGTTCCAGCTATGTCCCCTCCCAACTTCTTGTGCACTCCTGCTCTGTTTGTTAGTGGGGTGTGATGGGGAGTAGAAAAGCCCTTGACTCTGTGTAAGCCCTGCTCAGCAATGACCAAAACACCCCTGTGTTATCAACACTGTGTTCAGCACAAAACCAAACCAAAGACCCTTGCAAGCTACTGTGAAGAAATTTAACTCTATCCCAGCCAAAACCAGTACGAAACGATTGCTTGCATGCTAAGTTTCTTTTGTTGTTCTGTTGCACATCTTCACAAGGCACACACTTAAAAGTATCCTATCTCTCTAAATCACTGTTTTCTGTTATGTGGTGGCCATCTCTGTCACTGTAATTGTATCAATGTTCTTAACTTCTGTTTCACCTCTGAAGAAGTTGTTGCAGTTGAGCAAAGCAGAATTCTGATTCTCAGTTAAAGCATCGGATCAGCCACAGGATTAATTGCAGTTTGTTGTTGGGAGGGTGGTATAGTTCCCTGGTTTTGTTTCAAAACTGGGTGGTTTGGGCCAAGATCGCCTAGTAGGCCGAACCGTTCCATGTGATCTCCTTCCGGTGCTTATACAGAAGTTTCACCAAGAGTCTGAACGAGTCTGTTGGCATACCCACACAGACTTCACAACTCCCAGCATAGACAATGTACAGGTTGTCCAAAACCCAGTGTCATTAGACCCATGTTCCTACTGTGTGGGTCCTATTGAGAGAGGGAAGACAAGGTAAGGAGCACAGAATTCAAACATGCACAGGTTTGCTGTTCTTTCAGAGCTAGGACTCCCTCTTGATTAAGTAAGCTGAGCTGTTGAAGTCAAGATAGTTGGGATCAGGTAGCTGTACTGACAGAAAATGAAGGCTCTGTTGGTCTAGGTTGTACTAATAACAAATATTAGGTAAGGCACTTCTAGTATAGCCAGGATATAGCCAGTGACAGCATGATCACAGTGTGATGGGTTTCAGCTCAAAGATCCCAGTGATAGGATTGAAAATCATGGATAGGTCAGAATAGAACAAGTATACATGCAAACAAAACAAGACATATGCCTGAGCCAGTTATTAAGAAGGATAGCATCATCTGAGGTGAAAAGTTGGATTTTAGAGATTTAATTGGGTGTGGCATTATTCGTATGGTCAAATTATAGCAAATTAGAGAGTCTGCTGGTCAAAGTTATCCCAACACTTACTTGGAAAATAGTTGACCTAACACAGTCTACAAAATATATCTGGTCATAGCTACAAAACCTGATTTACTATCATGTAGTATCCTGACCTCTGTCTAAGCCCTTTGATCATGTAAGTGCACATACACCAAAACCACTTCAGACAGTTGCAATTACTGGTTGTCAGCTTTCATTTCTGTTGTAAACTTAATTGATGAATAACACAGGATGTTACAGGAAATTGTGGCATAGAGTCACTTTTATTGTAATAACCAGCAGCAAATTCCACTTAGTGGATACTCTAGCCTTTGCTTTTGGTCTTTGGTGTAGTTGTAACAATAGTAGAAGAGTGTCACTTGAAAATCCAAGTATTTGTACTAAATTTTCATCCTATGGCAGACTGATGTAAATAGACCGAGAGGAATAGGAATAAATATTTAATATCTTTTCTTACTTGCGTGACTTTTCAGTAGGGAAATGTATAGAGCTTTTACCCTTATCATTTACTGAATATATGTGGGAACAGTATTCAACTGTGGTTTATTTCTGCAATTTAAATCTGAAAACTTAGGAGAATTTTCTGAAGCCAAGGTTCATTGGTTCTTATCACTCCCAGTCCAGGGCCTCTTGAAGGCCTAGCTAGAGCAATTAGTCCTGGTAATGTCATTCAAAGCTGTTGAATGCTGTCAGTTTGTGACAACAGTTTAGGGCTGTATCTGCACTCTAAGGCTGTTCATATCTGCTTTGTACGGGTTTTGTCAAAAAGGCAGCTCTCAAAGATTGAATGTAGTCTCTCAAGGATTTTGGTAGAAGGGAAAGTTGATGTCAAAGCAGAAGCACGTCAAGATATTTGAAGTAGATAAACAGGATTTAATCTTGTGTGACAGGAAGTCTATTATTAAAATAATAATCTCTTTAGAAGAGTTTCTAGTTCTAAATTAAACCCAGGATATAAATTCCTCTGTATTTTATCACATGGTGATTGTTGCAGACTTGATCTTTCAGAGCAGTAAATCAAAATTCTTTATTGAATCTTTACTGACTCTGAATCTTGCTGAATGCAAAGAATTCCTAAATATAACAGATTTTAATCTGGTGAAGAACTTTGTCTAGTTTTTGGCATTAATTTGAGGACCCCATGCAGTCTTTATGTATGTATGTACATACATTATGTATGTAATATACATACACTGTACATTAACTCACAACTTGACATTCTCCCATGTAGCTGTGAAGCAGCAATTGCCAATATCTCAGACTGGCTTTAAAGAAGGTTTTAAAGACTGTTGTCTTCTCAAAGAGTAGTGTCCTGTTAGATATTCCTGTTACTCATAGAGAAAATTAAAACTTGCTGTTTGGAAAACATCCTAAGCATCATCTCCCTTCTGTCTGACAAAACCAAGGGATTTTATTTTACTTGACACTTTGTAAGGGATAAAATAGGGTGTATTGGGATCTGACTAGATGTATAGCATGCTGTAGAATTACAGAGCTTTATAAAACAAACTACAAGCTCTAATGTATCTCTGACATGTGGGTAAACATATCTAACTGAAAAGTTGCTATAGAGTTTGCTTAATAACAGCTGTAATAGTCAATTCAGACAATATGGTTTTGTCATATTAGAGTTTTGGTTTATTTAATTTTTTTTTTCTTTTTTTGGTGATGGAATGTTGTGCTTGCAAGTATTGCACAACTGACATATTAAAAACCTGTATGAAGAAAAATGCTTAAATCCACGTGAAAAGAATGAGTTAGGTGTTTAATATATGCACAGTTGGTGACAGAAATATTTTAAATGTATACCCTGGGAAGTCACTGTATTATTTCCACCTTTATCCCTCCCTAAGTCTTCCAGCTAGAAGGGTCATTCAAGTATGTGAATCTGCTTCAAGTAGGGTTAGTGCAGCCTACCTGTTTGAATAGTTTAAAGCAACCTAGCATGACTTTTTTGGGGAAACTGGGGAGTATTTGCCTCCTCTCTGTCTCATGCACACTCGCACTACCGTAGGGGTAATACCCTTGAACAATTGATCACGAGCAAACCCTTGGGAAGAACTAGTGTTTGCTGTCAACAGAGCGATTTGCAAAATGATGGGCTGTCAGGCAACCTCAACCTTGTACTCCACTGTATTGTCAGCTACCTCTTGGGATGGCAGCACGAGGTTTTACAGGCATCAAGAGGCTTATGGGCCCCGATTACCAAAAAACCAGCCTATTTGAGATGTACGTAACATATATGAATGACAGAACTGGCAGCAAATCTTATGACTGCTGGGTGCTAAAATCCTTCTCTGAAGAGAGAATACTTTAAAAAAAAAGTTTCCTTTATGTCTAGTCTCACAAGCCACCCGATACAAGCATTTAAAGTTTGCATGTACATCTTCAGTGGATCCTACCTTTCTGTTATATTTTTCACTTGTCTTTTTGTAGCAAATGTCCAATTATATTTATCTACTTAGAGACTGTAAGTAGCAGATAGTATTTTTAGAGACTGTGGTGCCCAACAGCTCATTATCCAAACAAATCAAAACTGACTGCTCACATGAGACACTATTAATGTCTTAACAACACTTTGAATAGCTCCCTTGAATGTTATTACAGTCCTTAGTTATGTAGTATTCACTCACATAAATTTTGAAAAAATTTTTATTAGTTCTGATATAAGTAGAAAGAATTTGAATGTTCTTAAAACTGTCTTCTGATCTTTCATTCCATCCCTGTTGAACAAGTTCATGTTCATGTTCAATGGGTTGTACTCCTAGGAATGAGGACTATCTTGGTAAATCTTGTCTAGAACAAAATTCCCTGCCTTCAAAACTTTGATGCTATGTACCCATATGTACTATGAACTAAGTTTCGAACAGCTTGGATATCTTTTCTGAATTAATTATAGAATGGTTGAGTCAATCTGACACAAAAACCTGAATTCAGATGAAATTTTGTCACAGAAATCTTAACAAGATCCTTAGATGAGAAGCTACTTTTTTTCTTTTTTTATTATTTTTTTTCATTTTCCAAAGAAGCAGCAAATCAGGAACTCTCAAGGGATCAGTGATTATACTTTCAGAAATACTCCTGCTCTGTGTGCGTTATTCTAACCACATTTTTTCACAGAGAACAACCACAGTCTAGCCTAGTTGGTATAATTTGTTATATTTCATTATTTTTGTATTGACCAGTCAAGCATATGCAGCACTACACGATTTTATTTTTTCTAAATAGTTCAAGTTGCTTTTTTACTATCCTTTATTACATTCAGATACTTTTTCTTATGAGAGAATTCACTTGGTTTTCTATCTTTTAGTTGACTGATCTGTACACCTGCTGGTCTTAATAACCTATGTGTTTGTTCCATAGATTAAATTATAGAAAAAGTAGATTTCTCTGTTGGCAGGATTCTCTTTGGTTGAGAAGAGTTTGATGTGGTTCCCTGGGGAGTCTCCGGTTCTGCACCCTTTTTTCACAAGTGAAAGGTGGCACCTCTAAATTGACTTCTAACAATAACAGCTAAATGCTGCCAGTCCCGGAAAAAGTAAAATAGCCCAATGTCGTGCTTTGACTCAAAGCAGAAACGTATTGCCACTGAGAATGTCAGGTCAGTATTCCTCTCAGGCATCCACACTCAAGATATAGTACTTTGCAGTCCACTTCCAACCTACCTGGAGTAAAGGCTATGACTGGCTTTTCTTCCCTGGTTGTCATCATCCTTACCACACCCATTTTGCTGTGTGTGAGGACAGGACTCCCTGCTTGGGCACTGTTGGTGAGTGCCCTACCTTCCATGTGTGTAGGAAAAGCTGAACCACGGACTCTTCCCACAGAGGGAAGCTCTGGAGCCTTGACCACTTCAGTATGACAAATTCAAATGAGATTTTTATCCCTCAAACCTATTCTTTAGTCATAAAATGTCTAGTCACTCTACCAGTAGTAGGAATAGACTATTCAGCATGTGCAAAATTTTCTTCTTTAGACGCTTTTCATTTTTAAGATCAGAATAGAAAATAATTTTCAGGGCAGCAGTAATGCAATTGATCTGCTCAACAGCTGTATCATTGTCTTTCCACTTGATCTAACATTTGTAACTCACCAAACTTTGAAATTGTTGGCGATCTAATTTGCTATTCTAGTTTAGGCTTACCTCAATATTATAATACTAAGACAAATAGTTCCTAAAATGAAACCAGTTACAAGTAATAAACAAAAATAACATTAAAAGCAATGCGCCTCCTTTAAAAATGCTATTACCCTAAAGATACCATGTGCCTTTTGTTGTCTAGTTCAGTTGTTCAAAACAGGAAAATTTGAGTAGTAGTGCTGTGATGCAAAGAATGCAAATTGAATCCCAGGTTTATGTAGGTAAATAAGGTTTTATGAAGAATCTTTATGACATCATGGATTATCTTAAGTGCTCAGGTACTGAGGAACTCATTCCTGTGTGCTACAATCTATCATAATACAGTCCTGTGTTTCTTCTTAGCAATATTTTTCAATTTTAGCATTAAAACTTAAAAGACTATAAAATATGGTTTCTATTTAATCTGTTAATATCGCAGGTCCACTCTGTAAGTAAAAGAAGGAAGAAAAGTCTAGTGAATATGTATTTGGTAATATCCCTGGGAATTCAGTTGTGTAGGTGTGATACAAATGGGGAAAATGGCTCTCCAGAGAGAAATGTGTGGAGACGAACAGAGAGAAACCTTTTTGCCAGGCTGAGGGGGTTTGCTGCTGGCTGCTTGGCTGTGCGGTGGCATTGTTCGGAGGAAGTGCACCTGTTCTAACATTTTCTTCAGCTGGAAGCAGACAGGTTTGTTGAATGCTCTAATTGCTGGTAGGCATGAAAGGATTGCCTAGAAGATTGCTTCCTAGGCTGTCCTTTGATGTTTCATATGATTGGGAAGTGAAGATTTTTTTTCCTTTATCCATCTTACTAATAGGTGAGAATAAAATCTCTCTTCTCAGCTTTCATTCCAGAAGGTATCATGGCACATTCAGTCCGATTAGCTGTATCATGGGCCAAAAGACTCCTTTTATCTTTTGAAAAGATTTATAAAACACAGGCATAGTCATCACAGTCCACATTCATAAAACACTATTAGCGACGTGTTCAGTTCATTGCAGGGGTCTCTAGGCAGGAGAAATACTCTTCTGGGAACACTGGGTTTGTCAAGTGCTATAAATCCATGGCTAGGAATTTTGTATACAATCATTTTAATACATGTTATGAATCTTGAACTGCAGTTAGAAAAGGTTCTTTGTCTAATTCAAATTATGTTAATTTATAACCACAATAATTCTAATATAGAATGCAACTTTTACCTTATTTTTCAGCAAAATTTGAATAGCAGAGAACTGCACCGAGGCTTGATGTTTTGAAGGTCCTTCTTGTACAAATAAATATAAGGCATGACTAGTGCACTATGAAGTATTGTAATAAATTTAGACTGTAACTAAAGCTACGAACAGTACAGTGTGATATATTTTGTTTGCAGAAATTTACAGATTAATAGAGTAACCAAAAAACTCTGTAATAGGTTAAATGATAAGTTTTTACTTACTTGCCTTAATAAGAAATGCCTAGGTGAAAGAAATTACGGTGCATTACTTTCACTCGTGTAAACTCACTAACACCTTTCTCTTGAGAAGGTGAACTATTACCAACATACTTGGAAGTACCAGAATACTTAAATATATGTAGGTTGTCCCAGTAGAATAATCTTCCTCGATCGAATTTGGTTTATGTCTCTTCTGTGATACAGAATTTATATTCAGGTCCGTCACTTGCAAAGTTCAGGAGTGCATGGAGTGTGTGCCTTTGAATCAGAGCCTATTTTACTTTCTAATGAAGAGTTGAGAATTCTGCATAAGAAACCTATGTCTGTTAAATATGACTCTGTGTCTAAAATTTTGAAAGATAAGTATTGATTTAGGCTTTATTGGAAATTAAACTGTGGTTTTTGAATCTGTTGTAGAATTTGGGAGAAAACTTTCAAGGTATCTTCTGAAACTTAGGGATCCATATGTGATTTTTCTATTACAGAATTATGAATGCAATATCTGTTTTTTTAGAATTGAATGCTTTTTTTGCAGACTAACTGTTCAGGGATTCAATTTTTGGAATGCTGAAACATGTCAGACTTGATCTTTATAGCTGCCTTTTTGAGTAAACTGGTTACAGTGCCAGTAGTCAAGGCTGTTAAACTTCTATTGAGTTTTGTCATGGTCACAGCTTCCCAACTTTCTCTTCTGAGGACAAAGAGTGTGTATTTTGTCTTGTGGTGTAAGCAAGGAATATATTTACAACTGTGGCCTCCAATTTTCATTTTATTGTAACGCAATGAAGTATTTTAAATACCATGCCTGGAACTTTGTTTACTTGGCCAAGTGGTCAGTCTGTGGCCTTTATCTGTGGAACCCAGTGTTTATCAGGTTTCTGTATGAATCATGAAGTGCATTAAGGAACATTTTGCACCAGTGTTTTATTTTAGATGTCTTTATTATAAAGTATTGATGTGCTAAATTTTCCAAAGGTATTTTAGGTCCAGGAAATTTTTTCCCTCACAACTTTCCAAATTTAGTATGCATATCTTTGTATGTATAGTTCTGTGTGAGCTTGTATCTACTTAAATAAAATTCTTTAGTTCTGATGTTTTAGTTAACTAAGTAAACATGAATATCTCAGGTGTTTGGAGGCAGGGTTGCTAATATGCATACCCTTAGGATGTAAATACTTCAAGAGAATAAAATCTAGGTAATTATATTATTCATGTCTCAATGGATAGGGAGAAGGTTGAGTGGTTCACATCCCTGTTCACCAAACAGCAGAAATGAGGCAGTTCTGAAACTCGGGTTGGTACAGTTAAGGAAATAAGCAAGTCCTGTTCAAAGCTGAAAGGGAAAAGATTGCAGATCACAGTCATGGATCCTGGTGTTTTGTTCACTACTAGTCACTCTCTACTTAGTTCTATAAATGCAGAGAGTACTACTGCCTAAAAAATTCTTAATGATGACCCATCCAATGCAATGCCTATGTTTGAAAGTGGCCTTCTCAGTGTTCGTCTCCAAGTCACCGTCTTAAGGGTTATAAGTAAGCCATCTGGAAAGAATGGGGTGACTCATTCATTTGATGTGGCTGCTGGTTTTGTGGCCTTATACAGGGAGAAACAATGTGTACTGGGTCATAACCCTGCAGGAAATTTTTCAGACATCTCTTTGATAGGGACAAAGTCTTGCTGGACTGTTTTCTTAGGTTTATTCTGATTTAGCCTGTTGAAAATAGTCATAGAATAACTGTATATTTTGTATATATGTCTATATTTTGTATATATAGACATACAATTACAATTACGTCTGTTTTTTTTCTTCTTGGTGGGTATTGGTGGCATCACTTAAATGTGTCTCTGTGTGCTATTTCATTTTTGTATGAAGTGTTCAGAACTGCAGCAGAAATTGCACTCTGAAAATGGAGAAGGAAATTAAATGTGTGAGATTAAAGTGATTTAATTTTGAGAGCTTGATTTATTCAGACAAAACTCCGGGAAATTCAAAGCTTAGCTTGAGCTGACATCCATCAATCAAACGCTTGTGAAATGAATAATGCTAGTAATCATAAAAATAAAAAAGATGTGAGATAGAAGCAGAGTGCAAGTCTTAATGATCTAGAACCATAACTGTATTCTAAATGAAAGGTTTTGTATTTAATTTCCTGAAGAAAGTATTAAGGGTGAGAAATAGGGGAGAAAAATATTTCATGGGAAGTTTAGTTAATGGATGGAACATCTTTCAAAGCCCGAATAGTTCAATGCCCCACAACTTTGCTCTTAAAAGCTGAATGGTGTAAGCACATAGTGTATTCTGTAATGTCTCATTTTAATCATGTACTGGTGTTCATAAAAATATATGCAATGATTTTTTTAAAGGAGAACTTATAAAATAGATCTTTTTACTTCATTGAAATCAGTGAAATACTTCAGTAATTTCTGACAATCATGGGGACTAGAAGCTGATGTACTAATATACTACAGTGTTACCCAAGTGACTGCATGGCTAATTGCCAGTGTAAAAGATGGTTTACAAACGTACTATGTTAAGAAACAAAGTATCTTTCATCCCGTATGAAACTCTGAAAGAAAAAGATTAAAATCAAATATAATAAACTCAGTCACTTTGTATTTGAAAATAAGAAAGATTCTGAACTGAATTGGTGTTGCCTTGAAACAGATTATATTTTTTCTGCTATGTCAATTGATTTGTGGTCAGGCAAGCTACAGGAGCTGATGTCGAATTCTAAAGGAGCTTAAAAAAACCCCTTCAAAACAAGAAGATATTTTCAGCAAAGTTTTTACTTGCATAATTTAAGCAAATCTTAAAAACATTTTAAGTGTAGTATTCAGTATTTCATTTATAATGCTCTTCTGAATATATTTTATGTTAAACACTGTTCAGTTCTACAATTAAAACATATGGGGAAGGTTCTAATTGGCAGACCAGTTAAGAAACTTTGTGCCACCTTGAAGTGGCACTTTGTAACAGACTGGAGAAATGGCTAGATTCTTGTGAATTGTGAAGGTATTGTGAAGGAATCT
Source organism: Manacus candei (assembly GCF_025592945.1). Lineage (NCBI taxonomy): Eukaryota > Metazoa > Chordata > Aves > Passeriformes > Pipridae > Manacus > Manacus candei. Next base: position 1,450,553 of record NW_026138074.1, on the reverse strand, counting down.
TGTGTACCAGCATGCTACAGAAAAGTTTAGGGTTCAAAGTATGTTTTAATTTAATGAATGTTACATAATTTTTCATGCAGTTAGCAAATTTGATTGTATCAGTTTAACTCTCTTTATGAGCTGGTCCAAACAGAATAGAAAAGGAGATAATTATGGAGAAAAAGAGGAAATCGAATAAATATTCATAATGTATGTAAAATTTCTTTTTATCCTAATCTATTATTTTTATCTAGGTCACCTTCCACATTGTTCTTTTTCTGATACCCTTTTTTTTTATCTCACTTTCTATGTAGGACTGGCTCATCACATCTGTAATCTCCTAACAGAAGCTGTGGTTCTGTACTTGGAGGCAGATGATAAAAGCAACACCAAGACAGTAAATGCACTGCTTCTGTCCTTGCTTGACATTTTGCAGTGCATGCTTATGTATACAGCAAACATTGTGCGCCAGACTTTGCAGGTATGTGATTTATTTCCTGGGGCCATTACCATCTTAGACTTCCTGTTATCCTAATAATGAGATTCCCACTATTCTGATTTTATTGCATTTTTAGTATGGTGGAAAATCAATTTGTCTTCCAAGTTTCTGTTTGAATCAGTGCAAGTCATGGTATTGGTAGGACTTCCTCCTCCAAGAAAGCCATCCTCGTCCTTAAAAAGGAAGATACAATTCAAAGAAATTTCACGTAACTCTCTTAGTAACATATCAAGAAGAAGCATTCATCTTTTTTTAGACATGATGTTGAGCTAACAAATTTTGCTTTGTTTTGCTGAATTTTTCTTTAGTCAAGTTTTTTGTTTGCTTGCTTTTGTGCTTTGTTTTCATTTCTCTTTTTTTCTAAAGAAGGCTTAATGTAAGAAGTTGATGTTGAAATTTGAGCTTTTTTCTTTTTTTCTACACTGATTTACATGATCAGCCATGTTATCAACCAGGTATTTCACTGGGAGGTTTTTGTTTTATTTTTCTTTAATTTTTGGAAGAAAATTTAAATGTGATGGTACAATACTCTTTTTGAGTCCTCTGTAATGGTTTTCTCATCTAAGAATCACTTTGTAAATCAGATTTTGTAGGCTAATTCCCGATTGTCATATTTTGGCATCACTCCTTCACAGAGAGCTAAATTCTGTACTTAGGTTCCATATAACAGTGGTGAGGCCAGTTATTCTGGAGGACACATGAGGAAAGAGGATCTTGCACATGGTTTGGTAGTATTAGTCAAACTGAAGGTTTTTATTTGGATACAAAATTAAATCTATTCATTCAAAGCCAAATTCTATTCTGGCTTTACTTGAATACTTCAGTTAATTGATGCACTAAAACTCCAACTCCAGTTTTGTCTAACTCTTGTCAAAGTAATCTGCTTTGCTCTGGAATGCTAATAAATAACAAGAAGAAGCTGGAAAACTGAGTTTTGAAGCATAACTCTGTCCTGTGCCCTTAAAAAACAAATTTTACCATGATGTTACTTGCCTTGGCTTACTCATCTTGACAGTACTTGTTAGAATGCCTGAGAGTTCTACAGGTGTATCAGTACACTATTTGTGTGCGCTATTGAATGATGGCCATTACCTACTAACTACATAGTGTTCCACTAACCACGTGTCACTAAATGCATCATGAATATTACTCTTGGACTGTTTTTTTATAGAGATCTTCTGAGTAAGATGCCTTCTAAAACAGAACTTGAAAAGGAGAATCAAATTTTCTTGTATTATCCATTTTTGAGGCTTAAGTTGACTTTTACAAATGGTAGTACCTCCACTTGAATCTTTTTTATTTAAGCATTTTGTGTAAAAGGTGATAACCTTATCCTACTGCATTGTGAAGGTGACTTACTTGCCTTTCTTCATTAATATAAACACTCCATTTTTTTATCTTCTCTGCATTTGTTGTCCTTCTTGGGCTTCTGCATTCCAGATCATTGCGGTGAGTCTCAGTGAGGGACATACCAATGTGACTTCTCACCTGGAGAAACAGCTCCTTGGTTCTCTTTTATTTAAAATTTATTTAAATTTATTTAAAATTTAAAATTCTTTCCAGAAGAAAGGCACTATCCTTTCCACTCATCAGTATCAACAGTGGAGCTTGAGCAGTAGTGTCTCCTCCCTTAGGGGACTTGCTCCTCTGTTCACTTAACCAAATGAAAATCTTCAGGTATTGCACTTGGACAGTGATTTTTAGGATTGAGCTATAAATGAAAGACAATAAAAAATTATTTTAAAATGTCTTCTTTAGACAAAGTGTTTACTTTTTCCTCCAGCTGATTGACCGTATAGGGTCATAGTCCAAAGCTGGTTCAAGATAATGAACTTAAATGAAAGATCTTTCTGGTGCCCTGGGGCAGGGAGGGGTCATAAATACGACTGCCTAGGTTGGTAGTGTGTCTTGATGAGGGAGGATGAGTGGTCAGAATTACAAGTGGTAACAGATCTTATCTCAGACTTTGACCACTTGGAGACTTTATTATTCCTCTTTCAAAAATAATTTAAATTATTGTAATATACTGTGAATATTCCAGGATACAGAGTAAGGCAGATGAGCAAAATTGGGCAATATTGCTGAGAATCCTAAATTTTCAGTCACCTTGATTTTTTTTGTTTGAGTTGCATGTGAAATTGTACCTGATAAAGGGGAAAAAAAACATTTGAACTTTAATGTTAAAATAGATGTGTCATGTTGACAGAAATTACAAATGCATGAAACATTTATGACTTTGGAGGTATCTTTTACATGTACAGTTTATTACATTTTTCTGTAGAAATGTCATGTGGGTCAGTATATTCAGCCTGTGCAGAATGGGCATGACAGCAGGAACCCCTTTTGCTTTGTGCTTGTTGTCACAGACACAAGGAGTGTAACTGCTCATTGGGAGCTGAGGAATATTTAACTAGAAGAGTTCATAAGTCTCCTTCAGACTTCTATTCACGCTTCCACCACCTAATGGACCTAATTTGTTCCTCATACTAGAACAGTCACCAAGGTCGCTTTTGATTTTTTCTCTCTTATTAAGGCACAGAAATCTGGCACAGGAGGGGACACACAGGCTGCCGAAGACCTTCTGCTTATCAATAAACCCCTGACGGACCTAATTAGCCTGCTTATTCAACTGGTGAGAATTTGTGTGTTTGTAAGCCTTTTGGAACATTTCTGAAGTTGGAATTATTCAGTTGAATCCAACATCTTAGAGCTCTGTTTGTTAGTTTTTCATTGTTTATAAGCTACCATCTAGGACTCTAACACTTTGTAGAAAGCTATAGGTCACAATGACTTACAGGTTACCAGTGATGTCAGAATAAATCTGTCTGTCCTGAGCGTAGAAGTGGGATGAGGGGTAGATTCTCAGTTTGTATACATATGTATAACCAAATTTTAGCCCTTCAGAATGAACTAGTGATCACTGCATATGGAAAGGATGTTTTCAAAATATGACACTAATAGTACTGCTACCATTACAAAAGCCAGCAAATGCAAAATTAGTTTGCAGTGAGTGATGCCTTGAAATATTATTTTCTTGAGTTTCAGCCTTCTGAGTTTTCTCAAGGGTTTTCTTTTATTTTGACATGACCCTGAGGGATTTATGAGTGGGAGTGCTCCCCAGTGATCTGTAAACATCTTTGAAGTGTGTCTGTTTAAAGACACACAAAGTCCTTTCCAGGGTTTACTAGGTGTCACAGCACTGCATTGAAATCTCCACAGAGTGCTGCACTGTGGCCCTGATGCATCCCATCAGCTCAACCTCCATAATACTGTGCCAGAGATCTGTATTGACTGTGTGTAATGATTTGTAGTAAGGAGTGCTTCTTGAGCTGGACAGGGCTTTTAGAGGCTGCATCAGCCTTTTATTCAATATAAAGCCATTAAAATGTGAGAATTTCCCTGTGGCATATCACAGTATCCTTTCCAGGTTATTTCACTTAAAGGCATTTCAGATTCACTGTGTTCTCTTCCAGACATGATTCTTTTTTTCCATTTAAATAGAGGTTTGCAGGTGTTTTGTGATATCAATAGTGTGGTCCTTTTACTATCTTTAGCACTGTCTCTCATCTTCTATTTTTGGGAAGTGTGTGATTCCTATTAATTTTTGGCGTTATACTTGTTGCTAAGTCCTCCTTTGATGGATTTCCTTAAACCAGGTATTGGCAAAGGCTTTTTGGAAATGTTCACTGAATGATCTAAAACAAAGTGACTGAATTTCAACTATATAATATTTCATCTTTATAAATTCTTTTAATTTATTTTTATTAATTTTTTTTAATCACTATATATGATAAATAGTAGGACATGAAGAGATGCAAATGTTCCTTTAAAGTGAAACTAGTCATAAATTTAAATTCTATTAACTCTCTAAAGAACAGAAAATTAGAAGACAAGTTTTACTCAGCTTATGCCACCTGGAAGTCTTTTATAGGTTTTTAATAAAATAATAGGTTAATTGTACAGTTAGCATGTACTGATTAGATTGTGACTTCCCCTTGTATTTCAGAAGCAGGGCTGCAAATTATCACTGGGTTTTGCTTTGTTCTGTACTTCTACAGATTTTGGTATGTTTAAAATGCTGATTTTAAATCTGCTGATTTTAACATACAGGTAAAGAATAAAGACCATTTCTTTTAGCCACTTCTTTTAGGTGCCAGTGGTTGTTCTCTATTCATTGGGCTGTGTGGCTACATAACCCTTTATTGCTGTTTTGAGGCATTCATTTCTTTGCAAACTTTATTTTCTGGAGATAATGGAGATCTTAAATGTTGAACTGATCATTACTTTAAGATATTAAGTTAAAATTATTTTCTCTGGTTTGCTATTTCTACCTATCTTACCATATTTATGGTTTCTTATGTCACCTTGAATAATTGTTTGCCCTCATTGATATGTGTATCCCTCAAGAAGGTTATTATTCCATGCCCCATTTACTTGGCTTTTTATTTTCCTCAAGTTCTACATGTTTTTCTCTCTCAATAATCTCTCAAAAAAATCAATGTGAGTTAAACTTGAAAATGTCAAACACTTAGAATCAATTTTTCCCTTCTGTAGTTGTGATTTAGTCTATCACTAAATGCATAGCAAAGCAAGTGTAGGAAACCTAGATTGCATGTAAATGAAACTTCAGGGTTTTAAGAATGCAAAAGAAGAAATAATTACAAATTCTATCATGCAGAAAACACTGCAAATATGGAGAATTCAATATTTAATCCCATGATTATTATACCCTTAATTGATCAATAAGAGGAAAATAAATTGAGCATTTAGTCTTCTGCTTGGCAGTTTTGTGTTTAAAAGTTAATTACATTTACCTTTGCTGGGTAATGTTCCTCCGCTTAACAGAAATGTAATTTGAATATTATACTGAAACTTGCAGCAATTATACAAGATAGGAAACACCTTCTAATTTTTTATGTACCCATTATACAGAAATAAAAATAATGTTTACTTTTGAAATCACCTCAGTGTGGGTTTTCAGAAACTTTCAGAAACCTGCCATAAAGTACCTATAAAAAGGAGTTTCATTTTCTGTAGGTCTCAGATTTAGTTCCTAGGTGTAGATCTTCCAGTCTTTTCTGCAGCCCACCAGATTGCTGGGAGAGAAAGTTTCTTGATTTCTGGTGGTAGGCTTCTTCATCATAATATTACTAGTAAAATTTGCAGCTACTTACTGTGCTCTGTATGTTACTGTTGGAAGTCCAGCTAATCATGTGCAAATGGGAACAGGACAAATATGAAGCCTCAGTGCACATGGATGAATGAGATGATCTTTTCTAGGTCCTTTCTGTTTCTATATTGCCCTGATTCTAAGGCTGTGCCCAGAATTCGTTTTCAGAGCACATGAAGGTATTTACCACCCAACAATGAAAGTGACTGCAGAAGAATGATAACCCTGGAGGCTGTAGAATTTTCTTTCACATTTCTTAGTGATACAGACTGTTCCATGATCAGAGTGGAGAGATATATGTTTATTTCCTGTATTGTATAATGTATTGCTGTTATTGTATTTTAAATGTTACCTGGAATTATATTTGAAGAATTCTCTTCAACAGAGCTACCCTAAAAAAACAAAAAAACCCCAAACAAACACACCAGAGGAAATAAGAATATGTTGTCTCATGCACAGAATTTCAGAATGAGGATTTAATTTCTCAACAGTTAGGCTAGATTAAAATGAACTGAAAAGACATATATATGTATTTTTAAAATATTTTCCCCTAGGTAAGAGAATGGCAATTTTGCCCTAAGTCAAAATATAATATCTTACTTTTTAATTTAAACCTCTGCATATTTACTAATAAGAATAACATAGTAAAGCTAGCAGATTAATAGTGATGTTTTGCTTTTACATTTTATTCAATGTTTGCAAAATCATCTTCCCTATAGATCCCAATGGTACTTCTTTTACAGCACACTCTATAATCACATTAGTGATCTAATGGATATCTATCTCTTATCGTAATAAACTTCTATGTGTATAGCCTCATTAATGCACTGAAATAGTGTCCCCTCTGGGTGATCCAGACAGTTTCATTGTAACTCTAAAATTAGATGCTGTAACAACTCCAACAGTGTGAAAACTGCCGCTTCAGCTCAAATGATCACACGTTTCTTGCAGCGGTTTGCAATTCATGAACACACTGCAACTCAGTTCAAAATGATGGAATTTTTGAGAACAGACTGCAGAAATATAGACATGCAACAACAAGAAGCTTCCTGCTCTTCAATACATTAAAATACACAGAGAAGGTTCCATCTAGAAAGGAAGAGAACTGAATTTTGTCTTATAAGCTCTTTTAGAGGAAGTTATAACATGGCCATAAAAATTAAGTAAAGAGTAATATGTTGTCTGTGTTGCACAAAAGTCTTGTCATGCAGTGTTATTTTAAAATAAATGAAAAATAGATATACAGTTTTGAGTTAGAGAATAGCAAAATTTATGACCTTAGCCGTTCAGTAATTTATTTTAACGTGCTAGATTGTCTTCAAGCTATACATTAGCCCAGAATAATAACAGCTGCAAGAAGTACTACTAACATTTCTACCTTGCTGAAGGGCTGAATCCATAATCCCCTCTAAGACTGATAAAGCAAAAAGAAACGAAAGGCCACTAGACTTTTTTCAAGTTAATATGAAATATTAAGGGTCAGATATTTTCTTAAAGTGATAGAACTCTAGTTTATTTTTTTCATGGGTTTCTCCTCCCCTGAAAGAATAAAAACAAAAGTATCTGCTGTCATGAAAAACTGTAAATGTGTTTGAAAGAAATGTACTTCATACCAAATTGAATTATGATTAGAAAAATAATCAGCATGCTGTTTCAGCTAATTAAGAGCTGAACCATCCACCTATATTCATTGTTGAGCAACATGATTCTGTCTGTGCTGTTCTTATTAAACATGAGATATTATTTACTTGAAAGCTGAATTTTTCATTCCTTGGTTTTCTATATTTTCAGATATTTATTATATTGTCAGTCATTGCTTTTGTTTTATACCAATAATTTTCTTCAGATCCTGTACTCTTTATAGCCAGTACTAACACTGCCTGGCAGCCAATGCTAAATTTCAGGTTACCAGCTTACGACTTTTGACATCTAAATCACTACTTGTCAGTAGAGTTACAGAGAAAAATGCTGATGCAGGCATACTTAAATAAGGACATTGCTGAGAGTTCCTCTTACACCTTAATTATTGATGAGTTAGACTGAAAGCAAATGATCTTATTTTCTCCAGAGTAAATGTGGTCTTTCCTATTCCAAACTTAGTTTTCTCTTCATGCAAGACCCTATGCTACTATTGTTTTACCCTGAATTTCTCCAGGATAACAGCAACTTGCTCCCCAAAGTCCAGATAATGCCAAAGCTCAAAGGGACTCTGGGGAAGCAGAAGAACCTGAAGTACAACAGAAGGATGAAGGATTTCATTGACATTTGTGATTGAATAGTGCAATGTCATCGTTGGCAAGTATTGGGAACCCTGGAGTGACACTTGGAAAATAGTCACTGAAAACCTGATACCCCATGAAGAGCAAGTCTATATGATGCCAAGACACGTTGGATGGAAAGTTTCTTTTCATTAGATGGAAAGGGTCTTCCTTTCTCTTGTTGGGGAAAAAATAAAAACAACAACAACAACAGTGATAAATGGTTGGACACCCTGGGAGAAGACAAGCAAAGCCATGCACCCAAGCACAGCTCCTTCTTACCTGTTGCAGTGTTTCGCTGCCTCACTACCTGGGGTTTCCTGCTGAAATCAATCTCCTTTGGGAGTAACACTAACCAGATGGACTTGCTTATTTGCTTCCTTTACAGTCATGTACCCTTCTGCTGTTGGGAAGAACCTCCAAGTTTCACGGTGCTTTATGTGTTTCTTCACACGAATTTGTTGTAGGGGCAGTCATCTACTGAGACTGACACCTTTCCACTCCTTTGATATTTAGTGAATGTCTCAGGAAAAGAGCTTGGGAACAGTCTCACTTTGAAGTATGTCTGTTGTTATTACTGACTAAACATGGTATTTTCTTTACTTGTGGAACCCAGGGAACTCCACTGCAATACCCAGGCAAGAATGTATCTGTCCAAGGTTTTCACTAATTTTTTATTTTTTTTATTTGGTTACGCAACAAACAATATTGGAAAATCAAATATTAGTCCTTTTACTATGCTTTTCTTCAGGGAGTGGTTGATATACCTGTCTACAATGATTTAGTAACAAACTGAAAGTTGGAATGCTGCTTTTAAAAGGTGTGAGACATACATTAAAGTAGCTTGATTTGTCCTTTCTTTATCCAATGGCATTTTTATTTCAGTGATGGAAATACAAGTCGGCTCAAAGCCCAAAGTGAGACCAGTGGACTTTTAAAAAATTTAATAAAGGTTCAAGACACAAATGAAGCCATGAAGCTTGTTACTATTTTTAGCTTTTCCTGTTTTTTGACCTTGCTAATTATGTTGATGATGTTATTAGATAATTCTGAATGTTGGAAAGGAAATAATCAAATAGGTGGCATTTAGATTGGAATGAAGAAAAACCATACAGCAAAACTGGGGAAGAAATAGCTGCTGTGGTCCTGTCACTTGCACAGTATTAGGTCAAATAGAATGTGATATGTCTTGGGGCTATGTATTCAGAGATTACATCTCAGTTCAGTCTGTTTTAAACAGCCAACTCTATTAAGCTAGTGGAAAACAGGATTGTATTTGCATGCAGATCCCTGGAGAATTGCTGCTTGAAAATTTGAGGGGTGTATGTCTGACGGTATGTTCAGATTGCTTTAAAGTAACTGGATGGGTTTTCCTTAAAATGAAAAAACTTAGGTAATTCATACTGCAGATTAAATAAGTAATCATTATTGAAATGGTTGGACATATTATATAAATGGTTGGACAGATTATATAAATTGTTTCCTTTTATTGTCAGTAAGGGTAGTCTGTTAATTGTACTTTAATCTAACTTCTTTGTATGTAAGTAGTACTTTTGGAATTAAAAAAATGAGTGGGAGTGATAAGGTGTTTTTACACTTCTGTACTTAATTGGTTTAAGACCACTACCAATATATTTTGTTCAGGTCATAGACTAAAAGATGAGAAAAAGCCATTGAAATCCTTTAGTTGAGGGTTGTGTATAACGTAAAACAGGACTTTCCTAAATTAATTCCTCATTATAGTAAATAGGTTTGTTATTTTTTTTTAGGAAAAAAAAGGGGGTTTTGTGATATTCGAATTGCCTTTGATGGAGAATCTGTCACAGTTCTAAGAAAGTTGTTTCAATGGTTAATCACTCTAATTAAAGAGAGAAAGAAAAAAAAGGAAATCAAAGTATTATCTTCCTTCTAATCTGAATTGCTTTGTCTAAAGTTTTGAGCTATCATCTCTTACCAATCCTTTTTCAGGTAAAGGCATTAACCTATCCACAACCTGCTTTTTCTCACATGTAACTGAGAGGATATGATCAAATGCCCTTTAACCTTCCCTTTGATATTCTATAGACATTGAATTCTTTCAGTCCTTTGCTGTTATGTTTTCCAGTCTATCATCTTCTTGCCTGTTCCCAAGAAACCTCTGTGATTTTTTTCACTAGCTTTTGTGAACTCTCTATGCTGAAACTAGGCATTGCATTCCTGTTGTGGTTCCAAAATGTCATTGTCAGTGCCAAATAAAGGCATAATATAATATAATGTAATATCTCTACTTGTTATTTCCAGATTGTACTTTCAAAAAAGATATAAATCATTTTGGTAACAGTGTCATACTATCAGAAGCTCATTTAAAGATGATTACTAGTCATGTCCCTAAATCTCTTCTGTAATTTTGTTTCTCAGGAAAGAATTTTCCATCCCATTGCTAGGGCCTACACCAGTGTCTGATCTTCAAAGGAGTGAAGAAAAGCTGGAATTTAGGAAAACATTTAAAATCTTCAAAATGTACCTCCTAATGTGACTACTTAAAATCCATTAAAGAACTAGATAGTCTGTGGTCTACCTCAACCAGAAGCCATAGGCTTGATTTAGAAATAATTAAATGAAATTTTATGGTGTGCATGATGTCAAAGATTAGATATCATGGCTATAATGATACTTTCTGCTATTCCTACTTCTGTTTAAAGCAGAATAAAATAGTTGGGAGCAACATTTCCAGTGCTGTTGTGATGTTGATATAGGTAGGTTATTTGACAGAATCATAATGGAGACAGTGTTATACTGCTGCTTAAGAACAGGTATATTTTAATTATATTTTCATCACTTTATTAAGCTTAGTTTAATGGAATTCTGAGTCAGTCAACCAGAAATTATTCTTTCCTGGCACAATGCAAATGTTAATACTCTTCCAAATCCCCAGTGATATGCAATTTTTCTGAAATTGGTATTTGATTTTTGTTTGTTCATTTTTTGTTCATTTTTAGCTTCCCAGTGAAGATACTGAAATATATGTGAGTGCTTCACAGTGCTTATCATTGCTGGTTCAGCTATATGGAGGGAACAGTCAGGAGAGTATGTCTCCAGAAAACATGGACAGCTTTGCTGAAGTACTGAAGTCCAAAAAAGATACACGACAACTGAAGCTTTTGTTGAGAATTGTAAAGAGACTGGTGAGTCAACATCTAAACTTTTTCAAAGTCTACATGGGGTTTTTTATATCACTGGATCATTTTTTTGGCTGGTTTTTTCCTCTTAAAGGAAAAAAATATTTTAAAAGAAGTTTGAAAACAAAATATGTGAAGTTGATTGTCATGTCTTCTACACTTAAAACCTCTTGCTACATGATTGTTGGAGTTCTCCTATTTCAGTTAACCATTCAGCTATTTAAATAACTCATACTATTTATATATTTGTTTAGTAATCCATCTGTATGAAGCATTGGAACAATTTTATGAATGTCTTCTGAAAGAACTAACTTGTTAGCATTAATAGCTGTTCAGAAACACAGTAGTTGATTTTATGGTGAATAAAATGCCATTTTACACTTGGAATAGTTTTGTGCGTAGGCTGAGTCCTCATTCTCTCTGAGTGAGAGAGAGCACTTCTGCTGAAGTGGTTGTGATGTAGAACTTCAGTCAGTGGGAGTCATGCAGGAGCTTATTCTGGTGAGGTTATTCACAGTTAGGAGCATCAGTTCTGTCATGCTCCAACACGGTGGCATCACAACAGCATTGTGTCTTTTAGGCAGCTTAGGTGGAAAACCTTCACTATCGGTAGCTTTGTCTCAGATAGTACTGTGGGGTTTTTATCTTGAAGTGTCTTGATGACAAGCTTTGCCTGCATTGTCACCAGCCTTGTTGGTTGAGTACTTCACCCTTTACTCTCCAAAAGCAGGAGTTTTCAATTAAATGAGGGTAACTTCCCCGGTGTAAGAGGCAGAAGGTACTTGAATTTTGTAAGTGCAGTGCTGACTACTAGAATAGTCATAATCATAAACCATAATCAATGGCAGCAGGAGTTAAGAGGAAGCAACCCTCGTAGAGAATTCAGAGCTGTTCTAGTCCTCTTTCTCTTGCCTACTGTATTTATATTACAGGAAAGTAAACACCATACTGTTCTTCCCTGTTTTACCCAGTTCTATCTTGCTGTAAAAGAAGCCTGTATATAGAAAATTCAAATTGATATGATGTTTAGAATTTTAAAGACACTTCCTCTGATTTTAGCTTGTACCTCTGCTTCTTTTTCTGAGTAATCGTTGTGCTGTTTAGAACCAGCTTTTGCTTTTCCACAAAAGCAGGATGAGAACAGAGGCAACGAAGTGTGAAGAAAGAAAAGAGAAATGAGGCTGCAATATACATATCTAGATTATTTAATTTTACCATAGGTACAGACTTGTTTCTTTCTCTCCATTTTGAAGACTGTTGTTCAAAAGTTGACCTAGAGTGCAGGATATTTAACATGGAAACTTTTGTCTACTATCTAAAGAGAACAAAGCAATGCTATCACCTTTTGAATCCTGCATGTTCCTGTGCTTTTAGTTCCTGTACTCTCCTTTGTATACCTGGTACTTGTTATTTATAATATCAGACATAGATTTTCTGTAATTATTTTAATGAGATCATAGGATTTCTTTTGAAAGCAGGGTTCATAGGAAATTTGACAGATTATTTAATAAATCTTATGTTATTTCTCTAAACCTTAAAAAGTCCTGTTCAGAGGAGATGATTATCTTGTCAAAATTGTCATAATCACAAAAGACATTAAAATATAGTCATATCTATTTAAGAAGGATTCAGCCCACATCAGCTGAATTTTGAAGTGTAGAGCACTGTTTTTCTTTTGTAGTATCTGAGCAATATTTTAGTAGAGAGATCAGTGAATGCACCAGTTTGCATTGTTGCTGATCAGTGCTTATACAGAGCATCTTTTCAATTCGTGGTAACATTAACTTCACTAATGCAGGCACAGGTATTGCTTTGGTAAGATGGGAATGTACAAAAAGAACTCCATGTGCTTATGCTGTACATGCCTTTATAGCATGTATTGCTGGAAAGAAGGAAAAGGCATAGCAGTATGACTAGTTTCACATGACCCCAGTGAGCCAATGGAGACAGATGTCTCAATTTCAGAGTCTTCAGTTTAAAGTATTCCAGAGAATTTGTTGATCTCCAAGCTGATCTTACCTTGATGAAATGGAAAGTGATACCTATGTGTTGCTATCATTTAATAGTATTAATCCATTGGGTTGTATCTCCAGCGGGTGGAAGGGGTTTTTTTGCAAGAAGTTGGAGATTTGTTTAGAGTTTGTTTTTGTTTGGGTTTTTTAAGGTTGCTGTCAAATTTGACCAGCAAATTGACTTAAGGGCAATATAAACCTCTTCCAACACTTTCTTCACTGATTGTTTTCCTGCAATTTTTTTTGCATTCATTTGTTAAACAGAAATAAAGATATAGGCCAGATTTTGTACAGGCTTATTAACGGAATCGCTACGAGCAACCCTTTTAATGGGCTTTATTTTCCTTTAAAAAGAAATCATCAGGAGTGAAAACCAGAAAAAATATGCTTTGAGCTAACTTTTATAGCTGTGTAAGGAAAGATCTTTAAAAGCTTTGAAGAGGCAGCACTGACTTTCTTCTTTCTGGTTTGTTTATAATTACCTTTTAGCTTTCAAGGCTTTTGGCTCTGTCAAGTCCAGGTTAACCAGTCTTTTTCCAGAATGTTCTCTCGCTGACATTGATATAATGGGCAGAAACTGAATAAAATTATTGAATCAAAGGAACATGATTTGAGTTTTTTTAGGGGGTTGTTTTGGTTGGGGATTTTTTCCTTCTTCCATTGTACTAACTCTTTTGTTCTGGTTGCTTCAACTTGGGTTAGACAATACTGCTATTCAGAAATACTTTATCTTTTTTAGCACCATTTTTGTAACTGGTTAGTGACATCAGAGAGTGATCTTCTCTCATTTTTGTTGTTCTGGAAGCCTCTCCTGCCACTTGTCCTGGAAATCACTACCTTATCCATCTCCTCTGTGAATATATAGTGCATCTTATTACAGTCCATTAAATTATCTAGATAAAATTATTTCTTTGTGAAGCAGAAGAAATTTTCATTTGGGAAGCAAATAGTTTGGAGTTTGCCTCCTTCACTGAAGAGTTTTAAATTTCTTTTTTTCCCCAGAGGAAAAAATCTACCTGCCATCTCAATTTATCATCTAGTATGTAATGTATAAGCATTTTTAATAGAACTAGCTAATATCTTTCCACTGGGCACAGTATCATTGTGGGATTACAGCTTGGTACTCACAAATAAAATATTTCAGCTTTCAAAACAAGAGAACACTCTTTTTTATTTCCATATAATAAAGGAAAAATTCCTCTGAGAAAAATGAGTAAAAATCAGGCTTTAACCTCCAATTCTGCCCTTGCTGTGGAGAGGGAACTTTTGTTCTGTGACTTTTCCTTTAAGTACTACTCATAAAGGATATTAAGTTCTACCTAAATCACAACTTTTTTCTTCTGATTGTTTTTGCAGAATCTCATTTTCACTAATTTGTGTATCATAACTGTCAAAAAGTTGTTCATCCTTTATTTGTGAGCAAATAAAACATTTTGGATGTCATCTGCATGTCATATACCCTGGGGGGACATGTATAAGGATTTCTTAAATCATATTAGTCTGTGTAGTAAAAACGTTAAGGCTGGAATGATAGTATTTGAGCTGTGGCAAAGTTCCATAACATTCATTAATTTCATTGTAGGACTATTGAACTCTAAGTTGATTTCCCTGCCAATCTGAGCCACAGCAATGCCATCACTGTGTACCTGCAGGCAGATTTACTACCCTGTTTCAAATGAGCCAAAACTTGAGGAACAAGTGATCGCTATGTCTAAAATATCCTTGAATTCACATGTCCCTAAGTATTTCTGTCATGCAGATTAGTAATTATATCATCCTCAGTTTTATGCAGAGTCATGCTGCATTTGCATCTCTTGAATAGACAGCTGTGTGTTTGTATATAAAAATATATGTATATGTTTTTACTGCTATAGTTCCCAGATTAGATCCTTGTTATATTAATCCCTGATCATGCATTATGAAGACATTTAGAGCTTGGAGAGATACACAGTCCAAGCAGCACAAATATTTGATTTAGAGTAGCAGTTCTGCAATCCCCTGGTAAGTCAAACTTCTTGCTGGAGGTTTGCTTCTCAGTAGATTCTCACAAGTACATCTATAGGGAGCTTCCCTCAAAGAAGGTGAAGCAAAATCTCAAGAGATTTTCAGATAACACCCCTGTTACAGCTTCAGATCCCAGGATTCAGCACCACAAGGAGGTGCTTGTGTGGCAATTCCTGGAGCAGTCTGTTTTCCCATGGTCTCACAAAGCGGGGGGAACCTGTTGGCACATCTCCTGCCAAGGGAGCACAGCAGTCAAATAATCTCAAACTAAGTGCAGAAAAACTACTTATGCTTCTTTCTCATGATCTGAATCTTTTAAGCAGCCTTTAATCAATTTCATTAATTACCAAGGTAATCCATAATATTCCATTGCTCTAAGGCATAATTTTATAATATTTATTTGTGAAACTGTGAGCACAATATTCACTTGTGGGTTAAATTATATATGTTTTTAAAATTCAGGTGACTCTTATAGGAACAATTTCTGTCTTTCGTTAGAGTTAATCTCTTATTTTCAAGTTGTTAGCAAACCTGCATTCCTTCTTTATAGACCATCTTTTGTTGGCTTCAATCTATGAGAATAAAATCCCTAAGACATTATTTTACATATGTATATATGTATATGTGTATGGGTATGTATGGGTATGTATATGTGTGTGTGTGTGTGCATGTGTGTGTGTACATATATAAAGATGGAGCATTTCATTAGATATAAACAACTTGAGATCCCCCCTAAGAGGAAAAAACTAATTGTCATTAAGATACATGATACAGATAATAACAGGACGAGTTGCTCAAAATCCTTTGAAACAAATACATGGTAAGGATAATGCATCTTCACCCTTCCCGCTGTGGGGGGAAGCTCCCTCTGTTTGCACACTCAGACAGTGGTTTTTTTACAGTTTTAATGAAATTGGAGAGAGTCTCCAGAGATGAGAGACAGGGAGGCTTCCAATGCCCGCTGTGACTTGGCAGCACTTCCAGGCCCTGCCGTACCCGGACACAGGGGAAGCAAGCAGCATGGGGGAATAGCCTCTAATACAATTTAAACAACAAATAAACAATATTTAAATAGAACTAGTAGAGTGGAATTTAAAGTAATTCATTGTTTGGTGGGCATAGTTTTCTCATGGCAGAGCCCCTTTGGAGCACTTTTTTGATTACTGAACAGAAATTGAACCAATATTGATTAATTTATCGGAGTAATTTGGATTAATTTTTTTGAAGCTGTGTCTTGAACTTCATGTTTAGTTTATGATGTCATACTGGCTCTACCAAGTGCACATGGAAATGAAATATTTTGCTTTCATCATTAAAACCTGATGGAAGATTTTCTTTGAGATTAATAAAGCATTTTCAGTAGCACTAAGAAATAAAAAGTCTAATTAATAGAAGAGTGATTTTTATGTAATCAAAACTTAATAATATTTCAATTTCTTGTCACACGTTCAACAAACAATACCAAGTCCTAGATATAGGTTATTTAATTTAGAATTATATACTTGATATTAAGAATAACATAGCTTTTCAAAAACCACTTTTTAAAAGTACTGCATGAAAATGTTATTTGTATGTCTGGTAATAGTTAGGATATCCAGATGTGAGAGGAATGCTGGAGATTATTAAAATTTGAGATCCCATGGCATTCTTTATAGTAGTATATATGGTTAATCTTGCTTTGGCTAGTTAGATTCCATGTATTGAAATCCCAGACACAAATTTTTACTGTAGGTCTGATAAGAATTTTTATCTTTAATCTGAAATTGTTAGATACTGTTTCACCTTAGAGGCATGTGCATGTTTTGCCTATGTGCTTGGCTTATGTACCTTGTGAAGCTGAATTCAGACACATTTATACTTTGTGTCACTTGTGGAGTGTTTTCAGGATGCTGAGTAGTAGTACAACATGTTAGCACTGTCCTTGACTTTCTCATTTTTGGCATTTGCATTCTATGATTTCTACTGGAGGAAAGGAAAGAATATTTTGGTATTTAGATTTACACACTTGGTTAGAGCACTGAAAGACTTTTAATAGGCCTCCATTTCTGATTAGCCTTCCTTTTAATTTGCCTTTATGATTTCTACAACATCCTTCTTTCGGTTGGTCAAAATTCTTAAGTGCAGTGTTCAAAATTTGTATACTGATGGAGTTTTTTCCGGTATATATCCTTCTATCTTATGAAATGAAACAGAATGAGTATCCATGGGTAGGTCTTAGTCACCAGTGCAGTCCCTGGAGTTCTTATCTTTCTTCATCTTGTCACTTTTGATCCTGTCCAGAAGTTCTGTAGCTGATAAAAGATTGCAGAAAACTTTGCTAATTTTTTACCCAAAGCACTAGATGGTACAGGAATGCTCTGCTTATTTCTTCTCATAGAAAGAACAAATATTTAAATCTCTATAAGACTGTCCAGGCTTACTTATTTCTGCCTGAGTCAGAAGCCTCTTCTGCTGTGTGAATTTTGTACTTTTCTGACTATATTTGCTGCTTCAAATGAGTTGTAGAATAAACCAGTCCTGTGGCTGAGAAGGCTGGGATGGTGAATGGTAGGGCTATTAATATAATAATAATTTATGTGGTATAATTTTTATCCTTGTGTACCTGTAACTGCAAATACAGTGTATTCTCTTTTTTGTAGGTGACTTGGAATATTCCTAACTCAAAGTGCCAAGAAATTCTTAACAACTATGAGAATTAAAATTTTATTTCAATTGGATCTAAGCTGACATACTTTTTACAGCTGATCACTGGAGTCCAAAAGCCTATTCTATTAAAAACCCTAGGCTTCTTATAACGTGTGGTAAAATCAGAACACTAATCATGGTCCTCAGATAACATTTTACTTAAGAGAATCTATCAATACCAATCAAATAGAATTGAATTATTAAAAATCTTCTCTCAGCTTGAATGTTAATACCAGGTTGCACATATTTCTGTGTTATGTAGCCTTAATGGGAGCATATGAGGTGTCGGTGCTGCTTTCATTATTATTATAACTGAATTTCATTAGTCCTGTAGACCAGGACCTCATTGTGATAAGCTCAATCCAAGCATAGTAAAAAGTAATTTCTTGCTCCAGAGAACAATCCAGCTTGTTTCCTGTATTCAAAATAGGATCAAGGAATGGCCTGGAAATGACTCTCTGTAATAGGAAATAATTTGACTCAAAATGACCATTCTGGATAAAACAGATCCTCGGGCAATGATCGGTTTTGTGCAAGCAGGTATGGAGGTTTAACTAGTTGCTCCTGATTACTTATACAAAAGTATCTTCATTTTATTCCAAATTTAAATTCTTATGGTCACAGGAGTATTTTAAAATCCTTAGTCTTCATATAGTCTTCATGTGAAGCTGTTACCAGAAACTCAGAGCTTTGAAAGATTTTCGTTGTCCACATTGAAGATAAGATAGTTACATGTAAGAAGCAGGTTTACTGTGACTTTTTGCAAACTTACATTGCAAACCCTTCAACAACACCTCCCTTTTTCATTATATCTATTCTCTTAAACTCAGTCTCCTTGCTGACAAGTTTTTTAGAGATGAAATAGTCTTTACATTTCATCATGTAAGTAAAACTTTAAGTACCAAGTACCAACCAGGACAAAATCAATGTAGGAGTTAGGAGCATTCCTTTCCAATAGGGAATCTTCCTTTAACTTCTAAATTACCTAGTAGTGGACAGTCAGAGTAAAAGGTCTTGATTATCCTCTTTGTTAATCTTCAGTGCTCCCTTATTTTCCTTGCCAATGTTTCTATCTATTGAAACATTAAAAAATATTAAAAAAAGTTTTCACTTCTGCACTTTAACAAGGCATCCAACAAACATTAACTGTGTTTCACTGCATCTAGATCCTTACCCCCTTCATCTTATAATGCAGGAGCACTGCTGAAAAGCTAGTGTTTTCAACAATCTTGCCATGAGCAAATCTGCAGGTCAAATAGAGCTTGATTTTAATAGCCAGTGTGTGGATGCAGATAAACAGGGAATATAACTGGAGTGCCTATATTGTAGAGGAAGACAGTCCTTGGCTATCTGGCTGTGAAGATAGGGGACTCTGAGGCATGTGAGTTAGGCAAAGGACACAAATAGACAGGGCATTTCAGATACAGGTTGTCTGTCAGGTGGAAATGGTGAGCAAAAATATGACATAAATACAACAAAGGTATGCTGGTTGTGGCAATTGGGACCAAGCAATGTGACCATACAGAGCAAAAGGAAGTCAGTGTTTAAGGAGTTAGAGACAGTTAGAAAGATCAAAGATGAAAATTACTCTAGAAGCATAAGTCAAAACATACATACAATGAAAGAAAACAAAATACTTGAAATTTTTCCTTGGATTTCTCCAAGGATCTAACGGTTGGTTAATGTGGTCATTAACAACAAGTACATACATTTAAGGTTCCCCAACACAGGGCCCATGCTCACATGCTAATCCCTGGCAATGATAACCATATCTGGGCTTTATGAATGGGGCGCTGCACAATTTCAGATGACTTTGTGATTCATGTAAGTGTTCTGAAACAAGTTTATGTTTAAAAATAGCATTTCTGTGCATTGAGGTTAGGCTTTCAGTAAATTTGTCCAGAAACTGACCCCCATTCCTTAGTTCAAAGAGTGTTTCAACCCAGCATCTTGAGTGATGTAACATCAACATTCTAAATTATGAAAACTCTAACAGTTAAACATTTATAAAGTGCCCAGTGCTGTCACTTCTTTAAACTATTAAAATGTAATGGTTTTATATGAACGTCATTATAAATTTATATCGGATGTAATTTGTGGTGATGCAGTGTTCTATGGGCCGTGAACTACTGTCCTAAATTTCACATAGCAGATGCTTTCTCTGGCATGCAATGCCTAGTTGATGAGTTCATATGATGCAGCATAAGAATATTTCACTATTTGCATACCAGCTCTACTCTGCTTATACACCTTGCTATTTTAGACCACTCGGGGCATTTTAAGAGCAATGAAGTTGACACACAATCCTCAGTCTTGTCAAGAGCAGAGGATTATCTAAATCCTTTAATATCAATAAAGGAGTACTTCTTCCAGAAATATGTAGTTTTAGTTAGAAAGGGATCAACAGATGCATATAATTTTATCCAATAACTCAAATGATTTAAAATTATTTTTTAAAGGAATTAGACTGGTGTACTTAATTGCAAGAGAATGCTGTAGAGCATAACCACAGCATACATTGAAAAGTCAAAATTATATGTTCCATAGTGCATAATATTGTACCTTGTGGATGAAAATCTGATCTTAATGCTGTAAATCCTTGGAAATTATAATGAATTGACTTACTACATATTAGAATTGCATCAGAAAAAAAATAATTATTTAAATATCTGCCCCCCCTTGCTAACCAAAATGTAGATATAAAAATATACCATGTATACAGGATGTGATATATATATATATGTGATGTGAAGTAGTTGTACTGAACGGTGGAGTCCACCAGACTAATAATTAAAACAAATTACATTATTTGTAACTGCAATTTACTATTGTCCCATTTCATCACTTAAAAAAAGAAGAAAGAATTGAGGTAGAATACCCTTTGCTCCTTCTGACCGAATGCTTCCTTTGTGGCTTTTCATGCAAGAGACCAGTGTTTCCAGCAAAGTGCTGGCACAGGCGGGCTGGTGGCTGACGTCTCCATGTGTCCTCTGGGCAGAGGTTTTTCCGTTTATTGGGCTTGAGGAGATATAAGGGCAGAATTTCCCAAGGGAGCTTGGGCACAATGTTGCTTTTTGTCCAGAGAAAAGCTCTGCAGAACGTAATGGTAAAGCAGTATTTAGTCACCCTAAAATTTTAACAAAGAGTCCTTGTGTGTAGCTGTGTGTTGCTTATTTTCATTAGAGCCATGGTCTACACAAGGCAGGTTGGAGTTAAAATCAAAGCTGCGTTAATCTTTTGCAATGAAAGAATTCCCATGGAACTGAGTATATTAACACATCCTCATACTGCTACTTTGCTTCAAAGTGCTACCAGTATATAAATACTATAAAAAGTAATTTTTAGCATACATGATAAAACAGCAGGTTTACATAAAGCTTAAACGAAATTGGGGTTTATAAAGATCAGGGCCCTGTTGTAATTTTAAGCCATTAGTACAGTTTATGTATTTGCAATATGAATGGGAGTATATTCATGAAATGGCACACAATATTTATTTTCAAAGTCCATAACTCTAAGATGGCTGGGAGTAGTTTGCGTGACATATATCAGTCAGTTATGTGAGACCTTGACTCTACTAATATAGCAGTATTTCTTTTAGTTTGGTGAGGAAAATTCTTATTGCTGAAAAACAAATTACAGCTGTCATTGAGACTTAAATAATATGCCCTCAGGATTGCTCGAGTGGACTGTTGCTCCACTGAGGAGCTCTGATGACATCAGAGAGATGCTCATGCAATTTACTCACGTAATTCTAGCTCCAAGATGAAATATATATTACATTTTGAAAGTGATGTTGTTTAATCATTAATGACTTTATAATCTCTTTTAGTCTCTATATCACCTTCACCATTATATTTGTTAGGATCCTTTTCTTTACATGTCTTTTATTTCCACCTCTACTTATATGTTTTATATGATTCTTCATTCAGTTCCTGAATCAGATGCTCCTGTTTTTTTCTTGAAACTTATTTTTCTTGCTTTTAAACAAAGCTGAAATCTTTGTGGCAATGGATGTTGGAGATGGGAGGAGCAAGAGTCTTAGAACACCAACTCTTATTTTACATTTTGCCCTCTGCAGGTTTCAACAAAATCTTCTTCTCCTTCTTGCAGCCTCATACTTGAGTTTTACATAGCTATGTATGATCTCAACAGCACATAATTGCATTAGCACACCGTTATGTGCTTGCGTGTGTACACCTCTTAGACTTATACAATTGTTCTATAATACTTTAAAATTTTCTCCTTAAATTATAATTTATCCTGGTTTTTAGTATTTTCAGTTACATAATGGCTAAAAGTTTTAAAAATTGCAAGGATTTGAAAAACCTTAATTTTCCAAGTTTAGTTACAGAGATTCCTAAGGAAATTTAATTTCCTAGAAGTACTAATAACTTATTTGTGAATATCAGGCCTACTAAAGTTTGTCTGATTTTGCATCCCAAATTACTGGGTACTTTAAGTCCTAGTCCTTTTTTTCTCTTATAAAAGGATTGAAAGAAGAGACCAAAGAACTGATGGGGGAGCAGAAATTCTGTGGGATATTAAGTATTTTGTTTAATGATTTTAATTCCATTTAAGTTCCCTCAGTTGTACATTCAAGAAAATGAAATGAGGTGAAGTAGGATGCTGTGATTTGAGACTAAATTATGTGGGAAGCCTGACAGTCTTCCTAAAAGTAGGTTTTTGTTTTTTAAATCTTATATCTCTGTCTTTTTCCTCTCTCCCCTTTTAACGCAGTGTTTTAAATGGGATATGAACCTAGTAATGATCTAATAAAGCTTTTGACCCATGAAGTTCAAATGGCTTTGAAATGAGGCAAACCAGATTTGCCTATCTCTACTAGAAAATAATAACAGCCAACCACCAGTCTGCTAAGATTGTTTTATTCAACTTTTGCCTTGTAGAGTATTTCAGGAACTTAAAAAATGATGATACTTTGGTTTGAACTTGCAGGAGAGTGTAGAATGCAAATGTAATCACTCTGACAATGATTTAGTGACCCTGAGACATCTGGGAGTAAGGCAAGATGCAGAGGACAGTGGCAGGATGTGGATTGGAATATGAAAGGAGCAGCATTTACTACTGCTGAATACGTGTATGTGAGAAAGAAAAATAACCATGTCTCAAAATGAGTAGAGGTAAGAAACATAAAGCAGTGATGAACACTATCTATATATCTTGGCAGCACTGCAGTTTTAAATGTAATTCCCCCAAAAAATGAAACATCAGATTTTAAGACTACTGAACATAATGATTTTAGTGTGATATGAATCTTGTGTCCTGCTCTGGACAGCCTGTCCCCTCTGTAGTGCTGCTTTGATCCAGCTCCCCACCCAACCTACCAGAGTTCAGCTTGTGGTCTTTCTGTTGTAGAAGAGAGGAAGAAAAGAGGTTTGAGGTTGTGGCATTTCTCATGTGCCTTTCTGTTCCTCCTGCTGATGGACAGGGATATATCTCCCATTCTTCTGCAAAGAAAATGGATCAGAGCTGGACTTTTATGTTATAACATCCATAATGGGGAATGTGCTTCAGCAAAATTGTGTGTATTCAGAAAGACTGTAGGGAATGAGAAGGGGCATCAAAGCTACCATGAATTATAGTGTCATCATTGGATGAGATGTTCTGGGGATGTTTTCTAGCCACAATCCCATTAGTAGTGAGAGTAGTGAACTTACTTGAACCCTGATCCAAAAGACTCGATAACACAATATTTAGCAGTATCATGCTAACATCACGTTAGACACAAATGCTATAACCCATCAATTTGTTTTTAAAAAAGCAGAAAGACTGTTTCTGTTTTAAGCAGAAAACCGACCAACATACATGAAACAGCTGGACAACTGTTGGTACCACACTAATAAAGCAGCTATATGTGCAGTAGCCTCTGCACCCCCCAGTCTTCCATCAACCCCATTGCTCCACGAGGCAGCTGGTGCAGACATGCTCACCCACATAGTGTGCTCCAACATGCAAGTTCCTTCGTGCAGAAAGGGCTGTGCTCCAGCCAGAGCTGATGCCACACCTGAAGTACAGAAAGTACGTGTATCTGGTGTAGGAACACCACTTAATGCAAGCATCACCTCTGTGTCTCAAGCTGTATGTTTGTGTGGTACTCAGTACAGTCTTGGTTTTGTCTGGACACTTAGGACATGTAACTAGAAGGACTAATTGGTCAAAAAGAAGCAAGTTTGTAGCACTTGAGTGGCTCAAAGGGCTCTTTCTTCTTAATTGTTCCCTGGACAATCATTCTTTTAGATACTGTATCTTACCATTAGTCAGAGCTAAAATAACTTTGTCAGACTAGTACAAATTATTTCAGACCAAGCAAACATTTCCTAATGCCAACTGCAGGACAAAGACCAGAAGACAAGGGAAACTTGTCCATACTTAATATTTCCAGATCTAAGACCATCCCTTAAATTCATTGATGGTGCAGGAGTTGCACATTTTGGCTTTCAGCTCACCACTACAATAAATCTTGAGAAGAAAAATGAAGGGAAATGTTTTATATATTTCTTCCATAATTAATATATCCTAGATATAAAGTTTGAAATACTGAGGTACTTTTGAGAGAGTTGTCACAGCTTTCATATGAAACTAGAAAAATCAAATCAAGAAAAGTATAATATTTTCTGCCACTCAAATGGCTTGCAAAGCTCATTATTTTTGTGTTATTTTCCTGACATTAATCTTTTCACTAAAACCATGTGGTTGAAAATAGAGGGATAATTAGCATTAGCCCATTTATGAGAAACTGCTAGTGACAGAAGCTTATTTATTGTTGTGTACAATTAAATATGATGTGAACACATGAGAATTTACATTAAAACAAGACTGCAGCTTGTCAGCAGTTTCCTTTGTTCAGCTGTGTGTTTATTAGGCTACAGCTGCTCACCTACTTTTATATAACTTTATAATAATGGTAGCAATGTCTTCATTATTGGAGATGTCTGAACCAGTTTGATTACACAATATACAAAGAAATAATATATCTGATATAATCTTTGTTAAAGAACTAGTTCTGGAAGTAAGATTATATACCAACAGAAAAAAACCCCCAACCTTCTTGTCTCATCTTTTTATTGTTTTGGGTTTGTTTGGGTTTTTTTAAATTTATTCCTTGCACTAAGTGTTGCTTATGCATAGCACCTAAGGTGATTTATGTAGATAATTTTGTTGTTTTATTTGGACAACTTCAGTGCATCAACAACTTGAGACCTGTCGGAAAAAAAAAGCACATACATTTTTTTCCTAATTCTGTCATTATAGGAAGTGATGTCTGCAGTATAATAGTTGGTCTTAGTTTCTGTATTTAAGGATCTCTGGGAACTTGTAGTCCCATTATTGAGAGTTTCAGTTTTATGTTCCTTGGTGTAGATAAACTATGGGGGGAGGTCACAGTGAAATACACTTTTCCAGCTCCTGTAACTTAATGGGTGGTTTTTTAGAGCCTACAAAATGGAAAGCAAAAGTTTCCTCTGTCATTCATGCCCTACTGACACACAGCATCCTGAAGGAAAGCAAAACAAGATACGGGGCCCTTATTTCTGTTTGGCCTGGAGATGTGATCAAGCACAGAGGAGCTGTTAGCAAGTCCCAATAAAAAAATGTAAAAGAAAGTTCTGTTAACCTTTCTGAACCGAAAGGTTTTGTGCTTTCAGGAGCAGAATAGGGCCATCCTGTCTTCAGTGCATCTAGGGGCAGACATACCAGCATTATTAACTCATGCCAGGATGGTTCGCATTGTTCTCCAGTCAGAGAAAATACTAGTCCAATTAATTTCAAATATGTTTTTGCTGTCACTGTGTGCAAGTCTAGCTATTGTATGAACTTTCTGAGAAGATAGGTATCAACTTGCTCAGCTTTCATGCTGGCTGTGTGTCTCTTATAGCTGTCGTCATTACTTCTGTCTAGAAGGTTTTATTTCTCATGCTTAGAACGGGGCATAGACACAGAGTCATAGCCTGTGACTTTGACCAGAATTTTAGTCTGGTTTTCTGGAACAGAAGCAGGATGAATGAATGAACATGCATTTTGGTCACTATCAAAATTAAGACTTTAAGCATATGCTTCAGGTTTGTTAATGTGAACAGAAAGAACTGTGGTTTTTTAAGTGTTTTCTTCTGACTTTCCTAATGGGAAGCAAAATTTTCTTTCATCAGCTTGCTAATGTCTGTAAAAAAATTCTGTATATCCCCACCACCTCATTTGTTACTTTTGCTTCAGATGGAAAAGCAGTGAACTCTTATTTGCTTGGGAAGTGTTCAGATAGTAGTTGACTACTATGATAGTAGTCAACCCAGCGTATACAGCAATTGAATGCTTCCTTCTGCCTTCTGTATGCACTGTTTCAATTACTAGTAACTTTTTTGTCTGGGAGTTGCTGAGGAATGGGTATCTCTTTGCTCTCTGTTTCTTCTGTTGTGATTTCCTTTGCAGAAAAGTTTTCAAAGTACTGTAAAGTCTCACTGTCCTGTATGAACAGTTAAATTCAGTTTAAATACCAAGTGACATTTACAACTGTGGTCTAGATTAATCAATTCTGATTTAATGTCACATTTCTGCTATTTCTTTTTGTCTAAATGTGATATCCTTGACATTAAGTTATGATAGATTATTATTTCATTTACATAAAATCATTTCTGTCAGTATACATTGACATTCTAATGCAAAAATTATGGTGTTTCTAGATAAGTAACTATAGGTATCATTAATTTTCTAGAATTATATTACATAATACATAATCATCTCCTTATAGTACTTTATTAATACATCTCTAATCTCAAAACCAAAGAGCTGAATATGTGGGAAGAAACTTCTGAGTGACACTGTTAGTGGTTTGCCCCGATGGTGTTTTTACCATTGCAGCTTGAGTTCAAATCTGATTATTAATTTTAAAATATGGAACAGCTCATAATGATCATTATACACTCCTGTGAAGTCACAGAGTAAAAAAGCCACAAATGTTTTGTTCTCACATTTGAAAATTGAGGTTTAAAAAAACCATAGTTTTAACATTGTAGAAATCACTCACTCATGACAATTTAATCACAGGGTTAAAACTGACTGTGTTCTAAAGCAAAGAAGGAAGGAAGAGGAGAGTCAAGATAAAAAACAGGTAGAAATATCCCTATACAAGAGCATCTGAGCTTAACTTCAAATAGCAGAATTTCTTGGCGGGGATTTGTGCTATCCCTTCCACATACAGAAATGAGACAGGTATGCTACTTAAGAAGTGCAGTCTCATCCTGCAATTTTCAAAAAAGAAAACTGATTCAATAGTGTCATTGAACCCAGGAAGAATTAGACATAGTTTTTGGAACCTTGAATTTTAAATAGTGGTGAATAAATGTGATCTACTATCCTTTACTTCTCAGTTGAATTAATATTTTTTCTTTTATATTTTTATCTTATCACAGTGACTTTTTTTTTTTACTCCTCTAAATGTACCTCTGCTCTCAAATGTAGCTGGTGTTGATTGGTGTGCTTCTACTTAGGTGTCTTAGAATTACAGATAAGAGAGCAACATGATATGGTGTTATGAGAAGTGTCATGCACATCTCTCAAGAAACACATCCTTCATTTATGTGCATGTTTGCAGTGCCACTGAAGAGGGAGTCTCCTAGTTTTAATCCTCTTGATTTCTTACTTTTTAGTCTGGATGAACAATCATATCAAAGCAAAAGTCAAATATTACCCTAAAATATTGAAGATACAGATAAGTAGACTTTGTTTTCAACCTGTGAACTGGTAATGAAACTCAAAGCCAATGTTAATTTTCTTACAGCTCTTGTGGAAACAGCAATGAATATTGATAGGATGCAATGCAAGTCAAATAAATCTTTTGCAGTGGCCATTTATAAAACAAATAGTGTTTCTCTTTAGTGTTCTCTTTAGTGTTTCTCTGAGGCTGATGTTTGTTAGGCAAACTGTTTTCATGCAACTATGAAAAATTTCAAGAAAGGAAATGAATGGGATTGTGACAGCTTATATTTTTAGCACTTCACTTCTTTTTAAATTTTGAGTGGCAGAATAGTAGTTGTAGTGTTGTAATCCATACTTCAAAATTATTTAAGACAAAAGCCATTCCCTTTACATACCTGATGGGGGTACCTTACCTATGAAGCTTTCAGCCTTGACTTTGCTGTAAAGCTGAACACAACTTTATGGGAAGAAAATATTTAGTGTACATATTTGAATTTGGCAAGTCTACCTTTCTAACTTAATGACTCTGATTTTTATGTATGTTTAACTAGGATTGGTTTATTGATCAAAGAAAGATCTGGGGAAGGAAAGGGATCAAACCAAATGAAATATAATTGGAGAGGAAGAGTTTTAGCAGAGAAGAGAAAGTTTTAATCTTAAATGAAAATTTTATTTCATTTTTATATTCATTTTAAGCACTTGTCCTTTATGAAATTAAATTTTAAACAAAAATGATTGTTTATAAGTGATATGCTAAGATGCCTCATAAACAAGATTGAAGTGTAGAAGACTGTTGGAGATCTTCAAAGGTCAGTTTTGTTCCATTAGTATTATTGTTGTTCTTATATCAAGGAGAATACACATTACCAATTAATCTGTGTTAATTGTTAGACGGATCTTCAATAACTTTCAAACTCTTTCCTATTTCTGTTGTTAGTCAGAAAAAGGCCACTTGTTTCTATATGAACTATTTTGCAGTTTAACTAGTGGATACTAAGCAAAATATGTTACTGTGTATGTGTTGGTGTTATTGCAACTAGAAACTGGAGGGCTCATTGGGTTTCTGGCAGGATGAAATTTTCCCATGGAAAAACAAATTATTTCTCCCAAGGAAACCATTTATCTGGTTATGACAGAAACATTTCTGTAAAATATTTGTATTTAATGAGGTAATAATTTGAAACCACCTGTCTGCCCCATTCACAGCCATAGGCAGACTTGTTCATTTAGCTATTTCACCCTTTTTGTACATCAGTAGAGAAGGTTTCTTCTTGCCTTCAAACATAAAATACCGAAGTATTTATCGTAGCCTTAAACCTCTTCCAGCTCCTACTGGAAGTGCTGACTAATCCTAACAACAGAGGGCGATCCACAGTTCATTGTGCAAGGAATGAGGCTCAGCACTCCTCTAAGACCATCACTTTCTGCATGAAGTATTTCTTGGAGTAGTGATGCGTTCAAGCTGTCTGTGGGTCACAGCTGACCTGCAGATGGTGCAGATCTTTTTTTCAAACTGCTGCAGCTTGGGTGTTTTCTACGTTAAATTAAATAAGGAATTAAATTGTCCAGAGTACTACTGCGTGCACGCTGAGCAGAAACTGCACTTTGCAGCAAAATACTACCTTGTGTCAGCTTTGAGGAAAGAAGTAGCAAAGCAACTTTTCTAAACTTGGTCAAGACAACTGTTATGGGAATATATGTGCCAGTTTTAGTCTCTGCCTGCAAACACAGGCTGTGAAAACAGCACATCCTTGGGAACAAGGGGATGGAATTTGTCTGTCAGCATCCTATTGCTTGTTCAACACGTGCACACGAGAAAGCATGTCTTCAGCTGTGCAGTCTTCCCTTAGGCTTCCTAGTTTTGAAAGAGACAGAGACTATTAATACAATTCCGAATCAGACCAAGAAAAATATTCCAATTCTAATGCCATAGTGAAGGGTTGTTACTGGTGCAGAATGAGGCAGCTTGATTAGTACATGGAGAGGAGAGAAAACAATGACTGCCTGCTGATTCACCCTGCATTGCTTTTGGGTGACAAGTAGAGCCTAATTCAAGGTTTCACATTTTTATTTGTAAGACATCAGATTGGATAAGTCCCAAACTGTCATTGACTTCTGACCCATCTAAGTTTTATTCTTCTTTGTTAGAAGCAGTCAGTCTTATTTATTGAAAACATGCTAATCTGAAAGGTTATTTTTGGTCTTGAAAATTTTACCTGCTCCATTTTCTGCTCAGAAAAGTGAACCTAAATTAGTTTCTGTTTATCTCACTTCCAAGAATTTTTTCTTTATTCTTGCAGTTAGAGCCTGTTGTTTTTAAAAAGAAAGTACCATTTTGAAGGAACAAAATTATTTAAACTAAGATTACATACTGAGGCTTCTGTCACTTATTTTGGTAATGTCAGAATATTTGGTAATGCCTGTCATTTTTTGTTATTTTAGCCAAGATGGCTAGTGATAGAATTGGAAATAAAATTCCTGATTCATAATCCTACAATGTGACCACATAAAATAATGCTACATTAAAAAGAAATTTAGAGCAATTTGGATTAAGGGGGGGGGAACATACAAAACTGGTGTTAAGCTTCTGTGTGTAGAGTACTAGTCTTTATAGATGCTGTTGGATAGCAAGTGTTCTTGATTCAATTATTGAAGTACTTGTCATGAAAGATGAAACTTAGCAGAACTAAATTTTTGTGTATTTTCAACAGGAAATTACAAATAACCATTGATCAAATAACACATTGATCCACCTACCATTATCTCAAGGAAATTGAAATAATGTGATTTTAATAAACCTGAAAAGGTCAGCAAATATTAACACAGTCCTCCATACTCTCTTATGTTTATACAATTTTGGCATCTTTTTGCAAAATGGTATGACTGTTACAGGGGAGAGATTTTAGTGCATATTCTGATGAGATGAAGAGTTAAAAACTATTCCAGAAAAGGCATTCATCAAATTACGTGCACTATAAAACAATAATATTGTTGTCTCTTACAAACACATTTCATGCTGAGATACCTTCACCTTAGTCTGACAATTGAGATGCAAACTAGAGAATAATTTGCATTTTGAAAAGTTGTTGCATAAATATGAGAAACTTGTTCATCTTTTTGGGGTTTTCTTGGTAGCACAGCTCTGTTGGGTTTTTGCACAATTAACCACATAATGATCTTCCAAGACACAGAAGCAGCATGAAATAGGCTTTTTTATGAATTTAAGTACTTCCCATGGTCACTAGACTAAAAAAGGCTGAACTTGTATAAATTAGCAAACAGTTAGTAACACAGCAGAGCTGCCTCAGTTTGTACATGCTAAAAAGTTCTGCTATATTAGTCAAAAAATGCCAGCAGTGGGGAACTTCTACATCCTACTGAAGTTGGTAAACTTTGGGCTTCTTTACTACCTTGCCTAATGAGGCCCACAGCTTGGAGTTCCTTATTGTCAGATATGCAGACCAACTGCTACTTTATAATTGTGAGAGAAAGCTCTGGCTGCAAATATAAAGAGAGGTGCCAGTGGAGTTTGTTGTGTTTGGAAGTGCGTTGTGACTTTCCATCTACTTCTTAATGTTCTGTATCACGGATCTGTAAACTGAAAATAGGTCTACAATAGTGTTTTAAGTATAAAAGGCTTTTAACAGCTGTTGCACTCCTGTGGTTGATAAAGCAAAACGGGAATTACCGAAGCCAAGCGTTTTGATCGATATATTTAAATTGCACTTTAATAATGGATTACATGTAGGAATTAATAGCAGAGATGTGTTCAGAAGACCAACATGAAGATTGTCCATATTGACTTGTAAGGCACCCTGCTATCCCCATGGGAATAATATAACCACTTAGAGAGGTGAGAAGGTTGGGACTTAGGCTAGCGAGACCATTTGACTGGTAAATGCATGGGCTGAATCAAATATTGTCAGTACTTAATGAGCAATGTTTCTTCATTTGCACAGTGATGTGTTTACAAACAGTGGTTAGTACCATTTTTATTGAAAGTGATATATTCTTCTTCTTAACCATACCCTTAGAAAAACAAGACCTTTTTTTTACAAGAATTAATTCCTCCTTGTGTCAGTCCCTTCCACCCACACACCCTGCATATGCACATAGTAATTTAACATGACATTCAGAAAGAGAAAACAAACACTATTTACAATCAAGTCATCAACCTATGTTTTAAAATTCAGATTATAGAAGTTCAGTGCCCGAATTTGCATAGAAAATGTCTGGTTTGCATAATAACTTGAAAACTATTTTCCTTCTCTAATATTTGGTTTTGAACTCCATTTAATCAAAGTTCTTTCTGGAAGCTGCTGAAGCATTAATACTTAATTCTGGTCAAAATATTTGGTTTGGTTATTTTCCATCCTCTTGGATTGCAGTCAGATCTTTTGCAGGCCTCTGGAATCCAGACAATTTTCCCCTGTTCTTGTTTTTTTTTTTTAATCAATTTTTTAGGCCTTTCTGGTGGAGGTAATAATGGAGACTGAAAACTAAGTTTGAGTCTAAACTGAGATTGTGCCAAGTACTTTTCCTGGACCAGTATGTTAACTTTGGGATTTTTTTTAGAGGACTTCATAAGGATTTTTTCCAGCCTGTCCTAACAGCTTCAAGCATGTCCTTCTGTTCAGTCAGCAGGACTTTGTATGTATGACACACTGTAGCCAAACTGTACTCTTCTCAGAAACATGTAATTTAAGATGTCAGGAAATTGTAGGTTGGTGTTTGTAAAAAGTCAGGCACATTGAAGTAGCTCTGACAAGCCCTACTGGTACTTTAGACTTTCTTTGTCTCCAACGATAATGCTTAGCTATGTAATTACCTTCTTTGGAGATATAATTTATTTTCATTCCTTTCCCTTCAGTTTTTCTTAACTTGGTGCTTCAATGAATGATATTTTTAAAGAAAGATAACAAAACTGTAACTTCAGAAGTGAAATACTTGCATTTCTGTGAACAATATAGTCAAAATACAGTACCACAGGCTTTTCTGCACCAATACAGGTGTCAGAATGTGAATTAGGGGAGGTACAGAGAAGTATTACAAAATCAGAATGATTCAAAGACTCAAGGATTTTAGTTACTCAAAATTATTAGATCTATGAGAATTGTATTCCTTAGGAAAGAGTAGACTAAGAGACTGTACTGATTTATTTTGTATCTTGAGAAGATGAAAAAGGGTGAGCTATCAGGTTATTTAGATAAAGTAGGACCAGTGCAGGGAAATACATTAATTTCTCTGAAAAGAGTTGGGGACTAAAGAAACACATGTAGGTTTCATTTTACTTAGAAAACAGCTGAAATATTTAACAATTGTCAGGTGTAGCAATCCAGAAAGTTACTTGCTGTTAGTAGTTAAAAGTAAGGATGAGGTAATGATCCAGATTTACTAAAGCTGAAGTTTAAGTTAAGTTTGGAGTGGAGTCCAGATGTGAATGCTCAGAATTTCAACAGCTTTTCTTAGGATAAGTCATCTGCCAGAACCAGAAACAGGTCACAAGTTTGTATTTGTAATGGATCAGATTTCATTAACTCCATTGTTTATTTATCACTGCAGATATTTCTACAAATTGGATCTGAAGTTTCTGTATGATGTCTTTTCTAATAGGCGTTTATCAGAACAGATCAGAAAATAGATATAAGTACTAAAAGCCAAAGATATGAGTTGGTTTGAAGAGAAGTAATGGAAAAATATCCCTCTGTCCCACAAGCATAACTCAAGTCAGAATAGGCTATAAAGATCACTACTCTGAGGTCTTGCCATGCCACACTTAAAAGTGTGCTACTGTAACTGGGTTGGCACAGTTGTGGTGCAAACCTCCCCAGTACTGATGTAGCATATGATGAGAGGAAAACTGGGGTGCTTTTGGCAAAGGTAGCAGCTGCCTCAAATCTCTGAGTGACATAAGCCACCCGACAAATGCACTCTTATCTCGGTCTTGCTGTAATATAAAGCATAAGGATCCAAATAACCTGCTCCACTGAAAAACAAGCAAACAAACAAATCCCAGAACTCCCACCGAAGAGAGACAAATATTTTAAAAACAGCAGCTAGTGAAAGTTAAAAACAAACTAGCATTTAGAAAGATGCTGGTTTAAAAAGACAAACTGTACTGTATACCTGGCAGAGTGTTGGTGTGCTGCCATGACTTTGAGGGTACCTATCCACCCAGTTCCAACTGCAGGGTTGGAAGCAAAGGTTTCCCATCCAACTGACATCTCAAAAAATTATTTTTGGATTACAGCCGAATTTCCTCCTCTGCTTAATATAAATTGCTGCTGAGGGTAATTTGAATTTGCCGTGCCAATTTTGTACTGCAGTGAATGAAGAACAGTCACGATTAAATCATCAAGCTGGGAGAACAGTAACACACAGTCTGGTGTACAGCAGTATCTCAAATCACTGCATCTATTTTTGCAGTGACTGTTAGATTGAATATTACATGAAATTAAAATTTTGATTAAAAAAGCAACACAGTTTTTAGCTTCTACACAAGTCAATTAATTTATATAAAGACTTTGAGGGAACAGTAGCTTCACAGTTGTCTGTTAATAGGAGTGGAGAAATAAAGGGTTTTTTTATGTTAGGAGTTTTCATAAACCAGGGTGTGATTTCACAAGATTTCAGCTATCATAGCAGCTGAAAGGTACTGGGCTCACTCTTCTCCCTGGCTCTTCTCCTCCTTTCCACCCCTACCACACAGTTCTGTCTTTGCCTCGCATCAGCTTCTGTGCTCATGGACCTGAAGTTGTGCCAGTTCCACTTGCTGACCTGGCCAAGAGCAGCTGCCACCCCAGGTAGTTTTCTGCCACTTTAGCAAGCTGAATTAGTTTAATGGATTTAGTTTGGATGACTACTAGAACCCATTTCTTTTTGTAATGGCGAAGTCATAATTTGTATCGAGCAATTTAGTAAAGCTGTGCCCTTAGGGTGAGGTTTCATAAGATGCCCGAGCCATCTAGCAACTTGCTGCTGTCAAAAGGAAGAATCCCCCAGGTACATGTTTCCCACTGCTTTCCCTGTGCTTAGTGCTGCCCCCTCTTTCAGCTGGTTCAGCTCACTCAACTGGCAGAAAATGAACCCAGCAAAAATGTGAACAGCTTTATGTCAGTTTAGTGTTAACTGAACTCAGAGGTATCAGACAAGTGCCAGAGCCAGCATGGCTGTGGACTGGCACTGGGTAGACTCAGTAGGGAAGAAGAGAGGGAGGGAAGCCTCTTTTAGCAGCAGAGTAATGTGAGGTTGGCTCTGCTGGCTTGTGAAACCACATGTTACTTCACACATTAGCACAACCATTTTCTCGTTGTGAAGATGCACTCTGGTATGGAATTCATTTTAAAGATTAAAAAAATATTCTGTCACTCAAAGATACTAAAAAAATATGTACCATTTTTTTTATTTCCCCCACAATTAGTTGCTTCCAAATCAAAGGTGAAAGACAATAAACAGAACTGGGATTTGGAGCAGTTGGGAGCCAGAGACTATCTACACTGTGTGCTGAATAAAGGCATTTTTGTTTCTCAAATTTTTTATGCAGTCTAACACTTCTGCAAGGAATGCTGAGATTCCAGCAGTTTCTTCCTTGAAATAAAAACAAAAAAAGAAAAAAAAAACCAAAAAAGGTGTTTCTGTAGCCATTAACACCCTAATTAACACCTTACTACTTCTTTCAAATGGGCCTGGTAGGAGAGTTGATGGAGCTGTGGCAGCTGGTGACAAAACTTTCCTGGCGAATAAGCTTGAAGTGTGAAGGGGAAAAACATAAAGAGAGAGCTTGGTTAGTGTCTGTAAAAGATGTTGAAAATAGGACAGTGAATAAAAGTCAGTGGCTGAGTCGCTGCTGGTATCACTTGGCGTGGCTTTGCTGGAGGCAGCACTGCTGCACCACAGACCGAAAGGAGGTTTGCCAGCAGAGCTCACTGGGGGAACCTCCCCCTCAACTCCCCAGCGGAGCGCCGCCTTAACTCCGAATTCAAGTGGGAATAGTCACAGGGGCAAAGGAATTTTTTGTAGGGATAACTGTATCTGTGGGAAGGTTCTTGCCAACATTGTTAATCATACAGTTTGACGATTGCTTTAGGCCAGCCTGTGTGTGGGCTGGCGTCAAAAAGGGAGGTCCCAGCCATGTGTTTCTGCCGCCTCTCTGGTGCCAGTGTGAGCGTGAGTGGTAAACTGTAAAACTAACCTAGGGAGAAAAAGCATGGGAGGGGTTGGCCAGATCTCATCCCTGATTTCTTGCCATCTGATTGCACAAATGCCAGCGCTGGCACTGGGGAGGTTGGCTTGGGGGCGGAGGAGGGAAAGGCTCCTTGGCTGCAGTTCTGGCTCAGGCTGTTTTACAGCGATGGAGAACACACAGTGTATGGGGGTGGTGGTGGTGGATTTTTTTTATTCTAAATGAATCCTATCATCCTAACACATTTCAGGGTAGAGGTTCTGTCCAAGAGGCATTCAGTGCTTGGGATGCTGGCCTGGTTCTTGTTCCATGTAGGTCAGTGAGGAGTGCAGTCTCTGGTTCCCAGCATATCACTACAGCTACTGCCAGCAAGAACACAGGATTTCTTAATTAATTTTGCTCTGTGTAATTCAGCACACACCTAAGCTTCTGCTGGAGTACAACCATAGTTTCCAGTTTAACAATGTATCAAGGCGTGTCATTAATATACAGTTACATATGCTAAGTCCTGTCTTATGTAAGCAATAACACACAACAAGGTGTGTTTTTTTCAGCCACCATGCATACATCTTGGATGTACTGGGGCAGCAGTGTTGCTGAGGGCTATAACACACCCAGGGTGTGGGTGTATTAGCTGACTAATACACATTTTTTTGTGTTATTGTGCTTATTAAATATATTGGGGGAAAAGTTTTAAAGTAAATTAAAATCTAAATTATGAAGAATCAACCCACTGTGCAACTGGAAGTGAGCAAACACATCTCAAAGAAGTAACCAAAACTGCAGGGCTACTTCTACCATTGAAACTCCTCTTTTTGTTTAGCTAAAGAGGGTTGTAGTGATTTTGTGTAGCAGCTGGGAGTTGTGATGATTTGGCTGTGGAAACAATCGATCTATGTTTACTGAACCATTAGTCCCTAGGACATTGTGGTTGCTCTTGCTGAAGTTGTTGTGATCTGAGTCCCAACTCTGAAATTACTACTCATACATAGAGGGGAAAGGTTCATAAGAATGCCCCTCGTTTTCTGTATATTTTATCTGAAATCCATTTTCTGAGTTTTTCCATGTATCTTAGGAAAGAAATATGTTTGCGTTCATATTTGGACCCCTGAAATTTCAGAATGAGCGGTTAATTTTAAATTGAATCAGTGGTTACTTTTGTCTTTTTTATGGGCAGGTAATTTTGGTAGGAGCTAGATCAGGTCTTAATGGTGGGTCATTTTCAATTCATTGAAGGAGAGTGATACAGCTGCCCAGAGTGATATGATTCTACTGTGGCTAGTGCTCTTTGCTTCTTGGGAGTCTGCACTTCTATCTCAGATATTTCTCCACTGTATTTTTTAGTACGCCTATACCAAGCATCCAATTTCCAGCTCTGCAATGCTTCATTCTTGCTTAGAGAAGGAACCTGTTATTGGCTATTTTAAAAAATACTATTTTTGTTGGATTTTCAGTCCTTTCGCAATTTAAGGATTTTAATATTTAAAGCTAATGTTGATGATCTTATCATGCAAACACCTGCTTTCCTTCAACTCTGAAACTGGGGGGGGGAGGGGGGGAACAGGTTTGGCTTGGAGAACATTTATTAAATGTTCACTTTTGACCTGATCCTAAAAATTATTGAGCACTGGGTCAATAACAGGTGGCAATGTATCAAGGATGCCTGTTCATATTCACTCCGCTATTAATATTGTCTTAGAGATTAAATAACCTACACATTAACCTTCCATTCCACCCAAATCACCTGTCAAATCACCTGTTCTTCCAAAACTTTACTTCCTTATTCATTAATACAAGTTACCAATGAAATGAGAAACTTTAAAACATACTATCATATAGACTTTGTCCCTCCTTTGTCTAGAGAAAACTAAGAATCATTCTGCTGGTGTAAAGGGCATTCAGGAACACTTTTCCAGTAAAAGTACCAAGGTACAATCATGTATTGTTTTATCTTGTGTGGTAGCGATATGCCTGTGCACAAAAACAAAAGAAGTTTCACCATCATGCAAAGCACAATGTTTAATTGCCCTTAGTTTATTTGTGCAATTGACAATTTGAATATGTTCTTAGCCTAATTACAATGCTATTTTGTTACAGTTAACCCAGCATTTTGCTTCTCCTCTTCATAACTAGTTGATTTGGTTTGGTTTTTTCCCTCCATACCTTGTGCCTGATCTAAGTTCTATAGAACTTGCCACATCTATATTTTGCCTTGCATGCCGTGACCCAGTTCTTGTAAACCAGACCTTTGACCACTGCTAAGAGTACAAATAAATAATATTAGTGACTGTTATATCTGTGAATCAATAAGGTTGGAAAAGACCATTAAGATAATCAAATCCGATTGTTAACCTAAGACTACTGAGTGCACCACTAAACCATGACCCTAAGCATCACATCTGTCCAGTTTCTGCTTAAGTTGCAAAATAAAACTTCTTTATTTTTCTTTTTCAGTTACCGTAAGTATGAGAATAGGTAAGCTGTTTTCTTACTGTGAATAAGAGGCTTTAGAAAATATCACCTTTACTAGTTATACCAGAAGGTTTTACTATGTGAACGTTTGTTGTCTTCCTGGAAACCACGGGTAAAGAAAATTTTATCTTTCAGAATGTTCTCTTTTATGATCTGTCATCCTTAGTTAAGAGTCCTTGACAGGGCAGAAAACAAAAACTTAACTTCCAATGAATATGTAAAGAATTTACCCTAAGCAATTTAATAGCAGTGTTAGAAGCAATCCATTGTGGGAAAGTGACAAAAACTGTGTATTCCAGTGACAGGAGGTGGAAAGTTATCTTAATTATTTATCTTCAGTCATGGTAAAATTATTGCAAGCAGATAGTTAGCATCTACCTCTGCAGCTTTAGAATTGGAAAATAAATCACAACCTGTGTTAATTGGAACTCATTTTGACATGGTGCAGAATGCTGGTATCAATGTTGTATGGCATTGTGCTTCAAAATTAAAATTTGTTTAAAAGTGGTTATTAAATTTTCCCTTAAGAACTATAGCTCAGCTCCTGCATTTATCTTGATAAATTGGAAAGTTGTTGTTTAGGAGAATGAATGACTAAAGAAATCTACTTGCTATTGTTAGTGTAGTTTACATACTATAGTACAAGCCACTGACATGGGTATGTTTTTCCTGTCCAATATAGTTGTAAATCCTTGATCAAAGTTATTGCGCATCTTAATTGGTTCTCCTGTATGTGATAGAAATATTAATGGGTATGATTTCAGAGAAAAAAAATTCTATTGACTTGATGAGGTCCCTGTAGATTTAATTTTATTTCTAAAAATAAGGATACGTCATGCCGAAAGTTACAAAGTTTCTGTATTAATTCCAGCTTATTCTATGACCTTAAAACTTATCTAATATCCCAGAAGCCATAGTAACTATTTTTTGTTTAAAATTACTTTGACAAGGCCACTATTAACAACAGCATGAGTAACTTGATTCAAAAGAAAATAATTTCATTCGAGAGACTTGTGAAGACAGAACCTTGTATGTCTGAGTTTTGCTTGAAAAGATTGGTGACAGATAGCCACTCGAGGTGTGCATCAGTAACAGGCTCCTCTGCCCCTTAGTCCCAGCTAAGATGAAGCTACAGCTGAGAGACTCTTAACTCTTAGTACCCTCAGTAAGAGCAAATCAAATCAGCATAGCCTCATCGTGGAAGGACCAGTTGAAATGAGGAGTTGTGAGTGGATTTGAAATTGTATCTGTAGAATATTTTTTCATTAGAGCTGTTTTATCACATATAATTGGTAATTTATTATGGGAAAACCTTGAATCTGTATTTTTATTGTCTTCTCTTTATATTGCTACAAATATTCCATAATGAACTCAATATTGCTTGAGAGTATGAAATATTGTACCTGGGTAATATTCCCATTACAAGCTTACTCCTTATGTTGATTTTTATTTATCTGAATTTCCTACAAGGGAAGTAGAGTTAGAAGTCCAGGGGAACCACTATTCAACTGGGATAGATAAAGAGGAACATTTCTAAGTGTGACCCATTGGGTCTGCTCAGTGGAGCTGAGTAGACTGAATTGTTGTGGGCAGGAGATGCTTCACAGCCTTTGTGCACTCCTGTTAAAACCATGGTAGCAACAGACATATTTAAACATCTGTCATCAGTGTTATTCTAGTATAATTTCTATAATAATGGGGAGACAGGGAAGACAGACAAAGCTATCCTGGGAAGCCATTTATGGCAGTACAGTGCTTAGGACAAACATTGTTGTGATGCTAGTGAGACAGAACATGCTAAAAGCATGCTATCCAAAAGACAGCAGAATATTTATCTATTATTTTCCCTTGTGATATAGACAGGGATTAATATGGCATGTATTGTTGCCTCTTATTATTGGGGTTTTCTGACATTTTTCTTGTTGCCTGTAACTTCGGGATGTTTCATCTGTGATTTTTCATAATAGATGTTGGCCTCAGGTTGAAATTTTCCTATGCTGTTCTTGATGAAACTTTCAGTTTTCTGGAAGATTGCTAAGAGGTATTATGTTATTATTATCTGGTCATAATTTTAAAAATTCAAATACCTTTTGTTTAACTCTGCTTTTCTGAGAACTTACTACTGGTGGCAAGAACTTGACTTCTGTTTTGACAATGTGGGTCTTGCCATCCCTTGAAATCTTTTCCTATTTGAAATGTTTTTAAAAGCTTGAAACTCTTAAACATAACAGCTCGTTATGTGCTCAGTAAAGATTTCTTCTGTATTAGAAACAAATATCTCAAAATTCTGTTCTCTCTGAGTATGCTAAAGCCTCTTGCAGCTAAGCAGCTGATTGTACAGTCCCTCAACAGCTGCTGCTTCCATTTAAACACTGTGTGCATCATCCCAATCTGAGATGGAACCTGGACCTTATCTTCTCCACTCCTGTGTGTAATAAGGTTGTTAGTATGCCACGCCTAAAAATAAGTATATTCCAGTGTAGAGCAAGAGAGTGAAGTGAGAGCCTGCATTTCGTGATTCTTGCTTTGGGCTAAAATGAAACAGAGCTACAGAACTGAGAGTAGAACTTCAAATTTCCCAGTACATTCTGGGTCACAAGAGCCAATGGTCTGGAAAATGTAAATTTAATGCCTGAGCTAATGTTTTCATGTCTGTTGATTTATTGTGATCTAATGTTTGAATTCCCACTGGTTGGTCTTCTTCATGGTCTCATGGAATCAAATCAACAACTGGGGCAAAATCAAAGTGCTGTCTTTTAGTCAGCTCTTTAAAATGTGCACTTCCTTTCCTACATGTGTATTTTCTGCGCTCTCTTTAAAAGTCTGCAGCTGAAAACTTGCTTAATGTTTTCATCAATCTTAAAAACTCTCAGAAATCTCTTAAAATAGGGAATGCGTCTTCCTGTAAGGCATATTCAGAAAAGTGTGTGCAAAAGAAGAGCATAATAATCAAATAGTAGTCCTGCAATTTTAACTACAGAATTCATTATCAATTACATAATAGCTGAAATTACTACTAGTTTTGTGGTAACCAGAGATTTGGGCTTTGCTGCTTCTGCATCTGTGCTGCATCTATGTATGTGTAGAATTCATATCTGAAGTCAGTGTTTGTGTCACATTCAGTGATAAACTATTATTGTCAAGGACACTGACTCTCCTCAAGCTGACTGATAAAACATGCTGGTTTTCAGGGATCTCTCAGCTCTGCCTATCAATTTACAGACCATGCAGTGCTTTGGAGACTGCACTTGTTTCATTGCTTGACGATCTCTGCTGTGGAAGGGGAACGACTCCTTGTACTGACCAGTTACCCATGTTGCAAAATGCCAGACTGGAATGATTTCTTACTGAAAGGCTGAAAAAAATGGTATCTAACTGATCTTTCAGTTATTCTGGATGGTGTGCTGTAGTTGTATGCATTACTGTGAAGCATAGGTTATATTTGTGTAGTCTCTCTGCATCTGACAGATATTCAGTAGCTGAGGCATGCAACCTTGGGCAGTTGAAGAAATGTCGATGCAAGTGAGGGCAGCTGACTGGGATGCCAGGGCTGAACCAGCTTTCGCATTTGAAGAGAAGTAGGATATTTCAAGTTTGTGGCTTGAGAGTCTTGATTAATCATAAGAGCTTCTGAATGTCCGTGTGACAGTTTTTCATCTGGTTGGTTTTGTGGACTTTTTTCAAATCTATAACTTGTGAAAATACTTCTTGGCTATTTCAGGTGCATCACTACAAAATCCAAAGCTTTGGAATGCCGAGCTCAGAATAATTTGATGTGCCTAAAGGCTTCTAAATTACATTTAGTTGATGGAGAAAATTGTGTGTTTGTTACATATTGCATTTTGAAACTTCTGAATTTGGCATATGATTTACATTTATGCATAAATTTCCTTTTTAGAAAAAACCTTTATTGGTTTGAACATATCTTAAGTGCCTCAGGTATTCCTTCTGTCCTTTTGCATTTCTGAAACACTGGTTAAATATGAACATAATTTTTAATTAGGTTTCCCCAGTGCTGAACTGGCTGCAGTCTGGTCTGTTCTCCATTAGTTTGCTGGTCAGAAGTTGTTGACCTTTAGATTATGCTACAAAATCCATCTGTTGCTGCAGGCATCTGTAAAGAGAGATGTAAAGAAATATTATCTCCTGTCAGTCAGCCATGTAAACAAACTCAAATATAGGCAGCAGCTCAGTTTCCAAGATCTGAGTTCATTCAAAATAAGGAGAGAGAGGAGATGCTGTGAACCAGTGCTCCCTATTCACTGGAGAATCCTTTCTCAGCTGTTGTGCCCTAGTAAAATGCCATTGTCCTATTTTCAAATCCCCCCGCTTTCCATGGGAGAAGCTTCTCTGTGGATAACCCCAACCACTAATTAAATCCTCTCCTGTGATCTAGGAAGAAAAAGGCCATAACCTCCATTTGCTTATCTATCCAGGCACTCCCCATTGCCAGCTTTCAGCTTGTTCTTATGGCAGTCTCACCCAGGAGACTTCTTTGTTAGCAATCTGGTATTTGCACTTTTTGTTATGTACCCGTCAGTTGTCTATTTCCATACCCTAACCACTCTTTGACATTTCCCCTCGTTTAGTGCTTTCTGTCCTACAGCCTCTAAGACTATCTAGAGAACTTACTCTCATTTTTGCCCCTCTAGTGTTGGTTGGAAACATACTCAACGGTCTTTGGTTTACTGATAAACTATAAGTTAGTGTCCCTAATGTGTTTTAAATATGGTTGTTCCCGTAACTTTTACTCATATAAATGCCACTGATGTGTCTGAAGTTTCTGAGTCCAATTTAAAATGAGACTGACAAATAGTTCTCCTAATTACAAGTGATGTTCTTGCTCCTTCGCCTGCATTACATTAATTGTCAATGCCTTTTAATTATGTAAATTTTCCTCTACTAATATGGTAAACACACTGTTTTCAAGACTGTTTTGGTTATGTTCTCAGATGTTTGCAACATTTTCTAATTTTAACTTCCTATGTTTTATTAGTATCTCAACTCTAAACCTGTGATTTCTGTTTATCATTGAAATGCTATCATGTCTTAACTTTGCTGCACTGACATGTCCTATGACAATAATATTATTCAATTTATCTTATGTCTTTATTAGGAGTTTTTATTTAATTTAGAAAATGAAGAAAGATTTTCCTTTTTTTGGCTCTGAGAATCTATTCAGAAAATTCCCACAATCTATGCCCATCGCAAAATTATCCTCTCCCAGTTTTGTGAATCTGAGTCCTTTTCACTGCCTCGTTATCCTTTTAAAAAGTGCTTCCTGGTGGTGCTCACATTAAAGGAGAAGAAACACACCCATAATTTGTTCTCAGAGTCAAAACTACATATGCTATTATGATATATTTGTGTGCTTGTTATATATATGCTACAAATACATGGGATCATGGTCTTCGAATACTTTTCTCATTTCCATTTTCATAAGCAAATTCAGAAGCTGCACCATACCAGAAATGTCTCTCTGAGTGTCAGTTTTGAGGAGAGTCCCTCTGGGGTGTGAAATTTTTGGATAGAAATGTGATAGAGGACAGACACAGTTAGCAAGTGTCTCATCTCCAGGAGCTTTATCCAGAAAATGTCTCAAGGGAAATCATAGGAAATAATTTCAAAGCGATGAGATAGCTTACTTCCACGTGAGGGGTCCATCAGAAGACTTCTTAATGTGTGTAATATTCTATCTGTCTTAGAATGTTTATGTTCATAAATATTGTGGTGCTAAGAAAAGCTCGTTGGAAATCTGTAGTGGTAATTTAGATTATTGTTTGTGGTGTTCTGCCAAGTTGACTGGTATGTGTTATTTAGCAAGGCCAGTCATCCAAGGTGTGTACTTTTCAAAAACTTGTCTCATAAGAGACAAAGATGCCACTCTTCATGCTTATGGATAGTCCTCATTAATAGCTTGTCAGTTCATCAAATGAACATACATCATCTGCCATGAAGGTAGTCATTCATCACTATTTACAAAGGTTTTGAGAAACTACTGTATCTTTGCATAAGACTTCATTTTCTAGACTGGCATATGACGTATTTCTCTGAAGACAAGAAGAGGGAAAATCTTGTACTTATACCACAAAGATCATTTTTCAGACTTCTGATTTTTGTCTCTGTAAGTCACACAGTTTGATCACCTCAATCTGGTTTTTAGGTATATAGAATTGTCTAAAACATTTAAGGTGTTACAGAAAGAGATTTTGGAGCAATTTCATTAAGTGAGTAGTAA
The DNA here is from genome assembly GCF_025592945.1 of Manacus candei. Classification (NCBI taxonomy): domain Eukaryota; kingdom Metazoa; phylum Chordata; class Aves; order Passeriformes; family Pipridae; genus Manacus; species Manacus candei. Next base: position 1,406,188 of record NW_026138074.1, on the reverse strand, counting down.
CAGGTCAGCTGGGCCCAATGGTAACTGTCAAAGAAATTGTTGTGGTATGCAACTTATCAGATAAACCATTTTCTATACTAAGATGTTTAAAAGGGCTCCAGGGATCATTCTGACAATTAACTCTGACTTCTCTAAGGCTGAACTGTTAGGAATGATAATAGGGAAAGGATGGGTAAACAGAAAGATAAATATAGCAAATTACATAATAGTCAATATAATGTCTGTGGAGGGAAGTCATATTTATCCAGATTCTCCGCGTGAGTCAATAGTATGTGAAGAATTGTAACCCGGTTTATATCGTGGACTGGGAGTTTGAAAAGGCATTTCTTAAGGCTTCTCAGTAGAACTTCCTGGAGCACCTAAGCTGCCATGAGAGACAAGTTCTTTTCACAGATTAATAGCAGCCTAAATGATAGAAAATGATAAATGGCTAATATTGCACCATAAATGTAGATTACTGTCATAAGCCCACCAGGATCTTTGCTCTGCAATGCATTCATAAATTACCTGGAAAAAAGAGTGCTATGACAAAGATTTTTTATGATACAGAATTGTTCAAAATTAAGGCTGATTGTGAAGAGTTGCAAAATATTGAAATCAAAATATTGATTGAATGGGTGACAGAATTGCAGATAACATTCAGTAATGATAAATACTGAATAATGTATATAGAGAAAAATCCTTCTAACTATTATACAGGCCTTGAGGCTTGCAGAACAGTGATCCAAGAAAAATGTCCACGAGGCCAGAAATTAGTAAGGAGCTCTCCTGTGCCTGGTCAACTCCTTTTGAAGACTGCTACCCGGTGTCTGTAATGGCCATGAGCTCTTAATTTTGGCTAAGGTCAGCCAACAGTCATTGTTACAATGACCTATCAGATGACATACGCTTTATAGAAGCCTTTTGGAAGTTTGGGCCTGATAGGAAGGAAATATCTTTTTCTCATAGTACAGGTGCTGGGATGTAGAGGAAGTGTGTGCCAATCCTTGTGCTGCAGCAAGAGGAAAAGTAGGAGTTGGTGGAGGTCTGTGGCAAGCTGTCATGCAGTGCAAGGTATTTTGGAGCCTAAAGGTACCTGCCTTACCCACCCCACTGTATTGAGTGACAGGAGAAAGAGTGTAAAGTCTGGTCCAGAGAGACCACTGGGCCTGAGGCACGTTTCTCTGATCACACATCCAACTTCTTTGGGAGGGGAATTGGATCATGTACATACATCTACTGCTTGAAAAAGTAGAAGGATATCAGGAAGCATGTTAGCAGCCTTCTGGCAGAGAATGACACCCCTCTTACAGATCCACAGGAAATGCAAGAAAAGAGGGCTCTGTATGTACACCTTTTCTCTCTGGGTCTGGTTCATTCTGGTGCTTACCAAGCCTTGTAGGACTGATCATGAATGTTCAGCATGGAGACTGGGAACAGCTGGAGCTGCAGGAGGAGGTTTAGGCAGGGAAGATAAGACCGAGTGCTGGTGTTGTCTCAGCACCTAGATGAAAACCCAATAGGAAGGCAGGGGATCATCCATTCCTTTGATTACAGAAATCAGACCCAAGGCCTTGAGTTTCTGGAAAGGTGGTAGCCAAGTACTTTTATCTTCAGAATGGATTTTTTCCTGGCATCTGCTAAGGGGGTCTCATCCTTCTCACCAACCATATTTCAGAGGACCACATCCAGGGCTTCCTCAAGGACTCTGAGAGTACCGATGGTGGTGGTTGTTGCCTTCTTGTATCACTGTCTCTACACACAGGATGTCTTGGGAGATAGGGCTGTGGATGTGTCAGTGACCTCCTCTAATGATGTGAAGGAACATGACCCCTGCCATGAATTAAGTTTACTGCTTTTGTCCCTTAGGACAAATTTCCAGCACCTGCTCATGGGCATCTGTGGAGGGATGGCTGACAAACTGGGTTTGGAATGACCAGGGTACAGAAGGCAGTGCACAAGGGGAAGAAAGTAAGAGAGGATTAGCAGGAGAGGAAATGGTGTCTTCTTTGCCCTTTTCCACATATTGTGGTGTCCCTCTTTACCTCTGCTGAGGAACCTGTCTGATGTTTGGTGGCTTTGGCCAGCTGTGCATATCTGCTGTAAAGGGGTCATCTTAGAACCTACATTAGCTTTTTGATGGTGCCATGGACGGAAACATCTGTGGATGATCAGCAGCTTCCATTAATTAAAGGGACCACATTGCTTCTTCCTGTTTCGAGGGGCAATCTCTCTGGATTTGTCCTAGGACCTAGCACAGGAAGAAGCTGTTTTCCCTGGTAGAGAAATGAACTCAGTAGAGGGATCGTTTGAAAAACGCAAAAAAGAACTTACCTAGCCTTCCCCATTCCATGCAGTGCCACCCAGCACATGGCTGGGTCTTGCTCTGATAGCTCTGACAGGTTCCCCGTGTGCACGTGTGATAAGTGAGGGAGGTTCTTACAGGGAGAAGGGTCTTGGATTATGGGGTGAAAGGAGTACTTTTTGGGAGGAAGGAAAGAGCTCTTTAAGGGGAACAGGCTCTATTCCTTCTGTGTCAATTAATGTGTGGCCAACGCACTGATTCATACACAGGTAAAGGTCAGTCCATCTGCATGTGGGCAGTCAACTGACTGTGGGCTTAGTTTGCAGGGTAGCCATTTGAGATAGTTATATCAGGTACTGAGAGCAAAGAGTTTTACGCCTAGGAGGTGGACTCAATCTGACCCAGTAATCAGCACAGGGAAACAATACTATGTCAAACAGTTGATCTGTCACAGATCCCATTAGTGAATTGAGAATCACAGTAATAAGAGTTGCAAACAGTTCATAGGCTGATGTTCAAACAAAACAAAACATCTGTAGAACAACTATGACTAGTAAGTTAATTAAAATGATACATTTACTGTAATTTATGAGTGAAACTAGGTTCTAAATTCACTGAGCACATAAATGATTGGAAATGATTAATTGACTTTTATTAAATGAGAAGGAGAACTAGAGAGTGCTATGTTCTGAGCAACTGACATGTGATAATGACTGCTCCTGCAGAAAAGCATAATAGAAAGTAGTCTGAGTCACTCATTAACATCTACCACTGCCCTTTCTGTAAATTATAAGTCATTAAAGCTCAATATAGCTACTCTGGAACTTAAATAGTAATTTTTACCTTACTAAAATGTTTAATTTGAATTTACTGTAGTAGTCTTAGAGGCTGAAACTCTTATTTTAAACAGGTTGGGGAAAGTAAACTTGATCCAGAAAGCCAAAACCTTGCTTTATATTGCTGTATTGAGGGATAATAGTTAATATAAATTGTTTAATTGTCAATTCATTCCTTGGTTTCATTGCAAAGAGGGACAATTTTCCTGGCAGTTCAATGCTCTAGTGCTCTTAAAAGGTGTATCTTCTAAGAATAGTGTGAGAACATCACCTCATTTTTTACAAATCATCAAATGTCCACCTGTTGGGGGATCTTTGTGTTGGATTGAATTTAAATCAGCAGTTTACATGTGAAAGACTCAATATCTCATTAACAATCCCTTGATCCACCCGGTTCCCCTGGGTGCTGTTTTAGAATGATAATCCCAATCATTCTTCAAATCTTTATAAGCAATCAGTTTTAAGTGCAACTTATCTTAGAAGATAAGACTTTTCCTGCTAGTTAATTTTACAAAAATACACAAACCAAAAAAAGCAACACAGGTGAGCTAGGGGCTTTGATCAGACAGGTATTCTTTTTAAGTTAGATTTAGCCATTTTAGATTTTGTTTCTGCATGTCTGATACTATGCTAAAGGGTAATCCAAATACAGTATTAAAAAAAGGGTGAAGATCTTCAAAATTAACCTCCTAGCCAATTCAGATTGGGTTGAGTGCTTGAAATAGTACAATAAATCTCTCTTTAATGTACAGAATTATTTTTATCCTCACATAAAGGTAACTTCCAGGTACCTTAACCTTACCAAAAAAAGGATCATAGATTTGGCTGAACTTCAAATCTCCTTTAAAATTCAAAAATCCTCTGACAAAGCACCGAGTCTTTTTTTAAAATCTCATTGTCCCTATCTTGCTTACAATAGTAGTTTCCTTAATAGAGTGCCACTCATGCTACTTGTTCTCTCTGTTATGTGATCAGGGCCTTCATAGGTCTTTGCTGAAAGCTGGATTTGCTGGTGTCAATAGTAATTGAGTTTATTCCTTTTCCTGGAACAGTAATGAGATCATCACATCAGCTTTGCGTTGTGACGTGATTAAGTTTGCACTGTGACTCAGTTACCTTGTCCTGGAGGACAAAGTTGTAAGATTGACGGCCATCGTGGGTATAGGAGCAAAAGACAGTATGTTGTGGCAGACATCCAGGTGCTCATTCTGCATCTGAAAACATCGTGGTTTTAAAAGAATACAATGTAAGAGTATGTAATGACTTCTTGTTTAACAAGAATCTGTCTGCCTTCGTTTCCATAACTGTGTTAATATTTAAATTATTGACCTAATCAGGTTAAGTGTAAGGGCTGCAACATCTAATTTTAAGGCACACCTTGTTCATGGGAGTTGTGCAATGGCAATTGCAAAACACTGATGTAATTAGCTGCTCATCGTCAAAAATATCTGAGGAGTTTAAACGTGAAACCTCTAAAAGAAAATGAAGTGCTTTATAGAGTTAAAAATGCTTTATTTTTAACCTGTGCATATTTATTATGAATACCTCTGTGTGATATTAGCACTTTATGATTTTTTTTTCCCATAGTCAAAGAGAAAATGAGAGGAAAAAATACCCAGTTCACAGCCTGATCAGATCATACCTGAAAGCTGGGTTGCCAGTAGCCAGTTTGTACACAGTTCCATACAACTGCCTGTTCAGCTGAAGCCAGGACTGCACAAGGGGAGGTGCTGTAAGCTGGGTGTCAAGTTCACTGCCCGTCTGTGTGGGCACAGTTTGTCAGAACCCTTGCATTCCATAGCATTGCCTTTAGTCAGTCATATCCATTCCTTGAACGCTACATTCACCCACAAGATAAAAGCAAAAAGCAGAAGCACGTATAAAATAAAATGTGTGTTCTCCTACCCCTGGAAGACTGAATCGTATATTTCAAGGTTGAAGTTTAACTTGTCTCAGCAGGCATTTCATAGCCAGATAAACATGGCATCACAAAACTGGTTAACATTCAGCCACAGCTGCTGGACTCATATTTAATAAATGTTTTCCCTAGGACTTGCTCTGCACTTTTAGAGAAAAGTCACTTCCCTAATTTTTTCTCAGTAGACATTGACTTCTAGGCTGTTTGTTCAAGATAAACATCAAAATGAGGATGCAAAGGTCAGTCTCTGCTGTATTAGAGAGTTACAAAGAGAAACAGTCAGTTTTGCTTCCAGAGAATGCTCTCTGATACAGATTAAATTTTTTACTTCCTATAGGAAAAAGGATTTCTTCTTTGGAAATTCAGCAGATTTTGTGTTATTGCGACAGACTCCGCCTTTTCTGTGGACTTCTTTGCTGAAAGTTTTCAGCTTTTCACCTCTTTGTCTTCGCCTTTTAATGACAAAAGTCTGGGAGCTCATGCTAAAGGCTCTGAGATGCTGGCTGCAGTGGAGTCTGCAGCCCTGCCTGGTCTGCCACCCCCTCCCTTTGCTGTCCTGCCTCTTTGCTGTCCCCACTCAACAGACCTGGAAACCTGTCTGATCCCAGCATTCATACAGGCCCACCTTCATTGGCTGTCCAAGCTAAGTTGTGAACAAGAGCAAGTGAGATGAAAACAGGGATCTTATTCTCCCCTTCCTGTTTTGGGGACAGGAACCGCTGGCAATGAAATGGATCAAACAGTTGAAACAGTGATTTTTTTTTTTTATTATTTTTTTTTAACCACAGCAACTAAACCCAACAAAACCCCTTTGGACAACATAACTGATGATGTAACTAATCTCAATTCAAACACGTTTTCTAAAAATAAGGACACATTAAAAAATAATAGTGCTAGCAACTATCCTTTGATATCAATTTCTTGCTTGGAAGTTTAACATTTAGTGAGCTTTTAAAATTAGGACATCCATCACAATGCCATCAAGGCAAAGGAGTTGAGAAAGCTGTTGCTTGCTCTGTTGGAAATTAATGCTACTCTCCTGAGATAACACAGCTAACTTTCTGGGCTCCTCAGTCTTTTACAACATGGAGTAAAATAGATTGGTGTAAATCACCAACAGTGGTGGTTCAAGCCAGCCCACATAACACTGCCATTCAGTGAGTGCAGGTTTCACATTCTAGCTAAGAAGCTGATAATTTCTTAAACTGCTTTAGCTCAAGTACCTGACTCTTTACTTAATTGTGTTATTCTAGTTTAGCTAAAATTTGTTTAACTACACAATAGAAAAGATAAGCTGCAGTATCTGTGGTAACACTGTCAGACAGAGCCTTCTGAATGAAAAGGATCAACAATTTAAACACATATTTTATAACTTCTACATTTGTTTTTTGACACTGTGATATGTTCTTCCTTGCTTTGTGCCACTTCGGTGATCACAGCTGGGCAGTTGCACTGGGACAAAATTGTCCTTCTCATGCCCCCACCACATGCACAAACAAGTCTTACTCCCCTCTCTCCATCTGCTGTCAAGTATTATGCAGAATTGTTATACATCACCCTTCTTTTTATACTGTCGGGCATGAGTTACCAGCTACTTGAGTTTATCCTTAAATAAAATGAGCATTGGTATTCCCTGACTTCCCTTATTAACAGAAAAGCAATATGTTGCCATTCATGCCACCAGTTAGTGACATCATGTTGGACTCAAGGTCTTTGTATCTTTTTCTTCTATTGTTGATAGAAGACTGCCAGGTTGAAGATTGTGATCCTTTTTGCTCCCTAGCATAATAAGAGCACTTCATGCATGTGTGAAAATGGCAGTTGATAAAAGATGAAAATGACTGTACAGCCCTGTGTTGAGAGAAAAAGGTGATTTATCTTCTCTTTGCAAGTTTCTGCTGTAAATCATTCAACCTTGTCTTAAAGCCCCTTTGTTTTTGCAGTCACAGTGAAAAAACTCTGAAGTGCTTACATTCATCTGTATTTTGAAATGCTATTATAAAGGACAATAAGATGGTATTATGTTGGAGACAGCTGCAAGAGTTTCTCTTATAGACAGGCTGCCAGGAGCTACAACTCAATGAAATGATAAAAACTTAGGAAAGCTACCCCAGGAACCTCTTCCTGACAGTCCTCAGTAAAACTGATAGTAAGCTAAGTGTGAGTTAAGGTAGAGAGAGGAAAATCGATGTGAAATTATCAAATCACTAGTTTCTTGATGTCACTAGATCAGCTGGGGCTCATAGAGGTTGAAGCATGTGGAGTCCAAACACAACTTAATGAAAAGGCAAGTGCTGAAAACCAAAACCTGAACGTACTGACAACTTGTGGTTATCTACAGTGTGAGATGCAGTGAGGGAGGATGACCTCTGAAGTAGCTGTGAATGCTTACTCACAACTTGGCCTATTGAATCATTCATTCTGTGTTAAATCTTACTATGTTTATTTGGAATAAGTAGTGTAAGTCTGTAAGTATATGTGTGTCTGTAAGTATATATGTGTCTGTGTTAAGTGCAGATTTGGGCTGGTATTTTGGTTGATGATTGTTTTCAATCTGCAATGGCTGCTCTTTAATGACACTGATGGGGGAGGGGAGAGAAACAAATATGGGATCTGCTCTTAATTTTGGAAAGCAGCAAGAATGAAAAGTCTTTATTCCAGTGGCTGGCATACTGTGGACTCATGTTCCTGAGGAAGGTACTTACCCACTTGTTTGGAATGTGTTTACTTTTTGAGTCACCCCCCAGTGATTATCACTGTGCTGGTATTTGGGTATTGGGAGCCCAGTACGATTATGAATAGATACAGGAGCTGTCTAAAAAAGCAGTACTGCCATGGTCAGCAATGAGAAATATGTTCTCTTCACACAGACAGATGTTTTGCTTCGGGTTGTACAGTGAAACTGGCAGTTCTGAAACCTGCAACCTGTTTATTGGATTCATAATTCGAGGGCAGTATCATTCCCAATGACTATCACTGTTGTTTTCATTACAGAGTCCTAATTCATTGTTTCTGTGGGCACAAAAGTATTGCCAGACTCATTTGGTGTTTCAGTGCACTGTAATTTCACATAGTGCAATACTATGGGAAATACTGTTGGGGTTGCCGAGCTGTGTCATCTGTTGGGCTCATCACTATTACTTCCTTTTGACCTCCTCTATGTAATTATGCATGGATGACTTACTAGCTGCTGTAAAGATACCTAAATGCAACTGGGCTTGTTAAATAAAAAAGTGAGCAGACCAAAATTATTCTCTCTGAGGTCAGTGAGGAGCAACTAGGTGGCTGTTTGCTCTCTGTCAGGCAGCCAGAGCCATCTATCACATGACAATAAGCAAGCATTGATTTTGGAAGTCCATTTGTTTTTATGACAGTTTTTACAATTTTATGGAAATTGAACCATTACATAAAGCCAAATTTTCCTCAGAAATTGGTGTTTTATAGACTTATATCCCTGTTCAGTCATTTACATTCCTAGTTGCATTTTACATAAAGCATGAATATACTGATCCTTTTTTCCCCTAATAAAAAAAATCTTCAGAGCATTTTTTGTATCTTTTTTTTCCCCCAGTATATGCAAGACTATCCTTGTTTGGTGCTTAAGGAAAACCTCAAGGGTTCTGTGTCCAAGTTTTATGTGTCCACAGAAACCAAGTCGATAAGGAGTAGAAAGGAACTAATGTTTGATGCTTTAATCAAAATCATAGTTCATCATGATTTTTCTAACAAGATTTTGGTGCTTTTTTTTATTCTTTAAGGATGTATTTTTCGTAATCTGTGTTAGTTCTTAATTTAACTCATCATATTCTTGCTTTTCTTGGAATGATAAATCCAATTCATTAAGCCAAACTGTAGAGATTTTTAGTTGGAATCTTGTGTTTGAGTCCACATTATGACCAATGTGAGCATGAACCTTCTAATTTTGTTTCATCCTCCATAGAAGTTGATAAATGCCATATAAACGTTCTACTCGGGGGAAGTTATGGATTTTACATACTTGATCAGACTTGTATTGCACCAGTGGATCTGTAAAAGGACAACTTGGACAGCATCCCTGCACATCACTCTGTCTTCTATTTTTATGAGGAACATTTTAAAGCAGGACAAGAAACAATGTCAGGTTGGAGATATTATTTTTTGGAGGCTGTATCCTTTAAATCTAAAATTCCTCAGTAAACTACAACTTCTTGACCATTCCTAGGGGTTTGCCCACTTCACCTGAGCATCACTGCATGGCTGCTCAAGGTTTTGTGTCCTTAGATATAACAGCATTTATTAAATTGAAAATTTGCTTGCATACTTCTTTTGTATGGTAATTACCATTTAAAGGTAAGCACTTTCCAGTATGCTCTGGGTGTCACTGACTTTCCTAATAGCAAGAAGATGAGCTATCTGTGGTAATAATTCTTACCCTTACAAATGTGTAAATGTTTGGAATTACATGAATTGTCATAGCAAGAAATATGTTAGGAAAGATTTAGGTTCAGCAGTACTAGATAAACTTGAAAAGAAAATATGCATAAAAGGAAGGCCATCCCTAACCCATGGAGCACATTAATGGAAGTTTAATGTAACTCAAAACAAACTAATTAGGTCATAAAAGATAATGTCACTGGAAAAAGAGTTATGGGAATCAACATTTAAGAGGTATTGGGAGTTACTTGTCAGAAACTTTAGGAGAAAAGAAATTTTAGGAGAAAAGCTGATTAAGAGAAAAAAAAAATTATGAAGGATATTTCAATATGAGAGATTAAGAGAATGATGAACTTGAGGGGAAGTCTAGATAAGGAAAGAATCTGTTTTAGTGTTTGTTTATAACTGCTTTTAGATTTTTTGGTCCAAAACAAGCAGGAACCTCTGTAACAGCTTCTAAAGGAACATAAATGTAGGATATGAACTGTGGCAATAAAAAATTATTCCAGTGGATTTCCCTGTTCCTTTTGTAAGGAGGAAGTCACAAGAGACCATCAGGGTAAGATGTACCTGGGGGATGATGGTCTCATCAGATCCAGCAAGGTGAGGACAGGCAAACTGCCTGGGAGCCATGGAAGAGGGATCCCAGGGGCTTGCAAGTTTTGTGTCAGCTTAGTATGTGACCCTATTTAGCTACAGCTGATGTTTGAGGTAGCTGGGATCATGGTCTGGACAGAGAGCGAAACTAATCTGAAGTGGTACCTCAGGGGAGTTATTGACACACAGGTGACAGAGGAACCTGTGCTTGTGGATGAGATCACCAGCAACAGGGTGGCAAGTGGTTATTTTTATGTTATATTGATGTTGGGCTGGCTTATGAGCATGCATAACTTGTCAACACTGCAACCCTGCGTGGAAGTCTCCTGTAGTACCTTTGAGACATGTGTTGCCAGACAGGACTCCTGAAGTTGTTGTGGTCAGCTGGTTATATAATGGATGTGAAGAGGTTGCCCTATCCATTTCTCTTAAGTCAGATATTTTCACCTCATGACAGAGAGTGGAAACTGCAATAATGGATATTTTCTGGATTATAAAGACATCTTAAATTCCTGAAAGTGAGCTGAGAACACTACTTGCAATAAAACCAAATTTAAAAAAATCAAGACAGAGAGCAGTCTTCTGTTCAATAATTACCCTGCGGTTTTACAGGTCTTCTCTTATGCTCAGACAATGCCCCTTAGAGTTGGTAATTTTACAATTTTACAACAATCACAGAGCATGTCTCCGTGTGCAAAATGTATATGCTGAAGGGCAGAGAATAGCCTCAAAGTGGAAGTTGTCAAGAAACATCCAAAATCAATTAACAATTATGTAGCGTGTGGGAGACATTCCTTGTCTCTCTGTGAATAGTCCTCGAGACAGTGTGGCTTTCAGGCTGCCGGGAAACTGGTACGGTTCCAAGTCACCGGTAGGAATTGCTTTGAACTTAGAATAAACCTGCCTACACATATACAAATTAGAAGAAAACAAAACACATGGAATGAAATCTTGGCCTTATCAAAATCAAAAGGAGTTTGCTGCTGACTTCAGTGCAACAAGAATTTTATCCATAAAAAGGAAAAAAAAAAAGATTTTTGAACTCTAAAATCAGAGCTAAGCTGTCTGATGTAGTGTGTGTTTTCTTTCGGGTTTTGTGTTGGTTTTTTTTGGTCACAGATACCTGCTTGTTTTCACATGTATTTGCAGGATCTGAAGGCCACAAAGTCTTTGTAATTGGGTGTCTGCAATCCCCGACTGCAGTGTGCTTGCCAAAGCACACCTGGAACACTCATGCTTTTGTAACTTTCATTGCTTGTTTTTATGGTCCAGCAGCATTGCTCAGGCCTGTTCAAATGAGTTGGGAATTAGTAACATAAATATAACTTGTCCTACTTGATTTGTTCTTCCCACACATGTATTCTGTGTCTCTCTCCAGCTGAACCATGTGTAGAAAAGAGAGTAGAGCAAGGAGGCAATACCAGGAAGGTTTTTACCCTTTTAGAATGAACTGTCATACATTATGGAGAACAAAAATAACTTGTGACCATCCTGTGAGCACACTGTCCTACACTAGCATAACCTGGCAAGAGTTACCATTAATTTTCATTGAACAACCTGTAAATGGACTGTACCTTAGCACTTTAAAGGGTCCTATCCCATGTGCCTGCTGAGAGCACGTCTAACCAATGTCAGACTAAACACCTCACAAAAGACCAATGTATTTATCTGGGAATTTCATTGCTGGTTCTAGTTGTTTTACTTTTATCTTTTAGAAAATTTCTGCCACAGATATAAAATTGGCCTAATGCTAGACTGCTTCCCTGGTAAATGAGAGTTCATGTTTAACTTCTCCAACCTGCAGAACCGTGTTGCCTCTTGCCTCCCTGCCAAGACCCAGTGTTATTCACTCCCTGCATGGGAACCATCCAAACCTCCCTGCCTCTGTCCGTCCAGTGGAAACGGTGCTGCAGCGACAAAGATGTGACCTTCACTTGCCTAGAAAAGGAGAGAGGACTATGGGACAGCACAGGGGCCCGTAGCCAGCTGCACAGGGGCCTCCAAGCCTGAGAAAAGGCTTGGAGTTGTGATCTTCACTGTCTGGACTGTGAGTTTTCGTTTGCTTTGTTAGCAATCTGAGCTCCAAAAAGGATAGCGCATTTAGGTAACTTCACTCTCAGCAGGCAGATTTCCCTGCCCTTTGGCAACTACGCACTCCCCGTGCATTGTCCAGGTATCTCAGTCTCTGCTGGGGATTCCTCTCTGAGGTTTGATGGTTAAAACATAATCATTACAGCCTCCAGTTTATAGGCTCCAAATTCTTTATTGGGTCTGGCCCTTCATTACGCAGAGGTTAACGTTACTCTATGTTACTTTGTAAGAGTAAATGTGCAGGCCTACAGAAGTGACAGATCCACTTGATCTGTCATGGGAAGTGAGGAGTTCATTTGTTATACTTCCTCCAGGCACTGCTAGCTTAGTGTATATGTTTGGAGAGCAACCTATAATGAAATAAATGCTTATATTCAGTAAGTCCACAGCCAATGGATCTGTTAGTTTTAGTTCATCTGAGTGACTCTCTTTGCAGTATTTGCTTGGTTATTGTGCTCTTCCACTGAGAAGGAATGGCTGCATATTTCTGGCCATGTCATCATGAGTTGTGAGTGACAAACCAAGTGACATGATTTATTTGATTACTGCAATGCTTGTGAATAGCTCAGCACTGACAGCCTGGGAGGAAAAGTACCATTAAATGCCCTGGGATAGACATAAGATGGGTCACAATACTAGAAGGTTTTCTCTTCCAACTCAGGCGTTGTGCCTCATTTCTGAAGTTACCATCCCATTGACTTATTTGCTGGGCTGTCACATCAGCTATAGCAATATTTTTGACACCACTATATTTCGTGACATTTGTTCCTTAAAAAATGGGAATAAGGTCACACTAAACAACTGTGAATAGCCATCAACTTTCAGTCACCACTAGCCTAGATGACATTTGAAACAGCAGCTTTGGTTGGGGATGAAAGGCTCTCCTACTGACAGTGCCTTCAGCCAGTCAAAGATGGAAGTAGGAATGAGAAGTCTGAGATGCATATTTAAAATTGCAGGAACAGCACTTACTGTGAAGACATTCTTTGAAATAGTGTCTAGAGGGCAACAGGAGTGTGCTTAATTCTTTAATTTTTTTAGTCTGAAAACTTAGCTTTTAAAATTATGTTTCATATCTTACATAGGGTCCCAGTTAGTCCGCAGAAAAAATAAACTGCTGATTGGTTTTACTGTAGTATTAGCTAAAGATACAATTTCCATTCACAGAAAAGCCTCCAACAGGCTCTAAGTGATACTTTATTAACAGCATGTGTCAATATTTAAGTGATGCCAACATTGGACCTACAAGCATCTGGTGGTTCTGATAAACCATGGCAGCTCCTGTGTTACCTGTGCTCTCAGCCAGTGTCAGTAAAGTTGAGCAAGAACTGAGTACCTGCAAATGTAATTAGCTTGATTGTATTAAGTATTTATGAAAAAGCAAGGAAGCATCACTTTATGAGGTTAAAATAGGTGTGTTTGGGAAAGAGAAAGAAACAGTTTGTGAGAAAGAGCATTTTGAGGTGTCTTGCTTGTGTCTGTATATACAGACACGGTGGTGGCTTGTAGAAAAGCATCTGTTGAGCATGCAAACATCTCAGCAGTTGTTTATTTGAGAAGATAACACTTGAAGGTGCAGCTACATATGCTCCCAAAAACCTTTCCTCAACCAAGAAGAACTTTCAAATAAAAAACTCCTTCTTTTTCCATTATTTCTCAGTTTACGTCACAGACATCAAGCTTTTGGGTTACTTGAGACCTCAATAGAGAAGGAGCATTTCTTTCTCTTCAAAATGGTGAGAAAGTAGTTTACTGCTTAGGTCATTTATCTGAGTTGTAAATTACAAAGCGTGAGTTATGACTAATCAGAGAAAACAGTTCAGTATTATGAAACCAACCTTAAGAAAAATAATTGTCCCCTAAATTTCTATGCTTTCTTGAAATTTGAATTACAAAAATCCCTTCTTAGCGCAAGAATGCAAAACTCCTCAATTTATTAGTAAAGTCAATATTCCAGCTGATGTTTTGTATTGTTTCGTTTCCTGCACTCATCTTTAGCAGCACCATAATAGCTGAACAGTTTTCCTAAATTTTAGGAAACACTGAAGTTTACATATCAACTATTTCTTGTATTTCTTATGGCTCATCCTTGTTTAATAGGACTGAAGAGAGGAAAACTGCTGAATGGTTGTGGTCTTAATAAAGAAGAGTAATTTTGACATTCTTGTAAAATTGCAGTGAGTGTGCAACTAAACTGAGATTTAATTACATTTTTAATTAAAGGAATAGCTATTGATTATGTCATTGAATCTGTGTTGTAGCCAGTCCTAACAAACAGCAATATTACAAGAGATCATTAAACTAGTTGTTAAAATTCCAAATTAATGAGAACAAGACTGGTGTGGATAAAAGGCACAGCAATGCTGGGTAGAAGAAAAAGATAACAAAGTAAAAAATACATTAATTTCTCAAATTTTGGTGAATGATGGTTTTATGTCCCATCATTACTTATTACAATCTATGGAATAAAATTAAGATGAAAATGGAACACTTTTTAAATAAGAAACATGGGTAAAGTTTCATCTTAAAGGTGAACAGTGATTCAGACAATATTTCTCAGGAGCTCATGTGAAGCAGGATGTAATCTGTCATATGCAAGAGACCTTCTGATTGCTCAGGAGCAATCAGATCCACCACTCGGAGATAAAGGGCAAATAAATGCCAGCAGTCAGAGCAGTAACAACATGGGAGTACGGACAAAACCACAGGCAGCTGTGGTTGAGATGGCTGCTGACAGCTCACCCTGTATTCAACCTGCAGTTTTCCTGCTACCACAGAGCTGGTCCTCTCCCAGGCCCACGGAGCGGATGCCTGGTGGTGGATAGGAAGCTGTTTTCTGGGCACTGGTGATGGAGAGCAGATGGGAAACCCCAGCTGCCCGCGTAAACCTGGGCAGCCCTGTTTTGTCCGTGCAAGTTCTCTGTGGGTATAAGTGGCACTGCTGACTGGCAGGCCAGTTCTTTACCAACACCCCTTGGCTCATGTGAAGCTGTTAGTTGATGCTCTCAAGAAAATGCGTTTTAAATTTGGTTTAGACTTACTTTAAGTGATTTTAACCTGCAGGCAGCTTGTGCTGATCTTTTCTCTCCTTTTGCTACCACTTTTACTGCTGAAAGGGTCTTACTGAAGCATTTTGTCAGATGGGAGTAGCCCCTATGGGTAGGTACTGCAGAAGCCCATTGCTTGTGGCTGAAAGCTTCTCTGAACAGTGAAGTCTAACAGAGAGGTGGGTTAGATGATCTCATGGGTATTTCTGTTTCTATCTGCTACAATTTTTGTGCATATAAAGCCATTTTAATCCTTTCCATTCAAGTGCATTGTATGCACAGAAATGTTTTTTTAATAGTGACATGAGGCATGCTGCTACATGGGCAAGGTTATAGTCAGACCCTATGACTGAGTTGGACTAAGTTATTTTTGGAAATAGATCATTTCAGAATTAAACCTTCTTCTTTTTACCAGATTTTATAGTTGAGTATATTTTGAATGTTCTGTGTATGATGCCATTGGCTATTTTGTGAAGAGACTATGAGGATTGTACAGATGTCAGCACCCAAGAATTAGGATGTAGTAGAATGAGAGATAACTGTAACCTTTGTTGGCCGTGTGGTTTTATGGAGCATGATTCAGTCCTAGTGACTTTCCTTCTCCCATGACCTGTGGCTTTTTTAAGTGTGCAGGATAAACAAGTGGCACAAATGTGGCAAGTGCAGAGAATGTGGTAGTGGCTGCTGAGCTGCAGAAATTGTAGGGAAATGTTTGGTAGAGTCATGAGCACTCTTTAGGAACAGAAAGCAATTTCTTGTGGTGAAAACATTTTTCTCCTTGTATTGCTCCTATTATGCGTGGTGGTGTTCTCACATTCAGAACCCAGATAACAAAGCTTTTTCTGTGTCTAACAGGTAATAAATACAGAAGAGTGGATTACTGAAATATAAACTGAGAGAGTCAGATATAAACCTCAAGATAGTAAAAAGTTTAATAACCTGTAATCAGGATTTACCAATGATTTGTGCTTAGGTAATGGCATCACTGGTTTTTTTCCAACACACAGGATATGTTTTACTTTACTTCAGGCAGCTCCCTGTTCCCTGTAACTGCTAAACTACAGGATGTTATGATTATAGATGTAGTGACACTGTTGTTGCAGAATCACTGCTGATAAATTATGGTGGGATGGCAGCTGTAAATACAGCTTCTGTTGTGATTTAAGAGGGAGATGTGAAGGCGTATTGCCCAGATGCTTGATCAATGGTAAACAGGGCCAGAAGCAGCATGCTAAAACTTAAAAGTCCTTGCCAGATTTTGGGATTTGAAGTCATCATTTCAAGCATTAGCTCCTCCAGTATCAAAATAATCAGCTGCTCTGGTCCTCCCCTTCTCCTTTGTCTCCAGCCAAGATTTATTTACCTTTGCAAGCAGGAGCTGACACGCAAACCATTTTTTTCAGTAATTTTTTTTGAGATACAAGAGCTTCTTCAGCAAGCTGCCAAGTCACTAGTGTCTATTTGAGCTACAGTGCTTGTGGCTTCATGTCATGTCCCTTGTGACCTTCCCATTCACCTGCTTAACTGTCAGGAAATGTGTGGCCGTTTGGAGCTGTGTAGTTCTGCTACTTAAGGCTGGAGAAACAATAAGCCAGTCGTTACAGATTAGTGTAATAAACCACATCAGAAGCAAAATCAGCTATAATCAGGATTCATTTGATGCAAAAAGGGCACATAGCTTTGGTCACTCAGCCCCCTGCTCTGTAAATGACAGTCCTGTGCAGGTAATACTCGAATTGACGGATGAGATGGCAAGAAAAATTTCAATATACAATTATTAACTTCACAGTGATTTTAACCTGGCTTCTCTCAGAGAAACCCCACACATCCTGATCTGAACTCTGGTAGAAGCTTGGTTATTTTTTCCCTGAAATGAGAAATGAAAATGACTGCCTCCCGAAGATCTCCCTGGGATTCAGACTAAAATGAGGCTTGTATTTGCATTGATACTAAGGACGAAATCAGGATTGGCAGACCGACGTGTGTATTTGCACACATACTGGGACTCAGAACATGGCTGAATATTGTTCAACCAAGACATCTTAGCTGGTCTCTGCCTATAATTCAGTCCTATTCAGTAAAAGGGATTTTTTTCTTGAGTCTCTTTAATGTCACATTCCATTTACAATTGTAATAAATGCTGTAACTTGTTTCCCTCTCCCCTATCCCTCAAAAAATGACAGAGAGGAATCTTTTGCTAAGCCTTTGATAACAGTTCTTTCTTTTTGTTCCAGATAACTTCAAACAAGAAGCACTTGGAGAGCCTGAAGAATGATGGCAATGCTCTTATCCAAACTCTAGAGAGCCTGGCCCAAACTGCCAGGTGAGTTCCCTCAGGCTTCCAGGAATTTCCAGGGCTGAGAGCGCTCCCCTCCTCTTTTGTCTGCGATGGTCTTCTCCTGTAATTCTGTGCACTATGAGCTTCTCAGGTTTCTGTCCCTGCCCCCTCCCCGCACTCTCTCCTCCAAAGTGCTCTCATTCAGCACTTATGGCATGCTTTGATCCTTTGATCCCCAGCTGGGTTGAGCTGCAGTGTGCGGCCCTGTCCAGCTCCGTGGGTGTGCCTTGGTGATTTCGCAGCTTGCTTGTTTTTATAAATTTATTATTTTATTCCAAACACTTGGTTTCTATAACCAGATACCTGTCAGTGGTTCTTGGCTGGATGCACAGTGCGACGTTTGTGCCCTGTTTTAAGGTGACTGTGTTTGGTGCACTTGCAAGCTGATTCCTTTAAGACGTATGGATGAGGAACAAAACTGCTTTTGTTTAAGAATACCTGTGGCATCTCCGAGAAGGCACGAGACTTAGGGGAATGCCGTAGCCTTCTCTGCATGAACAGAGGTGCTAGTCCCAACAAGCTGGCCAAACTTTAGCTCATCTCCCATAGACTTTGCCTCATCTAATCCCCTGTGGACATATGAATGACTGTTCTCTGCCCCTCAAAACAAATTTTGCACTTCTCCTGTGGACTGTTAGGCTTCACTGTGCTCCTGGTTGGACTAAAATTCATAGAGAAGTTGTAGTTTGTAAGTCAGATTTTGAAGCACTAAGATAATCCTTTCAGTGCCCTTTGTGCTCCCAAATGTAGGCTTTTGGGAAAATTGGCTCCTCGACATTGTGTCAGTGTGTACCCTGTGTTGGAAGGAAGGAGGGGCGTGAGCACATGTGGAGAGGAAATACTGGGATGTGCTGAGTGTAAGGAGATGCACACTGAGGACTAACCAAATCTGTTGAGAACAGTCAGTATCCCTCTCACACACTCAGCTGCTGACTCACAGGTTTTTGTATGACACATTAAATTATCTATCTGAAATAAAGCATCAGCTCACCCCAAGGGAGACACAGGCACCACCACTGAAGATGATAATGGAGGAAGATGGGTTTTCTTCTGTTAGAACCAGCTTTCATTCTATTTTGTAGCATTCCAGCATTAGATGCACTAGACTGTCTAGTGCACATCGCTGTCTTTGAGTCTGCTTTTCTGGCTTCCTCAATAGTCTGTTACAGTCTATACATTTCTGTATGCAGAAACCCACATGCTACAGAGTCCAAATAAACAGCACTCACTCTTATTTAACACAAGATGCTCAGTAGATGAAATTCTGGCTGATGCCATTGAGAAGTGTTTTGATACATTAGAGTGAGCCAAGTTCCTCTGCTGTGCTGAGCTCCTGCACTGAGAATTCACTGATTTCATTTCCCCTCCTCCCCTTCTTTAGGGAACACATGCCCCTATCCATTTGCCTCCAGAAGAGACCAAGACCATTACAGCCTGGATCTTGGGGCTGTAATGGACTCAGACATGGATAAATTGGCAACAGACAAGCAGGAGAAGCCTGGAGTTAGCAAGCTTTATCAGACTTAGTTAAATGGCCATTTGTTTATGTTGCCATGTTTCCTTGTGACCTAATAAACTTGATCTCCTCACCTGTGCTTTGAACCTGGTTAAGGAGCCTCCCTGTATCATGCAGAATTGGAAATGTTTTAGAGAAGGCTACAACAAAGATCCTGGATGTAAGCCATCCTGAGTAGTCTAAGCTCCCAGGCCCTTCCACTCACATATTACCACCGAGTTGAATTGATTGAGGAGTCGTTTTGCTTTGCTCATTTCTTACAGACAGGTTTCTAATCTCTCACTCTTCCTATGTGTCAGAAGGGAGATTCCAGCCAAGTCACATGCCAAGAGGAAGGCACTGCTTGAATTGCAGCTGCTTTTGGTGCTCCCCTGTTGCCCTGTAGCGGCCATGGATTGTCAAACTCTTATCTCTGTGATGCATCCTCAGCTAGTTGCAACAGGTAGTTTTAAGAGTGACAAAACCAACCCATTTTGCTTAGTAACCACCTGGAATAAAATCTACACTTGAAAATGTGGGCTTGTAGCCATTTCTCAGTGAAGACAGTTGCCAAGATGAATTTGTTTCAGATAACTGAATTTTCTGATTTAAACTGCTGCTCCTTAAGGCATTGGCTTACATAGTGTGAACTGATCATCTGGATTTCCTGGCTAGCTCTGCATTCCCCAAAGTGTGGAGTAGCATCAGTAGGTATTGTCATTAGCAGCAACCAGGGAAGTTGCAGACTGATCTGCTGCTGTCCTCTCTAAGCTAAAGATGGGGGATGGGAATCTATAAAAACCCAAAAGACATGTTTCTGTGGACAAGCAGTATTGTGTTAAAGCCTCGGTTCCAATGCTAGGAAAATAAGGTGT
Organism: Manacus candei; assembly: GCF_025592945.1. Classification (NCBI taxonomy): domain Eukaryota; kingdom Metazoa; phylum Chordata; class Aves; order Passeriformes; family Pipridae; genus Manacus; species Manacus candei. The sequence continues at coordinate 1,386,294 of NW_026138074.1, read as the reverse complement.
TTCCAGAAGGAAAAATTTGGCAAAATACGTATACTAAAACCTTAGGTGAGAGAGCAAAGGGCCCCACTATTTGATCTCAAGCCTGCAGTGCTGTGGGTGGAGGGGCAGTCCGTCCTCCTTGCAGGAGGTGGGCAACACCTGGAGTGGAACTGCCTACCTGTGCAGAGCAGCGCTGCAGTAAGAGCTGTATGTGTGAAAACACATTTTTCTGTCAAGCTGGGAATGTGTGTGTGTGTAGATTCATGGGGAGCATGATAAATTATATCTTTTTTTTTTACAGAGTTTTAACAGAGGAGGTTGAGTGAGGTAGCAGTGACTGGGAATTTGAGCTGAAATTCACTTCTACACAAGATTTGCGTCAAGGCAGAATCAGAAGTTACCTGTTATTGCTTAACAGAAAAGTGGACATAGAGCGCAGTTAATGGCTATTCAGAATTTTCTAACATACATAAAGGCAAAGGTGGAATTTGAACAATACGCTTTTTCCCTGAGAATGTCTAATAGATGTTACTCTTTTTAATTCCTAGCTCTCATGCTGATGTTGCTGTTGCTTCCTTGGCATTTGAAATTCTGAGAACAGCGGGACATGAAAATATCAAGACTACCAAGTGAACCGGTTTTGACTGGCCCACCGAAATGTGCAGTTGTGTGCACTGCTCAGCACCTCAGTCCTGCAGGAACATCTTCAGATGAGTTGAGCAGATGTAATTTAGCAAGCTGAGTTGCAGCATATGCAGGAATTTGGGAGGCTTCAGGAAGGGAGGGAAGCTGGTTCTAGGGGGTGGTTTGTTTCTTAAACCCCTGTAAGGATGAATTCTTGGTTACTACTTTACCTTGTTGGCATTACATTATGTAGCTCAAGTATCTGACAGTTTGAAAGTGTAAATTAAATAAATAGTACAGTTATTTCACAATATAAAGTGTTTCACTATTTTAAGCTGTTATTAGAAATGCTTTTTTATCTTTTGGACCAGGTGACTGCCCTGGCTGTTCATCTTAAGGGGTCCCCTCATGCTCGTGACTGGCACTAGAAAATACCTTTTCATCAAGACAGGCAATATTCTTCACCTCAAGCAACCAGAACCAATCCCTGTGATCACACAGAGGCTGTGTATGAATGATACATGTTACTGGGTTTTTACCCAGTAGCATGAATTTTTTGTGTGTGTGCCCCACTCTTTCCCTAGTTTCCTGCACAGCTAAAACTGCACTGGTGGAGTGTCATTCTCAGCTGCCAATGCTCCTGGCTGGAGCTCTTCTTCGAAAATAGGTGCGACGATGACCCTGGCAGTTTGGCATATCCCCATGAAAAGCTGGTACCCTAGGAATGGTCCTTTAGAGCTTGCAGATACCACAGTGTAAAGAATTAATGTCTTCTCCACATGTGCAGTTAAGACCACTTCTTAATGTCTGTCTGTCAGTGCAGCAACTCCATGTTCCCGCTGCACCTACCAAACACAGGTGCCTATTGGCAGTTGCTGCTACAGCACCTGCTCTTGGACAGCCCAGTTATCCAGAGTATGTGGAGGCAAGCAAACACCCCTGGGTAAACAGATATCACTGTGTGCCTTAAAGGAATTATTTTCTCATATTACTTCAAATATCACTGTGTATCTTTCGTAGCTTAATAGCTGGAGTTACTAGGAATGGGGAAAAGTTCAGTGGTGGTTGTTATTTGGTGCAGTGTTTTACAGTAAGGGTCGTCTAGCGTGAGTGTGGCAGAGAGGAACAAAGTGTGTTACTGGGTGAGACTTTCCCCTCTGCAGCTGCAGTGCCTTTGGTCTGCAAGGGAGAAGGGGAGTGCTCTGGTGTGTGCTTCCTTTCAGCTCTCATCACACTGAGCCACGAGCCTCTGCAGCCAAGGCCCTCTCTGATCTCCTGCCGGCAAACTGCTGCCTGAGGTGGAAGTGACTGGGAGCTTTGCTCCCGCCGAGGTTGGTGACAGCTGCACAGTGCAGATGTGCTCTCTATGGCTTAGGCGGCACTTTCAGAACCACTTTCCCGCTTCCAGCCACACAGGTGCTGCCTCCAGAGTCAGTTACAAGCAAGTCTTATCTTGCACAGCAACTGAAGACTGAGGACACCTGAAAATGGGTTTAAGCTCCTGAACCAGCTGACAGCTTGCACACAAAGGATCTTCATCTCACTGACCCTGTGACAGCACACTGCTGAAGGGAACTGAGGCAAGACACTGTTCTCACTTTCTGAAGCCCAGAAGTGAGCGTGGGGCTGGCAGGCCAGGCACAAAGTGTAGTTGCTAGGCTAGACCTCCCCCACGCTGAGGAACCTGCCAAAGCAAAGCAGCAGCAAGGCAAGGGGAAGTATACTGCCTCAGAGGACTGCAGTAGGAAACCTCCAAGCTCCAAAGGGTAACTATTTCATAGTGGGATGAAAAAGGAAATGATTCTTGACTCCCTCCTCTGAAGTACTTAAATGATTGTGTAATTCCAGGATGATTTTTAGGAGACTTGTTAACACACATGAATAAACTTTGTGATGTGAAATAATTTGACACAGAGTGAATTAAAAGTTTACTTTAATTTTGAACCATTTTATAACTGCATTTTTCTCATGAAGCATCTGTATCACAGCAGGCTACAATAACTTTGGGATAAAAGGCAACTGGTAAACTGTCCAATACAAGGTTCCAAATAAACAGTTCTTACTGGCCCCTACCCAGACATATCCCAGATAAAGTTTTTGATCAAAAACATGAAATAGATCCACCTGCTTATTTTAAGCATATTAAAAAGGAAACTAATTGGACCATTTCTATTTGTCTAGTTTTTTATACAAAAAGGCTACACAATGTTACACTTTATTCAGAATACAGTTAGAGCGATTATGAATTAGTGTTCTACACCTTTACTCAATCCTTAAAAATTAGAAACTGCTGTAGCATATTCACTATAACTTAATACTACGAGAGACTTTAAAAAAAACTAACAACAATTACTGCAAAAGGAAAGGCTACTTCCAAAGCAAGCAAGGTCAGTACCATTACAGAGATTTAAAAAAAATAATAAATTTTTAACAAGCAAGGCTAGGGTTTGATAAATTCCATCTTGCAACTCATTCTTGTGCATTCTTCGTTTCTTGAATCACTCCCAAAATCCATTTGTATTATTACTCCTCGACCAAAAAGGACCAGAACAAAAAGTTTACTTCAATTGTTCCCATAGGAAACTCAGCTTGGTTAGTGTGTCAGGCACTTTCTGAGATACTAGCCCACCCCTCGAGCCCTCTCAGCAACTCTACAGGCCAATCAATGCAAGTTCACTCAGATGATACAGCTGCAAAGAGAAAAAAGACAGGTGTCAGTGTTCCTGAGTAGTAAAGGGCTGTTCTAACACGTGAAGACTGCATGAAGCCAGTGCACAAGACATTACAGTTAATTACTTCCACACTTCACGGCAGAAGTCAGTTTGGAGTGTGCTGATCGAGTGTTTCCAGAGCATTTATTCATTATTCTGGCACACTGGGACCCAATCGAGCCAATCCCTCCCTGCCAACCAAGTCCTCAGTCCAGTCAGCTGTTTTTCTCTTTTTGTTTTGTTTTTAAATTCAAGGTTGGAGCTTCTTACCTAAAGGATGATTTACAGGTCAGTATCGAACCAGGCCAACTGATTACTGTCACCTGGAGGCAGCCCATCCATAAGGTCCTGGGCATGGCCAAGATCTGGCAGACCATCAACTGGGTAGTCAGCACCAGGGTGGTGGCCACCCATTTCATGTTCCATCATAGGGTCCATACCCAAGGCATCCTGACCGTATCCGCCAGAGTGGAAAGAACGGTAGCTAGGATCTAAGAAAGTTAAAGGTGGCAGAGGGAAAAAAAGCATAATGTTAACAGATGTTAGATGCATCAGAAGCTGCAAGTATCAGTGTGTGAGGAGATCGTGTAGCCATCTAATTGTTTTCTAGTTCAGCCAAGTTCAACACAATCTGTTGCCTGCCCTTAATGGCTATTCCATTGTTTGAAACAGCCTTCCAGTATGATTCTGCAGACAAAGCACACTGCAGTCAGAAGCACGAGCAGATTCCAGCCAAGCCATTAGTCTGCACAATCGACAGTACTAAAATTCAACAATACTGCAGCAAAACCAGGCTCCAAGACTAGACTTGCTTCTAAAAGACTAGTCAAAAATAGCTCAGAATCCTTAGGGATAGGCTTGCGTTCAAGTCTATAGACACTTTCAGACTAATGCATTCAATAACAGCTTTGTTGTTTTAAAGAAAAACTGCACTATTGGAATTGTCAAGTCCATTTGTAAAGAATGTAAAAGATTTCTGTAAACAACAGCTCAGCGGGAGCTGTTCCCACAGGACTCAGACAAGAGACACCAGTTTTGCATGTTCATACAGCTCCCATTTCAGTGCTGCCAGTGGTGTTGCAGGAACTGGTTATTTGAAATGGCAGTTCCCCATCTGCCTGTCAGTTTGCAATACCTTGCTGAAGAGTAAATTCACTCTTCACTCATTTGCAGTTCTCCTTTAAAAATCTATGACTTGACTTCATCCAACTTAAGTTTAGTCAAGGGGAACGGCAGAGACCTACCATCTGGGCGGTATCCAAGAGGTTCTCCCTGGGCACCAATATCGAGTCCAAGATCTGCTGTCTACATGTACACAAAAAATGACAAAACAGTTTCAGCATCAGGTCTTTCAGCCAGCACTAGTAATTCTGAGTTTAAAAAGCTGTGAAACTCATCCCAAGATCCCTCTGAGCAACTCTTCTGCAGTGAGCACTGCAGCACTGCTGCGAACATGAAATGCCTTTTTAGCTAAGCATCCGCATCTAATATAGGTATAATAAGCAACATGAAATAGCCAGATTTAGGTACAAGAATCCACAGATCACTGGAAGGAGGGTTCTCTTTGGGAAGGAAAAAGATGTACCTGAGGGGTGTTCCCAGACCTGCCCCATCTGCCTAACTCCTGCAAGTCAGCTGTTTGGATATTCCCAAGTCAGCAAGAGAGCTTTTAAGAGTTCTGAAGGAACCTTTCCCATTTGTTCAATTACAGAAGTAATTGTCTGCCTGTCTGCAGAGAAACTGCTTAACTCCAGTCTCAAAGAGATATTCCATTTTAGCTCCCTCCCCCCCAATTCCTGTGGTAGATACACATTTCAGGAAAACAGAGACATAACACTGAAACAATACAAAGGGTTACTATCCCTTATGTAGTAGATACATACAAGATAAGACAAGCTAGGCTTCTGAATCTAAAGAATCTGCAGGAAGACAAAGAACTAACGAAGCCCCTTCCCTTCTACCCCTTGCACACAGTTTGTTTTCAGTCTCAATTTACTGTGTAGTTCCTTTAAGAACGAGGAAAGGCAATGTGTGATAATCAGCCTGCAAACATAGTCAAGTCTGAAAACTCAGTTCTAAGAGCATAAGTTGCATCCCCCCTTCAAGATTACTAATCCTACATTGTTGGTTTGATAGAAGCCTCACGTGTTATGTTTTATATTATGCTTCCCTCATATCACTCATGTTTCTCTTTTTGCATCCAGAGTTCATTAGACTTTGACAAGCAGCACAGAAAAGTACAAAGTTCTTGTATACAGCTTTGCACACTAGCACACTTTAGCACCATCAGAGAATGGACACTTCCTATCTGCAAGTGAAGAAGCAGCTTGAAGGCTGCTCACCACAGGTTCACTGAACCTGAACACGTAGAGAGTCAAGAAGGTACAGTCACACAGCTGTGTATAAAGCTGGGCCTATATCACTGGGGGCATCTATACTTCACTATTGGAAGAAGAGAGGACATAGAACTAAGGTGTCCCCAAGGAACCATTAGCACAGAAGACATGACTCACCTCGTTCCAAGCCATTGGCTCAGTCCGGAACAGAGAGCTTGTCAATTCAACCGAAAGTCGCTTCTTATAGTCCTGTGGTTTGTCCTCAGACATTCTGAACAGCACTGCAGCTGCATATGTTGCTGTCAAAAGGACAAGCGATTTTAGCAGAGGTCAAGACTTCTAGCAACTTTTCTAACACATATATGAAACCTGTCTTTTAGGTTCACTTACCAACACCCTCATTCCTAGAATGAAGCAGTTCTGTTAAAGGGGCAGTTGCACCTTCAGCTTCAATTGCTTCAGCTGCTTCCTTGTCTTGAGCCAGTTCACAAAGTACACCAGCAGCTACTCTCTGAATATTCTCGATGGGAGAGTACAACAACTGCAACCAAAACACATGGGGTTCTTTAGCTCTTCTACTTGAAACGAGCTCTTCAGCACACTCTGACTTAGCAGTTCTATCCAGGACACACAAGAGCCATTTTACTTCTTTTCCTAATACATGCTATAGCATTGCCTTGAGCTCCTACTTACCTGCACAAATAGTGGAATGGTATTTAGACCCCTGATTACGATTCGATTATGAACGTCACGTGCAAGAATATGCAGGGCTCCAGTGCAGCCCTCGACAATTTCCTCCATACGCACACCCTCCTAGTTAGGGAAAGAAAAGGCATTTTTTGAAGTTGAGATACTACATGATCTCAAATGACTGGCAAAAAGCCAATCAGCCTGTTTCAACAAATCAACCAAACTTGTCCCCTGGACATACGCCTTTCCCTGACAGGGCTCATACCCACCATCTACTGCTGGTTTTCAAACTTAACGTTTTTCTGCTACAAGTAGATCCAACCAAATTCAGTAAGTGAAGCATCTTAGTGGAACACCTCAGTGTTTTTTATGATGAACTTCATGTCTAATAACACCATCTCTTTTTCTTCAACCTGGATTAGCTTGGCACATACTAAGCTGGAAACAGTGCTTATCAGTAATAAAGAGGTCCCTTCCTGTCTCTGCATGAATTAACTACACTCCTGTACTAGTAGATGCTGCTTTCATTTGCCCACACTAAGACGACTTCTCCTTTGCTAATGTGTTTAATGGGATAAAAACAATCAAATTGAGACTGATCTTGCCACACTGACCTGGCACCCAAACAGGTAACAAGTATGGATCCTGCACAACTCCTCAGTACTTCTACAACTCTAAGCACCCTTGACAATATGCAATAAGCTGTGATAGCATTCTTAAACCCATTCTTCTGAGAAGGATGAAGCAGTTCTGGCTTCCTGGTAGAGAACTACTTGCCTTGCCAGAGTAGGCAGTACTCTGATCTATAGCATTCAGAATTAAATGCTCAAGAGGTTCTTACTAAAATAAGAACCATGCTTTTGGAATTCTTGTTTATTTCAGAAAAATTTCAGGTCTGCCAAGAGAGAATTATCAGCACACAGAGAACAATATGAATTAGAGCAAATAAGACAAGAGTTCTTTATACCAAGCAATACAGGGCTGAGGGGCACTGACAAATGAGGAGTTTGAGAGACAACCTTTAGAGATGTAACATCAGTGGTGGCCGCTTACCACGAACTGCTGTTGTGTCCCACCCATGGAAGTGCGTCGCTGGGTGTCTTGATGTGCTCTAACCAGCAACTGCACTAGCCTTGGAATAGCACCTTGTTCACGCAGCGGGGCGTGGTTTGCAGGACAGAGAGCCAGGTTGCGGATCAGGCCAACAGTAGCCTGTGGGTAAGAAAGGGGGTGGGGAATAAAAGAGCACAATGGGTATGTGTTTGCTCTCAGTGATTCTTTTAATCAGCTGATTTCAGATGCTTAAATCTCTAAGAGACAACACTAATTAGCTCAAGTGAAGCAACTTTCCCATCAGACAAATTGCATTCCCCAACGCCTTGGGAACACAGTATTTTTCACATTTAAAGTAACATTTTAAAAAGCAACAGTTTTCAGTGCTGACAGCTGGTAACCATTATTTACCTTGATCAAAGGCCAGTGTGAGGGTGGGTGCAACAGTTTAACCACCACTGGGAGTCCGTAGTGGAGACGTACTGCATTCTGAGCCATCTCTGCTTCTTGGTGTCTGCTAGTGAGGTGACGGAGCGCACAAATAGCAGGTTCTGTGATGTCTTCTCTGTCCCCAGCCCGAAGAACCGTGCGCACAAGAGCCTCAATGCCTCCAACCTGGCACACCATCATCTTGTTCTTGTAATTGTTGCAGGTAAGGTTAGAAAGGATGCCAGCGGCACAAGTCACAACATTAATGTCATCTGACCCTAAAAGCTGAACAAGAGTTCCCAGAAGGCCTTCCATGCCTTCCTACAAAAAAGAGAGAAGAAAAAGTTAAGTCTTTCTTTTCTTCCACTATGTTGACTTTTGCTCTTGATCCCTCAGCAGAGCCATTTACCTGCTTTGTTGCAGCATCTGACAGATTTCTCAGAGTCCAGAGACAGTTCTGGACAAGACGCTGACTTGGATCTGTGAGGTGGAGTCCCAAAGCTTGCATCCCACCTAGAAGATGGGACAGATTTGACAGCATTACTCAGATTTGACACCATACTCTGATGCTCATCTTGTGAGCAGTCCGGTCTTCTTCTTCCTTAGGGTGTGAGCACATATCTCACAAGCTTTTTTGGATCCTTCTCGTCATTAGTATTGTAACATGGCTAGCCCCTTTATCAGATAGGAAAAAACCAAACCCCCAAGTCCTCTTTCTGACACTGGGCTTTTTAAATGTGCGCATGTTCCAAGGGGACCATTCTGACAACACTCAGCCACTAAAGCCACCCAGCTAACAAAACAGTAGAATTACTTAAAACAGCCACCCTTTTTTACTTCTGTACACTAAAGGCCTCCAAAACTAGTTATGGACTTAAGGACCAATTCAAGTTCATTTTTTGATGCTGGCAGCTTCTGTTCTTGGTGGAATTAACTGACCTTGAAGTACTGTATAGATTTTTAAGCTCCCATGGGTACAAGGTACTTACCAGCCTCAACAATAGCTGGTTTGTTGCTGGAGCAGACTGACAACACCTTCAGCACCCTACTTGTGGTCCACAATAGTTTCTCATAAGTATAGGTCCTCATTATGTTTACTAAAGCCTGGGGTCCACCACTTGCCAGAATAATCAGCTGAAAGACAACAAAAATAACCTTTATCTGTCACTTCCTACGCATATCAGCAGGTAGCAAATGTTGCTGGCTTGCACCCCTCATAGTTTACAGATCCCTAGAAAGCCATTCCCATCTTCTGATATGGTCTGTAAGTTTTACAGTCTCACTATAAGCACAACGGCATTTCTGCAAGATAATTCCTGCACCCCACACCTCTTGCAAGGTCAGGACTGACTGGCAAAAACCCCACACATGGCTCAAGGTTCAGAATAAGGTCAGTACACAAGAAGTGTCAGGTCATTCATCACAAGTTTGCTTGTTTTAAACTACTCCAACGGCAAAGGCACCTACCTTGCTCTCTTGATTGCCATAAGCTAAGATCTGAAGGCAGTCTGTTGTGATGGCCAAGAATTTGACATTTGTCTTGTTGAGCAAGGCCACCATTTTCTGCAGCCCACCAGCCAGACGGACAGCCATTTTGGCTCCTTCCTGATGTAACAGGAGATTGTGAAGAGTTGTAATGGCATAGAACAGCACAGAGTCCACTGGGGACCTAAAGAAGGGAAAAACCTTATGAGCACCTGCTCCTACCAGACCCAACTGTAAAGCACAAGTACTGTCTTAGTAGTCACATACCCAAGCATCTTAACCAAAGCAGGGATGCCTCCTGATTTGAAGATGGCCAGCAAGCCTTCACGGTGATGTGAGAGATTATGTAGTGTACCTGCAGTACAACGGGCTGTTTCCACATCGTTTGTATTCTGCATGGTACGTACAATGGCAGACACCATTTGAGGGGATCTCATAATAGCATGGCGAGATGCTTCCTTTTTGGATAACTGATGAACCATAACTGCAGCCTTGTTCACCACCACCTAACAGAAATATATGAAGAAAGGTTTTAGTTTTAACATTATTGAAGCCACCCCACAAGCAAGCTGCACTGGAGCCAAAGAAAATGCTTACCTGGTCCTCATCATTCAACAGTTTGGTCAGTTCTGGGATTGCACGAGTTGCAAGTTCAGCATCATCTTGGTAGTTAATCAAATTAACAACAGCATGTTTTAACATCTGGGATGGCTCAGCCAGGCGTTGCACATTAGTTGGATGAGCTGCATCAAACTGCGTGGATGGGATTTGCATTCCTTCATCCAGCGTTTCGGGGAACATAGCTGCACGCACTCTCTGAGCTCTTGTCATTGCATACTGGCCATCAATATCTGAAAAACAAGGTAAGTCATTACCTCAAACAAGGAATAAAAAGCTCATCTTCTAGACTGGTAATAACTGAGTGTTTGGGTTTCTGTATCATTGAACTGCATGTCTAAGCAAACCAGTGTAATAGAAAAGGCCTTACCAGCAACTTGCTCCTGGGTAAATGACTGAGAGAATCCCTGCTCCCACTCATACAGCACTTGTGTTGTGTCCACATCTTCCTCTTCAGGATTTCCCTTGCCACTCAAGGAGGGAGCAGTTGTTGTGGCACCGGAATGGATACCAGAGTCCAGATATGATTGTTGCTGCCAATGACTGACTGCTGCTTTTCTGTCTGGCTCCATTGCCATATCCAGCTCCATCAAGTCAGCTGTAAGAAATCATTGTTGAACAATTAAGTTTAGTTTAATTACTCCAGCATGTATTAATCCTACAAGAGATGACACAGATTTTAAATTAAAATAAGCTGCTATAAACTACTACCACAACCCAGCACAGCAAGTGAGACAGCAATTTGAAACTGAGGCTGTACTTCGAGCCAATGCAGACACCTAAACCTGACAAACAGGCAGAACAATCGCTGCTGTTGTGACTGTCCTGATCTACTGCTTAAAGGTTCCTTTTTCCACATACTATGATTATGTACTTGACTGTACTTAAGGGACCCAAAATGCTTACGACAACAAACTTGTCTGCAGGTTTGATTTCCAGGGTAAGGTATTAATTACTGCAGTAGAGCAGACGTTATTCAATCCAAGTGACTTTGAAAAGTTAAATGAGAGGAATAAGGAGCGTGCTATATTCTAGTAACAGAAATTGTAGTGCATTACATACCTTGAGTTGCCATCTTCTTTGTTATGCTCCTAGAACTCTCTCCTGCTCCCTTTCAGAGATTCTAAAAAAGAGCAAAGTTAGAACTTATTAAACATTAATCAGAGCTAGTAAGACAGGATTTCACATCAGAACACTAGAATTGCAAACTAAGACTTCCCACATCTTGCCATTTCTTTACTACAGTGAGTATACTCAAATGCTAATTAGTAAACCCCCACGGACAGACATGCTAAAGAACATGATGTATCACCCAGACCTTTTCTGTCAGAATATATGTAAGATATATTCTCCTCTTAAAGCTGCAAGAGAAAGAGTTGAAGACTGACCATGACAGAGCTATTTTTTTAATCCTCTATCCTTGTTTAAGATGAAGTCCAGACATTAAATTCCACAGCTTGGACATGCCACAAAGACAAGGGCTAAATGTCAGACTTCCTCATTTCCCTCAAACTACTCTTAAGATACTAGAAAAACTGATACAGGGCTACAACATGAATTTTCAGGGAGAAAGCTGAAACGACCATTTAAAGCAAGCTGCTATTATTTCAGTGGCACAAGGACTACCTTAATAGTTAAATTATAACTATTTAGGCACCTCCTCCTTTACCCCTTTTCTGTACCACAAGAAGAAAGGTTTCTTCCTGCACAAAACTCTTCCATGAAGTCAAAACTGAAAATTGAACCAGCCTCATTAAAAAAAACAACAAAAAAATGCTGTCCTTTAGTTACACACACACTGAGTCACCAAACTCACTTTTATTTTTTGCACGGAAAGCCAAGATAACTGGGAGCAGGAGGCTGAAATATGATCAAATGCCCTATCCAAATTTTCAGCATGCACCTCCATTTGATATCACCAAGTAGCATGGAAGTATCTGTACCATAAACCTGCAGTTGTCTCAGCTGTCTCTTCACTAACCCAGAAAGAGAAATACAAGGCTACAGCGCCACAACTTTTATTTCACTTGCCCTTCCCGCCCTGGACCAACACTGTTTTCGGCGCAGACACAGAGCTGGTGACAGCCTATCCTGGGAGCCAGCCAAGCAGAAACATTTGCAGTAGTAAGTAGTGCAGCCAGCAAAACCATCTCTTGCAGCAATCAGCCTTCAATGTGCCAGTTAGGTGTTAGAGCTGTGCTGATCAAACATTCCTGGACAATGAAGTAAAGGCAAGCCACTAATCTCTTTAAAGGACAGGTCTGCAGTAGTGTTTGTCAGGAGAACAAAGTCCATTTGACTCTCTATTTGTGTAAAGACAGGCTTCCCAGTTTAAGTTTCCTTCAGAAGTACAGGCCTACAGTTTTAAAGTCTCACTGAATAGGTGAGGCAACTTTGAGGCAAACTTGTATTTTCACTGTCTCTGAGCCAGCTGCAAGATACTCCAGCAGCTCCTGAGCAATCTTATTACTTTGCTGTACAAATGCCAATGCTGTTTGTCCTGACTCTGCATTCCCACAACTTTTGGCAGCAACTCTTCCCTGGCTCTTTTAAAATGGACAGTAGATCTGCAGCAGATAAGCAGCATTAAGCAGATATAAGACATAACACAACATATAGTAAGTACTCTGTTAGGCAGTTGGAAACACTTAGGTCCCTAAACCAGTCCTACTCCACAGCCTGGAAGAGACCAGCCAGCTCAGAGGCTACTCCTCACAATCTGCGTGGAAGATGTTCTGACAATACAGCCATTTTTTTTCAGTCCCTCTAGCACATGCTGTTAAAAGTTTGGGAGAAACAGTGATAAGGGGAAGGAAAGACTTAGTCATGCTGTCAGTTCTATTAATTAAAAAATTCTAATGAGTAACTAAGGTGGAGGACGTGCCTCTACAAAAGCTTGATAGCTCTCTGCAGATCTAACGTATTACTTGCTCAGCCCCACTAACACCTTCCAAACAGAAAGAAGCGGAATAGCACCAGCAGTAAAATTTCTATCTTTGCTCCCTGTATTCCTCACAGTCAGATGTGACATTTCCAACAGAAAACTGCACGAGATCTAGCTGCTATACAGAATTCAAAGTACGCTTAGCACAAAAAAGATCTATTTTTATTGTAACCTTTCCAGTCTCCTCCCATCAGGACTATGCCAAAAAAATTAATACCAAACTAGTTTTGAAGTTGACTGGTTCATCTACCAGCATGTTAAGAGCGGCGACTACGCTTAGAGAAATTTAGTACCACCTGGGATTCAAATATGCAATGTGGGGCTTGGGAACGACATTTATCATTTCCTTCTGCTGTTGAATTCTGCACAAATGAAGGCGACTGGCTTACAGCAACTGCACTCTGAAATGGCTTTTTCAATTTCAGCAGCCTGAAGAGATCAGAAGAACAGCTGTGCCACTAGGTAAAATCCAACAGGCCATACTAGCCACTGAACTGCAGCACTACTCCAAAATAAAGCTGAAGAACATCTAAAAAATAGCAATGAAGAACAATGATTAAGCACTTAGAACTGCATTATCAGTCAGACATTCAGTCTTTGGAATACTGACTCTAGATCAGCCTGCTACCTGCACCATGAAGTTCTAACATCCTAATCTGCATTCCATACACCTGTAACCCCTCAGCAATTCCCAGTAGCTTGTTTTTAATTATTTAGATAGGAAATTGGGTTTAACCCTAGAAGTTCAAAATAACTGCCCACCAAAGGTATGCCAGAGTAAATTTTCTGTAGCTGAACATTCTCCCATCTTCCCTTCACATTCTCTTCTAATTTTACAAGTGGATAAACTGAATCCAGGCAAGCTGCTGACTTTGTCTTCCTGTTTGTCACTGCCAAGGTTAACCACTTCACTTACAAAGGGAGCAACACCACCAGGCTGGGTACAAACATTCGTGCTGTTCATTTTCCTGACACACTGGATCAGTACATGTGAGTGAGGTGGTGGGGGACTGGAAACACAAACAAACAAACAAACAAACGACTCCAATGATAATTAAGCTTTTATTTTTCAACCATGAAAAATATATCAGGTCCTTTACCTCTACACAAATTAATTGAAGGACACACAATTAGTGACATTAGTGTCAAGGTCAACCATACAGATGTCAACCATCAGGAAGAGACAGAAGGCCTCAGTATACTTTATAAACAAACTTCAGTGTAACAGCCAGCTACTATAAGCCTCAGTGCTTTTGAAGATTACCTGGTACTCAAAGCTCCTCCTGCCCCATGACAGTATCCACTTGCTTAGCAAGCATCATCAGCTTTGGGTTAAACAGAGGTTGGGTTTTTTTAAAAGCTACTAGTTAGGGCACATGCCAAGGAAATAAACAAACCTACAGCAGTTCTCAAATCTAAACAATTCTTTCCATTAAGATTGATTTAAACTACACCTGACTGATCTGATAAGCAGTTCCCCCCACACAGACCCTGTCACTATAAAGCAAGTCAGTTTGCAAGTCTTCCATGAATCTTTTTACTCAAGAGCAGCATATCACTAAATCTTGTGTGAGAAATCCAAACTGATATATCCAATCACCATGATTTACTGAAAGGGAACACATTTACTGACAATGTTTTTATACATCTCATGTAGGACAGGCAAAGCAACTGTACCTCTAAACTAATCACCAGTTCTGAATGACACATTTCTTACAAAGGACAAGCAGTTCCTAATCATCTTCCGAGAGAAGTTCACATATTGGAAAATAGGTTTTCTTCAAGTGCTCTGAAGTTACTGCAACCATTCCAGAGGTGTTACTGGAAGGATTCTCTGGGTCTGATTTTATAACTGGTCTTCGTTTCAGGCAGATGCCTGACAGTGATGTTACCTGTGTATCTGCTTTGCAAAAGTCTGTAGCAAAACACACAGGGAACACCAGTTCACAACTAATAACACCATGGAAATGAGTGCTGTAGTTATCCGAACAGAAGACCCAAGTCCTTATATTTCGCTCTTAATGCAGCAGAAGTTTCCTATAAACCTTAGTTTTCAAGTGGAACATTTGGGAAATACATCCAATTAAGGATTTTTTTAAAAAGTCTTTTTAATCTTATCCTGGAAGTTGTTAGCCTGTTTTAGAAAACAGGGGGATGGAGAATCATCCAAGTAAGACAATATGACAGTGGAAATATCAGCTTTCATGGTATAGAAGCACTTTAAGGCACGACTGGTGGACCTGTCTCCGGAAGAAATTTTTGGTCTAACCCATCCCACTGTACAAACATCTTGCAACAAATAAACCTACTTCTGCCTCTTGTAAGTCTTATGAAGACACAATCTAATCTGTTGTAAACTTATTATTCCTTATCCAAATGGGGATAAAGTTCTCTTCTCCCCTATCCGAGATTGTCAAAAGAAAACTTTGAGGATTTGTATCTGGTTTCTATTCAGCCCTGGGTTAAAGTATATTTTTGGAGGCCCTTCATGTATCAGATGCTTCTGTAAGACTGACAAGAAGCCCTGGAAGTACAGTTTTGGTGTTGTGTGTTTTCAAGAATTTTAGAAGCTCGCTGTAGGAATTACAGCCGGTGTTTACATTTATTTTCTACACAATAAACAGAAGATACTTTATTTGAAAATAGGAATATATAACATGTTTGAGTTTCACTCTGAACACTTGCATTTTAAAAAAAAAATTTTTTTCTTGTACAAAGGTATCACACAGGATTGAGTACAAGTTTTCCTTAATCACATTTCTATATCAAGGATAAACAATACTGAAGACCACTCGTATTCTGTCTCAAGTATTAGCATTTACAGTCCTCAGCCACCTTGTCCACTCCAAAATGAACAGCTATATGCAGCGTGTACAGACTATTTTGCAATCATCCTTATGTAATTGATGGCTAATTGATTATTGCAAAATTAGTTCCCCACCAATGGTAACTTCTGCACACTGGTGTTTTAAGGACCTGGATGGACGAAAGCTACTATGAAACTCATTGAAAACTGGCTCTCAAATGATGTTTTAGGCTGTAAATTATTGTATTAAGCAAAGCCATGCACTACTTGGATATTTGTAGATAGCAAAGTTAGGATTTACCCTGTTATCTATACCAGAAATCGGAATATAAAATTTCATGTATTTCATAGTAATGTCAGCCTTCCTTCTGCTTTCAGCAGGCTGATATTTAACACTGGGTAGAAATATATTCAGATGGCTTATGACAAGGTATTTTAAGTAAACAGAAATAACTTACACAGTATGTAACATCAAAAGGAAACAAGTCACACCATGCAGCCTTTTTCCTCTAAAACAAAAAACCCCACCATGGGCCTTCAGAGCTTTAAAACTTTCCTGCCTTCTTTTGGGTTACATGGTAGAAACACTGATCTGTAGCCTTCACTTCCATCTCAAAAGGAATGCCATGGCAAGAGATAAAGCAGTATTACTATATTCAAGTGTTGTGCCAAGATGTAGCAACTTCAACTATTTCAGTAGTTCCATTAAAAACTAAGAGCTACCAATAATCTTGACCTGAATGCCACACCACATGCCCACAATGAAATCAATCTTACTGATCTTGGACTGCAACAGAACACACTCATTTATAAATTTTAAACTCTGGTCATTTCCTCAAGCAATATTTGCTTACTTAGCATCATTCCCTCCAACTAATAAGCTACTCTTAGTGTTCTTCTTCACTCCAGTGATAAACTCAGTATCCTGTGTAATCCACCCAGTTCAAATTTATCCAAGCTAGAATATTTCAGAAAATGCATTCTACTGATGCCTGCAGAAAGTTAGAAGATGCCTTGCAAACAGCAATACATTCTGTTTTAGATTTAGCTAATCAGATCACAGTAAGTTTGACTCTGAACCCAGAATATACAACAGTGTTGAGTTGGTCTTTAAATTCTCTTATTAGTAACGCTTGAAAGTCTAAGATCTGTTTCTCCTATCAAGCATCATGAAATTAAGAAATTTGAATGGTATAGGCTTTACTGACCTCAAAGGTTAAAAGGTTCCAACTTCCTAGCTTTAAATTTCCTTAATACATGCAGAGAGAGGCAACCAACTAGCCCACATAATCCACAGGTTTAAAGTGGAAGAGGGGTATTTGACAGTACACACACAGATCTGCCAAGGCTCACTGCAAGCTACCTCTGTTTCAGCCACTGTTCTTTGCTGCTTCGTTTCCACTTCATTTTTTTTTTCCTTCGGGCATCCCAGTTTGCTATTACATCAACTGTTCTGGCTTTTCAGCCTTTGTCTTCTGCCTTAGAAATTATCTAAAAATTCCTTCCTGTAACAAAGGCAAAAGAACATCCTACACTAGTCTTTTTTTAAGAGTTCATTTGATGCTACAGCACAAAATAAAGTGTTATGACTGTCTATTTTCAGTCATCTCAGCAATCTTAGACCAATTAAAAGCACAGAGTAGAGTTTCTATTCACGTGCTCATTAGCCAAAACAAATAGCAAGTAAATATTTCTGTTCTTGCTAGACTTCTCCAAGTTGATTACAACTGCTTAATGGAACTGAAATGCAGGCATCTGGAAATCTTGACTAGACTTGAAACACTGAGTTAGCTGTAGTGAAGGAAAGACTCAGGCTACAAGTTCCAAAAATTCAAGCTTGTTTTTGAATCTATCCAGTCTTCAGCACATGTGGCAGAGGGAAAGGGGCCACAAGAACTTTACAACAAACCTCTGAGGTTCCATTCTATCACACTTCACCTTCACTAGAAGTGGAGCACTACAGAGTGTTCTGATACAACAGGACACTCATCTGCTTTTCCGTCCCCTTCCTCCTAAAAGAGAAAGCAGGCTAGTAAAGAATCACACTTCCTAGCCAGTTTGCCAAAGGTTGAACTGTGACAACTCTTAAACTTTAAGTGCAGTTGAGATTATAACAGATTATACACATTTTCTTTTGCTCACCCAAAGTACAGAAAGCCACCCAGAACATACACAGTTTTAATCAATCACTGAAATGCAACTTTCCACCAACAGTTCAGGTAACAAAAGGTCGGAGATTTCCCTGCCAGATGGGTATCTTTCAGGTGCAGCATTGCCTGTCCCTGAAGCACAGCACTCTGAGCAACTAACACAGCATTAGGCACTAACAGCTTGCACAATTCATCACGGTCTTCACAGCTACTAAGTTTTAAGCACACTTTTAAAATCAGCCCATTAGAAATTTCAATGAAGCAACAGTTACCATTGCTCTGAGAGTCACGTGAAATAACTAATGCACAAAATGATGAGAACCTGAAAGAGAATTCAGAACAAGCACATAAGGGAAGTTACTGAAATAAAGTTCATCTGGGCACCATTCTGCACAATCATTCTAAGAGAAAAACTTTCAAACTGTAGAATCTGCCAGGACGCCTCCCCAGAAACGAAGCTGGCAATATCACAAAGGTTCGCTGATACCTTTGATACACAGTACTTCACTCTTTAGCACAGACATGTTAGAGCAACTTCAGTAGAGACCGACAGGACACGTAGATATGTCAAAAGGGACTTGGTAGCAGCTACCTACCACCATAATTTATTACAACTATCAGTGGTGACCCACAGATATATTTATTTTTTGATACTGCCAGAGGCACATGGCTGGGCATCCTATGCAATGTAAAGACAGCACCTTTTCACACAGACCTACACCCTTGCTTAAAAGTACACTTACACTGCAGTAACTGAAATATCACAGCACTGGAGTGTGCCACTTCAGAAACTGAAGTGTGTGGATCCACAGCACAGTTATTTTGCGCTTTACCTAGAGAAGCAAGAGGTCTGTCAACACAATCCTTTATATTCAGAATCATGGGCAACTATACCAGCAGTTTCTAACAAGATCTGCAAACAAAACACTTTCTGCACTGGGTATTTATTTGTCCTCTATGGAAATTACTGGTTGTTTCTACATGCTCGAGTTGAAAAATTATCAGGTCATGTTCGAAAGTAATGATTTAAGAGAGCTTTTCATTGGCAAGTGTACTGCAACACTAGAGAAAACTTTCACTTTATTACTGGGCAAAATTGACTCCAAGTACCTAAGTATCCTTCTGACTATCCAAGAGAGGAGCTGATAAAAATCTTAGATGTTATGATGTGAAAACTGCTTCAACTATAAAATCAGGCATTATACATCCAGCTTGAGAACAAAAGTAATGAACTCGTCCATATAATGTACATATAATCTTTTGACAGCAACTGATATGACAGTTTCAAGTTTATGAACTTGCATCAAGTTCATACCAAGATTATCAACCCAATTACTCTCATGTCTTAATTGTTCTGACCAACTAAGCACCGCAAACACAAGCAAAGTAACCTCAAAACAGTTATTAAGCCACTTCTGTTCAGCAGTGGATTTGAGATCTTTTGGTTGCTGGCACACATTTTCAGTTGGGGTTTCATGCAGCATTCACTAGGTTTGAGTATTTTCGTGGTTGCGCAAAACAGTTTTGTTATCACAGCTTAGACAGTTCCCACCTTTCATCTGCAGAGCACAGTTAGGTATCTACATCGTGTACTTCTGTCTGTCTTGGTTAGGGGTGAGCCAGTGCTTCTAAGGTTTAGTCTGCCAGCAGGGTTCACTTAATAAATTTGCACTGATTTACAGCTTTTGGTCCATGTGCCCATACTTATCCCTAAGATGTCTGTAGTAGAGGTGGCAGTAACCAGGGTCCACATTCATTTTTTAGTCTTACCTAGCCACATACAGAAAGAAAAAACCTGCCAACATGACCATTTAGAGGCAATCAATGATAATTTGGACAAATACTATGCCATATTTCATTTAACACTAATAAAGTTCCATAACAAACCACTGTGAGCCCTTTAAGTGTCTACGCCCACACAGATTTGAGCGCCAAAAAGACACTTAATGGTTCTGCAGTGATTTACCATGATCATGCACATCATTAACAAGGTTGTTAGTTGCTTGACAGCCACCATGTTACAGAAGTATTTTTCCCTCCTGTTTGAGAAGAACTTAAAACATCAACTTCCACTCTAACGCAGCACCGATTTAGCAAAACAACCTCCCTTCCAAACCAGGAAGTATCTATCCATAATCTAGTTCTTAGGCTGCAACCATGTAGCCAGCCCTGAACATGGATGTTAAATATTAATCTCCCCGGTTTAAGAAACCAGAGTGATTAGTCATAATTGCACTGACACTAATGAAATACTTATGAATCTGAGAGTGGTTGTCTTTGCTTGTCTGTCAGAATAACTATGTATTTACAATAGGCATACCAACACTCCAGAAAGTACTGTTTGAACAACAAACACGCTAATGAAGTCTGACACTAAAAGATGTTTCTTCAACTCGCTTTTAATTAAGGCAAACTGACAAGGCAGCTGCATTTATCAGCACCTTTAGGATGTTAAGATTTCTGGCCACTGGAGGGCACCTGAATTTTTGCCAGGACAATACAGAACTACTTGCTACAGTTGCTGCAGAGTTGGCAAACTTCTCCAATTTATACAAGTCTATTTAGCACAGTAAGTCAGCCTAGAAATGCTGGTTCCAGCAAACACACTTACAGTGCACACTGTGTGTTTGCCAACTCCAGCAAAATCCAGCTAGCTCATACTATTTTTTAAAAGCAGCAATGTAGAATACTGGATTAACTCTTTCAACCTTTAAGTGAACTAAAGTCAAGGCTCCAGAGTTGATTTAGTGTTAAGCAACAGAACAGGCACTTCACTTCTGCAATACTAATCCAGCCAGTGTACATTGTTTCCTAAAGCAGCTTGGAACGTGAACAAAAAGTTCTTCTGTAAAGCAACATTTGCACTCCTACTTCCCAAGGCAACACAAGTACAGGATGCATTTGCTTTCATATCAAACCAGAGTTAACAGATTCATGAGGGCAGGTAGAGCCACAGGTATGTTTTACCTGTTCACCTCATCAATTTGGTGTTCCACACAGACAGAAATGCCAGAAAAAGACTTCCATTAGTTCTCTCCCCTGCACTTGAAGTTATCTGTCAGTGTCAGAAAAACAAATAAACAAACAACCACAACAAAAACAAACCTCAACTTTTCTGGCACCTTTCTTCTTACGAGAGGCAACACAGGCTACACAATGCCAGCATATTCTAATGACATTAACCTCTTGAGCTACAGCCTGATCACAGACTACAGCAAGTTCTACCTTGGAATCAAGTGCCAGAAATGGATATTAAAAGTTAACCATTGCCAGGCTGCCTTATGTTGGCAAGTTGGTGCATAACCAATTCAGTTGGTGCATAAAAATCAAAGCACCCCAAAACAAGATTCCAATGCTTAACTAGAAAATCAGCAATGCTGCCCTGCTTATGTGACCAGGATAATAATTTTATCTGAAGAGACAAGAAGAGTCACACACAATATTTACTGCCAAGGAGTTTGCCATTTCTAGGCTCCCACTCAATCACCCAGCAAAGCACTGGGCTTGGAGCTTGCAAGCACATGTTGTGAGGACCCAAGAGCAAGTCACAACTGCCTGCACAGTTTCTCACAAGGTTTTATCAGGCTTCATCAAGTACGATGTGCAAGATAAGTAAGGTCAGTCCTGATTTTCCTGCCACGGTATGCAGGCTACCAGAGTCACAGAACAAGTTTTGCTGCAGGCAACTGCATGATCACCATAATCCCTGCATCACCAGCTTTAACTATGAATTAACATAAGTGATTTTGATTACTGCTGTATTTGCAGTAATCAAATCAAAAGTCTGCCTACTAGACAATATTTTGCGGAAACATCCTTATCCAGGAGTTTCAGACCACACATTGAGACTTCAGTTTCTGAGACAGAAGCTTACAATAGCCATGTTTCCTGTCCCATTCTTGCCACTTCCTTTTCTACCCCTTGAAATACTGCAAAATTGGTTTAGAAGGCCGCTAGTACTGACTGGTTGCCTTAACATCCCCAAAACCTCAAGTTTAACTCTTCAGGACACAGTATTTCAGAATGCTGATTTAGATGTAAAGTCATGAAAGACAGACGTCTGTTTCACAAAGAAATCGTATGTCTGAGGGGCAACCAGGTTTCATGGCCACGGTTTGATAAGCCAGTTACTGACACGCCACGTAGTCATAGCAAAACCCTGGTGTCCGTAGTAGACTATATACCATACAGAGAGCCCAGTCTATTTATAACTTAGGCAAGAAAAAGGAAGGTGGGGTTAATAAGGCTGTAGTACAACATTTGAAGAACTGACTTTTCTACACTTTATTTTGTATTAAATCCTTTTTTTAATAAGTTTGACATTATCCTTTCCAACACGCTTTTACTTGTTTCTCTCCTAGACCCTTTGAAATGATCAGCCATAGAGACCAACATGAACATTCCCACCCATATTAGTTTACACCCAAACAGAAAATATCTGCACTAACAGACAAGCAAATGTTATTCCTCTAGAACAACCCCAGAACAAGAAGACACACAGTATAATTTTGTACCGAATGGCTGAATTTCGAGAGCCTTAAACTCTTGCCTGAATACCTAAGTAGCCTCATTTGCAACCATACCAGCCATTAGACAATCCACACAGTAGCCACATACCTGCAGCTGTCAGCACCTCCTTATTAAAAGTGCAAGACGAACATTAGGTTCCCGGACTGCTACTGAAATTCACAAAATAAGTTTGCTCAATACACACCACTAAGTTTTGGCCCTTGTGCTTTTCTTAGAGCCTTGCAGTAGTACCTTTTTGTCCTTCAGAAGCAAAATCCTAACTGGCAAGTTGCTCTCTGGTGTATCTGAGCTTAGTATCAAGAAAATCCCGATACTCTTTCAGGTAGTTTTCTCGTCTTTGCCTTTACTATAGTCTCAGCACATAAAGATCCTGTTTTACTAAAACCCCTCCTTGATTTCCGTCCGTCGACCTCAGCATACCAGCCCAGCCTCTTTCCATTCACCACTCGCATACTTTGGGGGATGGGAGGACCACAGATGTCTGGAATATACAGTGTCAGAACAATGGCTGCACCATGAGAAAGAGATCAAGAAGTAGCTGATTACAAAGATCAACACTGCTATTCCTAAAGTCACAAGTTGCCCGTGGTACCTTCCAAGATTGTCCTTTCCTCTCAGAAGGGAGAATCTTCAGAGAAGGGTTTGTTTTTTGCTTTTCTTTGAAGAGAATCGAGAAGCAGTAGCCCAAAGTCCTACGTCAAGTTTTAGCCAGGGAAGAATTCCAGGTTTTGCTAAATTTAAGAAGACTCGCTGTTCCAGGAGCTACTAATCATGCACAAAAGAGAGACGAACTAAGCTTTTTTTGTTGTTTTTTTGGGGGGGGAGAACAATACAAACCCAACAAACACATCTGAAGCCCACTATTCCTCGAGAAATCAGAAATATAAGTGCCCTAGATAGTACTAGGAGTAACCGCAAGTTGATCCAAACACCTCAGGAGCGGGTTAATTCGGGAGGCTGGGGCCGCCATGGTCCCCCCAGCTGGGCACGGGAAGCAGCAGGCGCTTCCCCCCCGCAGCGTGCGAGCCCCCACGCCGCCCAGATCCCAGGAGCCCAAGTCGCTCGCTACGAGACTTCGGTAACGTGGGTGTTAAAAAACTTAATTTGATTGCTCCCAGCTCCGGGGAAGCTTCGTTTCAGTGACACCCAAAAGCAGCAGCATAACCTCTCCGGCAAATATGCAATGCCACTAAGAGCGAAGCCCCACAAGGCAGTAGATTAGTTATCTCCCGCTGACTGCAGTGACCGTGATTAATTATATTCGGTACAAATAAACCCGTACCCTGCTCTCTTCCCCCTCCTATCGCCAAAGGGGATCTGCAGCCCACCGGCGAGTTGGTACTCCTCTAAAAAAAAAAAAAAAAACAAAAAACAAAAAACAAGAGGGGACACCTTTAAAATAATAATAATAAAAAAAAAGGGGTCATTGAAGTACTCCGGGCTCTACTGCTAAGGCAGGAGAGAGCAGAGACCCGGGAGCAGCGACTCGCCTTCTCCCGCAGCCCCGAGGAGCCACCCCCTCGCCCCAGGACGAGCTTCCCAAGAGACACCTCGGGAGCTGCAGCTGCCGCTCCTGCAACCACGCAGCTGTCCGGACCTCCCGAAACCAAGAGCCCTTCCTGCCCCCCACCTCCTCTTTCCCACCCCCGCTCCCACTCAGGCAGCGTCCCCCGCTCCCTCCCCCCCACCCAGCGCCGTCCTTCCCTCCGGGCGCACTCTGGACCCCCGCCCACGGCCGCGGGACCGAGGGTGGGGGCCCGGCCCGGGCTCGCCCCAAGTTCCCGCCGGAGAAAGCCGCACTACCGTTGGAGGAAGGGAGAGCGCAGGGTCCCCCGGGCTCCGGCGGCTGCTGCTGCCCGGACGATCCCGGTCCGGTCCGTCTTTCCTTCCTTGTCCCCCCACCGCCACTACCTTCTCCTCCTCCTCCTCCTCCTCCTCCTCCTCCTCGCTCGGTCCCTCGGTCCCGGCGGTGCCCCGGCCGCTGCCTCCCGGGTGGCGGCCGTGCGGGGCGGCGGTGTTTGCGTTCCCCGAGCGCCGCCGCCGCTGCTCCCAGCACCGAACCGAGCGAGAGGCTTAAAATGGCGTCGCTCACAAGGAGGTTCTTATAGCGAGCGCCGGGCCCGGCTGTGTATCCTGCCGCCGCGGCCGGGCCCCGCGCGCGGCATTCCACAGGCTCCCGGCGCTCAGGGCGGGCAGAGGGAGGAGGAGAAATAGTGCCCGGCTCCCAGGGCGGAGGGAGACGTGGAGCGGGAAAGCGGCACTAACCGGTGGAAGGCCGGGATGGGCTGGGCAGGGCTGGGCTGGCCGGGGCGGGGGGAGCGCGGAGCTGACACCTTATGCTGGAGGTGGGGAAGAGAGATCCGAGTTCCCGGCTTGGGAGCGAAGTTGCTGCCCCGAGGGGAGTAGAGGCGGCGAGGGAGGGGAGGGGATGCAGCTGAGGGGATCATTCCGGGGTCCCGCTTTGGGAAGGGAAGGGGGAGGATGTGAAAGGCGACCGTGACTCTTTCTTCCCCCCCTCGCACCGCTCCTTCCCCCCTCCCTCCCCCCGCGTTTAATTTGGCTTTTTGTTGCTTGGGAGTTTTAATTTTTTTTTTTCCTTTTTTCTTTTTTCCTTTTTCTTTTTTTTTTTTTTTTCCAAACGCACGGCACCAACTGTACCGAAACTCCGTCCTCCCAAACGCCCCGTCGCCAAATCCGGGAGACTCTTGGGCTGTTGTGGAAAATCGTCCCCGGCGCTGGGACGGGGCAGCCACCGAGCCCGGCCCATGGCTCATCCCGGCCCACGGCTCATCCCGGCCCACGGCTCATCCCAGAGCCCCGGGGAGCCCGGGAAGGTGGCGGCGGGCCCCACTCACGTCGGCGGAAACGCGCTCCCGCTCTGCCCTTGTAAATATTTGTCAGGAAGCAGTTGCCAAAGAAAGTATCTCGTTATGCAATTTTTTTTTTTTTTTAATGGGAGAAGCGAGCTTCCACCACCACCACCCCCCTCAACACCTCCTCCTCCTCCCCTCCCGCCTCTCGCCTCTTTGGCGAGTCGTAAAAAACAGGAAAATACGAATTGCACAAGGTTTTTTTCGCGGCTTGCAGAGCCTGTGAAGGCACGTCTGTGGCGGCCTCTGCTCGGCGTGCACGGGCTTGCACAGCGAAATGTTTTACAGACTTTTTGCGTGTACCGTCTTGCACTGCAAAAATCTGTTTAATATACCGGGGGGGGGGGGGGAATTCGCACCTCCCTCCACATGAAACAAGGACCGTACATACTAACGTGGCTATCGAAAACATCCGTTGCTAGTAAAAGATGGATATTATTCTCCTCCCTCTCCACCCCCCCCGCAGTATAAATTTGCTTTGGCACGAGCTAATGTTGGGGGTTGAATCTTTAGTTTGCTTCGTGCAGCTTCTCGCCCCGTCAGACTCCAGTTCCCGCGGCTCCTGCAGCGGGGAGATGTGCAGTTCACAGAGGGGCTACCTTTATACCTGTTTTTTTTCCACTGATAATCCTGTTTTAAACAGGCTCCGAGTTTCTACTTAGAAAGTTGCGTTTAAAGATTTGTTTTTTCCCCGTTGATTTGTTCAGTCACATGTAGTGTTAGACTAAAGGAACCTCTTTCACAGGGCTACTTGATTTTCGCATAAACTCCTTTCTCTTGATCTTGGAGCTTTTTAAAACAGGGGGTTTCTCCTGAGCTGGGGGTTTTGTGGGGGAGTAGTGTAAGACTTGCTGCACACAAAAGACACCCCAGCCCTCATAGGTGGAACTGGCATGGGTAGCAGGGGGCCACAATCCAGTGGGGCAAGTGTAGGGGAGGGGTCCCAAGAATGTAGTTTAGCTGTCGCTACTAATATGGCACTGGGAAGGCAACAGTGATAAAAAATCCTGTTTTCCTCCCCACTCCTCCTGCTGCTGTGTGGCACTTAGTAATCAAACAGCCTCCCTCTGCAGTGGGTAACCTCTGGTCCCCACTAGTAAAAAATGAAACACCATCTGGTCAACCCTGAAATCAGAGGATCCAGAAATGCAGCTTTCCTTGTCGTGCTGTTTTCTCTTAGGACAGTTGCCCATTTTGACAGTGCTGGCCAGAAAAAGGGCAAGAATGAGGGCAACTGTCGGCAAGAGCTGGCAAAGAAAATCCTACCAGATCAGGGCCAGTGGCCTGTGAATGCTCATCACCTTCCTGGGGAGTTACTTGGTGCAGCTATGAGCCGAAGGACCTGGCCATTTGATTCCAATTTAAGATAAGAGCCAGAGAAAGTATTCCTGGTGATTGTTTTGAGCAAAAAAAAAAAAAAAAAAAAAGAGAAAAGGATGTGGGGGGAAGAGTTAATTTCTTTGTCCACCTTCCTTTCTCGACTGCCTTCCTCTACAACCTTGGGAAAATCTGCTCTGCCTTACCCTCTGTAAAATGGGAATAGTAATACTGACAGACCCCTCCTTTTAGATCCCTGGATCAAAGGTACTATATAAGTTCAAAGTGTTGTTTCTATAGGGCATTATTGCCAAATTCACTATAAGCGATTCCATTGGGTACTTGATAACAACAGTAGAATCAGTCAAACGCCCTTGATGCATTGCATGGTCCCAGATACCTTTCAGAGCCTCTTTGTGTGCCATCCCACCCCCTGAGGTCTGCAGGGATGGGGCTTTTGGAGCCTGGATTTTGCAGGAGCAGGAGGGGTACAGTCCGTGTCTTTGCTTCTGGCCCCTGAACTATGGACCGCTTTTCTTTTTGACCTGACGAGGACAACTGGAACTAGCCCTTTTAAAAACAGGTTTAAAACATACAACTTGTATATATGTATATATAAGTTTATTAAGGCCTTTAGTACCTAATGCTAAACTCTTGTTGATTTTTGGCTGCTTTACTTCTGCATGGATTGTTGTAATTTTAATCTGTATTTGTTTCACTGCAAAGTGGTTAGAATACTTTTGGACCTAGACACATTGCTAATAGAAATTTGGCTCATATTAGCTTTGCAATTTTTAACTATTAGGTAGCTAAACAATTTCTAAAATTGCACCTAAAAAAACTCCCCAAAACTCTCTTCCAGAAAAACAAGTATCTTAATAGCCAAAGTGTTGCAATTACGATTAACTATAACTTGTCACAGTGCTCTTTCAATTATAAACATGTTTCTAAAGTGCATTTTGTGTTTCTAATTTTTCTAAAATATGGTGTGTCAAGTTCCACTATCTAAACAAGAAGAGTAAATGTTATATTGGATATTACAGTGTGAGGCTTCATGAGTAAATTCACAAATAGTCCGATTATTCTTGCCTTTTTACTTTTTTTCCTTCCTCTTCAAGAAGCACTGAATGTGTATATGCAGCTTCAGAAGTTTCCTCCGAGCTCTTTTATACTTTAATAGGTTTGTTTTGGTGGCAGTTTGCTAGAAGAATATGCTGCAGACATATTTTTTTTTTCAAAAGGTCAAGCAGTCTCCTAACATATCCATTGTGTATCATTGCAGTAAGAAATCTTCAGTGCAAAGGAGAACTTCATGGTTAAATTTTAAAAGATAATTATTTAAATCTTTTTGTTAGTCTTTTTGGTTTTTTTTACATCCTTAGCACTGCTTTTGGAGAGCCAACTTTTAGCACGGTACAAAGCAGGAAGCCCATTAATTAAAAATAGCAAACAACTAAAGGTAAACTTAGTTGGTCACCTTTCCTTCTGAAGTCCTGGCATTTAACTATGTTTGTAAGAAACATACTAACGAATGAGTAGCCATGGCACTAATATGAGGACAAAGCAAAATTACCAATTACAGAAATATCTAGGGCTCTAGGCCTGAATCTTTGATTTCCCATATGGATCCTAAAAATGTATGCATAATTGGCTTCTAACCGTGCATGCTCTAGGAACATACTCAAGAATCAACTACAGATATTTTTTTCAGACACTGACTAAATATATATTCACTTGTCAGCAAAAAAATACATCATTCTGATCCTCTTAAACAGAAAGAAAAAAAGAAAAGAAATCTTCCAGCGAAGTGAAGTTGTAGTGTAACAAAAAAGTCACACATTTTCACTTTCATACGGGAGCGAAGGGGAAAAGAAAGGAGATGCTTGCAATATTTAAGCACTCTTTGAGACATGGGACTAATCCATGTAACTTCTACCTCATACTTGAGACCTACATTTTATTAATACACATCAAAATCTTTACTGTGTTAAAGCAAATAACTGTGCCATTCAGGCTCACTTTCAGTGAAAAAATATTTGTTCTTTATGGACAAAGAATAATAGAATTAGTCAAAATCAAAATAATGGTGAGATTTTACTTTTTTCCAAAATTATGAAAAAAACCGATATGAGTGTGTATCTGGGTTATTTTGAAGGAAATAAAGAGCCTGCAAATTAGTTATAAATTAGTACAGAAGATACCGACCAAAAAAATCATGTTAACTGGTACAAATGGCATAAATTGGAGTAGTCTTATAAACGTTGCTGCAAGCATCGGAAATAGAATTGTCATTGGCCACCAATTTGATTTTAAAAAAAAAGTTATTCTTTCCCTCTGTGTTCCTGTTTTGGATAAATGCAGTATGCCTTAATTTTTCCCTTTTTAATTCAGTACACATGAATTCCTATGAGTTCCTACAACAGTTTAACTTTATTTATCAAGTATGTTTCAGAAACTAAAAAAAAAAGGCTTCAGCTGATTTGGCAGCTGAG
The DNA here is from genome assembly GCF_025592945.1 of Manacus candei. NCBI lineage: Eukaryota > Metazoa > Chordata > Aves > Passeriformes > Pipridae > Manacus > Manacus candei. Next base: position 1,357,260 of record NW_026138074.1, on the reverse strand, counting down.
GCATTACTCATCAGGATATCTGATTACTAGCGTATTAAGCAATGGAACAGACTAAACATGAAGCATTGCACCTCCCAGTACATATAGTTTAATTACTATTAGCCAAACAAATATGGAGATGGCTTTATATTCAAAGTTTAATGCATGACCGTGTAAGCAAAGATCTGCAATACTGATCAAAATGTTGTCATTATCATGTCTATGACAGCACTTAAGTTTTCCTTTAAAATTTCTGTGTGCCTGTCCCTTAATGGTTATGGGTCTCGCTTTCCTCATTTAAAACAATTGCAATGGCTGTGTTCAGGCACCCTGGCAGAAAAGCTGGCCAGAAACACGGAGAAAAACAATAACAGTTGCAGAGGTGTGACACCTACCTCCTTCTTCCCTAATCAAACTACGTCCACATGAAACCCCTGATTTCCCAGAGTTGTAACCCTTTAATTGTCAATACTCTAAATATATAGCTGTACTCATATAGAAAGCTGTCTTTAAAAAGGTAGTTTATATATAATTTCCCCTTTTTCTTTCAATAGCTTTAGGCCAGATTTCCTTATTCTGAGTAATTGATTCTAACATATAATCTTAAAACAGAAGATAGTAAATTATTAAGACCTAATTTTTATGTTCAGACCACTCTTTCTTAATTACCGTGCAGTCTGAAAATAAGAGGGTATCAGAATAGGAGTTTCATTTGAACAAATCTCCGAACAGGCTGTGCGTGGACTAGGGCTTCAGAATTTCTCTATGCCACAGAAATATTCTCTCTTCCCTTTCTAGCTGAAACCCCCGAGCAGCTGTAAACACCTCATGCTGTCTAGAGGCTTGGCTCCCCTAACGCAGCCTGGTCATCTTAAGAATCCAGTGGTCAAATGAATTTCAGTGACCAGTAATCAAAATTTTCCTAAAAGCTTGCAGCATAGAGGTTGTTGTAGTTGGAGCATTTCTGCAGTTATGGCAAGAAAACACTGTATTTCCTAACGTCTTGGTTCTCGATTTCTCACCCGCATGAGATACGGGTAACACCATACTCCAGGCGTATTTACGGACACCATTGAAGAAAGGGTAGGAGCAATGGAGACAACAGCTAGAAACTCCAACGCCACAACGTGATTACAGTATGTTTTCCTTTCCTTGTTCTTTCAACTCACAGTAAATTTCATTCCAGCTCTTAGAAATCGTCATTCTTTCTCCCTTTTTATTTCAAAATGGTCGCATATTTTTCATTCACGAAAAGGTTAAAGGCGTTTCCCCATCGCAGGAGGGATTATCTTACCAGAGGATTCTGGGACTGCAGATGTATACTGCGGCAAAATCCTAAATTCATCGCAAAAAAAAAATCATTTCCAGAACCCAGCTGCTAAAAATAATAGAATTATAGTAAATCATTGATAAGATTAAAACATAAAGCCATTTTTATGTTCCAAAGTGCTCTAAAACATGAGTCTTTTCTCTTAATTCATTTCTTAAATAATGCAAATTTTAAAGTAGCTTTTCTATCCCAAGCACGCAGCGCCATGAAATCGATAATTTTTGATCTTTTGGTTAGTAGGCAACATGGTGAGCTATTGCAGTGACTGCAGGCAGCAGACATGTTCTTGTCAGCTAAAAATTTTCATATTGTTTTTGAGTCCATGGAGATTTGCGGATGGGATACAGCCAGTTACAGCTTCAGCTTACGCTTTGCTGGGGGGACGTAAACTACACTGTTTTAGATGCATGTATAGATATAGATATATGTTTTAAAAACAAGAAGCATTACTGGATTTTAAACAAAAAATTATGTAAAAAGAATGGCTGGTGTGATTATAATCGCATCATGCAGGGTCCACGGTTTCCATTTAGTGAAATTTCGCAGAGGGCAACTTCTTAAGAACATCCCTGCTGTGCAGAGTGAAAAGCATGAACAAACCAAAGACAGAATTCATCTGTGTTTATATTTTACAGACAATGAAAAACCTACTCTTTGTATGCCTTTTTTTCCACCTTATTATTTCACGAAAACTGCAGCATTTTCCCCGCCCCCACCCGAACACTCACCACCCCAGCACTGCGGTGTTCGGTCTTTCTTTCTTTCTTTCTTTTTTTCCATCTCTTCTTCTTTTTTGCTTTCACAAATTCTGCACGCGCCATCTTTGTCTATTGTTACTCTTTTCTAATTTCTCTTGCCCATTCTCTTTCAAATCAGCTAATAAACAGAGGGCTAAATGCCTGATCAATGCTTATGTGTTGTATTCTCCCCATCTTTTTTCTTTCTGAGTAATAAAATTTAACAAAACCCCCAAAACAACACCCCACGCCCCAAAATTTCTGTATTACCATAACCTGTTGTATACAGTGGTGATAAAAAACATTATTAACATAATAGCAACAGCTGCAGCCTAAATAGGAGCTATGAGATAATAAATGTGCTACAACAAATTAATTTGCTGCAGGTGCTTGTGCTCTGAACTGCGTAACCCAAGCCATTTCAAGTCTGAATACAATTATTATTCCCCCCACATGCTAAAACAAAGTGCAGAGTGAAATGTCCTGTTATTATAAATATCTTGTCCTGTCCCTCGAACATTTTTACCATCAGCAAAGAGTGGAAGAGAGGATTTTAAAACCTTAATAGAAAACTGTGGCATTTAAAAATATTTAACAAGGCTTCAAGTCATGTCCAGGCTTGAAGAGATAATGTCTGTTTAGACATTAATTTGCACCTATTGTCTCTTAACCAGAGCTCTATAGGTAAGGACACAGCGAGGTATTACATACATGCAATTGGCAAGGCAGGGGCTGTAAACATCTCATTAGTAACAGATGCATATTTGTATGTGTTGGCTCTTCCATTTACTTCATTGCAGAGGAAAAAAAAAATCTCTTTGCAATTTGGCTTGTATAATGAGCAGGGAACTAAGCAGGGGTTTTTACTGTTTTTTCTTCTGGTAAATACAGTGTTGATGGAAGCCAGTTACTAGTTACCTTACAGGCATGTACCAGTAGCATGTTGCAGCATTCTTCAGACTACAAAGATGGGAAGTTAGGTGAAGCCAAGTGGTCTCTTTTCATTTGGACACCGTGTGTAAAAATTAACCGTGTGGTTTTTTTCTTTATCTTTTTTTCCTCCCCCTTTTTTTTTACTGCTCACGGACCTAACTGTCTGAAACCTGGTGAAAAGGCAAAATTAAGGGCTCAGCTGTGCTGATTTTACTAGCTTTTTCGTTGCCACAGCATACACGCTGCTTTTTTTCTGTTTTCTTTGCAAATGTAATTAGAGAACTTGTGTGTTTTAAAAGATTGATTATTCTCACAGAGTAACCTTGAAATGTTCTTTCTACAGTCATGAAAAAAAAGTATTGTGTGTATCCTAAGAGAACTAATCAAACTAATGCCTCACACAGGACACTTATGCTCTGTGTTTTGGCGTGGCATTGTAGTGATCAGAGAAGCTCCACGAAACACTTGTGCTGAAGCAGGGCAGACACGGTGCTGTCTGGGAGGGTGGTGAAGATAGAGAGTCACAGTGAAACCCCACCAATTGTGCAACCCTCCATGGTGGTGAGGAGCGCTTGCTCACATGAGTCGGCCTGCGGAGGTCAATTGGATTACTCATGAGTAAGTGTGACGTTACACAACTCGTCCCTAAGCTAGAATTTGCATGTCTCAAACCCCTTTTACCCAAGGAAGAAAACATATAATCAGATAAGCAGAGATGTATATACTGCGCTAGTGAAAATGCTTTTGGTTTTAAGGCTGCTTTTGTGTCAAACTCTTGTTTTGTTTTCTGCGGCTTCTTCATGTCTGCTCCAGAGGATTGATTTTTAAGTTAGTAGCTGGGCTTAGCTTCAGCTTCCATCTGTGTCCATAGCTATTTTCTCAGAGTAACAACTGGGATATGAATTCCTAAAATGGAGACATTCATCTCCATAATGGTTCATGGTAATGTGTCTCCCAGTCATCATCCAAGTGAGTAAACAGAATAGCATTTCTGCGTATGAAGCATAGGGTGAAAATGTGCTTTCGCAAAATTCTGTACAGGTATTTCCACAGCCCAGTCAGTGTTTCCTTTCTCCTAAAGTAAAGCTGGTGCTACAAATGAGTGGTGCTTTAGGCTCTGTCCCTCAGATTCTTGGTATCTTGCTTGTGAGAGGCAACGTGTTACTCATGTTCTCAAAGGATGTCTGTCTAACTACATCACGCTGCTGCAGGTATCCAAGCACTGCCTGGCTGAGGTTATCAGGACCACAACTCACAGGAAAATACAAATCAAAACTGGAGAACTAAAGCAGGACTGAGAGGCAGGTTTTCAGGTTATTTAGGCACCTGGTGGAGTACTCTGTACTGTCCCTTGCTCCCGCTAGCTGGTGCTTTTGCAAATTTGCTGTCTGCCAAGTAAAAGACTTGCTTGGCATTCATCAGGAAAACGTGGAGAAACTATGGTTGACCTAGGCCTAACCAGCAGAAATATATGTGTTGGAGAACAGTGACTTTGCACAACAAAACATTACATGGTGGGAGTCATGGGTGGCTTTGTTAAGAAAGCATATGCAAATACTTTTGAAGATATTATACCACCTGATTAATTTAATGGAGGGGGGAGAGTAGGTACAACATGCCGCCTGTTTTCTATTATAAAACACTCCTCCTTCAGCAAAGAACGAAAACAAAGAGGAGATTTGATAGCTGACTCTGGAGAATAGCAGGTAGTTAAGTGCAAGACAACCCGTACAATGCAGGTAGTGTGACTGGCAACTTCGTATTGCTGTATGAATGACTGTATCAAAGTAGAGATTATTTTTTGTTCATGGGCTAATGTGGCTCACAATTAAGCTTTATTGTGAATGTTGAATGTGGGCCTAGTCCTCTCTGGTGCTGAGCACCCAATCCAGAAAGCATTTGTTGAAAGTTAAGGCAGGGTGGTGGGCCTTCCCTCATTAAAAATTAGCAAACAAACAAACTCCAAGCTGAGGGGTTGTGTTAATGCTTTATTGTATCTGGTAATATCTGCCCTTATGCATAATTATAAATTGATTTGCTTCACCTCAGTTTCTGCAACCTGTTCTTACTGAGATTCTATTTCTGCAAGCATATTCTTTAGCACTAGAAATGTGAACACAAATGCGTGAGTCTGAAGCACCTTCCTGGGCTGTGATCATCCAGAGATTCACCTGTTCATTGTTTGGGTTTTTACAATAATGTTTTGTTATTTTTTGTGTCAATATTTGCTGTCAAACTGGCTCTGCCTTTTTCCTTACACCCACCTTTCTCCCTGTGCGCTGCCAGCGAAGTGTGGTTTGACTGAAACCATTCCAAGAGATATTGCCATTTACAGCAGCGTCACTGGCTATAGTTTGTCAGGCAACATCCAGAGGGCTGGAGGGGAGACAGTATGTGGGCATACTGCTACGTGTGCCTGGGGGTCCCTGCAGCCCACCCCAGCTAGCCCACTCACCAGGCTGGAGAGAGCTGTGCCACATCTCAGGGCACAGGCGCTGTATGGCTGCAGGTTTTTGAGCCCTTCTGCAGGGCTGGACAAATCAGGCTCTCTTCCTTTACATCAGGTTGCCTCCAGCACAGAGGGATGGCTTGGAAAGTGTCTTTGGGTGAAGGTTTTAGCTCTGGGCACCAAAGCTTCTAGAAGCAGGAGTGGGAAAAGGGCTCTGCCAACTTTTCCAACAGATTTATATATCCCTGTGTAGGTGCCTGGGGCAGAGACAAACTACTATGATTTCTGGGAAGTCCTAAGTGACAAGGCTGGATTGACAGCTATTTCCTCCTCATAAGCTTCTTCCTTTGCCTTCCCAGTCTTGCTCTGTTTGCCATTGCCTTTCTCAAACGTGATGTTCTTTCTCCCATTTAGAAGCCACACAACTTCTCAAATTATAATTTTTTTTAAGCTAGTTAATGCCACTGCACAGTGGAGCCACTCTGCCATATAAAAAATATGGGGAGGCTTTCTGATGTGGTGCATGGTACTAAGGGACTCGAATATGGCTGAGCTTGTGCTGTGGCAGGAAGAAGGAGCTGATCAGGAGGTCTGTTGTGGGAGGAATCTGCAGTGTGAATGGGAAAAACTCAACAGAAGAAGGGGGACCTCAGCTGCCGGCACATCTCCTTTGAAGATCTCCACAACCATGTTGCTAGTAAACTCTCTCTTAGCAAAACATCCTGCCCCTAAAAAAAAGGAAAGTGGAGCACAGATTGCCAAAGGATTTTTGTAGTCATCCCCTCACCCTGTGAGTCTCCCATCCTGCCACTGTCACCGTGGAAGGTCCTGTAAAAGGGCAACAGTCCCTTTTAAGGCTCTGCTGTAGCTGGACTGAGGGGTAGGGGCACATTCCCTGTTTATGTAACTCATGCTTGTTGAATTTAGGATCCAAAGCATTTTGCTGCTACTAGAAATAGCCAGCACCCAAGTTTTTATTTGCTTTCAAACCCATTTGTCTCTAATATATTGTCACACCAAATTTCACCCATGTACATTGTTTTGTAAACTCTTAGGCTGTGATGTTCAGTGAGTGACTGCACAAGTTACATGGTCAAAGACAGGAGAGGGGATGATGTTCTAAACAGGTGAAAATAAGTGAAAAAGAGTAAAAATAATGATTTTTTTGGCATGATTTTTCAAAATAATAGAGGCCTGAGCAAGAAAAAAGAAGAAAAGTTTTTGGCATGGGCACAGATAAATATGAGTTTCACGTTTTTGCAAAGTACAGATGATCTGAATCTATTCATTATTTGAAATTCATATCTGGTCCTGTGCAAGAAGTGTAAAAACTGATACTGACTTTTAGGAATGTCCCTCAAGACCTTTATACACCTACATTCTGTTGCTTTTCCTTTCATCCTCTTGTCAGTCAATACTTAACCCTTTTGGATTCTGACCTTTTGGTACTGTGAGGGCTCAGTATGGAGCTGATCAGATAGTTAAAAGGATGTTCTTGCATATTTTCACAAATCAAAGCACCACACTTGGTTTACTGTGATTTGTGGGTTATATTATTGCAAATACAGAGGAGTTTGTTCACTGAGGCACTAAGTCTCTCAAAATCTTCCCTAATTTGCTTCACAAACCTCTATTTATTCATCCCATATATTTATTATTTTTTTATTCTTTCTTAAATATTGAATCAGATGTTTGAAAAGCACTCCATATCAAATCAGCAAGCATAGAAGTTTCCATGTGATTTTTACAGTCATTGAGCCCCCCTAAATAGACCAAGCAGTCTGAAAAAGAGTACAAGGCTGGTGAGTAAGTACGGATATAATTTTTAAAAATCCTCTGACCCAAATGGTGGTAAATGTGTAAAATAACTAATAAACAAAAAATATTCAACCATCTCTTCCCATTTAAAACATATCTAAGTATGTACCAACCTCAGGCTCATAGTAATATCCTTGACTGTCACCTAGTTTCAGGAGTATAAGGAAATTGTTATGGAAAAGGTAACGATAATACGTCTTGTCGGAACTGAGAAACAAAATGAAGCAGCTGTACATCAGAGAGAAAATCTGAACCAAGAGACTGATAATGAGTGTGGCAAGTATTTTTTCTTGCTTATGGCTGGAAAAGCCAGTGAAGTCTCTGTTTGAAGACAAAGCACATAGTAATGTGATCATAAAAATCTTCTAATGGGGACTATGTGATGTTCGGTAAATGTATTCCTTTCAATACACCTAAATGTATTCCTTTCAATACATCTACACACAGTCTTTCAAGGTTGCCTCAAACAGTACTGGGGATATGATAGTATCAGTGTAGCTAGATGTGGGCACAGCTGAGCCTCCTGTTTTGTTATTATTGCTATTATTTGTGCTATTATTATTTAATATGTATATTGCAGCAGCTTCTCAGAAGCTCAGACAAAAAACATCACCCCATTTTTTTAAGGCAGCTACAGACATTGCCAAGGCACTGTCTGTGCTCTCTCTGTAAAGCCTGAAATTGATGGAAAGGAGTAACATTCAGAGGGTGGGGAGACGAGTACCATAATTATAGGTGGGGCTGCTAGTATTACCTGTTATTAAGGGCTTGCCTGACACTTCCCATTTTAAGACCTGTTTTTGGTGGTTTGTAGCTGCTTAGTAAACTTTAACCGTTTGTGTTTCACTAGACTTCCATCCTTGGCTGCCAGTGCTGCTCAGTCTTTATTAACAGACTGATTTATTTCATTTAGGCTTGGGGGATGGCAGGGTTGGGGCTGACAGAGGGAGAAGCAGCTCTGGAAAAGTGCAAAGAAATTTTGTTATCGCGCCTTATCTGAAATAAGGACTCCATTATTATAATGCCACTTTGTTTCCTTCTATTCCCCCAGCTGTCTGTTTGCATCCAGCTCTGAGCTCTTGTCTTAGATTTGTCTTTCTGTTCTGCATTTGTACAATGCCTTACTCAGCCGAGCGCTGGCTCATGACTAGTGCACCTATAAACTACAGCAGTCCCCAAAAATACCCTGGTTTAGCACAGGACAAATTCTATTGGGAGGCAAAGAAATATTCCCTGTCCAGAAATCCTTCACGGTCTCTTCCTTATTGATTGTGACTCCTGAATTACTTACCTTTCCCCTTATACTCAGAGTGCTGCAAATCTTTCGTATTCGAATATGAGCACTTTTCTTGTCAACAAGAGCTCCTTTTAGTAAATGTTGTTTCTAAAAATAAGGAGGCAGTTTTTTAGGCTCTGTGTAAACAGAGACATGGTGCTGTTTGGGGGATCGAACTGAGCAAAAGCTTATTCCTTTTGCCTGTGTTTTTGGAAGCGACACAGAGGAAGGGAATGAGCCACTGAGTTCATGTTTCCACTGGAAGTACAAAACAGAGGGCCAAGATTCATTAAGATTGTTATACTAAGTCAGTATGACCTTTCCCTTTGTATTTTGCTTCCTTCAATTGACTTGAAATTGGACTAAGCAGTGAGCACCGTATTCAAGACTTCTGAATTTCTTCAGCTAAGGTCCATGTTTTCAACTGTGGGGGATCATTGTTTCAATAGTGATTTTTGTGTTACCCGTAAAGCCTAACAGGCCATTTCAATCACTTCCTTTATAGTCAGTGTTTTTTACCCTCATTAAACTAAAAAGAGTTGACAAAATCTTACATGATTTTGCCTTTTAGAAAAGAGGCAAAAATCACTGGATTTGTGCTACACCGAATTTTTTAACATTGTGATTTCCACACCCGAAGACCAATCCTGCAAAGTGGTTTGGGTTCTTTTGCTTCAGTTTTAATTTAAATTATGAGCATTTTTGTCCCCCAGAGAAATGAACATCCCTGATATTTGCAGGATGTGTCCCTACATTTAACCGAGTCAATAATGTAGAAGTTTGAAGGCTGAACGTTTGAAGCTGTTCCTATTGGGATTAAAGGCATTTTCCTAAATGCAGATCTGTGTTCTCTCCTTGTAACCTGGTTATGGACCATGTAATCTATGGCACACTTTTAGAGTGTAATCATATGGAAAAGTCCTTGACCAAATAAGGAAAGCAAACAACATGAGAGCTCAACAAACCACAGTGTGCTTCAAAATCTTAGTGTGGGCAGACCCAGAGCATGCAATGCATCATGCAGAGGGCAATTTTTTGCTGATTTAAAAAACAAAGAAACAAAAACCAAACCAAACCACTACACCCTCTAACACCCTCTAACAAATCTGATTTTACCTAAGATCTTTATATGACTGTGATTTGTGATTAATTAATTCTTTCCTTCTTTCATAGCCTCCATTAGCTTTCAATGATGTAGCAATATACATCCCCCTACCCTTCTACCCCAGTCTTTCAAAGGCAGTCCACAGTTGTTGCTCATAGGTCCACTAGCTGAAAAAGGCAAAACTGTTTTTCATTTTTGAACCATGCTCTTTACATATGCACATGCACAAAACTCCTGCAGGGGTCAATGGGAGTATGTTTTGCAGGGATTGAGAAGAGCATACAACCCTGGCTTACTGGTGTTTTTCCTAGGATCAGGTGGAGAGATGGTGCTTGCAGGATACGATTTGCTGGAACTATGCCAGGCTCATGCCAGCTGCTGCAAGTGCATAGAATTGTAGAATTGTTTAGGTTGGAAAAGATGGTAATAAACCAATTTCTATGCAAAAGAGCTTATTGCTAATAATTTCTGTCAGCTTCTAACCATTGGGTTGTTTGTTGTTTTTTTTTTTAAATCAGATGTTTACAAGAAGTATTTTATTTTTTTTTACTGCAGTGTTTTAATGCAGTGCTAATAGTTATCAGCTCCATCTGACTCATCTAGCCCAGAAACCAACTTATGCTGTTTTCTAATGATAAAAGCTACAGTAAAAGAGAAAATAAAACATATTTCCCCGAACGACATGATTTTTCCTCCTAGCTGGAATTAATGTGAACGAATTTCATAGTAAGCCACAGAACCTGCAAAGAGCCAGAATGTAACCATTTGGGCTCTAGTTGCATGCTGCTGAGAGGGGGCACCAAATGGTAAGTGAACCTGCGAGAAGTCAAGGAGATATAGGTCAAATTCTTTAGAAACCACCAACCCTAAAGTGATGATCTCATCATCTGATGCACAGAAGCACTTTTGATGAGGCATATTTTGCTCAAGTATCTGTTTTGAGTTCTTCCAGTGAGATACAATAGCTATTGTATTGGGTGTGGTGGGAGATCTGCAAATGTCCCTGTGAGCATTAGACAATATCAGACAAACTTTGTGCTACAGCATTTTTTTTTTTTTTGAGAATAAGAAGGAAAATAAGGGAAAAGAAATGAGTGGCTGGTAACATATATCTGTATCACAAAGCATCAGAATTGGCTCAGACCATCAGAGCCCCTGAGGGCTAAATTGTTCATAAAGACCAAAACTTAGTGGGAGCTGGTCTTTCTTCCATGGCAAGGATGAGTGGGATGGAAGAACCTGAATTTCTTGCTGGTCCTATGTGTGGCTAGACAGGTCTTTACCAGCAATCTCACGTCTTTCATGAGCTTGAAATGCACATTAACATTTTAAAATAACAAGCAATAACTGTGTGAGCTTCCAAGCTTTCCAAAAGCCTATTTATAGCCTCATATATTCAAATTCCAATAAACACTGACAACCTCAGCTGATTTTATTAGGTGAGCCGCTGTTGGATCCCCAGCCCCAAATGACACCTCCCATTCTAGTGCTCCCCTTGGATACCTGTATCTTTGCACTCTGGCTCTCGTCCAAACAACTTCTGTTCAAGTGGGAAGTGTCAGATTTATTCCTGGTCAGTATGACAGAGGAAAGCTGGCTTGATTTCTTCATTCAGGCCCGCCTGAAGTCATTATCATGCCTAGAAATGTAGTATCAAATGGGAGTTGAATTCGTTTGGCGCTTAACCTAGCATAACCTATGACTGTCTTCTGAAACATCCAGTTTGAAAAGAAAGTCAACAAAAATGCTCCTATGGGGGTGTCTCCTCTTAGTCAAAATTTCTGGAAAGGAGGAAGAGAAAGGAAAGCTCGGAGTCGGCTTCAAGTTGTGGATTAGATAGCCAGAGGTATTGCAGTGCTTAACTCATCTTCTTTTCTAGAAGAAATCTCATCTTGAATTTAAAAATTCCCAGGGCCAGGGAACCTGGCAAAACCTTTGGGAGGTTCCTGTAGTAGTCAAACATCAGCACTTCCAAAGTCTTGTCTAAACTTGTCCAGTTTCAACTTGCAGCTTCCGGCTGGTGTTACACCTCCCCCTTCTGTACCACACAGCCCAGTATGAGGTTCTCTTCTTACAGACTGATCAAATCCAGCCCTTCATTTTCCCTGTGATAAAGTGTCAGCTTTTTACTACACCACATCTACTCTGTTTTACAGCTCATTAACACCCCTCTAGCCCACAGGCACCGGGATGGGGTGAAGTGGCTGCATCTAGACTGTGCCTGAAATACTTAAAAGGTGATGTGGTGGGCTAAAGCTGTTTGGCTTCTTGACCAGCTCCACACATCCACATAGCAGCCTCTGGGACACCATGGCATAGAAGGCTAGTATTCCTCTCTAGGAACACATATTCTGGCAGCTCCTAGGTGCCCTTGGAGATCCCAGGAGACAACCTATGTATCCCAGGGTGCTCTCACCCTTGTCTTAGAGACTTGGCCTTCTGGCTCCTCAGGGATTGGCTATTCTCCGCGATCAGGCTGTCATTGCTTTCCAGGACAGAGTCCCAGATTCTGTAGTGACCTCCTACAGTCATAGTTTATTTACATCTTTCTGCTAGGGTGGATTAGAAAATGTACTGTTTGCTTACTAATAGCTCACCCTGCATCAGTGACCTCTCTTCTTTTTCACCCCAGTCCTTGTGTCATCTGCCAGATTTCTCAGCAAGGATTTTATATTTTTTTCCAGGTCACTGATAAAAATGCAAAGTAACTCAACAGTTTTTTTGGCAGAAAGGGCCCATGGGACTGTCCCTTGCAACTTGTGGGTTTTTAAAAAAATGGGTTTCTTATTATATCAACCACAAACTTCCCCCAAAGGTAAACTGCCTAGGAAATGGCTCCTATCAGTATCCCACTGGTATTCCAGAGCACAGCTCTACTGCACAGGGAGAAGAGATTTACGCATATTGAATTCACTGTTACTACTTTGACAAATAGTGTAATCCCTCAGAGCTAGTTCCTGCATAATCACTTCTGTATGTTTTTTACTGACCTTAGAAACAGAACTAGAGATAAGAATAGTTGAGAAGATGGAAGACAGCTTACCAGACCCTTCTTTGCTCTGGGCTGCTGATACAGGCTACCTGGAAACTGTTTAAAGATGTGCTCCAAGTTCCAATGTTTTCTTCAGTTGTGTAGTGACAAGGACACCCTTTTAAAGGTTTGGGTTAAAAGAGGGATGTGTTTTGGAGAAACGCAAAAGGAAGAAAATGTGTTTTCATTTTGCCTAACAGTCCGAACAGGTATCTGTGTGTGTGTGTTTTAATCACGCTACAGACAGATCTGCCTCTGTGATGCTTTGCTATTCAAAGGGAGTCAGGCAGGTCTGCAACCCCAAACAGATGGTATAAGTTTAATGAACAACTGAAATGGAAGCCAACATTATCTAGTTTGAGACATTTTAATGCCTTGTCTTTAAGAGCTTGAATTAAAATTGTGATGACTCCATGCTGCAGGCTCCTTTCGATTAAACATTTTGCAGAACTGTGTTCATGTTGTGATGACATGTCTGTGAGTATCCGTGACTTTTGCTTCCCAGCATACTCTCAAGAAGCATATGTTTTGACATATCCAAGTGCCATCGAAACGAAGTTTGTAGAACTAATTATTCTTTATTTCTTTGAGTCCTTCTCCTCCCACTTCTTTCAAACATGGGATTTTTATTTGTCTGGATTTCTGAATTCTCAGAAGCAGTAAAGTCAAATAGATGAGATCTGCATTTTCCTCTAAAGGTGAGGGTTGCCTGACAGATCACATAGTGAAGTTTTAGCTAATGAAACTGTGGTAGTGTCAAATGCATTTCATGTCTGTCTTTGAGGGGAATATAATAGATTTGATTGAAGGCTCTGCAGACAGTAAAGGCCATTCATGTGTTAGCAATATGGATTCTGTGTGGTGCTGCATCTTCAGGCTTACTGTTGTAAAAGCATTTGTAACATTTTCAAGGGTTACAGCATGAAGAAATCTGAGCAATTGCATTTACCAGAGTCTGTCAACAAGTTATCTGGAAACAAGGATAGGTCTTTCAGATCAGGTTGATTTATTTATTACCAGAGCACATTCTATGCCCATATAATATACAGGGCACACACTCAGCTCTTTTCTGCTAAAAATGAGATTCAGTCACAACTTATACTTTATTTTTCACACTCCAGCAAATGGGCACCAGCATGCAATTTTAAGACTCTGAGAGAGAAATGAAAGCTGGATAACACGTTTAACTTGATTTCAGTTTTTTGAATGTCCATATGTGCTTCTTCCCAGTACTTACTATATCTGTTCCAGTACCTAAATGCTAGCAGACAGCAGACATGAAGAAACAATCGAGATATACTGTGCTCCACGTTAAAAAAACCAAACAAACATTAAATAGCATACTGCTAATTCACACTCTTTAGAGATCACCTGGTATTTCCAGAGCTGTCTTATAACTACAGCTGTTATTTTTTTGTGACATATACGCAAAGGCATTAAGATCGAGTAAAAGTGGGCTGTAGTTGTTGAAGTCCACACACAAGAATATATTGTACTATTTTGTTTATTAACTTAAAGAGATCCCAGCCTGACTAAACATTATTTTTTTCCAGTGGTTTGCCCATGATTTAGTGCCTCACTGAGGTTCTACTATAATTTAATTCATTAGAAGCGATGTCATTTTATCAGTAGCATGCCACATGTATTGCCTGAGCATTTTCTTAGAGTCTAATTAACCTTCAATATCGCGTGGGTTAGTTAGTGTTGAAGGCTTGAGTGTTGGGGTTGTTTTAGCTTGTGTTTTCTTTTAACACCGACCTTTTCAAATTCCCTCCTAGATAATGGGATATGACTTTTAAATGGAAGATATTGCTTTCAAAATGATTCAACATAATAAGAGATAAAACAACTGAGGAACTGAAAAAGCAAATAGTGCCTCTGACTTAAAAGGAAAACAACTATCAGTGCCCCTAGCGATTGTCTAATTTGGAGACATTTGAAAAAGACAGGTCTTAAGGGGGAAAAAAAACCCTTAAATTGAACACCAGTGCTTCAGAGTTGTGAATTTCATCTGGCACAAATTAAGAAGGGTGCAGATAAACAGTATCTGATGTAAAGCTTCGCGGCACAGAGTTAACCCATCAGCAAATTTTAGCAGGAGGAATGAGCTCAGGCTGGACCAACATTCTGCTTCGTGTGGCCATGGGAGCTTTGATACCACGTTACCAATCTGAACACGAGGAATTGGCTTGTACTGGGGGAAGAATGGTTTTGATTGCAAAAAAAAGCTGAGATGTGCCCTAGAGCAAGTTGCTGTGCTCTGGCCACATCAGCTATTGGGTTCAAACATCTCAGAAAGACCCATGGCTCCCATGGTGTAATCTGACCTCTCCCCCAAGCTGTTGCACCTTCAAAAAGGTCTGGAGGATCCAAACTAAGGTGGTGATGAATGTTTATCCTTCTCAGGAGTCATCACTGGGAACTGCTGTGGCTCTGAAAGCAAGATCTGCTTTTAGGATAGCAAGATCTGCTTTTAGGGTGGGGAGACCATTTTATAAAAAGAGCAGCCTTCAGCATGTGCCAGAAATAGGTATGAACTCTTCATTGTTTTGACAAGTCTCCAGAATTTATTTACAGTATTTAGAGATGTTTTCTTGGTACTGCCCCCCCCTCCTTCTTTTTTTTAAGGAAAGATGTCTGGATCTTTTGGTGGTGGAGATACCTGGAAACCATTTCCTTAGCATACTACAAAGGCTCAGATAACAGAAGACAAGTAGAAGAAACACAACTCTATTTATTTGGGGGGGTTAATGTTATACATTTGCAGTGAATTTGCTGATCACTTGAAAACTCAGTCATGATCTGTAAAGGCTCAGGGTGGCCAATACTATTAGCATACCCACTGAAGAGTTTCAGCTGATAAAGTTGTGAGCAGTGTGCTCTCTGGTATGCTCTCTCAAGGGAAAGTCAGGCTTGGGAGATGAGGGTTGACTTCATTTACTCCATGTGACCCTAGACTGCTGCTTAAAACAGTCTGTTCTTTGTTTCTCCAACTGTCAAATGAAGATAATGATTCTTACCCATTCTTAGGACAGGACTTTGAAATTTATAAATGAAAATATTATTTATATTCAAGAGGTTCCCAGACAAGGAAAATGAATGATTTCCATAAAAGCAATATATTTCTTCCTTGTATTGTTCCACTCTGGAATGTCATGTATAGTTTCTGGCACTCACACACACTGAGGACCAGTGTGAGATACTAGTACTTATAGTAATTTTATATATACAGTCCCTCTCTATAGCAGGCCTCTGTGTGTAATTTTCTGAATATACCAATATATGTGTGTGTATAATAAATACATAGAATACCACTTGAAGTGAATGTGAACCTTTCCCATCTCACATTCCTAGGGCTGACTGCCTTTGTAACGCTCTCAGATAGTAAAGTTGGTAAATATTTTGTGTGACTTTAAAAGGTCAAAAACTCTATCAGTCTGTTGCCTAGTGAAATATGTACATTAAAAATATTACTAGTTAAAAGGATGATGTAATGTTTGTCACAGGAGGATGCCAATGTGCTTACCTTAGTACAATATTAAACTAAAGTCCAGTCTGCAAAATTTTGGTTTCTGTCCAAATGGTGACGAAAAATCCCAGTGGATTTCTCTGGAAGGATGATCAGCTGCCCAGGGAGCTCCAAGGAAAAGGTCTCTCTTTTTCAAGATCAGACCATTGCACTGGGCAACAGTGCCTCTATGAAAGAGTCTAATAAACAAGACAACAAGAGATCTATTGTTACCTTCAAAATGGCAACTGCACCTTCTTCCCCAGCCGATGGAGCAGACTAGAAGCTCACCTCTGCTTCCTGCTTAAGTTAGCTCTGTCATTGTGCGGGGACTGAGGCGAGTAACAGGAGAAATGTGGACTCAGAATTTCCTGCTAAATACACCAGATGGGGAGCCAAACAAACTCACATCCTCTAATCTATAACAAAGTCTGCACAATGTGGAGAACCAATTGCTTGAAATCAATAGAGAATTAATGACCTATGAAAGTAAAACATTCTGACAAAAAGCAAAAGGTACTAACAAAGCCTGCTTGAGTACCGGAGAAGAGAGGGCATCCTGGGGAAGATGATGAGCATCCTGCAATGGGGTGCAATTAGGCTGCAGGGGGTCAGTGCAGGAGCCCTGTTTGGCCAATACCTACAGTCATTGCTGAATGTCTGCAGTGCCAGAGGGTGTCCGGTCTGTCCATCACAGGATCTGAACTTTTTGTCCTTTCTTAAGGATCTGCTTCCTGATGGAAGGCCTGGGCCTGGATAAGGAGGAAGGGTAAGATACTATGTGAAGAGGGCGTGACAGAGAAACTCTGTGAAAGCAACAATGCCAGGGAGGTTTTAGAAGACTTAAACCCTGCACAAAACTGATCTAAACACCATTTCTAGCAGATCTGAAGAGTCTCCCCAACACTATCATTAGAGACTGCATGAGAGACATCAGAGCTTAGGAATACTGACTGATTTCTTGTTTACGCTCTGTACTGTCTCACTGCGCCAGCCAGGCTGTGAGACATTTAGCACTGGAGTCATTATGAGGCCTGGAGGTGTACTTCAGGAATTATCTGGGCTTTGGCCAAATAACACATTAGACTGTGGAGCATATTTATTACTAATTGTCTTATAACACCCTATCTCTCGTTAAAGTTTCTAAGTCAGTACAAATAGAAATAAGAGAGACCTACTAAGCCATCTAGTCCATCTTCTGTCCAGTGCAGAACTGCTCTCTTGAGTAAAATTGCTTGGGCTCTGCAAGCATAGTTTTAAATGTATCAAGAGATGCATCATTTTATTTATGAGAGTAATCAATACCGTAAAAGACCCGTCAATAAGTTTTCCTTTTACATTTTTACCTTTACAAATATCATCCTGTTGCAAGTTATGCCCACTGGTGCTAATAACCCTTCCAACATACACAGAGGTCTATTGGAACTTCCCCTGCTCATTGCTTAGCCGATACATATACCTTTGGGGCCAGACTTTTACACACTTGCCCATAATATTTTGCTTTGTAAGTAGGCCTGTTAAAATGTAGGGGAAAAGGATGGAATAAAAATTAAAGTGCTACTCCATGGGAATAAAAGGTGCCCCAATCCACCCCTAAACTATTTTAATCTTTCCATAAAGTCAGTCCAGACAATCCCTTAGACACTATTGTTGCTCTCCGCTGAACCTGCCCTTTTAGATGCTAATAAGGTACTCGGGAGTGAATTTAGTATTCCTAGTGTGGTCACACCAAAGCCATATGGAGTGGAATCTTTTCTTCCCTTTTCCAGGAGGTGATGTCTTTGAATTTGCAGCCAAAATTTTCCCTTTCTCTTTTTTCGCTCAGTCACATTCAATACACTCTCTACTATCACCCTCAGGCTTCTTTCAGCATTACTTTCCTCATTTTCCCTTCTGAGGAATAACTGAGTTTTGGATTATTTTCCCTAGTTGTCTAGGCTCAAATTTCTTCAAGTTGCGAGTCCTTCTGTTATTTTCTTCCCATAGGTCATATCATGTCATCAGCTATTAAGCACAATTCTAAATGTGGATTATAAGTTATGGATTTCATTTTCATTGATTTTCAAGGGGGAGGAAGGAATTGATAATTACCAACATGGCTGAATTTAAATTCCATTCCTCTCATCATCATCAGAAATAATGGCAATTTTATTCATTACAGCTTAATGTATATGTTATTTCAGATCAAATACTTTCACAAATATACAGCTGAGAAACTGAAAATCTTCTTCTTAATAATCCAGAAAATAAATCCTTTAAACCTTTATTCATAGACAAATGAGAAGTAGAAGATGGTATATTTAGGGTGCACAATAATTAAGTCTCAAGGAAAACAAGTTTGGGAGTACTCTTTGAGATGGATGTAAGATTGACTGGGAGAAAACTGTGGTCTAGCAATTACAATTCATTCTCAACTCAGGATCCTATATTTGGCTATACTATATGTAAAGTGTTTTAAACTAAATTTACCTCTGATGTAAACTGAAAAATTAAATCAATTGAATTGTACCTTCTCTAATGGGTGCAGCAATTTTGTCCTGTTCTTGCAAAATTGAAATAACATGCAAAGATGTTGTCAGTTACAAAAGTGCCACAGAAAAGGAAAGTATCTGTTACACAGGGAAAAAATTCTCCTCTCAGTTGTACCTAGAGGGAAAATTCATTAAAGTTATCCTTGCGAAGTTGAACACAGTTTGCTGCATTGCCTGGTTGTGCTGAAACACAAATAATCCACATTTCAGCTCCATTTTAGAAGGTAGAGATATTCCTGGCACCAAAATTTCTTCTACTTCAGATTAGTTCATCAGATTAGATTGCATTTTCTCATGTAATAAGACTGATACATATCCCAAATTCATATGCAAAGGTATTATGTGAAGATGGAAGGATGTAAATTCACTTGAAGGAGCCTACTGAATTAACTGTGTATCAGCAGGCAAACCACACCATGACTGTTCATAGTCTCTGTGTGCCCTTCACCAGGTATGGAGCAATTCCCAGCATTAAGAATCAAATGTGTGTGTGTGAGGGGGGGAAAAAGCTAGAAAGGCTGTGGGATATTTGAAACGACCAATTGATGTCAGTTCTAATTGAGCATTTTGTGAAATAAACATTTATATCTTAGTGGATGGTGCTGTTCATTGCTTAGTATTCCTATACAGAAATAACTAAAATAAATCAGAATTTACAACGAAATTGCATAGTTACACTTAGATCATGCTAGACCTTGGTAAATTTTTGGTGCAAACCTTTTCGACCAAAATGTGTGAGTTTGTGCAAAATTATTTAAAATTGCCAGCCTTCATGGGTCTTTTTCTTCTACAGAAAGCGAAACTGATACAATATCTGAATGCTTCTGAAAGTGGCTCTTCAAAAAGTTGATCTAAGTCCAAATGTTCTTCAATAGCCATAGTGAGCGGCCAGAAGTGAGCATAAATTTTCTCAAAACAGCTCTGTTTAACTTCAGTAACTGTGACAGGGGATCTCCAGAGCATTACTCTATCTCTGTGACACAGAGGCACATCCCTTCCTTCTTCAGCTGTTGCTAAAGTTGGTATTCCCCAGACACAGAGAGATATTTGGTTGTAAGAATTCTCACTGTTCAAGGCAAATCTTTTGGGTCGATGCAGCTCATCTGACACCCCCACCTTTACAAAAACCAAATGTGAGATTTTTTCAGGTTTTTTTTTGTCTCAAGCCTCTTCAGCATTTCATGGGCTACCCCTATATACTCCGCCAAGTGCTCTGCTGGGGTCCAGTCTACCATGATGGTGTTGCATTTTACTGGACCTGGTGTGACCATGGCATGGCCAAACCCAACTCAAATCCATCCCAGGCCCAAGTGGGGCAGTAAGAGGTGAGTTGTTGCATTGACCCAGCTACCCTGGGTGGGTGTCCTGTGCAACCACGGTGGGGATGGAGGCACCTCATTGGCCATGGAGGTTCATACAATTGGCTGTTGTCTACAGCACTTTCAACACTGACAATTAACTTTTTTTCCCAGGGGAGTTAAATGAGATGTACTGAAAAGAGTTGACCGTCAACAGGTATTGTATTCTAAGATTCCCGCCAAAGGGCTTCCTCCTTCCCCAGATCTTTCTATAGAGGAGGCCTTGCACAGATGTCTGAGTAAAGACTTAGACTAGACCCAGTTTCAAAAATTAATTTATTTTTTCTCTAAACACAGCCAGCGTCTGAGATGATATCACTCCAAAAATTGCAGCTCCCGACTTAATTAGTTCACATAGCTTGAGATATGTAACACTGACCATTAGAGAAAGCCCGATAACAAAGGGTAATGATACAACACAAGCATTTTAAATTAACACAAGCTATGCAGGAACAGACTCACTAGGATGCTGTGTCTCAGTTTTAAGGAAATTCTCCCAGAGACTGGAGGTACTAGAGTCTGTCCTTTAATTTGCCCTACTTTGTCTGATTCTTCCTCTTTCATATGCTAACTTCCATTCCTTTCCAGGAATACAGACAATTTTGCATATTCAAATCTTTTAGAAAAATATTCAAACCTTTTGATATTTATCCAGACCAGATCTAACACAGAAGTTTCCAAGCAATGATGAATCTAATAACCAATACTGCTAAGTCATAATTAACAAAAATAATTAAAAATATATTGCAGCAATAAAACTGTAACAATTAAATAAAAATCCAAACTTGAGCTGGGAAAATGGAAAGGACAATTAAAATCCAAATGCGGGTTCCATAATAAAAGTACTCTATGCCACTCTGTAGTAAGGGGTCCAAAAGGTACAGAAGCATCCAAAACCTTGGAGCCTGAGTTTGCATTTTTTAAAAGAAATTGGCAAAAGTCTCCTTGAAGAGCAAGCCTTGTCCTTGGAAAGACAGGTGAGTGCTATTGTGGACATCATGGATGGGATAGCATGGGAGAAAGGTCTGATAGCAGATGAGAACTGACACATCCGAAGTCGAGTGATTTGGGGTAAAACCATGGCAGGGGATGGGACCTTGCAGAAGAGGGGTAGCAGCCTCTGGATGTAGTCTCTGCTGTTGGTGCAGGTTTGGCTGTGCCTTCAGCAGTTGGTGCTGTGGTTCGTAGGAGAGCCCCACTGGGAGTCCATGGGAGCTTGTTCCACTGGTGCGGGCTGGGCTGGGCACTCAGCTGGGAGGAGTGGGAGGTGATTTGCCAAGTGCTGCTGTAGAGCCCACAATCGAACTCACTTTTATTTACTGGTATGTGCCAGTGGATGAGTGTAAAATACTGTGAACCTTTTCATTTGCCTTTTACACATATTTTATTTCCCTGCATAAGGAGGGGGCTTTGGCATTAGACAATTACCCCTCTGGGACAGAGGTAATAGCAGGTAGCATGTACCTACCCCTCAGCCACTCCAGGTTGTACCTCATTGTCTATTTAGTTCAAGCCACCAAGAAGGGAGGGTTCATGCCAAGGTGCTAGACTGTGCAGTGTCTAAGTTATAATAGCTGAGGCTCAGGCACCAGTTCCCTCCTGTTGTCTTTGTTGTCAGGAGATCGTAGCCCGGCAGATGGGTGGTAACAAACAGCTGGAAGGCAATAACAACATTTACTCAATGAATGTGAATGAGAACCCTACTTTATTTAATGTTGCTGTCTGCTGGCATCAATAGAATGCCACAAGGCAGTGAATCCTGCATTGGTTTCAGATCTGATCTGGGGAACCGGAGCTTGCACAGTCCATGCTGAGATGTCATTGGGGTTTAACATCTTGCTTGCAGGGGCCACTTTACAGGCACAGGGCCTGAATCTTATCAACTATATTCTTCATTTTTTCTCATCACTATCTTGGGCACATGAGTTACTCAAAATATCAGCTGACAAAAAGGAGACCAGGACTTGGTTCATCAGTTAAAACAAATCAGCAAAAGGCTTTTGATCCACCAACATTTTTAAAGTAGAGTATAAGACCTGTTATATGAGTACAGCTCTCTGGTCACTTTCCTGTCAATATTTGGACCTCAAAGAATGCAATAGTGAAAAGGATTTTAAGCACATGCTCAAATTTCAAAACACTCTAGGGGAGCTAAGAAAATTCTTAAATGTTCCCACAAATGTGTGGTCTGGCATCATCCTACACCCTCAGTTTTATTCACACAGTGTGATGAGAGGTAGATTGATTTTGTCTTTATGCAATGTTCATGAGAAAAGACTTAATTTTGAAAATACGATGATTAGCATTGTGGGTGGAGTCCTGGCATTACCTGGAGACAGGTACATACAAAGTGAACACATTAAAGAAAAATTCTGTGACAATCAATTGCCCTTTGGAGTGGAAAACTTCATTATTAAAAGACATGGAGGCTGTCAGTAAGAGAAAATAGCTGTACATGCATGTATGTATATGTGGCACAGCCACGAGCCAGATAATTTGTAGCCTGATATTTGGAAAGATTAGGACACTCAGTTCAGAAAATTTGGACTGACTCCTTGGAATGTCAGTGGAGCCTATTCCTTCATATTGTGTCAGTCCTGTTTGGACATCTCTTGAATCTGGGCTCAGCAATTACCTAGGGATAGACCATAATCTTATAGGAACATGGCAAAGCTTTCTGTACAGGGCGAAGAAGCCAAGCTATTTTATGTCCACAGCCAGAGCTTGCATGAAACTTTGGGATTCCCTTTGGGATGAATGAGAGAGACAGAAAAGATTCAGATAAGCAACTTGGTTTTAGAGAGGCCTTCTTTCCTAACTCCACCAACCACTGCCTCCTTTGGCACCAGTGCCATAGCACTGCCACCAAAGAATCAGTTGCTGTGTAAGTTTAGTGCTGCCTGCACCTTTCTAGCAAGCCAAGTGTTTTTTCTGGCTACATGGCAAAGAAAAATCAGAAGTATACCAGGCAAAGAAAAATGTGTGTATCTCCAGAAAGACTTTGTAAGCCTGCAAGAGATATTAATTTTGACTATTCCTTATAAATTTAAGTTCTTAAATACTGAAATACTGAAATATTCTATTTTCACCAGTAGCACACATCAGTTAAAATGATTCAATGGGTTTGTCTTCCTTTAACCAACTGCAAACTTGAAGAAGAAAACAATTGAAATTCTTCTGAATGCAAAATGACATAATGTAATTTAGTGGCTAAATACTGATATATGTTTATTAGTTTAGGAGCATAATTTCTTGCATATTCCTCACTATGTGCAACCAGCTCAATCAGTCAGGAATGAAGTTACCCTGCACACATTTCTGCTAGGCTGGCAAAAGTGCCCTAAACAACCATGCTTCTTCTGGTTCATGTTTCGTTACCTTCCTGAGCTGACCTTATGGAGATGTCTGTTTAAATGAACCTGAGCCAAGGAAACGCCAGGCAACAGACTGAAAATCTTCATTTAATTGAGTCATCATGCCAAGTGCATGGGAAGCCTGGTGGCATTGACAGAGTGCTGTGCAGTGATTTGGAAGTTTAGCTGCTTCACCAGCTCCAGGCGTGCCAGGCCCAGATGAACTCACTGAACTTGAGACACAGAGCCACCCCATATGTGAGCAATAGGATGCAGAGATTTTGCTGTGCAAGAGGCATCCAACCGTCTGCCACGTGCCCAGCAGAACTGATGCATCCCACAGCTGTGTGACTGCTCAGCTGCAACAGTTGTGTGCCTGCACAGCAGAAATTTTCCAGGAAAAAGTAGTACCCCCTGCCTGAAACCCAGTGCGTGTTTGGGACAGGGGCAGTAGATTCCCATTAAATGGGAGCATGCATCACTCAAAAACAGAAGCTTGGCAGATCTCCAGGGGCAGAGCCTCAGAAGTTACAAACCAAACTCTGCCAGAGCCCTGGGGGAGCTCTTTTTGAGAAAAGAGTGAACAATCATACCCAAATCCCAGGAAGACTGTTATCCCCTCTGGAGGCAAACCAAAGAAAATGTTCACACCAGCTCTTCTGCATAAAACCAGGGTTTTGGTGTTATTCTACTGACAGTGTAGTCAGTTGTCTGGCTGGAAAAGTTGACAAAGAAGGAGCTCTGCTTCTTTACTTTCTTATGTAAGTTTTATTTCCAGAGTTGTGGTGATAATAGGAACATCTTCAAAATCTCTGATGAAACCAAGGACTACATAGGCAGAAATTAAGCACAGCTGTGCCTAGTAAACAGCATTTAATAACAGCTCTATAAGACTCCATGAATTGGGAACTTCTTGTAAGTGATGCTGCAGTCATGTATGGGACTAATTTGGAGAACCAGATGCAGGTCATGTGTGGTTGCCCAGCACTCACGAGAGACACAGTAGATTTTGGATCTCCTGTACGTTCCTGATATTTCTTTTCCATTCCTTAGGCTTCTTACATTTGCTCACTGCATATGCAAACATACCCTCCTAGACTAAAGTGCTGTCTCTTCTGGTTACTGGCAATTTTGCCAATTACTTTTGTGGGACAGAGATTTAATAACAGCTGTATGAAATATTTTCATGCCTGGTGTATAAAATAATTTCATACTCGGTAGACACTCTTGCTTTGATATATTGGAAAATAAGCAACACTTACTGTCTCTGAGAATTAAGAGTTCCACGTTTTCTAGGTATGGTCTAGAGTTAGCATGCAGGCTATAATTAAAAAAACCTCATGATGCACTGATCACCAAGGAAGCATTTGTTTATTTTGCCTACAGTGCAAGTTGGCCATTTCAATATTGGTCTATGTATAATTACATTAATATAAATAAAGCTGGAGTGTCTATGCTTTAACCAACTGAGGGCTACACTTGAGTTTTAGCAGAGCCAGAGGGATGAATCTAATTTGTTTAACAGATCAGTCAGATTGCAACTGGCCTTGTAAAACAAAGGTGATAGCCAGAGATGCCAAAAAAAGCTAGCCACCTACGGACTCGGATCAAATGGGACCTTCTACGTGGGGCCCTGCAGTGCACTGATGACACTCGCACTTCAAAGACAACCCACGGAAGAAACGTGAGCCCGTGACCTTTGGTTCTTCACAACAAACAAAGAAGATCAAGAGATGGCTGTTGGGCTTTCTTAACTGCATTTGATATCTTATTAGGAATACACAAGCCATTAGACCCTGGACTGGTGGGATTTGCTGTTTCTCTCTTTTGTCTAGAAGCCCTCCTGAAGGAATTCTTCTGGATTTAGAGTTTCTCACCCGTTCTGAAGAGCCAGGTGTATATGGGAAGGGCTACATTGGTAGGATATATTCTCTCACCAGCAGTGCACTTCTGGACCCATACACAAGCAAAACAAGTTGAGCCAGTAAAGCATAGCCCTGGTGTCGTGTCTGGCCCCAGTGCATCAGGCATGGATGGAGGCTGGCTCTCCAACCGGTTTCATGTCCCTGTTGGACAGTGCTGAGTCAACAGAGCTCTGCTGGGTGGACGTGGCCAAAGTCATTTCATCGTTCTCCTGAAAGCATTTGAGTTGCACAGCTAATGACAAAACCAAAAGAAGCAGCAAACTATAAACGCTCTAATTAAGAAGTCCTTGTTCCTATGTTTACTTGCACTTCCCTACATGTGACGTTATAATACTGCCAGTTCTCTGGAGTCCACTGAGTATTTTGGGGAACAGAAGAGGTAAGACTCAAGCTAATGTAAGTATAACAGAAAGGAAATCTATAATTATGTCTGAAAGATATAAACTATAAATGGAAAAAAAGGCAAAAGCCTATTGCAACTTTTCTCCTTTGGCATCTTTAACGATACTGGGGTAGAACAGCTTCAGCTTACACTGGGACTATCCACAATGTGGGTGCCAATCCAGACCCCAGCTGTATATGTTTTGTTCTGACCTAAGTAGGGTCACCTTTCTGCTTGTCTTCAGGACAGGCTGTATTTCTATTTGCAGTGCCATCATCCTTGCTTATGCATTACTCATGCTCCTGATCCTCCACCTTTCCTTCAGCTTTGCAGCCACGGTAACCCAGCACTTTGCAGGGGCTGGCCCTGAAGAACTCACTCTATTAGCAGTAATGCAGTGAGGAAAGGCAAAAAGAAAAAGGATATTTGCAGCCCAAGTCAGCACATCCTTCTTGCTTGTTGTCCATTTGCACAAACCATTGCTGAAGGATGATGCAAGTGCTCATCAGGGGCAGAGGGTAGGGCTGCTCTGGATATAACAGCTCAGGAAAGAAGTCCTAAGGAAACTGCAGCCTCAGCTCTCTCAGAGAGGAGCATATGAGGCCATGCAGTCATGCCAACCAGGAGCACTGCTTGTTTCCACAGGAGCAGGCAGTTTTGGGGGCAGTTTTCTCACAGTTTTCCCTATGGTAATGGCAGTGAATGCATCCCGAGTGCCGAGGAGCTGCAGTATTAGTTGCTGTCTCTTTCTTGATGAAAATTCTGATGTGTGGCCTGCATACTACAGAGGAATTGGCAATTTTATATCATTACTGGGGAAAAACATGGCAAAGATTAACTTGTCTCACTGTAGTACTGGTTTCTCCTGCAGCAGCGAAGGAAGAATAAGCTTGACACCATACTGAATCCACTTTTGTCTTAGCAGGGTACTGGCTGCATCTGTTTGAAAGGCTTGTATTGTAACACTGCTCTTTGTTATCAGGTTTCCCATGGTGGTCAGTGTTACATATCTTACATTGTTTGAGCTAATTAAGCCGGGGAATCAGGGAAAGCACATTTCCGGCGGGGATTTATTGCCAAAAGATATTTCAGCTGAAGGGGGAAAAAAGGAAATCTCCCTCTATGTCCCACATTCCTGAGCTGTTTCATAATATTCAACGTTCAGCTTCATGGAAATAAACTGACAATAATGTCAAGAACTTTGAACTTGAGCAGTTTTCATCTGATTTATTGAATTTTAAAGCACCATAAAGAAAGCTAGGGATCTGTGTAGCCACCAAAGTAAAAATATTTGAATCATCTTGGTTGGTAACAGAGTTAGATGTGTTTGTTAATAATTTACAGGCAAATGACTGTTTACTTTCCAGGTGCTTTGTGCTGCTCTATTATTTGCACCTGCTTTTACGTTTCTTTTCAAGAGAAGTGCAAGTGGCAGCATTTTACATCTTCACTGGTATCTATTAAGGATGCTGGCAGAAGCAGAGGGAAATGGTTCTGTACTGTCTGCAGCCAGCACGGTTGTTCAGAGCAGCACAAAGGGTTGCTCAAAGCACCTGGCAGCAGGAGGGTAAGGGCTGCTCAGAGCAGTGGGCAGCAGCAGGGCTGAACCCTGTGTACCTGCCTGGCATGACAGTGATGAAGCACCTTTTACAGCACCTTCAGCTGCCCTGCAAGTGCTGCCCGTGGGGCAGAGCCTGGACTTCAGCGTGGTTGTCAGCCCAGTTGAAAAGGGAAGCTCTGCTTTTACGTATGGGATGTTGTACACAGGTTCATTGTTAGGAAATCCTGTGGGCGAACAAAGCCCTGCTTTTCTTCCAGATAATATTAATAATTGCCGTCAGTGGGCCTGGTGATGATGACAGTTTCTCCGTTTTCACCAGTAGGTCTAACAGGCTTTGCTGAAAGAAGTGAGGATGATGATCCTCTGCCTGCCAAAGTAAACCTCAGCAACTGGGGAGTGCTATGGATTGTTAAAGGCATACAGTGTTTTGGATGAGAAGGTCCTGTTTTCAGCTTTTTGTAACTTTTGTCAAGCTTTGGCTGTTTGGCATGAAATTGTCTTCAGATGTCTTCTGAAGCACAGTTTGTTGGTTGTTTTTTTGCTGTTGTTTGTTTTTTTTTTTCTCGTTTTTTGTTTTTTTTTTTTCTTTCTTTATATATTTAGTTTCATCTGAAACATTTTAGCTCTCCCAAACATAACGAATAAAAGGATTTTCACCCATGGGAAAAGAAAATGCTGGCAAGATTATCTTTAGAAATAATTGGTAGTATCCCTCATTTGAAGTAGGGACTGAAAGTCTGATATCACTAAATTGTCAGTCAAAAAAAATTCACCTTACCTTTAGTAAAACTTAATTTCTAGTATTTGCTAGTTTGTACATGCTTGCCACAGAGAATAGTGCTTTAGCCAAATTCCCCTGATATTTGGCCTGCAACGAGCAGGGTAGAGTGTAACCTGTCATTGCTATCAGTTGGTCCTTAGGTCAAGTGAGAAGAGTCTTGGATAGAAGAGATTTCATTAATGCTGGAACACACAGGTATCAGTGTGAAGCTGAAAGATAACAGTCTTTCCTATTTTTTTTTAAACAGGAAATTACATGCCAAAGCTCTTAAAACAATTGTGTTGAGATTGAAAACTGAGAAACTCAAAGTCAAATAGGAAGAATTTCACAATTAAGGTTCTCTTCGTAATCCCATGCCAATCCCTTTGTGAAGATTTGGTTATTATGATCCATCTTTAATTAAATGATGATGCTAATTTTTTTTCCCAAATTCCCCATCCTCTTGTAGTGCAGAGGATGACTGTGTTGTTAAAATTAATGAAGACTTTATTGTGAAGAAAGTCCTTGGCTGTAGGGTCCTCACCCCAAGTGCTCCTGTAGCTGGAAGACATGCAGCCCAGGAGGCAGCAGATTACAAGAAGGTATAAGATTATATGGTGTCTTAGGAATCCAACTATGGGACGGCATACTTGCTCCTGCCACTGCACCCAGATATGGTGCTGATTAATCACTTAAAGCAGGTTTTTCACTAGTGGATGCTAAATGCAAAACTATCACTTCCAGGGCACCTGCTTCAGCACCCAGAGGCTACTGCCCCCACTGCTGCCCTTCCCAGGCAAGACACCAGGCAAGCAACACTGTGAGAGGGAATCATCACCAGCAGGCCAGAGCTCCCTGCTCAGTTTCCCTATGTTTTTTTCCTGAAAGTAAATGAGCTAGACTAAAGTGCAGAGCAGATCGATACCAAGCTCACATTCAGATAAGTATGACGTGTAACAAGAGTCTGTAGGTAGAAACCTGCTCTGGTGCACTTAATAAACCTTGGGAGGGAAAGAGGTGGGGAGAAAGGTGGCGTGGAGCTTGCTGCAATGTTTCCTTCTACTGTCTTACTGAAACATGGATCTCACAGGTAGGCCCTTTGAATGACCTGCTGAGCTGATAGAAATAGAGGGAAAACAACATCTGAAAGTGCCCCTGGAGGTCACAAGGAATATGAGTGCTACGTAAGCAGCACAAAGTTTGAAATCAAGCCACTAAAAAAGCATCTCTGATGTGATCATCTTCTCTCACCTCCTTTCCACCCTGAGGAAAGGCAAGACAAGAGGAAGGGTAAGGAAGGAAAGAGCACTGAATATTTTCTTTTATTTCACAGAAGCTCAAGTGTTGAACTTGTTGCAAATTTTATTATGTGCAAAAAGGAGTACCTAATATTTTCGGGCTGTTTCCCCCCTCAGTCTCCAGTCCCCAATCCTACCATATTGAAGTCCACTGAGACTCCGGTGACTAGCGCCAGACACTTGGAGAATGAGCAGCAAAGGCAGTAACATTGCCTTCTCTCAGCAGCATGAGGATGAGCAAGAAAATAGGGTCCTTATTGCCCAGCATGGCAATCTGAGCACCCAGAGCATAGCAATCTTCTGGGCTGAGAGCAGATGAGGAGCAGCAGCAGAAGCTCAGTGTTTTCCTGAGGCCATGGATTGAGATGGGGTTGCTACAGCCTTAAGAGAGGGGACAACAGCCATGGCAAACGTGACCTGCTCTATTATTGAATTGTGTGGTGCTGTTTTGCTCTTGCTTTAATATTGGTAATTATGCAATTTCTAGACAACTTCCCTGTCATAACCAGGGCAGCAATGCTGACAAAACAGGCTTTAAATAAGCACTTGTCAAAGTAACAGCTATTTTTGTTTGCCCTATTTAGCACTGTGTTTAAGGTCTACAGTGGAAATCTCAGACAATTTTAAATACATGGTGCAGTTACTTTATCACTGCATCACAATATTCAAAATCCTCAAAGCCTGGAAAACAAAAGTGTTTTGACAGCATCTTTTGGTGGTTTCTACCTGCATGTGAAGGTCACAGTGTTTGCAAGACCTGACTGAGAGCCAGGAAGCACAGACAAGCTTAGGGTTCATGAGCCCTTCTTTCAGTCTGTAAGGGCTATTGGGCAGAAAAGATTGAATAGCCTTCTTTTTCCCATCTCTGAGACCTCTGGAAGGTTCTCCAGTGGAAAAGAAAGAACAAAAACACCACCACAAGGCTTAGCCGTCCTGTTGCTCCTCAGGTAAGAAGGAAACAGAAAACACTCTCAAAGCCTCTTTGGTCATCATTAAGAAAACACAAGAAAACCCTTCTTCTCTTACTTCATGAGCCCTGTCTGAGGCCATGGTTTCCCAGCTTCTCAGGCCCTGGCCTGCCTTGTTTGCTCAATGCTGGGAGCAGAGGGCACAGGTACAACTTCAGCACATGGCAAGCAGTGTCTTATCTGAGGTGCTCTGAAGGCGTGTCTGCAAGGCCCCTCAGCCATGCAGAAGAGTAGGGATGTGTGCAGCCTGAAATACACGGAAGCTCACTCTTCAGATAGGGAAAGGGAGGCTAGACAGGCAGCAGCACAAATGTGACAGTCATTAAGGTGTTATTCCTCCAGGAAACCAAGTCACCAGCCAAGCACAGAAGTATTGCAGAGTAACATGTGGGAGCAGTTGCATTCTGGTTTATTTTATTCTTTTTTTTCCCCCCTCTATCTCCAGACTATAGACTTCCTAGCCTGTCTATTCCCATGAAATTTGTGATGTGTTTCCATAGAGTTTCTAGAGCTTTGCTCAGACAGTTGCCTCACAGTTACCTTAAAAAAACTCTGGGGAGGAGGAAAAGCATTCAGAAGGTTTCTTGCTGCATTTATGAAGATGACAACAGGAGTAAAAACATTTGGGGGTCCTGTGTTTTGAGCAACACCCTTGCTTTCTCCTCATTCTCATCTCTAACAGCGGATGCCAGAGAGACAGCCAAAGCAAACATAACACATGGGAAACAGTCTGTAAATCTAGAACAAAAGAGGTTTTCTTTTATCAGCTGTTTCCTGTTGTCAAAAAAATAAATTATTGCTTTAACAGTGCATTTTTAGTGCATTATGCATAGAAGCATGGGGAATTATTTAACTTTTTGAGCAGAATTTAATTTTATTGCATTTATTAAAATAATCCTGTTATTAAATTAATATAATCTATGTCTATTTATACCCACTACATTCCCTCTCTTCTTCGGTGTAGGGCAAAAAAAAAAAGTCAGTAGCTTAGCAGGTTAGGCAAAAAATGCTTTAAATTGTTGTAATTGAATGGCACCTGCCTTATTCCACTGAGCCTGTTCTGCTCCACTGCTGGAAGCATGCAGAGAGGCTGGTGCGGATGCAGGCTGACCCCGCGTTCCCAGAAATCTCTGACTGCTTTGCTGTGACTCTCTATCTTCTGACTCCTAAATGAGCTCCTGCAGCACCGGTCACCCACTGCTCCAGAGGGTGAGCTAAGAAGCCAAAAATAGCCTCTTTTCTGATAATACAGGGCTCTGCTTATAAAGGCGGCATTCTGGCATCCCAGATAAGATGTACACAGCCTCCTTTGGTTACGTTTTCAGCCTCCCAAGCCTTTCTCTGCCTGACAGAAGGGCTCATATGGTGCTTTTCCTTATATGCAGGTGCTGCTGGAAATGCCTTTCCATGAGGTGCTGTGGATGGGGTGTGACTGGTCCAATGAAGTTGTGGTCAGGGTTGGGGGTTGCCTTGCTCAGTGCAGCACTGGCAGATGTGACCAGGGCTGTGTTATGGAGCACTTCAGAGCTACAAGGGGTGAGCAGGCCCCGGGGTGAAGGCAGGGGTGTTTCCAACTGTGGCCCAGGGCTGCTGTGGGGACAGGGCGATGGTAAACACCTGCTGCCCCACCTGCCAAGTGCTGATTTCACAGCTTCTGTGTAGAAAGGGGGTGAGCTGTGAGAAAAGGGAATAGTCCCTAAAAGTGTGGGAACCATGGGCTTGCTGGGCTGATAATCCCTGGCCTAGGGAGGCAAATGTGGTCTCTGAGATGTGATAATCACACTATCTGACAAGCATTAAGATATATTCAGCTTGGCTGAACTGCTGGCTGGAGAGACATCACAAGGAGGCATTTGGAGCACTTGTAGGGCTGTATTTCATAGGCAGAGCAGTGTGCTCCCCTTTGGCACCTGTATTTGTATTTATATGAAACCCTGATACGTGTGCACGGATACCCCATCAAACATCACCAGCTGAGCAGGGGTGCTTCTCTGAGTCCCAGCTGGTTCATTTCTGAGTGAGAAGAACAGAGCCTGGTTATGTGGGCATGTAATAAGTATATTCCAGAGTAGGGAAAACAGTGGCCAACCAGGATTAGACAATGCCTCCCTTCAGTAACCAGTTCAGTCCTGCACCCTGGGATTAGGTTCTCTGCCTCCAGAAATGGTACTAATTAGGAGATACTTGTAAAGTGGAATTTCCTGCTACTCTGACAGCTCCTCCTCTTGCCACAAGAGCCTCTGCACCTCACCTGGCATGCTGAAAGTGGACATAAGCACAGCCTGTCCCCTCCACTGTACCTTTATAGGAGAAAGAAGCCTGGAAGATGTGCTGTAGTGATCTCTGGGGAAACCTGCTGCAGTTGTGTGAAATACATCTCACCTCTGCTTCTTCAGCATTCATCTCTCTCAGGTCAGAAGCTGCCATGACATCATCATGGAGTTAAAGTGCTGCAGAATATTCCATACAGGATGAAGACGTTTAATATATGCTGACGCCTGGTTTTTAGCCAAGGAGTTTAGCATATGTTTGCATACATGATTTCAAATTCTAGTGTAAATAAGGCATAGATATTAACTGATAGCCATGTTCTCGGATAAAATATGACTAGAAACACTGGTTGCTTTGAGATTTGATAATCATGTAGTCTGGCAAGTGTGAATTAGGACATAGTCAACCTGCCTAAATTATTAGCAGCACTCGTATCTTGAGCAGGCTCTTGCTTTTGGAGTATTTACACATAGCAAGCTATTTTTGGAGAGCAACACATCCTTGATCATGAAAACAATGCATCCAAATCTGATGTGTTATCCTCTGGTTTCTGCCAGAATAGCCCAAGCTGAACGGTCTGCCAGAACTCCCATTAGCTGTGTGAGATGCTTCCCTGTCTCAAAGGATGGTCCATCCAAGGGTTTTTGTTTGAAATGGAGATGGATTTGGTCAATGGGACACCAATGTTCAGTGTGATGTCATTTTGTGAGAGTAGAGGCAGGCTTAGCAGGGCAATGGGCACTGATGCTGTGTTTATGGGGGTTGGACTTAAGATATGTGTGGCTACAATGTCATTAAATAAGCAGGCCTAAAGACATTAAGAAGCATTTTGTTTCTTCTGAGTTTGTTCATTTTTGCTTCAGAAACGCATCTATTTCTTTCTGCTTGTATCAACCCATGAGCACTAACAGGAGATAAAAGTCTAAAAGTCTAAAAACTTGAGTCTGTTGGGTCTGAGCCTGCAGTACTTGTCAGATGTATATCTTGGAAATTTTTGCTTTTTGTTGATTTTCATGTCTTTTCCCTAGGATTTCTTTGGAAAAGGGATCTTCTCAAATCCTATGTGTGTTGTGCTTGGGAGGGAAGGGTTTTGCACATGGTGCTTCTGATGGGAGCAGGTGGGGAAGGACTCAGCAGTTCCCCTTTACCTCCTTGCAATGGTGTTGATCTGGCGAGTAAAATTAATGGAAGTTCCCACACCTTCTGGAAAATCACCATGATTTTTTTTAACCGAAAGTTGAGTCTGCTTTTTCCTGTGACTCACACGGGTCCCACCAGCCCGCAAGTTTGTAATCCCAGTGCTTCCTGCAATTGGTGCAGCCAGTGGTATATGCAGGAAAGCTCTTCATAGGTACTGTGCATCAATGACTGAGGAGATGTTTTCACTAGATCAGCTAAAGAAGAAAAGTTTTTCTCCTCTTTCCCAAATTCAGATATGAGACTTTTTTTCTTCTCCCTCTTGTGCCTGAAATCCCCATGTCTTATCACAAGTGAAAAGGGAGGCCCTTAGTTATAGATTTTGAAGATATTATGTTGTTTTTTTTTCAAGGAGATGTAATCAAATGCATGGACCTGTCTAAAACTCTGAGGGAGCAGAAGGCCAAAGGTGGGACTGAGTCTTGACTTGAGATATTAGATACTTATTTCTCATATTTATCACTTCATAACACAGAGAGGAAATGCTAAGTAAAAATTATGATTTCTCAATAAGGGAATGCCTAGGCTCCATTCTTTCTAGTCCTGAATCTAATAATATATCAGTCGCTTGTTCTTGCTGGTAAAGTCCTCCCCAACAACATATTACTAGCTCTTCAACCTCTTAAAAAACAGTAGGCCAAACAAGTTATCAAATCAGCCTAAGTGCTGTGGTTTTAACTGGGGATCCTTTCAGTTGAATGAGAATGTGGCAGGAGTTGTGATTCCCTCAAGGAGCAAGATATAAGGGAAATCTGCTCAGCACTGCCCAGACTGGGATGGAGAGTCAGGAGACTTACGAAAATGGAAAACAAGAGCTAGAATCTTTCTCCTTCCCTCTAGAGCCATGTTTTCGTTTCAAAGGCGGTTCTATCCTTTCTCAACCGGGTGTTTAGAGTCTGGTTTGAAACAATTATTATCATTCACATGAAGCACTTTATTTCACATTTAAGACTGTGTAGCAATACTGATTGAGAATTCATGTCTCCCAGGCATGAGGTAAATGAGTGCAAATAAAACATCTCACCACTGCTGTTCAAGATGTGGCCTTTTATTTATTTTTACAAGGGTAAGAGTGTCACGTCATTTTTCAGAGTGTCTTTATCTTGCAAGGTTACTGCTTGCAAAATTCAGGGCTAGGGTTGGCCCTAACACTGCGGTGAACTGGCAGATCAGCTGCCACAAAATACCTTTACTTAGCCCAAGTACACGTGCTACTGGCAGCACGTAAAGGATTGGTCTCTAGACCCCATTCTAAACAAGGTCAGCCTGACAAAAGTACAGATTCTCCTTGTGTGTTAAATACTAATCAGAAAGGAGGGAAATAAATATTGCAGCCTATCTCAGGTATAATACACAAAAATTGATGGCTTGGGCAAAACCCTGAGGTCTTGATTCCTGAGCTGTATGGAGATCTAATTGAGAAGCCTTGCAAGCTTCTCATATTTTCTTTCTGCCAGGCTGGCCATGTGCCACACGTGGTACAAGGCAGGGGAAGCTGAAGGCTTGGTCCAAAGAGCTGATGTTACATGGTACCGAGGTATGCAGCCCGGTGGGTCCCATCTCTGCAGCAAGGTTGTGCTGTGCCCCCCAACATCCTCTGCACTGAGTGCCTGCATGGGGAAAAGGCAGGCCTGTGGCTCTACTCCTTGCCCCTTTCCCTACCCACACAACAATACTGGAAACATTATCCTCAGCAGCTCTCCCTCTGGGAGAGCCTTCTGGGCTGTGACAGCCAGGAGGAAGCAAGGCAGGAACTGTGGCTCTCTCACTGAAAATATTTTTCTTAGGTTTCCTTCACTTCCACTGTGGGATCTTTTCAGGCTAATGAACCTCCACAAAAGGTGGCTGTTGAAACCATAGGAAAAAAAAATAATGTGCTAGTGCTGGGGCCAAAACCAGGTATTTGGTAACAGCTCCCCTGGTTCCTCCAAGGGGCAAGTAAATGTTCCACTGAAAAATCTTGTCTTTCCCTCCACTTATCCCACCGATCAACCAAAGTTTCATGGCTCTTAAACACAGGCACTTAGGAAAAGGAAAGGTCAGCTCACTTAGTGCTTTCTACAAACCATCTTGATTTCTTGATGACATCAGAAGAGGATGCTTATAGAGAAAAGCTTCTTTGAGCATGGAGAAGGCAGGGCTGGAGGGGCAAGGATTCTTTTTTTTTCCATGATCGGTGATTTTTGCTAGAGGATGTATTGCTTGTGTCTCAGTCCCATGCTGTGGCTTTTTATTTTTAGTTTGGATGTTGGCTATTGGCAATCAGGATTGCAGTCTCTCAGAGCACTGCTTCGGGTGACATTCATCTGGAGAATGTTGAAACATAGGGGAAAGAATTATAAGCAGCAGCTGCAAGACATTTTTCACCCCAAAGGACACAGAAAAAAGCCAACACAACTTTGAACCATGAGAGTTCAGCTGAGGATAGGAGCCAACCCTTTCATCAAGCTAGCACAAATCCCACAAGCAGACAGATCTGTGCAGCATGGTGATTTCTGAGTAGAGTTAGTCTTGATCTGCTATCTCAACAGTGGATTTGGACTGGGATCAACTCCCAGCTCCTGACAACAGGCCAGGTGTGTCTCTCCTGCCAAATTGCCCTCTGCAGCTGGAGCAGCCTCACAAAGCTGTAGTGGTCCTCCTGGTCTCAAAACCTGGACCCAGCACAGGTGAGAGTTGCTACATCCTCCCAAAGAGAAGCAGTAGTGAAGCTGCAGCTGTGCCTTAGATTTTCTTTGTTCAGTTTCCATCCATGTGGGCACTGAAGATAGGTAAGAGAGCTGGCCTGAGCTGCCCATCCTCTTCTCACATCAGGAGGATTTCTTTCTTGCAAATTGGTTGTCATTCCTCTGCTGCTGCCAAGTCACAGGCTCCATGTTGGGACTGAGAGGTGCCACAAAAATGTCCACCATTTGAACTTAGCGTTGGTGAATAACAGGTCAGAAAGGACCTTCTTGTCTAGTTCTAACTTCAAAGTGAGACCACGTCTGAACAATCTGTGTTGGGATGCAAGGGCTGCTGCACCCCTGCCTGAGAGCTGTGGAGGGCAAGGGCTGATTGTCCCACCTCTGACACAGGCAGGCTACTGAATGACAGAATGTGTTCAGGTTCACTCTTGAAAAGCATTTGTTAATGTGAATACCACAGAGACTAGAAAAAGACTTTTCCAAGCCTTTCCTGACTCTCGCATTATCATGGTCCTCTTTGCCTGGCTACCACTCAAATCATACCCACCAAAGCTTTGCTGTTTTCCCTCAGATTAAAGCCAAATAATGGAGGACCAAGCTACCCAATTGACCCACCACGGCTCCCTGTTCTGCTGGGACTGTTAAGACCTTCAGAGCAGGATGCAGGGCCATGCACCCAGTGAAAAGTACACCTGATGGAACCTGAGATGGCTGCAGCCCTCTCAGCATACTTAGGGGTTTAGAAGACAAGTCAGTGTTAAAAGATGCTTGTAGCTTTTTTTTTTCCTTTTCATTTTAAGGATGTGTATAGCTGTCTAGTTAGTCAGCTATCCATCCAGCCATCCTTTATTTTTCACAAAGACCTAGACATATGTATTTATACAAATACATATACACATGTCAAGATTTTTTGTAACCCAGCATATATAGGGTGGAAGACACCTCCCAAAGCTAAATTTGACATACTAACCATCTGTACATTCAGAAACATTCACGGTATACATTAGAATATGCATAAAGGCTTCTGCTATTTCTGCTGTTGAAAGCTAATTTCAGTCTACATCAGTCTGACCGCATTATTTTGCACTTTCCTGTGGACTTTATGCTCCACACCCTTTGCTCTGAACTGCTGTGGGATTCTTTTCCACTTGTTGATATCAACTGGAGGAGAACTTGGAACGCTGAGGTGAATGGGGGAATTGTGGACAAAGGCACTGAAGCTTTACTGGCACTCAGGCAATCTCGTCCCTGTCTCCCCTAAAGCAATGAGGTCCCAGCTTGAGCTAATACACAGCCATGCAAGCAAGCACAGGTTCAAAGTGCAAATAAATACGTGCTCGAGGGCTCCCTGTAGGGATGGAAGGTGAGCAAAAACAAAGGTAGAGACATAGTAAACATACCCAGCCTGTCTGGAAGGAAGAACAGGTTTTGATAGGATGGGGAGCTGGGAGAACATATGGTGCTTTCTGAACTCTGGCAAGTCATCTGATCCTTCTCACAGACAAAAAGCATATATAATTGAGATGGGAGGGAGGTTTATATAGTTAATGCTTGTTAAGTATTTGACTTAGGCATAGACTAATTTAGTCCTCTCAAAGCCTTTCTCCAAGGA
This sequence comes from Manacus candei, assembly GCF_025592945.1. Taxonomy (NCBI): domain Eukaryota; kingdom Metazoa; phylum Chordata; class Aves; order Passeriformes; family Pipridae; genus Manacus; species Manacus candei. Next base: position 1,319,191 of record NW_026138074.1, on the reverse strand, counting down.
ACTGGAGGAAACCTGTGTTCATGTCAGGGAATGCAAAACTACCACTATCACATCAAATCTGGACTCTTGCCCTGAATATTATATGTTGTCTGCTTGTGTACACACACCCGCTCTGCCACCCTACTCCTGCCTCTAATGCACATACATCTGGTCTCCTAACAGCAGGCACGTGGCATCAAAAGGACAGTGAGAAAACTGGTAAGAGTAATGCCGTTGTTTTGGGTAAACTAAGACGTCCATGGGGTGAAGATGGATATTTTCAGTTTTCCCAGATGTACAGTCATTCAAAAAAGCACAAAAGAAGAGCACTGATTTGAGATGAACAAGTTTTTCTATAGAGACAGAGAGGTCTTGTTATAGAACTCCTTTTCAAATGCAGGCTCCAGTGTGAGGACATTTTGGGACCTCAGGTCCTTTGACAGGGAAAGAGAGAGCTCCTGATCAGACCAGCAAGGACTCCCTGTTGCATTCAAATGTTCACTGTGAAAAAGCAAAGTGAGTGAGGTTTTGTTTTGCTTGACTGAGCTTTACAGTACCAGTTATTGTTTTGAAAAGTGAAGAGATACCTACTACATCTCCTGGGAAAGTGAGAAGCAGCTTGCTTTGGAAGAGACTGCTATTATGGTGAAGTTCTCAGCTTAGCTCTCTATTTTTGGCTTTATGTATTCATGTCTGCTTGAATTTCCCCTGCAATAACAGCTTTGTGATTAAATGACTTGAATAAATGGTTTCAGAACATCTGGGAATAGGCAGAAATGTAATTATTCATTTATTGATAGTGAGGTAGGTATTGATTTACATAGGATATTAAATGCTCTAGGGCAGAGGAATGAAATATTATTAGTATTTTAAAGGAGGAAATATTGCCACCTTGTTTTCTACTTTTAAGCACCTGTGGGGAGAATACCACTTTGCTAATGTTAGACCATTTGAATGCTTTGAATTATTTAGGGATTTTCAATATAGGCTGATGCAAGTGTAAAAGCCTGTCTGTGATAAGTCAAATTTGTTAAGAACCCTACTTCTTCTTCCTTATGGTCCTTTATTGTTAGTCACCTATGGTTCTTGTCTAATGGAAATACAACCAAGCAGAGAGTTCAATTAAGAAATCTATCTATCTGCCTACCTACCTATATATCTGTGTTGTCTCTTTCTCTTCTGCTCCATGGATGATACTACAATTGCTAGACATTACATTTTTATAATCTTTATTTCAAACTAGGCTCTCATAAGCATCCTATTTCAGGCGAAACATGTCATTATCCCTGTTACAGTAGAGCACTAGCTTTATAAAGGAAAGGACGAGAAAATTCAGTTAATATGTGAGTGAGTTCCTGTGGAGCAGAAGCAATGAAACCCAGGGAGGGACTCATCCGTGTGTGTTTCTGATGCCTAATAACAGCCGAGCTCTTGTAGTCAGTCCTTTGGCAGATAGGCGAAGAGGGTCTCTCTTCTCTACTTAATCCTTTATTTTCAAAAAACCTGTAGGGATGAGGTATTTCTGAAACTTTACCTTTCTGTCAATGTGCCTGAAAACAAAAGACTTCAAGATTTACCAGGGGAGACTAACGGATGGGCACTCAGGCAGGCTGCATGAGCCTAATTTGTAAAGGAAAGCGCCCTAAAAATGAATCCATAATACTTGAACCACATGTGCAAGAGCAACTGCAGCACACCCTAGAGGAGGAGGAAGAAGAGTACTACCATGGTATGCACTTACCCCATTCCATCCACAGAACAAAGCAGTACACTTTCTGGGATGTGGGAAGGTGCATAAAGACTCTGGCCTCCCCAAGAACACTGTGTGACCCACAGGAGAGGCAAACTCATGGATCTCCAGCACATTCTTCCTTCATTGCACTGTCCTCCCTGCTCATTTGATTGCCTCAGTAACCCCTTCCTCATCCTCCCCCAGGGTATTTCCCTCCAGAGCATTAGCAGTAATTCCCAAATTACTGGTAATTCTTTCTGGTGGTTTTTTTTTCCCCCTCTGCTTCCTTTTTTTAAGGTTTCTGTATCTTTCCCAGATCTTACACAGAGCACCTATGGTTCACCACAGGACTTGCTTTATTGGCAACCTTTTGCAATGTTTTATCTTTTTTATTGCTTCAAAACAAAATGCTTCTCATACCTCTGTCCTCTGGTGATGAGTATGTTTCAAATATACCACTGATGCACTTGGAGTTGTGAAGGGAGACATTTCTCTCCATGTGACATATTGGCATTGATAGACAGGGGCTGTCACTACCCACCAGTATGAGTGTGCCAGAGCTTTCTTCCTGCACAGCATTAATGCTCAGTAAGGCCTTCTTTTCATCTCTTTCAGCTTTCTTTTCAGGCCTCCAATTAGAGTTTCTCAAACCTTTTTTTTTTTTTTTTTTTTTTTTTGGCAGAAAGCATGCTATCAAATAGACACAGGTCTCAAAAACCTAAAATGTTTGCGTCTTATAGGCAATATTCACCACTTCTCAAGGGGAATAGAAAACAGAGGGGTCAGAGCTAAAATGAAGTGAGTGCCTCCCTGTTTGAAATAAGAATATCTGCACAGCTTAAATAACAGTTTTAAGGCCCAACCTGTGCTTGTATTCCCACCAGTGTTGTAAAATTGGTGCTAACATAGCTGGGGACAAACACTGCTGCTTAGGTTGAGGACTGGTGCATTTTCATTTAGTGTAAGGTACTGACTAACCCACCCAACTGTCAGACTTACAGCACAAGTTATCTTGTGCCATCCCAGCTGCAGTAACCAACCTGGATCATTAAAAATGCTAGACAAGAACATCTGCTTAAACCTCTTCCATGAACATGCCTTCTTTAGAGACCATCAGTCGTGTCTCTGTGCCCTTGAGGAACTGAAGTAGGAGAATCACAACAATAACTCAAGTCCCAACCATCCTAAGCTAAGAAGGCGAAGTAATTGGGAAACATTTAGCCCTTCGCACTCTTATAAATAAATCTGCTTAAAATCACACATTTGGGGACTATCTACGTGAGAAATCTCCTTCACATCCCATGTGTGAAATGATGGGATAGTTTTGCCTGAGCTAAATAGGTCCAGCTGCAGTGAGCTGAGAGAAGCTAAGCCTCATAGCACTTTAAGACACATCCCACAGGTTTAGGATGGGACAAAGTAGATTCTGATCTCTCCCTGCTGATGGTGCTTAGTTGATTTCTTCAAGCCTCTATTTCTTTGGCTAAAAATTGCATTACACAGTCAGGAAGCCATGCCCAGTGCTGCACAGGAATACAGGCACTAAATATTGAAAGATCAAATAATCAAGATAACATGACTGTGAGCAACTCATGAAGAAAACATGAACTCACAGGTGTTCATCAGAACTGTGAAGTTGGCAACTACAAACCTAGAAATTCAAGACAATCATGTGTTGATCATAGATCAGTTGTAACCAAGTTATAGGACTATAGCAAGGCAGAAAGTTGCTTGCTCATTCAGACTCCTAAATACAACCTTAATGTTGTTTTTTCCACAACTGATTCAGAAACATCTGTAAACCCTATCAACTTTTCCAGTGTGTTAGCATACCTGAGAATGCATTAGCCTAGATGACTCTTGAAAATTTTCAGAACATGATTTGTCTCTATTTTAGCTCAAGACCTAATGCATGCACACTGAAAATTTTGGCAAAATTGAAAAAAAATTACAATGAAATACTCTTTCTAGGAATAAAGAGCAAAAGAATTTTGGAATTCTATTCAAAATATTCTTGGTCCTACTTATCACCCTTTCAGAAGTAGTTTTCCATGAACACTTCCATGCAAGCACTTTTATTTCAAAACTCATAGTGGTATATGATTCTCCTTCCAAATAATGTAGAAGAACACAAAACTATTTTGGGTTACTCTGTAATATTTGATATATAATGTCTCTGTCTCTCTACCTGGAAACATGAATAGCTGCTGCATCTACACTGCACACTGTGTCTCTGTGTACATTTCAGTTTAAACTTTTCCATCTTAACCTTCCTTTTTGTTTGCAAATCAGTAATATTGATGTTTTCCATTTTCTATCTTTTCCCTTGCTTTAGAGATATGCCAACAGGAAAACAATCATCAGCTCCCTTGACATACAGCACAGCTCCATCACTGATCCGAGTTCATTAATAAAAAAGTGATTTCTAATTATTTAAGATGAATGCCTGACAAAACCTAGTATGTGCTTTTGAATGTAATGATGAATACATTTCTTACATATTATTTCTTAAAGTTGCAAATAAAGTCCACTTCCTCCCTTTCCCGAAATGTTTTAGAATATATATTCTTTACATAGGCTTTCCCATTTTTTCCACTATCTTACATTCCTATGACCTAAATACTCTTCAGAAAGACACTATGACTAAGGTCAATGAAACAGGAAACTGAAACCCTGAGAGCAGTTACAGAAACTGCCTTTACACTCACTGCTCCTTCCAGCAGCAATGGTTAAGTTTAGCAGCAATCTATTATTAAAGAGACTGGGACACTTCAGTCTAGAGAGAGATGTCTGGGCCCAGGGTGGACTACAGCCGTGTGCTATAAAGACAAAAATTACTGGAGAATGTATAAACAGGATTATTTACTATTCTTGACAGTGAAAATGGGATACCCAGTGAATTAATCAAGGAGTGGATTTAAAACAAATCGAAATAAGTCACCAGCCGAGTCTTATGCTGGGAAGTCATTGCCACAGGATATTTAGGTGGCAAAGGTATAAACAGGTTCAAAAGTTTTTTGCATAAATTTGGAGGGGTAAGATCGATTAAACATGATAAATGAAAATGTAACTGTGAATGTCAAAGAGAAGAGGAACAAAGAATGGGTATTTACTATTTCTAAGCATTTTATTTGGTGTCCAATAGCTGAGGGTGGGTTTTTCTGGGGTGACCAGGCAGTAAATTTCTAACACATGTAATTAAACTGTGGAGCTGATTGCTAGAGGATGCCATGGAGGCCAAGAGCAAAATGCAATCAAAAAGTGATTGGACAGATTGAGATCAGAAAGGACTCGTGAGGGATGTTAAATGCAACAATATGAAGGTATCCTTCAGTTTGGCTTGTCAGAAGATGGAAGCCTATGCCAGAGGAAGGATGAATCTGAATTTGTCCTTTTCTTGCACATTTCCTGAAGCATCTGCTCTCACTGGCTGCCAGAGACAGCTCTCTGGGCAAATTGGTCTGACCTCGCTGGATGTTTTGTAGGTTTGTATCCAAATGATCAGTAGTGAAGAGGCATTTGGATCATCCTTGAAACAAAAGTGATGCTGAAAGGCATGGAAACAGCAGAGGTAGTTTACAATCCTCCCTTAGCCATGGCTTGTTTGCAGGCTCAGAGGGATGACAGCACATCTCTGAGTGTGTGTTATAAGCCTAATAGACCTGGTTGCCGAACTCCACAAAAATCTAAATTCACTTGTTTTGGTTTGTTTGTTTGCTTTTTAACCAAAAGTTTTGGCTGCAAGAATTATATAAAGATGAGGAGTGTTGTTGCAACTGGCTTAAACCTCTGTGAAAAAGATAGTTTAGAGGCATCTTGCATTTAACACAGCTGTAAGAGGCATTAAGCATGTCTCACCTCCCCCTCTGCAGCTCCCTGCAAAAGGCAGCCTGGGTGTTTTTTAGGGATTTGGCTGCTCTGCACAGCAGTGCCTGGGTTGAGTGTTGTTTCAGGGGTGTGGTGAACATGCTTGTTGCTGTAGGGGAAAAACAAGCTAGAGGTGTAGAGGGAATAAGCGAGCTCACAGAAGCAGAAGAAAGTTTTAACAGAGTCTGATGCTTTTGGCAGAATACTGGCATCAGTTTTGGGTCAGGGTAGTGACCAAAGGAGTTTAGGAGCGAAGGTAGGGAAATTACATTTTTTGTGGTTGTTATTTTGGTTTCTCCACTGATGAAAGAAGCAGGGTTTTGTACAGCCTTCCAAATAGGCAGAACTGCAGCAGATACCTGATTGCATCACCCACCTCTCCTCCTAACTGGAATAAGCTAGGAGAGTTTGAATTTTCATTAACCACTCAGCCTAGAGGGATAATAAGTCATGTTACAGAAACCAGAGAGACAGGCAGAATGGCCTGATTCTGTTTGCAGTGTGATGCACAGTGTTTCCACTGATCGTGAAGAGGCTTGACTTTTTGTTTTTGTGCTTCCTGAGTTTCCAGCAGTGAAAGGGAGTTGTTTGGGATGGTACTAAGATGCAGCAAGAAATACTCCCCAATTTGCAAATGAGCTCTGTGAAACAGCGTCCATGCATTTTTCAAGAGGACCCTCATGAGGCAAATCAGCTTCAATTCAATTTTAAAGTGTGGCAGGCAAAGTCTTAATTCCTGTTATTTTAGGTACTGCTCTGTCCCTGGATCACCCAGTTTCTGTGCTCCTGAGTCTGCAGAACAGCTGTGTGGGTTCTGGCTGGGAACTGAGGGAATCAGAGTGGAGATGAGGCTGCTTACCCAAAGCAAATCTCCATACATCGAAGAACATCTCTCAGACATTATAGAAGGCGTGCTTCAAAGAGGTAAGCCCTGAAAAGGAGCAGTTCAGGAGCTCTGCCATGTGAGTAATTTTATTCCTGCAAACAGAAAGGGGGGAAAAAAGCCCTACCCAGCTTTGTAGCCCAGACAGAGCAACTGGCTCTCCCTACTTGGCTTTTCTCTTTTTTTTCTTTTAGTATATAATGGGAAAGCATGTTAGGCCCAGAGCTCAGACATGGGAGTCTGCATGAGAACAGCAGCTCCAAGACAGTAAGTGGAGGTGACAAGTTCCCAGCAATATTAAACATTAACACTGAATATTTTGTTGGTTTTTAACTCCACAATGTTTCATGTTACTGAGCAGAAACAGAACATCCCCCCTCATCCCCACAATTTTGTTCCTTACTCCTCCGCTTGGTAAATTCAGAAGGCAGGAATGAGAGATGCCAGTTCCTTCAGGGTTGAAATGACTTTATATAAACTAACAGAGAGGGCAAGTTTATGAAGTGGAGACAGGATCTAATTCTGTACTCTGCTGAGACTGTGACTTGAAATGGGGAATACTTTGTGTACGAGGTGGGCATGCTTATGTGTATATATATATATATGTATATGTATGAAGCTGAACACAGGAGAAATCCTGCTCATTTAGAAATCAGATGGTGGCAAGCAGCTGAGGGGGAGAGCTGGAATTTTAAAGTGATCTTTTAAAATGTTTATGTATATTTTGTTGCTGCTGGAAATGTCTGTTTGCACCTCAGGGAGGTTCCTGAACTTCCCACGTTGGGGAGCAGCTGGCCCAGAGGGGCAGATTTATTTCTGCTACATGACAGAAGGAGTTTTCTCAGGGAAGCAGCTGCCTCGAAGCACCCACTGCTCTCCAGGTCTGCAATCAGAGTGAATGCAAGGTCAAGATCTGCTCCTCGCATCCACCTGGGTGCTCCTTGCATTCACCAGCCTACAACTGTGGTCCTAGCACACAGCAGTCATCAAACCTGCCACAGCTTTCAGCACCTGCTTAGCATGCAATTCCAATTGACAGATTCATTTGGGGAGTACCCATTACAGCAGCGTAATTGCCGTCCTGACTGGGAGCCAAGTTAGACCACAGGGAGAAGAGGTTTTTGTCAGCACTCCTGGCATGGGGTGAGGGTGTGGTGGGAGTGCTGGGAGCGTGGTACAGGAGCACATCCTGCATCCTCTCCCTTGTGCCCTCTTCTGCTGTGAGCATACCATGCTGCGTGGGGCAATGAGGAACCAGGAGAGTAAATATTCCCCTTATATATCAAGAAGTGTAAACAAGGGTATATTTACCAACTGTGCTGCTTCCAAAACCCCAAGCTGTGCTATTCCTTCAAGAGAGGTGTCCTGGAGGACCAGCTCTGCTGCTAGCAGGAACTGCTGTGCTTCTGCTGAGCTCAGTTGCTGTTGCCTGATAGTGTCTGAGGAACTGGTTGGTTCTCACATGTTGAAAGAGAGAGACAGATGCAAATGCACACACCCCTGCAGAACTCCACTGGCAGGCCTCCAAACAGCAAATGGTAAATCAGGATGGGCTGGGGAGAATGCCATTGCTTGCTCACCCAAATGCTCCTGAAGACCCCCTTCCTCATCCATTCCCTGATCCTGCAAGGGGCTACTCTCTCTTCTGTTCACTAATATTTTTTCCTTCAGAACCTGTGCTCTGCTGATCCCAAGCCTTTGTATGAGGTGCAAGGTGCCCACTCTGGTGGCCTGAGCTCCTGAGACTCTGGGGTCAGGAACATGAGAGTCATGAACCAGTTCGATGGACAAGGCTGATTTCTGTTTGACTTTGTCCCACACGTAAAAATGGATGCAGCAGAGTTTGCATTAGACTTCAAATGAACTAGTTTCTGAATGCCCACCTCAAGAGGACAGCTCATGTTCTGTGCATGCAATACGTGTGTGCACCTTGTGTGCACTGCCTTTAGGCAAGGGGCAGAGCTAAATATCTTCAATGTGCACATTGTGAAGACCCCCATGGGTTCAGGCTCTGTAAGAGAAATGCTTCCTCTGTCCCTGAGACACATGGAGAGAGGGTGGTTTGAAGAAAAGGGAAGGAAACCTGCTGCACTTTGTGCTGTGCAAGATGTGCATATACATTGGAAAAAAAAAGACAGCAGGGCCTGAATTTCCATTGCCTCTACCCTGGCAACTGAAGCTCTTAAGATTGGTGGAGCTACCTCACGACCCCAGGTTTGTGTTACTGCAATCAGGATCCAGCCCACAACAAATCACATCCTCTCCAATTTGCCTTCTGTTGTCTTGAATTCACCTTTCCATTTATACTGCTGTAAATTAGGATTAACCCCATTAAGGCAATGAGTGCATACTAGCATAAAAGCTGTGTAAGTGGAAGGTGAATCAGATCCAGTGGTGTTATGGGGATGTTATCTGATTATTTACTATGCTGTTAAGTAACAAGTGCTATACACGGCAAAATTAATACCAAACAGTAATGGGGTGCTGGTGAGATGCACTACAATTTACTGTTATTATTCATACATTTAACAACATTTTAGGAGAACAATTTGGGTTTTTTTAAGTAAGCATGTTTGTGCACTCTCTTGAGTACAAAAGATCGTTATTATCCAGTTTTGTTTCCACAGATTTTGTTTGTCTTCTGGTTCCTTTTGGGGGATGAGAGATCTGTTCTGATAGCGAGAGAACTTTCTGAGAAGCAGCAGCACAAACCCACTTGTGCCTTGAGAGAGTGCTAAGGAGTGGTGATGTCAGTTGATGCCTGTGGCACACTGGGGACAGTAAATACCTTTCCTGGCATACTTTTGTTGCAGAGCAACAGTTGGATTCTGTGGTGGCCACAGCAAGATTGAGAATACGGCAAAGATGTAAAGACACAATAAACAGGGATATAGATCTCAGGCTTCCTTCTTCCTCACACTTACCTGCACTTCTGTGTCTTGCTATGCTTGCAGCAGCACCTCTTGATTCACTGATGGGCAGGGGCAGGACATCCCAGTCTATAAGAAACAAGAACTGGTTCATCCCCAAAGTGCTTGTGGGGGGTGACCTGCACAGTGGGCAATAGGACAACTGTGAATGGGTTGAGCTACCATCCTTATTGCCTACAGGACAGAGGGACTGGGAATGGGGTCAGAGCACTGCAGAGCTGAGACTCAGGGCTTGTCCACATGGGACACCATCATATATAAATGGCAGTGGTTTACCTGGCAGTGGTTAGTGTGCCTATTAGTGCATGCTAAAAGTGCACAGAGTCACCAGCAAAGGGTTGAATCACTCAAATGCTTTTAAGATTAAATGTTTTCTAAAAACTTATCCTTTCATTCCTTTTTAACCTAGCAGTTTAGAGGGAAGCCTCTGAAATATCAGTATGGGGCCCCTGGAGAACTTAACCACACAGCTGCTGGGCATTCCCTTCCTGGACACCCCTGCTTGCTGCCCAGCTATATGCTAAGCTGGACGGAGGAACTGGGTTTGGTTAAAAATTAATACAGATAACCACAGTGATTAGTTTCCAGTTGCATCAGTCCCCTGTGTGGAAGGACTGATGCCAGCTCCCCCAGTGCCTGGAGCAGAGCTGTGCTGCTCCTTTCTCTCACTGTTCCCTAGGTGCCTGTGCTGTGCAAGTGCAATGTCTTCCTCTGAGTGCAGTGGACCCTCACATCTCCCTGAGAATTACTCTCACAGAAAGCATAAGGTCAAATTCCGTTTTCCCGTTTGTTCACTGCCTTCCTGTATGTTTGTCTGTAGAGAGACTCATCTGCCAGTGTTTTCCCTCTGAAAACAAGAGGTAAGAAATGATGGCACAGGCCACCATGTTGCCACTCATGCTCTGTCTCCTCAGACTCATTGCATGAAGCTAACTGGGTCATTTGCTTTTGGTAGCAAGGTTGTTTTTCTTCCCCCTCAAGTAAAACTGGCTTTTATGTAAATAATTTTTGGACCAGCTGCACTGAACTAATTATCTGGGTCATTCAAATTTCTGCTTCTGGAAGTAATTATGGCCTTTGGGAGTATACTGTATAATACCGATTTATGATTGGAGACTGAGAGTCTTCCTTATCTGCATGAATACTATAAAGCAAAGTTAGCAAATCTTCCTTACATCCTCAGGGCCGCAGAGCGCTCTTCTCCTGTGCACAGAACTCCCATTCGGTCTAATAAGCATCTCCCTTCTCCCCTTCCTCCGTTCGCACATACTGAGGACTCTCGGTCTGGGTATAATCAGCAGGCTCTGGTCTGCCATTTGGGACAGCGCTCCAGCATCCTTTCTCCTTTTTTCTGCCTGAAGCTTTATACCCCATTAGCTCTTAACTGGGGCATCAGTGAAAAACAAGGAGGAAACTTTATAGAGAGGGCAGGCATATGTGAGGCAATGAGTAATTGGGAAGACTGGGTTTGCTGACATCCGTTGAGGAAGGAATGAGTTTACACAAAAGACTCAGGTGTCCTAGATTTTGTTTGCAAGAGGCTCTGAGACTGCAAGCCTGTAAGCTGCCCTACCTATGCAGAGGGGCTGTCCTAGACTGCTGGCAGAAAGGAGATTTTGGCAGGAAGAGGACAGTGAGAGGTGGTAGCAGTTCAGGCCACATCTCATCTTGAAGAGGCTCAGGGCCATTATCTTTCCCAAAGGAGATACAGCAGCCTGGAGCAGCTTGGCAGTGCTGGATAACAAGGAGCACAGTGCTGCTGTACAGCCACCACTGATCTCTCTATCTCACAGCCAACTCCCATGCTAAGGAAAGCTCATTTAGGCTTTTACTAAGAACAATGACCGAAACTTCACAGCTAAAACAAAGCTGTGTAACACCAGGGCAGAAGAGGACGTAAGCCTGAAGATGCAGTCAAAATCAGTTCACAGATTGGGCACAAAGTGAAAAAATGTTATCAGCTTTTTTTTTTTTAATTGTAATTATATGATTCTTGCAAAATATAAAACCAGTAGAAATATAGCCTATTTGTATATCACTAGACATGAAGACCAAAATGAACAGAGACTCAGAGTATTTCAAACTTTTTGAGCTCATCTTCAATTCATATCTGCCTCTCTCAGCAGCCTCTGCCTTGACATGGGCAGTCTCACTGTCCTTTATTCTTTTCTTTCCAACCAGTTTATCCCTTTCTAACTAAATCCAATACACATAAACTATAAGGCAGTAAAATGGAAGAGCACACCAAATGTGAGATCTGCTCCTATCCCAGAGCTCAACTTTTTGCGTGTTGCAGCCTACTATAGCTGGTGTCCAGCTTCATTCTTTTAGTAGAAGCATCTGCCCACTCTCCTGTGCTTCTTCAGAGCCCAGGGCCACAGAGTTCCTGCCACAGATAAGTACTCCTAGGTATTTCTGCACTAAAAATCAGTAATTATAACAGCAAGCAATAATGCTTTGTAACTGAAAAAGCACTGTAATTAGCTGTCCCATTTACATGCCTCAAATATTAAAAATGAAAATAAATTAAAAATAAATTTAAACCTGGTGTAAGATGATCAGAAATGGTTGACATTTTTCAATTAAAATTTTCTTTTTCTAGTGGGCCATGTTTAGAGGGGATGAAAAATATAGATTTGTCAGTTACGAACTTACACTTTGTACTTACTGTCTGAGTTTTCTTGAATTGTTAGGTCTTGCAAAAGTACCCACATTAAAAAAAAATCCAACATCTGACTGGATCATTTGGGAAGCAGCTTTTGTATTTTCTCATTCAAAGCTATTTTTTGTTTAGAATTTTTCCTGTAATGTGCAGCTAAATGAGTTTTAAAACACTTCGTAGTGTTTTAAACAAAACTGCAACCATTCTGTCAATCAAGTAAGGAAAAACACCATCTCATCCAAACTGAACATAGGTGATTTTATGATTCACCAGAAAGTGTTGAATTTTTTTTGCTTTTCAGCATGATCGAAACCAGCTCCTCTCTTGCTTTCTCCTGATTTTTTGAGACTGGAAGTAAGCCAAAACCTCATTTGCCTAGCTGTAGAAGGCATCATTAGTCATCAACATGGTTAGATGGGGAATAGCTGGAGAGTTAGGTGCTCCAGAGATCAGTATTAGACTCAATCTTTTTTAACATTCTCACTAATTATCTGAGATCATACGGGTACTCTATATTATTTGTATTCATTGGTGCCGCTCGAATTCAGAGGTGTTGTGAACCCCAGTGGGGAGAATGGGAGTTTGAATAAATGGACAGAAGATTAATATCCCTTTAAATTGATCCAATTAAGGATGTTCATTTCAAAAAATGCTAGATAATAGAGCTGAACAAAATAGCTCCAAATGCAGATGTTAGCTAAAAAACCCCCAAAAACTCAACAGTGGTGCTCCGAAAAATATTGGATACTAGGTGGTCACAAACTGGAATGGAGCCTGGAATGCAATGTAAAAGTGAAGTGCATCTCGCCCATTTGGGCTGAACAGTTACTACAAAGGACTTCAAAAAGAAGAGGAACTCACGGGAAAAAGGTCCATCAAAGGGTTTCACACTCCAAGCTCCTGACACGAGTGTGAGTTCTGGAGGTGTCTACATGCTGCCAGATGCCACCAGGAAAGGCTCTTATTTCTTTATTTACCCTTTTTACATGCTTCTTCAATTCATCTGCCACTGGCCATCATTAGGAACACCATCATAAGACACTTTTGATTTATTTATGACTGCTCTTGTTTCCCTGTATCATCCCTGTTTCCTGCAAGCTGAGAGTTCCTCCTCAGTAGGGGATCAGTAAAATGATACTCAGATGGGCAGCCCAATACAAGAGAGAAACAGCACCAGAGATGATGGAAGCGTGTGGGTGGAGCAATGTGTGGCCAGTAGCAGGCCAAACGGCAGGAGGAAATTTTTAGTACTGGGAGCTACCAGGGCTGGAGGAAGAAACCCTGTCACTACATGTTCAGACCATTTCTGGAATCACGTAGAAGTGGAAGGGATATTTTGTTGGCTGCTGTATGGGAAAAGCAACTTCTATTATAGTAGGTAACTGGCAAATGGGTTTAAGTAGGTCTTCATATTTAACCTCTCCAGTAGTTGTCTTCTACCTTTGATCTTGCTAGAAATCAATGAGCTCACCTAATCAATGAAGAACAGTGAATATAGATTGAAGGCAGCTCTATGTGATTCTTTGAAGCTCCCAAATGTCAACTAAAACATAGTAAAAACTTTTCCAAGAGTATTTATTGGTTCATCATTTATAATGAGATTAGTACAGAGAGTCAAAGACACAGATCATAATGTCTGCACATAGATGTGTCTGGAGCACTAATGTAAGTCCTGCGGTAGGGCGTGAGTCAATATTTCTTATGGATACATAACTGATAGCTGAGAACAGGATCAATTTTCTAGTGAACATGGGAGGAGTGCTTGCTCACCTTTTCATAGTTTTCATGCCTCCAGGACTGCTTCAGCAGCTTTAAACAATAACCTGATGAGGGTTCTTTCCTCACTTTTTATTTTTGAATTCTTAATTACTTCAAAATATCTTCCTCTTCCCTTCTCTGGCATTTAAAACAATCCAAAACCTCTCCATCTCAAATGAGTTGCCCTGATTTTTCCCCTGAGCTCTGACCACTGAATAGCTTTGTGTGCCTTTGATGGTCACCCCTCTGTCTCCTTCCCAGGACCTGACTGCAATGCCACCTTTAGCACTGCCTGAGAGAAAATTCCATAAAAGATGTCCCTAGACCAGTGTCAATGTCCCTGCTCAGTGCTAGGCCAGATACATCCTGGGCAACAGGCTGCACACTGCATGGTGGCAAGAGGCACTGAAGTGCTCTCTGGGGCACAGACACACCAGCTGTCCTCCGACTGGGACCAAGGTTTGTTGGGACAACCTATTTAAACAGGAACAAAAAGAAAATTAAAGTATTCACTGAATATGAATACTGTGATGAGAACGTGTCCTTAGCTGAAATCATCACGTTCCTTTGCACTCACCCATTTTGTGTTGAGATGCGATTTTCTTTTATGGCTGGGGTCTAACCAGTGCCAACACTAGTGGGATACCCTTTGATGCCAAGCCCCATTACAGGTTAGTAGGTTTCAAACCAATGTAGTAAATGTGGTACAAACCCCCATACATAAGGCACGAGGAAGGGCTAGAGAGGGAACCTCACTTAAAGCAGTTTGATGTGAACAGAGAGGGTTCTCACAGCCTACAATATGCACCACTGGTGAGACTGGCCAGTGAGCACCCAATTTACACATCACAGACTTTACACGCCAGCCTGTCCTCCTGCATCTGGCCCTTTCCTAAAAATTAAGGGTGGGCCATGGCCCAGAAAACATAAGTACCCCTATCTGATTAGAAAACTTCCGCTACAGCCAAATTCAGCAGAAGGAAGAGTGCATGAGGATCTGGACTTGCATGTACTGATCAGACTGTTTGGATAGCAGTGCCTGCAATCCTGCAGCTTGTGTCTGCCCTTCTGTCAGCATCACTGCCCTGAGACCATTGGCACCATCCCACCAGTGCTCTCTGTCTCTCTCTTAGTTTGTTGTCTTAGCACAAACTCACCCTCCTCAGGAGCATGCACTCTACATGCTAGGGCTGAGCTGGGTGGCTGCAAGGCAGGGATGGGAGCTGATGTGCATGTGCTGTTGTGGGGCTGGTACCTCCTTGCAGAGGGCTGGGCACAGCTGCGGTCTGAGACATCCCACACCCCTGCAGCAGGATCTGCTAAAGCCCGTGCACCAGAGTCCTGCAGTGCTCTTCTTCAGGGAAATCCTTCTGTCTGTTTCCACTGCAGACTCTGCACTGCATGTGCAAAAGTTCTACTCTCCGAGGTGGGAAGTGTGACAGATCTGCAAAGATGGAGAGGAGAGTTTTGCTTTCCCATGCACTGCATCCACCACTCTGGCTTTTTCTGCAACAACCACTGGGGACAGTTTCCAAATTGCAAGAAATCTCCAGATTGCTTAGAATTAGCAGGTCTTTATCATCATTAATCTTTCATAAATCTTAAGCCTAAAATAAATGGTGTGACAGCTCTGAATGTCAGGAATTATGGGCTGTAGCAGTTTGTTCACAGACGTTGTATATGTGTATTTGGGGATGTGGTTGCCAAACCCCCTCTATTATTTGTTCTGGCTGCACATTGTTTATACTTTTCTTCCTGTTTTTCAAACCAGAAATTATTGTCCCACTGGCTAGATAAAATATTTCTCCCACAAAAGAAAGCACTGGTTGAAGAGAAGCACTTTCGTAATTTTGTTGTTTTTTTTTTTTTTTTACTTACAGCAGTGGAGAATGAGAGATTTCTTGGACTTTTCATGTTAATATTTTATATTCTCTAAACGTGAGAAAAGGTTTACAGAGCAAATGGTGAAAAATGAGAGATAATGTAATGTGATGGACTAAATGCACCCTGGGAGTTCATACTGTCTCTTCCACCCACCCATTACAAACCAGGTAGGGCCAGCTCTTACTAGCCAGAGTCTCTGCAGCCTATACTAGGCATTATTGAAGCCACCCACAAAACAGAGCAATCGACTCGGTCATTGCTCCTCCAGAACTGGAGTAAATTTGGTGACAAGGCTAAATCCTTGTGAAGTGAGCTGCAATTACTCATGCGAGTAAGCACGCCAAGGCTGCTGAGACTCCCAGCATGAGTGAAGGCTGGCCACAGGAGCAGGTGCTGCAAACCCAGGAAGAATGGGCCTTTCAGGGACCCTCACTGCTGCACGGGTACCCCTTTCTTCAGAAGTGCTTGGCAGAGCTATTGGGGCGAACTGACAACTAGGGTACTTGCAAACTAAATTGCCAGTCCAGTAAGGGGAAGGAGGGGATGTGATCCTCTGGATCCATTGCTAAATCAGAAATATAGCAGAGTTAAAAGATAAAAATGCTATGAAAGAGTAAAAATACAGTTGATTATGTTGATAAGTCTGTACTCGTTTTTACTGTAAGACCCCTGTGTTGCATCCTGTGAGGGTAGACAGGGGCAGGTGGATATTCTCCAGCTCCTGAAGCAGCCAGGGGAGAAGGTGAAGGAAATATCCTATTAGGTTTATTTTTTTTTCTTTTCTGAAATATTTCACTCATCTCCTATGACCTTATATTGTGCACCTAACTAAGGACTTACCCAGATTTCATCCCTTATCCCCAAACTTCTCCTAAGGACACAGGTTATCACCACCATTACTGTCCATTGCATTGATACTGACAGTAGGCAGTCACCTATCATGGTATTGTGATATATCATCTGTCATGATACACCACCGACTTTCTCAGGGAAGCTGAACTGCCCAGAACACTGAATTCTCACTGAGATCTACACACAGAAGCTGACATCAGAATGGCAGCTGAGTGCCATAAACATTGACATTTTGTTGTTGCTGTCATTAATTAAAAGGCTGAAGCATTTAAATACAATCTGAGAGAAAACAGTGTAGGTTGTGGCACCAAATCACAAGTGTAACTCATCAGTGTAATAAGCCAAGAAACACGCATTTGTAGAGCAAAATATTACTGCACATAATCCCTATCTGATGTCAGAGGGGAAGGGCATGGACATTCCCATCTCCAGCTTGTGCCCAGATGGCGAGGCATGGCAGCTCATCTGCAAAGGCCATTAAAAGAGGCTCTTTCGCCTACTGTGTCAGGGGATCAGCTCCGGTTATAAGATCAGCATCCTCAGTTGATGTGAACTCTTGCCACTTCACTGAAGCCAAAGGACGAGGCAGCTTTGCATGAGCTGAGAATCCACCTGCCTCCACCTTCAATTTTATTACAGTGGTTTGGGATAAGAACAAAGGGAAATTCCTATAGTCCGAGGGGAAATGCTCACTTCCATACCTTTTCCAGTGCCAGTGAGCACTAGTATTTCTTTGTCAGGCCAGACAAAAGGGTTGTGATTTAAAAAATAAATATCTGTGATGATTATGTGCTTTTTAATTTTGATGACTCTATTCTCCAGTGCTGACAGAAGAACTGTATATTGTATATGGGCAAAACTGAGGATCACCTTCATTGAGTTTTGCCAGTGATTTCCTAGTGGTCCCCTTGTAGAAGCAGCTCTGGGGAGGTGGTTCAACTTGCAGTGATGTCTTCTCCCTCACTTTTCACCAGGTGCTCCAACTACACAGAAACGTTGGGTGAGGAAGCACCCAACAGTCCTTAAAAAGGCTGATGCATCTCTATAGACCAAGAGAGAGGAAAAATGTGACATCCCTTCCCTCTTGAGTGGCTGGAGGTGGAAGGCAGCAGCTACTGTAGATACGAGGTGAATTATGATTTCCAAAGGAAGTACATGGGAAGGTCACAGAGCAAAAAATCCGACATTATTTCCATTACAGAGAGAGATGAAGAGGTGCCAGTATTTCTTCAGCTTATTCCTTCTTCACAAATGAAGCAGCTATTTTGTCCTTTTTTTTTTCCCTGGTTGTTGTTACAGTAAATCCCCCAAAACTTTGGAAAAAAGCACTCCACCGCTTGGGAAATTTCCATGGCAATTATTTCTTCAGTTTCCCTGTGCTATTGGCTGTGGTTTGAGATGACATCCATCCTGGTGGCAGTGGTGTGGCACTCCCTTTCTCCAGCTCAGTTCTGATTACAAGGCCACATCAAGCAAACCAAAAGACCAGCAGCTTCCGTGAAAATACTCCCACTGACTTCAAAAGACTTTGCATCCAGCCTCACACAGTGGTCAAACACTAGACATACTGCAGCAACCAAAGGAACCATTGCTCACAGCTGCAGATGCAGGCCCACATAAAAGACAGTAGAGACACTCGCCTGATGTATTTGGGCTCAGATTGCCCCAAAAATACAAGGGGTTTTTTTTTAGTGTGAAGATTTTAGTCCTTCACAGAATCCCTTTGTCTGAAACTATTCTACTGGGGCCTGTTTACCAGAAGGTTTATTCCAGGTTCAGATTGGGATAAACAACCAGCAAGAGTCTCCTTGCTTCCAGAGGCAATTGGAAACTGTGTGCTCACTTGTGCTGCTATGCTCCCATCAGATGAGGAGAGATCCAAACAACAAGACATGGACATCAGTGGGACCCTTTGTGCTGACAAAAAGGCGCACCAACAAAGACTTACCTTCATGAGTACAGATGCTGTACATTCAGATACACATATGCATAGAAATATACATACATGTATGTATGCTTTGGGGCATTTAAAATAATCTACTATATAAATCATGTGATTCATATCATATTACCAAAATATGGGCCTAAGGCAGTTTTTGTGCCTAGTGAAGGATCTTCATGATAACATTTTCATGATGGCATTGCTCAGAGAAGCTGGTGGAATGATAACCTGATGCAGAGACAGTGAGGATTGTCACAGTGAGTTAGTGCCTCAGAAGCAGACCCTGCCCCTGTGCAAGCAGCACAGAAGGCCATGGAGTTGCACCACTATATGCCATCTACTGGTAAAGTCTCTGCTGTCCAGCAAAGGGGTTGTTATGAGGTCCTTCCCTCTGGATTTGGCTATAACTCAGCCTAGAGGATATATCCTATGCAGGAAAGCTACTTACTGTGTGAAAGTGAGGGGCATTGCATCCTAACAATGCTGCAAGTCCCTCTGCAAATAGCAAAAAGTAGTATGCATTCATGCATATTTGTGATTTTGAAGGGCTCAAAAGGGAAAAATTATAGTCAACTTGGAGATAGATATGTTCATTCTGCCTCAGTTATGGAACAGGTGGCAGTAGCTCCATGGCAGGTTTTATACTGAGGAATTAGGTTTAACATGCTGGTGGAGCCAAAATGAAATAGATTAATTTTTTTTAATCTATTTATTTTCAGGATGGAAAGTTCTCTTTGAGTTCTCCGGGAACTTTCTGAGGGCACTTTGGTTCCCATCAAGTAGAAAAAGAAACAAATGTTAAATGCCAGTCACTCTTCCACTTTCTCACTCCAATACAAAGCCATGGTGTACCAAAGCACTTGCATGGTATATGACTGTGCTCAGGGAACTTTATACAGAGTTGTTCTCCCTGGAGGAAAATACAAGGTTGGGGTTTCGATCTACATTACAGTGCAATCTTATGGATTGACATACGTGCATTACATCATTTTACATTTTGGAATTTATGAAGAGGAGGAAAAATAAGACAGTAAACATGATGTGCAAAGACTAGAGTAGGTTAAATGTTTTAACGAGTAAATTTTTTCCTTGTTGTGTACTGTTTTTAGTGTGCAGATACTACCAGATATTACCAACAAAGTTGTAAAGCAGTTTCTCTTTTCCTGTTTTGCTGTCAAACGTAACAGTTTTGTCCATTTATTTTGCATTAAGCTGACATTGTCCATCCTGTGTCTCCCAAGTTTGGCTGGTTTTGTTTGTTTCTAAGTATTGGTAAAATTACTTCAGCTTTCAAATTTGACGTAGGATGACTGAACAGAACATTTTTCTTACTGGTTGGTAACAGTGTGATTTGTGTCGTGGGAAATGTGGCATGCTGACAGGTATCTCCACAAATGTGCTTAAACTTAAGTACAGAAAGATTTGTTATCTACAAATACATCAGCAGGTAGGAGGTCTCAAATAATTAGCTTGGGGAAGAGCGCCTTTGGTATGATTTTTGATTCCGATTATTTCCCAAGTCTATTCTCCTAGGAGAGATGGCAAATGTCAACCCGGTGAGGAAGTCCAGAGCAGAAGTCTGGAGGCAACTCTTCTCTGAGCTGCTACAGCTTGCTGTGTGAACCTGGCAAAGTCAATTAACCTCTCTATTAATTTTTTTTCTGTAAAAATGCAAATGCTCTAAAAAATGAGTGACTGAGCCAAACTCCAGGCATATTCATGGAAAGACAATTGCTGACCTCAAGATCAGGCTAATAAGTCTCATAGGTGTGGTGAGATGTGATTCAATAATATTTGCAAAGATCTCTGAGGTTCTCAAATGTAGGATGATCTGAGCAGCTAAAGAAATTCAGTGACAACTCCTAATGAATGCTTACCTATTAATCCTCCCTCCTCCCCTCCCCTTTTCATGTCAAAGTAGCAGTAAGAATGAGATTTAAGGTATTTATTGAGTGGTTGAGAAAGCCAACCTTTGACTCCGTGCCTTAGAGCAGTGCCTGGGGTAGGCAGTAATTGTGCAGAAAGGCACTGATAGCTTGTCTTCGTATTGCTTAAGAAAAGCGCTTTTCCAATTTGCTTTGTTCACTGGGTTGCTGTACCAGGCTCAAGATTCTCAGTTATAAATACAGTGAGCTATATATAAATACACATACATACATACATACACACACAGAGACTGTGACTCAGATACATTACCAGAACACTATAGCCCAAGACAGTATAACTGACAAAAAAAGGAAAAAATGAGAGTTCAACATTTTTAAGAAATAGAACCTAATCCCAAAATCACTTTTACAGGGTTTGTGCATATTAGTATTCAAATCTATTGAGAGTAGAGTGGCTCATAAGCACAGAAATTTGCACCAGACCTGTAAATTAAACTGTACATTCAGTAGGGTTTGAATTTGCATATCATATTGATTTTTTCAAGATAAGAAAAGGGATTGAGATTGTAGAAATTGTATTCAAATTTTCAGACCTGAAAAGTTTTGTTATTTATTGATTGAGGGGAATTTCCCAGTGTGCAGTGATTGCATTTGTACTATAGACCCATTCAATCTGCTTACAGTCCTTGGACTGAAATTGAGGAATTGGGTGGGGTTTTCTGCACCTTGAATAATTCCCAAGAATTTGGAAATCCTCATCGAACCGCCCAGAGGAAATTGGATGTCTATCTCATCCACAATACCATGGGTTAGGCTGGTGGATGCACTTCAAGTTCTTTTGAACCTGCACATGGGGTCATACGTAATTCTTCCCTTTCCTGATTTGCTTTAGGTTAATTTCTACAGAGAGGGACTTGGTGTACATATTTGTGATTATACATTATATGTATACACCATCAACCTCCCAGTATATAATTAAAACCACTGTCTTTTACCCATGTGTCTGACAATAAATGTGAGAATAGCAACAGGAAATGGATATTAAGAACTATAAATGCATTAAAAATAAACCAATTTAACAATATGAATGCATTACTGAAGCCATACTCCAAATCCTGCAGTTAAGGTGTCACACAAAACACAGTGAGCCACATTCGCCATTTGACAAAGTTTCTGAAATACAAGCAAAGTTTTACAATTTTCCATTGCAATTTTCCATACATTACTATGATATTTCTTTCAGAATAAGCAAATGGAGTTGCTGATTTTGACCCTCAAAAGGCTGTTCAGGAAAAGTAGAACTTATCATATAATGAACAACAGGTGGTAAAGTCAATCAATAATACTTTTCTGCTGTCCAATTGGAGACCTCTCAGATATGTGTTGTCAAGTGAAGTTACAAACAGATGTTTCTGAGGGCAAAAAATCTGACATTAAAGTGCTGCAAAGAGGCCCAAATTCTGTTCTCAGTGAATAAGAAATGGCTTCATTGACTATACATAGCAGCAAGGTCAATAGATTTTTTTTCCTAGTTTTCCTTACTGCAGTGGACTGCAAAATTTGGCTTCGCCTTTCTCTACCCCAAGTTATGTCTGAGTTTTTCAGCAACAACACAGCTTGTACAAAACTATTTGCAGTACAACTCCGAGAGAGCAAGAGAACTAGGTGGTAAATAGTAGATCTCCTTTCTGAGGCAAAGTAGACCCCTAACAGGCAGTGTAAGGAACAACCACCCAGCAAAGAGTGATTTTGTCAAAGAGCAAAGAAGAAAATCCATAAAACTTGGTGGCCATTGTCTTGTGTGTTAGATGTTAAAATGAAATACATGATGTTTTTTTAAAATATGTTTGGTGACCACATGCAGGCTTCTGACAGGCCTTTCAAGTAGCATTGTCATGAAACCTGCAGAAGTTGCATATATAGGCTACATATATATGTGTGCAGTCTGCATAAGTTGAATATATAGGCTACAAAATGTACCATGGTAATCATCACAGCATTGGTATACCCTCTCTGTTATTGCAGTGGCTCACAAAATGTAAGTGCAGTGTCTGTAAAGCCCAAATGGTAGTATTCAGGCTGTGCTGGCTGCCTGGAATGACTCACCTTTTCTAAAGACCTCAGAGACATTCAACCTGAGGACAACCAAGCCCTTGTTCCCTATCCTTTGTTCCTCATGATTAGAACAACCAAAGAATTTGGCAGGATGGGCTACTCACTGCCTATTTATAAGCAGATTTATGAGCCACAGGCTAAGGGTGGACTCATGGGTGAAAGTCGTCATTCAACAGTGCCTTGTCAGTCAAAGATGTCTTATCAACAAGAATAAAAATCAGACCTTCACTGGTTATGAACTTAGACTCTAGAACCAGCTACAACACTCAGAAAGTGAATAGTATATCAATAGTGTAACTTTAGGTGAGACTGAAATAAGTGATACTCTGTGGCTTGATAGG
This sequence comes from Manacus candei, assembly GCF_025592945.1. Taxonomy (NCBI): domain Eukaryota; kingdom Metazoa; phylum Chordata; class Aves; order Passeriformes; family Pipridae; genus Manacus; species Manacus candei. Next base: position 1,296,360 of record NW_026138074.1, on the reverse strand, counting down.
TATATTAGAGGAGGTGAATCTTTTCCTATTTCTTCCCACTTTTCTCTGTCTTGACAAATGCATGGCGAGAGAGAATCCATGTTGCTTAGCAACTCCTTGGGATGCAGAAAGAAATCAGTCAATACAACTCTGAATTAAAGCTGCAATGATCCACAGAATTTTTTCTAGAGAAAAACAAGAATAACTGTATATTCTCTGCCTTTTCTTGAAGTCACACTAGCTCATGAGTACTAGAATGAGCATAGTGAAGAATGATGATCTTTCTGACGTGGGAGAGGAGGGTTAGTTTATTGCAGGGGTCTGAAGAGCAGAACTCATTTTGAATTCTAGCAGTGCTGACTTTAGTTAAGGCTGAGAGTGGATTTAACCATTTTGACACACGGATCACCTGTGAGCCTGTCATGATTTCAGTCATGAGATACCCTGGAATAATTCCTCCACTTGTTTGAATTGCCATTGATTACATCGGTATTGCATCCATAGCAGCTAAAGCCACTGATGTTGCACCAATAACAAAGATGTAGTTGTTATTGCACATAAGCATATGCATCAGGCCCTCAGCAGAGCACTTGCATCTAACCTTCAACAGCTGAGCTAAAGCATGGTACTCAGCCTATGAATGAGCATGCAAGTCACAGAGTTCCTGGTGCTGGTACTGGATGGTTGATTGAGCATTTTCAGGATGTGTTTATTCACCAAACACATCCAGCAATTCTGCAAAAATCAACAAGATGATAAGGATTTGTGAGCATTCCCATCAGTGCTAACAGGTTTCTGAGTATTCAAAACCAGTGATTACTTCCTAGAAGTCCAAGAGAGATAAATTTGTCTCTTTTAGTCACAGTAGTATTTATATACTGAGTTATTTGTTTCTACTATTTGAACAGAACTCATCTGAATTTTCAGTATTGCAGGATTTGGTGGAAGTGGTAAAATCACAGAGGAAAATAAGTAGGTGAGGAAACTGTACTGTTTCGTTACAACGCAAATAGCAAAGCAGAGCCTGACTTTGCAGTCACTCTTAGGAAATTCCAACATGCAAAGATAAGAGAAATCAGTCTTATCATCACTTTTCAGACCAGCTATTGGTTTCTGTTCAGCTAAAGAAACAGACAGGAGAGAGCTTTCCTCTTCTTTTTGTCTCTGGGACCTCACTAAGGTTATTAAGATCACTGCTACTACAGTAATGCTTCTGTCCCTAGATGTGTTACAATATATTAATATCTCTTCTACCTTTGTGTACATTCCCAAGACATCCCCAGTGTCAAGGTTCCTGTATGCAACCTAAAGCCTCATTGGCTTCACGGAGTGCTGAGGCCACCTTGGCATGATCCACAGAGATCCAGCACATAAATATGGTTCCAGTGTTGAGTCACAGAGGTAGACCCTGTACATTTTGCAAGGCCCTTTTGAAATTTATAAAAGAATCTGTAGAGTTATATGTCCATGTAAAACCTATTCTGCCTGTTTAGCAAAAGCTCCCCCAAACCCCTTGCCCTGCCTTGCCTTTGGTGCTGTAGGGAGCAGCTTGTTTGGGTACTGTTGGGTAATTGGATTGAATGTCCCACTGCCATATTACTGTTTGTCCTCTTTATTCATAGTTTTCTTTCCTATTACTCTTCCTTGTGTTAGCTGTGAAGATTACATCTTGCTATATCTGACAATCAAGCACAAGCTATATATGGTGTTAAACTGATACACAGTGTATAACAGAATAACATACAGGATATTTTATGCTGTGTTATAGTAAATCTGTCATGTTTATACCACACATAGAGTTATGATATATAGAGAGGTTACTTCTGCTCCATGGTGTTCATGCAGCTATAGATAATACAGAAATATATTATGATATTAATGGAAATCCTGTGTGATCTAAACTTAAGAGAAATAATTTCTCCTTGGTATCTATCAATATTAAAACAGCTCTGTAAGAGAAGTAAGATATTTTGGTTTCTATGTTTACAGACCTTTCCAAGACTGTAAATATATAAAGAGGTGCCTTTCCTGTCGGTTTTTGAGACAGATACACAAGGGAAAGAATCCCTTGCAATATCATAAAGTTTCCCACGTTAGAAAGTTGCACTTTTGCAGCAATTGTTTCTGGTTTTGCTAAAACTAGTGATTTATTCTGTTCTACTCTCTTGTCTCCATGTTGTATAAATAACATTGTCACATTCTTATAGAAGCAAACTCATTAGGATCTCAAACCTATATGGTTTTGGTCATACAACTTTCAGACTTTTCCACCTTTTAGCATTTTGAAGCAATTTGCTGTTCACAATGATTGTTGTGTGTAAACTTCTTCCCCATGTGAGTTCACCATAAAGCACTCCATGGCAGTGATCTTGCTGCCCTGCAAGTGACTCACACACTGCACACCAGGCAGTGAGAGCACTGCCAGTCAAAACTATGTGCTTTTTGGGGGTAATAAGGGTCATTCAAATGATGAGGACCTTGAGGGTACATGTTGCTGTCAACATGTGCAGTGTGCCAGCACTGCTGTGTCTGACATGCTTGAGGTAATCTGACGGAGGATAGAAGGCTTTGGTGAGTCACTTCATGGTGTTGGTAGGTTTGGAGATGATTCTCACTGGCATATATAGAAACTGGCAGGGGACTCAGGGCCAAACAACCATATCAGGGATTTGCCTCTAATATACTGAAAATATGTGGTGTCATCATACCCTGAAGAGCATAAGAGTCACCCTATAATCCAGTCTTCTGTTTGCGTGGAGAAAATAAACCCAGAATCCGTGTCTATGCTCCTTCAACTTTGCCTTCACAGTTAGGGCAGGGGGCATAAAGGAAGAGAGATCAGAGGCTGCAAATCAGCCAGTGAGCTAGTTTAGTATTCCTTTCTTGGTGCTGAAATGAATGATGCTTAGTCTTCTAGTTAATTTGAAGGGACCACATCTGGAAGCGCTTTATACAGCCTCAGCCTCTGTGACAATTTGCCCGAGCAAGCACCTCAAGATTTAGCCAGTAGAGAATGTACCCTGCATAGCTCATTAAGAACCTAATCACTCCTCTCTGGGTCGAATTCAAGTGGCTATTAAAATCAATGTATTTATTTTCCACAAAGAGTGCTAAAGAGGTTATAAGATATATATGAAATATATTCTGTAAAAATGGCATTGTGGTAACAGTACAAGAAAGAGCCCAAGCTGGTTTAGATGCATCTTAACCCCCTGCTGCTATTAGATGTCGGGATTTCTGCACCAAGGAAGAGAGAATGTGAAGGGTGTCAGCTAGAGGAATGATGAAAATATCTCACAGTCAAGTGACAAGAAACCCGTGGCACATCAAATAGCAGAGAAGGACTATGCAGATAACAGCTGGCTGACAGGGGAACCGTTTTCTCTGATTGGAAGCTGTCTCCAAGGAACATGGACGGACTCTTTGCTTACTGACCTTGAAAATGGAAATAATTTCAGAGGCAGCCTTCTTCCATTTGCAGAAGTTTAAGCACATTTGTTTTTATCAAATGAATTTGAATACATGTCGCCGTGACATCACAGGGAAAGGATCATTCCTCATTTATCAGTGTGCCTCTTTTGGTATAAATGACAGAGCTGCTTAAAATATTATTTTTAATGTGTGACTCTGCCTTGTGTAAAATATGATGAAAGGGGCTGAGGATTGAAAGAAACCAGTGGAGGGAGCATCCTCTGGGCAAATGTCATCTAATACCCAATGGCTGAGGATGGGCTGGGAGCTGGGAGGCAAGGATGCATTTCATGAGAAAAAGATTCAGTTATAGAAGAATAAGAAGACATCCTTGCTTCACACTCTGCCTGCTCATGTAAACAGGCATGGTTCAAACACAAGTAACTATCTCCCTACATGGCCATCTTCAACCTCCCTTCCCCCTTACTAACAAATCTTATGGAAGCAAACTCTTCCCAGAATGAATCACTGTTTTCCTGAACAGTGAACTTTTCTGTTGCAAAGTCAACAAAGTCCTGCAGGAATTCTTGGAAAATCTCCAGAGATATGCAAAAAGAAGACAGTAATTTGTTGTCTATCATGGCATGCTTTCAGACCCCAGAGAGGCTACTGGTAGCTGAGGGAGGTCTGCATGTCATCCAGTCAGAGCTCCTATGCAGATTTTCTCTACATCATAGAGCTGGGTCAGTTTAATTTACTGGCTTATTCTTTATACTCTCATTTTAGTGCTAGCTATCACTGCAAGAGGAAGACAAGGTGATTGAAACATCCAGTATGGTTTACTAAACTGAACTGCTCTCTTCCACTGATGGGGAGGTCACCTTGCAGGTACCAGAGGGTAGGAACGGGCACATACTGCTGACTAGCTGCTGGCTCGGCAGGTTTACATTCTAAATTCCCCCATGGTAATTTTCCTGTTTGCTATATCAAGCAGGATTTGCAGATCCACCAGCAAGGTTCTGATGCTGGACCAGCTGCAATGCAGATGCCGAAACAGCTTTAGCTACCTTTGTAGTGAAGTCATAGAGAAGCTGAACATGGGGCACACAGTGGACATGGAGGACTGGCTTCATTTCTTGATGAATGTCTTCACTGCAGTTGCTGGTCATGAAAAACCTCTAAACCTGGCTTATGTTATCATCAGGAAAATAGATTTAGTGGTATAAGTAAATTAGATTTTAATTCCACTTGGTCAATTTCCTTTGCAGGGAGAAATTAAGCTGATGATGCCTATGGACTTGCTTCTCTTCTGCTCCTATCCCACAGTCCACATTTAGGAGTATTTCCAGGTCTAACTCCCTATTTTTCTTGCATGGAGTTATCTTCTCCATTTTTGCTGCACAGCATTGAAATCAGTATGATAGCCCCATTCTAGGGTACTCAAATCCCAATTTGTCATCTACAGAGGTTTACTTTGGCTATAAGTCACCTGAGGGTAAAAGGTGCCATGGGCTGGGGACAAGCTGCAGCACTAGGGAACTAAGGGAATGGGAGCTTTGGGAGAGCTGCAGCAATCAGGGAGCACCCACAAAATTGATCCCCTTCCCATGCTCCCAGGGCGGCTGAGAAGGGAAGGAAGACGCAGCTTAGCCACAAAAGCCACATCTGTGCACCAAGAAAACTGGTGAAGGAAAGCTGAAGCCAATGCTGGGAGATGATGGATTGGCTGCTTAGTGTGTCAGCAGCAGAAAGTGGCCTGCCTGAGGTCAGCCACCACTTGCACCAGGCAACACTGGGGTCTCTTCTCCACTGTGCTCTGGCCGGTTGCCAGCAGACAAGGCAGGGGAAGAAGTAGGAACACACCACTGTGGGGAAGGAGATGTATAAATAGTGTCTGTTTGGAAGGCCAGGTGTGTCCGTCCAATTCGAGCCAAGCATAACAGGAGGCAGCAAGGAGCACGTCTTCCTCTCCAGACTGGTTCCTGAAATTCATTTCCTCCTATGTGTTTCTGTTACTATGGGTGGGTGGAGGGAGGAAGGAAGGAAGAAAAGAAAGCAAAAATCTTTGTTTTGTTCTTGGATCTCACACCCCTGAGTCTTTGTTTACTTTGTGCCTGCTCACTTGTGTGTTGCTTGTCCCGTGCATGTGTTATGGCTGAGCCGCTCTAAGCCCTTGCTTCTGCTGTGTGGGGAGTTTTGCTCCACTACGTGCCACTCCTCTTCCTCAATCCATCTATCCCTGCTGCCAGGTGCATGAGCTCCTGTGTCGCCCAAATTATTGTACCTTTCACCAAACCTATTTAGATCACCTTGGCAGAAACCACTTCTTTCTGGGTTATTGAATTGAACTGGTGAAGAGCTAGTTCAGACAGGCAAGGCATAGAGAGAGAGAGAGAGTGCGCAAACACTTGCAGCAAGAAAGTGGGAAAATATGGGAGGACAAAGAGTTTTCTTGTTTGACTTTGGTGACCTGCTATATTGGTTCCCACTCTCATGCATTACTTAGTCACTAGTTGATATATTGTCACATCGTTGTTTTCCAGGCTCTCAGGAGGCACATGCATTTCAAACATCACCCCTTCAGCCTGGAACAAAGCTTCATCTCCCATGTACACATAGCTTTCTACTGCAAAGCTGGCCTCAAATCGATTTATTTGACACAGTGTATCTGGCCAGTGCTGTGGTCACATTTATGCTCATTCCTTCTGCCAACACTTTTTACAGCATGCTAGGCTGTTATGATGAACCCCTTGGAAAACAAGGATGTGGCGACAGGTTTCCTTTGTTATCCTGGAGGCAGACCTCGATATGGCAGATACTGCCTCCAGTTGCCTGGTCTTTAAGCATAAAGCCAGTGCTGGTATCTGGTCACTCCTGGGAAAACCCTGATGGTATCAACAAGACCCTGGCAGCTGAGCATCCTGGTAGGAAGCACTGTTTTGCTTACATGGCTCAGGCAGTCGGTTTCCTGCAAGCATGGAGCAGTTGAGCCATCCTACTCCTGCCATCCTGCAAGCAAGCCATTGCTCACCCATGGATTTGGAACACGTGTATCTGTGAGCACTGGGGACATGAGGGGTGGGATAAAGAGATGTGTTCCAGCAGGGCTGAGGGGCCAAATCTATGCCCTGGTGATTGTGGTTTTGCTGACCAGCATGTGCATCACACACACAGCCACATTCCTGGCCACGAGGCACCCTGGTGCCTGGCTCACTGAGGGACACCCCACATCACCCCACTGTGTGGGGAAGCAGAAGCCCAATTGCTGTGGTTGAGCACCATCTCCTCCACACGACACGCCTCTTGCCTCTGGGTGACGGGGGTCATCCACGCTGGTCAAAACCCTGCCTCCCCTCCAGCTGAAGACACTTTTACAGCCTTGGTGCCACTTGATTTGTTCTTCTTTCTCTTCTCTCTCTTTCCTCCAACTTTCTGAAATGGGAACATTATTTGAAAAACAGGAGGCACTGAAGGAGGCCATGTGACCCCATGAATGGTGTGTCAGGCAGAACAAAATAAATGCCTGAGGAGGTTCTTCCAAGAGACTTTGAAAGAAACTGGAGCACACATGTTCCTCTTCTCCTTCTGTTTTTGTCATGTCTCTGTAATACAGTGGACATTTTCCCATCTGCTCAGCAGGGCCAACAGCATGTTGTCAGGACAGGACTGTGTCCTAAATAGAAACTCTGCAGGTTCAGAAAGTTCCCTTCCTCTAATTGCAACCGACTTGCAGATGTGAAGAAAAGCTGTAAAATTGTTTTAAGCTACGAGCAATTATAACAGCCCTTACAGTGCCAGTGACACTAAGAGGATTTGTACTGGATTATACCTAACGTTAACATGATCTAATGCTGCATGAATATTGGAGCCCACAGCAGGCCCAGCTCTCAGAGTTGGGTTCCTTGTTCTTCAAAGTCATCCAGGGTTTGTGGAAGGAGGGGAACAAAGCCATGCCGGCCACAATTTCATTGGTGAAATGTCGTATGTCATTTAAACATCACAAATAGGCAGTGATAAAGCATCAGTGGAAGGCAAAATGGGCTTTAACAATACCAGCCAGCCTCCTGCTCTTTGGCATTTGCCCTGCTGGGCAGAGACGTACCACAGAGGTCTTGCAGTAAGGTGACATGATGGTGCCACACTGCCCGTTGTGCCTGGGCACACCGAGTGACCAAATTGTGAGTCTCTCTCCCGTCTCCAGGTTGCATCGGATCGTCTGAGGCAGCTTTAAAAAGTGTTTTAAAAGAATCCTTCCTTTTATAATGTTATGGAGAGACTTCCACTGGTGCTGGCAGAAGAAAAAGGGAGCTAATTGGGGTATGCCCTCCTATGCAGAGATTTCAGTGACATGAAGCTGTGGTGGAGCAGGCCGGTAGGGCTGTATGCAGCTAGTGATTGTGAGAAGCATTGTCTGTAGAAAAGGATGGGTGGATGGGACGGCATGGGAGCCGAGTCTGGGGCTTTAGAGAATACCTGCTCTGCTGCTGACTTATAGGGCTTGCAGAGAGTTGTTTAATCTCACTGTAGATCAGTTCCTCAATGAGCAGAATCAAAGCAATAACATTTTTCATGGTGGGAAGGGATGAAGAGAAAGTTGCACCAACATGAGGCACTCAAACCCTAGAGCAATTGAGGAGGACAAAGATAGAGGGCAGGTGGAAGGAAAAGAAGTCATCGGGTGAAAAGAGACACTTACTGGCCTGGAAGGTTTTCCTTCTCACCTTGGATTTTGCTAGTGAAATCAACAGAGCCAATAAAAATTCTCAGCTTAAACTTCAGGTATGGCTGAAGGTCACAGAGTACCGATTGTACTTGGGAACTACCCAAGATTTACCTTGGAGCAGCAAGGGAGCACCTGATCAAATGGATGCAAAACTTTTTCTCAGCCTACACTTAGTACACAATAGAGGGAGTTAATGGGGGTTAAAATGGCTTTATATCCCAAATGGGAAGCCTCTCCCTGCTGGTGCTAGTGAGCTCTGCAGTGCAGAGCTCTGCAGCAGAGGTGAGGAATGAGGCCAAGACATCTAAATTACACTGCTGTATATACTGCCTTTGAATTTGGCCCTGACAGTAGGCTAGGTCAGCCACGCTTCTTACTAGTGACATAATTTGACTGATGAATGGAAGAATTTTGTATCAGGCCCTTAGGAGATTTTATACCACTAATATATTATATTTGTTTTGCAGAGATATGTCAAATAGAAGTATACCTACACAATGTTGAACTGCAATCCATCCTACTGAAATCCTCCCAGGGAATAGGTTCAGACCCCAAAATAAGATATGACAAACACCAAACAACTAACACATAGGAGCGTGGCTCACATCGTCTGTTGCTTCCTGGTTCCCCTACAGTCCATCTCACTACCAGTCCCATGCACTGCATCAATCCCAATTAAGCATTCTTCCAGAAGTTTAGGCATGGTGTTCTTATGCTTAAGTGTCACAAAATTATGAGCCTAAATAAGCACTTACAGGAAGATGAACTTAATTCAAAAAATAATGTGTTACAGAGAAGCAGAAATAGCATAAAAGTTTGGAGATTTGGACTTTTGCACCCACCAGCTGTGAAAGACAACAGTGTATTTTTTTAAATGGGAGCTGAGATATCCCATGATATAGTGTTTCTAGGGGAACACCAGCATATATTGAGGGGGGCAGTGTAGCATGATGAGAATGAGTAATATTTTAAGGTTATATTACATGGTAGGCAACTCTACATTTCCCACAACTTAAAAAGTAAACAAACAAATAAACCCCCACCCAATCTGAAACATTTTGGCCAAAAGAGAAAAACAATTTATACTTATTCTCAAGAGTTCTGTGGGAGTTGCAGGTTGGGTGCTTCATGCTTTCATTCTGCTCCATCATTATCTTCCCAGCTAGGATTTCATCTTCTGCAATGCAACGTGCATTGCAAGAAGCAGCAAAAGGACCATTACAGTGAGGAGACAAAGAAGGAAGGGGAGTCATGGGGCTGAGGAAAACTGTGGGAGATGAAATCTGTTGGAAGATGTGGCACCAGCTCCTCGGTGTAGAGATGAATTTGACCCACTGTGAAGTTTCTCAGAACTAGTGCTAATATCCTGGGCTTGCAGTACTTAGGCAGCAATTATCACCTATAAAACAGGTGATAATGTAGATTTTCACATTCAGAGGCCCAGCTGCTAAGCTGGTAGAAATGCATGGACTCTGTGGACTCTGCTAGAACTAGAGTGGTTCCTACCAGATGAAAATGCTCCCTAGAATTTTTAAGACATCAATTAATCTTAAAATCAAAATAAAGAGAAGAAAGAGTGCACATTGATCCCTTCACTTTAACAGGAAATTTAAATTTGGAGGTGTTTGAAATTCCAGCTGATGAATTATTGAGCTGTGAGAGGCCAGTAGCATGCAGCATCACACACTGGACATTTTATAATAACTGCAAAGGAAGTATTTCTGGAAAGAAATTAGTAGAATATTATGGTGACCTGGCAGAATATAGTAGTTCGTTTTCAGCCTCTGCCCTTCCATCTTGGAAAGATACTGTTTTCCTTCGTTCTGTAAAATACTCAGATTGGTATGATACCACTTTTTAAAATGGGACCCTAAAGGTAAGATCTACTAATGTCTAAGAGGGAAAAAAAAATACCAATTTGGGATTTTAAACTGTCAAGGACCGTTTTTTGTGCAGGTACACAGAGCTGCCAGGTCAGAGAGCCACCTTCCTGTAACTGTAGTACAGCATATATTCCCCCAGTAACACACCAGCTGTTAGCTGAACCTTATAGCAAGGAATCAATAAAGTCAAGGCAATTTCCTTAACATGCCATCTGTAAGAGATTATGGAAGGGAGGTGGGAGAAGAGTTTTCCTTAGTGGCTAATGCTTTACTGAAGTTCAAATGAGGCAATATATAGTAAAATAAATTCAATCTGTATTTTCCCTTCTTTCAATTTTAGTGGGGACTAAATGAAATGGAACTGTGTTGATTCTATCCGGTTCAATATATCTTCGCTTTCTAATAACCAAGGTCATTTTTACCTTCAAGAAAAAGAAGCGAAATATAAAATACTCACCCAGACTGAACAAACACATATTCACACTTTTTCAAAAGCCAGGTAGATGAGTGATATATTATGTAATTCATTTCATGGCACACTGCTGAATGTTTTTTTATAGATAGTGTTTAACCTTGCCAATTTTGCTCTGAGATAATCACTCCTTTGAGGATAAAATCTCACATTTAACATTAGAAGAAAAAAGAACCCCCCACGCACTGAAATCTGCAGTATACAACAAATAACGGGGAAGTTACTTAGCCAGAAAGATAACGATTAGAGCAGTTTTCACTGCTGACGCTGTGATTAGCCGGTGGTTGTTACAATATTAATCAGAAATACAGTGATAACTGCTTAGACTAGGTTTTGATACAGCCAGTGAGCAACGACAAAATGCTTAGACATCTTACAATAATGTATTTCTCTCCTGACTAATGGAAGTGGCAAACAGATTCATAAAAATCCCCTATATTTAGCACTGGAGCTATTCTCAGAGTGTGGGAGCTTTGTTTGTGTTTCTCTGGAGTTTATGATCAGGAATATTAATAGTGCCAGAGTCTCATGGAAAGGATGCAAGCCCTGGAAGACACTTCTGAAACACCCAGGGGAAGGACATGAATGGCAAAAGTCTGCAGGGTCAACGCAGGGTCTATTTGCTCTGTGAGCCCTGATGCTGCCCTGGAGACTGCTTTTGAGAGAGGAACAGTGCAGAAGGTCAATGCAAAGTGAAATTTTACCTGAAGGGAGGAAAAAAATATGTATAAGCCCAGATTCCTATTGTGCTGTAGGCACGTAGCTGAGGTGGCTAAGCTTGGAGTGCTGTCAGCCCTTGGTTCCCATTACAGTCAAGGAAGGCACCTCCTGAGGGCAACTCAGCCCACCTATGATGTGAATCACCCTCAGGAGAGCCCAGGTTTCACCCCAGCTCTTGCAAACCAAGTGCCTGATGTGTTGTGAGATGAATCCTGGCCCTGACATGTGAGGATGGGACAAAGTGGCTCTGATGGAGAGCGTCCAACCAGGAAAGAACCAAAGATAAATCAAACGCTCATCTCAATTACTGAAATGAAAGATTTCATTAGCTATTAAAGATGTTTTGCACTTGCCTCCATCCTTCCCTTTTGGGCACACTCTTGGGACCATTACTGGAAACACCATTCATTAGGTAAGATGTCCTTTCAGCATTTCCAGTTTAAACAGAAGCAAGCAGTCCTGGGATTCCTGGAGGAACTTGACTCTTCCACAGGTTTTCTACTCAGATTTTGCAGGCTACAAAAGAATTTGGAAAACACCCAGTCAGTACCAAGCTTGGGGATCTTGATCTAAATACTCAAAGAAGCACTTTAACATGCTTGTTTAGCTAAGATTTTTCATTATCATGATTGCCAGCTTGGGCCAGAGATGACCAGATGCAATGGGGAGATATAAAAGAATCATATGCCTTAAAGCCTGCTTTAAACATTTAGGGACATAATATGTAGCATAAGGCTTTGGAGAAGCTTTATGCATGGGGACAAATTGCCCTGAAACGGCAGAAGCAATACTCAGGAATTAATGTGGAGACTCTGCATTTCATTTTGTATCCATTTTTGCTTCTCCCCCTTATTGACACTCCATATCAAATCTATCCAGAAATAGCAACTAACTTTCAAAAATACATTGTAAATTAAAGTCTACAAAAGACAAACCTTGTCTTAAAACATCATTTTATAGCATCCATAAGATCTCTGACAAAATTTCTTTGTCTACAGACTTTTTTTTTTTTTTAAGAAATCTATCTCTGCTTTTTTATTCTAATCTCTTTGACACAGGTTTAATTGCACAAAAAGATTTTAAGAGCACTTACCTCTTCAAAGTATGCTTCATTTTACCACTACATAAATCAGAACTGTGGGCTATTTTACTGAAGTTTAGTAACCCAAACAGCTAAGACATGAGTTCCTCTGGAACTACTCACATAGAGTAAATAATTAGACTTTGATCTGATGAAGGCACTTAACAGCAGGCTTATTTTTAACTCCATGAGTGCTGCCATTGAATTCAAAGGGATGGTTTGGATGTTTGGGTGTGTATTTGGGTGCATTGCTGATCACAGTGTCCTAATCCTTAAACTGTGCCATTGATTTCGGCATAGGGTGATGTCCAGGAGGTGAGGGCAGCAGGACTGCAACCACAGCTTGTTGACACAATGTGAAGCTATTTTTTACCTCTTGGACATCAGGACCCTCTTCAGAGCTACAGAGATTTTGTTTTGGATTCATTTTGGTGGGTTTGGGTTTTTGATGGATTTTCTTTCCATTCTAATTGAGATTATTTAAATTTTGAGGTTAATTTTCCCATTCCAGGGAAATACTACCTCAGCCATGTGAAATGGAGAGCGCTCATCCTTTCCCCTAAGAAATGCCTGGAAAACACGACCAGGGAACAATCAGCTAATAAACTGCCAAGCCCAGCAATTCTTCTCTCTTGTGCCTAATCTCCGAATGAGGCTTAATTAGACCAACAGCACACTCCTTGCAGAGCAAAGATTACTTATCAGCTTAATTTGATACTTTCAGAGACAGATGACATATGGTTTCCTCCTCTTCCCTCTGCCCCTTCCCGCACTTGAGTTTAAATAGGGATGAAGTGGTGCATAGGACTTCTGCTCGTCCTCACTGCTGGACTGGGTTTCATCTCACGTGGGAAAGAATTGGTGCAATCAGACTCAAGGACCAGAGCTCACCAAGAGGAGCTTGCTTTTCTTCAGACCAGACCCATATGCCTTTTCCTTCCTAACAGATGTACTACCAGAAAAACAGATTGGCGAGTTGGAGCTTGTTCCTTAAAGGTGAACTGAAACACTTTGCTACCATGTGTAAAACACAAAGTCTGCTTCTTTGAACCACACACTCTTTGTAGAGTGCATATTCAATGCAGCTGCACCATGATCATCCTTGGAAACATGATGAGCTGTATGAGAAAGAGATTTATGGATACAATTTTTTCAGAGCCACGGCAGCTCAGAATTATTGAGTTTCCCCATTCAGAGCAACCTGAAAGGCCACCTTAAGTCTGATGCAATTTAAACCACTCCATAGATCATGCTGGACATCCTTTAATATGTATCACCACAGCCTTACTGAACCTAATAGATGTTATCCAGGGATGAGGACATACTATATATGTTATAAGCCTGCTCTCTTCCACTGTACCATGTCCCCAGCTGACGCAGATCAGTGTAACTTTGGTGCAGTTAATGGGTTTCACCAGTTTTCAATATTTGAGGATCTGGACAATCCCATTTATTATGGCAGCTCAGAAGTTTTAGTCTTTTGTTTTTAACAACACCTATGGGGTCTAATTCTCTGCTCTGCCTGTGTGACTGCAAGCTTCCTGTGACCCAAGCTCTACTTACTCTGTGGAGTCATGTCTACATTCCCACCTCCCAGGATACAGCCCTGGCTGCACGCTGCTCCCTGTCCCCAGGCATGAACTGGGAAACCCTCAGCAAATCAGCACCAAATCCTGAAAATCAGACTGTATGAGGGACTATGATACAACTTTACCACTCAATAATGGCCACTACTGGAGACCTGAAGTTATCACAAATGTATGGTTATGGTGTCCCAAGTAGATCTTATCATACTTTAGAGGGAGATACAAGGTTTTCCCTATTTTTCCTAACACACTTTTGAACTAACACAGGTGATGCGTGCAAATACAGGTACCAAAACCAAACCCAATATGGACCCTAAATAGGGTGCACCCTGTCCCTCCTTCCACAGCACTTTCCTTCTGCTCCTTCTGCTTCTGAGGGCTTAGGTATTAAATGTGATGATAACTTTGTAAAAATTTTTTACTCATCATTGCAAAACCATTTTTTAGTCTTTGACTGACATGAGATGCATTTGCCAGGATCAGCTTCAGGTGCTTCTGGGCAATTCAGAGTTTCTCACAGCTGTCTAATAAATATTTTTTGCAATACACCCATGATTGATTATCTTCTCAATTTGTATATTTATGACTGTGACAGTTACACAGATTGCACAAGAAGATGCATTTTTTAATGATGTTTACAGTCATTTCAGCAATCATGGTTATATATAGCTACCTATTTGAAAGTCATAAGTAAACAGGTTACAGTTCATATAAGAAGTAAAATGAAATAAAAATATAAACCAGAATCAAATAATCTGAAAACTTAGCCCTTAACAAATACTTGGCGTGTTTTGTACATCTGATAGGTATGTATACATTTTAAAAACATTATGTGTTTGAGTATAAATACGTAAAACAAATATAAATATGTCTGTATCTGTTGGATGGAAAAATATAAAATGTAACATGCAACAATATACCCCTGTCTATACACCCATGTGCAAGCACTGATATGCCTATCCATACGTGTCCACACGTAACACTTTTTTTTTGAGGCCTTGCATCTGGAAGGTCTGTGTTATAATAATACTTGGGAGCTTAAAATAATATAGCTGCCATGCTAGTGCATGCCAGCAGAGCTGCTAGCACTGCAAGTCCTTGCAGAAAAGGGAGCTGCAAGAGCAGCAGGGAAAACCATGGATTTTGCTGAGGGGTGAGGGGCAAGAAAAAGTCTTAGTGCATGTTGCCACTCATCACATGATGCATGGGAGTGCTGAGGGGTGACATGCTGCAAGACCACAGTTTTAGATGTTGAGCAAACACTACATGCTCAAGCACAAACACAGTCAAAATTACCTCAGTTTGATAGTATGGCCTGTGCACGTGTTTGAAATGCAGACCCCAGGTGGGACAAGCAGCCTGCACGCTGCTTCTTGCACCATAAGGCTCCCAAGGGAGCAAAGGGGGAGGGGGCGTTCAGGGTGCCGGGCAAGGGCAACCATGGGTATTTGGGTCCTGTTGAGGGGGCTGTGTGCTGGCAAAGAGGGGCTCACTCTGGAGAACATGCCAACAGGGCTTACAAGATGAAGCAAGAAGGGAGATGGCTGGTGAACACCACTTTCTCTGTTTTGTTTCCGAACTGTGAGGCAGAAGGTGTTAGCTAAAGACAGAGCTTGGTCTAGCACTGACTCTGGATCTGCAAACCATCCGGCTCTGGATCTGCATTCAGTCGCCAGGATCACATTCAGAAATCACTCAGTTGGTGCCCACAAAGGTTGCAGTTCTTCACCTCTCAGCCACCTTGATGGAAGCACAAGCTCCACTGAAGCCTGCTGGAGTCCATTGTGGCCCCCTCTGAGGGATGGTAGCCCTCATGTCTCCTTTCTGCTGGCTTGCCTTGTCTCACACCCACACTCAGCAGCATGTAGGAACTGCATGTAGCTCACTGTAGTGCCTCTGCCAAGCTCTTGCTGCCAGCTCCTGCTTTGATAACTGCTACCATGGCATGGCATGGCATAGCACAGTGCAGCACAGTACGGCATGGTATGGCATGGCGCTGGGCAATGAATGCTATTCCTTTCAGAGCTTCCCGCCCCACTCCCTTCCCTCTTCCTCTGCCAATAGTTGCAGCCAGCACCTCCCTTCCTGAATCTAAATGAAAACTATTTTTGCAGCCCTACTTAGCTGGACTAGCTACAAATATTCCCAGGAACGTTGTTTTTCCTTGGCTATTCTCCGATCATCTGAAGGGGTGTTGCAGCTGTTACCGCTCAGTGC
The DNA here is from genome assembly GCF_025592945.1 of Manacus candei. Classification (NCBI taxonomy): domain Eukaryota; kingdom Metazoa; phylum Chordata; class Aves; order Passeriformes; family Pipridae; genus Manacus; species Manacus candei. The sequence continues at coordinate 1,280,288 of NW_026138074.1, read as the reverse complement.
CAAGGAACTCATGCAGGTAGTGGTGGAAACCATTCCCCTCACACCCCTTCACTAGCATGGCTTTGGGGCCTGATCTTCAACCACAAATACAGTCAGTGGTATCTTCCCAGACACTCTCCTCCTCCACTAGGTTGGTTGCTCACACTGCATGGAAACCAAAGCCTCAAGCCCATGGTCTTTACTCGCATATGCACGACTGTGGTGTGTATCACTGCAGTATAAAGGACTCAAATGGGGCTCCAGGAGCAGCTGGATCCTGAAGGCCAGATTTACAGTCCCTGCTGCTTTCCAGTGCTCAGCAGCTGCTCCTGTGGCCTGGGTGGTGTCCAGGCCTGGTGGGAAAACAGCTGCTGATGGTGATCCTGATGCTGAAGTAGGAGTCAAACTCTGTCAAAAAGCCAGGCCCAGCTGAGAGCCATCAAATGGCATGACAATGTAACTCAAGGCTCACAAGTGGGATTGCATGATCCAGACCCAATTCCTTTCACTTTATTCAAGCAAGAAGACCCATTAAAATGAAATGAACTGACAGTGCATGCACATGCATTTTCCTTTTTTGATCAACTACCTTTCTGCTGATACACCTAGTAGAGTGTTTGAAATCCCTATAAATGTTAGATGTCCATGATAAAAAACAGTGCCCTTACTTGGGCTGTGGCCATTTTCCATGTTTATTTAGTAATTTATTTCAGTTAAGTGCAACACACCAGTTGATGCACAACACCCATGTGCCGCAATACGGCTCTGGGTTGCCTTGGCAACGGGTGGAAAGGGTTTTGAAGAGCCAGAGAGGCCCATGCTAATGAAAACAAGCATTCAGGGTGCCTCTTCTCCAGGTGGGTGAGAAGAGGCTCCCCGCTGGGCTCCCTCGCCCAGCTTGCTTTCAAATAGTCTGATGCTTTAAACAAAAACTACAAAACCCAACAACAACAAAAAAGCCCACCACCCAGCCCCCTCTGCTTTTTTTTTTTTCATGTTAAAACACAACTACTGATTAAAAGTTCTGAGACAGCTCTTTGAAGCCTTTCATTAATAGGTTTCCTTTATGAATCCAAATTAGGTGGTCAATGCATTTTCGTTCAAAAAAAAAAAGAAAAGAAAGAGAACTATTATCGAAACGGTTGTTGTTTTTGTTGCTGCTGCTGCTGGCTTTTACATGTTTAATCTTCCACATGTGCATCTGTGCCAGATGGCATTGCCTGTAAGATGGGAGATAATCTTTCCACACCATCTTTACCAGGTTGACACTGGTCCCTGGGCTGTCGCAGGCTGTGGCTCTTGTTTGGACATGGTGGAAACCACTGGCTTTGCCATGTGCTCTGTGGGATAGGGCTGACCAAACCTGGACTCAGAACCAACAGTTCCCACTGAAAGTCTCAGGTGAGGGTGGGGAGAGAGCGAGTTATTCACGGAGGTGCTGCAGGACTGAGGCCTTCATACTGAGTACATGGGAAGATCTCCCCATTTGAGGAAGTTGTCTTTCCTCTGGAAAGACTACTGGGCACTCATGTTCAGGAAATTGAACAGTTATGAGTATCTGACACTGTTCAAATGTCGCTTTTGGAAACATGAGGAAAAGAATAATAAATGACAATAGAAGCTGAGCAGGAGTATAGCCAAGACCTTCAGTGAGATTTACGTGTCCCACTTCCCTTATGGCTGTCCAGCAACTGCTAGCTATTCCCAAGGGCCAAATTGCTGATTAGCTCAATGAGGTGATGTCTACGGAATGCACAAAGAGATAAGCGTGTAAATATAGGGATGATGTGAAAGGGGAAACATCCAATGAAGTCCTGAACAGAGGTTGAAGGTTGCTTTAGGCTGGTGATGGTGGATAGGGGGGTGAAGGGCTGAATATCAAGGCCGGCAGAAGTGTGCTCTATGATAATCTTGGGTGACAGATTTATGTTCCTATTTCTGCTTCCATGCAAGCATTTCTTGTGCAGGGCAAAACATTCTTCTGTGGACAACGATAACCAACACTTTGGAATCCACAGCTGGGCTCACAGTCCAAAGTCTGAATTTGTGGCACTAAATTACAGGAAAGAGAGAAGTGGAAGCTGGGAGAAGACCTCTAGTGAGGATAGGGAAGCAAGAGACACAGTGTCCAGCAAACCATCAAGGAGGTACCCATGGAGGGTCATGCTCAGCTTCTCTGCCATGGGCAGCACTGTAACATGGCAGGCAAGTCCTTCAGCAGAAGGTCTTTTCCCCCTCAGAAGCAATGGTACATGATAGCTTATTTGGATTGGTAAAATGCCACAAGCTTCAAAGAAAAGAAATTGGGATAACTGTCCATTTCAAAAAAATCTGAAACCAACCCAGACCATGTGAGGTTGGGGGCAGAATCCCAAGAGCCAATGGCATAGCTTTCAGTGTTAAGCAAAATATATGAACATTTTTTTTGGTAGGATTCTTCACCATTTGTAGGTGACTCTATTTTGGTAGGATTGTTCACTACTCATAGGTGACTCAGTGCCAGAAACTGACTCATGTTGAAACAGCATTACAGTGAGACAAAGAAACTATGTAATACACCACCAGGCTCTCGGTCTGATAATGCTCTCATGGAAGAAGTGTTTTACTCTGCCCTGAACTGCAGGGAAGCTTATCACCAAGAGCAGTGACGTACTGGTCAGTTCGTTAACCTAAGCAAAGGGGAGTGAAGCTGAAAATGTTTATAAGTGATTTCCCTCTGCTGAGGAAGGAGATAAGAATAACTATGACAAAGCTCCTAAAACATTTGTTGAATGCTTCATTCTAAAATGAAGCATACCAAAAAAAGAAGACAGTAACTGAATGGGGGAGGGAGATCTAGGGAAAATCCTTGTAGATGCCTCCCCAGGAAAAGCAATATTGCAGCTAAAGTAGTTTTAGGTGCCTGAAGACTTTCTATCACCAAGCTGAAGCAGGACTCCTTCCTGGAGTGAGGATGCAAGAACCTGAGGATCCTTAAAACCTGAATTTAAATGCAATTCTGATTACAGTGGCAGTAATTTAGAGCCCATGTCTCTGAACTAGGACATTTCTGGAAATTTCTAAAATTTGCATCTGATCTGCCTCTGAAATAGACCAAGAAACAAATTCGTCAAACCATGTGAGGTGCCTGCAAATAAGCAGGGAAAGTTGACTGAAGTGATAGCAAGGACATCTGCAGTGTGTCATACATTTCCTTTTTCAGGTGCCACTATTACATCTCTGCAGACATCCCATGTCCTCAATGCAATTCCAGGAGCTGTGGTCTTGTATTCTGCACCAGCATGAGGGTTTGCACTAGTCTAGCCAAGAAGAGCCCTTCATCAGGCTGGAAAATGAGTCCACAAGCTGTTGCTGATCCTGTTGTTGAGAGGGTGTGGAACAGGGCTGATCCATGTACTGCCCTGACAAATCTGTATGAGACCCTGAATTTTTCCTGGCTTGGCTTATGCTCCAGAACTGCCCCAGATGAATAACCCTACTCTATGCAGGCTTGCTCATAGCCAAGATCTGTGTTTACTTTTTTGGGGTATGGCAAAGACATCTAATTGCACCCACAGTGTGTTTCAGTGCAGAACTATTTAACGCTTATGTTACAGAGTCTAAAGTATGATTTGCTCCTTGTGGCTCCGAAAATCTGCAATGTAGCCCTGCCAATGAAAACACAGAGACTTGGCTATGCAAGGAAACAGCTCGCTCAGCAAAAATGGTGGCCTGTTGTTGTATTTGCAATGAAAAAGCAAAAGAACATCCACTACCCACAGAAATGCTATTCCATTTTGTTTGTGAAAGTGGCAATTTAGAATCAAAGGCAGATGAATTACATGGGCAACATGGGAAGAATTTTTTTTATGTGGGAGTTGCTATACATACATAAATTTGCTGTAAGATTTCTATATTGATTGCAGTAACCTGCACAGGTCACCTTGCTCTAACCAGTTATGGGGATAATCTGACAGTCTAGTAGCATACTCATTTTATCTGCAGTGCTCTGCACAAGTACTCATAAACCGTCCACTACCATAAAGCAGCTGTTCTAACATCCCTAGTCATTGCTGTAGACTATGTCCCTAGATTGCCCTGGCATGTATAACAGAGAAAAAAAGACATAAAAACCTGAATATGCCTCATTTTTACTCACCGTGGAAATTATTTGAAACTACTCCCTTTACTGGTTTTTTTTTGTTTGGTTTTTTGTTTGTTTATTTGGTTTTTTTGTGGAAAGTATCATGGGCTTACTTGCATACAGTTTTGCTCGTGAGAAAATCCCAGGTGTCTACTTCATGATGTATGAATGGCAAGGTATTTGCTATATGTCACCTGTAATGTGTTTCATCTAGGGAACTTAACGTGGATGTTATTGTATACAAAATAAGACTGGACAATAATTTGATATTGAAGTAGGGAAGTTTGGTGGAAACATGCTGGGCCAGATACATCCCTGCATAGACACACATAAACTGGCAGTAATAGTCCTTGAACTGGAAGAGAAGTATCTTCTAACTTCAGGATGTTTAGAAAGGGTACAACATGTAGGTATGAGAACGTGCATGTAAAACCCTAGCACAGAGCTGTAATTGGCATTACAGTGAGTCCTTCTCGTTAAGGACTCACTCTAGCAGTACCCTACACCTAGAGAGGGTCTTGGAGGTAGACTTCAGGTGAATGGGAGGTCCACGGGTTCATATACTCCCCTTTACTACTATTTCTATGCACTTTTATATCACATGGGGAAGCTACAGCTACTGTAGCTACATGGCAATCCCTTTTACAGCATAGGCAGTGGGGTGGTAGAAACAGTGCTTATTTAGACCTCACAGAACTACTTTGCTTTAGGTGAATTCGCACAAACTGTGGCTTGCTCCTTTTTCCCTTTGCAAGGTTGCCTCTGAAGGAGGGAACAACCTTTGTGCTCAGTAAGTCGAGGGTGGAAGCTGGGCATTGCACAAGTTGCCTGATAATGGGTGGATGGGATATGATTTTGTTCTTCCCAGGTCTTCCCTCTTCCTCTTAGCTGCCAGACTCTTGTAATCTTTGTAGCAGTGATGTCAGCATTGTCCAGCCCAAGGTTTAAAAAATCTCAAATGAGATATTTCCCCAAATGAAAACATAGGCAATAAATTAGATTATATTAAATAAATTGAAGATTCATTTCTCTGCAGTACTAAAGAAATGCCATGTCCAGGTTTGAGCACTGGGCTTCAAGAAGGATGTTAAAAAAATGGAGAGGACAGTCTTAATAATCAAGGGTCTTGAAAACATAACTTGTGAGGAAAAGCTGGAAAAAACATTGTGCTCCATTGCTATGACAGGTGGAACAAGAAGAAATCATTTTAAATTGCGGCAAGGACAGTTTAGTCTAGATATTAGAAAGCAGTTTGTAACAGCAGGGCTGCTGTAAGTGCTGGAGTAGATTGTCTGGGCAAGGGGTGCAGCGTGAAAGATGCTTATGAGCAGCTCAGACAAACATGCATCAGGAATGACATGGGCATAGCTAATCCGGCCTTGAAGACACCAGACTGACTACAAATGAAGTTGACTATTCAACTGGGAAGGAGCCAAGCCATTTGTAATAAAAAGGCTGTGATTTTCAGCAAGAAGAGAGATTCCTAGTGGTTAGCCTGGGTTGCATATAACCTGTGCGTATGTCTAGACTGACCTGGGCTCAGAGTCTTCCTGGGTCCTGCATGCAATTTCTAGGTCAGCAGAAAGGCAGCCCTGTTCAAAGAACCCACCTCTTCCTATCCAGGAAGGGCATGGACGCTGGTGTTTTCCTGCCTGATATTTCTTTTGGCACATCACGGGTTTTTCTGCAAGCTAATTGCATACAGCAGTTTGTGCTATGATATGCAAGGCTCACTGTCTGTGGAAAGTATCTTCATGTAAACTAATAATGTGAAGCTTCAGTGTGAGCTGACACTCACTTTTAATTACTGTTGACCAATTTTCCCCCGTGCTGAAGCAGGTCTAACCTGCTCTGCAGCATATGAGTCAGCAAGAGGATAAGAGAACTCCTTGGGATGTCATTAGATGAATTGACCAACAAACTGGACTTCTGGCAACAACCCCAGGTAGCCTGAGATGGGATGGAGAGTCCTTCTCTTTCCTCCCCATCTCCTTGTCCCTGAGGTGTGGGGAGGAAGAGTCAAAATCATACCTATGCATGGCACCCGCTTCTGCACCCTTCTCTGACCCTCACATCCTTCAGAACTGCCTTCCCATGTGAACTCTAGGGTGACCAGTGAATATAGAACGTAAAATTTCTGGGATAGGGCAAGTATGAAAAATCCACAGGGATAAACTCTGCAAAATTCGTTTTGATTGTTACCCCGTGAAGTCCCTCTCAAGCACCAGGTGAACACGGAGCGAGGTGACAGATGAGAAGAGCTGAGTGACCCACGGCGTCCTGCACCCGCTTCTGAGTCTGGTCACACCGTCTTTGTTTAAATTTTCTCCTCACCACCCTGCAGTGTGTGTCTAAACTTAGCTCTCAGCCACAGCAGATTTCAGGTAGGCCACCAGCAGCATTTAATTCAAAAGAAAGACTGTTTCCTGTACAGACTGGTGCTCAAAATATCGTCAGAGGAAGATGAAATAATTTACTCATTAATTCCTGGTCACCATGTTATAAGAAAAATAGTATGATGCCAGAGAAATTCAAGAAATAATTGGGAACAGTAATTTGAAAACTAAGACATGAAGCTTGTGAGGGTAAAAAGAACTTGTTATATATTAAAAATATTTAATTAAAAAAATTTTTAAAAAAGAGAGAGAAATGGGTTTTCTTAAAAGAATACTAAGCCAATTTCAGCTGTGATTCATACTTTCTTCCATTGCAGATAAGTACAAATGGAAATAAAGTAAAAAAAAAAAAAATGAGGACAGTGTCAAGAAGCACTTCCTTACATGAGCAGTAATTGGAGAGCAAGGTGACCTGTGAAACAGTGTCATGAGAGAAAAACATAAGTGTAATTAAAAAACCACTTAGATGCACTGAGAGGAGAAAGGATGAATGAACTTTGGCATAAAATGCCTTTCCCAACCCCTCACCAGCCCACCAGAAATGTACTTGGATTCATACAGTCACGTTGTTTTGAACCACTCTAAGTCCTACCACAACACCCAGCAAAGTATGAATGACTTTGCTGTGGCTTCCAATTGCACTGACTATGTTAACATTGATGTAATGGGACTGAGGTCGGTCATTTTTCATCATGGATGAGAAATGGGTGGTTTTCCGAAATGCAGTCCCATGCAGTGTGGGGGCAGAGGACATCTCAAGCCCCATCTTGCTGGAGAGAGGTCTATGTCAGCCCTGTCCTTCATCTTGCCACTGGTGGGGTGGAAAGGACAGGGGAGAGAAGATGAAGCCACACCACTCCTTACTGATGAATCACTGGTGATGAGAAAGCTGTTGGTTTCAGGGCAGACTAATAGCATGTTTGTGCTCCTCCTGATTCATGCAAACAGTGAAATAAACTCTTCCCCCACACAAAGGGGCCTAGCCTACAGCAGCACACTGCATCCTCTGCCTGGGGGCTTGGGGGGAAGTGGGAGGTTGTCTCTCCTGCCCCTGCAAGTTTGCCCATGCAAGTGTGCCCACACATGGTGCACACTTGGGCTTTTGGAAAGCACATCCTGGCTCCCAGATGGTTTCTCTGCACTGTCATCCCGAATACTGCTCCTCACCCCATTTTGTCACCTTTGCTCCCACTGAAGCTTTTACGACATGTTGTGCTTTTACTGTACACAGCTGCTTTCCTGCAAGCTCTTCACATTGTGAGGATTAAATTGCACCAGCATGGAAACCAAGGGAACATTTATCACTGACAAAAGGCAGCAAGAATTTTTCTAAATCAGAGATTTTCTTACAGTATAACTTTTGTTACTGGAGCAGATCTATAATAATATCACTACTGTTTCAGTATTTTTATAACAGTGCTGCTGGGAAGAGCAGCTCTTTTAATACAAATGCTGTCATTTAGAATTGCTGCTATGGTAGAAATCTTAAATTAAGCACTGTCCTTTATACAAAATACAACACCACCTGCTTGAACACAGAGCTGATAAAACACTATATTTTTTCCCATGTGTCACATCAAATTATCCAGCAATATAAAAGAAATGGAAGTACACAAAAGTCAGGGTTTTTTTTCTGAAATGTCTTCACCCGTATCTTCTCCTTCCAAGCACAATGTGCTGGGTGGGGGGCAGAGATAGATTGAAAGACTCTTTAGAGAAAATTCCTTCAAAATGACCATTTTTTTATGTCAGAACTACATGCAGAACCACAGTTCTGGTGTTCTTTCAGTTCAGATCCATAACATGTCCCCATCTGCACAAAATGTCTGTGTATTCACAAGTCTGATAAAAGGACTTCTAGTATAGCTGTACAACAAAATTCTTCTACATAAGCCAAAAGTTCATTTGCAGTATGGCTTATAGCAGTTTCTCTAATGAATAAATTACTGGTTGATATAGCTAAATCAATCTGCTGTGGTTTTTATTTGTGGTTTTTTTGCTGTTGCTGTTTTTCTGCATGGTAGAGAAGTGACGTTGTTTCAGCATTAGACAAGGAATTGGAAAATATTTCATCAGCTTGCCAGGCTGGCCAGGGGGTCCTGTTCCCAGGATGAAAGCCCTTGGAAAGGAAGCACACTCCTGCCAAGCCCACACCTGCCTTTCTTTTCCACTGAAACCAGGATGGTTAAGGCAAGCCCAAAACTCAGGCAGATATGCAGCAAGGATATGGCTTGGCTGTGCACCCAGATGCCAGAGAGGAGCCCCAGGTATGCTGGAGAGGCTGAAGCACAAACAAAGCCCGTATCTAATACCCTCACATCTGCCATGGGTAACCTCATGGCCAGGCATTCCACATCCTGCTGTCAGAGGTCATCCTCTTCACTGCAGGTCAGGAGAGTTCAGGCTGGGAAAAACACAAACCACAATCCCAATTCTTGTGCCTGAATGTCTTTGAACTATTTTTGAGGTCCTCTTGCCACCTACGGATTATTCCAGCAGAGGAAATATGCTTCTGACACATTCCCAAGCATTACAACATTACCTAGTATATATTTTTCTGCATGTCAGATAATTGGCATAGTGTACTGGTGACAGTCATTTCTTCCATGGGGCAGTGTGCATTGAGACTCCTGTGACGGGGAATATAAAGCTTGACTTAGATCCATAGAATTTTGGAAGAGGTGCTGACAATACACTCATTAATTTACAATTACGTTCCTTCAGAGAGTCTCCTGGCACTTTCTAAATACTGTTTAGACCACTTACCTCTTTTATGAGACAAGTATTATGACTATGCAAGTCAAAAAACAAGGACAGGGAGGTTTAAGTAACTTGTCCAAAGCCCTACAGGAAGGCACTGCCAGAGGTTACCATAGAAATAAGTCCTGTGCTAGAATCATGTGTTCGCAGTGGCTTGAATTTTCAGGATTTATGTTTGATAGAATTGTATTATTTTTGCTCCTTAGTTCCTGTTAGATGTATGAGAGGTTGACATTAAGAGGTGACAAAATGGAGTTGCCATTACAAATCAAACCCCAGTCCAGAAAAGTCTTTCAAAATTCTAAGTTTGCCCTTGCTGGAGCCACCGAGGTTTTCCAGAAGACATAAAGTACACACATATATCCCTGCAGGATCCAGTCACAGTCTTTGTTTGAAGGTGTGCCTTGTAATGCCCCAACTACTGGATGTGCAACAATGACAGGGACCTCCAAAAACTGCAAAGACTCCGGTCAGTTATCTCAAATATGGCATTAGGAATATGTCCATGATGGTAACTTCCCAGAGATCTGGTACTCACCAGGGGTCTAGTCCCCATCATGTTAGTTAGGTCTTGCCCCATCCCACCCTCATTGCTCTGTGAGCTCGTTTTCTATTGCAGTTCTGCTGCTTCATCTGGCAGATGAACCCTTCCTCTATGGCTTTTGGAGAAAAAGAAACAACTCCCGTTGTCCTCCAGCATGGAAAGAGACTGACAAAAATCAGCACCTTTAGGTATTCAATGCTGTCTAGCAGTGGTTTATAGAAATAAAGGTTGTGAGAGAGAAACATGCAGGGGCTTTTAAAGCTAAATCACATTGCTTGAGGATTGTGCCTATCCTATGGCACATGATATCAAGCAGGTCTTGATGAAATGATAATTGCCCAAGTAAGGTCTTTTAGCCAGGCTCTATCCATTAGGGTCTGGAGAGACAACCCTGGTTAGCTTTTATTTTTATGTAGCACAACAAGGTTAAACAATAGCTTGTTGGGTTTTTTGTCACTGATACCTTAAGCTGGGTTTGCACTGATAACAATTTCTACATTTTCAAATTAAATAAGATCTGTTAAAACTGCTTGGTTAGTAACATAAGGATTGTGTTTTCAAGGATCACTTGTGGTCAGACTATTTGTAGAATATTGTTCCATACTCCCGTAAGTAATATACTCAAGTGAGTAACTGCATTGGATCAGCAAGGCTAGTGTCCTCAGCAAGAAAAAAAAGATTAAGCAAGACTACCCTGTGTAAACGAATTATATCTTGAATGCCAAAGATCTAAGAAAACTTGTCATAACTCTGTAAATTTTCTGTGAATTTTGGTTTTCTTTAAAAAGTCAAAACATTAGCTATTAGACTTAAAAAGTTTTATTTGCTTGGACTGTGAATTAAAGCATTTTCTCATGAGAAATAATTAATTGTTAATTGTTCTCTCTCCTTTTTTGTAGCCTTATCTCATGGAATAAGTTGTCATTACAAGAGATCAAAAAGCTCATTTTTCTCAGGGAAGCTTAGATTCTAGGACATATTGAAAACCTGATTGTAAACTGGATATTTGGCAATAATAAGAAGGCAGGGCCTCTTTTGTTTGAAAGACAATCTAGCAGCAATATCACTCTAATACCCCAGATAAAACCATTTGTCTGCTTTACAGGTATCTAGCAGATGAGAGGTCAGCTTTGGCTGATTCAAGCCATATAGGTATTTCTTTTCTTTTATTAGCAGTATTTTCTCGTAAACAGAATTTCTTCAGGCTAAAACAGCTCTCTGCTTTTGTGTGGCTGCTCTGTTTTCCTCTAAGCAAATTCTTCACATGCCCAGAAGGAATCTTGTTTCCAACATCTGGGAGTACTTTAGAGGCTTTCATTATTTATATGCCAAGATAATATCTTTTGCCCATGAATGTGCTACTGTTCCCATTGATTAGATGTTTGCTGATTACTGCCAACTGCAGTGGCAGGGGTAGCATGGAAGCTATTCCCTGGCCCTCTCTTTACATCACAAACTATGGGTCTCCAAACACTCATCTGACCTTCAGGAATTCATTAAATTTTGGCTGCTACTGACTCAGGAAGGCTATAAAGTGAGGAGTTAAGGGGGAAAAAAACCCCAAAACCTAGCATTTAAAATTAAGATTAAAGACACACCAAAAGGAAACAGTGGGAAATATAGTGATTAAAACGAAGGGAAAAAAAGAAAAAAGAAACGAGGTTGTAGTATGAGAAAGAACAATTTTTTCATCATATCTTTGATAAATAGGAGTTGTCTTGCCTTTCCCAGGGCAAGCTAGGAGTGAGGGGAGCTCTTGTGAAGGCAACATGAGTGTATCTCCTTGGGGTCCTCAGCAGTCCCACCAGCCTCTTGTCCATCCTCACAGGCTCTGCCCAGACCTGGCCCTTTGACTCAAAAGTGCTTGTCTCAGCAGAGACAGAGGGGAAACAGGGAGAGGGAAATGTTGATAGAGCCAAAAACTGCCACTCAAAGAGCAGCTTTGAAAGCATAGCAGGAAGTTTTGCAACAGAATGAATGCATGTATTCAAAACCAGGAAGAAAGCATGGCTTCCCTATCATTTCCTCATCGTTTTGTTAGGAAACATTTCTCAAGCACTGTGCTGCAGCAAACCACCTGCAATTATGCTAAGAAAATGAATTAAAATGTCATATCATGCTAAGGCATTTCCAAGCATGCAGGAATTAGCAGTTTTTTTATGAACTTACTGAGCTCCTGAGGGGACTAGCTTGCATCTTGTCATGGACCAGTGGTTGGTGTTGGTAGCATGCTGCTATATCTGCAAGGTTAGTGGCCACAATAGCCCTGCTACCATGAGGAGGTCCATGAGGATAGATCTGGATCTTTACAGTCCAAGTCAGGTAACTGGGTAGTTGTCACTGTAAAATTGTTGCCCATGTGTCCAGAATGTCTGGTTAAATATTCTTATTTAACCCTGTAGCAATAAATGCCTATTTAATTTTTCTTCAGCAGCCCGAAGTGATATGTGCGCACTGTATTTGCACACTGCCCAAGTTTTCTCAGGTTAGTTTCCTATTTGAGTTTTTCTAGTAAGACTTACAATGCTTGACTCAATCTTTGGTGCATCTTGCATCTTTAGAAGCGTTATTGACAATTCATAAGTATTTCGAAGGTTGGTGCTTTGACACAGATACTGTATGCTTTCTTCTGAAGCTATTTATAGGAGTACTCAATGTTTTTGTTTGCTTATTTTCACTATTGCTGACAAAGACCTGATCCTAAACCACTCAATGTACTTTCTTCTCTCTATGTAATTGTCACTATGATCTAACCAACAACTTGATTTGCTTGTTTTTAAAGTTTCTATACATTTGAGACTACAGTGTGTTAGATATTTTTCATCTTATACAGATGCCGAGACATGGAAGAACAGACACCAGCTCCTGAGCTGGTATAACATCTGTTATGGTCACTGGAGTCATGCTAATTTACAGCAGTTGTGGATCTAGCTTGCTTCCAGAGCACGCATTGATTTTACCATAACTCTTTCTTTCCTGCTTTTCAGCCATTTATATGTAAGTGCATTTGACATTCTGGGAGGCTGCACGGCATTGCTGTGTCAGTCTTGATGCAGCGTTAATGATGTTTTTGGGCAATGAATAATAATCATGGGGTAGCTTGGAAATTAAACTCCTGATTTCATTCTTATAGTCTACTGGATTAGCAATTAAATTCCAGGTCATTTATATACCTAAAGGGGTCTGGGAGTAGAGGATTTTGACTTAAAACATTAATAAACAGTGTTGAGGAAAATAACTGGTCAATAATGGGGCAACTGCAATGGCTTTGGTGCTGGAGAGAGTCTAAGGAGCTCCCTGCTTATCAGCACCTCTGTGGTGATAATGTGACTGCTGATGGTTTTTTTGTTTAAAATTTAAGTAAGTCACCTCTTTTTTGCCAGAAGGTATGTTGTAATCCAAACTACCTCACCAATCTCCTCCTCTCCATAGCTGCTGACACACGCAGGCTGAGCTTCTCACTGATGTCTGCACTCCTCCATTGCTCTTGCAGCGAGGTGCGAGGTGGGCAGGGCATTTCCAGGGGACATTACTGTTCTTGGGTGACCATTCACTTGCTTTCCAGCATTACGATACTGACTGACGTGGCATACTGTCACCTGTACCCTCGGAATAAAATTGTCACTCAAAATCCTTGTAATGAAATGATGAAGGTTCCATATAAGAGAAATTCTCGGCAGTGACTATAAAACACCATTTAAGCAGACTTAAGAGTTCTCTTGCCAGATTCATATGAAATAGGAGTTGGGGTTGTTTCATGGGCTTTGAATTCAGGCCAATTTGCTGCACGCTAAGGTCTGATGGGCTCTCAGGAGCTCTGCAAAGGGCTGTCCCCGGCTGCCCTGCCACAGCCCTGCTGAGTCCCACTAGTAGGGAAGCCTCTCGCCCCTGTAAGGAATGCAAATGGAGTCTCACTTCTCTTTGGTGAGTGTGTGAGGAGTGACTTATGGGTGGGTGTTTGAACTCAAAGGTCTGCCTATTTGGTATCTGTACACCAAGCTTTGTCCGCGGTTGATAAGAACTGAGGGTTGGCTTCAAATCCAGCTTCAGTAAAAGTGACTGCAGATATCATCTAAAGAGTTTAGACATAAAAGCTGCTAAGGCCATGAGAGATACTGTTATTAAAGGGAGGTTTTGGCGTGTATCTAAAAGAGAACATATTCCTGATTATTTGTTCTTTTCCGCATTTCATACTAGCCAAAAACCAATTTTGAACATGAGCACAAGAACCAATGTAGTACTGTTTGAGTTATTTCAGATTTCCCTTTCTAGCATTACTAATTGACCCACTGATGGATGCTTTCTCTCCTTACTTTATCACTGCAATGTTGTTCTAGCTAATTCCCTGCTGAAGCAGCAGAGCTACCCATTAAGCAAGCGCTACAAGCTGATAAGGAACAGCAATAAGATTTATGCATTGCATCAGGGAACAGGGACAAATATTGGCACCAAGGTGACTTATTTGACTGTGAAGTCTACAGTAAAAAGGTCTCAGCAGGGATCACCAGACATCAGTTCAGTGTTTTGCCATAAGCAGGGAGCCAAACATTTATTTTCTACTTGGAGTGATACCGTGTTCAGTGCAGAGGATGCAAGAGGAGGCGACAGACCAGGGGCAACCAGCAATACTGTGCATCTGCAGTTCAGAATAGTAGATACAGGGTAAGGAGGGAAAGACGGTAATCAAGACTTCTACGTAAGTAATCAAGACTTCTATGTAAGTTTTGGTCTTTAGGTGCTTCCAGGAGGAGCCTTTCTTGTGTATGGAAACACCATTCTTTGTTGACTGCAAATGATCACATGCACTTACATAGGACTAGGGAGGTGGTTAAGAAAGAAATCAAAGTGGGTAATAAAAGTCTATTTTTTTTCCTCTCATGTGACATAGTGAATGATGATTCACAAATTATTATTTGGACACTGACAGTTTTCTTTCCTTTACTTAACAGACATCATGACCATCAGTTTCTCAAAGTCACAGCCCCATTCTAGCCAGTATTCCACACAGATCTTTATGGGGAACATAACGTAAGAATAGCTGTTCAGGACCAGACCTGAGGTGTGTCTGCCCCAGCATCCTGTCTGTGCTCTAACAAGCACCTGAAGAATGCAATAAAAAATGGGCATATATAAAGGATCTTCTCCCACTAAAAAGCTCCAGCTTCCGGAAGTCTGTCATTTAGTGAGTCCCCCTGAGTCACCATATCCACATCATTGTGGTCCTTGGTTACCATTTCTTCCATGATTTTTTTTTTAATGGCTTACGGAGACAGTTTTGCTTTTGGCTTCCTCAGCATCCTGAGTTCCTTAACTTAATAGTGTGCCACATCCTAATTTGAAAGAATATGTGAGATTAGGTTCATTTGGGATATGGTAATTGGAACACTACAGATCTCCTAGGTTTACAGTGCTGCAGAGTATTAGATAGAAACACAGATGACAGATTCCTGCAGTTGTCTAAACAACCATGTTCATGTGTTGTTCTTCATATGGTACTGTGAGATACAGAGATCCACAAGCAGCTTTAAACAGAGGTAAGCAACTAGCGCTCCAGTAGCCACCTGTCATACATCACCTCAAAGGTGAACATGAAAGATGGGAGTGAGACAAAGTGTGTCTTAATCCTGCCTTTGCATTCAGAAGTATCTCACCTTATGGCATCTTGCTTAAAACAAAGTTTAGTAGGTCCTAGAGAAGTCCTTGTGGGATTTTCAGATTTCTGAATTAGGCATGAGTAGCAATCTAGGTATCCATTATGTTTCCATGCTTTTAAAAGCCCTATGGGGCATCCATCTCAATTTTTAGGCACAGATTATGTGAAAGCCAAGCCCTTATTCTGGACTGCTTTTATGTAGTTTGTAATGCTTCATTTTTCTGTAGGATTCATTTGATGAGCAGCTCAAGCTGAAGTTCACAGCAGCTGGACAGATGTGAGCTGCCAAAGGAATATGTGAACTGATCTTTGACGTGGGGCTAAGGAGGATGGGTCAGGGCCAGAGTAGGACTTGTCCATGGGGTGCAGCAAGGGGGATGGTCCCTGGGTGCACACACAAGGACACAGGTTTTCCAGAGCTCAGCCTTTGAATGGGGGAAAGGCAGAAAGAAGGATCATATTGGGTAGGCATCATAGCAGTGAGCAAAACTTCTGAACAGTGGAAGCTTCAAGTTTGACAACAGAAGGGCATGACTTTTAAATGCTGGCTCTACCATGACAGACCAAACCCTCTCCAGCACTGCTCTACCTCCAGGGGTGTTCATGGCTCTGAGCTACCAGTGGGCACTGCATCTGAGGGCAGATAGCAAAAAAGGTAAAACAGAAATGCTAACACTTTCAAGAGGCTGAAATTTTTCCTTAAACTCTTTTGGTGTCAGCATTCTCACCTATAAAGGAGAGATAACCCAACTCAGCAACTTGCAATATCATTGTTGAAACACAGACAATTAATGCTTGGAAAGTTCATGAGCTGTTGAAAGCACCATATAAATGCTAAATAGTATTATTGAATTACAGTGTGATTGAAACAAATTGATTTGTTAGGAAAATTTTAGTGAATCATATTCATAACAAATTCCATTTAATTTACAACAGTGAGTCATTAACTGGCTCTTCTGCTGATTTATTTATATGTCCTGCTGAAAAGATAACTGACTTTAAGAATCAGATCTTAAGATAACTGCTCCTTAGAACTGCAGGATCAAATATTTTGTAAAAAGTGTGGTAGTGTCAGTCCCTGTTTAGCTATCCCCTTTTCCATCATATTTAATCCTGACAAAAGTTGCATGCAAAGCACCTGCAACAAAATGTGCCCTTTTTTGAGTGTTCTGAGTTTGCCCAAAAGTGCTTCTTTTAAAGACCAGTGCTTCGATAAACTTGGTCCAAATTGAATGTGTCATTTTCTGACTCTCTGCAGGCTTCACTATGTAGGATGATTATGAGCTATGAAATACTGAATGCTGGAAACCCAAATTACCCCTGGATTGAAACCACTCTTAAATGCCAGCCCTCACTTCAGGGGAACAGTTCAAACCACAGGATGGAGTAGCTCGAGATGGTAACATGTCTTTGGTCCTGTTCTGTCTCATTTTCCCTCTCTGCAAGGGAGAGGCGGGGTTATATCTCCATCAGTATAGAAATTCTAATTTGGATGTTTGGATGTCAGCATCCAGTTTCTCAGTTAGTCATACCAGCTTGCATCAAATACTCATTATTTACAGCCCACCTTATTATTAATGACCCACTATGAAGCAAATCCTTGCCAAGGGGCAAGGGATTTGCATTTAACCACTGCAGGAAATTTCAGAGAGGGAGTTTTTTTTGGTGGTAACAGGAGATTTATACTGGTTTTTGCTATGGATGCTGTAGTGAAAGAGGGATGCAGAAAAGGAGTGAACCATGGTTAGATGGAGGGATGGGAGAGAGGAGTGCATGCATGAGGTGCCTGGGTGCCCTCACAAAGAGGAGACAGAGGCAGAGGGGACAAAAGGATGAAGTTGTGTTGTGAAGAGCTCAGCAAAGCAGTTACATGTTTGAACTGGATCCAGGGAAGAAGCATCTCACATCTTCACAGGGAATTTGCCTATTTCTAATTTAAAGCAGTAAATCAAGGCAAATGGAAAAAGGCAAAATGAGCCAGGGAGAGAAAATGTATTCAGAGGGCTTTCAAGAGACAATTAAAGCAAGGAGGAAATTTTCAGGTAAAACTAAACACAGAAGGATGATATTCTTCTCCTACACTAAAGATGAAGGAACTCCTGCCCAAAGGCTGTCCTCTCCCCCTACCTGCCGGGGCCTGCAGAGTTCCTGAGGGTGCCTCCACCAGAGTCCCCAGAGATGGAGTAGCTGGTCGAGTGCCAGTGAGATGGGGAAGGGTCACTGTAGGACGACATTGGGTAGGATGTAAGATTAGGACCACAGGTACTGTAATAGACAATAGCAGACTCTCAGTGGTTGGTGTTGTTTTCACTTAGGCCTGTGATACTATCTGGCAAAGATATGTTGCCCACGGTTAACGTAAGTGTTTCTAAAAATAAAGTAAGAGGAAAGCAAGTACTTGCACTTCATAAGAACTTTATAATTTTTTTCAAGCCTAAAAGAAACCCAGTGATACTTCTGGAAAACCAGGAATGAGACAGTTAAAGTATTGCACAAAAGCTGCCTTTAAAACTTCCTTTTTATTTTCTGATCATCATTTTTGATCTTCTTCAATCAAATGGAGCATCACTTAGAAACTGATGAAAAAAGAACCTTCATCTAGTTATTAACTCCTTGATGAAAGACCTGTAAAAAGTACATTGTTCATTTGCACTTTGGAAAATATTGAAAATTAACTAAATTCTTTATGAGATACATGGCTTCTTGCAAGTTATAATTGGGCACGTGCATTGGAAAGGCAGACCAGCTATGACTGCAAAAATGGGAACAGTGTTGTGCTGTTGCTAGTAAAATAAAGGAGTTACTAGACTCCTCATTCCCTTCTTCACCGCTTGCATAATCTCCCCCTTTAATTGACACTGATCTGAGAGGTAGGAGAGGCAACTTGAGCCAAAGCAGGCTAGCTAAAAATTGTCTGTCCTAATAGATATCAGGTGAACCTTTTCTTTCAAGGTACCAAATCAATGTTTTCTAGAGTCACAACAAAACTTTACACAAAGGAAGGTCATCTTTGACCAGAAAAAAGTAGCTTTTCTTTGGAGTAGCACACACCCTAAAAGAGTGACCTGGCAATGCTGTTCCAACACTATCCAGGTGCTGTGTTTGTGTGCCTTGTGGTCTCTGATTTCTGTTTCCATCCTCACAGCAGGGTTATGTTCCTATGGTAGTTCATCATATAGCTAGGAAATGACTCAGTGCATGTTGCTGGGCATCTCCTATTTAAATTGTATTTTGGCCTCTGTTCCCTCTTCAGAGAGAACAAGGGAGAAGGTCCAGAACCTCCACGGAGTAGGACACAGATACAGGTGGAGAGGAGTGCCAGATGTGGCAGGGGAAGCTCTTGCTGGGTGATGGCACTCACTCTCCACCACTGCACTGTTGATGGAAGCCCCTCTCAGCTCCACCTCAGAAGAGTCACAGGGGGTATGATGGTGCTGTAGTGGGCACATGGACCACTGGGTTATACTGGCATTCCAGAGGATGCTCCTCTGCCCTCTCTGAGCACTACCACCTTGTCCTGGTAGTCCTTTCTTTCTGCCCTTCCTCTGGCCAGCTGGCATTTTGGGGCAGCTGGAGATGTAGAAATGAGTCTCTTTGCAGAGGACTGCACATCTCATCCCATCCCGCTGCTGCTATCCAAAGGCTTGCTTTTTTGGAAAAATAACCCACAGGAGATGATCCATGAAGGAAAGAAGGCAGATGGATGTCTGTTCTTTGCCAAAATCTCAAAGTCAGAGCTGGGTAAATGTTTGTCTTCATTTTATTCCAGGATAACAAAAGAATCAAAGCTTGGGCAGAAACATTTGTGCAATTGTGTCACATGTCAAGAGTGTTTCAGTTCCTCCCTTTTCAAAAAAAAAGGGGGAGAATCAGAACAAACAGTCTTGCCTCAATATTAATAAAAAGACATATTTAATTTCTTTTTTGTTTCAAGCTCATGCTTAGGCTAGAAGGCTACTTAAAATATGTGTAGCCTGCTGTTGCTACAATGAAAATGTTTTATTTTTAGTTGACCCAAATTTTGACCCAAATCACTTTTTTTTTCTTTTTTTCTTACATGAGAAAACAAAATAGAACTGAAAATTCTTTTTGTGTATTTCAGAAAAAAAACCCTTTTTTCATCCTTTTATTGGACCAATGTACCATTAAATAAACAAATAAAAAATAAGCAAACTTACAATCACCAGTGATAGCCCCAACAAGGAATGAATACCAGACCTTTATTTAGGGTGGTGTCGACTTTTATTTCAGTGAGGCTTTGAAGTTCTATGGATCTTGGAGACTTAATTATATCCAATTGGGTCGGAAATGAAGATGCACCATTTAAGTAGCTGCATTTGTGAAGGACTGCACTTTCATACCTATGTGTTTGAATTGCCCTTGCTGTGCAAAATGGGCAGAAATTGTAGCACAGAAAGTTCCACCTGAATTGCTCTAGGATGACCCTGCTTGAGCAGGGAAGTTGGATCAGATGACCAACTGCTATGGATGCTGCAGTTCTCCCCTCCAACTTTACCCAATCTGTAATTCTGTGATTCTGTGCCCAGGTTGGAAAGCAGGGTGGTTTTCCAAATGGCCGTATGAATTTTCTGGCTTCAAGAAAATTTCAGTAATATCTTCGGGATGAAAGCCTCTGCAGTGATGCTGGGATGGCAAACATCTGTGCTCTGAAGAAATTCCACCTGGCCTAGACATGCATTCAGCCCAACTGAACTGTGTCTTTAAGGAGAGCAGCAGAGTTAAAAATAGTTCCTTGAGAGATGAAAGGCTTGTAAATGCTCTAAATGCTTTTTTAATAAAAGGAAATTGCTGCAGGAAGTGATTCCTTATATTCCAGGGTCTGCCAATTGTTTCCAATCAGTGCAGCTTGGGGTAGCTATTATCTCACTAAGTTGTATTAATGTGTTTGTTGTTGCTGCTTTTCCTTTTAAAATAATCTACAGGATAACTTTAGTTCTGCTATTTAAGTTGTGGTTTGTTTGCCATAGAAACAGTTCTGTGGGGCTCCTTTCCTAACTCTAATACCTCACACTAGCTCACAATTGTCTCCTCTCTTCTTATCCCTCTCTGGACAGTTGGCTGATTAGCAGGATTTAGTGCTCTGAAACGCTTCTCCCCTCCCATTTTCCCGATCATTCTTCCTTCCTTGAACTAAAAGACCCTTAGTACAGCTGGTCCTTCACCCTGAGGATCTCAGCCCTTTCATGCAAGTCTGCATCTGCATGGACCTGTGTGCCAAGACCCAAATGCTGGGAGCAGTTCATCACGTGGCCAACAGAAAAAGAAACGGGACATGCCTGATCAGGATGTTGCAGTTGGCAGCTTAGGGGCTACATACAATCAAGGTGTGATTTGGAATGGGTCATGACCCTGTTGGCTGCTGCAAATGGGGAAAAAATTTGGAACCTGGGCTCTGCTGACATTCTGCAATCTCACAAAATGCCCAACCTCAGAGAAAAAAATGGCTTATGGTGATTTTTTAGCTGGCAAAAACTTAATGCTAGTAGCTGGTGACTAGATGGAAATGAGGGAAACTCAGAAAGCTTGTAATGGTAATAACTTGATTCAGAACCTTGAGAAAATCAAAGCATGTCACTTCCAGTGTTGATGACAAACTTCTTCCCTCCTCTCAGGGGTTGGTATGGGGGTTACAGTCCAGACTTGTCCTTCCAATTCTACTGGAAGCTGGTTCTGAGAACCAGGATGGACAGCCCCCAGTCCACAGTCAGTGCAAAGCTGACAGCATTTCCAACTCTTCCAACAGCTTTAAAAATCAACCATTTTTAATAACATCTACTACTAAAAACTGTCTCCTGCTTTCCTTGAAACTACAGATTTCTGTCCCTTGGTGATTGAAGTCAAACGGACCTTTCACAAGAACACACGTTTCCCCCCTGTACTCATCACTGATGAGGTCACACCTTGAGTATTGCATCCAGTTCTGGACCTCTCACTTCAAGAAAGACATTGAGGTGCTGGAGTGTGTCCAGAGAAGGGCGACAGAGCTTGTGAAGAGTCTAGAGGATAAGTTGTATGAGAAAAGACTGAGGAAGCTGGGATTGTTTAGCCCGGAGAAAAGGAGGCTCAGGGGTGACCTTATTGCTCTCTAGCACTACCTGAAAGGAGAGTGTAGCCAGGTGGAGGTCAGACTATTCTCCCAGGTAACCAGCAACACGACAAGAGAACGTAGCCTCAAGCTATGCTGGGGGAGATTCAGGTTGGACATTAGGGAGAATTTCTTCACAGAAAGGGTTAAGCATTGGAAGAGACTGCCCAGGGAGATGATGGAGTCACCATTCCTGGATGTGTTCAAGAAATGCCTAGAAATGCTTAGTGCCATGGTCTAGTTGACATAGTAATGATCAGTCAAAGGTTGAACTTAATGATCTTAGAGGTCTTTTCCAACCTAATTGATTCTGTTATTCTGTGAATGAAGGTGGTGGACTGTCCTTTTGGTTTGCTGCCAGATACTGTCAGGTAGTCCCAGTGCACAACAAGTGTGCAACCCCCTGCATGGGAACCCCACAGAAGAACAGGGTACATTTGTAAGTACCACACACCAGAATCATCTCCACAGTCTTACAGAGAGGTAAATATGAAACAGCCTATCAAAAACGGGATACAGACAACAAACACCCTGTTCTATTGTTGAATGCCAAAGGTAGATTTGTATGCAGCATTTTAAATAATTAAACAGCAAAACAGTGTTGCCATCTGCCAACGTCCATCTGGTGGAGGGAACACAAAGCTCTGAGTGAGAAGCCGACACCAAACAAGATCCACTCACTAACAGGAGATTCCAGCAAGCAGCTCACGGATGCCTTGCTGTGCTGTCATCTATTCTGCTCAAAAATAGCTGGCAGTCCCAATAGCCTCTGTTTAAACAAGGTTGCTGGTAGAGCATGAAGCTTTGCCAGTACAGGCAAAAAAATGGCTTTGTAGAAGAGGTTGCAATAAATATTTTGTAATCAGAAACACTATAATGGCATTTGTAAATGCAGGGACATGCATGTTCAAGTCTGGCTACACTCATTCCTGCATTGTAAAAAAAAGTAATAGCAGTCAGAGAGATGTCTACAAGGTGATGATAATGTTCAGAGACAAAGAAAAGTCTCTATAAGGAAGGATTCAGGAGGTTTACACAAGAGAAATTAAGAGGTGACAACCTAAAGGTAGTAAAACAATACTAAGTGCAGAGAAGGGAATGTAGTCATTCCTAGATACTCTTTCAAATATCCTTTCAAATAAGAGTGAGTAGCAGCCTAGTGAAATTAAAAATACATTTTATAGACATCAAAGGGTATGCTGGGGCTGGTTCATGGCTAGTTATGATTGTGGCACAAAGCAGACTCATTGAACTTGAAAATTGCAGCACAGTATTTTTTTTTTCATCTTTCTATAACTTTTGGAGCCTGTTGTTTTTAGTAATTTTATAGGGTTCTGAGACATTTATGCAAATATTCAGAGTATGCACAATTATATAAACATGGGTATCAAACTGTAGAAGGTATTGTCTGTCCTGCTATACACCGCTATAGAGTAAGAAATGTCCACTACAGACTGATGCGGAGCATCCTAATCCTCCCTTGGTAGCTCTCCCACAGAGCTTCACTCCCAATGCCAGAAGTCACTGGGAACTGAGGGCACTTGCTCTTTTGCAAAAACAGGCTCATCGCTTTCAAAAACCAGAATAATACAGTACTATTACTAGCTGTGATAAGGAGGAAGGTTATTCCAGGGAAGACACATTTTCACTGTGTGCAGTCCCCTCTATTATTTGTGTTGCAATAAAGCCACAGTGGGCCAGACAGTGTTCAGATGGGCATATGCAAAGAAATCTCTGGACCAGACAGCATCACTTCTTATTGAAAACTGCCAGCCAAATGCATTTTCTCACAACATAGTGACACTGTCTTCATCCAGTTTCAGATTTCCATCTTGCAAACCCGGTGGCCTGACACTGGGAAATACTACCAACTGCAAATAGATAGAAAAATGAATACAGCAAGGAAGTTTTTGAGGTTATCTCTGGGGAAGATGGTTTTTCTTCTACAGATGCTCAGCTGTCTCTATTGGAATTCCACTTTTTGTTCATAACAAGGAATTTTTTACGCATTTGGCTGCAGTTTTCACTGCTGTTAACAATATTTTGCATAAGGGTGATAAGGTATCGATGTCAATGACTCCCTTCAGCTACCAGGCCATTTAAAAGTATGATGTGATAATTCTGTTTTGGACTCTATTTATGACAGGTAACACCTCAGACCGTGTCCTCCTTCTGGCTCAGCATTGCTGTTCATGGCTCAGAAGGACAGAATGGTTCTTTTGGGGAATTCAATTTTCTTACAGGCTGTGCAGGCATAGCCAAAGGGAAGAGTGAGGTGAAAGCAAGCAAAAGTTACACGAGTCCCCAGTAGGCTACTTTGTACCAGGCATACCACACTTTCCCCCAAGAATTTACATCTTTTGTAAAGGGGGAAGGATGTAGGTAATCCTTTCCTAAACAGACAAGAAGTAGGCAAGCACTTCCTTAAGAGAAGCCACAAGCTGGCCTCTGCTCCTGTGCAGGCAGGGGAACTTGTAATGGGTGATGTTACTGATGCACTACTGGAGCTGGCTACTGGGCTTCAGGGACCACAGCACCTTCACCTCCCTGTCCTGCTGTTATACACACATAGTTACACATCCAAACTGGAGTTTTTTGCTTGAGTGTTACTTTTTGGTCAAAACCAGAATGAGTAGAGCTGGGGGAGGGGATAACGTGTTTTTGTTGTTCAAGCAGTTTTCTTGATTGGAAAAGTAAGCTTTGCTATGGCCTCCCTTTTTGGTTTCTGGAGTTGCAGGACTTCTAAGAACAGAAGGAGTTTCTTAGTAGAAAATAGTGTCAAGAATACAGTTTTTGCTGCAGAAGCATTTGTGTGATTTCTTGCAAAAATATGACTTTGCATATCCAGAAAACAACAGCAAAAATTGCTCTCATTTCAAGCTAATTGCCTGTTGCCAGTTGAGGTTCAGGTGGAGCACAGGTGGCAGATGATCTCACCCCAAGAAACTTCTCCCCAAGCTCTGTGGTATCTTGGTCCCCTATTGCCACTGGTGGAAATGAGCAGACTCCCTTTGAGGATTGAACATCACTCCTGGTGCTGTAGGAGATGCATTCTACATCCCTTACACTAACTGAAGTGAGCCTACTCCGATGTATTTTAAATTATTATAGCAATGTTTGGCACTTTCCATTTAAAAGGAAAGTGCTAAAATAAATTGAGGCATCTTCTTATTTAGACACCGGGAAGTTGCAGGATAAAGGAGGAAAAAAGCAAAACAAAATGAAACAACCCAAACTAACCAAAATCCAAATCTGCACTTAAAATCTCCCGTATCTATTTAAGTTACTGTACCAACTCAGCTCAATATCTAAAACAAAGAAAATGAATTATGGAACAGCATGAGGAGATCTTGTTAATTTTCCCACTGATGCACTGTGAAATGAAAGCTTTATTCTAAGAATATCATATCCTCAGGGCTCTGTCTGGGTAGACGCTGACAAATACAAATGTCCTTACAGTTTTTCTTTTATTCTTGCTTTATGGTGTATTCCAGACAGATTTCCAAAATTATATATAATAATATATAATCTGTAGCTGTGGCTTGGTGTAGTTCAAGGCTGTGATTTTCCAGGACATAACCATGCCCTGTTTGAAAATGGAAGATCAAGTGCATGTAATGAAAGGAAGATCAAATTCTAGAAGAATTTGCTTATTTCTTAATCAATATTAATATATGTGACTTTAATTTCAGCATCTCTCCTCCTGTTGTGTACCAAGGGAATATAAACAACAACAGCAGCTTTACATTTTTATAGTGCCTTTCATCAAGAAGGATTCAAAAGTGCTTTACAAACCTCGGACAAAATTCTTCTTTGATCAGCACTGAAAATCTCTTAATCCATGGTGCAAATCTCTGTTGCACTTTCTGTGCCTTTTTCTGCACATAGGACTTCCATTGATTTCTACAGGAATTGTGTATGTGTGAAACAAGTGCAGAATGTGTAATGGAAATCTGCACTGCAGATAAAAAAGAGAAAAAAAAATGTACATGTATGGATCCATTGAAGTGAGCGCTGCAAACAACTTCTACCCTAACAGCACCTTCCATGGCAAACGTCCTTGGATGCTGTCTATTGCAAATGACAGGAGAAGGTGCCCAAAATTTTCAGAGCTTCTGCTCTGTGTGTGTACAAACTTTGCTGAACTAAATGCTAGCTTGGAAACCTTGCAAAGTCTCCCAAGAGATTCCTAAGAAAACAGTAGGTTTAGAGAAGTCATCCATGTTTTAGTTTTCTAGTCTGCAGCTAAATCAGGAGGTGCAGGGAGGATGCAGCAAACTGTGTTTCCTGCGCTAATTCTGAGTTCAATTTGGGCAAAACCCTGAGTTATCTCTGTCTGATGATGTTTTTTCATCCTTAGAGCTAATGTTGTTTCTGATTAGAGTTTACAAATGCTAAGGAACACTTTCCTCTTTAATCATCAGAAAATGATGAGCAACATCCCACTGAGACGTGTAGTGAACCCAAGTTATCATTAATTCTGAAATACTTCTATTAAAGAATCAAGATTTCAATCCTTGCACTGAACCCATAAATCTCTGGCCCTGTCATGTCCTATTTTACTAGGACATTCTGTTTCTCATGAGTAGAACCATATTTTTAATGAGAAAATCATTCAGAATTAAATGTCCCCTGGGGATGCTGTTTGAAGAAGTAAAATGCCTCACTTGCAAAGACAGGTATAGTAATGTGATGAGGAATCTTTTAACTAGTTCTGAAACCAAAGGAGTAGTATTGGCTATATCAGTGAGAAAAGTATTGGTCCATTTCAAAATAAAGTTTGCAGTCATGTTGATTTATCTCACCTGACAGGCTGCCCAAAGAATTTATTCCTATATGTTCAAAGCCTTTCTCTTCCAAAGAGTGGAGTACGCTGTTTAAATGATTACTTCCCTTATATTTCCTTCTGTTGGTACATCTACATCTGAGTTTGTACTCATGTTTTTAATATCTTCCAGCTAACAGGATTGACAATTAGTATGCACACTATTAGCAGTAAGAGTTCATGTTCTGTCACTGGTGCTAATCGCATGTGTTAGAAACATGATTGCGCAGAGTAAATGTGATCCTATCCAAAACTGGTTTCCTTTTAATTGCCAGCATTAAAAAGCCCTAATTATACACTGTAAATTTAAGGGTAGCTGAAATTCATTAGGAACTCAACAGGAGCCCTTCTTTAAGTGTCCCTGAAAACCCCAGGTCCAGTACAGTCAAAGTCAAGGTGTATATGCTGAGTCCAAACTCCATCCACAGACCAAGAACCATCATTGCAAAGTACTGCTGTGATTTTGGCTTCCGAAACTCTGCCTTGAACTCTTTGGCTTGCCCTCCACTTAGAGGGAAGAGTTCAGTGGTGTTTGAAGGCAGCTAGCGAAAGCCTTAAGTAACATGATCCAAATAATTAAACTTAGCAATAAATTGGTGCTTTTCATCTTCAAAGTGCTTTACAAACATTAATTAGTTGGGCTCAGCAAAACTCTATAGAATGGAAGCCACTAAATCCCTATCTCCTGTGAACTGACTTCCTTGGCTGTCCCCCCCTACACACTATTTTTAGTACATTCAAGAGCCTGCCTCACACTTCCTTACTTTCTCTTCACATGGCATGTACCTTATCTGTGACAAAAATCATGCCAGCTTAGTAATGGGGAGGGGAAGAGTTTTTAAAATTAAATAGTCTTTTAAAACAGCAATTAGCTTGGGTTTTCCTGGAAGAACTGAGGCATATGAAGATCAGAGGCAGATATCTTCATACCTTGTGCCAGCCTCCAAACCTTCAAAACTTCTGTCCCCTTTGAACATGAAAAGCTCTGTTTCAGGCACACCAAGAGGTGGATCCATTGGCTGCTGGTCAGCGTGAGTGTGTGTCCCACTGTGAACAAAGTTACGGCAAATTTCAGTGCATGCCTGGCTGCCAGGTTTCCTCGCCCAGTAACGCATCTAAAAATACATCCATGGGGGAAGAGAGTGCTATTCTCATGGCTCTGGTATCACTTTGTCGCAGGGCTCTGCTTCTTCCTCAGGTTCAGAAACACGTCTGTATGTCAGGAGTCTGATGTCCATGAAGAGAAAGGCTGCATGTTTTTTGTAAATCTGCCTATTTTGTGCCACAAGTGAATAATTTTTGCTTTAGCCATTTTTCATGGCTCCTCTCCTTGCACAGGTGTCTGCTTAGCCCTGGAGTGGCTCAGCTCTTATTCCAGGAGAGCTGCTGGAGAAGCCCCATTCTCCTATTGCCTCCTTCTTCTCCTTTGGTAATTGCTGTTTCAAATATTTCCAGCTTAACTGGTACTGTGCACCAAGTCCAATTGTGTATTTTCCTACGTGCCTGAGCTCCTGATGACCCTCTTTAAAGGTTACACTATTGCAGTCATGATGCATTAATGTTATCAAACAGCTGTTCAGGCACCAACCCTTCAATTTACTTGCCTGTCTGTCTGCCTTTCCTGAATTTGACATTTACTTTCCAAAAATAATGGAGCAACCTTCCTACCACAAGTGGGAATATGTAAGTGAAGACAAAGACCCGGTGGCTCTTAGTGCAGGAACCTTCTGAAAAGAGAAAGGCACACTGCTGTTGGTTTTTTCTCCTACTTGTTTGTAAATAGGACAAACAAGCAGGCAGTCCAAAATAGCCTTATTTATTTAGTGTGGCAGACCCAAAATCTTGCTGAAAAGCACAGCCGTCCTGGTTGTACACCAGCCTATGATGAGAAAGCCCAGGAGACAGTTGCATTCATGGTTTTCTGCATGATTTTCACAAAGTTGTTTTGCTTCTCAGTGTCTCAGGTCCCCACATGATGAAGTGTTGTGGGAATAAATAAGGAAGGGTGGAAGCAGAGGGGAGGTGAGCAACCAAGTTCATCCAGGAGGCCCTGGCAGGGTTGTATAAACGCTTACAAACTTCCCACTGTTGCTCTACCCATTGGGTTTCAACACTTCCCATCAACAATAGCTTGACATCACTTCCTGGAACAAAATGAATGTATTAAACTATTTCCTCTACAACTTGTAGTTACTCAGCTACTTATTTTTGGCTGGCAATATTAACTAGAGCTCTTGGTTTGACTCTGTTTCCTGACCAACCCCAATGCATTGTCTGTCTTCTAGCACAATCTTAAAATAGTCTATCCTGGTCTTTGTGAAAGCAGGCATGGATGGATTTACACACTTGCCTTGAAAATGTTTCAGGTTTTGGAATTGTTGCAGAAAATATTTGTGATGGAAGTTGTGTGACACTTTAATCTCAAAACCAGAAAAAGTTCATGAAAAGAAAATTTGATGGTTTGGTCCTTCAGACATTGGTTTTATCTCTACAGAATTACCTCAAAACTCCAAAAGAAGGAGCTATACCCCCCCAGAATGGTCCATAATAAAGTTCTATGTTGTGTGCCTATATCAGTCTCATGCATATTACTCTGGGTTTTCTTCAGGAGCATGAAGTGCCTGGAATAAACAGTTTCAACATTAACACTGGGAAGGTAACCAGTGAGTGGCAAATCCCTTCATAGCAATACCTTTTCCTGAAAGAAAAGATGTGATTTGGTGAACATAAAATGGTTTGAAAATTTCAGTGGGTTATTTGTGCTGCTGCAAAACAAAATCCAATAAAAACAATCTAAACAGTTGATTTTGGTATTGAAAAAAAATTAGTGACACTTCTGTTCTACTGAATTCTGGCACTTCTGATATTTCTTTCAATTTATTTTGTAATTAAAGAAACTTGTAGATGCTGAAGTCAGAAAAAAAATTAATCTGAAGCTGAAGAAAATGCTACAGTTAATGTAAAGTGATTGCCAAAAATGTTGGAAAGAATTCATTGTAGGAGAGATGCAAATGAATTTCTCTCCTGATTTCTCAGCATAGCCAGGAAAAATAAAAATCTCAGTTATTCACACAGCTCTGTTATTGATTCTCCTCATTGTTCTTTATCTGATGGTTGCATATAGCAAAGTAAAGCAAGTGGGAGAAGACAGTGGGGACATAAGGCCATTTGTAACTCCAGTAGGGTTATATGGGCTTATTAAATATTTGTTTGCCTCCTTGGACCTTCACTTACAGCTAAGGGGCAGTTATTTCTTAATAAATCAATTGCTTGTGATCAGTTATCCATACCTTTTCCTTTTCACAACTCCATGTAAAGGATGTCAGTGTAAATGAGAAGAATGCCCCATTAAGTTCATCATACACAAGACCTTCCAACTTCACCTCATCATTAAAACTGTAACAGACCTCCACAGCTCTCTTTGAACTCACCTTTCTTTGCTAGATAAAGGGCAGCAGGTGAAGAATCACAACAGCAACAAACACAAATGAAGGGAATTTGAGAGAGTGTCTATACAGAAAATGACTATTGTTCACCTAATGCCATTTTGGGGCACGGCATGTTATAGACAACCTGGAAAGCAGCCATCAAACACAAAGAGTATTTTTAAAGACCCTCAAGTGGAGTTTGGAGTCGGTTCTGACTGTTTGTTTGCTGTGCCAGGGACGGGGCTGTGAAGAACTCCTCCAGCCACTAGCCAGGGAGCCAGCACCGGGTCTGAAGTGCTCAGGAAGTCAGAGGTTTCAAACTTTAGGTTCACAACAGCAACGTTGCCACCTGCGCTGTGCCTGCAGCCAAAGGCACCAATGGTCGTACACAACTCCACGGACATGGGCACGTGGGGCAAACTGGTGGCAGAGTCCCCACACTGACAAGGAGAGATAGCAATGAGCCATTGTCTTCTGAAGGATTTCTTCGCACTGAGTGAAGGTAACCAGCCTTTAATCTGAAGACCATGCAAACCATTTTGCCTGATTCTAGTTTTGCTGGTCTAAATTGCTTTATCCTTAGGACTCTGACTGAGTGTTCATCTCACCACTTTTTTTTGTAATGGAAGTAATGGAAAGTGGGGTTGGGAGACACCTTCCACATCATAAAATTCACAATTAAAACATTAAGCAAAGCACTTTCAGGCATGAGATGCAGCAT
This sequence comes from Manacus candei, assembly GCF_025592945.1. Lineage (NCBI taxonomy): Eukaryota > Metazoa > Chordata > Aves > Passeriformes > Pipridae > Manacus > Manacus candei. The sequence goes on along the minus strand of NW_026138074.1, from coordinate 1,249,753 downwards.
TAAAATGTAGACAACTCTAAAAAGGCTAAGAGTATTGTTTTTATCGAATACCCATATAAGTCATCTTTCTAGACACTGTACCAGATAGCTGCATACTTCCAAGTGTAGTTGTCATTAGAGATGTAGGTTTCAGGAGATTTTTTTTTTCTCACCTGCTTTCTCTAGGTGCACCTTATCCAATGAGCAAAGCACACTGCAGTTGCCCTTCTCTCTTTGCAGAGTCCTGATGTTGCTGTCAAAAACTGCAGCAAGCGGATATATCCACCCCATAGCAGGACATGAGGGGAGTAACACTCCTCCCTGCAGCAGACAGTGGGGATCAAAGGGACTTGTGCCCTAGACAAGCCAAGACTCCCAGAAGAGAAGACAGCATGTGACTGGGAACACAAGGGAAGAGGTCAGGGGAGCTGGTGGTACCAAATCAACTTTCACATGAGCATTTCCTGGCTTTTCATTATTTCTCTTTCATGAATAAACATCCTTCCAAAATAGCAGGCCATATGTTCAATTTGCCTCCTCCCAAGCTGCAAGTTGCTTGGGGATGGAGTCTGCTGGCAATGCTGCCTGGGCCAGCTCGCCAGGGCAGTAGAGCAAAGTGTGACCTCTGGTATGGGAACTGCAATGAGGAGCTCTGGGGACATGTGTAATCACCCAGCGTGGAGCTTGGGCTGACAGTGGGGTTAGCACCTCTGCTCCATGGAGAAATGGGAAGAAATGTTGTTAATAACTTCAGCCGCTGCAGCCTCTGGGTCTGGCTCACCTGAGAGGCAGTGCCTTTAGCTGTAGGAGCAGAGCCACAGAGGATGCACAGAGGCTTCTTAACAGAGCACGTCTTTTGTATCAACTCCAAGGGAATAATGTCACCTACCCAGCCAGCAGCTCTGCTTTCCACAGTGCCTAAGCTTTTCCTTAGAAGTTTCCTATTCAAGTGCTTAGCCTGACCAGGGCTGACCTTGCTTAGCTTATGAGATGTAACAAGATCACTGCCTGAGGTGTGAAATGACACTGGAATGGAGGTCATGATCTTACGGAGAGCATCTTCCTCCTCTGCTGCAATGTCTCCTCCTGGCTCCCCTGCCCCAGCATCCGACTAATCAGACAGAAACAAATGCATCATGCTTCTAGCACACCACTGGCAGAATATAAAAGTCTGTCCTTTTGGCTATTCGGTCATCTCAGTGGTATAGATTATTTTTATGCATATGAATTCAAAGATTAAACAGTTCCTTTTTTATTTTTTTTTTTTGGTCACTACTTCAACAGAAACAAAAAGTGTTTCCTATAGTTCTATCTCCGTAAGATATCAAAACAGTTTAAACAGACAGATGAATAGACAGTAGCGTTTAAGCAACGTGGACAGAACACCAAATCAGTCATTCTGAATGAATAATACATTTAAGCAGTTATACGAATGGCAGAAAATTCATCTGCATCTACAGTGAAACTAATTGGACCCATTTCAAGGTGGAATATTCTGCAGAAGGTACAGAAGGCACTTGTATTTTGGTATTTCAAATAAGAATGAATTTGTGTGTGTGTCAATCTGTCACACACTAGGCAGGGCTGCTTCTGTGAATGACCATTACTATGTATAAATCTAGATAGAGCTGTGGAGAATATATAGCTTTTTATTTACAGGTCATTAGAATAACACAGTATACAAACAACATTCATAAATGACTTCTCATATGAACTGCTCTGAGAAACTTTTTTTTGTAGGGAGCCATGAGTTGTAGAATGTTTTTATCGTGATGCAATAAAGATTGAGCTTCAAAAACAAACTTAACAGGATAAACTTTGAGATAAATCAAGTCCAAATAAAAAAAAAACCCCGTTGAAATTCAAGTACAGGTTTCAGTGGCAAGCCTAATGGACAAAAGCAAAGAGGTAAAGTGCCCTTCTGCTGAGTTAAACCAGGCTTGGATCCATGGGGATATTTCAATTGTCTTGTTTATTTTTATCATTAAAACTAAGCTGACTTTTGAAAGGGAAGGAAAAACAAAAAGCCCCAAGGGCTGTTAACCTTTCTTCAGGAGCAAAAAGGAAGGTCATCAAAAGTTTTGCGACTGTTACCGGGAAATAAAGCTAAGGCTGCTGGTGGAGGCTGGTCTGTGCTAAATAAAACAGGTGAAAGCTCCTGCACTGCTGCAGCCACCAGGTTCTCACAGGAGGTGAAGGGGGTCCGTGACACAGCAGGAGCAGGCATGGGCGATTCAGGGAGGTAACATTTTCCCCTTATTGTGGAGTAATGTTTGTTAAATTAAGACTGATCTGGTTGATATTGATGCATCTGCCTATAAAACTCGTCTTTGAGGAGTTCTGCTAAAGGCAGCAAAGTTGGCAGGCAAACAAGAGGCTTCTACAGAAGGGAACTGGCTCCTACTCTGCTGTGGGTGGTAAATCCCTCTCTGTGATGGGGTGATTTGTAGGAAACCCTGAAGAAGTACCTCAGTGTTTTCCCTCATCTGCTGTGTCACAGTAACCTGCATTAAAGGAGAACACAAGGCTGTTGAGTTGGGCAAAGGTTTGTTTGCCCATGTCTGTCTCAAGGTGATTAACCTAGGAAGGTAGTTACAGAGTAAACGAAAAGCAAACAGCCACCATTCATCAGCTGGTGGCCTCAATACAAATCCTGCTTTCAGAGTTCCTATAGCAGAAGGTTAAAAATGTTGTACTGCACAGACTGCAGCAGTTTGCCTGTAGGTTCAGGACAGCAGTGGGACAGATGACTGGGGTATACTCCTGAGCCTTCCACTGCCACTGATTTAAATGGTTTTGGAGGGTTTAGAGTGGAAAAGAGACACCTTTGCAAGATTAAGGGGAAGGCTGATTTCCTTACCTTAGGGGGAATCCCAAAAAGCAGGAGATACCAAAGAAAGGGTGGAATCCATTTCTCCTAGGATACTGCACATTCCTGATCATCTCCGTGACCAGAAATAGTGCACAAGGAGTAGTCTCTCTAGGAGTGAATTATGAATGCCAAAAAAAATGTTCCTTTCCCCATTCTCTATCTCCCTGATTCTTCTCTGGCTGTCAGATGGAGAACTGAGAATCCAAGCTAATGCATTTTTGAAAATGTAACTCAAAAGAGGAGGAGACAAACAGCCTCTGCCAAGTGGTACAAGTTCATTCCTTGTCATTTTTATTTAAATTACTAAAATCATGCAGATTACTTGAGATCAATTTTGTTCACCTTTGCAAATGGCTAAGCATTTGCATTAATGCTCAAAGAGTCTTCATAAATCTGACAAAGAAAGGAAAAAAATCACTTCAATGAAGAATCAGCAGGACTTCTGCTTTCCAACTTCTGCATCCTTCTAAAAGCATTCTATGAGAGAGAGAGAGAACCCAAAGAAGTATAAAGTATGTAGTTCATACATTCCCAGGAAAATTAATTCCCCAGATATTCATGAGCTCTGTAGCATTCCTGGACTCTGGCACGAGGCATAGGGAGACAAGAGTATTTTTTTTAAATCTCAGTCACAGAGAGCACTGTCCTCAATAGATCAAATGAGCACTAATCAGGAAGAATGTTTGGTTATTAAATGAATCATTGAGTCCAATAAATATCACAATTGGGCCATAAATTCCTATTAAATATGGATAATCCATTGTTGTGTCAGGCAGATAGAAGATAAAAACAGTAAGAGGTTTGCCAGAAATCCACCCCTGCCCCTGATCCCTCCTGTTGCACACGTAAGGACAGGTGGTATTGCTGTCATTTCTACTCTCAACTTAATCACTGTGCTATGGCTCACACTGTTCTTTTCCTGGGTTTCACATCCAGCTCACTTATTTCTGTTTAGGGTCCTCTCTGCATTGATCATGCTCTCCTGTCACCCTTACTCTCTCCTACTCTTTCACAGGTCTCAACAGATCGCTTTCCCAAGCTGGGTGTCCCTGACAACAACCCACCTGCTACCCCCTTTGCAAGATGCTCTTTAATGTTTGCTTTTCATAGAATCATAGAATTATTTGGGTTGGGAGGGACCTTAAAGATCACTCAGTTCCAAACCCCCCACCACATGCAGGGACACTTTTCACTAGACCAGGTTGCTCAAAGCCTCATCCAACCTGGCTCTGAACACTTTTTCTGTCTCTCTTTGGGAACAACATGCTTCTTTGGGAAGGGAATTCCCAAAACCAATGCAACCAGGCTTCCTTTCCATTGTTTCACCTGACCACACTGATGCGTGTGCCCACCATATGGCTTGACATCTCTGACCTTACACACTGTGAGAAAAGATAGTAAAGTCATCTGTAAGGGAAACCTCTAGCCTAATTTAGGGTATAATTGTACTGGTGCTTGCTGCAGAGGAGCTGGGAAAGCTAGCTGGTTTCCCGGAGTGCGTGGGAGGCCATGAGTAGGTGGTAACTAAAAGTTGTAACAGAGTTTGGAGGCTTTTAAAATCATTATTACTATTATTTTGGACTCTACAACAAGATTACAAATCTTAGCAATTGTGTAGCTGTATGCAATTTACCTACAGATACGTGCGATTATATAAGCTTCTTACAAACAAATTCTACATCAAGAGTAGGAAATTATTGATCATTCTGTTCAGGCTAAAATGGTTTTCTTTTCAGTCTCCAACCACTGTTGGCAAGATCATTTTAAAAATAGCTACAGTTTGGAATCCAGATTGCATTCCCTGCCAGATTATAATGATCACTTCAACCAGGGATGGGTGAATTTCAAAATGCTTGGAGACTCAGTTCAAGACAGTGCCCTCCAGTCTGTGATATTTTTAGTGACGGGCAAACCCAAAAATTTGGGTGGTTATCCAGAGTTCATCTGCACTGCCCAAATGTCTACAGTCTGCAAAAATGGGCTGGAAAGTTTTCAAGGAGGATAGGTTTTGCACTATTTCCAGTACTGCCTATTTCTGCTCAGGTCATGAATCCTAGGAGAAAATTCTCTTTCTTCATACTGGTTTGCTGCAATTCAGTTGCCAGTCTTAACTTAAAAGTGCAGAGTCTGGCAAATGATCTTGGAAAAGTAGCTGGGGAAAAAATGAACGCTTCTGAACGTGTTGGGTGGTGGTCCACATATATTCTTATATTGAGATTCAGTCCTACTTGTACCAAAACCAGAGAGAACTTTCATGGCTGATCACAATGGAAGATCTGTTTTACTCCTTCCTTTTAAAATATCCACAAGTAACCTTCTGCTACTGAGGTAGTTCCAATTTAGATAGGAAGAGGATTCCCTGAGGATTACAGCTTCCTGGCAATTTTGGGTAGCTTGCTTGTCTTACCTTCCATGCCAGATACTGGCTGTGACATAAAACTGTTTTGCAACAAATAAATGAGTATTTAATGTCTTTCAGGCAAGGAACTGCAAGTACTCAAACCAATTAATGACTCTAAGCCAAATTTATCCCTAGTTAAACTTAAACAATTTCAACGAGGTTGCACCATTGGGCAATCAGATTTAATCTAGATTTAATCTTTTGATTTCACATGAGAGTTCTGGCTGTGTGTTAGGTCTTAACAACTAATCAGCTCATCTGGCATTTGGGGTGAGACTGCAGATGGAGAGGAAAGGTGGCAAAGGTGGGTTGCTGAATACAAAACAGAAAGTCTGGAAAATTTATAAATAAATAATATCATCTAAGGCCTCATCAGGAAAGACTCTGAAATGCTTCTGCCATGGGAAAAGTCCAGCATGTCGTATTTCACAAGATTTTTAATGACACAAATGCAGCAGTTTTAGATATAACTTGCTTCTGCTCTTTGGGGCATGAGCTTCTGAATCCCAAGAAAGAAAGCCTACATTCTTGTTTTCTTCCAAAACACATATGTTCTTTAAACCTTACATAAATACTGAAGCATCATACTTTTCTTCTCAAACAGTGCTTGCCTTCACAATGCTTATCCCATCCACTCAGCACAGTCTTTGCCTGGCTCTGTATCACAGCACTATTGAGAGAGGCAGGAAATTTTCTCGAGATAGCAATTTTCAAAGGAATTCAGGATCCATTTCTCAATTAACCCTCTAATTGGCAGCAGCAGGGACTGATTTTCCATTGCAGCAATAAGAAGCAACTCAGTTCAAGTCATGCTTTGTCCTGCTGTTTGTTCCTGCAGGGGTTCACCAGTAAAGATATAGGCAGACCTCGGACCTCAGCACAGCAGGAATCTTTACAGCAGCATATATTTCTGGGTTTTGTTCTGAAGGCATAAACTTGGATTATTTTGTGCCATGCTACTTCTTGCATTAGTGCTCATTTTGGAGTGCACAAAGCCACTTGGAATAAAAGCAGAAGCACAGCTGAATAGCCACCCTCAAACAAAATTCAAGTGGAATTCCTTGAAATCCAGTGAAAATGTGAGCACTTGGGATTGGGGTCTTTTTTCTTTCAAGTTTTGAATTTATTTGTTCTTTCAAATTTGGGCCAGGATTATAAGCCAAAATATTCAAAAGCTCCAGATAATATTTTATAGCATATGGTTTTGACCCCTCAAGGTGTTAAGAACTCTCAGTGAGATCTGGGGAACTGTTGGCTTTAGTGGAGGTGACAAGAGTTTCCCCCTTCTTCAGTGATGTTTCTGTCTTTTAGGCTTTCAACTTTCATGGCTCATGTCCTTCAAGTTTGAGAATGTGAGACTGAGTATATGATGACCCAGGTTGGAACTAAAAGTAGTTGGGCAGCATCTCTGAGAGCTCTCCCCATCCCTAGCTCTGAGTGTAGCATGTTTCTGTGATGTTTTCTCAGGCTAGCTTATTTGAAATGCAGTTCCTGCCTGGAGCCAAAGTTTTCAGAGCTGATCTCCTGCCCAACTAAAAATGCATATATAAGCACCTAGATTGGAAGCCAAAATGTAGCCACTCAAAATGGAAAATCTGGGTTCCAAATGAGCAACTTGCCCTTAAGCTGAAGATCTGTGACAAATGAAAGGCACACACCATCTATTTGTTTAGGCACACAATGTCGCTCTGATGGAGACAATCACTTGTCCAGGGCAGAACTACTAACATAAGTTTGGAGGGTTGAGCAGCCCAACCTTGGAGGTTTGCCCTTCACTTGGTACTGTCTCAGGCTGCAGTGAAGCAGAGCACATACTGAACTTTAAGCAGATGCTGAAGCACTTTGCTGAATTCAGGTTGTCAGGAAAGCTGCGCTTGTTAATGCTGAGATCACTTGAGTGCTTTTTTTGTTGAAATTTTTCACACTTAATTTGTTATGACAAGGGAGACAAAGTATAGACTATTAAGTCTAATTAATGGCACATGAAGTAACAATGACACATAAGTGTGGGGAGAAGTGAAACAGTCAAAGTGTATAGTGCTGCCTCACTCATCCTCTTTTCAGAGTGCCACTGTCATGAAGGGCCTGATTTCATACTTCTTTCAATATTTTGGGCTACTCTTTGACTGCAGACCTGAGCAAGAAGCAGCATATACACCATGTTGCTCATCTACAGCATCATTCCATCTCCAAGCCACAGCCCCGCTTTCTGCAGCAGGCACTTAGAGAAAAGGGATGTAACCTCTTTATGGTCTGAAGCATCAACAGTGATGTCCATGTTCCTTTCCTTCCACTCTGGAATAACTCATACAGCATTTCCCACTGGAAAGACAGTCTGACAGGTCAATGGCCTCCTGTAGCCTCCTGCATTAATTTCTTCTTCCTGTCCCGAGCCTGTTGGATGACCCCCTTGTGAGAGGAAACTGCTGTCTGAGATTTCTGCATCAGGCTCTGAACATCCACATGAAGCAGTGATCAGCTGCGTTAGGCATGGACAAACACACAAAATACAATGGACACCAACAGAAGGACAATTAAGCACACGCACTAAATAATTAACTCTCACAAAAAGCTGGTGAGGCAGAATTCACAATTTTGCAACGGCAAAAGGCAGAAACAGAAGGGTTAAGCAATTTGCTCAAGGTTGCAGGAAAAGTAATTGTCAGTGCTGGGATTCAGATCTAGGAATTTATGACTCCTGGCCCTGTGCACAGGCCACTAGATCATCCCTGGCACTCCAGAGAACCAGGCTGCTTATTCTTTCAGTAAAATGCTAAACCAAATGCTCTGACCTTTCCTGGAGTTATCAGATGAAGTGCTTTCTTAACTCCAGGTTACAGAGAGCAATGGGGGGTAGAGATGGGGGGGGTGAGGGTGGAAGGAAGTGGCAGACCAAAACTGGTATGTGCAATGCTTATGTAGGGGATTTTCCTCCATCCATTTGAGGAGTCTTTGCTATCTGTCTGACTGCAGCACAAGAGGGAGAGTACAGTCACCTGATTGAAGTTTTGGGAATATTTGCCCCATTTTCATTTGAAGACACCGACAAACTATTCCAGAGATTGCACTGGAGGTGTGGGCAGCTTTGTATCATTCACAGGAAGTCAAGGGTTGTCCATGAATTTGAGTACTTACAGACAATATAAACAAGCTGTAATTCACTGAAACATATGTATGGAAATCTTTGGGAAATGCTGATATGTAAAATACAGTATTTCCAGCCCACTATTATTTGAAGTACTATTAATATTAGTATTACTATTCTGTGAACCTGTGGAGCTTTGGTTTTAGAAAAAGTATGCCCACTTACCTTCCTTCTAGGAGTCTGCCACTATTCAATTATGTCATCCTGTTTCTGCATCAGCCATTAGAAGGCAAAACCTTCATGACATGACAGTCTGCGGGACCACAAGCAGGACCACAAGCATCCCAGCTCTGTAGGCACAGCAGCCAGTAATTGTGTGACTGTCAAGGAGAGTTCTGTGTAGGAGGGGCCACCATGCTCAGGATCCCCTGCCCAATCTGAACTCCTCTTCAGGTGACCTTCTGAAAAAGACAGCTTTCTCATACTCATCAGAGCAGGGTTATGCTGCAAGAAGAAGATGTTGCCCCTGCTTATGTAGTGTTTATGATCAGTAGTTCAGCAGGAACCCAAACTGCTGTACCATAGTGACTTTTCTTCCTGTGCCCCAGTCTGATCTCCCTGAACCTCAGGCTGCTGCTCTTCAATCCCGTTCATTCACGATTCACACAGGCACTGCAATTTTGGGGAACTGGGACCTCTGTTTTGGATAAATAGAGAAATGTGCCTCTCTGGGTAGCCAGTCCTGAGCAGGGTTCGAGCAAAGAGGATTTCCCATTCTGTCCAGACTTGTTTCCAGAGCTGCTGAGCAAGTTTGGGAAGAGCCATGGAGCATCTCAAATTGGAGCCACCTCTATGCACTTTTGGTTTTACCTGCAAGCCTTAAGAGTTTGCTGTGGTCTTCTTGTCTCCAGGAGGAAGGGGTGGCCTGGGAGCAGCGACTTCACTTTCAATAATCATCCTCATGCTGCTTCTGACAATTAGTAAGAAATGTAATGCAAAACCCGAGTTGCACAAATCTGTTAATCAGGAGGCCTAAAGGATCTCCTTCTGAAAGTAGAAGCAATAGTATATGGTGCCAAGTCCCTTTCCAGGGCTTTGCTGGAATGCTCTTGAGGGTTGCAGGTTTAACTGCTATTAGAAGGGAAGGTTTGCATAAGAGTTTTTAAACGGAAATAATTCCTGACTTTGTGAAATATGCAGTAATTTCAACCAGAATAGCTTTACAAGAGGGTAAAATTGAGAAGTATATGTGTGTGTGTGTGTATGTATGTATATGTTCTAATTTTTTTATACATACATATGTGTCTATAACATATAATAACTTATATTGGAAAGTTCAGTTCTGATACAAAATTGGTTTCCTCCAATCTTACATGTCATTGGTTTCCTCCAATCTTACATGTCATCTGAGTGAGCAAGTCACTTGACAATTTGTGCCTCAAAGTCAGGCAGCTAATTCAGACTATGTTACATCTAAACACTTCTCTCTTTTCACTTGCCTGCTCTAAATACGAGCCCATGTGATTTGCTAATTTACATAATATCTTCTGACAAGCTGACTCTGAAGTTTTCTTGGGTGATTTGCTTCTTTTTGCAAAACAAAATGGGAGACAGTAACATCCAAGGGAATGAGTGTATCTATTTCCCTTGGATTGAGCGACTTCAGCTCTTGGAGCTCAGGTTCCTCTGGAGGTAGCAGGTTCAGAAATTATGCAGCTGCCATGGAGATGGAGGCAGCAAACCTCTAAAGGGATCTGGAATCACATCAAGTGGGTCAGCTCTCCAGCTTCCTGTTTCACCAACCAGAAGGTGCTCTGAGATGCTTCTCTTCTTCAGACAATGACAAAATGGCCCTCGTGTCCCCCATGTGTGACAGCTGGGAGGATGACATAAGCTGGGAGTTAAACTATATGCTTCCTTGCCCTGAAATAGCATGGAGCAGTGCTCTGTGTGTTGCAGAGCTGGGAAGTAAAACAGATTAATCTTTGCTAGTATTATAAAAAAAAATTTCCTATGGATTATCTTTTCATGGAGCCATAAGCCTTTGAAATTTTGGTCCCAATGTATCTTGCCTAAAAAGTCAATTAGCTCCTAAAATGACAACGCATCAGAAAGAACCCAGAAGCTGATACAGAAATACCTTGTTTTATTAAGCCTGGCCAATTTTCTGTCAACAAAAATTATGCTTCTGAAGTGATGTGGAACAAGAATCAAACATGAAAGCATACAAGTATCCACTTTTGAGCCCTTGAACAGCTATAAGAATCCACTTCTTGGTTTTTCTGCTACACAGAATGAATTTTCATTACCTGAAGTATCTATTATCTAATGAATAAAAAAACCTGCGTTATGCATTAAAGTGCAACAGAAAACTTACATTACTTCATGGTGAATTTTTGTGGCAGAAATGGTACTTTTAGTGACTTCAGTGGCATGGATGATGTGACACCAACCATACTATTGAGTTTGGAATCAAACTTCAACTTGACTTCTAAAGCAATGAGTTTCACAAATAAGTATGTGCTGCAGGTCAAGGAACATGTAATTTTTTCATCAGAATATCATGCTACAAATACTTCATGGTGGTTGAGGAATGCCATTCCCAAATTCTGAGTGGTTCACGTGCAGTCCAAAACCCATGGTAAATTGAAGCTATAGAAATGAAAAATGGCACAAACAGTCTGAAACACCAAGTCCATGTTTAATGATGTCAGGCCACCCCTGGTCTGGAAGGAAAGAATTATGCATTAATCCAGCTGTAAGCACAAAATCCATTTGGTTCATGGTCTAGGAACCTCCAAATGCTGGGACCTCCTTGATGGTTTTGGTCTTCCCTTTAAAACACTCTAGAGGAGCTTTGCTGAAAACACATACCTTCAGCTCCCAAGGAAAGAGAGGTCATATTTTAATTCTTGAAAAGATCCATTTGTTGTTTGAGCATCTGAGGATGGAGCTCTGCATCTGCATTGTGTTCTGCTCCCTTGCTAGCATGTCATGCCTTTCCTGCTGGCGACAAACTGGACAGGAGCGTTTGCCAACACATCTGAATTGCCCACAAGATGCGTCATGCTCAATCCCAGCTACTCCACCTCAGTTTTGCACATAGGGAAGTGGAGCCCAGTACTCTCTAGTTGTGCCCTTTCATGAAAAGGCAGCCTTAATGGTGAGGTAGCTTTACAACCTACTAGCCTAAACACGGAGTTGGTTAATAGTATGAAGTACTTTGGCCTCTGCGTCAGCTATAAGAAATATAAGCAATTTAGCTGTTTGGGGAATGGTGGCAGTAGCTGAATTACACCTTGGACTACACAAAGAACAAGCACAAACAGGAAGAATGGCACAGCTCCAACAGAAAGGGGAGTGGCTCGGTTGTGGCTGAGTCAAGAGCTTTTAACCTCAGGTAGCAGATACGCAGAGGTGCGGGGACCGGTGCTGTTAGCACCGTGCTCTGAAGAGGTGTGAGGAACCATAAAGAAGAGCAAAACGCTGTTTACAGACACCCAACAGCCAAGGCTGAATCTGCTGTGATAACAAATCCATAAAGTTATACTGGAATTATAGTCATGGGGAGTGGGAGTTTGGCAGAGTTCCTGTGACTGTGGAAATAATTGATATTTTCAGTCAGATGTCCAGAACAAACAAAAAAAAAAAAAAAAAAAAAAGAAAGAAGAAACTCAGTTTGAGATGTACAAAACTTCTTTCCCCCTGTTTTTCACCACGGAAAAATTTGCCTTGAGCAAAGAAAGGTTTTCTTCTCTTCCAAACATTTTGTTTTCCCTCATCTTTCATCAGAGAAACAGAAAAGGTCAGTATAGGGTTAGTTTCCTATCTGGGCTCAAGGGTTGCTCTCCATACTGAGAAGGAGGCAGGTGGTCAGAGGGCTGATCCCTTTCTCCTCCGAAGGCAGGTGGCTCAGGGTGTCCCCTGCAATAGGAATGGAGAATACTGAACCACCACAAAAGCAAGGGAAATGAACTGGGCTCTAGTCAAAGCTGTGTCTTATTGCACTCTCTTCCCTCTGCCTGGCAGTACAAGGCAGCCGCCCAGAGTATGGATGACAGTGGCACAGTCAGAGAGTGGGGCCTGGAATTATACAAATTTCTCCATTTCCTCCTACTCCCACCAAATCCCGGTAATTCAGATTATCATAAATGACTTCCTAGGGAATGCTGAAAACCCTCTCCAGCAAATATGATTTTGTAAATTATGATCTGGTTTTATATAGCTTAATGAAATTTTTTAAAATCATTTTCAGGGAAAAGCAAACACAAATAAGCTCTCAGCCTCTTCAAAATCCTCCTCAAATCCAAATCTGTGCAACCTTAATTAGCAGCAATATATAATAGTACTGATTTAGAGCCTGTTGTGATTTTTGCCCACACCACTGAGAAGAGCACAGTACAATAGGGACCTCATCCCAGCCTAAATGATGTCTAGTAACACCATCTCACTTCCCTACCCAGGCTCAATGAAACCTGGATTTTCTGTTATAGACAGGTAGCAAAATGTATTTTAAATTTTAGGGCCTTCCTTTCAATGAACCAAGTCATGATAAAGAAGAATTAGGTCCCATGAGTTTCTGTGATGATCTTTTTTCTTTTTCCCTAGCACTGGTAGTGATCGTGCAATATTTAGGTAGGGACTAATATTTATGTAGACACTAGACCTTTACAGTCCACACCTGAAGCCTTGCAGCTTGCTGCTCAGCAGCAGCAGCACTGGTGGGTATGGGATGCATATCACCTCTTTTCAGGACATGCTGGAGGCAGCAGTAGCTTCTTGGGCACTGGCACCAGCAGCCTGGTGGTAGGCACAGCGATATGCTGCAGAGGCCACCCCCAGGATGAGCTGGGTTACCACTTAGACCTCCCCAGAGGCCTACTTCTGTCTTACACCACATGTGGTGTCACATACATCCTCTTTCAAACTCCCAGTACCCTCCTTCCGCTCCCACGGTCTGTTCCAAAGAGCAAAAGCATCCACAGAGGACCCCTGTTTCCACGGCATGATCCTTCTTTTATCAGTGTGATAATTAAGATGGCAAGTCCTGGTTTTCAGAAAAATCACCAACTTGAGAGTAGCCATTAAAAAAAAAAATCTGGTTATTTCCTGTCTCCTACTCAGATCAGTCTGAAAAAGAAACACTATGCAAGCACAAAAAGTTATTATGTGACTCGCAGCCTCCAGCTATTCTGACTTCACTGGATGCCTTACAAGCATCTATTGTTCTTGGAAATAGTCTGAGATGGGCTTTCCAGAGACATTATTATATAGGCTTGCTACGAGGAAGGAAAAACACTCTGATGCCGTGTCATGTCATTCCTTTAGCGGTATTTGGATGCCATATACTGTGGAAGTGTGACAGGGAAGAAAACAAACCTGTTATATGACTAGTGATGCTAAACCACGTATACTATGGACACAAGAGCCTGTATTTTACTCATGGTTGACTGACTCCACCTCCACACTCTTTGCCAGCTCTCAGTAGCTTTACATTGTGCTCTCCAAGGCAGTAAACCTTTCTAAACGAAAAGCTTCTTTGCTGATTGCAAAAAGATAAATCCTCCATCACCTGCCTCCCCTCAGCAGCTGCACATTCATGCATCCACAGGGCTGACTCCATCTCCATCTGAAGAGCTGCTCCCACAAAGGGTGAGTCCCTTGCTGTCACTGTGCTCTGGCAAACCTCAGCAGAGCTGGCAGAAGCTCTCCTGCAGACCTCATGAAGGCCTGAGTTCAGCCTCCTGTTTGCAATGGCATGAGTCGCTTATATGGTTGGCCTATGTGAGGGAATGTGCAGCAGGAGATGGAGATGGGATGCTCCCTGAAAGCACATGTGGAGCTCTTCATCCACACGGTCAGCCATAAGCTCGCTCTAGGGGACGGTAACCAAATACTTAAAACTGGGCTGTGAATGCACAGCACAAGATATGGCACTATGATTTCGGCGACCTTGAAAGAATGGGGGTTGATCCCTCATAATTCTGTGTGGGTTGGTGATTTATAAACAAGCTTTCACACCTGCTAGAACTAAAGATGGAACGTTTTCCTTTTTGGAACTGGCTTTTGGGGGAAGGAAAACTCCTCGATGAAGGAGGACATCATCTTGGTTCAGCAGGGCCAGTAGCTAGATCCAGGCAATACAACATTATGTTGCAGTGACAAAAAGGGTTTCCTCTCCACTTCCCTGATGACACCCACAAACAACACACAACTGTATTTCCAGTGGTTGCAACAGGCCACTACTCAACAGCATTCTGTGGTGTTATTGAAAGCATTATGCAAGTAAAAGGCAGCAAACAGCAGCTGACAGGGCTACTTTCTCCTTCACACCAGAACTTCAGCTGTTTGTAAGAGATCCCACCTCTCCCAAACATGAATTCCATGGATGGGCAGTAGGATGCTAACTGCAGTGCTCCTGATTGTTCCCATCAGGTTGGTGTTTGCAGGCTAGATGAGGAAATGCTATGAGTTCCTCTTTCCTGGTTAGATTTAATCTAGAGAAGAGATGACACATATTGTATCATAGTGGATTATGATTTAATCAGCAGACCATGTTGAGATTTTATATTCTGGATAATAGCTAAATGCTTTTGAAGTCTTGTAATCTCATACAATGCAGAGATGGGAAGGTAAAAACACGATAGTGGCAAAATATAGCAAGAGACATGACAGTCTCTGTAACATAATAACAGCAACTCTCCCTCAGATTTTGTTTTCACATTTCTTTTAGGCCACAATTTGCAGAAGATGTATGACGTTTGTTCAGCTCTGATATGTAGTTTCAATTATGGCACTGTCCTCCAATGACTCTCCCAACAGGATTCACTTGAGGGAATCACAACAGGCTCTTAAAGGAGAACAGTCAGGCAGAGAGGGAAAGCAAACCAGACCAAAGAGGATAAGGAAGGGCAGAAGTGGGTCTTACCAAATCTCTATGTGAGAAACTCAAGCAAATATCTATTTATTTTGCACATATGAATCTTAGGACAAAACACCCTGTGAGGCTCTGGGAGTGGTTGGCAGCTGCTGGAGAGAGATGATGACTTTAAAACTGAAGTGTATGCAACAAAGCAAAGGCACTGCAACTGGGGCAGGAATTATGTCCTGACTAATCTCAGCTCAATCTCAAATGGGAAAATCAAAAGGACAATAACCCAGTGCCTCCCTTAGGGACTGATTGCAGAAAGGGGGATCTTTAAAATTTTAAATAAAATAAGATAAAATAAAATAAAATAAAATAAAATCATAAAATAAAAATCCAAGCCTTGAAAAGAAGAGGGAGACAAGCAGTTCTAGGGTAACTGAGTGAGAAGATTTAGTGACATGACTTCTTTCCCCTGACAAACTATTTCCCCCAGTTTTTCCAAAAGTCTATGAAGCCAAAGTATCCTATGTCTCCCATCACAGGGTGCTTGAAGTAGGATGAGCATCATTGAGCTGCAGCACTACAGAGTATGTGGGGGGGACCACAAGCCATGGTCATCCTGCCATTTGGAGAGGAACTGTTTCTGGTGACACTGCCCTAGGCCAGGGGGACCTCTGGGCATACAGAAAGGCAGGGGAGACAGAAATACTGCAAAACTACCACTGAGGCAGGAGGAGATAGCCAAAAAAAGGCAGAAACTGAACTGATGACACTTCAAATGTTGGGAAGTAGAGTTTTCTCCTCTCTTATTTCTGATCGAATCTGTTGCAAATTCACCACAATGTATGTCAGGAAGGAGGAGCCTAGTAGAGATAATAGCATGGATAATCAGCAAATATGGTCTCAACATGCAAAACCATTAAGCCTTAAAGAGTCTAATTACCATGTAGTCTATAATCTTTATGAACTGATCTAGAGGTGAAGAGGAATCTGAAGTGAGACAAGTGGGTCTGTGAGTACCTCAGGGAACAGGGTACACATGATTATTCCAAACCTGAAGCAGTGGTGAGAGCTGCTGTGAGTCACTCAGGCTAGTTCTCCACCCACAGCCATCTAGTAAGTGTGGATAGTGTTTCACAGGCTCTCAGAAAACCTCTTCTGGTAATTTCTTGTACATGAGACAAGAGTACAAGGGACAACTGAGATCTTGACCATCCTAATGTCTTGATCATTCTGCTCAGGGACTGCTCATTCTCATCATCCTAAACCACACTGGTCCAAAACAGCTGCCCAATCCCAAGGCACAGGAACTGCCTCAAAGACAGACCAACTGCTCTTGCATGAACTCCCTGAGTTTTGGGGTTCATGGTAGGGGAGCCCCTCACTGGTTCAAAACTCTTCATACAAAATGTCTTGAAAAGCCTTTATGGACACTGCAGATTGATCTGCATCTCTAGTAAAACATTATGAACTTTTACAACTTCTATTCTAAGAGAAGCTCAGCTTTCTAAAAAGTCATATAATGGTCCCTCACAGCATCCCTGTGAGATCAGCAGTGATTATAATCTTTATTGGAATAGGAATAAGCAGAGAGAAAGCATAAGCTACTTCAGAATACATACCTACATGATAATTAGCTGTCACAAACATAATGAGCAAAAATCACAGAAGTTAAGCACCTACACCAGTGATTTTAGCCCTTAAGTGTCTGGACAAAATGGCTTGCTTTTTTTTTTAATTTTTAAGTCTATGGCACAGTAGAGATGTCCTGTATCCAGAAGGCTTTTCCCAAAAGAAGTTACGCTAACAGCAACCTGCTAACACGAACAAGCACATTGGCACTCAAATGAGATTCTATTCTAGCTGGGTGATCATTGATCTAAGTCTTGTTTATCTCAGATGGCAATGACCACCACTTTATGTTCGACACGAAATTTCAGTGTTATTTTCACCCCATCTATGTTGCACTGAGAGTAAAGTGGTACAAATAAACTTCATTGTCCAAAGGTCAGGATCTTTAATAGACTAAGACCCTTGCTGTTACTCCATCACAATGCAAAATCATGCTTAACATGAGATTCAGTGACAAGAAACCTGAAAGGAGAATGACCTAGATATCTTGTCAACAAAAGCCCCCTTCTGCTTTGAGGTCACTTTGAAGATGAAGAAGGGTGTGAATATTCACGAATATTTTTAATTAAAATTCTTCTGATTCTATAAGTCAGGTAGAGGAGTTTATAGCCTGCCATGCTGGAAGTGAAGGTTATCAGCCTGTGAGCAGTCAAGGTCCCTCAGAGGCACAGGAGTAAGAACTAGAGCTCGGCAAATCATTTGCAGCTAATATTTTTTTCATGAATTTCACCTTTGTCTGACAATTGTCTATAAACAGATTGCAACATTCTCTAATTTATTCATTATTTAGGTTCAATAGTAACATCAGCAAATAATGTCTTCTCTGTAGAGCAGTCCATTATAAATTACAATATGCAATATGTGGTATATACATCTATTTTCCTTTTTATTCCCTGTTAAGGCAAGTTTGGTAATAAAACAGCATAGTGTAAATTTTACAAGAATATAAACTATTCAGAATTCACTAATGGTCAGTACATGATATCTGTTTAAAATTCACTCAGCAAGCCCCCATGCTCATAGAGTTTGAATATACAAATAAATGCAGAATTCAAACACAGGACTGCTGAACTCAACCGAATCAAAATTCACTTTCAGATCCAAATTATTACATACTTTTTTTCTATTTTCCTACTCACTTCACTCTGCTGAGTAGCAAAAAAGGACTACATGTAGCAACTTCAGGTCCAGAACAGTTCCATGAACCTTTGTCCCTTTTTTTCTCCAGCTACACAATTTAAAGATCTCCAAAATCCAATGCCCAATTCAGAAAAAAAAAAAAAATGCTGTCAGTCACTTAAAATCATCCTCTTTTGCTGAAACCAAGTGATTTCAGTATGAAATTAGACACTGGTTGACTTTCTCACCTCCACCCCTTGCCATGTTCCCTTAGAAAGCCAAGGTGGGGCTAGAAAATACAAGTAGGCACGAAACCAAGCACGGTTGAGTTTCACAGAGAAAGCATTGCTCAGCCAACACAGTGCAGGGCTAGGCATTATGTGCATGGAAAGCTTAATCCATTGCCAAATTCACAGAAATGACTTAACCGAATTTATGCCCATGCTCAGAGTCCACTTTATACTACGTACTTTGTACAGTTGCAGTCTGTGCCCCAAGCACTCCTGAACTGGTGTCCCACAATGCTGGGATTACCATACCACTCCTCAAAGGACGTGAGCCAGATTCCAGTCTCTCCAGGCATGTCATCAAACCATGGTCTGTCCACCTGAAAGTCAGTCTCTGGCTTACCTACACAAACCACTATCTACTGTGCGGGTGGATATGACCTCCTACATGGTATGTGCAAATACCTGCCTGGAGGCTGAAAGTGAACTTGGAAAATCTGTGGCTTTCCAAATGGACATAGCATATAGACTAAACTCTCAGGTAGTAGCAGACCCCATGTGTCCTGATAACTTCCTTTGTATTCCCTGTAACTGCACTTCTGTGTAGGGTGGACAAACATCCCCACCTGAACAATGTCGTCTACTGAATCTCAAGACAGTTAGATGGTGTGTAAAAGCTTATGGCACCAGGGCCACACTAAGGCATCCTGTAGCTACAAGGAAATATTTAGCAGGTCAGGGCCTTCACTGCTCAGGTTGAATCTTCTTCTAAAATGCAAATTTATATGCCCTATTTTTCAAATGTTAAAGCGTTTATTGTCGATAAATATTGTGTATTCCCAGCTAGCTGTAATTTGTTCAAATCTTGCTCTGCCTTGAGATCTTAAAATGGAAGGTAGTAAAAACAGAAAAATGTAAAAGCTTTTTTTTTTTCCCAAAAGAACTATACTTTTGAAATTAGGCACACAGATCATAATCCAGTGCCTGTACTACCTCTGCTGAAAGTCAGAGATTTTTGTTATACTGAATGGCTTTAATGCCTAGCTCTTTCTTAAAATCAAACCAAAATTATGGTCCAATGCCCGCATAATCATGACCATGGGATATGGATTTTTTTTCCAGTGCTCTAGGATAATATACTTTCATAAACGGCTTCAACTCCTTTTGCTTCAGCATGAAGAATAATGACTGCTCACTGCAGGCCAGATCTCACACACCTTAAACAGTTGAGCTATTCCTGTTGGTTTCAGGCTGTCACTGTAAGTTCCTCCACCTCCTCATAGGGTTTGCATCAGCACATGTGCTCCAAGCGTGTTTGCTGGGTGAGGCTGAAGATCAGAAGTAGCAGTCACGGTAGAGCTGTCTGTACACACAGCTTTGGGGAGGAAGTGTTGGAGTGGAGATGTCAAAAAGTGATGAGCCTTACAAATATTTTTATCTCACACTCCACTACAAGCTTTGCTTCCTGCAACTGAATGCTGGCACAATGGAGACGCTTTCATATTAACTCCAAGCATCCTGCATGACAAAAGTCTTTGTTGCCATGTGCGCTATCAAAGCTCCCTCTGTGTTTAAAAAAAAAAAAAGGCTTTACAAAATTTTTAGTCTTGTTGAGTTGCTTGGGTTCATTCACTCATTCCCCTGCTCTTGTGGCCCTTTGAATTCTCTTTTCACCAAAACATTCAGGCTTAATATTCCCAAAATAGCTGTCAGCAGGAAATGTTAGGAGTTCTCAGTCTGAGAAATAACAGGGTCGTCTGTTGATCTGAATCAGCAAGGGTGGGATTTTCAGTCTGTGCGTTGCTGAAAAGGAGGAGGGAGAGACAGTGGGAAAACAAGCGCTTCTTCCAGCAACTCCCTGTGGAGTTTGCAGTGGGATTCATGAGGGTGGAGGTGGCTGCAAATCCTCACAAGTCACTCACTGCGGCTCACAGGCATAGTGTGAGACATGTAAACTGTGCAACAGTTATCAGCAGAAAGTCCTCTGCACCTCCTGAGCAAAAGTAAATAAAGAAATAAATAAATAAGCAAACGGAGAGGTAACTGAGATCAGCTTGTCCTTGGACTATACAGGGAATCTGCTCCAGTACACACACACACTGAGACTAGATGAAATACTCTTTTGGACTTCACCATGATTTGGAACAAGACTCAGGTATTCATTTGTCTCTTTTGCTTTGTAAAATAATCAATGGCACCTCATCTTTATTTGTCAGTACATCCACCTTCCCTATGTACTCCTGGAGTTAAATAGTACAGTCCAAGCATCTCCTTCCATGACTTGGTTTCATCTCTGCCTGTCTGGGCCATCCCATTGAAGTGACCACGCTTGCTCCTGATGGCTTCCAAGGTTGTACAACCTGGAATTTCTGCTGTGGTTGTACCGTACACAGAAATGAAATGAAAAGTCTTCTAAACTTTGGTGTGTAATTACATCTTGCCAGAAACATCGATTTCTGACTCACAGTAACCCATTTGGAAAGGCTGGGTCAGGGCACATCACAACTTTGTCAAAAAATGAAAAGAAACCTAAATTATCACATTGCAGATGTTCTGGACAACCAGCCTTCCTTGACTGTACTCTGGAAGCTCAGTGGTAGGAGGACATAGTTCAAAAGACAGACTGGGAGATAGATGTTTCTGGCCAGCACGGGAGAAGAAATGATGAATCTGTTCTTTGCTCTTTCACAGGAACAACTGTGGGGAAAAAATGAGAAGAAAAAATTTGCAGATCACTCATCAATAACCCAAGGTGTGAGGCTGCTGGAAGGGGAATGGCTCTGGGACTGGCACACAGACCTTCCACTCTCTCCCTCCAGCAAACAGCGTGCCTGTTATAATAAATCTTCTGCAAAAGTGAGTAGTTTTGCTTCATGGGAGTCTGAATAAATGTGTTCTTCACCTTTAACCCACATGGGTCACCATTCCCAACTCATGGCAGAGGTCCAGTTAAAAAGTGGTGAACAGGGCAGGAGTGAGCTGCCATCTGCTCTGCAGTCCAGGGACTGAGGTGCCACATCTGGTCTCAGAGCCACACTCAGACATGCTGCTGCTGGCCTTAACAACTCTCCTTCCTTTGAGGCTGTGTTGTTATGCCAGTCAGCATTTACAAGGTGACACTCCAACACAGCATACCTGGAAAAACCTAACCTTATGGATTTGTGCTGCCCTTCGCTGGTTTCCAAGGGACTGTGACAGTGCCTCCAGAGCAACATTCAGTTGCTCATACATGAACAGCTCAAAAGGCTTAGTCAAGTCTGATAGTCCTAATGTTGGAGTTGACATCAAAGAATGTTTCAGCTGTTTAAATGAGGCCCTGGTTTCATCTGTCCATACCTTCCACAATTCCTTCCTCAGGCACTTTTAGTGCTCCATACAGGGGTTTTACTAGTAACCCACAGTCAGGTATCCACAGGTGACACCATCCTACCATTCCCAGGAAAGCCTGCGTTTCTTTCACGGCGTGGGGCTCTGGAAGATGACAGATAGCTTCTTTCTGGTCTGTGCTGAATTGTCAATGTCCATGGAAGACCTCAAGCCCCAAACAGACCACCGTTTCCCTTGCAATCTGCACATTTTCTTTTGAGACTCTATACCCACTTAGTCCCAAAAAGTTGAACAGACTTACAGTGAGCTGGATGCACTTATCTCAACTTTTGGCAGCAATTAGCATATTGTCCACATACTGCAGAACAACTTCTTCTGACTTCTGCCTTCTCCAGTTCTCCAGTTCTTTCTCCAGTTGATTTCCAAGTAGTTGGGCTATTCTTGAAACCCTGGAGTAGAACGGCCCAGGTGAATTCAGTTCTTCTCCCTGTTTCAGGATTCTCCCATACAAAAGCAAAATCTCTTTACTATTTTTATGCATGGGAATGCAGAAGAAAGCATCCTTAAGATCAAGTACAGTAAACCTTTCTAAATCATCTGTCAATGTGGTTAAAAGGGTATAGGTGTTGGATACTACTGGGTGTACATCCTCTGTTATTTTGTTAATTGCCTTTAAAGCTTGCACCAATGGATAGCTCTTACCATCGGCCTTCTTTTCCAGTAGGGAGTAGAGACATTCTACTAATAACACAAATTCAAGAAACTTTTCAATTATAGGTACTAATCATTTATGGTTTTCTAGCTTCAAAGGGTATTGTTTTGGTCTTACTGGTGTTGCTCCTGGTTTGAGTGTGATGCTTACAGGTTCTGCTTGTTTGGACCTCCGAGGACAATGTCTAGCTCACACTATAGGGATGACAGCACTCTCAATCTCTGCAGGGATCTTGACACAGTTCTCCTGTATGAAAAAGGTAGCTGTCTTCACATATTTAGTTTCAGGAATCATGACTTTTATTCCCCCCCCCCTTGGAAAATTTAATTTCGGCTTCTAATTTCTCCAATATGTCCCTCCTCAGTAAAGGTTTAGGAGAGTTTGGCAAATAGAGGAATTGGTGAGTTACCCCTGTAGCATCAATCACCTTTACATTGTAGTGTAGACTCAGTTTCCCTTCTAAAGTGTTTCATGGAATATGTTGCTCCTGTTTCCACCAAGAACTCAACTTCTTCTCCCTCCAGCTTAGCTACAACCAGAGGTTCTTCTGGGGCAGAATCCTCTGGTCCCCTTCAGTCCTCATCCTGGTCCACAGCCAGTTGAGGTACTGGGCCCTTCCTTTTCTTTATGTCTGGACACTCCTATCTCCAATGTCCTTTCTTCTTGCCGAAAGTACACCAGTCCTCGTCCATAGGGGGAGAGGTACCCTTTTTAGGTACCTTTTTCCAGTTGACCCTCTTACCATGCTGGCATTTGCCTTTGTGACCCCCATGGTAGTTGTTACATTTACGATGATCATGGCAGTCACTGCATTTGCAACACTTGTGGCAGTCATCTGTGCCACCATGTCCGGTACTTTTG
The DNA here is from genome assembly GCF_025592945.1 of Manacus candei. NCBI lineage: Eukaryota > Metazoa > Chordata > Aves > Passeriformes > Pipridae > Manacus > Manacus candei. The sequence goes on along the minus strand of NW_026138074.1, from coordinate 1,226,670 downwards.
CCTTGCCTTTCTAATCCCTGTTCTGATACACAGTCCAAGCTATGTCCAATAGTTTACGTAGATCTTCCCTCTCATTTGACTTCTGCAGCTTTTTCCTTATATCGTCTGCGAGCGGACCTATGAACAAATAGACCATGTGTGCTCTCCCTGGAACTGTGTCGAGGTCCAAATCTGCATATTTTTGTGCGACCTCTTTTAACCTGTTCAAGAAGTTTGTTGGGGATTCATTTCTGTCTTGCTTCACCTCATACATTTTTGACCAATTTATTGCTGCAGGAATAGCATGTCTTAACCCGTACACCACCCAGTCGGATACGTCACCAGGTCGGCGATGACTGTAAACACACTCAGTGCTTTTTGCTGGGGTGTTTATGCACCTCTTGCTCTGTTTTCTCCAGGGCTTAGCATGATGTCCATCTGCTCCTTCATTCCTCACAAAGCTGGAAATTTCTATTATCAGGCACCCAACAACTCAGGCACAGTCTGTTCCTTCCTCTGCTGAGCTGACTGCTGTTTCACAATATCTCCCATCTTATTAATTCAGCTGTAGCAGGCAACTGAGTGCTTCTTGCTATGGCTGAGGCACTAAGCCTGGGACAGGGAATGCATCATGTTAACCATTGCCATATCTGACCTGTGTCTGGTTTCAATAAGGTGATGGGGTGCAAGAGAAGGGGACTGCTGTGCTCAGAAATGTGGAAAGCATTTGCAACGAGGAGTGAAAACGTGCCAAGACAATAACTGCAATTCCAGCAGCTTGTAGTGGGTCACACATATGGTTGTATCCCCCTTGACAGGGCAAAGCAGCATCCTGTATCTCATTCATGGATGGGAGCACGTTCAGAGCACAATACTGGACTTCCAGGCGCTTTCCTCTACCCTGCTTTCCCAGATGACTAAGTAGCAAGGCCTCCTGCTAACTGCATGTACATCTTAATGCTCACGCAGAATGGTAATTAGGTGCATATATATTGCAGAAAATTATCTTTGTTAATTAGAGAAGGATGTTAGAAATCAGGGATGCTATTTTCCACTGAAACTTTCCCATTTATATACAACAGAAGTTTAGTTATGCTGGGCATATCAGATTCAAGAAGGAAATGTAACCTGCTACATATTCATAAGGGGCCAATCTTCTTGCAAGGAATAGTGAGTCTCCCTCAGAGGCCTTGCTACAAGGGCTTTACACCGTGGAGGACCACGGCCAAGTGCAGTGGTAATGCTCAGGGAGAGCTCACCTGTGACAGAAAACACGACTGCCCACAACTTGGGCAGAACAGACCCCCCCACCACCACTGGGAAAGCCCTACTGACACTAGTGACATCCAGGCTCTGTGAGGACCCACGTGAAACATCACCACTTGTATGGTAATAGATCGCAGGTGTGGGCCAGATGTCCCAAACATCCATGCTTATCCTTTAGCAAGCCATGTTTCTGTGCCCTGTCCGAGAGCAGGAGCAACTGAATGAGGATGAATGATCTTTTATCCATCTTGAAGGAGATTCCTACTAATTCTTCATCCTGAATGATCCAGGTATGCAGAAAGAAACAGAATTAAGTGGTCCCAGATGCTTCATTCAGCACAGAGTGCACTAAGGAACTCAGAGACCACAGAGCAGAGGAAGCTGAACTGTACAAATTTGGGTTGAGCCCAAGAAAGAAATATTACTTATGCAAAATGTTTCTCCAGGTGTTGGAAGGAAAGAGCTTTTAAAGACAGCTGCCAATGTCTCAGTATCTCCTCCACTGCCACCATGTGAGTTTTTCCAGAAGAATGCCAGGTAAAGTCACCCCTAGTGGACAACCCCTGGAGAGGACAGAGAGGCACTCTGCTCTCTACTACCCAGGAGGAGCATGAAGAAAGCAAGGACTGTTCTTGGAGCATCTATCCCCTCTACTCCTTCCATGGGTTTGTCCCCCTCTCAGAGCTCACTGGAGCCACCTCAACTTGGTCACCTTCATCCACTTCTGCCTCTCCAACAACTCATACTCTGCTTTGGAAAAGGTGCCATTAAACAGCAGTGCTGAGCTGGGTGAATTACCAGAGCTCTGTCCTGGGACAAAAGAGCTTGAAGCATCACAGTCCTCTTGCTGGGCTTGGCTCATAGCGTGGCATTACAGATTTCCCAGCAGTTACTTCTGGAGATCAGAAAAGCTGAGGAGCTGAGAAGACCAAGGAATTGCTGTTCCTTACTGGGCAACTCTTTCCACACCATACCGAGAAGAAAGCTGTATTTATAGCTTGTGGGACACAGCTTCAAGGTCAGCTGGGGTCTGGCTTGTACTCAGCCTGCCCACAGATGCTTTCCCTGGTCAAAAAGCCCTGAAAAACCCAGGGAATCCAGCCAGGGCTGTGCTGCAGAGGTACGATCCGGGCGCTGGAAACCTGCACAGATGGCGTCTTTGGAGAGCAGGCTGTATCTGAATGCAAGCTGAACAACTAAAGGAAACGTCCCTGCATGGGGTCTCATGGACTCATTGTACTGCCAGTCACTATTCTCTGTGACTTTCCTTCTGCTCCCAGGTTGATATATCCAATATTAATGAGGCATTTATACTCCATCATGGACCCCTCTAAGAACATAAATTTACTCCTAATGGAATGTGCTGTTAAATTAATTAATCTAATTTTAATTATTGTTTTGTTGTTGTTTTGGGGAGGATGATGTCTAACAGGGCTTTTTTTCTCCCCTCTGAAGCAATACAACAAACAGCTGCAGGCTGGATATTTTGTGCTACCCGCGGTCTGGCTAATCAGCACGGCTGGCTGTAAGTAAGCAGGAGTGTGTGCTTGCACGATATCATGTGTTTCTCAGAATACTCTGGGAATATCAGTGACACGGGAAGTGACAGGAGTATCAATGACACTGGGACAAAGAAAAATTAACTATGAACTGGTGAAAACCACAAAAAGAACTACATTTTCCACTCTAATGGTCCTTCCTGAGTCAAATGTACAAACCACAGAGTTTGTTGAACTGTAGCATTTGTTTTCACAGATGCTAAAATACAACTATAGCAACACAGCCAAATGCATCATGTCTTGCATGTGTGGTGGCTGCCATTTGACTGCTGTGGGTGGGGACCTCACCCCCCTACACAGAGATGAAGTACATCAATTTATTCCATGTGACAGAGAAAGGAGTTCTTACTTCTCTAAATACTAAAGGAGTGTGAGTCTTACGGAGAAATAACAGGAGTAAAGACTTGTCTAGGAAGAACTGAGCTGAAAAGGAAGCTCAGGCTCATGAGTGTCTGTTTCACATAAGCAAATAATAAAGGAAAATCCCAATTTGCGTGCACGCACTATAGTAGGAGCGGGAAGCAGTATGGACCTAGAGGCATATCTGGCGACAACTATGCAGAGATTTAAAACACACAAGCACACAGGCTCATGTGTTCACAGACTACAGCTGGAGATCTTCCTGGCAGAAGAGACTGTCAGGGATGTGCAGAATTATTTCCTTACAGTTTTGCATTACAACCTTACAGGTCTTTAACGCTGGGATTTCAACAATGTTATCTAGTGAGGAAAAGAAAGTGCAAAGTTCAAACAGGCTCAAATATCACAGTGATTAATACTCTGCTTGCCAAGACACTCGCTCTTGCAGCATGCTCCTCCAGAAGGCAGCAGCAATCAGTTTTGCACATCTAAGTTGGAAGGGTTTGGAGGTGGGGACAAAGGATCATTTGTTCATCTTTTCAGTATGAAGCCTGTTATTACTTACCTGCTCAGGATGTTATCATTGCTGTCTTAGGAAACATGCTTGGACTGCAGAAGAGTGATGCATTGCATTATTTCTGCCCAGCACCTGGGTATTCAATAGTCCTTAGTGCTAATATTTACTGTGCATAATTGTATCACAGCAGTGGACACTAGACATGTCAGCAGCTATGCAGGGATATTTGGAGATACAGCTCTTAGGGGCAGAGAGGAGTTTTGAGACTGAAGGACATACATTTTAGAATTAATGGGTCAGTACACAAATCATTTCACCATAAACCATCATTAGATTTAAGAGATGAAGATGAGTTCATCCACCTCTTACAGATTTTCAGTGCTCTCTAAAGATTTATTTGATGTTGAAATGGTGTTAAATGTTTCTTTGTAGCCCTCATGACTTCTTGTTTTGTCCCATTGTTTTTTGGTTTTTTTCTTTTATAGAAGTGTACATTTTGAACCATGAATCATTGCAAGAGGTGGAGCTTGTGGGAAGTCTCCACTGGAGGAGCAACAGAAACCAGTATGAGCCCTGCTGGGGAACGCACGTGGTCTCAACATGGAGAGCAAACCACATGAGACAATGCCATTATTCTCTCCTGTTTCCATCAACTCAGGCTGTGAGGTCTGCTCCTCCCACCGAGGACTTTGGCCGAAATCCCAGACATGGGTAGTTGCTGTGGGGGGTCTCTCTCAGCGCATTCTCATGCTGCTTTTGCCAGGACCCACCTGAGTTCTCATCAGAGCTGACTACATTGCGCCGCAAAATCCTCAGACCAATGAGTAGCAAAACGTTTTCTTCCCCCTGAATTCCAACTAAAATTCCGTGTCTGCAGCCATGCATAGCACACCTTCACTTCTCTCCAGCAGTCTTGAACAGGAAAATAGTTGGCCCGGTACAGAGCAGGGTCCCAGGTGCTGGGTAGTGGCAAGGAGGGGAAAGTGTCATGCCAGTAAGCAGCTTTCACTGAGTGATGTGAGGCAGGGAAAGCTTCCAGAAGAAAAATGCCACTCCCAGGTAAAAATAAAGTCAGCCCAGGAAGCCTAAATCCAACAGCTTGTCTGCTGCTATGTGAAACAGCACTTTCTGAGAGAGAAGATATCGATCAGCTTCTGCAAGAAGGCAACAGAATGCCTTTTGCATTTGAACACATTTCATATTTACTAGTGGTGAAGTACAAATTGTGAGGGCTTGGCTGTTTTGACAACAGGATGAGATCTTTTCATGCAAATGGTAGAGTTGAAATCTCAAAATGACACTACCTGAAGGGAAGAGTTTCCTACTCAAGTGAGGGAGGCTTTCAGTTCGAAAATCAAGTTCTGCTCCACAGGCACCTACAAGGGCTGGGTGGGGGTGCTTGATTCTATCACTATATCTGGTGCAGGGTTTCCTTCTATCCCCCTGACTCAACTGCAGACAAAACTAATATTTGCCTTCCTGAGTGTCTTGGAGGCTACATGGTGTCCTGCTTACAAAAAGAACTTTGCTCTGAAGGAATAAAACCTGCTTTCAGTGCACAACCATTATTGATGTAGAGACAGCATCACCCTCTCTGAAACTTCTCAGGGACAGTGACAATCTCACTCTTCGTAAACGCCACTCAAGGGGGAACTTAAAAGGCAAAAACCTCTGAGAGGGGTTTATTTTGCAAACAAGATAAAAACAGCTGGTTACACACTGCATTGCAATGAACATATGACCAAAACCACTCTGAGGACCTGCCTGTCACTTAACAGCCCCTCTAAGTTATGTCCTCAAAGCTTATGGAGCCATTAGCAGCTCCCACATGCATTCTGGCTCTCCACTCATTTGGGAGCTATGGGAAATACACACAATGCAACGCTCTGTGTACACCTGTAGCCTTCATGGACTGTCTGTAATGACACTCACAACAGTTGAAGGGTCATTAGACTTCCACATATGGAGGACGAAGTGCCAAAAGGAGCAAGGACACCACATCATATCTGCAGAAAGAACAGACCTTTCGTTCATATTTAACAGCTTATGTGCTATATTTTCATCCTTTTTTATCCCAGTAAGGCCTTTAAAGAAAATCACTGTTGTAGAAACTAGCACCACAAAATTCACCAGACAGGATGCATCTGTTTCAGTGTGCTCCCTCTGACATCACAGGGTGCTGCTAACAGGAGAGGCTCCTTTAAGAGAACGATTTGCAGCAAGATTACTGCTAAGCCTTTTTCAGAAACACAGACATTTCCTAGGGCAAAAGAGGTTCCTGGTACAAAAGGTGGAGGGAGCCTTTTGTCATAATAATCTCAATCATTTTCACAACACACCAGATTCCCTGGCAGCATGGTGAGTACAAGCACATGAGACTTAACGCCTGCTGGAGTTGTAGCAATGGGGAGAGAAAAGCTTAACACTCATGGCACTGTTCCCCACATTCAAAGGCTCTCAGAGGAAACTGCCAGGAAAGCAAATATGGTTTTAAGCGGGGATGTCTCCAGAGACATAGGAATCTTTCTGCTGGATGTTCTGAATACAGTTGCGACTCTCAGAAATCCTGATAAGAAAGTTCCTGCTGAGATGTTCTGTTGAAGTTAAAATGTCTATACAGAGCCACGGGAAATCAGCAAATAAAATGTGCATTAGAGACTCACCATGCACATTTGCAAGTCTTTGGAGAATTATATTACGTGCAGAAGAGGAAGAAGAATTTATGGAGATTTACAGAACTGGTAAACATATTTATTTTGATTATGAATATCATAACCATGTATGTTGTACATGAGTACTAATCCATGCATTAAGCTCTGAGGATTTTGCTGTGTTTTTCCTGCCTGTTTATAAAAAGTAAGATGCTACATTGATTTGTGACCCCATCCCCTTTACCTAGCCATGACATTTGCTCCTGCATTCAGCTGTGACTCAGATATTTCCAAAGCATGAGGACTTTCAGTTCCCAGGACATAGCTTTAATCCACCGCTAATTTTAATGAACCAGAAATGAAAAAAGAAACAGAAAAGAGAGTGATTGAAAACTGGAGTAGCTTCTTTAGAGGTTCTCTGATCGCTGTGGACTGGGAAACCCAGCTAAAGCATAGCAGTACGCTGCTGCCGTGGTGCCTGCAACTCATTTTAGCACAGAAGCATCTTGTGTTTCGAATGCCCACTTTGGATATGCTTTTAGCATACCAGGCAGACAGTGAAACTCTCAGAGCTCTTGTATGTATACTGGTTTTATCTACTGTCATCAAAAACATAAAAAAGGGGAAGAGAAGAGATTTAGTTTTTAAGTATGTGTAAAACCAGGTTTATTCTCTGTTCATACAGGGAGAAAACTGACACAGCTTCCAGGGCTGTAGGCTGGGTAGACAAAACCCAGTGGATAGAATCATGAAAGCCTCAAGGCTGGAAAAGACCTCCAGGACTGACAAGTCCAACCTTGCCCTAGAGGGTAAGCCCAGGCCGTGGAAGAAACCCCAAATCCCAGGTAACAGCCACCAGGCTTCTACAGTGGCAGGGGCAGGAACAGAGGCAGAAAAGAGGCATTCACACCATGCAGTCCCATGGTGAGGGCAGTGTGGGGCTACTTGCACCAGCTGTCTTCCCTTCTTTCCTCGTCCACCCTGTCCTGATGTCACCCTGGGCAAACAACTCTCTGTGAAGCTGGGGCAGCTTTGTTTTGGTACACAAACCTCTTTACAGCGTAACTGGGAAGTGGGCAAAGGAAGGGAAACCCAGTAACAAATCAAGGTCTAACAAGTGCATGGCAGCAGAAATCACTGAGAGATATTTGTCTGAGAGATATTGAAAAATACCACTGTAACTATGGGCTGCAAAAGGCAGCTTCACCAAACTGGTTTTTGAAGGAGAAATGAACAATTATGGGGAAAGGGATGCAAATGATGAAATGAAAGTGAAATAGGAGAAAAATACCATGTATTTCTATTTATTTTTTTTAGAGATGGGACAACAGATGATTTTGCTACAGTCTCAGAGGAGGCTGGTTTTCCCTCTGAGGCACAGGGAATTCATGTAAACAGGAAACAGCGAGCAGCTCGGTCATCACAAAGGTATAAAACAACCCTTTGGCCTGGCCCTGATCTATATAATGACACATTTATATGGTCTAGATAAGACAGTCCAGAGGCAGTGAGTTTGCTCTAATCTAACCACCTGATTAATATGTCTCCAGTTAGGAGGACACAGGACTCAATAAAGGCAGTGAGTGGGAAGGAGATAAGCAAAGGCACAGCAATATGTTTGTTCAGGTGTTAGCATGACAAAACATTTTACACCTGCAATCTTCCTTTGTTTTTAATAAATTCCCCTCCCATTTGCTGGAGGTTCAGGTCTCTACTGCTGTCTCTTCAGAGAAGCAAATGGCTTTTCCAGTATCAGGGCTGGTCAAAACAACCCGAGAGGCTCATTCGTGAGCCCCATGGGCACTCAATCACCAGGGGGCCAGGCAGCCTGACACATCCCACTGGGGCAGAACTAATCAAGAAATGGGAATTCTGGGGTAAACTCCAACTCATTTTATGACCCAGGCTCTACTCCCATCCACACCAGTAAAACCCCTCTGCATATAGAGTTAACATCAGGGAAACTCTGTGCTGCCTCCAGTCTTAGTGACTGATGGGAGCCCTGGGCAGCAAGGATCCTTGAAAATCAGACTAGTGGCTTTTACACTTTTTTTATATTTTGTTTTCAGGGGATTTCCTAAAATGGAAACATTATCTTATTAATTCTTCAGCCTTAACAATCTTGGAGCAGATTTTTGGCTTATTAAAAATAATGTGGTATGTCAGGCAGTGCCCAGTTAATATAAAACTAATTCTATCTAAAAAAACTAACTTGCTAAAAAAGAAAACCTGATTTTCTAGATCCTTTATGTACTTTAGAGTCACTTAGCATCACGATAATGGTATCATAAGTGGTGTGAGCTTTTTTTAATTGTTATTTTCCTTTTATATCGATGCAAAAGACTGCAGTTGGCAAGAAAAGAAAACTGGACCACAATAAATATCCTGTATCTCTGTGCTACCCGCCTCTGCTATGGACCTCCTCTCTCCCCAAAGCCCACCTGAAACATTTTAAGACTCCTCCATTCTGAGGAGAAGAAAGAAGCAGGGAGAGGAGACGTTTAACCCTGGCTCACTGAGGCTGCAGGAGAACCTGAAGACAATGTGTGTGTCTGCCAGTGAGTTGGGTTTTCTTTGGATGGCCCATAGGAAGGGATCATGGATGACTTATTTATCAAGTTGTTCCCCATCACCATTCTTTCTCTCTGATAGAGAAACTGTGTGAGGCCTGGCAAATGTCTTGGACAGACTGACAGTCCCCTGCCAGACAGCAGCGGCAGTTTAATGGCAGGGGAAAAGAAACACTCAATAAAAAATCTTCAGAAAGGATTAGAGGAAGACTAAATTTGCAAGCTTAAAAATGCAAGAAGTTTAGGTTCACACTATTCCCCCGCCACTACCATCTTTGTCTTTGGTGTAAATTCAGTAAAATCCTGTCCCTGGTTCTGACAGGAAGATTTCTACTGTTTTTAGTGGGGTTCTACAGTGTCCCCCTATGCATAATCTCAAGCTTTGTATCTGCTATACTTGCAGCCAGCATGACCGAAAACTGTGGGCCAGAAAATCAGTGGAAGCAATCTGGTTTAACAGCCATATCCAGCTCAAGATCTGGCTTTGCCTTTCTTAATTGCCTTTTGTGGCTTCACAAAATTCTGGTAAAAATAACCACAAAAAATGAAAGGCTATGAAGAAGCAATTTTAACTCCAACATCTGCTGCAGCTTTCAGCAAGATTTTAGCAAAAAACTCTCAGCAGCATCTGATCTCCCCTTCCCCTCCCCTTCCATCCACAAGGCTGCCTTTGCTCTGCACCCCACGCAGGACAGGGACCAGAGCAAATCATCCTGCTCTCTGCAGTGGTGGCCCCATAGGAGCAGTGGTTCTTGTGAGCCCTGGGTGTGTGCCTGCACAGCTCTGTGTTGATGCTATGGATGTGAATACTTCACCTTACTTAGAATTAGCTTCCATCCATCATGATTTGCTGTTGGTGTGAATTCAGAAAAGAGGGATGTGACCAGTGGATGAGTGGATTTGACCAGGGGTGGTTTAGTGAACTGGGAATAAAAGCAGTGAAGGAAAAAGGAGGGGAGAAGAGAGTTTCTTCGATGAGAGAGAGATCTTCACAGCAAAACAAGGGACATCTGGCCAAGACATGGTTTCATCAGCAGAGATACCAGCAGCACAGCATGGGCTTCCCACCAGCTGGAAAACGTAGCTTATATCCCCGGTTCTGGGTGTTCCTCTGACAGCTCACTCTGCAGCATCTCTGCTACATCTGCCTTCATAATGTTTTCCATACTCAGGAGATTAGCTTCACAGAGATATGCCTGTTTGCACATCACTCACAGTGCAGTCGTGCCCATGGATCCATTCAAGATTTGGCCTTTCATATTAGCTCTTTTTCAGTTGTATAATTTCTTCTAAAGAAAGCCACCCATGCTGCTGGGGGAAGGAAAAGCAAAATCAGCGTTTATTCTGAAGATAGATACAAAACAGAACAGGATTCCCCACTGAGTTGCAAAAAGGCCCAGAGGCTCTGACCAGAGGAGATCAGAGTCATGGTGTGTCTGCACAGTGCCTGGTCCATGGTGCAGGGTGGATGGTGCCCCGGAGATTGCCACCGGTGCCAACTGCAATTCCAGCCTGGATAAGTTAGTGTCTGCCAGGCATGCTGTATGGGCTGCAGCTTCCATAGTAGCTGGGAGTGGGGTCTACACTTTAGTAAGGTGCAGTTCAAACTCAGGGAACTCTTTGAGGCTGGAAAATAAAACAGGGTTTACCAAAAGAGTGCACGTCTTGCAAGGCATGCCATGTTTTTCCCTGGTGTCTTTACCAGCCTGCAACCAATCTGTCACCTCTCTTCTTCCCAAATCTCCTGAAAAAATGACCACCTGGTTTCCCCAGTCTCTTTCTTGGACATCGAGATAAAATTGGAAGAATTTTGGTAGGTCAGGTATTGATTGATCTTTCCCCAGTAGGTTGTCATGACATTACACTCTGCAGTTCGGGCCCCTTTTTTGTCCAGCTTTGCAAGTGCACATGCATCTGAGAGAGGTGTGTTTGCATGTGTTCAGCAAACAGATAGCTTTAATTCACCTATTTCCATATCAATCATGGCATAGGCTGCAATTCCCAGGCACACTCGACAGCTGCAGTGGATGTGAATGGCTCACAGCGACACATCTGCAGGGGACCATCTGAATGTTGCTAAGCTGGGTACTGCCTCAGTGCCAGTGCAGAGACACCCTCGGGTCTCCTCTGGGTGTCCCTGCACAGGAAAGCAATGGCTGCATACTATCCAGGAGGCAAAGATGGAGTAGGAGGTGATTAGCAGCTTCACGGGAAATGTGGTTCTGCTTTGGGTCACTGGGATGGGCAGTGGAGAAGTCCACCCAGCTTCTGGCTGTGCTGCAGCGCTCAACATCTTTTCAGAGTCAAACCCTTGGATACTGGCTCAAGGTGACTGAGACTATGCAAAGGCTGTTTTCATGAAAAAGTAGAAATATCTGGACTAGGATCCACCATCTCAAAGCGAACATCACAGAGTGATCCTAACGGAGCACAGTACCCCAGCAGAAGACGTGACATGCTTGCTTTACAGCTATGCACCTTGCAGCACTCCTCCACTGAAGTGAGGGTGAGCATCAGATCTCCATAACTGTGTTTTTATACAGTAAGAGGATATTCTTCAAGTGGTGCAATCAGATTCCAGCTCAAAAGAACACGTACAAAGGAAATAAGTAATCTTCACAGTGTTTACACTCATTACACTGAGCAACTGCGCTGGGCACTTCTCAGACCTAAGTTTTGAAGGGCAAACAGTTTGACTGGGTTTGTTCTAGTGGAAGAAAGGAAAATAGTTTGGGCAAATTAAAACAAAACTCAGGCCTCAGCTGAGATCTAAAATTAGGTTTCAAAGTGGAAAAAGAATGTAAAGTCCAAGCAATTATTTTCTCTCCATTTATTGTTGGTTGCCTCTGTCTTTCCAAATCTCAGGCTGTTCGGGAAGCAGAAATATTGGGAAACATATCTTTTAAAAGTTTATCGAGTTTATTAAGAAGACTCAGTTCAACTGAAAATTTCAAGTCCCTGGTATAAAAATCAGTCAAATCACAATAAAAGTTGACCCAATCTTTTTTCAAAACAAAAGGTGGGCCAATTCTACTGTGAAATTCAGATCTGGGGACATATTTTGGACGCTGTAAATGTCTTGGCTTTGCAATCAAAATTCATTGTAGCTTATTACAGAACACATGAAACAGAACGGTCATGAAGTTTTGACCTGGATCAGCAGGTTAAATTCCTTTGCAAGGGCTACAAAGCCCTTAAGGGATCTCTGCAGCCTGGGATACCAGGGGTCTGCATCTGGTCCTTCTAATTCGCTGCTAGTTTTGTCAAAAGTCATTACCCATTCAGCTTCTGCAGTGGGACAGCTACACAGCCCATGCGGTTACTGGTAGCAAGAGCAGACCTGACTTTGATAGATTCTCTCTAGGTGAGATGAAAGGAAGGGAACACTCACCAGGTGATTCTATCATTATCAGTCAGCTGCCAAGATTGTCTGGGCACATTGCACTGGACTTTCAACTCCCAACACCCGTAGTTTTTCCCATGTATAATCTGTGACTCATATGCAATGAGTCACTCCTAACAAATAAAGTTCTTCAATGGCAGCAACATCACCCCATTACTCCCCTGAGCATAACAGCAAGATAGGGAAGCCAGTCTAATTACCTCTTCCCCCAGACAATGATCATTCATTGGATTTGAAATGACTCACAGCTGGCCTTTGATCATCAGCAGTCCTGCACACATTGCCTTCCCAAGAGCTGCCGTGGCTTTGCAGAGGACTCAACTGGCTTGCCAGACTCTCACCTCGGCAGTCGCAGTGGGCTTTGCAGGGGCAGGTGGTGGGGGACACGGGCTGACCCCTTCCTGCAGAGAGGGGACGATGTGCATGTCTGGTAAACTAAATGCACCCCCGCACTATTACACCTGGGCGTGGACAGGCAGAGGGTGGGGTGCCGCTGAGGGAGGCACGAGGAAGAAACAGGGCTGCTTCCAGTCTCTCTTGGTGTGAACTCACCACTTCACCTTTGCAAGCTGCAACAACCATGGCAACGAGGACAGATACATTGAAAACGACATGGGTTCAAGGTCCAACATCAAAGGGGAGCAGTTTCTACCCATGCTGCTCTCAGAAGGCGAGGCTCCACAGCAAAGTTGTGGTTAGCCTGCTGAAAGCCCCCAGGCATAGCTCAGCCAGTCTGATTTAGTCAATAAGGAAATTCCTGATCCTGGGGTTTGGGATTCTTTGTTTTTACTGCTCTGTCTAATCTAAGGGAGGGTTTGGGGCAAACAAAGCAAAGCCCAGGTGCCCCTGGGCTTTCTCCTCCCCTAGACCAACATGCACTTCCCAGAAAGCAGCAGTGGAGCTTAAGATCACACTGTTGGTGGGACATAGGTAGCACAACTGGCATCAAATGCCCCCTTCCCTCATAATCTTTAATAACTCTGCATGCCTGTGGTCTTTGTCTTTTCAAGTCATTTATCAGTTGTGTGTGAAGAAGGTAAATAAAGGCACTATTGCCCCCGACTTGTGCCAATCCCAAACATCTGTATCCCAAGCAAACTTCATGAAGGTCAGTGAGGAGAAGCAGGCCTGAACACGAGGGAAAACTAGAGGACTGAATAGGAAGGACACCTTCATTTGCTACAGGGTAAGTTCTTACCTATAGCAGTGTTCCTCTGTGATTTAATGAAGGATGCTGATTCTCAACATGTTATCAAGCTGGCTTTTCACTAGCCCTGAGCTGGAGAGCACTGAAGGTGGTCCTTACAGAGGTGTTCCCGTGCAGAAGTTCAGGGCTGCATCCTGCTTTACCTTCAGTGCCAAGAGGAGCTCAGCTCAAGGTTACCCTGCAGCCTTGCTGCAGAGGGGAATTTGGGACATGACTCAGGGATTCTGCATCATCCAGTCCTCTCCCCCACACTGCCCAAAGCAGCATTTTCAGTATCAGGAGCCTTTGAGCGGGCACACAGTGAATCCAGCATTGAAATTGTGCAGCAAGGAAGACCCAGAAGACAACAGGAAAGAACACCTTGTTGTTCATCTACACATGCTGTAGTTCACCTACAGCCCCCAAGCTCCCCTACAGCACAGGGCCCACACACACAAAATAAACTGGGAGAAGAGTACATCTCATCCTGATCAGGAGACATGGAGATGAAAGATAATTGATCATGTCTGTAGCTGTGTGCCGTGTTTTCAGACAGAACATTATTGTGTATTCTGACTTTGAGACTCTCCCCTATTTTTTCCAAACAGCAGCGTCACCATTAATTGCAAAGCACTGTGTGGGAGTACCAATTAGCAGTTTTCACTGAATGGTACAAGGATATATTTAAAACCCTTTATGGGGTTATGCATATTTTTAACTCTTGGAAGAAACTTTGTTTTCAGGGAAGTACATTGCTGATAAGACCAGCTCTGTAAATAACAGCAAAACCAGCTCTTTCAAGGTGGGAATAATTTGATGCTAAGAGTGACCAGGACGCATATAGCTTCACAGCATATTTGCATTAGTGCCAGACTCCTCAGTAGTACAGAGTGCAGCACTATAGGGCAATATTTACTCTCTGAAAGTAGAAACATATTTATATGCTAAGGCAGAGCCATGACTTTTAAGGAACCATTCAGCTGATGTTGAATCCAGCTTCTGTTGCAAAACACGAAGTAGTTTGGGCACTTAAGTTTTACACTTTCTAGCTGAAAGAAGTATTATTTCTTTTTAAAAGTTGAACTAACATTCATCTGCCTCCACGAGTTTAGAAGAGGCTACTGAGAAAGCCATGAGACAAAATGTTTCAAGGTGCCACAACTACACTACAAGTAAGACAACACTTGTGGTCCTCTCAAAGTCCTAGCTCCACACATCTTTACAGAACAAGCTCAGCTGTCTATGGAGAAAATTATTTCTTCCTCCCAGTTTCAGAGAAAGCTTTAAAAGTGCTGGTACAAAAAGCTGAAGAATTAGAAGGCAAATAGAAACATGATTAATCACATTGGTTTTGAGAGCATATAGTAGGTAGACCTCTGAGTGTTAATCCTTGAAGCTGAATTTGACCCTACGACTTTCCATACTCTTCTATATGGAAGTGCTCATCACTTCATCAGGACTGGACTCCTCACACTGCCCAGCCTTAAAATGACTCCTTCTCCCTGCACTGAGAAGAGCCCAGCTACTGGGATCTTCTGCCTTCCTGCACCAGCTCTGCCAGAGCACTTCAGCGGGGCCGCACATAAAAAACAACAACAACAACAAACCAAACAAAACCAAACCAAAACCAAAACAAAAACAAAAACCCAAACAAACAACAACAACAAAAAACCCAACCAAAAAAAAACAAACAAAAAACCCCAAACTCAACCCAAACCAACCAACCAACCAAAAAAAAACCACCACGTGATTTTTCAGCTGTAGCACAAAGTGCAGGGAAACAGCATAAACAGATACTGATTACAGGGATGGGACAGAGGACAAGCCACACACCACACTTTTTATTATTAATAACTCTGGTTAATTCAGTGGATGTGTTGGTTTTGTGGATTTTTTCCCCTAATGAGAAATCAGCTGCCACCAGATTTTTAATTTAGTGCATCAGAGCCCTCGCTGCCACCCAGAAGAGGGGACCTTGATAACAGGGTCTTGCTACACATCCAAAGCAACAACACATAAGGGCTGGTGTGAGCAACATTTCTTCTTGGTACCATATGAGGCATCCTGATGAGATGAAGGAGACAGAGGCTTCACACCTTTCACTGAAGGGCTGTTACCACTGCTTTGCTGCTGCTCCACCTTGTGGGTTTGTTGCCTCTCCTTGCCCTAGACTTGGCATTGCTGCTTGAGTTCAGTGGGGAGGGGTAATAACCAATAAATAGGGCGGGGACCAGCAGGTAAATCTATCATGTGTCTCTGTATCAATCTAGAGCTGCAGCCTGGTAATCTTCTGAGCAGGATGTTGAGAGCATCAGTGCTCTGGTAGGCTTCAATCACCTTAACCTGTCTGTCAAAAGTGTTAGCTCACATTCCTTATGGGTTTCAGCCCTCCTTGAGCTCTGACTTACAGTGACTACACTGCCAATGATGGCACCTGAGCAATGCTAAACCTAAACTGGACATAGTCTACTGGATCTAGTCATGCTTTGGGATAGTGGTTGTCTCCTGTCTGCAGAGTGAACTGAGCCTCAAGGAAGGGTATGAAACCCTCTTGGAGTCTCAGAAAACAATATTTGTGCTGGATAAACTACAAATACCTTTAGGTGTCATGAAAAGTTTGGATGGATGAAGGTTCAAAGCAGTGGTGGAAGGAAAGAGAGCAAATTGAAAATAGGAAGTGGGCAGGCAAAAAAAAAAAGAGAGGGAGAGGGTGAGGGAGGATCATGCCACTAACAGGAAAATGTAACTGGATCTGGAAAGCATCATCAGTGTACAACCACAGTCTCAATCATTCTCATTTACTTTAACATTTTATTTATTGCTCCATCACAGTTGCTGTCCTGTTCCAAAACTTAGCAGTTCCTGTAAAAAAACATGTTCAGGCAGACTGCCAGGGTTTGGTTTGGGTTTGTTTTGGTTTTTTTTTTTTTGTTAGAAAATTTGAATTTGGGTCTAGACTGCCTGGAGACAAGCATTTCAGGAAGCACTCCTTTTTCCTCCCTGATCCTTTGCTAACCCCAACTCTGCCACTTGCATCATGGCACCTGCCAGAAAGATGATAATACAGGTTGGGTTTGATCTTTTATATTTCTGCTCAATCAATCCTTTTGTTCTGGGAGAGAAGAGAAAAATGAATGTGAAGATCCCTGCAAGCAGAAGTATTATCTTCAGGAGTCACAGAAAGATCAACACTGACTTTCTCTGACTGCTGCCCCCAGCCCAGGCTGTACCTATCCAAGCCCGGAGTCTGGGCATTCAGCAGCACTACAGCACACTTAACCCTCCAGCAGCCACACAGGCTCTTCTGTGCTCTCCCTTCCCCCAAACCTTCCTTTCCTAAGAAATTGAGTCAAATTAATTTCTGCTCTGTCTGAGCAAAGATCAACCTCAGGATTCACACCATTAAATGATAAAGTGTAGAAAATTAAACTTTGTTCCCTGGGAGCTTGTTCTGCCCTGTCTCTCTGCTGTTCCCAAAAGGGCAAGTTCAAAAAAGTAGGAAAAGCAGTGAGCTCAGTTGCATTTCTCTGGTCTAGATGCTGTCCCAAAGTGCCCAGGCAGACCAGACTGCCCAGGTCAGTCTGCCTGACCCAGAGCATCCAGAGCACTCCCACCTCAATGATGCTTCTGGCACTCCAGTGAGGGAACTGCTGGAGGAGGACCAGGAAAATTGGTGTCACAGACCAGGCTCCCTCATCCATTGCTTCAGCCCAGTCCTCAGAAGGGGCTTAATTCCTTTCCCCAGGACAAGCTGGCTTTGCAGGTCACATTAAGACACTCAGGCAGAGAGCAGAGAGCCCTTGCTTTCCCAGGGTGTCTCTAGGTGTGCAGCAGGCTGAGATTAACCCACATGACCTTTTGTTCCCAGGAGATGTGAGTCAGTCAGCTCCCATGCGACCACCCTTTCCACTCTCAGCTGCACAAGAAACACTGTATTATTGATGGCAAATTTAATGAGAAGGTGGGACCAGCCATGGAGAACAACCATACTCCACAGTGCTGTGCACGCAAGCTTCAGGGCTCAGAAACACTCCATGTCACCTTCCTCTCTGCCCCTAGACATGTTGTGTGTCCCAAGATGATTTCTGACCAGGGTTGCTGCTCCTGAAAGTTACCCCGCCAAGGAGAGATGTTTATTCCCTGTGCAGGATGACCAGCTTTTCCCTTTCCCACCAGAACACAAACAAAAGCCCTCCAGGACAGGACCTGCCACCTTTGGAGACCCACCATCATTCCCACGGGGCTGACCCATCCCCATCTGCAACCAAGTGGTGCTTCCTTCCAGACAAGGAGGGAAAAAATCACAGGCCAGGCTCCAAAGAAATACACCATTAGGTATTGACTCTGCTGCAGTTCACAGGAAGTGGTGAACCCTCAGGAATGCATTAGGCTGCTAAGGAGCACAACAGGCTTGATCTCACATCCACACACACCACAGATGGTTTTTTGTGAGGAGGGGCGAGCCTAGTCTGTGCTTTTTAGGGTTATATTTCTGCCTGGTTTAGCACATATTAGTCTATTCGTGTTGATGGCAATCAAGCTGCCCTGGTTTAGCCTTAGAAAAAAAAAGGCAGCTAGCTCAGTGTCTGTGAGACTGTAGTGTAAATTTGTGTGAAAAGATGGAGAAACTGCTGTTAATGACCCTGCTTCAGTTTTCCAGCCAGGCCAGCAGATTTTCCTTGTGGTGGCTGCTGTTGTGTACTGCAGAGTCTTTTTCTTTGTAAAGGTGGTAGTTTAAATTGGAATTAGATGTACAGTACCTGCCAAGTTCAACATGCCTGTGAGACAAACACAGCTCTGTCCATGAAAGGCCCCCAACTGCTGAGGCTATGCAAAGGCCAGCTCAGCTATAGAAAACATCAGGGACAGGACTTGGCTGCCTCAAAATGCAACTGCTTCTTGTAATGTAGACATAAACTTTTCAAGGAAGGGTTGCTGGAAGGGCAGAAAGAAATGTGAAATACATGCCCTGCTATTTTATTTATTTATTTATTTATTTATTTATTTATTTATTTATTTATTTATTTATTATTATTGTTATTATTGTTATTGTTGTTATTATTGCAAGAGGTCATTCACAGTTCCCCTAAGCTGCACACAGGCATTGCTCTGTGCACTGTCTGTCCCTCTGCCAGGACCACTAAGCCCCAGGTCCATCAGGTTTCAGCCCTTTCCAGCAGTCACACAACATGTCCTAGACTTGGACACCACCTCCCCGTGTCCCTGTCCCCACCATGCTGCATCCCCAGCAAGAAGCAAAGGAGAACAACTGGACCCATACAGAATCACATAATCAACTAGGTTGGAAAAGACCTCTGAGACCATTGATTCCAACCTATGACCCAACATCACCTTATCAACTAGCCATCACTAAGTGCCACATCCAGTCTCTTCTTAAATACCTCCAGGGACAGTGAATCCACCACCTCCCTGGGCAGCCCATTCCAATGTCTGATGACTCTCTCTGTAAAGAATTTCTTCCTAATGTCCAACTTAAACCTCCCATGGCACTGCTTAAGACTGTGCCCTCTTGTCCTAGTGCTGGTTGCCTGGGAGAGGAGACCGACGCCCACCTGGCTACAACCTCCTTTCAGGTACTTGTAGAGAGTGATGAGGCTCCCCTGAGCCTCCTCTTCTCCAGGCTGAACAAACCCAGCTCCCTCAGCCTGTCCTCATAGGGCCTGTGCTCCAATCTCTTCACCAGCCTTGTTGCCCTTCTTTGGACCTGTTCCAGCACCTCAACATCCTTCCTGAACTGAGGGGCCCAGAACTGGACACAGTACTCAAGGCATGGCCTCACAAGTGCTGAGTACAGGGGCAGAATCACTTCCCTTGTCCTGCTGGCCACACTATTCCTGATACAGGGCAGGATGCCATTTTTGGCCACCTGGGCAAACTACTGGCTGATGTTCATCTTCCTGTCAATCAGAACCCCCAGGTCCCTTTCTGCCTGGGGATCTCCAGGATCTTTGAACTGCCTTTCCTGGGTACCACTGGAGGAAAATGAAACCATCCTGGGCAACTCACTGGTACAGGAGTTTGGGAGCAATCTTTCAAAGGTTTATTTGAGCAGGACCAGTTCTTCCCTGGACATTTCAGAGAAAGAGGCAGAACACCCTAACCTCCCCCATCCAGGACAGGCATCCTGGTGGAGAGCATCAGTGGATACAAGACCTGCAGCAGTGCACGGAAAGGAGTGGCTTGCTCCCTCTTCCCATTCCTATTCCTATTTCTCTGATGGGAATGACCACAGTTGGCCCTCTTCATCTTTAAATCTTGCAGTAGCCCATGCTGAAATGCTGAGCTTCCATACTCCACACAAGGCTAGGATCCGTGATTAAAATAACCTTACCAGTAACCTGCTCATTCAAAAATCCATTATGCCAGCCTCATTATCTATCCCAATTAGCTGGCAGACACAGGAAGGTGTCTGTAAGCAAAAGGAAGCTGTACCTCCCCAGACAGAAAACCTTTTAAAAAAGGCCCTATAAAGCCACATGATGTTGGAATCCCCAAAATGTGATGCCAGAAGAGCAGAAACCATGGGTGATGACTTACATACCTTTCAGTGAGTCCCTTACACTGTAGGTCTGCAGAAACAGCAGCACAAGGGCCTGAGTAACCAAAAGGAATATAAAAGCTCCTTGTGCAGCAGTAAAAGATGAAGCTGAAAGAACTTCTCCAGACTGGCGCATGAACTAGCCCCACAGTGTGGAGAGAGGGATGGAGTAAAAAGGAATGTGCTGCCAATACTAAATCTGCTGCATGGAGCAGTTTTAGGAATACAGTGGCAGCTTTACCCCCTTACTCTCCCTCCCACGACTGTGTTAACAAGCTCAACCCTAAACCCTTCAACATTTTCTATGTGAGCTTGGCAGAACGCACCAGATCTCAGTATCCCTCCTGGGGCTGGGCAGGGGACAGCTCATGGCCAGAAGGGACAGAAAGGCTGGGAAGGGAGAGAAAAAGGAAATAGATGTGGAAACATTTGGGCAAATAGCAACAAAAAGTAAAGTGCAACATTTGTGCCCATTTGGGCAGCATAAGGGTACCAGCTATAAGGACTTAGTGAAATGTGAAAGTGATGGAGTCGAACTGCTGGGCAAGGGCCTTTTGAGAAAATGGCCTGATCTTTGTAAAGTCTGACTCAAAGAAAATGAGACTTCCCATGGAAATGCATCCATGTCTAGAAAAGTTTCCTAGGTCCTTGCCTGAACCTAGTCTTGACTGACTTGTCTCGCTTGCTCTCCTTCACATGGTTTTGCCTGGAAAAATATTAGAGCAGCTTCCCAGTTTGAGCACTGCTCTGCACAGCTCCAAGCAGCAATGTGGTGGATCTGTGCCTTACATCCCAGTTGAATGGCCCAATTGTTGGGTAGGTTTTTTCCTCCATTATATACTTCCTTCTTTTTCTTTCCCTGCTATCCAGGACCCAAGCAACCCATCTGATTTTCCTTGTTTTCTCTGCCCCTATGACTCATTCTCAGTCCAGTAGATCCAGCTGAATTATTCACTGAAATCATTATCATTAATCCAGCGTATTTTTTTGAGCCAACCCTGATGGGTGAATATATTTTTCATTCCTAAGTATTTGCCAAAATAGCCTGGGCGAGCCATTTAGCCTGGGGCCATTCATAGTACCTATGTGTGTTCCTTTCCATTAAAACTCATCTCTTCTGTAATGGCCAGCACAAGCTCTGTGCAGTGTTGAAACCTCACTTTGGTGCCTTTTTGAGCACCTTGATGCTGGGCATGATCCTCTAAACCATTTCTGCCTTAGTAGCTTTTCTGTGCTGCCAGGATGGCATGACACAGCTTGGCAGAGTGCAGCACTGGCTCCTGGAGAAAGAGCTGTAACTCTGCAAATTAATGCCTTTCCCCTCTATAAATATTACTTTTTAAAATTCTCTTCAGTCACAGCTTTTCCTGGCTATGGACACCGGAGTTACGTGGATTTTCTGTTTGCTTCTTCAAAAGTGCACATGCATATGGGTGGAGAAAATGTACAAAATGCCAAAGATTATATTTTTCCAAGTGTTGTAGTAGGTTCTATGGTTACGGTCACAGGGAGCAAAGGAAATGCAAATGCTCAGCAGAGTGGCCGCAGGAGCCTCTGTGCATGACTGGTGTGTATTTAACACGAGTGGCTGTAGGCTCGGGGATCTGCTTGAAAATACAACCTGAGCACAGTGTGGACGCCTAATCTTGTTGGGAGAGTAATTTCTGGTGATGGCTGCTTAAAAACTACACATTGTGTTGTTTGCTTATTTCCATTCCCTAAACCCTGGTAAGAATGTGCAACATCCTCAGACGCGCAGAACCCTTTCCAGTCACCATGTAGCTCATCGCTATTTGCTAACAATGCAATATGTGTTTAATATAAATTAGGCTGTTAACTATGTATGCATATTGCAATTTTAAGGATTCACCCCTGCACGAGGTTAGTACTAAAGCCATATCTCCCTTGCATGTGCACTCACATCTCCCCCCGGTATCGTTTCCTATTTTCTGCTACGGTCATCCCTGGTTCATGCAGTCTGTCTCTGACCATCTCCTTCTGCTGTCCTTTGATTAAAGGGTGGTAATCAGCCTCATGTGTAGCATTGGTGGCAGGATGCAGACAGGCAGGTACTCTGGAGCTGCTGACCCACTCGCAGTTCACACTGATTTATTTTCTATCCATACCTTGAGGGTGTGATACCTATGCTTGGACAGAGAGGACTCTGCTTTCACTGTTCCTCTGTCAGGGCTATAGAGCAAATAATAAAACCACTGTATTTCAAGACATCAGATTTCAGGTGTTCTGCCTGTAAATTTTTTATCCTCTGGTAATGCGTTTTTGCAAACAGGTGATAAAATGCAATTGCTCCCTGCATTTTAGGTAAGAACGATGCACAATAAGAACACCTGAGAAGAAAAAATATATTGTTCCACAGTTTGATATATTCATAGTTTTATACCTACACATTGCATTAAATGAGTTTCCATCAATCAGCTAGGAAATGCTTTAGGTCTGTGAAGAGTGCCATGTTTTAGAGAACCAGAGGATGTGCTGCAGAGCCCTTCATCATGAGGACAGGGACACTGCGCTGGGAAACAGTTGTTTCCAAAGATAAAGCCTCATGGATCAAAATTCAACCCAAGAAAAAACAGTAAAATTATACTGATTATATGAAATTGCCCTGGACCATCTCCCAGAAACACACCATTAACAAAGGCATAGCACGAAACCTTTATGTGCTGCACTGCATGGTGGTTCCCCAACTTCCTCTCTCTCTATCCTTGTGTGGACAGGAACCCAGTTGACACAAACAGTGATTCTGCCCAGGTTGAAAGACAACTTTGCATTATGTCGAGACTCATAACCAAAGGGAGCACAAGACGTAATTTTTGGATAAATGTGTCAGTCCTGAAGTTAATAGTTGTTAAAGTTCGATGGCTATGACTCATATTTGCATGAAAGTTATACCAGTTTTGTGCACCTGACCTCCACATGTTTACTTAAAACTGGGACAGTAATGCAAGATGGGAATATATCTTTGAGGGGAATCAAAAACTTTCTTGCCTTGATTCTGCAGCAGAAACTACTCCAGGAGCAAGGTGAGCACACTGGAGCAGTGGGAGGTATGGTGCAAACACCATCATCTTTCCCTGGCATTTCTTGTAATCAGGTCCCAAGGATCATAGGTTCACAGAACAGTTTGGGTTGAAATGTACCTTTAAAGGTCATCTAATCCAAACTCACTGCAATGAGCAGAGACATCTTCATATAGATCAGATTGCTCACAGCACTGTCCAACCTGACCTTGCATGTTTCCAAGGATAGGGTGTCTACCTGTGCCAGTGTTTTACCACTCTCATTGTCAAAAACTTCTTCCTTATAGCTAGTCTGAACCTACCTTCTTTTAGATTAAAACTATTACCGCTTGTCGTATTGCTACAGGCCCTACTAAAAAACTTTATCCCAATCTTTCTTATAAGCCCCCTTCAGGTATTGGAAGGCTGCTGTAAGGTAATGCCCTGATCCTTTTTGTGGCCTTCATCTGGATTTTCTCCAGACTGAATCCAGAACCACAAAGTAGTTAGATTGGAATGGACATAGGGCAAGCAGAGAAGACTGGCAATGACACAGATTTCCTATATTCTGATGCTGTTGTACATTGGCTCCTACTTAAAACGTATGATTTTTAAGTAAGAGGTCCTAGGAATACATGGCAATCATGCAACCAACCACTGCCCCAGGTTCCCCACACTAATTCTGCCTCCGACCACCGTAGTGTGATGAACCCCATCACATGCCTGCCCTATGCCCATGGACGCTTCCAGAGGCACGCAGTGAGGCTTGGGATGAGGAGGACCACAGGAAGGGGCCAGCAGCTGCTGGGAGGAACAGATGGTCTCAGCCTTCCCATGGCAGCTGCAGTTGCGTCTGTTTAGAAATTGCTGCGTGGTGCCAATTTTCACTAAGAGAAGCGCTGAATACTTGTCTGGTGGAAACTACATTTCATCATAACCTACAAAAACTGGATCTTGAATGGTAACCTGGTGATTAAATGAAACTCTATTAACCTGGGTCTATTTTCAAACCAGGTTTTAACCATTTTCTCATTTTTGCACCCGAACAATTTTCATCCACACCCTCTCCCTCCTGCAAATGCAGAGGAAGCTGAGCCCAGCAGACTAACACGGGGAAAAGTTACAGGATTCAAAGAAGACAGAGAATTTGTGGAGTTGTACCTGTCCCTGACTCTCTGCAGAAATCCTGCCTGGGGACCAGAGTCCAGCTTTGTTTAAGGATAGGGTCAGATGACTGCATTGTCAGAAATTGTCATGCTTTCCACTGAGATACAGTATCAGCGCACGCTGGTCACCTTGGAAAAAGAAGTACTTGAAAGAGGTTATTCTCACAGGAAAAAAATTCACCTTGCTGCCCGCTCTCTCTGCTCACTTCCAGGCAGTGATCTGCAACCAACTGCAGGAACAGGAGGGGCGGGTGAAGGAAGGGAATTGAATGCTTAAACACTTGGCTGCATATTATGAAATGTTTTACATGTAAAATAGGTTAAAGAACATCATGAGGAGGAGAGAATATGGAACAGCTGGTTCATGATTTCTGGTATCAATCTAACATGCGTTCATGATAAAATCAGAACACACATGAAAATAGCATCTTAAGGGAAAAAGAAAAAAGCCCAGATCAGATTCTTGGGTATTCAAGAGTTTTAAGTCTTGAAAAGAATTATGATTAACCTGAAGGACAGCATTCAGAGCACCAGGAGAGCTCAGTGAAGCAAATCATACTGAACTAAAATTAGCAGCATCTAAAATTCAGCCGTCTATTTGGCATCCACACATGATGCTTCCCTGGCTCCAGACCCATCACATCACTCAGCTTTCCCAGTGCCGTCAGCTCCTTGCTTTCAAAAGCACTGCTGAGTGAATTGCTGCTGTTCACATGCAGCCTGCACCTGTCTGGAGGCAGCAAGCCCAATTGCTAGACACAGGTTGTTTTTTTCCCCAATATTTCCTCCAATGTTTATTTACTGATTATTTTCCAGGCAGCTGGAATTCCAGATGTAAAAGCGGGGACTGTCTGTCAGTTAAAGGATGGAAAAAGACTGGATATAAGAGGACAACATCATAGGAATAGAAATACGCTGGAATCCCCCGTTGCTCGAAGTGGGCATAAACTGTGATCTGGGAGAAACAAGGAGAGGTTTACCATGGTTCAAAGGCTATGGGGCAGTAAGATAAGAGTTAATATCTGCTTCTAGAGGGACTTAGCAGAGAGAATAAGTGTGGAAATAAAGTTTTGTTGCTCTGCTCTAGATCCTGTGTTCATTGTGTCTGTGCACAGAGTACACCTGGACTCACTCACCCCAAACACCTTTTCAGCTCCAGGCTCACTAACTCCATTTCCTGCCTTCAATCCCGTATGCACACAGGTCAAGCTCTGAGCCACACGTAAGTCCTCACTGCCCTGGAGGAACCAGTGTGATTGTGCTACAGACTCATTCGCCTGCAGTAATCCCAAAGTCAGCTCAAGTTGGAAACTTTGAACCCAATCCATGGCTTAACTAAGAGTCAGCAGAGTAGATGGAAAGCATTCAGGTGAAGGGATCCAGTGTTTGTCACCTCACAGAGCCCAAGAGTGCCTTGTGAGGACTAATTCCTCCTAGGGATCATGAAAAGGATGACACAGGGCATTAGACAGTACCGATCTAGCTTCCCATGAAGCATTCTTTTCCATCTATAGAAAACCCCTCAAAAATGGATGGACTCTATGATCTTGGAGGTCTTTTCCAAGCTAAATGAATCTATGAGTCTATGATTTTGTGAAGTACTGGGAAATGCCGAATGTGGGGGTTTTTTTCCTGAAGAAGCAGTAGAGTGGGAAAGATCTCTCTTGACTCATATGACAAAATCTTCATATGCACAACTAAATACCAAGAGAGTTTCAGGAGAGATAAAAGCCCCATGTCCCATGATTACACTGATGTCAATAATGGACATGAGGAGAAGACTCACCCATTGTAGAAGATTCCATATCTACCTATTGCAAGGCTTTTCACTTGTTTCCATGAGGATTTCACATCAGATACAACAGTGGACTGGAGAGGTCACTGGGGTTAACTCAATACAGTAAATTCCATGCTACTATTTTTTCTGATAGCCTTGATCTTCTGATGTCTTACAGTGGAGTTTCTTCTCACCCATATCTCCTTTTTGCACAGACACGTGCTATCTGCATCCTTGTGGTAAGGTATTTTTCACGTGCTTTCCTGGGTACAGCCTTTAAAAGAAGAGCTACAGCCAGGAGGATGTGCCTGGGGTCTAATAGAGCCTGCTGCAGACCACCTGGTCCACCCGGAAAAAGACACAATTCATGGACAAGGAGCAGTGGAAACCACAAGATGAGAGAGATTGAGAAAGGAGGAGGTCCGGATGCCGGTCTGGCCTGGCCCAACTGCAAGCTGCATGCTTTTATTTATTTATCTTTATGTGTCCCCTGCGTCCATTTTAGGTTCTGCAAACACCTTATCCTGATACTGTTTACCACTGAATGCAAAGGAGTTTATCCGGCTCCCAGGCTCCTCCAGAGCAGCCTCCCTCCCCTCCTGCACCAGGCCCACAACCTTATTTTAAGCATCTTCCCATCTCCTTGAGGTGGTTCACATGTCATCATCAGTGCTGACCTTTCCTGCTCACCTTACCCCAGCTGGAGACAGTCAGTGGCACTCGAGGCCCTCATTAGTCAGCGAGTTTCCATTACTACCCTCATGCTCAGTCATGCCAAGCCAGCAGTGACTTCCAAAAAAACTTCCTGCCCTGACAGTTTTCTTACCTTACCATGACTTGGAGTAGGAAACACGAACACACATCATTGGGACCACTAAATTAGATATCTTTTATGGTGTGCAAGCAGCAAGTAGGATCCCCAGATGCTGATAAACCAACCAAAGTACAGCAAAGGAAGGAGAGCACTTGCTCAGAGCATGTAAACATTGGTTCAGAAACAGGCATAAAAAGCAATTTGAGGCATGATCATTGAGGCCATTACTCCTGTGTTTTGACTAACATTTTGCATGAGAAACAAACACTGAAGGTTTCTTGAAATGCTTGGAGATGACTATTATTTGCAGGAGATCTCAAGTGCAGCAGGTAGAGCCCTCAGGCTAAAGCCATGCCTTTTCCTAGACTTGCGAACTGCTATCCCAATTTTGTTTGTAGATGAAACATTAAAAATTAATAACTGCTTTGCTCCCCCTCATTCCCTTCCTTACTGTGCTCGTCTCTCCTCACCTGAGTTTGCCACAGAACCCTTCTAGCACTGAGCCAAAACACCCCACAGCAAACTAGTGCCCTGTTTTAGAGATGCTGAGGTCACACACTGCTTGAACACAAGTGTCACATACTGCACTGTGGATGCTGGGGACTAAGGGAAGAAGAAAGCAAGGGGGAGGAAAAAAAGCAAAGGACAGAAGCAGAGGAACAAGAGCTTTGCCATGGCAGCTATTCTCAGGCCTGGCTTGAGGGCTGTTGTTTGCCATTGGGAAACTGCATGCAAAACACTTCCCCTGAAGGAATGTCAAGAAGGTTATGAAGTCCAACGCTTGGGACTTTGGAAGTATCAGCTTTTCCAGAACACTTTCTCTTCCACATGCACATGTGCAATGAAGTACTGTATTTTTGACAGGATACCTGCCTGATTTTTAGCCCAAGATGCAGGCAAATGGGAGCAGAATCCAGACATAAACAGCCACTTAGCATTTTCTAGCTTCAGATCAATAGGCTTTATAACTGCAGGAGCCTTCTTTTACAACTTGTATTTGTCATTATGTTGATGCACATGCATACACAGACACACACAAGGTAGATTTTCAGCTGCCACCACTGTGCAGGGCACTGCTGGGGGCAGGGAAGCCACATAGGTTGTGTAAGCCAGGCAGCAAACTCCAGAGCAGAGAGATAAGATATCTCCCAGGCAGAACAGCACTGCACCCATCAGCTGAGTCACAGGGGTTGGGTACCCAGACAACTATATTAATGGTTTTACTCTGGTGTGGTTTCTGGGAGTTTTGGGAAGAGGCAGCACAGTTACACTGGACACAAGAATGCAGTAGCAGTTACTTCTGCTGTTTTCATAAACCTTTCCAAATGAGCAGTTTTGGTCAGTTATCTCTCCGTCAACCAGTTGATACGTCCTCTTGGTCAATGCGCTGAGTTAGAAGACAGTGAAGAAATTAGCTTCCCCTCCTGCTCTGCATGCTTAAAGAGAGGGTAACATTGGCCAGAAACATGTTACCTGACAAGACTAGACACTCATCATGCATCAGCCTCTGGCAGATTGTAGCTTCACAGATTTATTTGAAGGTACAGACACTTTTTCTGCATTTAGGGAAGGACTGCCAACAGTTTTTTTGCAAATACCCTCTCTGGTAGCAGGCCAGCCATGGCAGTGTTGGTTTCCTGCCTGGATAAGCACAAATGTAATAATCAGGAGAAGGTTTTGCAAAAAGCCCTTTGGTGGCTTTCACTGCCTGGAGATAGAAAATAGATAAGTTGTAACTATAGAAGTTTTGTATAGACCATTTTCAGCTTTTCCTCACTAGGCCACACATACCTTTGCCTGAGGCATTGCTACCAAAAAAAAAAAAAAAAAAAAAAAGCCAAATTTTATCTGCTCGGCAGATTTGTTGGCAAGATATGGATCTTACAGTTAATTCTGTCTGAGTACTTATTAGACGCACTTATGTGCATGCATGTTTTTATTTACAGAAGACTGGCACACCCATGTCTGGCTCACTTCATAGCCTTTGTTTCAGAGACCTGGCAGGGCTTTCTGAAAACAGGATCCCACGTTAAAACGTATTATTCCATTTGCAAATAATGAGGTCTAATTTTGCTTTCAATAGATATCCAGAGGAGTAGATCCTGACTGTTTGAGTGTTCACAGCTCATGAACACAAGAGAGGTGTCAACACAGTTAAGGCAAGCATACTTTTAAGTCAGAGCAAATACTCACAGAAGACTGCATTCCTCCAGCCTGGTAACCAGAGAGTGCACAGGGCTGCTCTGTTTACTCTGGAAAGGAGTGACTTCCATCTGTGGAAGTCTTAGACAGAGGCTCATAGAACTGACCAAGTTATTTGTCACAAATAATTTTAGAGATTTCAGTCTTCAACATTCACAGTTTGTTAGGACAGACAGCTGGGGACAGAGAGGAGAGAATAAAAAATTTGGACCAATAGCTGAAATAGATCATCAAGGTCAACAGCTGGAACGGGGATTCAAAGAGAGTGCAGGCAAGTTCATGGAAGAGAAATACCTTGGGTGTTACTAATACATAGAAACTGCATTTGATTCAGGAAATTTCTGAAGACAATTTAAGGCCGGGAGCACTCTCAGAAAATGCATGCTTGACATGCTTGAAGGCACCCACATCTGGCTGCTGCTGGAAGCAGGATAAAGCACTAAGCAGAGATTGGTCTGGCACTAGAGAGATACTTGACACCTGGCTAGACAGCCTACACACCTGAGCTTAATTCAAATCTCTGCATCAGTTCCAGCTGAGAAAGACTGATGAAGAAACTATTCATTTGGGTAGTAATGATGTGGGGCTAGGCTGTGGGAAGAAGAGAGGGAAGGTGGTAGTGGACTTTGAGCACTATCTGCTGAATATACACTCATTGTATAGTGAAGCACTGCTTTTTTAAAGGGTCTTTGAAGACCATGAAGCAAGGTTCACTGTGAGAACAAGTGATGCCAACATATGAGGAATATAAGCTGATGGCAGATCTGTTTTCTACATCTACTACCAAGGATACAGGTGTCCCTGTGATCAAGTAGCATTTGCTAATACATGCTTCCAAAGAAGCACTTTTCTAGTCCTTAGAACCTCTCCTAACAATTTTACAAAAGTAATATCGCCTCCACTTTTTAAGGTCAAAAAGACTTGCTTTTTTTTTTAACAAAAGCTGTTGGAGCAAGTGGGATAAGTGACAGCATCTAGATTTGATCTACATCATTAATACTGACTTCTAAGAAGGCAGTTCACACAGGGTAGGTGACAGGATCAAATATATTGTTTAAGTGGGCACAAAAAGAATAACCATCCGTCTTCCTTGCATCCTGATTCTCTCCAGAGCATGTAAACGACAACACTTTCATGTCACTAGATCAGCCAGTTGGAACAATCCTGGGACCACTTCTTTCAGCAGTTAGTATGGCTCATACACAATCTCCCTGCAGGGGAATCACAAGGTCTTTTTCTAGACGTGCTAAGAGAACTAAAGCATCACCTCTCCGAAATACTGCAGTGACTTGGGTAGATTTACTTGCACTATTGGCCCCTGCTGGGCAAATTTAGGCTGCTGAAATGTATGTTGAGGGCCACACATTATAAACGAACAAAATATGTTCTCCTGTGGCATGGTGGAATAGAGTTTTAAGAGTATCAGCTGTATGTTGGGCCCTTGATGTCCTTTTTCTGGCACTGGCAAATATTTAAGCTTATTTATCGCAGATGAGGAGAGGTGAAAGGTTTGGCAGAAACTTCAGTTTCATCCCAGTATGTGTCCAAGTCATGGAGCTTTAGTTCTTGAAATACATTTGGGACTTGCACAGACAAACTTTGAGTGATCTGCAACTTGCACTGAACTACTGAAAGCCAAGTGCCACATCGAGACACAAACTGGACAAAGCCCATGCCTAAAGCACTGGTTCTGGGATTAGTTTGCCACATCAGCCTCATGTCCAGCCTTTCAAAGGTATCTGAGTTCGCTGGCCATTGCAAAACTGCTGCCCAAAGCCATTAGTAACACCTGTCTTAACAGAGAGCTGTAAGCCCCACAATTTGTGTTATTATTTCTATTGGAGAACTGTATGTATCCTCCTATGCTAGTTGCTACAGGCCCTTCGTGAGGGTCTTTGCCTAGGAATTGTACCCAGGAGTGAATCAACAAGGATCGGCATGGCAATGGATGTGCATACCCAGCACCAGTTGAGAAAACTCCCCTGTACTGTAGATATGAGATTTTCGCTCACATTGCATGTTGAGGGTTTGAAAACTTCCTCTCTCCACATCTGATTTTTCTTCACTAGCACTGTCCAAAGTAAGGTGCAACACTGACCCTTTCTCTCCCATTGGGTACGGTGGTGTGAAAGTCCCTGGGAAAAGAGCTGTACAGCTTATACCCTCTTGCTTGCTTCAGGGAATGGGCAAAACCTCTCTCTTTGTTTCTAGGAGGACCATCCCTGCTGGTGAAAGAGCCCTTCAGATAGATGTTGTGAGCAGGCTCTTTCTACAACAGTATTAATGGTGAGCCTTGCCCACAGGGATACCAACTCATTTGCTGCATGTCAGTTCCTGTGCCTCATTCACTAAGAATTCACTAATCTATAGGGTAGCTTTTTCCAGTCAGAAATCCTAACAGCTAGAGATAAATTAAAGCCGGAATTGGAGCTGGACCAAGAACATTTGAGTAATCCATCCAGCCTAAGCAAGATCCCTGAAGACAGGAAATCTCAGTAAGAGCCTAGAAAGAGATTATAAAGGAAACTAAGCCCAGGCACCACAGTTGTGATGGTGGGATGGCCATCAGAAATGCGAACACATTAGAGACCATAAAGGTCTCTAGTCTGTACTTATAGCACAGGCTGCTATAAGTACAAGTCAAAGTATAAGGCAACTTCAGCTGTGAACAGAACTTTTAGAAAGAGAAAAATGGCATCCTTCAGGATCTATGGTTTATTTCTTGTGGCTCTGTCCTAGAGCATCTTCTGCTGTTGCCTGTTCCTGAGTACCTGGGAGAGGAAAGCTAATGAATCCCATGCATAAAATGCATGCTTGTTGGTTGTATCCCTATTACCACAGAGTAGGCTAATACCATCCCTGTCCTCAGAGGAAAAAGTACAGGAAAAAAGGTACACTGCCATGGGCTAGGGGTACATCCTGAAGCTGGAGAGCCCACAGACCCTTGCAGTGGTGTTTCCCACAGGCTAAACAATGTTACATGTACCTGACCAGGGTGGCAGGGACATTCACCAGGTAGCAGCGCTGGGATTTTACAGGCCATTTCTTGGCTCAGCCCTGCTTTTCCTCTTGTGCAATAATGATGTTCCTGAGGTCAGAAGTTTCACCTTTATCACATAACTCCACCAACACAACTGCCCTGACTCTCACTTCAGGTTATTTCCACATTGAGAGAAGCACCTTGCTGAAGACAAGGGCTGGTCAAGACACTTTCATCTCCCCCAAAGACTTTGCTGGCTAACAGCATGCAGCACTCTTCCCATCACAAATCCCACAAAAAGCTGGAGCAGTGTTTCTCTTGCTTGCACACAGACACATTCCAGCCTAATGCAGTGGCTATATGGGACAAGTAAATTTTTAGCAATAATGACTTTAACTGCCCTTACTAGAGCACTGCCTTGAGGGTCAGTGAGGCTCAGGCATATAGGAAGGTGGGTAAGCATAGAAAGCATGAGAAATCTGAGTGTAGACAAAGGGGACTTGTATCAGAAGTAAGTGGGAGAGGATAAGGACTGCCAAGCTTTTAAGAGGAATTGGAATTTAATGAAGTGATTGAACAAAGAAATTGAAAGCCTCCTTTGCCTCCTGCAAGGGTCGAATGGATCTGAGCAATGCTCGGCTTGGCTGCAGTACAGTGTTGTTATTTAATTTTAAATAACTTGGAAGCTTTCAATGTACTTCATAATTCTATTGACATTTATGATTTGAGATACTTAATCTTGAAAACACAAACACAGTGCTGATCTGTCTCTCACCCAAGAGAATTGGGAATCAGTGCCTGCAGCTTTTAAACACAGCATATCTAGGACCTGCTTGCCATGAGCCAGCCTTTACCTTGCTCTGATGCTGATACCAGACAGGGACCTTGTGCTTTACTGAGCTGAATTATTCAATCCTGTATAATTTTTTAACTTTTAAATTAGGTTGCTTTGTATTTACCTTGCAAGGCTGTGACTTAGGTCTTGCTCCTGGAGAAAGCCCCCGCCTTTTCACATGCTGTGCTCAGTCTAGGACCCTTTCTCTTATAATCATGGCTGGAATGAGTGGAGCCATGGCCACATCATCCATACATCAACAGCAAAGCTGGTGCAGCTTGCTCTTTTTAGACCCCTGGCTGCATGGACAAACCAAGGACCTGACATTCCAGGCTCATTCCTGGGTACCCCAGGGCATCTGCAAAGCTACAGCTGATCCTGTGTGTGTGTTGGGGTATATGCACATGTACACACATTTGTACAGATGTCACTGGCTGGGTACTTTTGGCTCATTCTCTTTCTTCTGGCAAAGAATCCTACACAAACCGTGAGAAATGTTGGTATATTAAGTCTCATATTAGGACCAATATCCAATTCATATATTTCAAAGCTTAAGTCTGTTTACATGGAAGGGCAGATGTTGCCAGTAATTGTGTATTAAAATGGAAGAATATATGTGGCAAGCCTGAAATTAATTAGGATCTGATTCTGCTTTCATTAACAGGCATGCAATTCCCATTGACTAAACAAGATCTTGTACTCTTAGAATGGACTTAGGTCCTTAATTTTCACACCATGAAATTGGCACCAACGTTTCAAAGGCATTACAGTAACAGAAAGCTTGACCCTTGGTCTTTGCTACCAAATGTATTTTCAGAGTATGACCAATTTGTAAAGCCTAACATTACACTCATTAGTTAGTGAATGAAGAGCCCTTTGAAGATCAAAAGTGCTATTATTATTTCCATATTTTTGCCAAACCAAAACTCCCATGCCGAAGCCATGTGTGTCAAATGTAAAGCATTACCTCTAATGCTTTCTTTCTGAGCAGACTGTTCCCATGTGTCCCTGTTCTGCCTCCATCTGTGGTTTCAAGACCATTTTGTGAAGATGCAGTCAACGCAGTGGCAATACTACAGGGACAATGGGAGATGTACCTGGATAGGAGGGTAAGGGAAGCTCTGATTTGGATTTCGCAATCACAGTAGGAAGCAGTAACACAACAGCCATCTCAGGTGTCAGCAGAGATGGAGGATGCACTGGAGGTGGGGCAGTGGATAGCCACTGCTGTGGGACGTGCAGGTTTGAGGCAAGGAGGGTTGGGGGGGGACCAGGGAGCAACAAATGAGAGCAGAAAGGGACAGTAAGAAGAAATTTACTTTCTACTCCCTTGCACTCAGCCCTTCGCCAAGCTGGTGGTGTGTTACAATGTGAGTGTGAGCATGGGAAAGTAGATGAATTGCAGATTTGGACCAAGTGGAAATCTCAAGAGCCTCACTCTTTGCAAAGAGAGACTAGACTCCCTTTTGTGAACTGTTTTGCTGAAAATCCTCCCCTCTGAGCTCCCACGGCCACCCTGTATGCCCGTACAGTCAAAGGGTCATAGCCAGATGGGGGCTGGAAGTAATCTAGAGAACAGTAAAGTCTGCAGAATTTTTCCATTGATTTTAGTGAACTTTTGATCAGTCACTGGGTGAAGCAGAACTTGCATGTTTGATACCAAACTCTTCTGTCTCCAGAGAGAAAGAGGAGGGGTGGATATTAAAATGGGAAAGATAGGAGATGAAGCTGTCTCACATTTTTTTCTTTTCTATAAAGCTTCTGCTGTTTCACAAACTAGCAGGTGCAGAGGAAAGAGGAGACGAAAAGGGCCAAATCACTATGTGAAGGAAGAATTTTCAGTGCTGAGCTGAGGAAAATCTCCCCTTTGAGAGATAGTATTTCTGATCTGCAGGCACACAAAGCCTTCATAATTGCTGGAGTCATTATTTACTGTAGATGGCAGAGAGACATGACAGGTACTGCAGGACACATAATAAGCTGGAATGAGCAGTGATGTTAATCCAATACCATCAAAGATCGGGCTCATCATAGGAACCCATTTAGAGTCCACAACAGCAGCCCTGATATTACTAAGGAATATGTTTCATCTAAGTGCAGACCTCACTCAGTGCAGGCTTCAGTTCATGGCTGTACATTTGCTGTCTCCTCTGGTCCCAAATGCTGCAGCTACAATCTATCCACCCCAGCTCATCCCATCCACAGATCTGTTCCACTGTTTGTTAGAGGCTGGATGCCTGCATTTTATTTCACTACCTAAACTATCTCCAGTAATGAGGAGGCTGTTAACAACCTTACACAGTGTATGAAAAAATTCACTTATCTTCCAGTCCAGCTTCCGAGGCTGCAGGTGCCGTGCTGCTCCGGTGCACTTAGGGGCTGTAAGCTGAGTTTCAGTTTTCAGACATTTTCTATTTATCATGATTCCCAGATGGAGCATCAGTGAACACCCCAGCGTACCTCCTCACTTCTGCAGCATGCCAAGTAAGGAGAATATGTTGAGACAGAAGGCAAGGCTGAAGCTAGGGATAATTTTTCCTCCAGCAGACCCTTGACAACTTTCAGCACAGCAATGACAGCTAGGGATTTATGTCTAGGTTGCCGAGTCCAAGCAGACAGACACCTTACTCAGGTGCCTTTGTGGGGTTGGGAGACATAGGAAACAGCTGCCAAAACAGCATGGGGGGATGTGTTTATTCAAAGCTTTGTGAAGCATATTCCTGAATGTTTGTTAAATTCAAATTTGACTGCACAATATATGGCCACTAAGATGGATACAAGCATTCCTGCATATAGACACGTGCAAGAACTGAGGCTGAGCTGCATTTGACTTCAGTGGAAATTACGCTCAACTGCGTCTTGAGTATTTGACCTGTTATTTATTTTTAGCACTGGAGTTTTGCACTGTGATCTCTCTGAACTTTATTCCTTTGATAGTAACCAGAGTGCTCTTTGCAAACAAAACAAGAGAATAAAGCAACTACAACTTTTAACTACTGTTGTAGGGGAAGCTGCAAGACACAGAAAAAGGCACATGTGAATTTATACCAAAGAACTTAATTAGCTCACTTCTTATTTAGAAACTATAACAACATGACCTAACAGCTCTGGCACCCAAAGATTCAGCAGCAGAGGCCTGGCTTGGGTATACAAATATACCACAGCACTATAAACCAAATAGGCACTTCTTTCACTACTTTTCTGGAATATAATGCATTCTCCTTTTAAAAAAGCAAAGTGCCAAATGTCAATGACTGCAATTAGCTTCCCATCTTCATTTTATGGCTCTTCTGTATATTGGTTCTTCTCAGGTAAAACTTGTTCAACCAGGGTTTAACTCTGCCTTGTAAAGTTGATTAACTTCTACAGGACACACTGATAAAGCCTGTATGAGCAAGGACAGATAAGGCAGGATAAGTGGCAGGAAACTGAAAACACAGAGAAAGCAGCCATAAGGGACAGCTGTTTGTACTGGGGAAGTACCAGCCACACCTTGATTTTCAGATACCAGCTCCCTCCTTTTACTGTCAACTGGAACTCAACCTCCTTACCTATGATTAATGCATTCACACTTCTGAAAACTTGCAGCACTTTGAGTGTGAAGTGAATTTTCAGGACATTTACAACAATGTTATGTGTTAAAAGTAAAGACTAGGTCTCTATGATACTTAACCTTCTGCCAGTCCCCTTTTCAACATTCTCATACACTTAAAAAGGAAACTCCTGTGTTCCCAGGCTGTATTTGAAGACATTAGCTTGTAACTAAGCCAAGCTGATAATGATTTATAAAAGTTTACATAGGTCTATATAAGGTGCTGGCAGGGTCCACTCATCTGATCAGTCATTTCCACAGCTGCCTGGTAATTTGTGCCCCAGCTACCAGCAGCAATGCTGTCTTGGCAACACTGGATGGTAACGTGCCATGGCCTATGGTCAGAGCACTGTGGTAATCCAAGGCCACTTAGTCCCTTGTGGATTATTAGCTCCATTTGTACCCAGTCTAAATTAACTGCCAAAATTTTCTTTAGGAGGAATGGGAGGAGAACATGACGCTTCCAAGAGGCAGTTCATCCCCTCTAACTTACCTTAAAACAGCTTTCTCCAGAGGCAGCTTACCTTATTGATCTGCACTAATTTGAGAGTTATTTAAGAAAAATAAACAGAACACTTTGCTTGTATCTTGCTTAAGTTACCAAGGTGTGCTTGCGATTCCCACCAAGACAAAACAGTTTTGAGCCAAATGGACCCTCTTTTCACATTGCTCTGCTTTGCTGCCAAATTCACTGTCTGAAGCAAGCACACTAGAAATAACTGGCCATGCAGGTGAAATAGAGAAAATTTGCAACTCATTGCATTAACTTGAGGGTTAGGGGATTCCTAAAGTGTTGCTGTGTTTATGCTCAAAAACACATTACATGCCTTTCAAATGTTGCCTAATCCCTAAAGGTAGCACAACATCCCTTCTGCTGGCTGTAACAGAGGCCACCATATGCTTACACTGGAGCCACACTAACAGAAAACTCTTGAGCTTTTACTGCTCCAGATCAATTTTTTTTCTTACAAATTTAAATTTCCCTTGCAGGACAGAGTTAGGATTTTTCAGCAGGTTTAACCTGTATCTTTTCTGCAGCAACATACAAAGATTTCTTTTAAATGTTCCCTAGTATGCTTTTCATCCTTGAATTGCTGAAATAAACACTCCACCTTAAAAGACTGAATTCCTTGAGGTCAGAGGAACTGAGCATTTCTTCATTGATAACAGTGCCATTGCCACTGCAATTAAAAGTTGTCTTCAGTCTGTTAGATCATCAGAACAATGATACTCTGCACAATTTCAGATAAAAGCTTGTGATGTGCTCTAATTTCCAGGAAATTAGTTGCTTTATTAGAAATATTTCCCTAGGTCCTTGTTCAAGACTTACAGAATGACTTGGGTTACCAAGAGCAATGTGTGCAGTTAAATCTGTAAGCAGATTTAGCATCCCTCATTCCATCAGCTATGTCTTGCTGCCTGACTCCTACCATTCCAATAAATCCCTCATGTCTCTCTAGAGCTCATGTGTCACCCTGTGAAAGGTGGGAACAATCAGTAGCCACAAATAAAGACTCAGAGGCCTCAGCCACGTACGCATATAGCTCATTATCACTCTCAGAGGAGCGGAAGGTGTAAACAAATGATCCCTTACATTTCTTCCAACTTACCTAGAGAGTCCACTACAATGTGTTCCCTGGAGCATTTGTTGAGAAAGACTTTCTCTACCATCCTGGTGAAGGGATGCCCATGAACTCTGGAATTGGTGAGAGCCAGCCCTTTCCATTTTGGGTGCACATGGAGAACCAAGTGAAAATTGTTAACTTGCAGTGGTCAAAATCTACCTATGGTTTCTGAGAGTCATAGATAAATACTAAGACCTAATGACTAAAGCTACCTTAGTCACCCTTCCTTCTGACCTTGATAAAATGCCCAGGAACATAGGATCAGAACTCAGATAAACAATCCATAGCACACCCAGGCACTCATCCTTTCCACTCCAAACCAGTCAAGCTCCCAAGGCTTTCAGAAATCCTCAGCCATGACATGTCCACCAGCATCTCTAAATGAAAGCTTTACATACCATCCTGGTGCTAATAGATCCAGGCTCCTGCCTGGCAAGCAGAGAAGCTGGCTTAAAACCTTGAAGTCAGTCAGTTGGTCAATAGCCATTTACACCAGAAGGTTGTTTCTTTGAGCAGTGTTGGACCACTCTGGCTAGGTGTCAACTTGAAGGCTCTTGCCTTCACCACCTGAACAGTGAGCAAGGGGCTCTCCCCTGCCTCCCTTCAGGCACAGTGAGCTCTGATCCTGAGGAGCTCAGGTCTCCATCCCTGTCCACCTCCACCACATCAGCAGTGCAGTTTGGTGTAGTTTTAGGGGGTGTTTTACTAGCCTCCTTCATACAAGTCACATCCCAGTGTGGCCTCTGGAGCTGAATAGCCACATCTCCTATCAGCCCCAGGAAATGCTGGTGAGAAAGCCCATTGCATGGGGAATAGGTTAAAGCACTCCATCAAAAAGGCAGCAGCAGCAGAAGAGAGGCGCTAAGAGAGAGAGGAAAGAGCGAGGGGAAACGGGTTAAATTTGTCAGTGAACTACATTTGGAAGTTGCAATACAGGTCCTCCTATTGTGCAGGTGTTCACACTTGTCCTTAAAACTTATTATTTGCATACACATAAAAAATGGCCAAGGCATAGCAAACTTTGCCAGAAAGTGCAGTTTTGGCAAGACCAGAAGCGCTGGGAAGTCCAATCCATATTTAATTGTTTCAAGTCCCACAAAAGGAGCCTTTTTTTTTTCAGTGTTGAAACATTCATTTTCAACTTGAGAAGTATTTCATTCCTTTCAACATTTCTTTCTGAGATGGTATTTTTCGTTCGTAAAGCATCCCAAGTTACAAGTGAAAAGGCTAGGCACCCCAAAATAAATATTTTTCAAATAAAGTGCTACAAGTCAACCCAAAATTATTTTTCTGGTTTTGTATTTTCTTGGAAAGCCTAATAAAACCCTTGGGTTTCTATTCAAAACCCAAATTCTTCTAGGCCAGCTGGTGCCCAGACAAGCCCTTTATTTTCCAAGCTCTACTTGCACAGGATGTCTCTACCATTAGATTTGTGCTTAGTGCTACCAGCTTCTCTGGATTTATCATATGTAAAGTGATTTTATTCTGGAATAACATATGAAACCACACCAATTTTCTGACTGCCTAACATGTACCCCTCATACTGGCTTTAGAAGAGCAGTGAGTCACAACTACTATGGGATGTAGGGAGAGCCGAGAGATGATTTTGGACAGGATACACAGCAATGGAAATAACTGGAATTTTCACAAGCAGGGAGGCAAAAGTGTAAAGCTCAGTGGAAATCTATGGTTGCTTTGTGTCAACAGAAGCAGGGAAGGGGCCACTGGAAGCCTGTTGGACCTTCTACTGGGGGCAAATATGCCTCTGATTCTGCCGCCACCTCAAGACGACCTTCTCCATCCACAACTCCCCACGCAATACATGTGTCAGACTTTTCTGCCTCAGTGATGTTGGGTTTTTTGCCCTGAGTTCTCAGATATCACATCCATGGGAGGGGGAAGGTAGGGAGTTAATTGCATTCCTTTAAAAATTAAGGAAGTTAAGCTTATCTCTTTGCCTGCATATGGGGAGCTGTGTGTCCTGGATGAGTGAGCTGACGCGAAATGGTTTCTAGGCAACTTCTGCAAGTCATGTTGGAACAGGAATATGAATTAAAATTAAAAACAAAACCCAAACAAATCAAACAAAACAAGTAGCAGCTTCTCCATGCAAAACCAGTTTTGACTGACTTGTAGGGTTCGTGTAAGATCTTTTGTGGGATTAATATTGCCTTACTATTATGGATGGAACCTGGCACCGCTGCACCAGCATCTATTGTGAGACACATGATAAGTGTGTTTATGCAGACAACACACATACCTTGTGCATGATAAGAGGCCTGTCATGCCATGTCATTGTGATGATATTATTTGATTGCTGAAATGCCATAACCCAAGTGTTCCAGGAACCTCAGCCTGAGTACATCCAGGGGCTGGAAAACAGTGTAATTAACTACAGTCCTTTCCTCTTTCCCAAAGAAATTCACTATATCACTTCATCTTTTTCGAGGAACTGGCAAGGTTTAGGCTAAAAGTAGTGTTCTTGGGAGCTGCCTTTATTTTTTTCTTTTCTATGTGGTCCAGAAATGAGGAGGATATCTCATCTGCTTAGATTATTCTGCAGTATCAGGAATTGATCACTGTACTTTTTAGTCTCAGCCCAAATTTCAGCATAAAGGGGTGAGCTGATCCCATTCCCCTCAAAAGTAATAATTCCAACATCTTCCCCAATTTATTCAACTACAAAAATCTCAGACAGAATGTAACCTCACCCATGGAAATCCAGAGTTGCATCATTTTTCCAGTGTCAGAGTAAAATTTAGTCCTCAGTGCCACAGTTGAAAATTAATGGTTTCACACCCCATACTTTCTGAGCCACCATAACAAGGAGTTTTGGATGCAGTGTTTACAGCCTTCTCTTAAGTCATGGAGGGCAAGGAATGCCTTCCAGGGATTTTGATTATCAGGATCCCATTCTGCTCCTGCATTTGTTGGTGTGATTGAAAAGCAACTGCTGAAGTCTGAACTTGACTGAGATCAGGGAATTTGCATTGTCAATAAAATTACCAGCAGGTATTTTAAAAGCCAGAATCACCATGATTATTTCAAAGTGTGTGTTCAGATTTCAAGAAGGGGGACACCAAAATTAAGTGAAATGTACAATAACCAGGCCATCAAAGCAGTTTCATTTACAAACCTAACTTTTTTCCTCAAAGGTTGTATGGCACTGTTTGTCTGACTCTCCACCAAGCAAGTGGGTTATAAAGAGAGACACATAACAGATTTTGTTATTCATATGAAGTCAGAGCAAATCAAGGTTATAGCTGAAAAACAAAACCTCTAAACCTAACTCAAGCTTTTTTCCCAGCCCTGAAGAAATCACTGACCAGCAAAACTGCTGGGATTTCTTCCAGTGCTGAGTTATGTATGG
Organism: Manacus candei; assembly: GCF_025592945.1. Lineage (NCBI taxonomy): Eukaryota > Metazoa > Chordata > Aves > Passeriformes > Pipridae > Manacus > Manacus candei. Next base: position 1,185,242 of record NW_026138074.1, on the reverse strand, counting down.
AACCAACACTGACTTTCGTAGCAGTGTTTTCTCTGCTGAAAAACCCAGAGCAGCATTTGAGATGCTTCAAATCACTCCACGTGTATCCAGCTCCCAATTCTTCACAGCTCCTGACAGACGACCAGTGAGTGAGCACTCCTGGGTTGCCGATGAAAGTGGACTCCCTCTAGGAACCAGGCTGTGCCAGGTCAACAACTCTGGTGGTGACACGCTCTGGCTCCATCACCTCTTGCTGGCAAGAGTGCCAGGCTGCCTTGCCTTGGACATCCTGTGCAGCAGAGTTCTGCTGGTTGTTTCCGTGGTCACTCCTGTCAGTGCTGGCTGGAGTGTGCAAGCCCAAACTTAATCCCAGTAGCGCTTCATTCCCATGCATTTGGCCTCAGTTTCTGGAGTTAGGCGCTGATACTGATAGGTGACCATACACAGACTTACTCTCTTAATCCCTCCCAGATTTCTTCAGGTCTGCTTTCTTCAGTGTCCCTGTGATCCACTCGTACCTCCAAGATTTTGGTAGGCTCAGCTCAGCCTGAGTGAAGCTGAGGCAGGTAGTGGGACTGGCCTCCTTTTTCCTTCAGTCTTCCCATGTTTTCCCAAGCTGACAGCTCTAGTCCCTTCAGTAAATACTGTTGCCTGCTGTCATCACTGAAAAGCTCACTGCCTGACTTGCCTGCAGATAGAAAAAGGCCTATATAATAAAAGAAGGAGGAAAACTTAGCAACAAGGCCATGCTATGACACCAATTATAGGGAGTAATGATAGCAGAGGCATCTGTGGTATAATCTGGAGTGACACAGCCTCTCCACTGTCAGGCTCTGGCCCTTCCAGTGGGATAAAGCCCTATGACCACAATGAAACAACTCACAGTGTTGGAACTGACTTTTTCAGAGGCTCCTCCACTCCTTGCTACCTTTTACCAACTCTCAACCATCCAGAAGATACTCCAAGCACTACTTTAGATGAGGTCTTGGATTAGTTAGAGAGGTTGCTTCAGAAAAAGGAAAGACAATTTCTCCTCTCAGGGATTCAAGCTACTGCCTCAGGAAGACTTACAAACAGCCCTTGGAAACCCAAAACCGGAAAAACACAAAAACCAGATGTTGCTTATTGTAGTTCTAACTCATAATGAAGGACATAACTGAGTTTGCAATGCATTATTATAATTATTGTTGTTGTTACTGTTTTTCTTATTATTACTACTACTACTACTACTATTAATGCAGAGTGAGAATGCAGATGGTACTTGACATTGCTCACATATTAGAGAAGGTGAGTGCTGTTCTGCATTACCTTTTGAGCTTTTAGCATTTTCCAAGGGCACTAGCTTAGCCGTAAGTGAAAATTTAGCGTCAGAGTTGATGGATCTCCGGTTGCTCCAGCCTGCAGCCTTCCCCAGTTTTCTCCCCCTACTGCTCAATGCAGGACTGAAGCACAAGATCACTCAGCAGCATGATGGCAGTCATAAGGTTATAGAGGTTCCCTTAGCTCATTGTTGCTGCTCTCACCCCTGACAGCACAAGGGGAGATCTAGCTTGAGGTAGCACTGGAAGATGCTCTTCAGAAAGTTTGAGTGGGAGATTTGTGTTTTGCAAAATTAAACCTCAAACCATGGGCGACTCAAATCTACATCCTGTCATAACTGTACCCCAAAAGTCTGCCAGAGAAAGAGGGTTCCAAAAAGGGGTCTCACTTTACCTCTCAAAGAGATCATAGTTTACCTCTCCTATGTTAGCAAATACATGGCCATGCATGGACAAGTGTATCAGCAATGACTAGATTTGTTTTCGAAACCTTTGGTGTTTTTAGGAATTTAGAAGTCCAGTCACCCATGAAAGGCTCCAGTAAGCTACCCAGATCTTTGTCATTTCTGCTCCGTGAAGGAGGAGTCTAACCCAAAGTCATGGTAGTGCCACATGGGTCTGACTGTTTCAAGGATTTCACAGAAGAAGATGGCTGAGGTTTGCTGACCACATATAAAATTTTCAGGTTTCTTTGTTATGATATGAGCAAGTGCAATTATACTGCAGATTAGAAACTACCATGTAGAATTGCAGAGTAAATGTCTATATTTGTTCATGCCTTCTTTGGAAATAATGGAGATCCACTTTTCAAGTAGTTTCTCTTCTGGACCTTTGCAATTTCTCCCTTCACAGATCTGAGGACATTGCGAGATACAGGCACATCTGTTTCCTGAATCCAAATTTACCGGCAGTGACAGATTGCTCTGTCTAATTTTATGTGTGAATTTGTGGGCAGTAAAAACACAATTATATTATGCACACACACATACACAAAGAATGTACTGTTGGTGGCTTAAGCTAAAGCCTTAAATCAAAAACACAAGCTATCAGAATCTCAATTCTACAGGCTCACCTTGCATGTGCTTTCAGCATACTATTACAATGTCTTCCCTGGCAGGTTGCTCTTGACAGCTTTTTTCTAAAGGGAAATTGCAAGTAAAGTACAGTAGACAAGGCCTTGATTAGCTTCTGGAATATGGTGCCAAATTTTCAGCAGTCAGAGTTAAAATAGCAGAAGGGGAAAGATGACTCATCAAACCATTCAGATTGGAAAAGACCTCTAAGATCATTGAGTCCAACCGTTAACCTAACACTATCAGGTCCACCATGTTCATAATCACCACATCCACACATCTTTTAAATACCTGCAGGGATGATGACTCAATCACTTCCCTGGGCAGCCTGTTCCAATGCTTGACAACCCTTTCCATGAAGAAATTTTTCCTAATATCCAATCTAAACTTCCCCTGGCACAACTTGTGGCCATTTTCTCTTGTCCAGTAGATTGTTACTTGGAAGAAGAGACTGACCCCCATCTTGCTACAACCTCCCTTCAGATATTTGCAGAGAGCGATAAGGGCCCTCTTGAGCCTTCCTTCCTCCAGGCTGAGCAATCCCAGCTCCCTCAATCAGTCCTCATTAAACTTGTGCTCCAGACCCTTCACCAGCTTCGTTGCCCTTCTCTGGATACACTCCAGTATCTCAATGTCTTTCTTGTAGTGAGGGGTCCAAAAGTGTACACAGTATTTGAGGTGTGGCCTCACCAGTGCCAAGTACAGGGGGACGATCATTTCCGTAAGAAGATGATTTTTCATCATTGCTATTATAGTTTAGTGGTGGGATGCTCAGGTCTGTGTCATAGCACAAGCACTTCAGCACACAGTACATCATGGAGTGATGGGAGTTATCTGATCATCAGAATGAATGCATAGCTGTGGTGTGAAGCATACTGAGTAAGCCCATGGTGCTCAGTGTACCCTGCCATATTCCAGCAAACAGCCAAGCTTGTGTGTGGATAAAACAGATCAGTCCACATGTAATGCCTGCAATAATTAACTTTTACATGTTAATTACCTGGGCTTTTCTTCATCAGTCTATTTCATTACAGCCCTTTGCTCTGATTTTCATTGTTCAAATCTTAGTAAGACACATACTTTTCTTTTTGTGGATGAGAAGGTAAGCAAAATGTCTTGATCACTTAGAGAATGCATTAGGTAGGGAGTCCCAGGGGGGATTACTGCTTCAGCACTGCTGTCTCCACTGAGAGATAAAGATGAGCAAAAGTTCATGTGAAACATAATTTTAAGATGTTTTGAGCAACTAAGCCTCAAAAGGTCTGCAAAATGCTCCCAGGCGAGATACAGATGGGTGACCATACCGTCACCTCAGAGATATTCTGAGCTGTTCAGTGTCATTTTCTGAGGTACATCAGACTGCAAGAAGGAAATTCCTGTAACAATGTGAATAGTGATTAATTAGATGTCTTTCTGCCCAGCCATATCAAACCAACTTGAGAATCACAAACAATTTTATAGGCTGAAGGATGGGGCAGCTAACCAGTATAAAAATATATTCTTTAAAAATGTTTCATTTCCATTACACATGGATTTTTCTAGAGGAATTTCACTAAAATTCTCTAAAATCCACTGCTACAGGTTTACACCACTGGGATAAAAATCTGGCCCCCCTCTATAGCGAGAGCTTATTAAGGTGTCTACGATCCAGCAATGTAAGGGGCCTTCATGTTAATAATTCTTTATTATCAGCCTTTTGAAGCCTTCCAAAGACCTGAAAGAGAAGCAGAGCTGCCTGGAGCTGCACAGGAAGCCAGACTCATGGTCCCATCTTATCTCAAAGTCTATTACTTCTGCCCAGTAAAGTGTCCATGTTCTCATTTAGAGTAAAGGCATTTGCAGGTAAATTGTTCTCTGCTCAGACTAATGGACCAATTTCAGTTTTCATTTCTGAGGATATAAATCTTAGGCTCACTTTGACAACACAGAGCATTTCAGTATAAAAATTTCACCCAACAACCTCAAAACCTTGCTTGGTTTTGGTTTTTCGAGTCCTAGAGTTTGATCTTTGTATGAAAACTGTACCCAGAGGCACAGCAAACTTACAGCAGATGTTAACAGCTTATCCACGAGACATTTCAAAATGGAAGGTGCAACGTACCAGCATGGTCCATCTTCACCCTGGCTCTGCCATCAGCATTGTGCAGTGAGTTGAAGAGCTGTAATGGGCCCAAAGTGTAAAGGATTGGTGCAGGGCAGAAAGCAGGAAGAAAAGCGAAGACTGAAAAACATCTACCACGTGGGCTTCAGCTTTTAGCATCTGCAAAAGAACATTCTTTTTCTAACAGTTGGTTTTTGCAGAAGGCTTTTACTACAAACAAAGTATGAACATTATTCTTAAAAAGCTTTTAATGAAGTAGTTTCAGTAGAAGAACAGATTACTTCAGAAAGAGGTAAAATACATCATTGTTTCTGTCCCCTGCTTCTGTCTCTCTTCTCTGGCAACTGACACTCTATACCAGTGTTCAGTAGGAGCACCACCATCCTACACTCAGCAGCACAAACGCTGAGCTTTCTGAGACACATGGGCACTGTTGTTTTCCCATGAAAGAGGGTTATTTGTGTAGACATATGCAAGAAAGAAGGGTTTGATCGCTACTGCTGATTCAGTAAGAAAAATGTAACATGAAAGAGAGAATAGAAATGAAGCAGACAGCTAGTGGGTGGGGGGAAGGGATGCAGAACCCTTCCACTGATATCTGTGCAAAAAATGTTGCTGCTTATTCAGGTCGGATGGCTGCTGTTTAAAACTCCAACTCTGTGCTTTAAAGGAGTGGGTCGCTTTGCTCTCTGTGATTCTCTGTTTGCTGACCTTGATGCTGGAAGGAGGACAGAGCAATTAGCCCCTTTTCCACACTGTGGTATTTGCCAAATAAGGAGTAAGTGAAAAGTTATTCTTAAACATCTGGGATGAGGCTGAGGGGTGCCTTAGCTGGGTGTTCAAGGGTCTTGGACCTGACAGATCAATCAAGTCTAAATTCAAAGGCAGATGTTTAAAGGCTGAAATAATTTAAGTGGTTAAGGCCTGAATTTTTAGCATCTAACATAAGACACTATCTCCTCTCCACTAACTGCCAGGGAGGTTATGGAACTGCTCTCCTAATGGAAGACTCTCAGCTGAATGTTTGAGGCTGGATGCTGAAAACAGAGGCCATGATTAGTGAACTTGTCTGTAGTATTCAGGCTTGAGTTTAGACAAAAACTCCATTATAGGCCTCACTGCACCAGTGATGGTGCAGCAGAAATCTAGTTGTTATGCAGATATGAAGCCTCTCTCCTGCTTCCTGCTGTTTTGCAACGTGCACAGGGGTTGTCTGCAGAATAAGCAGCAGGTCACCTTGAGGATTGGAAATAAGATAGTTGTGACCAGAAAGTAGTGAAGCAAACCCAGGCAGTAGAAGATAGCAGTCAGCATTTGCTAGCCCTCAAACCACTGGGGCAGAGTCTCAGTCCAGCTCCCAGTGCCTCCCTTTCAGAGACCTTCGCAGTCAGTAATGCTGAAATGAGAGGGCCATTCCCTGTTACACTGCCTCTCCATGGAGTGTGTTTTAGCTCTGTGGATCTGCCTGTATATACTGTCAGAGAGGAGAAGTTCATAAAGGCACCCTGTAACTGCAGAGATAGGTCTTGTTGACACCTGTCCTTCCAAACTCTCACTTCCACTGTGCTTTTTTCAAGTATATTTAAAGTCCACCTTCATGTAATTGACAATTTCCCTTCCGTCTCTCCTCTAGGTTAGGTTAAAAGGGGCAGGAGGTCCTTTTCCATATTGATTTGTTTTCCTGACCTTTCAGATACATGCAGAGAAAATCAGCAAAAAGGCACTGGAAAAGGAAAAGAACAAAAGCACAGTGCTTGTGCTCATTCAAAGAAATAAGACAAACATGAGAGTTAGCATTGAGTACTAAATAAACCTTCTGCTGAGGAAAAGAAAGAAGCTGCCTGTATGGAAAAAAGGGACTGTGAGGAGTAACACTTTGCACTGCAACACTTTGCACTGCAATACTGGTGCAGGCTATGACAAGGGACAGTCAGCCTTCAGAGAGCAATCATCTCTCAGAGGTTTTTTTCTTTTAATTTTCTTTCTTTTCTTTTCTTTTCTTTTCTTTTTTTTTTTTTTTAAGAAATGTAATTTAAATAGATATATCCTATTTACAAATAAAAGGAAATCAGATAAATTTATTTTTTCATATTTACAATTATTTTTATGATATTTACACCCCGCTATTAAGCCAGTTCTCACCACAGTGCAGTGTGTGTGGTAGCCTTACATGTTCTGTGGGTTTGATTAGACATAAAACAGACACCCTAATAGCTAAAGCTCCCCTGATATTTTCTTGCAAGTACATCATGGTGGCATGACCAAATTCTGAGCTGGGTAGTGACATTTTTTTCTTGCATGCATTCAATAAGATTTGATTTTCATCTTCCCTCCCATATCTTATAGTACTGCTTTGCCTTGCTGTATTCCACATTAAAAGCAGACATAGCAAAGCAATGAATGAAGCAATTGCTACAAACCCTTTACCAACCTCACAGGGACATGGTGAGGATTAATTAATTGCTTATTCAGAGATTTCATATCCTAATATTAAAAATAGTACAATCATAATAAAAACAGATTCCTACATTATCAGAATGAGTTATTAAAATCCGCAGTAAAGACAATACAAGTTTCCTACTAAAAAAAAAATTCAGGACTGTATTCTAATCTCCCCTGCTGGGAGACACACAAAAACATAACCGGGACTAACTTTTATGGTCAGTATGTTATATTTCATTACATACCTGTAACATTCTCTTTCATAATTATACTGAAACAAGTTATGATAATTTTAATTCTGAAGAAAAGAATTTAAAGAATCCATCCATTTATGTGACATTGATAATCCACTTTCAATTCACATATGTTGCTAATTCAGATTAAGGTTTCCTCAGATACTCTGCATAAGCAAATCTTCATTCTGAAGCCACCACCTCCTATCACAGATACTCATCAGCAGCTTTCCTAAAATCAGTAACCATGTGGATTTATGAGGTTGGGAATGGGTGATGGTTTCTTCAAATCCTCAGACCTCTGGCATTCAGATCTGAGCACTAGAGAAGTGAAGGAATTGAAGAGGAGATTCCTGTAACCCCTCACTCAAGATGTGGCCCGGTGTTGCTCCAAACTATACTCCAGAGGCAGTGACCCTTGAGGGTTGTCAAGCAGCCAAGAGCAGACAGGTTGCAGGTCCCCCAGTGCCATTCCTTCTCACACCTCACTCATGCCCAGTGCTCAGCGGCAGCAGAGATCAGTTTCTCTGTGTCAAATTTACTCCTTCATGTGCAATATACATCCTAGAGGAATCCTACATGGAGCACCTGTGTTCATACTGTGGAATGAAATTTAGGATTGAGACTTCTGTCCAATTTTTGTACCATGAATACCTGCCAAGGTCTTCAGGACCTCTGTACAGGCATTACTTCCTTGCTTCAGACAGAGAAATACTCTGTCAACTTTCAAACGCTCTGAAAGACATCACTAATCCTTTTCACTATTGCATTACTACCAGGAAGGTCTGCTGAAAGGTACGAGCATGAAGAGCCCACAAGTGGGAAACTGGAGTACCATGACACCAAAGAGACAATGCTCAATTCAAAACAACCAAAACAATCCTTTCCTTTTGCCCCCAGGCACTGAATTTCTCTCAGAGAGTAACATTCTTTTAAAAGAAGAGTAAAAGTATAAATTCTTTTCAGTGCAGAGGTTGACATCTACACCCACGATGTGCAGGGACGAACACACCTGTGACAAAAACACCTCTGTTCCTTGTGGGCTCACATCTGGCTGATGTGCTGTAGGTGGCTGCAACTCCTCTAGGTGAATGTGAAGGCAGTGCCCTAAAAAAGGAAAGCAGCATTGTTTTGTGTACAGTGAAATCTGGCTTGCCACCAGGGATGTGTTTAAGATACAGGGGGTCCTGAGGCTACATGCCACTGATGTATTTTGAAGTTAGGGCAGATCTATTCACTGCTAAGCAAAGCTGTACAAACATGTTAGCGTACCCTGCATACGCCATGGGAGGTGTTTAGGACAGAAGAGCGTTCATTAGAGCCGCTCCGCGGTGAGGAACTGAAGCACCGCTGCATTCTGCTGAGAGAGGAATAAACGAACTGCTCAGAGCAGGTTTGCAGATATGTACACTGCTATAAAGTGCTCTTACCACTGCGTTGTGTCCTTTTCAGCTTCTTTGTTCTAGCTTTTCTTGCATTTTCTCCTTCCTTCACTCACCTTCATTATTCCTAAGTGCTCCTCTGCCTTTACCTCACTGTTTTCCCTCTTTCCTTCCCACCTCCAGCTGCAAGACTATTCTTCCACCCAGGTCTGAGCAGTCCTAGCAATACAGCAACAGCAACTTTGACACTTCTAGCTCTATAGTCCTCTCTGGCAGGACCTGAACACTTTCAGACATACAGGCCTTGGTACATGTCAACTCAATGCATTACCTTTACTCTGTATTACTGACTGCTCACCCTAAGAGCTCTATTTTTTTCTCCCAAGATAGAAAAAGAGATCCTGCAGGGTGATGCATCCCATTCTCATTGCTTCTGGAGTGGTCTCCCTTGCACTGGCTGGGTATTGTAGCTCAGGGAATGTTCTTGAACCAGTCACCTCAATTAGATTTCCCTTCATTTAAGGATACCCAGAATAAATCTGGGCTTCATATCCTGCTGTCATGATGTACCCTTTGTAGTAGGCTTGATGTTGATGTATTTTGTATTATCTCAGGCTAAGGATAAATATAAAATCCAGATTCACTGAAGGTGCATACATGCAATCTGCAGGGGGTTTGGTCTTCCCTAGCTATGGAGAAGCTCAAAGCCACCATCAGCTGCACAAACAGTCTATGAATTCATAATCTGTGAATTTTTGAGGGTGGGGAACAATTACTGTACAATGCTGCACATGTATTATTCAAGCTCCTGAAGCCACCCAGTTGGCAAGACAACAAAAGAACAAACGATTTGCAGTGAAGTTCATTTTAATTGAAGGACCAAAGAGTCACATGTGCCTCTCCTTTTAGCCTTAAGGACAACAGTAAAACTAATGCCATTTTCAGAGCCACTGCTATTAAAAGGGAGGTGAGGAAGGGCTTTGTTTTCTAACTATCAGAGAGACATATTCACTTTTACTGCCTATCTATGCTACTCTACTCATTATACAGGGAAGTTTCATTTTGATGAGACTATGGGGATGTATAATTTGCCTTTTATGGATTACATGGCCTGTCACCTCAAATATTAATCTAGATATTGCCAGATAAGTGATAAGCACAATAAAGATCTGTTTTGTTAAACTCAGTCCACATTCACGACACCACTATACAAAATCAGTGCTGGGTGTGGAGCCCTTTGGTTTGTTTTCCTTGGCATAAGAAGTAACTCAACAACTAAAATAACTTAGATTCTCTGATGCAGAGACAAATGTATAGACAGCTCTCTTCAGGACAAACTCATGCACTGGGCTGCATGTCAGGATGGCGACATTTCTTTCTTTTCCCTTTCTTGGTTTAACAAATAGCTAAAGACAGTTTTGAACAGTTCATGTCTGCAGGTTTGAACAGCTCAAGGTTGAAACCCCAAAGGGACTGAAACCGCTGGTACAGCCTATTCCAAGCACACATGTTCATGAGGACAAAGATTGTGAGATCAGAAACTGAGACCCAGGTGAAGCCAACCTCTGGCTAACTAACAGCCACTTCCCTTGTCATGCAAACCCGTGTGTATGCTATACATATCACCCTCCTCATGCATTCTCCTGGAGTGACCTGCAGCTATTAATAGTCTACTACCATGAGGGTCCAGCATGGCATATCAGAGAAAAGGAATTTTCTCCCTTTTGGAAAAGGCAGGCAGCTATGGCGTTCCCTGCCCGGCTTGCCTGAGCTGCTCACTTTGCTGTGCTCTATCTGTGCAAGGGCAAGTTTCATGGCCCCCTTCATTGGTTTAAAAGGGTGTGCAGCAGATGAATTATGTAGAAATAAAATGTGGATTCACTGTGATGGGATGGTTGTAGTAGATAATGACTTCCACGCCTGCTGCAAATGGATATTCTCGTGGGCAGCCACGGTTGCTGGGAGACTGCTTTCCTGAGGCAAGGAAATGGGTATTCCCTGGAGACATGAGCTTTGACATCTTGCCAGAACAACAGGATCTGCTTGATTAGACAGAGGTGTTTTGCCCCTACCTTGTAGGACAGCACATCTGCTTTATTGAAAACCTAAACCCGTTATTGATGACCTTTGTTTGACCAAGTCAAAAGTTCCACTGTCTCCAAGTATCATAGGATGAGGCTCAATCTTTCAACACATTCAGGAGCACAGAGTCCAGTGAATTTCAGTCTTTTACCAAAATCTCTGGATGATGAACCACAGTTTGCTCCATCCTGAGCACCCTGTAGTACTTCGTTTCAGATCTTCAAAAATATTTGCCAAATTTAAAGTCGCTCAGATTCATTTTCACTTTCTTTTTTAAAGGTTGGAAGGTTTGCACTTGTTTTGGATGGTTTCTGAACAGTGATTGCAGTGTTGATTCTTCCCCTTCTATCATGTAGGGTGAACACAGACACCTTAATAATTCTCTAAGACTACATCTGCCCTATACCAGAAACCACTCCCTAGTTTTGTTCTGCAAAATATATATTTGTTACTTGCTGTTTGTTGGTCTCTGGTCAAAGAAAATAATAAATGAGCACAATACATTCAAGAAATGAGAGAAGAGAGATGTTTTGGATGTGAAAACATCACTGCTAGCAATTTCAAAACCTCACTCCACTTGCCCCAGCCCATCCAAACCCCATGCCCCTTCTGTCTTCCAGGATATCATCAGTATTGGAGGTGGGGGGGAAGCCAAACAAATGACAGCTACTGAACTCCAGCTTCTGCAAACAATCCAAGGACAATATGCTCCTTTCCAGACCACTTGAGGGGGGGAAGGGAAAATACACTTCAATATTTAGGCTTACATTTTGTATTTAAAAAACCACATACAGAGCTTTGAAAGAATACTATGGCATTCAAAAGAGTATTTTCTGACCGATTTAGGGTGTTGCATCAGAGCCCTCTTTGAAGAAATGAGGTGCAAGCAAGTGGCTTTGGCAGGAAGGGAAATGGTCATCCAACGATATGTCCAGACATCAAGTTTAAAACAAATAAATATGCAAGCATCACCACAGGATGTTGCAAAGACCAGAATTATGAATGGGTTAAAAAAGGTGTTAGACAAATTCATGTAGACTGGACCCAGTGACAACTATTAAACATGGAGAACTGGCTGCAGCCCTGGCTTGTGAAGTTCCCTTATTCGCTAATTGCCAAGCAACTGTTGGGTTTTATTGAACAAAGATGTCTTTACGTGCCCTGTCGGGGTAGCCTTTCCTCACACAGCTGGCACCCACAGAAGGCAGTGTGCTGGTACAGCCCTGGACCTCATGCAGAGACGTTTGCTCTGCTGAGTTACCACAGGCTATGTGGATGAGCACTGCCAACTGCACAGAGGAGTCTCTCATCAACTGGACATACAAAGGTATTCAGTGGACACTAAATGCAGAGCAGGTGGCAGAAAACGTCCTGTACTGTGCTCACTCAGGAGCAGAGCAGGTACATGCATCCTAACACCACTCTCAGGAGGCTGACAGTTATAAGAAAATGGACTCCTTAGGTTTCCTGCAGGACTTCTGGAAAAAAATACACATGCCCTGTCCAAGTCTTTAACACTGATAACTGTAGTCCTTAGGAATCCCCTCCAGAAATCCTAAATACAGCCCGGGACTGAGAGCCTATGAACAACTTCCTCACTTACATGGGTGGAAAAAAAGTACTGGGAGAGCTTCTGAGGTTGCAGCCCAGAGAGGGGAAGTTGTGCTGGGGGAAGAGCCTTCCCCAATACGCTCCAGTGACATCCTCAGGTCTCAATATCTTGCTGGAGAACAATCCGGACATATTTTCAGAAGACATCAGACTTCAAAAATACCCACTAGCTTCTGTAAAACAGAGACTCGAGCCTTCAGCAGCTTCCTGCATGATGCCAAGCACCTGGTGTTGGTGAAAACTCTGCCCTGATGTTACCAAACCAAGCAAGAAGGGATATATTCTTAAAGCCTAGCCTCCTTCTTAAGCAAAAAGCATTTGTAAATCTGGATTCTGGCTCAAAAAAATTCCCTGACCAATCTCTGCATTTTAATAATATGGCATAGCAGAGTCATCTGATTGAGAAGCTGGGTTTTTTTAAAGTAAATGTTGCCTCCCTATTACCTTATACAAGCAGACTTTAATTCTGATCCTGTACAGCACCTGTAAGCCACCTGAAAGATAAACAACTACACAGACACAAGCAACCTACCGCAAAGTTATGGCAATGAGAGATAATGATCCTGGCTGCAAAGGCAGAGGCAGAGCACTATTTTCTACACCATCTTTTTAAAGTCTTCTCTGAGCTATAAATCTTCTCTCAGCCCCTTCACGCCAAGCCTGGCCTCTTTCTCCTCATGTTTACACAGGTGTAAACCCAGGAGTGTATTCATTACAGTTGGTAGTGGGGATTTTCCTCCTTTCTCAAGCAGTAGAGTGGCATTTTACCAACTCAGTGGCAGGTGACTTCATTAACTGGCAAAAAAATAAAAGGTACTCTCCAAACAATGTTAGATCATCTTCCAGTGAGAAAGGCAGAAGTCAACAGCAGTACACGGTCAGATGGTCCCAAACCATTGGCGTGGTACCAATGTCAAACAGCTGGAGCATGGCCAACCCTCTCACTCACCCCCAACCTGATTGCTAGAGCTTGTACCCAACCAGAAAAACACGAGGCACTGCCTACATGTGAGGCAGCAAAACCTTAAGAGAAGTGAGGTGCACAGTGGAAAAAAATTATGTGATGACTAAAAGAGGCACCGGGGACTCCAGAGATGTGGGTGCTATGTGACAGCAGGCAGTTGAGCCCCCAGTTCTGCATGCCTTCCCACACCACAGAGGTGGTAGAAGGTTCAGGAATCCTGCACTGTTTTTTTCAAATTAAATTGTGCTGCACTGTGAGCTTTTGCTATTGCAGTTCTGGCTGAGTTACCATGCAAAATGATCTGCTCAAAAGTCACCCCAGCATTAAAAATTACTGGAAAAAGTACTGGAAGAAGTCATTTTAATGTGATTATTTCTTCTCTCCATCCTATTCTACATCCCTCACCTTTTTCTGTCCCTCCTCTCTCCTTTTAGGTCAACACAGCCTGTAAAAGGCTGGTCCAGGTCTTTGACTTCTGGTTCTTGTGCTGTAGATCTTATGTTCAAATCCCCAAGTAGGATCTTCTATTCCACTTGGAGTAGAAGCAGATGAACTCTTCAAATTCTTTAGCATTTTAAAACGGATGCTGAACCATTTACAGATGGGATTATATGCTTTTTCTTCCAGTCCAAAAGACCTTTTAAAAGCAAGAAGTAGCCAAAGGAGAGAAAATACTTCTATTTAAATGAAACAAAGCTTTAAATAAATGATGGTTTCCTGATGAAACAAGACCTGCAGACCAATTCTCCAAACAACTTCGGGGCTGGCTGATCAGGTTCAGCCAGGTTTGCCAAGTGGGCAGACACCTCAGATTCCTGTGAGCTTTGAAGCAGCCAGCAGAAAAGCCTCATCCACTGTGCTGAGAACTACGAATGCTGTCACTACTTCTCCAGTCTCCCCATCCAAGCAGAGATGTGAGTGGGAAGAGGAAAGAACCAGCCATGAGTAGTGTGGTTCCTGGGAGGAGTAGGGGGTGCAGTTAGGAATCTGAGGATGGTGCAGTGAGGCGTTAGCAGGCCAGCTGGAGAGCACTGGGCCTGACTGTGTCTGTCAGGAGACCAGAAAGCACTGCACTGGTGCTTCTTTCTAAGACAACAATAGCAGGATCAGTAAGAGGCAGTAAAGTTGTCAGAAGAAGGCTTCTACAAAGGCCAGGGATGGTCTCCAGCCTCATAAAACCTATGCCAATGGGAGCAAGTAGGACTCCTCCACTATTCACATTGCAATGCAGAATTCTGTCGCTAAGCTGCTCACCCTGTCTCTATTTATAGGAAAAGGGGAAAAACAACACAGTTTAGGGTACCATGACCTAGTTGAGAAAAAGAAGGGGAAGACCCAAGAGTATATTAGTTTTTTGTATCCTGACTATAATGGGAGCCCAGGGTAATTGCTGTAGAATTTTGGGATGGAGAAAACCTTTTTCAGGTGGGTAAGTCCCATCCAGTCATCCCTCTAACCTCATTTTGCTTGAACCTGTCATCCAAAAAGAAATTGCACACCAACAAGCAGGTATTTTCATCAGAGAGGGGATCCCAAACACCAGGTCAGTTCACTCAAAGCGCTGTACCTTAAATACAGAGAAGTGCTCTCCTGTGTCCACCACCACCCAGTTCCTCACTAGGATCAAAACTAGGATCCTACCTGAACATAACTCCTGTATTCCTGGCTTTAATAACATAGGTACGCCTTTGCACCAGTCATGAAGACACAGTCTGACCTTGAAGCCAGGGCTCTTCCAGATCACAGAGTTTTGCAGGTGAGTGACTTCTCCAACATTCCTTGCCCGTCAGCTGCAGATTCACTGGAGACAACATCCAAAACACTGAGTGCCAGACCCCACCCCTCCAAGCACTCAACAGACAGAACCCTGGAGAGAGATCTCCATCAGAATACACACAAGAAAGGGGATAGTATGCCACAGAAACGCCGTTTTTCCCCCCCCTCTACTATGCTCTGTACGTGACAAGTACAGCTAATCATGATTGTGTCCTTTGATAGTCAGTTAGCGATTTGCATTCTTTTGGTAATTATCCCATCACCTGCACAAAGCAGATAATTCCATGGGCCTGCTGGCACCGTTCAGCAGCTACGTCCCCGGGTTATAAAGTGAAGTGCTGAGTGGAAAATTTTAATGACTAGGGGCTGGTAAAATCTTAAATTGATGGCAATATATGGCGAAGTCTCTTAAATAGTGTGAAATGCCCTTTTGGCTGGAAAGGGCTGGATGAACCTGTGGTTGATAAGTTGTTAAATTACATCCCATGGCTGGCTGCTTGTCTTGGGAAGGTACCGAATGATAAGTGTGCAAATTATCGTTACTGCACAGAGCGAAACTATTTCCAGCAGAGATGATTTGATAAAAGAGAAGTTATTTATCATGATTAAAACTGGTACATTTGTACTTCTCCACACTGAACAGCTCCTGAACTGGTAATCATCTTCCTAAAAGGTACCTGAGCCTGACTTAGAGGGCTTTATGACTGTTTTAATGGATGGGGTTTTCTCTTATGGAGAAAGACGATTTTAATATCTAAATTGCTGTGTTTCTCAGAATTACTTCCCCTTTCATTGCACAAAGCTTGATTCCATCTTTTTTTTCACACTCCTTTGGCATATTTGATTTTTCCTAGAAAAACTCCAAAGAAACACGCTTTCACAAATAAGGAGTAAACAGGCTGCTACACACAATGGTAGCAGGAGAGCTTTCACTTTTACACCTTCATTTTGGGCCCAGCAGAGAGAGAAAAGACTGAACTTAATTTTCAGTTTCTAGCTACTCAGTGTTGGAGGGGATTAGGTGGTAGAGTCAGTTTTGTTGCAAGAGATAGAGCGACTTTAGTTAGCTTTAGCTATCGTGTCTGGCAGCTAACCACCCAGCAGTGGCCTCTGGAACCTCTCAGGAGATAACTCAAATGGACTTGATACAAGCTCATATAAGCTATCATATGAAATGCAAGCTTTCCATACAGCTCTACAGGGTACCAAAGCCATGCTGGGCAAGGTGAAGCAGGCAGCATTCAGTGAGTGTCATGGATAAATGAAGGGTGCTATTCTCCAGTACCTTTATTGTAGGATCCTTTAGCTCAGGTCAGTTAAATGAAACAGGTGGAACTACCTATGGAGTACTAGGATTGCCAACAGCAGGCGGTGAGATCCATTGCTAGTACCATTATATGGTAGTTCTTGCATGGGGAAGAGCCCAGTCATACTGCCAAATCATTCCCTTTCCCATCCCTGATGTCATAAGGGTCTTGGCCCTATTTCCTTCCTTGGAACAACATGCAAAGCCCACTGCATGATAATGTTAAGCTGATAGTCAACGAAAACATGTCTGAGTTAGAAGACAAGAATAAATGTTATGACTTCAGAGGGATTGTCAAATGTGCATGGAGTTTGTGAAATCTAGTTTGCCAGACTAAAACCTCTTTCCAATATTTCTTGAAGTCCTCTGAGGAAGACATCATTGTTGACATTTTGACATTAACTTACAAGCTTGTTGTCTCCTATTAGTTCAGTAGTAGCTGGTTTTAGGTTTGATTATTAAATCACCTAATCTAACTTTCCATCTAATATGGCCCAAGGGATAATACAGGTGACATATTTACCTTCAGTCAAGCTCACCTGCATCTGACTACAGTTCACCTTTCAACACAGGCTCAGCCTTGACCTGAAGTCTTCCAGAGAGGTGATTCAGCAAAAGGGGAAAGAAATTCCACCCATAACTATGTCATGACAATGTTGCAGTACTTAGAGCACCAGTGCTTTTCAAAGCCCTGCTAGCACCATCACCAAAGGGAAGAAAATGTCAGCTTACTCTGACATGATTCCTTCCTTGTCCAAGGACTTTGTAAATTTTTTCTCCTCTTGTATTGGAGGAGTTGAAATGTTATTATAGATTACTCCTTTCAGTAAGTTCTTTCTTTCTCTCTTTCTCTCTTTCTTTCTTTCTTTTCTTTCTTTCTTTCTTTCTTTCTTTCTTTCTTTCTCTCTTTCTTTCTCTCTTTCTCTCTTTCTTTCTTTCTCTCTTTCTCTCTTTCTCTCTTTCTCTCTTTCTCTCTTTCTTCCTCTTTCTTTCTTTCTTTCTTTCTTTCTTTCTTTCTTTCTTTCTTTCTTTCTTTCTTTCTTTCTTTCTTTCTTTCTTTCTTTCTTTCTCTTTCTTTCTTTCTTTCTTTCTTTCTTTCTTTCTTTCTTTCTTTCTTTCTTTCTTTCTTTCTTTCTTTCTTTCTTTCTTTCTTTTCTTTCTTTTCTTTCTTTCTTTCTTTCATCCAATTCTATGTCCATGACAGGTAAACATTTGTTGAGATTTTTTGAGTCTCAGAACAGGTTAAGCCCCAATGACAGTTTATTCACAGGGAGTGTGTTCAACAGGACAAGCTTAAAAGAAGAAAGTTGAAATTAAAGATCAGTTGGAGAACCAAAACATTAGTTTTTAAATCTGCATGCTTGCCAGCCAAACAGGCACAGGGCAGCAGTAGGATTTCATAACCAGCTTCTTACAGGGCTCCTCTCCCTGCCCTGAGAGGAGACAGCATGGAATATTTGTCTTCAGCTGCACCTCAGTATCAAACTCAGCTCCATCACACCTCAGCGGAGTTGTGTTTTCTAAAACCAGGGACAAATTTGGCCAAGACATTTCAGTGAGAGCAGCACATAGATAGCCCTGAGCAAAATTCGGTCATGTCCAAATGTCTGGTTTCCATCTCCATTAAAAAATCATGTCCCGTTGTATAATCATGCAACTGGCAGAATGTGAATTTCCTTTAGCATGCAATTCATCAGAGACCTGATCCTTCTGTCCTGACCTCTTTTATCTGCAGTAAAGACCAGATCTCTCACCTCACCGCTGGCACACCTAGGGCTTGTGCAGGAGCAGGACTCCATCACCCAGAGCCTTCTGTGTTACGTGGACCAAAGGATAAAGTGGTAACTGGGCCCTTGCTGCCCTTGGTGCCATCAACAGGACAGGGGCCAGATTCTAAGAGCAGAAATTGCTGAAGGGACCTTTTTGGTGACTTCTCTGCTTTGCTGAAGCCCAAATGCTTTAAGGAAAATTACCTCCCATGAGAAAAGCTAAATGAGAGAGAAAATACTGGGGTGCTGTCACAGACTAGATTAACTCCTGGTGTGAACAAATTGTGTAGTGGTGAATAGGTGAAGTGGGCAAGCTCACCTATTCACTATCTCTCAAAAGAGGGCACATTCTCTATTGTCTAAATCAGGTTTGGAGAAGCACTGCTTACTTTCAACTGCACGCTTGGGAAGGAAACCTAGGGTCATCCACAAAGCTCTAGAGTCAATAACCCAATAACCCAACTGTCCTTTGGTGCCCCACAAGTGCACCTCCTCATCCACCATCATCACCTTGTTGGATGGGAAGAATGGAAACAAATGACAAAACTCAGAGGCTGTTCTAAAACTGTACTTATTCTCCTCCAACTGACTTCATTAACTAATGCTATATCAGAGTATGGCTTCCTTACAAAGACAAGGCTTAGAATTATTAAAATAACACCAGCTTTTTAAATTCTAACAGTGACTAGAAAATTCACCCAGGTCTGGCTGAGCAAAGCACTCCCATACTTGCTCAGCTTGACATGCGCCTAGAGGAGTGGCTGTGGATTAAAGCACATGCTTAAAATAACACATATATATAACTGCCTTGATAATTTGGGCTTTTAAAGTTGAAAGGGTCCCTTTATAAACTCATGAAAGAGATATGATTCTGGTTTCCAATAGTTTCTACTGTCAGATATCTATGTATGGTGAATACATATGTAGCAGAATAGCCTAAAACTGCATTGACTCAAACTATACACTGCGATTAATAGTTTCAGTGCTCATGCACTAGTAAAAATCTCGTGCTCTATTTCTGTTGTTTCTGCTCCCATGTGTCTCCCTTGTAGAAACTCAGGTCAGTGATGGAAAACAAGCTAATACCCACCCCAGTTTGCTAGGATTGCCTTTTCAAGATTCCAGAGTAACAGGGCAATTCTTGACAGCATTCAGCATCAGTATTTCTGCTCTGATGGGAGATGAAAGTGAATTTTTATCATCTTGACTCATGGAGGTAGAGAACAGGGGCCTGGATCTCTGTCCAGATGTCTGTAGTGCTACCTGCAGTAGAGGGAATGCCACAGAGCTAGAAGCACTGGGTATGAAACAGTACACCCTAAAAATGATTAAGAAAGGTCATACTGCATCAAAACAAGGGTTCTTCTAGCCCAGTAGCCCTTTTTGGACAGTGGTCAGAAGCAGATGTTTAGAAAGAACAGAAATAGGTTTTG
Organism: Manacus candei; assembly: GCF_025592945.1. Lineage (NCBI taxonomy): Eukaryota > Metazoa > Chordata > Aves > Passeriformes > Pipridae > Manacus > Manacus candei. The sequence continues at coordinate 1,165,772 of NW_026138074.1, read as the reverse complement.
TATACAAAGATCTTTCCCTGATATGCCCTCTCAGCTTCTGCTTGTCAGTAGTTTAGGCACTGTCTGGGTCTCAGGTTGTATTTTAGTTACCAGTACATCCATTGTCCCATTTCTATCCTAAACTTTGCTAAAACCACTTACACTCAGGGCTGCCACAACAATCCCTGACTGTAGCTCCATGAGACATTTCTGCCATCCCTGAGTTACCAGAATGCAAAGCTGAGGACTATGTTCCACCATATCAGGGAATCCAAAAGGATCAAGTTTACAGATTGATAGAGATGATCAATAATAAGCCAAACAAAAGATGCTTATCCTGTTGATTTGTAACCTCTCCATTCTGCCAGTGGACCTTTGCTGAGCAGCCATGTTCTCATGCTGATATCCATGTTCCTCTATGTCCTTCCTTTCCCCTGCAGCATCTTGTGTCAGCCTGCAAGGTCCTGAGAGTAAAGAGAAATGTAGTTGTACTCTGGGGGGTGGTGGGGGGTGGTGGTGCTACTAACAGGCTTCTGGTACCTGGAAAATGTAATTATCGATAGGCTTATTTAGTCTATACTATTAAAGTAGTATGCACAGCTGGCTAAAACTCCCCCATATTCTGCTAGGAAATTTACTTGAGATGGTTAGCAACCATCGTGTAAATGACAGTTACTTTGTTGTAGACGAAAAGCATGTGGGTATTTAAGATATTGATGAACTGGACTATAAGCAGATTATCACAACACTATGAGTAGAGACTGATTTCCCAGTAGGAAAAGCCTTTTGAAATACAAGACAAAATGTCAATCCATTTACTAGTCACATATACCCAAAACGTATCTCTTATTTTGCTTCCTGCTACCAACTCTCAGACTCCAAATGATATGGAACTAAGAGGAATGTCCAGCATTTAAACAACACAAAACTTTCAGACAATCTGCATCTCAAGATTTGGAAATTTGGGATTCAGGGGAAAGGTAAAAACTTTCTACAGTTCCACAGTGTATCCAAATTCCCTCTGGAGTCTGAAAACAAAAATACATAGTTTTTTCCTTGGAGATGACTGCTTCAGGGCAGGAGGATTTCTCCTGTAGACAGCTACAATAATCCAAGACCTTCTAGCTATAGCTTGAGGGCCTCTTATTTTATTCACGTGCAAAATTCCCTTTGATTTTTGTGTGACAAAGAGAACATGCAGCATGAAACCCTTACTGGAGGGACCTCATTACTTCCAGTTGAAATACAATGGCCAAAGGAAAATATAAAATAAAATAAAATAAAACTGAAAGGAAGTTGTGGAAAACCCTTAGTGCAATTGTAAACATGCAGGAATCTCTAAAATCTCACTAACACTTAGTGGTGAACTTAGACTGCCTCTTCTTTGGGCAAATCAGAGCTCATTCTGGGCTATCTGTAGGTGGATCACCCAAGCCATGGATTCAGCAGCTCTTAGGGTACATGAGCCCAGTGCTGTGCTGTTCATGAGGTCACACACTGGTGACTTAGACTGGACTTTACCCTTCTTGGAACCCTGCCACTGGGCAAAGAAAATTTCAGTGTTTGGGGCCCAAGAGAGCACACAGCTCTAGCATCTCTAATTACAATGTCTGCATGGAAGAATTGAGACCTGAGATGAAGTTTCTGGTGTTAGGACTGGTTCTGTGTTTTGGCAAGTGACACTTTAACTTAAAAAAATAGGTCCAGGAGCAGGACCCAAAGTAGTGTGCTCTGTGATAGTGGACCAGCCACCTGTGAGCTGGAGCCAGATGTCCCTGGGCTGTCACAGGCCAAAAGACAGAAGCTGCTGTGAAGGGGCTGAATCACAGATAGAGGGCTGAGCGAAGGAAAGTCTGAGCGGGGGGGGTTTAATGGAACAACTCAAAGGATCTGCTCCAAAATTAGCTGAAGTCATGGGGAACCTTAACCCATGTATTTGGGTTAAGATTTGGTAGCCATTTCAGGAAAATGCATCAGCACATAACAAATCCAGTTGAAGCTGATGACATTTAATCACATCCTTAATTCTGACCTCATTCTTACAGACATAGTTGTATAGGAGACCGACAGCAGCATTCTCATTAGCTTTCACTTTCTATATTTTCAAGATTATCAGATTCTTACATTGCCAGGGTCATCTAACAGGCTGAAACAATACACAGGTTGCCTGTCTAGACATAAATCTATTTTGTGGGGAAAAAAAATAAAAAATTAAAAAAAAAAAACAGGGTGAGAGGGAAGAATGAAATTCTTTTAAATCATTTTCATATCCCATATTTTCAAATAATGTAATTTCACAGCCTATTTTGGATTCTGGTTTTCGTTTTGCCAACAGAAGCAGATATATGATTTTTGAAGCCGCTTAAAGGGTCCCACTGAGGCAAAACTCAAACTCCCGTGCTGGGCTGCCATCCTGGAGGATTGGGCCCACCAGCAGAGCAGGTGGTGTGTGGGTCATCCCCGCCTGTGTGACAAACTGTGATAATTGGATTGTTTGGGGAGCGGGAGAGGGATGTGACCACTGTGTACAAACCTCTGAAGGGAATTAAAAGCAAGTCTGCATCCCAGTTAATAGTGCTCCATAAAAATGCAAAGTGGCTAATGATAAGCAAAGGATGTTCCATTAAGCCATGGGGGCATGAAGGGGCATCATTGACCCCATGAAGGATATTTGCTGGGAACAGTCAGGCGGCAGAAACAGGTGCAGAAATAAAAGCAAACCAGTGGCTCATTCTAAACTCCCCAATATGCAATGTTAATGAGCACATGGACCAGGGACAGGCAGAGAGTCTAAAGGGGCCAAAGCGTAATCTTTTGCACTCATTTTAACTAACAGGCATGCTCAAAAAGGGCAGAAAATTGGGAAGTGGCTTGCCTAGCTCTAGCCATTCATTAGCCCTGCACAGTGGTGTGTTGCACCAAGAGTTTACTGAGGTTATTTGGGGTGGAGTGGGATGGAGGGTAGGGAAGGAACATGGGAAAAAAGTTTCCCTCAGCCCCAAGCACTCGTCAAGCTGTGATGTGGTCAGTGGGGAAAGGAACTCTTGTTGGGCAGATAATGAGCCGTCCTCATTATAAGATTAGATGCCAGAGTGAACAACACCCTCTTAATAATGCACACATCACTATGACAACCACAGAGTTTGATACCTGAGGACAACTTTATTGTGCTTGTGAAATTTCCTTATTTTAAAAACAGTATTTATAGTTATCAGACATCGATTCGCCATATTCACCCTCCTCCTTATCGCTGCCTTCCTTGTTTCCAAGGCAGGATCAGCCAAAGTGTTTATATGCTGCTCCTAAGGTTCGCAAACTGCTGTCAAGTATCAGCGCCAGAGTCTGCTGACATAATTATCCTGCTAGCCCATACATAATTAGTAAAGCTAAGCCCAAACTATATTAATACCAGGATTAATTACGGTGGAAGCATAAACAAGGATATTAATGCTATGAAAGTAGCAGTACGGCTATTCGACAGCCCATATGCTTGTCTGTAGGACCACTAGGGATTGTGTTGAAGCGGGAGCTGTGCGGTGCCCTGACTGTAATGAGAAATGAGAAAACTGCTGAAAAATTGATGCCGCCTGCAGATTGCACAATCCGCTGAACAGCAGGGGGTCGGCTTCTTACATCTCCCACTCTCGGTACAATATGCTAATTTCTGCATGCATACGAGTGTAAAAGGAAAGAAGAAAAGATTTCACAAAAGGAAAAAAATGCAAATGACAACCACAAAGATCACTGCAGAGAAATCCATGAGCTTTATATGGATTAACTGTGTTGGAGCTAGTGCTCATCTGAGTTTAACCCTTTCTGTCCTAGACCCACTGGCAGATTTTTTTGTGGTGCAGAGGAATACTTGCAGCTCCTTTGTGGGGAGGGAAAGAGGGAAAGGAGGGTAGCGGGGAGCTGAAAGGACAGAAAGGATCTTTTTTGTTCTTTTCCATGACTGCAGTCCTCTTGCTTTAACAAGGAGGTAAGGGTCTGGAAGGGGGGAAATACGGACTGGGAGGGGAGTTGAGAAAAGGAGACTAACGAAACGTTGGTAGTGTTTGAGAGAAGACCACTACAGACCAGCCTGGTCCAGCTTTAACTGGAGGCAGAGGACTGACAACAGACCTCCCTTAGTCCTTCAAGAGCTTCTCTAACTCTCTATGCCCCTTAGAGCGTGACTTTGCAGCATGTGGTCAGCAAGGTCCTCCTAATATCATCCTACAAAATCCTCATCAAGAAGACAATTACTCCATGATTATTCTCTATTCTGAATTCACCACCTCTTCCTCTCAGGTGAAAGAAGCAGATGTGCTGTCTTCATGACAAGCCCGTTTCTTCGCTGGAGACAGACGATGTGCCGGTGGTCCTCCGGTTCCCTGGCGCACCCAGAACATGCAGCACACTTGCAGACAAGTGGGCTCCAGCAGTGCCCAGACAATCCTGCTGCCATTTGCATTCACCTTGCTCCTAGAGAGAGCCTAACCCTGCTCTCAGCCTCTCCCACTCTGTCGCCCATGGGACCCAAGGGAATCGCTTCTACCACAGCTCCAGGGAGCAAATTGGCCCCTCTGCTTTGCATGTAGTGCTGACAGTGTGGGACAAATCCTATGGGTGCCAATTTTCATCTAGATAATGGAGGGATGGGTGTCCACACAACCCTACTCTTCCTTTGGGTGCTACCAATGGTTTAAGCCCCCCATGCAGCAGAACAGGAAAGCAAAGAGCATCTTCTTCCCAGCCTGCAGGGAAGAAATATCTATGTTTCCGCAATAAGACAAATCAAAGCCTTAATTCTTCTCCAATAATTAAAGAGATTAGTTGCTCTCTCTTTAGTAGCAGCAGGAGCAGCAGCAGGTGCTGTTACGCTCGGTCCGATGTATGCGCAATGTGGTTTCTGTATGCGATTGCTGTGTCCAAGCGTGAACAGAAACCTTAGGAAATATTTGTCGTTAAAAAGTTGCCAATGGGCCTGTGTAATACAGTAAATGCTTAGCGAAAAGAAATTGTCTGCTTACTTGTTTTAAATAGTCCTGGCAAGAATTTAGCACTCCTGGAAAAAATATGACTGCTCTGGCAGACCAGGGCACAAAGACTGGAATGCTCATCTCATGTCCAGCAGGGAGAAGGATGTGCATCTTAGGATGCCCTGACCTGGACAGACATTTATAGTGAACAGGAGAGGTAACAGAGGAAAGAAATATAAAGAAGTCCATCCTCTCCCCCATCTGAATGTGGTAGAAACTGTGACAAAGAAGGAGGACAAATGTTTTTGGGGTTTTTTTGTGGCATAAATTTACCACCAGAAAGCGGGTCAACAACTAGTAAACACCCCGAATCTTCAACTCACAAGTGAAAAATATTTCTTCCCCACTGGAATGTCTCCAATCACCTTCTGAGTGTCCTCCCATCCACTAAGCTTCTCTCTCAATATATCAACTTCCCTCCTCTCCCAACCCTCTTTTACCCCCAACACTGCTAACATTAATTGTAGATTTTTTTTCCTGATTGTGACTTAACAATTTGATTTTAATCTCTGTGCCTGTGATTGCTTGTACACGCTTTTCTTCCCCTACTGAGTATTCTTCTCACAGAATTATAACAAGTCTCTTTACTAGTCTGATGCTGGAACCTGTAAAAGCAGGTGAGTTCTCACCTGGGAGATCTCCACAGTAGATTCTTCTTCCCATAGGGAATACTTTTGCTTGCAGCTGAACAGGGGCATTGGCACAAAGAACAGTAATTCCCCTAATATTTGTGCAAGAAAAGTCCCTTTACATAGATGTTCAAATAGCAAACAAGTAAGTAAATAAAGCATGAGTTGTTGTTGAGTAGTCATCAGTTGGAACAGCATTAAATCTTTGAAAACAGCATTTCTACCATATTTGATCAGCTCTGCCATTACAATAATCATCCTGAAGTCACACGGAAAGTCTAGGAGGGCACTAAAATTTCTTCTTTCTCTATCGCTCTGTTTGCAGTAGCCCGACAGACTAAGAATATGAATGACATTCTTAAACTTTGTTGGAGTTAAAAGGTGTTTGGGTAAAGAAGGAAGCAGTGTGTTCATAGCAGAAAGACTGTCCCCCTAAATGACAGAGTAGCATAGAAGAAGACACTGCTACGAATATCACAGGAGGAAAAACCCATGATGAGAAATTCAGGTGAAAGAATGTCTCCTTGTCTCGTTTCAGGAAACAAAAGCTACTCACTCCTAAAACCCCCCTATCCAAAGTTGTTAGCCAGAGCCAGCCAGCTGAAGAAAATGTAGAGAATGGAAAGAGCAAAGAAAATTCTGAGTCAAATGCAGAAAGTGAGAACCCCCCTATTCCACACTGGTGTGGCTGATGAGCAGTTTAATTTTGACTCCCACTGCAATTGAATACTATGGGGGCAAATTTCAGTTTAAATTATTTTTACCCCTCCTCTGCTTTTTTCCATCCCTGCATCATCTATGGATAAAATTGTTTGCACTGTAAAACCAATCCTGTCTTTTTTTATTATTTAAACCTGGATCAGGTAATTGACACAGCCAAAAGCCCAGCACCACAAGCAATCAGACTGAAAAAGCACAGATACAGGGACAGAAGTCCCTAAATTGACTGACTAGGAACATCACTGAGAAGAAAGTAAGAAGAGCCATACACCATCAGTCTTCTAGAAAGACCAAATACTGTTTCTGCTGGAGAAACTAGTATTTTAAAATCTGTAGCCAGGACATATTTTCATCAGGGCATGTCCACTTGAATTTGTGCTGAGCTCAGGAGGACCAGGTGAATTTGCATAATTAACAACCTGACCTTGCAACCCAAATGCAAATGCAGTTCCCAGTGAAGTCAACAGGAGATTGCTGTTTGTGAAGAAAGCAAGGCTCATATATGAGTTTAATATGGGACAGTGATGAATGCATAGGGTGGTGACATTTCTTTCCTTTTTTTTTGTTTTGAAAGCTTCTAAGGAATTTGTTGTGGCAATGAAATGCAGAAAGACAGTGGCCATTCCTATGAAAACACCTTGCTCCTGGTGCAAAAAACCCACATAAATAAGACTATGCAGAACACTTGTGCTGCCACAAGCCCCACTGAAAACTTCGAAGGAGAAAAAGAATGAGTCAATGGCAAGATCCCCTTCTGGAGGCTGTGGCAAACAACTCAAGCCATGTGGAGATATGAGCCCTACCTCAGATGTGCTAATGCTCTGGCTCCCATCCAGGGAAGCTATCGTACCACTGAGCCTCCCCTACCCCCTCCCTCTTGCTCAGAAAGTTTTGTAGTGCTGCTGCGTGCGCTGTTAGACAGATGCCCCTTGCTGCTCCAACCCAGGGAAGCCCCGCACGGCATGGGGATGTGTAGATGTGCACAATATGCTTCTGCCTGTCACTTGGCTGTGGTGGTGCTTTGAGTTGTGGAGGGATTTTTTCTGGATAAAAGGAGCTGCGTGAACATAAGTCCTGATTGCTACCCTAGGTTGCGTGCAAGCCCTCTGAGCAGGACTGATCTGTCATGGTGGGCAGTTCTCTGTCTGATGTGACCTGAAGTAATTAAAAGTGGCCCAGCAGGCTGATGCCTCCCTCCCCCATCTCTCCTCTCCCTCCATTTTCTGGCATTTACCCAAAACAACAGTGACTGATGGCTCCGAGAGGGCTGTCGCTGCTGTCACTGCTTTCCCTGCCATGATACGGCCATTGATCCGGCAGCATCTGCCAAGTCATCAGCGCTTATTCTAATTCCCTGCCTCCAGGTTTGGGGTTTTGCTTCTTCACTTTTTCTCCCCCCAGGCAATAATTGCTGTGAACTAGAACTCCCTTTTGACCAGTCTGATGAGATCAATTACCACCATGTCAGTGCTCAACCTTGGGAGAGCTCACAACCACACACTGACCTTAATCGAGGATGTTCAGCCCACTTGTCGGGGCAGAAGGCTGATGGCAGAGCAGAGGGGCAGTCATTTAGCTCAACCCCTGACTGTCTCTCCGCTTTGGGTCCAACACTAGGAACCCGCCTCGATGTTAATTCATGGTGTGGCCCTAAATACAAGAGCCTGTTATGTGTTTTTCATCTTTCTCCTCATTTCTCCCCACATACGAGGCATGGGGAAGGTCTACATCAACCACCAAGATGGAGTTATACTCTGGAATTGCAATAATTGCACCAAAGTTTATTATCAAGAGACTGGACGTGGCCTTTTTTCAAAGCATGAATGAAATCCAGAGCAAGAAGCACCTGCTGTAGCTTCAGAGATGTGAAGTGGGTCTGCCCTGAGTCATCTCAGGGTGTGTGAGTGTGAGCAACTGCCGACGAATTTTCCTGGTGGCAAAGCAAGTGTCACCACTAGAGCCAAAAGAACAACCATCACCATTGACATGCTGCCTTTCATGTGGTCAGTTCATTATAAATGAATTCTTAGACCTGTAAGTTACATGAGCTGTATGAAAAACACCATATGAATTGGCCTGACTCCAAAGGACTCAGTACAGCTCCATGGGAAGCATTACAGTTTCTGTGTACCAATAGCATCCAGGGGATGCAGAACCCACAGACAACACCAGTAGGGATGTCAGCCTGATTTTTGAGTGTCCAAGAGTACCTTTTTTCCTCTCTTCTCTGTTAATGCATGATATAACTATATACTGCCCCAAAATAATGAATATTTCACTATGGTTTTAAGTTCAGCACTGCACCAGACTAACCAGAAACTTCATAACACTTTCTGTTTTCCTTTTTTTCTTCCTATTATTTTTATTCCTCTTGGCTTCTATTTTCAGATGGAGGTGTGTACAAACAAAGCAAGGTGATACATCTTTCACACCATGTAGGTGCATGGGTGATTGCTCCACCAGGCACCTCGCTGGCTACTTGTGCATCCTGGGATGTAACCTGCAGGTTCACTAGATATCTGATCCACTTCCACACTGCAGAGTGCCAGGTTGCCCAAACCAGGCTCACACGCTGCCATGCACCCACCACTGGCAATCACATCCATGAGCTCCTCTGCCCTAGAGAGAGGGAATGACTTTTACCTTCTCACTGAACATCTAGAAAAGTATTTTGGTCCAGGTCTTTCTTTCTCAGTCTCCATTCATCTGTATGATCAGCCCATGAACTTCAGCTGAAAACATCTGACCTTTCCAATAACAGGCATTTAAGTATCATCAACCAGATACTCAACCACCTTGAGAGCATCTTAAACATGCTGGAATTTGGGAGGAATATTGCAACACCAGTTTTCTGCCTATAGGAAGCTCAGTTTTTCCAGCAGGAAGGAGAATCAGGATGCTTGGTGCTGTGTCCTCTGCTGCTTTCAGCTCTTCCTGCTGCCCTGGGGTGCTGTATGGAGCAGTGGGAAGGAGGTGAGGACACATCTGGCTGCCACGCTTCAGCCTTGCTGGGGGTTTTCACCAAGTACCACGTGCAGCAGCAGCAGCAGCAGATGCACTCAGGAGTTGCATGTGGCCCGTCAGCTGCCTTTTCATCACCCTGCATGGTGGCTTGTGTTGAAAGGAGCAGTCAGCTGTGCCATTTTCTTTGGGCCTGAGAACGCTCTGTGAAATCTGAAACTCACGTTTCATCCAGATGCGCCACTGCTCTGCTGAGACAGGCATGCAGGATGCAACCCCAGAGACTGACGCAACCCCGCAGGTGTCCCACAGGCTCCAGACCGGCAGAACTGAACGGCGCCTCACCCTCTGGGGCCAGGGAGTGGGCTGAGCACAGATGAGTTGGAAAGGCAGACTGTCTTGCCTTTTAAGTGCCACATGGAGGTCTTTATACAGCAGTCAGGAGGACTCCTGATCAGCATCACTCCATGATAAGCTTCTTGATGAAAATTTGAATTTTGAAGCAAATATATAGATATACTTAGAGGTCATGCAGGAGAGAAATGAATTTTCTTGCCTACTCCTCATAGCATGTTTTGGCTCTTAGATTGAGCTGACCTACATGCAGACAGCCCCCAAAAGAGGTGGCGGGTCCTGCCCTTAGCCTAGAGTCTGTGTTGCCTCCCTTCTGATAGCACATGTGGCAGTGAGGTCAGGCAGAGTAAAGACCTAAACCACCTGGACACTACTCCTACCAGAAAATAGTGATGGCTTTTCAACTGGATCAGTCCTGACAGCAACATGCCTTCCTCATCCCAAATGACTGTTGCTACTGAGTTGTAGAAACATGGAGGCAGCAAAATCTACACTCACAACTTGGAAGAAAAGGAAGCAAAGATCTTTTAAAGAAGTCTAGGCCTACTTACCTAAATATTTCCTTTTATAATTACCACCCTTTCACAATCTCACCACTCAAGTGGTAAATGTGTTTCTTAAGATTACTTATGTGATCCCCTTATTTAGGGATCACAAGTGTCCAAAGATGGTATCAGTTTCATCTGTGGAAAAAAAAATACCTTATATTTATTTTCTATCGCTGAGGCAGAAGCTGCATTTTTTATAAAGTTCCCAAAGAGTATTTGGAGACATCCCTGGTCTGGTGAGATTACAAGACAAATACTTTGTTCAGAGCCAGAAGAACTCTGCTGACTCTTAAAAAATAATACAGTAATAATGAATAGCAAATGTGGGTCAGATGCTCAGCTAAGAAAAATTATCATTGCTTGTCAGTCCTTGGCAGAGCTCAAGAAGTTTACACCAGAAAGGACCAGGGTTTCTCACTACCCAAGGATATCTATGGAAGAATTCTTATTTGCTGGGGTGGCATAAAGCTGTTATTGACATGAATTTGGGATGCCTGCTCCACTCATGATTAATGAGGCCATAAGTGAGTTATATTAGTCACCCTGGCATGACTGACACTTGGATTTTTACTGTGCCACACCACCCCCCCCTTTTTATGCCACACGATTTACAGGCACAAACTCTAAATCTAAGACTTTATTGAAGTCTGCTTTCTTAATCTCTTGACCTATACTGATAATTTGTCTTAGCAGAGACCTAGGAAAGAAAATAAATATAAATGGTGCATTTTAAAATGTCCAAGCAACTACCCAAACAGTACAATTTTAAAATCTTGGTTTTTTCCAACCTGCCACAGTTGAAAACACTTGCTGTATTCCTCTGGAAAGGAGGATTTCTCAACCATCTGTTAGCAGAAAGTCTTCTTTTCAAGCACTCATAATGATATATATTGATATTTGTTTCTTACAACTGTCACTTTTCAGGGGATTTAATACTGTACATACAGCAAAACCAGCCAACAGACTAATTGATTGATTGCATGGTTGATTTTTGAGTGGAAGCAGGATTTTGTATTTGAAAAGGAAATTTTTGCTCTTGGCCAGTGTGGAAGCTTAAAGGAAATTGGTTGAGGTATGAAATCTCAGATATACGTTCACATTTACAAGTAGATAAATTTGATCTAATTAGAGTTGAGAATTCCAGCTATGTAATCCCAGGGGAATTTGCAACCCAAAAGTTGTTCTCGAAGAAAAGTCTTCTTAAGCAACCAAGGCTAAAGACTGAGGTGATCAAAGGTGAAAGTCAGACTTAGTACAATTTAGCACCTGCTTCAGCAGCTTACCACATGGATGTACGACCACCTCATAGGGTATAAATATGTGCATGTGTGCATACCAAATGCAGATATAAAGCTGAGAATAAATTCACTTTAACACTTAAAAGCTCGACTCTACAGGAAAATTACACTTCTATAAACTGAAGAGTGACTCTAAACCCTTACAATCACTCAGGCAGTGTCCTCTGTGGATATCCTTGCTCTGGGGTTGGCCATGTATTGCGGTGCAAGCAGCTGGTAAGATTTCCCACCACAGTCAGTTCTTAACTCTCTACCTCAGCTGTAGAAGACAGTTTAAGTAATCTAAACCCCACGCACAAAGCACCTATTTATTTACACTGGCTGCTTCATTTCCACCATGACATGGAGTTAGTTAGCACTGAATTGAAAAAGTGACCACAGGTATCTATGGAGATAGTTCAATAAATGCATATTGCACTCACAGCCACAAACTCATTTTCACTCAGGAGGTGAACGTACCCAGGAGAATGGGTCTGAGAACACTCTTGACATTTTCATTCTGTTGGAAAAAAGGAGAGACTGAAGAGAGAGGTTGAAAAGCCTGAAGAGATGGAAGTTATGTAAAAGCTGCTTCCAACTGCGCATAAAATGTTTAGCGACTCAGGTGTCATAACAGTTCGACACTGAGTTGGCAGTGTATGCCTGTTTGCCAGCTTCTCAAGAGGCAAAGGACAGCTTTCCTTATTTGCCAAGCCTGCTCCAGTGATCAGATATTATTGAAGAGGTGACAGGAGCTGGGACTGGCAGGGTTGGTTTGTTTTCAGAGGTATTAGAGGTGTTTTATTCAGTTCCAAGTTAGTGACATCTGCTTGGACTCAGATCCTCATGAGGCTCTTACTCCTGTATATTATTTATAGTGTACTTCTTTTCCAGGGGCAAATGTCTAAAGATTTTGTCATTGGTTTTTTTTGTAGAGAAACAACTCCAGCATGTAGAATAATCTCAGTGAAATGAAGGCTGGAAATAGAGGCGAGAAGGCTTAGAAGAGGACACAGGAAAATATCAAACATAGCTAATAATAAAGCAAAGTGTCCAGATGATTTATTTTCTTTCTTTCACTGATGTCTTGCGCCAACAGTTAAATATCAAAAAAGGAGATAGACCAAAACTTGTGATACGAACAGTTCCTCCTTGCTCCTCTATTAAACTTCAGGGAAGTTCAGCTTCAAACTTTATAGCTTTCTCCTTTTTGATATTAAATAAAAATCCTAGCATTTGCCAATGGTTACATTCCTCAGCAAACCTATCTGCTGCTGTGCTGTTTCCATGGAGGTTGAGCTCACCAGCTTTTGCACTATTTGAATGCCCATGCGCATTTTCAACCAACTGGAAGGCATACATGAGAAACCATAATGACCCTCTCTTCAGAAAATCTTTCGTAGCTTGGTACCTGCACCTGACAAGGCTCACTGCAAGGCTGAGCCTCAGATCAGCCCATGCCAAGGGGAAAATTGTTTAGCTAAGAAACCTAGTCTTTGTTAACGTGAAAACACACATCATGAGTTTAGGAATGAACTACTTTTATTATCAGGAGAGGACAAAAGTCTCAAGATGCTAAAAAACTTGTGTGGGCTGTCCTTCATCCCTAGGTTTGTTTATTGTGTGCTTTTAGGAAATGGTCAGCCTGCTGTCCTGGCCACTGGCACCCCTGTTCTGCTCTACCCAGCCCCCTCCAGATCTCACTTCCCCCTCAATTTTGTCAGCATAACTGCACATGAAAGGGCTCTCTAACCCAACTGCTGAAGTGATGAGAGTTACAAAAATAAACATAGTACTGGAAGCGTTGAGGCTGACCCAGATTACTATGACAGAACTGGGTTAGGGAGCACCTCCAACCTGCAGTTATGGTGGCAGATACAAAGAAGGGATGATGTTTAGCAGGGTGGAAAAGGACAGCTGGGGCACAGGAGTGCCCTGAAACTGGGTTCATCTGAGGCCAGAAAAGTACATTAGCTCCTGCTTTAAACAGCACCTGCTGTCAAGAGACCGTATCATTTCTTAGCTGTGTGAACTGTTCCCTATGGTACAAGCATTCAAGGAGGTTTTTCAGTGATAATGGCAGCGAAGCTAAAAGAAGAAATGAAGAGAAAGAGGGATGGAGTGAGAAGCTGGTAAGAGGTGAAAGTTGTCCTTGTTTTAGTATCTAGTCAAAAGACTCTTCTGAATTACTTATAAGTCAGAGAAAAGCCCTCTTCTTCTGCCAAAACTTTAGAAGGAGATGGGTTGTTTTTTTTAAAACCAACAGAAGCTCCAGGCTAGCGATGAACTCTGCCATCTCAGCAAACACCTCTGAACTGAAGTCCATCCCTCACTCAGCATTAGCATTTCCTCCTCTCCTGGCACTTGCTAGAGCAGTCACTTGAGTCAGCGAGTGTTAGACCCTTTCACATCTCTGCAGCCTGACTCTGGTCATGTGTTGGGATAGACTACTACAAAGATTGGAACAATTACTACAAAGAAAATAAGGTTCCAGTTTCTTGGAAACCCTCCTCTGTGACAGGTTGTAAATCAAATGGTATCAGAAGTAAACATTTTTACATAAAGGGAGAAAAGGTCAAAGTCTCTGCACTTTCTTATTTGGGATAGGGCCGAGTGGAAGAGCAGGAGAACTCGGACTGCAAAGAAACCAGCCATCTACCAAGGGGAAACTGTCTGTCTTTTTAAAGAGAGGGCATATGTCAGATCCATCCCAGAAGTCAAGCTTGAGAGAGGAAGAGAAGATATGGGAGAAGAGGCAGAAATACTAGCTCTGTTTTTCAAAACCACCTGGAGCTTTTCTGGAAGGGTGCCTCTGATGAGAAAGGTGTCCTGCTCAGAGAGCCCATTCAAGGGAAGTCGCCACAGGCAGGAAATGTGGTCTGCAAAAAATCTTCTCCAGCACTGGAACACGATTAAGAAATGACATTAAGGGGAAGCTATTTGCATTTGGTAAACAGGTTATATTAGAGTAACAAAACCCCACAATTATGCTCATGTTCTGGACATAACCCACTGCTGACCTCTCTGCTCTTCCTCATGAATAATGTGTATATATGGTGATACAAAGCACTCCTTTAACAGCAACTTCAGACCAGTTCGAGGGTGTTGGTTTTGTAGTCATCCCTGGAAAGACTGGGTTCTGAGTAATATTGTAACAGGGTCACTACCTTGCAACTGGTTAAAAGCGCCTCTCTTTGTTAGCAGCATTCCTTCAGGTCTCAACTTTATGATTCAGGTAATGAAAGTGAGGTAATCAGAGATATTAATAGACATCAAGTCTAGCTGGAAGATGGGAAGCTGAGTGCAAACATGAACATCTTCCTTAACCGCGTTTTGTCTGTGAGCTTGGTGAAAGGACTGAAGAGCAAGGGAGAGAAAGCCATTCTCATTTCCAGTAATATTTTATTGATTTACTTCATATAATGCAGTTCAATAACTCATCCCCCAAATAGATGAAACTTCAGCTCCATATAAATAGGTATTAATCTCAAGTAAATTACTGATGAGTCTTAATTAAGCAGTAAGATGGAACAGCCCATATAGTCAGGGTGATTGATGGCACACCTTGGACATGCACCAAGGCACAGGGAGGCACAGGGCAAAATAAAGGGCTTCCAGTCCACTCTTGGCATGAAATCAATCAGCAGAACAGTAATCCCAAACACATCCTCAGAGTATTGGCATAATCAAGAGCTTGACTGTTGCTCCAGCCTTGACCATGCAACTTCCAACAGTTTGTTTAAAAGAAAATGTGACAGAAACCGAGTGTCTCAGATTCTTCCAAAGCAGCAGGCCATATGATTGCATCACTGTTTGCATCTTTCTTATGCATCCAAATAAAATATGCCAGTAAAAGCAGCAGAAGCATGGGAGAAGATGTGTAGTGCAAGAAACTTACCAAGTAGAGAGATGCCTTTGCAAATCCCTGGAATATGCTGTGCTCTTCAGTGCAAGTCAAAAACAATTCTGCACGTTTTAGGGGGCATCATTGCGATTTTGTACATGGCACTGTAAATTAGGAGGGACTCCATGGAGGTCAACAGAACTAAAAGACTGTGAAATTGATGTAAAGGAGAGAAAGGTGTGTGTGGGGGGGGAATTCTGTATGTTTCTCTCCCTGCACACTAGCGTCAGAGTCTGCTTTCTGGTTTATCAAAGCATGCTACAGCCCTTTTTATTTCCCACTAGAGAAGTAGACTATTAGCATACAGCTGCACCTCTTAGAAGAGCAAAACAGAAAGAACTAGAGTTTTGGTGGAGTGGTGTTTTTCTGTTGTTCTGTGGGGTTTTTTTGACAACAGGCAATATAAAATGCACAGAAAAGGGAAACATTGACAAAGCAGGTTCTCAGCTACAGTTCATTTCATTCAGTTCATTTCATCAGTGGAATTACACTGACTTACTGTAAATTATCAATTCATACCAGTCTGCCCCCATTCCTCCCTCTCTCTGGGTCCAGAGAGATTGAAAGCAAGCACTGAAGAAAAAACAACATATCAAGGCCAAAGAAATTCAAGTGGCAGCGAACCTGATGGAATTAAAATGCATCAATATTTAACAATGCAAAGAGTATGTGCCATAGAGGGAAAAGGGAGACAGAGGACATTCCCACAAAGCTGAGAAAAGTTTTCAGTGGAAAAGGCATTGCAGGTCAACAGTCTTGAACTGCCGAACTCACGTCTGAGCTTCTGCTGAGAAGGGGAAAAAGTACATATAAGTGAGTAAATGAGGGAATCCCACTCTCCATGCTGAGATTACAGGTTCACAATTATGTGAGCCCATTGGTCACAGGTTCCCATTCCCTCATTGCTCAGGGTCTTCCTAGTCTCCTGCATCCTGGGGCTCTGCATGCCTCCATTCCCATTGTTCTCCCTCTGCCTCAACACGGATCCCTCCCTCCCACCATCACAGGAGCTGCCTGGAATCTCCTTTGGGTTTTTTCCCTCCATTCCTCCTATGTCCCTTCACCACTGATTTTTTGGGCTCTGCTTTATTAAGGTGGGAGGAAGAAAAGAGCTATTGGCCTTGATTATCAGCACTAAGGACTTCAACCTCAAGGATAACTGTCCTTGCTGAATAAAGTACTGACTGTGGCCATCAAATCACTTTCTAGCTTAATAGTATTCTTCCTGTGTGCTCTGTCCACCCTTCTAATCCATTGAAATTTCAATTGAAAAAGTCCAGAGTAGGCAGGAAGCTTTGACAATGAAAATCAGATCTTTTACACAACCGTTACAAATAAATCATTTGTTGGTAACAATTTATTTGAATCAAATATGATTAGTTGTTACATGAGGCAGCTGAAGGAACAACTGGGTCAGTTTATCCTTCTGCTCAGAGGTGAGCAGGGAGAAGTCAGCAACCTCTTCAGCCACCTCCACTGAATCCAACAGACAGTATGAGTTAGTGGGTCTTGAACTCATGAGGATACCCTGCTAATTTTTCTCCCAACTTCAGTGCTTTGAGGGTTTTCACCCAAACACCAGAATAATAGATTGCACATTAGACCTACTTTTTTCTTTCACTATTCACTCTGCACTTCAGCTACCCTTCATGCATACATGGAGAGACACAACACACCCCCCCTTCCCATCTGAGCTACTGGCAGCCCAGCTATATCCATCCTAACAAAGCCCTCTAGGGCAGATGTAAGTAAAACCAGACATAAGTGCTTTGGGTAGCGCACCTTTTAGTCTGGTTCACTGATGTAAATGAACTCTGTCAGGAAAAAAAAATGTTTGTTTTTATGCTTCATGTTGGTTTACTGCAGCTACCATAAAAATATAGCTGAAAATGTCACCGCAAAATCACACCCTGACTGACAATGAAATACTAGCTACATCTCCAGCATAAATCTTGCATAAAGTACCAAGGTTTAGTTTCCAGGGCAAAGGGAAGCGGGCAGATCCAGCAGGCAAGAATTTAAAGGAAAAGAAAGAAGAAAGGCACCTTAGGAGAAAACAGTTATATTATTAAATAGATATTAATTCAAGTACATTAGCAGATAGTGCTGCATCCCATTAGCAGTCAGTACAACAGTAAGAATTTTTCTGTCTGTTTAAGGCCTCTGGGTAAATCTGCCAACTGTTGAATAGAAAAAGTTCCAATGAAAATATTTAGTTTTGGCAGACACAAGGCCACCTACAAGGCTTTCCATTTCCCTTTTTTTCTCCTCGTTCTCCCTATCCCAACCCCCTTGCAGCCATTAATTTGCTAGCAGCAGCTGTGATTGTCTGAGATATGCAGAGAAGCGTAAGACCATCCTGTGCCTCATGCCAATGCTGTTAGTTCAGGAATATTACAGGATTATTTTTTAAGATGTTCCTCCTCTTGTATGTAAGGCTGGAATTGAAAAAAAGGAACTTAAGAGGATTTTCATGCAGTGTGTTTGTTATTCATTTTGTTGTTGCCACAGCATGTGGGATTTGTGTGCATTTAAGATATCAACTTAACTATGTTCCCTTCACTTCATTACTTGTGTTTGCCAGCTGATGGGATGCCAAGGTGAAGAAACTGAATCAAAGAAGATTTAAAGCAAATACCATTTAGAATATGGGGCAAACATTGTAATACTAGTGAGGCGGCTAGGGAAGGGGGAGAGGAGGGGAGGAAAAGAGGTATCATGTGCTGTTTTAATAGAGGGTTCCTCTACAAAAGACTAATGCTGGGAGAAAATAGCTGTCTTGACAAAAATCATCTCAAATGTTGCCAGAGATTTCTGTTGTCATCAGTCTTTTCTTTCAAAGGACTGCTGCACTCAGGTTTTATTTGGGTATATCTTTTACTGTGTTCTGAAGTACATTCCAATCATTAGTTTTCCTTAGGAGGATAACGAAAATAAACTACTGCATTGTGCCATAGATTTTTTTTTTGTCCAATTTGTCCTGCTTCTTTACCAGATAGGCCTCATCAGTGCATGACCTTCAGATTTTGCCCTTCATCTGCTCATTCTCAGATTTTTTTTCTTAACAGGTACAAAGAATGTAAAGACTAAAAGCTAGACGCTTGGTGTATGAGCACTGCCTACATTCTCTGTGCCCTTACCTCCTTGTTTTGGGGAGCCCTATTTAGTAAGACCATGTGTTATTCCCAAGGGCAGGTGTGTGACATTACCCTTACTGTTTTCTAGCTGGCTGGGTAAAATCTGCTATCACACACCTATCTAAAATTTCATTATTCCAGAAGAGTGACAGTGGTGAGTAGTAAAAATTTTAGAGAAAAGAATGAGACATCCTGTTCCTGAAAATAATGAAATAATTTGGATCTTGAAGAGCTGACTTCTATCAGGAATTCTCACTACCTGCACTTTAGGCACTTCAAGGCTACAGTCACTTATTTTCACTCTTTTAAATAATAAAACAATATTTCATCTAGGAAACACACTAGTGTGGAGAATTCAGAAAAATTATCTCTTTATAGCTCTCTCTCCTCCATCCAGATTTTGGAAATGAGAATATTTATTAACAGTGGCAAATTGGAAAAGATACGGCCTGGTGAAGGGGAAAAGTCACTGTTACTCCTTGCAAAAATCTTTTTCGAGCAGTTTCAAAAGTCATGCACCTGCCAAGACAGCCTTAATTTGAAAGGAAAGGAGCTGCAGCCTCTTGAATCAGATAAATGTCCTGTAAGCATGAAGAGCCAGCAGCTGTTACCATGCAAAGGCCTGATTTCAAAATGGCTCACTTGCTGTCCCCCAAACCTTGCTGCATTCCGAGTTGCTGCTCCTAATATCGGATTTAGCCTTAAAATTGCATTAGAAAACCTGGAGCCATGATCCCCATTTTACAGGTGGCAGGGCAGCACGAAGACTCAGAGCAGGGAGAAGAAGAATGCAGATCTCCCAAGTGCTCAGTTAGTGTCTCAATCGTAAGTGAAGCCCCATCCCCAAGACCCCTTTGAGTGGCACATGTCACCCGACAGTCCCAGCTGTCACCGTGCCAGGGCTGCCACCGGCTGTGCCCAGACTGCAACTGTGCCAGTGTACCTGCCTTTCTGCCAGCAAGGGTAATGACAGCAGGGAAAACGGGGGCAGCAGGGGCTTTGGCACATAGTAGGAATCAAATCACATAACCAGGATCCCTGGAGTGTTTGTATGTTGGTTGCCAGCAAATGTTTGAGTGCCGGCAGCACAGCTGCTGTCACCCACAGTACTCAGAGTAATGTAGGCCATGACACAATCACACCTGTGCTCTTCTCTGAGGCTTTTGGTCACTGCTCTTGAGTCACAGCCCAGAGGCACCAGACAAGATGTTAGGAGACCTGGCTGCACATGGCTTGAGACAGGTCATTCCACTTCTCAGGGTTTCCATTTCCAGTGCTTCCATTTCTCAGGGTTTTACAGCTCTAATAATTATTCCTACATTATCATTCAATCTTTTTGTTCTCCTTTTGTTACCATACAGGTTACAAGGACGGTCTGTATCACTCTGAAGTACTTTTACTTTTTTAACCTCCACTATTTACAAAACCCCTCTTAAGAGGCTGAAAATAAAATTTCTTTATTGATTTGTTTTCTTTTTTCATTTGGTGAACATTGATTTTTTTCCTTGTGTTTTTAATGGAGCTTGAAATTAACATGAATCTGTTTGTTCAGATCCCTGTTTGAATTAGTGCAGTTTTAGTAATAAAGTTAGGTAGCTGTTACCTTGGAAACAGAGCTTTCTTTTAGCAAACACTTTAACTAACATTAGGACCTACACAAACAGAAGTAGTAAAACCAAATTCCCCAGTAAGAGATTGTTGGATGCTGGTATCAGCTGTTACCTTCAGCCTAGAACACATCACCTGCCTGATGGCAATTGTATAAAGAATGTGTTAACTCAGGGGCTTGGCTGTTTCACAGCGTTCAAGTTTTCACAAGTGCTTCTTTTCCCTTTCCATCTACTAGTGCCATGTTGTCAGTCAGCATTAGGGATTCCCTGCTTCTCACTATCCCTTAATTGCCAAGCTAATCTGAACTGCTTGGCTTAGCTGTGTGATCCTGTAAAGGTGCAGGCATACTGTGTGTACCTCTGATTCCCCAGCAGTATAATATCCAAGGTACTGGGCACGATTGTCACGGCAAGATGGCCACAGGGAGCTGATGATTAGTTGCAGGGATATACTATGCTACTACAAACACACAGGTTTGAACACTAGCCCACACACTCCGAAATGTATTAGGCCTTATCTTCTTCAGAAGTGCAGGAGGGAGCCTCGAGACAAAAATACTGAAATGCATGTGACAGTTCAGAGAGCAGTGGTACAAACACAGAGGCAAAATATATCCCACAGCCAAAACCAGAAAGCAGTTGTCCATATATAGCAACTTCACTGGACAAAACAAGAGACAGAACAGACTGAGCCATCTGTGTAAAGCTTTATCACCCGAAAATTCCTATTTACATCGGTTAGATTAGTTTTTCTCAATTTCTTTAGTTTCCAGGAATATCCAACTGGTGCACCAGGATAGGACCACTCCTCTTCTTTCTTTCCCCTGAAAAAAAAAGTATTTAGCAAAGACTAAAAATCCTCCAGAAGAGCAGAATTGTTTCAACACCTTCTTCAGAGGTATGATTCATGTATGTGTGACTTTCTTTGACCATGAGGCTAAAGGTGTTTCAGCCATGCTTGCTCAGATTCCAATTAAAAATGAATAAAAATAAAAAACTGAAGGAGAGATGATATGCTGTTCTGCTGAGATTTGTTGTTTTATGATTGTTTTTGGCTTTCAATATCACCTTCAAAAAATCCAAAACTTATAGCTTTGCAAAAACACCAACTGGCTGGTTACTTATTCAACCCCCTGTATCTCTTGTGGACAGGCAGCAGAGCAATGAGGAAGAAAAGATAATACTTAGAGTAACCTCAGCATTAACATATGCAGCATAATAGATGAGTAGTCACCACATTTGAAGAACAGTTCATGAAGCAAAGTAGAAATGATGTGTGTGCAGGATATAATTACAGCAGTAATGTAATAACATTCCATGTTAGATTATTAGGGGTCTATTCTGCCCTTGACATGCCTACATAACTCCCATTAATGTTAATTGAGGTTATGCACGTGAATCAGCAACTGAGCAAATCACTAAATTAATTACATGTAAAGTACCTGTTTCATTTTTTCAAACCTGCTGATATGTTTGGTTGGTGCAAATGCTTATAGTCCAGGAATGAATTACCACAGTGTGGAGGAAAAGGGACGTGGGAAAGACTACTTGGATTTTAAAACCCCATGAAATGAAATTAAGTTTCGAAAAACAGCCAAGGGATAGTGGGAATAACAATTCCTAGACAGGGTTTCCTGTACATTCTTCAGAAACCCTGGGACTCTGTTTGAATAAGGTAAGAGAGACTCTTGCTTTTCTGTATCACCTCCTGCAGAGGACTGGAGCTTTGGTTAACTGGAGCTTTGGTAAACAAAGGTGTTAAACTCTGGCTTTGCGAGGAAAGGCGGCAGCTATTGTGAGTGCAGCCATAAGAACAACAACAGGCTTGGGTAAGGCATAGAGCTACTATTTTTTTTTTCCTGCTTGGCAATTGCAACCCCCACTTTCTGTCCAGGAACGCTTTGATCAAGCAGATGTGATGACAAGGATCTGTGTGATAACAAAGTCTTTGCATATGGTGGGAGAAGTTTGGGCTTGAAATTCAAAGCGTGTTTCACTGAAGGGTCTCATTCTGCAAACACTTATCCCAGAGTTTGAAGGGTGGAGACTGTTATACAAGAAACAGAATCAATACTCTCACTCTTTGTTTCATTTTTGGTTTAAGCACCAAGAACTCTTGAGCATTCAGTACTCCTGTGGTGCTAAAACTGGGTGCAAAGAACAAAAAGTGCCTCCTGGAGAAAGGAGCAGGGTAGTAAATACCCTCCATCATCTGTACCTCTAATATTGCCTCCTTCTGATGCTATAATTAGAGCAGAGCTGGATTGTCAGCCTTTTCCACAGCAGGAGCCCCCTGGAATCCCCTTCTCAGCTGGGCAGGATCTAGAAGGGATTCCCCCACCCATTTAGCAACCGGAGAAGGCCTGGATAGTCATAAAACCCTGGCACCTGTTTGTGGTCCCCCACTGGGAGGGGGGACAACTGCCCCACACTCAGACTTCCTGAAATAGAGCAATATCTACAATACAGCCAACAGAACCCCCCTCACTCTAGATTAGAAAGGATGCCTGAGCTTTAAAACCTTTATTTCACACCTAGTAAACAGCCTCTCTTGTTTCATCTGGACCTCTCTGAAAGAGCAACTTCTGGAGTGGCTTTAGTTACTGAGAGCTCCGCTGCCCCCACAGATAGCTTGTGGCCCAGCTCCCTGTGTGTACTGGCTGGCATTAGAGCATGTTGGACGTGCTTAGCCATGTAAAGAGGCCCAGCTTCAAAGACTTAGGCTTACAGGATCACCTCCTCTCTGACTTAAGGGGAACTTAAGTTTCACCTCAAGACAGTGTGGATGCAGCTGCTGCAGTAAAGTGAAGCTAGCCCCAGTCAGCTGCATGGCAGATAGGGTTGCCAATTTAATTATCAGTAGCATTACTTTCTGTAATTCTTAATAGATATTTATACCCATTTATTTGTAATAATTTGCACTTAGGAGTACCTTGTCATCAATGGTGGTATAAAGAAAGCCAATCAGAGGTATAAGCAAGGTGAGCAGTCGCCCAGGCTGGCAGAGAAAGAAAAGTGGTAAAATTGCATCTTTAAGTAAGATCTCACTGCAGTGGCTGTGGCATCATCCCTAGCCTGCGCTGGTTCAGTGCCAATGGCATAGCTATTCCCACAGGTCCTATTCTTCATGAGGAATAATGAGCAGTGATGGCTCTGCTGCCTTGGTGCCTGGCTTACCTCTGTCTCCCTCCCTCACAGATGAAGACAGACATCCTATACAGAAATTATGCTTCCCTGTGGCAGGGAAATACAGGTAGGATATAATAAAGGTGTCCAGAGACAAACTCATGTTTCTTCCTCCTCTCTCCCTGCTCTTTGGTACGTGTCTCAGTGTTGTCTGGGTGGAACTCCCTCAGCAGAACTATAGAAGCCAACTGCAGGGCGGGGGAAGCTGTGCTCAATGCCTCAAAACGCTCAAGAGAGATGGTGCTTAAAGAAACTGCAGCAAAGGAACCCCAGTGCAGGTGAGATGGTCTACTTTACCCTCCTTTGCACCCTGCACTGGGTACACCGCTAAGGAATTGGAAGTTGTCATAGAAAAAGGACTGGTCTTTGCCACAGAAAGCTAAAAAGCTAGCACCTAAAAAACCAATAGAGTATAGGGATCAGATACTCAGATGTCAAAAATTACTTTTGATGCTTAACTTCAAACATTCATGTTTAATAATACAGATGTATTTATTTGCTTGAAAAGTATAATTACTTGTTCATCCCTTGGTTCTATTCAGTTGAGTCTACAGATGTCTCCAAAAAGCATTCAAGGGTATGGAACTGATATTTTAAGAAGGAAAGGTGGACCTTGTGGACATAGGACTGGCTTTCCACTTATGTCTACATTCCTAAGTGTTCGGCTCAAAATCTCAGTGGCTGCTCATTTCTGTTTAAAAATTACAATTACAAAACAAAGAGAAAACAGCATGTGAAAATGTTCACCAGCAGGTTTCCTGTTTTGCAAAGGACAGCTATCTTACTGTTCTCATTCGAAAAAGAGGAGACTGGCACTCCGGAGAAACTCTGAGTAGTAAGGCAGCCACTAAATGGCAGATTCATTTAAATGAGCTCTTGTTCCTTATCATATTGTGCAAGTTTCACCACCTGAACTGTGCCTGGATCCTGTTCCCATAAGAGGTCAAATTCAAGATATCAGAAAACCTTATCACCTCCAGAACGACTTTATGTCTCCAGCGCATACTGCCTTTCTACGACATCACCTATGCATACAGGCTCAGTGGTCTAATGATTAAATACTCAGGTATCAAACATCCAGTAGTGGAATTACTCTGCAATTCCACAGATATTGATTAATTGACCTGAACTCTTCTGCACTTTATGGCATATTAGAAATCACATCTTACTAGGGCCACTTCTTTTGCATTACCAATTGCACTTCAGCCTAAATATTCAACTCCAGTTTGTTCTGCTTAATAAAATTCTGGGCACGTCTGTGCTGGGAAATAAGTGATAAATAATGTGAATAGATGACAGGTCAGGGCAGTGGAGACTTTCACTTAACTAAGCTTCCATCTCTGTGTACACTGATTGTAAGACAGCCCAAAACCAGTACCCTCCATTGGAAAGAGGAATCTTTTCCGCTGTTTCTTCTTGATTGAATTTTATTGCTGTCTTGCTCAGCTCTGCTTTTGGTCTATTTTTGGGTGCTCCACAGACAGTCTCCCAAACTCTTGCAGTTAATCTCCCACCCATCCCCAACCAACACAAGAGGCCTGACTGCACTGCCCATCAGTTAGGTCACTAATCCTGGGTTGTGGCAGTCAGTGGCCACAGTCAGAGCAGCGTGCAAGCCCTGGTGTACCTCATCCCTCACCCTGTCCCCACCCTCCCCCTGGTGCTGGCCAGCTTTGAGGCCCTGAGGCTCTCAGCTGGGCACCCTGGGCTCCAGCTCCCACTCGCCCATGGTGGCACAGTGCAGGCAGGAGCCAACACAGCACCTGGGAGCACCAAAGGCAGTCCCGAACAAGTAGCCAC
The DNA here is from genome assembly GCF_025592945.1 of Manacus candei. Classification (NCBI taxonomy): domain Eukaryota; kingdom Metazoa; phylum Chordata; class Aves; order Passeriformes; family Pipridae; genus Manacus; species Manacus candei. The sequence goes on along the minus strand of NW_026138074.1, from coordinate 1,140,646 downwards.
CACTGACAAACAGTGACAGGATCTGAAGGAATGACTTGAACTTGTCTCGGGAGGTTCAGGCTGGATATCAGAAAAAGGTTCTTCACCCAGAGCAGGGTTGGGCACTGGAACAGGCTCCCCAGGGAAGCGATCACAGCATCCAGCCTGACAGTTCAAGAAGCATTCGGACAATGCTCTGGGGCACATGGTGAGACTCCTGGGGATGGTTCTGTGCTGGGCCAGCAGTTGGACTCAATGATCCTTATCAGCCCCTTCAAACTCAGAACATTCTGTGATTCTGTGAACCCAAGAACACCGGAGAACAGTATTGTTCTATCTTGCCCCTCGCAGCACTTTGCTCCTCACTCATCCCGAATTAAACACAAACCCGAGCAGCAAATGTTACCCTAGATACGCAGAAGTCGGGCGAGGGAAGGAGGAAAAGGGAAGACAGGGAGAAATAAGGAAAAATAAACAAAATAACCCGCCAAGCCCCATCCCTGCGCCACACGCCAGCAGCCCCGAGGAGCCCGGCGCTGCCTCCCCGCCGCGGCGGAGGGGCGGGCGGGGCGGGGCAGGGCGGAGGGCGCCGGCCGCGGGGCGGGTGCCGCGGGCGGGCAGCGCCGCCGAGCGCTGGGGGGGCGCCGGGGGCCGGGAATGCGGAGCGGCGAAGCCGGAGACAGCCCCGGGAGGGACCGGCCCGGCCCCGCGCCCCGAGCCTGAGGCGCGGCCGCCACCTGCTGTCGGCTGGAGGAAGCGCCGGGAAGGAGCGAGCCCGTCCGTGACGGGAAGCCGGGCTCGCCCGAGCGGCTGGACGGCCTCCTCCCTCGCACTCCGACATTTCCTCTGCAAACCCTCTGAAAGGACCCGCCGGCTGAAGAGAAGCAAAATTCACTTCTGGCGCTTTGTTCGCCCCCGGCTGATTTCAGGCTTAAATTAAGGCACAATCTGGCTACAAGGGAGCGCATATCTCCTGGGTGTCTCTGGGCAAGGCAAGCCTGAAACACCCCAAATGGAACCAATGATCGGTCAGGAGCAGCTGGAACTGGACAGTGGAATAGGCTAGGAACAGGGCAAACCCCACCTTTTTTTTTGCTATTTTTTCCCCTTTGCTTTGCTTTTGATGTGCTAATAATACTCGTTTCGCAGACAGATCCCAGGCTGATGCAGATCACACCACATCATCGTAATATCCCCCTCACACCCTTTCTCTTAAACGCTGTAGCCACAGAGTGCTGTCGGCCATTTCCAAGGAGATGTCAAGGTGTTTCAAGCAGGGATTTATTTCTTCTCCACTATGTTGGAGGTAATAAATTGATGACGGACAAACAATTATCACCACTGCAGTGAAAGGGTAGATATACAATGCTATGAGTGAGTGACTTCTGAGTATGGGAAGACCCAAGACCAGGAGAGAAGTTTCTTACCTTTGATAAGAGGTAAACACTGTTGCCTCTCACTGCTTTGTTCACAAGCATGAGAGCCAGGATACAGTCCTGTGGGTTTTAGAAAGGCGAAATAAGGTCGGAAAGGATGCTTACTTGGTTAGAAAATATTTATTCCTCTGTACCTGTATTGATTACTTTTAGGTATGAATAGCAACGGCATTCTTATCCTCCAAATGTTCGTTCTAGTCAATAACAAAATTAATTTGTATACCAACAAATCCGCAACTATCCAGGAGGCAAATGAGCTCAGTATATAATAGAGGGGAGAGTTTTGGCAAAAGGGAGAGTATAGAAAGAAGCCTGCTCATAAGAATTATTGATAAAAGAATTACATGTTTATAGAATCCAATTCTCTGACTTGAAGCATTTTATATGCTCAGTCCTTAGCGATAACCACCACCATTTCAACAATTGCTGTTTGCTGAAGAAAATTGATTTTAAAATCTCCCTGATTCATTTACAAATTACTGTTATTTTTCTGCTCTAAAGTAGCACCCCAGACACTGTGGCACAGATTAGGGCTCCACCGGGGTAGGTGCCTTGTAAACTCATGACACATCACCAAGGAACTGGATTTCTAAACCTCACAGCTCAAAAGATTCATGAGTATGTATTTGTGTGTGTGGTACTGAATGACTGCACTAAAGTCAACACTTCGATAAAAGCATTTATTTATTAGAGCCTACACAGGCTCTTAAGTGCTGAAAGGTACCTTAAAAAAGGTTGCATCCATACATAAAAGTCTCTAACTCACTCAAAACCCAAATTCAGCTGGTGTTGCAGCCACTGTGGACTTTCTGAGCTCCTTAAAGGTGCAGAGAAGCTGGGGAAACTGGTTGAGTGCAATTCACAGGTACTTTTGGCCTCTGTATGTGCCAACCCAAAACTGAGGGCAAAGAGGGCAACACAGGAGGTTGCAGGAGTACAATAGGATGCAAAAACCTTTGAAAAACAGTCTTGCATGGCAAATGCTCACTCACACTGGTTCTGCTCAAGAGATGCAGTGAACAGGCCCCTTCCCTCCTCACAAGTAGGATTTGCAGGGTGATGTGTTAGCCTCAGTGCTGGGGATGTAGGAGGTAAGAACACCTAAGAGCACATGGTCCAAGAAGTGCAAGGAAAAATACACTGGGGGACCTGCAATTCAAAAACGTTGCCAGCAAAACCTGCCAATAAGGAAAAACAGAACATAAAGAAGCAGTATTACACAGGAAACATCTGACAGGAGCAGGAAATTATCACAGTTGCAGTGTCTGAATAACAAGACTTACCTTCCTTTCAAGCTCAATATGGGCAAAATGAATGAAACCACATTTCAAGGTCAAGTGATCCCTTGCCACAGACTGTACCCACAGGGAAAAGGAGTGTTTTGAGCAGTGCAAAACACAAAGTAGAAGCAAGTGACGTGGGGGAAATCTGCCCTCAGACAAAAGCCTGTTCTGAGCCAATGCACCTTAGGTTGAAACTCTGGGGGCACGTGGGTTCTGGAGCACTGGTGGTGCACTTTATCCCCCAGCAGAAGCTGGGGAATACACACACAGAATGCACAAGGACAAGGAATGCAGCTGTGACCTGGATGTGCCAGAGTATCTGTGTAGTTGGTCCATCTATCACCAAAACAGGTGAAATACAAGTCTTGAGCAAAGCAGATGAACAAACATGGCAAAAGCTGCTCTGGACTCTGACTCAAAGCACAAGGCAATTAAGGGAAGTCTCCTGTGGCAAGCCACATGCAGTACCCACAGCTCCAGTGCATATGATCAGTCTGTAACAAGGAAATACCAAAGATACATACAGCAATGGGTGTCTCAAAGCATCCTGACAAGCATTTCACCATTATGAAAAACAACTGATAGCATCCTTCTCTCGGATGCTAAACAATTTAATGGACAAATATCCAGTCATAACATTACCAGATTTCACAGTAATGCTGGTTTTTTTCAAGTCTCAGTTTCTGGAAGCATTATGTGATTATGCAAAACACCCAGTTTTATTCTGGTTTTGGTTTTATTTTTACTTTAGTTTCTATTTTCCATGTATCTGTAAAGAAAAGCTCAAAAGCCATGAATGCTGAAGGGTCCTGCACTTTGGCCACAACAACCCCATGCAGCACTACAGGCTGCAGCCAGAGTGGCTGGAGAGCAGCCAGGCAGAGAGGGACTTGGGGAATCTGATTGACAGGAAGCTGAACATAAGCTAGCAGTGTGCCCAGGTGGCCAAGAAGGCCAATGGCATCCTGGCCTGTATTAGGAATAGTGTGGCAGCAGGACCAGGGAAGTCATTCCTCCCCTTTACTTGGCACTGGTGAGGCCGCACCTGGAGTACTGTGTCCAGTTCTGGGCCCCTCAGTTCAGGAAGGATGTTGAGGTGCTGGAGCAGGTCCAAAGAAGGGCAACAAGGTTGGTGAAGAGATTGGAGCACAGGCCCTATGAGGAGCGGCTGAGGGAGCTGGGACTGTTCAGCCTGGAGAAGAGGAGGCTCAGGGGAGACTTTATTGCTCTCTACAACTACCTGAAAAGAGGTTGTAGTAAAATGAGGGTCAATCTCTTCTCCCAGGCAACCAGCAGTAGGACAAGAGGGCACAGTCTTAAGCTGTGTTGGGGAGGTTTAGGTTGGACATTAGAAAAAAGTTCTTTACAGACAGACTGATTAGACATTGGAATGGGCTGCCCAGGGAGGTGGTGGATTCACTGTCCCTGGAGGTATTTAAGAAGAGACTGGATGTGGCACTTAGTGCCATGGTGTAGTTGACAAGGTGGTGTTAGGTCAAAGGTTGGACTAAGGGATCTCAGAGGTCTTTTCCAACCTAGTTGATTCTGTGATTCTGTGACAAATTCAAACTCATATATATAATATATGCATATATACATATATATATATATACACATGTATGTTTATATATATATATGTTATAACCCCACTTCATGGTTTGACATAGAATTGTTTAGAACCCAAGGCCTTGGCAATACTTGATCATCAATGTCCAGGCATGGCCTCTGGGGAGAAAAACATATGGAGTCATATTGCTGAACATGAAGGTATTACCAGTCACAAGAGTGACAACAGCAAATTCTTGGCTGCTAGAAACCGACATAGTTCCACAGTTTCATAGCTCAGCAGCTGGGTCATGAACTAAATCCTAAAATCAGGGAAAATAGAAAATTCTGGGAATGCAGGCTTTTCAGCTTGCTTCACACCCCTCAATTTTTTGTTAAACTTTTTTTTTTTTTTTTTGGCATTTGCACAGAAAACATGTCAGTGTGTCTTTTACAGCACTCCAAGGAAGAAAATTCAAGCTGCTCTGCCTGATATTAAAAGATGTGGCATTTGGTAATATTTGGATGCAATCCAACTGCTAAACTGCTGAACTGCAGTTTGTAACACAAGCACACCATGAAGGGAAAGCAGCAAAAGACAGATGAAAATGAAATTTATCAACAGGCATAAAAGAACATGTGAGCAGAAAGCAGCAGGAGGGCTATCCAGTGTGTGAGAACGGAGAGATGGATACCAAGCACATTAGCAGCGGTATTAGTTTATTTAAACACCGCCACATAATGAAGCTGAGCACTGGCATCATGATAAATTGTAGCAGAGGAATGAGCTTTGGAGTAAGTGAGTGGAAGCACAGCATGTGGCCAAATGTGTGATGGCACGTGAAATGAGAGTGACCCACCTGGAATATGTCAGATGCTGAAGACCATTGCTGGCTACTTGCTCAAATGACAAAACCAGAAGTTGCAATATGTAGGATTAATACACTTTAGAAGAGACAAATTCTCATGCTATTAAAAAGATCACAGTCTGGTCACAAAAGACTCATAGCTCTGTAACCCCCAAGTATTTAGTTGTTCAAAAAGTCCACCTGTGTTACACGCATTCGAGTGTTAATAATTAAGGCTGGGATATCAACCTCAAGCTCTGAATTTTCCCAGATACTGTCAGTTTCAATCTGACTCTTGCCATCACTATAGCATGGTTTTGCTTTTAAAAGGAATGGTAAGGTCCTAGGAATATGACATCAGCCTTCCTAATGAGAGAACCACAGAAAATAGGGCTGGAAGGGACCTCGCAAGGTCATCTAGTCCAGCCCTCTGCCCTAAGGCAGGATCAATTATACCCAAATCATTCCTGACAGAAGTTTGTCTAACCTGTTCTTAAAAATGTCTGGCAATGAAGATCCACAACTCCCCAGGCAATCTGTTTCACTATTTCACTACTGTTACAGATGTAAAGCCTGTCGTAATGTCTTCCTTAAATCTCCTTTGCCACAATTTAAATCCATTAGTTCTTTCTGTATTCCCAGTGGACACAGAGAACAATTTATTACTTTCCTCTTTGCAGCAAGCTTTACATGTCTGAAGACTGGTAGCACAGTCTTATGCCTTTCCCTGCATCCCCTTTCTCAAGTTCTTTCAATCTGTCTTCACAGGTCATGCTTTCTGCTGGATTTCCAACTGGACTGCATCTTTCTTTTTTGAAGCATAGTGCACAAAAGTAGACACATTACTCCAGCTAAGGTTTGAAGCAGAGAATAAATAGGGTGAGATTATTTCACATTTCTTCTCCATGACATTATTTTTAAAGCTGAAATGGCACTAGCTTTCCTCACACTGTGGCCTGTGTTCAGTGTTTAATTCCCAGCAGTCACAAATCCCCTCTTGCAGAATAATGACCACTGATTCAGTTGCTGCCATCATTTGTGCATGTTGTTGGCTATAGGAATTCACTGGCAAGATCCTGGAGTGTTCAACACTTAACTTGTTTGAATCTAAACCCACTCACTTCAGACTACCTTGTTTAGTAAGGAGCTCATGTATCTATCAGTGTCATTTCATTGAGAGCACTGCAGTAACATCAGAAAATAATTTAGCCCAAGTTGCCCATCCAGCATAGAGGAATTTAGCAATGGTTCTTACCATTAGTACCATATTTAGTATACTCTGAAATAACCTGAAACACAAGGATGTCAGTTTAGAGGAGTTGAAGCAGCTTAAAATACAGAAAATTACTCATGAAATGTTATAGCTCAGAGCTGCCAAATTAGTTTTTCACCTGAAATAGAATTACAAGTTACCCATCCACTGTTTAAAAGCATATTAAGCATTTAAATGAAATTTTTTAATTGCTCTGAATTTGACCCTCATCTAATTTTGATTTTTACCAAGTATTTTAAGCAATTTGGAATGATTTAAAATTTATATTGGAACACTAAGTAGCTCAAAGGAACAAGTCTTCTAACTCCCATCAAACTCAGATGCATAATTCCCACAGGTGCCTTTGAAAATCTCTATTTTCAGTGTTGTTGTCCATTTGATAAACAGCTCAAAAATCCTTGGCTTTCTACACAAAGCTCATCTGCCTGAAATAATTTATGAAAATCATAACATTGATTTAAGCTCTTCTCAGTGCTCCATAAATTTTATGCAGCCCTTAAATTATAAAGCTGCTGCTGCTGCTGTGGCACTCATCAGAACAATGCTTAATCTCTTCTCTCAAGATAGTTGGCATGTCAGAGGAGAAAAGAAGGGAGTCGGGCAGCTGAATTGTTTGTTTCAATTTAACGGGGCAGAATAAAACAGCCTAGATGCCAGGGCTCTAGTCCCAGTGAGACTGTGTGCATCCAGGTTTTACTGCAAAAATAGATGTTCTAACCTTCCCCTGCTTTTCCTTGGGTTTAAATCAGAAAATAACTTTCATTGATTTCACAGGGACTCTTTTTGCACACATCATCAGGTTTGTGATACTTGAAATGTTCCCTGCCTAATTTATAATCAGTGTGTTCTCATTCTCAGATATACGACAACAAAATTTCACATCTGTACTAGGACTGTTTTATTTTCTTTAATCTCTACCTTCTTCAGCAAAGATTAAAAACATTTTTGGAGCTGAATATAACGCAAGGTGAAAATAAAGTCCTAGCATAGAGAAACTATGTTTGAATGGACTCCTTTACTCTTAAATTTGGCCTGGTCACATATTAAAACTGCAGACTCCTTTATTAAGATTTTGGTTTGTGCCAGCTAACTGAGATTAAGAGTACATCTGTTTTTCTGGTGAAGTCTCATCTGGAGTAGCCCAGTTTTCAAAGGCAGAGTGGCCTGGACATTATTAGACTCAGTCTTTTCAGTGTTTCATCCTGGGGATCCAAAGTCAGCAGCTGCTATAGTCTTTTTCTTAGCACTGACTTTCCCACTCTTTCCACTCTCCTGGTAACATTCCCTAGTCTGTCATTCAGAGAGTCGTCATCTTTAAGGGATGCATTTCAACCTTTCTCTACTCACGCTTTTCTCCCACGTAACCCTCTGAGTTTCATCCTTCCTCATGTGCTGTTTTTGCTCAGAGGTATACAAACCATCTGTGCCTCTAATACAATGTTCTTAAATAGCCTCCAGGCAGATCTCTATGGTTTTTAAGTACTTCTCTTTGCCCTTCAGCCTGCTGTTAACCATTTTCCTCATAGTTTTATAATCTGCCCTTTTAAAGTTCTTTGTTACTGTGCTGTCCCTAAGGGAACAACTCTTTCATGATATCAAAACTAAAAGTGTGCAGTGATCAGCGTTACCCCACAGAGGTTTGACAACACCTTCCTCTAATAACTTCTGCCTCTTACAAGGTAGTTCCCTCTTGCCCATGGCCTTAACTAATCAGGCATTGCACTGTGGATGGCCACAAGAGTCAAGGAAAAGGAATCCTTTGCCATATGGGTTGGAATGGCACCAAAGCCACTTTACATCTCCTGATAAGAGGAAAAAACCTGCTTTTGCCAGCTGTTGCTTTACCTCCAACAAAAATAAGAAGTGATAATGGGGTAAACACTATAGAATTCAATCTTGTATTATTTTCCTGACTGGTCCCATTCATTTTCCCCGGGAGGAAGTTACTTTCCAGGGGCTGGTTCTGAGATTTTACAGGTTCTCAAAATCTTGAGGAAGCCTGCAGGAGATTGCAGTCACTCATGTGTGCTGTGTCTCCAGTGGTTTTAATGGTTACCATTGTGACTGCTGCCTGCGGAATGCTCTCAGGGAAGTGGGGCAGAAGGGGAGGTCTACGACATGAAAAATGTCTCTGCAGACTAATATCTTGCTCTAGGAATGGGAACAAAGGGATGATACTGAGGAGGCAGCTGATACACCAGCCTTTCTGTTTGCTGAATGCACAAAGGATTGATTTATGGCATCTTGCCACAGGAGAGGCCTATAGGTTATTAACCAACTTCAATGGACAAACTCTTGCTGAGACTGCATATCATTCCTCTTGTGCTGTACAAAAGGTAATGACTCATCTTCAGGCATGCCTGATGTCCTTGAGAATGCAATTGGCTCTGCACAGCCAAGTGAAGCATTACTTAGTTAATACACTACAGCAGAAGGGAAACAATCAGCTGAAACGATGACATTGCTACTTCCTGCTTCATTATAAATCTGCAGCTTCCTAACAGGATTATATACTGAAGCACTGCAAAAAAGGACGTTAAGTCATGTGATAAAACTTAAAAAATGTGTAATTAAAACAGTTAAATACAGGCTTCTTGTGCTCAGTGTCTACAAAACACAATCTTTGATCCTCCAAATGATATTTCTTGGAAAAGCGCTGGACTAAAAAACTATAAGAATAGAATTCTGACTCATCCCTTCCTCTTTAGGCCAATTAAATGTACACTTGCAGTATAACAAATTTCATTTTATTTCAGACTAGAAATACAACCAAAGGTATGAACTCCAAGGCCACCTGCCCCCACGTGTGTTTTCTTGGTCATTCTGTCCCCTGTTTTTCCAGTTCTATCTCAAAATGCAGTATTCTTGATGATTCACCTCGATTCCTATTATTTGGAGAAAGATCTTGTTTCTTCAAAAGAAATGAAGGTAACAGAGCATCTCACCTTTCCTAATGACATCCAAGCACCTCTGCAGTGTAAAAAGCCTCCACTATAAGCATCTATTGCTGCAATGCTACTACAGTTCACCAGGTTTGTTCCAGCTTACTGCTCAGCTAACACCATCAATAAATGTTTTAGTATTAATGAACCACGAAATTTCAAGTATTTTACTAATAAAAACTGTACAAGGTTCCTATATTAGGTAATGGGCCACATCTGACCAAGATTCCCATAATAGGCAACAAGCCTCAGCTACTCTCACCTTGCTCCTTCAGCACTTCTCTCACACTTAGCTGGGCAAGCCCCATGAGAAAATAAATACATATACCTTCACCACTGTGGCAGGGGAAAAGGACTGTGGATGGAGGGAGGGAAGAACAAGAGAGAAGGAAAACCCAGGAAAATTGTCCTTTCCAGTCCTAGCCTCACGTTCCATGTACTTACTTTGGTTTCCCCTTTATTACAAAGTTCTTGTGATTATTAATTTTTCCATGATCCATTGCTTAAGGAAGTGATTGTTTAAGCCAGTTCCACATTTCTTTCCTAAATGAAAGAGTAATTGTTCTCTTTAGTCACAGGTTTCACGGGGAGTTGATGGCGTGTGTGATTTTCCTGGTGCGTCATGTTAAGAACGCTGAATTTTTACATGACTACCTGACTAAAATGCTTTTGTGCATCACTCACACGTCTTAATAAATATATCCAATCAGTTATTGTTAGGTGAGCTGGGAGTAATATACAATGAACACAACGAACACAAAGGTCTCCTCCTGGTCAGAGCACTACAGTCGTAGTTGGAATAAAGGAAACAAATTGGGTTTCTGTATCCACCTTTCTTTCCCCTGCTGTGTTGCCTGAATAACAACATACCTTCCATTATATTACTCTCAAGCAAACCCAATTAATTTATTTGCATTCCAAACATCTGTCATGAAGTTGCAGGGCAAGACGCATGATTAAACAAAAGTATTGCGCCCAATATTTTGAGATAATCCTCTTTTTACTGGATTCCAGTCTCCCACATCTTTCTCTAAAAATGCTAATTTTTGTTTAAATGCAATTACTAATAAGATTCAAACAACATCTTATTTTGAACGTGCCAAATGAGCTGCATATTTGTGAGGTCCTCTATAATTTTAAGGCAAATCCAAATTCCCTCTGATCCTTGGCAAGCATTTATAGCCATGTCTCCTAAACTGCCTCACAGTTGAAGTGAAGAGCTTCCAGGCTGTGCAAGAAGAATGTAAGCAAGTACATTTCTGTGCTGACGAAAAGAGCCAGAAAAGTTTAAGTAAGCAGTCAATGGTTAATTCATTCTTTCAGATGACTGTCATCAAGTGAGAGTATTTACTCAGTTGTTGAAATATGCCCAGATATTCCTTTGGTATGCTGGAATGCTACAAGACTTCTCATGGGTGTAATCTATATATATATTTAATAGATTCAAACAAGTTTAAAGTACACAAAATAAATGGAAATATGAACTCCTGGGAACCTTTGGTTCTATACTTCTTCTTCCTAAGTTTGCTCTTCTTTTTTATATATGCAGAATACAGACAAATTATGTGTTTACAAAAGTAACGTGTCCTCATGGGAATAGTCAGGTTGTCACACTGCACCTCTTTGGCAATTCTAATATGAGACCAGTGCTACAAGAAGATTTTAATATCCATTTATAGGACAACGCAGAAAGAATCGTGCCCTGCAGAATTCACCTCCTCAGGAGTCTTTCTGCTGTGCCTTTTGCAACCAGTCATGCCTGTCTCATATTGGCCTTTTTAGCCACCAACGTGCCTGTAACAAACGTGGGTAGAGCCCTTCCCAAATCTTCATTTGTGAAGCCCAGCCATGACTGACAGGTCTGGCTTCAATGTTCTGAAAGGACAACAGATCTATTCATTTTCAAAATAAGGGTAACAGGCACTCACACAAATACTGTGAAACAGTATGCAGATTTGTATCTGATATTATGCTGCAGTAAGCTGGTATGTACAGAGACAGGTAGCAGTTACAGGAGGCTTTAATGTCACGTGACAAAAAAAATCTCATCTTATGTACTGAAATTTTTATTAAAATATCTTTGGACCACTTAAAAGAAAACATAATTTATTGTTTAATACCAGACGAACAAACAAAAATCAGCTGTTTCACACAGCAACTTGAGATTTGCTCCTCAGTGAAGCTTTACAGGCCAAATAATTTCAAATGTCCTGTCACACAGCAGAAGAACTGGTTTCATAACCCTGTAACAGCAGTAATCTCAGTTCTTGCTTATATATGGTTACAGAACACACCATACTTCCAAATAATTTCGAAGTCATTAGTCCTATTTCCAATTCCTTATTCTCCCCAATCCCATCAACTCTCAGTGTCATTTTGAATTTCAGCATTCTGTTACATAAACGGTGCTGAAATGGTCACTTTCAGTGTACTTTACACTGGCAACTAAAATATTTTAAAACTTTGTATCACAGCTATAATGTTTCCCAACCTAAATTTCCCGTTTAAAACTTCCTACTTGAAGAATAAAATAATGCTTTTCCCCAGCTTAAAAATAAAATACATCTTTTTAAACAAGCTGTCTGAGATCCCAAATAATTATGAACACATAGGTAGCCAACTGGAACAAGCATACTTTAAGCCCAAAATACCATCAAACCACTGAGCCCATCCGTGTCAAGTCTGAAGTGTACAATCTCCAGTGGTTTAGGCTCCTTTTGCATTAGTTGATAACATCAACTACAATCAAAATCTTTATATCTTGCTATTACAACCAATTCAAACAAATTTGATGTTTCTTGGACTGCATTCACCAAAGACAGGATTAGGACTAAGTGATTTTATCAACTGCAATGCTCTGCAAAGAGCTAGTCTGCCAAACCGCAAGTGCAAAGGTTGTGCAAACTTTTGTTAAGCTGTGAGACAGAAAACTTCAGTCTCTCTTCCACAGAAATGAAGTCTCCCTCTTTTGAATGTCAATTCAACAATAACAGGTAAAACCCACACAACTGCCAACTAATGCTATTTAATATAGAGGAAATACATTTTTAGCAATGGAGGGCATTTTAAAATGTATTGACTGAAAATTTACATAAGCTGCATATGTACAGGTATATTTTGCTAGTCATTTGTGACCTCAAATAGCTTTTACATACATGGTTAAATTCTCTTTAAAAATAAAGACATAACACACTGTTCATACAATTACAGCTGAACTGCAAAGGCTTAGTTCTAGCTAATTTTATACTATGTTTCTCTAGTTGGACTATAACAAAGTAAGAGAATACTCAAACACCATGCTTCAATTCCTATGAAAGCCCTCAATGTTACTCAGATTTCTAGAAAGGCAAGTAAAATATAAAAAAATACAACCCCTAATCATCATTTTCCTCATCATCAAATGAGAGAAGACTGCTATTTTTTACTTGCTTAGCTGTACTCTGAGAAGTAGTTGCTTCTCTCTTAGTTTTCTTTGTTTCTTTCATCTTCTTACTTGAACTTACATTGAAGTCCAAACACTTCTCTGATGAACGTTTGGCTGGTTTCCTGAACATAATTTTTCCATCAGCAGGCTCTGGTTCATCATCTGTAATAAAGACAGTAAAATCGGAACTCATCTGGACATGCTCACAAATATTTACAGACCTTCACTATTACCTTGAACCACTATGATCTTGAACCAAGATCAGCGAGACCCCCAAAAGAATACAACAGTCATGAAAATATACATTTTGGTCACAAAGACTGTATCTATGAATGTCCTCCATATGCACCCACCTGTTCCACAGTAACCAGCCCTTCTAGACAATCCTCCTGCAGTTCCTGTTAGAAATGGATTTTCACTAACCAGAGCTCTAACTTAGAAGAGACTGTAGGAAGTAGAGCTTTTCCAACACACTCAATTCATATCCACTTACCAAAGTGGGGAGGACAACTTCATAGGATCCTCTAATCTCACTTCAGTATTTGTAAAATTCATGACAACAAATGCACTTATTTCAGAACTATGGTAGTCTATAAAGAACAAAATAGCACGTATAAAAGAAAAAGCTTTTTTTTTCTTCTAATATATTCTGTTCTGCTGAGACAGCTAAGATCACATGGTCATAAACTGCCCTTTTAATATCATAATAAATGAAAGTTTCAGGGTTTCTTTGTATCTGCAAAATCATCAAACTATTCCAACTCGCTAATTTTGCTCTAGAACACGCAGAGAAGCAGACAACAATCTTAAAAACAAAAGTCTCTTTCATGATTATCAGGCAGAGGGGGAAAGTTACTGCAAAGAAACAGCATCAGGGCAGTACTTCTGGAAAAGAAAGCATAACTGTAAATGAATCAGACACAAAGGCTTATGCTGCAGTAGTTTGCAATTTTTATAATGTATATGTGACAGGATGTTCAAGAGCCATAGGTTCTATGCAAAATATTTTTACTAAATTACTTCTGTGAAATTCATTATTCAACAGAAATGTGTTTGACATGATTATGTGCTTTTTAATTATAACCAATAAATATCTTTTCTCTTTAGCACAAATCCTTTCCTTGGTATATCAGCACTATGGCAGAAGACTAACATTTCAGTGTGACCCACATGGCACTGGCTGAAATTCTCTACAGTGCATACTCAAGACAATACAACTAATAAATCTAGTGTCTTAAGGGTTGTGTGTTACAAATGAAGACATCAACTTGAGTAGCAAATTTCACTTAGAATTCCTTAGGTTTCAGAGACCCTTTTTAAGAAGAAACCTAGCTTAAAAAACTAATGTGTACTTCCAGAAGGTGCACGTGGGGAAGGGGCTGGAGCACGAGTCCTGAGGAGAAGCTCAGGGAGCTGGGGTTGTCCAGCCTGGAGAAACGGAGGCTCAAGGGAGACCTTATCTCTCTCTGCAACCACCTGAAAGGAGGTTGTAGCCAGGTGGGGATCAGTCTCTTCTCCCCAGTAACAAGCAACAGGACAAGAAATGGCCACTTGGGGAGGTTTAGATTATGTATCAGGAAAAATTTCTGAGAAGGTGGTCAGGCAGTGGAACAAGTCCAGGGAAGTAGTGGAATCACCATCCCTTGCAGCATTCAAAAAACATGTAGATCTGGCACTTAGGGACATGGGTTAGTGGCAGCATGGCAGTGCTAGGTTAATAGTTGGGACTCAATGTATCTTAGAGGTCTTTTCCAATCTTAACAATTCCTTGATTCTATGATTCTACATTAGTTTATGAGAAAATACTCCTATGCAGAAAATAACTAACAACATTTTGGGGAAAAATATTTCAGCCTTGGTGCATTAGAAAAGCATTACAGTTATGAGGGATTACTAGCAACAATAAACTGTAGATATGAAAAGCATACTTCTGAATGGATTCATCATGAATTCTGCACGGAAGGCTTAGGTGTTTAGATGCTGCACAAGTTCAGGAAGTGCCTACAGTAAATTTCAGGAGGGAAATATAATTATTTCTGAAAGTATATCACACTTAATGAAACAAAATGCACTACGTATCATTATTCTCAGAAACTGGTCCTCCATTTTTGGACTCAGAAGTTTAATAGCAAATAATTCTTCTTACTAATTGTTGCATAACTACAATGTTTATTTGGAAACACAGATCTAACAAACAAGATCTAAGGCACAATACAAGCCAAATTCTGGAAAAAAAAAAGTATCTATAAGAACTCCACGTACGCACAGACACAACTATCTATGTGTCAGTGTACAAACTGCATGCAGCACCCCTACAGCTGTGGAAACAGGACAACCAGCTACTGCATAAGCATGAGCAAAAAAACCACACCTCATTGGATGAGTGATTGCTATATTTTACTAGAGGGGTATATTTTAAAATTTAACCCCTGAAAAGGTAATGAAAGCATATCCACAAAAGAAAACAGATAAACAGCTATGTACTCATAATCCATGGAAAAACAGAAGCCAGAAATTTCATTTTTACTCACAACTGTCCTGCTACCCACGTTGTGAACTGCAAAATAATTCCATTTTGCCTACCAGATGGAGAAACTGATAAGTATCTTTGCAATATGAATTAAACACCTAATAAGCTAAGTGCATAAACAGCAAAGCTCAAAAACTCCACCAAAATGGCAACTAGCTCAGCTCTGACCTCCAGGGCCACAATACTATTTGCAGATCATTCTGCATCAAAGGAAATTATTTTAGCTCTTGGCCTGGTTTAACACTGTCAAAATTACATTATATGCTCAAGGACATTCCTTTCAGCAGGAAGCCCAGGCCAGCTTCAGAGAGCTATGTGAGCTGGCAGTGCTTGACAAAGAATGAAGCAGATAAAACACAGTAGGCCTGGCCTTACCTTAGCAACATGTGGAAAGAGGGAGAAAGATAGGCTACACTTTTTGAAAGAATTTGATGTAGCAGTTCAAGAAATTTGTGTTGATTTGTTAAGATTGTCTTTTCCAGCTGGTAAAAGAACTTCACTTTATTCTGTCTGATTTTACCAGGCTCTTATGTGTCAGCTATCTTTTTGGTTTGCATCAGTGACCTGCAAAAAAACTGACCTGTATTAAGCAATGCAAAAAAAAGACTGAAGAAACAATCTCAGTGTTTGTACCTTTTAAAAAAGAGGCCTGATAAAAGACTGTTTCGGCATTACAAATTATGAGAAGCAGGATTTCTGATAAACACACAGAAATACACAAAGTCAAACACATAAAAGCATTGCAGGAGAAATAATAAAATCCAGTTCTAATAAATGAGTCGAAAAAATACACTAGCAGTTCAAATTCTGACTGTTCTTAGTCCTTGCTGCTTTTACCTGGATCACAAACTGGCTGACCAAGAGAAGCACAGTCAGAGGTTAAGCTGAAAACTCACTTCACAAGTGACAACAATTTAAGAAGCCATGAAGTCACAAAATATTTTCTTCTTTTTTAATTGGAAGCTATATATTACAAGAGAAGTAGAAATGAGGGTCTGAAAAAGAGGCACTACTCTTCAGTTTACGGTACTTTTTATTTAGTAGTTATTTGTGCAGTCAGCAATACCATTTTTCAGCAGTTTCTGTCCACATGGGTCAATGAGGCAACAACAGGAAACACAAATGCCACTAAACTGTCAGGAACAACAGGAGGAGCAGCACAAACCATGTATGTCTCCTCACAGATAGAAGGTTGGGAAAAAAAATATGACAGCCTGGTACATTGCTTAATGGTTTCTAAGGTTGAAAGTTCAGATCAGCCATTTCAGATGCTCCTTCTAGTGCTTCCTCCTGGCCACCCGTTCTCTCTCTACACATGCCTTTGGAAGCATTTACTACAGGAATTTGGCACACTGGTGGTATGAAGATAAAAAGGCCAGTCTTGCTCTGGTAGTCAGTCTCAATCGTTTATGAGAACACTTGGGAAAGTTTTTGTTACTTAAATACCATAAAATGAGCCTTGATTTAGGTTCCTGCTATTTCACATGATGCAGAGTAGCATGAACACTGTGGTATGCATCTGATATAACAGCTGCTTAATCAGAACAGCTTGTGCTGAATCAGAAAGAGCTCCGATGCCCAAGACACCACAGTCTGTATTCTCCTTGCCTCTCCCCTCTCTTGTTGTCCTCCCCCAGCACCAACACACAGAATGAAACAAGAGTAATATTACAAGGCTTTGAACAAGGACATTTTTGCCAAATTTGGTCATTTCCATGTATCAGAGTGTCCAAGAGGCCAGAGGAACTAGAAAAGCAGTAGAAAAAAATCAATTTCATAAGCTGCAATGAATGCTAGGATAAACTATCTTGCACTAATTGACATATTTTCTTTTGTGAAAATTTAATTTCTCATAAGACTGCTTTTCTTTGTCTCTGAACCAACAGCAACAATTTATAAAATTATGCATAAAACATAAAGTAAAATTACTGTTGATAAACAGACAACTTCTTTTTAAAAAGCCTCTGAGTCTGTGCTCCATGGAGAAAAATATTTCAATACCGAAGGGTGTCTTCTCATATAGGAAAGGTTCAGCCCTAAAAAAAAAATCCCTGTGACTATACTTCAAAAGCCAACAGAAAAACTTCACTAGACTTTTGTTCTGCCTTAGAAGGCAACTAAGTGCAGCTTGGACATTAATCAACTGGTTTTACCAAATTAATGCAGAAGTGTTATTCCTCTGTAAAAGAAAACGCAAGTCATGGGAACCACTGGTGTCTGAAATAAAAAGTGCAGCCATGAGCCATGTCAAAATGGTTATAGAAGAAAATGAAGGAGAAAGGATGTAAATGAGATACAGAAAATCCTAGAATAATATCCCAGTACAAAGTCTGAAGACAAAGTCCTTCAGATGAAGACAACCACTACAGATAAAAAAGAAAAGAGAGCAGAACCGCAAAACTGAGTACTTTCTGTGTTTTGAAAGACTAACAATTTGTATTCATAACAGATAGTTAGTTAGCAGCACATTTCTTAGGATCTACCAAGGTGCCTCAGCATTGATGCATGCTGGAAAGGAAGATTATCAGTTAAGAAATTTACTTCCCTATTACCATTTCAGCTTCATGTAATTTCACCAATGATCTGATTTGGGGCTATATATTACGGTCTAGGAGACATTACATTAATTTCACTTTCAACTCTGGGATAAAAATCAAAGTAATATGAAATGCAATCAAATCATGCGGCACCAAACTTTCTTTATACTTCTCATTTTCAGAATTGACAGCCAAAAAAATAAAAGAAATTCACACATTACTCAAAACTCTCTTTATTAAACTGGAAGAAACCAGCTGTCTAAATACCTGCCTTCAGGTAGAAATCAGAATTTAAATCTAGAGGTCAGACTGACAGTGAAAAATTGGCCCAAGACTCAAAAAAGCCTTCGGGAAGCTGTAGCAGAGTCACCCACACCTTCCTTCACTGAAAATTTCACACCAGGTCCTCTCCATAGCAGAGCAACATAGTAGCACTTACCCTGTTTATTCCCATAAGCCATAAAAAAGTAAGGAGGCCAAGACCTCGTATTAACAGCAAAAGCAGATGAATGACTAGGAACACAATAACGTAGAACAGAGGGCAGCAGTCTCCAACACTCCTGCTACCTACTACTATGGATTTTTTCCTCCAAATGCAAGTTATTACTGAAGGGCTGAAGGGGTAATAAGCAGAGGTGCCACAGGCCTATAGGGACTCAATACTACCATCCTCACTACACATAATTATGTCTTAGGAATGCCTTTTTCCACCAAATAACTTCAGACACTCTATTCAAATACACTTCCATTTCATACTGTGTATTCAGGTTGGCAGCTCCTTTGGACTTTTTTCACAGCATGGACTCCACCTCAATAGATTCTCATGGACAACTACTTCTTTTTGCCCAGCCTTACAAAATCGTTTTTCCTCCAACTGTGATCATTCAAAGTTCAAGTTGCTTATATGAAAAGGAAACCAATTCTCAGAAAGAACCATTCCACTTCTTTCCAATAGGTTGACATTTCTCCCAATACTAGGAGGGTGAAAAGAAATCGTGTGACAACTTTACAAACTGCAACACAAGCACCTCTATGCACTACACTTCAGTAACAAGAGACCAGGAAGGAAGCCTGAAGCCAAACATATATTCTCAGAGCAGTTCAAATCACATAAACACAGCCCGTAGTTCACTGTCTGGTTAGGCCTAACATTTAGATATACACATCTACCTGCTGAAAAAAATCAGATGCAGTTTTATTTGGTTTCAAGCTAACCTACATTATTAAAATATAAGATTTTTCATCAATCTGCTTTTCAAAAAATGTAAGATTCTCAATGTAATCTCTCCCACTACTGTTATTTGAATTCTTCATTTATACCATTTAAATCTTAACACATGCTTCTACATAGTGACAGCATAAACCTGAATTTTCAAATCCAAATGGCAGAAAAAGAGAGAAGCTAAGGATGTCATATTGATAGCTTGTGCTAGGCCTCTCAGTGTGCTCTAAATTCAATTTACAGCTTTTGCAAATAGCCACAATGGCTAACCACAGGAGAGGTCTACAGTTTCTATGAATCATCCTTTTTTTAATACTTGTGAGGTTCCAGTCCTATATTCTTAATTGCCAAGACATTTCCAGTAAAGACAGTAATAGCCACATTCAATCTGTCAAGTCTTCTGTCAGCAAAAAATAAAGCTACATTTCATCACACCCTGTGTGATGATTGAAGTTTCTGGACACTCAAAGGACTTATGTCAACCCTATCTGAATGATGAATACTGCCAGAAATTCTCAACATAACTGTATTCATCAGTTGTAGTTTCACACATGGACAAACTGCAGCAACCCCTCTCACACCACTTCCATCTTTCCTTTCTGTCTAATTCTTCATAGAAAAGAAACATTTTTTTCTGTACCTTGCACTATTTTATCATCTGTTCAGTTTTGCTTAATATATTTGCAAGTCACAACACATACTGGGGTTGATTAATAACAAGTAATAATATGGACCAGTCAGCGAAGTGAACACGTTCCCAAACATACACATCTGCCATTCTTTCCACAGAAGCACTGACTTGAGATTCCTCCTTCTGCCCATACACTCTCTTTCATGAACTCAGACAATTATCTTTAGGACATCCACTCCACTGTCAAATTTGGCTGAGCAAATTAATGAGTTCAAAAATTATCACAGGTGATGTCAGAAGACTGTGTACCAGGACAATGACATGCAATAACAACAACAACAAAAATAATTTAGGGTGGTATTTGGAGGTAGGATGTTGCACAATCAAGAAGCACAGAACTGCAATATTATTAAAAGCCGGACAGCTTGAACATATGTACTCAATGACTTGAGATTAGGACTCACAAGTGCAAATTATTTAGCTGAAAAATTTAGAACTAATCAAAGGTAATATTAAACAGTAGAAAACTGAGCAAATATCATGTTCCCTTTCATGGGTTATATCTCTTTGACTACACAAAGCAAGAAGTTAGTAGTTTGAAACTCACCTGATTCATTTGACTTTAAGGCCTCTTTGATTTGCTGTTTAATTTTCATTGCTTCTTCAGCAGTCAAGTCTCCTTTCTTCAGTGTTACCACTTGAGGCTGCTCATCTTCCTTGTCACTGCCATTGTCACTATCATCATCTGCAAGGGGAAGCTGCTCTCTCTAGGAAAGGGAAATAAAAGCAATTCTGATCACCACTCCACATCACAACCGCTAAGGGTGGCCCTGTTCTCTTTGGCCTCACTTTTGCAGAAAGGTTAGTGGGGAGACTCTCGTGCCAGGCCCTCCCAACTCACGTTGTCCAAATGGCACTCCAATTCCATCACTGAGACATAGCATCCCATTGAAAAAAAGCAGCATGGGAGCATGGGCTCCTTCAATTAAAGACCAAAGGAACTTGGAAGGTAAGAAATGCCTTTTGTTCATTATCATCCCTGTACAAGCACTGTCTGCCACACAACACTAAGGAAATCTTAAATGTAGGGGTCCCTTTGAACCTTCTGAGCTGTGCTCCAAACAGCACAAAGGGAAATGTGGGACCATGGTGGCTGGGCTATCAAAGCTGCCTATGCAAGTCACTGCAAGCAGCACTGACACAAGGAAGATCATGCTCCTGTTTCCACTCTCTCAAACTTGTGCTCTGAGACAGAATCATTTGGGATAAAATTTTATAAAAACAAACTTTCTGTCTTGGAAACCTCAGTGCAACAAACCTAAAGTTTGGCAATATAAGAGGAAATGAAAACTTCATTTTATAAGGAAGAATAGACAGTATTACCGTAACCTACTGAATTTACTAAGAGACAGACAAAACACAATCTTTCTAGTGAAGTGAAACAGTTTGTACTAAATTTATTAAAGGCATACTTTTATCTGATATTCTAGCTCATAATTAACTTTTTTTAATAAATCATTGTGACTATTACTTTACTGATCAGCCTGGAGAGGTTAGGTGATAAGGGCCTCTTCAGTTCAAGATCCAAAATATACTAGAGTTGAAGCTTAAAAGGCAATACAGGCAAATGGAATCAGTGGTGAAAGTCAATACGGTGACTGCTTGTAATAAAAGCTATTTTCAAAAGCAACTTGTATATCCACTGTGGCACAAACACAATTCAAATCCAGGCCATGACAATGGGCCACTGGGAAGGGGGCTTTTCTCACTAGGTTAGTTTTGGCTACATACAGCTCAGGGTGGGATCATCCAAACATTTGTGCAAGTACAACTAGGTAAAAACAGAACTCCACAAACAGCACTTCCATAGCTTAAGTTTAAATTTCTTTAGTCATCAAAGAAAAACAACTTTACATGTGCTATACTACCAGAATGATGGGCTAATTTCTTAAGGCATCCTGTAAAATCCTAGAGGGAAACACATGCAAAAAGCACCTTGGAAACAGAAGAAAAATGTGCCTCAGAAAGGCTGCCTTTTAACAAGCTGGGTCAAACTCTGTTGCCCCTACCATGCCTTCCTGGCCATCACACCACAGTTTGTGACCATTAACCTATGTTTGGGCTGAAAAGGAAATTAAAGATCATCCAGTTCCAACACCCTGCCATGGGGAGGGATACCTTCCACTAGACCAGACTGATCAAAGCCCCATCCAGCCCAGCCTTAAGCACTTCCGGGGATGGGGCATCCAGAGCTTGTCTGGGCAACCTGTTCCACTGTCTCACCCTCCTCACAGTGAAGAATCTTCCCCGTATATCTAATCTAAACCTCCCCTCTTTCAGTTTGAACTCATGGTAACTCCTTTCCAATACATTTTTTTTTACTATATTCTTAGAACACTTTTTTCCCCCCTTTCCCGCCTAGGCTTTGTAAGGGCCAGTTCAACTTCGGACCCCATGGCTGTTTTCCCTGCAGCCCCACGGGCCCCTCGGGCACTGACAGGCAGGAACCGGCTGTCCCGCAAGGCCACCACGGCAGCAATGGCCAGGGGGGCACTGCGACGTCTCGCTGTTGCTTTGAACCGTCAACACAGAAGCAAAGACAAGCTACAAAGACTATTTCAGTCATTTTTAGGCGAGTAACAACTGCCGTGCAGGGACAAAGCCCTGGAGCGCTGCTTTCGCATCGCCCACGACGGGGGTGGGTATCACAGCTCAGGAAGCGCCATGAAGCGGGCGCTGCCCCTTCCCACCCCCGGGGCAGGGCGTTACCTTGGTGTCCACCGTGGGGCCCTCCCGATACCCGACCTGCCGCTTGAAGCGGCTGAGGAAGGCGGGCTCGGCCGGCCGCACGTAGGAGACCTGATTCCTCTTGCTCATGGCGGCCGCCCGCGCCCCCCCGCGGGCAACCCCGCGCTTCCGGGCGCCCACGACAGACCCGCCCCACTTCCGGAATGCCCCGGTACGTCACGGGGCGGGGGCGCTCTCAGCCAATGGCGACGGAGAAGGGAGGGAGGGCAATGGCGGCGCCCGCGCTGGCGTCAAGGAGGGGGCGGGGCCGCGCCGCTGAGCGCCAAATTCAAAGGCTCCGCCATCTTGGAGTGCCGGGCGCAAGGTGCCGGGACCGGCGGGATCATGGCTCCGGGCCTGAGGGGTGAGGGGGCACGGGGGCGCGGGCGGGAGGTGCCGGGGGGCAGCGGGATCATGGCTCCGAGCCCGAGAGGTGGGGGGGCACGGGCGCCCGGGAGGGGCTGAGGGATGTGCTCCCATCGCGGGAAGGGGGGCGGAGCGGAGCGGGGACTAGGGACGGCTGTGCCCTGCGAGGGCATTACCCATGTGTGAGAACCAGCGGGGCCAGATGCGGCCCTGCTGGGGGGTCCGGTGCCCCACGCGTGGCCCCAGGGGTTCCAATGTGGAGTGCCCGCGGGCAGTGCCCTGCCCTCGGGCATGTCGGGGTACCCGAGGGTCGTCCCTGTACCAGAATCACGGAATGTTCTGAGTTGGGAGGGACCCATAAGGATCATCGAGTCCGACTCCTATGTGCGTGTCCGACAGAACACCCCAAAAATCACACTGTGTGCCTCAGAGCGTTGTCCAAACGCTTCTTGAACTCTGGTTTGGTGCTGTGACCATTTCCCGGGTGAGCCTGTTCCATGAACAGCCACCCTCTGGGGGAAGAACCTTCTTCTAATATCCAACCTAAACCTCCCCTGATACAACTTCAGGCCATTCCCGGGGCTATGCAAGTACTTATCTGTCTGATTTCAGTCTTAAAATGCACTACTTGCCTTGATACCTTACGCGATTGAATAAAACCAACTGTTTTAGAAGCTAAAACATTTCTCTGATGTGAGTCAAAGCAGGTAGGCTCGCATAGCAGCAGGGTATTTAGGTAGTATGAATGTTAAAGAGAAGAGTAGTGCCTTTGCACGTTTTTATTAGTTCTACTTTTAAAGGAATCATACTGCAATAAAACCTGTGCACTTTTAGAGACTTTATAAAGTCTTTATTATTGGACTATTTTTGAGGAATCATCCTTCATTGCATTTTATGCATTTTCAAATGTGGTTGTGTTACTTAGCTAATATTTTGACTTTATTTTATATGTATATAGTTTCACGTCAGATTCACCCTTAAGTAAAAAATAAGTCATCCTATCTACCTATGGGGTAATATGTGCCATATCCTTGAAATGTGAAGCTACGCAAAATGAGGCTCATATCACAGAATCAATTAGGTTGGAAAAGACCTCTGAAATCACTGAGTCCAATCTGTGACCAAACACCACCATGTCAACTAGACCATGGCACTAAATACCACATCTAGCCTTTCCTTAAACACTTGCAGGGATGATGACTCCACCACCACCCTGGGCAATGCATTCCAGTATCTCATCACCCTTTCTGTAAAGAACTTCTTCCTGATGTCCAACCTAAACCTCCCCTGGTGCAGTTTAAGACTGGGTCCTCTTGTCCTGTTGCTTGTTGCCTGGTAGAAAAGGCTGGCTACAACCTTTCAGGGAGTTGTAGAGAGTGACAGAGTTGTAGAGAGCCTCCTCTTCTCTAGGCTGAACAACCTCAGCTCCTTCAGATGCTCCTGATAGGACTTTTGCCCCAGATAATGTAGAGGAGAGCTTTATGTATTACAGAGTGATCAATATTACTTCATAATAGTCAAAGTAACACAGCAAGTCAGTTGTGCAGGTTTAGGATATTGAGGTTTTGCAGTCATGTCAGTAAAGCTATTTCATTTTGTAATTGTTTGTCTGCATTAAGTTTGCAATCTTTAAAATACAGTGGGAAGATATAATACTACTAGCATTTATGTTTTTAATTCTCCAAAACACTTGCAAAATTTTATATACATTAACTTAAGAAACTACTCATTGCACATACACTGACAAGTTTGTACAAGGACTAGAGCTTTCTCTACATCTGTAACAACTGCAATCTTTCTGCCAAAGGAAGATCGTTACCAAGTATTTTTGTGCAGTTCTGATTTGTGCATGACACTTATATTTATAAGGCTCTCTGTTTATCTCCCTCCATACTACTTACAGTATTTGCTATTTAAGCAGGTTTTTTGAGCAATAGTTTTATCTTGTTTAATTTGTGTGTGTGTGTGTTTCCTTTTATAGGAGATTTACGTGACTCTGCAATATCTTCATTGAACTCACCTAGGTAAAGTAGTATTGGCCAGTTCCCATATAAGAATAATCACATTGCACAAAAAGTGCACACAAAATCTAGTATAACTTTATGAAATAATTTAAAGCTTTTTATTTCAGTCTTTTCCTGCACAAGATTGTTACCTTTCTCTCCTAACTTCCTTATAGGTTTAAAAATAGTTTCTCATAATAAAACTGTTGCTCTGAGGTGTTGGGTTCCTCTTGGAATGCTGCTGTTCAGTAAATTCTCATTTGTCGACTAACTCTGCAACTGGACTCTGGAATTTATCTGTAGAAATATTCCACTAGGAACTCTAATTTTGTGAGGAAGTCTTAAACCTTAACAAAAAACCAAAAAGCCCTCCTCTAAATACATGCTGTTTGTGCCACAACTCAGAATAATGTTATTCAATGAAAACATATTCGGGAAGTTAGTTTGGTGTGTCTTAAATCCAGTGTAACATCTTCCCTTTCTCAGCTACTGCTTGTGTTTTTAGCCCTTTCCTCAGCCACTCCCTGACTGCATATGTCAGTCATGAAGACCATTTCCCACTTTTAAAACTATTCTCTTCCTTTCTCTTTAATGTCTCAGAGGTTTTTTTTATTTTTTTAACTTAACACGGAGTCTTTTTTCTCCGTGATCTTTTTGGGCAGCACTTGTATACTGAAAGTAAAAATCAGTAGCAGTTATAACACCCTCCTGCTATAACTGCCTTTTGGGACAGAATGAAGAAAGGTAAATCCAAGCTTGTTGCCACTTCATGTAAAAATTTATAATTCTGTAATATTTTGTGGGTATATTGGTTTTATTCCATAACTCCTCCTCAAAGCTTTAATCTAAGTCGTGTCCAGTTACTTATTCAAGCTACAGTTATCCATTGATAAATGCTACATTTATCCATTGATAAATGTAATGAAGGGTTAGGGACTTGCTATGCCTTATTTGACTCATTGATCAAGAATTGGTACTTCATTCCCTTCCTGTGAGGAGCAAAGAAAAATGCTAATAACTTTCCTGCTGGACTGTAGCATCAAGTGCTCCATTTGTCTGTTAAAACTTTCAGTAGTAAGAAGGATGCTTGAAGCCCATAGTCTTAGAAACTAGTGAAACCTTCATTACAACACTGGTTTTATATATCTCAAGTTCACTGTGAAATGTGTTCTTTTAGAGCTAAAGTTACATGCAACAGCAATAAATTCCAGTAACTGCATGTTCTTTGTTTTTTAAATCTGCCACACTTTTACCTTTAATAAACCTTGTAGTGAACTGATGTTCAGCTAGAAGTACTATTTCAGGAGAGACCCTTGTATGACTTCACATGCGTAATCTGATTGTTGTGATTATATTTTATCAGACAGCTGATAGATGTATTTTGAAGCAATCTAATGCATAAAAATTCATTCAGTGTTGAAGGTGATGCTATCAAAGTTTTTGTAAGGGTGCGTCCCCCTTCAGACAGAACTGCGTTAACCGATGGAGACCAAGGCTTGTGTTTATCTGTGCTTTCATCAAATACCATCCGCCTGCATTCGAAGCCTGAGCCAAAGATCTTCACTTTTGATTATGTTGCAAATATGGAAACGACACAGGTAATCACTTCCAGAATCTCGTATCTATTACAGTTTTTCCCCAAATTTTGGCAACTACTAATGCTAAGCCTTTCTACAGATGTCGTGCCTTAGGTGTAATTTTTTGCGGTGGTCAGATTGGTAACACATTGTTATAGTACAGAAATGCTGCATGAAATTTTGCTCTTTAAATAATTTTGATGTGGGGTTTTTTTAATTGATAACTTCTTTGATTAAAGTTTGCATTAAAATTGAAGTTTACATTTGTAAATGTTACAGTAACACTATAGAAAATAAATGTGCCTGTTGAGACAAACATAAAAATAACTGGCAGTTAGTAGCTGACATTAAAGATGTGATTTGTATTTAAGGAACTTATGAGTTTATCTTCTGTTTGCTTCAATTCTCTTAATTTCCTTTAATTTCTGTCAGAAAACCCAAACCAAACCTCCCAAAACCCTCACCTGCTGTAGGCTGTTATTTGTAGCTAGGCTCTTCTTGCAAGATGAGGCTAACAGTTGTGCAGGTTTGTTGAATGTGCAGTGACAAATATTAGAAGTTAACTAAATTGATAAGTGTCATAAGGCTCAGTTTTGACATACTGATGATATAACCACTGGATCAAAATTAATATTGTATATTCAAAAGGTGTTACTATGATGCTGAGTTGTTGCATTTTTCTTTCAGTTTGTCGAGGAATACAGTTTTGTCAGAGGGAGTGATTTATGTCATGAGGACTTAGGATATGTTGTTTTACTGTGATAACTCCAGGGGTCATTGTACATATCTAGTGTTAAGGAATGCATCTATTTTATACACTGTAAAGTTATGACACAGGAAACACTGATATAAAAGAGACCGAAACAAGTGGTGCCAAGTGCCTTCTCTCCCTTGTCCCCAGGAGTCTGTGTTCTCAAGTGTGGCTAAAAATATTGTTGAATCTTGTATGAATGGCTACAATGGAACCATCTTTGCATAGTAAGTCATTTCATAGCAATAACAGTTATTTCATTGCCTTTGCAACATTTGAGGAGATTGTGCTAATGAATACTTGTGGTTTTAAGAGCCAGAGCCTGCTTAATGTTACAGTAAACTTCAGAAGTGCTTCCTTCTGTTGCACAACATAAGGAATGTTCTTGCAACACTGAATAGTACTTCTTACTCCTCTTCTGGAGGAATCTATTTGCAGGTGTTATGCTTCTAATACTTACAGCTAATAATGTGGATTGCAAACTCATTTCAATTTTACTATTATTTGTCTAAAAAGAAGTTTTATTGTACTATTAAAGAGAAAACTAGTTATTTTCAGTATATCCATAGTAAAATGGAATGAAAATTACTTTAGCTTGATATTTGGTTAGCTCGGCTCTTTAGTGACTCTTAGCTGCCTGTGGGAAAACTCATTAATCGTAATTTTAACTTTCAGAATGTTTTCAAGGTAGAAATATATCTGTGACTAGGAGTATGAATATCCTTATATTAACTGAATATATTTTCATTTTGAAAACTGATGAAGCACTTTGGTCATGAAATGCTGATTTACAGGGCTAATCAAATCAAAACTGTACTGGTTTTTAACCTAGCACAGCTTTTGCAAAACTGTGAAGTCCACTTTGTTACAATAAACAAATGGGAAATGAAGTGAAATTGCCCTGAAGTTTCTTTAGCATAATTAGTAACTACACTAGAAAAACAAAAACAGCTCTAAAAGAAGAAATACTTCTAAGTCAAATATAACCTTTTGTGCACTACTGAGTGACACAAAACTCAAAAGATTGACCCAAAAATTCGTTTATTGTATACATCTGAAAACCTTCATTTTAGTGCTAAATTCCACTATTTAACTTTCTGAGAGAAATAAGGAAGAAAATGGTGGGTGGTGGGGAGACAAAAGGTGATTTATCCCAAGAAATTTCTTAGTAAAATTTGCTGTTCTACTTTTATACTTTTCCAGCTGACTGATTTCTCAACTTGCCTCTATGTCTCTTTACCTTCAGTTTAGAAGAATTTTTGTTTGTTTGTTTTGAGCTTTGAGTTTTCCTTAAAAGATGCAGATTAATGAAAAACTCAGAGCCAGAATAAAGCTTTATCTAACTTTTTTTTTCCCTTTTGTTAGTGGCCAGACGGGGTCAGGAAAAACTTTTACTATGATGGGTAAGTGCACGAGAGAGATTAATCTTTCAGTGGCTTCTTAATTTTTTTATCTCGAGTTGAAATGTTGTATTGCTCAAACACCTGGGATAATTTACATTTTCGTGTTCTTGTAGATAACTCTAGGAAATGGTGTAGTACTCAGTGCTTTATATCAAAAGAGTGAAGTATAGGTACTCTCCTAAATCTTTTTGAAGATCTAGATTTTTTTTTTTTTGCTGTTTTTAACAAGAGAGAATCTTTTCAGTTAAATAAAACATTTTTAGTAAGTTTTCTCAAAATTATTATTCTACTTGTTTCCATTTTTGACTGATATCCCTTACATGTGTAGAAATATATTCTAGTATGCATAGACCCATGTTCTAGTATGGGTCTTCCATATTAAAATATGTTGAGATTCTCAAAATAACTGTTTGCTACCCAACTAGACATTTAAGGCCTCTCTGTGTGTGAAGGAATCCCCTTGTAATCCTATTCTTCATGTAGTGGTGATTTTAAATGCATCAATCATAGAATCACAGAATTATTTGGGTTGGAAGAGACCTCCACGTTCCAGTCCAACCTTCAACCAATTACCACCGTGTCAACTAGACCATAGCACCAAGTGCCATGTCCAGTTGTTTCTTGAATACCTATAGGGATGGTGACCCCACCACCTTCCAGGGCAGCCTGAGCCTCCCCTGGCACAACCTGGGGGCATTTCCTCTCATCCTGCCACTTGTTACTTTGGGAGAGGAGGCCGATCCCCACCAGGCCACAACCCCCTAAGCCTTCTTTTGTCCAGAATAAACAGTGTTGTGCTTGACATTAGAAAGGTATTGAAATAACTAAAACCAATTTGGCTGACATTTTTGAGGACTACATAGAAATTAAGTAAACATAGGGACAAATCCCCCCCCCTCTTTCGTTCTTCAAATCAGTACTAAATAGCTGTATTGGTATACCTGCACATCTGTGCATGTTTCCTATGGAAGCCCACATAGTTGATACTAGTTTAGACTTAAGTAGCCTATGGACAGGTAAAATAAACCTCCATAAGCATTGTTTAGACTACATTTTACTTTGATTATGGAGTATTATCTTAGATCTTGAAAGTTGATTTTATTGCAGTTCTTCTGTAGTGTTGTCGTAAATTGATTGACTAAATGTGGTTGCTGAAATCTTCTGTAATGACATCTTGAAAAGGTGAACCATTACTCTTGAAGTAGTACTAATAATTATTTTTTATAATTAAAAATCTCTTTAGGACCATCTGATTCTGACAATTTCACTCACAGTCTGAGAGGTGTAATTCCACGGAGCTTTGAATACTTATTTTTTCTAATTGAGCGGGAAAAAGAAAAGGTACATTTATTTTATACTTATTATTGCAGTGAAAGTAATGTCTCAAAGTAAAGATTAGCTAAGGCCGATAAACCGTGTATGCAGCCGTTAAGTTACTGAGATTATTGCCATCTTGCATCAAATTTGTTAATGAGAAACACTTGCATCTAGGACTCTACCAAATTATAGTACAGTTTCTTAAGACACAAGTGTGCTTATATTATTTTGAGTCTAAAAATGCAATTAGGTTTTTGGATGTTGGCTGTCATCTGGGCATCAGAAATGTACAGTATGCAGAATATATATGCAAACTAGTAGGTTTAGATATGTGTGAAAAGAGACTCACTGCCATACAATACCAGACTTAATAAAACCAATCTGTTTATAATGTAAATTACTGTGTTTTTTCCAGGCTGGCAGTGGAAAGAGTTTTCTCTGCAAATGCTCATTTATTGAAATCTACAATGAACAGATATTTGACTTGCTAGATTCTGCTTCAGCTGGACTCTTTCTCAGAGAACATATCAAGAAGGGAGTCTTTGTTGATGGTGCTGTTGAACAGGTGTTGTCATCTGCTGCTGAAGCATACCAGGTACTTTTTGTCACTTTTTAATGTTTGGATTATTTATCTTGATGTTTATTTGGTAAATATTCCTCTGATTAAAGCACATTTTTCTTTCCACAGTGTCTGTGATGCCTTCTTCCCCTATTTCCGTACTCTACAACACAGTGTAAAATAGCTGTTTCTAGGCAATGCTTCCTGACTATCCCACACCTGTAATAAATCATATACAGTTCTGGAGTTTGGAATATATGAATTGCAATTACAGTAACCCTTCCCTAGTGCTTACCCTACACATCTCCAAAATAGCAACAGAAAACTACATTTCCTGCTAATTGGACAGTGTGTGTTCCAGAATTGTCAGATTTATTTCTCCATGAATGATACACATATGCATACTAGTTGTGTGACTTCAAATTTTTTTTTTCTTCGAGTACTGCTAACATACACCAGTATTGAATATGTTATGCTTTCAAACAACAATGGTACTTTTGGAGGAAAGAAGTGAATAGTGTCATCAATACTTCTATTAATCTATATTTTTCACTTTTAAAATACTTCTGTTGGAAAATAGTCAGAGTCCTTGTTCTTGAGATTTTTGAAAGCTGTTGCACTGAAATATGCCTACCACTGCTTATGTCACCTGTGTGTAAACTGCAGTCTGAGAGACTTGATATTATCTGTTGTCTTTGTCGTGCTTAGGTATTAACTACGGGCTGGAGAAACCGTCGTGTAGCATCAACCTCAATGAACAGAGAATCCTCAAGATCACACGCAGTTTTCACTATCACAGTGGAATCCATGGAGAAGAACAACGAGGTTGTTAACATTCGGTCTTCCCTGCTCAACCTGGTGGATTTGGCAGGATCCGAGAGACAGAAAGACACCCATGCAGAAGGGCTGAGGTTAAAGGTTAGTTCCGTAACATCCTTGCTATCTTTCTCTTTTCAAATGTACTGCCCTATTCCATCCTCCAAATCCATTCACCTTTGTTCTCTTGGCTTTTTCGTTTTTAGGAAGCAGGTAACATAAATCGATCACTAAGTTGCCTGGGCCAAGTAATCACAGCACTTGTTGATGTGGGTAATGGAAAACAGAGGCACATTTGTTACCGGGATTCCAAGCTCACTTTTCTGCTACGGGTAATATATATCTGGATTTTATGTGCTACTTAGAATGTAGAAAAAATATTTAGTTGGGTTTTTTTACTGTAAAAAGCTGAACTCAAGTACTTTATAGTTGCTTCAATATTGGGCAAGCAAAACAAAGCTTGAAAAATATCTTTTTAACCTAAACAGACTTCTAGTCAATTTATGGCTGTTAACTGAAGACAAATTTATTTATGCTTATAACCTCCTATTACATATTTGCGGGTTTCAAAGAAAAATAGGCAACGTTTTCATCCCTATAATTTGGGAAATACTGTGTATCAAAATGTGATATTTAGAGACGTGTTGAAACATTTGATGTGCTTTCCAGAATTAGCCTACGTGTGCCTAAGTGTTGATCTGATGTTAAGAGTTAGATAAATTTACAACTTCCTACCTGAGAGCCTATAGGCTTTTTTCCAGATGAACAGAAAACAAAGACAGAAGCAGTCAAAGATTTATGGACTCACCAAAATTCTGTGAAAAGTAATGAATATCTGTAATATATTTTTGTATTATAGTACTAGTACATAATACAGTATTTGTATTACAACACAATATTGTGATCGCAGCAAAATTTCTCAATCATTCCATCCCAGTTCTACATAGATCTTAAATTTATGAAACTCTGAAGAATTATGTTCTTCCAATGCAACCCAAAATACATAGAAACTGGAAGAGAATTGCAACTGTTTGAGCTTTAAGTGGTTATTTTTTTTAGGTGTCTGTACTGCAAAGAAATCCATAAACATGACCCTCTCTGTTAGAGAGAGAGAGAAAGAGAGAGAATGATGTTGAGGCTTGTAGACTATTCTGTAGCACTAGACTTTTAGTTTTAGGTATAACTGCTGCCTTCTCCAGAGATTTAAGAGCTACTTGTTTAACAGCACAGAAATATCCAGAGACGTGCATGTAAAATGGATAGGTTCATTTTATATCCTTGATCAAGAATCTGTTGATTTGTGATGTTGTTTGTTTGGCAATTGCCACCAGAAGGAAGATAGATTGGAACAATCTGCAGGCTAGGTGATGTTCAAAGTAGTGCTAACAAAGTGAAGTATCTACTTTATTCCCTGCATATTTTTCTGTTTGTTTGGATTTTTTCCTCTCCTGCTCTTCAGATGTAAAAAGTATCTCAAATTGTTAAATAATACAGTCAAGGTTTTGGAAACCCAAATAAAGTCTTTATTTACAGTCACATCCTTTATATCCACATTTGAAATAAAATCTGAGAAACTTACCTAGCATGGATATTTGTTAAATGAAATCCTTTCTGCAATTTGTTCAAAATGATACACAGTTGCTCTTAGGTTAGAGCTCTTAGCTCTTGGTTTTCTGTTGTTACCAAAAACATGCATATAAGACTAACTTCCTTGTTTTTAAATAGGATTCCCTTGGTGGTAATGCAAAAACGTGTATCATTGCAAATGTTCATCCAGGATCCAAGTGTTTTGGTGAAACTCTGTCCACTCTTAATTTTGCTCAGCGAGCAAAGTTGATTAAAAACAAGGTAAGAGAGTTACTCAATGTGTTTATTGGAGCAACAAGCAGTTTCTTGTCATTTAGCCCACATATCTGCAAGCAAGGTAGCTTTTCATTGAAATACTCCTGTGCTTTCACTAATTTAAATTGATTTAGCTTATTAGAAAGCACTAAGTTTGCTTTCTAATTTTTTTTAATGACCGATTATTTTTGAAAAGGGCTTGTTTGCTCTTGATTATGAAGAGAGGACAACATCTTGGAACTAAGTAATGGCTGACAGTAGCATGTATTCATTGCTTGTTCTCAGAGCACTTAACTGGAAAAGTAAAAAGTACTGAAAATTAAAATGTCATAAAAAATTTTGATTCAATGTTATTTCAGTTATCTAGTTTTATATATGTGCTAGTACCCAAAATGTAATTTCTCATGGGTTTTGAAAGCATCTTGGCATTTAGCTGAAACTGTCTCTGCTGTATACTGCTTTGTTGGTCAAAAAACTCCAGACGAAATTCTGCAGAAAATATTAAATACTTTAACCTCTAATTCTACCTCAAGTGCTGCTTACTGGTTTCTTACTAAATGGAACACTGCTTTTCCCCTAAGTTCTTCTTTTCCTAAGATAGGAAGACTTCTCAGTAGCTTTGTTGCTTGGTGTTCTCTGAGTTTTGTTCTGTAAGATTTTTATTTTTACCTTTTCCTAATCTTCTCATATTTATGAAAGGCTGTGGTAAATGAAGACACACAAGGAAATGTGAGCCAGCTGCAAGCTGAGGTCAAGAAGTTGAAAGAGCAGCTTGCTCAACTTACTTCAGTGCCATCTGTGCGCAGTATTTCTGCATCACAAGGTAAGAGCTGGGGGTGAGGAAGAGAGATTTTGCTACATCTGTAGCCTGGAGGGTTGAGGCCTTCATTAAGTTTCTGAACAATTTATATTTTTGTAGGAACTGACTTACAGAGGTTGTATTTATCTACCTTACAACGTTTGATTGCAAGGTAGTAAGTTTTGTCTTGTAATTTCTACTGTGTTCCTGAGTGAACTCTGTCCTGACCTTGCCAAGAAATACAAGATACAGCAATAGAAGTTATGACAGAAGTTAGAAAGCTTTGTCTAACATAAAGCATCTGTGGTTGAGGTTTCCTAAAGTAAAAGTACTTCTTTGCTTGCATACGCATTTAACCAGTAAAAACAAGTCAGTAATGATGTAAGACACTGCATCACTGTTCATAAATATACGAATATTGACAGAGGGAGGGCTCAACGTTTAGACCTGCAGTAGAGTTCTGAGGGAAAGCAAGTGATGGTGCTTAAACACTGAGGAGGAGTTTTGTGCAAAACTTAATGTATCAGAGCTGTGTTTGTTCTATGCATTTAAATTATGTTTGTAATAGTTGATCACACAAATATAAAATCTGCTTGCTAGATACTCTAAAAACATGATGTCATTTTAAAATATATTAAATTACAATGGGGTAGTTATTATGCACCTAGATACTGTGGTGATTAGTATTCCATAAATAAGTAGTCCTGTCTGTGTGAGGATATTCAGAAAATCTATTTCGAATTAATTTCTAAGTGGATTATTAAACCCTTTAAATCCCTTGTGTGGACACTTTCCTTCCAGAGTAAGCCATTAATTGTCCGTATAATTCATGCTTATTTTCCTGAATTTTCCTCTCATAAACCAGTCAGTCCACTTTTAATATGTACAAACAGTACTAATAATGCTAATAATGGCTTAGTGTTATCAAATTAATTTCAGAGGGATTTTGCATTTTATAGATATACTTAGCTGAATGGACTGATTCTTTCATTTTAATAAAAGTTCATTGCAAGGCCATTCAATGCTTGCACAACTTTGTTAATTATACAATTATGTATATTAGCTCTGTTCTTTATCAGCACTTGCAGGTGACTAGGAATTACTGTCTACACAGTAGACTCTGGATATGGCATGTGATATTTGTAGAGGAATTACACTGTTCGAAGAATTCATTTAAATGTTCTTTACAGAATTGTCATTTTATATATGCAGCAAAACCTGGTTAACTAGTATTTTAATAAATATGGCATTTGTTTCTTTGACTTCCCCTACAGATGCTGCTGAAAAAGGGAAGAACAACATAAATTACATGAACAATTTTATTGAAGCAATGCTGTTCTGGGAGAAATCAGAAGGTGAAAAGAAGGTAATATTTCGGCACTAATATTTCTAAGTGCATTCAGGGTACTCTCTGGTGAGAGACCAGTGAGCATATTGAAACTGACTCTCTTAATTATTTTCTTTGGGTTTGAATAAAAATACTCTGTCCAAAGCTAACAAGGTTTAGTAACAAGGGAACTTAGTCAAATGACATTTAAGGTAAAATCTGTAGTGCTCAGGAGGACTACAAAGATGTTATGAGGTTATGGAGGGAGAAAACTAGTAAGGCCAAAGCCCAAGTTGAACTTAATCTGGCTACTGCCATAAAATGCTTCTATAAATACATTAGCAACAAAAGGAGGGCTAAAGAGAAACTCCATCCATTACTGGATGCAGGGAGAAACATAGTGACAAAGGCTGAGGTACTTAATGCCACTTTTGCCTCAGTCTTTAACAGAACCAGAACAGTTGTTCTCCAGGTACCCAGCCACCTGAGCTGGAAGATAGGGATGGGAAGCAGAATGAAACCCCCATAATCCAAGGGATAATGGTCAGCATTCTGCTACATCACTTAGACACACAAGAGTCTGGATATTAGGAAAAAATTCTTCACTGAAAGGGTTGTCAAGCATTAGAACAGGCTACCCAGGGAAATGGTTGAGTCACCATCCCTGAAGGTATTTAAAAGACATGAAGATGTGGCACTTAAGGATGTGGTTTAGCTGTGGATTTGGTTAGAGCTGGGTTCGCAGTTGGACTTGATGATCATAAAGGTCTTTTCCAACCAAATGATTCTGTGCTTCTATTCTGTCTTTCAAATTCCAACAAGTCATAGGATAGCTTTCATAGTATGTTCAGTTTTAGGGCATTGTTTATTGGATTTTCTAATAAGAAAAAATTGAATTGAACAACAAACTTCTAGTTCACTTAACTTTGATTGTGCTTTTCAGTATTTGGGTCCACAGTGTGTTTTTTGAAGCAAACCTCTCAGTCATCCTCATTTTACTGTGCTTCGGTCATGGTGTAATACTGAAACAGCCAAAACTGATTTTATTTTTCTTTTTTTTTTAAAGAAAATTAACTGAAACAGGCACTCTACTGGTCTGAATCTGATGTACTTAACGGAATACTTAGTCTACCCAATCATATTGGAATTTCTAAGTACAATTTTTGCAATAGGGTGTGTAACTTGGGTTCTTAGTATGAGCTTTGCTCTCTTATGAATCTGCTGCAAATGATAGTCTGTGTATTCACATAATTACTGCTGAGTTTTGCATTATTTGTCTGCCTGTGCATATGTATGTGATATGTGCACCTTAAAAATTCACCTAGTGTAACTGCTGTTTTCCCACTAATCTGTATATGTACTTTCTAAGAATTTATTAGAAAAAGTTGCTCAGCTAGAAGATCTGTGTGCCAAGAAGGAAAAATTTGTTCAGTCCAATAAAATGATAGTTAAATTCCGAGAAGACCATATTGTTCGCTTGGAGAGATTACATAAAGAGGCTGGTGGAATTTTATTGCCAAAAGAGCAAGATGATCTCCTTAGTGACTTGAGGGAGGAAGTGCAGACACTCAGAGAACAGGTAAGTCTTTGGTTTTTCTTTTCTAGAACCATTTTGTTTTGTGAGAATAGCTTGTGTAATGGAATTCTGTGGTGAGTGGATAGTCTTTTTAGGAAAGAAAAGGATGGGTGGTGGCTTCCTTTAACTCCAAGCATCTCAAATGTATAGAGTTTCCCTACAAAAGGGACAATGGGTGGGTTTAGAGCTTGTGAGTTTGCATAAGAGGAGAGGTGATGTAAGGGTGATGTTATGCTTGGGAGCTGGCCACAGGCCACCTTTTCTGGGTTAGGTAGAGGACTAAATATCCTTTCAGCAACTCACAGAAATGACAAATCCTCATTCTTATAGGAGGCTTTAAGCTATATGACATTTGTTGAAAAGGAAAGACAACAGGATGCAAGTAATGCAGCAGGTTTCTGAAGGATAATAACACAGATGCCAGATGGACAAATAAGGGGTGATGTGGTCCTGGAGTTGTTTGAAGAAGGCAAATAGCAAAGTACATACCTAAGGCTTCACGAGAGAAAGCTTCAGGTTATTCAGGTATCTGGCAGGTGTG
Organism: Manacus candei; assembly: GCF_025592945.1. Classification (NCBI taxonomy): domain Eukaryota; kingdom Metazoa; phylum Chordata; class Aves; order Passeriformes; family Pipridae; genus Manacus; species Manacus candei. The sequence continues at coordinate 1,103,332 of NW_026138074.1, read as the reverse complement.
GTTTCATTTGTGAGGCAGTTTTGAACAACAGAAAAGCTCAAGAGAGAAGGCAAGTTCTTGAAAAACAATTTCCTCCAAGCACAAGTAGGAAAAAGAAATAAACATCTTGAAAAAATAGCATGAATCCGTAGCTCATAACTGAGCTTTGTAGTAAAGAGATGGGATGGGGAGATGCAGAAGTCAGGACGGTCCTTTAATGTTATAGAAACATTACTATGACATGCAAGGCCCGTGTTAAGAAAGCCAAACCTCAAAGCTGAAACTGAAAAGGGATGTCAAGAGCAGCAAGGAAAGCGTCTACTGCTTTATTACCAGTGGAAGAGTAAACACATAAGATGTAAGCTCACTATCTTGTTTTGAGAGTAGATTCCAAGGCAGTAAGAAAACAAAAAAAAAAGGGGGACCAGTTTTAATACCATTTTTCCTCTTCCATTACAATTTAATGCTTATTAAAGGTACTAGAGTAACAGCTAGGTAGGTATAGCATTGTCTGAAAAAACTGTGGAATAAAATATTGCTTATATTCACAGATGGAACAACACCCACGAATTGCAAAGTATGCCATGGAGAACCATAACCTCAGAGAGGAGAATAAAAAACTTCGTTCTTTACAGTCAGTTAAAAAGGCTGAGGAAATTGATGCTCAGACCATTGCAGAGCTAGAAAAAGCTTTTTTGGAAGCTTCAGCCAAAGAGAAAAATACTGGAGGTAAAAATACGTTAATTTTTTTCAGCTAAGTAAGTTTACTACCATATTTCTATTGTGCACTGCATAGTGTTGAAAATTACTGTCAATGTACTTTTGCCTTCTTCAAAGTGATATGTGAAGACTGATAAAACAAGTTTTCTTCATTTTATTCATAATGGCCTTCAAGCAATAGGAATTTGGATTTGCATCTTGTGAACACCATTTATAATTTCATTTTGTGTTCCTTAGTTGTCATGAAGACTGCAGTAATATTAATTAGTCTATTGGTTTTCACGTGGACTGCTGCTAATACCTGTTTTCGTCAATTTAATTGCTGCTATGCTGTTCAAAAGCCCTAATGCTTTCATTTTAGTAAAACTTAAAATGTTTGAGCTACTCTGTGATTTCAGAGGGTATATGTTTGTTCTTTAGGTCATCGTTTATATTCCACCACCATATCAGCAGAAGGCAACTCTCTGGCATCTGTTGAAAGGCTGAAAACACGCCTGCTACAGACTCAAACTGAACTGGCAAGTTCAAAGCAAGAATATGAAGAATTTAAAGAGCTAACCAAGTGAGACAAAACAGTATAGAACTGTCTGTAATTAAATGTCTTTAAGTAATTATTTATATTGCTTTTTAAAAGTTAATCTCGAATCCTGAACATACAGTCTAAATTTGTTCTTTGCAAAGAGAGGGCCAGGTTAAGAGCAATGCCATGCGCACAGAATGTGTTCCTGGTGAACATAGTTCCTCCCAGACTAGGGAACAACCATGATTCAATCTGAAGGCATGGCTGCACTGTTGCAGATTGCTTTGTCTTTTCCAAAACCACTCTTTATACTAAGATGCAAATAAAACAGTGCTTCACAACACGCAGGAGACTGGACATACCCTGCAATTCTGATAGTCACCACCTGCTTAACAACACAGGGAGAGTTTGGCTTAGTTTCTACATTGAGCAAGTATTTTTTTAATAATTGAATTATTACAGATGAAAGCAGTGACAAGAACTAAGAGTTGATGGGGTTGAGTTTTTAATATAACCACTTTAAGAATGCAAGTTTGAGTCACCATAAATGTAGAATCCAAGTACCCCAGAAAATTTTGGCTAACCTATCAGTTAATGTTTTTGTCTTTTCTTCAAAGATTTTTTTTAAGAAGGCAATAATACCACTGTCTTGAAACTTGTTATTGGAACAGAGATTTAATTCAAATTAGCCCAAAGACATGGTGTCAGTAGTACATTTATGCCCGTTTGCTTTGATATCTAACCATGAGATAAAGGTCTACTTTGTCCTTACTAATGTAGTAAAGAATTTCCTGTCATTGTTCTTCTTGAGGGCAACACAAGATAATGAGAAAGGCCTGACTAATACCTTCAGTGTACATATATTCATATGCAAGTGAATAAAACATGACTTTGACTTGATTAACCCCATTTCTGAAAAATTCAGGTCTTATTACTGGAGATGAAAGAAAAACCATTGCATTTCCAGCAAATGTAATGCAAACTTGGAAAGCAAAAGGGACCTGATATTTTTTTATATGTATTAATTTTTAACTTGAACCTAACATTGTTGCTTTTTATTGATTTTAGTGAATCTAGAGTGTAATTTGAAAAACATCAGGCACAAGATAGTTCCATTTTTGCCTCCCCACTTTTTTTTGCAAAGTAGCTTTTAATGTTCTTTTTGCTTACTCAGACAGTTGTACAAATCTGTATTTTTATTCTTAGATTTCTGTGTAGCAAATCCTATGAAATTCATAAATAATAATGTTACAACCTACTGAGGTTATCAATTCAACAGTCCCATCAATTGTCCCATATGATTAATTACAATGGTCTGTTTATATCTTCATATATTAATTACTTTATTTTCCTGACCATTAAATATATTCCTATTTTTATGTGTATTTCACGTTTTGTGCATGTCTTGCTTTCTTGATAGTATGTATGCATTTTATTATCAATTACTGACATTTTCATAGTGGAGTTCAGTCAAAGAGCAGTGTGCTTTTAAGCCTATGGAGTCACTAAATTACACTAAATTTTGAACTTGTTTCCAGTTTCAGAGTAACTGGATGCTTAATTTTACATGCAGGTGTAACTATATGCTCTAAGTGTACAAGCTGAGTATAATAACAATTCACAAAAATCAATGTATGCTTATTTTTCTGCTGTCTAATAGCAGTCAGAACTAATTTTTGCAGATGCCAAAAACATGAGGGAAAGTGATAGAACTGCCAAAAGATGAAATAGCATGTTTCCATTTGTCTGTAGACTTTGACCCTACCATTATGTCACTAATGCACAACTATCACAGTAACAGCATGTAACTCTGCAAAATACCTAATGAAAAGTATTCCTAAATTTCTGCTCAACTGTTGGATTTCAGTTAAAGTACTCTTGGAGGGCAAAATAATCTTAACAGAGCAGCATTTCCCCAAAAAAAAGAAAGTCTTTAAAGGATTTTCTTTAATCCTGGCAAGCTCCAGTTCAGGCTTCTCATATAACTGGATAACATTTTTAAAGCTGAAAACCATATTGGTATGGGTGATATCACTTTCTCATAAAAGGAACTGCAGAGCTCTCAGCTTATTTCTTACCGTGTAATAGATTTTTTTCTGACATGTTTAGTTATCCATCTGCTTGCTTCATTATGCAAGCACAAATAAGCTTCTTAACTTTTTAATTTTCTATACGTTATTTTTACTTTTTAATACAGAAGTGATGACTTTCTTCTCAAAATACTGCATTTCAATGTCTGGGCAAGAGTTCAGCTGCAGTTTGCTTATTGGCAATGCTGCAGCGTATTCTTGCTGATGGAAGAGCATACTGCTGGAATAGTTTTGACAGTAGTAAAATACTTCCTAAACAGGAAGAAGCATATGGAACTGGAATCAGAGCTTCAATCCCTTCGCAAAGCAAACCAACATCTTGAAAACATTCTGGAGGCAACCAAAGCACACAAGCGCCGAGAAGTGTCTCAGTTGCAAAAGCTACACAGAGAAAGCCTTAAGGTATGAGAATAAGTTTATTTAAAGCCATACATACTTACTCCTAAGTTTTATGAGAATACAGACAGTCATTTGTATGATCCCTTAACCTAACTAGTGTTCTGGAGAGTTCTCCATATGCAATAAACCAAATAGGCTACTTGTTGTTCTGAAGTGTTAGCTGAATGACTTGCTGCTGCAATCAGATGACAAATCTGGAGAAGTGGTAGTGGTTTAGAACTAACCACTTCGAGCATTTTATTTCATTATTCTGCTTATAGAATTATGAAGCACAATACCAGACAAAGACTTGATTTCATTTTATAGTTAACATAAAGACTTCTTTGTAATCTTTGTAACAGAACATAACCACTCCAACTAAAGCTTACCAGCTAAGGTCTCGTCTAGTGCCACGAATAAGCCCAGATTATAATTCTGAAGATTTTCAGTATTCTGAAGAGATGATGGATGACATTCTGAAAGAGCCGGTTCCTCCAGAGATGAGTGAACAAGCATATGAAGCCATTGCTAAGGAGCTCAAAGTGGCACAGGTGATTGTTCTGAATAAAAACTGAAGTGTCTGTATGTGTAACTTTATAAGAGTGTGGGCTTTGGCATGAAATACTTCCCCCTGACCAAATATATTTTAATTTGCATGGGAAACTGAAGCACTTCATGAATGCTTAACACGAAACAGTTCTCTAATTATACATTGTAAGTGAAAGAGGATTTACAACAAAATACTGAAAGGGATTTGAGAGTTGAATATCATAAGTAGTTTAAGATATACACGGCATTTGTACTTTTACTTTTTTAACCTGATAACTTGTCCCTGAGGAGTCCTCTTTATAAGTCCCTGTGACAGCTACATTTGGAACAATACACAAGATTAATATATAATACAGCATTATTTTAAGAAACCTGCCACATAATACTTGTCCACCATTAATATTAATTGCCTTGTAGCGGGCAGTCTTGTCACATAGAAGAGGTCTACAAAGTTATCTGAACTACTCTCTAGAAGCTGGAAATAAGTTCAGTGCGTGTGAACCCCTGGCACAATAGCCAAACCCCCTCTTTGATTCTGACTATAGTGCAGAGAACCTCTAAGAAATTTAGCTACTGTATATTTTGAATAATTTTCTTTTTAAAACCTTATTTCTCCAAGATAAACACGTCTGAAAAGTAATTGTTTATAGGATTCAGTCCTTGTATTTCCTGATGGATTTTCCTGTGTTTTGGCAGTTCAGTTAGAAATAGGAGAAATCAGCTACTTCAGATACCAGTTTATTTTTTGAGTGTTCTGTTTTCTGTTGGTTCAGGTCATAAAAATAGAAACTTGTTGACATTTTTATATTTAATATGCACAGACTGCCATATGGCATGTGAGAATAAGTGGAAGATGGGTGCTCTAAATTTAAGTGTCTGTTGTGTCACAGGAGCAACTGAGCACAATGCAGACAAAGCTGGATGAAGAGGAAAGCAAGAATATAAAATTCCAACAGCATATTAATAAACTCGAGCATCATTCTACACAAATACAGGAGGTGAGAGAACAATTCAGGGCTCATTTAACAATATAATACAGTCATGCTGCTGTGTTGTCTAGTGAGGTCTTGCAATGTTACTTGCATTTTGACTTTTGAAAAATTTACATAGCATCATGGCTCAAGGCTGTGCAGGAAGGCAAGGACTTAAAATCACGGAATAGTTTGGGTTGATTCAAAGGCCACCTAATCCAACCCCCCTGGAGTTGGAATGAGCAGGGAACATTCATTTAACATAACACTGCAAGTCTGAGTTTGGTTTTAAATCTTGTGATTCTGGACCTGCTTGATCTTAAATATAAACAAATAGACCCTATTGTGGTTGGGTTTGGCCAACTCGATGATTTCTGGGAAACAACATTAGTAACAAGGAAATTTTAAACTTTGGAAGCTGAAAATGCTATTTGTCTCAATTGGAACTATCTATCAAATATTTATAAGTCCTGCTTAATCGCTGGGGTTGATGATAGAAAAGGAAATTAGGTCTCTATTCTTTCCTGCTCAGTCTCACTTCTGATAGCTCTGTTCTGAGAAGATCTCACCTCCTAAGATGTGGGTTGCTTTTAAATGAAATTTTTAGATAAGGTAATATCTTCAGTTATATAAATTATTTTTTTCCTTGGACTTGTATTGGTTTTCAGAGTCACTAATTTTAAAGAAAAATGTGCTCTGCATTCATAGTCAGGTGATGAAATGCTTTAATACAGTATTACGTTATTGTTACAGCTGTGACTTAACCACTCCTACACTTCATTCTATTTAAAAATTTTACTTCTCTTCTCAAGCTTCTTTCATCTGAAAGGAATGACTGGAGTAAAGAGCGCCAGGAGCTCCTCGAACAGATAAAATCACTTGAAAAGCAATTTCAAGACAGTCAAAGCAAGGCTGATAGTAAGTCTATGAAATACTGAAATTTCATAAAAACTTAAGGTGTCTTACTGTTTTGAATCGACAATAGCACATGCTGAGTAACTATTTGGGTTGTTAGGCATACTGGTTTGATTTTTTTTTTTTTTTTTTTTTTTTTTTTAAAGAAAGCAATCTTTGATACTTGCAGAATATCTTCATTTAATCTTGCACAGTACCCAATATTCAAAATGACTCTCTTTAGTCTGAATGTGAAGGAGGTACAGGATATAGTATTTAAAAAGAAAATATTAAATAAGATAAAGGAAAAATCCTCTGTTGGTCTATGGAAATGCAGTGGTGTTGTCTGGAATGTTTTTCATAAACCTTTACTTCTTAAACTCGATGTTTCATTGACCTTTTTCATTCACAAAGCCTTTTTGTGTGTGACTTTCAAGGTTAGTTCCACTGAAAAAGCGCAGTTTTGTAATACTTTCCCAGCAGGTTCTGTAACATTACATGTCATATACCTAGCACAGTTTTCCAAATAACATGAAAATTATTTGGGATTTTTTTTGACAGTATTAAAAAGTGAAGTCCATGACTTGCGCATTGTCCTGCAGTCTGCAGACAAGGAGCTGTCTGCTCTAAAATTGGAATATAATGCCTTTAGGGAAAAACAAGAGAAAGAAATGAGTCAGCTTTCTGGTAGACATATGGATGTACAGTTCCAGCTGGACAGTGTGAGGTATGTTGGCAGTTTGGTAAAATGCCTTAACATCCTTTCTGGATGCATACAGTGATTTAGTCCTTCTCTCCTGCATATGAACTTGCACTTTACATGCTTCTCTAAAGTTGTTTTGTGTTTGTTTATGTCTTATGTCCTTTGCTTATTTTTTCTTTTTGCTCAATTCTTCTATGCCTATTTCTGAGTCATGATGGGGGGGAACCATGCTGAAATTAGCAGAAAGAAATGAAATGAGGCTGCCTTAATTTTACCTTACTTTAGCATTTTCCCATTAAGTAGGATATACCTATAAACTCATTGCTCTCCAAAAGTTAAGTGGCTGAAGAGACAGAATTTGTCAGTCTGATCACATGAATTAGGTGACATAATGATGCTGCTCTAAAAATACAAGCAGAAAGAAATTCATAAAAAACAACTGAAGTTTGATTATTGAAACCAGAAAAGCTCATTACCTTCTCTGCAATAATGGCCATTATGGGGAGATGAGGTTTTGAATCATTAGCATGACTTGGTTTTGTTGGCTTCTGTTGGTGGGTTTTGTTTATTTTGTTGTGTTTTGGCTTTATGTTGGTTTTGGCTTTTTTTCCTGGAAAGCTTAGCTATGTTTTGCATTACAGTAGGTCACATCTTAGCTGAAGTAATTTTTTGAGTATGCATTGTGAGACCAGGAACTGGGAATTGAAACTAAATGCCATGGTTTCATTGATGCCTTCAGTGTTAGCAGAAATACTGACTATGTAGAGGGTATTCTTTCTATAGGTCCTTCTTTAGTAACATGATTCATAACACTTGTCTAGCAGTTCTTTTACCCCTCTTTGCTTTTCACTTTTGTGAAAAACCAAATGAAGTAAATTTTCAGTGCAACAATTTAGAGAAAAATAACCCAAACTTGTCCAGAATATATAAAGATTTTAAATGGGATAGATGATCTGAATATCAGCTAAGCAGATGTTGATACTGAGGATCCTTCTATCAAAGCCTTTTGTCCAGCAACTGCCTAAAAAAAAAAAAAGATATCTTTTTTTTAATGGTGAACTCCATTATCAAGACACAGGGACTGAAATTTCAGTAGGATTTTGTAACAAATAATTTATTTCTCGGGATCAGAAAAAGTCCACTGCCTTCTCTGCCAGTGCCACTTCAATCTCCCATGACCTTCAGAAATTTGGTGTTTCTGAGTTTAAAAGAGTTACCATTTACGTCAGTCACTCCTTTCTAAAATAACCGTACTCTGTATATTATTTGAAGATTTTAAAGTACAAGTGATTGGAGTATTTTTATAATGACACAAACCTTATCAGAGTTTTTATTTGGTTTTTTTTGATAAAGGCTAGAACATGAAAAGATTCTTGAAGAAAAAGCAAGTCTGCAGGATGACTATGACAATTTGCAGGAAGTAACTAAGTTTGAGACGGATCAACTGAAGCAACAACTTGAGGACAGAAAACAAGAAGCAGAAACAATGAAAACTGAGCTTTGTGTAAGACAGTTGAGGATTTCAAAGGAGTTTATTATACCATATCCACATTGTTCAACTCCTGTTTGATTCAATTGTATCATTAGTAATAGATTCCACAGTAATAATAGGTTTCTTGGTGCTTTCATTTGGAAGATGTACCCAAAACATTTTTCCAAACTTGGTGCAAGATTTTTGCAACCACAGGCTACAAGAAATATCCAATAGCATTGTGAAGTAGTAAGGTTTTGGACTGAAGAAATTGCCCTGGAAATGTTGAGGGAGATGGGTTAATTAGTAAAGGAATAAGAAACTTCTTTGGAAAAGAATCTTGACATTGATTGAAATGCTGAGATGACCTTTCATCTCAGTGCTAGCCAGGACTAGCCTACTTATTCTATCTTTACAAAGCAGTTTCTTAAAAATTTTCATAGTGGATGTGATCTTGTTAAAATGATCTATGGCTTGTGGTGGATCACTGTCCTGCAATTTAGTTGATGCTGTCCTTGAAAGCCTGTCAGACTGCAGTGACTGCAAAACAGCAATAACGTTGCTCAAGGGCTTTTGCAAATGATTTTGCCTGCTTCTCACAGTGTACATACACTGTGCCTGCTCAGGAAGCTTGATATAAGTTTTCCTGACAGACTGAAAATTATTGATATAAATTCCTTATCATTTAATATTCTGAACAAATTTGGAATTTGAAAAATGCACCTAAATTAATCTACAATTGAAAATTCTAATTTCTGCCTTCACAACCTTGGATATTGAGGAACATCATAGCTATATGAAATTATTATCAATGACAGGTGAAAAGAACTAATTACCTAATATGAATAAGAGTTTACTTTTGAACTTGACCAGAACAAAGCTAAGGATCTTTCTGTTTCAAATTAAGGTATGGCAGGGAGGCAGGTTTCAATCATCTTAAGAATTTGTTTAGATTTTTATTTTGTTTTAGATTATTCTAAAGACCTTCTATTGTAACTTCTTATAGCAATATATATTTGCTATTCTAGAACCTTTTTCACCTTCTGAAAGCAGAAAAAGAACATAATGAAAAACTAACATTGCAATTACAAGAAGACAAAGAAAACAATTCAAAGTAAGTTTTAATTAGTGGTGGGGTTTATTTTCATTTGACCGCATTGTTTTTGTCCCATGCTATGTTTTGTATTCAGATGAGGATCCTGTTTGTAGAGGTGTTTTTCCCCAGGTGGTTGACAATAATTACATAACAGGCTTTTTTATTTTATCCAAATTAAAACGACACTTCATTTTAATGTGTTCAATTAACATGACAAAAGTAATTTCATTGCAAGTATAGATCTTCATGTCAAAAATAAAAGTCCACCTCTGACAGCAGTGTAACTAAACTATTGGTCTTTCGTATAGCACTGAGAAGGTGATTACTGAAGAACTCTTAAATAAATTAAGTGCAAATAAGAACCATATAAGAATAAATCATATGACTTGATTTTGTTAAAGTTCTCTTATGTTTTGATTATATTTCTCACTAGAAATGTTTTCTTCACCAGGGAGCTCTTGAAAATACTTGAAAAAGCACAGGTGGAGAAACCATTCTCTGAAATGGTGACACGGTGTGAGCAGCAGGTACAGCAACACATTTGAATATTTAAACTGCGTGTTCATGGATTTGCTTGTGCATTAATAGCAGTTTTATTTCTGTGCTGACTGTTCCATTGATTACCAGCAAAATAAATGTAGACTGCTCAGGTTACATATCATTTTGTTAAGCTACTGCTTTATTATTCTGGTAAGCTTAACAACTTACTTCCTTTTTTTTTTTCATTACTTGAGGCTTTACAAAACACACTTCAAAGGTAATAAAGACTCTCCTTCACAATATTATTTTCTCTAGGAAGCAAAATTGAGGACATTGGAACAGGAGCTGGCTGCTGCTGGAGAGACTATTGCTTCTTTGAAGAAGACAAATGATACAGACAAGGTTTAGGCTTATTTCTGTTACTAGTACACAGTTTTATGGGTAACGGTTCTGTAGCAGAGTTGAAAGCCCAGAGCCTTTCTGTGATATTTAGTAATTTTGTGCTCTTCGGCAATTCTGGCTGTATATGTAGGTAAAATAAATCTTGCCTTTCCCTAGCATGGAGTTTGCAGGGAGGTGTAGAAAACTGGTATGCACTCAGAAAAAAACACAAGTTAACTGAAGATTAAAACAAAAAAAAATCAAGGTAAACCTGTCTACTGGACAAAACATTCAATGCTTAAACAGTGCATAATTCCCCTCATGATTAATAGGGTCTTCCAGTCATGTTGTAATGGACAAATAGAAAAGGGAAGGAACATGACTTAAGATTGTGACTGTGTCTTTATTAATAAAATCAAAGCACTTTTTCATGTAAAGACTGTTGCAGTGTACAAAAGCTTAAATAGCAAGAGTTCCCCTAGTGCAAGTATATATCCTGTATGTAAAACAGGCATAAGGAACCACATAGTGCATTTACTACTCAGCATGATGCGATGATAAGCCTTGTTTTTTTCATGCTAAAACCAAAAATTTGACATGCATAAGGTCAGAGTAACCTGGTATTGTCAGTGCAGTGGTGTTTCTTGAATGTATCTTTTTCCATTACAAGCAAATGTACCCTTAAACTACGGTACTTCTGTTCTCCTATTAGAAACCCATTACAAGCCAATACTAAATCAATGAGTCAGTGTTCTGATGAACACAGCAGGTTATTTAATTCTTTATTGCAGTGCTTAGAGCAAAAGCCAGTGATATAGCAACACATTTTCTGTTATTCCTTTACATGTGCAACTTGAGGCCTCATTTTCATATGATTGTTTGAAATTTGGGATTGACAAATTATCTACCAAAAAAAGTCCAGTAACATATTATATAGATTTTATATATGTTTTATAGGATTGACTTTTTTTTTATGTTTCAGGAAGTTGTAACTGACTTGATGAAACAGATCCAGGAGCTGAGGTCTTCAATTAATCATAAAACTGAGTCCATACATGGGTTGACAAGAGAGCTCGAGGATATAAATGTATGTTCTGTCATTTTGAAGGACGTGGTATCGTACTTTAGAAATGACATGTCTTATCATGGGTCTCAAACAGTATAACTTGCTGTAGCATTTTAGATGGAAACTTCTTTGTTTTGACATGTTGAAATCTTCTGAACATTTTATGCCTAAGGCTGTCTTGAAAACGGAACCCTCTCCATGTGGTGGGTAAAAAGCCGTATCTCTGAAGGGACCTATTCACATCTTGTAAACTACACTCAGCTGACAGTCACATTTAGATTTTCTCAGAAACTGGCAATTTAAAACCTCAACAATTGAAGCTGAATTGTAAATTTATTTTTTGAGGGAGTGAATTTTTATGTTGCTGTTATTACTATGTTCTACATCTGAAAACAAGTATAAAGAACTAAAACTGTGTAGCTGAATAACTATGAATAAATATGATGCATCTGATTTATTAAAATAGGTCTGGTTTGCAAACTGATGGAACAACCCACAGAATGCTTCAGATAATATATTATGTGTGAACTACAAATTCAAAAGGTTCTACAGACAGAACGTTGATGAGACAAATTTATATATATAGTTATCTTTTAATAATGATTTTAGTGGGTAATATGTATTGTGGTGGCTAATTAACATTAAATTAATAATCTTTTCCTATAATTCTGACAACTAATTTCTAAAAACGTAGTTTGTATAATTTAGCAAGTGTGATATATCATTCTGGTTTTAGTCATTGACACAGATTTCTAAATGTTTCTAATTGTCATAAGATTTGTGATGTACATTTATTTGTATTATGTTTGCCAGGTTTCCTTGATAACATGTTTTTCTAAAATATTCTAAAATTTATTTTAATGGGTTTTTGTAGTGCAAGTATAATATTGTTCTGGCTGCAAAAGAAGAAAGCAAAGGAATCATAGAGGATCAGGAAAAGAAGATTGAAGAACTGAAGGAAGCCTTGGAGGGAAGAGAAATAGCTGATAACATTGAGGTAAAAACATTAATGTTGGTGTATTATGATTGTTTGTTTAACCAGACCAGTTGGATGTGCGTTTGCTTAAAATATTCATGTAAAACTTAACCTCATTTTGGTTCCAACTATAGCTAGTTAAGCTGTTCTTAAAAGAATTTTTCATGAGATACCTGACAAATTCTGTTAAATTATCATGTTATTTGACATAAATATTTTATAAGCTACTTCATAAAAGCCTATGCTAAAAGCCTGGTTTAATTTTAAGACCACTAAGGAATCACCAGCTGAATTTAATGGCAGCTTTAGATGATGCGGCTGAGAAATTAAAATAGATGGAAGAATATATTATGTTTAACACTATCTCCTCCCCCACTGCTACTATATTCGGTAACATCTTTTCTTTACTCATAATTTTAACTAAAAGCTCCACCTGCTGGAAACAGATTTAGGATGCATTGTTGATTCAACTGTGGGATTGCCTTTTAAAATTGTATCTTTCTTTAACTCTTTTCTGTTACTGCTCTCACCCTTATTTTGATGAACGTGTCTATCAGTCAAAACCACTAGCACCTCCTTACACGTAATTTCTACAAGATCATCTGTCATTAGATTTGCTAGTCAATCATATGGCACTAATAAAGTCTTCCAGAGAAGTGTTTGTTTCTCAAAACCCTTTGAACATAGTGTAAATCTATTTAAGAAAAAACAGACTATATTCATTATTAATAATATCTAAATGTCACATTCTGAAACCCAAAACTGAGTTGTCTGCCAAAGGGACCACTTTGGGTTTTTGTTTACGTGGGTTTTTTTAACTGAAGTACTAGTTCTTAATCCAGTATTATCCTTAGGTGTGTATGGCTCCTGATAAAATCATAGTGTTTCTCCTTGACTTTGTGCTTCAGCTACTAATTTCTTCATGCTTTCTTGACTGGACAAGAAGAACTAATCCAAGGTAGCATTTAAAATACCAAGTTCAGTTTCTCCTTCTAGGTTAACACACCTTGTGTAGGCATAATGCCCCATCAGATCGGGTGGGAGAATAAATCCAGAGGTATCTACAGAATATGAGTGCACTAAAAAAGCTGTAATCGCTCCAGCATGGATTAAAATCTTTGTTATTTTCTGTTTTTTTATTCAGAGAACTGTATCTCTTTTTAAGTACATATTATACTTTAAAACTGTGGTTGATTCCAAAGATCTTCCGCAAGAACTGTGACTATGCTGTGGGAAAATTCTCATTTTTGTTCTGCAGCCAAGACCATGGATATGAAAACATGCTAAAATAAGAAATTTATAGATGAATGCTTGCTACAATTCATGATGAAAAAGTAGAAGGAAAAGAGAGATGCTTGTAGCTACTAGCAATCTTGACACCAATCACAAAACACCTTGAAACAACTGATTTAGAGTAATAACTTTACTTTCTTTACTCATCCAATGACTTAAAATAGAGAGACCTTCTGTGTGAAGAATTGCGTCATACAGCTGATCAGCTGATAAGTCTGACAGAGGCCTCCAAGAAACATGATTCGTTGCTCCAGTGTGCACAGGAAGACATAGCAAAGAAAGAAGCAGTAATCCAGGAACTTAGGGAACAGGTAAAACAAAGAAATTTTGATAATTAGCCCATTGAGAGGAGTTGTAGTTAATTCTAGCTTTTGAAAAGTTCTTATATGTAATTTTACAGCATCTTGTATGCAGTACTCTTGGTGAAGAGCAATGCTCCTTCTTGTAAAAGCAAAATAGTAGTCTAAAAACTTCTGAACAAAGGCTAGGTAAACTTTTAAAGCTTTTGGAAATGATGTCTAGAGATAGCAGAGTAAAATTATCAGTACTGTAACAACTGAGCAACCTGAGGTTATCAGCAGTATCATCTACCTTTTCCTCCACTCATCCACAAACAATATCATTATCTAACAGACATAAGTGTTGAGCTCTATAAATTTTGTATTCTGAGAATGGTTTGGAGCTTTTGCAGACTAAAGAGCTATGTTAAACCTCTGTCCAAATTTTAGCTCTAGTTGTCATAATTGTCATAGTGCTATGTAATATATTTGTGCTGGCAAAAACTCTAATAAGTTATTATCTAAAAGAGGAGTTCTTTTGTCAAGTTAGCATATTCTCTTTGGGAAAACTGATCAAATCTATACCTCAAAAATCTTTGTATCAGATCATGTTTTGACCAGTAATATTTGCCAACAAAGTTCATAATAGTTTCTTCTGTACTAGTAAGCCTTTTGAAACATTGACCATGATAGTAAGGCAAGAAAATAAAATAGCAACACAAACAAAATTCAGATTAACTACACAGCATACAATGTATAGATCTTTCAAAAATGCTTGTTACATACAACTATTGAAAGTTTAACAGTTATTAGCTAAATATACAAGAGTTATAAAAATGAAGTTTAAGTTAATGTAAAATAACTTGAGGTGTACTTAAGCCTGCTCAAAATGGAGATCTAGCTTCTGTTTTCTTTCCTATTTTGTGTTTATTTTGAGCTAATTTAATTCTTACTGATGTTTCTAATAGTTGGACAAAATGACAGAGGAACTGGAGAACAGGAAGAATGAGTATGAACTAAAAATGAAGCAAATAGATTGCTTTGTGGACTCATCTTTAGTAACATTTCCGCAGGTATGGCATTTGTGAGAGAAACATGTTTGTTATAATGCCTGTTAAAACACATAAAAAACAACTACAAACTTTACAGCATGGCTTCAGGCTGGAACCAAAAATTACAGTGTATCAAGAATGGTCAATTCCCAGTCACATAGTTTGTAACTTAGTTGCATTATTGATGATTTGTCTGTCAGGAATTTTTTTAATATATGTCTCCAATTAAGTATTAAAATATATAACCAATACATAGGGCAAACAGTTCTTTACTAATAGTTTGTCTGGTTTGTTTCTTTTAACTTGACAGTGTCCAAAAACTCCACCTAATTTTGATGTGAATTTGGCAAAGCTCTTGGAAACCCATGAGCAAGAAATAGCTGATCGTAGGGCTTCTGCAATAAATCTGGAGCACCTTGTGCATGAACTGAATGAAGAACGAAGAGCTAAAAATGATGAAATTCTAAGGCTGAAGGTACTATGAGTTAATCTCTACAGGCAATTTGTAAGGTTTAAATAAGACAAAATACAGAGTTTAGATTTTGAATGAGCTCTGCTTGGTAGTGTGTCCATTAAAGCAGGAAAGCCAGTTTTGGTCCTCCCTTTACCTAGGCCCAAAATGTGACAACTGGCTTGAGATGTCAATATATCTCATTTTCCCAAGAACTGAGTTGTTTTGAGTTCATGAATGTCAAATGCTCACATCGGTTTTACTGCTGAAACTGTTCTGATTTATTTTAAATCCAGTTTTTAATGCAACTATAAATGGAACAGTAGTGCAGACATTTGCCAGAGAACTGTGCTTGTTTTCTGATAAATAGTTTTGTCTTCTATTTTACTCAGAAACATGTTCAACTGGAAATGAAAACAGGAATCCCAATTTGGTCTTCAAATAAAATGTTTCGAACTTCTTTCTTTTTCTGTGCTTAGGAACAATTAAATGAGTTGGAGAACTTGCGTCTGGAAATGCAGATATTGGTGGAAAACAACAGGAGTTTACAGAGTCTTGTAGAAGCTCAGAGACCAGGCAAGAACAGGTAAAGTTAAATAAAACACAAAAAATCTATCTTAACTTGAAATAATTAAACAAGATAAAATGTACACTGTTTATTTGAAATACAGTCTTACATATTGTTTGTATTTGTGGAGATTGACTCAGACTTGTCTATGAAAACTGTTTACTGGCCTGTAAACTTTATTGCCCTTAAATCACAAATTCTCAAATACAACAAAGTTTTATAAAGGAAATGGAAATAGAATGTAAAATAACTATATGCATAGCCATTCCTGCATATTATATATTACCATATCACTTGTGTAGTTATGGATTCAGTAGATAGCAAATGTCCAAATTAATTCAACACAAGTTTTAACATAGACATAAATGAACTTTTAAAGTTCCAATATAGTATTCACCTTTGGTCTATTCAAACCATAACTCCTATCAGCTAACAGGAGCAGGGAATTGTTACTGCATATGAAATTATATCCCAAGGTCCCAAGTCAGGAATCCAACAAGTGGGGAATATAAAAGTAATGGTTTTCTGTGGAAAAATTGGGTCCAGGACACCTACTCCATAAACTGTGTGAAAAACAAAGCCACAGAATCCAGTGTTCCATGGCAACATAACCATTCTTGTTTTTCTGTGATTCCCGTTTCAATTCACAACACGCTTTCAAACGTCTGTTGCAAACTAAGCAGAAGGCCTTAGAAACAGCATCATCATTCAGTACCCCACCTGATCTGTTCACAAAGATTTTCAGTTACTGAAAATAGTGTGTTTGTTATAATTTGATGCAATTATAAAACTCCTAACCAATTAAGTTCTTTCTTTATGGCACACTACAAGGATAAAGTGGTTCCACTGGCATGTTGCTTTGTGGGTTATTTTAATTGTATGGTGTTTGCTTACTTCCATCCAATGTCATGTTAATCAAAAACTAACAAAATAAAAAGCATTGAAGTCTTCTAAATACAAGAATCTTTCACTTTTAAATACAAGAATCTTTCACTTTCTTAACTGCTGAGTGGTCTTGCCAAATTATCTTATACGAAGGAGTTGCTTTCTGCAGTCAACATACACCTGAACATCACCAACTAATAAAACATTTACCTTAATCGCAAAGCTGCCTAACAAACTGTTGCATTGTTATTACATTTGTAATTGCTTTAATGAAAACAGTAGTTTCTCCATACTCTAACAAAAGGAAATGTGGTGTTCATGGAATGCAGAAGAATATAGAAACCCTTCCAGAGTTGTTTCATGATGTGTTCAGTATTTTGAGTATGAACACGTGTGAAAACCACTACACATATTTACTGGTTTAATCTGGATAAGATGCTTTTACAACTGGTTTCTTCCGTTTATGAGAAACTTTCCTCATTCTTGAATTTCCTAGTGATCAGAAACATCCTGATGTTCAGCACCTCAAAGAGAAAGAGGAGGAGATTGCTGAGGAGAGACTTGCCAAGGTATATTATCATTCTCACGTCAGTTGCTGTTGACCAGCTGTGAAGTATTAACCTGTTTTCTTCTATTTCACAGCAGTGAAACAAACACTGATTTCTAGTGAATTCTAATAGGCACAGCCTGACACTTAGCTCTTAGGGTTTCTATCTCAGCCTGACACAAGTGAACTGGGTGTCAGATGACACAGGAAGCAAAAACAGATTTGGATTGCTAAATCTGACTCATCTCCACAGAGCTTGAAAGTGAAGATTGTGTCACTTGCTAATGTCAGGTCTGTGTCAAAGGGAAGTTCATGTCACAGCGGAGGTTGCCATGGATTTCCCAGACAGAAAAGCCCCCTGTTAGAGCTTTGCTGTGTGTGAGTGGGCAGAGAGGTAGGCTGTGGGTCATTTGTGCTGGCATGAAATGGGAAATACCTGCATATAGTAAAGAGATGAACTTAGAGTGAATATTAGAGATGTGAGCTGCAGAGCAGTAGGATGACTTTGACAGGATCTGGAATGAGATACACAACATCAACTAAGTGATAAATAATTTTAAATATATATCTGTATGTTAAACATTAGGACTGTATCTAATGCTTTTGAACTTTTACAGAATAAAGCAATGGAGGAAATCCAGAAAATCAAAGCAGAGTAAGTCTAAATGTTGTTCCTTGAACTGGAAACTTGTATTAAACTAATTAATGACAAAAAAGCTATATTTAAGCACTAGAAGTCCCAAAAAAGCTATATTTAAGCACTAGAAGTCCAATACCTGAATTTATAAAAGACATAATTTGGAAATGTTTACACTTCTGCAAGACACATTGAGTTCTTACTCTTTCTCATCAGTAGGTGGTAGTAGCACCTATTGCTACATTTACTGAAAAGGATAGCATTATATCAGGACAATAATCTGAAATAGGTAGAACCATAAAAACTTGAATTGGAAGAGCCATTTTTAATTGTTTAAAGTTATTTATGTGTTCAAGTTTTATACATGCAATGAATTCTAAGCACATTCCCTTTCAAATTGAATTGAAAAACTGTTCATTTCTTTATTAGTATCATAAATGTTTTATAATTTTAAATATAATCTAATTATTTTCTTTTTATGCTATTTGTTTAAATTTTTGCAGTTAATCTTGAATAATGAAAATTTTTTATTATTAGAGGACTCCTAGATTGTGTTTGCGCAATTGTGCAAATAGTCCTCAAAATTCAAATGTTTTGCACCTTGGATGGATAGTAGCAAAGAAAGAAAATACTGAACTAGTAGATAAACATTAATTTGAAAATGTTGGTCCTGCTATTCTTTTCCTAATCTGTACTCTTCAGGATTCATAGTGGCTGAATCTTTTAATACTTGAGTTATTTACATTTAATGGAATGCTTTCTACGTACATAACTTCTTTTAAGAAGGAAGAGAGTTTTTATGCACATGGTCATTTCAAAAGTAACTTTCATTAAATTTTCCAGAAACCCCAGTCTGGCAATTAGGGATTATTTTGCTATTTGATGCATTGTGTTTTCATACCTGCTGGTCTCTGAAATACGCTTTATAACAGT
Organism: Manacus candei; assembly: GCF_025592945.1. Lineage (NCBI taxonomy): Eukaryota > Metazoa > Chordata > Aves > Passeriformes > Pipridae > Manacus > Manacus candei. The sequence goes on along the minus strand of NW_026138074.1, from coordinate 1,084,414 downwards.
GCTACAAGGTCTCATACAAACAAATAATGCACAAAGAAGTAAAATATTCTTTCCTCATTAAGAACATGTCTTGACAAATGTACCAAATGAATACTGTTTTCATAGAGTAAAAATCAGTAAAATAAAACTGATGACAAAAATAATTTAATTTATACAATATTTGAATAGACTTGGAAAATTATTAAAGTTCATATAATTAGTAGACAGGCTGCAAAGTTTGATGGCACAGTTTAATGTTCTGTGAGCCTTACAGACATCTTGTCTGCTGAAAATGTGTTAATCCTATCCAAACTAGTGGTCCTTCTGTTACCAGGCCAAACAAGCTCAGGCCATCAGAGCTGCTCAGAGATGTTTCTGAACAACAGGACCACTGGGGGAAAAGTCACAGACAGACAAGCAATTTAAGGGAAACTTGAAGAGCAGCTGAGTTTAGCTGGAAAATTTACATTCCTTTGGTGGATTAATTCAAAGTGTTCTTGTAGGTGAAGCTTCTGTTTCTGCTTTCTCCTCAGTTGAGTTATATATCCTGGATTGCAAACAGTTACCAAAGAGAAGAGCATCTCCAAAACACTGCCTAATTGATAGTATCAAAGACAAGAGCTGAGAAGCAGAATGAAATTTTTCCTTCCCTTAACACTAAGTTCTAAGAAAAATATATTGTCTCAGAAGGACACTTTTAAAGGAGCCTCCCTCCATGTCCAAAACTGACTTAGTAATTCACTTATATGCCATTTATATTGGTTTTAAAGTTTTTTATGCTTCTTTTATATTGGCAGATTAGAAGAGACCAAAAATATCCTCAGAGTCCAAGAGAATGCCTGTCATCAAATGACTCTGGAGCTACAACGAACAAGAACTTTAGAGCTCAAAGCATTTAATGAAAAAGAAGAAATTAGATCAAAACTGGAGGAAGCATATGAAGAAAGAGACAGAACTGAAAAGGTTACACATGTATAATAATTTTTTTTTGTCTTTACAGTAAAATCTTATTCAGCAGAGGTAGAGGTCTTACAGTTTAGTTGTATTTGTAATATTATTCTCTGCACTAGTGGAAGTCTGGGTACAGAAATCAGTGTTGCAATTCATAATACAAATCAATTAGTGCTCTTTTTTGACCTTTAGAAGGATCTAACATAGTATCTAAGGACACATAAGACAAATACGTATTTCCTGAATGAACCAACTCTTGCATCATATCTTACAAATAACTTAAATGTTAGTGTGTTTGTAGCTCTAAGAAGCCATTTCTTCTGAAAAGAGAAGGAGAGGCTACTGCTAACAGATACACAGTGTATTTATATTAATTACAGGAAATAGAATTGCTGAGGAAGCAAGTTGACTCTCTTGCTGAGGAGAACGGGAAATTACTTGGTCATCAAAACCTAAACCAGAAGATTCAGTATCTTGTGAAACTGAAGAAAGATAACGCGAAACTTACTGAGGTAAGTTCCAGAGTAGAATACAGATGAAGTCATGGCTTGACATAGAAGATGTCAAGCTTTGAGAATGAAAACTAAAATTCTTGCTCTTCTTTGGAGAGCAATAGATTTTATGCAGTTCAGTAAGTCATGGCTGGTCTGTCTCCTCGCAGGCCCCAGACAAGGATCACCCTGTTTTATTTCCCCAAATATATAGTGTATAAAATACTTGAACAAATATAGATACTGCTTATTTAGAAATATAAAAGACGTGAGGATAATTTCCTTAATATACCCATGCTTTTTTTTTCTGTTTTACAGGAGACTGAAAAACTACGAATTGAAAATGCTTTTTTGAAAGAATCAAAAAAATGTGACATTTGTAGGCATTATGATCAGCTGTAATGACACAAATAAAACTGCAGAACCATATTTTTAAAGTGTACAGAAAAAGCAAAAGCCATTTGTCAAGCTTGACTTTTGCTGTGGTCCTGGAATAATCAAGTATTTTAGTTCATAGATTTTTTTTTTTTTTTTTGCTGGTAATAACTCTTAGTGAAGAATGTTATACCAGCTATGCGGGCAGCTTCCAATGACATAGTAACACCTTTCTGTAATTTCCAGTTTCCAAAACCGATTTTGTATAGGTGCTGGAAGATACTTCCTTGGAACTTTTGTACCTTGCCAAGGAAAAGCTTTCTTACTGGGAACACACCTGGATCTTTGTTTCCTTTTGTGCTTTTATTCAGGTTCCTACCTCTTCTGAAATGCTACATTTTCCACCAGAGCCAAAATTTTAAAAGCACAATTTCTTTGTGATTATTTCTTTAGCCAAACGTAGGGTGATTTTACTGGGTTGTTTAAAAATAGTTTTCATACTGAACTTTGTTCAATACAGCATAAATGTGAATTTAGTAACAGCCTTGTAAATAGCACTATAAATATATTTTGCCTTTCTGTTCTTTCTTTATATGAAATTAAAATGCTTTTTAACCCTTTTTCCCCCTATTATGGACTTATAGTAGACTTCTATATTAGAATTGTAGGAAATTCCAAGTATTTTGCATCCATTTTCTTATCAAACAAGTTAATGTTATGAAAGAAGCTGTGAAAATATGCAGAACATTTTAGGAGTACAGCAGAAGTTCACTTAGTTGCACTTAAGATTTATTGCAGATACATGAAATGTTTATTAGTGGATCACAAAATGTTGATTTATATAGCAATATCCAACAGGCTTTTTTTTTTACTGCCGGTAAGCCTATCATTCTAGTTTTTGGCTACTTCATACAGTATTTTTTTTGCCCACAAGTGCTGGGGGAAAATGGAACAAAGCAGAAGATGTGTGTCTGATAAAGGGCAGGATAGACCTAGTGAGTTTCTACATGACTTGGCTGAGGGGAAGAATTTCTACCAGCTTATCTGCGCATTTTAAAGTCGCCTAAGTTCAAGCTCCCACTTGAGCTCTGATGTAAAAAGCTGACCTTAAATGGGGTAGGTGTTTTGGTTTTTTTCCCTGTAGACAATCTAGATAGGATCAGACCTAGAGGGGTACATCAAGGACAACACACCTGTTGTCCCCTGCGTGCTTTATTTGTTACTGTCATGTTGTAGGTTTACAAATGTCCCCTTCCTGTCTGTTTCTGGACTATTTCCATGTAGGCGGCTTCTGCCCTTTTCTGTGTTGTATGTGGCTACGGTAGGACCTGCGTTGTTCTCCTACTCCCTCCTTTTGTGTCTGTTCAAATAAAGCCTTTGTACATAAACGAACACTGCATACGTGCATTCTTCACAAACCCCCCATCCGCTCCCGGCCGCCCCTGGTCTCTCGGAGCGGGCCCGCTCGTACTCGGGGCGGCGCTGCGGTGGCCGCGCCCGTGAGGCGGCCGAGCGGGCCCGGCGTCCCCGCCACGAGGGCCGGCCGGGCGGGCGGCGGGGCCGCGGCGGCGGCCGCCGGGCTGCTGGGGGCGGCGGCGGCGGCCGCGGCGAAGCTGGCGCTGGGGCCGGGCGGGGAGAGGCCGGCGGCCCGGTAAGGAAGGAGGGAGGCGGGGCGGGTGCTGTGGGTTCCCGTGCAGCCGCCCCCCGGGCGGCTCTGGGCGTCACGGCTGCGCTGGCGGGAGCGCGGCAGTTCTTCCTCCTGCGCTCCCAGGGGCTGCCCTGGATTTCTAGGGATAGCGGGGCGGTCTCGGAGAGCGGAGCGCTGAGTCAGCCTTGGAGGGCTGACTAATACGCGCTGTCGACGTAAACGAGGAGCAGGGAAAGGGAAGCGAGGCCACTGAGATGTAAAGACAACAAGCGTGGTACGGGAATGCCCCAGATCAAACCCAACCCTGCATTTGCAGTAGTTCTACGTCAGTGTTACTTTAGAAGCAGGATGTCAGTACTCTTTAGTATTAAATGCTTGTTCTTAGTGCACTGTTTTCTAATAACATTACTTTTCTCCGTCTTATTCTCTCACAGCTCAGTCCTTACCAGAGCAGACAGGTGGAGCCCTTGATTTCTACTGTGCTGCTCAGCTGATCCTTGTGTCTTCGTTGGTCGTGATCTTTATCGCCGTTGTGTTTTTCAAACCTCCTTGAGCTTGAGGTTACATGGGACTGCTGTCCCTTGACCCCAGTAGCAGTGTCCTTACCTACAGGAGTGAACTCTGGCACAGGCACAGCAGAGGTGGGGAGGTACACGGGGTTGCATGTGAGTGGGGAAATGCTGAGGTAGGCAGCCTACGCGTCTCCTAAAAACACATTGGGGAGATTAATTTCGGTATAGGTTGTTACTCATATGGCAAATGTACATTTGGATTTGAAACTAGAGCTGAAAAAATCCAGCCTTGCACCAGGAAGAAAAGAAAATCAATCCGTGTGATTATTAGAGAGGGTTAAAAAGGCAAAAACCTAGCACCTGCCAATCCTTTTGATCTTTTCTGATAGATCGGAAAGGGTGGCAGAAAGGAAAATAAAAAAATTTAAATCCTTATACTCTTTCCAACCCCTCCACCCCCCAGAAAAAAATCCCCAACTTGTACTCTGCACTGACAGAATACCAGAGCATGGAATTACTGCAAATGTTGACAGCATCTTTTCGGAGTATTTTTCTATGATGAAATTTCTAAAAAATATTGCGTATTTGTTTGGGGTGGGAGGTTGGTGCTTTTTTTTTTTTTTTTTAAGTGTTATGACAAAGTGTCATGTCATTGATGTGGAGTGTTGCCAGCAGATCAAGGGGGATGATCCTTTGCCTCTACTTAGCCCTAATGATGCCACACCTGGAGTTTTGGGTCCAGTTCTGAGCTCTCCGGTGCAAAAAAATAGATGGAGCTACTGGAAAGAGTCCAGCAAAGTGCCATAAAGATGATGGAGACACCAGAGCATCTCTTTTATGAGGAGAGGCTGAGAGAGCTGGGACTGTTCATCCTGGAGAAGAGAAGGCTCAGGGGGGATCTCATCAATGTGTATAAATACCTGCAGGGAGGGAGGGTGCACAGAGGATGGAGCCAGGCTCTTTCCAGTGGTGCTCAGTGACAGGACTAGAGGTGATGGGCACACCCTCAAACACAGGCAGTTTGCTCTGAACATCTAGAAGCACTTTTTCACTGTGAGGGTGACCAGGCACTGGCACAGGTTGCCCAGGGATGTGATGGAGTCTCTGTCCTTGGAGATATTCAGACACTGTCTTGACATGGACAAGGACAGCCTGCTCTAAGGATGATGAGGTTGGACCAGATAAACTCCAGAGGTCCCTTTCAACCTCAGCCATGCTGTGATTCTGTGACTGTTTCTTTTTTCTGGGTAAATTGGTTCCTTCAGTTTTCAGGTCCATTCTAGGTGACAATTAAATTAATCAGTTTAGCTGTAAAACTAGCCAGGTTTTATGTAGATGCCGTAATCTTCCTAGTGGCTTAAATTGTGGAGGACTATAGACACTTAAGAGTTTCAGAGGCTCCCTTTGAATCCTTCATGCTTGCTGCAAAGGCATTTCTGCAGAGCAGCCACAAGGCAAAAGAGATTGAAGGAGTTTTGTGTTTAAGGAAGAGCTACAGAAGTCTCAAAGTATAATAGCAGCCGTCAGTTGTGCAGCGTGGAATATGCCAGCAAATATTAAAAGTGTATTGATGCTTTTAAGAGCTTATGATGTAGGGTAGCAGGATACTCAACAACAGCACAAAGAGGGATTTCCTGGCCAGAAGGATGTGTTGGGATGGCCAAGCATGAGAGTGACCTGACCAGGAGGGGTCATTTCACTTGAACAAAAGTTTTACTTTGCTTTCTCCGCTCCCCTGTCAGTCTTCATCTAAAATTACTTCTGCCACTTCAGGAGTAATTCTGGATTATCTGAAATGTACACTGAAATTAATCTATGCTTAGAAAAGCAATCAGAACAGTAATCCTTGACTCACTGGGGTGGCTCAGCTGAGTCTTTAGCTGGGGAGGAATTTATATTTCCCCCCTTCCTTGTGGGGAAGGAAACACGTGGGGATGTTCCTATCTCTCCGTCTGCATGCCATTGGGATGACCACTGCCCGAGCTGCAGAGGGACTTGACCTTTCTCTGATAAACCTTCCTTCTGGGCATGTGCCACCTGCAGAGCATACTGCTGCTGATTTCCCTGGCTCTGCAAGAGAAGATCAGAATAAAAACCTTTGGGTTCAAGATCACTCTTGAACATAGCATAGTTGCTGTGATGGTGGGAGCCAGCTTTGTTTCACCACTGATAGTCTCACAGACTAATTCCAGTCAGGCAATACCTGTGGAGGTCTCTAGTCCAACCCCTGGACTATGGAAATATACTGAATTTAGGTGAAACACAGAGAATTGTTTTGCCCTCTCATCTCTTTACTCCCAGATCTGCCTACCCACTAGAGATGTGTGGATGTACATAACTGCCCCTAAGGTAAAACTGTCTGGTAATAGAGGCAGAGGATGAAACTGGGAGGCAAACCCTATCCCATGGAGAGCCATAACATGGCAGAAGTTTTCGTCCTCAGAGGAGTGGTAGTATCTGGGAATGGTTGTCCCTCTTATCTCTCCCTACATTGTTGGCCAGGGTGGATAGGAAAGCAAGGGCTTCACTGGTGGGAGTGATATTGGATTTCAACTGTTGCCCTTATCAAGTTGGAGACCTTTGCCACAGGTGGGGCAAAATGAGACCACACACCTGCACTGTCGCTCTCTGGAATGGGGTTAGCCTCGGAGAGCTTGCGCCAGCCATCGAGCAGAGATTTGCTTTGCAGTCTTTTCCTGTGCACTTGCAACATCGCTTGCTTCAGAAATCCCTGTCTGCTTGCAGTATATAATTTTTTTCTTTTGAGTGGGAGCAGAACACAGTTGGTGGCCCCCATTGATTTGAGCAGCTGGTAGGGGGCTGCAGTGCAGCCATTCCCATGGGGCAGGTACCACTGCTTAGCTGTGTTTTTTGGTGACTTCACACCTACATTTCTGTCTTCTTCAAGACGAATCCCACCATGGACTGAAAGGTGACAGGCTGTGAAGCCATGATTGCTGCAGGCTTAGACAAAGATTTGCTTTCCTTTGCCCTTGTGTGTTCCCTGAGCGTTTGTGAGAGTCGTTTTCTGCCCGTGATCTCCCTTGGTGTCTTCACGTCAACTACATGGTATCCAGGGGCTGGGAGATGGCCTCAGTAGCTTAAACTAGGAGGGGGCAAGGGAGACTGTGAATGGTGAGGACTTTTTAGGCACAACTGTGCCCTTTTTTCAGACTGAGGCTGTTACATGTCTGGTGAGATTGTTTAAGGAGGGAGGTCTTTCTTGAGGACCTAATTGGCCTTGACAGCCCTTGAATTCAGAGGTGGCTTTGGTGCTGCTAAATGCTGGAGTAGAGACCTCTCAGTAAATCTGCTCTCCAGTGAGTGTGCAAGGTAAGGCGTGAAGCCCCTCAGCTCTCCCTTTCATCACAAAGATCTCTGCTCTGCCCTCACTGCAGCAGTAATGCAGACCAGGGAGCTGGTGAGGACCAGTGCTTTGGGACCATTGGGGTCTCAGTCCAAATTCACAACAGTTAGGTCCTGGACCCCACACAGCGCCGGCATTTAAATCTTTGGTATTTGTCCCTGTCAGTTCTGAATTTCACCATTTTCTATACATCTGTATATGTATAGTGATAAGTAAAGGGCATATCCCTGCATTTTGCGTCCACCACATCATGAACTGGAGAGTGTTCTGAAATTTGGCTTCTGGCATAGCAGCTGCTGCACGTTGTCCTAGCGCTTCCTAGCCTATAGTCTGAGGCTGAACTCACAGCAGGACACAACGGGCTCACACTCTGTCCAGGGCTGTTTCCTCATTTCCATTTCCTTCTGTGAGTTATATATTCACCTTCATTTAATAGCAGCTGTAATTCAGCTTCAAAAGCCCATGCCGTTGGGTTTGGCTCCAAAGTGCCCATGAATCAGTGAGGTGAAAATACACAGGCTTTTCATTCTTGTCTTACAGCTGCCAGTGCTGCTTCGCGTCAGCTGTGTTGGCTTGGTGTTTGCGTGCAATGCGGTGATGTGGACAGTCTTTGCAAAAGCCTTGCGACTCTCTTCCTCCTTGGCTGCTGCCTCTGTGACAACGACAGCCTCCAACTTCATCTCTTCGGTGAGTAGATCCCTTCCCCAGGCGCTGAAGCCCGAGGAGCACAGCGATGTGAGAATGCTCACGCTGGCTGCCACTGGTCTTAGCTCACCTCCCAGCAGAACCAGCATCAGTGGACACAAAGGGAGGGTTACAGGCAGACATGAAATGATTGCATCAGGCCCCAGCTGCTTTGATAGTTGTTCATGGCAGAAGCGGTGGAACTTTTCTGGATGGTGCAGGAGGAGGAGCACTGCTGCCCAGCATGGTGCCTTGCAGCAGCTGTACAGCTGAACTTTAATAACTGCCAGTGAGAGCCAGAGCCAGAAGCTTTGCTTTGCTTTGTTTTGCTTTTCCTTTGCAACACCTCACCTGTGACAAGCCAGTCACCCTAGCTGGGTGTGAAGATGCACCACCGCTAGTGACAGCAAGAGAATCTTTGACCTGCAGGTTTTTCTGCTTGCTTTTCACTCTTGGCAGCAGTCCACCTTGTTTCTGTGCTCCAACTGGCAGACAGCTCATGGTGGTGTCCAAGAATCGACTGGAGTTGCCCAGTCAACAAGAGATTTGGCTCCTGAGAAGTGATGGGAAGGCAGCAAAGCACACATGCATCTACCAAAGTCCTGCTTTGGGACCACAGGATAGCTGCGCTTCCAGGCTGGATGGCAGAGTCAGTCATTTCCAGCATCACCCGCAGCAGCCGTTTCTGTTGGTCACCCCAGCATGAGTTTCCTCAAGCACATTTTTTTCCCAGGGCTGTCTCTCCCAGTAGAAGTTCTCACAGCTCTGGCAGTGCAGGAGGCTTTGGAGCAGCTCAGCCCAGCAAAGCTTTTTGTCTCTCTTTTCCTTCAGGCAATCCTGGGCAAACTGCTCTTCGGGGAGACGTGGTCGCCTCTGTGGTGGGTCGGCCTCTCCACTACACTCTGTGGGCTCATGCTGCTGCACACAGCTGCGCCCCAGCTGGTGCAGGTCCCAGCAGAGAAGAAGGAGTGAGAGCTGCTGGAGGGGGCATGGTACCATGCTGCCCCTCTCCAGCCTGTCTCATGATGGCGTCCCCAGTGCCCACCGACCTTTGAACACGTCAACCATGGACCTGCTAACCCCTGCTCACTTGCTGACCCTCTGACTTGCAAAGTCACCTTGATTGCATCTTTCCTGGCAGGTTGGCAGTGTTGTGGTGGCAGTGACAGCCTCGGAGGGAGCTGATCCACTCTGAGTCAGTATTGTGAAAATCAGGGCCGGAGGCTTATCAGCTGCTCCTCCTCTTCACACCCTGCAGCTGTGGAGCTTTCCCAGTTCAGGGAAGGCTGAAAGTAAACATAGTGGCTGTGGAAGGTGCCTGTGCATTAGTACTTTTCCGTAAAAGGATCTATCCCAAAATAGAATCAGAAGTAGATGCTGAAGGCAGCTGATATTTCTGTTCTGCTGTTCCTGACTTTCCTGTCTGTTGAAATGGCTCCATGCCTGCTGCTGCCTATAATGCTGTGGAGCCTTTCAGCAATTCCTTCAGCTTCCTCTATCATTCACATACACCTTTTAACTTGCAATTTGTATCTGACACCTTTAATATTCACTTACCCATTCCTGACATCTTACTCATTGTAAGATTGCTGCTCTTTCCTTTAGACCCTTAACCAGGATGGGGTTTTGCTCACCATTCCTACTGTGTGTAGGTCTAACAGTAATTTTGGTACAATACAACAGGCAGCATGTGAAGAGTCAGCTGCTTTCACTAGGACTGTCCATGTTCAACACATCCCCCATCCCACTGAAGCTGACAATTCTTTAGTGTTTGGTAAAATGAATTTTCTCAAGCAGTGGTTTTTTTACACCTCTGATGCCGATTCCCATTCATGCAGTATGATCAACTACATGACTGGTATCCAGATATCTGCTAAATTTGGCATCAGTGATTACTCCATATTCAGGTGTCGACATGGTGAATGTGTCATGAATTATCATTTGTAAGATATCAGCCCACTTTTTTTTTTTCTTGGAAATTTTCTGTAGTTGGAATCCTAATTGAGAAATATAATGATGCCTGTAAATGTATGCATCATTCATACATTTCAGGCATATCACTTGTTTCCTCTGGGCTTGCTAGGTTGTCTCTGTCTTCTTGTAACCACAGAAAGTGAGTCATAGTTGTGGCATGTGCAGAAAACCTAAGGACACATTTCTGTAAGCCTCCATATCAGAACCTGTCAAGTCTATCATGACTGGCAGATCTGCCGTGTCAAGCAGGAGCATAAAATAGACTTGTGGATGGAAATGCCATTGGAGTTGGGTTCATGCCTTTTTCTTCTTTGTAACAGAAAGAAGGAAAGTCCCCAGAAGAGGTCAAGAGCTGTTTGCTCCAAGCCCCCTGCTTCAGGAGACCATCGTAGCTCACCACATGTGGCAACCATGTCCCAGGAGGGGCAATGCCTTTGCCTTTTACACTTGTGTGCTCCTAAGTCTTCTCCTCAAAGAGGGGAGAAGCATATATGGTGGGGGAGAGGGCAAAGTGCTCTGAGTGCCTTTCCTTCTTACCAGCATGGGTCTTCACCCTTGAGAAGCAGAACTCTTTGGGTAGCAGCTGTGATAGAGTGGGACACATCCAACCACCTGGGAAGCTGTGACTTGACACGGTCCCTCATAGTTCTGCAGACATGACAGCCAGGAACTCTGCATTTCTAAGTACATCGGGTCTCCTTAGATATTCATACACGATGGAAAATTATTGAAGTCTGATAATAACCCTTGTTATTAACTTCCAACCAGCTGTAAGCCATGGCTGCCTTCATGCAAATGGCAGTAGAAGGACCAGACTCTCTGGTTAATTTGGCTGGAGCCCCATTTCTTAACAAGCCATTTGGAAAGTTTTTTAACTGAAAACTGACATTTCTTTATTACCGTCATTGTTGGAGATCAAGGTTTAGGAGATGTTTGCTCATGTGCAGAAGGTGTTGGCAGCACTTTACTTGGGGATCCTCACGTTTAGGACAGATAAACGTAAACTGGGGCTGTTAATTCTGTCATAAATATTTGAAGGCAAGAGCAGAAGCGAGTTTTCCTCCAGTTCCCATGGGAAGAAAAGATTGCCGAACAGGTGCGTTTTATGGCAGAATCTCCCTCCTTTGTGTACACAGGGCTTGACCTACGTCTGCCAGTGGGACCAGGGCTGCAAGGAAGGCTGCAATCACTGCGTGTCAAAGCGCTGTGCTTCCGGTAAACAATTCGTGTGTGATCATCCAAAATGCCTCTGGAAGTCACCTCAAAAAGGAGCACCAGCATTTTCAAAATAAAACAGTGTCCAAAACTCAGTGGCTGAAATTTATTATTTACAGATATTTTAAACCACACACATGAAAAAAGGTGATATGAGACTAGTGAGTGAGATAGGTTTGACAAGTCAGTGATTCAGATGTGGTGGACTTTTTAAGGTGGCTGAAGATCATGGGCAACTCTAAGACTTTGGTTTACCAGGGCAGAAGGTGGGTTACTCTTGTGTGAGAACTACAGTATTGTGCTTGCATGGAGTTTTTGCACACTTTGTGTTTTTAGAGGAGAATCTTGGGCACACGTTTCCACTCAAATTCCAGCAAGATACACTTCTATTTGCACATCTCACAAAAATACATTTTTGTTTGCAATGCTGTATACACAGCATTGGTGGATAGGGGCAAAGCAACTAACATTGTTTACTTGGGCACATACAAAACATTACACACTGTTCTGTATGAACTGGGGAGACGTGTTTGATCCAAGGCACACCTGCAAGTTTGGCAGAGAAGTGATTAAGACCAGCCTGATGGAGAAGGACTTGGGTTGATGAAAAACTCAACATGAGCTGGCAGTGTACACTTACAGCCCAGAAAACCAACCAGATCCTGGACTGCTTCAAAAGCAGCATGGCCAGCAGGGTGAGGGAGGTGACTTGCCCCCTCCACTCCGCTCTTGTGAGACCCCACCTGGAGTACTGCATCCAGCTCTGAGAACCCCACCAAAGGACATGGAACTGTTGGAGCAAGTCCAGGGGAGGGCCACGAAGTTGATATGAGGGCTGGAGCACCTCCCTTATGAAGACAGGCTGAGAGAGTTGGGGCTGTTCAGCCTGGAGAAGACAAGGTTGTGTGGAGACCTCATAGCAACCTTCCAGTATCTGAAGGGGACCTACAGGGAAGCTGGAGAGGCACTCTTTGTCAGGAACTGCAGTGATAGGACAAGGAGTAATGAGTACAAATTGAAAGAGTGGAAATTTAGGTTAGATATACAGAAAAAAATATTTTCTGTGAGCATGGTGAGGCACTGGAACAGATTGCCCAGAGAAGTTGTGGATGCCCCATCCCTCGCAGTGTTGAAGGCCAGGTTGGATGGAGCTCTGAGCAACCTGGTCTAGTGGGAGATGTCTCTGCCCATGGCAGTGGGGGTTGGAAGTAGATGATCTTTAAGGTCCCTTCCAACCCAAACCATTCCATGATTCTCTGATCTCACAAGTGCTGGCTGTAATGAGTCTTTTTGCACCTTCCCCGCATTCTTGAACACAATCCTAATTTTTCAGCATCTTGTTCATCATATTTTCCTCAAGCAGGGCTATTATACCAGGTCATTCTTTAAACAGTAGAAGAAGCAGGTGCATGGTTAACAGGAAGGCTCACAGTGACACTCATGAAGATTGAAGTAAGTGTTCTTGAATTAACAGTGGAAGTGTTTTAAAAATTTATTGTATAAACAAAGTCCAAGAGTATTGTATTCTAAGGTAAATAATACTTTGTATACCTTTACAAGGAACAAAGCCCAATGAAATTAACATTTCAGTTGAACCTTAAAGCATAATTTGACTGATTAGATAAGGAAATATACATAAAAACTTTAAAATGTCCCTGATGTCATTGACAAGAATTCACTGAAACTTGGAAAGTTTGTACAGCATCTCAGTCACAGCATATATTGAAATAACTTGAAGGATGGTATGTTTGCCTGGGTGATAAGTAGTAAAAGTAGATGCAATAAATAAGATATATTGTTCTGCCGAGTGTGGTATAGTTAAAATTTCCAAGGAATTTGGTTCAGTGCCCTCTGTTGACCCTTCAGAAACCTCAGATCAGATTGCAAGAGTGTCTCACACACACACGCACACATAATTCCACCATCTTGCAAGCAGTGGGGTGTTTTCGAAGAAGGAAATCCTGGTGATGCAACACACTGGAAGAGTGCTGCTGTGGCTCTGACCATGTCTGGCACAGAAAAACCATGAAGTTAGGAGTAAATGGGTACTAATCCTGCTGTGTTTCGGGTGTCAGATACTCTGCTTGCCTTCTACGGAAGAGCAGTAGCAAACCTTCATTTTGGGGATCTGAGAGTTGCAGAGGGAAGTCGCGCAGGATGGGCACTCATTTACAGCAAGTGTTGTGGTGCTTGCAGCTCGCTTGGTCTCGGAGAAAAGTCTGGGATGAGCTCAGGTCAGTGGTAAAAGCTTTCCTGGGAGAACCCAGGACTTTGCCCTTAAAAATTGAGTGTGTGAGGCATTGTACCATGTAACTTTTTAATGAAAAGGATTGAAGAAGATAACGTTCCTGAAAATGCATTACTGAGGAAGGAAAAAGTATTTTAGACTGTAAAGCAAAACCTTCTAGATTCAGGCAGTAGGTGGTTGTTAGGCTGGGTGTTTCAGTGCCCTTTCTAAGGCACTAGATACTTTAACACTAAAAAACAAAGGTCGGTGACCTGTTTGTAAAATCTGAAATGGGGTCCTGGGCCATGGGCAGGGTGGAGGGGGAAGCTGTGGGGTTGGGCAGGGGAAGCCAGTCTCAGTGGTGCCCTCAGGGCCCTAACATAGTCAATGGCTGTTTTTTCCAGTGCTGGACCCCCAAGTTTAAGAGGGGTATAGGAAAATGGTCTGGCTCAAGGATACCAAGATGGCAGGAGACTGCGAGGAGAGGATGAGGGATGTGGGCCGGTTGGAGAAGGGAGGCTCAGGCTGATTCTATTAGCAGCTGACGTGAGCTTGGAAAGGAGTTACAGGGGCAACATAGAAGTGGCCAGTACAAAAAGAGGCAGCAGGCACAGGTTCTGTCTTGGGACTTTTAAGATGGCCATCTTAAGAGGAAAAAATGTCATTAAGATGTTACTTGCCCACAGAGGCAATATGAAAACCCATGGAGGTTTTCAAGGCTCAGCTAGGGAAAGACCTCAAGTGACCCAATCTGGTGTTGGTGCCCATCGCATTTGGGCAGACGGTTGGATTGTCTGTGACCTAGGGACTGAGTTCATGATCAACACCATCTGTAATGGAAACTGGTTTGCCCTTCTGCCTCCATGTTTATCTGTTACCATTAAATCCTACTGTGCCTCCTTGAGGCATCATACAGACCGAGGTCACCAGAGGCTTGTTGTCTAACCACAGAAACCATAATGGACACTTGCATATGCATTCATAGCCTGAAAACAAATTTATCAAAGGAGAAGGACCCCACTGTACTCAGCTCTGATAGTGAAGGGCTTTGGGAATTTGAACCTTTGCCTGGTGAGGGGACATCCAGGTGGGTGCAATGCAAGCAATGGCTTCCAGGACAGGGCAGTGCTGACCAGCTGCAGCACCCAGCATGGGCTGGCTGAGGGGGGTGACAGGGAAACCTGGACCTTGTGGTACTCCATCCCACAGTCACCCATGTCCAGTAGCAGCACTTGGCATACACAGGACAGTGTTTGCCTCGTGGAGCAGCGAACCAGACATGCAGTTCACTTTCCCAGAAAATTTTTTGGTTCCTGACTGTTTAATAACCCTTTTAGATGTTTCAGTTTTTCCTTGAGGTTTAAGGAAAGGTGTCTGTGAGTGACTGTACTAATTGCCAAAACTTCCTAAGTAGTTCCCTTCACGCCCTTGAAGTCCTGAGGGATTGCTGGTTCTGGGTTAAAGCCTGGGGAGCTCCTGGGTGCGGCCTCCCACTCCCGTTTTGCTTCAGGGAGATGATGCACACCCTGCTCAGCCCTGCACGGGTCTTGCACGACACAGAGGCTCCACTGCACCCTGTGGGGATAAATCCATGACAATGAAAATAAGTGAGAGGGAAGGGCTGGAAAGAATGGTAGTAAGTTTTTGGAAGAGACAAATACATTTTGAACCTGTTACTCAGTCTCACTTGGCTCAAAGGTCACTACAAGCTGTGGTTTCATCCTGTCAATGGGAGTCAAGGCTGGGGCTTGGCCGTGTGAGCAGCTCAGGTCCACCCCTGACATGAGCAGAGCATCTCTGGTTTTGCAGGGAGAGGTAAGGGTCGGACAGCTCCGCTTACCACTGTGACCTGCAGTGTGCAATATCTGAACATCAAGTAGGGCTTCAGTTGAAATTGCTTTCAGTAAGTTAAGGCAACACTTAGGGAGAAATGAGCAGTGCCCCAGGGAAGGATGAGGCATTACAAATGCCACATTTTCCGCTGCCAGTCGACTGTTTCCTTATCCAGAGAGGAGGTACTTTGGATGACTCGTTCCCTTCAAGACACTCCAGAGTTAGGCAACTCACAAGCATCATTCTGCCAGGAACCAGTGCTGCATGAAAGTGCTTCCTAGAAAACCCTAGTGGGCATGGAACTACTCCAGCTGTCCACCAAGGTGAGAGCACTGTGACCTGCTGTGAAGGACAACAACCCACATGCTGTGACAAGGAATGGGTGGGAATATGCCAGTTTGGTTGCTTTTCAGGAAAAATAGCCACAGATTCCTGCCCTCAGTCAGTCCCACCATACCAAGGAGACACACGACAGCCTCGTGTCCAACGGTGGGCCAAAACCTTTGCACCTGCTATGCTTTGGGTCTGCTCCAGTACAGTGCATGAGCCAGATCTCCAGAACTGCATAGGATCAGCTCCTTCCTGCAAATCTTGGTCTATGAAGGTTCTCCCTTCCCACCACGTGACAATTTTGGTCACAGTGCTGTCTGGTGGGAATGTGGCATGACATAATATGATCCGCAGTCTGTAGACTATGTACATCTAGGTGTATATAGACATACACACCCACACAGACAGGTGGGAGAAGCTGTTACACCGCCCCTGCAGAAAGAAATGTTACTCGAAGACACTGGCATGCAAGTTTCTGTTTTCTCACTTAGACATTTGCAACCAAACACATATCCTGTGGGTGGGAAGGTATTCTGTCAGTATTTTCCTTGTTCACTGAAGCTGTTTTTAATACATGGATAAACTAATTTATCCCTGGTTCAATATTTGTGCTGTTGATTTCCTTGCCCTTACCATTTATTTTTCGCAGCTCTCTTTTGCTTTATTTTTCCTCGTGCCTTTTCATATTGTTTGCTTTAGGTGTAGGCTGTGGCTGTGTGTTCACACTGCAATCACTCAGTGTGGTCATACGTGCAAGCAAGTTCATGGGTCAGTGGCAGTAGGGTGGATACAGCCCTGGAGTAACTGCATCCACCCCATTGGGCCCTTTCCAAACACACACTGTGGTTTACAGGATGGCATGGCGAGGGAGGTCCTTCTCCCTATCTCAGGTCTTTTGATGGAGTGGGACAAAGGTGTGAGTAGCGAGTTAGCAGGCTAGGGCTGTTCAGTGTGAAAAAGAGGCAGTGGTGGTTTATAACAGGGGCTGAGAAGACCATGAGTTGTGTGGAGAAAGTAAGCTGGGATAGCTGTCAATTGTCTCCTCTGACACCAGGATGGGGGCCACAAGGGAAGCCAGCAAGCAGCAGCTTCAAAGCCAGAGGAGCTTCCTCTTCCTGCAGTGTGTCATTCAGCTGAGGAACTTCTGCCTGCAGGAAACACCAGAGGCTGACCAGGTCCTCAGGTTCAAAAAGGGAGCAATTCTATTCTTAAAAAAGCTGTTCTCTGGAAAAAGTGACATGATGGAGATATTTTTTCGTAATTTCTTGCAAAATTCTGAAGGTTTTTCTGAGAAGCAGAAGTACCTTATCCTGAGTCATTTTTGATTAATACATAACGTCTCAGCACTGGAGCATACATGTATCAGTGGGAGGGAAGGACTGGAAGAGTGGTAGTAAGTGCAACGCAGTAGACGATACTACCGCTTTTTGAAAGAGACAAGTACATTTCAGTGTATTTCAGATATTTCAGTGTTTCCAGTGCAACAATTGAACCAGAGTTGAGGGTCAAGCAGCCATAGTACTGTA
Source organism: Manacus candei (assembly GCF_025592945.1). Classification (NCBI taxonomy): domain Eukaryota; kingdom Metazoa; phylum Chordata; class Aves; order Passeriformes; family Pipridae; genus Manacus; species Manacus candei. The sequence continues at coordinate 1,067,302 of NW_026138074.1, read as the reverse complement.
ATTCCAAGTTCAACATCATTGCTCTGTATATCTGGACTGATACTGCAATTTTTCCTCTTGCATCTCAGCCAGGGAAGGGATCTTGAAAAATAACCATTAAAAAAATATTTTAACATCACAGCACGTTGGCTTGCTCTTAAGGCAGCTCTGTATTTTTTCAGTGGCCTAAAACCTCAATTATCTGTCATGCCCCCAGGACTTCTCTTCAGGGCACAGAAGGCACTACACAAGAGCATTTTGCCTGAGTAGCTCTAAGCCTACATTTGATATATGTGTAGTTATGGTCTCTGTTTGATCTCTGTCTTTACCTTCTTCAGGAGCAGAGTCCTTGGGTGGTGCTGGGTTGGGCACAGGGTGATATGGTTTTCATTCCTTCTGTAGGTAAATGCCCAAAGCCGGTCACCTATACCCTTAACTTTAGGTCCAGAAACCCTCTTTCAATGTTCAGTGAGAAGGAAGGAGTTGGACTTCGATGGCCCTTGTGGGACCCTTCCAACTCAGGATATTCCATGATTTTATGATCCTATGGAACAGTGGAATTTCTGTAATAATTTTATTGGCATCAATCACTTCTCTGGTATTTGCCTGTGAGAAACTCATTACTAGGTAGCTGGGGCCAGATGACTTGGAATCAGTTAAGATCTGGGCTTGGCCATCTTGCATCAACCCCTGACGTCCGAATGCCTGCCACAAGTTGGCTCATGTTAGATTAGAAGAGAATCTGCCTGCTGGGTACACGGGATGCCCTGGAGGCACAGGCCACCGTCATGGCCCATGGTTGGTGTACATGAGTGAGAAGCGATCAAATCAATGCTCCTTTCAGAGTAACAGCAGCACTGGCGTGACAGGATCATTAGGTAGATGTGATGTTTCCCGATACTAGGACATTCCTAAAGACTGAGATACAAGCTTAATGAAATTATGAGAGAAGGACCAACATAGCACTTCATCAGTTCCAGCTCAAAAGAGATGGACAAGATGATCCTCCGCTGTTCTCCATCTGTGCTTTTTTTTTCTTTTTATTCCCCCAAGACTTCTTATTACTTATCAGTCCCTAGGCTGTGATTCAGGGAGGACTCAACACATGCTAGATGATACATGTGGAAGCAGTCCTGCTGTGTCCAGTGGGAGACATCTTCTCGCCATGGTGCCCCTCAGGACCCAGACAGGGGCTGTATCTGTGTGTGCCTTGCCAGATGCACCGCTCACTCTCTGACCCCTCAGAGCAACTCCATGGAGAGGTTGGGAGGATGAGTTCACCTTTCCAGAGTGCCAAAAAGAAAAACTGTGGTGCTTTTGATCTGTGTTTTATTTTGAGTGCTACTTTGACTGGACATTGAAAAAAAGACAAAATGACAAAACAGAAGTAATTTGATGTTTATAAAAAATGTAGGTCTGTACATTAATGAAATGTTGCCTATTATAAAAGGCAACTTCTCCAATAACTGGACATGGGGTTGCAAATGCATAAAAATGTAAACCTAAGTATCGGGCTACACTTATGTCTTTCCTACTTGGCATCAATGCCTGTGGTTGAGCTCTGGAAGTTTGACTTGTTTTGTCATTTTTGATACCCAAAATAAACAAAACCTGAGACAAAGGGCAAGCTTGTAAATAGGGGAGCAGCCACTTGGGAATTCTATTTTATTTGTTTTACTTTTATTACCTTCTTATTCCATCTAATAAGGTGACCTTGCAACAGATAGATGCAGATAAGGCTGGTCACCTCTGTTGTCTGATTTTGCAAGCTGGGAAGTGAGTTGCTGAAGTTACTGGTAATAGGAAGATTGCTTGCGAAAAAAAATCTCCTACTTCTGTTAATTAAGCGTGTACTTTTATGAGACAGATTGAAGTGATTAACTTACAACTTTTGGGTGGGATTTTTTTAAAAAAGAAATTAATAAGGGATAGTATTTTTTCATTGCTTCACCAAGGAGGAAATAAAAAGCCACGGTGCTGAACCACAGCCAGCCCTCTGACCAGCAGAGACAAAAGGATATTTACCTGTAAGAAGACAGAGAGCACCCGCTGACAACGATAAAGAAGTTGAAAAGTCTTTTAAAAACATTCCTATAGTTTAAGTTGAAATTCCTTTTCTTGGACCTTGCCAACAACTGTCTTGGAGAGTATTAGGGTTCAATGGCTTTTCCTGGCAGGGCAAGCTTGTACGAGCCAGGGGCAGAAGGTCATGTAGGAGTGCAGAACCATGTGCCAAGTTTAGTTTTGTTGAATTGAGATACTACTAGTGCATAGAAAAACATAATGGCAGAGATAAAGGCAAGACCAGCAGCTGCACAAAGTGAAAGGAGAACTGAAAGGTAGGTGCTAGTCTGCTGATAAAAACAAAAAAAATGTCAGCCACCTTCCAAGATGGAGTAGGTTCATGGCAGGGCAGAATCCACACCCACGTAACTTCTACAATCTTTCCTTGAACTCTGAGGTTCAAAGTGAGGGTCAGAACATGCACACTGTTGAAATCAGTCTTTTGCAAAACCCCCTAAGACTGAAGTATGACTGTCCCTGGTGAATACACGTCCTGCCTCTCCTGCTTACCCTCCAGCACACATCTAACAAAATTTTCTTCCAGAACAAAATGTTACATCAATTCGTTCCTTTTTGCAAAAATCTGTAGTTTTTGCTGCAGGATTATTGTGTCAACACAATTTAAGATGCCTCCAACCAAGCATAGAATGATATATATAACAGGTTGAGACTGGATTAGAAAGGTACTGTCTGTGACTTCAGATGAAATGGATTACTCTGTTCCTGCAATTCAGTGGAAACCAGTAAGATCATAAATGTTCAGATTACATGCATTATTGGTTATGTTATTGTACTGACATTCCATGTATACTTTACTTCATCCCATACTGCTTCTAAACAAAAATGTCTTTCACCCTCCAGGAGGAAGGAAGTGCAGAATAAAAGCAATGCTGAAAGGTAAATTGGGGTTGCAGTGTTTTTGTCAATAGTGAAATATGTAGTTGCCAGCACATTGTCTGATGCTGAATGGTGAGTGATGCTCCGTCTACTAAGAACATTGGTGTTTCAGATGTTCTTGCAGATGTCCTGCGAGATTATAGATGTGTACTGAACCCTCAATGCCCTGTGATGCGCTAGTCATGCTCTCAAGTAAGGACACCCAACATACACTTGCCAGCAAGCAGTGACATGCTCGAAGGGTGGCATCTGCTAACTCAGCTCCTAGCTCACACCAAATGAAGCAGTCCTCCTAAAGTAAATAACTGAGTGATCTGAATTGATGGAGAAAAGTCGGTGCCTTTGAAGGCTTCCACAGGCAGATCATGTTTAGGGACTTCCTACATTTAGATGTGGCAGCCTTGTGGATGGAATCCTACCTTGCTGGACTCTGGGCTGCTGCCATGAATGGAGGCATCAGGGGGCTGAGGCTGCTCCCACAGCTGAACCACCTCTACATTTCTAGGTATCTGGGGGCATGTTTATATCTCATTGTCATCTCACTGTGCCCATGTCACTGTTGGCCTGTATACCATCACCTCTCCCCTCTGTGGGGTAGACTCATTTCTCCATCCTCAGTCGCCCCAAGGATCATGGTGGCAGTGGGGCACGTGGGGTCCAGCCACCTCCTGAGCAGAGTCCTTTCTTTGGTCAGCAAAGAGCAGCCAGCAAACAGCTTCTGTTCCATCACATTTCTTTCTCCTCCTGGACATAGCATGTTCTTCCTCTTTCCCACTTAGTGCTCCCACTGGGCTATCTCCCTTGACATCTGCCTCACCCCATGTGGAGGGGGGCAGCATCAGGATCCTTGGGCTTTCCAACCCATATGTGTAAATTCTGGATTTTAGCCCACAGCTTCAAGTACTTCCGTCCCAAATGTGATGACAAAAATCTCATTAACTTCAAAGAAAGTTAGACTGGTCCTAATGGGGAACTCTGTTTTCCTAAGGATTAAATGTTTGTGGGCTTCCTTGAAAAGTTAGCATTGGAGCTGCAGTCCTGGTGACCTGGATATTAGGGCAGAGGTGAATTCATATTACTCATCTAGCCCATGATTTTACTGTTTGTCAGTGAAGGGTCTGTCCACTTGTCATCTGATTGTGCAAATCACCTTCCATGTGAGTCGGGATTTAAGTTTCGCTGTTTTTCAGTCTGACTATGTGTAGAGGGAGTTGTAGTCATTTTTTTTTTCACGGGAACTTCCTTTCTCTAAACACCACCCCTTGGCAGTGGACCTGCTGACACCTCAGAGTAAGATACAGATAAAAAGGGCAGCCTGTCTTCCTTTTCCCCAGTCAGAAGCAAGTGGCAGAGACTACTCAGGAGCTTGGAAGCTGCTGGCATCGCAGGCATCTCAGGTAGAAACTCTGACAAGAACCATGAGCAGCACCGCTGGTGAGTTTTTACTGCGTGATATGATATGTTAGATGTGTGGTTTGGCAAGTCTACTGCAAGGAGGATGGCAGCTCCAGAGATTCTCACCCCTCTGATTGCCATGGGTGACACCTTGGGGAAAGGAGTTTTGGTGTTACCACTGCTCATGGGGGATCAGTTTGCTCTGGCTGTGCAAATTCTGGTTTTGACAGATTGGCAAACCAACCGAATAATGCAACCCATTTTTCATCACTTTTCATCAACCTCTAGGCATGTGGTTCTATCAATGATGGGAAAAAACGCAGCTCTTTTAAACTTGTTCCACATCAAGGTTAAAAGAATTTCTCTTGTTTCAGGTTACTTAATCATGTAGATTATTGCTCTTTAGTGACAGTTGATAGCATCTGATGGAAGTTGTGAAATAACTGAAAAGAGGATTTATTTGGGCTTGAGCTCCATCCCATGGCTGTCCTGTCCTGCTGCCCCATTCTCAGGAGATGCTGCACATACCTAGAAAGGTGCCTGAGTCACTCCTGCTTAGCTGCCGAACCACTACCACTGGCCAGCCCAACGCCAGGGTGTCCAAAATCCTTGTGGTTTGGGATGTAGCTGAGCAGCTGCACATGCAGGCTGGGTAGTGCCTACAGCAGGAAGTCTTGGACAGCAGCATCCTTGGGATGTGATCTCACATCTCTGGGATAGGAGAGTGTTTACCTGGAGGCTGGGCAAGGATCGGGAGTAACTGCGGGTATCCAAATTTTGTTCTCTCTTGAAAATACCACAGTCCTCATCGCACTTCTGTCCTGTCCTTCTGAGCAGCCCTTGTTCTCACTGAAACCAGACCTACTATAAATATTCTGCTCCGTGTTAATATTTCTTTTTAAACCACATCACCTCATCATCAGCCCCAGATCCTTACCGGTGCCAAGTCCTCATGTCCCCAGTTTTGTTCTGGTTGATCACTGTGCTCTTGAAGCTCTGAACATCTCTCCAAGCAGGTAGCAATGCAATGGGACCAGCGAGTTAGTGTACGAACAAGCTCTATAAGTGATAAATCATTGAACTAGGAGATAAAAAAAGTACTGCCTTGAAATTTCTTCTGTTAAAAAAAAAAAAAGAAGAAGGAAAAAAAATCTGACAGCATTTGGGATTTGGGTTTGCTTCTGTATTGCCCCAGGAGCAAGAGCAGACAGGACTGCCTCTTGCAGCTCAAGCCTCCATCCCGTGAGCGGGCACATTCTTGGCATGTTCAGCTCTGCTGTAAATCATTAATTTCCGTGTTGGCAAATGGAGGTGCCTGCAGGCAGCTGGACTAGGGGTGTGTGGGTGCCCAGCTCCGTGCCCTGGCCGGGGAGCAGAACAGGAAGCTGAAAGCAGCAGGTTGTGGATTGCCCAGGGAAGACAGGCTGCGGCCAAGCCCCCTCGGATGTGGTGATGGGTGCGCCACTGGCTCGCTCTGAGGCATTCCTTGGCGCAGGACACCGTGCCGGTCAGATCATAGGGTGTCACGGGTGTGTTTGCACAGGAATAAATGCAGTGCAATTGATGGGCAGTGCTGAGCGGAGACAGGTCTTTGGCACTGCGCAGCATTGTCAGGCCATATTCCAAGGCAGCTGTTGTCTGCAGATTTTCTCCATGCATCCTCAACATTGGTGATGTCTAGAAACAGGGGATGGAAATGCAATTCCTAAGTTAAGAAATGCTGGAAGGATGGTTTCCCCAGAGCTCTTTCCCACAGCCATCCTACGCTTCAAGTCCCACATCTCTTCGTAGCCCTCTCCCATCACCAGGGCTGTTTTCTGATATCTTCTCAGCACAACACCAGGGTTTCCATAAAGAACAAGGCTGAGCAGCTTTAGTGTTTGCAGATTTCTTAATGCTAAGGAATATGGACTTCCTCTTCATCCTCAAGAGGATTAAGCAGCTAGTTCCAGCTGAAATTTTTTGACATAAACATACGCACGCCCCGTTGCACAAAACATCAGCCTGAGGTCAGCAACTGGCATGCAGCAAGCAAACAAAAAGCACTTGAGAACTGTATCAGTTAACAAAAGGTGCTGGTCAATTTTAAGTCTATTTACTGTGGCACTGATATCTGTAATGTAATTAAGATAAATATGGTTTATATAGTTACTAAGAAGAAATGTGCAGAGGTAGTAATCTGGTCAGTTCAGTTTACTCAAGGCTGCAGTTACTGCCCAGCACAGGTTGCAGTAGGCAGTGTGACACTGATTTCAGCCTGCCCTGGGTCCAGCCCTGCATGTGACATCTCTCATGCCACAGCAGATACCAGCAGATTTCAGACTCTTCAATGTTAGGGATGGCTCTTGTTGATACTCATGTTAGCATGGTTGCCTGGTATCATGCAAATCTGTCAAGACATTTGGTGAATTAATCCCTTCAGCCATTATGCCTTTGACTTGCTAACTTCTAAGTTACCGTAAGCCGTTTTTGCCTCTCCCATATCTTCATCTGAATCACTCATGAGACAAGTGCTTATGAGGTATTGTTACTCCCTACTGTTCACACGGAGTTTATCCTTTGAGGATATTTAATGGGCAGGTCCAAGACAGGTAAAATGCTCCCAAAGAAATACAGCTCAGCCACATTCCGGCATGCTCTGGCTTTCCCTGTCATACCAGGGCAGCCTGCCAAAGCCTGATGCAGTGACCCCCAAATCCTCATCACCACTGAAAGCTGAGGGCTTTCTCTTTGCTCAAGTGTATCACTGGGTTGTGCCTCTCAGAGCTCCACTCCTACACCACAGCCCTGAGCCATGAGCTGCTGGGCATAGAGTTGCTGAGGCTTTTCCGAGCCCTGCTTCTGTCCAGAGTTGCAGGAGTAAAGGGCAGCTGAGGAGACAGTGATTTTAAATATTATGACTTACAAAATCAGCTGCTCTGTTGAAAATGAATGGGAGGGAGGCATTTGCAAGGGATTCTTGCTGGAGTTCAAATCTGTGCTGAAGTCAAATGGGAAAAGCACTAGTTGTCATGAAGGGGGACAGTGCCCTGTGGTGAGTGTGCTGCAGCAATCCACCTGGAGTAGGAACAGCCTCCTGCCTTGACCTCCTACTCTTTGGCCCTGGACTGCTGCAGCATGACTCTGCTTTCTTACTGTACTGCCCAGGGTGTCTGAGGTTGACCTCTGGGTATTTATATTATTTTATATTGGTTTATACTATTTATCTTATTTTATATTACAGTAAAATCATAGAATAACTTGGATTGGAAGGGACCTAAAAGGTCATCTAGTTCCAATCCCCTTACCATGGACAGGGACACCTTTCACTAGTCCAGGTTCCTCAGACTCCATCCAATCTGACCTTGAACACTTCCAGGGATGGGGCATCCACAACTGCTCTGGGCAACCTGTTCCAGTGCCTCACCACCCTCACAGTAAAGAATATTAATATATTTTGTATATTTGATTTTATATTAAATATATTATACATTATTATACTATACTATAATTTATAGTGCTTTGCCCCCCACATTTATCATCCCCCTAGGCAGGCAACATCTCTGCAGCACAGCTAGCTTCCAGCCTTCCTTTGGTTCCTCAGGTTGTAAAAGAAACCAAGTCCACGGAAAAAGAAAACAAACCTTGCAAATATTCACATATGCAGATTTCTGTAAGAGGTTGAGTGATGACTGCTGTGATGTTATTTGGGACTAATTTTTGAGGGGGAAATATAAAGAATCAGCTTCAGTGTCCTTAAGAGTCCCATTTCCCAGGTCCTTGGCATTCCAGAGACACTGGGGATCTCAACAATTGAGAGGAGCTGAATTTTGGCACATTTGGTTTACTCCCTGCTTGACTGAGTGTGCTACATTTTGTGGGGAGCAGTAAAAGCTACTGTTAATTATTATTTGATAATCCATTAGTTATACTGATACTCAATGTGATTCCTTGTGCTGGATCACTGGGCTCTCTAGATGTTTTGATAACTCACAGGGCTGCAATAAGAAGAAGAAAACTTCACTGAGCAATTACCATTAATCTCTTTTTTTTCCTCTCCTTTTCTGCTAATGCCTTTCCAGAGACCAGTCTGAAGGCCACTGGGATTGACTTTCTTAAGAGCCAGAACACCCGCGAGCACCACACGGATGGGTACAACATCAAGAACCTGGCGGTGCGGCGCGGGCAGCCCTTCCAGGTGCAGGTCAGCCTCAACAGGGAGCTGAGGGCTGCCGACAAGCTGTCACTGCACTTCACCATCGGTAAGTAGGATCCCCTCTGCAGACATTGGGCAAAGAGGGAGAGCCCTGGGAGCCTCCAGCTGCTTGATCCTGGCACTGCACGGGCATTGCAGACCTGTGCAACCCTCCCACATATTGTCTTGAATTTGTTTCCAGGTGAAAATCCAACAAAAGTCAGGGGGAGCCTGATGTCACTGAAACCGGAGAAGGAGCAGGGTTTCAATGGGTGGAAAATCTCCGTTGTCAAGAAGAACGGCAAAGAGGTAGAACCTGTGGACAAGGGGCTCAATGCCCAGTGCCAAGCCCACCAGAAGCTACAGAGCAAATCATCCTCATACCTGTCCTGCTTTCCCTTAGTCCTATAATTTTAGGTGGGCAGCAGCCTTGCCCTGCCTAATTCATTTTTCCCCCCATGCGCAGGCAGTATTGGCCCCATCCTACTGCCTTGCCCTCCCTCCCTGCATGGACCTCTATGGCCACCAGCTTTGCCACTCATGCTGGTCCTGTGGCACCATGTTTGTGCCGTGCCTGTAGCCATGGTGGGGTGTCCCTCATGCTGTCTCTCCTTGTTGCCTCCTCAGTGCCTGCTGTCTGTCACCAGCTCACCCAGTGCCTCCGTGGGAAAATACACCCTGAACGTGAAGACTGGGACTAACATTTACAAGCCTGAAAATGGTGTCATCTACCTTTTGTTCAATCCCTGGTGTAAAGGTGAGCGGTCCTGCAGCTGGGGGTGATAATTACTGCTGCCAGGGACTGTCCTTTGGCAGAACTTTTCTTCATATTTTGCCTCTCTTTCTTACATACATTGCTTTTTCCCCATAAAACACTGCGAACAGCAACCTCATGGAGCTAGTAGGAAGCTGGGCAATAACAATGAGCCAGCTCCTTGCTGGGCACTCTCCAGTGACAGGACATAGAGTACCATCTCTCTGTCACCTCTGTTGGTACCTCTTTGTGACCCCTCTCTGTTTCCCTGAGCCATCACAAAGGTTAACTGAGAGGAATGAGTTGGCTTAAAATTCGGACAAAAAATAAGCAGAGAAAAAAACATGTGTTCTTAGTTGGAATCAGTTTCCAGGTTCTCTCTGCTACCTACCTAGTTCACTACAGTGTTCAGAAATAAGCTTTTTGCTATAATAAAAGAGTGGTCATGTAGCAATAGACCTACAGGGGGAAAATAAAGGTTAATCTTAGGGGAAATTCTTCCACAATAGGAACAAAAAAATGTGAGTACTACATGGTCATTATTTGGTGTGAATATTGCAGACCATTGATTCCCCCAGTTTAGCTTTCCATGGGAAATTTTGTATAATGTGTGCAAACCACCTAACTTCTGAGGGTTTTTTTTTTCCAGATGATGCTGTCTTCATGGACAATGAGGCACAGAGAAAGGAGTATGTGCTCAACGACACAGGCTACATCTATGTTGGGTCTGCATACAGCATATATGATAGGCCCTGGAATTTTGGGCAGGTAAAACCCCCTTATTCGCCCCTTCGGCATTTGTTTCAGTCAATCAGACTTATAAACAGCTTAAGCCTGTGAGTAGCAAAAAGTGCTGGAATGGTCCTACCACCTTCACTGGGAGGGCTCACCTGGTTAGAGTAACCCACCTACAGCTGGAGAACGGTGTTTAACAGCACATTTATAGTCAGATCATGTGATCCATGGCAAAGAATGTTGAAACTCAGGACAGAGCTGTGGTTGAAAAAATTCCCTTATGAGAATTCCTGCTCTCATGCAACTGTAGCTGTTGGTAACCAGCTCATGAGCTGTGGAGGGGGCTGACAGGGGAAAAAAGTCTGATTATTTACCTGTTGCATCATGAACAGGAATAAAAAAGGTAGAAGTGCTGGCAGAGGTTATCACCTTTCAAGTGGTGCCTTCACTGATGGCTGGGTCCAGGACACAATCAGCCACTCTCTCAGGAAGGGTGTTCCTTCACACTGCCTGTGAGATAACTCCAGAGGAAAGGAATGTCGAATTGGCTTGGGTTAGAGATAAGAGGTGGATGCCAGAGCAGATTTACTGGCATCCTGTAGAAAGCACACAGGCACCCAAACAGAGTATCCTGCACCATATCCAGACAGAATTCCCCACAAAAAGATGTTGGAATCTGTTTTCTGTTTTTGTTTTTGTTTTCATTTTTTTGTTTGTTTAATAAGTTTACAATTTCAAGCTGCAGGATACAGATAGCCCAACAAAGGTGCTCTCACTGATGCCTTTACACAAAAGGGGCCAAAGGGCATCATCCATAGGGCTGTTCCTATCCTAATATTTATTCTGCTGTTAAGCAATGAGCATTGATATTGATATTCTGCCAAGCTTCTTTGGATCGGATGTTTGACATCTCTGTGAATTGGACCTCAGGGAGCCTTATCACCAATTGCTTATTGGGAATCTTTGCTGCAATAATCTGCATTTACGTACCTTTCTTTTTTCCAACGTTCATTTTGTACCTATGTCAATAGACGGAATATTTGTAGTGGTCTTAAATTTTCATTACTCTTGTGATTAATTTGCAGAGTTGCAGGTGTATGACATTGGTGACTTAGTACTGCTCACAGAAGTAAAGATTACTGGGTCAGGTTCCAACGGTGTTTGCAAGATACATGAGACAGGCTTTTGTCTTCGAGATTAGGATTTCATTTTAGCCCTTCTTTGGAGAAGACAGCTTTGGGAAGCCCCATAGCCTTGAAAATTTAATATCATAAAGGAAGTTTAGAAGTTAGAGCTCGTCAGACAGTTTCCTCCAAGTATTTGCTTTACACTGACAAGCAACTTCTGTTTTAGAGCAGCATATAAAAATGCCTCCATTTTCTTCACCAAACAGTTTGAGGAATCCATCTTGGATGCCTGCATGTACCTACTGGACAAAAGCAAACTCAGTCTGGCCAATAGAAGGGATCCTGCATCTGTGTCCAGAGCCATGTCTGCTTTGGTAAGCCTCTCTCAGTGAAGTGCTTTGCCCCTCCAGAACTCCCTCCTCCTTCTTACTTGCTCTTCCTTCCCCGGGACCGTGAACACCATTTCAGGAAGCATCTGAAATAGATTTCTTTGAGAAACTGCAAGAAAAGAGCCAGAGGCATTTTGGGTCAAGGGAAGAGGTGGACAAAATAAAATATCTTCCCATCTCCAAAGCTTGCAGCTGCTCCAGTGGTTGTTCTTCCTCATCAGCTGTGTTGGTGGGGTCAACACAAAGATTGTGTTTTGGTGGAGTTTCTGCTCTCTGTGGTGGGACCCTTCTTGGAGCGCTGGGTGCAGGGTTAATTTTGACTACCCTGAGCAGCAGTGCCACCTCCCTCTAAATACCCAGATAGAGGGTTTCCAACCAGGGGAGCCCCCAGACAGCACCAGAAGCCTTGCTGGGTGCCACAGCGCTGTGGAACACCTGGGAAGACACAGGGAGAGCAGAGACCACGAGGATTTAAGCCTCATTCAGCCTCATTCCTTTATTTTTCTCCTTTGCATATGTGTGTGGCCACAGGTTAATGCCAATGATGACAGCGGTGTCCTGATGGGGAACTGGTCAGGGAATTACAGTGGTGGGACATCTCCTATGGATTGGATTGGGAGTGTCACAATTTTGCAGAAGTATTACAAAACAAAGAAGCCAGTCAGTTATGGCCAATGTTGGGTCTTCGCAGGAGTCCTCACTACAGGTAAACAGTGAACTGTCTCCCTTCTCTAACATCCTAATTACTGTGCTAGAAAGTCAAATTCCTCTGCCTCTGAGCAGCAGAGGTGGCAGGGTCTGTCATGTAACGAGAGGCTGAGAAAGCCAGGATTGCTTAGCCTGGAGAAGAGAGGGCTCTGGGGGTCTTATCCTTGTGTATAAATACCTGACAGGAAGGAGTGGGGCACAGACAGGCTCTTCTAAGTGATGCCCAGTGAAAAGACCAGAGGTGATAGGCATACCCTGAAACATGGGAGGTTCTGTCTGAACATGGGAAATAGTTTTTTTCATCGTGAGGGTAACCAACCACTGGCATGGGTTGTCCAGAGAGGTTATGGAATCTACATCCTTGAAGATATTCAAAAGCCATCTGGACACAGTCCCGGGCACCTCCTCTAGCAGACCCTATGTGGGCAGAGGGGTCAGATGAGATGATCCCCAAAGGTGCCCACCAACCTGAGTGATTTTGTGATCCTGTGTTTTGTCGGTCTATGCTGCAGTCATGCGTTGCTTGGGAGTTCCAGCCCGCTGCGTTAGTACCTTCAACTCAGCACATGATACGGAGGAGAACCTGAGAGTTGACATTTACTTGAATGAATCAGGAGAAAAGCTGAACTGGATGTCTCTCGACTCTGTCTGGTACTGTCAAATGGAGCTAATGCTTCCTACCCCTTGTGCTGCCTTGCAGTGCCCCATTTCCCACCCCCAGCAATTCCTTTGATAATTTCCCCTATTGCCCAGGACAGATAAAGCCTGGGGTTTCACAGGGTTACACACGAATACCTATTAAATCTGCCCTTAATAAAGGCCTGAGGGAGGGGATCATGACTCTTCAGGCTGTAACAGCTCACTCCTTTTCTTTCCAACCCAAATGCATGCAGGAACTTCCACGTGTGGAACGATGTCTGGATGAAGCGGACAGACCTGCCAGATGGGTATGATGGCTGGCAGGCAATTGATGCAACTCCTCAGGAGCAAAGTGAAGGTAGGATTTGCCTAGAAAGGCTCTTCTGCAACTCCTGAGGGAGGCAGGGACATTTTGTATGAAAGCCATGCTCCCCATTCAGCAAAGCACATACTCTCCATGCACATCTTCACGCGCTGGGGCAGTGACACCCTAAAGCAGGAGTTCTCGCTCCTGCCATCTCAGGCCAGGATGGGAGGAACAGCATCTCTTGGTAGGCAGAAAAACAACTTTGTAGAATGCTATGGGGACATGAATGTCATTTCAGAGGTTAGAGCACACCTAAGTCATGGAGATCATGAGCCTGTTCATTGGTAGATGGGAGGAGTGACCACCAAAATTGGTGACTACCCTTCCTGCACAAATTCAGGGAATTTGGAAGCAGAAAAACCCCCAAAACATTAATTCTCAAGGCAGTGCAGAAAGTGGAATATTGCCAGGAGTTCAAACACAGACGTCTGGACTCAGTTAACTCCATAACTAAGCTGCGACTTTCTAACCTTAAAATTGTATAAGTGAGGGGAAACACATAAAACCTCTTACCAGACCTTGGCCATCTACAAAAAAACCCAAGCAGCTGTGGAATGAATAAGAGCTTTTGGAGTTCATTACTAAGTTGGAGGACAATTTACTGCTAAGTGTCAACTACCATGGCCACAGATTCCTGCTTTAGTGTGTCTGAGAGTGGAATAAAAATTGGATTCACTGCTCATTTTTGGAAAATCAGCTGGTCTTGAATGCACTTTCTAGGTGTTTTCCAGTGTGGTCCGTGCCCAGTGAAGGCTGTCCGAGAAGGAGAAGTGTATTTGCCCTATGATAGCAAGTTTGTGTATGCAGAGGTGAATGCTGACAAAGTCTACTGGATTGTCAAGAAGGTGAACGGCAAGGATAAGTACATCAGGGTTAGCACGGAGACCCAGGATATCGGCAAAAACATCAGCACAAAGGCCGTGGGGCAGAACAAGCGGGAAGACATCACCCTGCAGTACAAGTACCCTGAAGGTGACTGCCTGAATCCTCTAATGTAGTGCTAAAGAGGAGACCCCTGACCATGTAGGTCACCCTCAACACGTGTTGTCTCAGGAGAAAACTGCAAGAGTAGCTGCAATGACAAACCTGGTGTAAGACCTGGAGACCCTCGGGAGGCAGCACTTATCCTGGGCATCCTCATGCCCACAGTGACACCTATAGGCTGCTCTTTAGGGACAAGCAAGTTAGCAGGCAATGAAAGAAGTGGGCTGAGTGATGAACCTAGTCTTCAGACTGACCTTTGCTTTATTTCTTCATTCTATTTCTTTTTGTCTTTCCTTTCCTCACACCATATCAGAAACAAAAAATCCTGTGTTTTCTCCTGACAATTATCAGATCCAGCCATGTTGTCCTAGATTATTAAACCCTTTCCAGTGAGGAGGACAAAAATATCAAGCTGAAAAATTTAAGAACATCCATCCTCCAAAAGTGTCTCTTTCAGGAAATTCTTCTAGTCCAAAATGCTAGTTAGATTTGGTGGTAGTGTAAACAGGAAGGTCTCCTGAGCAGAGGCTGGAGGTGCCCTGACATCCTCCATCCTCTCTGCTTAGCAACAGAAGCATAAATAAAGGGAAGATGGCTCTGTGTGAGGAGACTGAGATACAAATATCATCCATATTTTTCTTTATCCAGGCTCCAAAGAGGAAAGGAAGTCCATGGAAAGAGCTTGCTCCTTCATACGCCCTTCAGGACTGACTCCTCGTTCAGGTTACGCTTCAACTATGGACGAACAGGGTATGCGTAGAAGTACAAACAAGCCTGTGGTCCTGCATGAGACAGCCACCAAGACTGGGCTCCATCTTGAGATAACCAATACGGAAGCTTTGCATCCTGGCAATCCCCTTGAACTGGCCATCACAGTGAAGACATCTACTCCTGGAAACTGGACCATTGATCTTGCTGGCTCTTGCCAGCTGCAGTACTATACCGGAAAAGTTCAGGCCAACCTTGGAACTATCAAGGAGACCATCAACCTTGAAGGCAAATCTGGTAAGGCCAGAAAGCTTGGTGTGTTCTGTGCACTATTTACTGTGGCAGTCTGGGATTTGTAATAGCTCCACTGTAGACCAATGTATGGCTCTGTACTTTGTGAAGAGCAGAAATTGCCTGCCTGCTACCTCCCTCCCTTGTTACCACATTTGAAAGTCTCAGTTACAGACTGGGATCCCTCTGTAGCAGGGACTAAAACATGAAGGCCCTGTCCCTGCTGCAGCTTCAATGAGGTGGTTAGAAATACATCAGTGTGGGCAGAGAGAGTGTGTGTGAGTGGTGTGAGTGAAGTGTGCTGGAGTATCTCCCTCCTGTCCTTACTGTATAAACATCAAAGATGCCCCTGCAGGTTTTGATGGATTAGATCCCTCACAGGATTTAGATAGCTGGAAATTTCAGCCTTATTTTGTTCTTGTTTGCCACTCTGATCTTGGTGGTGGTGATGCTGGTGAGTGTATTTTCTGAATTCTTTGCCCAAGCAAACTTCCGCCTCCTGACTGCCTGCCTGGCTGATCCCAAGAGCTGTTTGCTCCTGTGCATTGTGTATCTTTGAGTGACCTGGGTTGCATTTCTGATCCCCAGCAGTGTAACTGAAATTTGCTAAATAAGAGACTAACGAGTGATGAATAATTAACAACTCTTTGCTCATTCCAAGCATGAGTCACTCTTGCAAAAAAAAAAAAATCTCTGCTGTTGGTGAGTGCTGAGTGTCTTAATACTGTCAAAATGCAGCAGGGTAGGACACAAAGGTGTGTCCAACATATATACATACGTACATACATTTAGGGAAAAGGACAGACATTTTTGTTTTTATTCCAAGAAGCCAGGAAGCTTTGCAGCTAAAGCAATGCTCAGACACCAGCACTGCTGACTTCAGGGCTTTTCTGAGCCACTGGAAGCTTGTCCAGACAATTAAAAATAAAATCTGAAATGAAAGGAAAGCAAGCAATTTTATAGCAAGCAGTGCCTCAGAGAAATCCCTGGGGGAAACAGGTTTAGATGTACCTAATCTCCTGCTCCTCTGCCTCCTCCTGAGTGCTGGGGCAGCCGGGGATGAGGGCTGCTGAGATGCTGGATGTGAGCCTGAGCCAGTGCTCATCTGGGCAGAGGGATGGTCGGGACTCAGCTACCCCTCCCATGGGCTGCATGTGCCAGGTACCGCCCACCCAGCCAGGGCTTCCCCCAACAGAGGCTACACCCTGAAGGGAAAGCGGGATGGTCTCAGGAAATATGGCTCATCCCACACCCTGAGACACCAGCCACCAGAGCTGACTTTGCCACCCAATTCCTGAGTGTGTGATGAAGCATCAAGTTGTATTTTCTTTCCTGCAGAAATGCAGATCCCTCTGAAAATAGCACCTGATGCGTATATGGAGGCATTGGCCTCGGTGGATGATGAAGTGCTCATTCTTGTCACTGCCATTGCTGAGGTCAAGGAAACAAATGACAAACTCACCAAGGAGACGTCAATGAGATTTGAGTACCCCCCCATCACTGTCCAGGTGAGGCAGGCACCAGCCAGGCTCCTGGGGAACTGAGCCCTGCTCAGTGTGGCATTCACAGGAGGATATCCCAAACAGCTGCCTCCTGGGATGCTCTGTCCTCGGCATTTTATTTGGCTATTCAACCCTTACCTGAAAGTTGAAAGTAGCCATGAAATGAAAATATTATTGCCCCATCTAAAATGGGAAGGAAGGGGTTGCTGGAGGGAAGGGGATGGAAGAGGACAGTTTGTACAGAGCCCATCTCCAATCCCATCTTCTGAAGGAAAAACATGTTGAGAAATCAGAGAGAAACCAGTTGGGAAAACATAGTTCCATGGGAGGGTGGAAAGGACAGGAGGGTGGAAAGGACAGAGGGGTGGAAGGAGTTGCACCACCATGCTGGTGGTGCACAGCAAACCTCCAGCAGCTCTGGAACCTTTATTACCCCTCTGATCCCTGATCTTTGGGTTTGTTCCTCTCTTTCCTCCTCTGCCAGATGCCCGAAGTAGCCAAACTGAACAATGACTTCAGCTGTGCCTTCATCTTCAAGAACAAGCTGAACGTGGCTCTGGAAAACTGCAAGCTGATGGTGGAAGGCTTGGGCATATTTAAGATGACAACGTTTGATCAGGGGTAAGGAGATGAGCCCATTAAATGACCCTGGCAGTACTCTGCTTTATTTATTTTTTTAATTTCCCTTGGAGAAGTGGTTAGGGGATTTGGAATAAGAGGACCCTTTGCCAGCTGTGTTTGAAACTGCACCACGTTTGGCCACAGTCCACATAGGAGAAAGATGCACACAGACGTTGGCAGGCTCAGGGCATTGGGGCGTGACAGGGGCTCTCCCTGTGCTCCTGCTCTGATGCCATGTGCTGCCTGGTCAGTGTGAACACAGCTGCTTCCTTCAGAGCTGAACTGAATGTTTCAGCAGTAGCGGGAACTAACTTTAGGGAAGGTCCCCAGGATCAACAGGACCACCAGCCAGTGCCACCATGCCACACCCCACTTGCTGCACGTGGGTCATGACAAAAGGGAAGCACTGCCCACAAACACACACACTGCCTATTTCTTTAAGTGAAATTATTCAAAAGCAGCAAACAAGAACCCTTACTCATGCTGAGATTATTTGGGTTTTTTTGTCCTTAGGGATATAATGCCTGGAAGGATCATGAAGTCTGAAGTAATATGCACTCCAACAAGACTAGGAGAGAAGAAAATAGTAGCCAAGCTGACCTCAAACCAGATCAAAGGGATCTCTGCAGAGAAGGCTATCACCATCATCGAGTAGGATCGGTGCCTCGGTGGGGTGCAAACAGTTGCCTTGCTTAAGCACGTTGCATCCCTGGGTGTCTCAGGCACTTCTTGCCTCCTTGATTGCTGGATAGTACTTTCAAAGTAAAGAGCAAAAATACCATTAAACTAAGGAATTAGCCTGACTTAAAGGGCACAGTTGCATTGATTGCAGTTAATTGTGATTCAATAAATGTTGTTAAAACTGACTGTGTCATTGGGTTGTGTGATATCGCCACACTGGGATAGCTCCAAACTCACCCCCTGCTAAGGATCAGAGCTTGTGATGGTGCCAGCTTCAGACAACGATGGGTGTGAGCCTGGGGCAAGGGCCAGCAGTGCTGTGGTCCTCCATGGGACCTCCCAGGGACCTCACTGCACCATGGGCTGCTGTGTAGCTCAAGGAACATTTTAAGCAAATCCCTCCTGGGTGATTCCCTCTCCCTCCTAGCTAACCATCTGGAGAATGTACTGGCATGCACCTTTTCTTGCCTTTAGAGCACAGAAAGGGCAAACCTGGCACAGTCACCCCAAACACCATTTTTCATACATTTCTTCCCATGCCACCTCTTTTGGGGGTTTTCAGGCATTTTTGGAAGAAGTACCATCTCCAGCTGCATTACCAGTGCTTCCCTAGAAATGTACAACCCCTGCTCTTCCCCTTCCACCCTGAATGCTGCTGGATTACAGGTAGAACCTTGATGGCAATGTACATCTGGAGTTCTTCCAGCCACTGTCACACAGAAGGCAACAGCTGTGCACAGCTGGAGCCCACCACTGCACTGCACATTCCAGCAACCCCCGAGCCCACTTTTAGCAAGGGATTGTCCTGCCCCACAGCATCACCACAGCATGGCCAGCAGCAGTCTGACACTGGGGTTTCCAGTATTTCCATGAGTAAAGAGAAAATTAAGTCACACAGTAACATAGGGGGTTATTTATTTGTTTATTTAAAAGGCAAATGCTCGAGCATTAAGGCCACAGAGTGGGAAAAAGAAATGGTGACTACATCAGATTATGTGCCACCCCATAAAAAGGGAGGAGGAAAAAAAAAGGAAGGGCAAAAAAGAAAGTTTTAACCCCTCTCTTGTGTTTCAGAGGTGGCTGCTGGGCCACAGAAGGGGGTCAGGTTGCCCTGACCCCTGCTGCCCCTCTGCTCACGGTGTTCTGGTGCCCCACAGCAGCACTGGGTCCCCAAGAAGCCATCTCCTGTGGTGGCACAGCAGAGTGGGAGCTCCTCTCTGCAGGCAGAGTGGGTGCAGGGTCCATGTGCATCGTGTCCATAGTGTAGGGAGGAGCAGGTGATCCTTGGCAGATGAAGTATTAGTTCTTTAGTAAATACAATAGCAACTGGAGGCATGAAAAGGAGTTACAAACAGCAAAAAATATTTTTAAGAGATGTAAATTCTTTACTTGCATAGAAAACCTGCTGTAGAAGACACCAGGTAAGAAGTACAAGAACACTTTCCACGTCTGACATGGCACTGTCCATCACATATTAACACCTCACATCAGAGCAGTGATGGGATTGCCAGTAGACCATGTCCCACACTGAGCAGTGCAGAGGCAGCATCCTCCCCAGCCCCCCACCACAAGCATCATTTCCAGGAGAGCCTTCCCTGGGACCTAGCAAGGTCCAGCCAGAACCCAGATGGGACTACAGCAGCATGGCTTGAAGATGAAGGTATGATTAAACAAGGGGCAAGACAAACCTATTGCAGCATGGAGCAAAGGAAAGGAAAATGGAGGGTTTGGTTTCAACTTCATGAAAATCATGTTTGGTCTCAAGCGACCACATAAATCATCAAAGAAGGAGGTTTATACTAAAGATGTGGATAAAACAGATTTTTCCAACTTTTGAAGACTTCTGTGACTTCTGACAGTTGTCACACTACACTGAGACAGAGGAGATACACCAAGGGGTACTGAGACTTTGGGAGGGGAGAAAGAAGAGGAGGACAAGGGGGACTGACAGCCAAGAAACACCAGAACTGATGTGTTGGACATAAGAAATCACCCCACCAGGTCGTGGGGGCACCAGAGCTGGGGCTGGGCTGGTTGTCCATGCTCTGCATAAGGCACAGGGACATGTCCCTATCTCTCACTCAAACTGTAATTTGAGGAGGGGAGACGGCTGTTCTGGCTCTCACCCTCCTCTTCACACCATTTTTCCAGAAATGCCAGTACCTGAGGAACAATACAAGAGGTGGGAAACAGAAGCAAAGGACTCCGGTTCTCATGATGAGGTGAACCAGGTTTGAGAGTGGAGAAGAAAATATGCTGCCTGCATCCATGCCTACCCAAAACCACGTTAGTGGCATCTGTGTCCTGAGAAATGCAGGACATGGGGGTCTCTCCCAAGCTGATGTTCCCATATACCTGCCTCAAGGTGATTTTCAGCCATTATCTAGTTTCTCCCTGTATCACCATTCCCACTGCAGACACAGCACCAGAGGCAGGGATGTTAACTGGATGCAGAGGCACAGCAGCAAGCCAAAATTAGAAAACACAAGCTAAAAAGGGCACTCTTACTCTTCCTCCTTCAACATCCCCATTACTCCCTACAGAAAATCCCTTATAGATGTGAGTGTGCCCCTGACATCCCTTTCCTGTGGGATGCTGACAGAAGTAGGAAAGCTTCTTCCCTCGGTATCCCACTGCTGCACAGGGCAAAGACACTCAAGACCTGATGTCTAAATGACATGAGAGGGTACCTCGTTGCCCCTCAAATGCAGGGTGCTTCCCTTTACCCAAAAGGTTATAAATACACAGTTCCTAATGGTTTTTTCTAGATCTATTTTTCACTGACAAAGAGGACAGACATCCAGAGGGAAGAGGGGATGGGACAACTGTTCATAAATACGCCCTGGATTTTAGCAAGAACAAACTGTGTTCTTAAACAGTCAAGGCACTCCGTTTGTTTCCAGTACCTTTGCCAGAAAAAGGCAGAGGACAAGTCCAGGAGAGAATCTCATCCCTCCACAGCAGCCCTGAATGTCACATCATTAATACATCCTAAGATGCTTTTTTGGGGTAAAAATGTTTTTAAAAATCCTGCATAAATTCCATTTGATATCACTCCTATAAATAATAAAATTTCATATAGGTCTTTCACAATACCATGCTTTCATCCCAAAACCTCCTTTCTCTTACTTTTGAGAGGAAGCAGTTATCTTTGGTCCATGTTACAGGGGAAGAGGAGATAAAATCAAGCATGTTCTGTGGTAGGAAAACCAGGAACACGTATCTAATGACAACTGAGCTAAGGGATATGGCAGAAGGGAAAAACCCCCAAACACTTGAAAAACAGTCTAAATTAAAATTACCCTGACATCTGGAGGATGCCAAGTGTTTGTAGTGCATCTGAATACAGGGCCTAGCAACTCCTCTGCATGACTTTGCTGCAACTACTGCCACCTGCAGTGATGCCTTCCTTGAGAGATGTATGTTCCTTCTACAGAATTCACCAGGAGCTTGCTGCAAAATTAGAGTAATGAAACCCTGTGCAGTGGCATGTACTGTTAGGACAACGTTAAACCACAGTAAGATTAAGAGGCACTATTCATTCTCAACTAACTCTAGCTATCAAGAAAAGAAAAAAAAGAGAGACATCTAAATTAGACAAGTCAAATGGAGAGATGGCAGTACCTCCATCAGCAGGGTGTTCCTCTCTCTCTCTCTCTGACTGCAGAAATAGCCCCGGTACCTGGCCTAGACAATTTGTCTGCTTTCTGGGCTGCAGAGGTTGGCCAGGCAGCTCCTGCTCCACACATCTTGTGTGCAAACAAACCGGGGTAAAAGTTCAATGGCAGGGCCGACATTTGCCTGTTCTTGGCTGCACTTGCCACAGGCGAATGCTCCTGGCCAGCCTGGCACCACCACAAGCCCACCAGCTCTGACAAGCACCACCAGTCTTGGGCAGTCCCATAAGCACAGAGGGTAAAAATTTACCCCTGGCGATACTTCAGAGCCCAAAGGAATTACACCCAGGGCGAGCTCATCCATCTGCTGCATCCATAACCCTGTATCCCACCTCTGCTAAGACCTGCACACCAGCAACTTTCATAACCCATAAGCAGCATCCATATGATGAGATGGGCTAAACAGGATGCGTTTTTCACAAAAACTTTCAGAGCTGGGCTAATCTTGCCATCACACATTTAGTCCTCCAAAAGGCTGTAAGAACAAAGATTAACCAGACACCCTAGTTAACCAGACTTCCACATTTCTGGGAACTGGAACCATTCTATCTGACAATTATAAACTGTCCTTAAAGGCCATGTAAGAAAAGCTCAATAAAGCAGCTGGAACAGGTCTGAAAAAGAGCTTATGAACCTCCTCACTTATAAAGCTCTCTCTGGAGATTTGCATTGCTTCCGCTAGTGCTGTACCCAGCTTCCAGACAAACGGTCCTGAATTTTTTAATGCACCAAAACTATGCTAAAAAACAACACCTTAAATCTCCAGGACGAAAAGTTATTAAAAAAAAAAAAAAACACCTGAAAGCTTCTCCTGGCATCGTGGAGGATGCTTTGCTTATTCATGTATCTGGATGGCAACGTCTCGAGCGAGAAACTGCTCGATTTCTTCTTGGGTCAGTATTTCAGACGCAGGAGCTGCTGCCACCGCTTCAGCCGGTGCCGGCCTCTCGCAGTTCAGGTTTGAAAAAGGGTTGAACCAACCCAAAGAGAAGGTACCGCCGAATGCCAGCTTCATTCCTTCCCAGCCGCTGATCTTCTCCCAGGTTGGCTTCTGATTTTTAAGTCGCTCAATACCCTGCAAGAAGAGAAGACTTCAGGGTCGTCTCACATTTATAGCAGGTATTTGGGCATTGTAGCACACACAGAACTGCCTATCTATAGCCAGATTGATGCTATTTGAGTTCGGGTTAACAATGAAGACAGACATCTTGCATTAGTGAGAGTTTCATCTCTGAATTTAACAACAAAACCCTAAACAATCTGAATCTTGTGGACATATTTTGGCATCAGTTGCTATGGATGCCTACAGTACAGAGACGGCTCCTGAAAAGCCAGCCTTTTGGGAAACATGGATCTCTTCTCACACGGCTTTTTGAATACCTCCAAGGAGAGACAAAATACAGTTAGAACTTAAGAGTTTCACCTTATGTGGGTATTTTTGAAATAGCTTAGATACAGGCAAAATACTGCACCTTTTTCCAGGAATCAGGAATTTACCAGTGCCACACCTAGAAGCTTGCTCTGTCCCAGTTAAGAGCAAATATTTAAGAACACAATTTCCATTTACCAAATTGTCAAAAAAAAATCACAATGCAAGCCAGATAGCTCACTGGAAGGTGAGAAATTCTGTACAGGTGGAAGTGGAGGCTTAAAAAAAGGACTGGAACCTTAGTCAGTCAATATTCTGATTCATTCTCCCTCCAAGAACATTGCTTTTAGTAAAGCAAACATTTTCATTGTACTTAAAGAACAGATACAGCAAATCTGGGCAGCAACATTTTTTCCTTGGTAGCCTTTTCCATGTAGAAATAAAGAACTAAAATTTATTTTCTTAATATATTTTTTTAAGGCTACCAGTGTGAAACAGGGCACAATTTTTTATGCACATCTTCTGTATCATGTAAGAGAGGAGTCAGATCTGCAGCTGGGTAGGATACACTCACAATGACATACAAATGACCACAGAAAGTCTGTTCTTAGAGAAGCGAGAACACTGGATCCCAGTTCTGAGAAACTCAAGGAAAGGGAAAAAACGAGCAAATTCAGTTAAAACTGTATGAAAGAAGGGTATTAGAAGAGCTGGATGAACGATACACTTGTCACGTCCTAATTCTACAGATTTTTCTTAACGACACACTACATTCAAAGCTTTGCAGTGGGGGGAAACAAATACACGCAGGAGCTCAAGCAGCACAGCTGCACTCACAGTCAGCCTTACAAATAACACCATAGCAGCAGCCCAGTTTTGCAATAACATTGAGTCAGCATGAGCAGACCCAGGAGAAAACACACCATAAATTGAAGCACTACGTGCAAAGCTTTTTTGAGCTTCATTCATGCCCCGTTTCTCTGTGCTGACTTAGGAGAAACCCAGCAGTGAATGTGAAGAAAGGAATGACACGACACCAAATAGGAATTCTTCAGGGTTGCAATTTTAGGAAAAAGTCAAGCCCTGAAGGACTTTGAATGCTAAGCACAGGCCTGCAGCCCCTCGCTCTGCTCCCAAGCTTGCAAATGTACAGTTTCAAGAGCTCCAGGGAAAAATCCCTTGCAGCCTCTGGTCTCTTGGGATACCACACTTGGTGCTGCTGCAGCCATGGCCCGACCTTACCTCCCTGCTGGGCAAGCTGGGAGAGGAGCAGTGCTAGTACACAGCAGAGCGTTTTAGCACTACCATGTGCTCTTCCTCCAGGATACTCCATTTCCAGCACCCAGTGGCTGTGCAACCGGGAGGCAGAGGCTTTAGCAGCTGAAAGCAGAAGACCACCTTTGCTTGTTGGCTGTTCCTTAGTGAACTGCAGAAACTTCCCATGCATTAGTAACAAACTGGCACCACGACTGCAGCACTTACTGTGTGAGTATCTAGAGAGAAGGAAAACAAGTAGCACAGAGCAGGAGGAGAGACAGACACCAAGCATTTAAACCCTTCCCTGGCAGCACAAGCTTTAACCCTGCCCTCAATCACGTGCTTAATCTGTTTCGATCCCTGCTGCCATCTAGATTGGGAATACAGATTTGGAACACTTCTGGGCAGCAACCCCTCCTTTCCTCCCAAAAAAAACATCGCTCACCTGCTCCGCACAGCATCTGCTAACCAAGGAGATAAGCAAGGTCAGGCTGAGGCTGTGCTAATGCCAATTAGGCAGCACTTCATCAGAGCAGGGAGGGGCATACTTTCTCTCTCTCAGCCTGACCTCACTAATCCCTTCAAAGCACGTATTCAAAATAAGCACAAGTTTTATAATTGTATCTTGATCTAATTTGGCTGCCAGCCACATGGTCAGTAGGGTGTGAGGTTATGCCTTAAAAAGAATTTAAGAGGATGGAGGGAAAGCACAGCTGTTGAAGACATTTTGTCACTATTTAATGGAACTTAATTTAAATATATATATATTATATTTACATAAAATCTCTCACCATTACTTTAGAAAGTGGGAATTTTGTATATCGAATTAAACCAACACCTGTTTATCTTTCCCATAATGCATCATGGTCTTTCACTATTCTAAGTTATATAATTTTGAACCAATACTGAAAAAAAGACATAAACCAAGAAATATAAAATACTGGACACTCCCACTTCAGTAAGAGGTACATCACTGCAAACATGGGGACAGTAAGATAAGGTTGACCTGTGGCCACTATGATGCTGGAGGATATACCCTGTTTCCCCCACTATTGCCCTCAGTATCTGCTCCTGTCCAGTGCCAGAGGATGGTGGGCTGCGTCGCCTGACCCAGAAACGATCTGCGGGGCAGCTCTTGCATGTTAGAAGCAATGCATTAATGTCTTTTAATGCACCTTCAAAATATGAAAGAGCAAAATGAAAAGACAAGCACTGTGACAATTTGATGGTTAAGACACTGAAAGCATTGTCATCGGAAATCATGATTAAGGCAGACTTTTTCTTACAGCACTTCCTTGCACTTATTTCTGCTTGGAGTACCACTTAGCTTTCCAATACAGAAGCACCCCGATTTGAGTTTGATTTCAATTTCTCTTGGTCAAGCTAAAACAGAACAAGCACCTGGAAATGGGTTGTCCTGCCCAAGAAAATACTTTACAGAAGCAAACCAATTTGTCTTTCTCATATTAATACTGACTCCCATTTAGTATCATTCAAATTGTACCATCAAGTTGCACAGCTCAAGTAAAACTGAGGACCCTCAGTTACTGCCACACACACACCTGACAGGTACCAATGGCATTTCTGTGATGATGCCTCATTTAAAAAAAAAACAGTTTGACTGAAAACATCAATACTGCATAATGCTGTTAAACAATTTGCATTTGTTTGAAACAAGAAAAACTTGGTAGTTACACATTTTTCCACAGTGGTCAAAATGCCAGAACAGCATAACCAATCTTCCTCCAAGATGCATAACCAACAAGGTTAATTAAAATAAAGCCAAACAGGAATGTAGAATTTATAACTGAAGAAATTTTTAAAGCAGTGAACTGAACTAAGAGATGCATTCATTAGTTAATTGCCTAAGTCACTAAAGCCTCTCCCTTCAATATATCTGATTTTGCATCAGATATATTGAGGGCCGGATTCTCTACCAGTTCAAGTTACCACGCACACGTGCCTCACTGGCTGAACTGACCCTGGCCAAAGATCCAGCCCTTAATTTTTAAGCTGGGAGGATTCTCTGAGAAACACCATTGCAAACTAAAATCAGAGTTACAACCTCTCCCAAGTGGAGACATAAACCCCCTGATTAACAGGTCAGTGTATTACCAATTAACTCATTTTTAAACTTAAAAGCCGATCACTTAGTTAATTGACTTTTGTATGCTTCTGCCTGCTCACAAATGGAAGTGAAAGTTCAGAAAACCATTACAGATTTTTCCCAACATTTGAAGCAAAGAAAGAAAGAACAGCAAACAAGTTTTTGCAAAAGTTTTATTGCATTTGTTTTCCATATGGAAGCATTGACAGATTGAAAAGATGCAGCATTCACACTACTTCCAAAATGAGACATCCATTAAATTTCTCCTTCCCCAATCTCCCTCCCTTTCCCCGTGGCTTTGAAGCAGTCTAAACAGGTTAGTTTCCAAAAAAATACCATTTTATTTTAAACCAAGGAAAGAAAAGATTCCTTGGAAGTCATAGACACAGCTGATTTGTATACTTCCTTTGTCTGCAATTCATCTGATGAGCCCATGGGAGTCACAATCCAAAAATATAAAAAAATTCCTGCCAGAACACAAGATGTCAGTTGTAGTTATGAATGGTTTAGCTTTACCCGTTTTTGGAATGCCTTCTGTCCCTCCCACTTCCATCACCACACAGTTCATAACAGCATGCATGCTCCTTATCATAAACATTTCCCAATTTAAAACACACATATATGTGTGTGCATTTACACACACACACACACACGTATGTACAAATATCAGAAAAGACTTACAAAGCTCTAAACCAGGGCAATGCTAAGAATATAGAATTAATCACCCTGGTATACTTACACATCCCATCAATATGAGTCTTTATAGTAATCTGGGCATCATGTCATTTTTTTCACGTTAACACTGTTTAGCAGGCATTGCTCTATCAAGTCATTTACCAAGACAAACACACACAAAGAACATGATTCTGCTATTCTAAACACTTGAAAATTAGCTTTCTTCCTTTCCTGCAAGTGTAAGGCATTTAATAATCCAAAGAGTCTTCTAAATCTGCCACAGTTATCCTAAAAGGGCAACAATTTCCTGCACACTAGGGAGGGAACAGACAAAATAATGCCAGAAAGATGGAATCAGTTCTGTGGCTGGAAGGAAAAAAGAGTGTGGGGTGGGAATTGGTGTTGGCAACCTTCAAGTACTTTAACTGTATGCAATCACCAGGTCAACTGGCTTTTTTGCTGTGTTGCCTTCTTGTCTTGCACCTTTTGGTACACGAAGTATCTGCTTCCCTGTTTAAGTTCACTTGTGAAAGAGCAACATGCTCCTTCAGGAAGTCCAAAGGTGTCTGTGTAGGGCTGTTGGCACTCACATGTCATCCACAGAGCTCATCACAGTCAGGAGACAGCATGAGAATCTATTCAGAAGAGGTGGGTCATAACAGAGAAGAGAGGATCCCCTTCACATTAGTTATGCCATACAGAAAGCAGAGAGAAACAAATGCCAGTAAAGTTAATGTGATAAAAAAAAAAAAGAAAAAAAAGAAAAAGAAAAAGAAAAGCAGCAGCAGTTTCAGCCAGAGATATAGAATTATCTAAAATGGTGGAATACAGGGCTTTTTTTTCTCTGCAATTATCAGCCATTTAATAGACATAAAAAAGTTCATTTTGCTTTTTGTTTTAAACATTCATGGAAAATTTGTAACAGTAGTGCTGTAATATGTTTCTATTTTAGTGGAAATGCTGGTCAAGAATTCCTCAGACCACATACTGGTACGGGTCTGCTTTTCCTTGGTCTGGTGTTGCGAATGGGCTAAGCCATGCTATAGAGAACGGATGGCCAAATACTGCTTTCATGTTCATCCATTTTGTTTTTTTAGCCCATCTTCTCTCTTCCTTTTTCAACTGTTCTATTCCCTGAAAACAGAAATATCACATTTTCAGTCAAATACTCAGGTTTTGTAGTTCTGGATTCGGGGAGAAGTCTACTCTCAGTTACCCCTTATCCAAAGGATGGTGTAAGAAAATACAAATGTACCTGTATTGCCTTTCCTTTTCTTCTCACTGCTTTATATTAAAAAATATTAAGGCTGTAGATCGTTCATTGGAAATAAAATTACTTTCAATTTGTTCAGTCCTAGATACTTCAGAAACATTTTAAGACCTGACATCCAATCGTCTGTGATGTCAAATAAAAAAAAACCCACCACTTAAAACCAAACAAAAAGTATGTGCTTTAATGGCTGAACGCATCATGTGCTAACCAGATGGAAAAGTTTTAGAAGAATCCATTATAAGCTTGCAGACAAAAAAACCAAACCAAACCAAAACAAAACAAAAAACCCCACAAACCCAAAGATAATCTCTGTAATGCTCCCAGATTCACCAAGCAAGTTCAGGAAGTGCCCATGGCTCAGTGTAGCTGAGTCTACCTCTTGTCTCTTTGTATGTCATTAGAATCACTGCTAAAACATGCATGGGCTGACAGCAGGGAGAAAGGGTTAAATAAGACACTGATTCGAAGAAATCATTGGCATCGTTTAGTAAAGGTTAGAGGCAGAACAAAAATAAGCCATCAAGCAATCAGTTGAAACATTCACTAGTAAAACATTAAAAAAAAAATTAAAAATTCCACATTGTGTCTAAAACCCACAGAGTGAATTTGGTCTTTCAGGAAAGCCATATATGCCTGGCTGCCACAGAAGCAAAATGAACAAGTGCAGTCACTGTAGAGCATTACTCTTCCACGGGTAGCAGCAGGCAGATGACTCTGTTCTTTAACTCTGCACCTTTTGCAAGGTAAGGTTTCTCCTGACCTACATGTCTCTCCCATGCTATGAATTAACGCATTGCAACACATCTTTGTGTCTCAAATTACCGGTGCTAGGAGCTCTGAAGAACACAGCATGGGTCAACTGCAGGAGTTGTGCTGATCCCTGGTAAATGCCACCTCCAGAGACAAGAGCAAAATACCAGGGCTCTGGGTCCCTTCAGGCAGAAAGGAACCATCTTGGTGGGACAGCATTCTCAAGATAAGGAATGATGTCTCCCAGTGATTGGAAGAGAAAGGTGAAAAAAGGGTAAGACACAGCCCTGCTGTCTAAAATGTGAAGTAAAACACAGCAAGAGAGCACAACAAGAAGAATTTCACCTGGAAATATTCCTCTGCTCAAAACAGATTGTTTGCCAGACACAGCTAGCTCAATGCTAGCAAATCAACAATGAGACATTCCACAGAGCTAAATCCTTTGTGGGTACATATTCGAAAAAGAAAACAAAAATGAAAACACACAACCCAACAGGGGGAGACCATATTTCACTTATTTTTTATTTTAGATTGTTGCATTGTTCCTTTAACATCTATAAGTCCCCAGAATTAGAGGGAAAGGGAAAATCTGGGCAACTTATTTGGTTGCCCTGCTGTAGGAAGCAGCTTCTAAAAATTCTTGACAGGTTTCAAAGACAGAGAAATTCAAATGATAATTTCACAGGTAGCATTGCTAATTTACACACTTATTGATAAACTCAAGCTCAGCAGAATCTGTAGAACACTGTATTTCTTCCTGGGGCTCCCCATCAGAAAGAACAATGAAGTCTTCCTCTGAACATAGAAGAGCCACAGGTGGAACATCAGCCTCTTGCAGAAGCCAAGCATTAAAAAAAAGCACTGCAAAAAAAAAACGTGGGAGCAATGGGCTCTTACAGCATATGACGCCAATCACAGCTCTCCAGTGGCAGCAAATATACCTATTCTAGCTTCCACTGGCCATGGGCAATCAAGGGGAAAGAAACCTAAAGGAGGCAGGGGAGGAAAGAAGAGCTGTCACTCTTTTAAGACTATCACTTCTCTCCAACCACACCAGTCAATTCAATTATATCTGAGCGTGCTTGGTGAAGACTAGAAGTATTCACAAGTGTGGGAACACACCCAGGAGTCACCAGCTCCATCTTTACAGAAGTGGGAAAATGCAGGGATACAGGATGGGCTGCAACACTGCTATGTAACCTCTACTATGCCACCCTTGAATTGGGGATGATTTGATGGCTTTCCAGCAGACTGTAACCAGCAGGCTTACATGAGCCTACTCCACTCCCTTTTCTTTTTCCATCTGGCAAGAGTTTTTGAACTATTTAATAAGTAGCCAAAACTAGAAAATCTTCCAGGCTAAAAGAAGTCTCTGTGTGTTTGTGTATATGTATCCCTCCCCCACCTACTCATCTTGGCTTTCCAGTACATTAACCTGTAAATAGTGACAATCAGAGCACAGCTGAGTTTCAGACAATACCAATGAAAAAGCAAAGAGAAAGAGGTTCTTGAATCCATAGGGAAAAACACTCTCTACAGAGTAATCCCAGTTACCAATACCTACTTTATTGCAGGTACTAT
Source organism: Manacus candei (assembly GCF_025592945.1). Classification (NCBI taxonomy): domain Eukaryota; kingdom Metazoa; phylum Chordata; class Aves; order Passeriformes; family Pipridae; genus Manacus; species Manacus candei. The sequence goes on along the minus strand of NW_026138074.1, from coordinate 1,036,598 downwards.
CAAAACAGCACCCCAGCCAATACCTAGGCATACACTACTTCCCACAGTAACCTTCAGGGACCACAATCCAGCACTGTGATAGCTCAGTTTATTACACTGGATCTTTCCTCAAGGGGTGCATGAACCTTCTGTGCAATGAGGTAAAAACCTGTAACCCTTCACTGTTTCTACAAATGGTGAGAGAGACAAGGTAAAGGAGAGAGGGTGTGAGACACTCACCGTTTCATCGGTGCAGATGGAGTGTACTTGGGTCCCAAACATAACTGAGGTGAAGATAAGAAATAGGAGAGCCTCGAAACACAAGAGGATGAGAAGAATCACCGTAGTCGGTGGAGAGAAGGAACTGCATTCTGTGAAGACAAAACAACAGAGTTGGAAAGGTAGACATCAAGTAATGCAGCAGCTGCAAAACACCTGCTAAGCCACAAGTTTTCCATACTCAAACTGACAAATAAATTATATGGTCACCATTCCCAGAAAAGTACACATGGAAGCTTTCACAGTCTTGAGGATATTCAACCATAAAATGATCACTCCCACAATTAAAAAAAAAAAACAACAACAAACAGACAAGCAAATAAACAAAAAAAAAACCCCACACAAACCCTGCAACACTTCAACTTGCTTTTCCATTTCAGTTTTTCCCCAGCATACTGACTAGGACTCTATTCTACTCCATTTCAGCTGTAGCTTCTCTCTTAAACCTCAGTCTTAACAGATTTTCCACAGTGATAAAGTCAATTAGAAATCTCAAGCTGGCAGTCAGGACATGAGGATATGTAGCAACAACCTAAAACCAGAGTATCCTTCTTTCATAACTGCTCTAAGCCGTGACCTAAAGAAGGTCAGATTAAGCCAAATTCTTATTTTTCCTCATAATCTATACTGCAAACTCAAGCAAGAGCTAAAAAAAAACCCAAACCAAGAAGGTAAATACAAAAGAGAAGCAGAAGAAAGGAAGAGGAAGAAAAATGTTATAGGGCCAAGCTCATAGTGTTGAGTGTTGTAAATGTCAGAACATCTCCAGATTTTTTCAAAATCCAAGACTCTCACCAAAAGCCTGTATTTTTCTCATGAGCTGTTAAGCTTTAACAAATACACCATAATCAGAGGCTAACACAATCTGCACAAATGGAAGGAGCTGCAACAACCTATCCATCTCTCATAACAGCTCTCTTCTGCCACCTAAATCTGGGGCAGGTGGGAAAGTGCTTTCCCCACACAAACAGGCTCTGAGGAAGGGGGGTAAAGGAAACTACCTTTTGATGTATCCTTCCCTTTATGGCCCTGGCCACTGTAGTCAAATGCAGTTCTCAGTGACAGCTGGCAGCTGTTTTACAAAGTTTTGAACCACAGAACAACCTTGTCAAACTCAATTCATACGTATATCCTCTGCAATAGTATAAACTAAAACCAGTCATTATATTGAATAACACAACTGAAATTCCAAGAAAAAAAAACCTAATCCTTTTCCAAAAAAATTCAGAAGCAGCACATACATCTGCACACACATTCTTTGACAGCTTGCAGTTTGACTCAGCATTACCTCGAGGATTTCCTATATCCGTTTATGGTTTTAAAAACATATATAGACTGTCTTCATAAAAATTTACTCACTGGCTGATTCAGAGTGAGGGCTGAAGTTTTTATTTTGGCTTTTTTGAGCTGCTTGGGTTCTGGTTTTGGTTTGCCCTTTTTTTTTTTTTTGGAAAGGAATTGTTTGTTCTTGTGAGGGTGGATTTTTGGATCTGAGTTAGCATGTTTTTCTGGCAGTCTTGCAAGAATGATTCACGTTACCCTTTTAAAAAAAGCATATGCATTCCTCTTGTCTTGTGTTGGCATTCAGGAAATTAGTGCTGTGTTCATTTCAACAGTAAGTTATTGCACACATACTTGTTAGGTGTCTTTACATCTCAGCTTTTTCCTAGGCAGTATCAGGTGTAAGTTGAAACAGGACTTTTCAGGACAGAGATCCCAGCAGGTCAAAAAGAATTATAAAGTTCCAGGATTGATCATTAAAAAAAATTTAAAAAGAGATAGTACAGTAGAGCCCTGACAGCATTCTTCTGAAACAAGCAAACTACATTATAAGTTCTTACTCAAAAACTAATCTGATAACTTAATGAGGTATTTTGTTAGTACTCACTTGTCCAGTCTTCTTCAAAGCAATACAAGAAGTGAAATCCCACCATGATTAAAGCATGCAGGGAAATCAGTGCTATATACATCTGAAAAATAAAGGATGTAATATAGGTACCAGGTGAGTTTAAAGACCAAAATGCTACATCTTCCCAATACTTCAAAAAAAGCAAAGTGCTAATGTTTCAAAACAAAACCAAACCACAAACAACTCCAAAAACGATCAAACTCTTCCATCTCCCCTAAACAAGCACCATGAAGCTGGCAAACACCAAGACTACACAGACTCATTCTGGCCTTACTAACAGCTCTGAGCAAATATGAGGGAGACTGCTGAGTTCAAAGCCAGCTGGATACCAAACTCAGCATCCCCTGTCCCAGAGTGGCCTTCCACTCAGTCTAGTGTCCTTATCTCCCCTATGTACAACACAACTTTCAGAGAACAGTAACACTGACATCTAGGTATCACATTGTCAAAGCTTACATCCTTGCTCTTGAGAGCCCTGTAGTCTCCCAGAGAAACAACAGTTAATTTGTTTTAAGCAGAAAATGCACTTTATCTGTTTTCCAGCTTGAGTTCAGAAAAATGATGTATTTGTTTAATAAGCGCTTTCCCTGAGGCAGATGTTTGCATGGAAAATTTCTCTCTGGCTTTAATACTTGGTAGTAAATACTTTTTGTTTTAAACTAGGTCTTAGCTTTGTAACAGAAAGTGTATGTAACAAAAAGTTATAACAGAAACTATATGCAGTACTACACATACATTACAATTTACCAAGACAGGACTAAAAATATGACTCTCCTGAACGTACAAACTCTGACAAAGGTCAGCAGATACTAGAAGTGAGAGAGATTTTGTTAAAAGAAATCCCTGTGGAAGCAGTAAAAGGCAATAGGGGAATATTTTTTTTTCCAGTTCAGTATGCTGCCATTCTTTCACTTCCTCAGGTCTCAAGAACAAAACCAGCAACCCTTAGTTTGTTTCTCTCAACTCCATTAAGTGTTTAATATAGTCTGCTTGAAAGTAGATGTCAAGTTTTAATAGAAACTGAAATCCTTTTGATAGGACTAAAACACCTAGCTCACTCAAGGTGAAAAAACAACCTTGCTCAAAGGAAAGAAACGGGATTAATTTTGTTCTGTAATCCACATCCTAGCAAACCACAGCACAGAACACTAAGCCTTTCCATTTAACTGAAAATCTCCCCCTTGTTACTTGGTAATATGAGAACAGTCTTCCTCAAACCTGCAGATGTCTCAAAAGATTTATTAATAAAACAGAGCATCACTGAAAGTCAGCCTTGTAATGTTCACACTACTCCCACGGGATATTCACAGTTTGCTCTGATGAAACACATTTCAACCCTTCCAGAAATATGCAGCATTCAAGTGTGCACTGCTGTTTTCTTACTCATGCTACAGATATAGTACAAAAAGTCAAACACCTCCTTGGTTTTCAAGTACAAAAATAAACCCCTTGCAATTAAAAGGTGGATAATTCTTGCCAAAGGGGATGCAGACTTCCCACTCCTCGCTTAAGATGTAGCAACAGCTCTTATTACATGATCCCACACAGGTACTCATACAACCATAAAGCTTAGGAGCCCTATATACACCCTGGGACCCTACCAGCCACAGTAAAAGGATGGCCCATGCATCAAAAAGCTCAATGCCACAATAAACCACTCCCATTACAATATAGATGCTCAACAACTGCCAAAAGAAACCTCAAAAAAACCTTGAAAATACTTCCCATGATGTTTTTTCCCATTGCTGTGGGTGGATGGGTCTGTGTGGGTGAGTGGGTGGGTGTGTTCCCTAACTAGTGAAACAGAAGTCTGCAGCAGCTCCCTGTAAAGTTCTTCCAAAACAGGAAGGAAAAGAAAGCCAGCTTTGGGAGCTGCCTCACAGACTACACGCTGCATTTCAGTCCTTCCCACTGGACAGCCTCAAGCATCACTTGCAAAATACTTACTGTAAACAGTACAAAGTACTTCTGGTTATTCTCTCCTACACAGTTATTGACCCATGGGCAGTGATGGTCCATTTTCCGAATACACCTCTTGCAAACACTGAAAGAATAGAGGTCTTTATTAATAGCACTTTTCATTCCAGGAACATAAGATTTCACTGGGGTTTGGGGGACAAAGAAACTACAGAAAAGAATCAGAAGTGAAATCTGAATCTTAAAAAATTTACTTGTCACCATATTTATGTTTGTGGTTTTTTTATCTTGACTAAGTCTGTTAAAAATGAACCATAGAATAACAAATCACCACTGCAAAAATTAATGCCACATTATCAGTTGTTCTGTCAAAAATATATCAAAAATATTTGAACAATATATTTGGGCAGATGGAAAAAATCTGTGATTTTGTTTAGTTTTAACCTATTTCGTCTGTGAAAACGTCCATAAATTAAAACCAAAGAGAAATCAGAAAGATACAAAAAGCAGTAATGAATAAAGATATTTTTCGGAGTTGCTAATTACAGACTACGGTTTATTTACCAACATTTGCTGGCAGCAGGAACTTGCAGAAAAGGAAGTTAAATAAGGCACTAGAAAAGATTCTTGACAACGAGGTTAGCCACATACTAATATAAAATAGCTGTGGCAGTCAGTCAGGAAGACAGTACCACAATACACATTCAAGGTGAAATTAGATGTTAAAGCACTTCACAAAACCAGGCTAATGAAATCAAAATTCAAATTCTTGCCAGCGTGCACATTGTGGCCAGAAGTCAAATATGAAAAACATTATTACTTTGTCTGGACATCATTCTCTTGCTTAGTCAGTAACTGCTTCAATTCACATAATAAAGGAAGTCTTTTTCTTTGCTGCTTTCTCATATGATAGGAGACGAAAGGCAGTCTCCTGATACCACATTGCACAAACAAGCACAGAAATCAAATATGAAAAAACACAAAACCCCAAAGCAAACAAACAATGGACCCAGAAAGGAAACAGCCATTCCAGAACAATTCTGGCAGCCCTGAAACAGAAAGGATTGGGCGCTCTGCTAATTTTATTTTTCTTCTTATAACAAAAAGTATTTTGACCTTAATATAACAATAAACTTCAACACCCAAACGCTTAAGGGAAACTCAAACAAAAACATGTTCTTATCTGCATGTATGAATAAATAATAGAAAACCTCTCTGTCAGAACAGCCTTTCACTCACTCTACGTGGTGGGAGAGAGTAATCCCCAAGGATACTTGCATGCCTGAAAAACAAATGAGTTGCTATAACCCTGACCCTAAATGAAAGGTCAGGCAGGCAGGCTCTGGCCTCTCAGCATGGGGCCAGATCAGGAGATGCTTCTCCTTAGGTGTGCTCAAGTACCCCATTACCTTCCAGCCCCAGGTGCAGTGGAAAACAGGAAAAGTCTCATTTTGCCAGAACAAGCAGCTTGAAATTATTTTTGAGCTACATGGGGACTGCAATCAGCTGGCACAGTAAAAACAATTCATCTGCCAGATAATGTGCTTCGTATTATAATGATCAACCACTGCTTTAAAAAAATAAAAAAAAAGGAGGGGGGAAGGTGGGGCAGGTGGTGTAAAGGAGGAGGATGCCTCCTTGTCTGTAGATGTGCACACACTTCCCTTGGACTCTGAAACAGGGGAGTACCCAAGCAATCCCTTCAACTGCTCCTAGGTCCTAGTTCCCCAGAGAGACAATCTGAAGCAGCCAAGCCACAGATGTGGAAGAGGTAGCTAAGGCTGAGAGGAGAGGTTTTATTCCCTGTACACATACCAAAAGCAGTTGGATGACAAGCAGAACAGGAAACTAGCTGGTGGAAAAAGAAACATAGAAACCATGACTGAAAAGTACAAGCAGCAGGGATTACCCAATCTCAGACACTCTCCCCCTATTTGACCACCCAGCTTCCAAATGCTGGCAGGACTAGTTTACTGGGCTTAGGGGACTCACTAAATAGAACATGAATCAAAAAACATCCTGGTCCCTCTGGCATACCACTAGCAATATCTCCTTCTGATGCATATGCACAACCTTGATGTGTTAAAGTCTAATAAATCTTCCTAGTCCATAGAAAACCTTTTGACTGAAGATTCTCAACAGCATTAGTGCTCAGTGGATAAGTTTCCCAAATCTTAATGTCTAAAACCTTATCTTAAAGCATAGAAAAAAGGATCACAGTGATGAGGTTTTGTGTTTAGCCAGAGTTGTCTTCATTTACCTATGCTGTGAGTCATCATCAAGACAGCATTTTAGATGTGAAGTTTCATTCATAATTGAAGAGCTGTCAGAGGGGATTTTACAGTAGCATTAATAAGTGATAAGCATGATCACATTGCTCCTGATGAATAACCAACTCCTGATTTTGATTAGAATAAAAAAAACAACAAAAAAGAAAAACATTTGCAAACTAAAGCTCTGAAAGTAAGTATGAAAAATGCAAACAGCAGAACAAGTTTGTTCAGCTCAGTACCATGTATTCCCCTCCCCACAAGACCACTGCACAAATCAGCAGTAATCCTGGTACAAGCTCTCTTGGTACGTATTGGGTTTTGAGGAGGTAAGGAAGTGACACCAGTGCAAACTCATTAACTACTTACTGGAAAGCAGGTTCGCTTGCTTTAAAAGCAGAAGAGAATTTTAGGAAGTAGTTATTTTTTTGCTCACTGCCCTTTAGTACTAAAAAGCTCACTACCAGTTACTCTCTTCCGGGAAGTTTATCCTACCAGAAAAAGAAAGGACATGACAGATCAGTAGGCATACTGATCTATCACATAGCACAAAACAAAGTCACAGTACTCAATAAAAATGTGGAATTCTGAGCTCTTAAAAATATATACAGTTATCTGTACTTTAATTTTAACTTAAATATCACTTCTAAATAGAATACGCAGTTAGACAAATGGGTTTGTGAATAAAAATAAAAATGGAAAAGACACTGACCCTCTGAGAGACATTACATTTTTTAGATTTCTATGCATTCTGGTATATAATGTCTCTTTTTAAGTCACGTTTACATGAAAATTTATGGAATGCCAATTACAAGGCTGGAGCCAAGGTTGCACTCATTTTAAGTGTTTCTCACTTTAAGTGGCCCCAGTGTCCTATAGATAAAAACTTGTTAGGAAAGGCCTGAGATTTTTTTCAGAGAAACTTAAATGTGTCTGGCACTATTGGCAACAGAATTCAGATACCAGTCCCTCAATTTACCCACTCCAGTCTCAGACTCCAATAACAATTTAGATCAAGGCACACTGGTGAATAATTCTTGAGGTCTTAATAATACAGTTGTCTTCAGAAGAGACTTTACCTGCAGTGATGTGCTCTGTCAGGTTTGATGCTACAACACTTTGGGCACTTGTAAACCACCTGGCCTGGCTTTAGTTGCAAACTCTCAATGAACTCTTTTGTGGCATTACCTTTGGGTACAGCACCCTGCAGGAAAAAAAATAAACCAGAAGATTAACCTGTGGACATTACAACTGCTAAGAACAACAGGATGACTTAAAACTACGGGAGGGGAGGAAAAAGAAAGAAATAAAAACTTCCCTAAGATCAACAGAGTTGCAAGAAGATTCAGAAAAGAAATGAAAATGTGGTACTAAAATATGGAATCACATACTTAAACATCATTCTGGTGGGGTTTTTCAGGTTTTTCTAAACATCAATAAATCCTCACTTAAGCAATTATTCTTTTGTAATCCTATCATAAGCTTAAAATATTAAAGAATCCTCACCCCTCTTTTCACACCAACAAATTTATCATGCCAGTGTTTTGTATCACAAACTGGAAACAGCAGATGTTTTATTCCCATACAAGCAGCTACTTCCTGAAGTATCATTTTGTACACTAAGAGTTGCTGGTAAACACCTCATGTATTTATATTTATGCTTCCACTGTGTATTTGTTATTTAAATTAGGGCCTAACATTCAAACAGTGAACACTAAAAATCTTCCCACCTGAATAAGACTAGGTAAAACATTCTTAGCTGTCTTTAAATAGGTAACATATTGCTGATGCAGGAGCCCAAGTTCATGAGTTTCCAGTCTTTTTTGCTCAAAAAAACTGTATCAAAGAAACTCCCTCCCCTCAAAAAAAAGCCATGAAACATACTGTATGAAATCACTGCTGGTACATTGGTACAATTAACTTCTGTGAATTTAAGGCTTTTTTATTAAAATAAAAACAGAGAAGCAATATTTTGACAGATTTCTGACAGAACGGTCTCTTTTTAACATATCTATACAACGTCCTAACAGCAATAAACAGGAAAGATACACGCCAGTGAGAGAACTGCATATTGAACCAGTATTATAAGGCTTTCTAGAGCAATAGTTTTTTCCACAAAAACTCTCAACAGGACTGACCAATTAAAAAAATTACGAAAACCAACTTCCCCAAAATGTTACAACTCACGTTCTCTCTCTTCAACACTCAGCAAAGCTCAAAACCTTAGGAATGTTTTAGCAAGAAGCAGTTCCTGAAATGTGAGACACATGCTATCAATTCTGAAGAACTCAGGTGTTCATTTATTTATAGTAAGAATTTTGTTTGTTTGCCTCAGCAGTGATTTCTCTTTCATTCTGATCCCAGACGTGCCCCTGGCTCCCATGTCCTGGCAGCTTCCTTAATCCCTGACTCACACTGTCTGCCAGATGTTGCTGCATCCCTTCTCTGTATCTTCCCTTCTGCATTTTATTTAGCTGAATTCCTCATTAAAAAAATGAAACAAAATCCCACTGGCTCTTGCCCTCCACACAAATAAATCCCACCTCACACTAGGAATTAACATATCTTTTCCAAATGACTCTCAATAGAGATTGTATCTGCTTCTCCAATGTAGCCTGTTTCAAAATATAGCTTTTGTTTCAGAAGAGTTTCTAGTAACTCTGCAAAATAATTCCAGCGACTTGAAGGTCCCTAGGCATAAAAGCCACACAACATACAGTAATTAACAACAACCACCACCCTTAGGACACAAATTATCTAACAAACTGCTGCAGCCCAGTCCAATGACCAGAAGTTTCAGAGCATAAACTATTGCTTACAGTTCTGCCCAGTAACAGTGTGCAATTCAACCGTCTTTACTATAAATTGTGAGATCGCCCCAAATAAAGCCATTTCTGCACTGCTGTGGCTTCTGGAAGAACTGGAATCTAAGAAGCAAAGATTGTTCTGAACTCTTAATGGCACCTTAACAAGGTTGGAAGTAGGAAATGACATTTGGAAGGAAGAGAGTATCAGAGGTACACCACCACTCCCAACATCAACAAGAATGCTTGCGAGGAAGGGGACAAGAGAAATCTAAGCGTGTCTTTCCTTCCACTGACGATTGGAGATGGGGTTTTGAATTGAATCTACTGTCCAGGAATTATTAAGCAAATAAACCATCACAGGCCACTCAGCATTAGCCTCATGTTGCTAAACCGTATCTTCTCACTAGCTGAAAGATGACAAAGCAGCAGATCAGATCTCTCTGAGCAATGTCCTACGGATCCACACAAGGAAGTCTTACAACTCTGATGCTTCCCAACTTGCCTAACAGCTCTTAGCACACTCACACAATATTTATTTCAGCACTGTCCAATACACTCAACAAAATCAGGAGAATGTGAGATGGTAACATGGCTTTTCAAAACAACACACGTTCTGCTCCATTCTGCTGAAGCAATACTTGCCAAGGCAGACAACTAAAACCAGCTTTTCCAGCTTTACTGTTTGTCAAGACATGACAAGCCACAAACACGAGATCTGCCACTGGGGAGAAAACAGTGTCAGAGAAACACTCTCCTTCCCAGTGAAAAAGAGGAGCTGCTCACACACTGGGAATCTAAAGATGGGTCCTTGACTTTGCTTCTGACTTGAGTGGGATGAAAAATTAGCATACCACATCAGCAGCCTCACTCAGCAGGCTGACACACAGAAGATTATTTAAATCTGCCACTCACTCGGCAAGTGAGTTACCCAACATCTAGCAGACAAGAAAAACACCGCCTGTTTCTTTCCGAGACACACAGAGAGAGGTATACTTACTGGATCTGTCAGCATAGCACGAAAATGTGAAGCCAAAGCGAGGAAAGCCAAGGTGTTGAACAGTGTGCCATTGATGACACTATAAACATAATCTCTTGATGGAACTAGCATGACAAGAAGGACTACAAAGTCGGCATAGAACACCAGCATCCAGGTAACGACAGCACATGCAATACCACAGCCATCTCGAATAAACCACATTGTTCCCAGGGAAGCGCGGCTAGGAGGTGGAACACACTTTTCTGGCTGGAGGTATTCTGGTGTCCTTTCAATATCTCTGAAGCGGTGGACTGGAGTAATCATCATAGGCTATTATGTCCATACTTGCATCTGAAAAAGAGAATCAGAAACAGTGTTCACCGCTCTGCAAGACATGCGGCCCTCTGCTCACGGAAAGGCACGGCGATCACATGGAAAATTCAGAATTGCAGAAAGACAGTTGAAAAAGCAAAAAAGGTAAATAAATCAAATGCGAAATAATGGATTTGGAAACCACACCCTTTCACTTATCGGAACACTTCTTACTCAGAAGACTCTCTAAGTGCTTTTAAGAGGTGCTTAATTATACATTAGGTCCACCTGTGTGCCACCTCCACCTCCCCCTGCGGAAAGGCAACAAGCCTTTCTTTTAATGAAGAAAAAGTCATCAGGTAGCAGCCAAGAGGAGCTGCCCCAACAGGAACTGAAGCAAGAACTGGGCACTGCCATGTGAGGAAAAGAGGAAAGACCTAGCACAGCTGGTAGGGTCCCTCCTTGCTGCCTCAGATCTGGGGAAGGGTCTCTCCTACAGATACTGGGTAACTTAGCAAGTAGAAAAAGTATCCTTTCTCCTTAGCCATTGACTCACAGCTTTGGTGTAAAACTGCAAAACCCAACCACTCTAAAATTAGATTTGCAGGAATTGATCAAGAAGCAACCCAGGCAAAGATCTCAACGGGAACTTCTAGTCTTGGCTGAAGGATGGTCTTCCCCAGCAACAGCTGTCTCCTACTCTCACCTTTTCCTCCGGCCTTACAATCCTTGGAAGTCTTCTGCTTTGCCATGGCTCTCACACCACCTTTGCTCCATCCCTCAAAGGCATTTGTTTTTCCTCCCCTTTAGCACTTCTGGTCAACTCCATTCCACCGCAGTAAGAGCGCTAACACTGACATTGCCCTGTCCTCTCCTCTCTGCAGGCACCTTGCCTATCCAGAGGGTAAGGTCCACCTTGGAGCCAGAAACTGTAATATTCCAGGTATATGTGGTACTTACTGTAGTTTCAGTGTAACTCCCACTAAACGTAGGCATTTGAGAAAACAGAAAAGGTGCTCATAAGTCTCTGGCAAGGGATCAATCCATTTGCAGTGTGAATGTACACCACTCAATAACTGAGCACACCTGGAATGCTAAGCTTTGAAAGAGGCTCTTTATACACCCAGCAGCTTCTTCCAAAGACACTTCTTCACAGAGTATTTGCACAGTGCTCTAAGCACTCAAAAACACTACAACCTCTAAAGACCCACCTTCTACAAAAATGGCTACAATAATTTTACTACCAAATACACTGAACTGCATATACCTGAACAGAAGGGATCAGCCTCCTGCTATTTCAACATATCAGGCTTTTCAAAAAAAAGAGCGTGCATTATGCAATTTTATTTCAGAGAAACGAAGACAATGTTCACCATTAATTATGCTTTCTGCCAAAAATGTTCATACTGAAGCTGCTTTTGTACTTGTTCAAAAAGTTACACTGTCGCCTATATAAAAGGGAGAAATTTTACAGAAAACATAGTCAGCAAATTGCAAAACTACCTAGGACCTTAAACTTCTCTCCAAATGTTATCGCTGAGCTCTGTTAAGCACAAGGAGAAAGCTCTATTCTGCATAATGCAAACCAAAAAGGAAATGTTATTGCCCCTACCCAGACAGGGAAGAAGAAGACAGTTTGCTTTTTAGTTATTATTTCAAGAAGACCAAATTCATAAGAGGAAAATTAGTCTTTTAAGGCCAAAGATTAAGGTTATTAATGAGCAGGATGATTAATTACATCCAAGCACAGAAGCGATGAACTTTGTGTGCCTTAGTGCAAGTGACATCGGGGAGAGGTGACTGGAACTGCTACTGCCACAGCAAGAGTCAAAAGCCAGGAGCACAAAGTTTCTAGGTGAAGAGAAGGAGATGAACTAGACCATTTTGCTAACATAACTGTAAATAAATAAACCAGGAGAATTAGGTATTTCTTATCTTTCTGCTTTGAGCATTTAGTATGCTGCCAAGCAAGTTTAAGACGGTTTATGAATCTGAAGAAAGTCACATGGATTAATGTTAAAGCATATCAGTCTTGTATTTATACATACATCAAACAGAACAGAAAAATCAAGATAAAAACGTCCTTGTAAGAATGTCATTTACTTTGGCGAGAAAAAAAAACCACAACAAAAAGCCCTCTCCTCATTCATAAAATTCACATAACACATTGTAATTACTGTGTATTTTAACCACAGCTATAATTTAGCCTCATGACTCCCAATACTTAGGAACACAAGCTATATAATTTTCATAAACAGTGATTACCCAAATGATCTGGTGGTCTAAGTTCAGATAAATCTATACCTACTGGTAAATCCGTACCTTTTCTCCAGTTTTTCACAATTTCTGTGAGGACAATTATGTACTTATACATTCACACAGACTTAACCAGCATTTCTAAGACTCGGTCCTTCCCCTCCCTCAAGGAAACAGGTTAACCTTCACTGCATTATTTAATAATCTTATTAAAATTGTTATGCTGGTTTGCGAGCTCAAAACAGGGCTGACATAATTAAAGACTCATGCCTGACAACAATGTTTAGTATACAGTAACATCATATTGCGTTAAAAAATGAGAAAGAGAACAGTAATTTAGGTATTTCGATTTTCAAACAGAAGTCTTCGCCTTGACACATCAGGAGCAGGGATAGTCCTGAACAGGACTGGGATAGTCCTGAACACAGACTTTCAGGTTTTTTTCCCTAGACTCTGAGTGGTTTTTTTTCCCCCTGAGGTTTTGTTTCCCAAAGCAAAGGAATGAAAGTCACAGGAAAAGCAAACTCCTATTTAACAGAAGAATTAGTTTGACAAGTCACCCCAAAGTCAGTATTAGCAAAGACTGACTGAAAGCGAAACAAATACACAGTGATTAAAACTGTGGGTTTAGTCCTGGACAGTACACTTTACCAGTGAAATAAAAATTAATCTCTCTTGCAAGTGCAAGAACTGGTTTCACTCCAATAAAAGTTCTACAGTTCTCTCAGAAATATTGAGCTAAACTGGGGGGAAAACATAAGAAAAACTTATAGCTGTGTAACCTATAGCTGGAAGGAACCTCAAGGCACCTCAGTCTGAAAGTCTGGAGACTCATTTCTGCAGTGCAGAGTTATGAGACAAAGCACAGACCTCCAGTTCTGGCTGGAGGACAAATTTGTTATTTAATGTACTTGACTATTTAATGCTTGGTTTAGAGGCATCATTAGACAACAAAATGAAAAATCAGTAATTGGTACATAAACACCCTACCTTATTTGAGAAATATGTGTGTTTTAGTGTTCATTATCTTGAGAGTCAATCTATAGGAGCTTAGAGTCTCAGCTTCTCTCTTACGTGACCCGATTAGAGGGTTTTTTAATACCTTGTTCTTACATACACAAACATCTGCTTTTGTTTATGCTGTCCAACTAAATATTTTCATATAAATAATACAACAACAACAATACTGTAGGGGGGAGGAAGTAGTAACTTGCCCTAACTGGTTTGCCCTTCAACCATGCTGCATATGAATTTAATTTATCACACAGATAGAATATGTCAGTCCCTCCTGGTCTGGAGCAAACAATATGTAAACAATGTAGGCAAAGGGCTTAAGGACTTAATCTTGGTGTCAGGCTACAACAGGCCACTAGGTAAGTGTGAATACAATGACAACACACACATCAATTCAGCTTAATGACATGACAGAGCAAAGACTTGTTCTTTTTATCTGGAAGGCATTTGGCACTACAGGAACAACTAAAAAACATGTAATATACAAATTAGAAATGTAAACAAAACAAAAATCCACTTCCTGCTACAATGAACACTTAAAATATGCTATTACACCCTATATAAATTAAGTAACTGTCTTTTGATCTGCTATAAGCCATGTCCAAAAAAGCTTGTTTTTCATGGCCTGTGACCACCAAAGAACGTGCAAAAAATAAACAAACAAATGATGTGAGCCTTAAGAAGCACCTGAAAGCTACCTGAGGTTCTGATGGTGTAAAACCTACAAAAAGCTTAAAACCAACATTATCATCAACCTGCTGATTTTCATGTAATTACTCATGCTAGTAAAGTCAAAAGCACATGGGTATGACTTGCAAAACTACAGTATTACTAGTACATTGCAACCATTTCCTTTATTAGAAGTCCATTAACACTGAACTTCAGGAAGAGGTAACATTTTCATTTTGTCATATAAACTACGTGAATTTCAAGTTTAGCCAATTACACAAAAACAATTCTGGGAGAAAAAAAAAAAAAAGAAAAGAGAGAGCGGGGCAGATCACTGACATTTTTTTAAGTTACTCGGTTTGGTTTTTTATACACTTTAACGAGCATACTCCAAATAGCTTTTACAACACACAGAGTATCTTAAGAGCTGACAACACGAAAGTTAACTTTTAATCATCATCAAAAGGAAGCAAACATACATAACTAGTCATACTATATTTATGACAGCTAAAGTAGGCAGTTTAGATCTGCAGGACAGGATGTCCCTTTAAATAAAACCAACAAACTCCACCTGATAGACAGAAACTGCAAGAGTTCATTTTTAAGTTTATTTCATTTTTCTGTACATAAAACTGCATTGATTAAAAAACTGGGTATTTAATCTTCCTTTGCAACAGACATGCAAGGAAGTGTGCTTTCTAACAGGATATTTACCTATGCTTCTCCCTCCTGTCACACCTCCATACAGCCGAAATCTAACAACAAACTTATCAAAACTTGCCAGAGCACGTTCTAGCAGGGATAATAATAAAGGAATATCAGTATTTATATATTTTGTTTCCTAATGGCTCCTGCAAGGCCTATCTGATCAGCAGGAGTGGAATGAAACAGCCCAGCTATGCTGAGAATTTTTGGCAGTCTCCTGTAGATTCATCCAGATATCCATCAGCATGGCAGTTTCCAACCTCTGGTTTACAAAACTCTGGAGGGTCAATGGGACATTTCTAACAGGTCTATGAAAGGCAGCTAAAAAAAGCAAGCCTATTATTAGCAGGCTTAAATTTGCTATAGAGAGCTGTACCTCCATTGGAATGTTTTTGTGACTCTACACATGGTTAAAAAAAAACAACCAACCAACCAACAAAACAAACCTGATCCCAATTCAAAACCTCAAACAGGTAAAAACCTGCTCTTGGGTTAAAATGGCAAAAGCAATAGGGAAGAACTGGGCACAGAAGTTAACACTGCGCTTACAGGACACCCGATGACTCAGATCAAATGATCACAGTGCAAAGTCAGTGCTGCTAGCCCTACTCCAGACACCCCGGGAGGAGATAACAGGATTGTGCCTACCACAGATAGTTTTTCATTTTTCTTCTGGAAATTCCGACTACATTAAGGAATACAGTTACAGCCTAAGTACGACATTACCAGCTACCCATATGCTTTTAGCAAGAGGTTCACAAACATCTCGAGATTCCCCTGAAACCTTTGGCTCCTGAAGTCATGCAATTTCAATAGTTTCAGTTCCCATGCTGAAGAAAAATGGCATAAAGAAATCAGTATGTCAATTATATTAAATCCATTAAAAATAATCTTTAAAAAATTACAAGGCTTAAAATAAATTTATGTTTCCTGAGGATAAATGCACAGGCTTGGATTACCTCCCTTGAAAAGGGGAAAAGAGAGTACATAAAACCAGATGGTAACCCTTTTATAACATTTTTCTGTACATGAAGAGAGTAAGAGGATGTATAACAATGCTTTATAGTCAGAGTTTAGAAAACTGTTTATATCATTAACTATTTTGATGAATCATAATTTTCTATTGATGAATCAATATTTTCTATTTTTAACTAATTTCTTATTTTGAAGAGGCCACGCATGAACAAGATCTTGGTAAAAATGGATCACACTAAAATCATACTCTTATTATTTTTACTAGAAGTATCTTAATAGAGGGGAAGATTTAATTGAAGTCATGCATTTCTGAAGAACACATTTGAATAGGAGTACAAATACATCAAGGGAACTCCTCCCTAAGGAGAGCAAGGGGAGGGGGAAATTACCTCAAAGGTGCCTGTAGGATCTGGAAACTCTATTCTGAGGCCCTGGATTGGGCTGAGAGTGACAGGCTCAAGAGGGATGCAGCCACATAGGGCACAAACCTGCCCTAATTTATGTCAGTCCAGACAAGAAGCAGCTTGAACAGTGCCAGAGGAATTGCATTAAAACTGTAAGGAAAATAAGGCCATGTTTTCTCAATTACAAACATAGGGGTTTCCCTATCCTGATGGTTGTGGTATGCAGTCTCTCAGGGCAGACAGTAACAGCTTCCTGGTTAATGTCTGCATCCTTTCTGTTTAACTAATAGATATGTATTGTATAAATAAATGATAATGCAATTAAGACTGACCTAAGAGTCTGAATTATCTGGTAAATGATTGCACCCCCACCTAAAAGGCCTGTCAGCTGCCAGCTTGAGCAAAGGAGAGCAAAGACAATGTAGTTACTGTCCAAGGTACAGAAACACTGGACCACTATAGATGAGTGACAAAATTGGGGCAATATCTAGGAACAGGACACAAATCACAAGGGCAACAGAGACTGAGGTCAGACTTGAATCTCACTTGGTCTGATCACAAAGTTAGTGATCTCAATAAGGCTTTGATCAGAGACAAAAGGTACTTTATAATACTGTCATTAAGTATGAACTATTACAAAATAATGTAACTTTTTCCCTATCAGAGCTGCAAGGGGAACAGAGAAATTCTGTCACTTCAATCTTACAGTTTCCCAGTAAGACTAAATACACACAAGCTACCTAACCTATGTCAAAAGAGAAATATTAATCCTGAACATACAAACCATCTTTGTTGCATCGTCACCTATCAGGAGTTAAGCATCAGAAGGAAAGAGCAATCTTGCAGGAGGGACTGCACTAGGAAACAGAAAACAACAGATGGGGATGTCATGCTTTCCCACAGCATTGCAGTTATCCTGAATACACAGCCTCATGAGAGACAAAACACAAGAAGCTGCCCTGGTCTTCTAGACAGCTTTGCAATTTTGATGATGATTCAAGACTTAAAACAGCAAACCCCTGGATTAAGGGAATTTAAATTCACAATTTGTCCTGTATCAATTTTTTTTTTTTAACAAAAGACAAAAATTAAAGGGGAAGGTTTATCTATACAACTAGTATTATTTTTAGCATCTATTTTAAAAGCTACACAACTTTCATGGCAAAAGGAATATATCTTCCAAAGCAGAAGAGTTACAGCTTTAAAGTTTTAATCATAATAAGAAGCTGGCAGAATCTCTCTGGTCCAAAAAAATTTTCTAAATACTATCTTTCAAGTCAGAAAGAGCACTTATAACTATCAGACATACGTTTTCACTCAAGATGGTCTAATGCTGCATCTGGCTCTCATCTGCTGCTGCTATAGCCACCCCTTCCCAAGCATGTCACTCACTCTCCCTGATTTTATTCCCCCACTTGCAGTTTGTTCTTCTTCCTTACCACACAGGAGTAGGTAAGACACAGGTATGAAGGCTGTAAGGTATTTAGCTTTTAAATCTAAATACTACACCTAAGCAGATACCTAAACCAAATACAGAAAATACACAGAGCATACATTAAAATAACACAAAAATAACACAGGGACGAAAAAATTATCACCTCTATCCTGCAAAGGTCTGAAGGTAAAATCATGACTAGAAGAAGCCTATGCTGCTACTTCAGAGAACTGGAAAAACCTGCAGGTTCAAAGTTGCTGTATGTTAAAGCTTTTGAAATGTAGCAAAGGACATCTGAGTTGGCAAACTAAGTTTTGCTCACGGTTGCATTAGCAAGCAGAAGGGATCCCTGCCTCCATAAAATATACAATTTTTATGTCTAAACCTTAATTTTGTTATCCTTTTAAATACTGAGAGTTCAAGCCCAGACCAACTACAATATATAATATGCTACTTATCTATTCTATTCTGTATTGGACATCAGTAATTCAAGCAGTCATTGCAAGAACACAAAGATGTATATCACATTACTATCTTTCTTTACACCTGCTATAGCTCTCTCTGTATCTATGTTTTGGTACTACTGCCTTTCCACTGGGCCTGTATATGTCTTTTTTTTTTTTCTTTTTAAATAGCATAGTACTTTACCCTACCTTTATTCACTCATACTGTTTCAGCTAGAGTCCATTTGCTTTAACTTCTGCATGCTGCACCACATTTAAGATTGGTCACCCCTGTCAGTTCTGCATTATTGCAAAACTCACAGCTGAACTTCACAAACACCAGCCCAGCAGCAAAAACATCAACAAGGGCCCTGCGTTTCCTCTCATTCAACATTCCTCTGTTGTCCACGGGTATTAACAGTGAGTTTTCCACATCCTTGTTTTAGTTGCTGTTTTACTTGCTCCTGGAACAGCATTTCCCAACATTTTTCTAGCTGAACTCTGCTGCTGTAGCCTTCCCTCTTATTTCCATACTTTCCCATCCCTATCCTCTGCTATTTTTTTTCCCCTTTTCTTACACTCCTTCTCCCACAGCAGCACCAGTTCTATATGGTCACCCTGTAACCTGGTGGGGCAAAGAGATATGAGGCTACAAGCCTAGATAAATCTGTCATTTCAGCCCCCAAAAGCACTCCTGAGTACCCCCTCACCCTGGGGGCACAGCCAAGAGCAAGCGATGGGAGTTAACACGCCAGTGCTCCTATGCAGTAAGAGCCAGAGTACCTGGCTGCACCTTGTTTGTAACACCTTGCACCCAACAGCAGGAAATTGCTGCTGTGTGGGGAGGTCTTTGGCACCCACAGCCTGCAGAGACAAGCTGGCTCGCTCTTTTGGACTCCCTCTCAAAAGGACAACGTGTAAAGTGTTACTGGCAGACTTGCTGCACTGCAGTTCCAGTCGAGTTAAGGGCTATCTTTTTTTCGTATTATCTGCACAACCCAAACATGCAGCTCTAATTAGGAAAGCTTTAACTTCTCATTTTCTCTAACACAACCTTAAGCTTCAGATTAGTTACATGGACAAGTCAAATATGATGTTCCAGGTGCGATCATTCACATTTAGTTTTCTTCAGCCAGCTAAGCACAGGACAGAGAAAATAAAACCTGACAAAACGCTATTCTATCGTGTCATATTTTATGTTACCTGCTGTCTTCTGTCAGGAAGGCAGAACAACTGTATTCCAGAATATCACCCTAAGAAAAAGGTCATGTCTACACTGCAGAGGGACCAGAGAAAAGTGTAAGCTCAGCCAACTAACATCTGCAGAGACTGGCTGAGCTACAGCCAAGCCATTTTCAGACTGACACCACTGTGGGAGCCAATCTAGTCTCTTCTACAGGAGAGATGCCCCGTCACAGATATATGGGAAATGTCTGCACAATAAAGCTTCATTGCTCCATGAGCAAGTTTTCCTGAAAAAACGCAACACATGTGTTTAAACTGCAGTGACTAAGAGACACTGCTAGCTTCTGTTCTGATGGGAGATGCACAGCAATCTACCTATCAAGAAAAGTAAATTCATCTTAGATATGAAAAAGATTCACCAAAGCTGAGTTACCATTGCCCAGGATACACACATACTGCTGAAGACTATAAATTCTTCTTTGCTAACACAAGGGGAGCTGCCCAGAAAAGACACATAAGTACTTGGGCACAGCAGACATGCATCTGCTGAGGAATTAAGCATTCATCTTCTTGCAACCTATTTCCGATAGTTAAATTACATTTGTGTATTTTTGTCTACTACCAAACAAGCAATTTCAAACTGAAATACACACCCTTGTCTGTAATTACACCACCTAAAATGAAAATTAAAAGGAATAGAAACATACACAAAAATACTCAGTAGGTATTAAATGTTGCAACAAATATTTTGGCCTTTAGGTAGACCTTATATTTGCCCTTTTATAAACCTACAACTGCACTTAGCTTCTGGGTCACACCTTCTAAATCTCAATGAGCATTCAGTCAGACACAACTTCCTACCACCAGCAGCTCCCGCCGGTGTGACAAACACTATTGCATCAGTGAGACAGCACCAAGAGCTACGCTGACAGTCATAGTGTTTGAAGGACCGGCTCTTTATTGCACAGGGGGGCTGCATCTTTAATGACATATGAATGGCATGGCTCCTCTTATGATGACTCTTACCACCAAAATGCCTGTAACACTGCACAGAAGACTTATTTGTTGCTTTCATTAAGCAAAGAAAAACATGGTACTCACTAACGCCTTACTATCTACACCACCAGACACCCAATGCAGTCACTCATTACAACCCACCAGTCAGTATCAGAACAATCCACTGTATCAGAACAACCATCCGAATTTGGGTTCCTTCCTTACAGATCTGACATCGCACACCTCTGCCGTGTCAAGAATTCGGCAAAAAAATCACTCTTTTGCACACTGAAAAACACAATTTATCTTTTCTAAATTAGGATCAAAGGAAAGAAACCTAAACAAGTTTTGTGTCCATCCTGTGTCCCTCAGTGGCACACAGGCAGCGGGAGAGCCTACCACGGACCAGATTGCTGCCTCCTCCTCCCCAAGGCCTGTTTTCTTGAAGACTGTTTTCTAATGATCCATCATGAACTCTTGCTTCTTAAAAATTACTTTACAGAACTAGTCCAGTAATACTTAGAAGCTGCTGTTCTAAACAAGTCCGGATCGCTTCCTATTGCCATGTAGCCCACCATCCACTTCAACTAAACCCTCAACAGTGCAGCGCCATGGTTTCAACACAGGTTACTCCCGATGCCGAGGTCACACCCGGCCGACGGTCCCATCGGACAGGTGCAGTCACACGCCGGGTGACCGCGGCCACCTCCAAAGCGAGAGTGTGAGCTCCGCTCGCTGTCCAGCTGTTCGCTGGACACGTCCCATCGCTGAAACGCACGCACAGGTTACAGGACCCCGTTCCACCACTGCAATCCATTAGCAAGTCACAGGACCCCGACGAAAACGCTGGAGACTTCGAGTTTAAATTTCCTGCCGGGGGGACTCGACGCTGCTCCGAAAGGCCGCGGAGCAGACCTAAACCACGTATTTAGCCCGGTATTATTTAACGTGTTTAGCCTCGCAGTATTTAAAGCCCGGTGCTGGACGGCGGCGAGGGGAGAGCGGGAGCCCACCTCCCGTTTCCCGACCGATGCCAGAAGCTCCTGGAGACGCCGCCGCTGGACACGACCCGCCGCCAGCCCTTGCCGGGGGCCCCGCGGAGGGATGCGGGCACCGCTCGGCCCCCGGGCGGCGGGGCCATCCTGCGGTTCCCGCACGGCCGGGGGGCTGCGCGGACAGCGGGGACAGCGGCAGGGCCAGGGGGCAGCTGGTGGCGCGGCGCAGACGGCGGCGGGATGGCCGCGCCGCTCAGCTCCGGCGGCCCGCTCCCGTCCCCGGCTCTCGCTCCCGCCTCCCGCTCCCGCCTCCCACTCCCGCCCCACTCCGCCGGCGCACCCACCTGCCCGGCGCCCCCCCCGCCCCGCGTTGTCAGTCGCACCCACCTACCCCACTGGCCGCCGCCGCCGCCGCGGGTCCGGCGCGCCCCGCCGCCGCCCCCGCGCCGGCAGCGGCACGGCACGGAACGGCACCCCCCCTTCCGCCGCCCCTTACGCGGGCTCGGCGAGGAAGGAGGTGGAGCGGCCGCGGGGAGGAACCAGGAAGTGAACGGCGGCGGCGGGAGGCAGAGCACACCCTGCCCTGCCCTGTCCTCGCCGACCCACGGGCGGGCACCGGCACCGGGCGCCGCTGGGGCGCGCTTGTGCCATGGGCGCCTCTCGGGCGTGAGGGTTTTGTGAGGGAAAAAGCCCTAACACTTTTTTGTTTTTACATGGGAGCAGATGGTTCTGCCTCACTGCGCACCGCTGAGCCCCCAGTCAGGTTCAGGGTGGTTTCGGCTTGCAGGTATCCAAAATCCTTCAGCACCCAAGAAGGAGCGAGTGCAGTGGAAGGCAGTGAGGATGACTGGGGGACTGGACCATCTCTCTGAGGAAAGGCTGAGGGAATTGAGCCTGTTTGGCCTCGAGAAGAATCACAGAATCATAGAATCAGCTGGGTTGGAAAGGACCTCTGAGATCATTAAGTCCAACCCTTGATCCACTACCACCATGGTTACTAGACCATGGCACTAAGTGCCACATCCAGTCTCATCTTAAAAACCTCCAGGGACTGAGAATCCACCACTTCCCTGGGCAGCCCATTCCAGTGCCTGATTACCCTCTCTGTAAAGAATTTCTCCCTAATATGTAACCTAAACCTCCCCTGGCACAGCTTAAGACCATGCCCTCTTGTCTTACTGACAGCCGCCTGGGAGAAGAGACCAACCCCCACCTGGCTACAACCTCCTTTCAGGGAGTTGTAGAGAGTGATGAGGCTCCCCTGAGCCTCCTCTTCTCCAGGCTGAACAACCCCAGCTCCCTCAGCCTCTCCTCATAGGACTTGTGCTTGAGTCCCTTCACCAGCATCGTTGCTCTTCTCTGGACCTGCTCCAGCACCTCAATGTCCTTCCAGAACTGGACACAGTACTTGACGTGTGGCTCCACTAGGGCTGAGTACAGGGGCAGAATCACTTCCCTGGACCTGTCGGCCACACTGTTCCTGATACAGGCCAGGATGCCATTGGCCTTCTTGGCCACCTGGGCACACTGCTGGCTGAGACAACTGAGAGGGGACCTCATTAATTTGTGTAAATACCTAAAGGAAGGATGCCAAGAAGATGGAGCCAGGCTCTTCTTGGTAGTACCAAGCAATAGGATGAGAGGCAATGGGCAGAAACTGATGTACAGGAAGTTCCTCCGGAGTATGAGGAAAAACTTCTTTACTTGGGAGTGATTGTGCACTGGAACAGGTTGTCAGAGAGGTTGTTGATCTCCCTCACTGGAGATATTCAAGAACCATCCTGTGCCATGTGTTCCTTGCTTAAGCAGGAAGGTTGAACCAGATGATGCACAGTGGTCCCTTCCAACCTTACCCATTCTATGATTCTGTGACAGAGCATGCTGCTGCAGGTGTCATGTTTGGAGCGCGAGCAGGGGTTGAGTTTGCTTGACACTCTCCACGTTCAGTGGCTGCTTTCAGTATTTGTGGCCTCACCAGGCATTAATCACATAGTGTGAATCTTCCAGGGGGTTCCCTCAGGCTGGCTTTTATTTTTGCCAACTCGTGTCATTCATTTACTATAATGAGGCTAGAGGAAAAGACATTGCTTTGCCTTTGTTAAAAAAAAAATAAACAAAACAACAAAACAAAACCAAGAAACTGGTGGCATTCTTTTTTGTCTGGTAGCCTTCAGTACAGCCTTGCATTGGAATTTGAATGCTCTCAGAAATAAATGCTCTTTAGAGCAAGAGGATGCCTTCTGCCCTCCCTAAAAAACGAGCCAAACCTGGGCTCTTCCAGCCTTTGGAAAAATGCTGTCTGCGTGTGAACAAGATTTGCTAGCTGAGTCTCTGGATTATGCAAGAATTTGACTAACATTAGTTAGAGTCCAGGCTGGGATGGTAGAGGGAGAAAAAAACTAACAAGTAATTTTTTCCTTGCAATTGGGACTGTGAGCGGCTGTGGGCTAAGCCATGAGATAGGCAGAACTAGGAGTCAGAATGTCATCTCCCTGTGCTCTCAGTGGAAATCATTGTGTGTGTCTGCATTAACAGTGTGTTTCAGATCAGGAATTCACATTTACAAGGGAATTTCTAACATCTTACTTCTTGTTTGTTTCACACTGAGGAATGTGAGGCCACAAGTATCACACTATGGGTCAATCACAGGGTCCATCTGTGCTGGACAGCAGCACTGGCAGATGCTATTTAGAGAGAACATACAAATCAGATCCCTTTCACGCATGGGCACTGCCTTTGTCTGGCACTCCCCTGGCCCAGGAAGGGGGTCTGGCCCTGCTCACATCCCCAGGGTGAGCAGGGAGGACAAGCTACCCAAGCCTCAGCTCCCAGCTCTGCCAAGCTCCACCACTGTCTCTCCTCACTGAGAAACAGTAAGCAATCCCCATGCAACAACCCTAGTGTGCAGAAACTCGACTCCTTTTGGATGCATGTAAGCCATGGGAAGCGCCCTAGAAATGCATCTGCTCTGCTCTGACTGTTAACAGATATGCAGCCTGCCAATGGGACCTGATCAGAGCTAACCCAAGCTAAAATCTCCAAAACATCCCTTGCTCTTGAGGTTTGTTTCTACTGCATCATTCCACCTGCTCAAGTAGGCACAGCCAGGAATGCTCTGTACACTTGATTGAACAGGGAGTTGTGGAGAGCTGGATAGACTGTGGCAGTGTGATGTGTAGTACTTGGGAGCCATGGGTCATTCTCATCCAAGCAAACATGAGCACGAAGTCACATAGCAACCTGTTAAATACTCTCAGAATTATACACAGGAGCTGTGCAAAAAGGTGTAAAACTTACACTAATGACTGTTATGAAGCTTTCAATTAAGGCTGTCCAAAAAACCCCAACCCTTCATTACTGTTTTAATATATAATGTGAGTTTTTAATTACATTTCCCACACCACTTTCCCAGGGATATCTGGCACAGGACCAACAGCACTCTCCTAACCGAAAGCACCTGGTTTCTTCCCTGCTCCTGCACCAACCTTCCCTGCACACCACACCTTGCTCGGACCCTTCCGAGGTGAAAACTCTACAAGGAAAATGAGGAAATGCGAGATTTATCAGTACGCTATACCTTCCCGAGCACTTGGGCATTTCCACAGCTTCCTTCGGGAGCTTTTGGCAGAGGGCAGCGGGTAGGCGCTGCCTGTTTGCTTTAACATGAGGGTTGGCTTTCTTGGAGGGGAGGAGGAGCAATGGCCATAAACTAAAACACAAGTTTCACATCAACGTGAGGAAGAACTTCTTTCCATTGAGAGTGGCAGAGCACTGGAACAGGCTGACCAGGGAGGTCGCGGAGACATTCCAAACCCACCTGGACGCGTTCCCGTGTCACCCGCTCCAGGTGACCCTGCCTTGGCACGGGGGTTGGACTGGGTGATCTCCAGAGGTCCCTTCCAACCCAATGTGAGGTGCCGCTGCCACTGCCGGTGCCGGCTGGGCAGCAGCCGTGGACAGCCGGCAGCTTTCCCGGCGCGGACGGGCGGAAGGAAGGAAGGGAAGCAGGGAGGCAGGAGGGCACTGCGCAGCTGCGGTCCGCAGGCGGCGGCAGGAATGGCGTCCGTGGTGCTGAGCGAGGCGGAGAAGCTCTACATCGTGCACGGCGTGCAGGTACCGGAGCGGCAGGGGGCGAGTTACAGGGTAGGCTGGGGAGGAGGGAGGCAGGGAGCCCTCCATCGTGGTGTCTGGACGCGAATCTCTGCGGTAGTAATCGTCCGAGCACGCTGAGCATCAGAACGGGAAGCTGGCTGAGAGCAGAACGTGGATTTGTTTTCTTTCACTTCTGTCCCCCTTTACCTCTCTTTCTTTGCTCTTTCCACCTCTTCCCTGGCTCTTTCTCAAGTTTTTGCCGTTTCATAGAGTTTTAACCTGCCGCGTTGCAAAGGAACGTGAGTGGACCAAGGAGGAAGAAAGAGTGAAGGATGTGGGGGGAGAAACGCCGGTGGTACAAAGACTGTATTTTTACCGAATTTTGCTGAAAAACAACCTATTTCTGTGGAGGCGAGTGTATAGTATCAGAGGATGCACAATACCCGTTTTTGAAATACAGATGAAAACATATGGGAGGCCAGTGGGTTATTTTTTCCTGCCTGGTCCTAATTACTGCTATAAAAGTACAGAACTTGCGCATCCCAGGAAAGGCCTGATGTAGTCTTAAGTAAAAACCTGTGATGAAACCATGAGCTGATGCTTTCATGTTGTTTTTACTGCTGTGTTTGGTATAGGAGAAGGAAAGTTTCAAGTCGCAGATATATATAGATAGATAGATAGATAGATAGATAGAGATTATTTTTTTTTAAGTTTTCACTACTGATTCCCTTAAGCACAATATATTGATGTCATACTTAGGAGGATCTTCGTGTGGATGGTCGTGGCTGTGAAGACTACCGATGTGCAGAAGTAGAAACAGATGTTGTATCAAACACAAGCGGATCTGCAAGAGTAAAGCTGGTAGGTAAATTTCTTAGGGACCGCGTGCCTCGCTAATGAAGTTTCTAGTTTATATGACTGGTTTTAAGATAAGCTGAGGTTACTTGTGTGTGTGCATAGCAGTAACTGAAACTATGGTTAAGGAAATAATTACAGCATATATAATGCTTTTTGGCTGGCTTAACTGTTATCACGATGATGAAAAAAAATTAAACAGGACTGGATTTACCATGAAGTACCTGGACAACCTTTAGTTTGAGTTGATCTAACATTTAATCTCGAGAACTGCAATCACTATTGTGCCTAATCCCTGGGAAAAAATAATTCTACTACTTCAGAGTGAAGTGAAATTACTTTTGGCATGTGCAGTATTATAGTGGTTCTGCAGTAAGAGATGTTTCCAGAACCAAAATGAGAGAAGTAGTCTTGGATATTAAGAGTGTCTTTTTAACCTAGAGAAAGCTAATATGTATGGTAATTATTTGAAGAATCTTCTTCAGCTTAATATTGTCCTTCTAAAGCCTTTTCTTCTTTAAAAAATTTAATGTTATTTTAAGTTCACTCTGATAGAACAATCAGATAACTGAAAGGTAGAAATGTCAGCTTACTATAGACATTTAAAATAAACAAGTAGTTCTGTAACTATAATTTCAGTTGTGTGATGTGTTTTTGTTTTAACAGGGAGACACTGATGTCTTGGTAGGCATAAAAGCTGAAATGGGGACACCAAAGTTAGAGAAACCCGACGAAGGATATCTGGAATTCTTTGTTGACTGGTTAGTATGTCAGAAAAGAATGAAATAGATCTAATATTTGGAATAAATGACTAATCAGATCTTGCCATTCTTCAGAAGTTTATACCTTCATTCCACTAACCTCCGGTAAGAGTCTGAGTAAGAGAAAAAAGTTACTTTACTGTTCCTATAGCAGTGAATGTTCAGAAACTTTATGCTGATTTTGCAGACCCAAAATAAGCAAATCAATAGGATTTAAAGAATGAAAGCAATCCCAAACTGCATAACATCACTGCAACTGGGAAAGAGTAATGGTCCAATGACACATGCATTTAACATGACTTCATGACTACAATGTCAGCTGTTGTTTTTACAATGACAGAGAAAATCTCTTTCAAAAAAAGTAAGTATTCCAGAAGAAAAGAATTGACTGTTCTTTAACTGTACTTAAAGGTTTGCTTACTTTGTCTGATAAAGCAGTGGAAAAAGTTGAAGTGTGTTTTGTTCAAATTCGTTTGTTTAAAAAAAGGAAAATCTCCAGTGTGAACTTCAGATGCAAAAGCTAATTAGAAAATTTAGTTATGCATTTATCAGAGAATCTGTGCTTCATTAACTAAAATGGTATTTGTTTTAATCATATTCCTTGCTTTTTCCTACAAGTGCACTATTGTTTATCCTTACAGTCTTCATACTGCTCGAATTATGAAGGAAGCTAGAAGAAAACTGAGAACTCTTACTTTCGGGTTGCTCTGAGATAGCATAGTGACATCTCAATGTTATTCTAGACTGTCTGTGGTCTGCAACTACGGTATCCATGTTGTGCAGACTTCCTAAAACTCTCCTTTATGAAGTAATGTGTTTTGGGAACCTCTCATTAGAGTCTTGGCACTGTCAAGTTAGCTGTTTTGCATGTGACATTTCTTTTTATTTTTATTATAAGCCAAAAATGTTGCTACTCTGACATTAAACCGATATACCATTGGTAAAGCTAAGGTATGAGAGCTACTAAGTAAATGTATATCTGGTAATCTTGCTAACCTAACTGGCTGTATCTGCCTTAACATTTGTGTGCCACATTATGCAGCCTTATCTAAGACTGCCTCTGTACCTCACGATGTACTAGTTAACTGTGGACACCTTGTGCATTGTAGAGGAAAGGACTCACCTACGAATTAGTAGTTTGCCTACAATTACTATTCAAAAAATACAAGGTGGGAAGATGATCTTGGATGTGGTCCTGCTATTACAGGGGATCTGAGCCTGACTGCTTTATGAAACGCATGCTTGAAATATCCTAAACAGTACATGGAGGTTTTTTTCTGATGGTTTCTATATGAAGAAAGTCCAATGGCAGCAGGAATGTTTCCGTACTTAAACAAGTGGGCTGTGCACATGTGGCAATTCTGTGACACGTCTTGCATATGTAAATAAATGTTAGAAACACTTCAGTTCATTAGATTAACGTTAGGTTGTATTTTCTAACTGTTAATCTCTGCTTCATAAGATGGGAGATGTGCAGCAATATTGTGCAAGATGGATTTTGTCAGTTCTAGAAATAGGGAATTGTTAATTTCTGTGACAACATAGACCAAAAGCCTAAACTTTAGAGAAGTGTATTAGCTTCTCACATGCTTGTGCACAGGGAAAAGTGTCCTCTAGCCTCCAGAAAGATCCAAGACAAAATGTGAAGTGGAGGCAGCTTGTTCTCTGTAAAGGGAAATGAGCTGCTGTCAGTACTCTGATGCTTTTGTAGGCTGCCACTGGGTGGTAGTAACTGCACATAGTCCGATACCCTGCATCTCCCAGTGAAGTTCTTCTGTGTTCTACTTGGCTTTTATGTTGTTGAAACTAATAATAAAAACTCAGAGTGCAGTGATTACTATCTTAAATTGCTTATTTCCCGAAACTTTCATGGTTTCCTTTCCTGATTAAAATAATCACTTGCTGGATTAGTTATATATTTCTCTGCCCCAGAATTCTGTTTCTCTTTTTTCTGCTCCGAGTCCTTTACCTAAAATCTGAGAAGCACATTTGGTCATATTTTGAGATAGACTTTAATGCGCGTCTCTGGAAGGGATGATATTTTGGGCACTGATTTGTGAGCCTGGAAATTAATTACCACAGATCAAGTCCCTGTCCTCTGTGATATCCTTACTGCCCATCATCACTGGAGAGGACATTCATCCTGGCCACTGATGTTAAAGACTGCTGTCTGCTTTTCTCACGTTTGAGTTTTGGGGCTGTTCTGAGTTACTGTTTCCAAACTGTAAGAAATAACAACAAAAAGAAAAGCAGACATCTGAATTCCTTGAATGCATTTGATTCTGTTTGTGGAATTAGTAATATATTTGTTCAAGTGTGTCCACCTGTAGATTACAGTATATTAATGGCCTGAGCAACAGGTGTAAAGTGCTTAACTACTGTGAGAGAAAGGTTTTTCTGCTAACAGCAAGAGTTTTGAAATTGAGCAGAAATCTGTGGCAGAAGCATCATTGTGCTTTAGGAGGAATCTTGATTGTTAGGCAATGTAACACTAAAATGATCTTGATAGTCTTGAAATTTACATTTTGTTTGGGAGTAGAAATTCTGTGCCGCTGCTAGTTTTTTTCTGTGCTCCATAAACCAAGTTTTTTTGCGTTTTCTCTTTCTAGTGTGTTAGACAACCCCTTTTCAATTTTTGCCCAGTATATTGCTGTAATAATCTGTAGGCATTAGGTGGCAGTATCTACCATATAGTTATTATAATAGTACCCTGCTAACCTTAGTTCTTTATTTTGCTTTGATTGCAAGGAACCGAAGTGTTAAAATAATAATGGAATTAAGATGCAGTGAAACATGATATTCCAATTGAGTGTTGTGTTCTTGCTACTCACCGTCAAAGAAAGTGTCCACTTACAATCAAAAAATACAACATTTGATAAAAGTTTGTATTTAGAAATAATAATGAGGCATAGATTGAAGTTTGTATAATTCTTTTCAGCTTATCATAGGGATCATAATGCTTGCATAACTATGCTTCAAACAGAAAGGTTTAAACAGAATGATCTAGTTAACTTGCATAAAAACTACTTCCATGGATAAGGGCTTGTTTAATACAACCTGAAGACCTGACTCAGCACTGAGTTATACTCAGATATGATCTTATTGTATAAAATTGGTGTCTAATATTAATGCGACCATGAATAATATTGTGTGTCATATTTGCACTGCTTATTTGCGTGGCAAATGTAGTTTGGAAGCCTAGGTCAGTGCTTCATTGGCAGTAACGCTTTTCCTTGTTTTTTAAGCATGTATAGTGCTATCTATTTATAATGGCAGCAGATAACTTCTATAAAATCCAGTAGCTCTTCCTGGTATTCTGAGTTTTCATAAACTGCAAAACAAGTTGTGAGAATTAGGTAATTCTTGTAGGTAAGAGTAATAGTAGGTAATTATATATAAGCTTATAGGTTCTGCAGTACTGTTGATACAGTTCACTTGATGATTTAAGTCATGCCTTGATAATGTGACTCTTTAGTTGTTTTTTTTTAAGGTGAAGGGATTATATTCCAAGACTTAGTTTTCTGCTGTATTTTTGTACTCCTGGTGTGCCTGTTAGAAGAGCTGAAGTTTTGCATCATCATATAAACACAGAACATGCAGGAGAAATTGGCCCTGGGAAGTACCCAGCCAGGAAAATACAAGGCTTTACTATTACAGATTTGGAACATACCGAAACTACTTCTATGGAGCCACTTTCTTTCCTATATTCTGCAATGAGAAATTAATTTGGGAGAGGTGTGACTGATTTATTTTAAAACAACATTTTTAATGCTGCTACGGATCCACTGCTTGAGAATACTCTTCTCTCTATAAACCAGAGGTTGGGTTCAGAATCTTTGTTCACTACTTTGCAGTATATGCATCTCTGGACAATTCTGCTCTATTTTATTGTGCTTTGGAGGAGAGGCATTTTTTGTTTGGTTTGAGGTTTGTTGTTTGGGGTTTTTTTGATGGGTTGGTTTGGGTTGGTGTGGGGGGTTTTGGTGGTTTTTTTTGTAGGCCTGTTTTCTTTTATTGTTAGAAATTTGTTCTTAGCTGTGTACAAGGCATCAGTACCCAAGGACTTTCCTGTATGACTACTCATAAGTAAAGTTAGTTATGTTGGAATCAGGGAAGTGAAGACAAAGACTTTTGTCAGACCTCCTCTGGAAAATACGTTCTTTAGTTGCAGCTCTTCATAAGCTGCAGTTGCTGAGAATAATGAGCTGCTTTCTGTAAGGGGCTTGATAGCGTGCAGTACCCTTCAGTAAAGAAATTACCAATTAAAGTCAGGCAGTCATGTTACTTTAAAAGAAATGTGTATTCTACTTGTCATATAATCGCATCTTCTTCTTAGCCATCCTCTTAATAATTTAACATTCAACTCTCACCAGACTGTCTTGTTAGCTGTTCTGAACTTAGCACAGATTTCTCTCACTTTTTTGTTTTTCTAAAGGGTTGAGGTGATAGAAGATGACAGTGCTGAAGAAATAATCCCTGAAAGAATTCACCAACTTTAGCATTGCAACTTGGGAACTGAAGATAGTGGTGGAATTTAGTTGGTATCAGTATTTGTAACAAAATGTTGGTATATTATCTGCATCAGGACATTCTCTTATGCAAAATGGAAATACTTTCTTTTCAAATAGGATGCTTATTCTTGTACAAATAAATCCTTAGATATTTTTAATGCTCTATATTTAAGAAATGTTCTTTGGGTATTGGCTGCCACAGGAATGAAAGTATTTTTTCTTTCTTTATCTAGTTCTTCAAACGCTACTCCTGAATTGGAAGGCCGGGGAGGAGAAGAACTTGGCACAGATATAGCAAATACACTCTACAGAGTATTCAACTGCGAGAACAGCGTAGACTTGAAATCCCTCTGTATTAATCCCAGAGAGCACTGCTGGGTTCTCTATGTCGATGTATTGGTAAGTAAGGAAATGAAAACTAAGATTCAAGATTTGAGGCGGAGACTGACTTAGCATAACCTTGTGTATTTTCTTATTAAAAAAAGCTTCTCATAATGTGATATAATGTTTCACAAAACGAATGGCCATTTTCTTGGTAATCTGCCTGTAATAGTTAATCACTCTTTGCAGCTTGCTCTCTTCCTACTCTTCTTGTTGCTGATGCTCCACTGCAGAGCTAATAAAACACTGAATGCTCCAAATCTGTCTCAGATGAAAATCAGTGATCTTATACTAGCAAGGAGGTTGCCACTAAAGAAGGCTAAACTTTTCTCCCAGGCTAGTTGCAACAGCAAATGTATTATTCTGTTGAATGTAAATTAGTATTACGTATGTTAGCCCTAAGGTAACTGTCTACTCTGACTGCTTCTGTGCACTATTATCAGTACTAATTCAGTAAAACAGAAACTTTTCTGGCAAAAGCTACATTTGACCTAGGCACTTTTTGATGGAAGTTGTATACATGTATTGAATGTAGAAGATAAACTGAATATTTGTTCCCATTAAAAAATGGAAACTGAATTTTATGCATACAAATCTCATGCATGTAGCAGCTTGATTTCCAAACTATGCCATTTTTAAACCACTCAGCCACAGGAATTTTAACAGAAGTCTGCAAGTCAGACTCTCCTGAGCATTATTCCCAATTCTTATTGGTCCAAAATTGAGTTTCTCTTTGTCAAATTTGGAAGTGAAAATGTGTTGAGGGACCTTACTCACAGGAATCCATTAGTATGTATTATAAATGATTTGCAAAACGTTAAGCTGTATGGCCAGGAAAATTAAATACAGGATTTTGTTAAACAGGAACATTTAGACTAAGACCTAAATAAATGTGAAAATTAGTTCATTAGGTGTTTAAAAAGCAGTACCATTAACCTAATTATAGCAGATATGGTACATACTGCGTTAGTCTGTGTACAGAGTGACTGAGTGTGTGCCACTGCTGAGGGCTTTAACAGCCCAAGTCGCCAGCTTATTGGAGCTTGGCATAGTTTAATAGAGAATGAAGTGTTAGTTCTGAGAAATCACACTGGGGACTTTAGTTACTGGGTAATTACAAGCAGAGGTACAGAATATTAAATGCTGTGCTTATTTAAGCAATGTACTGCTTAACATTGCATAAACACAGCATAAACAAAGACTTGCATAAAGGTGACTAGTGCAGAATTGGTTCTGTATAGCTTCTGCATGAGATATAATTGGTTATTGTTTGATTCTTCCTGGACAGATTTTTTGGTTGTCCACAACTACAGAGAAAAACAGCCTTGGTATTTTCATGCTACTGACTGTATCAGAATTATGAACATCAGGACCTGTGTTATGTGAGGAATTTTATATTTAGCTTTTTTACAATGCCAGTAAACAGTCTGTTGTAGGTTCATAATTACGACTGAACTTGATGAGTCTTTTTAATGTTATATTCTGCAGGGATTTTTTGTGTGAGCCATTGAAGAGCTGATGGTACATTTAGAAGAAGACACCGTTAACATTAGTCTCTTATTCTGTTGCCTGCCTCACCCCCATTCTTTTTCCACCTCAGGTGTCTGTATTTTCACACTTTTGAGGTCATTGTAATATTTTCTTTTCTAAATGGAAGATGTGTATCACATGTGTTAGTGTATACTTGATGTTGATTCTTGATACCTACAGATTTTGCTGAAGCTGCTCCTGCTGAATCGTTCCTGTAGAATCTTACTTTAATAGTACATGGTGGGAGTATAATACTTGGGCTAGTATAAGGTGCAAGTCATATTATTCAGTGTTTGAGGGAGACAGATTCTAACTATAATAACAATGCTCATAGAGAGTGTTTTGGGTGGTATTTTCCTTCAGAGTTCCTGGAAATTGTTTACGTTGGTGTTTGTGTTGCGCAAAGCTAGAGGGAAAATAAACCTGAAGTCTGTTGTAAGCCTGAAAATACTGGTACTTTGTGGTCAGATGGGAAGGTACTTGTTTGGAAGTGTCTTGTTCTGAAAGATAAAAACCCCCAAAAAATTTTATGAACCTGGAAGTTTCACGCTATGCAATTTAGCCATGTGCACTTGGACTGAAGCATATTTGACATATGCAACCTCAAAAGAGAAAATGGTGTGTTTTGCAAAGTCATGCAGATTATCGATTAAAAACATCTCTCAAATATTTTCTAGTGGTCAGTGTACTTGAGACTTACTATAATTGTGTACAGTCAGACTGGAAAGAAAATAATTTCAATCATACACACCACAAAGAAGCAGAAATATGGCCAAATTGAGATATGTGACAAAGGTCAAGAATATGTACCTTGACCTTTCAAAATAGATGCATTCTTTCTTAATAATGTAAGGCATTCCACTTCCAAATAGTAGCTCGTGAATGTGGAGAACAGTATCACAAAACTGTAAGCTTGTTCTCACTCTCTGTTTCCCTTGATTTATTTCTCTTTCTAAGCCACTGATGTCAGAAATAAGATTTTGGCATTTTTGAGTGTGTTTTGATATATGTATAACCTTCTCCACATAATTTGGCCCAGCAGTCTGCCATGCTGAGCAAGGAAAATCAAAGTGTGCAATCTCTTTTCATTCCCTTCTCAGTAGATGGTGTGTTGGGGGGAAGGGGTGCAGTAGGTTCTGTTGAAATTCTAGCAGTTCACTACTGAGCACCTCTCAGGATTTCTTCATGTTTTCTATTCCTCCCAAGTTTGATAAAAAAAGAAGTTAGGAATCTGTCCTTTTGGAAGAAAAGCTTCTTTGAATAAGGCAAGGTCTACAACGTTTTATCTATTTTTGCCAATAACTTTTTTATTTGTACATCAGTTAATTAAAAGCAGTCCTTTCTAAAGAATCCTTTGCTTCCCATAACTCGCAGTTGTGCAGACTTTCTTATTTCTATAAATAAATAAATAAATAAACAGCAGGGGAGATCTCAGTACAAGGTACTTCAGCTGAGAAAAGTGTTCAGTTCTGTGTGGAGGAATTCTGGCATCATGCTTATTACAGGTTGTGTTCCTAGCCTGTAGGCACCACTGTAGTACAGATAAGGTTTTAGAATAGCAGCCTGAGCACAAGCCTAGCAACAGTGCAGACATATCCCATTATTGTGTTTTAATAACAAAGATATTGTGGGGCTTATTGTGTTATCCAGTAAAATCCAATAATGACTGAAAGTGGCAGGTTAACCTCTCTGTATCCAGCAGCTGTTTGCGAAGAAATAATCTAATCACCTTTGTATTTAGCTTTCTATTCCAACTTTTTGTCATTCTTTTTACACTGTTCAGTCTGTCTTCATAAAGAAACTGTCTTTACAGAATACCTGATTTATGATTTAGTCCCAGTGCAGGAGTTTATCTCATTTTTAAATAGATTTTGAAGAACAATCAATGTTGCAAAACTTGTTTTGCTCTCATCATACAGCAGAGATTGATGTCATGGAGAAGCAACCATATGTTCTTGCCGAAGTAGTTTCAAATGCTTACTCTGTGTGTGTGCCTTTGTGTGTGTGTGCTCTCACAGAATAGTACTAACAGCTGAGAGCGGAGCTTGTCAGAGAACTAACAATAAGCTGTGGAGTTGTCTGGCAGCCTATAGAAGGTATTGTGGTTTTGGGAGCCCTGCCTTTTTGCCTAGTATGCAGTGCTGCTGTTCTCTTTGACTGTTGTTCTCCTGATCTTCATGGGAAGAAACTAAGCTAGACTCCCTCGACACTCTTCACTTGTTTGATAACACTGATGTTTGAATTAGACTTTGACATCAGGATTTCCTTGGATCATTTTCAGCTACAAGACAAACCTGATGATGACTCTTTTCCTTAAGAAGAATAAATCATAGTGTACCTTCATAACTATAACTTCTGTAACTACCTTTTCATACTGTGTTCTCAGTGACAATTTGCATTACTTCTTTAAAAAAAATTCTCCCAGTTGGTTTTGTCCAGTTGATATTTTAAAAAGGCTGCTCTTTGAAATAAAGTATAAAAAATTGACTGGTTTGATTTAATATTAAAGAATGAATGTGATGGGTTTATAAAGAGAATTCTGGTCATAGTCTAGTTCAGAGCCTTAGCACAAGAAGATTAAGAACAGAGGTGATTTCATTTCAGGTTCTATTATTAAATTTTATCATTAATTTTATTACGGAGTATATTAACTCTTCTATTTTGCATGTATAATACAGTTAGCCAAAATCTTAATTTCCTATCTGTTTCTTTTCATGGATGGGCTTTAAAGACAACTTTGTTTTTTAAAAACCTGTTCTGGTTATTAATTTTCTTCCTTTTCAAGTAGGTTTAAATAAAATAAAGACTTCATTTAAAGGCACTAGTCCAATTTTCTTTTAAAGAGATTCTTCTTTTCCTCCTCAGTTATTGGAATGTGGTGGGAACATCTTTGATGCAATCTCTATCGCAGTGAAGGCAGCTCTCTTTAACACAAGGTAAAGCACAAATCTCATTTCATGTGAGTGAAAGTGGCATGGGAAATGGAAGAGAAGTACTCTCTGTGAGCAAAGCATTTTTAATGCTTAGTTATTTAAATAAGAAATACCCAAAGCAGCTTGCATTCAGATACAAGGCAGTCCATTTTCATGCAAGTCATATGAACTAATATTTAGTTCAGTTTCTAATAATCAAGTGTCATATTGCATAGTGATTGTATGCACAGTCAGGTTCACAATGTAACTTCTGTTCTGTAGCCTGATCCAGAAAAAATTGTTTGACCATGAGATTTTGTTGCAGGTAGTTGGAGGACTTTGTGTTGATGCCTTGTGGGTTTGAAGAAGTACTTACTGATATGTGATGCTCTTGATTAAGAAACCCTCTGTCAATGTGACTAGTGATTTATAACTAGCCTTGATGTTTCTCTTCTGATTTCATTCTCATTAATTTTTAGTCTAGAGTTCTTTTTAAAACTAAGAAGAAAATTATGGTAGTGAGAAATTGTGGGGAGGGGGAAACGATGTGTCTTTAAAAGAACTTTGACCCGTGCATTTCAATTCAAAGAATGGAAAAACAAAATCTAGTAGAATGAATGATGGAAATTCTCTGTGTGGTTTTAATTGGTATGTTTTGCTCGTATTTTTTCTATTGTTTTTATCTTCTTCATCTGTAGGTGGAAGGGAGTACAGAGTTTTGTAGCACCCTTGAGAAAAAAAGCTAGTGAATGGCTTTGCCAAAAAACTTAGGTGGCAACAATAGCGGGAAGAGGTGCAAAAGTTAGACTCTTACAAGCATAAGTGTTTTTAAAGTGGATTTCAAATTGTTCTTCAGCATTAAATTAGAGATCTGCTAAAGCCACTAGTGTAGTTCTGGCTTATTTATCAGGAAATCAATGCACTAGATCTGGAAAAGTATGTGCAAAAAGAAGAGGAAAATACGCTTTTGAAGACAGGCAGTATATCAGGTTATAAACACTTTAAAAGGGGATGAGGGAAGAATCCATCTGAGACTAGAATTTGTATATTCCTGAGAAATTTCTCATGTTAATCAAATTCTCAACAGTAACTTTTAACACTAGATTGTTTTTATAACATCAAGAAATACTGTCACAAATATAATGGCTCACAAAGGAGTTGGCAGTACTCTAAAGGGAAGAAGTGCTGTGTTTCTGCCTGGATGCAAAAGTTGTATAGTTAAAACAGTTACTACCATGTAAGTTGTTTTGCAGATCCAAGGCACATACTTTATTTATAAGATAACTGGGTCTTTTTTCTTATTTTAACCAGAATAAACAGAGACAATCATATAAAAAGTAATGAATTAAATAAGCAAGTAGAAGAAAATGTTGCTTTGGGAACATGGGCAACATGGAGGGTGTAATTATTCTAATGATTCTCCTTTATTTTGATTTTTCTGACAACTTGTGTCCTTTATATAATCTGTAATCTATGGAAAACATCCAGAGTCTTGTTAAAGTTGGGTATTGTATCAAAATGTGGTACAGTATGACATAATGGAGAGCCTGTTGATTTTTTACCTGTGAAAACCTTGTCTTACTGAGTTGAGCCATACATCTAATCTCATAAAAGATCAGAAAGTCAAGAGGTGAAATTCAAAGTGAAAACCTGTTGTCCTCCTTCACTATTCCTCTCACTTTCTCTTGGTAGCTACTGAGTTTTTTTTGGATTGACACGAGGCTGTTTAAGAGTAGCTTCCCATTCTCCATAAAATCTTATTGTCCAAACAAGACAAGATGTCAGTTTGAAAATTGCTTCAGATTAAGTGTTCTGAACTTTGCTTGACATGTGTCCCTCTTTAAGTCTTACTTGCTTTTCATACTTTGTTTACAACCAGGTTTTTGTTAGAAGTGTTTCCAGATCTTTGCCAGCCTTGACTGCAGCCTTGAAACAAAGAGCAGAGAGCTCAAGCTGCTGTTTTTCTTGGATGCTACAAAATTTTAGATATTCAGATAGGCATTTGAAAACTTCAGCTTCATCTTTAAAATCTTGCTCTAAGCATTTGTATAATAGCTATGGACACATTTTTCTTTAGAGCTAAGTAAATCCAAAATCATGATTTAAGGAATTTTACGCAAGACTGGCAGGATTTAAATCCTTTGAATGCCTGACGTGACTCATTATATCCCCTTCAGGCATGGAACAATGACAATATGACTGTTTTAGGGGGAACATTTACTCCTTGCAAGTTTGTATAGTTCATCATGTTCTAAAAACTATATCAAGATCATGTGCAAAAGATAGCAAGCATCAAACTTACTTCTTACCCCTGTCTCCAAGGTGTTTAAGGATGGATTTATTCATGATGGAAGTAGATATTGCAAAATATGCAATATTAGCTACTGTGTCAGGACATTAAACTTGGTTCTGTAAAATGTGTCTCCTTGCCACAGAGGCTGCAGAAACTAGGCAAGTTACAAAAACTACAGAGTTTATAACACAACAGCTTTGCTGAACAGCATGGTAGAGGCAGAACTGATGCCTGCTTGCAAGGGTGGAACTGGTTTTGCAGTTGTGAAATCTGGGTCTGCAGCACATAGGAAAGAGCGTTGTTTGTTACTTGACTGAGTCTTGCTGTACAGATTTCTGCCCTGATTAGTTACAGGAATCAAAATAGAAAAATGAAAGTTGCAAAATAAACATGTACAGCTAATTCTTAAGACAAATATTCACAAGCTGGGAGAGGAAATCTCCAGTGTTCTGGAAATACTTTGTGCTGCGTTCACTTTTCCTAGTTTTTGTGTCCATATACCCCCTTTTTTATGCAACTATGATTCTTGTGTCTGATCTTTTTGCCTTTGCAATAGTTCTAATTTACACCTCTTTCATCCGTGCTTGGCCAAAAAAGCTCCTTGCAGGCATTTTTTCAGGTATTAATTCTGGCAACTTTTTCTTGCAGACCAAACACTGCTCTGGTTTCATTGCTATTTTAGAATGGAATTAAAAATTGCTTAATCTCACAGATTTTCCTGAAATCTTTCTTTGTTTTTTAACACTGCTTTGGCACATAAACTTCTTGACTAGGCTGTTTTCCAGTGTTGTCCATTGTCCTGCGTAGCTTGAGGATCAGTCACCTTGTGACTTTATTCCATCAATTTTTAATGGAATATTTTAAACTTGAAAATAGGCTTTGAGGCATTTCTAATGCGTTGGAAAGCATTTGGAATTTTGTTTCAGGAAAAAGTACACTTCACAATTGTTCTGCTTACTCAAAGTCTTAGTTTTGGCTTGGTCCAGGCCACTGTGCTTGTAGGGAATTTGTTGTCACTGGAGCAGGGTTAGCTGCTGTGAAGTACTTGCCACTAGGACTTTTAGCCACAAATAACTAACATACTCTTCCAGGGAACAATAAAAAGTCACTTTGTATTGGTGGGGGAAATGTTCATTAAATCAGTCCCTATCTCCTCCTCCTTCAAAAGGAGAGGTTTCTTACAGAGGGCATAAAAGAATATAACCTCCAGAGTCTAGTTATAAACACAGTGCTACTGTAAAAGTACTAATATAAAACCAGATTGTGGTTACTGAAGTTAGCTGTCAGGGGACGTCTTGAAATATTTTGTTTTCAAGTGCAAATGTGTGGAAAAGAAAAAAAAAGTAATATGGGAGCTGTGTGGGGGTTTTACTGGCCCGTAATGCAAAGTCTCTCAGTCAGTACTCCATCCTAACAGGCACCTGGATAAATGAGGGTATATAAGATGCTGATGTTCTTGGCAGCTTGAGGTACCATCTTCTACTAAATTGTTTTAAATTATTTTATTCATTATGCTAAGAAAAGTGGCTTAAGTCATCCCATGAAATTCCCATTAAATGTCTATCACAAATACAATACATTTACCACTGATAAGGAGCCTGTCTTAGTTCATTTGTGAGAGGGTTCATCATTCGGTACTGAGAAGAAAGCATTTCTTGGATTTCTGCCTGGGTTTTTATTCCTACCCTGTCCTTATATATTATATATCCCTTGTATATCTGTGCTTAGAACAGTAGAGTCTTCTGGCTTCTTAAAGAATGAGAATATCCTGCCAATCTTCCCATCTTGCTAAAGAGAAAGGATTTTACTGATGTCATCTTTCTCTTTACCCCAAGTCTCCCTTAATTAGTGTTGCTCTTTCCTGAAGGACTTTACTACTTGTATTTGCTACTGATGTCACAACTTTGCCAAGCAATGTAATTACTCTAATTCTGTCAACTTTACTGTTGTTTGCAAAGTTGAGAGCCACTGTACGAAAGGATTCAGTCTTGGTAATTTCTCTCCTATACATCCAGCAGAAGTACAAAGAATTGTTCAGAACTGATTTGTGCAAATTCCAAAAGAATCTCTCCCCATATAATAGTGTAAAAAACAACTCAAATTCTAACGGTTTGAATGATGTAAATATGATGATCTCATCCTAAATGTCTTCGAACTTACAATGTTTTTTTCCTAGTCTTGGGGAGTGAGTTGTTAGTACTTTGATCACGTTCTGGACTTTTTTTCTAAACATTTTGCCTCATTTAGAAGAAAAAGCACTTCATGGAGTTGTGACTGTATAGCAGCTTTATTTGTTATCTGTTCTGGCAATGATTTTGCACATTTTGTTTCCACAGAATACCCAAAGTGCGTGTTCTGGAGGATGAAGAAGGCACCAAAGAGATTGAGCTGTCTGATGACCCTTATGATTGTATTCGACTTAATGTAGAGGAAGTGCCCTGTATTGTCACGCTAAGCAAAGTAAGCATGACAAATTTCTCACCCTCTACCTAGAAAGTTCAGTTTCTATTAGTTTCACCTGCCAGTTATTATTTCCCTAGAGATAAAAATTGTGTTACAGAAATGGTCAGTGTCCACTATGTAGATATTTGTTTGTCTTTTGCCTCCTAATTAAGAAGAACTTCTACTGAATAAGGGGTTTTTTTGCATCTCTGACTTGTAGGTTTCTACTTGATGTGCTCTTAAAATGCATCTTCTTGCATTCAGAGGAATTGTTTACTGTTTTTTATCTACTCCTTGCTTAACATCTGTAGCAGCAGATACTTCAGTGTGTTAGAACAAGTGGCCATTGTTGTGAGGTGCAAAAGTTGTGTCATCTGCCTGGAATTACATGATGAGTATTTGTTGCTGGGGACAGAACTCCATTTTCAGGGGTGCAGTACTGTGCCTTCCCTTTCAAACAGGTTTTCCATATATGGCACACAGCCAACACAGTTGATTTTATGGATGCTGCAAGTTCCATTGCAAGTGTTAGTGATTTGCTTAGTTACCTGAAAGTTTATGTGGCATTTCTTTTAAGCAAGTTGCATAAATAGCAGAGGCCTTTGCTGAAGTGAGGGCTCACCTGAGTCTCGGGATGTGTAATTTTCACCTAGAGGGTAGCAAAGTCCATGCTTGGAGTTGAGGGGGGAAAGAGGAATAGGGAGTTTCATATAGAGGAAAGGATGGTAGAGAGGAAAACAGTATGAAATAGTGACATGTTTATCTCGCCTCTGTTGTGTAAGGTACACAATTTGGGGTCAGAGGCTGTTTAAATACTGTGCTATCAAGTTATCAAGTCAGTCTCAGACCACTTAAAAAGGCCACATGATATTAGGATGGGAGACTGAGGTAACTAACAAAGCTGCCACTCACAGGTTAACTTCTTAATGGAAGCCCTTAGAAAACTGCCAACTGATACATCATTTTGTCACTAACTTACAGATTGGATATAGGCATGTGGTGGATGCTACCCTTCAGGAAGAAGCCTGTTCTTTGGCAAGCCTGCTTATTTCCGTGACCAGTAAAGGTGCCCTCACTTCTATGAAGAAAGTGGGGAAAGGTAGCCTGGATCCTGAGAGTATTTTTGAAATGATGGAGGTAAGGAGTTTTGAGCAGTTGACTGTCTTGGATGATACTGGATGAATTGGAACTTGGGTATATGGAAAGCTGCAGTAAGGACTTTTATAGCAGAAATCTTGGAGCTTTGATTAGGTGCACAAGGGACTTTGTAAAGGTCACAGTTTCTTTGAAACAAATTCTAATGTGAATGGATGTTATCTAAAACTTCTAGATGCCTGAAATGCATGATACTCACAAATGTTTCAGGCAGGTACTTCACAGCTGTAAGGCAGTAAAGCTTAAGCTGATAAACTTTGAGGGTATTTTTAAAGAACATGTTCCCTCTTTTATAGTTTCTCTTAAAAACTGAAATAGCAAAACTCCTAATATGGTAAAGTCCCTATAAACGTAGAGAAGGTGTTTTTGAATTGCTAGTGCACAGTGTTCTCTTCTAACACAACTCATTTGTTTTATTATAAGCTTACTCTTCTCTTTTTACTGTTGTTTTTCTTTGGTTCTTTATTGGGTTTCTGATCTGTCCTTACTTCATAAAAATACTAGTATCTGGATATTGTCCACATCCATGTAAGAATTCCATTTTAAATGTTTCTTCAGGCTCTTCTTAAATGTTCTGCAGTGTAAATTCTCATGCCTGAGTTTGGCCTTGAGCGTGAGACAGAAATGGGTTTTGAGCTTGGAAGTCAGAATGAAAATTAGATACTTCAAGCTGACTCTGTTTCCAAGAGATACAGGACTAATTTCAGCCCGGCTGTAGTGAGGAATGCGGAAGTTGGAGCCAAGTTTGACAACAGTTGGTTTCAAGTGGGAATTACATGCTTGAGTATATATGGCACTTGACTGTGTCAATATAGAGTGCTAATTTTGGTGGTATCAGTGGGGATTTCATTTGTGTTCAGAGATGTCACTTTCTCCCTTATCTGGATAGAGAGGTGTTATCTCTAACTTGGCATCCTAAAGAAACCTAACTTCCTGTGGGCATCTGATGTGTCTTCCTTGATGGATTTTGTGTCTGATGCTAACTAAACGTCATAGAAAACTTGAAGTTTTGGGTCTAGGGCTGCTAGAGAGGTTGGTGCTTAAGTCAGATACAGGTTCATGAAGAAGCTGGCCTTAGTGCAAATTCCCTGCACCAGGCTTTGATGGAGCCTCTGTTTTGATCACCAATTTCACTCTACGTTGAGCCCTAAATAGGAAATGAACTTCTGCAGTTCCATTTTATACCCTACCCCCAAAGGCTGTGCCTGGAGTTCTGTAATGCACTTCTGAACACTGGTCAGAGATGCATATGGAAGGTAACTGTGGGAAATCTTCAAACCATCCTATTCTGCAAAGAACATTAGTGAACTTGTCCCTACTTGTTGGTGCAGGAAGTTACAAGCTTAAGCTGATCACTTGTGCCATCTTTCACTTGCTTTGGAAGAAGTCTTCCCTCCTGAATGTTGAAGAGTTTGAAAGAGTGAGAGATAAAGCTGATCAAAAAAAACCCAGTATGTTTTCTGGAAAGTCAGAGTTTATTTGTTTGGCCCTGCCCTAAACTCAACAGCCTCATTAGGATACCAAGAAAAACAAAAAGTCCTGGGAATATCCACTGGAAAAGATGCATAACCCATGTTTGACACCTCCATTCCATGATTTGGCTGCAGGTCAGTGTCAGCTTTCCCTGCCTTGTAGAAAACAGACGTTCTAGGGCATATCTCTTAGTAAGGGAGTTTCATGGGAAAGTTTTGGGAAGCTGCCAGCATTAGGCTTTTCTTTCCTAAGTTTATGATCTGATCCGTTAGAGAGGCGAGCAGCATTAAGAAAGCAATAGTCTTGTGTCAGTACCAAAGTTCTGCACAGTTCCCGTTCACTTTGACCTGGTGCGAGTGACGTTGTCCTATATTTGAGGAGTAGAATGCAGAAAGTGTATCACTCCTTGGGACTCCAGACTGCTGCAGTGACCTTTGTCCCAGTGCAGAGCTGTTGGGACGGTTCTTGTCTGTGCCCCCCTTTATTTAGCATGACTCATAGTATCTAGGATTGACAGCTACCCTGCTGCATCAAAGCTCTTCCCAAATTTCCTTTGGTACCATGGGCCATGTTCTCTCACCTGGATCTTCAA
This sequence comes from Manacus candei, assembly GCF_025592945.1. Taxonomy (NCBI): domain Eukaryota; kingdom Metazoa; phylum Chordata; class Aves; order Passeriformes; family Pipridae; genus Manacus; species Manacus candei. Next base: position 992,075 of record NW_026138074.1, on the reverse strand, counting down.
TTAGAAACGAACCTCATTTTAAGGTTTGTGCTCCCATGGTTCCAGTAATTGTCACCAACAGGTGAAAGAGAGCTTTGTGTCAGCTGTATGGCAGGCCTAGGCTTCATTGCATAGATCAGGAGCAAATAAGCTCAGTTTAATATAATCTGCCTTTGGCTCTTTACAGATAGGTGGGCTCTCTTCATCTCCATATGGAGTCTATATTTCAGATCATTTAGAGAAACCCTGGGAAAACTTTAATGGGCACTGTTGCCTTAAGATCTTTATTTCAGCATTGCCCAATGTTTCCTTGCCCTGTAGCTTCCACAGTACAGTTGTGTAGGGGGGAAGAGTAGAGGCTGGTGTCAGAGCTAATCCTGGTGGCTTTCCACTGCTGGAGTTTCCTTTTGTAAAGAAGACATTGTGTTAACCCCTTTAAGGGCCTTGGACAGTACAGAATTGCACATCATATGAAAGATCTGCCCACAGACTGATTTGGTGATGCAGCCAGTGTGCATTTTGGGCTTCTCTGGCCATAGGACACAATGTTGAGCTAGTCTAAATTCACTCTGCTGATTCTGAGCACCTTCAGAAGAGTTCACTGAATTTTTTATTAGTAGGCTGCTTTGCTGGTCAGGTGTCTCTTGTCCTCTGGCAGCTAGAATATTGCTTTATGCTGTGTGTGCTGACTAATTTGAGTGTGTGCTTGTGCCTGATGTGAGTTTAATTTGTATTCCTGGATGATCTAGCCGTGCACAGATCTGGTATTAATGATCGTGGAATGCTTCTCCGATGAATGAGAACACTACATTTATGTGTGCATTTTTCCAAAACTTAATCAAATTAAAATGAAACTTCCACCACCATTATTTTTCTTAATTAAAAGCGTATTTTGGTGATACCAGCTGGTGCATATGAATCATCAAAGGGAAAATATTTGTCAAAAGGAAGTGTTCCGTAAGACTTGTCTCCTGTTAATAAGCATATGTCTCAGATTTGTTTTGCTTTCTTTGCATTGCAGACAGGACAAAGAGTAGGCAAGTCACTGCACACAGCCCTTCAGAAGATTTTGGATGAAGAAGAGAGTTTGGGGACGTCACGGCCAAAAGTTGGATTTCTAGGATGAGATTTTATTAAATGTTCAAAACTGTTTTTAATTAATTGTGCAATCTTGTGTGTTTGTGTATAAAGAGAGGGTTATTTTTTTTTCCAGTACAGTTCTCATTCTGGCTAAGAGGCTTTTAAAATTCTCCTAAGCATAAAGAAAGCTACAGTTAAGTGCAGATGAGAAAATTAGAGATGCTTTCCATACAGGTCACTGTTCACACCTGGGAAGTGCACCAGCAGCAATTGGTGACATTGCCTGGGAAATGCTTGAATCTATTTTCAAGAGTGACTGGTGTAGGTTCCACTTAATTCTGTTAGCACACCTTCCACTTCTGTAGACCAGATGCTGTGTTCTGGAGTGTACTTGAGGCTGTGCAGCACTAATGGGAGTAGCACAAGGTGGAAGTCTTCCTTCAAATTACCTAACTATTCTTCGACTAAAATGTGGTTAGATTTTACTATAAATAAAACATGTTTCCACATTTCCAATTTGTATTTTAAACCAAGATTTCTTTGCTCACTAGAGCTCTACCTATCCCTTTTGCCAACAGGTGCAATAGCAGTGTAGCCACAGCTTTTCACAGTGGCTAAGGAGAAGGGGCATGGCTAAGGTAGAAGGGAAAATGAGTTAATTTTTAAGAGTTAGACAATTCAGCTGGAAAAGCATAGTGTCTGTCAGTAATGATCCTTCATAGGGAAAGTCAGAAGGTGGCAGGTAAGGCATGCTAACAAGTTGTATCACCAGGTGTTGAAAGCAGTGGATTCCCTCCCTACATCAATTGGTTGCCCCAGCAAAGAGTAAGAGCTGTTTATTTGGCAGGACAGGAAGAGACAACAGACGGAAGAAATCAAAGGAAGAAGTTGATTTTTAAGAAGTTGGTATTTCAACTGCATGTATTAGAAGGATCATTTTGAACAAACATTATGGCAGAAGTTACTACAATAATCCAGGAGCAACGTTTTCTGAATTTCCTGTTTAAATTTTATTATATCAGATTAAGAATGTTCTCTTGACTGTAACATGTTTGGTGGGGAAAAGGGGAAAGCTTTTGCTGAAAGAGAGCTGTAAATACAGGACAGAACATATTACTAATAATCATGATCACATTAAAATATATGGAGTGCTTAAGGTCCCCAAATCTCTTCAGCCCTTTTCCTAGAGCTCACTCACATAATCGCTCAAGATAACTGCAATACTACTGTGTATTGTACAGATATGTGTAGCCACTACTATAACAAACAGGCAGGTTAAAAAAAAAGAAACTGTCCCACAAAATTTGCCCAAGATTGTATTTCAAAGAGTGTGTATTTTTTCAGTACCTTAAGTAGTAGGTTAGGTAGGTTATGATGGTGCTACATAGTAATAGAGCCAAGAAGTGACAATCAGTATACATAGTCTTTAATCACTTCAATAGAATTATTCTGTGTGAGGCAAACACTAAGCCAAGTTCAGCTTTACAGTAACTGTGATCATTCCTTGCCATGCAAAGCTACTTGTAAAAATATGAAAGAAAACTGAAGGGAGAAAAAACATTTAAAGTACCTGAGACTTATCACAGGCAGTTTTTGTTTGGTCATGTGTTGTTTAATGTTTCAGAAAATGGTTAATCTAAATGAGACTGCAAGTCCTGAACCTCAGCCATTCTCTGAACAGCCGTTGCCTGTTTTATTACAGATTTGTGGCTGGATACCAAAAGGCTGCCCTGAGTGATGCTCAGGATGAATTTTGTAACATGGTATTAATAGTGTATTTCTTCATAGCCTTTCAGCTGAAGGATCTCCAAGCATTTTGCAAGTTACATCATTTAAGATGTCCCCTCTCCACATCCTCTTACTTTTAAATTTAATTTTCTGAGAGCTGGAGGTGGTAGTGGGAGAAACATTACTGTGTTTCAAGCGTGTTAACTGACCCCTCTGTGGAGGTGAATATATGTGCATTCCCTCCCAACTTCTTACTAAGGAGAGCAAATATTTAGCCATCTGAGATTCAGGATACCTATGTGCTCAAGATACCTAGAAAGAAAATTCTTGGTACCTCAGCTTCTGTGTTTGATGCCAGCCCAAGGGAACCTGTGGAACAACTGTGTATATAAAAATGGCTACCTTTATCACAAAATATTTGGTGCCAAGCACTTCCTCAGAGCAACACTGTAAATTAACATGGTGAAAGCATCTGCAGCACCTCCCCTAAGTGTGCATGTCCTCCCCCTGGTCTTCTGTAGCTGGGTAGGCAGACACCGAATGCATTGGGGCTCTCAAGGGGTCCTATTCCTTCTGTACTCAGTGCTTCCCATCAATTGGCATGGAAAAGCAGTGGGGTGGAGTGTGACCCCAGTTCAGACTGGGTCTGCTTCAAACCCTGAGATATAAATAATGAGCGAGCCCAGCCAAAAGTATAATACAGCTGCTAGTTGGTCTCAGCTGCCCCTGGAGGTTTGCTGCTACCAGCTCATGTCCCAGATGGATAAACAAAGCTCTGACAGGGGTAAAAGGTCCTACAGCTCTTCCAGTTGATACAATATCTGCCAAGAAATCTTTGAGACTGTGGTTCTCAGGCATGCTAAGGGCTATGCTGCCCATTTCTGTTTTCTTAGTTCCCTTTAACCCCTCCCTTCTATTGCAGATTTTTAGTAGAGACTTCAGCTGAGAATGCTCCCGTTCCCGTCTGGGCTGATGGAAAGTTCCATGTGTTGCTGTGCAGATACTGCCACGTTTTCATTGACTCGAGTCCAGTAGAACTAAGAGGAAACATCTGTGGAGAGGGATAGCTCTCTGTTTGTCCCAGAAATTAATTGCTTCTGCTGGGAGTGTCGAGAGGCTGAAAGCTGTGTACTAGAGGTGAGGAGTCTATCAGCTCCTGCTAGGCTTTTACTCATGTTACCTAAAAAGCACACACTTCGAATTTACCTGCTTCACAGGGACAGTCTCCTTGGAGCAGAAGAGGGCTAACCTGTAGGTCAGTGGACCTGGCAGATTTACCAAGCCCAGGAATCCTGTCAGCCAGCATTTTGCAACTACAGTTCAAAATTGCGGTTGTGTGGTTTGGGGAGGAGAGGGGAGCTTGTTCTGCCCTGTGGGCAGAGGTGGAGGCGATGGGGAGGAGTGAGGCTATGCCACGTGCAGGCAGGCTTTATATGAAAGCTTGCTTCATCACAGCCTCTTGTAAAGACAAGTTGGTGTGAAACAGAGCTTGCTCACAGTTTCTGTGAGAGCAGAGTGTGCAGATCTCTCTTTGAGGGATTCGGCACCCTGATTTGACATAAATACTAGGGTGTTTCTGCATTTTCTTTCTAAATAGGAATTAACTGAAATTTACCCACTTCTGCCAGGACTGCCTCCAGCTTTTCTTTTGAAGTTCAGCAAGTGCCACTGCCCTCCTCATCACTGCGATGTTCTCCAGCCCTGCTGTGGCCCTGGTTTACTTTGCCTGTGGTCAGCAGCCACTGAGACCCAGAAAGCAGAAGAATCAAAGCTGTGACTGCTGAGACCTGAGCGCTCCAGTCCTTACCCCAGAGCCTCCTTTCCTTTATCATTCTTGAGCAAAATGCAAGAGCAGGTCTGCAAATGGTACTGAATCTCTTCAGCCATCAGCCTCTGTTATTCCTCCCTGCTCCCCAATCCCTTGTCTCCTAGTGCACTCCTGTGTGATTGCACTCCCTGCCCATGTGAGGCAGCTTTTCCTTCTAAGGCAAAATGTGGCTGCTCCTGTTAGCTGTGCCTCACTGAGGCTTCCTTTCTTTGGTGAGGTCCCAGACTCCCAGTGATACTGCTCGGCTGCAGCGGGGCACTTTGGTACATGCCTCCCCACAGAGAAATTGCAGTGCCTTGGTTTTTCCCTGGATAAGCTGCATTTCCAGCTATCCAGTAACAAAGACATTTTTGCTGTTCCTGCAAAACAACATTAGAATCTCACACATGCTGTTAATGACTCCCTGGTGATGGTTTCAACCTCAATTTCATTGGTTAGAACACTTTTTAATAAAGCTGTGAACATCTCTTGCTATCCTGTTCTCAAAATTTGGGTAAGATCAGCAGCACAGGCATGCCTGAGTTTTCAAGTCACACCATTTGTTGATGAGATGATCTCCCTCATTTAGACTGATATCATCATAGTTGCTGCAGGCCTGTAGCTTGTACCTTCAGAGGGGTAAGAGGAAATGAAATCTCAACCCCTTTCTGATGTGCAGAGACCCCTCTCCACTCAGCTAGCAGGGCAGGGACTACAGCCAAGCCAGTTGTGCTCAGATGTTGGAGGTACTTGGAGCCACCAACCTGCAGCCCCCCTCTTCCAGAGGAGCTCTCCCACTACATGTTCTCTCTTTGTTTTGGCAAATGGTAAGTTTTGGTATTTCCACAGTTGGAAACATACGGATTGAAAAGTCATGATTTAAGTCCTGTCTTTCTTCTTTCCTCCAGAGAGAGACCAATGTTAACCTGATGAGGCTTTTCAAGATTGCTTTCTTCCTGCTGTCTGATCATGCAAACTTTTCTCTAACTTAAAAAAATAAAGCAATTAATGAGGCTGAAGTTGAAATTCTCTTACAACCCCTAATTCAGCACCCACAGCGATATGAAAGCAAACCAGTTGCTCAAAGGTGGGAACAATGTGCAGTAAGAGCATAAGCTGATAGAAATGCCATCTGCTTGCCAGTCCTAAAATAATGACTTCAATGGTGACTTCACTTGAACTGATGCTGTGACAGGCAGTTTCGTGCAGCCTGTTCAGCGAACCTACACAATTAGGAATTCCTCCAGAGTTTTGGTGTTGGATTTAGACACTTGACTGCTTTTTTCCTTTAGTTGTTTGGACTTTGGGATGTGGATGATGGGCAGAAAAACAAAGCAGCAAAGACAGCTGGATTTACCCCTAACCCCAGGAGGTGCATACTCGGAAGGAAGCATGAGTCCTTTGGTGCAGTTCCTTTGGAAACAGGAGAATTTTGAGCAGCTGGTACTACTTGAGTTCAAGTTCTCTTCATTTGGGTTCAGTTTAGGGCCTGAGGATCTACTGTAGCATGGATCCTTCTGTTCTGTGACACTTGGTGAGTGAGGGGGAGAGATATGAGCCATCTTGTCATGGGATGTGATTAGAAGGTTCCCTCCTTAGGCTCAGAGCCAATTTCCTAAAGTTGATGTTGGGGATAACATTTTGGCAAAGTGCTGACTCCTTGGTTTTCCTCATCATTGTCCTTATGAAAACCACCCTTTCCTGAACTATTATTGCATTTATTCTCAATTGGCCTTAAAAACAATGATCCATAGATTTGGCTCTTTCCATTTTAACCTGTTCCAATGTTTATGCTGCTGGAGATCAGGAGTGATGCCAGCATGAGTTCAGGCAGCAGCTAATGAATATCAGAGATTTTCTTCTGGGAGCCCCACTTCCTCACAGCATGTTCACTGTTCACTGCTGTTTCTCTCCTGTTCCTCTCTGAGGTCACTGCAGTGCTGCTGAGATGCAGATCCTACCCCTGCAGAGCAGATTTGGTCAAGAGAACAGAGGTATGAAACCCAGTGTGCTGCCCCAGCCATGGGCCAAGACACCGAGCTGCAAAGTCCTGCATGTAAAGATACTTTGGGTGTCCCCCTTTGCTCTCCTGCTGTCAGTGCTGGTGGGGAAGGCAGGAGCATTCCCAGAGGAGGGGGTGCTGCAGGCAAAGAGTGAACATCATTCTGCATTATGGTGGCCTGCCTCTGAACTGGTAGCTTAGCCTTGAAAGGCCAGGTCTGGTAGTTGCTGATCTTGATTATAACCATGTGAATACTGTTATCCAGTCTGCCCTTGCACTTTCCAGCCATTGTGCAGTGGCACTGCCTCATTTCTTGGCTTGGCAATACCTGCTCTTTTCCTAGGAGGCAAAGCAAAATAGCCTCTGATCTCGCTGCCCATTTCCTTGCCTAGCTGGGCACAAAATCACAGGTTTGTATCGCTGCCAGGAGCATCCAGCTTCCTTTTGTGGGCTTATTCCAGCGACCGTTTTGCTAACTGAAAACCTTCCAAATTCAGCATGGCAGCCTACTTACTGGGTTTCCCAAAGCCACGTAAACTTTTCTGACTGCTTCCCTGCGGCCTTGGGATGGTTTCCATAAGCATAGGTTCTTCTGCTCTCTTTTTTCATCTCAAACCAGTTACCTTACAGCTAACAGGGGCTACCCTGACCAGGAGACCAGGCTTGAAGCCAGGGAGTAAAGTGCTTTTACTGGGAAGTAAAATCCAGAATTGCACAGATGTAAAAAAAACCTGTTTTCTTGGCATAATTTTAGTATTTTGCTGATGTCTTCCAGTTCTATTAGTTCATCTAATAAAAAGGATTACCTCTACTCACCTCCCACACCTCCCTTAGTAAGAAGTGTGAATCGTTGGGATCTCAAAAGCATGATATCTGCCCAAGGAGCCAACAAAGGTCCATTGATAGCCCCTCATTTAAATGGAACTGCAGCCTCTGGCTTCAGCAGAAGCCTGGGCAGGGGATGGGCTGGGTACAGGCTTTTAGGTGGCTATTCTCTGTAGCATCCTGTGGCAGTTTGAGCCACATTAGAAATCCAAAATCCAATTTCCAGGCTTCCCCCCACCCCTTCCCACAATTTATCCCATCACCAGAGAGAAACTTTCAGGCCAGAGGCTTCTATAGGGGAAGGGGGAAGTATATACATTTATTTACACAAATAAATACTATACAAACTAAAGGCAACTATATATATATATATATTACATTACTATCAGTCCTTCAAGCACCTCCCTTTAACTTTAGTCCAGGAGAAGCCTTTCAAGGCTGCTGGGTAACGCAGTCTTTCTCTTGTGGGAGTGTTCTGGGCCCCTGAACACTCCTTAACCAACCTTAAGCTGTTTGTGGAAGTCCTTCCTTCCTCACGAAGTCCAAGAAGGTAGCTTTGAGTCCTTTCTCCTCGGTCTGCTGTGTGATCTCTCTTTCTCAGTCTCATACCTCGGTTCGTAGGCTGCTGTAGTGTAGCTTATCAATGTACGCGTCCTCTCGGGTGCTGTGAATCTCTTCCTTCACAGCACACACTCCAAATGCTGCCTCCAACTCCGGCCCAGGCAGAGTTGGGGGGGCCGCAGGTCTCCCCTCTTCCTCCCCCCAGAGGGGGGAAGAAGGAGCCCAGCCAGCCCCTGGCCTCCTACACCTACACACAGCAGACACCAACAGAAACTGCCAACAGTTTCTGGTGCTGCGTAAATATGATTTTTCAGCAGAAGCGAACATGGACAGTGATTGGCTCTCCAGGGAACACTGCCCTGGCACCCAATCACCTCTGAGCCCCCCCCTGAACTCTCAGCGGGGGCCAATTTTAAACTATGACACATCCTCATTCTGGACTCATTGCAGCAACACTTCAGCTTGTTCCCATTGTCTGGGTTTGTGGGGGTTTATCAGCTTTTATACTGTCAAGGATTTTTTTTTTTCAGTCTCTGTAGGACAGAATTGGGGCAAAGCCCTCTGTGAATAGGTGTTGCAGCTGGAGACAAGTGTTTTGAGTCTGCTTATTTTCATTTTTCTCTTCTTCAGGAAAAATGATGGTAGCATCCAGCAGAGGACCTGCTGGCTGGTGCAGAGAGAGGCCCCCTTGGTTGTGGACCTGTTCTTCAGTGGCTAATGAAAAGCCACCCTGCCCTTCTTGTTTCAGCTGGGCAACACTCTGGTGGGTCCCAGACACACAGAAATCCGTGGTTAGGGATCACTGTCAGACTCTACACCAGAGCCATCCGTTTCACGTACAGCAGCAAAGGGAACATTTTGGGTTTTTTCCCAGCTTGGCAGGACATGAATCAAAGCAAAGGCAGGCGAGCATACCTGGAGCCAAGGAAAACTGGGAGGTGCTGAGTTACCAGAACTGCTTTCAAGTGTCAAGGAAAAGGAACATGTATGTGTATGTAGGTGTCTGGCATCTCTTTGGCTCCATTCCATTTTGGGATAGTCCAGGCAGGAGAACAGTAAATCCCCAAAATATATTTTTTCTGGCTTAAATTTGAGTGGGAGTAGTACATGTGGCAAAGGGCAGTGAAAATCAAACCCATTCCTTCTTGGCTTCAAAAGCTTGGACTGCAAGGGGGCTTCTGTTCAGGTAGGACATAAGGGCAGGGTTTTCCTTATTCAGCGAAAGTGTGAGGCAGGGTAACACAGTGGTGGCCAAACTAAATAGTACCTCTTTTTCCAGGCACCCTGTTTATATTTTATGGTCCTACAACTCAAGTGGTTTACATTGTGCTGAGTGGCATCTTGCCTTAAATTGTCAGAAAAGTTTTAAGGTTAATGGCTGTTATCTGGAGCACTTTGTTGTCCAAAAAATGCCCATCCCTCCTCTCCTCTCTCTGCGTGAGTTTCCTCCACTTGCTCAAACTGTTCCTCCTGCAGGAAGGGCTCACCTGCTTATGCTGCAGCTGCTGAACAACCACACCATCCAAAAAACAGGCAGTGGTCTGCAGTGTTGCTTGGCACAGCCCAGCCCAACAGCTCCAAGAAGTCAGGCTGGGACCCTGAAAGGGGGTCTCAGGGAGAATGGCTTTTTGTAGAACATGTTTCCCCCACCCCAAGTCCCACTCATCCCAGTCATCTGTTACAGCTCTAGAGGTATTAAGAAGCCTGAATGTTCCCCAAACTGAGTGAAGACACAAATTTCTAAGTATTTTTTGGCCACCTAACTATGCAGGTGGCCCTAAGGAAGACCCCTCACGTACTCAGCCAGACTCAAGGGCAGCGGGTGTGAAGATTTTCAGAACCACCATGCCTCATGAAGTGTCTCAGTGCTTTGACAGACTCAGCCATGAGATCTTTTGGATTATGGACCCTGGCACGTGCCAGATTTCCTAAGTACAAACTGCACCTAGTGTGAGTACTACTAGAGCAGGAAGGGAAGTGGTCCAGTGCCAGGCAGAAGCAATTCACTTGGTGTACAGAGATGGAGCAGCCTTCTTCTTAGTGGGACATCTGCAGTAGCAGGTCGAACATCTTCCCAGTTTTCTTCATCCATGCTTTTGCCCACACCTGCCAAAACATGGTTCCTTTGGTGTAGAGGCTGAGATCTCACCTTCCTGCTGCCTGGTAGGGTGAGGCAGAGCTGAAACACTTCCAGCTACCGGTCAGGGCAATGGAAAGGGTTAAGGAGCAACCTGATGAACAGCCCTCTGGTTGGGTTAAAACCTCTGGAGCTGATGTTTGGTTTCTTATCTTACAGAATTGAGAGCAATTTTGGAAAATTAATAGCACATGAAGCCACTGTGTGGTCTGGTGGTTGGGTTGCATTTGCCACCAAAAGAGTCTCACGCTCCTGGACGGTGCCACTCAGATTTTTATGAGGTCTAAATGTAATGCTGCTGCCGGGCAGCTCCACAGCACTAACCACCCCTGTCCTTGCAAAATTGCCGTGGGGCAGAGGACAGTATGGCAAACATAGTTGTCTTCACTCCAGAGGATGGGAATCACCGCGAGGAGAGTGATTTACACTGGAATTGCCTCAGAACTGGCAATTCAAGTCTGGCGCTGGGAACCACACTCCATCCCCAGCCATCAGGGCAAGGAAAAGGGATGGGCAAACACTAGGTCAGCCCCTCCTGCCCCCCAGCCCCAGCAGGTCCCACAGCCAAGAAGGGGTGTCACCAAGCTGCTCCTCAGATAGACATAGACCAAAGCCTTATCCTACAACATAAATTTGGGAGCTGGACAAGAGCAAAGGCACAGTCACATGCACCACAGGCCTGCTGTGCAAGGTAACTCCTTTTTGCGGAAAGGGATCCCAAATTTAGAGGTGAAAACCTATCATGTTGGAAGCTTCCCTCAAACTGTGACTGTCTAAAGGCAAACAAGAAACTATCTTTGGGGAGAAAGCAGTTGGCTTGCATGGGATGGCTCTGCCCACAGCCAGCAGGGCTGCCCAGCACCTGCTTCCCATCCCCACAGTGAGCAGAGAAATGGGTGTTTCTGCAGCAAGGGAAACCCTCCAGAGGGAACCCCATGAAGAGCTGGGAAGAGGTGGGCATGAAGTACCAGTCTCATCTCTCAAGAAGAAGCAATGATGGCAGGACAACCCTACCAAAGCCACAGTGGAACTGCTTTTTTTAGGTGTTAGAACCATCCTACATTTTGAGAAAGGATTACTCCAGGAAAAAAAACAACCAACCTCTGCCCCACCATGGCTGCACTCAGCCTGGGGGGCTCACAGCAGCTCCTCGCAGAGGGGTTAAACCAGGAATCTCCATGCCAGGCCCTTTGTCACACCATGGTAGGGACCGGGGCACTCAGTCCTCCCTTGCACTCCCCTCTGCCTCTGTTGGCACTGGCAGCATCCCTCACGGACATCCCTTCCGAGGGGCTATGGGGCAGGTGGCCCCTCTCTGTTCCCTCGGCCACCTAAACGCTGTTTCACACCTCATGCTGCTGTTGCCATCGCTGACACACAAGATCAAACTTGTGGCATTTTGCTAAAAGTCGTAGGAAGTCGTTCCAGCTATACTCCCAGCCTTTCCTTACGCTTAGCTTAGCAGACATCCAGTACATTCATTCCCTTCTTTTTTCCCTTTTAACAAAAACAAGCAGAGTGCTAAGAAATGCAACCCCTCTGGGAGGCTTTCAGCCTTGGCCGGAGCTGCCTGAGCCTCCCCCCGGAGCAGGGAGGCTGCCGCTGGCCCGGGCTCAGCGGACGGCTTTCTGGGACAGTCATTCCTGACTCCAGCCGGTGTCCGGGCGGCTGTGTGAGGGCAGAGCGAAGCCACTTCACGATCGCTCGGCACCAGACGGCAGCGGCATGGCGCTCCGGGGAGCCTGCCTCCTCCTCTGCCTCCTCCTCTGCCTCCTCTCTCTCGCCCAGGTCTCCGGCCAAGTCCGGCAGAAACCGGCGGCTTCCAAGAAAGGTAAGGGGCAGTGGCACCTTCCCTGCGAGGAAACCTTGCAGGGGCTTGGGGGGTCGCAATTAGCCCACTTGTTTGGGTATTTAACAGTGCTTTAATGAAACTTCTCTAAAAAGCATCTAAAAATGTAATAAAGTGTCTTTTTCTCACCCCGCCCCAACTCCCCCCACCCCACCGTGGGGATGATTGTGTAGCTTTTCTGTAAAATACTGAGGATATTGAAATGGCTTGGGTGGGTTCCTGCCTTAATAAATTTGTTGGGACAGCTTGGTCTGAATTTCGGAGGGCAACGCATTTTCCATGTTCTCTCTAAGGTTCATACCAAACCTTTCCTGTACTAAAATCCCCCTTTCCATAACTTCCCACCCCTTCTCATTCTTTTTTCAGAAGCAAGTAAGTGGCAGATGACAGGCAACTGATTTGGAGACAAAAGTACGCAGAAAATACAAAATCCATAAAAACACTGGCCTCGGTTGTATGTCACACTGTACATGAGCTCCGACTACTCAGGCTTACCAGAGGGCAATGCATACAAAATTATGTCTATGTTTTATTTTCCCTAGTGGCTTTCTTTTTTTCCTTCTCCTTTTTTGCTGCTGTCCCATCCTTTCTCCTTCTGACTCAAGGCACATTAACTACAGGAGAAGGCAGGTAGGGAAGCAGCATGTGAGCCTGCCTGCCTGATGTGCCTGACTGCATACCCTTGGGCTTAGATAGCTTCTGGCAGGCGCTTTCCTGCTTGGAACAAAGTGGAGAGCAAGGAAGAAGCATCCTTGGAATTCATTTGGCCAGGCTGCTCTCTAGGCTCACCCAGTTGCTGTTTTTGTCAGATAGCATCCTTGAGAAAATTTTTCCCTTTTCTCCCATTAGATCTTTCTATGAATTCACAACATAACTGCTTATTCCACATCTTGTTTCACAGGATGTAGAATAACAGAGAAAACAGTTTGTGACTTATTTCTAGAGCAAAAAATACGCCTTTGGGCTCATATAAGGCACATACATGCACTGCACTCACTGGAGCTATAAAGACATTTCTTAGAGAAAATCTATTTTAGAGATATATCTTAGATACTGAAGAGAGACATTTCTTAGAGAAATCCTCTTTTTCTCTCTGTGTCACTGCAACTGCTGTTTGTAATCAATTGGTGATAAGAAGGTAGGAGAAAAATCACCTTTTTGACAGAAAAAACTTGCTCTGATTTAAAATTCGTTGAGGAAGGTGTCCTGAAAATCAAGCCATCTGGAACAGCTGTTGGCAGGTTTTACTCAGAATTTCTTGTCAAAGGAGACATCAAACTTTCTGTGGGGAAAAGTTGAAAACCCGGTAACTTGGCATTTTTTTGGCCAGCGGCATCCAGCCCCAGAGTGGATCAGCTGCCCTGCCTTTACTGGAAACTTTCAGCATTTCTTCATTAATATTTTTCATATCTTTACCAATGCCAGGGGGTGGGGAAAGGGAGAAAGCGCTACAAATCTCCCAGGAGGCTCCTCTTCGCCTCCAGCCCCTCCCCACATCCAAGCCTGCCTGCCCAGCCACTGCAAGGGCCGGGGCTCAGCTACTCCTGCTCTGAACAAAGGCAGGTTGGCCCCATCTCAGCCTCATCCCAGGCCTCTAGTACCCCCCATCCTGGCTCACCTCCTGCACTTTGCCCAGGAGGGTCAGGCAAGGCTAAGCCAGGGGAGGGTTGGGGTGTTTGGCTGGATTTATTTTTTTTAATATATGCAGCCAAACCACGAATGTCAGAATAGAAAGCACTGATTTGAGCCAAGCATTTTATCTTTCTTTTTACTTATCTTTTGTTTTCAGTTTGGTTTGGGTTTGGTTGTTTTGGGGTTTGTTGTTGGTGTGGTTTTTTTTCTTTTGTAATTACTGCTTGTATTTGGATCTGCTTCAGAACAAAAATGGTGCTGTTTCAACATGAAAAGCCAAACCACAGTATTTAGAAAATGCTGAGATGGCACATTCACTTTGCCTGCTGTTGGGTTTTTCCCCCTCAAATTGCTCCCCAGTTGTGATTCCAAATGCAGCCTTTCGGCAAACTCTCCCTGTTCCCTGATGCCCTGGGGGGCAGACAGGATTTGCCCTTGTCTGGTAGCTCTGGGGGTCTCACCCAAAAGGATGCCCAGAGGAGGCAGACAATGGCACTCCTGCCTGGGGGGCAATGTCACCCCCTGGCTTAGGGATAACAGGCTGGGCACCCACCAGCCCTGGTGGAGTCTTCCCTTGGTCACAGCCATGGTGGGTTGCTGGGGGCACAAGAGGAAGCAGCTTTGCATAGCTCTCACATTTATTTCTAAGGTAACTGGAGACAGAAATTGGAGTTCAGATGCTTAAATCAGTGAATAGGGACTAATTTGGGCTCCACTCCTGATGCTGCCCAAAATTTCAGTGTACTCTTGTACTCTGGGTGCTCTTTCCTGAAGATGCCTGTGAACATTTACACTGAGATAAATCCATGCGTGTGTGTTTGGTCTCCTCCTCTGATCCAGGGACAGACTGCAATATGGGATCTGACGTTTCCAGTTGGGACATTCATGGAAATGCCTGGTGTCGGAAGAAATACAGATGGTCAGGGAGATTGGATGACAGAGATTGTAAATCAGAGCAATACTCATTCTTCTGCGGGACAGAAGCCTGTTTGGATGTCCAGGCAAAGCTAAGCAACCCACATATAGATCCAAATTTCATATAGTATTAGTTAAATAATTAAAATTAAATACAGATGGATTTGTTTGTTATTCATCATGTAATTAGATCAAGGAACAGCAGGTGAGAGTTCCCATTTGCAGCCTTAAATACGTTTCTGGCCAGGCTTTCAAACCAATGGACTACTGCAACCCGCATCTTTCTGTGAGTCTCCTTTTCATCTCTCCTCTGCCCACTCTTAATCCTGCTGCTCATGGTTGGCTGCACAAGGACCCACTCCAGCTCCTATGGACAGCATTGGCGTCCTGCATGCTGGCTTCAGTTACGGCAAACCCAAACTGTAAACAGGCTTGATCCTGGGCTTGAGGAGGCGAGCCTCGAGGAAATGACAGCAGAGACAAAACCCTGCAGTAATAATATAGCAAACTCAATGTCTGTTGACGTAGCTGTGGTACTCCGTAGCTGAAGAGCAAGTTAACCAGTCCTGATCCTCCACGCAATGTCCTAGTGAATGCACTGCTGTAGGAATGTCTTGTGGCCCAGGATTTGGAAACAAGGCTGTCACAAGGGACGGGGCGCTTAGATAGTTATCAAGGAGATGCGTGACCTCTCATGGCAGGGAGCCTCCAGGTGGAAACCCACCAGCAAACCCAGTTGGAACACCATAAGGAGCTGTCCCGGCAAGACTCATTGACAATGTTCTGCCATGGCCCTTGGATGTTACTTAAACTTTAGAACATTTGTTCTGCTGCAAGAGAGGCTTGCATGGAAAAATAGAACAGGATTAATTAGCCGTTTCCCACAAAGTGTTTTCATCAAAGGCAGCAAAATAAAAACTAGGCCCTCAGTGTTAAGTGAATCCATTAAAGTTAATTGAGCAATGAGTAAAGCAGCTTTAATGCCCTCCTCCTGATGTGTCTGGCTTTTCATATTCATGGCACCATGTAATCATCGGGCTGGTGATTCTGTTCCGCATCCAAGCTGCTTCCCTACTTGCCTGGCTTGGTGCCTCAGCTCCCCATCTTCTTGGCCCTCCAGGAAACCTGTCCTGCTGCATTTGTGGGCAAACTGTTCCCTTTCCTTTCACCCTATGAGGACCACTAGATGCTTATGACAGGCAAGGTAAAGCAACAGGAGCAGCAAAGGTGGTGTAGTGAATACAAATGCCTCAATATCCAATCTCCCAACACCTTCAAAGAGTGATGGTCCTTTTGCTCCTGTCTAGGAGAAATTCAAATACCAGTTAATAGCTTGTTGAAGCCATTGCAGAGGCAACACACCTAGCAAGATGTAGGCTTTAGTAGCCAGCTGCAACCAACTCCCTGGCCAAAGAGGTGTCTTCTCACAGCAGGAGAGCAGCTCTGGCCAGTCTTGGGGTACCTACTCCAAGGACGCTGAAGGTAGAGGTGATGCAGAGGCAGCCTGAACTGGGAAAACTGGGTTGACAGTGGAACCAGGCTGGTGAGCAAATGCTCACTCTGATGTATGTGCAAGGGGACACAGGTGTTGACTTTGTGGATTCCTTTTGTTTATCATTCTCTGAGGGCAAGGAAATCTGGAGTTTTGATGATAGGAACAGATTTGGTTGCCCCTCCTGGGATGTAACCAATGTTTATGCTCTTTCCTTGACTTCTCCAACAGAGGGTGTGAGCCTCAAAATGATTGAAGACCTGAAGGCCATGATTGACAACATCTCTCAGGAGGTTGCTCTACTGAAGGAGAAGCAAGCGCTCCAGACAGGTACAGGACTTGCTGAACAATTCAAGGCTTTTGCTTTGGGAGAGGAGCTCTTATAAAGCGGATCCAATTTCTCCACACATTTTGACAGGAGATGCCCAAGCACCTCACAGCAACAACATGGGGAGAAAGGCTGGGGGATCAAAGCAGAGCGTGGGCTCTACTGCAATTCCTGCAGGCAGGTGAAACTCCTCAGGCAGTTAATGACAGGAGTTGTGCAGTGTGGGGCCCCACTCTTTATGTGCTAGATCTTCCCATTTGTACAGCTACTGATATTTCTATGACACTTAGCCAGATGTTCATTTTCCTTTATGAGGTGGAGGGATGGGTTATGGATTAGTCTGTGCTTTAACCAAATGTAGCTTACTCTTTTTGTCTGAACCCCAGTGAAATGGTGACCTGGTCTCTTACACATACCACAATATTGCCCAGGGAACCTCACTGGTGGTCAGTTCCACCATGCTTCATTAAACATACACAGATGACAGTCCCAAAATGTCCATCTTCCAGCAATGCTCCACAGTTATTCTGTGCAAACTCCACCAACATCAATAGGAGCAGGATTTGCAGAATGGAGAACAGAAATTAGATGAAAATGCAATTTAAGGAGAATTTTCTCCTTAAAAAAAAAAAAGGAATACAAGCAAAATCAAGGCTTTAGTTCCAAGCTCACATTCATTGAGAAATAATTGGTTTGGATATTAATGTGTGGCTCTGATTAGGTATTGTTTAGCTACAGTACCCTGTACTCCTCAAGGTTTAGAGCTTAAAGAAAAACAAAATAATTTGATATTCTTAACACTTAAATCAGAGGCAAGCAGAAACTTCCTCTGAAGACCTCAAGCTATGCAAGCACAACGCTTCTGATCAAAGCTTATTAAAAAACACATTTTTTTCATCTTGCATAATTAAGACGATTTAATTGGCACGCAGGCTTTTCCCAAAACACTCCAACACTTGACAGTGCCCATGACAAAACTCGTTTCCATCAAACTCCTCTGAGAAAGAGTAGCATTGGCTGGGGAAGAGCAAGGCCAGGGACAGGGGCAGGAGGACCATGCTGTGCCTCTGCCCCAGCAGCAGCAAAGCCTGGGAAGGTGGCAGGGACACCCTGAAATTCCATTTTTCCTGATGGTTGGCTGACAGGGAGGACACGTCCCCATGACTGTGTCCTTCATAGGAGGGCGGGGGCCCCTTGGAATCCCGTGCTGCCAAGGGCTGCTGTGCAGCCTAAGAGAAGAAGTTTTTAGTTTGACTGCTGGATTTGCTGCTGCTGCCTCTTCCTGGGCACCATTTTTAAACCCAATTCCCTTTCTGTCTTTTTGTTCTGTTCCTGTGGTAACTTCTCAGTTTGCCTGAAAGGCACCAAAATTCACCTAAAATGCTTTCTGGCGTTTTCGGACACCAAGACGTACCACGAGGCCAGCGAAAACTGCATCTCACAGGGCGGCACGCTCAGCACCCCCCAGAACGGGGAGGAGAACGATGCTCTCTATGACTACATGCGCAAGAGCATCGGCTCGGAGGCAGAGATCTGGCTGGGCCTCAATGACATGGCAGCAGAGGGCAAGTGGGTCGACATGACAGGCAGCCCCATCCGCTACAAGAACTGGGAGACTGAAATCACCACCCAGCCCGACGGCGGCAAGCTGGAAAACTGCGCAGCTTTGTCGGGGACCGCCATCGGCAAGTGGTTTGACAAGAGGTGCAGAGAACAGCTGCCCTACATCTGTCAGTTCATGATTGTGTAGTGGCAGGGCCTCCCCCATGCCCGCCCACAGCCCATGTCTTCCCCCTCAGCAGCAGGATTATGAAGCTATAGGTGTGTGTACGTGCACGTGCACATGTACGTACGCACACCCGTGCGCACGTGTCCAAGTAGAGTCGCTCTTTGCAAAGAGAGTCGTCATGGCTCAGTGTCAGATTGTAGAGCGTTAGAGCATTTCATTTGGCCATAACCAGCCCTCTTAGCAGCTGCACTGTTCTTTCTAAGGCATGATTCATAGATATATTTTTTTACACAGGGAATTTATTAGGATGGCTCAGTTGTTTTGGCAAAGAACCAGTGTAGCAGTCCAGCCTAGCATACAGCTGCCTCAGCTGCCCAGGACTGTCACTCTGCAATGTCCTTTCCCATCTTGCTGAGCTTTGTTGGGACACCAGCAGAGCTAATTTCTTTTTTCTTCTCTTGTTTTCCTTCCCCAAAAACCTTGGCAGTGATCTGTGGGAGCTCCTTGTTCCTCGTAGTGCCATGATTCAGCCTGCTGAGGATCAAGGTCCTGTCTCAATGAGTGGAGGGAGTTATTCCTGCTTTGCATTGACAGATACAATTGGGCTTATTTGGCAGAGTACCAGCTGTTCAATGAGTTGTCCAACTAGTTGAGTTATGTGCATGAACAAATTAGCAAGTTACAGACATGTTTGGTCCTTTCCTCATCTACCAGAAGCCAGTTTCACTGACTTCAGTGGGAGAGCAACACCCACTGCCAGATCTTTTAATGAAAAAATCCCATCAGCAGCTTTATTTATGCTGCAGCATCATGGTGGAAGCAGCAATGACTTGCAACATAGTTAGTCAAATATATTATTAAAAACAGAAGATGAACGTATTACGTAAATAACATAAACATAATGCTATTAGGGAATACACTGCTATTTAAAAGCAATGGTGTATTGAAAACAAACTCCAGGACAACTCACTTCAGCAGCTTTAGGAATAACCTGACCTGTTTTTGTGATGAGAACCCAGATGAAATAGTCCAGTTGCTAGTCCAGACACAGTCCTCGGCAAGCATAAATCTGCTGAGCACTGTGCCAATATAGTCATGCCCAGTTGAAGGTCTGGCCTCAGTAATTTTTTACTGAGACATGAGTAAAAGAATAGAAATAAATTTAAATTAACAGCAATGATGGGAAAGTAGTGCAGATCACCCCGGTAGCTTAATGAAGCTCTGCTGGCTGTTGGCTGAAATGTATCAGAGATTCTTTGCAGTCTAGTGCTTGGTAATAACCCCTCCAGTTTGGCTCACATCCCTTGTGCTTCCAGGTTGGGGGTGTCAAGACATGATGCTGTTGGGGAACCCACAGGATAGGTATTCCAATTTGCTGCTTTGTTTAAAAGCAGCATGATGGTAGGTCTTCCAAGACATCAAGTTTGAGCCAAGCTGGAAACACACATACGCAAATGCAGAGTGCACGCTTCTGAGGCTGTCACTATTGCCAAACTCTCTGCTGTTCAAATGACTATAAAATAAAAATATCTACATAGCTTGCTGAAGGAATGGAGTCGTGTCAGTGTGATTGGAGTGCTTTCTTCTCCTTGTCTTTCTCTTCAGAGCAGCTCCAGGGATCTGTCTGAAGGTTGGAAATTTTAAAGGCAGAGGGAAAAAGCAGGTGAGAGCCTCTTACCTTGTAATATGCTTTACAGGATTCTCCCCCTCCTGCCCCATTATCATCCCAGTCACATGCCATACACAGGATACAGGCAGGGAGTCCTTTTATAGGAAAATAAGATTTCCTTCCTCCCCTCCTCTTGCTGCTGGGAAATTTCATTCTAAAATACAAGCCAACACAGAAGAAAGGTCCCTCCCTTTAGTGGTGCCGGGGGAGGCGGCACCTCAGGTCCCAGCATTGAGACAGTCCTTCCCAGGCTGCCTTCCACCTCCTCTGCAAAGAACAGAGCTGCAGCAGCACCAAGAATTCCTCTCCTTCGCACACTGATGTGGTGACGACTTCTCCCTCCTTCTCCTCCTCCACCTCCTCCTCTCCTGCATCCCACACAGGAGAGAAGACGGTCAATGAAGAAGACAGTGCTCCACACCAGTCTGTGAAGTTTCAAATGCTGCAGAACTGCATGTGAAATTAGGTCGCTTTTGCACAGAGGGCAGCCCTTTGCCGAGCTTTACTTTGGGCCCTGCTCCTGAAGATTTCCAAGACTCTTTGCTGTAGGTCATGGTTACATGCTACAAGCCAGCTTGTCTCAACATAAATCCTCTAGTTCCTCTGGCAGATGTTCCCTCCATGTTTTGAGATACACATGAATGCAAAGCGACAATGCTGGAAGAGTTGCTGGCTTTAATCCAGACTGGACATAAACCACAAGGTCTTACCACACAATGTGTGGTCAGAGAAATAAACAGAGGGCTTTTATGGGAGCCCAGGAACAGAAGAGGGACAACGTGAAAGTTATGGACCCTGGCTATGTTGAGCTTTGGGGAAGATGTGGGTGCTGGAGCTGGACCGTCTTTGCCTAGAGTGTGTATCTGAAAAATGGCCGTGGAGATGGATGCCAAAGGATATTCCCAGAGCAGACATTAAAGAGTCAATCTCTCAAAATCTAAAAAATAACAAGTTGGTCTCAGCAGATTTCTTGCTCATATCTCTCTTGCTCTCTATTTTCTCATAGCTAAACTCCTGCTAGCATCATTCCTCACAGATGTCTTGCTCTTCTGAAGCTGGGAGGGGAACAGGGAAGGGTGGTTTTGCTCTTGCTGTAGTTGTTGGATCCAGGATGATGAAACTGACTTTGCAGTTTCAGTGTTACTTTTATAAGGTTAATATTATTCTTACATTCTTCTTCTTACTGTACATTATGAACTACAAATTTTCTTTGAAAAGCCAAAGAAAAAGAACTTCTAGAAGATTCCTCATCCTTGCTTACCACAGTACTCTTTTTTGTTCGTTTGTGGCCAACTCTGTGTTTTGTGCTCACAGTGAATGCAAGGATGGAGGGGTTGAGTGGGGGACGCTGGCTGCCTCAGCTCCAGAGGGACCTGATGGAAACTGCCCAGAGCACATGTGGTCCATCTGCTGGGGGTCAGGACAAGCATCACTTTTTTGATCTTCCATTAAATTGTTTTTGCACTTAAGCCAGAGAGGAACATCTGCTGTCCACAAAGTGCGGTCTGAACCAAAGGAATGCAGAATAATGGAAAGAAACCTCAGCTCTTCTCCCAGAAAAAGGAAATGTGGAAATGATCACGTCTGAAACAATATATTGTGATGCCTGCAATCTCTAGTGAACCTCATGTTATTAAAATAGGAGATGTTGTGTAAGATCTTGTGCCACTGATGGCACCACTTGGCTGCTTGTGGCTCTGTGACACAGCAGAGGAAAGATGAAGAATGAAATATGCATATATTTATATAAAAAAAAGAAGAAAAGGTTTTGGGTGAGCCCACAGAAAGAGTTACCCCAGTACTACATCATCCACAGCTGACTTCAACAGACCTGCACTAATCCACACAACTGATTGCCCCCACCCCAATTCACCCAGGTCCAGAAGTTCAGGACCTTCTTTGCCTGAAGGTCCAGGCAAAGGACCAAATGGCTCAGAGTGAAATGGCTAACCATAAAATGGGTAATACTTTTCTGAAATCTCCCTCTGAACAAGAGCCAGAACAGCACAGGAGCCAGGTTGCTTTTTGGTTTTGCTCAATAAAAGGGCCAGCTAGGCAAAGGTGGGTAACAATTTGGGAGTTGTGAGCAAAAAGCTTGTTTTGAGCCTTGAATACTTTTGTGGGACTCCAGCCTTAGCAGTCCTGGGTGAAATCAGATCAAGAGAGATTGGTGACATGGGAAAAGGACCCCAAGCAGAGAGAAGGCAAAGATTCACATTCAGAACAGGAAACCCAACACCATGCCTCTGCTCCTTGTGCCTGTCCACTCAGCCTGGGGGTTACTCAGACTGAAGGCAGCTGGTGCAGCCTGTCATCCTCTGCAAGGAACACTCCCTCAACACCTGTGCTCCTGCCTGACACAGGGGGAACATACTTCCCACCTCTGTCTGTGGAATGAGACCATTGGTAGAATGCATTTCAAAAAGGAAGGACCTCCTCCACCCCTGAACCACTGAACCTTGTGATTCCTATAGGCTTTACTGTTTGGTCCTCCTCCTGTGTAAGCACTGAACCCCACTTCAGTACCTGATCTGCCAGTTTCTCTTTTTGCAAATAAAATAAAAAGCTTAATTAAAGTTACATTTCTCCAGCTCAGAAGCTGCCATAGGCAGGGAAGCAACACAGATCTGTGAGGCTCAGCAAACAAGGGTAAGCAAAACCACCCCTGGGAGCATAACTATAAACCAGTTAGGGGTCACTAAACTAATGGAGAGTATAAAAATAAACTCCTCGGGGATAGAAGATAAAGAGGATATCAGGCTATGGAGTACAAACTAAATGCTTTATTTTTTTATCTCCAGTATAAAAGTACCCAGAGGGAGTCCAAAGGTAACAACCAGGAACTAAAACCAAATGGCAACCATCTTAGCCACGACTCGCACCCGGCAGCCTCTCCACTATGTCCTGCGCTGTGCAGACAGGTCTGTGGCTGCATCACCCCCCTATGACTCCCATCTGTCCCACCATGCTAGAGACTGGGACCTCACCCCAGTGTCTGCAGCCTCACTCCAAGAAGGAAGCAAAAACCCACAGGTGCCATGCTGCCAAGAGGTGAGACCAGCTGCTAATCACAGAATACAGTCGTTTTGCCTCAGCCCTGTTAGAAGGCTGACCCTGAGCCCGCAGGAGAGAACACAACACAGAAGCCACTTGCCAGCCTGGCAACGGAGAACATGTCTCAAATTGCTATGTTTAGAAAACACTGTTTGGGAAGCACTATAGCTTATGAAAGAAAATGCAGGAGGGTAAATAAAATCTGCAATCCCTACTGCTTTTGTATAAATGCCCCAGGGCCAGCTTGGTTTCCCATTGTAGTATCAGTAACTTCTTATTTCTATCACACCCATTAACAGGGAGCCCAAAAGTGAGGTCTGTGACATTCAGTAGTTTACACTGTTTCTATGTTTCTCAGGACCAGTGAGGTCACATCTGGAATGCCAGGTCTAGTTCTGGGCTCCCCAGTACTGAGGGACACAGACTTACTGGAGTGAGTGCAGTGAAGATGAAAGGATTGGGGCACCACAAGTCATGTGAGGAGAAAGTGAGAGCTGAGACTACCCAGCCTGAAGAAGAAAAAGTTCAGGGGATCTTATCCCCTATCTTATCCCCTATCTTATCCCCCTGATGGGGGAGGGTAGTGAAGACAGAGCCATGAGCACAAAATGACATACAGGAAATCTTGCTTAAAGAGAAGAGAACCCCTTTTCTCTGTTAGGGTCGTCAAACCCCGGCACAGGTTGTCCAGAGAGGCTGTGGAGCCTCTTCCCTTGGAGTTACTCAAAATCTGACTGGACATGGCCCTGGACAAGCTGCTCCAGGGGACCTTGCTCTGAGTAGGAGGCCTAACCAGGCAGGTTCCAGAGGTCCCATCAACCTCAGCTTTTCTGTGCAAACACAACCACTGAGCAAGGGCTCCTACCTACACAACTTGTTCCTCTTCTACAGACTCAGGAGAAAAACAGGCATTTCCAGGGCAGACTGATGACCTCAGACATGTGATAGATGAGCTGTCATATAAACACCTTCCTACAGAATAAGGTTATCAATAAAGCCAATAAAATAATCTCTTGTGGGATGAGATTTCTACGCTGTAGTTAGTGTTGCCAGAGCTCTAGATACTGACTAGGTCTTACTGGTCTGCCAAGTGTTATCAGAAGACAAGAGCTGAAATTCATACAGCTATTCAACCAAAAGAAAACTGGAAAAAAAAACTCCACTAAAGCACCAAAAAGCAAATTAAATGTGTTTTTTGTATTAAATGTTCAATTCAAACACACAATTCATGAGTGCATAGATGACTGTGTGAATTGGCTTAGCCACAGTGACAGATTTGCTTTACTGATAAGAGTAGGACAGTCCAAGGGCAGCTTGAATTTCATCTGGATTCATGTGCAATGTGGACACTGCTCCATCCCTAGGAAGGCTTCGATCCAAACACCCTAAGTGTCAAGCCATGCTGACATGTGGGATCCAAACCCCAGGAGGTGGGCAATGGCACTGCCTGTGCACTAGCACAGAGGTGCTGCAACACACATTTATCCAGATAGGCTCTCACACTTTGTTCTATAATACATCAAAGCAGAAAGCCAAACCCCCAAGTGGGTAAACGTTAAATCAGTCAACTTTTAGGAAACGCTCCAGAAATTGCATCAATTATAAACGTGGTTAAACAATTGGTTCCATTGAAGAGCAAGGACTTGGAAGGAGCAGTGTGGGTGGGGTGCTGTGTACCTACAGTGAGTGACTGACAAGTTTTCTACACAGCCTGCAAACGGAACTTGTTTTCAAAAAAGAAGCAAAACAACACTTAGTGGGTTTTATTCCTAAATAAAAATGTATGCACCATAAATGGATACAAAGACAGCAAGGAATTGAAATGTATCACTGGAGAAAGACAAGAAATCCTGAAAGCATAGTACTTGGGGAAAAAAAATACACTACAGATAAAATATGGAAAGCTTGAAAACAGAGAAAAATCGTCATTAATGAGAATTTTTCCCTTTTTTAAACATTCATAGGAATCATTTGCCAGTCTACATAAGTAGCCTATTTTTAATCCCGCTGGAACTACAGATTTAGGTAGTGTCCACAGCCAGATATAAAAGCACCTTATGAATTTCATCAGGTGATAAATGCCCATTAAAAAAAGAGAGCACATAGCCTAGAGGCCAAACTTCAGTAAGCAGTGCGTGCATACAAAAGCAAAGATTCAGCCTTTGATTCACATGCTAATGAGGGAACCAGGATGACCCTTGGTCCATAAAAAATCCTGGTCTTGAGTCTCAGGAACTGGCTGCATCAGGTGAGGCAGAGCTCATGGGGTGGTGAAATATTGCCTTGAGGTCACCCATCCTCTCACATTTCCTGCAGGGCCAAGGACACCTTTCCTTCTCTCCTTCCCCTTTCCCAATGCCCTGAATTTGCACTCCTTGGGGATTAAAATTGGTTATTCCAGGTACAGAGACTTGAAGTTGCATTGAAATTATCTATTAAAAAATATCCCATCATGTAATCTGGCAATTCCCTAGTCTGTGTATCAGTTATCGATCCATAGGAATGACAGCACATCACAGTTTATCTGCACACATCATGTTTTGCAGCGATTCCACTGCTTCCTCAGCTGCATCCCCACAGCACAGAACAAGCCACAATATTTAATGTAGAATTGAGGTGCACAAGCACAGTGCTGAGATTTCAGCTAACAGGAGCACTGAGGAATTACACATGCCTGGAGTCTTAAGCCATACTTGGTCCAGGAACCCAGTTCTCAGTTAAATCTATCTTGCCTATCTTGCCAGGCAGATAGGCAAGGGCCACAGCAGCCAGCCCCTCACCCCTGCTCATCTCACATACATCTACCCATTGACTTGCTCCCCAGCTGCTCTTGGCAGAGCTGAAAGGAAAATCCAGCTTTGCCAAAGGAGAGGGAAAATTTAAAAGACTACCAGGTCATAACATCTTTGTTCCAGCCCTTTGTTCCCTTTGCTGTCGGGAGCTGGTTTAGAGGCACAGGCTGAGTGAAGGGCCCCGGGATACCTGGTACCCAGGTGCCATGTGCCTCCAGAGATGTCTGTGTTAGGGTTGGGATCATGATGCAGAGGGCACCTCAGTATTACAGACATTGCAGTTATGGGGCTTCAGTTTTGAATTCTGCACAATGAAAGACAACATACAAACAAGAGACATTATGGCTGTAAAGCTCTGGACCTTAAAACCAGGAAAATGTGGAAACTAGGGTTACCTGGAAACCATGATTCAATATACCTCTTCCACCATATCAGCATGCATTAGTTGTACCAATAATTTCTTATCAGGGTTAGTACATTTAGTTAGTACATTACCACAAGCATAACATCAGCACTAACCACAGCAAATGTTATTACAGCAGTAGCTTTGCAGAAAAGGATGAAACTTAAGCATTCAGGCAGAAACACACCCTCCCACTGTGCAAGAGAGCTCCTCCTCCCTACTTTGCTTTCCCTGGCTGTCACCTAGATGTGACTGGTTTCTTGGCAAAAACTCAAAGGGTGGGTAAGAGTCTCTAGTTAGGGTCCAATATCAAAAAAAACATCTCATATTCCTACTGCTGTATAAAATTACCTGAAGACATTCTGCTAGTGCAGAATAGTGATTTAACTAAATATTGTGGTTAGGAGAAGAGACTCGGTAGTCACAGGGGTACTGACATCAACTAACACAATCAAAAGCAACTGCTGGCTTGGGAATGCCCAGGGATGGCACAGTAAGTCCTTGTCATCTCAAAAGGTCAGCAGAGCCTGCCTACCTGCTGCATCTCCAGGACAATGTCAGGAGAGAGATGGTTGTAATTTCTCTGGAGAAAGCTTAATTCACAGCTCCTGCCACAGCATATAGGATCCTTCTCTTACATCTGTATTCCCACAATGATGAGATGACGTGAGACAACACAAGGTTTGCCATACATTATTGTGTTAACAATAGGAAATACCAGAATGAGGTGAAATTACCCCAAAAGAAAACATAGAGGAAAATTTCTACCCTCAGAATAAGCACTAAGTTTCACCCTAATGATTAAAGTTAAAATTGCTATCTGAGCCCACAAGAGTGAGGGGATGAATAATTCTCACCATCGTTTTCCACTTTGAGGTAGCAGGAAGGGGAACATCTGCCTTGTTTTGTTCCTCAGTGAAAGCAAGTCACAAAGTCATCACCACTGCATCAACTAAAGCAAAGTGTGAGTTGGTGGGGACATTTTTACTACAGTCAATGCTAGTGAAGCAATTACAGATTTTGTAAAGCATATCTTGGAAAGAGGTTACCGGTGGTGATATGATTAGTTGCACCATTTGTGGACCTAGCTTATTGTTCTGCACACTTCCATCTACTTTGGTGCATAATTAGGTGTCACTTATACAAGAGGTCATTCATGTCAAGAGAAGCAATAGTTTCCAGAATAATTTGAGTTTTCCTACATATATTAACATTTTCCCAAGCACTTTTCCAGCTACTTGAGATGTCAACAACTACTTCAAGTACTGCCACTTCATTCAGCGCTGAACCAGCTTTGTGGTTGCTTTGTGCCAAGACCTGGGGACCTTGCTGTAGGAAACTTCACCCAGCAGCTTTGCTGTATTCCAAGATGGTTTAGGTGAGGCTAGAGTAAGAAATACATTGTAGACAAAGGTTATAAGTATCTCACCCACATTCTCCAAAAAAATTGGTTTCTGCAGACTTCTGTTTTGATTCTGGATGATTAGGAGTGTCGGGAGAAACGCAGGTAAGACATGAAAATACAGCAACAGGGTGATAAAAATCTGCTTTTCAGTGGTGTTTGGAACACCTTCATTGACACATGGTTCAGCCTCTCCAGGTTGAGCTGTCCTGCTTCCAACAGTGCCACTTTCCCAGCCATAACCCAGGCACAAATTCCTTAAGTGCCCCACAGGCTGTATTGGGAAGCGCTGTTACAGAAATCCAGCACCTCCTTTCAGCTGAAGCTGTACCATGACCTTTAATGTAGATAGGTGACCCATAAAAACCTAAGGAGAACATGGGGGAGTTTGACCTGCAGAACTGATCAGCCAAATTTGTATCAAATGTCAGAATACATGAGTATATAGTAAATTCCCATTTCTCTAAGCTGCTTGACCAGCAAGGAAAATTATTAAATTGTCTTCTGGGATATTAGACACATGCGTGAACCCCTATGCCTTGCTAGGCTGGTTTAAAGATATTTAGAAATTTGTTCTTCATTAACACAATAAAAGAAATTAGGAAGATCTAATAGCTTGCTGCCTTTACTTTTTTTTCTTATTGCTCTGAAAGATTAACCTATAAAATATTCACTGAACAATCATACTAGAAGATTTTATTAGGCCTTTGGTTACTTTTCAGGGTTTACCAATCATTAAATAAACTTTCATCAACTAAAAGAAGCTAAGGGAAAACATATTAACCTTTTACAAGCTTTTGACCAGGTAAAATATTAAGCTGTGAAAGGAATTACCAAGTATCTAGAGGCTTGATTTGGCAGAAAGTATAACAATTTTAACTTACTATGGAAATGTGAAACCCATATTCAAGCTTTTGAGCTTGCATATTACTAAGATGATGTTTCTTACACAAAAACACTTATCACAGCATTTTTCTTATTTCTGAGGATATCAGGAGTTGCATTGCTTTTCCAAGTAGTGTAACTCTGACAGTTTCTGCCTCATAAGAAAGTACCAGTGGATGTGCAGGTCTTCAAAGTTGAAAGCTTTGGGCTGTCATGCCCCAAAGTGCAAATGCAGAGTTTGGTATGAGCAAAACTCTACTTAGCAGCTTAAACTGTAGGGCATTTCTTTGCCTTTGTAGTTAACCCTGTGCTATGAAACAGCACCTCTGTGCCTTTGTTTTCAGGCTACTTTTTCCAGAAGCCACCAATTAAATAAAAATAGCATTCTGAGAGGAAAACCACACCACTAGTTTGCTTCTCTTTTATTTTAAAAAGCCACACACCACCTTTTAAATAAAAAGCATTTGCAATGATGAATTTGAAGCAGCAATTGGGCATAGGAGCCTGCAGTTCATACTCCTGAGACCAAGTGATGAACCCTTTTAAGGCCAGGTTCTTCTGTGAAGAAAACTAGATTTGCACTTGTAATCAATACCTGCTTTGCCACAATTAATCTCATGTACAGAGGAAGCTGTCTGTATATGTTCTGTCTGTCATTTTTTATCCTGTAAGATAAAGATTGAAGGCAGGGATATTTTTCCCATAATGACAAGTGGCAAAGGTTCAGGATGTCTGCCTACCCCCTTCAGGCAAAACCATGCCCAGGGTTCCTGAGAAAGAGGAACGTCCAAACATGTCCCCATTAAATTTGAGGAGGTAACTCCTGAAAGGTGCCTACTCACCTTCCCCATTATTTACCTAAGCCAGCCCACTGGAGGATGCAGCCTCCAAAATGGGGGAAAACCAGCAACCAACAATGGCAACCAACAATGGCAACCAATAATGGCATCCAATAATGGCAACCAACAACTAAAACAAAAATTAAATTTTAAATAAATAAATTAAATTTAAAAAAATAAACATTAAGGGAAAATAAATACTTAAAGACAATTTTAAATGAAAAAATCAATTTTAAAATATTTTAAAATTTTATTAAAAATAAATAAATAAAAAGGGGAACACATACTTTACACGAAACATTTAGTTGCTTCTAAACGATATTTCCTGAAATCAACTAATTTCCAGACAGAAAAAATAGCTTTGCTGCAAAGATGACAGGAC
This sequence comes from Manacus candei, assembly GCF_025592945.1. Taxonomy (NCBI): domain Eukaryota; kingdom Metazoa; phylum Chordata; class Aves; order Passeriformes; family Pipridae; genus Manacus; species Manacus candei. Next base: position 962,585 of record NW_026138074.1, on the reverse strand, counting down.
ATCACCAAAACCATTTCCCTCATTTTCTTCTGAGAAAGCACCTTTCAGGAAGTGAGGTCATATTTTCCAGCCTCATGCCTAAAAAATGTGCTGCTCTGTTAGAGCATCTTTGACAGGATGCATTGTGGCACCCTTTCTACTGCAGGAGTTGTACCAGGATAAATCCACATATTATATATAAAATGCACACACAACTGTGGCAAGGAACAAAGCAGTCCCTTCAGTTTTTGAAGACTCATCTTGCCCAGAAGCGTAAAGCCTGGTTTGTGTGCAGCAGTGTAGCAATTCTTTAATACAAAAAATGGATGCAGCCCAAACCACACACAAAACCCCCCCCCCTTTTATATGTTGTATTGTTAATTGAAACAATTTGCCATGATTTATTTATGCTGATGGAACAACACACCAGAAGTTTCTAAGTTCCTGTAAAAGGACTGTTTTTTCCTCCAGGCTAGATCAATTTTCCAGACCAGAATTCCTCAGTTTCAAAGAAAATTAGGTAACCCATGCTTACCTAATTGCTGTGAAGCTATACTTCATGAAAGATAAACCAATCACTGAATTGGATGTAGAAAGCCATTTATACTCAAGGTATAAATCCTATAGTTTTTTTGTTTGTTTCCAGCTTCAAAGTTTTCAGGGAGGTAGATTTGCTCCCACCTTTGTGTACACCACAGCCTGCCTGGTGAACATGTGTACATGGATGAGTGTTATTCAGTGTTTTGCTTTCTCCCTGCTCTCCAACAACGTTCACACACTTAAATGTATTCTCTGTCACACTCACAGGTATCCCAGGGTAGTTTCTTCAGAGTAACATGATTTTTTCCCCCACCGCCTAAGGAGTTGAAGTCTCACTATTAGTCCGGTGTGAACAACAAAGATTACTTTTTCATTTCCTACTGGTGCTCTACGAATTTTGCTGTTATTAAAAAAACTAGTAACTTGGCTCTTGATTTATCTGGAAATTGCACTAGACTATTCACAAACATGCTTAAAAATAAAGCAATTACTAAGTGTTTTGATAGCTCAAGATTGTCCAGACCTTACAGATTCAAGACCAAGAAGCAAGAAGTATCTTTTCTGCTTTGCTGGTTGGGCAACAAAACCCTGAGCTTCCCTTTGCTCTTCAAAAGCAAATTACATTTGGGCCAGGAGTTTAGAAACTGCTGTCCTCCTCTGGACCCTCGCCTTTCAATTAAATGGTTAACTAGACTTAGAAATTTTCATTTCTAGGTAAAGACCACTGCACGGGAATTACTCTAGGATGGCACAACTGCAGTAAAGATACAAATGATAAACACTTTCATTTTCAATCGTATTAAGCGACAATTTTGGAGAGGGCCTAGAGACTGGACAATCCTTGCTGAGTTTCCCCATGCCTTCCAAGAGTAGATGTGATTAATTCAGCCTAGAATCCATTCCCAGCAGTTACTGGGATCCTCAGTAGTGAGGAATTCAACCATCATTTTCTACGCTCATTAAACTTGCCCCAAAACAAATTAAAAAACAATAAACAAAAAGAGCAATCAGTATGTACTGATTCCATGAGCTTTTATTTAGAACAAAATGGACTTCACACATTTTCATAAGGGTCTCTTCTGGGCTGAAGAACTAGTCATAAAATGTACTGTTATGCTATTATCCCTGAAAAGAAAATTTTGAATTCAATTGTATGTGTCAGTTGGAGATGAATAAATTATAAACATCACAACCCTACTGTGAAGCCCCTGAACTATTTATTTTTATATGAAAGCTTCAAATATTTATGACCCTTATCCTCAATGATCTAAACACACACCTTTAAGAACTGTAATTACCAGCATATCACTGGCTACACAAGAAAAAGAACACTCACAGTCAGCAGTCTGTTATCCCAGGAAACTAGATTCTCCAGAAATCCATTTCTATTGTCTAGGGTGACGGCGGAAGCTGCGAAGTCAGACATCAAAATACTCGAGGCTGAGGCCACACACACATACCCACACAAGGAAGAGATACACTAGTTACTCCAGCTGGCACTAGCATTATTTTTCATTTATTTAAAAAAAAAAATTCACAACTTTCTCTTAATGAAAAGCAAACTGGAATCTGTGCCTGAACTCTTACTATAAACATACCAAAATAAGCACAGTAAAAGTCAACTTTAGACTGGAAACATCTGTAAAATAAGGTTTACATTGCCATACCAAAAGCTGAGTTAAAAGAGAACAAATGAAAATATCCATCAACAACCATCAATATTCTCAAAGATTAAGAGGTTTTGAACAAAATCCCAATCTCCATTACGTTTTCTTCAGTTGGTTAGAAAGAACATGAACTATAAAAAGTCATCTAAGAAACTGAAGAAACCTTGCTAAGGGGAAGAGAAAGCCTTGAATTTCACTTACAGACTTCTCATTCCTTTTCAATAAAACAGAAGTGAGGAACATTGACCACACAAATGCGTAACTGGACTACTCTGATAAAAAAACATATTGAGGCAATTCAGTTACCCGAGAAAAACAGATATCAGTATTAATACAGAAATCTTTTTAAGTTCTCAAATGACATTACAATTACCCATTACACTTTGAAATATGTGATTCCAGCGAGTAGCCAGAGATCTAGGAATACATGTTTCCATATTAAAATGATAAAAATAAGCAGGAAGATACCTGAAACAATAAAAGGCATTTTTAGCTGGAATGTGTTTTGCTATATGCTACAGGAAACTGCATCAGATATGACATTATACTGAATCTTGTAGTGGTTCCAAGCAGTATAATGGTACACACTGTTAAATACACACACTTGACCAAATAAATAGTCAATCTGCCAGAACAGTTAACACAGGAAGAAATCTACATTTTTTCTTAATGTAAACAGTAAGGTTTCTAAAAGACATTTTAATTTTAAGCATTATTATATTTTTAACATTACTGCATGCAACACTGTCGAAGTTTTATGTCACCTTTGTGCATCACTAGGCAAGAAACAGTAAGACACTTGGAGAGAAATTCTCAAGTCATTGAGTCTAGTGCTGCACAGCCTCAGTAAACTGCACACCTGGACAAGACAGATGTTTGTATATAAAAGGTAACTTTATTTTATATACCCGTAATCCTCTGCACAAAGATCTGACCCTCACGTTTTAAAAGGCACAGGCTTTTAAAAAGGCTAGAGTGAGGGGCACTTAAAATGGAACATATTATTTACCTGATTTCAAGAGTTGCCTTTAAAAGGTAGCTAGACAACTGAACTGCAAGTCCTGCCAGAAATCAAGAACTGTCCCCACCATCATTTAAACACTTGAAACATTTAGGCTTGTCTTATGGATTCACTCTCATTCTTTGCATTTCAGAGAAACCACCTGCTGGAAACAATAGTTTCCTTTACCATGTTTTTTAATCCTTAGTAACAGGTGAAGTGAAAAGCACTAGTAAACAGCTGAATGACCGCATACTTATTTCTTCATTGAATCCTTACTCTTACTTAAACCAAAAGTTCAAGTTATTAGTAGAATGTGAATGTTATAGGCATCTGAACACAAGTGCAAATTGGTTTAGACTTTTTGAAACTGTTTTTGTACAAAAGCAAGAAAATAGTCTTTGGTGTAGGTTCACGTTGTACAATCCAAGTATAATAACATCAGTCGAAAATTACAGAAAACCCTTAACTTATCTTCTGAAGTAGAAGAGTCCAAAGCTCAAGTGATCACACTGATTTATAGGCAGAGAGCTCTTCCAGGTGGCCTACATGGCCTATACCTGGTCTTTCACTACACTTACATAGCCACTATCATGCTAAATATGATAAAATTTTCAAGCTTTCACAGCTTTCACTGTCCTTTCACAGGTGGAAAGGACAGTGTCCCCACCTGTGCTCAGATATTAGCAGATTGCTTAGATGTGTGCAACCTGGAGCTGCCTTGAGACAGTGATGCAGCCTGCATCTCCTAAGAGTCACCAACCAACACTCAAACAAATGACTCTGAGAGGAGGAAATACTGGACAGAACACTCTCCCCACTACTAATGGCCTCAGTTTTAAGCTGGCAGTTAGGAATTAAATTTCCAGATGCCTTTTTAGCAAAAAGCAGAAGTGTACCTTTGGCACCTGTTTCACGACAAGAAGTGCATGCAGTCCTGGAATGTTCTGACTGAGTTTGCTAGATGTTCACTTTAAAATTGAAAGCTATCAACAGCTAAATTTAAAAAAATAAAATTACACAAAAAACCAAAACCACACACAAAACAACACAATATCAAAACACATTTAAAAATAACACTCCTCTTCAGTATTTTTTTTCTCCTAGACTGCTATCCTTACACCTGTGTTTCCACAGGAAACTGCTATACCTGGTATAAAATTATTCCACTAAACCATCCTGTTTTTTACTTTCCAGCAAGGGCATACTTGTGACTTCCTTATCCTTTTCATTTGCATCTCCATTGTCCTCTAATTGCCCCAATTTCTGATGAGCAAATGTGTAAGTGTCATGGTCTGTGTCCATCAGAGGTGGAGATTCCTCCCCAGTGTTAGAAGAGCATTTAATGTCTTTTCTGAAGGAGAATGGAGGCGGTGAAGGAGGCAAGCTACCCATGCGTCCATCAAAAGGCCGGTACACATCAACTTCTGGGGCAATTGAGCCATTAGACTCCTTCAGCAAGTGTCCATAGACCACAGCATCATCAATAACTGCATAGACATGAGACTCGTTGTTTTGCCTCCCTTTTCTGAATAAGCTTTTTTTTCCAGGCATCTGGGTATTCACGTTAGCATTGTACACTCCCACCATGGGATTCTGGGTTTTCTTCTTCCTGTTACAGAGTTGAAATTGTTAACAGGTCAAAAACAACGTATCTGGTGTGTTTGAACTCAATAATAACAGCTTCTGTTTACCCATCCCAGCCACAGTGTCAGGCAGTCTACCTGGATTAAAGGCTTTACTGGCAATCTTAGGAAAAATAGACTCTTGAGTCTAGACAGGCTGTTTTAACAGAGCAGAAAATAACTTCACACCACCTGGTTACCCACTGCTGCTGTCTGACCCTGAAGTTTGCAAGATTAACTGCAATGGCCTGCCAAGCATTGGGGTCCTGGCTGTGCAGTGTACCGAGTCCCACAACATCCACCGACAATAATAAGACCCAGTGACTACTAGATCCTCACAAAACAAGGTTGAGTGTTATTGAAGATGAGACAGTGGGTCCCCTATAAAAGCCAAATGAACTTTTCTTGGTTATACTTTGAGTGACTGTCCCTAAATTGGAAAGAACAAAGGCCAAACTGAAGACTTTTAAGCCTGCATTTGTAAAGTCTCTCCTGTGTGGCAGGAAAATGTGCTCATAAGTGCTCTAGTCACCATATTGCATAAATTCCTTCCAGCTTTACAGCTTCTGGACCCAACCACCTCGACGGCACTGAGAATACATGAAAGCCCAAGCTATCAATGACTTCAGACTCTGCTTGTATGAGTAATGCTACACATGTAAGCTTTGCACAACTCAGTTCTCACTCCAAGGACTCATCTCATAGAAAAATACTCCCACTTGATGTGAAAACTCCAGAAGTGGTTGGATGTTGTGTAGGTGAAAGAAAGCTCTTGGTATATCTAGGTAAGCTTACAGTTTGCTTGAATGAAGACTTGAATAGAGTCACACACAAAATCACAATGAATGTAGCTATTGCGTGTCAGGGACTGCTGGAGTCCAACCAACACCTCACAGTACAGCCAAAAGCCTGTACTAAGGTCAAGGTAAGCAGTACTCTGCAGGTTGAAGTAATGTGACTCCAGGAATGCTGCTCTGCTCTTAGAGTCAGTCAGTTTTAGAGTAAAGAAGCATTCCTGGAGTCACACTGCTTCCACACCATTGCCTACCTAATGCTTTAGACCCTGGTTCAAGGGATCTATATCAACACATGAAACAGATGGCCAAGCAGCTCTCCCAAAATACCTTCTTTAACTGCTAAGTTACACACGCCAAATTATGAACTTACTTCTTCTTAACACAGCACACAGTCAGTCCAATAGCCGCAAGAACTCCGGCCCCGGCTACCACAGCGAGTATGATTCCTAGGTCTGCAAACAGACAAGATACAAGGACACTGAGCAAAAGAAAGAACATCCAGCTTTCTCCTAAAAGCTGCCTGGGTTGGAACCTCCTCAAGAGTTTCTACACATACCAGCTGCCTGCAGAGCAGCAGTTCCCAAGCCATGCTCACCACAGAACAACACAGGCCATTTCCAAGAGGCTGGAAGTCAGGCAACAACCAACTACTGCTGTCGGCAGTGGAGCACAACCAAAACCCCAATCAACCCACCCGCCTCCAAGAGTTTAATACCGCTCATGCACTGCTGAACTTACCTGCAGCATCTCACATGCCTCTGGCTGAATAAGCAAGGAAGAGAAAAAAGTGAAGAAACAGAGAAGGATTCAACAGAAGAAATAGTGACATTTCAACAATTTCCCCTCAAAACCATCCTTTCCTCTGAAATGCACAGGTTGTGTTGACTTGGGGTTTTCTAGGAGTCATAAAATTGATTAGGAAAGTCCACACACGAGCAAAGAAAAATGCTGCATGTTTTAAAAGAAGTATACATTACAAAAAAAATTATTGAAAAATTAGAAATCAATTTGATACTGCTTCAGCTCTAGTCTGTGAACCCAATACTTCTATGGACAGCAGTCTCCCACAGGTGAAGAGGAAGTGCAAATGTGAAGCAAATTTAAATAAGCAAAGACTACTCTAAAAATGTCCCCTTCCCCCTTTTTTTTTTTTAACCATTTATGTTTCAGGGAGATGAAAGAGAACAAGAACACAGATTTTGCTGTTAGCAGTCAGGGCCCACTCTCCACTAAATGGTCAGACCTGTCCTGGGGATGATTTCTTGCTTATGTGAACACTGAGATTAATTGAATTGCTAACATGAAGTGAGCACTACTTGGATGAATAAGTTTGCATAATCAAATCCCAAGCTTTTCACCAGGTCTGTGACCTTGGAAGGGAGAAAAATCATTTGATCTTATTATACATTCTGTCTGCTATCGCCAACTAAAAAACCTGAATTAAATTTAAAAAAATGAAATCTAGTCTTAATACCCCAATCCTTTCAATCCCCTGTGTAAATAAAAGAAAACCCATAAACATACCCCACCCCCTAGAAACCCCCACCACATTAAAATCCCTCCTTTCTCTCCAGCTCCTAGAAGTACCCAGCTGAAACTCTCAGAAGTTTTTGAAGGACAGACATTTTCAAGTGCAGAATCTCATAAACCTCCCACATCCAAGGAGGACCACCATCCATTCCTGTTACCCCAAGAAAGCAAGGAAACAAGCAGAAAACAAATCACCATAGCCTTACAGGACTCACCTATCTGCTTGTCAGCAAAAGTCACCCAGAACTCCAAGGTCAGGTGCATCTTGTCCACAGGTTTACAGTTGGAGATGTTTACCCAGAAGTTGTGATACATATTTCGGGGATCAGGCAGAACTTCATCCTCTCGGCGCACAATCTCCTCTGCCCCTGAAGTCTCCTCCTTTACGTTGATATAGGCACGGCCTGTCTCACAAGCAATACCCATGCGGTCCTTGGGGAACCCAAGGCGGGCAATTTGCTTGCTGGGCACAATGATGTACCAGGATATGGAGACATAGGGAGGTAAACCATAAGGCCAGTTGGGAGTTTGCAAGTGAACTTTGGTCTTTGGATTTGGACTCACAGTGAAAGAGCACTCATCTGTAGTATGGGAAAAGAATGAAAACTTAGTTCTAATAATTACAGTCCCCTCCTACATCAGTAACTATCACAACAAACACAGGCATATCTGCAGAATTTCCCATAACCATCTACCCAGAACGTGGAGTGCAAAGTTCCTTCTTTCTTCCATGAACAAACAACCTCACTGGTTCAGATACAGACTGATTCTAGCAATGGCTCCACGACTAGACTCTAAAGAATTGAACTCTTAATTTCTGTTTGTCCATATGTGCTTTAATGAGCATATTGAGACATTTATCACTGCACAACAAAATATACAAAATACCTCACCTTTAATATGTGGCACAAAAGACATTTTCAAATCTTGATGGTTAGACTCATTGATGAATCCTTTACCAAATGTATTTAAGGATATGGTGATATTATTCCTCATCTGAATCTTTTCAATGGATCCACCAGGACAGAATACACCAACATTCAGCTCCGTCTCTGGGGTGGCACTAACAATGCTGTAACTGAAGCTCCTGTTGCACCTCTGCTCTGGGACATCTGAGACATGTTGCTGAAGTTTCAAGGATGGAGACGTAACTTCTATGTTGATCAGATCGGGGGCCAAGAGCTTCCAAATAAACCTGTGCAGCGGAATTGGTAATTGCAAAACAGCCTTGGGCACCGAAAGAGAATAGATCTTCCTCTGACACCACCGAAGATCAACACAGCCTGCAATCACAAAAACAAATCTCAAGGGTTGTGTATTTCTTGCAGAGGAATTATCTAGGCACATACAGAGTACTGCCAGTTTTTCCTTACAGAACTCAGATAAGCACCTACCTGAGAAAATATCCCCTCTTAGAAACCTTTACCCAAACATGTATTATTTGTATTTAAAGAGCTTTCCTTAATATGCTGCAGGACACCCAAGAAACAAATAGATACAAACATATTCAAAATTCCTCACTCAAGATACTACTTTTGCTATATCACTTGCTAACTGAGACGCTGCTACAGACTAGTCAAGGTACAGATACATACCTGAAATCTCTTTCTTTACCAATAGTTGAAAGCATTTAGGAAAATCATACACCAAGGGGACACCCAAGCAGCACAAGATGCATTCCTGATGGCCACCTTGGTCCTGAATTTTCATGGGCAGATAGATTTATGGCTCTCAAGCTCTGTTTCCCTATTTCACAGTAGCTAGCGAGAAGATTCTTAGGTGATTTCTGTCCTTTCCCTTCTGGGAACAGCTACACAGTTTCTATTTTTAAAGGCAGAATGATGTACTGAACAAGGTCACCTCCAGATTCATTCTACCCATCTAGGTGCACTGTACCCATCTGGCCCAGCTGGCCAATGCCCCGTTTCCAACCAAAATCCATTTCAAGCCAAAAGGAGAGAGAAGGTTTCAGTGAGCCTTGGGGAAAAACATGCAAAAGCATTCCCTAGGTAACAACGTTAAGCCACTTTTGTCATACTTATGCCTTTTTCAGCCGTGATCCTCAAACGGGACAAGTCCTTGCACAGAAAGGAGATCCTGTAGACGGTGCCAGACACTAAAGTCAAGATGCGGTCGCAGGTGCGAGGATCCTTACAGATCAAGCATGCGGGTTCAGACATGAGTGGGGTGCGGCCAGGCCACCCTTCTAAGTGTATGGTCACAGTCATGTTCCGCTCCTTGCTCAGGTCAACCAGATGGGTGACATCTGCAACGAAAAACATCCCAGAGCAGTTACAGGCAGGAAGTGTGGTGTGAAGCAGAACTTCATCTCTTCTCGTCCCATTATACGAGCAGCTGTTACAGCTATTTCTATATCAGCTAAGATATTTACTTCTTTCCATCAATGTAATAAGAACTCAGGAGGTATTGTATCACTCTTCTAACGTAGAGGTTTGAGCCTTTCCACACACAAAGCCCATTTCCCTCCCCCTTTCCAGCTATAGCAGGCTAATACATATGCTAAGCCCCCATGTGTGGGCAGCTACAGCAAGTTGGAACAACAAGGGTAAGCAGGAATGGCAAATACCTTCTCCCATGTAAGTTAAGGGCAGTTGCAAATACTTAGAACATCTGGAAGGAGGAAATAAAAGGAAAGAGGAAAAAATGCAAGATTATGGGTCATAGTGTAGTTCACAAAGATTGACTATCATGTGGAAAGATAGATATTGCATCCACACAACAACCTGATGCTGTTAACAAGCCACGGGTCTCTAATGTCAAAGAAAGTAACCTGATATAGTGAAAAGTATCCCTGTCCATGGCAGGGAGGGTTGGAACTGGATGATCTTTAAGGTCCCTATCAACCCAAATCATTCCATGATTCTATAAAGAATAGGGGGAAAAAATTGAAAAAAATTACACACACACACACATACTCTATTACTACTCTTCATTTTCTGATTTTAGCTTTACCTATGGATCTCAAAGTCATACACAGAAGGTGAATAAACAGTTTTCTCCTGTGAGGGAAACCAGACACACAAAAAGGCAAGTGGTCAAATGAAGTTGTCCAAGTCACTGGACAAGCACACAACCAAGCACAGAACCTAAGATTCCTACCACAAGGTTACTCATTCTTCAGAACACTTTTTCCTGCAGCAGCCAAACGCAGCAAGACTTAGATCAAGAAGTTATTGTGACTGCAAAGAGCTATATTTTCTTCTTATTTAATGACAAGCACCACAGACAGCTGTGGAATACCCAAATGTTTGGGAAGCTTTGAAAATATGCAGATATCAATGCATTTTTAATAAGAGCAACGTTGCAGATGGCAACCTGAGGGCTGAATTTGAATCTTTGATAGAACTTACATAACTACAAAATCAATCATGAAATCCTATAAAATCCCTAGAGAAACCACTGTTGTCTCTTAAATCCACATGGTTTATTACTTGCATTTCCTTCACGAAATGACAACGTGTTTTTAATTTTGTAGGTGATTATCGTCTTGTCTACTGGCCATAAATATATTAAAATTCTTCTTGCTTTCCAAAGTAGAAGGGAAATAAAGCTGATTAACTGAATACAATGTTTTCATTCTGTCTAGTTTCCAAGATGCAACACACAATAAATGTAAGCAAACATGATTTTGTTAACAACAACTTTGTGAGGATTTACTGTTCATAAATGGAGCCTGGCTAGAGAGACAAAGGATGGAGGACTGCAGTGGTGAAATGCTACAGACCCTTTCTGGATATGTGACTTCAGGGCACAGGCCATTCAAACTTTATTCCTTCTAAAATCACTTAAAAAGCCTCTAAGTAGCTCCTGTCACAGTGGTGGTCAAGTGTGGACCTTCCTCCACCTGCTCTTCTGCAGTGAGTGCACCTTGATTATTAACCTCCACCCTGAACTGAGGTCAGAGCTGATAAGTCAGAGAATAAATCACTAGCTCATTACCTAGCCAGGCCTTTTATATCTGTTTTTAGATAAATGCTCTGATATTACAAGCTATTGTGTTAAACCAATCTGACTTTCAGGCTAGAAAAACAAACAAACAAATTCTTTTCTTAGTGTAGAGAAAGAAACATAAAGAACATCCAAATATGTAGGAGATATTACTAGTGGAGTATCCTGCTGACAACTTCTGTGCCTATGTGACTTCTTCACACCAGATGATGTTCAGGCAATCAAAATAAAACTCAAAGGAAGAAAGAAAGGAAGGAAAGAAATGCACACTGATGCCATTAGTATTACAAAGACAATTTTCCATGTCTCATTTCACCAGTTTATGCTACAGATCTTGTTACCTACCATGACAGCAGGTTTCACCTTGTTAAGCACAATTGCTCATGTTGAGAGCAGGAAATTGGGCTCACATTTTATGATTTGCCTTTAAAATGTTGAATCTTACATCTGAAAGTAAAACTGTCCAAACGAGCTTGAACTTGATTTCTTTACTGGAGAACAGGCAGCCACATGTAAGCCCAAACAATTCCAACTGAGCAGCTACAGTCCTTGCCTGATAGCTTGATCAGACTCTCAGGAGGAACACAGTCTACACAACATGCAAGACCTGATACTCCAGGTGTTAAAGGCATTTTTCAATTACATGATTCAGACGCTGGAAAGGGAAAGGAGTCTCAATTTACAAGCTTACAGGATAAAATCTACAAACAGAGCTTCATACTCCATTGCAAATTGCAAATTTCAGCATCACTGCTCGCCTTGCTGTAGTGATGGCCAAAGGTACCAAGGACAGTAAAACAGGCCTCAGTGTTGCTTGGCAACACCCCTCCTTAAACTCACAGAGGGACCTAGGTTCAAGGAAAATAACCAAACAAGGAGTATTTCTCTCCCTTTTGGTGCTCAGTCCAGGTGTCTGCAAGCAAAAGCAATAAAAGGTACTTACTCTCATCAAGCTGCGGATGTTGAACGATGACTTGGAAGAGCAAGCGAAGGATGCCTGGGTTCTGGGCATCCTGATCACAGCCCTGCAGGGACATGTTGAAACTGCCAGCAATATTGGCAGGCTGGCTGTCACTCAGCTTGAACACCTCCGGGTTGCTGGGGGAGCCAGGGATGTAGTACTCTACTCTCTCCTCTTTCCTTTCACAATTGGAGAGGCTGTAGTTGTGGAAAAACACGCTTGCTCTCATGCTTGAAGGAACCACAAACTGCCACGTCATGAGCTCATCTTCTGGAAAGCCCAGTGGGTAGTTGGGGGACATCAGGGTGATGGAAGACTCCCTCTTCAAAATGGATTCAATTATGCATAACCCTAAAACATGGGGTAGGAGGAAGAAAATATACAAAACAAGTTCCATTTAATGAAGACATACTGACATATCTAGCAGCCCAGAGGCAGAGCATTTTTTATTTTTACAGTGAGATCATCCACTTCAGCTACAGGTTAGTTTATTATAAAACCCTCAGACTAAAACATATACTCAAGTTGATTCTTTTGTCTTCAATTCCAGAAAATATAAGGAATAAATTAATGCTGGATTTTCAGTTTAGTGGGTTAACCTTTCGAGCATATGGACAGACAAGCCTTTATTCTTGGGAAAAGAAAGATCCTAGTTCGTACTTCTACTCCGGGCTTTGCAAGAGCAAACATGCCACTTGATAACTGCTTCTGCTCCAACAGGTTTTGGGAAACAGAAGATGTGAGCTTTTATACCAGAATGGAGCAATCTTTACTAAAACCTCCTGAATCTAACAAAAAGCACACCAACACAGAGCCTCAAAAAGGCGTGATAAAACATGAATATGAACCATGGAGTCCATGTAATACAGTTGGATGACTCTTCCCAGCATGAAGTTGGGTACACAGAGATTATGGTCCTGCTCTAGGACTCCTGTGGTCATGTGCAACTGCAAGGAGTGCCAGGAGTTACAAAAAACTCACGTTCTAGAAGCTCAAACCAGGACCAAGTTCCTTTTATAGCTGATAGCAACAACTGCAGAATTCAAGTATAGAGTAAGAACATCTCCCAAAGAGGATTTGTCATGAGATCACAAAATAACCCACTGATTGGTAAATAATATTTCAGGTATTTTAGGAAGATTATTACCCAATGTTTTGTGTTACTGTGCAGGTTGAAACAGATAACTATTTAAGTAGCCTCATATGCCTCCCAGGCACTGCTTCCCCTTTTCCCACATTCCTCTCCTGAAGAAAAGCATTGGTTTGAGGCTCCAGAAGTTAAGAAAGCTTTATTTAAAAATAAGCAAGCCCAACTACACACTGCAACCATTAAAAAAACTCCCTTGGCTTATTCGAATTATGCTACCTAGTCTCACTGAGCTGAACACACAAAACCAAGAGAGCAGGTATGTCAAAGTTTTAGGAAATTTAAAGAGATTGGAAATGAATAATCACAGGATTGTGATTATTAGGGTTGGAAGGGACCCCCAGAGATCACCTGGTCCAACTTCCCTGCCAAGGCAGGGTCACCTTGGGCAGGTGACACAGGAACGCATCCAGGTGGGTTTTGAATGTCTCCAGAGAGGGAGACTCCATGACCTCCCTGGGCAGCCTGTCCCAGTGCTCTGCCACCCTCAATGGAAAGAAGTTCTTCCTCATGTTGAAGTGGAACTTACTGTGTTTTAGTTCATGGCCATTGCTCCTCATCCTATCGCTGGGTACCATGGAAAAGAATCTGGCACCCACTGTTGAGATATTCATACGCATTAGTGAGATCCCCTCTCAGTCTTCTTGTCTCTAGACTAAATAGGCCCAGCTCCTGCAGTTTCTCCTCATAAGAAACGCTCCAGTCCCTTAATCTTCTTTGTGGTCTTCCACTGGACACTCTCCAGTGCACCAAAAGGAGCAACAGAACAGTCTTCATAATTATTATTCGACCAAACTAAGATATTTTGACTCCAGAAGAGCACCAGCTTACCAAACTAAAAATTATACAACAATAGTTTCCAGAAAAGATGAAGTGGAAGGGAGTCAGGGATAGCAGCACCAAAACTAGAAGGTTAGCTGAGAAGAAAGGTTTAAATAATTCAATTACAGTACTCCATACTTACTTTTTATGGAAGTCCTGTTAGCTATGCTGAAGCCTGAGGTGGTGAGGGGCGAGTCCCATGGGAGGTGCAGAGACATGACAACTCCTCCCAGCAACTTGACACGAGACACTGAGCCATTCCTGCAGAAGGTGCCAATGTTGACCACGGCGTTATCAATACAGCTGTTGATGTTGTAGTTAATGAAATCTGAGCACGTCTCTCCTGGTTCAATCTGCCTTAGCCACGGGGCAGAAAATTTTAGTTCGAGTCCAGCTTTTGTACTTGCCTTCACATCCCAGATGTAAGTCCTGTTAAGGCGGGGCAGCTGCATTGGGTAAAGATAAACATCTCCAAAGGGACATGGGCCTGACATACAGTCTAAATGGAGAGAAGGAACAGCCATAATACACTCTGGAAACCATTCAAGTAAACAAGGAATTTGACACTTCTTCCTTGCTATTTTCACAATTTTTAGGTTGCACTTAACTTTTCTTCTACTGCACTAAAAGGCACTCCTGTAACACGGTCACATGTTGTCTCTAAACAGGTCTCCCATAGAACAGACAGGATAAACCTGCTTTACTTGGGCTGACTACCAGAAGGGTTTCATTGTCTCAAGTATTCTGCCTTGTTTGCTGAAGAATTTAGAAGGTATTTAGTGAATAGGGTAGAGTCTGAATGGGCAAAAGACAGAAACACAGTGTAAATAGAGCTGGAAATCACAGACCTAGAGAATCCATTTTATCCCACCTCTCTCAGAGAATTCCTGTCAAATCATTCATTGCTAAATTTTCTACTGCTTGCAATAAACTGTATTTCTGTTTCCTTGGTGCCCAGATGAACAACAAAAGCAACTACCCCAGGATTCTGGGGAGAACCTAGAGAACTTTAATCTGAAGAATCCTAATGATTGATTGACACTCAAAATAAGCATACTTTAATCTACGTCTAAGCTCCAACTTAAAAGAAGAAATATCACAAGTGTATCTTGCAAATATATCATGAGATATTGTGAGCATTACTATTTGCATGAATCATATGAATAAAATTCCAAAACACAAACAGAATTATCCTTGAACACTATCCCAAAAATAATGATGTTACTAAAGACTGAATGGCCAATGAAGTTTGGGATCTAGTTGTGAAGTTGCATGTGTTCATGACATTAAAGAGTACATACACCAGGGATAACATCTGAAGTAAATGAAGCTTTAGCTACACTTCCAAATTTTCAGTTTCTTGTCCTCAGTGACATTCATCAAATATAAAGAAACATCTGCATGTCTTCAATGTTTCTGTTGTCCTTATAGATACACTCAAGCTGTTCATCAAATACATAATATATTACTGTAAGTGTTCAGAGGCTTTTGCCACGGGAAAAAAAAAAAAGATTCTTCGATGGGTTTATAAATTGTGGGAAAAAGAAAAGGCAGAAAGGAATTGGCACAACAAACTACCATTTAACTGCTTCCAACACAGCCAAGTTAACATTAATTTTGCCAGCTGCAGTACAGACTTCTTTAACGTGCATAGTTTCAGTAATTCAAGGTTATTTATCAGTGCTCAAAGATTTCTTCTTACCTAACATTAGGTGGATATCTTAATACAGTAACCAGAAAGAAGGGTATGTGGTTTTACTGGAGGAAAATTACCACGGGGGAAAATTAAAAAAAAAAATCTGTATCTTACCAATATTTTTCTGAATTTCCATGACGAAATACTTCTCTGGAGTACTACAAGTGAAGGTAAAAGTCACATTCTCCCCAGGTTTTAAGATGAGTTCAGACCTGATGACACTTCTAATGCGCATTTTACAGCTTGATGAAACACCAGGTTTCAGTTTAATTGTAACTGTGGTGTTGTCCACTTTACGAAGAGAGATTGCAAAGGAAGCTAAGAAAGAAAAAAAACAGATATCAGAGGTGTTTTTTTACTATGAGGATCACCAGCCTTTCCCCACATCACCACAGATGCCACAGTGTCCAAAGGAATATTAGCATCCACATTTTCAAGAGTCTCTAGTGTTGTACCAATAGAAAATGCCTTGGCTCTGTCAGCACAGACAACATAGAAATATGCTTGCTGTATGTGCCTAAGAGAGGTATACAGGGAATTTGTGCAGAACTAGTTCTGCTCCAATTTACACTCCCTAGTGTAATTTACTTCACACTTAAAAAGGAGCTCAGCTATTCCTTTCAAATTTTTGTTCTCCTGACTTTGGCTTTCAGTCTGTTATCACACAGCCTCCTTAATTTCTGAAGGCACTCATCAAGTCATGACTCAATTTAGGAAGTTTACTCAGTAGCCAAACAACAAAACAAGACTCAACTTCAATCAAACACAATGGTGAATCTCTGGGTACACATCAACAACTACTGCAGCCCAAATGAGGTATTCCAGTGATACCAAAAGGACATACCAACAGACATTTATACCCGCGGTCATGGCTCTCTCTCTTTTAAAAATATATACCCAATACAAGACACCAAGGAGCACTGACTGGACATTCAAGATGACTAGAAAAGTTATTAGCATCAGTTGGATGCTTAGTAAAGATATAACCCAGCCTTGGCTGAAGCAAGTAAAATTTGCATTGAAGTCAACCATATCCCAGCCACAGGTGAAAATCTGAGGACAGGTCAGTCGATCAGTTTTCTACTACTTGTTTCAACTGCTCCCCCTTCCTTATTTCAGTGTCTGTAAGATACAATCATAGTGTCTACAGCACTTGTGCTTCTAGTGTATATATAAAAAAATGTACATAAAAAATAAGAGATCTAGAAATAAGGTTACTCCAAGTTCTGTTTAAAAACATCTGTTCCTCGAGTGGGATATCACACAGGGTTGCATGACAAAGCTCTGCCCATATGCCAGGTTGGGAATCCTCTTGCTTGTTAACCCCAAGAGAGATTTACCCTGGCAAAATTAGCAGTGCAGTACCCCGAGGGAGCCTCTGAAGCCATTCCCATTGCCAGGCAGCATGCCAGGAAGGTGTAGGAGAACAACTGGCTCACAAAATCACACCTGCAAGATGCCCCAGGCTCTGCCCAACTGTTCACCATCCCTTGAGCACCAGCACAGTCCATGCCAGCTGCTACTGACACAGCAGTGGTAAGGAGGCTGGCCAAAGCCCAGAGACCCGGGGACACACTTGGTGAGGGTTGTGGGGAGGGAGGCTGAGCACACCATGGGAATCCTTGATCAGCAGAGCCCTCTCATGGCAGATGAGCACGCCAGAAACTCTCAACAAACATGCCCACCCAACTCAAAACTTTAGCCATTGAAGCTTCAGAGAGAAGCTTATTGCATTAGTGACTCCATTTCACACAAAACCCACCTGTTCTATTTAAGAGAGGTTTAAAAACTCTCCTGATTTTTACAGCGTTCTCACGTTTCTCCAGGGCCTGACTTTTACTGCAATGTTTGGCAAAAGTCCTGAGGATTTATCAGGGGTTATCGTCCCTCCCTGCCACTGGGAATGTTGCAGCTCCAGGTTTGTCAACATCAGGTATCAAAAATCTCATGGCTAAAGAGAATAGGGCAGAATAGAGTATTCAAAGAGGCACTCCATCAAGCTTTTATTTGAGTTTTGTTGGTCTTGAGCCTTTTTGCAGCCTTTCTAGCTTGGAATCAAAAGACTAAGCAAGCCCTTGAAACTGCCTTACCTATTTGCCTCCAGGATCAAAGGCTTTAAATGAAAACCTCAAACAGCACGAGGTTTGCCAAATTGCTGCACATACTTTTAACCTCAAGTTTACCAATGCTCTAAAACCATTAGTGAGAACCTGGTCACTGAGTAACTTTCTTACAGCTTTTAGGTGACAGGACAGTATTCTAACCCGAGAGCCTACACTGAATTCTCCTGCCTCTTCCAAATGCCAGCACACTTTACATCTGGGTTTTTGCCTTAGAAATGTTTTTGCAGAGGTTTTCAATCTGGGTTTCCTGAGGAAAAAAGACGACGGTATAGTTGTCCTTCCAAGCACACAGGGGACAATTGCAGGGGCAATGTCCATGGGGTGGGGAAAAGAAGAGAGTAAAGCCAAGCAAGCAACCAGTGCTGCTCTTCCTCATTCTTCAGGAGGAAGCAGTCTTCAGAAGACAAAGTGAAACTACTTCCAACCTAGCCCGCAGTTTTGTTTCCCATAACACTGCATGCTTTTGGGGTTATTTGGGGTTTTTATTTACCACACTTAGTGCACAGAATACCTTTTGACCAAGATGGTCACCATTTTTCTGATGTTTAAGTCACCCTGATATGAAGTGTTAATAGCATAATACCAGTAATTAATAATTACAGACAAAAGAGGCTTCTTTCTTGCATAGGATAACTGTCATACTCATCTACAGTTTATAAGTATTACTAAAAAGTCTGTTTCTAATTTCCTGGTCAAACAGTTATCACTATTCCTCTTCTCATCCATGGGACAGCACAGCCAGACAACCAACTTGGGAGGACAGAGAAACACACCAGGACCACTAACAGCCAGCACTTCTGCACCACATGCTGGTGCCTGGCTCTGATTTTTAGTCATGAGGATTAAGTATAAGCATAACCTTAAACACATGACTAGTTTTAAAACAGAACGAATACACACTCTGACCTGAAATAAGGAGTAGGAATTTTTAACATTTTGAAATAAGCAAAGCCTGCTTACAAGGGTCAAAACAAAGTATCCCCAGCCCTTGAAAGACCCAAATTCTGCTGCCTGGACTTTTTTTACCTCCTTCCCTCTCCTCTTGCTGACTTCATGACCATATAATCATTCTCCATTTGATCCCTCTGCAAGAATATAAAATATTTGTCAGCTCAGGATCACTTTCCAGCATGGATGTGACCCATGCCTCAGCTTTCCTAAACAGGACCTGAGCAAAATCACAGAAGTGTTGCAATGAACAATATATCATCATCCCAAGAGGCAACAAGGATCAGATCTCTACCAAATTAGGTTCAGCAAAGCTGTCTGCTAGAAGCCCACATGAAGACATACACATTATTGCATAAACAAACAGTTTCCCCAGATGAAACTGATAATTTTGGCCAAGAAATGAGTGTAGTGCTGTAATGTCAACAGCAGCCAGCTAGGGATGTGCTGAGATACATTAGACTATCAAATCTAATTTTCATAGGAAAAATAGAAGAATCATACAGAAATTATATCCAGTGATCCCAAAGTCACTAAAAATAAATGAACAAATGGCTAAAACCCCCAAACTACAGCCACACACAAGCAGCACAACAGAGAGACTACGTAAAGAGCATCTCTGTTGGAGAGCTTTTATGAACACAAGTGAGTCTCCTCATGACTCACACTAATCTGTCTTTGTCTATGATTCCCACTGCATGCCTTTTTATTAGGATTACTGGTAACTGGACATGTTTCTTCAAAAGAAGCAATTTCCACACCTCATTGCTGCTGCACAGGGATGACACACAGGATATCCAAACCAACAAGATGAAACATTGCCAAAATGGATCTCATCTTTGTCTACACAACAATGGAATTGTTGGGCTAGAAGATGTCAGAGATGAAGCCTCCAACCCCAAGCTGGTTCACAGGCTGATGCAGACAGCTGATCTCACCCTATTTTTCTTTTCCTCTAAGCAATTACAGTTTTGCAGCCTGCATTGGATATTTCTTCAAATGCCCTAATCTCAATCTGCACCCTCCCTGCCACAGATGGATTTTTCTATTGCTCATGCTCATTTAAGAATGCACCTTCACAACAGCTGTGTCATTACAGCATCCCTTTATCACTAGAGTAATGCCCCTCTCCACACAAACACAGCTCGGCTAGCTTTTCTTCAACAATATCATATTTCCAAACTTTTCATCAATGTTATTGCTCAGAGCTCTCCCACTGGGGTTAGAAACAAACTACATAGTGTAAAACAAGTTGGATTACTCCAAGGAGTTTAGCCCAAATTTATCTACTGTGTTTGCACCTGACACTAATCTTATAGTACTTTTAATATGTATAGATAAATGTCAAAAGGACGTTTTTCCTTTACAAGACAGGGGTGCAGTGTAGAAGACAGCTGGCGAGTAGTCAAGCCAGTGGCACTCACAGAGAGTGTGCATAAGTATGTACAATCAAAGGACTTGGCAGAACAGAAGTTTTTATGGCTATGTGCAGTGCCTTGCTAAACAAAGCAGGAGCTAGAACAGAGTCCAACTAGTTTTAGCTAGACAGCTGCATTTCATTGCAGTAATTTATCCATAAGCATCTATGGATGGATTAAAATAATCAAAAAAATCCCAGACAGACCAAGAAAACAAAACCCACAAGAGTCACCAACAACAAAATCCCAGATATTAATTTAGCTCAAAATTATGTACAAAACCTCTTGGTTTTCTCATTCTGGTTAAATCACAGCCTTGCTCCACTACAGCCATTTTTAATAAAAACCAAGTGGATGGGGCTGACTCAGATACCACTATGAGCTGGCAGCAGCTGGAGGAGACAGGCTGCTGTGGAAGACTAGTAGTGGCAACACTCGCTCCGGATATGAAATACCTGTATCCAAACCCTGGTTCTGCCCGAAGGGGATCTGAACCCATAAAACCAACACACCTCTCCAGAGAACATTGCAGCACATTGTGCCACAACCTCGGGACAAGGATAGCATTGGGATGTTGTTAGCCTCTACAGCTTGGAAGGCTCTCCTGGAAAGTTCACCGCCTCTTCTGAGCCCCTTCAGGGATGCTGACCTGCAGGCACACTCATAACCTGCTGAGGTTATTCCACTACACATAAGCTACTGCAAGAGTCACTGCAAGATGGTGGGAAGCAAGGGGTGCAACTCAGTAACACAGTAACCCAGCCATAATCTGAATTATTTCAGGTCCAAACCAAACCAACTCCTCTCCCTGATCTATTGGATAGCATCAGATCAAGAGACAGCAGCATCAGCAAGACACAAGCAGAACAATCCATCCAAAACACCCTTCTCCTAGCTAAGCAACCTCAAGGCTACGATGGGGATCACTGGCTCAAGTTCCCACATCCTGAACAAACACCCCAATGGCTCAGCTAAGATACCTACAAACAGCTGTGCCTGACCACCTATTTCTGCATCACCTCCAACACAATTCACTGCACAGTTCACTCAGATTTGCCAACAACAGACCAAATAATATTTAAAAGAGTAAACATCTCCCTGCTTTGCCAACTCAATCATGTTGTACCTGTCTTATTGACTTGTTCTTTGACAATCCAAGTCCAACTCTCCAGTTAACTGCAGCACCCAGATGCCCAAGCACCATCCACTTCTCCAATCTCACCTGCAGTGTCCATCCAGCTAAGGGCAAAGTTAGTCAGGGACCCACACACTGCTTGGACTCCTCTAACCTACTGAACAGTGCTGAGGGCAGCAAATGAAAGATCACAAGCATCATCAAAAATTACAGCCAACCCTTCTTGCTGCAAGCTGCTGAAATCCTGTTTCACTTTACAAAGTGACCAGGTTTTCTGTTTACATTTAAAGTGTGAACTAACCACTCTCTCCACTGCAGGATGATCTCCTTATATTTGGACCTGTCTTCCAACATCACACTTGTTTAGGATATGAGGTCCATATTTTGTGAAAGGGTTGCTTTCAGGGAATCACACAGAAAATTAAAGCAATAAAATCTGCAAAGCTTGTAAACTCCTACCAACAGATGCTGCCAATTGCTACTGTGCCATGGTAACCACCCACATTTCAGGAGAGGGCACTTGGGAGAGAATACCCATTCCTCAGACATCAGAGTATAGCCCCCTAATCTTCACTGATTATTTAAACTGACAAGACAAGATGGGACACAAAGGAGGTGAGATGTCACACATTCCCCTCCTCATCAGGGAGGAAGGGTGGACACTTCTGGCATAGTGATGTTACAAGCCATTCCATCACAATTCACCAGAAAAGATCTGTTAGCACCCCAGGCCAACAAGGTTGCTCATTCAAAAGTTAATTCATTAATTTGTAATGCCTAACAGGAAAAAAGTACCTATAGATTTAAAATAACAACAACAACAAAAAAAAGGCCTATTTCTACCCCTTTCTCTAGAAGAAAGATAACTTGGAAGATAATTAAGACACTCAGATGACTTGTGAAAAAGAGATTTTTTTAAAAGAAACTTTGATTTTCACCAAAAGTGGGAAAGAGAGACACTTTGTGATTTGGCAAGCTTAGCTGTAATTATGTAAAGGAAAATGTTGTCTCTGAGCTGCCCTTTCTTTCTTAATTATTATTTTACAGATATGAAGTTTTGTTGCTTCTGTAGAAGTGAGACACAGATCTGAGTGAACACTGTCTGCAAGCTGACCACTAGCTCACATACAACACACAAAATGTACGACATGTGAGTCTGTACAACTTCGGAGAAAATGTCGCACTGGCTCAAGGAACGCTGATACCACACAAGTCACTGCAGGAGCCTCCCTTGATCAAAGGGTGTTGCTTGCACAGTTTATTCCTACCTTGATGTAAGCCAGCAAGAGGACATCTTGGAGCATGTCTGAGCAGCTCTTCGGTCTTGGCTCCGGTTAACAAAGGAGTAAAAGCACATTTCACAATCGGGGTCCCTCCCACACCAAACATCCTGCTGCCAGTCTCTCACTTCTGAGGAACTTCAGATCATCCCTTTTCACTCCTCAAAGTTTGCTCTCTCTCAGCTCTGCCCAGGGACCCAGAAAAGCCAGGGCCAACTCCAAAATGTCAGCATTATCATACCTCTCAAAATAAGAGTTTGCTCTGACATCAAATAACCACACTCACTTTGCTCCCCAAGAAATCAAAAGGCACAGCTCGAGGCAGGCTGTCCCATGGCATCCTTGTGAATGGTTGTTAAAAGGTATCCAATAGAACAGGCAAAGTTGAGACTTTTTCCCCTGTTACAGGAGATCGATTAAAAAAATAATCACCCTCCTTGCAGTATTGGCAGCCTGGGCACTCAGAAGCAGACTAGATCTTACTAGCATACATGAAATGCATGTCTCCTAAACACTATGGCACAATTCTTCAGCTGTCTCTTCCTGAAGGTCTTCCAGGACATCCCACCAATCCTGTCCACACTAGGCAGGTTCAGCTGCAGGCAGCAAACCTTCACCTCCTGCCACCAGCCCATACAGAAATACAAGATTTTGCCCTGACGTAACAGCCAGCAGCCAACAATGTACTGAGCACAGCCCAGCCCACATCCTTTCCTTCACACCCTGCTGGCACAGGCAGACGCGAAGCAAGAAGAAACTGTATGGTCACACTTCCAAGAAATTAGAGAAGTTTTCAAGTCAAGGGATGGTGACACGGCTCTATCAGCCAAATACTACCAAGAGAGCACCAAAAGTCACCAGCTGCCTTAGAGGTTAATGGTTTGGTTCCAACAAACCAACTGTGCTGAGCAAGTGTGTCCGCTCCAGAGCTGAGGTTTGACAGGGATACTCAGACAGCATCAGGGAGTTGAATAATGTCCCAGAAACTGCTGGAAGTGCTTAGTTAAGGTGACACCTTTACCCTTTCCCCCAGGTGGGCAAAGGTTTATAAATTATAGAAATTATTAAAGGTGCAGATTTGTAAAAAGATTTTAACAGAAATTTACAATATCAAGCCAAAAAGAGCCCATTTAGATCAAAACTGGCATCCAAGGCCCATTTTCCCTCTGGCCTAACACATGCTTTGCTGCAGCTGAGTCTTTCTAGGAGCTCTCACGTGGAGACCAAGGCCAAAAAACATCCAAAGGGAGAGCTCAGAAGACATCCAGATGAGAGTGGGAGGAAGGAGGACCTTGCTGCAGTAAGAAAACTACTGGCCAGCTCAGTTCAGGGGTACAGCCCGCTCATGACAATGATGAGCAACACTCAGCTTCCCCCTCACAGCCCCAGCAATAACCCAGCACCACCAGCAACTCCGCACCAGCCACAACACAGAGGGGTACACAACCCCACACACATTCACTGCTCCTGTGTTGCATTCATCTATCGCTGCCCAGAACCCAAAGAAGGTCATGTTTTGCTATCAGCAATTACAAAAAGCGAATGAGAAAGTAATCAATACAGGGAAACTGATGAAGAAGGAAAAGGGTTACTCACCCTTCGCCTACAGTAATTTGCAAACTAATTTGCAAACACACCATATGCCTGTCACCCATAGCTGTAGCAGTCAACACAGGGAAAGTCAAAAGTGTCTTGACTTTGTTCTCAGCAAACGATGGTTTCTCATTCTATTTCAAATATTAAAAAAACATTTCTGGAACAAGTAAGTGCAAAGTTGTTCCACCTCTGGCTAAGACTGAGGTGAGGGTTTGGCAGCTGTGGAGCCCAAAGCTTTTTTATTTAACATATGCCTGTATAAATAACAATTAAGCTGGGAGATAAGGGCTATACCAATAAACCAGGTCCCAGCAATATTTATTTGTGAAAATACTGCTGCTGCTACATATTTCAAAAAGTAAAAACTTTTTTCCCAGTAGTTTTCCTCCTACTTTCTTTTCCATTTCAATATTATTTAAAGATAATTCATATAAGCAATTAACAAGCCTAAGCACAACTGACCCAAATGATACTCGATACCAGGTAGGGGAAAGGTCCTTCCTTTATTTCATAAAGCCTGATTTCTGTCTAGAAACTCTTGTTACAGTGTAGGAATACAGAGAAGTAGTAATAAAAACGAGAGGAGGACAATCTTCTAGCCAACAAATAATTAATTTTCTCCATGTCACAGGTCCATGGTGGTACTCTGAATATGAGCTTCAGCAGCCTCCAATACTTCCACCTTGTTTCTCCCTTGGCCAGTCCTCTGCCTTGAGCCAATGCCAAAAAATGAACCTTTTCAGCCTACTTTCCTTTAATTATTTTTTGGCTGATGAGCCACCACAGCACATCAAATGACAACCCCAGGCACAAAAAAGACGCCAGCCAGCTAAGGAGCCAGGCTCAGGAGCCGGCTCACCACATCAGGCTTCTTCTCTCTCGGGCCACTTCTCAGCCAAATGGCTGCTGTTTGTCGGTATTTTCAGTTTTGTGCACGAGTAACCCCATGACCAAGAGTACAGCTGTTGGAGAAACTTCATTCACATCCGACTCCAGAGAGCACAACCTTACTGAGGATCTCTAGTGGAGGCACTCAAATTGGTGGTCACTTGTGTTGCCGTGGACAACAAGGTCAGCTCAATGTATTAATCCTCAAATACTTTCATGTTCCCACCACCTCGCATATCGACTTGGGCCTTCATATTACCTCTACATCCCTTCAGACTTACAGATGAACAAAAAATACACAAAGACAAGGTTCACCTGTTAAAAACAAACAACTCAACCCCACAAAAAAACCCTGGAATTAAGAAAAAAAAATTAAGGGTATTTTCTGGTGGAGAGTTTAAGGCAGTAGCACCAGAACTGAGACAGACTGAAAACTAGTAATTTACTATAAACACATTATTTTCTAGAGAGTAAAAACTAAGCACTCCAGACTGAAAATGGCAGGAGGTAAGCAATAAAGAAGTTACTAACGCACATTGGCTGTGGTCTTAAAAGAAAAGGTCTCAATCAAATGAGCAAACAATGATTCAGAATGGAAATGATCCAGCTTCCACTGACTTTCAGAGGAGAACAAACAGGCTGGTTATTTATATTCTGTCAGAACAGCAAAAAGACCCTGCTAACAGCTTGGGGTTTTTTTATTTTATTAAAGGAAGCAGCTTTACATATTAAGACTGACACATGACTCAGATCAGTCGGTTGCCAAGAAAAAGTTAACTGGAGGGTACAAAGAGAGTCAACATGGCACTATCTATAAATTCACTTATCATAACAATGATATTTTAAAGACAAAGCCCAAAACATATATGCAGATTTTATCACATTTATAAGGACACTTTAAATCTGAAATATTTGTGTTTCACAGACAGAATAAAAAGTCTGATTAACTTTATTATTACTGCTTCAGAGAAACATATTTTTAGTTGGAAAACACATTTTCAAAGGTCAGATATGCAATACTTCATTCACGCTCCCATGTCTACGCACAGCTATCACACCAAATACTTCTTTCTGTAGTTTTCCAGAGTTAAGTTAACCAATCTTTTGTTTGATAATTTACATTATGCATGAAGTTGCATTTCAAGAAAACCTAAAAGCTCCTCTGAATAAAATGTGACCAGCCACACTTGACCCACACGTTCCTACAGGATGGTAAGAAGACGACTAATACTGTACCTACTAGGAAGTGGTGGAGGCAGACAGTGAGAGAAGAACAAACTTCACCAAGGATGACAAGAGACAGCTTTAGAGCTCACCAAAATTTGTAGCTGTCTCGCTAGAGCATCATCACTCTCCAAGAAGAGGCACATGTGCCTCATACACAGCCCATGTGCACACCCAGCCTAAAGCTGGCCTTGCTAAAAGAGAGGTAGCTGCAACTTGCAGCCAAAACACAGCAACAGCAGAGCCAGTACCAACATCAGCACCAAGGACAAAGGGAACTCCTTAAAAATTACAGACTACGTGGGGGTGTGGGGAAAAATCTTAACCTGAGCTATCTTGGGCTTTCAGGACAAACCTTTGCTCAGGGAAGTGTCCCAACTACAGTTTTGGTTGTGCAATAACAAAAGCAGCTCCCACTGGAATGAAGGACACCTCTAGGCATGTGAGATCTGCCAACAAAGCTGGGAAGACATCAATCCCGCTCGCACCACAGCAACCTTCAGCTTGCCAACCCATGCAGCATTGCCAATTAATGCAGCTGAGACTGAGCCACCTCTTTTTGGAGGGACTGGGAATTCACAAAGAGGAGGAAGGCACCAAGTTAGAGACTTGCAGAGGATGACAGAGGACCTGGCACACAGGAGCAGTGGTGCTTGTGCAGGAGACAGACCAGCAGGCAGAAGCATGCAGTAGGAAAGGAAGGGACTGAAGGAGGTAGGAAGAGGGGCCATCATCAGTGGCAGCAAACCACTGGGTCTATCAGTGATGTTTTGTGTAATTTCACTGTTAATAACTTTGCTTCACAGAACAACTTCGGGGTTTGCCTGAGGGCGACATCAGTGGCTGGGGAGCTCTTGCTCTCTGGTTCCTCCAGATTAAGCTAAGATCATGGGAAAGTCTATCTCCTCTGCTTCTAGTGCTGACCCATCTTAAGTTTTAAACATTTGTTTTCTCTGGAAACAAAACACAATTAAACACTGCACAATATTCTTTCTTTTTCCTTTAGAGAGGCAAATAGATGTCATTCACTCAATGCAGAGGCAATATATTAAATGCAAATATTTTATTTAAAAGACTACACAGCTTGAAACTTAAACCTTGGGGCTGTCCAATTTCACAGTCAACATTTAGACTGTATTGTCTCTAATAAGAATGGCATGATCCCCAGTTCAGAAGAACCAGAGCAGTTAAAGGTAATAGAAATGTTAAAAAGGCACAAATTTCATATCAGACTCTCAGTTATTCATAGTCACTGCAAGTGACACCAGCTATTCTGTACAGAAGGACTCGTACTTCAGGAGCCTTTAACAGGACTACTGATAGCAATAAAACAGACTGTTTAGACTTGAGGATGGGCATTTTTTGCAATCAAGCAGTTTTGGAAATTGAGGAAAACCCCACACACTATCCCTGTGTTTATAACTGGAATTCTTCTGCGGTCACAGACAGGATTTAAGAAAATTATGCATGGTTTAGAACCATGGGATTGCATCAAGCATCCAGAAATTTCAAGAGATGCAGAGCTGGTAGTGAGCAGCAGCCCCCATCAAACTATCTGACCCGGCTGGGCATACAAGCCATTCCGTTTCCGTGCTTCCACAATTCATCCATTGCTCTATATAAATAATATTCTCTTTGCTGAAAAGTTCACATGACTGCACGGTCCGACACAGAACACGGTCCTGAGAGCTTCTCCTCCCTACAGAGAATTCAGCTGCCCCTCTGGCGTCCAGGAAAAAGGACTTTGTGAAGTTATTTGCATAACCAATACTCCAGCAAGCGAGGATGTAAAGATCAAATCATTTATCTGGACAGTACTTTCACAGAGAAAGAAAAAGAACGTTCAGACGATGGGTGCTGAAACTGAACCCTAACCCTATCCCCGCTCCCACCCGCGTCCCCTTTAAACAACTAATAGTTATTTAATCAGTAGCAGCACACGGGGATAAAGGCAGAGTGATCGGTCTCTCGCCTACACTGGGGTCAAGAAAAGTGAGGTCGGGCTCAGCCGCACACCGGGCGGGTCCCATCGGGCGTGCAGGGGGTGGCGGGGAGCCAAGGGTCGGGGTGATGGGGGGCCGAGCCGGGGGAGGCGGAGAGGGGGAGCTGACCCGAGGGTGGGGGTGATGGGGAGCCGAGCCGGGGCCGGGGGGTGCCGCCCCATCCCTGTCCCTGTCCCCGTCCCCGTCCCTACCTTGCGGCGGGAGCAGCTGCGCCGAGGCGGCCAGGAGCGCGGCCAGGAGCGCGGCCAGGAGGGCGGCCAGGAGCGCGGCCAGCGCCTGGCCCGCCGCCATCTCCCCGCATGGACCCGGCGCCGAGGCGGGCGCGGGTCCCCTCCGGCACCGCCGCCGCCGCTTCCTGCTCCACCTCGCACCTGGAGGGGCGGGCCGGGCTGGGGCAGGTGAAATCCCTCCTCTTCCTCCCGAGCGGCAGCGCTGGCTCGTCCCGGCCGCGGGCACTGCCTCCGCCCCGGCGCAGCGGGGTGGAGCCGGCTGGGCGGGAGTGCCGAGGGTGCGGGTCCTTGTCGGAGAGGTGTTATTCCTGCTGTGACACCTTGCTCTAAGCGCTTTTCCCTGCCCGTTCCCGGCATCATTAACGCTTACCGAAAGGCTTTCGACTTGTTGGTCACCAAGCTCCCCTCGCCCCCTCGATGAGTGCCCGGATTGTTACCGATGTTACCGGGTACAGCGCCCCTTGCCTGCCGAAGCATCTCTGAACTTCAGTACTTAAAGGCAGCTTAAAGATGGGGACAGATTTTTTGGTAGGGCTTGTAATAATGGGACAAGGGGTAATGGCTTTAAACCACTAAGGCAGGTTCAGACTAGATATAAGAAACAGATAGGAGTGTGGTGAAACACTGGCACAGGCTGCCCAGAGAGGTGGTAGATAGCTCATTCCTGAGAACATTCACGGTCAGGTTGGTCGAGGCTCAAAGCAACCTGATCTATTCAAAGATGTACCTGCTCATTGCAGGGGGGTTGAGCTAGATGACCTTAAAAAGGTCTCTTCCAATCCAAACTATTCTATGTTTGGAAGTGCCACAGAAGTAGGTTCCTCCTAGTAAACAGCAGTTTGTATCCTGTTTATTTAATGTCTGGGGACTTTGCAAGGGAAAATTCTGAGTAGAAACCACCATGACACAGTCAGGAGTAGATGTTTGCCCAATGAGTAAATACCTTACTAACGTCAGACAGCTCATCATCTTCTAATCCCATGCAGTTGCTTTGGAGCATTTGTTTCTTTGGCAATACCATTACAAAACTCCAGTACATTTATACTAGCCCACAACAGCACCTGGTTATTGCAGAAATGTGCACAGGCATATTCGTGTTCAAAGAAGGAGAAAAGTCAAAATAATATTAGAAGTTCAAGGGCTTTTACAGATTTGAGACCAAGCTTTGAAGAAGACTGAAGACTCTGCTCTTGCTGGTTTGAGCTGGCAGTGAGGATACTCAGCACTCCTGGGAGATCTTTACATCTCTTCTATAAATAAATCTATTGTACAATGTCTTCTGCACTGTACATCTTTTTACTCATCTTAACAAAGAATATGCAAAAAAAACCAGTCTTTAAAAAAGGACAGTATTAATGAGAAAGTAATTAATCGGTTATATGACTGCAGAGAAATGAATGGCTTTCAGTTTTACAGTTATATGAGGAGGAACAGAAAGATTTTTAAGGACTCAAATCAGATTTGATGCCACTTCATTAGTCTAAGGAAATAGGTGAGAGCTAGAGTTTTTATTTTCTCCTACTGGAGAAATAGGAAGGCTTTTATTTTATGTTAATTGCATCTTATCAGATTTCACATTGTCATAAAGTTCAGTACTTTCCCACGGAAAGTAAATCTTATGTCAAATTTATATTACCTTACAGTTCTTTTTTTTTTTTTTTTCATGTCAAAACAGGGGAAAAACATATTAGACTTCCTAAAATGCATGTGGGTTCATGTCCATTATAATTCTTAACACTATTCTATGATTTGTCATTCTGATGTAGGAACACAGAACCAGAAATCACCCACTGTCTGGCTGCTATTATGTTCTCCACGGTCGTCTCTCTGGTCGCCAGAATTTCCAAACAAGAATACAATCATCTAATGTCTTTGTAAGCTCTATAAACATTTTCTGGTCAGGCTAATATCATCTCTGTGAGACAGCTAAGTTCAGTTCCCTCTGATTTGGAGATTATGTGCTGAGAGACAGTCTGTATGACTTTCCTGGTGTGATAAGAGAGTAAGTGATCCTCCGTGGGGTTCAGAGGGCTGTGTAGTGATGGCCTGGCTACTTATGGGAGTCACTTCCTAGTAGATTTGGACATCTACTGTTGCATAAACAGTGTAGAAAGCTGGATTAAGATATGAAAATATTTGGCATGGGAAAACATGCAGAAACAACCACTTGAAGTCAAAAAACTTCGACTGTCTGTACACATAATTTTATGGGGGAAAAATCACGAACACGAAGTGATGGCACTTTCCATTGACTTCATTAAGGCTTGCACAGCTAATGTACTCCCTTACAGTGGCAGCAATCCTGGTTGCTGTTGCTGATCAGCTACAGTGAAGTAGTCAACCTCCATCAACACATTTTGTCTAGACATACCAGGATGCTATAGGGGGGGTGGCAGAGCTAAAGAGTTGTTCCATGTGTTGGTAGGTTGACTGTGGCTGAATGCCAGAGGCCCACAAAAGCCACTCTGTCACTGCCCTCCTCAACTGGGCAGAGGAGAGAAAAATATAGTGAAAGACAAAACAGACTTGACTTGGGGAAATTAGTTTATTTTATTACCAATCAAATCAGAGTAGAATTATGAGAAATAAACTCAAATCTTAAAAACACCTTCACCCCATCCCTCCCTTCTTCCCCGGCTCAACTTCACTCCCAGTTTTCTCTGCCTTCTTCCCCCTTGAGTGGTGTAGAGGGATGGGGAGTGAGCGTTGCATCACATGTTTCTGCTGCTCCTTCCTCATCATGCTCTTCTGCTTCAGCACGGGGTGCCTCCCCTGTGAGACAGTTCTCCACAAACTTCTCCAACATGAATCCCTCCCACTGGCTGCAGTTCTTCATGAACTGCTCCAGCATGGGTTCCTTCCACGGGATGTAGTCCTTCTGGAACAGACTGCTGCCTGGTGTGGTTCCCCTGCAGGATCACAAGTTCTGCCAGCAAACCTTATACAGCATGAGCTCCTCTCTCCATGGATCCACAGGTCCTGCCAGGAGCGTGCTCCAGCATGGGCTTCCCACAGGTTGTCTCCTTCAGGCACATCCACCTGCTCCAGCATGGGTCCCTCCATGGGCTGCAGGTGAATAATCTGCTCCACCATGGACCTCCATGGGCTGCGGGGGGGCTGCCTGCTTCACCATGGTCTTCACCACAGGCTGCAGGGGAACCTCTGCTCTGGGGCCTGGAGCACCTCCTTCCCCTCCTTTTCCACTGACCTTGGTGTCTGCAGAGGTGTTTCTTTCATATATTCTCACTCCTCTCTCTGCTGCTGTTCTGTGAGTTGTTTTTCTTTCCCACTTCTTTTCTATAGTATCCCAGAGGTGCTACCACTGTCACTGAACATGTCAGCCTTGGCCAGCAGTGGGTCTATCTTGGAGCTGGCTGGCATTGGCTTCTAGCAGCTTCTCAGAGAAGCCATCCCTGCTACCAAATCCTTGCCACACAAGTCCAAGTGTGGAATACGGTTCAAATGGAGGTATATCACTCTGCACGATGATATTCCAGCATCTAGAAGGTAAGAAAGCATGCTCTGAAGGTGAATGCTGTTAAATAGGCACCCTGCTAAAATCAGACTTTTCTCCTCTGTTTACAAAGAGTGAGGACCAGAAGTGAAGAACTGTCACTCTGGTGACAAGAGTTGATCTGCTAAGCATAAAAATAATTTAATCTGCTTTTTTATGACTTCAGTTACTTCAACTTTGTTTTGAAGATGAAGAAAAAAGAAAAACTTGAAGAAGAGTGAGAGACCCTTCTCCTTTCACACATCTTTTAAACAAAATTTCCTTTGAAATAGTTATCAACTTTCACTTCAGTGTATTTTCTTGAGAAGGTGAATACTTTTGTGATATTGTCAGTTCATCCAGGTGTCTATTTTGGCTGATGCAGCTGATGAACAATTCCCTGAGTCTATCTTTTTATTGAAGACAAAGAATTTTTCTTTAAATCATTCCATCTTGATTTTTTTGTTTCTTAAAACATTTCTGGTTTTCCTCTCTCTTTGGTTATAGTTGTATATCCACAATGACGGGAAGGATCCTGACTTAGTCCCAATGTAGGTTAAATGTGAAAGTGTTTGTAAGGAGACCTAACATCTCAGGCTGGAGATGAGCAAGAGCAGCACGTATAATTTTACATTCCTCCTCCCTGCTCTACAGTCATTTCCTCAGAAAAGAACAAGAGTCAGCTGGGTCAGATTTGGGGGCCAGCCTTACTGGATGAACTTGAAGTGGTGTGCAAGTCTAGGGATTGAAGCTCCCACGGGTTGAAAGATAATTGCATTTGCAATCAGTGTGTGCCCACACGCTATGAAAGCTCCATCAAAAACATCTAATTTGGCTTTCAACTCTCATTAGCTTAATGCAAAATGCCCTGGTTCAGCTGGAAATGGTGTAGAAAATCCCCATTAACATTATTTGTTATTTTTATGGTATTATTCTTCTGCAAGACTTGAAGTGCTTTGTAGCAGCCATTTCATGAGGGGCATGTATTGTATTTTACTAGTGAGTTTTACTGACTGACTGACCACAGTAGTCACCGCGGTCCGAAGAGGGGATGGGACATGAGGAAGGGTGCAAGTAGAATGATTTATTCAGGCGTGCGCAGGATTCTTATCGGTTCAGGCAGGGAAAGGACCAGAACATAGGGTGGGGTATCAGACAGACAAATGGGGGAGCAAATCAGGAAAAGGGGCACAGGTGAAAGAGGGAGGAACGTGGGAGGAACCAGGGAGAGAAGGGGGTAATGGAGGCTGTTTCCTCCCTGCAGCTCCTCCAGCCAATCGGTAGAGAAACAGGGGAGCAGGGAGGTGGACAGGCTGGGATATGTCCGGAAGATACAAATTCTGGGGGAACTACAATGTGTGTATACATAATAACTATAAAGTCTGCATCATTAAGTCCGTTCAATCACTTTACATCCTTTTCCACTTCTGAGATTTTCCCCATTCTGATTCCTGGTCTTTCACAAGTAGTGTCAACACACTTCTGAGGAAGGGCTGGAATTAATCATCATGGAAATGTGAATTAAACAGGGGAATCCAGGAAAGAGAAAAAAAATGGGTTAAAATATGTGCTGGTTCGTCAAAAACAATCCTCTCCCTTGTTTATGGGAAATATTCCTTTGCCCATGGGAATCACATCCTTTGCCTGGAAATGCCCTATAAATTACACAGAGCAAGTTGCAAGAGAACACTGAGAAGTTATAAAGGGAAGCACGTGAATTCTGAACTATAGTGGTTTTGAGGAACAAACCTCCCACTTCAGCTTCCTTATTCCTCCATCTAGTGTATGTAACATAGCTAAAGGAACACATTGAAGACTAGGACAGCGTTGTCCCTACCAATTGTTATCAATGAGAGATTCATTAAAGTAATAACCATAAAGGCACATGGGCACAGAATCTCGTGGTCAGCCCAGGGAAAACTTTGCTGAGAAAATATCCAGTAACCTCACACTGAGAGATAGACACAGATGAACGTGCTCTTTGTCCTAATGGGAGAATGTTCACTTGAGTAATTTTTAGGTTGGTGGCTTCTACCATGCTCTGACTCTCAGCACCAAAACAAGCTCAGTGAATGAAATGATGGGGTGTGTATTTAGTGCAGATGTCCATGAGGCAGGTGGTAGAAGAGCCAATGCAGCCTTAAGGACAGTAATCAAGATGCAGTTCATCACGCTTGAAACATAGCTGTTGTATGAAATAGTATTTGCTTTTGCTGGGTAAACAATAGCAGCTTTCTGCCAGCCGTGCAATAGTCATCCAGCTGCCCGAAGAGCACCAGACAAGTACCCCACACTGGTGAGAATTATGGCACTCACTGGCTATTCTAGCTGAATCTCCAAGTATTTAATCTCCTCTGTTATTAAAAAGATCAGATTGAGCAGCTGATTTATGGCTTTATACTGTGGTTATGCCTGAAGACCTTACCTAACATGGAGAGCTTCAGCCTAGGCACTGTGCCAGCTCTGAGAGTGAGCCCTGCTCCACAGAACTTGAAAATACATAACCAAAAGGTGGCAGAAGCCATAACGGAGAAGAGGCTGTGCTAGAGGGAGCAGACCCTGTGCTGCTGGTGTCTGCAGTGGGCAGGGGTGAGTGCAGCTACGTGTCACCGGGATCTGACTGGGGTAACTGCTATGTGCTGGCTCCCTGGTTCTGCTGCAGTTGAGGACAACAATGATGCACAGCCCTTGCTTTCCTGTGCTGGAAGCTCAGCTCAGTATGACAGAAGAATGGTAAGAAGTACAGTATCTCTTGCAAGAGCGCAGGAAATACTGCATTTTTCAACACTAGCAAATTCCAGGTGTATTTTTCTCTCTATCTGAAGCTTATTGGAGTATAGTGAATGTGCTGCCTCCTGAGGTAGGCATGGAAATATGTAATAGCATATTTATTTTTTGAATTAGTTTTACTTACCCTGCTCTATGAAAGTGATTTATTTCCCTTGTACAGTAGTTGCATCATCCTAGTGGACTAATTAAGAGAGAGCAGGTTAATATTAAGGAAAGAGGTAAGAACTTTTTATGTTCCCGGGTCTCTGTTCAAGAGGACCATTGTTTCCCTTGCTTCAATCCTAGCAGGAATATCCAGCTATAGTAATATGGCACTCATAGGATGAAACTCCTCTCTGCTCTGTATGGCAGCTGCATGGAGAAGAAGGAGTTGAAGTATCGTGATTATCTCATGATAATCATGGAAGGAAAGGAAATAGGATTTTTATTGCCTGCTGGGTGTACAGCCCCACATGGTCTTTTATGTATTTGTGAAAATGCAAGCCATATGAGCACATTTCATCCCCTTGATAACTTCCTAAAGCAATTATTCTACCAAAGAAATTATTCTACTTAGGTGATTTCACAGACTAAGCCTGCCCCAGCGCCCCTGACCAGGTCTGATGAGTCACTTCTTGGGGAAAGCAAGTGACTCAAGAGGAACAAGGGAAGGAAACAAACATAAAGGCCAAGGTGCACTAGAGTCAGGACCCTTCTGATAAATGTAGGCATGTATTTGAATCATTATGTTATCAGGATGATCAATGTCATACTGGCACTAGCTCTAGTTCACTCAACCCTCTGGACACAGGATTAAGTCCATCTCTGCAGGATAAAACAGATTTTTCCACAATAAAATAGAATTATTTGCATGTTCTTAAATTCCATTGCTTTCTAGTTAGGCTCAGAAAAAGTACCCTGAGTTGAAATGTATCTGGGAGCTACTCTATTACAGTGTTTAACAAGGGTACATATGATGCTAAATAAGCAATGCAACTCTGCATGATCCATCATAATATATACATTATTGATCACTAATTTAAAAAAAAAAGTGGGCCCAGCTATAATAATGTTCCATGGAATATTTTGGATTCAACAAATCAGAGTCCATAGACTGAAATTATGCAGCACATAATTTTGGTCAAAAGCTTAATTATTTCCAAGTAATTTGTGGTGGTTAGATGAATTGTTGGAAATACAGGGACCATTTACAGCACTTGAATACTGATTCTGATTAGTTTTTGAATATGAGTGTTATTCAGCGATGCTTGAATGCCAGGCTTTGAGCCAAGGCTTGTTACCTGAAAATACACCCACAAAACACCTCAGTAGTTTATAGAAATTTTTTTTCTTGCCAAAACATTTAAAATGTTCTTGTTGATATCTCTGAATTGACTTGGCAGGTCTGCACAGTGAGTGCAGAAACATTTGTTACAGCTTATTCAATGATTTTATGCTGCAAAACAAACAGCTCCTGAGCTGACTGGTTACCCTCCAGTCAATTAGTTACCATGGGGCTTTTTTCTCATCATAGCCTTGATGTGAAAATTATGAGACAAGCAGATTTCTGTAAAGATTGCAAGTTATATGTGAAAGGTCTTATCCTGTCATCGTTTGCCCTTTGTCTGAGACATCACAAGTGGGGCTGGTTGGAGCGGCAAATTGGAGAGGGATGTGAAAAGCTGCGCCCTGAGCAAGGAGGAGATGGGTCACAAACTGCATGCTAACGCTGCCCCTGGTCAGGCTGCTCATTCAAATAAGAGTTACTCATTCACATAAAGAAGATGAGCAGGATTTATCCCCAGGCATGCTTCAATAAACAGATAGCTTGTAATTTTCCTGTGAAACTGAGTGTGAAGAATATGGTGCTGTTACAGTAGCATGGGAGAGAAATTGCTGCTCCTGGTACATTTTCATTTGTCTTTGGTATAAAGTTACTGTTTTCTTCTTGCTCACAGTTTAAAGGGAATTTCCCCAGGAAAAGAAACAGAAGCAGAACTTCATGATGGGCTGCCTGCCCCGCTTCTGCTTTGTGCTATGCAAAATGCAGGGGAAGAAAAAAGCATACCAGAAAGCCAGAATGGCTGTTTGGCTGGTTTGTATCCGTCTGCTCCCAAATGGTGGTAATGGGTGGTTCCGCAAAAAATTTATTACCTTTCCACATGAGACACTGCGGCCTGAAAGGAGTAACCTGCTTGAGAAGGAAGGGAGCACTCATCATGTATCACACAGACAGGCAAAGGAGACAGCAGAGAGTCTTCAGGCTCAGGCATTTCTGAGCCGCTGGGAAGAAACCCAGTTTTTTGTCAGAGAGAAGTCATATTCCATCATCTTTATCTATCGCTAAGTGAAATCATAACAAACCAGCTTAACAGCAGGAACATTCCTCGGCATGTAAGTTATTTATTGCATACTGTACGGATCTCTGTCACTTTGTACAGACACTCTGGTACAGAAGTTCAAGCTCTGATAACAAAAGTTATAAATAGTATGTGTGGTAAACAACTTGTAGAATAGAATACCACTACTAAATGGCATGTATTCCTATACGTACCCTTAGCAGAGACAGTGTGAGTTACACAAGGGATTTCAAAGGGAGACCGGCACTTCCCCATGGCTCCCACACTGGAACGTATCAAATGGATCCTTTATAAATAGGAACTAATAGTGATGTGCCTGAACTTTTAGCTATTTTGATAAAAAGGTAGCAAATCTGAAAAGAGTCTGAGACAGTGAAGTTTCCTCCTTGAGCTGTGCACATAGTCTAACATTCCTATGCCATCATAAAGTCTATGAAAGCAAATCAGGTGCCTACCGCATAATATCCTGCCTTTAAATGGCTTGTGTTATGTACTGAAATGATCTAATTCACACAGACACCAATTGTGCCTGGCAATGGCAGTCTTTCCATCATGGATTTATACCACTCCCAAGCAAGGGGTCTGCGTACCAAGATTTTCTGTTGTCACTCATACTCGGTCCCATCCTGGCAAAATATTTGCCATCTCAGGTGGACATGGAAAAAAAAGGATTAGGTCGGGGTTAAAGACAATTGTGGACTTGGATGAGATTTCATGGTGATGTTATAGGTTTGATTGCAGCAGGTTGTCCAGGAAACTGAAGCTAAAATTCTTATTCCACTTGTAAAACTGCTAAGACTTTCCTGGAAATGTTTAATGAGAAAGAAGTGAGCATATGCTGAAGCTATTTTAAGTTATACAGAATGTATCAAAAAAACTGAGATTCTGCTCAACAGGATAATGTGAAGTGTTAAAGTTCTGTTTTAACCAAAAATCTGTAGTTAGATCCAGTTGTCACCAAAGCCTTGGAGAGTTGGGCACAACGCTCTAATGATGTTGGATGAACACTTTGGTTATTTAAGTGGCTCCTGATGCTGCCATGATGATCTCTGTAGGCTACAGGTTGCTAAGCTAAGAAGCTGTTGGCTAGATTTGAATTCAGCTTTCTAGGAATCCGTGTAGTGTAGGTCCAGCATCCTGACAAAATGTGATATTTAAAAGCCTGCTCAGGTGTGGGAGCACAGCAGGTAGTCCTTACACTTTTCAGTAATTAAACATCTGCCCATGATTTCCCACCTAGCCTTGCTGTACACCAATAAAGCCCTGCTTTGGCAAGCTTCTGGCAGGGTGAGTTAACTAGGCAAAGAACTTACTGAGCTGTATTGGGTGTTGTGTCACCCGCTTTAGAGTGTGCTGGTTGAGAACTGCATTGCATTCTGCAGATGTAGTCTTAGCCTTTCTGTACCTAAGCTGCCAAATGCTTAACAAGTAAAAATAGCAACACCTGTTTCATCAGGGATTAAACACATGGAGAACTGGGAATGATGGGGTGTTCTCTAATGCGGTGGCAGCAGAGGCTGTATAAGCGTGAGAAATTTTACTCTTGGTTGAAGTTGCACACTTCGGTAGATCTGTTGTTTTCAAAAGCAGATGGAAAAGAAGCTGCTTTGCCCTCTGGGGAGGGAAAAGCTGAACACTATCCACTTCTCCCCCAAGACAGCCAACCTGGATGCTGGATCAACAGGAACTTTCTGTAGAGCCTGTTAACACTGAGAACAAATGTCAACACTGAGAACACACAGTCCTGGGGCGAGGTCTAGCTCTATTTTTGTGTCCACAGCTCATCTCCTGCTCTTTTGGGTGTTAACTTTATAATACATGCTGTTGTACTTCTGCCACAGAGACAATACATTCACAAATCCCCAAGCTTGTATATTAAAGAGCAAAACTCAGGTGAAAGGCACAGCTGTGGTCATTACTAGAAAATCATCATTTCTCAGAAAATAATTGCCACACATTGCCTATGGTCATTATAAAAATACCATAGGATCTGCAAATCAGAATGTATTCACCTGGCACAGATGCTGACTTCTCCAAGCAAAAGTAATGTTTCCAGCAAAAAGAACTTCTCCCCTAGGATTTTAGAGCTGGACTTCAGAAAACATCCACTTTACACTAAAAAGACTTATCAAATCCCTAGGAGAAACACAGTCTAGGTGAAAAATTACTTTACAAATGTCAAATTTATTGGGCAAGGAGAACATACTGGCTACAGCAAGCAATGTAAGACCTTTCTGCCTCAAAAGGCTCAACATCTTTATCTTTCCTCATCCCTACCTGTGCATTCAAGCTCAGCAGACAGCACCAAGCCCTCTCAAATGAGCCCCTACAGACTGAGCCTGCTATCTCTTCCTCCTAGCAAAGCTGTATATAGAACGGAAGGAGAGAGTGAGCATATTTGCTAGGACACTGAATCTGTACCGTGAATTAATTGTAAAAGTCAGTTGGCAAAACAAAAATTCACATCTTCCATCTCAGAGAAATACGTCAAGGAGAACAGGTGCAGAACATCTCCATTTAATTATGCAACAGGACATAGTATAAGCCCTTAGTGTATGCTTTAAATTCTATTCTTTTCCTTGGTTG
The DNA here is from genome assembly GCF_025592945.1 of Manacus candei. Classification (NCBI taxonomy): domain Eukaryota; kingdom Metazoa; phylum Chordata; class Aves; order Passeriformes; family Pipridae; genus Manacus; species Manacus candei. Next base: position 922,799 of record NW_026138074.1, on the reverse strand, counting down.
AGTTCATTTGACTCTTCCTTTATGCTGTCAAATATTTCTGCTGTTCTACACAGGTAGAGTCAGCTGAACGCAAATGTCACCACTGCAGAGATCTGCACGAATCTATCCCCTGCTGAAAACTCAAGCCCTCTGTCAGCTTTTTATGTCAGGGGAGTTCACATTCATGGAAGACAGCAGGGACAGATCCTGGCACGATATTTATACCTTGCTTAGGTGTTTAAACTTTCTTGACTCTAAATTCTGCACATTTGATTCTGTAACACATTCAAAACAGAGGTTACAGACAATGTCCTGTGGGGCTTACATGGCATAGAGGTTCTGTACAAGTAGGTGTTGCACCCTTGAGTCCTCAGACAGAGCAACAGGGTAGCCAGGTACACCCACATCTGTTCAGGAGAGGACTTTGGTGCAGGTTTGTAGGGACAAACAAGGGGGTGACTTCCCTTTGCTGTTCCCTCCTTCCCAGCAGTATGTAGCAAATGTAGAAGAACTCATTGGGTTTAGAACTGGGATGCAAATTCAGCTGAAAATCCTAGGGAGTGTTCCTAAAGCTTACTCACTCGGGAGCATTTGGTACACGGATGCTAATTGTCTCCTGAAATATTCTTGAATATCTGCATGCTGTCAGATGGCTTTTTTTTTGAGCTACACAAGATGGCGCAGCTTACAGCATCCTTTTATGCCAGCAGTACCTCCTGATCACACCATGATTCCTTACACGCTGTTAGCAGGACATCGGTGAGGCCAGCAGGCTTCTTGGAAGGATACAGAGACTGTAGGGGTGATTCAAACTGGTTGCTCTGCTGGATGCCACATTCACTGTGTGGAGGCTGAATGCCCCTCAGGTTATTTCAGCAGAGCAATAATTTTGATGAAGCGATGGCTAGTTCATTTTGGTGGGAAACTACGCTCAATTGAAAGCCCATTTCTCAATAGACAACAGCTGCAAGTAGGAAAAATTTATTAGTGCCTAACAGTTCACTGGGACATATGTTCCTTTGCAGATGTCTTGTACAGGCAGTATAAACTAATGTTGGATCTGCCAAGGGCATACCTGTTGCATGGGGGAATAGTGCTTCTTTAGTAAAAGACCCTGATGAATATCTGAAAATATAACTTCACAGCAAGAAAATCATCATCATAATTCAAGGAAACAGCTCTGTACCATTGGAAGTACACATAATATAGTATGTGGTATTTAATGGAATATATAATTTTCACCCATTGTAGATTGGGAATGGCACGTCTGGTTAAGATTGTCTAATGCTTCCCTCTCTAAAATTGTTTTTTAGCCTATCATACTCTTCATGCTGAAATTTTTCATGCTATTTAATTTGACCTGAATTCTTCGAGTACATTCCAGCCAAATTGATTTAACTGATTCAATAAATTCATCATTTTATTATTTTTTCCAAAAAAACCTCTGCTGTTCATATACTTTGAAGCACGAACTAGAAGTAAAGTGGGGACGGTTTGTCTGTCTGGGATTTTCCAAGATTTCCAGCAGTCAGAAAGCTCTTTGGCTTCTCTTTCTGATGCCATGTAGCTTTCAGGTGTCCCAGTTTGCTGAGCCAAGAAGCCTGAGGCAACAAGCTCTAGAGGTGACTGGAGGATACTGTGCTGGCACTTCCAAGGGCACCATCCCTGCTGCCCTCTGCATTCAACAGAGGCATTCTGTTTCAGGAAAGAGGTCTCAGGAGCTTGAGGACAACCACTGTGTATTGACTGTGTATCAAAAGCTGCAGGTTACATGTTGAGAAGTAGAAGGATCTTAATTCATTTTTTACTGCGCGCTCATGGATCCCCAAAGCACATTGCTGCTTCCACGTTGCTGAGGATCACAGCAGCTCACCATGCTGCTGCAAGCTTTACTTGAGGCCACACATACATGCACCTCCTCTAGAGAATGTATTTGCCATTTATCATCTAACCTTCACATGGACCAAAGCTTGCTTTATTTTCCATTATTATTCTTCCAACCAACATTTTAGTTATCCAAGTTTTCAAAAAACATGTCTGTTAGAAAGGGTCACTAGTGCTGGGCAGAAGGGATGACAAGAAAAACCAGTGAACAAGATCTCCCCAATGACCTTAGTAACATTCCTCAGTTCCTCAGTTTTGTTTACTTTACCATTGTAAGGAGAATAAGCAAAGTTTCTTTGTCATCATTTTTCCCTCCCTGAGACTTAAAGTTATTATCAATACTTACCACAGCTGAACAAATAATTAAAAATGAATAATTTATACAATTAACGCAGTCTTTGCTCCCATTTATATAATAACTGCCAGAGGATCACAAATTTCTTTTGAATTTATTCCTTAGTTAAGTTTATTTGGTACAGCTTAATGATCCTACTGCTCTGTAGATTGAATTTAATTTGAAGTAATTATTCACATTCATTAATATGCACATTGTCTTCTAGTGGCTGGTTAAATAAATCAAGTGATGTCATTTTTATTTCCTGGTTGAATAAATCTGCAGTCACTTCCAGTACAAATGTTCATAAACATGAATGCAATGCTTGTTTGTTTGAAGTCAGGCGTAGGAACTTTGAAAATTCTCTTCTGAGTTTATTTGAACTTGGAAACCGTGATTTCCTCCATATCTACAAGCAGATGAGCACAAAAGGTGTGGCAGCATATCTAGAATGAATGCACTTAAAATTCAAATGGATATTAGCTTGTAGTTTGCTTATTTGTACCTCTTTTTTCAGTCCTTCAGGTGCAGCTGGTGCATTCAGGCCTCTGCATCAGACTGCTATATAAAAAACATTATTCCCTTCAAGTTCTGGCATCTTCCTTTCTCTAAGGCATTCTCAGCAGATAAACAGCATTCTTTTGTACTGCTGATAGGCATTTGAGAGCTTCTTTAGCGAGTTCACAGCAGTAATGAGAAATAAAAATTACTTTCCTGGTACTGCGTGGCCAGGCCATAATGACCTTCTTTAATGTGAGCTTTTCTTTTGACTTCAGCAGCAAATGGATACTGGCTCCTTTCAGTAGATGGTTACTTTGCTCAGAAAAATCATCATTTCTTTAGCAGCAGTACGCAGCCTTTATCAGAAAGAGAAGTGTGCCTACCTTCCCAAGGTCTCTGCTGTCTTTAAGAAACAGTTGCTTTTTCATGTTGTATTAGTCCTCAATAAAATCCCTTCTCATCATAGCCCAAAGCTCCTGGGAATGTCATAGCAGCAACAGTGCCTCAAAACCTAAGGACTAGAGTTTCCGAAAAGCGGAAGCATAATTATTACCATCAGCACTTGATCTTTGTGAGAATTTAAAGTGTGACTTTAAATCAGTTAGATACTTCATGTTACTGAAAAAAAACCCTATTTACAACACTCAATATAATACAGTAATAATACAACAAATATAATGTAACCTAAATACCACCAAAAAACTATTTTGATGTGAAATCTACAGATACTGTGGATGGTCAAAGCCCTCCCTCTGCATGCTGAAAACCTCTTTCCCAGAGGAATATCTCCACAAAAGCATGCCCATAGCAAAGCTGTTGTGAACAGTGTGTATTATCATGACTGTCAGAGAGCCAGGCCAGCTACAAGATTGCCCTAATTCATTGATTTACAGGTGTGGGCTTGAGGACAGGCTGGAACAGGTTCAACACAGAAACAATACACCAGGAGGTGCTACACATACAGGCAGACATGTAACGAGTGATGCTTTTAGCTCCAATTTGAGGGTTACCATGGTTAGTGCAATCTACTGCCCAAAACGACCAGCTCAGTGACATGTAGGCACTTTGTGTTCAAGCCAGGATTTTAAGCAAGAGCCACAGGGTGCTGAGCTCTTGCCTTGACTTCAGCTCCTGCTTCCCCACCAGTGCAGAGCTTTTTCCTGGCTTCCTTCCTATCTTTGATTCTCTGCAGATTTTTGCTTTGCCACAGATATTACTCACCTGCCCTGCCTTTGTTTTCCCTTCTATTGCTAACACATTCAAATATCCGCTTGATAAAGCATTCCCCCTCTGATTCCATCTCCTCTAACTGCTATTCACTACACACTGCCTTTCCAAGGGTATCCAATTTAACTGAGGTGCTTACGGGGATTAATCACAGGAGATCAGCAGGACAGCTCTGCAAAGCATCATCTTTGCAAGTCTGATTGTCCTGCTCTTATTTGTCCAGTGTTTTTGCATTTTGGTTCATCATTATTTTTGTATTCGTAGTTGTGAGTGCCAAAGCTCTGTTGAGAAAGGCTTAATGCTTTTTTAAGTGAATAAACTAAAGGAAGTTTCTGTGATAATATTCAGATATTGATTTAGTGGTCCACTTGGAAGCCAAGACAGACCAGGAGTGAGCTCTGTGGTAATCTAGAGGAGCTGAGCCACAGCAGTCTCATAACAGCTGGAGATAAAGCTGTGGTTCAGTCCATCCCCTGCTCATATGAAGCCATGTCCCCTCCTAGGCTGAATGGGACTGCTTTACTATGCATACGACAACAGCCACAGCAACAAGTTTGTGAAGAAGTTTGATAAATTATTTTCTAAATATCAAGATTAGTCAGATGACTAAAAAAATGTTATGAACATTATAGAAGTCATTATAGAAGTCATTATAGGGGAATCATTTGTTGAGTTCAGGAAAAAGCCCTACAAAATATCAGAGATATTTCTTGTCCATGTGTCAAATGAGTAAATAACCTTGAGAAGAAAGCAAGCAACTTTAAAAAAAAAAATTATGAAAATATCGCAGTAAATATGTCACTTTGCACAGATGGATATCATTGATTTATGCATAAACATCAGTCCCTTACTCTTTGGAAATGGAAGCATACATTTGATTTATATAAAACTCTTCTGTTTAGTTAAAAAGAAATCAAGGAGGCTATCAGACACAGAGGCACTCTTTCCCTCAAGGTTTTTAAACAAGAAGAATTTGCACCAGTAAAGAAATCCCCATTCAAAGCACTCAGTCTACATTTTCTCATCATCTGGGGAGGGAAACGTTGCATCCACATGAGGAACTGCATGCATCTGTCTGAGCACCACCAAGCTGGGCTGTTCATTCTCAGAAGCAGACAGCTACGGTGTTTATTTTGCTTTTGAATAGGGTGCTGGGGCTGCAGGGACAATTGCAGGGTTACCAGGTCTCTAGATAATGATCCTGAAGGAAGCTTTTAGCAGAATAGATTTCCCATTATTGTAACACACCTATTCCAGGGTTATAATTGTTCCGGACAGATCTAGCGCTTTCCGTTATGCATCACTCAGATTGCTTTGATAAACAAAGCATTTGCTCATGTTGATTGTAAAGTGAGAAGGAAACTCACACCCTAATCCAATTTAAAATATAGCCAGGAGGTGGATGTTGATTACAGTGTGAACACAGCCACTGCCATTGGTGTAAAGCCAGTCACTGGATCAGAAAACAGGCAGTTTGGTACTTGCAGTACTGGAGGAGAGGAGTGGTACCCGCTCCCAGTACCTCCGGGAGTCTCAGGGCTGTTAGCTTTCCTGAGTCTCCCTTCCTTACACATTAGAAACGTGCTTCTCAGTGCATTCAGGCATTCTGCTTATTTCAACCACCTAGAAGTGGGATGAGAAAAGTACATTTGGGTTAAAATGTGAGCACAGAGCAGAAGTCTCGGTTTGTGAAAGAAGGCTGTGATTTAATGGTTACCCAGGCTTTGAAAAAATCTGGATGGAAGAAAATAAAAGCAGAACAATGAAATAGAAGTAGATAATTGAGGGGAAAGTGGAGCAAAGGAGACAAGTAAAGACAAAGGAAGGTATTACTGGGGAGCAGCATGAACATTAATGGGCAATGATAACCCTAACTCCCCAGAGAAATCAGGATTCCTGTTCACAGATCAAAACTGTTAGAAATAAAAAGGCTCTACTGTTTGTTCAGTTGCTTTTCTTAAGACAAAGAAGCCAGTGGTCTCAGCTTGTTTCAGGTCTCGATGCAGTTTTCACATCAAAAAGCCACCAGTGGCCTTTTTGTTACAGATGTCAGGAGCTGCAAGATCCGAAAGCCTTCATCTTGCTACGGGCTCTTGCCTGGCCCCCGTCCCTGCAATGGTGGAGCGGAGCGATAATCCCATCTGACAGATGGGAACACAAGCAAAGAGATGCTCAAGTTCAACCCAGCAGCCTGCATGAGAGCAGGGTTTAAATCCCTCCAAGCTCAAGTCCAGCCTTCCTTTCAGCCATCACTTCTTGCTGAGTTATATGTGCACTGTAGCCTCCGTGTCCTCTCCTGAAATAAATAGGACTGGTCCTTCTTGTAGAGCATCAGGGTACAAGGAAAAAACTCATTTGCTGCCTTTCTGATGGAGTTTTACTGGTGGGGAGTTGGTTTTGGGTAGCTGGGTTACTGAAAACATTATGAACTTCAAACTGCCTTTGTTTTCCTTAAAAAATAGGTTTTCAAAGCAGTGTGGATAAAATCCCACAAAACCCAAAGGCTTAACTGCAGGCTAGATTCAACTCTCAGGTGATATAAATGGAGAGTAACCAAACTGCTGTCCGTAATGTTAGTCCTAACTCCCTCTCAGTCAGCATAGAACAAAATTTGGTCCTCGGTTTTGCCTCAGAGCAAAGCCAAAAGGATCACACTTTCAAGAAAATATAATTTCCCCTGAAATCTCATGGCCAGCTATTCCAGATTTGAGCTAGACATGTCTTAAAACCATGTTTCTATAAAAGGCTCAGATTAACAAACCAGCAATAAGAAGATATGCTGTTTTTGCAGGCAAATGTTAGCTTGGCCTGGTAGTGCTCTGAGCCAACCTGAAATAAGACATCCAGGTCAGGGCAGTGTGGGACCTGCACAGGCTACAGCCCCTTGTAAGATGGTGCTTCTGTGCCAGACTCAGCTCCATGCTGATTTCAGCTCTCCATTTTCCATCTCGGAGCTGACTCTCAGAGCATGCCCTGAGCTCAGTTATGTAAGGATGCAAAAGCCCACAGAGACACATTCCTGGACAGAAGCACAGGAAAGAAAAACATAAAGTGGGAAACTTTTCCTGCACCCTGCAGAATACAATGTGAACAGCTGTCTCTGCCTTCTCCCTTTGTTACCAACACCAAAGCGTGGCTCCACCGGAGGACATTGACCAGAGAAGTCCAGACCAGCAGACTACCTTCCACCAGCTTCACATGGATCAGGATACAGCCACAAAGCAAGAGAGACTTGGGGTTTCATTTTCCCCCATAGGATTATCCAGATCTGAGACACCATAAAACAAGCTGTGCTGGGGCTTAACGAGGCTGATGATCAGGAGAAGAGAAAAAGAGAGGAGAACCAGGAGTACAACAGTAACTATCAGATTTCCTTCTAGTTATGGTCTCTCGATTTGTCTCTAGTTATGGTGTTAGGTATCATGGCTGGTTTGAGGATTTACACCAAGAAAAGCAATGGATCTAGGGGGGAAAAGTCCATCAGAATTGTGTATGAGCTATATATGCATACAGACACAATCACACATACACAAAAATGTATAATAAAAAATTCTCAAGCAGTCAAAAAATGAGTAATAAAAGACTACTGAAAATTAGCAGAAAAGTATTCCTGAAAGCAGTGAGACAAATGTAGGAAATGCCTAATTATTAGCATACGCAGACTCCTTTCAGCACAATTCTTTGTATAACCCAAAAATAAACCTGTACCTGGAAGGGTATAAATGGAAATATTGACTGGTCTCTTAGATTCTCTTTGTCGGCTTCATTTCTCAAGTGCCTTGTATTTAAAAGACAAAGGACTTGACCCCATTTTGTTTGGTTGATCTGTCACTTAACTTATATTATTGCTGTAAAATGAACCCTGGCCAGGTAACAGTTGCTTATTTACCAAAAAGGTACAGTTCTGGTTACCACCCGAAATTTCAAGCTTCCACATACTTCTCTGCAAGCCATTTGGGTGAAGTAGCCAGCCTGACCCACAAGCTGTCTGTGCAAAGCTGAAAGCCACCACACCTGAACCCCATCACTCAGAGAGCCAAGGAGCCCCAGCAGTGGGTCACAGGCAAAGGGTAACTACCTTATCCTTATGTATCCTCACAGCTTGCAGGATAGACCAGGGTTTGGCATGCCATTAGATCCAGGTGCAACCTCTTGATGTTTGCCTCATGACCTGCAAGCCAGCATCCCTGGTCTAAGGTTGTACTGGGGGAGCCAGCCCGCAGTGATGGCTCATTTTTGGGCTGCTCAGAAGCCAGCACTGCTGTACAACAGCATTCTCTGGTGTCTAAATTCTGGCAGTTATTAAAGCTTTCCTACCTGGCGGTTGTTGCTAGGCAAGAGGCATCCTGCAAGTGCTCCATCACTGAGGTCAATTAAATGCTATCCTCAAGCAAGCTGCTTTGAACTGAAGCCTGTGTGAAAACAAAGAGACAAGATTCTTGTTCTCTTCATTAAAGAATGATTGGAGTTGTTGATAGAGACAAGCCTTACTCACAGCTATTACTCTTCTCAAAGTAGAATGAGGTTTGAACAATAATTTTTAGGACTAAGCAAGGACACCGAATTTTTAAAAATAAAGGATATGCATCTGATGTAATGTACATAATTTGAAATAGCAATACCCACCCTCTCCTCCTTTGCATTACTTTTTCATCTGAAATGAGTGTCTGTGTCAGATGACACCGTAGTTCATGCTCACATAAGTGATAGGGTCCCTAGGTGTACCAACTGAATGAGGCATATTTCTATTCAAACTTGGAATTTCCCGCAAGAGAAGGAAAAAGATAGGAGGGTTGCTAGGGTTCAAAAGAGAGAGTGAAGCAGAAAAAGTGGAAAAAAGAGAAGGAAAATATCATGTGTAGGCTCAAAGGTAAAGGCTGTTTCTCTCACTGATAATAAATGTGCCAAGAAAGCTGAATTCATTTTAAAAGGTCATTGGAAAAAAGTCAGACGAAAAATGTTTTGATAGCTGAAGTCCAAAGTTTTGTGCATGTTGTTTCATCCCGGCTTTCTGTCAGCTCAGCCAGCCACTTTCTGGGCAAGCAGCTTGTAAAACAGACTGTCTCAGAGCCAGGACCCGCAGATCACTGCTGGAAGCAGCTCCGCACGGCTCCATCAGGCAGACACAGAAGGGAAGGAGCTTTGGACTGACCAAAACAGTTCCAATAACCTGTGGAACTGCTTGCCCTGGGATTGGGAAAATACTCAGATCTCATCTGAAAGAACTGGAGGTGGGATTATGGTTGAGGTTTCCCTCATTCCAAAGTCTCTGGACTTCTTTTCATCCAAAAAGGCAGAATGTTATTTTAAAAAATTAAGTTGTAATGCTAAATTATTTTTAGGGTTTTTTTTTTTCTGAGACATTCCAAATCAGAATATTAATGTAAGAAGCTTTTCGTGCCTCACTCAATCCTAGTGGGTACCTAAATTAATTTTTTGTAGCAAATAACTTCTTTTGTCAGTGAGAGACAGTTTAGGAGCCTCTATGCTTATTGAAGTTTCACATTCAAGGCTTTGAATAATTCAGGTAGAAAAAAAATATTTTGAAAATGTCAGATCATTTTACTTTGAGATTTTTGGTTTTCATTCTGCTGCAGCATTGTAGGGCTAAATGAAACAGAGGAAAAGTAATGTCAAATCCTTTACTACATTGGGTAGTGGTATGTGAAAATCCACATCTTGCTACTCTGTGAAATGGAACCCACCTGCCCTTCACCCATTGAGCCTGCCACCACCAGGTTACTGAACTGCTGGTTTAGTGTAATTTAAGTGTAATTTTAGTGTATTTTTAAAGAAATGCCTTTTGGAGATAGCCTTCATCTCAGAGAGGAGGAAGTTCAGCTTTGTCCTCCTGCGTCTAGTGTGTATCCCTCAAAATGCTAGGCTTTCCTGGGAAGGGGGAAGAATTATCATGACCCTGTCAGTCTTCAGTATCCAGAACGAACAGTGTGATGTTGTACCTGGATATAAATAATTTTGGAACTTTTTAAAGAAACAGGAATGTCACCTTTCCTCTTGTTCCCTTTAAGCTGCATTCCACCTCCTCCTGCTCAGGCTGCAGCAGAAGCTTCTGAAGGCCTCTGTGAAATGCTTTATAATTTTTTTCATTTAACCTGAAACACAGTTTCTCAGCCTTTTCTTTTGGTGGGGAAAACAATGCATGATTTTTAAGGTCAGTCCAAAAGGGATATTTCTTTACTGCATTATAATCCTGTAATAATACATTGCATTATTTCATCCTGCCTCAAATAGCTTTCCACCAGGAAAAAATGAAACACTTATCCTTCCTGTGATTTCTGTACAGGCATCCTGCTGGTGAGAGCAGCCAATTAGCTATTTGTTGTAGGATGGCAGCATCCTGAATGCATATCTCAACTGGTGAACCATTTGTCTTTTGAAATTTACACTCTGCACCTTCTGGGTATAGTTGACACCCCAGTCTGACATGCTGGAGTAACACGAGCTGCCTGCACCATATCTGCAAATATAAAAATGCAAACTATTTGAATCTGCGGGTTTGGTTTTAACACAAAAAATGTACAGACTTTTTTTCCTCCCCCTCTGAAGGACCCTTCCCAGCTTGCTACAGCTGTCATGTAGAGGAGAAGGCATTCACAAATTCTTCTTACTGACTTCCTTTCTCAGCAGTAGTTTTCAAGTCTTTCCTCAGTGCCATTGAAGTCCCTACAGGTGATGTGCCACAGGAGACCTTCAGGCTGCTGGGAAAGCCTTACATAGAAGCCAGTGTGATTTTTGAGCTAGAGCCAAAATGTGGTTTGTTCCCATCGCTGGGGCTGCCCTACCAGAAGAAGTGACAAACGTTGCCCATGAGAGAAGACTGTAGTAAACAAAAAATTATTGAGTAGGAAAACAAATGTTAATTATGTATGCTAAAATACCACCAAGTGCACAGAGAAAAAGATAGGCAACTGCTGAATTTTCCTGCTAATGCATTTCACTCCATTTTACTGCTAGAGCTTCCTTTAAAAAGTTAAGCTACTCACATATGTTGAGAATTGCCAGGGTTTTCATTTTTAATGCTGTGCCAGAGGGGTAGGTGGCAAAGGAGCCTGACTGGTTTTATCCAGCTTTAACATGAAGTGGAACAATAATGTTCTGACAAGGATGCTAAATAGGGGAGTCAAGTCATCACAGCACATTATTTCTTGCTCAGCCTCCTTGTGTTTCCCCTTTTTCCCCTCTGGACAAGCCACTTAACATCTTTACTTGCCTTATTTTTTGTGTTAGAGACAGAAATATCTGTGCCACGTTTCCATGCCTACTCATATTTACAGAGTTTTTTCTGAAATCCCAAGCTGAAAAATCAAAGGAAAGGGTTGCTAATAATGCAACAGCAAAGCAGCTACACCTCCAGCATCCCTTGCTTTGCCCTGAGACTTTTCTCCTAGGAGAATAGATATTTAGAATGGGAGGTCAATAGAACTCTAAAGGCAAGCTAACTGAATAGTTTGTATTTCTTATCGTCTTTAATGATGTTCAATGACATGAAATCGTTACCATGGAAACTAGTTTACCAAGGGTGCTATATGTGCTATTTCTGAGGTTCAGACAAGGCTCCTGGCTTTACCAGTTAAGTTTGTTAGAGGAGGGAATGACTTTTCAGCGTCTTCATGGGTCAAACAACAGGTATCTGAAAATCCACAGTCCAGTAATTAGATGTTTGCTTGACTTCACCCAGATAGGATATGCATTGTTCCCAGCTCCTTCCCTTTTAAGTAATCAGTATAAAGTTAAGATACTACTAGTTGAAGACTCTTTAGGAAATGCTAGAATTGAGTACAGCATGAAACTGGGCCTGCCAAATCAATTATTTTCTATTGCTTTGCTGTAGGCTATTTTAGAACAAAAGAGATACGATTTGGACTTTCAAGATTGGAGTTCATCTAACAAAAGTTAGATCTGAGAACACAGAATATTCTTCATTTTTACAGGTTTAATAATGAACCTACTCTCATTGCCAAAAAACATGTCTCTATGGAGAGTGCTTCTGAATTCCATCCAGAGGTTACAGGATGGAATGGTTACAGGAGGCAATTTATTCTTCATAGAACATAATTCCTGTTATAGTCTATTACTATTCTATTCTTCATATAATTATATTAAATAGCATGATGAGGGAAAGAGGAGGCCTGTGGCAGTCAAGATTAAGAGATTTGCTTGGGTACTCCAGAACCAGCAGTGGCTATGAGGTAGTGGCAAGATCATCTGTTGTACCAAGGTCAGTGCAGCCCTGCAAGAAGCCTACAGAAGCAGAGGTCTGCTAAATGCAAGTTGTGTAGGTATGTTATGCCCCAGGATGGACTGCCTTGGGAAGGCCAGCCTGCTCAAGAGATCCTTGATGGCACAAATTTGAAAGTCTAGAAAATAAGTCCTGCAAGGATAAATGGAAAAATGTGTAATTTTTTAGCCAAAGAGAGCACGGGGGAGTGACATAGGAAAGGTCTTTGAATTCTTCAAGGGTGGCTATAAGCAGGAAAGGACTATCTGGTTGGGGGGGTGTGAGAAGGACAAGGAATAATGGGTTTAAATTATAAATGGTTACATTATATGTATAATTTTAAGGGTGGGATTCATCTAAGCAAATATAGACATCTACCATGTAAATACTCCAGCTCGTTTTCATCCATAACAGTGGAAAGAAAGAGTCACTTACAGAGCACGGATCACCTCACCCTAAAATAAACATCTAAAACAGTGCTTTCACAACACCTCGTGCTTTTTATCCACGGCAAAGTGAAGCTGTTTCTTGCATCCAGTGCTTCCAAAGTGGTTCCTGCTCTTATAGGCCTGAACATTGAAGTTTGCAAATGCACCGTGCACATGGGACTGGGTCCCAGGGGCTGCTAACCCCACTCATCCTCGTTAGCTAAAGAGCAGACCCTGGAGCAGTCTGAACTGCTACATCCAATTAGTGCTGTGACCACAGGACTGCACTTAGCAGTTGTAGCACAACCCTGTGAGTGCCAGTGGCCACGTTAGAAAGACTGCATATTTATGCAGAATATAAATACCCCTGTTCCCCACTGTCATGTGCTGAGAATTGGTGCTGGGTCATGCTTTCAATGACTCCTTTCAGGAGGGCAAAGGGAAGAAAGAAAGAGGGAACATTACCTTGGTGAAGGACAGGTTTTCTCTTGCACTCCAAGTGGAAGGCACAACACAAATGTCTGGGCAGCATCATGATTTTGGAGATGTGGAGAAATAGTGTCTGATGACAAGGTTTTGTATAATCAAAGAAAAATTACAGCCTAGATTGTTGGAAGGTAATAAATTAAATTACTTAATCTCTCAAAGTAATACTTTCCCTTCACCGTATTGAGTTCTGTGCCAGAGATGCACCTTTTTCTTTTTACGTAATTATTTATTCCAACACCACCCATGTAAAAGGCCAGCAGCAAAACTGTCTTTCTTGCAGTGAACTGACATACACACACACATACATACACACATACACATCTGCTCCTTGTTTCTTTTCATTTGATAGTCCCTGTAATTAAAATGCAGGGATGCTGGTAAGGGCTAATGGCAAATAGTAGTAAGGATGAACATTGGTACATTATTATTGCCTTTAAAGAAAAAAAGCAAATTGAAAAAGCTCTATCACGAGGAAAGAAAAAAATATCTCTAGCCAGAGCAAATGGAGGTAACTGTGCTTTGCCCATCTCTGTTCTAAACCACAGAGCTCAAAAAGGGCTAAAGGTTGGTTTTAATGATCTCTTGATGAAGTTTAATGAAGGATTCTCTTGCTGTCCAGAAAGCCCAATCCCACAGCATGTTTTACTTATGGAAACACTCTGAATATTGAGCTATGGATAAGCCATTCTGCCTTTGAGACTCTGGCAAGCTTCCATATATTTTATCAGAAAAAAAAAATAAATACCAACCAAGGGAATAAAGAAACAGCGATAGTCAGTACATAGAAATCAGGTCAGCACACTGGTACCTGTAAAACATGATAAATATATGTTACACCAGCAGCATAGGCATTAAATCAATACATGAGAAGATGTGGTGTTATCAGGATGCAAGCAGCCATAGATTTCTTCTAGTTTAATTGTATTTCTGCACCTCTGTAAGCTATTAGAAGTAAGTAAATGCGCCAGTGTAAAGGTTTAATGATGACTTACGCTAGAGCTTCTGTAACACTTTCCATCTTCAGAATGGCACCCGTCTGAGGCGTGTAGGTAAATATTAACCGTGCTCTACAGCTGACTTATTTATAAGCTATCAACAGGCAGGTTATGCTGGCGGGCTGCAGAGACTAATTTATAGCTCTGCTGTGGGGAGTCACTTGGTTTGTCTGCACCCAGGAGTAATTTCGTACCGCCACTAGTCCTTCCCAAGCCTGCAGTTGGAGATTTCATTGTCAGCCGGCTCCTGCAGCGGGAGGATAACGGGTAGCTGGCTGCAGGAGCCCTGCCAGCCTCTCCTCCTCTGGCTTTCACAGCCAGCCCAGGGATGCCAAGCCAGTTTGCCCCCTGACATTTTAGCAATTGCTAAGGACAGCAAGGGGCACTATGTTTTATCTTTGGAAGAGCTCACTCTTATTTGCTAGAGAACAAAAAGGTCCTGACCTCACCTTCTCTAGTGTAAATCAGGAGAAACGACGCTGAAACCACTGGGGTTGCAGCATTAGGAGTGGAGTGGTTATAAAGGATTCAATTCCTCGTTATTTATTGATCATGTAGAGGATCCGACTCTTGCTGTGTTACAAAGAGTCAACCAGAGAAGAAAGGGCATTTCATAAAAGAAATAAATGTTTGGTGGTGATTGTTCTAGAGGCTAAGATTCTGCATAACAAGGGATTTATGGCAACTTTTAACATCTTCCCTAGTAGGCTAATAGCACCATAACACATAACATCTATCCTTTCCTAATTCACTATAAACAGTTAAAAAGTAGGTCTTTAAAGACAAATAGATTACACTTTCTGGACACTGGCTTATTGGCATAACTGTTCTTGCTGTCTTGGAAACAGGATGATCAGGGATAAGTACACAAGGGCTGTGAGGTGGATAGCACCCAGCACAGCCACACGAGGGGTGCTGCCATGGGAAGCCAGACTGTGTGAAGTTGGAAGCAGCCAGCAGAGCCTGACAGGACACAGCTCTGCTCCCAGTGGGGTAAAGCCAGCACAGGGATTTGATATGCAGGCTGAAGCACACACATACTGAGGCAATAAAAGTGATTTGGGTAAGTCTGTTTAGCCTGTGTGTACTGAGGTGTTAATGGTGTTTTACGCCACTGTGCATTAATGGGACGACTGGTGAATGCACATTTTCATTCCCTTTCTGCTATTAACTTGCCAGTGAGTCACTTCTGCTCAGTGCACAGGCCAGTCTTTGATGGCATCATTAGACAGTGTGATTACATCATAAATCACACTGCTGTTAAAGCAAATACCCAGATCTGTAGAGCAAACATAGATGTACCCTGTGAACACCTGTATATCTGTGAGTCTCTGTCTTCCCTGAGGGAGCAGGATACATTCGGTCCCACTCTTTTCTGATGTACTTGAGAGAAATCACTCATTTTAGGTGTAGTGGCTACCTAAACTTCTTGTTTGCTCCTTTTGAGTTTGTGAATTATTTATGTTCAAAATGAATCATGAGTCATGAGGAGGAGGAGAAGAGAATAGCTATCTGCACTAGAGGAGCAAGTCCTTCCATCTTCCAAGCCTCCCATCTGAAAAACTCATGTCCCAAGAGCCAGGTCAGGGGCATTGCATGTCCAGAAAGTCAGGAGTGAAGGATGTAATCAGGCATCAAACAAGATCACGTGAAGTAGTCAGGAACAGAGAAGCAGGTTGAAGCTAAGGTGTTCAGAGGCGGAAGCAGCATGCAGAGCCAAAAAGCAGGAGACCGAAACAACAACAGGAGCAAGAATCTGCAGCATAACAGTGGCCAAGAGCTGATCTAAGCAAAGTCAGCGCATCCCAGCAGCCCCTCAGGGACAGTCTAGGGGCTTGTGTCCAACTGCCCCTCAACTGCCTGGGACCCATAGTTTGGGCTCAGAATGCCCTTGACATTTTGGAGAAAGAGGACTAGTGAGATAGTCAGAGACCTCCACCAAAGCAGTGCAGCAATGGCACTTCACCTCCTAAGCTGCACTGTGGTCAGCTGGAAGGGTACAAGAGAGCTGAAAACTCAGTGGTTTTCCTGTGAGGAAGCATGATGATGCCACATGCTGGGTATGCTGCTGGGACATGACCTTCAGTATTGACTTGTGCCTGCAGCACATCAGAATGGGCTTGCTAACGTTTGCACAAAGAAGCACTCATGCTTCCATTGGGAAAGTCTGTAGTAAAGTCATACACTGCCTACATCCTCTCACAGTCATGATCAACTGTGTGTGAATCATGCTACCATTCATATACTGTGTAGTTCATCACAGAGGCCCAGCTTTATTAATACCACCTCCAATTATTATTCAAACACTTGCTTTTTCTGTCCGTCTCATACATTAATTTCTTACATTTCTCAATAGGCAGAAGGTAATTTGATTACAACTTCGACCTTTAAGACAAGGCATAACTTGTTTTTTAAATGTCCTTTTCCATATAATGTACACATTAGTGTAACCTTATTAGACACAATTACTGGTTATTAATGACATGAAGCATAAATATCTGTGCACAGAGACTATAACCAGATGTACTGCTGAATTAAAATACCAGTCATATTAGTGCTAATCACCCAGACCTTTGGGCACAAGCAACTCTCACCTAACAGAGTTAGAGCCAGGGATGGATTCTTCTGGAGAAGAATAAGGGTAGTTGGTTTCTCTTGCCACCATCTTCCAAAAGGAGCTCAGATAAAAGAAAATTAAGGATATGCAATGAAATACATGACAAGAATATATTCTTATTCAAAAACATCATGCATGGAATATTCTGATATGTGCATCCTGGAAAACAGGAAACCATCAAAGTCATGGTGGGGTCTAGAAGCCAAACTGCCAATGGGGAAAAATAACTTAGAGAAGGAAATGTGAAACTCTGAAAATTCAAGAAGCCTGGAGTACTGGAACAGGCAATGACAACATAAATGTCATTCAGCCATGACATTTGGATTTCACTTGCACAGCACTTAAAGGTGCAAACAATTGCAGAAAGTCTTGCTCAGACAAAACACTTTTTAAAAATTCTGTCTTCCACAAGTACCTAAAAAACTGAAGACTTTGTTTTAGTGATTAATACTTTTTAAACAACCAAGGCACACCCTGGGCAGCTACTTTAAGAGTGGAGAAGAGCAAAGTCAAGAAAGCATGACAGCATGACCAAGAATGGAAGTACTAGGGCGGTGATTCCACCTGTTCTTGGCACTGGTGAGGCTGCACCTGGAACACCGTGTTCAATTTGGGGTCTCTCACTACAACAAAGACATCTGAGTGCTGGAGTGTGTCCAAAGAAGGGCAGCAAAGCTCTTGAAGGGTCTGGATCACAAGTCCTCTGAGGAGTGGCTACAGGAACTGGGGTTGTTTAGCCTGGAGAAAAGGAGGTTCAGCGGAGACCTTGTCACACTCTGCAACTAACTTAAAGGAGGTTGTAGCAAGGTGGAGATTGGCCTCTTCTCCCAAGTAACAAGTGACAGAACAAAAAGAAACAGCCTCAAGTTGTTCTAGGGTAGGTTAAATTGGATATTAGGAAAAATTTCTTTCTAGAAATGGTTGTGAAGCATTGGAACAGGCTGCCCAGGGAAATAGTTGAGTCACCATTCCCAGAGGTATTTAAAAGATGTGTAGACGTGGCACTGAGGGACATGGTTTAGCTGTAAACATGAAACAGTGCTAAGGTAATGATTGGACTTGGTGATCTTAAGGGTCTTTTCCAACTTAAACACTTCTATGATTCTATGGAAAAGAGTTAGAGCAACTCTAAGTGCCTCTTTAGACCAGCCTAAACACGTGGTGATATTGCTGTTTTATGTGAAGCAGAGCTTACACCAACAGCCTAGTGCAACCTGGTAGCTCACACCAAGCAGACACAATAAGAAAGAACTTGTTCAGATCTATCCCAGCTATCTGCTCCATTGACATGTCCATAGCTCATGGACATGTGTCCATGGCTGTAGCATTCTGCCTCTGGAGTGGCACAGAGGTGACCCTGCAGCGACGATGGTAACTGCTGCCCTCAGCCCTTGGCCTGCCCTCTCTCAGAGGTTTCACCCTCCTGCTCAGCCGTTTCAGCTCAGTGAGGTTAACTGGCCTGTACTGCACGCTACACCCATCGAATGAAAAACAGAGGAGCTGATACATCTTCCTTTCCTTACGCTCTATCCAGACTGACTGCTCAGTGCTTTGAACTGAGGAATAAAGATCAATTTCTTGAGATCATCGCAGCAAAGGTTGATTTCATTTTTCTCTGAAGTCGCACTCTACACTTTGCAGCAAGCAGTGTAAGGAAGTATCCAGCACCCTCTGTTCCTCTGCAGGAACAGTCTAGCAGGATTAGTATTGCCTGTAGCAAGGTTTTGCTGAATTGCTCACATATTCCACTGCCTCCTAAATAACCACAACTATAAACATGCTGAATAAAACCAGACAATACCGCAGCTGTAGAAAATAAAGGCAAGAAAATGAAGATGGTCAAAGTGAAAGAACATTTTGTACCTTTTAAGCCTTCATATTCAAGACAGTCTTAGAGGGAGATAAAAGATGCTCGTATCATCGAGGAATTCAGAGTAGTAGTTCGAAAATATTTTATGTGCATTGTTATGAGTAATTGGTTTTACCATGAATGTGGGATTGGAAGATATTAGGAAGCAGCTGAGCGTAATCATTATTTGCCAAGCAATAGCAGACAACACATGCTTGGGAACTTGTAGTGAATGCTTTCTCTTGCAACAGTCAACCTGTAGTCCTCAACACTGAAGATTCTGGTATTTTATATATATTACAGAAATGTATTAACCCTTTGATGTTTTCTGTTTTATGAGCTCTCTGCATGTCATTGTTAGGATTTAACTGTGATTTTAAGCAGGTTTTTTGTTAGAAATATCATTAACATTATTCATCCTTATAGGTTTCTCACTATCTTTTTATATGTAACAGAAGAAAGATATCAATAGAGACAACTTGATAGCCACGAAGATATTAAAGATAGTGCAGTTATCAGCTGAATCACACATAATTTGATGAAATTAATTGGGATATGTTCAAAAAGCAATTCTATTCCTATCTCTATGGTAAAAGACTTTCCAATCATGCAGTTACGCTGGGGCTGTTCTCATGGCAATTGGCAGGAGTTGCATGTACTGAAAAAGGCTCTTGTTTTTGTTTTTGAAGAACTGGATCATTCAGAGCGTGTGCTTCAGGGAGTTTGTTCTTTTCACCCAGATAAAGCCACTGATTTCTGCTTCACTGTGCTCTGCACATGTAGGAAAACAGATTAGCCAATGTTGTTTTCTTTCTGTACTTTGTGTGTGGGAGGAGAGTAAATCTCTCTGACCCATTCCACCCACGGCACTTCAGTTAGCATTGGGCAGCACCATTCTCAATCTCACCAGCTAAATTCAGGGAACTCAGAATTGTCACAGTCATGAAACATTCCAGCTCTAAGTGGAAAATAAGAATTGTCTTCTTCTGTCTTAACCCAGCATGGGCTGTTACCTACAGGTGTTACAATGGGGATCTCATGGGGAGAGGATATGAGTCTCTGTTTCAGAAATGGAGATAAGGAAGTGACGTTTTGGAGAATGAGTTTTGTCATGGGCAGTCCACTCTCACATTAGGGTAGCTAGAGCAAAGCCTATGGAATTACATTTCATATGCAGGGCAAAGGAGCATTTCCAGATAGTATCTACAAATTCCTAGTCAAACTGAAAAAAATAATAAAGCAAACCAAAAAGGCCTGTAAAACTATGAGTATATGATAAAGACTTCAGTATGTAGCTCATATACTGTACAGACACCACTGGATAGCCCAGTTGAAGATCTTTTCTGCTCAAAATGGCTATTAGGCTAAGCCTCATTTCATTTTCTAAATGATGAATGTGGCTTTCCTTAGCTGCCCCACATAGACCTATAAGGAAGGTCCACAGCCATGGGGCTGTGGAGCACTCCATGGGCATGGACTGCTGTCCTAGTTAGGACAGCTGAGATCAGTTCATCATGGTGGGTGTAACCCAAAACTGTATTCTATAGCCTTCCATGTCATTTCCCAGAAACTAGACTATTGTTGTCAATAGACTATTCGCACCCTCTGCCCATAGAGCATGGTGGGTGTAACCCAAAACTGTATTCTATAGCCTCCCATGTCATTTCCCAGAAACTAGACTATTGTTGTCAATAGACTATTCGCACCTTCTACCCATAGAGCCTGACTCCTCAGGCTATAAACTAGGTGTTAAGAGGCCTGTGAGATAGGAAGATGTTTCTGTCCTCACACCCTTTGTGAACTCCCCGCCCTGAGGAGAGTACCAAGCATTCCTGCCTGAACTGGAGGATATATAATCTTGGAGTTTTGGAACATTTTTCAACCCACTCGTGGGATCCAGAGGACGGCTGCATCTCATCGCTCTCAACCAGACTTAGACCACCACTGGACTGCGATCACCAGTTCTGGCCAGACTGCAGCAGCTCTCCCACCAGCAGGTTCTTCTCCTCTCCCTTTACTTTGGACTCAAACAGGGCCCAAGGAACACCACTTTGTTCAGGCCCCAGGGTACTGGGTTATACATTTGGGTTTTTGTGGGTTGAGACCAATTGTTTGTTTGTATTATTGTACTTACTGTATTATTTTAATAAATTGTCATTCTGACTTATAATCTCTCCTTTGAGTTGGGTTCATTCCCCCTGCTGGTTAACTTTTAAACCAGCACAACTGCGATCAGCTGAGCTACAGGAACGAGAGGCCTGCCAGTGGTGGTCCTCTCCAGAAACAACTACCAGTACAACTATATTAGTTTTTGTGAGAAACTGCTGCTCACATGGGCTTGATGTAAATTTATTCACAGTAATATCCACCATAAAATTATTTCCAGGAAAGAAAGTCATGTGTGCATGAGGTAGAGCACAGAGGCATAAGACATCGGTCTTCATGTTCCCAGCCCCTATGTGATCCTACAAAGAGATAGCAGGGATTGAGGTACCATGGGAAATGCTCATCTTAAGGAAGGGATGAGAAGTTGCATATAAACATCATGCCCCAAAAGTGTTTTTTTCTGTGTTAAGAAAACAATGTGACCCTGTATCATTAGGTGCTTTACATGTCCAGGAGGAAATGAAAAAAATCTCAAGAATTCATCCTAAGTATTGCTTGAAGAAAGTACTTTCCATTTAGGAGCAACTACATTTCTGGCATAATTAGGCACAGTTCATATACCCCAGAAAAAATGTGAAGAAACAAAAAATGCAAGAAAAGAAATAAAATAGCCCCATGATTAAATCTCCACCAGCTACCTCCACACCAAATCTTTCATATACTCATGCCCTAGAAAGTATTTCTTACACCTTGGGGGATTCTTTCATATACTTTTGGATTAATGAGAATCTCTTCCAATAACATTCATCACTTAGTAATGATTTGGTTTTAATATATCAGCTCACAACAGCACCTTTCAATGGGAAAAGCATTTTCAGAGTACAGCTATTGCCTGGCTAAAGTGTGGTCAAAACTGTGTAGAATGCCTTAATTTAACAACACAAGGCTCAATCCATGCCTTTCAGTGCAAAAATGAACTCAGAAGGAATAAAATCATGTTCAGGCTTTGCATTTTTATTGTGCTTCACATGCTCAAACAGCTCATTAATCCCTTCACTATCAGTTTGATAAGTATAAATATTATTTCCTTCACAGCTAGAGGGACACAGACATGTTTTCAAAGGGCTTGAGCCTCACAAACTCCAGTGTGAGCTGTACACATTTATCATCCTATAAAAGTAGGGCTGCAATGAGTTGCCTTGGCCACTCAGCCACTTACTAGTAAAGCCAGAATACTACTAGACTAGCACCTGAAAAATCTGCCAGGTCCTCTGCTCATACCACTTTCCCATGTGCCACCATGCATACAAGGGTGTTCAATTTTTGCAGAATCCAAAATTTAATTGAAAAGCAATGTTTTTGACACTGTAGTTGCATACCTGAGATGAGTATAACTTTAAACACTGATCCATTCCTAAGTGAGGTCACTGCTTCTCTGGCTGTGCAGAGCTTCCCCAAGGTGTGAGATGTCCACCTTTGGAGATTGGAGCAGAAAGCAGGATGACACAAGTCTTGACATTTTGACTGAGGATACATGGGAAAGGTGGCATGTGAGGACTCCCATGATGACGAGATAGTGTTTGGGCAGGTGCATGAGTAGAGGGTGATTCATAGACAGGACTTTGAGAGATTAAGGAGGAAGAAAGCTCTTCAAATGGGTCCACTTCTCATTTACCAAAAGAAGGCAAAATAACTTATGGCCCCTTCTCAGTGTCTGGGGCAGATGTGTGAAAGAAGTCCTGTGACTACAGGACTGGTGAGAGAGGCAACTTTGCACTTGGGTTTTGCCCTCAGCACAAGGCTTCCTGTTCATCTTTGTCCTGCAGGTGTCCCAGACCAAAGGCAGGAGAGTCTGAATGTGTGGGAAGCAGAATAGAAAAGCAGGAAGAAACTGACAACACAGTTTCCTGAAGTCCTTTTTCAGGGCTTGATAATAAAATACATACTTGTGGGAAAGACAGGTGAGAAATCTGAAGGCAGAAAATGTCAAGATGAAAACATGCTATGGAAAGAGAGTAGGGAAAAGGAAGATACCAAGTAAAAAGAACAAACCTTAAGAATTATTAATTTTTAATGATTGAAGACAAACAGAGTGAAGCTTCGGAGACAATGAAGATAGGAACAAAAATAAAGGAGGATCATGTAAGTAGTCATTACAACGTTTGAGTGAGAATGTATTGGCAATATAGATCAGAATGCTATAAACAGCATACCAGCACATAGTCTTGTCAACAGCAGTGACTTGACCCAGTCTGGAAAATACAGTCACACCAGCATTACTTCAGTTCAGGTGAATAGTTTTAATACAGCTCTGCCAGGGGAGGTTTAGGTTGGATAGTAGGAAGAAATAGTTTACAGAGAGAGTAATCAGACATTAGAATGGGCTGCCCAGGGAGGTGGTGGATTCACCGTCCCTGGAGGTTTTTAAGATGAGACTGGATGTGACACTTAGTGCCTAGTGACCATGGCAGTGTTGGATCAAGGGTTGGACTTGATGATCTCAGAGGTCTTTTCCAACCTGGCTGATTCTGTGGTTCTATGATGAACATTGAGAAACATATATTTGACACAGATCGATACAAGATGTGATGGAAGAACTATATCCATTCCATAAGAATTACTTTTATCATGTTTTCCTTGCAATTTCAGAGAACATATAAAGCAAAATTAGGTTCGGATCAGAACCATAGAATCACAGAATATCCTGAGTTGGAAGGGACCCATGAGGATCACCAAGTCCAACTCCTGGCTCTGCACAGAACAACCCCAAAAATCACACCATGTATTTGAGAGCATTGTCCTAACGCTTCTTGAACTCTGGCAGGTTTGGTGCAGTGACCACTTCCCTGGGGTAGAGCAGATAGCACAAGCATGAGAGTGCCCTGCCATTTTGTTGTTTAGGTTCCAGCACAACATAGAGTGATCTCCCTTTTCATTTATGGTATGGGGTTTCCATTTCCTAGTTTTTCTTTAGTCTCCCACTTCTTCCCAGGCTCTTATTCTCTTTTGCCATTACTCTTGCCATTTGGGGCCGAAACTGCAATCAGTTGCTCCATTAAAGCACTGAAAAGTTTGAATACGGAAAGACTGAATACAAAGTACGTAATCAAGTTCCTAATTCACCTTGTGTTTTCTTTTTTCTCTATGATCTTAATTGCTGTCTTTTTCACAGTTGGCATTCACAACTTCTTTGCAGGATGTGCTGGCACATTTACTCTCTTCTATACTTTTTCTATGTCCTTGTTTCCTTTATTCCTCCATGCTCTTCTTCTGTATTTCCATTTTAACTACTTCATGTTGCTTAGCAACACCCAGAATGACACCAACAAGGTACAGTTTCACTGCATCTAACAAGTGTCACCTTACAAGGAACAAAATACAATTTAACTTCACACTCTTAGGGAATTCACTTTCTCAGGACAGCACTGATCTCTAATTTATATCTTCTTAATCTTATGTTTTCTATGAAAGCTAAGAGCAAGTCAAACACACAGAAACACACGGCATTTCATAGGATATTTGCACCTTTCAGTTTTCCTCGATTTTGCTCTGAGATTGCTAACCTGCCAAGACAATAAGAAACCTAAAATAAGAGAAGGTTTTAGATCCTGGCTTTCCCAACATGCAGATCCAGAGACTGTGGTTGACATATAAATGCTCAAACTGCTACACTCAGTTAGAACCCAAACTTTACAAAAAGTTGGAAGATGTTTGGATTGTGAGACTGAAGCCTGGTCACAAACCTAATTAAACACCATCCACATGTTTCCAATAAACATCTTGAATATCCCAAATTTTATACCAGACTGCTTTCTCCCTTGGTAGAATAGAACAGAAACAAAACAAATGGGCTGAGCTGCTTTATTATTAATAATATTATTATTATTTACAATTGTTTTGGACAACTTATTTTACCAGAAATATTATGAAGATGGGACAAGAAATATAGTACCTTATGTGTCACAAGCTGTTATCAATTTCAAATCACACAAGGGAATTTTTTTTCCACACAAAATCACAACGTGAAACACTCAAGTGCACTTCTGATCTTCATTGAAACGTTCTACTTCTGAGGAGAAAAATGGAAACTGATTTTTTTGTTTAAAAATATGCTTTTAAAACTCAGTTACTGATTAAAAAGATTTTTTATGCTTTGAAATCTGAATACATATGGGACTTGAGATTTACACATTTTCATGGAATCATTACAAATGTTTTTTACAAAGTCAAGGCCACTCCTTGAAATATATTGGAAAAAAAATTACATTTATTCAGTAAAATTCCTTGAAAAATAACTGACATTTTCACACTAGCTTCAGAAAGAAGCTAATTTCCAAACAGGCAAGGCCCTACACCGAACTGAGAAATCCTGGCTTTGGGTTTATTAACTATGTTTATAAAAGCCAGAGAGGAACATGAACGTCAATACCTACTCATACATCTAGATATATATCCTTGAAATAAATTCTTTGATCTCCAGTCATACAAAACTTCAATTAACTGTTTGATTTCACTTGGCTTTTGTTCAGCCTCTGGGATCACGTAATGTCAGCCCTGGAGATACTTTTATTCAGCAAGCGGATGTCACAATGAATAATACTTATTCAGTCAACTACAGCTTTTAATTAGTTTTTTTTAGGGTCTGGTTCAGCAGCCCTTACTCATATTGAGTAATATTCACTGCACAAATAGTCCTGCTGTTGCAGTCACGTTAATCATCGAAAGCACTGGTGAACTAAGCCCTGAATAAGTAAGAACTATCACATTTAACCAAGTACGGTAATTTTGTCCCATATATCCACATACCTCCTGACATACAAAAAAATGATCAATTACTGGTAACCTATTGAACAACAGTGTGCTTACATAATATATAACTATTATTATACTGCACTACATTTTTATATTTTTATTATTGGAATCGGTGTGGCACCAAGTAACGGCAAAACTGTGTCCATGCTAAAACTACATATGACTCTGTATACTTCTGCTTCTAACACACCTATGAAACTTAACTAAGAAAATAGGTGAGGGAGAGAGATTAAATTCTGAGTTCTGAATATACAGAAAAAATTCTAACACTAGCAGACAAGCCTAATACCTTCTAACACTGAATCTGTGTCTGGAGAGAGTTCCTGGTTCCTGGAATGAAAAAAATAATCTGTAATATAGTTGAATTACATAAAAAGAAAACCAAGAAACTACCTCTGTTTCTAGGTATCCCTTGCTTTCCACAAACACTTGTACATAAATAAAGTCAGGATAACTTACCAGGAAACAAGATCCAACAAATAGGGAAAGAAAACCAGTATTATTTTCTCAGTATTATTTGTTTCTCACCATCCTTTTTGTCCTTTTTATTTTGACTCTCTATTCTACACAGTGAATCCTCATGTATAGATAGATATATACATATATATGCCCTCCCTGAGTACATAAAGGATTATATATGGTGACTCATCTGCTCTCATGCTGGCCCTGTTACCAGCAGGTCTTAAAAATAAATCCAAATGAATAAAAATGGCTTAGAATCAACTCCAGCAAAGAGACAATAAAGCTCCACTGCCAGTGAAAAAGAAAACAAATAGACATTTCAGTGTCTAAAGTTGGACCCTAAAACTAGCTGGTGTGCAGATGTATTGTTTCACATTGCCCTGGGCTTGCCTCTTCTGGATTGGATTCAGATGAAATTCCAATGGATGTGGGCAAAAGTTACTCAAAATTTTAGGTTACTTAGAGTCATAGAAGCAGCCACAGCTATAGGAGCAGAGTTATTGATGTTAGATGTAACAGAGACTGAAGAAAACTCACGATCTGCATTGTGCATTTCCACTCTATTCTTTACAGGAGAAGCCCTGCTGCCATCTCATTGAAACCCAAGGGTTCAGGGAGTTAAATCCAGGCTAAAGCCTCCACATCAGGTAATCTCTGTGCCCTCTGCTGTGCCTTAAACTCCTTTTTAAGGCACAGAAACACGGACTGGCCTCTCTCTGTGATAGGAACATGCTTACCCCCATGGCTACTGTGATCTACAGAAACACATTCCCTAACACACAAGTGCTCTTTGCACATTGTGTCTGAGATCAGTAATCCCTGAAAATGTTCCAGTTTTTTATATTCTGAACAAGATTTGCCTTTGGAGTTTGCTTTTTTTTTAATGCCATCCCTGTGTTTCAAACATTTCATGTTTTATCAAATTTTTAATAGTAGCTCCACTTACAAGTGTATTTATAGAATAACTATGAGTAAATCCCTCTTTTCTATCACATTTTATAAGTGAAGCAGCAAAATATTCAGAGTGTGTCGCTACCTATTCATGAAGTTTATATTCAAGCTGATATTGATAGAAGTTAGAAAAACAAAAGCCATTTTGTACCAGTTGCGGTGTATCACCTTGTAGGTGTCTGCAAGAACTGCAAATAATAAACCTTTAATAGCTGAAGCTGCCTATTTCTGACATTATGTTGATGCAATTCAGGGAAAAAAAAAAAAGGAAAAAAAATCCAACAACCAATAGCAGGTCACTGGTGAAACAAGGATAAGCAAAAAAAAAAAGAGATTCCAACCTTGAGTTTGAGCACAGGCTGCCTGCATGACAGCAAGGACTATACATTTTGAACTACAAAGCCAGAAAAACTTCCAATTAAAATTTTTAACTCTCTGCCTAAAAGCATCTCATTCAAAAGAAGAAATTATTTCCTAGCATGGCAACTCTTCTAAGGTCTATTCCATATGTAAAACATTTCTCTTTCAGGAGGCTGTTAGCATTATCATCATGTTTTCTTGCTAACCTTGCTTTTCATTATGAAGAGGTTTCTCTGTCACACAGGGCACGATAGGCAAAAGATTGCTCTCTAGCATGTCAAATGTCTGTGCACAAGAGTTTGCACAAGGTGGAAATTACACTGTTTTTCACATCAAGGAAAGAAAACAGGGATTCTGTAAACTAAGCTTTTAGGGGAAGGTGCCCGTTGAATCAAGATGTCAAGTGAACACTTCTCACAGTGACTGCAATATTTACTCAAACGACGACCCCATCAAGATCAATAGGAGAAACAGTGGGTATGGAGGCAGCCCTGTGACATAGAGCATTTTGAAATCTTGATTAATTTCTGCTGCTTGTCAATTTTGTTCTCTCTGCAGTTTTTTCCAGATAGCATAAACATAGAGCATGCATTTAATTTATTTTGTTCTCAATTAAAAAGTATAGGAATCCTAAGAATTTAATCCTTCCAGACTTTTCATTCAGTCATTTCCACCAAACCCTTGGGAAGAAAACATTACAAATACACTGAATTAGGCCCAAGTGAATTCGTGTGTTCCTAACAAATTAAATTCATTGATGTTGGCAAAGGAATGAGAATTCCTGTTGCAAATATTTGTCACTTAGCTCATATTCTGGTTTTAGAAACTTCAGCTGGACTTATCATGAAACAACTTCTTATAAGGCTAAACAGTTGGAAGTATACAACAAATGATATTTTAGGCTACACAACTGTCTGCTCAAACAAGAGAGAAAAAATATTTCTTCTTTGCATGCTTGCACAGCAGCAGCTGGAATCTAGTCCTGGACTGGCACCTTCTGCCTCCTCATCCCAAAGACTTTCTGTGAGCAACCCTGCAGGCTGGCAAATGAAAAAGAGGTACAGTATTACCATGTCTCCAACAAATACACTGCATCCAAGCTGCTTTTGAGGAAAGAACTTTGTGGAAGTCAGAGACTTGCCCCCACACTGCTTTTAGCACACCTTAAAGAGTGGGCCTCATCTTCCCAGGACTGAAGCCACTTAAACTCAAACTGAGGAGAAAGCTGTAGTCTGTGGAGCGGTGCAGGTCAAAATGCCTTGGAGAATCTCTGGCACAACCAAACTCCCCACCCCACTCCACCCAACCCTGGTGTAGGCATACAGACCCACATCTACTGTATGGACAGGGGAAACACCATGCAGAAAGGGTTTGGAGTTCCCCTTTTCCCACCAACAACCCTGATAACACCATCTCATGGGGAGCTTTGCGGCAGGTTTGCAGACAGGAAGGCCAGCCAAAACCTCCATTCCACCCTGGCGGAAACAGACCAACAAAAGGCTACAGTGGCTCCAGAAAGAAAATCTCTGTATTAAAAGCCAAATAACGCAGAGCTACAATAATAAATACACACTATCTCAACCGGTAAATACAGTGTAAAAGATTCATTAAAGTTTAGCTTCAGCAATAACAATATATATACCGCTTCAGTTCTCTGTCCTGCCAAGAGAGATGTCCCTTTCTGTCCACAAAGGAAAAACTCACTCAAACTCTATCCTATATGAAAACGCTACTGCGATGACAATAAATATGGCCAAATAGGAGGTTCTCTGAGTTCCTCCTTTGATTTTTTGGGTGGACTTTTCCTTTCCTTTCCTTTTTTTTTTTTTTTTTTTTTTTTTTTTTTACCAAAAGGTTCATTTAAAACGGGTATTAAAGATATAAAACGCGCACACAGGTCCCCTCGGGGCCGCTCCCCTCGGAGCCGGGCAGGGCCGGCCGGGTGCTAAGGCGGCCCCGCGGCCCGCTGCGCACCTGTGGCACGCTTTAAACAACAAAAACACGACAGAGTCCGTCCCGCGTCCCTCCACAGCACACGACGAAGAGAAGGGGGGTCACCGGGATAGGCTATTTGGCGGCGGTGGCGGTGGTGGTGCCGGCGGTGGTGCCGCGGCGCTGCTCCATCCCGTTGGGCAGGAATCCGGCGATGATGGGCACGGGCCAGATGAGGGCGGCCACGCTCCACACGATGATGACCAGAGTCATAAAACACGCCACCAAGGTGGACTCGATGGGCTTGCGGTTCATCCGCCAGCCCGGCTCGCCCTTTAGCTCCTCCAGGCTGAAATCCAGGCAGCAGAAATTCAGCGGCTCCCCTTGCAGCCAGTACTGGCCAGGCTCCGCCGCCGGCGGGTAGGACAGCGAGGAGGAGGAGGAGGAGGCAGCGGCGGCAGCGGGCTGGGGCGCGGTGCCCCTCAGGCGGCCGACCCGCCTGCCCCGCACCCAGCTACAGCCCACGCAGAGGCGCAAGTCCTGCTGAGCGCCGCCGGCCGCCAGCCCCAGGTGCTCGATGAGCAGCGGCGGCCCCACGCGGTGAAAGGCGGCGGAGAAGAAGGCCCGACCGTGGCTGTTGGTGGAGAAGAGCAAGAGGTCGCACTGGATGCCCAGCGGGCGGCTCCAGCGCACCAGCAGCGAGCTCAGCATCTGCCGCTGCACGCTGATGTTGCAGTGCGGGTCCTCGGCGGGCTGCGGCTGCCCCTGCGGCTGGGGACGCTGCTGCTGTTCCTGCTGCTCCCGCTGCTGCTGCTGCCCGGGGGAGGTGGGAGTGGAAGAGAAAGGCTCTCGGCTAGGGGCAGCTGGCGTGCCCGGGCTGTCGGTGCTCCCTTCCTCCTTGCTCGCTGCGCCGTCGAGGTCCATCTCGAGGCTGGCCAAGGAGCGGGAGGAGGAGTTGGCAGGGGGCAAGAAGAGCTCCTGCTCCTGCTCCTCCTGACCGCTGGCAGCCGCCGAGGGGCTCCAGCCCTGGCAGGGCGGCAGGCAGGCGGCCAGCAGTGCCGGGAAGAGCAGCGGCAGCATGGCATTAACTTAGAGTCGGAGAGGAGGGAGAGGAGGAGGAGGAACGAGAGGCTGCATGGCGCTGCCGGCTGCCATCTGGGAAGGGAGGCACAGTGCTCTCGCCGAGAAAGCGAGAGAAAGGAAAGGAGGGTGGGGGCAGGCGAGGGGGTGGGAGCGGGGCTGGGGCTGCCGCGGCGACGAGCCGAGTGAGCCGGGAGCCTCGGTGACGGCAGAGGCTCCCCCCTTCCCCGCCTCCTCCGCCCCCGGCCCGGCCCGGCAGCGCTCCGGCGGGAGGAGCCGTGAGCCCGGCCGGCCCCGCTGCCGCACCCGCGGTGCCGGCCCGGGGCAGCTGCGCTCCCTGGGCGGGCAGTGCTCCGTCCCCCGGGGCGCTGCCGGGCAGCGGCAGCTCCTCTGCCCTCGGGCGGGGACTTGCCTCCCCTCAGGCGGAGACCCACCTCACCCGCCGCCACCGCGCCCGTCCTCCCTCACCCGTCTCCGGGGACGGAGCCTCTCAGCTCCGCCGCCGCCTCGCCCGCGGGGCTGCCGTGTCCGCCCTCCCTCCTCGGTGGGCAGGGGCGAAGGGAAGGGGCTGGCTGCGGGCAGCGCCCTCGGGCCGGGGCGGGGGGCGCGGATGGGGGAAGAGCATCCAGGAAGCGACCGCACAACGCCTTCAGTTCGGCTTCATAGGAAGGGAACGGGACGGGGGAGGCGCGGAGGAAGGGAGTTTAAACTCGGTGACTGGGACCTTCCAGCGGTGCTCTCCGAGTCCAGGCTCGGCACCAAACCTGGACGTCGGGCGTCCAAATCTGGCCTTGGGCACCAGACATCCCACCCGTCCGACGGGCGCTGTCGGTCCTTGTAGCAAAGATTTAAGCGAGGAAGCTTACAAGTAGCACAAAGCTCCCAAGCGCGGTAGCCGTGAGACTTGGCAGCGTTTTTTGAAACGCTGCTTTATAAGCATGATACTTTGTAATCAGGCTAGATACTCCAGTTTGTTTAGTGACCCTATGCTGGTTATAGAGTTACTCATGACACGGTTTGAGGCTTGTTGTGTTACTACACTTGGAGACTCGGGGTGGGACAGAACTAATGAAAGAAATGATGAACGTTTCTTACTCTTTACCTTGAGCAGTGGGTGGGATAGAGTTACATTTTCCTGGCAAGCATTCAGAACTCGGATTCTCTTCTTTACCTTCGCAGCCCGTTTTCGGCAAATACAGTTGCAAAAGAGAGATGCTAATCTTTCCCAAGTATATATGAGATAATTTATGTAAACAATAGAACTAAAGCGCATATGGCACTCCTTTGAGATTGGCATTGGTCCCATGTCAGACGTGTTACCACGTCAAAGTGACACATGCACACATTCTCATTTGGAGAAATGAGTTACTGTAATACCACTCTCAAGCGTTTCAGGTGAGTGAGGATAGTGAATGAAGGTACAGAGTAAATTTTAGATTTGATATAATTCAACATGAATGAAGGTAGTGAATCAGTTTTCTTTCAAAACCTGTGCCTAAACATATATTGACAAAACCCAGAGTTGTTTGCCTTCTATTCAAAAGATATCTGAGCACCAAAATGTGTTTGGTCTTCATCCCAAATTAGTCCAAAGGGCATTGGCTACCCATAGTTTGGCTAGGTTTTTAGCTTTGCTTACTACGGAGAAACATGCCTGATGAAATGTTCGAAGCAAGCTGTTTGCTTCCAATTCTGGGCTCGTGCTCAAATGTTGCAATACAGTTAATACATTTTTCAGTGCTATTTCAATGTCTCTTATTTAAGAGTTCTCTGATGTTTTTTATTGCCTGTTGAATGTGTCTCTACATGCATCTCCTGATGTCGTTTGTCATATCCACGCTCCCACACATTTGTGCAACTGTTGTATGTCTATAGACCCCAGACCAGATTAAGAGAGGGCTAGTGCGTAGCAAATAATGCCAAAACTGTGTGGCCACCCATGTGTACAAATTATAATGCACCGGGATTTTTGGCACAAAGGACTGGAAACGAAACTAAGCCTCGTAAATAAGATTTAGCTCCTGAACACTGTTGCAGTGTGTGGGTGGCAAATGTTCTCAGGCAGAGCTTCAGTTCTTTTGGTCTCCACTCCCTGCACCCAGCTGAATGCAGTCAAGGGTATTTGCGAAGAAATTGGAGGGGAGAAGGCTTGAGCTAAATTTCTTTTTCTGAAAGGAAAGACAACCCGCCACAGGGAGGTTAAATGCATTTAGCATCATTTAGACCTCCATAGCAAAGAACTAAAAGATAGCAATTTATTTCAGATTGGAGATGCATGGGTGCCTCATATCTATTCCTCTTCATCCAGGAATAATTGAGTAAGTGGGTGGAAGATGCAGAAAGTATGTTAGATCATTGGTTGATAGGCACTGTCCAGCAGGGCCCTTTAGAGATACTTTATTTCTAGGTCTACGAGATATAATTAATCTCTACATGGATTCAGTCATTCAAAGAGATTGCAGCACACTTGAAAACTCTTCATAAGCAGTATTAACATATATAGCTCTATTCTGTGGTTTTCAACCATAAATCTCAAAAAACAAAGTAGTTTTATGGCTAGTGAGACTGAAGCCTAAAGAAATTGGGGGCCTGCCAAAGGTGACCTACATGTCACGGGCAGACCAGGGTGTAGATTTTGCAGGTTTGATTCTATAGCTATAACTAGAACTATAAAATGCACCATAGGTCACAGGAGCATTTGACAGTATGGTAGAGGAGGTGTGAAGTGGGCTATAATGATAAAATTTTAGAAGGGAATAATGAGGTAACAAGATAGTAGGAGTTTCATGAGACAAACTGCAGAGCTGTTGAGAGGGCAAAGACTAATGTTAAAGGACAAACAGAATATTTGGAGTTGTTTTAGTGACATTTTTATTAAAGTATTGCTTGTTAAATACTTCAGGTATGATAAAATCAAGATTATGTATTTCTGCCTAAGTGCCATTAAAATTTCTTCTCATGAGGGTGCTGTTTTAGAGCCTGAAATCTCATTGCAGCTGGTGGAAACTGACTCTAAGCAGGTACAGATTCCAGAAAGAAATCTGTAAGTGCATTCAAATCAGAAGCTTGTGATCGTCAGGCAGCATTTCTCAGCAAACTTGTGTTGATCTGCACCGAGGAAAGGGAATAACTGTGGAACTTTTTCTTGACAGAGGATGTGCTTTTGAGGTTGTCATTTCTGAGAGGACTTGCATGTGGGAGAGAAGACGGCAAAGCAGCAGAGTACAGACAGGGTTGGATATCCAGCCATAACATCACAGAGCTATTTTTCTGTGGAAAGACACCTACTGTCAATTACAGGAAAAAAGATGTTGGAAGCAAGTAAGTATAGTGATGCGTTACCAATCTCTGTAAAAGTGCCAGGTAAGTAAGGAGAATTTCACAGTCAACAGCTGAAGAGGGTCAGGAGAAAGGAGTTGGTACTTGAGTCCTCTCAGAAAAGAGCAGTTTCAGTTCTGTGAAAGGAGTAGGATCAAATCATCCTGAGATTGTTCTGAGAAGTATACTTGTTCCCAGCTGAGGAAAAATATTTCTGTGATACAGTTTAGAAGGCTTGGCTAATGGTTTCACAAGTGATGTGAGGGGAGAGTCTCAGAGTAATGTGAGGAAGTGAACTGGTCATATAATGTCTGGGGATTGTGTCCTTTGAAGAGTCATAGATGATCACTGGTTTGCTGGTTGAGGAAGGAGCTAAGGGATGTTTCATACTGCCCACCAATGTGTAGCTTTGATTGTAAGCACATAGATCAAAACTTTTACTCCTCCTTCTTGCATGGTATTCTTGTGGATTTGTTAGAAATTATTTGTGATGAAACAGTTAAAGGCCACTGAAGCTTCTGAAACAGATAACAGAAGCTGGTCAGACTAAGCAGCTTGCTACTGCTGCATCGTGTCAGAACGATTTATCTGCAGAGAACAGAGATCATGCACTGCACACAAACCAGGGTTTTGTACCACTCTTTACATGAGTATCAGAAGCCCAGACGAAGGGAACAGCCAGTTGGCAAGCAGGCTGAGAACAAGGGAGTAATCCTTCCAGAGAAGTCAATACACCTCTCTCAGCAAAGACACTAAGCTCGTAGTCTGACAGGCATTTCTATCAGCAGCAGATACTGACTCTGTACCACCCTCTCAGTTATACAAACAGATGTCCCTGGAGCCATAAAATGCCCCACGTCCAAGAGCTGGGGCAGATGACTTCAATTTTAAAGTAACTTTGATAATCATGCCCTTTTTAATTAAAAAACTGTAAACATTTTCAGCCCAACCTTAACCACAATCTTTAACCCCTTATCCAGATCACCACGTACTGCTGCAAAAAGCTGGCTGTACCTATGTAGCTGAGGGAGTGAGGCAAGGTGTCAGGGAAGGTGAGAGATTTGAACAGTGGTGGCCAGGCTGGGGCTGTTTAGCCACTGCATGTCAAGATGGGCTTTGGTGGGGCTTCCACGGTCTGCAAGCCACACAGATGATGGAAGTGTGGACCAAGGAAAAGCAACTGCCATCAGGAATCCTAAAAGGAGTACTGAAAGAGAGTTATCCATGGCAGTTACTACCAAATGTAATCCGTCTGTAAATACGGCTGCTAGAAATCGGAAAAACATTGTTCAGAGCATCAGGTGGTATTAGTAAGATAGAGGACCTGCTGGATGAGGGCTCTGGAAGCTTTGAGGGGTATTCATCTTTGGAATTCCATTAGACTGTGTCTTGTACTAGCACAGACTAAAAAGACTGCTTCAATTCTAAAGATAAGTGTGAAATATATGCAGAGAATGCTAAAGGGAATGTATTAATAGACTTCCGGAACTTTTTTTGTAGAATACTTTATATAGGTTGAGGCTTTTAGACAAACATCAAAAGTAAACAACAGGAAAAGAAGATTCTATGGGAATGGGTGTAAGAGAGAAGTAGTCCAAAGAACTAACTTTGAACCTCCATAGCTGAATATGATCTCCAGGTAATTGCAAAACATAAAAAACCCCATATAATATGGGTTGGATAGATCTAACTGGCCTACAGAGAGTGTTAAATGCAGTACTTTCATGTATTCCATTTATGCAATGGATAGGATTTGATCTGAAGCAGAGTTCTAGAAGACTAGCTTCATGTTCTTGCCGAGGTTCCCACCTGCAGGTTGATTAAAACCCTCACTCGTGAGACTTCCTCCTAACTGAACTTCTAAAGCTTAGGCAAGATTCAGCCCTGGACTATATTTATTTTTGTCTTGTAACTACCACATTTGCTTATTTTATATTTTATTGGCCAGGAGCCTGACTATAATTATAAACATGTTGCCTCATATTTATTTCACCGGCAAACCTAGCCAGTATTGGAGCTTGGCTCAAGCTGGCAAATTCAGGATCTGATATATTGATAAAGATAATAAATCCAAATTAAATGGTCTCTGCAGGTAGAAGTGAGAGACTGGCAATCTGAGTCATTACAAAGACACCTCAGATAGGGCTAAGGGGCAATGCCAGAGCTTTGTTCCCACCAGAGTATACATATTGCAGGACTCAGGTTTACGTTCTACCAGTTGCTAAAGAGCGTTGTAGGGTGGGTTTGACAAGGTGTCAAATTTTATGTGTTCTTGAAGCACAGATATTCTGAACATCTGAATGAGCCCTGGGGTTCTGGGCAAGCCCTGACACGTCACAGCCATTCTGGAAGGAAAAGAGATGCAGTAAAGCAGTAGTTGTTTAATGCCAATGCTGTGGAGGTAGCAGGAATGTGGTAGAAAGAATCATGTCCTGCAGAATACACCACCTAAGGCGTCTTTCCGCTGTGCCTTTTGCAATCGGACATGCCTATCTCGTATTGGCCTCATTAGCCACCAGCGTGCTTGTAACAAACGTGGATAGAGCCTTCCTAAATCTTTGTTCGTGAAGCCTAGCCATGATGATGATGAGCAGGAATGTGAAAACATTTGGTGTGATTACATATCAAATTGTTCTGAAAAATATTTGTACATAAAATAGCATTCCTTAATGATTATTTTATGAGTTTGCCTTTGCAAAATCTAAACATTCACTGCAACAGTACATTGAAAAATAGCTTCCTGGAAAGCACGTAATTCTGCAAGTACTTTGAGTGTTTCTCAGCTTGTTCTGAACATGGCCCTAGGGCTTGTCTTTACTGCTATTTATCTTTGTATAGAAAAAAAATAGACAGGTGAAGAAGTCTAGTATTAGCCTGCACTAAGCAGACGTGGGTTTGGCACTTGCACGTGCTTCCAGTGTGGCCTCAGTCTCTCTGTGGCTTAAAACGCAGCTATGAAATATGGCACCCTGCTTCCCTGGGAAGTTGCAAGACACTTAGACTGTGAAGCAATCCTGTTCCACAGGAGAGGAAGACAAACTAGTTCACAGGTCATTTAAGAGTTGTTCTGCCATACAGAAGACACACAAACACAAGACATTGTCAATGACAGTCTATATCTTAAGGAACTTTTTCAAAAAACATGTACAGGGGAATCTGACTTCACAGGATCCTGTGTGCAGCTCCTTAGCCAACCTGCAGCCCTGCCCATCCTCCTCTACCTTTCTGTTACTAGCTGGTGCTTCAGTGCTATGACACATGACAGAGACATTGCAAGGGAGTCTACAGCAGGGACTTAACTGTTTCACTGCAGGCTTTCGTCCCCAGTCATAAAGGGAATTGTAGGATAAAGAAGGAAAAGGGGAGGCTGCAATCAACAAAGTGAGGGTGGGTGGAAGGATAACAAATACCAGAACTGGCATGAGACACAGTTAAAATGTGAGAGGCTATGAAACTGAGAACAAGGAGTTTGCATTTGGAGCAGGGGAAGAGGAGAAATTACAAGAGAACTGTGGAAAAAGAGTGATATGCCCAAATGAATGAAGAGTTCTATGTGTTGTAGCCAGAGAAGAGATTACAATATAAGAGATGCACAGGCCTTGGCAAGGACTTTTGGCAGAACAAGCTGAGATGAATTGTGATACTTTGGAGCTGCTGCATGAGACAAATCAGAGACATTTAAAGCACAGCAGCATCAACATCATCAGTAAAATTAACAGTCAAAACTAAACTGCTCCCTGCCTCCAGACTGTGCATCAACACCTTAGATTGGGGCTCCCAGAGCTGCTGTAAGATGTTGGTGTGCAGAAGCAGACTTGAATTCTCAAGCAGCATACAGGTACCACTTGTGGTGGTCTGCAAACTGGTTATAGGCATGCCCCGGTTATTTGCCTTGTCTGCTGCCCCTTCTCTGGTGAGACACTTTTGCTGTGTATCAAACAGGAAAAGAGATTCATCTGCCTCCGTGAGTCAGCAGAACAGCATTAACTCTTTCTGGAAGTGTCAATGCCAGCGAGTGGGGCTGAGTCATCCAAGCAGATACAGCTAGCCTGATCCCCACCCATTACTTCAGCTGGGCAGCAGTCCTGAGAATGTGGTTACATTTCCCATTCCACTTGTCGGTTCAGCATCATTATTATGTGCAAAACAGCAGACAGTCTCAACTGTCAGGTTCAAAAAACTGTCAGCTGTTTCTGGGTTAGATAGGAACCAGATTTAAAAGGAAACAAAGTGTTACTCACTTCCAGAGAACTTGCTAGGTCAGGCTACTTATTTTCCCAGGAATGGCTGCAATCAGTATGAGCCGTAATGAGACACTCAAATCTCAAGACTTATACCTTTGCTAAGTTGAAGTAGCTTCAGGGAAGTGAAAGGGTCAGAGCTTTAGTTCTCAACTTTTAAAGAACTTTTGTCCTAATCCAACAAAGTCAGCACATGAACAAGACAACTGATTGCTTTCAGCACGACCATTGCACTCATAAATGCTATTCTGTATGGTATTATGGAGTTATTAATGAGGGGGTACACAAGTAAGAACAAATGCCTTTAAACCTGATGTATTGAACAAGCTGCAGAGGAACACTGGCTCTTCAGAAAGAAATTTTTCCTATTTTCATGCAAATGTTCCCAATGTTCAGAAGCAGAAGGAGATGCTTAGAAAACACATGAAGCACCAACCACTTGCTCTCAAAGAGATTCATATTCACTCAGCATTACCTGCTTTTTCCAAGGACCAATAATCACAAAAAGAGTAGGGAATATAGCCTCCAATGTTATGTACCTGGTTCTTTGCTGGACTGACCATGTTTAGAAGATGTGCCTGGATATTTATTATGTCTTGACTTGATTCTGTATATTGAAGAGGGATACATCTCAGCCCTGACATGTATCTTAAATTAGTCAGTGGGATTTCTTGCTTAAACCATCACATCAAATGCTACTGTTTCTAATATTATACACAAGTCCATCACCCACATCATTGCATTTGCCCTTGGCTCTTTTTACTGTGCCACTGTGAAGGACCCAGAGTTGACAATTGCGTTTTTATCTTCTCATGAACACTGGTAGGTGGTAATCTGTCATAGCCATATTGAGGCTTTTCTTCTCGAGTTCTAGCTATGAATGAAGGCTTTGTTTCTCTTCTTACCTGTACCCATACACTATAATTCTGCAGCAGCTGACAAACTGTGCTGGTAGAACTGCTATGGCCCCCTGGTTTTCAGGATCTGGTATACACATGCCAAACTCTCCATTAGGAATGTTTGTGCTTTTGGTCACATCTTATCCATTGTAGCTAAATAAGACCACAGACATAAAAATAGGATTTAAAATAATTCCCTGTATTCTTATTGCAAGTCAGGAAAATTTAATTAGTCTCTATGGGATTTCCCTGTGCCAGGACAGTCAGGGATGCTGACACCAGTGGACCACTAAAATAAAGAGGATAATCTGAGAGAGTTTATAACACTTTAATTAGCCTAATACCTTATGAGAATATTATTTCTTTTGTATTGTCTGCATGTCTAAATATTGAATTAGCTTTCATTTCTGACATAAAATACTATCTACATTTTCTCCTCCATACCAGATCAATAGCTCCTGCAAGCAGCAGGTTAGATCACAATCTGCTTTCCCAGCTTTGCTGCATATGTACAAGTACAATGTCAGAAGAGAAAGCATTATCTTCCACAGGGAAGGAGTTTTCTCAGAAGTCTGATTCAGGACTGCCTGAGTATCCTGGTTTAGAAGTTCTTTGATTTCCTTGTTGTTAACTTGTGTTGATGCTTTTGCCCTTTGATTTTGGTATGTATCTCTTGACACTGATGTCTGCCTGATACACATATTCCTGACTACAGTAAAACAGATGGCTTCTCTGTGCTACAAAGTGATAGATGTTAATCCACTGATCATGGCTTTTGAGGTATCTGTGAATGGATGTCGGAGCCTTTAGGTAGAGAGTCATGTAACCTATACAATATAAAAACATAACTTTTCAAAAAACCCCATTGTTAATCTTAGACTTTCATCTCTGTTTTTCAACTGTGTCTGCTGTCATCCCTGTATAGCTTTTGGTTCTTAATATGCTGATGTCAAAAGGCTGGACCTTGACTCATGCTTAGAGGTTGCAGATCTTTCCTCAGACAGCATGGATTTTCTGCCTGCAGTATCTGAGCCAATACTACTGGTCCTCCTCTTTCATGATTTGTACCTACCAGTTTTGAAATAATGTATCTGGGACTTCAATTTAGATGTCTCTCACTATGTAAAATGACCTGTATAGCTTATTTTCACTTTCTGCCAGCAGCTCTGCTTAAATGGACCTACTGGGTGTCTGCTCCTAGGAGACAAGGAGCAGAGTTTCAGTTTAGGGACATTTTTATCTCACTTCTATCCTCCCTACTTCTAGCCTACAAATTGGAAGACAGATTCAGTATGTCGGCGGTGACAAGAAGAAAGTCGCAGAAATGTTAACTAAAGGTAGTTGCTTGTTAAACTGGTAATTGCATAAGGGAAAATACAGAGTTTAGTGTCACATTTTAACAGAAAAAAAATCAAGATATTTGTATCTTGCAGAGAAAATCATGTTATAGGGACAAAATTAGGAAGAAGTATGGAGCATAAGTCTTAGTCAGTTTGCTAGAATTTTTGTTTTTTATGTAGTTGGAGGAGGTGGGTATTAGACTCTCCAGCTGTTCTCCCTGTTGTCAAGTACACCGGTAGCTGGTTTTCTCTGGAGATTTTACAAATGCTGATGCTATTTTTGTCCCATAATTTTATACCCTTGAGCACACACATAAGGAACAAAGATGAGTTTAATAAACCAGACTCACTGAGGCTCTACTGATTAGTGAAGATGAATATAGCTAATTTTGTAGCGTTATTTCCTTATTCAAAATAGTGCCTTTAAGCATCAAACATTGATATGATATGCTATAAGGATTTCCCCAGTGGAAAAAGCAAATTATCTTGTTTAAGTAAACTTGTCCATATAACTTGAATTTGAGGCTTAACTGACACAGCCAGTCTTCTGACAGTCCTTTGCACTGGAAGAAAATTTGACACAAAGACTGGGATTTGTTGTGCCACTATTGAAAAAGAGGAGCTTAAGGTATGCTTGAAAATGGCATCTTCAAAGGAAAGTCC
Source organism: Manacus candei (assembly GCF_025592945.1). Classification (NCBI taxonomy): domain Eukaryota; kingdom Metazoa; phylum Chordata; class Aves; order Passeriformes; family Pipridae; genus Manacus; species Manacus candei. The sequence continues at coordinate 882,093 of NW_026138074.1, read as the reverse complement.
AGAAGCAGTTTGAATGCAGTAGAGCTTCTTTTGTGAAAATTTTTATTTACTATAATTAAAACTAGTTTAGGCTTAGACCTCTTCCACAGGCAATTCTGACATTAAATAAATTAATATAAAATCATTCTGATGTAGAAATTCCTCATGAAATTAAAATTCTAAAGAAATTTGTTCCCAAGCTATTATTATATGGATTTTAAAAGAGTTGGCTTACTGCTGTCATGTCAATAAACAAAACTGCTTTGTGCCAACTTTACTATCTTGATTAATTTTGCTTCGACTTTTTATCAAATTAATGTCTCGAATATCATATGCTTGCAATATTATGTTTATATACTATCTAATTATTTAATACAAAATGCAGTGGATAATGCATACAAAAGCCATTATCAAGCAATAACATCAAAAGTATTTTATTAAATTCAGCATTTCTACAAGATCACAACAAAGCTAGACAGGTGAGATAGTTACATCATTGAAAACTGAACTTTGAAGTTGCAAGTTGTCACTCAATGGCTTAATCCCCATAAAGCTGAATTTTTTGCCACTTTGCAGGCCAGGCCTTTGGCTCACTTACACAGCTAACACTACCCTGATTATTAGCACTGTGAGAAAAATCCTTTGTAGAGATTTTAATTCTGGTCACTCACAGATGACCAGATTCTTCTAGTCATAGTATACTATGTCCAATGTGCCAGGGCTATAAAAATGTATGGATAGGAATGCTGAACAATTCATTCAAAAGACCAGGTTTTCTTCAGAATGCAGGGTTTACATCAACATCATCCTGTTCATTTTGACAGAGATTTCTGATTAAGACACAGAAGAGTGGAGAGGCTTGAGACCATAAATTTGATTACAGTATGGCCAGGCACCTGCTGAAATAAAGATGTTCGCTGTGATTTCAGTAGTAATTTTTTGGTCAGGTTTTTTAGCTACTAGAAACTGCCTTTGAAGTCAAATCCATGGGAAAAATATTTGTTTCACAGAAAGTGCTTGCTCCTGAGTCCCACAGGGACTGTCAGCACTGAATGAAGATCTCCAGGAACTCAGCACTGAAGGTGATCATTGTTTATATAAATGGTATACCTGTAGTATTACTGCACATGGATCCATTCATCTTGCTTCAAAGAACTTACAAGAGGTAATAGAAAAACATATGGATGATAACTTTGGCAATGCTCTTATACATAGGTAGTCCATGTACCTATTCTAAGATCTGAAAGCCCATACCTGAGGTAGGAGGACCCCATATATATACATGTATCTATATTTTATACAGGTAATGTTATGCTTATATGAAAACTTATTTTCATTTTCCCATGAGTTTTCTATAAAAGCCAGTCTCAGACATGCACTGACAAATGTTGAAACTCTTTGTAACAACTGAGCTCTGAATGGGAGGCAGTTCCTGGCCCTCTGTATTCTGTCCCCGGCACGGTCTAGTGGAAGACCATATAAGGTCCTGGAGTGAATCCTAATTCTTTGATCAACCTGTCTGGTAACTCGACAGAACAGGGTGCTTCCCTCTGCCACTTCTTCCTTCAGCTTTAACCTATGATTCCAAGCACCTGGGAACACATCCTGCATTTGGTCTAAACAAGCAAAGAATAGCTAAGCACAGAATAGTTAAGTTAGAAGGGACCATTGGACCACTTTGTCTGACCCTCCTGCTCTAATCTGAGTCATCTAAAGCAGGTTGTTCAGGGCCATGTCTGGTCAGGTTTTCAATATCTCAGAAGATGGAAACTCCACAATCACTCTAGGCAACTTGGGCCAGTCTTTGACCACCCATATTTAAATGGAATTTCCTGTATTTCAACATGTGCATATTGCCTCTGTCCTTTAACTGGGTAACACTGAGCTACAACTCGGTGGATACCACTACAGTACTGAGCACAATGAGAACTAGTTTTGGGGGTGTTTGTAGGTGGCCCTGTAGTCCAAAAAAAAAAAAAATCAACACAGAGAAATAGCAGCAACAATCATGCAGGATTTCTCTCCCCAACATTCCCAGAGGGTCTAGCTTCCTAATTAAATTGAATAAATAATTCATCTGACACCATAGACATTGCTCAAGATAAGCTCAGTGCTGATGGAGTGGGAACTAGGAGAATCATCACACAAGAACAATGTGAATCTCCTTGGTTGCTGGAGCTCTTTCTGTGCAGGAGAGGGGAGGCAGGGAGAGAAAGACAAAGTGAGCCACTGGAGTAACACTACCTGCATGAGACAGGAGACCTTCTGCTGGACACCTGTACCCTACTTTGGGAGCTGGAGGCTCTGCAGAGGGTGGGGCAGGTAGGGCTCAATGTTCTTCTCTCCCATCCTTTGCCTGAAGTTTGTCATAAAGGTGAAACTGAGCCTTATTTGTCAGGAAAGAGTGAAATGATCCCTAAGGTTAGCAAAGCACTCAGAGACCCTTTGGGAAGAAAAGTGCTATGTAAATAGAAGCTGATTCCTACAGGTTATTAATAGATGTATCTGCAAAAGTAATGTGAAAACTACAAAGGAAAGATCATTCTGAATTAAATTACCATAATTTTTTTCATTGCTGTCTCTTTTCAGGAGACCTGGATTATACTGCTAACAATGACAGGTTTGAATAAGAGACAGGGTTTGTGTGGGCCAGAGGTGGGAACAGAGAAGGAGACTAATTATATCTTTTTTAACCTTTGCATACAGCTGGGCAGGATAAAAATGAATTATTCAACCAGCAACTGAGCTGTTATCCCAGTGGAGGCTGCAAAATGGTGCCCAGGTCATCTAGAAACACAATCTAACCTGTCCCATTTCTTTACAAATCATTAAAATCATTAAATAAAATTGGTATTTTCTGCATGCTTCACCTAAGGCTCATGTAATTATCCTATAGACAAACCAAAACAGATTTATCTTACTTGCTCTTACCTCAACAATGCAGAGGGTGAAGAGCAAGCTCTGACACAGTCTGGGAGAACTAAAAGTAGCACTCTTCAGTGCACATTTGGAACCTAGGTTTAATAGGCTAAAGATAATGACACTGCTTTTACAGTCACTCAGTTGTATCACTTGAACACTTTATTGTGTGGTATTTATTCCACTTTTAATGCATTTTGTGACATGAAGCTTTGTTCCAAGGTCCCAGATGGATAGGAAGGTGTACAGGAGCCTTTGATACATGTATTGCTCAGTAAAGTAGCAGGTGTCTGACCAGATAGAAAAAAGAGCCTCTTTGCAGGCAGAAATTATGGAGAAATGGAGGAATATGTTCCCATGAAATAAGAACTCTCTTCAGTCTACTTCTTGGCTTTCCCCCCAAAAATTCAATACAAACTACAGGGTAATGGGTTTATTTCTGATATCCTGTAGCTCTACCCCTTTAAAGGTGTTTTGACATAAATTGGAGTCATATCCCAAGCAAAGTATTTGACCGTTCAGTCCTGAATTTTTCTGAATTCTCTTCCCATCATTTTGCAGTATCACCTGTACCCCACAACAAATTAAAGCTCTCTGTATGACACAAAAGTCTTGTTACGAACAGAGCTTTTTATATTGCTCCATAACACTTCAGCCTTATTGAATTCTGGAGGCTGAATGAAGTGTCTTTGAGAATCTGAACCATAACTTTGCTAAGTTTTGTAATAGTTCCCTAGTGTTAATTTGCTCCGGTACAGTATTTATTAAGACTGACCCAGGACACTAAAAGGCTTTAAAACTTGCAGCTTGAGCCAATTTATCCAATTCAAGAATTTTGGCTGCTTTTTTTATTATCACTCTTTGTTGTCTCGAGCCAATAGCATCACTTATGTGTGTGTTTTGAAAGGAGGATAAAGAATATGTTGTATTTGATTGCTATTGACTTAGAGAAAAGAGAAATATATCACTGGAATAGCTATGCTTGATGGTATATGAAAGACTCTCTTAGCTTAAATCTTCATGTGGATAATCTGATAACTCAAAGATGAGTACAGGCCATTTCTTTGTCTTAAACAGGGTAAAAAGTCAGAAAATGAAGTGGAAATACTGTACTGAATAAGTTACAAGACAAGTTCTGTTCCTGGATGGTCACATTTTACTGAATTGAGATTTCCCCCCTTTCTTCCCTTTTATAATCTGTGGTATGTTCCAGTATTTACAGTTAAGAACCTGTGATTTTGTAATTATTTAAACACAAAATTCTAGGTAACCTACTGCCACCTGAGTGACTGAATGCATCCTCACTAAACTGCAAATAATGACCCAATTAAGCAGTAGTCTGTGCCAGTATCTGTAAGAAGGCTAAGTCAGTTTTTGTACATCATCCCAACACATCAGATCTCTTGATAATTTGGATATACTGTATAATATCAATGCTCATATTAGGAATTTACCAGTTCTAATACCACAGTTGCTTCTCTAGAGGTATCTGTCATCCACTTGCTGACTTTTCTGAAGCCCTCATCAGTACACACAAGCATCCATGACAACATGGAACAGTCGTCAGTACTTATGTCTCCTAGATTTGACTTCAGGTCACACAGTTTGTGTCGTCCTATCATGTTTAGTAAGGAGACAGGAATGTGAATGGAACTTCTGAGCTTGTGAAGATCCAGCAGATTAAATACCTGCAGCTTATTTGTCAGACCAAGCAAGTGAATACAATGTAATGCTGCACTCACTTATGACACCTCATGAGAAGTGAGGTCAACGTTTTAGTTCCTGTTTTTTGAACCCTCTCATTAGGCTGATCTTACTTTAGAAACAACCTTGGGACCTTGCTATCACCTTCTGTGATAGCAGTGTTCTGATGGATGTGGAACCAGTAAGCCTTAAGGGATGGGAGGGCTTGTAATGCAACTATCTCCTCATCATGTGAAGGGGTTTGTGTTGCACATCTGTGGCCACTAATGCATTCATTCCTAGGCAAAGGAAGAACCAATTCAGTAAGAATTCTTATCACAAATGTAATCACTACTGCCCACAAGGATCAAACTTTACATAAGCAGGAGGAATCAATCTAGGAATCAGTGCCCATCCTCAATGCTATGGAAGGTTACCACAGTCTTGCCCCAGTAGAGAGGAATTGTGACTGTTTTCATTATATATCAAGAAACAGATGATAGCAGCAAAGCAGAATTAAGACAGAAATCATTGAAAACATTTTGAGGAACTAAGAAATCGGAAATGTGTTTGACATTCTTGAAGGGGGGGGAAAAGCACAGCAGTTGCCTCATATATGTTTATTTAATTTCTTTAGGGGTCTTTTGAGTAAAAGTGTTGTTGTCTCTATCAAACCAGTACTCAGGGTGTGCAGGATTGTGCTGCCCATTCACCATTCCCAGACAGATGCTTGTACTACACAGAAATACCTTACTTATTATACTCGAAGAAAATGATCCCCAAATAAATGAAAATTAAAAAAAAATGCATGTATTTCACATGACTTCGGCAGGAAGTTGCACTGAAATGAAATCACTGGATACTCCTTGCAGCACAGGTGCCATCTCCAAAACCAGCTCATTTATTCCTGAGCCTGGTGTTGATTTCTTTGCAGTAGCCAGCTTGTCTCAAAGGGACAGTGTAGAATGCACATGGACACAAGGCCTTGACTCCAGCTGCGAATGGCACTGCAGAGTGGGAGAAGGCCATGCAGGTGGAGCTGGATGTACATGTTGGGAAGGGCAGGAATATCTTGCAGCCTTGACAACAGCCACTTGGTGATGTAGGGGCTGCTTGTGGACCAGCACCAATTCTCCCAGCCCCTGGAATGCTCACCATGGCTGACAGACAGTGGCTGCTCGTTGGTATTTCAGCAGTGGGGCTTTTTTCTGAATGGGAGGCACAATTCTGAATTTCTCCTTAAACTAACTAAATAAATATAATTCCAATTTATCGTTGCAAATCAAGACAGAGAAAGTAATACACAGACTATACGTGCACAGTTTCCCTTTGAGGAGACAGACTTTTTCCATTCTGGGCGCCAACAGAGGCTGTGCACTTCAGCCATCTTCCTAGGTACCATTTTTAATTAAAGTTGTAACTTATCCCAAGGAAGAATCCAGAATATATCTGGATCTTTCTTCCTTTTGTCAATCTTCTGCCCTGGGCAAGGAGCTAATGAACTAGTCATTTCAAAATAGTGCTCACCATGAGCTAATTTATTTTGTTATATTATGGAGCTTGAGGGTTAGTACAGACTGGGGATTTTTCCCAGAAATGACAGAATATTTTGAGCTAACTGATTTGAGACCTCAGTGGCTTTAGCTTTCCACCTGTTTGAAGGCTTTCCTCCTGGTGGAGAAACAAGTACAAGGCAAGGGCACTGCAGTAATGGATTGCATTAGAGAGACACACAGCGACATGAGATCTCACATGAGGGATGTGTTGGTCCATGAGATGACAAGACTCATAGCAAGGCTCCTAGGAGCATGAAGCCCCACCAACAAGCACCCCATGCATATGGAGCACTGCTGCTGCATTTCTCTCTGCTCAGAATGCCAGAGCAGCCGTTCTGCTCAGCTCCAACAGAGCCAACCTGGACATGCAATGGTGGGGAAAGGATGTGCAGCTAAGGAGATACCTGAGCCTTCAGCAGAAAAGGGGGAACATATTGCATGAGGACTGACAGGTCTGGAGTAAATAACAGGAGATGGAAATAATCTCTTGTAGGGTGACGACTGTGAACTCATCACAGATCTGTTTGCTTGAAAATTATTCTTATAAATGAGCTAAATAGAAATCTGTTTTGCTAGGAAAGTCATCTAAACTTTAGTTTCTCTCATCTCAAGTTTAGCTCCAGATTTACAGACAGCAGGGAACCTTTCTACTAATTGGAATCTAGCAACAGTTGAGGCTAGCAGAATTTTTATACAAGATTTTTTAAGGAAAGCCTGTGCCATTTTTACCAACTAAATTTTTTTTGTGTTACTTGAAAGTATGTGAAACACAAAGGGTGAGAGTAAACAGCAGGTATCATCTGTAATCAATTCACTTCCATTTTTTAGACTTGGGCGCTTGTGGAACTGAAACTTTAGGCAAAGCTCATAAGGGGATGTAATCAAAGACATAAAAATGCCTGTAGGAATCTCAAGATTCCTTCGAAGAATCACAAAGTAGTTTTATGAAGTCTACTTTTAGTTTTGGAATATAGGGAGAGTTTGTGAAACCCAAGACAGTTTTCATGGTACTAAAATTGATGTCAAACCTCCTAATGAATTCAGACTTCTCATTTCCATTCATTGATATTTTTATTTAGACCCACTCCTAAACGTTAATCCCTTTCTTCAGAGGAGGAAAGAAAGTCCTATCTACCACTGAACACACCTGCTTGTGTGTGTTCACACAAGCTTGCGTGTTCAAAATCAGCCACAAAGAGACAATCTAATTCTTTATTTAGATTTATGTAATCTAATGCCTATGTTTTTTCATTTCTTGATGGGCTCATATAGATTTTTTACATAGTGATTCTCCTGTTGTATATTTATATCAGATTATCCTGGTGTATATTTATATCACTCTGTATATCATCCACTAATACCAGCAAACATTCAGCCTTGAGCACTTACAGTAACTGCACAGGACATGGAAAGGAAATCTCTCTATTTATAGTTTAGTAAATCGGAAACCTACACGGTAACACTTGTAATTCAACAGTGGATTTCAAAAAATGCAAATGTCAAACCAGAGGAATCAAATTTAAAATTACAGATTATTTTGATTAAAGGAAAAATATGAAAGGATATCTCTGATTCACCATAGGTAGACTTAGTTTTGGAAAAAAAAACCCAACAAACCCAAAATATTCTATGACATGCTTTTTCTGAGTAGAGTATCATACTAACTATAGCCCCTTTTTATTCAGTAGTGGTGAGGTTCACGCAAGTTCTCCGTCTTTCTTCATAGATTGGCAGCTTGATTTAATAGATAACTACAAATACTGCAGATTTGACTTGGACAGGTTTTCTAAACAGGATCATTACTGGTGGGTGATCAAGACACTGTCAGCTGTACAGGGAGCTCCCAGTCTTCCTCTGTGCCAAGGTGTCCCATATAGGCCCATGGTACTGGGCAATTGTTCTTTCTCGGTTCCAGTGGTGCCACCTGAAGACAACATTGATTCTACTCATGGCTAGCTTGAGGCTCACACTGCCCACCACCTGGAAGGGACCTGTTTGCCTGCCCCCTGCTCTTCTGTGTCAGCTCTGTTTTATATGCCTGTGACTATTGGCTCATATTCATCCTTAAAAACAAGAAGACCCCATCAAATATTTTTTCCTGAAGCACGTGAGGGACCATTTGTAAGGTCTCTTCCTCTGGCAGAGCTGGAGCTCTGTGAGGACCAACACAGATGGAGTGACAGGCAGCTGGGAATGGTACTGCTGTTTGCAAAGTGAACTTCCATGTGCATGTGTGTGCATATATGTATGTACATTTTATGGTCAGAGCATTTCTCCTTCAGAAGAAATATGTTCCATTGTCTGCAGTGAGCAGAACTCTGTTATCTAGTAAAGGGACTGTTTCTGCAGCAGTCAGAGGAAAACAATGGCTCTTTTTCTAAAGAAGACATCTTTGAAGCCAATCCACTGTGACTATTCAGAAGGGTTAAGGAGCTTATTCTGGTTTTTTAACCCAAGACAAAGACTTCCCTGTATGAATCACCCCACCCCACACCCTACTATTTTTCCTACAGGATATCTGAAGAATGAACAAGGATTCAGTTTTTATTTTTAAAATGTCCATTTCCTTTGGCTGTCCTGGGAGTTGAAAAACCTTCATTTGTGATTTCAGTGCTGTAGGGCAACTAGTTTCCTCTAATTCTCCAAAAGCGAGAGATTTGCAGTCATACCTTATTACATGTTTGTAACTATACTTGGGAAAACTTGCATGACCCAGAAATATTTGTCAGTATTCAAGGGTATTTGCCGAACATCAAATGGATCTCTCTTACAATTTCATGATGATTTTCTGCAGTCCAGATACTGCTTTTTATGTTGGTTCTTGTAATAAGACATCTCACCTTCACTACTTCTGTAGTAGTATGCATAAACACTTCTTTAGTATACATGTTACCAAATACTGAATGATTAAATTGCTAAGTTGGATAGATTCAGTAATAACTCATTTTACCAATTGACTAAGTCCTGCATTTATTTTCATATTCCATTCTAAGAGTACTTGTTATACTTATTTTTGGCAGTACACTGAAACCTAAGTCAGTGTTACTTAATTTATAACATGTCCTTGATATATTCTGGTCCATTAAACAAAGGAATGTCTTCACAACCTCTTCCACAGACAAATTATAGCACTATTTGAGTGTCTGCATTTGAAATATTCTTTCGCTGTAGCCCACGTAGGACATTCAGTTCCTCTGATCACACTCCCATGTGGTATCCAGATCACACTCTGGGTAGCTGTGCCGCAATGGTAAATCCCGTGCTTGCTTTACAGAATAAGCTTGATTTTGAACTTTAACACATGAAAGGTGCAAATCTTTTCCCGTGCGTACAATCCTTATCTTTGGCTTGCAAAAGGAGACACAACCAAGAAATGCTGAAAGCAGGAAAATTTGCTGGATGCCAAATGTATTACTGCCAAGATCCCAAATATGTAAAATGCAAACAATTGAATATTCAAGGACATCTTTTCATAGCTCACATAACTCCAAACTGTTTCAATGTCTTTATTTTTCTATTATTAGGAACTTGACCTGTGTAAAATAGTGTAAGTTATTTCTACTGTAGGAAATGTATAATTTCTTTAAAATCTTATTATTTTGATCAAAATGTGTAATAGTCATAACTATATGTTGTGAGATATGTGTCCTTATCATAGAATATAAAGAAACTTAATTTTTACTGGTGAATGGGGCATTCAATTCTATTTCCACTCCTTTCCTAACAAATAGACATTTTCTTATTCAGTGCAGGCAAGTTGCATTGGCATACTTGTCAGAGGGTCACTTCCTCAAAGGTATTTAGACAACTCTGATATCAAAGGGAATCTGTTACCTAAAATATCACAGAGGATCTGGGGATAAATTCCTCACAAAAAAAAATACAGGATAAAGCATGTTTCAATTCCACTGAATTTGGTGCCATTCTCTCATTTACAAATGCATTTATTGATTGGTATTTGCATAGTTGGTCAAAAAAAGCTTGAGGGGGGGGGAGAAAAAGAAAGCAGGGGTGAGGAAAAGCAGAGAACAAGAGCAAAGAGTCCTGGAATTCTGGAGAAAAGGGGAATCAATTCTTTGAGGATTGGAGAAAGCTGAAGAAGGAGTAGGAAGAAACTCCAGACATAGTCAAAGAAAAGTCCCTACAAGACTAAAGCTGAAAAACAAAATTTCAAATGTTAGCAATTACTTTCAAGGTGTTATCAGCTATCGCTAGTGTGTTGTCATGGGGAGAAAAAGGCGTTGCAGCATCAAAGGAAACAAGGAATGTAAAGAAGAAAGAAATTAGAGCAGTAATTTGCATCTATTTTGTGGAACAATCTTCAGAGGCACTTTTGTTAATTAGACGGTTTGAGCTGCACGTATTAGAGTACTGAGAGGCTGATGGAAGTCTCCAGACATATTTTGAGGCAGTGATTTGTATGGTCGCAGAACATTTTTATAGTCTCACAATTTATCAACAAAATGAGTTACTTTTCCTTCATCACTTGAAACTTGACAGTCAGAAGGGAAAATGACCAACCTCTTGCCTGTTTCTCTGAGCAAACATAATACTGAAAAGCTCATACTTTCTTCCAGAGCTTTTGGTAAGATGCTGGTAATGGCATCCTCCCTCTATCCACTGGAGTGTGACTATGAGTGTACCTAGTCTTAGTTGTGACCATTTGTTCTTCTCTTATGTGGTGGGTTTTATTAACTTCTTATTATAGTTTTGTGAGCGTTTAGAGGTTTAGATATCTGTTCTGAAAAATCTAAATAAATAAAAAATACATAAAGGGAGAGAGAGACTAATTCCCTGCTCCACTGAAGTAAATGGAGACAGAACAGCAAGCAAATTTAGCATACTTTCTGGTAGTGTTTAACACTTCAGATGTTACTCAAGTGGACTTTTTTATCATTAGCATCTAAACTTTCCAATTACAAAAGCTAAGTTCTTAAATCCATACATTTTATGAATCAAGAAAAAGTCTTGATTTACAGAGACTCCTTTATGCATAACAGTTACTGTAAAGCTGAGGTTTGAGTGAACCCAAATTTGTTTTTCTATATACTTTTTTTAACCATAGACACAGAACTTTTCATCCCTTGTACAGGAACTCCCCAAGTATGAATGCTTTTTCCTTCCTTTCTACCTTTTATTTCCTTCATCTGGGACTTCCTCTGGTCCCCATGTCGTCCTTTCCGGGGCGTGTCTCCTGCTTCAGAATATAACATGCCTCTGCCCCTTCCCTGTGTGCCCAGCTCCATTCCTTAGGTAGATAATTGCCTGCAACCATTTCACCTGAAAACAATAACTTCCAGTCCAGTCTCATATCCTTGCTGGAGTCAAATTGAGTCAGAGCCTGAAAATATCCCTGAGGTCAACTCCACAGAGGTAAATACAGGGGATTTAACTCTGTGTTTTCCTTATGTTTCAAACATGATATCTTAAAATTTTGGTCTTATGTATATTTTCACAATATATTTTCATTGAAAAGTATGAAGGTAAAAGCTCATTCATTCCCTTTGACTAATACCTATTCTTTGCACCCAGCAGCTATACCAAATACAAAAATCTTTTTTTTTAAATCCCAACAAGCTTTCACAGCTTATTTGCTTTTCCCCTCGTTACTGATCTTTTGCTGTAATCATGGATCTATCTGTAATGCTATGTTTTGTGTGTATTAAACATTGTATTGCTGAAAGCACTGACCAAACTCACCTGGGAGCCTCAGCTGAAGATTGTTCAAAGGATGTGGCTGAAACAAAAAGGTGTTTCCACCACTCCATAAATAAATCCTCCTAAGTGTAAACTGTGACCATTCCTCTTTCCATCAGAGCAATTCAGGTTTTTCAGAAAGCTGCTTTTATGTAAGATTAGAGAGCTGTCTCCATGACATGATGCTCTGCTTCTCTTCACCATTAGTTGGGCGTTAGTTGTTCTGGCTGTAAATAGACAGGCACAGATGGTACCACGACTCTCCGAGCCTCCACACATCTTGCACTGCAGGGATTTTTGTCTTATTCTTGCTATATCTCTAGCAGCTCCTACTCTTTCCTAACAGTTTGTTGAGAAGAAAAAGGGAAGGCTAAAGAACAATCAGTCTCTTTCCTCTCTAGGATTGCTGAGGTGGCTTTAGACAGGACAGCAACATTAATTTTGATTTTTTTCTTTGCTAGGGGAATGCAGTCATGGGCTCATCAATGAAGCAAAATCTCTGCCAGCTTCACTAGGTGAAGTCAGTCCTCCCCGAGACAGCTGAAGTGCCTGAGACAGACTAGCTGCCCCAAAACCATTAAATTGTGAGACTATAATGGTACCTCCTCCCTCAGTGCACTACAGCTCTGACCACCACAGTCTAAGAACCATGACAGACAAAAGAGAAGCTGATAACTTGAAAGACTACATCAGTGCATAGGAATAGCATTTGCAGGAAAACAGGCTGGAACAATTAGCAACGCTGAATCTGGAGAGGGCAAGGATAAGAAGGACGTGAGAGATTCATACTTCCCCCTCCCCACGCACTCCGTGGAGAAGGTAAAACGGGTGCTGCTCTTTAGCCTTTCATATAACAGAAGAACAAGATGTTAACTTAGAGGCAAAAAATTGAAATCTAATAAAAGGAAGTCAGTTTCATTGAGAGTACAGTTAACCTGATACAATAACCATTGTATCCAAGAATTTTAGCAAGGCTATAAAAAGGATGAGATGTTTGTATAAATTATTAAAGCATGAATTTAATATTTTCTCTTTCTCATCTAATGTAAGCATCAGTAATTATAAGCTTTTGTGTCTCTAGAAAAGTCAGGTTACTAACATGAGGATAAAAAGTAGTCTACCTTCTTACAAGCAGGCAAATCTCCTATTTGTTTACTATTTGGTTTTTCATCATCTTCCTATACAGTCATGGGGAATGGAAGAATCAGTGACATGGTAAATGGGTGGACCATTCACCTGCTCCTTGACAGCAGTTCCTGCATTTTCAGCAATGAAGCTACTAATAAGAAGAAAACTGGTAAAAGTTAGTCGGCGTGTTCATGAATAGCTCCTAACTCCTGAGACACGTTTGTCTAAATCTGTATAACATTTTTGGGGGGACTGTCCTAGTTACTGGAGCTGGGACCAGTTTATCACTATGTGGGTATAACTAAAACTGTGTATTCTACACCCTCTATGTCATTTCTGATGGACTATTAACAAATGGATTGTTTGCAACAGCTACCGGGGGCACACCTGACACCTCAGGCTACAAGCTGGGTGTTAAAAAAAACACTGCAAGACAGGGGAATGTTCTTTTGTCTTCACACCAATGACTCAACTTTGATAACTCCCCTCTGGAAAGGCATTAGCACCTTCACACCCAGCCTGAGGGGTCATCTCTGCTAATGGGCCACAATGAACTGGCATTACAGGCAGCTGCAACACCTAGACCATAAAAGATTCCAAAAATATCCCATGACTCACAGAGTTAAATCACCCATCGTGAAACTCCCCATCCTGGGGGAAGTACTGAGCATTACCACCTGAACTTGAGCATACATAAATTTTGGGGGTTGGGACTTCTGGCACCACTCATTGGATCCAGAGGAGGACCAGAACTTCAACAGGACTGCTACTGCCACTCTCAACACGAGTGTGATCATTACTTCAACAGGACTGTGACCATCATTTGGACCAACAGGTTTTCATTTCCTTTTCCTTTACACTCAGGGTGGTCATGTGGTGCTCAGCACAGGGGCCAACACTGTTCTGTTCTTGTCTCAGGTTCCGGGTTATACATCTGTGTTTGGGAGGTTAAAACCAGTTTTTTCCGTATCACTGTATTTATTATAATCTTTTTAGTAAATTGTAACTCTGATTTGTAATCTCTCTTGAGTTGGGTTCATTTCTCCTGCAGGTTTACTTTTAAATGAGCACAGGGACTAAGCTTTTTCAGATACTCTAATGCCACAGGAGTAGATATAGGAGTAACATCTGTAGATGCAGAGCAAATCCCTCTTCCCTGCCCCCCGCCCCAAAGAAAGACACTGAAATAGCAGCAATGCAGCTGTGAGCTGGCTTTGGTGAAATACAAACCTAATCCACTGGATTTCATGAGGAAATGAAGGAGGATGATTTCCTTCCTCTTCATCCACCTCTTTGATATGACTGCAAACTCATCCACCAAAACCCTGTAATGCTACTGCTTGTCTTTATATAGGCACTGTGTAAAACAAAAGAGCCCTTCTCTTACAGGGAGACATATCCATGTACACCAGCCATGGGTGGTCCCTAGACACCCCCATGGGCTCAGACCACCACACAGTGGGCTCCTCTTATATGCTGCTGCTCCATTCAGGAGAGTTTATCTACATGTATGTTTATCACCCCATCACTAGTCTTATCTTAATCAAGACTGCAATATCCTGTAACAGGGGACAGGCTTGCAGGACAGAATAGTGTGATGAAAATATTGTGAGAAGGAACATCACAGCTCACCTCTTTTTAATGAAAGGATTGACGGAGAACAGTCCATCAAAAGGGTTAGACACCTAAGTGATAGATGAGTTTCCTAGAATTGCAGTGTTTTAACAAGAAAAATGAAAAGCACCTAATATTAAATAGAAACTGTGACTGTTGTGTAGAAATAAATCTATGACAATCTGCAGAGGAAGCAGTTGAAGGCATGAAAAGACTGATGAGATTATAAATAATATCATATATTGCATTACACCATGCTCACACAATTTTTGTTTCCTCAGCTATTCAGTATAGACTGCTATCCATTCCCCCCTTATCTGCTGCAGACTTTGGCAATCTCTTAGCTCCCCCACAAATGAGACAGTTTGGATACTGACATGTAGAAATGGGAGGTGTCTCACTGCAGATCTCAATGTATATGGCAAATCTGGGTGAAATCCTGACTGCATGAATGGTTCAGGATATGCCAATGTGTTGGAAAAGGCAAGTGAGTTGCAGTTCTTTGCAAATGTGAAGACAAATAAATATCTAATTCACTTTCTGGAATCAGTGGTGATGACTTTTACATCTATGGAGCAGTTGGTTTGTTCAGGCTTTTCTGCATTCTTTTTCCTAGACACTGTGCAGCCGCTCCCGGGGAATATTGCAGACATCCTGCTGTGGAATGCAGGAGATGATCGATTCCCCTGTGCTTAGTGCCTTACAGTTAAAACCAGCTGCCTAACTAGAACATGTGCATTAGCTGGACACATGCAATTAGGATCAATACAGAACTGAAAAGGGAAATTTATGGGCATTGGCATCCAGTGTCATCTAAAAGCTACCCTTGCAGATCTATGAGACACTCACTCTGCTCTCTCACTTGGTCTCACCAGCATGCCCTAGCTTGCCTTTCAGAGTTGAAGAAAGAGCCTGTCATCTGCCATGCAGTACTGCAACAAGGCTGGCACCCAGAGTGGGGGGCGAGGGGGGCTTTGGGGGCTACTATGGAGGTTCTTTAATAATATTCCCATCTTTTTTTTCTGTTTTCTGCCACTGAACAGCATGTTCTGCCGATGAATAGAGCAGAGCGTTAGAGCCAGGTCCGCGTCTGCCACTTAAACCCTAATGCTTTGCCGCTGAAGCGAGCTGCTTGCGGGAGTTGCTAGGTAACTGTAACCGGCTCACAGCGTATGCGAGCGAGCAAGATGCTTCTGATGATGTCATGATTCAGATTTGTATTTCGTCTCTTAAAAGAGATGAAATTTCCATTTCCACAACAACAGGTGCTTGGGGGAGTTCTTCAGTGAGGCAAAACTTCTCTGGTCCAGCATGCTTATGCAGCTTAATTTCACTCTTGTAAACACTGTAATAAAGCAACATAGGCCAGGGCTCCTCAAAGTGTAATTTTAGGGGAGAACTTATAGCTGTTCTGGCCTCTTTTTATCTCCTAGACACCAATTCAGTGGAGATACAGACATCTTCATTGGCTACTCCACAGCCTGCATCTGAACAAATTGATGGCTTACTTTCTACTATTAGAAGAAAGATAACAGGAATTTCGTGATTATGCTTTTCAAGAACACAAAACCCCAAATATTATGTTCCAGAAATAAACTGAAGCTGCTCCTCTCAATATGAACTACTGACTAAACATTATTTATTACTGAAAGTCTAGTTATGCCAATATGTGACAAATGTGTATAGCACGTCATTGACAAGGCAGGTGAGAAAAGCTTCTCAAATGAAATGCTTTGCACATGCTGTGGTGAGTATAGGATTCATGAGCAGGAAATCCCAGAATTGTGGGAGATCTAGCAAGTCTGGACTTGAGAGGCTTCAGCCCTAAACCTGGGCTGAACAAAGCCTGCAAAGTGTGTATGTGTGTCCTCATTCCTAAGTCAACAGGGGATGCACTCGTAAAGCATGTTGTGTCTGAAGACCTTCTAGTGGCTCTTTGCCCTTATGGGAAGGCAGGGCATGAAGGCAGGGGATTGATTGTGGCTGTGTGTGTTTGGCACCCACTGGGGCTCTGCAGATGCATTTCTCATTTTTCCTGGTTTCCTCCCTCAGATTATCAGTGAGAAACCTATCCATTTATCACTGAAAGCCATTCATTTGCCTGGAAATCCTCTTAGGCTGGAGACTCTGCTGCTATCTCTGAACAGGCCAGTTTACTAGGAGCATCACACTGGAGCAGTCGCTGGTACAAGCAAGGAGAAATCAAACCCTTTGTTTCCTGTCCTCTAGATTGTAACACTCATGCATCCTCTGGGAGCTATTGCCTTCATCCCTGACGCTCCTAACTCTATCTGCTGGTCATTCTCTCCCTGTTTGCCTGTCTGATTAGATCTTCTTTCTCTCTACTGCTGTCTCTTGCTGTCCTTCTCCCCCACACTCTTCCCCGTGTGTGCGAATTCCTAATCAGTGCAGAGCCGAGGTCCCAGGCATGTGCTGTGCCAGGCTGCTGCGCCAATTAGCTCACGTTTGGAGAGTGCTGAGCAGCACTGTCTCCAGCGTGCTATTTTAAGATGCTCAGTCTTGATCACATATAAGGGTCTACCTGGCAGAAAAGGAACTGAGATAGAGCATACGGCTGACATTCACATAGGCTCTGGGGCTCTCAGTGTTAAAGGTACTGTTTAGCACAGGGAAGACCATTTTCTGCAGAGAGAGAGAGCAAGCAGGCACTCATTAGGACAGGCAGAGTCCAATGGGAAAGATCATATACCCCACTGTCAGCAAGTGCCTTAGTATCTTCACTTATTCAGGGTGATCAGACAAGAACTCCTCTCTCTCCCAGATGAACTGCAGGGAATCTTTCTGCTTTGTGTCACTTCCACAGAAATAATCAGAATTATTTGCATAAATATGCAAGTGGTAATCAAACCTGGGGAGTTCAGCTGGTTTATGGTACACTTTTTGTACATGCTGTGCATACAAAGCAAATAGATTTTTCACTCTGTTTAAACTGCAGAAGGTCATGAATTGAGCAGGGGACCAAAATAATGGAAAGCACATTTTTATCCCTGCTTCTTGGTATGATACCTCTCCTGGGGTGTAATATGGTTACCGTCATGGCCAAAGAGCACAGCAGACCTGCTGGTCGCCTGGTATCTGTCCTGTTCTTCTGCCTGCAATTTTTTAACTAGTTGAAAAGAAAAAGTAAATGCGGACAATTACAATTGCCGATCCCATTAGGAGACTTTTCTTTTCATGTATATTTTACATACTGAGGCACTCTACTAAATCTGATTTACAAACAAGAGTTTATGAAGAATTAAGTGACTGAGATTCCTCACTCTTGACGTTTTCATTTTTGTTTTTTGTTTGATTACCTGCTTGTTCTGTTGTTCAGGCCAGAGATTAGCACACACTTCACAGAAGTTCCTGGTATTTTCCCAAGGTTTTCGTACAGCTATCCAACAACGGCAGAGCAGAGGGCTCTGGAGCTTTACAGAATGATCACATATATAACTGCAGCCATGTCAGTTTGAATTTCATTAAAACTTGGAACTAAAGATTTGGTGATTTTCAGAAGAAGTGAAGTAAATGAAGACCAGCATAGGAACTGAACCAAAATGAGGATTTCAGTATGGTTCTGATACAATTAGCTGACACAATCCTGTCGTTTTTGTTTTCATAAATGACTTAAGTGCCAGGTAAAAGGAAGTCAAATACCTAGAAAACTGGTAATCATCTATTGAATTGTCTAAAAAACCAGCACTTCCCAGTTACACAGTGTAATATTTATGACTTATGACTAGTGATAATACTTTCTCAAGACGATCAGACTGAACATAAAACAAATCAGGCATCAAAAGTTTAGGAGGGTATCATGAAAGTCCACAGTTTTGAGAGTCTTGTAACTTTCTGATGCAATCACTTTGGGGAATGAAGTTTTTCATTTTTTCATTGCTTAGTTCCTTCTCCAAGACAATTCCTTCTAGATGTTCATAATCCTTCTAGCTTCATATCTACATTTGAAGAACATATATCAGCATAATGTTTTGTATGATTGACAGAGGTATCTGCTGATGAAAAGGTATGGTAATACAGAATAAGGGGTAGATTTAAGAGGGTACAAGTAACTCAGCAAATGTTGAGGGCCAACAATAAATGCTTCACTATACAAGTTGATAGCAATCTGATATATTCACGGAAAACATTTTTCATTGAAGGCAATTTATGCTATGTTGGTTTGAATAATCTGATTTTTCTAAACAAGTGGCATGTTAATAAATGTTTAATAAAATACCACAGAAGTTATAAGCAGTGTTTGAGTACCCTTTCTTGGGAGTAAGGTTTTGAAATTTTTCTCCTAAGTTTTGTATTCTGTTCTCATCTCGTCATTCAGAGACAGCTTGCAGAAACAGCTATAATTTATTGTGCTCTAAAGAAAACAGCTTACCCAGATGAAGACATATTAGGATCAGCTGGGTTTAATAGTTCAATTTGAGTTTGTATTGTGACAGTTAGTTACCCTTTTGTTTTTGTAGGAAAACCCATGTCTGCCCTGGCCCATATGGTATGATTTTCAGCATTTCTGTGGCAGCTGTCTCCCAGTGCTGAGGCCTCGAGTCAGATCACCTCAGGCATGGAGCAATTCAGCCCTGCTCTGTTCACTTCTGACAAGGAGACTGGAAGCATGATAAAAGGTGCTTCTCCCCAACCTGCATGGATACTTTACACTTTCAGAAAAACAATTCTGCGTGATAAAAACAAAAGTAAGTACCCTTCATTCCAGCTCCAAATATTGTTCATAGCTGTTTATTTAATAGCAAAGTTCTTCTGAACAAAGCCTTTCCCTAGCCTGTCCCCCAGCATACATCCCTCCAGGGAGCTGAAAAGCAGCGACAACTGGGCAGTCTCCCCGAAGATGCCAGTAGCCACTGCACTCCCAAACGCCCTCCACAAAGGCAGTATGGGCATGCCACTGCTCCTCCAGGCAAGAGCCACTGCTGAAGTTGGCTACAGCCTCCAAGGAAAATGATGAACAGTTGCATTTTATTTTTATACCCTGAGCTTTCAGTCTTTATACTGATAAGGGAACAGCTGCCTCTAATCTCTCTTCTAAATCCCAGGCTTGGTATGGCAACCTCTTGGGCATCATGAGGATGCTATACTGAACTGGCCAATGAGACCCAAATGCCATCTATTATCTTTATGGCAACTATGTGTGGCATTAGTTGTGGGTCTTTTTTGCTGCCTGTTTAATTTTCACAGTAGCAGTTGGGTCTCAGGAGTCAGCGTCACTTCTATTCCTAAATGCTAAGATTCACTCACCAGCAGCACATGGAGGGTTGTTTGGGCCTGCTTTGACATTAAAGGTTTCATTTCCAGAGACTGTCACGCAATGATGCGAACTGCCAGGGAAATTTAAGCACAGATGATTAATGCATAGTAAGGTAATCTGTGGACCAGCTGAGCTGCTATTCCTCCAGAAAGGCTACGTTGTAATATCTCATTTAGATAAGAGCAGCGAGACACTATGGCCTTGGAAGTGCCATGGTTTGACTTCACCATTGCCATAAGAAATGTGAAGGAGAGATTTCTCAGTAGGGTAGGCAAAATTCAGCTCTTCCCACTACGGATGAGACTCAGCAAAGGCTGCAAGGTGAACCTATGAGAAGGTGGTCTGCTCTGTCTATATGTAGATCTGGTCCTGCAAGAAAATAGTCTCCACACACATCAGCCTCTTAGTATATTTTTGCCTCTCGGAAAGTAAAGAGGGGACCTGCATTTCGAATGACTATAAGAATGTGGAAACAGATCTATCATGTGTGGAAATTCTATCAATTGGGCAAAATCTAAACATAGTGAAAGAAAAAATATTTCCATCTTCCCTGAGATTGGTAGTTAAGTATGAAAAGGTATTCCTTCTTCCTTTTGCTAACTTTTACTAAAAGTGAGGAATTTCAAAAACTTGCCCACCACATAGTTCTGTATGGGTCAGTGGAGGCAACACTGAGTAAACCCAGCTCCTTTGGTGGATGAGTCAAGGCCTGGAAAAGAGATGAGAAGTATAGAGCAAGTGAGGTACAGCAGACTGGGAAGAGGTAATTTTCTCTTTTTGTCACAAAGCGAGTTTTATAAAGGGCTCCGCAATAGGTGCTTGTAGCCAGATAAGATTCAATACATAGTCTTTCTGATGGTGATGAATTACATTGGTCAGAAGAGATCCTTTTCCACGTGTGCAATACAGAAGTCTTGGAAGGAATATTTTCTGTTAAAGTGACTGGAGTAGTACTAAAGGTGCAAGCTGACAGTATGTCTTCAGAGCTAGTGGTTTATTCACTTAATGTTCCTCTTCCAGGGAGGCTGGTGTGCTAAACAAAGACCAGGCATTCTTCCTGCTCCTAGCTGTGGGCTGTGGTTTGCTCAAACACAGAGAGATCATTTTCATGTGTCCCCTTGCCCAGCCTTCACCCCTCAGAGAATACAGTATGTTAAAATGTGAGATATCCTGGTGATAGGAAGAAGAGAGATTGAGAAGAGAGATTCATGCTTAAAAACTGAATTCTTCTGACTTAGATTCACCAGCCTTTTAGTCTGAGTCTACAGCCAGAACTGCTGAACACAAGCAGTTCATTTGAAGATGGTTCTCTTATATAAACAAATATAAGCACAGATGTATGCAGGGAGACATCTACAAACGTTTGCAATTCACTGGAGTGACAGAGGACATAATTCAAATGATATGAGGGATGTTGAAATTATTTTGCAGAGAAAAGTGCAATAACTTCCGCCTCATAAAATTCCTACATATTTCACATGACCTCAGTTGTTGTTTAGTAACTCACAATATGAATACTTTTAAGAATTTGTTAAAAGGTTCTTTATCTCCTTTATCAGACTAGGTAACAGAAATTAAAGCAGCTTCCATCCCATGTACAAGCAGGGCACCAGTCTGTTCCTAGTAGCATAACCTTGAGATGTCTGGTTTTCCTCAGGGCCATGCTCCAGTGATTCATCCACATTGTTTGGTCCATCCCACCTCCCTTCTCTCCCAGAGTCATTAGCCATTCTGCTCTATTGCAGGCACAAAGGAACTTTCCACTCACCTACACTTAACCTAAAAAAAGCCAGCAGAGCCTTTGGGCCATGTATTTTCTGTGCTGAATATACTGATTTGTATAAATATATATTAGTTTTATTTCCTCTGCCAGCAGACTGTGCTGCCAAAAGTTTTTACTATTAATTGTGCTTGTACTGGGAGTGGTTCTGCTCACCTGTGGTATCCCAAACACCTCTTGCTTTCCAGGATGGGAAAGGATACAGGGGAGAGCAACTAAAGAAGTGTCTCAGGCCCCTTCCACTAAATGAAGGCTGGATTAAAAGGGCAAATACCCAAACTGCTGAATTGGAGAGAGGAAAATAAGTGAAGTTTTCCGTCCATCACCCTGTGATGAGTTCTGTAAGGGAAAAGGTCTCAGTGCCAGCTGGTAGAGTTCTGGGGCTTCTGTCTCATCTTGACCCTCCTTTATCACTGTATTCAGATTGTTTTTCTTTAGACTTAAACAGTGGGGGAAGGTGGGAAGGGTAGAGGGAGAGGAAAAAAAGAAGACAGGTAAAAAAATTGACTTTTATTATTCTTAATCATGGGCTTTGTCTATTATTCTAGAATCACCTTAGGATTAAGTCTTTTTAAAGAAATGAAGAATATCTACCTCAGACATAATTTAATAATTTCCCCCTTTTTATTGCATTAGTAAATCCCCCCACACACCTTCCACTGAAAAGCAGATCACTCTGAAATGCATCACCTTGGCTAATACTTTATTTTCAACTGCATTGGTCACGCTTAAGTACTCTTGGTTCCTACTCTTCCCAAGTTTGTTGATATCAAGCAATATTAAAAGGCAAATGTAAAATCCTTTTACTCCATCATTGTAGTCCTGTTCTCTTAGGACAGTCAAAAGCTCAATCTAATTTATCTGCTACTTTTTTCCTCAACTTGTTTGTACCACATTTTTTTCTACAATATACTTGCATAGCAAAGGCTAATCTGAAAGATTTGTTCATCAAGCATAGCCTTTCACTAATAAGCCTGTCCAACTAGAGTCATGGTGCCCTTATGGTTATTCGATTGCCTATCTATGAAAGCTCATGGCTAGTCCACTCCACTTGAACAAGGAGAAAGTTGACAGAAGGCCCTTCAAGACCCTGCTCTTCTGCTGGCTTGTAAGGTAGTTCTGAGTTAGTATTTCCCAAAAAAAGTAATAGCTTTTATTTTACCTCGTTACTGTAGTCTTTCAAGAAGGGAGAGAAACCAGAGGGCGTCTACTGTTGCCAGCAAAGAAACATCTCTCTGATTAGTAAGCAACTTGTTCATTAATTTCCATTCCAAAACAATGTTTTCATTACCCGATTTTGCTGCTGCAGCCACAATTAGCTTGAGAAAGATTGAGCTGTTTATGTGCAACTTAAGATGGATGTCCAAGACACTGCTTTTTTAAACAATTGGTTTGTACTGCTGACTGATTTTCTACTAAACAGGCAGTTACTTGTATGAAGATGTGATATTCACACTTTGTCTCCTGTTCAATTCAGGAAATTTGTCTCGTGAGGATTAGACATGCTGCCATCTGCAATACAGACATTTCTATCAGCGGATATGACCAGGAAAACCTACTGTTTGTGAGTAATATCTTCTAAAAATAAGCACTGTCTCTTAAAAGTGAAATGGGAGAGTGACATGTAGTTTTAAAACTATTCTTCTAGTTTGCAGCAGAAAATAGCCCACATCTGTGACTATCTGGAAGGCAAATAGCATGGGCATGAAGTAGGATGCTAATCCCCTCCCAGCCCAAATACAGCTTTTGAACCTCTGTCCCACAACAGTGCTGAGACTACTGGCTGGGACCATTGGTTGGAGACTCTCAAATGCCCCCTTGGTCCCAGCTCCATTAACCTGTGGGGGGGTGTAAACTTCCCTTTTATTCACATGGTGAGAGGACCTGCAATAGCAAGGGGCCACGGAATGACACAGACATTAAAGCTACTCAGATGGAAAGGGAAAGCCAACATGGGTCAGACTAAGGGTCAAGATCAGACTGCCTCCTTATCCCATAGGACCAAGCTGGGCAGGCACTGAAGCTTCCATATGTGCCTCTGAATGAGGCACAGACCTTCTTTCGCAAATTACTAACCAAGAGAGTAAATCAGAGATTATAATTAGTAAAGTAATACACAGCAGCTCTTCTTGTCTCTCTCCTAGCACTATGGTTTTTGTGCCACTAAGAGACAAATAAATGGACATTAACTTCTTAATATACTTGCTCTAAGGACGGGGCTTTTACACTCCTAGCCACAGCCTTGGCTTTGGCTTCAAACAGGGTTATTACCTTTGTAAATACTGCTTGGGCAGTAATGCATTAGGCAAAAACAGTAACTGCCAGTTATCATCCTTTCCCACAAACCCACAAAGGAAGAAGAATTTTGTCCCCTTTCTCAGAGACAGGTCATAAAAAGTTCCCTGATTCGGTCTCTTGCCACAACTGAGAGGGCAGAGACCTGTGGCCAGGAATCTAGGAGCAGAAATAGGGCAGGAACCTTTTAGAAAGGCAATAAAAAGGTCAACTACTCATAGTTTGTGAAAACAGTAAGGAGTAAATAGTCCACCATTTAACTCCCTATTTCTACTGTTTTACTCAGTCATTAAGTTTCAGTGTGACAAATGAAAGCCATCATTCACAGAAATGCCTAATATCTGGTTGGTCTGAGGGAAACAATTTCAGAGGTTTTTTAAGGCTACTGTTCGATTTTAGGGCAAGGCCAACCTTGTCTCTAAAAATTATGGCTTTCTGACAGGGGCACCAAAAACGTAGCAACTTGAACTTCCAGATCGGAGAAGTAATCAGTACTGGCACTGAAAACACCTTCCCATGCTCTATGTCTCCCTGTCCCATTGGCAAGAGCTCAAGGACAGTCCATTTTCCACCCTTGGTCAGGAGTCACATCAACATTTCTGGAGTCTTGTACTGCACAAAGCCCATGGAAGAAAAATAATCCTCTTGTAATCTTAGCTAATGGGGGAACACAATGTAAAGCACTTCCCTGCTTTCTGAGAGCAGGACACATAGAGCCGATTCAATTTCCATCTTCAAACCGTCATTCTTACCCATACACATCTCCTAGAGCCAATCTAGTAAACAAATAGGAAAAAGTTTTCACAACAGGACTCTGAGCGAGCAGAGGGGAGTCTGCTGAGGAGAGGCAACTGTTGTGGAGCCACCCAAGGGGCACTGTACTGGTGCATTACCTGGGCTTTGCAGCGGGTACAGCATCCTCCTGGCAATTCCACTGATGAATCAGCTTCGGGGGCACTTTTCTTGGGTTTAAGCATGAGATGGCAGAATCTGATCTTTTAAATTAAGTCTGATTTCAGATAATTTTGGTCTGGGTTGTTTTTCATGACTTACCAAAGCTACAAAAGATATGAAAGCAACAGGAACTTATTGGGAGAGCGTAATCTGGAGGGTACATGTATGACGCAGTATAGGAGAGAGTTGGCAGACATTTGTGGAAAATTAGCAGAAAAAAGATGATTGTTTGTCAAAAAGAATTTCTTTACAAAGTGATGATATAAGCAAAGAACCCTGCAATTACTCTGGAAGGTGAAAGAAACACTGCATTGTCTGAACCTGTTCTTCATCCCCCAAAAAACTGCTCTGGGGCAGCTCCTCCATAAATATTTCACTGCACATCTTGCTATGCAGCCTGCAGGCTGAGGTGAGTTATGTGGCCATTCTTGTCCCTAATGGTCTGATCCACTACACCCCATGTAAATCAGGAGAAAATATTCTCGTGGGAAAATGGGGTCTTGAAAAGGCGCTGAAATACAGCGGACAAATCAGCAGCAGTGTTGGTATGGCATAGAGGGCAGGGTGGATAATAATAGCAACAAAGAACTCTCAGAATCCTGGAAGCATGGCAGAGGCTAGGCTTTGCCACTAGGACAGTTGTTCAGGAGATATTTAAATGTTTTGAAGGAAAGCTCAGTAGGGCAATCATGCAGGGAGGTACTAAAAGGCTGTTTCAGCCGTAGCCCTGGGTGCTATGCACTAGCTGAGGATGCTGCTATAGAGCATGGCCTCTTCAGCACTTCTCCATGTTTCTCCAAGTATGCACATCCCCTAGTCCACCACCCTGTTGCATATGGTTCAGTCCATACTGATAGGCTGTGAAAACTGAAGCCTGCTTCCCAGCATCTTGTTAAAAGGTGCCTCCAGCAACCTGCACTCTGGCCAGCTCTTGCTCCCCTCTCTGGCAGCCACCTTGGCCATTTTCAGCTCAGTGAGTGACTATTTTTCCTATAGAAATTCGAGCCTGGAGCTGGAAGATCCCACCATCCGACCTCACCCTTTCAGACCTCAGCCATGTTCCTACTGGCCACCGCTGCATTCCCAGCAAATTCTTCCTGCATCCCTTCAGGTAAGCCATAGGGGAACACATTAGCCATCTTCACTCTACACTGGCTCTTTGGAGTCTAGACAGACTGCAATACTCTCAAATGTGTCCATTCTTCATTTTTTTTTTTAATTTCTTCAACAATTAATTCTTGGTCTGTACCCTGACTCACTGAGTGCTGTACTTCTCTTAAGTAATGCATGCTAATGATCATCTCCTCTGGATTTTATAGCTAGTAGTGGTGAAAGATGAAAGCCCAATATTGCCTATTATACTGGGTCTACAGTCAGATATTAAAAGAAAAAAACCCTCCAAGATGACATCTGTTGTAACCAAAGTTCATATATTCCTTCATGAAAATTCAACTACATTAAAAAAAAAGAGACTGCAATAGATGGAGGATGATTCATGCTTAAATATACAGCCGAATGCCACTCAAAATTCTCTCTTTTCCCTAGTTCCTGCTGTTTTGTGAGTCCAGCAAAAGAAGAACTATGATCAGTGCTAACAAATCTCCATTTTCTCACCTTGCCCTTCAGCATTTCATTAAAGATAACAGTAAAATCTGGTGCTCTTTTGACATCACACAAATAGCATTCCCTGGCTCCCTTCTCCTCTCTCCAGCGTGCTTTATCTTTCACCACTCAGCAAATCTTCACATGAAACTAATGTTTAGCTGCAAAAAAGAAGTGTATGGAGGATATACATGAATACAGAAAGTAGTGAGACTGTTGCTGAATGGCTCTTTTTGGAGAAATTGGCCCCATTTCAGTGGTTAGCGAACAGCTGCTTCACTGCTGAGATTTATCAGCTAAAGACAAGGTGATACTAAATCTAGCAAAAGCCATAGAGAGCTGTGAAAACTGGAGGGCTTCTTTCTAGCCATTCATTGGAAGGGCATGAGCCTATGCATTTACATCCCAGAGAATGCCCAGGTGTGTATGAGTAGCAGATCTGCTCCCTGCAGCTCCCACTGGGAAGAATCTCTCTGCTGTGAAGGGGTGATGCTATGGAGTGCCAACTAGAAGCAAGCAAAGCAGAAGCCCTGAAGCAAGTGCCCAGATTGATGTCTGGCACAGTCTTCTGTATCGCTGAGCTGCAGAATTAGGTTGGAAACTTGAGAGAGACGGTAGCATTTCTATACAGGTAGCAAGTACTTCCTTGGACAATCCCTGATTTACAGCTGCTTCCTTGGACAATCCCTGATTTACAGCTGCTGTCTATCCATTTCTCTTGATCATTTTGGTCCCATGGTCACTTTGGCTAACATCCAAAACAAATCTGTGTCTTCTGCTCCACCTGTGCAAAACCTCAGGCTGAGGTGGAAGCTGGAAAGATATGCTGGATCATAGGAGAGGGTAGGGTGCTACTGAAACCATCACAATCTTCCCTTTTTAATGCCTGCAAAGTGAGGTGGGACCATTTTTACACAGGGTTATGTCTTCATTATGTGTTTCTGAGGAATTTGCTGTAATTCAAAATGAAGTCATTGCAGTTTTGTGGAAGAAGATTAGCCTCCTAAGACACCAACACACCTCCAAAGCAGCCACAACTGGATTGGGCATGACTTGGTGGCATATGACCGCAGGTTGCAGGAATGAGATGGGGAGTGTCACACTCATGTAGTTATCCTACAGAAACCACGGAAGGAAAAAAAAAAATTGAGCTGGGATACCACAGACAGGAGAGCCAATGGAGAGAAGCAGGCAGACATAGAAGCCATCGCCCAGAGGAAGCTGGGACTGAGCTGTGTTTTGTGCAACACAAACATCTTGCTTACATTGCCAGTTGTCATTTGGCTTTCATGTGCCCATGAGTTTCAGAGCAGGGCGTGATCCTCAGGGAGGATGCTTGAGGGGGGTCCTGCAAGGCACCAGCCCAGGAATATGGTGGTGAGGGAGGCCATGTCAAATATGGTACCAGGCACAGGAAGCAGGATGCCAGCCAGAAACCATGAAGACTACTTTGAAGGCAAGTCCGTGTTTGGGGTTTTTTTTCCTTCTTTCATGTCACAGGATGTTCTGTCTCCTGAGGTTTTTATGGTTGCTCTGATAATTGAATGATTCTCTGTGGAAATAAAAATGTTATTTACAAAAATTCCTCACAAAAAAGTGACCATTAACTGCCAGCAATTTTTCTAAATCACACGCTGCAATAACAACCAGAGCACTGATTAAAACCAAGGGCCACCCCTGCAGATACACAGGGAGAATCACTCAAGGTTTCTTGCAAATTGCAATTTCACAAGCTGGCAACCCACCAAAGCACCTCAGCTCAGGCCTGACCAGTAAAAGCAGAGGAACAGCTTTTTCATGTGTTTCTCTACTAAGGTTTGGTGTTAATGGAACAGAATATTCCAATAACCTTTTAAAAGGTTGGACTAATTCATTTCTTTGGGTTTGAGAGTGTTGAGCTGCATTAATCTGGTTATTGGGTAGTAAGTAATAAGGGAGGTGACATAAAGGGAAGCAAGGAGGTGGTTTAAGGTGTTTTCATGTGGCAGTTGGTATAAAAAGACAGATGAGCTGACCTGTGGGAAATTTAGCTTGCTGACAGGGGACAGACACCCACAAGGTTGTTGTCTCCCCCTTGCATCACCAGCCCCTGAGCCAGGCTACACCTGCGCAGCTCCAGTACTATCATCCTGGGATGAGAGGGATATGTGGGGATGAATAATTCAGCTGCAAATCAGCTCTCTGACTGCACTGCATTTTTTTTCTGGGTTGCTATTTTTAATTTAGATACTCCCACGTGTGTGTTTGGTGGATTAGAGACATACGAGAAGTAGAAGAAGGTGGCTGATGCAGGCAGGTAGCAGAGCCTGAGGGTGGCAGAGGTTGAACCAGTGCTGGCCTAGAGCAGGTCCAGTGCCACCTTCCTGCCGAGAGCAGCACGGGGCTGGGCACCTCTGAGTCTTACTTACTTTGGTGGGAGCTGAAAGTGCTCGGCACTGCTTGCTTGGATTTATACCCCTGTGTTGGCAATCACAAAGAAACAGAGGAGGTGTCCGTACAGTTATAGCTGGAGCTGGATGTCAGGGGATCCGGGTTCAGTTTTGAGGTCTGCTACTTAACTCCTCTGCACAAACTTTGTAAATCCTCTTTCTTGTAGTTTTAGGTTTGTTAGTGGGAAAGTTGTTACCCCTGCTGCCTTTGGTCTGCCTCACCTTCCTCTGGGGAAAAATCCATTGCTGCTGGTTTATAGCTACAGAAGATAACTCATGTGGGAGACTCTTCTGTTGGGTGGCATCTTCCTGTTGTATTTTTTTAATCAGAAACATCAAAGGAGAGAGTCATCAAGATGGTTTAAGAGGAAGTAGAAAGGTTTTAGCTGCAGCAGCTCAGTGAGATGACTGTAGGAAACAATGGGATGGAAAAACCTGCCTATTTGGGCAAAAGCAAAACTATCATTATATGCTCATCTTTATGAGAATCCAGATTTCTGGAAGAGATTGGCTAGCATTTTGATTGGTACACTAGTTCCTACAGATTATAAAACCAAAGATCAAAACATAAGGAAAATCCTGTCATGTCTGAGAATCTTTCCTTTTTCCCCTTGTTGTGTATACAGAATCCAATGATGAGATCTAATAGTAATAATAACTGTTTTTACAAAGTCTAGACTGCTTTTGCAAATCCCTGGCTGGTAAAGGTATTCATGTCTTCCTGTGGACTCAATGAAAGCTTTGAAATTTATAGTAGCTTGTTCCTTGTTAGGTTATATGAAGTCTCAACTCTTCAGCTGTAAGTCACTGGATATGGGGAACTTCTTAAAAATGAGATAAGAGGTAAGCAAGTATTTGAAACCCAAAATGAATTAACTACTGTGAGATCATTCCATAGATTACTGCTAGGGTGGTGTAAAGTATTTATGTTTTTGAGGCATAATGTTCTGTGCTACCCCTTCTCAGCATCTACATAAAGGTCTTAATGAAAGAAAAGCCCTTCACTTCTTTCCCTATTTCTTGATCTTTGTGATCAAGAAAATCCTGGACTAATGATTAATTGCTTAATTCCAGGTCAGGAAAATCTCATGGTTCTCCCAGATTTGGGGAGGGAAAGAAGCAAACCAGAAAATGTAGTGATGTAGTGCATGTAGTGAACAGAAAGTGTAATGATGAAGAAGCCAATATCCTTTGCAAAGAAAGTCAAGAAATTTCTTGACTATTGGTTCACAAAGCCTGGTGGTCAGTTTTAACCATGTGATATCCAGGGGAGTGGACCAAAAAGCATTATCAGTTACACTCCATTCAGAAAGTAGGTAGTTGGACAACCAGCTAAATATCTAACAAACTCCATTTGTCATGCACCTTTGGCCTCCTCCTTCTCCTTGGAGAACAACAAACACCAAGTACACACCACATGGTGGTTTTTCACACCAAAATTTTATGAAGAGTAGCTACAATTTCAAAACACAAAACAACATGCCAGACAAATGTTTCCCTTTCTTTCTTAAGACATGAATTGAATCACCAAAAAATTACTCTTGCCTGCAGCCCCCAAACAAATCTATGAGCATTGAAACAGAATCTGGCTCAAGACACAGAGCCCTTGGAGGCATTAAGGCAGGAATGAATTGCTATATCATTAGAAAGCCAAGACCGTTTGCTTTCCCAGGGGATATGAAGCATTCAGTTTGCCGCTCATACTTCACAAGACACTGAGCCATAGCACTGCCCCAGTGCCTTTTGCATGTGCACTACAGACCATTTTAGGGTTTCTAAACTTAATTATTTTCTTCTCTCTAATGGCATGTCTAAAAGCATGATGTCAATTTCTTAGAAACCTTTTTACCCACCTAATTCTCCATCACTCCTTTCAGATTTTTGGAAAGTTGTTGGTATGTAAATTTTGCTTTCTAGTTGTTCTTCTCCAATTTTGTTGAAGCTCAAATGACTAAAGTGGCAGCCATTTTCAACCTGTGAATAAGCTGCAGTACAGCTTGGTACTTTGGAAGATTTCTATCATGAAAGCACTGTCATTTGATTTCCCACCAGCAGTTTGGTAAGTCAGAGACTTCTAACAGCCTGTGGTAACCATCTCCCAACACATCTGTGCAGCCAGTGTCTGCGCTGGCTTCTAGCTCCAGGCTCCCTCAGCATACAGAGAAGCTCCCTGAAACTGCACTGTATTAGGAAGGTGTTTTGGAGACATCACCCAACACCTTTTGCCAGCATCACTCCAGGTCATGAAATGCTCTCAAACATGCATTTGTGACAGTGGATGTATAGAGGTACAACCTCTCTCTCCAGCAGTGTCACTGCTCCCCAGCATAATGCCAGGCACACCATGTCCTGCAGTCCAGAAAGTGCTGCTGAGTGATTGTCCATGGTGTCCTGTGGCAAGTGTCCTGTGTTGAATTAACACCTCAGCTACAAGCAGGCAAGCATGTGAGAAGCCCTTTGGTTTTTTACTACAGAAGTGAGGAGTACTTCAATGGAAGCCTGAAAATGAGTAAGAAGTTGTCCTCAATTATTCTGTTATTCTTTACACAAACACTATGTTTTTTCTCCACATACAGCAAAACATTTACAAAAGAACAAGCACTAAAAATCCTGGACAGACCTTAAGAAATCTTAGCATTGTGTTCATGTAAAAGCAGTGCTAATGTGGGCTGGGGATTCTGGTTGTCACGCTACCTTCTAATCTTAACTCCTCTAGTGGGTTTTTGCATGTTAAAGAGTAGAAAACAATATTTAAATTAGCATAAGGTTAATAGTATAAGTATCTGGTTTGCAAAACATGTATAAAAACTGCAAACGTTATATGCTCTGCTTAGACTTGGGAGTGTTAACAGGAAAAAATACATCAAAAAAAAACTTTAGAAGTAAGAATCAAAAGTAGCAACCTGACTGTACGAGTTGTGTATACGAAGTACATGAATGGTGTTTTGGTATTTTGTTCACTTCATGCAAAGCCTTTTTCACAAGTTCCAGCTAAACCAAAAAAGAAGTGGAATGTGGCTACTGAAGCAATCGTGTACTTCTCATGTAGGACACAACAACAGGACACACAGCATGCCTGTGGGTCTGCATAACTAGAAGTGAAACTTGTCTTGAATTCCAGAGTATAACTTGGCATGGTTGAATTTATTTATGGCAACAGAATCTAAAATGAGCCATAGTCTCCAAAGACACACTCTCAACTGTTAAAAGAAGAGTCGGACTCATGTAAAAAGTCTTATATTGTTGAAATATAACTACTTAACATTTAAAATATATTTTCTTTTTTTAGATATATCATACAAGTCTCAAACATCCTCTATTAAGAAGCAATATACTCCTCTTTCTTATACAGTTTTTATGACATCTTTTCCTATAATTTCAACTACAGAGAGAAAATGAGTGGCAGGTTTCATAATATCAAGTCCTGAAAAGGAGGTGTTAATTGGTATTTAAGAACTACAGTCCAGAGCTTTCAAATGTCCTACTAATTAACTAATCATTGGGAAGCAAGAGGATTTCTATCTAGTAGCAATGGATTGGAATAGCATATGCATTATAGCTATCAACCAAGTCCTTTCTATGTAATGGACGTAATATCTGTGTAGTCTACATAGCATTAAATATATCTGTTGATAGTCACATTAATAAATCAATAAAAACTGAGGAAAAAGAGTTAAATCATACTAAGTAATCGTTAGGAAAACTGCCAGATATCAAACAGCATCCACAATGCATTACCAATCCTGTTTGCTTCCTTTCCTAAGAAAATTAAATTTAAAATTCCTTTAACAGAACTCAGAGATGCAAATAGTGCTAATGAAGAATATAAGGTATCTGCACTTCCATGAGACAGCGGGGTATCATAATAGCATCATAACTCTCCCAGCTGTAATATAAGCAGTATCCTAAAGCAGCACTATAGTCTGTCTGCTGGACTGTGAGCAGGCAGTCCCCCTGTGCACACCATCCCTGACACAGTGGCTTTCTGGGTCTAGTATCTAGTTACTCTTGTGCTGGTTCTGCTAAGGCTCCCCCAGCTAAATAGCCTTCACCATTACCAGATCAGCACACAGACTGGGGAAAAACATCACACTTAATGTTTCATGAAATTTCTCACGCTCAGTTATCATGCACTGTTGGCTTTTCTGCAGCTTTTCCTCCTTGTCCATCCATAACGAGAAGCAGCAGAGTAGTAAAGGAACATAAAATATTAATTTTAAAGTGCCAAGATGTCCTGCACCTTTCACATCTTCCCAACAGTCCATCCTACCCAGAGTGCACAGCTGAGTGAGGTGTTGACAAAAGCTACCCTTGGGGGAGGCCAGCTCCCTTCTTTGTCTCTTTCTGTAGGCAACAGAGTCTGATTTAGGTATGCTGTGTTGCCACTCATGAACTTTCTCCCTTAGTGTAAAGCCTTCCTCAGCTAAAACAGGCCCTGGTGAACACAGACCCAAAGCAGGGGTCCCATACACAGCTCCTCACTGGCCTGGGACAAAGTGACACACACAGTCTGGCTACTTTAGGTATAAAATGGACACAATGCCCCAGTACAAGAAAACAGTCTGTTTATCCCTTTCAGCACTACCTACTTTATCACCTCAACCACAAAGAGTTGCCATGGCTCAATTGTAAAAAAATGCTGATAAAGAACAGCATTGAGTCACCATCCATGACCATCATTCCTGAGTTTAGGTCATTCTTGAGTGAACAAGTGATTTTCTTACGTCAATAAAGTATGAATCAAGGTATGTCCTGTGCTGAAATTGCATGTCCTTTGCTTGAATCTGCTTTTTGGAACAGGAAGGCATGGAACATCCCCTTCTGCCTGTCTCTAGCAAGTCATTTCAATGGGAATAAGAAACGCTGAGTGAGCTTATCCGGTACATCTGGAATGCCTGCAAGCCAGATTAGGGTTTTGCTGAAAAATGTGCAGAAGAACCTTCCTCCTGTTGGAATGTAAATTTTCGTTTTTATTAAAGCATAATGAGTTTTGGAGGGGGAGCAGAAAGTGATTTACAGAAATGCCAACTTTGCGTTACATCTACGAGACCTTCAGGTTTCCTGCTGTACCCACAGGGTGGATAGCATGGCTGTATCTGCCTTACGTTGTGATTCCAAGCTAAATCCTAGTGAGCAAGGCTCCCTTTTTAAATGTTACTTCCTAAAGTAATTTTTCCAGGGAAATAAGGACTTGCATGACCAGTTACAGTATTTCAAGAGGCCACGTGCACTACTTAACCTAGGCCAGGCCCTGGCTTTCCATGGAGATCGTGCCACATAATCTTTTATGTTAACGGGCTAAATTTTGTCCTAAAAGTTGCTAGAGTAATTGGAAGTGGAAGCAGTTTCCACTCCTGAAAGGTTGTTAGAGGACCTCTCTGATCCAATAATGAGAACCTGCTGTTCCTTTCCAGTCTAAATGTTATATGGTTACTCGGGGTTTTTTATTCTTTTCCTTAAACAGCTCTTCTCTGTTGCTGGTAGTAGGCCAACCAATATATTCTCAGAAAAAATTCAGTATCCTACCATAGCTTTTATTTTTCAGACTAAGCGGCACTTTATGTAATTTCTTGTGATATGTTTTATGGAACCTCTGCACTTGTTGCAGATTAATTAATCCTTCTCAGAGAAATGTGGCAGCAGCTGTGTTGCAAATGCACATTCATCCATGCCTTCTACAATGAAATTTTCACTTTCTGCTGGAAATACCTTGTCTGATGTAAGCTGTGAGCGTGTACACATTCTTCATGGTGTCACCCCATGGTCAATTCAATAGTCACTCTGTGATCATCTCTGACACCTAGAGTTCTCTCCACCTGAGTCATCACTTGTCTCCCTTAGAAAAATTCCTCCTTAACTCTGAAGTGTATGCTGAGATATTCTGTTCCAGTCAAACACTTCTTCCCACTTTAGGTTTTAATATACAATAGTCTTCTTACATGTTAGCTATGTCCCTTCATCTTCAGATTTGAAGAACCCACTGACTCACATGCTAACGTACTTAACGAAAATATTACCAGCACTGGTCCTAAAACTGACCCTTGAGGAATTCACAGTAACTTGTTTCTTGACCCCTCTTCTTTCTCTTCCTCTGCCCTTTCCCATTAGTCAGTTCTTCCTCGCATTTCATGTCCTCTGTTAACCTCAATCTTATTTTGCTTCATTAATATTTTCCCAGTTAAGAGTGCATCAACTGCTTTGCTAAGGTACAAATGAGATTTACCACATTTTCTATTTTGGAAAACCCATTATCTCATTTAAGGAAAGCTATCAGAATATTCTGGCACCATGTTCCCTCGGTAAACCCAGGCTCCTTTCATCTTGTTTTATGTTTAACTAGAAAGAATAATTTAATCATTCTTTCTCCTTTAGTAATTATACTGTGTGTAGAAATACAAAAAAAAAATGGAGGTAGATCACCTTCACTTCCATTTGGAGCATGTTTATATGCATATAGATAGAAAATGTGCATATACGTATATGTATGTGTATATGAGTATTATGTGGTTTTATATATATACACAGACAACATATACATATAAATATGTGTACACAACAGCTTCCAAGCTGCACAGGTCTTTAGGAAATACTAGCATTTTAACTTGTCCATAAAATAAAGATTTATTAATACTTATTAATTATAAGATTTGCAGATATTTTTTTCCTCTTCCACTCCAGTTCTTCTTCCAAAGCCAGCTGACAGCCAATGAGACAGACCCAGTATGCAAGATGATTTTACCCAGCACTGAAACTGTTCCCTGCTGACAGATATCATCACAAAGTTCAAGTGCAATTTAGTCGTTGGATAATTGCAATGATGAAGTTTGTCCATCAGTGTAAAAAGCTGTTTTAATAGTCGCAGTGAACAGAAAACATCCATTTGCCACCTACTTTAAATATGAGGGCCTGGTTCTTAATGAAAGAAACGTTATTACATGACAAGGGTTTAATTTATGGGTACCTGTCTTATTATTCCTTCTTGTCCAACATGGTAGCACACACTTTTGTAATACAAAAATTTATTATGAGTAAAGGTGGAGGAAGAAAGGTACAGCGTCTCTCCATAAGGTGACTCTCCAGATGGATGATCTTCTCCCCGACATATGTGTAGAGGGATGTAGCACAGTGCCACGGCAGCCTTTGCTAATAGCTTCAACAGCTGGAATTACCTGCCTCTCAGCACACAACTGACTTGCTATCTCAAATGACATGTTTCAAGAAAGAAAGAAGAATGAAAAGCCAGGTTTCCAAAATTTGCATTCCTAGCTGCAATAAGGAGACATAACAGTCCCAAATGCTCTGGAGTTGTGGATAGCTTAATGACAATATGGTATCACCAGAGCCCATCACCTCATAAAGATTGATCTCTTACTCCCCTGACTGTAAATTCAAAATTTTAAACAGTCTTACAAAAAAAAAACTTTTTTCCAGATTAAAAGCCAGAAATGTATAACTTTGAATGCTGCAAAAGGTTAGTTTTGCTCAACACTGTGTATAACTAGTTCAAACCAATAGCAAAATTGTGCTAGTGCATTAGAATAAGATAGCCAATACAAAAACACAGCACTGATTACTTTTTTAAAAACTGAAATGTTGATGAAAGGCAAAAAAGCAGATGTGTATTGACTCTGACAACTTCTCCCCACCTACATGCACACACCTACTCACACACTTTAGTCTTAATCAGTAATAAGCTGCTGTCACTGGTCTAATACCTTTCTGTAGAACATGGAGGATGCGCATTTGGGGTTAGATGCACCCTTCTGCAAACACCCAACACAATACAAGTGCTACATAAAATTTCATCAGAATTAGGCTCACTGAGGTCTCAGAAAAGACTCAGTCCCATGTCCCAGCTGCAGGCTTAGGGACCAATGCCAGCCTGCTAAAACAATTCTGGTAGATATGATTCCACTTAGTCTGGATCTTGCATGTTTTCAAAATTCTTCCATATCATTCAGTGGTTTAATGAGTGGCACAGGGACAGGCACAAGTATTTTCCAACCAGACAGGGCCATCCTGGTGACCGAGTACAGACCCCTGTATAGGGTGAGCAGGTTGTTGACTTTTATATAGCTGATCTCTTCTTCCACTGATGCGTTGTGTAAATTCTTTTTCATTTTGCCAAACCAAGGAATGACGAATCTGTGTTGGTTTGGATGACAAGAACCCACTGTCATCAAGGCCAGTCCCCAGCTGAAGCGGGTGTCAATCGTATCAGGTAATACCTGTTAATGAGTTAACATAACTCACAACATACAGGTTAAGCTCCACTCCTAGTAATGCAACCAGTCTTGCCCAAATCTGTTCTTTTCTATCCCAAAAGTATATTCTACCTTCTATCCATTTCAAGAGTTTATTCTTCCACTACCAAAATATTTGAGAGCTTGTAAAACAAAATCTATTGCAAAAGTGAAGCTTCTATTATCTTCATGAGGTCACTTGGAATTCTTCCCTTTGAGATCTGGGCTTAAGTGGTGGATATGGTTTGAGAGGGTTTTTCTTACATTTGGTCCATTAATTACTTGATTTTTTTGTACTCTCAAGTGATATTCTTCCCTGCAATCCAATCACCTGCACTTTTTATCTGACTTTGTGGCTTAAAGCAAAACCACTAAATGCACGTATATATAAACAGTGGCAAAATGAAACTCAGAAGCAAAAGCAACGCTCAAAGAGTTTAGTGGGAAAAAATAACCAAGCAAACTTTTTAATTACGTGAAATGGTGCTGGGATATGAAGTATGAAGGCAATAAAAATTATTTTGTATTCCAAATGCTGGAGTTTAATTCTTTTTTTGTAGGAGGTTGAAAAAATACTAGTCACGTTGTTGATGTAGGAGCAAAAGAGAAATGCCAGGAAACACAAACATCAATTCTGGTAACTATCAGCAAAAGCAAAATTATACTTGTATGGAAAAGTGGGAAGCATTTCTATTTAAGTAACAGACAGCTGGGGCACTTCTGCACATTTCCCATACAGGAACTAATGAATTACCTGATTACTCAATCAACCTCAGGCTTAACAGTGTGGATTAACAAAAATGCTAACAAACAAATTAGTGTGAAGTCTAAAAGAGAAATCAAGAGAGTATCAGCTATATGGAAAATAGTTTACTGCTATTAAGGCAAATACAAATGTCACTATATCATTAATTTCTCAAAATGAAAGGAAACTGAGCAAACAGCCCAGGCTAGGAAGCAAAACTCCACGTGGGGAAGGTGGGTATCATGGGATAGTGGGGGAGGTACCCTGTTTGGAAAAGTCTGAGCCATGTGAGGCCTTGTGTCCCCTGCTCTCTGCACCATGCAGGGTTACTGGCTAATAAGGGAGAGATAGATGAGTGAGTGGTAACTCCAACCCCTGCCTGAGCTACAAGGTGTTGTTAAATTTAACTTTCATTCATATGGTGGGCTGTGCAGCTCACAGCTCTGATTCATGATTCCTGCAGGATTCAGCTCAGGAGCCTGAGAGTTTCCCACCTCCAAAGAGAAGGGACCTGATGTCAAACAGTAGTCAGTCTTTGCTTGCAAATGAAAACCTCTTTACTTTGTGTGTGTAGTGCTCTTCACCTCATCTGAGGACACCACCATAGAGCTCAGACTAAGCGGAAGTAGCAAAATATTGAGACAATTATTTTATGTTGTCTTGAAAACATTTTGAAAGTCCAATCACTGCCTAAAATTTAGTTATGATTCTTTTAAATACATTTCAATCTCTGGACTGTTGAATTATCTAACATTAAACATATTGACCTACATTTCTCAAGCTCTGCCATCAAGATTATAGTTGATTGAGTAGCTAGACCTTTGTCTTATCTTTTTAATCCATTCATTTCACTAAAATATTGCTTTCTGACCCTGACAATCTACTTATGTATTTGATTTGCTTGAAGATGAGGATAATCTGTTTAGATTAATACTAAATTAATCACAATCTTAAATGCTTCCTAGAAAGTTAGATAGATGCTATACACAAAAGTAGATCTGTCATACCTGAGAAACATTCAGGTTTAGGCCCATCTGGAGCCTCCAGCTCTTCTATGTTCAACATATTAACCAACAATCCAAACTGAGCTTGGTTAAACTCAGATGTAGCTTGTGATTCTGATGAAATGGGTACTTCTGGGAGGGGTTTATAAACCAACTATTGTACCACGTCTTGGCTATGGGTGCAAAATGGCGCAAAATGTTAATATAAAATGAAACATTTAATATAAAATATTAAAAATAAACGAGAGAAAAATAAAACCCCAAACCAAACCATTTTCTATTATTCCTTGTTTTCTTCTGGAAGGACTTGCTGGTATGATTTTCGTTATCTGCTAACAAATACAAGCCAAGCATATTTGACACAGGTTTGAAGTGTGTTACTTAGAACATGTCGACTTCTGTCAAGATATGACTGGGGATTTACCCTGAGAATATACAAAAATCTTGTGTCCCTTTCCACTGATTATATTGGCACTTATTGTGCAGTCTGGATTCTAATAGTGAGGAAGACAACCAGTATCAAATGAAGCTAAATAAGCTGCAAGATTTTCTGTAAACAGAAACCGAAACTAGGTGAGAAAAACTGAGACCAAATAGAAACATATTCAGAAGGAAAGAAGAGTAAAAGTATTCTGAGTAGTATGAAAATCCATGAGGATCAAAAATAATCCGGACATACATTGTTACTTGCCATTTGGGCTTATTTATTGGATTATTCATGGTAGAAGTAGTAGTGAGATGTTTAGCTATTAAGCACTAACTGTTTGGCATCACTGTTTCAAAAACACCAAGATCCCAAGTCAGCAGTAAGTCCCAGAAATGGCAATGACTAATTGTCCAATGCTGTCAAGAGGACAGCCAAAAGCACACCAAAGCTTTCCTCCAAAATCAGATACTGACTTTTTTTCTGTGGTCTCATGCAAGTCTGCTAACATCTGTGGGATAATTTTCCACTCGTTCACTGAGACGTGTCAGGAGAGCGCAGGGGTTACAGCCAGTGTGAGGGAAATCATCCTTTGAGGTGAAAACATGTTCCCGCTGGTCACAAGCTCTCATTTATCCTGGGAAAGGGTCTCAGCCAAGGACTGCCCTCCCTGTTCCCCCACACAACAAAATGCCTCATCTTCCCTCAGCCGAGGAACTCATACAGCAGCTCAGAGAGAGATTTTGGATGGAAGGTCTGATAAAGCAAAGTAACAATCATTTGCTGAAAGGAAGATCAACAGGAAAGCAAATTAAAATTATGCATAGTTGTGGTGAAACTCTACTAGTTTGTAAGCAGGGTAAGTGTCAAAGCTGCTCTCTGTTCATTTTCGTGGTGAAAAGGTATCCTTTAAGTATCCTTGACAGGTACACACAACCAAGCAGAAGCTTATACAGAGTAAATACTTATTTTTAGTTACATAAGAAGTTCCTACCTCTCTAGTACCAAAAGGTTGACTTTTCTAGGGATTGCACTGCATAAACAGAATGTGTCTATCTAAACTCTGTTGGAAACACAGCAGTGAAGAAAAAGGTCTAAAAATGAAAACAATCAACAGTTGCCAGCAGAAAAAGGGCACAATCCACCAGGAAAAAAAGAAAGAGAGAGAAAAGAAAAAAAGTATTTCTTGTTCCTTGGAGGCTACTACAAGCTACTTGCAGTAATTAAAACCAACTCTGAACTGCACAGTGTTGACAACAGGGTAAGATGTTGTTTTCCAGGCAGAGGTAGAATTAACTACGCTGTGCTAGATTGCCTTTCTTGACCTCTGTTTTTTTTTTCTTTCATTAGTCAAAAAGACAGCACACAAAAAATTTAATGCCTTCATTTCAGAATCTGCATCTTAAAAAAGTACAGATGGGAAATAAAATTATTGAGAGTCAAAAGCTACTGAAATCTAGCCCTGAACTATATGGTCACTTCCCAGGCTATCTGTATATGCTGTGGAGAGGAGCAAGATTAATCGCACGGGAACAGTCAGGTTGGAGGGGAGTACACTGGGTCATCCCGTCCAACCTCCCTGCTCTAGCAGGGTCATCCCAGAGCACATGGCATAGGATTG
The DNA here is from genome assembly GCF_025592945.1 of Manacus candei. Taxonomy (NCBI): domain Eukaryota; kingdom Metazoa; phylum Chordata; class Aves; order Passeriformes; family Pipridae; genus Manacus; species Manacus candei. Next base: position 841,145 of record NW_026138074.1, on the reverse strand, counting down.
CATCCAGACGGTTCTTGAGTATCTCCAGTAAGGGAGACTCCACAGCCTCTCTGGCCAATCTGTTCCACTGCTCCGTCACCCCCACGGTAAAGAAGTTCTGCCTCATATTCAAGTGGAAGTTCCCGTGCATCAGTTTTTGCCCGTTGCCTCTTGTCCTACTGCTTGGCACCTCCAAGAAGAGCCTGGCTCCAACCTCTTGGCACCCACCCTTTATTTATACGCAAGGAGAACCCCTCTCAGTCGCCTCTTCTCGAGGCTGAACAGGACCTGTGCAGCTTATACAGAGATCAATCTCTGTAAATTAATTTATTTTCTTTTAATTTACTGTTGACCTACATTCCCACGTTAGACTCCGGGAAGTGGGAACCGCTCCTCCTTCCTTTCACGGAACTCCCGCCCCCGCCGGGCGGTGCCGAAGGAGGAGGTGGCGCCTGCGCCCCGCTCCCACACCGGGACACCAAGATGGCGGCGCCCGCGGCGAAGCGGGGGAGCTGAAGGAGGGCGCGCGCAGGTAACGGTCCCCCCGCCCGGCCGCGCCTCTCGCTCCCCGCCCGCCGGGGCCGCCCCCGCTGCCCGCGGCTTCCCGGCGCCCGATCCATTGGTCTCCCTGCCCGCGCCCAGCCGGCTCTCCCGGCGGCCTCGTGCCACCGCAGCTCCCCCCTCCTCGACCCTCTCGCCGTCACTCGCGCTTCCGCGCCTGGGGAACTGCCACGGAGCTCCCCGTGCTTGCTTCTCCGGCGGCGGGACACCCCCACAGGGCTGAATGAAATGCGCTGGCGTTCGCCAGGCAGTTTTCAGTACCTTAATTCAGTCTCCCGTTTGGTTACTGCATCTTTTCAAACGGTGTCTGGGTCAGGGGAGGCTTAGGTTAAGTATTAGGGAAAGGTTCTTCACCCAGAGGGTGGCTGTGCACTGGAACAGGCTCCCCGGGGAAGTGGTCACAGCACCACGCCTGGAAGCGTTTGGATAATGCTCTCAGGCGCATGGTGTGATTCTTGGGGTGTCCTGTGCAGGAGTTGGACTTTGAGGATCCTCGTGGGTCCTTTCTAGCTCAGGATATTTAATGGTTCTGTGATTTCTTTCTCTGTCAGACCAGCCCCTTCCTCCCTTCTCCGCACACCTGCCGGGGTTGGACAGTTTTGCCTTGTAACCTGCTCCTTGTAAGACCCACGCAGCACTGGGCTGAGACGCCCTTAGCTGGGGCAGGGAGGGACACTCTGCTTCTCTTGGTCCCATGCACAGAGGTCTGGAAAGGCAAAACAGCTTAGTTCCACGTCCTTTGGATTTGCTTGTCTTCTGTCCTGGCATGGCCCAATGCATGATGTGCTGATTATCGCATTATTTGCTGTTCATCCCATGTTATGGTTGGGGGGTGTCTGGGAGTGGGAAGGACACCGTGGGTCTCTTTCTCATCCTGGAATTACGTGTGTTCGAGTGAGCTTAGCTCTAGCACTGTGACTGTGGCTGTAGCCACTTTCCCACTCACATTCACTGCTCTAACCCCTGCTCGTGTGACCTGTATGGCCTGAGGTCACTCAAAAGAGCCCTGGCAGGCATGACGTTGACAGGTGGGCTTCTCTTGAGCTGTGCACAGGCATAGGTCTGTGTCCTATCTGTGTCACAGAATCAACTGGATTGGAAAAGACCTCTGAGACCCTCAAGTTCAGCCTGTGACCGAACACCACCATGTCAGCTAGACTACAGCAACCAAGTGCCATGGTCTAGTCTTTTTTAAAAGACTGCCATGCACAGTGACTCCACCACCTCTCTGGGCAGCCCATTTCAATGGGCTTTCTGTGAAGAAATTCTTCCTAATGTCCAATGTAAACCTCCCCTGGCGCAACTTGAGACTATGTCCTCTCCATCTCCCTTCAATGAAGCATTATACATGTGTAACTGTTGTGATTTAAAGTACTTATTTTGTAAATCATCAAAGCTGAAAGTGGCTTGCATAAGGAAGCGCTCCTTTCCGTTGTAAATTAAATCAAAGTAATAGAAAGACATAAGTAATAAGGAAATAATTAATAGAAATAAGCAAAAAACCTGCAAAGTAGTGATATGCGAATTTTAAGATGACTGTAATGTTATGGAGGGGGAGAAATTGGGTGTCTCCTGATGACTCATGTGCACCTGCACTGGGAATCCTGAGTACAGTCCTGGGTTTGTTGTTACTACAAATGAGAGAGATTTTAGAGATGAGCAAAAATTCAAAGCACTGATGTGACATAAGTGAAAAAATGTTCAGAAGAGTCTGCTTGGTAAGTAAGAGAGGGAAGGTACAATTCTGTAGACAGGTAATGAGACAGGCAGTGAGGGTTTGTGTATGCATATATGGTTAATGTTAGGGGAAGTACAACTCCCACTGGTTTACTGGGGATCTGAATTAGGTGGTATAGCAATTATTTCTACTGATAATGTTGCTACCTTATGGGAAATGCACAAGTAAAACCTTTTCTTATCAGAATTTCTCTACACAGGGATTTTAGTGATATAACTTTGCAAGGAAAGTTATGAAATTACTGAAATAGCTAGCTTGGTACAAGCCAAGTGTATTGGCCAAAATTTGGAAAAAAAACCACCAGAAAACAACCATAGAGGACAGGAAATATTGATGTTAAAAAAAACCCAATATTTTTTTTTTAAAGAATTAGAGGTCAAAATGAGGAAGAAATCTCAGAGTAGGGGTCTCTTAATGCTGTATTTCCTACTGTAAGAAGTAAAATTGGTAAATATCTTGCTGAGACTGACCCCAAATATGTGGACTGTTTGATCTTTCTCACATCTGAGTAGTTTTAGAAGATTTACTCTAAAGCATATGAGGAGTTAACTGGATTTTTAGTTGAAAGAGAATGCCTTAGCAAAGTAGTCGGTTCAGAATATCTAGTTGAAATCTACTAATTATAGTCATCCTCCCCCATCTCTTTTCAGTGGTGACAAATTCAGTATTTTTACAGGATAATTTCATCCAACTTCCTCTTCTCTCTATTTCATTCTGAATTTTTACTAACACCCTGTTAGCCATCTTCTGTTAAGGCAACTGTGCTTCTTGAACCTTCAATCGACTGATTTGGCTTTTATGGCAGACTGAGTGCAAGAATTGTATTTTATTAGATAAGGCGTCTTCACACAGCAGTTTTGTTTCATGCAAGGACCACAGTTAGTTCTCTCTGCTAAAAAATACATGCTTTTATAATTTAGAGACGGGAATAAAATGCAAGTGCCATGGCAGACAGCCGAGTTCAAGTCAAGCTAAAATATGTTTCATAGCTACCAATTATTTTTATAATCATCATGATCACTGAATTCTTGTTATATATTGCAGACTGAAATACATATTTTTTTCTTTTCAGATATCATAACCTTAAGAATGCAGTCGGTTTGTCAGAGAGTTGGCACTTGTTCCTCATGTTTGAAGAGACAACTAAATGGCTTCCTGGGATTAATTAAATGGCAGAGAAGACTGGTTCCTGCTTGTGCGAGAACTATTTACAGTGAGACGGGGAAATGGGAAAAAAACTATGGGTTGGAGACAAGAAAAAGAGTTGAAAATTGGTGGCTCCCAAGAATAAAGGATCAGTTCTGCAGAATTTCAGAAACTGATGTAAGCATTATGAGAAATTTGGAGATTACCTATTTGATATTTTTGTTTTCTTAGAATGAAATTAATTGGAACTTATTTAATACAGTTGGCTTATACTGATTAGATTTCAGGGCAAAATACTTTTATGTGTTAGTAGATTATTAAAAAATATTGTTGAAATAGGTGGAAAAATAATTTTAAAATCTTGAGGAAAAACACAGTGATAAGCAAAGTATGAACTTCCCAATTTAGGAAGTGTTTGAGTGATCAATTCTTTCTTTGTCTATTGTATCATATTTAGGAATTAATTATTTAAAGTATTAAAAGAAACATCTTCTATATGTGTAACTTTTATATAAACAACTTTCTCAAGATTTTGTTCCCAATGTTAAGACGAATCTATTATATTACGTACTGTGACTCATTAAATCTAAGGGGAAATTATTTTTTAATATTTTCTGGTTTATAGTCTCATAGGAGTAATAAGTGCCTTGCAGGAAAAAAAAGTTTTCCCATGCAATAAAAGATGTTGAAAACAATGATATCTCAGTCTCTGACTCTTTTTGCCTACGTATTTGTACTCAGTCACATTGATTTAAAAACATTTTTTGCCCCTTCATGGTTTTTTGTTCATCTATCTTAAAATGATCAAAAAAATCATTCTATCAAAATGTTGAAGAGAGAGAAGAACTTGCTTTTTCTGGGAAAGAAAACTGAGATGGAAATGGTGTGCATGTATAGTGTAGCAGAGTAAACATTGATTTAGGTGTGTATCTTTGATACCTGGTTATACATGTATATGTCAGTATCATATATAGCATACATATGCTAAGTTCTAAATTGTATTTTTAATTATATTTTTGTTTTATCCTTACAGTTGAAGTAGATTTAATAACATCTCATATTAAGAGGCAAATAGTGTATAGTGAAGTATATATGAAATATTCAGATTATTTCTGATTTTGCAATGATTGGGCAAAAGTGATGAAGAAGTAGTATTTGATAAATATGAATAGAGTTTTATTCGGAATAGTAAAAGCTGCCTGTAATTTTTTTCATTATTAACATAAGAAGAATAACGTATGAACTTATCAGGCATCAGTGCTATCAGTGATAAATTCAATCAATGGCAATCAAGATGTATTAGGAATAATTGATGTGAGAGATAATGTTTGATTTCTTTGTAACTTTTGTCATTTTACTCAAACCTAACTAAATGAAATTTTTCCTTTTTATTATGTAAGATACTGCTTGTAAGATGTTTATGGATCTGAGCATATGCAGTGAAACTGAACAGTTTCAATTTAGTGGATGTTCATGCAATTGCTGATGATTTAGTCACTCTGAGTTAACTGCAGTTCAACTGACAAGAAATAACTGGCCAGGAGTGAGTTCCGTGTTTGTTGTAGATACGAAGTAAAACATTAATTATTTAAACTGTTATGAAGAAAATTTAATCTGCTTTGTTTTCATTTTTTTTTTTTTGTGGGGCAGATTAAGAGCACTTAGATCATCAGTTGCAGATACTCTGGTAGGGAATGGTGATTGGTTAAGCTTCAATTCTGTTAATATATCTTTTGTTGATTATAAGTTAATTAATTTTCATAATATCCCAGTGCTGTATAAATGTGAATAGGAATTGATGAGATGGTGGCAAAGTCTGGTAAAACACCTCCATTTAGGACCCAAAGAATCTGATCCAATGAGCTTTATCAGTGATTACTTGGATCAGTTCCAGCAGAACCTTCTTTCTCTTCATGATACCTTGTAGTTATAATGTGCACGTGTATTTATTCAAGTGAAATGCTAACTCATGTAGTTACTAGTTTCTAAAAATTTCTTTCTAGAAATCAAGACCAAAATTTTATGTGCTTTCTATGTTCCCATATCCTTCTGGGAAGCTTCACATGGGCCATGTTCGTGTCTACACCATCAGTGATGCAGTAGCTCGGTTCCAGAAAATGAGAGGGATGCAGGTAAGAATAGATCAGCAGTAGGACTGGGTTGGGGGGGGCTCATGTTTTGATATCATAATTGCTCAGGAAATGAGTATTTTCCAAAATCCATGAAAGTGAAGGTTTAGTTGGAATATATGCTACGACTGCATAGAAAATGACCTGGGAAGCTTTGAATGTTGAAATTTGAGACTTAAACAGGTGGTGTTCAGAACTCCGTTGGTAACAGATGGTTAGAAGCTGTCTCAGACGATACAGCTGATGCTGTTATCAGTTACCTGAATGTGCTGATGTATGGCATAGTGTCGATGGGCAGTGTGGGCCACACCATTTCTGTGAGAGGAGACTGCAGACCCTACTGCCCTCCAGATGGGACTCATGGGGAGGAAAAGGTGTAGCTGGCAAGAGAAAACTGGGACACCGCAGAAGGCAACTGCTTTCACCTCTTCTGCTCCCGAGAACCAGTTGATGTCATTTGTCAGACTCAGAGGAGCACCCTGCCAGCTGGGAGGGAAACCCTTTTTCTTGACTGCTACAAGTCAGATGAACAGGATCATGTCACACGTCACATCATGTGGGTGTAACTAGAAGTTTCTGTTCTGTAGCGTCTGACTCCTTGGCTTGCCCATTTCAGCCTTGCTCATACATACGAAACATTGCCTTCTGAAGGTGCAAGTCTACGAGGTAGGCTAAGCCTAAGTTTCTTGCTACATCTGCAGGGAGAAATCCTGTTTTCCCTTCCATGTTCCTCTGTTTTCCAGTCTGCCCCATGCCTGTCATAGTTTCTTCCTTGCTCCCTTCTGTCTCTCCATTACATAGAAGGTGTAGCTGAGAGCCTGGTCCTTGCAATCTGCAGTGGGATCCTAACTGGTGTTCTGCAGTAAAGGCTGGCGGGTAGAATTTGAAGGATGTAAGGAAGGTGTGGGAAAACTGTGGTCTAAGTGACAACCATATTGCAGAGGAAAGACATTTGGTAAGGGGAAAATGTTAAGAATCTGGGAAAGAGTAGGAAGGAGGAATATGGAAAGAGAAGGGAGTAAAAGGAAAAAAATAGCCATAGGCAAGAATCTAGGATGACACACTAGGAATTCTCTCTAATGTACAAGAGAGAAGGAGCAGCTCAAGAATATAGGAATCAACCTTATAAGAGTACAAAGAAGATGAAATGGAGAAAGTAATGTTGGTTGCTGGTTGAGGTACTAAGTGCAATTTCCATGCCACAAATGCTGTAGAAGTGTAGCATTTCCTGGATTTATCACCATCCATGAAACTGATAGGTATCGTCACTGAATTATTCAGTGTGCTGCCTTTCCAAATACTATATATTTTATGCCAGTGATGAACATACCATGCACTGAATATGTGCTACTGCTTTAGAGAAATGCATTCTTATGCTTTCAAAATTACAGGAAAAAGAAATAACTGCCTTAGACTTTAAATGAGAAAAAACCGATGTCTGTTTTAACACTAATCTTTCCTAACTCCTCTGAATGACAGGAACTTGAATCTCAGTAAAAAAATGAGCTGATGAGGCATTTGAAAGGACATTTGATTCTTGCTTGATGTTAAGACCATTGATGAAATGCCATTTCAGGATATAGACATGTCTTGTCAATAGCAGTGAAGATAGCCACTAAATTTCTGTTCAGAAAAATGGAAACTTGCTTTCTCTTGTACTGCCTAAAATAAAGTGAAAATAATTGTCTACATCCAGTAGCATGTTCTACTTGTAAGCTTTTGAATATAAGGTAAGTAAGCACCTTTTATAGAAACCTTTGGAGAAAAGTAAAAAGAAAATATAATTGTAATGAAATATAAGAGCCACTGTGCAAACAAGTTTTTATTTCTATATTTGCCTGTTTTTTCCAGAAAAGTTTTGAAAGGCTTTTCAAGTTTTTACATCTTGCATTTCAGTTTATTTTTATATTTCATGTAAAAATTACTTTGAAGTATATTGGAGTGCTTATAGAACATGCTGGATTTCTATAAATACTTGTATCTTCTGTTATGTTAACCAGTTTGAACATCTATTTTTGACTAAAGGTGGGCAGCCATAGAATTTAACCTTCATTACGATTAAGAGACATTAAAAATCTCTCAGATGATTTTCTGAGTATGTCAGAGTAAGAGACACTGTGTTAGTGATGTACATTAACTTGCTGGAACTTGCCTTAAAAAACTTTTTCTTCATTACCCATGCTAATTTCTCTATCACTTAGCATTAAAGTCTTTATAATTGATTTTCTCCTTGCAATTTGTTTATGAGCCTCTTGAAGTGTTCTCTGCCCTTTGTCACAGTTCTACAGTCTGTTAAAGATTCCATTATTGTGGTGGTTGTAGGCTATGACATGGATATATAATAAAATTTTATATTACCAAGAAAAATTATTTTTTCCCTGTATTCAAGGAATTACTGGAATTCTTCAGTACATAAAAAGAAAGAATGCTTTAGAAGCGAAACTGTTAGTATGCACAATTTTTAAGTTTTTCCATTGATTTTCTTCCTCAAAATTCAGCTTTAATATTGCATGTTTCAAAGCTCAGGGACTTCTAATTTTTCCTCTGTTAAAAATCTAAGTAGAAAGTAGAAGTGAATCCATTTCAGGTATTCAAGGCAAGTTTAGGATAAGATTTCTTTCTGAGTAGCAATGTTGTTTAAGCTTTGCTTCCATCATTTAAAAAAAAAAAAAAAGGAAGAGTCTCTACACAGAGATGTAGAACTCACCCTGGTTAGCAAGTCATAAAAATTGTGCTAGAAGCAATGAAGACAGGTTGAAAGTGTAAGGTACTGAGGAATGATGGGCTATTACCATGAAAATTACAAGCAAAACCATTCAGACTTTCAGTTCCCAGGGAAAACTTCAGGCTACAGTATATATTTGTTATTTAATAAACAGTGAGGGAAAATGTGTGTGGTGTGTACCTAGTTGAGAATATACAGTTGAGTAAGAGAGCAATTTATGTTGAATAAGATGGAAGTCTTAATGAGAAAACAGTAAATTAGTTTCATATTGATTTAATCTGAACAGGCAAGAATTGGCCTATTTTTTATAATATTTAAACAAGGATAAGCTAGAATACATTTACAAAGAGATTAGAGGTCCTTTAGAACTTCTTTGGAATGCAGTTGTGTAATTTCTTCATATAGGAGGGAGTTTATATACACATACATACATATATATATAGGAAGAGTAGGATAGGAATAGCAGGTTTCACTGGGAAAGTTTTAAATAATTTGAAATTATTTTTTTTTTTAAATGGAACGTTAATATTCAATTTTTTCATCTGGATAAGATCTGATTTTGTTTTAATTAAAATATTTTAGAGAAGCAAAACGCACTGAAATCTACTGATATTTGTCAGAAACCTGTACTTTGCCAGCACTTTAAGTGGGAAAATAAGTATTCGTTGCTCTTTTTCCCACCTTGTTCTTGAAAGAAATACTGCTTCAATATAAAACTGTAGATGAAAGCACTGTGAAGCATTGTCTTGTTCCAGCACTCCTCAAGGACCTGTAGGCAGTGCATGGGAAAGTCATGCAGTTGGATTGGGTTGCTGGATGAATGATTTGTAGAGTACATCTGTTATAAGATAACTTGTTTACATTCAGATTACTGAAGATGAAGTTTGAAGTCTTTGCGTGGGAAATGTAAGCCATAGAGATTACTTCGCATAGCTAGGCTCTTTCCAAAATGTGTTAAGGGTGACATTTTTCTTGAAATACAATTAAAACAATTTTTGTGTATGAAGAGTTCTAGATCTTATTGAAAACGTTTTTCTTATAAAATGCTATGAAAAAGTAATTGATATATTTTAAATTACGAATTTGTATCTGGAACCAGTCCAGAACTATAATGTACAGTTTCCGGTGGTGTTTTCTTCATGTAAACTCTTCATGTGAATTTGCATGCATATTTTCAATTCAAATGTAGTTGTCTGAGACGTTAAGAGATTTCCTATTCATTATTTGAGAGTGCTGTGTACAAATTATAGAGATATTAATGGTGATTTTCACTATGGCAGATTTCCAGTCTGCTGCTGCTCTGGGAACAAGTATTTACCATTACTTTTATCATGCTATCATTACCATGTCTTTGATAAATTTCAAAGTGGATAATTTGTGCCTCTCAGAGGACTGAGAATAATTCCCTTAGCGATCAGTAAACAGAGAGTGATTCAGTTCAATAGTTCTTGTGATATGTTTTTAATGAAATTGATACTACAGGGGGCAGTCACATTTGAGAGCTGTAGAGAAATGAGAATAATCACTGGACAATTCAGGGTGACATTCCTGTATGCTGGAATCACATTTCTTGATTTATACTTAAACTGGTCTTGATAGATGGGATTAGAATATTGTCAGTGATATTTCCACAATATCCCCAAATGACTTAAAGAGCGTTTTCGTTTTATCCATAACATCTCTACTTTTAAATTGAATGTATTTTCATTAATTGTTTTCCCTTTCAGCAGTGAATCTTAGTACTCTTGAAATTGCAAAAGTGAATGGTATTGAAGATAGACAGGCAAGTTTAATTAAAACTTTATAATTAATTCATCAGTAAGATGAATTATTTCAATACAGATCCATTTTCTGATCATCATTAGCTACTGTTCTCCACCTTTTTTATGTGAGGCTGCTGTGTCCTTTTGTCAGGTTATTTCGTGTGGTATAAATCAAGTGGAAAATATTACAAGTATCGTGTGTGAATTGAATCTTATTCAATTTCAGTTTTCCTGTAGCAAGTACTGAAGGTGTTAATGAGCTCACTGTTTCATTTTTGAAAGAAAAAGATAAAACGAGATGTAATTTTAAATGCAATTATGTTAGACAAGAATGTGTGAGATTTAGGAGGCAAGAGACAACTTTGTTCTCAAAATGTTTATGGTAGTGTGTGGACATAGAATAATTTCTTGTATTTTGTGTTTTGTGAGAATAAAAAATAAATGAGGGCATTTTATGTTTTGATAGAAATCTATGTGGGTTGATTATTTTTTAATTTGAAAGTGCTTTCTCAGAATGCTAATATGAAGCACTGTGTTGAAGAAAAGCACTGAAATAGTCCTTGAAATAGAATAGAATGTACACACTGGTCAAAAAATTAATTATTTTAATCTATTTCCAAGTGTGGCTTATCTGCTTGGTTTTTTTTGTTTTGTTTGGTGGTTGTAATTTTTACCTGTTGTGTAATGGTATTTACTACCTGGTACGCTTAAAAGACAATCGAGTCTGGATTCAGGTGGAGGTCTTGTATTTAAAATGTGTTATATCTGTAATATGTCAATTTACAAATCACATTTTCAACAAGTTCAGCCCAATTGCAGGCAGCCAGTGGAAGGAGCAGCTGCCCTCATCACTAATTTGTCAGCAAGCCTCTTAGTTTTCATTTGTGGTTTGGAGGACCTTTTTGACACTGATTCTACTGCCTTTCTTAAAATTTAGAATGCATTGATCCGGGTGTAAGAATGATACATCAGCTCCCTGGTCATAGTTCTGAGACATACTGAGCACATCATGAGAGCAAACATGTTCTTTGTTTCCTTACAAAGATCAAGGAAAATTCACAGAATTGCCAGTCCTAGTTATGTTGATGGAGGCTTAGAACTGAGATAATTGTCAGCTCTGTGTTATGTAGTACACTGATCTCACCTACTAATTGTCAGTGTGATGAGCTGATCATTACAGCAGTGAATAGATGAAAATCCTCTGAGAGGAAGAGCTGAGATCTCAGAAATGAATTAATGGAGTTACTGTGTCTTCCTCCACTTGGTCCCACACTCACATTAAGAGCTCTAGCCATCTTTAACAGATTTTTGACTGTGCTGTGAAATGATTCTTAAAGCAATACTTTGAGCTAATTTTGAGTCAGTCTTTAGGATCTAAAATGTTTCAAGATGCTACTGTTTACCTTTTTAATAACCTGTGTCTGAAAAGAGCGCTCAGTGTGGTAGTTACTGAACACTTTGTTCCTCACACACTATTTAATTGTCTCCATGCAACTTTTTCTGTTCCTGTGCAAAACGTGGTAAGTGGTAGAAAATGCCCCTCATTCAGAGTTGAACCTGCCTGATCATGTGAACTTCCGAGGATCTTAAGTTACGTAATCTGTGTTCAAGACTAACCTAGGAGTTTTAACCAGGGTTTTACCTATCCAATTCATTGTTAAGGCAGGAAACACACAGCTGGCTGCCTTTGGTGATAGCACTGGCTATCATAAAATGGCTGAAACTATAGCCTGCCTTCTTTTACCAGGTATGGGCATCCTTAGACTTATGCAGGCCTCCTGCTTTACTAGATGTAGTCATTATATGTTTTTCTTTCTCCTTGAGGCATAGAGAAAATATTGTTTACACAAAGAAGCTCTGCTTGGAAAAATGGTTACTCCAGTGATCAGAATGGATCTCTCAGTTGCATAAGGTTTAGAGACTGCTGTCAGAAGCAATCAAGTCAACATTCAAGAAAGCAGATGACTTGTTTTTCTTCTGCTCACCTGTTATGGTAGAGGGAGCAGCCATGTTTTCTGCTAGTTAGAACATATGACCAACCCATCAAGGAACTACAAGGAATACTCTTTGGTCTTCAGTATTGCTTTCTGGTTTTTTCTTCCTGTTTTTGTTTTGCTTTGAACAGTTGAACTGTTCCTTTTTCATTTGTGCCAACTTTTGACGTGTTAGTTGTATATTTTCTTTTCCTCTTCCATGTCTCTTGAGATTTTTGACGTGTTTTATGTTGGATAAGTAGAGTTGAGATGTAATGCCAAATGCTGCGTGGAGACTGTGGCATTTTAGCTGCAGATTACAGCCAGAAGGAGCTGACCTGTTGTTTAGACAAATGTGTTTCACAAACCTTTCAAATCCATTCATGGCAGAGAAGTAAAAGAGACAATAAACTTGAAATAATTTTCTAAACCACTGTGCATGTTACATTCATCTCTATAGCAACTACATAAATAGATCTATCCTGGAGATTAATTTGGGGATATTTTTAATGTCTCTTTAAATTCCGTTTTCTTATTGAAACTTGAATTAACATACTTCTTCAGCCCTTTAACTTGAGGAACATTATTGGTCATTAAACCGAACTTTTGAATGTGAAGAGTGAATGTGATATTTTTAATAAATGCTAGAATTTGGAAGATCTGAGTGCACAGGTTATTCCTTCTAGCCCTGATGGTACAGTGACAAAATGTCTGTGCATTAACTGTCTGGATCATCTGTCAGCCCTTTTGGGGAGTCTGTAGCTGGTAGTGAGGTTGTTTTTCCTATATCTTTTTGCTCATGAGTGTGAGAAATGAGATTCTGCCTTGCTTTTGGCTGCCTGTCTATATCCAGGAGGTGTTCAGAAGCTAAATTTTACAAAAATTAACCAAGAGTGGTTTTTCTATCTCACTTAATGTGCATCAGCTTGTAGTAAAAGAAGGCAGTTGTAGGGATCACACAATCAACAAAAGGGGATTAATAGAGAAAATATGTTTTATACATGGCAAAAAAAAAAAATCTGGTTTATTTCATCATGTCTGTCCAGAGACAGGTCTTTAGCAATAGTGTGGTCAAAAAGAACTAATATGTCCTTTAAAAAATCTGTTGGGATTTATAGTATATGTAAAGTTTACCTGCCCTTTTTTTTTTTCTTGTATACCAGTAGTTTTGATTGCTAGGTGGGGGACTGGGGAGAAGGGCTGGGAACAGGTGTGCTTCAACAGAGTGTTGAGAAGTGGTTTATGCTCCAACTGAGATTTACAGTGTAACACTTCCCCCTCTATAATGTAGGGAAGTAGGAAGTTAGGACTCATATTTTCTGATACTGTGGTATGAGGAACAATAATTTGACTGATAATAGGGAAAATTTGTAACACAGGATAGCATTCCAATTTCTGTTAGATTTAGACATCAAAAATGTGCTGTGCATGGACCCTTACTGTGCTGGCTTGGATCACACATGATCACATGTTAATACCTTCAGTTTTGTTGCTGCACCAGTACAGCAATGATATACAGCAGGTTTAGTTTTAGATCACTATGGAATCAAGAATGCTGAGGAGTCAAATCTGTTAAATCTTGTTACTTTTACACTGTGTTCGTGCCTAGGGCATCTTTATAAACTCATATATAAAATATTTTTTTATGAAAGATTACATTAAGTCAGAGGATTAGAAGGTAGGGGCGAAGAAGAAGAAAAATAATTCAAACCAGTGACAAAAGGAGCTCTTATGCTTCCTAAACGAACAGATTTTTCACATGAAGGTAGATTATGAGATTAGTATGGCTGGGATTGCTTTTTTATTGCTTCTTTGCTTATATGTCACTAAGGAACAAGTTCTTCATATAAATACATATTTTAATGGGTAAAAATTTTGATTTCTTACAACTTGTAAAATGTTAGTCACATTTTGCTGTTGTTAAACTTGTGTAGCTTTAATCATGATTATTGAATTTATAGCACATTTGTATGTTTAAGAAATAGGATTGGTTTTATGGGGTATCCAACATGTATGTGTTTAATGATAGCATCTTAAGTACTGGCCTTTCTTTCCCTGGTTGCTAAACAAGTTTTTCGAATGCTTACTGTACTGTTAGATTATTTTTCAAAATAATTTTCATGCCAATAGGAAAGATGTATCTCTATTTCAACAGAAATTATGTGTTATATTTTATAGTAAACTTTTCCCCCACTGTTATTTGTAGTCATGAAATACAATTTGTCATTTTGTAGTCTATCTTTACAAAAGATATTTCAATAAAATTTGACTAAAACTGTTTTCTTCATTATCTTAATTTTATTTGGTAGATTTAAGGTTATTGTAGGTTATTTTTCTTTTTTTCTTTTTCAACACAGAAAAAATAGGGTACACATCAAGTACAGTTATAAAAGTCAATTATTTTTACTTGCTTTCATTTTTAGAATGAATATTTCATTCTGTCCAGCAGTAGCATAAACTGCTGATTTTGACCACCACAAAAATTTACAAAGAGTTCATTTTTTTCACCGTCAACCTGGTGTTGAAATAGTCATGAGGATTTATTGCATAATACTTTAAGCTTCCTCTAACATCTTATTGCAGATAGCAAGTATGCTTCATAGTCATCTTTTAAAGCAAAGCTAGCCCTAGTTGGTAGGTTTGGAAGACGTTCAACTCAGACAAAGCAGTTGCTGAAATGCAAAGCATCATTCATTATTTGGAGTCTTGTGTGTGTTGCTGATGCCATTCCAGAAAGTTGCATAACATTGTGTTTTTCTTCTTTTTTTGCTGACAGGTGATAAATCCAATGGGATGGGATGCATTTGGTTTACCAGCAGAAAATGCTGCAGTTGAGCATGGCCTTCACCCTGCAAGCTGGACAGAGAGGTAATTTTTAATGAATTGAAGTATGACATTTCCATGGGGGAATACCTGTACTGTGACCCCCATAAACCAACAAAACAGAGCAAAAACAGCGTAGAAGAAAGACAGTACAGAAAGAACCAGGGTTATCTGGGACCAAAGTACATTTTAAGGGACTGTGCAGATGATTCAGTTTTGAAAAATAAATGGGATGATTTTCAAGGTTTTAATCTCAAGGACCTTTAAATTGTAAAGTGGTAGAATATCAAAAGAGAGACTTTTCCCAAACACACAAATTGGTTAGTAAGAAATAAATCAGAATTTCATTATGGCGAGGTAAATCTTAGTATAGAATACATAGTTGAAGATTATGATCTACTGATTAGATTTACTAGCAGTTTTCAGTACCATGCAAAAGAGGAAGGAGATAGTTTTTTTGTTTCGGACTGGGTCTTAGAAAGTGCTAAGCAGCTATTATTGCTGCTGATTTCTGTGAACATCTTGGGCTTTAGACCACAGAATTGGGTGTTATATTCCCCTAATATTCTTTAAAATAAGTAAAAGGTTATGTAAGTAAATACTTTTTATAAGTAACTTGGAAACCAATCTTGCTAAGTGAAGCTGTTTGTTGTGCTCTGGATGCAGTAATCTAGCTGTGGTACCTTTTTAGACCTTGATCCATTTCCTTCCTTGATAATGCTGTTTCTTTGGGATTTTTTCATGCTTCTTGTCCCATCTTAAGATACTTGATACTTTTCCAGCCAAAATACGATGGCAACTGATTTCTCTTAGGAAGAATGCATGTGGGCACTACACTCAAATTCTGAGTTACTTCTGCTCAAATTTTTAAAATTGCCTTTATGTATTATTTAGAAAGAGTATGCCTGAAAACCATTTGCCATGAAGACACAAAACCCTGGTTTTGTTCATTCGAGGGAGTCTGAAAAATCCCTGTGCACAGTGTGTTGTGGGCTATCAGTTATATTGTAGCATGGTCAGTAAATCAATGATTTCTGTCTTCCTTCGATAAGCCTGTATAAGCTCAGCTGTAAAACACATCTGCGTATCTGTTACATGAGTGTCTCATTTTTACCTCAATTATCTTGATGGAAACTTCACCAGATAGAGCATTACTGTGATCCTTCCCTACCTGACAAATGAGGCACAGAGAAGCAGAGGTTGTAACTTTGAGACAACGAGGCTGACATTAAATACTTGCTGACTGCAGAAGGGTTAGTGTTTTCCCCTTCTTTCTACTACACGGTCTACCTATTATACTGGCTTTGGCACTCGAAGGGCATCTTGCTGAACTGACTCAGTTTGCCAGCTCAGAGGAAAGCCATTCTGCCAGCTGACTGAGCTGAATTGGCTCAAGGGAAAAGCAGCGAGCATGTGGGGCAGAGACTTGTACAATAGCAAAGAACCGTGTCAGCTCAGCCTGTGTCATCTTTGCAGTTTGTCTAGTTCATATCAAAAAGCACGTGGCAGGGCACAGCCTGAGCTGATTATCTTCTGCTGCTTTCTGTGCTCTTCTCTTTTTCTCTTTTGTTGTAAATAGGTGTGTATTGTTCCATATACTTAAAGCAGTTCAACTAGTTAGTTGTAAGGACAAGATGTTTTCTACTGGAGAAAAGATTTGCTTTCAAAGTTTCCTTAGTACTGAAAAGAGCAATTATCTAGTTTTAAGAGTTAGCTATAACAAAAAAACTGAGAAAAGGTAGCACATCATAATTGGAACTTATTACAGCAGCATCCAAATAGAAAAAATATTTACATACCTAATTTGTTTTCGTTTATGCTGAGGAAAGGAGTTGGTTCATCATACGGGCAGTTTAAATTCTGACCACTGAAGTAATTAGTGTCTCCCATTTTCTCCACTGCCCCTGTCCCAAATGTTTTTCATGCCTGCAGCAAGGATGAACTGAACTGAACATGAAGCTGTGGCATCAACCCTGATGTGTTTTAGTCATCCCTGGTGCAGACACAGCTGCCCCTGTAAAAGGGGGCACATTAACCATTTCAGTTTGCTTGTTTCAGGAGTGAACAACCAAATTTCAGAGTATCTTGATTTGCTGAAGAGGTGATTTCAAATTAACTTAAATTGACTATTACTTCTTATATTCTCAAAGATAGGAAAAAACATAAAACAAATTGAAGACAGAGTTATTTATACAAACAGAAAATTTTGTTGGCATGAGTAAGTATAGCAGCAGAAGCTTTGTAAAAATTACTCAAATTTTATTTTTTTTAATCAGTACTGTTAATTTTGAATGGGACTTTAATTAAAGCAGCACTACTAAAAGTGGTTTCTTCCAGTGAAAGTCATGAGTCCATAAGAGGATTTCCTGGTATACCCAAACCAGGAAAGATAGCTTTCTAGAAAAGGCAGGCCTTTTCCAGGTACTAAATACTTGCATTTCTCAGTTATTCAGCAGTGCAAGTTTGCTCTGGATCAGAATTAAATGCTTGATTTCATGACTGTCAACTTAGCCACAGTGGGAGGATAGATACTACTTCATCTGACATAATGCATTTTAGTAGAAAGGTATAAGTCCATTAGAAATTTTAACCAATGTTACAGTATGTGAATGACTTCACACCAGGTCACTAATTAGTGTCGTGTAATTGTGGGTATTTTGGTAAACTGTATTTAGTACATTTTCAAACTAAAGCTTCACTGTATATTCTGCTGTATCTTACTTTCCATTTATAATATTATTGATCTGGGGCAACATCTAGCCCTATCTAGCCCTACAGTTTCACCGTTGACTTAGGTTTTGTGCTACCACCAGAAGTTTAGCTGTTCCTTGTTGCCTCCCAGAATATATGTTCCCACCACCTCCTTTGTGTTGGCTCAGCTGTTTTTGTGGCTCACAGTCTTGGTTTGATCAGCCTGTTGAGCAGAGGAAAAAAAGAAAACTGATGGGGTTTTTTTTGAGAACTTTTTGTAGGGAGTGTCTTCAGTTGAATGGGTAAGCTGATTCAAGTCATCCTATAGCCACACAATCACCAGGATAGCATTGTCTGGATAGAGCAGGATTAAGCTGATGGTAGAAGTGCATCCTACTGCATTAGGAAGATTTCAGAGGGCCCTTTGGCTCAAATGCAGTGAAGATAATTAAAAATAATGAGAAGTGGTGCTTCAGTAATGCTTCCTTCAAACTGCAGTGCCATATTTACTATTAAGTTGCATTAAAATCAAGAGAAAAAAAAAATCTATCTTGTATACATAGCCAGATTGGACCAGAATACACTGGGGACTTTTAAAATTATTATTTAAGATGAGTATTCTGACAATTCTGAGATCATAGTGTTTAGAGGTTAGCTAGTGCTTTTGATTTCTCAGAACTTTTTAAGCACCTGATTTTAAATGTGATCACACGATAGAAATATTTTAAGTTAATAATTTTTAATTTATTATTATTATTATTTTGCAGTAATATTCAGCACATGAGGGAACAGTTTGATGCACTAGGTCTCTCTTTTACATGGGAAAGGGTAAGATTTTCTTTTTAAATGGATACTGCTTTATTTTGTTGTATGATGCAACATTGAAAGCCATGGAATTTCACTATTTTATTTATGACAATATAAAAGTCTTTGGTAGTGACCAGTTAAAGTTGTTAAACTGTAAAATTGAGCTTTTTATCAGATTTTACTCATCTTTGAAATACTGATATCATCTGATAATATCAGTGTTTAGGAGAATCTTTAAAGTGATTTCAGTTTTGTATTTGGATTTTTCTCTCTGCTTTTTCGTCTCTTTGAAGTATCAATTTTCTGTGTTAGAAGGAAGGCAATAGTCTAAACAGATATTTATGAAACAGCAATGCCTTTGTGTTAAGGTATGTATTTTTTGAGGAGCGCTCTCTTCAATGTGTATGTCAAGGGCTCGGTTTTGATATTCCAAATTCTGAAGCATAAGCCTGCATTTTTGTAGATGTTCATATCGTGACAATTTTGGAAAACATAAATTTTATTTAAAACACTAGTGCTTGAGAATCAGGTGTTCACCTTAAAAAACTTCCCAAACACAGATCAGATCATAAGCTAATGTCATTTTCCAGTTAAAAAAGGAATTAATGTTTGAAGCAATTGTAAGGCTATTGCATTTACCAGTGAATCAGTCTATCACTGCCTTTATATTCTCAGCAATAACTGTTATCACCTTAATGTGATTTTGAATAGAGTGATGGAGATGCTAATCTTGGATTTTTATAGCAGTATTGTAGATCTGAAAAGGGAACACATTACTTTCTGACAGTCTGAGACATGCCATCTGTTTTCTTTAATCTTGAAGGTGAAGTTGTTTATTTGTATGTCTTACATCTAAAAACCCATATTTCATCATGTCATATATATGGCAAGATTTTTCAGTATAAGCCTTTTTAGTAAGGTTTTCGTTTTCTTGGTAGCCAAAAAGTTGCTCTGAAAATAAAAGATTTGTTGTGGAAGGTTCACAGCACACATGCTTGACAATTATTTTCTTATATTTGAAACTGATGGTATTAAGAAAATTCAGAAAATTCATCTCCGTGTATGGACTTCTGTTTAACCCTTCCATTCCAAAGAACAGATGGAGAACTGGCAGTACTGAAAACCATGGCAGGAAGTATAAGTACACAGGGAAAAATCATTTGTCATCTCTGTGCCTGTTCTTTGAAGCTTACCCTCGCTTTTCTAGTAAACCATGTTTTGGTTAATGAACTTTCAGGAGTTTCTGAATACTTGTGGAAAGGGCTCTGAAACTCTACAATGTACTCCACTGGAACTGTTGTGTAATTGAAATACTTTGAAATGCTCTAGGGACATGTAGTTTGTGGTTTTGAAAGGTAAGATTTTAAAACAGCTAAAAAGCGTTCCTGGAAACACAATACATTTTATTTTTCACTCCTTAGCTAATCAGTTAAGTTTTATTTTACCTAGAAAGCCTATGTTACTAACTGGAGTAAGAGTGATCTGAATAGTAGCCATTAGTAATAGATATGTTTATTCATTGCAAAAAATGTATGATGCCTAAAATATTATATGATCTTCAAATGCACAGATATTTGAGCTAGCCATGAAAGAACCTGTGGAAATAGAATCTGTAGCAGAATGTGTTATCCAGACTGATAAAACCTGCTTCTCTGCAAGGCTAATTAGGCTGGGCAGAGCATCTTACTGCCTCAGCTGTGCTGCTTCTGGGGTAACCCAAGCATCTTTGCACAGCAAAGCACTGTGCTGTGCAGGTACCTATCAAAAAAGTGAGCTCTTTGAGGTAAGGAGTATTTTTTTTTTAGTATTCTCCACTTGTATGGTTCTAAATCAGGGGGCTTACAAAACACTGACACTGCAAACAAACCCAGTAGCATTAGTGACTCCTATGAAAAATCCAAGTAAGATACCTTTTATATGTGTTAGTTTAATTAACCAAAAGCCATTATACAAAACAGGAGTTTGTTTTTAATTTAATTTCACTGGTCTTGCTTAAATCTGCCCCTCCATTGTGCTAGAGCGTAGTGCTTAGCAAATACATGCTGGAGGGAGCCCATTCCCCTAACTTAGATACCTATTTTAGTGTGTGGTGAATTGCCTTTTTAGAGTGTGAACCTTTTATGTTAACTGTCCCTGTCCTCTGTGGCCAGCTTAGAGTATACTATATGGCTAGGTGATGGGAAGGGAACTTAAATAAATGTTGCCATTTTAGAAATGGTAAAGGAAAAAAGAAGTGAGGGGGGAAAAAAGTCCATTTTGAATACCTAGTGCATGTAGCTGTGCTGAAGAATCTGGCTACCTCTAAAGTCATGTCTGGTGGTCGAGAAATTCCTGTCCAGGAATATGAAGACTAGGTCTAATTTTATTGCTTGATAAAATTATTATGCACAAATCCCAGTGCACCTGCGATAGTAGAAATTTCCTTTTATTTATCTGTGGGGTTTTTTTTGTTGTTCTCTGTCTTATAAATCAAAATGTGCAAATATGTTTATGTTGCAGCAGTAAGTAAAATTATTTAATCAGTGAGGCACCACAAATAAGACATTATTAAAAGCTAATTAGATGATTTTGGACAGTCAAGTTACAAAGACACCTTAAAATTATTCTCCTGAACAGAAAATGTAAGCAAATGAAAAATGTAATTAAATGCATAAAATAACTCTATAAGTACTTTGCTTTTAAATACTGATAGTAATCTAAAATTTTTTACCTGAAACATGGAGGTATTTTAAGTGCCTCAAATAAGAAATGCTGTATTTTTAAATCACTTCAAAAATGGTGCGATTTTGGGGAGATACTTAGAAAAAACAATAAGAGAGAGAGCATTTCTATTCTGAACATTTATGCTTCTCGGATGCAAGATTACAAAGCTGAAGTTTCAGCATGGAAGAAATGTCTCTAAGAGACATTAAAAACACCTGCAAAATTAAAAAATCCCCAACATTGCAGTTATGTTTTGATTTTAAGATACCAATAATCTGACCATTCCTGGTGGTCAGATTTTTCAAAAATATCACCTCAGATAGCATGGCAATCTGCTTGCCACTTTTTTTAAAGATGATTTTCAAGGAAATTAGGCAATATAATTTTCAAAGATTCATGTCATCAGCAACAAGGAATGGAGAGCATATAACATTTTTCCTTTCTTTTTCTCGGGAGTGCCATCAGACTGAATGCATGTTCCCAGCAAGCCATCAGTTCACCACTGCTGTTACTATCAATCTATAATTTTCTCATAGAAAGTAGCTCATTCTGCATTTCAATTTCTGCATTCCAAGTGACATACTTATTTTGCATAAGAGTACATTAAAAAAGACAAAATCTTTGGTAGATTTTCTTTGTGCAGATATTTTTCTGTTTAGATTTGAAGTCATTCTTGTGCTCTGCCTGAGCATGCATAAAGCTAACAATACATAGAGCATTACCTATGTACCTATGTACATTGTATGTACAATGTCCCTATTTCCTTTTCATCCACATATCACTGATAATCAGTGATCCTACTTGTAATTAAATAAAAGAAGCAAACTGTTGATACAAGGCTACTTTTTTTTTCAAGAAAGATATTCATGCTCTAAAATGTAGGCACTGAATGACATTTGTATTTGTAGCTAATAAAGCATAAAACTAAGGGCCTTTGAAATACAAATATTCAAATTAATTTAGAAATGTAGGTTGGTCTATCTCTGAACCTCAGAAATCAAATAATTATACTTTCAGATGAGGTGTTACATGCCCTTTAAAACCAAAATAGGCAAATAATTGATTAAACTGTTTAATCTTCCCAAATAGAATTTGAAAAGAATCTGCCCAGATTTTTTCTGCTTGTTTCCTTTTAAATAAGTGCAACATGCCTATCTTTAGGATAGCATAAGACTATGGTAAAAATAAAATTATTGGCAATAAACTAGGAAATGACTTCTCTCCAGTTATACGTTATTCATAAGGCCTGGTGGATCTTAGAACAAGTAAACCTTTTCATGCAGCCTGTAAATATTACTTTTATTTGAAAAAAAAAAGAAAGCCATGGAAGTAGCTTGAAGATGTAACTTTCTTCTTAAAAATACTAGCAAAAACCAGTTAAAAGGTCAGAGATTCATAGTAGAACATCGTAAGAACAGAGCAGATTTAGAAAAAATAATGAATTTTAAAACAGAGCATTTGAAAATGAGTTTTTCTTTTATTAAAAACACCAAAATCTTTCATCCAGTTTGAGTTGCGTTTTTTCAGGATTTTTTTAATGCAAACTCTTTCCTGATGGTTTTCCCATATTTTTTTGTAGCTGAAAGGAATTTTTTTAAACCAGATTTTTTCATTATGAATGGCCCTTTAACGTTAACATGAATCTATTGCTTCCCAGTTGCAGTGCTACCAAATCTAAATTGTAATACTGCCATTTTAATCTGTAACTGAGAATTTATTTGCAAAAGTAAGTAAGATACCAACCCGTCCGTCCATCGTGGTATTTGTTAGGAACAGATTACTGTGCTGCAATAAATGGATTAAGCAAGGTAGTTTTTAATAAGGGTAGGTGTCTTTCTCTTCTATGTACTTCTAGGTACTTGCCAGTACCTGTCCTTTTAAAAGCAGACTGTTCTTACAGGTGGTTTGTTTTAATTGTTGTGATGAACTGATTTGATGAATGAGTGTCATTCCTGTAGGAATAAGGAGCACTAACAGTAACCAATGATAAAGAGGCATTTTGGTGAGAGTATCGGATACTCTTTTTGAAGCTGACAGGAGGAAAAAGGAAAATGGATGGAGAGAAGAGGGAGATGCTTTCCCTCCCATTTCATATTACCACCTGAAAGGCAGAGGTAATGGATGATGACTAAATCTGTCACAGAACACTGAAGAGCAAATGCAGTGGACAGTGAGCAGTATCTTACATATTTGTAAAAGGGTTCTGATTTTTTAGTAGGTATTTTATTTTTGGAGAAAATATGTTAATGTCATGTTATATATATTCACTGAACCGTTTTATGATTTGGGGTTCTATATGTGTGCTGTTTATGCTAGTGCTCAGATCACAAATGAGAAGCAGAAAGTAACAATTTTTGGCAGGGTGGAATGGCTCCAGCGTGCTATTTTTCAATCCCTTTTATAAACTCTTTTGTGTATTTCTGAGTTAAGTTAGTTATGTTAATGCTCTGCAGATCTTTGTCATGCTTATAAAGTATAAATAGAAACATTAACATTCGCCTTAATTTAAGCATGATGGCAGCATAATGGAAACTTTTTACCAGACATCATTTATTTAATCAAGATCAGTAACTGGAATACATAGAAAATTATTTTTAACTGTAAATCTTAATGTGCTAAATGATAGGCAAAAAAAGACCCAAAACATATTTTGGGATTGACAAGAGTTTGCTGGCTTGCCTTCAGCAGCTCATTTCACTTGATAGTGATGTAATTTCTCTTTCTTCGTTAACTTCAAATGCTACTCCAAACCTTCATGGTTATAAAGTTAAATTATGAACTTGAGTGATCTTTTTGCAGCTCAATGACCACACAGCAGATTTTTTTTTTCAGTGACACGGTCTGCTGAATTTCTTTCTAAAAAGTGTCAATTTACAACTTGTGAGAGACCACGTACATGGGATTCCATTCTCAGGAGTTACCTTGTATCTTGTAGCTCAAGTTTGTCTGGCTTGTAACATGCTTGTTTAGATTGGGACATGTAATCTTTTTGTTTCAGAAAGCACAGATCTGCCATTCAGGGCCAGAAGGACAAATCTCCAATCATTTTACAATTTTTATTTGACAACTCACTTCTGTTGTCCTACCCGTTTGTCTGTTGCTCAGATAGTCTGACACTGTACTGAAGGGGATTGTCTCTCTTCTTTTATGTGTCCACTATTCCAGTGGTGAAATTCTGTTGCCTGTAGTGGCATCACATTGGCAGAAGAACTGTTGTCACTGTGTGAAGAAGCAGGGGGGGGGAAGAATTACTAAATGGATAGTGTTTGGTTGGAGAGATGGAAATCAGACTTTTATCAAGTGGATTTTTTTCAGTGCAGAGCACAGGGAATTAATCAAGCAACTGTTTTTCATTACTAGGTCTTCACATGCTGTGCTGAAAACTTGCCATTAAATGTCTGTTTCTGATCTTGAAAGCCTCTTATACGCACTTTTGAGGCACATCTATTCAAAGGTCATATTAATTGTAAAAAATAGTGTTTCAGCACTGGAATATAAAGTTCAAAGCAACTAGAATATAAAGTTGTAGAAAAAGAATAAAAATTTTATGCTAGAGTGTTTCAGATGTCATTTGAGTAGCAGATGATATTGCAGGAGTTGTGTGTAGTGGGAAGCTTAGATGATAGGAAAGCCCACGTGAAAGACATTTCACATTTGGAGCTATTCCTGGTACTTGATAACTATTTATAAAGGGAATAAATTTTATCAGTGGCTTACTGAGAAAGTTTTTATCAGTAACTCTAAAATCAAGAGGTGTTTGTGTTGATTTGAAGTTCAGCCATCTTCCACTTCAATATGTACAAATGTGGTCAAGCAGAAAGTTTGTAGAAATGTTTCTTCTTTAAACAAGTGCAAGTTAAAAAGAAAAAGTTGAGGAGGGAAATCTGGTCTCTACTGGTACATATTAAAGATGTAATGAAAGCTTAAATACTGAGTTACTCAGTTCTTTTCACTTTGGCCAAAATTTAAAGTATGTGGGTGCGAGCATATAGGTTTGCATTGTACCTGTGAAACCTGTGTTTGCATTGAGACAACTGGGAGTATGTAATGATGGAATCCCTTAGTCATCTTTGTATATTATGATGTTTACTTGAAATGCAGTTTGTTTTTTTAAGAACAAACATTTAAAATATGGAACTTTGTAAGCAATTGGTCAGTAGGTTGTTTTTTAAATATTATATTCCACTTAAAACTTAGAAAATGTGTTTGAGTTTTGAAAAAAGCTATCCGTTATAGTTACTTGCTATTCTCTTAATTCCCATTCCTCCTTCTTATGTTGTCTTTTATTTTTTCTGTCTTTATTTCCCTCTTAACAGTCCCCCTCATTTGTGACTTCTTTTATGACTCATTTTTTCCATCCTTCAAGCTAGAGCCTTCTCCTAACTTGAGCTGCCTTGCCTTGCTTATTGACCTTTGGATGTAAGATATCCTTTGCAAGTCTTTCATCTTGAAGTTTAGAATCTTACCCTGTATTCAATCCTATCTGCCCCACATGTTCTGTCTGACAGCAGCCCGGGATCCTGTGTGGTGTTGTTCTGTCCTCACGCATCCAATGTTTCAGCTGTAAGCCCCTTGTTCTGCTCATTTCACTGCAGCAGCTCCCAGCTGCCTCTGAGCAGTCAGCAGGCTCTGTTCCTGCTTTTCATTGCTGAGCAACAGAGGAAAAGGCTACCTGGCTAGGATGGCTTCTTTGACAGAGGTCTTTTTTTTTCTGGTTTTGCTGTTTCCCAGATCAGACAGCTGTGATCATTCCCATTCATCTTCTGTTCTTATATCTATCAGCATTAATATTACAGGATTCTTATATTCCGTGTTAAGAGGGAAACTTTTCTTTGCACATCAAACCCACACAAAACCTGTGTTCTCTGATTTCGTGTACAGGTGAATATCACTAATTGTAAACATGAGGTTTGTATGTGAACACAGACATGAAGAAACAGTTATGTTTTCTCTGTGGAATATATTATACACTCCTGGGTTAATTGTCTATGTTAAAATGATGTAAGAAAATACTAAACATAGTTTCAGGAATTTTTATTTTGTTTAATTTCTACAGGAAGTAACCACTTGCTTGCCAGAGTACTACAAATGGACACAATATCTCTTTCTTAAGCTTTTTGAAGCTGGGATAGTGTATCAAAAAGAGGTAGGTACAAACTTTGAACTCTAATATTTTCCAGGTACACTAATTTAAGTTATTTGTGTCAGTAGCACATTTCCAGATTGTCCATTCACATTCATTCAGTGATTGTGCTCTAATAATTTTAAATCACTCAAAATAGAAATAATGTTATATATAACTGAATTTTATATGTAACTAACTAATAAACCAACATGAATGGCCATTGTAACAAGTCAAATCAGAAGTGTTTATTGTCAGAGATTTGCATTGAAGTGCAGGATCAGAATATAGCTTTTATTAGTTTGTTTCCCTCATGAAAATATATGACACTGTGATCATTAGGAGTCTCTTCAGCTGTGAGATTATTTATCTGCATGACATTATTGTGATACTGTCTCAGAACTGATGGGATTGGATATGACAGTTGGAGATTGGGTGCATAGCTGTCCTATTCCTGAACCCTATTTGTGATCTCTAAAGTGTTACAGAAGAACTGGATGCCATAAGACTATCACAGCTGTTTATCTGCTAGCAGTACATTAAGAAATTATAATATTTTGTAAATAACATGTATCAGGCTATCTGAAAAGTGAAGGGTTCAGTTAATTGCTTAAGTAGGAGGTAAAACAAAGATGTTAAATGAGTAGTCCAAAGAACTCACTGTATAGCCAAGGTAATGCAGTTCCAAAATACCTGAACAGCTGCACTTAAACAAAGTAGCAATTTAGTGAATGTTTCTAGCTTAAAATGGGAACTAAGATTTCTTAAATACAATTTGATATTTCATTTGTATTTTATAGAAACCAGAAAACCACATAGGATATAATTAGGGATGTACTCTAATTATTCTCTGAACCCAGGGAAAGAGACTGATGGTAAAAGGTAGCGTTTAAGATGGCAGGGTGTTACTGAGCTACTTCTCCCGTTTGCATAGGCAAGATGTACTCAGAGATCTTAAATGATAACCAGCAAAAAGCCTCAATATGTGATATGTACTAACATGCTGGATTTGGTTGGGGGTTTTTTATTTTTTTTCTTGTGTAATCACTTTAATTTGTAATAAAAAAATTAAACCCCTATCTTTGCCGTAACAAATATATTTTTATATGTAAATTTGTTTGCTTGACAAGTGACCCCAAGCGAATCTGAAAAGCACAAGGTTTACTGCTTCATTCCAAGCAGTGATGGTATACAAAATAAATTTTTCATGTAGGCTCCAAGTACTGTGGGATCCTGGAGGTGTTTGGGTACAAGTGATTGAATCTGCTTCCAACTTCCATCTGCTTTCAAGTCAGGGATCAGTTTGAGGACTTAAATCAGCATCTGTCAACCTGTAGGGGATATAATCTCTAGTGGATATGAACCAGTTGCTTTTTGGCAGGAAACAGATGGCACAGAGAGCCCATAACCCTGGGTCTCTTCGAATAGTCGTATATACTTAAAGCATAAATTTATCTCATGTTGTCAGTTTATCTGCAATATATATTAAGGAGTACTTTTGCACAGCTTTAAGTCTCCTTTATTACAATTTCATTTTGGGTACAATAACTCTTAGCCTTACTGTGACAATAAGAAGAAGACAAGTAGAGCGTTAGCCTAGTTAACACTCCGTGCCAAGGAGTATGTGTGTCTGACCAGAAATTACCCTGGCAGGGACACACAGTATGTCCAAGAGATGCAATTATGGAGGATTAACAATGTCTGTCTGGGTGCTACAGCATTCATAGTGGACACCTTTATTCACCATAGCAAAATCCTCTTTCTTTTTCCTGCAGTACTGATCTAGTCACTATACTGTAGAGAATATTGACCTGACCAGAAGTGGGTGTCTCACTGAGGATAATACCTGCCCTGACTCTGTGATTTTGATTAGACACCTGTAATCTGTAGTGGACCCAGAGACACCAAACCCAGAGATACTCATGCTGTAGATACCTGAAGTTGGATGAGTCAAATCCTATCTTAAAAGCATATGGTCTATATTGGCATAGTGAGGAGACTGAAATTATTGGTGTGCTCTGTATGCTCTTGCATTGTGCTTTCTTTGTGTAGATGACTTTCAGCAGCTTCCTGGGGTCGTAGTTTTAGAGGCTGTCATTGTCAAGAAGTTGCCTTTGTGAGGTATAAGTAGGAACTAAAGATTTAATTTATTAGCCAAGTTCTAGATATTAGTCAAAAGTCTGTGAGAGATGGAAGGAACAAAATGTAACTTTAAAAATTCAAAGACAAGACCTTTCAGCTACTGATTTCTTAAATGGGCACTTCAGAAGATGATCGATGACAGATAAAATGTAACATGAACAATATGAGGACAGTGATTAGTATTTGATTGAGATACTAAGTCCTCCTCATCCCAAAAAATGCATTTGAGATTTTCAGAATATCTTTAATGTATTAGAACTCTATGGAGCTACTGTTTTTCAGTCAGTCTGATTTAGCTCAAATACTAAATAACACTCAATGTACTGGATTACTCTTCTTTATTGCTTTGATTATAGGTTTTTTCTCTTACTTTCTCTTCATTTTTTCAATTTAATATCTAGCATTTAGCAACACTTTTGGAATGACTGATAGGATTCTTTTGTGATCTTAGATCCTTTATGGTGAGTGATCAGCTAAATTGTTGAACACTGGGGAGGAGAGAGATTTTGATTTTTGCTCCCTCCCCAGTATATTATGTCTGGTATCTCAATTAACCTTCAAAAAACAAGGTTTGTACAGTTGAACACTAAGATATATTTCACTTTGATGCATTTGTGTTGAGAAGGAAAGGTGATTCAAAAAGTAATTCACACAGCAGACAGAAGTTATGTGCAGATAATATCAACTCTTTCACTTGAAACATAGTTGACCATTATACTACTTCTTTGTGATTATGTCCTCTCAAAGTGGACATCCTTTTTTATTCATCTCCCTCAGTCTGACTCAACACTTTTGGATTAGTAGTGAAGAGCTTTTAAGCATCAGACTATGTCATTTGCATTATAGTCGATCGGAACACTTACTTATTTAACAGCCAAGCAGTCAAGTGTCAGCCTCTCCTGCTAGCTGGATCAGTCTAGAAAAACGCTGCCAACTGCATTCTTGGGTCTTTTGAATTCTGAGAAGATGAATATTCAACACATCTTCAGCTGAATCCATGTTGCTGATTCAAATGGATGCTAGAAAAATATAGAAAACTCAGGGGTCCAAGGTATACTTCTGGATAATTCTTTTGGTATCTGGAAAGTAAGATTCTATTTTTTAAATAGCTACTGAAAATATTTTTTTCTTCCTGTAACTTTTTTTAGGCCTTGGTAAATTGGGATCCAGTGGATCAGACTGTTCTAGCTAATGAACAGGTGGATGACAATGGTTGCTCATGGCGTTCAGGAGCAAAAGTGGAACAGAAATACCTCAAACAGTGGTTTATCAAAACAACTGCTTATGCAAAGGTATGAGAATGCAGTTTTTGGAAATGTTGGTAGCACTTAAAGAGGTGAATTTTCATCCAGAAATATTAATCAAACTGAACACGGTCCTTTACATATACATGTTTGTGTAATATATAATTGCATAATAATATATGTGACCCATCCCTGTGTATGTGTGTATATAAAAATTATTATCCCTGAAATCTTTCTGTTCACCTCTTGAAGAGTCTAAATAATTGGTGTGGGGTTAAATATTGAAGAAATCAAAAAGTGAATTAGAGGTGAATGAATGATTTCTGAATTCGCACAATGACGATATTTACCAAGTGCTTTTCTGTATATTTTGAGTGTAAAGCTGTGCAGTCTTTAGGAATAGAAAATTGTTTGTCTAGTTGGCCTATTGGACCTGTGGGCTTGGCGCACAGCCTATCATCCAGCATTCATTTCCATCTATGTTTGAACCATAGTTCTCTACAGTTAACTTCTCTTTATTGAAGATTCATCTGGACCTTCTATTTTACTTCACTTCATAGTGTACTCTATTTGATTATCTGTAATTCAAAAAGTATAGTTTCAAGTTATTTAAATATTCTTTTTTTTGTTCTGAGCTCAAATTTTGATTGTAGTGGGACAGTATAACTTGCACACCTATGAATTCTTCAACAAAAGTTTTGGCTTTATGCTCTCTGAGATGAAAGTATCGACTTTCTGTTTTGTCTGGGTGAAGCTTTTATTCCATCTGAGTATTTTGTGTATTAAGACTTCAAGTACAGATTGCGAAAGTTATTTCCAAGAAAATGTTAAAAATTCATCTTTGATCCTTTTCATGAGTCTTAGATTCAAGAAAATAAATTTCCACTCATCCGGGGAGAAGAATGTCTCACTCTAGGTCCATTCATAAAAAAGAGAAAAACTTTAGATATCCTGCATGGTGCTTTGATTCTTCATACACAGAGAGGTACTTGAGATGCATGTTTTCTGATTGTGCTGTCTGTTCTGGCAGTAAAGAGGGAACATTTGCTATAGCTGAAGGAAAAATGGATTTTGTCTGCACAATCACAAAATGATCACAGTGTTCTGAGCTTTTTTTCTGTGCCTTTGTGACCAGATTTCATGGTTTATGACCTTTGTGATATTTCAGGGTCTGCCACGACTCACTTTTTCCCTCAGTTTAAGGCTGGAGCTTCATTACAGTTTCTGCCTTTACTGATATGTCTTTTGTCTATTATCTTTATAAAGGTCGTAGGAAGTAATGACTGGTATTTCTGGACTGTATCCATGCTTACACCAAAGCACTTTTCTCTTATGTCCCTCTAAGAGACGTGAATCAGCCTTAAAGTTTTACTCATCACGACCAAAAGACAAGACTGAGGAGCTTTTCAGTAACCTTGAAAATACCCTTGCCTTACAGGATTATTGCCTCTTGCTCAATATTCATACTCTAGAAATGCTGTTATGGGAAAGGCATCATCTCTTGGAATTATCACGTCTCCAACATGTCATTCCCCAATAAGTAGGCTCAGCGGATGATAAGGAACTTTTGCCTCCACAACACCCCCTCATCTTCACCCCAAAGATGTCACCTCAGGAGACTACCATATCCTTTACCTACATGAAGGGTAAATGTGCAAGTGACCTTTTGCTCTTGAACACCTTAGTGGTATCATGAATGAGAGCTGCTTCTGCTTTTCATTTGGGGATGAACTTTTGTATAAACCCCTACAAAATCTTAAAGCGTTGCTACAGAGGACAGTTGAGTACTCTACGGATCTCTGTAAAGGTTTCCCAAAATTTTGTTCTGTTCATGGCTGGTATTCTTAGGGTCTATGCTAGCTGATACAACCAGATCCATGAATGATGCCATATTGCTTTGAGCTCAAGTGCTTTGGCAAGCATTGCTTTCATGTTCTCCCACTTCTTGTACAGTGACAGATGCTACCAAGTGCTGGCAGGTGGTTTGGATTTTCCTTTTTACTCACCCTCCACTGACTCCCATTTTTTGTTGCTATGGTTCTGGCACACTTTCAGTCTCACTGTGCTTCTTCTGGCAGGGCCTCTAAACATTTGGTTGTAGAGGGAGAAATATTACTTTTTTTTTAATTGCCAAACCTTCAAATAAGAAGAGCAGATTACCAGGCTCTGCTATACTAAGTCAAATATCTGATATTAGAAGGATTTCATTCTTGGAAGGTTAGAACAAATAAATTCCCTTTTTTTGTACTTTTTCTTCTTCTTTTAAATGGCCAGAGATTAGATAACATAGCATGTTGTGTCTTACTTTCTGAAGAAGACTGTTCTGGCTATACAGCAATGGATGCCCATGAACTGCAAACCACAACTAAAGAAAGTCCCTCAGAGGGAGACTGTATCTGAGCTAATACTGGCCAAGTCTTTCAATCTCTTAGAAACTCTATGCCCACATTGACATAATCAGGAAGCTTCACAACAGCATTTTGACAGAAGCCAAATAATAGATCTTAAATGCTACAACTTTGGCTCCTCTTTCCACATGTCTTGACTAATTATCCTTAAAACTTAACTTTGCACACGTTTCTTCATTCCTTGTGGTAGTTACCGCAGTACTTTTCAAGGAGTGGTGAGAGCCATGAGTCCTTGCTTCCAAATATGTTTCTTTTGTTTACTTTTTCTTTGGATTCAGGCTGTTGACAGTTGATCTGAATCCATATTGTCCTACATTGTTGAACACTATGGTTACAGCAATCGCTTTTCCTAGCCTACTCCTTAAACCTTCTTCCCCACCTGTTTTCAAAAGCCCTTACCAGGAGACCGGGCTTTGAGAGGGAGATGTTCATTTACCTTTATTGTTTATAGAGCCTTTCATCTGGGAGTGGAGGGTTCAGATTTTACGGAGCTAGTCCTAGTAGGTGTGAAGAATAGAGACATCTCCTTAACTTCAAAAAGTTAAAGATCTTTCATCACTAGTAAGATTTCAGGATGACAGCATTAGTGGTGATGATACCTTCACTTCAACAGGGTGCATTATTTCATGTCTTCTGATTTTTGATTTCCTTAAAGAGATTTTCCTGGCTTACATAATGGACCAGAACCACTATCAGTACAACTTCCTTTTCCTGAAATTCTTTGCAATTCAGAGACTTCCGATATTTGTGCTTCTAATGATAAATAAATACATTTAGGTTCTTTATGGATCTTGCTTCCCTTTTTTGTTGGTTGTTTGGGGCTCACCATGAATATGTGTATAGTAACTCCACTGCAATTATTTTCAGGTTCCTGAAGGCTCAGGATGCTATGCTAGTAGAGAGCATTTATATCCAGGCTGAGCTTATATGGTGAAGGTTACTTATCATAAGCCATATGCCAGACTCCTGTAAAAGGGAAGTCTGAGAAGACATTATAAAGATCTGTGGTGGGCCTAGGGATTTCAAATTCACAGTTGACATTTTTTTGCAATAAAACACTAGTAGAAATAGAAGTTTGCCCTGCCACAACTTGTCTGCCCCTGAGCTCTTTATTTCCTGTTTCTGAGTCAATTACCTGTTGAACAACTTTTGTCCGGTTCTGCTTCTTTAGAAGGTGTCCAGAAGGTTGAGATGGTGTCAGATTAGCATGGTCAAAATAATTCGGTATTTTCTCACAGGTTGGACAAGTTCATGAGCACAGAACAGATTTAATCCTTCCATGTGCAAGATGCTTTTCCTAAGTTTGGGAAAAAGTAGGGAACTAAGTGGATCAGTCTATCAGTGAGAGAGAGGCTCTCAGCCTAGTTTTCTGTTAACCACTGAATTTTAACTACTTTTTATTTTGAAATTAAAAAATGGGAAGGCACAAAGAGATTATCTGAAAGTAATTTAATCCTTGCACCTTTTGGGGAAGATATGTATTTTTTCCCATTTTGGCTACTTTCAGACTTAGAGGTTTAGTAATTTATGAGTGTCCCACTCATCTTTCTACAGTGAGACCTTTGTCTGCTTTTGGTATATCATGGGGAAAACCGTTTGATTCTGGTCACCTTTTGCTTGCACCTTCATTGGTGACTAATATTTTTTCTGAAATTTTATGGAAATTCAAGACCAAACGTCAGAAAGTTCCACCTTCTTTGCCCTTTTTCTGGAACAAGACTTTCTGCAGATTTGTTCCCTATTCCTTCTCAAAGTTACACTTGAGTTTTCTGTAAGTTGACATAGTGAGAAAGTATGTTGGAAAATATCTTTACTTTTGGTAACTCGCTCCTCTCCTGTGTAAGAGGAAAATATAACTCTTTCATAACCTTGTTTTATAGACAAAGTCCATTAAGAGATATTTAATGAATCTACTAGACCTTAACTCATCATGCAAATTACCAGCTAGCAATAATGGCTGAATATGTATGGATATAACTTATTTTCTACTTGGAACATCCACCAATTATTTTGTTGTAACTATTCAGCCTATTTATACTGTATATCGATAATCTGTCTAGTCATCCATATTTCTCTCATTCGCCCATTTATCATTTGATGTTTTCTGTGTGTCTCACAACCTTAATAAAAATAAAAACTAATCAGAGTAATCTTCATCTGCAATGCTTCAAATAACAACAAGGAATTACATGATCAGTAATGGGCTGTGAAGTCATGTGTGTTACAGGAGTCAGTGTTTCATTCCCACACACACTATTTTTCAGATTTCTGTTCTGTCAAGAGGAATCATCTGTGGATTTGCTTTGATTTCTTTTTTGTTACTGCACCAGCTCATATTCCTTTCTTGCAATAAAAAATGCAAACAAAGCAGTGTTGGCTCACATGGCAATTTACTATCAGCAATGAATATTTTTCAAAGAGCAAAAATATTGACCATGCTTTTAAATGCTTAGCAGAAAGCATTTTGGTTATGTAAAGTCGTAAAGTAATCACGACCCATTTTTTAAACTGTAAAGTACATACAAAATGGTCTAGCAGCTTTTATGGATTTTTAAAGAACATTTTAATTGTAATTTTTCTTTTGACAGATTTCTTTGATGAAAGTATAATGCCTATGCCTTAACTGATGGCATTATTATTCAAATTGTTGTCTGTGCATTTAAGGTGTTTAAGCTAAAACATTTAGTTGCTATGGTTACCGAGCTGAATCTGTAGGCAGTTTCATTGGAAAATCTATCTGTAAATGTTAGTATTTTCTGCATGTACCTGTAAGTTACTGTTATGGTTTTTTTCATGCGTGGTCAGCTGAGTCTTCAAATCAGAATTGGTAAAGTTAGTCTTATTATTGTCTCTGTTCTTCTGTTTTAACATATTTTACTTTACAAAAATCACCCAAATAACTGGTAAATCATCTTTTCTTGAAGAAAAGTAAATAGAAACAACTTTAAAAGTTCAAGTTTTGCCTTAACTCATCTCCCTTTTTTGCACAGCCTAGCATGTTTAATTCAAATACTGGGGAACATAACAGGACCAACAAAATTATGCTGTTGTAATTTACAGTTGCCATACAGATAAGTAGTGCCCTTTTGTAGATAATTTTTTTTGTACAGACATTTAGAGACAAAGCTATCTCATATTCTATGGAGTGCAGGAACATAGGTGTTGGGCACGGTGCTGACTCTGGGGGGGAACAGAAGAAATGGTCTGCCAGTTCTTCTCCAGCTTTTCTCTGGCTTTGTACTGCATCTGGTCAGAATAGATTTGGAATTGTTTAATGTAATTGTGTTTTGCTTGATATTTTTTATTTTCTGTTTTAATTCTTAGATACTAGGCAAAACAGTAATGAAATGCAATGAAACTGAAGCACTGCATTTAAGGATTTTAAGTCTTGTCACTGCTTAGGCTTTTTCATAGCATGAGGTCATGCTTCATCACTGAGGAGAACTGAAATGCTGGCTGGTTAGTTTTTCATTCTTTATGTGTGATTTTTTTCATTTCCTACCCTTGGGATCTAGCTCGCAGTTGTCTTCTTCCAACAGAACATAAACCTTGCATTGAAACTCTTCCTCTTGAGTCAGGCTGAGAGCTCTCTTCTGGACAGGGATCAAGAGCACTGCCTCCTCAGCTTGCTTAGCACTTCATTAATAAAAAAATGACACCTATTTTGTCAGCCTGGCAAGACAGTAAGTTGTTTGTGGATATCCAGACCAGGCTGGTCTTTTCACCTTTGTTTAAACACAGCATCTCATTTAATGATACAGCAATATCATCAAATCAATTTAAAGTTCCTCTTGGTATAAGGTTAATCAAAGCAGTGAATGCTTTGTACTACTAAAAATGATAACAAATATTTTTAAAGAGCTTTGATACTTATGGAATCAATTACTCATCACAAAGATACACTTCATTGTATTGGAAAGGGAGTATCTTCACTTTGGTAATTTAAGCAGAGAACAGCCCTGAAGAGCAAATCTGGAGAATAATGATGGCTTTACCTTGTGCTTTTGAGGAATCATTGATTTGCCTCACTTCTACATAATCATACACTTCTACATAGGTGTTTGTTGCCCATAAATTTTAGGGTAAAGAAATGGGAAAACTGCTGACAGTCCAGACATTTATGAGAAAAAATTTGAAGTGTAAACGGTATCTGTGTTATTGCTTCTATTTAATGTATGTTATCAATATTCTTCACACATGGGAAATAAAAGTCAAGAGTGACCTACAATAGTGCAGACAGAAAATACTGAAGGAAAAAAAGTAATAAAACATGAAGAGATTAAATACCAGCAGAAGCTGTACCGCATAATCACAGTTGGAACTGTGCAATAGAGTGCAAAATAAAACAGTGGGCAGCCTAACTTTAATTTCCTCTACTTTAGTTCATATATTAAGTTGTATTAAACGATTTCATGTAATCTTTATTTTAATGTTTGGTTACTCCTTTGGGAGTTTGATCAAATAAAGTGAAGAATTTAATTTTGATCCAAACAGAGCTTGGATATTTATTTGACTCTTCCTCAGAAAAAAAGCTTTTAATTTTATTGTAATTCAGCAGAATGCAATTTTATTTTACTAATGAATTAAATTCTTTTGAAATGCAACGTTTTGCTGACCTTTTTATTTTAGTCTTGTTTTCTTGCGAATGTGTCAAACTTCATTAAAGTGTCTTCATTGAAAAAAGAGTATACATTTGACTTTGTAGCTTATATTTAGATTTTTCACTTTATTTCATTTACTATTACAGAGGCGTTGAAGTACTCTCAGTAAGTATGAAATCAGAGCAAGTATTGATCTACTAAAAATTTTAGTTCACAAAGTCAGAGATTGAATTTTTTAGATGCTCAGCAGAATCCTCCCTCTTGGAACTACAAGCAGTGGTTTTATGGGCCCTTTTTTGCCTGAAGATTGCTTAACTGAAGTTCTGTTTCTGTCATAATCTTCAGCAGACTAGACAGCTCGCTATGTGAGATCAGTTTTCCACATGCAAATGCGTTACTTCTAATTTCAGACTTGGTCATCATTGTCTGCGATGAAATTTCAGCAAGCTCATCTTGATTTTGTGACTTTCTGATCATCTGAGTTGGTTGACTTTCATCTTCTAGCTGTGCCAGAATTTTCTGTATGTTCTGAAAGAGTAGAGCAGTCCTGTGAAACATTAGTTTATCCTGAATCTTCATCTTCTCCAGGTATTAGAGCCTCGAAGTCATTCTCATCCCTAAACATAGCTTTGATTTCTTTAGCTTTTTCCCGAGCCTGTCTATCCTTAGATCTGAGAGACTGCCAAAATGTATTTATGCTATTCCCCGACTTGTGTTTAATTAAGATGGGAGTAATTTCTCCTGTAATTAGATATTTGCATTTGAAGTTTTCTTGTCTCTTCCTGAGTAATGAAAAATGAGAGCAGAAGGACCTTGCTACCTAATGTTTCCAAATTTCTCACTATGAAGTCATCATCAGAAATTTGAAAATTGAGTTTATTTGATAATCTTATCACTCTCTGCTTACTGGATCGTAATGTTGCTGCTGTTATTTGGCCCCTCCAGAATCCAACGTGGTTTTACTTCAGTTTATTTTCCTGTGTACTGGGAATCTTTTTGTTGATTGTCTTCTCTGTGTTAACAAACCTGGTTAATAAACTTGTGGCATGATAACTAGGAGTTATATACATGTCATTAAGGATCAGAATTTTTAGAATGTACCTTAGAGATCATCTAGTCCCAAGGCCCCTTGACATGGGCAGAGACACCTCCCACTAGACCAGGTGGCTCAAGGCCCCACCCAACCTGGCCTTGAACACTGCCAGGGTTGGCAAATTGCAGAATTCATGGGGCTACTTTAATGATTCAGATGATGTTCTACCAAACATGGCAGTGATTTTAAAAAAAGAACATGGAAGCAAAATTCATGGAGTTAATATTTTACTTTCCAAACGCTAGCTTGTGATAGTCAGGAATTTTCTATGCCAGTGTTGGTCAAGAGTTTCATATACCCAAACAGTCTACAAGCAATTTTTTAAAATTAATAATAGTTTTAACATATATTTGTAGGTTTCTATTTTTGCAGGGTGTAGTGCAATTGGATTGGAAAATGAATTTTTTTTTAAAGGGTTTTCCCTAAGCAATTTTTTAAAAGCTCCTAATTTGCATGGACGACTTTTGAATGTACAAGTGCATTCATGTGTGTAAGAATTAATGTTTCTCTACTTTTCTGCTAGTGAGTATCCTAGGTTAATTTACCATTCAGAAACACTTATTAACATGCTAGCAGTATGCACACACTATATTTTTTGCCTCTGTGACACTAGATAAAGTGTTTGTGGTTTACATGTTCATTTTCTGCTTCATCTGCTATTTGTAGCCATTACAAGAAACCAAGGTAGTGCACTGAGCACAAAGAACTGTGAAACATAATTCCATATTAAAATTTTTTAAGGTTTTTTTGTTTGCATGGGGGATTTTTTGTATCACACTATACTACTGTTTATGTGCAAACTAAAATGTGAAGGGTTTGTGTTTGCAAACCCTGCTAGGCTGGGTTTATATCATGCAGAATAAGTTTAGTTATCTTCATTGAAGTGAAGTAAAGTTGGCTCTTACTGTATTTAGCTGCAGGAAGCGATTGCATTATCAAGGGAAGAACTGGGCAAAGTTAAACTGTAGCCTATAGCTTATAATAAGGCCAGTGAATTAGAGTAAAATCATTATCACACTGGTATTGATGAATCTCGGTGCATTAATCCTGCAGTGAAAAAACATCTAGAAAGTTTTGCTGGCAAGCAATTAAAGAATGTACAGTTTCAGCAGAGCACATGCACGTTTGGCTGCTTCTGCCAGGAAAATATAGTGTAGATTTGAATGAATATCCAAGCAGGAGGATTTATAAAAATGTACTAATGTGTCCAGCCAGTTCTGCATGCACTGGCACAATTTCATTCTTTCTAAAATGCATAAAATTCTTGCAAAGAATATATCCAAGTATTGTGTATATACCTCTCTATATATATCTCTAGCTACTCATTATTCTTTGGTAGGGGTATATATATGCATGGATGGTTCACAGCAGATAAAGCTCAGTACTTTCTGGAACGTTACAATTAGTGAGAATATTGAGAACTTGGAATTCTCTGTGATATGGTATGCTTTCAATTGTGAGCTAAAACTGATTAAAGTTACACTATGGAAAAAAACCCCCTGCCATTCTTTTATTTATAAATCATCAATAAATCAGTTTGATTCTTAAAGATGTAGAAAGTAATAATAGTCCCAAGCGGTACTGTGATGTTATGATTTACAAAGGACATGCCTTTTGTTGTATTTTGAACGATAGATATACAACAGAACAGTAACTAGAAAATAATTCTTACAGTATCTTTTATACATTTCATTTTGTAATTATTTAAGAATGTTATTAAAACACAACTTGAAACACGTTCTTGAAAAAGAGTGAATTCTACATTCACTAATTATCTAACTACCTACTGTTTAGCTGGAGCAGCATATAGTAGCTACTGTCCATCCCTGCAGGTTGTTAGCAATTAATGGGATAATAAAGAGCTCGCACGTTTGATGTTGGGCATCACAGTTGAAGGAGAAATTATTCAACATGTTGCCTTATTCTTAGATTTTAACTGTAATAGTTCAGCATATTCACCATCTGTCCGAGTGACTCATGCCTCTGGCAGTACTTCTGCCAGAGTAAAGATTTTGGACAGTCATGGAGTATTCATAACAAAAATGTGAAGTGTTATGAAGTGAAAAATGAGATGAGCTATGAGTTATCTGTCCCTTTGTCTTCTCCTTTACTTTTTTATAGATTTCATTTATTAAAATCATACTGTTCAGATTGTTTAGACAAATATTAGTTGATTTGGCATAGTCTGTTACACTTCCATGCCAACCATCAGAAAACACATAAATATATAGATATATCTCTTGTTGAGTATAAATATATATATAGAAGTATATGTTGGCTGTTGGATATTATGGCTAGTGAAGGAGATACCACTTAATTTCTTCTCTGATGCATAATATGGAATCATTTAGGTTGGAAAAGACCTTTGAGATCCTCAAGTCCAACCAGTAACCCAGCACTGCCAAGTCCATCACTAATCCCTACCCCTAAGCATCATGTCTGTGGGTCTTTTAAATACCCACAGAGATGGTCACTCAAGCACCTCCCTGGGCAGCCTGTTCCAATGTTTGACAACCCTTTCCGTGAAGAAATTTTTCCTAATATCCAACCTAAACCTCCCCTGGCGCAACTTGAGGCCATTTCCCCTGTCCCGTCACTTGTTACTTGGGAGAAGAGGCCAACCCCACCTCACTACAACCTCCTTTCAGGTAGTTATGGAGAGTGATAAGGTCACTCCTGAGCCTCCTCTTCTACCAGCACCTTACCATTTTGCTGTTAGTTATAATTAAACCCATAGTATTAATTTGTATGCTTATAAAAGCTGAATGTCCTAATTATCTCTTTTATTGCTTTAGGCTATGTTTGATGCTTTGTCTGATCTCCCTGAGTGGTATGGTATTAAAGAAATGCAAGCAAATTGGATAGGTGACTGTGTTGGTTGCTCGCTTGACTTTTTGCTGAAGGTAAGTCAGAAATTTCAATTGCTGCTATCTTGACCAGGCTAATTGTAACCCCTGAAATGCATGGTGGGAATGAATTTTCAGGTATCAAAAGCTTGAAACCTACTGAAAGTTATTACGTTATTCACGCCCAGACCAGGACAGGTTCCTGAAGAACACCACTTGTGGGTTGAAGAGATACTCCCTGCTATCCTCCTTGGGAAAGGGTTTGTGTGTTCAAATGGATGCAAATTGGCTGTGTGTATTTATGCCAAAATACGTGCCAACTAATAAGCTTTCCTGGAAGCCAGGACACTTAGAGAGCAGTGCCAAGAGAAATATAAACTGCACAAGTCAGCTGGGATCTAGTTGGGCTTTTGCTCCTCTCTGCATGGCATCTTCTCTGTCAGACTCAGGCTGACCTCAGGCAACCTACTTTGCTTACATTTGTCGATTATTTCATTTACTATATACAATAATTAAAATAATGCAAACCACACCATTTGGTAGTGATGGAGCTACAAAGAAGTCTAGATGGAAAGAAAGAAGATGAAGGAAAAATAAACCTGAAGAAATTTATAATTATCTTCAGAAGGACTTCAGATTTTCCCATTTTTCTGAAGAGAGGCAAAAGGTTTCATTTATGTGATAGTGACAGAAGAGATTTTTTAGAGACTCTGATCGAATTTCAGCCCTTGTGCTTCAAAGCTTTATTGTGCTTATTTACTCTGCTCTAACATTTTAAAAGTGACTTTTTATTTTAAAATACTGAATCTTTGGGAACTTCAAATTGAGACAGCTTAAACCTTCTAAATACCTCCGATTTGCATCATGCTAAAAGATGCCTTTTTTTATTTAGGTTGTTTTTATCAATTATTTCTGAAAATTTATATCAGTGCTTGTTACAGAAAAATCTTCTAAGACCTCCATACGCAGTTAGTTGACCTAAGATATAAACCTTGTTGATAGTTCCAGGTGGTAATTCTTAAGCAGTCTTAGAAGTTTATTACTCATTTTTATGTCAAATTGTTTTAATGTTGTGCCACCTTTTATTGTTTTATTTCTGTACTTAAGTCGCAGCATTGACTTCATCGGAGTGGTATGGTGGAAAGCCATATGGTAGCTGAAAAAATCTTAAATTCTCTTTAGCTTTCAAAGGTAACATCTCATTTCAGTTTCCTGGAAACAGGGCATGCATATTAAAAGCGAATAGAAGGATTCCAGGTTGCTTAGCCAGGGATTGAATCTGGCTCAGTAGCACAATGCAATATTACATGTGAACTCAGTATTGTATTTTTATTGATATATTTGGATAAACTGAGGCAAGACTAAAGTAACTTCCTAAAGGCCTTAATAAAGTAAGTTTTGTCGAGGTTTGAGTCTGGAAAATTCCTATAGTGGTAATGTGTCTGGCTTCAATATTCAGAACTGTGTATTTCTACAGGGTGATGTAGACTCGTTAGTTGTGTAAAAACGAAGGGGAATCTAAAACCACTGCACTTTCAGTGGGAATTTTTCTACTCTTTTTCAGGTTAATGGTGAAGCAACAGGAGAGAAGCTAGCAGCTTACACCTATACGCCTGAAGCCATTTATGGAGCTTCCCATTTATATATCTTACCAACTCACAGACTGCTGCATGGTAATAGCAGTCTCAAGGAAGTCTTTCAGAAGGAGTTCATCGCAGGGAAAGGTGATATTTTTCTCATACTGCATTTTGTTGTAGAAGAGCAACAATTCTGGAGAATGATCTTTAGAGAATGTGTGTCAAGCTGAGCAGGAGCTGTTCCTGTTGAGAGGCAGCAGGTCTTTTGATTCTTGTTATATGTCACACAGTGTCACACCAGCCTGTCCTGGCTTCAGATGCGGTGAGAGCAGCTATGCTAGAATTCTTCTTTTTATAATGGCTGTAATGCTTGTACCAGAAATGAATAGTCCAAATTTGACTGTGTCAGCCCATTGGAAAATCTCATGTCTGTACGGTAATTTGTCATTAGCACAAAGACAGCAGAACCAACTCTTGCACCAAGAATAATTCCTTCCTGTCACAGGGGGTATAAAGAGAGCA
Source organism: Manacus candei (assembly GCF_025592945.1). Lineage (NCBI taxonomy): Eukaryota > Metazoa > Chordata > Aves > Passeriformes > Pipridae > Manacus > Manacus candei. The sequence goes on along the minus strand of NW_026138074.1, from coordinate 798,552 downwards.
ATAGATCACAAATACATAGCAGAGTAATCACGGGTACATAGCAAAATAATGCTCTGTTGTGCAGATCCTTAGTTAATACAAGATTCTAATGGAGTGAATTTAGAGTATTCCTATTCATGAGATGTACAGGGGATACAAATAAGTGACAGTGGATACAAATAAGTGATAATTCTTTGATGTTGTTAACTGCATTCTGAAGGCTCCTACCACCATTTACACTAAGCCTACACTAGGCCTGTATTTAGCATCCATGGCCTAGTATTTTTTTGTTGTCTGGAAAACCTGAAAATTACCAGAGTAAATACAATATATACTGAATATTTTGTATTTCTTATTCAGGCTGATGGTCAATATTTTTTTTCTCCCCTTACTGGTAAAGATGAGGTTTCATTGTCTATATAACATCTGATGTCAACAGCAGTGAAGCAGGAATCTTGTGGGAAATTGTGTTGGTTACACAGATCCTGTTTTTTTTTTGAGTGCCTAATTTCTATAACCTTAAAAAGGTTTACTTACTAATAGAAAAAAAAAAAAATCCAGAGCCTGATTGTGTTGAGTATATAAAGCCCTTGTCTCAGAGGTGAGCAAAGCTTGGAGAATTTTGGAGAACAAATTTGCAGTTCTTGCAGTTGAGCCAAATGAAAGCACTAACTTCAGAAACTCACATCCATGCATGTGCCTGTACCTTGGTTTTTGTGCTTTAAGCCAAACCACATAAGTGCAATGTGCTTTTAATAAGGACAACGGTATATTTTTTATCTTGGTTTTTAAGTAGAAATACTTGTAAAAGCTTTTTCGTGTCTGTTACCAGTAAGTTAAACCTTTTGGTTGAGCTAAGTTAAGAAACTCTCAGCTGGGACAATGACGGCCGTAAGTCCTCAAGAGGAACAAATCCAGGATCATAACTCTGCTGTTGTGTACTCCTGCTACTTGTAAATATGCTTCTATGCATTCTTCAGTTGAAATTGGCCAATATTTCATAGAACCATAGAATCATAGAATCATAGAATAGATTGGGTTGGAAAAGACCTCCAAGATCATCAAGTCCAACCCCTGATCCAACTCCAATTACTATATCATGGCACTAAGGGCCACATCCAATCTCTTTTTAAAAACCTCCAGGGATGGTGAATCTTACTTTTTCTTGAGGAACAGACTCAAAGGCACAGACTGGTACTTTCCAAAGAAGAGAACATAAAGGAGAGGAATTTCCACATTAACTTTCAGCTTTGCATTTCAGCCATGGTACATAAGAAAGGCCAATGATACCATTTAAATGAAAAGAAATTTTGGATGGGCTTGTAAAGAGCGTATTTTCACATTAACCAAGATTTTTTTAAAAAATTCACCAGTAACATTACAATTTTTTATTTAATTAAGTATAATTGTTTTCTTTTCAATGGTGATAGTCTTGTAACTCCCTTTCTTCACTGTTTTCTCATTTAAATAATTAGGAGTTTATATTGTTTTATATTTTAGAGCAGATTAAAAAAAGCTGTTTTCTCGCAAAGTAACTGAAAATTCTAATACCTTTACTTTTGGAGTACTGGTCCATATTTTAGGCTATTATTGTTTAAATAGATGGGAGCAACCAATTTTCAAACACTCAGTTTTTTACCCACAAAAATTTGTGTTAATTTAGAACCTGGTGAGTCTTCTAGTTTTGACGGTTATGAGGTGTCTGAGATAAGGATTTGACCCTTATGTTGTTCATTATCTCATTAAAATACTATGTATGCATTCTTTTACATTTGTAATGTAATATCATCTCTTTTCGATTATGATGATAATAATGTGAGCAATTGAGCATAGGAAAGAACACCTTCATAAACTGGAGTTATTATTCTGTGTTCCAGCATAAGATGAAAATTATTGCTGTGTAGAAGGGAGAAGTTATTTTTAAAAGCAGACTGTCCTACCCACTCAGCTTCCTGTTCCTGACGCTTTTTGGTTAGTTGCTTTTACAGAATGGAATTACTCCTTTTGTACTTTTTTTTTAAACAGAGGAGGAAAGCTGTGTGCAGTGGTTTGAATGTGGAAATTTTCTTTATAATATAAATATCTCAGACATCTGAAATTTGAAAAAGTATTAATCAGAAATAAATAAATATATCATTTGTTTAAGAAGAGTGATGAGATACAGCAGCCTTGTTCTCAAAATTGCTGTTACTTTACTTCAAGCAACTTTTATGCATTGCAATACAAACCTAAGGCTTTCCTCAGCCTAGCTATGAAGATAGGTGAAAGGAAGCTCTTAGCAGCCCATATTTTAATTATTGTAATTATCATCAGTTGGTTAGAGCATGGTGCTAAGAACAACAAGTTCCATGTGTTCAATCCACATACGGGCAATTCACTAAAGAGTTGGACTTCATGATCCTTGTGGGTGCCTTCCAACTCAGAATACTCTGTGAAATCTATTAAATCAACTTAAAGGCACTGAAAAAGTTAGAAATAGGTCCAAAGGGAGATCTGGGGTTTGAATCCTTAAAACTTAAGAGTATTTAGATTTGGGTTTCTTCTTGCTGAGCCACCCGAGTTGCACATTGTACATCAATTTGAGCTTATTACACTTCTCACCCTTGATTCTCTCGTCTTCTTTCTCCTCTTCCTTGTGGACATTGGGTTCCTCATCTCTAGCAGTAATATGAATATTCTATTTGCAAATCAATACATTACTTAGGTGGCTTTTTAACAGTGGTCGGTATTTCACATGCTTTGTAGTCCTTCTATAAAAAATCAATCATAAGGATATATGTTCCCCTGCAGTTTCATCTGATTTTTTTGGTGGAATTTTGTAATATTGTATGCTAGTATAGAAATCGGGGCTTACTAAAGCCGATTAATACAACTTTGCAGAAGGCCTGCATTTTGGTCAAAGACTGAATTTTTTATTGTATTTCAAATCTTACTCTGTTTTTATTCAGGTGTTTGTTATAAGTATGTTTTCTAATCATGAAAATTTGTCAGTCTGACTAACGGAACATTTTAATGTATCTGAGCTTTTTAGAAATGTGGTTAAGTTTTTCATTTTATTTCTTTTTAAAAGAAAATTGTAATTTAAAATTCACATATGTTTAAGATAAGCTGCATTCTAATGGTAAGTTATGTTCTTAGCATATCTTCTGTCATGTTTTTCTTACCATATTATTACATTTGTTTTCAGACTCACTTACTTCAGTGACAGCTGTGAATTTGCTTACCAATCAGGAGATTCCTGTAGTCATCTCAGCAAAAACCAATTTTGATAATTTTCTTGATACTAAAATAGGTATGTGACATTTAATGTGTAAGTGGAATAGTATAGTCTTCAGTTGCCGTGTTGAAGCACAAGGTACAATTGCAATAAATCTTTGAACACAGAGGCTCTCTCCTGGACTTTGTAATTCTGTTCTTCGTTAGTGAAGAAGGGACGGGAAAGTAGCTATGTGGAATCTGTCTGGGGGAACTTACAGGATGATAAATTTAAATGGAAATATTATAGAATTAGTGCATTTAATGAGCTAAATTTGAGGATCTGCATATCTTAAGAAGATTGATTATCTACAGTGCATGTGTGTTTGGCTGTCTCCCACCACCCTTAATCAAAACAGAACTGTACCGTTTTTTGACAAACAACCCTAACTTCTGACTTTTTTTGTGTCTTATGTTTACATAAATTATGCAAATCATTATAGAGAAATGTTTCAGACAGTAAATGTACAAAACTTCAAAGTTTGACTTTTACCTGATAATATTTGTGTTGAGGCCAGTAAAATAGTTCAGAGCAGGTAATAGTTATTTTCAGGTAGTCTTGGACAGTTATCTTGGATCCTTTATCTCTAAAGGAAACATTCCCATAATTTAAGGTACCTAATATAGAGTTGAGGATCCATAAGTGAAGGGGGAGGGGTGTTGCTAAAGGATGCTGAATTGCCTGCAGTGGGCTTGTGTTCTCAAAGTTGTCCTGTGAAGCTGCCTGTCTAGCTGCTTTCCAGCACTGGGAGCCTAGTCCCCCAACTTGGGCAGCTTAGTACATATGCTTAGATAATGATTGTCCTTATAAGCAAAATTAGAAATAGTACTAAGTTTTAAAACCAGTGTCTGTTTTAATCTACACCCACTGAGCTTTTTGTTTACTCTTGTGCCTTGCCACGGTCTCATCTCAGCTACATTGAGAAGACAATTTTCTGTGCCAGTCCAAATAAGAAATAGTTATGTCTTCTTCCCTTTTCCCATTACCTTCCTTATCCCTCAACTCCCTTTTGTTGCCTTCCTGTTGCTGATACTTCTTTCCTGTCCTATTGCTGCTGCTTTCACCACTGCCTATATTGGCTAATCTTGCAGAACTGGACTGAATAAAACCAGCTGACTGTACAAAAATGTCTTGGATGACCCTCACAGGGCTAATGGAAATTATCCACTTGTATACCTTACTTATATCATACCTGCATCTTACACTTTAGATATGACTCTGGTTTTGAGAAACAGAATTTTTCCTCATGTAATAGAAGCCAAATAATTGAGATACCTAATCTTATTTTTTCCTTAAAAGCTTCCAGCTTGCTTACTGGCACATACCTTGGTCTTATGGCTGTTGGAAACAGCCCAGCTCTCCCTGGGAAGGTCTGGATGCCAGCTGTTGAGCTTTGCCAATGTACATTAATAGCATCATCTTTTCAAAAGAAGGCAAACCAAAAAGTGGGAGCTGCTTTTTTCCGTTTGTAGAGCATATTGTGAAGCCACCTGTTGCAGGCTGCAGGGCTCATTGTCAAATTAAGATACATACATTATTTTGTAATATAGCCTTGAAGTGGCAGGAGTGTACATGTGCTGGAAAGATAAAATAGCGATTCCATATTTTGCTAGTTAAGGAGTTATTTATTTAAAGGAGTTTTGCTTGATTTTCTTCAGTTATCTGCTTCCAAACTTCCACGTGTTGACAGAGTGAATGTAGAGCAGGCATTTCATTGCCTGAACAAAGAGGATTGTTAAACCAGTTTTAAGTGAAGCAGTTTGTATGTTAATAATTCTAATGTGCTCAGCCAATATTATGAGAGTTTTTGTCTGTAGTTTTCACCAACTTAGTGTTGGCATTGGCTTGTCGGAATAAGGTTCTTTGCCTTTTAAAGATGACAGCAATTGTGCAAGACTGTTCAAACTATTAATTAAATTATCAGTGAAAGGGAAAAATATGTAGGAAGATGTATCTCTGTGGAAATAATAAATCTGTTAGTATCTCAATGTTATTTTAGAATACTTGTGATAATAAAGCTAATAAATGTGAAAGGTAATCCTCCAGACCAGAACTAAAATGGATGACTGTCCCAAATAATAAGATGCAGCAGGAAAGATAGCATCAAGGGCCTTAAATACTGCAATTGACTTGAATAGCTGTAGGAAGTGTTCTCACTAGTTGTATTCTGAGTAGAAAATTGATGTTATTTGTATGGTTTTTCTGAATTTATAAACAAATCATGTCTTTGATAATAAGTTAAAGGGAGAGTAATGTTAGAGACAGTTATGTTGTGGCACATTTTAATAAGCTATGAAGTTAGAAAGAGATTGAATTTATTGTTGAAACAGGAGGACTATTTCAGCTGTTTGTTTACTCTTTGATTCTCATATTAGCAATTAGAATTAAAATTTGTATTTTTAAAATGTATTTAGATAATATAGCTGTATTGAAAATTCTGTGATTCTATCCAAATTTTGTAGCTTTATTTTTAGTTTTTTTCAGAACCATCAAATTTTCAGCTTTTTCTGCAGTAGGACATTGATGAACATTTGAATTACAGAGGAACTGAGAAATGCATTTGTAATTATTGCTGTTTGAATTTTACTGCTTAAAGAATAAGACAACATTTTTATTCTTAGATATTTTTCTTTAACTCCTGCAGGCAATCCTAAGTCATTATAAAGAGAGTGTCATAGAAATGAAATGCTTTTTCCTCAAAATGATGATTGATATCCATGTTAGTCAATCCCTGAACTGATTAATTTTTTCATCCCTCCTAGGAATTCCTAGTACTAGTGCAGAAGATGCTGCAGTAGCTAAGAATCTGGGCATTTCTTTCACTGAAGTCATTGAGACATTGCCAAATGGTTTAGAGAAGGTCATTAATTCTGCAGAGGTGGGTATACAAGTATGGAGTTCTTTCCAACTTAACAGTACAAACTAAATCTGTTTTCTCAGGAGTGCCAAATACTTTGTATGATTAAAGGAATTTTTTTGTTGTTGTTGAGAATCAAGCCAAGCTTATGCTACCAAATTTCTAGGAATAATTTAATGATGAAATATGTTGCCTCTGCTGCAGCAATTAAAAAAGTTTTTTCCTTTTATGAGGAAGATTGTACTTTCCTCTGTATTGGTTGGAGTTCTATAATAGAAACTGAATAATTTAACCTATGTTAAAAGTTGATTGTTATTTCTTTATCTCAATAGATTTTCAAGTTAAATGATAATATATTAGTCCTTTTTCCACATATTCACTGAAATGAAATGTTTCAGCCTTTATAGTAACATATATGCCTCAAGTGGCATAGAAATCTTAGCTTTAGGTATAGCTCTTGAAAAAATGTATTTGATAACAGACACAAAGCTTATATTCTCCTACATGCCAGATAGGATCTAAGTGGTTAAGGTATTTGTGAAGGCAAGAACAGAAAAACCTAAAATGAGCACAGGAGAAAGCAAACTGTTTTAACATTTGCATTTCCTCAGTTTCTACCTTGTGTTGGTAATAGAATTCTGGGAGTTTCAGTATTCAGCAACTGATAAAGATATAAGCAGTAGGTACAAATATATGCCAATAAAGGCTGAAGGCATCTACAAGACTCTTTCTCTGCCTTGTTCTATTCAGCCCATCAAAAATGTTATCCTTTAAGCAAGAGGGCTCAAATGAGTAGCTGCTATGTGAACAGTCTCTTGGACAGGAGGATGTTAAGCTGTGGGAAGGGGAAAATTATTATAATGCTCATAAACTTAGACTCTCAGAAATTGCATTAATGAGTTTTTTTGTCTGTTCTTGCATTTTCACTGACAACAAGGATAAATTTTTGTTTCTTCTGCTTCTCTCTTTTTTTTTTTCTTTTCTCAATCAGATCACTGGCATGACTCGGCAGGAGGCTTTAAAAGCTATTACTCAGCAGGCCAAAAATAAAAGAATAGGTGGAGACCTAACAAGTGACAAATTAAGAGACTGGTTAATATCTCGACAGCGGTACTGGGGAACTCCTATTCCAGTCATTCACTGCCAGACGTGCGGCACCGTTCCTGTACCTTATGAAGACTTACCTGTGGTGTTGCCCAGTGTAACCACCTTCACAGGAAAGGGAGCCTCTCCTTTAGAAAGTGCTCCTGAATGGGTGAACTGTCCCTGTCCAAGGTAAGCCAATGCTGCATTTACTGCAGTCGGGGAGAGATTGCTTTGCACCTGCCCATTTCTTGTGCTGTTTCCCGAAGTGTTGGCGACTGACCGCTCTAAGACAGAATACTACTCCAGAATGATGTTTAGTCTGACTCAGCGTAGGGATTTTTTTCTTGTATACTCTATAAAACTCCTTTTTTGCAACACAAACACCCACAGTTATTTTTTCATAAACAAGCTGAAGCAAAACTCACTGGTTTTAAGTTGGAGGAAAGAAAAAAGGAAAAATAGAATGATTTTCTCCCTGCTTCCCATTTCTTAATAGTATTTCTCACTTCATTTACTACAATTATTTTAATTATCTTTCACCACCAGTGTTCAAATGAAGCTTATGATGATTATTAAATTATGTCCTTTTGTTAAGGAAACAAACATTGTATTCATTTTCTTGCAATAGTCCAACAATAAAGTGTTCCCTAAGCTATATAAATCTTGATCATGAAGAATTACATGCACTATACATTACAGATAACAGCATGTAATTCAGATTGAAGGAGATAGTAAGTATATGCACAGTGCTGTAATCCTTACTGTTTGTAGTCCAGCTTTTTAAGAAATAAACCAGCCTAAATTAAGTAGTGAAAGATATGTTGTGAAAATCAGTTGTGTAATCTTGAGGGCTGCTTAGATACTCTGTACACTGAAGTTTGCATATAGGCTCTGTGGAAGGAACTGGTAGAACATGAAGTATCCCAGAGAAGTTTTTCATCAACAGTGTAATGCAATGCTGCTGCTAACAGACTGACCAAATGGGAAGTATGTTACCAGGCTGCAGGCAGGGGAATCAGACATAAAAAGACAATATGGCTCTCTTGATAATGTAGGAGATTCATAACATCTATAACTTCATTTTAATTTTTAAAAGGTAGAATATCAGCAGGGTTTTTATTTCTAATTATGTAGCTTATGCACAGCAGTTCCATGGTTTTCTGGGAACGTGTATTTTGACTTTTGTTGATAACATGTATTTTTCACAAAACAGACATTTATTCCTGTGTTTCTGCGTAGAAAATTTCTTCTCAGACGTGCCTATTGAAACTGCAGATAGTAGTGTATTTTAAAGTGCAACTTTTGCAGTGAAGCCTTACTAAATAAGATCCATAGATTTAGTAAAACCCCCAGAAATGCCTTGGTCTACAATTCTAATTTCAATGGAAAAATTTTCCTGATGTGACTGAAAGTCACTGTCTGCACTCTTGGCTTCCCCCACAACCTTAATTTAAAAATTATTTTGTTATATACCAGGCAGTAATATACTTTTGATGTATAGCAAATACTTATGGTTTCTGTATAGTTATTGTGGCTGCTCTACTTAGAAGTTAATCAAGGGTATTTGTTGAGTCAGAAATAAAGTCACACAGGATTAATTTCTTAGCCTAAAATGTGGTAGTTTGCTGAAATTCACTTTTTTTCTTTAATTCTCACCTTTATTTGACTTCTTAATTCTCACCTATTTGACAGCTATCTTCAGTATTGCTTATCCACATCTGCTACAGTTTCAAATCCTTTGAGCTATTCCTTTTGTGTGCATAGTCATTCTTGCTTTTCCTTGCTCTGAGAAGTTACATCATCCCTGCCTTTAGTCCTTCTCTCCAGTAATAGGGGTTTTTTATTAGTTGCATTTAATATCTGGAATTAATAAGGAAAGCCAGATGGAAAGATACAACAGTCTGAGTATTTGAGTGACTATAATGTTAGCAATCATAAATGGGAGGAGATTGTTTTTCATTGTTATACAAGTCTAGGTAGTTGTGTTAGTCATCTGAATATTGTCTAATGAGATTACAGTATTGTGCTTGTAATCACAATATTGATATAAATTGTATAAACTTTTAAAGATGCCCATGCTGTCTCTGTGGTAGTGAGCCATGTCCATTTAGAGCACAGAGACATGAAGCAGATATAATTATGGTTTAATGAATGTAAAGTATTCTTGCTTTTGACTGAAAAGCCATTCTTTTTCAATGCAATACAATATTCTTTTACATTGGCCAAGTCTTTACTTATATGTACAATTTCATAAAATTATTATTCTACATTAAAAGTCAGAAGTAAAATTCCTTTACTACACTATTCCCATTGAAAGAAGAATTCGCTGTTAGAGAAGGACCAGGGGCAGAGACAGAGTGAAGCAAAATGTTAAGTGGTGATCCTCTCTCATAAACTTGCCTTGGCAAACCAAGCTGAAATATCAGACAGACAGGCAGATACATGTTGCAGCTCAGTCATCAAGCCTGATCAGAGACTAAATATGCAATTGGAAAATATTAAATAGCCAGTCCCCATTTATTATGTATATTTATTACACATACACATACAATTATAAACTGCATACATTTCTTACATATAGCCAATGGCATTTATAGATGAGTGTCACAGGTTGCGAAGTTTCATTGACATTAGAATAATCCCACTGTTTTAACAGTAAGAGTTTTAGAAGGGATCATTTACAACAAATAGAAGTTTATTAAATGTGATTATTGGCTCCTGCATACAATTAATATTCAAGGAGAAATTACCAGAAAGTAACTTGAGCTTCTAAAATCTATTTTAAAACTGTTTCTCAGGGCTGCCAGTATAATTACAATCAAAAATCATTTTTTGTAATCACAAATTAAAATTGTGCTACAAGGTCTAGGAGAGATTTGCTACATCTCAGTGAAAGCTGAAATTAAACTAAGTTTATTTTTTCTAGAGATAATAAATGGAATCTGCAAAGACCGTTTTGTACAGACAAGCAGTGAGAGGCAACCACCTGCTCCTTCTGCTAAATGTTTATAAAATTATTTGTCAGCTGGCACCTAACAAGTGTGATATATATTCAGTACCCATTAACTTTATGGCTGAGTACACTTTTCCATGCTTTGTTTCTTTTAAAATGACAATTCTAAAAAATTCCAGGAACTTATGATCAAGAGGGCTGTTCCATGCAGTGCCATCTTCCACTATTGCTGGATGTGATGAGTGTTCAGGCTTCTTTTTGGTTTGCGTTTTGTATGTTTTGGGAGGGAGAGGGAAGGAGTTGGCCCTGTTATTGATGTTGAATCTTTCTGAACATGTCACTTTTCAGATTGTTTCAGACCCCTTCAGTTTTCAATCTAAATGTCTTTGTGGCCACTCTGTATATGGTCGTTTTTTCCAAGCTTGTCACTTACCTAAAAATAGCTTTTCTCCTTGTCTCTTGCTCAGGTGTAAGGCAGCAGCACGGCGAGAAGTCGATACCATGGATACATTTGTTGATTCTGCTTGGTACTACCTGAGGTACACTGACCCTCACAACACGGACAGGTGAGGGCTGCCGGCACAGGGCCATCAGGGGCAGGCCTGCTTTAGAGAAAAGAAGGGAAGGAAGAGACCAGGCATTCTGATGCTTCCAGCTTCTAAATGCCTTTACAGATGATGGTGTACACTCTCACACTGCTCTCATTGTGTGCCTGCCCCCTGGCTTGAGCACCGCACAGGGGAGATGTTGTGGCTTAACCCCAGCTGGCATCTAAGTACCACACAGCTGCTGACACACTCACCCTCCACTCCCTGTGGGCTGGGGAGGAATCAGGAGGAGAAATCAGCTCCCTGTGGGCTGGGATAAGAACAGTTTAGTAACTGAAACAAAGTAAAATATTGTAATAGAAAGGATAGGGAGAGAGAGAGAAAACTCAAGAAAAACAAGTGATGTGCAATACAACTTCTCACCACCTGCTGACTGATGCCCAGCCCTTCCACAAGCAGCGACTGGTGCCTCCCAGCCAACTCCCCCAGTTTATGTACTAGGCATGACAGCCTATGGTATGGAATATCCCTTTGGCAGTTCAGGTTAGCTGTCCTGGTCATGGTTCCTCCCCCCTTCTTTTGCCACCTGCTCACTGGTAGAGCATGGGACACTGAGAAGTCCTTGGCTCAGAGTAAGCGCTGCTGAGCAACAACCAATACCTCACTATGTTATCAACATTATTCTCATACTGAATTCAAAGCACAGCTCTGTACCATTTAGTAGGAAGAAAATAAACTCTATCACAGCCAAAACCAGGGCAATAGACTAGGAGCTGGTCTAAAAATGTGGCATTTCGTTGCTCCCATGCCAGGAGATGTACAAGGACAGGATGTGTAGACACTACTGTGTAAGCACAGGAGCTACAGGGCAAGGGGCAGAAGTTTGCACAAAAGCACATTATGGGGCAGGGCACAGAGGAAATGTTCAGATGAGAAACTGAAAACACTCCTTAGCAGAGGGTTCCATCAGGAATAACAGACGGCCTGCCATGACTCTCTGAGACTGTGGTAAGTTGCATAGAGTGTATCCTCTCTGGCAATGGACTGAGCAGTTCAGTGTGTGGACAGACAGTGGTGTTCCACTGGTAAGAAGAGGAATAGTCCAGTGTAACATCCAGCTGCCAAGAACAGCACCTTCATTTCTCTCCTTTTGAATTCTAGTGACTCTTCCTACTTCCTTGTGCGCAGACCTCAAGCGAAGTGGCATCACAGCAAGCTCCTGCTGTGTCAACACTTCCACTACGTGCAAAATTAACGAAAGGAGTTTTTTCATGTGCTATGCACTAGTGGCTGGAGAGTGTGGGAAGGCAGATGTAGTTATTTAGCTGTTTTTCTGCTTCGTAGTCTGCTTTAATAGCGCTGCTTGATAGCACTGTTTTTTCCAAAGAGTACTTAGTGCAACATCCCTACTAAGTAGTCTGTGGAAGACAAAAAAGGGTTGCATTTTAAAATATTGATACCACGTGTAGGGCTGTTGGGGCAAGTGTTTTTTTATTTATTGTGCAGAGCAGTGTCTGAGAACGTACTACATATACCCAGTGACTTAGTATTGCTGGGCGAATTATTTTTTTTTATATTTGCAGCACTAGTTTAGTTAAACTAAAGAAAAAAAATCTTTTGCAAACACTGTTATTTCATGCTAATTTTAATTATTTTCTAGATAGCATGAATATATTATTATTGTTACTGAGTTAGGCAGACTGCTTTCTCTCCAGTGACAGTTTGACAAGAGGAACTTTTCCAGAAGTTGAAGAAGAAATAGTCAGATGTAACATTCAGCTGTCAAAGTAACAGCTTAGTGTAGCTAAATCAGTTTTATATTGAAATGAGAATGTTTATATGGTCTGCTGCAATAAATTGCTACCTGTATTTGGTTTATTTAGCTAAGCTAGGCACATGTAAACCCTTCATTTCCATAAGCCATATTTCAGTGATCTGCAATTTGCAAGAATTACTCTACTGATTTTGGAACCCTATGAACAAGTTAGTTTTGATTTGTTCCACTAAAGACATGAATCCCAGATCCATTATTTGCTTCTGGGCTGATCTGTGAGGAAAAACATGTTGCTATTACAAAAATGACAGAGGGAATAATTAGACAGACTGACAAAACAAGTAGATTTGTTGTTAGAAACCGGTCATAAAGAACTTCTATACAAATGGTATTTTTGAGGTAAGAGCCCATTACAATAGACATGGTAATATGTAATGAAGCAGTAAGCAATGCTAGGAAACCATGCAGATGACCTCCAACGGCATAGTAAATTTGCTGTAAATGACAAATTTACTGTCATTTCATCGAGCTTCCTTCAGTTGGAGTGCGGTGACACCTCTGACTCTACAGAAGGTTCTGTAGCCTTAAACTGTGTCATTGCCCCCTAATGGTAACAATGCAAACCTCCGATTAAAAAAATCAACTGCTTTTGAGTGGACATGCCTTTTGTCTTTCACTCTAATATATTTGTATATAAAACTTGATAAATACTTGAAAATTTAAAGCTAGCCACAAGGTATTTATAAAAAAAGTCGTTTAATGAGCAGGTAAATCTTCTTATCACTTTCTCAGGTACTATATGTGAAGTCTTAGTTGCTTGCCTGAAATATAGGAGAATAGTCTCTTTGTGGGTCTGCATCTCAGTGGAAATTAAATTTTTGTCTATAATAAGCATTTCGATAGCAAAATGAAAGTTTTATCACACATGTATTGCTCTTGGTAAACAGAGTTGTCCAGTCAAGTATGATGAGCTACTTTAGTAGCACTTGTCTTTCTTTTCCACATTGTATTTTTTCTGTAATTGTGTTTTTTCAGGCCCTTTAATAGTGACTTGGCAGACTACTGGATGCCTGTGGATTTGTACATCGGAGGAAAGGAGCATGCGGTTATGCACTTATTCTATGCAAGGTTTTTCAGCCATTTTTGCCATGATCTAAAGATGACAAAACACAAGTAAGCCTTACATATTTCTGTAAAAGTCTTTCATATTTCATTTGACTAGCGAGAGTATTAGTGAACATTGTTGTGATGGTAGGACATTACATTGAATAAGTCTGAATTTTCCTACTTTGTCAGTACTTGGTTTCTCGTAGTCAGTTGCACTTTCTGTATGTGTACATACATAACATTTTTATTGCAAGAGTATTAACTGGCTCAGAGCAAGTGATAAAATGCTAGTGTAGATTTTCAGCCTGCAAAAGCATGCATAAACTAGTAACTTCAGGGATTCTGACTAGTGCTATTATTTCAAATTAGGTAACTTCCTGCCAGTAATACCATTCATTTCAGTGGAACCGTGTATATGTAGAAAACTAAGCACTTCTGTAATTCACTGTAGTATTGGAGCTGAACAGTGTAAAACGTGTCTTGATAAGCAAAAGCAATATGTTTTTCTGCTGTCAATTTGTTTTAGAGGTAAAGTTTGATGCAGGATGACGAGTCATCTGTTGTTCTGTTCTTTGGCCTCTCAGATAGGTTCTTAGCTTAACATCCCCATTTCCACTGAAATTCTGCCCTTTTGTACCATAAAATGTCATCCAAGTAATGCCTCAGCTTGGAGGATACTAGTGTCAGAACAATGAAGTGCTGCCCCATGCTCTCTCCTGTTCTCCCAAACAAAGAGAGGATTGAATAAATTGAGTCAATATGAGTGGCCCTATGAGAAGAACTGCTCAGTACTTTCTCAGCTGGCAACTCATATAAGCTCATTCTTTACTAGTATGCCCTCTAAAAACTTGATGTAAAAAAGGAGCCTACATATATATGGCACTGAACTCACTCAAACGCAATAGTTTTGCTCCAAAACTAGAATTTAAGCAGCTTTGAGCCAGAAAAAGATGGACTAGTTAGTGGAGCCAAGCAGAATATTTCCCCAGGTCATTTCATAATAACTTGATGAAAGTAGACAATGTGTTTTCATAACTCGTTCTTGCCTGCAAACAGTTTGCTGTAAATACTGTATTTGAAATTTTGGATGTAGACTATTTGTGTTCCCTCTGTTGCCTCCAGCTTGTGCAGCTGCAGCAGGAAGGCTAGTTCTTCTCTCACAGAGTGGACCCTTTCTCTCAGAAGCACTATTCCTTTAAGCAGAGAATTTCAGAGCTTTCCCTTGCAAGAAAATTTAGGCTTATTAATTCTACAGAAGACTTTACAATCCTAATCCATCAGCCATCTAGTGGAGCTGTAACACACAGCAGCAAAATGTTCTCTTGCTAGTCAAATTCTTCCAACTCTCTAAATTACATTAGCTGTGGCTGAAGTATTGTCAATATAAAGTGAGATTACAGTGCAGGGGAGATGTTCTTGCAAAGTAACTGGTCAACTTTGGTGTGCAACAAAACAGGGAGGCTTTCAGCTTGACTGAAAAGGGGCCCTCCACATGACCTTAAGAACCAAAAGCAGCACAAGGAAAGTGGAAGCAAGAATGAGCTACCACTGGAGAAACATGGAAGCATTGACTAGGCAGACAAAGTTGAATTAGGAAAGGCCATAGCTCGTCTAGAATTTAAACTGGTGAAGAATGCCAAGGCAGTAGGAAAGACTTCTACAGATACATTGAAGCGAACATCAAAGAAAATGTTGGCCTGAGGCAAAATCAGACAAAGAGCCTAAGCAGCAAAGGACAGCCTTTGCCTTGACATTTCCTGTCAAGGTCTGTGCTTAGTAGGAGAGTTTGAAGGAGAGAGATACTACCCACTGTAAAGTAGGATCAAGTTAGGGATCACTTAAGTAAACCAGACACATACAAGTTCAAGGCACGTTTATGACAAGGTGACTGGGAGTAGCCACCATGGATTTACCAAGAGAAAATTATGCCTAACTTAATCTGCTTTCCTTCTATGGTGAGATGATTCCATCTGTGGATGAGGAGAGAGCTGTGCATATCTTTTACAACTTTAACAAGGCTTTTAACAAATTCTCCCATGGCATACTTGTAGTCTGACTGGGGAGGTATAGGCTGAGTGGGTGGACTGCAGTATGGATGAAAAAGCTGTTTGGACCATCAGGTTCAAAGGGTCAATGTTCAAAGTTAGCTGTTTCCAAGTGGTTTTCCTCAGGAGGCACCGCTGAGACCAATATTATTTTACATCTTCAGCAACAACCTTGGCAGTGCAATAAAGTGCTCACCCTCGACAAGTTCATTATCACTGCACACTGAGAAAAGCCATGCCATGCAGATGACTTTGATGAGGGGAAAAGCAGGTCTGAAATCTGAAGACAAGGTTCTGGATTGGACATGGAGCAGATTACCCACCGAACTAGGGCTGTGCCATCTGTGTGGGGAGGATTGCAACAGAGAAGGGCTTTAGGGATCCTGATGAACAGCAAGTTACATGACAGTCAATAGTCAGCGTGACAGTCTGTTCCACTGCGTTAGCAAAACCATGTTCAGGTTTGGTTATCTCTGCTCATCGTTCAGGAAGGCACATCTAGGATACTGTGTCTAGTTTTGATGCGCCCCCCTCTCCCTCTTCCCAGTGTGAGAGACACTGTCAAACTGGATGTAGGGGATTGAGTATTAAGATATTCAGGGGGTGCAGCATATGTCAGAGAAAGAGAGTCTAAGAGAGTTGAGTGTGTTCCCCATGGAGAAGAAAAGGCTGAGGAGGGAATGTAATTCAGTCTACTGCTACCTAAAGGAGGTTTATAGCTAAGACAGAATCAGACTCTGTACAGAGATGTACAGAGAAGGGACAGGAGTAACAGTCACAGATTGCAGCGAGGTTCAGCTAGACAGAAGGAAAATAGTTTTGACTATTGAAGGTGATGAGACTGGAATGATTTGACCAGAAACATTGTGGCATTTCCATCATCAGATATTTTTAAAACTCAGCCAGATGGGACCCTGAACAACCTGAAGTTAGGTGTGATGTGAGAAAAGAGTTTCACCAAATGACTTGCAATCTGAGGACTCTGTGATTCTGCAGCTGTATTAATTTGGAATGTGTTCTGTTCACCCTCGGCTGTGACAGAGTAGTAGCACAAAAGCTGTGTGTGTACCGTAGACTGGTCTAAATATGGTAGGTTGCAGAAGAAAACTCTTAACTTCCAATAAAAAAAATCTAGTGACAATAGCAGAAAAAAATCAAAATTGCTTTCTGTAGAAGCAGTTTGCAAGACTATGAAGAATTCCTTTAATGCCATATAGAATCTGAAGAACTGTGGCATGTGTGAAGATATGTATGTTATAGCACTGCCCTGCGGGTTGGTTGTATGAACTGCTTTGACATGTGCTCAGACTGCAAGATGATTGTAAGAAATTCATCCTCGTGCACAAAATTGTTTGCGTGCTTTAGCTCTATGCATGTTACTGCATTAGGTGCTTTGAAGCCATGAAGTCAAATTAGGATTTTGTTTAGATATGGAAATTATAACTCCTTTATAAATATTTCCATGTGTTTTAAATGTTTTAGCATTGGTCAGAAGCCACTTTTGCTCAGTCTTCTGTTTGAACTGCTCAAGGGCTAGCCTCAGAGATTGGAAAAATGTGATTAGAAACAACAGGCTTATTGTTAGGAAGCTCAAAGTCTCGGTTTCGAAACCCACAGTTCTGGGGGAAGACATTAAAACGTTAAAAAACACTGCCCCCTAGTGCATTTTCAATCTTTCTCTAGTAGCTTAGGTCTTGTTCACTGATTAAATAAAGAAAATTCTGCTATATCTCAGTTAATGAGAGCTGCCACCGTTTAAAGTGTTATCTAGCATCCTTACAAATTTTTATGATTCCCCTATTTCTCTGTAGTATTTTTTCATTTTGATAGGTTTTCTTGGTGGAAATTTTCATTGTTAGGCTCCTATCCTCTTACTTTCAAATCCGTTGAAATATTTCCTGCTAGTCTTTAATTCTGTATTAATGGTTATTAATATAATAATGTGATTGCAAACAGATATTAAAAATCCATAGTGTAGATTTTCAAAGGAATCTCTTCAAATATGGTGCAATGATTATTATTCTAGAAATATTTCAGGCAGTGTGTATAATAACATAGGCATTTACAGACATCACACATGCTTTCATAAGAAATTAAAGTGTTTGTAAGCATTTAAAATTGTACAGGTGTCAATATAGCTTAAATATCCCCTGAAGATGAGGCACAATCTTTTATTTTATTTTTTAAAGCATTGGACTGAAGATGGTGGAAACTGTTCCTCATTTCCTCAGTAATGACAAGGCAGAATAAATGGCACCCTCTGGGTATTCGTACATGTGATCTCAGATTAAGCCCAAATTGATGTCAATTTGATTTAGCAATCTGGTCTGTAAAGTGCATTGGTTCTATAATTAATTCACAAGCCAGTGAGCCCTCCCAGCTGTGACCACCACTGGGAGAGGGCCCAGGTAAGCAGCTGGGGCCAGCAAACTCCTCATCTGTTCCAGCTTAATCCACCATGGTGAGTGTGTGCTGACATACTTGGTCACACCTGCTCAACAGTATTACTGCAAGTACACAGAGTTACACAGAATCTGGTCCTTCCCTAGACTTCAGTAATCAGTTCTGTCTGATGTGTAAGTTGGAAATGGAATGTAGCACATTCTCCCTGAAGGATTCCAAAAAAGTTTATTGTTGCCATTAAGTCAGCAGATTTGACCGTGATAGAGAGCAAATCTGCTGAGTAAGAAGGCACTCTTTTCATATAATGCATTACGGAATAAAAGAAGATATGCGTGTGACAGAAATAGCTTGTTCTGTGAAGGAAGGATGTTAGAGCTGCTCTGCATTCATTTGGGACCTTATCACTAGTGCTGATTTTAAGTAAAAGCACTCAGCTGCTGGCTGTGTAGAATCTTGAATATTCAATATTGTATCATCCTTTTTCTGCATAAAATGGTCAGCTTCCACATTCTCCAATCACTTTCACAAGGTTGCTGGGTTGTTCCAGCTAGATCTAACAGCAGGTTTCACAACCCCGTGAACTCAGCTGATAGTAACTGACCAAGGTCTTGTCTTTACTCCAGGGCACAGCATCAGGCTCTCTCAGCCTTTCTAAAGGTGCACAGTGCAAATACATGCAGGGAGCCCTTGCTAGGGCTATCCCTTCTTCTGAATCCACTATTTATAACTGTGGCAGGTTCCACAGAGTCCTTCCAGCCAGGTCATTTGTAGTTGGATTGAAAGTTCTGCTCACCTTGCACAGAGCGAAGCAAAGAGCATTGAGGACACGGCACTGAGCAGGAATTCCTGATCTGTCAGTCATACTTGCCCTACTATCCATTGCAGGGTCCTGTATATAGAGATGAGTCTGTCACAGAGATGAACTTGTACATGAACAGTACAGAAAGGGATAAGATGGATTACACACTTCATGGCAAGCACAGCTGATCCTTCTTAGAGGTGTCAGACAGACTTCACGGGTGGGACATACAACATGATCAAAAGCTGCACACGACCAAGGTCTCAGTGCTCATACTTCAGCATGAGCACAAACCAACTTCATGGACCGGTGAAGGCTTATGCCATTCCAGCATACTTACAATCTGAAATGTGATTAAGCATTCAAAGAAACTCCAGACACCTCTTCGTTTACTGTGCCAGTAATGTCAGTGTGTCTGAAGATGGCTTAATTTCCATTGTTCACAGTGGTTTAGATCAGGAGGTATTTATGATGCCGTGACTGGGTGCTGCAGTATTTAGATCAGAATTTCATCACACCTGCTGTGCTGTGGCCCCTTGGCAGTTCCCTTCCGCAACCAAGCAGCGCATTGCTGTCATCAGACAGGAAGGTTTGAGGTGTGCGGTTTTATCCATGTAAATCCAAGTGTAGCTCTGCATGTGAACATGAGATGGAGCCACCACAACACTGGCAAAATCACTGTGCATTTCGGTAGACATTCAGTGAAGAACTTAATTTGTTTCTGAGCCCTGTGTTTATTAAACGGGCTCTGGCTTTCTCATTTTGGGCATGTCTCCATTCTCCTGTGGTCTCCCACTAGCAACACGTGGTGGAGGGGTGTTTCCCCATACTTGGTAATGTATTTTGTATTGCATTTTTGTACTCTCTGTCAACATAAACAAAATAAAGAAATGCTCATTCCCACATTCAGCTTTTAATAACTTGGCATATGATCTGAACTAACTCTTTGTCATTAAAGTGTTCCTTGAAAAATCACTTCCAGTAGAAAGCCCTATCTGATTTGGATGGTCTGGCTACCTCATTAGCTTTATTTTAGATAGCAGGAAGTGTAGCTATTTTAATAACTGTTTGAGATCTTAAACAGATTGAAGTACTGAATGACAGAGAGGGAAATTATTTTTATTTTTCTTTGGCGTAATGTCTTTAGTTTGTAGAAAAAACTTATCCTGAACTGTTATCTCCTGGAGCAACTTCCCACCCTTGTTGTTCATAGAATTACAAAGTTTTTACTCCAAATTTTCACCTTCTGATTCTGTGATAATTTTTTGAAATTTTAGATGGTTTTTGTATCCTATTTTTAAAATACTTTTTTTTGTTTGTACTGTCTAAATTTTACTCCAGTTCTCATCTCCTAGAGTTCCTTTACTTTGTTTCTAAACAACGAGATTTTTCAGGCAAAATGTGAAATGTTGTCTAGAAAATATTTGTAAGAGATGTTTGAATTGCTGCTCTTACTTAACATTGTTGATAAAACCAGATGGCATGGCAGAGACTCATACTTCTTTGTGACTGAATGATACATCAATATGTACCAGTACTTGCACAAGGAAGGTAACTCATGTTCAAACATGAATATTTTGAAGGTAAAATATGAAGCCTATCACTTTCTCTCTCCCAATTTAAGGTTTTGTTTTCAGATATATCCTTACATCAGAGTCATCAAAAGGGTTTAATAACTAATACTTGGAAGATATCTGCTTTAATATGGTGAAAACATTCATGATTGTTATATAATTTATTAATACTTTAACTGTATTATTAAATAAATTATTGTGTTTTAAATCATGAGATAAATTGTCATATAATTTGTATATCCTAATAATGTAAAATACTAAATTAACTCCTTAAAAGCGAGTAGTGTTTTGGATTATGACTTTTTTGTACATGTGAAGTAAAATGTGGAAGTCTGCTTTTACTATTTTTTCTTTAGGGGGATTTATTCTAACTTTTTAAAAACTAGGAAATAGTGATACATCCTTTTTACATAAGTTGTTTTGTACATATTTGAGGCTTTGTTAGGTGCAAGTGTGGAGAATTCAGATTGCTTAAAGTTGAGCACACATGTGAGCATTAGGAGGTGCAAGTCAGTAGTACCCAGTGCTGATTAACGTGTCCTCCAGAATGATGGTCACTGATGTCTCTGTGCTGGAGGATCCCATGAGAAGGCTCCCACACTGTGTGTGCCTTCTGGGACTGGCTCCATACCTCCTCCCTGACCCCTGCTGTTCTTGAGGCTGCTGTTAGAACTGCCTTACTTTCCTGGATTATTGAGAGGGGACCAAAAGCTCTAGAGATTAATTTTGTTGTCTCTTTTTCTGTGAAAACAGGGGCAGACTTCTGACTTAATGCATTAGAAATGCAAGGTCATTAAAGGAGGTGGCTGCTATAACATATCTGTCAACCAGAGCAGTGTTTACTTAGAGTTTATTTCTTGCTGAGTGCAATATTTCCCTTCAAGGCTCCTTCTAGCCCTATCATACATGCATTTGGTGACAGTTTACTCTTCCTGATGTAAATTTTGCTAGAAAAGTAAAGTTTCAACATTCAAGGTGCTAAAAAATTGATGCACTGACATACAAACTTTCCAGCATTGCATACACTTTTTCTAGTGTATTTTTTTTTTACAGCCAGGCCTTCGTGGCTAGTTCTGCGATGGGACAAGGCATGCAAGTGCTTATGTTAGAGAAACGATTTTTATCTCTATAGAAAGAAACATGGAGCAACATTTTGATTTGTTCAAAATACTGTGCTCCTCAGAGAGAAGCAAGAACTAAATATTTGTAAGACAGTGAGGCCAGGTACTTGAATGCTTTTATGCAAGTGATTTAGGTTGAAGTTAGGGAAATTGCACAGTTGGCCAAGAAATTTCTGTGCATTATCCATATGCTAATTTGAAAAGTGACATTAGAATAACTTAGTACTAAATCAGGGTGCAAGAATGTGTGTGGAATGCAAATAAATACTTATACTTGCCAGCCAGCCACCATGAATAAATGCACAAAGTACTCTTTCTAAGGTGGCAACTGTTTATGATAGTCAGCTTGAAATTCTTGTTTCATTAAATACTTGTGCCTGATTGGCTCGACACCTGAGGCTTATCATAAAGTATGCTCTTGACAGCTCTTTTTAAGAGTTTCTTTTTCCTTCCATCCCTAGGGAGCCTTTCCATAAGCTCTTGGTTCAAGGTCTTATCAAGAATCAGACATTCAGACTAACAACAACAGGCCAGTGTTTGAAGAGAGAGGAGGTTGATCTCACTGGTAAGAGAAACTACATGGGAAAATCGACATAGGTGCATCCAGGGACTTCTTCAGTGTACAGGTCTTAGTGCTGGGAAAATTTGAAAGAGAAAATGCATCCTTGTAATATTTAAATTTGTGAGCAACTTCTGTGAGTTTTGGATTCATATGCGCTGCTGAGTGCACAGAGATCCTACTAATCCAGCAGCTTTTAATTGCATCCAAACACAGAAACAGTGCTATGTTATTATTTTAGCTCCAGTATAGTCCAAAAGATCAAAGTCACTTTTGTTAAGACAATGATCAGCAGCTTGCTGAATGGAGCCTGTCGTCCCAGTAAACAGACAGCCTACAAAAACATCATGGCAAAGCTAACACAGGTGCAGTAGATATTAGGCATGTAAAGGGTGTAGGAAACAATGCTGTTTCTCAAGTGCTTTCTTAGAGCCTTCGCCGCATAAGCTGGACCAGCAAGTCCTGGCTATGGGACCTGTAGCAACAAAAGTGGTTTGGTCATATACACTTTCCTTAAGCACTCCTGTTGTGCAACCTTGCTTTTACTGTTCTTCTCCTGCATACAAACCCTGTAAGTCAGTTAAAAACCAAGAAACCAAACAACCCTCTTCCGTTTTTCCACTGCCTGCTATCCTGTTTTCTTCCAGAAAAGATAGGGCTTTTCTGTAGTAGATGGTTTTGCTCAGTTGCACCTTTTTCAGTGTAAATGCCCCATTCTTTCTCGGAATTCATGCAACAGAAGGCACATTCTTTTCAGGATAACTTACTGCAACTGAAACCTGTAAATCTGGTATTTGTAAAAGCTAAATGCAAGTCAGAATTGTACCAAATCAGTACACCTATCTAGGAGGTTTTAAATGTCATGGTTATAACAATGCTTAAATCTCGGGGGGTTCTCAAGGTAGCACACAGGCTGAGTGCTAGATACAGCTTCCAATGGTAGGAGACTTTTTGTCATAATGTGATGGAAGCATTGAGATATTACTCTTGTTAAAACATTACTGTAGGAAAAACATGGGAAGGAAGAGAGTGTTTAGAATGGGTGTCTTTCCTCTTTAAGCTGTTTTTGGGGAAAAAAAACACACAAGAAATAGTTGTCTCTTCTTATGCTTAGGGAACAAAATTAATTGCTGTTACAAGTAAGAAAAATTTGGTTTAATATTTTTTTTATGTCTTAATATTTAGGAACTGAACCAGTTCACCTAAAAACTGGTGAGAAGCTCCAAGTTACTTGGGAAAAAATGAGCAAATCTAAGTACAATGGAATAGACCCTGAAAAATTAGTGAAAGAGTATGGCATTGACACCCTACGTCTTTACATTCTGTTTGCTGCTCCTCCAGAACAAGATATTTTGTGGGATGCTAAAAGTAAGTTGGATTGTTTCTGTTGTTTGGTTTGTTGTGGTTTGTTTTTTTTTTCCTAGCGTGTTATATTTTAAACACAAAATTAATACAATTCTTGATGCCCAGGTTTTGGAACAAATTAATCAAAAAAGTATAATAAACAAATTTTATTGCTTGTTTCTTTTAAAAGAGAGGGGGTCACAAAGCTGTCACTGAGAGGCAGGCTCGCAAGATCATTTCAAGCAGCTTACCTCTTATAAGCTAAAAGCATTATATGAAAAGTATTTAAGTGGTATTTTCTTCTGCAATCTTGGACTTCATTCTCTTTTTTTTTAAATTAGCGATGACTGATAAACTGAAAAGCTTTTTCTAATCATATCAGATTACAGATAAAACTTTACAATATTTTGTTATTTCCATTTATTTATACACATGCAATGACTTTTGTAAACTGGACTATGAAATAGTTCTCAGAAGAATCTCATTAGAACATAATCAGAGTTCCTAGTAACTAGTATTTGTAGACATGGCATTTTTATGGGATTATTTCATGAGTAAGTTAAGAATTGCCCTCCTATGCACTTATTTAGTGCTATCATGCAATTCATCATACTGACAGGTCTTAATTTCTTTTATCTACTGTGGTTCATGCATTTTAATGTAGTCTTATGCATTCATTTAAATCTAGCTTTCTTGTTGCATAAGGCTTTAATAAAACACTCCTGGTTTAACACCTGGTTTAAAAAGTTGTAGTTCTTTATTCTTTTATGTGTTAACTTCTTGCTACTTAGTTCAGCCTGCACTAAGCATTATTTCAGTTGGTGTCTGTCACCCTTTACATTCATGTGTGTTCATTTATATATTATTGCTCTATTGTATGTACTGGAGGAGTGGGCTTTGACTACTTAGTTGGCTTTCTGTCACTATCTAAATTGCAACAGTAGAGAGCTAGGCATATGAAAAGGTCTCTTAAAAAGAATTAACCACTTAGAATCAAGCTTCAACAGCTGCATCCCTGACAGTACACAGCTGAAGCAGCTAATTCAGTGATGCACAATCTTTTTGCTGAATTTTTGGATCTTGAAAATGGAGTAATTACGTTATTGAGAGAATAGCATGTAGAAAATCCTAGTTGCAAAGTGGTTGGTGGTTATGCATTTTTTAAGAAAGCTGAACACGTGCAGGTATAATGCTATCAAAAATGCCTTTAGTCATTCAAACCAACCTGTTTACCACTTGAGACATACAAAGAAAGATTTTGGAGTCATGTCATGTTGAGAGTATTGGAAAATGTGAGCAAAAGGAGATTTTAGCAGCATCAAGATATTTCCAGGGGAGAAGAAAATCAAAAGTAGATGAAAAGCATGTCTTAAATGTTTAAGCTTTGGTCTAAATTTCTTAATGATAACAAAATTGTGAATGTTTAGATTGAAGAAATCAAGCAAGTTGTGTTGGGTTTGACCTTGGGCTGGTTGTCAGATGCCCACCAAGCTGCTCTATCACTTTGCACTTTTCAAATGGACAGAGGGAGGGAGAAAAGTACAAAAAAAGGCTCATGCGTTCAGATAAGGACAAGGAGATCACTCAGCAGTTGCCATCATGGGAAGAAAGACTCGACTGAGAAATTAGTTTAATTTCTTACAAATTAAAATTAATGAGAAATAAACAACTTCCCCATACCCTTCCCTTCTTCCTGGGCTCAGCTTCATTTGCTCTGTTGGGCATGGGGGAAGTTTCTAGCAGCTTATCAGAGAAGCCACTCCTGTAGCCCCTCACTACCAAAACCTTGCCACGCAAACCCAATACAGAAAATTGTCTAATTCAGAGAATATTAAACACTGGTTCTCAGTTGTTGTGATCCCTCTCTTCACTGGATGTATTTTGATAGCCTTTTGATGATTGCCCTTTGGACTGAATTCCTTGTCCTTTCAGTGGTGAATGTCAAAGCATGGTCTCATGTCATTCTCTGCCTTGGTGTGGGCAAAGAAGTCTCCCAGACTTTGCAGGTCCACATGTGGTCAAACTTACCCAGCAGCTTATTACACCATTACTACAGTCTGGATAATTCCAAGCCTATCATGTCTAGATGATCTATAGCCTTCTGGTATGACTAGGAGATGGGAAGATTGGGGACAGCATAATTATCCCAGTCCCACCTATGAGAATTCATGAAGATCATGCGGACATAGTCAATCACCTTTACTGTTCCCAGATGCACAGGAAGTCTTTCATCTAGTGCAATCGTAGAGATAATTCACATGTATTGCAGTCACTTCCATGTCTTTTACTTCTCCCGGTTTAGTAGTAGTCCAGGCAGTTCTCAAGTGCAGTTGCCAGAGCAGAATTGGAAGCTCTTGCTGGCTGGGATGTCACAGGATATATTGAAACTGTGACATGTTGATACTGTGCATGCGGTGTGATGTAGTGCTGCACAGTCCAGTAGAAACACGGAACATCTGGAAGAAAGGGCACACCTCAAGCATACCCTCACTAGTGTCTCTGCATCACACCACATGGAGGACATGGCTGTGTGCAGCAGTAGCTTGGCACGATCCTGAGGTCACAGAAACACATTCTTAGAGCAGCCACAGAGTGGGACTGATGGCTTTAGGGTCATGGTGAACAGCTTTATAGTCTCCGCATCCCAAACTAACCTGTGTCCAAAGATGGTACCAAGGATCCTACTCTACTCATTAGCAGAATAGGATCTCTGTAGCAACGAAAGCATATGTGATTTCTAAAATCAAATTTTAAAAGAAATTTCTCAATTTGAAAAGTACATGTGTGCATACATGTGTGTGTATATATATATATATATATTTGTATTCTTCCATGAGTTCAAAAAATGAGAGCATGTACAACTCGTTTGTTGAGTCATTAAAACACAAGATGAGCATTTTAACACTGACATAATGTTGGGTTATTTTACAGATTTTAGCAAATACTTCTGCTATATATGCTATGTTCTTGCTATATATATATTTTAAAGTCATTGCAGAAAAATACTTTTATCTTATTGATTTTATTCCATTAAAGCAACCTGGAATTACTTGTAAAGGCATTTTTAATTGCATTGACATCTTTCATTTAAAATACAGGTGGTTTTTTTTTAAATGTTTAGCGTTTTTTGTCCTTTCTGCTTTTCTTTAAAGTTTTGGATTCATTAACTGTAACTGAAATTTGTTTCTGAAATCTTTCATTAATCTCAGCCGATGCTATGCCAGGCGTTCAGAGATGGCAGACGCGCCTCTGGGCTCTTGTAACCAAAGTTATTGAAGCAAGGACTTCAGGAACCATGCCCAATCCTGAGCTTCTGAGTAAGAAAGAGAAGGCTGAAGCAAGAAATATCTGGAAGCAGAAGAATCTGGTGATATCTGAGGTTAAAAGAAACACTTACATAGTTTGTAACTGAACAAATAAGTTACTGCTTATGCTAAAACCATATGTTTGACTTACAGAGCCAAAAACTTTTTCCCCAGATGAGTAGTTCATTATTTTTAAGTGAATTATTCTCTGTATAAATTTATTTACCCACAAATTCTATGTGACAGAACTTATTTAAAGGATGTGCATCTCATTTAAGGGATGAAATGTTACAGCAGTAAAATGTTATCAATCTGGGATTCAAGAAACTCCATTTCCAGTAGCAAAACTGTAGGTGAGTGCTGGAGGTTATCCCTAAGGAAAGCTTTTGATCTGTTTGCTTCATACCTCATTATCATGCCTGCTGTTCCATATAGAATTATTTGGTGAAAATATATTAGGGTATCCTAAAAAAAATACTGAAATGATTGTTTATCTCTACTTCTCTGTTGTCTCCTGCTGTGATTAGTGTCAATTCAATTATCCAAGACTCAGAAGGAGACTTAAATACCTGCAAAATTAGCTTAAAAGATTCTTCTGTGGATGAAAACTTTTGCCAGTTTAAACCCTGTTGTGAGAGACCTTCCAGATCTTTTAGCAGACTTTAGAATTATAATCTTGCAATCTATGAACAAGCTTTGACCAACATAAATGGATTTACAAGAATGAAGGCCTCTTGTAGGGGCAAAGGGAGACTATTTTATTAAAGGAAATAAAGGATGATTGCTAATGCACAGTTCTCATTAGCATTGATTGAAGCTTTTAAAATTCTGAAACTGAGGAGAAGCTCAGTTCAATTTTTATATGATTTATTTTCCCAAACACATGTGTGATTGCACATACGATATGTTTGCGAACTAAAGTGATTTTCGTGTAAGAGGTAATATGCACATATTTCACAAATTGAGATTGATTATCAATAATACTTTTTCATTTAAAAAGCCAATATTCCATGTTTTAGAATGTCAAGTAATTAGTGACAGACCTTTTCTTCTAATTCAAGGTAACCGAGTACTTCACAAAGGACCATTTGTTCAATGCAGCTATTTCCCGATTGATGAGCCTCACTAATATACTCCATGTAAGTACATGGTATTCATGAAGGTATTTTTCTCTCAGACCCTCTTCCTATTAGGCTTTATACAAAGCAGGAGCCTCCTGAACTATAGGTCCAGCTTTCTGTAAATCATTGACTGTCATAAACAGTGTTACCGAGTCGAGAGCCTTGTTGAATCATTCAGTTCAAAAGCAGCACGTTCTAATATCACTGTAACCCTGAAATATATACACTTTTGCAGGAGGAGCTTGATGATATTAGAGCCACTAGATTCTGAGGTTTGCATATGCATCCTGTAATTTCAAAAGGATATGTTTTGTTTAGTTCTGTTCTAGATGCATAGGTAGCTAGGTATAGGATGTTATAGAATCACCAAACATTCTGATTTTAAAAAGGTTATTCTTTGGAAGGAAAATCACACATAATTTTACATTCCTCAAAGACAGCTTACACCACTGAACTGTTGGCAAGTAAGAGAGTTTGCAAATCCTTCTTTTTTAAACAGATGTAAAAGTCTCCAGCATTTTTTATTTAGATTATGTTGTATATCAGCCAGTGGTGATATATGAAATGTAATAAACTATTATCATTACTTTTGTTACTACTTTTAGATCTGGTTGAGCAATCCTTCAAGCATATAATAGCAACCTGATCTAGACTAGAAATTAAATATAATTTTGAAAGTTTCAACTTCTTTATAGAAATAGCATTTTATACCTTATGGTTTCCAAGGAGATTATTGGCAAAATCAAGGAACTAAACAAAAAGTTAAGTAGATTATGCACAAGTGCTGTACTGAGATAACTTAAGCCTCAGATACTGTTGTGTATTTTTTTAAAATTACATAAACAAAGATTGGTGTCCTACAGCCAGCCAGATGTTTAAACGCTGACATATTTCTTGACCAAAGAAGTCAATGCAGTATCTTTGAAGAACAACCTTCTGTATAGCATACTGACACTTGCTCTTTCACTCCCAGTTGAAAGGAGGAAGAGGGGAAGTGGGCAAGGATTAAACACAGAAAGCAGATAATAGCTTACTGAAATACAGTTTGCACTCACCTTGTTAGTATCAGTGATAAGAAGATGCCCTCTGACAACATTTGTGGTCTGTGTCAAGCAAATCACTGGTTTTGGACAATTTTCTAGTAGACAGGAGTGGGTGCTCTCCCACCAAATAATTCTCATAAGCTGACATGTACTGACATTTTTCTGTACCATTTCATTAGAGGGGTGGATTACAAAATAAATGCAGCAGCTGAATTTACCATGGGATGTAATCTCTCAGACAAGGAAAGAAAAAGTTCATCCAACCACTTTTAGTGCTGTATCTTTTCTTTGAAGTTACAGTAGAGGAATGAAGATTCAAATTTTGTCAGTCTTGTACCTTTTGCAAGAAATTGAACATTTTTTGTACTAGCAAAGAAGAACGCTTTACTAAAACAATCAGAACATCAAGCAGTAAAAGAATGTGCTGTGCTTTTCATTCCCTAAGCTTCCTTCAGCTCTAAAACCTCACTTTGTCACTAAATTCAGCTTTACTTAAGCCACTCTGTGATTCTGTACAACTGAACCTTATCCCAACAAAACTCATGCTGCATCCAGCACTTTTTGACTGTCTTACACAGGTACTACACCTCTTCTCAGATAGCTCTGGTTTTATCTAAGATTACATTTCTAGAAATGGAAGCCCTCAAAATGATTTTGAGGACCACTGTTGTCCACACGAGTCTGTGTTCAGACTCCTGTGCTAGAGCAGATCCCAAGGGTCTTCATCAGCCACTTCAGGATTACCTTCTAAGTGTTAGAGAGCACCAAGGATTGTGATTTTAATTCTCCAGAACTTTTCATAAGTTTCCAATTTATTGTGACGTGACACTGTCCTAAGCAAGACATTGCTTTTAGGTTTTATTACTGCATTTTCTTCTTAATTAAACTGCTTTCCCCTCCCCCTCAGAATGTTAACAGTTTGTTTTCTTTTCCTTGTCTTTTCACTTAGCAAGCTCCTCGGCCTCTTATTCTCCATAGCACAGAATTTGAAGATGCCTTGGCTTCCCTCTGCATTATGGTTGCACCTATGGCTCCACACATTTCATCAGAGATGTGGAAAGGTATTTATAGAAATAAACTTTATAGTGATGTTCCAGGAGAAAAGACAAAAAGTTTGTAAAAATGTCTTTAAGTTAGTACACGAGTCACTTATCCCTGAATTCTTCATTTATCTTGTCACTTTCTGTCATAATTCCTAAACAAACTTGGAACTTGTGGCAGTCTCAGATCTCTCTTTTCTGCCTTTAGTTTCCATCCTCTCACATACAAAGGTTGATTTCTTGAAACCTTGAAAGGCAGAGAAAGGGAGAAGGAAAAAAAATTCAGGACAGGACTGAGGAATTTATATGTCAACTGCTAGCTGCTCCTGAATATGAATGGCATTATTAGGAGCTGAACACCAGGACAGAAACAGTCCTTTTTCAAACAACTGTTTCAGAATCTTTGGACTACAAATATTTTCTTTCAGGAATTCAGGCAAAGAGAACCATGTCAGAGGGCTGTATGCTAAAAAGACTAAAGGAGTGCTCAATAAAAACCCTCTCTTGTAGAATGCTGCAGAGACTGAGGGACGTTATACTGCAAATTAACCTCTTGTGAAGAATGGGAATGGTAGACAGGACATCTTTTTTAAGATCTGTCACGGTTGTAGAGGTCTGAATACCAAATGGGCTAAGTTGTGTGGTGCTGCTACAGTTAAAGCCTGTGAAATAAGGGACGTGCATGCCAGAGTTCAGCAGTTGCTTTTAAGATTTACTGGGAAAAGTCCCAAGATGTATGTGGGAAGATAGGACTATATTCTTCTGCATTATGGCTGGCCACAAATTGCTATGTGGTTTTGGACCTAATGTTAGCTTTTGGATGCTGTTTTAATGGTTTTATTTTCAACAGTCATCCTGAAACTTTGTGCATTCAAGTGTTTACAAAGTAGTGTTACTAAACTGATTATATTTCAGTGTTGTGCATGGCCCTATAATAATGTTGATTGCCAAGGAAAGACTATTCTTTTTCAGAGCAATAACACAGAGGCAGAGACTATGGAAACAACAGGATTTATTAGGGAAAGTGGGTTGAGGTTTTTTGTGTGTGTGTTTTCATTTCCAGTGGTTTTAAAACGTCTTAATAGAGGCTTAAGTGTTTAGAAAAGAGTGGCATCAGACATGATCCATCTGGAGAAAGCTAATTCTGGTCAATGTTCTCTTATGCTACAAAGTACCAATACTGCTAAATGAAATTAGCACGGCTTTGTTTTCCACATTGGTTGAGATGGAGGACGAAGAGATCCAGGATAATTGCTTATATATACAGTGCCTTCTGAATTTGAATTGAACTTGAATGTGTTAAGGAATGCAGAATTATCAAATATGGTTGATAAAATGACAAAGAATACTAGGATGTCTTAATTAACAATTTGTTAAACATAAAGCTTAATCCTATAACATTTTGAATATTAGATAAGGGAGTCTTTTCTTACTACTCAAATCACTGGAGAATAAGAATTATAAATATTTTCTGTGGTATCAGAATGAAAAGGAAACCTAAATAAAATTGGAAGTGTACTCTCCTTGGCTTTTGTCTGCATTTAAAGGTATAATTTTACTTGTGTGGTCCAAAGACTATGCATTGTAATTTAGTGCAGAAGTCATAAAAAAACATCGTGTGGTGATTATTGCCTGAAGAATTTTATTACTAAACTTGAAAATCACAATCCCTTTTGTCATGGTGATCATTATGTTATATCGGAATCATTAAACAATTTTATTAGGAGAACATACACATTTAACTGCTGCGTTGTGGTGAGAAGACTGTATGTTGAAATAGCCAACATGTAGCCATTCTGTCCTGGGATTGGGATTTCTGGTGGAAAATGCCCAACTATAGTCTTAAAGATTCCCCAAATTCATGTTTTGAATTGCATTCTGATTCAACTAGGTCCTGTTGCACTTCTGATGTAACCAATTTCTTAAACCTTACGTACAGGTAATGATGCATTCTTATTTTAAATAATTTCAATATGAAAATTAAGGTTTCTAAGTACTCTCTTTAGGGTTTTTTTGTGCTTTAATTCTCCATACACACTCAGATTAAGTCTCTCCTTTTTTATCTTGGCTTTGCATCTAAAAGTAGGGATAATGCTGCTTCCTGTCTTGTAAATTAGTCAGGAAAAGGAGTTTGTATATTGTTAGCTCTATAAATAGCACCTATCACAGTGGACCCTCACTCTTTGATGGAAGCCTATGTTTGCCATTGTAATGCCAATAATAAACAACACATAAGCAAACTATTTAGAATTAAAAATTGATATTTCATTCTAAAATAACTGGTATACAGTCTTTACATTTTAGTGATTAAAACAAGCAGCATTTTTCTTTCTACAGGGGAAAATGAAACCGGGAAATTTGGAAGCCCTTTAGTTAATATCAACCAGATAATTTTGCAGTTGAATAGGAATGCTGGAAGGAACACTGACTTGTCTTAACTCTGAACCACGTTACACTTCCTTGTGTATTCAAGCTTGTTTTTTGAATAAAAAGGATTTTCCTTTCTTATTGCTGTTTCTCATTAGAAAGTGTTGAGTACATAGTGAGATAAGCTTAACACTCATTTACTGCAGTCTTAGAGAAGAAAAGAGCGTTCTTGATAATTTTTACTGGTTTTGTTGTACTTCACAGAATTAATAATACTTCCACAGTTGCATTGTAATCTCTCCTTTTATGCTTTTCTCATCACTGATTATGGCCAAGATACACTTAAGAAGAAAATACAGTAGAATTTAAAACTAAATGTGAAATAATGACAACCTACAATAAAACCCTGATTTAATGTATTTTATTATATTAATTCTGCCAAAGATTTGAAGACAATTAAACCACAAAACTCTAGAACTTTCTGGCTAAGCACCTGGAATGAGACTGTGGAGGTAATAAAATTACTTTTGACAACTGGAATCTGTTCCACAGGTGCAAACAATAATATTTCAGTTTAAATGACAGGTATCCTGGAAATTGAAAGAAATTAACCACTGTGTTTTTCCTTTCCTAGTTTTGGAGTAGAAAGCTAGGCAAAAGAGGGTATCATCTGTAAATAATAAAATCTTGAAGGATCTGGTGTCAAAAATATCTGACACTTTTACTTTTATTCAGTAATTACATAAAAGATTTTCCTTTTGCTCAAAAAAAACGCTTAACTGCAAAATATGATACAATAAATTTGAAGTATCAAACACATTTTCTTACATATTTGCATTCTGAATGCATTTATATTTAAACAGCACAAAATACTGGATAATTTACTACCATTTCAATCTAAAAGCTATTTGACACAAATCACAATAAAATGTAAAAAAAAAAAAAAGTAAATCAGTGTTTTCTAATACAACAGCTTGTAAAAATTAAAACTTGGCTAAGTATATAAATAAGTATGTAGTTATCATCTTGGTTAGCAAAAATATTCTTTACATATAGATTTAACTGCAAATCAGTTGACCTTAATGATTACCAACTGAAGAAAATATTATGAAAATTGCAAAGATTATTTTAGGGTGTTAATTAAAGATGCTTTACTTGACATTTTAAGTAATGACTAGCATCAGTGATCTAAGTAAATTTGATTGTAATAATGCCATCCTGCTTTTCAAGCATTTCATCCAAGTTCATTTGAAATTTTAGCTTTTCAGTCCACTATGTTTTCTTTGTTAGCTTGTTGATAAACTGCAAACTTAGAACTGCAGTCTGATATCCCAGGGATGATTCTGATGTAATGTGCAAATTGTAAGTATAATTAAAGTAAAATTAGATTCCATGTACAGCAATTTTTGTTCATCTACAGCTGAAGAATTGTTCTCCCATGGGGTTGAGTTTGTATGTGGCCATCTTGTTTTAATGCATCGAGTAGAAACAAAGAGTCCGGTGAGCAAGTTGAAGAGCACACTTCAGTACTGGCAGTAAACATTTCCAGCCTGAATGAGGGAAAAGCTGCTTGAATGCTGTTCTGTAAGTGCATTACCTTTCAGCAGCTGAACAATAGCAACCCAGTACTTTGATATTAGGTGTGTGAAGGAGTTCTTTCTCCTGTTTAGAGGAGGAACAGTTTTTGGTATTTTGGTGTGTCAACCTAATGGTCTTAATTGTGCAGAGAATACACTGGTTTATTGCTTAATAACATAAAAAGCAACTGTAACCCCTCAGTGTGGGAAGAGTTCATCCGGCTGATATCTTGGCAGTTTATGAATACTAACAGGATGAGGAAATCAGTTTCCTTCCTGAAACCTTGTGTCTAAGGAATATACAGACACCATTTGAGACTTTTTCTTTTAGTTTGTTTGTAGTAGTACAATATTTTGCTGTTCAGACAGGGATATGAAACTGCTTATTGTGAGTTGTTAAATTTTTATTAGAGGAGGGACATGAAAGATATGTACACTGATCATAAACATACATATATTGAAATGAAAGATAATTCTTGGAATTTGTAATAGTATAATTGTCTTAGCAATATTTTAACTGTCACTACGATAGCTCTTCTGCAAGAACATCTTTGAATTCAGTCCTCGCTGAAGAAGGCTTCTGTAAAGAATAGAGCTGAGTGGAAGCTAATTGATGTTGTGGATTTTAGTTGGAAATCACAAATCCAAAAAGGAACATGATTTGGAATTTTAAAAAATATTTTTTTTTTCCTCCAAGAGAATAACCCAAAGGGAACGATAGTAATTTCATCAAGTGGAGGAAGACAGATCCTTTTTAGAAGGTTAAAAGGACTCATGTGGAGTTTGCTAGGTTGAAAGCACATTCCAGAGTTAGCTTATAGTAACCCAGGCTTTTCACAACCTAGTTCTGTACTACTTTACCAGTAGTGTGATACGGTTTTTCTCAGAGCTGTCTGGAAACAGCTGTTGTCATTTCTTTGAGATTGCAGACTGTTTCACATATGACTGACAGACATACTCTTCCTGAGCTGCAAAAAAGTGTTTCAGTTATGCAACTTGCCTGAATCTGCCAAATAGGGAGATTCATTAAATAGTAAAAAGCATATCAAGAAAAAATAACATGGTAGCAATCCCAGAAAGATGCTGCAGAGGCAAGTAAGATACTGACCCAGAATGCATCACCGTTTGTCCTTACACACTCCTGATCTGAGCTTTTTAGAATCTTTTTCTACTTGTCTGCCAGTGTGGTGGATTTTTACTTAACACAGATTTCTGTTGTTTCAGTTTAGCTAAATCCAAAAGTTAGCAGCATTTGGGTAATGCACTCACATAGTTACCTTATACTTTCCCCTCTGACCTTATATTTTCTGTTAGAAAATCCCTAGTCCTAAACTCTGATACTGTCATTGTTTCAGATGCTTTCATTAACTTCCTTTTATCACCCATTAAGGCTTCCATCCTCCTTCCCTTTTCTGCTTTAACCTCTCTGTGCCAGTTCTTTCTCAATTTACTTTATAATCACAACTTTCCCTCTGGCCTACATAATTTTGTATCCACGTAGCTGCACAATTGCTGGAATTTTACAGATAATTTTTTACAGTGCTTTTTTTTCTGTGAGACTAGAGTTACCTGGCTGTCCTAACACCTTGCTGATACACAATTGCTTCCATGTCTTCCTTCTTAAATCTTTCTAAAATGAGAATCTGCTCTTCCCTGCCAAGTAGCACCTTAGGGGAGGTGTTATGCTTATGAAGTACTCATATAATGCTCGTAAAACATGGCCCTGAGCTGAAAAGTTGTTAGACTGGTCCTATCCCCTTCTCTCAACTCACTCATTTACAGTAATATAGTACACGTTTAACTTGGTGTTTTAAATTACTTTCCAGTGCTGTGAGTTACTGGTTAGGGAAACCTTGTTCTAGCATTAGCTTGCTGGTCAGGAGAACTCCATTGAAGCAGATCCAACAGCAGGATCAGGGCTTCAGATTGAGCCACAAGTATTGTCTTTGATCTGTCCTGTACAGATGGGTACATATAAGTAAACAGCTTACAGTAAACTAAAATGTACTCAGTTGGTTTTCTGTCCCTACATCTGCAGAAGAATATATAGCCATAAAAGCAAAATCAAAAAATATGAAGCAAAATGCACATCACTTTATAAAATGTGCTTCATTAGACAGTTTCCAGTACAGTAAGACAATAACATGGGTTTTTCATATTTTCACAATGAAAATCTAGGAAATGCTCAGTTTTTAACATCTCAAACAGTGCTTTTGTCTAGTGTCTCAGAATCAAGTGGGAAGGCTGGAGAAAGGTACTGTCTAGGTCCTTCCAAGTGGACCATCACCATTCTGGCTCATGGCAATGAAGTTTCTGGTCTAGTGTGTTGAATTTCGAAAATACAAACCAAATCATTGTGTTTTCTGTGTTCCACAGCTCACAAAATGTGCATTAGGGCAGGAAGCAAAACAGGCAACATAACTAAAACCTTCATTTTGCCTTCCTGTCAAACTGTTTTCTGAAGCTTGTTCTGTTGACTCTTGTACTTCTCTTTTTTCTATGGATGAGCTCGTAGCTCATTTTGTAGCAAGAAAATGAACCAAAAGATTAAAGTTTTGTTTAGTACCACTTTGCTTCAGAATACATTTTAATTAATTTTTTTATTAGTAGATTTATTAGAACTGACAGCCTCTACAGGAATTAAGTGATCCTGGTTTTGCTTTTGTAGACAGAAGCTCTTATATTAGAAAGTTGGTTTTAAATAGTTTGAAGAATCCTCTTCAACAGGAAAATGAGGAGTGGCCAGTGTGCATGCTCCTGCCACAAGGCATGTGATCAGTTGGAAAGAAATGAGCTCATGTGGATGTTCAAAAGCCAAAAAGGAAAGAATCTAACAGCTGTTGTCTTTAAAGTCAGTGTGATAATGAATCATCAATGTGAAGATTTTTTTTTTTATCTTCAGTTCCTTCAGTTCTTTTGTTCTCTCAGTCTCTGAGCTACTGCTGCAAGAGAAAAAAATACGCAAAACCATATCCAGTGAAGTGTTTTAATCAATTATTTACCTAATAAATAGTTGTTGTCAATAGGAAATGTGCACATTCTTGCTTGTCATTTGAAATAGCTCCCATCGGTCCACCCCACTGCCTCTTTCTGAGTCATTCAGCAAATAGCACGACTGTGTCTTTTGTCTGAAAAAGCGCTGACAAAAATCTGGTGGATTTTTCTGGAGGAAGTTGCATTCTCTCTATGTCCTTGTTTGCTGTTATTCACTGTATTAGTCTAAACAATCCACCCAAGTGAATTCACGTATGCACTGTGCATGTGTTTTGTTTGCTCCTGTGTCTGCAGTCGTCCTGTGATTTGAACAGTTTCAGGTACCTCAGTCCCAATCAAGAGAGAATCTTGTGTTGATGGGTTTTCTTTATGCTTTTGCTGGAGTTTCCCTAAACCAGATGAGATTTTGCATACATTTTGCAGTTCTGAACGAAGCATGTGCTTAGGAAAAGTATTAGTTTGTGCTCTTATTCATACACAGAGAATGTTTTTAATTTAACAATCCCCTGGCTTTGTGAGAATCTCAAGAGCAATCATCATCAACATTGATCATATTTGACAGCCTCTTGATAAGTGAAATTTTTTATTTTATTGTACAGCTGGAGTAAACAACAACATAAACCCCACTCAGGAGCTTTTATTCAGTTAAAGAATGCAGCTTCAGAATGACTTGTATCATATTCTCCTATTACTTAAACAAATCAGGAATGAATTCTCTTGGGAAGAGCAGAGCCTATTTAATAAAAGGAGATAATTTATACCCATTTTAGGAACTTTTAAGAATAAAATCAAAGGATAAAGTGTTTCAGAATGTAAAAATCATAAGAAGGAGAGCAATCTGTGCAAGGCATTCCTTTGTACTACCTTTAATTTATGAGAAAATATAGTTCACAAAATTTAGAAAATCTTACAAATAGCTTGACTTGCAAATTTAGAAACTACCCAGCATACTACAGGTGGTAAAATAATAAGCCATAATTGTTTATCATTCTGAGTTGTTAGTAAAATTTTAATCAAACTGGTGGCATTACTGAAAATAAATGCAGTATTATGATTGACTTCTAGAAGTAGAGGTCAGCTTCTGTTGCAGTATTACAATTTAAAATAATAAACAGTGGTCTTCTGTGCTTATGGCAACGTTATAGAGTATCAACTCAAATCTACAATGTGCCCACATTGTTCATGTTAATGTCCCTATGCATGGTATAAAACAAACACTTCAAAGATGTATATCTTTCTGTTTATAATGTGTTGTATGCTAATCTAAACAATGTTATTTCCTCCTATGACACTTGCTTTTAAAGTCAACTTTATCCTGATCTTATTTGTCAAACAAATTCCAAAGATTGAATGTTCTGGTTACTGTACCACTGAATGTTTGACTGTTTTCATTTTCCAGGTTTGGCACATATGGAGAATAAACTTTGTACTCATCATCACTGGGATGCTGACGTACTGCATCAGTCCTGGCCCAAAGTAGACCCAGAGTACCTTCAGCCATCAGATGTTGTGGAGATGTCTGTACTGGTAAGAGCATTGTGATTGATTTTCCGTAGTGGCCAGCTAATGTGTTATGAGCTGAGAGGATGATGGAATTTCCACTCTTGTGGAAATCAGTTCCCTTATTAGTTGGCTCAGTGAAAGTTCAGAATAGAAGCTGCAGTTGCAGTTGTGCTGAGTAATTACAATGGTTTCCTAAATGACAAAATGTAGCAAGTCTGAAACGGAGATGACCTAAATGTAAACCTTTCAGAGTGATTCCATATTAGTACCTGTAGAGATTTGACCAATGAACAGCCGTGGGCAAGGACGATACAGTCAAAACTATGATCAAAATACAGGTCCCTCCAGATTTTTCTCCTGATAGTGCATTTATTAACTCGGCCCTGTGCAAAAATGTATAATTAGGTGACATTTCTTGTGGTACCTGTAGTGCTGTGGTTGCCTAATAGAACCTCTCATAAGCTGGGTTAAGTTGTGATTTTTGCCAAACCATGTTTCCCATCTGACTTAGGATGAATCTCTGGCACATTTCAGGACACCGTATTTGCAGGAATGAGGTTGAGGAAAAACAGGTATCTTTGGGAATATTATAACTGCATTCCAATTTCTCTTTGAGCTCTAACACCTTTGTTGTCTAGGGAAAGAGCTGGCAGTTCAGTAGAAGAGTGGACATATAACTACATTTAGTTAACCTGTAATTTTCCAACATGTGTATGTGCACATGCACAATGTAGTTTACTGTCTTTTTTCCTATGTCTCTAGTTAACTCATTAGGTAGTGCACAGTAGCAACAAGTGCCACTGCAGGCGATAGAGGGAGTACCTGGAGCCAAGTGCGTGGGATCCAAGAACAGCTCTTCCATCAGCTGACTTGCCTTTAAGTTCTTCATGTTCAGGCATTATGATAGTCTGTAATTAACATAGTTGCATACTATTAGATCTGCAGGACTCCTGCCTTTTCCACTGTTCACCAAAGAATAACCTTTCATATACCATGCACACTAAACTTCAGTGTTTTCAATTAAATTAAATGCTTTAACTTGAACACTTTTTGTGTTCCTGGATATTGAATGAAATGGAGCCCCTGTAAGACATGGTCATGTGAAACTCCATGTTCTGTGTGTGTAAGAGAAACAGAAGCAATGCATTTTAGTTGCATTTTATTCTGTTCTCTCCTTTGGGAGAAAGAGCAAGGCAGTTGGGTTATTTTTGTTGAACTGAGTTTTTTGAGGAGGGAGGAGACTGGTTGAATTTAGGGGAAGTCATGTTTCTGTAGATTTCCTTAATCAAAGTATCTTTGCAAATAATTTCATATCTTTCTAGATCTCTCAGTCAGTCTATTTGAACAGAATGAGAAATGCTGCTAAAATACTAATTTTTCCAACATTAAACATATACCCTTCATGGAGGCCATGGAGTATGT
Source organism: Manacus candei (assembly GCF_025592945.1). Classification (NCBI taxonomy): domain Eukaryota; kingdom Metazoa; phylum Chordata; class Aves; order Passeriformes; family Pipridae; genus Manacus; species Manacus candei. The sequence continues at coordinate 758,775 of NW_026138074.1, read as the reverse complement.
ATTTTTGAAGGAAATTTTCAATTGGCATCTTTTCCCAAACCAAGGAGAAGGACTCAATTGCCAGCTGGGGCTAATAGCAGACTTAGCCTTACAGTCACTGTGGACAAACTGGTTTTTTCCTCTTCCTGGCCCTCTCTTTCTGTGATAAGCATTTACTTATACCAGTAAAAATCTTCACTGAGGTATAATCACTTTGCTCAAGCTTAAAATAAACCTTCACATCCAAGCACAGCTAGCAAACATCTTGAATTCCAGTGTTCAGTTTATAAGGAAGTCATGAATGAGAAATCGTGTAATTATAGAAACGTCTTTGCAGTTGTGGTTAAAGCAAACATGTTATTAAATATATCTTTGAAATAACAACTGCAACAATACAGGGAAAACTCTGAACTCAGTGTTTTTAAGACTACACAACCAAACATGAAAATGCTTAAACATTTCACTGATACTTTTTCTGCTGACATTAAAATTTCCTTTTCAAAAATAGAAAACAGAAAAAAATTAATTTTGCTTTAAACAGCCATTATGAAAATTATTTTTGTTTCTTTTTCTGGTTGATTTTATCAAAGCTGTAGCCTTGTGTAACAGTCTTGTAATAAGAGAAAAAGCAACTCCTGTGTTCTGAGTCATATATTCTTAGAAAAATATGATTTGTGTAAATACCTTTCTTAGTTCTGAGAAAGAAAGTGACTGGAAGACTGGAGAGACAAGTTGCTTTTTTCAACTGGGAATAATTCTAACAATAGTGGCTACAGAGTGTGCCTGGCTTTCTACTGTAAGAGCAAGGCAAAAGGGAAATATGGGGGAGCAGGGACTGTGAATATTATAAAGCCTTGTGGACACTGTAGGTTTTTGTATGGCTGCAAAACTAAATTGCCTTCATTAAACCAAGGAACACTTCACATATGGAGGGATTTCTTAGTTGCAAAGAGGCAGTGTCTCTTCACAAGGCTGTACAGTCAAACCGAGTCTTTAGGCCACAACCCTATTCTTCTCAAGACATCAAACTGCCTCAGGCTGCCAGGGATTTGCCTGCTGAGACATTTTGGTTTTATTTCTCTTCACAAAAAATACTTCATTATTTCCTGTCTGTGCTGGAGTTATTTCTTTCCATATTTAACCCAAAGCAGCGAAAGCAACCAACTAATTGTATCCTCGGCTGATACAATACAGATTGCCTACAAGAAAGACATTTAAACACACTGGATATGTGCAGTATCTGTTACTCTAAATGTTATTGCAAAGTAAAGTATTTTTAATCATACCCTATGTTATTAATGCTGTGAAAAATCTGACCTGAATGTAGTGTGCATTTCATCCTATGAGCACACTTCTGACTAGCATTCCTCACATTTTCTAGGTGGTGCAGAACTGTTAGCAGATGTGGTCTTAAAACTGACGTTTTTACAAATAAAAAAAAAGAGTTGGTGTCATGTTCCTTGCTTTAGCCTATGAGGGAGGCCTAACAGTGCACAGATATTTATTTTCTTTTTTACTTCTCAGAAGGATTATGCATCAGTGGTAAAAAAAATATTTGCATTGAATTAAAAATTCCTCTCTGCAGCCTCCAGGTGCTTATTTTTCAGTCTCTTGTTATTTCATTTCATTTTCTATAACTTCTCTAGTTCCCACTAGCTCCCTGTAGATCCACAATAGTCTAGAATGTCAAATGTTTAAAAAAAAAATAAAAGGTGAGGGGAAAGAAGAGAAGAAAAAAGCAACAGCTTCCTTCCTCAGGGGAAGAAAGGACTGAATACTCATGTATTTCTCCTCTTGCAGTTTGCCATGTTTTTTTAGAGAAACACAGCTGCCAGCATCCAGCATCAAAGTTTCTTGTGCTGCCGCTTTTATCTGGAAATGCTGAGGGTTATGCTGGTCTAGTGAGATACAGAGAGAGAGATGGAGGTATAGCAGAAGGTATTTGTCCTGCTGAGAATCTAAGCCCTTGACTGAAAGGATGTGTGAATAGGATGCTTGTTACACCACAGTGTGCAATGAAATCTGCAGATGCCTATTTTAAGAATAGTGTTAAAATGCTTCATGATATCTACAATACAATGAAAGACGTGCTGCAAAAGTGGTGAAATCATAACCAATCTACTGTTTGGTAGGAGTTTCGGACTCGGCTCACAGTACAGTGTGGGAAGATTGGGAGACATGCTGTGGGAAGGTGGAGACATGCTGTGGGAAGGTACACAGTGCCAGGTCGCCCAGGCTTCTCGACCTTTCTAGGAAAACACAACCACTAGCAGTCATTTATTTACCAAGTTGATTTAGACCGCTTGGCTTTTCTGTTGAGAACAGCACCAAATAGGCTAGTTGTGGAAAATTTCCCCTTGCCAACATCCATCCACTGGAACATATTAATTTGCACGATGGAGGACAGTGAATGACATTTTAACTTAGCAGGCATAGTTTTGAACTGCAGGCTGCGTGTCCTAGCAGCAAGCTGAGAAGCTTGCTTTATATTCTCACCAAAACTGTATCTGTTTGGATTTTACTGTTTTCTTTTTCCTGTGGAATGCATTTCTTCTCTGAAGTGTCCTGTCAGAAAGAACTACTTGTATTTATTTTTCACAAAAAGCTTTAAAAATGAACTCCTATGTGTTTTCAAGGGATTTACTTTGCACCAGGTGCTAAAGGCAAAGTTTAAGACAGCCAGCCTTTTATGATGTCACATAAAATGCATGTAGGAATAGTTAAACGTCTACCTACATTATCACTGCAAAATAATGTCAAGTCTAGTCAAAAAACAGAAGTAATTCATACCTGCTGCATTTGAGACTTCATCTTGTTCCTTAAAAATCTGTCCCAACTTCCTTTCTCAGAGAATTGCACAGATTATTTTCTTTTCAATAAAATACAAACTAGGTAAGTGAACTAGGTCTCTCTCACCTGTCATATGTTGCATACAGGTATCCCAGATAAAATCCAGATGAAAACCAAGCCATGTACATTTTTATGTCCAAGCTGCATGAAGCAACATATGTTTCTTTTAGATGGTTGAAAATTCCTTACAATGATGCCTAAAGGTCAGAAATCTGCAGTACCTACAGCAGATTTTTATGCAAGTAATGTGATTAACTGGATTTAAAAATTCAAATTATTTCATTTTCTAAAATGTGGGATTGATATTCTTCTCATTAATGCACTAAAAATAGTCCATATAAATCTGAAAGCTTTTATAATAATTAATTTTACACCAGTTCCAGAAAGGTACTCAGTCAGGCTCTGTAGTCTCTGTCCATTATCTACTCTTTTACTGGATGACAGAAAGGATATATAAAACCATTTGATAAATTAAGGTAATTCCCTCCAAAGGCCTTGCTCAGTTTTACTTACATGATTCTGCCCTGCTGATGCAAAACCAGCATGTAAGCTGCTCTGAAAACCAGCCCAGCACAGGAAAGCATTACCTTATGAGCAGTTGACATCTTAGCGATTGGTGTTGGATTAATGAGTCTTGCATTTAGTACAAGGGATACACATAACAAGTTAAGGCCTATTTTTCTAAAAATAATAAATTTTGCATTTGAATCTCTGGAAGGCATCTCTTAGCTGTAAATCCAAATTCCTGCCCAGAAGTACGTACAAACCAAGATTCCCACCAGAAAAACCATTTTATCCAGCTTATATAACTGTCACGCTTTTAAAATTAAAAGATCACTGCATTGCATAGTCATGTGCTGCTTGCTGTCTTCAGAACTAAGACATCCTGTGGCCACTTCTTCAATTTTTTTTTTTTAGTATCATGAGTCAGAGTTTCATTTTCTTATTTTATGATAGATGGAGAGAAGATACAAAGAATTTTATCCTCTACTCAGAAAGTGTGGTGTTGGAGGAGAGAGAGTTTGTTCCACTTTCCCCCTTGTGTAACAGGGGATTGGATCCAGGAAATGAAATTGTAGAAATCAGTCTAGTAACTTCTGTTTTTTCTTGTTTTCATGTCTGTTTTTCAGATCAATAACAAAGCTTGCGGCAAAGTTTCTGTGCCTCAGCAAGCAGCCCGCAATTTTGAAGAAGTCCGTGAGCTGGTTCTTCAAAGCGAACTTGGGCTCAAGCACCTCCAGGGACGAACCATTCAAAAGGCTTTTCTGTCTCCCCGAACTGCCCTCATCAACTTCTTGGTGCAAGAATAGCCAAAGTTTTGCTGGGCTGTAAAAGGAAGCTGGAACCTTTCGAGGTGAATCCAAGTAAAAAATGCCAGTTTTGATTATTTCAATCTCATGCAAAGGTGGGGAAGAAATCTTATTAAAATCAGGTTGCTGCTAAATCTTCGTTTCAATGCGGAGAAATTTGCAGAAATAAAGTTTCTTATTGTATCATAATAAGATGCTGCTTGTCCATATTCTCTGGGAGAATGTGAAGAAAGTGCAGAAGAACTAAACAATTGTAACAGAATGTAAATTATATAAAGCTCATGGGGGCTAGTGTCAGTTCAGGAATATATCCTGTTGGAAAGTTAGCTTGGCATAAATGTGATTCCAGGTGTAAACAAGTGCCCTGAGTCTGTGCTACCCCAAATATTAGGTGTGCTTTGCTCCCTGTATCTCATGTTTGGGTACCCTACCTTTAACTAACATTTTAAGCTTTAAGAAAACATTACTACAGCGTGCTAGTTTAAAAAGTAATTTCTTTGCACTGACCAATAGCCTTGGGCACAGCAGGTAGCCAGAATGGGGTAGTTTAAGACATTTCAGACAAATTTCAGAGCCAAGCCAAGGAAAAGGTCAGATTATTTAGCCAAGCCCTGCTTTTGCCAGGATTCTCCTTCCTAGCTGGCATATTTGTGTTGGCATAGACATGAGAGGTTCAACTTCAGCAAAGTGCTGATGGTTGTTTCTGCCTGGAACAGAATGAGAGTTACTTCCTACGCATGAGCCATCTCAGAGACTTTCGGGGGATTCAGGAAAGGGCTGAGTTGGCTGCTAGAAATGGAGCAGCAGGCAGACAGCATGCTTTTTGCCTCTACTAGTTCTTGTAGTGCCTACATCGTAAAACTTGAATTTTTTTTTTCTGAGGGGTTCATTAAGTGAAAATAGCCATCATGTCTCTAAAAATCAATCTGACTTTCATAAAATGCAGAGCTGTTCTCATGCCTCATTCCAGCCCTGTTATTTGTATGGTGCACTGCTGTTATATCCACATGGAAATGTTTATTGTATTTAGCAAATGCTTGAAAAAGAGTTTGCAAAGAAACAATTACAGGATTCATTGTGAAAGAATGTCTTTTCTTTAACAGTCATTAAACTAACTAGTCCAATAAGCCAGCCATTTATGAACCATCCTGACAGTTAAGAAGTCAGCAGTAACAACCAGCTAGGCAAATACAGAGATCTGTAGTAACCCTCCAGCCCAGCAGGCATCCAGACTCTGTATTAGATTAAAAGGAAACCAACAAAAGTCTCCCCCATAGCAGTAAATAAGTGCAATAGATCCTAAGCAACTAGGATCAAGACAGATCACATTGCCATGTAGGTACTAACTAAGCAATGCCAATATTCATTTTGCTTTTATGCATTTTTGGTACCAAAGATGTAGCTACATAAAAGAGATGCCAGGCTCAGCAAGCACATTTGGCATCTGTACTTCTGCAACAAAACTCTTCTGATTTCTGCTTCCTCCTGGACCACACTTGTGCAGATTTTCTCTCCAGCAGTCCTTTGACACAAGAGTGACTAAGAAGGAATATTTATAATGAAGATATGGTCTTTGCAGTTTTAAGATCCAGAAATCTGAGCCACAAAGGAATGCATTCAGACATTCAAACACAGGCCTTTAGTTGGAGTTAAAATAATTTGAATTCCAGTGTCTGCCTGACATATATGTTGTTATAAATTCATAAAACTCCTGTTCAGAAGCGCCTAAAAGGACTATGAAAGGGATCCTTTAAAGTAAAATCTGTGGCACAGCACAGTCCTGCTTTTTTTTTTCTTTTCTGTATGAAAGCTTAACACACCCTGTGGAACCATTTTAACAGAGTTTTTCTTTGGGGGAAAGGTGACATGTTTGGTGTAAATAAAAACTTTTAAAATTTACAAGGATGCAGAAAGATGTAAGCCCAGCAGCCCTATGGTGCCTTTAAACAAAAGCTGCAGTCACTGCAGGGCCGGGCAGCAGCCCACAGTGTTTATTGCTGTTAGCACTTGTGGGTATTTGCTCTTGCCTGAGGAAGTGAATTGTAGATGTCGGTTGGTGATTCAGGCAAAAATCAAAATAAGGAATGGATTTGTACAGGCTAAAAAAGGAAAGGTAGTGAACAGAAATCGCACAAAAAGTATATGGTCAGAAATCATGCCAGTGTGTTTATAGTAAGTTGTAATTCAGTGTGGTCTAGAGGATACAAAAAAGGTGGTGAAAAAGTGAGTGAGAGAGATGATGCAGGCAGTGTGACAGAGCCTAATCCCCTGGTAAGTGTATGTTTGAAAGACGGCAGAGGTGCCAGCTGCAGAGCTGTGCAGTTGTCCTGGCAGCTGCTGACATTTCTTACAAGGTTGACCTGCTCTGAAGCGTGACTGCCATTTGTCTTACAATAATTGTAACTCACTGGTTTCCTCTGTGCCTAGATGGGCCTGGTAATCATACACAGGCTGTAGCCTGTTACTAAGCCTTTGTAAAATAACTTATCACAGAAGTCTCGTTTATTTAACAGTTGTTACTTGTGTCACACAGCATCTTTATGCCGGTATTACCACAGATTGTGTCCTCTTGAAGAGTTCAGAGGGTAAATAGCACGGGAGTTTTAAATCTGGAAGGGGGATACTTGAGAAGTGAGAAGGAAGGTGCCAGCGAGTGATCAGTCAAATTGCACTGTGTTCATTGGACACATTAAAAAGGAGTTGGTGCCACTGTCCTTATTCCATGAAATGATGAAACAAAGATGATGTGGGAGGTTTGCTAAACCCAGTGGGATGGACCCAGGACAAACTACTCCAAGAAAAGGATCCATGACACGGAAGGGGCATTTTCAGCATCCTGTGGCTCGAGGTGATAGAAGATTGGTCATTGCACTGATCCAACCTATATTGAATTTCTATTTTTAGTAATTTCAAAGTTAAAAAATAATTAATGGCACACTTTCTAACCAAAATGGTTCACGTGACTAAATTTTGATAAAGTCCAGCCTTCAGACATTGATTCCAGAAAAACAAAAGCTGGCGAAGTCCTGAAAGGTCACTAAGTACTTTTCCAGTGTCATTGATTTCATGAGAAAGGATCTCAGATGCCGGGGTGATGGGGGCACTGAAATGTGCTGGAAGACACCATGGTGTAGAAAAATGTGTTATCTGTCACAAGTGCTTCATAGTCAGCTCTGGTGACTGAGGTGACATGGACATGCCAGTGCTGCTTTGGAGCAAGGCAGTAGGGCTTTTTACATCACATTAACGGGCACTGTTCCAGCTTAGGTCACTAGTTAAGACAGTTCTCTAGCCAGATTGTTCCACCTGTGCTTTGAAAAAAAACCTATACAGGAGTGTTGCTCTACAGGCATGTATTTTTCCATGTCCTTCACCAGAGCCCAAACATGGAAATTTGGTGTGAAGTCAGCTCTGTGTGCTCTCTTACCGGATTAAAGTAATGCCTCAGAATTGACTTTGAAAAGCCTGCTTGTTTCTTCTGGAGGGAGAATTTCCACAGATAATGCAGGTCATACAGTCTCTCCTTCTTCAGTGTAAAGCCTCACAGAAAGCTATTCCTACTCTCTAAACCTGTTACAATCAACACGAACCAGAAAGAACGTTAACTAGTGCTTTGCTGGTCGTTCTTTCCTAGGAAGGTTTGCAGGACATGAGATTTTTCTAAAAGCTTGGCTATAAATGAGTGCAGGATTGGGGGTTTTGTTTGTGTGGGAGGTTTTTTGTAGTTTTGCAATACTTACTGCAGTTTACAAAGACAGGATTGGCTTTATTTATGTATATTTACTGACTCGGAAGAGTACATACACTGGTTTTGCTGGATGCTTTTACTGCTGCTGTGTTTCTTCAGTCCTCTCCTATTATGATGTGAGCCGATTTTGTATCAAAGGACAGTGCTGTAAGACAAGTGTTCAATGTGCAGCCAGGTTGATTACCACAGAACCTGAGTGGTGACTATACTCACTATCCCGCTGACTTCTGTCAGTCCAGGTGACATCTGCTTTCACTTCAAAAAATGCTACTGGAACTACACTGTGGGTTTTGGATTTTTTTCATGGAAATGGGGTTTGTGTCTCAGAGAAATGAAGCTGATCACAGTAGATCAGAGGGAGATTTTAGCAAGTCTCAGCCATAGCCAGAGAAGAACTCAACTGGAGTATTATCTCTGTGCAGGAGGGAACAGGATCAGAGCTCTCATCTGCAGCCCAGATGATAAAAGAGATCTTGCCTGACATGTGGAGGAAAGGTGGGATTTTTTTCCCCTTTCCTGAATAATGTGACTTTCCGGTACCACAAAGCAGTCTGCAATGCACTAACCCCGTCTGTCCCAGGAGGCCCTGAATCAAACACAACCTTTGAGTCTCATGGCACTTCTCTCACTGAAGTCAGCCTTGGGTTGGGTAAGTTCAGTTCTAGTTTAAACCTTGGAGAGTTGTAAACCAGCATCATCTCCCTTACAAAGTTAGCTCTAGTGTTCTGTGTAGTCAGAGAGTTTGAACAGGTTTTCCTGGCTTTATAAGTTGCTAGTGCCTCTGAATGGGAGTATTTTTGCCTGGATGTAGCAACACTGCAGAGAGAAGTCCTCATGGCTTTTGTTCTGCCAGCCTTTACATTGGCCGTGAGACACTGCAAACTCAAGTGCAAGTCAACAGGTGAACATGGCCCAAACCTGTGAGAGGTTTTGATCTCAAAAATTACCCTCTAATACTGAAAACCGAGGATATTTCCTTGCGTGCTCATCTGCCTGGGCCTCTCCAATTTGATCTCCCTTTTGGGCAGCTGACTTGCTCACTCACCAAAGGAATGTATAAACAGAACAGGCTTAAGTATAATATGAGTTGAATATTCACGTTCTGCTTGTGCTGGGCATAAGAAGTTCTTTTATTTGAGGAGCCTGGTCTTCCTCAGTATAAGTCTAAACAGAACCTATACATTTATGTGAGCAGAAGTGTGTGCCTTTGTGCTTGCTCTCTTAGATACAGCCACGCTCTCTGGGCTGGCTGCAAGGGGACGGCCCACACTCACATCTAAGGCTCTGAGCTTCCTTATCTGCCAGTAGTTTTTTACACGTGCCAAAACCGAGCGTAAAAAGGTCCAGGGATCTCCCAGCACACCCACTTCCCACTGCCAGAAGAGACGCACAAGCTGCCGAGCAAGGGGAGTTGCTTTTCAATAACTGCGTTTGTTGCCAACAATATGTGAAGCGAAATACATACAGTCATAACAGCTGTAGGTGATCCAGTCCACTGATCAGGAATAATAAACACAGGACACACAACCGGGGCAGAAAAGAGACTGATTTAATAAAGGAACTTGACACATTATTGGCAACAGCAGCCTGGGTTTGTTTCTGATGAAGATTAAGAGAATTGGCATAACAGGAAATTGTTTTCTGCTACAAAGGGAAATCAATTGTCTTTAAACACACAGCGGTGTAATTAGCAAATCTTACTAATTGCCACAAAACAGAAATACAAGTGTGCGTTGCCGGACTGGCTAAGCCAAGAAAGTATTGTGAAAAAAAAATCTGTAGAAGCTTTTAAAAGTGAATATTTTTCTTAAGTACGTCTCCATCTCTGGAGATCCACGTGGCTGGATGAAATAGCAAGGGTGCAATAAAAACATATACTTCCCAATTTTCCCATGTGAAAGAGCATTTAAAAACATCTGTTAGTCAGAGAGCTTCTCTTAGGACATGCACAGAAGAATGGGGTGGATGCACTGACTGCATCTGGCAAATCCACTTGAAGTCCACCAAGCCACGTGAGGCCAATGACTGATGGCAGGATGTCGTCTGACCTGTGGAGTGCTTCCAGCCCAGCATTACTGAAGGCCACATATGTTGGTTAAAAAGGTCACAGTGCTGTTTGTGTTAATGCACTGATAAAGAGGCAGGGAAACAGAGCTGGAAAATTCTCCAGGCAAATTCTTGTTCTGATAAAAGGCTCTTTTCAGTAGAAAATGGAGAAAACAAACAATTCCATATTCTTTTGAGCAGGGGCAGAAAAACCAACAGAGCTATCTTCATTATTTTGGTGCAACTCTAGCCACCAAAAGCATTTGGCCCCATGGAGAGACAGCGAAGGGAGAGCAGTGTCTCCACCACCACTGATGGCACCTGGAGAAGCTGAAGAAAGGAAGGTAAAGGTTGTTCTCTGCCCTAGAGCAGCAGCCAAGCACTTGGCACCCAACTCTGGTCTTCCTCATGGAGACAGAACTGCTACAGCTTGGGGACCTGCAGCCTCTTTTCTCTCTGCTGCTTCCTGGAGTCCTGTTTGGTATCTCAGTCATTCCCCATGGTTCCTCTTACCTTCCCAAGGTGTGGCCTGCTAGGTAACCCTTCCCTGCTTCAGTTTACCCACATTTGAGCAGGGCCTGCAGCACTCCAGTGATGCTTGCAGGTGCAGCTATTTAAGGAATGTGACCCTGAAAGCTTTCTGTGAAGCATCCACACCTCTTCTGAAAAGCAGTGTGGAAAGCTGTCTCTGTACTGCCCTGGCCATTCTGTGCCCTTAGTGTTAATTAAATTAATGTTGGTTGATACTCTCAACATAATTCCCTGTAGAGATCATGCCCTGTAGTAGGCACTTGTACCACAGCAGGAGCAAAACATCCAAGTCCAGACAGACCCATTTCTGCCCTCACCCTGGGGGCAGGGTATGCACCAACCCAGGCTGCATGGTGGGCACCTGGGCTGCCCCCAGCCTTTAAGCTGCCCCTGCAGCTTGGAGGTTAAACATGTAGGCAGCAGGCAAGGCAGGTTGCAGGCAGTGCTGGCAGAGCAGGCAGAAGGCAGGGCAGGCCTCCTGGAGGAATGCAGGGGCCCCTGGGGCAGCCATGGGGAGGAACAACATCTCCCAGCCCTGCCCTGCTGGTTTCCTGAAAACCTTTTGGAAGGCAGAGGCTGAGGTTTGGCCTCTCCACCTCCACAGCGGCCCAGCCAGCAGCCTGGTCCCTGGCTTGAGCCCAGCTTTCCCACCCACAGCAGCCCCCAAGCTCACCTCTACAGTTGCCTTGCTCCATCCCTCCCTCCTCCTCCACCCTCTTATTTGCCCTACAGCCCTGTGGATGCATCATCCTCCTGGTATAGAGCACCTGACCGGTGCAGGTAAATGGCACGTTTATTGAAAACCTCTATTAGAAAGCTGGAAGGAACATTCATTGTTTCCCCCTGTGATTCAGTTGAGAGTTCAGAGATGCTGTGGCACTGCCTTGCAAAAAGCTGAGAAACGCCTTTGCTCCTGCAAGAACCAAGCGAGGCTCCATCCTGAAAATACTTCTGCCTTATAAATTGCTCACTCTGTTTATATTCTAGCACTGAAGCACTTATTACTTTCCTGCTAAAACACACAGAGCATGTATCTCAAGTGCTGCAGAGTGGTGTCCACAGTCCAGGTTTCTGTGGGAAAAGATCTGCCTGGGGCAGCTATGGCCCTGGGGAGACAGGCACCAGGGATAAGACCTGGAAATGTCCACAAAGAAACTGGTGTGCTGCCAGCCACTGGTTCCTTGTACTAGTTTGGTTGCAAATAGGCAGCCTGACTATGCAATAGTTGCTTTTGGAGAGAGATCTAGCTAAAAATTGGCACCCAGATACCTCCTAATCATGTTTTTCTATAAACTATACAGCCCCGAGCTGTTGTCATGCTTTAAAATCTGAGGGCGTTTTCTCGCGGATAGAAAAATGATCGGGGGGGGTGGGGTGGATTTCTCCGCATTTGCTCCATCTCTCTGCAATATGAGTCCAGAGCCCAACGTGGCAGGAAAAAATAAAGACAGATGATCCCCTCCCTGCTCTCATTTGCGACTTCCCTGTTTACCCCGGCAGGCAGTGCTTTGCCCCAGCCTGCCGGCCCCGGAGGGCTGTGCCGCCCCAGCACAAGGCTGTGATGATGTGCCCAGCACTCCCACTGAGGTAGAGCCGAAACCTGGGAACACCACTAGGGGCTGCTTCTCCCCAAATCACCGCCTCCCTCCGCCCCACGGGCAGCTGCGATTGCCACGTGGAGTGGGGCTGAGTTACAAGCTGTCAGCATTATTTTGCATGAGTAAATGCAGTGTGTAAGCCTTGCCCACAGGGACAAAAACAGAATAAATGAGGAATGTTTTTTTATTTTTTTCCTCAGGGGATAGAGTTTAGAATAAGTTGATTCAAATTGGCATGTAGATTTTGGTCCTGTGCTACAACAGCAATCGTGGACCCCTTAATTTCTTAATAGGCATGGGCTGTAAAAGTCACAGGAACTATAAAAGTGCAGGACCATATCTAATCGCAGCAGAAGGGTCTGCAAGTCAGTGTAGTATTACATCTCCAGTCTAGTAGAAAGTTCAAGTTAATCATCTGCTCACTTGGGAATAGCTCTAGCCCAAATCTCACAGAAAGAATAAATCTGAGCATGAAACTTCAAAGGTATTTTGCTGCCTAGCGTTCACTGAAAGCGTTGCGAATTCAACACCAAAATGCCTTTGAATTGCTTGGCTCTGATCCCCCTTCGAAGGCGCTTGCCATCAAAGTGTCTGCTCATGCATGAGGAGCCTGGAAGGAGGCCAAGCCCAGCGCGATGGTTCCCTGTGCGAAGGGCTTCAGCAGCCTTTTCCACGTCGTCTGCACAAGCATTGTTCTGCAGACAGCTGATTTGATCCTTTGGCATAGGAAGGAAATGTACTTTACATAGCTGGTGAAGGTCAGCAGCATCCAGAGCGGCCGTTTGGCAAGAAGACTGCTTCCCCCGACTTTTCCACCCCAAGATGGTGAACTCCTGTGGGTTGGACTCTGAAAGGACTTACAGATGTTAGATAAAAAGTAATAGCAGAAAATGTATGCATGACCCTTAAAAAAGAAAGTCAGAAAAAAACCCCATGATCTAGGGGAAGTTACATATTCTTCCTTGGTTTGTTTGTTGAAAGCTGAAAATAGAGATGTCTATTCCCAAACACTTCTGTTCCACCAAAGGGTTTTTTCCTAGAGGGATGAAGAGCCTCATCTCAGTGTGTTTGAAGAAAAAAACTCCAACAGACACACAAGTCTGAGTCTCTGATATGCTGGATCGCAGTGTGCCTCCCTTTGATTAATTTTACATACTTTGGTAAGAAAAATGCAAGAAGGTGGGAGAGCAATGTGTAATTTCCTTTTCAATTGCTCTTTGTCCACTAAGGTCGCAGATTCCTCTGGTGAGTAAAGCACTGGTGGGACTCACACTCCCATCCTTATCTACCTGCTGCTCTGTTTCCTTTCTGTCATTCTCAACACAAATATGGACTCAAGCAATCCATGGTTTAGTACCAACTTTGTTGCTTATTGTTTTAGCTTTGGACCCTCCCCATTTTAAATTAAAGCAGTCATACTGAAAACAGAGCATCTCAGCTAAGCTGGTCTCTAAAAGCAGCCTGAAGCCAGGGAGGTGGCATCCCACACCTCTGCCCCTTTCTGTGGGTCTCCTAGTCAGCCCAGGATGTTGCAAAAGCAGATCTGAACTAGACTTTTCTGAGGATGCTCTTTAGACACTGAAACTGTTTTGGCTTTCACCGCCCCAGCTGAGCTTAATCTTGAACTCAACGTTTTTGGTCAAGTCCCACAAAAGAGGTAGTCACTCTCACTCTTGGTAGCTGGTGGCTTGACCCTACACCTACCTGGCATGAAACAGCTGCTGGGGGCTACTGTGGCCTCTCCCAGCCACAAAAATGGGAGGCAAACCCTTTCCACTCCAGCCTAAAGGGCCCTGCCACAGGCAGGGCCTTGCTGTGCTTTGCATGACAGATGTCCAGATGGAGGCTGAACCCTCCTGAGCTGCTGGGGCTTGTGTGAGGCAACGTTTAACCTCCAAGGCACCCAGCTTCTCACAAAGTGAAACAGGGCTTGTGGGGATCAGCCTGAAGGAGCTGTGACACCCCTCCTTCCCTCACCCCCAGGGCAGAGGAAGGCTTGGAAAGGTTTGATAGATGGGATTTTTTGACAGCTGGGACATTTTCCTGATATTTTGAAAAGCTCCAACACCATAAATCCTTCAAAAAAGTGTCAGGCTATGGTTAATGCTGGGATCCCCCTTCTCTAGGTCCTGGGGACTGGGGGAGCTCCACTGCTGTACTTTGCCCTGTGCTGGGATTCCTATCCACCCATCTTCCCTAGGAACCATAAACCTGCTTATCTAACCCTGTTAGATAAGCCCAGCTACGGCTGGGCTAACTTTTGTGAGTCCAAAGTTTATCAGCCTACCAGCTCAAGCTCCAGCCTAAAGCTGTTTCTGCAGGGACAAGCCTCCAGCCTCTCGGTCCAGCATGGAGCCTCTTTAGAGGCACCAAACCAATTCAGAGGTTGCTTTGAAAGAAGACAGGCATCTTTTCCAGGGGCTCACAGTGCCATGATTTTTAAGCACATTGGCCAAAACTCCCAGGAAGAGTCAGAATATTTTAGATTTGGCCTCAGTCACTCAGGAGTGCTTTTGTAAGGGAACTGGTAAAGAGGGGAGAAGATTTTTTTTTTCTGACATGTTTTGCTCGCAGCCCAATTCACAATTATTAAACGCGAATTTCCACATTCCTTAACATTTGGCCCTACCTCCTGGAGCCTGGGGGAGAATTACACTAACAAGTTCTGGAAACACAGGACACGTGTCTGGGCCCGTAGGATCAAATGCACCAGTAAATTTACTTAGAGGTACCACAGCTCCCTACGCACAGCTCTCCTGAGCCCAGCAGTTCCCATTGCAGCCCCCCCTCGACCTCTGAGCACCGCCAGCTGTGTTTCACCACGGAAATTTTGCAATTGGCCCATGCTGATGGAGGAGGGAGCTTGGGATGCAAAGTGTAGAATCACAAGGGTAAATCTTTAATCATGTGCCTGAGGTGTCTGATTACGTTCAGGCATCCCGAATGCACTTTTACACCCTGTTCCTTTACCTTTCAAGCATTCAAACAGCATGATTTGACCCATCCCTAAGTAACACACAGGCCACTGTATTCGAAAGGAACTATAATTTTATGACATCATGATCTATCTGCTTCTTTCCTGATCTAAATGTCCCTGGAGTTAGTCTTGCTGCAGATACATGTATGTGATGCTGGATAATAGGGTGGGGGGTTCCCAAAGGTGTCAGCAGAGCTGGGATGCCAATGTTACCTTGGGCATCCAGGGGTATCCTTTATTCTTCAGGTTAGGGGCTGTCCTCCTTGCAATGATCCTAGGTCCTTTAGGCGTGCTCACTTAAGCATGACTATCCAGCATAGCATGTGTATCTATATTAAGAAAATTCATACAATTTCCTACTGTTCAGACTGATTGCTCCAATAATTATGAAGATTTCCCTCACAGTTTTTCGGCGGGGACGGGGGGGGGGGGGGTGCTGGCTTCCTTCACGACGGGCGGGTGTGACTTTTTACAAGGGTTTTCCAGGAGCGTTTTCGGGCTGGCAGGGTGAGAAAAGGGATATTATCCAGAGGTGGGACGAGGTCACCTGGGTGACTTAACCACCGCGTGCACGGGTTTCCAAACCCCCTTTCCAGCTCTGCTTCCTTTCCCAACCCCTTCCCAAGCGTGATCTGACACCCTGTGACGTCTTTGGAACCGCGCGTGACGTCCCCCCACCTCCCGCCCGCGCGGTCCCCACGGAGCTGGGATGAGCGGGGGGGCGTGGTCAGAAGGCGGGGCCGAGGGCGTGGCAATGTGGCCCCGCCTCTTGGTCCCGCCCACGGCCACACCCCCGCGGGGACGGGCGCGGCGGGAGCGCGGCGGGACGGTGCTGGCGCCGCTGCCGGCATTGCCCTGGTCCCGGCGGGAAACAGGAGCAGCAGCGGCAGGAGGAAGAGGAGGAGGAAGGCGGGGGTCATCCCACTAAGCCAGGCAGGATGGATAAGTACGACGACCTGGGTCTGGAAGCCAGCAAGTTCATCGAGGACCTCAACATGTACGAGGCCTCCAAGGACGGTCTCTTTCGGGTGGACAAAGCTGCCGGCAACAACCCCGAGTTCGAGGAGACCAGGCGGGTCTTCGCCACGAAGATGGCAAAGATCCACCTCCAGCAGCAGCAGCAGCAGCAGCAGGAGGAGATGCTGATGGCCGCGATGAACGGAGGGGCTGCCGCCTTCCACGCCGCCCGGCCCAGCCCGCCGGTGCCGCGGGGGGCCAAGCCGCCCCCCGCCGCCGAGGGGCCCCGAGCGAGGCCCTTCGAGGGAGGGGAGCGCGGCCTCGGAGAGAGCGGGGCACGTGCCGAGGCCCCCGGGAGCCAGGCCGGGCGCCGGGGCTGGGAAGCGGAGCCTGACAGGATGCCCAGAGCGGGGTGCTCACAGCCTGGCGCGGGGCGCGGGGAGCAGCAGCCCGGGAGCCCTGGGCAGGAGAACGGCGGCGAGGGCCGGCGAGGCGCTGGGGGCCGCGACCCGACGCCAGCCGGGCAGAGGTCCTCCTCCTTCTCGAATGCCCGCACCCCCCCGGCACCCTCAGCAGGGCCAGAGGAGGCCGCGCCTCAGCAGCGGTCTTCGTCCTTCTCGACGCCTTCGGTGCAGCCCGCCCGGGGGTTTTCAGGCCCCTCTGAGCCCTGTGGTCCCAAAGCCGGAGGAGATGGCAAGCAGCTGTGGTACCAGGGTGTCTCGCTGCCCTACCCACCAAGCTCTGCACCCAGTGCCCCCAGCGCAGACTACCAGCACGCCGCTGCCTACCCCAGCCCAGGTGGCCACTTTGTGGCCCACGGGCAAAACCACAAGCCCAATGGCGGTGGCGTGAACCCAGAGCCAGGCTCCTCACGCCTGGCCTCTCGAGGGCTGGTGGCTCCAAATGCTCCACAGCCGCTTTGCCCAGAGGGCATGAGCGGGCCACGGTCAGACTCCGGGCACCTGGATAGCTCCAGCACAGCAAAGGTGAAGCTGCCCTGCCAGACCCTTCTCCCACAGCCAGAGCAGGGGCCATCGGCGGCCGAGCTGAAGCTGGAGGCACTGACCCAGCGCCTGGAGCAGGAGATGGATGCTCGGCCAAAGGCCGATTACTTTGGTAAGGAGGCAGTCCACCTGTTGCCGGGAGGAGGGCTCATTGCAAAGTGTCACTGCAGGGTTTGGACCTGCAGGGTTGCATTTGCCTGGAGCTCTCCTTGGTTGTGCTCTTTCAGTTGCCCAGAGGGAGGGTGTGTTATTTAACTTTTATTATGACAGGGACTGGAAACTCTTCCTCCTGCAACACCTTTTCCTTTAATCCTACCTCTTTAATTTTAAAGCAAAGGTAGTTTAGCAGCTTTGGGGAAGGACAGCACTGAAAAGAAGCTGGAGCAGCTATATTTTGAAGTGCCCTTCATTGCCGGCAGGGAGGCACTTAACTTTTCTTGACAGTACTCCTGGTTCTCCATGTATTAAAAGGATGTGGCCAGACCACGTGGGGGCAGGAAGGCAACCGTCCAGCCTGCAGAAGAGTTGTGCCTGCGTAGGCTGCAGCTGTGGAGAAGGGCACAGAGCTCAGGGGAGGCTTGGTGGCACCCACCCCTCACTGAGGTGGCCACAGCCAGGTATGCTTGCAGGATCTCTTCAAGAGGTGTTGCTTTGGGATGGGAAGAGTGGTGGTTTCCCAAAGTTGCCAGGATTGGCATCTTGTTCCCATCAGCACTGAAAGGATTGATGCATCCTGAAAATGGCAGAAAAACAGGCGGTGGCACGTTCTTCCCTAAATCTTGGGTTTGCGAGGAGTCCAGGCCACCACCAGAGGTTATCGCTGGCACTTGGCAGTGAAAAGGGACCACTTACCTGCGAGGGTCTCCCAGTGAGAATATTAAATGTCCTGCCAGGATGGCAGAAGATGAGGGGCAAATTCAGCGTTTCCTTTCCTCGCTGTTTCACTTTACAATTTAACAGCAGATAAAATAGTTCAGCTTTTGGGAGAGGGAAACCCAGAGTTGCTGGGAAGGCTGAAAACTCCACAGTTAGCTCAACAAACAACAGGAACAGGTCTAGTGTATGGACTTTCCTCATGGTTTTAGACCTGCAGTCACAGAAGTAGAAGCAGGGACAGATTAAGCTCTCCAGCTTGGTGCCAAGGAAGGGTCTGCATCTCAGGCTGCACAGGTGCTGTTACACAGGATTATATCCAGTGAGGTTAGTGGGTGGCTCAGCAGTAGTCTGAGCCACACAAGGGCTTCACACCAAACTTTGGGGATGTAGCTGGAGGGCCCACTGAGTGCCCATCTGCAAATTGCGTAACAAAATATGTTTTGGCATCAGGCCGCAGTACTTGCCCGCAGAGGGCTGTGCTGGGGCTGTTTGTTTAGTATCTGAGACTGGATTCAGCCCTGTGGCAGGGCAAGCACAGTTTTTTCCTTTCGCAGAAAAGTGATGTGTTGAGTTGCTGTACTTAGGGTGTTTTGGCCTGGAAACATGTTTCAGCACTTTCCGTCCTGTGTGGGCAGCATGCAGTTTGAATGGGCTCAAGGAGCCTTGGTGGGGGGCAACTGAATGCTGGGACAAAAGCTGGTAATGGAGATGGGGTTGGGACAGCAGTCTCGTGGGAGGTGGTGCTCAAAAGTGGGAATGTTTTTCTGGAGGTGGCATTCAGGTCCACTGGAGATGTGTCAGGGGTCTCTCCAACAGAGCCTGCTGCGTGTGTCTTCTCCTCACGGTGCAAGTAAACCGTCTGGATTGTACCTCATCCAAAATGTGCATGGGGATTGGGTGAGGAAGCAGGGGAACCCAGTCAGTGGTTAGATTATTTTTACGTTTTTGTCACAAAATAAGGGTTAGAGGCAAAAGGAGGCTTTTGTCCTATGGGAAATTTATAGTGAAGCAGAAGTAATTCAGCAGCGCAGAGTCCAGCTGGTCAGGCAGCTGAGGTACCAGTGAGCCCCAGGGAGGGAGGAGGGATGAAGGCTGCCTGATCCCCAGTGAGGTATTTTGACATCCTGCTGGCAGGAGGTTTTGCACCAGAATGTAGTGTCTGAGGAATTTGGGATGGAAGAGAGGGAGAGGAAAAAAAGAAACAATGGAGTCATGGCAGAGGAAGATATAAAGTTTTGTGGAGCCACAGCTCTGTGGGGAAAGGCTCAGCAGATCTGCCCTGCGGAGGACCAAGGAACAGGAAGGGGCAAGTACTGAGGTGTTTTAATTCTGGGCCTCCTCCTCCCACTCTATTTCTCACTTTTATTTTCATTTTTTGCAGTTACCTTACTTCCTTTGTAGGAATAAAGGGCCTAGCTGGTCTTCTGACTCTATTTTTGCTATGTCCTACCCTCAAGCAAGCAACTTTAGGATGGAAAATAAATACTTTTATGTAATAGTGATAAAAAGGATCAATAGTTTGTTTTGTTGCAGACTTTTTCCCCAGTGAAGGGAAGTCTATTGCAGCAGCTTTGCAGTACACTGGAGCCAGGAAATTAAACTAGGACTGAAGTGCAAACGACTGAAGTATTTTATCAAAAACGTTTTCAGTTCTCCTAATTTTGTGTGCTGCTTTTATGACAAGGAGATTTTTTTGAAGATGAGATTGTCTCATGTTAACATACTGTCATGTTAACATACAGTCCTTCAATCTGTCTCAGTCAGGACCAGATATTTACAATGAACAATTAATTCTCTTCACAGTAAAGGAGCTGCTTTTTCCTTCACTATGTTAAAATGTGTGTTTGTAAATGAAAGCCTAGGAAAGGATAAGCTAGGGACTACGCATAATACAGGTAGGATGCTCCACTGAGGAGTAACAGCCTGGTTATCTGTCAGCACCAGCTTGCTGTGCAAAATGCTTTTTGTCTGCTCAGGGTATGTGTAATAAGTGAAAGGAAAGAAGCAAACAAAGCCAAGAGTTCTCTTTCTTTATCTCCTTTTTTTTTAAAATAGTGACCTATGTGTGAGCTGCAAAGGCTTCACGTGTCTGTGGAGGAATTTGGGTTCTCCATGAGGGCTTTTGAAGTGCTGACTTGATTTATGTGGGCTGTCAAGGAGGACATAGGGAGTCTCAGGTATCATCCAGATCTTAAGCCTGGGGAGGGAAAACCTGAAGTTGCTCCCTGGAGAGGCTGGTTCCTGTGCAGGGAAGGGGCCCCGTGTCCCCAGGAGGTGTTGTTGGAAGCCAGCTTAGGATTTATTGAGGGTTTTTTTGGTGTACTGTTTTCAGGGAACATGCAGGAATCCCACTGATTTTCCATAGTGTTACTGTGGGTGAACCAGCCTTCATCTTCCCTTGGTGAAACAGAAGATTAATTAAACAGGAGTGAATGGCAGAGTTGCAACAGCTGCAGTAGCACAACCCAGATGTTTAGTTAAGTGAAGCATCACCATCCCAAGGACTGGTGCTGCATAAGTTTTCAGGTGAGATCCAGACAGGTGCATAACCAAACCAAGCATCCAACTGCACTGCCTGGAAGTGACTTGGTAGAGGAGAGGCCTGGCTGAGGTGTGCTGAGGGGTCTGCAGGGAGGTTTGACTGTTTTAGCAGAGCCCATGGTACCACACAGTTCCTTGGTCTGCAGGCAGAGATAGGTGCTTTTAGAGGCGTAACATGTTGCATGACATTTTGACCAGTGCTTATTTTGTATAGCTAGATGGAAATCTCCACCTGATGGGGGATTATCTACACCCTTACCAAGAGTTCTTTTTAAAACCATTTTTTCTTCTTGTGTTTGTTAGGTGTTGAATTCTGGCTTTCTTGGTACTTACAGCAGAACTGATAAGCTGTGGGTGTTTGGAAGGGCCCTGGGCATCTCGTTTTGCAGTGAAAAACTGGGATGCTTCCCAGCAGTCGGGCAGAGAAGATCTCATAGCAAAGCCTGCAGATTTTTTTCCCCTTGGCAGAAGTAGAGCAGTAGCTGAATCACTCAACCCTGTGGAGACCCAGCACCTTTGAATGGGTGCGGGCAGCTCAAAGGCCAGCAGTGCTCTTTCAGTGTTGTGCACAGTGACGTTAGTGTTTCACCACTGCCGAAACCGCAGCTCGTTTAACTTTAGGGCTGAACACACCCATGGACTTTATGGAACACTGCTGATGGTGCTGCCCCAGGATGCTTCGGCAGCAACGAGGGCGTTTCAGGGCTGGCAAGTGGAGAATTTTCTGATTAAAATGAAAGTTCCTCTGAGTTTGTTTTGTATGTGATGGGTGATGGTAACGGCGTCATTTCCACTGGGAATGAGCAGAGGCATCCTTCTCTACCTGCTCCTGGGAGAGTACCAAAGCTGAAAGGAGATGCCTGCCTGCAGCGGAGAGGAGGGGGGAGGCAGGGTGAGACAGGTCCTGGTGGAACAAGGAAAGCTGGAAGGATCACGGCACTTGGGCTAGTGGGTGTGTGTGGATTGCAAAGCTTATCTCACTGCAAGGAACCAAGCAAATAAGTATTGGCCTGGAATATGGTTCTTCAAGATTACAGCAGTATGCACTTCTCCTCCCTTCCTCTGGGGAGCTCAGCTGGGTTTGCAAGCTAAGGAATAATATATCAGAAGGAAAGAAAAAGGAAGAAGTTGAGGCAGAGGAGCAGTCAGTCTTTCAGCCAGGATTCTGTGGCAGTGAGAATTGAAAGGAATAAGGAGCCTCATTCATGTAGCACTGGAGTTATCGTAATCTCTGATGTCACTATAAAGTACTTAAAATGTCACTGACATGAGTTTGATGGCATTTTTGTCCTTCACTGGCAGTGTGTACATGAAGGTCTACAGCAAGGTCTCGGGTCAAGAACATGGCATTGAAAAAGGTACAGAAAAATTGCGTTTACCGGCTCTGTGGTTCTTTGAGCAGAGAGTGTCTGTACATCTTTACTACCACTGTTCACAGTAGTGAACAGAACCAAACTGCCAGGTTTTCCACACACTCTGTCTCACCCAAGGCCTCCAGATCCCCTTAAAATCACCTCTTCAGCACAGTAGCGAATAACAGCATAGCAAGGCATGCAATGTGTGTAACTCAGAATTTGTTGCAGAAATTACTTGGTTATGGTGAACCACGGGGAGGTGAGTTCAGATTCTGGATAAATTCTGAAATAAAAGCAGAACTGAGCATCACATTGTGTATGACAGGGTGAAGGCTTTTCTCAGCAGACAGTCTTTGAAACGTGTGTACAAGTGGAGGGTTTGGTTCTCCTGGGATAAGTAGATGGGCTGGAAATGCACAAGGTGTCCCTTCACAGAGTCCTCCCTGTCAGAGTGTCAGAGCAGCATTCTAGCGGGGAGGACCCTTGCGAAGGCACAACTTCTGGGTCTACTGGATTAGCTCTGTGCATGTGTGGACAGATGGGAATGGTGATACCAGAGATATTTATGTGCAAAGTCTCTGGGGGGTTCTTCAGCATAAATCTGGTCTCCTGTAAGGAAGGGGGAAAAGGCAGTTACATCTGTTGGAGAAGAGTCAGTCTGATTGTGGAAATGTGGCTTGCATGGAGCATCTGCAAGGGGTAGAACAGACTTACTCTTCCAAGTGCTGTTTCTGGATTAGCCACATATGCAAACCCACACCACCACAATCATCCTGCCACTGCATTCCTCTTATCTGGGACCAAATTGACATGGCAAGGAAATCTCACCATGGAAGCAGCACACCATTGCATTTGGCCCTTCAAAATTAAGCAGCAGCCTTAGCAAACCCAACGAGGAGCATAGGAAAGCTGGGCTGTACTGAGTGTTGCTGAGAAGAGGATGCTGCTGGAAAGAAGAGGGGTGCTGCTGGAAAAATGCACAACTGTGTTCTTGTTTTGTAGATCGATGTTGTCTGGCATGTGGAAATAAATCGTACCAACAAACCCCAGAAAATGCTCCTGTTCATCATGGCTTATGTTGAATTTTTAGTGAGTGGGATATAGTAAGTAACACAACTCCTTCTGGTGAGTGTGAAATAGCAACGCTTGGAGGAAAAAATGTCTCCAGTGGCTTAGGGTCTGGTGGTAAATGGAAATGCACTTGTTGAACTTAGAGGGTGGGACTGACATTTCAGTCTGAGCACCGTGTTTGCTTTCCTTTCTGACAGCCCTTGAGGTCTGCATCAAACCTGTCTGGTCACGTGAGCTGAGGCTGTTCCTGGTGACAGCCCTCCTGGTTTGCAGTGCAGAGGTGCAGTATGGCAAGTGCTGGGAAGTGGCCTACAGGGCATGTTTTCGGTCCCAGCTCTGCCCCAAAAGTCCCTTTGTTCAGACACTCAGCTGCAGCGCGGGCGGTTGCTTGCCACATGATGCAAAAGGGAACAGAGATTTCTTTGTTGTCCGGGGCCGACTGCCCTGCCGGCAGAAATTGAACCGAAATCAGCAGTTTCCATCCCTTTCCCTTTCCAGATCGGGCTACCATTCTGCTCTTGTGCTCAGCCATGAATTTACTGGTGCCGTGCATGTGTTTGTCATCCTGGTGGTAAAAGAGAAACCTTTCATTTCTTCTTAATAACGTTGTCTAAGGTTCAAACCTGTAATTTCAGAGGGCATATCTGCTTGAATCGGCGCTTGCATGAACTCTTGTTATGTGTGGCAAAGTTACGGAGCACAGGAATCAGGCATCTTGCTGAGCTGTGGCTACTCAGGATCGCTCTGCTTTGAGCTGAGGGCAGAAGTTTCTGCTAAAAGCTGCTCCATGCCAAGAAAATTACCCGGAATTGCTGACTAGTGTCAGCGGCATGTGGGGCTGGACTGATGCTGCTGACATTTTAACACTACGCCCTGGCTAGCAGAAAGCACACTCAGCACTGTTTCGGGAAATAGTTGCTGGAGCTGGCGTGGAGCAGGGCACAGAGCCTCTTTTGCAGTGGGATGGGGTTGGAGGTAGCCTCTGTTGCACTGCCTTCCATCAGGCTGGCTTCACACACGTGTTGCTGAACTCAGTGACTGGCTGCCGTCAGCAACAGGTATTGCTTTACCTTGCATAGCCAAAGCCAAAAAAACAGGATCATTGTGACAGCAGGAGTGAATTATAAAAAAAAGGCAAAAGGAAATGAAAAATCAATAAAAATCACCTTTTTTTGCATTTTCAGGGAGGTGTGCTGAGAATCAGGGATGAAGGCTCAAGTATGTTGCTTAAAATACTTCAGAATATTGTATCTGGAAAAAGCAAAGACTTATTTACAGAGTAATTCCACTTGCTACTGAGATTTAATAGGCTTCCAAATAAGATTTAGCAAATACATGCAAGAACATAAACTAGATACAGATGTGCCATAATGCCATTTTTCACTTGTCAGCCTTGGCACAGGACATGGATGAATATTTATAGCATGGCTGGTTACTACATAGTTGAGTAATTTATCACATTATAGTTTTTACAGACAAGATTGTCAATTTATTTTAAAAGCCCTTTCATTCTGTGACTTTATTTTCCATGTTTTAGGGGCCTACATTTTTAAAGAAGTGGGCAAAAGAGTTAATCAGGGGATGAAATGGAGTATGTACTTAAAGGAAGGAGGAAAGATAATGGGGCTGGTATAGGTCGAGAGGTGGAGGAAGGTTTCAGTACGGATGTGGGAGCCTGGGCAGCTCTTGCTCGACCTGGCCAGACTGTCATCTGTCCCACTAGGGAACCCACAGGGGCAGTGCCTACGTTCTGAAGCTTAATGGGGTGGACAGGAGACAGCAGAGGCAATTTCTGCCCTCCATGGGGTTTGCGTTACCGTATTTCATAGCGGCTTACGCCTGCCAGCATCTTTACTGGGCGCTGTGTCTGCACTCAGCTGCTGTACCTTCTGCCTCCTGTTTCTTCTTGCTGCTCATCCATAGTCAGTGTCACCCGGCTGCTTTGTGGAAAAGAGGAAATAGGAGCACGCTGGTGAATTTTTCTGGAGCAGCCAGTCATTGGCACGGAGAAGGGGAAAACGCAGCACTTGCAGTGCAGTAACTGCATTGGCTCTGTGGAAAGCTTGGTGGGTGTCGTGGAAAATTGGCAGGTTTTCTGGTCTCAAAACTTTCTGCTCAGCATTGCTGTAGTCAAGAGGGAATTTTGAGTTCTTAGCTTTTGTGTCAGATCACTGCACAAAAACTCAGGCTGCTGCTGAATGTGTGCATTCCTGGGAGAGCACATCCATTTGAAAAGGCAAATTTTCTTATCTTTGCCTTGACTTTTTTTTTTAATCTTTCTTTAATGCCTGCATGATTTATCTTTTGCTTTCTTAAAATGTTTCTTTCAATAAATGAGATAAACCTGCTCAGTTCGAAAAGAATTAGCGAGTTTTGCTCACTTGGTGCCAGTCTGTGTACTGGGATGGGCCTGCAGCCAAGCTAGTGTTTCAGTTAGGGTTGGATTTGGACAAAACAAAGTAACTAATTATTCTCTGCAGTCTTCTGTCCAGGTTTGTGTCAGTGTGGACTCTGGCTCTGAGTGCAGTGGGGCTTGGCGCAGCACTAGGACAGCTTTCAGCATGCTTGTTGAATGCACACAGGCAGCTGCAGCACAGAGAGCCAAGTCTGCTCAGGAAAAACCTGGGAAAATCAAGTACCTGCTATTCAGCAGCCATGTGTATGGCTCACTGCAAAAGACTCCTGAGTGTTTTTATCCCTGGAGTGTGAAAACTGATGGCCGCGGCTATCGGATGCAGGAAGAAATTTACTCACCCTGGGAGTGCCAGCGTGGTGCTGCCAGAGTTGGGAGTTACTTTTCAGCACTGTCGTAAGCATGTTGGGTTTCTTCCTAACTTTCTCCAGACCTTTCCAATTAATCTGGAGCTTGTGGTGCCCCAAAAGAAGCCACGTTTTATTAACCCCAGCATAACTAAGGATCTCCGGCAAGATGATGCTGTCCCTCCTCTTGGGCCAGTAGGAGCAAGATGTGACCAACAGTCCCTTGCTCCAGGGAATTTAAGAGTCATGGTGAATGAGACTGAGCAGCAGTGGAAGGAGAGACCTGGAGGTGAAGTCACATCAGAGTTGTTGTGGACCAGAGACAGAAACACATCACCTACTTTTCCTTCACACTGCCCCTTTTGGGTAGATTTGTGTTTATTTGCTTGAACACAAATTAAAGTTTCTAATTTAGATGTAGTTAAAGAGTGATGCTGCTCTAAAAATGATCTATTGCAATCATAGGGTGATGCTGAAGTGAGTAAGCTGGCTTGATGTGTCATTTTCCTCCATAATCAACTTTGTCTCTCGGGCCTCCATTAGTGGTTTTGGGTGGACTTGCTGCATTTCTCCTTGCAAGGTGGAGGGAGCAGATCCTTCTAGCATAGGGGGCATGAAACTCCATTGTCACTTCTTACTCTGTTATCAAAATAGTTTTACATGGAAATGTGGTGAGATTTGAGAAGTCCTAGGTGAACACATAACAACCTTTGTGAATCTGCAGTGCTAAAGTCTTCTTCCTGCAATCCCTCTCCACCCCCACTGTGTATCTGCCCCATTTGTGCTATTTCCAGCCCCTTTGGGTAGGCCTGGAGGGTCCCAGAGGCTTCCTCATGAGGTGGAAATCCTCATCCTGTGCTCTCTGCCCAGCTTGGGTTTGGGGTTGGAGCCCCACATCCAGGATGGGTGCTAGTGGAAAGGTGCTTGGCTGTGCCAGCAAGAAACTGAGCTGAGTGTGGTCATCTCCCCCCTCTGGAGCTCTAGAGCTGACCCTGGTCTTTAGGTAACAGTGGTGACAGGGAAGCCTGAGTATGAGGAACAGCTTGAGCTTGCACTTGGGACAGTTTATAGCCAGAAGTTGATTGTATGTGCTTTCCTTGGCTCTCCCTCACCCCATTGGCCGCCTGAGAGTCAGCCCTGCTCGGCTGCTCGGCATCCTCTCCTTAAAACTCACGTTTTTCTTGCCTTGTCCTGCAAGAGGTGAGAGGAATGTCTGCAGACAGGTGGTTTGTAGATAGCACCTGTGTGACTGATAGAGGGAAGAGAGGTAGGTGTCTTGTAGTCCAGCTCTGTTTCAGTGGGAAATCTTTAGGGCCTTCAGCAGACACTACTGGGGGAGCTAAGTGAAGAGCTGTGTTTTCCTCACATCAGTTGCAACCATCAAGCTTATCTTATACAATAAGTAGCAGAAACTATTGGTCTGTGAACAGCTCTGAGCACCACTTACTAATACCCAGGCTTTTGTGAGGGTCCTTGAACGGGGTTAGATGTATATAAAGGTTGTAGGGAGAAGAAAGGAGATTCCACTGTAGCCAGACAGAGCTGTTCTTGCACAGTGTATTTTTTTGCAAGAGTCTTACACGCTGGAGGTTTGATGACCGTCGTGACCACTGTTAACAGCGTCTCTCAGGGCAGGTGCTGCTGGTGTCACCTGCGCCTTGTGGCTTCAATGAACCACATGGTCCTAAGCTGTCAAGCCACCATGATGAACTACATGTGTTGTCACCCAACCAGTGATCCCAGACACCCCCTTGGGTCCCACTTCTGACCTCTGTCTCCCTGTTCTATCTTCCAGGCACCTGTGTGAAGTGCAGCAAGGGAGTGTATGGAGCAAACCAGGCTTGCCAGGCCATGGGCAACCTCTACCATGACAGCTGCTTCACCTGCGGAGCCTGCAGTGAGTACCCCTGCTTGGCCTGCCACGGGGCCAGGCCCTGGAGCTAACTCTTTGGGCTTAACATTTTTCTGGTGTAAAGAGGGGGTGAAAAAGAAGGTACTAATTGAATTATCTGCCACATGGAGTCTGCCACAGCTGTATGTTTTGGTGGTGGTGGTGGTTGCTGTTTGGTTTTGAATGGTTTGTTGCGAGGCATGTAGAAAAGATATTTTGGATTGTGCCAGGCTTCTGCCTTCTGGTATGGGGGATGGTTGTTTTCATTCCTCTGCCTCTCAGTTATAGCCACTTTTTTTTTTTACTTATGTGAGTATTTTTTCAAAGTGGCAGTGAATATGCCTTAGCTGGCACGTGGAGGGTTTTGTCTCATCAGACTTTACAGCCATTCTGGCCTTTCAGTCTGAGGACCCCAAGGAAGGCCAGTGGAACTGGTTATTGTGCAGAGGTATCAGGCAGGGAGCAGCGATGATGGGCCCTGTGAAATCTGCCAAGAAACAAAGTAAATAGTTCAGGTGGCCCTGCTGACCTCCCTGGTGCTTGTCAGACCCCCACCTGAAGCTTGCTGGAGCGTACAGCATGCTGCAATGTGTGGATCCTCCTAAGCAGCTTTTCAATGAGGTCTGTAATGGAACTGGGGTGAGGAGCAGGCCACCTGCTTTTAAATTGTGGCTGTGTTTGTAAGACAGTGTTTTTTCCATTTTATTATGTTTAACTCCAGCGCTAGTAGCGTATTTTTAGAAATGTAGCTGTGTATGTGGTGGCAGAAAAAAAAATAATCTTCTGCTGCTTTTGTATATATGAGTTTGGTTTTCCCAGATGAGGCTTAGGGTTTTTCTTCTGGGTTGTATTTAGAGTTGTAAACTCATCAGGACTGCATGTGTTTTATTTGGAGCTGTAAAGTGGGAATAAATATAGAAAGATGTGTATGCTTTTTAATAATAGCTGAACCTTGAACTGTGCTCATTTCCCAGCTGTCCAACACCAGCTGCCCTGCCTCACCTATGTTTTCGGTATAGCACTTCACCATCATCTAACCGAAAATTGAAAAGAAAAAGTGGTCTTTGCATGTAATGGCAGTTTCCTAAAGGCTCAGAAGGCAGCATCTCACTCTTCTGTCTTCTCTTATAAGTTAATTCAAAATTAATTCGTTAATCTCCTCCCCTGGAGAGGATTCCTGGCTGCAACCAGGACTTTCCTTCAGGGACCTCTCGCCCTCTATGGCCGGGCGAGGCTTCTGAACGCTTCTGAACTGCCCTTGTACCCAAAGCTCTTGTTAAAAATAATCCAGCAGCAGGTTCGAGCTGTCTTAAATTTCTAACATTACTACTGTGCAACTGGTGCTTTAGAAAGAAACACTTTCGATCCTCTCTCTAGAATGAATTTTACAACCTTTATTTGGAGACCAGTGTTACAAAGGTACTTGTGGATCACAGAGGTATCCATGGTTACTTCTGTTTATGTTTGTCTGTATTTGGTTAAAAATTAGCTTAGTCCCATTTCTAATGAGGTAGGTTGAAAGAACAACTACTTGCTGCTTATTCTAAAAGTCAACCCTTTCCAAAAGGTTTCCAGTGCAAGACAAAAAGGTGTAGATGTCAGGTGAGATTTAGAAAGGTGGAAAGAAGCTAAGGTAAGGTTAGCAAAGTGAAGCCCATTTTCTCTCTTACCCGGGCTGTAACTGAGAAATGTGCTGAGTAGATGTGTTGGGGCAAAGGGTTTCAAATGAAAAGTAAAATTAAAAAATAAAGCTAGGGAAGATGGTAGGGAGGGGAAAAAAAGATCGGGGAACCTGGAGCTGAGTAGAAAATACTGTATTCCAATACAAAATAAAAAAGGGAGTCATGGGAGGATAAACGAGAGCCTAATTTAGCTTGTTATGTGCA
The DNA here is from genome assembly GCF_025592945.1 of Manacus candei. Classification (NCBI taxonomy): domain Eukaryota; kingdom Metazoa; phylum Chordata; class Aves; order Passeriformes; family Pipridae; genus Manacus; species Manacus candei. The sequence continues at coordinate 729,395 of NW_026138074.1, read as the reverse complement.
GGAGAGTAACCAGTCATGAAAGCTCAAGTCTATCCCATTGTGGCAGTGTCTGTACCAAGATGGAAACTGGAAGCAGCAGCAGCCAGCCAGGGTGACATGGATGGATGGAGGGGAGGGTGTGTGGTGGTATGGGATTCCCAGCACTCTCAAGAAGAGTGTCACTGGAGGGAGGCCCCCACAGGAGTGGTGTTTCCCTCATGTGCACACACCTCGATGGGCGGCAAGGCTTGCAAGAAACCATCCAGAGCAGGGGGGAGTTTCCTGCACTGCCCCCATGCTCTGCATGGCCTTCATGCACCGGTCGCTTGCTCTGGGGCTTTGCTGCCTGGCTTGTTCTGATTCATCAAGCCTCTTTGAGTTGTGGCTGCTTGACTCACGATGCCTGGGCTGGTACATGCCGTCCTGCCCTGCGCTCAGGGAGGAAATGTACCCGAGGGGAATCCCCCCTTTTGCAGACTGAAGTAATTTCCCAGTCCCACAGACCATCAGCTGCTGTGGGGACAAAGGGTATGCAGCTCTGTCATTCACCCAGGGAGAACACATGCCTCTCTGCAGGTTTTCTGTCATCTGTGTCGCTGCAGTAAATGTGGTAAGACCATTTTATCTGCCAGAAAAATAAATATTTGTTTGGACAGTGTTGCCTGTCTAGCGGAAACTCTGGTTTCTAGCTAAAAAGTAAGTAGTGCTTTTAAGGTCAAGTGGAGTTCATCTTGGACACCATCCAGGACAAACTTGACTTTGAGAAGTCAAAGTTGCTCATGATTTCAGTCCTAAAATTTCTGCTCCGATGGAACACTGACTATCCTCTACTCCAATAAATATACAAAATTACCTATTAAGGTAAAGCGTATTGTCCTCCAGATATTTATAACCACTGTCCTGCTGTTTTCATTCTAGGGAGGATTTCTAATTTTGCTTGTAGTTGGATTTGTGTCCAAATGTGTATTTGTTTCCCTGACAGAGAAAACCGAGAGGGTCTAAGAAGCAAGGGGTTGGGGGGGAGTGATACCTCATAGTGCCAAATTTCCTCTGCCTTCTGCTTCCCAATACACGTATGTTCAGAGATAAATGATAGAGCAGTTTGTTGAACAGAGCTGTGCACACATTGCAGGGTTCAGTTGTCAAGAAAAAAATGTACTGTTTTATCTGAGCCAATGGCATGTAATGCAGAAAATTTGGCTTAGAGGTCAAAACAACAGATTTAGAATTATTACTTTGGCATAAATGTCTCATTTATCTTCTTGTTTGTTACAGGGCAGAGGCACAAACAAGGCAGCCTTTTGCAGAGAGGGAGAGAAACTTCAGGCTCTTTCTGCAGGATTAGTAATAAATGATATTTGCTTTACAGAAGGGCCACAAAAATAGGTTAAAAAAAAAAGGCCCCAAAATACATACAACTACTTCCTGCAAGCTCAAGGTGTCTGTTTCCGTCTTGGGTTTGGGGTTTTTTTTTTCAACTTGTTGGACAAACACTTGTAGCTGTCAAATGCTTTGTAAGATATTAACTATTTAAGTTAAATCACTACTTTATACCTCGTCAGAACACGAAATATACAAGTGTTTCCAGATGTTATTTACTATTTAGGAGTAAGGAGACCTTATAAATTATATACATTTAACTAGACAGTATCACTCTAACCTACTGGGGAGTTTTAGTGTTTTCTCTAGGATTCAACCAGGCTTATATCTGACAGAACTTTTTAGCTCTCCTAGCAGTGTAATTTAGAGCATAAGGGACTTGTACTTGAACAACTTAGTCCTCAGAGGAAATCTGAAAGCTAAAAAAGTACAAGGGAAGTGTCAGAGATGGCTGTGAAGGAAATCAGAAGGTGAGGAAGGAAATCAGAAAGAAAGAACTGATTGCATGGTGGTTTGAAGGAAGGTTTGATGTTGAGCTACAACACAAGGGCCAAAGTGAGGACCAGATTTTGGACCCTTACTGCGGAGAGTTGGAAACCTTGCACGTTTGCCACATTACAGAATTCAACCTTTGACGTCAACATCACTGCATTACTTTCTTTTCTTTTTATTTTTTGTGAGCTGAGATTAGTGTTCATGTCTGTGTGGGGGTAACAGGCTGCTGTTCCAGTGACAGAGCTTGAAATAACTGTCTGCCTTTTACCACCCTCTGGGTATATATATTTTTTATTTAGTATTTCACAACATAGTTGTGTTTAGAAGTATCAAGGGTCATTTACTAAACTAGGTAGCTAAGCTATTGAAGCAGTGTTCTCTGGACTAATTAGTTTTACTGCAGTGATTATAAAGCATGACTACTTAGAGCAGTGCAGCTCTTGGTGCCTTTGGGCTAATTATTTTGAATAAGCATGTCCTGAATTGGTATGTAACTCTGGGAACAACAAAGCCCTGGTTTTTATTGGCACTTCTAAGTAACTCTACAAGTAGAAAGTCACCTTTTTCTGCACGTGTGATTTAATCCCAGACAGCAGGATAGCCAGCCTTGCCAAGTGAATTTCCCTGCAGCACATGTATGTGCATGGTTATCTTCAGATGCAAAAACTGCCATCTCTTCTAGTGGAGGCAGAATTTACTGCCTTCAATTGGATATAAACCCACTACGCCAATTGACATGCTTGAGAAACGTGCAGATCTTCAAAGTGGAGAGTGCAAGGATTGCCAATAATTCATCCTCAACATCCCTTCAATAAAATTATCGTGCCAGAGTCTGCATAGTAAACGCTTTTTTCTTTCTTTTTTTTTTTTTTTTTTTTTAGCAAAACTACTGTCTACTGTCAGGAAGGATTAAGATGTGCCTGGATGTACAGTTCGGAAGACAGAGAATTCATCAGTGCATGTTTCTGCTCTGGCCTAAATTGCTGCTATGCTCTTGCTGACTTTTTATCTTCAATCTCTCAGCTCGCCGGTGAAAAATTCTGTTGTTCATAAGACGTACTTGCTGTAGATGAGAAAAGCAGGGCAAGTTTTATAGAAAGGTGACAGTACTTGTTCCTTTTCTGGCCAGATTTCAGGGCAGCAGTGATTTGGGATCTGAGCTGAAGGGACTTTGCCATGGTTCAGGTGTCCTCAGTAGATATCCCTGATGGAAAGGTGCAAGTGTTCAGCTCACACAGGGGGATGCAGTCAGGAACTTAAAAATATGCTAGTGGTTTCAGTCAATTGCATGTGTTTTAGTGCTGGCTAAAAGTCTGAAATTATTAGGACAATGTGAGAAAAAAGGTTGAAAACTTCAGTGGAATAAATTTCCGGTCTTTCCAGTCTTTTTATTTTATAATGTCATCTTCAAAGTACTGTTTTCTGTTAAGAACAGGCTTTGGATTAGTCATGCTGTAAAGTTTTTAGGAGAGTTCTTACAATGTTTTAGTAGTACCTGTGAGTAATTTTCTGAGTGGCATCTCAGCAAGCACTGAGGCCCCTTCCATACCTAGAGAAATTTAAAAATACTCTCTCATGTAGTTTAGATGCAGAGTTACATTCACCAAGATCACAGAGTCACCCTCTTTCCTCCTTTGAGGCTCTGTGCATTTCAATGGCAGTCACTGGGTGACAGGGTGAGAGGCCAGCTCTGATGGCCACCTAGTTTTGGTGTGCTTTGGGGAATGGGGCAGCAGTCCCCAGTGTGATGCACAGTGACTGAGCACTGGAGTGAAAAGCAGTCACTCAGTCAGGGACATCCTGGATCGTAGCACTGCTTTGTCCCAGGGTGACTGTATCTTACCTCTGAATTTTGAAGCTTCTAAGGGTTTTCTCTAAAAAGAACTCTTGAATATCTTCTTGCAACAGTTTGCCATCAGCAAAGCAGAGCTGTTGCTCAGTTGTGTGGTGTGCTGTGGTTTCTCAGTGTTTCCCTCTGGGGATCCGTTTTTGCTCATGAGGGATTGTATTGCTGTTAGCAGCAACTGACCTTTCTCATGTGTGCCAGAGCATGTTTTTGGCTTTCAGGCATCGGATCTTTTTCTCTGAGTTTTGTTTTTTTGATTGGGTTGTTTGGTTTTTTTAACTGCCTCAGATGTATGGTGAGAGCACAGAGGGTACTTTTTGCAATCTTACCGTACAGCTGGTGTAGTTGAGAGACAGACTGAATATCTTACATGGTAATGGAGCTGTGTCTTAGCACAGTTTCTTCTCAGAGATATCCTATCCTCCTGCCTGTGTTTTCACCAAGACTATGGTCTGTCCTGGAATGTCTGCTGGTTGATCACAGTCTGAGTTTACCTGATTTGGAGGATGTGCAGGCATTTAAGGGACCCTTTTGTGCAGGCCCAGTTCAAGACCAGATTGAAAGTATTGACGCTTCTGTGTCAGCCTCAGTGCTGCCTCCAGCTTTAATGGTGGCCAACAGAAATGGGACAGATGGCAGAAATTAAGTAGAGCTCTCTGATACTTGACCTGGTCTGCAGTGCATGGTAGGACACCATACTGCCCTGCCTGTCAGCAAAGTATCCATGGAAGGCTCCAAAAACACACGTCCTGGCCAGGAACTGTGGTGGGTCTCATGTACTGTGGGCATCAGGGACTTTTGAATGATAGGGAGGAGCCAAGGTCTCTGGGCTCTGGCTGCACCCATTTTACTGCCTGTGGAGTGTGCGTGGACCAGAGCAGGTTCTTCAATCCAAATGTCGTCACAGATTTACATGGGAAGACTGAAAACTGGGGGAAGGGCTGTAGCTTGAGCCTGAGCCACCCAGGACTGAGGAGGAGCTTCTTTCAATCAGTAATCACATGTCCAAATTTACCTGAAATTTCTGTGGTTCTCTGAAAAGGACTGATTTTTGTAACAACAGAGGCCCAGGGCTGTCAGCCTGGAGCAGCTGCCGGTCAGCAGTGATTTTTGCCCATCTGCTGTACAGATACCACAGGGTGTTCCATGGCGCTTAGATAAGGGATAAGTGAGGTCCACACACTGCCTCCCCAGCAATGCAGGGCCCTGGTCTTGCATCCTCATAGAGCCCTGGGATCTGGATGTGGCCCTGTACCACTGTAGGCATTTAGAGCTCTCTCTTGTCTTTGAACATGGGTTTGTGAACCCATTGTCCTTTAAATAAATAAACAGAAAAGCAACTTAGAAAGTTGAGTCCAACTCCCCAGCAAGCAAATGATGCATTTCCCAAGACCCTCCTTGGGCCAATGCAAGTCCCTGGGAAACCTCTCCTCTGTATGAACTTCAAAAAGAGAGAGGCATCAGCATCCTGGGAGTGCTGCCTGATGGTATGCCTATTATCAGCTGCTAAGCAAAGTGTGTTTATTTTAGCACAAAGGCACTAGTGACTAAGCTTGAAATATTTTGAAATTGGTGCTGAAATGACCTTGAGGTCATCCTGAAGGTTCCACAGCTAAACAGATTAGACAGACGTGTAAGGGATGAGCAGTACATAAAAACTCAGGGCTCAAAAACCCTGTTAGAGAGACGAACAAGATATCTTGTAACAACAAGTGAAGACATTAAGGTTGAAATGCCAAAGAATTTTAACTGTCTGAATTTTATCAGGTGCGAGATTAGCTAAATTCAGGGTGAAGTGAAAGTGAAATATGGTCAGGAACCAGCAGTTTAAGACATGTCGTAGAGCAACTGATCCTCAAAGCAGCAAGCCACACATTAATATTTCTATGTTTTTCAAAAGATATCCTCTCTGTGGTCTTCGTGATGCATATATAAAGTAGGCAGTGATCAGTACGTGATTCCTCATATGCCATTTAAGTTCTTAATCCTTCCTTTTGGTGAAAATACAACAGAATCTCTGTGCTCGAGTGAAACCTGTGCCAGCCTCTGCAGGCACAGTCAGAAGTATTGCTTTTGAGATGGTCTTGTTTCGTTTAAGGTACTGTCCCGTGACAGGGAGCTCAGCACAGGGACAGAATCCACTGCCACCCTGCTCTGTGCTGGGGGACAGTCCCAGTGCTGTTTCTTTCACGAGTGTGGCTGCAGCCAGAACATGCATTTCCCAGCTTGACCGGGACAGTCCCCAGCGCAGCCTGGGGAAGTGAGCTTTTCCTGCATCTTGCTTTCCCAACTGTATGATGAGAGGGTACTTCCTCACCTCAAAGACACGCTGGGAGAAGTTCTTTTCGAAGTGGGTAGGGAGAGGCTGAGAGCAGCAGAGGAAGACATCAGCTCTGTTTGCATGCACTGCTCCCAGGGTGGTTGCAGGAGCACACGATCACTTGTGGTTTTTGCAAATTTCCTTTTACATTTCTACCAGCAGCTTAAAGAGAGTCATGTACAGGAGATAAAAATAGTTAAAATGCCCACCTCTTCCGTAAAAAAAGTAATTAAATCATCCTTGCCCTCCCTCAAAGTGCTCTTAGTGTCAGTTGATCTGCACAGATTCATGTAATGCCAACTTACAAATTCTTTATAAAGAGGTTTATCCCTTTGCTGAATGAGCTTGCAGCAGGAGCCCAGACACAGCACACTGGCAATGGCACCTACTCTGCGGGTCTGTTGCCATCAATCTTAACCTGCTAATGTCACAGGGTTAAAAATACACTGGGTGCAGAATGGCTGGTAAATGCTTTTTTTGTCACCGTGGAAGAATGATGTCGTGGCAGTGATCCAAACCTCATCCCTTCTGCTGGAATGGCTGCTGCTCATGTACCAGCCAGGGCCTTTTTCCAAAGAAACCTCTCCTCATTCCATGGCCCCATGTGTATGTTTTTCCTCACCACTGTCAGCTTGTCTTTAAGGAGAGACATTGCATGTAGGTGGAAAGTCACTTGAGCACCTCCTGTTGCACTAAACAGAGAATCCAGAGCCCACACTACAGCATAATTTAAAATCAAAGTTAAATGTTTTTGTTTGTTTTTTCATTTTTAGGAGAGCCAAATACCAATGTTGTATTTAAATCAGCAGGAGATTTTCAGGAGTACTTCTTGCTGCATTAGGCTTGTTGATAAATTGCTTAGGGCTGTTCTTGACAAGGCTGCTGCAAATCTCAGGTATCCCCATGCCTCTCCCTTCTCTCCTCAGAAACTGGGACTCTGCAACTGCCGGTGAATGTACCAGACTTACCTGTGGACAGGCAGGCACACAGGAGGGGTTATCATACAAATGCACACCCTGGGTTATGAGCCACAAAGATAACGTGTCCAAGATTAGATACTTTCAGTTTTGGGCTGTGGGTCCTGTTTTGGTGTCAGCAACCTTGGCAACATTAGAGTGGATAAGAGAAATGAGAGTGGCATGCTTTCAGGTTTGTCGGGTTTTCTTGCACGTACTATCCAGTGTTTGCATTGGTGCAAGGATGGGCTGGTGCCCTGGGTCATATCTGACCTCCAGGCTATGTGGTTGTCCCCAGCAAGGATTAGAAGAGAATGGGGAACAATGACTGTGTTGGGGCCGTGTGCTTTTGGCTCCTACACTGCCCAGTAAACACGGGGCTGAGCAGTGCCTACAGTTTAACCATGAAGCTCCTGCACATGCAAGCCAGGGCTTGTTCCTCAAGGAGCATGCTGCCCTGTCCTCCATCTGGCTTGCTGGCTGAAACCTGGGCAGGGCACTAGGGGCTGCTGGTGAAATGTTGGTCTTAATTCAGTGGCAAAACTTCAGAGATTCATTGGAGCATCTCCGTTTCCCAAGTCATTTCCCAGCCTGAGAGTGCCCTCTGGCGTATGCAGGGGACGATAAAGATTGTAGTTTATTGAAGTGGTTTTACTTGGCTTCCTCCTTTTCTTAACACTTTGCAGCCAGTGTGGTTATTTGCCAAAGGCTGCCAGGTAGGTGCCTGCCATAAAGCACCGAGATGTGACCCCCAGACCAGGCCCATGTGTTGTCCACATTTATACACCCAGCAGCCGATGGTCGCTTTTTTATTGATACTGACCATGTGCAGCATATAAAGCAGGAGACATCTGGGCCACAGTGTCTCAGATCCAGTTTCCTTCCAGCAATGCCTGGTAGGTGTCCAAAACCAGCCTGCAGCAGGTCCTGCTCAGGCTGTGCCCAGGCAGTGCTGCTCCCCCTGCCCTGGGTGCTGTCTCCTGGCACAAGCCTGTGGCTCCAGCACAGAACTGTTCCAGTGATAGGCTGAATCTCAGACCCCGGGCTGAGTTGGTAAACTGGGCTTCAGTGAGGTAGGAACCACCTTTTATAAGCAAACAAAACCTAGCCCTTTTCTCTTGGAGGAAGGCAGGGAATTTAGAAGCGGTGGTGGCGTGAGCGTACATTGCCATAGTTACATGGAACTGGAAACAGACGGTGAATGTGAGGCATAAACACAAAAGCTTCAGTAAATACAAATCTTCTCCATATGTAGAGACCTTTCTTGGAAAAACTTTGTCATCTTGTCTATGTTACAACATTCTGATTTTAAAAAAAAAAAATTAATGGTTTCAAAACTTTCTGTTGGCAGCTGCAGAAACAAATGTGCTGGTACAGAGCAGAGAAGCCTTTTAAGTGCTCTGGTATTGCACTCTGCTGGGGACAGAGTGGGTGGTCAGGGATTGCAGTGCCTTTTCTGGTGGCTGCTGATTGAAGGCACCTCATAGTGAAACAGCAAGGTTGTGACATTTTGAGGAATTAAGTCAAGTATGGGCCACTCTTTGCATGCCCTTTCTTCTTTCCTCCTTGCTTATCTCCTGGGGTGTTCTCCAGCGTGAGTCAGAGTATCCTCATTCTTCCCAGAGTTAAAATGCATGTAGTAGTCTGCCAGGAGGTGGTCCAGGCTTGCAAAGCTACCACTTCCTACCCAGAGGTGGGACTGTTGTCTGCATCAACTGACTGGCATTCATCAGCCACTGCCAGTGGAAGAGGAGATGGGGGCTGGAGTCTGGGAAGACCCATGCTGGGGCTGGGTGCTCTTCTCCACCTGTATGGGGGTTGTCCTTGGATGTCTTTATTGGTGTTTGCTTCTCAGCAGCCAGGTTTTGCTCACATTGTCTCCCTGCTCTCTGCTAACCTTCCTTTTATCTCTGTGGTTTTTTTCCCTTAGGTCGAAAGCTGAGAGGAAAAGCCTTTTATTTTGTCAATGGCAAGGTGTTCTGTGAAGAAGATTTCCTGGTAAGCATCCAGTTGGCCCTTGTAATGACACATTTCAGTGTCCCCAGCAGACACACAACCATTCTGCCTGTCAGTTTTGCCTGTGTTTCACATAGTTCTAATCTGGCATCCTGCCTGGCCCTTCTGCTCCAACACTTACCCAGAGCCAGCGCCAGCCATGGTGGCTGCCCACATGTGGTGCTGGAAGTATCCAAGTGAGAGGCCATGGTTTTGTGGCGCAGAGCCCCTGGTTGAAGCCATAATCTGTTGTGATGGCTCCTTCAAAGCACGTCCCTGTGGCCATATTGTGGAGGCAGGAGTGAGATAAATGGCTACAGAAGAATGAATGAGTGAATTTCCCTTTTCAATGGACTGGGTTTGCTTGGGCAACTTAATGGACATCTTTCTGTTGCCCTCAATGGATTTTGTGTGATGTAAGTGAGCATCCTTGGCTGGTGGAGAAAAAAAGCCATATACCCTTCTGCCTCTGGGTCCTGATAGATTAATTGTTCACTGAGACTTGAAAAAGTTGTATTTGCCTACTTATTGGTGTAGTCTAGTGATTTCTGTCAGAGACAGGTGAGTTAACCTTTGCTCTAATCAGTATATCAGCATAGTCCTTCTGAACATGGGCAGTCTAGTGTGTTTACAGAATATCCTCTGGGGACCCATACACACCTCCATATAATGAAAAAAGCATTGGGAAGTTTAACTTGTGTAAGGAGCACAGAAGAAGGACCAATAACACATATGCAAATAACACCCCACAATAAACTGTTGTTTATGCTTGACTGGCCTTGCAAAATTTTGAGAGAATTCTTTTTTGTCATTGCAGTATTCTGGTTTCCAGCAGTCAGCTGACAGGTGTTTCATTTGTGGTCATTTGATAATGGACATGGTAAGTGATAATTGCTTTACGAGAAAAAACTCCCACAGCTTTTTAGAAGAGTGCATCAAAAGCAAAATATATTCATATCCAGTACTGTCTGTTATCATCTGGTAGTCTGCCTAGTGTGAGATTGGTAGCAGAAAGAAAATCCACTAAGCCTTTTGTTGATTTTTTCAAGGAAGTGAAGCTGGCACCCTGCTGTGCATGGTGCAGAGACTTTGCTCTGCCTGTTTTCGGTGCGTGTTGAAAAGCAGAGCTTTGAGGTCTTTCATCCCCTTTCAGGCTTCCCTGGACAGTGTATTTGAAATCCCATTGATGCTTCCTGCTCAGCAGTGCCATGGCTCTGCAGTGCTCTCTTGCTGTGAGGCATCAGTGCAGCTCTCTCAGCCTGTCTTTCCCATGTACCTTCAGGATTAAGCCACTTCCTTGTCATTTTTGGTGGGTGCTGATAGTCTGGGGTACAGGTTTGGCCCAAAGTATGTGCTCCAGACCTCAGTTCAGATCTGCCCAAGTCCTTGCAAACTCTTCCATAGATATGTTGACATCCTGCTGAAGCAGGATTAGGCAGGTACCATCCATTCCAGATGAGCATGGTGTGGGTAACAGCTCAGGGGGTCAGCTGGCCTTTAGCCAGCACTGGGCAGCATTTAGTTAGATGTTGTTCAGAGGGAGACTGGTGTAGCTGGTGGTGTAACACTACAGCTGAGGAAAAGAAATTAGGAATTTCTGATTCATAGCACACCTCCCAAGATTTTCTAATGCTTATCATTAATTATCTTTTTTTGCCTGCTTACACTGGAAAGCATTTAAATTGGAAAAGGTATGTTTTACTCAGAAGTCTGATGCCTCTGCTGATGGACCATGGTGTTCCAGGTACCCCCAAGGGTGAATTGCAGCTGTTGAGTTGAACACAGTTTCCACAGTCTGTGCTTATTAGAAAGCCAGGCTAGTAAGTACAAAGCTCTGCAATATCTAAGGAGTTATGAAAACCTAGCAATAATATTTGTTTCAGCCTCTCATGGAGAATATGAAGATACATTTCCTTTGTCAGGCTGGTAAATCTTTCCTTGTGATCCTGCTAAGTGTTCTCTATCTGTTGGCTTCAGAAATTATTTTGTTTCCTTTAAATTCTGTCGCTTCTATCCTTTGTCATGCTAAATACCTTGATTGAGTCTCTAGATTGTTTTCTTACCCATGGTAATAATTAATTTCTCTGGAACCAGGTGCTGGTTCCAGAGAAAATATACATTGATATATATTTCCAGAGAAAAATATATTGATTCCATCTGCTCTTTCCATTCTTTTTAACTGGTTTTTCAGAAGTGGTGGTGAAAAAAGACACAGCCCTGCTGATGAATATGTAGTATTGTCTGGTGTAAAGCTGTATGTAATTTTCACCTTTATTGGCTATTCACATGCATTTTTTCTCTCTCTTGGTTTGTTGCAGATCCTGCAGGCTCTAGGGAAATCATATCATCCAGGCTGCTTCCGATGCGTGGTCTGCAATGAGTGTCTGGATGGTGTACCATTCACTGTAGACTCTGAAAACAAAATCTACTGTGTCAGAGATTACCACAAGTAAGGACGAAAAAACCAGCAGAGATGTTCCAATCAATAAGCCTCTAATTTAGCTTTTCAACTAGTTAGGAAGTGTAGATTAGTAAAGTAGGTACAGGGTTAGAAGTTTGAGGATGGACCTAGACCCTAGAAATTCCCCATTTCTCCTCTTGTCCTGTCATTGACTCCTGTGTAACTCTGAGGAAGTCACATAACCCCTGGGCTTCAGTTGCCCCTTCTGTAAAGCAGAGGGAGTGCTCATGAAGTGTTCAGTGATGTACAACATCAGTCCACTTTAAAGTAAGCCCGTGAATGCCTGTGGAAATTAATATGAGTTACTTTTTGAGTAGCTCAGGAGCTGAGTTTGACTTTTAAAGAATCACCACTGAACCTGCAAAGCAAAGCAAAACTAAATTAAACAACTGATAAATCCACTTTAAAAATCACTTGTTATTTAGACAGTAAGACAAAATGACTGTGCTCTTAGCTGGTAGTTTTGATATTAGAGCTGCATATATTTGAGTCCTTCTGGCTGGCTTTGCTCCTTGCTCTGTTTTCTGGACAGGGAGAGTATTAAGTGTTGCTCAGGCAGCCCTTGGAACTCTTCTGTGTTGTGCCAAGATTAGAGTTGTTATAATCTTGTTGCCAAGATTAGTGCCTCTGTGTGCCATTGTTGTTCTGAATTGATGCATATTTCCTTGCGATTTAATTTAATTAATTATTGTGTTATAAGGCCTTAAGAAACTCTACAGTCACATGGTACTGTCTCTGAGGTTTCCCGCCCCAAGGTTGCCACTTCTTTTGATGTGTTTTTCTGGAGATGGTCCTGCTCAGTTTCTCCTCATTCTCTTTTCCAAATCTCTCAGTAACAGCCAAGAATTTTACAGGGGATTTTGTATTTTTTCTGGTACTAAGTGTAAAATATAAAGTCTATTTTTGCCTGATTGAGCAACGTGTGCCAAGCATTACTTAAAATCAGTGCTAAAGTGAATTTATGATCTCAGGATGCAAAGCTTTCCTGTGGATAAGTTATTTACAGCTGCAGCTTTTCGTCTTATATTGAGAACATACAGGCCTCTCTTTTTGTGTTGATCTATAACTTGCCTTCAATTTCTCATTGCTCTTTCAGAGTTTTAGCTCCAAAGTGTGCAGCGTGTGGACTTCCCATTCTGCCCTCTGAGGTGAGAGCCTTTTATTCCATATCCCCTTGGGGAGGGAGCATCATGTCTCAGGTCTTGCTCTCTTGACACTTGACCCTATATCAAGATGAATGTGTTTATGGATGGGGAGAGATGGTCGTTTCCTCTGGAGTGCAGCCTTTTGACCTAAGCTCATACACTGTTCTTGAGATGTGACACTTCTGCTCGATAGCGAAGCGGACAGGCTGCTTTTTTCATCTCCTGCAGGATTATGCTGCTGCTAGTTTCATGTTCAGGATAATTTTCCTTTGTGTCCATAAATGTTGGTGGCACACATGAATGACTTCTGTGTGACCCCTCTGGGACTAACTCATTTTAATACTTGGAGGAGATGAATCTTAGCCAAAACTAATTTAAAATGCTGAGAAATGTGATCTAGTGAAATTACCAAATCATTAATGCATAATTTGAGGTAGATGTTACTGTTAAACAGAAAGAATTTTACCTTTCTGGTGTTACATTTTAGAGGATATCTGTAGTCAGTCAATGATGAAGCTTTGCTGTAAAAACAACTGCAAGTGGCAGGATTTATTTGCGGTCCCCAGCCAGCCACCCAGCTGCATTTCCTCAACATTCATTTTGTTGCAGGAAGCAATCTACAGAGTGCATGTGTCTGATCCTGCTGTAATCCTTTGTAATTTCTGCTTTGCTCAAATGCTTACAGGGGTCTGATGAGACCATTCGAGTTGTGTCCATGGAGAAGGATTACCATGTGGAATGTTATCACTGCGAGGTAGGTCAGAAGCTTTCCTGGGGAGTAGGCGCTTAATAGTGATAACTACTATTATTTTTAAGATGGAAATAAATGTCCTGCCTTCCAGTGGCAGTAGATGAGCAATTCAAACTTTGCATTGTGCGACTCTTTCCATCGGTGGCTGAAAAATTTCCAGTTTGAGGACAAAAGTTTTTGCAACAATGTGTTTCAGCTGCAATTTCATTTGCTATCCATAAAGTTATGGGCAAAGAGTTAGATATTGCTTTTTAAACTTGGCAGTTTATTTGTTAATGAAGGAAGCATGGTGACTTAGTTAGGTTTATTGCTGCCTTTCAGAAACCTTGAGCTCCAGATCACATTTAGTGTATCTGATTTCCAAGTCAGATTGTTCAAAAATGCTAAGGTGATGACTGATCCTGTGGGGTGTAAGTTACCTTTGCTCTCATAGGAAATGAACATGTCATTGGGAATGGACAAAGGATATGGCTGCACAAAAAAAAAAAAAATTCCAGGAGATGCCAGCCCTAAAACACCGTTTGGTCTTTGTGCAGGTCTTCCAAGAAAGCCTTCATACTTCCGTGCTGTAAATTAAAACAAATAGTTGTCTTCCCTCACTGTGCTCATAATGGAGTGACAGGAGGCCCTGTCTCCACAGTCTGGTTTCACATCAGTGCAACTGTAATGTGAAGAGGTGAATCTTACCTGAGAGTATAAGGAGATATGAGCACATTTCAAATGTGGTTGCACCTTGCCACAAGATAAAGGTTATTCAATAAAACTGCTTAAGACAAATTTGTACAAGGCTGCCCATCACAATGCCTATGCCAGATGTTTTCCTTCTCATGACACATATTGGAATTACTAGGAAGGAGCTGTTGGCTGGGTGTCTCCTGTCCTTGTCACAAAATCACCTTCCTGGAAGCCAGACCCAGCTCACACTGGAAGACAAACAGAAGCTCTAATAATTTGCACGGCCTCTCTTTGCAGGACTGTGGGATGGAACTGAACGATGAAGACGGGCATCGCTGTTACCCACTAGATGAACATTTGCTTTGTCACTCCTGTCATCTGAAACACATAGAGAATGGCACAACCCCAGCAGCTGCCTACCAGCACCACTACTAGCCAGCGTGGCTGACATCGGAAAGCCGGGACAGAAGACTTGTTACGTGATCTCCCTCTCCCTGCCCTCAGCTGATTTCCTGTGCATGTTTTTCGCCAGTCGGCAACATTTCTGTAAAAGGATATGAGAGATTTTTGGTGGATTCCCAGAGTTTGTATGCTTGTGGATTCCAGCTGTATCAAACCATGTCTACTTGACCAAGAATGTGGCATGTTATCTAAACTGATCAGTTTACTTTTATGTGCCTTTTTCTGCTGCCTGGAGATTCCTCTTGGCTCATTTTGGAAGATTCTTCAGTGAAAGCACAATTTGCTGTTGTGTCTATAAACTCAGATCATGTCATGCACAATTAAAAAGCCAGAGACTGGCTTGTCTGCCTGCCTGCCAGAGGCATCCTGTCAATCTACTGTTTCCTGACAAGCACATTTCATCAGGTTCCCTGAAGGACATCAATGTATTAGTACCAGTTTCTAGACAGTCTTTCTCTTTTTATTAATTCTTTAGGAAAAGAAAACAAAGGGGTCTGTGCAAAATGGCACACTCAGACCTTTCTGTTAATTCCCTCAACTCCAGTATCAAGTCTAACTGTAAAAGCACCAACTTTCTGAGCACAAACCAGGCATACTGTCTAGCAGCTGGAGGCTGACATCCCATTTCAAACAGAACAAAAAACTGGAACAAACTAGGCTAAGCTACTGCAATGACTTGGGGCCCAGGCTTGTGTGTCAGCACGACACACAGGGGCCAGTCTGCTGTGTCAGTCTGAATAGTGGATCATATTTGGAAAGGAAAGGTCGGGATGGTGAAAGTGTGGACACAGGGGAAATCCATCCTCATTCTTGCTTGCAGAGCTTGCTTTGAAAAAAAAGCTCTCTGTACACAGACACTTGGCCTGGGTTTTTCAGTTTGTCCCCACAACTCAGCCCTCAGCCTGGCCACTCCTTTCTATGGTGTTTACCCAGCACAAAGCCATTTCATAATGGTGCTTATTTAGAACTCAGGGAGCAAACTCGAGATTGTTATGAAGGCTTTGTTACACAGGGATTTGGAACCCAGCTCCACAACCTGAACTCAGATGAGTATATTGGTATAAACAGATTTGCTCCTGTGAATAACAGCTTATCTGAGCAAGGAGTTAGCGAGTTTGGCCCTTACTTTCCATTCTGCTGAGAAAGCAGAAAGACAAATCATTTCTTTTTTGAACCCCCCCTGCTTTATAGTCAAAGAAATGTGCTCCCCCACAATATGTTACATGTATGATAGCTGTGCCTGCAGTGCATGCTCTGTACCTACCAAAGCTGTGCAACCCCTAGCGTACAGGTACAAAGCTTTTGTTTAAGAAAAATCTCTTAATTTTAAGCCTTGGATGCGTTTGGGGATCTTAGCTACTATTTCCCACATTTTCTGTGGAAAACTACATAAATCCTCAAGTATCTATGCTAAAGATTTAAATTTGGTTCTGACTGGCAGAGGATGGGATGACATTCTTGAAGATCTTTTTGGTGAAGAAACTACAATAAATTAGCTGAGCAGTGGCACTGAGACTCACAAAAAGTGTCTGTGCCGAGAACTCACTACGGTTCAACCAAACCTCTTTTCCAGTAGCATGGATGTAGCTTGAACTTCACTTGATGTAGTCAGACTGCCTCGTGTACCCATCTGGAGCAGCACAGGTACCAGGTAGCAGCAAGCTACCTGTCTCTGCCCATGCTAACAAACCAGCATGCCGTGGCTGAAATGTGAGTGTCTGCAACTGCACAAGCCTCGGGAGCCTGGTGGTTTTGGCACGGAGTTTCACGGGGCCGATGGACCATCCAGCCTTCTGCCCCATTCAGCTGTTACCACCTCTGCCTGTTACTGCTACTCTTTGGGATGGGAATGGCAGCTCATGGCTGGAGGTTGATCCTGTGCCAGAAACCACCCAGACATGCAGCCCCTCAGTGAGAAACTGAAAGCTCAAGGTGGGGACTTTTCCACTGTGAAATATATGTCTTCCGAGAGTTTTATCTGTGATTTTAGAGGAGGTAAAAGTGACCCCAAGTATGTGAGCCCCCTAGAGCCTTAAATTTAGCCTCCAAATGCTGGTTAGTGAAGGGATGGGAGCCAACACAAAATATAAAAGGTGCTGTACCCAGGCAGGATGGACTGGGGGCAACAAAACAGCCCTGGGCAGATCTTGTAGTGCTCTCACCTTGGTGCATTGCATCAGCTTATGTCCTGCAGCACAGTTAGGCCAGAGCGGGAAGGGGAGTGTTCAGGGTGTGGCTGTGATCTTAGGACTGTCTGAAGGGACTGAGGTGGAAAATAACACCAGCTCACATCCCTGGTAAATAATTCAGATAGTCCTGGGCAGATAGCTCCCCTCCCTGAGCTGCTTTGGGCAGTGAAGGCAGTGAGGTATCAAAGTGGCTTTTGGAAGTGAGCTGGAAACACCAGCATTGGTCATCTGTTGCTGTCTCTGGGAGACCAGCTACTGTGTGGTTCATGCTTTTGCTAGCTCTTGATTCTTTTTTTAGAGCAAGCCCTTGTGCACATTCTTTGGCCTTCATTTTGTAAAGATCTGAAAACACAAGTGGGATTGATACTTTCTTTTTAAGCTGCTGTTTAAACTTCTGTCTCACCCTTGTAGCCTTCCCCACAACCTCAAAATAAGCAGGAAAGAAGGGGATGGGGAGAAGGACAATTTTCCTTTGTGGAAAGCCTTGAGCAGCCAGCTTGTGGCAAGCTGTCTTGCAGGAGCTCTCTTTGCATCACCAGAAAGTTTGGCCTCTGCTCCCACACAGTATCGTCTTACCTCTGTCAGCCATCCCGTATCCCTCAGCATTGGGGAATGAAGGCTGCCCTACTTTCAGTTTTGAGGTTCCCTATAAATTAGTAAGTGCCAACACTCTTCTGTATTTACGAAGGGCTAGAAATGACAGTGTGAAAGTGTTGAAAAAGGAGCTTTGTGGTTTTGAAGCTAAAGCATCTACTTCATTGCCCTGCACCTCTTTGTGTGCTAACTTGCACCAAATCTGTCTTTGGGAGTTGGAATTCATTTAAGCTCGGTATTATTTCTCCCAGGCTGTGGGTGTCCGAGTCCCTGTTGATTTTTCCCAGCTTGTCCCTGACTGTGCAGCTGCCTGATAGTAGGTCCAGCACAGGGAGAGGCAGGGGCATCCTGCACAGGGAAGGGAGACTTCTCCTCCTGACCCTCTGCCAGCTGTCTGTGGAGCTGCAAGCCCTCACTGCCTGACTTCAGGCAGCTCCCCCAAAGGAAAAATTGTAGCTCTGGTGCTGGAGGTGTGAGGCTTTGCATGCTCTGCAGAAGAAGTTCAAAATACTTGTTAAATTCTGCCTATCCCCTGGCTGATACGTGTTGGGTTTTGCTGTTCACGTGAACCTTGTTGCCTTTTAATTTATTAAGATACCGAAACGTGCTATGAAAAAGTAGTCTTGGTTCCTCCCCCATCGAGTTCTTCTGACTGGTTTTAGAGTAGGGGACCCTTGGAAGTCCCATTGTGCTGGTAATGAGTAACTCTCATGCAAATAGTTATTCAAGTGAATTCCCTGAAGCCTGTTTTCAGGAACCAGAGCTTAGGAGATTTTTTTCATTCAGGTCATGCTGTTAAATTTCTATTGCTTAGAATACAGAAACTCATTTAAATAGGGATTTTTGCATAAGAGCCGGGGGAAAACCCCAGCTATAGAAGAAGCAGACACTTTTGTGTAATTTAAAGTGTAAGAAACACCTGTGATCAAAGTGATTTTTGAAATTGCCCTGATATTAAAACACAGGGAACAGCAGTTTCAAACACCCTAGCGAGCAGTGTTTGAAGAGATCTGTGGTTCTTCAGTTTCTGAGTTTCATTTGGGGGCTTTTAAAATATTTTCCCAGTCTTTCAGACTTTAAATGATTATAATTTTTTTAGATCTTTTTACTACAAAGTGAATAGCTGCTTAGTCTGGAAATGGTGGAGTTTTCATCAACATCGGGTGTGCTGTGGCAGCCTTGAAAGGGAGAAACTGGGCTTCTAAGAGCTGGTATGGCTCTGGCTGGTCATTCAAAAGAGAGGAATATCTTTGGCTGCCGAGGGAAAAAAGTCACATGTGGGCCTTGACTGCCTGCTACGTGCTCACTTTTGGGGTGGTGTGTGCTGTTGTGTCTGTGCACGTGGATGTGTGGTACGTGCTGCCTGTGAGACACCTGCCTTTCACACCTCTGTGCCCATGCCAAGTGCTTGTAGGTGCATCGTAAGCAACTTTCTGTGCATGAATGTAAGGACAAGTTGACCCAGGCTTCATCACTGGGAAGATATCTCTGGAGTCAGTACCTATGGGCAGGGAAGGGCTATGGCCAGATACACATCCCTTTTCTCCCATCTTCTGAATGCCTGCACCACTGGGAGAAGCTGGGAAGGAGTTTGCATCTCTCATTGTGCAGCATTCATGTGTTCATTTTTCTTTTCCATTTCTGTGTCCTGCCATGAGCCCAGACAGAGCCTGGAGCTGCCACCCACCCTTTTCCTATAGAGAAGCAAAGCTTTCCTGAGAATAAAAATCCTTACCCACTTTCTTCCAGGGCAGCCAGAAGCTTGCATGGCAGTATACATCCATAGCCCACTAAAGACAAGATGAGAGATGGGAAGAAACTGTCCCCACATGAAAAAACATGGCATAGAGCCCTGTGAAGGCAGGAATGCCCTGCAGCCCTGGTATAGGGATGACTGGGCTGCAGTTCCCAGCCCTGCTGGCACCGACCCTCTTCCCCACCCCACGCAGCAGGTCTGCAGCTCATGGCCCGGAAGGGACCCAGGCACACACACAGGCTGTGGCTTTCTGTATGCAGAAAGCACATCCAGAGCCTGGCTACTGATACTGAATGGTACTAATTATTTTATGTTTCATTCAAAGCTCAGCTCCGGGAGAGAGTATTTTAGGATTTGTGCTGGTGTAACTAACCTTAGCCTCCTGTGAACACAGACCTCTTTTCTTCTGTGCTGTTAAGTATTTATAAAGAATGAAGACTGGTAGCAGAACAAAGCCACTGGCCTGTTGTGATTTCAGTGATTAAACACAGTATCTTAAGCAGCACTAAGAGTCACGTCTTTCCTAAAGTTATGATGATTGTCAGCACCCGGAGTCCATAGGGAGGGAGTAATGCTGTGAAATGATGGTTTCCCAACCTCTACTTTCCTCCTGTCCCCACCCCCCATCAGTGGCTGCAGTACGGACTGGTGGGGGGGGACTGGTGGGGGGGCACCTCGTCAGCGGGGTTCTCTGGGGATTTCCAGTCCTTTGCAGGCAGCTGGTACTTGCTGCATCAGAGGCCGTGCTGCTCTGGCATCCATCTGGGGAGACCCAGGTACTGGACTAAGGAGCTGGGAGGGATGTGCTGCATGTGGGAGCAGATTCTGGGCCCAGCATGGGGGTCTCCTTTGCAGCATTCATGGGGATGGATTCTTTATAGGGTTTTGGGTAGCATTGCCATGGATCTGGGAGGCAGGTAGCCACATGGTATCAGTGACCATGACGCCTCATGTCTGAAGACTTGATGTTCCTGGATACTGCTGGCCAAGCAGCACTGCAGCAGCATGGAGCTATCAGCTAATATGAAGCAAATAAACAGGAATAACTAATTAGAGTTTGGGGTTTCCCCTCCTTGATGCAAGAAGCTGCCCAAACCCAGGGCATGACACCCAGCAGGCTGGATCCAGTGGGAAATTGGCCAGGAGGTGCCCCAGGCTTGCTCTGTGCCAAACCCCATGACCTGGGCTCATCTCCCCCTGCAGACGGGATGCCCAGGTGGACAACAGCTGTCCAGAAGGTGGCGCCCATGGTGGGGAGGCTGCCAAGGGCAGGAAACCCTGCAACGCCACCCAACCCTGGGGGCTTTGGAGGCCCCCATGCTGGGTGCATGAGGGTTCCCGCCCTAGGTCTGTGTAGTAGTGTGGGGGCTGCTGGCAGCACCCTCGGACCGAAGTCCAGGAGAGTAAAACAAAACACAGGGAGAAAACGGCGGGAGGGGGGGGGAAAAAAAAGAGCAGCCGAGCCAGCCAGGAGTCGAACCTAGAATCTTCTGATCCGTAGTCAGACGCGTTATCCATTGCGCCACTGGCCCTGCTCGGAAACATGCTTCCGCTTCCGAGCCCTTCAGCGCGGCTCTCGCGCGCGGCCTCAGCCAATGGCGGGGCCGCCGAGCCTGGTCGGCTCCGCCCCCTCCTTCTAATAGGCGGCGCCCCTCCCTGGGCTCCCCAGCGCGGCCGCGGAGGTTTGTCCCGAGTGGGGCCCCGTCGCTGCAGCCCGGGCGCCGCGTCAGGCAGTCTGTCAGTCAGTCGGTCAGTCAGTGAGTCGGGCGGGCGGGGCGGGAGTAGCCGGGTAGGGCCGGGTTGGAGCGGGGCCGGCGGCAGGGCCGGGACAGCCCGAGGGCACGGATGGCGACGGCGGCACCCGCGGGAACCACGGCGGCGGCGGCCTACACCAGCCTGAAGCTGTGAGTGACCCGCCGGGGCGGGGGGGACGCGGCTCTGGCACCTGCCGGACGGGAGCGAGGGAGGGGAAGGGAAGGGAGGAGCCGCCGGGGGAGCGGCGGCTGCCCGTCCCTTACTGCCCGCTGCCCTTCCTGGCCTGCCCGCTGCCCTCCCCGCCGGCCTGGACTCCCTCGCTCCCCGGGTGACCGCGAAGGGCTTGGCCTGAGGCGGCAGCCCCGGGCGGGAGGAGGGCGGGGGGATGAGGGAGAAGGACTTTGGCCGCGGACACGGCACCGGTCCCCTGTCACCGTCCATCCCATAGCGCTGCGGGCGGGCGGCTCCCGTGTCCCTGTCGCTTCCCTCCCGCGTGTACAGGAGGACGGTGCCTGCCTGGCTTCCCTCGGCGTGAGGAGCCCGGGCTGCCCAGAGAGGTCGTGGAGTCTCCTTCTTCGGAGACATTCCAAACCCACCCGGAGGCGTTCCCGTGTCACCTGCTCGAGGTGACCCTGCCTGGGCAGCGGGGTTGGACCAGGTGATCTCCAGAGGTCCCTTCCAACCCGGATAATTCTGTGATTCCGCATTCTTGCTTGTAGGTGGCAGCTGTAGGGCTCGGGCGCTGTGTAAAGCTGTGTGTATGCAGCGCTGCTTGCCAGCAGATTTCCTACTCGTACTCGCCCATCGGTTTCTCATGGCACAGCTGGGGGGTTTTTTTGTCATTTGATGGGTTTGATGCCAGTTAATGAGTTTGAACTGTGATGACTTTGAACTTTGCGGGCTCTCCAGTGCAGTGCCTGCTATGACTTTTCCAAATAAATTCTCATAACCTCCCGGTGTAATTTTTTTATTAAAACAAATACTTTCTTAGGAGGTGGATGTAACCCTTTAAATGTGTGTGTGCCAGATGTTTGTTTGTTGCCTTTAATACAGCAGAAGAAGTTGCGTAACCAAAAGCAGTACGAAGTTAACACTGCAAGAGGCATCTCCATTATAAACCCTCACACGGGCCAGTTCAAATTCCCGAGGAAATTACTCTGGGCATGAGATTCTTCATGACTGTCTGAAGCTGAAAGTGAAGTTTCTTTTTGTGTCCTAAAGGCGTTCCCAGGCTTTTGACCTCTAAGTAGTAGCTTGAAACTCTGTAATTGAGTTACCCATGCCATTTTCAGGAAGCAGTATCTGAAAGTGATTCTTAAGCCTGATTTACTGTGCTTAATGCTCTGTTAAATTTCATTTGACAGTCATCTTTTGGATTCAGAGCAAACATACTTAGATCTTTTGGAGGTCTGTATAAACAGTTTGCCATAATGCTGTTAGGTGTTTCAAAGTCACTGGGCTTCTTATTTTGATCAAACAGTTCTGTGAGGGTACACGGGCACTGGAGATAACTGAGTACTGCTGAGGAGTAAGATCAGTGATGGCTGAAAGACTTGTTTATTTGGCAGAAAGCTTTTTTCCCCTTGTCACCTAAACAGTATTTGTCTTTCTTTAAGCTGATCTTGTGATCTTTTTGCCTGCAGAGGAGCAAAGGTGAGTTGTGCGAGTAGCAGTTGTGTGGCTTGTAGTACAGAGTTGTTATTACTGAGAATTTTTTCAAGTAAAAGCACTTCTCTGGATACAGGCTAGTAAAGAATTCTTTCATTCAGAGTTTAGTCTTAGCTAAAAGTAAGCTTTGATCTTTTTAGAAGGTTGTCTCAAATGTAGTTTAACATGATTTTTTTCATAAACAATTGTGTTCTGAAAAATGAGGTTTGGGTTTTTCTTTTTGTTACACCAAGTTGTGGTATGCCTGCAGACTTTCAACCATGCATTTGAAGATATAAGGTCATAACTTGGGTGATGAGTCAAACTTAGCAGGTTGACAAGGTCAAAGGAGAATGTTCTTCTGAGAAATCTGGGCTAGACTTGAGTTTGGGGATTTAATGGTGGTAGCAGTGTTTGGCTTAGTTTTTTAATCTGACTATTCATTCTCACTATGCAAAAGTCAGATTCTGCAGCTGTACCTCATCTGGGTAGTCTGGGGGATGGATCTTCACTGACTGTAGTGCTCCGCAGGCTCCCATCCCATACATCCAGCTGTGGGTTCTAGCTCTGAACTCAAACCTCTTGTGTTTTTCATGTTATCAAAAGTCAAGGTTCAAGCCCTTTGTGCTTTGACCGGTCTCATCAGTCAAGTTCAGGTGATACCAGTAAAAATGCTGATGCCTCAAATCTGTATTACTGTTGGAACTATTTGAGTTACACCAACAGTTATCGGGGAAAACTATAAATGTGAAAACTGCTGTCCATAGTTGTCATCTGTGGCACTGCTATACCTACTGAACTTCCTCTTGTAGCCTTGGGAATAAACTGTAAAGTTCAACCAGCTGTTGTAGGTATTTTATCCCTTACTTGTGGGTAGTAGTACAGCTACCAGTCCAGTTAATATATAAAAACTGATTGTTAAAGCTGTTTGCAGAATAGAGAAAATCCTGGCTGTTGTTTTGGCTCAGTTAAAATCACTTTTTTTTTTTTTTTTTTTTTACTTTGTGCTTGGATGAAGACTTAAGTTGCTACTTGCTACTACTTATCTTAGTATCATATGGGTCCATGACACTAGCTGGGTTTCAAATTTAACTCCTCCTGCCCACAGTTATGCTGCCTTATGTGCTTTGTGAAAGTTCTTGTCAGTCTTTAGTAGCCACTGCACCTGAACACAGTGCCTTCTGCTTGTCTGTATTTGGGGAGAGGTCTTAAAGTGCATCTTGGTTTTGGTTTCTTTTTTTGCTAGTTTTCTAAAATGAGTTTTCAGAGCTTGGGTAACACTTCTAGAAGGAATAACTACACATCCCTTTTTTCTACTCAGTCTAAGAGGCTGCCAGGGTGAAGCTCAGGGATGTTGGTAGAGCAGGAAGCCAACTTAAGCTGTAAATTATTTTCATTTTAAGTGAAACTTCACTGGAAATAGATGTTATGTAGCTGTGCCTTTAATACGTCTTTTTTTTTCTAATGTTTTTTTCCACTGCTGTTTTCTAAATCCTGGGTTTCTTTTCCCTGCTCTATGGGAGATGTTCCAGTTCTTTGAGCTGTTTTCTGCTTGAGGAGAGTAATATTTATGGGAGACATATAATTAGCACACCTGCTCACCTAGAAAATCTGGAATCTCTGGAGTGCTGAAACCACCAGCATGTTAGCACTGTTACTTAACATACTGCTGGAACTCTGTGCATAAACTACCACCTTTTCTGTGTCTCACTGCAGACAAATTTGCTGTACTCAAGACACCAAAGGCATCCCTGCACAGTACAGAGTGTGCTTTTGTCTTGCTTTATTATAGTATTTAGGGGCTGACATCAAAGAGTTTCCTGCGTTAGAGCATTGTTAAGTATTTATGGTGAAATAATCAATTGCTGAAGTAAGGGTTTGGCTGCTGAGACCTAGAAGGCTTAAGTGATATTGGGTGAAGTACTATCTTTAGTGGCCATTAGAGCATGATGGGTCCTCTTTCATGCTGTATCTGAATACAGGAATATTCCTATCTGTAAGATCAGTCTAATTAAAATGAGGGATGCAACTGTGCATCATCTTTTTGATATACAATGATGCTTTATAGTATAATTAATGAAGTGAAACTTCACAACAAATATACAAACAAAAAAACCCTATTATCTCACCTAACTGTAAATGAGTCTGACTTTACACTTGGTGTAAACAAGCAGTGGTTTGGGGTTTTTTTTGTTTTCTTTTATGTTTCTGTTTTGTTGGGAGTCAATCTTTTACCTTAACTTTGAGTTGTAGGAATGAAATCTGAGTGAGTTGCTTTATCTCTTGGCAGCAATCCACACAGTTTCAGTTGGAGAAGATTATCAAAATTAAATCCAAATCACCCTCAGTGATATTTGAAACATGAATTTGGTGATTGCACTTCTTCAATACCTCTCCTTTTCTTGAGTATCATGAGTTATACTATCAATTTAAAATGTTTGCATTTATCCCCCCCTTTGCTCTTTAGCAACAGTGAGAAATAGTTCATCATAAGAGTGATCAATTTTCCTTTATTTAAAAAGAAAGGAAATAAAGGAACTAAAATTTTGTGAAGATTTTATGTGCTGTTAAGGTGTAAGGGAAGCAAGATACTGCTGATAAGAGTTCTTGATGCTTTGCATGATTCTAGACATCAGTGACAATGTAGCCAAGGAGGCAAGCAAGCTGCAGTGTCAAATATGATGACTATACAAAAGCAGAATGTGGCCTGGGGTGTGAAAACCAGTTCTAAAAGTAACTACAGGCACTATGGGCTTCTGTAAAATACAACTTTCCTTATTTTTTATATAATACTAGCATTTAGATTTTGATCTGTTCCTTATTTCATTAAAAGAATGGAATTAATCTGTCTGCAGATTCCTAGTCATTGTGAGTGATCCTCTCTTCAGCATTTAATATCTCCTTCTCACATAAGTAAAACTAGTATGTGTGATGTCTTTCTAAGCTTGTGACAGACATACAGACTTGGTAGTGAGTAGGGTTTGTGGACGAACCTATTCCTGCATAAGATGTTCATCAGCTTCCATTCTGAAAGAGAAGTGAGAGGCAGTCATTTTAACTATAGCAATATTGTGGTAGAAAAGATCATCTAAGAATGAGACTATTAGCCTAGTTCTCGTCATTGGTAAGGTTGTAAATAAGCATTTGGGCTGAAGACATTTCAAGTCTCGGCCTCTTTCTAAACTGTATTTGTTTTAGGAAACTTTGAACTTCTTACACAAATGAAGCAAGCACTAAGTGAATCATCTTTCTGTTGAAAACTTTGAAGAGCACCAGTTCTCCCACTTATTCTGAAGCAAGAATTTAACATTTCGTAGGGCATTAGGCTTTCCAGTTTGTGTTGTGTAGTGGTATTTAAGGCAGTTTTTAAAGGTGATGCCAACAAAGAAATATTTGTTCAAGTTTGGTCAACTTTGTAGACTGCCAACTTGATTTCCTCTTGCCCCTGCCTTCCCCCCCATCCAAGACATCCAAAACAAAATCACCCAGAGCTCTGAAACAGTCAACAACAGTTCTATTCCAGTGTGCTGCAAGCTGCTGAAGTCTTTTTGGTCCACTGAGCTGAAAACAGGGTTGACTTGTCTTTTATTCTCCATGATGCTTCTGTCAACAAATCTGGTCTTGAAGAGGACCACAGGAAGGAGGACTTTGAATGTGAAATGTGCATTTCTGGCTTTGCTTAAACTACGGGCATTGGGTAAGAGGAGATAAAGGTGATTAAAAAAAAATTGTTAAAAGGTCAGTGGTGGTGGTAGGAGATAACATGGTGTAGGATTTGAGAGAGAAGAGTGCTAGGGGCTGGCCTAACAAAGCAGGGCATATGATATGTACTGAGAGACCAGGCATAATTTGCATTGGCAGCTATAATTCTCTCATTTTTCTTTTCAGTTTGTAGACTACAAGAGTAAAAGACTTCATGTTCCTCAGGAAGAAATTGCTATTCTTGAGTGTGGTTGAGAAAACATTTGCTTATATGACAAATATTTGGCACCTGTAAGCTTCTTCTTGGTTGGGTGAAAACAGCCTTTAACTAATAAGCATGTGAATCTCAGTGCTGAGACTATGGTGGTGTCATGGTCGTGTTGCACTTTCTGGTGTAAAGAGCAGCTTTTAAAAATACTGATCATGGATGGAAGTGGTCATTGTGCTCTATATAGTCAGTGTAAATGTCTTGGCCATATTGTGCTCTTTATACGGACTATTCAAAAACTGGAACTATTGTTCTGACTATTTTCTTTGGACACTATTCACAACCTGATGTTAAAATATGTTTTTTTCAACTTATTTTGCTTAAGATAATCAGATGAGTAAGAGCACATAAGCATCTGTATCAAAGGCATAACAGATCCAATATTAAACATTGCAATGTCTCTTCCCCATTTTCTGTGTTGATCTTGTGTGTCAGCTGACCTCCCAGAAAAAGCTAAGTGTTCAACTAAACCAGCGAAAGCTAAGGAGCTGCAGCTTTCTCTTGTGGAAAAAATGCGTACTGCTGCCTCCTGCCAACTAGCAGTAGGTTTCTGACTGCTCCTGAAGTAGTTTATCCTGCTTGCTTTTTAAACTCTAAAAAGTTGAGGGTTTGTAGGTGTCTTGAAGCTTGTCTTGCCCCTTTTCTATCTCTGTAAGCTTGTTTGCTTTTCACCGTAAAAACAGCTCCCATTATTGCTATGAAACTCCCTGAAAGAGCCAGGGGTGCATATGTGCACTTGATCAAAAGCAGGAACAGTGAAAACAAAGTTAGGTGTTTTAAGGCTACAGCGTTCAGTGAACTGCATGTTTGTATTTCTTACTCTGATGTTTTTAGTTTCAAAGATAAAGCATTTAATGTGTGCATTTAATGTGGGTACATGAAAGATTTAAGAAGGCTGATTTACAAAGGGAATACTGTTGATGTGTTTCCCATTTTAGGACCAATAGACTAAATTTCCTGTAAAGAAGTTAAATGATCTGATGAACAGTTAACACAACCAGCTGTAAAGCAATTAATAGTTATGTTGTTTGGTGGGGTTTTTTAAGTTCAGTTAAGCACTTGGAGTCCTCTGGCTTTCCTCAAGCTACCCAGAGAGATTGCGGAATCATCATCCTTGGGGAGAGTCAAAACAGACCCTAAGAAATAAGGTTTAACTCTGAAGGTAGATAAACTTTGAAGTTGGCCCTGCTTTAAGTGGGTGGCAAGTGTGGTGTTGGACATGTTAAAAGAGGTCTGGAAGACATCTTTCAAAGGGCTCTGTGGTGAGTTGACCCTGGATGGATGCCAGGTGCCCTCTGAAGCAGCTTTATCATTCCCCCTCCTCACCTGGACAGGGGAGACAAACTACAATGGAAGACTTGTGGGTCAAGATAAGGGCCAGGAGAGATCAGCTGGCAATTATCATCAAGGGCAAAACAGACTCAACTTGGGGAAATTAGATTAATTTATTGCCAATCAAATTGGGGTAGGATAATGAGAAATAAAGCCGAATCTTAAAAATACCTTCTGCTTCTTCTTTCTTCCCCATCTTAACTTCGCTCCTGATTTTCTTTACCTCCTTCCCTTTCCCCAGTGGTACAGGAGGACAGAGAATGAGGTTTGTGGTCAGCTTATCACAACATTTCTGCTGCTGTTTCCTTCTAAGGGGTAGAAGTCCTTCTCCTGCTCCAGCATGGGATCCCTCCCATGGGAGGCAGTTCTCCACAAACTTCTCCCATGAGAGTCCTTCCCACAGGCTGCAATTATTCATACACTACTCTAGCATGGGTCATGTCCATGGGGTACAGTCCTTCAGGAACAGACTGTTTCAGCATGTGTCCCCTGCAGGATCACAAGTCTTGCCAGGAGTCCACTCTAGTGCAGGCTTCCCACAGCCTCCTTTGGGCACATCCCCGTGCTTTGGTGTGGGGCCCTCCACTGATGGGCTCCACCTTGGCCAGCAGTGGGTCTGTCCTGGAGCCAGCTGCCATTGGCTCTATGGGACACAGGGGAAGCTTCTGGCAGCTTCTCACAGAAGCCACCCCCCTATAGACCCCCTGATACCCCCCTGACTCTTCTGATCTATATTAGGATTCTAATTCAGCTTTGTGAAGCATTAAAAACTCCTACAAGATGTGAAGAAGTACAAGATCTATTTAGGGTGAAGGAGCCTAAAAATATCTATGCTGTTACCAGAACAAGAATTTTAAAACTCTGACCCTGTGTCTTGTCAGGCCTTAAACTAAGAAAAGTCACTATAAGAGTCAAGAACACTAGTTCAGGAGTGTACAGCTACAAGCCACTTCTGCAAAACTCTCCTGTCAATGTGCAGTGTAACATGTCTGGCTTTTTGCAAATATCTCAGCGGGTATTTTTTTTAAGGAGTACTTCTGAAAACTATGTTTAATTTTATGGCTACCATTTTACTGCATTTGGATTTCGTTTGGGAGAGGAAGAGAAAGATAGCAATGAAGCCTGAACAGGATTCAGTCAGTGTGTGATTTGTGTGGTGGGGAGCATATGTGTGTGTGTCATGTAGACCTGGCTAACAAAGCTGGGAAATGGTAGTGTTGAGACACCAGCTTCAATAAATTAATGTACCACTTTTCAACTCTTCCATTTTTTTCTGTGTCCAGTGGATTCTTAAAATGCTACTGTGAAACAGGTGTGTTTATCACTTTGGACATTATGTTTACTAGACTTGCATTAGGGATGTGGTACTTCAGTTTCTGATATGCTTGGAAGCTTTTGGTTTAAAAACTTTTGATTTTGAGTTTCGATTTTGGTTTATCAGGCATACTTCAAACCTATAGGAATTAAAGTGGACTCACTTTCATGTCATTACCTTCTGGTAATAAAGAAGAATTAAGAGTATTAAACAAGCCATGAATTTTGCAATAACCGATTAGCTGAACTTGCCTTTTTTTTTTTTTTTTTTTTTTGGCACTGTCAACATCAGTGGCTTTTGGGAAGTAATCCAGTGAGAATTTTATTTTGCAGCTGAAATAAGGTGTAAAATTGATTGCTCATGTCTTCAGGTGGTGAAGAATAAACAAACCCAAAGTCAGTTTTACTAAACTAATTCAATTTTTCCTGTCTTAAAGGCATATAACGCCAGAGAAGTTCTATGTGGAAGCCTGTGATGATGGAGCAGATGATGTGCTTGCTATTGATAGAGTCTCCACGGAAGTCACCCTTACAGGTACTCTCTTCACCAGTATTTCTCAATATGATGTTCTCTCTCCTTTTTGTCTGTTTTGCTCTTGGCACTCCAAGAAGACCTCAGAACCTTACTGAGATAGTACTGACAGAATTGGTTTTAGTTACTGTTTTAAAATTGTGTTTTGTATTCTGTCCTGCAAAGAGCTTTGTTTGAAGCACCTTTTGGCTGTGGGTAACCAGGGTGGTGGTGCTTGCCTGTTTTTTGGTAAGACTGCCCGTTACAACAGTGGAAACTGACTCATCCAAGGTAGCTGGGATTGGTGCTACAAGTTCAAGATCGAAGTGTTGAACACTGGGGTTCTCTGACTTCCAAAATGTCCCAGTGCTGTCTTTTATATAATACTGAAACCTGATTTTTCATAAAACCTTTAGAAACAGCAACAGTAAAAAACCTTTGCTGTAAACTTCATTCTGTGTTGCAAATTGGGATTCCAATATCAGTGTGAGTAGTTTTCAACATGCTGATGTCTTTAATGTTTAACTTTTTTAAGAATGTGAAACCAGTGCATAAAACCAAAGAACTTCAATTAAATAACAATGAAACAAAGGCAATGGGAGACTTCCCTTTTGATAATTCAAGAGTTTGTACTCACAAATCTCTAAACAAATAGAAATACTACAATAGTATTAATATAAAAGCAGTATTCTCTGTCTTTTATTAGGCCTCTTGTATACTTCATGTAAAAGCAGTGTGCCTGCCCAATCCCACTGATATTTTTGATGTTGTAGTATAATATTTCAATTTCTTCTTCAAAGTCGTCACTTCAAAACTATAAAGATAGCTATCCCAAGTCTTTTTTTTAGTCTACATGTCTCTCATTACTGGTCTTTTATCAGATGAACCTGTGTTCAGTGTTTAAAGCAGAGAGATTAAAGAATTGTCTTTCTTGGTTTTCTGGGAAAATGCTTCACTCTGTTATGGGTGTTTTGTTTTGTTTTTAAACTTCTTTAATATCTTTTCTGTTGCTTTAGAGAAGTAGATAGATGAAAGTTAAACAAGTTAAACGTGCTAAGACTTTTAATTGATATTTGGATACCTTTTGGATCTCTTGGTATGTTGTTGGGAGTACTGCATCCCTTGCCATATCTATGCTGTTGTTGATAGTTTTGCAGAGATAAGCCAAAAGGTAAACTGTGTGTCCTGAAATGGAAATAGACTGAGGCTCAGAAGGAGCACTGAGAACTGGGAGGCACAAGCACTTACGGTTTGTTTATCCTTGATGTCTTACTGGTTTCATAACAAGGCTTCTGGAAGCTGGCAGGACAATACATTATTGAGGAGTCTACTTGCTGTATTGTCATATGAATGAGCTTGAATTTATTCCATTGATTGACCAGTTTGATTAAACATAAGAAATTGTGTTAGAATGCTTCCACATCCTTCCCCCCAACTCACCATTAGGTTTTGCTTCTTGTACTTAAGACTCTAGCAAAACTTGAGATTTGACCAAGAGGCTTTGGAGTTTAATAGTTTTCCAGTATAGTCATGAAGGAAGCATTCTGAAGTTCTGATGTTGTTTTCTTCTGCTTTTCAGTTAAGAAGGATGTTCCCCCTTCAGCTGTTACACGGCCTATATTTGGTATTTTGGGAACAATCCGATTGGTGGCAGGTAAGGAAAAAAGAACTGTGCCCTTTAAAAATACTTACGCAAAATATGTTACTGAAGAAGTTTTAAAGGCAAAAATAGTATTTGCAGGTACCAGAGACTGCACTTTTGTCAGTCTGATAGGCTTTCCTTGTGGCTGTTGGAGGATGGAGGTATCCAAATATAGGTTATCATGAATGTTCATATACCTCTTAAACCAGTAGGTGCTCTAAAGGCAGGGTTAACCGACCGTTGTTTGAGTTTTAAGGAATGCCTTTCAAATGAGTGCAGAGAACCTCATCTACTTACTCTTCATAACTGTTTTAATCTTAGCTGCAGGATTTGATGCAACAATCAAGTTGTGAAGTTTGACTTGAAATCAATAATCTTGACCCACAGATAGCTGAGTGACAGAGTGATAGACTAGTAGATACAGCTGTTCAAGTAACGATTGTGTTCGAACTACCCTAAAAATACACAGAAAATCCAACATGAAAAGAAAAAGGCAGATGGAACAATTCTAGTTCTAGGGAGTTGTGGGATAAGATAAGAATAAGCTGTCCAGTTTTTCTAAGTGTCTCAGTGGTGTTCAGATCTAAACAGTCACTGTTGTAAATAAACCAGATGCATAAAGTGTAAGATTTCAGGAAAGTAAGCGTTGCTACTCAAACAATCCTTCATGTAGATTTTATTAGAGTATGAGACTGAAGTAGTCTGAAAAATGATGTAATAAGGAGCATGCATGCTGAATGAAATCTCCATATGTAGAAAGAATTTACGATCACTCACTGCAGTATTCTCAACAGAGGCAAAATGTCATTGTGTTGAATGCAGTGACATCTGACAGGATCTTAAGACTACTGAACTTTCTATGCCCATATTCTAAAGAATTGTGGATCTTGCAGGGTAAGAGCAGTGTAATGGATACCTGTGTCATAGGTGCTTGACAAGCTCTGACTGTTTTAAAGGGGAATTTTCACCACTTACAGGCATGGTAATGACTTCTATTCATCTGACTGAATATTAAATAAAATATAGGATACACAAGTCTCTTAAAAGCTGGGTTTTCTTCATTCTACCCTCTAGAGCTTTGCACTGAGTGTTAGTATGCAGCTGTCAAGCTAAAAATGGTATCATTTAAAGTAAATGTTTAGTTAAGTGCTATTAGGCAGTTCACTGCTATCTGTTAGCTGTAAAATTGGTCCATTATCTAGCAATGCAGTATCTTTAACAAATATAAATATTCTTTGCCTTTTACAGTATTAAGAGTGACCTTTTTCTTCAAAAACAAGATGACACTGAAATAAGATAGGCTTAGAAATAAGACTGTGTTGTGTTTACCAACATGTGTAAGTTAATTGCTTTGAGTGAACTGTCCACAATTATGGGGCTTTTTTGCTTTGTTACTTATGCAACCAGGAAAACAACAAACTTCCTGTCTTAAATTATTAAAAGAAACCCAGTTCTTTGTTCCGTTTTGAACCTGCTAGGATGAATATTTTTTTCAGGATAAGTTGAATGGTCTTTTTGGCTTTTGAAGCATTCTTCCTTTCATGTATTTTGGACTTGCTCTGTGCTTTCCAAACCACATTCAAGAGCATTGGCCTCTTTCTGCATTTGCAAACCTGAAGACTTTCAGACTGTCTCTGATCAGAAGTAAGAGTAGGTGACACTTTTTTTGTCTTGTCCTTTTTTTTTTTTTTTTTAGTTCCTTAAACTTAATGAGTAGCTCTGTGAGCATAGAGAAGTGGGTAGCTTAGCAAGTGGATTTTTTTTTTCTGCTCCAGCCCCTTACTCTTAAGAATATAAAGTTCTAAGTGTAACTTGAAGAAGCCTCACTCTTTCCTATTGATTTCAGTTTTCTGGTATGTTTATAGACTGCTTTTCTTAATATGTGCATCTGTTATTTTTTTATAAAATTTTGTTCTTTCTAACTTACAGGCACATACCTTATTGTAATAACTAAAAAGAAAAAAGTAGGTGAGATTTTTGGTCATGCAATCTGGAAAGCAACAGACTTTGACATCCTGTCCTACAAAAAGACCATGCTGCACTTAACTGATATTCAGGTAGGTCTATTGATTACGGGAGTGTGGAGGAATATTATCCTATGTTAATGTAGATTACCACAGGACCTAATGTGATGAAACTATGGAATTTTTTTAAGAAGCTCTTTGAACTATAGCTTTTTTCTGATTTGTTCAGGTTACTAGAATGGATGTAGTATTTGTGTGTAGATGTATATAAAATTAAGGCATTCAAGATGATAAACTCAATTGTGTAACTTGGAATATCATCTGCAGTTCACAGATGTGCATTTTTGCTCCTTTTAAGATGGTACACCCTTCTTAAGCTTCTGTTAAATCTTTCTTGCAGGTTTACTATTCTGATAGCCCCTACCATAAGCTGCATTGCTGTTATCTTGTCTGTCTTGCTTAATTTATGGAATTGTTCAATTATATAATTACCCAGCAGGGAAGAATTGATTTTTTTTTTCCCTTTTTTTTTTTTTTTTTTTTTTTGGAGAGGGAGGGAAAGATTGAGGATTGTTTAAAACAGATGTGTAGTAGATTGATAAACAGCAGGTAAGGGTGTCTAACCAATGGAACTGGAAAGGAATCTGATGCTCTTTCAGGAAAGGAATGAGGTTAGTCAGAACTTGAACCAGAACACAGGTTAATTAGTTATTGGGGTAATCTTGACAATAAGTTATAACCTTTCTTTTGCATTGCCATCTTGTGTCTTTCTTTTTGACTGAATGGTTTTCAGGGAAACTAGTGGCTTCCTTTTTGCTTGGAAGTTGTTAATATTAGTTTGATATCAGTAGCTGTTTACCTCACAGGTATACTGTTCTCTGCTCTCCACTGTTCTTGCAGAATTTGGTTGCAGTGTGCTAGCTGCAAGTTATCAGTGAACTGGTATCAGAATTGCAATCTCATGGTTTCCTTCTCATATGGTAGTCTCTGGATGATGTCATGTATTGCTAGAGCACTAGCAAAATTCATCTCATCACTTCAAAAAGTAGTGGTAGCTTATAAGAATAAAGTATTTTGATGGTAATATGAAAACTCTTCTGTCCTCTTTTCTCATCTCAACAGTTGCAGGACAATAAAGTATTTTTATCGATGCTTAACCATGTCTTGAGTGTGGATGGGTTTTACTTCTCAACAACCTACGACCTAACACACACT
This sequence comes from Manacus candei, assembly GCF_025592945.1. NCBI lineage: Eukaryota > Metazoa > Chordata > Aves > Passeriformes > Pipridae > Manacus > Manacus candei. Next base: position 695,041 of record NW_026138074.1, on the reverse strand, counting down.
CTGCAACGATTAGCCAACACGAGCCCAGAGTTCCAGGAAATGAGCCTTCTGGAGAGGGTAAGGATTTAATTTTGTGTGGTATCTGTGTCTTGGAAATTGTCAGTCAGTTTTGCATGGCTTGAGTTTACTTTATGCAGATATGTTTAAATGATATCAGTGTTTATCCAAACTATTGGGGGTTGTGGCTGAGCACACTGCTCCACCCTTCCTTAAGTCTCATAGCTTGTGAGCAGCATGACATTCTAGAAATCTGTTCCAATGTGATGTCACACTTCCAGATCAGGTAGTTAGAAGTACTTACTGCAGTCTGCTTTAAATGGATTTTAAAAATCCAAAATAAATGAAAGTTTACCTCTGATATTAATATTGAACACTTCTAATTGCAGTAGAAAGGAACTACGCAGGAAAAATTGAGAGAAAGCAAGTAATTCCTTTGACCTGGAATTGGGGCAGGGGGAAATCCAAGGTGGAATAAATGGTACTTGTCTTCATATTTTTTTCCAGGATAACATGAAATAGAACTGCAGGTTTTATGGCTGTTGGTCTTGGGATGTTGTATTCTGTCTCAAGTATTCCAATTCCTTATGTTTGAAGCGTGGATTTAATCTGCTGCTTTTGTCTTAAAGGCAACAACCAAATGCAATTGGAGCTTGAAATTCTCTTGTGTTTTCAGAGTTCCAGAATCATTAGTCTGATAACTTGCTATACTGCAGTGTAAACAAGATCTAAACTGCCTAAGCACCAAAATACTGAATCCTTGGAAGTCAATAGCACTTTTTGTTTGCCTGAGAGGTGGCAGTGGAGTCGCTGGTAGTTGTTGTTTTCGTCTCTTGGTTACTGAAACTATCTAAGCTAGGGAAGTAGTGTAGTGTTATATTTTTTGTTTGTTGTTTGTTTTTTTTTTAATATTGGAAAAAGTGTTTATATTTGGGGACTATTTTGCATCATCAAATGCTGCTCTGCTAGTGTTCTTGGCATGGAGAGCAGTTGCTGACATGAAAGGAAGGGTTTGCCTTAAAATTGTAGCACTCCAGAAGGTTATTTGAAAGGCAAAGTACAGTAAAAAGGCATCCATTTCGAGTAAATTAAGATATTAGATGGTTAAAATTATTTCAGTTTAATTTCATACTCCCATGACTGCAGTATAAAGGCTTATCAAAAGGATGGTGGCAGTTTTGGATGTCTCCAGTTCATCTCTGCAGGGAAGCCTGGCCTGTGTTTGGTGTGTGAAGGTTTTTGCTTGATGTCTTGTGTGTTTGTTGCTTTTTAACAATACTGGCAGAAGGAAACGACCTTAATATGGGGGCACCAGAGAATTGTATTATGTTCTTTCACTAGTTCAAGATGCTGAAAGTAGGACTTGAACATTGTTTTCTGTTAGATAAAGGACTGTTGCAGCACTGAGCTTGAATTAATCCTCGTCACCCTCAGTAGTGTGTGGCCTGCCTGCCTCATCTTAAAGTTGGGATTTATGCCACTTCTCCAGAGCCTGCACTGTGTTCTGCAGCAAATGTCACTTTTGTGACTAATCTATAGCTTTCTGGAATGTGTTCAGCAACGTGCTCAAGTCAGTTCTTAGGTGAATTAGAAGTAGGAAATCCATGAAGTTGAAAGTGGTCATTTATCCAGTGAAATACAAATACTTTTGTCTTTTAAACTACGAGTATTGTTTAACTTTCAGTTCTCAGAATCGTAGATTGTTCCACACAGGACTCCTTGTGTTTTTACTTTCCACCCATTTTAAGTGTTTTACCTTGCTGCTGCTCTTAAAATTTTGGGTAATTTCAAGTCCTTTCTACTTAGGGCAAAGACTGGAAAGCTCATCCAATAACTGCAGCTCAGTTGGTGATGGTTTAGTGTGCCTGAAGTGTCAGGCAACACCCTTAAAGATTGGAGAGAACTGTTCTTTTAACTATTCCTATTTAAATTTCTAGTCCAGGACATGAAGGTTACTGATGAAAGAAGAGAATTTCATCTCCATTTGTATCTGTTCACCTAAATTTGTGTGATGCATGGATACTGTGATACCACCTTTATGCTGAATTAAACAGAATTGACAGTTTCTAAAAGCATGTTACCTTTTTTCCTGCTGCAGGCAGATCCACGGTTTGTATGGAATGGACACCTTCTTAGAGAATTTATTGCCCAACCAGAGGTAAACACTTTGTAATTATTAGATTATTAGAGAACAAATACCCTTTGACTACAACTGTGCAACAGTTTTTTGTAATTCTGTCTCTTTCAGACAGCCAGAATCTAGTATAACGTGGCTATTCATCATCTAGTTTAGCACAGTGAGTCTTCTGCTTTCAAACTTCCAACTTCATGTCCATGTCCTCAGTAGTACTTCTAGAAAGCTGACTTTTGGAAGTGTCTGTATTTGAAGATACTGTGCCGTGAAGATACCTGCTTATATAAACCAAAGCGGAAGTTACACTGCACAGCACATGCTTCTGAAGCATTTTGAATTCTAGCTACTTAGTTATCTTTTTCTATAGGCAACGTTCAGCTTATCACTTGTTTTGTAAGACTGTCTCACATCTTCCTCCGTGAGTGCAGTTTAAATCCCATTTGCCCAGTGAACAGGTCATAAACCTGGTAATTAAGGGTAAAACCGACAGTTTAGGTTCTTCCAGTTTGTCTCAAACGAAGACTAGCACGGTGTAACCTTTTGAGTTCACTTAGTCCAGCAAATACAAGTGCATGACCACGAGCCACAAGACCAGTACCTTAGTGGCCACACTGTCTAAGCTCCTTCCTATTGGAGACATCAGATGTGCTAAACTTCTGGAATGGTCTGCACTACAGCAACCTCCTCTCCCCATCAGTGCTTCACATTTATCAAAGCAAATGACGCACTGCTTCTATTTCTGTCTCAGTAACCTGTGGAGATGTGCTGTTACATTAGACAGCACTGTTCCAAAAGGCTGGATTATGCAGTGCTTCTGGAATGTGAAGATATGAATGAGTAAAGGACTGTTGTGCATATTCTGGAGGCATATGACTGGGTATGAGGTTTGGATAGTGCTATGCAAACAAAGCTTGGGAAATGGGAGAGAAGCTGTATGAGAACAGCAAAGAAAGCCAAGTGTGGCTGGTTAGTGAAAACAGACGTAGGAGGCAAAACACTGAAGCTGAAAAGGGAGATAACTGATATGTGAGGGGAAGCATGGCCTAACATAGACTACAGGTGGCTTGCTACAGGAACAGTTTTAGGTAATGAGATGTGGGACTTCTGACTTCTAGTACTGGAAAACTTTAAAGTTTTCTTGAAAGACCAAATTATTCAGGAATGGCAGGATGGGAAAAAAACCCTGGAACGAGTATTAATCACATACATATGAAATCCTGTGTTAACTACTGTCTTTGCATACATCCTACTGTGGAGGTAAAGCAAATACCACGTCAAAAGGCTTTCACCATGTACTGCTTTATATCTGGCATGTTTGTAGGAGAGTAAATGCTATGTATAGGAGGACAAAGCAGCTTGCTTTTTGTCCAGGCTGCTTAATTAGGATTAGACTTTCACTTTTTCCCTCCTACTAATAAGGATTACATATGTTGCTGTTTTCCTTGAACTTTTTTTTCTCAGCATTACTGCACCCTAAACAAAAAAATAAAGCATATAAAGTATATAAAACTATCCCAAAATTTCTAGGCAAAGCATAGTCACTCACTTATCTTTTTTGGCTGCTAGTGTTTAATATTTCTAACATGTATTATTTGTGTGTTTCAGATCCATAGGTTTGCTACGCCGGTGATGCATGGATGTATCCTTTTGTGTTGTAAAACTCAGGGCTGAATATGGGTAGTCCAATAGCAAAATGGTTGCTGGCGAGGCTGCTCTGCTACTATGTTGGCAGCGATAACATAGAGCACAATGTCAGAATTAAGTTATACTTTGTTCATATATGAACATTACATATTGTATGATAACACACTCATGTGTTAACTCCCTTGAATATTCTTCTTTGAAGGCTTAATGTATTTTACTGGCATGGTTTGCATAACTGTCTTTCAGTGGGATTGAAGGTTAAGATTAATATGGCAGATGCTCTTACATCAGCTTAAGTACTTTTTTATTCTGCTATAAGGATGCATTTACTTTGGATATAAAATAAAGGAGAACAGTTTTGACTTGAAGGAGTGATTACGGATGTTCCTGTTGATGCATAAAAGGATAAGAAGTTCTGCTGAAGGCTTCCTGGATGCTCCTCCTAGGCAGCTGCTTTTCCTGCACCAACACTTTGAGTAACAGCCTTTTTAGCAAAGCAGTCATTTTGCAGCTTGTTTTTGAGAAGGGATGTATGCTGTAGGTAAGCTAAATGCTTTCTGGAGGCAGTGTGGTGATCAACAATAAGTCCCAGGTAGTTGCTCCTGGACTGGCAGCATGAAATGGACTGTCTAAGCTGGACAGAGCAATTCATGCCACATTGTGCTTCATTCTTTCATTGTATAGGCCCCTCAGATGTGTGCAGGGAATGGCTTCCAAATGGAATCACTCGATCTGGTAGGACTGTCAGCAGCTGGCAGATCTCCAGTCCTCCTTTCCTGTGACTTCATTTAATGGAAAATGTTGTGGGAGTAGGCAGAGAGGCAAGGAAAGATAGCAAAAGGGAGCTGTCAAAACAGCCCAATACTTACGCTGCTGGCAGAGTGCAATTAACTCCTTCCTCTGTCCTGTTTTCCGCTATATAAGTGATTAGCATAAGTAATGTATGTTTTGTTGTAATTCTAATCTAACCAAACACCTTAGAGAGCCTAGAAATTTGAAGAAACTAGATATCTAGTGATAAAAATGCTAGGAAGAGCCCTAAGCAGAACTGTTGCAGTACCACTAGCAGTTATTTCAATAAAATCAAAGCTGCTTTTTTTTCCTCCCCACATAAACCTAAATATATATTTTTTCAATTATGTGGACTGGGGTTCTAGTCTTGCAGTGATGAGAAATAACAGACTTACTTGGGTAGTTGAGACTTTGATCACCTAAAAACTTTAAACTATATTTAATATTTTCCTTGCTGCTCAAAAAAAAAAAAAAGGCCCTTCTAAAGAATAACAAATCGCATCTTTTCCTTTTTTGTGTGTGTGGAAGTTGCCAGTAGTAAATTCTCATTTAAAGAACAGAGATAGGGTGACTATTGCCAAGCAGCTAAGGTTAGAGGTAACCTTTCTTGCAGGAAACTGTTGGCTGTAGAAATGTTAAATTAAAGGTTGTAGGACCTGGCAGTAATTTTCCAGGAAAGCAGACGAATAGGCATTTTTCAACCTTAATTTGTGAATTGTGAGAACATTCTGGATGGGGCTGACTTGTACTATATTTTTTGAATTCTTTACAAACAGTATTGGCATAAATACAAATATAAATCAAGATGTTCAATGTATGCAGTCAGCGTTCTCTTTAACGTAGCTTAGTGTATGTGTGACACAGAATCATAAATTACTCATAAATGTAGAATCTAAATTTCACTATAAAATATGCTATTTTGAAAAAGGAAAATATATCTTGTTTACTTTACCAACCTTGAGACAAAGTATCTGGCTTCCTCAAAGAGTAGAAGACTGCAGTATACTAATAAAAAAAAAGACCATTTTGATCTTTTGCTTGCTTTAAAGTGGTAGGTTTCAGTTTTTAGAGGCAAAGCTGGGGAACCTACCTGGAGAAATTTAGACTATGACAAGTCTCTACTAGACTTGACAGCTTACCAAATAAGCGCCATTATAAGCAGCACAGAACAAGACTAAAACTGAAACTGGTTGTCAGTGGCCCCTGATTGTTGATTAGTCCCAGGTTATGGTGCATCTTCCACTTTGGGTATGTAGCCTGGACAGGAAACCATTCTTGTGTCAGAAGCTCACACTGGAGACTTGGTGCATGTTCATTCTTTTTCTTTGCGTGGAGCCAGTCTGTTACTGCTAGTTCTGGCATTTGTAAATGTGGTGTATGTTGCACTTATGAGTGCAAGATATACACCCCAAGATATTCACTCTTTTAAAAGCCTAGAAAAAAGTTCTGAAGTGGTATTTTTTGTTAAAAGCAATAGGGGCAAGAAACTGTTAAGGGAGTCTAATAAAATTATGGATGAGACGGATTTTTTTAATAAGGACCATAAGACCCAGATGAATCTTCTTTAGAATAAAGTTTTTTCAAAATTACAGCAGTTTTAATGTTTGTTTATCAGTGACATTGCTGTAGGGAGTCTTTTTGCGATGTGCATACTGGTCCTAATACTACTCCTATCTCTCAAGTTTACTGTTCAACTGCTGCTGGTGTGAGAAATATTTACAAACTTCTTTGAATGTAGTCACTTGGTTCCTTGATGTTTCCTACCTCTTGATGTATAAAAATATCCTAATGAAATGTTGAGTTTTTCCTTAGTGTTATTCATTAGTTATCACTATGCACTCTTGTTCTATTAATGGCAAGTGTTTTGACTGGCTGCTTGTTTCCAGAAGAAGCTGTTTCAGGGCTGGGGTACGCTACTATGTAAGAGGTAAAATAGAAAATTGATTTATTTCAAAAATAATGCAAGTTCTATCTGTACATGTGACTTACCTTTAAGAGCAATTGCTGTGTAATGACTTGCACAAAAAAAATGCTTGGTTTGTCTTGAGGTCCTTCCTCCAAAGAAAATATTAGGAACCTGTATTAGGAACCAAAGCATGTTTTCTTATTTTTTAAAACTGACTCATTTATTCTCCTAGAGATAACTGCAAAAGTTTTGTAGTGAATTGTGAATATTTCAGTGTCAGAGCACTGGAATTTCATTTCTTATTAAATGACAATTTCTAATGCTAGAAATATGAAAATACGTTAAGCAGAACTGTTCTTTTGCAAGTTAAATTTGGTGCAGATCATGTTAAACATTGTGTATTTAATTTAACATCGTCCGGCAGCTCTGTGCTTTCTGTGAGGACTTACTGGGAGGGGAAAGGAAGGCTTTTGCTGATGTACTGTCACTGTTCTGCAGGCAGCATGGGCTTGTTAACAAGGTCTTTTTCCCACATAGGTATTGATTCAGAAGGGCATGCTGCTAACTTTGTTGAAACAGAACAAATTGTGCATTACAAGGGGAGCAAGGCATCGTTCGTTCAGGTAAAGTCACCGTAAGGAACTACTCACTGGCTTAAGATACAAAGATAAATCACTCTGTCTGTGTCTTTAAACATAGATTTTATGTAAGATATGCAAACAAAACTAAACAAACAGACTGAGTTAGTTTAACAAAATAAACCAGTCTGCTTTATTTTTAAATGTCAAGTGAGTTTGTAAATTCTGTTGTTTAAAACCATTTCCATTCTTTTGCAGACCCGTGGATCAATTCCTTTTTTCTGGTCTCAAAGACCAAACCTCAAGTATAAACCAAAGCCACAGATCAGCAAGTCAGTAAATCATGTATGTGAGTGTTTGTTGAGTCCTGGGGGTTTTAATAAATTTCTGGGATTATTTTGTGTGATAGGGTAGTAAACTGTAATCAGAAGAATAAAAATCAGCAATACTAAGTTGAGCTTTATTTTTTTGAAAGTAGTAGCAAGAATCTTTGTACTCCTTACAATGAATTCAAAGACTGAAAAAAATCCAGACATCAGTGGGGGTAGTTTCTCTTTGGATCTTATTTGCAACAGTTTTAGTAGCAGCATAATACTCCTTATCTGTAGCATGTTTAATAAGGACAGCTGGATGAACTGGGAGGATGAAAATAGAAATGTATTGGCACAATAGAAAACATCAAACACTTTTCTTAGTTGTAAGAACCATCAAAAAGATGATAATGGAGATTTCTTGTAAAGCACAGATCTGTCAACACATTTCTTTTCTCTTCTAGATGGATGGCTTCCAAAGACATTTTGACTCGCAAATAATTAGCTATGGAAAGCAAATGATTGTCAACCTGGTATGCTTTCACTTGTTCTCCCTGAAAAAGTTGTTGTTCTTTTAAGCAAGCTTTGAGTAATACTGTCTCCTTTTTCCCCTTTTCCCAGGTTAACCAAAAAGGTTCAGAGAAGCCTCTTGAGCAAACATTTGCGAAAATGGTGAACAGCATGGCAAATGGAATGGTCAGGTACATGTGATATGAAATGATACATTCTGTGTTACTACTTGAGCACTGCCTCTGAATCCCACAGAGTCGTCAGTTCTTCAGGGCCTTTTCCAGCCCTCTGAGTTGTTTGCTTTTCATTTTTATGAAATAACTTGCAAATGACCCATGCCCCTTCCTAACTCAGAGCTCACACTCTAAGCAGAATTGAGACTGTGAAGCAAATATGAGGCAAAGAGAGGAGACAGGCAGAATAAAGAAGGAAATTCAGAGGCAATGATAAGGCCAGTATTGGAGTCATAGTATGCAATGAGAGCTGTGGAAATCATCTGCATTTTAGGAGAAAGACAATCATGCCCTCTAGAACTAGCTTCTGGCAAAAGGGCTTGGTTACATTGCTAACTTAGTAAGGGAGTGAGTGCTGAGTTTGAACGAAACAGGATGAGATAAAGGAGGGAACAGTGAGGGGAACAAGTAATTTAAATGTCTGGAGCTCAGTGTACTAATGGGCCAAGAGAGTGGAGATGCAGTTTAATCATGAGAAATTCCATCTCTTTGTGGGAATATTGAGTGCAGTATGCAATTTTACAACCTGTCTGTGCTTGCTTTCATTAACTTCTGGAGGGAGGGCTAACATACAACTCCCACAGATACTTGCCTCTGCCTTATCCTTGAAATTACTGTGCCATGTTATCATCACTCATGTATGTTAAAGGGCAAAATCCCACCTAGGCCAAAGGCATCCTGTTTTAATAAGGATTCACTTCTGTCTGAGGATAAGTAAGGAATTACAGGTTATATTCAAGATTCCCTTCTAAATCCTGACATACTTTGAATTTTTTCCAAACTCCTTTCTGCTTATGTCCTACTGCTTTCTCCAGGATAGTTAGAGATGTCTTTCACTTCTGTGTGCTGCTTTTACTACCCTCAGAGGTGTGTTTGCGTGTGCTGTTGGTGTGTGGATGTGTATTTTTCTTTTATTTTTATTAAAAAAGACCACTTCTAAAATAAGCTCTTTGCTCACTCTCACACCTAGGCTGGTGTTGATACTTTAGCTGTACAAAGCCTGTGGAATTCTGTGCACCTTTGCTATAAAGTCATCTGGTAGAAACAAAGATGTAAAGTTATGTCAGGGTGTTCTCTGTATGTTCCAAAGCAGTGTTTGGCAACCTCATTTTACTGTTGCTACCAAAATCCACTTTCTTTGTTAATTGGTTTTAATGATGTTTATCTGCCAGACTTGAGTCTTCAGTTACTTGTTTCAGTGTGTATATACCATCTTTCTTCATGCACATAGTCCTGAAATCTTGTCAAATCATAACATTTTGATTACAAATGCTTGAGGGGAGGAGTGTAATGCCCTGTAATTCACAGTAAACATATACATACAAATGTTTAATCAAGCACTACTCATTTAGAGCACTTCTTGCAGAAACTAATTGGCTGTTAAAATCTTGTTCCAGGTCAATAGCTTTTCCATTTTCTTGACAGAGATAGATTAACTGTTCAAAGAGAACCTGTCTCAGGTTTCTAGAGAGCTATCAAGGGAATTGTGCCAGGAAAGAATGTTGCAATTTGAATTAGACACAGGTGTCAAAATGAACTGAAGTTCCCAATGCAGTTCCTTGGAAGAGAGGAGAGTAAAAGAATCCCAGTGGGGAAAAAATGAAATGAGATGAAATAAGATTCATATCCCTTGTGTACTTTCTGGAAGAAAACTACTAGCCAGAGCATAGAGTGAGTAATTTGGAATGGAGGTTGCATTTTGGAAAGAATTGTAAATTATGTCACCATGCACACTAAATAGGATGCAGCTTCAGGAAGATTACAGAGCACTGACAAAATCTATAGATTTGCTGGAAGCCATCGCTAAAGAAAAACAAATCCTCTGTCACTACCTGTTTTATAGATCAGCCTTTTGCTGAGTTTTCTGAAACCCTTACTGCAGTACATATGATCTGAAAAGGTGCTTCTCTCTGACCAGGTACGTAGCATTTGACTTCCATAAAGAGTGCAGTCGGATGAGGTGGGATCGACTTCAGATTTTGATGGATCAACTAGCAGAACAGCAAGATGAGTTTAGGTAAGGCTCTGCAGTTCTTTCACTTCTGTACTGTTGAAATGAGACCACTTCCTCATAGTTGCTGTTGTCTTACATTAAGGCACAGTGAGACAGATCTGTTATCTTCCATGAAGATGGATTTGTGTACATCAGTGTTTCCATGTCTCTGATCTCTTGCTCATAGCACATGGAAGGTTAGAGATCTGGTGGGGGAGATAAGTTGTAGAGCCCTTGTTCTGTCTCAGTGTAGCAACACTGAATTGTGACAAGAGCTACCTTTGTAAGGTTGTGTTAAAGATTAGAGGAAGTTGCATACTGAAGCCGTTTAAGAAGTCTGCTTAAGTGATATTTTTTTTACCCAATACTAATTCCATGTGTTGTTGGCAGCAAACTATTCTGTCACACTCGAACACTTAGTGCTCCTCCCACAGGCACCTATAAAAGTGTTTTCTCTAACACACATTGTTGTGGCACCAAATCTTGCACAGCACTGATCATCAGCCTTTGCTAACATAAGTAACCCACAAGGAAACATTCTCATTTTCTCAAGTCATAAAAGTACACTAAATGTCCAAATCAATTTAAATCTTTAGTCCCACAAGTGTGTTGTTTTTAGGCACTTCTTGGTCTTTGCTACTCCTAGATATGTAAATTGCTAGGGAAATGGTTTCCTTTGTTCTGCTTTCCTGATTGATTGCTTTCTTCCTATTCCTGAAGTCTTGTGCCTAAAGCATGAAGTAGATCAGCTAAAACATTACAACACTGGCAGTGGCATAGTCTATCCTAACAAAATAAAATGAGGTGAGCTGTGGACTAGAATAGTCTTGTTACTGAAATCTCTTGCTTGGAATAAAGGCTATGGGAATAGTATAAGTTAATCAGAAGATAATGGATATTCTCTGCCCACCACAAAAAAAAAAATAAAAAAGGTCTTAAAGACCTATGAAGACCTGAAGGATAAATTGGCTTTGGGTACTTCAAATAAGGAGAAATAAGACTGTAAGTTTTTCCTATACAGCAAGAATCATTTATTCTCAGAATTAATGCTGAATCCCATAACTTGTTTGCTGCCACCTGCCATAGGAGGCTTAGAAAAGAACCACATTTCCTTGAAATGAAGAAAAATAGAGAAAAGAAAAGGTCATGCATCTCTAAAATGATAAAAAAAATTGAAGACTCTTCCTCAAGATTAGGCTGCCTTTTTATTATATCTAGTGTGACTATTGTTTAAATAGGAACAGAAAAGCCTGAGGTTTTATCTTAGAAAATAGTTCTGCAACCCCAAGGGAGGTAAACAACTCTATTTTCTGCAGGTTAAATCCAATTGTGAAAGATCTGTCAGAAAGAATAGCTACGTTTGAAGAGGTGCTTTTAAAATTTTTTAGAGCAATTGTAGGAGATGCAGGACTTGAGTAGTCATTTCTGGTTAATAAGATAATTTATTGTTATTCTAATATCAGTTCTAGGCAAAGCTTGGGGGGAGAAAGGGAGAAAATGAAAATTTCACAGGTATTATTGTCTGCTTTAATCATAGAACAATCATGGTTTAACAGAACTAGTTCTCCAAGAATGATGAAAATGGCTCTTAAAAAGACAACACAAGGTTGATCAAAGTAAATTTTGAGTCTCTAGACTTGATAATCTTAAAATGTTCCACAGTAATAGTGGATCATATGCTAGTCCGCATCCAGAGTTCATAACTACATATTAATTTAATATGTAGAATATGACCTGTAAATCTGTAGACAACTGGAAGTTTCATGCTGTGGCAGAACTAGTGGAATTCTATCCCATTTCACATATCCAGCTGATAACTAGATTGGCATTTTTGATTTACCAGCTCAGTATTGGAATACTTGCATGCAATTCCATATTTAAAATGAGCTGTTTGTTATCAGCTACTGGAAACACCTTGGTTAGTGGATTTAAAAGACAGAGGTCAGAATTAGCATATGCAGTTGCAAGAGGGAACATCTGGTTCCCCCAGATGTTCTCATAATGGAGAGAATAGTACATGATGGCAGCAGATTTCAGTAGTGGCCTGTGAAAAATCTCAATACCTTCCTGGAAGAAGTGTGCCTGACAACTTACATGAGTTTTTATGCAGTGGTAACTGGATTGAACCTTGTGACCAGGTATATTCAAACTTGCTTACTTGTGCTGTTACACTCTGCTAATGATCTTGATATCTGTGGAGCTGGGACACTAAAATAACTGGAAAAAAAATAAATAAAGTGTAAGTCACTGATTTTTGGAAGCTGCTTTCCAGTGGCATAAACCAGCATTTGCTGTTTGGCTTTCTAAATGGTAAGAGTGAATGCTAAATGTTCTCCATCTATTGATGTTGTTTTTCAGCATGGGAGGGGAAGAATCAAAGAGAAGGAGGAATCAAAGTTCAAAGACGTGGCCAAGAACACTTGATATGCTCAAGATAACTCTGTTTTGGTTGTTAGGATATTTACTTCTGGAAACCTGTGATTTATATGGACTGTTATCTATAAATACTTACGTGTCTTTTATGTGTTAGTTATTTTCTAGTGGATTCGGACGGTAAAATTGTGACCCAGCAGGAAGGAATATTCCGCAGTAACTGCATGGACTGCCTTGATCGGACTAATGTGATCCAGAGCTTATTGGCACGCCGATCTCTTCAGGCCCAGCTTCAGGTAAATATTTTATTCTTGTTTAATAAGCTGGGAGAGGTGATTTCTGTTTGGAACAGAAATGTAATTTTAACACTACAGCAAGAGCTGGCATACTGGAGTTACTGTACTGCTTACTTGAAATGCATTGACTGGACTCTAGTTTAATAGATACAGCTTTTTCTGAAAGCATGCTTTTTGTTTCAGAGGCTAGGTGTTCTGCATGTTGGACAGAGAATTGAAGAGCAAGCCGACTTTGAGAAAATCTACAAAAATGGTAGGCTGTTTGTAGAGTTCAAACAATAACTTTTCTCCCAACAGGGTACATAACTTCCTTAATATTTCTTAATGTCTTCCTATCCACAGCATGGGCTGATAATGCTAATGCTTGTGCCAAACAATATGCTGGAACTGGTGCCTTAAAGACTGATTACACAAGGTAAGTCAGCCTTTCTTGTAAAGGCCTTCTGGGTTTTTGGGCATGTTTGGGATTTTCTTTAAGTCTTCATATCTGAGAAAGTTATTAATCTGGGACTTAGGCCATAAATGAATTTTGCAGCGGTTCACTTGGTAAAATGTCAGACTAAAATCTACAGAACACCATTCTTCTCTGTGTTTATATGGAGGAAGAAAAGGCTATCTGAAAATAAAACCAAGGAAGTGTGCTGTGAAGAGGCACATTTATATTCTGTGATGGAGACAAGTGCCGTTTTATTTTGAAACTTTGTTACAAGCATGTTTGGTAATAATGCAGAGGGAGCACTAGATAATTGTATTTCCATGCAGATATTCATTTAACATAATACACATTTCGATAATGACAGAACTGTAAATCTGAAATTATCTTCCTGGATTTATATATTTGAAATACTTTTCACAACTTCCTTTTGCAGAACTGGGAAGAGAACTCAGTGGGGCTTAATAATGGATGGCTGGAACTCATTAATACGTTACTACAAAAACAATTTTTCTGATGGATTTAGACAAGTAAGTTCAGTTTTTAACTGTGGGGAAGTGTATTTGATAAATGTGGCTGTGCATTTTAACTTTTGCCCTTCCTTTCTCTTTCAGGATGCGATTGATCTTTTTCTTGGAAATTATTCAGTGGATGAAGTAGAACCTGCTAGTCCTCTACATGTCAAGAAAGATTGGAAATTTTTAGCTGTGAGTATGGAGACTTTATTCGTGGTTGGAGAAATGTGTACAACCATTTAGTAGTTACTTGCTTCACATGACTAAGTAGGACTTGTCTGTTTAGTCATGAAGCATCCCTATAATCTGGTTATGTTTCTATAATACCTGCTTGTAGGATTAAACCCAGACTGTTCCTTTGACAGAAAATGGAGTGTCCTTGAGGTATTGGAAAAACTGCTGCTTGCTTTTTAAAAATCTGCTTCATCAAGCGGAAAGGGGGAAATTCTATTAGTCACCATCAGTGACTGTTTCCTTCTGCAGAATAATCTTGGGAAGATTTTTTTTTTCTCACACTTCATGCAGAACCCCACTTTTTATTCTTTTTTCACCTTCCCCCTTCTATGTTGTGAAATGGGATTTGGGGACATCATGGGTTTCACTAGTAGCTGGTGTTTGGGTTTGGGATTTTTTTAACAAAACACAAACCTCAATCTCTTCTAATGCACAGAAGGTGTATTTTAATTCTTAACATAATTTAGAAAGCGTTCAGTAACTTTGAAGCTATCCAAACTTTTATTTGTACCTGAATGCTGGTGAATTGAGAATTAAAGCAACTTCATTGTAAAGCAAGTAAATAGCTTTGCAGTACAACCCATCTTGAAGAAAATTAAGAAATAAATGTACTGCTATATCAAGTGATTATTCTTTTTCTCTTTCCTCAGTTGCCTATTATTATGGTGGTTGCTTTCTCCATGTGCATTATTTGTTTGCTAATGGCTGGTAAGTCACTATTGGTTTTAATTCCATAAAATTGGCTTGTTTCTGTGTGAGCTTCATGTAAATGGTTACCAGTATAAAATTGCTGACCCTGAGATTAGCTCAGCTGTTCAGAACATGGTGCTAATGACACCAAGGTTGTGGGTTTGATCCCTATATGGGCCATTCACTTAAAAATTGGACTCAATGATCCTTGTGGGTCCCTTCCAACTCAGAAGATTCTGTGATTCTGCTTCTCAATCATTCTAAAAAGTGTTTGAGGATTAGCACTAAATCAGTAATGTGGAAAAAAAATGAGGTGCTACATAAAGCAATGTTAAAACACGTGTAGAAGTCACTTAAGGGACAGTTAGTTGTCCCCAAATTTAGTTGCACCCGAGTAGACATCTAGCTTTATTGTAGGCTGTGTAATTTTGGGCAGAAGTACAGTTCAAAGCAGTCAGATATAGGCATAAGCCTGTTCTGGTGGATGTTCCCTTAATCTAAATCTGTGTTAGGATTGGTGAAGGTTTTTGCCTTCTGCTTTTTCCTTGAATTTTCCAACATTAGTGCCAGTAGAGTTCTTGACTGACTTCCACAGATGTCTGTTTGATGTGTTCCAAGAACTGTGTGGCAAACACAATTTTTTCCTAGTTAAGGAAATAGAAAAAGACCTGTGAAAAACTTCTGACTTCATTTGACAACAGATCTCTGACGAAGGCCTTGAAATATTTTGCTTTTGGACTGAAGTAAACTCTGGAAATAATGAACTAAAAGGTTTATCTCACTCTTCTTCACAGGTGATACATGGACTGAGACATTGGCCTATGTGCTTTTCTGGGGAAGTGCAAGCTTTGGAACTTTTGCTATCATCCTTTATAATGGCAAGGATTTTGTAGATGCACCCAAGCTGGTCCAGAAAGAGAAGATGGACTGAATTTGTGTGTGTGGAAAGCGGCTTGGTACTGAGGATTCTTCAAGCCACACTTGGAGTCTCTACTGACCTGCTTTCCACACCAAGTAGAGCTCTGTTGGACATTCTTCCTTGGCATTGGGGGGTGGGGGTAAGGAAACCATGTCCTGTGGTGGTGGTAGCTTTCAACTGAGACCTAATTTGACAGTCTTAGTTGCAATGGTCTTTGGAATATTGCATTAGTGGATGGGGCTCCACTCTTACTGGGGTAATGCAAAGGCAAAAGTCAGCTTTTTGGTGTCTGGAACATCTTAAAGCTTAAGTGGATTGCTTAAGTTTGTGGTCCAGCTGGGCTGTTTCAGCTGCTTTTTCTGGTCTTGACAGGAGAGAGCTCTGATGCTGTTCATGTGTCAAAGTACCCAAATGTTGAAACATTAATAATGGAGCATCTGATAGTGGTCTCTGAACAAATATGGCTTTGTACCAATGAAAAGTCTAGGTCCAGACTTAGAGCTGGATTACATTTGTTGTGATAGAGTCCATGTTAAGGAGTCCTTCGTGCAAATTTGTGTGTGGATTCTTTTCACTAAATACAAAAGGTTTTTTGAATTCTAATGCTATTCTAAAGTGAGGTTTTTGTCCTGTCTTGTTTATCTAAAACTGATGCAATATTCTGCTAATCATTGTTGGGTGAAAGGGCAGTGTAATTGGATGTTCCTGAAGTTGCAAATGTCTTGCACTGTTTCAATACTGCAGTCTCCATATGAAAATTCAGTAGTTAGCAAGTTAAAATATAGAATTTTCTTTCTAAAGATGTAAACAGAATCAAAGAATGTAAAAGTCCTTTGCAGTGTTTATTGAACCTTCCTTATGCTAAAGTTCCAAAGTATTCCATTACTTTTAAGAATGGGTTACAACATAAAAGGTGAACTTCGTATTGTTTTGCTAGTCAGCTGCTTCTATCCTTGGTTATATTGAAATAATTTATCAAAGGAGGAATAACCTGAGGAGAAAGGTTCAGTCTAAACTCCAAGTTTGCACTTGGGAGCAGCAGCTTGCTTTTCATGCATGATACTGTAACACACACTTTAAAAAAAAAAAAAAGGAGGAAAAAAAAGCTACTGACTAATTCATGCTGGTTAATATGTCTTTAAATTTAGTGCTTCCAAGCTGTATAAAAATAAGGACCAATTTTAAGCTATTTTGTCACTTAATTTTATATGGTTTGTTCAAAACCTGACATGGAACTTGCTTAAGGCGCTGTGCATTGTTTAATATTTCCTGTAAGTACAGCTGTATATTCAGATTGCGAATATAAAATTTAAATGGGGGGAAGGGAGAAACATGTAGAATACTACTAGGACTAGCACAGTTGTCACTATTGAAGCTAGAACACAAAACACTGATACTCCAGTGTTCCCTTGTGTTATGACTGAAAATATGTACAGGTTTGTTTGGTTTTTTTTTTTTTTTTTGCAACTGTTCATTTAACCTTGAATGTTTCTGGAGGCCTCTCTGGGTTTTGTGAAAACATAACCTGTTCATGAGCACTAGTCTTGCAAAGTATCTGTTTGCTTCTAGATGCTGTAATGGAAATACCAGTTGGTGGTTAACTGGAAAATCCTCTAACTTAAAATTTTTAAAGGTGAACTCCCTCATAGGCACGAAGTACGAGAACACCATAGACTCAATATTTGAAAGTAATGGTTCTGATGGCTCATTGGCAGGTAGAGTTTGAAACTTGGCTCGGTTGTCTTGCAGTCAGAACTAAGTTGTTGCATCTTTGGTGAAGAAGTTGTTGCAGCAAAGACCAAACTTGAATTGCTAATATAAAAGGCTTGTAAGACATAGAATAATGTAGGGTTTAGAAGTTGGAAGGCATCTGTATTTCAGTGCTTTGCAAAGAGTCTGTATTTCTAAAATCACAAATGGTGTACTCCTAAATGACAATAAACCGTTCAACTTTTTCTAGATGTACCGTCTCTGTTACATTTTGTGTATTGGAGTAGACTGTTCCCAAGTTGCTCCTTAGAAACTGTTTCTCGCTCAAAGGATGCTTCCGTTTTGTGTCTGCTCATTGCACGTGGTGATCGTGCTCTGCTGCGCTTAAATATTGATGATCTCACACTGTGCTCAATGTCAGTTTGCACTAGTGTCATGTTCCAGTCTTCACTGCTGTGTCTGGATCTCTGAGATCTGGATCTCTGGGTCTGAGATGTACTGTCGTTGGAGTTCTCCAGTGCTGCATCCCAGGTATCACCTCTCCTCAGCACTGATGGCTCTTTGCCTCTTCCCTCACCACGGCACTGCAGAGAGTTTTATTGACCACAGCAAGAGGTGCTTGCGGTGAAAATTCAAGCTGTCTTCTCCCTTTTACTCTCACTGGGTGAATAGATTCACACACACACAAAATTATTGCTGTTACAATTTTGGATCCTGAAGCTGTATTTTTTTTTTTTTAATAAACTAATTCCTTACAGGTACTTGGCCTGGGTTGGGTTTGGTTTGGGATTTTTTTTTTTTTTAAGTTCAAAGGTTTAAAATTAAGTACTTTTTTTTCCTAAAAATATACTTTAATTAAGTAAGGCAACCATAGCTGTGAAACCTTAATGAAAAGCCTGGTTTTCACAGACTGAGCACAGTACTCATTCCCCTTCTTCCATCCATCTCCCCCCTTCTTCCATCTCCCAGTGCCAGTAGGTCAAGGGAGGAAATCCTCCCTCTCTACTCAGCCCTGGTGAGAGGCTGCATCTGGAGTGCCGTGTCCAGTTCTGGGCTCCTCAGTACAAGAGAGACATGGAGCTCCTGATGTGAGTCCAGTGGAGGGCTACAAGGATGACTGGGGGACTGGAGCATGTCGTGATGAAAGGCTGAGGAAGCTGGGCCTGTTCAGCCTCAGAAAAGAGAACTGAGAGTGGATCTCATCAGGGTCTGTAAATGTCTGAAGGGAGGGTGCCAAGAGGATGGAGCCAGGCTCTGCTCGGTGGTGCCAAGCAATAGGACAAGAAGCAACAGGTAGAAACTTACGCACAGAAGTTGCACTTGAATATGAGGAACAACTTCTTTACTGTGGGAGTGTTTGTGCACTGGAACAGGCTGCCCAGAGAGGTTGTGGATCTCCCTCACTGGAGGTATTCAAGAACCGTCTGGACTCGATCCTGTGTCCTGGACTCCAGGACGACCCCGCTTTGCAGGGCGGTTGGACCACAGCGCTCGCTGTGCTCCTTTCCACCCTGCCCCGCTCTGAGTCTGTGATTCCTCCAGGCCGCAGGGGGGCGCTGTCCCTGCACCTCCCGACCGCCGCCGAGAGCGGCCCTTCCTGGCGCGCCCGGCCCGGCCCGACTGTACCGTGAGCTCTTTGGGCTCCGCTCTGCCCGGGGCTCTGCTCTGCCCGGGGCTCCCGCCCGCCGCTCCGCCCGGCGCCGCCCGCCGACATGAAGCTCGTCAGGTGAGCGGGGGGGCTCGGATGGCGGCCGATGGAGGCGGATTGACCGCGCCCGCCCGCGCCGGCGGCCCCAGGCGAGCCCGCGCTCTGCGGCCCCCCCGCCCTGCGGGGCGGGAACGGCCCCGGGATGGGCCCTGCGGGGGCTGCTGGCGGCGGGGCTCCGCTCTGCAGGGCCGCGCTCCCGCCCCGGGGCCTGCGCGGGTCGCTCGGTAAAGCCCCTCTGTTTTGGGGGGAATCCTCTCCCCCCGGTGGGGATAGCGTTGCCTTGCCGGCATGCTGACAAGCTGTAAAATGGTTCCTTCTTTGTATAATAATGGCTGTTTCGCCGGGAAATAGGCGCTGGGTCCGGCAGTGCCCCAGCTTCCCGTGGCTGGGCGGGACGTAGGGTTTGTCGCTGAAACATTCCCAGCAGAATCCGCGGGCGCCGTCTTTGCGAGCTCAGGATGAGCGGGTGCTTGGTGTGGAGGCTCTTAAACACGTAGGCTTTATGTGGGAGCGATGGGTTTGGGCTTTTTTGAACGCGTTTTCAATTCGCAGGTTTCTGATGAAGCTGAGCCACGAGACTGTGACCATCGAGCTGAAGAATGGGACGCAGGTGCATGGGACGATCACAGGTACGGCAGGATAGGAGACTGTAGCGAAGTGTTCCCAGTCGCCTTTCGGCAAACAATTGGCAGCCACGGCTCGGATTGAGCTTTTTTTGTCCTGTGCTCCCTCTTGCGGGGACCCGCGCTGGAAGAAAAGCTTTTGAATTCACGTATCTGTGTGAAAGCGCGAGGTGCGTTTGTGTTTGTGTCTGGATATTGTCGGAAGTTGCTGGGAAGAGTCGGGAGCTGTGACCAGCCAGCCTTCCGTAGGCAACCATGAAAATACTGGGGAATTTCAGTGGGTCACAGATTGTCTTTGATCTGTATTAGTGGGTGAGTTCACCTGTGGTTAGGCCAGGGTATACTTTGTGATTATCTTTCTCTGTTTTTAAGGTGCTGCTGGGAGGCTGTAAATTCACTGTAGCACAGGGAGCTTCTGAGCCTGACTGTGGGCTTTGCCTCCAAACAGGCTCGGGGGGAAGGAAGTGAACTTTCCCAAACCATCGCAAAGCCAGTGCAAGCGTGTTGTAGTCTCTTAGAATTTTAGCAGCATGATCACAGAATCATGGAATGGTTTGGGTTGGAAGGGACCTTAAAGATCGTCTAGTTCCAACCCCAGTGCCATGGACAGGGACACCTCCCGCTAGACCAGGTTGCTCAGAGCCCCATCCAGCCTGGTCTTGAACACAGCCAAGGATGGGATATCCACAGCTTCTCTGTTCCAGTGGTAATGTTGATGAGGTGCTTTTACTGCTGTATCAAACAGGTAGTGGGTATGCAGCTAAACTTCTGTGAGATGTTTCGGTGCCTCTGAATTTCACTTGTGAAATTGCAACAAGCAATAAAAATGTTGCAGCTGAATCACCTGAAGAGGGACTTATTTTTTCAATGGTAGCACAGATAAATGCCAAATGTTAAGTGCTGATGTGGTCTCAGGTTGGTTAAATTTTGTACATAGGCAGTTCTAATCAAAACCATAATTATTTCTGTTGAACGTGTTTTTGCTCTGTTTAAGGTGAACTTAGATGCAAATGCATATTTGCATATATTTGCACTGATTTAACAAGACTGTGGGTTTGAAAATGTGAAGCTGTATGTGGGATTCAGGGCAAAAAGGAATCCTGTCAATGAGAGTGTGCCCCCCTGCTGTTGCCAGGGGTGGGTCATGTTAGTTTGTGGGTGTTATTGTTTAGCAGATGCTTCTTCGTTTCACTGAACTGAAAGTTGTAGGGAAAGTCTTTATGGTTTAGTATATGGTTCTCATGTATTAAAAAATGTGCAAACTATTTTGTTTGCTTTAATAACCTCAGTGAGGGACATTGTTCTGAGGGTGTTCCTGTGAGCTTTACTTCAGAGACATCAGGTATGGAGGTGGTGTGCCTTGTGTTTAACAAGGCAAACCCTCACAGGTGAGCTGAGGAAAGTGCTTTATCTCCTTTCCTGCACTCACCTCAGGCAGCTTTTAAAAGCTCTTCTGCCGAGACACTCTTTAAAAAAAAGTACAACTCCGTCAAGTTTGAATTTTATTCCAGGGGATTGCTTAGGCGCTTTTTTTGCCAGTAGCAATCTGTGGAGATTTGTCAGAGCTCAAAACTGGCATTATTTTGCAGCCAGGTCCATCAGCTTTGATTAGAGGGGAGTGCACCACCCTGGTACCCGATTGCAGCATGCTTTGTTGAACCCAGCCAGGTGGGAAGCAAACACACTGCTGGTCTCCTGACCTCACTGCTCTTTCAGGCTTAATTGTTGAGCAAAGCTTCTCTCATTTACTGCTAAGAACCTGCAAACACTTGGAATGCAGTCCATATTTCTCAAACTGCAGTCTTCCCTTTACAGTGGCCGGTGAACTGTGTTCATAATTGCTGTGCTGTTGGACTGTGCAGTCTCTTCTGGGGGTTTGTCCAGAGCTGGGTTGCTGAAGAGGCAGGTTTCATATAATACAGCTTACATGAACCAAGGGTCTGGGTCAGGTGGAGTGGAGGGGCCAGAGAGCTCTGTAAAATCCAGAAGGAGGGGGATGAGGACAGAGGAAGTACATGGAATAAGCACAGCACAGTGGTTCTTCTGGTTCTGGGCTGATGCTCACTTGTGTTACTTACCTTGGTAACACATTTTACAGTTTATTTTTATCACAAAGGGTTGTTTGTGCAGAAGTTTGAACACATTAAAATTCTGTTCCTGTGGGTGCCTTGTCGCTGGATTAGCAGGTGTTTGTAAACAGCAGTGTCAATCTTCTGTTTCTGTTTTGATTTGAAAAAGTTACTCTTGTTTTCATCTTCGTAGCTGGAGATCAAATCCCATGGAAAGCTTGTCATATGCAAAATAAAAACTTTAATTGCTTCTCATGACTGTTATTTAATACATGCATCCAACTGAGATAGTTTCTGGTTTGGGATTACGCACAGCACAGCACAGTGGGCACAGCACTGATTCTGTACAATTCTTACATACTGGCTGTTCTCAGAGTGTGTGAGGACAATGGTTGTTCCTTACAGGAGGGTGTTTTATGTACTTTCGTGGTAGATACCACTCTGGTATTGGATGTATTTTATCAGAAAATAAATGCTGCTTTGGTGGTTGAATTTTCCTAAGGCTTACAGAAAAACCTCAGAGGTTTTACTTCTTTTTAAAGGAGTAAGGACAGTATTAGACTTCTGTAATAAGCAGCAGATTATTTGTTGTTCAGAACTGATTTAACCGTTGGCTACTGGATGTTTAACCACTGGCTACCTGGCTACTGCCAGGACCTAGATAAAGCTCTCTAGCAATAACGTGTTAAAGGCAGCGATTGATAACTTATTGGGCATAATTTAAGAGAGAAAAAGACACAGTTTCATTCCGTTAGAGGGTGAATTATTCAATGAGTGGCAGAAGCAGGGATTAATGATCAGGCTAGATCTTGAAGCGTGTGCATTCTTAAAAATAGGCAATAAGAGACCTCATCCCTGAAATCAGGCTTGTGTTGTTTCAGGAGTGGATGTCAGCATGAATACACATCTCAAAGCAGTGAAAATGACGCTGAAGAACAGAGAACCCGTACAGCTGGAGACGCTGAGTATTCGAGGGAATAATATCCGCTACTTCATTCTGCCGGACAGTTTGCCTCTGGATACTTTGCTAGTGGATGTTGAACCAAAAGTCAAATCCAAGAAAAGAGAAGCAGGTTAGTTTGTACTTTCCTGTGTTTGTTCTGACTTTGTATGCAGTTTAGTCCTCTGAATCTGAAGACATCTGATTTGAGTGTCTTAATGTCTGCATTTGGTGTCTAATTCCTTCCTCTTTGAGGGTTTGATACTGTACTGGCTTAATCTGCCTTTCCCACCTTCTTGATATCTGCAGAGCGTTCATTCACCCGAAATTATGTGTATGGCTTTTCATGCATCTGGTTTTAAAAATGTAAATGTTTTGCATCTTGAGTAAATCTTAACCTATCTCAGTCTCACAGTTGGCAACAGAGATTTACACTTCTCTTCTTCGAGTGTCTGCTGGGTTTCCCCAGTTTGTATGGGGAGCTTCACATAGACTAATAAGAAAGTACAGGACAGTCTCTCAAACAGTACTGAATGGTTCACTGAAATTTGGTGGTGGATAAAAATGGTATCTCTGAGAACTGGATTTGAGAGACTTGAGAACCTGAAGGAGTCTAGGCTGTATATTCCAATGAGCAGATCTCTAACTTTGGTTCCCAGTAGTGTTCCACTCTGCTCTTCCTGAAACTTTTTTCTCAAAAAACTGTTGAACAGAAACCTTTTCCTTAGAAGCCAAACATAGAGAGCAATTCAGTTTTAATCCAGCAGTTAGTCTGTGTATTTTTAAAATAGTAAGCTGTGAGTGAAAGCTAATTGTGCTCTAAAGTAATGTTGTACCCTTTCTCCTGCAATTAGTGTGTGTTTGGATCTGCAGTGTGTTATGCATTAGTGTGCTCACCTTTCTGACATGGTGTGAGGAGCCCTTGGATGCATCACCAAGTGCAAGCGCTGTGGCTGTTGTCTCTATAGAGAATACAGATAAAACTCCCAAGGGGATTTTGCTCCTCTCGGGTCCATTAAAAGCAATCTGACCACATGGAGAAATGAGTGTGGTTGGATTGCTTTTCTTACTGAACCCCACAGTGTTTGGTTCTTTGAGGGAAGCAGCTGTGATAGCCCCAGTTTGATGCTCGCTGCATCCACAGTGTGCAGAAGCGCTCTGACTGCAGCTGTGTTGTGCTGCCTTAACCCGTAAATGCTCTTCAGCTTCGAGAGTGTAAAGCCCATGGTCTGTCCTTGGCAAGTGGAATTGTGAGTGGAAGGCAGGATGCTGGCTGTGCTTGTATGTGGCACATGTGCCTTGGGTCCAGATGTGCTGGCGCTTAGCAAATGCAGCTCTCTACTGATGCACGTAGCTGCTGCCATCGTTTAGTCAGGTGTTGAGACTTCCATGGAAATTACAGAGTCGGTCTATTATCAGCAAAAAAATGACACCTTGCTTCTGTGAAATTTGCCTTGTGCCTCTGCTCTTTCTGTCTTTGCTGCATTTGTGACCTACATGCCAGAATAATCCACGCCTGCTCTGTGAAGGGGTGTCAGTGTGTCTCTCTTACCGAGCCACCCATTTCTGCAGAGTTTTTAGCATCTTTGTGAGCCCTGCACTCACAAACATGTTCAAAATGAACCAGTTATTTCTTAAGTTTGTAGGGTGGCCTAGCAACTGGGGGGGTCAAGTCATGTTTCTTTAGGAGAAACGGGTGCAATGGCACGTTATCACTGTATGGATCACGTCACCTTCAGCAGTTGCAGCCTGAATTACCCTGTGCTTCTGTCTTCCCTTTACCATTAAATAGCAGTAATTAAAACTGGGGGCACACAGCCAAGACCTTAGCCTCAGAGTCACGTTTGAAATTGGCAGAGGTATCACTGAAAATAGCTGTTTGGTGGTGGGATCCCTTCAAAATACTGCCCTTCCACATGGTGCCTGAGAATGGTGAGCTTGGGAATCACACATGTTAAAACTCTCATTTCCCCTAAGCAGAGTATTTCATAAACCACAAGGCGAGCTGTGGCCAAAAAAAATTCTTATCCTCTGTACTGTATAGTAACAAAATACTCTTGTCTTGCATACACTTTTTCTGATCCCTTCCGGAAAATGAGATGAAAACAAAAAAGAGGAGGAATTCTAGTTCCCTGTCAGACCTACCCTACCACTTGGGAGCAGCCAGCTGTTACATCCCCTTGTTTTCTGCAGTGAAGCCAAGGACAGAGAGTAGTCTGTGGAAGTTGTATACTGAAAAACCCAGTACTAAAGATGAAAATATTGCCTGAGACTTACTGAGCATTAAAAGACTTAATGTCTCATCACATGGAAGCAGTGTGGTGTTTTATGCTCGATACAGAATGTTTTAATCAAAATGAAAGTATTCCTGGGTCTCACTTGATTTATCCTTTTTCTTTCACCTGCTAAGTTGCTGGAAGAGGCCGTGGCAGAGGCCGTGGCAGAGGCCGAGGTCGTGGAAGAGGAAGAGGAGGCCCAAGACGATAACTTCTCATCACGCAACTGTTACCAAATTCTGGGCAATTTCAGATATTTTTTTGTACAGGTCTTGTTTATGGTATCCATTTTTAATAAACTGAAATGTGAAAAGGTCGTCTTTCCTTTGTTAGCAGAGCCCCTGTTTCCAGGGGCTGTTACAAACTAAGCAGGTCTTGCTGGTGTTGGTTGTCACTGTCAAGATTTTGCCCACCCCTGAAGGCTGTACAATTGCCTCTTGCTTTTTGCCTCAGAATGAGAGACTTGCATTGTTGTGCTTTAACGATGTTTGAAATTAATCCTTTTGTAAGGCACTTCCATCTTCTAATGGTTACATAGTTAAGACACTGTATCAAGAACCCCCCCCCGTCCCATGAGTGTTTCTCAAATGTTCTTCAGAGCGACTTTTTTAAAGTTCATAGATATAATTTTAATGTTTTCTATTACATGAAGCTTACAATTTAAACATGTTGCTTTCTTTATAAAACATATACATGGGGAAATTAACCAGGTCAGTGGAACTGCTGGATTGTTACATCTGATGATTAAAGAATACCTGGATATGAACTTTGTCAAAGCTAATTATATGGCATACTTTTGTTTGGGTGGGGCTCATAAAGCAGCTTTATCACAGATACCTTCTAGTGTACTTAAAGTGCATCCCTAGAAAATACAAAGTACAGCATAGTGCACAGTTATGTACTGGAATTGGAAGCGTACTTCTCGGGGGGAAAGAACTTGTGCAACTCATATATGTGTTTGCATATATATATATATATATATATATATAAACTGCTTTGCTGAACACCAGTATAAAAGAAGCCGGGTGGGCCACATTCATCTCCTAATACCATGCTACTGATTTCTCCCATGTAGGAAAGGGATCATCACATTCTCACTGGCAGACTTCAACAGTTTCCTCTGTTGATGAAATACAGATGTCATTTGAAATAAAGTGCACTCTTAAGTGCAGCTGTCTTGAATAGGTAAAGGATATTTGCCGGTACTTTGGTGCAGGAACATGCTTAGTTGGTTGCTCATGTTTCTGCACAGGCAGTGCTACAACAAAGTGGAAAAGAATTACCTAACATGGTGTAATGGGCTGATGTGCTGGTTAATTTGTGCTAACTAGCATTTTGTGAGCTGCTCTTCTGGTTTCCCCCTCTCATACATAGGCTATTTTAAAGCTTCATCTTGTTACAGAAGAGCTTTTTTTTTCCCCAAACCATTGTGGAACCTCCCAAGAGCACTTTTTGGTCAATATAGCACCCACCATTCTCAACTCTATAAATAGCTGCTACAAATAATGGTTGCTGCTGTCTTCCAGAAGTGCCCTGTCACTGATGACGGGGGTAAGGTCTTCCCAAATCCAGCTGTCAGCATTCATGCAACTGTTGAAACTCTTTCCCTCTTCAGTCTCTTCCTTATAAAAGTCATTAGTGCCCCCAGGGGGATGCACATGGTGGATGCTGCCACCAGCAGCCCAATCACCGCGAGGGCGTAGCCTGGGTAATCCTTCGTCACCAGCTGCCCCTGCAAGGGAGAGAAGCAGTGTTGGATCTGTGGGTTTGAGAGTCCAGGAGTTGGGTCAGGAGCAAAGCTGTGCACATGGATCTAAGTGGGACTTCTGAGAAGCATTTTGTGGCTGTGCCAGCCCACGGCTGCCCTCAGCACTGTTCTTTGCCCAACCACCCTGAAAACTGACAACAAGAACAGAGCTGCTGACAACAGGATTGGGGGAAATTTCTGCAAGCTTTGGTAAAGAGCGGATTTTGGCTTGATTTGTGTCTCTTAATGAGGTGGCTGGGCCCTGACCTCTGTCAGGCCTCCGTGTTCCTCTCCTGGAGGCTGTGGGCTCATGCTGACACCCAGTCAACAGACCAGGCCCGCCATGGGTCCTAAATTGTTTTTGTGTCATGGCCAATTACATATTTTCTTTCTGCACAATGGGAACATTTCCACAAAAGGTTATGGAACTGGTGATTACTTACCCAGTAGTAATTTGTGATAAATACACAGTTCGGTATTCGTACAAAAGTGTTCTTGGCCATGAAGAAAAATGGATATGGAAATTATGAAAACCATTCCAGTAGCAGTTTGGTTCTTTTAAAATACTACTAATTTTGTTCTAAATAATACACTTTGAAAGTAGTTTTTTTTTTGTTTAAAGTGTTTTTTGAAAGATGATATTTGGGTCATCAACATTAATAATGTTTTACTGTATGAAGGAGTCGATTAAGAATCAGAGGGATGTTAGTTGATTTTACAGAATCATGGCATCCTCATTAGGTCAAGTTTTCCTTGTTTTTCCTTTCCACAAATTTAGGGGTTGGCCCTCACTCTAGCTGCAAGCTTTCCAGTTTTGTGGAATGGTTTAGTTAGGAAGGAAGGCTGTATCCTTGCAGGAACTAGGGAAAGTTTAAAAAAAAAAAAACCAAAAACCCCCCAAAACTATTTTACCTGTGTGGCATCCCACGCTTGGTATTGAAAGGTTCCTGTGAGGATATAGTCGGTGAGGTAAAATATAAATAGGCTTATAATTAGCAGAGGACTAACAAAGGCCCACATAATTTTCCAATACCAGTTTGGCTTGCGTCCAATCATGGTGTAAAGATCTTTCTCAAATCTGTGTTGAAAAAAAAAGCATATTTTTGAGAACAGCTGCATATGTTCAATCGATACCTTTTTCTGAGTTACTTCAAAACCACCTGCAGAATTCCATGTCAGATGAGAAAGGGGAGTACAGTTCACCACAAATGAGGTATTGTCTGAAGAACTGGCTCACCAGACTCATCATGAGGGTGAAATCAAAACAGACAGTGGGACTTCCAAGAGAACCCCAAACTGCAGAGAATAGCTAGAAATAGGTACAGCAAGAAAAGTTCTGGCTTGAATATAAGTTCAGGGTGTTTCTGATGTCAGTTAAGAGAGAAAAGCAATGATGCTCAAGTATTATGGAGAGAAAACTGCTGGGTTTTGTGTAGTTGAGTTGTTCTGACTGCTGTCTTTGAGGAAGTACTAATGCTGGGGAGTGTACCTAAAATCTCACAGGAGACCTGGATCTGACTGGAAGGCTTTGAACTCATCAAGGACGTAATACCCTTGTAGGTGCCTGTACATGTACTGTGCTGGCAGACTAACAAAGAAAATGCTGAAGCCTTTTCCTTTAGATGCCATGAGCACAAACACCTCTGCTGTTCAAAACCTCTCCTGATGCCAAAGCTTCCTTTTGCCCACAAGGGATGACTTGGGACACCAGCAATCTGTGAGGTGACCACCTTTGAAACCAAACTTACTGGCACTGTTGTGCTCATGCTGAACTACTGTTACAGGAGGAGCAGAGTTTTGGCAGAAGGTGCTCTTGAGACCAAAGACCAGAGCAGGGAGCAGGTGTGTACAGCTCATTAGCGCTCACCTGCCAGCAGAGGTGGTGTCAGCCCAGCCTGGCCTCTGTACAGCCCTGAACCAAGGCCCTGGAAGGGGTCTGCAGGGCAGGGGAGACCCCCATCGCCTTGCTGGTACTATAGCATAGGAGAAACATACAGCCTAGGGCAGTATTTTTATTCTTAGCCCTGCATGTCCTGGCTCTTGGCCACTCCCCCTGCTATCCCACTGTAAAGAAAGAAGGATTCAAGCTTTTACCTTCTTATCCCATAGATGTAACACACAGCGATGGTTTCGACCAGCACGATGAGCAGCAGAGAGAGGGTGGCTGCATAGTCATTGAATATGTCAAACCAGTAATTTCCAGCCTCCATGGTGAAGATCAGGCCAATCACACAGTTAATGAAACACACAACACCTGCATGGATAAAAGAGAGACCCTGCCATTACACTTGGAAGTCTAATTGTGTGTGGGAAATGTCATACTCCTTGTGACTAAAAAACTCGTAGAATTTCTGCTGAGCAGCTTTCTCTGAGAAGAAGGATAATTCCTTTTCCCTTACGGAAAATATCTGTCTCTTTGCATGAGTGACTGTGCTGGTGTGTCCTTAAACTGCTCCTCAGACCTGCATAGTCACAGGACATCACTCCAGAAACGGTCAAGACAATGAAGTCTTGGCTATAGCCTTGTCACATGTGCATGCAGTATCTGGTGTTGCCACTGGGCATCCTGCTAAAACAGGTTTTAAGATGGGACAACTGATTTCCATGCCTGAACAGGAGCACATATTACTTTTGGCCAAAGACAGGTGTTTTGCAGTTGGGATACTGGTGATGTGACTAAAGAGCTGCCCACTGCAAGTATCTTTACACCTATACTGTCTCTGAGTTTCATCAGTCAGTAGACACCAGTATGAAGGAGCTGGGGTGTGTTGGGAAGCCTGTAAATACACAGCCACAATTGTGCTAGTGCTTTGGGAGCTCCGGAGGGGAAGTGCTTTGAAGGCAGGGCAGGATTTCACAAAGGCAGGCAAACCTTTCCAGCAGCATATTAACTATTCCCTGCTCCACTCAAGGTCAGAGGGGGACCCTCAGTGGCAGTGGGACATCAAAGCCTTTGCACACACACACACGCTGTGTGGCCTACACTGTGACACGGCAGGCGCTTACCTGAGATCACCTCCTTGGGGAAGCGGGCGCCAATGACTCTGCTGTCGGTCAGCGGCGTGAGGATGGCGGCCGTGTTCCCCAGCATGCTGCCAATGCCCAGCATCAGCAGCATGAAGAAGTAGAGCACAGAGTACAGCTGGGGCACCTCCATGTTTTTGATCGCTTCAGAATAGACGATAAATGCCAGTCCTGTCCCCTGGACAGCCTGTCAGAGAGAAGGGGAGAAAAATGAGTTACGGGCAGCTCCTTATCCTTGATAAAGGACATAAGATGGACATAAGAGAGTGACTCTGTGTTGTGACAAGGTACGTGTGCAGTGGTGGCTGTGCACAGCAAAAGCAGATGAGATTCTTGCCAGTTTATCCAAACTGCACGGACACTGGCGTAATGCCACTTGTAGCAAAAAAAACATTTACCCCAAATCTTTGTGACCTGCCCTGTTCCACAGCCAGAGCCAGCAGTCAGACTGCACTGCCACCCAGCTCAGCTGCTAACCACCCAGGCAAGCCCCTTGCCCCATCCTGAGGGGTAGAAATGATCCCCAGCCCTGGTCAGGCATGTGGATGTGCTCGCATGGGGCTGCCCAGGCTCAGTGGGAG
Organism: Manacus candei; assembly: GCF_025592945.1. Taxonomy (NCBI): domain Eukaryota; kingdom Metazoa; phylum Chordata; class Aves; order Passeriformes; family Pipridae; genus Manacus; species Manacus candei. The sequence goes on along the minus strand of NW_026138074.1, from coordinate 664,805 downwards.
GAGAGGAGACAGCACAAAGTGGCAACTCACCGTGTCTAGCTCAGCTTCTAAGCTGCAGTTTTTAATCTGAGGCGCTAATTGGGCATATTCCTGTGGGTAGGTGGCCATGAGGTAGTCTTTCTTCTCACTGAGGTTGTCTGCTGTCAAAGAGCCTTCCTCCAGGTCAAAAGCGTTCAGCAGCAGCAGGATCACCCTGGGAAGGATTGTAGGCATTCAATGGCTTTCAGGCCCAGAACACCTCATTCCCTTCTCCATCAGTGCCCAGGACATCTCATGCCCTTCTCCATCAGTCCCCACATGTGGATGTCCTGCTGGCCCCAGGGATCCAGTCTCCCCATGTGAGAGCCATGGCACTTCCAGAATGGGATATGGGCGATCTTGCACTTATCTGTGCTTTGTAGGGAGAAGCTCCTGCACCCACACTGTGCTCCCAGGCAGGTATTTTGGGTGCCAGCCAGCACTGGCTGGTGTCTCTTCCCCTTTGCCCTCCAATCTCACATCCACACCCCATCAACTTAATGAGTCTTTTGGCAACGAGCAGGGACTAGCAGCTTGGTTTCCTCTCTGATCAGCAGATAGATTGAAAGCTCTAAAAATATGAGTAAAAGTGTAACTGCTGCAGGCCCTGTGCCAGGGACTTCATGCAAGCTTGCTGCCTCAGGACACAATCCTGCAGGCTCCTAGGCACCTCCAGAGCATCACAGCCGAGGAAGCTGAGCTCCTGGAACAGGGTTTAGCCTTAATAGTGGGGTGTCTGAGCATTGCTGCATTTTATTAATCAGTCCCCCCACTCCCTGTAACATGTGCCAGGACGAGGACACAGGGGACAGTGCCTCTGTGACTTGCCCAGGCAAACATCCTCTCGACAAGGCCCGTGCCTGGAAGCAGCACCCAGGTGTCAAGAGGCAAGTCACTCTGACCTTTCATCTCGGGCTTCATCGCTTTAAATAGCTCCATTAGCTTTATTAGAGCAGTATCGAGTCTGGTCTTGGGGCAGTGCTGGCAGCGCTGCATGCTGTTATTTATTTACCTCCCCTCTCACCTGCCCCAGAACGGCTTGCAGTGGGAAATGAGTGGAACACCAGGCTCTTACTTGTTTATACAGCTCTCATAGTTAAACGTCGCCTTGAAGCCGTAGATGGAGAAGGTCACAATGCTGGCAAAGATGGAGGTGGTGCTGTTGATGAGCGAGACAATGATGGCATGTCTCTCGCAGTTGTTGCTGGGCTCGTTGTAGCTGGCAAAGGCAATGAGGCTGCCGAAGCCAAGGCCCAGCGAGAAGAAGATCTGCGTGGCAGCGCTGATCCACGCCTTGGGGTTCGACAGCTGCTCCAGCTGCAAAGCCAGACCCAGAGAGCGAGAGCATAAAGCTACATATGGATTCCCAGCAATGCCCCTTCCAGGCTGCCTGGGTGGGGACAGGGATGGGTCCCTTTGTGCACTCGTTTTAGTTCAGGGGTTTTTTTAGGCAGGGTTACTTATATGACTGAAAGTAATGTGCTATAGGCTATGGTAATGGGCAGGTCTTTTTCTGCAGGAGAAAGCAAGCAGCTTATGGGCACCATGGCAGAGCAGCTGCCACTCCACTCCCACTCCTGGAAATCGCCAGGGTTTCCAGCTGCCTGACCTACGCTACTGCTGCAGAAATTCAATATAAGGAAAAGCATCAACAGCTTTTAAAAACCTACACGTTCAGTAACTAATAACATTTCATGAAAAATTCAATAGAGTTTTTCTGTACCTTTGGTGTGAACATGTAGAAAAGACCGTTCACAGCTCCATGAAGTGTTAATCCTCTGATGAGGTATATGATGAGAACACAGTATGGCAAAGAGGCTGTCACATAGACGACCTGAGGAAGGAGGGGAAACATCTTGGTCTAAAGAATATATAAGACAAAGCTAATCCACTATGGTCAGTCTTATTTACTTTACATAAATAATTTCAATTATTGTGTTTGTTCTTGTGTAATAATCCTTAAAGAAATATTTTCAGACAAATCTAACTTTAGATTTACATTTTAAGGAAGCAAGTTTTTATTAAAAATGAAGACCTGTGCTACTGTTCCCAGGGTCTTCTCTTTGACTGGAAATCAAAGAAAAGTCTAAAATATTTGCAGCATTCACAAACTCAGTTCTGCATCATTTAGTGGAGTAACACCAGTGTGCAACTGTCTATTAAGAACTCATTAGGCAAAGGTCATTCATCATTTGCTCTAGGAGGAAGGCAAGCAGACCTCATAGAAGGTCAAAATCAAACTTGAATTGAATCAAATTGAATCAAAATTGAATTGAATTAGTTGCAACAAGTTTAAGAGGTTATTCTTAGTTTATAGTCTCTTGGCTTTCTGTGTTCAGCTAAGACGATTTGGGGATTACAGCCCTCAGCTTGCTGCTTAGTGCAGGCTCAGCCAGGACATTGGGGTTTTTCTCCCCACTTCCTCATAACTTGTGCTGTGAATAAAAGGCGAGCAAATCATGCCCGGTAGATGTCTTTTTTTTCTTGCAAAGACCAAGGAATAGACGTCTCCTCACATGGCTCTGCTGTGGCAGACAGCTTTCCTCACGGCCAGCAGCCTGACCATGGTTTTGCTGCATTTACAGGACTTTTCTGGATTATTTTTTTAGTATCACTCAGTGTTTTGGTTGATCCTGCTCGAATTGCGACTTGACAGGGCAGTAGAGGCAGCAGAGCTCGGTGCTCTGCAGCCATGGCCACTGCTTTGGGCACTCTTTTGCCCTCCCCACATCCTGCCCAGGCTCGGCAGGGCTGTGCCCCTCTCTCACCTTGCCAGTGGAGGCGGTGCCACGGAGGATGCAGAGATAAACCACCAGCCAGGCCAGTGTCAGGCAGAGCGCCTGCTCCCACTGCACGCTCCCGCTGGCCTCCAGCGATGGAGAGATGTTCAGGGTCTGCCGGTACCAGAAGTACTGGGTGGATGACGTCCTCTCACACTCCTCCTCATAGCCGGTGCGGTTGCTGTTGAGGGGGCAGGTAGCCCATGGCAGGGGGTCCTAGGAGAGAGGGGCATGGAGTCAGCATGGCAGGGAGAGCTGAGGTGCCAGTGAGGGATGGGGAGGATGATGGCGAGGGTGCCTTTCTGCCTGGGGCACAGGAGGACCCTCTCCCCTAGGGATGATGTCTTCTGACACTTTCCCCTGGGAACGACCCTCTCCCCAAGGACTGATTTGTTCTGATCCTCTCCTGTGGGGATGACCCTTTCTGACCCTCTCCCCAGGGTCTCTCCCCTCTGTCTCCCCTCTCCCCTCTCCCCTGCTCTGTCTCTTCTCTGGGAACGACCAGACTGATTTTCTTCCTGAGGATTGAGCCTCTTTAACCCTCTCCCCCAGCGATGACACTCTCCACTCCTCTCCCCCATGGCCAATCCTCTCACATTCCATCAGACAGACCCATCCAAGGATGTAGGACACCCTGGCCATCAATGCATCACAGGGTTTGACCTGTTTGACCTGTGATTGACAGCAAGAAGACAACATCCAAAACCCCTGGGAGAGCAGACAGAGGAGGACATCACTGCCTCATTCTTCTCTCCAGAAAAGCCCTGGGTGGATTTATGGAGCTTTTGCCACTGCTCCACCCCCGCTCTACAGCTGACGATGGTGCCATGCAACATCCAGCATCAATGCCAAGCCACCATGACCCTCCATGGCCACAGTGGGGCCAAACTGAGCTGTTGAGTGCCCACACACCTGGAAGGAGTGGAAAAGGTACCAGAAGGCCCAGGCATTTATCACGTTGTAGTACATGGAGAGGAAGAAGGAGACGACAACACTGGCAACACCTGCAGGTATGGAGGGAGACACTTGGTCAGCAGCAAAACCCCAAAATGCCCAGGGTCTCATAACACCTGGGGGGTGTGGGGTGGGGGCAGCATCACCATGCCCAACGCAGGAGGGGCTTTGACCCTGCACAGCTGTGTGCACAGGGCAAGTCCCTGGCACTGCATCCACCTCCTCCTCCTGCCAGGACTATCCTGCACTGGATTTTATACTTTAGGCCCTGGGGGAGAATAGTCAAAGTATCATTAAAAATATATTGTGTGTGTATGCAAATTAACAATAGCTTGGGTTATCAGGGTAATTTAATAACATAATAATGTAGCTAAGAAAGGACACTGGTAAATGGCAGACAGCAACAGCAATGGTAGGAAATTAAGGCACTGTTTTATCATTCATATTGAGGTCATTGGGAAGTTGCTCTTGGGGTCAAAGCCCAGTGCAGGCAGCCCCAGGGGATGGATTTAGCACTGGCATTCACACTGTGATTTTGGCAGGGTGCCTGAGGGCAGGGGGACTTACACCTCTGAATGCAGTGAGTTGGGGTCTAGTCCCAATGCCCTGCAAGGGATGGGATAAATGCATGCCACCAGGTGTCTGCTTTGCTCCTCAGCCTGCTGAGGCCCAGTAGAACCCCAGCTCCCTCCTGGTTTCTCCTCTGAAAGACAAAGCTCTCCATTCAAAAATCACCCATGTTCTCTCCATGCTGGAAAATGAAGATGAAAACTGAGAACATACCAACACCACAAAGGTAGGGGCTTATCATTTTCCAGGCGCCGATGCTGCCCTGATGCATACGCTGCCCCACAGCCAGCTCCAAGTAGAGCAGGGGCATCCCCTCGGCAATCAGCATGATAAGGTATGGGATCAAAAAGCCACCTGCAAAAAAAAACCCCAGAAGTCAGCCTTCAGCAGATCAGCAGCAAGATAAACACCATGTTGCCCTATTTGTGGTCAAATCGTGCTGTCGGTGTCCCAGGGGCTGGCTGGGTCTGGGTCCTGTCCAGGCACCTTGTGTATTGAGGGCATGGCCCAACCCTGAAGGAGATGTCACAGGGTTTCAGGCGGTGTCGCATAGGCTGGTGGGTGCTGACTGCCCGGGCACAGGGAATTTTCCGCAGGAACTTGGCAGAGCTGGGATTTCTGCTGTTAAACTGTGTTGGTCACCACTCCGGTGTGGCAGGGCTACCCAGATGCATCACCGGCGGTTTGAGCAAAGTTGGGGGCTGGGGCTGTTAAAGGGTAACCAAACACCAGCCAAACCTTGTAAACTATAATGAGAGAAAGAGGACAAGGAAAAGATTTACTTCATGTGGGGTATTTTGCGGCACAGCCAAAGTGCTCAAAGTAAAAGTAACAGCAATGTCCATGTTGAATGGAGAGTTTCAAGTTACATACTGAGGTCTGGCCTGGCTTAAAAAAAACACAAACAAACAAACAAAAAAGCAAACCAAAAAACTCCCAAAACCCCATGCTGATCCCACAAGCACCAGGAAAGGGATGAAGGCTTTTCCCCCAGGGTCCCACCTGCAGGAACAGACTCTGGTATGGGAGGCACAGGCTCCCCTGCGTGGGGCTGCTCATCCCTACTTCTTCCCCACATGGAGAGCCACAGGGATGCTCCTGTGGAAAAGGAGAAGCAGCAGGAACAGGTTGACAATGAAGGAGGGGAAAGGACCTTCCCACTTGGCAACCAGGATGTGCTTTGGCTTAAATTTCTGCCAAAAAAAAAGAAAATCCTTGTACTCAACTTGGGGCTCACAGGCTCGCTTCAGAAAGAGCTGCTGACTGAGTCAAAAGCTGTATTTTTGCGAAGGCTTCCCTGCTTCCCTTTTTACAGCAAGCCAAAATATTTACGTAAATATCTCCTATTCAGTATTTAATCTGTGGCATTAACATTCCTTGCAATGGGCTCTGTGCAGTGCTGTGGAGGAATGAACTCTGGGCAGCGACTGAGGAAAAGAACTGGAAATAAACACAGAGCAATAATCCGGTTTATTCTGGGAATTAATTTCCCACCTCCCAGCTCTCTTGTTATTAACAACCCCTTTGTTAGCCTGTTAGATAACTTCCTATGCCACAAGGGAGCTGCTGGAGGTTTAAGAGCTTCCACAGCTGCTCTGTGCCGGCAGGGTGTGAGCTGCCCCAGCAGCCACTGAGGAGAGTTTTGCCATGTACCACCAGAGGGAATCAGCATTAGACTCTCTGTGAAGGCTTTTCTGCTCTCCCAGCAGTGCTTCCACATGCTTGGCATTGACTTAACCACCTTGCAAGCAGCAGGAATGTCTTCAGGCTTGCTCTTCACCCCCATGTCCCCCTGCAGCTGGGGGTGCCAGGGCTAAGCCCCCTGCCCCTTGCTCTGCACCCTGTTTGTAGGCAGATCTTGCTCCCAACCCTACTTCCCTAAAGAGTAGAACCACATTGCCTCATACAAGTGACTCAGTGCAGCTGTATGAACCAACTCCTTATTTGCTGTGACTCAGCACAGCAAAAACCAGACCCCGGGCCAGATCCCTGCAGTTGGCAAAACATGGAATGTGCCCTGGGCCTGCTCAAGGCACTGGACTTGTCCAGCAGCACCCTCGCCTCTGCTCAGTGTCCTGCTGTAGACCCATCCCAGTCTCGTGTCAGCCTGGCCCAGCCCGCTTAGGGACAGAATAACTGCACCTGTGAGGTTTAACCCCCCCTTGCTCTGCTCAGGCCAAGCTCTCTGGAGAAGAGCAAGGAGAAGGAGGCAATCTGCTGATGAACAGAAAGGCAGGTTATAAAGCAATATAATTTGTAAATACTGCAAATTATCAGTATCATATGCAATAAGGGCTCTATTGTTCTGCTGGGCAGGACAGGAACTGGCTCTGTGCTTTTCTAAAAGGAAGATGCCAAACAAGCTGACGTCCCCCCTTATCCAGCTTTTAAGTTCCTGAAACCACGTTCTGTCTGCGTTGTTTTTGTGGACCCCTGGAAAGCCACAGAATCCTCATTAAGAAGGCAGTGAAAAGAAGAATTAAGAAAAGCAAAACCTCCTGTCAGGAGTTTCAGCTTCACAGTAGAGAAAGAGCTGCCCTTCCCTATGTAAATTTAACTGGGGAAGAGAAAATAATGGAGAGTATAATGGAAAATAATGGAAAAATATTCCTATAAAAACATGCTTTTCGAAAAATACTTGGGTTTATCATAGAATCATACAATAGTTTGAGCTGGAAGGGACCTTCTAAACGTCATCTAGTCCAATGCCCTGCAACAAACAGGAAAGTTTATTTAATCTTATTTCAAGTTAATCAAGTGTTCCAGTTTTGGTTACATTTCAGAGAATTTTTACTATCCACTGCAATACAGATGGCTGGTCAAAAGAACCACACAAATCCCCCAAAATGTCCAAGTTTTGCTGTCCTTCAGGATGTCTGCCAAGATAGGCTGCTAGCAAAGTAATCACATGCAGTTCAATTGCATACAGAAACACTCACATTTTAAGCTTTGCGCTAGAGTTCAGTGTCAGACATGAAGTCTTTACCCTTAAAGCACGGGTGGAGGAATACATGCAGAATTACAGCACACCTATCATTCCTGCTATCTAAACCACCTAACAAAGCTTCAGCCACTGCAGCATCTATCTTCTACTGAACTTCACCTATTGTATTATTTGGATTTTTCTGACCTGATCCCAGGGAACAGCTCTGACACAGTCTCAGCACTGTGGTTTTTCGAAAACCAGCATGAACCAACCCTTACCGCCACACATGCATTTAGAAGTAAGCTACAAGCCAACAAAACAAGCATAAAAGAAGTAAAAAGCCCTCAAATATCTCCATATGTTTCTTCCTGAAAGGAAAAAAAAGATGGAAGCAGACCAAAGGCAGATGAGGCAGATGCTCATGTCCCTTGCAGATGCCCCTTACCGCAAGGCTGAGGAGAGTCCAACACTATGATAACAGATGCAGTGAGAACAATATAAAACTTGGATGTCTTATAAAGAGAGGCTCTTTATAAGGATTTTTCAAAACAGTGGTAGCTGTATATTAGAGGAGATTATTAGTGTTGGTCTTTAATTAATCTAATTAACTAACTTGATTCCTAAGGAAGAACATCTATGGCTGGTATATGATACAGACATCATCTTTGTTCTATTTGGACCCAGGAGAAGAATAAACTTTCAAAGAGCTTTTTTTTTTATTTGAGCCCAAATCAATGTATTCTCTATTTTCAAAGGTGCCTGGGAGGCTTTAGCTGTGGAACTCCTGTTGATTAAGGTGTTTCAGGCAACTTCAAGGCAGATTTCCAGCCAAGTTATCACCTCCTAAAGTTAGGCTTTGTATAAAAGACAAAACATTAATGACAGAAACTTGAAATGATGCATCTGATCCTTAAATTAAATCAGCATAAGCCTCTCCCCTTCTCAATATGTTCCAAGTCCACATATGTGAACATACAAAGAACTGAACTAGTTTCTGATGACTTCAGAAAGGTTCGATGGGGCAAAAAAGTAATAGATTAATACCATGTGGACACGTATCTCTCACTCTATCTCCACCCTTTTAGAAAACATGGGCCTTCCCACTGCTTCATTGCACTTCTAGGAAACAAGTGCCACTGTATTGGGGCAGCTGTCATGTAAAAGCCTAATGCTAAAGAATACATAAAATAAAGCGCAATAAGACAGGTTGCCACCAACAGAAAGCCAGACGTCCTACTCTGCCCCGGACCCTGCTGGGTTAACAGGGCATTAGCATGGACAACATACTTTTGGACTTAAAGCTTGCCACACTCTTCCTCGAGGGAAGCAAGAAACATGAACCACACTTACCTCCTCCATACATCTGACATAAGTAGGGAAATCTCCATACATTTCCCAGTCCCACGGCATAGGAAATGCACGCAAAAACAAACTGCAGGGGATTGTCCCATAGCGGCCGGGATTTCTCCATTGCCTGCTTGTAGGCAGAGGTTTCAGCAGAGCCTTCCTGCCTTCACTCCCTCAGGTACTCTGCCAACCCTGCCTCACACTCCACGCCAGTCCGGCTTGGAGGGGAGGGAGAGGCGGAGGAGCTATGCTTGCCAATTCCTATCAAGCTTTTTAATTACTAATCTTATTAACAGGCACATACTGAAGTAGGAATGCTGGTAAATAGATTATAGACACACACAGAACTATAAAATTGGTACTTTGGGTAAATAGCTGCTTGGGTTTTGACTGGCACTTCTGGGAAGGATGTGAGCCGGGGGATTTTTATCAACTCACATGCCAACTTGACACTGTGAGAAAATAACATTGGGCTGCAGTCTGGTTTTGGAAATGGGACACTCCTTCTCCACAGGGCTCCCTTCCCTATGAGTGCCATTCATGTGCATGAGGTACCAGTTTGAATTCGACAGCACAGAGAAGGGATTCCCACACCATTAGGACTGGCTTTAGTGACTGTCAGAGCTGACTTCTAGGGCAAGGCATGCCAGGAATAAATGGGTCCTCAGACACCCCATCACTTGTGATCCAGTGCTCACCCCAACCAGTCCAGCACACTTCCCAGTTCCAAAGGTTGCCTTGAAACAGTCCCTATAAGCCACACAAGTCCCCAACACGCTGCACACTTGAGTACAACACTCAAGTTTGACCCTCCAGCACTACTACCCTCCCTCTACATATTCTGCATGTGTGTGACAGTGTGAAATAGCCCAGTCTCTTTTCACTTACCTTCATGCTCAAACCCCACTGCTGCAGATGAACTTTTCTGAAGAGTTGTTGTTTTAAAATACTTTCAAGCAGCAGGGACCAAATATATACAAAGGTCACTGGGAAAAGGTGCCTGTGGCCCACTGTGGAGGTAGAAGGGTCTACGAGGCCTTTGGGTCGTCTGAAGGCACAGTTGGGTGCGAGGTCTGAACATGAACCCTGTTGTATTTGGGCCCCTGCCAAGGTACTCATTGAACTCAATCAATTCAGACAGGTCTCCTAGTGAAGGAGGCTGCCAGCAGCATCTGTAGCAATAAAAAGGGGCTGAACAACTCCAAGGACTCAGCTTCCTTCCTCTGTTTAAACATGTTTTTTCCATAGTACCTTTCAGGACCATTTCACGAGTAAGACTCACTCAACTGCTGGTAGTCTCGTTCCTCCGGCACCAGCAATTTGCTCCCTGCCAGCGTTGTGTGTGCTGCTCCAGCACCCCATCAGGCACCGGATGAGCCAAGTGCCAGCTGTAAGTACAGGTGAGAACCCCCACCATGGGGCCTTTGGACATGAGCCCAAAGCGCAGAGTGTGTCGTGCAGTGCTGTCAAGCCCAGCAGAACCACTCTGGTGGACGTGCTGACCAGCCACCTGCAGTAGCGAAGTCACAAATTGGGACATCGCTTTTCTGACTGCTAGAAAAGGTGACTGCAAGAGGTTTACGCACCTCCTGTAAGTGAATTCATTCTTCGTGGTGTGTCTTAGTGGTGCTACAAATGAAGGTTGTCACTGGAAAACATCAGGGTTTGCCAGAGCCTTCCAGACTACAGTTCTGAGGGTGCTCATGGCATCTCTGGAATACCCTTGCGGTTTTTGTCTTGCCCACAGAATTGCAACATGCCAGCTAGCCACGGAAATATGTCTCATGGGTATACCCCCTGAATTCTGCTGGAAGAAAAAATCCAAGATAATTTTAGATCCATAAGCTATTAAAACCAAAAGACACACACTGAGAAGCTACAGATACATTAGTTGTCTCAAATAATGAAAACTTTGCAAATTATTAAGAAGTTAAATGCCTGCCACTGCCAGTGGGATTTATTATAAATGATGCTTATAAATAGCTTACAGCATTAAATAATTTTCTGACAGGACAGCATTAAAAAATAGCACATCTCTAGCACTTGGGATGCTTCTGTGTGAACGGATTACTCCTATTGATGAGAATCATCAGGTTAAAGATTTACCTTGGCTCTGGACCTCCTTCCCATTACATTTCAAACTAGTTTACTAATGGACTGGAGGAGATCGTGCAGGCAGAGAGGTGTGGTGTCCTCATCTCGGGTCAGGCCAGATCAGGAAGTTCAGATGGAAAGAGATGAATCCTTGTGTCTCTCACAAATGTCAGTCTCATTGGCAGATCAGAAACTACTATGAGTTTTTTTAAAGGTGGTCATGCACATAGGCACCCAGCAGAGTGCCTGTCATCTACTGGCTCCTTGAAGGATAGGCTTTAAAGGTATTTACACAGTCAACACTAAGGAATTCTTGCTGTAGGATTTTCCATGCACACCTCAGATAATCAATATGCTATTTCTCATACTGCTCAAGATTTTATCTCCTTTGAAATTCCTTCATTTGGGTTGGGGAAGGACTTGGGCTTTATCTTCAGGGACAAAGACAAGCCTCTAACAGACATACGGAAGAACTTTTAAACATTTCACTGCTCATGTTAAAGGAGTATTAGAAACATTTTTGCCCCCCAGTACCTAACAAATTTGAAATGTGGGGTTTGAGGGAGTGGTTGAGGAGAAGGGCAGGGGTTCATCTCCACAGGGACTGATGGGACTGCCCATGAGAACTCCTCTATGTAAACCTAGTCAGAAGCTAATAAACAAACCAGAGAATTCCATTTCTTACTGAAGCAAAACTGCAAGTACTTAGGCAAAGGTGCAAACTAAAAATCCTGGGCTTGCATCTCTTGATGCCAAATGATACTGGTACAGAAAGCAGCCAAGTGCCTCTCCAGCTACCTAAAATGCAGACAAAAAGGGAGTCTGAGGTCCTAGCAACAGGTTGGGGATAATGCTTTGAGGGTGTGAGAGAAGCTTAACAGTTCTGTTTCTGAAAGAGAGGGAAACAAGGGAGGAAGGAATTCTACCAGATAGCCTGGACCTTATTGTTCTACCTCCAACATGTAGCACTATACCACCTAGATTTAAAAATAAACCCTCTGGGCTTTCTTTGATGAGCCACACATGTGGAAGGGAGAAAAAGTGTCAGCAGCTGTGGTGTTTAAGATCTGCCTTTCCTGGAGGCACTCGCCTCCAAATGGAAATATGGTGTCTGCTAGCATATCAGATGATTATCAAACACAAGCGAAGGAAGAGTCTCTAGAGCCTCTCCAAATGTTTACTGATACTGTCAGGGGAAGCAGATACACAGCCAGGCGAGTAGCAGCTTTCACATATGGTTTTTCTGTTGGGATTCGCTGTTCACAGTTGCTACTCTAAGCCTCATGTTTCCTTACTCTAGGAGAAAGAAAGAATCCATCTGGATTTCCAGATCTTTGAGAACTCACAGGCCATGATAACTGTTGGGCAATTGCTCTACGTGTAATTGGAGATTACAGCTACTCCTCTAAGCAGTTATCAGGATTGCAATTATTCCTTCCAGTTAATCACTACTACTTGTTGCTTAGTTCCAAATAGTAGATGATGCCCTTAAGGTCTGCACCCTGAAGTCATATCCAACCTCTTCATCACCCTTAAAACTGTTTCACATTATGTCAGCCTCCCAAGAAAAGCATTCCTGGGAAGGGTCTCTCTTTCTAATTTCTTTGCTTTTGTTTAGCACCACAGCTCTACTCATCTTCCGACTATGTCATCTTTTAGGGTACTCAATGCAGTTCCGATTCAGAGAATTGCATCTAATTCACCCAGACCTCAGAACTGGCCTATGTAAAACAAGAGTCACAAAGTAGCACCTCACTAAATAAAAAAGGTAGTTGACCTATTCAGTCAGTTACTCTGCTTGTCTCCTGCCAGTTCCCACTGTCTCTGTCAAAGCTTGCCTGCAGTCTGGGGAGGTCTCCAGGCAGATCCCTTGTCCACCAGCAGCTGTCAGTCGTGAGCTGCTCTGCCAGAGTCCTGCACCAACCACGCAGCATCACCATGGCTTACCACGGACACTCCAATACATTAACAGGTTCCTAAAAATAATAATTAAAAAATAATTAATGACCAAAATTCTCTAGATATTAAGACTCCTGAAACTAAGAATGTCATGTATCTACCCACCTTTATTTGGAGAAGAGTTGACTCCAAATAGGCTGCCTAATGTTACAGGATATATCCAAAAGGAGGGCACATCTAGATGCTTTCAGAGAGAGTCTGCAGGCAGCCAGAGCAGGGCAAGAATCCTGTGCCAATGCTTTCAAAGGGACATTGTCAAAATCAACAGTCACAAGGTAACTCCCTAGGCACCTTCTTTGCTCAAAGACAGTTACAATAATAATTTCAATAATAATTTTTACCTGCTCACATAAAAACTTAGCTTCAAATTAAATTGGTTTTAACATATTTTAGAAGGCACATCCTCCTAGAACAGATCAAAATTTTTAAGCTTGATCCATTCAGCCACCTGACACTGCAAGATGATTCACATTTGCTTCCTGAAGAGGTAAGAGTCACTTCACTGTGGTCTGCCAGCATTTGGTATCACACAGAAGCCAAGAGCTGACCTTGATAATGCCAGAAAAGGGAAATCAAATCAAGGAATCTTATGAACCTTTTGGCTGGATTGAAATCTAAATGCCTAGCAGATGACTGGGTTTCCCAAAGGTAAGGTATATGAGAAATGTCCAAACAGCAGCTGTCCTTAATATTAGCTTATCAAATAAAGAGGTGCACTTGCAGACTAAGTGTCAATATATATCAGTATTCATCTTAGGACATCTTAAAAAATGGCTAGTATCCACAAGAGAAAAACAGACTAATGAGTACTTTAAAAACAGTTAAGGATCATCAGGTAATATACAGTCTCATGAAGAGCATGCAGCAATGCTGGCTCATTTATTAACGACCAGCAGCTGAGTTGAAGTCACTCTCAGTGCACAGGGTTGTTTGTTGGCTGTCAGATTCAACACTAGCAAAGCTGAGCTGCCTGAATTTCGTTCCCATAAAAAAATATTCTTCAGTCTGCAAGCAAAAATAAAATAAAATAAAAAACACACAAAAACCCGAAAACCACAGCTTTGGAAGATACTTGATTCCTGCAGACCAGCCAGTTATAGAGAAATTTTCTTTTTAAACATTCCCTTCAGGCATAACTAGGGACTTAACAAGTGAAGTGGAAGAAATGGATGATGTCTACTTGAACAGTACAAGGAACAAAGGCTGGTAAAAGCAGTATTAGAATTTACACCTCAGGGAAGGAAGCGAAGTTTTAGAAATATCAGACACTGCCAGGAGAGATTCATATGTCATCTCCATCTTCAAAATATTGTACTTATCTCCACAAAAAGAGAACTGTTACTGTATAATGCTCTAGGTCTTCTTTGACAGGAATATCATCTGTCAAAGATCATGTATTTTCCATCAAGAGCTCCACAAAAGCCCTTTAATTAGCCATTCTGCAACACAAACCAGTGTGAGCATCACAGTGATCTCATACTCCCTAAAGTGGCAATGTGCAAGGCAGGAAATCGAAGTCAGTGTTTCAATTTTGCACTGCACAGCTCTCTACAAGATTTGCCTTGTTCGAGGAGATAACAATGTCTGTAACAATGCTTTTCTACAGGCAACTTATTTCATTGAGACCTAGCCATATACTGGAGTTGACAGTCTACTTTCTTTTTGAGATTGTTTCTAAGCAGATAATGAATGCCTATCACAGAACCAATATTCTAGCTAAATCATCAGTCAAAGATCTATCAGAAAAGAAGCGCAGCAGAAGAATCTCTGTTTTTCTTCATCTTTTACCTGCTCTTTTAGAAATAGTAAGTGATCTCATTAAAATGAGTGTTATTACAAAGAAAAAACCCACAATATTCACCCAGAAAAGTACTCCTGTTGCTCTGAGCAAACACAAGCCAGAAAGCTCTTTGGTACATCCCTATTAAGAACTTAACCTTTTAGATGACTGTACAAGGGGCAAAATAATACCTTTCATTAACTTAATTGCCACTGCATGAAGAGTAGGTCACCCCATAATGCCCTACTATTGTGCTACAGCAATAATATCATGCTACAGACACAGGACATTTTCCCAAAGCAATCTTGCTTAACCGGTGGGGGGAAAAGGACAAGAGAACTTATATAAAACATGAGAACTTAAACTTGGAGGAAACAAGAGAACTTAGACTGCAAGTGTATGGCAGACTTGAACGGGGCATCATTGCTTGAACAATTTTAACAGCCTTGCTTGTCTGAGAAAGAATGAAGAAAAACGATCCATTTCAGTTCAAGCAGCTCCTGAGACAAGCACTGTTAAATGCCAGTTTCTGTAACACAACCACCCCGGCCACTTCCCAGCCCTGCCACTGCTACACTGTTTTACAGCTGCTTGATGTGGTGTATCTTTGAGCATGATTCTGCAATTTACATGTTCTAATTTCTAGCAAGATTCTTTGCTGATCTGCCACCGATCCCTACAGATATTAAAAAAATGGCTATAGAAAACATTTCTATTAAAAAACCCAGCTCCTTAAAGATTAAATGTTTGAAAACAGAATAGTTTTATTTGGAGTAAAATACAACATACACATGAACAGGGACAGATGAACAAGTAGAATGCACTAACAACAGGCTGACAAATAAATGCAAGGAAAAGAATTACAAGTAGAAGACTTGAGAGAAGTAAGCTGTTTTCTGATGAGGTTACATCAAGAAAGGAGATGAAAATATCTAAAATAACTTATTTCTCAAAAAAGTTTCTCCATTAACTTTCCTATGATTTTTCAGATTATCATCTCAATGCTAAGAATACTGGCAAAATCAGAATCTGTCTTTTGATATTCAAATTTGTTTCAAATCAATTCGAGTTAAAAAGCATAACTTCAATTAGTGGCTTTATTTGAAAGCTTCAGCTATAAAGCATATTTACCTCACTAGCTCCTGAACATCCTCCAGAAAAATGCCACTGACCACATTTTGCTGAGGTATGACATGTCCAGTGTGAAGTAACATTACAGGATCTGTGAGTTTCTTTTTTTTTTCTCCCTGGTTTTTACTTTCACTGATGTAATTTCTACATATAATGCTACTTCATAAGTACACTAACTGCACAAAAGTAACAACTGGAATTTCCACTTCAGAGACATGAAAATCCCTAATGCTCTTTTTTTTCCCCTTTTTTTCTTTTCTTAACAAAAATAAACTCCTTTATTTGTAGGGAATGTTCTCAGTTCTTCAGTAAGATCCTGTTAGCTGTTTCTCAAAAAATGTTGATGGCTAAGAATTAAAAACATGACTGCAGAAACTAATACCTATAAATTGTAGGTTTACAAGGAAGTAAGGTAGGAGTTTCAGCATGTTATTAGTATTAATAAAGAGTTATTTTCATCATTAGAAGCAAAAAATATACCATTCAAACCAAAGATTTTTGAAATATAATACCAGTCTACATTTTCGTTCCATGGCAGCTTTCGATACATCAGATGTTTTTTGGTATTTCAGTCCTCTGATTCATATCTGAGGATTAAAAAAGATAAATAGAAAAATAATTCAAACAGAGCAGAAAATACCCTAGAGTCATTTTGCCTCTAAAGAAAAAATGAAACCCAAGTAATAAATTGCACTCAATAGTGACACATTTCTGTCAAGAATCACTGTATGACTTAGGGCACAGAGAAATGCATATACTTTTTAGACTATTTTCTCCTTTAAAAACTGGCCAGTTTACCAAATATTAGAATGAAGGAATGACCTACCCACAAATCCAAACAATTGCCAAAGCATCTGGAATATGTGCCATCTGTATCTCTCTGTGTAGTGCCCAAGGGCTTATCCACCACACACATGAATATCCTGTAACCTCTCCAGACTAAATTCTCTCATTATTTCCTACATGGTAGCTGCTCTTGCACAGATCAGTCCTACTCCCTTAACATCCACTGAAAGGACTGGCTTGTCAAAAATCAGGGAATAGACTACTAAAAATTCTTTTTAAGGGAAAATTTATAGACTGTTTACAAGACAAAATGGGAACAGAATGTGGATGCAGAACAAGGACCCTGTTTGGACAGACAGGATAGAACACTTACTTGGAAAGCCTTCTACGCAGATCCTTTATCTGTTCATTCTTCTTTGTGAGAATCTCCTTCATGTTGCGATAGGCAGCTGTTTGCTGAAATTTCTTCTCCAGTTCCTACATAATAACAACATCAACATATTATGTACATATTATGAAGACCAAACTAAAATATTTAAAAAAAAAAAAAACTATTGCTTTTCCTCCTCAAGTTTCAGAATAGTAGTTTCTGTAACTTATTCAAATTTAGATTAAGTCAGCTGGTAAATTCAAATGAGATTACAGGGACAGACAGAGAAACACAAACTTTATTTTCTAATGAAATTAGGCTACATTTTTCATTTCAAACTTTCTATGCAGACAAATGGGCAATATTTAAGTATTCGTCTAGTTATAATCATGTAGTTAGTTGTGGGTTTGCTATTTTAGTTATAACATGCTTTTCCACTGAAATAACAAAAATACACAGGCAACAGTGTGGCCTAGTAAACTCTGCATCCTGTAGTGTGTGCTTGTTAAATTACTAGTCAGTTAAAATGTGAGTAAGGATCACATCTTTACACCACAAAAAAAATGCTAACCTTTTCAGCTGCAGATAGCTGATCCTGAACCTTAAGCAAGTCATGTTTTGTTGTCACCAAGTCCTCTTCCAAGAATTTTTGGTTTGCAGTAGTGTCATTCAAAGTCTTCTCAAACTGGGATTTCAAAGCTGCCACTTTATGCTCCAGTTCAGTGATATCCTGGTTTGCATTAGTCTTCAATGGAAGAAATATTTAAAATATGTCAGATGCAATAGAAGAAATGTTTTAAATTTCAAGTGCAAAATTCCACACAAAGTAGGTACATCTTAATTTTTAATAAATATGTCCATGTTATTCCTTTAAAGCCTAAATTAGTGTTTTAACTAAAAAAAAAAGTTACTGCAGTGGCTGATTTATAACTGTAAAAAATTTTTAATAAATACATTTTAAAGATGTTTGGAATGTCTTCTGCCAAGTTGAGATTTCAAGTTTTTGTACTTTGCTTCTTTAGGAATTAGGTGCAGCCACAGGATAAAGCATATTATAAGAAGTTATTTACCATACAGAAATAGTAAATTAACATTTAAGATCTGAATATCTACACTACAATGTATTTTTGAAGCATTTCAAAAGCCCTTAGTGTAGTCGAGGTAGGAAAGGCTGGAAGTGTTAAGGCTCATACTCTCAGTCAGGTATGAATATTGTACTATTCTTAGATGTCTTACACAGTTGCTTATGAAGCAACTTTCCTGTTTTCTTGTGAGAAGAAATAACTCAAACTCTTCTGGACTTCAGTTTCGGGTAACAAAACATTATAATCATGTAACTGTTCTATGGATTTTTATTAAAAAAGAAAAAAAACAAACGCAAAACCCTCTCAGGTTTGAAAGCTCAATTTCAAACTCAGAAGTATAATGACTCAGGATGAGGCTGAAGCAGCAGCACCTTAAAAAGAACAAAAAACTAAAACTAAGGAAGCTCTGTTCCTTCTTCTATGTGGAAGGTAAGATTTGAGAACAGGAACACACTTGATAATAGTACCTGTACAGAAGAAAAGCTTATTTTGAATTTTGAGACAGAATCCAAGTCTGCAATGCTGAAAAGCACTACATTTTGTGTGTTTCAGATCAGAATAGACAGTTACCATTTTTCTAAACGAGGACATAAGTCAATTATGCAAAAATTCTAAATCCTCAAGTTAAATTGTTCCAGTGGAGCAGTTACTCCCAAACTGTGACTCAAACTTCATGTGTGGGGCCATCTATTAACTATTAGTAAAAAAACCAAAATCAATGTGCTGAGTTGGTCCTTAAGAACTGTTGTGGTTTGGCAGCCATTTATTTGTCCAAAGAGTTTAAAAACTTCTGCTTATTGAGTAACTGGGTTTATATGATTTTAATGACATCCATCCTAAAAAATATGGAGTGAAATCACAAAAAATTCCACATTTTCTCCAACAAGTAATACTGATAATACTGTAATTGCTTAAATCATGTAGAACATTTCAGCACTATATCCACTAGCTAGTTGCAACAACATATATATGCCTGTAAATAGAAAATGTAAAAGCTGGAGAAGAAAGTGACAGATTACAGAGAGCAAATTAGGACATGAAAGCTGAAGATAGTCAGCAGCCCTGACACTGAGGCCAATTCATTTTTAACAAGAAAAGCAGGATGAGATTTGGTTCCAATCTTTTAAAACTACAAACAGTATTATCCAGGATTTAATACACCCCTTTAATATTTTAAACCTTTAATAATTTAAGGCTTAACAAAACAGAGAAAGAAAATATTTGTCATGATTGATAAATCAAGTTCCCTATTAAATAATATTATTGAATACAGATTTTGAAAGTTATTAAGTAAATTTATAACATATTGAGAGAGACAAGTACATACCATAAACCAGTTAGAAAGCAAAATAAAAAGAAATCAGGATTAAAATATGAAACTTAAAAGAGAAATGTTTTATGATACTGAACCTCACTTCAAATCTGTAAATACTGGAGGAGTTTTAAAGTTAATTTCTCAAAATAATAGGATTAAAGTGTAATAATTTTCTTTCAAGTCTGAACAGAATGTTTGAAATTTAAGAAACAATCACACATGAATAAACTTTAGAAAATTCTAATTATTGACAAAATAAAGGTACAAACTTGAAAAAACACTAAGGTGACCTGAACAGACTTATTTGTGTCAACGTGACTTCAGGCTTCTTACATTTTATTTCTGCAGCAGCAACTCGCCGGGTTTGAATCATTTATAAAAAAGATTAAGAATCTCAAGTAGTAAAAATAAATCATGAACCATTTTTAACAGTGTGCTGATATGTGCAGAACCACATAAAATCATATAAGCAGCAAGTCTGCTTGTCCATGTCAACATTAGGTGTGACAAACGCTTGAAAAAATTAGTGTTTTACTGTTGCTGTAAAACCAGGTTAGACATCATTCTTTCAATCAGTAAACATCAAGAAACAGACATAAATTTGTGTCTGTTAATACAAATATCAACCCTGAGAATATGAATTTTGGAATACTACTTCCTGACAGTACCTGGAATAACACTTTCTAACAATAATTTATCATGGTCTATGTGACACAAAATACATGTCATAACATCAACTAATGTTATGGATTATCTCCTGACTGAAAGACCAACAGGAACAGACAATGTCAGCAGGAACACAACAAAACTAACTTGAACTTTTGCATTTGCCCGAAAAGAAACACACCATACAGAACAACATTTTGGATGTATTGGCAACAGTTGTGTTAAACAGAGGGAGATATCTTAATTGTATTTACCTTCTGATCTCCTTGGATCATCTGTAAATCCCTCAGTGACTTCTCTAGCTTGGACTTCTCATCTAGGGCAGCTGTAGCCTGCAACACATTGAAAATTCAAAACCTCAGAAACATAAGAATAATAACCACGGGATTCTTATTCAGATATTTTTAAATATGTAAACAGCATTAAGTACCCAAGCTTACAGTGAATTTACCTGTGTTTCTATAGTCTTGAGTCTGGTCTTCAATTTTTCATTTTCTTCTTGGAGACGAGCAACTGTCTTTGGGTTAATGAACAAGAGAAAGTCTGTGAACACTCTTGTGCTATTTCAAATTTTCCAAATGTTTCAGGGAAGAAAATACACTTCATAACTTAGAAAAGCAAAGAAGATCTTATAAATGCTTATAAAAATGGCCTCCATAAGAAATCAGTAATTCATTGCTTTATTCTGTTTTCTGCCTCAGCCAGCAAGCAATTTAAGTCTTCAATTCTATTGTAATGTATAGGACCATTCACTCAAATCTGGTACATGCTTTACTGAATTGAGATTATTGAGCTCAGCATCTTCTTAGTATCAAGATACATGATTAAACATTGTATGTTCAGAGATCTAAATTTCATTGCTGCTCATCATTTGTATTTTCAACCAACAAAAACTTTATTCATAGTTCCTGTTCAAAGGAGACAAATACCAGGTTACTGAATATCATGTTCTCTGCCACAGGAAATAACCATGTTTTATCAGGCTAAATTTACCATTTGAATTATTTGGGGAAAAAAAAAGAGAAAAAGACATCAGATGTAAATATTCAACAAAAACTGTTATGAAACAGATTTTGAAATTATTTTTGATAGAGAACTACATTGATCTACAAGTAAAATAGAAGCCTGAATTCTTGAATGCTTTAATTATCGTAATGAGTAAAAACAATTTGATTCAGATGCTGTATTTGACACATCATTTTGGCAGTGCAGGCCAAAAGACAGAAAACACAGCTCCTTGCTAATTATCTTGACTGCCCATAACTTAAAAGTGTACTGTAAGAAGTGTGGCATTTTAGAAAAGTTCAGTTGAACTAAGTGAGTTCAACCCATTCATAACATTAACTACTAGAAACTGTTTCCTAATTCTGAAAATGTTTAGAAGTGAGAAATCAGACATTTTTAAAGTCAGTAAATTCCAAATTCTCTAAGTGCCTGTTTCTTCAGGATGAATTTAGCCAACTTACCAAAAAAAAAAAAGAATGGATGCAATAAGATTGTCTGCAAGGGATACAGAAAATGTTCAATAACCTAATAATTTCAGCCAGCAACATATTTTAATTTACTTCCTTGTTGAAAAGCCAGCTAGCTGCATGGAACTAATTTACTAATTTACTAATTCCATTAAATGAAAAAATAAACAATTTCAAAGCCCAAAATGTCTTTGCAAAGGAAGGCTCAGTATTGCAATACATGTTAGAGACCATAACCACACATTACATGTCAGATGTTTTACAACATTTATTAATTCACTAGCATTTTCCTTTACATTCTGGGATATATTACCATGATGTCTATATAGTGACAGACCATTACAGAAATATGGTCATTGACCACAACTGCATGAACAGACAAGTTCTTACCTTGTTTAGCAGCTCTGTCCCACCTTCATTTAATGGAGCCAGTTTTGGTTTAACGGGATCTGCAGTGGGCTAAAGAAATAATAAAGGTGAAAAAATTAAATTATACAGATCTCTGGGAGGGAGAAAGGTACTCCTATAGTCTGTAAAATAATTATTGACAGTCAGTTCAGCTTTCTTTTGTAAAGTAAATGAATGACCTTTCATTTCAAGTTCATTTTTTACTGGTTTCTTGGCTCCTAAGTTATATACTTCACTTTGAGCTTAAGTTAAACAAAAGTACTGCACAGAGACATAGAAGGATTCTAAATTTGATTTTACAGACTAACAATGCTGCAGCAACCAAAAGACAAAGGAATATGAAAAACAGAAAAAAATATTTAAGTGACTATAATAGTAAAAAATATTTACAACGATACAAATTTTCTCCTTTTAAGTATCAAAAATAATATATATTAACTAAATACACCTTTTCACTACAAACCAAATAAGATGCAGCCATAACCATGCAAGATAAGCTAAAGTGATATCTGTACTGTGCAACGTTTTCAGCTATGACACCAAAACAGGACACACAAATGTCCCAATCTTACCCCAGCTGCCAGGGGAAGGGAACCCAGGAGCAGATGCTTTAACACACCCCTGGTCTGGCTGACCTTGGGGTGAGGTATATGAGGCATGTCCTGGATGTGCAGGACCTGCACTCTGGAAACAGCCAAGGTAATTCAGAGTGAGCCTTGGTGCCAAACTGCAAATGTGACTTTTTGGAGACTTTCAAAGACTGTTTCGAGAAAAAGGGTGGTGTTTTGGTTTTGCTTTTCTCCCTTAAGCACCGAGTCAGTACTAGGCATTTTAAACATCTGTCGCAACTCCACGTGACATTTGATTAGTATTTGATTAAAATAAAACTCTACCTTTTTGTTTGAAGATGTAAATTCTGACTTTTCAAACTCAGCAACTTGTTCCAATAATTCTCTTGAAAACAAAAATAAAGAGGCATTCATTTACTGCAAAAAAATAAAGGAAGGCATTCATTTACTAAGAGCTATGCTACGAAACACATTTTACCAGGCTGATGCTATGCTTTTTATTGCATGTAAGATTCTTTTTAGAAGTACAGAATGAAGTCCTAAGCAAATACCACAAACACAACAGATCATGTCATGCAATGGTATGGTATATGCATTAGAACTGTAAAATTCTTGATTCATGCTTGATTAAAATCTAATCAAACCAGACAAAAGTTTTTTTATTCAAATCCAATCACCTCCCCTCACCTGCCCTTAATTCAAGTAAGAATATTACCATTAAAAACATCTTGCTGACAAGTTTGAAATTATTTTTTTGTCTTGTTACTTTACAGATGGAAGCCTTGAAACTCTCACTGATAAGACAGTAAAAGAATAGATTCCAATGGTTAGGAAAAGAATGCAAATAGTCAACACTTTGCAGCTTTCTTATTATTGAAAGGCACTCTGTACAGTTCAATAGATGTTACCGATTCTCCAAGTCAGAGACGTCTGTCTGTAACTTAAGGTACCATTTCTCAGCCTGTGAAAAGAGCTGCCGCAGAAGTAAAACGTTGGTGTAAGTTGTATTTATGAGCTCCGACTCCACTTCACTGTGTACAACACTCTGCAGTCCATCCAGCATGTCTATCACCTCATCAACTGTGAAGGTCTCTTCAACAAGCCTAAACAGAGTAGTTAATATGAGTCACATATAATAAAGGTAACAATTTTCCATATTTATGAGATCTCACTACACAGGTACCACTCACATAATGTAAGATCCTTCTAAAAACATCCACTGTCAGTAGTTATTAGATGACCACAGGACTACTAACTGGTTATTGTGTTTGAATTTTCTCTTTAAATCATCACAATCACAAACACTAATTCAGCTACCCTTGCATTAAATTTAGACATCAGAAGCAAGATATAAAGCAATGGCATGTTGTCAATATCTGTGTTAATTCCTAAGAACGTGAACAACTTAGTTCTAAAAGCACTTGACTTGTAACCTTCGGAAAATTATTGGTTCTTCCCCAGTAAGAACATACAAATTGAAATGGAGAAAAGTTGCCCCATGAAGTGTTCAAATGTGCCACTGCTGCTAGCATATTTGGTTTATTCCTGCTCAGAACCACCCCACACAGTACCTGCTGTCCTTAAGGTCCTGAAAACAAGAATCCACTGTTTTGAGACACAGGCCACGCTTGAAGCGAGCGAAGCGCATGTAGCTGATCACTTCGTTCTGGTGGTGCTCATTAAGGCCCAGCTCTGCCTGCAGGTGAGGACAAAAGCACAAACATACACTAAGCAAAAAGGAGCATAAGTTTTGCTGACTAATATTGCCTTCTGACTGGTTTCTGTGATTGCTTTCACAGGGTTATCATGCTCACTAGCACGTTAAAAAATAACTGTATTTTCATATGTGTAATCCCCATACACCTCGCGTAAGTGCTCTCCCTTTAAAACCACCAGCGCTTGGAAGTAAGAGCTCAAGTGACTAGTAGCCTCAAAAAAGTCACAGAAAACCTAAAACAGAAGCAATCAGAGTATCAGAATCAGAAGGACCATGGAGGAAGCTCTTGGATAAGTTTGTCTTTCTACTACATGTACATATGTATAATGTAGCTGAATGATGTATCTTTCATAGATGTACTACCAAAAAAACCCAAAACAAAACCACAGGAGAGTATGCTATGTTTCTTTGTTAGTTTATTTGTAGAAACTTTTCATATAATTACAGAATCATAGAATGGTTTCTGTTGGGAAGGGACCTTAAAGATCATCTAGTTCCAAATCCCCCTGCCATGGGCAGGGACACCTTCTGCTAGACCAGGTTGCTCAGAGCCCCATCCAGCCTGGCCTTGAACACTCCCAGGGATGGGGCACCCACAACTTCTCTGGGCAACCTGTTCCAGTGCCTCACCACCCTCACAGAAAAGAAATTCTTCCACGTATCTAATCTAAACCTACTCTCAGTTTGAAGCCACTCCACTACAGTTCCTGATGAAGACACCCTCTCCAGCTTCCTTGTAGGCCCCCTTCAGATACTGGAAGGTTGCTGTGAGGTTTCCATACAACATTCTCTTCTCCAGACTGAACAGCCCCAACTTTCTCAGCCTGTCTTTGTAAGGGATGTGTTCAAGTCTTCTTGTCAACTTTGTGGCCCTCTGCACAACTTGCTACAACAGTTCCATGTCCTGCTTATGTTGGGGGCACCAGAACTGTACACAGTGCTCTGGGTGGGGTCTCACTACAGCAGAATAGAGAGGGGAATGACTTCCCTTTACCTGCTGGTTGTGCTCCTTTTTATACAGGAGATCTTAAGTGATAATCTGAATTTGTTTCTCAACAGCCTGTTGCCCAGAAACAAATACTCCCAGGGCAAATTAAGAAGGAAGCAATTTCAGCTGTGGCTGACTAGCCCTTCTACACGTGCCTCAATTTCCAAGGAAAGACTGTTGGTATGGCTAATTACATTGGAATAACCATTGCTCATGCAGGTAGCACAAGTCACAAGGAGGTACAACGGGGCACGAATGGGAGTTTATCCCCTCATTCCCTGGAGAGCTGACGCTTCACTTCGGTGTACTTGGTCAGTATGGCTGGTGCTGGGGAAGGACAGAAATGTAGCAAGTCACACAAAACAGTTAACCTGATCCCCCTGTCCTCAGTAATCCACCTGTGCAGGTGAGCTCCAGTGACAACGCAGTACTGGGATACCTGGATGGACAGCCAGTAATCTGAGCACAGATCTCGACTGCCGGGAATTAAAGGCCGAGGAAGCAGCAACAGCAGTAAATAAAACCAGCTCTCACAGCGTGGCTGCAAGCCCGATGTCGCCCACAAAGTCCTACACCTAGGAATTGAGGGATCATAGGGAAAGCTAAGTTAATGTTCTCGTTGCTGGGGTTTTCTTTTAGGTGAAGAGCTTTTATTTATTACAGACAGAAAGGAACTTAAACGAGTAAACAGACACATAAGCACAGGCCACTCGTGATCTCCAAGTCAGCCACGCCAATACGCGGTTAAGCCACCGGGGCACCTCATCCCGCAAAAAAACCTCGAGCCCCAGGAGTCTCCGCAGGGATGTCACGGATGCCCGGGAGGGCGCGCGGCGGCCGCAGCCCCCTGGAACAGCTCCCGCATGAGGACGGGCCGCCCCTCCGCCCGCAGGTATACCTGGATGAGCAGGGAATGCCGGGGGCGGCGGCAGACCCGTCCCGTACTCACCATGGCGGCGGCTCTGACGGCGCTCGCACGGTTCGGGCCCAGGCGTTGCCATGGAGACTGAAAGCCTCGCGAGCGCCTTCGGCGCGCCCCGATTGGCGGTGGCGCGCCCACGTGACCCGCGCGGCGATTCCCGACAAATAAAGGAGCTGGGGTGTTTCCCTTGGCGTTTGGATTTGGGATGTGCTCGGGTCGTGACGGGCAATATTCCACGTTTATTTACACCACCTAAGATTTTTTGTTTTCCCCAAGGCTTCTTTGCTAAACACGGATTTTTGCAAAGCATTAGCATGGAATTAATCCCGCTAAAGTCGGCAGGACAGCCCAGAACAGTTTGGGTTTTAAGGGACCTTAAAGATCATCCAGTCCCAAGCGCCCCTGGGCAGGGACACCTCTCACTAGCCCCATCCAACCTAGCACTGAACATTCCCACAGATGGTGTCAGCAAAGTTTTGCAAAAAATAAAACTCTCTAACACTGACTTTAAACTCCTGACTCCTCTGGTTTTAAGTTCTTTAATCCCACAGCCATGGTGTCAACTATTTTTTTACACGTTGTTTTCTAATCAACAGCCCTATTTGGTTTGCTTGCCCGTGGAGCCATGGAGCGGACTGGCAGGTATCCAGTACAGGTTACTGGAGCCCAGGGCTCACAGCAAACAAGGGAACACACTAAACAGACAGTCTTGGCACACCTCAAGGGACTTCCTATCAAGTTTGCTCTGTACATAAGGAAAAACAGTAGGGCTTTTTGGTTTGGTTTAGGGGGATTTATTTGTGGGCTTTTTGTTTCTCTTTATCTGCTACCTCATATCTCACCTGCTTAGAGCAACGAAATCCAAACTACTGCATCATTTATTTTACTAATTTATTTTCATGTTCTTCCACTTCTGTCTTTTCTAGCACTTGCCTTGCTTTATTTCACTCAGAGACAGAACAGAAAACTCCATTCAGCAACATGAGCTAGCACAAAATAGCCCTCGTTCACTCACAGATGAGTTGCAGGTAAATGACTGACAGATCGAGAAGCAGCAAGCTGGAAAAAGGCAGCTTGGAACATACACAGGCAGGAGCACTGCTGTACCTGGGCAGCTGTTTCCATCCACACACTTTCTGGAGCAGAGTGGCCCCAGGGGAAAACTGCCCTTCTTCCACAATTTAAGAGGAAAAAATGGGATCCATTTTCACACCGTTAGAATGCAATTGGCATTACCCAACATTATATTTGTCTTACTGACTACAGCCTTCAGTGCATTTTCATTAACTAATGGCCCTAAAAGCAGCAGTGACTAATTTAGGATTAACAGAAGATTTTGAGTAGGCAGCTGTATTAGTGGCAAATCTAACCTGATTTCTATTTACTTCAGATACAATCAGGAGCAACTGACACGACTTCCATCAAAATCGAGCAGCCTGGATCAGCTCTTGAGACAGACAGGCCTGACTCCTTCCAAGTCTGTCCTCAGTAAACACCACAAGTCACAGATGCAGCCTACATTCAACACAGGAGACTCAGGACATGTTTGCAGGAGGCCCTAGACCATGTGACTCCCGAGGGAAGGGCATCCAGGTCTGGCCTCAGAATTGAAAAGGACATCCCTGTGGCAATCAAGGGACTGTAGAAAGACAGACCATATGCACAAAAGGTTGTTCCCGAGTGTAGGCAGCATTAGAGTTGTTGAAGGTGGACTGAAAGACACAGCAGGAGCTGCGCTATGCCTTGTTAGCTTGCACCTCTTTGTCCCATGCTCCATCACACAGTTCGTGCTGGCAGCAGCACTTCTTCAGGTTCCTCAGCAAGCTGTGCAGAAAAAGGAGTCATAGAGTATTTGTGTGGGAAGATGAGTCAAGATCCAAGACCAGTGTTTTGGTCATCCAAATTTAAGCCTTTTCAAAGTTGCAGGAGAAGATACATTGCATTTGTGCCTGCAAACCTCCCTAACAATCTAACCTCCACTTTTTTGCCTGCACGGTTGAGAGTTCTATCAATCCCATGAGAATGACAGCATCATCCCCACTGAATCAAATGCATTACTTCCTTGGGGAAGCCTGTTTGGATCTCCGCCTATGTCATGGTGACCTAATGCAACTAAATGCACAACTCAAATAACATTTTGGTCTTGTTGACTTAAAAAAAAAAGAAAAGATTATTTTACTTTCTAGGGGAATTACAGCATCCACAAGGCTTTCAAAGAGCACTAAAACTGCATTCCAGATGGAACAAAGCAGGATGAGAGAGAAGTTCCACAAAACCTGACATGCAAGAAGAGACCCATCTTCTAACTAATAACCTTGAAACAGTTGATCATATCCCAACTGGTGAGAAGTTCACAAAAAATGAATTTCAGCCTGCGAACAGCGTGAATAACTCAAAGAACCACTTGTCCAAATGCTGCAAGAGCAGGGAGAAAAGTCAGTCACTCGAGTGTCCTTGCAGACTGTACTGCTGCTAGTACATGGCAAGTTTCTGAGGCATCAGGCTGGAATGCTGCAGGAACACGCTCCCTTCCCTGAGAACACCTCCGTGTCACTGGTGTGCGGTTCATTTCTGCATGATGTGTGAGCATATTTCACATAATCGAAAATTTTTGTCTTTGTAAAATGTTTTCCCATTTTTAATGTTGTGGGACGTTCATTAAATTTATGTCCAACCAATTGTTTTGTAGTCTTTTCTCTTTTGTATTTCTTTTACAGGAGTTTCCAAGTGAGAGATCATAATCCCAACCACTGTTATGAACCTTACTGCATAGAAATTGGTTTTTCTAAAATTTGGGATAAGAGCTTAAAAAAAAATCTACTGCAAACACCAGGTGAGATTACCATCTAGAATAAATTATTTTTCAAACCTCAAATCCATGCCAAGGTTTAATTTATGCTTTTCTTCAACAGAAATCCAAGGACATGCTTGTCTTCACAAATTCACAGTTTTGTTCTTTAGAAAGCCGGGCTATACCTAACAAATCAGAGCTATCAGCTACCATGGGCACTGCTTATGTCTGGTGGTACTTCCAGACATAAACTATCATACTGCCAAGGAAAGGCTTATCCATCTCTACAAATATCACTGCACATAAGCCAAGTTGAGAACTTTGCATTACTGGTATGCATTGAAGAATGACTAACAAATTATGATTACTACTGTAATGACACCACAGCTGGTGCTTCTTAAGCAAAATATTACCTATAAGTAACAGAAGACCTGTAGGGCTGAGTTTTCATTGCTATTTGTTAGCTATGCACAGGGAAAGAAAATTCCTTCAGGAAAATTCTGACTGAGACTTTTCCAAAAGCTTCTGTTTCATAGCAGCTCTCACTTTCCTTTCTTCCTCATAAATACACACAATGTGAGCTGTGAAAACAACATAGATGATGTCAACTAGTTAGTTTTCCAACTGACAACTGATGTTGTCAGTTTAATATTTTTATTGCTTTAGCAGGAAAGAGAATTTAAAGTAAAAAAAAATTCTAGTAATCTACTCAGAGAAGCCATTATCCAGTAGTATCACTGAGATGCCTCTGTAATGCATAATCCATATCAGTAACAGTGATGCCACACTGCACTTTCCTGAATGAATTGAGAATGAACCGTAAACACTCCTATGTATCTTTTTGGGGATATCTCATTACTGCAGGAGATAATGGCCAATATTGCATACATTTTTCTTTTTTTGAAATTATACTAAACAGTCAGTTACAGGCTAAAACTAGTAAGAAATCATTCCCTTGCTAGGATTGTTCCTCGTAGCTTCTCTTGTGTTCCCTGCAGTATAGTTTTTCTGTAACAGCACTTCTGTTGGAGCTGTGAAACAATATGTAATTACATGCTTTATTGTTACAATTCAAGCCTCTGGGTACCATGCTAGTGATGAGATTTTCTTTAAGCACTATTCTTTTATAGTTCTTTCAAAAAGATTATCTTCCTCCAATTTCCACAGAGAATCTTAATTATTAAGAATAGAGCCTCTGCCAAATGCTGTTGATTCAAGCAGACAGAATTGAATCATAACAAAGATTAAAGAGGGAGCACGGTCTGAGTGCCGTAACATACAGATTTTTTAATTTTTTTTCTCTTACACTAAATTTGCCTGTGCTCTTGGACAATTCTTTGAACTGTCTTCTTTCTAGGGTCTCCTAACACGTTTAGAGATTCATAGAATTGTAAATGTTGTAAAAGACCTTTGAGATCATCCAGTCCAACCATCCACCCAGCATCACCACTGTAACCCCTAAACCACTAAACCACATCACCCAGAGCCTGATCCAGACACCTCGTAAACACCTCCAGGGATGGTGACTCCACCACCTCCTTGGGCAACGGGTTCCAATGCCTGACCACCCTAACAGTGAAAATTCTTTTTCTAACATTTAATTTGAATCTCGCCTGTCTTGGTTTAAGGCCATTTCCTCTTGTCCTCTCACTGCAGGAACAGCAGAAGAGACCGGCCCCCACCTCACCACAACCTCCTCTCAGATAGCTGTAGAGAGCGATGAGGTTCCCCCCCCGACCCTCGTTTTCTCAGAGGATTAGCAGCAAGACAGTGCTAAGAGAAGAAGCCTTGATTTTTTTCTCATTTTTAACCTTCAGCAACCAACCTGACTAAACTGTACTGAAACAATCCCAGACTCCGCTTTAGGCTGCCATTAACCTGCACGGCCTACAGGTTGGCCTCGCCGATCTCGAAGGTCCTTTCCGACCTAACTCATTCAGTGACTCCGTGACCCCACGCCGGAGGGGCGGTGAGGGACGGGCGGAGGACGGTGAGGGACGGGCGGAGGGCGGTGCCGCCCGCCATTCCCGCCCTCCCGGGGCCGGGCGGTGCGGAAGCGCAGGCGGCCGGGGCTGCGTCCCTGCCGGACCCCGGGAGGCGGAGCGAGAGCCCGGGCACGGCGGCATCCTCTGGCGAGGCCATCGCCGGGCTGCTCCATGGAGAAGCGGGGCCCGGTGCTGCACATCGTGGTGGTGGGCTTCCACCACAAGAAGGGCTGCCAGGTGAGTGAGGGGGCGCCTGGACTCCCGCCTCTCCCCTGCGCTCCTTCCTCCCGGCCCTCCCCTGCGCCGAGCGGCGCCTGCCCGCCTGCTGGAGCCCCTGCGGGAGGGGCGCGTCTGGCGGGGCCGGGGGGGCTTTGCTGTAGCTCAGGGGGCGGTACAGGAGGGGTTGGACGCCGGCAGGGGTTTCCCTCGGCCGGGCTGGGGCTGCCCGGCTGGGCCCGCCCCGGGCAGTTCGTGGTTATGGAGCTGGGTCCGTGCCCGCCCCCGCCCCGCCTCGGCGCTCCCGCCGGGAGCGAGAGCTCAGCCCGCCGGCCCCCTGTTCTCCTGGGACTGCGGGGAGCGTGCTTAATGCACACAGACAGACAGCTCTGAGACAACAAACAAACAAACAAATGGTGTTTTAATCTACCGTCTTGTCTTCCTGCCACTGAGCGCTCACAGATACATCTTGTACCAAACAGCCCCAGGGTATACAAGTCCACCCTGGATTTAAGTTTTCATTGCTTGTCTCATCCCCTCTTTCATAAATGCTTGACTGCTTCATGTGGCCTGTAAGGTAGAAGGATTTTATGTTATGTATTTCACAGGTATTTTATGCTCTTATTTTCCTTAGCCCTTGAAGCAGGAGATGCAGTTGCCCATCTGGCCTGCACGTGCAATTGCTTTACTGTGACAAGGGCAGATGGATATAATGTTGGATTTCCAGTTAGTGTTTTTCCATGGAGCATTCTTAGTCTTTACCAAAACACTAATGAATGTGATGGTTATTCTTGATCTAACACGAACACATTCTATGAAAGGTAGCTAAGAAATTAATGCTTGAGTAAACAAAACAAGTGTAGCCTGGAAACGTGTAACAATTCCTCATGCCAGCGGAGGCTGTAGTGCAGTAACTCCTAGTATATGTTCTTCAGTCTCTATTTCTGAAAGATGTACATGATTTTGTAATGCATCCTTTCTCCTCAGGGTGTTTGGGGGCTGTTCACATATGGATGTTCACAGGATCAGTTCCTGTGAAGTAATTAGATCATCTAGTATGCAAGGTCTGTGATATTTATAAGACTTTCTTGTCAAAGACTGTTAGCGGATGAGCGTTAACTGGGTGTCTGTAGGAGGAAGAGAATGTTTTTGCCCTCAGCTTCTTGTTGCCCTCTTGGAAAAGGCCTAGGCTGGAGACAAAAGCAGATATAGCTTTTGTTGCTTCTGTTCTCCTTTTGGGGTCTATATTTCTTTTCTTGTACATTAGGCAGTCTTGATGCAAAGAGGAAAAACAAGGAAAAAGAAACCCAAACTAAAAGAAAACAAACAACCCCCCAAACTATAAATTAGTACCAGTGAATTTTATTTTGTTGCCAGTAAAATGTTTGTATAAGTACGTTTTGGGATGTTGTCAAAAATTGGGTCAGAATACCTCTGAACCAAAGTTTTCTCTAAGTATCTCAAGAAATTACCTGGAGAAGTTGGAGAGGATGGCAATTTAGGAAGGGGACAGGGTAGCTGTGTCACAGGAAGAAGAACTGCAGGAATGGAATGACAGTTGGTAGAACCACAAACAGCCAGACTTCCTAGGGGAAATCTAACCAGAAATCTGATGTTAAATATATTCTGCCTCTGACTTAGCAGATTTGTTACTGAACCATGGAAAACGTTTCCTGAAAGAACTGGAGGCAGGGAGCTGCGCAGCTATGGCCTAATGAGTTTGACATCAGTAGTATGCAAGACTCTAGAGAATTTTTGAAGGAAAGAATTAATTAATAACATGACACTAAGTAGACTGAGTCCTATGTGCATTCGCTAAAGATAGATTGTGCCTGACTGACCTGCATCTTTTGTAAGAATAAGCGATTGAATTCTTTTATCTGTGAAAGGAACGGAGTAACTCTCATCTGCCAGAAACTTGATAATGGATCACATTATTTTTTTAAAGGTGGAGATACTGGTGAATTAGTGTAAGTGCTGGGACTTGGGTAAAGTGTAGCATGGAGAAGAGGAAGCAGAATAGATTTGAGTCAGAAGAGGAACTATTAGCTCGAAAGGTGCTTGCAAGAGATGTTTCTCAAGACTGATATTGTTTACATGATAAAATTGAAGTATGATGAGCAAACTTGAGGAATCTATTATGAAGGAAGACTGAAATGTGCAACAGCTGGACGATAAGGAATGCTAGAATGATAGAAATGGGATGTATGATGAAGTGCAATAGGAATAGATAATAATAGTATAAGCTTAGGAATTGACATGAGAAAACTTCTGGAAGAGAAAAGAGACCACATATGATCAAGGATAAGTCACAAAAGTGATGTGATTTGACGAAAAGAGTGACAATGGATGTAGTCCTATCATGTAATAATATGTTTATTGATGTATACAAATTCTGATCCACGTTTCAGGACAATGGATGTGGATCCTCTGTGTCACTTCCAGGATTGGATGAGCTAGTCCTTGAGCTGCCTGTATTTGAGAATATAGTAGAGCTTGACTAGGTAGGCTAACAAAATAGATTTAGAGGCTGTATTCACCTCTGTGAATAGAGGAACATTCTTCCCTTTTCCTCTCCTGCCTCTTCACAACTGGAGAGCAGAGGCAGTTGTATGGTAAGCTGAAATGGGGAACTGAGGTGACCAAAAGCAAGCCTTGTTCTGGTGGGTTGCTTCTGAGGTTGGTTCACAGATTCTGTTAAGTGGACAGCTGCAGAAGACAGGTGCACTGGCACAAGGAGGAGACTGGCAAGGGGTTAGAAAAGAGTGTCTTGAAAGTGGCAGTCTGGGACTTCTCTTTTTTGTTGTTGTGTCTAGAATCGTAGAATGATTTGAGTTGTAAGGGACCTTAAAGATCATCTAGTTCCAGCCCTCCTGCGGCAGGGACACCTTCCACTAGCCCAGGTTGCTCAGAGCCCCATCCAGCCTGGCCTTGGACACTCCCAGGAATGGGGCACCCACAACTTCTCTGGGCAGCCTGTTCCAGTGCCTCACCACCCTCACAGAAAAGAATTTCTTCATGTATCTAACATCAATTTTTCCTCTTCAGTTTGAACCCATTTACTCCTTGTTCTGTCACTACAATTCTTGATGAAGAGTTCTTCTCCAGCTTCCCTGTAGGCCCCCTTCAGATACTGGAAGGTTGCTGTGAGATTTCCATGCAACATTCTCTTCTCCAGCCTGAACAGCCCCAACTTTCTCAGCCTGTCTTTGTAGAGGAGGTGCTCCAGTCTCCTTGTCAACTTTGTGGCCCTCCTCTGGACTTGCTACAACAGTTCCATGTCCTGCTTATGCTGGGGGCATCAGAACTGTATGCAGGCAGTACTCTGGGTGGGGTCTCATGAGAGCAGAGTAGAGAGGCAGAATCACCTCCTTTGCCCTGCCGGCCATGCTCCTTTTGGTGCAGCCCAGGATTCAGTCAGCTTTCTGGACTGCAAGTGCACACTGCTGGCTTATGTTGAGGTTTTCATCAACCATCATCCCCAAGTCCTTCTCCACAGGGCTGCTCACAATAACCTTTGAAGTATTGATAATGGTCTTTGAAGTATTCATTGAAACAATGCATTGCATGCAGCTGTATTCCAAGAGACTCTTGGAAAGCGAAAAATGAGGAGGAAAAACCAACCCTTTCATCTAAATGACAGCGTTGGCACAAGAGCAAGTGGGTATAAACCATCTGCGTGTGTGTTGCAGACTGCCTAGTGAAACCAAACGAGGTGCAGAAAAGCAAAGGTCCACAGCAGTGCTCAAGCGGGCATCATTTAGAGTGAATGTGGGGAGCTCTAGGTAGAGAGACCGTAGAGCCAGCTTGCCTGTCCTAACAGGAACTGACCTAGTTTGCCTGAGAAGGCTCCTTTCGGTTTCTATTTCCATCTCTTTTTCTCTGTGGTCTTACTAGGAAATGCATGTTGAGTTAGGATTTTTGACAGGATTCTTGATGCTAGATCTTTCATTAGCTGACTTTCCCTCTGAGGCTTCATTACCTGAAACGTGCAGCTCTTCCTATTGGTTAATTTAAAGGATAAAAAACATTTAACCTACAGAGCAAAGACCTTGATGTACAGTTTGGAAATGTATCTTTTCCTTCCATAGACTTGAAAACCAATCCATATGCATTTTTTTCTGAAAGAGAAGGAAAGTCAGGGAATCTGTCTGTTTCTGTGAGCCTTTAGATTGAGAACACCAGAGTCATGATTGTTCCCCATGCTCCTTCCAAGGGCCTTCTGTTCTACTGGGGGTCTTTTTGCTGAAATGCAAGAGACAGTGAAGTTTTACCATGTGTACATTATTTAGTCCAGGGATGCAGTTTCCTGGGAAATCGTTAAAAGCTTGGGGTTGCCATTCACTGTCATGAAGGCTTTGTGCTGTCTGAAAGCAGCACTAAAACCCCTGAACACACTGGGAGGAGTTTTCTCTAGCAAGTAGGGAGTAAGCTTTTGGAGAGGCTGCAGGCTTTTGTTTGTTTACATGCTCGGGTTGCCATCCTGCTTCTTTGGGCCTCATTGAACTGCGAATCCAACAAGATATTCAAAAAGTGCTGGTTACTGTCTCTCTTGGCCAAGGATTAGAGGGAGTTATGGCAGAGCACTCAGAAAATGGGAGGAGAAACTTGGCTGCAAACTGCTAGGTCCACCTAGTATTTGACATGCTTTCAACAGGTCCATTAAGGAAGGGAATGACAATTGGCAGGCACTGTGACTGGTTTCTTGCCTTTGTACAGACTGGCTGACTTATGGGAACCCTCCTCACTGAGTCATTAAGTAGTAAATGTCCTGCAGTGGGTGGAGGTCATGGGCAGTATTCATTTGATCATGATTTTCATTCACCTGAAATGAAGTGACAAACATTGAAAATTGCTTTTTTGATCCCTCTTTGCTATGGATAAGAGGAATAGCCTCA
This sequence comes from Manacus candei, assembly GCF_025592945.1. Classification (NCBI taxonomy): domain Eukaryota; kingdom Metazoa; phylum Chordata; class Aves; order Passeriformes; family Pipridae; genus Manacus; species Manacus candei. Next base: position 629,058 of record NW_026138074.1, on the reverse strand, counting down.
GGAAAAAGGAACAGCAAACACAGACCTTCTTCATATGTAGTTTCTCCAGCTCTTGTCCATTAATGTAAAACACGTGGTTTTGGTGTGGTAGGAGTTTCTACACTCTTCACAGGGCTCTACAGGACTGAAGGCACAAAAGCATTGAGGCATAAAGTGATAACAGGGGAAACCTGCTACAGAAATCGTGTTATGTGTTCTGGAGTATCTGTAGCTTCTCAGCTCATTACTTACTGATCCAGTAACTTATGAACAGGTTACTGGTCCAGCTGCCTGGCTCTTGTTCTGTTGATCTCCTGCTTCGGTATAGGGTGATAAGACTTGGATTTCAGGGCTGTTTGTGCCTTTCTTCTGGAGTGGCTGATAACAAATTCCTCAATGTTTTTGAGGAACTGTAGTAGTGGGTGACTAGTGATTTCAGAGCAAATAAAGGGAAAATGTTGTGGGTTTTTTTTTCAGGATCGTGAAATGCTTTCATTACAAGTGAGTGATAAAGCACTAAATTTTCCTTACATTTTAATTTTTGAAAGCATCAAGTGGTGTGGAAAGTCCTTATCTACCTTAGAATAGAGTTCTTTAGCAAAATGTAAACTGAACAGAGCTCGACTAGCAGATGCAAATTGTGTTGAAAAATATGGGGAAAGACCTTTGCTTATGGTTAAGGTAGAAGACTGAAAGTCCTTAGATGCAGTTCTCCAGCAATGATCATGTGTACCATGATCCTCGTTTGAGCTCTGTCTCCAAGCTTTATTTACGTGGGGAGGCAGAGAGATGGTAGTCTCTGAGGGTGTAGGAAGGCTTAAAATATCACGAGTACTCCAGAAATAATTAATTTTGAAGGCAAAGTTAAAAAGAGAACTGATGTATTTGCAAAGGAGAGGAAGGAAAAAATTCAACAAAGCTGGAAAAGCTTGTGGATAAACGAGCTCGGCACAAGTCCCTGTGATCCCCAGGCTGGTTGCTGAGGAAGTACATGGTCCCTTTGCTACTGTACTGCCTGACTTGCCACAGCAATCCCCACCTTCTACTGATGCTATGAGGCTTTGAGGCTAATTGTATCTGAGTAAACTCAGGCTCTGTGTCAACACCACTCAGACCACACATAATCTCACTTCATTTGGGGCAAGGAACAGCTTTTCTGCACCCAGTGTCCTGACCAGATCTGCACATCGATGCTGACCTTGTGCAGCAGGTGACCATTGTCTCATGTAGCCTCCTAAGGGCTTGAAATTATTCCATGTTGCTTTTGACTTTCTTTAACATACACATTTCTTACTGTGTTGTGAAAAAAAATTACATCTTGTGTAGTAGGGAAAGTGAAGAATTACTGTGTGTGTCCTGGGCCGCTCACACTGCCAGTCACTTTTGTTTGCTTGGGATCCTTGATCTGTAAATTAACGGCAGCGTACCTTGACCTACTTCTGTGTACTCCTGTGGAGAATGACATTTGAAACTCCCACAGCTATGGGAGTGGATTATTGTAAATACTGAAAGGCATATTCCCCTGGAATCCTGAAGTTTGTCCTAAGGATCTTCAAGGTACTTGAACTTTTTAATGTGTGATGTTTGCTTTCTCCAAAACACTGTCTGAATTGCTTGTCTCTGCGGGACTGGTTTTGTATGGGCTGTGCTCGAAGATCAGTCCCCCCTTCTTGCCTGAACAAAGGTTTTCTTTCTGGCATGCGAAGGAAATCTAAAAGCAGGAATCACACAGCTGATACCCAGTTTAAGAGGAGAGCCTGAATATGACCTGAGAGGTAAGAATGCCCTTTAAGACTTCTTCCTTTACTGAGTTGTGTATGTGCTCCTTGTCTTCTGAGAGCTTCCAGTACTTGAGCTCTGGAAGGTGGTGCTTATTACAATATGCAGAAATCAGCACGTAACATGGCTTGAGCAGTGTATGACTCTTTTTACTTATGTCTAGGGAGCCTGTGTCTTCAAGCAGAAATGTTGGCAAGTTAGGCTTGACTTTGCAGAATTAGGAGATGTCTAAGGAAGGAGCGAGGTCAGTCTGCACTTTTTATCAATGCTTTCGAGAGCTGCCTACATTTCCAGATCTCCTGTGCCCTTGATTGTAGTGCTTCTTTTTGAGAGGGAAATACTGAAGTCGTTCTCTTCAGTAGATTCTGCAGGCAGAAAAATTCAGGGGAACACTTCTAGCTTGTCTCAGTCCCCGTTTTGCTTGCTGTCTTTCTTCTAAGGTTCTGATTTACTGAAGAATTACTTTCTTCTCCTTTTTTTATATTTGTTACCCTAGTAGTTGTTGTCATTCTGTTAGGTGTGTTTAAACATAGAAGTGAAGTGTATGCTTTTTTGTCTCTACAGTTCTTGTGTCTTTGTTTTGGAGGAGCACGGTAGGTAGGTTTTATGCAGTAGGTAATCTTGTCTAGTGATTACACAAAATCCTGTTAAAGGAACAACAGAAACAAAAATAACTTGAAAAGGAACTAGGCTGGAATCAAGCAAAAGTGCTTTGTTCCTGCTTCTGTTGATGATAACCTGTAAAGATTAGCACAATTCCTTTGGTTTTGTTCCCTTCTTGTAACAACATTAAAGCACTTTAAAAGACTGCTATGAGCATGAAATCTCCAGATGAAATTAATCATAGCATATACAAAGATTAGTCTTTTGTCTAAAATACATGGATTTGATTACGTTCAACAGGTGGTAACTTTGAAAGAAGCTTCTAGGTTTTATTAGAGATACTAACTGGCACGGGATGCTGATCATTTTAAATACACAACACATTGGAGAGTACACGTACTTCTGTCAACAGTGCCACTGATTCTGATCTCTTGTGTAGAGTTAATGATGAGTTCCACTTTTTGCATGTCTGTGTCATCCACTAACTTGGTATTTAGTGTTCATTGTTCAAGAACTCCCAGGTATGGTTGATTTTTCTTTATTTCTTTGTTTCATTTCTTTGATTAGTTTTTCGAGCTTGAAAGAGCCCTATGCTTTGATAATCTTGCAATTGCTTCTGTGAAGCCCCAACCAGGAAGTAAAGTAGTTCTTTCAAGGGTTCCATGCTGGGTGTTTTCTCCATAGTTGCCGTGATCTGTGAGTTCAGAGAAGGTTCCTAAATAGCCATTTGCAGTTATGTAATGCTTCCCATAGTCATCATAGTTAACTGTTGTCTTATGATCTGTCTGTTCTTTGTATGTCATAACATCTGAGTAGTTATTTAAACATTCTGCAGCAGCAATCTTGACCTTTCTCTTTAGTAAATAAATGAATGGTAAATCAGTAAAATAGGTATTTCTGAACTTCTGCTGCACCTTTCATCTGCCTGTTTCAGAATGTTTTCAAATTGTAACTTGAGCTCTCAGCACCTGTATAAAGGTGGCAGTGTAATTTACATACATACAGAATAGAGGGAGGTTCAAAGCTGCACAGTCACCCAACAGAGGTCATTCCAACCAGAGCATACTGGAACTTGCAAGGCTCGACTTTGTGTTCCCTGTCCTAATATTGCCTTATTTGACAATATGTGCCTAATTTTGGCAATCCATCTCGTAGCTTGTATGTGATGCTGAATTAATACACCTAAGCAGAATGCTGTTTCTAAAAGCTCTCTCAGAAAGTTGTGGATGCAAGATTTAAAAGCAAGTTCCTTGCCTGCTCCAACATGCTGCGGGGCAGGATGTGGGGCTGCCTGCTTCCTGGGGGTTACCCAGGGCAGAGTATGTTCTGTACTTCATTTTGTTACTGTGTTTACGTAGCTTCTCAGCCTCATACTTGATAGTGAGCCAGATTTGCTCATTCTCAGGAGTAAATCTGATGTTAAAACTTGTAAGGAAGGAACAAATTCACTAAGAGCCATTCTGTGCCCGACAGACATCCGTGGTGAAGAGCCTTGCGGCTTGTTGGCTCGTAAGACAAGGTGATGGGTTGCTTGGACTGCACCAGTTCAGCAGTAGATGCTGTATGAATTACACACAATGGCTGTTTCTAAACTGATGAGTATAAGTGCTTCAAAGCATGCCTGCTGTCCTGGTCCTCCATTTTCCCAGGGAATACTGGTTTCACTGTACCATTTGTTAGCTTGTTGCCAGCTTCTAGTGGGAACCTGGGCATGCAGCAGAGCTGAGGAAAGGATGCACATCTGAGTCTTGTGGGTGCTGAGGTGTGGGTGCTGTCCCTGGGGAGAGGAAGTGCCACCAGTCCCTGTAGCTGGGTGTGTTCATTAAGAGCCAGTGGGTACAGCAGGTTGTGTGGGTGAAAAACTGGCTGCTGCTGACCCCAGTCTATACTGGCTGCTGTGCTGGGCAGACATCTGTCAGGGGTAGAGCTAAGGGTGCCCTCACTTGTTTCATCAAGGAATTTGCTCTCTCTGACAACTTGTGCCTTCTCAAGGGTTCATCCTGTATGAATTCTAACTTGCTTTCTGTAACAGCACAAAGTCCTCTCTTGATGGCACAGAGCAACTCCCCTTGGCTGGAATGGTTGCGGTAATATTATGTTCATTTTCTGGGAGGAGTGTGGGGTGGTTTTTGTGTTGTTATTTACATTCTTACTGAAGAGATTGATAGGAGTCAAAGTTCCAAAGCACAGATTTTATGTAGGACTTGAACTGTATGACTGTAAAAGTAAAGTGTTAAGCAACTGGAAAGAGTGTGTAGAATGCACACTAGTGTGACTTCAAAAACAAAGGTTTTGGTGTTTCAGGTTGTTTTATCTTTTAAGGGTCTAAGTAAGAGTCAGAGCTTTACTGATCCAGTCAGAGTTTTTGAAGAAAACTTGAATGGTTATACTGTGCATCTGTAGCCATACTAATGGTGTCTTAGAACTTGTGTAAGTGGCCACTCTAAAGCTTTAGCAATATTGGGAACGTGAGGAAGTTCCAGCTTCAGTAACTGAAAGGATAGAAAAGACTGTGCTCTGCCTCTTTGTAATACAAGGATTTATTTCAGTTACTGTGTGTGTGTAGTGGATTTTTAAATATATTTATATATATAAATTTGTATAATATCTATTCTTCATATATATATTTATATTAATATACATGCATGTTATACATAGTTGATACAAATAATAATATTTATATAAATGCATAACATATTAAAAATCTGCTGTTAGAGGTCATATTACTGCATAGGCATTGTTAGGTGGATGGGCTCTTAAACTTGTAGGTCCTGATCTATTGATTCTGCCATGCAACAATGGGCAAGGTTTTTCATTTAAGTCTGACTAAATTATTATTTAAATAATAAATTGTTCTCAATGCTGAAAGACAAACAATGCTCTTAGATTTTCATTTGGCTGTGTACTGCGGTTGTTATGGTAATTCAGATAAAATCATTGGTGTGCTGGTCTTCTCTGGGTCTTGCTATGCTAGGACTAATAAATCAAGAAAACTGATTTTAGAAATCTCTATTTCAACTGAAAAACAAATACTGACTTGTATGAAAAGAGGTCTCAAGTTTAAGGTGTAATTTTAATCTATTGGATTTTTTTGATTACTGCTGCTCAGTGTTAAACTCAGTACTCAACATATGGAAGGGTTGGTGTCCTTGATATTAAATGTGTTGTAATGATTTATAAAGGGAAAAGATTTTCTAAATAAGAACGTAGCAAGTGAGTTTATATTGTGACTGTTCTGTGTAAGAGTCACTCCACTTGTAAGTGGAGTATTTTGAACATGTGATAGTAGATGAAGTGGGGAGGATGGGGAGGTTATACTGACTTACCAGCACATTTTAAATTATCACTGTTTAGTGTTCACTGAGGATTTTATTCTTACTGTGATTGCTAACACTTAAACTCTTTTCATTGAGAACAATCTTACCTGAGTATAAAGTTCACCAAAAATTAATGCCAACTACGCATCCGGTACTTGAGAGTGAGAGTTTAGGTGGACATACATGTATATTTTGGAAATTTCTCTTTTGTCAGCGTTCTTCTTTAACCTCTCTTTTGATTTTGTACTTGGAATTTAGTAGAAGACAATGTCAATGCATTTTTCTTAAAAAAAAGCTATCATGTTTGTCCCTAAATGTAGGAAGTGAAATACATTTTTCCTTACCTGCACTCATCTTTTCTTGCTATGTGTTAATGAATGTGTAGTAATTTAACAGGTTGCCTGGTACTTTTTTTAATTTTTTTTTCCACAAACAAGATAGGACTGAGTGTCTGTAGGTGCTTTATATCCAAACCAGATAGATTCAATACAAACTGCATATAAAAGGTTAGTTAATGCAGAAGAATTACAGAAAAATAAAAAATGTCAGCTTCAGAAGTTCAGTTGTACTTCAGTTTAGGGAGTTTTTTTAAAATAATATTTGAAGTTGGTAATTCACAACAGTTTAAGTATTTTGTCTATTTTGTTTCTCCCCTAGATCCCAAGACAATATTCTGTATTGATTTTAGCTCTGAAATCCATCAGGAGCTGTCTGCTTGCAAAACATGACAGTCTGAGCAGGCAGAAAGCATTGCCATCAAAACCCCTTGACAGGTGTGAGCAATATTTCCAGCTGGAATGAATATCCATGACACTTGGAAGAGTAAGAAATGTGTGGAGATACTAGTTCATGTTTTATGTAGTTTATTTTGAAATTTCTGGGGAGTTTAGCTTTGAATTTGAATTTCATTTGTTGAGGAGTCTTGTTTAATTCAATTGAGGAGGCAAAGAACTGTAAAATTCGGCAGTCAGCTCTGAAAACTTGCATGTATTTCTTTGTTCCTCTTGACTACTGAGCTTTATTGAAAGATTTTGTTTCTCTTATTTGCAGGCGTTTTTGTAATGTACACATATATTAATGACAAACAGGGAAATTGAAGTGCATTTTTATGCATGCACGTGCATGTACACGTGGAGTTACATAAAAAGCCATTATATTTGAATAGAAAAAATGAGCTCCTCTTTCTTCATTCTGTGAAGAGGGGGGAAAAAAGGTGTGAGACAGGTTTCTTCAGTAGTCCTATCCCCCTGTCATGGTTTGTCTTGGGTTTAAGGTGGAAGGGGAGAAGAAAATAACTTAAGTTACCTTCCCTAGGAACACCACACTGTACAGCTTGCACACACAGGCTGAGAGAAGGTTCTTAGACTCAAGTTGTTCAGGACCTCAGAAATGATAGAACTGAGATTCTCTGTCCCTCTATTGATATCACCTGTGTACATGTGTGCTGCTCAGTTTCAAGATTTTCAAGAAATGGGACATTTCAGCTGGTTTTGTTTTTGGGGTTTTTTTTAAGGCTACTCAATATTCTTACAATACCTTGGTTTTGAAATAGTGATTTCCTTCTGTGCAAAGGATTCCTAACTGCAATTGATGCAAATCTGCAAACTGAGCTGTAGAAATCAAGCAGAACATCTAGAGGATGGGGGGAACAGTTAGAGTGAGTTTCATGTACATTAATTCACTCTGCAAGTTAGACCTAGAAGCCTGAGCTACCTCTCTTCAGAGATGATGGAAAGGAACATATCAGATGAATCATCCTTTGCAGGTGTCTATTTTCTCTGGATATGCAGAATGCTTAGGAAAACTGCCTCAGCTGACATGAATCCCACCTGCAGTGGCTACTCATTGAATTTCAAAAAGTCAAGCTTTCTCATCACTGAGAACTCCTAAGTTGGAGGAGGGATGGAAGAAAGTCTTCCAGGGCATTGCATGCTCTCCTTGCTGTTGGATTGTCCTTTTTCCTGCTCCTTTCAGCAGTACTTCTACAAGCAGCAATCTGTTAAACTACACAAATGTGATTCCTCCGTAGAAACCAGTGTACTTCATACATGGATCCTCTTGGGGAGGAGGAGGAATAGTGTGTCATAATGTAAATCAGGACTATCATAAAGTATATCTGTAAAATACATTATTTAGGGTCACTTAAGCAATCTTAAATATGATTGAGCTTTGTAATCTTCTTCCTTATACACACACATGCATACAGAAATTTGTTAAAACACATTTTTGCAAGAAGCAGACTAATTGAAAACAAGATTATCATTGGTATCACTAATGCCTGTTCAGTTTGTTGAATTTGGAACAGACAGAGCCTGCAGAAATCCCTGTTCCTGGGATTATCTGATAGCAGCTGAGGTGTTGATAGCATATTGTGAGCTAGAACAAAGTAGTTCTTCAGCAAATTTCACACTGTCAAAAGAACACAGGAGCCACATGTCTCGCCTTTATTCTGGACTTCAAAAGGGAATATTCCTTAGTGAATACATGTTTTTCATATAGCTTAACTTGTCCTACTCTTCTTTCTTTTAAATTTGTCTTCTAATTCGTTATTTTGTCTGGAATGCAAAATACAATTGTAGTTCTGTAAGTGCTTGAAAACAATGATGTCTTAGATCCTTACTTATAGTATTTCCCTGTCAGGAATGATGCTTTGAAGGTATTTACTAGAATCTAAGGGACTCAGGGTTTCCTCTGTATTAAAAGGGAAGAAGCTCCTGCAGAGGACAAATCTGAATCCCTCTCTGTTGGCCATGCAGTGAAATAAAATACCTAATAGAGAACATGAGTGTAAATGCTCCTTGACTATGTTTTAAAACTTAGGAACTGTGCTTTATTTACTGCTAAAGTTGTTCCTCCTGTGAGAGTCCAGTAATAAATATGCAAACAGTGTTTTCAGCCAGGCAGTTTGAGTCTGAACAGCAGCAAATGGTATGGTGTTGTAGACATTTTCATGAAGCTTCAAGCATTTTAATTTTCTTATAATCTGTGATTTGAAAAGAGTAGGGAATTCTCAGGATGTATGTGTGTACTAAATGGCAGACAGTTTCTCTGCTCCTTGTATGGATGCTACTTCCAGTTTGTCTCTCATTTGAAAGTCAGATGCTCTTCTGTTTTGCTTAATGGCATATTTTATTTAAAAGACTGTGGATTCTTGATAGCTAACTACAAGTCCAGGTCTGGATTTTTTCTTCCTTCCCTTTCCAAAATTAATCCTTTTTCTATTGCATGCCTTTTTTTCTACTCTGTTGTCTAATTGGTCTTTGTGGATTACTTACCTTTAGCTCAGGACTTTGTTCTTTCACCAGACCTTTTATCTTTTTGTGGATATTTTCAAGCATTCTTTTATAACACAAGTGTATTGGGCTGGCATGGCCAGGTTTTGGTATCAGGGGAGCTACAGGGGTGGATTCTGTGAGTAGCTGCCCAAAGCTTCCCCATGTCTGACAGAACCAAGACAGACCTGCCGCTGGCCAGGGCCCAGGCCATCATGGGTGGTGGTAGCACCTCTGGGATAGTGTATTTAAGAAGGAAAGTAAGTTATTGCACAGAAGCAAATTGCAACCAGAGAATAGAGGAGTGAGAGTATGTGAGAGAAACATCCCTGCATACACCAAGGTCAGTGGAGAAGGAGGGGGAGGAGGTGCTCCAGGTGCAGAGCAGTGATTCCCTTGCAGCCCGTGGTGAAGACCACAGTGAGGCAGCTGTGCCCCTGCAGTCCGTGGAGGTCCACGGGGGAGCAGAAATCCACCTGCAGCCCGTAGACAACTGGACACCAGAGCAGTTGAAAGTCCAGGGGCGGCTGTGACCCCATGGGAAGCCTATCCTGGAATAGGCTCCTGGCAGGACTCCATGATGGAGTCTGTTCCTGGAGGACTGCACCCTGAGGAAGGGACCCACACTGTAGCAGTTCATGAAGAAGAACTGCAGCCTGCAGGAAGGACTCACATTGGAGAAGTTCATGGAACAGTCTGCCGTGGGAGGGACCCCATGTTGGAGCAGGGGAAGGAGACCTCTCCCTAAGGAAGAAACAGCAGCAGAGACAATGTGTGATGATCTGACCACAGACCCCCTTCCTGTGCCCCTGCACTGCTGGGGGGAGAAGGTAGAGAATTGGGACTAAAGTTAAGTCCAAGAAGGACTTAACCTACCTCGGGGTGGGGAGAAGGTGTTTTCAAGATTTGGGTTCATTTCTTATTATCCTACTTGGATTTTATTGGTAAAAAACTAACTTCCCCAAGTCAGGTCTGTTTTTCTTATGACAATAATTGCTGAGTGATTCCTCCTACCCTTATCTTGATCTATGAACCCTGCATTGTTATTTTCTCTCCCCTGCCCAGCTGAGGAGGGGAGTGATAGAACAGCTTTGGTGGGAACCTGGTGTCCAGCCAGGGTCAACACACCATAGCAAGGAATAGGAAAACTTGAAATTAATACAGCAAATAGCAAGACTGATTTCTTGGTGATGTTTTCTTGTCCGATGTGCTTTTTTCTTAAGGTGTTAACGGTTGCAGACAGAGTGACACCGTGTGTTAAAGTGAAGAATTTCACTTTTCTTATTTCCTATTTCTTCTTTGGTATGGTCACCCTTTACAGGTTTTTTCTCCTTTTTTTTTTTTATAATAATTATTATTTTAGTATCCATCAAATGTTGAGATTATCTGTATGCTTGCTTTGTCATGCTTTTTTATTTTCCATGTATACATACCTGGAAAACTTCTGTGTATAGATTTACAACTCACTATTTTATAACTAAGTGTCCTTGAAGAGGAGTTGCAGTATCAATAAACTATTTCTTTTACTGATAAATCTGTGTTTAGATTTCTTTCAGCAATTTAAGAAATACCATGGCTGGAATCCCAGAGGGGTATCCATAGGAATAGAAGAATGTACTGTAAAGATGCTGGTTGTGAGGATCTGTATTAGACATGTAGTGTAGTGCAAGGAATGGAAAGGTTGTTCCTGTTTCTAGGAAAACCAGGTAAATAGCAAATAAATGAAAGGTGAAATTGGAAAGTGGTATTTCTTGGGGAAAGGAGAAGGAGGTACTTTAGGCCAGTGTGCAGAACGCATTGCAGTCAGGGACATAAAAATACATTAAAGCAGTGCTTTGCTGATATTGTAGTTTCTGAGACTATTCAACATCCTGTAGGGTAAAATAGAGACTTGCATATGTTAGTGTTGCCTAGTCACGAGCACTTGAGGGGCTGAGAAGTCAAATCTGATGTCAGGATGTGTGTGCACCAGCAATGACCCCTGTTGACGTTGTGGGTGTGGCAATGTGCTGCTACCTCTGTGCACACAAGGAAGAAGGTATTCAGCTCCTGGATGATGTTTTCTGCTTGAAAATCTTTTTCATTTCTCTTGAGGAAAAGGAATTAGGCTGGGTGGAAGCGCTGTAGAAGCCAAATCTGCTTGGGGCCTGTCAGCTGGACCAAATGAGTCAGTCTGTGGGTGCTTTGAAGGAAGAGACAAGGAATGCTAGTTGGAAGAAAAGCTTTGTTTCATACCATTGGTAAAGAAAAGGTGCTAGACTGAATCACAGAGGCTTGCTTGTTTGGTAACTAATGTATTCTCTCTTTTCCTCCCCTCTGTTTTCATTTGTTTGTTTAGGTTGAATTTTCCTATCCTCCCCTAAAGCCTGGAGAAGGACATGACAGTCACAGTTTACCAGAGGAATGGAAGTACTTGCCATTTCTTGCCTTACCTGATGGCGCTCACAACTATCAGGAAGGTAAGAAGCGAGAGAGAAAAGCTGTATGCACTGCTTCTACTGTAACCCAAAGGAAAATCCTGATACCTGGAGAGCTGATCAATGATTCCTTTTACTATTAGACTTCCTGCACTTTTTGTTTAAGTTGCAAAATACATTGCCAATGATACATTACTTCAAAATTTAACGTAAAAGTAGATCATACAGATGTACCTCCTATATCAAGAAATCAGATGTCAATAAAAACTAAAGGGTTGCATATCAATTGTGTATAGTACTAGCACAAAGCAAGGCTGCCAGCTTTCTCAGAAGTTCTTTGAAGGGTGAATAAACTCTTGAGGTAAAGCCTACTCCAGTTTTGATGTGAGGGGAAAAATAAAATTCTGAAATGCAGCTTTGTGATGTATGTCGTAATTATGATTTTTTTCATGCCAGGAGAATGACATGAGCTTTAGTGTATTTGTCAGCAGAATGAAGATAGAAATATCCCTTTGTCATATAGTTACCAGCAAGTTCACTGCAGTTTTTATTTTGTTTAATATTGCTTTTATTTCTTTGTTTATTTGGCAGTGGTATTGTTCATCACTGTGACATTTATATTCTTGTTCAGTTGTTTTCATCTTTTTTTCTACAGAGCAGTGAACAAGGAAGTCACTTTAAAGAGAAAAATCACAGAAACCCTTTAACACTAATTTTAATAAGATTTTTTTTTTAATCTTTGTGTACTTATCTTCCTAATTCTTCAGCTTCTGAAGACCTTGTTTGGAAGCAAAGAAAGTCTTAGCAAAATAATCCCCTTCCTAGCAGCAATTAAGAGTTTCTCTCACTCTGGGTCACAATTTTTGTAGAATTTCTGCATTGTTAAATACATAATGAGAAGTAGGGTACATTCAAAGCTAGGAAAAGCAAGTGCAGCTGCACTTACCTGTGTCTCTCCTGTTCATTTTGTTACTATGAAGCAAACAAAAAATTAATAGTTTGTTTCAAAGCAGATTTCACTCATGTTTTGAAAGGCGAACAGTTGTCCTCTGTTTTACTTAGGATTTAGCAACTTTCTTCGAGTAGTAGCAAGTGCATGTGTGTAGGTGTGTGTGTGTATATCTCAAGCCATGGAAGTCTTTCTCTTGTCATATTTTATAGAGATTTTATTTTTCATTGTGTGCTTGCACAGAGACAGTAATTATTTTCTGTAAGACTGGGTTTCACAAATTCTTTTTGTTAGAGTAGTGGTAGTGCATGGATGTCTGTCTTGGCAGTGGTAACAGCTACTCTGATCTTTCAGCTGTGTGTGTCCTCCTTGGTGTTGGGGTTTTCTTTCCTGTCTTGATTACATTTACCTTCTTAATGGCATCAGTCTCCACTTGTGCAGCTTGACTCATAGTGCCTTGCCTTTGCTCCTTCATGCTGAGATGGGGAAGTAGCATGCCTGTAGGTTTCAGTAGTGCTTCTCTGCTGTCACTAGCTGCTTCTGAGAAGCCATCAGCTGACTTATAGGAGCCAGGTTTGGCTAAACATGAGGCTGTTTTCAGAATATCTGTATTAGCACAGCTGGAGATTCTTCCACAAAACATCTTGCAATTTGAGAACTAATTTGGGTCCAGGCATAGGTTTATATGTGACTTTTTTCCTTTTTTTTTCCCCCCCCCCAAGTTTCAGAAAATAAGCGTGCCAGTATTTTCAGCAGTAAACCTCTTATAAATAAGTGATGCTGAAAATAAATATACAGAACTATTGCTAGTGACTTACAAAATAGTCTTTTCTTTTTCACAGATACCGTGTTCTTCCATTTGCCACCGAGATGTGGGGATCGAACCACAGTGTATGGCGTCTCTTGCTATAGGCAGATTGAAGCAAAGGTAACTTCCCAAGCTGTGAATTAATTATATTAATTAAATAGTAGGCTTGATGTGTTAACAACCCTAAAATGCAGTGGCTTGTGTTACACCAACAGCCAAACTGCACGATCGGCTTACGTTAAAAGTCTATAAAAATGTGCACAGTAGGTAGCTGCTAAACTTGAGAACTGTTGTTTTCCTTCCATCAGTGGGCATACTGTGATCTTTTGAAATGTTCAAGGCGATCAGAAAATATATTTTGTTTCTCGAGAGCTAATCCAGGCATCAGCACCAAGGAGCAAAATGCAACTGTCAGTCTGTCAGGAGGCCAAGTCATGTTTCCAGGAAGTAAGGCCTCCTGGGTGGAAAAAGCTGAAATTTCTCCAGTGTGTGACCATGAAGAATTTGAGTATTTCTTGGGATCTGACTGTGCAGGTGTAGTGATGTTTGTCTTCAGCTAACCTCCTTTGCCAAAAGTACACTTGCAGAGTAGACCAGATTCTCCCCATTCATGGCAGCTGCTTACTGATACTGAACTTTTAGTGGGAAAGCTGAAAAATCAAGACAAGCCATAGTGTGAACCTGATCACACTGAGGAAATTAGGTACCTAATCTACTAAAATCAGCCCATACTTTCAAAAATAGTAATGGTAGGATGATCTGTGCACTTAGATTTGAGAAGTTATTATAAATTTCTTTTAAAATTACTTCCTTTTGCAGTGAAATGCCAACAATCTGGGATGGCATGTAGGTTTGAGTTTTAATTTACATGTTCTGAAGAAAAGACTCATTTATGTACTCTGTGCTAATCATACCTTGGTTATATTTCAAGTTCCTACTTAAGTTTTAGGAGAAATTTTACACCTGCAGTTTTTAATTCTGTTTCTTTTGAACTAAATCCACATTGGTTTTTGTTCACTCATTATCTTTGCAGCCAGTCTACTGTATTCTGTGATTTAGAGTCTTGCTTTATTTAACTACGCAATAACTTGGCTTTATTGTGCTCTTGATTCCAGTTTATGCTGTTTAGTAACCAGTTAGGAAGATAAATAGATGTTTAAGATGAACTCTTTGGAACAAGTAAAATAAAACCCAGTGTGTTTCGTATGACAGCTCTAGCGCTCTTTCCATCTGTCATTTTTGATATGTGGGCCACAGTCCACACATTTTCTGGTTTGTACAGTTAAGTGAACTATTTGTCTATATTTCTGGTCCCACCATTTCCAGGTTTGCTATAAAATGCTGAGGCTGTTTGGTCTGCCTGAGAAAGTAGATGATTCTGTGGATGATATCTCCTTTATTTTATGGGTTGCTCAAAGAAAATCCCTGAGTATGAAGCAAAATATTTCTAGGCCAAGACTAGGAATAAGACAATCTGGTTCATTTTAACAGATAATGTTAGAGAAGAACAAGTGCTGTGTTGTGACATCTCTCCTGTTACATTATCCTGAGTTAAAATGCCATTGATTTTTCCGGGCTGTTGCCTTTTTCTCATGCTAGTGTCTTTTAAACAGTCCTTTGCCTATCATCACAGCCACATTTGGACCCTTGCTGAGCAGAATGAATAAGGCTCTAACATGTCAGTGTTATGGTGCTTTTTACTTGGTAGATGTGTCCCTTTTTGGTCTTGTCCTTGATTTTTACCCACAAGCTCTCAACCTGTTTGTGGCTGTTTCTCAGAGACAGCACTTCACAATCTGTCCATTCCTTAACATAGGAGACAACACCTGTGCCCCTCCTTCCCAACCTGTCCCTTCTGAAAAAGTAAGGGCATACTTCTAAAAAGTAAGAGCAAAACATTTAATGGTTTGTATATCCCGCCATTAAAGGTAGCCAGACTTAGGATTTTGTTTAAATAGGGGGGTGTAGTATGTGACAACTCGACTTGTGAAAACATTCTTTTTGAAATAATGTGTTGGTAAAAATACTGTAATACTTGTGTTTCTTAGGCATTAAAAGTACGGCAAGCAGACATCACCCGAGAAACAGTACAGAAAAGTGTCTGCGTCCTCAGTCAGCTGGTAAGAATGTTTGTTTAACTCCCGAGGCACTTTCAGGTAACATTAACAATTACTGTTCTTCGATATTCTTACTTGGATCACTTGGCTCCACATATCTCTTAGTCATTGTGGAGGGTAACAAAATACTGAAGTAAAATTGAATCAAAAGGCTGTGGCATTTGAATGAGCTGCCTTGAATTGTTTCTTCTTGTAAGAGAAATTGGAGAAGTGTCTGCCTGCCTGTTGTCAGGGATGAGGGTATCTATTGATTCTTCTTGAGTGCTATTATCATGTGGTAGGACTGAGGGGTTTGGCCAGTATAATCACATAGAGGCTAGGGTTGAAAGGGACCTCAAAGATCATCTAGCGTGATAACTGGAGGTAGTGGCTGTTGACAACTGTGAAAGAGGTTTTAAGATGGTGACACATGCAGTATACTCTTGTTTTGAAGAAACATCTTTTATTTCTACCTATTCAGCAAAAGCTGCTTGGTCACCAGGCAGGGAACAGAAATTCTTTTTGTGCTTAAAGCTGAAGAAAGAACTATTACTGGAGCTGTATGAGCAGTGTTAAAGCAGGAAAGTACTTTGTCAGAAAGGTGTTCAGTGATGGTATGGTACATGCAAATGGAAGGAACGTGGAATTACCATCATTTAAGATGAGCACAGGATAAAGATGCTGAGAGTTAGTCACTGAGGACTGCTCATCCATGAACTCTGTGTAATAATGCGTCAATATTGCAAGGTAAGCATGGGAGAAGATTAAAGTTCAAAATGAATGACTACATAGTTTTATTCACTTGCTTTTGTGTTTGTTTTTCTTCCAAGCCATTGTATGGGTTACTTCAGGCAAAGCTGCAGCTCATTACACACGCGTATTTTGAAGAGAAAGACTTCTCGCAAATTTCAATTCTAAAGGTAACTTTGCAGTAATGGCCACACAGAACAAAGCTTTCAGTGTATGGCTAAAACCTCAGTGTTTTTAATTAGTGCTCAAATATTCCTTTTGCTCCTGTCATTCAGTTTTTCAGCTTTTGTAGTACCTTAACATGAACTAAATATACTACCCTAATCTGACAGAGGGTCAGCTTTCTGATTAGTAATGAAATGCATGATTGTCAGCCTGTATGTCCACTGACTCCATTAGTAAAATTTTACTTTCTTTCTGGAATGAGCCATTGAAATCCTTGTGTAAGTGAATTTTATTTATTCTGGGTTTTATGTGACCATGTGCCATTAACAGCTTCTGGGGTTTTTTTTGCCTTTGTTGTAACTTTTACAGGAACTTTATGATCACATGAATAGTTCCTTGGGCAGTACTTTGCTAGAAGGGTCACAAGTTTATCTTGGTAAGTGACTTGTTTTGTACAA
Organism: Manacus candei; assembly: GCF_025592945.1. Classification (NCBI taxonomy): domain Eukaryota; kingdom Metazoa; phylum Chordata; class Aves; order Passeriformes; family Pipridae; genus Manacus; species Manacus candei. The sequence goes on along the minus strand of NW_026138074.1, from coordinate 612,465 downwards.
GCAGCAGAGATAATGTTACTCTAAACAACACATGCCTTTCCTGAGCTAATTTGTTTATGTGTATTAACAGATTAAGCACTGGAGGTCTGTGTGCCTGCATTTCTTTATTAATGGATTTAAATAAATGTAAAATGTAGTGTTGCTTTCATAATAGGAGGTATTTGTATGTTGAAAGCCATGTTACTTCTTGACCTAACAGTCTGACTAGTAACTGCTTGTCTACTTTTGGGAAACAGTACCTTGTTAATTTTTAGGTTAAACTGTTTGATGGAGTAGAGTGCTCAAGCTTTCATCTACCTGTTATTTGGGATATCTACCCCTGATTCTGACTCTTCCCTGTGTTTTCTGAATGCACAGTGTAGTATTTACTTCAGTGTTTCCCTACTGCTGTGTGACAGCCAACAGGAGTTATCTCAGAGCATAACCATTCACATTATTACTGTCTCTATCATCAATTTAACTCTTGCTCCTGCTCAAAAGATTGAAAGCATTTTGTATGAGTTGTGCTATTGAAATAACCAGGTTCACATAGAATCCCTAATGGGTCTCTCCCTCCTGCTGAAAATGGTGACAAGAAGTAAGTTAGTAAGTTAGTATCTCTATCTTTTAAATTGTAATAATTGCTCCCTTTTTGGTATCTCAGGTCTCTCTCCTCGGGATCTTGTTCTCCACTTCAGACACAAGGTAGGCATTCTCTGCTAGATACATAAAGGATGACACCTATTTTAGTGAGTAAAATCCTATGTGAGGGAAGGAAAAATAAATATGTCTAGACGTACCTGAGGTAGGAGTAAGAAGACTGTTTCCTAAGTACTTCTGGTTACAACCTCCTGATTTTCCTTCACCTTCTACCTGCATTACTTCAGTGAAACTAAGTTCCAGACTGAGTTTTGTCAGTCTGAGGGATTTCTGGAGATTTCTAGGTTTTTGTGATATTTTTCAGTCCTGTCCCAAAGTGCAAGTGGTTATTTGTGGTCTTGTTTCTATTTCTCATTTGATGAAGAATATTGCTAAAGTCTGTGCAGACACAACCTGGAGCATTTTTCCTCATATCTTATAATTTTTGTAGCTTCTGCCATCATAGAACCTGAGGGGACTTGCACTTCTTTTTCATGTTGACCACTGAAATTCATTGTGTATCACATAGCTAGGGTACAAATAGCATTTAGAATCTTTTATTAACTGAGATGCATCAAGGAAACAAGTTTGAGAATCTGGATTTCATGGTGTACTTACACCTGCTCAGTAGATTTTTCGGGTAGAACTCAGTTTTGTTTACCTTGTCTGCCAGTCATGCTCCAGAAGCATCTGTGTTCTTTCTTGAGTGTAGAGAGTCTGTACAACCACTTCTGATCTAGATGCCTCATCTGCAGATAACTAAAATTAGGTGAGGTGAATGCTATTCTTTGTATTTTGGTGGATTCTTTTCAGTATTTCTGTGGAGGAACTCTTTTACATTTATGCAGTTTACTGTTTTTTAAAATTCTGGAATTGCACAACATGTTCTTTCTGGTAAGCTATGTATGATTCAAATTACAAAGTTCTTGTTTGTGGAGGGCACTTTTATTGTGCATCTCATGCTATTTTTGATTGTGTGCTCAGATGGAGAAAGGGTACTGGAACACTTGTTTTCACTGGTCAGATGTATTTGATCATTGGACAGTTATGCAGTAATTAACATGAAACCTTGAATAAGAGATTATGCTTGCACAGTAGTTTTGATAAATGGCACTGGTTCACTCATCATGTTTTTTCTTTCTGTGTTTTTTTCAGGTCTTGATCCTTTTTAAACTGATTCTTCTAGAGAAAAAGGTAATGTTTTGTGGGCTGAGACAGGTAATTGAAGTACAAATGCAATAGTTAATTTTTTTTCACATATAAAATAGAAGTATCTGAAGTAATACCAACAACTTTGCATCAATATATAAGCTGGGTTATTAGGCTAAAAGTAACTTCTGGGTGTTGATGTATAAATTTGCTTTCACTTCTGTGCTGTCCACACTCTGCCTTGTTAATAGCTGTCCCAGCCAGACTAAGTAAAATGTGATGAAATATGAGCAGAGACAGTTAACATGCTGTAAAAGATAGGAAAGGATACACATCATGCAAATAAGTACCTGCATGAAAAAACTGATAGGAAAAGTGGGTACCTAAAAGAGCACGTGTAGCTTTACAGGCATTCAGTAAGTGGAACTTCTGGTTCAGGCTTTAAATAGACATACTAAACGAAACAGGTGCTAAAAGTGTCCCTCAGGAGACAATGTAGAGAGCCCTATCTGTTAGGTCAGGCTGAACTCTGATTATAAATTGGTAAAAACTGCTGGATTCTAGGCCCAGTGTTTGCCTTGGGCTATCTTACTGCTTCAGAAGCAATTCTGTCTTAGTGATCTAAGTATAATATGCAAAATGTGAAATAGAGACATTTGTTTTCTTCTGTGTACATATTAATTGCCTAGAACAAGAACTTTGACTGAAATTACTATATATCAGCTGCTGGAGACACATTTATGTAGGGATTTTGTTTTGGGTTGGTTTAAAAATTTTGTTTAAAACTTTTTTCAGTTTCCCAAATGTGACTTTTTCTTCATTGAACCTGCTGTGTTAAAACCCAGCTATGTCAGAGTGCTGGGAAGAAGCATAGAATTTCCTGTTAGCTGCAACTGGAAAGTCAGTAGGATTTAATCTATAAGATACCAAAACAGTTGTAGGGTTTTTTTAAGTCTATATCCTAGGCCTAGGTGTCTTTTGTGAGGCAGTAAATATGCTATTATATTTTAAAATATAAGTAGCAAGTTCTCTGAAGCTTTTGCACTTGTCACTTAATTCTGTAAGTTAGATATACTTTGACAGTTTTAGGTATTTATTGGTGAGAATAAATGCAGTTTCTGCATTGAAGAGCTGTATGCTGAAGATGACTATATTAAAGGCTATGCAAAAGGTATCCTTGAGAAAATATAACTATGGCATAGTAGGAGTACACATGTAGAAATGTATGTAATCAACACTCAGTATGCAAATTTTTCCCCTAAAATAACTTAATACACTCTGAAAGTCTGCAGTGATTTATTTTTTTTAATAAACTGTAAGTGAAAACAATATTTTTCAGTTAAGATTTTATGAAGTATCCCTACTGTTCTATTTAAAAATCTTATGCTAACATCTCACCAAGTCAGTTCAGCATTTGGACATACACTTCACTGCGCTACAGTTCTTTTCTGAAACTGCTCAAACCACAATACACAAATGCACAGGAAAAGAGGAGGGGAAGGGTTTCCCAAGCATGTTCATATTACTCAAACATATGAAATTGTTTTGAAAGCTTATGGAACAAACAAAGCAGGTTGCTTCATTTCTGTTTTTCCCTAAGCTCCAACAGGAAGACATCACTTACAATTTTGAAAGAAAGTTTTGGTTCTCTGGCACTGCCTGTTTTCTGGCAGATGCTAAGGTTCCAGAATAACTGTGGGAATCTGTATGTTCAAAGACCTTAAATATAATATGCAAGAAGCCACTAGTAATGCCAATTTTCCTTGAGCTGAAAAATGGCACAGACCAATTTCCTTTAATCCGTAGCAATTTGGTTGATGTTTTTTTCACAGGCTAAAAGATTTTTTTTTCACCTCTCAGCTGTTATTAGGCTGGAAGACTACTTCCAGATGGTGATCATTTGACTTTCTGCTGCCAGGACCACCCAATTTGCTGATGTAAATGCTGTGGGCCGTGTAGTGGGGTTAGGAGGGGTAAGGAAGTGTGCACCCTTACAGACAGAAAGATGGCAGAGAGACCTGCTGGAACAAATATAGAAAAGTATTTGCCTCAAGTAAGTGGTATACCCAAACAAAAACCTAGACTGGAAGAGATTTCTTGAAAACAAGGTATTTCTTTATAGGATTAATTATTTCTATAGGCTTAAAATAAAGCATGGCTAGGAATGCACAGTGTCTGAGAATCTAAACCTGTGGGAGTATCACAGGGTTTCTGTTGTAATTCATTGCTATTATATCATGCATTTTTCATACATGCATTATAAAGCAGCATCCTAAAAGAAGTTAGACTTCTTTATTTCCATTGGAGTCAGCCAAAACTCTTTCCACAGATGAGCTGCTTGTTCTTCTCACCATGCTTTTTCAGTGGTTGTTGCAATTTGAACTCACCTATCTCGTACAATTTTTCTTTTTAATATGTTTAAGATAATGTACCAAGTCTGTTTCTAGCTGAGGTACATTACAATTCATTTGGTCTGTGTTAGGACTGTGTGGGTCTTTCTCTTGGTTCGATCAATTCAGTAGCTTGTAGACTGGCAAATACTAGTGGAACATGAGTTATTATTCATAGAATCACAGAATATGCCGAGTTGGAAGGGACCCATAAGGGTCATCGAGTCCAACTCCTGACCCTGCACAGGACCGTCCCCAAGAGCCACACCATGTGCCTCAGGGTTGTCCAGTCTCTTCTTAGCTTACAGCAGAAGTCTCTTATTAAGTCACAGTCCACAAGCTTGCACTTTTAATTTTGTCATATACCTATTAAACTGGACTGCAAAGTCATCAAGTTAGATCATTCTGTATTCCTTTGCATTCTTGATTCCTCGTAATGCTCATGTATGATTTTTTTACTAGTATTGTGCTGATTGAGAATGTAAAAATGGCATTGTTAAACAAATTGACTTTTGTGGGGAATTTTTGGGTTTGGGTTGTTTTGTGGCTTTTTTTTAGTTTTGTTTTGTTTTGTTTTTTCCCATTTCTTTCCCCCTGAAGGCCTATTTTGGAGGAGTTTCAGTAGTAATACTCAGTCTGGCTTCTCTTTCTTCTTTCATTGCTAGCCTTTGACAGCCTCTTTTGAATTCCTAACTAATTTACTAATCCCAGTCTCTCTGATTTAAATAAGGAGATTCTGTTTTCCCATGTTATGCCTTAAGTGCTTTACCAAAGTTAATATTGGTCATGTCTTCTGTTTCCAAAAAGAAATCTTCTTTTGTTACATAAGAATATACCTGTAATAAATGCATGCAGCATTTATCCTGTTTTCATTTACCTACATATCCTTAATATAACTCCTCAGAAGAGATGTTTTTGCATAGGTTTTTGTCAGAGTTCTGGAATGGAGATTATTTAGCCTCTTTGATTTATAAAAGACATTTTAATGTAGTACAAATGAGCAAGAACTTATGTGGTGTGCCAAGAACAACTTTTTTATGTCAGTCATTCAGTAACTGGATCAGTTTGGAAAAAAAAAATCTTAAAAACTGACAGAAAAATCTGCATCACTGTCAAATATGTTACATGTGTGTCTATATGTATAACATATATTACAAATATAGAATTTAAGGATACTATAGACATATTTAAACATTTACTTTGAACTATTTAAGTGGTTCTGTTAGTAAGCAGGCTTTCTAATACAACATAAAAAGTGCCTTAAATAGTTTGCATGTGTTCTGTCTTTGTCATGCATAATAATTTTATTTTTCTCCTTCTCTCGGTCCTAATTCCCATTTCCTCTCTTGCATTCTCTCTTCTTCCCATTCCCCTCCCTTCTGCCACCAGGTGCTGTTTTATATTTCCCCTGTAAATAGGTTGGTGGGAGCTCTGATGACTGTCCTGTCACTCTTTCCTGGTAAGAAGAGAAGCTTGGACTTCTTTTTATATGCTTTCTGGTGATAACTGAGACTGGCTGTACTGCGTCATTTGGAAATCAACTTATGTGATAATAAAGTTAGGTTGATATGTTACCTGAAAGATGAGTGACTTGTATGCATGTCCGTGTACTAGGTACACACCTAATACTTACTACTTGCACTTAATGAGTTACTCCTTGAGTTTAGTTGAAGCCACTGGATTTTCTGTATTGCCTATGACATAGATGAGACCCTGATTAAGTCACACATTCCTGTTGAGTTCCTTAAAAACCAAAAATACAAACTTCTCTCTTCCCTCTACATGCACTCTTTAAAAAAACCAAACAAACATAACCCCTAACTCTGCTAATTCTTAGCTTCTAACCAGTCTTCTCAAAGCAAAATATTGGGACAGATTCTTTAGGACAGAAAGTGTGAGGTTTGGGGTTTGTTTTTTTTTAACACACCCCTCCCTCCCCAAAGCAGTGTTTGAAAATACATGAATTTCCACTGTGTACACAAGAACACTTTGTTCTTTTTTTTCTTTTTTCCCCCCACAAAAGTAACTTAAATTTCTACTGAGATGCTGATATTCATGTGTGCTGTCACTTTCCAGGTATGATTGAACATGGTCTTAGTGACTGTTCACATTATAGACCAAGAAAGAGTATATCAGAGGATGTTGGCTTGCAGGAAAATACACCACGGATGGATGAATATGTTTCTGTGTCTGCTGCTGATACTTCAGATACAAACTTGGAAATGGGAAAGGGAGGCAGGCAGATGACAGGAAACAATTCAGTGGAAGGTCAAAAAGCAAATGTGCCTTTCTCCCAGTCAGAGAAGACTTGCAATGGAGCCCAGTCCTCCAATGGTACTGTGCAGCGCTTGAAAGTTCCTTCCCGTGCTTCTCCAGCATCCTCTGAAAGCGACTGGGAGACCTTAGATCCCAGCATTTTGGAGGAGTCCAGTTTGAAAGAAGGTGAACGTGAAAATCCGCCATCAGAACAGGCCAAAAGTCTTCTGAGCAAAGGCATGAGCTCAGAAGGCCTTCCCATCACTGTGCAGCCCCAGGCAAACACAGGACAGACGGTGCTTGTTCAGGGACTGGTGTCTGGGCTGGAAGAGGACCAGTACGGGATGCCACTGGCTATTTTTACGAAGGTAAGCGTGTTCTTTTTGGTACCTGGTAACTCAAAAAGACATCTGTTTTTCAGAAGTGGGTAATAATTTTGGTTACTGAACTCCAGGTGGACAGTAGGGTACTACAAAACATGTGAATACGGTGTCTGGCAAGTGACTGTGTTCCTAGGCAGGTGGAAGAGCATGAGTGCATGTCCAGGAGGGTTGTGCACATGCACATTCCACTTTTCTTTCATGTGAATACTTAAATACTCTTGCAATTCTATGTAGTGGTGACCTGCAACCCCACTGTGGTTAATAAATTGTGCGTATCAGTAACTACTGTTTTCTTTTATACTGAAGAATTGTTGATCTAACCTATATGAGGGCAAGACCAGAGTACTTGAGAAGGGTTTGGATACCTTAATCTAAACTAAGACTCTGAAAGCTATAGCTTTGCTTACACCAAAGCCTATGTTTTCCTCTTTTAATTTATATCTATATAGGTATTTTTGATTGTGTATGTGTGTATAAATGCACAAAATGTGTATATAAATACAAAAAAAAAAGACAGAATTTCGCCCTTCCCTTCTGTACATGACAACCCTGTTTGTCTGGGTCACTAGGGCTGATTTCCCATAAAAACCAGGGAAAATGCATCCCTTTTAAATATAGTTTTGTCAGTAAAAGAAGTGATATAATAGTTTTTGTTATTTTGTTTTTAATGTGATGCACATTTGCCCATAGTAGAAGATAGACGATTCAGATTTGTTTCCTCAAGCTGGTGTGGTTCAAAGTGGTTTTTCTTCCTTTGGAGGGGTGGATTTGCATTTCCTTGCAGAACTTTGTATTTGATGATTGTGTTTGAGCTTCTCACAGTAGCTTTTATTGGAAATGGTGCATTATGTGGGCCCAAGTGAGCAGCTCAAATGTCATCGCCCTGTGTTGCCTCATGTCACCATTAGAAATGCTGCTTCAACAAACATCTGCAGTCTGGTGGTTGTCCTTATGATCTGTCTAATGAGAACAATAGCCTGTAAATTGTGTTTAGTCTAGTTCTACTGAAAATACTAGATGGAAAGCAAGAATAAAGTAGTTGATAAGGGGGCCTACAAGTGCAAACTTCTGTTTGCTGCTAAGCTTATAAAATGGAGAATAATTTTAAGGAAGATGGCAGTTTCTACATGTTTACCTTTCATTTCACAAAGGCACTTTTCACTTGAGTTCATCCAATGTAATTAAAGCAGAAAAGGCTTTACATGTCTGAGTTAGCAGCAAAATCTGATTCAAAATTACAGTTTGAACCACTTACTGGAAAGTTAACATCTCTTTTAGAGCTCTCATCTCAGGGTTGTTTTATGCCATGCCATAGAAAGACTAATAAATCTGACAAATTTGAATGGGAGGAGATTTTACCAGGTGGCAAAATACATTATCCAAGTACACCTGAGCATAAGGAAAACTAAGCTTGTGATGCTTGTTTCTTCAGTACCAGTTCTGTAAGATTTAATAGTCATTTCATTTGCACTCTTTTAAAAGAGAATGGAACATGTTCACAGAAATAAAAGTTGTTATACTTACAAATGTGCATTTGGAATCTGACACTTGATACTTTAAATAGGGAAAGATTTCCCAGACATTGCTGCTTGAGCATACAGTAATTAAACCTTCCTTTGCCAGCTTCTTAAGATGTATTTTTTGTAAATTTTCCATTTTAGGTTGGTGATTCCTCTCAAAGCACTTTTGTTCCTTTGACGCAGGCTATTTGTTTTCAGCTGATAAGTGCTTGTCATTTGGAAGGCCATCCCTGTGTCTAATATAACAAAAGGGAATAGTTTTGCTACTTTCTTCCATATGTTTCCAATTACCACGTACTGTGTGATAAAGTGTGTGTGCTCTTTGTTTCTGTCCAGTGTGCCATTAGCCCTAGTGAATAAATTGCTTTGTGCTTTTGCAGTTGAACAGCTGGAATTAGACTTCAGGAGTATGTTGATCCAATATTTAAAAAGAAAATTACCTGCATCTGCTTCTTGATGATGACTGATCTCTTCTCTCAATGACTATAATTCAAAGTCTTTTCTCAAAACGTTTGATTTTTTATTTTTAATTGACATGTAGGATACTAAATTAACTTACAACCATGAAGTGCCTAAAAAGCATAGTGTATTGCTTTCTGTCCTGCTCCTTCTTAAAGCAGGCATGCATGTGCTTATCAAAACTTAATTGCTGTCTCTGGTGTCTGGAAATCTCCACCCACAAAATGTGGATAGCAGTCTGTAGCTTTCCTGCATTACGTTCCTCACAACCACCAGAACTTGAGAGATGAATCCTTACTTCCACTGACTTCTTGTCTCTGAAGTGACCTGAGACCTTACTCTTGTTGCTTATTATTGTTCTTATACTGCTTATTCTGTTGCCTTATAAACACATTTGATTCCCATCCTTTGCATTGTATTTCAGTTTCAGTCCTGAGACTGAAAGGCAAAACAGTCGCTTGAAAAATCTAATTCATGTGTTATCTGGTGGCTTTGCTTTGTAAACACAGTGTAGCAAAACAATAGATAATTGTGGCTGAAACTGTAATAACTAAGGTTCGTTCTGGGTGAAATGTGCTGGCTCTTATTAGGAAAAACTCGGAATATAGCCTGTTATTTTTTTAATGTTAATTCTCTAAATGTGTGTGTCACTCTAGGGGTACCTCTGTTTGCCATACATGGCGCTGCAGCAGCATCATCTCCTGTCAGATGTCACAGTCCGCGGCTTTGTTGCGGGAGCGACCAACATCCTGTTCCGTCAGCAGAAACATCTGAGTGACGCAATTGTGGAAGTATGGATCTTGGCATTTGCACTCCTGGAACCTGAGGGGCAGGGCTGAGGCAGGGGTTGCATTTTAACACACCTTTAAAGCTTCACGTGCATGCCCAAATTTTTAATTCCTTCCATATGAAATAAATTCTTAAATGCAGAAGGTTATTAAGTATCTATGATTCGAAGGTGTAGGGTTACATAAGCTGCGTTTTTAGATATATTCCAAAATTTGAATTTGCAGGGCACTTGTTAAATTTTCTTTTGTTGCTGGTGTAGTTTTATTTTTCGTGTCATGGGTTTTTTTCGTGGCTTTGTATTAAGGTCTTCCAAAATACGTGCCTGCAGCTCAGAAGCAGATGCAGATATTGATATTGACTTCCTTCTGATTTAATCAAGAGGGTAAAAAAATAGTACAAAATGAAATAGTAAAAATAAAAATAAATAAAAATAACAAATAAAAATAAAAAGTATCTGTGGCACTTCTAGCAAATAGACACAACCGTGTAATCAGCATTTAGTAGCCTAAGGTAGCTCCATATAGATAATCAACTTAATAAATTGAGGTGATAATCAAAGGGCCTCTAGGGAAATAGATGTGAATACCAAACTTCCTCTGCCAAATCCTGTCAAATAGTGGCTTTTACTCTGCGCCAAGGAAATGATCAGATTCTGGATATATCAGAGCAGTATCTGACTTTCTGAGAACAGTAAATTCATTGTTCCCTTGGCATTTGTTTCTTCTTGATGTTTTGGGGGAATGAGGGTTTAGATTTAGATAGCAATATAAGTATGTGTAAGCAGTTTTATTTAGATAAATGTTTACCCTTGGAATTGTTTCAAACAGATAGAAGATGCTCATGTACAAATCCATGATCCAGAACTCCGTAAGATCCTGAACCCAACAACTGCTGACCTGAGATTTTCAGATTACTTAGTGAAGCATGTAACTGAGAACAGAGATGATGTTTTCCTTGATGGCACTGGATGGGAAGGAGGAGATGAGTGGATCAGGGCTCAGTTCAGTGCTTATCTTCATGCACTGCTTGCTGCTGTGCTACAACCAGGTAGAACAGATACCTTGTTTACAGATGGAGGTTGGGGTGGATGTACTAAGTGTTTGCTCTGTTGCTGTAAATGTGTGGCCTGTCATTGGATCTTCCTCTGCCTAAAGTTTCATTTTTGGCTGCTTTTTCAGTTGCCCTTGGCTATCCTTGTTATTCCTTGACAAGCTTATTACTAATTCTTACTTCACAGCCTTACAGACACTTTCTTCTTAGACTGTCTCCTCCTTGATTTAATTAAGTTTTCCTCCTAAGTAGAAGTACCTGAAACCCCATATATGATGAGACTGTTAGGAACTTGAGTGTCTTGTAGACTGTATTGCAACCTGAAGTTAATTTTGGGAAACTAATTGGATTCAAGGAGACATGAAGTTAAGTGGCTGTCTTCAGAAGTTTTACTAGACTGTTCCAGCCTTTTTCCCTTCTTGCCATGGTCCTAAGTAGAGATTCATATAAGTGAAAGGTTTCATCTGCAGGCTTTATAAGCTTGTGTTTACTGGGGCTCAACATTTTTTTTTTTAACTCAGAGGGAATTTTCTATGTTCCAGCCTTTTGTGCAAATATAAGTAAAAGAATCAGTGTTTTACTTGTGGAAAATATTTAGTTTGCCCAGAACTCACCATGTTAACTTCACTCTTATCAGATTTTTCTCTATTCACACCAATTAACAAGTTCAGATTTTTGTTCTGTGGTATTTTTGAGAAGACATGCGATTGAGAACTTGATTTTAAAATCTGGAAGCTGCCAAGTTCTTGGTCTGACAACATTAATACTTTAAGGTGATTACCTGGTTGATATGAAATATCCGGGTTTTCTGGGAACTCATACTATTTCACTGTCTGGCTCTAAAATTATTTCCTATACTCTTCAGTGTTTTAAAAGGTGATTGTTATGATAGGTTTATTCCACAGTAATTCCTACTGTAGTTTTGGAGTGGATTTGCGGGTTACTAAATTTGAATGAGTTACAACATAGTACAACAAAGCTCAGTGTATCTGACCAAGACCAATACAAATGGAGTTTTTGTTCTTGGTTACTGTGTGGCCATTCTGACAGACATATGTTTGGATGACTTTTTTTTGCCAGTAGAGCTCTTTACATAGAGCTTTATAAATGAACTAAAAATAAGAAAACTATTTTTTAAGCTTTTTTTTTTCCCTCTTGTCCCGGAATTGTATATTTTGAATACTTTAAAATAAAAATAAAACACTTTTGAAGTGCCCAGTTCTTAGAACTGGAGTTTTAATTGTCTTTGACTTGATAAGAGCTTGGAAAAATAAAATTATTCTTCACAAGACAATAATTTGTCTTGTAATTACATCTCTAATGAATTTCTGCAAATTTTCATCTTTATTTTAATTTATCAGACAATGAAAAAACTTTGTCAGACTTCGGAACAACATTCGTAGCAGCCTGGAAAAATACCCACAACTACAGAGTATGGAATAGCAACAAGCATCCGGCTCTTGCAGAGGTAAATTCCAGGTAAGGAAACTTTTTAGCGTTTACTCTAATTCTTTTTATGAAGAAAATTATATCCAGAGCCAGGAGAAGTGAAACTTGTTCAAGTTGATTGTTGGCTGTCCCCAGCTACAGAAGTTTGTCATTCCTCAGGAATTGTCCTCAGATGGTTCTCCTTTTTATTAATTGCTTCCAGGTGTACAGGGAGTAGCTGTGTCCAGGGTTGTCTCTGATGGGTATGGAGGGGAGCTGGCTGTTTTCTGTTGCATCTTCCCTACTTTAGATTGGTTTATGTGTATTTTCACTGAAAGATTAGGCATGCCAGGCTTGGTAGCACTGTTGGCTGTGCATGGGCTTTGTTTAGTGTGAGTTACTACTGTACTACAGGGAATTTTGTTTGCTTTTAGTTTGTCAGCTGCTGTAGTCCGAAAAAGGTTTTTCTTTAGACCTACAAAGCTCTTTTGATCTACTTAAGGGATGCTTTTTATTTGCTCTGTGTTGCTGAAGGGAGGTGCTTTTGACTTAGTGTTGAAAAGATTTGTTAATATCTTGTCTGTAAATAGAAGGCACCTTATAGGTAGTTCATAAGAAATCTGTGTTTGAGTTGTCACTGGAACCCAGCCTTCTGTGAAGTGATAGAGTAGTAAATCTGCAAAATATTTTTAAAACTTGTTTTGGTAAGGCACAGGTAGGAGGACAGCTAATAACGATGTGATACAGATTCATCATGGAAAAAATAAATATTTAATGTTTTCTCGGGTTTTTCCTCTTCTTCTAGCCACCCATTCCAGGGACAGTACTCTGTATCAGATGTTAAGTTAAGATTGTCACAGTAAGTATAAAGTACTTTGATTTGTATTTTTTAAAAGTGTGGTCAAATATTACTAAACTGCATAACTGTTGCTATGATGAACTAACCAAGATAATGATTCAAATTGACCATGTTCTTGAAACTGTACACAACATTCTCTTGCAAAACATCACCACATCTAAAGATGAAACACTTGCCTGAAATAAATAATAAAAAAAAGCTAATGCAATATTTTGTGTTGGACTTTACATATTAGAGCCTTGATTTTTTTGTGTTGCAATTATAAGGCTTTTGTATATTTATTTTTAATTTGTAAGCTAAAACTTAAGCTCTTAAAACTTCCATCAGTGTACATTGACATTATTAGGAGACACCAGCTTTTTTTTTTTTTAATTAACTGGTTTTTAATACAGCATTGTTCTAAAACTCTCAAAGTTCACTGTATGCATACTGAGACGTCGTTCAACTTCTACAGTTTACAAGTTTAAAATGAGTTTTGCATAATTCCTTATTGCACCAGACTTAGCTGAACTTTACATTGGTCTCAGCTCCTGTAGTATTCAAGTCTAAAACTTAGTGGTGCTTGTTATTGCCATGGCTGTTCATCTCTAACTGAAGCCAGAATTCAGTCCTGGGTTTATGCACCAAGCAAAACAGATTGTTTTCTCACTTAGCTGTGTTGACCATAAAACATTTAGAGACTGGTTCCTTAAGATGCCTGTAAATCAGCAGTACATACACTATGCCTGCCTCAGCTGTGGAAACATTAATTTCAATGCACTGTGGGTAGACCTAAACCACATGCTAACAGAGAACAGCTCGAGGAATAAAAAGGTTCAGACTTCAGCTCGCTGAATCTTTCTGGTGCTTTTGCTGACCAGTGACAGATTAAATTTCCATGATGGTGATTGAGAATGCAAATGAGTCAGGATTAATCTCAAGGTAATTGCCTTCAAGAAGGTGCATGCTGATAGCAGCTCTTTTTATTAAAGGATAATCCTTGTAGAAAGACTTAATTTGAAAGATGTGTAGGTGTCTATAATGTTGCCCTATTTTTGTGTTTGAAAGGCAGGTTACTAACTCTTCTGGGTAGGGTGAGACCAGTAGTTCCTAGTGTGCTTCTAATAATATGTATTTTTACAACAGTGCTTTTGTTCTCCAGGTGGGACTTTGCTATCAGATACTCATCAAAATTACTTGCTTTTGCAAACTGAGCCTAAACTTGGTTTCGGTGTGTGCTATTCTTTCTGCTTTTTCCATCCACACTGAAGATTCTGAAAGTGGGAAAAGAATGTGGCATGATGTGTTTTTAAGTTTCATATTAATGGGTTTGCAATGCCTGAAATGTGGGCTTGAAAGTCACAATTTAAAACGATCAGATTATTTTCAAATGATCATACTTGTGCAGTAGAACTGATTGCTTTTGTGCTTTTCTTTCCAAATGATGATGGTCTGTCATTTTTTTTTGCATTTCTTTAACAAAAGCATGAGTGTAAACTGTCCTTGATCAAAAATTTCATCTTAGAGAAAGATACAAAGTAGACTCTCTTTAGAAAGAAAAGGCTGATCAGTAACACTGTTTTGTTTAAAGGTTATATACTGGGGCTAAAACTTCTCATAACTGCAAATCTGACTTTGTAATTTAGAACATAATGCATCTTGGTAAACATTTAGGAAAGGGTGATTAGACATTGGAATGGATGCCCAGGGAGGTGGTGGAGTCCCAGTCCCTGGAGGTGTTTAAGGAGGGACTGGATGTGGCACTTAGTGTCATGGTCTAGGTGACACAGTGGTGTTTGGTCATAGGTTGGACTCGATAATCTCAGAGGTCTTTTCCAGCCTAATTGCATCTGTGATTCTGTGAAAGGTTCAAAGTGTGCCTTTTAAGAGTGAACCATTGGATGTTTTGACAGCATCTTTTCTTCCTCTGAGAAGCTTTCCTAACTGATCTATGTGGATAAGATGCACGCAGGAACTATGGGCTTGATCATATATATGTATGCTATGTAAATCTGTGTGTAATGATACATACTTTAATTATGTGTTTTATTTACACCTGGGAGTAATAAGAAGTCAGTGAACTAACAGTCTTCAGTATCTCTCTTGATTAGCTCTGTGCAAAACAGTGAACGTGGAAAGAAGATTGGAAATGTGATGGTTTCCACCAGCCGAAATGTTGTACAAACAGGAAGAGCTGTAGGTAAGAAATGTATTTAAAATCAGCTTGCATCTAAGCCATATCTCTTTTGAAGAAGCATCCTGTTTCTCAGTTATATTTTGGTTTAATCCAAATGTACTTTATGACATACACACAAACCGGAGCAACATTTTGAAGGGTAGAGCTGCTGATTGAGGCCCCATATATTGTGTAGTAGTGGAAAGAGAAGCAGCTAGACAAGAAATTAGTGTACATTCCTTTTTTTGTTGTGGCCTGGAGAAGAATATGGGAAGAGATGTTCAGGGAAGAGGTTTCATGTAATCTGGAAATCCTTAGACCACACCACCTTTGCATTAAATTATTCTCAATTTTTATTCTCAATTTTTATATTACTTCGACTGGAACTATCTAGGGCTGGGTGAAATCAGAAATAGTCCATGTGTCAGTTTCTGCAGATTTTGCAGCTGTCTGTAAGTTTCTGGGAAAGCATTTGTTGCATTTCAACAGGGGCTTTGACATCAGGGATTTGACATCACATTGTCATCTTGCAGTGCGAGATAATGAGAGTCCACCCGTTAAAGGGTTTGATAGTTGTTTGGCAATGGCTTTGCCAAAAATTGTTTAACTTCCTCTTTTTTTCCCATTGGAGTCTGTCTTCTCTTTTTGCTGTTGTACACTCTGGCAAGGAATGCCTTTTGGCCCAAAGTCTAGCAAGCCTTCCTGGGCAAAGGACATCATAGGCCATTTCTGCTGAGCTACTGCGCTCAAGTTCTTTGAATGTTTTCTGACACAGATTCTGGAATTGGATTTTAAATCCCAAATTGGACAACCGATTGTGCAATTTTAAATTTTGTTTTAATATTTCTTTGTAATACCTCAGTAATGATAACACTTCACTGTGGATCTTTGGTTTGTGTTGCAGGTCAGTCTGTTGGAGGAGCCTTCACAAGCGCGAAATCAGCCATGTCATCCTGGTTTTCCACTTTCACGCAGTCACCCCAAAGCCTCGGGGACTAAGCGCTGGTTTTTCATAATGCTGCTGACTATTTCAGGTGCAATGCTATCTCTGAGCTGTAAAAAGACTGCTCCGAAATGTAGGATTGGAGATCAACTACCCAGGACCAAAATATGTTGTTTGCAAGCAGGTGTGGGATGTTATTATTCAGTTTCACTGGAAGTGTAGAAGAATGGTGAGTGTCTCCGTACAATGGGGTGGCATTTGCAGTATATTGGTTATATTTAAGATGACTACTTCTCTTTAAAACTGAGCCTTTATAAAGACATTAGCAAACAGGGCTTGTTGCAAGCCAAATGTGTTTGACTTTAGATTTGTACATTTTCTTGGATGTTGAAAATATTTATGTAAACTAGTTATATTTTTCAATCCAGATAGCCAATTGTTTGTGAATTCTTGTTAGAAATAAGCAGAATATAAATACTGATTCCTCTTTCAGGTTGGATTTGAGAGAATCTCTGCAACCCTTTAAGGGTTCCAAGCCAGGTGGAACTTTCTCGCTTTCACCTGCAAACTAAACTCAACAAGGTGCAGAGTAAGACTGTGGCTGACAAGGGTTTTTTTTCCTTTATCCTCTGTATCCATGTAGCGTTGTTTGAATTAATCTGGCTCTGGCTCTCTTTGTGTCTCCAAATTTACGTGACAGTTGCGAAATCATTATTTTTTTTTCACGTTATACAGTAGGCCTTCATAACTTTGCATATGTTTTTGTTGTGTTGTTTTTACCCTGGGACACGAATGGGATTCCAGTTGGAGAGATCTCTTCAGGGAAAGTATTACAAAACATTTCTCCCAAATTGGGAATGGATCTTAGAAAGTTTTGTGAGGTCTCGCTCTATTAGGATGTAATTACAGCATCAGTGTAGTTTGATACATACGAATACAAAGTACTAAACCCACCCAGAACTAGAACAGTAGCAAACTCTGCGTGGCTTTTTTTTTTCCCCATACTAAAGTGATGAAGATTCTTCCAAATGAAAATCAGCTATATCGATTTTCTGTGTCGACTCAGGGAACGATCCATTTGGATAACTACTTTTTTCATAAGGAGAGTAACACTAGAATTGAGAGAGTAACTAAACTGTCTCGGTTCGTACCCTTGTGTGAAGAAATTTGTTTGAAAAGATGTGGCACAATTCTGTATTTCCTATGTGACATGCATGCGGTGTCTTCTGTATGCAAGCGTATTGCACTTCCTACATGTCTTGATTCCAAGGGAGATTATTTCCTGTTTTCTTGCAATGTGTGTGCCTCTGTATGCCTTCTGACATCCCCACATGGTAGCTGTTAACATTTTCTACATTGCATTATCAAGTGTTCCAACTTTTCTTTACCAAAAGGCTCTTAGTTTATTGCCTCACTGGTATCTTGTCAGCATCTTGCCATGTTCTTTTCTGGGGCCAAGATTTCTAGTCATGGTTATTTCTCCTGTTCCTCAAATGAAATGCAGCAGCTGTACGAGAGATAAACAAGAAGGCTTGAATGTAATGTGTTTTAAGAAATTATGTTCTAATTTCTTATGTGCATTTGTAAAGGTAATAGAAAAGCTACATTTGCATCACGCTGTCACCATCCAGCAACATGGTTTTCAGTTTTATTGCTTCGAACAGTGATTTGAAAATGCAGGATCTAGTTTAAAGCCTGCATTAATTTTTTTTCCAGGACAAATTAGATAGAATGACTGTGGCAAACCTGAAAGTATACAGCTAGTTTGAGTAGTTTGATTTGAGAAGGGCAAAAAAGGCCCCTAAAGCTCTATTAATTTACTGCTTCTGACCCAAGAAGTAAGATGTATCTATTGCTCCTAGTCTCTGTGTGTATTTGTATATCTTCTAACACTTCTGATGCTCTTTTCTGTTTTATTCCACAACTCTGTAATAGACATTTGTATCTTTTCAAAGACTAGGTATTACTTTATATGCAGTGAACTAAGACTAAAGCTGTCTTTATTCGTGGTGAGTCTAGAGCTTTCTGATTCAGCATGCAGATAAGAAAATAACCAAAAATAATCCCTTGCTTTTGTGAAATAACAAACGTATTGTCTGCTGTCTGGGATTTAAATGGTCGGGGTTCGTGCTGTCCTGAAGACTGCGGAAAGGTTCATGAAGTACTTAAGCACCTATAAAACTTAACTTCAGCAACTTAAGGCACACTAGGTAGATTTAGGCTTAGGGCCTCAGGGTGGTGAGTTCTAGAAGCCAGGCAAGTGGTTGGTATTTACAAGGTGTAGAAACAGGACCTTTAAGGATCCCTTTTCAATATCCTTGTTTTTTTCACCTCCTCACGTGCGTTTTCTCTGTAGAATTCTCCTGTGCTCCAAATTTATATGGAAGATGTATTAGCTCTCAGCATTCCCCTTACTCTGACAGACTCCCTTGCTGGCCTGGGAATACTAGAAAGCTGACTTCTGTTCATTTGTTTGTTTTGTGGTGGATTAGTCTGAGGAAAGGCAGAACGAGGTGGCATCTGGAGTGCTAAGCTGACGCATAGCTGCTTGCTGCTTTGTACAGCAACTGTGTCACGATACTTCACAGTATTTCTCTTATGGGCAAAGACAGATCTTCCTCTGCAGTCTTATTCCCACTGTCCCAGCTGTCTCTGTTGTGGAGCCAAACATA
Organism: Manacus candei; assembly: GCF_025592945.1. NCBI lineage: Eukaryota > Metazoa > Chordata > Aves > Passeriformes > Pipridae > Manacus > Manacus candei. Next base: position 593,794 of record NW_026138074.1, on the reverse strand, counting down.
CGGCCTGATTAAGAGTATTTTCCTTTCTTTAGAAATGACAGAATAAAAAACTTGTATTAATTTTCAATCTTTTTAAGAACCGGCATCCTGCTAGCAAACTGATCTTGGATTTAAACTCATACAGTGATTAAGATTCATGGAGTGGGTGGAGATGAAGTGATCTTCGTAATTAGTGGTCTTCATTAACATCTATGTTTGCTCTGATATTTGCTTAAGCTTACTTTTCTGTAGGAAGGCATGCAGCCACTGAGGTTCATCTAGTTCTCATGTAGTTCTCTTCTTAATTTAATGTTTGTAACATCTTTAGTTAAATCCAGTGCAAATTCAAGCTATTTTCCTTTCCTCTCTTTTAAAATTTCCAGTGCAGGCATTATTAATTATTCAGAAAGATTTAGGCAGTTGACTTCCATTGCAAAGACCCTGACATGCATTTCTGCGCTGTAAGAAACAGTGAGTCCTAAGTGAATTGGTGATAGTGCCTTTAAATCAGTCAACTGTGAAGGTATTGTTACAGCTCTGTTGTGATTTGATGTTGCAAAGGTATTTCTGGCTGTCAACATGCAGCACACACTGACTTACAGGTAATGCAATAGCACACCTCTCAACTTTCTGTCATCAAAGGCATCAGCTTCAGCTTTTTGTATGTGCCAGCATTTGAGGAACTGCCTATTGAGCATAGGTATGAGATGTAAGTCCCCAAAGCCCCCTAAGATCCGAGTATTGCTGACCTAATATTTCATTTGAGTAAAGAGTTTGGCATCTTTTATCAATCATTTTCATGTCATAACCTTGATTCCTGTGCACATCTGACACCAGTTTCCTCAAATGTCACAATGTAATTAGACTTTTTAGGTCAGTGTTCTAGTACACTGCACTTGTTTGACCTTGTACATCTGTTTTAAGCACCTTTGTAATTAAATATAATATTTTGCCTAAACAAGCTTCTGATTTCCATACAAATTATTACTAAGCAGAGAAACTTATGTGGCAGTATTTAATTGTAAAAGTGAAGGCGTGAATGCTGGTTTTAAACATAGAAACTATTGCTTGATGATTGAACATACAAGTAATGTATTTGATTTTTCTTGTGCTGCTTGAAAAATAAAATACATCCAACCTGTTTAAAGTTTGGTCTGCTCAAAAAGCTGTATTATTTTAATAATTTAACCTCACCAGAAGACACTTACAGGCATCTGGTTTTGATATTGGTAGCTGCTTGTAATTCACTGGCAGTCTTTTTTAAATTCGTCTTCCATTTAAACTGATGGTGGATGCTGCTTTTTGCAAATTTAGGACAAGAGGATCCTCTAGTGTGACTTCTTATTCCCTATGGGGTGCTGCTCATTGTGAATTGATTAAAGTGTTCAGGACGTCACAGACCTCTCTTACATCAGTAAGAACTTCAGGTACAACTAAAACTTTGGTGTAGATTTAGCTTCAAAGTAGCATGTAGTTCCTGTGGATTGTGACATGTGGTCAAAACCAGGATGCCATGAAAATGAATTGCTGCACATCCAGTTCTCAGCCACAGTGAGCTGTTTTAAGACTTTGAAACTTCTGCCATAATGTTGTTGTTGTACCTACCTGAGAATGATTTGGTAAATGGGTGTTTCCAGTGGGAGGAAACTTAACTGCCTTGAGTAACATTCAGATGTGAATGAGATGGAGCTTGTGTCTAGCGAACGGCTGCAGTTCTCTAAAATTTTTTAATGTATTTCCGACCACGCGCAAGTAGTTGTGCAAACACGCTGAAAGATAAATTTACATCATGTTTTTTTATGCACTGTAATTTTACTTTCTTGCAGGTATTTAGTTTTCATTAAAAAGGGCAACATGGAGGGTATTCATTAAAGGGAGAAACACTACATTATTGTATTATGATTAAAGATGTATGACAAATTGCTTCATGGTGTTTTGAGTCTTTAATATTATAGTAGAGAAGGGACTGACTTAAAGAAGCAGGCACAGAGCTTTACTTCTGTGTTGTTTCTGGTCTTGACCCCATTCTTTATCAAACATTAGAAGTAGTGTTTGGATTCATAAAATATATGGAGGTGGATCACTTCTGTCAGTTAAATAGTTAAATTGTGACCCTTACTCAGATTACCTTATTCCCTGTAAATTGACATCATATATGCACAGCATCTGTACACAGGTGGCTTAATCTTAATTATGATGGAACTTGGAAGTCTAGCTGTCTTGAGTCCTACTGTATAGGTTCAGAATTGCTTAATCATACATTGCTCCTCTTGTAATAATATTCCAAAATCAACTGGTAAAGTAAGATTTTTTTTTTTGTTACTTCCCTGCCTGAATTTATTGACTTAATGTCGATGAAAGCACAATTATTGTTTATCTCAATAGTACCAGAGAACATCTACAAAATCTTTTGTCTTAATGTAGATCACCAAGAAAGCACCACTGCTTTCTAGATCAAGTGAGCATAATCAAGTAGAATGTTTAGACTGAAGGAAGAACAGTTATCTAAAGTGAAGGCAGATGTACAGCTGTCTTCTTGTCTTAAAAACAATACGGGAAATAACATCACTTGCATATTGTATGAAACAGGTGGAAAATACTGGAGAAGAAACTCAATTGGTTTCTCATCTTTCAATTCAGATACTTTAGAAACACACACTGAAACACAGTGGAGAATTTAAAAGCTCAGGCACACCAGAAAGTGGCAAAAAAAAGCTGAGCATAACATATTGCCTAATGTGACCTGTGGTTAGTGACCTTTGCTGCTCTGAATAATTTGTGTGTGTATGAATTTTGACAAGTGTAATACTGTGCCAGAGAGCTGGATGAAACATATGCCCACTCTTAAATTTTGGAGATTGTTTCTTAATGATTTTTTTCTCTTCAGTGAAAGCACATGCTCAGAGTTAAAATTAAAAGAAGCTGTGCTTCTTGCACTTTCTAAATCTTAGCATCAGGATTTAGCTTGATGTTTAACACATGATCTGAATAGTCTTTAAGTTCTACATTACATCATTACCTTTTATTAGTAATGCCTTTTACTGTCCTTTTTGGTCATATTAATGCAGTAGAGTGCACGTGTGTATTCAGTACAGTTTGCTGTTTTAAGAGATGAAGTCAGGTAATGCTTCAGGTGACCAGTCATACTTAAGCACTTCAGTAATGGCTTATGTACAGGGCTTAAATCCTTTCTTTGATGAAATGGAGGCACCTGGTTTCACAAGTTAGACCAAGACACAGAAGAGCTGGTTTTTAGAGCAGAAGGGGAGAAAAGCACACAGAGATGCTGCTATTTCTCTTTCACCTTTATACCTGTCCCCTTTTCTTTGTTAGTCCTTTCTTCCATGTCAGAGGTTGTGTGACTCAGTACTGACCCAAGTATCGCTCTCACCTGCTGGTTCAGGCTGTTTGCCAGCCCCTTCCATACTGGAGCTTGGCAGGTGTGTGAAGAGGTACAGATGTCATACAGGCTGCCTCCTGGCATCAGGAATGATCCCTGCATTTTACAGTCTGATACTCCTCTGAGTTATAAGAACTCTGCCTTGCTGAATTGTACTCCTGAGAAATGTTGTAGGAGGGAGATACTTTAAATACTTCTGAAAGTGGGACTAAACAGAACTTCATGTGGCTAACGTTGAGCAGAAAGTGGAAAGAAACTGGTTTTAAGAGTGAGCCTACTTCAGAGTCTGCCTAAAAGCTCCTTCCATAGAGGAATCCAGATCCAAAAAACAATTTGAAAGTAGATGGAAATGGGAAACAGAGAAGGAAAAATACTAGCTTGACTAATAAGTTAGGTGGTCTCCAGGTCCACAGGTGCCCCTTGGTTGTCCTGCCATGTGGGAGGTGCTTGTGCATCTTAACAGAGTCATTCAGAAGTGAAATGAGAAATATTGTGAAAAGCAGTAGTGCTTTGAACCAGGGAGTGCTTTAAATCTTAAATATAATCTTAAGAATGTTATCAAATTATTTCACCCTTGCAAATTAACTATCTATCTGATCCTGTTCTCTGTAAAGCTTGACACAATTCACTGCCCTAGATCTTACTGGTCCCCTTATAACAAAAATTAAACTTGCAATTAGGTATGTATTTAAACAACTGTAAAAAGGAGTGGATGCATTAAACATTAGCAGAGGCCAGATCACATTTTTATTACTTTGGGTAAGGGGAACTGAAACCGTGTAAGACTGACTTAAATTTAGTTCTACCAGAAAAGAGGCAAACTTGCAAATATATTAGAGCTTGAGGACATACAGAGTTGATTCACTGAACCTTACGTGTAAATATATGTCAGAGCCAAGTACAGGTTGAATAGGCTGGGATTAGGCTGAAGCTTTGTAGTAAGATACTAGCTAGAACTCTGTGAAGGCTTTAATCACATTTGCTCCCTTTATGAAATGAGAACTGCAGGTTTTTTGGCTCTTGTCTTTGTTCCTGCAGAAGTCTAATTCTACTAGTGACCACTTCCAGGCACATGACAGTGCTTTGCCTGCACAGTTTCCTTCTTGAATTATGCAGGGAAAGAATTTAGACTTGAGAATAGCATTTTCCAGCTGTTTTTCTTTGGGCTTGAATACTGACTGCAGCAAGTAATTGTGTAAGTGAACTAACAGTATGTCTTTAACAGTCACTAGAGAACTGTTCAACACTTGACTAGTCTTGTCTTTAAAATACCGTATAATTAATAGTAAATAAATTTTAAATAAGGTACTGCATAATCTTGGACCATATAGAATACAAAAGATACAGATAATATCTAGAAAAAAAATAACAAAAACTATAGACTAGAAGGAAGTCATATAGACTGGCTGTATTTCAAAAGATGTTCCTAAATGGGTAAAATCAAGTTCTTCCAGCTTCTGTTAGCCAGTTGTGACTTAGAGCCACTGGAATTTAGTATTTCCTATTTGCTATTTATTTCCTATTCAAATTTGCCTTTTTTTTTTTTCCCCTTTGGTAAGAAACTACACATAAGATTTTAAACTCAAGTTGAAAGTTCTCAGTAACAGAACCAGCCCACTCTGCTCCTTCACTACCTATATAGATCATCTACACTTAACAAAGGCTTATCCTAAAGCCTAATGAGGCCTGATAACAATTAAGTGAAGGGAGAAGGAGCCACAGAACTGAGCACTCCATCCAGGCTGGAGTTACTTGGATACCGCTCATGTTTTTGCCTGAGGTATGTGATTCTCCCAATTGCATTACAAAAGAGTATCACTGTTTTTGTTTTAATGTATGCTCCCTTGCACAGGCTTGCAACATGAAAGCAATATAAACAGACCTATCGGCAGGAGCCCCTGAGTCACCTCACCCCTCTTATCTAAAAAATGTAGGCGTTAAAAAAGTTTATGTAATGGTAAATGCAAACATGTTATGTCACCTTCTTTAAAAAAAAAATTGGTAGCTTGCCATTGTTATTCTGGGTCCTATAAATCCCCACATGGCACAAAATGCCAAAGCACCGGGAAGGGCTTTTATATAAGGCAGGTTTCTTACCTAAAGTCCCCTTTCTAGTCAAAACCGTTAATAACTGTACAAGACAAAACTTTGTAAAGCCACTTGAGGCCTAGTCCCAACAATATATAGGTGTTTTTGTTGAAAGCTGCAACTGTATTTAATGGAATAAGAAATGGAATTTGGGAAAAGCCAGTGGCAGTCTGGACAAAGGAGTAAATAAATTTGATTAATCAAGACTGAAAATAGGTCTGCCATCTTCTGAATTTATTGAAAAGGTTCCTCATTTACCTCCTGACTACCTGCTGTTCTGTACTTTCAGTAGGGCAGAATTTGTCCCGTGATTGGAGGAGCGCTGATTTATAAATATGATAGCAGGGGACTAAAGTTCTGTGTAATCCTCAGTTTGACTTGAATACCTAATTTCCAGCTTTTGCTGACTAGTAAGCACAGGCAACTTAATGGACTCATCTCCAGGCTTAATGATTTCAAGTTGCCTTCAGTAAGCGACTTGCTACAAGTGCACATGTGGTGGGAAGGTGTCATAGCTCTATCTATTTCAACCGAAAAGCACACTCAAAGTCAGTTGGATTCAATCTTTTTTAATAAATTAATGTCATTCAAAATACAGTGCCAGAACATGATGCAGCTGAACATGCTAGTAAGGTTTGTCATGAAGCACCTGTGTTCATGTTAGATTGGCGGCGCCCCGCTACTGCTAGTGGTTCCTGGGATTAATGCCAGAGCAGCACTAGTCATCTGCTCTCCTGCACACACAGCACAGGATATTCCTGAATTTTGCTCCCCCCCCCGAAGTAAAAAACCTGACAGCTAAGGGATATCTATACACAATCACACTACAGTAATGCTTGTTATTAAATTAACAGAAAATAAAGACCTGGTTAATCCACACTAAAACTTTGTTTTACAATGGAAAAATACATCAGCAGCAGGAAGTAATATACATGAGCCAATGTTACTGTAATACAGAGTGTGGAGGCATTTACTGATTAAAGCCCCACACAGACCCGCACTATGAGGGCTGGCAATTCCTATTGCAAGCCCAGCAACTTAAGTCCACACCTGGTAATCTACCAGCTGCTTGGAAGACCTGTATTCTAAATAGACAGGTATAAGTTAGTGAAAATAGAACACATGCACCTCATCATACAGCTTGACTGAACCTGCAGTCATTTTGCCCTGCATGTTACCATACAATGGAAGATCTACCCTTCCTACCACAGGTAGATCCATGGGATTTGTTTCTTTTTCTTTTAATGGCATTACTATACCAACATGGATATTAGTATTAAGTAGAGTGCAGCACAGTCCTTTTATTAGGCCACACTGACAGTTATATAACTAGCACTTAAGTAGAATATCCAGAAGTAGTTCAAATATAACTGGAAGATATTTTCAAAAGAGTTGAGACATCATCCTAGAAACATTAACTACTTTTTTTCTGAAGCTAATTTTCCTGAACTGAGACTTCATACAACTAGAATTCATTCTTTAGACAAGTCAGATGCTTAAGCTTATGATATACATATATGTTTCTCAATTATCAGATAATAGTATTTCAGATTATGGAAGCATATCTGCTCATTTCATTTATTCGTACTGAATGGCGGCAAGTGTTATTAGGTAGGGCATAAAAATACAATTCATGAAAGACAGGTCTGACATTCCCATTCTCAGACATGTTCTCATGGCTGTTCACAGCCATTTCTTTTCTCTTTTATAACTGAGCATAGAATCAGTTGTGCAGTCTAATTTGGGAGCTATACAGGTGGTAAAGTAACCATCTCCCCATCCAGCTCAAATTCATCAGCTCCATCTGGCGAGAAGAGATATGTTGGAGGTTTCCATGGGGACTCTTCAAGGCAAGATGGATACAGTTTTCCTACAGTGCACCGGAAGTCCTTCCCCAAGTCCCACAGCACCCGTTCCGATATATGCTGCCTCAGAAACCAGCGATCGAGTTCCAGGTCGTACTGATAGGTGGCATACTTGGCTCTCTCGTTCATGTGGGTTTCTCGTATAAAGACACACAAGGAATTAGAGATGACGACGGCCCTAACGCAGGGGTCAGAGTAGCGCTTGGCAGGGATGTTGGCTGCCATCCTCCACTCGTTCTTATTCACGTCGTAGATTTCCACGGTTACGGAAGACCCATCTACAGTACTGCTTGGGAGCCTTATACCGGAATTGCTGGCGATGTGCAGTCCTCCAATATAGAATATTTTATCACCAAAAGCAGCAGCTGAAGCAAAACACCTACTTGTTTGTCGCATGGCCATTTCCACCCACGCGTCCGACCTGGGGAAATAGCAGTACATCAAGTTGTGTGCCATGACGTAAATGCAATTGTGAACTGTCACTGCTGTGCTCCACTGCCACGCACAGGGCAACGGGCTCACCATGGTCCACTCATCCTTCTCAGTATCGTATCTCTCCACAGTTCTCCTGTTGAGCTCCCCGCCGACGCTGTCTCCTCCGATTGCATAGATGTATCCTTCACAGCAGACCAGGGATGGCTTTATACGAACAAACAGCATTGGTGTCTTTGGAAACCAAGTGTTTTGCTGCGCATCAAACCAGTAAAAGCAATTCACAGTTCTGAAGGCAGCCTGCAGTTTGCTGCTTTTACTGTGATTGGTTTTTGTGTTTTTCAGAGGAACTTGCCCGCCTGCTATATAAATGTCATTATCAGGAGTTACAAGTGTCCCAACCTTATGCAAGTCAGCAGGAGGGTTGCAGAGTTTGTAAACTTTCTCTGCCTGTGGGCTGTAACAGACAGAGGAGTAAAGACTACCAGGGTTTTCAGCAGCAGCTTCAATGAATATCATCATCTCCTCTTTTGTCATGCCAAGTCTGGGCTTGAAAAACTTGGGCATTGATTTGTACAGTCCTTGCACCACCACTGATTTATCATTAGGTGGTAAGCCTTGAAACCAGGCTCTCTGTGTTACTTCTGAAAGTGCATCGATTCGGATTTGGCTAAGAACAGAGGACAAATACTGCGATCGTGATTCCGTGTTGTACTCCAGCCATAACATAGCAGCTTCACGAACTGTCTCCTCCTTTTCCACATTTAAATTGTCACTGCTTAAAATATCTATCAGTAGATCGTGTGACAGTTGCATGAAAGCCTCCTGGTGGTACACAGCTGTGAACTTGTGCTCCACCATTCTTTTAGCACTCTGTTTTAACTCTTCACAGCTGAAGAGATCAGCAAAACTTAACAGACGCACACAATTTTCTGCATTAATTTTTTTGATTAAGTATTCTCTACACCGCTGTAACACATCATCTACCTGTAAGGCAAAGAAAAAACACAAGGAGTATTACTGCATACAATGTATGCCTTCATGTACCAGCAGCACATGAAATTACCTGCATCTGGTGTTGAACAACAGAATTTAGGCCTGGAATACTCGATATACACAAAAATACAGCGGTGACTCACTCAACTGCTTCATACAGATGAAGTACACCACGTGACTATGTCTGCCCGAGAAACTAATTTTCTAAAAGTTAGAAGTGCACTGGTTTACTTCCACCTTCCACAGGGACTGTAATGCAAGGAAGGATGGACACATAAAGTGTATTTGATGAGCAACTGCTCTCTATACTGAGCAAACTGAACACAAGTATTTTGAAATGACTGAACAGGAAAGATGATTTAACAAGACGAAGAGTGAAACAGTTTGGAGATGAGAAGCTGATATTTCATACTCAAAACATTCCTACCTGTAAGAAGCAGGCAGTTTCATAGAGCTGCTCGACTGTGCTGTCGCTTATTGCCAAGTTACCCGTGTATGCGTAAGTTATGATAATCTGTAAAGTGGCTGCATCCACATTCCTCAGGTGTACGTGTGTTTGTTTACTTTCACTCAGCCCGCTCATGAACATGGCTCTGAGGAGAAACATACACATTAGGACAAGGATCAACAGTGAGTAATCTTAATTTACAGTCACCTGTAAGTCTTTGGTGATTACACTCCAAAAGATGAGCAGTCTTTTTGCTTGCCTGTTTACAGGAGTTTAGTATTTACTTCAGGCTAATATCTAATATTAAAGATAAAGCATTTGTACAGAACATCCTAAAAGTACCATCAGTGCCTTCTGTAGAAATATTTTGTATTCAAGAGAACTCTTCTATGTTAATCATCAGAGAACTAATGATTTTGGAGTTTTAATAATGCAATTTAAGCCTTTTTCTATGATAGGTGATAAGAGGGAAGAAACATTCTCCAGAAAATACTGTTGTAATGTACTACAGCTAGATTTTTCTAAAACAAAGGAAGCAGATTTATGTAATGGACTGAGCTAAGTCATATCAAAAAGGATGCTCCTCTGGGAGGACGAGAAATGGAGCAAGGACTAGCACTCTTATGAATTATTTCTTATATACCATTCATCATAACATGCAGTAAACTTCAAGTTTGCAGACAAAAATCAATAACAGAAAAACCTATTAGATCTGGTCTAGGGGAAAAAAACCCACAAAAACATAAGTATTTCCATTACACCTCCCTGAAAAAGAGTAGAAAGGCAATTTTAAAAAATGGTTATTGTTTCCATAATGTTTTATGCACCTATTGCCCACTCTGGTATTGTAATTGCAACACAGTTAAGAACTATCTGGAATCTCATACTATAAACCACATACCTGTCAATTTTCTTAAAACGGGGGACATTGGTTTTAAGAGCTTTATATTAATTCAAGTTTGGTGTTTATGGCTGTATTGAAAATTCAGTTCAAGGTTCTTTATTTGGGTGTTTTTTAGGAAAACAGGTATGAGAGAAGTTAGAAAGAATCTACTCTTTAGTCTTGCCTCTGGCTGTAGAGGTGAATGGAACCTGGAGATACACTCCCTATGCACAGCCATTCCAGGAAGCACCCAATACAAAGACAGTATCCCATCCCCATTTCTCACAGAAAGGAAGAGGGAGCTGTTGGAGACTGGCTCTAGCTGATGCTTGTGCACTGCTGAGCAGGCTGTGCTGGAGCAGGGCTGCACATCGTTCAGGCACAACGATGAAGGTAGGCTGGCTGTACAATCACACACAATGGCTGGATCACACCAAGAGGTGCTTTGCTTTTCTTCCCCCTCCTTCAGGGCTATCAATTTTTCATAATAAAGCTAAATTTAGGAAGCTGAGCATCTTTTTGTAAACCAAAGTAGAGAAGAAAAACAGAACATGACAAAACCACAAGTTTGATACTTCTTTTAACCGGTGCCAAAACCTCATTCCATAAATAATAAACAAACACATATGAATAAGAGATTTGACTGCACATTCTGATGCAGCACGCTGTGTGGACTCATGACAGCTTTCCAACCTTATGATTAACCACCCACATTAAATCTGGCTCCATTTCCAGTGGCTGTTATTTTACAAACTGTTGGAACTATGTCATTTGCACAAGGCCAATGGTAATAATCATTATCTAGTGATCACACAATACTTGTTGCTAAAAATTGGACCAGACTCATCCGAGATGAAAAAATAAACACAAAAACCAGCAGCAACAAAAATTAATAAATTAATCCTTGAACAGTTTTCGACAAGAAAGGAGACAAAATAGAGAAAACATTTTAGATGTGTTCTGTACAGCGAGCCCATCTCAAGAAAAGCAAATTTGCAAAGCCTTCTGTGATTAAACAGGAAAGTTATAATCCCTCCACAATGCATCAGGAAGGTAAAACATGCGTGGATGTCACCAAGACTAGTTTCAAGCTTCAGAATTCCTTCCAGACAGGCAGATTAATTATATGTGTTGCCAACAAAAAATGATTAATCACTGCAGAAAATTCATGGTGCCTCATCATCAAGGTCTTACTATGAATGTATCTGCAAAAAGGGGTAGCACTCAGTGTATCTTATTTAAAAAGCTTTTCAAAAGACAAGAAACAGGACACCTGGGAAGCAAGAGCTCCTGAATTAAAAATTTCAACAGTATCTAGGGAGGGGCATGAAACAAAACGAAACAAAAAAACCAAAAGACTCTCAAACAAGGGACGAGTTTCTGGCATCTTTGCTGAGCACAGAAAAGCAGATGATTCAGAAAAGGAAGCCATGAACTTGAACAGCAATCCCTACTTTTAGCAGCTGCTTCTGCTAAGAAACTACAGTTAAACACGATAATGGAATTCCCATAGGCAAGTCTCAATAATCCCTTGTTATCCTACCTGGGGAAATAAAAACAGATTAAATACTATAAAGATTCAGCATGAAGAAAAAGAAATTTACTAATTATTCAGACACAGTTAACTCCCTAAAGAAAATGAGCCATCACAAGTGTGATTTTTTTTCCCCCCACACTTCTTGTAGAAAGTACAATACTTATCTAGAGTTAAGTCACAAGACGCTAGAAATTTTATTTTACTATTTTGGTGTTGGAAAGTAAGGATATTCAGGCTTTTTACCTACTTCACTGATCTTTAATTTCTGCAACACATTGCTAATTAATATTACACTCAAGAACAGCTATCACAAATTTTATAAAATTAACAGAGCCTAGTTTGAATACTTACCTGAAATACGAGCTGCACGTTGCAAGAACCATCTTATGGCAGGGAAATTCAGTGCCCTCAACAATCAACACTATGTCAGTTAGCAACTGCTGTTCATAAAAGAATTTTAACTGCTCCAGCAAGGATACAGCATACTCTGTATTTATCTGCCTCTCGTCCTGGGTAGACATGACTGTATTCCATTAATATTTCCAGGACCAGAGAGAAAAGACAAGATCTTTTCACCAGAGAAAGGTCAGTTGAATATTCTGAAGTAACCAGGAAAGAAATGGCAGGAGGTCTGTAGCCTTCGGAAGTGATACTGATAAAAAAGGGCAGTTTAATCTTGAACTGCTGAATCAATGTTTGAGACTTTGAACTACTGTTAGGTCATCATGCTTTAACTTGATGTCATAGTCTGTTCAGAGACTTTCAAGAGTGTCTGCAGAGCTCCTCTTGAGATCTATGACGCAGCAACTGAGTGAGCAAAAGTGAAGTCTGAGGTAGATTTCGTGGTAACATCTCGTGATCAGTGGCTGCACTTGAGTGACTGAAAGCAGGAAAATAAAATTAATTTACCATTAGCACTTTAACAAAAACCTTTCTTAGTTACCCCCTTAAAACTAATTGTTTAACAAACATTTCTAAATTAGTACTTAATTACTTGCACTGAAATCCTTGTAGGAAAAAAATTAAAACAACAAAAGTATCTAAGAAGTGAAAAGCAGAAGAGTTTGTACATTAATTCTCATATGACCTAGACTCACAAATTAAAATAATTTATTTTGTCAACACAGCTTCTAAGGCTGGAGAGTTAAACCAAGGTTCAGTAAGACTTTATTCCTCTTCAAAGAATTACCCAGATTTCCCACCGACTACACCTGTGAATTTCATTCAACCACTGATAAGGCAGCCACCTTTTTTCCCCCCATTTTCTTGATAAACAGCTACTTTTCCCACTTCTTTGTTTTTTTTCTACTTAAAGCTTATCAATACCAGGCCACTAAAAATATAAATGCAGTTTCTTCAACTCCAACTTTAGTTTTCCAACTAAACTCTCATCATCACCATCAAACTGTTTATTTCACCTTTGACATTCTACTAGAGAACAAGCAAAATCAAATAGGAATTAAAAAAACCCTAAAAACTTATATCCCCAATGCTTATTTGATTCATCTTCTCTTGTAGAAGGGCTTCACCTATTAATATTTCACATCCCATTTTTTAACTTCTGAATTATTCCCATACAGCCAGGTAGGCCTGACTGTTGCAGACAATGGAAACAAAAAAAATAAGAAAATAGTAGAAGCAAAGGGATGCTGGAATAGCAGGAGTCAAAACACCTACAGTGGCTACCAAAGCCTATTTACTTGTTTGGACATTTCTCCTCCTCTTAAAAATGGGGTCAGGTTTTATTTTATCTTCCATATGGACACAAAAACATAATTAAGAATGAGATAGTTGTGACAGTGAAATTACCATCATAACAGGCACCAGAGTACCACAGCTATCAAATACTTTCAGATTTATTTAATCTTGCACTGTTCTTCTGCATTCCAAACCTGAGGAATAACCAGGCACATGTTTGTCTTGTGTCTAAGACATCACTATCATTATAGTTCATGATGAACAGAGAATGCAGAAACAACTTGCTTGAAATTACATACTTTAAATTCCACACAAAAATACGTGATTTAGTACAAGATGAAGGCTGTAGAAGTATCTGCCAGCCATATCAAAGATCTAGTATTTCAACACTGCCTGTAATACAATTCAAAACCAGCTGTCTTTCAAGATTCACTCACTTGAAACAGATATGCTTAATTAATGCCACTTTAATTAGTACTAATTTAGTGTCACCCATCTTTTTCTTCATCACTGAAGAAATATACACGATCAGGAATCGCAAACTCTTAGTTTTCTCTGGTTGTTTAACTGGAAAACAGTCCAAATAGTCAAACCTAACGTTCACTGTTTGTTCAGGTGGACGCAGTTAATTATGAAAAACAGGAAAGATGTTAATATTTGGGGAAAGAAGAAGCAGAGACTACTGTCTGCTATAACAGATACTAGAACAAGTCTTGACTTCAGTCCTTCAAGTTTCAGATAAGCTCTGAAGTCACTGAACCACAAGTATATTGAGGATATACAAAGATACTGCTCATTTAAAGCAATGACCTTCTGCTTCAAGTCACAGCTTCTTTTCACCAAATTCATACACATCCTGTCCCTGCAGCACTATCCTGGTTATCTGATAACAGTTTACCATGCAACCTAATCCACTGACAGATTTTGCACTGAACTTTAAATGGCTACAGAGAAACACCGACTTCCTAAGTGTGCTAGGCCCACCGAAATAAATAGCTCATGGCTCTACTGGTATCCCAGGTCTCTCTGCAGCATTGTTTTTCCTGGCTCAGGAGTAAAGTTTCAAGAACAATACAAGCTGGTGGATTAAGATCTGTTTGGGCAGACCATCAGTAATACTAAGCTTTAGCAAAAGAAGTCACTGATATCATAACTTCCTATACTGATGTAATTGTAAAGAATACAAGTATTTCTTCAGGAACAGGAAATAAGAATGAACCTAATATGCACCAATGCAATCATTAGGTACTAGAACCAGCCAAGGATGCCATGGAGAAACGGATATACACCTGCTACTAAGATTAAAGACGTTTTTGGCAGCGTGCGGCTGACAGTCAATAACTGGAAAAGCAGACCTGTTCAGCAGAAGACGAGTTGAAACTGTGAAATTAATTACTATAAATAATCAGTACATTTGAGTACGACCCTCAGTAGCAGAAAAGATTGAGGAGATGACAGGAGTCTTGTTGCAGAATGTTTTTGTGATGTGACTCACCTTTGAACCATACATTTACAAAGCTGGAATCCTTGGTTTACAGGAAACCATGTACTCCAGGGAGGTGTGCATGGTAGGAACATGCTAGGTACATGGTTCCTGTTTTCCACATCCACCCTGTGTTTTGCTGCTGACAATAACCATTTGCCAAAGAACAAAGTTTGGCATTTGTCATAAAGTCTGGAGTTGCATCCCATTCCCTTGTAATGGAACCATACTCCTCAGGAAAACAATAAATACATCAAGGATCTCTGAATTTCTGTTCCAAAATTGCTCTCATTTATATTGTCATTTGCTCAAGAGAAGTGACTCTGTTCAAAACAATAGGATAAGCAGTGAAGGAACATCATATAGTGCCTGGAAAGTCATCCAAGATTGCCTACCTTTCTCACACCTCTGTGAAGAGTTCAAAACGATTTTAAAGGAGATATTCTCATCACTTCAGAGGCTGAAAAACTGAGGCACTGCAATAAAAAGCAGCTTGTCCAAAGCTGCCAGTGTAGTAACTTCCAACAGAGAAACAGAAGAGGCTCTTTCCCAACCCAACATCTCTCTCACCACGCTGTACCTGGCTTGGATCTCAGATAAAGCACTTGGATGTCAGCTAAACAAAAAAACTATGGACTAGAGAAGATGTGTACAGATGCACTACAGTCAGCTGTAGTTTTAGTGGCCACACAGCAGTGAACATTCCTGACTTATGGATGAAAAGATCTACAGCGGAAGTTAGTTTAATATCCTGAACTGAAATTCTCATAGAATAAAAATAATCCTTGGGTACAAGTTTCTATGAATGAGACTCTCCCCTTCAACAATGTCACTGGAGTGACCATTTTGTTCTGGGCAACCTCTTGGAAGCCGGCTCTTTAAAACTGGATGGGCAGGTAGCTGCTGGAAGGCCACAGCGGTGCTGGATTGCAAATGAAATCAAGTTATCACTGGGTGATACAAAGTAACTTCCTGTCAAGCTGGAGAGCAACATTAAGTAACACGTTGATAAGAGGGTTTCTTTTTAAGTAATTATTCCTTTTCGCTTAAGTAATTTTAATGAGGTGGCTTGTTAACACTTGTTCATGTACTTCGAATCTGAATGAGACCATTCAAAAAATTAGTCATCAAATGTTAATGAGTTATGGGATAGGCTATTAATTGCCTTCCTTGAATCTGTTTATTTTCTGAGGTCAGGCAAAGATTGATAAACAGAGATATATACTGCACTACTTACATGGCAGTGTTAACACTATAATTCAATGTATAACATGGAATAAGTACATTGACTATTTCCAATTTAATTGGTAGGGAAAGATATAAGATATATAGATACACTAATCTTCTACTGGACTCATTTAAAAAAATATTTATTGTTTTGCAAATTATAAGAAGGGCAAAAGATGTATAAACATGCAATTTCTCTTTTGTTTTGTAGTTTTTTTAGATATTTTGATACTGGGAAAAGAAGTAAGTCCTTCTGAAAATCCCATTAAGTAGTCTGCCAGATTAGATGCCTAACTTCCCATAAAATGCTGGGAAACACTTAGAAGATCTATGAAAGTGTCACAGGTCCCCATCTGCATCTTCAGCCATCTAAATACCTCTTGAATTCTAACTTCACTAACTGCAATTCACACTTCAATAAACCCGTATGTTTGGAAGAAAAATTAGAAACACAACAATCAAAACTTATCTCCCTGGACTTCAATTTATGTAATCTAGTTTTAACTAATTTTAAAAAGAATCTTAAATACTATCTTGTGCACTTTTAATCAAATTCCTATTTCCATCCAAGGGCAGCTTCATAAAAATCACAAGTAAAAACACGTCTAAAGAACTGAGTCATTCACTATTTTTAACATAATAAAACGTCAGAATTCAGACCTGAACAAGCATTCATGTGTGGAGATAGCAATCCTCCCAGCTAGCAATGCAAGTACCAAGCTCAGGCACCTTAATACTTGGCTCCTACTCGGGATATTCCGAGTTACAAAATTAGTATACCAGCTAATAGCAAGGGGAAATGCGAGTATTAAAACTGATTAGAATCAATTCTGTAAATTGATACGAAAGAAAGAAAGAAAAGAAAGAAAGAAAGTAAGTTGGAAGCTTTAGATTCTTGAGTAATGTATCAAATTTGCATCCTTGGCAGGGAGAAAGAAATAGGTAATTGATGAAGCAGTTCCAGACTTGGAAGTTTTCCTCTCTTCTAAAGCCATCAAAGGTGTCTTTGATAGCACTGCAGTCCAGAAAACCGAGGACATCAAGGAGATTCTAATAAAGCAACAATGTAAAATTTCACAAAAGACAAGGACAGATTCATTCCTACAATGTTATGTTGAAAATGACTATTCACCTGGAAACTACTACTGTTTTCCATACATACTATGTTTGAGAGGTTACAACTTTGAGGTAGGTGAGTTTTCTGAAACTATGCAGAAGCTAGAGACTAGAAGTGTCAGACTCCATGCTAACAACATGTTTGGTCACAATGCACTCCTCATTACCAGTTTCTTTCCTGTTTTTCTGCACCTAAAGGAAGTTATACATTAAAGGAAATACCTGCTCAGAAAGAAAATTAGAACCAGATAAACCAACAGCTTAAACTGGCAACTGGACTTCTACAGTGAGCACAGGTAGTTTCCATCCCCAAGGGTGTTTCTGTTTTGTGGAAAGACTTGATGTGTTTTGGGAAATTAACCTTGGAAAAAAAAGTGGGCCATAGATGTCTGCAGTAAGATTCAGCCACGTATCATGGATGTACAGAACGGTGGGTTTTTTTCTCTCTGAACTCTAGTACATTAATGAAGCTAGTCTGTTTTATTTAACAACTTAAATTCGTTTTCAAGTATGCATTAGTCCCTTAAATATTCACTACATGATGTTCAACTACAAATTCAAGCATTTCTACATTAAGAAATTAGATTAATAATTAATGTAGCTTAATTAATTGTAAGTTAGTTCCTGAAAGGTTAAGTCTTATAATGGATATCATATTCACGCGTATAAAATTAATTCTCAAAGTGCAACAGCCACTAAAGAAAGAGAAATTTTAGGATTTGCACCAATTCTGGTCTGTTTCATAATCACATGACCAAAACAAAAACGCCTGCTTTCGGAAAAAAAACAAGCACAAACAGCCATCTGTCTAAAATGTAGTCAAAAAATTACTAAATCAGCAGCAGCATCTTTTCCTCCTCTTTGGTCTGTTCCTGCAAGATGCTACTTACACATCTTTGAGTATAATGGGCCCTTCTACTCCACACGCAAAAATAATTAGGAAAGAGGTGCGACATCTATACTCAAATCATGAGACTACACAATTTACGCATCTGGGTATATTAAATACTAAAAATTACCCACTTCTCCAGGTACATTTCTGAGAAATTGAACTAAGTTGAGTGTGTATTTTAATAACCTCTTAAATACATAATCCAAACAAAATTCTTGTAGATACAGCCCTAGGTGAGCTCACAACAGCACACAGCCTTTCAGGCCCACTATGATCACAAAGTAGATGTAGATGATGTAGAAAGCCAAGACGTGGCTTTGCAATAAAACCTCTAAAAACGAACTCGCTAAGTACAGCACAAATCCATTTCTAAATCGTAATTAAAGTTCTTTCAAAAGCAGCAGGTATCTATCCTAGCAGAAATAATGGTAAATACCGGAAAAATCCTAAGCATGCAGATGACTAATTTCTAAGCTATACTATGCATATATGCAGTCTATAAAAGCTTACTAAGAATTATTCGACACTTCGAATCCCCATATAAACACCGAAGCCCTCCCTCGGCCACCGCAGGTACCAACAGCGTATACACGAACACAACTAGATCCATCAGTAGGGAAACGCGAGGGCAGCTACAGGAAACGGCAGTGCCACTATACTGCTGCTCTCCTCGAAGGCTTCATCGTGTCTGTTCCTCCAGGCACTTCCAGCACAAACACCGAGGCTGCAGACATCCCCACCTGCTCAGCCCAAGGGGAGCCCTGGAAGCCCCACTGCCCACCTCCCATCACAGCCCCGCAGTCACAGCCCCCTCCCGCCAGCGGGACGCGCCGACATGGGACTACAGGCGAGGAAACACATTTCTTCCCTCTCCCCGATGCCCAGGTGCGCCGTCCCGTCCCTCCGCCGCCGTAATTCCTTTCCTGCCTCCCCCAGAAAGAAGGCGACACCTTCCCGCCCCGCCGACCTTTCCCGGGAGCCGGCCCTACCCGAAGGCGGCCCCCGCCGTCCCCTCCGGCGGTGCCCGGCGGGCCCGGGGCCGCCGCCGCCGGGCGGGAGCGGCCGCAGGTCGCGGAGGGAGGGAGAGCGGGCAGGAGCCGCGCCCGCCCGGGCGGAGAGAGCGGCAGCCGCAGACCCCCCCCCCCGCGGACCTCCACGGCACTGGGGTCCCCTCGGGGCGGCCACTCCCCCCGCGGGGACGGCGAAGGGCCCGGCGGCTGCGGCGCGGCGGGACGCGAGCGCGGGAGCGCCGCCGCTGCCGCCATCTCTCACCTCCCCGCCCCGGACAAACCTCCAACCGCCGCTTCCTCTTCTGCCTCGGCGTCCCGGCCGCGGGGAAGCGGGGCGGAGGAGGAGGATGCGGCGGCGGATCCGGTGTCTCTACCGGGCTGCGGAGGCGGCGGCAGCCCCCGGGCGCGCAGGCGCTGCCACTCCCCCGCCTCCCCCTTCTTCTTCTTCCCCTCCTCCTCCTCCTCCTCCTCCTCCTCTCCCCCCCCCCGCCCGCCGTTACGGAGCGCCGCGCCCGCCCCGTGTGCGCATGCGCGGAGCGGGGAGCCGCCGCCGCCGAGGCCCGCGCGCCAGGCCCGCCCCCGGTTTCCTGTTCCCTCTCCCCCCGCGAGCGCCCCCTGCCCGCGCGCCGGGACACCGGCGCTTCCCGCGGGACGTGGAGCGGCCACCCCCACCCCCGGCGCCCTCTGCTGGGAGGAGCGACTCACAGAGTCACAGGCTCAATTAGGTTAGAAAAACCACCTATGACCGAGCACCACCATGTCGACTCGACTGTGGCATTGTGTGCTTCGTCCCGTCGTTTCTTCAACACCTCCAGGGATGGTGACTCTGCAACCACCACCCTGGCCAGTTCATTCCAATGTTTAATCACCCTTTCTGAACTGAAAAATTCCTCCTCATATCCAACCTGAACTTCCCCTGATACAGCTTGAGGCTATGTCCTCTTGTTCTGTCACTGGTTGCCTAGGAGAAGAGACCAACCCCCACCCGGCTACAACCTCCTTTCAGGAAGCGTAAAGAGTGATAAGGTCACCCCGAGCCTCCTTTTTCCAGGCTAAACAACCCCAGCTCCCTCAGCCTCTCCTCATAGGACTTGTGCCCCAGACTTGTTGCAGCCTGGAGGCCTGCAGGCTTCAGGGTTAAAGCCTGGCCCAGCCATGTCCCGCTCTGCCTCCCAGCATTGCTTCATCCCCCTGGGATCCACCTGCAAGCTGAGCCTGGCCATGTCCACTTTACATTCCAGTGCCTCCTCTTCCCTCTGGGACTTGCCTTTGGTCCTTTGGCCCTCCTGGAGTCCTGGAATGTCCTTTGGCCAAGCACAGGTTTGCTGGCCCTTGAGCAAATGCCACTTGAGGCTTGTGGGGCATGGAGCTTGCCTCAGGAGAAGAGGAAGTGACAGGGGCATGGGAGGCAGGAGTGGGTTTTATTCTCATATGGGCCCTTCACTTAAGAGTTGGACTCAATGATCCTTGTGGGTCCCTTTCCACTCAGAATATTCTGATTCTGTGACTCTGATTCTGACTCTGAAGGCTGATGGGAGGTCTGAGGGAAAGAAAAATCCTGATAAATGCAACTTTTTAAAAGCTAGTGAGTGTCATTTATTTTCTTTATTTCTCTTTGGGTCCACTCACCAAAAGAAAAGCTAGGAGTTTCGCTTCAAAAAGGTGAAAGTATGATGGATGAAGGAGCTGGGGATTTAAAACATCTGACATGAGTCATATAATCATTGAATGTTAAGGTTGAAAGGAACCTTAAAAATCATCTAGTTCCAACCCCCCTGCCATGGGCAGGGACACCTTTTACTAGACCAGGTTTCTCAAAGCCCCATCCAACCTGGCCTTGAACACTGCCAGGGATAAGGTATCCAGCAACCTCCCTGGGCAGCCTGTTCCAGTTTCTTACAACCCTCACAGCAGAGAATGTCTTCCTAACACCTAGCCTAAATTTTCTCTCTTTCAGTTTGTACCCATTACTCCTTGTCCTGTCACTACAAGTGGCTGGTTGCACTAAGTACAAGCGCTGCCATCACTGGAAAGGACAAGCTTTGGCTGGGGAGGTCTGCGAGGATTGAATCAGTCATCCTTCCCAGGCATTTTATATTTTGTGTCTTGGTGCAAAGAACACGTTTAATCTGAACATTACAGTAAGAAAAAAAAACAGAGGTTTTGTGAATTTCCCAACACAGAAATGAAAACAATCTCTAAGCATCCGTACCTCTTTGTTTTTCCTTAGCCACTCACCTGCCTGCATAGCTCATGCACTGTGCTTTCTTCTCCTGCCACCTGCCCCAGTACCTGAGCACTGTATTTGGAGATGTGCAATTCCAGAGTAGCAACTGAGATTCTCATCTCCTGTAAAGACCCATCACAGAGTCAAATTGCAACCTCACATTTCATGAATTCCTGTCATACATGGTGGAGTACACTGTACTGCAATAAGTGCTTCTCCTGTTCATATGGAAAGCACATTACATTTCTCAGCCCACTTAGCCATGTTAGGATTGAAGAGCATTGCTCCCTTTACTCCATACTGAACAACTGGCAAACCTTGGAAACAAATATAAACTTGGCCTTGTATTGTCTGATTTTTTTTTCCTACAAGAAGTGTCTCTAACAGTAGATTTAATCAGAAAATGGGTAATACTTCCCTTCTTTTTTTTAATGTAAGTTCCAACATACAAAAGGGAAATACCGGATTCACTTAGAGATGCAGCTTAAACATCTGCAAGATGAGACTGCCAGCTTTCTGTACACCAGCTGAAGGCCTTTACCATTATTCCTACCCTCATGTTTTGACTCTCCTCCCACACATTGACTGAAAAAGGTCCCCTGCGTCACTGCTAAATAAGCCTCAGGTGGGAGGGGGAGTGGACAAGTAGCAGCTGCCTACCATAAAGAGGGTAAGCAGAGAACGTGGTTACTTTCTTCCTGGGCTGTGAGAAGCAGCAACCTTAGTTTTGAGGGGCTCTAAGGGGGGCAGGAATAGCTTAGTTTTTGGAGGGGGGGGGAATTGTTTTTGTGGGTTATTTTCTTTCCCTACATTGCTGTCTCTCTGAAAGGTCAAAATAATTCTGGGAGCTTTGGCCTGGGAGAGTGTGTAGGCTTTTTGATGCTTTCAAGAGCTGGACAGGCCACCCTGCATGGAAACTGAAGAGGGCTCCAGTGTTCCTAAAAGTGTTCTGAAACTCTAGGCTGAAGGGTGTGCTAGTTTGTAACAGGTCTTGAATTAATTTTCCTATAACTTTAAAGTGCTTAAATTCTCCACAGATTTGAGCTGGTGTTGTTTTTTTATTATTATTGTTCTGTGCAGTCACCAGATCTTCTGTGTTCTCCGATTTCTTATATTCTTTTTTATAACCTATGTGTGATAGGGTTATATCACTTGCATGGGTAGGAATGGGCTGAGATTAGTGTGTTAGTTAACTGAAGAAATAAGTGTGGGAGGAAGTTCCATCTTGTGAATTTTTTATGATTCTGAATGCAAACTTACACATAAGGATTTTGGTGGGGTTGTTTTTGTTACCTATCGTTTGGTTTAAGCATAGGAAGCGTGGTGTCACTGAAATATTTAGTTTACTATGTCAGCTATCATTGTTCTTAAATAAATTATAAAGTACAAATCCTGAATTAATAGAATTCTTATTGTGATGTGTAACAATATGTATTAGCATTAAGAAGCGTTTCCTTTCTGAAACATTAAATGTCTGATAGTGTGAAGCCTTCTGTTGCCTTTTTTTTTTTTGGTGGCCTCTTGCTCAGGGCTGATTGACTGGAGGCTCCTTCTTTTAATTGGCTGGGATGCTACTTATGGATGCATGCATCTAAGACTACTAAAGTTCTATGACTGTCCTGTGTCTTTAAAGCACGTTATAAGGTTGGCTTGAAGGACTGATACTGAAAGCTGCATATAAAAACTAGCTTAGCAAAGGATAACTGAAATATTTGACCTTGATAGTAATGTCAGTCTTCTACTTTCTGTTTGGAAGACAGTAGCTTTCTTTCGGAAGGATCTGGTTTCTTTGGGCTGGGAGAGGAATGTCTGCTAAATTCTGGCAGCATAAAATCATTAGGTTGTGCAGTTTTTAAGTGATTGATAATGATCCTTTCTCTCTTTCGGTGTTTAAAGAAAAATGAATACTGCCTCAACTTCAGAAAGTGGATCATATTCCCCAAGCAACTCAAGACCCTTTTTTTATGCTCAGCCATCAGCACAACAGCCTTATCCAAATCCATGGTACCTCAGCCATGGATACAGTCCATATTATGTACCTGCTCCAGGTAAGGTAAATGAGAGCTCTCTGCGGTAGCTTTGCTTAGTAAGTTACTGTAGTAAGTTACTGCTAGAGCAGAGGAAACAAATATGTATCTATGTTAATGGGATTCTTGGGAGCTTAAGTGAAAATGAATGTAATGCTTCAGTTGTCAAAAATCTGATTTATTAAGTATTACTTAAGTATGTAGCCTCTGTGGTAGAAAGCATCTGTTCCTGGAGAATGGAAGCTAAGCAAAATATTAAGTAATGGTCATCCTGCAGACACAGAGCTCTAGAACATGCCAAGCAATTAATATGCATGTGTATATATGAGTTCCATATGTGCATACACAATAGGTATGGATATATGTAAGCTTAAAAAATTATTTAAAAAATAATTATAAGAGAAGTATTGTTAAATACATCTTGTAAGCGCTATACTTATGTTAACTTCTATCCGGAGCTGTCTTTTTCAAAGATAATGCTACAGCAATATTCCATGAAATAACAAAAAAAAACCAGGTACAGAAAACTAAGTGGTGAATGTTCCAAGGAATGAAATCAAGCTCTGGTTAAAGTGTAGGTGTCCAGATAAGCTATTCCATAACAAGAAACTCTCTCTGAGTTTTTGCACCAGATTTGTTTCCAAGCATTGAAAGGTGGAGTGCTTTATTTAATGATGTGTCTGATCTTGTAGCTGTCCCTGTGTATGCAAGTAAATATTTATCAGGATGACTTATTTCAGAAGGAAAATATATTTATCTTTTTATCACCAACGTCTAGGCTTCCGAAGTGGAAATCCATATTTGCCGTTTTATTCTGTTGCGCTCCATGAGTACCCTGGATTTTTTGTTCCACAGCATCCAATGCATGCAAGAGTTAACAGAAGGCCTTATTTTAATGCTGCCCTACCTTCCCCTATGTTTTATCATGCAACAAGATTTAGACACTATAATACCCCTGGGAAAAAAACGGAGACAAAAGAAACACAGACTGATCCTAGACAGCCTGAAAGCAAGCAAAAAAAGCATCAAGATATCCGTACAGAAACGAAAGGTTGTGATGCAGGAAATATGGCCTGTGTTTCTTCTGGTATAGGTACAGAGACTGAGAGTACCTCAGAGAAACAGGATTCATCTGGATCTTCCATTGTGGTAGACAGAGAGTTTCATAACAAGGACCCTGCCAGCTCTACACAGTATAGAAATCTTCCTACTGGAAGCTATGCCTTTGAGAAGGAAGAAGTGAGGATAGAATATGGAAATGGCTCTCCAGCTATTCAACTGTGGAAGTCCTTTAAAGAAACTATCCCTTTGTATGATGTGGCAAGTGGTAAATCAGTCCCAGAGAACATAGTGCCATGTGACTTATTTTCTGTTAGCTCATGTGAAGGCATGATATATGGCCCTCATGAAAGGAGGCAAATGGTGCCAGGAGCTTCCTTAGATGAGAGACAAGCTGTTGTCCCCACAAAACAGGGTGCTGAAGCTGTGCAAGAAAAAGATGTCCAAAATAACGAAGTGCAGCTGGATGCAGAAAAGCTAGCAAATACAAGTCAACAGGCAAAATCCCCCCCAGGTGAAACCATGGCAGTACAAATCACAGAGCTGGCAAGATCTGTTGGCATAGATAGACCACTGGTAAGACAGGATGTGGTAATAGCTAAGAAGTCTAGCACTAAAAAATCTGCAGGCTCTATTCAACAAGCAGGACTGCTTCCATCTAATATGGAGGTAATGAGTGACTTGAGTTTTCAGCAGAAAAAGCTGAGTTTAAGCCACAGAGCAATCAATGAAAGCCAGACAGGTAAAAGTATTTGGTGTGACAAATCAATTGAGAAGGATGCTACAAACTATGACATTTGTTTGCCACAAAGGAAGTGTCAAAGTGTAATCAGTCCTTCTTCTGATGACACGTCCTCTAGAGAAGAAGGCTCATCAAGTGATAATGCCCCAGTGTCTTATTTTGTCCCTGACTATGTGCTTCAGAAAAGCATGTATACTTCTCAGAAAAGTACAGATGGCTTGGAGAAAGAGAAAATTAAAAGTGGTGGGTCCCTTAATGAAGATGAAGCGGTAGAAAAGGAGCAGATGAACAGCTTGAATGATCAAGATGACAATTCTTCAGCCACTAAGGTTAAAGAGGCTTCCAGTAAAGGTAGAAAGCTGGGAGCTGTTTCAAGATCTTCTACTAGGAAAGAAATCAATTCTCTCAACAAAAAAGCAGCTAAAAGTTTGTCAGAAGTTGAGGACTCAGAAGAATATTATGTGAAGGGTGAAGAGGAGGATGAAGATGGAGAGGATGAGGAGGATGAGGATGATGACATGGATGAAATGGAGTATTTCTTTCAAGAAACCCTTCCATATGGCATTTTGACACCAAATAAAGGAAGCTTCTACCAAGTTGGCCGGAGAGTGCTTTGGAAACCACCTAAAAATGCTGTACCAGCACAATTAATTAGCTGGCCTGCTCAAGAGAAAATGAAAACTAGGAGTGGGCTTGTTGAAAATATTGGTGTAGTTTACAAGCCAAAGGAGAAAGAACAAGATGAAGTTGTATATAGTGACTATGGGTATTATGGAAGAAAGAGGCCTATGACAAGAAGAGAAGGACTTGAGCACCAGCGAATGCTACGGAAATTCTTGGGAGGTAAGCTAATTGCTGAGGATGAAGTGCTGATTAATAGCATACACAAAACACCTAATTGCAGTTGCAAATTGTAGCTTGAACCAGTGGGAAGATTAGAGGAGGTTGTAGCTTTAGGTTTGGCTTAGAGCCAGATGTCCTGCAAAATACTTTTTTCAAGCAGAAGGAGTTTGCTGCATTTTTTAACCTATTGCATAAGGGTTCTGCATCTTCACAACCATCAGAGAACAGTGCAGAAACTCTCCTTTGACTCAGATTTGATATACTTCACTTTCTGGCATTAGTGGCAATTTATTAATTTGAAAAGCTTAAGGTCACTTGAACTACATGTTTACTTGTGCTTAATATCTTGGAAGCTCTGCATTTAAGCTTATACAAACAGTCTGACTCTCCTATCACAGGCTCATGCTAGGTGCACTAAACAGGATTAAGTTCATTATAATCCAGTGGATATACCCTGTATAACTTCTCTGCAGAAGGGGAGTCAAATAGTTACTTTTTTTTTTTTAATAGCAGCTGTTGCTTTTTTTTAGAAACAAAAGTTTTGCTGTATTTTCAGAAAAAGCAGTCTGAAACTATTAAATTTGACCTGGAAAAGAATATCTTATTTACTCAAAGGTAGATGTTAGAAATTAGATTCATCTAAGGTGAGAATAAGCAGTTATGTGGGCACCTTAGTAGGTGGCTGCTGTTTAGTATAGTCTTATATTATGAAAGACAATCATTATATTTACTTTTAATAACAGGCTTACTGTTCTTAAACTTTTTCTTTCTACAAAATCTGTAGACTTGTTTTTGTCAAGTGTGGCCTTCAGAAAACTGTTTCTATTTCAATAGACTCCTACAATTAGATTCAGTAGCTAGGTTTGCATTCTGGCTTGTGGATCAAACAGTATATTAGCAAAACTAAATACTGACCTTAAATCAACTTTTTCCTTTTTTTAATTAGGAAGGCTGCTAAGGGAGACCGTGGGGATGCTGCCTGAAGAGTATTGGATTAGAAGTGGTGCTAAACCCAAATTCAGTAGCCAAATACATGGTAGTCTCTCACCTCAAGCCAAGAGCAAAGACCAAGGTACAACTTCCTCAATGTGTTTTTGTTCTTAAGGAACATTCAAAAAGATATGGTACAAAATAGCAAGCATATGATATTTGGATGAGGTTTGAAAATAATAAAACTAATTCTTGTTGTCTGATGTTGATGAAATGCCTTTCAGTCAGTACATCCTGGGCATATTTACAGCCTTGTCAAACCCTAACAGGAGAATAAGAATGCATTATAGGTACTTTGGGTTTTTTAAAGGCATTATGGGAAATCAAAGCATCAAATGCTTTGACGTGGCCAAGTGAAGCCTTTATTTATGTAAAGCTGTTACTGCCATAAACTCTAATATTAAATCTTTACCCAGATAATGCTTCTCTTGAGTGCATATGC
Organism: Manacus candei; assembly: GCF_025592945.1. Classification (NCBI taxonomy): domain Eukaryota; kingdom Metazoa; phylum Chordata; class Aves; order Passeriformes; family Pipridae; genus Manacus; species Manacus candei. The sequence goes on along the minus strand of NW_026138074.1, from coordinate 566,410 downwards.
AGTGGTAGCTCCTAATCTTCTGATCTTATGTTTGAGTAAAACATATGGGGAGTGATGTGGTAGCTACACAGGCAAATGATCAGGGAAACTAGCATAGGCCAACAGTTACCCTGATGCTGCTAAAGGATGACTGAGTGCAAATCATTGTGATCTCGTCAAAGAAAAGATGAAGAAATCAAATATTCTAGCAAAGTAAAAGGTTAGATAGTTTCAATACCTTTTTATTAACTCCTGAAGCAGAATGTTTTTTCTTTACAATTAATATTTACTTGGAGTTCAGATCTGTTTTGGGTGCTTTTTAAGAGTGTTTCTTGGTATCATCATCATGGCTAGGCTTTGCGAACAAAGATTTGGGAAGGGCTTTACCCACACTTGCTACAAGTGCGCTGGTGGCTAAAAAGGCCTGGAACAGCTATAGAATTTGTTGCAGTGCTACTCTCCTGGGTCACATGCCTTCAAGTATCTCAGGATCAGTCTATCAAATAATGGAGTGTAAAGCTGTTTTCAGAACAGACTGACTCGCTTCTCTTCAGTTCACTGATAATATGCATCAGATTTTCTGTATCAACAGCCTAGTAGACTATTCTTTAGAGTGTATTCCTCAGAGTTCTCTTTCTGCATTGCTTTCTTGCTTAAGCATACTGGGATTTGGGATTACTTGCATTTTGCATTGGAGGCTTTCTATCCACAGACTTCAGTGTTGTAGGGGTCCTTTTTATTCCAGAGTGCTCTACAAAAGTTGAAAACATTTTACTTTAGCAGCACTGTTCTTAGCTCCTCTACAACAATTCATAAAAGTATGATAATAGTTCTAAAATAATTTTGTTACTTTTAACTTTCAGCATGTTTCTTCTATCTCTTTGAAGTCACAGATGGTCCACCATACTGAGGATGTTTGGTCTATGTGTTATTCCTTGCTTTCTCCTCCTCCTTTTCCAGCCTGTGTAGTTTGAAGAAGCTATCACAGTGTTAGGAAGCAGGAATCAGTGTTTTCTGAATGCTGTTCATGCCAACGGATACCTCAGAAGTGATAGTAAAATCACATCCTTTTTAAAATGTTGCCTTTTTTTAATTAGGAAGGCTGCTAAGGGAGACCGTGGGGATGCTGCCTGAAGAGTATTGGATTGTTTTTTCAAATTAATCTTAAATTTAAGCTCCTGCAAGTAAGGGGGGTTGGCTAGAGACATAGATATATTGCTTTAGCAGTAATATCATATGCTAAATTTGACTTCTTGAAGAGTGTACCTGTGGTGCATAACTTTACAGGTCTGAAGGATTACGTTTTCTAAAGACAGTGAATGAGTTGGATCACTTGGACAGCTATCAACTAGCCTTGAACACTTAGACAGACAGTGAGCTACAGCAGAATTATCCAACTCTCATTGGGTACTTTTTTGCCATACTAACACCTATCCAAATTATGACCCAATATACAATGCATCCAGAATTATGGTTAGACAATGATTCAATATTGTAGACATACAAGACTGGCTTGACATGTGTAGAGTCAATTTTATCAGCTAATAGGCACATAGAAGGGAGGGAGAAAGAGGAACATCACAGGCCAGTTGTTGAAAGACAAGGTTAAATTTGTCTTGAAGAAATAACACCAGTTGTATCTTGCTATTTAGGATGCCCACCTTTGGTTAAACCAAAGAAGAAAAGAATAGGCAAGCCACCTTCAAAACGCAGGGACACAAGACTTGAGGTGGAAGAAGTGGTGTGGGAGATGCCTAAATACAGTATACACCAAGGTTAGTATACAGTGACAAGCTACAAAAACAACAGTTACCAGTATTTTTTCATTACTGTCTCAGGGATTAATTTTTCTCTGTTTGAACTGCAAGGATGTTGGACAGCTTGTGAAATAACAGCAAATGCTACGTATGTGGATAAGATAAGGGGTGGGGAAAAAAAGGCAAGCTAAACTTTGTGCACTTAGTCACCTTGCTATGAATACCAGTGTAGCTTTGACCAGGTTAGGTTCCTTCTCTTTGCTTAAGGCAAGGATGGGGGAGGAAATCCACACAAAAACCTACTGTTTCAGTCTAGTTGCTCTTCAGACTGCTCTATGCTTTTAAAGTGCTGGGTCCTATGTCACTTTGGAGTATATCCTTTTCTTTAAGCTACAGGTCTGTCTCAACCAAATTATTGTATTTTGATACAACACAAATGCATATAGATAATACTTAAGAACTTTATGGAGTAGGAACTTCTTGCTACTTTGGAGGAAAATGGGGAAAAATAATGGGGGAAAAATCACATTAAGTAATAATTATGCTTTTGTGTATTTGTGTGAGAGTCTGAAAAGGTTATAAATTGAAAAGGGGTCTGTACCTACAGGAAGCTACCTAAAAGATCAGATTTCTTTCTGGAAAAGAACAAGCTAGCATAGTAAAGTGAACTTGAATATTCCATCTGGGAACATGAGTAAAAAAATAGTCTCTTTCTCATATTAAAAAGAGGATTGCACTTCCCTGTATTTGCAAGGTTGGAAACAGATTGAAGTGTCTTATTAGTGAAAATTTGGTGTCGGTCCTGAAACCAGATTGTTTCTTTAATTGCTGATCAGTTCTTAGTAGAAGCAACCAGGAAACTTGCACAATCCCAAAGTATTTCTTATTTGTCCCAGAAATAGTTGATGTTTCTTGGATACATTCAACACAGTAGTTACAAGAACACACTGAGAATGTGCTATGAGTTTCACATGGAACTCTTATCTGTTATGCTGGGATATTCTGAAGCCCAAAGTTACTCATGTGGAGTTTATACTTGCTGGGAAGTCGAGTACATAATTGTAATATTGACCATCAATGCCTGCAGTAGGAAAAGGCAATACTTATGTCTATCTTTCTTTAGAAGCAAATTGACATATTGTTTGGAGGCAGAATGCATACTTCAGTCTGTCTTTCTTTTCTTTTTTTACTTTTAGGTCGTGGAACAAAAAGGTCCCTCTGTAAGAGAAGATAATTGCAAATATTGGGGCAGGAGGGGGGAAAAATGTATCAAAGGTTTGTTTTGCATAATCCAAAATTCAATTATTATTGTATATTTTGTAAGTTGCTCTGCACTCTTAAGGGGTAAGAAGTGACACTGTAAAGACTGAGGATGCTATGAAAATGGAATGAAATATTTAACACCAGTCACCTTTTTATAACTAGCACATCCACTATTTAAGTAATAAATTTCATAGAATTGCACTTTGAGACTTTTTGTATTCAATCAATACACAGCAAAAAAGCTTAACATGGGCACATATATGCACCAGTGCTGTTATAGCACACCAGTTATTGCTGCCCAGCTCCTAAACTCTGCAGGATTGTGAAGCCTGTCAATGTCATCTCATATGTGATGTGACCATAAGCACGAGATTCTCTTCCAGCAGCTGGATTTTTGGCTGGATTTGGTTTTGTCAAAGTGTAAAGGAATATAGTTAGAGCTGTATCAAGTCCAAGTACTGACTTGAAGTTTCAAGGCAGTTCCTCAGATCTTCCTCTCTTCAAATGCATGATTGAGGACTAAAACTAAAGCAGTGAATCGATGTGATGCTTCCCCTTCCTCCCCTTCTTTTCCTGTGGAGATTTTTTGAGTCTGTTATGGAGACCTGGAGCTGCAGAGACGGATCTTGAAGGTGAAACAAAAGGTTTTGATGGTGTGCCCTGTTTCCTGACTTCTTACTGATGGCTTCTATTACAGTTGATACAGACCTTGCCAACTGACTACAGAGAAGTCTCTTTAGAGAACTGAGATGATAAAACTAGGTCTCTGCTATCTTATGAATAATGGAAATAGACTGATTTAAATGAGCTGGATAGCTCAAAAATTGATATTTTTTTAAAATGACTATAAAGGCTAATATCACCATGTGAGAAGAATAAATATGATGCTGCTAGTCTCGAATTATTCCCAAATAGAATGACAGTGTGAGTGACAAAGGCAGAGAAACTAAAAAAAAAAAACCCACCTGTTTTTCTTTAATAAAGGGTGGAGGGATTGGACAGACAAAACTTGTCTTTTGCCTTCTCTCCCATGTTGTTATTCTGTGTCCTAGAGTAACCTACATGGATAAAAGTAGCATTTCCTGTGACTGCATTCAAATTTCACGCCTACCTAGTCAGACCTGTAACTGAGGTTATGCTGTTTGCACTCAGTGAGGAGTACTGATGTTTCCCTACCCAACTGATCCTTGATTTTTCTGTTATTTTTAATAACACTTGCTTACTTGTTAAAGCTCTACTGTAATTGTAGCCTTTACCCCAAGCTGTTAGGAGAAAGAAACCACTCTGATGCCAAGTTTCTATTTCCTTTCTACTCTAAGCCCTTCAAGAAAATAAGGAACAGAAATTCTTATTTGGCTTTTGTGCTGCACAGAATCTCTGTTGGACCAGAACCTCAAAGAATAAACTTAGGGAGGGAATTACCTCAAGCATGGAGTTTTTTAATACCCAATTCTGCTGACAGGCTTAACTATGTCTTTTGCTGCTTATCTGATGAAGAAATATTCATGACCTCAGGATCAGATGGCACTCTTTTGGGACTGGCTAATACTTGATAGGTGCTCCCAAGATCATGCTAGTCAGCCCTTTACAGGCCTTGCACTAGTCAGTGTGATTTCTACTCAGATGCAAGAAACAATTTAGAGCCTGGTGATGCTGGCTCCCAAGGAGATGTGAGGGAGTAGCAGTAGGAGTGTTTAGACAGCTCTTTGTCTGAAAACAAATGCTATTTTAAACTGATGGCGTATATCTTGTAGTATATTCATGCTATGCATCCACACCAATGCTTAAAGTAGTATGCATGAATGTTCTAGTGCTCCAGAAATAATTCTTTGATAATATATATGGTATGTGGTGTATTCTACTCAAACAGTACTAGTCCTGTGACCTTAAATCTAAGTTTTCTGCTTGCCTTTTTTTCCACTCAGCAGCATGGATGATTTGTGGATTGCATCTTAACTGGCTTACAGCTGTTATCTAATGTTCCAGTGGGTAAAATGGCCATGCTTCACAAAGGCTGTGAAGTACAAACGAACTCCATTTTAATAGGCTGTGAATTCAAGCCCAGACTCTTTTTATTCAGCCAGGTAACCAGCCCCAGTGATATTTAATTTTGCAGATGCGCATACGTGTCAGCTTTTGTTACCACTGCAGCTGGACTGCCCAGTGATTCACTGCAGAGCTGGCAGGATTGTGGACTTGTAACTGTTGCAGTTCTGCATTGCCTTGGCAGCTTTCACATGCTTCCTGCAGCATCTGCTGAAGGGCAGCTGAAGAATCTATTTGCTGCTTGGCACACCAGCAACAAACCTTAGAGGCCTCTGAGGCTGCCATACTGTGATCTTCGTCTGGGCAGACTTACTGTCTGTGACTCAGGATTTCTAAATCGTTATTTGTAACTAACTGAAACCTCTGTTGCAAAGTGGGTGTGGTGTAATCACTGATGAGGAGCCAGTGGGCTATGTTGGCTTGCCAGGTTTTAATACTGTATTTTAATTTTCAGTTTGCTAGCACCTGGATGGCAAAGTTTTCCCTTTTACAATGTCCTGTTTTCTGCCTTATTTTGGAAAAAATTAATTACAGGTCTTCTTATTAAAATCAAACAGCGAAGATGGGAGTCAATGGCCAAAAAAAAAACCAATAATGCAAAACCTGTAACACTCATGGCATGCTAACTGGAGGCACACCAAGGAAAAAACAAATTCACTCTTTAAGAGTTCTCAGCTTCCCCTGACTTGCTGCCACTGGCTGTCTCACTCGACAAGGCTATAAACCCCAAGTAATTTCATGACCAAAGGAATGTGACAGATGTCAGTATTTTTCCTGAAATACCTTTCCGACAAAAATTGTTCAGAGTATTAAGATAATTAAAGCTGGGAGCTGAAGAGCTGTGAAGCTGTATTGCTTATGGAGTTTGTTTTAGCTGCATTTCATACTTATTTAGATTCCTGGAACTATACATTTATGCTATTTCTAACCCTCAGGCTTCAGCAGAACTTGCAAATGGAAGTATATGTCTATAAAGTAGGTCAGAAAAAAATTGTTTGAACAAAAACATTTAAATGGTTATGATTTAACAAATGAGGCTAATCAGTCTTTCAAGACTATAACTTTCTATCCTGCTTTCTGGGTTTACTTCTACTAAGAACAATTTTCCATTAATATAAAAGGAGTGTTGGTATTTATCTCTAGTCTACATATTTCTAAAAGACTTAGAGTCTCTCAAATGACAGCTTTGGCATTGTTTAAAATGCCAAATGATGATACAAATTGTGCTTCTCTCCTCTCTAGTGCTGGCTGCTAATCAGCACTATTATAAATCTTACTCTGCTGAAACTGTTAGTTTTAATTTTCAAATGCTACTTGTCATGAGTTTTGGTAAAGACCTACATGTATGGGATATGATTAGAGATCTAGAAAAGTGGAAAGGATATAGGGAGAAGGAAGAGGAATTCGCTGTTCACATAACTTTACAGTGCAAGAATGAAGGTATATGAAATTAAACTAGCAGGAAGCAGTGTGAAAGCAAATTGTTACAGATTAATAATTAGTGAAGAAGAGTTCACTGCTGAAGGAAATCACAAGGTTTGCAGGAAGTGACTAGATGTAAAGGAAAAAATTTATCCAAGCCTATTAAATACTAAAATGTATTATTCAGAGTAACTGCACTACAAGTGGTAGAGGCTGAGAGAGCATTTCAGGTGAATATCAGGCTTCCAGTGTCTATCCAATGATCACCCATGCTATAAAAGCATGGATCTTCTCAGCACCAACTGTGGCAATACAAGAAATACAGAATGGTTTGGGTAGGAAGTGACCTTAAAGATCATCTAGTCTCAATTCCCTGCCAGAGGAAGGGACACCTTCCACTAGACAAGTCTGCTCAAGGCCCAATCCAACCTGGCCAAGAGAATCAGTCCATTATATCTCCCCATGCTATTTCAGCTGTTAAAGCTTTTTCTGGTGAAAGCCAGGAACTCAGAATTTGCTCATGATGACTATCAGGAATCACCAGTAAATCCCATCTCAGGGACTTTGCTAAATAAAGGATAAAATACAACTCCACAAGCTCTGGGAATACAATGAAGAATCTTTTTGTAAGCAGCCCTTGTCTATCTTGGTTTTTTTCAGAACATTTTGTGACTGATAAGGAATGGGGGTTTATTTTTACTTAATCATTCTTACACATGTAGGAGGGGAAAAACCCCAATTTATAATTTCCCTTGATTTCTTTTCCAAAGCTCTCAGGAGAAAATAAAATATCCTGGATGCATTTTGGTCTATGGTTCCTTTGTTTCACTGTTAATGTTTGCTCTACTATCTTGGAGCTTTACTGGGGGGAGTGTTCAGTATTAGTATAAGCACAGAGACTGAATTCTATAGAAGTCCTTTCAAAGCAAATCTAGTTTTCTCTCTCCTTTTAACGAGTACCAGTGTCCACCATCTAGTCCCTCAAATTGCAGCTTTGTACCAATGTATCTTGAGGTTTCAAAGAGGGATGATTACTGTAATGCTGTTTATAGCTATCTTCCTCCTTAAGTCTGCAAGATTATTTAAAAGAAAACCATAGTAATATGTAAGGTCTATGATGTACACAAAACTTTCTCTTCTTCCTGCTTACAAGTTCTTTACTACTGCTCTGTGGCTTACATTCACAGAGTTGAAAAACATTTTGAAAGATACATTTATATTTTTGTGAGATGATTCACAAAATGTTACTTCATCGAATAATTCTAGTAAACATAAAAAGTAGGTTGGAATTTATTTCCCCTAAGCCTTTTTAAAAGGAAACACCCCCCCCATTTGTATCAAAACAACTGATACTGAAGTATATGCAGAAATTAATCTTTTTAATTTCTTACATGAAACCCCTCTTTTTAAATAACTAAAACCACTACCTCCTTACAATAAAGTTGAATATCTAACATCATTACACTTGGCTCCCACTCTTAGAGTTTAGAGAAAACTTTAGATGTTTCAGAACCGTGCATGTTAATGGTGATGATGTTGAGGTTTTGTTACACACACACAAATCAAGTCTCGCTGATGCTGCAATTTTGTCTTAAAGTAAATCCCCTTGATTAACTTTTTCCCCCTTCAGCAGTACTCTTTATTTAGCTAGCTGCCAATATTAGGATAAGTACACTGAACTTCAGCACGTATGTGGAGAAAAAAAAAATACAGTACAACCTGCTTATTATAAGCACTGTAAGTGAACTCTCAGTGCTCTGCATGGTGCAAACTGGAGTCCTGTTACAGTGAGGCTTTGTTTATAATAAAATAACTTCATGGAGAAAAGACACTTCAGTGGACAGTCTGCTAATGCTGCAGATTTGCCGGTGATTCCTCAAAAGTCACCACTTCCTGCTGATGGTCACGTGCGGCAGCGCAGAGGCCCAACTTGACCAGGACGGCTGACCCTTAGCACAGGTTTTACAGCACAAAGATATGGCTGAGCGTGGTTTAACGCAGCTTTCTTCTTTCTGACTGCAGAGGGGCAGAAGAGGATGCCAGTGTAGGCTGCTGTATGCATACATCCGTATGTTCCAAGTTTAACAAAGCCCTTTCTGGTGTTTTCTTCCTCGTTCTTTGGATCTTTCCTTGCAGTTCACAAGTAGAGAGGTCAATGAGCATGCAGCAGGTGACTGCTGTCAGTCAGATTCTGACTTCTCATTAGATTTGGATGATTTACGCTTCCTCTTTTTCTTCTTCTTCTTTTCTTTTTTTTTCTTTTCCTTTTTTCTCTTTTTCTTCTTGTGTTTATGTTCTGAGGAAGTGGAGCTGCTGCCATCTTCATCATCCTCATCGCTGTCATCACTACTATCATCTTCTGAGGTAGAGTCCTCCAGGAGTTGCTTCAGTTGCTGTATCCTGAGTTTAAAAAATGTCAGTGAGAATCCTTTCTAGCTCTCCTCTACCTGTAGTAATTTATTCTAGCTTTTGTGTTTCCTTCCTGGCTCGAGGAATGGAAGCTGCATGCAAAGGGCAGGGGGGCATTTCCTCCTTTGCTTAATTACACTCCTATTACAGATAATATCACAGACTGATAAAAGCAACCCCCTTTGAGACACGCAGATATTGTGCCTTCAGAGACCTTCCATCCCATGGGATAGCAGGTGCAGACTGGCTTACTGGCTTATTTATGTGTGCAAAATAACAAGGCAACAGCTATCACCTGACCACCTGGTGATAAGAAGTTCTACGCTTATCCATACACAGATGCATATTGTGATCATGATATTATTACATTCACTGCCCTGCTGATACAGAGATGATGTCAGTGGAGCTATAGAGTAGGCTCTACTCTGGATGCAGAAGTATTTTTGGAAGGCGCTCTTCCTTTGAACTTTCAAGGATTACTGGCAAGTGAGGGTGAAGTATTTGCTTATTTTATTACTGTTCTTCAGTATCCTCTTCAAGGATTCCTCTCCAAGGAAAAGGTAATGCACCTGCACCAGCAGTGCTGCTTTATGGGCTACCTATAGTTTCTTTCGGTTATTCCACTCATGCAGTTCAAGCAAGAAGGCATTAAAAACTCTGCTGCTTTATATACTAAATAATGACCTCACAAAAGGAGCAACACCAGGTGCCTTGAACTAGCTTTCTAAATCCACCCCTTCATGCCTGCTGAAGGCATTTTGACATACTAAATTTCAGAAAACATCTCAAAAGTCAGTGAAAGAAAAAAAAAATCAAACTGTTTTCTTAGGTCTAAAAAACCTAAACCTAAGTACCTGAATATTATGGCATAAATGAATACAACTCATCTTTAAACTTTGTTTTGGGGAACATTTTGGGGAAGCTAATAGAATTAAAGAGGTAAGAAGTACTACGGAGTCATTATTCAGAAAGCAGAAATGCCTTAGTCTGCCAACATAAAGAAACTGCCATTAAAAAGATGCTCTGAGCTAAAAGTAAGCTTATATAAAAATTTCACCCATACCTTAGTACCATGTTATCAAAATAAAAACTAAATTGAAAATGCAGTTTACTACAGATACACTTACCTCTTTTCCTTTTCATGACGTTTATTTTCCCTTATTATATCGTACATTGGATCTTCATGTGCCTTTAAAGTGGAAAACAGAAAATCCAGTGTTGGTAAATTAAAGTATTTATCACCAACAGTTGTATTTCCTAAAAAAATAAACCACAGCAACCAAATGCAAGAGGCTTTTTATCAAATGATGGAATATGCTGAGCAAGCTCTTAATTCACAAGTATACTCTCAGACTTAACATCGTTAATCTGAACTGGTGTATTTACTTCAGGGAAAGCTTGTCTAATTACATCACTAATGAAGGAGACTCTCCTTAGGTATAATAAATCTTCAATCACAGTTAACTACAAGAATCCCACACATAATCTACGGGAATAGCTAGACATAGATGAAATACTGAGGTTCAAAATAACGAGCTGTACCCTTCTAGTATATTTAAAAAATTTGGATACAAACATACAGGAAAACAGCAACAAGAAATATAAGACAAACAGATAATGGAGTTGTGCTATCGTGCTATGCAGTATTGTTACTGGTTCTTAAATCAGCTAATTTTAATTAAACAAGCAATGCAGCAAAAAATAGCTGTGAAGGAAGATAGCACATAAGCTTTAAGGTGGGTTCATGCCACGCGAGAATGCAGCAGAGATGGGGTGACCATTTCTGTGGGAAGATTAAGCAAACAAGTCCAAGAGAGAGGATACAGCAGGTGCTGACCAGTTAAATGTCAGTAGCAACGAAATGTCAGTAGCAAATGAAAGACATTGGGAATGCACCATGAAGGGCCTTGGACATAGAGCAAGGGTTTGATGCAACAGAGAAGAAGCCCAAGGAAAAATGAAGAATAGAGGCAATCTGGTCATGGGAGAGGGTTAAAAATACTGTTTGTAGTTGCATACAATCAGTATAAATCCAGAATCTGGACAGAATTATCCCAGATTACATTTCTCAAGGACAGAAATGAGGACATAAGCCAGAAAGTGATGAGAGCCTGAAATCTAGATTAACAATGCAGAGCAATGGGAAAAGTTAAAGTGATCACGCAGGAAGAATCTGCAGAACTGAGATGCAGCCTCATGTAGCAAGAAATCAGACTTGTAGACAATGACTGGATTACAGACCTAGACAACAGCATTCATGATGTGGTTGTTCTCAGCGAGAGCAGAAGGCTTGAAGCAGCTGTAATGTGGGCAGCTCAAGCTTGGCTAAACATTTTTTGTTATGTTGACATTTTAATCACAAAAAAATGAATATAATGGTTGAAATAGGTTCTTGAAGATTTTCAATTTAGTTGTAAAAATTACGAATTTTCCTCTTGAAGAGTAGATTTTCTGCAAAGTAGTCAAACATCCAACCACATCTGCAGCTTTTTCTTTATTAGGAGACTGTCGGCATCTATATTATACTAGAGATGGAGGAAAAGTCCTTAATAAAGCACCATCTGACAGGCTTCTCTTCACTTGCAAGGTTATGCATTGTCAGGACTAAAAAAGACAAGCAATAATACTACAATATTTGTACTCACTACTCTAAATTGTTCCAATTTCTGATTGCCTTTAATAAAGAATGGGCATTCTTTATCTCCTGTTCTGTGTCCATAACGTTTACACCTCCAACCTTTAAAAAAAGAAGCAGCAGTGAATTGCACCTCTGAGACAGATCGGAAGAAGTATAAAAAAACCAAACCCACATTTATGCAAAATATTTCCAATCTGTTGGAACAAACAGAGAGATACAAGTACTATGTTGATAAATTTAACGTCCATTAAAATACAAGGCTATTACAGCCTTCAAGACACTGAATGCTTTTATATCAATATGATGCCAATCTACCTGGACCTCATTATCTGTCCAACAACATTCTGCCCTCCCCCCAGAGTAAATGGGTGGATATATTAAGGTCAAATGACACCTGGAATTTTTTCGGGCTTACACTGCATAACTTTGACTTCTTTTCCCAAAGGCATCCAAAGCCCTTTTGTTGGGGCATGTGCCAGGAATTCTCGTGCGCTTTCATTGCCCGGTACATCAGGTATGCAGTCTTCTGGTTTTGTTTCATTCTCCTACCAGAAAAAAGAAAAAAAAAATAAAAAAAAAATATAAGGGCAATAACTTCCTTTTTTTTTTAACTTTGTAAAAATTAATACTTTAAAGAGTGCAGGCCTTTACTTAGTATGAAACCTATCTCCCATTACATTTTTTTTCCATTGTAAGACACAAAGGATCTAAAATTCTTTTTCTCTCACCCTTGAACATTCCAGGCAGAACTTTACTGCCATATTAATTTCATTCCTTCCCATCTATTTTAGTAATTTAAATAAATTATATAAATTAAATATAGATTATGTAAATTAAAACTTAACACACTTCCTGCTACAAGACATGGCAATTAAAAAAACACAGAGCAGTATTTTTTAGGTTAAAAGTACTACACTATGGCTTAGGTATATAAATTTGGCAAAAGTAATTAATGTGATGAAAGGAAAGCACTTGTACAGAAAAATTTAAGCCTAAGCAATGGAGAAGAATCCTGAAAAGTGTGTAATTCAAACTGCAAATCTGCTTTCCATAAATGACTCCCCTCCATCCACACTATTAAATATTGCATGAAGTGAGAGTGCTAAGAGATGATAAAAGAACTGGTCTCCTCCTATCTGATTCTGGGCCCTTCATCTGGATCTGCTTGTAACTGAGGATTCTCTGAGTTTTTCCTGGGAAGCACTTACTTCTCTCTGTAATTTATATAGGTAACACTGACATTTACATGCCTAAAGAACAGGTTGTGTGAAAATCCCTCGTAATGCTAAAAATTTACCAACCTTAATTAGTCCTGGGGGAGGTTTCTCATAGCTGAAAAGCAATAGAAATATTGTTACTCTGCAGCTTAGCAAAGACAAATAAATTGAGAAAATAAAGGTTTTCAATGGTAGAGACTTAAAAGCTTCAGCTTGCATTTCTCCTTAAATTTTACTCTATCACTAATGATCAAGAACTACAGCAGCACATGGATGCAAACTGACTGAGAGTATCTGTCATATCACCACATGTGTCTCTTGCAAACATCCTTCAGATTCACATTCTTGTAGGAGAAAAACTACTTGTTGTGGATGTGTGGTACATTCAATTTAGCTTCAGTTACCATAAATACATAAGTCTCTCCTCTTTTTCTGTACCATTCCTCCCCAAGATCTCACTGACCCAAACTTCTTTACTCCAGCACTGCTAAATCATAGACACAGTCACCAGAAAACATCAAGTTGGACTGTTCCTTACATCTAGCTTTGCCAGCCAAACCTAATACATAACAATTTCATCATCTGTGTATTAAACCTAAAGAGAGAACCCTACTGACCAAAGTACCACATTTCCTGCAGCATTTCTCTGGAGTTAACAGTAGATATACCATTTATTAAAATCCAAACAGCAAACAGGTGCTACACATAGCACACAGCAACTGAGAAAGTGCATGTGCTTAGGATTTAAATGCCAAGGCACTACGAAATGGTCCCGGAGTTTTAGAACACGCATTGCTTAGAAAGATGCAGGCCTGTATAAATGAATTTTTTTTGGGGTCTTTTTTCCCCCCCGAGTCTCATCTGTATTTAAACATATATTGTTTTCCGTAAAGTGCTACCTTTGGGACAGTCTAAAGAGTCATCTTAGAAGTGGACAAAGATTTTTCTGGTTTTGCTTTTCAACGGCACTGTGCAAGACCAGAGTTCTGAAATCCTTTGCTTTATGAAAGACCCTTTTCAACAGGACTTTCCAGCCATGATCTATATGTCAGGACACAAAACATCTCTACAGGCTGTACCTCATTTTAGGCCCTAAGTTTAACGGCATATGCAATATTCTGTCGGCTTAGCTGCACACCTCTCCTACCTACACACCTACAGGAATTCCAGGCAAAATCATACTAATACTATGAGAACAGCAGTGAAAAGGTGGTTAAAGTACATTCATCCTATCTTTATAACAATAACTTTGCAGTGCTGTTTGGTTCACTTAATAACAATTTTTCACTTCCACTTGGAAAAGAAAAAAAATCACGTTCTTGTGAACCTTCTGATCTTTTTATTCCATTAAAATAATAATTCCCTTTCAGTGAAATAACATAAACCTTTTACAGCACCGCGGAAGCCTGATGGAATCATCAGGCAGATCTCAAACATTTTTATCCTAATTTTTAATTATTTTTTTTTTAGTCCACCCTAGTGGAACCACCTCTGCTTCTATGCTGCATCCCTCGGACTTGGAGGAACCTGGACTGGACCCGTTTGTCCCCCAACAAGCCTTCAGTAAGTCGCCCAGCAGCCCTTGCAGGCGGCCCCGAAGCCCCTGTGCCGACCCACCCTTAAGGGGACAGGGGAGGAACAAACCCCCCAAAACAAACCCCAGCCCCGCACTGGAAACCAGCCCCAGATGCCGGCGGGGTGGGCTCAGAGCAGCGAGGGAGCCGCGGGCAGCCTCCGCTCCTTACAAAGACTCCAGGTGCTGGATCTTCTGAAGCTGCTGCGCCTCCTGCCTCTTCCGCTTCCTCTCATGCCGCTCCTGGGTCCTGCCGCCGCTCGCCGCGGGCTCCGCATGGCTCTTGGGCCGCGCCTGGCTGCCCCTCGCCGCCCCCTCCTCCTCCTCCTCCGGCCCCTCCCGCTGCCCCTGCCCCCTGGGCGCCCGCTGGGACATCGGCGCTCCGGGCAGACCCGCGGCGGACGGCGGGGCCCCGGCGACGCCCCCTCCCCGCCCTCCGCATCCCGGTTTCCGGCCGCGCGCCGACTTCCTCCTGCGCCGCGTCCCCTGGCACCCCGCCTCCGACCGGCCGGGAAGGGCGGGAGCGCCCGCTCCGTGCTTCCCCCGCCGCAGGCACCCTTCCCGGGAGTTAGGAAGAACGCGTGGAGTGTTCTGCCTTCAAAACGTATATATTAAAAAATCCCCAACCAACCAAAAAAAAAAAAATTCCAACTCCCTAATCATTCCTCCCTTGGAGAAGGGCCACCACTCCGCTCTGGTGAGATGCCGCCTGGAGTGCTACATCCAGCTCTGGGGTCCTCATCGCAAGAAAGGCATGGATCTGTTGGAGTGAGTCCAGAGGAGGCCACCAGGATGGTCAGAGGGATGGAGCACCTCTCCTACGAGGAAGGACTGGGAGAATTGTGTTTGTTCAGCCTGGAGAAGACAGAGCTTCAGGGTGACCTAATTGTGACCTTCCAGTACCTGAAAGGAGCCTACAAGAGAGCTGGAGAGGGACTATTTCTGAGGACATGTAGTGACAGGATAAAGGGGAATGGCTTCAAACTAGAAGAGAGTAGCTTTAGACTAGATATTAGGAGGAAGCTCTTTGCTGTGAGGCTGGTGAGGCACTGGAACAGGTTGCCCAGGGAAGTTGGGCGTTCTCTGTCCCTGGCAGTGTTCAAGGCTAGGTTGGATGGGGCTCTGAGCAACCTGTACTAGTGAAAGGTGTCCCTGCCCATGGAGGGGAGGTTGGAACTAGATGATCTTTAAGGTCTTTTCTACCCAAACCATGCTATGATTCTATGATCCTGTACTTGCCAGTGACCAAAATACATGCAGGTGGAAGGAGAAGGTCAACGTCCAACATATGCAAAGCTGAATTTTTTTTTCTTTCTTTTCTTTTTTTTTTGAATGGGCAGGTTTGTGCCACAGACAGTACATGTTGGTTATGAGGCAAGGTCTAGCCCCATGAAGTCTCTAAATAGAGACTTTATTTTAGAAGCAAACCCATCGAGGTCTGGGCCATGTTACTGCAGCAGGAGCTACCTGATAAGCAAAGAGCAACCTCCTCTTCAGTGTATGAGCACCCTACAAAGAGTAGGGTAGAGTCAAATCTACATCCAGGCTTTGCAGTTTCCTGCCCCAGCTGTGATCTTTCTGTTGGAGGATGAGGAATAGAAGTAGGTCAGTGTTGGGGAGGCAAAGTTTAAATTTCTACTGTACTTTCATGTTGAAATTCAAGATGAGAATTTCATGTTGAAATTCACATGAGATTTGCTCAAGAGCTGAGTGAAATGCAAAAAATATATCTTAGAAGTCCAGGAATTGAAGGTGTTTATAACTGTGATCGTCTTGGTGCTTTGAAAGTGCACATCAACTGCAAAGGATGGTAATTGCTATTACAGCACCCTGTGATTCTGAGGTACAGTAATACAAACACAGTCCTGAGAAAGCCTGTCTTTTATGAGGGAAATAGCAATCTTGCAGATTTTTTAACAATTACTAAACAAGCAATACTTTAATATTATTTTAGCTTCTACTTGGTAAAACCTTATTTGGGACAAGAGATCATGTGTCTTGTTTCTCACTTGCATTTAGCTAAGTGGATGCCATTGTAATTTGAGATCCTAGAAAACTATTTCTGTCCAGTTAATTGCCACAGTCTTTTGCAAGGCTGTGGTGCTTGTTTTAAGGTTTAAACAAAATCATCCAGCTTTTGCATGCCATGACACTAATGTATACTGCTAATGAAGATTTTTACTTCATACATCAAATTTTGTAGGTTTATTGGCACTGGAAAGAATGCAGCGGCCCTTCTACCACAGAACAACACTCAGCAGCGAAGCCATATATACTTCTCCAAAAAACCCAACTCCTGCTCTTCATAAACTAATTCCAAGGTATCCATCTGGCTGAGATGTCATGAGAGGGTGCATAAGTTGTGAGTAAACCTTTTTCCTTCATCCCATGCGTTTGTAGTCACCTTGTGTGTTTTGCTTAGCAGTTGGCCTTTACAGAGTTTTATTAGTAGCCTTTATTTGGACCTAAACTCAGAAGAACAGGCTGAGTTGCTGCCACGTCTTGAAACGGCAGATCACAGCAGATGAACCGAGGTGCAAAACTTAATGAGGATCTCTTGTCTAAAGTCAGAGGCAAAATCAGTTTATCTGCTAATCTGAGTTAAATGTCTGTGTATGAGGCAAATGCAAGGTGATGTGAATTAAGATAATCCACTGTGAAGCAAGTTAAGCAGATGACTTGATATTTGCTGGAGGTGAAGAGATTTGCTGCTGTGACACTCCTAGTGTGTGGTAACATGTCAAATCTCAGTCAGTCCCTTACATGGTCACGTATCTTCAAGCAACAAGTGAGGCAGGAGAAATATTTTTAGGTGTTGCAACTACATTTAAAATGTCTGAAAGAAATCATATGAGACACAGTATCAATTTTTCACTCTATTTAGAGAAATAGCAATAGTTACTAAAAGTTAAGGACGAGCTGGACTGATGCCTACTAAACAGAGACTTTATTTTGGAAGCGAACTGAAGTGATATAATGGGGTTTTTGGCCCCATTTTCTGCCCAGTGTTACTTTGTTATTTTCAAGTACCTTTTTACTTCACATTTTCAAACCAACAGAGTAGTCAGACCCTGGGACAGCTTTCTAGCATGTTAGGACAGTGACAGAAAACCTAATTAATTCTAAGATGGAGTGTTTCCAGTTTGTGACTGGTATTCTGTGGGAGAAGTGTGTGCAATAGCAAGAGACAGTTCCCCCAGAAACCCTACCAGTCTCAGTTTTGCACACTCTCGACTGTCCTAGCTTGGCTGAAGTGAGAAGAGTTCTGCCAGTTTGTAGCAGGTAAGGGCCTGGCTTGGATGACCTCAGGTTAAATGACTTCATCCTTGACACAATGATTGGCACAAATTCAGGAACTAAGTGCATCGTCTCGGCAGAATTGTGGGGTTGCAAGTGGAGGCAGAAGGATAGACCATAGTGTATATATTGTCCTCTTCTGGCTGTTAAGTCAATGGGATCTTGGCTGTGTTATTTGCATCCTGGTGGCTCGTGTGTCCAGGGTGTAGTTTCTGAGCAGATCAGGGCACTTGGATGACACTCTACTGCAGTAACTCAGTGGGGCACACAGGAGGTAAAATTCAATAGGTACATCGAATGTGGTTTAAATGTATTCTTTCTTCAGTTTGAGACAAATAAGTTTCAATGCATCTACTCATCTGTCTTAGAAATGAAGTTTATCACTTTATTACCCATCTTAGAAGAATGAAGGGCAAGCTTTTTTAACAGGAGATTATTTGAAGCTGTAGGTAGCTCCAAAGTTTCTTTTTTTTTTTTTTTATTCCTTTGCTGAGAAAAAGTCCTGGATTCCTGTGCACACTTACCCAAGAAGACAATTGCATTCATACCAGTCCTTAGGAAAGATCAAAAGAAAATATGAAAAGGAGAGAGTAGAAAAAAAAACCCTGTTATTTTCAGTTCTATTTATTCTGGAGCAAAGATGCTCAGTGTCTGTAAATTGCTTAAATCTGTTCTATTTAAAGGGTTCATATTAAATGAGGATCTGGTTCCTGGTACTTAGAAGGATATTTATTTGAGGTTGTGAGGTGGGGGGTTTTTTTCCCTTTATTTGAATGTAATGCTTCAGCCACTTGAAGAAGTTTATTTTTTGGGGAAATGTTGTCTTACCATAAGAGCTGGCTGTCATCACACTGTCATTCTAGCTTCATCAAAACATCTAAGGAGAAACATTAACTGCTGTTGCAATGTAAAATATGAAAAGCCAGTATGTTTCATAGTATCCACTACAACTTCGTTGTGAACAACTGAATGTTTCAACTGCAAGCCATAATACTGGGACCAAATTAATTTACATCTATGTCTTCCCATGGGCATCACTATTCCTGTGAGAGTGTAACCCTGGCAGAATGTCAGCCAGTCTGTTTTTCTCCATTTTTGGCTGGCTAGAGCTTTGGGCCAGGATCTGTTTCTGATTATGTGTCAGATATTACACACAGGAGAGGAATCCAGAACCCATGTTAGGCTCCATGGGAAGTTAAGCACCTCCTAATGGGATCCAGAGAAAGCAGCAGGCTGAGCAGAGCACAGTCTAAATCCAGCATGGCCAGCCCATGGCTGCCCAAAGCTAGATGATTGGAGACATTCAGAATAGAGTGAGTCTAATATCTAGACCGTTTCTGACCACAGGAATGGCTACTTCAGAACACCAGTGGCCCTTCTAACCACTTGGGAACCTCAACTGTGAGGAGAGGTGCTGACATCCTTTCTTACAGAGAAATGAAAACTTTTGTTTGAAGAGGAAGTGCTGGCAGTTACTTTTGATACTAGTTTAACAATTAGAAAATGAGAGACTTGGGTTCAGCTCCCTCCTCGGTCTGAGTGTTCAGTGCTAATGGGTTCTGTGTCACTGGGACAAAATACCCTGAGCATCAGGCTAATGGCTACATTGGTGGGGGCCACCCACCATTCGTATTCCACTCTTTGGAAGCAGTAGAGAAAAGCATTTGATGGAAGAACAAGTGTGCTTGAACTTGGTTGTGAGTACACTAAGAGGGGTGCCCATCCCAACACTGGAAACTGCACTTCTTTCTGTGAGATACAAAATCAATACTCCAAGCAGGGGCCAGAGGCTGGTTCTCCCTTGATAAGCAGCATTACACCAGGTCAAAATATTGTGCTCCTAGTTCCTGCTTCTCAGATTAGTCTCCTGTTTACAACAGCGCTGCTCAGCAGTAAAAAGTGTTCCTACACATCTGAACCTTACTGTGGTGTTTGCTGCCATATGCCATCACATAAAGGGAGCAAATGTCTGAACGTACATGATGGCCACATCTGTATTTTGTACAGTCCTGTCAGTCTTCAAGACTGTACATGTCTACAGGAACAAGACTTTTAGGAAAATTGGGCAGAATAGTAGAGTTCCATCAAAGTTGGATCCAAACTAAGAACAGATGTGAACTAAGCGTTGAATTGTTTGTTTCTACAAAGACTAGGTTACTACCTTGGGTATTCAAAAACATGCACTTGCAGAAAAGCTCTCTAGCTAAGCAAGGAAGAGTCTCTAGAAATTAGCTGAGCAAAGTTGTTTGAACTGCAGCTTTAGTTTGAAGTCCCTTCATAAGGCTACGTCCCATTTTAAGCACTCAAATCAATTTATTGATCTATCCCAAAGACAGATTAGCTGGAATTTACAAGAGGAATGATTGTCTTCCTTTTTTGTAAATTCTGTCCTCCAAACCTCTAATAGATGATTGTATCAATGAACTTCCTGCATCCTTTGGTGGAGATACAGACTTGGAGTTTGTGGTGGTAAAGTCACTGGTACCACCAGAAGTGTGCTGTGTACTATCTCTTCAAGCCATCACTCAGTAAAAACAATCTATCTTTGATCTTCCTTCATTATTTTAACTCAAGACTTTAGAGACATGAAATAACTGAATAATAATTACAGTTTTCATTATTTTTTCCCTTTGGTTTTCTGATCTTTATAAATAAATACAAATAATTGTATATAGTCCCAACCATTTTATGTTGTGTCGTTTGCATTTTTTTCAGGAAGAAGGTTGTATTTGATGGGTGTGTATTTGTGTGGTAAACTCTTGATTAATTGATTGCATTATGTCTCTGGGTATACACTGACATTGAATCATAGAATCACTAAGGTTGGAAAAGACCCCCAAGATCTTGAAGATCTTTGATCACCGCATTGTCAACTAGACTGTGGCACGAAGTTCCACATCCAATCATTTCTTGAACACCTCTAGGAATGGTGACTCCACCACGTCCCTGGGCAGTCTGTTCCAATGCCTGACCACCCATTCAGTAAAGAAATTCTTCCTGATGTCTAACCTGAACCTCCCCTGGTACAGCTTGAGGCTCTGACCTCTTGTCCTGTCACTTGTTGCCTGGGAGAAGAGACCAGCCCCCACCTTGCTACAGCCTCCTTTCAGGTAGTGGTAGAGAGTGACATGATTTCTTCTCATCTGTTAATGTAAGGCCCCAAGTACATCATTACAGAGGCAAAGCTTTATGTAGGCTTCAAAAGACTTTACCTGAGTAAGGACTGGCCACATTCAGGGACTGTGTGAGCAGTAGGAGCACTCAGATGCTAACAGCATGTTATATAACAGTAGGGAAGGGAGATTTTGGCTGATAACCCTTGGATAGTCTCCCAACTTCTTACAAAACATACCATCATTTGTGGGATCACTTGTGCCCAAGCTGAGTGGGCAGGACTTTAGTTTCATAAGAAACAGTCAGATGCAATGAAATCCGTAATTCTCTATTTATCTGTTTTTTACAGATTAGAGGTTGGGTCAGGATCACTGCAATTTGAACCCCGTTTTAGAGGCATGATAATTATTCCAAATTGGATGTTCCTCTTGTATTTTAATCTATATATATATTGTGTCTTAACCCCTAATAGTTATAGTCTTACTGTCATCAAAGTTGGCAATTTTGCTACTGACTAAGTATGGATCAAGGCTAGATTCTTCGCCTAGTAGCCAGTTTGGGGGTTTTTTTTGTTTTTCATAACTGCAGGAAATTCCTCCTTCTGGGCTTTGGCTATATTCTCAAATCAGTGATCAATTTACAAGAACTTTTTCCTTGCAAAAGCAGATTCCTTTTCTGAATTTTGTCTCTATAAAACAGTGACTGATAAAACAGTTCCCGTTTAAACGATGCCCAACGTATCAAGTATAATAGGCAAATTCATCTTCAGTGCCAGCATCTGTCCTTGGTATGTCCCCTCTGAGCTGCCAACTTTCCAATGGAACCTAAAAAGACTCCAGTGTTTATTAATGGGTCACAGAAGCTGCTGAAATAAAGTGATGAAAAATACAATCTAAAAAGTTGAAGGCAGAGATTCTTGTTTCTGCTTGCCACCTCTATTAAACAGGAAGATGACTTTCTCTTTTTAAAAGAAAAAAGATAGCTGATTTGTTAGTTCCATGCAAAACAGCTGTTCCCACTTAACTATTTCAAAACTATCCAAAATTCGCAACTTTTTAGCTTAACATACTTCCCATATGTCAGGTCATCAACAGCTTCTTTCTAGGTAACTGAAAAGAAAGGAACGGAAACTCACAGTTCTAGACCTTCTTCCTTCCCTGTACCTCTCAAAAGGGTAATATTGTAAGAGTAGTGTAGCAGTATTACAGCAATGAAGTAAGGATTAGTTAAGCAAGTTGACCCAAGAGTGTCTCTGACAGGAATGAGAAAGGAATTCTGATATAGGATGTTGAAACTCATGCCAAACACACAAAAATAATGTTTTCCAATGGCGGGCTAGAAACCTCTATATTTTCATTCCATTATGCTGGTTTTGCTATGAATGACATCCAGGAACACTCCCTCATAGTTACTTTTGCTTGAAAGTTACTATCATCTGTAGTTACATAGATATAGAAATGGAAGAGTAAATGTATCATTGTAGACAGAAAAAACCACATTCTTTCCTAGACCAGTCTGTATCTAGGCAGATTCATGCATGGCCTATGTTTCTATTTGTCACTTGTGGAGTGTGGGAAAAAAAATCACTTTAGCATCCTCCTGCTAGCCTTGCGTGGTACTTTTTGGTCATGCTTGAATAAACTAAGAAATGAGAGGTGTTCTGCCCAGTTATAAAGTAATTTTAATAATATACCAGTGATCTTGCCAAAAAAAGTAGATGTTGGCTGTAAGTGGTTAGGCTGTGTTCATAAAACATTAGTTAAGCTATCTGGAAACCACACCTTCAAGACTGTAGATTAAAAAAACAGGGTGTTTTGTGCCTCCCAAAATGCAAGTAAAAGATAAGAGTGGAGGCCTTGAAAATTCAAGCACAGGACAGTAACGGAGGTCCCAGGACCATAGACACAAACTAGAAACTGTCAGCCATAGATCACTGAAGACATGAAGCCTCAGAAATTGAGTCATGGATTTTGTGGTTTACCTGCAATGTAGGTAAAAATCTATAACCTGCAGTAAAGTGAGATGTAAGATGGAACTGTGACTCAACAAAGAAGGAGCAAGTTGACAGACTTAGGGAACATAAAAAAATGACCCCAAGCAGACCTTGAGAGAGGAGGAGGAAATGCAGAACATTACTCTTCTCCTGGCAAAGAGGAAGAAGAAATCATAAATATTAGCACTGTAATCATGGCAAAGAACTTGGGATACTGACAATTTACTACAACCAACCCTTGCTTTTCCTAAAGATGATATTATTGACTTTTGAGCCCAGTGGGTGAGCATGAGACTAGAGAAAGGCATAGTTAATATTAAGCCTGTGTATTAAGTTTGTGTATAGTAGTTCTAATTATATCATTATTGAATTAGCTGCAATAATTAGCTAATTTGGACTTAGCATGATTGTAACCAGACTAATAATAACTCTTTCATTTGCTGAGACTTTAATTCTTGGCTTTATGTTTCTTTTTGTTTCTTTTGCCCACAAAGATTGCATAGGATGTTTGGTCTGAACCCTATGCATAAGCTCAGATAGATAAAACTTGGCCACAACAATTAGTGGAGAAGGCAGGCAACAAAGGCTGTGGCCTGTGCTGCAGCAGCCCAGCACATCAGGAGTGGGTTCAGAACGTGCCCAGCACTCAGAATGATCTTACCAGCTCTATGCAAACACCTGAAGATGATTGTGTAACATGAAAGTTCCTGATTTTATGAGCCTGGGCCTAAAACTCTTCATTAGTACACAGATCAGATGGCTGGAAAAGGTTATTGGGATACCACCCTGCAGTTGCTCTACAGATGGACTCTTTTCTCAAGCTGAAAAGATGCATTAAATATCTGATGAATCTGTGTGAATCTGCTTCCAAAATAATGTTGACATTTTAGTAGAAGTGAAATGTTTAGAGTTGATGTCTGAATACATGATTTTTTCTCTCCCAAGATGCAAAATGGAAATAAAAATTCATACAAGAAACACTAAATGCTTACTAATTAGGGGAGAAGATTGCTGTGTTCTTCTTGCACTGGACTCCTGGTAAGCACCTGCTTTAGTGGTCACACACACAAGAACCAGTGAGCACTATTTTGTAACACCTATGCATTTCAGGCAGTTCTCAGGGGATTCACATATGAATATTAATGAAGAAGGGGAAAAATAACAAGATCTCCTGTTTCCAGTTTGCTTAGGCAGTGGCCTCTGGCAGCTACAGCTCTGGTATGCAGAGAAGTGACTGACCTGACTTGCCTCTTTTCCGATCACCTCTGATAATAATCCTTTTACTGAGGACAGGCAAAGTGAATTTGTGGTGTTCTCATTTCAAAATGTAGGTGGGTTGTACCCCTGGTAGAACAGATATCCTTACATTTCAGGAAAGTTTGCATAGTTTATTTTATGCCAAGTTGTTTGCAGAGGAACCATTTCCTCTTCTCCTCCCAACGCAAACAGCTTCCAGAAGGCATTTTATAGGGAAAATTCTATAGGCAGGGGATGGGTGGCTGTGGGGGTGGTGGTTAGACTGCAGTTTGGATAAAAGGGTTCTGTCTTTCTGACCGGCAGTCATAGTCCACAGCTAATTTGCAAACCAACTTTATTAAGGCAACTTTGTTTAAAAGAATGTCGGAACAAAACATTATTATTTTTTAATTATAGAGCCACACACGACAGTCCTAGCAGACAGAGTACAGATTGCGCGTGATAAAACTTAGCATGATAAATTAGTTACCCAGTTGTGACCCTTCACTTTTGAGACCTTAGTGTCTATGATGCTTCTTGAGAACCTGCTTAGTCTTCAAACAAGTGCATAATGCTTCTGCCCTCCCTTTTGATTCAGTGAAGACCCTTTGTAATAGGCAAACCATCAGTAATTGTTTGATTTTTTTTTAGTGTATTTAAGAAAACCGGAGTGATCCTTGTTGCAGAAACCACTCCTTTCTGCACAGTTTGAGCCACACAGTTCCGAGATCGTTGCAGATGCAGACCCCCTCTTATTGGGAATTTAGACCAGTGGACAGCAGGCTCCCCTACTACTTCTGCATGACATGTAGAAATCCACAGACCGAAAACCTGTGGCTTAACCACATGCATTGGTTGCTAGGAATATCCAGCTCTTTCTGCAGCTTAGTACAAGCAGTCCATTGTTTCAAAACCATTCTCTGATTTTGTGGGTACCTTCAATATATTTAGAATATACTTTAGATCACGTGAGTTTTAATAATGTGTTATCCAACACATTTCTCCTTTTGTCTCCAGGTACTTATGTTACATTCAGTATGTCACTTATGACCAGATTTTTTAAATTGTAGCCCCTCCATAGATGAAATTTTCTGAAAATCTGGTTACTGACTTTCATCCTTGTGTTGAAATCATAACTTTTCTGAAAATGTGGGTTTTAACCTCTTTGGTCTAAATTTTGAAGGGTATTTAGGTCTGAAAACCCTTTCCTTTCTTATGAAATGAGAGTAATGACATTTTCATATTTAACACATGCACATATATACATTATCTGATAAGTGCATGAACATTGAATGGAAATTAGTAACATTTAAATATATAGTTGTGAAAAACGGTAGGAAAAACCAGATCCATAGGGTAGATTTTCTGCAGTTTTACACTGGCACATCTACACTGAGGCCAACACCACTGCTGTAGGGAAATTAGAAAATAGTTTTGCCCAGAGTTGGCTTGCTGCAGTTATTTGTTTGTTTCTAGTAGCATGCAAACTACAGCAGTTGCAGTGCAAGCACAAAGGCAGGCCTGACTGATGCCTCAAAAGTGTGCAATCCAGGCTTATACTTCTGACAGCCGTTTGCCTTGCAAACAATAGCAGTGTTGGGGGAAGACAACAGTCAACTGTAATTTATCCTTGTGTTTGGCTGTTGGGAGCCAATGCCTCAGCTCTGGCGGCAGTGGGCTTTTGTAAGTGCTGTCTAACCCATATCCGTCAGAATGAGCCGGATTTGCTAAATCACTTGGATAGTAATTTAGCGTGGCACATTTGGAATGACGGGCTGCTCATAAGCACTAATTAAGACAGCTCTGTTGGTGTATCTCATTATGCTCTGACGTCCAACAAAGGAGCTGCTGAGTACCTATGGGCGATTGAGACTTTCTCCTGGCATGGCAGGCCCTGGAAGAGGGCACTGGTTCACAGCATCACCCAATATTTGTTTGACTTCCATTAGAACAGCTATAGTGGGTGGAGTAGAGGTAAACTGAAGATGAATTGGAGTAATTGAAATGTATCTGCAGTATCAGCAATTTAAAGCGTATCCATTTCTCTGATGCTCTGTGCATTTTACGTTCCCTGCTAACCACTACCAGTAATAAGTTGGAATAGAACCTGCATGTTAAATAGCCTGTGGAGGTGGCTGATCAGTCCAAGATGGCTCTGTATGAAGAGTGAAGAGCTCTGTGTCACAGTATTTCTCGTGACTCACCAAAGAATAAAGAAGCCCAAGTCACCTGGATCACTTTGATCACTAAAGGCATCTAGGGTCATGTCAGTCCTTTGTGACTCACACCATTGACAATAAATTACACACTGTTACACTCCAGATTTTAAGCCATAAGCTGCCCAGAGTGGTTGCATTTTATTTAAGACTTTTAAAAAGCCTTATGGTTTGTTATAACCTCGAATTTGCATCCGGAGAAAGTCACACACTCTTCTCTAAGAGAAATTCTTTTAATTTAGTGAGAAAAATAAAGTATTTTGGCAAAAGGTTTTACAGGAGTAAAGTACAACCAAGAAAAATATTTCCCTAAAACACTCAGCACAGAGACCCATTCCACAGAAAACACTCACTACAAACAATCAATATTCCAGCTTTAGTAAAACACAATTCATTGATTTTAAGTTACCCACAAGAGAAGGAAAAGAGTAAAAGAAGAAAACAGATTAAGAGGGTAAAGAAAGAGAGAAGAAAGAAGGAGAGAAAGGAAAAATGGTTACCGACAAGATCTGATGGTTCACATGGTTCAGGTTGCAGGAGAGGAAAGACAGAGAGAGAGAGCTCACATGGAGTCTCGTGTATTTATAGAGTTCAATTTTCCCTCCCAGGCAGGATATCCAGTCAGTGCCTTCCAGGCCAGAGTGAGGTGTGCTGTAGGCAGTCACAGGCTCCAGGGGCATGATGTGGGCAGGCTACCAGGCAGGTCTGCACCACCTTCAGTGATGCCATGGGCTCTGCGTGGGCTCAGCCACGCTGGGTGCAGGACCTTCCGCTCTGCTGTGAGCCCTCCGGGACCCGGCCCTGTTGGCTGCAGGCCGTGTGCTCTGAGCAGGCTTTATGTGATAAGACAGCGTTACCATGTAGCAAATGTGGACAGAGCCTTTCCCAAATCTTTGTTCCCGAAGCCTAGCCATGATGATGATGATGACCATGTACCTGCAGGTCTGGGCCCAGTCCTTCCCCCCCCCCCCACACTCACAGCGAGTTGGTTCCGACCCATATCAATAATTCAGTGAGATTTGGATCCAGTATCTCACACAGATGATTAAATTGTGTGTAATGAATAGAATTTTTATTGCAATATTTTGGGTACAAAGAGCTATTTCAGACTGCACGTGCTCTGAAATAATCATGCGGCTGTATAAAATAAAACCAGTATTTGTTCAAAATCTTGTTTACTGAAACAATACTTACTGAGGTTGGTTTGTAGTTTAGCCACATTTACTACTTAAAAACCGTGTTGATACACTGTGGTTTTGTGGTTGTTTCAAAGTATCTGAAGAGCTTCACTACCTTTACGGATCTTTTGGAGAAATTAACTTTTGAGTTGTAATTGGGGTTTTTACTTTCCTTACTTGAAATTCAGTTCAACAGAGAGCGCACAATGTTTTTTTCACATTATTTGGTAACCCAAAACTACTCTCTAAAAAGCTGCTTAGAAGTTTGAAAGAGAGTACATACCGAGATGAACAGCTTTGGGAAACTGCAGAAGGTAAAAATAATTCACAGTCCCTTCTCACAGTCCCCTGGTAGATTATACAGCCAAAACCAGCATTACATTTTGATCTTTATGAATATTATCTACTGATTAAATGCAGATAGTTGGTTTTTTTTAACTGGATTCTATATCAGTTCAAGCTGTGATTCCCATTGCTCTCACTTTTTTCCTTCTAGTAACTGAGTTGTCTCTAAATTTGCCTGCCATAATTTCAAGGTATCTGCAAGCTGCAGCATTTGACATATTCTTTCTAAGAAAAAAAGGACTACCTCTGTTTTCTTTGATCTGTAATTGGTAGAGTACTTAGAAAACATTTCAAATCCACTCTATGTTTTTCTGTCTCAGTATGCTACCTTTTTAGAAAACCTCTGGATCAAAGCACAATACAAACATACTTCAGGCATCCAGGGACTGAATCTTTGGGCCTGTAATCTTAGCTGTGTGAGGGGTAATTGACAACAGTTAGTGGTTAAGTAGTGAGTAGGTCCAATGGCTACTCAGCAGAATATTTCGCTAGTCACAACCTCTCCCATGTTTATGTGACCGAATGCGTTGCAAACATTTTAGTTTACATTAGGTCCATCATCTCATGAATGCCTGGCACTTGGCTTCAAGCACATTCCAAGGAGCAGAACAGCATCTCAAGTTACAAACCAGTGGTATCTTGTCTACCTCAGATCCAAGCTGAGGCTTTATTTCCTTTTCCCAAGTTGCCATAAATTAATCTTTAATTGAAGTGACTCATCAGCGTGCTTCTCAGCTTTCTTCAGTGCTTCTGAGACATGATTTGTACCAAGTAGTGTATGAAGGAATTTTCTTATCTACCTTCTTGGAACTTGAGCTCTTGGATTTCTCTTCTGTGTGACACACTTAATGGTAACACTGCTGGGATACACAGGTAGACAATGAAAGCTGACATTTTACTTCCTTGCCCTTCAAAAGATATGGGAACAGCACCGAATCTATTTTAGATTGATATAACGTAGCCCAAAGCTAGGAGAATTGCAGCCCTTTGAACATTACGTTGTGTACTCTAAAAGGAGATACAACAGCATGAATCCCAGCTCCTTAATCCTCATTTAATGTCTGACCTGTGACATTCCTGAAAGCTAACTTTTCAGGGAGAGAAAGGACCTCAGCTGTACTGTGTTTTAAAGTCTGGAAAGGATAATCCTCCTTCCTGGACCAGCTTCTTTAGGAGCTTTAGGCATGTCTGTGCTTTTCTCCCCTCTCATGCTGTGTTAGTCACGGCTGTGTGTCAGGCTGACTGAAGAACAGATCTGGTGGAGATCGGCACCCCCAAAATGTTTCCAGGCCAGGTGGGTTAGTGCTCAAACAAACAGGCAGGTAAATAGGAATCTGTGCGTATGTGTGCTTCGAAAAAACCAGCAAAGTGTTTAAACTGACATTTCTAAAGAAAAGACTGGATTTGCACATTCTCTACCTTTGTGATCTCTGAAGAAAACTAAGAGGACAGAAAGGAAAGTGCCTCCCCGCTGACAGCTACCTTGAGCTGTGTGTGTGCTTATGGAGAGGCATGATGTGCAGGAGCTATGGGGCAAATGGAACTGGGGCATGAAGCGAGCAGGTTTGGTAACACAGAATGGACACGTGGCTCTTTTAGGAGTCAATGAAACTGAAAACACTTAGAGCAGTCTTGAGGCAATGGTAATTACATCAGAAGTGGAGAACTGTTATTGACACAGGTGAAGAATAATGAGTACAAAACTTGCATAAATATTAAGAGTCCAAGGAATTGTTTTGAAAACAGAGAACTTCTTAAATAAAGGTGCATAAATAGAGACTGTGTCATTGCCTGGCAATAAGAAGTGCCAAGTGCAGGGTAAGCTTTATCTTTATGTTGGTTGTATCAACATACTCCAATGGTGAACTATGAGTTCTCCTTAAGAAAATAAATTGCGTCCATACAAACCAATATAAAAATAAGCTATCTAATTCCAGGCAACTGCCAGACAATTTACATAGCTTGTTTAAAAGGCTGATTTGGAATGTGCAGTGTGACTATTGCTGGAAGGAGGGCGTGATTTGTAACTGCAAGTTTGGTTATCTTTAAATAACTGCCCAGGTTTCCAACTTTTTTCACTGGTTAGGTCATCGTGCAGCAGCCATTTCCTAGCAATACATCAACATTATACAAGAGTGTTTTTGAAAGCACTTTAAAAACCTTTGCTTTGGCTGCGTCCCTTCTGTTGCTGGGGTGGTACAGCTGAGTGATGGATGAGCAAAAAATGGGGAACTGCGCTGTGAGCCATCACCTCCCCAGCTGTGATGGTCAGGCACACCACCTTCCCTTTTTATTTTTGTGGTTTTGCAAGTAGTCCATCCAAGAGTACACTGTGCTTGTTTAATAATTTGTCAATAACAAAATTTTATCATTGATATTTCTTAAATGATATTCCTAGGGTGCTTGCATTTCCAACCAGTTGCCCCAATTCTTCTGCCATAAAATTCTCTTCTTTTCAAAAATATTGTATTTTGACTTCATCTTGCTTGGGGTTGGGTGCTTCACGTGCAGATACTTACCTTTTCCACGCTTCTTCACTGAAACCAGTTAGAATAACAGAGAATAAATCTAAGTGGCTCCTCATCGGTGTGTGCAAGATCAAAGAGAAAGAGAGAAAGGGGATTGCTGGCAGACTTGGAAAGTGATTCCTCTTTGACACTGTGTCTTACTGGGTGCTTGTCAGGCCAGGTTCATGACCACCTGAGGAACCTGAATGTACATAAGTCTATGGGATCCAATGAGATGCATCCCAGAATCCTGAGGAAATTGGATGATGTAGTTGCCAAGCCACTTTCCATGACATTTGAAAAGTCATGGCAGCAGGTAAAGTCTCAGGTGACTGGAACTGGTGATGGGTACTGATTGCACCCATCTTTAAAAAGGGTAGAAAGGAGGACCCTGAGAACTACTGACCTCTCAGCCTCATCTCTGTGCCAAGGAAGAACATGGAACAGAGCCTCCTAGAGTTGTGCTAAGACGCATGAAGGACAGGGAGGTGATTCGAGACAGCAAGCACAGATTCAACAAGGGCAAGTCCCATCTGACCATCCTAGTGGCCTTCTACCATGGAGTGACTGCATCAGTGGACAAGGGAAGGGTTACAGATGTCATTTTTCTGGACACCTGTAAAGCCTTTGACATGGTCCCCCACAACATCCTTCTCTCTAAACTGGAGAGAGAGATTGATGGTTGGGCTGTTCAGTGGATAAGGAATTGGTTGGTTGGTCACATCCAGACGGTAGTGGTCACTGGCTCCCGGCAGTCAAGTGATGCCCTTCACTGGTCCGTGTTGGGACCAATGCTATTTAATAACTTCATTAGTGACGTAGATGAATGGATCGAGTGCACTCTCAGCAAATCTGCAGATGACACCAAACTGAGTGGTGCTGTTGACACATCTGAAGGATGGGATGCCATCCAGAGAGACCTGGACAAGCTTGAGAAGTGGGCCCATGGGAACCTCAAAAGGTTCATAGCAAGACCAAGTGCAAAGTCCTCCATCTGGCTTGGGGCAAACGCCGGTATCAATACAGGCTGGAGGATGAACAGATCAAGAACAGCCCTGCCAAGAAGGACTTGGTGGTGCTGGTGGATGAGAGGCTGGACATGAGCCAGAAATGTGTGCTCATAGCCAGAAAGCCACGTGTGTCCTAGGCTGCATCAAAAGCAGCATGGCCAGCAGGTCAAGAGAGGGGATTCTGCCCCTTTGCTCTGGTGAGACCCCACCTGGAGTGCTGCATTTAGCTCTGGGGTCACCAGGACAGGAAAGACACAGACCTGTTGGAGTGAGTTAAGAGGAGGGACATCAAGATGACTAGAGGGATGGAGCACCTCTCCTGTTATGAAGGGCTAAGAGAATTGGACTTGTTCAGTCTGGAGAAGAGAAGGCTTCAGGGTGACCTAATTGTGGCCTTCTACTACCTGAAAGGAGCCTACAAGAAATATTGAGAGAGACTTTTTACAAGAGTGTGTAGTGACAGGACAAGGGGGAATGGTTTCAAACCAAAAGAGAGTAGGTTTAGATTAGATATTAGGAAGACATTCTTTGCTGTGAGGGTGATGAGACACTGGCACAGGTTGCTGAGAGTTGTGGATGCCCTATCCCTGGGAGTGCTCGAGGCCAGGTTGGATGGGGCTCTGAGCAACCTGGTCTAGTGGAAAGTGTCCCTGCCCTTGGCAGGGAGGTTGGAACTAGATGATCTCTTCCAATTCAAACAATTCTGTGATTCTATGATTTTTCTCTATGTCATTTGCAAAGTTTCCCTGACAGGGAGCTGCAAATCCCTGTGACAGCACTGGTGTATGTCAAGCATAATTAGCCAACACAACCTCGTATTTTTGAGGTTTTTGATCTATAGTGGAATATTTACGCTGGGACTTAAAACCTGCAAATACTCGAAGTCGTGCATGGACTACGTGTGCAAGCAGAGTGACAAAAAGCCGTGATGCGGGGTCGGGTCAGTCGCCGTGCCTTCAGTCCCTCCCAGGGCGACCAGCACCGCTCCCAAGAGCTTCGGGGAATCCGCGGGAAATGGCGGGGGAGTGTTTAGGGCTTTCGGGGTCCGCCCGTGTCCCGTGCCACACCCGGGAGCGAAGGAGCGGGGGCGGTCGGGGGCAGCGCCACGTCGCACCGCCGGCCCCGGGAGGGGAGGGGGGCGGCCGCGGGGGCGGCGGTGCGGGCGCTGCTCCGCCGCGCTCCGAACTGCGCAGCCCCGCGCCGGGCGGGGGGAGTCGGCGCCCAGGCTGCTCCTCCCCCGTCCCGGTGGGAGCGCTTCATCCACGTTTGCAAGTTTGCAGCGGCGGGAGGAGGAGCGGGCGGGCCGGGGCGGGCGGTTTCCCTTCCTTCCTTCCCTCCCTCCCTGCCCGTTTTCCCTCTCTTCCCTGTTTCCCCCCCTTCCCTCCATCCTCTCTCCCTCCCCTCGCCGCCTGGTGCGCCCCGCGGCTGCCCCGCTCGCTGCTCTCCATGGCGGGGCCGGCGGCCCGGCGGCGGGGCCCCGGCTGCGGGTCGCTGCTGCTGCTGCTGCCGGCGCTGCTGGAGAGCTGGGCGGCGTGCCAGGCGCCGCCGGTGCCCGCCGCCGAAAGCCCTCCGGACGGCACCGAGCTCGGCGTCGAGCGGCGCTTCGTGCCCGAGAGCTGCCCGCGGGCCGTGCGCCCCGGCGACTTCGTGCGCTACCACTACCTCGGCGCCTTCCCCGACGGCACCCGCTTCGACTCCAGGTCTGGCATGAGCCCGCCGCGGGGGACAGCCCCCTCGGGGTTTGGTTGGTGTGAGGGTGCGCTTCGGGGGGAGAGGGAGGTCCTGGTCCCACGAGAGTGTTTCTTGCGGATGTGCAGAGGTTGTGGCGCCAGGCGGAGGCTGCGGTTGAGGTTCCGTTCACGTCCCGCTGCTTTTTCCCAGCTATGCCCCGTGGGTCCTTTTGGTGTGACCATTCTGTCAGCGGCAGGATGGGCAGTGTTGTACAGCGGGAACGCGGGACACACACACCACCATGGGAAGATGTCTTTGAAACGAGAAAGGGCAGAGGGCTGGGTCCAGTTCGCTGTAGTTTGCCCTTATGGATCCCCACCACGTTCTTCCAGCTGCTTCTCCAAGGCACTGAGTGGGAGCTTTGTGCTCCAAGAGAGAAGACTATAAGGTTATTCTGTTAGCCTTAGCCTGGTAAACAGGAGCGTATGCGGTATTGCAGTCTCTCACAGTATTTAGTGATTTCCTGCCCATTTCTTTCTGTACATTTCCTATGTCTTCTCCAGGCTCAAACCTACTCGAACTCAGGTGTTTCTGAATCATTATACTTGCCAGAAATGTGAGAATTAACAGGCTGTACTTACATAGAATTTTTTGGATGAGTTCCCCTTGAGTAAATGTGACCTATGTACAGTGAAGTGCCTGGCCGCTTTCCTGCTGTTATTTTAGCATCAAGAAGCCTAAATAGTGGGATCAGGAGATTGTGAAGGATGTTGATGCTGCTGACAGCTTATTTGTTTTTTCTTGCTTCATTCATTGCCACTGATCAAAGTATTACTCAGAAAAATAAAGCAAAATGTATTTTCAGTAATCCTGGTAATCTGCCTTGTGCTTCAAGGAAAATCTACAGCCTTAGGGAAATAACTATCCTTCAAAGTAAGCTCAGTCCTTCCTCTGAAGCTGACTTTATGTAGTATGCCAGTAGTGCCGTTTCACCAGCACTTCTCTGGATAAAATGTGGGATGTGGTACCTGGTGGTTCAGCTGGTGTTGGTGCAGTCGCAGTGAAAAGGCACAGCAAGGGCAGTGAATTCATTGGCAACTGACAGGCCTGGAAAATAAGCCTTAGCTGCAGATGTGAGGACACAGAAAGGCAGCATCCTTGTGGCTCATTTTACAAATATGTGACAATTGGGAAACTGGCCACGTGTTCAGAAGTTTGTTTCTAATTGCTGCAGATACATACTGAGGCTTACACCCTGAGCTGTACCAGCAAACTTGTGCATTGAGGCAGAGCACCTGGAGGGGCTACCCAGGTGCTGGCTCTCCTTTTAGCTCCAAATTCCTTGTCATTTGGTTCTGAATTATTTGGGGCAGTTCTGTGCAGAACTGTACGATAATTGTCTCTTTGTGTCCTCTAAATATCAGTAAATAAGTAGTAATGATGATGGTGTAGTGTAACTTGAATATTTTTATGTCCATCTTAATTTCAAAAGGGTGCAAAACATCAGGTTTGTTCAGCACAGGATTTTTTTCTGGATGACAGCTTATGCTGATGTACACTTTCATTATTCACTAACTATGGTCTTTTTTAAGAGTAATGACAGTGGTTTATCATGTTAAGACAGTGGAAAAGTAGGAGGATTTTATGTCCTGTTGGTTAATGGAAGAAATATTTTGGAGTGTTTGTTGTAAAATCTTTACTGTTCCCTGCATACAAGTTAAGGAGATTCAGTCAATTTATACAAAAGTTAGCCTATTAGAAAGCCCATTTTCCTATTTCTGTTCATTTGTTTGCTTTTTTTTTTTAAATTTATGAACGTGCTTACCAGCATTAATTCAATCAAACACTACTATACAGTCTAGAAAATACTCTAGATGTCGAACTAAGGGCAGTTTTATTTTGTTCTTCAGCTGTTGTAAGTGTTCTTGAGTTTTAAAATTAGTTTTCTGTATTTCCAAACAGAAGGTAATAATACTGCTCTTTGTGTTAAAAGGCTGTTGATAAAGTTGTTCTAATCATGACTGTGTCACATAAATGAACTAATATGCCTGTTTATTATTTTTCTTTTGCATCAGCATTTGCATTTTGATTTCCATGGCCATAAAATAATTTGCACTTTAAAGTCTGAATTGAATTGCCTAGTCATCTGCTATTAATTTGGTAAATTCCACTAATGGAATTTAATTTTGCTTAGTTTTAAGGAATCTGCAAAGTCAGTCCTCCAAAGCTGTATGGTCTGATCACTGCTTTGTTCAGTTGTCTGCTTAACATCAAAGTTTTCTTAGTTGTGCATTTATTTTTATTAAAGAAGCTCTCCTATTCTAAGTTCATCCCGGATACATTGCCAGACTTTGTTAATTGCTACAAAATACCGTTTTTGGGGGTTTCTTGTAACTTGTTATGTAACTAATCTTAACATCTTAATTATGGTTTTGTGTGTGTAATAGAATTTGTCAGGAGCTAATTTAAATATTTCCCGTCCTTTCCTGGGGGTGGGAATATTTGTGGAACCGAAAGTGAATGCTCAGTATAGAGGGTTGTCTATTTTAGGGGAAATGTTTGCCAGAGCACAAAAAAAAAAAGGTGGAGCACACAGAGAGATTGCTTAGTAAAATATTTGAGAGATTTGAGGGTCTGGGACTGTTAGGAGGCTCAGTGTGTTGTGGAAGTGATGTGTACAGTCTTGGAAGGAAAGTTTGACATCATTTCCCTAGCAGTATCTAGCTGGTGGCTGCTTTCCAAAATATTTTAGCAGGCAAAGAGGCGCAAGCCTTTTTTTTTTTTTTTCCAACTCCCCCCCCGGTCTGATTTTTATCTAAAAAAGAAAAAAAAACAGAAATCCTTGAAATTATAAAAGGAATTCAAGCAAATGGAAGCAGTAAAATCTTAAAAACAGACATGAAGCCTTTGAACTGCTTTCTGTTGTATGTTTATACATCACTTCAAAAAACTAAATAACAGCAGTAATTCAGGCATAGCAAAGTGAGGTCCTCGTGCAGATTTAAGGTGGTCAAACTAACCACTTAAGCTGATGTTAGTGTTCTTCTGTGGTAACGCTTCTGTTCTCCATCCCCTCTGGAAAACTGTAAATAATTTAAGTATCATTTCTTTTACCTTTTGAATTTTTATGTATTATCACAGAGGAGAATCATTTAGCTAGCTCTCTTGTTTCTGGATCTGGTGAATGTGCTGTTTAAAACGTGTCTCTATACTTTAATGAGAGCTGTGAATGTGGAGGAGAAAATAAATAAATAACCAATTGGCAAACCTCACAGCTATTACTCAAAAAGGCATATTTTCACTTTCTCCTACAGAGATTCCCCACCTGTGATGTCTCACATCGTAAAGCTTATCAGTCTTGTGCAATATTTTTGTGGTGTTACTCACCAAAATCAATATGCTGAGATTAAACTGTGGGAGCAGTCATCCTTTTGTATCACATAATAGCGTTTGATTCTTCCTTTTCTTCCTTAATTTTCCAGTACTGCTTATAATATTAGTGTGTAAATTAGCTGTTAGTAGTTATGGGCTTTGGGTGCCCGCAGTACACATTGCACACTGCTAGAATGTGTTTCAGATAGACAGTGAGCAGTGAACAGAAGTAGAACTGGGTTGAAGTCTCGGAAGCACTTGGATTTACCTCTTTTCTTAGCAGCTGCCTTGTGATGAAATTATGCTAACAGGGCAAGAGGGAGACCAAGGTAGAGTTAAACTCTCTCCCTCAAGGAAAAAAAAAAAGTCGAATGGGGGGTAAATGAACTCTTTTGTCTGCTTTTCCCCCTTCAGCTATGACAGGGGATCAACATTCAACGTGTTTGTGGGCAAAGGTCAACTTATTGCTGGGATGGACAAAGCTCTGGTTGGCATGTGCGTGAATGAGCGGCGGTTTGTGAAAATCCCCCCCAAGCTTGCCTACGGAAGTGAAGGCGTCCGTAAGTACGACCCCGAGCCAGTGAATGAATAGCTGGTTGTGTAAGTGATCCAGCAGAAGAGATAGAAAATGGAATCACAGAAGAGAAGGGTAGAAATTGCAGGT
Organism: Manacus candei; assembly: GCF_025592945.1. Taxonomy (NCBI): domain Eukaryota; kingdom Metazoa; phylum Chordata; class Aves; order Passeriformes; family Pipridae; genus Manacus; species Manacus candei. The sequence continues at coordinate 529,503 of NW_026138074.1, read as the reverse complement.
ACTGAATTTTGGAGAGGTTCTCCCCTGTCCTTCAGGGGTGTTTGTTAAGCCTGTAGCCTAGCTTATTTCTCCAGACACCCTCTGCATGCTGAAGGGAGAGCTATTTGTTGACTGTAGAGGACCTTCAGCAAATAAACCTTGCCACTAAAGTTCACTATTTATTTATATCTGCCTCACTGTTAAATACTTACTGTGGTTTGGCATTGCAGAGCTGCACAAGTTTTTATCAGTGCCAAAAGCAGCTTTGTTCTACAGCCTCAGAGAGGCAACAAGTGCTAACTCAAGATGAGTTTGCTTGATGGACAGCTTTGATAACAGTTCACCTTGCCAGATTTCCCCCCTTAAATATCTGCAACAGTGGCAACAGCCCAGAGAGTTATAAGCATAACAAGGAATAAGGTGTGCATTAATCATTCTTTTTAGGGTATGCGTGGTTTGGTTCCTTTTCACTGATGCCCTGTATAAAAAGGGAAACAAAACTGGATGTGTTGTTTTGCTTTTGCAGCTGGTGTGATACCCCCCAATGCTGTGCTCCATTTTGATGTGCTCCTGATAGATCTTTGGAACTCAGAGGACGAAGTGCAGGTTCAGACTTATTTCAAACCTGAGAAGTGTCCTCGGACAGTCCAGGTGTCTGACTTTGTACGGTACCATTACAATGGAACATTCTTAGATGGAACCCTATTTGATTCCAGGTATGCAGCTGTGTTGTGTGGGTGTATCTTAATAGGTATCTCACAATCATTTGCTCCCCTTTCACCAGTGTAACAATAAATGCCCATTGCCCAGAAACACAGGAAATGAAAGCTAGCATCATATGTCTGTTAGTAATTTATTCAGGGATTATAGGATAGCAGTACTGACTAAAACCAACAAAACTGTACATTATTTCTGAATGGGCATTACGAACACAGATGCTTTTTTTTAATTTTAAAGTCTGTATTTATATTACTGTTTATTGCAGTCAAAGTCTCTGTAACCACTGCAGCATCGATACAGGTTAGATACAAGTTTTATGAGCTAAGCAGAGTTTGTAATGAAATCAAACTACCAACACTTTCCTACTGAGATTTTAAGTGTACTGTGTGTATTTTGTCAGAGCTCAGTGGAAAATGGTGCTTTAATAACAGCTACCATTGTATTTGTGAGTGACTTTTCAAAGCCCCTGTTAGGTTCCTGACATAGCTAAGCTCTCTGGGAAACTCTGCCCACCCAGCCCTCGGTAAAGGAAGGACCAGTACTTTTGGAGTAGCTCGTTGTGAGTTACATTGTGGATTTAAAGATTGATTTTGTTCTTTCCTGTGGCTGTCTGACATTTGGTTGTGGGGCTTTTTTTTTTCTCCCTCATTTTTAGCCATAATCGGATGCGAACTTATGATACCTATGTGGGAATTGGATGGCTGATTCCTGGCATGGACCAGGGGCTCTTGGGAATGTGCGTAGGAGAAAAGCGCATTATCACAATACCACCTTTCCTTGCATATGGAGAAGAAGGAGATGGTAAAAGTTATTCCTTTAGTTATTCCTTTTTTTTTTCTCAATCCAAGTGAACCGTATTTTAAAACAAACTCAGCTTTCTATGTTTTAAATTTATGGGGAGCATTATTACTCAGTTCAGACAGACAGAACAAAGTGGTGGAAAGAGAGGTTCAAAATGTGTCATGTACAGGATTGGATTGGTTAGAAAGTACAAGATTTTTAAAAAAATTAAACAGTAAATTGCTTTACAGACATATTGTTGATATAATTGTAGTATATATATGCTGAAATTGTATTTCAATTGGGGAATATAATCTGTGATTAATATCTAGTGGAGCCAAAAACTTGGAGACAGGTGACTGCATAGTTCTTTCAATGACCACCACAGAAAGCATAAAACTTTTGGGGAAAAAAAAGGTATTTTTAATTCCAATTTTGGGGTTTTTTTTGCAACCAATGCCTTAGCAATAACTACAAGATAAATTAATTTTTTTGTGAGACTAAGCAGCCTGGAGATCATACACAGAGGTCCCCATTTTAAATGAGGGGGCAGTTAAGGATAGTTTGTGACTCTTCCTTGTATTTTTACTCTGCTCTGATGTTTATGGATGTGTCTGTGGTGTACAAGGTTTCATACGCCTTCCATGGTTTCTTTGCCATTAACTGTGATAGCCATCTCCATAGATAACAAGACTTTGTGAAGTTGTGTTTCAAAATTTTGCTGAGATCTTTAACTCAGTGGTTCTTGGTCAAAGCAACCCACACTGTAATTTGTACATTGATGGGAAAGTAGTTTTTCACTGAGATACTCAATTTGTCCTTCTTCAACTTCCACCATGGGGTCTGTTTTGATATTAACAGGATGGGAGGAGCAGATGTACCAGATTTGTATTCTAATGGTTATTTTGTGCACTTCCACGAAGTGTGTTGGGAATACTGGTAGACTAAACCATGCAGCTCAGATGGAGCTGGTGTGTGTTGACTATGATGGGTGTTGCTGAAGAGACAGCTGTTTTCAGTGAGGCAGTGCCATCACAGTACGAGCAGTGTAAAATTTTTGATTTGGAGAATTGAGTGAAAAACCCACTGAAACAAAAAATGACTAACTGGAAGCAAATTTGCAGAGAGATCTAGACAAATTAGAGGGCTGGGCAATCACCAACCGTATGAAGTTAAACTGGATTCTGCACCTGGGATGGGGCAGCCCTGGATGTACAGGTAGACTGGTGAACAAGACGCTGGAGAGCAGCTGGGGTCCTGGCTGATGGCAAATTGAATATGAACAAATATGAACAAATATGAGCAAATTGAATAATGTGCCCTGGCAACTGGGAGGGTCAACCGTGTCCTGGGGGCCGTCAGGCAAAGCATCGCCAGCCGGTCAAGTGAGGGGATTGTCCTGCTCTGCTCTGCACTGGGGCAGCCTCATCTTGAATATTGTGTGCAGTTTGGGGCACCACAATATGTAAGAGAGACATTAAGCTCTTAGAGAGCGTCCAAAGGAGGGCAACAAAGATGGTGAAGGGCTTTGAGGGGAAGCTGTATGAGGAGTGGCTGGAGGCGTTTGGTCTGTTCAACCTGGAGAAGAGGAGAACTCAGAGGACGAAACGCAGGTTCAGACTTATTTCAAACCTGAGAAGTGTCCTTGGACAGTCCCAGTGTCTGACTTTGTACGGTACCATTGAGGGGAGACCTCATTGCCGCCTACAACTTCCTCGTGAGGGGAAGAGGGGGGCAGACACTGATCTCTTCTCTGTGGTGACCAGTGACAGGACCTGAGGGAATGGCCTGAAGCTGTGTCAGGGGAGGTTTAGGTTGGATATTAGGAAGAGGTTCCTCACCCAGAGGGTGGTTGGGCACTGGAACAGGCTCCCCAGCGCAGTAGTCACAGCACCAAGCCTGACAGAGTTCAGGAAGCATTTGGACAATACTCTCAGCCACATGGTGTGATTCTTGGGGTGTTCTGTGCAGGGCCAGGAGTTGGACTTTGATGGTCCTAGTGGGTCTGTTCCAACTCAGGATTCTCTATGATTCTAATTTATTTTAGAAGGGGAGGTGCTTGATATTTGGCAGTAGGTTACTTTTCTTCAACAAACATGTTTAAGCTTCTGCTAGAACACCTGCTGTTTCTTACCATGTTTTCTGCTCTAACACTCTTGTAGGTAAGGAGATTCCTGGCCAAGCTTCCCTCGTCTTTGATGTGGTTTTGCTAGATCTCCATAACCCCAAAGATGGTATCGTTATTGAGAACCAGGTTGTGCCTGAATCTTGTGAGCGGAGAAGCCAGACAGGAGACTTTCTCCGATACCATTACAATGGCACGCTTTTGGATGGCACATTATTTGATTCCAGGTAACCAAACCATTCAGCTCTACAGATTGCATTTCCAGTTTGGACTCCTCTGTCTTGTCCATAATGTACCCAAGTACAATTCTTTGCTTTTCCTTCCTTTTTGAAAATTTTGGGTGGACTTGGAGTCTTCTTAAAAAATTCATAGAAAACTTTTCCCTATGAGAGGAAAAAGAACTGGTTTGGACTATGACAGTGTCACAGGCGCCATCTAGGGGCGGTAACCCCCCGGTGAAGCCATGAGTGCTTTGGGCATGAGAGCCTGAAGACTCTTTGCCCTTCAGAGTTTATCTGCCAAATAGGTAATACCACTGAAGAGAGAGAAAATAAATATGATACCCATTTTATGTCCTGAAAATTGTGAATCAGTGTACTAGTGGCTAGTTTGAGGTTAATTGTACTTGAAAACTGTTTGCATTTTGAAGGCTGCTGTCTTTCAAGACTGAATTATAGAACCACAGAATTGAACAAGAGGGTTTCTGTGATAAAGGAATAGGGATTACTTTCACAGTAAATTCAAAGCTCTCTGGGCACATGAGCCTTGTGTACAGAATCATATGATGAATAATACCCTTGTAGCTTTCTGTCACTTTTGTTACTCTTAATTGAGCAGTGCTTTACTATCCCACTCCAGCTTTCAGAACATCTGGCAGAAGTAGCTAAAAGGAGATGAAAATGAGCCAATGTAAATGTTTTATGAAATAAACTCATGGAAAAATGTTTAGTACTACAACAGCAGCTGTCGCTGTAGACCTTGATTTGCAGCTTATGAAAGCTTGTAAGTTAAGAGCCTAAATCTTGTCCACAATGCACCTACCCAGAATCTTTCTTTTTTGAGATGTAAATGAGTACTGTCTATAGTAATTAAACAAATTTTGAAAATAACTGTATTACTTATATTAGGGTTGTTGTCAATAAATAGTAATAAGTGCTTTGTAGACAGCAGCCTCTACATCATTCTGGATTGCTGACAGTTGTTAGAGGGCACATTCATTAGAGCATCGTATCCTGACCTTCTGCAGAATTCAAAGATGAAGAAATAGAGCAGCTAACAATAGTTACTGGAAACCCTGGAGTTAGTTATCCAGGAGAAAATTTGTTACTAGTACGGGGAATATGCCAAAAGCACTGTGAATGGCTGGTTTTCAGAGCTGTAATAATATTTTCCTTTGCTTTTTTGCTCTGAAATATTCAGCTGCAGAACTGCCCCTGGGTAGCTCAGCCAAGGCTGTCTTCTGGACTTAGAGCAGTTGAATAAACCTCTGAATTATATCAGGGTCTGGTCTTGTACTGGTCTTGTTCTTTCTCAGAGCTACCTTGTAAAGATTAATTGAAACCTTTCTACCTTTTCTTCGTTGGGCTGTGCCTTTGTGTAACATGCCTTGAAGAAAGGCAGAAGACAGTCATGTCCTTGTAATAAGCATCAATTGCCATTGTAGCCTTGTTTTATTCTATCATTAGGTGTTGTAGCAGGTCCTTCAACCTACATATAAGTGGTTGACATGGTTTGGGAAGGAGGGATAATGTTGATACTGCTTTGTTGTAGTGACTCATTTTAACGTTGTGCATCCCAGAAGAATTTATTTGTCCCTCCTGCTCCTTGTAGTAGTTGAACTGCATAGCTGTGGTTGTGAAATGAGGTAGTTTGAAGGATGTCTCATGAGAATGAACGTCAGCCGTATCTAGTTGATAAGTACTTATTAAAGTAGTGTCAGGGCAGAGGAAATTTTAAAGAAGAAAACTAATTTTTTTTTTAGTTACTTGTCAAAACTTGTTTTGTGCTTAGTCTAAAATACATAAATAAGTGTGATTTTTCTTTCAATATATAGTAGAAATGAATTTGCAAATTTGCTAGCTGTTCTCTAGCTAGGGTCCCACTACTGGGTAATAAGTGACACGTGTCACTGGCTGATGAAACCTGGTGGCCTGGATTCGTGGAACATGGTGATTGCTTTGTTCTTCTCTGGTGCTGGTTAATGACCGTGTGTTTTGACCTTAACTGGTTTAAGAACTGTGTTGCAGAGCTATTGCAAGATTCCATGTTTTCTGGAGTACCCCTGACAGTGCTAAAATGCAAATATTTTCCATAGTTATTCACGAAACCATACGTATGACACCTATGTTGGGAAAGGTTACGTCATTGCTGGAATGGATGAAGGTTTGCTAGGTGTGTGCACTGGTGAAAAAAGAAGAATAATAATCCCCCCTCATCTTGGATATGGAGAAGAAGGAAGAGGTGAGCTTGAATTTGCTTTCAAGTCTTCCATAGTTAATGAGGTTTTCTTTATTGTTTAGTCCATCTGTGTCTGTTTTCATTTTTCTGGCATTTTAAAAGTTTATGAATTAGTTCGTTATTTTGTGGACATAAAACTGACAAGACTACACCCAGAATATGCAGAATTATTTTAATTAGCTCAATAGCTAGGACAATAAGAATACAGAACAATCTCACATGTAATTGGTAGCCTGAGCTCATTTGAATAATTGGTGTTTCAAACAGACTGGTACTTGCTGACCGGAATTTGTTTGGATAATTATTGTCTCAGGCAGATTGGTACTTGGGTGCCAGGAGCTCTGCACTGTGAGATCTTCCCACCTGTGTGTCTTAAGCTCTGTATTCTGAAGGAGTTCATCCTGTTTTCTTCCCCATTCCTTCCACAGCCACAGGTTTTGTGGAACTTCTAAGCCGCCTCTGTAAATGGTGGATGCATGTAACAACGAAGTATCTGTGTATGTATAACATACAATTAACATTCTTTTGGGAAAACTCATTAGTACCTAAAAGGATTGCTGTGAGAGGTTGAATATGATAACCCTTCTAGCCAACATGGTGTTATGGCTGGTGTTTCAAGAGGTGGCTTCTGGGATATTATTTGGATAAGTGCCTTAAAAGAAAAGCCTATTTTCTGGGACTGCAAAGTCTGTGCTGTTGATTTGAGAATTAGACTCCTTTACCAACAAACCCCATTCCTGGGTCTGGATGTATCTGTCAGTTTTGGTAGTGCAATTACACATAATCCTGGGGAGGCAGGGAATAAGTTGCCTCTTATCAGGACATTTAAAGGAAATGTAACTTTTCAGATATAATGACATTCTTTGAAGCACGAGAACTCCTATGAGAATTTTGATGATCAATACTGAATTAGTACGTCAAAGATAGATGAGTTATTTAGGATGGTCACAGGAAATATGTGATTATTGCTTCATTTCTGCATAATTTTCAATTTCAGAATAATAAAAATTTTTTCCTTCACTGTTGAACTTTGGAGTGCATGTTTAGTGCTTTCCCACTGGTTCTCTTTCCTACACAGGATGCAGCTTACATTCTGTTGCATCTTTTAATTCTGAGTGAGAAGAACAGAATGACTGAGTAACAGATGCAGCAGGAATACATATTCTTACAGGGTGCAGTACCTGGTCATCATAAGCCTGTTGGGGTACCGTTTCTTTCTCTATTTACCTAAGTTGTTTCCTATTTAGGAAAGATTCCGGGATCTGCAGTGCTGGTCTTTGACATCCACGTGGTTGACTTCCACAACCCTTCAGATTCTGTGGGCATTACTGTTAACTACAGACCTTCCAACTGCACTGTACTAAGTAAGAAGGGAGATTACTTGAAATATCACTACAATGCTTCGCTCCTGGATGGTACTTTGCTAGACTCGACGTAAGTATTTGAATGATCTGGTAAGGAAAATATTCCCAGCAGCTGTAAAAGCAGAATGAATTGCCTGCAAAGCAAGCTGTCAGGGAGTAAAGACTTTTTAAGAAAAAAAGTAAGTATTTATATAGAATGTATTTTTCTTTTTATGTCTGCCTGCCTAAGATGTATAGGAGGAGGAAAAGAAAAAGGCAATCTGTCATAGCATAATAAGAGAACTGGGAACAAAAAGGACGTGGGAGTGTGCTGGAGAAGAACATAAACAGTATGTGTGGAGTGATGAAACAGTTTGTCTGCATAGCATTCTGTTTAAATGGGCTAATTCAGGTGTCTGGACTGGTAATGCCAGGACAACACAGGGCTTGTTATGGATGAACTGTCCTGGTTTATTCAGTTTTTTAGTAGGATTTTCACTCTGTGCTGATTCAGTGCTTCTGAGAGAGGTCTGGTTGGGCTGCTTGGTGTGATCTTATTAAAGATGTCTTGTGTGTGGTTTATAGTGGATAGTCACCTGTCATGTCTGTACTGCACGTGGGTGCTGATTCTTCTGTACTGTGGTGCTGTGTTGTCAGCATGGAGAAACTGTCAGAGGGCTTGATCATGATGGTGATGATAATGTTCCTCTTCCTCCTGCCTCTTGACAGTGGGTTTATGATGGAAGCAAGAGATTGCTCCAGTCTGTCTCCTGTAGAACTAAAGTGAGCCTGTGACAGTGTTTGCTGCAGCTGCAAGAATACTTCTGCTAGCTTTTTTTTCCCCCTTTGTCTTTTGGATAGCTCAAGTCGTCCGAATATTTTATTTTTTGGAAGGGAAGTTGGGAAAAACTATTTTTAACTAGGTTATAGTTAACACAGGAATCAGCTCATAGGTTTCACAGGATACACAATAGTTTGCAGAGCTGAAAAGCTGCCTTAGATTGGTGCACATGATGCAGTGCTGTAGGCAAGTATGTATACAAGTAATGTGTTTGGATTCAAAACACCTTTTATGTGACAGGAAGGCTGAATTCCCATTTTGTAGCAGGAACCAAGCGACACTGAGACTTATTCAAAGCAGTTTATAGAGTATCAAAGATCATGAGTCATGTGCTCCTAATTTTAAGGCTGACCTCGTAGCCACTGAATTGTTTTCTTTCCAAATGATACTCTGTTATACAAGCATGTCCTGCAGAGGCACAGCCAAGACAAATAACCAAAGAAAGGAGACCAACAGAATAAAGTCTTAACACTGCACACTTTGCTTTTAGAATCACAATACATGTTTAACTTCTGGGCTTTTAACTTGTGATAATTTCTGGTTTTAGAAATGAGCCACACTCAGCAGGGTATAATTCAAAATTTAATATGAGTAAATAGCAGCAGTAGTAGTATTCTTCCAGGCTGTTTTGGTTAAGTAAATACGTTACAGTGACTGATTTAATTTAAAGGGATAGCTGATCTATGGGAATGCACCCAGATCCCCATATAGGAGTGATGGATATGGGTCAAATGTACATCTGGAATTTTTACATCTGCCAAAAAGTCCAACTGCAGTAGTTAAAAACATGTGAAAGGCAAAAGCCCTATCTTCAAGATAAAATGCCTTGGGGTGTAATTGGCATGATTAATGATTCTAATTGGATTTCATTAAAGAAGCCTATAATTTTAGTGCCAGAGGACATGTCAGCAGCAGGGACATGTCTGTTTGGTGCTGGATGTAACTCGAGAACAACCTCAGGTAACTTTTTGGTAGAACAGAGCATTTGCCATGAAGTTAATTTTTGACAGTGACAGGACACTAATTAGAAGTTTTTGTGGTAATTTTGAACAACAGAAATTCTGCGTGTTGAGGGTGTTTTTTAATTCTTGTTTCCTTCCTCTCTAGACACAGCCTTGGCAAGACTTACAACATAGTTCTTGGATCAGGACAGGTAGTAGTGGGGATGGACATGGGCCTTCAAGACATGTGTGTCGGGGAACGACGAACAGTTGTTATTCCACCTCATCTTGGTTATGGAGAAGATGGAGTTGGTAAGTGCACATCCACTTAGCATCCCTTGGGTAAATGAAACATGAGTATGCATGTTTTGTTACTTCGTGTGTACTAGGTCCTAAGGTGAGTGTGTCTTAGCTGCTTGAATGGGATTTTTTTAGAGATTTTTCATTTCATTATTTTAGACACTCCCCCCCCCCCATCCCATTCCCCAATGGAATGAACATACTGTCTGTTTTTGGAGTCATGCTGTTGCTGTGGCCAACAGAAAGACCATCACAGTACAAAAGGGAACACATGCCCCCAGTAATGTTGCTTTGTCAGAACAGAAAGCTCCAGGCAGTCTGGTGTTGCAGAGGGATGTAAACGCTGTTCTCCATGATAGGGAGCTGGGTGCTCGCATTTGGACATGCCACATGTTATTCAGAAACAAAACTGAAGGGGGCTGGTCAGCACTAATATGTTGGGAAATTCAAAGAAAACTCAAAATTGGAAACTACGTGAACTGAATGTAGGATGTGAAACAGTGTATTGGTGCTGTTGAAACCCCAACACCAATACATTTTAAGGAAACTTTAGAGCATTGAGGCTTGTCAATTTTTAATGGCAGGGACAGCAGTAATAAAAAGAGCAATGCAGAAGTGACAAGAACTTTCATGTCCCTGTGTGTGTTGTTGTTACTCATCTTCCAAGTTAAAAGACTTAAGGGAAAGGACTCTAAGAGGAGGTCATCAAGATCAACAAATTCTGATGTATATGGAAACATTAAGTTGTTCTGGTCTTTGAATAGCTCCAGAACAGTTTGTAGTTTGTAAAGACTGTAGGGCATCATGTACCACACTGAAAGGAGAATTAATTTGTGTTAAGAGATAAGAATTTCCACTGAGTGCATTTCCATTAAAAATTAAGAGTATTATATATACAACATTTTGTACATAAATTTATCTATTATATAAAAGTGCATAGTTATATATAATAAATTGAAAATTTCCTCATAACATAAAAAGTCTACTGTGTTTAATACCTGTCATAGGTATCTACCATTGTTCAAGTTACATTTGATAAGCATGGTCTGAAACATTGCATGAGTGTTTTGGTATATACCTGGCTCTCTGAGAGATTGCTTGTTTGCAGTCTCTTGCAAATAGAAGATTAGAGGTGACCTTGACTTTTCTTTTTCAAGGATAAATTAAACTCCTTCTGTGGTTTCTTTGAGGTAACATCCCAAGTTGTTGCAACTCTGTTGAATCTCACAGGAGTACACTGTGTATCTGCTAGATAAAGGAAAATTGATTTATTCCCACAGTTTTAGTTTTATAAGTAAAAAAATTGATGCAGTTTTATTATGAAAGCTTTTTTTATGTTTTGATCACCTCCCTGAAGTGAGCAGGAAGATTTGATGGGCTCGGGATCACAGAAGAGAAGTGCCTGTTGGAGCGGGAAGATAAATTTAATTATAGATTAAAAGGAAATATACCCTTTAATGTAAGTGAGGACAAATACCCATCTTTGATGTTTTTTTGTGACAGAAGGAGAAGTGCCTGGTAGTGCTGTATTAGTTTTCGACATTGAACTGCTGGAACTGGTGTCTGGCTTGCCTGAAGGGTACATGTTTGTATGGAATGGGGAAGTCTCTCCCAATCTTTTTGAAGAAATAGACCAGAATCATGATGGAGAGGTTCTTTTGGAGGAGGTAAGCTGAAACAATGAAAACACCTGCAGTGGTTTTCTCCTACCACTATCATCAAGATGTTTTCTCTTACCATCATCAATGCAGATGTTGAAGAAGGGGGTCTCTCCTCTTCTCTTCTTCTGACATGGTGTTGTCAAGTTAACAGGGAGGCAGCATGTCAGTTATAACATGGTTATTTTGCTTTAGAAATAGAACCAGAAAGAATCAGATCCTTAGGACACAAGTGTAAGAGGCGGAGTTGGTATCCAACAATCCTTCACTGTATCAACCTTCTCAGTGGCCATTAATTGGCAGTTTGAGATGAATTCCTGAGCCAAATCTGAGCCTGCAGCAGTATGTCCAGGAACTGTCTAATCACTTCTGGAGCCTGACAATGCCTGCAGTTGCTCCTTCCATGGGTGAATTGTGTGCTTGTCAGTGGGTGCCCTACTTGAGGGCTCTTTGCCTTTGCCACACCATCTCTGATAATATAAACCTCTGTGAGGTTTTCCTCTGCATTTTAACTCAGGAGTTCTATTTTTTTCATTCTCTTCTTAAGTCTTCTTTGTCACCTTTCTCTGTCATTCTGTTTTGTGTCTTTCCTCTCTGGAGTAGAGCTGCCTGCAGTGCTCAAGGGGCAGATTGTGGCCCTATGGAACAGCATGAGATGCCTTTGACGATTTTAACAAGCTAATGGGGTAAAATCAAAATCTTGTTTTCCCTTTTTCTAGCACTGTCTTCCACCTCTTTGTTTTACTTCCATCTCCACTTCTGTTCTTGCAGAGAACAGAAGAGCTTTTACTGGTTTAGAGAATGAGGTAGTATGTGGCTTTTGCTATCAACATCCTTCTGGTCACCTAGTGGGGAGGAGAAGGAGAAGCCAAGGAGATACGAGAGGATGCTTGGCTTAAAAGGTGTAAATGAATGTCAGCAATAGCTCTCATTGCTGAAGCTCATTTAACAAGTAGCACCAGAGATAACAGTAATTGGGAAAGTTGTGTTTGTCTTTCTGGTTTTGGCAAGCCAGCAGTACGACTTCAGTCAGATGTTGTATCACCTTTAGTATCACCTTTAACAGCTTCATCATACATACTGGGAGAAAGGTCTTTAGGGAAAACTGACCTTACAACCTTCCCCACAGAGGAGTCAAGTGGAAGACATAATGCCTGAAGCTATTTTAACAAATCTCACGGTATCCTGATATTTAAAGTCTCATTTCTGTGTTTCATTCTTTTTCTCTTGTGTGTTGCTTCTTGTAAAATACGGGCGTATGTCTGTAAGCTTCATGTATTGGCATGCAAAACTACACTCTCTGGAGTGACTAAACCTCCTGTGTCTGTCCTAATTAGTCCAGTTTAGGTGGCAAAATTTATAGGGTAGTAAGAGCATACTTCTACGTACATCTAATAAAATTGTAAAATGCTGGATAGTCGATGACAAGTAAATGCTACTTTTGACATACTCTTCAGTTTTAAATGTCCATTTAATTGTGAGCTGTTTTCTTCTCTTTTCCCTCTGCTTAGTTTTCAGAGTACATCCAAGCTCAAGTTGATTCTGGCAAAGGAAAACTAGCTCCTGGTTTTGATTTTGAGAAGATTGTTAAAAATATGTTCACCAATCAAGACCGGGATGGAAATGGTAAAGTTACTGCTGAAGAATTCAAGTTGAAAGATCAGGAGGCCAAAGAGGAACACGATGAACTGTAAAGATAAGAAAAAAAGAAGAGTCCTGAGCTGACCTACTGTTTGAACATGTGTACTGGAAGGGGTTTTGGCAAGCATGGTTCTGGAAGGATAGCCTGGGTCTGCCTGTGCTGAGGTGTGGGTAGGCTCTTAAAATAGGAAGAGATTTTCAGTTGGAACTGTTAGGTATATCTGAAAAAAATGTTAAGTGCCTCAAGGCAGGATGTATAAACAGGTAGAGTGTACAGCCATATGTGGTGTCATGATCCATGTGATCTGTTTTTATGCTAAAGATCAGAAGTTCTCATTGAACAATACACGGTCACTTGGATGGATGGTAGAGAGAAAACTTACCAAGTGCTTTTAAAAGAGTTTTTAAAAACCTGCTGTATCAGAAATGCTTGTGCAGGAGAATGAACCAAAATATTCCCCATGAAAACAACCTGTAAAAGTTGTTAGCTGTTGATCCCAGTTCCTTTCAGAAGGCTTGAACACTCTTTCCAGTAACTGAACAAACTCACATGGATATTTGCCAGCAGAAAATCTGATTTGCAAATTGCAGAACGTGCAAGCGATGGCTGTGCCATTGCAAAATTTCAATAAGCTGTGAATTAAATTAAACAGGCCTAGAATCAATACTGTGTATGTGTTGGGGTTTTACCTCACAGAATAAAAGTTTTCTTCCATCTGTATTGTATTGAGTTAGTAACCTTGTCTCTTGCTGGCCAGGGTTCCCATCAGTGATTCCAAAACCTTTCCAGTTGCAATCCTATTTATAGTTTTGTTAGACATTAAATATTAGTATTACAAGTCCAAGTGCTGTCATAAATACTGGATACAGTTGATTTTGTGTGGGGCTTCTGTCTCCTATTTTGGGAATTGCTAGACTAAGGAGTAAGTGCTTAGAGCTTAAGCAGCAGAGCAGTCTGCAGTGGCAAACAAACAGACAGACAGTGATAAAATCAAGAAATAGGCCCATCTGTTTGTGTGTGCAAACATTCTGGCCTATCCCTCAACACAGAGTCAGCCCTGAGAGTGCTGTTTAGATTATGTGAGCTCTTGAGACAGTCACCCGTTAGCTCGATAAATGGAGCAGAGCTGCTTAGCACTGAATACCCATAACACACATTTTTTGGAAGGCCGTGTGATTCCCCTCAGTACACTACATGTAAAGTGCACAAATACGTATAGCGAGACACTGTCAAAGAGGAGTAGGAAGGGAGTTGTGTTTCCATTATATGCTTTGTGTCTAGTTTCTTGCTTTCCTTGGTCTGTACATGTGGGATGTAAGCTTCCTGAGATGCTCTTTCTAAAAGCTGGTATTTCAGTTGGATGAAAACATTTTGTATTGGTTTTTAATGCAGTTCTTACAGAAAGTGCAGTGAAATATTTTTTTGAGTTTGATACCATTAAATGTTGGATAACTGATCTTTTTGTTAAATAAAATTTCTATCAACTGCTACATTTTCCTTTTTGGCATTTTGGTGGGTTGGGATCTTGAGTTGAAGCAAATACCCTTCCTGCAGCTCTCTTCTCTTGCATGCAGCAGGCTTATCCTAAATATGTTCAAATTTGCTATTCATCTTCAGGAAAAATATTTTAAACTAAGATTATGGGTTCTATGTTTGATTCAAAATTATAAAAAATAATAGACCACTATTAAAGACTTTTTCATACCTCACACAGGTGAAATGGCTTTAGGAGGCATTTGCTAAATTCCCCATCCCATATTACCATTGGCTGTGACAGCTGGGAGGGTGATGGGGACTCCAAGTCTTTCACTGAATGCAATTGTCTTACATAGAAAACAGCATTTCATTCCCCAGTCTAGCAAAAGCAAACTCACTTAGCTGTGTATGTGAGGTTTGATGTTTTCACTTCATCTGTAGCTCAAAACCCACATGTATTGTGTGTAAAATACTGGAAGTCTGGTCTGATTTGGGCTTGATGTAAATACAGGCTCTTTATAGCAGATGTAAAAATGGTGGATATCGGTGACTGGTACTTGGAATCAAAAGGTTTATGTCCTGAATGGCTCTTCAGAAGCTTCACTGTCTTGTGAAAGCAGCTTCCTCAGAAGACTGTTGCACACATTTTCCCCTTTTGTTTTATTGGGAAGCAAGTTGCTCACTTTTTACTGTGATTCAGGTGCATTGCTTCTCCATCCTGACAGAGCTGAGAGGAGTGGGAAGCAAGTTGTGATCTGAGTGCTGCCAGAAGCAGTTCCCAGTGTGGAAACAGCTCCTTATCCTTACTGTGTTCTCATACATACCCCCAAAAAACCAAGTCTGTCTTCTGGGTATCTCCCCTCCTTTTGGGAATTTGGAACTTCTTGGTCTTTACAGTTCCTTCCAACCCAGACCATTCTGATTCTGTGATATACTGAACTGTTTTGTCTGAAAAAATCTTAGCGAATGGACCCAATCTTTCTACACAGAGGAACATTCCAGGTGGTGGGCTGAAGAGTTCCCAGTAAACCAGGATAACAGAGTTGTCCTCCAGGGCAGATGCAAGGCAAAGAGCAGCACCAAAATGCAGGCAGTTGGTAATCCCAAAGATTGCTGTGCTGGATTTATTTGGAAGTGATGGGATAGCAGAGATGACTTTACCAGTGCCTCCAGCTAGGGTAAGTACATCTGAAATTCTCATTCCACTGCTTCTTAGGCCTTAGCAAACATGGCTTGTGATCCATCTAAAGATGTTTTTCTGTCTAGAGGAAGTATTTGTTGCCCACTCACCTCATCCCCTCCAAGTTTGGAGGTTGCCATTTTGGAAATAAGAATGCAGCTTTGGGGAAAATCGGAGAATATAAGGAAAAAGTTGCTGCAAAATAATTGAATTTATACTGGGCATTGCCCAGACAAAGGCAACAGAAACCGGGTCTGTCTGGCTGCGTTAAGCTAAACTGCATAAAATCCAGAATTTCTGACTACTAACATAGACCCAATCGTTTCCTTTCTGTTGGTAGCTATTTGCTTTTCCCTCTAGGGAAAGCTCAGGGCCACCTTCCTGAGAAAAGGTTTGCGCTTGTGTTGAATCTTCTACCCATTGCTTCTCAGGGTGTGTGGCAGCCCCCTAAAAGTGAGGGCAGTCTGCCTGCCCGTTCACCAAACCAGAGCCTGGAGGGCTGGCAGGGAAGCTGGCTGGGAAGTGAAATTGTGCTGGTGTGGACTGGGAGAGCTCAGCACAGCCCTTGCATGTGCAGCTCCAGTAACAGATAAATCCCTCTGAGTCACCAACCTGTTAGAGAGGGTGGCCTGTGAGGAATATGGATATATGGTAAATATTTTCTACCTCAAAATGTAACATTTTTTTTCAGGTGAAAGTAGCAATTTATAATTTATCTATTTGTATCTAACTATCTATTTAGAATTTATCTGTTTGTTTAGAATTTATCTACTTATGTAGCATTTAGAATTTATTTAATATTTAGAATTTATCTATTAGTATCTATTATCTACTAGTATTTAGAACTTATCTATTTAGAACTTATCTATGGAATGTATCTTTTTAGAATTTATTTATTTAATTAGTATCTAGATACTTTTTCACATACTTAACTAACTTTAGAAAAATAGATCATAACTCTTAAGCATCATTAATAGCCAGATGTAACTAGCTGGTTAAGCTAATGAGGGGCTCTCTAGAACTCAGAACGCTGCTACTCCTCTAAAGAAACAGGCAGGTGCTAATCTCAGAGCTGGGCAGCTGACTGCTGTTAGAAAAGGAAGTTGCTGGCAGCCAGGGTTGGCAATTGCCAACTGAATTGTCTGAGGCTCAGTGCAAAAGAAAAGGAACCTGTGTGTGAATCATGAAAAATCCAGGTATTTATAATTTTTTTTTCTGTCCTAATTTGATAACAATATTTTCTGCTGTAAAATCCCACCTATGCCAAGTATATGAGAAATTTTGCTTAAATCAGAGTTTGCAGTTGTTGAACTTGAATGTTATTTTTTTTCTGTGTGAAAAATATTCAGATTTTCCTTTAAGCTTAAAAAAGGCATATTTAGCTAGTACTGAGTGCAAGTTTTTGGCTCAGTTCAGGACTATTAGTGTGTGTTTGACAGTAAGAGGACATTTGAGCTGGCTGCAACACCCACTCAAGAGGAGGAATCATTTTCAGCTAAATAAAGGTCCCAAATACTTGACCTTGGACATGTGCTACAGACAGAACAGATATTGTGAGTAGGGGAAGAAAGAAAAGTAACAAATTCACTTAACTTTGCTTATTCCTTGCTTTAAAGTTATGATATACTCTTTTGGCTGTGGGAAAATGGTCTGGGAAATGTATGATACCTTTCTTTCCAAACTAAATCATAAATGAAATACACTTTTAGGGTGGCAAAATGTTTCTGGTTAGAAATTTGATTTAGAAAGACATACTGTGAATAGTATCTTTCCTAATACTGAGTGGAGAATCTCAATAGTACTTACAAGAATTAGACTTGCTGGAGTAGGATGGTTTAACCTGTAACTGTAGTGTTAATTTTGCTTGCAGTTAATTTTGTTCATGGCTTTGGAGAGGTGACTGATAACATAGATTCTTCTATTAGCCAGTAGTCCAGTGACAAAAAGGTGGGATTTTGATCAAGTGAGGATATCTAAAAATGCATCTTGTGTTTTCCCTTAACTACCACATAAGCATGAGTTGTGGCTGGCAATGAGATGTGAGGATATTGATAATCTGTACAGCACCATGCAGGTTTTTAAAATCTGACCTCCTGTTTCAGGTTGATTGTGTAAGTAACTATTTCTTCTAGAAAGCTGTATTATGGCCTTTCAAAAAGTAAATTATTTGGCATGGAAATACCCTTTGTGCAGCAAATGGGTTCTGTGGGGTAACTGCAACATGGCTTAGTTGCTCTTATGTCCTAGCAAAGGTTTACTGCTCTGGCAGTTACTTAACATAGGACCTGAGACTGACAGGACTTACTGATAGAAGGAGAAAAGCATGCTGGAGATCTTAACTTACCTGCCTCCTCTTGTAAGGACAAGAATCCTTTTCTTTAAGTGGTTGTCATTGTGGACTGAACATTTGGTGACTGACTAATCATTGTCCACCTGCTTGGAGGTGAGATTGGAAAATCTTCCTTACATAATGCTTGAAAGATGGTGGTTTGATCTGAAATCTTCTACCAAGGCAAAGAGTTTTAGGTGTCCCTGTAGATGAGAAACCAACTGCTCCCTTCTGCTGTGTGTGGGCTCTCTAGGTAGGCTGAATACTAATTTTAATAACTTGGATTAAGATGTAGTTGGACATCTAGTTTGGTAACTGCTTTTAAAGATGCTGCCTAATCCTTTTCTATGTTGCTCTGCATGTGCTTTTCTGTGAGGTTTCGTTTGATTTACTTTTGTGGGTTTTGTTCATTTGTTTGTTTCTTTTGGTTAGGGGTTTGTGTTTGGTTTTTTTTTTTTTTCAATTGTGGGTTAAAGAATAAGATCTTCATAACAGTAAAGGCGTGATGGCTCACTCACCTGTTGGGTAAGGCTGAGGAAAAATTCTGGAGGGAGAATCAATGAGTTTATGTGTATTCTCAGGCAAGGTTGATTGAAAACATGGGACAGTCTTCCCCTCTCAGAAACAGTATACAAAGAGACCAGAATTGCCCCCCTTCTTTTCACTGATGCTGGGGTGGTCAGGGAAATCCATTCCACTTGTAGCTCAGAATGATCTTGTGCTAGAGTGTGTGTTGCTGACACATCTCTTGCTGTGGAGCTGTGACTATCAGCTACACTTCACACATTCTAAATTTTAACTGTTATCTGTATTCCAAAGATAAGCTGCTTGTAAATGGAAAACTTTATCCCAGTGTAAACTTTAGGAGTATTGCCTGGTAATTAGCCCCTTGCAACTAGAGGCTGGTTGAGTAAGCAGTGCATCCAAACACCTTGGTGTTTTTCAGAAGGCCTTTGCCTTTTGGACTTTTATTTGGCATCTGTGACAAAAGCATGATTGCATGTTTAAAAAAGCACTAAAACCAAGAACCATCACCCCTACTTCCCTGCTTCCAAAACCTTAACATTACCTCAGCTAACGTAAATTCTCTAGGTGCCTAAAACTCCAAATGTAGAATGTTAAAGAAATTGCTGAGCTCCCCTGAAAATGCTGCAGCATTCCCTAAGAACCTTGCTGTGCCCAGGTGGTGCAGACCTGGTTGCTGAGCAGGCAGCTCACACCGATGCCCCGCAGGGAGTCACAGGTAACACTGCCCTGCTTGTCTTGCTGGCGGTGCTGAATCCATAGTGCTGGCAGAAGATGACTGTACTGGAGCCTGCTCCCTTCCTTACAGTTTTGCCATGACCATCCTGTCCTCCTCCCTGCCCGAGGCAAATGGGGGAGACAGGGAGAAAGGCCAGAGACCAGACCAAACTTCACACCCACTCCCAGTGACTGCTGACTCAGCGGCTGTCACTGCTGCCTTCAAGCTTTCCCTGTTTTTGGCTTTGGCTGACAGGCTCTTGGCAGGCCAGGGCTGAGGCAGCTGCTGCTCCCATCTCCTCCTGTCACTGGTACTGCCAGGATGCTTTCAGCTCTTCCAATCTGCTGCTGCCTGAGTAATGGCTCTGGAATGGAAGACAGCCAAGGTGCTCTCCTCGCCTTGGTTGTCTTACTGGTTTTCTGCTCCAAGGGACAACTTCAAGGCTCCTGCTTCTGGGGTGCCAGCTGCCCCTCTGCCAGGAGCAAGGAATTACGAACATGACTAGATCCTGACAAGGAGGACATTTCCCTCAAACACTCTTTGCCTGTTCAGATGCAGGCTGGAATTTCTAAAAGGTCCCTGCGCTCAGGAGTTCCCTGCTGGCACAGCATGTGCCATGTGTTTGTGTGCTCACAACTACCTCAGATTGTGTATCAAGCCTCTACCCTGCATTCAAAATACAGGGGGGATTTAACTTTAGTTTACTGCAGAGGATGCAGAATGGGGTTTGGAAACTATGCCCCTCCTCTTCCTTTCTTGGAAAAGTTCCAGCAGGGATGGTAAGCAGTGTAAATCTGCTGATTTGGAAAAAAAATGAGTGGTGCTACTAAGTCAGAATTTAAATAACAGATCACAGGTTGGAGGGAAAGAGTCCATTTCTTGAGATGTGTGTTACTTCTGGTGGGGAGAATGCAGATCTAGGCTCTCCCACGTTTTCATTACAACTCCTCAGGGAATGGAAGATGGCACAGCTGTGAATGAAAAAAGGGGAACAATGACTATATTGCACATTAGGGAAGTTGTATGATTGCCTCTATTTTATTAATGAATAGATTTAGTACAGCTGAGACCTCATAGGACCAGGGTCACAACATCATCTTTTACTTATCCTGCAACATATCCAAGTAAGCTTCCAAAGCTGTGGTGGTATTAAGCTGTACCTTTCTGTACACAATGCTGAGAGGTGCTGCTCAGTACAGGGGAAATACTTTCTGAAGAAGAGTGTGGTGAAACACTGTCAGAGGTTGCCCAGAGAGGTGGTAGATGCCCCATCCTTGGAAACATTCCAGGTCAGGCTGGATGGGGCTCTGAGCAACCTGATTGACTTGTAGATGTCCCTGCTCAGTGCAGGGAGGCTGTGTACTATTAGCTTGTGAAACGATCTGTTGTTACAAAGATGAGAAATTTTATCTCAGATATACTAACTTAAAACATTCTTCCCATTTCACAGACAATAAGAAACAGTAAGGATAGAGAATTTTTTCTAATGATACAAAAATCTGTGAAGAAGAAACACTTTGCCCAAATTGGGTGAATAAAGCATTTTTACTGGAGAAGAATATATGTATGAAAAACTTCTGTGAAAGTATGTAGCATATGAATAAGATCCTTCAAAGTACAGCTGAGACTGAAATGTCTTCTTTGAAAAGAAAAGGCAACACAAACGCGCACACTGCTTGTTCACAGAGTGTTTAACACCTTCAATTTTACAAAATAGCCACATTTTCTAAAATGCTGCTCTGAAATGCCTGATTAAAAAAGACAGTGAACCATACTATCCCATCTGCAGCAGTATATCACATCTCTAAATCCAATTTAAATCTAGTTATAACAGGAGTGTGAGACAATAAAGAACAGTGTAAGAGCAGTAAAAGGAGCTTGTAGTTGACAATTGATACCATATATATTCCAGAATACCAAAATGAAGATAAAAGTTTTAAATTAAATTAAACAGTTCTGTAAATGAGTAATAAACACATCTAAAATAGCACACGTGTGCTCTTCTGTCCAGTTGCCTCCTGAAAGGAATGGAGTGACTTGAGACTGCAATTTACAGGATTTTCTGTAGGATGGAGTTGGCAACTTCCAGGGATTCATCTTTCACCAAAACGATATCATAAGAGTCCATATATTTTTCCAGAAGCTCATCTACCTAATTGCAGATGGGATAAAGAAAAAGAATTGATTATTGAAAGACTTTTTGTCATTAAAATATTGCCCAATCCTTCCACCAATTGCAAGGGAATGAGCCATGCAAATAATGTATTGCTCCTACAAGTGAATTCCACAGGAGGACAGAGTAGGAGTGGCCTGACATAGCTTTGCATGCATTCCAGGATATAATACCTCAGATTTATTCCAGGATCTCACACATAAAGATAATGAAAGATAAACTACTTCTTCAGCTTCCCAAAAGACAGGGAGATATAGAAAAGTGGATTTCCTTCTCTCCTGAATGCAAGGATGTGCATTATAACTTAGCAATTGATCAGTTGTGTGTCACTTAAAAAAAAAGAGGAGAGCCTAAATTTGTTATTTGGAAGATCATAATTTTGCTCAAGTATCAACCCAGTATTGAAAGGAGGGGGAGAAGCCACAGGAATTTAAGAGAATTAATTTTTATAGCCTCTGAATTTTACTTCTCTAGGAAATACTTTTTGGTAGCAGTTCAGTACAAAACCCAAAGCAATATACACTTGCATTTTTGTAGCTTATGTCTCATAAAAAAAAGAAATCCGTGAAAAATATTTGAAGTCTCAAAACAAATATGGGCCAAACGCTTGGTTTGATATCTCAGGCATATTATAATGAACCTATTTCTAACTCCCAGTGTTTCATTTAAAGCTTACAAGGTTATGTAGGGATACTTACTTTATCATTGAGATAGCCAATTTTAAGAATGTTCTCGACATTTGCTACTCCATCTGCCATACTCAAGTCTCCTTGAGAATCACCCAGCAGTATGATATTACTGTTGTCTTTTAGTTGTTTGAAGTACTCTGTGTTCTTCAAGGCACCATCGTGTTTGTTGTAAACGTGAATCAATTCTCCTTTAAATCCTTTTAATACTCCCTATTAAAAAAAAGAAATCTGAAGTTATTTCTGGTATCATTCAGGCAAGATAGAATCATGGAAGGAAATAGGTGATATTACTGTTGAGCTAACATTGAACTATGTAGTCTCTGATGATGAACAAGATAAATTACTGTTAAATAACAAAATGACTGTAACACCATTGTTAGGACTAGACAGACAGTAATTCTCCCTGCTTGGAGGAAGAGGAGGAGCAGCAGAGCTGGGCCAAATGTGAGGCTGCCATTAAAGGAAATAAATGGTATTTTAATCACACCATGCTAACAGTGTTTGAACTGGGATCACCTGCTTCATCTTGGCCTGAGAGAGTGTTGAACATGCAATTCTAAGTTTCTATATCACAGGGTAGGTGGTTATATCTGCTGCATTTAAATGTTCATCCTGTAATATACATAAATAGCTACTAAATACCACAAACAGTCATGTTTGATAAGAATGTGTTATCTCATACGTACATTTTCATCGAAATCCATGAAATTGGAAACCACTTTGACATTAGAATGGTAGACCCCAGCCTGGTGGATTACTTCCTCAAGAATGTCCCCAATCCCAGCAGAAAATATGAACACAGGAATATTATGTTCACTGAGCTTATCAAAGAAGTTCTCATATCCTTCTCTGCAACACAGAATGTAAATGCAAATCAAATCTCAAATAAAGAAAGCCAAGAACAGTCTGAGTTTTCAGGAGACAGTCACATCATCTTTGGAAAAGATTTAATTTTCTCTGAGCATTTGACTTCATTTTTTTAGGTTTTAGCATTTGACTTCACCTTTTTAGGTTAGCAAGAACCATCAACCTAACATAAGGCATATAGTTTTAGTAAGAAACTACTCCATTGAGCTGTTTGGTCTTGTTCTGTATAATTTTTCCCCCAAAAACACCTTATCATTTAAAGACTTAAAAACACTTCCTCCTCCCTAAATACTCCAGAACAAGCAAGCAACTAGTAGAACTCCCTCTAGCTACTATTGGGCTATACCTCCTTTCTATCTTCCTTGCTTAAACATGTGACTTTCTATAGAGTTATTACTATGAAACAAATTTTGTTTTGTTTTTTAAACCCTGAAAACATTTATTGTTCTTCTTTCCTGAAAGTTTTTTAGTGTTCAGTACCCAATCAAGACTATATATAGTATTCCAGGAAGAAGATGATATTATCTCTATACGCTTTCTCCACACAGGCTAGATTGGTAGAATTTTACATTTTAAATAAAATATTGTGAAAGTTTTTGAGGGAATTTTAGCTTGTGAATGAAGATTCAACACACATTGACTTAGGCTTTCAAAAAGGCAGAGACAGGGTGCTTGTCTGTTTACAAAAGATAAGAATTTAGTCAGTATTATAAACAAATAGTTCCACAATTAAAGTTCTAACATCCTGTTACAGTAGTCCAAAATTTACAGGCAGTTTTAGAAAGCTTTCAAAGAGATGGTAGCAACAGCACATTTCTTTCAAAGAAGGATTTTGCTGGCTTTTAAACTTGCCTTCAGCCATAGAGGAAGAGCAATATTTAATACAACATATGAAACATGCTTTGCAAGTCGTTGCACTTTTATCTCAGATAAAACTATTGAACTGAATGTTTTTCAAAGGAACTAAGTTAAACTCTACATTGCCCTTAAAAAAAACGCCACCAGTGCAATTTAAAGAGGATGAAAGTCTACAGAAACGAAGCTTGTAGTGATGGGACTAAAAAAAGTTTCAGATCTCTGGTGATCACTGTAGGCATTTAGCTACAACATATAATGGGGTACAAAAATAAATAATAAAATAGGAGCACAGAGAGCTCACTGTGTTCCAGGATTAGGGTGTCACATTCTCAGGAATGTGTGTGGTTTTTTGTTTCCTTCCCTTTTTTTCTCCTCCCCTGACCACCCAGTAAGAATCTACAGAAAATGCTCTGAAACAGTATCATTCAAATAAAAAGGAACTTACTTCAGCATAACATCAGATTCCCTCACAATTTCTGCAAACTTATCCTTCTGTAAGCCTTGTTCAATGAGCAGTGCATGAGATTTATGGTACCTCGAATATAAAGAGAAAAATGAGTTGAACTTTGCTACTAAGATCCACCTTTCATTAAATGCTATGATGAAAAGCATCCTGTATGGTTAATTCTTGCTCATTCAAGTTAACGGCAAAACAGAACCAGTTGTTGTACAGCACTTAATGTGATAGCTAGAAGCTAAGTACTGCCATTAATTTGCTTTTAAAAACTTATTAAATCTAATCTTAGTACAATTTGAATATGGGGAGTGTCTCTTACCATTCTACCATATATGGATACTTCTCTTCAATAGTGAGAGCTGGATCGATTTCAATAGCATAATAGGTTTCTTTCAGCTGCAGTAACTGAAAGGGAAAAAAACACCAGGTGTTTATAATGTATTTTAATAAAATAACCCTTGGTATTTGGTGTAACAAATCAAAGTAAGGTTCTTCAGTCAGGGAATAATGACAGTTGTCTGTACAACAAACCAAGTGCTAGTAGGTTTCTTGTTTACCTTTTTCCGACATTCGTCTGTGATGATCTTAGAGTTATCAATGATGTCTGGGGGAAGAGTGAAAAAAAAGAGGGGTAAACAAGATGGTATGTTTCTTTTACTTTGCTCTACAGCACTGTAAATGGCACAGATGAGGAGGTTTGATGACATAACAATATGTTTCCTTGGAGCTTTTCTTACCAGCGACCAGTAAAAGGAACATGAAGAAGCCCTTCCCCTCATCTCTGAATTACAAGGCCAATTACAAGCTTTTGTATCTGTTTTTTGAGATTTATCTGTTGCTGAAATCATCCTGAGGCATCCTGAATGTCTTAAAGTTCCCACTTCATCAGTTATTGGATTCTCTTTGTTTGCTCTAAAAGACCGTATACAGCATAGGGATAAAAATGCCAAGAATTCTAAGGAGTTTACTATCTGGTTCTTGCAGGTGTCAAGACTATTACAGGCTCTTAAAAAATAAAAGTCAACCTTACCACATATAGCCATTAACATCTTAGAGTTCAAAACTTAATGCTTTAATTGTGAACAACATCTGATTTTAATTCACACAGATTTTCATTAATATATATATATACACATAAAAACACATACACTAGAATTTTTCTTCATTAGAATGTACAGGTCAGGTAACAAGTCAACAGAAAATCCCATATGTTAGGGAATAAATTGGACAGAAAATTAAAATATGGGAAAAACTAAAAGGAGTGAACAAACCAATCTGTATTAAAAAAAAAAAAAGTACTCACTATGACAAGTTGGACATCTTTTTCCATTGTAGGAAAATCTACTTAATGTCATATCAAAATCTGTAATAATCTATTTAAGGAAAGAAAAAGCAAAACTGTCTTACAATGTGGAGGGACAAAATAAAGAATGGCTAGAAATTCTGAACGATCAACAATAGCTGCAGCTGAGTAGCATGTGTGCCACAGAAACCTCCCTATTCTATTGAGCCATTGTAATGCAAGCTAGCATATCCCAGAAGAGTAACTTTTTCTAACAAAACTGTTTATTTCATTTCTTTGGTCAAAATATTTCCTGAAATTACTAAGCTTCTATGTTTATGTCATTTACTTATCTAGAGTCTGGCTGAATTACAGTTGATTCAACAAGGACTATTAAAAGATTTCACATGCCTAAGTTCTGGAGATATCTTGAAGGTTGACTTCTGCTTTATATATATATATATATATATATACACATACTTAAATTTTTTGGCATACAGCAACAATCCCACAGTTGCTTTTATTCCAAACTGGTTACACCTTCTACTATCTTTACCTGAAGTTTGGCAGCTCCACCTTTGATGAGGCCACAAATAATCTCCTCTACTCTCCCTGGGTCCTTAATATGGACAGTCTTCTTCTGAAATTCTGGCATCTATGGAGAGTAAGAACAAAGACATAAACAGTAAGAAGAAGCAGAAAATACTCTGGAGGTATTAACTGATGACTCTACACACTTCTGTTTACTTTCAACATCTGTTTTAATTTCCTTTCCCAGTATCAAATTATTCAATAAGTTGATACTCATAGAAAAGCGTTTAATTAATAATTATATATGTGGGAAATAAGGGACATGTATGGAAACAGGACAAAAGTGCGCATCTTGGGGTTCAATATGTCACTGGGAGATGGTGAATCTTAAAACTAACTCTTTGTGCAATTAATATGCCCTTAAAGTCCCAACAGAGATCAAGAAGACAGACTGTTTTTAGACATCCATTTTTTCCTTGAAAATGCTGTGTCAACCGAGTACTCCAACCCAAGGCTGTACAGTAATTCCTGCTCCCTAGCCAGTCCAACCATCATTACATTATCTATTCCTCTGCACACTTTTGAAATAACACATGCTATCACATCACATATCCCTTTTGAATGAAGTATATTTCTTGAATATGATAAATACATGTGGTGTAAAAAACCCCCCAAACCAAACCCCTCCACAAAACAACCTCCCCAAACAAGCTTACCAACCCCCCCAAGCCCTTGCTTACTCTGAAAGTTTATCTTCAACCTTGCAGAAATGGTAAAAGAACTACTTATTTACAAAAATCTCCCAATGTAGCATGCATTTCCATCCTTTAGAATCATGTTTGGACCTATTCTAAAGCAAAGGCATCAGACATTTGCAATCTGTCTACACGGGCATTTATGAGTAGCAAACTTTATTTTCTGTCAACAGAACTTCAGACATGACAAAGTGCTAGGAATTACATTTTTAGCACTCTGATCATTCAGCTTTTCTTTTCATATAGCTAGCATGTAATTTTTGCTGCAATGAGCTGATTAAAAAAAAAAAAAAGATAAAAAGGGGGTAGCTGCTATTTCCAGCAACATTTCTGGACCCAGAGTTCTTCTATCACCAACTATTAGTAAGTCATGCAGCACTCTTTCTCCCTGCTCTTGATGCTGCTAAGTCTTTTGTTTATTAGTAATAGCCAACTTGAAGCCAAATTGCAATTTGGTTATCATTTAAGAAAAAGATGGCATTTTAAACTATTGCAAACAGTGTGTTACCAGTGCTACGGTAAGAATGATTCAAGTTCAGCTGGTAATGAGCAAATGTTCTTCAAAATTACTCCTAGGTAGAAACAGGTAGTTGTACAAAGTGCTAAATTTTACACTTAATTTTGCTGGATTGTATCTTTTCTTCCATATCAGTGCTCCTATCTTTCAATATAACAAATAATTCTAATCCCCAGTGTGCTTACTGCTACTTTCTGGCTGATATCCTCAAAAACACTACTGAAAACAGAAAATAGAAATCCTTCTAGAATTCTGAGTTTCTGATAAATTTCCAAGGTTTTCCAGCCACTCGAAAAGTTTCACCTATACCAGAGTATCTTATCGAAAATTCTAAAGTCATGACAGGGTATTCACTACTTCTTTGCTTCATAAATCTCCTAAAGAAACAAAGTGGATTCATTTCACTTAGTTTAGAAGAATTGACATTTTCCTTTGCCATCCTATGGCACAGACATTTTCTCTAGAAGTGGTTCCTCCTAAGCCAAGATTGTTGTTCCCTGCGTGGTTGCAGTGCTTTGCTACTACTTGTATTTAGCACAGCAAATTCACAAAAGGTACATTAGGACTGACTTTCAGCTATCACCTACATGCCAGGCTAGGAGTCATTGAGAGAACTGAGTGTTAACAAGAAATAAAATTCCTAAAAAATATCCATTAAAGCATTTGCTAATCTTTCAAGATATACCTTTACA
This sequence comes from Manacus candei, assembly GCF_025592945.1. NCBI lineage: Eukaryota > Metazoa > Chordata > Aves > Passeriformes > Pipridae > Manacus > Manacus candei. The sequence continues at coordinate 501,668 of NW_026138074.1, read as the reverse complement.
AAGCATTAATAGATATTTATTCACAATTAGCAGCAGATCTAGCTTCACAAAATAATTTATTAATAATCTGTGACTCTTTAAAGGTGTTTTATGGTATTTCTTTTCTATGTTATATGGTGCTGGTAAACAAAAGCAAGCTTACCCCTTGTGCACGTACAACATTCTTTATAATGAAAGATAAAGCAATTTGGCTGCATTAGGTAATTTTTTTACTGTATATTACCTAATCTAATTCCTTTAACTTTCAGCAAATTATATGTGTATTTTTAGATTTGGAATGCAAAAATTAAACAACGTGAAATCTAAATGCGTGCTTTTCTAAGAAGCAGTTCAAGCATTATTTGGTTCACTTAGATACTAAGCAACAGATTTCCTAATATAACTAATTTAAACAGATGTTGAGGGAGATGGAGCGATCAGAGGAAGAGATTGTACGAGGAAAGATGGATTGTTTGGTACTGTTTCATTTCAGGTACTGTTTCACTTCAGACAGAGCCCTTTCGTAAGCTTCTGAAACAACCCGAGGAAAAATCTTGGTAAACACTTCAGTAGATCATGTTAAACAAGAGATTGCTTAAGATTTTAAGTATGATGAAAGCTTCCTGCTTTGATGTTGAAAACTGATACTCCTACTCAAGATCAGTTTATAAGGTTAATTTATCTCCAGGACACTTTTCATTTTTACACAAGAATTGATGTCAGTTGATGCGTTTTTTAATTTAGGAGGGGGAAGTCTTCTGCAGCAATTATAACCCAGACAATTTCTGTCTCACAGGCACTTTCACAGAAAAACCAAGTCTTCATTACAGATGCGGCATCTGATAAAGCCTCAGATAAATATGGTTAGTCAAAATAGCCCCTTTCCTCAATACTAGTTCCTTGTATTAATATTTGCAACTCAACAGTAAGCAGCGATTCTTTTATTTAGTCTTCACCATTATTATAGTAGAAGTAAATGAAACTGTCTAATAGAAGTCTAAACAAACTGCAGTCACCAGTTTTCTGGCAAACTGTCTCAAACTTCATCGTTTTACACTTCTGCCCAGTCTACCTGTTGTTTCATTGTTGCATATTTGCCATTCTTCACAGTTGAAAGAGAAAAGCAGATTCTAGTTGGAAAGAACTGGTAAGACAGGTGAAAGAACAAAGGGTGAAAAAAATGCTAATAAGAAAAGTTCAGTCAATTTGATAAAATTTGTGTTTCTATTTATAGTTTAAGAAAACTCTAGGAGTCAACTCAATATACACATAAAAGGCCCCAAAATCTGATGCACTAGTTGATTGGGAAGAACAGCCAAACAAAAATCTCCACAGCACCTAGTGAAGTCAAGAAAGCTTTTCAGAATGAGGAGCTTCCACATACAGAACTAAAACTACATAAGCACAGGAAAAAGAATTCATATTTCATTCTTACATCTGAAAGTACCTCATATTGAATGATTAAATGCCCCTATGTATTCTGTCATTTTATGAAAGTGTGAGAAGAGTTTTGCTTTCTTACCAAGGACATCTATATGCTACTGAAATAGCACAGAGGCTGGTATCTCTTAAAACACATGTTAAAAGGTGACAACTCCCAAAGGTAGTTTGTGGTTGGCATATACACTGGCCACAAAGACATTTAAATTTCTAGTCTCTGACATTTTTAATGAGCCTTTGAAAGAAGGAAGGAGAACAAAACTGAAAAAGATTATTTCAAAGGTTGAGCTTAGTTGGACTTACAAAAAGGAAAAAATGATCTGCTTGTTTGTGACAGCAGGTAACTGGAATAAGGATGCAGGAAATTATTTTGTAGCTAACAATGTTATAGTCATACCTTGAGGAATGAACAGTAATGGATTCACGCAGGTTTGGAAATCTCCCAGTCCTACAAACCACAGAATGCATCATTTTACAACCAGGATAGTTTTGAAAATTACAAGTCTATTTAGTACATGAGACATGCATCTGTGTAGCTGGGTTTAATAAAGTATTTGCTGTAAAGACCCTATTGAATTCTAGTTTTGAAATGAAGTTTCTTATATACAACTGGATAACAGAAGTGCAAAACAGAAGTGCAAATGGAACTGCTTTTATATTGTATCCAGGTGCTGCTTAATATATACGTTGTTTTCTTAGTATGTGAGACGGCCTGGATCTAAGTGTCAGTTTGATTATAAAACAAGAGCTGGTGATAAGACCTGTCATTCATTTTAGTGATCTAAGTGAATTTACAGCTGCCACAGCAAACATTTCCAATCAGGTATCCCAGGAAATGAATAACTGATTGCGTGCATAGGGAGTAATGTCATATTCTGGAATTAGGATTATACTGAATTTCTGACTCTACTGAGTGTTGGAGGTAAAGCAGTTACTTCCATCCCCCTATCCAGTAAAACAAGTCTCTATGATTAAAACAAAAAATAGAAAAAAAATTAAAAATAATGTCAAATAAAGAACTTGATATAAAGGATCAGTGTGGGACCTTCTGTTGTTTTCACTGTCAGTAATTTTAAGTTGGGAAGGATGAGTTGATGAATGACTTGCTATCTTAACTACATAGAGATATGGCTCATTTCACAATCAAATCTAGACACATAACCTGAAATATTACTAGTAATAACTAAAACTGTAGGAGGTTGTCATCATAAGTCTGCTAAGCAATGCTTTGACGAAGGACATAAAACACTGGAGCAGAGTATTTTTATATTGATACCCTGTAAGCTTACACTACTTGGCAAATACGAAGTTTTCTTATTTTACAAAGACTCATCTAGTATGGAAGCCTCCCAAAAATCACTGTGAAGAAAACACCCTGAATTATGGGTGGATAAAATTTTAAGGGAACTTCTCTATAAATCTCAATGATAGATAGAATACGAGTCAGGAATTGTGAATCATAGTAAGAACTGTTCTCACACTTACAAATGTATTAAAGTATTCCATAAAATTTCAGCTGACCATAATGTCACATAAGTGATACAACAATATCATTTAGCTGTAATGCTATTGACAGTATGGGAATTTCAAGTATCACAAAATTTCTGTTTTTCTACTTTGTTGGTAAACCTGCCTTAGACTAGACTAGCTTCCAAATATGTTATCTTTTGATACAGAGGACACACATGGGTGCGCTGGCAAGGAGAGGGAACTATCAGTGTTATTTCTGAACACAGAAAATGCAAATCAAAGTGATAAAATGGATAGGATTCAATTATTTGTAAATTTTATTTCTAGTCTATGCTGACAATTTCCACATAAATGACTATAAACCAAGAATAAATTTATTTTGTGAACTGCAGATGCCCAGTGCCAAGGTCTGAGACTAGCTATCACATATACTCACTTAAGGACATATTCCAAAAAAGGCAGGGCATGGCATTAGTGATAACCATGAAATTTGATACCCAGAAGTTAGAGAAAATTGATTTTAGTGTTCTTGGTGGAAGAAAGTAACAGTCTGGTGAAATTATAAAGAAAAGGAGCACATTCCTTGATTTACATATTATTTTCCACTCCCATTTTTTTTCTATTATTGCAGAACATTATTTACTCTAGAAAACAAAGCTTTCTAAAAAAAACTTCTAAAAAATACATACAAGCTTCTTCATGTAACTTCTGCTATTTGCACTGTATGAGTTGCAAGAAGCAGGAGAGCCGTTACAAAACCCACAGAACAAGAGTGTGTGTATCTCTTCCACCATATGTAAAAGCTCATATACGTATAAAGCAAGATTGGCTTTAATTCAGACTGTTTGAATTTTGTTCCATTAGTGCAGTAGAGGTTTCTCCTAGCAGCCCCAGTAGTAGGCTTAAGTTTTAGACAGGAACATCAAAAGCTACGGGACATGAGTGTAGTCACATCAGTCACTCCATTATGTGCAGCTAGTCAGAAGAAATGCACTACTGATTGTGTGCTCCGCTAGCATAACCTGAGCTCAGGACAAACACTTAAAATTTATAATTACCAAAACCATAATACATTTTATATTCATATGCTGCAAGCTCAAACACGGTAAGAAGTCCTTAGTAACTAGTAATTACCAAATGACTATTTTAGTAGTTATGTCAAGAAAGAGCCTTAGGATGACTTGTCTAAAAACTAAATAGGCAAAGTTATTATGTGAATGAAACAACGGAACATTGAGCATCTTCACAGGTGCTTGATAACATGCTATGAGAAAACTAGATATCCAGCACAGGTTATATGAAATAACTTGAAGTGGCTTCACTGCCTAAGCTATTTTAAGACATGGAATAGGATGCATACTAAAAATGATTTTTCCTATTTTATTTATTTACATCTTTTTTATACTTTACATGCTGGATTCTGATACTTAGTTTGCAAAAAAAACCCAACCAATTAAAAAAAATCTGGAGAGAGCGCTTTCACAGAAAACATGACAACAGTGTTTGCTCTTGTGCTTTTAAAGGAGAGTACCTGTGCGTTGAGCTTAGGGCACTCCTGATTCTTCTGTCCTTGATTTTGTCCTACTGCAACAGCATAGGTGGCAAGCAGAGTCCAGAGATGCAGGGCTTGCATGCAGGCTGCCAACAAAAACCAACCAAATCCTTTTAAGAATTGGTCTGCTATATTTTGTGATCTTTCTATTCCTGCTGTATAGAAATAAAAGCTGACATGCATGGTACATAGTGACATCACTCTGAAAATACCAACACTTAAGAATGCTCTGATACATATTTAAAAGTAGAGGAACATTTAAGCTGAATTAACCTATTCAATTAAAACTGTATATTTATTCCTTTAGTGCTGTTGCTAATTCTGTGCTATCAAATTTTTAATATAAAAATACAGTTTGTCACAGTAAACAACTGCAAGTAAGCCCTCAGCTCACAACCTTGGCTTAAAAATGCAGGCAAGAAGACAGTCGGCACTGTTGACAGAAGATGTGCACACTTACCAGAGGGTTTTGCAGGAGCAGCTGCAGAAGCAAAAGAAAATTCCTCTTGCTTGAGAAACACTAATATAGCAGCACAGGGTGCAGTTGAGGGCGTTTCCAAATACAGCCTGACTAATCCCCGTGCAAAACCCCAGGGTCCTGTGACGCACGTCAGCAATGCACAGCAGTTTGTTATGCTCAGCAGTACAGCCCGACGGGCTTACAGATCAGCTGGTTCACCAACAACAAAACCTTTGACCTTCACAGAATGAACAGCTTTCATGGATGCAGCAGGCAAATTTAGGCTGCTCTTGTTTTTCAAAGCAGAAGTTGACTGCTTTGTTACTTTTTAAACCTTTTATAAAATTTTTGCAAGTATTTTAGGATTTCCTGTTGCAGAGTGCCACAAATTTCCTACAGCTCAGTGATATGCTCTCATTAATGTTTACTAGGTATCACACATTTATTTATGTAGAAGAAGCAAATGAATTAATTAATCTTTGTTTTGGCTGTAAATATCTGTATGATACTGAACTAGGAAATCAAGGAGCCTTGTTTGTCAGGATTTTTGAAAGACAAGGCGACTCAACCTGCTTTCAGAAGTTTGTCATTAGGCATGTTGCCTGATCAAAGACCGTAACTAGGTGACACAGAAGACGGATTAAAAGAAATATTTTTTAGCGTGAGAGGATGAAGGAAGTATTGTCTAATCATATTTCATACTCTGAAGTTGTGTAAATGCTTGAAAGTGTCACATGAAGTTAACTCTTGCTATAGCAACAGCGCAAGCTTCTCTGTATCACCCCATAACTCATGTTCAACCTCAGGTTCATGATCACTGTTTCTGGCTGCCAGAATGAACCACAAACATCAGGCCAATTCATATCATCAAACATCAGGCCATCAGTGTGAGCAGTGTGATCATCAGAACTGAAGCAAGGGCAGGTTAGTAGTGTAGCACATACAAAACCTCTATTGCTACGAAAAAAACGCACAACAGCAGGACTCTAGAAATTCATTAGTTATGAAAATTTCCTTCTAAGGAGGATGTGCTGTTCTTCTACATTAAAGAAGCCCAAAAATTCAACAGGTTTTTTTCTGAATGGTACAGTGGATCTGTATGTTTTGTGTCTACATTCCAACTGTAGGTCAGTATGTACTCTATTAGAATTCCTCAGTGTATCTGGCCTACAGTGTACTTTCATTTTTTTAGTGGTGTTCTCTCTGTTTTGACCCAACAAGACAACTAGTGAATACTTCAGCTGATACAAAACATGCAACTTTTGTCAACACTCATCCTCTTAGAATTGAACAAGATCCCCTCAAATGTACATGTTAAGTCTGCTGCATCCTGAAGCAGCAAAACCATTTGAAAGGTATGTTCAAAATATAACATAATCCTTGCAAAGGCTATATTCAGTAAATTGAACTTACCTGGCACTGACATTTGCCAGGATTCCTAGCTCCTATTAATCCACTTGTTAAAGCATTTGTACACTGCTGTAGAAGGTACCATACAGGGAATATTACCTTTTATAGTATTTTATTATAGTTAGCATGCTTTTCATTAATATTTTTATAATAATGTTTGGGAAACATATGTATAATGCGATATCTTGAATAAATATGAATAATTTGCACAACAAAAAGTTGTAGTTTATGTCAGTGCTGGATTTCTAATTTAAAAAAACGCTTGTGAATAATGAAGTAAAATATGCTAGCTAGATGAATCACGTAGTTCAGGGAACTTATACATTCAGTTTGCAAAGTAACTGCTTTTGGGATTTTATATATTTCAAAGGTGACACCGGGACTGATATATAGATGCATCTTGTGAACCTGATTGATTAGACTTTGGTGGGTTGTGGAGCTGGCTTGTTGATATTCTGGCACTTCTCAGATGTGATTCAGTGAGAAAATGAATTCTAATGTTGTCAAGAATTTAAAGAAAATTAGCGTGCTTTTTATGAAAGTCAGGGAACTGAGAAAAAGGAGGTTTCTTATTTTATTTGATTAAATTTAAATACAATTCCAGATTGAAAAAAAAAGAATTACAGAAATTAATTCCAGCTCTTGCAGACTGTTTTTGAGTATACCAGACTAAATAGAAAGCATTTCACATAAATTATTACAGTTTCAGTGAAAGAGCTAGAGAATGACGTGAGCAAAATTTATGTAAACATTAATGCAGCCAACACCTAATTCTTAGAAAAACAGCTTCTGTATCTCTATCAATAATGTACTTTCACTTTAATGAAATTGTCATATATGAAACTCCTCGTCTACAAAACAAGGAAAACTGTCTTTTCAACTGCAAGAAACCTTTGTGTCAAACACTTCAATTACAACAGCTCCTACTAACCATGTTCTGTTACTACTGATTTAAGTCAGTTGAGTTTTTGTTTACAGTGTTTAACTTCTGGTAAGAGATGAATTAAAATTGCCACTAATTTTTTAAAGAGAGAAAAACAAACTCCAGCATGACATTTCTACTCTTTGAAATATGGAAGGTCATTTAAATATATTTTAAGATCCACGAACTAAAGAGGTATAGCTATGTCAACAGACAGGTTCTATTTTAACCTTTTCTCTTTGGCTGAGGGCCATATCTCAACTACAGAATATTCTACACAGAAAAAGAGAGAGAGGTAAAAAAGAACAGCACTTAAAACATTAGGTAATTTGTCATTCATGTAAGACTGGGAAAAAGTTCAACTTTATATGCTGGTGTGTTAGATGAGCCTGGTGTGCAGAGATTCAGGATACTCTCAAAGAATATGAAACACTGCAAGTTTTAGTCTAAAGTAAAGAAAAACTGGTTTTACCGGTCCTTACACACCCTTGCCCTAAGTTGCATCTATTTGTGGAAAGACATTAACAGAGCACAGGTAAGTTACCTAAGAAAGTTAGGTAACTTACCTTAACTGTTTTTTTAAGTAAAAAATTGAATACTTCAACTAAACTGACATCAGCTTTTAAAGATGAAGAAAGAGGACATAGTTAGGAGTAATTTCTGCTCATTAGAATATTTGCTACAAAATTTAGAGGTGACTGAAACCTGTCTGCAGTGTAAACATTAACTGGAGTCTTTTTGTGAGCTTACTACCTTTTATTCCTCTCTAGTGACCCTACTACAACTGAACAAATTTGAATATATCCCCATATTTTTCGTATATTGCTCAGCTTTACTTAAGCAATACCTTGCTTTATAGTAGGGATCAATTTTAAATATTAAAGAACTGTATTTGTTATCTAATTCTGCTTTTGTAGGAAGTTTACTTAGTACTCATTTTCCAAAGCAGTCTACTTGATATAATCTTACAAGACAAGGAAAGCTACCTGAACCTTAGTATACTCAGATACCAAAACCAAGCAGAAGAAAGGAACCAACACAAGCCAACTGTATTCAAACATGATTATTATTCATGCCCTAGTGAACTGAGTTAATGAGCAGCATGCTGGTTCCAGGAATAGCTTTTGATATTTGTGACAATTACAAGGAAAGTAAGATAAATGCTCAGTTTGATGAAGCTGGGGTACATAAAGATTTAGAAGGTTGTCTTGCAAGAAGGTTGGATACTACATATTTTTTCCAGTAAATGTTTAGTGTAAAAAAACCCATACTAGCCATATTTGCAATTGGTATGATGCAATACAGAAAAATTACTTGTATATTAAAGTGTATGTCTTTATAGAGATGATTTGTGAGGAGTATGATTCTTCAAAAAGAAGAGCTTGAATAGCACATCCTATAGAAAAGTGCTAAGGACATATCAAAGACTTAATTCATTAAACTGTGATAAATCCAGAGAAGATATATGCTAAGAAGGTGAAGGTTTTAACCTGAATGGTAATATTATTATAATATATATATATATATATATAACAAAACATATTTAACAATTTTTTTTTTGATAGAGATTTTCTGGATCTGATCAGAGATCCATCTTTCTTTACAATACATGAGAAAACTGGTGATCATCTAAAAGTCTGACCATTTATGGCTGTATTGAACACTAAGTTATTAGTGCTGACACATACAGTTGAATGTATACAGAACAGCTAAACTTTTTAAGCATTTTTTCTTGTTGTATTTAATTCATCTCTCTGATGAGAGAATAAAAGATACTGCAGCATCATTGTCCCTTATGCACCTTCCTCTCATGCTTACAAAACCACTCCAAAGGCAGCAATCTCTGCTGGTGATAAATCAACAGACATTTTGACTTTTACAAGAAAGCAGGAGTGAAGGTAAGCCAAACACATTGCTGACTTGGTATCTTGAATTACAGGTAACAGAACGTAGGGTAAGAGGTTTTGATGGACTTACACATTATTTTTCAAACACAGGTATTGTTACACATCACAAAACTCAGAAAGAACTGTAACAACTGTGGCAATAGAAGTTAACGCTTCATGCAACATTTCAACTTCTCTGTAGAAGTCTATGAAGAACTAATAGTAACTAAGGCCTGAATTTCCAGTATTTTATGTGATCTCCTCCTGTCACTCATTAGTCCAGGTCAAAACTTAGTCTGAGAGAATATAGGGGGTACAGAACATACAGAACCAGTACTACAGGTTCCGGGATGAATGAATACAGCTCCAGAGGGCCATCTTTTTTTCTCTGATTATATATGTTAGGGGAATCACCTCATCTCTGTGCTTAGTTCCTATTCCCTCACTTTGGAGAGAATGAACCTTTTTAACTAGCAGGTTAAAAAGGAAGTTATGTATTGTTTAGTAATCAGTGAGTATCTATCTTGGAAATATCACTCTATAAGTGACATCCTACTTAGCAAAAATTTAATCTGATTAGCTTCATTGTTTCTCTCCTGCCCTTGCAAAAAAAGAAGAGAATATAAGCACCAAAATTGAAAGAAGAAATCAAGGTTGTGACACTCACTCAATGCAGGACAGAAGAAAACTGAGGCTTTTTTCTTGGCCTTCATAGTTTTATTTCACTGGTGCCTTTTCCTACCAATACTCTCTGGATAGTCCCCTTTATAATTCCATTACGAACCTCCAGCTTAAATACCAAATGCAGTTCTGGGTTCTTTACCTTACAGGCAATAGAGCAGAACTGGAAAAGGCCCTGAGAAGGGAGAATAATTTGCTTTTCCTGATAGTGTTTAATTGCAAGTATCTTATTTTTTTACCCCATCCTTCCTTTTTCTTGCCAGTTCTTCTTCTGAGAGCACAGATACAGAAAATTCATTTTGACAAATAAGAATTTTTTAATTGGAGCGGTAGTCTCGTTTTCCTATGGCACTGCTACGGAGCGTGTTGGAGTCTGGCTGTTTGAAAGATCCACTTCTCTCATGTTACACAGAATCTAACACTTACTTACATAATGCTTACAGGTGAGGCTGCTAATCCTTCCTCAAAATATCTAGGCAAAAAGTGCAGAATTCTAAGAACTGGCAGTATGTAAATATACTGTGGTATGTTTACAAATTCTTAATTAGCTATCAGGTGTACAAAAGCTCACCTTGCATAATAATGTAATTTTGATGAGCTATACTATTTTCCCCAAAATTGTACATTTGCATGTATACTTTTTATAACTAAATACCCTTATATATCTATATGCACATGCACTGAAAGAACTTAAACAAATGCTTGTTTCCTTGGAAGTTTCCCACATAAAGCTATCTTGAATGGAATTTGCATTAAGCCCACAGCTTGGACTGAAGCAGTTGCTGCTGATTCTCTTCTTCTCTTATCTACTTCTAAGAAAAAAACCACATCTGCTTAGATTTTTTTTCACTAAGCCTAAGAATGCTGTATCTAGATCAAATAAACTCTGACCCTTGAATAGTGGAGTTGTGGGACTCGGTTTGAAAGCAAAGTCAGCAGGACAAAGTTTAATCTACAATGCATTACCAGACACTACAATTCTCATAGAAGACTGTAGTGCTAATATAATATTTCCATTAAATTACACATTGAGACTAATGAAGTTTTTAACTGTTGGGTTCTCTTTGAGTACAGATCCTTCTTTAAAGTTCTTGTAAAAAATAATCGGTTAAGTCTAAAGATGAAATACAGCTACCACAGACTTTTAAAGGTAACAGGCATGAGGGATTGTGGTGCCTCCATGCCTCATTGTTTTATGGGTGTTTCTCACTGCTGGATCCATTCAAAGATGCAATTGGATGCTCCTGATTTCTTGTACTTGCCTTCTAGAATCGATAAACCACGTGTGCAAAAACCAACCTGTAGTAATACTACCACTACTATACTTTGCACTTTACTACTGCTAATGTGTTAATATGCTACTGCTTCATGCTAATTTCTAATTTCTTTCAGTTCACGTGCCATTTTTCCATGGTAACATGCAGACCAAACCGAGGCTGATACATGTTGCAAAGGCAAATGCAGTTCACAACAGTAAGTGCTACATCAGTAACTGCTGAATGTAAAAACTACATTTTTAGTCTGAGAACTAGTAAGTTTCCAGCAAAGAGGGAAAAGCTTTAAAGGAACAGGGTTAATGGTACATTTCAATCATATTCATTCTGTCAGCATTAAGGTGGACCAAAGCAAACTCTTAGGTAAAAAAAACTAAACCGTTAATAAACTTGGATTATTTCAGTGATCCAATTTGCAAAGCAGACAAACAGATACTTATATAAGGGTGCAGAAAGGAAGCTACAGCTAATAAGTGGGAAACAAGTAAGAACAAGTAGATTTGAACAGGAATCTTGGTGGCTCAAGAAGTCTGAAAGTCTATATTCAGACACTTAATGAATCTTCAGTGCCCAAGTCTGGGCTTTGCCCCAGCCCTTTAAAAATAAAATAAAATTACAAATTAAATAAATTAACTCTTTTTTTAAAGGTTGATATATATGAAACTAGAAGTCACATTTCCTTCTAGCAATAGGTATTATTTCCATAATTTATAGAAGTGTTATTAAAAATTATTTTTGTAAATATTGTCTGAGACAAGTCAGTGCAGTTCTGTATTCTTTTGTGGCATTGGTGAATGAAAATAATATAGTTACTTTTAGTATCTAAAAATGGCATCTTCTTTGACTTATGTGCTGTGACCTTAAATATATGTCCACTTACACTGAAAAATGTCTCTTTTTTTAACATTCAAACAAAGCACTCTATCGATACTAGGATTAGCCAAATTAAAAAAAATCCAGTAGACTTCTAATGAACATTGATTTTTTTCTTGAACAGTCAGAAACTCCACACAAATAACCTAAGATAGAGGTGACTAACAAAACAACCATGGATTCCAACTTAATGGTACAGTGCCAGTCAAGCTGCTGAATGATAAACATGGGACTAAAAAATTTGCCTACTGCAATCATCATAGGTTCTCTGATGTTTTACAGCAGCTGACCACTGGTGATTGAAGACTTTTGGATAGGAGAACATGACTGACATCCAGCAACTGGTCAACATAACTGCTATGTGAAGATCTCTGCCCTAGGAAGAAACAGGCACTACAGATCAACTGCTGCACAGTAATGTGACTGCAAGAAGGCCAGAGGAAAAGTTAGACCTCATGCTCTAACTTTTATTTTCCACACCCTCCACAATAGTATACTTACACAACTATCTTGCCCAGCCTTATCTGACCTTATATCTCTGCACAGTGGTTAGGAAAGGAGGCCGGGAAGAAGAGTTGTGAGCTATTCCTGCCTCTCAGTTGCACTTAGCATGTGATGGGATCTGCCAAATTTCACTGCTGAGCATCTGACAGGCAGCAGAGACAGAGCTGCTAGTCTGGGCTCTCTGCATGCAGGAGCAGTTCAGTTGTACTGAACTCTCAGGCAGTGGCCAAGAAATGCCAGTCGCGGGATTCCTTAAAGGGCAATGTCCCTCATCCACCTCAGAGACCGGCCGGGACAGCTGAGCCCCGGTTCGCACCACCGCCACCTGCTGCTCGGCGCTGTCCGATGCAGCTCAGCCAGCGAAAATTCACATCTTGAAAATTAATTACCGTCTGACAAACGCACCAAAATACAGCAGTAAAATTTAACACTCTGCTTATTTTCTAATATTTTCCCTTAATGTCTCTCCAAGAATTACTCTTTACAGTAGCTGAAGAGTATACTGTACTGTACTTGCACAAAATACACTTGCATGCACACATGCAGGGAAGAAGCGTGGCTGATGGCTTGAAGGCTAGTAACATAAACTGGAACTAGCCAGCATAGAAAAGAATATGTATTTTGCGTTATGTTACTCATGCTAGTGAAAACAGGTAAAAAGAAGCTGTTGGGTTTGTTTGTTTGTTGTTTTTTAAAGGAAATATCTTCCAAAGTTCAGGCATTTTCAACTTTCCAGAATTACACAAATTGCGATGTTTTTACATTTACAGCTCCATTGCTATTGAATTTATAGCTCCTCCTATCTATAAATGCATGGATCCATACCCTGGGTCTCTTTAATACCTATATTGATCAATTTAGCTATATTTTATAAAAGCTGACAGTTTCTGTTAACTCAAGACTGAATGGTACGATTGGAATGCTATGCAACTTTGATTTGTAATATGAAAAGATTTGCAATGATATGTGTATTCAGATAACTAAAAAAAACTTATTACTGCTTATATTGTTTGACAGTTAAAGGTAACATGTTTAATACTTGCAGTATTTGCTATTGGTCTTAAGCTGTAAAAAGTTTAATGGAACACATGCCATTATATCTCAACCAACAACCACAAGTTATCAGAAGGAGGAGAAAAATCACTTAAAAATATGACTTAACACATACCGAGCACTTATTAGAAGGTAAATATATTCCAGAGCAGAGTGATTCATTGAAAGATTGCTTTTCTGTTTTGGAGAAAGACTTTATACAAAAGATAAAAGAAAGCAGCAAACAAACTCTTCTGAGCCCATACTTACAATATATATTATAGCCTGACATGGCTTATACTTACTACTTGGGGCTCAGTTTTCACATATAGATCATCATGTTTTTGAGAACTGTTGGAAGTAGGATAAATGAGTCCTAAGGAAACTAATGCAGAATTACAGATTTAATTGATCTTCCCATACCTATTCCTTGTAGGAATGTATGTTTCAAGATCTGCTGAATTAAATAAAAAAAACCCAAGGCAGCAGCAATTTCAGAAAATTAAAACCTACTTCTGAAACAGAAAGTTGAATTGTAGGATCAGCTTATTATATTAATTAAGTGAAATATTAGTATGTACATAATCTGTATAATAGACAACTTTTTTATTCTTAACAATTAGAGGAGAAAACACTGGCATTGAGTCAATTTTTATTCTCCAAGGACCCACATTTTTTAAATTTCCAAATGAATTATTTTACAGCGAGAATAAAAAACTATTACTAGTATGTAGGTTGTATCAACGTGTATTGTGCTTAAGGTTTTTCTGTTCCATGTAAACTTGTTCTACAAGCCACATTCTAGGTGGCTATTATGCAAGGTGGCTTATATTAGGCACACATATTATGCATTCTCTAAGTGGCATATATTATTATTATCTCTGCAAACTACCTGTGGGCACCACAACCTTGTTTTAGTAATTGGTGTCTATCACTGTCAATGTGTATTCCTACTGAGGAATACAGTCTAAACAAAAACCAAGTTTTATAGAAATATTTATATGGCATCTCCAGTGGTCATATCAGATTTAACTTGGTTTAAAAATGTTAAAAATATTCTAAAAATTATTCTAATACGCTAGTCACTAGTAATATAAGGGCTCTCAGTCACATGTTAATAGGTAGGGGCAGTATTATATTTCAGCAGTTCTTTTCACTACTTAGGTTTATTTCACAGCACCATTCTTTTTGAACAGCATTATTCCCATGTGGAACACATCACTGGATAGCTCTCAAGGTCACATTTCAAATATTATCACTGCAATACTCAGACAGTGACCATGTCCTGCAGTGGTATCTTTAGAGACAGTCCATTTTCCTTCTGTTCCCCTTTTGTTGATTCCAGTTTACTCAGGCTCAAACTCTTCATCTTTGTACAGGCAAAAGTCCGTATGAAGGAGTTTCAAACACTAACCATTTAGATTCTCTAATATGTATGCTACACACTGCATGCTCCTCTACTTTATCCTCCACCTGGAGGTCAACCTGCTGGAGTAAGGTCGCAGTTACTATAACAACTAGTTACAAGCAACAAGGTAAGAATAAAGAAGTAAAGTGGTGTGTGATTGCTGCCAGTTGTAAGGGTCTGTATCCGTCATCTGCGGCACAAATGCTCTTATGCCCTTTGAAACAAGAACCTAGTCTCACCAGAGACTGGTGAGTAAAAGAAAGTAATCATAACAAAAAAAAACAAACCTGCCACATAAACCCTGTAACAGTCTTAGTCACAGAATTTGTTCCTTTATTTCTTAGGGAAGCAGATAAATAGCAGTTACCTCTCTTCTTATTCGTTTACTTATTTCTCTCCAAGTAAACTCTAATAATGCAAAAATCCATGCATTTCTTTTCCTCCCCTAACACAATAAAATGAAAACTGCCCAGAGACATTTAAGAATGGGTGATTGAAACGTTTCCTGTAAACTCAGACATTGCTTTTAAGTTGATTTTTAATTTGTTGTTGCTGTAACTTGATACAAAGTCTCTTTTTGGTGTAATTACATCCCCTCACTTCAGGGCGAGAACAGAGAAATAAACAAATGTAACTAATCTCTTCCCAGTTTTCTGGAAAAGAAACCTGGGAGAGGAAGCCTCAGTTTAAGGTATTCTGCTATTCTGTTTTCAACCAGCTCTATTATGTTTCTCATCCCTATAAGAGAAATGCAATAAAAAGCCCCAAAATTAAAGAGTGAGGAATAAGCTGCTGAAAAAACCCCAGGGTTCTAACACCTTTGTGTATGAAACAGGAAACAGAAAATACTGTTACTTCATTAAGAAGTTTTTCTTATATTAACCTCATATTTCAATTAACATAGGCTATTCCTTACAGGTGAGTGTTTTTGAAAGTCTCAGGCAACATTTTCCACTCTAGTTAGCGAACACCTGTTTTGTGCTTAACTGCTCAAACTGCTTTGCAAAAGGTAATCACGAAACTGAAGTCTATTGTCAGTACAACTATTTGCTATACCAGAATCCACAACTTCACTGAAAACTTGTCTGAGACCTGAAAAATCCAAAAGACTGAATGTCATTGCAAGGTTTAATCTCTTTTTAAAGTAGACATGAAACATTATCTAAAAAGTTACTTTCAGAATCTAATTAATTATCAACCATCCTTTTAAATTAAAGTTAGCAACCTTGCAGATAACTTTTGCCTTCACCTGACTATGGGAACACTTAGGATAATTTCACAGAATTGGCAATTTGGCTGTGCAAAGTAATACACAAGGCTTTGAGAGATGGTTGTTTCTTAACACACCGAGTAGAACTTCATGTGACTGGCTCTATATTTACTATTAATGCCTCTGTTACTTCAGAAGTGGAGCTGAAGTAACTCTGTCTACATTCATGAGTGCCTAAGGGAAACTCCCTGTTTGCAAACTACAGATGGTTGATGAAGACACAATATTAACACTTTAATTTCAAACTTAAACCTTTTCTTTCATATAAGATGCAGTAATTTTAAGGTGTTTTCATTAAGATTAAATTTGTGTAACAGGCTAGCTACTGTGCTAAGGAAATCATCCACTGAAATGTGAGCTAGACATTTAAGAATTTCTTGACTTTTATTATTGAGCAAGGAAACATAGTTACTCTTTTCTACAATGATTGAAAATCCTTTCTACTTTTCTTCACATCAAACATTCTTGGCATCATAATCCCTGATACTTTCTTGTCTTACAGATATTCTATTTGATTTGGAAAAGTCACTGTCTTTTTAGCATTTAAAGACAGCTATAAGTAATTTTTAACTTACATTTATATTAATCTAATTTCATTTAAATTAAAAAAAAGTAAAAAAAAAATTGCTGTAATTAATTATAATGAAAAAAAATTTCATTATTATGCGAGAATTCAGATAACTAAAGTGTAAACTGGCCTGCTCCCTACTGATTTTGATAAAAGTTATATAGCAAGGTAATTCTGAGTCTAATGTGAGTATAAAACCAAAGTGCAATGTTCCCTGAAGAAAACTTAAACCAAAAAAATCTGCTGAAAATACAAGAAGAATCCTGTAATTTTAATCTAACACGGAAGATCCGCCTCATGTATTAGAAAATATACATTTCAATAAAACAGTATTGTTCCTCACCACTACTCTAACCTAGCTAAATACAGACTGGAAAACAGCACTTTCTCCCCACAGCTCATAGAAAGGTCTCTCTTGAGATAAAATAAAACTGATACAGTGTCCTGTAAATGAAAGATGTTGAATGAAATCTACACTGGTGGGTAAAACTATTTCAGGAAGCTTCTCACAATGCAGCATATTCAAATAAAACATGCAAACACATTTTTGCCCTTATCTGACAAACTAAACTCCTGAGTATAAAAGTTACATAACTATTTCACTTACTTTGAAGAAATTGCACAGGCTGAACACATGTGTCTACTGAAAATACTACTTATGAAAGAAGACTTGCATCTTCAGAACTGAAGGTATTTGTTAGCTCAGGAAGCTACCAACTTGAATACTG
Source organism: Manacus candei (assembly GCF_025592945.1). Classification (NCBI taxonomy): domain Eukaryota; kingdom Metazoa; phylum Chordata; class Aves; order Passeriformes; family Pipridae; genus Manacus; species Manacus candei. The sequence goes on along the minus strand of NW_026138074.1, from coordinate 484,211 downwards.
GCTGACATGCTCGCTTGTTAAGTGAGCAGATAGTACTAATATGTTGCATCCAACTGAAGAAAAAGGTTTCTGCATGAGAAAGCTGACATGCGTTCAACAAGTTTAACATTTTCCTTGCAATTTAAAGCTGAGAAAAGTTCTGATCATAAAAGCAAAATTTTTGGAAGTATCTCTTTAGGATCACAGATTTGTGTCCAACAACAGTGCTCTGAAAATGTTATCTGAAGTACATACTTTAGAAATTCACTTACCAGAAATCAGTTTAGCATTGGCCTAACATTTTTTCCCCTATCAAAAGCAAAATCTTTGCAACAAAGATAAAAGTTTAGCTCTTCCCCGCCAAAACACCACTTAAACATTCTACAGAGAGTTAATATAAACACGTCTTCAGCAATTATTAGGCACTTTCTGAACTACAGTTCGAATCAGGTATTGTGAATAGGAGTCAGTGAAACTATTGGGTCTGCCTTTTGAGTGCTCATGTGATCAGGCTTTTAGATGTTGCTATTTTATTGTTCACATAACTAAAAAGTAAGTTTTAGCACTACAGTACTACCTGTTGTAAATGGGCTCAGAGAAACTAAAAAGTAATGCACCTGCCTCCAAACTGCTGAATGACATGACTGATGACTAGAAACAATATCTTTTTCAACAGTAAGAACGATGACTCTATAATTAGCAAAAACTCACAGCGGAATTCTTCCTTGGACCCACGTTATCATAAACTGCACTGTATGAATTCCGCTGGCAAGTGTGGCAACGTATGGCCAAGATAGTAGTCAGGCAGCTCACAATTTACATACACAATCCTAGCTCTTAGCAAAACATGTTTCCACGTGTAATTAAAGAAACCATAAATCTGAGCGTTTAGTAAAGTTTTGCAGGGGAGAGCACAAAAGATACATTGGCCAACACCAACCGATTTGATGGTTTCAGTTCAGTTCTTCAGCACAGTGGTGTACAAATCGCTAATTTTGAAGGATTTCCACATGATCAGCATGTTGTCCAAACTAAGACCGTTTACCATCCAGTTATGGATATTTAGCAGATATTTAAACAGTACCCTAAATAACAAGTTTAACCAGGGCAGTAGAGAGCGAGCGAGCTCCATCTTCCTTTTATAGTAACCGTGAGCAGGCAGTGCTTCCCAGTTTCAACAGATGGTTGGACACGTGCGTGTGCACGTCCCAATTTTCTTTTAAGCAAGTTACAAGCAGGCTTTAAAACCACCACTAAGACCCACAGGTACATATGTATCCCATGGGCCGGAGAGGACAGGCCAGGAGGGAGCACTTTCCACGCTAGTGGGTCACGCTGTGGTGGAACCGCAGGTGCTCTTGCGTCCATCCTCTGTCCTTACAGAAATCCAAAACCGGGCACAACATCCCCCCTCTGCCCCTTCAGATATCCCTTCAGGATATCCGCCTGTCCCCGCGGGAGCGGCCGTAGGGAGCCGCCGGCCGCAGGACAAGTCGAAGGAGAAGGGCATGCGGCCGAGGGGCTCTCGGCCTCTTACCACGTACCATCTCGATGATCTTGGTCTTCTTACCCGTCTTCTTCTTCATGGTGAAGATGTACTGCGCCAGCACCACCCCGCCCACCAGCGCGCACACGCTGGCGCTCGCCATCGCTCCCATCTTGGCCACGGCGGTCCTGTCCATGGTAGTGGTTCCCGAGAGCCGCGGGGGGAAGCGCGTCCGTGGATGAAGGAGCGGGACCCCGGCGCGTCCCCACAGACCGCCGGGTCGGCAACGACCGCGCCACACGCGCCGCGCCGCCCCGGCCCCGCGCCGGCCGTACCACAGCACAGGGAAAGGGTGGAGGGAGGGGCGGAGAGAGGGGAAGAGGCGGCTGGAGCTGAGCCGCCTCGAGGGCGAGAGCTTCCTGTCAGGGTCTTTGAAAAAAGGAAAAGCACAAGCTGTGGGGAGGTTAGTTTGGTTTTTTTTCCCCTCCTTGCTCAGGAAACTCTAAAGGAATGCCTCTCTTCCTCCCTCTGCACCACCCCCCCCCCTCGCAGAGGAAGAAATGATAGAGCCCAACGGCCCGCGGCGCCGCTTCCCAAACTACACTTCCCAAGCTCCCTCCTGGGCGGGGCGCGGGGCGGAGCGCGGCTGGTGCCGGCCGTAGGGAGAGCAGGATGCTGGAGATGGCGGCGGCGGTGGAAATGCGGCTGTAGCGCTGCCGCTCTGTCTCTCTGTGCTTCGCCTCGGGCCGCGCCTGAGCGAGGAGCACCTGTGAGGAAGCGGGGCTGCCGCCCCGGGGCGGCTCGGACTGCGCTGTGCCTCCCGCCCAAGTAAGCCCCCGCCGGGCTCTGTCTCCCTTGTCCCGCTCCACTGGGATGTGTGTGTCCGGGGCTCGCGGCGGTGCTCTGGGTGCCGCACAGGGGCTCCGTGAGGGAGGGAAGGAGGGGTGTGTGGGGAGGGCTGTGCTGTGCCAGCCCGCACTCGGCGGCAGCAGGTTGCCTAGCGGGCATAGCGACGGGAGCCGCCCGAGGGAATAAAGAAGTGCTTTAATTTTCTGGACGTCGTATCCTTTAAAGAGGAAAGGCGCGGGCTTGCAAGGCTGCGTTTGCTCCGAATCCCGTCCTTTTTCCTCCTTCCCGCTGGAGCTGCTGCTGGCTGGATGCCCCTCGGCTCCTCTGCGGGCTGTGGGATCGAGTGCGTCCAGGTTCATGGACACGGGCTGTGAGTTTTGAACTAGGATAACGTTATTGTCAAGCCGCCTACAAAAGGATTAGTCTCCTCGCTCCCTCCCTCCCCCATTCTTAAAATAACAGCAGGTAGGGAGCAGAAAAGCTGATTTGTGCCCTGCGTGACCGAGTTCTTTAGTCGTGTCACTAGAGCATCTTCAAGGCGATTACCTGGTGGAGGTTTTGATGATGTCTGTTTATGCCTTCGTTTACTTTTCTAAAAATAAGTTCTCTTGCAGAAGATTTGCCTCATATTTTTTTTTTCCCTACACTCCTTGGTACCAGAGAACCTCAGTTCTGTGACTTTGAAAACTTCTTATTACTTAATGGTTGTAACAGAAGACTTTTCGCATGTTTTTAAAAAGCTGTTATTTTGTTGCATTTTCTTCGCGTAACTAGCAGATTCTGTCACAACTAATTTCACTAATGACAAGAAGGTTCCGAGGGTGGTTTCTTGAACTACGCTGGAGTTAATGTTTATTCAGCTCACACTAGTGCAACGTGAAGCTAAGAGTTGTAATATACTTGATAAAAGCTGTTGCTAACAAAGGAGAAGTTGTTTGTATAAACAGTTGTGTATATATTAGTATACACTTTTGACAATGGTTTGTTTCCTTTTCAGTAAAGAAGAATGTCTTTGTTTAAAGCTAGAGACTGGTGGTCCACCGTACTTGGAGAAAAGGAAGAATTTGACCAAGGCTGCCTGTGTGTTGCTGATGTTGATAATAGTGGCAGTGGACAAGGTAAATTCAGAATTATGTGGTTGCTGACATGTAAGCCACTCAGCTGCAAGATTGCTTTGACCTGAAAGCTTGTTAGCCAGGCTAGTTGGCTAGTTAAAGTCTGCTATCCTTGTAGGCTTAAGAAGACAAATTCAGTGCTCTCTGTCCTTTTATATTTATACGTTTCTAAACATGTTAATCCTTGCTTGTGTTCACTAGTAATTTCTCTCATGTCTTATTCTCTCAGTGGTAGATATCTTTAAAATAAAACATTTTCAGTTAGTCATGGAAGCAAACATGTTCCAAGCTGTTGTAAAAACCTAAGGGAAAAAAAAAAAAGGAAGGTAAGAGCTAATAAGCTAAGAATTTAGAAAAACAAATAACCCTTTTAGTCTGGAAAATAAGTGACAATTGCAATAAGTGACTCTGCTTGAGTAAACCCTGCTTTTCTATGTAGTCATTAATAATGTGAAATGGTCTTTGCTGTCAGGGAAAGTTTTTTGTGTATATGGTTTTTAAATTAATAAATACACTCATGCTCACCTTGGAGCTCTGTTTTTGCTCAGTAAAGCTACTTGAGTTTGATTTCATTACTACCATACTCTTCTAAAATTATTTTAATTATTTTAATTTTAGATTGTCCCTTTACAAAAGAATTTGAATAAAGTTGAGCTGTTAGTTACTTGGTGTACAGCCTTTTTCAGTGGAAATTCATAGAGTCATTTAGGTTGCAGAAGATGTTTAACGTCCAACAGTTAGCACTCTGTGTTCACTATTAAACCATTTCATTAAACACCATGTCTACATGTCTTTTAAATATGTCCAGGGATGGTAACTCAACCACTTCCCTTGTCCGTTTCTTCCAATGCTTTTGGTGAAGAAATTTTTCCTAGTATCCAATCTAAGTTGTACCTCCAGACCCTTCACCAGCTTTGTTGCCCTTCTCTGGTCATGCTGCAGCACCTCAGTGTCTTACTTATGGTGAGCTGAATACAGTATTCAAGATGCAGCCTCACCAGTACTGAGTGTGGAGGCACAATCACTGGCCTGGTCCTGCTCACCATACCATTTCTGATACGAGCCAGGATGCCATTGGCCTTATTGGCCACCTGGGCACAGCGTTGGCTCATGTTCAGCTGGCTGTTGACCAACATCTCCAGGACCTTTTCCACTGGGATGTTTTCCAGCCACTCTGTCCCCAGCCTGTAGCACTGCATGGGGTTGTTGTGACCCAACACTTTGACATGTTGAACCTCCCACAACTGGCCTTTACCCATTGATTCAGCCTGTCCAGATCCTGCTGTAGTGCCTTCCTACCCTCCAGCAGATAAACACTCCCACCTAGCTTCATGTTATCTGCCAGCTTATTGAGAGTGCACTTGGTCCGCTTGTCCGGATCATCGATAAAGACATTAAACAGGACTGGCCCCAGTACTGAGCCCTGGGGAACAGCACTTGTGATCGGCCACCATCTGGATTTAACTCCGTTCACCACTAACCTCTAGGCTCAGCCATCCAGTGACTTTTTTACCCAGTGAACAGTGCACGAGTCCAAGCCACAAGCAGCCAGTTTCTCCAGGAGAATGCTGTAGGAAAAGGTGTCAAAGGCTTTACTAAAGTCTGGCTAAACAACATCCACAATCTGTCCCTCATCCACTAAACTGGTTGCCTTGCCATAGAAACAGATCAGACAGGTCAAACAGAACCTGCCTCTCATAACCCATTGTTGGCTGGGCCTGATCCCCTGTTTGTCCTATATGTGCTGTGTAATGGCACTCAAGATGATCTGCTCCATGACCTTTCCTGTTACTGAGGTAGGGCTGACAGGCTGGTAGTTCCCTGGATCCTCCTTCTGACCTTTCTTGTAGATGGGTGTCACATTTGCTTATTTACAGACAGCTGTGACCTCTGCAGTTAGCCAGGACTGCTGATAAATGATAGAGGTGACTTGGTGAGCACTTCCACCAGCTCGTTGGATCCCATCCAGCTCCGTAGACCTCGGTGTGTCTAAGTAGCGTAGCAGAACGCTGACCATTTCCCTTTGGATTATGGGGGCCTCATTCTGCTCCCTGTTCCTGTCTTCCAGCTCAGGGTGCTGCATAACCAGAGAACAACTGTTCTTCTTCTATTAAAGACTGAAGCAAAGAGCACTAAGTGCATTAGCCCTTTGTCACTGTGTTCCTCCCTGTATACAATAAAGGATGGAGATTCTCCTTGACCCTCCTTTTGTTGCTAGTGTATTTATAGAAACATTTTTATTCTTTTATGACAGTAGCCAGATTTAAGTTCTAGCTGGGCTTTGGCCTTTTTGATTTTTGTCCTGCATAACTTCAGGACATTCTCGTAGCCCTCCTGAGTGGGCTGCCCCTTCTTCTGAGTGTCATCATCTCTGCTTTTTTCCCTGAGTTCCAGCCAAAGGTCACTGTTCAGCCAGGCTGGTGTTCTTCCCTGTAAGCTCATCTTTTGGCACACAGGGACAGTCTGCTCCTATATGTTTTAAGATTCCCTTTGTGAAGAATGTTCAGCCTTCCTGGACTCCTTTACCATTCAGGACTGCCTTTCAAGGGACTCTCTTGACCAGTCTCCTGAATAGGCCAAAGTCTGCCCTCTGGGAGTCCAAGGTAGCAGTTCTGCTGAACCCCCTCCTTCCTTCTCTGAGAATTGAAAATACAATTTTGTAATTGCTGTGCCCAAGATGGCCTCCAACCATCACAGCACCTACAAATCCTTCTCTGTTCACAAACAAGTCTGGTGGGGCACCTTCCCTTGTTGGCTCTCTCACCAGCTGTTTCAGGCAGATATCTTCCACAAACTCCAGGAATCTCCTAGATGCTTTCCTCTGCTGTATTTCCAGCAGACATCTGTTAAGTCGAAGTCCCACATGACAACAAAGGCCAGTGATTGTGAGATTTCTCCCAGCTGCTTATAGAATATTTCGTCTGTCTCCTCATCTTTGTTGGGTGGTTTATAACAGATTCCCACCATGAAAGGCCTTGCTGGCCTTTTCCCTGATTCTTACCCATAAACACCCCTATCATCACCATCATTGAGCTCCCTACCATACAGGGCTACTCTACCACCTTTCTTTTCTTACCTATCCCTTCTGAAGCATTTATAGCTATCCACTGCAGCCCTGCAGTTGTATGGGTCATCCCACAGTTACCATGATGTTTCTGTCATGGCAACTATGTCATTATTTTCTAGCTGCACAGCAGCTTCCAACTCCTCCTGTTTGCTGTTCATACTGTGTGCACTGGTGTAGAATTGCGTTATTGATCCTGCTGCCTTTTTTTGTGAAGTCTTAATTCTCTTGTGACTGTTCTCAAGCATTTCTGTGGTTTCTAGCACGTTGATAACCCTTGAGCCTTTGCTGCCATGTAGGGCTCCATCCCCTGCCTCCTTTGAGATGGCAGATGGAAGGATCTCACTAGCACACCATCCCTTAAACATTGGCATGACACCACCAGGCTTATCTCTAGTGATCCTGGCTTTCCCCCTTTCCTCCTTCAAATGCAGTTTATAGCTCTCTAAACAAGACCTCTAACTCCTGAGCTAAGATCCTTTTTCCCCCCTAAGACAGATGTACACCATCTATTGTCCACTGGCTTGGTATCATTGTCAAAACCCCCAAAATTCTGCTGGAGTTCAAAATAGTCTTTTCCTAGAAGGAAAAAATAATTATATAAAAGCAGGACTTAAAACAGTGTTGTGGGAATAAGAGTCTACTGGTTTATTAACTTCCTCAACATTACATTTTCTCTTTGTTGATTAGACTAGGCTCTTTTTCTTCCAGCGTTCAGGAATAAAAGTTAATCAATTGCTTAATGTCTAAAGCAGGTGAAAATGTCCTCACCTAAACTTAAGTATTAATAAATTAATACATAGAATGGATTTAGTTTACTGCTGATGGAATCCTTGTTACTGAGTTCAGGAAAAGATGAGTGGGGAGGGCAGTCACTATTTTCTGAATGAAGGACTTGGAGCGGGCAAGGTTTTTTTGTGGCTGAAGAAGAAAGGAAGCAACCAACTGTTCTGAGCTTTTAATGTGGGATCCTGTGGAACTATGCAAAGTCTGGTCAACATGGTTTAGGGGTACTTGTAAGGCTCTCCTGACTTGTGGACAAGTTTTACTGGTTTTGATTTTGATCTGCATTGATATGATGACCTATATCTAGAGGAAGTAAGTATTGACAACCAACCTGAGTTGTTGATTGTTATCATGAGAGACACCTCTGGGGTTTTTTTCATTAATAGTTTTTTGTTATTCAGCTAACAACCAAATGACCACTTGTTTAAAATACCAATTCCAAAAAACCTCTAATGTAACCATTTGCTTCATCTTTGAGATAATGGATCTGTCTCAAGAGCAGGTAATCTCAAGGCCTAGCTTTGTTGACTTGGCGCAGTATTTATCAGGCTTTAGTTTGCATTTGGATAAATGCCGTCGACCCCAGTTTTAAAACTCCACACTTCTGCTGGTGTGATATGTGTGTGCACAAATCCAAGATGTATAAACTGAAAGTTTGAAGTACTCTTCAAAATGAATGAGAGTGTTTAAGAATTGTGGACATCAGTCTAAAATGATGGAATAGCAACAATGGTCAGTGCCACCACCATGATAATTGTCATATTGAATCCTTTGCTGACAAATGTTCATGAATCTGCAAAAGAGATAATTGCTTATCTTAACCTAAAAGACAGAGCATAATCAACATTAATTGAATCATGTCAATATACTATCTTTTTTAGGGTATTATTTGAAACACTTCTGCAACAAACTGAATTCCACATGCACTACTGTATTGCGTAGTATCCTTTGTGTTGGTTTGTTTGTTTGTTTGTTTTTTTTAGATAAAGTTATTGTGGGCAGTTATATGGGATACCTCCGAATCTTTAATCCACATCCTGTGAAACCTGGAGATGAAGTACAGCCTGAAGACTTACTCTTGGAAGTGCAGTTGCGAGAACCAATATTGCAGGTGGAAGTGGGAAAATTTGTTTCGTAAGTAAATGGCTGGCTATTATGTTTTTTTAAAGTTTTAGATGTGATTTTCTTCCTTTATTTTGGAGGGCAAGTTTCCAGTTTTCAGATGGACAACTATTAATCACATCTATGTGTCCTGTAGTATGCATTTGATCTGCTTCTTACATCATCTTGATATGAGAGAATTTTTACTTAAGGTATATATGGAGGATAATTTGCCTGATACTTGTACAATTTTTTAGGAGCATGTAGAGCAGGAAAAACTTTATATTGAAAGTTATCTTTTAAGGTATTAAGAAAACTTGACTAACTTGTTATGATCTAAGATGTAATATTGGCCAGTTGTTTTAGTTTTGATAGAGGACAGAGGACAGAAGATCTTTATTTCCAAAGAATTTAGTGGAAATAGATGGCCAGGTAGAGGAAAGATACTATGGCTCTAAGGAAAAGACCTTACATTTATTTGGCTGTAAGGGAATCTACTTAGAAGAACATTATTTTAGAATTTAGTTCTTAAAGGATGCATTTGAATTTTGAAATTGACTTCTAATACTGCATCATGAACTTTATTTTAAAAATGAGAGAAAAACCTGTACTAAACATGGGAAAGACTCATGCTCTGAGACCAAAGGGCACAAGCTGGAAGGCCTCCATCCGTTGGAAATTGTTCTTTTATTCAAGTACTCATGGAGTGACTCTGTGTGGGAATTCCAATACCCTACTCTGTGAAATGAACTAAAACATTTTCTAGAGTTACAGCACAGGTACTTTCCCTGCTGGAAGTATTGCTTGGGTTCAGGAAAGAAATATGTGAGTGTTCAGTGTTCCATGCAGCTAGTACAAAAGTGAATTTTTAAAAAAGTAGTGTCTGTGGTTGCTGAATAAGACTTGTTTGGAGCGGTGATCCTCATATCATCCTTCCATGAAGCACCTTGTTTGAAATGAGTTTCGAGCTAAACTGGGTTGCTCTTGATATTTAAATCTGAAAATATGTCCCTAAAGGATTCATTTTGATTTTGAAATTAACTCAAAATACTTCAGCATGAATTTAGGAAGATCAGTACTTTTTTATGCTAACATCTAGGTCCACACATGAAAGCAATTTCAATATGTTACTTGAATTTTATCCTGTATAAATTTTACTTCGAATTGATCTAAAAATAGTGGTTTTTTACCCTTCTTTACAGTGGTACTGAAGGACTTCATCTGGCTGTGTTGCATTGCCGAAAACTCTGTGTATATGCTGTTTCAGGTTAGTTTACAGATCCAAGCTTTCCAGTGATTTTAAGTGTATTCTAAAGTTTGGATTAGGGTAATGGTAAACTTGGTATATGCAGTGTCTGCTCATTATCCCTGAATATCTGCAGTCATATTCTCTCATTCAAACTCATGTATGAAGAGGAAACATCAGTAATTAGGTCTAGATATTTCCCAGAGGTTAACAGAGGTTTACTGATCTGCTTAGTGGCTAACATGCTGTGATGTCTGTCATAGTCTGTGGTTGGTAGTGACTGTAAACTAGTTCTCATTACGGTTTTAGGACTGGATATTACTGTTGAACATGCTAATGAACAAGTGGTTGTATAATGCCAACTTACTTAGCTCTTTAAAAATAAATAATTACAACTATTTCTGAAATCAAAACTCCAGGTAATTTCTTAAAAAGCCAGAACATTGGTAAGGTAGCCCATGAGAAGACAGAAGGTTAATACTGGTAAGAAGGTGAAACCACTATGTTTTTTCTTATATCCTCTTTCCTCTACTGCCTTTGGCTGGAAATTCTATATGATGTGTTCTCTCTGTGTGAAGAGGCAAGTCACAAAATACCTATTCTGTACATTGATTTCTGTCTTCTATATGCTTAGAGCAAAGCACAGATTTGAGAGATCTATTAATTGTACACTCATCTTCCAAATTCAATAGGCAACATGGCATTGTTAATTTTCTCTGTGCAGGGACATCTGTGGCTCCTCTGTCATTACAAGAGCATGGTTTTCTTGTAGGAGCAGCTTGCTTCCTATTCACAGCCTTTTAGGCAAATACGTTACAAACACATGCTCTATTTTCAAATTCTGTTTGCCTATCTGGAGACACCTGTAAAAATGGTCTTTGTTGAGAGGTGCCACTTCAAGATCTACTGCAGTTTTCATACTTTCCCTTCTCTGTAATAGTGCTTATGTCTTAGGATTGTAACCTACCAGTACAATTTTTATTAAAATAATTTTTTTTTGAAATTTGCATTCAAGGCATACAACAGCAAGTCTAGAATTCTTTTCTAGGTATAATTTGCTGTTTGGTCTGCATGGCTTAGTAATAATAAAAGTAAAATTTTGCAATCCTTAATAGACTTTTCATACTGATCTGTAAATATGCATGCTTTAGTGGTAATTTCTGACATCTGAATGGATACTCTCAAACAAGCTATCATTATTTCTTTATGCTTCCATGGCAAATTACATTTTCATAAAGTGGAATCTTTACTTGCTTTATACGTGGTACCGTATCTGTTATTCATAATAAAATAACTATGCTGCTTCTCCTTAACAAATGAAAGCATACTTCAGGGCTGACTGAAGTATGGCCTGGATGTTTTATTAGAGGCAGAATACACAGACTGACAACTTTCTAACTTCTTTTTCATCAAGTGTTGCTGATTATCTAGTTACTACTCAGCCAGGGCTTTTCCCCCTCATGTCTATTCCAATCTTTTCCCTAACATGGGTGTGATTTAGGGGTAATTGTTTAAAAGCTATATTTGATTTTATTTGGAGAAATTGCTAGCATAAGCTACAAATCTTTCATAACATGTTGTTAAAGGCAGTGTTGAGATAATCTTTGTATAGTAAAGCTGTGGTAGGATTCAGCTTATGTATCACTCACTCAAAACACCTTTTTCCCAGCTGATGTGACTATTGACAGAGGTTTGTTGTTTTTTTTTCCTGCTTGCTAATATTAGTCTTTAAGTATTACTTTATTCACGAGGTGAAAACTTTTGATTCTTAAAAGGTGAGTTTTAACTTTAGTTTCCTTACAAAGACTTTTTGAATTTCTTCTACTTCCCTGAAGGGGTCAGGAAGTTAAAATTCATGAAGACCTTTTTGGAGAATGTGATGTATATCACAAAATTATTTTTGTTAGCATTTATTTGTCTTTTATCTTTGCATCATTGATCACAACAGGGTGAGCCTCCACATCTCAAAGTCACTAGGATTAAGTTACAGTTTTTTCAGGTTGTTTACACTGGTACTCCTTTACTTCTTCCACAATGTGTGGATCAAAGTAATAAATATATACCCTTCATTTTTTGTAGGAACTCTGGGAAATGTGGAACATGGGAACCAGTATCAGATTAAGCTGATGTATGAGCACCATCTTCAGAGAACTGCTTGTAATATGACTTATGGTCCATTTGGTGGTGTAAAAGGTAAGGTCCTTGTTGTATATTCATTATCATTAGTTGTTTAACTACAAACTTAAAGTTTGAAAGGCGACATGATGCTGCTGTCTAGAGGGAAACCTCTTTCTATGAATGGTGGTACCTTTTATCTGAAGGATATTGAAAATAATTGAAGTTAAAATGAGGCAAAGAATATTAAATGCAGAATAGTTGTTTTCTCACACTTTGAACTGGAGAGGAATTTTCAAGGCTAACATTGATTTTAAAAAACATGACAAAATTCCTGGCTCTTCCCTTGTGAAATACTTTAACATCTAAAAATAATTGTTTTCTTCTGTGCTTCAATTCTGTTTTGCTTTTCTGCACTTGCTTATCCTGGACATGTTAAAAAGTTAACATCTTCATTTGCTGAACCTAAAATATCCAGTGTCTTGAAAGATATGTTATGCAGATTTCTAAAAAAATACTTATACTTCTATTGGAAAAATGTAACAGTGGACAATAATATTTATGCTGTGTTTGTAGATTTCAGTGAGTTTAATAGATATCAGTTTTTTTGAACTTGTGGATGTTTTTGTGTTCCAGTGTGGAAGCATTTAGATTTGCTTTGCACAACATCTCTTTCTGTTCAGAAGTGAAGTTTGCCCAACAGTACTGGGGTGTGGCAGTCATCTACAAAAGTAGTGTCCCTAAATTGTTGGCAGAGTGATAGTCACTTCCCAAGGCAGAAAGTCTTCTGGGTCAATATGGCAGATATGTGCAGACAGTCCCTCAGTTTTATGGCTGTAATAACCTTCTAGTAATAATGCTACAATGCCTTACCCTAAGCTCACGCTTGTCCCTGGGCTTCAATTCAGCTGACCAAAATTTGTACTGACTGAAAAGATTTTCACTTACTAATTTCTTACAACCACCTTGGGGAAAATGGTCAACTCATGTGGGTGAGAAGGTACTAATGATATGAGTGTCTTGAGAAGTGAGTGTATAGGGCATGGGCATATTCCTGTTAGCAGCAGAAAGACATTTTGGAGGTTCCTGAATTTGAGAAGAGGGAATAATGTGCTTTCTGGCATAGTGGAATTGCAGTAACAAATGTATAAGGGATCATAAACTAAGCATTGTGAGTGTCTGGAATATTTCAGGAAAAATAAAACAAGTACCCTGCAGTTCTGCAGAATAAACTCTCTGGATTTTTGACATACATGTTTGTTTACCATGGAGGTCCAAATAGAGGTCTGACCACCAGCTCAGACCTGTCTCATGAGCTGTGGTGGACGCAAGTAATGTAACGAAGAAGGTGTATTTGCAAGCTAGGGAGACAGAAGGCACTGTTTACCTTAGAACCTACTCAGCCAGCCAAACACTTTTCAACACGTGGGATGGTCAAAATGGGGACCAATCCTGACAAAGCAGCAAGAACAGCAGAGGGAACTCTGGTAAGTTCTGCAAACTTTTCTTAGTTTTCTAGTAACACTTCTGTGTTAGCATGTCAAGCAGCTTTCCTTTTCCTTTTTTCTTCCCCGTGTTTGAGTTCACAAAAGTATGTTTATTGCTGTTGGAAAAAGAATGATCTCAAGTCATAAATGAACAAGAAAGGCAGAAATTTATATGATGTAATGAATAATACATCATATTGTAAAATCAAGATGCTTTCTGTTTAAGACATAAATCTAGGAAAATTATAGTGAATGTTCAGGTATTTGATAGAAGGCTATTAAGGCATGTATTGAAACATCAGAGAAATTGGCAAAATGGACACTGGCGAAAGTTCTTTTTGAGAAACGAAAGAATATTCTTCTTATTTTGTAGATTTCCTGCACTGAATACTCTTTTTTATGTGGCTTTCCTGGACTGTTTGATTAGATTTCCTGTCAAGGATGTGCTTTTAATCTTGTGCAGTGAAACTATTTCAGGTTTTTTTAGTATCATCTTTAATATCGTGTTCTCTCCTTGAGGTTTAAGAGTGACAGTATTGTGGTTTTATTTCCATCTTGCAAGACCATCCTGAGTGAACCAGAATGAAGTAGTTAATTTTAGTAAACAAATGCCTGTCCGGGTTTGGCCTGCCATGCTATCTATGTGTATCTATGTTTGGCAGATGTTCTGGGGTGCCACTGAGAGTCTGTAAATAAATTAGCATTTTTTTTTTACTATCAGCCTTCTGCTAGCTTCCCTGGAATTCTTTTCAGGCATCTGCTAACAGTCTCTCTCACCTTCAGTGATGGTTAATTCATGATGGTGGCGGTGCTGTAAGCGTGCAGCAGTGAGCTTGCTTTGCTCACAGTCTAACTTCTACACCCCCTCTGGAAGCAGACTAACAAAAGGTTAGGGAGAATTTTTGGATTTATTGCCTGCTGTTACTGCTGTGACTAGTATGTGTCTCATTGCTATACTCAAGCATCCTTGAAATAACGTGAAGGTGAAAAAGGCACTTCACAGGTCAGATTTACAAAGCTACTGAAGCAGACACAGGAGAATGGCAGTTGAGCAAGAAGAAAGCATAAGTACAGGGAAAGCACACTGGGGGAGTGTTGGGGGGGAGGGTGTGTGTTAGTCCCCCAGGAACATGATATTTTGTCTGAGGAAGCAAAGAATGCTGCAGGAGTTGACACGGAGCACTTGATCTATGAAGTTGCTCAGTCCTGCTCAGATTTCTCTTGATGAAGGTTATGCTTTTGGTCTTTTTTATGGAGCTTTTAATCCTATGTCTTCAGTGGTAAAGAAGCTCATTCTGCCCAGCCATATGAGTTAACACTGACAAAAGGAAAAAAGGATTGTGTTTGGAGTCCTGAGGTGTATGGTCAGGTAAAGAGTTAAGTCAGGACCCTGAACTTTAGGAAACCAAATTTCCAGCTCTTAAAGGGTTAAACTGCACATCTCTTTGGCTGAAAGGTGATGGAGATGTAAAACATACAAAGTACAACTGTCACTTCTCAACTGTTGATTTTTAGTCTCTTGTATTAAGAAAAAAGCTCTTATAGATTTCTCTGTGGAGAGAATTGTGAAGTAAATAAAGCTATTTTGTAGCCTACTTGCTAAATTTCATTCTTGCTATTGTCTTCAGATTAATGATTTGATCTATGAGCAATTTTCACATATGGAAGAATTGACACAGATGTTCTCATAACAGGAACAGATGAAGGAAATCAACAAACTCATTTATTTATTCTCATAATAGAAGGTCAAAACCTAAATTAAAGCTATTAAAACTGTGGAATAAAAAAGCCAAAGACTGAAAAGTTGACCAGTGGCTTGCATAGATTAACAGTGTGCATTTTTCTTAAAAGTAGCAGAGTGTGAATTGTGGTTGTCGCCACTAGATGGTCCTCTCGTTACAGTTGTTGGTTAGTAGGCAGCATCTCTAAAGCTGCATTTGTCCTTGAACTGATTCTACAGGTGTATTTACTGCAAGACTTAAAAGCACTTTCTGCAAACCTCTATAGCTAAAAGTGTTTTATTGATGGAAACAAAATGTATTCTGTTGGCTGTCGAACTTTAGCAAAAAGGAGAAATGAACTTGACCCTTACTTTCAGCACAACTCTTAAAAGGCCAGGGATGTGAGAAATAACAATGAAACCCTTATAAGTTTAGCTGGAATACTAAACAAAGCTAATGGAAATGTTTAAAAATAGTAAATGGAAAACACCTAAAAAGATGAAATAAAAGTCAAGCATAGTGTAGTCAGGGCTAGTTGTGAGTTACAACTTTAAAATCTACAACTTTAAAATCTGTGGCAAAGGAAAGGATTATAATGCAGAACTTTACATTTCTTTGCTGCTTTAGATTTAAGTTTGTTCCTTGCTGTCTCTGAACACTAATGCTAAAATGTAAACAAAAAACTATCAAGAAGGGACATAGGAAGATCAACTATTCATTTTATATTTAAAAAAAAGTGTGTCGTTAGCCCAGACTTTCAAAAGTAGAACTTAACTTTTAAGACATTGCCTTTGTTGTTTAGAATGCATGTCTCCTTTCCATATTTCTGAATCTTCCTCATGATCTTAGAGGTATAAGTTGAGTTCGTCATCCAAAACTCCAATTCTAGCATATGAGTTGTTTTAGAAACGATGATTCATGATAAAATTATGAGTCAGTAGTGCTGAACACTGTTTTTTAACCAAGTGAACTCTTAACCTAGCCACAACATATCACAGCCCTTAAGTAATGAACAGATTATAAACTTTATGTTTTACTTCAGATATAAAATTTAAAGAACTCGAGTGTACTCTACCTTAAGCTCTTTTAATTTTTTTTTTTAAGAAAATGAAGGTAAAAAACCATATATTTTTCTGATTTATATTGTAGCCTTACCTATGGTGAGGACTCAACTCTATAAAGATTTTACTTTATATAAACCCATGTATCACATAATTTTTATGAGGTCAGGTTATACTATTATGGCATCATGCAATTATGCCACCAGAGGTTGCTGTGCTAACAATTCAGCTTTCATTATATGAAGTGATGTCTGCTGATAGTTTAGAGTATCTTGGAAAGTATTTTCTGGTTTCACAGCTGTAGTATGTTGTTCTGGGTCTTTATGAGTCAAATACCAATGACTTGGTATTTGACTCAAGCTCATTATTTAAGATGATGAGCTCATTAGAGAGGTTAAGTTTGGAGGCAGCCTGGGCTGTAGCAACTATGCCCTGGTTGTGATCTCAAGGTGTGTGGGCCTGGTGAGGCACCAAGTCAGGACCCTGAATTTTGGAAGAGTGAATTTCCAGATGTTTAAGGAGTTGGTGAATGAGATCCCCCAGGGAAACTGTCCTTGGGGACAAAGGAGCTGACCAGAGCTGGCAGCTCTTGAAGGACACTTTTCTTAGAGCGCAGGGCTCTCCATCCCAATCAAGCAAAGCTGGCCGGATACTAGCATGGATGAGCAAGGATCTGCTCCTCAAACTGAGGAGTAAGAAAGAAATGCACAGCCAGTGGGAACAAGGACAGGTGACCTGGGGAGAGTACAGGAACATGGTTCAGATGTGTAGGGATGTGATCAAGAAAGTCAAAGCACTGATGGAACAGGACTTGGCAAGGGATATAAAGAATTACAGAAAGTGATTATGGAAGTACATAGGTGAGAAAAGAAAGGCAAAAGAGAGCCTACCCCCTCAATAAATGACAAGGGAGAACTGGTAACAAATTTGGAGAAGACTGAGGTACTCAATGAGTTCTTTGTCTCAGTCTTCACTGACAGGTTTCCTAGATCTCTCAAGTCCCTGAACCTCTAGTGGGAGTTGGGGGAGCAAAGTCCCTCCCACTTAAGTGAAGAGCAGGTTTGAGACCACCTGATGAAACTGAATAGCCACAAGTCTGTGGAGCCTGATGACAGGTATTCCACCCAGGGTCTTGAGGCAACAGACCAATTTTGTCAAAACCACTCTCCATTGTATTTGAAAAGTCATGGCAGTCAGGCAAAATCCCTGGTGACTGGAAAAAGGGAAACATGTCTCCTGTTTTTAGACAGAGAAGGAAGGAAGATCCGTGGAACTACAGACCAATGAGGCGCTCCTCTATGCTTGTGAAGATCATAGAGCAGATCCTCATGGAAGCAATGTTAAAGCACATTGGAGGTGACCTAAGACAGCCAGCATGGCTTCAGTAAGGGCAAATCTAGTGGCCTTCTATGATGGAGTGACTGCAATGGTTGAAGGGAAGACTGACTGATGTCATCTACCTAGACTTCTGTAAGGCCTTTGACATCGGCCCATGTGGCATCCTTATCTCCAAATTGGAAGGACATGAATTTGATGGATGGACTATTTGGATGATAAGGAATTGGCTGGATGGATGCAGCCAGAAAGCTGTGGTCAATGACTCTATGTCCAGGTGGAGGCTGGTGAACAGTGGTGTCCTTGAGGGACTAGTGCTCTTCAGTATCTCCATGAATGATGTAGACAGTGGGACTGAGTGCACTCTAAGCAAGTTTGCAGGATGACACCAAACTGTGTGGTGTGACTGACACACCTGAAGGATGGGATGAAAAAGGAGACACTAGTTTGGAAAATGCCTCTTACTTCTACATTACCAGTTTCTATTGAATGAATTAGGGCTCAGCTAGCTTATAGCTGTTAGCCTAAATCCTTCTACATATTCTTCTTGTGCCTGACTGGTCTTAAAAGGAGAGATTTATTGATGTGGAGCCTGCTTATAAGCAATGGTGGTATTATGCTTTTTGTAGTGAAAGAAAAGTGCCCTTATTGCTGCTTTGAAAAAGTGTGCAGATCAGGCCACAATTTCATTCTTTGCCTTTCTTGCCTTCAGTCAGATTGTTGATTTGTGTTTGAGGAAAGTATACGCAATAAATTTCTACTGACGTGATGAAGAGAGTGAAGAAGTGCTTTAAAGCGAAAACAAAACCACTATTACTTGAAACTTAGGCAGCTTTACAGATTATCACAAATTTCCTGTGGTCAATTGTGCGTTAGACTGAATGGTGGGCAGGATAGTAGCTCGTGTATGAACAAACAGTGTGTGAGTGAATACTAAAATTCTCTGCTTTGAGGACTGGTGTACGAAGAGCAGATTTCCTGAGCTGTTGTCTGAATTGCTTAGGAAGTGTGTGAATGATCACCTGCTGTAATAGGAGGATGACCTTTCCCAGGTGAGGGTTGAGTTCTGTGATTGTTCTTCAGGGCATAAGTGGTACATGAAGGTGGGTGTATGAACACTCTTAATGCTCCCAGTTTTCTTTTTCAATTTCTCTTTTCAATTTTGAAGATTTTGTCTTCTATTTAAGAACTAAAGAAGCAGCACACTGATAGCTTACCAGTGGGACACACAATCTATTGGGTTACTCTTGAGAAGAATACTAATTTTATTTAGTGAGGGACAGAAAGCATAGTTTAATAACCTTGCTTTCTTAGTTGCTGAATTATTTTTGAATGGTGTTTACTTATAGATAATGGCTTTGCATTGCAAAAGCACTATTACTGTGTGATTCCAGAAAATATTCTTGCATTATCTAATAGTTCAATGATAAGTGAATTCATCCTGGTTTTATATAAGCTCTTCAAATGAGTTGGTAAATGATTTAGAATTGGATCTTCCTAATAATGCATAAGTTTTGAAATTTACTTTTTCATCTGAAACCTTACTGCCTTAAGTTGGCTTCCAGAGTAGTTCAGATTTATTTGAAGTTGTTTGATGGATACTCTACCGATAAAAGCAAATAATAAAACAATAGCAACGAGGAGGAAAAAGCAAAACACAGCTTTGACCTGAAAAAGTTACAAGCAAAAAAGTGTGAAAATACCTTGAACCCATCTTTTTCTCAGCAAATGGCCCTGAATTTATTTTACTTTTATTATAGCACTGCCCTCGAGGCAAAATATGTTTTGAGTGTTACCACAAAGAGGGTGCTATACGGAGGAATTTTTTTAATAATGAAATACAACATATGCATAAACTGTGCAACCTTGTAACAGGAAACTTTTTAAGAAGGGTAGACGGTGCTTAACTTTTCTACAATTCTGCAAGAATGAATTTTATTAGGTGTTGGTCAGAAAAAAAGTTATCAACTGGGTTTTATGCTGTAAGGTTAAATGATTCTTATGACTATGTTTAAATACAGGAGCAGTATAAATTTGGACTTTGATTTATTGGCTAGTTCTGTTAAGGAACAGAATATCTAACTGTTATCTTCCTGTTAAATTGCTTCTGCATAAGGACAGATTATTTGAAAGACTTGGGCTTCTGAAGTTTTTTCATGGAATAGATCCGCTGATACCTAATTCTAGTTGGTTTCTGACATAACTTTGGACACCTGCTAGTGTTTTGTTTTTTCCTTTTAATAGTGGAGTTAGAACATCTTCTCTAAATTGAACATATGAATGGAAAAATGATCAAAGAAAATGTTCTCTGAATCTCGTACCATCCATTTCCTTTTACCTTCTTCAGCTTCTCTTAGCAGTAATGGTTGTAGCCTAATGATAATAGCCTAACTGAAATAAAAATTCCCATTGCCTTCAGTATACCAGAACTTTGCCTCAATTATAAATTGCTAGATACATAATTTAATCTGCATTTTGTTCAAATGAAGCACTATAATTAAAATGAAGTTAAACCTGTTGTAGAAATGCACAACTTTGGGAGCAGTTGTATATGTAAGTGAAAGACTTGTTTTTCATAATTTTGATAAATTCTGTATGATACTTTTTTAAATTTCCTTTGTTGAAATATGGTACCCAAATGTGTGCAGTCATTGTGCACTGGTAGTATAAAATGTTTTGTATCTTACACGTGGGGTTATGACTTGTGCAGTGCTTCTGCCAAGAATCAGTGAGTGCCAAGGCAGAACAATAATTACCTCATATGTTTTTAATAGTACGTGTGTATTAATAATGACCCAATCTTGCATTTGTCTTTTTGCTGACATATTGTTGACTCATATTTAATTCATCATCCTACTCTAATCCCCAAATTCTTCTTCTTAGTGCTATTGCCTGCCATTCTCTGGTTTCCTGTGAGTCAATTGTCTGAGATTACATCAGATGTTTTACTTAAGTTTAAAAATACTGTCTCTGAAGTTTAGAAATGCAGTATATGTTATTGCCCTGTCTAATGAATAGTTTGGCATGATGAATTTTCTGCTACTTCAAACCTATGTACAGCTTTATTATTTATATATGTACTTTCTTATTAAATGTTCCAGCATTTCTTGTGGATGCATTTGTGTAAGATTTGTTTGCTGCCTCGTATTTTTTCATCCAAAAGAATGCAGTTCTGGTTTCTAACTATTTAGTCTATTTTGTCATCTCAAAGATCTTTCAGAAATGTGTGTATGTAGCTTTTGTTTATTTTTTTGTTGTTCATCAGTGACTACTCCATTACAAAAGAAGTTACTAACCTATAAGTATTTATTTGAAAGGTCACCAAACCCTTGTTAGTTGCTATTCCTAGAGGGTTGAAATGTATCTTGTACAGTCTATAATGCTTTATACTAATTATACTTTGGGTTATTAAGTTTGGTGCAAATCATTCTTATCAAAAATCACCCTACTACATCACTGTTGTGGTTTAATCCGAGCCAGCAACTAAGTACCACACAGCGGCTCACTCACTTCCTCCCACCTCATCCTGGTGGGATGGAGAGGAGAATCAGAAAGAGGTAAAACCTGTGGGTTGAGATAAGGCCAGTTTAATATTTGAAATAAATCAAAATATTGTAATAATTAAAACAATAATAATGAAAAGTAGAGAGAGAGAAATAAAAACCAAGAAAAGCAAATGTTGCACAATACAACTGCTCACCACCCACTGACCGATGCCCAGCCTGTCCCTCAGCAGTGATCAGCCCCTCACAGCCAACTCCCCATCATTTGAGTGTTCGCTGTGTGCTTCCAGCAGTCTTAAAATACAAGATAACAAATTGTTCCTGCTTGTTAAACCTGTGATGTCTTTTCTGAGGTTGCCAAAAAGTCAACCAATAGGATGGTAATTTTTTTTCATAGATGTAATTCACTGACTCTTTTGACCACAAAGTAAGAGTTAGTCTTTTCTGTATGTTGGTTACTAGCCTAGGATATATGTAGACAAATGATCTGAATGTGAAAAGTATCTGTGTTTCCTTGGTGGTTTTGAACATATTTAGTCAATCTGTTTATTTGTAATTTTAAGGGGATATTTGAAACTTCTTCAAGAGGTATAGGAACTCCCTCTAATACTTTGTGCAGTAAACTTCCATTTCTGTGTTGTAAGCTTCAGACTGTTCAACTTTGTTATAAACTGCTTTCAATGAGTTCTTTGGATGTGACTGCAGTTATTCTGGAGAGGATTCTTCAGCAGATGTCTTCAACAATTCTCTAGCTCAAAAAATTAGTAAAGAATCACACAGAATGGGAAAAGGTGGAAGAGACCAATGGAGGTCATCTAGTCCAACTCCCCCCCTCAAGCAGAGTCCCCTAGAGCATGTTACTCAGGATAGTGTCCATCTGGCTTTTGAATTTCCAGAGAAGGAGACTCCACAATCCCTCTGGGCAGACTGTTCCAGTGCTCAGTCAACTGCACAGTAAAGAAGTTCTTCCTTATGTTCAAGTGGAAATTGTATTACAGTTTCTGCCCATTGCCACTCGTCCTGTTGCTTGGCACCACCAAGAAGAGCCTGGCTCCATCCTCTTGGCACCCTCCCTTCAGATACTTATAGGCATATCCCCTCTCAGTCGTGTCTTCTTGAGGCTGAACAGGCCCAGCTCCCTCAGCCTTTCCTCATAAGAGAGATGCTCCTGTCCCCCAGTTATCTTTGTTGCCCTCCACTGGACCCATTCCAGGAGCTCCATGTCCCTGTTGTACTGGGGATCCCAGAACTGGACATGGGGCTGGGTAGAGGGGCAGGATCACCTCCCTTGACCTGCTGCCAATGCTTTTTGTAATGCATCCCAGGATACCATTGGCCTTCTTGGCCACAAGGACACACTGCTGGCTTATGGACAACTTACTGTTCATCAGGACCCCTAGGTCCTTCTCTGCAGAGCTGCTTTCCAGCAGATCAGCCCCCAGCCTATACTGGTGCCTGGGGTTATTCCTCCCCACATGCAGGACCCTACACTTGTCCGTTCAACTTCAAAAAATTCGACCCTGCCCATTCCTCAATCATGTCAAGTTCCCTCTGAAGGATTGCACAGCATTCTGGGTATTGGCCACTGCTTCCAGCTTTGTGTCATCAGTGAATTTGCTGAGGAGGCATCTGCCTCTTCATCCAAGTCATTCATGAATATGTTAAACAATACTGGGCCCAGTATTGAATCTTGGGGGACAATGCTAGTTACAGGTCTCCAACTAAACTCTACCACTGATCACAACCCTCTGAGCTCTGACATCCAGTTAGTTCTCAATCCACCTCGCAATCCACTCATCCAGCCTACACTTCCTGAGTTTGCCTATGAGGTTACCATGGAAGATAGTGTCAAAAGCCTTGCTAGGTCCAGATAGGCAACATTAACTGCTCTCCCCCATCTATCCACTAGTTATACCATTGGAGAAGGCAATCAGGTTGGTTAAGCGTGATTTCCCTTTGATGAATCCATGCTGACTACTCCTGATCACCTTGTCTTCCACATGCTTAAAGATGACCTCCAGGATGAGCCGTACCACCTCCTTCACAAGAATTGAGGTGAGGCTGACTGACCTGTAGTTCCCTGGATCCTCTTTCTTGCCTTTTTGAAGACTATAGTAACACTGGCTTTCTTTCAGTCCTCAGGAACCTCTCCTGACTTCCATGACTTTTCAAAGATGATTGAGAGCAGCCTAGCAATGATACCTGCCAGTTCCCTCAACGCTTGTGGGTACGTTCTGTCAGGGCTCATGGACCTGTGGATCTCAACTTTGACTAAATGGTCTCTAAACCTCCTCAACTAAGGGAAACCAGACCTTCTCCCTGGTCTCCTGGATCAGGGATTCCCGAGGGTTTGCCTTGTCAGTGAAGAGTGTAGCAAAGAAGGTGTTCAGTATCCCAGCCTTCTCTGCAACCTCTGTTGCAAGAGTACCTGTTCCATTCAGTAGGGGCCCCACATTTTCCCTAGTATTCCTTTTGTTATTAATTTATTTGAAGAAGTCCTTCTTGTTATCCTGGACGTCCTTAACCAGATTTAGTTCCAAATGGGCCTTGGCCTTCCTTGTTGCATTTCTGCATACTCTGATAATATCCCTGTATTCATCCCAGGTGGCCTGTACATCCTTTCACCACGTGTATCTCCTGCTTATGCCTGAGTTTTGACAGAAGGTCCATGCGGGTCTCCTGCCTCTTTTGCTCACTTCCTTGCCCATGGGAATGCACTGTTCATGAGCCTGAAGGAAGTGATCCTTGAATATTGACCAGCTCTCTTGGACCCCTCATCCCTCTAGGACATGTTTCCATGGGATTCTTCCAAGAAGGTCCCTGAAGAGGACAAAGTTAGCTTCTTGAAGGCCAGGGTTGTGATGCTAGTCATTGCCCTGCTTCTTCCTGGCAGGATACTAAGCTTCATGACCTCATGGTCACTATAGGCAAAGCTGCCCCCAACCTTCACCTCTCCAGCAAGACCATCCTTGTTAGTTAGTATAAGCTCCAGCAGCACACCTTTCCTCATTGGCTCCTCCACCCTCTGTATCAGAAAGTTATTGTCAGTGCTTTCCAAGAACCTTCTGTATTGTTTGTGCCTCACTGTGTGGTTCCTCCAGCAGATGGCAAGGTGGTTGAAGTCCCCCATGAGAACCAGGGCCTGTGACTGTGAGGCTGCTTCTAGTTGTCTGTATAAGACCTCATCTTCTTCCTCCTCCTGATCAGACAGCCTGTAGCAAACACCCACACCAGTGTCACCCTTACTGGTCTGCCCTTTAATCCTAAGCCATAAACTTTCAAATCACTCATTCTCCCTGAGACAGAGCTTCACACATCAAACTGCTTTGGGAAGTGCTTAGGAATCATGAAGCTTCTTAGTCTAAGTAGACTATAAAAGGAGAAGTAGGAGAAAAGATGGGGAATTTCACTGGGTTTTAACCCAGTGGGATTATGTTGTTCTGCTTGGTTATAAGTTTGCAGGTCTGTCTTAAATGGAATTTTAAAGATAATAGATTTATTGTACTTTTGAATCTACCTAAAATATTGCAAAATAGGGACTATATTCAACTTCAGCTGAACTCAATGAAAGATCTGCTTTTGATTTATCATTCACTAAAAAAATCCATGTGCCCTAACTATTCAGTCAAATGTTATTGATTTGAAAGGGCAACTGCTGACAGTACTTGATTATGAGAGATTTACTAGTTCAGTAAGGTGTTCTATAATATTTGTATAATGTATGATATAACATATAACTTCGGATGAGGGCAGTTTGACACTGGAAAGGTTCACAAACTAGAATTTCTCCTTCTTGCTTCAGAAAAAGCGTATGCTAGTATTTTAATGCCTGTATGAATGCAGAACTCTTAGAAGAAGATTTCTGCAGCTGCTAAGGCCTGAAAAATAGTTACTGACCAAGCTATGGCAACAAACAGAATTTAAGGAAAAAGAGTTCTACCATATCTTCAGGAACTGTCATTATTCAGGCCACATCTTCTATACAGCCATTTTTCCATGAATGGCTGATGTCCTTTTTTTCAAACCCCCCTCTACAATGAATCTGCTGTATTGAAAAGGAGAAAGACTTTGTATGATACTGCTTTCACAGTTGCCTGAACATTTTTCCTGAGACTATTTCTTGCACTAGATAGAAACATCCACTTTTGAACATGGAAGAAATTCTCTGCTTAATATGAAGGTTGTAGAAAACAAATTTTAGTATTATAATCTGTTTAGGGGAAGAAACTTTACCTTTCCTGTCTAAACAGTGTCAAATGCCATGTTTCTTCCTGTAGGAACTTTTGTGTGTTGTATATTGCAGCTGTGATACTTTTGGATCTCTATACTGCATGCCAGTCTTTTGTGCTCCTTTGAACCGTACTAGTGTTCTTGTTTTGAGGGTACTTCCACCACCTTAGGCTAATATAAAATTTAAAGGGATCATTCCCAAGTTGCATAATTAACTATGTCATCTTCTGTGGTAAGAACTGAATGAAGAATAGAAGGGTGTATCACAGGGTATTTCTCTAAAGGATCGATTGTGCCAGTGAGGGCTGATTGGCCTTTGGAGGTAATTTAATAGTTCAAGATTCCTTTTCCATCTAAAATCCTCCTTTATGCTTCATGGCAGGCAGATATCTACAAGAGGTTAGGTAGAGGGAATGCAGTTTGATGGCTGAGAGAAGCAAGAATATTCTTTTTCTCATGGCATCTCTGACTGCATGCTTTACTGTGACTTGACTGGGGAGGCTTCTTACAAAGCGAGCTGTTACAGAGAGAGCATCTCTTGTACTGGGACTTGTGAATATGTTCTACTGCAATACTTTATTATCTGGAAAGGATTAGAAAATAATTAAAGCTAACATCAGTAGAATAAGGATTTAGTGTTTTCCTGAAATACTTTCCTTCGTATCTCTTGAAGTTCTTCCTATCCACTACTCTATTTCCTTCCTGTTGGAGTGATTTTTCAATTCCAGCAAAAAAGAACTTTGTTTCAGCTGGAACATATGTATACTTTGTGCATCATTTGGGATGAGTAATTGCATTAGCACTGAGCGATGCAGGGCATTTTTCCTTGTCCCCTTTACGTTTGTTCAGGGTGTTGCACTGCCTTGGCACTGCTGTCAGATCCTCTGGCCTAGAATGAATGCCTGCAGCTGAAATTCTGGACTTTGATCCCTTCTGTAGTAAAGCAAGGAGCAGCTACCAGACCACCAAACTAGTAAATTCAGAGTTCTTTCTGAATGTACACTGACACGTGCTTCCTGAGTTGGGTTAGGGAAGTAAACTAAGACTTGCCTTTTACTAGGCATACATTGTTTTAAGAACTTATTTTCTAACTTATTTTCTAATGGTTTTTCCATTCATCAGAACTGATTCCTGAAGTCCTTTCCTCACAGACCCAGATCTGTTTTGCTAAATGAGCTAAACTCAGTAGCAAGTAGAATTTTCCAAAATGGGTTTGAACTAGAGGAGACTTTGTTGTCTATGCTGGGAGAAATTTTCCAGGGCAAATTTCAATGATGAAATAAAAGGAAAACATATTTACTTGTTTCAAGTCAGGACAGGAACTTCTCTTCCAGTGTATGGGAATGCAGTTTATGTGCATCACTTCACTGGTCAATGGATTGTGGATTTAATTTGTTTATCATATTAGGAAAACGTTTTCTGCATATCATTAAGGGGCTCTTAGGCTCCTGTATTGAGGAACTTTTGACTACCAATAAAGGCAGTTAAAGTTTTCTCACTTGACATCTTCCTAAAGTATGTAACTTTATGAAGCTTTTTCTAATTTCCAATTTATCCCACTGTAGTTTTCATTGCATGATTTCACGTGGTGCTCAGGCCTTGTGATTACATAATGTACTTTTTATGAAAATGATTTGGTGCCAGAGGGGAGGCTGAGAGTAGAGGAAGTCATTAACATGCAAAAAACCTTGAGCTCCAAAATAGCTTTAATTAGAAGCTTATTTCAAAGAACTACCACCTGCCTCTCATTTTGTCATTGCATTAGCTCTAAAAATACATTGTGGTTTAAAAGTGTGACGTAAATGTATTCGTATTCTGCTCGAATAACAAAACTACAAAACAACAGTAGCTAGACTAGTGCTTAAAAGTAACACTTTCTGGCTGAGGGACATTCCTCTTGAGACACAAGCTGCTGAAACTATGTAGAGTACACTAAGTGATTCCATCTGATACGCAGAAAACACTGTGGTTTATATTTTCACTTTATAAATGTGTCACTGGCAAAGCCAACTGGCTGCAATAAGCTTTTTTGAAATGGACATTTCTGGCTGAGTTTTTGGAAGACTGCATTTCTTAAAGTGAAACATAAAAACTCCATTCACTAGCTACACATTAAAAACAAATGGCTGAAGGAAATAAGTTGACCTATAAAAAGCTGGGAAATAGGAGTTCATATACAATTTAATTTTCTTTAATTAAGCTTTACATGTAATAGTTTGGATAACTGGAGTTTGATCCATTTGTACAAGCTAGTTAAAATCCAAATTTGAAAATTAGTGAGTAGGAACAACACAAATATGATGAACAAAGTGGTGGGTGTATTGAGAAGTGCTTTTAAAGGCCCAAAGAGTGATTGCTGATTCAATCTTATATGCCTATATTTGTTTCTTTAGGCAAGTATGGTTTGGTACTGCAGTGTGCTTGGAGATCTTTGGAGTGCTCTAAAGAACTTGTCATATTATGTCATGTCGTAATGAATCATGTCACTACTGTTAAAACTGAAGAGATTTTACAAAGATTGGGGTTATGCATGTTAAAGATCACAGAATCACAGAGTATGCCAAGTTGGAATGGACCAATGAATGCTTCCGTGTTTGATATGACATGTAGCTTCATACATATTGCAGGAGGTGCTATAGTTTTTCTGTTCATCACTTTCATGATGTGATGAAACTGGTAAGAATAAGGTTAGTATTTATAAAAAAGAGGAGACCAGAAGCTATTATTATTTGTTACTTAAGCAATAACACCTCAACACTTGCAATGACTTTTACTTTTTTTGTTATTTGACTTGTAATATGTATCATAGAATCATAGAATCAGCTGGGTTGGAAGGGACCTCCGAGATCAAGTTCAACCCTTGGTCCACTACTGCTGTGGTTACTAGACCATGGCACTAAGTGCCACATCCAGTCTTATCTTAAAAACCTCCAGGGATGGAGAATCCACCACTTCCCTGGGCAGCCCATTCCAATGTCTGATTACCCTCTCTGTAAAGAATTTCTCCCTAATATCCAACCTAAACCTCCCCTGGCACAGCTTAAGACCGTGCCCTCTTGTCTTACTGAGAGCTGCCTGGGAGAAGAGACCAACCCCCACCTGGCTACAACCTCCTTTCAGGTAGTTGTAGAGAGTATCACTGCATATCAGTTGTATCTGCTATAGTCGTCATCAGAAGAGTAGAAATTAACAATTTAATTGTATATTTTAGGCAAGCTTAAACTCTAAAGGTTATGATCAGTAGTTGTCTTGAGATAGTTTTCTCACTATTATCAATATAATTAGGAGTGCCTGAAATTTTATTCTATTACAAAATATATAAGATTTCTGTGTTAGTAAGGGCATTCATTTTAAAATTAAATGTCTTTTCTTTAGATCTTCTATCAAGCAATATTTAGAACTTTTCAAATCTGAATAGCAACATGGAAAAAGATTAAACATAATTGCTGTAAGAATGTTTTCGTGACTTGAGTAATTTTATGCACAGGTTTAATTTTTCATTCTTGCTTGCTTTATTTTCCTCCTGATTTTATCTATGTATTTCTAAGGAAGAAAAGAGGGAAAATAAGAAGTGCCTTAAAAAAAACAAAGTAAAAATGTGTTCTACTGTGCCTTCTAAAAAAACCTTCAAGATGATCTGTAATCAATTTGTCTTCAGGTTTCAGGTACCAGGGAGTTCCACTGAAGTTAGGCACTGAAAGCTAAGGCTCTGGAAACTGGGCAGACAGCTGCAGATTTTTTTCTGTAGCACATTGCTGGTGGTAGGAGAATTCATAGTGTGGAAGGGGATTTGAAGATTCTCTATACCCAGACTTCAGTGTTGCATTCTTGATAAAGGTGTAAAATAGAAGTGGAACCGAACAGTCAGATGATGTAAAGTGTTGAGAGGGTTTTCAGTATGCCTTTGAATGCTGAATGTGAACAGATGTGACTTTGAGGTAACAGATGTAGAATAATTGTGGTCACATAGACACCTGGATTATGAAGCACTGTTTTCTTGCAAGCCAAATAAAAATCCCACTAGTTATTTGTAGTAGTCAATAACTATACTTTAAAGTAACTATGCCTAAGAGACTGTGGTGGCAACCAGTGGGCTAGCACCTTTTACTGGTTATCAGTGTTTGTACAAGTTTCTCAGAGAACTTTTACTGGGTAATCATAATTTTATACAGCTGGCTAACTCATATTTTTTCTAGATTGTATCAGCAGTGTGAGAATAATGTCAGCAACTGCTGGGAATTGGAAGCTGGGTGTCATTAATGTTGATAGCATACCCTTGCAAAAGTTCTCAAGTTTCTCTTATGGTTTCTACTTGTTGCTGATCCAGGAGCATGTGATAGGACTAAATCCTGTGAAATTTCACAGCTCAGAGGAACAGATATCTGCAAGAGGTGCCTTGGGGTGGAACAGAGATGAAAGATAGAATGCCTTCTTTGAATGCTGGAATTGAATGATTCTTCTCTTGACGTGATCTAGTCCACTCCCTTCCCAAGCAGGTTCACCTAAAAGTTACCCAGGATTGTGTTCCACTGTATTATCAGCATGTCTGTGGGAGGACAGTCTACAACCTTTCTGGACTATGAGTTCCAGTGTTTGATGACCTTCACAGTAAACAAAAAATAAATTAGATTTTTATGTTCAGATAGAATTTCATGTGATACAGTTTGTTACTGATGACTCTAGTCCTGTAACTGGGTGTCACAGAGAAGAGTCTGCCTCCCTCTTGTCTTTTCACTAGAGACTGAAAGATTCAACTTTGCCTCAACCAGATTAACAATATGAATTGTACTTCCAAATGTTCTTCTTATCAAATGGTTAATATTTGCGGCAGAGTTTAAAGTACATATTGTGAGTTATATGCAGAATCCGGAAAGGAGGAGAGATCTAAATTTTTAGAAAATGGTAAAATCTGAGAAAGGGGTGAGGGAGGAGGGCAAGTGGAAAGGACCCAGGTGCTTCACTTTCCTTTCATTTTTTTTTCTCTTCTTACCCTCAGCTAAATTTTTATTGTGTATTTTAATCACATGGACAAGTAACATGATGTACTTCTGGCCTTTTACACTGCTATTTATTTTTAAGTAGTTGAACTTTCTGTGGAGAATCGCAGTGGAGATGAACAATGTTTTGCACTGTACATTTGTTGTTTTTTTAGGTACTGAATGTCTTTGTTACCTTTATGTAACTTTAAGAATGAAGTTTTAGTCTATTTTTTTTTTTTTTGGCTTCACCTTCTTCTGTTAGGAAACACTAATTAAAAGAGGGTGGAACTTAGTGGACAGACAATTTTTTGGGGTCATCCATGCCTAAAGAATCATTCCTGAGACACAAGAGAGTATTTTAATCGAGGTGAATAGACATTTTGAATTACAAGTACTTCACGTAGCATTTGCAAGATAAGTGCTTATCTCTGAATTCAGTAAAGACACATCTATCACCTTCAGGAATTGTTAATCTTAATGATTAACAATTATTAATGCTCTCTTTAAATGCATAAAAAATATTGTTTGTTTGAATTGTTACCCTGCATATGAAGTGCAAACTGCATAATCAGCTTCTGATCTCAGAATTTTTCCCAGTGAGACTTTGAATTTAGATTGGTGTACTTGAGGCATGACAAGCCATGTCTTAAGTCATGTCTTGAGGCTGCTGAATAATGGATGAGGCTTGAAGTCATTTACTCCAAGCTGAGTTTTTTTTATTTCATATTTTTTAGTCTTACTGGTAATACAGAGTAGACCTGGTTTGTATTTTCTTCCCTTGAAGACAGAAAATGTGAATGTAAAATGTGGAAAACATTACCATTGTATTATTTCCCAACAATACATATTTGTAGGACTTTCTGTTATATTGCTTCAGTAGACTTGGAAGAATAGAATAGGTTATTTTTAAACCACAGTTGTTATGACTGCTTGTAAGGTATGGAAGCATTTAACAACCAGAATAATTTGGTGTTTTGGAAATATTGAAACATTTCTTTAAACTGAAATTGTAATAGTTATATCCTTAGGAATTTGGTTTGAAATAAATAAAATATCTTATTTTTTTCCCCCCTTCTAACAGATTCTGAATGTTATTCCCCCCAAAATCTAGTTTGTTTATTTTAGAAAGTAAGCTTTTATTGAGGTTGGAATATTTAGTATTCTTCCTCATAGTATACTAACACTCCCATAAATGCAAATGAATCTCATTTTTGTTAGGATTACTGATGCGTACAATTTTAATTTACTTGCAGGTTTAGGATTAAAACTAAATAAATAACTGCTTTGTTTTTTTTGTGTATTTCTTTCTGTTGCTTTCCTTAGGTCGAGATTTGATCTGCATACAGTCCATGGATGGGATGCTTATGTTGTTTGAACAGGAAAGCTATGCTTTTGGCCGTTTTTTACCTGGTTTTCTTCTGCCTGGTCCCTTGACTTACAGCTCTCGCACAGATTCTTTCATTACAGTGTCTTCGTGTCAACAGGTTGAGAGTTACAAGTATGTGTTTATGTTCAGTAATTATAGTGTGTTTTGGTGCTGTCATTTAGTAATGATAGGTTAACAAATTGAAAGTAATCATGTTTAATTTTTAATGCCTCTACTTGAGTATCCAAAAGCAGGTGATAGGTGGTTGCAGGAAAGGCATTATATGTTGTTGAGTGATTACTGTCTCTGTACAGTCATAGAGGAAAACATACTGTGAGTCCTGAGGACTTTATGGTCCTATTTTATTTGTATATATGTGAAGTCTACCAGCTTATCAAGGCACGTCATGTTTCTCCCAAGTGCCAGGTTTCTCCCTGCTTCAGTTCAGTCTAATCTATGCTTTTGGTGTTGGAAAATGGATGAAAATGTTGTGAGCTATTTTAGTTTGTGACCATATTACGTTTATTATTTAGAAAAATAGAACACAATGTAGAGGAAAGACTGCGCAAGACATTTCCACTTCCTCCAAGCACAGGGACTATGTATCACAAGGCCAATCAGATAAAAATGTAGTAGAGAGAGAAAAAGAAAAAAAAAATGAGAAAGGTTTTGAAAGACAGACAAGGAGGGATTTGTGTTCACTATGGAGAAGCTTTCTAACTGAACCACCATGCTAGGAGTTTATCAGGCATTCATCTTTAGATAAATCAGATGGATGCTTGAGGAATGGGACATTGTGGTGGATGTCTGCTACAAAGCCTTTTTTAAATAAGAAGTTTTTTTAAACAAGAAGTGTCCCAGTTGCAGGCCCATGTTCTCACAGAGGACTAATGCCTGCTGGGAGGGCAACATAATGGACTTCAACAATGTGGAAGGTTTTGGAGGTGCATTAGGGAGAACTCCTTTGATTGAGGTGCTAGACAGCCTGGCTTAGGAAGACACTTTGGTGAATACACAACTCAGAAGGAAATGTTTGGAGAAGTAATAGTCAGCATCTGCTGTTGAGTGTTGCAGATATTGGCTGCAATGACCATGAGCTGATCCTAAGAAAAATGAGGAAGATAAACAGTGAACTAAAGACTGTAGACTTCAAGAGAACAGTTGGGTTTGTTCAAGGAAGTGGTGGGCAGGATCCTGTGGGACTCTGCCCTGAAGGGCAGAAAGGCTCAGGAGAGCTGCTGCATCATGGAAAGACCTAGAACAATCCATTCTGAGAAATCTATGTTTAAGAAAATAAGTAGCAGAAGGCAGATTGACTGGACAGGTAGGTCCTGACTGAGTTCAGATGGAAAAAAGGGAATGTATGACATGGAAGGTAATACCGACTACTTGGGAGGAATATAAAATATAATTCCTCCATTAAAACTGCCACAGTCTGCTGTTAGGGTTTTGGAATCTCTGTGCCTAGCAGGCTAGCAGTAAACTGGGGTGGGGTGGTGTTTAGAATGGAGTTACTACCTGTGATGACAAAACCCCACACCTACTAAAATGGATGAAAAAGTGTCAGAGCTGTCAGACTTACAGAGTAGTAGCTGTTCACAGTTCTAACTAGCAGCTAAAGATGAGTGATGATGATATTGGAGCCAGTATATCTTTAACATCTTCATCCTGGACAGTAGGACAAAATGCCTGTCCTGAAATTCAAAGACAATGTCAAGTTGTAGGAAGTGACTACAAGCTGTCATTCAGAGGAATCTCATCAAACTGGAGGAATGGGCTGACAAGTACCTTAAGGATTTTTTTCAGATGTATTCATACATATTAAAGAAAATAAGGATGCCAGTTTTTATAGATTATGCCGTGGGAATCTAATCCAGGGAACGTTAGTCCAACACGACGCTTTCTCACACTTACCAGTTCTGTCACCTGAATTTCTCAAGCAATACTCTTTTCATTATGCTGTTTAAACTTGATCAGATGACAGATTATAGATATTGTATATTGTTTTCTTATCACAGGACAAGATGTATGTATTGCAAGTAAAAGTAATTTCATATAAAATTTATATTTTTCCTAAAAATTAGAATAAAAATTCTAATATATTCTTATAATAAAATTAGAATAGAATCTATTAATGTTGTCAATTAATAAAGAAACACTTTTTCCTTTAAAGTGAACATCTCATACACTTTTATTATGTTCAGATTCTTGACCTTTAAAATAAATGTGACTAAAATTTTTCATCAGTCTGTTAGAAATTCACAAGTGTACTGTCCTTCCTGTAGGAACATGTAGTTTTAAAGGAATTCTTCACTTGGTTATTGGTCTTTAATGCCAGGTGTTAAGACACTGTGGTACTAGTCTCTAGTGTGTGTCTGAACTATTAGAACATTAGAACAGAGTTAAGTAATCCTTCTAAAGTGAAGAAATAGATATGCTAAGGAGAGAAGAGGTTATTTTTATGGTAGTGAATGAAAAATACATCAGTTCTGTCCAGTGTTTTTAGCAGAACAATTTACCAAACTTCAAATTATCCATTTTGTTATGGCTGTTGATTCTGAATTCTTTCAATATCTAAAAGAAAAATGCCTCTTATTTAAATGATTATGTGCTTGATGTGATAGCTGAATTAAAAGTTTGTGTTGGTCATCTGTGGCTTGAGTTTTTTTGTCATGAAAGAGTATATGCAGGCAGCTGGCACTTAAACATCAATATATATTGCTGTTCAATGGAGCTTGGTTTGAAAATTCTGTATTAGTCCCTAATTAGTTAATAAAATGATAATGTGCTTTTCAAGACTATCAATAAAATTTTCTCTTTTCACCATATGTTTATTAGATCAGAATCTGCAACTTCTCTTATAAATGTGTTAAACTGAAAAAGGAAAGTAGATTTGTTCATACAGGGGACAGTTAAAGACATAATTGTGCTAAAAGCAGCTTATTTAGGATTATTAACTAGGTCATAACAGTTACCTTAAGCAATTGAATCTCTTACTACTAGTACATAGTTTACTTCTGTAAGTAAAATAATTTTAGAAACTAAAATCTTTCAGTAGCAAGCACAGAATCACAGAGTACTTAGGATTGGAAGGGACCTCTAGAGGTCATCTAGTCCAACCCCCTTGCCAAGGCAGGGTCACCTCGAGCAGGTGACACAGGAATGTGTCCGGGTGGGATTTGAATGTCTGCAGAGAGGGAGACTCCACAACCTCCCTGGGCTGTTGCAGTGCTCTGCCATCCTCAGTGTATAAAGAAGTTCTTTCTCATGCTGAGGTGAAATTTCTTGTGTTTTAATTTATGTCCCTTGCTCCTTGTCCTGTCACTACACCACAATACATGCATCTGAAATGTGAGGAATATTGGTGTCATCATTTTAAATCTATAGGTGTAAAGAGGACAGATAGATGTCCTCAACTTTTATGACCATTGATACCTTTTGTTCAAATGTCTTTATTACCAATTTTTCTTAGTATGGTTGGTTGTCAGTTAAAATAATAACACCCCTGCAAATCTCCCAGGTTTTGCTAGATGTGCCACTTACTGATGCCTGTTTACTGTAGTCTGTTGGATTGGAACTACTTAGTTTACTTAATGAATGTGCTTGAGGATTTCATTATTAGGTATAGCAGATTCTATTTCTGGGCAGTTTAGGAGGATTTTTAAAAGCTTAATAAGAGGGAAAAAAATTTTTTTTCAATTAGGATTTCAATTTCACAAGTTGAAAATAAATTGGTTTCTTTCGTCTGTCTTCGTGATCTAGGTTTCTATCCTCTAGTATATTTAGCAATGGAATTGCTGAATTTTTGTTTTAATTTCTACCTTTACACTTAACTGTTATCCTACAGTGATATTAATCTTAATATCTTTGCTGATGCTAGATTATGTTGCAGTAGGCTTTCTAACAATCCTTTTAGTCGGTGCTTTTTCTGTGAGAGTATACTCATGATAATTATATTTTATTTTTTACTTAATGTAAGGCTGTTAACTACAAAAATATGTTTTACTTTTTTACCTTTTTAAACTTCCTATAACAGATACCAAGTGCTGGCATTTGCGACAGATGCTGATGAAAGACAAGAAACAGAACAGCAAAAACTTAGCTCCGGAAAAAGGCTTGTGGTAAAACCTGTTTATTTTACATGACCTGTATGAACACTGCATACATGTTAAAAAGATGGATGCTAGGTAACGGGGTGGAAACATTGTCTGCTGACAAAGGACCTGGTCCAATTGCTGTTAAAGGCAATGGAAACACTCCAGTGTATTTCTATTAAGGTTTCTTTAGCCCTCAGTTGTTTAAGGTTGGGCCTTAAAACTAGCTGTTTTTCTACAGAGGAAAGGAAGAGAGAACTGTGTATTGGAAATAACTATTTCTAAGGCCATCTTTGTAATACAGCACCTACACTGTAGTAAATTAAATAAATAGGTACACCTGAATTATTGCTCATGTTTTTAACAGAAGTCTAATTGTGACTTTCTATTTGACTTAGAAAACTAATGTCATTCTACTTGGGGAATCCTTTGTACTTAGAGAGAACTCAGCGGTGAAATGTTTCAATAAATAATTGGTATCCTGAACTCTTCTTGGCAAAAACCTGTGGATTCAATGGTCTTCTGGAGGTTCCTGTGACTGTTTTAAGTGTCTCTATGAATAAGCTGTTTAATATTTGAGCTACCTCCTATTAAGAGGAAGAGAATTTAATTCACTGTGGTCCTGCAGTAGAGTGGCTTGTCTGCTACATATACTGCATATGTAAAATGCTAGATTCAGTGTATTTCAGGTATGGCAGTAAAATGTTGGGAGAGCATCTTCCTTCCAGTGGCTAACAGTAGAATTTTTTCAAACTATAAGTCGATCTGAGTCCTACATCTTGAATTGGGAGAAGATGTAGTTTTTAAATAAGAAATCTGGAGTCATCAGATATGCTGCAAATGAAACATTTTTTTTTAAATTTAAAATGTAAAGCACAGATGGAGACAAATGTAATAAGCCTGGCTTTTTTCCCTTTAACTTTTAAGATGGCACTTCCAATTTCATATATCAGATATGTCAGTATGTTTGCTGACACATTCTATGCTCTTTAAGCAAAATGATTGATGCTGTTCATATAGGAAGTGCTGACAGTTGAACTTTGATATATTTTTACTTCAGAAATTCTAAATTTCTGTTTAACTGGCTTGGCAGAAGTCAAAAGCATTTTTTACATGTGTGTTTAGTTGAAATTTCCAGAGAAGCTGAAGAAACAAACCAATGAAATGTGTCAATAAGCAGTAATATTTTTAAAAACATAAAGATAAGGGAGACAGGATTTATAAGTAGTTGCTTATTATATCAATGTATGTAGTTGGAGAAGTAAACAAGCTGTGACATACACAAGCATTCTTCAGATTGAAGAGTGTTCATGAGTGACTGCAAGTTTGGCTTACATATCGAAAGCTTTTGTCTGTTTTTCCATTTACATATATTGGTAGAATAAGTTGTCACCTTTTGCTCTCTAACCTTGTCCTTAATATCCAAGGACATGTACAGAGGCAGATTTAATACTGAAAATATAAAGCATTTCCATTTTGAATGGGATGTGTATTTTAAAATTTAAATGTACTTAAGCGAACTGCGTAGTCATCAATTCATAGCTATTTTAAAATGAAGATGTTTTTGCTGCTTTACTCACATTAAGGAAAGCTACCAACTTCCCTCAGAATAAGAGGATAACTCTCATTCAAAAAAAGATCTGGATTTTACTTTTCTATGTTAATGATATGTAATTTGATTAGTTCTGAGCCTTCTCAAAGTATTGTCTTTAATATGCAGCTGTCAATTGATTTCTGGAGCATGTTTCTTCTTTTGAAGGTGGATTGGGTTCTAAACATCGGAGAGCAAGCACTGGATATATGTGTTGTCTCATTTAATCAGGGAGTTTCTTCTGTTTTTGTGCTTGGTGAGAGAAACTTCTTTTGCCTTAAGGATAATGGGCAGATACGATTTATGAAAAAGCTTGATTACAGTCCGAGTTGCTTCATTCCTTATTGTTCAGGTTTGTAAAAGGAAAATTCAATTTAACTTTAGCTTGGTTACTTTTACAACTAAGAGTCGTGTTTGGTTTTTTTTTTTTTTTACTTTTCCCACTGAATAAATATGTTTTTCTGAATAAGCAGGTTGGATGGGGCTTTAAGCAAGCTGGTCTAGTGGAAGGTGTCCCTGCCCATGGCAGGGGGAGATGGGACTGTATTTTCTTTAAGGTCCATTTCAACCCAAGCCATTCTGTGATTCTGTGGTTCTATGATTTGTAGAAAGTATGTGAATTGGAACTCTCTTTTTGAATGAGGCAAGTTTATTTTCAAATGTTACTTAGTGTAAGGTATCATAACTTTTAGAATCTAAATATTTTCTCATTACCAAATCGAGGTACTTGTTTAGTGTCCAGGCTACCAAAGCAACAAACATGGAAGAATGAAAGATTTTGGAAGAATAAACTACTGTTTGAGGACCTTCTGTTTGAGGAACTTGTGATATTTACAGATAGTTTAAAAAAAAAATCAAATAAAGTTTACTGTTATTATATTGTGTGGAAACAACTTGGTTAGAACTCCAGACTCTTAATACATACTCTCTTTTAATGTTTCAAAAACTACCTGACACTTAAGTGAACTGCATAGTCATCAATTCATGTGTCTTATTTTTGACACTGTGTCTTATTTTGAAGTTAAATAGCATTTTAGTCTTTACATATTTGATCTTGACAATCCTCACATTTTATACTTTCTGATTTAAATTATACTATAATTAAACCCTGTAAATGCATACACATTCAATTGGTATTCACAAGTTAATAAATGAATGAAGAATACAAGTAGTAGATATTTAACCAATGTGTTATTTTGTCATATCTGTCCTGGCACGCCAACATAACCATTATGAATCTTTCTTTATCATATTTAAAATTACCAAACATGGCTGGCTAGAACCTTAGAAAGTTGTGGTATGTGTTGTGTAATATGCAGTTGAAATTGGTATCCATAAGTAATCACATATGTCATACATTGTCAATGTAACTTTCATAACTTTTGACACTTTAATTATATTAAATTAATTTATAACACATAATGGCTTAAAAAGAAAAGAAAAAATAGTATAATGTTATAAGCCTATATGAAAAGTAGTGGCTTTTGAAAAATCTTTCATCCTAAAATTGCTTTTATATCTTTTAACAGTGCAAGAAGGAACAATAAACACTTTAATTGGAAATCACAATAAGATGTTGTATGTTTATCAAGATGTTACACTGAAATGGGCCACTCAACTTCCCCACATTCCTGTATCAGTAAAAGTAGCGAATTTTCAGTAAGTAACTTGTTAAAGTTTGCTTTTCTTCAGAATAATCTCCAGTTATGAAATTTACTTCTAGATCCTAACAAACAGTTCCGAGGTATATAACAAATAAGGTGACTTGTAAAAAGAAAATTCGGAGTGTTTTTCTTTGTTTTGTAAAATGTTCATTTTATTAATGGATGTACTGTTAATTCTACAACAATACTAGAATTACTGTACTGTGCTTTAGGTTTTCTGTTTTTCTTGAGTGAAAATAGAAGCTGGAGTACTGTAGCTCCAGTGCAGTAACTTCTTTTTTGAAAGGATGAGAAGTGAGGCTGTGCAATCTGGTAAGATCCTTCCTTGAGATAGGAAAATAAGGAATCTCACTGAAAATCTGTTCTTCATTGAGGATTTAAGAGCATAGGCATTCCGGAGATGATTTGTTGGAACAGATTATTAAACTCCAGTGTTAAACTGTGGAAATCAAGGAGCTGCTTAAATTGCTGAGGACTGCACTGCAACAAACCAAAACTTTTTGTAATCGATGCATAAGACAGATCAGGGAAAAACTGGTTGGGTGGGTAATTGAGTGAAGAGAAGTTAAGACACGTTGATAACTTGTACTGTGACTGTCACTGAAATAAACAAAGCACAGAAAGGCTCAGTTTTTACAGTCCAGTTTTGCCTGTTCTGGGTGCCCCCAGAGCTGGGGTGGGTGCTGGTTGCCCAGTGCCTATGACCATAGGTGATGCAATAGGAGAGTCCTTGTCAGGTAGATTACTTTTGATCCCCAACAGGCTTGTGGCTGCTGTCCCAACATACAATGGATTGCTAAACACTTGGTAAGTCCTGCATTTTACCTCTTAAAAAATCTGACTAGCTTTACTGACTTGTGCAGAGTAATCTAAGGGATGTTTGTGTTTTGTTTGTTACTAATGGTTACCTAATGTTTTTTAAAATTATTTATTATTTATTTTTTTTAGACTCTCTGGAGAGAGTTGGGCTGGCTTTCATCCAACAGGTCTTACAACTGAAATATAATGAACAGTCTCAGTGGGCCAGTTAGTATAACAGTCCCTTATATAATACTTAGTTAATTATGCAGTGTATGACAGTACAGCTTTTGAAGTTTGGAAAAATATTTGTGTTAGAAAAAACTTGAAAAAAGCATTGGTTTTTACAACAGCAGATTGTGGCAACATTTGTATATACAATTATTTGTGTGGATACTCATTATATTGAACCATCTGTTTCAATAATGCCTCTGAGAAGTTTATGCAGATTCTACCTGTTCCCTGGTAATTTTAAGACTCAGCAGTTTGATCTCAGGGAGAAATTTGAGAGCCTTAAATCTGTCCCAGCTCAATTTGCTAGTTAGATTTAGAATTCCCACAGGCCTGCCAATGCCAGGGTGTGGTTTGGGGTTGTGTTCTTTAGCAGGTAGAGAGACAGTAATCTAGTTACTCAAACCTCTTTATACAGGTAAAAATGAGGGAACATCTGCGTGCCTACACCCAATGGCCTGAAAGGCAGGGAGAGGTCCAGGGCATAGGTGTTTCTGAGCTATGCTTCTGTCTGTCATTAGGAAAATATCCAGTATGCTTGTGCTTCATTCTGGCATTAAAAATAAAGAGCAAAAAGTGTAGTAAAGCTTATAGAGATAGTAATTTGGCTTAAACTGAGCATATGTCTTTGGAATTTTTTTTTTTAAAATAATTTGAAAGGGAATTTTTTGTGAGTTAATGTGCTAATGATTTTCTAGTACTCCACTCAAGAGAGACCTCAGTCTCAGTTGGGGCCTCTGGGCACTACTGTAAGATAAATAATATTAAGTACTTTAATAAGCATAGAGTTGTTAATCCTACACTGCTGAGGGATTGAAGGGCCTTAAATATGGTGTTATGTCAATTAATTACTTTCTTCCCTTTTATTGCAATAATACTTACAAAGTAAATGAAGCATTCTGAAAGTACTTATCTCTACAGATCATGCCTGTTCATCTGTATTATCTCCGTGGCATAGTGTCTGTTACTTCTAATATATGACTCTGGCTTGCTGGATAAGAACAGCATTATTAGAAGCTATTTTATATAAATCCCTTGGAGCAGGAGTAGTAATTGTGTCACAAAAGCAGTCATATACATTATCCTATAGTCGTGGTAGTCTACTTCTAAGATCAACTGGAAAGTGCTTTAGAGAATTCCAGCTAAGCAACTTGTAATTCTAATGTGTACCCCTCCTTATTCTTTATTAATTGATTTTTCCTCTAAAAGTAATGTGAAATATAGTATTCCCCTATTGCAATACCAGTATGTAAATAAGGATAATAATATACTACAACATTCGGTATTAAATTCCAGTATAAACTGCTTGATTTCCATCACTTTTTCAGAAACATGCAAGGAAAAATAGAATCAAAGATAAGTGGTTACTTACAACAGTTTTAGTAAGGTGCCAATGAACCATAAAAATTATGTATTTTTAAGCTGTTGAACTACACTTTTTTGCCTTCTGTGAAAACCTGAATGTTCTCTGTCAGGAAATTGAAAATTTCATATAAAAACTTGTGATCAGAAACTTGAACTACAGGCAAAAATTTGTTTGTTTTATTCTGGGTTTTACCTGAATATCTCTTTAATTAATCACTGAACTGGAAGTTTAGTTCTAACTGTTGTTATAGAGATTTGTCCCTTATTTTGTTGGCAGTTTATATTCTGGTTCTGTTAATGTGTATTAGTTATTTTTTCTGACATACTTTTAATGTCAGGGGGACTCCTACATGCCTAACACTGCCTGTATTGCTTCAGAAGTATAACCACATACACTGACAATTTCAGTTAATTTAAACTGCTTAGGTCTGTGTCTCAGCACAAATTTATCTTCCCATGGATAAGCCTGCTTAAACAGTTATATTTTTGCATGTCCTGCCTTGTTATCCTTCAAGTTATGGCTGTGAGAAAGCATTCTCTCTGAAGCTGAAACTCTTGAAGAAAATGGTTTAGATGTTCTGCCTGAGTTGATTAAAAAACCCCAAACAACTCCTCTGCCCAAATCCTTTCTAGAATGGTTTGAATAGAAACAGTCCGTACACTGCAGTTGGAACAGCTGAAATCTGAGAAGTTACACAAAGGAATTACAAGGATTCCTACTCTGCTCAAAATTTCAGTGTTAAAATGGTAGCTGTGAGCATCAGTATTTGCTTGGTATCCATGATAATTACATAAATATCTTCTTAGTGTTGACTTCAAAGTCCATTTCCTTTTTTCTTGCCTTTTAGTTTTCATTTTTCTGTTTCATCAAAGACCTCTTTTCTAAGACCTTCTTTATACCTTCACATCTCCTTTGCAAAGGAAGTTTCATGAGTGGTATCTCTTATGCTTATAGGTTATAAATTCTATGAATTTGTCACTGATGCTTCTTGAGATGTGATAGATTTCTCTCTGACTCCCTCCCTCCCTCCCTTCCTCATAATTCAGGTAATTGTGTGGGGAGCAAACTCATAGCATTGTTGTTCCTACACAAAGTTCCTATTAGCTGAAGCACCTCATATCAACGTCTTTTTTTCCTGCTGGCAGGGATTTAATCCTGTAAAGTCAAGTTACCTAATAACTCCTCAACCAAAAGGTGGATTATATGTGTCAGAGTCATCTGACATAACTTGTTCATAAAGTGGCAGAAAATCACTTCTAGAAGAGTCATATTTGTTTTTCTGTCTGAATTATCCTGTCTCCATATGCTTGACCATAAGAGGTCCTTGGAGTAGATTAAAATACTTAGACAACTACTTTTCTATTTATTTGACACTAACTCACTTGGCAAAGCTGTTGCTAAGAGTACCATCATACCATCTTTTAATGGCTGATTGATTGCACCAAGTTCTACTCTGTCCTGCTTGGCCTGAAACTAGAACATCAGGTGCATTCAGTCTGAAGCAAAATAGGTTGTGTTGCAAGCCTCTGGGATGTTTGCTGTCACAATATGAAATACCAGTGTGGGTTGAGTTAAAACACATAGATAGAGTGTTATAGCTTGGATGTAGTCTCAGGAAAGGGATTTCTGTTTTGGTCACTTCCAAGTCACAAAGCTGTTTTTGCAAGAGGAAAACCTGAGGCCTTTAAATCAGGGCCTTTTTTTCCCCTTCTGAATATTTTAAAAGTTCTCTAGTCTCCATTTTACTACTTAGTTTTGTTTTTACACAGTCTTCAGGTTATATCTGATAATCCTGTAAAGGCTAAAAGGTAGCGTGCCTTTTTTCTTTTAAAGTGAAACAGGCTGCAAACTTCCTCAAATACCCCTTCTTTTCAAGTCAGTGTTTCATGATGTCTCTGATTTTGGTTCTTTGTGCTTTTGACTGTCCACCAAGAAATTAAGTCTGGTGATATCTGCATGGCAAAAAAGTGTTGGAAGTAGGCACAGTTCTAACAGGAAGCCAACCTCGGGGTTTAGAGGACATTTTGTGGGAAAGATACTTCTTCCCTCTCTATTCTATTGGGGACTCTTACTACTTTAGGCACCAGTTTATCAGTGAACTTAATGTTTAAGTAAATGAAGGATATTTCCCCCTTCAGCCACATTGGAATTTGATTAG
This sequence comes from Manacus candei, assembly GCF_025592945.1. Classification (NCBI taxonomy): domain Eukaryota; kingdom Metazoa; phylum Chordata; class Aves; order Passeriformes; family Pipridae; genus Manacus; species Manacus candei. Next base: position 440,886 of record NW_026138074.1, on the reverse strand, counting down.
TAATACCTAAAAAGAAAAAATTTTAGAGCCACTTGTAGTGCTTGTCTATAAGTAATTGGATGCCTTGCATATGTGTTGCCTCTTGTTTTTAGGAGCTACATCTGAGAATCAGAATATAGTAACCACTATAGTACCATTATGTCTGTGAGAAGAAGGACTTTTCTTCATGGAAGAAAGATTCTTGAAGCAAATAACCCAGAAAATTATGCATATGCCTTGTAAAATGTGAAGTTACTTTTATTACAAGGGGTTGACAGGTATAGACAAGTTGGTGAAAGTAGCTAAAATATTTGCTTTCACTTTCATTTATTTGACAGGTAAATATCATTTTACTTGGTAATGGAAGAGCATGTTTTCTGAAGAGGAAATATAAAGAAGTCTGGAAAGGTTTTTTGTGCAGAAGTAATTTATTACCTTTAAAGAATAAGAATTTCTGAGTTTCATAAAATATTAAGTTACCAGGACTCAACTTTTTAGCTTGAGTTAAGCTAGGTTTTCATTATTTGAGACGGGGAAAAGTTATTTTCTTTTTTAAACAAAAGTAAGTGTTGAAAATCCAGGAAATAAAGTAGACTTTATATGTTCAAATGACAAGTAGGGCTACTTAGTAAGCTTTGTCCACACTTCAACTCTTTATGAACTTCAAATCTGCCTAGTCTGCTGAGGTTTATACTGAGGAATTATCCCATAAATATATCACAGGGTTCCACATCTTTAGCACTGATTCTGCTTTGGTCAATTTGCTGTCAGAAAGCAGTTTCTTTATGTGAATTGCTAGCACTACAACTAACTATAGTATTTGAAATCTACTGAGGTAATTTTTTGTTGTTGCTTCTCCAAGTATGATCAGCCCATTATGACTGCCCATTTATCAGCATCAATTAAACCTAGCAAGCTATAGGCTATCAATGTTCTTGTTTTGACTTATGCTGTTACATATTTGATTAAGGATTTATTGATTAATAAAATAATAATTTTATTATTTAGATGCCACTTTTCTTTTTTTCTTGCATGTTTTCTAATAAAAGCATGTGTAACTTGCATAACAGATGAGTAGTGTAAAAAGATATGTACAGTGTTGTTTAGTAATTTCCAGCCTATTTTGCTCGAAGTAGTGCTTTTGTGCTACCTATCTGACTTTTCTGTTTTGCCATGTTCTACTACAGGCTTGTACGTTCATTCTTTATAACCAGAGGTGACCACTTAAAGATAGTTACAGATCAAAGTGGGAAGGTTTTTTGTCTTGACAATCTGATGTGCCACCTTTGAAGTGTCAGTGTTGTTGTTGGCTTTGGCTATTTGAGGACCAAATGAAGACCAATGAATGCCTGCAGAAAAATTCCCACTGCTTTAACCCTGCGTTTAAAAGAATATGTGAGGAAGGGTTGTGTGGTTTTTATGACTTAGTAGCTTACTGTATGCTGCAGTACTCTCCCCCATTAGTCTGCAGCTTAACTGCAAGACTGAGAAGTATTGCCCTGGTGACTCAGGAAAGTAGAGATTGTCCCTACACCACCTCTGGCACACTTTAAGCATAAGCCAAATTACACATACTACTGCACTTCAGAATTGCCTATCAGTTGCCATTTTGAAGGGGAACACACTACTGAAAGAGGCATTAGTTGTGTTTATTGCATTTAAAACCAGTCCCATCTTTACCCCAACACCAAACAGTAAAAAAATGTTACAGTTACTGGAGCAAATGGAGAGATTCACTTTTTTACCTTTTTGAAAAATGTTTAATACAGTACTCCCTTTGGATTTTCTGATTTATTAGTATTTCATAATATTAGAATGATTGGTAAGAAATGTGTGCTTTGTATACTTCCTGGTCTAACGAGGTATAAAGTCCCTGCAGAGTGTTGTTCACTGATTTCATAGAACCAAGACCCATGTGTATGAGTAATAATTTGAGCCTGACCTAGTTAACATGTTTGTAACTTCATGGCACTTTATCTGAATAAATTTATATATAAAGTCTCTGATTCAGCAACCTGTCTCCATAATGAAGAGAACATAATCTAGGCTTTAAATTCTTTGTTTTGACATGGATCAATTCCCAGATTTGAACTCATATGTGGTCCAACAGACTGATCAGTTTAATTTAAATGAGGTGTGTGAATCAAAAAGTTGGAGTTCAGAATTCTGGTGTATAGCCATTGGTTGAAAATGTGCTTTATGAAGTTTTAGCTTCCAATATTTTTTAAAGAATATTAAAATCTGCGATCTATTTGCAAGTGAGAAAATATTGGCTTGGTCCAAATATGAACTTGAAATTAAAATTTAGTTTTCTGGCGCGGAATCATAGTATGTTGGGTGGTTGGATGAACGTGCTTTGTGTAGCTGGGCTTTCCAAACAGTAGAAAGGCAACAGGAACTGAATTTAACTGGAAAAAATATGAAGAAATATTGTAGCGGAATTAAGTATATAAGGTGTAAAAGTGTGATCACATAGGGTAATAGTGAGTGGATTCAAAATAAAACCCCTCTCATTGAATTTTTTAGCTATCCAGATGCTTGAAAATACTTCGTTCTTCATTCCATCCCGTCTGTTATTCCTTATTATAACTGACGTCACCACAGCTACCACAACTCTTAAAGAATCACCATATAAAAATGGGAAAACTTACATATAAAACCAGCAAAACTTAGCACTTATTACATAGTTTTATGGAAGGAAAACTGCAGGAATCAAACTTTATAGTTTGTTGAAAGATTTTCCCTTTCTGTATAGTAGTACTGTAATAGAAGCAATGCCAGTTATGACGCACAATATGAACTGTTCAGCTCTATACATGTATATATATAAATTTTTATTTGAGTGTTCTGTAAGAATGTTGCTTGATCTGAGAAGAAATGGAGAGAATTCTAGAATCTTTCTACTTAAACATAATTTCATTTTAAAGAAATGTTTGTAAGGAAGAAAAAAATGTTTTTTTGTCACTAATTTGCCACTGGATTGTCAAGAAATGGCAGTACAAAATATTACCCTCTTTAAAGGTCTTTTGAGGAGATAAATTTGATGTGTGTAGCTTAGCCACAAAATATGAATGTGATTGTATTTCTTTTACCTTAGCAGGATTCTGATCCTGCAAAAGACATAGATGTGCCAAATACCATGTCCAGTATATGCTGTGATTCGTGACTGGGCTTTCTAGCAAGCTAGCTTCAAATTATATTTACTGTATGATATTAAGCACATACCCATACTGTCAGTTCTTCTAATTTTATTGCATGTCACTTATTCGCTTTTTGAAAAAGCCTACTTTTTACAGTCATATGGTTTTGTAAAGGTTTCAACTTACTTTAGAATAACTCTTAAAATATTCCTACCTTCACGGTTCTAGAGAAAGCTTTAAAAATGGAAATTCTCAAGAATAAGAAGGTAACTCTCCCTCTAGTATTTAAAGTCATATCCTTGCTTTTAAACAAATAGCATGTGTTTTTTTGGCTAACCCACAATTTCTCTGTGGCAGTTCATGTTGTTACAGAGTAGAATTTAACTGTATCAGATTCTGAACTCACAGTCTTGGAGTTGGTAACTGAACAGTAGGCTGGAGTTTATGGATGTATTGTGACACTTGCCCTACCCATGGACATCTTGTTTCAAAAGCAGATTTACGAAGAGTCTCAGGCTGTTGATTTTAAAGGTCTTGATTATTATGCTATTAACATGAAAGACATTTTTTCATACAAGGACCAGCACATAGGACATTTATGTTAAGCTATGGAGCCGAGAGCCACCTAGCAGTACAAAGTGCTGGAGTGCTTTGAAAAAGCAGCTTTGCTCTTTGCAAGACAAGGTGAGGGGACAGTGATAAGTATTGTTAAAATGGACAGTGTACGTACTTTTTCCTTACTGAAACACTGGTGAATTTTGAAGCATGCAGGCAACTGTGAGGAGAAAGTTTTTTGAGTGTTTTGAAAGTTATGTAATTCTTCAAACCTTTCAGAATAAATGTGTGGTAAGACACATCATGGTTATTCCTGTTAACCTCTTTGTAATATGTGTTTAGTCTAAGTTTCCGTGTGTACTGTCTAATACTATCTTGTATAAAGCCAACAGTTAAAAATAAGCTTTATGTAAAATGATAAATTTACTAGAGTGTAGATTTTATCAGTATAGTGCATTACATGTCTTTATTTTGGAAGCAGAGATGCTAGGGGGCTTCTTCAGCTTGCCTGAAGTGTCACGGACTCTAACCACTATCTTGAAGTGGGAGAAGAGAAGGTTTAGATGAAGAGTAAACTTTTGAGACCCTCCATATCTTATATTCACAATGCTGTAGCTGTTAGGATAGGCTTTGAGCCTTTGGAAGCTGCTATATATGCATCTGCCAGTGATGGAGTTTGGCCAGGAAACAGACTTTAGACTTCAGGTGAAGGAAGTGCAAATGCAGAAATATGCTTTAAGAGTGAATAAAGCATGGGGATGTTTTATGTGTGTCACAGTTGGTCTTAATTTCTTTCTTGTTTCTAACACTGGTACTGTCACAAATGGAATCACAATGTAATTTCTCTTGTTTCTTATCATTTGGAGCTCTAACATAGAGGCTGCACTCTTATTTAAAGTAATCATATTTTCTTATCAGTCCTCACATTCATTTTCAATTCAGATAGTGCCATTAAGTGTCTTAGATATGGAACTGTGACAATAAGAAATGCAATGTGGAAGTTACGAACTTTTCCTTGAATATGTTATGCTTCAGTATGCTTTACAGTTTTTTGCTTTAAGCAGCATGATGTATTTCTGGAGGCCTGTGTCATCACTCTGAATATTCTGTTTTTATTCTACTTTGTGACAAATACTAATTTTAATTAAATGCTGCATTTTGTATAACTGTCTATTTTAATTTTTAAATCAAACCTTCACTGCTCTTGAAACAATTTTGATTTCATATTGAAAACGACAAGAAACCAAATTTGTTAATCCTTCAGATAAAAGTTCCTTTTACATGTAAGTCGTATCATGAGCTTAAATTGTGTGTCTAGCCTGCCTGTTCTAGTGTTGTGTGTGTGTTCCCTGCCTGGAGGAGCCAAGGTTACATTGTGCATAGAAGTCTGTCCCAGTTCATGCATTGTTAAATGCTAACTCGTTAAGATTCCCCTACGTTTAAACTGTCAAGCTATTATACTAACCCTGTTAAAAATCCCAACACCTGCTTCATTTTAGTAGCCTTCAGGGCTCACCTGTGTGAAAGCTCTGCTGCCTGGCTTCCCCTCCCTTGCAAGCCTGCAGGTGGCAGTAGTGATCTGGCATAAAAGACCTCTGACCCAAACTCGTGTGGGTAGTGTTTGGTTTTATCTTGGCAGTAGAAGTAAAACCAATTAATTTCCTTTTTTTTAAAATTTATTTTTATTTTTTATTTTTTGTTTTGTTTCGTTTGGTGGAAGATGCTCCTTCTTATTTGGTTGCTAGATGTCATTTGGCCTTTTAGGCAAAGAATGTCTTTCAAAGAGATTCTACAACAAGGAGAGCTACCCAAGCTAAAGACTTGCCTGAATTTGTCCTGCAGTAAGGTGCTAACTAGTTTGTTGTTTTGCTGTGTGGTGTCACTATGTAAAGTTGCTGGTGAAGATGTCTTCACTCGCAAGAGGAGAGCGAAAGTACCTGTATAGGATCTGAAATGTGAAGAATTCTTCAGGCATTTAAAATGGTGACACTATCAAAATTCAGGTTTTACTCAGTTCTGAGTCTCTGCATCTAAGTGTTTGTAAGAGAGGATGGTTGACTTGTTCTAGTCATAGATTCTATTTTTATATGCTTTTCCACTGGTTATCAAGATGAAATTATGCTTAATTTCCTTGTTGTTCTTCTTACATGTACTTGATATTTTCTTTAACTAGATTTGTGTCAGTAATCTTAAAATATCAAGTGAAAGGGAAAGATGAAGAATGTTTTTCTGTAAAGCTACAGCACAAATTATTTACTGCTTAATGATATTCAACATAATTACATATTATTATTTGAACACTATATTTATATTATATGCTTGTGTGCAGAGTGTGCAAAGCATGTTAAATACATAATATAAATAGACTCTTTGAGAGCAATTAAATTATCTGTTTTCATGTGTAATAGCAGAACGGGGAAGTCTTACACATAAAGCATTGCTTGTGAGGTAAGTTGAACCAAGATTATTTTACGCAGGAACGCATTTCTAGGGAGCCTGAGGGTGTTCCACAGGTACAGAGAACCAATTTCAAATCAATAGTAGCTGACATTGGGTCACACTGGATGTACTTTGAATATTTAGCTGTGGGTGTACTTTAGATTTTGGAGTGTGTGTTTAATAAGAGTAAGATGGGCCTTTTAATCCATTAGTTCATGTTAGAAAATTCTTACAATTTATTACTCCTAGTCTGATCTTCCTTCAGCATTTTATCAAATGTTTCACACAGTTGCAGCTTAAAATGACATTGAAATGGAACTTGGAACAACTTTGGTTTTCAAAAGCACTAAACTAAAAAGTGCTATTGAGATATTCACTTGCATATAATTGCATCTAATGGTGATAAAATGAGGAGAAAAATGGTTCAAAATGCTCGGGCATGATGATGAAATTACTTTCCTAATTTAGTAGTTTTTAAATTATATATTATCAATAAGGAACAGAAAGTAGTATTGCAGAGAATCTTGTTTTCTAATATGGTTCATATGAGTAATATCAATTAAGACTACTTCTGAAATTGAAGTTTTATAAGCTATTATAAATATAAATAATTGAAGCTGTAAATAGTGTCAATAACCATACCTTGTCCTAAGAGTTGACCAAGGCTTAGCTTGTATCATTCAAGTAGAATTCAGAATTACAGATTCTAAGTCAATTGTGTGAGCCATCAGTTTGGCATTATATAACTGGAAACATGCAAAGCATTTTAATTTCTTCAAGAATTATATTGTGAGCAATTTGTTTAGTGAGAGAAGACCTACAAAAAACATATGCAATTATTATTACCCAGAATCCAATAAAAAATAGTTTTACAAATTATTACCATATGTGTGCAGGAGTTGCTTTGTACTGTGCAGTTATTTTAGATATGGAATAATTTGTTTTATACTTTTGAGTTCCTCACTATTAAAGTGTCCCCTTAGATTTGCTATTACTTTGACTATTGTGTGATACATAGTAAAAGAAATAGTTTACAATAAAAGAAATTTAACAAGTAATTGAAATTCCAGATTGTGTGCAAAATGAAGTAATGGTATTTGCAGGGATATTGTGGGAGTGCAGTAGCTGTGGGGAAACTACTATAAAACTGCTAAAAATGCTTCCCCTCCTCCTGCTGCCTTTAACAACTGTTATAAAAGACTGAGAAAATAAAGCAGTCTTGAATGGCTGACAAACATTCCAACGGAGAAATTAATATATTATAAAAAATATGTTATAACTGGTTACCCATATTTTTCTTATTGATGTACAAATTCATGTACGGCTTTTAACAAGAAAAGATTAGTGAAAAAGGCTTTTTTATATTTCTGTATGTTTCATATTGAACAATCTTCTTGAGACCCTGTAGAAGAGTAACTGAAGCAAAGGAAAAGTGTGATTTGTAACACTGTTTTCTTAAACCAATGCTTTTGTCTCTGAGATAGTGCAGACCTCAAGGGTGTCATGACTAATGGGAAAGTTGGTTGAAATGAGTTTATTTTAAGGTGGAGTTTCTGAATGTGCATTCTGTAATGCTGACATAAACTCAGAAGTTAAGGAAAGCGTATTTTATATTGGTAAATCACCTCATTGATTTAAGTTGATCTCATATGATAGACTGAGTAGCTGCAGATGACTGCCAGCTTAAAGGTACATAGGAAGGCCTGTATTTACAAACCACTTTTGAATGTATTATACCTTAGTAGTATATCATCAAAGATTTATTGCTAACAGTGTAGCTATATTTCTTCATGCCCTTATGATTTACACTCAGATGTCCACATAGATCTTTCCTTATTAGATTAACAGATGCAAAACCTCAAGAAAGAAATTTTAAGATGGTCCAAAGCCATTGCTGGAGAATTTTAGAAATTGTCTGGTTTTCAGATGTCAGTTTTCTTTCTTCAACTGTGGAACAACCTCATGATGCAGTTTCTCTTGTTGTCTCCCTTTTTTTTTTTTTTTTTTTCAAAAAAAGAAAAAGAAAAAGTTATTATTTGCTGTGACTTAATAGCAAAGTGTGGGGCAGTGTCTTTGGTAGCATGGTAGCATCTTCCTCAACAATATGCAATTTTTAAAGACTTTGCTGCAGCCATGACCAATCTGGCAAATCTCCTTGCAAACATTTGGCAGGCATTAACAAAGTCCTATATATTAGGTGTAATTTGCATACTTTACTAAGACTGTGTTGTGGTTCAAGTATTCACAATAGTCTGTCCCCTAGCATTGTTCATATACAGAACTCAGGGCTAGCCCAACGTATTTGTTTCATGTACCATCCAGAATTCTGTAAGTGTCGCACAGATGTGTGTTGTACAGAGCTTTTTGGACATAAGAAAACTCAGATGAGTGTAATTTCAACAACAGATCCAGTCCTGAGCAAGGAAGCCAGCTATAGTCGACAACAAATATTCAAATAACCAGAGAAACTGGTTCCAGTTCCTCTTGAGAGTTTACAATTTGTCAGAAAGCCCCTTTGGGATGCAAGCCCCAAGCTTAATGGTTACAAATAGGCCATGGCATTTGCAGAATGGCTGCTAACCCAAGTACTGGATATGGAAGTTGAAAATCAGTGTTAAGTCTTCTACTTTCTTTTCTTCAAGTATTTTTTAGGGGAGTCTTGGCATCTCAGCCTTATGTGCTTACAAAAACAGCTTCCTATTACAGTTTTGCAGGGAATGCTAATACACGTTAAAAGTTGCAGTGGTAGCTGGAAGCTTTTCTGTGACCATAAGTAGTCCCAAAAGAAAAGATCTTTTCTGTTTAAGATGAGCTTATATAGTAGATAAGTGAAACAGTGTGTTTGAACCCTTTTAGGAGCCTTCTGTTTGAGAAGGCAGTTCAGATTTGCATGTTTCACCTTTAGCAAAGAGCTAACTGGGGTTACCTGTTGTCCATACACTCATAATTCAACAAGGAGATTTATTTTTTTCTTTCACTAAGTAAAAATTACTTTCTGTAGAAAAAGAAAACTCAAGTTTATCTACAGCAACTACTTATTTGTATAGTGCCCAGTGGGGTCTTCGTTCCTGTATGCAGTTATAATGTAACTGTACAGAGTTCAGATATCTCAGTTGCAGTGTATTTTTTCCAGGTTATTTCGTTGCAGTTGTGAAACCTCCACCGGGATTGTGGCCTTAACATACTATACATAGGCATTTTGGACAGTCTAATTGGACCACCAGTTGTCAAAATGAATCTGTGTCACTGGTTTGCTTTTGTAATAACTATTAACATGCAAATTTTGGAATGAGGTTTCCTATCTGGGTGTTCTGGAGCCATGCTACAAGACAGAGTAGGAAACCAGAGAATTCTATTTCTTTTATGTAGCTACCTGGCTTTTGTTCTACATATATTTGATCTAGAGGAGGCACTTGAAAGGTATCTTACAAGTGTCAGTTAAAAGAATTTTTGTTTATTCTGTATGAATTATAGCTTGAACGCTTATATAAATGCAGTATTTTTGCAGGAGTTTAATTAGTGGGGTAGTGAATTAGGCTTTCTTATCCAAATCACTTTTTATATCTAAGAATTAAATTTGATTTATCTTTGGCTCAAATACAACTGCCATATAAAACAAAGGCAATTTCTGCTGTAAGATGTTCTAAGTATGGAATGAGAGAAAATTACTGGCATAAATGTGTTATTTTGTGATTATGAAAATTATTACAGGCTTTTAATTTAAAAAAATAAACATTTTAAAAAATAAATTGAAAGTTAGCTTTCTCCTAACTTTTGCTGTTAACATCTGAGCTAGTTTTTCTTTCCTGTCAGTTTGTCTTCTGTTTAGGAATAACTGTCAATGTAAGGAAAACGTTGGCAGTACTCCCTATTGTCTCATAGGTTGTTAAATACTTTCCTAAATCTTGCATTTGCACTGTACAGATCAGATAAACAAAATGAGTGAGATTTTTGTAGGAGCAACGAAGTACTGTTCCCTTGAGAGAAAAGAGACTATAGTGTAGCTAATAAAACACTCATTTGTATTGATTCAGAGGAGTGTAAGGGGAATGTTCTGGATCCATGTGGTTTCCTTTCTGAAAGATACTGCAGAGAACAGCCAGCCAGCGTTTGAAGCCAGCACAGTAGCTGCAGTTTAAGTAGCTGTTTAAGGGAGCTATTGATACCATCAAAACCCTACTGCTGTCTTCACTGTGAGCATCTTCCATCCATTCCTGATTTCTTGTAACACATCCTTTCCCTTCCCTTCCTTTACTGGGTGTTCCACTCAGCAAATTCCTTTTCCCACATAGGTGACAACTATCTATTCAGCTTGTTTGTTCTGATTCTTTCTGCTACCTCTCCTGATTACAAAGATTCTGAGGTGTTTTAGCCATCTAACACAAATTTGTTCTTAGGTGTGATTGCAACAAGTGGGAGTAATGTTAATGAAAACATCTGAATTGAAGAATAAATATTATTTTCTTTTGGTCAAGGGATATTGTTAAAAACAGGAAGTTCTATTGTATTTGTAGTTGGCACAGTAGAAGCAGCATATTTTCGATGTTACTTCTGTGATTCTTCTCAATTTCTTAGTGAGCCTTTTTTTTTTTTTTGTGCAGAGACTTGAAGGGTGTTATAGTCACTCTGACTGATGATGGGCATCTTCAGTGTTCATACCTTGGAACTGATCCTTCAATCTTCCAGGCTCCTAAGGTTGATGCTAGGGAAATAAACTATGAAGAAATGAATGCTGAAATGAAAGAGCTTCAAAAAATCATCAGGGAGGCCACAAAAACGCAAGGTATACTTTTTCCTTTTCTGTATTTTTATGTGCTTTTATCCACCTAACTTTCCTTTTAGCACTTTAAAATATTCAGACTTTAACCATAATTACATTTCTGTAGGAAATTTAATATTTAATAAAGTTGAGCTTTTAATAGAAAAGCATGCACACAAAATCCTAGACTGTAAGGCTCTTGACTGCAGGGTTTTTCTTTGTATTTTCATAATGCCTGTTGGAACTTTCGAGAAGTTTACTTCAGGTTGCAGGTAATTCTCAGTAGTGCAAGGGTTCAGAGAAAAAACTGACTACCCAAAGGCAAGAAAACTTGAAGAATTTCAACAACCTGATATAATTAGGGTTCGGAGAGAGCAAAAGTATTGCCAGATTCTGTTTTATTATTACAAATGACTTTTTAAGTCATGAAATTAACAAAGAATTAATTTTGTTAAAACAACTTTTCTGTTTCTATAATTTCCTTCAAAAGTGTATTTGAAGAACATAGTGAGAGATAACAATACCCAAATAACTGATCATAATAAATTTTGGAATTGACATACATTACTCATAACTTGCATTGATTTTACTGAAGTAAGGACACATAATTTCTACAGAGCTTCAAAGCTTGTGTTTTTCATAAACATGAAACATGAGTTTTTAAACTGTGTATGTGACTTGCACAGTGAATTGGAAGCATGTGATTTTACAGGAAACTATGGAAAAATCTTAGACAAATAGAAAGAACAAATTTTCCTGATGATAGTGAACATCTTCTTAAAATGCATAAAAGAAATAGTCATTGCTTTCTATGTGAAAAAGAGTGAAAAAACTCACAGTTGAAATTCCTAGAAAATAAGAAATTATTTATCTCCAGTCACAAGTTTGATTCTATGACTCTAAGATTTCTATGTTTTGTAATTACATATAACTTCATCCATTATTATGATAGACTAATATCTGGTTTTTAATTTTCCAAATCCAGAAATGTTTTATGTAAGCATATAGATGTGGATAAATTCCACTGATTTTTACCACAGCTCTTCTTTATAAGTATCAGACAATTTTTTTCTGGCTATCATAACCAAAGGAAAGAAAAGCATGAAGGAAGGAACAAATCCATTTGAAGTGAATCAACTTTCTCTTGTTAGTTTTAACGTATTATGGGGAAGAATGAGAGAGAGAAAGGAACTGTAACTATCCTTTTTAAATATTGTAATAACTGTCACAGTATGATTGACAAGTTTACTTTGAATATTGTTGATCTTTTCACCATTCTCTCTTCCTCTTAATTTTCTTCCTCAGTACGTCTAATCTGATCTAAGTGCTGTTTTCAGATGAGTTTTTATAAATGCTCTTTCCATTGTGGAGAGACGCTCTAATGATGTGTTTGACTTTAACTGGATGTAAAACCTGTGAGAGAAGCTTTTTTTACAACAAAACATTTTACTTATGATGAATGCCAGTCAGTTTTGGATGTTTTGGGCTTTTCGCATTTTGGCTTTTTTCTGAAAACTTTAGCTTGAACCTTGATTGCCATTAAGTTACTCCTGAACATGACCTTTAAAATGAGCTGTTAACTTTTTTGTCTTTTGAATTCATGCTTGTGCAGTAAGAGCTTGTGTTGTTTTGAAAATATCTAACCTTATATGGAAATAATTTTTCTTTGTTTCATTTTGACTTTCAAACGTGGAAGGTATTTAGAATTAGGTCATCATATTAAAAAAACCCTTAGAGTACTTATTTCCATAAATGTCTTGTATTTCTGTCCAGTGCTGACCATTAAACTGTTGAACTTAAGCTGTTTTATACATTTTGAAGTATAAGGATTTACATTATAAACTGATGAAATATTTTAAAATCTTAACTGTTTTACTAACTTAAATCTAATATTACTTGCATCAGTCTGGATGACATAAGTGATTAAACATACGTGTTTTGGCTCAGTTCAGTAGTAACAAAAAGCTGGTACTTATATGTAAACTTTGTTTGTGATCTCAGTCCTACTTCTAATAGAAAAATGTCAGTATGACAGAAGTTGCATCATAGTTTGCTTGAAGAAGCAACCTGAAGAGAAATAACTTAGAAGGGATAGAAAAAGAATGGATTGGGCTGATCTGTGTGTAGTTGGGAGAACCAGTTCTTTTTAATTGTGGCTGTATGAAACAGGCCTAAACTTCTTTTGTAGGTGGTACTGGAGAAACATGTTTTGCCTTTGCTTTTCTTCCTTGTGGCAAAGAGAGGCATTTTTCTCTGAGCACAAGGAAATGAAAACTTATTTTCTGTCTTCATCAAAATCTTTTCCCTAGACCCTCTTGTTAGAACGAGATGCATGCTGTCTACTAGTTCTGGGTCATTTTCAGGACCTTCTGTGTAACAAAATTCTTTCAGCTTTCTGAATGTGCTCATGCTCTGAATTATTCAATTAGTGCGTTAATTTCCCCTTTACATCAAGTTTTTACTGGTTGTTACTTTAGAAACTGTACATTTGCTGTTTGGGTTTTTCATTTTCCAATACATTTAGTCTTAAAAAATAAAAGTTCTTTTCAGAAAAATGTAAATACCCTAGAGCTGGGCTTCTGGACTCTTAAGTAAGAGGAGGTTATATAATTCCTCATGGTATTTAAACTTTTAATTTGTACAACTTTTTTTTACATCTATGAATCTGCGTAATTATTTATATCATGGATATAAATAAGTTCATACCATTCCTTTCTTTGTATGTTGACAGTACTGGAAATCATCTGGTAACATATTGTAACCAAGCCCCATATAATGTTCTATACATAAAACTTTAATATACTTCTTATGCAGAGGAATTGCATAAGATTAGACCATTAGACACAGAATTTTTCTTTGTTTAGCATATTCGTTATCAAATTTTTTAGAGGAAAGTGCCATGATGTGTATGGTGTGTTGTTTTGGAGGTAGTTCTTTATTATTGGTGTATTACCATATGCATGTGAGGACAAAAGTTTAAAAATATCTTATGGCCTCTGAAGATAATGGATATTAGGTGTAAAACCTTGTTACAGAATGCATCTAAGTCCCTTTTTGTACATAAATAAGAAATCCAAAATGACAGCCAGGTTTAGGTTTTTAGAAATCTAATATAGTTGGGAAGCTTCTTTGGAAATATCAAAAATCATACGCATTGCTTTTTTTTCTTTTCAAATTTGTATTCAAATTTGTGAATTTGAAACTTGATGCTGTTGAAATTGTATTGTTTTTAGAAATGTAGCTGCATATTTGTTAAAGAAGAGCTGCTTTGCTTTTTCTTTTTCTTTCAGATATTTTACCTGAATCTGAAAAACAGAGAGATCTAACTGTCACAGCAGAGGTTTCACCTGAGTTGGATGCAGAATCTGTATGTACCTGTATGAAAAGGGAATTACTCTAAAAATATAAGTTTCACACGTGAATAAATGAGGATTGATCATTGATAGTGATTACTATATATTTTTATTTGTGGGACTGAGCTGCATAGCCCTCAGTTTTTCTTCAATTAGAAGACGCTTTTATTAAAGATTTTAACTAGAATTTATTAAAATTATTTATTATCTTCTGTCTTGGGACCATTAGATTCTTGGCTAAGCAAATGTAAGTGAATGAGAACTTAGGATATGGAATAACTTTGGGGTGAGAAGTTGTACTGGTGAGCAGTTTAACAGTAGAAGTGTCATCCTTAGATCTTTGAAAGATAAGATACTCAAACCACTCAGTTGCATTGTAAGAAATAACCTTTCTCTGGCAAGCCATTTTTCAATATTCTCTGGTGTTGCAACCTAATCAATTTATTCATATTGTATACAGAAGTAGCTTACAAAAATTATTCAGATTAAGATTTGGGAGAGCTTATGCTGTCTCTTAAAACTTCAAACTTCAACATTTCAGAACATATTTGTTGCACTAGAACATCTGTAATGAGCCATTTCTGGCCACTAATTTGTGCAAAACTGATTTTCCTGGGCTGCTTGCTGTTTAAAAAACACACAAGGATATTATTCTCTGATAAAGGGACTTCTTTGTAATGGGTGCTAGTCTCCTTGGCTAGCTGCAATAATCTGCTTACAACACTTAGAACTGTGTTAGGTACATAGAATGTTCTAAAGCTGCTGTACTCATTTGCTCAGCCTTCCAGATGCAATTGGTCTGTGTCGTATATAAGTAACTCATAATATAAATCAAACCCCAACCTTGAATCTGTATTTCCTAAGGCTGCCCATATATCTTAGTTTGTTGTGTAGTTGGCTTTTCTGTGTGTTTTTTCAGTCGGCATCTAGAAAGGAAAAATCTGATAAGATACTTCATGGGGAAGGATCAATAAACAAATGTAGGAACAATTTTAGGGCTTCTACAGTGACCTTGGAAATCACAGGCTTTCAGATGCTACTTCTGCACTTGTAAAAAGATTGAAATTGCAGTGTGTGTGGTAAGAGCAAAGAGGATATAGATGTATTAAAACTGATTAGATAAGCAAGTGGAGGACCAGTCTGGCTATTTAACACCACCTCCTGTGTATGGCCTCTGATCCAGGAAGTCCAGATAATTTCTGAGACTTGAATATACTAAGAGTCCATCTCTTTACACCTCTGCTATTGCTTGAGGATCAACCACTGGTCACCAGAGATAGTGAGCATGGCAAGCCAATATGAATGTAGCTGTCTTTTTTTAACTGGAAAAGGTACATGATATACAAATGAAAGTCCTACTTCTAGAACCCAGAGAGCCTACCAGCTTCCTGACTTTTTAGGAACTTTGCAGATGTGGACCTTATACTGTTTTTAATTTACTCTTTTATAATGAGAAGTTATAAGGTCAAATCAGTAATTTGGTATTATAGCGATATGTTTCTTTATAATAGTTTACACAGGAACATTTTCATTAACTGTAGTGACTGACCTGTTTCAAAATGAAATATAAGCATAAAATAAAATTAAAATATACTGCAGGGTCAAGATGAATTTCGAAGTAGATGGAATTGCCTGTTGAAATAGAAATTAGCAGGAGTATTAAAATGCCTGCTATAATTTTCTTTTAAAGTTTAAGGTGTATTTCAACTATAAGATAGTGTGTGATGATTTTATAGGATGGACTATGGTGTGTATGTAATATATTGGCAGATTGGAAGTCACCTTTCCCTACTGAATAGCAGAAGGTATTTCCAGAATTTGAATAAATATACAGTGGAAAGTAGTGTGCCAAACAAAACAGTTTCAAATATTCATATATACATCAGAGTGTATTAGTTTCTTATGTACACCGCATTCATGACCTTTTGCTATCCTTTTTGCAGGCAATTTCAAACAGAGACTTTACATTTTCAGAAGGAACTCAGAAATGTATTCTGTGTATGTTAATCTGTCATAGGAATGACAAGTCCTTTAATCTTAATTCTGTGTTTACCAAGTTGATGGTAGGAAAGTAATATTGCATTCATTGTGTTCACTCATTCATGTGGAACATTGAATTTACTCTGTTTTCATCTTTTTCTTCACAGCAAGCCATTGAGAGTGAAGTAAAAGCAGAGGCAGTACCATCAGTCACAGTAAAGGTACTGTGCCTAACTCAAACAGTAGCATTCAAATAGTGGTGGCAAATTGTAAAAAAATGTCTCTTTCTGTGTATTTCACTAAGAACATGAAAATGTGTAAAATTTGAAATGCAATAAACGCTCAGTGTTTTTCCTCCTTAGTATGACAAGGTGTCATTATAGGAAGCCTTCTGCTAAAGTCAAAAAGTGATGCAGTTTTATTTTTGATAAGTAAGAGGAGACAAGAACATTATTACCGTGCAGTGAAGTAGTTTTTGAAGTCATGAGAATAATTTTGCCAACACCTTTCGAAGGCAATAAATGTTTCATTACTCAAATGAGAGGTTTATCCTCTTCAGGTGCCTTTTTAGTCATCAATAAACAAAAATTGACTTTCTTTTGTAAAAAGACTTTCGTAGCTTTTGCTCTTGAAAAAAAAAATAATAGGAAAATCTAATTAGAAGATTGATGTTATTGCACTCCTCCATGAGAGTTGGTACTTGTAACTGGTTCTAAAGAAAGTGTGAGAGTGTGTGTGTGTATGCAAATGTAGTTTTTCCTCAGTATTGCCTAAAAAGGATCATGATTTTTATTTCAGAGTTTAAGAGGATCTTTTAAGAATATCAAGGAAGCCTCATTTTTGAGAACCTTTCAAGTTCTCCTCTTGGTCTTGAGTGAAAAGTTCAGAGGGTAACTGGACTGTTTGAACCAGATTCCCTTAGACTGGTGTGGTTTAGTTGTACTTGGTCCAACAAATTTCTCTGCATTTTTAAATGCTAAAACAATATGGGATAAAGTCATAATTCTGATAAAGTCTTGATAGTTTTGCTCAAAGAAATTCAGATGAATGGCATTGGACTTTGGACCAGGCTGTTTGAGACTATAAGGCTATCTTAAAATATATAATATAAATTTAAATTACCTCAAGACAGGTGTGAATTTATCAGCTTTTAGTTTACATTGGTGCCAATATATTGTATAAGTGAGTTATTACAGTGGAAATCATTGTGTTTATAATTGCCAAATTAAATTCTTGGGGAGCGGTTACGATTTCAGTACTGGGAACACAGGTAATTCCCATTGCCTTCCTTTATCCACTCATTATTGCTATTGTAAAAGCCAATGTAAACCCTGTTTAAAATGAGCATGGATGTGTTTATATATTTAATAAGCTTTTTAATGAGAAGACATTATAATTAATTCTGCTTTCTCTTTTCTTGTTTATGTATCTCATACCTTTTAGTGAGACAACAATAGTAAATGAAGGAGTTACCATGCATTCAGTTTTTTCTGGAATCTTTTTTTCCTGCCATAAGTTCCTTTAACTGATCATATGTCTCCATTTCTTTGAGAAATGCACCACAGTAGTATTTGCCAGAAACTTTAAATATCACTGTCCTGATTACTGATTCTGAAGAGTCCAGTCTCGTTTCTGCATGTTTTTAACTCACTTAATTGGCATAATATCTTCATTGATTCCATTGTTCACATTATTGAGATTCTGGGTTCATAAAATGGGTAAAGTTTACCTGATGTATGTACAGAGGTAGTTGTTATTCTTCCTTGCTAGCATTATAGCGATGGATAATTTGGGAGCCTGTTTGCAACTCAAATGTACCGTGAAACATAAATCAATGATGATGTTAATTATGTTAAAGTAGGCAAAGTTCCTAACGCTTTAGTAATTTTATAACTAATAATGTTTTTCTAAACTGATTTAACCTGGATGTAACGAGCTCCTTCGTAGACCAGCAATATAAAACAGATGATATTAGATATATGGTCCATGTCTATGCAGACCATATTCAGATCTCAGTCACCACTATACTTCCATTTTAGATATGAGTTAAGTACATTCTTTTGATACCCATTAGTTTTGTAGCAGAGTAACTGCATACAATAGAAGCAGCGAGAGCCACTCCAAATTTATGTTTAGGTCAGCTCTCATAATCTGGAGTTTTTATTGTTCTGAGTATCCTCTATTTTGATTGTCTTATTTTTTTTGCAGTAACAAAGTCAAGTAAGAATCTGAAGTTATTCAGAAGACTATGCATTGCTCTTTGCAGTTAAAGGAATTTATTTGGTTAGCTTAGATTTTATTATTTTTGGGTTTTTTTTGCTTTAGTCACCTAAAAGATTCAACATTTTATTTTTGTTTACATTTGAATGAATGCACACGACCACTTGCAAAATATTGACATTTTAATTACCACCTAAGTATTGGTTTATCTTGGGTTAAAATTACAAAAAAATGAGAAATTCCCTCAGGTTTTTTTAACTTTACAAGTTACTACATTTTGTTTTTGGTCGTAAGTAAATAAAAACTGTGAAAGGTTTGAAGTTGAAATTTTAAGTTCTGAAACATTGTTGCTGAATTGGTCTTTGCAAATTTTTTATATCTTTTTGTTGGTTAAAAGATATAAAAGAATAAAAGAGTTTTTTCCTGCTGTACAGAGATAAATTTGTTGCTTCCCCTAAATACTTCTTTGTGTCACTTGATTTAGATAACAGTACAGAGCAGAGTGGCTGCGCAGAAGCCGAGCCTGGCGGTCTGTGTGCAAGCTCCGTTAGCAGTGACCTGTGACCAGTTCATCTTTGATGATTTAGGTAAATTATTATAGTACCATTACAGTATCTGAGGATATTGGAAAGGTGTAGCCCAGCTTCCATCAAGTGCATTGTTGCACTCCACGTCTTCTTGATACTGCTTAGTGGAGGAAGATGGAGTAGAAAGGAAGGGAGTTGCTCCATTTATTGTGGTATGATGGGTGGTGGGTGAGGAGAGGTGGGGTGGCAGCTTTATGATGGAGGCAAAAAAAAAATCAGTTATTCTGTAGTACTTTGCTGGGGTATTTTTTTTTTGCTGATAATTCTGTCTATGTAGAAATGGCAGTATTGAGCTACAGGAAGGGGCAGAAAGTTTGTGTGCTGGTGGACAGTCTAGCATCTAGCATATATTCTCAGCTTAGTATCAACTGTTTAAGGATTGTAGCCTTTTTCTAACTTTGATGAGACTGCAGGTGGAATTGCCTTGAAGACTATGTGGAGCTCAAGATCAGACAAGTGTGCCTGCTGTTTCAGTTGTGACTACAGACCATTTCTGCTCTGAAATGTGCAGTAATGGTTCCTATTGAAACAGGGCTTTATTGACTGCTATTCTCATCTGAAAGGACAGTTCTTATGTTTTCTCAACATGTGGCAGGAGTGATGACTGATGGCTTTGTAAAATAGTAAAATCATAACATAAAGCTGCATTTGTTTTTATTTTCTCCATATTCAGTGTGCTGAGTTGTTTTATTGGTTATGCTTCAAGATAGCTGGAGGCCCAAGTCTACCTTTTACAAATAAAAGAGTTTTTTTAAAAAAGCATGTACCGTGATTTGATGAAGGTGAACTAATGGAAACAACTACCATAGTTTAGCAGAATAATTCCCAAAGTGCTAGGAAATATGTTGTGTTTATTTGGATGCTCCTATTACTTGATTTAATTTTGTGTTGTTTTTAGAACCGGATTCATCTGAAACTGTGGTCCTGTCTGTCTTTTTGAAGGGGAATTGTATTCCATCAGAACTAGAAGGAAATTGCATGGTTTCATATAATATACCAACAGGTAAGCCACTGGAGATTTCAAATTAATTTACATTTTTTTGAGACCTTTTTCCTTACATATTTCTTATAAATTTTCTTTGGAAATATATTGAAGACAGTAGTAATTAAAGAAATAATGCTTATCTAGTCTTCAGTTTTAGTTAATATTTTATGTTGCATCAAGTTATGTAATTGGCCTGACAGAGGTAAAGTCATAAACTTATTGCTTGTGAAACAGCTGTGCCAGCTTTCCCATCTTGTCCTATCAATTTGCTTCTGATCTGCTCTTTAAGGGACCACCTCTTGGAGTGAGAAGTTGGTTACGCCTTTATGACTATTCAGCCTTCTGGTCTGCCGACAAATGTGATGAAAACTACCTCCCCACAGAGGAGGAGATTTGAATAAGCATTAGGAGTGATTATTCATCACTTCCTTTTTAACAGATGAACATATTCATTCTAAACAAATAAACTAACCCAAAGGATAGAAACCAAGTTGTTATTTTGTAATGCCCTAATGACCCTAGTGATAGAATATGTGACTTTTTCCTGATATCCATAACTGATTAGCTTAGTTTTCTACACACAGTTTTGTGAATATGTCAGGCTACTGAGAAACTATATTTAGGAGGGCTTCCACGTTAAGTTAAATGCTGCATAAACCAGTTAAAGCTGTCAGTTCTTCACTTCTCACTGCTTGGCTTTGCTCCTGCACCTCCTCCCCTGTTCTTACACAATCAACAGTTGTTTCTCAGCCAGATTTGCTGATTTAGTTCACTGTGCAAAGACAGAGCTATGCCAGCAAAAACGGAGTAGATTGACATGAAAGACTTATAAGTTAATGTAGGGCTTTTGTGAAGGGTGGTGGTCTTGAGTACCTTATCCAATATAGACACTTTTATGTAAGCATTTCCTTCACATCACTTCACACTTGAAACATTGTGTTTATGGTGATAGTCTAGGCTGTGCTATGACTGAAATGTTTATTTCTAGACAAAACTGGAACTTGTGTTTTTTAAAGAACTTCATCTTAACCTCTTTAGACATAGCTTGCAGATATGTGCAGAGGGTGGGAGTGGAAAGGATGCTCCTCCCTTCTTCTTTAGAGCCTGCATGAACAACTCGTACAACTTTAGTCCCTCTGTAATGTGATTCTGACTTCATATTCCTTGTGAATGAGATGCTGTACATTTGTAACTATCTAAATTAGTGTTGTGGATTAGATAGGTTTTGTGGGATCACTGTACAGGTGACTTATCAGTATCTTGGATCCTCTGATTTCAAAAGCTTGCTTTTTGTTTCGCTGGTCTTGTTTCTGTGATTTTGCTTTGGAAGACCAGCAAATGAATGTTTTATTTCTTTCAGGTAATACTAGTTAAACGTACGCTTATATTTTAGTTGTTAGGTTGGATTTGGCAATTCTTTTGGTTAGGGGAGTAAAGAAATCTTACATCTCAAGTATGTTTCATGGTTTATATGTGATTAAAAAAAAAGAACAAGCAGACATGACATCTAACAGAATTAGGCAACTGAAGAAGAAATTTTAAAAACTTACCTTTGATGGTCGAATTTGGAAGACTTTTATTAAAGGAACATAATTAAGATCTGCTAAATTTTTGGATATTTATTTACACTATTAAGCTATGATAATTCGATTACATACAAATACTAGTGTTGCTTGGCAGACAAATCCTTAAGTATAATATACTAGTAAATAAAAATTAAATGCCTTTGTGACTTCATTTTATCTGAAGAGAGCCTTTTTCCTCTTTTGTTTTTTTAAGATATTTGTATTTGTGACCAAATCAGTCTTCAGTCTATCTCTGGGATTCATCCAGCTGAAGTTTAATGAGTCAATCAGGTGGATGGGGTTGCACTATTGATGAATGTGGTCTCATGTCTGGTTTTTGGCTAGTATCATATCTTTATGTATTGTCTACTTAACAAATGTGTCTTAAGTTCTTAAAAACTTGTTACTGCATTTTCTTTTTTTTTCTTATTTGAGTAATATCTCATTCTTTTTTTTTTCTTTTGTCCCATTGCTGGTTATACGGTAGAGCTCAATCCTGAAGGTAAGTGAATGAAAAAATGCAAAATTTGAATAGTTTCATGAGTGACAGTATATGCTGAATAAAGCAGAATTGGAAGGGAGCTGTTATTTTAGCTATTATTTCTACAAGTTCTTATTATCCTTGGTTTGATGCTATGTGAATATAGCGTGAATATAGAAAATAGAAAGTAGTAAAGACATTTCTTAGTGAAGTATATTGCACTTCCTTGTGTGTAACAGGAATTTTACAAAGTATTAAGTGCCTTCTGCATTGAGATTGGAAATTGAGAACAATTGTGTGATTTTCCTTTACCATATTTTTAGCTATTTTTTTCAAGTTTTAGCAAGAACTAAGGCAGCTAAATTATAGCTTTGTTTGAACAACTATTAAGGATTTGTGGCTAGTGCTATGCTGTTTGGACTGAGTAGCTCTGAAAATGATGTCACAACATCTCTTTGTTTCAGTTCCCATTGGAAACATCTTATTCAAGGCTAAAAGGTTGCTTTCTATCTGAGACTACCAGCAGTACAAAAACTCTGCTGTGATCATGGTAGCTATGATTCTTGGAAAGGGTACAATTAAAAGACAAAACAAGACTGGAAAGTTAGCTTATGTATACATAGACTAAAAAGGGAGAAGAGTAGTTTTGCAGTGCAGTAGTAGATGTGTTGAAAAGATGTAGTGCTTGTACAAAATATTTTATGAACGTTAATAATATATAGTAAATACAAATTCCTTCGTGTTTTGGGAAGGTAAAGTAGTTGATTGTCATAGGTTTAGAGATCAACTGAGAGGGTATTTTCAGTTTTGCAGTTTTCCTATACAGAAGTTATAGATGGATGTGTATTTGAGTCTAATTTTTCAATACTTATGCTCTTTTGAGCATAGTAAGTGAAGTAAAAACTAAATAACTGTGTTAATGGTACCCTGGTTTCCGAATATTTCAGTGAACCCTACAGGAAATAGATGCTAGAACCATCTCAATAAGATACTACTCTTGACAAGAATACTTATTTTCTTGTGGCACATTTCTGCATACAAAGTATTTTAAAAATTAATTATCAATAAAATATAATAAAAGAAATGTATATCATTTCAAAGAATAACATCCTAAAAATGAAAAATTGGAGTTTTTGTTAAGAACTATCTGCTCAAGATGAAAACCTGCTGCTGAAGAGAATATTGCTGAGATTCTACACAGCAAACTTTGTAGAATCATCTGAGACAAAATCTGTTTGGATTACTGTGAGGTGCACTGGACTACTTAAATTCAGGGTTGTGCATACTGGAACAAGTACCAATTCTGAATATTTAACACGGAGATGTGAGTTCTAATGCTTTTTTTTAAATGCTTTTTATAATGTACATTAATGTTATGTTTCAAATTTAATTAAATGAATGAATGAATAACTTGGAAGTGAAATAGTAACTACAAGGCATTAACTGTTTTATTACTTTTTTTATCAGATAAGTGCATAGTATGCCTTTACATACTAGTACGTTATGAGATGTTAGACAGTTTCTATTGTGTTTCAGGTTAGAAAAGAATCTGAATTTTTTCCCCACTTTTTTTTTCTTTATTACAGAGCTGAAATTATGTATCATGCAAAGTATCCCAACTGTAGATGAAGTGAGATGTATTGCTAGACATAACATCAATGGGCTGAAAAACTTCTGACTTCCACACATTGCTACTTCTTTGTAGAGTTTTCACTGTAGTGATAGATTTTGCTGGAGCTTTTGGTTTTTCTTATATATAGTTGTTTTGGATTAATCAATTAGAAATCTCCCCAGTCACCCTCCAAAGCTAGATAATATTTGATTTAGTTTTGATTTGACTTTTGTCTGAAATATTGAAAAGTTATGTTTATGATGAGGCAGACTGACAGCAGACTATACAGGAAAAAGCTGATATGAAAAAAAGAAGGAAAATACCTTGTTTTAAATATGAAAATGTTTCAAGTCTTTCTGGCTACTTTCATCACTTAATTTTTTCCTGTTGATAAGTCTCCACATCTAAGTTCAATAGTAAGATGTTTGTGTTATGTTGTCATCAAGAGCAGATTTTACTTTTCCCATCAGATTGTGAAGATCCGGTTGAATGAATCATTCTGAAAGGTCATGAGTTTACTTTCAAATATTCCTTCAGGAATTTTCCATGGAACCTGGGGTTATCCTGAGTTTGAGGACCTGTCTTTGGTTTGAATGAGCTTTCTGCTCATTTTACTATGATTTTGTATTGTACAAGCTGCTGTGGAATAGTCACTTGGAGGCATTATGAGCCAGCCAAAAGACCTAATGAATTGACAACCAGAAAGATGAATCTGAGCCTTCTAGTAACATTTTTTTCCCTCAGATGAGTCTTAGAAGTAATTTTTTCATTGCAAGAGGTCTGCGAAGAAGCAAACAAAATTGTTATCAAAAAGGGTTGCTTGGATGGCTATTAAACGTTTGAGCTCAAGTTTTATACTAACCTGCAAAGCTTACATGACTGATAACCTCTATGTAGCTATGAGTTTCATGACTTTTCTGAAAGTTACTTACTTTATCGTCTCTAAAACTCTATTATTGTTAAACTAGGTTTTCATGTAGCTGCTTCATAAAAAAACAAATGGTCTCAAAACCCCCATAGTCTGCCTGCTCAAAAGAGCAAGTACTCTGTATTTCATAGCAACTAGCACTTTTGCCTTTCACACAGAACATATCAGACAATTGCTGACATGCCAGCAATATCTGAGAAAATTTTTGACACATTCAAATGTCTTTGCTAGATGTTAGTGTTAAAACTTCCTCTTTTCTCTTGCACCGTTCTGAATAAGTTGCATATGACAATAGATCCCAATACTCAAAGCAGTAACCAGTTTGTTCTACAGTTCTGTTCTATTATGTTGCAATGAGTTGAAAGATATAACTTAATATACTTTTGGGTAATAATCTCTATTAGATACATTCTTTTCTAAACCATAAACCTCTGAGAGATGAAGGTTGCATAGATGTTTTTTAAGAATATTAAAAAAAAAGTAAATCTGTTCTTAAAAAGCATTTAGTTGTGGATATTCCTGATAAAAATGTTCATGCTTCAATTCTGTGTTTGAAGGATCAGGAATAATCACACAACTCTTGTGTATGTTAAAGTGGAATTGTTTGTCTAGAGTGTTAAATAAAATCTAATCTTTATTGCATTTTAATTGGTATAAATACAAGTATGCAGTAAATTCCATCAGTAACTCTTGCTTTCCCATTTATAGAAAAATGTTACCTTGAAAAGGTAATTAAAAGTATTCAAATCTAAAGGTGCTTCAGGAGGAAAAGTTAACAAAAATTAAGAATTTGATATAGTTTTTGGTTTAACATATTCCTTAATCATCTGAAAGGTATCTTGTTGTACCTCTTTGAGGACAGTGGTATGAAGTATCTTGTATTCAGAATCTGGGCATGAGAAATGAATCTGTGTTGTCCGATTTCAGGAATACCAAGAGTTGCGCAGTGTAACTTCAGTCTGCCTTTGCGCTTAGTTTGCTTCCCATCTCAACCTACAAAAGCAGCAAACCACAAGCTGACTATTGATACCAACAAACCTCCTGTCACTTTTCTCACCATTTTTCCAGGTAGGTTTTTAAATATGTCTGTAATCGGAAATGTGGTAGAGGCTTCCAGCAGGAATTGTTTGTCTGTGTGAAGTAATGAAATAATTAAAAAAGCTCATGTTGGCGTATTTTTAAAGTATTTTTTGAAAGAAATGATGGCATAATGTTTTAATAATAATAATAATAATTCACTTGGGGTAATATATCTATCTATGGTTAAACTGCAGATTTCATGATATAGATCTAATTTTTAGAAAGTCATTTTACATAAAATTGCAGAAGTGGTGTTGTAATAGGGAAAACATGGGCATTCATTTGAAAAGAAAGGGTAGGGTAAAGCAGAAGTGGTCAATGTTGTATGGAAGAAGTATAGTTGCTTTAGAGGAAGACTTGTGGAATTTTTGATATATCGGTCTGAAGCTGATCTTATTTAATAATTCCATTACCCTTCCTGGACCAAGAAGAAGATTTGTACTTAGCGGTATTTTCTGATGTGCAAACCTGAGCTTTGTTTTGTACTCAGAATTACATTAAAACAGTTCGAAGGAGAAATTAGGTGCCATTTGGGACTGGAAAAAGAAGAATGAAATTGAGTACTGTAATGTTATGAAAATAATTTCTGCTATAATTACGTGCTCATAATTTGGAAGAGAGAGAAGGTAGAAGTTACCACAGGAATACTCTGTGGTATAATATGATGTAATCATAAGCAAACAAATAAGAACTGAGGATGTATTAGACAAAATGGTTCCATGCAGGAAACTAATATTATGTTACTAGACCCTGGCACACTGAGTGCTGGTTGCTGATATTAAATAAAAATTAGTTCAAACTCAGAAGTGTAGAAAAAAGGCTATGAATGTTATCTAGGGATTTGAAGAGGAAAGTTAAAGAAAGTGACTCATTTATCTTAATAAAATGCAGGCAAAACAAGAGAATATTGTTGACTTCAGTAAATATTTTGTGGCTGCATCATGGATCTAGATGATCATATTAGCACAAAAAGAAATGAATAAACAGAACTTATAAAGTGATTGAGAGTAAGTTCAGTCTGGCAGTGATTAAGTTCCTGAACTTCAGAGGACTGAGGTTCTACAGCAGTTTTCTGAGAGCTTTGTGGGCCAACAACTTTAATATGATACTTTTAAGGTGGGGCTGCTTTTCTCTTTTTGAAAAACTTATATCGTACATTTGTCTGAGAGCAGTAGAGAAGGCTTGGTTTGTTTTTTTTTTTGTAGCATGATTCTGTTCACTTTAAGGGTAAATATTACTTTTCTCTCAAATGGGTGTGTTGTGTAATACTTGAAACAGAGAACCTTTTTTCCAAATGTCTACATTTTGAGGTTTTCATAATGGACTTCCATTATGGCTAAGCAATAATGCTTTCAGAATAGCACATTGTATTTTATTTTTAACCTAGGGATGCATTGTGGAAAATACAACACAAACCATTGGACTAAGAAGGCATTAAAATATTCTGATTTCTGTTCATTCCATTTACAGTGTTAAAAAAAAAGTATGCTGGTTATGACGTGATCTGTGAATGAACTTTGAATTATGGGTGTATGCAGTAAAAGTTGTATCTCTTCTCCTTCTTGTTTTGCCTTATTTTTAGGAGAAGTTTGGGAGTAGACGTGACATGGAGTAGTTTTTGAAGTATGGTATTGTAAAATGAAGCCATTTAAACTCTTATTATGCACTACATGGAATGAAAAGAAAGGTGGACTTGCATGAACTTTGCAAAGTAGCTAGTTTTAGCAACCTAGATGCTTGTTTTACTCTGTGCTGAAAGCTGGAAAGAGTGTACTTAAATATTTTCATGATAATTTCTGCATATTTTTTGCATAAATATGTGAATTAAAGATGATCTTGCATATGGTAGAAGGTGGTAGTCTTTGGGCTCTTCACTAATCACGATTCTTTTTAGATGATTCAGGCTGAACCTCTGAGAAACCTACCTTTTTGTTTTCAGACTGGGAAAGAACAACCAGTGTGTAGCTCAGTTTCCACCTGTGAATGAAGGGGGGATATACCAAACTACTGCTGATATTCATTACTTTTGAACCCTAAGAAGGGAAACAATCCCATTCATTTGCTTGTGTGAAGGTTGACATAGTCCTGGCTATGGATTGAGGTTTGTTGAAAACCAGTGTCAAATTATAGAAAACTGTATTTAACTTTCTTTTTTAGACTTTGTTGATCCATCTGAGGGTGACCAGGCAAATGCTCTGGGATTTCTATTTTTAACTGGTTCAAAAACCACTCTTCTTGCTTCAAAAACATCACGTAAGTGCTATTAGTATTAATGTAAAAGAGGCCTGATCATCTGTTAATATGTGTACAAAGTGAGAATGTTGATCATATGAAGAAGGATAATCACTGTGTATGAATTACCACAGGAGTTTCACAGTGTTAATCACCCATTTCTCTCTCAGGTATATAATTATGTTACTAGGGGAGGTACAAAATTTTATGACAAAACAAAAAGTCCCACTCAAAATATAGTGGCAGTTTTTTGAAGAAAATGGATTTTCTTCAAATTTTTAGCAATGTTTTTATTCATAAATTAATACTGTCATTACAATAAGGAAAAACTTTCTCTTTTCCCAAGGGAATTTCAACACCTGTGTTTGGAATTAGTCACCTACTGAAATTTTTGAAAGGGATTAAAAAGCAGGTGCCTAACTTTTCACTGACTTTCAGTAATCTGTGACTTAAATTAGGCATCAAACCCTCCTTGCTTCTCTGCATCTGAGTAAATGCCTGGCTGTTATCTTTAGATGCCTGTATACATTTGTAAGTATAGAATTATGGATTCAAGATCCTTCCTATTATGTTTACAGAACACACATGCAGTTATGCTGTTATCTGGTCCAGTGTCTCTTGTGTAGAGTAGTTTGTGAATTAAGTAGTTTCAGCCACCTGTGAGTTTGTTCTCTTTGAAAAAGATTGGTGCTCTGTATTTTGGAGAGTTTATGGTGTCTTGCTCTGTACAACTGCTCAACTTGCTGAACTCTTTCTTGGCATGTGCATTGGAACCAAATCAGTTCAATTGTGTTTAGCATTTTCCATGCCAGCAGAGCACAAAGTCTTCATTTAATACAGCAGACTACAAATTGAAAAGCTAGAACACCTATTGCGCATTGCAGAGAGCTCAGTTGGAACACTGTGTGAATGCTTTATGAAAACTGTTTTGAGTGAAAAATCACAATCTAGTTTGTTGATGTGAAATCCTTTTGACACAAAGATGATCTGCCTTACTGTTTTCAAAAATCCATTTTCCATGATGGGATATATAAATATCGTGGTGTCAGCTGTAAACTATGAGATAATACCTTTTCTAATGTAATCAAATGTGTTAAAAACAGAAACCATCTGCAGAGTAACTGTCATTGTACCAAGAATCGCTTTACATTTCTAAGGTTCAAATTCATTTGTATTGTTTTTTGTATGCATAATTTACATACTGGTTTATTGTTAGTTTGTTTTTAATATTTCTTTAAATAGTAGATCTGAAACAGTTTCAACTAACTAGACATGCAAGTTCCCAGACCTGATAGTTTCTAAAAACTAAAAAATTTAAAGGATTTATAAATAACCTTTTCTGGATTATAGTTTAAATCTTTGATTTGGATTTCATTTTGCATTCTGATGCTGTGTAAGGAAAAGTTTATGTCTATATAATGTATTTTAGTTTCTAGTGAGGCTATAACTTGTAATCTCACACCCACCCATCCCAATCCTCAATCTTTTTCCCTCAGGTTTGTTTATTCACTAGCTAGAGATGGTGTTTGCAGTCTTACAATAAACTTTCCCACACTGCTTTACTTGTGAAGTTCACTTTACAGAGGAGATTCAAGATATCTGTTTCTCCTAGTGTGACTACTCAGTTATTGCGTCTGGGAATCCTAACTTCAGAAAACGAATGAGTAATATGATGCCAACTTCTATGTTAACAGCCTGATCTCAGCATCCAGATTATGCATTGGATTGCATTGGTTAGAGAAGTTCTTAGGGAGCATTTGCTTGCTTGAAATTTTACCTAAGTAAAACTGATTAAAAAAAATATATTTGTAAGAAGTCCGATACTCAAGCATAATTCAGAATATTTTCTGGAACAGAGACTATCCATAATACAAAAGCATTGTTGGTAGAATGTCATGATACTAAAATGATTGTGCTTGAGTGAACAGATCTGCTGTGGAATGTAGATGAAATTATGTATTATTTGTTAGGTCCTTATTCTACTGTGTAAATTAACACTGATCTTATACTTTGTAAAACTGTTTATGCAACATTATCACTGTGGAAATGTTCTTCAAAAAGAAAATGGTATGTAGATAAATATTGACTAGAAGTAATGGTGTTTTAGAAAATTAAAAAAAAAAATGTTGAGATCAGGCCTTATTTCTGGTTTTCCATGAAAAAGTTTATCTGGGCCAGTGGAAGAAGACCTCTTTTTCCATATCCCTTATTAAATGGACCTTAAGTTCTGGATAGGAAGAGCTGCATGTGGAAGTGAAGCTCTCTCCAGGTTCAGTTGGGTTTCACTGCTGAAGCTGCAGGCAGGAACGACGTGAAAACGTCTGTTTTCATGTTTGTTTTTAATTGTATTAGCTAATCCGTTTTGAACAGTGTAGTAATTGAATATGTTACTTCAGCCTGTCAAGACTGCTGCAAAGAAACCCAACCTGAAGTACATCTTGACAGAAAATACATATCAAACAGTTGCTTGTCTCAGATAGATTTAGATTTTAATGTTTTATTTGAGGGAAATTTTTTTAAACTGTCTTTTAGCCAAAGTGTAGAGAAGGCTTGTCTGCTAACTGTGGATGGTTTTTTTTCTGCTGATATAGACTTCCTAACTGAGAAGTGAACCAAACCTTCTAGACTTCCTTCAGATAACCTACTGGCAGAGCAGCCATTCTTAATTTAGGTTGTGCTCATTGGACAACCTGTTGTAGTGTTAGAAGACTTTGTAACCTATGTAACCTGTTTGTGCTCCTCAGTCTCCTACTTTTCTGATTGATAATTTTCTGAAAATCTTTTGTAACTTTCTGGAATGGAACTTATTTAACAAAAAGCTAATTTGAGTTTGTTAACCATCATAAAAACATGCAATGGACAGAAGCACAGTTATTTCTTTATCTTTTTTCACTGTATTTCTGTTCAAAATGTGTTTAGTAAAACTACAGATTCTCATTTTTTTACTGTTTCTAAATTTAATTTGTCTTTTTTGAAAGCTGGAAGATCATGTAAAACAAATAATTGCAGTATTCTCTACTCAGGCCATGATAAAATTAGATTGTGTTTGTATTGACCAACAAACAATGTATGGAAACAAAATATGCATTTTGGCGGAAATTAGTTTTGTCCATTTGAAACCATTAATGTATTAGATATGTCAGTTATAAATGGAATGACTGTTGATTTGACCTGAAAACATCTGAGCTAATTTCCCTCAAGGAAGAATCACTTAGAACAAAGTATGATGATACATCCAAGTAGGTCCAGCCATTACACTGTGAGTATTTAAAAAATGGATATTAGGTTGAATGTTATCTTTAGCAGATGGTGTTCTTTTCTATAACAAGCATGTTTTTAAATAAAACTTGCTCTTTCCTGTTACACTGTAAACAGAATTTTTCATTCTGCATTCAGTGAAATACGTATCCTGGGAATGATGCCAGTGCTAATGTCAAACAATCTTGAATTACTTATGTTGAGAAAATTTTAAATAAGTGCATTCAAGTACTAAAGAATTCTGGTTAATTTAATTTACTGTGGACCTTGTTAATATGGGCAAAAAAGAGAACTATTTTGTATCAAATCGTCATGGCTGCATTTCTATCTACCCTCTTTTATAAGGTATTGGTAGATACGTAATGAAAACAAATAAGGAACTGTTGGTTATTGTGTTTTGTCTGAAAAAAATAAGAAAAATAATTAAAGGGCCTCTATGATTTTCCATAATGTTTTCCTCTCAACATTTAGTTAATTCTGATTTCCTGGAACCTGAAGAGGGGATTATACAAATGTGGACTAGAAATAAAATCTCAGTCCACTAGCCTAATACTTTGAAATTCATTTGCTGGGAGAGGTAACACCAGCTAACAGGATTTGATTTCTTCCTTCGGTTTATATTAACACTTTCATTCCTACACTAAGCCATTTTTACAAAACCATAGTGTGTAGATGGATAAGAATCACCTTCTACTAATATTAACTGTGTCTAGAGTGAAACATAGCACTATTAAAGCTGAATATTGTTGCCTATGAGTAGTTAGACTAATACTTTTCCTACTACAAGTTTTCCTAGGAAGTGGAGATATAATAAAAATGATATTGAGTCTATTATTTGAAGAACTCAATAACCGTTTCCAAAAGACATTAAAGGTGGTTTGTTATCACGAGATGTTACCATCTGGCTTGTTACCATCAGATGCTTAAGGTACTGTGCCTCAGTCACAGTTCAAAGTTAATTGAACCTGATTGTCTCCAGCCCTGAGAAAAGCTCACTAAAGTTGTTATGGCAGAGCATTGCAGACAGCCTGTTTTATGATTTCATACATTTATGATTTCATATATTCATATATTTTCATATATGATTTCATATAACTCTCCTGTTTCCTTATTGTGGTAGTTCTTCATAGCTTTTTTTCCTTCACGAATAGGTCCATACTCTTAAAAAAGAGTCTTGTGCCAAAAAATTGCCTATTAAAATTAGGATAAAAGGGATAGTATTTAGGACCAACATCAACAAAATGCAAGTATTTCTTTAACACAAGTGAACATGTATCTCTTAAGAAAATCTCATGTAGACTTAGGATACAATTAGCATGTTCAACTTGTGTGTTATCTAAACTATATTGTGTAGTGAGTGTATGTGGCTTAAGTGTGTGTTTATTAGTCTTGTATCTGTTGTGCTCAAAGAACGATACAGGATCCAGAGCGACCAGTTGGAAGACCTTTGGCTGATAACGAAAGAGCTCACACGCCGACTAGAGGAACATTTCAAGAAGCAAAACTGCAAAGATTTTGCATGTACCTTTTCTGGTTCAATTCCCCTGCAAGAATATTTTGAACTAATTGATCGACATTTTGAGGTATGTTACATGATATGTGAATCCTTAATGTTCCGCTAGTTTAAAGTTGTATGTTAGTACAATGATTAATCAGATTATAACTATAGCTATCACAGGCATTTGGCTTTCAGAAAATAGAAGGTTATATCTAAGATAGTTCTGGAAAAAAATGTCATAATTTGGTTTTTAAAATACAGAGTATGCCTTGCCTCTGAAACAACCCTTGCAATTAGCAGAGCACATGTAGCCAGTGTGCAGTCTGCAAATCATACAAATTAAGGAACCAGTATTTGCCCTTCTGTTCACTGCCTGTACAGAAGCCATGAATTCTTCATTCACTAACATCATGTTAATTGTAAAATTCTTTCAAAATTTGCCCTTAGTTTTAGGCTGTTTTGCTCTTCCATACTAAGGAAACCAGGACCACTTTTTTTTCCCCCTGAGTCATCCTGGTAATTATATGGAAAGTCCCTTCAGTGTCTAAAAAAACTGCCCTTGCAGATCAAGCCCTGGAGACTCAAGAAAGTTTACCAAACCAGATATAAAAGAAATGTAATTACTTTTTCCTGTTTGACTATGCAGATGACAATGAAAAATCTCCAGTAGTTCAGATAGCTTGTAGAAATAGCCAATAGAATAGAATATATCCATTCTTTCCCTCCACACCTTTCCAGTAAAAAAAGGAAATAGCTATTTGAAGATTTCTATTAAACTTGTGTATTTGGTAAAAGC
The DNA here is from genome assembly GCF_025592945.1 of Manacus candei. NCBI lineage: Eukaryota > Metazoa > Chordata > Aves > Passeriformes > Pipridae > Manacus > Manacus candei. The sequence goes on along the minus strand of NW_026138074.1, from coordinate 407,439 downwards.
AACATATGTATGTAAGAATGAGAAATACTGTTGGATGTTTGTTCTGCCACATTTTTTGTGAGTTTGAGCCATCACCATACAGAAAAATGGAAGCTGTAGTTGGAATTTTCTGGGATTTTTTTTAAGGGGTCAGCCTAAATCCTAGTCTTAAGCTCATGGCTAATTGTTCAGCTAATTTGAAAGTCAAAATGTTTGTGTTTTTTTAAGTGACTGGTAGAAATACTGTAAGCATAAGCTTGTGGTACAATCTAGTGAAACCTAAATACGTTGAAGTTTGAAACATAGGTGTTATTGCTGTAACGCTAATTTAGGATCTAGTCAGGTAGCAGCTGGCTATTTTGAAATTTCTGAAATTTTCCAATGGTCCGAAAAGATCTAAATAGTCTATAAAGTGGGTCCTTATGCTCCCATCCCTCTTAGTTTCAACACACTCTTTTTTGACAAACCTGGGAGAATATTACCTGAGATGCCCTTTTTTTAGTACTGTTTCTGGAAAAGCTGCATAATGTTTCTTTTTCTCTTTGCTTCCCTGAACTGTTGTTTATAATCATGTGCTGACATAAAGATATGTTTCCTTATATTTAAATATAATCCCATTTCTAAATTTAGGAAATTTCTGCTCATTTTGGGGCATTTTTGCTCACATGTGGAAAGCTGAGTGTCTTGATGTTTCTTCTGCTAGTTATAGCATGTCAGCTGTACTCTCAGTTTTCTGAAAGACTCATCTTTAGTCAGTTCTATGTTAAAGGCATGTACTAGTAAGTGATGATTAATAGATAAAATAAGACTTTTTATCATCTGAACATTTGATATACAATGTTCAAAGTTTTGTGAACACTTCGAGGAAGTTTATTGCTATAACTGATCTGTATGCATAAAAAGGAGAAAAGGATTTCACTTCAGAAAAAGACAATCATTCAAAAAGTACAGAATCCAGTACTTCTCTTCATGCTTTCTACTACAATGAATATCAAGTCCAATACACTGTGTATATGTGTCATAAATAGCACATCAAACCAAGCCTTCAGGTCTCGGTAGTGAAATTTCAGTCTTGTTAATAGGCTTCTTGATGTGAAAATGTGCATTTTCACATTTAATTCTGGCTGTTGACAATTAGTGTTGAATTCAGTAGGAAATGATAATTCCTGAAATGTTAAAAAGCTTTATGAGGAGTGTAAAATATCAAACTGGTATAAATGACAATCATGTTTGTGTAATACACTCTGTCACAAAAATTTTACTAAACTTCTCCCGTTTCATTTGCAATGTGCATACAATATATATGACCCTTAATCTGAATTCTTGAAAACCCTTAAATTGCAGCTACGTTTGAATGCTGAAAAATTTCAGGAGCTGTTATCTGAAAGGGCCGTACAGTTTCGAGCTATTGAGCGACGACTGCTGACACGATTCAAAGATAAAACTCCTGCTCCTCTTCAACATCTGGACACCTTGCTAGAAGGAACATTCAGAGAGGTCAGTACAGTTTGATTATGAGCCTAACCCTTCTTTATCTTGTTGCTAAAACCTAGCTTAAAGCATATAAGCTGTGCTTTCCTGGTTACATTTACCATCCAAGAGACCAGGAAGCAGTAATTTGTTTAACCTAATAGTCCCTGTAACTTTCCAGATGATTTGCAATAGTTTTATTTAATCTGCGACCACAAAATCTTTACTCCTGGGTCACACCAGCTTGACAGCACATCATTCTTTCCTAACTGATGTTGATAGTGTAAATATTTTATAGTTCATGTGAAAATATTTTATAGTTCATAGCTTGTGTAAATATTTTATGGTACACTGTAAACTGGCGGAATGGTTTGGCTGGTGTAACATTCACAACAAAATTGTCTGAGACTGACCATGTCCTTCCTATGGGGATTTTATGTTCTAATCATTTCAGAATGTGATAGCTGCAAAAGAACAGTGTTTAAAAAAACAAATCATTCCTGAACCATCCTCGTACTGGACAAAGAATAAACCAATTTTTCTTCCTTTTGCTACCTCAGCTCTGCATTGCTTTAGAATAACACTTTTTCATTATGTGTTCCCTCTGTTAAGAAATTATTTTATGTGTTTTTTTGATTTTCTGTTGGAGGATCTGATTTTACTTTCTAACATGCTTTTTTTGAGAAGCTGAGTTAAAATTAGATTCCTTGCTGAAAAAAAAGACTTACCTTTATGCAGTGTTGTATATCACAATAACTAAAACCCAAAGCTGTTAAGGAAAAGTATTTGCCCTTACTGTTTCATCTAAGAAAACATTTCTTTAAATTGGAGAAAACTGCCCTTCCATGTATGCTTATACATGAGTCAGATTTGCCCTTGAGTCTTTACTGTGAATGAGTTAACATAAGATGATTTAAGTTTGAAAGTGAGGATTTTCTGGTTGCTTTAAGAAATACTAGCTATTGTTGTGATAGATGGGTTATTATTTAACACTTTGAAATGGCGTGACTAAATAAGCCCAAAAGATTAATGTGAGTCTCTTGAGTCTGCTTTTGCTGTGTAGAACTTCTGCTTCTAAACTTAAAAGCAACTGGGATGTGCTTGAAAAATTTTCTTATGCAGTTGCTTTGAAAGATGAATTCTGAGAATATGACAAAAATCAGGTTGTTGAAATAGATACATATTGCAGAAGCTTATAAGATCCTTCAAACCAGGATTAGATGGGTGCTTTTCTTAACATTACTGTTGTGAGCCTTTTGAATTGGAATTAGAGCAGTTGGAAGGAGAATGAGGAAAAATATTTGTTTTCAGAGAACAAATGCTTAAATTTTTTCACAATTGTTAAAACTTTATTTTAAGCAAGCACACATTTTTCTTGATAGATTTCCTTTGTAATTTCTTTTGTTCATGGGAATTCACTTCCAATAAAGAAATGTTGTTATTGTTAGTACAAAGAAAATGTAGTAAAATGGTCATTGCATAGAGACCCCACTGCTGCATATGTTGTTTCAAAAGTGAGAGCTGTGGTAGGATTTAATATTGACTCTGCTGTGGGGGTGAAATAAAACAGCTCAATGATGCATTTTCTATATTAGAAAAGACCTTGTTTTCTTTAATTCAGTATCAAATTCTGTCTTTATTTGAACAAGTATGTCTAATACAAATAGTTGAGGTATTCAAAATATGGCAAATGAGTTTTCTGAAAAGGAATAATGAGGCTGGTTAAATATGAACAGTATGAAGTCTCACTCCAAAAATTCTTTTACGCATGTAGGCTTTTTGACATTGAAGTAAATACAATTTTTATTCTCATATAATTGTCTGAGAATCTCATCTCCTTCCTTATATAAAATATTTTTATAATGAGAAAATTTACCTCGTTTTATCCCCTTAGTTTAAGCTAAAGTAATTGTTAGGTACAAAGCAAGGTTTTGTTGCTTTTTACATTGGGTTTTGTAGGCAGAAGGGAAATGTGTATGTTTTGGTTTTATAGTGCATTCCAAACCTTTTCATCTAGAACAGAAAGGAGTTTCCAGTTAATTTGAATATGTGATTTTATTAGCCTTTTTAACACAGAATCTCCAGGACTTGGGCACTGCCTGAATTACATTCTTCATAGGATAACTATTATAGCCTAGGATATATAAAGCTGCCTCTTATTGCTTCCTGTATTTCCTTTTATCAGAACAGTTATGGAGCAGATGTATGACCTTTGTATGAACAACCTTTTAAATACAAATCAAATAATGAATACACAACTCATGTAATTTCATTGCCTAGGTGTGATAAATACCTACTGTAAATTTATTCTGTATGGTTTCTCTGCCCACCTGTAAATTGTTACGAATTACTGAACTGATTTGAATTTTACTACTAAAGTAGATGGTAAATGTTAATTTTCAGATTTTCAACTTCAAGTAACAGTCGTGTTTGTATATGTAGGTAGATGTACAATGCATGTCAAAATTATGGTTGCTAAACAGGAAAAAATTAATCACGCTGCTTTTGATTCTCTGGTAAAAAGCATTTCTATTTATGAACTAGTTTTTTCATTAATCCTTGTACACTAGCAACAAGGCAGGCTGTATTTAGCGCTACGATAAAATTACTGATGGGTTTATTGTAAGGAAACTTTAGCCTTACTTTTCAACTTGAAAATAATGAAGAAATGTATAAGCAGGCATTGGTTTGTGCAATGACAAAAAGTTTGCTTTTGGTTTTATTGCCCTGTTTCATATTTTCTTTTAGAATTTGTCTTTCTTAAGTAATAATAAAGATCTAAAGGGATTGGAGTGAGTAGTAACAACAGTTAACAAACAGTCACATCAGGTGTTTCATTCTGGAAGAAAAAGAAAAGCTGTTATATACTTGGTCTTGTATGTTAGAAAAAGGAAATGTTATTCTTATGATCTTTAAGAATGATTTGTAGGAAGGTGCTATGAAGAAAAATGGAAAAATCAATTTGCAATATATGCAAATTCTCGATCTCTGATTAAAAAATTTAGCAGTGCAGTTGGACATGCTGCTACCACTTGTTCTAAGAAAGGATTTTAATTAGATAAATTTAAAAGCAATTGAATGGTAGTTGAGATTGCATATATTTTTTGTCATTTAAAGGACTTCAAATATGGGATGAGATTGCAGCAAATTTTATGGTAGCTGTTGTAAACAGCATGTACTTTGTATATTGCTCCCCTACTAGAGACATGTTATTGCTTGAAAGTGTAGTTTAATGATCTTTTATGTCTACAATGTGTTTTCTGTCATATTAGAAAAAAAAATCATAGTTTGGCAGTAGCTACAGGTTCTTGCCCTGAAATCGTAATTTTCATGCATTGACTCTTGGCGAACATTACTTAGATTTCCAGGTACAAGCTGGAATTAATAAATGTCATAAAAATGAGATGCTTCAATTTCTTATGTTAGCCCACATGGATTTTATCCTAGTGAATATAAGCAATACTAGCTATGTCTAGTTATGTTTAACCCTGTAACCATGTTTAAAAGCCTACTGCAGTTACATTCCTTTAGGGAAAGAGGAGGAAGGATGAATTTGAACTCTGGGGTGGAGTTCTCCTAAGGCACTAGCTGTTCTTTAACCAATTTTAAGTACTTAAGACATGAATCTGAGACAAGATTGAACAGTTCAAGTTTACAAAAAAGAATGTAATGACAAAGCAATCACTTCTACCTTGCATTGCTTCATAATTTTTCTTCCTTATTCTACTTTTTATTGTAATACAAAACAATTTGTTCTGTATCCCCACACTTCCATCACATGTAATAAACATAGTTCCTTTCCTATTCTTTGATACCATTATTGCATGGTATCTCAGGTTTCCCCATGTTCTGTGCTTTCTAATAGTGACATCTCAACTTTTGCCCTTGGCCCCAGCACCCCTCTGACGGTTGCTTATTTGTGCACTGTCAAGTCAGTGAATTAGTGCTGACTGGCAGCAGCCATCTAGCCAGACAAGATGGATGATGTCTTCTGTCTCAGTAGAAATACTAATAGAGTCTCTTCCCTCTCTGTCTGCTAGTTAAAAAAAAAAATAGTGAAAGTGAATGATTTCTAGCTCTTCATGTTACTGTAAAATTTTGTATGGAAGTGACAGTTACTAGAAATATACTGACAAAACAAGTTTAACATAAGTGGTCAGCAGAGTTGCATAACCTCAGCCATCTAGACTTAAGAACTACATGTTTTACAACAGGTCTTTATTTTTGATTAGTGAGACATTTTATCTTTTCTTTCCGTATAACATGTTATCTATTTGAGACCATCTCCTGTTACTGAGAGGGCCCAATACACTTTTAAACCAGAACTTCTAGAACTAATTGATGCTGAGACTTTACTCCCTTTATTTTCTCTGAATTCAGCTATTCAGTCACATTCATCTTATTTATATTATTATCGAATAACCTGTCTCTCAGAAATACTTGGCTGTAAGCAGCAGTAAAATGGCTTTCAATGTGATTTCTAGATCTTGCTCAGTAAACAACTAGAAGTTGTCCAGATCATTCTGCTGTCTTTAGTATATGTTTTTTATTTATCTTGGCTTTTCTTGCCCTTGCATCTTGTGAGTTCTGAATTTTTCTTTTAAAATCTCTTCTTGAAACAAGGGAAAAAGTATTTGAGTAGTCTTTCAGATTTCAAGAGCTGCTCATAAGTTGCTTTTTACAGGTAGTAGAAAATAACATAATTCCTACAGGTCTTTTTTTTTTTTTCTGTATAACTTCCCTCATCTGTTTTCCCTTCTGGAAAGTAAGTGTAGCATTTCACCATCAGTCTGTTAGAAGTGGTCAACAAACAAAATTGCTTCCAGGTAGAGATACCATGACTCCTCATTTAGAATAAAGAAGGCAGTGCCATCAGGAGGATCCATTTTAATTCTTTACATGGCAGTAAACTGTAGAAATTTGTTGCCTGTGACTGAGAAAGCTGTGACTTTCACATGTAAGGGTAGCTGTTTTCCTTGAGGTCTATGATGTGAGCTGCCCCTTGCATATACAGCCCTGGATGTTTGTTGGGAATCTTTGAGAATTCAGTGGAGACTTCTAAAGAAACAGATGAATTTTATGAAGGATTTGGAAGTCAAATGTCTCTAAATGAGTGCATTGGTTCTTTCAATTAGTAATGTCATAGGCATTGCCCTTTCCATTTCATATGAAAGTTTTGAAGAAAGCTGCTTCTTATATTTTCAGAACTTTGTGACCCTTTTTTACACAGCTGTTTCGTTGATGTGGCATAATTTTAACAGGAAGATGGACTATTTCATGTGTTTGAGATGAAATCGAGGCAATTGTTCTATGAATGCCAACTGCAAAAACGTAGGACTAGCCCACATTTTTATGTTACAGCACAGGATTGGTACTGAAGTGTCCTTGTTTGTTCTTTGTTTATGGATAACTTTTTTTTTGGCAACTGGTTTGATCATTTTGGAACCCTTCAATCCCATGTCATTTTCAGAGTGACTCTGAGTTACTATACTACATGACAGGATCTGTTCTGGTCTTGAAAGCTGACATTTAGATAATCAAACCTAAAGCTAACTTTACAGTATTCTTTTTCTCAAAGAAAGAAAAAAAATTAGAGCAAGACATGATTAAAGCACGTAGGATTTGCAGCCGAAAGAACATTCGGCTCATGTTAAAGAGTTAACTAAAGTTTTTTTTTTAGAAAAGCCTCCAAGAGAAAACTATGATACATCAAACTTTCAAAACTAAATATATGGAGAAAAAGCAAACCTCTTTCATCCCTGGACATAATTTAGGACGCCATGGGAAGTGCACTAAATATTTATGTTTCTTGAGGTTTCAGCAGAATGTGTAATTAATCTAAATTTTGGACAGAACTTAAAGGAACTAACTTTGAGCACATCTTACTTAACAAGACATTTGTGAGGAATTTCTTGCCTAGTGTTGCTGATCCTGCATGTTATGTCTCTTTTATTGTGGTTTGTGATTAAGCGAGAGTGTTGAAACCTCGTCAAGCAATATTTTATGCATTAAAATACTATGTGATTGTTCTTGTGCATTTTTAGTATTTAACACTATCAGACAAAATTAGTTTTGGGTGTAAATCATTACATGATTGAGATAACTATTTGATTCTGAATTGTATCCCCTGAGTCATATGATTTCCTCTTGGAAATTTTAGCATTTCATGTGAAAACTAATATTTCCACTAACAAATGACAAGTTAGCATTTGTTAGCATATTTTGTCCTTCTCGTCTAACACTTCTGATCACTTTTTGGAACAGATCATTAGCTGATTTAAACCATTGTTATTCCAGAGAGCCTGGTTATAAGGTGCAGGATTCTGGCCAATCTGCTTTGCTTGTGCTCAACATCAGCTAGATGTGAATTTGATGTCATCTGGAAGCTTTGCACTTGTATCAAAGTTGAACAAAAAAAACTTACTAATACCCCTTCTTCATACCATGAATACAGCTGTGTGGAAAAGAGAGCCACTCTAACTGGAAGGTTCTAACTTATTTTCATGTCTTCAGCATCTTGTCACTGCGTTTGTGCTTCCTTTGAGATCTCCCCTCTTTGCCTCTGTTTGTTTCCTGTTTTTCTCTACTCTCAGAATAGGATTCCCCCAGCTATCAAATGATACCCTTCCATTTGGTTTTTTAGTCTGTTATTTCTGGGGTTTGGTTGCAGACTCACGTGATTGAACTGACTTCTGTATGGTCAGGTTTTTTGTTCAAGGGAGCTGGAAATACCCTAGGTTAGTAATCCTTGGTTTTTTTTCAGGCTGTTAGATAGAGTAATTTCCTTCTGATATTTTCATAATGATGTCAGCACAAAGATGAAGAGTATATTGAAGGCAGATACCTCTGCCCTCATTAGAGGTAGGTGTTTGTGTACATGTGCACATGTACTTGTGTAACTACACACAATTCATTTGAGTCTTCAGAGTTGTTCCCGGGTGTCTTTTTAGTGTTGTGTATTTAAGAGCCAGAATTTTACTTCCATGATAGTTGATATAAACAGGTCCAGCACCTAATATACTATATAATAATATCCTCATTTCTCTCCCTAACTCATTTTTATCTACCGATTTAGGAAGCCAGACTCTTTATTTCTAACCTGGAATTTAATACATTGCTAGGTGTTATACAAAGTAAGTATGTGCATTACTAAGTAAACATAATTTCCTAATGTTTTGAAAGCGTAGGTACTGTTCCTTGCATTATTTGAACACTTGCAGTGTGTGGAGCACTTTGATCGTTGGTGGTTTGTAGTCAGTGGTATATGAAACTCAATATGTTCTGTTCGCTAAAACACAGGGAATGTCATTAAAGGTCCATTAACTCTTTGTTCAAACCCCTTAACTCTTTTCCTTGCTTATTAATCAGTTGATAAAAATCTCAGAAGTGTTCATTAATGATTGAGTATTCTCTCTCGAATGGCACTTCTGACACACACGGCCTCAGAAACTTGACATTTTGGGAATGATTCATTACTTGATTAGTAAGGACTTTTACCTCAAAGCAAAACCATTAGGTTTTATCATGCATGACTCAAGGGCTGTATATCACACCCGCTCCTGTAATAGTCATTTTCCCCAGATAATGTCAGTGAGAGCTACACCCATAGTATAAATTAGCTCTTTTTGGCTTGAATAAATATGCTGTTCTTTGGAGGAGTTATATTTAACTTCTCTTGTTTTATTGCTGTTTCGGCTAAATGTAGCTTTTTCATAGCCACTAAAAGCAGCTTGTTGGCTATTACATATAATTAAAATTCTCTATTTTACTGGTGTTCACATAGCGTTATATTTCCATTTCCTTAAGACTTTTTAAACTTTAACAGTAGAATACTTACAATGTCATCAAAACCCCTTTTTATTAGAAGATGTATTCTAAAAATGTCTGAAAGTAGTTAGCTGTGCTTGGGAAGCAAATATTAGGATGGCTGGCACAAATCTTCTGATTTTGGTCTGTGGTAGCAATTACTTGCTTCATTGTGGGACAGTCTTCAGTTTAGTCAGTTTGTGGGACAAATGGGTAATATTGTTCGTATCATACTCATATAGTAAGGTTTTTTTGTGGAGGGAGTTAGACACATGTAGAAGTTGGAAACACTACAGCCATCACAAGAGAAAGAAATTGGAAGTAAAATGTCCTTGTGTGTGTAGATGTGGCACAAAGGGCCTCAACTGGGGTCTGCTGGACTGCGTTCAGTCTGGCCTGTCACATTTTCCACAGAGGAGGGTTCCAGCTATGCTGTGCTGTGCCCTACAGCCCCGTCTACTGAATTTCTCCTCTTGAACCTGTGAATAGCCAGCTTTTTGAATACCCACTGCTTCATTCAAATCAGTAAAGGACCAAAGGTGTGATTTTTATTATTTCCCCCCACTCCACTTGGGCTGCAGTTACCACTTTAAACCTGTGGCACCAATGTGACCTATCGGAGGATTCCCCAAACTATGATTCAGTCCTCAGGGGTATGGATGGATTGTACCTCCTGGTGTATAAAGGCAATAGTAGGAATTGATTTATGTCACTTATTGTGACGTAAGCATTCTCTGGCACGCTTTGTTGTGTTGGCTAATGACTTTTTAAAGGGGAAGAAATAATATCCCTTTGTAGGGGTAGATCTTATATCCTCATCCTAATATGAGTTCACCAGACCATGTATGAGGGCTTTTTATAGGGGCTGAAAGAACCTGTATGTATTTGAATGAGTGAAAATGGCACCGATTGGCTACAATTCCCAAAAGAAAGGAATACTGATGTTTTATTTTTTTGAAAGAAACGTCATATCTGTTAATTACCAGATACCCTTGCTGAAGCTTAAATCATTGACAAGCTCTTTTACTGGAAGAAATGTACTCCATAGGCAAGAGAAGAAGTGCTATGCAGTGGTGTGATCAAAACTTGAATAAAAAAAATTGATGCTATCTTCATAGGTGGATGGAAAGCACTCTTATTTCATGCTCCTTAGAAAGTTTTCTATATCAACCCTGTAATTATGTAGTACAAAAGCATTTGAGACATAAAAGCTGTAAGCTAAGAATTAGTGAGCATATCTGGTAGAAGTTACAGTGGTTTATTTGGTAGTTTGCATACATGATCTTTGTAAAATTTCTCATTTTAATTGAATAGTCTAGATATGATGAATTAATTGAATATTAAATTATTATCCATTTTGGTTGATTTCTGCATGCAGTACTAAGACCATTTTTGACGGCTTGTGATATAATTTTAATAGTTTGGTTTTGGGTGGCTACTGTACTTTTTTTACTAGTGTGTATCTGGGTGCAGTGCCTTCAGGTAGCTGAATTACCTTTGAACTAGATAATTTTCTGGTGTAAGCTCACAATAAATGATACTTATTTCTTTGATGTGCAATAGATGAGAGTTTTGCATTGTGGATCGATGGCAAGTATATGTTGGTTTCAAATTCATACTGAGTAAATATTTCACAGACTTTGATACTTGGATTCAGTGAAATGCTTGTGTTCATGTCAATTTATATGTTCATTATACCAGCAATAAATACTAAGAGGGAGAGCTACACAATTTGTGTAATTCAGTAGCATTTTGTGACAAACTCTGGTTTAAAACAAAACAAAAAGATGTCCCTTCCCCAAACCAAAACTTCAAAACACCTGAGAAATAAATATTTGGTGGCCAAATGAACTAAATTATTTATTCATATAACACTTGCAGATCTTGATGTGAATTGGGTATTGAAGTGGATTTGGTTGCTGTTGTATCTATACTGTAAACCCAGCAATACCAAGCTATATTGTCTGCAAACTTAAGCTAAAAATATTTTACCTCAGTCTGTACAACTACTTATTTCCATTAACATATAGAGAATGAGCATCTGAATTACTGTTCTGGTTTTTTTGAGTACTCTTGCAGGTGTGAAATTTAATTTAGTCACTGATGATGGCTAGTCCAAAATGACTTGTATAGACCAATGTCAGTGGTAGGAATAGATGTCAGATCATCAGTCCCCTGCTCTGCACACTCCTGGTCAGCTCAGTTAAGATTCTGTGTGGTATTACTTACCAGAGGCAGTATAGTAGTAGGTTGGATTCCTGAAGAAAAAAAAAATCAAAAAATAGTATAAGTGCTCTATAAAAAAAAAAAAAATCTGTTTCTTGTATGTGTGTTCCTTGCAGTCAGCTCAGAGCTGATGCTCTAACCACTACCACTCTGAGGAAAAATGTAACTTGTGTGGTCATTCTCCCAATTTAGATCTTTTTAATAAAAGGTACAGTTTATGTTGGAGCTAAACTGTTGGTTAAATCTGTAAATTGACAAAAACAAAAGGGAAAAGAACTTTCCCATTTCTTCTTGCCAGTTGGCATTTCAACAAATCTATTTTATATTTCAGTTGTGCTTAAATTCCACAGAGTAGGTGTTTCTACATTGTGAAGCCTTTAATTATTCCACTGTGGATAGTTTAAACCAGGATGAAAAGGAAAAAGGTGGTTAATTTGGTGTAATGAACTGAGAGGTTCAGAAGTCAGGAGGGAAGAAGACAGTAGTGATGAGTATCATAACTACGGAGATACTATTTTGAAGCTTTTATTAAATAGGATGTTTTGTCCATTCTGCTTGCCTTGAGTTCTTTGACAAAGTTTCATGGCTGCAGATTTCTTGGTTTAATATTGGCAATTTGTTATGGATACAGACTTGCTGTTATTTAGATATCTTAAAATTAAGTGCTTGTTTGAGTCCCTTGTTGGATGGACAACCAGGATGCTGAAATGTTGAGGTGACAGGGTTTGACTGAAACAGCTCTAATCCTTATTTTTCCAGAAAGCCTTTTGGTCAATATGGTTGCTGAAGGCTATGCTTACCAGACTAAGTTCCTCCATGGGTAGGAGAAGTGGGGAAAAAGACATTATATATCACAGGAACTAGAGTTTTTAAATGGTATTTTTAAAGGAATCATTCCACTTCCATTTAGGAAATTTGAAAGTATTTGGGATGGATAACATAATTTTTATCTTGTTCATTGTTTATACTCTTAAGGCCAGTCTACTTAGAAAAACAACACCTATTAAAGGCCTTTGAATTCAGAGTCTTTCATGTCACAATGGGTCTATTTACTGCTGTCAGTAGGCTCGTAATATATTCAGCTTGAAGAGGTTAACAAGCATACCTCGGAGTGTTACTTTTATTTTCTGTTCTGTGACACTTAGCAAAATCCCATTATACAATTGAGTAGTATTATAATGTTAAAATGTTAATTTGTTCTGCATTCCGTTAAAATTGGATTTTTTTCTTGTGCATTGGCCCATGCGTTTTGTATAAAACCTATAATTTAAGCACTATTCCATAGAAGTACCCTAAATTAGTAACCTTTTGCCTTTGCTACCTTAATTACATCTCATTACTTAGTACTTAAAGAGCAACCTCTAGCTATTGGTTAAATATTTGCTAGCTAAATAGATTTGTAGTGTTAAAGGAAACAGTAGCCCTTGCCTCTGTTTTAACTTGATTGGGATTTCAGAGGTTTGAGAAATTCCATGCTTTGCTGGACGAAAAGTAAACTTTTTGCATTTTCCTTATTTTTTCATTTCTCCTTAACGAGCATTTAATTGTGTGTTATCTGTCTGTTACACTCCAACAGGCAATTGAAAGTCTGTCTTAAAATAAGTACTTTCAAAAAGACTGTTGTGTTTCAATATGGTCTATGTCTTCTATCTCCATTTATTCCTTTTAACTTTTTTAAGCATCTGATACAAAAAAATTTCTTTTTTTATTGTGGAAACAAATATGAAGCAGCTTGCTTGGCTACTAATAGCTATCTTCCAGATTTTTACTTCCTTTTGGGAAGAAGGCTGTATTGTTTGATCAGAATCACAAGGAGTATGATTCATTAAAACATCTGTTGAGTTGTCTTTTCTGACAAATTGAAAGATCACTTCTCTTTGGTCTTTTAATTGTATGCAGAAGTCATAATCTGCAGAAGTTATTAACAGCTTGCAGGTTGACTTCATCTTCAGTATTCTTATTAATGTCTATTGGATTGTATTTTTGAATTTTATTTTGTTTTATTTTTTGCTATTTTTCTTCTATATGAAACCATGTGAAGAGACTATAGTTTATAATTAAGTTTATAATTTAGTTAGAATTTCATGCTGTTAAATTCCCTGTCATATGCAAAGATATCCTGTTTAATTTCCTATTTTACTTTTTTTTTTTATCTTTCTGAGAGCCACGGTAGTGGAAGCTTGTTTACAACAGATTTGTCTATCTGACTTGATTCCTACTCAATACATAAGTACTGCTCTTCTTATCTGGTTCTTAAATTGATGTTTGCACTGTCCACTTGCTTTTGGAAGCCCGATGTCTCCAAAAAGTTCCTTCACCCATTCTTCCCATATATTTTGTTACACTATGGGTTAAAAATTGCAGACTGGCATGGTTACAGTTTGAAGTATAACTCTCCATTTATGTTTATTGTTGTAATACCACTGACTTTTAAAAAAGGCAAGAGGCAAGTGGAGAAAAACACATTGATAAAAGTCTTCATCTTGTTCATGTTTTTTTCTTCTGTGGGAAAACCATCTATGAAACAGATAAACGTTTGCCCTCTAGTGTATAAATTTGTTCCTGTGAAAACCAGTTCTAATTTCTGAAATGTATGTTATTAAACTTTTACTCAAAAAAAGTTTAGAGGTAGATGGCAATATCAGCAGCGCATTTGCAGGGAAAGTGGTTGGCTTGTCCAGTTTTAGGCTCTGTACTTCAAACTTTGAAGTAGATAGTTTCTCTGAAAACAACTTTTCATGCTTTGTTTCCTATGTCACTGTTTATACACTCTGTATCTATAAGCTCAGAAACCATTACTTCACTATTCATGCAAAGGTTTGAGTGATTTGTTGCTTATTGTCTGTATTTGTTCTTGGTTTGAATTCAGCAAATCAATCTGTAAAGGCAACAACTGCCTAAGAGGCCCTGTTTTATTTTCCAAAAGAAAAGTTCTGTGGAAACCTTTCCCTGAGAAGAGTTTTTGAGATTTATGTGGATTACAAAGCATTAAGAAGGGTCATTTCTTAATTTTCTTTCCAAGCAAAAATGCCAAGATACAATTTTAGCAGGTATTAGCAAAAACTGAAAAGTATGCTTTGTGTTCTGGGACTGGTGCCAGCATCTGTATTTGCAACTCCCAAGACAGGTCTGAGTGAAACCTTTTCCTCATTGCCCTCAGAAGACTGCTAGAACAAACCTGTGACATTTCTGTTCAGTTCCATCTGTGATATTTACTTCCCCTTCGTAATTTTTTTTTTTAAGTTTATGGCTTCTGCAAAGGAGTTTACTCTCTGGGGAGCGGTGAGGGGGGAGACAGAGAAGGAAAGAAAAAAGTCAGAACACTTTGTTTTGATCACAGGTGCATTTTTGTAGTAGGAGGTCACATTTAATTTGTGTAGCATGTTTCGGTGATTCTGAATCCCAATTATCATGGGAGTTAATAGCTCTGACTGTTAACACGAGCTGAGGTCTGTTCTCTAGCCCAGGTAAGTTTGTTCATTTTTTTTAATTGAAACAAATGGGACTGTAAATTGCAACATTTCATAAAATGTCCAGTAAATTGGAGTATTTTTTTAAAAGAGATTCAAAGTCTTGTCTTGTTTTCTATGAATGTTACAACCTATGTTGTTTCTTTATTTTTTTTCATATTTTGATAGGAGATAAAATAGAGGGGGTTAGGTTTCTGTGCATATGTTGCTTCTTCAAAACAGTGTGTTTATCAGGTGAAGGATAGATAAAATGATGCCTGCAAGTCCAGATTCTTCTAATCTGTGTTTCAAGCGGCTTTTCTGTGCCTTATTGAGGAACTTAGTTTGTTGTAGTTTTATTCTGAGCAGTAGGGAGCCCTCTTTAATCCTATTCTATCTAGGACTGCTTCAGATGCTCTAACTTTGAAAATAGACCACTTTATTAGGCCAACTAAATATGGATTTAAGTGTCTAAATACTAGTTTGACAATATGTGTGCTTCAAAAGCGTGCCTTTTTAACAAGAAATAAGACTCCTGGATTTTTGCCTCTCTGTTTTGTTAACTTTTGCATTGTATAAGGAACAGTTTTGCTTTCAGTGGAAAAATGGATTGTTCCAGCAGAGTGCAGCAAAAGACAAATATTGTAAATATGTTTAGCTTTCCTGCCAAAAAAAGAACTTAGATAAGGAGGTCATCATGCGTAAAATACCAAACAAATTATGGAGGTACTCTATAACAAGATTGCAGTTTAGTTAAGTTCTTTCTGCTGTTTTTTCCTTCTGAAACTCTAAGACACTGATAGAATTTACTAGTCATTAACAAAGTGTTTAGTGAATAAGTGAATAAGTAAAGATATTCTAAATGCTACTGGTTAGTACTTTATTTGAGGCTGGATTGCAAGCTGATAGAAGAGTTGAGGCTACAATTCAGGATTCTTCCCTTTCTCCCCATACTTAAAAGGTAGGGGAGGCCAATAGTTTATAATTTTAGCTACTAATGTTTTGTTTCTTTGGTAGCTTTTAGTGTTTGGGGTTTTTTTACCTATATGATTACTCTGAAGTTTGCAAGCCTCATGTTTTTGGCCTTGGTTTCACTATAACATGCAAACATTTTTCTTTATCCTTTTAAAGCCTTACTTTAATTGACATCATTAAGAAAAGATTATATAGTTACCTTGACCCTCCACTATGTAAATAAGAGTAGTGTGCAAATAGTGCTTTCTGGATAATATATACAGTTTGAGTCAGTCTTTTAGTTTAATCTTGAGGGGAAATTCCCAGAGATGCCAAAGTGTTCTTGATTGTTCCTTATGTGTCTGCATGTCTAGACCCACTTAAGGATATTTTTTCTTTGTACAGGCATAACTTTGATGGATAGCAGCAATATAAAAGAATAGTGAAGATGCCACCTAAAAGTATAGTTTTTTTATAACTCTAAACCCAGCAGTAATTTTCAGAAACTATAAAGAAGAAATTTAACCTTCAAACATGTTGATGAGTGTAAGAGCTACATATATTCACTATTTTCTTAGCTAAATATGTATATTAAGAAATTGAAAATTAGAACAGATGTGTAAAATATTTCTTAAGAAATCTCAAATGAATGTGGTTTTCCTTAACCCATCTTTTAGAATTCATATAATTTGAATCAAACTATAGGTTTTTATGAATAGTTTCTAGTGTTGTTCCCATGTCAGAATCTGGATTTAGAGCCCTAAGCAGGCTTATGTTTTCACTGCTTGGGTTGCAGCCTGATCCCCTGGTCCTCCTGATCCTGGGTTTCAAAATGCCTTGCACTGCCAAAGTTAAAGTGGGAACTGTTCCCAGGGAGTTCATTCTCAGCTCATTAATCAACATGAACAGGTCGTATGAGAGACTGAGGACAAGTGAGTCTGCTGGGATCCTCGTCCAGTCCTTTGTGGGCCCTGATGACCCATCACCTCCCCAGTCTGCCTTCCCATCCTTCAGCGGGTCCCCATCCCCTCTTGCCACCAGTGGCCCTTCCCTGACACTTTTGCCCAGGAGAAGTGCAGGGTATTGCTTGTTGCACTAGTCCCTTCCTCTGCCTGCTCCTTCTCACTGGTCACATGAGGACAGTTCCCCAGGGCACAGCGAGAGAAGTAGCATATGCAGATACTGATGTTGCCATGCTGAAGGAGTAGGGATGTTTGTTTGGAGAGAAATCAGATCAGGCTTTTAGGAGGCTATCCCAACATTTCAGTCTGCTGCAACTAACAGTTCCCAATTCTCCCATGTCCTCTGGCTCTAGCAGCCGGTGGCAACAACCTCTGATATATGCTGAAGGATTTTCTTCTACTGTGACTTTGAAACTCTCATATGACAGTAAGAAAAACCTTTCTGTTTAATTTGAAAATTCCTGGGTTTGGTTCTGATCAAGTTGTTCAACGCAGTGTGAAGTAAATAAATTTTTGGAGTACCTATAGACTATAGTCTATAGGCTCAAGGCATCCAGTGTATTGCATGCTGTGCAAGCAAAGAATAAACTTTTTCTTTTTCCTTTTTCTTTTTTTTCCCCCTGAAGATCTTGCCATTTCAGTACACTAAATCCTAACCAAGTTTTGAGTCTAACAGATCTAACATCCTTGGGTGAGGATGAAGGTCAGAGTGATAAGAACATGGAGGTATTTAGGAAAGCTGTTACACAATAAGATGATTCTGGTTCATTTCTTGGCTTTTAGTACTGTTTTTTGTTTAAATTTTTGGATCTGTCTCAGTCTGTAGTCTGAAGGGAGTTAGTTGCTGACCTTTCCCATACCAGAAAAACTTAATGAGAGCAAGAATGGTGCAAAGCTCATCTAGTGTTTTTCTGGCTTCAGCTTTGTGAAGATTTTATTTACAAGAAGACAAAGGGGAATATGTTTAAGAATCACTCACTAATGAGAAAATGTGATTGTTGGAATGGCCATTATTCCTGTGAAAGTAATACTTAATTTTACACAGCACTTTGTTAGTTTTGGTAGACTAAAGAAAAAGTAGTCAACAAATACAGGCCATAAGGACCATGAAGAAAAGTTTAAAATTCTTTGCAAATAGTGTGGGACATGTGGCAATGGCTAATTTTAGGTCTGCCCTACAGGATTCTTTTAACATTTCTTTTGTGGTAGCACAGTGTGGCCACACTCTGGTTGGCACTCTTCTCTGCAGGCAGTCCAAATTTAAATTACCAATAATTGCCTCAAATGTTGTGCAGACTAACACAGTATTTCTCTTTTGTTTTGTAACATAATGGGTATCTTCACACTCATGGATTTTTTTTCTTACTTTTTATTTTCCCTAGCTGTTTGGAAGTTGGAAGCAAGGAAAGATAAAATGAAGTGCTTAAAATGCAGACAAACAGCATCTCATTGTTATACAGAAGCATTGCTTTAATGCTGTAAAAATGAATATTTTAAATTGGCACTGACAGCAGTCAGGAGCTGGCCTCTGACTTTGCCTTCTGGCAGGCTCAGCTGAGCTGTATACCTGCCAACTGAGTGGGCTTTCTTTGTAGGTAGTTTGTATTTGTATTTTTAGGTGCTCATTGCTTCATGAATTCTCCTAGGAAGACCACTGGTAGATCTGAAATCACAATTTGAAAAAGTATTAGGGTTTACAGGTGACTGAGATAGAAGTATCATTGCAAAGATATAATGATGACAATGAGAATAATAATAAATAATGAACCTGAAGATAGTCATGAAAGCTTTTGGTATTGAGAAGATTTTGGGATAGTTATTATGCCTTGATAATTGTCATGAGTGAGAGTCAATAGGTTGATTCTGAAATTAATATATGAAGAAGTCATTAGTCTTTGAGAACCACTTTGTGTAAGTAGTAGTTCCAGAAAATCAGCAAGTGGGAGGAATGTTATAAGAAAGTGTCTACAAAAAGCACACTAATTATTTGGGGTTTTTTTGAGATGAGGAAAAGAGAAGTGGAGTGATAACTTCATGATGATATGATGTGCCTGTGTTTTTTTGATTCAGTGATGATACAAACTATATGACCCTGGTCTGACTATAACACGTGAGCTGCACGCAGAGAAAGAGGAGAGTGTCAAGGCCCTGGAATACAGAGATGTCTTTGTTATCATGATACCAGGCCCTTTGCAGCCTTCATTTTTACTTTTCCAGGCACTGCAACGAGTAGGGGGTATTTATGATCTGCACAGAGCCTGGCTCTTCATGGAGGTTGTGGAGCAGTAGGGAAGGAGATTTAAGCCTTGGATAGATTTTTTGAAGCCTACAATAGAGGTGGGTGCAGATTGGTTTAAGTAAGATATTGTGTAGGAAAGCACTTTCTGCCTATAGTTATCAGTGCTAGTGAGAATAAAAAAGATCGATCTTAGCTTGAGGGAGGTACAATGGTTGTTGCTTTTGGGTAAGAAGATTTTAGGAAGACTGAGGGCTGAAGGAATGTGATAGAGGTTGTACTTGGAAGAAAAGATGGATAAGATGACACACTGAAGAGGGGAAGAGAATCTGGAACTTTAAGACAAAATAAGACATAGCACTTTGTCTTAGTTTTTAAATCCAAATCATTTATAGAGGCCTAGAAGTTATTTAAAGCAGGATTGGGCATTCAGATTTTGTGTGTCCTTATTGGGAGGGAAAGCAGGGGGAGGGGAAGAAAACCCAGCATATACAGAAGCTAGTCATGCTTCAAAGCAATAATAAATATTTGGTAAAGATAAAGCAACATTTATGCTGCCTTTACACTTTTGTCACAGTTGAGTCTTTTCATCTAGTAAAGATAATAAATGAATAAACATAAAATATTTGTGTTTGGAAGTTCTTCCTTGGTGTTCATGAAGAGTATTTATTTTCCATCAGTCCATTACAGTGTAACATTGATTGGTGCGTGTAATGTATTATTCATACTGTTCTAGTTTCATCCCATTAGCAATGCCAACATTATGCTGAATTCTGTAGTGGTAATCTTGTGTGAAGTCTCTGTACACTGACTTCTGCAGTGATTCAGATCCTGTTTCATGTTTAGTGACAAGACAGAGAGAACTGCAGCACCTTACTGATATTACTCAGTCTTTGTTCCCCTTCCTCCCTCCAATGAAATGAGAATTGTACGTGTACTGTAGACCTATAAAACCAAAATTGTGAAAAGCACAAAGTATATCAAAACTGGTTTATTTTTGGTTCTTGCATTGTATCTTTCTTTGCCTGATAGCTAATGTCTTTAGAACAGTCAATAACTAAAACCATCACATTACAAAAATAACAAGAACAGAATTAAAATCAACCTTCAGATAATGTAGTCTGGCATTTTGGTCCACAAGTGTGATTCTGTGGGCACAATTTTGATAATGTAAGTTGTTGCATGTAGGGCTGATTTAAATATGTGCTAAATTCGACTGCTCGGCATGGTTAAGATTACTGAAGGTCTGCCTAATGCTAGTACAAAAAAAGAACTTTTACATTTGTATCTAATGTTTACTTCTTTATAATTTAGTACAGGAACTTTTTTCACGTGCAAAAGGCCCAGCCCAATGTTCATCAGAACAATAATCTATTTGTTCACTGATTGATTTGGGCCTGGTGTGCTTAGGTGAATACTTAAGGTTTGTATCTTTTGGTCTGAAAGAAATAGACTTCTTCATTCACTTTTCTGAGAATTGAGATCTTAAAAATTGGAAGCTTTAGACAGATGAATGAAGATGAATTAAAAGAAAATCTTAGTTTCTTAATACATAGGATGTGGATTACGGGGAAATAAAATTAAAAGCTTGAAAAATTTTTCTTTCAAATATTTTCATATTTTGAAACAACTGTGTAAACAACGAAATAGTCTCTTCTTGGTATGAATACTTAAAAAAAATCCCATGCTTTAAGGTAGATATGTCATGAAGGAGAAATGGCTGACATTTGTGAAAAATCTTTGGATTTTTGTCTTTGGAGACAGGGAGAACCTGAACAAGGTTGGGAGTTCTACTGGGGAAATTGGAAGCTCACAGATCAACCAGACTGACTTCCATGGTTCTGAAAAAATGAGATTTTAAGGGATAAATGAGATGGAATGAATAAGACAAACAGCTAGAGGGACAAAAGGAATAGATTCAATAGTCAAGTAAGAGTATACCAAGGGAACAGGAAACAAAAATTTCTCTTTTAAAGAATGATGGTGGGGAAGGGTGGGTATATTTGGTTTAAAGTGTGTGCTTATTCCAAGAGGTATGGCTGTACTATGGTCTTTATTGGAGTTGGGAAAAAGACTTGCTCAGCCCTTTGGAGAATAACTAGGCAAGCATTCTTCAACAGGCTCTAGATGTTCTGAAAGATACTTGTCTTATGTATATGCAGATTTTTTCTGTTTTCTCTGAGAAGGAAATGTGCATGCTGGAATTTATGTCAATAAAACACTGACCTTTCAGAGCTTAAATAAAAATGAGGTAGAGAAAACTCAGTTGTTTACAGTGGTGTTGTCATGTCTTCATTATAGTAAAATTGTGTCGTGAGATGTTGAGTAGATGTAATACAGAAAATCTGGGTAAGTTACTATTTTCAGTAAAGGCTTATAGATTCAGGTTTGCTTTGATTTTACCATTGTTTTTGCAGAATAGACTTTGAAGGATTGCCTAGCGTGTGTATAGTCAGGTTTTCAGAAACATGCTTGAGTAGACTGAGTGCTTAAAATAATTCTTCATTAATTGTAGCAGGCTTATATATGATGTCAGACAATTATAACAATTCATTTTTAAAGAATTACTCAAAATCCTTATTAAAACAGTATAGGATGAATCTATTTGCATACAAAAAATAGGGAAGAGGCTTCACACATGGTTCAATAATCAGCAAAAACCCCTCCCCAGTGTATTTTCTGTCCCCCTATACCCGATATTATCCAGCATATGAGGAAAAAAGATTTTTACAATACCTTTTGTGGTATTTGACCTTCATAATACTAGTCACATCTGAATGCATTCCAGTGAATAGGACAGTTATGGGGAAAGAATTTAGTCTGGCCAGGATAGGATATACCATAGCCAAAAAGCTCAGTGGATTATAAGATATTTCTTCTCACTGGCTTGCAGTTTGTATAATTTATTTTCTGGTATTATAAATTTTGCATTCCCTACTTCATTTGAGTCCAACTTTGGTGGGTGCCATTCCGGAGTCTTTTCATCCTGATGATTAGAAAACTTAATAGGAATTAAGGAGGGTCGGCACCACACTTCCTAGGGTAGTGCTTTAACCCCTCTGTAAAGGATCCTGTGTAAAGATGCACAGCATCAATTAGGTGCTTTCCTGGATTTGGCTTTCTGAGTCTTTAGTGGGTAGCAGGAGCTCCTGTAGAGCCCCAAGCTACCATGGTCTTGCTGGCTGTGGTGCGCTAAGCCAGCAGAGATATACAGACAATATAGACATGAGATGGTGTTTTGCACTGGAAGCTGCTGGTCAGTTATGATCCCAGTAAAAAAGGCCCTCAGACTCTGTAAGACATCATTCACGGTGCTGTTTGTTGGAACTAACATTGTAAGAAGCATCTCTTCAAATACTGGGAACCCCAACATTACCTCCAACACATACGCAGTGTGCTGGTTAGACAGCACCTGTGGAAGAGATTCTCACTTTTGACCGTTCTGGCTATTAAAAGATTTTCTAGGAAAACAAGGAAGCTACTCTTTGTCATTTGTACAAAAAAAAAAAAAAGGAACAATGTTCTTGGGAAACTTTGCTGCACTGTCAGGTAAAGACAAGGCCGGGCAAGTGATACAAGTTGCTGGTATAGAGGTGGAGCTGCCAGCAGACTGCATGTGTCCTGTGGGATTTGTGCCACACAACCCTGAAGACCACTCTGGGCAGGCAGCAGAGCACTGGCCTGGGCCTCTGCAAATGAAATGTGTGGATCACAAACTCCTCATGTGCCAAGTCTTCAGTCGCAATCGATACAGATGTAAAATTCAAATCAAGTCCAGTAAATGAGATCATTTTAGGTGCTGCTCAACTCAATGAAAATTAGTGTTCAGTTTTTAAAGTAATTTTTTATATTAATATATACAAAAGCATTATTTTATAAATTACTTAGAAATAATAGATATAATATACTTAGAAATACGGTAGGTGATACATATTAATTATTCCTAGTTCGAAAAAGGTAAATTTTACTAGTAAAACAAACTGATTGCATACAAACCTTACAATATGTTTTTGGCAGATACCAAATAACAGCAAGGGAGTTTAGCAGCTAGCATATAATTATGTGTTTGTTGTATAAACAGTTTTTCTTTTCTTTCAAGTTTAATATACTTAGGGACAGACTTTCCTTGCTTATTTCAAACTGATAACAGCAGCTGAAAATAAATAATTAGGTCCAGCAGCCAGTCTCTGCCACTTAGATGTTTAGGATTTATATATTGCATGTAATTAGTTGCATTGTGGGCAACGTAATCCAGTGAATATACTGTGAGATCTGGGTGTTTTTTCAGCTTTACTATGACGACTTTTACAATCTTAAGTTGCTACATTTTGGTGTAAAAATGGTACAACTAGGCATGCACTAAAAGTACAACATAAGTGGTAAGTGCTACTTCCAAGTGATAGTGTAATAAGAGGACACTGGATCTCAATCTTTAATCATACTGAGTAAAATAAAGAATTTCTGTCATCTTAGGAAGTTCTTTCTCCATCTACCTTTTTTTCTCTGTTCAATTTTTCAACTACTTATTCTTATGAAAACATTATTTGTGTGAAGTGTGCTCTATATTAATGTTTGAAATATTTTTAAGTGGATTTTTAATGTTTTAATCAATTTGTTGGAGTTAATAATCCTTTGAGAGCTTTGTCTAGATATTTGCTTTTGGAATTCCTCTTGAAACAAAAAAACCAATGATCTTCCCAATAATTAAAAAAAAGGTGGAAAAAACCCAACAGGAATGAATATTGTTTTGGCATCAAAATTTTGCTGTGTATTTTAGTATGGTTCAAAAGTCATATATCTATCAGGCTGACTTACTGAATTTTGCTCCTTCCACTTTTCTGGTCAAAGGTACTAGAGCTGGAGGCTTACAGCTGTGTATAACATTAGGAAAAATAACAGATTAGCAGATTAATCTGCAAAATATATACTCTAAATGTAAAAAAACTTGATGAACAGTGTTAGATCATTTTGCTCATAGGGTGCTCACTTCTAGCAGTGTTGAGTATTCCTTCAAATGTAGCTTAAGATCCACACGTGACTCCTGTTTTATCATCCATTTAAAACAATGGTTGATTTTAGTAGTGAAGGCAGAAACTTGGAGTCATAAGAAAATGGAATTTTCTGTATCTTCACAAATTTTACATTACAAGCTTGTGTGATGGTAGTAGTAAATGGTAGTAGGAAGACTGATGAACAGCATGTTAAATTAAACACAAATATCAGTTTTCCAGTGTGACAGAGGTGCAAAAAAACTCTTTGTGAGGACTTAGTAAATCATGAGGAAGCAGTAGAGCACTGCTAGTGGAATTGAACTAAGGTGGACCATGAAGATATTTGGGAGTACTTGAGCTTTGGTGAGGGCTTGTTATGGTTTATGTTCATGTGTTTTTTTTTCTTGAAGTGAAAGTTAGACTGAAGTATACTGAGACTGTACAGTTATAAACAGATTATATAGGACCTTAGGGATGAAATAATAGGAAAAACTGTACTCCACAATTAAAGCTATTGCTACTACCATATTGGATGTTTGTTCCACCTCGAGGTTATTGCAATATTGAAAGCATACTTAAGGCAGTGATTTCGTAGCACAAATTGTCATCTGAAAAGAATAGTTATCAAAATATTTTGAACCTAAATTGGAAGTAATGTTACTACTTTAATGGTATTTTCTTCTACAATTTTATTTTAATTCAATGACTTTTAACACCTACAAATCTAGATGTCCAGGAACCACTTCTTTCTGGCATCTGCTGCAGATATATCTCTTTCCTCTTTCTTGCTCTAGTTTTTTTCTACTTTCTTTTTTCTGCCACATTTACCTCATCTTTTTTCTTGTGCTTTCCCTATACATACTACATTATTCATTATTCTGGAGATCATGATGTCTCTTCTCTGGAGCTCTTTAGCTTTTCTAACAGTGTATTTTTTAATCTGAAAATACCAAATCACTAAAATTTCAGAATTATTTGTAGTTGTCAGAATGTTCTATTCAAATTTTTTCTATATCGAACATATGTAAATATTTCTGCTTCACGTAGAAATTTAAAGTGATTTGTATTTCCTAACAATAAAGGAGGAAATTGCAAAGGTAATATTTTGAAATGAAGCAAAATGAAAGTCTCACTTGAATTATGATTTTCCACTGTTCATATTTTTTGATTTTAAATGATTTTGTATTGTGCATATTGATAGCGTGACCATTTCAAAACTCAAACCCCACAAAATTAAATGGCTTGAAAATTCAACAGTTTTCTAAATTCTACTGGAAAGGTTTAATACTTTACATTGAGATTTTAAATTGCCAAATATTCTGCAAAAGAAAATGTTAAAATTTGCAATTTGTGTTAACTGTATTTTTCAAGCTGTTATTTAGATATGTTTTTCATTACAGATACATGAACCGTGTAACAAATAATTTCTTGCATCAGAAGGATGTCTGAATCCTTGTTCTCAATTCACTATTCTCAGGATAGCATTCCCTTCACAGCTAAATTCTAAAGGGAATCCAGATGTTTATTTAAATATTCATAACACAACTGCTGTTAGAGCTGGGAGGATCATAGATACCTGTGTTCATTTCACACTACATTCATCTTGTAGTTAAAAATGTCCTATTCATTACAGTGCTAGCAGATGAGCTCTTTCATAGGAAAAGGCATTTTTCCCCCCTCTACAAGTAAGGCTTTATGAAAAGGAGGCAGTAGAGCTGTCTCAGAAAATGTAATGTATTGAGTATTGACCCCAGCTCCACAGAAGATGCTTTGTATACCATATTTAAATATTGTATTCTCAAAGACTTCTGAATTTATTTACACTTGCCTTAGCAGTGGACATATCTAGAAAGGCCATAAAACATTTCAAGGAGCCATTAAGTTGGAGCAGAATTACACATTTGAGATGGGGATTTTATTTCATTGTTTGTGGAAAAAGACAGTTTACTATCTTGCCTGACAATCAGTGAAGCGAGGTGAAAAACAATGGAGACCTGCCAAATCTATATTAATTTGTAAACCATCTGAAAATGACTATTTATTTGATGCTTGCTGACGAACTTCCCTAAGAATTATGATGAAAATCTTAAATTTTAATTACTTGATAAAAGTTATGAAATCCCAATTTCTGTTAAATGTTTATATCAGACCTGCTTTATCCCTTCAGGTATTTTTCCGTGAGTGTAAATGATTATGGAGATAGAAAGTGGTGTATTGGACATATATTAATTCTGGAGTGGGAGGGAATGTGTGCAGTGAAAGGAAATTTGTGCAGGGGAGCGTGAAAGCCACCAGACAGGGAATGTGGGGTATGTATATAGAAAGTCATGGGAAGATGCAAACAGCAGTGGGAATCTGCAAGGTGAAAGGGAAAAGAGGAATGTGCTTTCTAGCTATTCTGAGGAAATAAAGCATCTATAAAGCTTTCCAAACTGGTACTGCATGCTTCTTCTTTTCTTCTTAGTACTGAAAGTGACTGAAAACCCCACTCTTTCCTTAGGAGTTTTAAAGGAAAAGCAAAAGTAGGGAGGTATGATTGCTAATGATAAAATATATAATAATTTATGATCAGCAAAGATTATGTGGATTATTCTGTCAAATTACTAAGGTCCTGTGATGACTCTATTATTCACTTATTTAAGGGTATACTACTACACATTTCACAAGAATGTAAAATGGAAATTTTTAGCAAATGAAAGCAGGAGCATTATAGGTGAAAGCAACAAGCAGCATTAGCACAGTCTTTACGGGACTGTTGGAACATCTTCCATGGAAGATGAGGTACAAATGGTCCTTTTTTCAGATATTTTCTTTCATCCTTACTCGTGCATTCCTTTTCCAATACAGTATCTATCTAGGTATCACTGTTAGCAGTTGTGACTTTTCCATCTAGATTCAGATGATGAGGAATGATGATAAAACATATTTGCACTCTAAGCTTATAGCAGTGGCTTTTTATAAACACTATAACAATGCATTTTATAAGTTGTTTTCTGTGTGTCCAGCGTTTTTTGGAAGACAAGTAAGTAATTCTTGTAGACAAGCGGTATGTACCATTATTGTCTGAAAAAGCTAGACAGATATTTGAAAATACTGGGGTTTTTTCATTCCTTTCAAACCATTGGTAGAGCATTTGAATGTAAATCGAGTTTGCCGGAGTGAATGATGCCGGTAGGAAGAGTAACTATGAGGGGACAGGCTTTAAATGCCATGTCAGGAATAGGATTCGTGGGCATGAAAGCAGTTTGGTCCCTTCGTGTTACCCCATCAGAGAACTGGCTCTTGGGACAAAGCACATTCGGAAAGCTGTGCAGCTCAGCAGCTGCAGTGCTGCATATTGTATGATTTGAAGCTCACTTTCTTGTTTCCTGCAGTGAACAAAGATAATGGGAAGTACTGGTCAGTAGGGATAAATTTTGAATCAGTCTTTGGGCTTCCTGCCATGTTTCCCTGTGCTTGGGCCACCTTATTTATAAACCCCGAGGAGTTTAGTAATTATTAGAAGAAAGTGTAATTAATTTATAGAGTTCTAGTTATTTTGCTGAGTACTGTCATTGGAAGTACAATGAAGCCTTTAAGTAATGTCCAGTCACTGTATAAAGCTGTCTTGTGGCTGCTAAACTTTCACATTATGCTGAAGTTGGATATAAACACTCCTTTTATAACTTGCATGTCACTGAAGTACGCAGATGTCTTGGCTCTGAAAGCACGTTTATGAAACGAGTGCAGTACTGGAGTTATGCCAGGATTGAAACTCGGTAGTTTGAGGAGGAGTCTTAATACCTCTCAGGATGGGAGGTCAGCTGAATAAGTGGGCCTCCCTTGTTCTGGAAGCAGAATAATAGTCCTGAGAGAGTGTGCTCTATGCATATTAGTTGCATTATACTACAGTTCACTTCTGAAAAATCTCTGTTATAACAGTACTTTGGTCCTTTTTGAGAAGGGCCAATTCTGTTTAGGCGGTATGCCCCGTTAAACAGTATAATTAGAAGGAAAAAACCCGAAGAAAATAGTATTCATTTGTGACCTAATTTCACAATAATTTTGTGAGAAATGCATGGATTCCTCATGCTAATTTTATATAGCTGATACTAGATGTATATTTATATAGTGTGTAGTATGTTATGTTATATATAGTGTGTGCAAATACGTATTTGTGTGCATATATTCATAAGTATATAAGACACAGAGTTTATAAAGATAACTGTAGAATAGCTCTAGCAGCATGAATTCTGTTTGATTTCTAGAATGTTTCACATGTTTTACATGTGAAGTGTTCATAATAACACAGGTGGGACAGCCTTGTTTCCACTGCTGGATTGAACCATGGCTGTACATCATCCAAGTATTACACTTTCTTTTGTTTAGACCTAATATATTATATAATTTGACAGAAATGGAGTGGAACAGAGTTCTTCTTTGGATAATTTACATTGTAGTTTTGATCTGTCACTTGAGACCGAGGTGTGAGATTTTATTCTAGTTAGTTAGCACATGAGGAATTGATGACAGAGGGTTGAGCCAGGAGTTGGAGCACTTGTTTTTCAACACTCAACCACTTTCTTCCTCTAGTGATAATGATGAAAAGTGAGTCAAAATTAAAATTGCAATCATATATGTTTTATATTTCAACATTTTATCTATTTGGTAAGATCCTTGGCTCTGTGACAGTACTGTTTCAATATCAAAGATGAAGCTATGAGAGTTCTACTTTTGGTAGGGTTTGTCTAGTTTGTCTACACATTTATTACAGGCATGTATTATTACATTTATAAGAGTTAATTCTAGCTGTGCTGCAATTCTGAACTCGTGGTGTGAAATGCTGTGCCCAAGCTCACTGGGTAAACACAGTGCTAAAAGCACCTCAGTAAAATTTCTGGGCTAGAGCTGAATTGCACCAGACTGAAGTGTTCATGTAGTGGCTAGAGAATCCTGTGCCATCTGTACTTACCTTCTTAGGTTTGGTTTTGTTAGATCCTTCTAGGAGGATGTAGAAATACCAGTTACTCCTGAGACACCTATGTAGTGCCTCTGAGAGCAGATAAATTGAGACTAGCTTCAGGGTTCCCACGGCTACAGTTAATAAAAGTGGCTCAGTTCACTTCTGCTGAAAGGCAGGATAATGTACCAATTGCACCAAGCTCAGCCATGTTGGAGAATGTGACCTCTTATTTCTTTTGCATTACTTCAAGGTATTAGTGCTACCTTTCAAATCTATAATGTAATAAGTTACTTACAAAATTCTTATGTTCGAATGTACAGGTCTCGTATAGTTAGATATTCAAGCTTATAGATGATGAGATGATGTGTGAAATTACTTTTAGAGAAGACTTAGGGTTTGTGGAAAAAACTATTGTTGGCTTTTTTGATTTTCTATGTTTTTTGAAAAAAAAATGGTTAAGGCATTAGTGCTAGTTTCCAGCAAAGACTAAGATAAAATGTTTTGTTTTAAACTGTTTCTGAGCAATGTCTAGGAATTTCAGGAATACCTAATGTAATCCTTGGGAACATATGGAAAAATGGTTGTATTTCCTGGCTACTGTATTACACTGCTGTTAATCTGTACAAGTAAAAGATTTAGTTGTGTCCCTCCCAGCTCATTAATTTAAAATGCAAATATGTATTCCACCTTTTTGCAAGGAACTTTTGCTTAATGAACAGCACAACAAATTAACCACAGATATCAGAAAAAAAAATCTAGAGGGAAATGCTACATATGAAGTGACGTGTAAGTGATTAATATTAGTCGACAGAGTCTTTCATTTTAATATTTAGTCTTTTCATAGAATCATAGAATGTTTTGGGTTGGAAGGGACCTTAAAGACCATCTAATTTCAACACCCCTGCCATGGGCAGGGACACCTTCCACTAGACCAAGTTGTTCAATGCCTCATCCAACCTGACCTTGAAGACTGCCAGGGATGGGAAGTCTACAACTTCTCTGGGCAGCGTGTTCCAGTGCCTCACCACTCACAGTAAGGAATTTCTTCTGTTCTTTCATGCTGACTTATTTCCAGCAGAATGGAAGAATGCTTTCAATTTTTATAAAAGGTTTATTTTATATGTGTGTATATATATAAAAAAATCACTGTTTATACATTACACTCTCCTGTTTGTGGGTTTTACTTTGCAACAGCAGAATACCTTTGAATTTCTTTCAGGTTTTGATTTGCTGTAATGCTGAAATCCTTCTCTGCAGATCTGCTACATAACCCTAGACATACCCTTCCCTATATTATACAGTTGATTATTTCCACCTAAATGCAATACTTCATTTTCTTTGCTTCTTTTGCATGGTGAACTTTCTCAACCTTCAGTTTTTTAGAATTGTTTAAAATTTAATACTGTTATTTGGTATGCCCTCATAAGGTGGTATTGTGTGTTGTTGTCTGAGTATATTTTTTTATTCCATGCTAGATGTGAATAATGAAAATGGGAACTGTTGTATTCACTACAGACCCTTTTATTTTCCTACTGGATCCTCTACATTTACACAGTTTACTGATAATCTCTGAGAATACTTTCAGAAGTCATTTACTACTGCAATTTAATTCCCCAAGTGGTACATTCAAGGTTCACTGCTTTTCATAGCTTCTGAAAGTACAATTATCATTTAAAGATTAGAACTACCAAAAAAAAATTAAGTATAAGTGGTTTCCCCCTTGTTTCAAGCTAATAGGAAACAAGGTGAGATGTTTTCCCTAATATTCAGGTCAGAGTTGCAGGAGAGAAACAACATTGTCCAGATGCTCAGTGGTGGATTTAAATTCATGGGTTTTAACTGTTAAAAAGTTTTTACAAAGAAGAAGTTACTCCAGTACTCAATCCTTGCTATAGTACTAAATTTTAAAAGAAGGTAGTGGTAGACTTAAATAGGTGGATCAGCCTTGAAATAAATGAGTGTCAGGATGTTAATTTGATTCAGTCAGACATCATATCTTTTCAAACTTACTCATTTTAAGTCATAGGAGTCGAGATTATTGCTGTGGCAGCAATTGAACTTGCATGTCAGGGTTTCTAGAGTGATAATCCCAGCTGCCTGTATAATTCTGATGGATTGATTAAGTCACTTTTCCAAGTAAACTGGTAATTGACCATTCTTATGAAATAAGATGACAGTAAAAGTCCTGTTTATTGTAGTATTTTGATACAGTTTTCATAAATGTATTTATTCTCCTTACCTTTTCAAAAAACCTGTGGAGGCAGTAGGACCAAGCAGTCATAGTCACCCTTATTTTATTTGCAAGGGTCAATTTTCTACTTTGTCTAAGGTGAGAAAAGGTTGTGAAGAATGGGGATTGTTTGTCTCACATCTCAATATTTGTTCATTGCAAGCTTAATATATCAGGTAAATGTTTCCCTAATTTGACTATTATTATGTACTGTTATTATGTGTATTTGAAGCACACAGGGAACTACCATGTAAATACTATTCAGAACACACTGTAATATGAATTAATCTTAATTATTTTGGTGATTTATTTTATCAGGTGCCTGGCAATAGTTTTCTCAGATTTAAAATGTGAGACTTTTTAACTTATATTTTCATTAATAAATAAAAAACTGAATATAAATATTGGGCATAAACTATTAGGTCAATACAGTGTCTTCACAGTCAAAAACAACCGAGTGTGCAATCATAGTCAAAACCACCGAGTGTGCAATCATAGTCAAAAACACTGAGTGTGCAATCATAGTCAAAAACACTGAGTGTGCAATCATTGGACCTGTCTGGCATAAAACTTGAGAAAAGCATTAGCTAGCACATTTGTATCTTGCCTCTTAATATTCAGCACCAGAAAAAGGACTTGTCTAGCCTATTTGGGGAATTTTGGGAAGTCTTTACCTCTTGTTTGACTGTCACGGACTTCAAAGTGAATTTTATTTCACTCAGAATCACTCAAGGGCAGCTGTTCTTGGGATGGAGTATGGGGGCATGTTATAGACCCTGTGACCATACTGCTTTTTACAGAGAGACTCCAGTGCTCCCTCCAAAATAGCATGTGGGGACAACATGCCAGCACATCCCAGATATCCGCTAGAGCACGCTGAGATCTTGGCATCTGTGACTACTTGCAGGCTTGGTGTACTGTGGAGCATTTTGTAGGGCAGTGCAGCGGGTGCAAAGCAGAGCCTGCTGTGTTCACTGGGATGGTAGAGACAGGTTGGGCAGACTAGTAGGGAATCTTGCAGGCACGGAGCTGGCTTCGCTGCTTTGAAGTCTTTAATACTTGAGGAAGCAATGTAGGAAGTGCCCCCCATTTTGGCTTAGATAGTATGCATTTACTGTATGTTTGCAGAAAGCAAACATCTGCCTAGTAACCAGGATGTGGTCCACTACAACTAAAACAGTGTGTATTTATAATATTCCATCAGCCTTTCTTGTGTTATTTCTAACCATGGTTATCTACGGTTCTACAGCACAGTCAAAAGAATGATGGCAATAATAAAAATAATGAGAATGTACAGTAATAAATGGCAGATGGGTGGATGTTTTGTATATGAAAAGTACCAGTCTTTACACTTTCAAATTTTACATAGTTTACTGTAGGTTCCTAGGCCTTATTTAGGTATCTGAAATAACAATAAACTTTAAGGCGCTTAGAGTATTTGTATTCTCCAAAATTATTGGAAGATATTTGGTTCATTTGAATATCAATCTATGGTACTTAAGTAGCTTACATATTATTGAATTAGGTTTCTGAGTTTGCACATGACTCTTACTGATGTTGTTCAAAGGAATAGATACATCATCATTTTACTTTTTTATTGTTTGTTAGAGTTGGTTAATTTTCATAAAAACCTACAAAATATAAGTATCTGCATACTTGAATTTGGCAAAAATGCTGTAGATGACAAAAAACGTTTTTTAGTCCTTTGAGTAATTTTCAGAGTAGAATGTTTTCTCCATTGTGTGCTGACATGTTTGTTTATATTTCCGTATTTAAGAAGGTTACTCTATAAATTTGTATAACATCATCAATGAACAAATGAGAAGTGCTTACAATTTGTGGGTTAATAATTTGCCTCATTCATTTGTAGTTTTTGAGGGTGTGTTTGTGTTAACTAAGCTAGTGGCACCATTTCTTGAGGTGGAAAATCTGAAAGCTGTTTCCATTTCTTTCCCTGTTTTCAGGCACTGTTTTAAACACCTTAGATAAGTAGTCAAATTGAAGGTTGCAATTAATTGTCCAGAACATGGGAATGGAATGCTGGTCTGGCATAACCCAAGTGAGTTGTACTGAATTTGGCATGGAGCATAAAAGAAGGTGAAGTCACGTTTAATGATACGTCCCAATTCGTAAACAGGTGTTTGCCCAAGGGGTATATACCAGTCTTACTTTGCAAGATTATGGCAGAGTGATTCACTGGAATATGTGAACATGTCTAACCCTTCCCTCCCCCAAAATATATTATGTCAATCCTTTTAGCAATTCATGTTCAATGGGGTATTGCTTGCAGCAGTGAAAGAGATTGGATTCCAGAAATTGTGGCACTCTTTTTACCTATTAACCCATCTAATGAATGGTGTTTTAAAATTTGATTGACAGCTTCTTTTCCCATCCTAATTAAATTGCTTCTTCACCCCAGTGTCTTTGAAGGACAGAGCCTTTGTTAAAGATGTCAAGTTAGTCTTTTATTGTTTGTTTCCATGGGGAGCAGAGCTTGTTGACAAGTTGAGATAAAGGTGTGGAATCAAGAATATACTTGTTAAAATACTCATTTAGAAGGTCTTAATAGTACTAACTAGAACAAAGAGGAAGATGTGCCCAGTGACACATTATTCTTCTGCACCTGAGATACAAAGAGCTGGTAACATTTACTATATCAAAATCTTTAGTGAAGATGATTAAAAAGAAAGTGGTAAGTCTTGTTCTGAAAGCATGAAGGCAGCTAAATGTGTAGAGAAAATAATTCACTCAAAAAGTTTTCTGTTTCTTTGGCAGAAACCTTGCTTAATTTCCATTAATGGGAAAACATCATCAAATCAACACTGTGGAAAAATAATATAGCTCTTAAGAGGGAAAAGCATTGATGGAGAAAGCAGTTGATAAAGAACCTGCTTATTAAAATATTTGGTTTTAAATTAAGGGGGGATTAGAAACAGATTATTTTAAGGTTAGCATTTGTGAGTTATTAGGCTAATCTCCTGCAATTTGCATTTTAATATGCACCAGTAGAAATTGCTTTCTTGAAACATTTCAGGCTTTATTTGCATGTACATTTGACTTCAGAGGTCAGAGTGCACAATATACTATTTGAATTCACGTGGATGTTTTCCTGTTCATCAGAACCAGGTGGCTGTAAAAAGTTTATCAATTTGAGACAGAATTTTCCCTGGCTGGAAGAAGACACAGAAACCCAATTAGAAACAATAAATGTCACCTTATGCTGTGAGGAATGTGTTTGCCATTCACATTAACTTCATGGGTGTGGAGGACCGTTGCTTTTAAAGTTGCCCTTTATGATCACAACTTCTTTCAAGGACTTGTATGGATTCTGACCTGTTTGCAAAACAGTTCTTTGCTGGACACTTAAATAATCAAAAGTTGTGCTTTGGTATGTAGCCTATAGTGAGGTACAGTCTGTGCTTTATACTTAGGATATGTTTTATATTTGCATTTTAAATTAACTCATTCTTTGTCTGCCATCATGTTTTAATTAAGCTTGCATGCAGAATTTTTGATAAGAAGCTGATACCGCTTAGGGTAATGAAGTCATAAAACTGCCCTTAAGTCTTGGTGTTATACTATATGATAATTAAATGCTCTTAAGCAAAATCAAAGCATACCTCTGATTAACAGAAGACTGAGTTAAGACTCAGAAAATACAGCAAATCAAAGTAAAAATTATCCAAATTAATTATTCAAATTAAAGACCATTCTAGTAATGCATTCTAAAGCAATTAGAAATTGTGTTGGAATGAGAAAAAATTTAGGCTACCGTGTTCTAGCAGTGATATGAAAAATGTGGTGGGAGTTTCCTAATCTTGCTTTTACTATTAGTTCTTGAATGAAAACAAGATATTACATAAAAAGATAAGAGAGCCCAATTTATTTTTAAAACCGGGCATTTTCACATTAAAATAATTTCATGGGCTGCCAAGCAGGCAGAGTAAGATTGGAAATAAAGTGGTGAGTATGTAATGAGAACATGCACTTTTCTTTCTGCCCACATAGTATATGGTACCATGGTTTAATGTATTAGCCTTTCAATTATAGGGATCTTATTCAAGTAGTATGTGGAATATATTTGTTTTGACAAGTATATTGGTACCTCTTGTCACATCATCAATTATTTGAACATCAATAAAAGTAGTTGTACTGGGATATAGGGAAAAGCTCTTTACTTGTTTGACTCTTAAAAATTAATAGGAACAAGACCAGACACAGAAGTCTCATGTTCTGCCTGACAATTACTCAATTAAATGCTAATTGCTTTCTTGTGAGAATAGTTTGCAGCAGTGAAGATGTGTCCCTAAAAATATCCTTTCTATATTGTATATAGAATGTATGTGTTCTCCATATATGGAGAAAATATATAAATTCTCTCTCTCTCAAAATATCCTATTCTATAAATATTCTGTCCTGTAGTCTCCCTAGCTGTGGAGAATAAAACCCAGGAATCTTCACTGGTTGAATCCTGCAAATCTCAATTCCCATTAGAAATTCTGAGTACGACTAGTGTCCCAGCTGATTTAGGGGGCCATGCAATTTAAACAAAATCTGACCCTTACTGGGAAGCA
This sequence comes from Manacus candei, assembly GCF_025592945.1. Taxonomy (NCBI): domain Eukaryota; kingdom Metazoa; phylum Chordata; class Aves; order Passeriformes; family Pipridae; genus Manacus; species Manacus candei. The sequence goes on along the minus strand of NW_026138074.1, from coordinate 371,620 downwards.
AACACCTTTTGAGCGATGCTGTATTACCGTGGAATATAACTGCCCCCGTGCTTCCAGTTTACATGAAACGTTCATAGTATAATCAGAAGTTTGAATAATGTAAAATATAGTGAAAAATTGAATTTACAGTCACCCAAGACCTTATTTGATAGTGTAATTATCTTGTAACAGATTGACAAGAACATCAGTTTTGTAGTCGCAGATGCCACTGATGCTTTCAAACACTTTTCACAATGCATTTATGTATGTATGTATCTGTATACATACTGAGATACTTTTCTCATCATAAGAAATTTAAGAACACACTGCTAATAATATATACAGTTTCTGTGTATACAAACAGAAGTCTCTAAAAAATGAGTTCTAAATTACTTCATTGGGTTAACTTAAAGCAAATGAGCTGATATTTTGCTTACTGAACTTGTGACATCAGATGTTTTTGAAGCATAAAGGAATGGAAGGAAATAGAAATTCAGTTTTTGTAGTTACATTTGTGACCTAGATTAAGGAAAAGCTCTAACAATACATTTAGTGCAGGTGTGAGTTTTCTTTGGTGCAGAGGTATTTGTGTGTCTGGTAGAAGTATCGGTCAGGTTGAGAACAGAAGGTAGGGTTAATAGACTCAGCACAATGGGGAAGAAACCTGCTTGATCCCCTGCCTACTTAAGTTAATTAGTTAATAGCATATTTTTCCTCAAGCTTTCTTCTGATCAGTTTTGAAATGCACGTAGATGGGTGAGTATGAGGGAGTCATTCTGCAAACAAGAATGTTAGAATATAATTTTGCATTTAAATCTTCCAGAATCTGAAAAGTTTTAACTACCTGAGACTGGTACATTCATATTAGATACTTTTTACCATTAGAAATGTTACTTTATTGTTGTGGGTTTTTTTTTTGTTAGCTGTGATGTGACATAGTAACTTCAAGAAGCAGAAATGTTGAATATATATTCGTCATTGATCTAAAGGGAAAAGTTTTGTTCCCATCAAATGATGTAATAGTTTCCAGCAGTCACTAGGGAGAATATTAAACATTACTGTAAACCTCTTAAAATCCTCAGTGATAGTTTAGCTCATATTTAAGAATGTTAAAAGTTTTGACAAACAATCCCCTGTACAAGTAAGGTCAATGAGAAGCAACAGAGGAGGGCAGTTCCAGAGAACTGGGTAAAGCTGATATTCAGATGAATTAAAGGAAGACTGAAATAAGTGTAAGGGTATTGGTCTGACATTAGTCGTGGGTAAAATAATGGAATGGCTGAAATGGAATTTTGTTAAAAAGTTATGTAGGAGTACAATATAATCAATAACACTTTATACAACTCTGTGGAAAGATATGACATTTTATTTCTCTTCCTTTATTATATGTTTGGTTTAAACTATTAAAAAAATTTACTCCTTATTGATTAAATGCTTTTGAATTTTTTGTGCAGTGGTTAAGGAAAATGCTGTAAGTTCAGGATTGTTGTTACTCTGTATAGTTTGTATTCTGTTTTGACTGTTTGTTATGGATATAATTCTGCAAAATCATCACAAAATGACAGGGAAGATTGGGAGTACCTGACGATAAAGGAGAGGGGGCAAAAACTATGCTGCTTTTCAAAGACCTGTAGACGGATTATAGATTCAGATAAAACTTTTTTGTAGAATCTGTTTGTATGTCAGCTGCGAAACATCACCATCAAAGCTGAAAGAAAAGAATATCCTGGTGCCCTGTCATACATAAGATATGCTCCTAACTCATCCACCAGTTATATTGAGTGACCAAAAAAAAATCCTTTGCAATATTTTCATAGATTGATAGTAAAGAAATAAATTGAGAAACACCCAGTTGAAACATATTGAAAATTGGAAGACATTTGAAAAGAAAACATGATTATGGAGGGTTAACACTGTTAAATAGAGTAACAGGGGAATTGAGAGAGGCATTGGCTGATATCACATGGAGAAAAACAGACAAGAGGAGCACTCACTAGAAGAGACTAAATGAAAGAGGGCAGTTTCCAATTAGCAAGGATAATTACTGACAGAAGTACCCCCTTGCCATTTTGAAAGGGATTTTGTCCATCAGTGCTCTGATAATAACTCCTGATAATGGTAGTGATCTTTGAATGTTGAAAATGCTGAATATTAACTTTGGGGGAAAGATTTGTTTTCATTTAATACAGAGCTACTTTTTATCAAGTGAATTATTGCGTCAGGGTAACCCTTTGCTTCAGTTTGTTTCAATTTTTCTGTTTCTGTGAATAGTGGTATGAATGATAGTAGCTGATAGCATCCACACACAGAGAACTGCTATTTAAGAATAGAATTATATATTAAGAATTATACATATTTAGTATATTAGTATATAATTATATATTAAGAATTAGGATTATCTAATAGAGGATAATTCTCTATTAGATTATCCATTTTATTTTTTTCCTCAGGTAAAATCTCGGGTTGAAGTCAGTGACAAAGCTTACTTTGACTTAAGGAAAATGTCTGGCTTCATTATAGTGGCATCAATTTTACTTTTTATAATTGGACAAGATTTAATTTTTTAATTATAATTAGATTTAATTACAATAGAACAACTGTGGAGGGAAAATCTACGTTTTTACACTTGTTGGTAAAAAACCCAAACCAACCAAGACTAGGAAGTTTGACCTACTTTTACTGTATTTAAGAAAATTATTTCAGTTAAAGTGCTTAGATCATACTAGAAAAGATGACTGCAGGATACTGCAGATGACTACTACTGTAGTCATTTAGAGGTGACTGATTGTTCCAGTCAAACATGAGTTGTGGAAAATAGAACCTAACAATATAGTTTTGTGCTTGATCCTAAGGAATTACTTGAGGTGTATCTCCAATGTCCAGAACAGGAGGACTGATAAGTGGCGCGATATTGTCGTTGCTCTATTCTTTTGCCTTACGAAGGCTTAGAGGCTTAGAGTAGAGCCAAGTGACCTGACAGTCTTGGGGATAGCTTTACTTTTTACTCTAGAATAAAGGAATGAAAGCTGCTTTCAGGATACATACTTTTCATAGGATATCCCGAATTGGAAGGGACCACGAATTCTCTAAGGCTTTTGAAGAAGACTAAGATTTTTCAGAAGCACATAACTTAGGGATGCAGGTTATTAATGTATTTTTAAACTACTTCACATACCGTGACTCTGTATGTTGGCAGCTCAGTCACTCTACTGAGATGCAGAATGCTAATCAAACAAATGATGTGCAGACTACAATGTGCAGCAATGCTGTGAAGTGGTAGTTAAAGCTTTGTCATCTGAGTATGTGGAGAGTCAAACTGAAAGTTGAAGAAACTTCATTGTGTGTACAGTTGTCCTTGTGTGTGCTGCAAGAAAGAAACGGTGCCTTTAACTGGAAGACTTCCCTGTAGGAAGTAGAGGAAATAACTCCAAATGATAGGGAAATGCTGGAAATGCCCCTCATGTAGAATTAACAATGTGTCTATGTAGGAAATGACCAATATCTAACTCACAGAATTAGTTACTGTGCTTTTTAAATTTGTAAATATAAAAAATTCAAATGAGATCCTTCAACGCTCAGCGCAGTGTTAAGTTCCAAATGCTCCCTTGAATTCAGTACTTCAGTTTTAGTGAAATCTGAAAAACCATTCTCATCACATGAAATTGACTTCTGTCTATATTTTGTTTTTGTCTTGAAGTGTTATGAACACTGTAAAAAGATGCCATTTACAAGCATATGTGTTGCAAAAAAATTACTCAATTTATCTCATTGGCATTTAAGGGATGATCACTAACTCATACAGCCTTACTAACTCATACTTAATACAGCCTACAAATGCTGTATTAAGAATAGCTGCTATTGTAAAAATAAAAATTTGTAATGTCCTCCAACTTTTATAGCTGTTCTTACAGAAGAAGAAAATTAAGATTTCCACCTCTTCTATACATTTTAAGGGGGTCCTGATGTACAGTGTTGTGAGGCACAAGAATACATCTCTACTGGAGTACCTAAACATACAGCAACATCTTGCTTACGGTCTGTTACATTTATTGATAGTGAATTGATTGGCTCTGATGAGATTAAATTGTTCTTTGATACTATTTCTCATATGTTTAATTACAGTATTTATAGCTAACAGTTGTCTATGCATATCCTTTGAATAGGTGGGACTGCTTTGTTATGATGTGGGTGGATGAGATTCACAAAAGCAGTTTACCTAGGAAGTTAAGATTTCCTTTGTAGTCAGTAGAGACAAAGAAGGGTCTTCTGGATCCAAAGGCACTGAAAGTTAGATAGCTTCTATGGTTAAAAAAAAAAAAAAGTAACTATCTCTCCACAGTTTATAAAGGAAATTAAGGGAAATTAACCACCTCGTCTTAGAATTTGTCTTAGTGGATATCACTCTGCTTTAAACAGCTATATTCTTTTATTTGCTCCAAAAGAAATCAGGAGAGCATATCTTCCTGGCTCTTCATAGTTTCTTTGCCCTGCAAGGGTAGCAGGCATTTCTTCCTCCAATTCCTTTAACGGTAAGCTTTGCAACAGAGTTATTTCCTTTGGGAAATGATTTTTGTTTTATATATTCCCCTAGGAATTTTCCATTTAGTAAAGAACATAATGTTTGGTTCATATTGTCATTGCACAGCAGATTTTCTTTAGTACTTCTTCCCACAGGAATGGTGCTCAGTAATTCTCTCCAGCCCTATCATTTAACACCATGCCAGCTGTCTGCTTTCTTATGCGATTGATGGAGCTCAGTAAGTTGGTTCTACACCTGATATGAGGTTTTATCTATTTTTATGTATTTTCACCATTAGTTTTTGAGAAGTGTCTCAGCATCACTCTTGAGGGAATTGCTTACATGGAACCTGTTGATGTGATCTGATTTCAGCTGATTTCAGGTGTGCACCTGTGGTGGGAATCTCAAACGCCATCCTTCTTTATGGGCTCCTAATCAGAGTCCACGGCATTTGTTTGTTACAGTGGATGCAAGCACTGAAAATGGTTGTGGAAAAGATATGAATACACTCATATTCATGAATATGAGTGAAAGTAGGCAAATGTTTTTCCTTAGGTTCCTCTCATTTTTTTCATGTTGAATTATGAATTTCATAACAAATCCTTCTTCCCCCACCCTGCCCCCCTCTGTCAAATGCTAAAGGAAGACAGGGTTGCTACTTTTTCGGAGGATGTAACTATATAACTTAGGTCATGTTTCTGAGCTCCACCAACTTAAAACATCAAAGTGAATTTGTTCTGATATTTGGCCAACTTATTTAGTCATCCTTCTAGACAAAACGTTTATCTGGATTTTTAGTCTGCGGTGTGGCTAGAATGTACGCTACCCAGATGTGTTTTCCTAACTTTGATGCAATAGAATAAAGCAAACATAAATACCCCTTTGAATACATCTTGTTATGACCAGTAATAGTTGAAACTAAGTTAAAACTATTAGATTTGACTGAACTGTGACATGAACTTCAGCTGTATTACATCAGGGGAACAAATTGAGCTTTTTTTTTTTTTAAGGAAAATCTTTTCTTATCAGAAAATCTATCTCGGCCAAAATCAGTAAGTGCATTTGTTACTAATTTAGTGGGGTGTGTTTGCGTGTGGTTATATATTAGCATTGAAAAGTGAGCTCTTTCCTACTCTACATAATGGAGGGTACCATTTGTTAATCCAAATGTTGTGCAGTAGAACTATCCATAAACTTCTGCTCAGATAATGAGGAGATTTTTCTGGATTTAAACCAGGGAAAGTTACAGGGTTAATTATCACATTTCAGACAGTGAAGCATGCCTGACACTTGCTATCTCTTTCCTTTACTCCCCTGCTTCTAGCAGCCCCAGTGGGAATCTTAATCTGGGTCAGCAGGACTTGAAAAAGACTATACACATCCCATCTCCTCCATAGACTCAGCTGTCTGTTAGAATAAAGGAGAAGCTGAGGAATGAGAAGTTTGCATGGAAGGTTGCTATCTCAATACCTTAATCATTATGCATTTGATGGTCGGCTATTTAACATGTTTTCCTTCATGGAAAGAATGGCTTTCTTCTAGTAAGTAATGTTGAATTGAACTGTGAATCTTTTTGAATGTGCCTCCAAAGCCTTTTTAAAGGTGAGAAACTGTTCCCCTATAACTCCAGGTGGCTTGAACTGTCTTGCTTTTCTGTCAGCATGCCGGGGTAATAGGTGGTGAAGCCAGGTCAAAAATGTCTGGCAAACAGACGTTTTGAGATTAACACATCTTGTCTTTTGGAAGAGAATTGGTGCTAAACGTATTGGAAGGTGTTTCATTATATTGCTTATTAGCTCTTCCATCTTTTCATTCGTTTTAAGGAAAAGAACAACAATGTGGGATATGATTGGAGTTAGCAGTTGCCTTGCTGAAAATAGGTAAAAAGTGGTATTTCCAAACACATAGGTGAAGGACTTCTGCCTACAGTGCCAATTGTGAATTGTTTTTCGTGACATTTCTCAAAGACTAAGGGACTATAAACACGTCATTAAATAATGTATATTGAAATGAAAGTTAGAAAGCCGTATAGCTTCAACTCTGTTTAGAGGAGCAGCAGGAGAACAACACAGAATGTTATGATTAATAGTAAAACCCCAATCCTGTAAGTATGTATGTGCATATATAATGGTGGCTTTTACTTTATTGGAAACCAACCCATAGCCTGTGGTGATACATGCTTACTTCACCAGAATAATCCTCTGATAACGTGGGCTTTACACTCTATAAAATAATTACTAGTTTTGCTGCTCATCTTATTTTGAACATAAAATGAACCAGTTTTGGGGATGAATGTTTTCTTATTTTGGGTAGGGTTTTTTTTGGTATTTCTGCCCAAGTTCTAACTCTTACGTTTAACTGGCAGAACGCACAGCCTGAGTGTGGCTAGGGCAGGTGTGCATGTAAAGAAAACCTAATTGTGTGCCTGTGGACTTTGTGCTTGTGAATAAGCAGGGTATTTCAGTTGGGAATTTTCTTAATTTGTCAGTTTGAGAGAAGAGAGTTAGAAGGTGCACTTCCAGGTGTGCAGAATAATGAGTATCATTGGTCATTATCTGCAGTACAATGAATTTGGTGACCTAAAAATGTTCTTTTCATAAACACCTAGAAGTTGCTGTTGAACACACTGTAACGTTACTTCAGGTGGTTACTTTGTTGTTGTTTTCTTTCTGTAGATGAAGTGCTTCAAGCACTGATCTGATAAGCTCTTTACTACTTCAATATTAGGTTTAAGTCTGCCTGCTGTGTGACTTGGCAATAGAATATTTTTGGTCTTTCAATACTTGTCTTGACCCCAGAAAATGAAATCTGCATCACTGAAAATAATCGTACCTGTATGGCAGTAACTGTTGGCTTAGAAGTCGATTGTCATATGAAGTAGGATGTAGCTTGTAAAGGGTTTTTTTTGCTGGATATTGTTGTGGAGCAAGCATTAATGTGGTCTGTGCTATACTTCATCTGTGGAGGAACGCAAGAGTCTGCTTTGTCTGAAATTTATTGGTGTGGCACCTTGCATGAACAATGAATTTTTACTTTCACTAAATGACTGTTTTGAAACTTTCTTTTTTTTTTACTAGTAAATCCAATAAGACGTAGTGAACTCCATTATCTTTGCTGAATTCTCTTCAAGGTTTATAAACTGTGGTTTTTTGACTGAGTTTTACAAAATCTGCATTTCATCATGATGCTCCTTTGTTTTGAAATGGTTATGTCTCTTTCAGTACAGAAAAATAGAAGAAATTATGGAAAACTTGTAATTCAAAGACAAAGTATTCAAGCAAGCAATTCATGTGTTCTGTGACCTTTGCACTTTGGCTTGAGAAGCCCATTTTATTTCCAAATGTTCTGGCACGTGTTCTCAAGGTTTTACTAATAATAGAGAAATTCTATAATGTGTCTCAAAATAGAAAAGTAATTTTAATGAGAGATGTCATGAAATTAGTGTTATAGTTAAGTTTGAGCTTCTAATTAGCCTGCCATCCATTTTCTTTGGTTGCTATGTTTAGAATTTGCTTCCAGAGTGTGTAATTTTAGTTTAATCATTCTTAGTCTTACTTTTACTCCCAGACACTGTGTTAGTAACCACAATGTTTTCTAATCACTTAAAATTATATGCTAGCTCAACCTGAATGGGAAGTTCTGGAAATTTCTTCAGGTGGTTCAGTATAAATTAGAAGTGCCAAAATTTCAAGTGGGATTGGCAATGACTTGGAATTTAGCTTAGAACTTCACTGTCTTGACTGTCTTGCTGATTTTTTTTAAATATTGATACTTTTATTGTTCAAGGTGTTGGAATAGAGTTTGCTGAAGTGGCTTTGTATTCATCTATACAGATGGAAAAATATCAGTATCATGTGTTAGTTGGATTTGTTTTTATTACCCTTTGAAAGATCTGTTTGTCAACATGTTTTTATTTTTCATTATTACAGTAAAATATAAATATGAAATTAAGCTCATCTAGGACATGTTTTACTATGTACTTTCTGGGTAGCAATAATTTGTGGATTTATTCTAGATTTCTAAAACTACACTAATCACCTGCTATCTCAACATGCTGGAAATGCTTTTTGCCCCCACTAGGTGAGTATGACTGATGACAATGAGAGTAGTGGTCTTTAGTAGGATGAAATCCTGCCTTTACTGAATCAAGGTAGTGTTCCCACTGGAGTTAGCAAATCTTTGATTTAACCCACAGAGCTTCACTGTACTTAAATGTTTGCAGAAGTATGATATAAAGGGTTTGTCTTGATTTCTTGACCATCTATAGATCCCATTGCACTGAAATGCAATTAAAAATTTGCAGGTTGAGGCTCCTGGTTTTTTAAATTGTTTGTTTAGGATCACAGCTTATGTTAATATACAAAGTGTGCAACTTCAACTGTTCAAAATTTGTTCCTTTATTGTAAAATGTTTTTGGTTGTCATTACACAATGCCATATATTTGGTGATTTAAAACAAACTCTCCACCTCTCTGTCTCCATTTAGCTCATGTTTGGCTATATTTTATATACATTGCTGCCAATTCAACCACAGCTTCACAGTGAAACTCTGTCTTCAATATTCATTGACTATCACAAATTCTGTGACATATCTGTGTGTTATTTAGCACATCCCTTTGCTTAAATAGAACTTTTGTTTTGAAGGGATAAGTAGAGGATTCATTGTAACTCACTGGATTCTGGGGGTTTATGTAATTTGTAACAGATGTTACTTCACTCGGATAAGCTACTAATTTCGTAACTGCACTTTTAAATTTGGATTTTATAACATAGAACTTGGTTCTAAATGTATTGCAAAGTATCATATGTATTTTGGAACATGTTTGTAGCCTTCCTTCAAAAATATTTTTCCTCATCTTGGTATTTCATAGTTGTACCAAATAACAAGCAGTTACTCACATGCAAAACTGGTTGCAATATTTACTTGTGGATAGGCTATTGAGAGGAAGTCAAGTGTCAAGTATTTAAATAATCATCTATGTATGGTTACTGTTGACCATATTAATTTATCTGGTGTCTCAAAAATGCTAAACCCTTAAAAAAACCAAAATAAAACAAAACCCACAAAAAACCAAACACACACAAAAAAAGAGACAAATAGAGAAAAGTATATTAGTCAAGTTAAAATAGTCTTAACTATAATCCTTACTGCAGATGGGACACCAGAGACAAAAGGAATTCCTCATTTCTGTTCCCATGGACTTACACAAAAAAGCTCCCATAATGATGGACAGCAGTATAAGACACTAAGATGTGTTTAAATAAGCAGTAAACTTGCTATAGAGCTGAAATGATAGTTACTTTATCCCGAAAGATTTTCTTATTGACATCATTGTCACTAGTTCTTCAAATGAAAGAACTAAAATAAATGATACAGTGTGACTCTCTGTGCTAATAATCCACTATCACTTTGGTTTTGTGGAGGTAGGACACAGCTTTGATATGTGAGAAGTTTCAAAAGAGGATTCTGAATTTAAATGATACGTGCATTTGGCTCTTGCAGAGTGTTTGAATCGACTGTCATCATAATGTGCAACCTGTGGTATGCTAGTAGACAATACTGCTTTGTGGCAAAATCCAATTTAGAAAGGTGAAGTAGAGCTGTTAGCAATAATTCTGTCACGGAAGTAGCAGAAGAAAACGAAACTACACAACTTCCCTTGAGTATTTTCTTGATCTAACTGTTAATGTTTCCAGAGGCGCAGATTGCTACAGTAATTACTCGTGATAATTTCACGTTCCTCTAGTGAGGCACTAGAATTTCAGAAGGTAGCTGTGTGCATCCAGATAAAGCATGGGTCATCATGCTGCAGTGTCTTTTTTCTCTGCGGTCTTCTCTGATCATGCTCATGTTGAGCTTCACTTGAAAGTGGAGTATTTGGTGTCTAGTGAATTGATGCTTTGTTGTCATCATGGTGGTCCTACGCCGCGATGTTAAAAACTGTGGTCGTGATTAGCACTAGCTGTGGCACTCTCCTAAGGGTCAGATAACTGTGGCCTGAGGTACTTAATTCCAGCGTACCCATTGCAGCACTGTGGGAACGCCACAGCGTTTGGAAGTGCTCCCTTGCGGGAGTGACATGGTTATTCTTCCTGGTGACAGAGTGTTTGATAAAGATCGCTCTCTGACATGGATATCTTTGCCCGCATTCCATAAAGCTTTAGTCACCTGTCAAAAGCTCTGTGCACAATGGTTGTTGAGTGAGATGGTCTGCACCGGGAACCAGGCTGCTAATCACTGTTTCTTTATGTTGGAAACTACTTGGAGACTTTCCTGTTTAAAAAACCAAAGTTTACTCCTAGAATAAGTGATATTAAGAATTTTATTAATTAAATTGATATTGTCACTTATGTTGTCTTGCCTGTTTTAAAGGTTTGCTTTGCTGGTGTCTTAGTTTTTCTATGGCTGCATGCCATAAGTGCAAAGTAAACAAAAGGGCTTGTAAGGAAAAACATATTTGACTTTAAATGCCTATGCATTCTGTGTGAATTAAGATATGTGGTGGAGACTTCTTAAAAAGCACGAAAAAATTCTGCCTGATCTTGTTTTAGATTTGGCAACTGAGTTGTATTTTCTTCTCTAAAATGGGGGAAAGGGTGAGAACAGTGGTCAGTGTCCTGTGGCAATAACAATGAACAAGCAGTAATTAGCATCTCTCTCAGTTCTCTGTTTTTTCCCGTTTTATTCATTAGCATCTTGCTTTATGAAGATCTAATTCTGCTTAAAAATAGTTGTAAGGGGTCGGATCAATTTACTATCTTGCAATAAATTATTCCACCAGAACGATTGCCAGAAGATACCTGTGAGCTTGTTAACAATTCACCATCCCTGTATCCACTTCATAATAATTAAATTTGTTATCTTGTTTTTCATATTTTAACGATTTTTTTCATAGAAGACTTGCTCCTAAGTGCTGTGGATGAAATAGAAAGGGATTCTGTATTCTTTAAATGCCAAACTTCTGCTCTCTTCAAACTTGATTTCTGCTAAAAATAGTTACTAGGAGCTGAAATCACTACCAACTCAAAAGAAAGCTCCTTGGAACTTCTTGCTCATTTTTTGCCCTTTACTTTCTCAAAGTTTTCTTCAACTTCCTATCCAGCTAATAAGAAGGCATTTTGTATTTTTGGAATTGTATTTGTCTTTTTTTGTATTATTAGAATAAGCTTGGGAGAGTGATGGTCATTATTGCCCCAAGGAACTAGTCTGCATGTACAAGAGTGGGTTATGTTGCAAACCTTTTTCAAGAGGGATTAGCAATTTTGAAGTTATTGTTGGATGGTAAACAATGCCCTAAAATATTTTATATAAGCAATAATGATGGAGAAATCTTGATTGTTTTTAAAACTTGCATCACCATTAGTTTACAGGTTTTAATTGCTTGACATCTTATAAGGTCTACTTAGCAATGAAATAAACATGGAGAGACTTCTTTCTGCTTGAACACTTTGCGCTAAAAATGAGAAATGCTCTTGGAAATTATCCTTATAATAGTGTTGAGGTGGGAAGTTTTCAAGATTATAAAAAAATTTCTGGATTTCAACCCTTCTTTTGTAACTGTGAATATGAAATTTAGTAAAAATCTTAAACACGACCTTCGTTTGGAGAACAGTTCTCTATTTTTTTTTCTTTTTGCAATGTTTTCATTAATAACTGACTTTTACTTTGCTGTAGGTGTGTGTGTTGGAACAGAGCATGAGTTTGTTCAGAAAAAATTTAACAAAAAATAATATAAATTAACAGCAAGTTTTGATCAGTTATAAAAATATATATTCAACACTGTACTTCCAATGCATTTCAGTATCTCCTAAATCTTTCCTGCGTTAAACACTTTCCTTTCTTTCATTGCTTTTAGAAAGAAAGTTTGAAAAACTTATTTTTATTTTTCTTTGTTTAAAAGCTTTGTGATATTACAAGAAGGAGGCAGAAAAATGTCAAATAGGCAATGATAGGTCTTATAAAATATAGATGGAGTGTTTACTTGGTTGTTTTCAGTTGGTCTAAAATTTTTGTTGGAAAGCTACACTTGAGATTGCCAGTTGCAATTGTATCCTCCCTGCCATCCTGTTTAAAAGTGAGACGGGGGAGGTTTTTTTTTTTTTTAAATTATACCTGCTTAGAAAGATGATAAAATAGATCTTAAACAGCTTGAACAACTACTGTGCAATTGAAAGTAATATTGGGAAAAACTATGACTGAATCTGAAAAGATTAGGATCTCAGACTGTGAAGGGTATGGATTCTTTATGTTCCCCAACTATTGTAAAATATAATTAGAGATATTGTTCAGGTGAAAATAAAATAATAAAAAGTATGAATGTCATGTTTTTAGAACTTACTCATCCTTAAGTTCTGCAAGTGTTTGAATGAAGAGCCCCAAAACACTTCTAAAATTTATAGCTGATATCCTGAGAGATTTTCAAAGTCATTTTACTCAGTAAGGAAAGATTTATTCCCCCCCCATCAAGTATTTACTGTGTAACTGTGTATTGTCAAGGTATGTTTGGTCCTTCCAGCAGCATATTTCAAGTGGTGTTGTTTTGACAGTCTTTTTTCTGTCCCTGATAATAGGCTTTTTAAAAATTACCATGATTGTGCATGCCTGCATTATAGTGTGGGAATTCATATTGTATTGTCCTGGATATTTCGGATCTCAGAAAGCTATATCAGGTCACTTCTTCATCTGTTAACAGAATAATTTGTACTTAGAAATGGTTTTTTCCCCCTCTTTGCTTTTTCTGCAAGTGTAAAGTAGAACTTGTACATATGCAGTTATCTAAAGATTTAGTTGCTATATATTTCAGTGACCTGCAATGCTCCCCAAGACTGCACCTCACCTTTAGAAACTTAGGTCTCTCACTGGTATAATATATGCCTTGCATTATTGTGCATGAGAACGGCAGAATTTTGTGCCAAAGACAAACTTTGTTAATAGTTGTACTTTTTAGGTTTTTTTACGAAACTGCTTTCAAAATATGTTTTAGACTTGTACATTAGGTATTTTTTGGGACTACTGGGATATCTGTTTTGCATCTATAGCCTATGAAAAGCTGAGGATCTCCTTTGTTCATGGTTATAAAATGGAAAGAAAGAATATTCTAATATGAAGGATCCTTAAGGTAAAAGACCATGCAAGTTACTTGTCTTTATGCAATTTATGCTTCTGAAGTATGTAGTAGAGTGTCAATTGAAATATAGCACAGTGTGAGAGACCATCTAGGAATTTATGAATGACTCAGTCTAGAAAGTGGCCTTTGCATTGTTGTTAAGTGGGATTCTGGTAGTTGTCATGCAAGTGCAACTGTATTTGCCAGTGTCTTCAGCGTAATTTATGTTTTCTGAGCATTATCCATAATAGGCTACAGGTAGCTTGCCTTTAGTCCACATTCTAGGAATTCTGAATTGTGCTATCCCATCCAGTAATGACATAGGAAGCATAACAATGAATGAGCACACCTCATCAGCATGGTAAATTCTTTGGTCTTCTCAAAATCTTCAATTGTATATTGGACAGGAAAAATGATTAGATATTTGAAGGCCCCTATTACACTGAGGAAGATTTTACTGTTGCTTGTCTCCTCAGAAAGATGAAGCTGTACAGTGCAGGCAATTACTGGCTAAAGGGGTCAGGTGCAGCTGATGTAGGGTACTATGTAGTGTTGTGTTTGTCATGTGGCTTTGTGACCCATAACTGTTGAAAAGTGACTGCAGTATGGAACTTAACCTTGTGTAGAACATAAGGTGTGGAAAACATCAAGGGTTTGGTGAGACAAATTGAATGCCAACACAAATACATCAGGTGATGTGTCAGTGATATCGTTACTCTTCGCTAACCAAAGTATGTCATGTTGGTTTTCACTACTTGGGATTAATTTCTCAGTTCTCCTTTGCATGGTTAGCTGGACTTCTTTGTTTGTTTGTTTTGTTACTTGGCTCTGATTTATGTAGTGTTTGGACTCATGAGTATCCTGTGGGTTCTCCGTTTTATTTGGAAACATTACATTTTAAAATATAAAACAAAAGCTATCAACACATTTTGTTTGAAATGTTTCATATTTATAGTTCTATCCCTAAAATTCTGTTTTCTTTATCTTCCCAGTCACATGGGAGCTTGGAGGGAACACACACACGTCTCTAATGCCAGTGTTGCAGATTAAAAATAGTTTTCCTCCACCAAATGCTAACAGCTGGTTGGCTTTCTTTCCCTGCTGAAGATGCATCGTATAGTATTTTCATTTTCCTGCTGTTTCCAAATGTTAATGGATCAGACACTGCAAGTTTTACTTTGTAAATCCTATTGCAATACTAATTACATTTTAACAGTATTTCTATGAGGCTTTTTACAACTCCAGTCAAGCACCTATTTTTCCATCCTGCAGATAAATAAACAGAAAGTGGTTGAGGGAGATGCTTTGTGTTGATTTAAATGACGATCAGTGCTTCTGTAAGCCAAGTATTATTTGGGCAACATGAAGATGTAGTGGCACTCATGAGAACAGGTCTCTGAAGTTGTACTCCCCCAGGATAAACCCCTAACCTTTGTTACTTGAAGTAATTCAGTGCAAATACTGTGGAAAATCTCTTGTCATATTGACATTGCAGCAATTGCCTATTGAAATCACTGTCAGCTTCGCTTTTCACTCAGTGATGGAAAATGTCTAAACATTGCATTTCAAGAAAGAAGACATTTATAGCAATATTTTTCAAAATAGCCATTTTTGTAATGCTGTGAGTGAACATATTATATACAATGACAAGTTATTACTGAACTGAGTAGAGTATCTTATAATAGCTCTTCTGCCTTTCCCCATCTTGAAGTACACAGCAAAACTGTCTTACCATATTAGAAGAAGTGAATCTGTTATTTTATTTGAAAATTCTTTCATAATGTCTGACACTTAGAGTGGTATTACCTTCATATACATGATCCATAGTGTTTGTATTTTGGCATAAAAGCTGAAGCAACTAGTGCAAGACATGGAGAGACATGAGAGTTAACAAAATAACAGATGGCAGTTATGTTCCTGTGGAAATAATTATATACTGCATTTTTAATTACATAGAATCAATGTGTTGGTTTTGATTAATACAGTAGGCTTGCTGGTCATATGGAGATTAGTGTCTTGTATGGTATAAACCTGAAAGTTAGTTTGTTGTCATGTATTATGTCATATGATGGGGATCAATTTCAGGAATGACTTAAAAATATGCTCTATACAAAATCCTTTCTACACTGATTGTACTAGATAGATTAATCCTGTTGCCATATGGAAATTGCATTGGGTATGCAAAAGAAAAATCTAGATAAGCGATAACTCATTTGATACCCTGTGGTTTGTGTTTATGGAAAACAGAATTCCTCAGGATCTTCTAAAGGAAAACAAGAGTGTGCCAAAGGTAATTTCAGTGTTGAGTGTTCACGGATGGTAAAATTATATTTAACAGATGTTTGTAATTTTTGCAGGTAATAGCTCTAGCAGATGCAGCAGAAGAAAATCAAGCCAACGTGTTCCAGGCATTCACAAAGTTGAAAAGTGCCACCCATCTGGTGATTATGCTGATTAGTTTGTGGCAGAAGCTCAGCACTGATCAAGTTGCTATTCTGGAAGCTACGTTTTTGCCATTAGCAGAAGATACACAAGAGCTGGTAAGAATCTGTAAGAGCCGCTTGAAAAATGCTCATTCATAGAGCTTTAAGCCCTTAAATTTACATATTTTGCCCTGTACTTTACTGAAGACTGTCCTTTGAAGTGATTTAAGTAGCCTTGTTAAGTTCAATGTTTGATGTAAACTACACTGATTTCACAGGAAAGTAGAAAAGTAGGAGTGGGTTATAGAATGTTTCATTAGAAGACATGGGTGATACCAGTTAAATTCTGCTTAACTTTTCCATAACAAGAGAATTAGGAGTGTCTCACACAAATTTAGCTGATTTTACCTTCAGTCCAATTGTTAGCACAAACAGAATACTGCCATTTTTAAAGACTTTAATATAAATGCTATATAATAGACATGCACACATTCCAATAGAAATATAAAATACAGACATGTACACCTAGTAAATACAGTGTATTTAATCTATTAAGCATTTGCTATACTTTGTCCTCAGTGTTTTTAGAATGATTTATATAATGGATGAAAGCTATCCAAAGAAAATACTGTGTATAGATAATGTCCTTGTATTTGCCAAACCATTTTCTACATAGTCCCACATTGTGTAGATATCTTGCAAATTCTGCTCTGTTTGAATGAGTGTGACCATGTGAGACTGTGTGCAGAATTTGGAGAATGGTTTGTGAAGAAAAATAAGGCTGTATTTTATCCATGCCTAATGTCCCCAGCTAAACACTGCTTTAGTTGAATGTTCTCAACTTAATTAAGAGTTGATCCCCAGTTGGTTTCAAGTTGAGCTCTCTTACTGAATTCTACAATAAAGTACTTAACTATCATTTGCCACAGTTAGAAGAGAAATAAATTCTGACATTAATACATCTCAACACTTTATTTTAGGCATCTGAACTATGTAGTGTACTGCATAACCTTCCACAAATGACTTCTAGGGATAAAAAAATAAGAATTATTTTAAGTGCATACCAGTTTTAAATGTCATGCTTTGCACAGGGTTTTGCAGTGTACAGTGAATCCAGATTTTTGTACATACCTGGAATACTTAGAATGATTTGTGGTCTTTTAGACAGCTTGAGCTGGGTTTCAAGTGAATCTAGGATCATCTGCCATTTCCACCTGGGGGGCAAAAAATGTTTTGGCATTTTACATGGTATTGACTCATAGTAGGCAAAACCCCACAGTTCTACTGAGATTTGTTTTGGATTTAGTCCTCATTTAAACTTGAAAAATCAAGCTTTGCAGATGAGGAGTATGCATTCCCATGAATGGAATCAAAAGGAAGGTCCTATGAATCCCATAAAAGCCCAAACAGCCATTTTTTGCGTGACTCCTTTTTGTTTTGCCATCAGGAACTGCATTGCTTTGATACATGTTTTAATACAATATGGTAAAATTTGTTGCATATCCTATAATACAGGATATCGCTTCAGCATGTATCTTGGTGTGGTTTTAATATAGTAGTTAACAATATTCCATGTTAAAGCTGTAAGACTTCACATAAATATTGTAAGGATGTATATCCTACAGAGCAGTCAGGATGAAAAATGTAAACCAACAATAACTGGAGGTGGAAATGGAAATGAAACCTTTACAAAATACTGAATTATGTGCCATATTGAAGTTGTTATGGTACCACAGAAATCTGAATGTAATTTAAGGAGCTTAGGCAGGGAATGGGGAAATCTTCTGACATACCAATGCTATTTACAGACAGAAGCTCCTAGCGTGTGTTCAGGGTTTTCTTGCAAGCAGTCAAGTGGAACACTGGTGAAAGAAAGTGAAGGATCTCTGAAGAATTTTTATTTACTCTTCAAACAATTCTGCACAATGCTTTGTTGTATTTTAATTTGGATGGAGTGTGTCAGAAGACAGTTTGGATGCAGTCTACATCTCCAGAACATTTTCTGCCTTGTGAACATTAAACTATGGAAGTGTTTTTTTAATAAAAGGGAAATGTTTGGAATATACTGTTACCATAAAAAGAAATGCTTCTTTGACCATAACATCAACATTATTCTCATACATGCCATTTCATTTAGAACAGATTGTATCTTGTTTTCTAGACCTGGCAGTCAATTCAGTTAGGTATTTAGCAAATATAAAAGTGGCATTTTGTGTTCCCATTGCTGCAAAACTTTTGTCTAAGAACATGTAAAATTTGGGTTTTCTTGTCTACAAAGATATAGCAGAAGTAATACTGCAAACTTGTGTGTTTTTTGGAAATAAGAGGTATTTGGCATCATATTTCATTTCTGGCAGTAAACTTCTAACTAGCACCTAAATAGCATTGCTTTGACTAAACTGACTAAAAGGGCTGCTCCTGTTCAGTACTGGAAATACAAGGACCTTCTCCTTTTTTAGTGATTCTTTCATGAATTCTGCACAGTTGGAAAAGTATCACACCAGCAATTGAATGAGATCTCTCAGGTCTTGGTGGGATAAATGAGCTAATTCTTCTGCTAATGGAATGATTAAGAAAGTGATGACAAAACTGAATAAAAATTAATCGCATTTGCATGGAAGTTAGGTGCAGTTTTGTCCAATTCAAAGTATAAAAGCATATATTGTCACTATTTCAGAGCATAATATTACAGCCACATGCAAACTATACTTTCAAATATATACTGGTTTTGAGTCCTCTGTTTTTCTATGTGTTGAAATATATGGTAGAGAAATATTTTAGGGTGCTTTTGGAGACAAAAGAATCCATGATCATCATAACAGTGTTAATAATGTACCAGAGATTTTATCACACAGTACTCTTTTTTTCAGGAGAGTTGGTCACTGTTCTGTAAGACTAACATATTTGTTTTTAGCTTATAACAGGGAGCAACAGCAATTTGAGGTACTATAATGTCTGAAATAATAAAAAAAAATCATGAAAATGTTAAAGAGTGTTTTCCAGTGATTATACTTTACCAAGCTGAATTTTCTGGATGGAAAAAATATTTGAAAAATGCTGAGTTTGTGTTGTTTACAATAGGGAATCCGTTTGAGAAAGGAGGGAATTTGTCCAGGCTAATTTAAAGGGTTCAAAGGGTTCATGCCGAAGGGGGTAGTTTTGATTTAATGGTTGCATGGTGTCTGGATTGACTGATGGCTCGTGTCTGATCATTAAGCTACAAATGCTTTTTTTGTTTAGGACATTACAAAGGGAAAAAATGTCGATACTAATATTCTAACTTTGAGACTGATGGAGGGCCCTCAGTGGTATAACCATCAACAGCAATTTTACCAAAGAATAAATATTTTCATAGTTCTCATGATGTTACCAAATAACGACATACAGGTGCTTCATTGCTCAGAATCATCCCTTTCTTGTCGTAGTCCCATTTGTGACACTATAGTTAATAGTAATAGCTCTAGTAATGGCATCGCAGAAGTATGTTTCCATCTCTCTTTATTTATGTTTGGAATTGTACAAACCAAGTAAATGTCTATATTGGATCTTAATTTTTTATTGAAGTTGTAATTTGGAAGAAAAATATGCCTGAGGATGAAATGCGTATTTTAAATGACTCTATGATTTAGTGTAATTAACTTATGCTAGGGACTATAAATTTACCACTTCATAGT
Organism: Manacus candei; assembly: GCF_025592945.1. Taxonomy (NCBI): domain Eukaryota; kingdom Metazoa; phylum Chordata; class Aves; order Passeriformes; family Pipridae; genus Manacus; species Manacus candei. Next base: position 351,919 of record NW_026138074.1, on the reverse strand, counting down.
GCTGATTAGATAAAGTTGAAACAATGAAAAGAAATGGTGTCAGAAGAAAATCGCTAAGTGCTTAGTAAAAGTCATAGGAGTTACTATCAATAGTGTCTGTGCTTTTTGTAAGAAGATGATCTGAATGTAAATCATGAGAAAAAGAAAAGATTGTTTGGGAAAGACTAGATAACCTGCTACGTTTTATGCATGATAGCAGATGGGTTTTACTTAGAGTTCTTGAGTAATGTAGAAAGTACTCTTTCGTGGAAAGAATCCTTTACCAAGTTTTTCTCAAAATGAAAGGTAAGGTTATTTCTGTAATTCCAGCAGGCTTAATTCTGTCACAACTGATAGTAGCCAAATTTGTCTTGAAATTTCCTGTCGATGTTTAGTACTTTCAAAACTTTGAACTAATAATTATGTCTTTGGCAAGAGTAATTTTTGTGAACCCTAATTCTTAGAATTTGTTGGAAATGGTCATTTTCATTAATTCTTGTGATTAATCCAACCTAGGTCTTAATCACAGTAAAATATATCTGGAATTAGGTTTTTGTGCCTTATATTTTTTATACTCTGCTTGTTATTGTAACCACTTTTGAAATGTAAAGCTCCAACTGTCTACTAGACTGAAATATTTTAAAATAGGCTGAAATATTTCATATTTTCTTGTTTGCCATAGGCTGGTACAAATTATCTTTTGGTATTTTGTAAATACTTTAAAATTTTCTTAAACAAAACAAAAAACCCCACCCCAAGTCCAACAAACAAACAAAAAACCCCACAACCAGTACAAGGCAGTGAGCAGTGATGACTGGTAACTTGGAACCAGTTTTCCATATGGCTTTATTCTTTATTTCTGCGAACAAATACATTATATTTATCCCCTCTCTTCTTCTTTCTAGGAAAAAAGTGAATAATATATCTGAGAATAAGTAGTTTTAGAGGGAGAAGCACATGAAATTTGTTGCCTTTTTTCCAGCAGGGAAAATTACTTTACATTAAATGACATTGACTATCTTTTTTAGAAGTCAAAATATAAATAACTCTTCCTCCTATTTGAATCAAGGCCATACAACAGAATCGATCAGAAAGATACTTCACTGTACCAGAAGCATCTAAGTGGGGAAAAAAAACTAGTGAGTTTTTAGTCTTTAGTCACCAAAGGAAAGGAAAGGAAGCTGTAAGCTTACCCAGTAAACCCCTTAATTTTTCAGTAGAATAGGTCAGTCAGCCTGAAGTTTAGTTTTGGTTCAGGACACCCAAAGTTCCCAGTCAAGTGATGGGAAGAAGGTGAGGGAATGAGATTCCCACTCCTCCCTGGGCAGGGAGGAGTATGAAGGAGAAAGGTTTAAATGGAGTAATGATGCCTTTGCTCAAGCATGTATGTGTGACCCAGCTGGAGAATAAGAGAAGAGCATGGTTCAAGTACCAGCCCTCTTTGATAGTATGTTTTGATAAGGAAGTTATCAGTGCTCTGCTGCTAGCTGGCTTTCAAGAGGATCAGACTACACCATGATCTGGAATGTGGAATCATAGAATCATTGAGGTTGGAAAAGACCTCCAAGATCGTGGAGTCCAACCTTTGACCAAACACTACCTTGTCAACTAGACCATGGCACAAAGTGACATGTCCAGTCATTTCTTGAAGACCTCCAGGGATGGTGACTCCACCACCTCCCTGGGAAGCCTATTCCAATGCCTGACCATCCATTCAATGAAGAAATTCTTCCTGATGTCCAACCTGAGCCCCCCGGTGCAGCTTGAGGCTGTGACCTCTTGTCCTGTCACTAGTTAACTGGGAGAAGAGACTGACCCTCACCTCACTACAACCTCCTTTCAGGTAGCTCTAGAAAGCAATAAGGTCTCCTCTGCACCTTTCCTTCTCCAGACTTAACAGCCCCAGCTCCTTCAGTTGCTCCTCATGTGAGTAGGTGGACAGAAAGGCACCTGGTTGTAAACCCACTAAGTTACTGCAAAGTGATGTGTAAGTATTTCTGGTTTACTTCTATTTGTAATCCCTTAAAAGCAGGGTTTCACACTGATTGATTACTTGACAATGTTAGAATGTCGTAAAAAAAAAAAGAAATTTTCTTGGTAAGTAACTTTGGGTAAAGAGGGAATTTGAAGAGCAAGGTGGCGATCTCACCACTACTTTAAGCACTATCACAATTCCTTTAAATGTCTGTTAATAATTTTCTTTCTGCAGTTAAATTTATTTACTAAGAAGGCAGTGGGTTATGGCAAAAATAGCAAGTTGAAGACAAATTGCACCACTCTAGTGATCTTCATTTGTACCTGAATTCATGTGATTCGTCACAGTGACTTCTCTGTGTAGAATAGAAAAGTGCCGATGTTTTGTTGGTCTGAGAAAGAAAGGCTTAGTGTGGTCTGTTTGAAACTTTTATGTATTAATGAAAATCTATAATATATCTTTATCAGATGCTTCCCACTTCAAAGGACTACAAGAAGAAGCTATGCCCTATTATATTTTCAATTTTTTTTTCATTTAATGTTTTTTTGGTGGTTGACAAGAAGGAGATATAAGATTTTAATTTTTTTAAAAGGCTTGCTTCTGGTGATTTGTAATAATACTGGTTTTCAAAAAAGAAAACTTTCTCTATTTCTTCTACAAAATTATGCACAAATAGGTTTGATGTGCATTATGAATTGTAAGGGTTCAAATGACAGAAAAAATTGTTGTATTCTTGTCTTGTTTAATTGTGTTCCCTGGAACTTTTGTCAAGCTCAGAATAAACATTCAGCCTTGGTATAAATTTTATGCTAATGAAGAATCTGACATATCTGTTGGTTAGATGTATTTTAATTAAAAAGTTTTAAGAATTAATTTTGTTTTTAACTTGGTCCAGCACCTTATTTTTTTCTGCCAGTATTGGAGATCCTGAAGTTAATCTTCAGCGGACTGTCTTTGTTGTGAGCAGAAGCCCACTCAAGGATCTTATTTCTTGGTGTAAATTAGTCAAGGCAGAACTGTGTGTTCTGCTTTGATTAATTTGCTTCCAGTGTATATTACCTCCTTTTAAACTAATTTGGATACCCTACAAAGTACTGCGGTTGTCCCAAGAGACTTATCCTTTGTTTGATAAATTAAATAAGCCTCTGTTATCAGACATCTTTCTCTATGTAATATTGTGATGGGGACCTCTAAACTTTCTCTTTGTTACAGTAATCTGTCTCGTTCAGGTACAAAGAGCTATTTTAGTGTAGTAGTAATTACTGAGTATGTGCTGCATACCAGGAGTTCAGATCAGTTGTCATCTAAACTGCTTAATGACAAGAGCGATGCATTACAGTGATTACAGCAATGTTGTTCACCAAAGGGTCTTAACACTTAATATACATAATCAGTGGCTCTTTCTTTCTTTTGCCTTTTTTTTTTCTTCTTTTAAAGGAGTTTATTGTCGGTGGAGAATTCTCTTGATATTGTGTCCTAATTGAAAGATCTACAGACTCTTGCTATGCAGCCTTCTAGTACCTAAAAAAGGCTTACAAGAGAGATAGAGGGATTTTTCACAAGGGCATGTAGTGTTAGGTCAAAGGGGAATGGCCTGAAGCTGAGAGGAGGGTAGGCTTAGATTAGATATTAGCAAGAAATTCTTTACTGTAAGAGTGAGGTGGTGAGGCACTGGAACAGATTGTCCAGATAAGTTGTGAACTCCCTATCCACAGGTGTGGGGCCAAGTTGTGTTCGGGGCCAGGTTGGATGAGGCTTTGAGAAACCTGGTCAAGTGAAAGGTGTCCCTGCCTATGGCAGGGGAGTTGGAACTGGGTTACCTTTAAAGTTCCTTCCAACCCAAACCATTGTATGATTCCATGTACTGATCAATATTGTACTAGTGTTTTAGAAATTTATTGTGATTTATGATTGATTGTGGAATTCTACTGGAATTACTTGTATTCTGAAACAACGTATTTGTTTCAGCACCATTAGTGTATGACCTGTATATTACATAATAGGACAGGGTTTATAGAATTAAAAGGTGCATATTTACTGTTGGTTTTATTTCCTGGTTGTCTCACATCAGTTCAAACCTGTGATACTTTTATTATAAATACTGTAGAGCTATGTTTGTAGCATTGTTTCTAACCGTATATCATGCAATTTTCTGAGAAAATGAATTGCTCCCAATAATTCTGTAAAGCTCTCTATTTATATTGAACATATTACAATGATGTGCAGCTAAATTCGTAATTTCCTTTAGATCTAACAGTCAGAAATGTTTCTGAGGGTGTTTCAAGATCTAATCACCAAACTAATCTTTGTTCTTGGGGGAATGTGGGAGGAACCAGTTGTGGTATAACTGCTTTTCATTCAGAAATTGTTGGTTGTTCATGGTTCTAAGTTGCAGTCGTAATGTAACATTTTTTGGTTGTTATTAGATAACATATAGCTATTGCTCTCACGTTGTGTTGTTGTATAATTTGTCTACTGGAATTTACAAAGATATCATGTCATCAGATAAATATAGATAGACTGATACAGATATCATACAGAAATTGTCATGTGAATCTTTAATCTTGTTACAAAGTCCCAGAAAAAAACTCACTTGCTTTTTTTATCATGGTTTTCAGAGTAGTAATTTTTTTCAGATTGAAGTTTTTTGTTTTACTTAATGGCAAGATGCTTTGTCTTAATTCCTAGATTAAGAATGATATACCCCTATTCTCTCATGTTTGCACAGGTGATGAGAGACTCACTTTGCATTAAGACAGGCCAAATTAAAGGAGCATGAAGATTGCATCATTTTTTGTCTTTCATCATCCTCTGGCTTTTTCAGTGAAGAGAGAGTTTGATAAAGCCAAAATATGGTTTGGCTACTTTTGGCTACCTCAAAAGTAAAACAGGTCATAAGTCAAGTCTGTACAAACAATGGAGAATAATAATTGTTGCCCAAGCTACTGTCTCAAAAAAAAAAAATAAATCTGGTGTAAACTTGAAAATTGGCTATCGGAGTAAACATGCAAGTCCAGTTTGGCACTATTCTTTTTGTCCTCACCTGAGCATTTTGAGAGCATTTGGTGGTACATAGATTTAAAATAAGGTGAGAATTTAAACAGGAAACAAACTTTATGTCAAGTTTGGGTTTTTTTAAGAGCTGAAATGTTTGAGTGAGTGTGGTTCCATATTTCACAGGCTTTGGAAACACAAACTCATTTGTCAGTATTTCATAGTATATTATATTGGTAACCTAATAAGAGATATCAGAGGAAAAGATGAAAAGTTCCTCTCCAAGTATATCACTGATCTAAAAATGCAATGTGGACTGAGATGCAATGAGAAGTTTCAATACACTTGTTTTAGCATATGTTTTTTCTACTTTGTTACTTCCCAGTGTCAAAAATTATCTTGCTGGATCTAATTGAAGTTACAGAGTTCATGTATGGCAGACCTACTGCTGCATGTCTAGCATTCTTCAGCAAGATGAACAACTTCTGATGTGTTTGCATGCCTGCAGACAGCTTTGACAATATCTACAAAAACCAAACAGCACCTCAGTTTTCCTAGCTAACTGGTGAAAAGTTCTTGAGGAAAAGAAAGATGAAGTGTTAGATTATTTCAGTGCTAAAAAGCAAAACAACAGACAAGCTGGCAACAAAAGAAGTCAAACCACTCCATTCACGTAGCGCATACAAGGATTTCTTTCATCAGTTCTCAGAAAGGGACCAACAGTCATAAGAACTCAATAAGAAAATTAACATGACAAAAATCCCTCAGAAATTCAGGATTATGGAATAGCTCCTACAGAAACCCATGAAGTATTTGAACTTTCATTATATCAGATAGGATGCATTTGTATTACAACAAATAAGCATTACTAGAGGAGTAACTCTACAGTTATGTAGTTAGAATTTATCTGTTGAAAAAATGTGCCCTTTTCTCTGCCTCTCACCCACTCTTGAAAAACCACTGTTGTCCAGAAAAAAAACCCCAAACAACCAGGTGTTAGGACACACTCTATTGCCCCAATTTTGAGATGTGAGACAATTTGAAAGAAGAGTTGGTTGATATAGATCCATTGCTTGGCAAGAAGAAAACTATTGATCTAATCTGATTCTAACCTAATTTTGAAAATCTTTCTGTGCAAATGAAGAGCATCCAATGCACAAGGATGCAGCCTACACTGAAATTTAGCTACAGTAGACAGAGATGAAATTTTAATGGAGTAGCTAATAAAACCATCATCTATAGTCACCTTGTTATATAATTTTTTGGTGAAGCACGCACTTTCATGAGAGCAAATTGCTAAACTCAAAAGCATAGAAGAGTTAAGCAGCTGTAGAAATATGACTGTGATCCCCACCTGGAGCTTTGCTTTCTTACGGGTGATACACTCTCTAATCATGGTACCAGTTGTTTCATTAGTACACAAAACCCTACAACTGCTGATAATGATAATTTGTTTCTGTCAGCAGGACTTCCTTTTGAATTAGACTTGAAAAGTATATGAAAATCTTGAATGATAGAGGTCATCATCTTGATAGATGCAGCTTTCAGAACCTTTGTTTAGTAATGCTCAATTTGCTGGTTTTCTGAAAAACCCACTGCTTTAGTACTGCTCTTTTACATTATGATTGTTCCAGAAGATTCTTGGTAAAATATTAGTTTTGGAGCACCATTCCCAAAAGAAAAATACTGAATATTCTATATGATATTTATAAAAATACTATTTTGATTACTAAGCCATATGCATTTTCAGCTTTTCTTCCATACTTGAAGACATTAGAAAAGGAGATTTTAGCAAATCTTGATCTAAAGTTAAATGTCCGTAGGACAGAATCCACCAAAAACTATACTTATATTTAATGCAGAAGGGTTCGATGGTGTGTGAATTGAGCTTCAGAGGACAGAAACACCAGAACAATTTTTACATTGCAAGTGTGCTTTTCAGGAAAGATTCTGTTGTATAGATTTTTCTCAGGTGAAGTTGCCATAGGATATCAATATATGCTTACCAATTAGAACTCAAAATAAGAAGCTCTTGTAGAGAGTTGTTTATGGTGCTGGAGTTTCTATTAAATAAATATTTCTACATCAGAGAGATAAACTTGCTGTTTCTGTTGTGACTGGCAATTACAGCACAGCAGTGCAGAAATGACAAGTGCGTCTGTGACAGACTTTTAAATGAACCCACCTTATTCACAAAGGATTTTTTCTAAAGCTGATATCTGCAGTCAATTAATGTCAAAATGTGAGATATTAATATAGGAATTGAATACTCTGAAGTAGCTTAAAAATAGTTGCTAGCATGAATACTTATTGTTAAATAGCTCTGCACAGATCTGTTGTGCTGTACTTGAACCAGTTCAATAAATATTGTAAAGAGATCTCATAGTTTTCTGTGTAAGTCTTGATTACTTTCTGTACATTTTTATTTGTTGTTGTTCATAGACTCTTTAAGCTTTTACGCCTTAAATATCTGTTGTGTCAGGTTTCCTGCAAGGCTTGATTACTCAGGAGATGACATGTTTTGGTCAGAGTTATCAAGATGTTACCTTGTACTTCTCTGTTACCTTCTCTTCTCTGGGTTTTGCATTTCTTTTAGCAGTTGTTTGGCTTTTATCCTTTGTGTTTTAAGTAAATTGTAATTTGTGTGGAGTAGGTAAATTTGCGAAGTCCAAAGATTTAAATGTCTACAGTGGCTGTAATGTAGCTCTTGACAACAGGTTGACTTCAGGGCACCATCTGACAAATGAGGATGATCTTCTGCCTAAAATTCTTTCCTTGGTTTAAAATGAAATGGAATAATCTAGTGCTTTGAACTATGTATCATATTAATTTTCTTCATTTTAGTTGTTCTCTCTTACCTTGTCTTTGATGTTCAACTATATCCTCACTTCGATGTTGTTTTCATCAGTCTGCAAATTCCTGTTAGAACTGAATTATTTTTAATGCTAATAGTAATAAAAGTCTGATCAGTCAATATTATAAACATTATGCATCATAATTGATTTAAAGAAAGATAACTAGAGAGAGCAGGATTATTATAAGAATTTTTCATTGGTGCTTTTTTATTGTGTGCTGAATGCAAATATCCTTCTTAGGCACTTCATAGATTTATGATGTATTTAAACTTGAGTCATTTGTCTGGATTTTCATCAGACTTGGATTCCACCAGTCTGTAGAATTTTGCCAGTTTCCTATTTTTTAGGTATTCCAGTGGTGGGGTTTTGTTATGTGGAGGTGCCTTTTTTTTTTTTTTTAATACAAAAGTGAATTATAGAATATTCTAAAATAATCTGTGAATAGTGTTTCTAATGGACTATGTTAAAGAAAACTGGGTTTATATTTCTAATTCTCCAACCAAGAATAATTTTTTCTTAAAAAACTTTTTCTTAAAAAAGTACACTATCTCTCGAGACTGTTCAAATTTAATACATTAAGACCTCATGAATATTTTACTGTATGTTTTTTTCTGAGTGTTTTATAGATATTCAGATTCTTTTCAAGAGGTCTCCTAAATGCTTCATTTTTAGCAGTAATTTTTCAGGGGCACTCGTAAGGAAAGTTTGTGATTTCCATTTCTGGCAGCACAGGCGAATGTTGCATGCCTACTTCATGGCTGCTGAGACTGTTATATCCTCTTGGAGACAAGTAGATCAGTTAGAAATACAGAATATGCTTGAAGAATATGTGTTAGGATGACTGGCAGCACAGGGAATCCGGGTAAAATTTGCTAATGATCTGTGCTTGTGTTGGAGTCTACAAGTTCAGCAGCCACTGTTTGTATGTGTAACAGTTTTTTTTTTTTAATGACTTCAAAAGCAAAATGTTGAGAGACACATGGTTGGTGTTTCTTGTGAATTAGCATATACAGTGCTTTCAGATACAGAAACCTCTTCTTTAGTGGTTTGGATAAGCATAAGTGCCAAGATTGTCAGTCAGTATGGTGAGCTTTCAAGTATTCCAGCATTTTTGAGAGGTGATGGAATCATTATTGTGTCTAAAATCAAGACATAAGATATAGCCAGGCAAATTCCTGAGTTAACAGCTGTAAGAATTCCCATAATCTAGCTTGCATCAATTTTGCACAGTTTTTGCAGTATGTTGCACGTTGCATTTGAATTCTTTTGGAACTGTCTTGATTGTCACTCTATAGGCAGCTAGAAACATGGCTGTTGCCTTGGGAATATTATTATTGATGATGATAAAGGCTTTCAAAGTAAAACATACAAAATGAAATATCTGTCTGTCTTATGAATACAGTTTAGGAACAATCTTGTTCAAGCTTGACTGATATGCTACTAGGCTGATTTATTCACACTTAGGACAAATATTATTTGTTTGTGAATCTCTAACTAAATTATACTAAGTGTATAAATGTGTTGAGAAGGTACACTGTATGAGTAAACCTATCAAATCTGACAACAGACCCTCTCTCACACTCCTCCCTATATATATGTGCCTATACATCTTAACAACAACAATATTGAAATCCTTCTTTGAGATTCTGCCCCTATCTATGCCTGGTTGACCTTGTCTGTTGACCAGCTAAGCTCTTGAGGAGTGGAGTCTTTCAGCCAGGCATTAAACTGCAGTGCTGTGCCTCCTAACAGGGCCTGCCCTCAAACTTCTCTAATAACCACATTCCTCATGTGTATATTTTGTCACAAAACCAGTGCCCTTTCTACAGCCTGACGATTTGCAACATGAGATCTGTACTGGAAGAGCCTCCAGTTTCATTGTCTAGAATTTTAGAATAACAGTAGATGAGTCATTTACCTTGCAGGGAACATAATTTTGGAGGTTCCTTCTTTTTCGGCAAATGGTATAACCTAAAAATCTTCCTAAAAATTAGCTACTCTAGATGAAGCCTTATGCCAAAGTGAGATTGAATATATAATTATGTTCACACTCAGATATGCCATGACCCCTGAGGATCTTTAGTGATAGTGTAATGATAGTTTGTATGGACTATAAGTGATGTGGTGTTCAGACTCCTGCAGTGTATCCGATTTGGTTAAAAGAAAGTGCCAATCTCTACCTATTACCTACAAGAGAAAAATAATAATAATGCATATGTGCAAAATATGAATCCCAGTCTTTCCCAATGAAAAAGTAAAATTGATGAATTAAGCTTTCTTTATCTATTTCAATTATAGGAAGACTTTGGATGGTTTAATAATGCCTCTTTTGTGAGTCTTGACTCACATTTGTTGTCACAGTTACGGCAATGCTTGCTGGTCATAGAACGATGGATCACTGGTCTCACACCTTGAAGGTGTTCCTTTCAGACCTCAAATATACAGAATACTACACAGAAAGCCATTAGTGAATATTACAACTGTGGCTGTAGAATCATTCTTCAGTGTGGGCTATAGACTAGAATGCTTTCATTTTCAAACATCTTTCAGCTTTTTTTAACACATAAGGGGTGAAACATTTTTCTTGTTCTTTCAGTTCTCCCCTTGTACCAATAAAAATTGCTGACAAATGCAGCCTTATTTGCAGCTGTTAATTTTTAGTTGTATAAAATCATCTCAACAGTTTTCCATCAAGTTTTTTTTCATTTAGATGTAGCTTTTATGTACTCTTTCACTAATCACAAAGGCTGCTTTGGATTTGACAGGACTTAGTAGGTCAACAGAGCTTGAATTGGAGAAGATAGTTTTATGGTCTACTGAGAAACCAGTTTTACATGGAAATTAAATACAAGAACAAGGGTTGGAAAATGTTAAGGCTATGGTATAAAGTAAAACATACCTGTGTGAGCCAAGGACAGAATACTAGCCATTTTTAATTTCCTGACTTTCCTTAGCTTGTATTTCAGTACTTTTATTTAAATACTCCTTTTGCCTGCATTTTTACAACTTAAATGGACAGACATATTGGCCAGCTTCTCAGCTACTGTACACTGACACCAGTTAATCACATGTTTCTTTGTCTTTTAGTGAAACTCAAGATTCTTATGTTTATATTGTCCTATTTTTCATGATTTGTAGTATAATTAGGAGTGCCTGGCTTGGCTGTTTTTGATGCTTTGTACATATTGAGTTTCATTGCCCAGTATGTGGGAATGTAGACAGCATTTACCAGCTCATTAACCTCTTTAAATTGGCTGCAGAATGGATGATTTCCTGTCACCATCACAGGTCAGTGGATGCATTGCACTCTAATGGACTCTTTCTAGAATATTTGAAAAACGTTAAGCTACCACAGCATTGATTGATTGATTGGTGTATTTTTCTAATTTACATGTTTTTTGAGGGGGCAAATCCTGATAAGATAGTAGGTTAATGCTGTTTTTATTCTGAAGTTAGGAAAGGCAAATGTTGACTAAGAAAACTTTACTAGGTGATCCTGTTTCTCTGCAAAATATAAGTATTTTATACACATACAGCACATTTTCAGGACACTAAGTGTATGTTTGGATAAGGTTGAAGTGCATATGACTGTGTGGTCTTACTGATGTACTTGACCACTAGTAAGCATCTAACCTAGATCTGGAATTTAACAAGGTCAAGAAGGGTGGTCTTTGCTTCTCTGTGTTAAAAGTAGTACCCTTCACAAAAGCCGTATGTATTTAATTAAAGAAATTAATTAAACTTGTTTGCTTGTCAGTGGACTCCAGTAGGGTTGACACCATAATTCTTTCAAATGTTACACTTATCAAGTAGTGGAAATTTGGATAGGTAGATGATTTTGCTGTACAACTGAATGTTTTCAGTTAACTAGAACACACCATGAGAAAGAGCTTAAAAACTAGAAGACTTTGTCCAAGCTCTGTAAGATTGTCATGATCAGGCTTTGTGAGTGTCTTCCTGGTTCATTATAGATGCTTTTAATTAATCATATGGTCTCATCACAGGCTGTAACTTAAGATTCCAAAATGCATCAAGAGGAGTCAATCTGCATTTCATATTGCAAAAATGAGATAGATGTCATATATTAGATTTTATGCATTAACCTAATAACCTTGTCACTAATAAGGGCTTCTGCTATCCAGGATTCTTGTTAAAGGAACATTTGTTTGTTTCACTGAAAACTACAGTACAAATTACAGCCTTGAAGCTAAGTTTTAAATATGCTTTTCAAGGTGCCTCATGAAAAGACATTTTCTTGTTTTTACTGAGTGTTATTTGCGGAAGCCTGCACTTTATTGTTATTTTGTGGAAATACATATACTGAATATGACACTGAATATGGCTTTTCCTCCTGAAAGCTTTTCCGTAGGTAGCTGCTCATTTTAACAGAAGTGATTACTAAGCTGTTTTTTTTCATAAATGTTGACAACTCAGCATTATGCTGAAATCCAAGTCCCCATTCGTCACAGCACTGACACACCTCTGCTAATGCTGTGGGTATCATAACTGATAAATGGGTACTGAATGTCTGCAGCTTTGGGTTGCAGTCATGATGTTTTCTACTACTGATGTGTTATCAGAATATTAGATGTGATTCCAAAGAACGTATAATTGGATAAGTTTGGGGTTTTTTTCCTGGCCTTGATATATCTTCATCACAATGTTATGTGCTATGTATTATGTTTTTTTTAAGTCTCCATTCTGTTCTTAATTCTAAATGTCACAACCAGGAACATCTAGTTTTCAGTTATTAATACTGAATTTAACTGTTATATCACATACTGTCCTTACGTTATTATTATTAAAATTAGAATTCTCTGTTGATCTAATGCTGGAACAAGATTGTTTTTTCAGCTTTTGCTTGTACAAGTTGAAGTTGAGTGTTCATGACACTCATTAACCCCCCAATTATATTTTATCTATCAATATAATTTGAAAATCTCGGTCCTTGTTTTGTTACTTTATTTTAAATATGCTACATCATATTACAGTTCACTTAATTTTATTTAATTTCCATTTCTTTAATGCAGGGTTGGGAAGAAACTGTGGATGCTGCAGTTTCTTACTTGTTAAGAACTTGTTTGTCAAAGAGCTCTAAAGAGCAGGCCCTGACTCTCAGCAGCCAGTTGTGCATGCCCAAAGATACCAGCAGACTGAAGAAGAACATCACCCTCTTCTGTGATAGATTGGCCAAAGGTGGTCGCCTTTCATTAAGTACAGACTTGGCCACTCAGCAAGCTGCTGTCATGCCAGGTAAGCTGTGAAGTACATCTTCAGATTTCAAAATACTTATTTGCATATTAAAACTAAAAATTGTACACATTTTATTTTACTGGCAGCTTGGTTTTCATTGATTATGACAACCAGACACTGTGTCGCTGACCAGTAGAATGACAGTAGAATGAATATGCTCAGTAATGCAGCAAATGAACTCCAGATGGTCATCTTTATCCTCTAAAAGTCTTATCTCTTATTTCTTTGCACTTTTCAATTGGATGTGTACGTGTGTAGTTTCTAATGTGACAGAAAAAGGAGGAGTGAAAAGTCCTGCTTTCTTGATAAAGAAATTATTATGGTTGCATTGGTGGCTTTATGGCCAAATTATGAAGTACTGATAACACCAGAGAAAAAAAATCTGCAGCATTAGAAAGTACTAGCTGGCTGGGTGGTATCTCATAGAAAGCATGAAATTGAAGATGAAACTAATTTAAGTGTGTGTTGAATAGTATTTCTCATATAGAAAAAGAATGTGGACACGATTTCACAGTGCACAATGATTTAAATGACTGTCATGGAATTACCATTTTTAAAGGAAATTTTGTTCATGTCCTTTTCTATATTCCTACTTTAAAGTAATATTGGGACCAAAGGCTCACCTTTTCTGCAGAGTCTGAAGTTTAGTGTCTTTGCACTATTGCAAGACATTTTCTTCCTGCCTTTTTCCTCTTGTGAGACAGATAGTCTCTTAGTAAACATCAGATACTCCTGCTGGCTTGGAAACAGGTATTTTCTATCCCAGCTTTCTGCTCTAAATTTGGATTGGCTGTTCATTCAGCTTCATACACTCCTAAACCACAAAATATCACTATGCCCTTTGACCTCAGTGACTTCCTTCCACTACAGCAGTCTTCACATCTACTGGGAAAAGTATGTATTGTATGTATACTTCATGCTTAAAAATTGGAGTTTACTATTTTGGGTATTGTTTTTGATAAAGTTTGGAGTTGTGTTAGGGCAGTATCTTGATTATCAGTACTTTGTTTTCTTACATTACAAAGAATAATTAAATTCCTGTTTAATATAATATAATATGAATAGCCAGCTTGGAAGTCCCTGTTATTGTTATGTGCAGCCCTCCTTTGTGGGTGCTGCTGTAAGTGATCTGGTAAAACGGCTGCAGACTGCACAATGGTAGAAATTTTATATATATATACATACATGCATACATACATGCATACATACATACATACATATATATGTAATTTTTGTTTAGTGTTACACTATTCCCGTATCTGGAAGCAGATTCATAATCATGTGAGGCTAAAAAAGTGTCATATTTGTTTTAGAAATTTTTGTTAGTATTTCTTTGCAAGACTAAAATATGTGTAAAAGGCACTTCTTTTGTTGACCTTTGATTATATAACCATTGTCTTCATTCTTCTAAGAATTCTGAAAAGGTGTAAATAGCTGCAGTTCATCTTTTTCTATCTATGCTAATAAGGTGAATTGATTTAATAAGGAAATTCACTTCTGCCTGTACAGTTGGCTAGTGTTACTGAGTTCAGGGAACTATGCAATTTGATTATGAATAATTCTGTTAGGAAAAGACAGAAAAATTTGTAAAAATTGTAAACAAATTGGAAGAAATCTTTCTCTTGATGAAGTACCTTGGGAAAGGACCCAATCATGCTTCCGACACAGACTAAAATATTTAAAACTGCTAAACCCACTGTTTTCTATTACACGAGGCCAAAATAACACCAAGAAGGCATGAGTGACATGTGCGAGAATAATTTTTACTACTGTGGTAGAGGTAGACAGTTATACTGCCTTTCAAATAAAACAAGGAAGAAGTACATTCCAAGGAAAACATAAGGTATTTGACTGTAGGCTGTTAGCCAAGTATTGACGATACCTGGGACCAGAATTACCATTTTACATGATGCATAGTGAAAAATTGAGTACCTGTAAGGAACTGGTTGAGACCTGGTACAGCAGTGTCACACCCATCATAAACTATTCTAGCTGTTCTTGAAATGCCTTTTGGCCATAATTAACATTAAAAAGAATTAAAACCTGTAACCCAAATGCAGATTTCAAAATAAATAGTTTTGCTTTCAAAATTGCTCTTGTACATAGCCCTTTTGAATATCAAATCACCTAACTAAGAATCAAAATTATGACCTAATGAGGCTAACACTTCAGAATATCACAAGAAGGTATCATTTAAAGAAATTATAAAACCTAATACAACTTTCTTATTTTCATTTAGAGTTCAGCCTGACGTCTTGATAAGAGTCTGTTTATGCATTTCTTCATTAACTGTTGAGAGAATGTTATTTTTGAAAGAGCTCAAAAATAAAGAAATTTCATCCTATACTACAGGACAGGCTCATTGACCCTGAAATTAGCTCAGTTGGTTAAAACATGGTGCTAACAACACCAAGGTTGTGGGTCTGATCTCCGCATGGGCCATTCACTTAAGAGTTGGACTCAATGATCCTTGTGGGTCCCTGCCAACTCAGAATATTCTGTGATTAGGGATAAATACTTCTGCCAAATGCTCAGAATAGCATAGTATTTAAGGAGTCACTCTCCAGCAGGATGAGCTGTATGATTTGAAACTGTGTGTGTCTTTGAACAGGCTGGAGAAAACTTGGAGGGTTTTTTGAGAGTAAAGTTTTAACTGGTGCTTTTTAAACATATTTGTCTTGTCACCTGTTTGGGTTTTCTGTGGCTATCTTTACCTTGGCAAGTAGTGTGGTCTGTTAGAAGCAGATCTGCAGGGAGTTGTACTTGAGGCCAGCAACATGACTTGTCATCTGTGTGTTTCAGAACTAGCTCTGTGCCTGTCTGATGTAGTTGTTCTCCATTAGCAGCTGGAGTGCTCTAGGTACATTCCTGGGATTCATCTGCCTGGTGAGATTCAGCTAAATGAAATGAATTCATGTGGCCGAGACCATTCCTCAGTGTGGAAACAGTGAGTTAGTGGGGACAATCTAGAAATTTACCTCGCTGTTGATTCCAATTAAAAATGCCTGTTCTGTTTACATGAGGAAGAAACTGAAAACAAAGCCTGATAAAGGGAAACCAGTATACAAAATAACTATGTGCTGCTGAGTAAAGAGCTCTTTGATAATGCCTGGAAAATAGACGAACTTCTCTCAGCCCTTAAAGGAGAGAACAGGAGTAGGTAGGGAAGAATGAGGTAGAACTATACATGGAGAGGAAGAGTGAGAATTGTGTTTGTATTTGAGGATTTATGGCTAAATACTGAATGTTAATGTAGGGGAAAGTTCTTCAGGATGTTTAAACTCCAAGCTAAGCCAGAGATGGTCCCATAATTGTTCAGTAGTGTAGCTTGAGAATTTTGTTCATTGCCACTTTTTCTTAAGTCCGTTCTTTTTCTTAATTGTGGAAACCACTTTTTCTGTAGCAACCAACTATTACAAATTTCTTTTAAAGTTGACCCTTCAGGCATTGCAGCACTGTAACAGTAGGCTCAGTTTCTAGAAGTTATATTTAATATATTCAAGATGGTGACCCTGAAATCTGGAGAAATTGCCTTAAACCACATTGAAAAGCTGATGATTATTTTTAAGTGTCCAACAATTTGAAAGATGCCTTCAAAAGTAATTGTCAGTATTTGTAGTTAATCCAAGAGTATATGTTAGAAGTAGGCCATAGTCCCTGCTGGATTTGGTTTTGTTCATTATTTTCTTTATAGCCTTCAGGGATTGCATTTGGGCATGAATGTTAAAATTGTGGTTTTGCAACAAGCTTGCAGTAGTTTCAGGCATATTGAAAGAACAATAATGCTGATCTTGATAAATTAGAGGAAGGACTTGAAGTTAGTAAGATGGTTTTTCAGTTGAGACAAGTGTCAAGGACTCTAGCAAGTAAGAATCTGACAAACTAAAATTTGAGAAATAATTCCTTAAGCACTGTTGCCATAGGGTAGGCTCAGGGGTGTTATAGTGAACCAGCAACTGAATAGAAGTCAGGAATATGCTTGCATTAAAGGTGAATTCCAACTTTGGAATGTAGTCATATGACTTCTAATGAGGAGATATGAATATTTATTTCTATTCTTCAGGAGAAAGATTCACAGGGGAACAGAATTCAGGAAAAACCTGGATGAATTGGATAGAGTTCAGAGAAGAGCACAGAAACTATAAATGATGGAAACAATTTTGCCTTTTGTTTCTTCTGAGGGAAAAATAAGGAGAAGTTTGAGGAGGGACATGATAGTTTTCCAATATGTAAGATGTTTTTATATGAGTGATTAAAAGTTAATCAGAATCATTGGCTAAATATGATTATAACTGTAAGTCACATCAGGCTATATCGTGTACTGTGTTGCCTTTGGCAAAGCATAAACAGTTGGATGAGAGGAATGGTGAGGGGCTTAGGGAATGGTGCCAACCCGAAGTGTGGGTCAGTGCCAGGGAAGTGCTGGGAAAGGTGATGTGGGCCACCCAGGTTGTCATGTATTGAGTTTAATGGTTGTGAGAATTTATAGCATAAATCCTGATGACCTGCAGTTAACTACAGTTAATTCTTTAGTTTTTAATGCTCTTATAATATCTGTGTGTTTTGCAGGATTGCTTTTAAAACATCATCAATATTAGCTGTGGCTGTTTGACGACTTGTCAGTCTGATCGGATCTCTGTTGACATTATTGCTTCCCTTGTATTTTGGGTATCTCAGCTACTCTGGCTAGAATGTGATTCTGGTTTTCCTGTGTTAGTTCCTAATGTGATGTGCAAATGCCACTTGTATCAGTTCAAGGCTTTGTTCAAGCAAGGATTTTTAATTTTAAATTAGGACTTTATTTTTCTTTAAAACCATCCTTTTTCTTCTATTTCCTGTTTTTAACTGGACTTCAGTAATTGTTTTTCTCTTTGTTTCGTTAGAAGATCTTTGTACTGTGCTCTAACATGATTTACTTACATAGCTGAATATAACTGGAGCAGTAGAGAAGCTATTATTTAACCTAAAAGTCGTTTACTGTGCTGCATCACTGAAATCTGTGGAATGCCAAAGATTGTCATCTCCCTGAATCTTTAGAACTGACATTATAAGGAAAAAGAGGAATAGTTTGCATCCAGGAAATAGGATTTGCAAATAGTTTTGTGTAAGTATAATATTTAAAATTTATATGAAATTAAAGCTAGAAGTCAAGATGACTGCCTATCTAGTTTTCCCCTTTGTCTTGCAATGGGGTTAATGTATCCAGAACATCACTGTTTATCTGAACTCTTAAACACCTCAAACAAGGTTGAACAATATCTCTTGATAGCTTTTATGGTAGCTTAGTGTCTTTGTTGGAAGATTTTCCTCTTGTTTGATATACATTATTTTTTCCTGCAAATCAAACTGGTTTATTGTGGATATTGAAGGTGGAAGTAGGAATTAATGAAATTCTATATTGTTTAAAACTTCGGAATATTTTTTAGTACATTCCTTCAGTAACTTTTATACTGATTGTGACTAAATTATCTCAACCTTTTCATGGTGATTTTCAGTTCTTACTGATTGTTTTCCAAAATTGGAAAACTTTTCCTTTAGTCTGTATCAGGCAATATACCCTGCTGTACTCTGCCCCATTTCAATTCCAAGACCCTTTCCTACAAATGTGTTGCCTAACCAGATGTTTCCCATTTTGTATTTATACTGAAGAAGCATAGTAGTGTTTACTTGATTTGATACTTTGTATTCATAGCTTTTATCAAGTTGATTATAATTCTACTTTGTATAATCATGTTTCTATAATTTAGATTAAAAATGGGTAAATGCAAACTCTAAAGACAATGTTCTTTGCCACATTAAATATATATATGCACCCAGAATTTATAGTTACGCTTTAGAAGATGAAAGGTTTTCAAGGTTTTTTTTTCCTTGCATAAGCTTTTAAAAACCTCTTTTCAAAATCTTGTAGTGATATCTGAGAGTCAATATTGCCCATTTTAAAGCTGTGTTCTTCATTGGGAAATTGGGATGCAAGAGAATGTGTAATATTCCTTAAGGAACTCTCTGTTTACATGCTATTAAACTTGAGGAGAATGTTAGTACTAATTGGAAAAACATGTGGGCTTGAGATTCTGGAAGAGCAGTATTAATTTATGTATTAGACATAAACATTGCTGCGAAGTTCCTAGTACACTGAGTGTGCCGTAAAGGAAGACCAGGAATTGTTTGGTCTGAAAAAATAGGATTGTTGTTGCAAATTCCTCCCTTACACCATTAATTGTCAATTCTTCATTGCTCGTTAGGGGAACAGAACATGCAGTATGCATCAGGTATTCTCAAACTTTATAGTATGGACTTTAATGCAGAATATCTTGAAAAATGTACTGGCTGCAATTTGTACTCACACAGATTCTCATATTTTTTTTTTTTTTTTCCTGGAGAAGTTAAAATCATATAGTTTAGATTTCAAGATGCATGAAGAAGGCACAGACATTGGTACTGAGGACTGGACAATGCTTTTGAACTATGAGCAAATATTGTCAAAATCATTTGAAGCTGACAGGGCATGGTTGGAAATCTTTTCAAGTATTGTGAGCCTGGGATCATGGTGCATTGACAGCTTTGTATGGCCTTCCATGCTGGTGCAAAAGACTGTATAAAAATATGGATTTTTTTCTCATAGATGTGACACAAGTCCAGTGTTGTTTGTTTTTGCAGAAGACTATGGTCCATTATGAAGTGTGAATATCACTTAAGATATTTTCCGTATGTTTTCTATAGTAATAAAGTATTAAACCACTTTTTTGGTTTTCCGTTAGTAACCCTTAGAATAATGCTTTTAGATATTTTTTTCTTATTTTAGTTTCAATATATTGGTTATTCATAAAGCTTTTCAGCACTGCTTATTAAATCTATATAAAGAAAAGTATTCACAAAGCTTGCTGCAAGTACTTGCAAGGATTTTGTAGACCTGAACACTGCTCAGAACTGACTGATGGAACTGGTCAGTGGAAACTGTCATTGCCCAAATTAGATTCAGCATTTTACCCATCTTTTCCATAGTGTTCCTCACCTGTTTCCAGTATTCTCCATCTGTTTCCATTCCAGTAACATTTACAAAAGTATCTAAAGAACAATGGCAAGTATCTGTGAGGTCAGGAATCTAAACCTTAATAGTAGTGCTTGTTTCTCATTGAAAGACAATTTGCTAAGGACTTTTTTCTTAGATGTACCCACAGGCTTTTACAGCACACTTCCAAAACACTGTGTGCCAATTTTTTCCTATGGATTTGTTAGCTCAGGCCCTTAAATATGAATTTGACATTAAGTGACTCTAATTGTTGCAAGGAAAACTCTAACTCATCTTTTCTAACTTCCTTAGAATTGTATGGGTTGATCAATTAAATACCTTGAAGACTGATTTCACCAGGAAGTGGATTGTTTACTAATAGTGAAAAAATATTGTTTTAATGTGTGAGATTATATAAAAAGAGACTAACTCTACATTTAAACAGAAAGTTTTTTTCTCACATTGGCTAGCTAAATTTGTTTAATATATGAAATATAGCTATGTATTGCTGAAGTATCTCATTCATTACTCTTAATTTTTTAAGTGCTCAAAATTTGTATTTATCTGATTTGAAAATTAATGTACATTTGCATTTTAAGAAGTACATGCTTTTTCTTTCTTGCCTGTAGAAGCCAGGGTTCACATGCCCAGATAAAGGTTACTCTGTGGGAACTCGTATACTACTTGCTTTGAAACCAGAACAGATCCATCATGTATAAGTTTTTTCAAAATTCCTTTATTTTTCATATTGCCTTAAGGGAAACAGACATTTGGTAAAATGTCTGGTTTTCTCCCTCTGATTTTCCATAACTGTGTTCTGTATTTCTCCTCTCTACATTAGGCTTCACTCGTTTCCCTCTCCATACCGTACCCTTTGATGTCCATGCAACTCCATGCACAGTTCCTTCCCTGTGATACTTGGAGCAAGTAACTCTATCACTAGCCACCCAAGGGAGTAAATAAATGACTGACAGTGAGAGGTAGCAACAAAAGGATAGGAAGACCCTTTTCCTGGTCAGCTGTCAACCTGGGTGGCCCAAAGCAGAAACTGAACAGAAGATCCTGTGGTACTAGTGTGGATCTATTAGGCAACAAGATTTTAACAAGTGCGTAACAAGATTTTGACAAAGGTGTAAAAGAGGCTAAATCTGTAAACAGCATGATCATTGTGTGCTTCTGTGTCCAATTTGTGCAGCTCTGCACGGCTGAGCTGTTGTGCCAGTTTAAACATAACTTTCTTCTCTCTGCCTAATTGTAGATGATAATCACATAAGAATGAAAAGAACAAAGAAGTTGCTATAACTCTTACAGCCCTTAGTATTGTCATGTGCTCCTGTTAAATTGTGTTGTGCCAGCTAAAAATGAGACACGATGTGGTATCTAATGGAACATAATACAGTGCTGCAACTTTAATCTGACTTCTAGTTCTCCATGCTTAAAATATTTTTGCAGAAAATTTTCAGCTGTTCATGATGAGCAGTTCTATCTTAATATAAAAGCCTAGAAATAAGCAAATAATAATATATCAAATATTTTAAACTAATTATTTGAGTACTGTTTTTGAGACTAAAATATGTCCCTTGCCCCATAAAGCTGATTTAGTGAAAAGGAAGGGGAGTAGCAAATCATTAGGGAGAGTTTTGGGAGCGCTTGCAGCAACAAGATTTTGTGGTTGCTCAAGAAAAGCTTAAGAGCATTTCAGTGGAGCCAGAAACTTGATTGTTTGGCTCTCTGGTGGGGAACTTTACTCTTTGTAACTTCTTTCCATTGCAACTTACTTTACTCTTTAAAACTTTTATTTCTATTGTTTTAGTAACTTTGGTCATTTATTTATGCAGAAAGGAAAATTGAACTATACAAAAAATAAGTGACTATCCCAAGGTTGTACCATAGTACCTGTGTAAAAACAGAGTTCAAATATGCCTTGCAATCTTGTGTCGTAGGTCCTACGTACAGCTGGGTTTAGGTGTTTTACTGATAAAGCACAGATTGCAGATTAATAGATTGTGGTCAGTCTAACAGTACTTGTGGCCTGTTCTTATATTATTTGGCATGGTTTAGGTGAAGATATTTAAAAATGGAAATCTGAATATCAGACTCGGGAAGAAAGCACAGAAGAATGTCTGAGGTGGTCTTTAAATTCATTTGGTCAACTTTTATCACCCTCAAATGGACTCAAATGATAGTTCTCCAATTGGTTAATTTTCAGAGATTATGTAAACAATGGTAAAGCATTGGAATTAATTTTTGTTTTAATTGACATGAAGGCACTGATAGAAAATATATGTAATTCTTTTTTTTCAGGGCATTCCAAATTCCAGTATTGTGAAAAGGGGCAAAATAAGATGGAAACGTAACAAGATGCGTTTCTGTGTAGGGCTGTGAAAAGATTTTTATTATGTTATTTAGAACATCTTCCCTCCTCAATTGATATTACAGCTGGCAAAAACCACAGGGGGAAGGAGTACAAAGGTTAAGAAGGCTAAAGCAATAATATTTTTTAAAAAATGAATAATTTAAAGAGGAAAATGTCATGCATAATGAATAAAAAAGAAATCCCACTTGAGATCTGGGATTCATTCATTTGTGGTACTATGAAATTTAGTTGGCAGCATTGCAATTCCAACTTGCCTCATCTAAGTACAGTTCGGATCAACACATTAGTGCCTTGGTATGCACAATTCTATTGCTGGCTCTTTGCATCAAAATCCATTAAATTTTAATACGTCCTACTTAGGTATAAGTGGTCACAAATGATTCATAATGTTGAGGTAAGCTTTTGGTGAAAATAACTGTCAGTTGAAAGAATTTCCCCTAATGATCCTGCTTGTCACTGGGATTTATTTTCTATGTTGTTTGAGTCCTTGAGAGACCACAAGCAGGAATAAACTTCTAAAATATGTATTAATAAGGTAATTGTCCAAAACTATGGTGAAAGTATTGCTAAAGGAGAAACCGTACAGCCTCTGACCTTCCATTTCAGAAGACTCGATAGTAGCAGGTAAAAAAAGATAAAGCTAAAACCTAGATAGTTATTTTAAGAGGCTGGAAAAATTGTAATTTTTTAAAAAACATAAAGCCAAACCTTAATAATATAGCATAATCATTTTATTTAAGGTATGATATTAATGGAGATTCAGTCTAGTCTAGTCATTCTTTGGATTTCCGCTTAACAGGTTTCTTGGTTTCTTTAAGTTTTTGTTTCCTGTGATATTTCAAGAACAACCTACAAGAATAGTGTATATGATTATTGGTACAATAATTGGTACAATGTACAATATGTACATTGGTATTCATACATGAGCTGTAGGCATTTGAAGACAATAATTAGCTCTAGTTTGTATGACATTGCTTTTCCTTTCCAGTCCCTTTCTAGACAAGACCACCACAAAATTACAGTGATTATCTACTTTTCATAACTACAACCATGGCAAAGAATCCATCCACAAAAAGGTATTGGAGGAGATATAGTACAGAAGGATGAAGGAGGTGAGAGTGGTTTGGAAAATAATTTCCAGGTCTCCTCTCTTCTCTTAAAATTTTGAACACAGATTATTTGGGAGCCTTTTCCTTTTTTTCTTTTTCTTCATATGTGTATGCAACATTTCTCTTAAGCTGATTGTAAGTATTTATTTTAGTGTAATATATGACTCAAGACAAGTTATGTTGAGGTTAATGGCTTATTCAGTTTCTTCTGACTAGAAGTAGCATCCTTTAGCCAGCAGAGATGCAACTGTTTACACATCAGGAGATGTTGTGGCCATTATTTCAGGTACCACAACCCATTTGTTTTGCATTTGCCACTTGACTTCATTTTCTGACACATTTTGGTTGAGTAAACTTGACTATTCTCTTACACTACCATAATTTATATGCATCTGAGTTGAAATTGCTAGTGTTACATTATTTTAAACTGTCCTGAGCAAGTGTACCCAGAATGAGATAGTTGCTTGTATAATTATTTTTTTGTGTGTGTTATCACTGAAATTTGTCTCACAGCTTTTGAAGGGAAACTCTTACTCCATATTTTGTATGGCCTTCAATTAAAAAAAATTAAAGAATAAAAAAAACACTTGAGCAAGGAAGGTATTAGTTTTTCAGTTTTTTTCAATAATCAGATTTCTTTAAAATGAAGTAAAGGTGTTTGTGTATGTGGGATTGATTTCAACATTTCTATTATGTAGGTAGTGCAAGCAACATGGACAAGTCTGTGGAAGTCTGTGGTGAACTAGCACCATTTACAGTGTATTTGTTCTTCCACATTACCATAAAGAGTCTAATAAATCTACGCCTAGTGAAAATTTCATATTTTGTACATGCAGAACTGATTTTTCAATTACTTCAGACTTTTTCAGAGCTTAATCCAAATCCTGATGAAATCTGTGGGAGTTTTTCCATAGTCTTCAGTAAGCTTTGGCTCAGGCCCCCACTTTTCAATTTTTCAAGCAGATTTGCCAAAAATCTGCAGAGAGCCAGGCACTTGGAAAGTTTTTACTTGCAAAGTACAGCTGGTTTTGAGTTGCATACAGAAAAGTTCCCAGTGCTTTTCTGAAACAAAAAAAATTAGTTTTAAAGGTCTTATAACTTCAGTAGGTAAAAGAGTGCCTTTAACATGTGAAGCTGAATTTGTCTTGGGTCTAAGCGTGATGAAGTCTGTATGAGAAGGTTGTTTTTAAAATGCACAACTATATAATAACAAAGCTTAAAATGGCAGTTTTTTTATGACTTAAGCTAAAATTTTCTTGGGTTGTGAGTTTCAGAGAGCCAAGGGTGTCTGTACTAATAAATGACTTCTCTTTTTGTTTGGGTTTTTTTGGTGTTGATGTGGGGTTTTTTGTTTGTTTGTTTGTTTTGTTTTGACTTCCCTTCCCTCCCCCCTGCAGTGGAAAACTACACTGCAATTAAAGAATAATTCCCTGAGGTTAACTACACTAATTTGAGAGAGAGCTCTTGAACTTCAGGGAACATATTATGCAGCCAGATCCATCTGGCCGCGTAGGGCAGTTTTCACTGCCTCTGGGTGGTTGGATCAGCAGACTTGGAGGCAGATGTCACTGGACATGCTGGGTTTTAGAGAGCGTGAGGCACAGCCAGTGTCTCAGCAAGCATAGCTCAAACCCTTGCATGTCAGCCTGTGATTAAAATAGTGGCATTTTAAGGTAGCATCTTGGGTCGTGGGTGACAGTCAGTGAGGTGTCTTTTTGAGGGATCACCTCCAGCACAGATAGGATGCAGATGTGGCTGCAGTAACATTCCTCAGTAGCTACATTGTGAATTGCCCCTGCTATGGCCCTGATGGATTTTTCTAAGGGAGAAAAAGGGTGACATTTTCCTGAAGCTGAATGCCTGACTGTGTTATCATCACTATTGAACTTGCATATTTTTTGTCTTAATTTTTAAAGAATGAGACCATGTTTAGGACTGTTCACTGTTATTGTGAGCAGTCAGCTGTTAGTGTACTCATGAACCTGGTATCAATGGTTCAGCTCATATTCACATGGTAAGTGAAGGTCCATAAACTTGTGTTTCCCTTGCCCATGTGTTTATTCAGATTCACCCATCCCTAAAACTTTCATCTGGTATTTAAACTGCAATATGGAATTAAATCAAATATACAAGGTGCTTCAGGACTCTGGCAGATTTGAAAATTTTTTAGTATCATTCTTTTTTTCCTCACTGTGTCCTGGCTGAAACACAGGCAGTGGTGATAAGGGGGCATTCAAAAGTGAAGAGCTATGTAAACTTGAATCCCTAAGACGTTGTTCTGATTCGGTTACACTTCGAGGCAAAGATTCAGCTCACTCTTTGCTAATTAGGAGGTTGCTAAAGCACTAATAAAAATATAATGTGTAGTTAGCTACATAATGCTGAAGTACTTTTTTGTAGGATTATAAAAACCTTCAGCAAACTGGCAAAAACTGTAGGCTTGATGAGTTTCACGTGATTAACATGGTAGGCTGTGTATCTCTTGGCTGCTTGTGTGTTGTAAGTGCAAATACCACAGCGGGGTGCATTGCTGGGATCTATCTTCTGATGAAAGATGTACTTTATTAATTCTGACCTTAACCAAGGCTTGACTTATTCCACTTTAAGAAAACTAGTTAACTGTAAATTAGAGATATCACTGAAAAGGGTAATACTTCAAAGTTGGAATATGATTGGGGGATGTTCCACTGTTTTAATCAACTTTCAATTTTAATGAGCTACTATCTTCTATGTAACAATAAGCAGCTGTGCCACACTCTGCGTTTCAAAGAACATTTACTCAGCCTTTAAATTTACCATGAGACATCAAAGAGAATGTCTGATATATATGGATGATGAAGGATGCCTCAATTCGAATGGATGGCTGAACAGAAATAGTGCAACTTGAGGGTAATAAATATTATGAACAACCTTTTTAATGTAAGTTATGTGGTACTGAACTATATTAAATTTTGTAGCTGCACTGAGAAATCTTTTGTGATTATCTTAAAATTGTATCAGAGTGCTGATAAGCATTTGCTTCTTCTAGCACTTTTTTCAAATAAACATTTCAGTCAAAACTGAGGTGTTTTTTTAAGTAAAAATAATTACTGGTGACATTCTTGAAAGCAGCTTAGAAATAAATGGATGCTTGAGTTACATATAGGAATTTGTGGAGAACATTTCAGGATAAAGTCTGGCTAAATGATCAGAGTGTTTCTTTCCAATCTTAAAATCTATTTAAATAGATATGAATTAGTTGGTTTTTATCTTCTTTAAAATGGAGCAGGTTTCTTGTAACCAGAGTAATCACTAGGGGTATTAGGTTGCTGTTCAGAAATACTTAAATGAAGTTATGAACTGACATTCTCATTTGAATCAGGTCATTGATAAAACATGCAACAATGTGACAGGAATTACGCACAATATTAAAGTTAGTGGAATAAATTATGTTAGATATCCTGGGTCTGATTACATTCTGCTATAAAGTGTTGAGATGAAGGAGATTCTATGGAATAATATAAAACAGACTCCAGCTGGGTATGATGGGGTAATTAAAGGGGTTAAGATCTAGAAGGGGTCATACCATGTGTTACGGACAGGATTTTCTTATGCATCTGTGACTCTATCCTAAAACTCCTTCTGAAAGTAAGACAAGTTCTTATGATGCCTTTGGCAGTAAACAACTGCCGTGTTTCCCTATGAAGGAACTGTACTGGCAGAATTAATACTTTGCAATAATTTCCTGGTCTGAGGAGAAAAAAAAAGCAGTTCTACTTGGTTATTTCATTTAATTAGTTATCAAGGGAAAATGCTTGTTGTACAATCTTAGAACAGATTTCTCAAATATTTCCAAATAAAAAATACTGGTGTCTATGTCAAAAAGAGCCTTTGTTTTCAGTCATCCTTGCAGCACATTAAAAACAGGGTTTTGTTCTGGTTTAGTGTAAAATTGATTCTCATGTGGAGAAGTTGTTTCTCTCTGGCTATTGAATTGCATATACATTTTGGTTAGTGTAGTTACAGTGTATATTGCAAACCCTGTGAAGAAATAGAAGAGGTGTTCAGTTGTACTATTCGTGGTTAATGTACTCTGAATTTGGGTCCATGGTATGTAAAGATGCTCTTTTACTGTAAAATAGGTGTAGTACTGTGTGTACTTTGTGATTCACTGTAAGATAGGAAGCTTTTTTGCACACAACGTTGCCAAACCGAGAAAGCGTCTAATTTGTCAGTTCAAATCATTCCTATTTAATGGAGGTATGCCACTTCAGCAGGGATGACCATCACTGGTTGGTAATAGGTGTTGAGGGAGTGTTAATAATTCATGTGCATACCTGTGGTAAGGTTATGCTAAAGAGAGCTTTGGTATACCTGGCTTATGTGCTAATATGAAAGACAGATCTTTGTTGTTGTATTTTTGACAAGTCAAGAGCTTACCTTGGTAGAATGAAAAAGGAATAGTTATAGAGGCATATACAATTAAGACTCACCATAGTGGGTTGCTCTAAGAAATCCTTGGCAGGTGCAGCAGTCTACTCCTTCTGAACAGTGAAATAATTGCTTCGATCAACAAGATAAGGATGAAATCCTGGCCCCATTGAATGTGCTGGGAGTTTTGCCATTGCCTTAATTTAGTCAGAGTTTCTTCTGTTTGCTTGACAGTATTGTATGTTACTGTTTACACGTAGTGATTGGTAACCTTCTGACTTAGCAGAATGCATGAGAGCAAAACCTGAAGTACCTTAAGAGTTTAAATTCACTTCAGGTGGGTCTTTCTTCAGTGTTCGGACAAAAGGAAGGTACAGAAGGTGTTTAACTCATTGTAGATTTGGTGTTAGTAGAAAGGAAAAGATAAATATGTAATTGTGCTCTGGGAGGAAAAAAAATTAGAGGACTGCAAAAGCCTTGTTTTTCCCTGTAACTTTGGTGCAATGATGGCAGTGCTATACTCTTCGTGACAAGTAGAGAGACAAAATGTAATAAAAATATGAAAACTACATTGATTTTTTTTTTTCTATTTGTTCCTACTGAGCACCAAAGAGGATACACTTAGCATGTAGTATTAATAGCTGTACCAAACCCTTTGCAAAGATTGACTTGAGCAAATCCCACAAATTTGTTGAAATCTTCAAATGAGGAGAAGCTAAGGATCACTTCAGGAAGAGAAGAAATAGAAAGAATCTGAATGTGTTGTATTAAGTGCAGTTATAATTGTACGTTACGTTTGATGCAACTGAGATACAAAGAATCTAGTGATAATGTTATCACTTACACCATGAGCTGTAACAGAGAGGGCTTTTTGTGTAATTGGTGCTTAACAAATTCAGCCATTTAGCTGGTGCACAAAAAGCCCCACAGGTGTTAGAGAGTTCACAGGATAAAATGAACAGTTTGCTTTAAGTAGCATTTCATGTTAGAGAAAGTGCAGATGCTGCTGCAAGATGTATTATATTTCCATAATCAGTGGTAGATAACAAGAATTGTTTAACAATCCATATCCTATATGTGCACTTAAGCTATGGGCAGATCGATAAAAAAGCATTAAGCCTGGTGCCAGCTGAAGATATTATACCTGCAGGCTGTTTGACTACATAACGGAAACTAAATCTGGATTTCAGTAACTCTATTTAGGTAAATCATTATCTAGACAATGTCTTTTCCAATTTCTCTTTTAGTTCTGGGTCATTTGGAAAGGGAAAATCTGTTCAGCTGACTGAGTTTCTTCTTTAGTATTTCTAACAAATGATTTTTCTATGTATGAATGAAGTATAGCTAGTGTTTTAATGTAGATGTTGTAGTGCTTCATAACAATACTATAATCACTTTAACTTTTATTTAAAGTTATTCCCAAGTCCTGTGAAATGGTCATTATACATAAAGGAAAACGTCATGAGCATGTCTTGAAATGACTGCTTAATTAAAATAAGCTTTCTCAAGTCTTTTAAAATTTATAATGTATTGCCGTGTACTCAGAATGTTGAGGGATGTGTTGCCTTCTAGATACTGGTCTGATTTCTTAAATTTTACTGGAGGAGGCAAGTACATTGACAGGTAGAATTTGTTTGTTGAATATGAAATCATGAACAAAACTTGAAGTTTCAGAAAAGGACAGAGTTAAAAAACCTTTTAAACATGATCAGAGGGGACAGTGGATCTTCAATGTGAAGTCTTACACTCTCAAGTCAGATGACTATTGCTCTGCTTTACTTGGTATTGTAGACATAACCAAATCAAAGCAAAGGGACAGAGAACACTTTTTTAACCAATGAAATGTATCCTTGGCCTTTGATTAATCTGCATGTGAAGTCATTAAGCATATTTTATGGAAGGAAGCCAAGAGAACCTAAAGTGTGTTTCAGTCATTTTGATTAGGCAAAAGAATCAGAATGCCACAGACATTCAGTGAGCTTGGCAATAGAACAAATCTTTATATGAACACAGATTTTTAATGCAAGGAAATTAAGTTCCATGATGTTTACATAGTGGGGGGTTTTTTGGTGTGGGGTATGTGGTTTGTGGGGTTTTTGATGGATGTTGGGTTTTTTTATAGAAATTGTCCCCATCATGTTACCGGTTTTAATGAAGGAATTCAGATCTTATTGAGGTCAAGATGAATTTTGGTGCTGTCAGAGTAAAAGCTGATATCAAGTCCAAAAAAACCTCAACCCATCAGTCAAAAAGATGTAATTGATTTTTTGTATTAAATATTTCTGCTATCTAATGATATGAAGAGGATAATATTTGATAATAGTGTTTGTATTCAATTTGACTCTAAAATATTTAGAGTATGGGGGACTAAGAGATTGCTCATGCTGTTGTTGAACTTCTGATACACTGTCAAAATAAGTTAATATAAAATATCATAGATTTGAAGGCAGCAAGCTACAGTGATGATCTTTGGATTCCACATTTTTCCACAATCCTTGGTTTGCTGCTCAGATACAGATATTTGGACTTAAATCAGTTTCTTTCAAGTAATGTACAAGCAGAGAAAGGATACCTGCTATGTTAGTGCAGTGGCAAGATGGTTGAAGAAAAAAGAGGTGGACTTTAAAAAGAACCAGTAAAGGAGAAGTGACATTGATGAATTATAGGAGAATTAGCAACCATGGTGTTATTTTCATCAGTAGCTTCATAAAGTCCACCAAATAATTTAAAGCATACCTGAATTTGCTAAAGCCTAGCTTCACTTGAGAATGATTCTAGACATCAAAAACCAATTTCAAATAATATTTAACTTGACTTTCCAAACCAAGTGTGTTTATAGCCTAGAATTAGAGATTGTAGTATGTTCTTTTTGTTGGGTTCTGTAACACAGTGTATTGAGTTTGCTTGGCCAGGTTTTGTTAGTGGGGGAGTTAAAGGGTTGACTTCTGTGAGAAGCTGCCAGAAGCTTCCCCCGTGTCTGATGGAGCCAATGCCAGCTGGCTTCCAGACAGACCCACCACTCTGAGGCTGAGCCCATCAGTGATGGTGGCAGTGCCTCTGGGATAATGTATTTAAGAAGGGGGGAAAAAAAATCCGTGCAATTGCAGCCGCAGAGAGGAGTGGGAATGTGTGAGAGAAACAACTCTGCAGATGCCAAGGTCAGTGGAGGAGGTGGTGGTGGAGGTAATTCAGCCTGTGGTGAAGACCATAGTGAGACAGGCTGTCCCCCTGCGGCCCGTGGAGGTAGATGGTGGAGCAGATTATTCACCTGCAGCCTGTGGAGGTGGATGTGCCCAAAGGAAACTGTGTCCCCATGGAGAGTCTGGACCAGAGCAGGCTCCTGGCAGGAACTCTAAATTTATTTCCTCTCTTATTTTTGTTGATTGGTGTGATTGTGCAAAGCAATCTGTAAAATTCTCTCATTTCAATTCATTCTTCTCTCCAGTTTCATGTTATTTGTCTGATACTTTTAGTTGTATTTCGAGTAGCATATTTGATAATTTAATCTTTATCTTGCTTTGTATAGGTTCCTTGAAGATGAGATGTACATTTCTAAATTATGTTTTATTTAAGATAAACATTACAGAATTTATGTTTAATTTGACATAGACTTTCTTTAGCATGTACTGACGTTGTACAAAACAAAGAAAAATGCGGTTTCGAGGGACAGGGAAGTTGGGGCTCCCCTTGTCATACAGCTTTCACCTTGTACTTTAGCAGATTTCAGGATATCCAGTCACACTTACACTTTTTTAAAAATTAGTAACCCAGTGTTCTGGTCAAGCTACAAGATAATCCTTTAAAACTAGAGAGTTGATTGAGGTAATTAAATAAGCATAAGACATAAAATAGCAGACTGAGAGCATCTCTGTATTCTACTTGCTCTGTCACTTTATTTATTATCTTGGACAGTAGCAGCAGTGTCAGCTTTTAAATAAGAGGAAAAAGAACAGTTAATCCTGTGCCTTCTCATATAAAAAGCCACTTTGTTTCAGACATAACATTTTAATTGTAAAAACAGACGTTACTTTTCACAAAAAAAAAAAAAAGCGGGCTGGATTTGAACAGTTCTCCCTAACTATCCATTATCTTCTAGTGGATGTAATTCGTTTTATGACATTAGCCAAATTGAGTCTCATCCTTCTCTCTGAAAAGTTCAGTGTCGAGATTCTCCCAAGTTATTAGAGACCTTTGAGGGCATGATTTTCAGATCTTCAGATACCTTGGTCTGATGGAAAGATACTTTGCAGTTTTCTAAAGTTGATTCTCTTTCAGGTTTATCACATGTAGCACATCAATCACCTGGCTACTTCTTAAAATACTTGCAGAAGTAACAATACAAGATGTTTATATATGTAAAATTGTTTATCCTTCAGTTGTATCATTTTCACAACATTTGAATGGTATTGATTTTAGTAAAATCGCATGGTTTACACAGCTTTAGGTGTGGTACTAGTGAAAGAATGAAATTCTCTCTAGTTTTTAGAGTAAAATTTGCTGAGTAGGAAATTTTTGTAATCAAAGAAAAAATTCTGTCTGCAGGATAAGATGTAATTTTAAATTATTATGTGCAGTTCTGTGCTCATTTCCTCTAAATAAACTAAATAATTGAACGGCTTTATGATGACTTAATGGAGTCAAAGTTGCCTCTTTTTTTGATTCCTCCTAAAATCAATCCCGGAGATTTTAATGTTGTGAAAGGTTGAACTAACACAAGATAATACTTGGATTTATTTGGTGAGTAGAGTATATAGTAAATTAAGTATTAAATGCTAGTGAGAATAAAGTAAATATAAGTAATGTATGTTTCTTATTGTTGGAGGAAAAATAGGTTATTATAATTTGATTCATTCTTAGCTCCCAGTACAATAATAAAAATCATAGTTGGTAATTAAGTCAAAGCAACATTTTTAAAGCCTAAACAAATACAATGTTATTCACAGGTTCTACATGTTATGGAAAAGTCTGATATTTGGGTACAGTTGAGAAAGTAGAAATTTCCAATACATGAAAACAATGCTATCTTGGATGTAATTAACAGAAAAGCAGGATTTTTCAGCAAAGGTTGCATTTCGATTGTGGAAGGGAACTTAAGTGTTATTAAAAGAGAGAATTATCTTTTTCCCTTGTGAATACTTTGATATCCTAAACCCTTAGTGCTCAAAGGATCTATATGCTGTTTGTCTTGTAAAGGCACCAAATAGATGTTCTCTTGGTTTTTTTCAATAACATTACAAGAGGATGCTTTTATCCATGTTTATTTCATCACCTGAGTTGCATATTTCTAAGTATTAACTGGAGATACAGAAGAACAGAGGCTAGTTCATTACCCTCTTAAAAATATGATGTCAGATTATTTGTATGAAATTTCAGCACTTGGCATTTTATATTTTAGAATCCAGTGTCTTTCCAAATGTAAATTTGGTAAGTTCATTTGCCAGATATTTTTGGGAATCAGAATTGTCAGAACTAGAGCTTCTAAGAATGAACAGTATCACTGCTGCTTTTTAAATTAAATATTTCTAATTATACTTATTCCCAAAATCTCTACAATTCTTATTTTCATTGTGAAGTAATGGTTTACCTCCTATAGCTGATTAAAGTAGTAATGTGGCATATTTTTTGTGATATCTCATGTTCACTTAAAATACTGTGAAAATATTGTTAGACAAATAGAGAATAATAATTTATTTATGTTCTAAGACTTAGATAACTACTCATAATTAGATAACATAAAATTGGATAATTTCAGAATACTAAAAGATAAATCTGTATGTGTTTTGTCCTCTATTGCCTATGTTTTCTGTTTGGAGGGGGTGGAGAGGAAGGAATAAAAGAAATCCCTTGTTTAGAAACTCCATCTCTGTGTTAGAATAAGGTAATTTAGTCTCATTCATACATAGAATTATTTACCTCCATGGTTTCTGTTTTGGGTGGTTCAATGCCCTTGCTGTCTTGGTAGTCAGAAACCTAATTTCAAGTAAAAATTAATTTGTGAACGATTCTCTCTTGTCCTAAGAGTGTCTTTTATTTTTCCAGACACTAAGGGTTTCTGACCAAATTGCATTACTGGTAAAGATCAGTCTGTTCCATTTTTAGTCCTGTTAGCTGAGCAAGGCCGGTCATCTGCTCATGTGTCAGTAAGGTGATTCCTGTATGATCTTAGTAACCTTCAGCTGAACTTTCCCGGGTTTATTTAACCTGTCATGAACATGGTAAAAAGAATCGAACCCAGTATTCCAGTTGTTTTACCAGTGTCTTGTTCAAGAGTATTGAACTAATACTATAATTCTCTATTCTTGATTCTTACATGGAAAATTGTCAGGTGAATTTCAAAATTACCTTCATCTTTTTACTAGTCATCATGTTGGGACTTTTTTCTTCTGTCATCCTGTGATTATTACTGTGGGTTTCATATCTTATTTCGTTTCCATAATAGCATACTTTCTGACTCTCGTAATATCAAAGCAACTGCAATTGCTATTGAAATCTGATATTTGTGTTCTGTAGCTAAAATTTGGCATTTTGTGTATTAAACTACTTTACAATAATTTTCAAAATTGACCAATTCTGTATACTACTCTTTCAGTAGCCCATCACAATAGTGCTATGAAGTATTACTCTACCAATTTAATTTTGATTTTTCTGAGCAACATACATTCTTCAATACATACATTATAATCCCAATTACTAGTCTGCTGTCTTCTGTTATCCACAGTATATCTGATACTACATCTGATGTC
Source organism: Manacus candei (assembly GCF_025592945.1). Classification (NCBI taxonomy): domain Eukaryota; kingdom Metazoa; phylum Chordata; class Aves; order Passeriformes; family Pipridae; genus Manacus; species Manacus candei. The sequence goes on along the minus strand of NW_026138074.1, from coordinate 317,215 downwards.
AGTAGGCCTTGTTTGTGTATTTTCTAGCCCAAAATCATGTGTTAGCATACATCTCAGATGCTTTTTCTTTGATTTCACTCAGTTTCTGATCTATATTAGGCACAAGCCCCTCATTAACTGCTCCTGTTACTACTGTTCCATCAAGGCTGTCTCAAAATATCCTGCCTAAAAAGGTTTCATGCAGCAAATTGCATTATCTTTTATTTCTTCTTCACAGTTAAGACAAAAAATCCCGTTTTTGCTAATTTGTATTATTGAGCTTCCTCCTTTTAAGTGTTTTGCTTAGGTCAATGTGCTCTTATCTCCTTAAAGGTAGTTATCTGTCCCCTGAGCCAGCCAAAGACTACTCACCTTGAAAGTCTTGCAGTATTGAAACTCATAGTTTACAACACTGCAAACTAGGCCACAAACATTTACTGTCCCTTCAACTTCTGAGTGCAGGGAATGAGGACTTGCTCTTCCTTCACTAGTAAGTCCAACATTTGTGTGTGTATACACATACATACAAGTATATAGTGTCTATATATGTGTCTGCACGCTTGCATCTTCAACTGGAAGAAAACTTCATGTATGTGCTTCAGGAAATATAAGTATTTTAAATGGAAATGGGAGCAAAATATTTCTTCAGATTTTTTAGAATGATGAATACCAGGAAATGTTTGTTATCAAGATTATAACAGTCAAATTTTAGTCTGTTTACTTTCACTGTACGCTGGAGAAAGGTTAGAGACTACATAAAGGCAATATTGTGTAAGTTTTTTTGACAAGCAAGCTCCAGAGATCCCATCTGCTCTGAACATTGACTTTGAGGTATTCTCTTGGGGTGTGTTGGCAAACAGAAAGCAGAAATTACAGTGGAAATTCATTTGAGTACACTTTTAGAAAAAATGATCAGGGAAGTGTATCAAAGAGAGTGTTACCTGTTTAAGTTTTTGATATAAATTAGTCCAAAAGTCTAAAGATCTAGTAGCCTCCTTACAACTGTGCATTACTGAAACAATGCAATGAATACAGGCTCCAGAGATTTGAAAAAATGTCTTACTGAAAAAAAATTGTATAAAATTCTTTATATGTTTCATATACATGTATCCTAATACATATATATGACCATTTATGTGCACAGAATGAATTCATATGTGTAAACCAAAACAAAAGCCTTGCATATTCTTTTTGCTCCCCAAAAGGGTAGCATGAAATTGAGTTTGTTACTGAATAAAAACGTTGTTCTGAAAATATATTGATGACAGTGTATTCTGTAACTTCTGCTACTGCTATATTTAAGTATTTTGAAAGAAACCCATTCCTAGTTATGCTAAATAAAAGCTAAATTTAGTGATACACTGAATATGGGGAAGAGGATACCCCATCAACAAAACCACCAGGTGTTATGTGAGGCAGTGTACTCTGAAAAATATATTGGTTTATATAGTTATGGTCTTTGTCAAGAGTTGATATTCTTCCTGAAAAGTTCTTGCAAGCTGATTTTTCTATTCTATTACATAAAAACAGATGGAAATCCTCCAAGCACTGTAAAATTCAGTATGTTACCTCTCCCAGCAAATATCAGAACACAGAGCATGTTTTTCAGCCAGTCTGTGCTCATCAAGTGAATAGGTTGTTGGATGGAACAACACACTTATGTGGTTGAAGCACAACTGTCAACATTCATCCCTTGTTCATAGTGCTAACAAATTGCTTTGGTAGATATTTCATGGCATTATATAGTTTAATGTTACTGCATTCTCAGTCCTGAACTAGTAAGGGTACTACTGAATGTTGATTTTTGTATTCTTGGCCGAATATCCAATAATGCTTCTTTAATGAAAACAGCTGTTAGATCTGTTCTTAGCAATGTGTTTCCCAATGCCATTTGTATGACTTGCATACACATGCACTGAACCTCATCCTGGAAGAATGGCCAAGAAATTTGACAGTTTAAACACCATCGTTGCTCCCATAAAGAGTTTATGCGGCCAAAGTACCCTGAACTTCTCAAGTCAGGGTTTTATGAACTCAGGCACGCTCAAAATATTTGAATGGGCTACGAGCTCAAACAGAAGCCACACAATTGGAGCAAATTATCTCTGCATAGCTCTAGGTGCAAATAATGACAACTTATTACAGGACAAGCTATGGAATTTAAGAACTGGAAGTTTTGTTGAAAAACATTTCAGTAAAACATGAGTAAATCAGAACAACAGTCTGGTATGTCTGTGTGCTCCCACTGAAAATATGTTTTGGTAATTTTCAATGATCTTGGACTGCATATTCTGTTGGTATGATTTTTTTCCCCTAATTTATTATTCTCATGGAATGTAATACAGAAATATTTTCCATAATTCTGATGAATTTGGTTATGTCAAATCAGACTCAAAACAATGGAATTGTGTGACTGCAAAATTGTATCTACACTGTTAGATTTAGGCGCTATGTTCTGAAATCTATAACTGATTAATCAGTGACTCTACATTTTGCTAGTGAATATCTGAACTCAACTTGGACTGTGTTCTACTGTGAATTGTAACTGTGTTTATCAGACACCCACTTAGGAGAAAAAAAAAAATCCTTCTTTTTCTTTGTCTATTTTTCTCTCTCCCTTGTCTCTTCTGACTTTCTCTCTCTTTCTCTCTCTTTCTCTCCCTTTCTCTCCCTTTCTCTCCCTTTCTCTCCCTTTCTCTCCCTTTCTCTCCCTTTCTCTCCCTTTCTCTCCCTTTCTCTCCCTTTCTCTCCCTTTCTCTCCCTTTCTCTCCCTTTCTCTCCCTTTCTCTCCCTTTCTCTCCCTTTCTCTCCCTTTCTCTCCCTTTCTCTCCCTTTCTCTCCCTTTCTCTCCCTTTCTCTCCCTTTCTCTCCCTTTCTCTCCCTTTCTCTCCCTTTCTCTCCCTTTCTCTCCCTTTCTCTCCCTTTCTCTCCCTTTCTCTCCCTTTCTCTCCCTTTCTCTCCCTTTCTCTCCCTTTCTCTCCCTTTCTCTCCCTTTCTCTCCCTTTCTCTCCCTTTCTCTCCCTTTCTCTCCCTTTCTCTCCCTTTCTCTCCCTTTCTCTCCCTTTCTCTCCCTTTCTCTCCCTTTCTCTCCCTTTCTCTCCCTTTCTCTCCCTTTCTCTCCCTTTCTCTCCCTTTCTCTCCCTTTCTCTCCCTTTCTCTCCCTTTCTCTCCCTTTCTCTCCCTTTCTCTCCCTTTCTCTCCCTTTCTCTCCCTTTCTCTCCCTTTCTCTCCCTTTCTCTCCCTTTCTCTCCCTTTCTCTCCCTTTCTCTCCCTTTCTCTCCCTTTCTCTCCCTTTCTCTCCCTTTCTCTCCCTTTCTCTCCCTTTCTCTCCCTTTCTCTCCCTTTCTCTCCCTTTCTCTCCCTTTCTCTCCCTTTCTCTCCCTTTCTCTCCCTTTCTCTCCCTTTCTCTCCCTTTCTCTCCCTTTCTCTCCCTTTCTCTCCCTTTCTCTCCCTTTCTCTCCCTTTCTCTCCCTTTCTCTCCCTTTCTCTCCCTTTCTCTCCCTTTCTCTCCCTTTCTCTCCCTTTCTCTCCCTTTCTCTCCCTTTCTCTCCCTTTCTCTCCCTTTCTCTCCCTTTCTCTCCCTTTCTCTCCCTTTCTCTCTCTCCCTTTCTCTCCCTTTCTCTCTCTCCCTTTCTCTCCCTTTCTCTCTCTCCCTTTCTCTCCCTTTCTCTCTCTCCCTTTCTCTCCCTTTCTCTCCCTTTCTCTCTCTCCCTTTCTCTCCCTTTCTCTCTCTCCCTTTCTCTCCCTTTCTCTCTCTCCCTTTCTCTCTCTCCCTTTCTCTCTCTCCCTTTCTCTCTCTCCCTTTCTCTCTCTCCCTTTCTCTCTCTCCCTTTCTCTCTCTCCCTTTCTCTCTCTCCCTTTCTCTCTCTCCCTTTCTCTCTCTCCCTTTCTCTCTCTCCCTTTCTCTCTCTCCCTTTCTCTCTCTCCCTTTCTCTCTCTCCCTTTCTCTCTCTCCCTTTCTCTCTCTCTCTCTCTCTTTCTCTCTCTCTCTTTCTCTCTTTCTCTCTCCCTTTTTCCCTTCCTTCCTTTCTTTTCTTATAAAATTTACAGGACTTGAATAAAGGTAGCTAGCAGAATCAGTACTCTGATTGAGCAATTGGTAATTGATTAGCTCTTTCAGAGAGAATAATCACTAATGTTGTAGACTGCATTTTTAGTATGCACTTTCCTAAAATGGTTGACAGAACAAGAAAACCAAAGTGAACATGGTTTTGGATATGGTTTTTTGGAATCTCTGTGAAATAATTTTGCTGTTTAGATTATTTGTATAATTTATTTGTATAATGATATACATATGGATGCAAAATCTATTATTTACAAGGCTCTGCTCACATTTGGGCTGTTTTGCTGCCAAGGACTGCTCAGGAAGCTTTTTTCTTCTTTCTGTGGACTCTTTTAATAGTTAATTTCAGAGGAAAATGGAAACTTTATGCATAGTTTAGGCTGTGACTGAGGGTAAGAGAAAGAGGAAACTCAAATACTCTTTACCTCACAGTGCCTTTTAATTTTTTTAGATGTATACCACTTTTGTTTTCCTGTTTTTCCACTTTTAGAGCCTCAATAAAACGTGTGAAAACATGGTGATATGAACCTGTAGGAAAACTGTCAGTACTTAATTTTTGTTCAATGTGTGTTATATGTTTATGTTTCCTTTGGGTGTGGGTATCTTTTTCCAACTTAAGAACCAAATGTGTTACAAAAACAGGTGTAGTGAAAATAAGCAAGAGAAGTCTCATTTCCTTTGGTGAACAAAGTTCACAATTAGCTTGAGTGTAATTTTATGCATTTTGTACCCTATCAAACAGTTTTGCTGACAAAAGCTTGCTTTCTTGGGTTTATCACAACTGATAAAAGATCTGTGATGTCAAACAAGAATTAAGCTACACAGTAAAGGGGCAAAGAGTGGGTCAAATGCAATAACATATTCTAGATGTTATTTCTGCCAACAATTAGTGGGGAAATTCATTTTATGAAGCACTGTTTACAGACTGACATCTGGAGGACTTCTCAACTTGAATAATTTCCAGTGTGTAGATTTATGTACTAATATTCCTACCTCTTTTCCCCCTTTTTCCTTAAATATTTTACTGTTCAGATTTGTACCATTCAGGTAATTATGAACGAATGTGATTTATTTTTCTACTGTGATTTCTTTTAGTGTTCTAGGTGCATAAAAACTTAAAATGCTTGCTAAAATGGACATTCAGTAAATACTTATTGAAATGAACACAAAAATTCAAAGAGTTTTTTAAAACCTGAAGTAGAAGTTCTGACCAGGGAAGTCAGAGCAGATACGTCTGAAGTTAGAAATTAAAAAACTTATAGTCCTAGCAGAGAAGAGTTGTGGGTCTTTTGTTTTGTTTGTTTGGTTGGTTTGTTTTGGTTTTGTTTTGGTTTGGTTTCTTTTTTTTTTTGGTTTGATTTTGGGATTGTTTGGGGTTTTTTTCAGATAGCTGCCCTTCTGAGTTGTAGAATGTTTTGGAAGCACAAAATCCTGGCCTACCGTGGTTAAAATATTATATTCAGTAGTGTGTATTTGTGCCTTATCCAGTTTCTTTTTCAGTCTAGTGAAAGTTTAAAATTTACTTTGAATGTTTTGCTTCTTTCACTGCGACAATTGTCTCAGTATGAACTCCACTCCTTTCTTCCTGTGTGGAATCAGAGCATACTGTCAAGGGTACTGATTGTTGTCTTGAGGAAGTGTACCTGTGCCTGTTGGAACAAGAAAATGGAATTTGCCATTAGTTCCATTGGAAGACGTGGATACCACTTGTGTTGAGGAAGGTTGATGTGTAGATGAGGGTCTGGTCATCCTACCTAGCCCTAGGCATCTGAACAAGTTAAGGGACATACATTTAGCAAATTTGAGTAGCTCCTTCATTTAGAAGGTAATACTGATATTAGAAGAGTAAGGTAGAAATGAGGGGGCACAAAGACCTTGATCCTGTAAGCCTCGTTTTCTCAAAAAAAGTAAAAATATCACTATTAGATTGCTTTCCTATCTGACCACTCATTTAAATAATTATTGTCACAAGAGTCCTGGTGAAATTTTGCCCCACTGAGAACAGTGCTTTTAGCACATGGAATGCCCTTATGAAACAGTAGTATTTAAAAAATACTATAAAATAGGAAACAGTTATTGATATCCTTGCAGAAGTAACACATGATTACTATTCTTAATATTGATGCTGATAATACTGCTCTGTGTTTTCTGTCTACATTTTCTTTTTATGTAAAATAGTCTGTCACTGGCAGCATTTCAGTCCTCACTATTCTCAAGTAAATAAAATAATGGAAGAAGTTCATTTTGGTTTTAGTTGCAATAACTTCTAATAGTATCATGAAAAGTAGATCTCAATAAATCTCTCACATCAAAATCAAGAGCAGGAAGTCCTGCTTCCTTTCAGCAAGTAGTATGTCGTAGCTAAGGGCAAATAGACCTTTTCCAACTCTTATTCAGTTACTGTCAACATTGATGACTAATGAAATATTTTGGCACCAAAAGCCATCAATTCTCAAGGCTATGTAAGTTACTGAATTTCAGGTTGTTAGAATGAATGTTATAGAAGTTCTTTTATTGTCATGTAGAAATTCAATAGATACTAATTGACTTGGTGAGTTTTCACTCATGCTGATAGAAAGTGTTATAAAACCTCTTAAAATATATGATGCCATTCTTAAGTTTTCTTGCTCAAAAGAGCTATTAATTTTGTATCCTCTATTTACAGATCAGTGTTTAACAGGGTAGATTTTATCTGAACAATAAGAATGAAAAATATCTAAATTGACATTTAAAGCACTGGTTTCAGTTTCCTCAAATCTAACAGTTTACATTTTAGTCACAATTTTCAAATGGGAACAGAAATATTAGTTTACTGATATTTATTTCCATTTAACCTGTAGGTACATTTATATTTAATGCAACATCAGTGCATTATTCCAGTGTTGCAGTATTTTACTATGAAGAGGTTTTTCTAATTTCCCATTTTCTCTTTCATTTTCATAGCAGGTATCCTAAATATTCGAAGCTGTCATGAGTCATAAGTCTGCACATTGCTGACACATTCACTCCTAATGTTCCTTTCTTAGTGAAAAAATTTGCTTGCTGTAAATCAAACATAACCCCTGTGATGCATCTTATACTTTCTCTCAGGGTGTATTTGCATATTGTTGTGTCTTCCCTCTTCCTTAGGAGCAAAAGATGCTGTGTTAGTTCCTCATCTGGTAGTAATGAGTGTTTTCACAGGATTTGCTGGAGCTGTCATGCTTTACCCTGGCTAGACAGGGTGGTACGTGTCTGCAGGACATCAGGCATTGGTTTGCCAGTGCTTCTGAAACTGCTGGGGAAAATGCAACTCTCCTCCTTGGGACTGCGTCCTCATTTTCAACTGTTTTACTTATTTAGTTTGTAAAGAGAGAAGAGCCTGTGTTCCTTCAAATTGGATGCACTGCTTATGGGGCCTGGAGTAGAACATGTCTTTTCAAAACAGAACAACTCTGACATAAAGGTGAAAAGTCTGTGCACTCCATTGGGAGTTGATGTGCTGCTTATAAACACGTGCTTTCAGAACACAATAGATAAGTACATGGATTTGTTTGCTTGCTAGTGGTGATCCTGGGAGGGCTGTGAGAAAGAGATGCAGCTCAGCTGTGAATTGTATTGTTGGCAATGCAATTACTACAAGGCCGTGTTTTTCCTGTGGAATAGTGACACATCCTCCAGTGTACTGACCACAGCTGTTCTGAAATAAATTCACATCAACCTATTCCACTGCAAGCCATTGCAACTATCTTCAGCTGATACTACTACTAGATTATCCCTCTCTTCATATTTTAAACATAGGCATTTAAACGTTTGAAGAGAGCTGTAAGTAATTGTGTTGTCTAGTGAACTGCTCGTAAAGCAATATTGAAAAATACAAAGAATCTATTATGCCATACATTCTAAAATCATTACCAGTGCAGTGTGTTACTGGACACTGAAAGTGTCCCTGTATTTCCATATCTCTAGCACTAAGTAATAAAAATACTGTATTTAATAGCCCATCCAAAAAAAAAAAATCATGTCATTCTCTGTGGTATGCTAACAATCTTCATAAGGTTTGTTGATTTTGTGAAGTTATTTCATTCACACTTAATTATTTTTATTACAAAAATAGCTCTCAGTAATGTGATCTTTAACACCAATCAAATTATTTTCCATGTTTTGTGTGGAACCAGTTTTACATATTCTGTGGTCTAAATACATTCAAACTTTTTTCAAAATGACATAAGTAGTAGCAAGAAGTCATTAAGACATAATCAACCTTCTAAACAATGGTAGTAGTTTTCTTTAACAAATGTTTCTGTGAAGTGAAAGTAAAGACCATTTTAGTTTTATATGTTCCTGTCAGCTAATTTATCACCTCTTTTCCTCAATTATGCACCAGTGAATTTGTTTTGTTACATAAACACACCATCAAGTTTCTTCCATTTTCAACTAGGTGGCTGTGCTACAATCCCAGAGTCTGATTTAGAGGAAAGAACCGTTATACCGGGCTCTGCAGCAATGTTTTCCAGTCACGGGCAGATCACAAAGCAGAAATCCAAGCATGGTAAGAAAAGGAAAATTACATTATTTCACTTAGAAGTGTACAGGTCATCTTTTCAGAATGTTTGTGGACATATGAAACAAATGGCATGTGTTTCAGGCTTTGTTACCATAATTTTCAGTTTTTCTTGCTATAATAGTACAATGTGTAGGATTCTGAGCTTATTCAGCTTCTTCTGTCAAGAATGGTTCAACTGTAGAGATCAGCCTTGGAATTAAATAACTTTGCAGTTGAAAGGTTTTGTGCTACATCATATTTGAATGTGGAAGAGGTTTTATTTGTGACCTCTTCCACAGAGGCAAAATGAAACTGAGGACATTTTGATGTAATAAAGGCTTCTTTTTCTTGCAGTATGGTGGTTACACTTTGTGCCAGCTGATTAAAACGTGGTCATTACTTATCTTTTGTGGGGAGACTTCCTAGAATTTCAGAAAAATATTATTGGATCTAATAAAATGAAATTATACTGGCTATAAAATATGTTGCATACAGTGATGACATATTTTCTGGAAAGACTTCATGCTGCCGGGAACTGTGATATAGTGTTAACATATTTTAAAAGCAACACTGTAAAGTAGTGCATTGCAGTTTAATAAAGTGCCTGGTAAGTTCTCAGGCTGTGACAACAGCAATTTCACCTTTTGCTTACTACGTTGTACCTTCACTCCTCTTTCCCCCATTCTTTGTCTGATTTTGTCCTGTAATGTTTAAGAGTATTCAAATGTTGTTTGTAAACCAGAAGTGTTCATTATAGATGGGTGTTGAAGTTAAGAAGAGCAGCTTAGAGGTTGCAACCAACAATAGTCAGAAAATCCTTATACAGCTGCCAAAACCAGTTAATTGAGTGTTTAAAATGCATTCAGTTGCATGTTTGCTCAGCTAAATGTTGCACAGACCGACAGGGAATTGGAATATATAGTATATAATGGTTAATTGCAATAGCAGAACTTACATTAGCAAATAGTGGGCAGGGAAGAAGGTTATCTAGTGCTGCAATGTATAATAATGCCATGGTGTAACTTAAACCACCAAAATTAGTATCTGCTCACAAAAACAACCTGAAAAATCCCCTGAAGACCTAAAGCTCTGACTTTCCTAGCGCACTAATTACTTGTGATCCTCATGGACTTCAGGTCATAAGAAGAAGGGAACCTGTCAAAGTTGACATACCTATATTTTAACATTTGCCATCTGGATATATTAAGTACCTTCCTCATAATGGAAAAGTGTATCATCTCTCTGATGGAGGATACAATCCTGATAAAATTCCAACTTGAGGCAACTAGACCAGCAAATCACAAACATATGGCAGGTAATTCCTCCTCTTTGATGCTCCAGTCTCCTGATCAAGCACATATTTTTTCTTGAGTAGATAGTGTTCTAATATATTTAAATAACCTTATTGCTGAAAAGACTAGCCTAAGTGGAAAAGTGTAGAAATGTATTCATGAGATCCAGAAACAACAGCGTGGGGGACCTGCATATCCTACTGTAAGTCTTAGCCCATGATAAAAGTTGAGATTTACGTCACATAGCTGGCTGTTGTTGCTTTGTAACTATAAAAGGCAGAATGAAAACTTTGAAAGCTTTTAAAAAGTCTTTAGGTCTACAACCATGTGTTATATGAGTGAATTTAATTCATTCATGGTAAGAATTGACTGCCATCTGCCAGTTAGTGCTGCAATATAGACAACACCTAGAATATCTGCTGCTGAGCTGTCTGGAAATTCTAATTGCTGCAAGTGTAAAAGCCAAGGGAGCTACTTAAACCTGAAGGTAACAGTAGGCATGAAATCACAGCATTTCAATGTTTTTCTGTACATGATATTTTTGGACCAGGTTCTTGCTCAGGCACCAGAGACTGCAGCAAGACCACAGTGATTACAAAGAGCCCTCAAAGAATATTTTTTTGTCTTATGTATCTTTTTATTTGAGTTTGCATTTAATTTAACTGTGTGCAGTAAGTAAGAGGAAAAAAAGGACAAAGTAAAGTAAAAATCATTTTTTCTTGATATATCTTCCTTCATTTCCTGATGGAGTTCTAGATTTGGATGATAAGTTGAGACGTTTTGTTTTCTTCTTCCAGATGGCTTTTGTTATTCATATCTGTAGCTATAAAGGTAGTTGCAAAGTGCAAAATTATACCGTCTTTAGTGAGGTTTCTGTGTTTAGCTAATATTTTTCATTGTGCTGTATCAGCTGAACTGATATGCTAAGCTTCTTTAATGTTCTTTACCAAAAAATTCCCCCAATTTAATGATAGAGGTTTAAATATATAAAAATAGGTGGAGGCTACAAAACCAAATAGATGAAAACTGAAGAGAAAAATCAAGGTCTCTTTGGGGTCTCTTCATCTCTTCAGGGGTAGTTTGGTACGCACATGGAAACAATAGGTGATATCCCTGTATAGGAAACCTGAAAAGAAACATGTCTAATAATAGATTGCATTCACAGAGGAAGATGGAAATCAAAGGGATAAGATGAGCTTGTAAAGTTAGGATATCCCAAAGGATCCTGTAGGTTATGGGAGAACTTCAGTTGGATGCAGGAGAGTACCATCTTTAGGTCTATAGTACTTGCATCCAGTAAAGGATGAAGCCTCAGGACTGTAAGGAGAATTGAACTTGATGTAGCATGTACAGTTTTGAGAACCACGATATAAGAAAGATATTAAGCTCTTAGAGAGCAGCCAAAGGAGGGCAACGAGGATGGTGGTGGTTCTAGAGGGGAAGCCATATGAAGGGTGGCTGAGGTATCTTGGCTTTTTCAGCCTGGAGAAGAGGACACTGAGGGGAGACTTTGTGGCACTCTACAACTTTCACATGAGGGGAAGCAGAGGGGCAGGCACCAATCTCTTCTCTCTGGGGACCGGTGATAGGCCCTGAAGGAATGGCTTTAGTTGGAATAGTTACTTAGGACAGCAGAAAATGACATCTAGAAGTCATGCTGCAAGTCTGTGCAAGGAGAGAAGGAATGGTTTTAGCCCAATCACAGAACCTCTTTGGAAGGGGAATTACTGGTTGTATGATGTTTTCTTTAAATTGCTGAAACAGTTCTCACTGATTTTTTTTTCTTATTTTTTTTCCTAGTTCAAGTATGTTGTGACGCCATAGTAAAGAATAGGATCACGTTCACAATATTTGGAAGTTAATGATACTATTGCAGTTGTAGGAGAAGCTTAATTTAGACAGCTTTTATTTGAGTGGGTACAAAATACTCCCTTGAACATTTTCTATTCCAGTGAATGGAAAATAATTCTTCCTTCTTACCCCCTCAAGATACTGAGTCTGTGTGCACTGCATTCGGAGGAGTAATGCTAGCATGATAAATCACTTCTAATGTTGACCTTGGTGCTTTGGTTAGAGTGAGGACAGAGCAGCACAGATTGCATTGTGGGCTGCACATGCCTGGTAGAGAGTTCAAATATAATTTGAAGTTGTGTCTGTTTGTTATATCTTTACTTTTTCCACAACTGCAATACCAGTGCAGTTATGCTGACCTCTGCTGCAATAACAAGTACAAATGTAGTGGTTTTAGAATCTATGTAGGTCCTGTGGAGTTCCTTTCTCTTTGTTATGCTGTTCCTGCTGTCTTCCATTTTCTTACAAGTTATGAATTTCTTACTAGAGTTGCAGTTTGCTTGAGTGGTTTGATTTCAAGGGGAAGTGTGCTTTAATATTTCCGATGAAATGAGTTGAAAATGTGGTTTGTCACAAAGAGGTTTAAGAAAGTTCTTGTGCATGCCGACTTCTTAGAGAAATCTCTAAGGGATGTGGGTAACAACCTTTAAACAACTTTTCTCTGAACAATTAAACTGTGCTGGTGGTGAGCTTTTGCATGTAATAACAACATATGCATTTATTGCGATATAACCCTTAAAGTAAGTGTTCTGAATTCCTTATATGCTATGTGTTGCATGCTACTAAGTATGAAAGAGAATTTCCTAAAATGTTTTTCTAAACCCTATTCCTACCGAATATTTTACACAGAAAGGATCTGATTTATTTTTTTTTTATGAGTAAAGAGCTTTACACTGGTAAATCATGAGTAACTGCACTAAAGTGATAGAAAACCAGATGAAAGGTTAGCATGAATAAGGCAATGATTGGGTTGAAAAAATTATCTTTGTGATTTTTGGTTGGTTTTATTTTGGTCTTTTTTTTGTGGAACAAGAGTGCTGATGACTTTGTAGTTTGCCTACTCGTTCAGGATTTTACAACAGTGGGAGTCAGATTTGTGAAGTAGCGTGTCATGCAGGTATTGGAATTTTCACTACTTTTAAGACTTACTTTTCCTGGCAGAATTTTTCACCAAAGATCCTGTAAATCTGTCCTGTAAATGATCTATCTAAACAAAAAAAAGGTCTTTAATATATAAGGGAAATGTTTGCCTGACCTTACCATGATAATTCAGAATAATCTTGTCTTCCTGAGAGAGCAGTCGAGCATGGCTCAGTATTTATATTTATTGTTTAAACACAAATATTTCTAAGAAGCTCTTCCTGAGACCAAATGAAACCAAAGGCCTGGTATTTGGATTCGCTACTGTGCAGCCACTGTTTTAGTTAAATTCTTTGTATATTGCTGTCATGCAAATATTTAGATGACTTAAAGATTAAATTTCAAAGTTCTCATCTTCTATGATTATATTTAGTAAAGTAAATAAACTTTCATAGTTTGATACTCTTAGTATCTAAGACCAAAAACTCTCTCAGCATTTATATTTATGTATTGGAATAGATTTTTTTAACTGTCTTTAATTTGAAGCATCTGGCATATTACTTTTGATTATATAGACAGGCAGCTATACATAGATGACTGTGAGGTTGAGCTATAAACTCCAGTAGAACAAGATGTTCTGGGCCAGATTTTCAAAGCACCCTCCATAGTTGCACCCACCAGTGCACAGCTGCATGTCTTTTCCTGCAAGAATTACTTAATGTATTTTATTTTTATTTTGTTACTTTTTCTCCAGCATTGAATGGCAATATAAGTAGATGCTGTAGGTGCCATTTAAGAGGATCTTTTAACTTCACCCTTCTAATCAAAGATAGCTTTCCTTGGTAGCCTAGACAATTTTAGGAATTATCCCATGATTCCATCCCACAAAGATGCTTAGTTGCACAACCTTGTTAATAAACAAGATTGAAACTATTTTCCTTTAAAGGGTCTAGTGACATATTTAAATTTAGCAATGTGCTTAATTTGTCTTATGAATCAGAGTTTACGTGAACACACAACTGTGTGAAACTGCCATCTGTTAAGTAGCTCATCAAAAAGTGATGTAATTTAAGATGAAATTTGTGATAGTGCTTCATTTATTTGATTTTAGAAAGGAGTATTCTTAAACACTTGGCTTTGTACAAAGTTAGATGGTAAAGAGCTTTTGGATATAAATTGTTGCCAGTTCTCCACTGAGTCTTTTTATTTTTATACTGTACTGTTCTTAATATTATCTTCTGCCTACAAAATTGAGGAAACACAGAGCCTTGAATTTGTTTTGAAGGGTGTTTAAATATGCTGTCAAAACTCTAAAACAGGTTTGTGGAAGATTCTAGATCAGACATATATTGTTTATATATTGGACTACTAACTACTCTAAATTTTCAACATGCATAAGATACAGATGGTCTTACTACTGTTATTGCAATTATCATTATTTGCTATGCTGGTAATCATTTGGATACTGATGTTCTTGCCAATTGTAGCAAAGGTATTTTCAATATACGTAGCCAAGCAGTTCACTTTTTCAGGTTAGACAATATAATAGGACAGAAATCAATTGCAATACTAACTGTATTGTACATGAGATTAAACAAAAAAGAAATGTATAAATTAGACTAATGATAATTTTGGAAAAATGCACGAGCTGTCTGGAATAGGATTTCATGCCCGTAATGAACTTTCAAAACAATCAGCTGAACAAATCAGTATTTTTGGCAGCACAGACTTTCCAGCTGTCCACGGCTACAGTTTTAAACCTGCAGTTTGGTTACTACACTCATGACGGAAGTAAGAACAGCAGGTCTGACTTCAAACTTATTCTTTTAAATCATTGAAGGCACAATTAATGGGACTTGTCTGAGGGGGTAAATGTGCTGCTGACACTTTCAGTTTGGTTTCAAGCATTTTGATGAGTGAGTTGCAATACAGTATTTTTTCATTTGCTAACAAAAAATCTTGAATTAGAAACAAGTCTGGTGAAAATGTGGAAACTTATGATGGCTTCAGGTAAGTGAAAGCTCTTTCAAGACCTAACCTCATTAGTCACTCACTTAGAAATTTCCCACTGCTGTATTGTGGTACTACAAGACTAGATTCTTGTTTCTTTCTGTATGGACATTGCTATGCAATAGGAAAGATACCAGGAGTCTGCAGCTGTGCCCACCTAATGCTTTAAAATTGCTAAGCTAATTGTTTCCGCAAGAAAAGGTGCAAAGAAAATCACTGGGTTACAAAAAGCCTATTTTTCTGGAGAGAGCTGAAGAGATTTATAGAGTTTTCTTTTCCACAGAGTCTGTTTTTCCAAAGAGCAGAACAGCTTAAGAGATTAATGTGAGAATTTCTTCATTAAGTCAATACCAAATGAAGTACAGTTTCTCTTTTAGCAGGAGCTTGTATATATATCTCCTCTGAAATGCAATATAACACATGAGAACACAGCAAGTCTTAAATATGTTCTGTTATTTACAAATTTTAGTATATTATAATGTGTATTACTGACTGCAGTGAGTAAAGAGATCAGCCACTGTGTTTGCCCTGTACCATTGGTTGTGATAGTGTTTTACAAAATATTTCCATTCAAAGGTTAAAGTCTGATTAATTCTGCATTGTTTCATGACTGTCAATGCCACAAAGAACTAATGGGTACCTTACACTCTGCTTCATGGGTTGTCTCAGAATTTGCTGTGATATCTCAGAAAAGAGATATGAAATGAAGAAGTTATGGTATTAAACCTTTTCCATTTTCCTTTAAATTCAGTGGCTTTAATGGAAAGAGTTTTTTGAGGTTGGGTTTTTGTTTTTGTTTGTTTTTGTTTTATAAAAAATGAATTCAAAGGCATTCCTAACATTATTAGAAAAAGATTGCTATTGTTGCGGTTAGGGAGCAATAAAGAGTGATACAAGGTATAAGAACATACTCATGGCCATATCCAAAGTTTTCTGGAACCTGTGAAAAAGCCTTTCCTTAATTTCAAGACCTTAACATGAAAACTCTTAATGGATAATAGAAGATAAGAAGCACATAAAAGATAGGTTGAGAAGAAAGGACATACTAAATATGGAACAAAACCAAAAATCAAATCTAAACACATTTTTGGGAATCATGAATAGATCTTGTGTGCAAGAAAGGGGAACTGTAGCACAGTAGAAGGAATCAAAAAAATAGAAGTTTAAAAGCTTTTTGTGTGACTAAATGTTGGGTTTCATATTTCCTTGTCAATTATCTTGCATAACTATGAGCTTAGGGCACGTAAGTGATTGTCTGTCACTAGGATTCATTCACTCACTCATCTTCCACCCGTGAAGATGGGCAGGACAGAAACTAGTCTGACTTTGCTGTTATTTACTGCTGCTTACTTTTCCTTTGTGATGGTGAAGGTTAATGCTGTTTTCCTTACTAGTGTCTGTAAGATTTCTTGTGTTGTTTTTATTTCTTCACACCAGTTATTTCCTCCATCATATTAAGTGTTTCCATCTAAAGTGCGCACTACAAATATGCCCACCAATTTTTTTTTCTGATTGATATGAACTGCTAGCTACTGGTTTCTTTAGCTATCATGAAATCTTTTCACTGAATACTCAATAACACTTGTTTCTCAAAACATCTGTTTTCCCACCTAATGCTTTACTGACTCTCCAGTTCTCCTACACAAATCTTTGTATCTATTTTTTTGTTTAACTGGGAAATCATAATTTTGTTCACAACATGGATAGATTTGAATTTCATATATTGTTTGGATTAGTGTATTATTCCTGACTTCACTTCTTTTGACAGATCTTTGTTGGTTTGTGAGACAGTACCCAGGTATCTGTGCTACTTTCTTGACATTATAGAAAAGTATCTATAAAATTTACTTTGTGCTGTTGATTCTTTGTTTACTTGTGTTACATATTAATGATTCCTATAGTTCTTGTCAGTCTTTGAGTAGTATAAACATTTCATACTATTCTAGTTTCTAATGAGTTATTATTATTAAAAAAAAAAGAATATAAGTACAGAGAAACTCATCAAAACATTATTTGAATGCCCGCCCAACATTCCAAGGCAAGAAATATTTAGAGGCTGACAGGTATATTATTGAACCCTCCTCAGTTTTTCATAGCCTGGACAACACAGTTGGCAGGAAGAGGAGAATACAGACACTTTTGGCTTTTCCCATCCATCTTTATATAAAAGAGGTAATTAAATGGGAGACATTCAATAGCACAAAACAGAGCCAAGCACTCCAAGATCTCCTCTACTGCTGAAAACCAGTACTGCAAGTTTTAGGAAATCCCAAAAAGTCATTGAACACTCCAAGGAGGAGTTTTTCTGATGCAGAAACTCTGAGTTTGAATTGTATGGCTTATGTTTCATATACATACAGTCCTTCAATACCTTTCTAAGAATCCCGTGGTTAATATTAATGTAATTGTTTGCTATGTCAGATGAGTATTTGTTAGTTAAATCCATGATGAACCTTTAAAATGGTTTTCCATGTCTTTTATTTTCCGTGTTGTGCAAAATGCCAAGACTCATTTTATAGCTTGTCAACATTGGCCACCAAAGGGAGATTAGCTATAGGTCTTTAGGAACTTTGCTGGAAAAAAAATGACATTGTGGAGGTGTTAGAGGTTATTTTCCAAAATATCTTCTTTTAGAAGGAATTTTAGTGTCTTGTGCCCCTTTCTCCCATCACTGTTCCAGAAGGCAGACATCCATATTATGAGCTAATGACTTAAACTTTCTTTAGAAAAAAGAAAAAGGACTGTTTTTGAGATACAAGATTGCATGAAAGCACCTGAAACTGCTAGGATCAGTTCTCTCTCCCTGAGGGCTGACTCTGCAACCTCTTGAAAAATAAGGGATTTGAATGGAAATAGTGACTCTCGTTTAAAGAACTGCTGACACGCCTCAAATGAGGGAGCACATTCCCACATGCTCTTTATTGGAGAGTGTTACTGGAATTACAAATAGGTTTTCCATGTCATCTTGTGAAAATTATCTGTGCCATTATAAGCCATTTTGGAGTTCTGCTAGAGCTTTGAATTGTCAAAGAATGGATATTATTGGTAATATGGATATTATT
Source organism: Manacus candei (assembly GCF_025592945.1). NCBI lineage: Eukaryota > Metazoa > Chordata > Aves > Passeriformes > Pipridae > Manacus > Manacus candei. Next base: position 299,353 of record NW_026138074.1, on the reverse strand, counting down.
GGTAATATGGATGATGCATATTGCCAGAGACTATCATCTGAGTTAAATAGTATCGCGAAGAGTATGAAAATGTTTCTAGGGTTCGAATCATCAATTTTTTCTCTTAATTATTCAAATGAAATATTCAAAATTCTACTGCACTGTCAAGGTTCTGCAACTCACAGCTTTTCTATAAAGGCAATGTGATTGCCATACTTGTACAAGTAGGTGATACTGTGATGTGTCTCAGAAGAGGCTTGGACCCCAAATCCCAATAGTCTGTTGGGGATGAATGTTGTTGTCACTTTGGTCTTCTGGAGCAGTATACATTTTGATCATGCTGGCTCTAGTTCTTAAAACTGGCTAGTTAAAATGGACTGTAAAATTCTTATTTTACATTTGTATGCAGTATTGTTAAGAGCTCTTTGCAGTTTTTGAATGGTGACACAGTTCTCCAAAGGGAACATATGCCTAATTCAAAGGAGCCCACATTCTGCTTCTAATAGTAATGTCTTTTGAGGCCTCACCTCTGCATGCTGTCACAACTGTCACAGCTGATGCCCTGTCATGAACTCCTTGGTTCTTAAATTGATTCTCATTGCCTGTGGCTGGGAAATGCAGCACATTTGACTATGTTGTACCTAACACCCGAATGTGTCATATTTCTGACTTCAGTGGAGAATTAAAATGTGGTAGTTATTGACACTTGGACTATAGGTAATGCAGGTCTTCTGATGTTTTCTGATCAAGAGACACATCAATTATGATAACAGAATTCAAAAAGTTAGTCTTCCAGAACTGATTCAAGTTCACCACATCGGATGAGTGTGATCAGATGGCTTTGTTAAAGAATTGTTTAGTACCTTGGGACCATATTACACTTTAGGAAGACTTCCACAAAAGGACAAGCAACAACAGAGCAGTAACCCTTGTTATTAAAATCAACAGTTCCAACAATGCAGTACTTACTACTTGCCCTGAAGTAGTAATTTTGTCAGCCTCATCAAATATGTATCAGCCATCTCTGCTAAGCACATTCTATTTCTGAGTTATTTTGTATGGTACTCCACAGGGTATCCTCTCAGCTTTTTCATCTGTTACAGTAATTCTGTCTTCCTGTGGTTGGGTGTCACCCTCACCGATTTGGTATTAAGCCTACTGAAGTGTTTCCAAAAGTAGGATATGAGGCTGAAGTAGAAGTGAATGAAAAACAGAATAAGTGCTGAATTTTGTAATAGCTACTGGAACATATGACCATAAGTACTCCTGCTGCATGAAACAGTGCTGGTGTGTATTACCACCCTGTTATTACATATGTATATCTTTATCCATGCCTCAGTGTTAGCAAGTAGTATATCAGTGCATAAGGCTAAACAAGTTTAGATCTTTGGAAACATATGGCTGACGCAAAAGTAGTTTGTATTTCCTAGCACACACTTTGGTTTCAAAGTTTGCTTCTATTTTAAAGGGAAAATAAAAAGATATTCCAAAATGTGCATCAGCACAGGATGTAATATCTGAAGTGGTATTACAGCTAGGGTTGATTTCTTTCCTGCTATCCCCGAAACAAGTGGTTTTGATCACTTACTGAGGATGTATTTGTTATTTACAGCTCATGTTGCCTCACAGGACAGGGTGAAACACCAGAAAAAACCTACAGTTCCTTAGCTTGCTTAGTTTCTATATAGAGCAAAATATATTGTGACACCAGTTAGACCATATTGCTTTTCAACTCACTGTATAGCTCCTATCTGGTAAGATGGCAAATAAGATACTACTTAATCAAGTCTGAATTCTTACTTACTTTAGTTGCCTTTAAAATTTCTCTATAGGGCTCTAGCCTCTAACCTTCGTGTTAATAATTAATTGAATCAGTGATTATTTTTTTCTAAATGTAGTTTGGCTCACAGATGTCATAGCTGTCTTCAGGTCTAGTACCCTAAGTGTCATGGACAGAGTGATGGGCTGTGTAGCACTGTGCAATGCCCCAGCTATGTATTAGCACTCTGGAGAATACTACTTTAAAAGTTTGTTTTCTGGGAAGTAGCCTTAGCAAAATGTTGTAATTTGGATTTTGATGTGATCTCAATCCCATTCAAAAAACACTTAAATGGGAAAGTTAGGAGTAAAAAATACCAAAATTATATACGGTTAGATGGAGTCAGAGTTCTCCTGTGGCTTTGTTAAGAAAATTTTGTTCTTTTCCAGATTTATTCTAGTGTGTATAATCCAGCAAATATTATATTTTTTTCATGTTTATGAGTACTAACAATTTGTCACTTCGAGGCTGGCAACTGCTGTCATTGCTGGTGAGAAAGATGAAAAAGAAGCGAGATAAGAACAGGAGATAGAAGAAAATAGCACAGTAAAATTTTGTAAAAATAGAAAGTACACTGTATGTTACACATCACATAGGTATTAGTTCTCTCCTCTGTAGTCATAGTTCAGCAAAGTTTTTAATTGTGAAAAGCGTGATTAAAAACATGCATGCTTTCATCTGGCCTGCACTGCTCGGAGCATAAGGCAAGCAATCACTGGAACTGTTCCTAAGGGCATGTTGCAAAATGTGCCCGAAAAGATAAGTTTTGCACAGCTAGGCTGCTAGCTGTACCTAGGTTAGCTAACTAACAACCAGATTGGTTGTATCTGAGCGAGCTATGGCCTAGACCAGAGAAGTTACCAGGGCTTTATCTTCTCATCCTCTCAGCCGCCATTCACTGGTACCAGCACTACTCTTTATACGGTCAGGTGATAAGACAGCTTTAGGGAGCTGAAAGGATTGAAACTTCACCCTAAATGTAGTTAAAGCGGCTTTTTTTCTTTTCTTTTTTTTTTAACCTTAGTCTTTATCTATTATAGTTAGACCACCAAAAGGAAAGGTTACTATTTTACGGGGTCAGTGCACTGTAACTGCGTCTACAGCTGCAAAGCTGCTAGTTCTGCAGTGGAGGAGAGTAGTGTGCGTTTTGTGATGCACAGAGGAGGGCATGACTGTCTGTATGACAGCAGGCCATAGGTATATCAAATTAAGTATAACATGTGATTGTGTCCTAGCGTGTGACTTCATCAGCCTCCTGAATCATTCACCCGTGCATGAGTGCTGGATCAAGGAAGGAGAAGGGAATGGGGAAAACATGACTGCCCCAACTTGTATTAGCTTACACTACCACAGTACCTGAAGCACATTCAGACCCTTAGTAAATTGGAGCACTGAGAAAAGACTCCAGAATGCTATTAGGATTTTTAAAACTGTGTGCTATGCCTTATTAAATGTAATTGTAAAGTTATTCTGAGTGCTGTTACCCAATGAACTGGTACTGGAAATACTAGTTTATTTTTATGCCATGGAAGGTGGTTTGTGTATGATGGGGAGCCTCTTCATTCTTGTGTTCACAGTCCATTGTGCCAGAACTCATTTATGCTTTTTCCTGGCAATTTTCTCACAGCTCTAAAATTGTGGACACAGGACCTAATCCAACGAAGGTCTTAAGCATGTACACTGCCAACCATATGTAGTCTCACTGGAATCACTAGGGAGTATAGTAGGCAAAGTGAAAACGCCCTTTGGTCTTTCTATATCAACTGAAAGAAATGTCATATTAGGACAGCTGCTTTCCTATTCTCCTTAGCCTTTCCTTGGTTTCGTCAAATAGAGAATAGGTCAATACTTCATCATGAACATGAAGCTGAGCCAACACATAAATACCCTCAAGCAGCAGTTTTAACATTTTGGAATATTTATAGCTAACAGCAAAATTTTAGGATAATAAACCATTCAAGGGCTGTGTTAGTTCATTTTCTCTAAAATACAGTTTTTATTCTGGATGAATTCCAGATGTCTGAGCATGGACTAGAATTCAACTGGAATGGTCTAAAACTAAATACCATTCTTTCTTTTCTTTTCCCTTTTTTAATAGGACTTTCCAGAGAGGCTGTCTTATAAACACAGTGTAACAACATGTAATAACAATAAATGTGATTAAACAACAACAAAAAAGATTTAATTTGCTTTCTGAAGTACTATTCTGACAATTATGCACTGACTAAAAGTCACGTGTCACACCCTCTATTTCACTGTTTCTTTTCTGGATCCTCAATATTTCATAGTTATAGTTATGTTAGGAATCATGGCCTATATTGTGTACTCTAATGCAAAGGAAAACTAGAAAACATAGACTGTTTAGCCAAAACTGATTTTTTCCCCAGTAACTGTATTCTCTTCTCCTGTAATAACCCTTAAGTTCTGTATTTCAGATTTTTTTTTTCTGTTGATCAGCTTTGTTCTGCAGTGATACCCCTTCTGCTCCCACTTTCTCCTTTTCATTCTCCAGTCTTGGAGTCCTTTTTCTTCCTGGAGAATATTGAATTCTTTTCAGTGCTCAGCTTGTAATATTTAGTAGAGATGCAGAAGGTGCTGATGGTTATTGGTAGTTATGAAAGCAAAGATGATCAGGATAGCTGGATTTCCTGTCCAGATATCATGGCTAATCTGCATATTCAGTTCTCTGATTTGTAGTCTGAATTTCATTTAGAAGAATTAGGTAACTATTTCTCAGTGTCTTGGATGTTCCTGAATTTTAAAGAACAATCATAGGTCACACGTAAAAGTTATTGTATTACACATATAGAAAGGTAGTTGAAATAAATGCAAGATTTCATTAATTTGGTCAGTGATTAGAGTATGTTTTCCCTAAACTGAATTTTGTCTTATCTGCATTTACAATCCATTTGTTTCTTCTTTCAAATTCAACTTCACATCTTGAACAATTTAGGTCAATGGCTATCAAGGTTGCCATACCCTCTAGAGCTGAGCATTGCCTCTCAGAGAGCACTGCCCACAAGAATGATCCTCTGCCAGGTTACATCCCTGAACTTCTCCAGAAGACCTACTTCTCCTGTTACAAGCAGGAATTTACACATGGGCAGCTACGAATAAGGCAACAGAGACATGTGCTAAAACTGTTCTAGAGGCACCCCTCACAGGTTTGTGTCTGCAGGTGATTTTATTTGCTCCTAAAATCAGGTTCTAGGTTATTTACAAAATCATAGAAGAGAGGTGATAGTTAATATATAATACCAATGTTAGTAAATAATCAAAAAGTAGGCTAACTGAAATAATAAGTATCCATGCAGCTCAGTTTAGACAACCAAGAAACAATGGGAATACATCTGTCGAAAAGATGGTAACAAAATTTATGTAGGAATTAAAAAAATAATTGGAAGCCATTTTCTAATTCTGGTGCTAATGCTTTTAATTTCCACTGTAGCAGCTTTGTGAAGTACTTGCTTCTTATGTCACAAAAGGGGGTCATACCTTATCTTTCTTTACTCCTAGTGAAATATTGTTTGCTCGCCATTATCTGCTAGCACAGAAAAATAAGACTTGGATTTGAGTTCTTGAGGTAGGTTTTTAAAGCCATTTTAGGTCTTTGGAATATGGTTTTGCTAGATATGTATTGTTGTCCCTAATGGAGAACCCATGGTGATATGCTTTGTTCTAAAATACCACAAAGAAAATCTCTGTTTTTGCAGCAAATGGGGATGAGTTTTAAAATCTGCAATATACATTAAACAATGCATGCTGCCTGATTTTGTCATAAGTAACAGTTTCAGGGAAGACTATTCTTGGCAGACACTGCTTGAAGTAGAATTAACAGGCTCATGATGATAGAGATCCCAATAGACATGCTCTCTTTGTATAGATATAAAATAACCCACAAAACTTTCCACAGGAATCTCTGTATAGACATTCCTTTGCTTTGTGCATCTCCTTTCTCCCAGAAAATATCTGCCTATCACTCCTACCTGTTTGTATCCATTTGTGCCATGATATGACACTTTTTTCTAGCTGCCATTCCAGCAGAAACCGGAGTCAGTATTTTTTAATTGTTCTGGCAAGAGGCAATATGTCTTGTATTGAGCTGAATTTGAGAAATTTGTAAAAAATTTACTTGGTTTTCCAACATAGACTTATAATTAATAGAAAAGGGTTGATAATTGATTCACCTTTGCTGAAGTTGCAGAAGAATTATGGTACTGGGCCAGTGATAAGCAAACTAATTTGTCTGGTATTTTCATGACAGAAACATTGGCACTGGACAGGTCATTGTGGCATAGACTCTAATCTTTTCTCTGCCAAATTTAGATTGGGTATATTAATTTCAATTAAGGACAGTATCTGTTCAGGCCAGAACAGAAATAGTCTTTTATATTGTGATTAAAGGAGCCTTATTATAGATCAACATGCTGAATATTGATGCTTTAAAATGATTTGATCACTAATTTATAAAGAGAGAAAATATATTGAACATTTATGAAATCCAGTTTTTTAAAGACTGACTGAACTCTGAATTAATTTTTGGTATGGTTAAATCTTGTCCTATACAACAGACACCCGATAGCAACTTTTGCTTTATCTTAGGCCCATGAGGGATTAATAACATTGTAAGGAAATATTTTTCAAAAATTAAAGAGAAATTCAATCAAAAATTTTATTTGTAAGTAACAAAATGCAGAAAAATATCTTCAAGTGCTGGCTCCCCCACTCTTCCATCCAGGAAAGTGTGTTAAGATGGAGCTACATTACAGCTTTAGTATTCTTCTCGTCGTTTCTCCCATGCTGTCTCAGATTATTACCCTGCTTTTAGATGTTCTGTTAACAACTAGGTATTTAATGGAAAAGGGAAAAAAGGTAGCTGAGTACCTGCAGGAAGGTTTGTCAGGAGTGGAAGTGTAAGACCATCAATACTGGCTTTGCAATACCAAATACAATTAGTGCAGTTGTGTTTGAGTATAACTGATTAGATTGATCCAAGATAGAAAGGGAGTGAATAAGAAATTATAAACTTTTGCACCTTTGGAGGATATGCAGAGATCTGTAGTATGCTTAAATGGTGCGTTTGGACCCTGAAAGTATGTTTAGCCAAGTACATTACTAAGCATACGGTATAATAAAGAAAACAGTGCTAACCATATGTGTAAGATGTCCCTACTTGTCATGCTTATGTGACTTGAAATACACGTCCCCCACTTTTGTCCTTTTAATTCTACTGAGCTCAAGCAGTGGAATGAATGAGGCAAAGCTGCCAGTATCTTATATTTCATTCATTAAAACTTTAAACAAAAATGTCTTAATAAATTATGAACATTTTAAATCTCTTCTGGAATGAACTTCTGAGTTATTTTAGGTATAATTTATTATTTGAAGGTTTGTGCCTGTGTAGTTTTGAATTCAGCATCAGGATCTGTATAAGATTTGTGTAGAACTACTCATAGTTATTTGGAATGTTTATCCAAAATTCAGGTTATTTACTTAATCTATTAGAATTGCAAAGAAGCACATTTTTACCTTTTCCAAAGGCCAACCCTACCAGATACCTAGCATTTTATAAAGAGAAAAAGGGAAGACAGGTTTCTACTGTCTTTTGAATTAAACGCATTTTGCATTAAGCATGAAGAGCTATATTTTGACTGCTTACTTCAGGCCCCTAAGAAAGTGTTTCAGTATCTGTAAACATAAACTGAGTGTTTGTTTCAAGCTTTCTCATTCATTCCACCTACATTAGCAGCTTCTGAATAGTTAGTGAAGAAAGCAGTTTCCTCTGAAGAACTAGTGAAGATACCTGTGTCTTTTCATTGATTGTTTTGGGGCTTAGGTGCCTGCATGCCGTGCAGAGAGCCACATGAGATTGAGGGAAGCTCTACGAGGTTCAGGCATTCATGTCTGAATGTGTCTTTGCTTTGGAACTTCTCATACCATGCTTGCGCGCTGAGCTATTCTCATCTCAAGCAGTTTGGTGAGCCACTTCTCTGCACAGCTGCAAAAATGTTTGAATCGGTTCTGGAAAGTTAAAAGATGAGGGTTGGGAGAGTGCAGTTGCCTATTTCAGAATCAATATTGCTTATGCCCTTTTACTACGTTTGTAGAAGTGTAGCATGAGCAGGTTATCTCCCTGCCTAGGGCTGTGCATACTGAGTACTCTTAAGATGAGATACCGAAGAGCAGGGATGAGTAACAGGTTCCATGCTGTTTGTACAGTTGCAGTACTTAAATGCAAGTGCATATGACAGTAGGCATAATTTGTGGTCTAAAGAGTGATTGTAATGGCTATACTAAACAGTGCAGGACACAAAACCCTCGACATTTGTGGAAGGAAGCAGTTTGTGTGGAAAGCTGGATGTTCACACTATCTATATTTCAGGGTGTTTCACTTCCGACTCTCTCTAATCTGGTCCAATGGACTCCATTAGTGGTTGGAGTACATTTTCTAGCGTTGCTCCATCTAAAAGGACTATCATCTGTATTCTTTTAGTCTGTTCCATGATATATGAACCACAGGAAAGAAAGTGGGGATGACTTCAAAAGCTCACTTCTGTTTCAAATTTAAATTGCAATGTAGATGCATCCAGTATATTTCACTGATGGTGGCAACAGAATTGAGCATGCTATTCAATTTTTACTGGCATTTGAGTGAAGCATTTCAGTAATTAATTTATGCTTATTAAGTATTCAAATCTGTGTATCCTGTTTTAGCTTTAAATGAAGTATTTTCTTCTATTAATTAGAGATGCAGTTGTTTTCATCTAGAATATTTTGTCCTCCTGTTCTGTTTTTACATGAGCATTTCCTGTTATGGATCATTCAAGTATGGATTGTATTTAAGAGATTGTATTAAGAACCTCATGGTTCTTACCTACGTATCTACAGTTTCTCCCTCCAGCTGGAAGTGTTTCTACATTGTGATACTCCACTTAAATGAACTTTTCTTAACACATTTATAGCTGTTTTATACCATTAAAAGTTGATTTTGTGTAAAAATTCAGAACAATATGAGTTTAAAAAAAAATTCAACGTCCTTGTCTTACTGCATGAAGAACCTGCCAGAAAGTGTCTTTATCAGTGGAGTGAAATGTAAGCTGAATTTTTAAGTACCTGACAGATATCTGCAATATGATCTGTGATAAACTTTTGCAAAGCTAGAAATGTGTCTTTTTGATAAAAACTTATTTCTAACTATAGTTTACCTTCACTACCATCCATGACTTCTCTCTTATAAGGCTGTTAATCAGACTTTGCAAAAACTGATCAGCTTTTCATTGTGTTTTGTGGATGCCCAGTTAAGCTGGTCTTCATGCAACAATCATGTTTACATTTGTCATTCAGTGGATACATCTTTGATATAAGCAGAATAAAAATTCACTAGGTCATGTGCTATGTCATCTTTTTAGTACACAGACCTTTGTATAAATCCATAAATTACAACAGTCAGGTGATGATGACATTTTAAAATTCTTCTAGTCTGAGAGTTTAACTCTAGTGAAATGCTATGGGAAGTTTTGAAAGCCGCAATATCATTTTGAAATTATCTCTTTATTGCTCAGGTGCAAAATTTTGCAGTCAATTTGTACTTATCTGTCAATTAAATGGACCTTTAATAACATGCTCAGGGCACTTCATGACCCACTTACTGATTAAGAGAGAGTGGGTTAGTCAATAGTTACCAAATATCTAGACAATTAGATTTTCATGTGCTTGGGTTTTTTCAAGGGTTCTTATTAGAAAATACCTTTTTTTTCCCACATTAGATTGCTTTATAAGGTTATTGTTTCTCTGACCAGCTTGAACTTTGATATGACTTGATCCCCTGTATCATCTACATGCAAGCTTACCCTGCCTGAGATCTGTTTGCTGGCCTTTCAGAGCCCTTATCTCCTTTCCTAGGAGGCTGAGAGACTTGTGAGATCTGTGCCTAGCTGTGCAGATATAATATCTATCCACCTGCACTTATCTACAGGGGAATCCTCAGCAGTTCAGGTAGGGATGGAAGTGACCATGCTTCTTATCTGGGTCTGTTACTTTGCATCAATCTTCTTCACTCTTTAAACCCATTTTTTAGCTGAAATTTTTGCTGTGGGCTATTCATACTTGTGATGTCTCATGGATGTGTATTACCACTGAGAAGATACTCATCTGTTGTCTGAGTAACATCTACTTATTTTTCTTAAATGCGTAGAGAGTAAGGTCAGTATAAAAGTGTTTACTGTAACCACTTTTCTTATCCTTTCTGCCTCTTTAGACTATTAACTGTATTTTTTTCAATCTGAATTAAAATTATTTCTTTGCAGAAGGGAAAAATACAGCTGTGTCTTATTATGTTTATACATCTAAACCCCTCAGATTCAAACATATTTCCTAGAAACAGAAATTGTCTTGGGGAAAAGTGCTTCTTTGAGGGCACTCTCCCTTAGACATTTCTTGTCTGGCAATCAAAACTTTTCTCAAAAGATGTATAAGGGCTGAATATCTTTTAACTCAATTTTCTCTTATCTGAATTGAAGTTTCGTTTAGTTTTATATTCTCTCATACTGCATGATAAAAAAAGAAGAATACTTAAAAAAAAAGAACAAAACCATTGAAGATTCATTATATCAGCTTTTAGGATCAATTATGTGTGTGTAGCCACTTCTAGTTTGACCATTTATATGCATGTTTTTAGTATTATAAACAGGATATTCAAATATTGTAGCAAAATTCTGAGCTTATTTTGGGCCCTGGTCCTAAAGTTATGACAATAACTTAGTGTATAAGCAGTGCTGCTATTCATAGGCAGGTGGTTTGCAGAACTGAGGCCTGAGCTAGTTCTGATCTTTTTAGTTTGTCCAGTAAATATTTATCTCTGCTTTTTGATTTAAGTGTGGAAGTATTTTGAAGCCAAAACACTTCACTACCACTAGAGAGCTGTGCTCTTAATGTATTTTGTTGTAACTGTTTTGAATTGCAGCATTCATAGTTGTTCTTATGAAGTGTACTATGAAGTTGTGGTTCTCTGTTATGTTTTGGTGAAGTATATAACGCTATTTTTTTGAAATGAAGAGTAGGACAAGCCCTGATTTTTTTTTTTTTTGAATGTTCTTACTGTTTAATTTTTCTTTAACTCACTATGTGAGAAACATCATAAGGTGACCTGTTGTGTACTGCTTCGTGGATAAAATTATCCTCTCTATGTAAAATACTACATCTCTTGTCTATGTTTTGTTTTTACCATGTTCAGTTATCTTAAGGAGTGCTGTAAATTGTGCTGATTCACGGGCTTACCAAAGAGCAGAGTTTTAAAGACCTACATCAGGAAAAGACCCAGAAAGGAAAAAGTAACTGAATTGACTTGATAATTAGCCCCACCATATAACTTCATAGTTTTGATTTAACGGAAATTTGGGGTCTAGTTAAAGAGAGAGAGGATTTTTTTGCTCTACCTTCACATTGGTCAAATTGGATGGCTTCATGTGTTTGAACTTGTCCAGAGACTTCTGAAAAAAAAGAAAATCATGGTTTTATAAATCTGGCAGCTTTAAAGGAAAGCATATTACGTCTCTGCTGGTGTAGGCAAAAGTGATTTAATAACTTGATCCACAGAACAGAGAGTAGAAACCTCAATTAGAGTTTTGGTTTAATCAAGTTTGTAGATTAATTTTGCTCATTTGGATCAGATCTGTCCAATTATAAAGCTATATGGCAGATTAAAGGGAACTGAAAAAAGTATACCTGTTACTAATGAACCTCCCACAAGTCCTTTTCATTTTAAGTTATTTTGTTTGTATGCTTCAATTTTCATTCTAACAGAAAAGCCTTCAGGCACTGAAGTATAAGGATAAGTTACTTTGCAAGTCTCAGAAAAGGTGTAAGGAACTCTCTCTTTTTCTTTCTTCTTCTTACTCTTAGATGTTGTTTTTGAAAGATGACCTATAATTTTGTAAGGACAAATTTATGTTTTCTGTTTAATTGCACAGATGTATTTTGGGATTTAGTCACCTACCCACTTGATTGCACCTGCCTACAAGGTAGTTAGATGACTAATCCCCTTCATTTGATTCTCCACTTAATTGCAAAAAGAACTCTATTAGACTGAAATAGAATTGAAATAAAAATAAAAAATGGTACTAACTTTTCTTCCTCTGATTTTTTTCTAAAACATAGTGTAAGGTTGTTTACTAAGGTTTTATTGCTGTCTCCTCTGGCTTCAGCCTCCATGAAATTCAATTTTATTAGTAGATTTCCCTGACGTTATGATTTCTGACATTTCTTATTTTGACTGATAATGTTGTATGAAAAGGTCTGAGTGTGGTATATTTAACTGTGGTGGAATTTTACTTTCCATTTGTATTCACATATTTTTGTTTTCTGTCATACAGGTGGTATGTTAAGTGGAATAAATGGTTGCAGTGATATTTTCAAAGTTGCAGTCACTGTTTTACTGGAGTGTTTAATACATGTTGAAAAGGCGTCTTTTTTTAACAAAAGAGACTAGCTTCTTGTCTTCAGTGCTTCTGATTCATAACCCATTATGTCCCACACTAAACATAGCCTTGCTCATTTTCGCTGATCTCATTCCAGGAATGTGTTGTGTAACAGCTGGCAGTGCACAACCAGAGGCGTGCTCCCAAGTGTCTGCAAATTATTTCAGCAGAAGCTGTAGTCTCTTAGAACCTTGCATGCAGTGTTTGGCACTTCCCAGCATATGGCACCTACTGGCTGTCCTTCTCGTACCCTCACACTTCTATATCACTTATGAATATGATACTGAGCCAAAATTTTAGTTTGTATGCTTGTTGTTTTTTGCATGCATCTGTTGCTGTTATTTAAGTAGGCAGGAAGGGAGTTTTCTCCTGGGGTATGGAAGGAAGGTTGCAACAGCAAACCCTGTATCTTCAGCTTTCTGCTGGAATTACTTTTCTTCTATTGTCTTTCTCAGTTTTCTTCCTTTCTGAAACTGTATACCAGGTTATTGTCCATTGGGCTGCATCGTTGACAGTTGCTGGCTGTTTTTACATAGGCAATGCCATGAATAGTGAAGGTGGGGGCTGCAGTTACAGATAAATTTTTATTGAGATACTTTCTTACTGAGGAAAGTTGCTGGTTTATCTTTTTTTTTTTTCTTTTAAGTCTTCTACTGTGTGGTGTATACTCTTCGATGAAGCCACCATGAAATAATACATTTGACAATAATTATTTTTCAAGAACAACTTAGATCTTTATTTTTAAATGAAGATATACAGTAGTTTATCTGTCTACTACATTACATAGTCTTCATGGTGGTGTATTGAACTGAAATTGATTTCACAGTGTCCCTTTTCTAAAAGCAAGATTAAAAACACCTGTTTTGATGTTTAAAATAGGACTTAAAAGGAGTGGACAAAATTCCTCAAAAAATAATAGTGAGCTCATACTTTAGCCTTACAGATGCCTTAAATGGACTAAGAAAGTCCGTTGCACTAAAAGTTCCTTTCACTACCTTTCCCCAAGTAAGAGGGGATGTGCCTTAATATTCCTGGAGTTGCATTCCCTGAGTACTAATAAAATACACCCACAATGTCTGTTTCAGAGCAAAACTCAGGCATGACAGGTATACATGTTCAAAATCACAAGAAATTTGTTTTTTCCAAAGAGACAACTTCACTGAGACAGCTGTCTTCAGTGGAGAGTTCTGCCCTTGACCCACTCTAACTGGAGAATCTTGGTAGGCAGTCATGCTTTTCATGGAAGAAGAATGATGAAGTTCTAACACATGTAAATACAGTATTTCCTACTCACTGTCCTTAATGGCTCTACCCAGAGCTTTTTGGGGGTTTGGACCCTTTACTTTGAAGGTAGTTTGCTGTGTCTGCAGACTATGTTAGGCAAGAGACCAGGATTACAGTCTGGAACCAGACATCCACTTCTTGGGTATTTCAGCCCTTAACTTATAGATTCCTGAGAAGGTACTTCTTGATCTCTCCCACAATTCCAATTAAACTTCTGGTAAATTGGCTATCCAGTCTGCAGAATCACATATAGAATAAATTTAACTGCTATGTTGTTATCTCTTGTTTTTCCAGCCTGACCTTTCAGATCCAGGTTTGCAAGTACACTTAGGGACCTAATTTCCCCTGGATTTGCGGTTGTCCTGCATGTACTTGTGAATGCATGTGTCTGTGAAGTGTTGTTGGGGAAAGGAACTTTTGGAAAGGGTCTGAATTCCAAGCAGTTGGATAATTAGTTCTAGAGAAGGGAAGGAGAGAGACAAGCAACTCTGAGGTCTGTCTTGAAGGTGACAAGAATAGAAGAGAGGTAGATGAATACAGTTTGGGGCACAGAAAAGAACAGTGAGGGCAAGTGGATTCATCTGGGAAAAAAAAGTGAAAAAATGAAGCCCATATGGATTTCTTTTAGCTGTTTTCCATTGCTGAGTTCTGCCTTGTTTTGGTTTATAATGATTTTCCAAGTACAACATACTTAAAAATAAATCAACGTTTTCATCAGAATTTATGCACTTGCAGTCCTGATTCTGTTTTTAAAGTGCAGCTGTTGAGAATCCCTCAAGATAGCTTACATTTCTTTGTTTTCCCTGATAAGTTATAGTTAGCTTTTTTGCCAGCTATTTCTCACACAACATCAGAATTAGTCTTGTAAAGACTATTAAAATGGAGTTGACAAGCAGAACTAATAATTCTTGTGGGTTTTAACGTGGTTTTTTAAAATTTTGGTCCTATTCCAGGCTCAGTTTTTTGGTTGACTGATTTGCTCTCTGAAAAGTAGGCCTACTGACTTAGGCTCAAAACATTAAAAGACTCTATGGTCATATACAATATTATTGTGTGGAAAAAAAAGTTAACTATACTGGAGAATTAAAACAAATCCATTAGGAAAAGAGATAACTATTTTTAAGAACTGTCTGTGAAGCAGCATGAATTATCTTGAAGACAGTGGTCCTGCTCATGTGCAACTCAATTGAAGTTCTTGTTTGAATTTTTCTAGCAGCTAAAACCATGCTTTTGGTGCATTAAGCATACAATACGAACTTTTCTATAACTCTCAAGGGTATGACATTCTGCGACACTCTCTTTATCCTTGATGCATATGTGATACATTACTGAATGGATGCTCTAACTAGAATATTAAACCAAAAAAAAACCTAACCAACCAACTAACTAATCATTTACTTTTATTTGTTCTGTATTATCATCAACTTTATGTGTTCTCATATTTATGGGTTTAAATCATATGTCTTATGTTCCCATTCATTCCAGAAATGCTGTGTAGTCAAAACATTCCTTGATGCTATAGCCTTTTGCAAGAAGCTGTGTGCTTGAGGTTGGACTATAAGATCTGTTCCTTGACAATTATATTACTACAAGTAACAGCCTCTATGACAAAACTGACAAATTTGTAATTTGTCTTTAAGTTTTCTCTGTGTAAGCTAGATATGCTCAGATAAAGTAACTTTTTTTAAAATTGTTGGTGCATGCTTTGTATTGGATTGGGCTCATATAATTTTAGCTTATGTCATTATAATCAGTGCCTTGTTTGATTTTATGTATGTGTGTTCAACCAACCATCTTGCATTTTCTGTCTGTTTAAGGAGGTTAAAAGAAAGACTATATTATAGACTGGGGAATTCCTCATTTAACCAAAATTCTGTGTTTGGGCTCTTGATTGGAAGAAATTGAAGTGGATAGAACTGAGTCTTTACATTATTTGAATAGATTGAGAGACTACTATTTCCTTCTTCTGCTGATCTTTCACTGATCTTCTTTTTGTTGCCTGTATTGTCTTTGCTTCAGTTAGAGGATGTTTTATTTTTTAGGGGTTCACAGTAATACTGAGAAAAGGAAGTACTTGGAAAAGATGTCAGAGCTCATCTTGTGACATGCTTTGTGTCAGATGATGGGGAAGTTATAGTACCTTAGTACTATATATAGTTCTTAGCTGTATTCCCTTTATATGACTTTATATATGTCCCTCCAATGGGTTAAAGAGGCTAATAAACCCACCAAAGCTGTATTTGTTTTTAATGACAAGGGAAGAATGAGTGAGTTGGACTGCCAGTTTTCTCAAAAAGTTCTGTCCATTCCCTGTATCTCCCAGAGATATTGGCCACATCTCTAGATTCTCTAAAACAGCTCATGCTTTCCTTCATATTTGATAATGTAATTTGAGTGAAAGGTGAACTAGAAACCAAAAGAGATCCCTCTGTGTAAGAAAAATTCTGGGGCTTTCAGCCTCTTGCCTTGAAATTTGTTCAGTGTATTTTTAATGAACTGGAATACAGTAGAAGAAGCTTGCTTTAAGTCATATCTAATTCTTGTGTTATTACATGTCACAAAATTAAGTACAGATTTTGATCAGATTGAATAATGTTTTACTGATTTATATATTTTATTAGATGTCAATATACAGGATATTTTTCATTCCAGCCAAAGGACATATTCCTTAACTGCATTTTGTCATTGGTGTAATTCTGTTAACCTTATAGAGTTTTTCTTAAAATTATCTTGATCCAGTAATTCCTCCTACAGTTGAAAGTATTTTGAATTTATTTTCAACTATTACTTCAGATGCTGAAAACAGTAGCAGCTGCATAAAAAGAGAATAAGTAGCTTTTTATTGGCTGATAATTATGAGAAAATCCCATTTTATAGTCTAATATTTATTATGCAAATTAATGGGGTCCAGATTTTTCAACTATCTCCCTTCATAATGGCATTTAAACCATTGAAGCTATTGAGATACATTTTATGATGGAAATAGCCACTTGTACCCCATTCATTAGTCACCTGTTTTAATGTGATAATTGTTATGTTCAGACCACTGAAGTCAGTGGTTATCCAGAATGTGTTTTAATATCACATTATATATACATATATATATTTTTATATATATATATATACTGCTAAACTGAGTAAGAATGGATTTATACATATGATTATTTCATGCACCAAGCTGGCATTTAAGGCTGGAACAGTCCTTTTATATGTGCAGTATCTCTCTATTTCTATTGCCATAGCAGTATGAATATTAAGTATATGGTTGCAGCATGCATTATATCTGAAATTATTGGCTCTAATACAGAGAAAAGTAATAGTTATTTGACACTAATCTTTGTGTTGCAGTGCTTTTCTGCTGTCTGGAATTTTAAGAGTTCTTTGGTTCTGCTGAACTCCAATATTAACTCTTTGAAAAAATATGTATGTCACAGTCAGCAGGAATTCATATGGGCTGAAAAGATGAGCCTTTTAATATGATGGGTTTTCTTCTGTTGGTGGGTAACCTCCTGATACCATCTGAGTTCTTTACTGTGCCTAGTGACAGCTTCCTGATGGAGTTCCAGCCTCTTTGCCTGCTTATGATATTTTTTTTCTGTGTGTGTTACTAGTGTCAACTTTCATTGAAAAAATAATTAAAGCAGGGAAGTATTTAATGGAAATTTAACCTGAATCACACTGTTCACAACAACACAGTCTGTTTAAATGTCATGAATGACGGATTAGGAGATTTACACTGGCTGTTGCTTTTCACTCAACGGTCAAAATAGAACCAGCTCAAGAAGAAGAGTAGCAGGAAAACCAGTTAAGCCTCCTG
Source organism: Manacus candei (assembly GCF_025592945.1). Classification (NCBI taxonomy): domain Eukaryota; kingdom Metazoa; phylum Chordata; class Aves; order Passeriformes; family Pipridae; genus Manacus; species Manacus candei. The sequence goes on along the minus strand of NW_026138074.1, from coordinate 281,979 downwards.
CTAAAGTCATTGATTGAACTGAGACTTGCGAGACAGCTTCTCAAAATTTACCACATACTTTCATAAATGATATTGTGTTGACATTCAGTTTCTCAGAAGTTCCAAGTGTTCCTTGGCTTTGCTTTAGACCTCGCTGCTATTTGCAGCTCCTGCGGAGCTTTAAAAGCTTTCTATAGGGATTGTGTTTATCTACAGTTTATGCATACTGGCTTGAGATTGTGAACTCCTTACATATACTTTTATCATGTTGCAAATTTCATGTCTATTGGAAGGTTACTTGCATCCTCACCTCTTTTTTTCTGAGTCTTTGAGTAGATTTCCAGGCTCGTGGCACAGTGCTAGCAATGAAAAAATTCTGCATTTTGTGAGAAAAGATGGGGAGGTCTAGAGAATAGGTCCATCCAGTTACATTATGGAACTTATAAGTGTTTCAAAGACAAACACCTTTGCTGAAAAAATGGTTTAAGGTTCTTTCTTTGTAAATTTTTCCCAGTGTTTAATTATAAGCAACCCAATGCTGTTTTTCTTGAGTGTTTCTGTTGATTACAATTTTCATCAATACTGAACAGATCATAAAGCGAAGATGATCAAGGGTTATATGCTTCATGAACAGCAACTTTTAAAAAGATAACTGTTCTACCAAGTAGTTTAAAGAGAAGGAAAAACTCAGAGCAACATGATCTTGGAGGAAAAGAACAGGGATCGTGGATATACACTAGAGACCTCATTTATACCCACTGAACTCCCAGGAAAGCGGGCGAGACACCAGGCTGTGAAGGTCATACAGGTAATTTATTGTTTACTTGGGTATGTAAAATGCTTTTACTAAATAAAAGGTGGAGGTGTTTTTGATCTTCTTGTAAATCCTTTTTTTTTGTTGCTGTTGTTTTTTTTCTTCTTCATATAAACACTGAAAGACTTGGTAGACTATACTTATGCAACTCATCACGGCTAGGCTTCGCAAACGAAGATTTGGGAAGGCACTACCCACATTTGTTACAAGTGTGCTGGTGGCTAAAGAGACCAATATGAGATAGGCAGGTCTGGTTGCAAAAGGCACAGCAGAAAGACTCCTTAGGTGGTATATTCTGCAAGACATGATTCTTTCTGCATTGTCTTTTCTCCTCAAGGGTGATCCTGCGTGCTTTCTCAAAAGCATCAGCAGCATTATAGATGGTGTGTTTCCAGACCTCCCAGTTGGAGGCCAGAGGAGACCAGTTATGGTGATCAATATGGCCGAGGCTGAGATGTTGTTTCAGGGAGTCCTTGTATCTTCTCTTCGGGGCTCTCTCTTGCAGCAGCCAGTGGCAAGTTCACCATAGAACATGATCTTAGGGAGGTGGTGGTCCTTCATCCTTGAGAGGTGCCCTGCCCATCGCAGCTGTGTTCTTATCAACATGGCCTCAATACTTGTGATTGCTGCTTGTTCTAGAGCAGACGTATTAGTCACATAATCTGACCAGTGGATGTTTAGGATTGTACGGAGACAGCGTTGATAGAAACGTTCTAGGAGACACAGGTGGTAGCGGTAGATGACCCATGATTTGGATCCATATAAAAGAGTGGACAGCACAATGGCTCTGTAAATACTGATCTTTGTACTTTTCTTCGGGTGTTTATTACGCCAAACTCTTTTATAAAGCTTTCCAAAGGCACTATATGCCTTTGCTAACCTGTTGTCTATCTCTCCATCAATCTTACCATCTGAGGAGATGAGGCTACCTAGGTAATTAAACTGCTGGACTGATTTGAGCTCTGATCGACCAATTGTGATATGGGGATGATGGAAGACTTCCTGAGGTACCGGTTCATAGAGAACTTCTGTCTTCTTTAAGCTGACTTCCAGCCCAAAAAGCTCCGCAGTGTCTGCAAAGCAGGATGTTAAACGCTGCAGAGCTGCTTCTGTGTGGGCAATAAGGGCGGCATCATCAACATAAAGCAACTCCCGGACAAGATGGTTTAAGGTCTTGGTGTGGGCCTTCAGTCACCTTAGGCTGAAAAGGCTTTCATCAGTACGATATTGAATGTAGATACCATCCTGATCATCGAGGTCTGCCGTGGTCCTTTGGAGCATCATGCTGAAAAAGACTGTGAATAGGGTTGGTGCGAGAACGCAGCCTTGTTTCACACCGTTAAAAAGGGCCCAGAAAGTGCATTGCCATATCTGACTTGGCTGTGCTGATCCTCATGGAATGAGATGATCATTTTAAGGAACTTGGGGGGACAACCTAAACGTTCCAAAATCTGCCATAGACCTTTTCTGCTCACAGTATCGAAAGCCTTGGTGAGGTCAACGAAGGTTACATAGAGACCTTTATTCTGTTCCCTGCACTTCTCTTGCAGTTGTCTGAGAACAAATACCATGTCTGTGGTAATCCTGTTGGCTCTGAAACCACATTGGCTTTCAGGTAGAATTCCTTCTGCTATAGCGAGTATTAATCTGTTCAGAAGTATTCTTGCCAGGATTTTGCCAGCAATGGGGAGCAAAGTAATACCACGGTAATTTGAACAGTCTGATTTAATTCCTTTCTTCTTATACAAAGTGATGATGACTGCATCACGAAGGTCTGATGGTAGTTCATCTAGTTCCCAACAGCACACCACAAACTCATGAAATTTAGCATAGAGTGCAAGGCCCCCATGTTTCCAGACTTCGGGTGGAATTCCATCAACCCCAGCTGCCTTGTCAATTTCACCTGCTGTATGGCCTTGAGGGTTTCTCTCAAAGTGGGGGCAATATCCATTTCATTCTTCACTGGTACTTGTGTGATGGACTGAATGGCTGTGTCTTGGACTACACGGTTGATACTGAAAAGGGTCTGAAAGTGTTCAGACCATCGATTCAGAATGGAGGTTTTGTCTGTCAGAAGCATTTGACCATCTGCACTGAGTAGGGGGCTTTGGATCTGGTATGTAGGCCCGTATGCTGTTTTCAAGGCCTCACAGAATCCTCTGTGATCACCTGTATCTGCGCATAATTGAGGATCTCTTTTTTTTTATTTTCATCAAACCAGTCCTTATTCTTCTTGAAGGAGAACCCTTCTTCAGAGGACTGCAAGGTGCTGTTTTTAATATGGTGCCAAAGTGTTTCAGAAGAGGCATCTATAGAATCTATGGAATGGTTTTTGAGCCTAGTTTGAAGATTTGCCTGGAATCTGTCTCTCACTGTGGCTGATTGGAGATTGTTAACTTGGAGTCTCCTCCTTGGGATACTGCCCCTTTTAGGTTTGAACTTAAGTTTAAAGTTAAGTTTACAGCGCACAAGTCTGTTTGGCATTCCGCACTAGGCATCATGCAGGTGTGGTGGACATCGTGGACGTCTCTCTGTCGCACCAAGACGTAATCGATGAGGTGCCAATGCTTAGATCTAGGATGCATCCAGGTTGTCTTCAGACTATTTTCTGCTGAAGGGTAGTGTTAGTGATGGTGAGCTGTTGCTCCGCACAGAATTCTAGCAGAAGTCAACCATTATCGTTGCAGTTTCCAACACCATACTTGCCTAATGCTCCTTTCCAGGCTTCAAAGTTCTTTCCTACTCTGGTGTTGAAATCACCAAGGATAACAATCTTATCATCTGCAGGCACCTTTTGGGTAAGATGGCACAGGTCAGTGTAAAATTTATCTTTTTCAGCAGGGTCAGCTTGGAGAGTTGGGGCATTTATACTAAAGAGGACACCATGTTGCTTGTTGTGTAATGGAAGGCGTAGGGAGATAATGTGGTCAGAATGACCCGTTGGCAGATTTTCGAGTTTAGGAACAATAGAGTTTTTAATCATGAAGCCAGCTCCTGAGAAATGCTTTTTGGTTCTTGGTTTACCTGACCAAAAGAGTGTGTAACTGCCACCATGTTCTCTAAGGCTGCCTTCCTCATGAAGGCGAACTTCACTGAGAGCAGCGATGTTGATGTTGAGATGTGATAGTTCATGGGCAATTAGGGCAGAGCGATGCTCAGGACGTCCACTATTTGCAGTATCAAGCATGGTTCTGATGTTCCAGCATGCGAGAGTGAATTTGGGTACACCTTTGGAGGCAGGTGTGTACCTTTGTCTTTTGATCTTCGTGTGACCGCATTAATAGAAGATGCCCGTAGGCTGCGGTTAACCAAACGGGTGAAGGGGGAGATGAGCTTTGTTTAGGCCACCTTTTCTAGGCCCCTCTCTGAGTGGAGCAAGCAGTGCTCTCCTTGAAAAAGGCTACTTGGACATTCAGGGTACTGCCCCAAGAGACTGTCATCTCTGGTCAACCTCTAATGACCAATGCCCTGAACCGCCTGCATGCAGGGTTGGGTCTGTGGCTCCCAGTGCACCTTTCACCTGCTGTTTCAACCCTTGCCCGTTGCTACAGGGCTTTGCAAATGTGGGTAAAACCTTCAAGCCTGCGCAGTGGATTTTTTAGGCGAGACGCAGTCTGCGCGGAACTGAACCCACCCTTTAATCCTAAGGTTCATCTGCCAGGGCCGAGTGAGCTTGACAGTGGCAACGAGGTCCTCAGGACGCAGGTTTAATTAGAGTGTCCTTCTCTTATATGGATGGCCTTACAGGGCTAAGCAAGCTCCATCTGCCCGGGTTTGGAAATTAGAATTGTCCTTCTCCTAGGATGATTGCCAGAAGGCTAGTGAGCCAATCCTGCCCATGGACATATTATATCTGACCCTTTGGTTTTGACCTGACTGGCATGGGAGACCCTGTTGACAGCATGTACCATCGCCAGCATAGCTTGCAACCTCATAGGGATACACAAGCTTCTTCCCCATTGAGACCTCATGGCCCCCCAGACCCCTCTCTCTCCCCCAAATTGGACTGGCAAACCTCTGTGCGCTCCGAAGTTCCTCCTCTCTTCTCCCCTCCTCTAGGGCGGCCGCTGGGAGCCTACCCGGTGTGGCGGCCAAAAGACTTGGAAGACTACACTTATGCAACTACTGTATTGTCGAAGGCAACAAAGTTGTCTTGTAGATTGATCTGTGGATGATGAATTATAGGCCTCTGATTCTTTAGAAAGTTAACAAATATCTATGCTCAAAAAATATACTGGGAGCAAGGAAGAAAACAGAGCATGAGGGGAAGCTAAAAGCAGCCAGGTCCAGTGGTGGGACTTTTAGTAACTTAGTGGGAGAGGCATCAGGGTGTTTAGCTTAGTATAGGCTGTCTTTGTTTTCTACAAATTCTTACACATTTGACGTACTCATGCAATGGCCTGGCAGCGCTGCCTATGATATCCATTGGATACAAATATTTTCAGCATAATGTAGGATATTAGGATGCAGAAGTATATTTGATTAAAAACTGTCAATTTCCCTGATTTCAGGTTAGTCTGGGTTTTAAAACCAAAGATTTTTACTGTGGTTTCACTTCCTTTTTGGTGATCTTCCTGTGCATGACCAGATGGTGTATTTGATACTGTCAGTCTCTAAATAATGCAGATACTGATGCTTTCCAAGTACAATATACAGTGGTTGTTTTAGAATGAGATACCTTTACTGCTGCTAGAAAATAAAAAAAGCTGCTCTTCCAGAAAAACTGCTACAGGGAGTTGCAGGTGTGTGAGTTTTTTGTGTTTGTTTTTTGTTGTTGTTGTTGCTAGGTTGTTTTATTTTTATTTATTTTTTTTTTTTAAATTCCTAATAATCTATAGATGAGTTTATTAACTGGCAAGTGGAGAGGAGTTATATTTTGGATTGGTTATTTTTGACCCCAAGGTCTTAGAAACTGCTTTTGCCATTCTTAAGTGCATCTTGATGGTATTTTATCTTTAATGTGTAGTTGGTTACTGTTTGTAACAAATTTTTGTTGTGAGGGATGAAAAAGTCAGTTATGTGCATTCTTCCTTAGTTATAATTTATTGTCACATTATAAAGCTGTCCTCATATTTGGGATACAGCAGTTTGCTCCTGTCATATTTTGACAGTCTGCTTATTTCAGTCAGTTTATCAACTGCTATTGTAATGTTTTTCATCAGGAAGCACTTATTCTCACAAAGTTTTGCTCTCCCACTGTTCCAATTTTAATGAGTAATTTTAGCAGGGGATGGTGTGCTTTATTCTTAGCAGATCTACATTTGATTATTAAATATATCAACTCTTGGATAAATATAACCTGCTCCAGGTAGCTTGTTACTTTCTAGCTGAATGTCTTCCTTTTTATTATTTCTTGCCAAGAAAAAGTAATTTCTAAGTAAGTCACCCCTTTGCCATCTACAAAGCACAGTGATGTTCTTAAACAGCTTGCCAGTAGGGTTCATTCAGGCAAAGTATAGTTTTGAGATGAATTTTGGTAACATATAAAATTGTTGCCAGCAACACCAAATAACTGGTCTCTGTAATAACTGGAAGATTTCTTTCAATAACACACTCCAAAAACTAGATTCTTAACTTGCTTCTTTTACTTACTAATAATACGTATTAATTTATCTTTTCAGTCCTTGCTATTTGAAGGTAGGTATTAATTCTGTGCAATGAATTGCATTCAGTATTTAAAACTACAGTGATCTGATCAGTACATCATTCCTGGTATGGTGTCACTGAAGTCAGCGTAAATTATTTTTTTTTCAGGATTTAATTGGCCAATATTGCCCTGGATAAAGTTTAATGGGGTGGCGTCAATTATAACTAGTACACTTATAATACTAAGTATTAAGTACTAAGTACTTTGTAGGTTAAGACAATATTTTACTTTGTAGTCCGACCCATTGGGTTGGAAATTTGAACTTGTGTTTGCAATAAGCTGAAAAATCTGAATGTGAGGAAGAGGGAACTGATCTGTAAAATAACCTCTGTGTAGCTCATAAACTAAAGCTGAGAGCACCTCAGCACTAGTGCCAGCATACCAACCAAAGGAACTAGGATTGGCTAATGTAAGTGTATCCACTTAAGACTACTAGAAGCTACTAAAGTGGGGGTACGCTATGAAAAATAGATAAAATTATGCAAGTCACTGCTTAAGACAGCTTATCTGTCATGCAAAGGCATGTTTGTATTGCTTTTGTATTTCTGACAAAGGTGATGTGGTCATTAATCAATAATTGCCTTGCTAGATTTAAAGATAAAGGGTGGCTCTAACAACATAAAGTGAGAGACTGTGGTAGAAGTCTCCTTTAATAAATAACAAGATTTTGCACTTACTTTGCAAAATGCATTTCATCTAAGCAGGATAGAGATTTATAGAGGTGGCTATGTTATGGTGCATTCATTTTAATACAGGAGGAGCTGAGGTATATGGAGTTTGAAATTTAATCAAGGTCATGCAGAAAGTCAGGATTAGAAGTTTTAGGGTTCAAAATATTTTCTTAAAATCATACTTCAAGCCAAATAAACATAGCTATTCTTTGAGAATTGAAAAGAGCTGTATGACTAGTTATTCTACCATGTCTTGCTGCTGTTGCGTAATTGTTGACCAGTGGAAGTGCCTGTGGAGTAATACTTCATACCAGGGCTGAGAGCTTTCCTCCCCTGAAATAGGTTGGAATACTTTCCCTTTGATGTCAATATGTCCAGGATCTCACCCAAATGTCAGTATGGCTAGGATAATCTATCTGCTCTGTGATCTTTGGAAGCTGCTACTGAATTTTTAATTAAGCAAAAGCTGAAGATTAGAAAGAAGCTAGAAAGCTTATCCCTTGAAAAGAAGGTTATTTCTAGAACCCTGATGTTCAGTTGTTTTTCATGGTACTGGGGAGGCTTTCTCTGCAGAATGCATTCAGGTGAACAGAGGTTTTGAATGCTGTTCTAATGGACTTTTTTCCTCAGTTACCATATTTGGAAAATACAAATTAACAGCATGCACAGTAAATTATTCCCATCGACAAAAGCGTGTTGATGCTTATATCTAAGAATGGCTTTGCAAATAATCAGTTATTTTAAACTCAATTGCCCTAAGAAATGGATGTGTGTTGCAAGATCACTAAAATTTGGGGCAAGAGATTTTAAAGGTACCGGTTTAATTTTGGTTTTAAGCTCTTCTTGCTTCTAATTTTTTTCTCAAAAATTGCACTTTAGGAATCTTAGCAGCTGAAAATATGGTACAGTGAAAGTTGAATTTTTCTAATATAAAAAGCTTGTACACATGAGAAAATAATGAAATATGGAATATTTGGTATGACCTTTGTATTAGAAGATCACATTGCTCCACAATGTGCATGTTCTTTTAAGTCATATTCTTATCAGCTGTGGAAAATGAGATATAATTTAAAATGCTTCCAGAAGCTGAATTCTGGATATTTGAGGTTTTCCTGACCTCCTGGATAAAGACATTGACGTTAGCAGGACTAGTGATTCCATTCAGCTGGCTATTTCCAGAGCAAGTATGATGCAGAGGACAAAGTCCAAGAGACAGAAGTTTCAACAGTTTTTCTACACTTGGTATTAGCCACCTCTGGCAAATACCTTGCTAAGAGTATTGGTTTTGGTTGCATGGCCTGGCACTGATCTTCTCTTGTGGGAATCTCAGGTCCTGCCATTCTAAGCAATTTAGGGAGCTGAATGATGCCGCAGGAGATTTCAGAAACATCTTTTTTTTTTTCATGTATTGCAGTATATATATGGTTTGTCTTTTTAAAATCTAACCTCACATTTTTCTCGTGCTGAAGTTGAAAGTTCGAAAATTATGTAACTTACCTAGATGGGAACTAAAGTTTCTGAGTAGCATTAGTGCTGTCTTCCTCCCTTCCACCCCCTTACATAACAGTTTTTGGAGGCTAAGTATGCTAATTCTGGTTTCTTTTTTTTCCAGAATCATGGAGCATGGGTGTGAGAGAATATTTGGTCTTCTTTGTCAGGGAAACTTTGTGAAAATACAAACATTTTCAAATTATAACATAAAATATTCATATGTCTCTGCTGTCCTGCACTTCTGTTCAGGGCTAGAAAGGGTAATGGATGCAGAGGCAGTTAAAGGATTTTTAAAAGTCATTCACTTAAGTCTGAGTCTTTATTATGTATCTGGCTTGTCTAATTCTAATGTGAAGAAGCTGAATGCAGTTCAAGTTATATTACTCCTCTCCATTACACTTCCATTCAGTTTTCTCTTCCTGGCTGCTGTTGTCCTTAGATTAGCTCTGATTCAGGAAAAACTGTGCATCTTTCTTCTGCTTATATGTACACCCAAGATGATTTTTTTTCCAAGAAGACTCTTTACGTCAATTCAGTAGTAATCTCTATGAGAGCTGAATTTTATTCCACTTCATGAGAAGCTTGATCCTATATATTTTTGGCTAATAGAAGCTTTGCCTTTGATTGTTAATGTGAGTGAGATAGAATCAGTGGTCAACCCTTTTTTTTCCATACCCAGTTTTATCTGTCTCGAGCCATTGCTTCCCCTTCTTTTTCACCAGTTTTCCATATGCCTTCACAGACTATAAAGCTACTTCCTTGGTTTTGCTTTACATTAGTTGCATAATTCCACTGTTGAGTGTTCACTCCATGTTATCCATGTGCTTGTGGAAATATCTTTAAACATACATGTTAAAATTATTTCCTAACTCTAATAAAGCACCAGGATAGAAGGGGCCTTTGTATGAACTTAGACTAGTTGCAAAGAGCATGCTGCAAGGAAAAGTTTAAAAGCCCTATAGGAATCTGTAGACGAGAGAGCATATTAATTAAATGTATGTTTTGGAATAGTGCTTTCCTTGGGGAGTAGGACCAAAGACCAATTTCATCAAGTTACACTAGGGATTAATTTGACCTGCGGTCTTTGATGTTCAAAAACTGGGGACAAACTCATTTCTTTGGTATCTGCTTTGAAGAAGAAAATGTATAATGGTGAGGCAGCGAGTTTACATATTGCCAGAGAGTGTGTGGATGTAGTTCTGAAACAGTCTGTCTGCTGACACAGTATTAGATTTCTGGTCCTGTTCTGTGCATGAAAGCAATGGATATTTATAACTACTTTTTTTTTTCCTTTCATATACATGTCTCTAAGTGCTACAGAATGGGCAATATTTCAAAATGCACAGTATTAAGACAGAAGTACTATTTTTAACAAGTAAATTAACAGAGATCTAAAATTAAAGACAGCAGCACTGGCCAGATTTCTGAGAAGTGAAGCTTTTGGAACGGATAAGGGGAAAATTCTCTGAAACTGGAAAATTTCTGTATTCCTGAGGCAAAGCCTTACTGATAAAGGGTTAACCAAACTGACCCCTCGGTGACAGTGAAAATTCTTGTAAAATTTGTTTGTTGATCTGTAACCTTACTCCCTTTACAGACAACAGCTCTCCACATAAACTTATACGTTCCTTGTGAAATCTTTAGCAATACACATTGTAAAACAATGACATAATACTACAGTGTTTTCTTTCAGGAAAAAATAAAGGATGATGGTTGTAAATAGTTTAACTCTTAGAAATTTTCTGCTACTTAGGACTATGACAGGCATGGTGTGTGTACAGTGACAGCTTAAGTAGATCTGTGTATTAGGATCAAATTGGAGATGTAGAAGGCAAGATTTTTTCAAAAGTAAAGTGAAAAGTGCTTCTCTTTGTGCCATATTTCCCTTCAGTCTTAAATATTTTATCCCAAACCAGTCTCCCCTGTAGACCTGATAAACAGAAAGTCAGTTTAACAGAGATGAAATATTTTCAATCATCATCGTGTAAGCTGGAAGTTTTGCAGAAAATGTCTTTATACAAAATTCTCATGTGCACTAACAGTCAACCTGGGAAGGAGATTTTATAGGAAGATTTGTATTCTTTGCGTGGATTGTGTTTCTTTTCTTGCTATTAAAAAATCAAAATGAGGAAAGTAGTTAAGTAGAAACAGGCTCGCTAAGGTCTCTTGTTTGTTGGTTTTGTTGGTTTTTTCTTTTCACAGAAATGCTGCTTTACTGTACAATTAAGGTTGCAACATGGGAAGGAAGTTAATATAAGTTTTTTTCTGTGTTTACTTTGCCTTTTTTTTTCTTATTTTTTTTAGGAAGATTTTGTTTGCAGGTCCGTCAATAGGAACAAATGTACAGTTGTGTATTATTTGATGGCTATGTTGAAAATCACTAATAAATAGGTTAAGAGTGTGAATACTCACCCTGACTAATACTGGGGTTTGAGCTGGTAAAAGACAACCACTTCCTAAGCTGTGGAAGCCTACCAACTGTCTTACACTTTAATATGGATTGTTTATTGTCTTTAGACCGTAGACACCCCTAAGGTGAAATTTTGTTTTATTTAGATACAACCATGCTTTGGATAACATTTATTACTTTCGAAAATTGTAGCCGGCAAGTTGTTTCTCTGCATTTACAGGTAGACATATGGTAACTGTGGTCATCAAAAATCAGATTTTCAGGTTTGTCTTTGTGTCATTGTGTTGATCATGCTTCATTTGCTGCTTTACTTCATTCCAGCTATGTGGAAAAATCTAATTTGAGCTGCATGTATATCAAGTTTATACATATAATTCTGTCTTAGCCAAAATAAATTTTATTTTATGGTTTATGTCAGAGTTCAATAACAAAAAAGATTATAAAAATTAATTGAAGAAGTACATCACATATATGTCTTCCAATTCCCCTTTACTTAGCACTGATTATTTTAATCACTGACATCTTTTTTTATTCTTCCTATCGAAGCATCAAAGATGCCTGATAAAATCGTGCTTTTTTAATGGGAAGAATATCAACTGTAAAAGTCATGTTTTGCCATCTAGAGTATCTGCATAAGATAATGGAGCAGTAGTTTCATTCTCCTGATCTCTGTTCATGAGAAAGGATAGATGGTTTGACCAGATTAGAAACTATTTAAGTTCCTTGGTTATGTTAACCATAGAGATCTACTTTCCCATTGAAGTATGAGATTGCATTAATTTCCTTTGGTCTTTCTATTAAAAAAATGGTGAAAGAAAGTGTCAGTGGTATTTAAATGGATTTAGATAGCCCTACTTGATGGTAACATTCACTTTACTTTGAGATGATTACGACAGAAGAGTGGAATCAGTGCTGAGTTTATTTCTATATATTGGTAAAGAAAGAAAAAGGAATGGGTGTTTTCCAGGCTACTATATGCTATAGGATATGCTATTACCTTTTCACACTTAAAAAATTGTATTTCTGCGCATTGAGAAACAATTTTATTTTTTTAGTCATGAAGCTTTGAATTTGCATAACACAGTAGAATCCTGATTGGAATTTAGCCAAATGACTTTTTGGGTGCAAGTTGTTGCAGCAATTCAGACTTCAACTGCAGAAGGTACCTTAGGAAAATCTATGGATTTTAAGCATTATATTTACTATTAATTAAAATTAACATCAATGAATAAATTAGTTACTCAATGTACCAGTCTATTAAATAATAAATAATGTAGTTATGGAATTTTCATTTGTGAGAAGGTGTCATGAGTGGTATGTGATCTTGTATGAAGTGTTTTTTTTTTCTTATGGCCAGAGAAATCATCATTGATGGGTCTGTGCTTAACTTGTATTGGAGGTTACATTTGCATAATGTTCATGTGGAGTCCTTTAGAAGACTTAGGTATAGGCTAGAGAAAAATCCCTTAATTACTATGGGGTTTTAGAAATTGATTCTAAATCATAAAGATCTTATTTTCTGACAATGCACTAAGAGTAGTTGCTAAAGAATCCACATGATTTACTTCATTGTCTACTTTAACATATATTCCAAAGGAAAGGAAAATCAGACACAACAGTGGTACAGATTCCTTCATGTCATATCACCACGGTATGTCTGTCATATATTTGAGAAACTTAATCAAAGCATGTATAGTTATTTTCATTTTTGGTCTCTGAGACTGTCAACCTGTTTACTAGTGTCCAAGCCTCTAATGCCAAGTTCTGTAAAAGTTAATAATAGTTAAAACCTAAAGTTTCCAAAGATCTAGTAAGTCTGTGTTTTAAACATGTCTGAAGACATTAATAGAAGAATGGTGTTGATTTCTAACCCATTGGTACATTGATTAAAGACATCAGAATCCTTATACCAAGAGTAATGAATATGATTGCATATGAAATGAAGATTTTGAGTTATTATAATTATTCTTCAATTCCTGATCTGTTTGATCATCATGGACTTAATGTGATTGTGAAGTGTAAGAGATATATGGAGTTGCTTATATTTTTTGTGTGAAGCTAGTGGGGCTTTCAAATGTCTGAAGACTTAATTTCTGTAATAATAACAGCCAAACCAACACTTTGAAACAATTGATTCAATGATCTTAACTCTTAGATGCTGCACAGGAAGTAAATGCCTGACAATGATTCTTTTATTTATTATTTTTTTAATTCAGTGAATTTTCCCTGTAAAACTTCTATGTGGAAATGAAAAAAAAATATAAATTTTGTTTAGTAATGTCGTGTCAGTGCTTCCTTTCATTCAACTGTTTATGAAAGTCAATTATTTTTGACAACCTGTAGAACAGGTCTTTGCATGTATGTCTTCTTCAAACTGAGATGTTAAATATTTTATGACTAACATTGAGAAGTAGATTATTTTATGTTAAAATGTTTACTAAGAAGAAAATTTACTTACTATAGGAGCTATACTTGAGGGAAAAAGACCTGCTATCAGAGTGAGGAGTGCACATTTCTTCTCCTGGCTAGTTTTCTTTGTAACTTCTGGGCAGGCCTACCACAGATGAACAGAAAATGCCAAAAGGTAGCAGGTTAGCTAGAAGAACAGGTTAACAGATTTGTAATCCTTAATTATTGCTACAAGCAACGTAGGATCCAACAATTACTTACTAGACTTAGCAATGAATTTCATAACAACTCCTCTCCAAATCAATACTTATTTTCATGATTCATGAAGAATATTGCAGTAACAAATGGAAAGGACAAATTTCTCGGTTACTGATTTTAAGAAGCAGGGAATCATATTGTTCAAAAGAGCTCTTTCCCATTTGCAGTGATGATTCAGTTTTTATTGTAAGTAAATGGTGTTTTGTGCTGTCTAACCTGCTCACTTGTGAGACACTTTGGCCTGATTAGGCTTTCCTTGGGAATGAGATCCAGCTCTTGAATTGTTTTCAAAACAGAAACGATCCATTACTGCCTGTAAGCAGTCTAATCTTATTTAACCTCACTCATAATTGTGTAATTTGCATCAGCACCAAATAAGATTGTATGGATAGTTTGTAATGTTTTCCCAAAACATGCCTTCGAACTTATTATCAGTAGAACACTACAAACAAATGTACTTACGTATACTTTGAAGCTGTGGAAATTAATGGAAGTACTCCTTGTTGATGCTTGTGTCTCAGGATTCAGACCTTTTCTTGTTTTCCACTGCTTTTTCAATTTCTGCCTCTGGAAGAAACCTTTCTCTGTCACTACAGAAAGAGGATGACAGTTACTTTGGTGGAGTACCACTCCTTACTGGAAGTGATTGTACTGAGGAGTAGCAACATAAAAGCAGAAAAGAAAGCAAAATATTAGGATCCATCTTCATGAAAGAGGGACATTGTATTTTAGATATTTACGGTTGAGACTTAAGCCTAATACTGGCTTTAAAAGAAAATGGAGTCATCTACAGACTCCTTGTTTTTCTTGTGACCATTCATTTGATTTTTATTGGTTTATAATGTTTTTGGTCCTTGGAATTTTTGTACAAACAGCATTGCAAAGTCTAACATATTCAAATAAAACCCAATAAATCTGACAGAAAAATATTGTATAACAGTTCCATTTAGATGGTGAGGACTCTGCCATTAAAGACTCCTATGGCTTTTTTATGACTTTATTTTTTAATGTTTGGTTCCTAACTTCTATAAATTATGCATGTTGGCTTTTCATTAACATAGAAGGCAAACATAATTCATTGCAAAGAATTCTTTGGTCACACATGATTGAGAAGTTCAGAAAGATCAAAACTTTAGCTTTGTGGTAGGAACAAAACTGTATTTCATGTGAAGGCTCCAGCTCCCTGATTTTTAATATTGATTTCTCCCCCTCCCCCCAGTTCCACAAAAATTCAGGAATGCTGATATATTACACAAAGACATTTTGTAACTGCTGGAACTCTACAAGGAGCCCACAGAACAATGTTAACCTCCTCCTGACAAATGAGGTTTCTGTTGCATTGCTTTTTGTATATAATGGGAGTCATGCACTGCAATAATTATTTTTGCCTACAAAAAGATTTAAGACAATTTTTTTGTTCAAAGGCCTTATCTTGGTTGAGAGAGAAAATTGAAGATACTGATAAACAGAAAAGATCAAGATGACAGCAAATAAGGCAAGTTTTACTGCAGGCTTGGTAGGATTTTGTGGGGTTTTGGTGTTTTGGTCTGAAAAAGGTTTTATATTCATAAGACTTCCAATGAAAAATGTGACATGAGAAAACAATGAGTGAGATATATGAAGACAAGGATGATGGTTCTTGCTTTCTAAAAGACAGCAGTGGGGAAAGGTTAAATTTCATAGTGTTAGAGCAGAGTTTTCTCTACTGTGAATATGCGAAACAGAGTGCAGCATGAGCCTGATAGATGGGTGGTCCACAGGGAGAAAGAACCTAAGTGGGGGCTTATGAGAATTATTTAAGTACTTAGTTTAGCGGAGTAATTATAGCTGATGCAGGAATTAGCCCACAAATATTATAAGTTAGAGGAGATGATAACTAAAATATGAAAAGTTGATGTCAATTTTAGTACCTATATCTGACAGTTTCTTTCTAAATAACAAAAGTGCTAAAAAAATTCTTGTTCTGTACATGCAGAAGATGTATTATTTCTAAAATATACCTGATCTCTGAAAGAAATGGTATTGAAATATAATTATTAGTTAAATAGACACTCCAAAACCGGTATATAATGAAAAATCTTGATGTAAATAAGAAAGCATTAAAAAAATATATAATCAGAAAAGAATACTATTTATCTTAGGAGTTCATAACAGTATCATGAAGCAGGCCATGAAGTTTATATCCTTTTTGTAGTCCCTTATATCAATATTTTTGGTTAATGGCTACATTTAGATTAGCTCAAGTAATTGGAGAAAAAAAATACATGAAAAAATCCAAACAAGTAAAACCACTAAAAAAAAAAAAAACCAAAGAAACTTGGAAATATGCACATGGGCAATATTGTGTTCCATTTTGGTCTCCTCCAGTATAAGGAAGATATTGATAAAATTGGTTGAGTTCAGCAGAGGATTAGCAAGTTGAGAGCTGGAGCACTTTTGTGAGGAGAAGCTGAGGGAGTGGGACTTGTTTAGCCTGGAGAAGAGGATGCTTAGTATGGGCCTGAGAGTAGCTTGCCAATATTAAGGAGAAGGTTTTGAGAAGAAAGAGCCTGGCTTTTCACAGAGCTGCAAGGCAGGAGGAGAGGACACAATGCTTGTAAATTGAAACAGGAGAGGTTCCCAAATGATACAAAGGGAAAAAAACCCACCAACTTCTCATGGTGAAGATAGCAAAACTGGTACAGGCTTCTAGGTGAGACTGTGGCATTTCCTTCCTTGGAGGTTTCAGGCCCACATAGGTTAGATAAAACCCTGAGCAACCCAATCTGAATTCAGCGTTGCCCCTGCTTTGAGCAGGAATTTTGATTTAGACTTTTTTATCCAGAGTTATTGTAAGAATCTAAGGAATAAAAAGTTGCACACTATCTTAGTATTGATTTGGGATATAATTGAAATACAATTCATATGTCACTGGATAAAAGAAGCGTAAAAGACATTAAATGATTGTAACATAATTTAAGGAGTATAAAATAGCTGGGAAAGCTTTCTCTTTATATGCTTATGTTAGTTTTTTTATTTAATATGCTTAGATTTCACTTTGCAGGCACTTTTACAGTCTTTCTATAATCATATTTATTTCAGAATCACTGATGTCTATATGTGTCCCTCTTTTTCCTGAATTCAGGTCAGTGCACATCGTGGTCTAAAGTTCTCATATAGGTTTTTGTCAAGCTTATCTTGCTATTCTGCTACCACAAATGAGGGATTACTAGGCAGTCTTAATCTGAATAAAAGAATTATTACTGTTCCCACTTTTCAAATGGACACCTTAAATACATTTCAAAAGATATCCCAAAAGCACAGTGTAGTTTTAGTTAAACTGGCTCCATGTTTCTAGTGTCAAAGTCACAAGATTAATTGTTCTCGTCGTAAGGCTTGACTTAGGTATTGTGCTATTATGTTAATAATTAGAATGAATGTTTTATATGTGCAGTACTTGGACCTGACTGAAAAAACTTGCAATGTGATCTTGTGAATTTGTCCTACAAAATTCTTTCCCAAATAACATCACGTCACCTGTCAACAGGATTCAATGCACTGAGATGGTATTCAAGTACCTGAAATTGAAATAAATCATGACATTTGTTCTTTCTAGTAATTTGTGAAAGACAAGTATTTAGTGCTTTGTAATTTGCCCCTAAGATTACCTCAGTGAATTGCAATCTTGTGTAAGGGTGAGTATGGGATTTTTCATTTTATAATGGATTATCTCATAAAAAGGCAGTCAGTGTAAGTACAATATAAAAGATAACCTTTCACAATAAACAGACCAGATTCTGTCCTATCCTCCAGAATCATGTGAGGGATTTTATGAATCTGTAGATTATGGATAACATCAACAAAATCTCTGTTAATCTACATACTTGAAATTCATTTCAAATTAGGAGACCAAAACTGAAAATAATTATTTTAGATTTAAATTGATATCGCTTGAAATGGAATTTTAATAAATATGTGGCTGATAAAATAATCAAGTATTCAATTAAAAGTTTGGGAAATCCTGCACTATTGTGATACATAGATTAGTAAACCCACAATGGTATTGGAGCAAGCAGTGTGCTGAGGCACATGTAGTTAATGTTATGCACTTAATTTTTGAAAAGTTGTGGCTGAGAGTGAGTAGGCCTACCAATGCATCTCCTCCATGTTAGTTATGGAGGCAAATGGGGCCACTGGTTCTCTATAAATCTAAACCCCAAAGCTCTTTGCTTGAGACTTCTCAAATGTACAGCTAACTGAGAGGTGAAAAGCAGAGGAGACACAGGTAACCTACACAGATGTCTCATCAGCTTGTTCCCAAACTGGTTTTATGTGGGGCTTAACTGCTACAAGGAGCCTTGTTTTCTACATTTCTACATTTCAGCACACAACTTGTCTAAAGGGGATTAGAAATGCTGCCAGATACTGTATGTGATCCCACACCTTGAAAAGTGGTCAAAGCATATTACTGTGAAAGCTGGCTAATGATAGTCCTACCAAGTATCAGATGTATAAAGTACCCATGTTTTCTGAAATATCAGTGTTGGGAAAGGAAAGTTATGGGGTCAGGAGTGAAATGCAATGCATGTGATATATTTTGCAATTGCTGGCTATGCATATTGACCTTTTCCAGTTTTCTGCTGAATAGCTGATGCCCTGTGAACTGGATAAAATGTTAAAGTTAAAAGCAAGTGGCCCTAATAAATCCCTCAAATTTCATAAAAGATGATTAATGAATGGCTCAGTGTGATATATTCAGCATATGTTTCATTTAAGTCTCTGCAGTATTGGGAAATAGTATTTGGTGTGGCCATGCTCCCATCCCAAAACAAGTAAATCAAAATCTTTCTTCAGAACAACTGTTGAAGTGCATTCACCATCAATTTAAATTGGCATCACTACTGCTTTCGTATTGATCTAAAATGTCCGACTCTGATAAAACGCTTGGTTGTGTTATATTGCAAGACTTTTCATACCTCATTACCTGCAGTTTCTAACTAGTAGTTCATTTCTCAGAGGCTGGTTGTAACTTCTAAGGTAGCTTCGAAGAAGCTTGAGTGAGGCAGACAGTCAGGGAAATATTTCGTTTGGTAGAAGAGGACCTAAAATGCAGCTAGTTTGGGAGAGCAGTATTCTGTCTGTGATGCTGCTTTGTCTGTGATGCTGCTTTGTATCCAGAACCTTCAGAATACAATAAAGAAACTGGTTTATGACTCCTCTCATGAACGTTAAGGAACTGTTCCAGTACAAACATTGTTAGTGTTACCACGTTCACTGGTTATTATCGATAGCTTTTTAAGTTTCACAATATAATTATTATGTAAAACCCTGTAGAATGTCAGGCTTTCCCCAGCAGTTTATAGGATTTTTGTCTGCAAATCTACTTCTTAACTGCAGTATCATATATACATATATATATGTGCACACACACATATATATTTTAATATATTTTGATTTAACCTTCTTGTGGTGAGAAGCATGACTGAAATTGATAAATGTAAAATGGTAACTTGGAACAATGTTATATGTGTTCCTAGAATGCTTTTAACTGCAAGCATGCAGGCAGAATACTGTGGCCGCAGTTTTTTGTGTATCTATACTAAAAATGTTAACTTGAACTGAACCATTTAACATGCCTAATCCATAGCAGCTGTAACGGTCAGTGAAACTATTTCTGTAAACCACTTCTATTGGCATTCTGAGCTTCTTTTAGTATTGATTTAATTTTAGTCAACCGTTCGAACTTTAACCAGAATAAGCTGGTGCCAGATGAAGCATTAATGACATATGTATTCTGTATTCTTCGGAACCTCGCACAATTGCAGATTTCACTTGCCTGTATGACCACTTTGTAACTAATTAGACTAGACGTGCCACTAAAGAGAAACCACAAACACAGCAGTATGCCCTGATAGATATTAATACAGTCCAGTCTGTTAACAAAGTGAACAATTGCCCAAATAATGATTTCCTGCTGTGGACTTCTTATGCTTTCTTTGTTAAATCCTATTTTCCTTCCTACTTTCCTGTTGACTACAGCAGAATTGAATTTTGTTCAAGCCGACTTGCACTGGGTCAGCAAAACTCTTCACCTTTGTGGAAGAAAAGTTAACTCATTGAAGGCTGTCTGTATTTGAACATATCTTACTGGTGCACTGAGCTCCCACCCACAACCAAAGGGAAGGGGTTAATAGTCCTTTATGAAATGTAGGAGAAATGAGGAGCTGAGGTACATATTTGCTAATGTGCTTAAAGCAAAGCCAGAGTTCACTGGACCGTGATTTGGTTTGTTTTCACTTTTAAACTGTTCATTCTTTTCTTTTCTTAGTATTTGCTCGTTGCTTTAGCAAAAAGTTGTGCTACATTTATTGAATAAAACATTAACAGTGATTGCTAGCATAAGCATTGCTACAAAAAACGAAGGTATAGTGGAAATTAATCCTGTGGAATATCATATCACTAAAGCGAATGGCAACATCTTCTCAGCATATTCATTCAGCTGCTAGCATGGGAATACTGGAAGTAAGGTAATTTGCAACATGATTTACAGAATTATATGTCTAAATAGGTTTATCTAATGATATGCAGAAAAGAACTTCCTGATGGGTAGAAGGGAAATTTACTAACATTCTTCTGTTTGTATGCAATATAATTGCATGCAAATTTCTAGTACTTCTATAATTAACATTATTACTTGCTACCTTTACAGTTGGAGAAAACAAACAGTCCAATAGCCTCTAGGAAATTTGAGCAGTTGCAAGGAATGTTTTGTATGGAATAACTTTCTTGCAAGTACAGGAAAAGGAAAGGTCAACGGGGTACGTTTTTTGATCAAGAAGGCTCAATCAAGTCTTGATAACTTTTGATGACCTTCCTCTTTCATAATTAAATTCATTGGTAATTTTTTTCTAATAAACTGACAAGTGTCACACAACTTGTTCAGCTTAATACTCTCAAAATAGGCCCACAGGGATGCAAATGCTTATTGTCAGAATTAATCATCAAAAGATAAATAATAAAGTAATATTTTTTTACCTTTGTATTTTTTCCTACGTTTTGCACACTATAAAATATGTTGTGTGGATATAATGTAATCAGTCAGAAGTCCTTACTAGCACATTAGACGCTTAATTACTACAAAGGTTTTCAATTTAAAAAATCAGTATTTTACCAGAGTGGGAAATTGTCACTGTGTTAGATAGAAAATACTACATTAAAGGCAGTAAACAAGTTGTGGAAGTTGTGTTTTCTTTGGAAGAGTTTCATATTGTGGCTTTCTGTGATCTTCAAAACCACCCAAGGCATCTGAATCACATACATGTTTTCCCCATTTTTGCTGTCTTTTTTTAGTACTTTCGTCTACTCAGCTGATATTGCTTGAGTGTTGAGCCTTCTGATAGGAAAAAGATTTGAAAGATGCAACAAAGGAAAGGTCATTAATTATGGAGGAGAAAAAAAGTCTAAAGCTAAGTCTCCCAAAATTGCTTTCAATAGAGTGATATTTGCATAAGTCTTTGAACTGGCAATGTCATGTTTCCTGTGTCCTTTAGAGCCCTCTGAAGGGTGGAAGGGAAGGGCA
The DNA here is from genome assembly GCF_025592945.1 of Manacus candei. Classification (NCBI taxonomy): domain Eukaryota; kingdom Metazoa; phylum Chordata; class Aves; order Passeriformes; family Pipridae; genus Manacus; species Manacus candei. The sequence goes on along the minus strand of NW_026138074.1, from coordinate 260,742 downwards.
TGCAGACATTTATTTTTGAATTCTGGGATAAAAAGTACTTCCAGTTGCACAAGCTGATCACCCCAGAATTAAGCAAATGTTGTATTTGGTCCACCTCTGAAATTTAGAAAAGTGGGGGAAACCGGTTTCCGGAAGTTTAACTGTCATTATTTAAGTACATCTACAGGGGACCACTCCAATATATCTGATGCTTTGTGCAGGTATCCAAAGTGGATAATATCCCATTGGTATTAGTCTCTTTGGAGGAGTCTTTGAATCAGCTTCTGCCTTCTTTCAGCTGTAGTTTATATGCCAGGTAGTTGCTGGTTTCTCTGCCTTATTTCTTGTCCCAGGAATGTTGCTAACTCCTTGACACACAATGTCTTTAACAAAATTTGACAGTGTTTTGCAAGAGACAACTGCATGAATTAGGATTGTGAGGGTATAGAGTAGTTGCACTTATCTGCAAGAGACTTCTCCATGATCATTCTGCAGATCTGAGCATGAGCATTTTGTAGATTCATTGTTCAGCAAAACACCACTGTGATGCAAGTAATAGTAATTAGATGTATATACACATAGAGAAGCTCAAGCAGACACGTTGCATGAATTGGATAAATATCAGGAGGAATTAGGGATCAAAATATAGAATTTACTTAACTTGAATCTCACACTTAGCTTGTTAGACCAGGGTATTTTTATTATCTGTGTTACACTTACTTGCAGTCAAGTTAACTAGTTACAGGGATGTGTTGGAGAAAATTCAGGTGTGACCTGAATCACTGCCCCGACTGTGAAAAGCTGAGTTTTTCCAAACACTGCAGATGACTGATGCTTCTGATTTCTTTGCACTTTAAGTCCAAAGGAAGAGAAGGATCCTCAATGATTAGTAATATTTCATAATAAAATAATTTCATACTGCCTTATGTGATTTCCCTGGCCTTGTGGTGGAAAAAAAAAGGACCAGAAACCGAATTTAAAAATCTTTGCAATTAGCTCTAACATTTTAGATTCCAGTCTGCAGTCTTCGTGAATCTTCAAGGCCTAACTTGGCTTTTGTTAAAACTTTGCTCTATTATGGGAATTATTCTTCTGTATTGAGAAATATGCTTCTATATTGGAATATATAACAATTATTTTTTTCTTAAGTGTCAAGAGAAGGCAGTTGATGACCTAAGCATCTGCCTTTTCTTCTGAGGTAAATAGACAGTAGTAATGTTTTATATATATATATTACACATACCATCCAAATGTTGCTTTGAATCATCACTAAAAACTTTGGTAGAGTTGAAAAGATGCAATCTGGTGCTCCACCACCAGCTGCTGTGTTCCAACCACATGGTACACTGCTTTCCAGAGGTTCTAGAAAAGTGAAATCAGTGTCAAGCTACCAGTATCTGACCAAAACAACTTGAGGCATGACATTGGACCATTGTTTGCTTATTAGGGAACTCTGAAGGAATTTGTTTAGAGAGGTGGCTATTTAGGACCCAATGTGAAGGTCAGACTTCATGTAATCTGTACAATGGGTAAAAAAATCATTTGCTTCTACAAACGAAATTATGTTAGTGCATTTTTTGTTGTTTAACTAATTAAAAGGAATGTTGGGCTTAAGGCTTTTTCATTGTCTTTCTGCTTTATGATGTTTGATTCAAGCCCAAATTTGTGCATCTATCTCAGAGCTGTGAATAAAGTCAACCTGTTTGATTAGAATGTAGCACCCAAATCCCTACACTGTCTAGTGAGGTAAACATTTACTGCCACCAACTTTGAATAAACTGTTTCTGTAAAGAATCATCATTGATTTAATATGGATTGTCGTAATATTAACAAAAGAAATTGCAGTCCAAAGTTTTGATGTGCAAATGGTTTTAGGAAAGAGAAATTAGAAGTTCACTAAAAGGTCTGGTGTGCTGCCCAAGAAGGCACCGAGGCAGGCATGTAAACATACTTGTGTTTCCTGCTCTGAGTTACAGAACTGGCATAAGTCATGTCCAGTAATCCTGCTAATACATCCTGCCATGGGCAGGCTGAACCACTTGACTATCCCACTCCAGTTCTTTTTGAGGAGACATTTAGATCCTGAATCACATAATTTTTACTCCTTTGAATTCACAGACTCCTGTCCTCAGTACCTGTTAAGCCATATAATATTTTTTCTGGCAGAAAATGCTGACTCGGTCCTGTTTTATTTTCTATGTGGTTTTATATAATGAGCCTTGTGAGATGGTGCATAGGATTTTGCATGCTTGTCTAGCCTGGCAATGACACTATGAATGGCCCTGTTTGTCTTGTTACACTTGTTGGTTGTCCATGTAAAACTATATTTGTGTTCTTTTCTAAAGAAATAGCTTTTATCACAAAGCAACAAGATCTTATTAAATCTCAGCTCCAGAAAGAACTCAAATATAGTACACAAGTTCCTCACATCTCCCTGAATTATACTGAAGCAGTTTTGTTCTCTTGGCAGTATTCAAAGCTTAGAAACAGCCTTGTAAAGACTTGGCAATTCTTAGTCAGGCTGTGGGTGATGCAAGTTAGTTGAAAGACACATCTGACCTGTATCCGGAATGAATAGGAGCAAAGCAAGTAATTTTTCCTATTTAGATGCTGGAAAAGTTATAAAAATACACATTTTTTTTCCCTTTTAAATATGATCAAATTTATGATCTTCTCATTTCTAAAATCCTGGTTTGTATCTGTACTGTTTCTTTGATGGAAGAGGATAAGTGAAGGGTAAAATATCTTTGAATATGGCACAAATGTTTGAAGTGGGAAATCGGGACTTGCTCCTTAATTTAATTCTACCAACAAGGAGGAAAGAAGATGACCTGAATCTCAAATTTCATTATCCACAATGGAAATATGGTTATCTTTTTTTCCTTTGATTGTTAAAAGGATGTTGGGGAGGGCTATGTGTGACTCTGTAACTCTTCTGTTTCCTTTTCTGTTGGAGAACCGTTATTGTTCCCTGCTGCCCTTGCAAATAAAACAAGTTCAATGGTCAGCAGACGTGCAACCTGATGGATGAGGAATGAAAAATAGTCCTTCACCTTCGTTTTATCATTGGCCTTTTTTGTGTGTGTGACACAGCAAAACAGATAAACCAAAATTTTTTAAAAGTCCCTCTGCTACTGGGTGTCAACATTTGGGGGTGATAAACATTTTGGTCTGACTTTAACTTGTTTTTGGAAGCTTTGGGAATAGTGAGGGCTAAGCATATTTTATAGCCGACTAGGGCATGAAGATTCAAAGATTATTCCCGAAAATCTTGCTGCTGACCTTGTTCTTCCTATATTTGGTAAGAGAAGATAATTATCAGTTTCACACTGAGATGTGAACAAGGTCTAAATAGCATTTATACCCATGTAAAAATCAGTTCTTTTCCTGAAGTGCAATATAGGACAAAATTGACCAACCAAAATCTGAGAAGGAATTTAGCAAACAGTGAGGCAGTACAGATTATGCATTTCTTGAGGAGTTTCAGTGGCATTTACATGCAACTTTCCTGGCAAGCAATGAGTTGGTTACCTCTCACTTGTCTGGACATGTTTCTTCAGGTTCTCTGACAAGAAGTTACTTCCTTGCCTGATGTTTCCCATATCTATTCCAAGAAAATCTTTGCAGAATGATTGCACTGAAAATAATTCCAAGATTTCAGCAATTATAACTGACCACAGAGGACAGGCTTATTTTTGTCCCTATTTTAATGTGGAGCTAGAATTGTGGAGCCAGTTTGTCGGCAACAAACAACATCAAAAGTATATTTTTATTTTTTTTCTGTTCTTTCTTACTGGAGTTTTTTGGCTGGAATTTCCACATTTCTATTCACCTACTAAAAAAAAAAAAAGAAAAAAAGAAAAAGAAAAGCCACACTAACCTACCTGTGACATTTAGGGATGAAAGCATTTGATGCCAGCAACTAGGCATGATCACTGCAGTGAACCAGTTTATTAAACTCATGTTTGAATCCAGCTGGCAGAGTGAACAGTGACTCAACTTCTCCCAGTGGCAGGCACATCAGCGCACACTCCCTGCCTGCCACCTTCGCTGGCTCGGGTGGTCAAATAAAACTTCTTCTCCTGGACCAGGTCTGAGACCTGTGGCACATTTTAATGGCCTGACAGAAGGCACGAGCAACTTCGTGTGTCTGGCACTGTTACTTAGACACCAGGGGCTGTATTTGTACTTCACAGAAGCACCATGGTAGTATAACATAATGTGAGATGAGCTGCCAGGCTTAATCCAACTAATTCAGAAATGTGATTCTGGTTTGAGGATATCTGTTCTCTCTTTTTCTTGGCCTGTTAGCCGTTAGGATTCCATCTTCTATTATGCCTTTCCCAATACAGCCATATCAAGATACTTTATGGGCATCTTTCGACTCGGTTCATCTCTTTGCCTTTGGCCAGCATGACCAGGTGTAACCCTCCTCCTCCATAAGCAGTTGGTGAGGTTTGTGTCCATTTGTGTCTGTTTGATGCTACTGTGACTCTTCACTTGCTGCGGATCTGCTGCTTGATACTTGTATTTGGCTCATGTTCCTTGATCATACAGAAAGCAGCTTAACCCAACTGATCATATGGAGCTTTGTTACTTTCTTACCTGCCTTTGAACTTTTTCTTTCATAACTGCCACTCCACCATTTGTTTTTGCAGGCTAATCAGGCTTGTTGGATGTATATGCAGGAGTTTCCTGGACTTGTAAAGTGTGGTTTTGTCAAATTTTGAATACATTGGATAGGAAGAACAGACAATGCATAATGACGTGTCACCATAGCTAATGCTTATGTTACCATATTCAGTTGGATGATGGCTAAATGTGCAGCTACTTGAGCTGATCACTTATCTCTAGGGTCACATGGGGAAACCAGACCTTTCTGAAGTTCTGTGGGTTTTAGTTATTAAGATGTGCAAGTATATTCATGAGTAGGTGACATGAAACTTTTGCGTTCACGGCATGTCACCTTGTTCCTGGTGTAAAAATGATTTTTAACATATACTTAAAGTTTTCCATAGAGATGGGGATATAGCTAAAATAATGCAGCATACAAATCCGAGTTCTAATTTTTTTTGAATCTGTGAATTATTGTTATTATTATTATTATTATTGAAAAAGTGTACTGAGAATGAAGTGTGTGTATTTGAGGTTATCATATCTCGTGGTCTTTCTGGCAGTACAACTGAGAGTCTATGCTGATTTAAAAAGAAAAGTCAAAAAGTCAGTTTTATGACTGCCTGTATTCTGAAGTAAAGGTAAGAGGTATATACTTTAAATATTATTTTTTCCAATGCATGATTTTATACAGTACATCAAATCTTACTTTACTCTTTAAAAATAGAATGAAGATAGTATTGATTATAGAATTTTTCATACGGAATTGTGATTAAAGGAACAAGAATAATGAATATAAGCTTTTGAAATAATCCTGCTTTGCTGTGTATTCACTGTTCTTCTGTAAGCACTCATGTAACTGTGGGAATGGGTGTGAGTGTGGCTGGAATGGCTCATGTAATGCATATCAGTTCTCATCACAAGGAAAAGTGAAAAGTAGGTGGAAGTTCCCTATTTCTGCAGAAAACTATAAGTCTACTTCCAGTGCACTATTGCTGTCAACATTGTTTTTTCTAAAATACAGGGCAGGACACTGTAGTTATCAGGAAATTCCAGCAGTTTTCAGAGTTGGACATTCCCCATGGGGGTTACAAGGAAACTTCTTAAATTCTTCATGTCTAGACCAAGTTGTAGCAACTAGCTACTGCTGAGAAAAGTCTTCTAAATGCCAGTGAGGTCCTATATACTCCTTACATTTCTGTCTCATGGTTGAAACATAAAGATGGTTTTGTCAAAGCAGAGGAGTGCAGGTAAAGTTGTAACCTTCCCTCTACCAACTCTACCCTCCCATCCAACTAGGGCCACTTACAGGTATGTGCAGTGTCAAGGTTCAATAGAAAAATTCACTAAGCATACCTCCATCCTATCCTAATTGACACTTTTTTTCCACAGGACTGAATGCTCAGATATGAATGTGGATTGAGTCATATTCTCGAAACTGGAGTGTTTATGGGGAGGGCTGAGGTCAATGTGGATAAAGGGGCAGACGGTGGTATAAGTTGTTGTTCTTAGTGTGTTGTTGAAGGTCTTAGCTTGCACCAGCAGAGGATATGCCTATAAAGTGATTTGCATAGGTCAAGCAGAATTTCAGTAACTTACACTAACAGCCATCTAGTTCACTGTGGAAAACTGGATGATTTCATAAATCAGGAAGAGAAACTGCTTAAGAAGCCATTGGGAATCATGCATCACCAAAATATACTTAGTTAATTTGCTCTGACAGGCCTGTTGGCGGTGGTTGTTTATAGTGTTTTAGTGCACTGGAATTTGTTTCCCAGGCTGTGACCCTGTTATAGTATGTGCTGTATAAACGGAGAGCAGCCTGGCAGCCTGTGCCCGAGCTTTCAGTTGGAGAACAAAACAGGAGGGAGGAAGTGGAAATAGAGAAGACAATGGAGTACAAGAGGACAGTGTTAGTATGCATGCAAAACAGTGATTTCAGCATGCTTTAAGCCTTACTATTCTGCAGCTGAATCACTACTTCATTTGGGGGAGGTGGTAAAAGCTGTGTTCCAATAATACTACTGGGAAAATTTTGCTGTAGAATCCACAAGATGCCTAACATGTTCCAGAGTAGGAGGTTAAAAGATAAAAATCACCAGGAACCTAGCATTTTAGTATTCTAGGAGGAACACAGTGTGGTTTTTTTTTTTCAGTTTAACAAAAAGGGACTGATTCCTGTCTCCTGCTTATTCAAAAACAGTGTGTCCTCTAGGCTGGCATTGAAGAAGGTAAATGCATACATGCCTTCCTCCGTTATATGCACTGCCTAAATCCTACTAGGTAATAATAATAGCTGTTACTCCGAACTTCTGTTTATTTTATAAGCTTTTCTTAGTTGCAATGTGCAGAAACTTGACTCCATCACCTCTACAGAGGCTTCATTACTTACGTCTCTTTTGGGGGACCAAGACCAAATATAAGTAATCTGAATTCCACCTGTGTTTTTATGTTTAGATGTTTCTGCAGGTTTATGCCACGATTGTGGTGCAGGAGGCTAGGTGGAACTGACTCCCTCTGGTGTAATGTATAGTGGTATAATGCCTAAGATAGGTGTTTGACCCTTGCCTTTAAGCCTCAGACATTAGGGACCTGAGAATTTTCTTTTCCTCGCTGGAGAATGGCAATACAGAATCTCTGTCTGCACCTGCTATGCACAGGAAGGCCAGATTTGCCATCTGTTGAGCTTAGGTGTTGATCATCTTTAATGTCAATTCCAGTGTAACACAGTCACAGCCCTCCAGAGAAAACTTTGAGGACATCCTAGACTCACTCACCTGCAACATGGAAAGGTAGGCATGCTGCCTGGCCAGTGGGGCTTATTGATCTCACTTGCCTTTAAAATGTTGTCATTAGGCTGACGCTGATAAGAAAGGAGGGCTAGAAGAAGTTTGACCTCATTCCTTCTGGGCAGGCAAGGTGTACAAATAGCCTGAAGTCAGAGAAATAGGAATATTAAATTCTGAGTCTTGAAGACCATCCTGTGCTTCGGAGTACCAGAGTACTTGCATTAATCTCCAGCCTCAGCAGATCATAGACAACAGGCAGGGAGAATTTTAAAGACTTGTCCAGATCACTGAAAAGCTTTGTAGGTGGGACTGAATGGAACAGAGACACTTAGGTTTCTGTTCTGTAAAGGTATGGTCATCCTTTATGACCATATGTGTTAATGTGTTAATTTCTAGCTTATTACTTAAACTCAAGGCAGTCTCTGGTAAAGCTGTGTTAAGGACCTGGTAAGTTTGCCTGCCTTTTGAGATACTTACGGAGTCAGGATGGTTGGGATTAATGAAATGGCAATACATGTTGGTTTACTTTATGGACTATCTAAGGGATATCATTAAACGTACCTTTCCTAAACCCTTTAATGTATTATTGTGCTCACTGTGGTAGTGAAGGATAATTCATGCCCTTTATTGCAGAGAAATGTAATGCAAAATACTGTTGTCTCATAGATGAGAAAAACATATAAATCAACTCGATATAGTGAGGGTTTTGTTCTCTAATTAAGTCATCCTTTCTCATGTTTTTACACAAAAAAAAATTTCATTTTCATTCAGACTAGTGATTAATGGTTTTGGCACCCTAAACTGATGCTGTAGGAACTCTGAGATGTTCATTGTTAGGCTCAAACTATTGCAATATTTTCATTGCTTTCTGTCTCCATGTGTAATTTTCAGTCAAAGATTTACAGTTATGCAGCCCATGAATCCTAGTATTAAATTGTCTCATCTGCAAAAACAGATATAAATGAGTCCCTTGGCTATTTCTTCATAGTTACACAGCCTGCATATGGGCAACACACGAGAGTACTCTCTCCTATTGATGTAAGAGCCAAGTCAAGTTATTGCCACTGTCTGTAGGTGCACTTCCTGTACAGTTGTTTTTAGGATAGCATTATCCTTACTTCATTTTGTCCTTTAATCTGTGTTAGAAAGCTATGAAAAGCAGATTGGAGGTCTGTGTTGCAAAAACATTTGCAGAAAGTGCTAAGTTAAATTAGCTCAGAAGGCCTACTTCTTTCTCAAGTGAACTTGATTAATTTTTTTATGGTCAACTTCAATAGTCACCATATATTGACCATAGATTGTGAAGAAGTTTTGAAAGCACTTGGGAGTTACTGTTTAAAAACTAGTTTAAATTTTAAAAAATAAAAAATGTTTCTTAAAACCAGAATTTTACGCTGTAGAATAAAACAGAATGTTACTTGTAGCTTCTAGGGGTATCTAATTAAGTTTCTAAATTAAACATCATCCATTTTCTTATTATAAAGAAAAAATAAACCACTCATTTTGTAAATTTCAGTTCTCAAAACTCTGTTACACAAAGATTGGGTTAGGTTCTTATGGGCCTGTGTGTCATCCACATATAGGCATGCAGAACCAACAATTGGATTAGCTAATATTATTCTTTCTTATTGATATTTTTCTGCCTTAGGTATTTTGAAGATCTGTAAGTCCATGTTTTTTCCTGTAATGTCTTTTTATTATTTTGTGGTAAGTGATCAAAAAAAATATTATTTTTGTTCAGAAAATAAACATATACAGGCTAAGAAAGATGCAAGGATAATTATAGCAGGAGCAGGGTTGTAGTAAAGGAACAACACCTTTTTCCTTCTTTTCTTTACCAAGCTACAACAAATTAAAAAAATACAGAGAACTTTCTGAAACTTCTAAAATTTTTATGAAATTTCAAGTTACTCTTTTGTTTCTTTATGCAAAGTCACCAATTCCCTGCTTTGTCTGTTTTAAATCAGAATTCTCTGCACATTATTAAGTGTTGTTTTTCTGTACACATCACTTGTGATTTGAACATACTTGCTTTTGTCTGAGATGTATTAAATAGCGGGCAGAGAAACTGGTCTTTCCAGAATTCAAGCTGCAGTAGATAATAATTTTTTTTCCCATTTTTTTTCAATCCTTCAAATTGCCATCCACTTTCTTGGAGGTCCTTCAGCTCTTTCTTGTTCATGTTACTGGACACAGGAAAAAAAGCTCAAATACAACTCTGAATATGACATTTGTGTGACTCCATAAAAAGCTGTGCCTCCAGTCTGAGAAGGTGGTCAGCATTGGCCTACAAATTAAATTTTGAGGGAAAAGAGTCTTTTTTTTTTTTTTGATCACTGGTTATATCAGAGGTGAAATAACAGTTTCATATTTTAAAAATTTGATTTAAATTTTTGATTAGTTGAATTAGTGCTGGGGTGCTGTTTACAATTTTTTAAGTGTTTGGTTTTCTGTATGCTTTTGTCCAATTATAAAATCTGAAAAGGGATGCCGTTTAATTTTGCAATGTGTAAGGTAATCATATAACAAATATTAGAGGTGTTCCTTTGGAAAAATAAACTTTACTACAGGTTGACAAAGTAATTGTGAAATACCTTTCACATTTTCTGTGATTTTTTCCCATGCATTAGCCACTGGAGTTTTCCAGATTCATGAGAATAGGAAAGTGGTTTACTTAGTAATTTTTTTGCTACCCCTTTGCTGTTCTTATACGTGTCTAATTATAAAAAGAAGCTCTTGTTATTGCCCTGAATTATTTTTATAATGGAATAATCTTTGTTTTGTTTGAACATCATGCAAGTATATACTAATTCTTAATTAACGGCATAAACTTAATGGCTTTGCGTTCTTCATACAGGCAGAGATACTTGATCTTATCATCTATTCACAGTTACCTTTCACAGTCAACCATGCATTACAAGATGCCTTCAATTGTGAAAAAACATCTATTATGTCCTTTTGGGAAAGTGAACTGTTCTCTGTTGCTCTGCTTAAAACCATCATGTCCTGTGTATATACAAAAAAACAGGAGGTGGGGGGGAGAAGGCTAGACACCAAGGAGTCACTATATATAGAAGGTTTTTTTTCTTTCCACTGCTTAAAAAGATAAGTAGCTGAGAGAGAGTCAAGTGTTGTTTCTCTATAAATTGTGTGCCAGCAGGTTTATCACTAAATGCTGTAGGTTATGTTGAGTGGAATAATCTGGAGGAAGAAAGGGAGGCTAAAATAACAGAGCGGTAGGACTATTTTGACTCCACAATCAAACCCTCCTTGACTCTTGCCCTTTGGGTGGAAAGTGCTTATGTTACAAAACAACACGAGGTCAACCCCTAGGTTCTGCTTTTAGTTTCTTTCTTGCTGATCTATACTGAGGGAGTAGTTACCTTGCCTTCTTTGCTTTTGTGTTAAACGTTATGTGCTTTTACTGTTTGGGCAATAAGAATGGCAGTTGCTTTTCCTACAGGGAGTAAGAAGAATTGCTAAATCAAAGAATGAAAAATTGCTTAGATGGCAGTGAAGAACCGTCCATGCCTAGAGTCAGTACAAAGAAATCCTGAAAAACATGGGAGCATCCACTTTTCCAATACTTCCTTCCCTCGAAGGCAGTGTATGGTGTTAGGAGTATTTTTACAGTTAGGAAGTTGGTATACAAAAAAAATTGGTTTAGGTGCACCCAGTTGATCTGATAGCACTCTGTGAAAATTCTACCGAGTTCTTTTGAAAAGATAAATCATACCTGGTCTAGTCAACTTTCTTCTGAACTGTTACCAGCTTAGGGTGACAACTGCTTGGTTAGTGATCCAGTGATAGACCTGTGATGTGGATGAGGTGAGGGAGCCTGAGTGTATTATTTAATGGCTGTGATACAGTGGAGGAGGCCCCTGTCAGGAAGCAATAAAGTAGTTATTAGGTAATGACTGTGAAGGCACCACATATAAGGTTAAATTGATATATGTAAATCACTGACTTTGAGATGCTGAAGCTGCCTCTTGGTGCCCATCTTTTTTTTACGCAAGTGAGGATCAAATAGTTACTGTTTTGATAAATGGAGTGTAGCTAACCTACGTTAAAGACCTTAAGGGAGTTGAGCTCTTAAATTCCTTTGAAATGTAATGGAATTTGGGTGCCGAGTGCTGTTTCTTTTTAAAAAATGTCACTGGCTCATTTGCTTTTATGAAACTGCTTTTGAAAAATCGTGCAAAGACTTTGCTATGTTCTGTCACAGTATGAAAGTAGCATAGGCACAGGATATACATGCAGACAAGGACATCTGAGTTGTTAAGGCGTGTTGGCAGTGGCAGAAAGCAATGCAAACCAATTGGGATTAACTGTTGATGGCCTTCTATAGACTGTTGTGTCTATCATGTGGTGCGTAATACCGATGGTAGTTTTTGGAGGTCTCTGCACAAGCTGCATGGGATCATTTGAACAGAAATGTTTCATGTTGGCTGGTTGTTTGGTCTCCCTAAATTTGACAGAAAGTAATGTATTTTAGAAGTGAAAAAACCCCGTAGTTTATTGGAAGTCCAACTCCTGCCTTGTATGCAATCCCAAAGTCAGCAAAATACATAGGAACATGCCTGAGTAACTTTCATTTGCTTATGTACCTTGGGTGCTATACAACTGTATCTTATGTATATACCTATTATACATGCTAAATGTTAGAAAATCTAGTGTGATTCTCATTATTACCTGAGAATAGATTAAACAAATCCCCTCTAACACTCTTGAAGTGTCAGTCCACTTGTGTAGTTTGTAGTATTAGGGTATCTGTAAACATTTATAAATACAGCTCATATATGAGTGGATATATTTGTGAGTAAAATAGAGATAGACAATATTTTACAGGGCTCCATTAGCTGCGATTTCACAAACAAAACCTGTGATTTTTTTTTTAGGAATGTATGATTGTTTCTGCTTTTGAGGCTTGAGATGCCTTTTCGTTGTTTGTAAAAATCAGTGCTTTGTATTGCTGTGTGTGGAGTCCATTTATGAGAGTCAAACCCAACAAATTGTCTTTCTGCAGACTAGTTCTGCTGGGGGAGGCTGCAATTTGTTTATCCTCACATTTTTCAGTGCTGCAACATAAACACTAACTCAAGTATTTATGGGGAATTGATTTTTTTTTTTTTTGGTCTGGGTTTGCAGCTTCCAATGTAGCTCATCCTACTCCAGCAATACAAAACAAATTTTAATCAGTGTTCCTTCCAAAAACATTTGTGAAATAATGTGAATTTTTTTAGATTGCAATCTGAAATATTTGCCTTTCCGTTTGCAATGGAGACCATTAGATGGTTTTTCTTGGCCACACCCAGGACTCTTCTGAACCATGCTGAATTATACAATTATTAGGAATCCAAAACAAAACCCAAAACAAACTCCCCAAATCTTAGACATCTGTCAGGCTTTAAAAAAAAAAAAAAAAAAGAGGGTTTTCTTCATATGTAGTTTACATGTGGAACTGTAGCTACTCTGAGAATTGAATCTATGATTAAAGGCTACAACTGATACTATTCATACCATTTGTGCTTAGAAACTGTGCAGCATTGTGACAACAAGTGAATAAGATAGAAAACTATTGAGATGTGTATTTCTTAAGAGATACTTGGAATTAAGTCTCTGCATAGGCATTCAGTTAATCTTGTGTACCCTGCTGCCTGAATGGGTCATCACCAGGGGAACAGACTTGCTTTTGTTTGTGAAGGTATGTGCAAGAAATGCACAGTAAACATTTGTTTAACATCTTATATCATGTAAAAGAAATGCAAATAAACTGAAACTGAATTGGGTGTACTTTTTTGCTAATACTTTTTGGTTGTTAAAGTGCAAATTTTGCAAGCGTTCAGTTATAAATTCAAATTTAAATTTGAAAGTCAGGCTGTAAAGTTAAAACAGGAAAAGTACCTTAATCAGAGTTGTGCAAACCTATATAATCAGTATGAAAATATTTTTATACTGCCACATGTGATATATCATTGCTTTGCTGTGTAAACACAATTAAAGAGTGCCTTGGGGACTTCCTCAACAAGAGATTAAACAGGGAAACAAGACTGGCAATTTTAGCACTTTGCATCTGATGACTTAACCAATCCAGACAGGCTTTCATTCCCAAAGATTCCTATTAGCTGAAATATGCATTATAAGGATTCACAAGTGCAATTGTCTAATGCTTTAGGTCACAAACAGGCTTTCGTATTCTGCTTGTCAGTGAAATAAATGATCCATAACCTTTTCACAGATAAATGGTATTTTTCTTTTCCCCTTCCCCCTCTTTTTTTCCCTGTCAGAGATTTAGTAACAATTTAGACTTGTGAGTGGAGCTAATTGCTGAATTCTGTCTAAAATGCTTCAGACAAAATGACCTTGCCTAGCAAAAACCTACCATTTAAATTCTTACATCAACCTCACTTATTTTGTCTGAAATAAGGAAGCAGATCCTAGGCTGGTCTGGAGAACGTGTGCATTTTTGGTGAGGAGGGTTGAGGTGAGCGGCTGCAGACCTTCCTTTACTGAAATAGTGGCTTGCTGAGCATATATCAAATAAACTTCACAGAACTTGGTATGGGCAGGCTGGATCCATGGGCCAAGGCCAATTGTGTGAGGGTCAATAAGGCCACTTGCAAGACTTGCTTGTTGTGAGTCACAACAACCCCATGTAGTGCCACAGACTTGGGGAAGGGTTTGAAAAGCTGCCTGGAGGTGTTGGTCAGTAGAACCAGCAGTGTGCCTAGGTGACCAAGAAGGCCAATGGCATTTTGGCCTGTATCAGCAACGGTGTGGCCAGCAGGAGCAGGGAAGTCATTGTCCCCATGTACTCAGCACTAGTGAGGCTACACCTTGAGTACTGTGAACAGTTCTGGGCCTCTCAATACAGAGATGACATTGAGGTGCTGGAGCGTTTCCAGAGAAGGGCAATGAAGCTGGTGAAGGGTCCGGAGCACAAGTCTGATGAGGAGCACCTGAGGGAGCTGGCCTAAGGCCTGGAAAAAAGGAGGCTCATGAGGGATCTTATCTCTCTCTACAGTTGTCTGAAAGGAGGTTGCAACAAGATAGGGGTCAGTCTCTTCTCACAAGTAACAAGTGATAGGACAAGAGAAAATGGCCTTAAGTTGTGCCCAGGGGAGGTTTAGATTGGATATTAGGAAAAAATTCTTCAGTGAAAGGGTTGTCCGGCGCTGAAACAGGCTGCCCAGGGAAGTGGTTGAGTCACTGTCCCTGGAGTTGTTTAAAAGACAAGTAGATGTGGCAGTTGGGGACCTGGTTTAGTGATGGAATTGGTTGTGTTGGCTTAGCAGTTGGATTTGATGATCTTAGAAGCTATTTCCAACCTAAATTATTCTATAATTCTTGGAGAAGAAAAGTTCCATTTCATTAACTTAGTTTTGATGCAGGCTGTGTTTTGGATTATAAAATTATTTTCAAAAAATTCCAGATGATTAAAATATTTTGTATAACAAAACTTCTTTCTTTTTGGCTTGAATTGTTTTTATTGTCATGCTTACATCATAGCGAAAGTGTTAGACAAAATAATTCCATTCATATGCCAAATGCTAAACTGCATGCTGCAGCATACTGCTCCAAGTCATTGCATTGGATTGGCTTCAGTCTTGCCATGAGCAGAAGGCAGATATCATCTTTTCAATAGGCTGTTTGGGTCTCCAAAATGAGTCCCACCTTAACCCATTCTTGTTTTTAATTTTGAGAAAGGTTAGTCAATGACACTGGAATATTTTATGATATTTGCATATTTTGCGAATGTAGAGATACTTGTGTGTTTATATGTCTTTTTATGTGTCATGTACAGAGAACAGATTTCATCCTCTTTTAGTCATTACAGTGGTCATATGCAGCTATTCTTGAAGGGTTTTCTCTTCCACTACTTCCTTACTTATGTCCAAGCAACTGGAAAAACAGTTAGTTGTTAGAATACAGTCACTGCAATGGACTCTAAATTACAAGACCTAACCCACCTGATAAATAGACTGTGGGAACTGTCTACAGCTGTTGGCTTTTAGCAAAGAGCACTTATTGCTCTACAGCTCTGTAATTAACTTCTTTTCCTTCTCCATGCTGCACCTGATGTGCAATGATTCTCTAAAGCAAGTTTTATTAATAATTCAGTTCTCCTTCTGCTACACAGAGATTTCCTTCAAGGCAATAAAATTCCTAGTGGCCTAATCCCAATGACTATCCAAAGGATCAAAAATCCTGATTAGTCGGTTATGAAGAAAACCTGGTTTCAGAAATGGAGTTTACACATTTTCTAAACTAAATCCAGCTGAAAAATATTGTCTACTTAATCATCCTCATAGGATTATAGAGAGAAAAGTGTACTGAAGAGAGTAAGAAGAAGGAGTGGTGACATTAAAAACCTGTTCTTTCACTGTCCCTCAGTCTCAGTGCAGATGATAGGAATTGGTGAGTTGAAACTGTAAGGCATGAACTAAAATGAAAGATTCAAAAGAAAAATATACAGACATGGTATGTATTTAGTTACTTGATTCCAGAAAAGTAACTTTAATTCAGAAATATTGTACTGTTACATCCGAAGCCTTCAACAGTACTGCAAAGTGATGAAATGTTTAAGATTTTTGTTAACTGTCCAGGAATATTCAGTAGCTAAAAAATAAATAACAAATGGTAAGGGAAGGAAATGGATTTTAAACCCCATTTAAAATTAAACCTGTGTTTATTAGTATCAATCCACAATAGTAATACTTGTATTTGAATATACTGTTACCAACAGGGAACATTCGGTCTATTTGGACATGCTGTGAGATCCAGGCAGCTGCTATGCCTTAGACATTCTTAAATACTCAATAAACTGGCACTCCTAAATCTGACTTACTTATTATTATGGACATAAAATCCCACAAAAGAAAGCCAGATGTTTTGGGAAATCAGTTTGATTTCAGGGTTTTGAGCTGTGTATCATGCTTTTCATTATAAGATTTCCTATTCCCAGTATCTGTATTTTTTATGTCTTCTGATAAGGCTTCCAAAAATTCTTTCAGATCACCCATTCCCCACGTAAATGAGTTGAATGAAAATTGTAAGGAATAAAATGTGAGTGGTTCAAATGCTTGCTTCAAGAAGTAGTGTTTTTTCAAGAGTAATGTGAGTTTTGAGATTTTATTCAGAAAAAACAGAGTTGCTTTTAAGTGCTTTTGAAAATCTTGTGCTGATCAAATCCCAGGAAGTAAGCTTGTGAAGTTTCAATCTTCAGAACAATGTTGCAAATATGTCCTGTACCAAATCCTACTCCATGTGATTGAACTACATGACTCTCATTCTCTGTCCCAGTTTTACATTGTTGTCATTCTATCTCCAAAAAATTCCACCAACTTCAGTTTTGTTTTTGTTTCCTTTCATATATATCAACCTCTCCTCACTGGCAGTGTTTAATGTCTTGATTTTTGCTCCTCTGTTGAAATCTCCCTTACATTTTAAATTTTGTATTTGTGTACACTGAATAGCAACCCTCATTGAAATTATTTTTGATGTAGAAGCTTACACTGGTGTATTCATTTAATTGTGTGTGTATCACAACAAGGTTGATCATTCGTCTTGGGCATTGTATGGTCCCAAACTGTATTCCATTAGAAGGAGTTTTGAAATACTAAAAAATTTTTCATATAGGATTTCAGATGTTTGTGTAGAATGAAAGTAAGCAGCTCTGGTAGCTTAAGTGTAGGCATTTAGTCATCTTATAATTGCCTGTTGATATAAAACAATTAAACAGTAAAAAAAAAAAGTAAATCCAGTATCCATGGTTGCTTCCTAAATAGTGTCTGAGAAAGGACATAACCCATACATGCTTTTTTGTATTCTACAATTACACTCACTATTACATCTCCCAACCTTAATCAAAGGTTTGTTTCTGTTCTGCAGACTCTGGCTGGAGCAGGTGTAAATGGAAAGCAGATTTCTGAGTTGTGAGCCTAGCAGCTAACAACTTCCTGCTGCAGTTGCTCATGCATTCCCTATAGGACTTGTCGTTCTTTATCTGCATTAGAGGTACAGCTGGATAAGGACAGTTACCAAGGTGATATTTAAAGTGAATTGTATGTATTGAGATTCCTAACTGGTACCTGGTAGTACCAAGCTGGTACCTGGCAGTTCCTGACTGATTACTATGCTCTGTGCCAAACTGGCATGATTTCTAGGGGCAAATATAATGTGCTGCATTGATACAGTTACAGAACTGTGTAATTGTGGATTGTTTTCAGATACATGTTTAAAATCAGATCTAAAACCAGATTGCATAGGACTTGAGGAGCTGACTGAAGCTCATCAACAAACCCATTGAGTGCAGGGTGGTTAAAACCATGACATAATGAAGCAAGAAACAGAGGCCTTAATACACCACCATGCCTAAATCATATTTTATTCACAATCATATAATTAGTTTCACTGTCTTGAAAATGCTATGTAATAGGTTGTTTTTTTTCCTTTGGACTTAGGCTCATTGCTTTTGGCTGAATTTTGAATGTTCTCAAGTGCAACAAAATCTGACACTGTATTTATTATTTCGATTAGATTGTCTAATTAGTTGTGGTAAAATATCCAGGCATTTTTGAGTGAAGATGAACCTGCAGTATAATATAGGATTCTGTAATCTCAGCTGTGAAGTTTAGAAATGTTCATATGGCATATGAATGGGAATGGCATATATGTACAGGTCACCTGTAAATATCTGGATACAAAGCCAGAAGTGATTTACAATCGAAATATAATATAAATTAAGAACAACTTAATATGTTTCAAAAATAATTGTATGTTGCTAATGCGTGGTCTGCATTAATGCGTGGTCTGCATTAAAATGCAGAGAAAAGGGGATTGCAACCCTTAGATTAATGTGCTTTTCACCAGGATATCAATAAAACCCTAATGCCAGCCTTGTCTCTGAATAAAATACCTATAAACACAGTATATAACACGTTTTTACATTGTTGACCTATTGAACATTTCCACATGTTTTTAATTTATGTGGAATTGTTCTCTCTTGCCAGACTCCATTCAAAAAAATTTTTTTAGACTTGATTTAAATAGAACAGACACCCTAAATATCTTAACAAGTATAGCCAGCCTTTTAGTGGAATTCTTAAAAAAAGGATTGTCTGCAGCTGCTATGCCAAAGCTGTGCTTAGATTGGGTGTGTGGAATAAAAAAGGTAGAGCAATCCTCACAAGAGTTTGTACAAGTAGAATGTAAAAGCTACACACAGAGGAAAATATTGGCACTGGTCAAAGAAGTGTATGGGTACATATAATTTCCCAGCAGTTGTGCTGCAGTGCTCTCATAAGCACAATACCTTGATTAACTGGTAATAGGAAGCCATTGTTTCCTTTACAGATCAGAAACATTAACTCCTGGCATGTCATATGAACACGTGCATAATGTAATAACTTAAACATGTGTCACTGCTGTAAGGCAGGTGTGAAACAAGGATATTCAAGCTGAAAGATCCTACAGTTAGCTTTAGTTAAGAGAAAAGGCAGGAGGATGCGTGGTCTGGAAATCGACAATATAAATATTTTAGGAGGTTGCTTTCATTCCATTGTATGAAAAATATACACCTGCGTATGTAAGAGTGATACTTAATCTAATTCTCTCCTTTTATTTTTTCCTTTTTATTTTTTTTCCTTTTTTTTAACATTCTGGTCTCTGGGGGACAAAAAGCAAATTACCTATTAATGACTTTTTTGTTGTTGTATTTATTTTTCTTTAACTGCAAAAGTACTTTCAGTTTTTTAATATATCTATATTGAAAAAAACCCCAACTTTGCATGCTTCATTTTAAAAGGAATTGTTTATACCATTTCTGAGACAGAGAAGGAGAATTCCTACTTTGTATTATGAAACCAGATTAATTTCTATTATAGTTAATGGGCAAAAATGTTTGAGAATATTAGTCGTGCTATATTATTTTGATAGCCTTTGGTATATGTCATTGCTCTATTCTAGCATCTTACAGCACCAGCATTTGGTCTGATGACATTTTGTGCTCTTAATAGTCATTTCAAGGTGTATGTTCATTTCCTTTTGGTAATGAGACAAACTTTTTCTGGCTCATAAACCCCAAAGCAGCTTTAATATAGAAGTAAAGCAGAGCAGTGATTTAGCCATATTATGATCTTGGTTTTGGATTTAGTTCCCTCCTTGTTGCTAGGAACTTTGAGAACAACAGATGTTTTAAATGTACAACATGATATTTTTAAGTATGAAGCAAATCCAAGGGGTAAATGATAGATTCAGTGCTCTGTAAACTGTCTCGGTACTACAGAAAGATAATATTCACAACCACTGTGGTATAAAACATATCTAGAGTTGCTTTAAATATTCCTATATCAGGGAATAAAATATTTGAATGTAGGTTGTATCTGATTTAAAATCCTTAATGTGTGGGTTAGGATAATTTGCGGAAGCCACACACTGTTTTTCTGAATGGATCCCCCCTTTTTTATTTATTATTTTTTAACTTAGTAAAAATTCTTAAAAGTATGAAGTCAGAGCTGATACTTTCAACCTTTGTGTAGAAATTATTCCACCCACAAAATCCTGAAGAGTTAGAAGAAAAAGGATATTTTAATCTTCCATTGAAACTCAAGTATTTCTGTTCACAGGGAAAATGTATAGAATATAATTGAAACAAAAAAAGTACTCCCCAAATGAGTCTTCTGTGTGATAGTGAGAAAAAACAAGAGAGTGAATTGTTTCCACATAGTAAAATTGGGTATTTGAAGTCAAGGGTCTTCTTGCTTCCTATGTACTTGTTTGTCAGTTGGAAATATAATGGCTCTGTGGCATATCCCTCCTCTCCCCAGCTGTTAACAGCAGCAGGGGTAAAGTGTAAAGGCTTACCCCTTCTGAGCTATCCTTCTGTCTTTAAAACAGTGTCCTGTTGTGGCAGTAACTTCTGAGAATGATGTGCGAAGCCTTGATGCGAAGGAAATCAGTAGAAAGTTTGCTATTGAGTACAAGAGTCTTTGGATCAGGCCCTGAGCTTTTAAGTCTGTAACTGTCATGGAAAATAAATACTGCACTTTAAGGAGCAAGCTCCAGGGTCTCCTAAAAGTAGCGTAAATAGCTCAGAAAGGAGCACTATAATAACTTCAGCTTTCATATAGTAGGTTCTCACTACTTTTACATCCCAGGGATACTGCTGGGACTCCCAAATCACTGGTCAACAGTGTAATGATACATGGCAAATTACCTAGGTAATGGCAGTTGGATAAATCACCTCCAGCCAATGCTGGTTAGCCAAGCAAGGGGTGTGCTATGTATTAACTGGAACCAATTCCCCGAAGATGAAATCAAAGGTAAAATGGACTTGAGAAATTTTTTTTTAACCCAATATGATGATTAGTGGTCATTAGTGAAGGTGATTTATCTTTCCTTATGGAAAGGCTAGTGAGTGATTTAGAAAAGCAAACGTTTAAGTTTTAACAGAGATTGCTGGAAGGGATCAGATATTTCACAGCAGAGCTGTTCACCTTCAAGACAGATTTTCTGATTGTATTCTTCAAATAAGGCAAAACAACACAGTGGAAAAATTTCACTACATTCTTGATAGCACCCAGGGCTGCAAACCAGACACGATGACTTGGCATTATCATTTTCATGAGAAAGAAAGGAAATAAACGGTGGCTACTCCCAAACCTATTAAATGTTTTGTGAGGGGTGACATAAAGTTGAAGACCAAAGTGCTGTCAACTTGGTAGGAACTGAAGGTGCTGAATGTGTCATAGGATCTTGATACAGGAAAGTGCTGTGACTCGTCCTAGCCAGAGCACAAACTTTTTCTGGAACCAAACCAGGAAGTCAATTAAAGTCACAGAGAAGTGTTACGTTTTTCATACCTCTATCCAGAAATGTAGGACTTTTAAATCACATCTGATGCTCTCAGTTAGCTGTGAGAAAAGTAAACGTAGTTTAGGCTGTTGCCAATTACACTAATAACTTGAATCAGCTTAGAACACTTCAAGGTATTTTTCTGACAGTAATGAATCATATGCTAGTAAATTGAGCAGCTAAAGGAAGGTGTTAATGGAAGGTATGTACATTGATGAGCATTAAGGACATCCTGTGTTAGACAGTGATGTATGAGTCCATGGTGGTATTTTTGGAACTTCCTTTGTGGAGCACTCTTGAGTGCTAGAATTATCAGCTCTGTGTGAAAGCACAGACAGGGGAAAATGACTTACTCATCTCTGATGCAGAGTTCAAATTGTGACTGCATTATTTTCAATCTGGTCATGTGAAGACAAGCCTAGAGGCTCCCATCTTGTTTTACTGATGATATTGCTAGTCTTGTGCTGTTGTGACATTAGTGTATGTGAGTGTGTCTATGCAAGATTTTCACATATTTCAATTTGAAATAATTAGGATGACGACTCAGAATCACTTGTGTATAGGGTGCCATCTGAGACTTGCAGAGATTTTTATGCAACATTGAAAGCCCTCTGTGTTAGAACTGCTGTTTATATTTTTCTCAAATGAGTTTACTTTCCTAATGTGACCTGCTTGGCTCTGGCTTTCCTATAATGTTTCTGACAAAAGAATTCAAGACACTTATTCTTTTAATGCTGTGGTCTGCACTCCTGACTAATCTTTTTTTCCCTGTAACGTGGATATAATGTGGCAAGAGAGAAGCAGATATGGTTCATCATCTACTGTAAAGTGCAACCAAATATGTGAATTTTGAAAGCAAGTAGAGGTTGTATGACAGAAGGGAAGGCTGGAGCAGTCATGGAGGATTCATGCTAGCAAAAGAATACAGAGAACTTGACCTGGTGTTTGATTGAAAGAACATTTAACCTTTCAGAAGCTTTCCACAGAAGAGTAATCCTGTTGATGAATCTTAATCTTCACATAGTTTTCAATATTTACATTATAGACAGAATAATGTATCTGGAAATTCTGTTAAATTCTTCTTCTTGTGGCAGTGAATTCCATAGGCCAGTTATATTAATGACATAAGATGAAGTGAGCATCAGGGTTTATAGTAATTTCTACTTGTCGAGTAAATACTGTCTAAGTGCTGCAGAGGCTTAGGCAGATTTTTATTAAGGATATGGCTAGAATACAAAGAGTAGTGGTAGCAATTGAATCTTATATTTCCATCTTAGCTGATGTTTTGTAAGGTTTTAAGTGGTACTTTATTTTTTCTGGGATTTCAGCTTGTTACTAACAGCCAAAGCTGTATTGAAAGTCTGTTCTTTAAGCATTTGTAGTTTCTTTCTATAGCCAAAAAGAGATTACATGGAGGAACTGGGGTTTTCTCTTCTGAAGAGGAATTTTTGTGTCTGCAGGAACCGCTGAGTCTTACCCATTTTACAGACCTTTTTGTAGCTGAACTAATTGTCTTAGAAAGGTGGCCTTTCTCTCTCCCATGGAATACATAGGGATGATTTTTCTCTCCCGAGTAATTTGTTCCCTTATGGTCCTATTTCTAGTTTCAACCAGCTCACATTCATCTGAGAATGACTTCTGTAGCTTCCTGACTGACTCTTCTCCTCCCTCCTCCTTTGAAGGTCCTCTAAATTGCAAAAATGACCAGATAGCTCATAACTTTCTGGATCATGCTTCTGACCTTGTTTTGAGTCACCAATGGAATCAAAGGCCCTCTCAACATAATTCCCTCTTTTTTTCTTTAGGTTATTTTTTTGTTAGTATCTGATCAAGAGAACCACCCAAATACTTGTAATAACAAAGAAAAAGCAATTATTTTCAATGGAATAAGGAGATCAGTGGTCTATTTCATTGTTTGGCCTTACTACAGGTTATGCTGGAAATAAGACAGTGACTCTAAAACCAAGAGGGCAGTCTAATGTTTCAAATAACCCAAGAAATCCATTTGGGTTTTTTATTTGGGGGCTTACACCATTCTGAAGTGCACAGCGATGGACTCAAGTGCAAAAATAAAGGTCATATTTTCTTTATGATAAAGTTTTAATATGGCTGACCAAAAAGGTTGAAGATACACTTCCAACAAGAAGTGGATCCACTTGCAGTTGTAGTACTGGGCTATGTCTGATGAAGTTTGCAACAGGAATGGAATTGATAATGTTAACTTTTCCAAGATACCTCATAAATCCCAGTTTAAGTCTTTCCTTGTATATAACTGAAAAAGAAGAATTTTCTTTCAGTGCATTTCCTAGTTTATTTCACAGACTCCATTTTCCTCTGATTAATGAGAACAGGCTTTCTACTGTTGTGAAGATATTTCTTGTATACAAAGAAAACAAATAGAGCTTCCATGTAGTCTGGATTATCTAATCAGAAGAGTGCTTAAGATAAAGTTAGGAGGGATTAAGATTCCTGATGTAACCATTAAATCAGATAGTCTTCCAAAGGCTCAAAGAAATGGGGGAGGTGGGGTGGGGAATAGAAGGCTCCTGTTGAAAAATATATGCTATATGCTATGTTGCACTTTGGGGTTCTTAACAAACTGAAAGTTTATCCTTAAATAGGGCATTTGCTACAATTCTATTTAGCTGCTTTGTTTGCATGATGATAATACCATAGTCTTGCTGAAAAAGAAGCAAATTTGCAAGTCATTCAAACTGAAAGGAAATAATGGTCTAAATACTAAACATTTTTTGACAAAATCTCTGGTAAAACAGATGCACAACTTGTAATGCAGTCTGCATATCAACCCATGACAGATCCTTGTCTAAGTTAGAGGTGCATAGCCTATACCTGCTTGACCAAGTTGTGCTGCTGCTAGTATGGCAGACCTAGTAACCAAACTGAGCGGGGAAGAAACTGTGAACTACATGTACTTAGTTGCTATGGCAATGATCATAATTTTAAATATGGCATAGCGCAATATTATTCAGATAATGCAACCCAAACTATAAAAACAATTAGCAAAATTAAAGGAATATTCTGAAAACATTAATTGTTCAAAAGAGGTGTGCTATTTTGGAATATAAATTATGATGTATAGCTCACTAGCAAGATAAATTCCTTATAGAAGTTTTGTCTTCCATGTCTTCAGTCTCCTTTATACCTTTTGCAATTTGGGAGTTATGAAGAATTAAATAGAAGATTTGACATGAGAACATAGCTCTGCACTAGAGCAACCCAGAAGGAAGGGTGTCTGAGTGGGGGCCTGATGGTCTGAAGGAGGAGATAAGTAGGTGAGCAAAAATGGGCTTAAAGGTTGGTAGTGAGTCATGCTCTGCCCGGAGGCCAGTCACAAATGAGATCTGTCTGTGACTAAACACAACTGAACATGTATCATCCAGCAAGAGGAGGTGATAGGAGTGTACTCTCATCAGGTGTGCACCAAATGAAATTGGGGTGACCAGCTGAGATCCTCAAGGTCAGGGCTGCCATTCAGCACAGTCCAGGCAGGCTGGAGGAAAGGGCCAGTAGGAACTCTATTAAATTGAGGAGGGACTGACCGGGAGCAGCGCCGTGAGAAGGGCCTGCAGAGTCTGGACAGGTTGCTGAGCATGAGTCCCCAGCACACCCTGGCAGAGATGGAGAGCAGCACTGAGCCCCTCTGGGCAGGAACACAGCCTGTAGGTTGAGAGAACAGATTTTTTCCCCTTCTACTTGGCACCTGTTAGGCCATGTGTAGATACTGCATCCAGTCTGGGACCTCTTATAAGAGAAGGATACCAACGAACAGGAGCCAGTTCAGGTGGCCAGGGATGGAGCTTCTACACCAAGGGCAGAAGCTGAGGGACAGGATTGGTTCACCCATGCAAAATCAAGGTATGCCTGCTTAATTAAATGCCTTCAGTAGATTCTGTAATGCTAGTTATTGTTTCTTTCCAGTTCACTTTTAGATGGTTTTAGTTCCAAAGTAACTTTAATGGGAGAAATTAATTTAAATTGTGCCTATGGGTGTGTTTTAGTAATAGATATTTATTCACTGACCTAAGCAGAGGCATGATCATGGCTCTCTTAAGACACAGACAGCTGTGTTTTTACCACCAGATATGCTGATAATTTTGGATTGATTTTCTTTTCAGTCTCTGCTGTTGTAATTTTTTCATTTTAAATGAAGTATTGATGAGAGGGTAAGACCACAGTGAAGGGCTGTGCTGTTGACTTCTCTTAGGAAATGGAGATTTTTGACTTCACATCTTTGCTTCTGTGAATTTTACTTATCAAAAATGAAATGATTGCAGAGAGTGAATCAACGACCTCGGAGGAGCCAATATACTAATAGGTAGGGAATGCACAGGTAGCTGGGGAAATAGTGGAATTCAGCACTTGAAATGAAATCTCTCTTTTTCAAGTGTATATTTTACCTGGAGACATTTTTGTAGTCCTCTGTTCCCCTTTTTGAATCTGGAAAATTTGCATTTTCCAGTTTAGAAAGTCTGTTGGAAACTTCTTGATGAGTTCTAACCTTAATGTGATCTGTAACATGATAATTGAGTTTTTAAATACTAATTTTCTTCATTTTCAGTCTTTTTTCTGCTTTTGTGGTCATTTTCATTTCCAAGTACTTACACAGAAACATCTCTAAAATCTTCTGGATTTAAAATTAATAGAAATGAAACTTTATTTTGCAAGACTGGTAGCTCATGCACTGTTCTTGCCAACTCTAGAACATTTGTTAACAATGTTTATTATCATAATGTTAAAAGTATGTTATTACAAACTTTGTATGAATAATATTTTTGTGCAAGTTACAGCACACAACAAGGTGTGCATTATAAAACAGTATGTTTTTGGCTGAGTGGCCTAAGTGACTTGAAAAGTGGAATTTCTGTGTTTATCCACACAAATGTATTCATACCATTGAAATTTTCCAAAACTAATTTCTTTTAAATGGTGAGAGAGATTAAAAAAGGAAAAATGATTCTGCATGATCTCACAATGGAAAGAACTTCTCTACCCATTTTATCTTTTCAAGGTGGCTGTATGTTGTAAGTATATTGTAGTTTAAGATGGAAACAATACTGCTTTGTGATCTTAAAGGGACTTATCTTCACTGATGTGTTGAAAAATGTTAGTGCTACACATCCTGTCCTATTTTAAACTCATACAGGTCCACATAGTTTTTTAAAAAAGCAGACTTCTGATCAGTGTTAATTCATAGTAGCAAAGAATCAGCTAATACATACATTCTGCACTGTGATTAATTCATCTTTCAGCTCCAGGTAAGCTGTAGAAAAAGAAAAATGAAATAGCTAAATCAGCAACTTTTCACAATTACAGTGTCAAAGTCTAATGTGTGATCAGAGCTAGCTACTTGGGCTTTAGAGTATGCAGAAAAGTAGGTTAGGATGAAACATCATCCTGCTCTAAGATGGATGTCTTACATAAGGAAATGGATTACTCTGTGATTCTGAATTCCTTTCTCCATTATCTGACAAAGGAGACTATTTTATTATGTTGAAGTGAATGCCTAATTTTTGCTTAATTACCATTAGGTGAGCTGAATCCTACTCTCCCACCTGCCCCCTCTCCATTCCCCATATAATGAAGTCAGTTGCTACATCAAACTAAAGCTGGTAACAAATGAAACATTAACATTATTATTGTGTTTATATTATAGTGTTCTTTTGAAAGAAATAGTGCCTTTAATAAAAACCCAGAAACTCACTACATGTAAAAATGAGTGCCATTCTTCTGAAGTCAATGACTTGGCTGATTTTGTGTGAGCAAAATATCTGGCCTGTCTTCTGGAGCTAGTCTGGATGATGTTTCACATTTACTTTTTACTTCATTAGGGTCTCCAAAACACACTGCACTGCCATACATTTATGTCAATCACTTTTTAGAATTGGCATTTATCTATTGCTCATGAAGCCCATAAAGATTTAGTAATTGATTGTTTTACCCAGAAATAACCAAATAAAAATACAAAGCAGTTTTTGCCATCTGAGTACTGGCAGGAAAACAAAATGTTAAGCTCTAGTATATACCTGAAATAAAACTTTACATATAACTATGAAATGTATAGAGTGGATCGTTTCATTAATAGTGTATTGGTGTAACAGAGGACAAAGTTCTGCTTTCTGTTAAATGGAATTCAATTTCCTGACATCATTAATGTGAAAGGAGAATTTGGCCTCCATCTTCTTAAGCCACTCTGTCTTTATTATTGGTAAGCTACTGGTTTTTTCGGTCCACTGTAATGATGTGGACTTCAGGCTTGAGGCTGAAGTAGAGAAACTTTCCTGAGTATCAAGCAGCATAGTAGGTCAGTGCAGCTTAGCCAATCCACATTTACTAGCATCAGAAAATATGATGGATTGCACTGAAATGAAACCATCAGTTTCCTAAACAGAGTGGTTCCTTTTTTGAATTTAAGAAAAAGTTCAAACCACTGGATAAAATTATGTGCCAATTATGTATAAACTTCTCTAGCACTAGAATAAAGGAAGCTATAATTCTGTGGACTTACGTTTTATTGAGTTCATCTGTTTTCATTTATAAATAGAATGTAAGAGAAAAAGAAATCTGTGCTGGTGGACAGTGAAATAATGCAGCTTCTATACACTTGCAGTGAAATGAACAAGAACCTAGGGTTTCTTTTTTTGCCAGGTTGAAAAAAGACTCAGAAAAGGCAAATCTACTTTAAGAATGTCAGACTCAAAAAACATAGTTGTTAATGTTGATCTTGAATATTATAGTTATTAATCAGCCTACTGATTTTTAACAGCATATTCAGACTCCTTCTGGAAAGAGAAAATCTGGGAGGAAGACAATTACTTTAACAATTCTTTAGAGAAGAATTTAGACTAAGTCTATAAAACTCCATATTTGGGACAGGGTTTTTTTTTTAATTGCCTCAGAAATTCCTATGGATCTAATTTCATTATTTAGAATGTTTAAATTTGTCCTTCTGTGTGGAGCCTTTTAAAATTAAATACAACTTAAATCTAAGAAAACATGGGAAGCATGGGGTATGTAGCACATGGGAAAATACTGAAGCTGGGACAGTAAAGCAAGAAATCCAAAAAGTATCATAATTAAAATTCTGCTGTTACATCTAGCTTGGATGTTTGCTGACTGGAAAAGTGGACTATTTTTTTATTTTAGATAGATAGACTTGTTGCTATTAACTTCTTGAGAGTGATAAATATATGTACTGTTAAATCTTACTTCTATTTTCTACTCAACAGTAATCTTACATTACATCAAAGTCTCAAAATTAATCCCTGGAATAAATCATAATTAGGGTAGCAACTGGTACAAACAGGAATGAAGTATTTAGTGTACCTATCACTAATGAAGAATTAATTTCTTTAAAGTATATTAATTTAAGTATGAATATATAGCTTGCTAATTGAATTTATGGTAAATGGAGTACAGGATGAATATGTTTTAAAGTATCCTCTTGGATCCCTTTAGTAGTAATTAGAACTGTAAGGACAGCCTTGTGGTATTTTCATTGCATCATTAAAAAAAAATGATTAGTTAAGTAGCCTTGTGCCAGAGCCATACCAAAGGGGTAGCATTAGCTTAAAAAAGGGAGTTTTTCCTACTTCAAAGAATTAGCAAATCCGTGATCAAAATATTGCTTTTGTGCATGTGTATAGATGCAAGTACATTAATTACAGAGAAACTGGAAAAAATATATTGCTGATACTAGACACCAAAAGTAAACTAGCATTCATTTCAAAATAAGGTTCATTTAATCTGTCACACACCCCCCTCCCCCCTAAATTCCCAAAATATTCTCCTTGATAAGTCTGGATTTCAGTATATTTCAGTGAAATGAGAGTACTTGGGTAGTAGGTAAAAACTGCTGTAATATTTACAAATTTTTGTTATGAGAGTGTCTGAGCTTCAGCGAGCATCTCTGAAGATGGAAAGTGTCTTCCAGAGCTGGGCTGTGAAGTTGTTTGTGGTTGATTTCAGTCTGAACTCTGGGCATCATCTTGTTGACAGCAAATGCTGTATTTTGTAGCTGTGTGGTGCGGAGTGAATAGTAAGTTTCCGGTTTTACTCTTGGTTTTGTCCCAAAATCTTACATCTTAGAACAGTTCCTCAACAGTGTTTTTTTCTGAATCCAATCAAAAACTTAAATCTTATGCTCTTCGTTGGTTTTTTGTTGTTGTTGTTTGTTTGTTTGTTTGTTTGTTTTAGTGATACTGCTTAAATCAGCATAAGAAGCAGTAAAAATTCTGTGAAATCAACTGGGAGGTTGGGGGAGGGGAAAGCTGTTTCTAGCCAAAATACATTATATTTTGCCACTTAACAAAACATGTGTTGACTCAGGAGTCTTCTTGAATATTGTTTACATGCTTGCATGTCTTAAGTAAGCAAATGAATGTGACTTTAGCACAGAAAGCTTTACTTCAGTGTTGGTGGCAGCACCAGTGGCAATGTGGTGGTACAAGCCAGCAATCCCAAGGAGCACTGAGAACCCTTAGCAGGCTTGTAGCTTGTCCTTGGGGCCACATCTTCACAGAGGTGCCCATCATAACTCCTAATAAGCCTTCCCTCTCTCTATGGTTATATGTGGAAGACAAACAAACCAAGCCAGCAGAGAATTGTGAGACACACAATTGTGAAAACTGAGCCTCAGAAGAAAGCAAAGAGTGAGCTAAGATCAAGCCAAATCCAGAGTGAAAGTCAATTCAAAGAAACACGCAGCTTTCTCATCATTTTCTCTTTGTAGTAGAAATACCCTCCAGAGGCTAAATTTTGGCTTCCTGCTCAGGCCAAAAAGTAGAAGTGTTACTCAGGCAAAACTCACAAAGGATGTGTCCAATAAAAATGTATTACTTTCTTGGATTGCCTTTCACTGATTTAACAGAGATTTAGATGATGTAACATACATGAGCAGTATAGATCTGTTTGCTTCTCTGTAGCATTCAAAATCATTGTTCTAATAATTGCATAAATTACATGTACCTGTACTGAACCCAAAAGGCTGACAGGAAGAGTCCACTCAGAATTAGGGCTGCAACAGTTATTTCTCCTTTTTCCTTACCTCATGATCGGCAGGTGGGACTTAAGAAATATAGGAGTCATTACCCATTGAACACCTGAGAGCTCCACTGCAAAGGTGAACCATCTGTTTACTGCAGAAAATATTTTTAATGATTGTTTTTCAGCACCAGAGCACCAATGAACAAGTTTAAAAAGGTCAGAATGACCGCCTGTATTTCACTGCCATGGGAAATCCATCAGGCAATAATTTAACCTGTATGCCCCTACGTACACATATTCAAGTTCCATATTGTATTACACATCTGTCATCTACTTTTTTATTTCCCCAAACAGTCTTTTTTTGACTCATAAACTATGTTTTCTTTAAAACTGTGGCCTGGACAATTCTCTGTGGAGACAGAGGAAAGGAAAAAGATTGGAGTGAATAGTTTCCAGAGTGCTTGGGTATAGAGGGACACTTAAGGAAGTGAGAGTGAATTTAGTTAAGATTGAGCAATAAAGCACATAAACCAAAATTGCATGTACTTCTCAATTGTCTCATTCTGGAATTAAGATGATGGTAGATAGTGCCATCAGGGTGCTAAAAATACTTCCCTCACAAGGTGTAGCAAATGTTACTTAATGCATTTGTCTTCAAACCTTTTTGCTTAATCACTTTAACTTCACTGAATGAACCCAGATGCCTCTGGCTAATCCAGTCAGTGGGTCATTGTCTCAATTCTGTGGCAGTATTAGAATATGATCAGTATAGGAAGATTTTGTTGGAAAAAAACCCAGGTTTTACTCCAAAAGTGAAAGTGGCATGTGAAAACAGTTACACTACTTCCATAGCCTTTGTAACATGTACCACTGTTACATACAGCTGGTACTCTGTAGTACTATGTAGATTGACTAATTTAGGCTTCTTCAATCCTAGCATCATTCTCATTGTGCATTGTGAAACTACTGTGAGAAAGTTTGGTTTCTTACTAAATGAAGCATCATTCGTGAGAAGCTATCCTAGGAAACTTTCCAGGAAACATAAAATCTAAAATGGTGTAATTTTTTTCAAATACCACTGAATCAATAATCACTGCTGTAGGAGAATGTGGCTGCTCTAATGTGAGTATATAGCTTTAAAGGATGCATTACTGTTTTTTCAATAACTTTTTACAGTGCTATCCCATTCTTAGTTAATGAAAAAATAGTTCTACAAAAATATGTATGATTTTCTGCTCTATGTTTTGGAGCAAAATCAGTAAGGCTGGAGATAAAACATAAAAATGATAGTTGGTGTTTTTTAAATTGATGTACCAGGCCAAATATATAATACCAATTCGATTAAGTAACTTTGTCTTGATGGAGTTGTTCCTTCATTCATTATAACTTTTATATTCCTAATTTAGAGTAGTGAAAATTCTATGAAAGCATAACTCCTTTATACGGTTTTTGGAAAATGAGACAATTGAAATATAGAAGAACTGGAAATAAACAATAGATATATATTAAAAGACCATGTATTTGGGGTGGTTTTTTCAGTTCATGTCCTACTTATTCTGCTGGGTTTTAAACACCAATTCTAAAATTTTATCATAAAGTTCATGTTCAAGTCTATTTATCAAACTCTGGATTTAAGTTACAAATTTGAATAATCTGGATAAAATGTGACATCAGACTGATAGGTGAATTGTTTCAGAATTTGCAGCTTACTGTCTTTCTGCATGTAATGAAAAACCTGTAGCAGACTACAGAACTATGTAATTTTGCAGTGCCCAGACAATGTGATCTTATCCGAATGTGATTATTCATACTGTCGAGATTGCAGATATCAACAGTAGCTGTATTTTCCCGTGAAAGACTGGAAGGGGGACTGAATTCACAAAAGCATCTTTGGTATTTTCAGGATGGCTGGAGTTCTTTTCAAACAAACCATTTAAGTTCACATTCTATTTAATAATATTGATGATTCCTTTCGTTGATGTTCTTGGACAGTATTAATTTTTTAAGAAAATAAATTACCTGTCCTAAAGAGACATCAAAAAAACACGTTTCTGGTGTCTTTGTCACCAAATGTTGGATGCATTTAGTCGCTTTCAGTTTTTCTCCCATTGTTTCTAAAGTGAGGAGCTGTTGTAAACTTCATTTAGGATACATAATTTGCTGATTCTTGAAGTTCTAGTCATTTTGAAGTTTAATTAAAATATCTGAATCTGCAACAGTTCTTCCTGTTGTGTTCATGTAGTTGTTAGCAAAATGAATTGATTTGAAAAGAATTCTTTTCTCGTTCTGCAGCAGCCTTTGCTACACAAGGGGAAAACTTCAGTACCCCTCCCCATAAGCCACAGAAGCTCAAGTTATTAGTATTCACTACATGCATTATGTTTCCACTTAGTATTTCTCCCTTGTCTTTTATGTCCCTCTCCATTTTCTGTGTGTAATGTTCATTCTTGTCTAAGTACAGGAAGAACCAATTATTGTTATAGTATTTCAGTTAGGTGACATTGTATATCTAGGTATATTAGGCATTTAGGAAATACCACAGATAGACAGTTGATGGCTTGCCTGCTCTGACATATCATTCTTCCAAATTATAGGTAGTGAGGCAATGTTTGCTTATGTCTGTGATCTCTGGGAAGCTTGTATCTTTAACCCAGGTATGACTAATAATCTTCATAGATATTGCAGACAGATCTGTTTAATGAATAATTTTAAGATACCCATGTCTGTGTTCCCTGTTCAAATAATAAAATACAATTAAAGTTATGTAAGGACTTAGCCACAGAGATGCTTATGGATTAATTAGGACTAGTGCTTTCTCAAACTGTTTTGATTTGTAAACTACGACAGTGTTTCCAGAAGAGCTGCAGAACTGTGATGAAAATTTGTTTTTTCAAGGCCTTAAGTAGACCCTGATTACAAATTGAAGATGACTATTTTTGAGTTTTATTAATTGTCAATCCTACAATTAACACAATTCTCATAACAGTCTTTGTCTGTAAACCTCAATCTTACTGTCCGTTTTCCCCTTTATGTCCTTTCTGTCATTACTTTGACTGTTATGGTCAAGGCTTCCTCTGCATCATCTCTCCTGATTAAAAATTATAAAAGTTTCTTTTTCCTCCATCTCTCTGACCATCTTTATTATTCTTTCTCTTACCTCTTCCCATTCAGTCTCTCTACAATCTGATTTATAAAACAAGATATTGTCCTGCGGTAAAGTGTGTTTTATTCACAAGATGTTTTAAGTTTATTATATTTTTATGAATATATATTCTCTGAAGTCTATACAGATAACCCTTTTTTAACCTCTAAGTATAGTACAACAGTAACACAGAGCATTTCATCCAGGGTACTGGTAATATAGCAACAAAAATGCCTGTGTTACAAGGTTTGAGTTCAAATGTTCAGGGGTAGAATTGGCTGTAATGGTATATCTGTGAAAAAAATAAGCCTGTGGTGAAGTTGGAACCCCAGTGCCAAAGCACAACATATAATTGGGCCTAATTTTTTCCATATGTATCAACAAAAACAGTCTTTGCTTCCATGAGAGATGAAAGCTTTCCTTTCTGTCATATTTTTATTTTGTATATAATTCCTAACTCTTTATAATTTCATAGGCTTTTTAAAAAAACATGCCTAGATTTAGGGAGAGATGAGCTGTCACCCTGGATTTGAGTTTATATTTCTAATAGAAAAGCCTTTTTTGGTGGGGAAGGAAAAACATGACTATTTCCCCTCCCTTGCCAAAAGGGCTACTATGTTAAAATCCTTGTACAGTGCCTGTGAGCTATCCAAGTTGGCGTGGAACAATCCATTTGTGAATTGATTTAAATACTTCATTTAAAATAAATAATCTAGTGGAATTAGTGTCATAAATCTTCATAGAGTAAGCTTACTATTTATATAAGATCGAAGAAGTGTTAAATACATTTCTGTTCTGTCGACAATGTATGGCGGTGTTTCTCCCTCCCTTCAATTTTATGCCAAGTCCCAAATAAAGGATGCATATTTTCTTATGCATTTGTTCTGTTGTTTAACATAGTATCCTTCCAAATAATCTTTCTTTCTCCTGTCTATAAGTTCAGTGAATATATAAATGAATTCTGTAGAAGACTGATAGTCTAAATTATATTTCACCTCTATTATTTTGTCTTATTTTACATTCAATAAATTCACTGTTATCAGGATTGTTGAAATATTCTCTGAATCATGTTTTACCTCCTCTAGAAAGTTATACACCCAGGCATGCAGACGTTGTACTTTCTGATTCAATGTAAGGCCAATCAAACTGCCAAACAGAATATCCCAAAAGCCTCCTGCAGGTGACATTGATGCAATGGCTGCTGGATCCATGTACTGTGTCACATGTGTAGATAATCTCTTGCCAGACCAGTCTGCTTTCTTTGTTTGTGTAGTGTTAGCCACTGAGACTCCCAGGTGTTTGTCTGTGTTCAGAACATGGTTAGTTGGGGCTCTGCATGCTGCTTAAACAGCCTTTTTGTGTGTCTTCTGAGGAGAAAAAGGTAAACTTCATGGAAATGTCTTTCAGGATGCCAGCGGTACCTTGCTGCTTTACTAGTTCACCTCACTTCAACTCTAGTTACATCTAGAATTTGTTTTGTAATTTATCCCTTCCCTGACTGATTTCGTAGAAGTGAACAGAAAGGTTTTTTTCCCTGCCCTTACATCTATACATAGTTTAAAACATTTTGCTCTAGACATAGTTATTTTGCTAGGGGCAGAGCTGAGAGTTGCACTGGTAGTGAAAGATGTCACAGAAGTGCCCTTTCAGTTCCCCATATTGCTGGCTGAGCAGAACTTAATTGGATGTGGAAGTGAGCTAAAGCGATCTTCAAAGTTATTCCCCATGGGCTGTTATGTGTCCTATAAGGTACATAGTGCAGCGCCCCTTTTCCAAATGACTTTATATGTTAATTTCCTGTTTGTTAGGGGAAAAAAAGAAAAAGTTTGCACTGAAGAAAGAAGAAGAAGCAGCATTTCTCCTCTTCTAATGCAGCTAGCAAATATCTAGCTAAAATCAAGGAAGGCATGTCTTGGTTACAGTAACCTGTTTCCATGGATCCCCACTGATGTGTTTTTGTAGAAGCTGTCTCACACGTTTTTGCTACTGGTTTAAGAGACTCCAGGAAAAGCAGCCAGCTCAGAAGAATGAAGGAAAGAAAATTTTCCTGCCTTTTTCTCATTTCAGGTCAGCCAGAGAAACATTCTCTTGGACAATAGGTGACCCTGGCAAATACCAGGGCTCTCCTGTAGCAACAGAAATCCTTTAGGATTTCTTCCAAAGGTTTTCTTTGAGTCTTAATGCAGGTCAGCCACCTTAGAAACAGGTGTTCACAGCCTCCAGGTAGAAGCTTTCTTTCTTCAGTAGTCTGCTTCTGCCACTTGATTCACTTGATTTTTTTCAAACCTTAGAGTCATTCTGCTTATCTTAAGCTGCATCCATTTTCCATTTGTACCATGCAGACCTCTGAAATCCCCAGGCTATGACCCTCACCTCCAAGTACTGGGCTATCAGAAGTGAGAATTCTGGCATGTATGCCCACTTCAGACTTGGATCAAACACACTGCTTACAGCACTTCTCTTAAAAACCCCCTGCTAGTCCAGGACCCCTCCTGACAACTAATAACCATATTCCTTCCATTCAGTTATGTCAAATGAACTGTACTGCAAAGTAGATACATCCCTTCTATTGCTTCCTTTGCTGACAGCCACTGGTTTTATTTGCCTTCATTAATTACTGTCTCCTGCCTGAGTCACCTATGTTCATTCATCTCATTGCTTTCAAACAACCCTTTCAGACTTTCAGCTGTATTTGTGCTTGTTCTGTGGCAGTTCCTCTCTAGCTGGTCCTAGCTTGTCTTCCTATCTTGGCAGTGGGTTTTTATTCCAGTCTCTGAGTCTCCTCTTCATAAACTCCATAATTTTGGACTCCTTCTACCTTTTCAAACAGGATTTCTTAAGCCAAAATTTTAGGAATGTAATTCTGGCCCTACTCAAGTCAACTGGCTGAGGATTTTGCCATCTATCTCTTTGTGCTGTTTTTTCCCATGTGTTTGGGCACTATTTGCATATATAATTGTTACATATGGATCTGTCTCATAAAAGAAAAATAAGCTAAACTTACTCCAGTCTCCGTAGAGTCAGATGATTGATATATGACCAGTATAGACTAACAAAAAGAACATTCTCCAGTGCGCATATTGCTTTGATTACTGAGGTTTTTAGAACGTCCAAATGCTGTACAAAATGAATAACAAACATCAGATGTTTGAAAAGTTAACTGAATAGAAGTCAAGGACATAATGCTTAGTAGCAACTTGCTACAAAGAGTTCATATTTTTCTATTAATGGAAAATGACACAAAGATGCCCTTAGGCCACCTCAGTATTTGTATTAGTAAGTGACCAAAACTGTGTGTCAAGGCACTCACACACATACTAATCACTAGCATTTGTAACTGTTTCCTCCATCTTCCTGGCAAAATATCAGCATTAGGAAATTGTGACTAATGGTAAAAAGAAAGAACATTGAAACACTTATCTTAATAGGCACTTTATCGGTACAATCTTTATAGGTGCCAAAGAAAAAAACAAAATACAGTTTGATTAACTTAAATAAGATAGAGTGTGAATGAAGCAGGCAGTTCCTTTGAAATGTAAGTGAAAGTGACCAAAAAAACTCCTACAGAGTTCGCTTTTATTACTTATTAGTTTTTATTGCATTTATTAGGAACATGAACAGTATATGTACTCATTTCTTCAATACAGAATCAGTTTTGTGCACATACAAGCATGAAAGAAAGGCAAGTCTACAGTGTTCATCTGTTTTGATTTTTGGATATTTTTACTCCTTTTAAAATCTAATGTTTCTGGATAAAATTTACATCCTTTGTTCCCTTGTTTAAAAACGGGGGGGGGTGTGTGTTTTTGTTTTGAATAATTAGTTGTGGCGTCTGATTGTATAAGAATTGCTCTATTGTTTGGACAGTATGACAGCCTCTTGTGTTTTAAGGATTTTTTTCAGGGAAATGGCTTTTGAGAATGGCAGGATTTCAAGATTATGAAACTGCTGCTGATGGTAATGGTTCTGTGATAATTAAACTGTCCACAGTCTCTTTTTTTTTTTTTTGTGAAACTGAGACAAGGGTAGTTGTGATTTCATCAAAGGCTTTGTTTGAGCTCTGACAGCTGGCAAGGCAGAGCCCTCTGCTAGCAGACTGAGTACTATCATGAAGAGTTTTCACTATACATTTCCTTCATCAGCAGCATATTCATCACATTTCATCTTTGCCCATCTTGTAAGAAGACTAGTCGACTTCTTGGTGTTCTTTGTTGACAGAATAGCCAATTTATCCTCTTAGTAGTAATGCATTAAAATTGAGTTTTGGAGGCTTCTTAAGCTGAAGGTAAGGGATGATGTTCTCCTTGGGAGTTTTGTTCTTTGCATGACCGTTTGTATAAGAAAGCACAGTCACCTAAATGTGCCCTGATATTAAGAGAAGTACTAGAATTATAAAATACATTTCATCACTGCATTAAAAATAAAAAAGACTTTTTTATCTTACTTTAAAGAAACACGTATCTCATTCTCTGAAGAAACCTGCAAAAGCCTATATCTCTATCTTCATGCAATTGTGCCATTCTCTTT
This sequence comes from Manacus candei, assembly GCF_025592945.1. Taxonomy (NCBI): domain Eukaryota; kingdom Metazoa; phylum Chordata; class Aves; order Passeriformes; family Pipridae; genus Manacus; species Manacus candei. The sequence continues at coordinate 222,834 of NW_026138074.1, read as the reverse complement.
AATGCTTTAGTTTACAGCCAAGGGCAACCACAGGTTCTCATGGCTGGAGCAACGCTGAGGACTTTTCACAACTGCTTTTGTGTGAGTGATTGTGCCATGTAGGCAAGAGACTATCTACCATTTCCTGGAAAAGCATTCTTGTAAATTAGGTCTCTAGAGATGCGTGGGAGCAGGGCTGTATAGCCTGGCACATAAACTTTGTTCAGATCAGTAGTGACATATTGAGGCAGTACATTTATTTACTGCTCAGGTGGTGCCCTCACATTAATAGTATTGGGCTTCTGGGTACTCAGAACCTCATGGGATCAGGTCCTTCTACTGAGGATATTGCTCAACTCTTATTCTGTCCCTTTTTATATGGTTTTTCATTCAGCACTGTCTATTAACACAGTCTAATTAGATCTGAATTTAAGATGGAGAGCCAATAGGCAGAAGGTGAAATTTAATTTAAGACTTAGTTATGGTGTGATACTTGTATTTGATAATGGAGGTAACCAGTAGACTGTGACAGCTTCTTGTTGCAATAAATATATCATTTGGTAGCTGTTTTATCTCTATTGACTTGTGTGTGTATGTTATGCTTGAGATAGGATTCTGTTGTGGTGTGTACAATACTACTACTGCCCATTCTTGTGTTTGGAAAGAGATGGCCATTCTTCCCTAGCAGAGAAAACAAACTGAGTCTGCTAAGAGCTAGATCCAAGGGGAACACTGGAAGTTCAGAGGTGTGTTAAGGAAAGACATGATTGCAAGTAGAAAGTAAATCTGGGTAAATTTCACTTCAGTGAAGAAAAAGTTAAAAGGAGGATAGGATTTGTAGTATGAGAAATATTTGGAAGAAAATGAGTGAAAGGTAAAACAGTTAAGGAAAATGAAGGGGATTAAATATTGGAGTCAGCAAACACTCAGCAGAGTTTAATTGGTGAATTGTAAGATATTAAAAACTAAGAGGTTGAAAAAGAAAGTAGGAAGTCAACAAATACTGGCAAACAATGAGTGTACAAAAGGTCTGTAAGGCTATTTGAGATAAAAGCCTAAAGTGTTTGCAAGTACAGCACTAGACAGGCAGTGCATATTTCTTGTTAATTCTCTCAATGCACTAGCTTGTGGCCCTTTGCAGAAGTCCTTTATTGTGGAGTTACATGAGATGACTGAGCTGGTCTAGGATCACTCCTTGCTGGAAAGAAGATATTGTTCTCCTTTCTTTCTCCTGCTTCTGCCCCCTAGCTCTGGAGCCCACACCCTGCCTTGCCCATGTGCTAGCACTTTGTTGACTAAGCAGAAAATAAATGTTTGTGTGAGTTTTGTCACTTTAGCTTTCCTTGCTGTTATGTGATGATTCAGTTGTGAAGTCTGATGGGTGGGCCTTAGCACCAGCACGAGGAAGAAATGGGAACAAGCAGTTGGAGTAAGAGACAGAAGATAAGACTCCATTTTGTATTAATGACTCCTTTGAGCAGCCATCTGCCTGTCTCTACACTGTGGCTGCAGTTTTACGATTACCTGAATCATTTAAGTTCAAGCTCCTGCTGAAAGGAGTGGGAGCTATGGGTTGCTTCTCAGCCATGTGCTTTCCCTGCCTTGTGGTGACACCACAATGCATGGTGGGATGATCAGCTGAGCTGAGACAGTTAGCAACCTAACAAAAGAAAAGAGGTCTATTTTCAGCTGGATCTGTTGCCCGATTTGTCTGTGTGAGCCCTGTTCACAGGGACCCGAGAGGAGGGAGGAGGAGGAAGGGTGGACCTCCATTCTGGGCTGCAGCCCATACTTTGATGAGCTTCAGCCAAGGGTGAAGCCATGCCCATAGGCTTTTCTGGTCCTCACTGCATTAGATTCTGGTTCTGTAATGTGGATATAGTCTTACTTGCCCAGAGGGAAGAGAGTTGTAAATAAAGAGGCAGTTCACGGAGAAATGGTAAAACTTAACATGAAGTGTTAAGTTCTTCAAGGTTTTTGGATAGAAGGCGTAGTATGAATACTGTTTGTATTATACTGCAAAAATAACTATTTAAAATTTCTGAAATAGCTGCGGGAAATAATTTTAGGTCTGTGTAAGGAATGCATGTTATTTTAAAAGAGGGAAAAACATCGAAAGAGAAAAGTTGAAGCAGAGCAAAGGACAGCTAGAATAATGCAGTAATACAGGCATTTCAGGTGTGCCAAATAACTAGATCTGAGTTCTCTAGGAAAGAAGGGGATCTTACTGAAGTAAGATACACACTTAAAATGTGTGTAACTTTTAAGGGAATTGAAAGAGTGTTTTTTTTTTAGACTCTTTGAACTGGTGTCTGGGGCAGAAAACAAGGAGATATGGACAAGTCTTGAAGTACCATGTATGAAAAGAATTGAGGAGGAATTTCTGTTTTACAGAGATGGTTATTAATAATGTAGAGCTTCCAGAGAGAAGGCAACAGAGAAGCAACTAATACAGTTTTCAGAAAAGAGATGGCTAAGTATTTGAAAGAAAATATGTAGTGAACATATGCAGACTTAAATGAGGAAAGTGTCCTAGGTGGGTTCTTGGCTTCTCTGAATTAATGGAAATCTGTCTATGAATGGTCCTGGCCCATGGTGGTAGGCAACAGGAAACAAAAATATGTGCCAGGCTCCGATAGGGCCAGTTCACCATGGAAGCTGTGACGTGTTTTGAAGTGTATACTTTAGTACAGTTACCAGATCTGACTTTTATGATTGTGTTTAAGTAGAACACTCTGTAGTTTGATCAGTCTCTAGGCTGGTGGGTGTTTATTTGCTTGCTAAATTGCACTGTCATATTTGGGCAACATCCTGTGCATTATGCTCTCTTGCTTTGCGTTGATATTTATGTGCCCTTTCGAAAGAATGCGTATGTTCTATGTGGTTTTAGTCAAACCAAGCGTATATTTTCATACACAGATGGCAATTATAGGGAATATATGTAGGGCAGAGATTGGGACTTCCTTCCTTTTGACTACAGCCTTCTCTGTTCCTGTACAGTTACCTCATAACATGAAAGTAGTCATAAGCAGGCATGCACACTCAAGGTTAAAAATGGTTTCTCTCAGTAGTGTTATACAACCTGTAACTAGATGCCAAACCCCCAAAGTGCACTGAATCAATAAAAATTCCTCTTGGTCTGCATTGAATAAAGTGATACCAAAGTGGAGTAACCACACCATTTTACATACCCACATCCCCCAGTACTCTCTTGCAGGTGGAGGAATTTCAGCATTCTTCCCCTCATTTCCAGACTGCAAAGGAAATAAATGGTGATGGGCAAATCTCAAAAGAATTAAAAACTCAGTTTCTGCACTTTTCTGTTTAGGATATTTATTCATATTCTTTTGACTTGGAAACTAATATGGAAATTTCATGAGAACAAGGATTTTCATGAGTTTTCTGGGATTTAATTACTTTCTGTTTGAATATAAGTTTTACGTGTCATGACATGATTTTAATAATGCTCTGTGTTTATGCTTTTCAGAAATGCATTTCTTATGTAGTCTTCAGCTATGTGTCATGTAAATGGCTGCCCTCTGTTTGCACAGTAACAGAGTACTTTGGTTATAAACTTGAACTTCTTTTTTAAGAAAGAAGATCCTCTTAAGTGTCCTAGTTTGGACATACAAAAAAGCGTATTATTCCAAAGGCAGTCACGGAGACTGAAGAGAAAACTCCATCCCTCCAAGCTATTGTTTTCTTTTCTGAAAGCTGTTGTTTCTCCTGTCTGTAGAATCAAGATGATGTTAGTAGTTATGGCTTGCATTTTCATTTCAGCATGTTATTGTTACTCGATACAGTTAGGGAGTGGAGCTAACTCTCCAATAATAGTTGATTGCTAATTCCATAACTGTAGATTCACGGAAGTTCCAAGACCTGGTTGTTTCTTATGTAGTAAAGTTCCTTGCATAATGGATCACAGGTAAAAGATGGCCATGATCTTCAGCAGTGGTGCAGTTTGAAATATTGAGTGCACCTTTTTAAGCAGAGGGAAAGTTGAGGCTGAAAATGAATGAGGTATTAGTATGCTTTGTCTTGTGTTGTTCTGAAGTGATTATTTAAATTGAAAGTAAAGGTCTTAAAAATTAAAACAAAATTAAAAAATAGATTAACTAAAATTGCAAAAATGTGTTATTTTGTGGGAAGATTTATATAGGTTTATAGTTTATGCAAACTGCTTCACTTGTCCTTAGAAACACTGATAGTACTTTGTTTTTCTGTAGCACCTTTCATCTGAGAACCTCAAAGCACTTTGCAGGCATTAATTTAATTAAGTTTCATAGCACTCCTTTGAGCTAAGTAATGTTTAAATAAGATCGCTTCGCCCAGCACTGAAACGGAGCCACCTCTGGGGTGGAACATGGTGAGTATTCCATAGTACACAGCAACACTACACAACAGTTCAAGAGACAGTGTGGAGAAAATACTGTATCCCACTGAGACTGTGGGGTGAATCTTGTTAGACAGAATATCTCCTGCCCTGTTACTTTTCCTACTTAGTTGTAGGTTGCATTTCGCCATCTTCTTGATGACTTTGAGGGGCTGGTAAACTTACTTCTAGGTACCGCTAAATGTGACTTAGCTCATAGTGCTATGATGCTCAATGAGGTTCAATGAGGTTCAGTGAGGTGAGTCCTCTAATAAACACAGTTTCTCTTACTTTCATGCCTTGATAGTTTGATACTGATTTGAGGAGGGAAGGATATAATCTTCCCTGTCATCAGTTATGGAATGGCAGCACCTTTTTCTCTGGAAGCTTACCATGCCAAGTACCAGACCAGTCCATCCCAGTTGTATTTGTAAGATCGTAGAGGTAAAGTTACCCTCTCAAATCATGTTATGGTGTCAAAAGACGGTGGACTGTTATTTCTGGTAGCCGATTTAACTTTTATGTTTAAAACTGAGAAAATGCATTGAATCAACTCTAACGAAAGTCCGAGACCCACAACAATGCATTTTTTCCATGGAATTTTAACTTTCAATGGGCTCTGTATGACTTTTAAACAAACTAGAAATCTAACTGGGATAGAGAAGGGGGTAAGGGACTCATGCCAGTGGTGCTTAGTTCTTCCTTTGGAAACCCATTGATAGGCCAACAATACATTGGTTATTGAAAGCAGATGAACTTTTTTCCCTACTGTCTGCAATGATGACATTATCTTGAGATAAAAAGAAATTGCTGTAGTAACTCTTACTTTCTGTTTCCGTCCTGTCCATCATATTTTGTATCTTGTTTATATATGTTTTTGTTTTACTAACCCACCAAGAAGCTGGATGTACTCACTAAAAAAACCCCAACCAACAACCCCAAAGGGGTCTTTTGTTTTTAACCTCCTTCATATGCATTTATCCTTTGAAATTGCCCTCTCTTTTTTAACATGATACTGAAAATCTCCTGTCTTCTAAGTAAGTAGTATAGAGGGAATATAATGAGAAATTCTGTTCTGTCATAATGAAGAGGCAGGTGGTTTCCATTATAAGCTCAGCTGGAGCTTCCTTCCATGCCAGCAGCTTCCCACAACTGACTGCCCTTTTTGGTGGGGAGTGTGGAGAGGAAGCGGAGCATAGCCCTGACAGATAAAGGATTACTCAAATGGCTTCTGTCACAGTTTGGGGATTACGTTCAGTTATGAATCCATTTATTTTGTGAGTCCTGTTTGTACTTGCAACAGTCATGAATGAGGATGTTCTGCTGGCAGGAACTTGGCACTTGAGGAGCAGAGATGGAAGCATGATGTCTGGAAGGGTGCAAGAAGGCAATCTAGCCATTTTGATATTGCCTGTCCCTCACCTGCTAGAACAATAGAGGCTTTTACAAACAGAAGTGTTGTCTGTACCTGTGCTATCTCTTCCTGGGCCTGCTCCAGGAGGGAAGACTACGTGACTGGTAGAATTTTTGGAAGAGTCTGACTGGGGGGGGAAAAATCATAGTTTATCCAGCTGTGACCACTTAACCAAGAGGGACAAATACCTACTTGAGGTAGGAAATTGATATTCAGAGGTGATAAGGCTTATCAAGACACTTAGAGGAACTATTAGAAAATGGAGAGGGGAGATGGCTGGTCATAATCCACAGGGACAACAAAGACAAAGAAGGGGGAGGAGACAGATTCAAAGGGCAAACTTAAAGCTAAAGACAAGGTACTTCATGGTAGCATTTTCTAGAACAAAAGAGAGGTGAATGAGGCATGAGATGATATGATAGAGACATAGGAAAGCTTGAATGGTCTGGAGTCAAGAGAGATAGAATCATGGAATGGTTTGGGTTGGAAGGAGCCTTTAAGGATCATCTAGTCCAACCCCTTGCCATAAACAGGAACATTTCAGCTAGATCATTTTGCTCAGAGCCCTGTCCAACCTGACCTTGAATGTTTCCAGGTATGGGGCATCCACCACCTCTAAATTGTTCAATGGTTCTCAAAATACTAAACTAAATATCAGCCAGTGGGTTGCAAAAAAAATACAGGGGATGCCCTTCTACATGGCATATAAATTGCAGTACAAATTCCTGCAGGATGTTGTGGAAACACAAAGTGCAAATGGATTAGATGAACTTTTGAAAAAAATGTCAGTTGAGAACTACCAGCATTCCTGTGATTTTATTTAAGTACCCTTTGAAAGTTTTATTTTTTTTCTCAAAGAAAGGTTTAGTTTTATCAGAAACAAAAGGCATAGAAGGAAATGGGAATCAGGAGTTACTAATTTTTTTCTAAGAGATTGGATCATGCTTAACTTTAAACTTGTGAGTACTGACACAGAAATAAATGGAAATATGTGTGTGCTAAAATGAAAGCATAGATTAAGTTCTTCCCTGGTTTAGTGCTATGGCGTGTGGCGGCATGTGGCACCATGTGAACGTGTGCAATTGCAAGTGAACAGATTTTTTTGTTTCCCTAACTATTCAAAGTGAAAATAAGTGTAGTCATTGCCAGAGAATAGATTTTTTTTTTTCCCTATTGGTTAATTGGGAATTGGAACCAATAAATAAGGAATAAGATATGTAGCTAGTTTGGGGCATAAGAAAATAAAGGGGTGGTCAACAAAAGCATTTCTTTCTCTTCCCACCTTGCCCTACTGCCAGCACTGAGCATTATCTGTCCAGCTTGCAAGGGCAATGAAACGTGCTTGCTTTATGCTTTCTGGAGATAAATTGTAAGTGCCTATTTGACTCATTCCATGTTCCCATCACCATGCTAAAAGACTGTGAAGGAACATTATGATAATCACATTCCAGTGAGATTTGTGTAACCCTGAACTCATTTGAGAATTTAAGTTCTATACAGAGTTTTGAAATTATGTTAATCCATTTTGCTTGATGGACAAGTTGTATTTTTAAACAAATATGCTATGTGAGCAACTTTAAGCAGGCATTTGGAATCTAGATTTTACTTTAAGCCTGAAAGGTAATTGTGTAGGAAGAACTAATCCCAAAGTTAATTAAAAGTGGATAAATTAAAATTACAAGATACTAGATATCCATAAAATGTTACAATGGATTTGCTTATTTAGAAACTATTTATGATATTACAGTTTCAAATGCATTTATATGTACTAAAACATGCATTTACTAGAAAGAAATAGGAATCACAGCTTTTTAATTCAACAGATTTCTTTTAAGGTTAACAATAAAATAAAAAGCTACTTATATCCACAGAGAAACATTAAAAATATATTAATCTTTTTCTTTAAATGTTTTATTTTGAAGCCATTTTTATTCCTGGGTATACATTCATATTGAAGGAAATAATCAGAATTATAGCTCCAAACTTTATGAATTTTTTCCAGCCTAATTTTCTTTATATTCTGGAAATAACTGGCCTCTGTGTCCCTGGTTTTGGATGAACTTCCAGTTTATTTACACAGCCGTTCTTAAATTTGGCTTTCTATTTCAGTGATGGAACAAATCTTTCTAATTGTTTGAAAGAGTTCAGCAGATGCTTCAAACCAGAAATATTGGCTTAGCTGGCAACCAATCTGACCTGTGGCTTAGGTAATAGAGAATGTATTGCCTCATATCCTTGCCTCTCTGGTCACAAACTGCAAGCTCTGCAATATTCTTGTTGTTCCTTGGAGGAGATTGTTTATTTTTATTTTTGCAAATCAAATATAAACCAGGTGGTGAAAGACTAAATAGCCAAACTGTAGTCAGGAAGTGGTTAGAAACAAAGCAACAGTAGCCTGTTGATTCTCAGCCAGATGACCTGACTGGGGGACCTGGTCCCAGTATCTATGTATATCTAGATTGCTAAGCTGCTGTCTTTAGTCTACAATCTTGCCTTCTGCAGAGCAGCTGCCAGGAATGGCTGTAGGACTTGAGGCTATGGTAAAAGATGATGAAGATGTGGATGTAACTATGTTCCTGGTATTGTTCTTGGTTTGTTGATGAACATGGTAAAATGATATTCTACTGAAATGTTATGTTTACACTACGAATTCTATTACCTTGGCTCAGCCAGTGTCCCACAGAGAGCTTACATTGCTCTGTTCCTGTCTGCCATTTAATCTTGCAAGTCTGGCTGAAGGTTATACCACCAGCCACAGCCTTTGGTCAGAGTCATCTGTCAGAAGTGACAGCAAACCACCCTTGCTTCAGTAACAGCATAAAATTGTGGTCTTCCCTTTCCCTCTTATGCTCCTGATGCAACTTGGTGCAACTGTATTCCCGTACTACTTGTTTTCCTATATCGTGTGCTCGAAAGATATTTTTAGGACACTGAGCAAATGTACAGTTTGGCTTTATCTCTCTACACGTTGCTCCTGAGTGCTTTTTTGATAAAGTATAAAGCTTTCTTAACCAAAAACTGCCATTGTTACTGTCCTACGACATTGAAGTTGAGGGCTTCTGGGGAAGTATGTCTGCCAGCGCCTTCTGCTAAAGAAAACATTAGTGTCCTTCCTAATCAGCAGGGACCTTTCTGGTATGAAGTTTCAATGTATGGAGTAGCAAATTTAGTTTAACAGAAGTACTATTATTTTATAAAGAAAATTATCTTGCAGTAGAATGACTTACTGAAGCAAAGCTTTTTGTATAAGTCAAGTCATCTGGCTTTCTAACATACTTTGAAAATAAGAGAAGTTCACCAGACTATTACATGTCCTGTGGAGACAACTCTGCTGAAACTGCAAAAGCACAGTGTAGTGAGTGTCATTTCTGTCTCCTTCATTCCATAAGTGCTCCCTGACAAATGGGGAAACTGCCCATGTTGGGCATAGTTTGCTCAAATATGTGCAAATAGACTTAATCCTTCTAGTACTGGCAAATTGAACTCGCTATCCAAGCAATGACAATTCCAGTAGACAATGTGTGTTATATTCAAGATTGCTATCTCATAGTTTGTATGTCACTAGACATGAGATTAAGTACTCTGTAATGTGCATATTACAGCTATTTTTTTACTTCCTCTTGTGTTTTGTTTGATGTAAAGTAGAGATGAACAAAAGCAGATAATGATTTCAGCGCCGATGTATTGCACATGTACGTGGCTGGAAGCAGAAGCAAGAAAAATTTGGACCTAGAAATAAAGGAAAATTTTGGACAGAGAAGAATAACTTCCTTACAGATGTGATTCATTCTTCACTTGAAGCTTTTACATCAAAAAGCTCAACTTGAAGTTAAGGACTTGTTGAGTAAATTATTGGGTGAAAGTCTATATTCTCTTATTCCAGGCATCTGACTAGATGGCTGTATTGAGATCATCATAGTTGAAGCCCTTCTGTTCTTTAAAATCTATGAACAGTGAAGGTTGCTGGCACATGTTTTCAGGTTACCATGCTATGTTTTGTTACGTGATGTGCCCTAGTGAACAGCAACATTGTAAAGGTTGCTCAATAATACTCAGTATTCCTTTGAAATACACAAATTCTACTCAGTTTAGCTCCAGCAGGTTTTTTGTAGGTCTCTAACAGAGAGTTTCACCAGCACAGAGGTATTCTGTGTTTGGTGTGCATGTGCCAGATGCATGACCACATCTTCCTTTCCCCGCTGAGCCATTAAAGAGTCACTTTGGTGATACACTTTAGTGTTGTATGGTAGCAGCTGAAAGAATCCTACATTGTGCTTATGCTTTTGAAGAGGATGACTGTCAACTCGGGGCTTCATCCAGAACTATATGTTAAAAAAACCCAAACCCAAAACCTCATTATTTCCTTTTGAAAACAAGCACCTGTTTTGCAAACCCCTACTGAGAAATTTTTGCTCCATAGATTCCTGTTCTCTCCTTTATTCTGTGTGCAACAGCCTGCTGAAATTGGTTTCCACCAGTTTTATAGAAATCTCTATGCCTGAAGAGAGGCCCAGGGCCAGAAGGGTGAGCAGGGAGGTTACAGCTCTCCTAGTCACCTCTCAGTGGGCTGGCAGAGCTGTCTGTGCTCAGGACACGTGGTGGAGATTCCAGCACTGGCACTTGGTTGGTACATGTGCATGGAGGTAGCTGTAGGGGTCCAGTGTGTTGATCATATCCACGTAGGGCAGAGCTTATGATCCTCATGCTCTGTTCTACAGAAACCTGAGGGTAACACTGGGCACCTCAAATGCGATTTTCGTCCTCATTTCAAATGATGCGGTTCTCAGTACCATCTTTCTACAGAACATTTACTATTAGGATGGAATTTATGAGGTATTGAATTCACCCTGCTTTTAAAATTACGATTGCTCTTTTAACATGTGGCATTTTATAAAGCTGGTGGCATAAATTCTAAGCTTGTTTTTTAAGTTTGATATCAACCTCTCATTTAGAAGTGCTTCCTTATGGACTGTTTTCCTAGTAGAGTATGTAATTAAATGTCATGGTGTGGGCTTTTGATTTTGAGTGTGTTTTTGGTTCTCAAAAATTTCTCATCTAAAACTACTTTTATCAAGGGAAAATCATCAGTATAATTTTTTTCCACAGTGGTGGATTAGTTTACATAAAATTTTTCTCACTGTTTCAGTGAATATCTCTGAGAGACAGATGGACTGTAGGAAACCAAGCTGAAAATTGAAGTTATCTGTTGTGTTTAATGTGAGTTTGTGTAAATGCGACCTTACCTCAAAACCACCCTAATCTGTGGTTCTTGCTTGGGAAGAAATTAGTATATGTGAAGGGTAGCTACATGTGCTGTGAGGTGAGATGATAGGAGACATGAGTGGCCTTAGCTGGGCAAACCATGGGAGAGGAAGTATATAAATCTGACAGAAATCAGGAGTAGGAATCAGCATAGGAAATGAGACTTTGTAATTGCTGTTATTCTTCATAACTCCAACTTGTTTTATGGTGACATTGCCACTCTGAAACTTAGTGAAAACTTCCTTTATTTATTACATTTCCATGTTTTGATATATCAAATACCAACATTTTCCATAAAGCAAGCATTCCACTTCCAGAAATGAGTTATGGTTACAGAGTATCTATATGTATATGTATTTGTCTAGTACAAGTACTGAAAATCAGACTTAAAAAATTCTGATTCTTTATTCTAGCCTCTTGGTACTTCAGTTTTGTATGCAGATTTCAGAAGAACTGCCTTTGTAAGGCAGGTGTCAGTTCCACTCTTTGGCAAGTCAGATTTTGAGGAAAACAGCTGTTCTTACAGTGCTAATTTTAGTGTTTAATACCAGCCACCAGTCAAATTTAGAAGATTATTAGGAAAATAGATAATGTGAAGTGGGAAGAATGAAAGACAGCAGAAAGTTACCTGGTCTTTTTAATACTTCCAGCTGTTTTGAGTTGATTTATGGCCTTTATTTTATTTCAACATGTTCTGCAATGAGCAGATTTACTATGTAAGCCTCTGCTTTATCTTTGTTTTTCTTTCTCACTGTTAAAATTCAACATAATGAGATGCAAACTACCCTTTTATCTTCTTCTTACTTTTAAGTTAGCAAAAAATGAATGTGGTAAAAGTTTTGTTAGTAACTTGTTAATCTTTAATGACTGTAAAGGATGATCCTATCTACTGTTTACAGTTTTAAAGAAAGTGGTCTAAGGAGTGTCTTCCAGCTATCAGATCACGTATAAATAACAGTGATGGTTCAGAATTTGGCAGAGTGAATATATGTGTGTACATGATTACCTAATTATATATGATCATGTAGGTATATTGACATCATGGTAATAATCTTCTTTTAAAGTTTTAATCTTAAGTATATTATCCTTTAGGTTTTCGTCAGTAACCTAAGGAATTCGAAACAGAGCTGACTTTAGAAAATTTTCTGTTTTCATATAGATAATGTCTGTTTGCAGTGTAGAAATTGTACAAGTACAGAACAGTTCTGCTAGGAAAATGAGCTTAGTGTTCTCAATTTAGTCCAAGTTGGACAACACATTATTTGGCACGATTAAGTGGCCTAGCTTTAAGAGAAGTATGAGACTGAATAAGCATAGAGGTTTTATTATTTGAGTGAACTGAACTGTATGCTTAGAACGATGAGAAACCCTTGTGCTGCATCCCACCTGCTTTCAATTGCACTGCTTTTATAAGCATTGGATTTGCAGTTAAAAAGTCTCCTAGAGAAATGCTGTTCTTTCTCATTGTGAATAGATGAAAGGATGCATACTTCTGCCTTTCACGTACTGGCTTTGTGTAGACAAGAAAAGTTGTGTTTTATAGAAACATTGATAAAAATATTAGTGCCTACATTAAACGGATGACATTTTCCAGAGAACAAATGTGAGATATTTTATATTTAATAGACAAATAATTTTATGTTGTGTATTGCTCTTGTGCCTTGCCTATTGAACAAAACCTACTTTTAAGGGAAAATGCCCTTTTCTTAGTCCAAACCTAATGACTGCTTAGTAAAATGTTACTTTCTGGTGAGGTACCAGTCTTAAATTTTACATTCAGTTCCTCTGAATTCTAATGTTAAAGGGGGGTGAAATTCAAGCATTAAGGAAGAATTCATTCCAGTCCATGAAAATTGTTACTTGCGTTGAAAGAATATGACAGAATAGACTGCCAGTAGTGAGCTTCCCTTTCTGGAGGTCTTCAGAAAGAGTCTCGGTTGCCAGTTGGAAAGTATTGGCTCAAAGATAGGATTTAGTCAAAGCCTGACAGAAGTCCTCAATCTGGTGTGTCTGATGCTTTGCTCAGAGGTGGTGAGCATAGTGAGCTGAATTTTCAGACTATGATTGCAAGAAAAGGATGAGATTATTAAATGATGGCCTTGCAGTTGACTCATGGGTTGAAGAGGAACTATTGGATTTCATTTCAAGAGAAAAATGAAAGAGACTTTGTTCTGTATGCAGTTCTGTCTTGGACCTAAAGTTACAATGCACAGGGCATTTTAGATGGCTTGAGCCTAAGCTGAGGTTAAATAAATAAACTGTGAAGTTAAGTGCAGTTATCAACTGCTCAATCCAACAAAAAATAAGGCAGCCTTTTTCATATAGTCTTGGCCTTCTTGGAGGTGCCAGAGGAGGAACTTCAGTATTAAGGGTGTTGAAAATAGCTAGTAAAGCAGAAGCCAATGCTAATAAACAGTTTTGAAAGTACTATGAGTGGTTTAAGCATAGTCTGGATTATTGTTATTACTGTGTTAAATCACAGCAATCAAATAGCCAAGCATCGCTTTGAATGATTAAGTGGAATGACCGTCAATGAAAACCCTTCAGGCTGTATTGCAGACACGGGGATGGGTGTGGTCATGGTCAGTTCTCCCAAACATTACTTTGGATGCTGTTGCAGATACAGAGCAGGGTGTTACATGATATTTTCAGGATCTGGCAGATTTTAGTTTGGTTTGGATATTTTTTATGTATCTTGGCAGGCATGCACGTCCCTGCAGCCATACAGCAATTTGCATTAATGGCTGAAGTAACACCTACTGGTGAGGCAAAGTCAATCAGCAACAGGCTGCTGTTGACTCATGACTTCAGTTGACTCATGATCCCATTGAGCTTTAAGGGTCACTTTTGTTCCCACCCTGAAGCCCAATGCCAGTTCCTGTCATGATTTGATTAAGAAACTAGATGATGTGCTTTGTGGACAAATGAGCAAGGGCCTTTAAGGAAGCTATGGTAGAGCCTTGTATTATTTCCATCAGTTAAGTAAGTTAATTAAAATTATTTATTCATGTTTTTGGTAGTATACACCCAAGGTTTTAGATAGATTGCACTAATTGTAGAACTGTAGAAGTTGGAAAAGACTTTTAAGATCCTCAAGTGCAACCATAGAGTTCAGTGTGTCATTGAGTCCAGTACAGAGCTCAGTGTGTCAAAATGGCACAGAAAGATCTCACAAAGAAAGTGATTTATTTTGAACTGTATTCATACTTTGTCATATTCCTCATATATTTCTGTCTTTCCCGGAAGAACCTGGAAAAACAGATGAACCTTGAAATCTGGCAATGCCAGATCTGGGCATTGTCATATGAAGGTGGCATCCTATGCCATATAAGGGGATTTTTAAATCATATTTAAGAGAAAGAATAAAGGAAGAGAGCATTTTGATCCTGGAATTTGGAAGGTAAAGAAGTATCAGAAGCATTTCTCTGGTGTCATTCAAAACAGTCTAGGCTTGAAAGGGAAGCAGTGTTGCAGCATCTCTGAAGATAAGTATCTCAGTATGATCCAGTTTAGTTTTACAAACGTGAAGTCATTTAACTTGTCATCCCATGCATGATAGTGATAGATAGGAGAATAGCTCTTTCTTCTTTAAATCTGTAACTTGTTAAAATGACTAGCCATCCTTTTCCAAGCTACTGCACAGGAATTCAGGCTGGCAAAAGGTACAGAATACTTTGGGCAAATACTATTTCTGATGGCACAATTTGAATCCTCCCGTGTGGGTGCAAAAGGTGTGGCTATGTCAAATGTAAGCTATTCCACCATACCCAATGGAACCGTCTGTCTTGAGCTGCTTGGTAGTCCTTACAGCAACCCATTAAATTGAGATGCTAATACATGGACCTATTTCAACAGTGCTTCAGTTTTATTGCCTTATGAAAGGCATGAGAGAAGGATAGGTGCTACTTTAAACAGTGTATTTGAAACTTTGTTACATGTCATTTATATGTTTTACTGCTTTCTTGTTCATCATCTCTAAATTAAACTTCTCATCTTCATGTATCACTGAAGGAATGACTTTCACACTTTCAGAATCATGCATTTCTGCTGGCGCATTTCCTTCAGGTGATCATATCTTTGCACCTTTTACTGAAAATACTGTAAGAGTTATGTTTATTTTCATGTTTAGTGTGATTTCATGGGCTGCAAACCATGACTTCATGAATGAGACATTGGAAAACACTCTTCCCTTCCAAGTAAGGGTTAAACCAAAACTCATCTATACCTTATGTCGCACCTCCTTTCAAAACATCTTACATGTTAAGTATATTGCCTTTCTTCCAAAACAATACCTGATTACAGCAACAAGATGTATAAACTGCAGCTGCATTGGGAGAAAAGCAATACCATCCAGCTTGTTGCAAGATCCTAGCAGAAGCAGATAATGGGCAGGCACAGTGGGACCGTGCCTACATTTTGATAAATCTTCATCTGCTGTATTTATATTTCACTTTTGCTGTAACAGAATGTCTCTCAGTAACATTTCTCTCGCTATAATTTTGCTGAAACTATCACCTTGAGACGTTCCAATGGGGCTTTTGGAGCTCTATGTGAACTTTGATGTAAAGCTCTCCTGCAGTGAGAGATCAGAAATGCCATGTGTATAAGCAGAGACTCCTCTGAGAACACTTTCTTAGGAAACAGATGCTTTTCTGTCTTCAAAGTTTTAAACAAAATTGTATTAAGTTAAATGTAATATAGGATTTAGGTATTTCCTTGAGTGATGTCACCAGATTCTTTTTAGACTTATAACCTTCTACAAAAAAACCATATCAACATTACTTGCAAGTTACATGCACAGTAAAATGTAAAATATATATACAAAAAAATAAATTTGCTTCTAAATGAACATTGTTATCAAGGAAATCTGAATTTCATACTTCAAGAAAGATAATTTATTTGCATTAACTCATAATATTTAATTGATAATATTATACTACTCATCAGAATAAAAAGAGAAAATTTGTTGGCAGCCTGAAAAACCATATAGTATGAAAATTAGGCTCTACTGCAAGCATTTACATGTTTGAGAATTCCTATAGGACTCTTTAAGTTCCACTGAATTACTTATCCATAAACCACAGTAAGTGTTTACAGTACCTGACCTTAAATCAAGGATTTTATTTTTTTTTTAACTATCTGTGGTATACTCTTTAAATATGCTGGGATTTGGCATGTTGTTTTAAAATGTTCCAAGCCACTGATGTTGTTTAAACTTCCTCCAAAGCTGGAGAGAACTGCAGTGATTGATAAATTGAAACATTGCACAACAAAAGACCTCCTTCTCCCTATATTTCAGTGTATTTTCTGGAAATCATTTACCGTATTGGATCTTTTGGAGATTGTTTTCTGATTTAGCACGTTTGTCTTTGCTTTCTTAGCTTTGTGCAGGCACTTACCTTATTAGTAAATGAGGAAATAGTCAAAATTAAATAACTACCAGAATGAAATAATTTGCTCTCCCTAACATTGTTAGTGTCAAATTCTGTGAGAAGCCTGTGATCAAGGAGTTTGTCGTGTTGCACTGTAAGTTCATGTTGTTTAGCTGACATGAATTTATTTTGAGCAGTGTCCTTGAAGAAAACAGTAATTTCAACAGTAACCTGTATTTGTTGTGGGAATCCCTTAGCAGTGACATTTCCTGAAAATTTGTAATACTGAATAGGCTGTCTATAAAAGTTGTGCATGTTTTCCCTAAAGTAACAAAAAAATTATGAAAGCTATATTGGTTTCCTGCAGTCTGACTGTACTTAGTTTTTATTGCTTCCTGAGCCTATGAGAAAATCCATAAGACATTTAAAACTGTTACTTTCATCATTCCAGCCTTAGATGTTGGCTTTTACTCTCTTTCTGGAGGTGCTAAAAGGCTCAGTCCCACAAAGTGCTGCCCTTCTTCTGGTTCTGCTGATCTTGGTGTGAGCTTGGAGGGCCTAGAGATTTCTAGTTGTTGTTCACCTTTGGGCCATAAGGATCCTTAATTGGATCATCGAATCTCAGTAGCTTTACAATTTTTGTTGTTAGTACTGAAATTGCCATTATACTTCCTATGGCCAAGATATGCCTGGAAATATTCAGGGGTGTGGCAGGGGGTAACTCTACTCCCATTTGTACGGGACAAGACTGTTAGCAGTGGAAAAGTAGTGGAAATAAGGAAAATTACATTACAGGTCCTTAGAATGTTAAGGTATTGAGACAGTTTAGAATACATATCAGATAAAAAATACAAACTGCTTTTACACAGTAGTTGGACCATGATCCTTGTGGATCCCTTCCAACTCAGGTTATTCTATGATTATATGATACACTACCCCCCTGAAAAATCAACCTTTGCATTTCCAAAGACAAAATTTTGGGGAAAGCAGGAAATGGGACCAAAAAACCTCAAGACAACAACAAGAAAAACCAGATACAGATTTTTGTGAGCGATAGAAAGGAGTTAAGTGATCATTTAGAAAACACTTCATCTGCTACTTTAGTACAGGCTCTTTTTATATTGTTCTTTTGCTTTTAAGCCAATGTTGAGACTTATCAAAAGATTGCACTAGGGAGAAACTTCTTAAAGCATTTTCCTCATATACTGTAGCTTAAAAAGAATGTGTGAAATTCAAGATTGGAAAGTATTATACAAAAGTATTTTTTTCCCTTTGTTTTTTTTAAATACATTTTCCCCCAAAACTTGCTTCTCTACCAAAGTCTTTTTTCCCACAAGACTCTAAAGGAAAAATGACATCAAATGGTAAAATCCTGTTGTATGTTATTTCCAGAAGATCCATGGAAATCTTGAATATGATTTTATCATTTTCACTGTAATGTTCCATTTTAACTAGGAGCAACATACTGAAGAGTATTCAGTTGCTGAGTACTTGACAGTAAGCAAAAACTGATGTTTCTGTGAATATTACAAAACGCTTAGGAATTTGTAGCACCTCAGATTTGTTGTATGATAATAGAAGTTAGAAATGGAAAACTCTTATTATATCAGCTTGACATCTCCCAGACACCACCAGATTGTTGTCTTCATTGTGGTACTAATTTGCAAATGTCATAAGCCATGTGGCTTCCACCACTCCCCTTGGGAGAATACATGGCATTAAAGCAGCCTTGAATATTCCTTTCCTTGACTTCATCTTCTTGATCCTCTTTCATATCTCTTCATTGTACTGAAAAATTCCTGATGTTGCTTGCCTTTAGCTATTTTGTTTCTCTCCCTCTCCTCTTTTCTGTTTTCCACAAAGTCACACAATTATTTATGCTGTTCTTTTTGGAATTTCTTCTATTTTATTACATCTTTCTGGTACCGAGGAGCCATGGGCTTATGTGTACTGTAGGCTATAATGAACACTTTGGAAATCTCTACTGGAGAAGCTGATGTTTGTGTATGAAGGTACTGAATTGTTATGTGGCCATACGAGATAAACTCGCACAAGAAGCACAGTACAGGCCCTAAATACAAGTCTGTATCAGATTCTTTATCCATAAAAAGCTGAGTTTTTTTCCCCCTATAAACTTATTATGCTTTTTATTCTATGTTTTACTGAAGATGGTGTTGGATAAAGCTGCCTATATTTTGCATGGATGTATTGTAGATAAATTTGTTGAAAGCTTCATTCTAACAATTATATCATGCATAATTAAGGAATAACTGCATTATTTTGACTTAAGTTACAGGTACACAGTATCAAGAGTAGAGGTGTGTGAATAGTTAGTTGTTTGGGTTTTTTTTTTTTAGGTTCTGACTTGAAGCAAAAAAGTTGGAAAATTTGTTATTTTGAGACAATCTCCTCTAATGAAGTATTTCACTTAGACTTCATATCTGCTAACTTATTTTTTAAAAAAACCTCAGCATTATATTCAAGGAAGTTTATTTGCAATACTTCAGTGGGAAATGAAAATTCAAAGGATTTAGAGAATATCAAAAATGCTGTAATTATTTACTTTTTTTTTTTGTCAAATTGATCTGCCATGTTGGGAAGAAATTTGACCTCTGAATCCGACTGCTTTATTTGACCTGTATTTACATATTTCTAATGAAAATAATCTCATCTGAAAAGTTTGCTTGGTATTAGCTAAAATTACGTTATGTAGATGAGGAATGCTTGAACTTATACTAACAGGGAGTAGAAGTTGACTGTAATATATATATTGTATCCGTGAAGTATCTTAGATCTTCCTGCAGGCAAACACTGGGTGGTTGTTTCCCCAGAGTGAGATTCACTGCCATTCATATGAAAATGGTGGAAAATCTTGCCCTAAAGCTAACCTGCCCCTGGAGTTTTGCCTATCTGGCATGGTGATTGAAGATAAAGGATTTGTTAATAGTCAGCTGGCTGGTCATCTGTCTGGGATGTCAACAAAACAGCACAACGAATCAAGCAGGCAAAAGATTGACTACTATGGCATTACTTCTCCCCAGGAAAAAGAGGAGTTACCTCCACACAAAAAAAGACCCTGTCTTTAATACATTATAATCTGTCTAATCTCAATATACATGGTCCAATATTTTTTTTTCTGACAGCAAATTATTAAAGACCCAACATTTCTGAAAGGCTTAATAGGATTATGGGTTGCAGTGAATGGGATGATATAGGCATGACGAAGAATAAATTGAAGCACTGGCATTTGTGTGGCCATAATTAATTAAGTTTTAGACTTTTATTGTGCATATTTGCCTTAGAAGCCACTGAATTAATTTACCACCTTAACAAAGGCTGATAGCTAATTAGAAAGAAGGGAGGTTTGGTCACTGAAAAGCAAACTAATTTTTAGGGATTTACTTCCTGGAAAGAAATATTTGTTCCAGCTCAAATGTGTAATTTGTGACTTCTTGTGGTCATCTCTAAATGAAAACAACCATTTCTCAAAAACTTTGCAAGCTTTCCTAGAAAAATGTCTAGGATTTGGTAGGTGATTGTGATAACCCAGATATTTAGAGAAAATAAGCATTTTTTCCTCCAAAATTTTGGCTTCATTGCAATTACACTTCCTACGGTAATGATCAGTGACATCATTTTAGGTAGGTAACTGCTTTTTAAACAGCCAGTCATCCTCCAAACATATTCCATTTTCTCTGTAATAATTTTTTGATTTCTTTTCTTTGGTTCCTAAACGGAACTTAAAACACTGTTATTAGAGTGCTGCTTACAGAGCTCTACATTGCTTCAAACTAACTAGCATCCCATTCCTCTTTTTCTCCTTAATATCTCTATATGTAAGCTAGATTTGGTATCTTGGCAGCTCCTTGTTTCTTAGGCAATGTGTTTATTCCAGCTGTTTGTGTATGGGGAGTATGTGTGTGTGTGTGCAAACTGTATTTATAGTGTGTGTGTGTGTGACTGGGGTCAGTAGAAGAAGCAGCTGTGTGCTTTGGGAAATTTTGGTCATCTCACTGGACATTTTTTCTGATGTTCAAATTTGATGACTTTATATTAGAAACATTTCATATGTCTTGTGCATTTTCCAAATAGGAATCAGGAGAAAGACCTAAAGAAAGTATAGATTGTTATTGAGGGCTAATGCCTAGAGGCATGAATGCACAAGAACTTGTTTAAAAAGTTGTTTAAAAGGTAATTAAAAAACCTCTGTGTAGACACTTGGTAAATGTTGCCTTTGTCATTGTTATCTCCTTATTAACTCCATTGTGTTACAAGGCTTCTACAGTCACCAGTAAGTCAGAATGACAAAAGGAAGATTTTAGCAAGGTTTTTGTAAGTTTTGTGGGAATAGACCCTCCTCTTTCCCCAAGGTTAGAGCTGCCCCTTCTACCCTGTTATTTTGTGGCAGTTAGAAATTTAGCAGTTGATAGCTTCATATAGGTTGGGTTTGTCATGTTAGTCGCAGTTAGCAGGGGGCATGTTTAGAGTGATGGAAATGGTTGTTTCACATTATCCATCCTGTGATGTATATGGTCCCTTAGGACAAAGCAAAGTTTACTGAATGAAGTCCTTTCTCTCAGTCACATTACTTCCTAAATGAAAAACAAATTTATTTGTTTTACACAATTCTTTAGTGAATGAGTCAGTCCATGCTCCCGCTCATTCAGCTACCATTACTCCACTTTCAGATACAAAAATCTGAGCATTTTAAAATTATGTTTGCAGGGATCAGTGACTCATTGGTGACTTGGGGAGGCAATGGAGAGGCTCACTCTCAGTTTATTAGCCTATAAAAAGTGATAGAGAATACCAGTCAAGTCCTGTTTCTCTCTTTTAGGCAGTGTAGGAAAGTTTGTAGCTTGTCCATTGTGGTGATCAATCTTCTGCACTGCACTGAAGTTAATGATTTTACACTAATCCATTCTGCACTCCAACTAAACTGGGTTAGTTTGTTTGGAATAAGCAATACACTGTTACTTTCTTAGACTTCTGAAAACCCCTTTGGATTGTGTTCATGGAATGAAGATTAAATACTAAGAAAAAGGAAGCTGTATACATTTCCTCAAGCAATTTATAATGATAAAGAAAATTATTAGCAGTGAGTAAATGGGCATTCTTAAAAAGAGAATTATGATTTTCAGAAATATGTCTTGAAGGTGCTGGGAAAGATCTGTCATATTTTGTTAACAAAAAATCAAAAAGCTATTAACTTTGGTCATTTGGAACATTTAGTTCTGGATCCAAAATTTTATGAAAAACAGTTACTATTAAGCAGTAGTTTGTTCTAAAGCTGTTTTATGGCAGGTCTAGACATAGCAATACTAACCATTAGGCTATGAGACGGGGTGGGTTTTTTTCCTCTTTTAGGTGGGAATAACTGAAGAACAGGGTGCCTCCCTTCTCTAACTTAATCTAAACTCAGAATAACTTTTGTCTTGTTATAACAGCCCTTTTTCTGAGTCACTGTATGAAAAAGAGACTGGAAGTATTGGATATTGCAGATCAAACACTTCAAAGCCAACTTTGACTTAGTTTTATGCATGCTTTAGAGTAGACTAATGTACAATAGTATCCAGGAAACTCAGCCAGTAATTCATATGAGTCCAAAATGTTCTCCTTAGGATGAATCATAGCAGCATAAATGATAGGATTGGAGAAGATCCTTTAGGTCATCCAATTCAAAACCTGTGTATCTTCCTTTTCACTAATCCCCACTAGATTTCGTCTACCCTATTTCTGCAATCTTCTCATATCCTTGACTCAGCCACTTCCCTGGGTAGTTTTTTCCATTGCCTAATTGTTTAACCTGAGCATTTTTAAACCGTACACCATCATGCTTAGTGTGAACAATTTATGATTACAGAAAATGATCCTTTCTCCTCCCTTCTGCCACCATGATCAAATACCATGTCTCCCTTTAAATATGTCATTGTTTGTGTTTTTTTTTCCCCTCTAACTACATGAATAATAATTCCAGGAAAGTTGGGGTTTTTCAACTGTCTTTGGTGCTTCTGTCACAGTAACTGATTTTCTTTGAACTTTTGGTTTTTAAGGCTCAAAAGTACATTCTGATCTACAAATGAACTTTCTGTGACTCAATGATATGTGTGTATTAATCATGCTTTTCAAGAGGCAAATTAACATGACTGAGGTATTCTGTGTCTTTGTTTATAGGATCTGATTTCTGAGGGTGCTGATGTCCTCTGATTAACAAATACACAAAATTTGAGGGATTGAAGTGACCGTTTTGATGTCAGATATACTTAATACCACGTTACTAATCAGGTTATTAATTTAAGCATGTATTTGGACTCTGTTTTGAAAAATGACCTCCAAACTTTCTTGGAGTTGCATGGAGTTGCCTACTGCAGAGTTAAAATTTATCATGATTATTTCCAAAAGCAGCTTCCTAGTTTGTAGCTGTGCTGATAAATAGGGATATAAACCTTTTAATATATATTTTTTTAAGTGTGTGTGCTCAGACCAGTGTTATTCTGATAGTATTTTTGGATGAACTATAAAATGAAACATTGAGAACTTTATAACGGGGGATATGAAGATGAAAGGAAGCTCTTTTTTTCCCTGATGAAATGATGTAAAGGAGACTTAATCTGCAGAATTTGTTATTTATACCCTGTATTTTTTAGGATCTGCCTAAGCTTGTCAGAGTATGCTGATGAGAAACCTCTCTGATGTTAATTATCTCATCTGCTATAATGTAGCATGTGCCAGTTTGATCAATGTGACATTTATGTTTTTCTCCTAGATGACTAATAAATATTTCATGTTGAAAAAATACAGGGTAGAGGTGGGAAGGCTGGTTATTGCAAACCATGTTTTTATGATTCTATGCTGCCTCCCATTTTGGAGTTGCACAATAAAAATAGCTGCATTCTGTGCCTCACCTGTCAGCTCACCTCTCCCACAGTTTACACATGTAGTTCTTTGATCCATGCCGAAGTATTCCAGGTTCCCTATAGCCATATATAATGCTGTTGGGCAAACTTTTGTAAACCTGAGGTAAATCCCACTACATAACTTCACTTCTGCCAGTTCATGATTACAGTTAATGCATTAGGTTTAGTGGATCCACCATGTTTCATGAGCTTGAAAGTAACCATTCACATGGTTCATTTTGACATGGCAGTTTGTAGAAATAGACACAAGGGTCATTTGTAAGAAATTGATGTCAGGGAAGTAAGTGATTTTGAAAGCAGGATCTTGGGCACTAATTTTTTGGCTCAAATGAATTTTTTTTTACATTATAAATTTATAATTGCATTTTAATTTTTAATATGCCATGTTTTCAGCCCAATAAAGGAAAAAATGCATTAGGATATTAAAAGCTTTTCATGAAGCTTTTTTCCCCGTGATATTTTTTTAAACCTCCCTTTCTTATTTTCTGTTCTGTTATGCTTCTTAGAGGTCCTCTAACCAGCCAGTTCTCAAAGGCAGGGAGGCTCAGAGCGCTGTGCAGTGGCAGTATCATGTCTTAAGTCTGCAATGCTGATGCACAGATTAGTAACCTCTTGATCTCTGGTAAATCTGCAGTCATTCTCTTCAGGTACAAAGAGCTGACCATAATCATAACTTCTTTTTTCTGTTTCTCATCTGGACTATGTGCGAGTCCAGCTTTTACAAGAGTGTGCAGCAGCCAGTTTCATAATTCTTTTACTCTTTTCCTTGATTATGGTGGGAAAGTAAGATATTCTCTGGTAGTTTTTTAATGCAGAGCTGTAAACAGCTGCAGATGTGATCTCAACAAAGCTATGTAATCAGGAACAGTATTAACTGTGAGTTTAGCAGTGCTTTCTACACTGCATTGAGCTACATGGGGTATTTTACTGCAAATACATGTCTTAAACAACTTTTTCCACTGTGCTACGTCTGGAGGGCTTTTCTCATGAACTATCTGAACTATCTGTGTTTAATTTTGTTATTTCCACAGTGTATTTCAAGTGGCATCTCCTTTTATCTTCTCTCAGATCTGTTAATTTCTTAGTCCTAGAGCACTATTGCTTTCTCCTCCTCAGCTTTTGAAGCTCATCTTGGTTTCTTATAATCCACAAATTTCATTATCACGCTACCTACCTCCTTCCCCATGATCATTAATGAAACAAGATGGGACCTGCTGCTGGTCCCTTTGGTATCCCAGCGTGTGCTATGTGATAAGAGTTTTGAACAAAAGAACTGCCATTTGAGGGCTGACCTTTGGAAAGCCAAGTCAGCTCTTAACGTGGTATTTTTAATTGTCCTTAAAAAAAAAAGTAGAAACTTCAGTAAGGGGAATGTCTTAGCCCCTTGGGGCCTTGGACTTCCAACTGTTGTTGAAATTTTACTGCTTTAGTCTTTTGTATCTCAAGGCTTGAGATAACATTTGTTCAGTTTAGTACCATCACCCATGAAAACCACTGTAAATACTAAAATTCCCAAGCACCAAAAACATTGGAAGTGTAAAAACTGGAAAAGAAATCTAGATGGTTTTGATCATGTGGAATAGAACAGATGTAAATGAAAGCATAATATTTTATAATTATGCAGGTTGTTTGTGCTAAATTCTGTGTGAACATTATTGTGAAAGCAGTTAGGCTGACAGGTGACTGATGGCTTGGATTAGAACACCTGGATGCTCAAATTTTGTTCTACTGACCTGCTGGATCATTTTGCTAGGTGTGTGGGGATTTCAGCCTTCTTCAGAGATGGCTCATAAGGAAAAAAAAGATACCAAATCAAACCTCATAAAATCTGTGTGTAATTTTTATTATTGTCCATATATCATTTGGAGATGATTCCACTTTATTTTAGATTGCTTTATATTAATTAGAAAAGGATTTAAGTTGAATTGTTTTCAGCCTAAACTAGGTGTGGATATGTAAGAATCTGATGGGTGAAATAATCACTTTTAATTTAAGTCATGCAAATATGTGTGTATACAAATTTGTGTGATTATCCACTGTTCTTTTTCTCCCTAGATATTCCAAGCCATTTTTATGAGTTTCTATACCCTTTTCAAATTCTGTCAGGTTAATTATTGCAAATATTATTATCCTATTCAAGACTGATTAATCTCTTGAACTAACATTTAAAAATAGGAAACTCATTCTCTTGGCTTAAGGCAAAAGTTATCTTCAATACAAGAGTTTGGCTTTTTTCCCCTTCCCCAAGCTAATACTCATGTATATATATACATACATATATATATGTGTACATATACATATATATACACAAAGTATATCCTTACTAATGAGTTTATGGAGTCAATTTTCTATTGTTTTGCAATTTGTATTATGAGTTCTACCCAGAAAAAGGGACAGGAGAAATGCAAGGAGGTTGGAGTAACTGTGTCTCAGATGATATGCCCAGTTGTTCTGTCATTTTTTCCTGATGCAAAAGTAATTTATGATTTTATAACTTGGACTGTTATCATCTATGATATGTATAAAAGAGCTGATGTGAAATCGCCTTTTTTGTCTCAAGTTTTCATATTTTCTGAACTTGTGAGTGCTTGAATTTGCAAGTTATGTGTTTTTATCCTGTTTTGCATGTAATAAATTGTTTCCTCCAGCTATAACCAAGGCTTTCACAAACTGATGGAATCAACAATATAGTGCATGTAATTGCCAAGTCACTGAATTTTTAAGCATCTTCTTTCTGCTTTACAGGTTTGTCTGAGGATGCAGCAGAGGAAGCAAAAAGCCATGAAACCTGAAGACAACCCTCAGGAGGAATTTCTATCTGATGTCTGATGCATTTATAATGCAGTAGTACTGATACATTTTAATCTGTACTGATTGCAGTTTCCAGGAGAGGACTGTGCTAATTTATTAAAAAAAAAAAAAAAAACCAAACAAGTTACATTCTAATAATTTTGGTTGGGTCTCCCTTAACAACTACTAGCATCCTTTCTGTGAGCAAAGTTTAAGCCCTTACCCAACTGTTGTAGGGGTGTTGTGTTATATTTTACAATATATCATCCCTTTCTAAGGATTCAGTTGATTGATCAAAGACTGTTTACACATAGTTAAAAGCAGCCTTTGTTTAAGGATATGTTTTATCTTTTTAAAAAAGATATTCTGAACTGCACCTCCCTTTGAGATTATATTAACATTTGTTATATCACAGTTTTGACAAAAGATAACTATCTCGTTTCCTCTTGTACTAACGTTCACAATTCCAGACAGCTGAATTCACTACCAGAAAAAAAACTGGTAATCCATCAACTCTTTTTCTCCTCTCTCATTGCTTATACAGACTCCTGCTCTCTAGAGATATAGAGTAAAATATGGTTACTGGACATAAAGGGCAAACCCTTTTGCCATTAACTATGTCACTATGAATGGGAATAAAGTTTACACTGTAAGTACGTTGAACACAGCAACACATGGGTCTTTTTATGGTTACCTGTGTTTTTCTTGTCAATCAGTCTGTTCTAGTTACGGGCAAGATTTTCAAAAGTAACTAACAATTTTTGAGTGCCTTAATTTTTATTAGTCTGGTTGGAGGATGCTTTGAGTGTTGTGTATTTAGAAAGTGGTGAGTATTCACCTTCTGAAGGTCAGGTCCACGCAAGGTACTTGAAATGGAACACCCAGGAACTGAGGCAAACTTAGAGAGGACCTTGGCCTAGAGTTTAGAAGAGTCAGGCTCGTGTCTGGATTTCTGAGACTGAGTTAAGATATTACTAAAATGTACTTGGAAATGAAAATAACTGAGACCTGGGTCAAATGTATAAACAGCATTTGAATGAGCCCTCTTCTGACTGTTGCTGGTTCATACCAAAATACAAGTTGGCAGTCTCCTGGATGGCAGATAGAAAATGCACTGATAGTCTCAGTTTAGTTTCTGGTAGATGCGATTGTCTGAGCCATCTCCACAGTCCATGCTCCTGTTGATATCCTCAACATGGCTTCACCAACTCCTGTTCTAGCTGTAGAATAGGCCCCTCCAACTCACTTTTGTTTTAGAAGAGATTGTGACAGTTGCTGCGGTCGATGCTAGCTTGATTTGTGGACAATAAGGAGACACTGTTTTTCCAGGATGTCTTAAGCCATCAACCTTCATCCTCTCCATATCTACTTTCAACTTCTTTGCATCCACCCCTGAAACAAAACCAGCTTTGCACTACTTGTGTATTTGCTGCTTAACCCTCTGGTCCTACTCTAGTTCAGTAAACATGATATAACTGTTTCAAGAAGCTTTTTTAACATGTTAGCTATTAAATAGGGCTCAGTAGCCAGGGAACTGGGTAAGGCCTCTGATACTTCTAGGGCTGAAGTGAACCATAACACTCCATAAGAATGACTCTGTCCCCCAGGAGATCTCAGATATCTACAAGTTGTGGGGCCAGAAATCTTGCTTCTTTCTCAGGAAGGAAAAATCCTACCCCCTGCTTGTTATGGAGTGATTCTGCTCTCTGAGTTTTCTTCACTCTGATCCCTCCCCCATGGTTTTTGTCAGGAGGGTAGTATCCAACCCATTGTCAAGCTACCCTGCTGCGCTGTGAAAATTACACAATAAAATAATCTCCTGTAGTCTCTGTACACACCTCAGTGACCAAAGAAAATCCATGGAGAACTAATCAATTACTGTAGCTATTAGGCTTAAACGTTAACTATAGATCTCAAATCTTCTTTTGTCCCCTTGTCAGTGGCTACTAGGTTATCTAGAAAAATCAAGCACAGTTACTACCTAAAGCCCATACCATAATTGTGTGGAATCCTGGACCAAAGAATCCTAAGCTATAGGCATATAATATAGCTGGAAAGTACACTGCTATGAGACTTCTTTGAAACATATTACTCTGTCATAATTCCCATTATTGAATGTGATCCCAGTGCTCAGAGCTGTCGGGCTTCATTGGGTTTTTAAGGTAAATGACGAGTAGGCACTCAAGTCAATATGATCCACTCTTATTTAAGTTATTTTCTGTCATTTTAGGATGTAAGGCTCAGAAGCACTCTTATTTGCCTTTTCCGCTCCATGCTTTGTGAAATAAGGTCTCATGAGAACAGTTTTACAAAAAGGGGAAAACATAGTGGTAATAAAGAAGGGGGGAAAGAAAAAGATAGAACTGTCTATAGTAGTAATGTATGACCTCTTTGTATATTGTGCTAAATTGCAGTGTTTGATAGTATCATCAGGATTTAAAAGTTGCATTGAGTAAAAATTACTTAGTTTCCCCCAATGCCAAATAGTCCATCTAATTCAGAGGAAGGAAGTAATTGAAAAGTGGTCATTTACGCAGCAAGCTAAGAGGAAATATTGTAAAGTAATTCTTAGCAGTTCTCAAATGTAGGTTGAATTTTTAAGAAAGTTCTTTTTGGCTGGAAAAAAATCAGGCCAATTACAGGAAGTTTGGAAGCTAGAGAGTTGGCCAACTGAAAATGTAAGGAAACATTGTTCAGGGGGAACAAATGTTTGGTTCTCATCAGTGATGTTTCTGAGGCCGAAAGAGACATTGCTGCCCAGTCAAACAATTCTGAACAGGATTTTAGAGTAATGCCTGGTCAGCTGTTCCAGTCAGCTTAAATATGCAGTGTATCTGCACGTTTAGCTATTCTAGTAGAATTTTATATGATTAGGTGGCTCATGGACAAAAATTAATTTTAAATTATAATTTTATTGAAAATAATTTGTTATACCTAAAAGGGATTTTGTGACATTTTGAAAATCACCCTGTGAGTCATGACATCTTTATTATATAGAACTTTGAAATACATTTTATAAAATAAGTCCTAATACAAAGTATATATTTTTCTGTTAAACAGGTAAATACTTTCTTGGCAGAGTTTATTTTTGGAATGTTATTGTCCAGGGGCTTTTCTTTAATTTTGTTTTTCTGCTGTTGCATTTTAGAAAAACAGATTAAAACAATTACTACTCTGATGACCAAAATCTGGAGGTCTGGACTCTGCTGATCTTTTGGGCTTTGTACACAATGCTGAGTTCAAACTAAGACTGTGGTTTCCAGCTCCAGATTGATTCTTCTGTCCAACTATTATTCAACTATGACACAGAAAAACAACATTTCTCTACTTTCAAGGGGTTGGGTTTTGCTTTATAATGTCTTGTTGTTTTCTCTTCTTCAGCATTTACTGTACAGCGAGAATTAGAGATCAGTTTCACTATTCTTGTATTGCTTGTAAAGATTAATTTACTGCCATAAACTGAAACTTGCTGAGCAGAGATTGTATTTCTATGTGAAGTCCTTCCAGCATAAAAAAAAATAGTAATTACAGAGTATGCGTCATATTAAATAAGTATATTTCCTTCTTATCAGAATATCCTGTTTATAAAAAATCTATTAAAAGAAAAACACTGCAAAAGTGCTGTAAAATATGTGACATACTCCTGAAACCAAGCTTCTGTATCGCTTCTTCATTGGAAATTAACCTTGAGTTTCCCATAGCTTTGTTTACTGTCACCCCTTCACATCTTGCTGCTTTCTTCATTTATTTATTTGTAGCACTATTTATATGGTATCTTCATATGCTCTTTGCAGGTGACGTAGTTCCTTTGCAGCTCAAAGGTAAAGTTTGCATAGCATTATGCTGGTTCATGAGTTCATGTCCTGTCGAGGGGACAGAATGCCCACAGGGCCGGGCTTATAATTAACAAAATTGTCCCAAGCAAGAGGTAGTTTTGAATGCATTGTTTCAATGAGAATTTATTCTAATATTCCAGTAGACCAAGTTCAATACAAGTTTGTTACGTATATAAAGACTGAAAAACATTGCTTTGTTTAGAGTCCTGAACCTCCTCTGTACTTGTTTGTCCCCTGTCTTGTAAATTCTTATAATTGACAGTAGTATCAGGAATGATTATTTCTGTCCTTCTTTGCAAGATAGCTGGTTGTTTGCTGTATAGAAGCTGCTAATATGGGAGAATATGCTTTTACCAGGAAACCATCAGATCACAGCAGAGATGCCTATCACTTCTGTTAGCATTAAATGTATGGCAAGTGATTTAATTATCATGGGATGGAAGCATAACCTAGCTAATTGAATTTACCTCATCTTCTCTGACAATGCATCCTGATTGCTATATCTTTACATCTGCCATATCAGGAAGTTCAAACAAATGCAACAAGAACATACATTTAAATAAGTATAGCTATTATTTTAAAACACTATGGTATTTTTCAAGAGTTTCATGTTGTTGAAATCAGGAAACAGAGTGAAATACCAATTTATTTTCATACACGCTCATTGTAAGTTGCTGTTTCCTTTGGATGCAGTGCTATGTGCTTTGATTTACTATGTGTGTATGAGGATGAACCTACTGTATTGATGCTTATGGATGAACCTACTGTATTGAAGATTTCAGTATCCATCCTCATGCTTTAAATGAAAGGATTAAGCAAAATCTTACTTATGTAGCAGGAAAAAAATTGCTAAAGTAACCAGAAACCCTGGAAGAGATCCACACCCTCAGACTATACCATGTAAATTGATTTTAACTCTAATGGGAGTATTTTTCATTAAATATAGCATCAGCATATTGTATTGTTCATTTGTTTGCTAGCACCAGTTTAACACTACACTCTCATAATAAAAAATATTTCTTTTGGAAATAATATTTTGCAAAACCAGTTAATACTCTGGAGCAAAGTGATAACAGTGTTTGATAAGATATTTTCTTTCATCTTTATAAGCAGAGTAGAGACCTGGGAGTGCTTCCTAAGTGGGAATGATCAATGCCAATCATAGCTTGCTCTCCACCACAGCTCCAGCGGGGTGCAGACTGACAGTGTATTCAGCTGCAGAGACAAGATAAAAGCTGTTCTGATTATGTAAACTGTTGCCTGATCTGAAACCATGAAGGGAGGTCAGTCATCCTGAGTCATTACTGTAATCTGATTAGAGGCCCAAATCTATTTTCGATGAATTTAACTGAGTATTTTGCCATTGATTTTGACAGGAGAGCATTCATACTCTTCTACTGGGGGCTGCATGCCAAAATAAGATGACAAGTAAGCATGAACTCTTAGCTAGATGATGTAATAAATTATGAGGGTCACTCCAAAAGGTACTATTCCCAAAATACAATGTGCATGAGGCTTAGCTTGTCAGTGTTCATTAAATAACTGCCAATTTACACCCTAGAAGTGATTGCTTCTCTGTAGAGTGATGCTGCTTGTAAAATAGATCCTTGCAAAATAATACCCTGGAGCATTCTATACATGTTAGTTCAGCCACTTATGAGACAAAGTCACTCTCAGGATGATGTATAGCAGCTTTTCAACAGTTATAGCAACACTATTACATAGTTTAGGAAATCAAGCAATGAATAGTGTGCTCTCCTTCTGCTCCTCAACCAAGACAATATGGGAAGGATATATTTCCAGGACACATTCTATTAAGAAGAATACACTTAATTAATTTGACATTTGATCAACAGAAAGCTTGGCCCTCTATCTTTTAAAAAGTTGCCATGGTTTCTCTAAATTGATGTTGTTATTATGATTACTGTTTCCTGAATGTCACATACTATTCAAAAATTGGCAGCTCCAGTGTCCTCTAATTATACTGAGACATTTTATCATTGTTAATGAATGTAGGATAGGTGCTATTCTTGGACAACCTTAGGAATGAGCAAGGTTTTTGATCCTATGATGGCTTGGATCAGTCCTCCTTACTTTGCTAAATCTGATGAGATGGTATTGCGAAGTTTACAGTGTGTTTGGGAAAGAAAAGAGTTTTTATTCTGTTGATTTTAATACTTTATTCATTTTAAAGGATAGATCAGTTCCACAGCATCTTGGAAGCATTAGAGAATATATTAAAAAGTTGATCTATAACAGATAATATTCCAATTCATTATGAAGCAAGCATTCAGTAATTAATAGTTACTTCAAATGCCTACAATATATTATAATCATGATTGGATTCAATTACAAGAGACATAAAGAGGATTATTGTACTTTTTTTTTCCTCCTCATGGCATAATAAAGTCAAGATGGTTGGGATCCATAAATATTGGAGAACAGTCAAGTTGCTGCATATATAACAGATACTGCTTTTTCCATCTGCCTGGATGTGTAGTGTCTTCCTCGAGCAGTGACTCTAACTAGGAACTGGTAAGAACACAGCTTGGTTAACACGGTGTGATTGCTTTTGATCCAGTAGAAACAAAGAGAGTTTCTCTTGGCAGTGTATTTGAATGCCATATTCCAGCATTAATTAAATATTTTGTGGTGCTATGACACAATTCTTTCATCATGACACTGGATAGCTTCTTTTGTATAGTTCAAGGTGCAAGTCCCAAAAGCAGTCAGGAGGTGTGTGACTTGGGAAGGGAGCATTTCCCCTATTGCTCTGGGCAACAGTATTTCAAATGTAAGGGTTTGTCCCTTCTGGCAGTTACTTAGAAGGCCTGGGAGGAGGAAGAGGAGACCCAATGAGCTGGATTCCCAGCAGAATTGTGTCCAAATGCTCCCACACCAGCTACCACAGAGAAGAGGAATCTTCTTCTTGAGAAGAGGAATCTTGCCTCACCTTAGTAAGACTGTGTCCCCAGGATTTGTACATTTGGATGTTTGGTGGTCAGACAACAGGGCTGGATGCAGTGATAACAACCAGCTTGACATCAGTAAAAGAAGACTGGAAATGAATGTTTCTGTGGCCAAACAACTAGAAAAGAATATGGACAATATCAGTGGCCTTTCAGAATAGCTAATGGTTTATCATTGCTGTTACACCTATCTAGCAAAGTCCAAAAAGTGGATGATACTTCCTGACTGCAGACGAGCAGGACTGGAGAAGGTACTGGGTGCTCTTCTGGGCAAGTGTGATAGGTGAGGTTGCCAAAAACATGAAAGAGAGTTGGGAATGTGTAGTTAGTTATAGATGTGGATGGTACACATTTAGTGTGTTAAGAATTGATTTTTTTTTCTCTTTTTGTCTTTTCTTTTATAACAAAGTCATTCCATGTTTAGCATTCATTAGCTCATCTCATGGGGAGAGGGGTCTTTTCTTCACTTTTAATCGTTCTTCTCGTCATCCACATTTTTGTAGGTAGCAGTCACTCTTGCAATCCTGTTTTCCTTTTGCTTTTTTTCCTACCAAATCCCGTTGACTGCAAATTGATGATTTTGCCCAGCAGCCACTTTGTAGGTGTAAGTTTAAAAAGTCCTGAAAGGAGGAAATCTTGCAGCAAAATCAGTGTTTTGGTTAAACTTTTGAAATACAATGTATCTATTCTTCTCTGGGATGAATAACATTGCTTTCAGCATCAGGAAAATAATGAATGGAAAACCATGTGCACTAAAGAAGCTTTACTTTAAAGGGCTACTGCCCAAGTATGTCATCCAACAGAGGAAAGTTGGTAGCTGCATTGTTTTTTGTACGACAGCTACCCAGACGGTGATGTGATACCTTTTACTGGGCTAACCAAAGTTAAAATTAGAACTGAGCAAATAAATCCCAATGACTAAGAGAGTTTGTGCATTTAACCTTTCTTGCTTCTGATCAAGATCAACCTTTTCAAGCCTAGCCGTGGACTTTTGGTCTACAGCATGCTGAGAGATTGCTAAGCCTGGTGAGCTTCCTACCTTTAGCTTGACAGTTTGATTGCACAAAAACTAATAGGCACAAAGATACAGCTTGGTCCTACTTGTTCAGGATTATTGCACTGGCCAGAAAAACAATTTCTACAAATGCTCTTTCACTTCTCTGTCATTTAGAGATACCCAGTACACAAATCTGAACCCCAAAGTGCTTAGCTGAATTAGGCTTCTTAGGTCTCAAGCCAGCAGGCGTGTCCAAACCTTGGGGGCTGAGCTAGGAAGTGAGTTCAGGCATTTACCAGTATACTTGTTTATCTGTATTGCCGGAGGCTTTGTGATAACATTTACAGAAACCCACGTGCACTGTGACTTTTTGTATAGGGGTTTTTTACCAAATCACTTCCAGATTGACTTCTAATTTGAAATTAGTTTGTCTCTTTCTCTCTGGTCATTGTCCTCACTACTGCAAGTTTTTATTCACAAAGTTTAAAGACAAATTATTCCTTTTCCATATCACTTTTACTCCTATTGATAACTACCTGTCCTTCTAAGCTGGTTGTGCACTACTGTAAGCAGAGGGAGCAGCACAGCACAGACAAGCAGATCAAACCGCCTGTAAATAGCAAAGTTGTATAACTCTGATTCACCATCCTGTGGGTGTGGTGGAGCAGTTTCCATAATGGTAAACTTACTCACCAAAGTGGCCAAAGGACATTCTTGTTCAGAAAAAAATCCAGCCAGAGGGTATAAGCAAAAGGAGCACCCTTCTCCTTCCTAATTTTTTGTGCCTACTTCATTGTTGCTCGAGGATAGACTGTTAGTCATGTGGCTTCTGTGGTGAAAAGATTGTGGGTTTTATTTCTCAGCAAGGACAAACCAAAACTGGGGTAGTCAAGGCTCTGACAGTGTGCCTGGGCAGCTCCAGAGCCATGCACTAGCCCTTCCCCCTTCCCACACATGCGCAGGCTCCTTTGTGCTCCTGAACAGAGCAGAAATAGGGATGTTCAGCTTTACTTCTCACGGATAAATTTCCTGCTCCAGCACACAACTCCAGCGGAGGCTGTGCCAGCATCCCTTAAGACTCATCACAGATTCCTCTATCTCCATGCCTTTGCCTGGCTCATGTCAGAGGTGTATTCTGGCTCCTTTTTGTACCCTTTCCACCCTTTGTAAACTATAGCATCAGGTAGTGCTTAGAAAATACTCATAAACTGGTATAAGAGTTTCTCGTGTCTCCGTACAATCTTCCATGTCTTTCTTCAACTTCACTGTGTGCCTATGGGAATATCTTTGGGTTGATGTACCACACTCTCTGCTAGGCTTGACTCAGTCCCTGTGCTTTCCCTTGCTAAGGCCTGCATTACCAAAACTAACCAATAATTCAGATTGCACTCAATTTTTAGGTATCCTAATTAAACTCAAGGCTTATACTCAGTTTGGGAACCCAGAAAGTGAGACTCCAGATTTGGAGAGTTTGGTGTGGGAGAATAGAGCTATTGTTTGACTGCTCCCATGCCCATACCTTTGCAATCTGGCTGGATCCTGCTAGCTATGAAAAAAATAATTTGCATTATACCTCTTCTAGGATAAAACAAAGCATAGCTTTCAGAGCCATCTTTTCTTCCTGATTCTTCTAATTTGCATCATGTAAATTCAAACTGTCTTGCCTTAAGCCTTTCTGCACTTGGGCCAGCAACTGAAAGCCTGTGAAAGCATGTGTATTTTATCCTCTGTGTGCAATGCAGAAACAGCTTTACAAACCACAGAGACTATTTTAAATTAAATGGCCATTTTTTGCAATCCTATCATTACAAAGCTGAGGCTTGATTGTTGTCCTCAGAGTGCTTCATAACAGCAAAATTCCTGCATTTTGGGAATTTTGCTGTCTATTCATCCAATTGGAGTGGACCCAAAAGCAAAGCATGGAACTGTTGTGAGCGCTGGCTAGTGCTCACAATATTACTTTCTCTAATAGATGGCTTGTGCTGTCATTTTGTGGAATGCTCAGATGTCAGTTCATAATCATTTGGATTGTAGGGTTGACTTTTTTCAATAAAGATGCATGGAAATTATCTTTAAGAAGTGCAGTTGTTTTCATTACTGCTTGCATAGCAGAACTGAAAGCAGCTCCACTGTGGGACAGCAAACCCCTCAGTTCTGTAATTTATTATTTGATATTTTTCTTTCTTCATATCAACATTTATGAAGGTAAATGCATACTTCAAAACAAGTCAATCTAAGAAAGTACTTGTGGAAGCTAAGAGGTTTGTGTGATCACTTAGGGAAAAGTTGGAGTCTTCACCTTGCAGGCGCTCCATGCTGTGCATGTCCCACGCAAGCCATCCAAGCAATGCCAGTGGGCAACCAAGTCACACAGCTTGCTTGGCATAGCCTGTAAGTACGGGGCAGCCTCACATCTTGTTTCCAGAGTTTTCCAGTTGGACTTTCTTTCTGTCTAGTTTCTTTCTGTCTAGTTTTCGTGAAACCACTGCCTCTCACAGAGGCCTGGGAGACCCTTAGATGCTCACAGCTGCTTAGCTGAGTTTGTGGATTAATTTAGGTCTGTTGCCTGTTGGAATGCGAGGGCTATCTAAATGGGGTGGGGTGTCCTGGGTTGCTTCTGGACCACGATCACATACCCCCAGGCCAGACGTATGGCTGGCTGTGTGCACTTTTAGAGGGCTATGGACCCAAATTCCTACTCTTTGGAGCACCAGGAGATGCAGCCCCTAGGGAAGAAGAGGCCTGTTTTTTGAGTAATCCAACACAAAGTGAACCTTGAACGTAGGGGCACCCTGATGCTTTTGAATGGAGTTATCCTGGCTTCCTCTGCACACCTGCTGCAACAAGTGTCTACAGGAGAGGACCTTCTGCCCATAAAGTGATTATTCTTACTGACCTTGTTCTTTTGGGACTGTTCTGATGCATGAATGTTTCCAGGGAAAAGATCTAAATTATGTAGTCTATTAGCATGATGAGCAGTTTGCAAAATACCTCCAGGACCATAATCTTCTCTTTGTTTATTAATAATTGTCTTATTTATTCTCTGACTTTCATACAGATGCAAGCTACGCTACAGCCATACAGACTGACTTCAATTTAATCCAAACATAAGAATGTTAAAGACAATTTGATCAATATTAAAATAATATTTAACAATATTAAAACCAGTTAGAATTTTAAGTGACTTGGTAAAAAGGTAGTTCTGTGATGTTTTTTAGTTCACTTAATTAAACCCCAAAATCCCCTAAGATACAAATCCTGTTCTGTCTGAAAATAGTTTATTACCAACCAGTTTCTCACAAGATGTCGTTTTGTATGTTGGAATACGTGCTAGCCATCACCTTGAGACTTCAGAGTCTAGGTTTAAAGATGCCTAAAATAAATAGCATACACCACATGTAAATACATATTTAAAATTCTGTGAAGCCTTAAAACTGTTGATTGATTGTTTTCTTTGGTCACAAGTAATTCAGCTGACTCTCCTGGGTTTAATCTGCTAATATATTCAAGACATGTGACTGATACTTTCCCAAAGTAAATACTATTTCGTGTCTCTGTTCATCTCATGCTTCTAAATGATGTATTTGGAGGTATGCTACTGTCAGAGAACTTAGGGATTTGGCAGAAACTCCCTGCAGATTTGTCTAATGACACCAAAACCCACCTCTGGCACATTTAGTATTGCTCTCATCTCCTCCTGAGAGCCTTAGATAGCTGAGAGGCAGGTAGATGAATTATACTGCCTTCTGGAAGTACATTTTTTTTCTCTTGCCCAAGTGGCTCTGTGTTTTCTTTTTTGTGAAGGTCTGAGATTAATCTGACCTGTGTGAATCGGTAGCAAGATGGGATGGTTTTTTAATGAATTTCTGCTTTGGGATTTTTTTTTTGTGTGTGTATGTATTCCTGTCTACTTGGGTTAAGCACATGCAGGATATCCAGGGTTTAATTAATCATTCAGAGTGGCGGGAAATTCAGTAGAATTATTAAATCTTGTAGTATTACTTCTTTAATAATGGCTATAATACTCATTACAAAACTGCATAACTAGCAGAAGTTTCAACAGATCAGTGCAGGATTACCCCAGTTTGCACAGGTGTATTATCTGAAAATATCCTGATGGATGGAGCTTTACAAGACTGCTTATGATTGTCAGATCATTGCTCTCTATATGTGTGGCACTGTCAGTCAGTAGGACAGATCGGGTATTAATGTTTAATTGAGTGTGCTTCCCCTAAATTGGAAGCCAAGAAAAGTAGTAGGGAGGATTTCTTACTGGTACCAGCTGTAATGCTGTATAGCCAATTTACTGAAGAAAAAAGTAATCAGTAAATTGCCTAATCTTAGTATTTTGAAAATAACAACAAATAGAGGTTCTCTGTAAAACTCTCGTTTCCAGATAAGATACGTTGCACTAATTGCAGGGGCAGTAAAAGTGAACGTCCTACAAAGCCAGACGAGCGAAAAGAAAAACGACATTCTGAGAACAAACCGGGAGAGCATTTCGCTGGTGTAGGAGCAAGGCATCAGGACATATGGATTAGATTTCTGTAACCAGCCCTGTGGCCCGGGTTAATTGTGGAAGCGGCTCCAGCTCAGCCCGCGCTGTGACCGCGGGGCTCCGGGCTCCCAACACTGCCACCTGCCGGCAGCCAAGGAGCTGATCCTCCGCGACAGGCGATAACTTTTAATTACAGATGACTTAAAATTAATGGCCCCGAGTCTCCTCTCACTCGTTTCGGTGTGAATGAGGGCACTCGTTTGAAGGAGAGGAGTCTCCGAGTTGATATGTTTCGTTCCTCAAACCTCACCTCCTAGTTTTTAAGCCTTTAAGTTTTTGTTCAAAAAAACCCCTGGGAGAAATTCTGCTGTGAAAGGGGACCAGCATCAGGAGGAATGAACTCACAGGGTACACTCTCTGTAGGTGAAATGGTGATCTAATAGGATGCATGCCGTGGAAACTTGTCTTTTAGCAAAAATGCAATCCTTTGCCATTCTGTGCTGAGTAGAGGCAGCTGCTTTTCAACTGTATCCTGGCTGGAAGGAACAATTTTCTGTCACAATAAGCATATCTTGTCTTTTGTGGGGGCAGGGGCTGGGATAAATAATCTCTCTCTAGTACAGAGAGGGTCCATCTTCGTCTGCAATTAATCAATCAATCAATCTTCTATTTTACAGAATGCTTCTTGAGTACTCCTTGTTTGTTGCACTTACCAGGCAGTACCGCAGCCAAGCAAAAAGCAGGGTTTGGTTCGTCTCACAAGTTGAAAACAAAGCAGCAACTCATATATGTCACTCTTTGTGTGATTTCATTAGCTCTTATCCTTTATCAGGCACAGCAGATGTTCAAGGGTAAATGTAATGCAAAAAACCCCTCACAAAATAATTTTTATTCTCTCTGAAAGGCAAGCTATTTACAGCAGCGAAGTAACAGAAAGGAGTACCAGCATAAGCTGCTTTACTCTGTTTGCTTGGCCTGTGGCCTCTGGAATAGCTTCTGCTGGGAATCCAATCATTTAGATGGCATCAGCATTTCTGTTATAATTTACTTCTTTTGTTGTTGTTTTAGCATATTTGATATGAACTATTACAGCAGCCTCCATATTGGATCCATATTTTCTGCTGCATACAAGTATTTTTCAGTTTGAGGTACTGCTAGCATTTGTATTCAGTTTAGTTTATGCTATTTGTTTCATTTACTTTTCTATGAATACAGATGATGAGGATAATTTTTAAGATTTTGCAATGAGAAGCTTACTTTAGTAAGGCTTTTTTGAGTTCTTAGAAAATAAAACTTAAACAATAGAAGTATGTAAGTATGACTGTGCCAGGACATT
The DNA here is from genome assembly GCF_025592945.1 of Manacus candei. Classification (NCBI taxonomy): domain Eukaryota; kingdom Metazoa; phylum Chordata; class Aves; order Passeriformes; family Pipridae; genus Manacus; species Manacus candei. Next base: position 183,092 of record NW_026138074.1, on the reverse strand, counting down.
CTATGTTAACAAACTTTTAAAATGTTACTCATTATCTTTATCTTGCCATAAATAAATTAATGCTTTACATGTTCCAGGGGTTTATGGAAAACTGTCAAAATGATGAGTTGTTTGATAAAATTTATAAACATTTATTCAAGTAAGTATCACTGTAACTTTTAGATATTTTCTTGTACTTTCCTTTTATTTAAAGACTTTGACCATATATCATTTTTTAATCCTCTTACAGTTTTAAAACCTCTTAGTGTGGTCTCCAGACCTCATTTACATCCATTTAAGTTTTCTGAATATTTTGCAGTAGGGGAGCTTTGTCAGGAGTATCTCTTATCAGGCCAGTCTCGAGGTTTATTAACATCATCTCCTAGAGGAAAAGTGGCCATGAAGGAAACACTGTTTGCTCTCACTGGTGGATACTCTTAGCTTTAAAACATGATTAAGCACTGAAATGAATGAAGATGCATAAGAATTTGAAAGGCTGTAGCCTGGCTCAGTACTGAAGGATGAACAGTAAACTCCCATCTGCTTGCTTGCAGGAAAGTGCCATATCTTCATCACAATCCTGCGAGTTACTCCTCAACTTCCCAATTGCTGTGTGCTGATGCACCATGATAATAAAACACTTTCCCAAATTACAGGTCTTTCTGCGAGAATTTTCAGGGTTGAAGCTTATCAGACCCACGCCTCCAACTACATCAAATGTATGTGACCTCCTTTTTGATGGCATTAAGTTACTGGATCAAGAGTTCTTTATCTTTAGCAAGATGTTCATAACAGTAGAAATGTGTAAGCTTCATTTGATATGCAAACCACTTTCAGTACCTTGTAACTGCATAGTTGTTTAACAAGACAGAACTGGAAACAGCAGGTTGTGCCAATTTACATAGCCTTCAATACAGTGTATATCTGGGTCATATTTTCTTTTTTATGCTGAGAAGGTTCACAAATTCAAAGAAACTGTGTTAATATAATATATAACAACATAAAAGTAATAAATGCAGGGACACTCGCAGTGCTGATGTATATGTAGCGTGTTGATTGCACACTTGCATGGTAAGGACAACCTATGTCCAAGACCTAGAAGAGCAAATTTCCTCTCAAAAATAAGAAAATACATATGAATATAGCAATTCAGTGCCTCCCACACTTCTGGAAGAACTTCCTAGCCCGTGAAGAATGGGCCTTCTAGCGATTTTGACTTGCTAGTAAGACAGATAATGGTGAAGAAAGATGTGTAATCACTGTCTTCTTCACTGTTGCTATGGTTAACCATAAAGATTTTTTTTTTCTTTTTAGGTGAGTGCTGGGTGATCAGGTAATGTATGACACTCTTTTATGGCTGACTGCTGGGAAAGCATCACTGGAGAAGGAGCTGAATTCCATACAAAGCGGTAACTGTGAACAACTACTGCTCCATCAAGCTGGATGAGCACAAGTCAACTAATAAACAGAACTAATGAATGTATCCTTTCAATAACAAGTGATACCATGTAATGCTTATACAAAAGAGGTGAGTGGTTTGATGACATAACTTGTGTTTTAACTGCTGGCATACAACAAAGTATCTGCGCATATCTGATAGCAGGACATGGTTTCCAGTGTGACCCTCTCATTTTGCTAAAATGACCACAGCTCTGAATGTTGCTTGGAAAAATGAGTACCTCTTCAAACAGGGATACAAAAGGAAAAAAACCCTACACCTTGAAACTGTACTTAATGTGGCATTACAACCAGAAAGGATGCTGACCTCTGATAAGGCAGGCTTGGGAGAGAGGTTAAAGGAGAGATAAAAAGCTAAGACAAACCTGTAGCACTGAGTGGGTGAAACGAAAGTGGGGGAGGATTAAGATGGTGTATTTCCCTCCCAGGCTTGGTTTTACTTCATGAGATTTAAATGAGAGTGATCTTCCTCTGTGATATGTCACCATTATCAATATCAAGGAAGCAACAGAGGTTGCTGCTAAGCTTAGCAGGCTTTTCCACTGGGCAGCTAATAGGCAGTGAAGTGTGGAATAGGCATGGCATGGGGAGGCTTAGAATTCCATTTCAGCAGGTGTTTCAAGCAAGGAACATGGACAAATTCCTCACCCCAACACTGCTGCTACCACAAAAGAGGCAGGGACCCAGTAAGCTAATCCCATGGACAGTGTTTTCATGCTGCAGATGTTTCAGAGGTAAGTTTTAGGTCTAATCAGTGTGTTGAAGGTGCTTCAGTGATGATCACACTGTTTTTTCTCTATGAGAAAAGGAAAATCATGTAACAAATCTGTGCATATTGCTTTGTAACTGTCCTGATTTAGGTATGATTTCATTAAGTATTTGTCTTAACTGAATGAGTTATGGCAGAGATTGAGCATGAAGCCCAGTTGCTGTCGCCTCTTGTCTTTATTTTGTAAAGGAGATCTATACTTCTTGCTTTTTTTGGACAATTTTAACAAGTTCCCTGATGTTATTTGGATGCCTGAATTGTTATTTGCTGCCCTCATTGTGATTTGTGTGTTTCTCACACCGGGTGATGTTAATATTTAATGAATTTTAGACCAGAACAAAGAGAAGATTCGATGCACACAATGATATAAGTACTCTCCTGTGGTAGTTGTCACTTAAGAAATTATTAGGGCAGATTTATTTTTCCTACAGCTGTTGCTTTAGAAGGGTTATGGCTGCACTGGAATTAAAAAAGAGTAACCACTGATTACAGATAGAGAAGCCAGCTTGCCAGAAGACTCAGTACCTCTTTCCAATGGAAAAAATACTTGGACATGCAAAAATCTATTCTGGAGTAGTGCATAATATGTACCTCTACAGGCTAATGTCTGTTTAAAATGCATGGAAATGTGAAGATGACATCTCCCAGAAAAAAAAAATCTAGGTTACATTTATATCCTGAGTTTGTTATGTATTCTACATAGTATGGAGCAAGTTTTGTACCTGACTTGTATTTTTATGGAATATAGAATCCTTTTAATGGTATCTAAAATATCCTATGTGCCTATGCAGCTTCAACCTGTACAGACTGAGATTGGAGGAATAAAGCAGGTTTTCTTTTCTCAGAGAGAGGGATTTTGCTAGTGATGTCTACAAGTTGATCGGTATCAGTTCTCTGTAGTCCCTCCCATAGGTGCAATTTCAGCTATTTTAGGACTTCTGTGCCCTACCTAAAGGTAGGTGACAAGTTGAGTTGGAAATGAAGCGTACAAGTTTTTTAGAACAAAGATGTAAGCTTTCAGAGGTTTTGGCTTTTGGGTTTTATTCTTAAAATGTTCATGTAAATCTATTTGTCTTGCATCTTCCTGGGAAATGAAATGTATTTGAAATAGTCCTGTAAATATCAGCCTGTCATGCACCTTATTTGCCATTACTATAAGCATTTTTGAAACAGCAGCTCAAATACACCCCCAGAAGAAATAAAATAAGAACGCATAGAAACCTGGAAACATTTTTCAGTTTGTTGTCAGACTAGTTTATTTCAGTGTTCACTTCCCCAAGTGAAACATCACAGTTTGAGGGAAATCGATTTGTAAAACAGGTTCGGGAAGATCTGTCACAGAAAAACGTCCTGCCACAACCCACAAGTGTCATCCCGTCCCGACCTTGCGTCTATTTGTGAGTGCAAAAGCTGGGTGTCGGTGATGTCAATCGCTAACATTGCCCCTGTTTACACCCGGGATAGCAAAGCGTGGACATGCAAAATGGCAAGTGTTAAGGAGTAGCTGCCAAGGCTACAGCCCATCGGGGAGCGACGGACCGAGGGCCCCGCACGGCGGGCCAGGCTCAGGGACGAAGAGCGCGGCCCCGGCAGCTGCGCCCCTGCTGCTCCCGAGGCCCTCGGGCGGGCTGAGCCCCAACCCCGCCGAGCCCCAACCCCGCCGAGCCCCAGGCGCCCCGAGGGGGAGCGGCAGCCCCGGAGCCGGGCAGGGAGGGCCAAGGGAAGCCCTTCTCGGGGGACAGCGGCCCCGGGGAGAGCCCGGCTCCGGCTGCGGGAGTTGGTGCTGCGGCTGCCGCGAGAGAGGGGACAGCAGCGGGGGCGGCGTGGAGGCGAAGGGAGCTCGGTGGCCCCGGCCGGGCGGGCAGCCGGGGAGCGGAGCCCCGCCGAGGAGTTCTCGGCGGACAGCCTCCGACCCCTCGCTCCCTCCCGTCCTTCCTTCCCTCTTTCCCTCTCCTCGCTCGCTGGCGGCCGGCGAAACCCGCCCGCAGGCACGGAGGGCACTGACACGAGTCGGGCTGCGGAGCTGAGGACAAGCCCGCCGGAGGCAGCCGGCGCCGCCGCGTTCTGCCCAGGTACCGGGGTTTGCACCGCCCTGGCCCTGTCCGAGGATCCACGTTTCCTCCCCTGCTACTCCTCGTTTACCTTTTCCTCCTCTTCTTCTTTCCTCCTCTTCTCCTCGATCCTCTCCCGTTCCCCCGCCCCTCCCGCCGAGCGGCCGCGGGCGCAGCCCCCCGACGCCGCTGCCGGGCCAGGCGGTGCTCGGCGGGGACGGGGAGGGAGTGGCCGGGCATCTCCCGGCAGGGAAACGGGGTCTGGGGCTGGCAGCCTGTCTGTGCGTGTGTGCGCCGGGGGGGAGGGAGGCATGGGGGCCGGGGGGTGCCGGAGGAGGGACTATGGGGAGAGGAAGGTATAAGAAGGGATGCGGGCAGGAGAGGGGGGTGATGGAAAGAGGGGGTGCGGGGCCGAGGGGCAGGCGCTGACAGCTGCTTTCCCCGCACCCACAGTCCCCTCCCCCGGTGCCGCCGTTGGGTGGGACTCGCCGGCGGGCCGCGGTCTCCCGTGCTGCTCCTCACCCCCCAGCCGCTGCCCGGCGCCGGGGGTCGGTGCTGGGGCGGGCGTGCCGCGGGTGGGCGGGCTCCGCCACCCGACGGCGCGTCCCGGACGCTGCCCCTCAGCCGGCGGGCGGGCAGCGGCACCCCCGGGACGATGCCGCGGCTCGGCGGGGGCTGGCCTGCGGCCCCGCGCCTCGCCCCGCTCGCCGCCGCCCTCCTCCTGGGCGTCCTGTGCCTCCCCGGGGCGCCGGCCTCCTCCCTGCTCACAGGTACAGGGGCGCGGGGGCGCGGGGCCCACCTGCCGCCGGCACTCGCCGTCGGGAGCGGGGGCTGCCTGGCAGTGCGCGGGAAGGGCGGCCGGAGGTGTAACCGCGTGGGTTGGGGCAGGTGAGCACAGTAGCCGTGCCCCCTGCCCTCTACATTTTCATGTTTCTTTTCTCTCCCCGTTTTTTCCCTGCTTCCCCTCGAGGGCTGCGTTTCCTGGTATCTGGGGCATGGAGGGAAACGCTGAATCAAATTCTAGTGCAAGCGAGGAGCCATTGGACTCTGAGAAGCGATTCCAACGTGACAGAATACCGGCTAATCAGCACTAGGGCCAAAAAGGGTTTTCTAATTTGATTCTGTCTGACAGTCAGCTTGCTAATTTTGACTCATTTGCCAGTTGGCTGTCGCGTGTTAAAAGGATGCTTGGTTTAGGGTTGTGCTGTGCTCCTGGTCCAAGTTCAATGGACAGCTTTCTGCTGGTTTCAGTGAGCTCTGGATCTATCGTTATAGACGTATTCTGCTTTGCATGGAGTACTCGTTATTCTCAACACGTCATCTGAGAGGAGAAAAAGCGTCCTTCTTTGCTATAACTGGGGCACAAAGAAAGTCTAGGTTTGTGCAGCATTGAAAGGCCAGTCATTTCCCCATTCTCTTTGGAATCCTACAGAAACACTGAACGTCCTTGCTTGCTTAAATTGGGCAAATTAAGGCAGGATTTAAAATCAAAGGCTAGGAATGGAGCAGGGCTCAAATGTGAATGTAACAAGGACAGTTTCCAAAACCGTCAGGGGAAATTGAAATACGTTAGTATTTTAAAATTTTTATTTCTATTTCAGGATCTGTTGCAAAATGTGAAAATGAAGGGGAAATTCTGCAGATACCATTTATCACAGACAACCCTTGTATAATGTGTGTATGCCTGGTAAGTTTGGATTTCAGCTAGTAAGAACATTTAGACCTGTACTAAATGTAACTGCACACAGTGGAGAATGTTTCACATAATCAAATCTTGGGTGCCTCTGTTGCCTTTGTGTAACACAAGGTTATCTCAGAGCTGAGCTAATGGAAAGTAACCTAATCCATGATCTGGCAGTCCTTTCTTAGGCTTTAAAACTCGGGTACAAAGTTGTACATGACTTTAATATGACACTGTGAAACCGTGTTTACTATGTGAATTTGGGGGGAGAACTGTTTTCAACCGGAGTCAATGGTGCACCCAGAAGACTTTGCTTGTAGCTTAGCAAAGAGAATGAAAGGTAAGGTTTGGACACTGCTGCTTCAAGCTCCCACGTGCTCAGTGTCACATACCAGTAGGTGAGGAGCTCCGTGAGCCTGCAAGGTAAAGGCTTCAGTGTGACTGGATGTGCTGTAATAAGACGACAGTGAAAGCACAAGTGATGCTTTCATCAGAGTGCTTTGTTCCAAGGATGATGTTGCCTGCTGTGCTGGGAATGCAGTGGTTAATAATGTTGCTAGCTAGTACGCGTTTTGGGGAGAAACATTCCGTTTCCTTGTCATTCTGCTTCAGAGTTAAACATTTTTGGGAGCAGTTCAATTGGACAAGCCAAGCACCAGGAGTAATTGTAAAACAGTTGTTCTAAATAAAACTTCCTATGATATATTTAAAAGAAAACCATAAACCTTAATTTGCTGTTGAATGCAAAGAAAAGTATAACTAGAAAGCTCCATGTTTTACATTTCGGAATTTACAGAGTAGCTGATGTACAGAATGTCTTCTACTTTAGGATCGAAATATCAACACACCCTCTCCCCCTCTGATATTATTGGTATTAATGTTGTTATAAGTCTATAAAAGACTTAAAGAATTTTTTCAGACTGCCTTTTAGAAGGCAATTTTGGCAACTGTAGGACCAAGATCATCTTGAGCCCCCTGAAGTTGATGTATGTCTCTGTGCTGAGTTCATTGATTTCAAGTGAGACTCATTGATAACTTTTTAGGTAATGTTGATAAAGAATACGTGAAGTACATTATGGATTCTTCTGAGTAGGGGGGGATGGGAAAAAGAAGGGTGTGGGATGTGGCAAGTAAGGAAATCAAAGGGAAAACAAAAAAAAATAGACAAAGCTGTGTTTTATCATGGGTCACTCTCCAAAATATGTCTGCCACCACTTTTGCAAATGGAAGCTGGTGTTAACCAGCGAGGAAGCAATTTATCTGTGAAGGAGCAGAAGTTCAGTCTTGGGCATCAGGGCAATAATGCATGAGGGTAAAATACTTGTATTTATAGATCTCTCTAGACCTTGGCTTTATTAAATCAATGAACACTCTTTTAGTGCATGACCATGAAGAACTGCAAAAAGCATTGGACATAAGAACTCTAAATCCCTGTGGTTTGCAGGGCTTACTTCAGTGAAATGGCAACTGAGGGCATTTGGCTCCCTTCTGCGCCAGGAGAACACTACATTTTATTAAGTGTACAGATGCCTAGTGAGTTACTGCAGTTACCTGCCCTGGCTACGCTCTCTTTTATTTCAGCCAAAGGATAAATGTGAGCTCTGTTTCTTGAGTTGGAAGCTGGGAGACTTGGTAGAGAGAAGGAAACCAGGCTGGAGATACTGGCTTTAACACTGTGCATCATGCAAAGCATTGGCTTATTGGACAGCCCCTTGCTGAAATCTTTGTTCAGGCCTGCCACAAGGGAAAAGATCAATTTTAGGAGGTCTAGGGAGAACAGAAACAAAAGAAACAATAAGGTGATTTGTGACTGGGGGAAGAGAGAAACAGGTTGCCTTACATCCAACTAGAAATATTGATTGTTTAATAGCGATTCAGTGAGGGACTTTCTCTGGAAGACTGATCATACTCTTTAAGGGCAAACCTGATGGATGTTCATATCGTAAGAAGTGAGCAACTGAAAAGAAAGCTTAATTAGCTCTTACAGGAAGGAAGCAATTGCTGTCTAGGAGAGAACAGAAAATTCAACAGAGGGCACTTGTATTAAAAACACCAGTAAAGTGAGTAACTGAAATAGCCAATTGGATTATGGCAGGTCTTCCCTAGTGGTGATGCATTTCTATGACTGCTAAGTGCCATAAATAACTGCACAAGTTATGGAAATCTGAACAGTTCTGGGATGAAGAGGAATATCTAAATAACTCTGTATGTCCCATCCCTGGTGGAATATCTAAATAGCTCTGGATGTCGCATCCCTAACAGTGGCCAAGGCCAGGTTGGAAGGGGTCCTGAACAACCTGATCTAGTGGGTGGCATCCCTGCCCATGGTGGGGGTTTGGAACTGTATGATCTTTAAGGTCCCTTCCAACCCAAACCATTCTATGATTCCATGAACTCCCTTCCCGGACTTTCCCCATCTCACGAATGAGAGAAGACAGAACTGAAATGTGGGAATTAATTCATCAAGTGTTTGACAGAACTTACTATGCAAACCATGTCCTGTGGAGCATGGGGAAAGAGGGAAAGAGGGAGGCAGCATAAGCAAATTGATCTCCATCTTTCTTTTAACAGGCTAAATTATTTGGAATGCTAAAGCAACAGGGGAAAATGTGGTAAAAATTAGAAGCTCATAGGTTATGAGTAAGTTGCAATAATGCAACAAAGACTGCAAAGAGCAATTTCAGAATCAATTCCTTATACACCACTGAGAAGTCTTGGTAGGAAGATGAAAACCAAAACTTGTCTTTTCTCAAAGGTTAGTGAGGACAGGGCGGACTGATCTTCATGGTGGGAACGTAAACAGCAAGGATACAGATAGAGCCCAGACTGCTGTCTGGGGACACTGCTTTGATAAAAGCTTCTATCTCATGTTTTAGAGTTTTATTGGTAACACAAACCCCTGAATCTTGAATACAAGAGGGACGCTGGTGGGAATCTTCTAGAGACAGCCAAGTTTAGCTACCAAACAAGATTAGTTCATTCTTGAGCATCTGCTGTAACATGTGGAAAGAGAAATTGTGGTTATATGGGAATTCAGACTGCGGATCATTTGCCAGATATTTCATATATAGTACGTAGTAAGTCACTCACTTCTAAAATATAGGTAATGCTTTTTTTTAAAAAAAGCACTACACACACCTTAAGATAACTCTTGCTTTGGACTTCCCTACTTGTCAAAATGAAATGTGATGGAGTGCACAAAACAGCACTGATGCTTGTGCTTAATATAAAGAAACAGGTAAGACTAAGGGTGTGCAGGTGTCTGTGTGTACATGTATACTATAGTACTCTGTATGCAAAAACTACCAACTCAACAAGCCACTAAGGGTAAAATCTAGTTTCCTAATTTGCAATTTATATGTCTATACTTAATGGTCTTAATAATGCCCATAAAAATGTTAAATTTTAATATCTCTAAGAGAACAGTTTCCATGTGAGCTTTTACAATTACAACACTTTAGTGCTGGCATAAACATGGATGAATTTGATCTCCAAAGAACTGGTCATTAATTACAACTGCCTGCAAGGAATGGTCATTTTAATTTTTTCTTTTCAGAGAAAAACACCAAAGACAGGTTGTAGTTTATTCACAAGGAATTTCTTGTAGGACTGTGATGAAAGCCCAGGTCTCCTAACTCCTAGTCTAATGGTTTGACTACAAAGCCATCCCTTTTTCATTTCATGCACTTCCACTTTACAAGTGGACATGGGTGATATAGCCACAGTCTAACCATACTAGTTTTCCTTTGTGTCTCTCTGACAATGGCACAGATGCCAGGTTTCGGTGTGTCTGCTCTCCTGAGCTTTTTCTGAGGCATGGATGAGCAACAGACAAATTAAAGCTGACTTTGTAATTGAGAGGTTTTGGGAAGGATGATTTATGACTTGCTGTTGCTATCTGCAAAATGCTGTTAGAGCCAGCGTGCTTTGGTGTTCTGCCCACTTCCACTTTGAATGTCTGTGGTTCCGCATCTCTGAGAAGATATGCTATCTCTGGAAAGCTAAAATACCACCTCTCTTTCCATAGGATTTGAGATACTGGAATAGGGCAAAGAAGGCTGAAGGCAGCTGAAAGTACCTGCTTTCAAGGTACATTCATCTTATATGCTGTTAAACGTGGACACTGGAGAAAGTACTTAGAGTTAAAGAGTAAAACATATATGCAGAAGTTGCACTGGAAAATTGTTTTTCTGGAAGCTAGATCTCGTAATAAGTGCAGGACAGCCTGCATGTGAAATGCCGTGGCTGAGCATCCCATTGCAACTGTGTTTATAGCTAAAGACTTTTCTGATGAAAGGATGGGAAATGCTCTCAGCTGCAACAAGCTCTGTATCAGATGAAGGTAAGCATCAAAGCATCTGAAAGGAAATGCTGGATGTCATGGGCAGTAACAAAGACTAAGTCAACCAACTCTGTGAAGAAGAAATATTGTCAAAAAAGGGAAACTGTTACTTCAGATAATGGTGTGGCCCTTGACAGTACCAAAAAAAAAGTTAGAAAATATATGATTGTGGCATTATGTTATGCTCAATTGTAAAAAAATCTGATGTTCTGCTGGCTTCTGAAAATCAAAGTAGTGAAACTGGGACTTATGAAGCTGACTGAAAAAAGACTTGTCTGAATTGGCAATGATGAGTATAGTTAAAAATATATAATCTTTATGGTATTCATAATGGAGTCATATTGCTTCAGTTTTAGAAATTGATTCCAGTTATTAAATGCTTTAAGATTACACTACCTAATGCAAAAGTTATCTTCTAAAATTATTCTCCCACATCTGTGGAAAAATGATGTTTTTTCAATCCATAGGAGCATTTCACACACCTTGTGCAGTTTGAGGAGCCCAGACATGTCATGTATGACAGTTTCAGATCTTTCTATTTCAGATGGGAAACTTTTAGGCTGAGGGTAGTGGAGGCATGAATAAATTTCTGTTAGTAGAAAGAAAACTTCATAAAGATGAAAACTTACCACATTTGGGTAAGTTTTGGACTTTTGTGTGTTGAAAATTTTGAAATGTTAGGGGCAAAATGCTATTAACAGAATATTGGCGGAACTTTTGATTAGATTTCTTTTATGTGGGGGTCAGCATTTAAAACAGGCATGGAATATTTAAAAATGTTCAACTCTGGTACAAGTACGGTAAATGATCAAATACAGCAGAGTTTTTGTTGGTCCAGCTTTTTGGCTGGAAGGTATCTAAAATTCAAAATAGAAGTAGGCTCACACCTGATATTATGGCATTTGCTTTCAAGAAATATATACTCCAACGTATGCATGGAAAAGACATAAAAATGCTACAGTCGGAAATAGGTGAAATGAGACCCTGTGCATAATTATAGGATGGGAATGTAAAAAGACCACAGAATTAACTTAGGCTGAGTTAAAACTTCTGAGTGCTGAGTTTTCTGAAGGTGAGATGAATGCAGCAGTGACAACGATGACAGGTGGTGGTGCCGGTGGTGGTGTGGAGAGCCATGTCATTTCATGCTCATTTGTCATCATCTCCATGGACTCTAAACACCTTGCCAGAAGCAAGCAGAGATCCAAGAATAACATATCCACTGGCTGGTGGTATATGTAGTTTCAAAATGAATGTACCAAAAATGTTAGCTGAAAAGGACAGGGGAGAACTGCAAGGAAATAGATAAGTATGCCCCAGCTAACAGTGGCCTTGACACTGCAAGAGCTTTTAAAAAAAATTTAAAGAGAATGAAGGGTTTTATTTTTCGTATGTTCTTTGTGGGGAGAAAGTCTTTTATTATTAATTGTTTTCCAAAATATTTTAGAGCAAAGTGAGTTGTGTCAAGAACCAGCTGATAAAAGCCAATAGGGATCTTGACAAACCACATCTAAACTAGAGACATTTACCCCAACTTTCCTCCTCCCCCCTTCCCTCGTGCCTGTGCCTCAAACTCGCCAGTTGCACCTCAGGAGTGGTAATCATATGTCTCAACCTTTTATCACCTAAATCCAGAACAGAAGGAAATAAATGTGAGCCAGAAAGTGTAACCTAGTGTTGGAAATCTGAGAAAAGTTTGGAAACAGGGGCTCAGGGAACTAGAAATCAGAGCTTTGATTGGCATAAGTTTTATTCAGCATGAAACATCATTGGGTAGTTTAAATTTCCGCTTTTAAATCCAAATGCCCAATGTAGCATTTGACCTTTGCTCATAAAAAAAATGTTAAATTTGTCATTATAAAACCTAGTGTTCTACCTAGCTTAAACTAATAGATTAGTGAAACCAAATGCAAACAATCAAAAAACCATAAGAAATAACTTCAGCATTTGTTTCTCTCTGTACACACACACCCAGCCAAAAAAAAAACAACAAACCCAGACCTAAAAACCATGTCCTCATTGCAGACTAGAGCAAAAAAAGATACTAGATGTGTTGGGGTTCTTTACCTGTAGTATAGCTGATTTCTGTGGCACAGTACACAAGTTAAAAGCACGTAGCTAGCCTGAGAGCAAGTGTTTGACACATGTTCAGTGAAGATGGTAGTGTTTTAGTACATGAGGATTCAATTGTTGTTGCATCAAGGTATAATGTGGCCCAGATGACTTTTAGTGGAGTAGTGCATATTAAAAAACAAAACAAAAAAATCATCAAACAATTCTTTCATACCTATTTTATTTAATTTAATTTCAATAGTTTACATACATCAACTACAGAGTCTACCAAGACTGCATCTTCTTTCAATTTAAATATTCTTGGTCTTTATTACTTTATAATACAATCAGCTTTCTCTTCACCCACAAAAGTAATAAACAGAGAGGGAAAAAAAGCTGTGATAGAGCAGTGTACTGGTAATTTTCACCCCCATATTACTCCAGAAGAGAATGTTGTTTTGATCGGTGCATGAAGGGTTCCTGAAACACAAACATGCTCCAATATGATGAAAGTTTTATTAGGTTTTTTTTCCAATTACAGATGTATATGCCATGTCTTCAATGAAAAAAACCAACACCACACACCCTAGAAAACAAACCCTGGAAACAAAAAACAGGCGTAACTCCATGTTTGGTGCAGCAGGATGTCCCATATGTGCTTTGTCATAGAGACCAAAGGAAAAAAACAATAAAATATATGTATATATATATGCACACACATACACACATATATGAAGAAAGTCTTGAAAGAGAGAAGTGACTTAAATGAATGGCCCAGAACTTGTTAATTGCCTGTTGTGATGGCTTTGGTAGAATCTTCTGAAGGACGGTTCAGGTAGGTTCAGCTGTACTTGTTCTTCATTCATGCAAAACGCTTGTAAGACAAGACTTTTACCTGTCTGAGAATGAAACACAAACTAAAAGATGGTTACTCTGGCTTGATCCTTGGAGTTTTCAACAGCAGTGTTGAGGTAATGTTTGAATCGGTTTAGTCCCATATACAGGTATGGCCACTCTGGTCAAGTAGTACCATGTGCAACATCACAGAATCACAGAATATGCAGAGTTGGAAGGCACCCCCAAGGATCATTGAGCCCATCTCCTGGTCCTGCACAGGACACTCCCCAGGAGTCACACCATGTGCCTGAGAATATCGTGCAAATGCTTTTTGAACTCAGACAGGCTTGGTGCTGTGACCACTTTCCTGGGAAGCCTGTTCCAGCGCACAGCCACCCTCTGGGTAAAGAACCTCTTTCTAATATCTAGCCTAAACCTCCCCTGATACAACTGCAGACCTTTCCCTTGGGTTCTGTTACTGGTCACCACAGAGAAGAGATCAGTATCTGCCTCTCCTCTTCCCCTCACAAGGAAGTTGTAGACTGTGATGAGGTCTCCCCTCAGTCTCCTCTTCTCCAGGCTGAACAGACCAAGTGACCTCAGCTGCTCCTCATATGGCTTCCCCTCAAGGCCCTTAACCATCTTTGTTGCTCTCCTTTGGATACTATCTAGTAGTTTAATATCTTTCTTATATTTTGGCACCCAAAACTGCACACAATATTCAAGGTGAGGCCGCACCAGTGCAGAGTAGAGTGGGACAATCCCCTCCCTCGACCAGCTGGAGATGCTTTGCCTGATGCCCCCCAGGACACAGTTGGCCCTCCAGGCTGCCAGGGCACTGCTGACTCATATTTAACTTGCCGTCGACCAGGACTCCCAGGTCCCTTTCCACAGTGCTGCTTTCCAGCATCTCATTCCCCCGTCTCTAAGTACATCCAGTGTTGCCCCATTCCAAGTGCAGAATCAGGCACTTTTCCGTGTTGAATTTCATATGTTTGGTGATTGCCCAGTCCTCTAATTTAACTTTCTCCTCTGAGGAAGGAACATGGATTGTATACCTGTGTGTTGTGTCTGTGCCATCTGTGGACATTTTGAAGTCCACCTTCTGCACTTTGTTTCATACCCCAGAGCTGCCTCAGTGTGTGGCACATCCCTGCACAGGTATGTTGGCCTTCAGTTCTCTGCTTTATCGTACCATACAGTTTGGAGATGTGGAACACAGTCATGTGTAACAGCTTATGGTGAAGCCTTTCGGGAAATCTGCAGGCTAGAAGAAGCTATTTCGTGTTGTTCTCAGACCATGTGGGATAGTGAAGAGTTCACTACTTGCACATTTCTAACACAGTCAGCTGCACTGAGCATATACACATATGCACACAGTGCTGAACTGATTATGGGTCTTGGCAAAACCCTCCTGGAAGAGAGCTGGTGATATGTCACTGTAATGAAGATCCAATCCATCAAGTATGAAAATGAGATTCTCTTTGGTGTAATTAAAGGATCAGATAACTCAAATACAAAAGAATATATTTTAAATGTATAAATAATATGTGGAAAAGTATGAAGGGCACAAAAATGCCATAAGCTAAATGGAAAAATGTAATATAACTTGCAAATGTCTTTGGAATGTGTCTACAATAAGTGCAAAATGGATCAGTCTAAGTTAAGACACTTTTTTTATTGCCAATAAGAAAAACATTATTAAAGAACTGGTCCAATATCAAAATGGCATTTTAAAAGCATACTGTTACCTGTATATAGTTTTTATTAGCTTTCAAGTTTCTTCCATTGAGTTGTTAATGGTTCTTTTAAGAATTATGGTCCTGTAAGTGAATGGCTCACAGTGTCAGTACTTCTGCTGTTCTGCTTTGTGCTACTATATAAAAATAGATATTTTTTCCCCACCAAATATCTGGTTTTATTTCTCCATCATGTTTTAATAGAAAATATTGAGGGAAGAAAAATATTAAGCAACAACCAAAAAATCAAATGAAAATGCAACCTTTTTTTATTGAGCTTATGGTCAAATAAAAGACCATTGTGAAAAAAACCCCACCAATACTACATAAAAGCTTTTACCTGTATTACTACTATTAAAATGACTATCATACTGGTACTCGCTTATATTATACCTAATAACTGCTGTAATTACTTCCTCTGAGGCCTCTTGGCCTCTTCATCTTATGCATTAAGCTGCAGCTAAAAAATTCCTAGTCTGACTGTTTGTCTGATTGAGCTCTGTGCAGCATTTTGCATCCAACTGAATCAAGTGCTGAGCTCCAGGTCCAAGTACAGTGTGGATCTCATCCCTCATCATCCCCAGAAGCTGACCCTGTGTGCCAAGACCTAAATTTCATCTCTCCTGCTTTTTTTTTTTTTTCATTTTCCCAGGACTGTGTACCACCACCTCACTGAGAAAATTACATGTCTTCATGCATTTTCTATGATTTGCATCCTTTTTACTCGTTCTGTTATCCATTCTACACATCAAACTCCTGGCTGTAGTTTTCCTTCTCTGTATTGTATATTAGATTTTTCAGAGAGGGAAGCACTGTACATGTGTGTTGTGAAGTGCTATGGCAAAAGGCAGTACTGTGAAAGAGCTTTAGTCGAGATATATTTGTTCTTGTGGGCACTAAGGATGGCAAGGGGATAAAATGCTGTTTAAAAAAATGGTGCCACAGATCTGATGTCTTCCCTGACAAATTGAGGCCCCAGTTTTTCTGAGTCCCTGTTTTAAGTAAACCTGTGCACAAAGCTTCAGTGTTAGAGGGTCTGCTGCCCCTTTCTCTAGATGGCCATGGTGTGGCTCATCTTCTCTTTCATAGCTAAAGATCTTGCTTGAGGCATGGAAGCAGCACCCTGCGCTCCTCCTTACCCAGGGGGATGCAAGCTGATATGTTGGAGAGCCCTGGCTGGGAAAATCAGATTTCTGACATCTCATAGGCTAAAACCTGTGTGTTTTGGATTGAGTTTTCTTGTTTTTTGGTTGTTTCTTTTTTTTAACTGTTCCTGACACATTTATATTCTATTATATTAAGTGGCTTCAATAGGAAATAGAGCTTCCCCAAGGTTTGGGACTATCGAAATATGTTCTGGTGGCCAGCTAGCATCATACATTTGCATCTGTTTTTCTGGTTTGTCTTAGAATTTATTGGTGGCTGAAGAAGAACAGATCTTTGTTGTCCTGAGGTTGTCTCCTCGTCCTTTTTTCTGTCTGAATGGTGATGTACACTTGAGGCGTGTCTTGGGAGAGACAGAGAAGAGCACATAAATGGGTGTAGTAGTTATGATCTGATTGTGGCAGTTAGTGAAACATCTTGATGTTGTGCCACTTAGAAATCATTGGGGCAGGAAGGAGCTGGGCAGGGTGGCTGGGTTTGAGACAAGGTTATTAGCTAAAGGGCTACCTGTGGGACCTAAAATACTGATAAGAGCAGAAGGCTCTCCTACTACAGGGAGGTTGTTGATCATTTGCTTATGACAGAGAATATTTTTTTTTCTGTGCATGACAGTGCACAGCTGATAATTTTCATATTTAGCACTTTACCCCTCTACCAAACACTCAGTTCTGGGAAGAGCTGGGGGAGTTAACTGGGTTAGGTGGACTGGTGATTCAATCCAGAAAGTCTTTTTGGTTCAAATAAATGAATAAAATTATTTTGGTGGGCAGAATGCAAAGCATGCAAGCCCTTTAGCCTGTAAACCAAGGATTGGTGGACGGGTTGTTTGTAAATTCAGTGGATAAAAAATACTGGAAAATTAAAATTATTGTACCTTAAAATGTTGACAGCGTGGTAGTGTAAGAAACTTTTTTGACAGATGCATGGCTGAGGCATAGTCTGCCTATGATCTATAGACATGAAGAATTTGTGAAGAAAATTGCTGATGTGGACATTTAAGATGCAGCAGAGTGCACTGGTAGTGAACTAGAGGTTGTTTAACATGAAAATGTGGTGGAAACTGAAAAAGAATGCAATTAGTATGGCTTCTGGAAAAATGTCTGTATATGTTGAGTTTGACTTGGAGAGTTTTTCAATCCTCAAGCAAAAATCATTTGACCCAAAAATCAGTCTGAAGTGGAAATTTACAAAATATCTAGAACTTGAGGCCATGATAGTAAGAAATTTGAATTGTTTAATGTACTTCTTGTTACATGAAGGGTACATATTTTCTGCCTAAAACTTTATATAATCATTTTAGTATAAAATGAGTATCTTTGATATCACATTTTCTGGAGTTATTAAAACAGTTCGCATATGGAAGTACACAAAGGTGGGAGCCAAAGAGGGGAAAAAGAAAACAAACCACCTACAACAAAAGAGAGTTTCACTGGAAGGCAGCCATCTGGAGAGATGAGTAGGCAACTCCAGCCAGTTCGATGGGCATTGGCTCTTACGTACAAAGCAGCACAAAAACTACTGGTGGGAGAGGATATGGATGTGATGTCACTTCAGGAAAGCTGTGCATGACTCTGGAACTCGCACTGTAGAAGGATTTTAAGTATCTTCTGGAACCTTAATATGACTACTGTGTGTTTGTAGACAACTTGTGACTGTGGCCATAAGGAACTGTTGCCATCAAAGGATTTAAGTTAACCCAATGAGCGGTGCTGAAGCTCAGCTTCTGGCCCAAGCAGCCCATGCTAACTATCTTGTCTCCTCCATTAGGAATACAATTTTGAATAGGAATTTCTTACAGCCAACACGCCAAGCAGAGAGCTGACAGCAGTTGCTGAGGATAAGGCCTTACCCTAAACGCCCCTCTCTGTTTTGGGGCCAAGCACCTCATGCTGTGCCATTCAGGATTCACTGCTCTGACCTGGGTGACAGGAGCATCTGCTTTTATATCATAGAGCTTAGTAGTTGGAGTCTGTGGGAGAAAAGCGGTTTATTGTCCAGTGTATTGAGAGTCACTGATGCAGGGATTAGTGATCTCATCTTGGTCAGGAAATTTCCCACTCTTCTCTGGGGTGGAGAAATGCGTTTCAATTGCCCATGTAAAATGCAGCAGTGTGGACAGGCTGGATGAAATGTTCCTCTTCCAACTCAGACTGGGCTGTGACTTGGCAAAGAGGACTTTCTCTAATTGCAGAAGAAGGTACAGTTAATGAAAAATTAAGTTTCTGAGACCTTGAGTGGATACTTTTTAATTTTCTTCAATTCAGCCCCAAGTTCTCGGTTTTACATGGCACTTGAGTCTCTCATCATAAAGAGCCCTTCTTGTGCTAGAGGCGTGAACCCTTTAGATTTCAGACCATTTTTCTGCCTCCCCTGGCTGTCCAAGTAGTAGCATTGCTGCCTGAGTTCTTGCTCAAAGAGAACAGTGCTGTCTCACACAATGAAATCATCTCTGGCTGCCTTGAGAGCTCTGTGGACTTTGAGCCAGACATAATCCCTTTCCTGACATTTGAGTCTCATTAATTGAGTTAACAAGATGCTATCTGCACTCCATACTTATGTAAATAGAACCTGCAGCAAAGATCTTAATGGCACCTGATATATCACACTGCCTTTACATCTATCAAGAGGTACCACTGCAGGAGTCACTTCCAAAAGCAGGTTGTGTTCTAGGTCCCATGGGTCCCTTTATAAGCTGTAAGAAATGCTGGTGGTCAAGGCCAACTGTTCAGATGTCTTTCAAGTGTCCCACTGGTGACCAAAACTCACTTTGTCAAGATGACAAATGGCTTGTGCATACCCCATTCACCTTAGAGTTTCATTCTAATGTCAGCTCCATTTACTTGTCAGAAACAGGTATTTTTTTTGCTTCCCGCAGTGCAAGTGGGGCAGGGGAAAGGAAGGAGTGAAGGGAACACAGGCTGAAGAAAAAAATGCTTGTATGGCTTCTGTTCAGTGTATTATTATAGTTGAGATTGCAAGATTTGGACATACCAGAATCTGTTTGTTTGTACATGTGCAAAACAGAAAGAAGGGGATTTGCTTTTCAGAAGTGAGAACTGTCCCTGCAGGGCTATGATTATGCAAAAACGTGTTTTAACCACTGGATTTTTCAAGAAGAAAGTGATTGTGCAAGATTAGTTTCTTGTTTTGGACAGCAGACTTCTTTCCAGAACAACATTTAAAAATAACTGTTTAATTAACAGAGTCTACTCAGAGCATAGGGCATTGTGCATGTGTCTGAGCTCTCATGGGTGGTTTCATTGACTGCAATGGTATTGTTATGTGGCTAAGTGATCACTGCTGTGATTGAGGGCTGATACATCTCACCCAACAGCAGCGATGGCCAGGCCACAAAATATGGTCAAAGTCATCTCGAGGACTGTAAAAGTGACTTTGACAGTTTTGGCTTTTAGTTTTCTCTCAATAACTTCCATATTGCTTTTGCTTAGTTCGCAAGTCAAAATACGCCTTTTCTGCTGGTAGCTACAGTTGGCTGACGTTTTGAAAGTCACAATCTAACTTAATTTGGCAATGTGATGGATCACAACAGAGGAAAGCTTATTCCACCTTTCTTCCTTGCATCTGATGGAAACTTAGCATTCATCAGAAGTTTGAGTAGATATGAAGTAGGAACACATAGAAATGAGATGTGTCAAATTAAACATCATCGTGGCGTAAGTTTTTCTGACTAAATTCTCCTGAGACCTTCCCTTGCTGGCACCAGCTAGATGAAGGCCACTTGGGGATGACAGCTGCCCTGAGCTGCCCATGACATAGGATTACTGCTGCCCCTATGATATTTTACCTGACGAGCAGCAGTTGCAGCAAAAATGAGTGAGCCCTTGTGAGTTGATGACAGCATTAAAAGACCCTGAAAGCTTTTGCATCCTCCAAGGAGTCCTGCCTGAAATGCTCTTTTACCTTGTATCTTCCCACTCTTCTTTCTCTGTAGCAGCTGACAAGCTGGGGACTGTCCCTTCTCTCTGCAGACTGCTGTGAATAACCTTGTTTTTTTCTAATACCACTGTGTAGCACAGGCAAGATCACGAAAGAAAACAAATGTGAGGTCAGTGCTCAGTTTTCTTGCAAGTTCATTAAAACAGCAGTATCTGGAGGCCTTTAGCCTAAATAATTTTATAATAGAAAACAGACTCTCATTGCTTTCATTTGGGCTACTATTTTTATTTGGTTGTTGTTCCTCAAGCGTTTTGGTCCCATTTCAAAACTTGCTTCAATTAAACAAAGCAAATGTTTTTTTTGGTGCTTTCCAGTTTAAAATCTGTGCTATTGCTGCAAAACTTCTAGGAGTCCTCTGGATTATGAAGCTAGGATTGACAGGGATTTTCCTCTCAAAATAACATTATAAAAACCCATTATGTAGATTAAAAATTTGAAAGAAAATAAAAACCCCTCTCCTTTTCCTCCCCCAGCCGAGATCTCCTGTTGCTGCTTCTGGCATGCATCACATCTTTGAGGATACAGTATCATGAGAAAACTGTCACTTGGTGATGTATTAGGGTAATATATCATGAGAGCATCGTTTCTTTAGAGGATATGGGCAGTAAAAGACATGATTCTGGCCAGACAGAGCAGCAGGGGACCCTGATTTTTTTTTCCTTTTCTTTAATCTAGCCCTGTTTTTGTGTTGTACAGAAGCGAGTTTCTTCATGGGATATGACTTGTTGCAGAGTAAGTTAGGAGGCCCATTGGGCTTTTTAAACTCTTTAAGAAGTAGATAGCCTCAAGGGCTGCTTTGTTCAAAGTTTTCAGAACAAGCCCAAAACTAGAGCATTTGCCACTGCCTAAATCTCCAGTGTAAAGATTGAGTAAGCAGACTTCAGACAGAGAAGGCAATAAAGATGTAATGACAGGTAACTATTGTTTGTATAATATATTTGTAGATTTAGCCTATCAAAATATAGTGAAATGGTGTTTATAAAAAAACCCAGTCAATGTGTCTCTCTTAAAGAAGTGTCAAATGAAGTTTTAATTCACATCATTAGAAGAAAAAATACTATTGGTTAGTATTCAACCTGTAATAAAAAATATAGTTATCTCATCCGATAATAGGAATTCTGAACTGAGGGACTTTGATTTTGATGTACTTTTTTACTGCTTTAATGTTTTTTTTCTCTCATTGACAACGTCTTCTGGAAAATAAACAACACCGTCTATAGGACTAGGATGGCATTAGTTAAGAAACAAATGCAGAGTACTGTTGAGGCACTCTTTTGATGGGAATGGATTAATTTTTGAGATGAGCCAGAATGTGATACCATGGCTTGATGTAAAATTTGTTGAATTCAAATGATTTAATAATGTATTTTAAACCTTTGGCATAATCTGCTTTACCCTCTATGAAATCAGCTTGATAATTCATCAGTGCCATCTTCAACAGTTTTTGGGACTAAAATTTGCTTAGGGTAAAAAGATGCAAATCTTAAATGCGTGCATCTCATTAAATGCGAAGGTGTGGTCTTCTGCAGGAACCCCAGCGCGTACACCTTCCCTGAAACCTGGCTGCTGGATTACTATAGGTATTTTTTTGAGTACAGTACAAACTGCTGGGAACCTGTGAAGACCTTGTCTCTTATTGCTAGAAGACTGTCATGCTATTCTTTTGACAGGTAAAGAGTTTTGCCTACAACTGTCCAGCTAAAGAACTCTAATCCGAAGTGGCACTTGGAGGTTGGGGTGGAGGCAGGGAGACTGAGAGCTATGCGGTCTGGATCCTGCTCTGGCTTTCTCACTGACTTAATCTTCGGTTACAGTAATTTTGCCTGACTATGTCTACTTTGTCCATAAGCTCACTGGAGCAGGGATGTGCTCATACAACGTCTGATGTAATGGGACCCTGCTCCCAGCTTCAGCCTTAGCATTAATGCAAACAAATGTAAGAGGAAGAGACAGTGCTTTCTTTTCACCATATACAGTGTAGCTGGCTGCTGTCGGGGAGCGTCAGGATTGCAGCAGGCCACCGAGGTCGCTTTCCTTGTGCTGGTGAACATAGTTAAGCACAGTGAAAAAAAACCCCCATCTATTCAGTCTATAAGGGGTTGTGAGTGATGTGTCCTGAATGACTTGCACATACTTATGTCTTCCTCACAGCAGTGGGGAATGACCATTTGCAGTGAAATTCGGTGTCATCTTTCAGCAGGGCCTTTGTTTTAATCATCTTTCCTAGGGAGTGGGGAGAGCTCGAATTATGAAGGGGGATGGTTGATGCTGGCTGAGCACCATCACAGGGAAAGCTGCAGCCTCCTCCCTGCTCACCCTGAGAGGCCAGATAAGCTAAACAGATTACAGGGATGAGGGGGCAAATCAGAGGCTACTGAGTGCTCTGCTCAAAAAAGGAAAGAGAGACTCTGTGAACTGAACTGGCATATTCTGTTCCGACTGAAATACTGTCATTTGCATCTAATGCAATTCATGCTGAAATCACGGTCTTGTTGTGCCATGGGCAAGGACCTAATGCTGAAGATACTTGAAGCATATGTTTGGCTTCGCTCCTGTGAGCTGTCCCATTGCAATTGAAGACATGCTTAAAATAACAGGACCTTTGTCGGTGAAACATATGGCTTGGTGTTTGTAGGTTCATGAGGGTAAATGGAGAGAACTGTATCGTTTTGCAGAGAACAGACATTGTTTCATAGGGAAATATTGTACCCACAAAATATGTTTTTGCAAGTTAAAAAACCAAAGAGATAATTGAAGGGGAACAAGGGAAACGAGACCTTATCCTCATCTCCCTTGACAGTGGTTCGAAGTGTCTGCAAACATCTCTCCCTGGGGAGTGGTGTCTCCTCCCTGAAGCCAAACTGTGTGACTCTTGTTCAGGCAGAGGAGTGCTAATGGAAGGCAGCATCCCACAGTTTTAGCAGGGATTGCTTGCTTGCTTCAACTCTGCCAGTTAAAGGGAGGTTTGTAAATCGGACCCAAGACAGCGAGTTCCAGGCAGGAGTGCCAAAGAAGCAAGGGTACTATTTTCAGAAAGAGCCTCAGGATTTGTCTAGACCATGAGTTACACACGTGTTTGAACCTGTTCTTGAGTTCAAGTTGGCCCAGCATCGGGACTGTTTGCACATAAACTTAGGTGCAGGCACAGGCTTGGGAGCATGGTGCTCCCAAGCTTTGCTGCGGGACAGAGCTTGTAGCCAGTGCTGACCCAAACTTTTGCTCCTGTGACCTGTGTGGACTGAGTGTGGCTCTTTGTGTACTTGAGAGGATGCTCTGGCCATGTGCAACACCTGGCAGAGAGCCTAGCACATGGTCTAAGAACATGTGGATCATGGCACATGGTGTGAGCCTGTGTTTGAGCCTGCCCTTTGCCTTGCAGTGGAGAGTTTGCCTATGTGAATTGAGTGCACTTGTTTCATTAATTTTAAATGGCTTTTTCTTCTCCTAAGGTCATATGTGCATATTTGAAAGCTGCTTCCCAAATTCCCCAGGGGTGACTTTTGCCATTGTTTGAAAATTGTTATTGTTTTCACAGATGATCCCACATTCTGGCAGAAACTTAAGGACACTCTGAACTACTTGTTGAGGAGTCCTATCAGAATTACTAGTGGGACTGTGATGAATAATGGTGAAAAATCAATGTCTCCAGGGTTAACCATTAATGGCAGTTTGTATTTCTACCTAATCTGTCTCTCTTGCCTTTATTATTTTTCTCTCCACAACATTTTTTTTTGATTAGATGAAAGTTTAAGCAACATTTTTCCTACTCAGTATAAATAGTTAATAACCTCAGGATATCAGAAATGTGGTACAAGCCTCCTAAAAGCATTTTCAATACATAAAAAGAAAAAAAAAAAGGAAAAAACAGACCATCACCATGGACATCTAACCTACTCAGAAACTACATCTGTAATGTCTTCAGCAGCCAGCTGGGACCTCACAACAGTGGGCTCAAGTACCATTGATGGAGGCACTCTTTGGTACAGCCCAGAAGACATGAAGCAGACTCCTATTTTTTTTTCCCTCTTGAAGTTAAATCTGGGTTGAAAAGAGCTATCCTTCTGGTGGCTGCTGTGAGACGGCAGGAGCCCAGTGGGGAACCCTGTAGAAAGTTGGCTGTGGCTTCCAAGCTGTGGTTTGGCACACATCCTTGTCCAAGACCTCTGCCAAATATTCAGACTCCTTTTTAGTATTTTTTTTTCCTTTTCATGTTGGCATTTTATTTAACTGTACCACATGAGTTTAAGGCTGTTAGTTTGATATACTTTGTCACCAGAATGGGCTATTTTGTGTGGAGTTCTTTGATGGAAGGTAAAAATATGAGGTGTATGTAGAAGGTGAACAAATTGCGTTGAGAGGAGGTTGTAGTAAAGGTAACATGAAACAGTAACACTGGTATCGGGTCTGGTTAGTGTATCTCTCCTGCGTGAGAATTTGACATCACCTTTGCCGGCCAAGTTAAGGAGACCTTCGGTTCTCACTGGGGAAGCGTGGGAGAGAGGAGAAACATGGGCGCCCAACAAAACTTTCTGATCTTTCCCCAAGAAATTAAGACACGAATTCTCCAGCAGTTGGACTTGGTGAGCACAGGAGAGGGTCTGGGGTGATCCTGCAGCACTTCCCTAGATTTTCATCTCCAAGGGAGTCTGGAATTCCAGTGTGAACCGTTTGCCGAGCCGAGCACTGACTGGGGAGTTGCGTCAGCTGCGGCAGCATTGTTCTGGATCAGCCTGACCTCTTTTAAAAAAAATACGTATTTTTCCAACACTAATAAAAACCTTAGCTGAGGTTCTCTCCCTTTCTGTATGTGTGCCTGAGCACTAAATTAAAAAAAAAAATAATCCCAGATGTGAATCTATAAACCATCTGTTTAAAATAACTATTGTGCAGGACTATAATTAAAAGTTATTTATTATGAATCTTGGGATCCGATTATGGATTTGACTGACTCCCAGGTTTCTGACTTAGCAAACGGTTTATGTATTTATGAGCCATATGTCTCCTCTGCACCTCTTGGTGCCAGAGTGCATGTCCTTTAAACAAAAGGAAAAAAATCCCCTACCCTCCCATAGCTGTTGGCTTCTGATTGTTGCCGTCCAAGAAGTTTTCTCTTAAGAACAGCAAAAATCAAAGTATCTGAGAGCTGTCAACAGATTCAGAGACACTGTTGACAATACAGATGGAGGTTTGCTAATACAGGTCTCCTGCATGCAGCTACTTAGTGACTTTCTAAATGTCTGACTGGGACAAGTAATGAAATGTTATGATTACTGGGGGTAGGAGGGGACATAATTGGAAGGAAAGGATTTGTTGCTTAAGTCCTATTTGCTCTCAGCCTCCACTTCACTCTTGTGAAATGGGAGGGAAGAAGGCAGCAGAATTGAAAAAAACAGATGGATAGTGGACATTAAGAGCAGTGTTTTGGGCAACTGGATAAATTGGATGAAGGAAAAAAAATCCTTCCGATGACAATTACTCTTTGTTTTATATTTATACTTTTACACCCAGTGGGCCCAGGAGATCTGCACTGGATAATGCCTGACTGCAATAGACTAAACAATGATTTACCAACTCTGCTTTATCTGCTTCGGTACTATGATGGATCAGCATGGTACATTAACCCTTTGCTCCACATCTGCTGGCCTTGTTTTCCAAGTTGCAGCATTGAGATAAAACATCTGGATTTTTTTAAAAAGTATTTTAGGATTAAATCCAGTATTGGAAGCAGGAAGAGGTATGTGGATGCACTTCCCTGGAGCTACATTCATCTCTTCTTAGTACAAGAGGGATTTTGCCATGTCAGGGCAGCAATATGTTGCAACTGTGACTTTACTATATTTTTTCAGCAAAAAGCCCCAAAAGAAGTGGTGAGGGCCGCAGGCCTTAGTGATACTATACCTCACACCCTGGAAGAGCAGCCCAACTCTGATGGCAGGGACTTAGGCATTCTGGGATAACATCTGAAACAGCCACTTTTGGAGCTGTATGGGACTTGTCTGTAATACAAGCTAGAGAGGGGAACAGCAACTTTGAAAATCCCATCCCATTTAAGTGCTTAGCAGCTCTTCTTGTGCTGGAAAAGATTGACTGTATTTACCTGGCATACACAGAACTGTTCTTTAAGGCAGGAGGATGCAGTTTCTCCTCCAAGGGACAGAGCTGACCTTCCTCTTTTCTCAAAAAAAAAAAAAAAAAAAAGGTAAAAAAGAGGTACAGGGTGGTGAATGTGGCACCTCCTGCCCCCCTTTTAGCACCATGCTGTGACAACTGACTTGAGATAGTGATCCAGGTTTAGTGCCCTCCACATCCAGAGGCAAGTCAATGATTCAGCTCCTACTTTCCTCAGAAGCATCCTTGCTGTGAGGACCGCTGAC
Organism: Manacus candei; assembly: GCF_025592945.1. Lineage (NCBI taxonomy): Eukaryota > Metazoa > Chordata > Aves > Passeriformes > Pipridae > Manacus > Manacus candei. The sequence goes on along the minus strand of NW_026138074.1, from coordinate 156,689 downwards.
TTTTGGGAGCAAGAGCAAACCCCTTTCTGCTAAAGCCAGGCTACTGAATAGCAAGTAGTTCAAGGTCTACTGGGATAGAGAAAGGAAATGTGAATATGTAGCCTACTGCTTAAGACACCCTCCAGGCAGGAAGGACCCTTCAGTTCTTGTCACTGTACTGTGGGCCACCAATATTCTTCATGTGGAACAACTACTTAATGCAAAACAGTCCTTGACACCAGGACATAAACTCCAAAATCATCTCTCCCAGAAAACCTGCTAAACCATCAGCTTTGCTGGTGATAAGGAAAGAAGAGTAAGACCCAAATTTGGCTGCCCCCTGGGTTGGCTCAATGGTACCAAACTCATCATTGGCAGAGAATTTTGCCAATATGGCCAGTCTTCGCGAGGGAAGATTTGGGAAAGGTCATTAACCCTTCGAGCCTGCGCAGTGGATTTTTTTTTTTTTTCAGGTGAGACACAGTGTGCGCTGAACTGAGCCCACCCTACCTCAGGATTAAAGGGTGGACTCAGTTCAGCGCACACTGTGTGATTTAAGCAATGTGGGGCAAACAGGAGGCTTTTACTTAGGTATAATAACTAACAAGTATCTCCTGTTTAAAATATGTGTGTCGGGGTCATCCTTAGGAACTTGCATTGCCAACCAGATTTTTTGATCTCATTGTGCATTGCCAACAAGAATCAACCATGTCAGGATGTACCTGAGGGGAGAAGAAGGCAAATGGCACTCGGAGAAGACAGAATGAGAAATTGCCTAGGAAGTTGGGCTGCATGAGGCATTTGCCTCAGCAGTCTCCTGAGAATTAGGGAACAAAAAGAAATACAGAGCTGCATTATACTTCTCGTCACTCTCACTGCCATCTGCAACAATAATTTCTTCTTTTGGAAGAGAGAGTCCAATCGGTAGCTGCCCACTGAACCCCCTGATGTGCGTCCAGCCCAGCTAGGTTTGTTCTCAAGGGCACTTTGCATCTTGCTTCTCTTAGAGGTGCATGATGCATGCTGCAACTGGGTAAGTCATGTTCACCGAAGGAAGAAACTCTGAAGTGAATTTTACCCTTCCTTCACAAAATCTTTTGCCATGCAGAAGATTTTCCCACAGATAAAGTTGGTGGGGCTGATGGGCTTATTAAATCTTTCCTTGGGCAAACTGTCATTGAAGAGAATCAGATCTTAGCAGAACCCTTTAAAATACAGACTGTAGTTGATTTGGTAAGCTTGATTCAACAGGCTTTATGGCAGCAAAGTGAAGGGGCACTATGTTCACATTAAGGGAATCACAATTTCACTGTGCACTTTAAAAAAGATGTTGAACCAGTTGCAATGCTGTGCTGTGGCTGCTTTATGCCAGTTCAGAGCTACATACCTGCCATAAATTCAGCTTAAGTTGCCAGTTAAATAGCATTTATGGTTGCTCTGCTAGAGTGATGCAGAGCAGCCAGCACATAGCAGTGACCTGGCTTTTTACAGTAGGCGTTTGTGTCGTTGCAGCTGCGCTTTAGGGCCTGATTCTCATTTGCTGATTTCACAGTGTCTTGGTGAGAGTCCTCATTTACACTGATAAGACTGAAGTGCCTTTATAGCTCCCATCAGATCAGGCAGTGACTTTGAAGAAAATAAACCTCTGATTTTAGACAAAGAGCTGGAGTGTAATAAAAGCTGCATGTTATCCTTCACAGGCACCTTGAATGAGGCCACAGGGAGCAAAATAAAAAGACTGGAAAGCATGGCCTCTTTTCCTTTGGTTTTATGATTTACATTTTTCTAGCCCTTTGATTTTTTAGTCTCTAATTAAGTCATAAGATTGGGTGAGGTGGGTGCTTACATGAACTGGATGGCCACCTGTGTCACTTAATGAACTGAGCTACTAATTATAGGTGGAGGTGACTTCAGAGGGCTACTTTCAGTCAGGAATTTGAAGTAGCAAAACTTTGCTAAGAGAAACGCCCAAAGTATTTGTTTTCTGGAAGGGTTGACACCACTGGGGCAAGGTAAGCTATAAAAGGAATATTTCTGCTGCCTGCTGTCGCACATTCTCTATTGACATTCCTTCATGTAGTCAATGTGCTCTTTGGGCTTGGGAAATCACTGGCTTTTTGCCATAGAAAGATGACACTATAATGTACAGTGATTTTATCTGCTCATGGTTTTCTCAGCGTTTTGGGGAGAAAGATGAATTCCACTAGTCATCTTTTCTGGTATAGTATATAGTAGCCTCTTTTAAAGGACCTCTGGGTAGGCCAGGTAGTACCACCAGCTAAAAATGATTTTCTACAATGGAAAAGTTTTGTCTTCTCTGAGGTTTCCAGCTCTTCCTCTGCCATTTGTCCTTCAGTTGCATAAGAAGCAATTCCTGAGCTGTGTCGTTCATAGGGCAGCACCTCAAGACCCTGAGAATATTTCGATAAGTGCGTGGTGTAGGTTGTTCATTGAAGTAACATGGATTTCTTCAGTGGGGCACATTTTCTTTATGAGAATGGGTAGCAGTCATGAATTACTGTGTAAGCGGGTTAAACACCATTTACTTGGGCTCCTGAATTATTAAAAGACTGTTTTCTACTGCATTCCTTCGAGGGGAGAGAGATGTATTGAATCACAAGGACCATTCCTGAAGTGAAAGAGCAGACTGCTATCCTCATGTTTTATTTTCTGAATTGAAAGAAATGGTAGCATTGCGTTTGGTTTGCTTGCAATAGCTTTTGTTTTTTGTTTTTTGCTTTTTTTTTTTTTTGCAGAATAAGGAAGTGACATGCAAAAGGGAGAAGTGTCCAGTGCTCTCCAAGGACTGTGCTCTCGTCATTAAGCAGAGAGGAGCTTGCTGTGAGCGTTGCAAAGGTGTGGTTCCCTTCCTGTTGTTTCCCGCTTTTTAAAATGTGATCAGTGCACATTTAGGTTGCCAGAGATAGGACAAAGTTTGGAGCTTCTCAGCTAGGACTTGGCTGTCACCAGAGACTAGAAGAGGGCAGTAACCATAATCAAAATATATATGTTTACAAAGCTGAGGGAGATACATAACTTCACATATTTTTCCTGCAATTATTACTTTTTGCATGGCGATGGTCCTTTAGAAATACAACTTTATTCTTCATTGCTATGTTGTCAGTCTTTTAAGAGTTATCTCCTAATTTTATTAGGAATATTTTAGATGAACATCAATCTGCTAGTAGTCACCAGTCAATAAGAATTCCTTAAACTTTTTGTGTGGTTGGACGGAATAGCAATAATGCTTCTGAGTAATAAAGAGCAGGGTAATTATACATGCCTATTCCTATTTCTCCTCATACTGGAAACAAACCAAGCAAATTTTATTCATTGTACTAAACATTTCCTGATTCAAAGAATAATATTGTGGACACTTTTATGAAAACCAAATGAGCAACAGTATGAACAGTATTATACATTTATTTATTGACCAATACTGTATATTCTAAACTCTTTAGAATGAGAGAATTATAAAATAAAAAAAAAAGTAGTGTAGGCATGCATGGCATGTATCTACTATGCTTAACCACATGACAAATATACAAGTAGATGAAGTTGAAAACTAGGTTTTTTTATGTTGACGCAGTAAGTAATGTACTCTAAAACATTTATTTTGCTGAGGGACTGCTGACACAATCACTGAGGTTCAGAATGTCAGATTCATACAACTTTACTTTATTTTTCCTCTGTTGTTTTTAATTCCCCACTGGTGATTGTGTGCTATTGGGAGGGAGATAGAGTAGGATAAATTGTTAGGAAATGGAAGCATTTATTGCCTTCTCAGGGGAAATACAAATGCAGGAAAACAGATTACACTGAAATTCAGATGGAAGAGACATAATGGATATGTATTTTTCCTGAATGGTTGCAGAGGTGTGTTAGATGCTGTGCTTATGATTTGCTTCTGTGCTGCAGCTATGGAATAGGTTTGGCAAGCCCTAGTTCGAGCATTTGTCTAGAAGCCTAGCTTAAAAGAGAAGGAAATGAACTGGAAAAAAATTAAAGCATTACAGAAACAGTAAGAATTTGAAGTTACACGTTTTATTACATGTAATTTATTTCTTTTGTAAAATAGTGTTTAGTGTCAGCTTTATAGGAAAAGATTCCTAAGTGTCAGTTTGATTAGGATGGAGGTTGATTTTTCATTTCCATAATGGAATATGTAATTGCTCAATGGTCTGAAAATTTTATATACGTACATATACATATGTGCATGCATGCATGCAAAATTAAAAGAATGGATGTTTCAAAGTTAAAAATACAGTGTTTTAATTCAGACTCTTTGTAAGATTTTCTGTTTATCTTGAATTGGGGGGGGGGGGTTACCTAAGGAACATTATTAATAGACTTGAGCCTAGCATCTGCAGATTTGTATACCTGACATCTCTAATGTGATAATTAATAGAAACTGTTAAAAAATAGAATTAGGAGGCCCATGGATACTTGAGATAGAAGAGTTAGTTAGAGTCCTTTTAATATATCAATGGACAGAGAGATCCCACTAATAGGCATCCAATAAGATCCCTCATTAAAAAAGTGCTAAAGAAACTAAGCAGCCCTGAGTTTGTAGAGAAAGTCTCCTCATCAGCAAATAAGTAACACGTGAAGTGTATGATCCTTTCATAGTGAAAGAAGGTTACCAGCACATCCTTGCAAAGATCTCATCTTGCCAGTGTGCTCAGAAAAAAACTAGAAAAGGGGCGAAGAGGGACAGAAATAGTGCTGCTGATGACCTAATCTCTGTAGCATTGTAAAGGAGGAGGACTGCCTGCAAGGAGTTGCAGAAAGTTCTCTCAGTAGCTCTCCAAAGGGAAGACTGAATGTTAAGTTTGTTAGGAAAGGAGTAGCTTACAAAACAAAATGCCCCATTTTCCCTCTGTGTGAGTCAGGTAGGCTGCTTATTATTGCCCTTCTGGAGGCTAAAGTAGAACTATGGACCTTGCCCTGTATTTTTGACACTCTCCTAGGTGTTTCTTAGTGGCTGCTGTCAGACAAAAGATTCTTGGTTAAAAGGATGCTTGGTCTGATCTAACATGGCAGTTTCTATGTGCTTAAAATGCAAGAAGAACTTTAAATTTCAGAATTTAAAGAAAAAAAGCTCTCAAGGGCTTAATTTTCAAAGTAGATGTGAAATTTTCGACTTAGTTGTTCTGCTTCTTCTGAAAGGTAAAGCAAAATATGCACCAATTTATGAACTACAGCAGTCCTGACGCCACACATTGTCACCGGGTTGTTCTGGTTCCAGCGGAAGAGGCTGATGGAACCACTTCTTTCCCCAGGAAGGCCGCTCGCTCTCCTGAACACTGCTGGAGCTCCTGCTCTATTATGTGCAAGGTCCAAAATGAATGTCCCATGGGGGGTAATTGGGGAATCAAGGCTGGAAATACCAGCCTGGCTGCCTAGCACTTCAGCTGCTCCCTTTGGTGTCCCAGCAGCTCCCCAGCACTCCCCACACGAAGCTCAGCTGCAGCTGGGACTTGGCCCTGCAGCACTTGTTCTCAGTTACTATTTTGTCAGGCTGCCAGAGTGCCCATAGGGAATGCAAGCAGGAAAAGGGAAACAGGGATTTTTTTTACTTTTTTTTATTTTTTTTTTTACTGGTTGCATTTCATTTAAACGTGAACAAAATGTTATGAAGAAAAGATCTCAGGATCTGATGGCTTTTTTCTTGGCTTCTTTCCAAAGCCTAGAAGAGCTTAATCAGGCCTTAGAGGCTGTTGCCAGCTCTCTTTGATAGCTTCATGTCTTCCTACCTTGTGAAGAAATGAATGAATGAATGAATGAATGAGTGAATGAATGAATGGCTGTTGTCATTTGAATGCAACATCAGAAGGATAACATTAAGACCAAAGGGAGGATTCCAGAACTGGCTTGTGTAGGAAGGAAACCACCGCTTATGAGTCATTTGTGACATTGCTGCCAGTGCATTTCATTCTGTCATGAGGAGCATGAGGACATATGCCCCCATTGCTGGGAGGTTGGACTAGATGACCTTTAAAGGTCTCTTCAAACCCAAACTGTTCCATGATTCTATCTGTCTACAACACTGCATGCAGCTGAACTCTTGTATTGAGAGCTTTGCATACAGGAGAAACTGAATTGTTGGTAGAGAACTTTTCCTGCAAACAGTTGTGTACTAAGCATAAGTCCCTTGCTTCTGTCTGGGTATTTGTATGCTACTTAGATAATTTCTAGTGCTTTTTTTTTTTTATTTCTTCATAAACAGAAAAAGTAAGGAAGAGTAGCAAGTATGGCTTTTGCAATCAGAAAATCCACTGTGGTGGAAATCAAATAGGAAAATATTTGGCTTTACCTTATCTCGGAATCATAGAATATTGTTAGAAGAGTCCCACGAGGATCATCAAAGTCCAGCTCCCGGCCTTGCACAGGACAACCCCAAGAATGGGTCTGAGAGTGTTGTTCAAAGAACAGTTCAATCAAATGCTCTTGAACTCTGTCAGGCTTGGGGCCATGACCACTTTTCTGGGGAGCCTGTTCCAGTGCCCAACCACCCTCTGGGTGAAGAACTTTTTCCTAATACCCAGCCTAAACCTCCCCTGACACAACTTCATGCTGTTCCCTTGGGCCTGTCACTGATCACCAGAGAGAAGAGATCAGTGCCTGCCCCTCTGCTTCCCTCGTGATGAAGTTGTAGATTGCTAAGAGGTGTAAGATTTAAATTAAGATTTAGGATTTAAATTCTCCAGACTAGCCATGAGTTTTAACATTGTTCTTGACTTTAGGCCCACAGGACCTTGATAGTAACATCAGTGGGGCAAGGCACAATTTTACTGTGTGTTTATGCAAAGTCTAGAACAGAGAAATGTAGACCTGTGATTATGGCTCCCTGATGCAAGGAGAGTAAAAATGACTAAGACTAATAGTGAAAATTTTCAAGAAGAATATTCTTTTGACAGATATGTACTGTAGTTTATAAAATATACCATGTACCTCTAGAATACTATTCGTTTTGAAAATGCTAAAAAATTAAACCCTCTTATTACTTTTGCAAGGTCACTTTTCATCTCTGATTTTATTTAATATATTTAATGAAAACATATGAGATCATTGAGATTGTAGAAATAAGCATTTTCTTATGTAGTTGGATGGAGACCTGTCACTTAGATACAGAGCTCTCTACAGATCTAATAATAAATTATGTGCTTTGTGAAGAAAGTGGTATTACTGGCTCAGGACTGCCTAAAGTTTGCATTTCTAAAATGGTGCATGATATTCTACTCTCTTATCCTAAGAATCTGAATCTTCTATGGATATGCAAAGACAAATTTGGTGGTATTTTTTTTACAACAGAGACAATTTGTTCAGAATTTTCTTCAGTTCCCCTGTGAAATTTTGCATTTTCTGTCCTTCTTAACTTTTGAGAGTTACTGGGGGTTTTTTTGTTGTGGTTGGTTTTTTTGTTTGTTTGATTTTGGATTTTCTTTAAATTATGGATCTTAGAGGTTCTTGTGCTATGCTCCATTGATCTGAAATCTACCAAAGAATGGAATCCCAGCCCAGGCAACAGCAGTGCTAGGTCCCCTGAATACTGAATATCCAAAGCTATTGTAGTTAATTGTGCATTTCTTGGAAAGGCTATCAAATACTGTGGTTGAGGATTTCAACCCATTTCAGCAGCCAAGTTCAGCTATTACGACTGGCTTGCAAAGGGAGTTAGAGGGAGGTTATAAGATTATTGGTGTTCTGGCTACTCTACTAATGCCCTGGAGGATCCATATATACATTTGTCACTTTGTTCACTGTGGACACCCCTAGTATGAGTTGCCAATACCAGTTTGGTGTGCTGCTGTAAGACTAACAGGGGACCTTTGTGTGGGGCCCTCTAACTTGCAGCCCACCCTTGCATGCTTTAAGGCAAACTCTCAGAGACAAGGGATGATAACATGGATGGAGGGGGATGGGATCGGATGGAAAGACAATATAGATATTTTCCTAAAAGGTCTTTTTCACCTTCACCTGAATAATCTAGTCCTGGCATCTGTCAGAGACTGGTTAAGGGAAAAGATGTCTTAACTTTTCTATTGGTCTTTCCCACTGCTTCTGAGCCTCTTGGTAATGCATTCCAGCTCCAAATCAGGAGACCTTTTTCTTGAGGCTGGAAGTACGGGTCCATGTCAGCATTCATTCAGTTTTTAGCTTTGTATTTCAAGCAAAGGCAGAGATTTTGAAGCAGTGACACATAGCCATCAGGGACAGTACCACCCAGTATAATCCTGATGCCAGTTTTAATTACTTATGGTTATGCCTAAGAAAAGGTCTCTATCTCTCCATTCTTCCTTTGGGTTGACTCTTCTTGCAAAGGTCTTGCATATACTTTTGGTATCCCTTGAATGTCTGGTGTATCCTATTGTGTTCAGTAGCACCTAGAATTTTGGATATTCCCTTACTGAATATAATTTTCCATTTATGTAAGAAACTTCTAATGAACTGTTTTGTCGTGTTGTCATAAATACTTTTGCAGTCAAATATCAGTTACCCAGATTTTTATTTTAATGTTTTTAAATACTATGTTTCTCTGGAACAACATGATAAATGTTTTAGGACATGTAATACTGGAATAAGAATTTCTTTCAGTATTTGACTTTGAAGCTGCAAGCTGTGCTGATCATGAATGATTTTGCTGGTATGAAGAAACTGGGTGTAAATGGCAAATAGTTGTGCCACCAATCAACATCATTCGTGAAAAAGCTCATAACCATGAGAGATAACAGTTCTCCAGCTGCCAGGCTTGGCAAGCACATTAAGTGTCAGCTCAAGATTCAATGGCAGCTCTAACTATGTGGCATTTTGGATCACTGGGTTCTTCGGAACCCTGCAGAGTGACTTTTTTCACCCTATACATACATTCATGGAACGTAAGACATTTGGGAAGGTGAAATTCAGTTCCAGTGGGGTGCAGGGGGCAAAAACAGCACTGGGAGGAGTTGATGTGTTTGTTTCTGCTGCTATTTTCTCAGCTTTGCATCATATGCCTGTGAACCAGAACAGCTCACCCCCATGACCACTTTATTCTGCTGTGTTGTGTACCCTTTATATGGTCCCTGTGCCTTGCATCCCTTGGGTATTGTAGTTGTGATGGCTCAGCTGCAAATAGGTTTACTTGTACTCAGTCACAGAGGAAAGAGTTGGATTTTCACTGTTTAGAGCTGGTCTTGATAAGCATGGGAGGTTTTGTATACATTTTCATGCTTCTGTGTTGACAAATGAAGACCAGGGTTACTCAAAAGGAAGTTTAATTTTCTGGTAGCTGTCAATGGCTTTACCATCACTAAGAAATATGAAAATATATTTTATAATAGGTGTATGTGTGATTCACAATTCTTTCATTGTGACCAACAGATTTCATGCCAGGGAAATACTGCAGAATGTGCAAGTTTTTTTTTTGGGGGGGTGGTTTTAGTTGTTTTTTGTTTGGCTAGATCTGGTATTTAGTGTTAGCATGCCTGGATACCTCCCTGAGGAATAATTTATCAAACACTAAATAAAACATGTCTTCTGACTGTTTTCTTTTTCCTAATGTTTATTTTCCATGCCAATAGAGAGGTTACTTTTTTAAATAGAAAGTGGAGGAAAGCAAAAAAAGACTTAATAGGAGAAGAAAGATGCTGAAGAAATGAGGGATGGGGAGCTAGTCTATTGTGCACCAATCTATCACTTTCTCTTGGGAGAATAAGGAAATGACTCGTCTATAAAATTCTCATTAGCCTAAAATAAGCACAAGTCTCTTCTGGAATCTTATTAGGCAATGTCAAATTGAGTAATAAAGCGTTGTTTTTAATGAACTGCTGAGGACACTGGTTGAGCTTTAGCACTACTAAACTGTCTCTTACAGTCAATTTCCCTATCTTCATGATGGTGCTATGTGCTGGGGTGTCTGGGGAAGAAGAAAAAAGGGTCATTTATCAGAACTGCAGGATTTGGAAAGACAAATGGCTTCCTGATCATCAACTTGTCTACGTGCCAATAACAAAATCTGCTATAATTTGCCTCTTTTGTTATTCCAGTCCAATTTTATGTGAGGATTTTTATTTTGGAATTAAATTGTTCTTTTGAATTAAATTGGCCAAAGGTTGGTTTATTATGTTTGAAACTAAGGTGCCCAAGTATGGCATGCGTAACATTGAAACAAAGTTGCTAAATAAGCAAATTAGAAGTTATTTAACTTTTTTAGCATAATTTTTTTCATGCTGGAAGGACTCAAGTCTAGAGGATCATTTTGCCTTTACGAGGTGACTAGAAAGTAATTAACATTAGTTTCCACTGTGTATGCAAACTTCAAAGTATTCAGTGGTTTGGTTTGATTCAGATAAGCCACTTTAGGCTTGCGTGTTTATCCAGGACTTATCTGAAATATTTGGATTGAAGGAGGTAATGGCAACAAAACCTGCAACTAGCTGAAAGTTAATATTTTACATTAATAAAATACCAACTATTCTTAAAGAAAGAAGCAGGAAAGACTAAAAAATCAGGACACACTCCTTTGCTGATATGAATCGCCTTGACTCTTTTAAAATAGATGTAGACCATTGATATTTAACTTCCTTTCATATGTGGAATCCTAAAGGTTTTCCTTATAGGGTAGGGTTATATGACTCAGGATCAAATTTACTTATTAATGTCAAATCTGTTACTTTTCACATACTCCATTGAGCATTCTCAGGCTTTTTGGGTTACCTTCTTGAAAACCTCTTCTGTGGCCCTTTTTTTAAAAAGTTTTGTTTTAATTAGGTATTCGGGCAGAAGTAAGGGGATGGCATTTAAGTGATCATCCTAAGCTCTCATCTTTCTTAATTTATTCTTTTCTTCTACTCGCGCTTTCAAAGGGTGGATGGAGACAGTAAGTTAACGTACTAATATTTCCAAGGGGCTTTGAGGGAATAAAAAGCACTTTAAAAAGACTTTTAGGAACTTGAAGTATGTTCCATCATATTCTGTTTTGGAAATTGACATCAGGGACTTTGCTGATGCCTTTGAACACGAAATACTGAGTGACTGCTACCTTCCAAGGCAAAGATGAGGGACCTTTAACCATGGATGAGCCAGAATGGCTTGACTGAGCTGGCACATAGAATGAGGCGGGTTTGACTCAGTTGAATTTAAGTGAGGCTCGGAAATTTCCATGCCATGAGTAGTGGGGCTGGGAAAGTCTGGCTGTATGTTTGCAGGTGTCAGCTGAGAGATTTGTACATTGAAAGTGAGGTTGAGAAAAACTAGCTGGTATGTGGGCTTTGTTTCTTTTTCCTTTTGAAGAGTGAGTGGTGGGTGTAGCTCTAGGGCATCCAAAGGGCAGAGTGTCAGGGCACACCTCTGGTCAGAGACAGGTTAAAGTGTCACCCAGAGATTGTAAAGCACTCCTTTCTTACCCTTTTCAGTTTTGCTTGCCATTCAGCTTTCCCCCATCTCTCACCAAGACTGCTTGTGTTACTGGCAAATTCTCCCCTTCCATCATGCTGTTTTCCTCAACTGAGCATCTGCTGAAATCCAGCTCCCACCATGCCTCGCATTGGCGTTGGATGGGTGCTGCTCTGTCTCCCTAATTCAACCTGCTGGCCCATGCCAAAGCTGAAGAGCAATCTTAGTATCTCCAATGCTTCTGCAGACTTTTCCATCCTGGTCTTCATTTCTAAATTTCCCTTTTGCTGCCTGCAAGCTCTACCTGCCGTGACTACATATGGTGTGCCATTCCTTTTCTGCTTTCCATAGGGACAATGGCTTGTGCTGCAGGGCAGAGGATTTTATAGCATAGCTTGGATATGCACTTCAGGCAAGAGCAGTGCGGACTGTATGGATACACCACCTTCATGCTTTGTTGACCAGAGTAATCCTGGAACTGAAAGTTTCAGTTTAATATGCACATCTGTACATGCAGATTAGCCCAGGATCATTAGCTTTCTTATAGAGGAAACATTTTAAATTCAAAAACATAATTGCTGAGCAAATATGCAAGGTATTTTGCAGTTGCTGGTTTCCAGCCTGGCCCTTGATCTTGGTTCTGGTAAAACATGCACATGGATATTTAACAACGCAGCTGGTTCCATCTTGAGTGTCCTGCACACTTGTAAACTGTTTCTTGGATTTGGATCAGTATGACCTAGGCTTCTGCAACTTGAGGATGTTAAAACACATTGAACCGGCTCTGCATTCATCAGTGTTTGTAGCGAGCAGCAAGCGAGACTGTGCTTTTAGATTAACTCAGTGTTTTTCAGAACGGGACTTCAAAACATGTAAGAGGAGTATAGGGCTTCATGCTTCTCTCTTGACATGTTGGCCTGCATGTATGAGAGCTCAGAGAACTGTATTTAATACACTAAGAATCTGAACAAATCATGTCATAGGGGCTTTGCTACTTAAAAAATACAAGATTCGTGTGTATACCTTGTACCTTCTAGTATTTGTCAAAGATGAAATCATAGCCAGCTCTCAGACTACTGATCAACTCTTTTTAAAACATACTTCTTTCAGCTTGGGTAAGTGAAATAGCCTCAGCATCTACAGATTTCTCCTGTGTTACTCTGTATTTAGCCTGGAAAAAATTTTTCTAAATACTGCAAATACTGAAGTACAACTCTTGTGTTGTATAGGATCTTAACTAGAGGCAGTGAACACATTTGCAAATGATCTTTATATATCGTGTTTCCTTTAAATTTTGTGTTGAATTCAGAATGATTTTATAGGGATTTTAAGTTCCTCCTCACTTCAGAGCTGTGACCTCTGAGTTTCCTTATATAGTGGCCTGAAAGATTTACTGGTGTAGGGCTGATAAATTGCCTTTATTTTCCGAAGGATGTAAAATGTAGCCCAAAGCAGGACAGTGCACCAACACAGCAGAGAATGACTTAGAGTAGTTGCTAAGGTAGGATGTGGCAAGTCTTTGGCAAGAATCCTGTTGATTTCATGGGCTCTTTTATCGAGATAATTTTGAGTAAAATACGCTAGTAAAAAAACCTAAAATGGAAAAAAAACTAAATGGAAAATGGACATTTTTCCACAGAAAATGGGGTATGTGTGCTTGTAAAATTTTTCTCTGAAACATTCTTGGTCTCCAAAGAATTTTTCTAATTGAAACAATTTTGCTTTAATAAGATAACTTTTAAAAAACCAAATATTTCATTTCTACTTTATAAGTATTTTCTAGTTTTGCTTCTCTAGAGAGTTATTTTATTTTCTTTTTGTTCTTTTTTGGTTTTCTCTTTTGCAAAATAGCAGAAAACAGCAAAAGAGTGGGAAGGGAAACTGGTAGGAACATGCAATAAAAATGTGAAAATTAATGTTTGTTTTGGCGTTTGTTTGTTTTCCAAATGGCTCTATGAAACTTCATTTTGCACAAAAAAATGTAGGCTGATCCAGTGCAGGGGCAAGCGAACCTGTTTTCTGTTAACAAAGTTGTCATACAGCGTACAAAGACATATAAAGTCAAGCCCTATGGGACTCCAAAATGCCTCCACTGCTTTTAGTTTATGTGGATGGTGATCCCTTCTGTCACGAAAGTGAAAAGGCATAGGACAGAGGTAGCTCTGCCAATGTCAGTTCATCCATGCTGAGCTGCACTTGCTGAAGAGCTCTCATAAGGGCTTTGGTTAATGGATGAAGATAACATGGCCAAGCTGGATAGTGAATGCTTTTTCCAGCTCTTCTTTTACCCTCTCTCCTCCCTCTCGCTGTTCAAGTGCATGAGTGACTGAGTAGTTCAAGAATGGACTGCACAATAAGCACTAACATTCGTTTTTAAGTAAATTGTCACTGATTTTGGTTTGTCTTGAACAGTCAGAGTTAGTAAGGAGTTTGGCCCATCATGCATCAGCAGCAGATGTTCAGGGAAGCACTGCTGCCACCCTCCCAGGGCACGATCCTTCTTGTTAGTGCCAGCTGTCATCTCTACCTCTTTTGTTAACCCAGGGGAGAGCGGAGGTTACGTTTAGGATGCTGCTCTATGATCCTCATCAGCAGCCTCCCACGAGATTGCATTCAACGGAACTGATGTGCTTCTGTCTCGTCCTCTAGATTGCAGTTTTGAAGGACGGACGTACAACAGCTCTATGAAATGGCACCTCCCTAGCAATCCCTGTGTTACATACCAGTGCCAGGTAAGGATGTCATAAACATTGTGCTAATTGAGTTGTAAGCTTTTCCCAGGAAATTCTGAGTCTTCATTTATCCAGTCCAAATAACCTGAAATATTTTATACCCAAAGCACAATATGGACTTTGAATTTAAACTAATTTAAATCCACTCAGATGTGGCCAGCTATAACCAAACATTCAGAAGGATAGGTTTTAAATGACTTGAGTACCATCATACCCAAACATTACTGAAGGAGAGGTACACAGCCATGCCATTTCCTGCTATCTTGACCTTGAAATATGTCTTTTTTTTTTTTTTTTTCCAGCATGCTAAGCCTTTTGTGAGATACAAATTATTTTAGTAATTGGACACTCCTGTGTGTATGCATCCCTGGGTTTTACCTGGGATGTTTTTTAAGAGAAACCCACAACCAGATCTTCATTTCCTGGGCTCCCGCACTGTTAACACGGTGGTATTTTTGGTAGCTTGCCTATCTGCAACCATAACATTTTCAAGATTATTGATTTTCAGATTGAAACCAAGTAATTATGTCGGCAATTTTAGTTTCCCTCTGTGAATAGGTCTGCCATTTTGATGACAATTTGAGCTGGTTTTAATAATAACACTCAGGCAGCTACTAAGAATGGCAGTTAGAAGGAGGAGAGATGAATGAGTATGAAGAGCTTCTACTAACAGAACAGAGTTTCATGGTTTTCTCTTGTTCTGTAATACTTCTGCTCTGTGAAACCCACCTGCATTTTTAAAGATGAGTACACTGAGAAGACTGAAGTTGGAGCAGCAGTATTCTGTATCCTTGCACTTCATGAAAAGATACTCACTATGTGAATTTAGATATGCTGCATGAAAGTATCAGTTTTTATTGCCTGTTTCAGTGTCTAAATGCAAAACTGGGTGGTCCTGTTTACCCTAGATCCACACATTTGAAAAAATTTTCCCTTGCTTCCAACAGCAAAACTGCAAGCAGAAAAAAAAAAGGTAACAGCCTTTTGGGCACAGAACCTCACACCCAGATTTGTTCAGGAGGACTCTTGACTTCTGGAATAAGTACAGGAAATGTTAATTTACTAATACTTATCAGGCAAAACATCAAAGATAAGTGTCTCCCCTCTACAGAACAAGATGCTTTTATCTGCTTTCTAAGTCTATTTTCATCCAATGGGAGAGGGAGGAGAATGCCTTGTGTCTGGCCTGTTTTCACGAGAGCTGCATGGCAGATTACCGAGGTTAAGGATTCCTGATAAAGCAGGATTCCTTTTCCTAAGAGGATGCTAGATTTCTTACCTGATGCATTTTAAGGCAAATCCTGTGCCTGGAGTCAGGGAGACTCAAGTGGATCTTTTGACTGTGGATTAACCCGAATCGTGATACCAGGCAGCAGGTACAGAGAAAAAGAGGTTTTGAAATCCAGTGCTTTGCAGCATGTGCTGGGCTTTAGTTGTACTGCTAGTAAATGGGATTTTTTTTGCTTGTTCAAGCAACCACAGTGCTAACAATGAACGTGTCTGATCTGCATGTTTTACAGGAAGGAGTGATAGTGGAGTCAGAAGTACAGTGTGTTGTTCATTGCAAAAACCCTTCCAGACTCAGGGGAATGTGTTGTCCTGTGTGTCCAGGTGAGATTTTATGGGAAAATGCTGTTCTACATATGCAACTCTATTTCTAATGGTACCCATTGTTACCTGCGAGGCTGCCTCTAACTTCTCTGCTGTATCTAACCAGTTACTAAAATGTGGGCTGGTGACTTGCAATGCACAAAATGACACAAGAAGAGCCCGCTTAATACTTTTTAGTAGAGGACGTGCAGACTAGGGGATACATAGGCAATAGCCTGTGGCAATATTCACAGATGTATTGATGTAATTTTTCAGAGGGTCTGTCAGCTGGGTTTGCCTGGCCGATGACCATGATTTTGTTAGAGGGAAAGTATAAGAGTAATCCTAAAAAAAGGAGATTCACTTTTTGAAGGGGAATGGGAGTGGGTTGCCTTTGTGAAGCACAGAGGCAAATTACCATGTTTTTTTGAGGCTGATTTGATTTTAACAGAAGTTTTGTAGGCAAACACTACTCCAGTTGTGATCTAATGGTTTTATTATATTTTGATTAGTTATAATATCTGCCAACATCTAATATAAACCCAGGGAGTAAGAATAAGTTAGTAAAAAGCGAACAGCTTAAAAAAGTGTTTTAAAGCCACTTCTAATGGAAGACTTGACCTAGCCTCTACTTCATTGGTGCAAATTTCTCTGTTACAGAACGATTTTTTCTTTCCCCCCAAAAAAGACATTTAGGGATTTTTAAGGATTTTTAAGGCTTCTGAAGTGACTTGTATTCTTCTGAAGTGATTCGCTCTCTACAGCCATCTGAAAGGAAGTTGTAATAAGGTGAGGGTTGGTTTCTTCTCCCAGGAAACTAGAGACAGGACAAGAAGATAGCCTCAAGCTGCACCAGGAAGGGTTCAGGTTAGACATCAGGAGGAATCTCTTCATGGAAAGGGTTGTTAAACATTGGAATGGACTTCTTAGGGAGGCAGTGGAGTCACCATCTGTGGAGGTGCTCAAGAAACGACTGGATATGGCACTTAGTGCCATGGTCTAGTTGACAAGGTAGTGACCAGACAAAGGTTGGACTTGATGATCTTGGAGGTCTCTTCTAACCTCTATGATTCTGTGATTCTGTGATTCTGTGATACTGTATTAGAGAGGATGGTATGATTTGTTTTTCATATTGCTCTGCAGTGGGGTGTGTTATAGAGAAAAGGCAGCATGCTACCTTGAGCTAAACTTATTCAAATGCTGTTTTCCAGGTTGTGTATTTGAAGGGAGACTTTACGATGAAGGAGAAGAATTTAGGCCTCAAGGAAATAAATGTACCAAGTGCTCTTGTATTGTAAGTATTTGCCTTTTGGCATTGTATCTCCCTGTCTGAACTTCAAAAGGCACATTATTATTGCCATAACAAAACAAAAAAATATAAGGAATTCAACACTATTATGCATTCTTCTCTTGGAATTTGGGTTTATATTAAAGAATTTGTGGCACTAATACATGGTATTGCTCACATTCTGAGTTTATAATCTTTTTTGTGACCTTACACTGTATGCAGATGAAGCAAGATATTTGGGAAAGGGCTGATCTGTTGAATTAGTGGTGCTTTTTCTGTGATGGGATCATGCAGGAGGAGACAAAAAGCTGGATTTTTTGGCTTGATGCTTAATGAAAAGCATCCTGGATTTTATGCTTGATTAGCAACAATATAGAGAGGAAGTAATAACTGCATCCTTTGGATAAAGAGCACAGGCTTCTTTTTCACTTCCATTAAGTTAAGAGATAATGCTGTATGAGTTGGGGTAAATAAGTTTGACTTCATTGCTGTAATCTGTGAGACAAGTAAAATGCAAAGTTCAGATCACTGCTTTTGTTGCAATTTGTGGGCTGGTTATCAGCAGAATATGCAAGGCTGGGGAACTTTACATTTCAGTAGAATGCTGAGAGATTTGTCAGTACCAGACATGGTTCTCCTGCATCATGAAAATAAAATAAAAAAAGGAGGAAAGATGGACTTCAAAAATTAGTATATATTTATATATAGGCACACATTTAATGAAGTTGCTACAGAGAACTTAGGCTGTTTTGTGGGGAAAAAAAATGCTGGTAATCTGCAAAATTAATTCACATTATATCATTACTGTTCCTATGGAGATTAGGGTGTTCAGGTAATTTTTTTTTTTTAATTTTAATCCTGTAATAATGAAAATATGCCACCACTCATGTCACAGTGATATACACCCTGGGCTCCTGCTCTGCCAAATGCCTTCTGTCCCAGGCTGAGAACCATTGCTCCCTGTGTACCTGGTGGGTCCCCCTCTCACTTCAGTTCAGCTGTAGAGCAGCTCTGGCTTTCCTTAGTTATGTTCCCCAGGGGAAGGCAGGTCTGAGTGGTTGAGAAGTTTGTGGAGAAATGCTCAATTCTTTTTAGGTTGTGCTTTGCTCATTCATAAGTACTGTACAGATATTGCCTATTGCCCAGTTACTGGTGTGCCAACATCTCCTTGATCAACTTCCCTTTGTTCTCTAAATATCAAAAGCAACTGTGCTGAGAAGAGCAGGGGGGGTGGGAGATCTTTAGGGAGAGCAATATAAAGAAATATAGGAATATAGGGTCCCACCTGAGGATCTTACCTTGACAGTTACTAGTATCAGCTATGTTAGGGAAGGAAACACATTAACTACTGAGAGTAAGACATTTAAAGCCTCAAGCAAGAGGCTTAACTTCCAAGAAAGACAGCATGATTGTTTTGGGTGTTAATGACATCTGTATAAAGAGTCCAGCTCTCATTTTGAATCTTACTGACAGCCAAAGAAATGCCATCTATGCGTGAGCCACACCAGACCTCCCATCCCTCTCTTTGCAAAACCTTTTTTTTACCCTCTTGCCAGTTTCCTTCAGAATTTGAGCCTATAGAATTAAATTTGAAGTAAATAATGGGAGCATCCTTAGGGCTTGTGATAGTGGTTTGCTGCCTGCTTTGCATCCATTCCCTTTTGGAATGGGTCTCCAGTGAATCTCTTATCTAAGCAGTTGGTGGATGGATGCCTTATTTAAAGATATCTATCTAGTCATGTGATGGGAGCAGGCTTGTGGGTGATGGGCTGTAAGCTGTCCACATGAAAGGAAGCTCCTCACCCCAAATTAGATTTCTTCTGGGATTTCAGATTGTAACTATTTAGCAAGTCTTTCATGGAAATGTGGGAGAGGAAGTAACACAAATTACTGCTAAGGTATTTTGAGGATGTGTGTGTGTAACCCCTTTCACTTTAGAGTAAATTTTGCATTTTACTTGGGAGTAAACTTTTCTAATGGTGAATTATTCTGGACTCCATAGGCCATCACTTTCCAAGGGGTAGTTCTGACTTGGGACTGCAGACAGCATTGAATAGGAAGAAAGTAAAGAGGGGTGGCTGTTATTTGTTTTCCTGGAGAGATGTAGCATTGATCTGCACTCGCTAAATGTATTAAAATAAGGAATTACTTAAAAAACACGGATTTTATTTTTGCAAAATGATGCACTCAAAAATCAGTACATGTCAGGAGGCCTTGACTGTTGGGCTCCATCTTTGGAAAACTCTTGTGTTGTTCAAGTTTGTGGTATTTTCAGCTCAAAGTGGTGCCTAGTAGGTACTACTGAGCTCCTAAAGAACGTGAAATGATTGTTAAGATGTTGGGAGGGTTTTCATTGTTTGTTTTTAAGACACATTTTTTATGCAATTGAGGACAAAATGGGGATCTTGGGAGTTGGGGATCCTTGTCTTGGTGAAGCAGGCTGGTCAGTTGCAGAGCTTCCCATGTGCTCCATGGCCCCAAAGGTTAGAGAAAGCAATGGCACAGCCATGCCTGGGCAATTCACTCAGTCCTTACCCGCCAGGCACTTAACTCATTGATATAGTTTCTGCTTAACACCAATTGTAGTTCTAGTTATTGTCTACTGAAAACCAGACCAAACCCAGCAAACTCATTTCATGGAGGTCACTGAAACAAGCCATTAACTAATAACTTTTGGGTTGTTACCGATTCAGGCTGTGCTTGCGGCAGCGAGGCGGAGATGAAAGGCCCTGTATTCCATTACCACTCTCCTAAGCGAGCTGCTCCTTGGGGTGACTAAGATTTCTTGCTGAAAATGAGAATGTATCACCTCTCACTCAATGCATATTGCCTGTCAGGAGTGAACGAGCTGGCTTTTAATGGCTCAGTTTCTCTGGGGAGAGGCATTTGTGTAGAAAAGGTGGATGGGATAATAGGGATCTCCTCGCACCCCGGCTGAAACCCAGCTGTCTTGCAGTAATTCAGCTGTCTGGCTTGTTCCTGCATTTCGTGATAGGACAGCAGCCTGTTCTAGAGAAACCTTGGCTATTTTCCCTACCATAAGCACCTACTTAAATGAAGGACTGGCTGCTTTAATCAAGTGTTATTTCTCAGATACTACTTTTATGAGGTCGAGAGTGTGTTTCTGCTTGCACAGTAAGAGCACTTGGCTTACATGTTTCCTTTCCTACAGCCTGCATTAAAATAGTCAGACTGTGATTATCGTAAATGTTTTCATTTTCTCTTTTGATGTAGCACGTTTGGAAAAAAAAAAAAAAGTGGAGGGGGAGGAGAGAGAGCCAGGGAGGGAGGAGAGGAGGTTTGGCAGGAAAGTGACCTTGTGTGAGAGAGGTAACCATGGAGAAGCTTATCTCTAAATGGTAGTATCCAAACTCATAACTAGCCCCTTTTGACTCTCAGCACTGTTACCCAGAGCATGGGCGCTGCGCGTTTCGGCATGCGAGGCATGCGGCGGTACGAGGTACCACCATGCTGAGAGCGCGCAGCACTATGGAGACGCCACGGCCCAGGACATGCCTTCCTCCACACCCCTGCGGGGAGGAGGGAAGCGGACCTGCGTGGGAAATGATTGGAGGCTGGATTACGGCATTGCTGAGATGGCTGAGAGCTGGGAGTGGGAAAGGTGGCATTGTGTGTCTGTCCTTCAGGGAAGCAGATCATGGGGACAGCCACTGGCAGGGTGGTTATGCACGTTTGGTCCCCAAATGGCATTGTTTCACGAAAGCAATGCTGGCCTCTTAGCTGCTCTTCCAAAATGATTTGGAACAAGCGAAACCCAAATGGCTGGAAGCAGAGCATGGTGATTTGGGGCCCTTGGAGAGCTGAATCGAAAAGCAGCTTCTGCTCAATCTCCTTTGCACCATCGGAGGCTTTTACACCGCTGCTCGGGGGGACTCGGGACGCACACAGCTACTGGTCTGCTGGTGCACTTGTGGGTGTGTGCGTGCAAGAAACGTCTTGTCGCTTATATTCCTGAGTGTTAGGGTGCAAAAACTGAATAGCGAAAGTTTTGCACAAAGGAAAGGGAATTGCAGCAAGAAAAATCTGTTTCTAAATCAGTGAGTAACAGGCGTTTAGACTGTGATAAGTAATGAAAAACTACATATGTGTTTTGTATGTTGAGAGTGGAATTCATCTTCTCTAGCTCCAGCTATTCAGAAGTAATGTATCTGATTTGAACTACTTATCTGAACTCCTCTTCAGTTAGTGGAGAGAGAGAGAGAGAGAGACAGAGAGAGAAAGAGGTGGGATGGATTACTCTATGCAGATGCTTATCTTCCTCCACTAACTAGAGAGGGAGCCTACCCAGCTCCCTGGCCTCAGAGATGGCTGAAGATAGCCAAGACTGATCCTGCCCCTGCAGTCAGCTGGGTAATTAAGTACCCTGATACTGCTTTAAAGGCCTGGCTTTAACTGGTATTGGGAGCTGTTGGAATACATTCCCATTACAGTAGACTGTGGGGGAGGAACACCAGTCTACTGGGAAATTCAGAGGAGCATGCAGTTAAATGTATAATTCAAATTCAAATTTCCATCCTCAGTGCAGAGCCAAATGCTGATCTTCCCAAATTTCCCTGTACTTCAGCTGCTTTGATTCAGCTCCAAACTCCAGCAGACACTGTCTGCCCCCATTCAGGGGCTAAGGAGTTGTGTGTAGGGGTGAAAAAGCAAAGAGTTGATCTTTTGCTAGGAGGAGTGTTCACATCCTCAAAGTTAGAGACATTAGTAGAAGTGGTTGGCCTATGGGTGGATGCAAATGAAGACCAGTAAGTAAGGGTTACTCACTGTGTCTCTGGGAACCACCTAGAAGTTTGTGCGCAGATTTTTTGCAACGTTAGAAAGTTTGACTTTCTCAATAGCCTAATAAAACCCCAGTCTTCCAGGTATGTGAAGTATGGCTGCACAGGTAGCCAAGGACTTGGTATATACTAAACTTTAGCAAGAAAAATAAAGCTGCATGGAACCATAGACAGTCTCCTGTTACTTTTTTTTTTTTAAAATCTGATTTTCTTCAGGCTTCAAAAAGTATACCTACTTCCACGGGGATTGTACAGTACATGTTCCATGTCTGAAATATTAAATTCCCTTAATTTTTTTGAAGATCAAAGTTTAAAGAAAATAGTTTGGACATTAAAAAAGAATGTTTAAAAACAGTGCTTTTTTTTTCTCTTATCTGATTGAGATGCATAGCCATTTTTAATCTTTCTTTTGATTTCTCTCAAAAAATGTGTCTGACAAAAAGATAAAAAATAATTTTAATAAAAGTAATGGAGTAAAGTTAAAAACTTTAATATTAATATTAAATATTAATTAAATGTTAATGTTTAATATTAAATTAATAGCAATTTTTCTGAAATAGAAGTAAACTGTGGCATAGCAGTGCAAGTGGACATAATTTAGTGTAATTATTCAGTGTAAATTATTCATATTCATAAGCACTTAAAATCTCAGACATTAGAAAGCGTTTTTCTGTGGCAAGGTCTCGTTTTCTCCCTCCATGGATGTTTGAATTTTGCCCTACATCTCTCCTACCTGCAGAGCTTCCTAGCCCACCTAGTCCAAGTGTATTCCCAGGTCAGGCTGCAGAAACTCTTCATCATACTTTTAATTTTGGTGTGAATCAAATGAGTCTCTCTGTACAGCAAGAGACTGTGCCCAGTTTGGGCACATTTTGAGGGGAATAGAGATATGGAGCAGCTCTGTGAAAGTCTAGATTATTCTTTAAGGATCATGGACCCAGAAAAGCAGCATCTTTCTCGTATCCCTTCCTTCTTCAGAGCCTTTTGCTTGCCCTTCGTACCCTGCAGAATTCAGCTCAAATTTACCTTCCATGCTGCAGCATGTTCCATGTTCCTCTTGGTGTGCAGTCAGAGGGGTTCCAGCTGCTCTTCCTTCTTCTCCTTCGTTTCACATAGGTAGCACTATCCAGTTATTATTTCTGAGATGGCATGTATCGGCAGCAGTCAAAGATGAGTACCTGTTGTACTTTATGTCCTAAGGACATGTATTTCTGTCCCTAAGAGAAAAGAGTATGAAAAAAGAATGTGAAGAAAGATGAAAGTCCGATTTGACAGATTTCTGCGGAGAATTTTTCCTGCCGGAGCAGGAGGGTGGAAACACTGAGGAATTGGAGGAAGGAGCTCTGCCTTTATAAGGCTCTTGTTTAGACAGAGACTGTCTTTGCAGTTTTATGATCCAAGATGATATTATGGTAATTAGTGAATTAAGTGATACTAGAAGCCGTGAAAGACTTAAGGCTTCCTGTGTACCTGAAGGGCCCAAGTAAATGCTGATTAACAACGCCCTGGAACTGTGCATTGCATGAACAACCTCTTGCAGTACAGAGGAAAAATGTCCAGGACTTCTTGTCATCTAAAGGAAATGAATACACAGAGCAGGATGGATTTTTCACTCCTAAAGCATATCAAGAAAACAGTAATGCAGGCTGACCACTTTTAAATGATGATAATAAGGGCTTATACCACCAGTGCAGGTTGCTGTCGTTCCTGAGAGCAAAGGAATAGCTTACGCTGTAAGGCATCTATCCCCTGTCTTGTTAAACTCTTCCTAATTAACAGGCTGAGATTAATTGTTCTTATTGACAAAGAAGAATTAAGTACTCAGAGCTTTAACAGTAAAGGAGAGCTGTTAATAGGCAGCTTCTGACTGTTTTTTATTGGCACTGGGGTGCAGTGAAGATTGCAAACATCTCTGCTGTAAGTCGCTCCTAGCAAAGGCAAGGATCTGTCTTAGAGGAAAAGCAAAGCAGCAAGATGGCAGAAAACAAAGAACCTGGTAAATAAGCAAACAAACAAGCAAAACAAGAACCTGCTGACCAGCAGGAGATGAAAGGGTTGCGCGTGTTTTCAGAAGTGCCAGCGAAGACAAAGGTTTTACCAGAGATGGCTGTAGCACTTCTCGTAAGTGGCTTTAAATGGGAATGTGTGTGGCATCTCGTGGGAACGCTTGTGTGCAGAATTGATTTGGGTCTAAAAGATTCCCACAAGTTGTGGTAGGAAGCAGTAAAAGCAATAGCTTGTCAATTAACAGGGGCTTTGTTTGCCAAATGTTTTATGGATAGTCCAAACCCCTTCTGGCTGGTGCTACAATGAAGGAAAGGCTGAGAAGAATAGGAGTGCTTGGATTTCATGTTTGTCACCCTTTCAGTTTTAATAAACTTGGATGTCACAGGTTTGGGGCTTGTTATCAGAAAACAGTAGTTAATGATTTTAAACTTGCACACAGCCCTCTGTGTCCTTAGACAAGTTGGTGTATTATACACAATCCTGCTAAATGAATTTACATGAGAGCTTAATGAGCTGCGTAACACCTACTTGTTTTCCTCTTTCCGATTTTGAAAATCAAAAAATAAAAATAAAATATTAGAGACAATACATTGTTACATTGTTTCAGTTTTGTTTTGTCATAGAATTATAGAATGTTAAGGGGTTTGAATGGACTTTAAAGATCATCCAGTCCCAACCCCCACTGCCATGGGTAGGGACATCTCCCACTAGACCAGGTTGCTCAAGGCCTTATGCAACCCGGCTTTGAAGATGAAGCTTTTCCACTCTTCTCTCAAGTCTGACCTTGTATCACTTTGGGTATTGTAGTATTAAATATTTTTAGTTACTCATGTTCTGTTGTTCACTTTGTTCATGTTTAACGTATTTCATAGAAGATGTAAAGCAAAACTCGGGATCATTAAGTTTGAATTGCTGTGGAGCTCTAGTGTGGTTGCCAAATTCCATTTTGACTTACTATCACTCTGCCTAAATTCTCCTCGCTCTTTCTACTGCATCCTATGGCACTGTTTTTGTTTTCTGCTCTTGAAACATTTTATGTTGATAAGGGAATAAGTTTCCATCTCTACCTGGTAAACTATTTTCCAGATGGGATATGTGATAAATTAACATTTCTTAAAACAAACCAGTCATGTGGAAAGGCTAGCCAAAGCTCCTTGGATTCCATCAACTTTTTAAATGTTAGCAAGCATATTTACTGCTTTTGTTGCATTATTTAATGATGAGAGACAAACACATTGGATAGTCAAGGGGAGGAAAATGATATCCAGCAGATTATTTTCAGGATTGTGACAGGCTGTAACTATTTTATACAGCTCATCCTTTTAGGCTGAGTGCAGGATAGGCTGTCAAAATAGACATGGGAAACAGAAAAGAAAAAAAAAGTGCTTTGAGACATGACAGTGATTTACTTATTCCAGTTTAACCTGTCAGAAATAAAATTTGACTAGGTGCCAAACTATCATAGCATCCTTGGCACTCTGCTGTGGCTACATCAATTTGAATAGAGTCAGCAGTGGGACGTAAACACCCAGCTTCCACTGTGGGGTGCCTGAATAAGAAAACTCTAGTAATAGAAATTGCCTGAATGGCTTAGCTTTCTTCCAGAAAGTTCTGCTCCCGCGGTACCTAAACTTCTGTCCCAAACACGACTAGAACACCATTAAACTTGACAATTCCAAGGTTCATCGAAAACCCAAGAAGTTTTCAGCTCTCTGCCAGAAACTTTGTAACTAAGCATTGATATTTTCTACAGAAAGCAGATGTGTGTGTGTGTGTGTGTGTGTTGTGTTGTTTTGGTTTGAGTTTGTTTTATTTTTTTTTTTTAAGCTGGAGTTTAGTGGCATGACTCAGTATTTTCTGCTAAAATCATTGGCATGGAAATTTCTTTATCACCCCTACTTGGGTGTCAGAGTCAATGCAATTGAAAGTCAAGATTTCCAGCAGGCTCAGATCTCGTGTTTGAGGCATTGGAGCCCAAAAGGATTTGAGTAGCTTGCATGCTTTGTATGGTTTCTTTTCCCTTTTTTCTTTTCCTTCTCCAGAACATAGCACCGGGAATTTTCTGAGAGTAGGACAGCAGCTGATGTACCCTTGCCAATAGTTTCTTTCTTCACAGGAAAAAAAGGAGCCAGCCTCAGCTGGCTCTCCTCATAACAATGAGGAGAGTCTTGTTCCTTTTACCATCCTCTGCCTTGCACCCGAATATTCAACATGCCCAACAAAATTTTGAAAATGAGATAATCTACGTGAAAAGAATTCATTTTAAGTAGTGTAAGGATTTTGTGCTTTTCAGTGCTCAGTCTGTTCAATGCCCCCTCTCCTAGTGGCAGCATAACTTCCTTCTCCTGAATGCAGCTGAATAGCAATTCTTCCTAGCAATCTTAGTTGCTGATGTCCTATTTATTCTTTCAGTAGACAGCTGAACTGCCCTGCTCTCTGTCTTTTGAGGTCAGTTTTTTCAATTCCCCAATGTTACTGCAATTACCATTCCTCCCTGACACTCTCCCATCTAGGTTTTTTTGTGCTGCACTTAAGCAAGTATGGGTATGTCTGGGACTATGCAGGGAAGGAAAATCCTATGTTTTTATATCTTCTGCTCTCCACTGCTCTTTGTAGTTGACAATGCACATGTAAAATCTCCTATCACTAGTACCTGCCCAGCATCTGCTACTGTGACTTTGTCTTTTTGACTGAGCCTGATTCTAAATTGGTGAGCATTTTATAAAGTAGCTAAATGGGAGCAGGACCCATAAAAGTTGACACCTTGTGGAAGCTAAGCCAGGGAGGCATTTTCTTTCCCTGTGGTGGTGTTACATTCCTTGTGGTCAACAGTAATAGCTCTGCCTCCTGAAGTATGGGCTGTAGGGTTTTACTCCATATTCAAAATGGGCATCATTTGAAGCTTTAGCACTTGTGGCATTTGGAGGACACATTCTCGCTTCCTGAATATTCAGCACAGCAGGGGTAACAGCAAGTAATTATATAAAATGAGGAGTAAGTTACAGGCTAGTTTGAGAACTGAGGGGATGGAGGGAGAAGAAACATGCTTGTACCTCAACAGAAATATCATCAATCTGTGTACCACCTTTGCTGTTGACCTCCTGAGAACAGTATGTTTCAGTGTTTCTCTGAATCAGATAGGAGGCTAATAAGGATACTACTAATATATCTAATAATGACCTAAGGTACTTTTTGCAGTTTTCATAATGAGTGCCTGTTTCTATTTCTAAATATCTTATCCATCTGCCTCACCTTCCTGACAGTCTTTGGGAAATCCTTTATTTCAGACTTTCTTCAAACTTATGGAAAGACAAGGTGGCAAAGTTCCCAAAGTAGACTTGGATTTGACTTGCTTGTTCACTGATACTGCTCTTCAGACTTGAGCAAGTAGCCTGGTATACTCTGATCATAACAATAAATTTTTGATTCCTTGTCTGATTTTTCATGTAGGGCAATGGGCTCCAAACAGAGAGGATGCTCCCTTCCCCTTATGAGACAAGGTATAGCGGAGGGGAGCGAAGTCATGCTTAGGGAATAATTTTCTCCTTCCTAATGTAGTGGTTGCAAATCAATGTGTGAAGCGCACGGTGCTCTAGGGAAGCAAGCACAGCTCAAATTTGCTGGCACCCTGGAGCTGCTACAGAAAGGAAAGGTGCCAGCTTGCCCATGAAAGCCCAGGGGTTTTCGATGCAGAGATTAAAATCTGCAATTTCCAGCACTCAACAAAATCCTTCATCTCTCCTTCATTTTGAAGTCTATCTTTTTCTAAATACTTATGTCTATTAAATTGGGTAAGCATGCATAAGATGTATCCTGGAAGTGGGCAGTTGAAAGCAAAGGCAAAAAAAGAATTCGTAGTTTCTGGTGTACAGGATTTATAAGGTATTTGTGCTCTTGCAAGCAAAGTAAACCAGTCACGATGGGAGTAGGAGCTTTACGTCAGTATCACAAAGATAATTCTAAAATCTCATTTGAAGTTCCTATCAACTTTGATCAGATAGAAGACTTTCTCCTAGGGATGACATGTGCCCACAGAAGGCAAACTAAAATAAAATGTAGCATACCACACATGCCCATGCCAACAAGCATATTTGTGGTTCAACTACAGAATAAACAACAATTTAATATTAATAAAAAATTATTTAAGCACACAATCTCTGGGTAGTATGTAATATCAAATGTATTAAACTCTGCTTCCCCATTTCCCCAGTGCTGAATAGTAGTTTGGATAAAATTTAGTCTTCTACAATAGCTTTCAAAACTACAGGCTTAATAAATCAGCATCAATACGTTGAAAATGCATAGGAGTGTGACAATTGGTCTTCAACAGCCATAAAACCAGAATGAGGATGTGTCACCCTATGAAATATTATCTAGATGCTTCTTTCCGGTCTGTTGAAAGAAATGAAGTTGGTGGAGTTTTTTTAGGATTCAGGGCTTCAACATTTCAATGCAGAAAGCAAAGCAATGAAAAGAAAAAGGATGGAATGTTTCGAATATGATAGCTTGTGATTGTGCTCTTAGTTTTGGCTTTCAGTTCCGTGCTGAATACCACCACCTTATTCTCAAGCGAGAAAGTCTTGACAGCACTGGCTTTGAAACCCTGGCCCTAGGGAAGAAGTTTGTTCTAGTCCTTTTAATTCCAATTTCATTTAGACTTGATGTCTCCTGCTTTTATCTGAATTAAACAACGCTGAACTTAAAAAGTTACAAATATTTAAAAGGATGTGGTTTTCCATGATAAAATTAAGATAACTTTGTTTGGTAAAATGGAATCTGTGAGCTGGGTTGGGTGGGAAAAATGAGGAACTAATTATGTCCACTGCATAATTTTGTCACCTATCAGTAGAGCGCTGTCAAAACAGTAGACTGCTGTCTTTGGAGATCATTATGTGCTATCTCAAAATTTTGAAAAACAAAGATGTTTTTCATGTAATCCCACACGATCCACGATTTCCTGGTTTAATTAGGCTCATTTCGGCGGTGTTAACTCAGGAACAGATTGAGCCTCCTGCATTTGTAACTTACTGTTTTGATATTCAAGAGCAAATACTGGCAGGCTTCACCATAACATCTTGCATGATGGCTTGGAGGCTGAATGGAAAATTTAAGCCTAAATGGGGGTTGCTTTGCCATATTGCAGAAAAGGAATATGACGGGGGAAGCCGGGGGGCGGGGGAAGGGTTGGGGGCACGGGCGAGGAGAGATGGCTTTATTTATCCGTTTATTTATTTATTTATTTATTTATTTTAACTCCTTCTTTCTCTCGTCCCTTCTGGGGTCCCACGCCCCGGGTGTCCCCCGGCCCCTCGGGTGCGTGTCCCCGCCCTGCCGGCCGAGCAGGGGGCTCCGCGCTGTTTGCCCAGCGCCACCTGGCGGCGGCGGGGGGGAGGGCGCCCCGCTCCCCTCCCCGGTCACGGCGCCTTTTCAGCGGTCGCTTTAAAAAAAAAAAAAAAAAAAAGAAAAAAAAGAAAAAAAAAAATTGGCTTTGTGTTTGGAGTGGCGGATTACGTAAAGAGACCCTAAAGAGTCGCAGAGCGCTGAAAATTATTGGGTGAAGGGTGACCTGTTAAGATGGGTGACCTTGACCCTGCTGGGACTTGGTGGGTTCACCGCAGCGGTGCCTTGGTGGGCTCAACTTGAGCCAGGGGACGTTTTGCACCAAGGTGCGCAGAAGATCATTACCAAGTGGCAGTGGAAACAGGCACCAAATTATCCCCCCCGGCCTGGTGAAGCCACTTGTGGGGCGACACTGAGCTGTGCGAGGAGTGGAGAGGTTGAGCCTTGCTGGCCACCCAGCCTGGCTGAAAGGCCTTTCCCAGCAGTACAGGGAGCTGCAGAAAGTGATATTTAATTCAGTGATAAAGAAGGAGTAGTTACCCCATGCGAAGATAACTTACCAGTAGAAAGACACTATGAAGTGCTACAACAGCCCGACAGGCTGTCCCTGACTTCAGCAGCTCCTAAGCAGAGAAATAGCCAACTATGACTAACTGGACAATTAATAACAGATATTTAATAAGAGCCATATTCAGAGATTCCAGCAGCTCTGTTTCTGCGTACAGTGAAACACAAATTTAAATATAATTTCCCAGAACCTGAAAGTACTTGACCTTTTTTTGTGTATGAGCTGACTTCCAAGCTGGTGGTATTACCGTGTGTGTATTTGTGTGAGTGAGACCTTTTACTAGTGCTCCTGTTCTCTGCTTTCGGCTCTTCCCCATCATAATTTTCTCTGGTAATGAAACTCAGGTCAGCAGGGTAAAACTGTTGGATTTGATTTCTGGTGACACTGCAGTTTTTAAACTTTTGCATATATAGATTGATTAAAAACTGGCAATACTGGAGTAACAGGCATTAACATATGGCTTTTGGGTTTCAGCCTAATAAAAATTACAGGAGAATAAAAAGGAATGAAAACTGAACAGTTGTGCTCTGCTGGGGAGTTAAAAAAGGCGGTATTGAGTTGGAGTCCGCTCATCTGCAAGTGCTAAGTTGGAGTTGTTATTTATTATCAGAATTAAGATGAATGAAATCACCAGTCATTAGCTCACAATGTGTAAAGGGCTTTGAAATGTCTTTTCACACACAGCGGACTCCCAAGTGGCTGCCGCAGCCTCTATACCTCCTTGCAGCAGTTAACAGGATGAAACAACTTTGCTACAGGATTATCCATGCTTGACATACATTCCCTTTGGCTAATTTGATGTGCAAGGTGTGCCCACGCAGTGAAGCAAACTGACAAGAGTGTGGGAGATGAGTGGGTCACTGCGTAGAGGGCTTGACTTACGAGGTGGTGGCTGGTCAGTAGCGTGGGTCAGCTGGTCAGCATTCATATGCCACTGAAGTCACCACGTAGGGGACAAATTTAAACTGCAACTTTAAACTTGGTAATACTTCCACTTTTGCAAGGCTAGGAAGGATGTAAGGGGAAGCCGTATGAGGAGTGTCTCTGAGGTCACTTGGTTGGGAGACCTCATTGTGGTCTTCAACATCCTCACAAGAGGAAGAAGAGAGGTAGGTACTGATCTCTTCTCTCTTGTGACCAGTGACAGGACTTGAGTAAACAGCATGAAACTGAGTCAGGGGAAGTTTAGGTTAGATATCAGGAAAAATTTTTTCACCTAGAGGGTAGTTGAGCAGTGAATTTTTTCACCTAGAGAGTAGTTGAGCAGTGCAACAGGCTCCCCAGGGAAGTGGTCACAGCACCAAGCCTTTCTGAGTTCAAGAAGAGTTTGGACAACACTCTTAGGTACATGGTGTGATTCTTGAGGTGACCTGTGCGGGGCCAGGAGTTGGTCTCCATGATCCTGATGGGTCCCTTCCAACTCAGCATATTCTATGATACTATGAATCTATGACTGGAGACGTTTATAACCACCCAGGTAACAGAAAATCGTTTCTTGGGTGATGGGCCTTCCTCTTTTACACCTATGTGGCAGCAGGGTCAGAAGGCATTTACTAACCTTGTTCTGGCAGGCTAGCTAGCAGGAAGATCCACCTCAGGAAGTATATAATTAGGAGGGCCTGTGCAAAGTACTGTTGTAATTTAGCAGGAGAAGTAATTTCGATTCACATTTTATTTCCCTTGTCTCTGAAGTGAAGGTCCTGGGGATGGTGTAGTAGGCATGTAGAATAAAATGTTAACATTTTAGTCCTCTTTCACTGTCCTTTCTCTCCTTTTCTCTCTAGCAGAGAATGAATTGCTAATCCTGGGAAGAAGCTATCCAGCTGACTTTCTGTTGGGGCAATCCTGACTGCTGTGTGCTTGACTTTTCACAGGGAGACTAGAGGGTTGTTTTCATTGAGTCGTCACCAATTCACTCACAATTGGCTATTTAAAAAGAAATATCTCAGGCTAATTCACCAGTGTCTTTGTGTTCACTAGGACTCTTACAGACACCTTTCCTTTGCACCTGTTGCTACATTAACCTGTTCAGGTGCTTTGTATATCTGAATCCTCTCTTTGCTTTTCGGACATAAGGATCCACAGATTGAGGCAAAAGAATGGTTCATCTGGGCAAATGACTTCTCTCCAGCAGTTCCTATAATGAAATGTTAATTTAATGTTCCTCCTAATACAATATATAAAGTTTTACCACAATTTCTTCGTGCGACTGCAAGAGATGCTGAGACCAGGAATGTGGTTATTAAAAAGCATAGTAAAAATATCAATTACAAAACCTTGGGGAGGCCAGACTGACTTCATCCCTGCAGCATTACACAGAGCCCCATCACGTAGTTAACAGAAGTCAGAGGGTTGAAGGCATTTTAGAGTTGGATGTAGTTAAAAGAAATGTCATGGGTTTTGCTCTAGGCCTTTCCACTCCCCTGAGAGGGCTCAGTGGAAAGTGGAGAGGTGGAGGCCAGTGCATCTCAGACTGCAGAAGCTACAAGCTATCTTCAGGATGCAGAGGGAGACTGGCTTGATTTAGGAGAAGGTGCCTGAAATATCGGGGCAGCTGAGGGGGATAATTTGTTATTTACTGAAAGTTTAAAGTTTGGATTATTTTTTTGTGTCTTTACTCTGTTACTGCTAGTGTGTGCTTTCAAGTAAACACACTCTTAAACCCTCGTTTTCTCTTACTGGTAGGATTGGTTTTGACTGGTGTGGCACACTTTTGCTGTACAATGGTGTCCTTTTAACTGGGATGATAGGATGCTCTCAGTAAATGTCATCTTTCCAGTGAACTACTGCACTGTAGCCAGATCATGGCAGTGTTTGCCTCCACAGCACCATCTTAGGTCACTTGCAGAGATGACATTCCAAAAACAAGGAGAGAAAGAAGTGTCTCCTAACAACTAGCAATAACTGATAAAACTCTGGCACATGGCAGGCTTTGAAAAGCACTCACGCTTTCAAGGAAAGAATGTGACATACAGATGTTGGACTAGCATTAAGTAGCTACAAATGAAAACTGGACAAACATGACAAGTTCTGGGAGTTTGCATTCTGTGAGCAGAGAGCATTTCCTCATGATGAAGGAGCAGTATTAAAATTATATATGACTTTTCTTGAGTTTAACTGTGGATGGTGGAACATGTTATTTGTAGCTGTTACAAATGGGATAAATGTTTTTGTGTTACTTTAGTGATAGATCTAATGAAGACGAATTTTGGGAAGTAGGGGAAGGTCCATATGGCTTCAACTACAGCTATATCCCTGGACTGCTAACACTTCTGGAGAAAATGGGCATTTGGCCAGCCGAGCTTAAGTATGAGCTCACCTTCCACTGGGACTGCCTGTCCTGCTTCCTTGAAAAGTGCCTATATGCAGGGCTTATTCACAGTATTCTTTCATTGGTTGTGGCTTGTCCTGCTGGAGACAAAAGAGGAAGCTTGATCTGGCTTCACACCTTATCCTTTCTCCCCACATGAAGGCAGGCAAAGAGCCAGCAGGAGAGCAGCAAAATACATTTCAAGCTGGAACACTTAATCGCTGCGCATTTTCCCAGGGAGCATGGGTTTTTCCTTTTCTTGCACAGTATTTTCATGATACTGAACGTTGTCCATTAATCTGATATCCTTGAGAACTGTCAAAAATAGAACACTCATGTGAGTTGCAGGATTTATTTACCTTCCCCTGAAATGTGGAAAATTCTCAAAACACAGGAAATGTATTGGAAGAACAAATCGTTATCCCGAGGAATTTGGTAAAAGAATGGTTAGTTTTTTTCCCTGACGCTCCTCTTGCAATATAGACTGCTAGGAGCAATGGCAGAGGTGTATTTAGCAAAGCATGGAAAAAACAGAGCATAAAATGTGTTTATCTTTCTGTGTTGGTAGAAAGCACATAATTTGTTTGTAATTTGCAATGGTGGAAAGGGAATTAAGTGATGCCCTGAGCTATGCAGTGCTGAGGTGGAGGGGAGGCAGAGCAGGCAGGAGGTGAACAGGAAGAAGTACATTTGCTTGGGAAGCTGAACAGGATTTGATAGAAATTGTAGTGAAGCAGCCAGAGAAAAAAGTGGCTTCTTATGTTCTCAGACAGGGATTGCCTTCCCCAGACACAGTTCTTTGAAAACTTTGTTGGCTAATAATAGCAAGAGAGTCTCTTGTTGATGTCATGAGGATAGGAGAGCCTAAAGACAACCAGTAGGAATGTGCAAGTTGGACTAAAACAAAAATTGATTGCACCTTGGAGTGAAGTAAACTACTGTTAGAGACAGGCAGTGTTAGTGGTGATTTCATGCTGGGTGAAGCCAGCAGTGCCTGGAAGACGTGAGAACAGGGTATTTCCAGGCCAGAAAGATTCATGATAAATGCTGGGTGATAAGCGTTTCCCTCCCACCTGACACTGCTCTTGCTGTAGTCACACTGTAAACTCGGCTTGCGTTCTCGGGTGGGATTGGCATGAGACTTAAGATCTGCTCTGGAGTTCTAAATTTCTAGAGTCTGGACTTCTCCTTGTCTTAACAAACATCCTTCGATTGTGGTAGCGTTTCCTTCTGCATGATCCATGGGTGAGTGCCAATGGGGTGTACCTGACACTGATAGCTGGGTCTAAGAAGCTTCTAAATCTTCAGCTTCAGAGTGGGCTACAGACAATTCATAAACAATGGTTTTACCTACCTGCGTATGGGAGAACTGCTTGAAAACTTGCTTTATTACTGTGTGGAAAACACTTTAAGAACTGAACCATATGTTAGGTCCTTTAGGAAAGAAGTAGTTTGAGGAAATTGCATTGTTATTATCCAACATATATGTAGTACTGGTCATGCAAAATGACACAGAAAACATTCTCCTTGGTGTCATTTCCTCTCAATGTTTTTCTGGCTCATTTACAGTAAACTTGCAATAAAATAAGTTAGCGTACTTGAAGCTGCAGTATACTCAAGTTACCTTTGATATCCAAAGCAATCTAGCCATGGTGACACAAACCATTGCATGGGGTAATTTACACTGTGAACAAACTTAACTACAGACAAGGTACTTCCTTGGTGAGGGAGCGTATACTTGTATAGTGTGCAGATGAACCTGTGGGAGAGAGCATTTTTCTTTGTGAAAGGAGAACTGGGCAATAGACAGATGTTCACTTTACTGGCAGCTGTGCTGGTTAAGATGTTACCATCCCCAGATGTTTGATATTCCCATCTTGCATACGTTCCTGTCTCCTGAGCTCTGTCAGTGGAAGGGAGCCAGAAAGCGCTTGCTAAATGGACTCCAGGCAAAGTCAGCTGCATAAGCTCAAGCAGCTGATATAGGTGACTTGAGATAACCTGATCGTCTTTTCCTGAAGCTCATGCAACCCTTCTTGGCAAACTTCTGAGTATGGGATAGCCTCCAATTGGCAACATTAAGATCTAGAAGGCAACCATCAGCTGGTGGTCTTAGAGCCACAACTGCTGCCCTTATTCATGCTTATCCTTTTCCTTGTGTTGTTCAGGAATGAGATAAATGTTGTTTTAAACCATCTTTATGGCCCTTACATTTTTTAATTGGTGGAGACCTTGTTCAGGTAACGAATCTGCTCAGGGCTTCTCTAACTTATTCCTTATTTTTTAGTCCCCTCTGTAAGATTAAAATTCAATTCTTGTTCCTTACTTCCAGCACTCTAAGCAACCAAGAAGTGCTGGGTTATTTATTAGTCGTACTCCTCACGAGAAACCAGCAACTCGGCGTTAGTAATGTTTATCATGTCCAGCTGAACCCTAAGCTGGCCCAGCACTGAGTGTGGAGCACCTTGTAGTGATGGGGCCTTGGAAAGGCTGATTTTGCTTGCAGTGTTTGATGTTGTGAATTCTCACCTGAGGGACTCATGATCCAAACTTGCTTGCACTCAGCCTCCCCTCCAGCAGAGTGGGTAGGTGCCTCCTGGAAAAGAGTTGGCAAAGGTTACCAGATTCTGGTTGTTTACTGTAGGCATTTGGAGGTTCTCAAAAGAAATCTCCTGTGTATAGTGAAAGTGTGTCTCTAATTAAAATTACAGATTCTAGCCACCTCCATGAAGCTGTCTAGCCATCTTGCCTGATTTCACTCCTGGGGAACAGGCAGCAGAGTGAGAGAAAACACAGGTCAGGTATGGCATCAGGGTGGGAGAACTGAGCTGGGGCTGGCTCACAGAGCTGCATGCAGCTCAGTTCCCAGCCATCCTTTTGCCAAGGAAAGCTCCCCTTGAACCCACTGGAAAGAGCCCCATGGTGATAACGCTGCCAGACATGATGCTGCTGCAGATTGCTTGGGCTTACTAATGGATGAACAGCTTCAGAGTGTATGTAGTGCAACTGCATGTGGGGGGAAGACAAGTCAAGTGAGGAGATAGATCTGTGGCATGAGAGAAAAATGGCAGTTTACAAGAGAAAAATATTTCTGTGAAGAACCCAAGTCCCCGAAGATGAGAAGGAGAGAAAAGGCTCCAATACTGAGAGAGGGAAAAGGAGAGAATCATGGCATTGTAATTGGTGTTGAAGTCATGTCATCTTGATGAATCTCAGCTTTTAAGTGTCCATGCAGTGCTTGCACAGCCCTGAGTTCCTGCTTGTATGGTTGTTCTTTACCAGCAGACGTGGCCTGTGTGAGCTTTGCATTGCTCCTGTGTTTCTGTGAACTGTGTTGACAGGACTGTTGATGAATGGCAGAATTTGCCTTTCTGGGTTTGCAGTGGTAAGGGGTCCTTATGGCCTTTGGATTTCTAAGAAGGATCAGGGAAACGGAAAGGTTCATTAGAAATTCTTTTTTCAAGTAAGAGAAAAGTAGTAAGGATGAATCAGAGAGGAATTTTTTGCCAGTTTTGGAGATTACTAACAAGGAAGTGCCACACGGCATGTCTCAATTCAGTTCTTTTTGTTTTTAAATTTCAAGTCCAAATAAACATTATTTAGAGGAGAATTTACTCAGACTTTTCCATTCTTTCCACACAAATTATTTTTTTTCGTCTGATGAAATGCTCTATAGAAAAGTCTTTGTGAATTAAAAACATGGAGAAGTGGAAGTTAGAGTTTTCTTTTTGAGCATTACTAGTGGGAGCAAGAAAAGGAAGGAACTGCTGCTTTTCCTTTGAAATTTCATAAGTGCAATGTTGTTTTAAAAATATAATAATTCTTGATTTTATGGTGCTCTAAGTTCTGCTAATTTTTGATGGAGAGGGGCTTTAGTAATTTGCTTCAACATATACTGCAGGCAGAGATTTTTTCTTGTTTTGTTGCATTTAAAAATAGCTACAAATACTAGATATCTGTTTCATTATCTTCCACTCTAATACCAGTCTGAAACACTGCTTAGAATTAAAAAGTTTCACTCTGGGGAAAAAAAAAAAGTGCTTTTTCTCTCTCTTTTAATGAACTTGCAAATGGGACAAATGCATGTTGCAATCTGCAAAGAATTTACACCAAAATAGCAGAATCCCTCCTTATGAGTGCCTGCATCTGTACGGGTTTTTTATTCCCTTCCTCTCTTTTAACTTTTTTGGGAATGAAGAATGAGTAATTGCTTCAGAAGAAGAATCCATTAAAATAATTTCTGTCAAATTCAGCTTTGGTTTAAGGAACTGCTCTTTTACTGTGTTCAAATTGCCTTTTCTAGAGTGTCATTACCTTATGTTGTGTGTGAATTTTACTGTAAAAGCTTACCTGTCTACTGTGGAAAGCTCTTGGATCTTTCTTCAGAAATCCTTGAATTAGGAAATATCCTGTCCATACTCTCACTTACACAAAGTCCATTGTATCTGTGTGAGAGTTCTAGTGCTTTTGAAAATCCAACTAAATTTTTTTTTGAGCTTTGCAGTAAAACTGGAAAAAAGAAAGAAAAAAGAAACATAATTCAGACCTATCTTTACTTAATGAGATTATTATGGAATAGACTGATTTCTTTAGGATCTTCCTGAACAAAAGTAAAGAAAAAAAAAGAAAAAAAGGAGAAACCAAAGTTACCATATACTAAGTTAGTAGTCTGTATAAAAATTATATGAGGAGTCTAGAGTTTGTCTCAGATGCAGTAGTTGCCTCATACTCTAGAGTGATAACGTGACTGATTATCCTTTCTTGCTTCCTCTTAGAAAGAAGGGGGGAAAAAGAAAAAGAGAAAATAGTAGTATATCTTCTGTTGCTAATGCTGATACGTGATCTAAAGGGATTTGAGCCAACTTGGAGAGCTCTTTGAAACCAGCAGTAAAATTAATTAGGAAAGTTTGAGAGGGCTACAAATAGAAGGGATAATACAGAGAAGATTTCATTTAGCTTTGAAGATGAGCTTTCTTAAGCAAGTGTTTCGCATTTGGGAAGAGAATGAAATTGCTAAATAATCCCTTTCCCTTTACATTTATTTCAGTTGCTCTAGATTGTTTAAAACAGAAGTGAGTTGAGGGGGAAGATCCCCCCTGACCCCAAATTGTAGCGCTGTTATCCAGAGTGATGCATTTTCATCTCTGCCTTCACTTAAATGACAATTCTGCTGCTTCTGGTACATACACTTAGGTGACAGGGGAAGAATAGGCAGTATTTTGAGGGATGCTCGCAGTAGGAATTTCCCTTCATTCTTATTTTGCTGTTTCTACTTCATTTATGTCTAAGGAATAAGCTCTGTCATGCCTCTGTCAAATAAAGGCCCCTATACTGCCTCTCCTAGGACACCTCTCTTGCTTATACCACTTAAGAACATTTGGCACATGGAATTTGGTGGCCATCCTTCCATGAAAAACAGCATAGATTTCTAAGTTGAATTGGTTTGTTTTTCCCTTTGCATAAATCTTAATTAGTGCAGGGGAACGCAGTTTGGTAACTGCAGGTTACCATCTGAATAACTTTATTGGATGATTTTTACAGAGGCCTTGGGAGAAATGGAAGTCTCAGAGTTGAAAATAACCTTTTTGTCTAATCTCAAAATACGATGCTTTGCCAATCCTTATCAGGACTTACAAGTGTACAGGACTTGGCAGAGTTGTGCTCACACTTGCAAAAAGTTCAAACTGATCTATTCATGCCATCTGAAAATGCATGAGAGAAAAAGCATTTTCTCCTAAAGAAATCATAAAAATAATTTTTAAGTCCCTGGAGAGTCTTTGAGCTACAGACAAAATGGTGTTGCCAATCAAACTCCCCTGTGTGACTGAAAAAATACAAGCTTAATGTCAGTAAAAATAACCTTTTTTTTTTACATTATATGCATGATCAATTCTAATAATTAAGAGTTCAGGAATATTAAGCATAGCCAATAAAAGAAGTGCCTGTCACCCACACAAAATAGTGAAATAGAAAGCCCTTAGCAATGGCTGCTCTAATAGCAATTTAATTTGTACACAGCATTGCAGAGACCTCATGCAGGCTTGCTTGGCAACACTTACCGACTTCAGTCCTCTGTTTCTGTCATTGCTATTTTTAGCCCCATCTGTAAAAATATGTTTTTGCCAAGGAGCAAAGGCAGGATAAATTCCAGAAAGCATGTAAGCAAACAAAGAAATCACAAAGCTTACAGGACAGTCACAGTTTCAGTTTTGTTAAGCTACTTCCCATTTGTTCCCTGGCTTTGTGTTACCTATTTAGATCGTAAGGTTCCTCAGGCAAGAACTTTGTTTATGCTCAAAGTCTGCAGCACATTGTTTGTCATCATCATGGCTAGGCTTCGTGAATGAAGATCTGGGAAGGGCTCTACCCACGTTTGTCACAAGCCAGTTGGTGGCTAAAAAGGCCAATACGAGATAGGCACGTCTGGTTGCAAAAGGCACAGCAGAAAGACTCCTTAGGTGGTAAATTCTGCAAGACACGATTCGTTCTGCGTTGTCTTTTCTCCTCGAGAGTGATCCTGTGTGCTTTCTCGAAAGCATCAGCAGCGTTGTAGATAGTGTGTCTCCAGGCCTCCTGATTTGAGGCCAGAGTAGACCAGTTATGTTGATCAATATGGCCAAGGCTGAGATGTTGTTTCAGGGAGTCCTTGTATCTTCTCTTTGGGGCTCCTCTCTTGCGGCAGCCAGTGGCAAGTTCACTATAGAGCACGATCTTAGGGAGGCAGTGGTCCTTCATCCTGGAGACGTGCCCTGCCCGGCACAGCTGTGTTCTCAGTAACATGGCCTCAATACTTGTAATTGCTGCTTGTTCTAGAACAGACATATTAGTCGCATAATCTGACCAGTGGATGTTTAGGATTGTACGGAGACAGCGTTGATGGAAGTGTTCTAGGAGACACAGGTGGTGTGGGTAAATGACCCATGATTCAGATCCATATAAAAGAGTAGACAGCACAATGGCTCTGTAAACACTGATCTTTGTACTTTTCTTCGGGTGTTTATTACGCCAAACTCTTTTATGAAGCTTTCTGAAGGCACTGTATGCCTTTGCTAACCTGTTGTCTATCTCTCCATCAATCTTACCATCTGAGGAGATGAGGCTACCTAGGTAATTAAACTGTTGGACTGATTTGAGCTCTGATCGACCAATTGTGATATGGGGATGATGGAAGACTTCCTGAGGTGCCAGTTGATAGAGAACTTCTGTCTTCTTCAAGCTGACTTCCAGCCCAAAGAGCTCAGCAGCGTCTGCAAAGCAGGATGTTAAACGCTGCAGAGCTGCTTCTGTGTGGGCAACAAGGGCGGCGTCATCAGCATA
This sequence comes from Manacus candei, assembly GCF_025592945.1. Classification (NCBI taxonomy): domain Eukaryota; kingdom Metazoa; phylum Chordata; class Aves; order Passeriformes; family Pipridae; genus Manacus; species Manacus candei. Next base: position 116,383 of record NW_026138074.1, on the reverse strand, counting down.
AAGCAGCTCCTGGACAAGATGGTTTAAGGTCTTGGTGTGGGCCTTCAGTCGCCTTAGGTTGAAAAGGCTTCCATCAGTACGGTATTGAATGTAGATACCGTCCTGATCATCGAGGTCTGCCGTAGCCCGGGCACCCACATTGTTTGTACCTACGTAAATAAATTACTTACTCTTGCAGGAGACAGTCTGCACTTCCCCACTCCAAGGAAAACCGGGAAAAATTTGTTGTCATATAGTGATAGCACTTCGTACAAGCACCTATAATGGATGTGAGCAGCCTCAAGTTCTCAGCTCATGGTCTGCTTTTTCTGAGATGTATTACCCAGGCATACTACTGGGCTAAGAGGTCAGGCATACTGCAGGCAAGCTGGAAGTGATGTCTCATCTTTGGCCAGCTCAATAAGGAGAAATAAGGAGATTTGTCAGCACCTTTCTGTGCAGCCATGCTGGAGAGGTCTTACTGTCACAAAAATGTTTAGGATAACAACCTGAGTGTCATCTGAAACAAAAATAGCCAGCTATGAAAAGCAGCTACCAGGGGTAGGACAGCTTTTGGTGATTCAACACAGGCACTTTTGTGCTGTTGAATAGCACACCTGGCTGCTCACTGTTGTGCCAGGAAGGTATGGATCTCCAATGGTAAATCCTTTATCGTGTCTGCCAGTGCTGTGGGAATGTCTTGGATGTTCAGTGAGGCTGAGGTAGCACAGGTTAGTGACATGGGAATTTTTCCCAGAGGGACTTTTTTACCTAGTGTGATCCATTCTTGCAGCTCTAATTTGTTCTAACTAATTTGGTCAGTAATTGAAAGATGTTTTATCTAGAATTGCTGATGGTTAGCAGACACCTAATGGCCATTTGTTTATACGTTTGTTTGTGGCTTGTTTGTAAAGAATTATCCTTGAGTGATGCTTTCTATTGGCATGCATTTCTCTGGAAGGCAATGTGAGTACTGCAGAGCTCCTCTGCGATGTACGGTAAAGATGCAGGAAGTATTCTTTGTGTGTTTGTAGTGACTGAGGTATAGGGCCTCATCTGCTGTATCTACTAATAGTTCTATGTACATGATTAAAAGAACAACAATTACTGTACTAAATACATGAAAATGAATTATAGAATGATAGCTGTGTGAGCCAGGAGGCTAGACTTCTTATTGAATTCAGAAACAAAATTTTACTTTTTTTTTTTTTTTTTTTTTTAAATGTCTTTTAATCTCCAGTAACCCCAGGAACTATATACAGCATTTTTTGTACTGCGTCTTATAACCTTAGAAATACAAATTCTCAGAAATGGAATAGTCAGATGGAAAATTCCTGTCAGGGAAGTGCAAGCCTTCGTCATTGCATGGGGAGTGGACTGTGGAAACCAATGCTCTCTATGTTTAATCAGACCTAACGTGTAGTACCAGTGACATGCTAATAAAAGCGTCAGGCCTCAGGACCAGTAATTTACACCTGCGTTTTCTGATTCTCTGTACAAAAATAGAAACTCTTCTTGTAAATGAAAAATGATGTGTGAATCTGTCAGGCTAGGCTGAAAAGAAGCAGATGCTGACATTTCTAGAATTATTATTTTTGCCTTAAAAATGCATCTGTCATCAGACTCCACTTTATAAGAGTGGAGGAGCATTTATCTAAATAAACATGGCAGCTGTTTTATATGATGGGTCTGTTTTTTTAAATAGTAAAGAATATTGTATCATTTTGAAAGGTATAGTGGCCATTAACTCACAGTAATAGATTGGAGTGTATAGCTATTCTCTGCTTTGGAATAATTTCAAGTAATACTTTCTCACATTATCAGAGAACCACCCTGCAAGGCCAGAGCAAGTAGAGGGAAGGTTAATAACTGGAAGTGTGAGCAGCTGAGAACACACAACAAATGCTGAAAACTTTCTGAGAAGAGAGTTCTGGATTGTAATCTCAGGAGAGATTTTATGTTACATAAAATTAAGAGTTTAATTAAATTATCCAAGTTCTCTGCCTATGGGATGAGGGTTGCAATATAAATAATTCACATTTTTTTCAAATGTCTTTGCTTGTCTAATTAACTTACTTCTTCCCAGTACTTCAGCAAATCCTACACATAAAAATATATGTTTCTGTTTCCTATGAGAGTCTTTAATGAATCGCTTTATGCTGATTTTAAGACCATTTTACATCATTAGACAGGTAAAAAGGAGACTTAACAGGGCCGAGGAGACACCTACACTTGCAACCAAACCCAGATTTTGTTTGCTTGCTTATTTTCTCTCTTAGGGACTATTAATGGTTGTTGATGATAAGGCAGTAAGCCAAATATAGGATTGCATTGTAATTGCATTTCCAGTGGCATGTGGTGTGCCCCCCATTCTTAGTGTTAATATGATGTCAGTATTTTCTGAAATGTAAAATGCAGAAAGGTCTTCCTGTGTGAGAAGTCCCAGATCTGAAAAATTCTTTGAGGGGTATATGCCCTCTTCAATAGGCTCTAAAAATCTACACCTTCTTTCTAGACAACCTAATGGTTCATATGGTTCTTTTAATTCTTGACTGCTGTGTGGTATTGCTTTATCAAGAGGATGATGGAGTGCCCTTGCCTCAGGCTGTTCTTCTATTTTGAAGTGCTTTGGTTAGCAGACCGTTGTGGGAAAGGTAGATACAAGTATTTCCAACTCCTCTGGCTGTCTTTTTGGATGAAGTTGGTCATGTGCTGTGGCCTGAATATGGCCTATGTATATGGCCTTGCAAAGAATTTAGATATGAGACTATCCACTTTGTGAGTGTAATGTGAGTTTAGCTTTGAGATCAGTTCCAAGCTGGTTTGCTTGCCATAATGAGGCTGACCCAGAGCAAGAACAGCAGCAGGCCTTTAGGCAGGTGCTGAAAGAGCTGACCTGCCCAAAATATTGCCAGCCCTGGTGTGCTGTAGATGCCTACATGGCACCATATTCCTGTAGATTCTTCATCATGCCTAAGCTAGCCCTGAGGAAATTGCAATTTACATCAAATTACAAATTACATCAGCCTATTACAGATGCTTTGTTACAAATGGGAAGCCATTAATTAGCAACAGGATCCCATCCATAAAGTAACAGCAGTAGCTGGATGTGTACTTTATAGTGAAAAAAATGAAAGAAAAGACATGGGAGATCTGAATGCGCGTCATGGTCCACGAATGGGTGTGAAGGAGGAATGGATTTCTTAGGATTTCAGCCACCCTCTACTTATGCGTGTGCAGATTGTTTGCAAGCTAGGAATGAGGGAAAAAACCCTCTTATTCTTCTATCAGTCTTGCTAGCCAGGACTGGGAAATGTCAGCATTTGCTGCTGATGGTTCTGTAAGTCATTACCCCTGGAGGAAGGAGGAAGTGGTAGAGGAACTGTGACTTGTAAATGATTCCTAATCAAAGTACTTCCCAAGGCTATTTGTGGAGAACTGCAGATTCCTCAGCACCCCTTGCTCAGGCTTGTGTTTAAGACTAAAACATGTTACTTTACCTTGATCACAAGCCAAAGTGTGCCCTGCTCTGGAGTCGAGCCAAGTCATATCTCTGGGGATGAACAGCTCTAGGTAGCGCAGAGCTGTGTAATTATGCACCGTAGTATTAGGGATGTTACCACTGATAGGTACTGTTGACTGACAGTGAGTCTAATTCTACACCACTTCAGGTAGATTGAAGCTATCTCTGTGACTATTTCACTATTTCAGTTTTTCTTGCAGTTTACTTCTTTCTCACATAACATTTTAAAGTGTATTTTTAACTCTTTTTGCTAAGTGCTTAGGACAACCAGGATCTCCTGTTAATGAAAACCTGTGATGGATGCATTAAGGAAGCAGTGTGTATGTAATCCTATATTTCCTGAGGTTACCTCAGCAGTATACAGAGAGCATAATATTGAAGGACAGTACGTGCATGTATAAAGGTCTTGTAAAAAGCTAGAAGTGTCCTTACTACTAGTATGACAGTATGATTTATTTTACTATGGATGTTCTACAGATATCAGTGTGCTTTATCATCAGACCTTGAGGCAAGGTCATCCATAAATTGTAGAAACAGCTGTCAAAGGATTAAGTCTCAACTTCTCCAATACCTCATAGCCCTGAACCACTGAAGGAGATTTGTTCTCTTTGCTTGTGAATGGAACAGTGATTTGATGTGAGCTATTCTGGTATGTTTTGACCTAGTAACAACTTTTCAAAATTCAGGCGTGCAGGCACCTTCTTCTAAATCGTGTGCTTTTTTGCTCTTCCAAGAACAACCCTAGTTGGTTTTATGTATAAGCTTGTTTTTACTTTTGTACCCCAAACCCTGAAGTTTCAAACCATGAGATGAAATGAAATTCATATTGTCTACCAGTAAGTATCTGCATCATTGAAGAGAAAGCCTTTATTTTGTATCTAAATGCCAGATGTCAGAATTTGGGAATTTGGGGATTTAATTCACTCAAGTCTTGCAATTCCTGCAGATAACTTAAAGTGAATTGTTTAAAATTAATGCTCTAAGGCAAAGCTGTGTGGATACATCTGTAGAGTTTCTTGCTGTGACCAAGTATTTTAAAGAATGATGATGAAGTGAGAGTCAGAATTGTCACCTTTCTCAGGACCACAATGGTACTAGTATTCTCTGTGTGCAGGAAACACACTGGGGACACTGGAGGGATTTAATAACTGTATCTCTGTGAACCAACTGTTTAGAAGGAAAAGCTGTTCTCAGAAGGGAGGCCCGTACTGCAGTGTAATGTGGGATTTGGAAGTGGGGGTGAAGCTAGTCTTTGATAGCTGCCAAAAGTATGGGGTTTATAGGAGTACCATTTACTGTGGGACATAGTAAGAAAAGCTTATAAGGTAGTATCACAAAGCTCATGCTGTAGAAAAACAAAAGAAAAAAAAGAAAAAAAACCCTTTGTGCAAGTTTATCTTATGAAAAGCAAGTGCTATTTATATAAATACATTGTGGCAGTGGCTATCATTCTGTAAGCATTGAGTTAGGACTTTGAAACATTATGCAAATGCACTGGTGGTGTATACACAACTGTACACCCGCTGGACTGTGCTTCATGTGTTCTTGATGCCAATGAAAACAAAGCAGGCTCCAACTGATTCAGGGGAAAAGTCATGGCTGCAAGAAGCCAGGACCTGTTTTACAGAGCTACTGCTCTGCTTCTAATAACTGAAGTTAGGAAAGTCCCTTGGATTTAACCCTAACTTTCTTATTTTCTGGAATAGGACATGAATAAGCTGAAGAAGCTTGTTAGTGGTTTTTAATAGGTTTTCTGGCCACAGACAGTTTCCAGCTTAACATGTTTTATTGCAATTTTTCATAGAAACAGTTCTTTTTAGAAGAGAAATAAATAATCATGTGGCTCGCAGCAAAGCTTCCACAGTCGCTGGAGACCTCTGGTGTAACAGCTAAATTAATCATGAATAGCTGAACTCTCTGCAGTGGTGTGCCAGAATTGTTTCCTTGCCAATGTCTTTGCTTCCTTTCTGCTGTCCCTACAAAGCTCCTGCTCTTTAACCCCAAGGTGGTGGAGAGCCCCTTTCTGCAGTGTGTGGCTGCCTTCCTGGCCCATTCCTGCTGAAGTGGTTATCTTGGCTCATTTTTCACCACTGCCTATGCAATTTCTGGGACTTCTATTCAAAATGCTGTCATCCAAAGTGGATGAAAATCAATGGAAAAACCCCCGTGGATATGTATGACCTTTGATGCAGTCCTTGCCTACATCCTGCCTTAAAATCCACCTCTTCCACCAGGTTATAACCTCCAACATTATAGAAAGGTGTTGTGCTGTGGTGTGTACTGTATGGTGCTAGATCCCTATCCTGGTTCTCCTTAGCAGCAGAGAGATGACTTGGCACTGTTTGAGTGTGCCTTGTCAAGCACTTGGTGGGGAGACTAGAGTGGAAAGTATAGCCTGCATAAAGATGTGTGACCTATAGGAAACACCAAGATATCTGGAGGATATGTGCAGTGGTACCTGTAATTGTAGCATTTCTGTTAACTAGCTGCCTATAAATAATGAGCTATTTTTAATTTCAGAAGTCTAAGGCCTTTTGATACTACTACCCGGAATGGACTGTATAAGTAATAGCACAGGAACAGCAATCAGTATGAGAACTGCAGCAAGGAAGAGAGTTTGATCAGTAAGTGTGTGAAAGGCAGCAAGTGATGGAGATGATGTGAAAGGATTCAGATTAGAGGAAAAGCTGAATTTGAGATGCTGGCCAATCATCTGTATGCTGGAAGCAAGAACTAAACTGCTATATAACATTAAGTGGTGTTCATAAAGTTGAGAAAATTAAGATAACTTTTTAGATAGTCTTTCACTGAGAAAAAAATTCAGAGAAGTGATAGTCTGTTGCTAGAAATAGTGCTGGGGATAATTAAACAGTCCACAAAGTTGTTTGGCTTGCGTCTCTGAGTTGTTGAGAAGTACTGTTCTGTTTTTAACCCACTATCAACTAGCAGAAGAGGGAATAGGCACTTCTGTTACAGAGTTGAAAGCTCTGCCGTCTGCATGTAACTTTAGAGACATTAAAAAGTACCTAATAAAAAGTACAGAATAATTTGTGAGACACATTACTTCTGCTTGCAGGAGAGATATGTTGAGAGAAACAGATCTAACCTGGAAAAGCTTCAGCTGTTGAACTGTTCAGGAGAAGGATCAATAAAGTAACTGCTCCCAAAGCAGAACAAATATGTGACCTCCAGCTGAAAGCATCCAGCACTTTCGGTAGTTGCTGGCCAGTCTGGAACCACAGGTATCACGAATCCTTGTGGGTACAGGGGGAAAAAACCACAAACACAGGAAAGAAATGAAGAAAAATGCCTCTTCTCATGGGAAGGGTGCAGGACACAGACCTCTCTTACCTATCTTATGTTCCCCTGTTCCTGCTAATGTAGGAATACTGTTCTAGGAGCAGAAGAAGTGATGAAGCTCTGTTTCTCTAGATGTGTGACACTTGATTCCTTATCTGCCCTAACTGCAATCTCCATCACTTCCAGGACACAAGCACTGAATGAAAGGCAGGAGGTCTGGGAGATGCTGGCTGGAAGGCCAGCTGATTCCTAACACTGTAGGATGCTTTCCAGTGTCCCATCTGGGAAAGAAACTGGGGGCTCTCTACTCTCTGCAGCAGTCTGTTTAAAAAACAAACAAACAAACAAACAAAAACTAACAACACTTATAGGAACTAAATGTCCTTGAGATCTTAATGTCACTTTGATTTTTGCTATTTTATCTCTGTATACCTTTTTCAGATGAGTCCCTTGATCATTTGTGGCTGAAGCTGATCAGGGATTCACAAGCTACAGGTTTGCCTGATTTCTGCCTGCATAATCCTTCTTTCCTTAGGAAATCAGCCTGAAAGGGGAAAAGTACACTCCATGATTAAATTTGCAAGGCTTCCAAGTGAAGAAGGGCTATTTACAACATCGCTTTCAACAGAGCCAAGAGCTCAGCGTGTAAGCCCTGGAGGGGAGAGGGCTGCTGGCTGTTCAGCTGCTTGACTCTGCAACTAGGCTGTTGGGTCAGCAAACAATTTTATTTCAGCTGGACTGTGAAGCCAGATGCAATGTAATCCCAGCAACACTTCTGCATAGCACTATTAGACTGGAGAAATATGACGAAGGTTGCACTGAGTCCCCCAGCTGAGAGCAGAGTGCTATGTGACCTTCCCCAAGGAGCCCTTCTGCATTTCCAGCAACTGTGAAATTTAGGAGCAGTGTCTCTGCCTGTGTATACCTTAAAGAAAGCTACTGTACAACCCATAATTTCATGTCCCAGAATGTTCTCTTTCAGCCTGGTCCTTCACCTCCTCCCGCAGGAGAGTCAGTGCAACTCATGTTTTGAAACTTGAAATAAGCAGGACCAGCAGCTCCCCAACAATCAGATTTCACAGTGGAGAGCTGTATCCCAGAGCAACATAACTTCAGTCTCTAGGAGGATGCTGTGACATTTCAGCAAACAAACAGCAACCCACTTACCTCTACCAAAGAGAAAATTAATTTGCTTAATCTAACCAATCCTGAGAAATGTGGTTTTTGAGAAGTGGAATAGATGGCCAGACCAGATAGGCTTGGTACTTACGTGAGTCTCTTTATACACATGCTATTTGGTTGATGGAAAGCATAACAGTGTTTAGAGGCTTCATTCTATCCTAAATTAATAACTAATGAATAATATACTTAATTCCTCAGCAGCTGTATACAACCACATACACATTGACTTCCAAAAGAGGGAGACTTTTTGGTTCCTGCTTCTAGGTCAAGATGTTCAAATTCTGTGCACTTCCAATTTGCTAGGAGCCCAGGACATGAGTTTATAATAGTTGGAGACAACTAATCAAAATTTCTTGTTATTGTAGCTTGTTGATGACACAAACCGTACACCTAATTGATGCACTAATCTCTATGGCCAGATATTAAAATAAATATGAGCATTTCCTTCACATGCAGTTCTCAGGATATCACTTTATACTGTCACAAGGACCATTTTCTAAAGTCTTTCTATAGCAGAGATATCTCAGAAAATAGAGTTTTAAATCTAGATGCAGAGTTTAAAAATCTAGCGCACACAAGGCAGTATAAATATCTGCTGTTTTGAACTGAAGCTCAAGATCTCCCTATTCTGAATTTTATCCAATACTTTCTGAAGAGGCATTTTTAAAATCCTAGTCTAGACAACAGATCAGGCTGCATGGATGTGGGAAGCTCTGGCTTGTCTGTCTGTCTGTTTGCTGAACTGATTGATGCACTGTTTGCTTTTATGCTGAGACCTGGTTTGCTACTTTGTGCATTTCCTAAAACTCTTCCTCCCGTGACCCTTCCAGGATACTCTCACCATGCATGACGTCTCTCTTTCAGGGACTCTGAAATACTGTGTAGGGGTGAAGTTACTCCCAAGGGCTCTCTGCCACATACTGCACCAGCATTCTTATAAGAATTGGAGTCTCTTTCGTCTGATTTGGGAGAGAACACCTATTTTATTTCCAGACTAAACCCCCACTCTAAATACAGTATCCTCTCCCTTTTATACCTGAAGTCTACTTACATGGCACATCAGGGATTGTAATCTGATTGTAAACTCAAGGTATGGGTTTACAAGCATGTGATTCTGGGGATATTTTGGAGATGTTTGCATAGTACATGTTGCAGACCTGGTTTATGTATTTAGTACATGTTTGGGAAGTAGTGAAAATCTTTACTATGACACAGTATATGTCAGACAGAGCTTCTGGTGACCAGCAAGTGTATGTAAGCCAATACACCATCCAGTTGACATAAAAAGCCCTATACACATCAGCCAACATGGTGCAATGAAACAGGAATCCTTGAATGCCTTAATATTTTTTTTTTATTCCAGAGTGGTAACACTCATTATGTGACTCCCAAATCATATACCTATCTCTTTATTGGTATATTTCTATTTATTGCCTTTATGCCATTGCTGTCACAAAAATGATAATGTCTCTTGATATGTTCGTGGTGACTGTAGCTACTCTCACTGTGCTAGAGTGGTTGAAGACAAACAGTCACTTAGTTGTGTCTTTATTTGGCTTCTCTTGCCACTGACATGGGGCAGGCTTGCTCAGTAGTGACCCTGTTGAACTTTCAAAGTTTTTCTTTCTCATGCTGGTGGCGTAAAATCTTTATTCATAGCTGGAGACAACCTTGAACATCTGTCTTAGTTCTTACAACAATCCCTGCTGAGTCTACAGTGTGTGTCTGACCTTGCTCCTAATGTCTGGAATATGTATCCTGGAGTTGAGAGAAATGTAATTTTGGTATTTCCTTTTTTTTTTTTTTTTCCGTAAGGATAACCTCACTGGTAGCACTTCTAGGATGAAAGCTAAAAATAAATTTCTACAATCCACTGTGGACTGAATCGTAATGCCAGCCAGCACTTAGACCAAATATTCTGTAAAATCAATGGAAATTTTACTTCAGTTGGAGGATTAACAGTCTTTCAAGCACAAGGTGAATATAGGGCAAAACTAGGGAGTAATCTTCTTTAGATGATTTATAGCTTCACTAAAGCACAGAGATAAAACCTGCAAGAAAAATAGAAAACGAGATGCCCACAAGAAATATGGTTCTGATAATACTGATGTTAACCTTTAACCTTAAATAACATGTATATAAAATATTATTAAGTTTAGACATGCTTGTTATCAGTAACAAATTGGGAGTATGGAAGCCTCTGTCCTCCTGTGATTTCATGAGTGCTTTAAAAGTCCACTTAAGAGAAGCTATTGGTGGTAGTCACTGTTCTCACCCTCATGGTTGATGAAGCCCAGGGCTCTTGGAGATGAATTACCACAGGCTCACAACCTTTGGGGAGTTTTGGACAGACAGTTTTTTCCGCAGACATTTTCCTCTCCACCTGTCCTAGCATACAAGCTGCATCCATGCTGTGCACCAGGCATGTGGGTAGCCTACCCAGAAACTGCACTCTGTCCTTCATCCAGTGTGTCCAGCAAAGTCAGACGCAGCCTGGAATGGTGCGTCTTTCAACTCTGCCAAGCTACTGGTATCCTTATTGAACAGCAAAATATCATAATTGAGGTAGGAGCTTAGCAGAAGCAGATGGACGGCTAGCTGGACTGGCTCCATGCTTTCATTTAAGGGAAGACTTGTTCTCTGTCTTTCTCGAAGATGGACCTCTTGTGGGAGAATTAGAAAGTGCTATTTCATCTTCCCTTCTTTTATGTCTCTTGAGGAAACTGCTGAGACAAGATGAAACCTCAGCTCATAATGTGTGGAGCATTGCTTTATCTTTGCTGAATCACAGAATAGCTTGGCTTGGAAGAAACCTTTAAGATCATCTATTTCCAACCCACCTGCCATGTGCAGTGACACCTTTCACTAGACCAGGTTGCTCAAGGCCTTATCCAACCTGGCCTTGAACACTGCCAGGGATGGGGCATTCACAACTTCTCTGGGCAACTTGTTCCAGTGCCTCACCACCCTCATAGTACAGAATTTCTTCCTAATATCCAATCTAAACCTTTTCTCTTCCACTTTAAAGCCATTCACCCTTGTCCCGTCACTACAGGTTCTTGTAAATAGTCTCTCTCCATTTTTCTTGTAGGTTCCTTTCAGGTGCTGGAAGGCTGCAATTAGGTCACCATGAAGCCCTTTTTCTTCCAGGCTGCACAATCCCAATTCTCTTAGCCTTTCCTTGTAACTTCCATGGATATATTCTTCATCCTGTCACCAGGCTGGCCGAGGCCTCTGTGCCCTGCTTTCTCTTTTTCTGAACCGTCTCTGAAGTTTGAACTTTGTCTTCTCAAAGCCTTTTTCCCTGGGATGAAAGACGGTACTGCTTCAGAGAGCCCTTCTTTCATTCTGCACCTGTGTCCCTTCTCACAGAGCTGTTCCCTGAGCATACTGAGGAACATCAGTGAAGAATTAATTTCATTTTGTCAGGTTTCTGGTCTGACCCTTAATTTAGAGCAGTCATTTCAGTCTACAATAAACTCTGTGTTTCTGCATGCTACAGTGAAAGAATTACGAGCAGTCCTTAGCCATGTGCATTCAGGATGCTTTGGTAGCCCCATGGGACAGGTAGACTTCAGTGCCTGAAAAGAATGGGGGTACAGTCAGCATGTTATTTTCTGTGTAACAGTGTATATGTGGGTCTGCCTATATGTAAAAGCTTTTACATGATTCACTGAGGCCATTAGGAGTGGAATGGTATATGATTATTTCAGGCACAGAGCTCTTCAAAATGAATGGCTTTTTCCACCTTTCCCCAGGGAGCCCCGAGAGCAATCCAGCATGTAGGTGGGAGGAGACTGTTCATAAGTCTTCAATCACAGCTTTCAGGAATATAAAGCTTATTGTTGGGATGATCCTGCAACTCTGAGTGATAAATAAGGCAAGACAGTTAGATGAAAAGAACTGACTTTCCTTGCTAAGACAAAGATGGACTGAGTTTTAAAATTTGACAGCCTGGACCTCTTATGACCATATGGAGCACATATTGATATGGGGTCTAGAGCTAAACACAGTATTCTAAAAGCACGGTGAAGTAATCAGGCAACAGAGCAGAATGAGAACAAAAATCTCTTTTGACTGACTTAGACATATTTTCTGTGCTTTTGTCTTTGCCTCTGTTTCTGGTATTTGTTGATACACTAGGATATATCCAGTTTAGTTTGCTTAATTTTTTTTCTTTTTTTTCTCATTCATTTTCAGAATTTCATATACCCTCTTGGTTTTCAGTCCTCTGAAGAAAGCAGGCCTTCTGGGTTTGCATAGTTGGACTTGGAGGCTAGCAAGAATGTGCTTTCTTAAGTGATTTTGGCTTATTTGGTTTCTGAGGTCATGGACTTAGTTGAAGAACACCTGCTCTCATCTTGCTTCAGCACTTAATCCCTGTCCCAGACAAGCCTAGAAGGGCACGACACAGGAGATGAAGAATAATGTAAAAAATTGCTTAGTAACTTTTTTGAACATCCGGAAAGGTTCATGGATAATGGTTTTATTTTCCCCTGGTTTTCTCATATCCACACCAAAAAATAAGATAGAAAGACAGTGTTTCTTCAGCTATTACATTCATTGTTTGAGAGCTTAAAGAAAAGATGAATAATCCAACGTCTCTGCAAGCAATATAGGAAGTCTTGAAGGACAGGTGTACATGTCCTATGCTTGACGCAATCAGAAGTTTCTTATAGCTTTGGCTAAGGTTTTTCAAGACCTTGTTACCAGTCTGTGTGTGTGTGTGTGCACATCTACTTGATATTTTGCTTCAATTTTTTTTCTAACTGAGCCTATTTTCCTTCAGGGTGGCAGGACACAGTGTATCCAAGAGGTCTGCCCCATCCTCTCATGTCCTCAGCACCTCAGTCACATTCCTGCTGGACAGTGTTGCCCCAAATGCTTAGGTAAGTTTTTTCCCCAAGGAATTTTGTAATTAATATGATGTGTTTGTACATAGCATCCTTTATACCAGTATTTCACAATACTGGTAAATTCTTTGAGGTGAAAGAGACTCTATTGCTCAGCGGAATTTATAATCTACAGATTTTGAAGAGGCAGGAAGAGATGTTTCTTTGGAGTTTGCCACAAGAGAAAGGCCTTGCCCTGTCATACTATTATTCATGTGAGCATTTGCGTTCTTTGTTTTGAGGAAATGCAGGCCAGAGGAAACTTCTGAACTGACATTGCATTCTTGTAAACTGTTGTCAGAGGCATGCCACGGCCCCAGGAGTCTGCCTCGTGATTGCCTTCTTAAGGTGGAATCCCAGTTTCATCCAAGAATATTCTCAATTACATATTTCCAACGCATTTTAAAGGTGTAAGTCAGAGGCCTCTAAGAAGGGCTAGTTCTTCCGAGTCATGACAAAGAAGGCAATGAAAAAATAAGGCACAGATCCCACAGGTTAACATTCTGTCTGTTTCATAAACAAGGAATACTTACATCCTACTCAGTAAATTAGTTTTAATTTGCTCCATGAGGTTATAACTAGGTTTGGAAAATTTTCAGAGCCAATAACTCCCAGTTCTTCAATGGGAGCTTTATAATTTTGACTACATCTGTACTGTTATCCAAAGTCTGTTTCCAGGTCTAGGTTAGGGATACAGAGAGGTCTGGCCTTGAAGGCAGTAAGCCATATAGAGTTCCAGGTTCTCATAGTACTTAACATTTTTGACGGCTTGAAATAAACCCAAATTTATTTATTTGCTAATTGAGAAGTGCTACAGATAAATATCTGCCTGGAACGTTTAGCTGCAGGACCAGAGAGTAATGCAGTAGAGAAATGAAATGGAGAGGAGAACAGTCCAAATGCTGAGCTTCTGTTTTGGCTGAGGACATTTTTCTTTTCCTTCTGTAAACTCCCCTTGTCCTCTCCTCCCCATGCTTTTCTCAACTGAACTTTCCCCTCCTTGATCTAGGCATTTGAAATGCAGCTTTAATTTTTGACTGCTTCAAGGGGATCTTTCTACATGTTCTTTTTTCCCCTCTTAGAATTAAACAAATTCACTAATAATAATCAATTTTATTTTATGTGGTCTTTAAAGCATTTCATATACCTCTGAACAGATAACATCTATTCACAGGGAAGTGTTAAAAGTTTTGGAGTGGAAGTAAAGCCAGGGGATGATTAGCATGCTGCATGGCTGTCAGGAAAGGGAAGCATTTCCAGGGATGCTGAGGCATGGTTTTTAGAGTATCATGTGGAGGACCTCCCTGCAATTGAATTCCTGATACTCAGCGTATATAGCTTAGAAGAATGCTGTGGACTCTACTGGGATTTGAATTATTAGTTTAACTAGTGGTTATGAGCCAGCAAAGCCGACCATTAAGCCAAATATCTTCATCACCACATCTTTTAAAGTGGTAGCTCCTTTGTCAGTGGTTTTTTACCAACTATTTGAACTGGGTTGGCCACCCGGAATTGCGCTGAGCGGTTTTCAAGGCATGGCAAGAGGGTGTGGGAGAGAACTGGACTTTTGTTCACTTGTTGACACAAGCTATGCTGTTGAAGTCCTGGCCCCACATGGAGCAGTAGAAGTGTTGTTACAGGCGGGACCACGGCTAGGCTTTACCCGTAAGTGGTGCATGGATGTAGAGCAGTTCCTTTTAGGGCTACCAAGTATCCTCAACTGATTTCATATGTCAGTCCTGCAAGAGAAATTAAGCCTTTTCAGAAAGATGCACATCCAGTAAAAGGAAGGCTGGCTATGCAACTACAGATTAATTCAAAGTAGCTAATTTGCAAGAGAGAGATGTTCAAATTATGTCTAACTGAACAAAAGCAATGATTTCTTAACTTTTGTTTAACATTAGATTTGTAAAAACTCAAGGCTAATCCAATGGGTTTTGCTGTGTGCTTATCCTTTTGTTCACTTATATCTCAAAAGAAAATGGAACCTTTTTCTTATAAGATGCTCTACATTTATCAACAACTACTGAAAAAGGAAGGAATTACAGTATGCCAAGACCTGATGGTTTAAAACCTAAAGTGTTTGCTTAGCACTTAGTACTTCATGTATGTACTTATAGTGGCCATTCCCTGCCTTGGAATTGGTCCCTATTAAACATTAGACTGCAGAAACAATCTAGGAAAGTGACAGCCACTGATAAAAGAACTTATTAGTTGGCTGCCACCAAAAGTAAATGGGGCAACTCAAAATTAGGAAAGTAAGTATAGTGTTTTTGTGAAGAGCTTGTGTATGTACCATAATGGTCACTTGTTTAAAATAAC
This sequence comes from Manacus candei, assembly GCF_025592945.1. Classification (NCBI taxonomy): domain Eukaryota; kingdom Metazoa; phylum Chordata; class Aves; order Passeriformes; family Pipridae; genus Manacus; species Manacus candei. Next base: position 101,185 of record NW_026138074.1, on the reverse strand, counting down.
CTAGTGGGAAAGAAGCTGAAGAATGAGAGGAGCTTACAAGAACCACAAACTCTGTTGCAACTTGCGTCTGAAAGTGCTTGCAGGATTGCAGGACTTCGGGAAGGATTTGATTTTGGTGCTACCTTCCCTGTATAGTGTTCCAAACCCTTACCTCACTCTCATTAAGCCTGAATGTTTTATGGATTATGGAAACTAAGTATCTTCTGTTGCCTTAATTCTGTTCATAAACTATGCAAATGCCTGTATTTCTTGCATTCTTGTGTGCACATGGTACACCAAGCTATCTTAATGAGACTGGACAACATCTGTTATTTTCGCATCAGTGTCACTGAGTTGATTTAGCTTGGCTGCTGTGAACCCCTGAGGTAGATACGCTAAAACCAGTTAAGACTCCTTTATTTGATAAGTTATTGCATTAAGTTAAAGACTGTTTAACTAGTTTAAGTGTACCTACCTTAAGAGTTTGCAGTGCTTACTTTTTATTCGTTTAGCTGCACTGTGCACTTTATGATGAGAAGGAGAAGAAAGATTTTTCCAATATAAACATGCTATAAATCATATTTATATTCCCTCCCATGGTAGGATTTGTACAGATGAATGTGTACTAAAGGAACAGTGAACTGTTAAAAGTACATATTTTTTTCACACCAAAGTGGAAACACATAGCAAATGACACATTGCACATGAATTTGATCTGGTGACAATAAACCCTTCTATTTTTGTTGACAATATGGTATATTTTCAACCACATTCTGTTTCTATTACTGTTTATTTTTATTCAGGACAGAGGAAAGTGTTTGACCTCCCATTTGGAAGCTGCCTCTTTCACAGCAATGTGTATGATAATGGATCCTCGTTTATTTATGACAACTGCACAATGTGTACATGCAAGGTAAGTCCACAGTGCTTTGATATTGTGTGCTGATGGTTATCTGGCTTAGCAGTAATTTGTAGGGCTGTGGAACTGTAAGCCTGATACTGTTCTGTGGCTTCTTGTGTGGTCCAAAAGAATATGATCTGAAGAGCACTTGCAGTTCTGCTAGGAAAGTTTAAAAAATTACTGACTGCCTCAGCTGAGACATGATGCCTGACTCTGTGTGATGCAAAATAAAGTTGCTCGGATTATATGATCCTCTTTGACTTTGCATTAGAGTGGAAGAGGAGTTTCTAAATGATGAATTACCACATCTCTGCTGAAGGGCAGTGATATTTATTTGGTTCTCTAACATGACTGTGACCACTTCCACTTCTGCACCTAGGCAAAAAAATGAAAGTGTCACCAAATCAGTAAGATTTTGCAGGCAAATAAAAGTACAAGCGGGGCTTTAGCTTCATAGACCATGAAAGATTCCCTTAATCCATAAATAATTTTTATTTTCTGTTGTAAGGACACACAGGAGCACAAACACCTTGGTGATGATTTTATGATTTCCTTTCATCCTTTTACCTAGGATTCAACAGTGATATGTAAGAAGAGGTGCTTACTTCCTGGTGAATGCAATAAAAACAAAGACCACTGCTGCAAGGAGTGTGTCTCATATGTCTCTCCTGAGGAAGTGAAAGTGTGCAAGTTTGGCAATAAGATCTTCCAGGTAAAGTTTCAGGTGTGGTTCAAGAGCAGATACCATTGTAACAGCCATGAATAATAACCATTGAAACAGCATGATTTTACTATAGATTAGAATAGTGGCTTGTTTTGCAGCAGAATCCTCACCGTTGTGGTTGATGATGGAGGCAAAGCTTTGCAAAATTTGCCATCTGCTTTTTTTTTTCTGAGTTTGTATAAATTCTGCTGATACACAGCAGTTAAAGATTATAGTTCCTCCTTGAATGTTACATGTTGCCTCCCCTTCCGTATGCAGAGGTTCAAGCTGCTGTTTCATGACAAATGATGCATTTTTAGTCAGAGGTATTAGTGCTCTGCTTTCCCAAACGAACACCGATAGGAGATATTCTGAGTGGCCTGTAGGCTTTATCTGCTGAACTAAAGTCTTTTCCATAGCTGAGCCAACAGGAGCTTTGTGAAGTTCATCTTGGCTGAAAGTTACTCGATTTACTACGTTTCACATCTCTGCTAAGGACAGCACCCCCGATATTTTATGCTGGGGTAGCCATGTAGTAACTGTTACCTACTGCACTCTCACCCAATGTTTTCAAATCACAAGGGATTCCCTGCAGAACACTTCTGCTATTACTGAGACCCTGTTTGTTTTTCCAAGTGGTGCAACGTTTTTTTCACACTGTGTCGGAAAAAGATTCTGTCACCTCATGGGCCATCTGTGAATTAAGAGACCCTTGAATCAGATCAAATGTTAAGTCCTTTGTGAATACTTGGTTTGCTCAGCCAGAATTGCTTCCCATTTATTCCATCTTTTGTGTACATAGCTGAAGTGTTTATTCTGGAAATTACATGTGAACCTACTGTACGCTGAGACTATACTCCATCTGATTGGCACTTTCACACTGGCGCCATTGTGCTTCAGGAACAAATGCCTACTTCTTAGGCACCCAACTAAAATATTCTGCTTCTTGTGAAGATTTTATTATATTACTAGTGTTATATGGAGTGTGAAAAAATAACGAGAGAGTACATCCATTTCTGGCCTCGTGTGCAAAAATGTAAATCGAGTGTCGCTCTGTTGAAGTCAGTTCTCTAACACAGGTAGAATGGGCACAGCAAATCTGTTTTTGCACTCCTGTGCAAAACAGAAATTCAGCTGTGAATTTGTTTCGACTGTGAAACAAAAATTCAGGATAGCTGCATGCGGTCAGCTGTGTTGTATTCTGGTACCTTAGTAGTTGCCTGGTGAGTGGTCATCAGAGACACAAGAACATCAGAAACACTAGGCAATAGTAACATGCCCTAGAAACAAAAAACAGGAGAGAAACAGCCTCTGGCCAAGCGCGCTGCACTGAATAAGTTAGGCTCCTTTGCATTTCAGATATGGTCTGTTTTTTCTTTCTGGTCAGAACATCATGTTGAGGTGGGCACGTAATTATTCACATCTGTCTGGTTGAGCTGCCTGTTCCTGTCCAGTCTATCCTCACCCTTCCTTCCCAGCAGCCCTGTAAACAGAAAACATGCACAGTTTGGCTCTAAGCGGACTAGCACAAGGCTGTAAGCGGGTGAAACAGAATGTTTTAGAAACCACACTTGGCAAGTGCAGCACCATGTAAAAAAGGAGCCAGGGCAGTTCCACAAGCAATTCATCCCAAGTGGGGACAAGACCATGAGGCATATTATGCTCTGCACTTAATACCATACATAGACTGTCTTACCTGCTCCGCATTTGAGAATTTCGGCACTGTATCTCTTCTAAACATTTTCAGATGTTTAGCAGATCAAATATCTGTGAAAGTGCTGTAGTAATCTAAATTAGAACTCATTATTCAACCATTCCTGCCCTGAGTCAAAATGATGCTGCATCTGGGAATAAATTCACTGTATATCTTAATCAAATACTCTAACTTGCAGCCTATAGACTTCACTCAACCAGGTTTTTCTAATTATGTCAGCTAAAATGAAAATTTGTGGTAGGTGTGATCACATCTCAGATGCTTATTAGAGAGAAAACAATGCAAATAAACAGGACACTGATGAAAAACGAAAATGTGATTTGGTTAGCCCTGAAAAAATGAATTTCTGACCAAGAGGGCCAAAGGGAAGAAAACCTTGCTGAATTTGATCTTTGTCTTTTATCCAACTGGCCATGGACAGACACCTCAAAATAATTTAGACTAAACAATGAGACAGTGCCAACAGGGAAAGTCATCCTTTCTTGTGCAATGATACATTGCTGAAATAGCTTCCTGTTGCCACTCCAGCTGATACTATATCATGTTCTCTCTTGCAGGATGGAGAGATGTGGTCCTCTGTAAACTGCACCATCTGTGCTTGTGTGAAAGGCAAGACAGAGTGTCGCAAGAAACAGTGCATTCCAGTCAGCAGCTGTCCTCATGTGAGTTTTTTAAAAGAACTGAGTTTTCTTCTCTTTTTTTTGTCCACCGTTATCTTTTCCAGTGTTTCTTGGAAGTGTGTACATGGCAGTGGGGCATGCAGTTTGAAAAGAAGGGATACTCTGGCATATTAATTTAGATTGGCATTCTCCAGGTGTGCTACTGTTACCCTGAATATGCTCATTCCACCTCTGTCCTTGCCCTGAAGAGTCTCTATTTCTCCTTCTGCCTTTAACTTTCTCTGTCCCAGGTATCTGCACTGGAACATGCCTTTCACTCATTTAGTAGTTTTATAAAGCGATGAGATGACTATGTTAATATTTCAAGAGCATACATATTCTTAAGGCAAGCCACAGTAGGTTGTTGTACTTGCATTTCTCAGTGCATGTGAGGCTTAACACTTGGTTGAAAATGTAAATTAGGCAAAGCAAAGCAAATTATTTCAACCAAGCCATTCTACTTTGTCTAAGGTTGTGGTCTGAGTATTATTTTATTTGAAAGTCTGAAGTGAACCCAAAGACGGGTGTAACTGTAACTTTACTTAATTGCTTCAAAAGTTAGCTGTACTTGAAACCTTGAGCTAAAGTCAGCCTTTGTTTCTTGGATTTCTGACACTGACAAATTATTTTTTTTAATGGCTCAAGCATTCACAAGAGGGAGCTCTAAATAGCACCTCATGTAGGGGCAGATCTTTGAACTGAACTGCAGAAGAGAAAGCCAAGTCATTAGATTACACCTTCTCAGTGTTTCCTTTTCCATTCTGGAAGCCAGTGGGGAAAATGTGAGTCACAGACACCTAGATATAAAATTTTTAAATGACAAACTCTAGTTTGTAAAATTTTATACATGTAAACTTTGGACAGCCAGAAGCAGTGGTAGAATAGAGAGCCTGTACCTTGGCACTCCTTGTTCTACTGTGACAACTGGCTTAAAGAACGATGCTTGCATCCTCTGGCACTCACTGCAGAGGGCAGGTCTCCTGTTAATGGGCCTCACATGAGATGCTGCATACACATTAGAAAGTGTGAACAAACGAAGCTGCTCTTCTGGGAACATGATGTGGCTCATGGCAATCAGGTTTGCTACCTTCAGGCCATTCATGGTGTAAGTTTGGGCTCTTCAGGTCTCTTCGAATTTTTTGTTGACTGAGAACCTGGCACGCGCTGCATCTCATTTATTTTTACCTTGTGCTGATGCATTACAGATGTTTAAGACACTTCTGAGATCAAGTAGCTAATATGACTTAATATAGATCTTCAGTGAAGTAGATCACTGCAGCAGTATCTATACATAAATTTGAGCATTGAGATGATCAGTTGAAGTGGCTTCTAAAATGAAAGTAATGGTGGGTAAAAATTCACCATCCACAGTCCTGCAGCAGCATAAGTAACTGATTGACAAACTTGTTTAGTGTTGCTACACAATCTGTTTCAAGGTTAATGTGAATGCCCTAGAGCTCTGAGGTCAGTCCTCAGACAAGATCTGGTTCCTTAGGGCTGAAAAGACTGGCTTTGTTACCCTGCAGCACCATTTGCTCTGGTATCTGACCAGTCACCTTGCTCCCTGCCTTTAATTGCAAGCTGCAAGCAAAACTACTCTCCTCCACAGGAACACATTGCATTTCTGCTCTTTCAAGCTAAATTGGAAGGAAAAGTAGAAGAAAGAATGTAAACTCTAGAGTAAGATTTATTTTCCTATTCCAAGTGGGTACCAAGTAATTTTAAAGCATATAATGTATGCTAATGGATTTAAATCTTCTACTTTTCATCTCTGCTTCACTCTCTTTAATGAGATTTTTCTGTCACAAATCTATAAACATCAATTAAGCACACCACATTATTCAAGATACAGATATATTAGTGATTCTGATACTGGAAGTATGGATATCATGCACAGTTATGCTGCTGCCTCTGCAAACTGTAGTGGTGTGCTCTCCATTTGTTTTCTCTCTTCACAATGTTTCTGACAATAAGCAGTCTCCACTGACTATTGAAGACTGCTGTGGAATAAAATGTGGTTTAGTGTCCCTCAGGTGTCAGGCCACATAAATTTATCTCATTAAAACTGTATTATGGTACAGACAACTCATCGGGAAAGGACTGAAGATTCACAAAGAACTTAGAATATTATTCTATGACTTAAATGCTTTACCATGCATTCTTAATACTCTTTGCATGATATTGTGAGATATTTTGGTGATAGAATTTTATTTTATTTTTCAGCATAAATTTTGGCCAATTATTTCTTGAAAGGATGGGTTTCAAAGTGGCAATTCTGCAGAAATTTCCAGTACTGTGCAACGATTTGTATTATTCAGTCTATTGGTTGCAGGCTGACATAGAAGACATTTGAAGACTCTTTCTGCCTTTTCTTTAATTTTCTTCATAGGACTAGGCAGATTTTTCTGTTTCTTTTGTTCTTTTCTTTTTGGAGCATTTAATCCTATATCAGTAATTACAGAAAGTGTCTTTCTTAGCTACTTTTCATCTGCAGCAGAGGCAATACATCTCACAAAGTCAGTCCTTCCTGTCACATCTATAGTAAAATTGGTTCTCCTTGGACTTCTAGTGAGCCTTGTGGCTTGTGGTTATTGTTTCTTACCTTCTGACCACTGACTCCAAATAGATATTCCCTCTCTCAAGTTACCTGGAGTGTCAGTGTGCAAGGTGCGGTACTTGCTGGCCCCCGTCCAGTAAATCTATTAAGCATGTGTCCAGTTCTGCTGAAGTTAGTTATGGGCCCTCCATGTGTGCTTAAACACATGCTTAAATACTTTAAAGAAAGGGAGTAATCTCAACACTTGGCAAGACTGAGTTTCAGAGATCCTTTAGACCTCTTCATACCTAATTTGCTATTTACTTGCCCTAGCTCTGCTCGAGCCTCTTTCTTGCTTTGTGCCATCTCCTTTCTGATTACCCATCCTTTTAATTTTTCTCCTGCCCCCTCTCCTTGTGCCTTTGCATTCCTCACTAACATCTTAAGTCTGTGGTAATGATCAGTGGTCATGAACATCTCTTTTTGTACTGCTAGAGGAAAGCCTGTTGAATTTTACAGCATGCAGCCTTTTCTGAGCTCCAAGGCAAAAGTTAATAGAATTAAATTCGCAGAATGTGAAGACATTTGCAGAGTTTGATTCTGTGGGTAAATTTTGAACCCGTGAACTTCAAGTGAGCTGAAAATTTATTCAGAACACACTCTCCCATCTCTAGCACAGACTACATTTAATGTTATACACATCTGTTAGTATTACAAACAAGAAGTTGCTGTTTTTACTCTAGTGCCAAATGAGGCACAAAAAAACAACAGCTGTTGCTATTGCACAACTAAACAACCACCTCCCCCCAGCAATTAGTTTTGCCTTAAAAAAAATATAAAATAAAAACCTCAGACATTAAAATTGAAAACCTCATAAAAAAAAGAAGAAAAATCCCAGAAAATAAATAGACTCAAATGTGGTCTGCTTATAAATATTCATAGGGAAAAATGGGATCACATCACTTAGCCCACTCCTAAGGGAACCCTCAATGCTAACGAACTCTTGCAGCACATGTTAGCAATAATGGGTTTCCTTATTCTACAAGACAAAAACAGGATCTCGGGCCAACATGGTGGCTCAAGTAACCAGCCTCAGCAGGCTGCCTTGGAGAATCCGATTTCACTTGAATTCTTGCCACTTCCAACTCGGCTGATGATTTCAACTCTTTTATTGAAACAGCGAGGTAAGACTGTGCAGTGCAGTGTGTGGCATTCAGCTGCATGTATTCCGTTCATACAAATATGTGTTGCCAAGCTCCCTATTTCTGTGTGGTTTTAACGTTTCCTCCTTTAAGTGGTTTTGTTCTAGCAGGTGCTGGGTAGGCCTCCCTGGTGCCGCCTGGTCCTCGGCTATTCTTTTTGCTCTGGGGCTTGGTGGTCTCACAAACATCTTAAGCGCTGCCCACACTGTCAGTGAAACTCTGATCCAACCCTTCTCTCAAGTCCAGATGTGCCTCCAGTCTGTTCACATGCAGTTGCACATTCAAAGACAAGCTTACACTAAGCTGCTTCTGCGCCTTGTGGACGATGTACCCAAGTGCATTCATCACCAAGCACTCATTCTGTGTACATCAGGCAAGGGCAGGATGGAGTGTACTCCACTCCAGTCTGCCAACAGATACTTGGAGTTCATTTCTCCCCATGCACATTGTCAAAGCTTGGCAGCACTGTAGGCAGAAGGCAAGGCAGACAGCAATATGGGTTGCTGCTTATGCCTACTTCCCTGCTCTCTGCATAGACCTGCTACCTATTTTTTTCTGTTTTCACAAGTTTTCTGTGCTGTTGAGTGGGCAGGATTGCACAGCTCCATTTGCTTGCTCTTGCTGGCCTCGCCTTGCTCACCTGCTTGGTTGGGAAGAGGAACAGTAATCATACAGAGGGGACTTCCTCTGTGTTCAACTGCTGTTGGAGCAAAGGGTCAGTGCTGGGGTGCAGCAAAGCTTCGTATGCCTTTCCTTCCCTGTATGGGAACACGGGTGAGCTCAAATGTCACCATAACTTCTGTTAAAACCAACAACAGTTTTTGCTTGGAAAAACACATTGTTTAGGCTGAAATTTTCCAGGCATATCCACTAGCTTGACGGTTAACTTTAGGGAATTTAAATAAAAAATCAGGTAGAACATCTTTTAAATTGATGAAGACTGAAAAGGAGCATGAATTTAGATACACAGAGGCATGCCTCCTGCTTCTAGTCATCCTTGTATAAGACACAACTGTAAGTAGAACTGACCTGGGCAGAGTGGTAGATAAATACTCAAACCCTTTATCCATATTGCTATGATGAGACCAAATTGTTTGCTTTTAAATGTTGCACATCCTTGGATGCCTACCCATTTACTTCACTGGGGACATAGGTCTATGTGATTTGGTGGAGGTACCATAAGATTTAGCCAAACTAGACCTCTATCAGTTTGCTTTCTTTCTTCTTTCCTTCTTCCCTCCCCCTCTTTCTTTTTTACATAAATAATGAATGATTTGGGAGGGGCCTGGGGTGGAGCAGATTGCCTCTGTGTGGTGACTAAAAGGGAATGCATGGGAAATGTATTGTATATATTTTGGGGAAGTGGGGGAAAAGGTAGCAATCTTGTTAACGCGATGACTAGTCAATTCTCTCACACTCTCTCTAAAGAGAAAAGTGGTAACGGAGAACCCTTTTAGTATTTCATTTCTTATAAGACTACCAGGAAGCTCTTTGAATAGTTCTGTCTGTTTTTAGCACCTGATATTTGAAGCTGTAACCAGGGCACTGAGTTCAAACACAACTTGAACTATTTTCAAAGGCTTATCCAGTCTTACAACATGACACAGTCATTGCTCCAAAAACTCTTTCATTAAATCAACCTGTCTTTCTCCCTATTAGGGTAAAATCCTGAACAGAAAAGGATGCTGTCCTATTTGCACTGAAAGTAAGTTATTTCTTCACATTCTTTAAATTCTTTTTTATTCTTTCTGAGAAAATAAATGTAGTGGAAGTATGTTTGCTTTTCTGCCTTCTTTTTAGAGGTGGTTAAGGGGCAGGTGATTATTGCTGGCCATGGATTTTGCCTTCTATAAATCTGTAAATTTAAAATAAAATGCTTGGGTATTTTATTTTATTTTTTTTCAAAATGCCACTATTTTTTTCAAATCTGAGGTGCTGCATTTTGAAGGGTATCGTTGGTCTGTGGAATTTGTAGGCAATAAAACAAGAAAATTGATAGAGTTTTGACCATTAGGACTTGGGTACCTTTTATACCTGTAACTAGCAGTCCAGCTATGTGTATATATAATCCAACACCTTTGCAGATGATTTGTGAGAGTTAAAAAATTCTGTGCAGAAATCCCACAGTCTGGGACAGCACTGGAAAGTAGAATAGACAACTGTCCTTCTGTCTTTGTGATGTTTAGTTCAACTGTTGCTTTTTTATCCCTCTTCACTTCAGGAATGATCATTAAATTGTGATATCACTTGTGTTCTCTCCTAGTCAGCAAAGCACTTATACAAATACTTATCTTTAAACTAGTCTATTTAGGTCAACAGGGAGACCTGTCTTCACTGAAGTTAACGGGATACCATTACATGTTTCCTTCAGTACACGTTTAAGCATTTTACTAAATAGGGGCAGACTACTAAATACGGTTTTATTGTCTATAGGAAGGCTTCTGAGAGAAGGAACTGGTTTTTAAGGAGAGTGTTCCTATTCCTTTGTCTAAAATCATCAACTCAGTTCTGGGTGCTTCTTGGATTGCACAAATTCCATATGCTAAATGTCAGTTCTTCTACTCTGTGTCTCAATTATTTTGAAATGTGGAACTTGAGATAAAATAAATCTAGTTTGCAAGTCTTCATTATCAAAATGAAATTAAATACAAGTGACAACCTCACAAACACTTGAAATAATGCTGAGCAGAGGAAGAAGTGAAAGAAGACTCAACTGAGCAGTAGTTGATTTCATGTTAGCTCAGTTTCGTGGGAGAAGAAATTTGCACGGACCTTTTGCTCAGATATGACATATCATTAGTGTCATGGATTTATCAATCTCTATCTCATCTCTTTTCTTATTTTAGTCTCACTTAACCTTTCTCATGTGTTCTTTTGTAATATGAGAGTGGAGGAAAATAATGGGGCCAGCCACTCCCTCAAAGCACAGGAGACCCTCTACTCTAAGAGGTTAAAAAGAAGACAGTATGATGACTTGTGATAATTGTTTCATGGGAGAAGGAGTCAGAACCCAGACTTCTTCAAAGTAAAAATAACTCATCTATGAACAAAGATACCTAAAAATTCAAAACTTCTTGATGATATAAGGGGCAATAGTCATGATTACACAATGTGAAATTAAGGGCAGACCATTGTTGCTTGTCCTCCAGCCATGCAGATCTGTAGAGAGCCTGACTCCATCTTCCCAGTGACCTCCTTCTGGCAGACTGCTCTTAGGTCTCTCCAAAGCCTTCAGGATAAACAGCCTTGTTCCCTTATGGGAAGGGAACAAGGGACTTATGGGTCCTGTCTGCATTGCACTGGCTGTACCACCACTGCACATAAAACAGAGGGGTCCTGAGACTTGTCTCACTATGGACCCATTTAGTATTTGGGGGAGAGCTGATTCTAAGCTTTTATGATTAAAAGGGCATTTCCAGCTTTCATTGGGTAATGTAATCAAAGAGCTTAAATACCCGCTGTCATACAGTAGTGGTGGCTACCACTATCTGTTTTAACATTAGCATTTTAACAATGCAAGGAACTAATTCCACCTTTGCACCAGAAGTGCTGTAAATCTCATCACAACATAAGACCAGCAAAAAGGCATAAGGATTTCAGTGATGATCACAATCTCAGGTAGTAATTAGGAACTTTCCTAATTCAGCCAATTTCTGATGAGATAAGTTGTATGTGCACAGCCCTTTCCCTCACTCACGTTGATCCTCTTTCCACATACTAACACACTGAACATTTGGCGGTCCAGCAGATATTAATTTTCCAAAGTAAAAACAACATAGGGAGGTACAAGAACATACTGTACACAGGAGAGCTTTGAGTGTAGTTTAAAAGCAGCCAGTTTCTATGAAGTGGGTCAAAACCAGTCACAATACACTTTAAACTGAAAAAAAACCACCCAAACAATCAAAGGATTACTTTGAAAGTAGTTTGTTGCAGAGAGAAAAAGTACCTCATCTCCTTAAGGGCTGGAGAGTCTCTTTTGTCCACTGTTGCTGAAGTTAACTATAGTTAGTTTTGACATGTTGCTGTTTAAGCTCCATGGCTGGCGTACAGTTATCACTAATTAAACACAGCGGTCATACCAGTGGAAAATTCAACAGTTTAGTTTATGCTGCTGTAAAAAATGTAATGAAGTGTACTCTTTTGGGTTTGATTTAGAAAAATCACTACTGACGTCAATTCCATAAATTAGTAATCCTATGTTAGACCAAGGTCATTTCCATATTAAAAATAAGAAAACATTAAACCTGAGTTCAAATAGTATTAACAGAGAGCTCTCAACTTCAGACAAAGACAGGAATTTGCAGTGAAGGTTAAGTCTTTGTTCTTGACAAAGAAGAATTGATAGACCTTACTGAAATTATAGCACACAGTATGAAAACTCCTACTTAAAATATGTAGATGTATTTTAATCATGATCAATAATAATCCTAACACAGTCTTACCCAAGTCATTATGAGATTTTGTAGATGAAGTTTTTTCAAAGTGGACTATAGTCATCTAGGTCTAGCAGTACACATGATTGATTTTGCAGTAAAGGACTCTTTTGGGGCAGAAAATTTCGTTCATTACAAATCATTCTGCAGGTTTTTTAATTGACAAAATGACCAATGAAGCTAAAGCAAACTCAAGGGCATTTGGACCCAGCCTTAGGAGTGAAAGGTTAGTACTTTCACCTGGTCCTTCAGTTGGTCCTGCATCCTTTTTATATGTTTTTATAGAATTACTGAAAAAAAGTGCTGATTCTTCAAAGCAAACAAAAAAAATGGGGTTATGCATTGGAGGTACCTGTGAGAGCAGGTAGTGGGATGAAAGGACTACATAGGCCCCCGTTACCTGTGTTATTTCCTTGCCATGGAGAAATACATCAACAAAAAGACTACAATTGTGCATTCATACTGGAATACTGTTCATTATTTACCTCCCATTTCAGCTGTGATGGTCTACTGTATAAATATGTATTTGGACAAATTGGAATAGCTATTTTATTTATGAAATAGACCATAAAGACTCCTGTGGAGTTTTTGACACCACACCTTGTAATGTGTATTATATCAAGCTGCACTATGCAGTAGTTATGAGGAAAGTACTCTATGGCTATGCATTTTTTACAGAAAACCTAATGAAATTCTATTATGCATGTTCTGTAGCTAGTTTTCAGAAGTTAATAATGTGTTCTGTTTGATTTAGTGCTTAATTCAGCATATGGGCTAATAGCATTCAAAGTTTCATTTTATTTTTAAAAAGCTGAGATATTTTTGAATTATAGATGTGCAATCAGAACACCCTTAACTGGTAAACTTGTATTTTTTCCTCCCTCTTCTTGCTTAGAGAGTGTCCAAACCAATTTCAGTCATAATTTAAAGTATATTTTTCTTGGCCACTCCTAACTACCTACAAGCCCAGAAGAGTGTGACCAGACATCTGGACATCTTGGACTTCAATTGACTGCTCTGATCTCCTGAAAAAACAAAACAAGCTATTCCATGAGCACCAGAGCTAACAGAGCCTGGTTTCCTATGGATTTGTGTCCCATTTCCTTTATATCCCAACAAATAATAAACACAGCTAGAGACAATATATCCTGTGGCTGGTCTGGAGCTACAAGTGTGCTAATTGCTCAGCCAATATGCTCATGCTCTCCGGCTGGTCAGGATGTGTGTGCTGACTGTCTGTCTGGCCTCCACCAAGCACTATATATATTTTGCCTTTCTAAAAAGGCTAAATACTGTCTGGGGGAATGGGGGCATTGGGTAGAAGGAAGAAAGGTACATTTTGGCAACCACTTATTTCAATAAGCGGTTCTTGCCTTTACTCAGCATACTACTTACCAGAAATGAGTGGTCTTTCAAACTTCTACCCCTCCGTATTGGCCAAAACAGGTTGCGATTGTTTTTTTTTTCTTTCTCAGAGTATGTTAAAACTTGGGAAATGCCAATATGTTCTTTTCCATGTTGTTGCTTTTTTAGCTTCATTTTTTGTACAGCTAAATGTGTTTTCAAAAACGGTGCTCCTTGCCCACAGTTACCTTCCCCATTACCTTTTCTACTGAAAGAAACTATTTCATTTGAATTGGGAGCATGATTTGTAAATGCAAGGAAAGCATGCCAAGAGTTCTATAGTATTCACTTTAGCACCTAAATGCTATTATTAGTTTGCAAGTAAGCTGTAGAGCCTTAGGTGGAAGCTGAAAAAAATGCATTCATCACACATACAGTTTAATATTGTCAAATGTAAAAGAGTGAAGTCCGTATTTAGTTGCTTAAAGAACAAATGTGAAAACTGCCAAGCTCCCAAAAGCTTCTCTGAATGCCAGAAGTTTTCATTACCGATTAGGGAGTGACATGCAAGATTTCCAAAAGAGGTCTAAAGCTGTTTGCATCCAGCTCCTAATAATGGTTAATCAGAGTTGAGAGCCTGAGGTGTTTTGAAAATCACAGCCCCCTGAACATAGCTCTGGGTCCCTCCTTTGAAAAATCTATGCTTTTCTAGGATAGAGAAGTATATTTGCATTCATGTGCATGTGTAGATGAGCAAAAGAAGACACCAAAGATCATGACTGCCAGGTTCAAAACAAACAAGAGGCAATGTTTCTTTGTTTATTTTGCCCAAGGGTGTTGTGGATGCTAAAACATTTTTGGGTCAAGGAAAGACTGGACAAATTCACAGAAAAAAAGCCTATCAAAGGTTACTAAATTAGGGGAAGTCACATCTAGCTCAGAAAGTCCCTAAACTAAAAGTATTTGGAGTCTAGGGAGGCCTTAGGGGGAAGTATTATATATAATTGCCCTTTTCTAACTCTACCCCAGACAGCTGGTAGGGACAAGGAGTATCATCAATAAGCTGGGAACAATTTACTGTAGGAAAGAAAGGGAAAGATCTTCACCCATGTGTTATGTCTTGTTAGCATAAGCTGGGAAATTTCATACTCTAGTGTTGGGGAACATTGGTGATGCAGCAACACTCCTCCATCCGTTATGTCCCAACAGAGGAGCAAGTCACACACAGTCCCAACAAGAGAATGGGTGCTTCCAATAGATTTCAAAAACTACCAAGCAGAAAGACTGGTTTGTTTCATAAAGGTAAAAGAAGAAAAGAAATAGGAAAAAAAAAAAAAGAAAAAGAAAAAGAAAAAGGAAAAAAAGAAAAAGAAAAAAAGAAAAAGAAAAAAAGAAAAAGAAAAAAGAAAAAAAAAGAAGCAAACTATAAAATATGATGTGATTGAAACTCTCCCAAAAGGAAATAAACAACAACCCAGATGCTAAATATGGCAGGAACTCTTTTCATGTTGACTGTCTTTTGCAGTCTTGTTACACCCGGTGTTTAAGGTTTATTTCTAGGCCAGCCAGTTTTTCTTACTGGCAGTGCCTGAGTTATCGCACACACTCCTTCAGAGTGTGGATTTATTTTTTAAAACCCACAATTTTAGCAAACCTTTCAAGAATGTTTTACACAGTGATATCAGAGAATCAATTATTCAGACTGTTTTTAGGTGGATTTTCCCTTCTCCATTTCCTTGGTTATTAAAGAAAACAGTAAAATTTGGATCAGACATTCAGCTATCCAGTCCAAAATACATTTTTAACTGCATTGCATCAAGTTGACATATGACGTGTCACGATGTAACATAACATAAAAAAACATTACTCTGCATAACACATGAGAAATTAAAAATAAATATTTCCTTTGGATCCCATTGGTACCATCAATTTTACTTGCACATCTCTAAATTATGTTTATTCCTCTCATGTCTTGCCTCTTAGCCACTTGCTTAGGTGGGGAATCAGCCTTCCCCTCCCAATAGGTTGGTTAATAACATGTATAATGTGCACATTCTTGGCCTTTAGAAACACAAACAAAACCAGTTCTTTCCTCTGGAATCTTTACTGATGTTTGGCTGATTTTTTTGTTGTTGATAGTTTCCTTGTTTTCATAAAAGTTGTGATTACACTAGAAGAAAAATTAGAGATGGAAAAGCTGAAGTAGAATCTGAGCTGGTAATGTCATATATTTTAATATTCATCATGCAGATACTTAGATGAGTGCATAAGGAAATCAGAAGTGTGTTAATGTGATTTAGTAGCAGGTAAAGTCAGATAGTCTGCATATAAAATTTATAGATTTTTTTTTCCCATTGGTAAAAATGACATTGGTGATTAAAAGCTGTATGGTTCCTACCAATTTATGGAGAATCAATTAATCTTTTAATGAACTTTTGAAAGCAGTTATTAACATCCTTATTGGTATCAATGAACAAAAGGAAACTCACAGAAGTGCAAATTTTTAAAAGCACTCTTCTTGGTTTTCAGGCTCTGCCTAAAGTCTGTCAGGCCTGTTTTCCAGAGGTGGTGATCAAATATAGTTCATTTTGACTTCTAATGGAGCTGTCAACATGATGTCCTTGAGAAACTGAAACTTTTGGTCCCTAGTTGCCAGACATAGTAAAGAGGGGTAATAATGATGCCAAGATTAGTTACTGTCTTAGCTAAAGAAGCATGCATATGGCTAGTTAGGGGTAAAGGTACCAGCTCTGTAGTAACACTGCACCGTGTGGTGAGGGGAGACTGACTGAGATTAGGCTTTAGGAAGACCTTTCTCACAGGAGGAACAGACAGACACTGCTACAGGTTACCAGAGGTGGCTGTGGGGTTGCTGTTACTACCGCTCTTTAAGAGCAGGTTAGATAGGTCTGTCAGGAATAAATACAGGTGATTCTGCATTGCAGCTGGAGAAGGAAAAGGTAATGTCTCCTGGTCCCATTTTCCCCTATATTTCCCCTTTAATCCCATTTTCTGGGTCTCCATGTAGGTTTCCTTGGGTGCACTTTACAGCTAGAAAAATGCCAGAAAGATTATAGTTGCTTTAGCATAACACCCTGCCTAGGCTGAAAAACCCTGCTGAGAAAGGTGTATTGTGTAGTTAAAACTGCATTCCACTCCACCAAAGGAATTCCCTTCCCCTTCTCCATAACATTCGTGTCTCCTTCTTTTTTTGTAGATTTGAATTTTCCTTTTTTAAGCTGCTTTTTCAGGCAGACCATTTTATTTGCATTTTTTTCCTCCAATGAATAAATCGTATTCCTTGTTACTCTCCCCTCCTTTATTATTATTATTTTTTTAAATTTTTTTTTTTAATTGATGCTCACAGCTCTCTGATTACTGGGTCAAATTGCCCTCCCCCTAAAACAAACATCATCTTTCAAAAGCAGCCTTAGCCCATGGGTGTCCAGCTGGCAGTAGCAGTGTGCATTTCTCTGCCTTGAGACGCCTTCTCAGGAGCAGTGAGATGTGGTTAGAACCTATTGTTATACCAGAAGGCTGCAAGGCAAATAAATTTACTGCTATCTTTGATTGTGAGGGAATTCAATCAGTTGATGGGTAGCTGCAGGGTAACTCAGCATCATTGACAGGAGTGTGGAAGCATTCTGCCTATGAGCTGTGACTTCTGCAACCAGTGTATGGCTGCAAACATCCATAAGAAATCTACATCCATTTGTAATAATGCAAATAATTGGTAGAGACACCATGGTCTTAGGTAGTTATTGCTTTCATGTTAGTCATGTACTACTGACTTCTAGCTGGTAGTGTGGTAACAATAACTGCTACAAGTCAGTTGTGTATAAACAACATATGCAATAGCTTGTAAAACTGAATAAAGATACTGTTTCTACAGATGATTTGGGGGAAAAAAGTAAACACGCCTAGTTTAAAAAATGTACAATATTTATAAGTGTACAAATGTAAAATATGGACAGAACCAGGTCCTGCTAAAGTGGTCTGATGGCTTTTAATTTCAGGCAGTCACTGAAATGTGTAAAATTTCACAGGTATTGTAATAACCTGTTGTGATGGTAGATTATTATTACATGTTTAAGGGACAAAAGTACAGGTTAGCCTTCCTATGCTGCCCCAGGAATCAACGGGCCTTTGGTTCCCACCCTCCTTGGGGAAGACTTCTACTAAAGCTGTGAAGCTTTTGGTTTTAAAAGATGTGTATATTCCTAGTGGGTGTCAGCCAAAATCTGCCCTGTAGAGCAGGTAGATTAGGTGAGAGCAGCGTCCTCTAAGTTCTTGTCAACTGCCTTTTTCAGACTTTGATTGATCCTGATATGGCGCTTTTGTTTCTCACTCACCTGCAGAGCCTGGAGTTTGCACTGTATTTGGAGACCCTCACTACAACACTTTTGATGGACGGACATTTAACTTTCAGGGAACATGTCAGTACGTTTTGACAAAAGACTGCTCCTCCTCTGCCTCGCCCTTTCAGGTGCTGGTAAAAAACGATGCCCGTCGGACCCGTTCTTTCTCCTGGACAAAGTCAGTGGACCTTGTGTTGGGCAGAAGCACAATCAGCCTCCAGCAGCACCTCACAGTGAAGTGGAATGGGACCCGAATCTCACTACCTTGCGAGACACCGCAATTTCAGATCGATTTGGATGGTTATTTGCTGAAAGTGGCAACCAAAGCAGGTAGGGCAAGTATGTGTGTGTCTGTGTATGTGTGTATGTGTGTCTTCTTTCTCCCTGAAGAATTTCTCAAGTTCAACATGAACAGTAGTCAGTAAAAAGGCACGATAGCAGTAATAAATATAGTCATAAATCTGTAGAGATCTTAGGAACCCAGAGTGCTTTCAAAATTCCCGCAGCCCACAAGCAGACGGAGATCCCAGCTATGAGTTTGAACTCTGCAGGATATTTGCTAAGCTGTGTTTCATTCTGCGGCTGCCAATTAACTGCCTGAATGGATCAATGTGCCATGATTTTCACTTCCAGTAACTTAAAATGGCTTATGCAGGGTGTGGTGGGTCGATCCTTGCTGGAAATCAACCAAATGTGCTCACGAAAGTCACTCTGTCACTCCCTGCCTCACCAGGACAGGGAAGAGAAAATACAATGAAAGACTCGTGGGTTAAGATAAGGACTGGAAGAGGTCACTCAGCAATTACTGTCTCTTTTGTCAAAGAGACTGAGTTTGGGGAAATTAGTTTAATTTATTGCCAATCAAGTCTGGGTAGGATAATGTGAAATTAAGCCAAATCTTCAAAACACCTTCTCCCCCCACCCCTGTTTCTTCACAAGCTTAACTTTACTCCTTATTCTCTCTACCTTCTCCTGCCCTGAGTAGCACAAGGGGATGGGGAATGGGAGGTGCAGTCAGTTCATCACACATTGTATCTGCCACTCCTTCCTCCTCAGAGGAAGGACTCATGCTCATTCCCTACTCCAGCGTGGGGTCCCTCCCATGGGAGATAGTTCCCTGCAGACTTCTCCAGTGACTCCCTCCCATGGGCTGCAGTTCTTCATGAACTGCTCCAGTGTGGGTCCCTTCCACAGGGTGCAGTCCTTCAGGACCAGACTGCTCCAGTGTAGGTCTGCCACAGGGTAACAAGTCCTACGAGCAAACCTGCTCTATCAAGGGCTCCTCTCCATGGGTCCACAGATTCTTCCAGGAGCCTGCTCCAGGATGAGCTTCACACAGTGTCACAGCCTCCTTCATGCATCCTCCTGCTCCAGCATGGGGTCATCCATGGGTTGCAGGTGGATCTCTACCCCCCATGGAGGACCCCCATGATCCTCCACGGGCTGCAGGGGCACAGCTGCTTCACCATGGTCGTCGCCATGGGCTGCACGGGAATCTCAGCTGTGGCATCTGGAGAACCTCATCCCCCTCCTTCTCCCCTGACTGCAGGGTTGTTTCTCTTACGCTTTCTCACTCCTCTTTATGACAGCAGTTGTACAGGACTTTTCTCCCCCTTCTTAAATATTTTACCTGAGATGCTGCCACTGTTGCTGAAGGGCTCAACCTTGGCCAAGCCCATCTTGGAGCCAGCTGAAATTGGTCCATCTTGGAGCCAGCCCGAATGGGTTCCGTCGGCCCCCCATTGGCTTCCATGGGGGAAGCTTCTGGCAGCTTCTCACAGAAGTCACCCCTGTAGCCCCTCCACTACCAAAATCTTGCCATGCAAACTCAATACACAGCATCATCGTTTAATGCTTACAGATAAGAACGGAGAGATCAGTTCTTAAACATAACATTCAGGTTTTTTTCCACAATTGCAACAACATATTTTGCAGTTTAAGTCAGCAGTTATACAAAGTCATGGTTATTAATGGCTGGAATGAGTTTAAGTTGTCAAAGTACAGAAACATTTCACTGGGGCTACCCAGCAAAATGGAGGCCCTGGTTTAAAAACTAAGACCTAATTTGCTACTCTGTGCCATCTTGTTGGGCTTGTTTTGTGCCCAAATAAGAAGTTGTCTGCAAGAAACAGAGTCTACAGCACCAGAAGCAAAAGGAAATTAGAAATTTTACAAAATCTGGTACCTTATTTCTAGAAACAGGGAAGGGAGATACCAGAGTCTCAGGTCTTTTGAGTCCTAGAAAATACTTTAATTGTCAAAATTCTGAACCAGAGGACTTACATTTGTTTTGGTAGACTGTTCTGAAACTATAGTATCCTTGCATAGATAAATACTGAGGGGAAGTTTAAAATTTTCTCATTAGCATGTGTTAGGTACTACTGTAGTCCTGAGAGATTTCACTTGCACAGTGAAGTAGTGTTTCAGTGAGAATACTATTTACTGTTAATTCAATTAAATGCCATGTGAAAGCAGTGAAACCAGTCTTTCTTGTGGAGTGATATGGTCACAGGCATGACGCATAGTCATACTCATTATCTAGCATAATTTTTTTTCAAGGGGGACACTAGCACCCACTGTTGAGCTGAGAATTTAGACACCTGTTCATATAGCCCCTGGAAATGTAAGTCTGCATAATGTGGATCCCAGCTCTGGACTCATTCCTCAAAGTGGCAATGCAGATTTTTGTGGCTGTCTGTAAAATCCACACAAGCTGACCATTATTCACAACTTCTAATTAAAAGCATCTTGAGGGTTTTTCTTTGCAGCCAGCTGAATACCATGAATTCTGGCGATGTGGATTTCATTAGCCAACCACAGGCCAAGGAAGGGTTTTCAATTGAAGATGAATGACAGCTAATCCTGCTGCTATTCCGTTTGTCTCTGGTGCAAGCCTAATAAATGACTACACACATCCTTGTCCATGTGTTGGCAGAGGAAGTGCAAACATGGCATATGACAACATACCAAACAGTGTGTAATCACTGCAAATTATAGCCTAAATAATTCCTCCCCTTAATGGAGAAAGATCAGGTTTCTCTCACTGAATGCAGCACCTTGGGCCAAGTCCTCCTTTCCTCAGCACACAAGGCCTGGAAAGCAGCAGAACGGCATGGCTCCATTTTGCTGGGAGAGGACAAGCAGCAGAGAGGTTGTAGAGAGGAAGAATGTGCTGAGTAGAACTGGTTTAAACACAAACATTTTTTTCGACAGGAAATTCTGAGTGCCGGGGGGAAAAAAATTGGAGAATTTTCTCTGTTTCAAAAGGAAATGGGGATTTAAAAAAAAATATATGCTTTCCCAGTGTAGGGTAAAAAAAGAGGGGGAGGGAGGAGGTAATGAAAAATAAGCAAAACCACTGCACTGGAAGCAAAATTCAAAGTAAAATTGGGCTGGGAAATGCTGGGTCTGGTGCTTACAGCTCCCCCAGCATTCCCACGGCTTTTGGTTTTCCTTTTGCAGAGTTGGGAGCTGAGTCCTGGATAAAACAGGGAAGCCCAAAGCTTCAGGAATCCTTGTGGTCCCTGGCTACCAGGCAATGTGCATGGCAGGGCAGTCCTGGAGTTTCATACCCTGATCATGCAGGCTTCCAGGCAGCCCACCAGGCGAGCTGGCAGGAAACCAGCCTGGAGCCTTGCCTGTGCTGTGTTGGAAGTTCATTGAATACGATATGTCTCCCTGAAGCATTTCAGTTCTGATGAATTGGCATTTTCCACTGAAAACCTGTTTTGTTGCTAAATTCCTCACCAGCTGTAGCCCTGGATGCCATGAAGCAGCAATCCTTGCACTCTGCACTGGCAGGTACTTCGTCATGGGTGTACTTGGAGTGGTGTTGAGTCCTTATCTAAAATTTGTGTGCTGCAAAGACCAGGGAGTAGAGGTTCACAGGGTTGGTATTACTTATCTATCTCTCTAGTGTACAAGCATTTTATTGTTGTTGTTGTTGTTTCTGTGCTGATCTTTTGCATGAAGCTACTTTGCTGAGGTTTTCTGTACCACTTTGGCACTAAATCTTTAGAGAAGAATGGTCTGCTGGTCTTTGATGATGCCTTTACCATGAAAAATCATGCAGACCAATTGATGAGAGCTCCCATTTTGGGGAACTCAGTGTGTGATGTACATAAATCTAGCAGGACTTTTTTTGAATGCAGTAGAGTACATAGTGTGCCAAGTTAAAAAATCAAGTAACATGTTGATTAAGTATCCTTCAAAGAGAGGGGAAAATTGGAAAACCCTAAAAAGTAACTCAGAGAATATTCCTTTTCTGCACATCCCCAGATTGGACAGATGTTGCATCCTTTGGCTTCACATCTCTTAGATTCTGATCCTTGTCCAAGTGAATGGGAAACTCATCCATTTTGAGCAGGGGAAAGGAAAGGGGGTTATAGCCACCAAGAAACTCTGCTAAGGAGAACATTTCAAACATTGCTCTGTAGCATAATCCTGTCTGTTACAGCTCTTGTTGGTTTACTGAAACTAACTGAATTTTCTGCTTGTGAACAAACCAAAGGCACACACTGCACAGTGAGATCAGGCTCCAACAAAATTATCATGCATGTGGGAATAAATACCCTTCCCTGTTACTCCAAAAGGGAATAAGCTCTGTTATGGACAGAAACCTTTAGGCTGTTCATCAAAGGTAGAAATTACCCATCCATCTGAGCAATTACAGCAGAATAAAGTGTAATTAAACTGTACCCAGCTAGAGGAACGTACATCCTTTTGTGGTAGTTACACAGTGTGTCTCTTGAATCAAATCCAGTAATCAAAATAAGAATCTCTAGGTTTAAAAATGTGCATTTTTATATGCTGAGATGAAAAGCCATAGTTTTATGTTATTTTTTTCTCTGCATACCTACATGCCTGTTGCAGAGCTACAAAAGCAGCATGTAACAATTAGTTTAACTTAACTCTCATGAAAGGGACACAAATATTCATGAAAATTTTAAAGTTAACCTTTCCTAATTAATGTATTTTCACTGAAGGTCAGTAAGTCTTGTCCTGAGCAAAAAAATAGGCATAAAAGGAAAATTAAGATAGAATCATTAGCCAGTCTTTTCTGACTTTGTTTAAAGTGAGCAGGCTCTGAGGGAGCTTGTTTGGGGAAAGAAATTGAACACCACCTTAAAAGCTGTAGTTATTATCTGAAGAGAACTGTCTGAGAATTTGGATCTTGAAGCTTTAAACTTTGAGAAAGTTTATATGATTCTCAAGTCTGAAGAAATCCCGGTTTATAAGTTAATGGCAAGTTTTTTCTAAATGCCAGCACGGCAGTATTAATCTTGTGTCTGCAAGTCAAGCTGTGTTTTGTTTTGTTCAGCATAGTCAGAAGCAAAGACAGCTGGAGTCTGAATTTGTCCAGCAATGATAATGAATGTACGAAGCATCTTAAAAGGCAGCTTTCCCCCTTGCCACTGTGCTGGCCTCATTAGCAGTTGTAGTCTTGCACAATTTCTCAGTTGGCTGGGTGTAAAGTGTCTTTGGAGGAGGACACTGTGGTCCCATCCGTGCTGGGGTTTATTAGACAATTTAAAACTGATCTCAAGCATAGTTGGTTCAGGACATATTTGTGCTATCATTGCTAACCTACAGTGGTAAGAAAACATGGTGTAATAGACTGTAGTGACTGGTGATGCAGAACAGTCTTCACAGCCTTGGTGAATAAATTGTTCCCAAAACTCCTGGTGACATGGCCATAATTGCTGCTCGAGCCTCACCCTGTTTCTCTGCAGCCTGGGTAGGAGTTGCCATAGGAGACAATGGGATGTGTTGCTAAAGGAAGGGTTCCAGCTTTGAACTGAGTCCCTGGTATGTTAATTACTTACATGAGGATAGCGCAGGATTTGGATCACATAGTGACAAGCACTGATTTACAAGAGGAAAGGGTGGCGCTAAGCCAGCCCACACAGCAAATAAAGAAAGCTGGAGTGAAGCCCTGGTCCTGCATCGCAGATTGATGCTTCTTGGTATTCTTGGCCAGGCAGTGAGAAGAGGGTAAAATCTGGATTATCCTGTTTAAAGCACAGTCCTGTGTTTATCCTTAACTAATCACTGCTCACAGGTACTTCATGAGAGTAAATTAACATCAGCAAAGTGATTTATGGTCTTCAGATGCAGGATTACTGCAGGCATGTGAAGTAGAAGGATGCATGAGACCTTGGAAATAATTACAAGAAAAAACATTTTTGGGTAGAAGTTAAGCAGCAGTGATTCTTGGTGTTGTTTTTATCCCATATGATACCCAAATTGTTTTGCCTTATGAGATGCATATTTACTCCTCAAAAAATGGAATTCATTTAATTTTCAGTCACCCAGGTAAAAATGAGAAGTTTAGTCTCCAGCTGATCTTTGGGCCCTCTAAAACATCACTGGAAACAGAAAGCCATTCAGGAGGTAGTTCATTCATTCCCCCTGCATTAGACACTCATGTTGTGATCCGGAGCTGCCTTTTTCTCTCTGTCAAAGAGAGGGCCCAGACAGCTGACTTATGTTAGACATTTAGCTTTTAGGTGAGTACAGACAGATTAAAGGGGATGTCAGCCAAAGAAAGTAATTTTGATTTTGATGTACCAGAAGTGCCAAACCTTCCTGTAAAACAAATTGTAGCAGAGGGTTTATATCCCAGCCACTAGATTAAGGTTAGATGTTTACCATCATTTCTGAGTGTAGACAATGTCAGAAGGTTGGTAATTTATGCCTTTTGAATGAACAGTTTGAATCCAATTCAGAATGCCTTCTTACAACAATTTTGACCATCTGGCATATCTTTGTTGTAATCTTTTTAACTCTTTACTCCCACAAAATAAGGTACTTGTATTTGAACAGTTGTATTCACCCAAGTAAGAGATCCGTGTCAGCTTTGTAGGTAAGAAAAGGATGTGTCCCATAAGGTGGTCACTGGTGGATCAGTCTCATGGGGCATGGACACCTTTGTATGCCCATGACCTGTGCAATGGATGGCAGTGGCTGAAATTCTAAACTGCCTGTGAAATCAGCTAGCAATTTACCCTAGCAAATTCAATTTGCAGAATTTTGCAAGAGCTCTCTTTCAGTGTTGAGAATAGTTCTGTCTTGACTTGATATTTTTTAGCATAACCCCATTCATTAGGAAGGAGGAACAAAAATAAACAGAGGCATGACTGTACTGTAATTGACTGTGATTTAAGAAACACTGTACTTGCCAGAGGCAGTTACTGGAAGATATATAGAAATCTAACAGCATTATCAGAACAAAGCCAATGGCTTTGTTCAGGTTCCCATGAACACTGTTTCGCAAACATAAGGTGCAGTTTGTTATCCTCAATTTCTTCTTCTCTTTTTTTTTTTTTTGTTTGTTTTGTGTGTATGTTCGTGCTTGTTTTTGTCTCATCTTTTTATTAGGCTTGGAAATATCATGGGATGGAGACAGTTTTGTGGAAGTCATGGCTGCACCACATCTGAAAGGCAGACTCTGTGGTCTGTGTGGCAATTACAACGGGCACAAGCGAGATGACCTGATTGGGGGGGATGGGAATTTTAAGTTTGATGTGGACGACTTTGCTGAATCTTGGCGCGTGGAGTCCAATGAGTTCTGCAGCCGCCCGCAGAGAAAACCTGTACCTGAGCTCTGTCATGGGACAGTCAGGGTGAAACTCCGAGCTCACCGGGAGTGCCAGAAACTCAAAGCATGGGAGTTTCAGAGCTGTCATTCAACAGTGGATTATACCACATTTTACCGGTAAGTGTGGCTAGCTTTGGAGGGAGATACTAAGTTACTGTGCGAGGAGAAAAACCACACAGTTGGCCCAATTTCAGCAGCATTTGAACACATGCGTTGAACTGCTTTTGCTAAGAATTAATATGCAGGCTTAGAGTTATATTATGGGGAGGTTTTGTGAGGCTGGAGTCAGAAGAAGAGGGTCCTGAGCTGATAGACCCAAGCAACCAACAGTGAGAAAGGCAGGCAGAGTTGTGATCACCTAGAGAAAAAGTACTTTTGGAGACTGAGGAAAGAGAGGGAAGAGATTTCAGAACATTTTTGTAAACTGTGATTTTGAAGTCAGTTGTAAAGTTGAGGCTGACTTTAATTGCTATTGCTTGTGGTCTAGGGAAGTGTGACCCTGAGATTAGCTCAGCTGGTTGGAGCAAGATGCTAAAAACACCAAGTTCATGGGTTCAATCCCTGTTTGGGCTATTCGCTTTAAGAGTTGGACTCGATGATCCTTGTGGGTTCCTTCTAACTCAGAATATTCTGTGATTCTGTGTCTTCCCAGAAATATTTTGAAAATTACTTTATTAAAGCAGAGGTATTAAATATAACTACTGCCTCTTGAATGGTGTAGTTTTTGGGCTGGGAGTTTGGAAGGAGAGAGTTAATAAAAGTTCCATGCATGCCATCCTGCCCTGGGAGGAAAGAAAGACAGACGAGGATCTAGAAACCTTGTCTGAGTGAATTATTTAAGATTTTTTATCTTTAAAATGCTTCCAGTCTAAACCACAAAGACATATTTTCTGTTCTTCAATTGGCATGAGTTTATTTACCCCTCACTTAGTAAATAAAATTGACTTTTCTTTTGATTGCCTGACATAAAAGATAAAAGCAAGCCGAGTCACAGTTGTATGATGGCAAATGGAGCTGCCTGATCTCTGTGCTCCCAGCTTTCCCCACATGGACACATCTGCTAAACTATTAGACTTATTAGGAAAAGCTTTCTAAAATGACTCGATTTCCCTTAAGACTTGCCTTTCCTCTTCTTTTATAGTGAGACAGAAAGACTTTTATCTACTCCAGCAAAATACACCTGGGACTGGGAAATGCTAGAAGAAGCACTACAGCTTGGCTTGTAGTCTATGTGCCTGTGCATTTATTTTGCTGTAGTGTATCCCTGTGCTAGGAGCCTAGCAAAGAGTAAAAATTATATTGTGTGCAGGTTATGATACTTTATCTTTTCTAATGGCTGGAGGCACAACAGAGAGCACTAGAGAAGCTAACACACACGCAGGTTCTGTTGAATGCATTTCAGCAACATTCCCATCTCACTTCCACCGTCCTTTAAAGGTAAGTGATGACAATGCAAATGGAAAACAGGCCCAGAGAGATTTGTTTAATTTTGCAGTGGATTTTTTGTCCCTTTTTAAAAGTAGCTCATGATTAATTTAGTGCAATACACTTCCTGACACCACAGCAGAAAATGATTTATATTTTGACTACAGCAGCCAGAAAAAAAATTTCTACATGCTCGCAGACAAGAATTACCGTAGAGCTTTTCTGTTCCTTTAAAATTATGTCTAATGTTTGTCTTGGAAAGGCAATAAAATCAAGCAAGTATTTAATTTGATTATGTTCTTTTGTAGAAAAGTATGTTTTTCCCTAAGGAAACTTTATGTTGAAATGACCATCATATTCTGTCAGGAGGAGCTGTTCATTTGTTTCCATTTAGATGTTGCTAACTGTTAGAATGCTCAGCTCCTAACACAGGAATAAAAGATAAACTATAATGTACAGTTAAATAATGGTATGTAGTAGAATGCTGCTTCTTGTTAGAAACTGATGAAGTTGTAGCAAGCAATGTAGTCAATGACCGTCACCGTTTTTCATACTAGGAAGTTTCTGCAAGGAGGTAATGATTATGGGACACACATTCAAGAAAGTTCTGGAAAGCTTTCTGTCATTAATCTTTGCAGATATAAGTATGTATGTGTGTGTAAGTAAGTATAAATACAAGTATTTCAGAGATTTGCTTTTTTTCATTAATTTTTGTTCAAAAAACCCATTACTGGTGATGTACTTTTGCAAAAAATTTGAGTTACCATTAAAAGAAATTTAAATTAGCACAGCTTTTTTCTGAGGTCTTTTGGAAAAGCATATTTAGTCAATGTCCTCTAATTTCAGGCTAGGTTTAAATAAAATTTTTCAAATTCTGCTTTTCTAACTCTGAACAAGTTCCTATCAGTAAGAAAAGTGAGGAGGCAGAAGGGTAGGGTCAGATTCTTTAATTTTCTATTCATCTCATCATTGAATTGAATAGCTTCTCAGTTTTTAACCTCCAACATTACGTATTATGGAATTTTTCCATTTGAAATACTGCGTTCTGAAGAGTTAACCTTTCTTGGTCATTTTTGCCTATATTATTGACTTTGCTTCATTTTCATTATGCTGCTTGGATAGGGACCTGATGTTATTCAAAATTCTCAGAAATAGAAATAAACTCAGCAGGAACATGACAAATTAGCGTGTATTTTCTGCAGAGACCAAAAAAGGCAGTGAACAATGCATTGCAAACATTTGTCTGACATTGTGTTACTGAGAAGATTTCTGTGAAGATGGTCTTAAATTCATTTTAAGTCTTGCTCTTTTTACAGCAGTAGTTTCTCCTTTTGTTAGCCATCCAAAAAACATACAGCATGATTGTCATGATTGTTAAGTGAATAGGATATAGTTCATGTTTTAAAGAGTAGAGGCCTAGCTGTGTGTTGACTCCTGAGCTTGACCTTGAGAGATATCTGATACCTTAGGTTGTGCACCTTGCCCTTAATCCTTTTTTTTGGTGTTGTGACTTTGGTGACTTGCGTTTCCCTGCAAAGCACATGGTAGAAGAAAACACAATGTAAGTGTACAAGAAAGGATTTTGAAATAGTCCTGACTGCAAATGAAGAATTTTAGCATCTAATTTTATACCACGCTTTTAATTTTTTGTTTTGTAACTAGACACATGTTATGCGATTTTAATTGTGGTTTGCTTTGTTTAGTTTTGGGCTGGTATTTTTTGTTTGTCTTTAATGCATTGCTAATTGTTCAGTACTCATGAGTAATACTCTAAAAATAACCCTTAGGGTTTAACTTTTTGGAGGCAAGTTCATTAAGCAGGGAAACAATTTTGAATTTCCAGGACATTTTGGTAAAGCCCATGTGAAGAACTGATTAACAGTTAGCATCGTTACCATTGCCACTTGTCTGGTTTGGTATTTCAGTATGGTTAAGTGTCCTGGATTGGTCCTTGCAAAAATAAAATTAAAATTAAACTATGTGTGCAATTAACTCCCGAAGCTGCTCTTGGGTATAAGCAACACTAAAAACAGGTGATACTATCTCAATATCTCATGCTGCTATTACCAGAAAACACTCTATCACGTTATTGGGAAATACTGTGGTACCATTTAAGCTCTTGGATGAGGATTTGGGGAGCTTAGGGGACTTGAGGAAGCAGAAGAGGACTTTTATGTGCTCAGTGAGCCCTACTCCATGGCTGATCTCATTGTGTATCTTTGAGCGGGGCTGGAGCAGGGGCCTGGATGTGACTCCAGCCCTGTGAGGCCGTGTGGAGTGGTTCCCCAGTGTACCCCCATACCTACTTTGCTTGGTCATGACTGACACCTCTCAGGAGCCTCCTTGGGAGGCACAGGAGCAGGCAGCTCCTAATGGGTGTGGGGACCACAGTGAGAGGGGCACTACAGTGCTGCTTTATGCAGGGACATGTTGGGCTGCAGGAGACACTGTACAGGAAGACACAGGACTAATACTCCTAGAACACCTGCCCTCATTAGCATCTGTGGTTTCTAGTAGGTTGTTGGGTTTTCTTTAAAGCTGACATCAACAGATTTGGAACATGACATCAACATGATGTCAGTATATCACCTGTCTCTAATACACCTACACAGCAGCTGAGTTCATAAATGACTAGTTAGACAGCACTCAAAACTCTCACTACTGCCATAACTTCAGAAAAATATTCAGTGTCTTGCTTTTGCCATGCAGTAGATTTCTCTGTTTCAGATTGGAAAATCTGTGTGCCTAACTCTTTAAGACAAGTCTTTTTGTTGGTATTAGTCTTCCTATTATTATTATATATTTTTTATTGATGCTATTATTGTTATTATTATGATTTTAACAGACAATAGCATGCCAAATACTTGATTACTCTTCTTCTCTTTTGTAATTGTCCTAAGAGATCTATTTTTCTCTCAAACACTTGAATTTAATCCCATTCTATATTTTATGGCAGGGTTTAATTAACATAGTAATAGCATCATTTGTTTGAATCTGTTAATCACATGCATTCAAGAATTGCAAATCTTCTATATTACAATTCTCATCTTAAATGTTGCTTGAGATGTGATGACATTACTCCATCTATAGCTCTTGGTTAATCAGTTAATGAATTCCAATTTCAGTTAGCCAAATAACTTTATGCAGGTAGCTGCTGCTGTCTTGCAGTTTTTTTAAAAAAATTCCGCTTAACTAGATAAAATATTACTGCTTAAATTTAGAGTATAAATTGCAATGTTGTGTAGTTTGTTGGTTCTCTGTTATTAAGTTTGGGAGTTAGGCCATAAATGGATGCAGAGAGCATGCGAACCATTGCATTGCTAAGTTAATTACAAACTGTATTTAAAATATTGGGGCCAAGGGTTTGTGGCTTTGAAGCAGAAGGTTTGAAGGTTTTTTCCCTGTTAAAAATGATGACCTACAGCTGTAAAATTCATGTGGTTGTGCCCCTGTATTCACTCGACAGGATGGTACAAAAAAAATGTAGGCTGAAGAATGACTTCAGAAAATCCTGATTCAAGTGCTTAAGGGGTGGGTGGAACTGGCATCTCTGGAACCCTCAGTTTATTGCCAAGGGTGCATATTGCAAAATTCTCCCCATGAGATTTTCTGGCCCTGGCTGTGCATTTGAGCAGAGCAGTTGCCTGTGCTGTTCCTGCTGAGGCCAAGCTGCTTCAAGGCTCCTCTGGCATGTAAGTGAAGGGCAGCTGTAGCTCTTGCTGCTCCTCAGGGTGACTCTTGTCCTGGCTCCTGCACCTAAACCACGCCGGGGCAGAGCTGGCCTGTGTCTCCCTTCAAGACAAAGCCAGTGGCATTGGCTTGAGAAAACGACTGATGGCTTGAAGCTGTGACTGGTCCCCTTGCAGACCTGGCACAGAGCAGGGGTTGGCTTTTGCTTCCACTTGCCCTTGTGCTAAGATTTGGATGTTTCTGTGCCTGTCAGACTGCCAGCCTGAAGCTGGCCCTGAGTTGAGGTACTAGCAGTAGTGTAACCACAACAGAGAGAGGCTCAGGATGAAACAATTTATGCAGCTTCTTGGGCAAATTGTCACTGAGCAGCTGTACAACCCAGGGATCTTCTGGTTAGAAAGGAATTTAAAAATATTTGAAATAATAATAGGGGTTTTTTAAAGCAAATCTGCACCAGGATGTGAGTTTTCTATGAATCACAGAATTACAAAATGGATAAGGTTGAAGGGCACCACAATGGAGTCATCTGGTCCAACCTCCCTGCTCATGCAGGGTCATCCTAGAGCACAGGGCACAGAATTGTATCCAGATGGCTCTTGAATATCTCCAATAAGGGAGACTCCACAACCACTCTGGGCAATCTGTTCCAGTCCTTAGTCACCTGCACAGTGAAGAAGTTCTTCCTTGTATTCAGGTGGAACTTTCTGTCCATCAGTTTATGCCCATTGTCTCTTTTCCTTATGCTTGTCAGCCATTGTGTCCCAAACCCTTCCAAGAACACTGGTGCTTGGGAAACAGTTCTCTGTGTCTATCTGTCCAGGCTGTCTGCTGCCTTTACTTTATACCCCTATATAAATTGACATTATTCCTCAAACCACTAAATGTCAACCTGTGCATCTTGTGTAAGGCTGTGATGAACTTGCTGACATACAGGTAAGAGGCACCATGACTTAGAGTGCTGGTGACTGACAGTGCTAACAAATGAGAGAAAATGGACTTTGTAGTGTCTGGTGCATTTTGGGATTTCTAGCAGCAAGCTTCAAACTGTCGTCCCTATGTTCTAATGGTAAGGAGTACTGCAGAAATGCTGCATATATGTAAGTCTATGGCTCACCAATGTTTTAAGTCCCCTCCTTGAAGTATTTTTCATCTGATAAAGCCAAGAGCGAGGGAATGCAAGCTGCCAGAAAAATACTGTTTAGATTTAGAAGTTTGGATTTGGACAAATGGGTTGAGTGGTCAGAAAAGATAAATCTAAAGCCAAGCTGAGCTCAGTTATCTGCAGATCATGATTCCTCTTCATCTTTCCCCACACTCCTTCCCCTGGTGGGATATTTTTCACATAACCAAGTCCTATCCACTTGTCTGTTCAGAAAAGTACCTTAGGAATTTGAGGCTAGAAAACATTCTTCTCTTTGTATCAGTGGTTATTACAGCTGTAAAACATTGAAGCAATGCCAGAGGATTCACAGATGTCTCCTTTCCTGTTGAGGTATTGGGAATTGGCAGGGGGGGGTGGAGTGGGGATTAGGGTGGAGAGAGCTCCAAAATCTGACAAAACAGTGGTGTTGGATAGACACTGTTCACCTGAGACCATCCATGGCTTGCTTCCAGCTGAGAAGTGCATGCTTCCCCAATGACCCAGTTTGTGCTTCCCTAAATGGAAAGTTAACGACTTTTTTTTTAACAGAGATATCTCTTATAAAAAAAAACAGATGAAGCAGCATACTACTGTGTGATTAAAACTCTGGAAGTTTCCTTTCCTTCAAAGGATGGCATGTCTGGAATGTGTTTGTTTTGTTTAGCTAAATACATGATCACAACCCCACCTGTCCTTTTACAGAGAATGAAAAATTATTTCCTACTGGTTCTAGGTGCAGTGTGAGGCTTCTTTTCTCATTTTTCCAGGAAAAAAATCAATTTATTATTATTGCGCATGCAGGTATATAGAGACTTATTACAAAAACCTGCTTCTGCGTAGTAAAACTTCATTTCTTTCTGGTTTATTACGTGGTTCAGTGAAATTCAAGTCCAGTGTTTCATAACCAAATGCTGTCTTCCTCATTGTCCAGTGTCTGACAGATGTGAGACTCTTCATGTGAAAATGTAAGGTCAGTTTAACTGAGACAAAAGTAATCCTGAAGGATGATAGAGAGGAGAGGGGGAGACATCTAACAGAAAAGCAGGGTACCCTAAATGCCCTTCTTATTTGTCAATATGGACTGCATTCTCAGAACTTATTGTTCCTGGATTACCTTTAACAGAAGTTTGGTAGGCTGGTTTTGTTTCTTTTTCTACAGTGCCTTGGAGTTATGAGGTAAAATCCTGATTCAGCTAAGTCAATGGGAATTTTGGTGTATTTGGGTGACAGGTTTTCATCCTTGTGAGTTTTCCTATCCCATGCGGGTTTATTAAACTAATCTCTTGCACCAGTTAATAATCCTTGTTTTGCCTTCCCACCATTTGTTGTACCACAGACAATTTAAGAAAACTTCAGCTGGTTCAGAGACAGCAGATGCATCCTTTACTGGGCTGGACAAAAACCCCCACGTTCTAATTGGGGCACTCAGATCCTGTTTGCTTGCCTCTTTTTTTCTGGAGCAAAACTAAGGGGTGACTTCCCAAGGCAGAAGACCTAATTTGTCTGGCCACAAGAAACTGAGAGATCCTTTTGGTGTTTCGCTAACTTGAGTTCACTTGCGGTTCTTTCTTCTTGGCTGTAAGGAGTTTGTAGAAAAAGCCTGCAGTGAGAGGTCTACTGTCCCTCACATATTTCAAAGCCTGTCTGATAGGCTTTTAAACATGCCCTAGGCATAACTTTTTTAATGTAGGGTTCCCCATTGTAAATATTCTTATTAAAGCTACAATATCAAAATGCCACTATTTCACAGTGAGTATGAGCATGCCCTTGGACTACCATAGCAAAATACAATCACATCCCCGTTGCAAACAGTAATAAATAGTTTTTGAAAGGGCTCTTTTCTATTTGGGAAAGCACCACTGACGTTTCAGTATTATAATATAATGCGTGATTTTTGAAAAGAGGAGAGCAGATGTGGAGAAAAACTGGTAGAAAAGGAGAGTGATATCCTCCCTTGTGGAAATATTTTAAAAGATGCCACCTGCCATTTGGTGCGATTTGATCCATTGCCAAAGAAAAAGTACTTGCTACACTGAAGTATTCTTTTTAGCTGCAAAAATAAATCTCATTTTTGGAGAGATGCTGTTTGGAAAATTTGTCAGCATCATCAGAGGAAATCACCCTATGTCTCTGTCAGGTACCACAGATTTTTAACTACCAAAGTTAAAAATCCAAGACCTCCCGTTCGATCTCATTTTAATTAATCTCTAAGACAGGTTCTTGGCGGGGCTTTCTTTCCTAGTTTGTCTTAATTTAATTTTAACTTTTTATGTTTTAAGCTTTATTGCAGTATTGATTTTAAATAAAATTCAGAGATACTTAGCTGATGGCAATAGGTCTGTTTCCGTAAATAAATAATTCAAGAAACCAACCCATCAGATGTCATATTCTGCCTTGGGCAGAGGCTAGTAAGTGTTGCAAGGAAGAGGAAACCCACCCCTACTGTATCTGGCCAACGGTACCATGTCATACATGGGGGAGAAATCCCTTTCAGGCCCTTGAGATGATCAGTTTACATCTCATAGCATGAAATTTTAATTACCTTTCCTTTAACATGCATAACTGCAAAGCTACTATATTTCAACTCCTATTTTAAGCCACCTGCAGTATATCCTGCCTAATTAGACACACAGCAAAGATGAACAAGGGTGTTTATAAGCAGGAAAATGAGATGAATTTGTGGGAAATGTTTTAAAAATAAGCTTAACCTAATCCTCCTGTTATTCTTATGAGTTCATGTATGCTTCTGGCAGGATAACCAGACAAAGCAAGATGTGAGCTGTGACCAGCACAAAAAAAATTTTTTGTAGAAAGTTTGCCTTAGGAAGGTTTTGATAGCTCCAAGCAGCTTATGAAGCTTTCTCTCACTGTCATTTGGAGAGCTTACTTGATGCATGCGAGTGATCCATTCTGGAGACTTTATACGGGTTAGATTTAACTGAAAGCTTTCTTGTGGGTGTTTTTAATAGCTGTAGGTTTTTCCTTCAGTTTTGTGGGTTTTTTTATAAATCTCACAGGACATCCAAAATATTTGGGGTGTTCCCAGTCTTTGAGATCTCCATGGACCTCTGCATTATGTCAGCTTTTAAGTAGCTGTCTGGTATAAGGTAGCAGTCCAGGGTATAGGCAAATCTGCTTCTTTCCTATCTGTCCCTGTAAGGGTCCCATACTCCACACTTGCTCTCTCAAGTGTGCAACTGCTAGTGTGTAAAGCAATTAGCTTTTAATTTTTCAAGCCTCATTTTTCTTTCAGTCTTCACAGCACACGAAGAAATCAGTACTTCACATTACTGCTGATTTACACAGTTTCCCAAACAAATGCAGCACAAACCATTTTGGGGGGCCTCTCCTGCTGCCATTCAACCTGCAAAATGTTCACACCCTTGGCAGTGGAGCACTGAGAGCAAGAGCAGATCAAGCACCAGGCACCAGCAATGTGATGAGAGACAGATGCAGCTCTTGATTAACTGTGAGCACACAGGTCTTACACAGCCATATGTGGCAGGGCAAGTGCTGGTGAGGGCTTGGGCTGTGACAACAAAGGCTCATGGCCCGCTGTGACAAGTCTTGGCACCTGAGGATTTTTGTACCCTAGGGTATTGCACCAGCAGAGCAAAGAGCAGACTCACTGGGAAGTTAAGACAAGGATGGGTGGCACAATACTTGTGCTTATTCAGTAATATGCATTTATCCATCTTAAATATCACAATACTTAATCTTGGATAGGGTACATGGCATGATCTAGGTGTGAGGGTATGTGTGTCAGGTTCACCCACCCTGCAACCTGTTGAGATGACAATTAGAAACATATGTGTGTGGCCCTGCTCCCATGATTAACTCTGTCTCTGGTGCATTCATCAGAGCAGGCACAGACTTACGAATATTGTCGGTGCCATCCTGGAGCAGAGGTAGAACTGAAATGCTACTGGGTCCAAAATACGCTATAAAGAGTACCTTCCTCACTTACCGGGAGCAGTAGGGTTACATTTTCACCCAAATGCAAGGCTCTGCATATGTGAGAGCAGGTGCTGTGGTTCCTCTTCATCATGATATGCAGAAGATGAGAGCATTTAAGTCTCTCCCTGACTCCCCCACTTAAGCCTGTTGAAATTAAAATTGCTGGGGAATGTGCTGGGAATACTGAAGGGAGTTGGAGCCATATGTTTTCTTGCATTCCTGGGTACTCCTACAACTAACATTCTGTTTACATAATATTCCTGAAACATAAAAGCTAAAATAAATCCAGTATGTGAAAATTAATAACAAGTAATTTCTCTTATGATCAGTCCAGAGGCAGCTGTCGTAAGTGTTAAGGTATTCAGACAGCTGATTTTTGTACATCAGCTCTCAAGTGAGGTATGTAGTTTACAGAGAATGAGTGCTTAAGGTTATGTAGTCTATGAGTACATGAAGTAAGAGGCTGTTGAGGATGGTGGATACCATGGCAGCAAGGAAAAAGTTTACAAAGTTCATTTCCTAAGTGCTCCTTCTTAGCACTTTACATTTTCAAATTGCAGTGTAAACATTTAATTTTCACTGTACCCTGGTTTAAAGTTGTTGAAATGAAGAAAGACTTCTTTGCTGTACAGGAAGCCAAGAGCGGAGTTGAGATTAAAATGTGAAAATGTCTGGTTGCTGGCCTCAAGCTCAAGTCCTTCTGATGGGATTTAAGAGGTTTCACATGCACAAGAAGTGAATTGTCTTATTCTTCTCAAAGCACAAATTCTCAAACTTTCAGAAAAAAGTGTTGCTAGTTTTTTTAAGAAGGTACTAAATCTTCTCTGCTCCTTTAAGGCCCAGTTAGATGACAACCTCATTAATATTCCATGCAGCAATGTATCTTTGGCAAGTAAGAACCTAAAAATAAGTCAAACCCTAGTAATGAATTGAGGCATGGACTATAAAACACTTGCTTTTGGAGCAGGAGGAGTTGATATGCAAGAAAACCCCACACTCTGTTTTCAGATATCAAGGATTTGGCTGAGGTTTGAAAGCTCACTTTTGTTGTTCTGCTCATCAGTCTGTCTACATGATTTTTCTCTGTTGTATTACCTTTTCAGGCCATTGTTCATGAAAAAAATTTTCATACTCCCTGGAGTATGGCAAGGAGATGACATAGATCATAGATGTCCTTGATGTCCTCAAAGAGGACTTTCAGTAATTTCGAGATTTGCTGTGGTTATAGAAAATGTTTTCAAAAAAGACTTATGGACTGCTTGTCACAAGGAATACCCTTCTTGGCCTTGTTTCCAAAGGTAAAGATGATTTGCTGACAATATAGAGAAAGGTGACCAAGATACCACTTGAAGAGGTTGAAGGTGATTCTGTAATCAGAGAAGAATTTAAACAGATCCCACAAACGAGTGGCTGTTTTATCTGTCATTGAGGTTGTTAACATGATCTCAGATTCTATGTACTAGTTAGGCTGTGTTTTGTCAATATACAGTTCCCACTATTTGCATCACGATTCGTCGCTTTATAAGGGGCCCAAATCTTGAACCATTAGCAGTGAACATCTGATTTCAAAAGTACCTATGAGCATAAAATTGAAATAGAGTACCCAGGCATTTTAACCTGGGTTAAAGAGGTTTATCTTGCAGCTGTCCTTTAACTCACCTGTGCTGATCTCCAGATAGTTTGTCTGCCTGGTTAGTTTGATCTCTGTACAGTTGTTTCAGACATCTTCTGCAGGTGAAGAACACCATTAGCAGGCATCTGTGAACTGTGTACTCTGCATGGCTGGTGAGATCGCACAAAACATGGTGGCAGAGAGGCAATGAGGAAGCAAACTTCTTCAGCAGGGTTTTCTCTCATGAGTCTGTGCTTTCTCCCAAGACCTCTACACCGCTGCCTGACTTGACATAATCTATTCCATAGCCTGTGTTATGGGGGAGCCAGTCATATCCCTAGCCAGAATTCCCATCTGGTTTTTGAGGTGAGGAATTCATGCTGCATGGTTCTTTTTATCAGCTGCATGCAAACTGTGCACTGTAGCCCCAAGAATTTTTTTCACCTTCCTCCTTTATTTCTCTTTGTCTCTCAGTGCTGTTCATATTTCTCTCCAAATGATAAAGTACTTGGCCAGAAATGCTTTTTAGTAATGGAATACCACAGGGATTTTTGTCAACATTCTCCATCTATGGAAGTTAAAATTTTATATAGACAGAGGAAATTTAACTGTGGCACTGGAAGTAATAACTGTTGTGACATAAAAAGATACTATTTATTATCTTCACTGTCCTTGCAACAGATGCAGCCTGGGTTAAAGATCCCATATAAATGCTCAGAGAGTTGTTGGTGGAATATGTTTTACTTCCATAAATGTGATGGGTCTGATCGACCGTGGTCTATGCAGAATGTTTGAAAGCTTTTCCATGTGACTAGGAAGTGAGGAGTTGACAAATTTCCTCAGTGTTTCTAATTAAAACCCAGAAGAAGATTTTAAACATTTACTGATTTCTATGTTGTGGTCAATATTAAGATTTATTGACTTGGGGACTGGTACTGACTGAGGGGAAAGTAAGCCTGATTTTTCCCTAAAGACCTACCAAATCTGGATGGTGACTAACAACAGAAGGTTGCATGGTTTAGACATCCACAGTAACCTTTTCCAAGGAAAGACTCTAAAGTTTGTTGTAATATTTATTACAATGCTTTAGAAAACTTAGTATTGCAGTATGTATCAGTATATGTGGATAAGCCCCTTTGACATACAGTTTTTGGGGTTATGTGGAGCGCATGAAAATGCTGGATTGGCAGCCTAAGGGAGGGAGCATTGTGTGATGAGTTGGTACAATATGAACAACAGCAACAGGAGCTTCTTGCAGTGTCCTACTGTTACATTTCCAGCTCAGGATGTGACAGCAGAGCTTGCTGAAGTCCATGGTGTCATCCCTGTATCTATCCAGCCCTTGACTGCCTCTGAATTACTGAACAACTGATGGCTCTTATGACACGGACCGCTCCTTCCTGAGAAGGAAGCATGAAAATGCATCTGAACTCATTCCAGGTCACCACTACTCATGCTTTAGTGGTAAAAGTTTTATCATTTGAAAACATCAGGTGCCTGAAAGAAGAGAGTTTGAACCAGGAAAGTCAGAGATCAGAGACTGATCTCATAAACCAACGTGTTACATGACTGTCATTCCTACATACGTGACATATGTATTTTTGCCTGCTCCTGACTGTTGCCTGAATTATATGCATTGCTAAAGATCCGAACACAGAATTTAATCTCTTGCATATGCTGGCTTGTGGCTGGCAGCATCCTTCACTTTCAGGCTTAAGGTACTAATAAAATTCTTAAGTCTGCTTTCCATTCAGATGTGAGAAAGTCTTCCAGATTGACATGAACCACATCTTTGATTCATCTTTTGTCAGTAGCAAGAGTGGACCTAGTTCAGCTTTTAGGGCTCTGGATAGGATGGTATTTCATGAAGAAGCCCAATAGCCCACTCAACAGTTAGATACAGAGAAGTAGTTTATTCAGCAGTTATTGACACCTTCCTTTCTGGGCAGCTTGGAGCCCATCAAATTACACAGTCAGACCAAATTCAGGCTTCTTGGTGGCTCACCAAAAGAATTGTGTTGTAAGTTGAGTGTGGAATCACCAAGAGAGGATTACTATGCTTATGTCCAATAGGAACAGAAACAGTTTTTGTAATATTGAGTGTCAACTGCAAGAAAACCAGCTTTATCTTAAAATTAATGGTATTTCTGAAAGCTGGCAGAGACACATGGGTTAGTTTTCAAGGCTTATATTGGTTTTGTCCTTCTCTCTTATAGTGTCCACTATCTGCTTTGAGTGGGAAAGTTCTGCAAGCTCGATGATGCCTTACTTGTCCTAGGAAAATGCATTATGTTCAGGTACCTAGTGCTTCTAGAAAATAGTTACAACTTCTTACAGGGTTTACCAGAAACCAGTTGTCTCAATGTTAAAAACTTTTATTGTTCCCTTATATATCTTGTAAACATGAATGCTGTCTTTCTGTGCAGTAATCCAAATGGAAGTGTGAAAGAATACCTTTTTTGTTGTTGTTGTTGACCCTTTGTTTTCCCCTTTTGCAGTACCTTTTGCAGGTGTGATAGTGATGGAGGAATGCGTTTACAGGTCCATGGGGCTGCTGGTAAAAAGATCCCTCCCAGGGCTGTTCACAAAGTGAATCATTAGACTGATTGTAACAAAAAATACTACCACAGAGAAAATGCAAGGATTTATCCAAAGGTCACGTTCACCCAGAAGGTTTCCCTGCTGAAAGAAGCTTGCAGCTGTGTTAAGATTAAAGAGTGTCAGAGAACCATAATGTGTGTGATTTTTTCACTCTGAGTAAAATATGAACTGTTTGTCTAACCGCCCCAGGTGAGGGATGCTAGTGTCAGACTGCCTTGGGGCTGCCATATATATTTCCAGTGGATTTTTAGTGTTCAGGAATAATCTCCTCTTTGATACATTTATCTGACACATCCTAAGCTCCTGTGATGCCCAGGAGATCTTCCTCCCGCTATTCTGACTACTTTGATAGTCACTTAGAAAAGGGAGGTGTAATGGGAACAACCCAGACAAATGACTGAGATCAAAGTTGTGCCTCAGAAATGGAAGTAGCCCAAAGTAATCACTTTCCTTCTTACTTGAATATGCTGGTGGCCCAGGCTGTGATGTGATAAACAGTTTATCTGCAGCAATAGGCAGCTGCTTGGGTGACTTGTCTCTGATGAGCTTCAGTTTGAATTTTTATGCATATGTGGAAGGACACAGTCATGTGGTTCTGTATGTGGCAACATCTCTATGGTTAATCTCATTAACATACTTCTTTCAGTGATAATATTTTTAAGTCAGGAGTAGTGCCATGAGTTTAGTACTGATTTAGGAGCAAGAGTTTTGCCTTTAGTAGCATAAGGTGCACTTTAGCTCATGTATGATGTCTCTCTTTGGTCTCTTTCTAGCAGATTGCGTGAGTTTTCTCCTCCCCTGTCGTCAGTGGACCTGTCTCTCTGAGCTAGGCAGGACACCTTGTGTTTTCAGGACCACGCACTGGTGTTCTCAATGGTGCCAGTCCCCAGAGGATGCTGTGGAAAAACTCTGGTGGCAGAGAGGGAGTGTTGCTGTACTGAATGTTCTTTGGGAAGCAATTGTGGTTATCGTTGTATCTGTGGACAGTAAACAAATTAATCCTCTGACATTTGTGTTGCAGAAAACACCAGAGAAAAGCCATGAGAAAGTTTTATATACTTTTAATTGCCCTTTGTTATTTCCTACCCACAAGTCTTTTAATTTTTTATCCTCTATATTGGAGATGCACATGTGGTGAACGTGAGGGAGAGATCTGCTGGTCTCTCTTCCTGGGTTTCTGTTGTGAGTTGATTTTTCTGAAAACAGTAAGTGGCATTTTTTTACTCCATATTTTACAGAAGCTTCAAGTGATCACTTTGTTAAAAGTGGACCCTACTAAGGACTCCACAACAAGTTATAGGCAAATATTTTAACAGCTCAGCAAGAACTCTTTAGCAGCTAGTTAGCAGGTTATGTATTTATATCAAGTGGAATTAGAAGTGGTCTTGACTGGCAACTCTTTCAGCAGTGTAGCCATGCGGGTTGTTTGGATCATCTTTGAACCTGCTTTCTGACTCTGTGAGTCCACATGGTTCTTATGTTGGCTTGGTCTAGGGAGTCACAGAAATGATTGTGGATTGCTATAAGAGATGAGGTCCCATGTATGATAGCCTTTAAGTGTGGAAAGCTGCCATGAAACATGACATAAGGAGAGAGGAAAACACCTGCGGCTGAGCCGGTGTCACGTTTCTGTTGTACTTCTGAAAAACCTAAGACTGTATCCAAATTGTACAAGATAAAATACCTTAAATTAGTTGTATTAGCTTGTGCAGAGCTCCTAGAGGACCTTAGTCAAAGTAAAGCACACAGCTTTTGGCAGAAAACCCAGAGCTTTTTGTTGTTTTTTTTTCCCCCTTGTTAAATATAAAGGTGATTCAATCCTAATGGAAAGCAGTCACTGTAATGTAATATTTTTATGTGTTGTTAAGATATTAAATAGAAAACCCATAAGCAGTGTAGTGATATACTCAACTGTAGCATTGTTAGACACAGGAGAAGACCAGAGTCCCATTGCAAGGAAGTAATCCCTTTTCTTCAGGTGGCCATGGTCTTTCCTTTTGAATCTTCAGAGATTTTTAGTAAGCATAAAATTTTTTTGAAACCTTTAGGAAGTGGCTGTGTTTTGGAGCTGGGTGAATGGAAGGCGTAAGGCTTGGTCCCAGCTCTGTCCTGCGTCACATATGAACCAGCCCAGGAATACATCAGTCAAAGTCTCAATATTTGAGTATGCAAGATAAAGCCTCCCAAATGAGAGAGAATTGATTTTCCGGTGCTGCTGTAGAGTCTGTCCATCTTCACTGACCTTATGGTGCAGGTGGGTTATCAGCCGTGCAGAACATGGGCTGAACATTAAATCACTGCCATGCCCATTAGTGAAGAGTTCTGCAGATGCACACATTGTACCAAAAGCTGAAAACATGTACCTGAACCACCCAGGCAAAAAGTACTTTAAAATTTATTTTGCTTCTCTTTTATATACCCACTTCTTCTCTGTCTCTGGTACTCTAGCTTTGTTGATGCATGCTTGCAAAGGAAAGAACATAACAAAATCTCTCTTTAGAAGGAGATTTTGAAGCAGTGACCTTCTTCTAAACTTTATGTCATGGTTTCCATTGGCTGTCATGCTTGATACAGGTTGAAATTTCCTGGCAGCTTCTCCATTGGCTTAACGCTGTGGTTTTCACTTCATCTTCTTTGCCCAGTTAGAGGGCAGAGAGCAGAAAAGTGCCTGTGGAGGGGTCTGCTCTGCTGGGTTTAGGTCTCCAATGAACTCAACAGCTTTGCTAATGTCAGTGTTCTCTATTGAGCTTATGGCAGTGTTGCTGGGGAGTGTGTTTTATGGAAGGCAAGTAGGAGAAGCAGGCTGTATAGTTTAGATTCGCCACCTTTTTCAGTTTGATGACTGGAGCGGTGAGGTTAGCACCAAATTTCAGAGTCTCTGTGAGTTGGGGGTAGGAGGGGAGTCCAGTGCAGAGGGCAGCAGCTGGATGCTTGATCTCGATTGTA
Organism: Manacus candei; assembly: GCF_025592945.1. NCBI lineage: Eukaryota > Metazoa > Chordata > Aves > Passeriformes > Pipridae > Manacus > Manacus candei. The sequence continues at coordinate 58,381 of NW_026138074.1, read as the reverse complement.
CTCACAAGTGAGAGGTGTTTGCCACTTAGCTGATCTCTGGTGTCTGCATTTTCTGACTCACATGCTGTGTGGTTCCTGTGATGGTTGGAAACAGTAATAAAAGTGGATTTAGAATGCAAAGGTTCCGTTCTGCCATGTGGTCTTTTAGAGTGCCATGGGTTTTCCTATGTAGGTTTCTGAGAAAAGGGCTGCTCCAGGGGCCAGAGGTGTTTGCTTCATGTTTATGGAATTTACACTCCAACCAGAATGTGAAGCTGTTGGAAGTTCCCTGGAGATAAGACCATGAGTGTGACTGACAATGTGAAGGGGATATCTAAATGGAGAAATTTATTTTGACTGTTGCTGTGTAAATGAATATCTTTACACGGACTGTCCCTTTGTGATTCAGAATATGCAGAGAGCTAGGACCATGTATTGCCAGTTTTACTGGCTCCGGAGGATGCTTTCAGTACAAGCCTGTGGCATGGCAATTTCTACAGCTCTCTTCCACTTTACATCAGCTGTGGGGCAAATCCAAATGGCATAGTTTTCATGTGTCTCATTGCAGGTGAGACGATTTGCTTGAGGCCACCCCAGAAAATTGAATATGCAGGTTTGCATGTCTATTCGAGATTAATATAGAAGTGTGTTTTAAGTCTACCCTAGACTGCTGTGCAACTGCATGCAGTGAATCATAGGGCCTGCGACTTCTGCCCCATAAAAACCATAGAGCTATTTTGTTTGGTACATAATATATATATTAACAGTAATTATAAGTAATTATGACAGTGGAGAAATGTTGCTGCTCCTAGGCAAGTTCTTCTTTTTAGCCTTTAACCTGCCATTTCCCTATTTGTCTTGTGAATGGAAAAACATCTCTGGGTCACTATTGCACAGAAAACAGGAAAAAGAAAATATGTGCTGGGATTGTCATCACAGCTGATGGAGTCTAGTCAGTTTAACAGATTTTTCACAAAGTTAGTGGAAAACTGCTGTTTTATTTCAGATTGTAATATGGGACAGCACTTGCTGCTTCTGTTGTCAGGAGAAACTCTCTGTTTTGAATGTCACCCCTCATGACCCCATTTTTGATCCGGATAGCTCAGACCTGATTAATTTAAAATGATGCAGCCAAGACCTTTGGGCCAAGAGAGTGTATGTGTATAAAATCTGGTAAATACTAGACAAGTAATATGATAACAGCAATGAGGAACAGGCATCTTCCACCTCTGTGCATATTCCTCATTGCTTTTGGAAGTCAGATGCAGCAGACTGTGCGCTACACTTCCCCTTGTAAAGGGCTGGGATTTGGAAAGGCCAGTTAACACGTCTGCAGCACTTCAGGCAGCATCAGAGGAAGCCTAGGAGGCATGTGTATCCCAGAAATGTGATTTATATATCACTCTGTGGTCACAGAATATGATCTGTGCATTTTGTTCATCCTCAGGAACGTACTGGAAGTAGAAATAAAAAATGAGAGAGGAGCTCTGACTCAGAAGGTCTGAAGCAAAGGCTCGATAGCCGTGAAGCACCTTGCAAGGCAGAGCAATGGGGAGGTCAGGAGGTGGTGCAGATTCTCCCCTTGCTGAATACCTGAATTGCTTGTTTTGTGGGACAAATCACTTCCCAAATTGTCACCATTCCTATGCCTTCCCATAACTGGGTCCCAGAGGGGAAAGCAGAGGTTCCTTGGTTTGGTCTGCCCATTGCCTTGAACTTGCTAAGAACAAATTTAAGACTTGCCATCATTTCTTTCTTCCATTCACACAGATGTGAGATCTGACCATCAATGCAAATAATTTAACAACTGTCTCTGGTTTGAATTAAGCCTAGGGCTAAAAGCTGTTTGCATTCAGTGAGCAGTATGCAAATTGGATTAAACAAGATGGTGAATTCCCTCTGTTATTGGACAATTACATAAATAATTAGCAGCAAAATGGTATCCTCAATGGAAGCCGTGTAAAGATGCTGGAGTCTTTCCCCTCTTGTACTGTCAATACTCTGTGAAAATACGTTGCTTCACTGGATTTCTTGTTAAATAGAAGATTTTAATGCTATGGCTCTTACCTTGCCTGTGTTTTGTAAGTACAAAATTTAGAATTTTTCACAAGTTAAGAAGTACACAAGCTGCACAAACTTAGCAGAAACAGATGGCATTTGAAGTTACTTTGACTTTAAAAATAAGTACTGTAGTAGCACATGAATGTAGTTATGCTTTGGGTCTGTATTTTTTACAATGCATTCACTTCTGCTGTGCATTCACTTTTGAGGCTCCAAATTGCCCACATACTTGTGTGTAAAATGAAGTATGAAAAAAGATTATGGAACAATGAAATGCTTCTGAGGCTTTAGCTGCTGATCTCAAGCATTCAGGGCTGCCTGCTACCATTGCAACTTCTGATTGGCATAAAAACCACCAAGTGGTAGATTGGCTATTACCCTCATGGAGTAAAAACCACTTCGTGCAAAACCACGACTGGCTCCCTCCCCACCTTGCACTTTGCAGTCTTTGGAGCACATCAGCAATGTCTTTCCAATTTCCTCAACTTTGGGATTCTATTTGATGTAAAGAGAAGAGCACTTTCTGAGTCAAGGAGGGCCAGTTAAGGCAAGAAGGGGACGGGGGGACTCCTTTATCTGGCATCACCACAAAAGCAGTTGAGTCAAGGCCTGAGTTAGTTAACTGTGAGACCACCACGTCTCCCTGATGAATCTCCCAAACTGACTGGCTGCCTACCTGGAAGATGCTTCAACTCTGACTCCTTGGTGCTGCTTGAGATTAACTGAGTTGGTTAGAGCCTGATGCTAATAATACCAAACTTATGGGTTCAATCCCTGTATGGGCCACTCACTTAAGAGTTGGACTTGAAGATCCTTGTGGTCCCATCCAACTCAGAATATTCTGTGATTCTGTAATAAGCTGCTCCACAGCTAGGCCACAAGGGACTGACTTCAGCCACGTAGTCATGGGCTTTAGTGTCCCCAGTTCAACCTTGCTGTCCTTCACAGCTCTTTTTGTTCCTCTTGCTACCATATTTCTAAAACAATAGGGGTTCAAAGCAGAGTTGGGCAAAGACATGGTTTTCATGTGATTTCTGAAGATGGATACAAGCTCTGTGAAGGACCAGATGTACAAGAGTAAGGGGGAACAGACACGTAAATTGTCACTGCTGAGGCTATGATCACATGTGATATTATCCCACTGTTGAAAACAAGTATAATGTATGACTACAAAGCCAGATTTTGGGATAGGAAAGTTGGGTAGAGATCCTTGCCTGGGGCTCTCTGTGAATCTTCGTTCTTTCTAGTGAAACTTGACTGATTTATGGTCTGGAAGCAAGAAATGGCCCAATATGCATCCAGATCCAGAGGCAAATGTTCTTAAAACTGAGTGTTCCATTGTGCATATGTGCGGATATGTGTATGGGGAATGGAGAATGATTTTAGTTTGTTACTAAATTGGAACAGATGTTGGATCTGGGATTGGAGAGTTCAGTTCTTCTCCTTGTTTTGTGAAAACAATGCAGTTCTATCATTTCAACTGGTGAGTTGGAGCTGGTGTGCATGCAGCTTTGGTCTCAGCTTTGTTACCCTTCAAGCTCTGAGGTTTATCTGAACTGAAACACAAAATACAATTCAAATGTTATGATCTTGGAAAACCAAAATGGAAATAGATGTTGGTAACAAACCTTGATACTTCTACGGACAGTAACCTTTCAAGGTCCCTTGCACTTTACTACTGTTCTTTTAAATGTGTCAGACTGTGTGGGCAGCTTAATATCATATCAAAAAGTCAATAAACTGTTTATTCTACGTGTGATAGAATTGAAAATGAGAAATTTTTTTTAAGACTTAATCCTTCTAGTCACCATTTTGAAATATGGCTGAGGAAAATCCTATATGAAACAAATGGACAAAACGGGCTCACAAGAGAAAAACTAATGAACATACATACTGAAAGGGAACATTTTATTCTCCCCAAGTAATTCATGCCATTTTATGGTTTATTTGAAGTGAAGTAGTCAGTCCTGGCAGGATAGTGAGCTACTTGGCACATGTGTTTGGTTGCATCAATGGAGGAAAGAAACAGCTCTTTCTGAAGAAAAGTCAGTTTGTGAGTATGAGAGAACTTTTTCAGAGTTGGTTGTGTAGGATGAGACATCAAAAGCAGGTGGTGCTGGCCAACCATACCTGGCATTACAGACAAGCAGAATTTTACCCTGGGCTTCAACAGGGATGGAGTTATACCAACATCAAGTGTTTCTGGAAAATCTTAACCATGAAAGAGCCTTCTTTTTTCAAGCCAGGCTGTGTCCTTCTGTAACCAGCTTTTTGAGAGAAGGGAGAAGTTGGCCTGAGGTTAACCACCACATGCACAGCTGGGACCAACTCAGAGATGGTGAATGTAGAAATGCGTAAAAAATATTCAGCCAAAGCTAGAGCTATTTGCTTAATATCCAAACACCCTTAACAATTGCTTAGAAATACAATTAGTCATTTCAAAGTCCTGGCTAATATTTTTATTTAACTGTAACATCAAAAGGCCTTACTTTACTCATAGGTTAGGATTCTAGGGTGCTGGTGTCAAGCACAGATCAGAATCTCCTTGCTGCCCTCAAAATTTTAAGTTTTAAAGATATATGTATGTCTAGCTGTCAGGACAGCCTGTCCCATACATTTTTCTGCCAGTACTGAACTTCATTTGATAAAGAAGCAGCCTGCTTCACTGCTACAACTTCCCTGTCAAACTTCTTCCTCCACTAAGATTTCAATGGGATTGAAAAGTAGGTGTATGAAGAAGCGGAAAGAGGAAGTGGTAATCGGGTGTCTGTAATATTCCCTATCTTCATTTGGTATATGTCATATTGTCCAGCCTCTCTTCTTGTTCTTAAGAAACGTAGTCACATCTCACTAACTCAGCAGAGTCAGGTCAGAATGCTGCTTACACAGAGTACCCCGTGGGGTTGAAAGCACACACAGCAAGAAGTTTGTTTTAGACTTACTAGATGGCACGCTGCCTTGGAAGGCAGTGCTGTAGTATAATCATCAAGATGCCTTATAAAAACAGATCTGAAGGACTACAAAGGAAAGCTATTTGCAATGCACAGCAATACATTTTATTGAGCATACACAATGAAGAAAGATACTTTTCTGTACTGAGCACATCTGTAGACACTCCTATAAGTATACATCCAAGGAAGTTCTGTTTTCCCAATGTGAAATAAAGACCAAAGAGTAACAGCATGTCAGCATAAAAATTAATGTGACAGTCTGCATAAAAAGGGGAGGTTAATACTATGTTTTCCTGATTTTCATTTCTAAACATTTAATTCTGACTACCTCAAGTCTTCCTGCACTTCAACTTAACTACACCCTTTTTGTCACTTCCCATCATGAAAATTGCACATTTCTGTGAGATGATAAACAGGTGTTACTTTTCATTCTGGCAGCAATGGCATTTTGGTGCAGGATGAAATAATCCTACCATTAAATAAGAAGCTCACAGTGGTGTTGTGAAGCTTAATTTGTTTGGAAAATGCTTTGCAGTATTCAGATGAAAGGCACTCTGGATATTCAAAGTATTATTGCTGCACAGCTGGTGGTCTACACACTGCAGATGTTTCTTCCATGCTGTTGCATGGTTACTTAAGTGGCTTCTTAGTGCAGATGTTCATGAGTGAGCATGCACAACCTCCTCTGCCTATGTTTTTTGACACGGATTTTATTGCTGCTTGACTTTTGATCTTGAAAAGAATATTCTTCCACTGGTGAGGTGCAACGTGTGTGTATGACTACATCCCTGTTGGTTCAGCCCCCACTGCAAACAACAGCATCTGCAGATATTTACTGTGGGCCTTTCTCTTTAGCCTCCATTTCCTTCTGTGGCTTTTACTCATTCCCACAGTGTTTGACTCTTGGGACTCTGCCTCTTCTGTTAATACTCCATCACCATCACTCTCTTCATGCAGACGTGATGATTCCCTTTGTACTCTTTGCCCAGATGGGATCAAGAACTTCGTTGCATCTTGATTCTTTCTTTCCTTGGCTGCTGCTACTGTTACATAAACAGATCTCTAAGAATTGCTGGGATTGCCATTCACAATAATATTATCTCTCTGAAAAGATTTCAAGATAAGATGAACTTCTAATTTCTGTACATGCTCTGTGCTAGTCCTTCTTATAAGTAGAGAGAGGTAAGGTCTGAGTGCAGCTGACATCCACATGGAGTGTGCTGAATGTGCATAAATCTCCATGGCTATATGATTTCATCAACCTGTTTGGCAAGAGAACAAATGCTAAAATTTACATTCCTCTTGTTTTGCTGTATTTCCAACAAATAGCAAAGTATCTAGTGCAATACAAAAGCAACTGAGTAAATGAGACCTTTTTCTAACCTGGAGTGCAATGCATAGCCTATTGCCTTACTGACCCAGGAATGGAAAAGGAGCAAATCTGTATGCACACGTGCACACAAAGAGGAAAATACAGCAGAATGGTGCTGGTTCTGCTTGACATGGACCTTATTTACAAGATTCACATGGAAGACAGAGAGGATTTGCTACAATATAGTGGAGAGTTTCTTCTGAAGTGTATTAAAGAACTGAGGTCTCTCAATAGCATGTTCGAGAAGCCACAATCTTGCAACTTAGAGGAACAAGTCCTAGCCTTGGTGAGAAGGCAGACACCTAAAGCAGACTGCATTCAGACAAATAACTTCAGAGAGCAAAGAGAAATCCTATCACTTTCTATATCACTTTCTGTAACATTTTATGCAGAATTCGGCATGAATCAAAGCAAAAGGCTCAGTCTTTACCCAGGAAAATAGATCAGAAAGTAAGACACCTTGAAAAGAATAGACCCTAGATACATTGTGAGGTGAATTGCACCTTGGAGACTTTGTCATTTCCCCTGATCTTTAAGTGTGTAATGATTTGTCAGTGCTCATGAAATCTTCTAAATGACGTTCCTGGAGACCATGGCTACCTTTAGTACACAGAACTGATAGGGCTTATGCAGATACATACAAGGATTTTTTACACCTCTCTGATCTTACTGAAGTGTCTCATCCTTTCTCTGAGTTCATCTTGGTAGGCATAGCTTTCATTCTGCCTCCCTAGTGTCTCTAAACTGTAAAAATTGCTACATATATGTGTAACTGGATTTACTCCACCTTATTTCCCCACCATTGTGTGCTACAGGGGGATAGACTTATGGTACTGCTACTTGTCCCCATATTTTTTTCTCCTTGACTGTTGGTACTGCAGTTATTCCTCTTCTTCTAGTGCAGCTATTTCTAATATTGATATGCCCTGTATCACTAAAAGTGGAGGGGCAGCATGGAGGGAAGGGAGAAAAGAGGAAGGGAAGGGAAGGAAGACATTCTAATGTTCTCTCATTACTCAGTTCATCTGCCCTGTTTCAAGACCAACACCTCTCCCCTCATTCTGGTTAGGTACCTCAACTGAAATCTAGTTATCATATGGGTAACATTTGGATTTGTATAATCTCGTTCATTATGATGTGATCATTTGTGATTTACTATTACTTGGTAGGGGCCCCCTGGTGGTCTAGTGGTTAGGATGCAGCACTCTCACCGCTGCAGCCTGGGTTCAATTCCTGGTCAGGGAAACTCCCCCGGGCAGATGGAGCTCGTCAGCCCTGTAAGGCCATCCATCTGAGAGAAGGTCACTCTAAACAAACCTACGTCCTGAGGACCTCACTGCCACCGTCCGAGCTCGCTCGGCCCCAGCAGATGAACCTCAGGATTAAAGGGTGGGCTCAGTTCAGCGCACACTGTGTCTCACCTAAAAAATACACTGCGCAGGCTTGAAGGGTAAAGACCTTTCCCAAATCTTCGCTCGCAAAGACTGACCATACATTACTTGGTAACAGAAGATTCTTTTGCATATGATGAAAATCACTGGCCCCAGAATGGTGGCTGAAAATCAGTCAAGAGAGGCTTTTACTCCTGCCACTTTGGCTTGAGATTGAAGTGTTTCATACAGTAGCTCTGCTAGGAGTAAGCTGGGATTCCTTACTAATGTAATAAAACTCAGACCATCCTAAGGGGATGAGGGAATTGCATTCCAAAACTTGCACTGCAAGTGACCAAAGTTTAATGGAAAACTTTGAAAAAGAAAGATTCTATTAAAAAGCAATTTTCCTCCTGTATATCACACACTGTATTTTATGCTTTCCCCTCTCTCCTTTTTTTTCCTTACTGGCACAAAAACAAGATCTTTGTTTTGACAGAGCTAATCCGCTCATGCTTTCATATGGGCCCTCAGGCTCCCCACCTGTGGAAAGATCCATGGGAGCAGAAAAACTACTGATGGGGTGCCACATGCTCACCTCAAAGGGAAGAAATCAGTGGTCTCCTAGAGGTATGGACTGTAAACATTGTGGTTCCTGAGGACCCATGGAGAACATGAACACAACCTCCTGCACAAGCTGCACAACCTCCAGCAACAGCTTTTCCTCTTTTATTGCCTTCTGGGAGTTCTGTCTCCTATCAGCTGGGATTCTTCAGGAGTCATACTATATGGGCTGCTTTGCTGCAGCTGTGCCACCTCCCTCTTCCCTAAGACTGAATGGCACATTTCTACCCACAAACTTTGTCGGTGAGAAAGGATATGGTAGCTTGCAACCACTGCTAAGTCTGACAGCAAGCTTCATAACAAACTGGTACAGCTCTGAGATCTCTCTGCTGCATCTGTAGGGAGGCCAAGGAAGATTTTATGGAGTGAAAAGTGATGGAGAGAGAACAAATTGCTTTGTGGCTCCACCGGGCAACACGTTCAAGGTGGCTAATGTGGGGCACTGATCTATTCCATGGAGCCTCTGCCCAACCAACAAAAACAGGAAAAGACATATTTAGATGCTTAGGACTTTGGATACAAGACTAAGCCCAGAAATTTATCTTAGCATCTTTGCCATTGGAAGCGACCCACAGATGAGCAGGAAAAATAACCATGATTGTTCTGTGATAGGGAGGGTTTGCTTATGGTTTTTGCTGTAATTTCTCACTAAAGACTGCTGATTTACATCAGAATTGTCTTTGTATCTAGCCAAGTAAATGACTATGTACAAATCAACACACTGAAAAGTAAGTTTGAGCCAGGTCATTCTGGCTTTATAACATCTGTGTGGATTTCTGTGGTTCCCAGGCCAGGCTGATATGTCGTGGAGTCACTATGTCTAGTACAGGAAATTTTAATTCATAGCATTTAAATTCAGGAAGCTTGAATTTAATGTTCAGTTGTGTCCTGAAAGAGTTTGGATCCTTCAAAGCCTGAGAGTACAGAACTGAATAAAAAAAAAAGGCTGATGACAGTTCTGAGTCTTGGCTCCTGTGTTGTCAGCAGGAAAATCCCCATCCATTTTACTGGAGCCAGCGTTTCATCCACTGTGTTTTTGTGCTCTGTACAGTGTTTTGCATTTGAGATCTTGCACTCAGGAAAGTTAAAGAACTGTGGTAGTGTGCAAAAGATATCTTACCCAAAGCTTTCTGGATGTGAAGTAGCAGGCTAAATCAAACTGACCAGAGAGCAGAAACCAGGTCTCCACCTCCTGGCTGAATCCTGTATCACTGTGCTCGCCCTCTCCTGGTCTTTTGAGTTTTGAATGGGACCATGGCAGCACTGCTGCTGTTTTAAGAAAGCTGTCCTTGGTGGGCCTCACTGCTGGTACAGCTCTGAGATCTCTCTGCTGCTTCTGTAGGGAGGCCAGGGAAGATTTGGCTTATACCTACCAATGCCCACGGGGTCTTGAGAACATGCAGAGCAAAAGCAGAGGTGCCTCGGGAAATATAAAGACAGGAACTAAGTATCCAGTATGGGAAGGTCAACCTCACTGGAGTCAGGGCAACCATGCCAGCACTGCAGTTTTGCATTCATGTGTTTGAATCCTGCCTAAATCATGCCTGATATGCCTATGTCTTTGTATGGGTCTGGGCCAGGACCACACAGGAAGCTATAAAAACCAGAAACAGAGTGCTTTTTTAAATTTTTCAATTCAGGTAAACTGGCTTTTGTGCCATTTTTTCCAAGTCCTATTTTTAGCAATTACTTTGATGAAGAGCAAACACAGAGACTCCTGAGATGAAATACACTGTGAAGATGTGACAGGCTGAAAGACAGCATGCTCAGTGAGTCTGACTTTGCTGAGACAAAAATTTGGCTCTTCTTTTTAAAGAGAGCAAGATGAGGAAGAAAGCTATTTTCTAAGTAGTGGTCTTCTATCTGCGCTTTCCCTTGATCTCTTTCTTTCTTTTTCAGTCTAGAGCCAGTAACTTTTTAAATGCTCTGCAGCCACCTAGAGGAAAAAAAACGCTTGATTGAAGTTAATTTTATGTGGATTAAGCCAGGGAGTGGGCTCTGCAGAGTTTAAGAATGTGAGCTTCTAAACTAGCCAGCCTGTTTATTATTATATCACAAGACCTCCTTGGAAATATATACACTGAATCATCATCAAAAGCTGAAGATAACTTCAGTTTATGTTTATAGTTCAGAAATATTTCCTGCTTCATGTTCTCATTGTGCTTGTTATTGGATATGACATATTTTTATGACAGATAGAATAGCAGGACCACAATATATTTTGTCAGTAGACAGAAGGAGATGATCTGGTTTAAATTTTTATTTTGGAAGATTTAAAACTTTAATTATTTTATATGTTTATCTGATAACTATGACAATATGCTATTGGTTTATCTACATGGTTTATATTTCTGTAGGACCATGACTTCAAAACCTCTCAATAGTTTTTGAGGCGCTGTCTAGGGTGTTTATAAGCTCATGAAAAGCCTCTGGCTTTTCTCAAATGAGGGCTGTCACACAGAATACACTAATGGACTTTCTGTCTACCAGAGAGAAAGTTGATGCAGTCATATTAGAACCATTTAGTCTATACCATGTTCATTTGCACTGTATGAAACATAATAACAAAGTTTAACTGTTGATTGAAAGTAACACTATAATGTATAAAGTTAGATATTAAAACGTCTGTCTTTTTGAAATTGAATTTAAATGATTGGTTTTTTCCTCTCTAGATAAGATATGGCAGCTCAGTCTCCACTTGTGCCTAAAGAATTGGAGACTGGGGGAAAGTATTCTTTAAAAATCAAATCTAGACATGGAGAAAAAGATAAAATTTTATGTCAGTTACATAATGCAGAAGATCAAAATGATGATGGATTTTCCTTGGTAGCTATGCCAGAGGACACTGAAAATTCCATTATGATGGAGTGTCTCTTTCATAAGGCAAATGCACTTTAGCAGTGTAAGAGCAAAGCTAAGCATTTGCAGGCAGTGAATGGAAATGTAGAATACTAATATAGATTTTAAGAAGGTCCACTAAGACATCCTCCACTTCTTCTCCTCTCGTAAGAAAGACATGATTTACACATGCAATGTGGTCAGTCGAAGTAACTTGAATACTGCTATGTTATGTCAGAACAGAATCTGTAATAAGAAATCTTACTAGCTTAAGAAATTCTAAACAGGAAATTTTGAAATTTAGGAATTTTTCTAGGTTGTGGCCGGGGAGAGAGGTGATTCTGCCCCTCTACTCCACTCTTGTGAGACCACACCTAGAGTACTGCATCCAGTTTTGGGTCCCCAGCACAGTAAGGGCATCAGCCTCTTGGAGCAAGTCCAGAGTAGGGCCACCAAGATGATTAGAGGGATGAAGCACCTCTCCTAGAAGGAAAAGCTGAGAGAATTGGGTTTGTTCAGCCTGAAGAAGAGAATGCTTTAGGGGGACCTAATTGTGACCATCCAGTACCTGAAGGGAGCCTACAAGAGAGACTTTATACAAGGGGGAGTGACTTCAAACTAAAAGAGAGTAGGTTTAGATTATATATTAGGAAGACATATTCTTTACTGCAAGGGTTTTGAGGCTCTGGAACAGGTTGCCCAGAGAAGTGTAGATGCCCCATCCCTGGCAGTGTTCAAGGCCAGGCTGGATGGGGCTCTGAGTAACCTGGTCTAGTGACAGGTGTCCCTGCCCATGGCAGGTGGGTTGGAACTAGATGATCTTTAAGGTTGCTTGCCATTCTGTGATTAATGATGGGGTTCTGAAAACACAAAGTAGGTCAATTTGGCCACAGGAAATCAGTGATGAACACATAGGTTGTAGACCTCAGGCTCTATGAAAGATGGGATTTTTGGTAGAAAATCCTTTAGGATGTGACTTTCTTTCTGAACATTAAACCCGTAGAGGATGTAGAAGTTTTTTTTTCCATCAGAAATCTTTGCATAAATGCATGATAAGCCCTATTGTATAGCTTTAGATTGCAGCTACTGTTATCTTTGTCTATTATGTGATGGATATTTGCAAATGGATGACTATGGATAGCAGTTAACTGAAGAAACTCGTGTCTTCAGAAACCAGGTTCTAGCTTTTGAACCTTCAGTGTCAGATTTCAGGTTACACTCCTAAATTTGCTTAGCTTATCTTTTTATTGATCCAAACATTTTATTCCAAATGACCTCTTTATAACGGATTTGGAAACTCTGTCTTTCTAGAGCAGAGTTATTATGGTCCTTGTATTTTCCAGCTAGATATGCAAACCACAGATCATACAGGCAGCCAAACCTGTTTTGCAGTAATCTCATCAAAGAGGGTGGAACAAATTGTATATATACCACCCCAGTAAGCAAGCAAAATGAAAGCATTTTTCATGAATACATTTCGGTGTGATATTGGGCACTTGTTTTAAATGGATTAAGAAACTTATGCTGTATTTCCTCTTTATTCCAATAATTCCAATTAGAGTCATATGTAATGTGCACAGAGGAGTGGTTTTTTAACTGTTTCACTTCAAGGTGTGTTGCATATGAATTCTAACCACTTGAGTTCTCCTGTATACAGATATGTATTTCAAATGCCAGGACTATTTATTTCAAATGCCATGGCTGCACAATGCAGGTGAAACTCTGTGTGGCACAGAACAACTGAAACAGAAGAAGAAGAGATGAAAAAATCTCTTCCACTTTCTGAAAGTGAGTGGGAATGCAAGGGGTCAACTCTTCCAGGGCTGTGGGTGAAATTTCCATTTTCTGTTGGAGTTTTTTGAGCAAAAGTCCAGTCTTTCTAAAGGTGGCAAGTCAGCTGCTCAACTGTACTGTAACTCACAGCTCTAGGAAATGTTCTGAGTCATACCAGATGCTTCTTGGAGTCCGGCATGGGACTTCATTGTCTTCCGTAGTCATGGTTCAGCTATTTCCCCACGGAGGGATTTTAGCCAACCTTTCCATTCTCAGGACCAGAAAGTACAATTAAAGCCACAGACGCCTGTAAGGATCCAAGCACAAGATACAAAAAGCCTACTTGACACATTAGTGGAAGAATTATCATGAAGAAAGAAGGAGGAAAGGTTCCTGTGCTGTTTTGTTCTTTCTGTGGTTCTTCCTCCTTTTAAGTGCCTTTACCACTTGTACTACGTATTCAGAGAGACTATAAATAGGTGTCAGGGTAGTGCTGTCCTGACAATTTTGTATTTTATATGGTTTTAGAAAATGTTCCAGAATGTTTCATTGTTAATTTTGCCATATTCTTGTGGGTAATGTTGGTTAAGGCAATGAAACACAATTCTGGCACAGCATGCAGGGTTAAAAATACACACAGACCACTCTCTTTGGCTTTATCCAAAGGCTTTTGGATAATATTTTTAGCAGCATGCAGTATAGGCTTGTGGTGATATTGCACAGCACACTATGATTTTTCCAGAGGTCTACATGGACCTCCATTTATTCAGCGTCTTCAAAATACCATTTTCGCTTACCCTTTGTGAGGGAAATATGGGTTCTGATTTGTTTTTAAGAAGATGGATATACAAAGAAATCAAAATCGAATTGCAATATGTCTCTGCTGTGTTGGAAATTATGAACAGTAATTACTACTTGCATTTAAAGCATCCTTTTCCCAATTGAACTCCTCTAAATAACTGCTTTGGAAGGATGCCTTGGCAAGGAAGGAATGGATGTGGATATCTTGTGTGATGCTGTTTAATTATCTGAGTGCCAAGTCTGGACCAGGAACAATGGCACTCAGAGTTAAATTAAGACTCTTCAATGTGTGTGTAACATGACTGCTGTACCCTAGAAATCTTAGATCACATGCAGCTCTTGCCTTTTGGTGGAGTTGTGTATTTTATAAGTTCTCTCTCCTTGGCTCAACGTGACAATACAGCCCATGGTTGACTCAAAATTGCACAAAAGTCAGGAATCAAGATGAAATTTTAGTGCATGATTCAAGTGCCTACTACTGCAAACTCCTCCTCTGCAATCTGCCAAAAACGACAGTCATATTCTCAAGCTTTATGGCCAATGCTTTCTTTATAGGAATGAGATTTCCCCACGGAAAGGATATGCCTGCAGTAGATTTGCTATGCACTGCTCACCGAAGATGAACTGTGAGTTCCCTTTTTGCTCCCATACTTTTAGGGATTTTTTGGAGCCAGTTCAGAGTGTGGGAGTTCTTCAGCAAGGGGGAGTCTCCAGTACAAAGCGCACACATCCTGCATGCCAGTTTTTCTGGGCACTTTCATACTTCCCAGAAAAAATAGTTGGGGAACTGATGATTTAGCTTCGTTATGGATGCCTTTATCAGACCCCCATTTAAGGCAATGTTACTATTGTTATGATGTGTGGGAAAAGCACAGATGGAGTACAGCTATAGTTACCTGGTCTTGGAAGAAATGATCCTCAAAAATTACTGACTTTGCTCCATGAAGCAGTCTGTTCCCCAGGCAAGTGCTTTGAATGAATACTCAATAGATGTAAGGGTTTCTGTGTTTTCAGCAGCTTCCAAATTACCTACTTGTGACTTATTTGCTGCTTTTGCATTAATATCAGTAAACTCTGGAGAAAGAGAGAATGATTTCAAACCTTTGATCTCAAGCCTCAAAGCCATAAAAAGTCTCCAGGTCTACATACTACACTTCAATACTTTAATAAGGTTAAACATGCACATACAGACAAGAGAGAGCTTGCGATAGCAACAGCATGAGACTTTCCATTATACTTTGGAATATGGCTCATCTTTTCATCTTCTTACTTTGTGAAACGGCTTTTCTGTCTGGGGCCATAAATAATGACAACTCATTGAAACTTTATCAGAAAATGAGCCCAAACAAACTTTCTTGTAACAACATAACTACTGACAGAGACTTTAATTTTTCCTGTAAAAGAGTTAGGCCAAGCTTGTAATAAAACCGATTTGGCATAGCCAACAAGAAGTTATCCCAAGAAGTCATATCTCACAGGATGACGGGACTGGAAATTAATCTTCCTCTCTAGGCAGATGACCCTTCAGGCTTTAAAGTTTTCAAGTGCACAGCTTATACAAAGCATGGAGGACAAACCCCATCACCATCTGATGTCTCTTCACATGCGTAAAATGTATTTAGTGATGCACTATTTCTCATTGCTTTTGTAAAGTTGATTGAGACCTCTGATGGTAAGAGGAAGATGTTGGCGTTTTCCATCTGTGTAGAGCCACTCTTGGTACCAAAGTGTTGGAAAAATGCACTGCATCACACTCCTGTTGTGAAAGAGGGGGTAGAAAAATGCAAAAAGAAACAGCCTCTTCTAAAATGAATGGTTCTGGTTTTGTATTTGTGTGTATTGCAAAGGGAAAGGAACTGCCGTTGTTCAGCAAGTGAACATCTGCAATTTCAATCCTGCATGGCACAGACTAAGGCTGTAGGTTTCATTGCTGTGATCTTTTCTTTTAAATACTGCGTGTAGCATAGGACTCTGTTCTTTGCCTTTTGTGGGACTTGGAGACTTTCCATGGTCTAATGTGAAAAAGGGCTGTTGCTGAAGGAGTGTACTCATCCAGTTTGCTTTGAAGATGTGGCAGCAGAGTGTGTGTTTGTCTCCTTCAAGGGTGTGTCCCACAGCTGCCGGATGCCTTCACTTTCACGGATTTCCCCTTGCAACAGTTTCTGATTATATAGACCCAATTAGCGCCATCTCTGACACACACCCTGCAGGCAGCACAGACGGCTTCAAAAGGAATCACAGTGAGGCACTTGGTACCAGTCAAGGACTTGGAGGTTGACTGTGCTATGGTGCTTATGCAGAGCGGGGATTCCAGATAAAGTGAACCATCACACACAAGTATTTTTTAGAAATGTAAATATGTCCTAAAAATAAATGTAGTTTTCTTTTGGACCACAACATCATTGCATCTCTGTGTTATTCCATGATTTCACTGAGGGCAGAACTAAGGCTGCCTGTGTGTGTATTTTCATAGCTTTTAAAATAACTTCATTTTATAAGTAATGTGCACTGCAGTCTTTTCATGGGATTATTTCTATATGACTATAATGTTTTGATATTCAAGCTTCTAATATATTTTTGCTTCATTTAAGCAAATGTTTTGTTCTTGGTAAAGAGTCACCATACCTTGTAAGACCCAAAGTCTCTGTTACTGTGCAGTACAGTAACTTGTCAGTACACCCTCATTATTGGCATAATTTCAAAGTTTTACTGAAGTGTGTTTTTCTGTTATTTGAACAGTCCAGTCAGGTTAGAGTGGAGATAAGCTTCTGATACATGCAGTTAGTGTCATCGAATCTGTTTATCAGATTCAAAGGAGGAATGATGAGAAAGCAGAATCTGGGGCAGCAGAGAATAATTTTTGAAATGGAGAGGGTAAAAATATAGAAGCTATGGGCATACCAAAGATTTTTGCGAGGGGAAGTGATTAGGACAGCACACAAGAATCAGTTTTTAAATTTACCTTTAACACAACTGTAACAATAGTAGCTGTGAGAAATGTAATTAAGTGCAAGAAGTAAACATATTTTGATAAAAATACAGACCCAAAGTCAAAGCTTGCCAATGGGCCATCGGCAGGTCCCCCTCATAGCCAGCCCGCAGAGAACAGACATCTTTTTTTTCCTTGTCCCTTCCCAGAACTTCTCTTTGACTCTCACAGTGGCTATCAAATAAAGCAGATACCTGCTCCTGGTGATTTCAGAAGTAATATAAAAAGACCCCTCTCCCCCATCTGTCAATCCATCTAACTGCAATTAATATTAATGCATTAAACTTGCCAATGAGGAATTTCATTAGGAAATAAAAGAAGATTTTATTTTGATTCACTAGTCTGTGGATATATGTTTCTTTACTCTAATTTTTTATTTAACATTAATTAATTGATTAATTAAATTAACCTTACAAATAATTAGCAATTGTAATTCATTAATAAAACTTCTGCAATCTGATGATTGCTCCTCAGCCAAGCCTAGGGCTTGAGTCCAGCAGCTGTCACCAGGGTTAAACATTTCAGGAAAATAAAAATTACATAAGCAATTAGGTATGTAATGAATCAGCAGATTGTTTGTGTTGCACATGGCATGCTACCTCCCTCAGTGGACACCCGTGCTGAACACTAGCAAATAGTGCTGATCCCAACCAAACTCAGATGGAGCCTGCAGTCTGGAATGTGGATGTCCATAGCCATTACAATGCCAAGGGTTAATGGCATAGTGTTGCTCACATGTGTACAGGGACTAACCTCTCTGCACTCTCAAAGAGCATGCCTGCCCTCCTGCAGACTGAGAACAGTGCCCTCACTTCCCTAATCCCCCAGACCATGCCTAGGCTTTGTCAGGGTGAGTGCTAGTTTTGCCATGAACATGTTAACAGTTAAAAAGATGGGGTGATTGATGGTGAGCCTGGAGATTTCCTGACCTGGTGCATTGACTCTGTGCAAGAGGTGGCATCCCTCTCTGAGTAATAGTAGAAAATGTATTTATGCTCTAAAAGGCAGAGGAAGTACCTCAGGTTTAGGGTCTTATAAGGCAGGCAGTCCGTGAAAATGTAGCCAACCTGACACTGGTAAGCATCCCTAGACACCGTGGACATCAACCATAACTAAATCTGAGTGGAGAGCAGTAACATGTGATTGATAAAGAAGGCTGACACAGAAATAAAAATAGGGTAAAATGGTATCTCAATAATGAACTTTTATCTATGGAGATTATTACAGACTTTATTTGTGAGAATAATTTGCTGCAGTAGCAAAGAAGCATCTACTTCACTGTAAAATGAGACATGAACCTCCTAAACTGCATGGGGCATATGGAGTTTGCTGCATATATGATATATGCAGTGTCTGCTGCTGGGAGATCACAAGGAGATGTTGTGGCTAAGGGAAACAGTGTGCAGATATTTAGTGTGTTGTATAAAAAGGTGACCCTTTGTGCTCATACAAGGCCTTTCATCAGGTTACAATATCAAACCATGCCAAGGATGTTGTGCTGATCTGTTGCTGATCTGTTGTGCTGATACCTATCAGCTGTGGAATGCATACACCAACATTTGTTACTGGAAAAGATGTAAAGGGACCTACCACACAACTAAAGTGAAATAAAATTACATTGTCCCTAGAAAGTAAAGTTATTTCAGTTATTTCAGTTATTTCAAATGAAAACAACTGGTCTGTAAATATGTGCATGTTATATATTTGATCCAAAGCAATTCTGTTTATTCACAGCATATATATATATATATATATATATATATATATATATATATATATATATATATATATATATATATATATATATAAGTGAAAACAGGACAGGTAACCTTTTAGCACTTACGTTACTCATCTGTCTCCATGAATTTTTAGGTAATTTAATGTTGGGGTCCACTGAGAGTAAAATTGTTAAAAGTTCATGGAAACATCAAGCAGAATTGTCAGGTTTAACCAAATGAATAGTCACCAAACTAGCCAGTGACTTTAGCAAGGGGAAATACTCCTCTTTAAGGGTCACTGTTGGATATGCAGGAACAGGTTTGTCTGTGTTCAAGGGACCACTAATCCTCTTTCCTAGTTTTGACTAAAGGGTTCCTAATGACTCTAAAGCATTGTATGGACATTAGGGCTCCTGATTACTTTGACTGAGGTGCTTGCATCTTTTCCAAGCTATTACCTCTTCAACTATGGAGAAAGTTTCTGGGAAATTAGGCCTATATCCATCCTTCTCCTATAGAAAATTGAAATTACAGTCCACAGGAAGAGCAGTTAACATGAAGAGTTCATCATTTTTTACTTCAGGCCTTGGTCTTTCTGGAGGATTTGTGCCTCTCACAAATGTTGTCTTGTCCTTTCAGGAACAGAAAAGTCCCTGAAAATGAATGGAGCAGAGGTCTTGCCCATTGACACCCAAGGTTCGGACACAGAGCACCCTCAGTGGAAAGCAGATGAACTGAGGGCATAATTTTCAGACTATGCCTCCCCTGTACCTTGCCTTTAAATGATTCTGCTTGGAGCAGTAGATACTCTCTGAATTTGCATTGCTGCATCTGCAGAAGTGTTTAGGCATTTTGCATATGTAGAAACCACTGTCTGCAAATCCGCCAGTTATATTTTAGGTCTGTGCCAAATGGGCACATGTTCTGGATGAGCTAACTTGAAATATAGTGGTGACATACACAGTAGCAGTTTCACGTAGGGCCATGTTAGCAGCTTTGCTCCCTGTTGTGTTTTGTGGTGATTCCACATAAGAATGCAATGGAAGAAGAGGGCGGGTGGTATTAGTAGGCGCCCGGGGGATTTCCTGGCATGAAACTGCTCAGTTCTGCTGCATCACCCCTGCTCCTTCAGAGTCTCTTAAAGTCTGTCACTTAGTAGTGATGCTGATGAGAAAATAGGCATATAGCTATTCTGAGGCCTTCAAAGTGGGGAGAGTCTGGAGGTAACCTGGAAAGAAGGCATCATCCTTGCGTGGAGGGGCATGTGCTTACTACTTACAGAAGTCATACACTTAATACTACCAGTATTATAATTGGTAAAATTATAAAATTATTACTTTCTAGAAAATAAGAAGTTTTTATTTTATGTTGACACAAAATCGTTGCAAAACTGGAGTTTTCCTGCTCCCACTGTGTTCTGTGTCCTCTCTGCCTGATGTTTTTTGAGTCTTCTCACCTTCCTGCTTCTGTGTGGTTCCCTGGTGCTTTTGAGACTTCTCTACATCAGAGTAGCGCATCAAAAAAAAGTGATGAGTGCTTGGGATGTAACAGCAGGGATGCTTTTAACTTTCTTGCCATTTAGCACAAGTTGCTGTAGCATTGAAGGCCATGTGACTGGAAAGTCAACAACTCCAAACCTCAGGCAGATATGTGCCAAAGCATTCCTTGCTTATTTGTTTTGGGGCTTTGTTCTGCAGGTCCTGTGTGACAGATATGTGCGAGTGTCCGGTCCATAAAAACTGCTACTGTGAATCATTCCTGGCATATGCCCGAGCCTGTCAGAGGGAAGGTCTGAAAGTCCAGTGGGTGCCGGAGCAGAATTGTGCAGGTAAGCATTTTGGGACTGCTTGTTTTTAAGCCAGTGTGCAGGCTAATAGGCTACTATCCTTTTACTGATGGAGGAAGACCAAAAATGAACCATCCAGAAAGGACTGGTATTGCAACAATTTGGAAGTTCTTGGAAGTTTTTCTTTCAGGATATGTAAATCCTTGATTACAGATAATGTTTAAACTCCTTTGACCTCCTGTCAAAACCCAGTTATATTTCCAGAGACAACATGCATGTATGATTGCAGGAGGTTCAACAAGGGAAGAAGAGAGAATGTATTTAATAAGAATATAAAAATACAAACCTGTGTTAATTTCCTAGTAATTAATTTCCTAATCCCCCTGTGATTAGGACTTCATTAATTGTAAGTAATTGTGAGTAATTGTTTCTGTGAGAAGCAGTGGTCTGTGGTAATGGGCACTTGAAGTAAAACGCAATATTGCAGATGAACATTTCTCCTGATGATGGTCTCATTAATTTAGGACATTCTGTAACAGCATCGGTTTGCCTGGAAATGTATTCAGATTTATGTAAAGCAATTAACAGTAGCTGGAAAAAAAAAAAACCACTGAGAAGAGGATACTCAGTGCTGGTCAAAGAGCTATTACTCTGTGGTCCATTTTGGTGCTTGTGAGTGGCTCAGGGTCTACTCTCTCAACTTCAATTTCCTTTTCTGTTGAAGGCATTTTAGCAGGGATGGGTGAGTGACAGAGCAAATTGCATTTGATTGACTGTTCCCAAAAGACTAATTTTTTTTCATGCAAAGGAACAGAACAGAACAGAACAATCCAAACAGGGTGTCACTAAGTGAAAACACTATTCAAGGATGTGGTCTCAGGTAATGCTAATAACATATATAATTTTAATCTGTTGATCTGGAAGCAGATCCATGCGGAACATGAAACAAGCATTGTGACTTTTATTTCCCAAAGCACTTCAGACTGAGACTTCACTGTTGCAGATGCTGTAAAAAGAATAAAAACTCCGGTCACTGCCTTAAGGAGTTTATACAAGTGTTGACATATCACGACTTAACTAATTGAGGCTTCATTTCACAATTTTTTCTGGCATCTTACCAAAGACAAGAAAAGTTTCTGAGGCAAAGACAGTCCTTGAGAGAACATTATGATGAAATTTAAACACACAACTTCCATTAAAGCTAATGAGAGAAGTGTTTAAATCCACACAAGTTTTTTAATTTCAGTGCAGAGTTGTAGAAGAAAATGGGAAGTCTTGTTAAGCAGAAAATATAGATAAGCTGTATATGGCCAAGTACCCTCAAAACACTTACTTAAGTATCCAATATCAAACAAGTAGCACCATCTTCTATGTTAAATCATATGGTAAACATTAAAGTGCATCCACTGCACTCTATATGGTACCACTGACCAGCATCAAGATTTTAATCTTTAACTTATTTCTTTCTCTCCAAAACTAGTAGTTATAATTATTGTGTCCCAATTAGAGAGAAAAGTTCCTATGTAAGAAAAAAATATATCTGTAATAAAACTTTAGTATTCTGTGAATTTCATTTCCTGCTTGACATTTCATAGCTGGTGGGATACTTGCAAGAGTTGTGTTCTCATGAAAATTATGTATACTTATTAGTAAAGTCAGGTTTAATTATACTTTTGTGTGTTTTAAAACCAGATCTTGTATGGTTGCCAGTTTCTCTACCCTGACTGCTGTACTCTTAGTTTATTTTTATAATCTTCAGAAAACTTGTGTTGTCTGGAGGGCCAACCAAACAGGATGCTCAGGAGGCTGAATTACATGTCCTATTCCCTGTTCTTCTCTCTCCCCCAGTATGACAGCATATCCTCCTCTACATTCTTACACAAAATACTGCTGCTCAAGGTTTGCTGTCCTATGAGGTTGGCTTGATAAGGGAAATATCAGTTCTCATTTAACTGGAGGAGTAAAAATAGAAGCTAATGAGTGAGGAAAATGGCTAGGGTGGGAAAGAGTTGGTGAGATCCACATGGTAACTGAGAGGGTTAGGAAAAGGATATGGGTTTCCATAGGAAGTAGAGGGGAATGAGACCTGTTGGGATGGGTACAGGAAGAAATATTATTTGTAAAGAAGAAATTAAAAGCCAGGAGAACCAGTGTGAGGGAAATAAGAAATAAGAGGAAGTGATACATGCAAGAGCAAAAGGAAAAGATACAAATGGAAGGAAGGGGTTTGAAAATGAAAGGAGAAAGAAAAAAAGATTTTTTTAACCCAAGAAAGGCTAAGCAAGCAGTTTATAAAGTGCAGTTAAGTAAACTGATGTGGTGAAAGACCTTGGGCCATAGTAATTTAACACTGCATTTCTGAGGACACTGAGAGGAAAAAGACTCAAGGATGGTAGATGACAATAACTCCCTGCCATGGGTATGACTTCCAATGCAAGAAGAAAAATCAGATGAGGTCTGTAGTATAGTGCAGAGTACACAAGGTAGCACTTATGTGCTTACATGCTACAACAGCCAGTCAGTGCCCAGATCTATTGCCTTTTACTATGTTAGAAGAAGATGTGAATTGCAAGCACTATGAGTGACATTCCGTTTGAAAGTCCTACAAAAGACTGTGGCCAAACTGTAACACCAACAGAAGAAGCAGGAAGAATCATTGATGCTCAAATATTAGTTCAGAATTTTATGTGGAATTAGATTTACTGGATATCATCCACTAAGGGAATCCATCAGCAGTTATATGTTACATATTTTGGCTTTTGTGTTGGGGAATAAGAATTCTTCTTATATATTATGGCCATGTCTACAAAGACAGGCACAGAGAGATACAAGCCTCCTCTGTGAAACTGCCAAAGTGGCTGGAATAAACCAGGTCTAGTCTGAAAACTATAGCCTTATTAGGGAGGGTTTATAAGCTCAGGCACAGTGCTGTATTTATGTGACTGTGTGGCTTCTGGACTGGAGCTGGCTATTTTCCCACCAGCTTAGAAAGTAGTCTGAGGAAGCTCACATCTGTCATGCCAAACACATGTTCTAGAAGAAGAGTGGAAAAATCCTGTTGGGACTGGTAATGTTGCAAAAATACAGTATTATTAGTAGCTTTTGTACTTTGGGGTTAGGTTTTTGATTTTTTTTTGCTAGTGTGCTAAGGAAGTTATTAGTAACAGAGCTCAGTTCTTTGAGAGAGGAATTTGCCTTAAAAGATGGGTGCAAAGGCATCACTTCTGTTTTCCATGTTTGCATGGTACTGAATCATTTCAGCAGCCTCTGGGAAGCCTACTACAGAATGTCTTTATTTTTATTTTTTAAACTGTTGATGACGTGGAACGTTCTGGATCAATCAAAACACATGTTAACGACTGAATCACTCAACAATAAAAGCCATCCAGGGAACTTAAACAGCAACCATTTTCTGATTTTTCCCTTGACAGCACGTTAATAATGCCATTATAGGCTGCCTACAGCAGAAAGTAAAGTCATCATTGTCTTCTACATGGCATCATCTGAAGGAAAAGGACGTGTTTTGACATACCACATTCATGTGTGGTAGAGCAGAACTGGGGAGTACTTACAGATGCCACAGCTGCTGAGAGAAGGCTGTAATATATTCTCATTTGCTCTGGGGCAGAGAGGAGGAAGTGTAAAGGAGACCTTGGCCAACTTCCCTCAAACCCACCAGCAGAGGAACCAAACAGAGCTCAGGTGGAATGACGGGCGTAGAGCTTTGTGGGATGAAACCTGTGCAGCCTTAAAACTGAAGCTCATAGAACTTTTTGTATGGAAACTGCATACACTAGAGTCTAATGTCTGTTTTTGGTTGGTCCATTAGAGATCCTTTGAAGGGAAACTCATTTTCAGAGACAAAGGAGAAAAGCTTCTAGTAAACAGCCCCCTTAAGATAATAGAGATTCAGTCTCTATTCTTAACACACTATCTAAATGTAGAGTCTCTTGTGAATCTAACATTTTATTCTATGCTCAATATTGCTTGCATGTTTTTCCTACCTTCTAATTTCCTGTTTCATTTAAATTTCCTTTTAATTATTCCTTTTGTTTGTTCCTTCTTTAATGTGCATGAAACTTATCATGCAGAGCAAGATAGAAATGTAAAGCTGGAAAAAGTTCTCAGAAGATCTGTGTCCACAAGCTGAAGAAGCCTATCTTAAACATTGCTGAAAGATGTTTTTTTTCCAACCTATTCTAAAGCAATGTGCAGTTAAAGATGTCTCACAGTGTTTTTAGATAGGTTACTCTGGTACTTAAAGATAGAAAGCTTTTTTTTCTTTCCTGATATATAATATCCAGCCAATATTTAGCTGCTGATTCTCTGTAACTCCAGGGTAGTTTTCTGCTGTACTATGCATTTTTTCCAACTTTGTGTTTGCTTATTAATATCTGTGTCCTGAAAACTGTGTATGCATTCTTGGTTTAATTCCTTCTTCAGGGTTGCTTTTCAGATATGAATGAATTCCATGAAATGCACAAGAAGTAAAACTTGCAAGAAGCTGATGCTTTGTTATTAGTGAAAAGGAACCCCTTAAATTTATGATGCCTTAGCAATAAGACTTCCATCCTCTTTGATACACTCTTATTCATATTTAATAAATTAATTTCTGTCTATTTTCTCTTTATGAATAATAACAGTACTGTAGTAACACTGTAGGGCAATCGTCATGACAAAACAGCATTTTCTGTCTATGACAGAACTGTTCTTTAAAAAATCTTGACCTTCAGACTCTCTGGAAGTTGAAGAAACCTTCATAATGCAATCACCTCTCTGTAAATAGAGATGGATCTGGATCCTTGAGATCCCTTACCATCTATAAACTGTTTTATCAGTACTTGTTTTTGCCATCAGCACAGCCGTTAAAAAGAATAACAGACTTTTATTTGCTATCCAACTATGTGTTATTCTACACACTGAAAAGGCAGAATAGAAAATGTTGACAGTTTAAATATTGATCTGGAGCGGTTATAGTGCTTTTAGCTGAGCCTTCAGTGGTCTTTTATGTTGAAGATGCATTGAACTGTCAGCTACATAAATTAATGAATAGCTACTGGAATCATTAAGTACAAGAATCCTCATTCTCAGTGATCCCTTAGTAAAATAGCCCAAAACATAATTGATTTTTAATTTTTGTTTGTTTTGTTTAGAAATGATGCTACTGGGTTAACAGCATTGATCTGGTTTGCTGCAATATGCAATATAGAAAGTACAGTCTTAGGGTCAGAAAGTCTGACTTGGTGAATTACTCTGTCTTCTTCTTTCAGTGGGAGTGGAACTGATAATAAATGTCCTTGTAAATGTTTCAGAACATTTCATAAAAGGCATTGTAATAAATAAATAAACAGTGTTATTCCTTTATTATAAAGCATAGATCTACTTATAGATAGAAACACTCCCAAGGCTTTATGCACTGTCAACTGTGTTAAAATTCTCAAAAACTTCAAGACTGCTGTGGACTTTATAGATTTTTGATTAGGAATTTTGCTACTTTTATATTTGTGATGTAATATGGTGAAATCTTTTTACGAATAATTTTTACCTCGACATAATTGCCATACTGAAATGTGCTTTTTGATATTTGCA
Source organism: Manacus candei (assembly GCF_025592945.1). Classification (NCBI taxonomy): domain Eukaryota; kingdom Metazoa; phylum Chordata; class Aves; order Passeriformes; family Pipridae; genus Manacus; species Manacus candei. Next base: position 32,530 of record NW_026138074.1, on the reverse strand, counting down.
GTAGAAACCAAGCAAACAGATAAGGAACTTCCAGTGTGGGGGCTCTGTGTAATATGCATATTTTGTTCCTTTTAACTGCCTTTCAGCAACCCAGTGTAAACACGGTGCAGTTTATGATACTTGTGGTCCAGGATGTGTCAAAACGTGTGACAACTGGAATGAGATCGGACCATGCAACAAGCCCTGCATTGCAGGGTGCCACTGTCCAGCAAATTTAGTTCTTCACAAAGGAAGATGCATCAAGCCAGTCCTGTGCCCACAGCGATGACATTAGTTCTCCTTCCGTGGACACTAATGCAGGTGGTCACTGACCCCTTTGATGCTCACAGCCAGTGAAGGACTCCAGCTGTTTGTGTGCAGATTCTGCAAAGTACACGTCTACTCACAGAATGTAAATATGTTCCTGTGTGTGTATTTATGTGTCTTTATGTATACACACATGGCACCTAGAAAGATATATAAATGTATACTGTGTGTATGTAGATACACGTCCATACACAAGTGCCCTAAACGTAAGTACGATCCATATATTTATATATATGTCCACACACAAATATACATAATTTCTATATATGATAGAAGGATGAATTATAATATGTATATTTTTTGCTATAAAGTTTATGTATTATTATTTCTAGGACCCTAATCTTTCAGTCATTGTATAAATAAACAAGGCGTTTTTAATATAAAATAGTGGCATGAAAAGATTGGATGATTTTGCCATTGCATAACTTTGTCATTTCCAAGGAAACTTTTCTAGGGCCATAGCACTGCCAGACTGGATTAGTTTCAACACAGAACCTGAATTTACGGTTGTACAGGAAACACATTTCTCTGGAGATGGAGGATTTATCTAGGAATATTTCATGCGTACCTTAGAGCTGCATAGTGATTGGTGACAGTGCTTAATCAGGCAGAGAAAGCTAAGGATTGGCTTTTATGCTATACTGAAATAACTGTGCAAAATCATTTCCAAAGCTGGTTGGAGAACTGCCAGTATGGAGATATTTCTTTCTGGAACGGCACCAAAGAGTCAGGGGCCAGATTTTCAAAAGTGTTCGGCATCCAGCAGCTCGCTTTGAAAATCTGACCACTTCCCATTTCATATCCTAATACCCCATCTCTGTTGTTGTGTTTGGCAGTAGCTGTGAATACACAATAAGAAGCTTGAAGAAAATATTCATGTACATATTAGCCCCTTTAACATGTTTGAAACTGCTACATTTGTTTCATATTTCCTCCAAATGTTATGCAGAAAGCAAATCCCACAGTGAAGTGTTTGATTTCAGTGTGCCTTAAAACATTAAATAATGCTGTGTTTTGTAACTCATTTAATTTATCAGCATGGTTACAAATTCACCACACCAAAAAATAGCAGAGAATGTCAAATGCTAATTGGAGAACTGCAATTTATTTCCTTAGCGGTCTTTTGGTTGAAGTTTCTGAGCATGTGGGCTCTATGAAGTTTACATATCTTTTTAAGTCTCCCAGGGGAGAAGCAATAATATGGGATTTCATTAGAAACTGTTAAAAAAGCCATACAACTTTCTCCAGCATGAAGGGACTTTTTCTTCCAGTGGAAAGCCTCTTGTAGAGCCTGATGGAATGATCTCTGGAGATGATAGAAATCTTCAGGCATCTGATTTAGGTTTATAATGAAGTAATATCCTCCTTCACAGCTACTTCCATCATGCCTTGCCTTGAAACTGCACATTGTAATGCTTTGAACAACTTTCTCCTTTTAATTCTTCACTCTCCAGGAAGTTAAGCAGGGTCTGAGTTTACAGTAAGTGAGTGGGTACAGCACACTCACGTTATACAACCTGTCTGTTATCTCATCCTGGAGGAAGATGCTGAGGGAACATGATTAACTTAGGCACCACACTATCCTAAATGCTACACCACCACAGTGTTAAAAAGAGCTGGGCATATAATGCCAAGAGCGTTCCATGGATGTTCATCCAAATCTTAAATAAACTCAGCTTGACCCTTTTATGTCCCCTTTGTGTTCGTTTTCTGGGAACAATCAAATAATTTAGTTTTACTGGCAGAGGGGCTTTTGAAGACACGGACACAAGTGCACTGGGAAGCAGAATTGCAAATGTGTGGATCCCATCAGAGCAAGAAACTAGAAAAGTTTTACATGTCTCATGTGATAACTGAATGGCAAAGTGGAAATTTAGAACAATTGCAGTTTGTTCAAGGCATTAAAATATAAAATGACAGTCATTAAAATAATTCGAAGTGTCAGTTAGACCAAAGAACATTTCAGCCTTTGAGCTTTTGATTCTGAGATATGAGATCTAAACCATTAAAAAGAATATTTGCCTAGCTTTAGTTTAGGACAGATTTTCATTAGAACAGTGTTTCCAAAATAAAAGTACAGGCAAAGTGAATTGCATTGATTAGCAGTGTATAGATCTGTCCTTCTCTTTTCTCCTGACTGATGAAGGTGAGTGAAAGGTGAAGGGAGAACCTTCCATCTCTCTCAATCCACTGATCACATTCAAGAAATGCTTAATTGATGCCAGGTTTGATTGAGGTGAAGAGGTGACTCAGTCTATCTGTAGGATGAACTCTGTTTTTAAGTGTTAAAATGGTTCAGTTTGAAACCTGACCTGTAGGTCATCTCAAATGAGGACTCATTCCTCAGTTTAGCCTTTTCATATCTGCCTAATTAAGGGTAGACACTCTTTGCTTTACTGATTTAGACTGAGGAAGAGAGGAAACTGTTTTTACCTCTAAGCTGACTGATGGTGCCCTTATGGTGCTGTAGAGCTTTTTCTTCCAAACTCCACAGTTTTCAAGGCAGAAGTAAGTGCTATTGTCTGTATGCTCAGTTCACATGTACCGTCTAAGATAAAGGAGTTCTGCTTTTTAAAAACTTACCCCCAAGTTTCAACTTTGCAGAGATTTTATATCTGTATCTTTAGTTACCCTGAGCCTAACTGAACTGTTGAGACCGGGTCAGTCCAGATGGGCTTGTCTCACTCCACTCTTCTGTTTGCCTCTCTCCTTCAAGGCTATTCAAAAGTTGAAGGTCGAGCCCAATACCATCAATAACAGCATTACCACTAGCCTCATAGAGTTTGGATTGCAGTCCATCTTCCTCCTGCTGTCTTTGCTCATGAAATGCTAGAGCTGGAAGTTTCCTGTATATCACTGGGGATTTATTTTTGACAAAATTTACTGGCAATCCAGTTTTAGCATGCTAAACATGTTTAGTATACAGTAACGTTTTTTAATAATAGCATAAAGTTGATAATCCATATGGCATATTCACCATGCAAAACTGATGGTTGCGTAAATTCTGATCTTGATAATGCTTATACCAATCTGTGCATATAACTTTGTGCTAGTTTGTAAGGTGAAATATATTGAAGGAGCAGAGGTTCCAACCAAAGAATGATCCAAAAGGAAAGTCTGAGAAACATCTCTGTAATCCAGTGAATAGAATGAAAGAAAGACTTGGATCAATAGCATCATCATTTACCTGCTACATGTTCCCTGGACAGTCATTTAATGTTCTGTACTTCACTGGGAAAGCGAGACTCTGGATTTATGCATCTTTTTTAGTTTATGGATGGAAAATGTTCTCAAATGCCATACATCACCAGGGTGATGTCAGCTAGTATTTTACCAATCTACTCAAGTCTGCTTTGCATCAGGTTGTCCCATCTCTTCCATATCACCATCACTTGGAAGTCAACTTTTAGCCGCATATGTGGAGGTCAAATCTATTTACTTCCTCCTCATGTACTTTCAGTTGTGTCTATTTTTGCCTATACAAAACTCAACTATATATTGAGTTTTGTAGAGCATGGAGAAAAGCCATAGCCAAACAGAGCAATTTGAGTTGTAACCCAACACCCTGTAGGGTAGCCCCACATCTTCCAAGAACCCTTTTCTTCTATAAAATATGCACTGGGACAAAAAAAAAAAAAGGAAAGAAAATATTCTTAATGTCCAATCAACCCAAATGTGAACCCATCCTTGCATCACATAAGGAGTTTCCAGCAGATAACCTAAAAGAAGTAAGTTCTTCTTATATTGTCTGCTTTTTATGAACACAGGATTCAAATACAGTTTGACACTGCTTGACTTCCTACTGACAGAACCTGACAGTTGCAATAGCTGGACTGACTTTGAGCGACTGTGTAGGGGTACTGTGGTTTGCTTTTTTTTGCCTTCATCAAAACTGGACAAGGTTAAATCAGAGCTTACAGATATGAGAATAACAACCCATGCATTTTCAGCTGGACAGGTTGGAAAGAGAGTCAGTCAACAGCATTTAGCTGTTAGGAACTTTACATTACATAGCACTGGTCAAATGCTTGTTCTGCTCTCCATGACTTTAGCATTCTTACAAAGCCCTGTGGCAAGGGAGGTGTTTCTGCTCCCTTACAGGAACATTTCTAGTCTACAACTGCAAATGTTTCAGGACACAGGCCTAACTGTGTCTAAGAAAGTGTAAAAGTTGTTGCACAGCTTAGTATTTCTACATAAAATAACTGTGACACCTGAGCACTAGAGTCTCTAACAACAAAATAAGGTTCTCCTCCTGTGAACACGAGGTAGCTCTTAATCCCTCACATGGCCATGGCACTGTGTTTGAATTAAGATGGTACCATAATGTGAGGAAATAAAGAGGCAGGGTGGCAGAATAAGGATAAGAGAAAAATAAGAATGAAGAAAGTAGTCATAGGATTTTTTTCTGTATGTGGATATTTTTCCTCTAAATGGTAAGAATTAAACTGAAAATGTTCTATGACAAAGGCAAAGAACTAAGACTCCCTGAGCACAGAACCGCCCAGCAATCACCCAAAAATCCAGTCCAATGACAGTGGAATCATATGTTGAGATCTGAATAGAATAGGTTTATATTGTTAAGTGTAGAAATCCATAATTAAAGTTATTCCTACTTTTCTCACAACTGCTACATCACCTTTGAAGAATGCACCAAAGTTAAGGAAAGGGATTTTATTTCCAGGGCTGAGATGAGGAATTCATTTCTTCTGAGTCCACCAGCACAACAAACCTGCTTTGTTTCCTCCAGGATATATGTTTTAGTGAACACACATTGTCACAACTGTCACAACAAAGGCTACAAAAGCACTTTTATAACTAGTCTTGTTCCTGGCTTTAGGATAAAATTGCAAGTTCTACTTACTACTAAGAGGGCACAAGTTGTCTTTTTGACAACACCAGTTTTACCAGGCAGTGAGATTACTCAGCATCAAGCAGCATTTTAGAAACTTCAGGCAATGTTGAATATGACATGGAGCATTTTCTATTGGCGTGAGTTTACCCTTTTCATTGTGAGTTATAATTTAATGCTAGCCCTGCAACAAGAGGAAGTTGGCTCTAATAGAGCACGTATGTGTGGTGGGAGACAGGTGGCAATATGTAATTGCCATTATCATTGTTAGTGTTTTGTGTTTCCTTAAGTGATGCTTATACCTGGGCATCAATATAGTATGGCTTGGCACGTGAAAGTGAATTGATGGGAATGTAAGAAATTCCTGCCCAGATAGATCCACTTTTTATGTTTTTTTCTTATCCAGTGGTGAGGAAACACTTCAAAGCATGCTTCAAAGAGCAGTATGTAAGCCTCATAATAGACAGCTATGCAACAACCTAGCCTTATAGTCTGGCAGTAAGTGGTTGGTACTTTAATGACCCAATCGTTCAAAGCACTTAACTGTGTTCAAACTTTGAATAACCTCCTTTGCTTCAATGGGGCAATGTGCATGCTGACTTCTAACCACCTGTTTAAACGGTTTGCTGGGTCAGGGCCAGAGAGTTCAGCATCTGGCAGGATCAAATATTAAACCTTGTGATATTTTGTATTTCTTCGTGATTTCTATGCATAGATCTATTTTACGATCATGCTGCTATCTACTGCCAGAACACTGTACAAGTTAAGGCTTTTGAAGCCTTTTGAGACTTTAGGAGACTGGAGGATTTTTTTTCTATTGATTTCTGATGTCAGCATAATAATTTCTTACATCACATTGCAATTTCCTACTCTATCTTATTTCTTGTTATTGTTAAAAAAATATTCATACTGGACTTAATTTTTTAATTTTTTTTTTGCACTGGTAAAAGTAGGGAACAGTTTCAGTGAGTTAACTGTTGCTAACTATACTAGTTTTAAATTGCTTTGAGGTCATATTAGCACCATCATGACTTTATAGTTGTGAAAATGTTCCATAATCCCAGTGTGACTGCCCTCAATTGTTAAGCTAATTGCTTCTAGCTATAGTTCATTATAAAACTCTGATAATACTGTATTAGGGTAAAAACATCTGCAGTCCAAATCAGTATAAACAATTTGTTACAAGATATCACAGTTTATAAATGAGGGGGAAAAAGTTAATTTGTTGCACTTAACTTATTTTCACAATAATTTTTATAAGTAGTGTTAATAAGGAAAAAGGAATAGTGACTATAGAAACTGATGAAGAAAAGAGAACTAAGACACTTTTTTAAAATATTTAGTGCAAGTATTCAACTTAACAAGAATCACTGAGTGGCTTTCAAAACCCATAGAAAAAACTTGATTGGTTTCTACAGAATATGAATCAAAACTCAGTTTTGATGCAGTTCTACAGTTAAAATTTCAGTGTGTCTTGAAGGAAGTAAAATAAATTAGTAGAAGTTGAAGGAAATTATTTATTCCATCTTAGTCATCTGAATGATTGTTTGCTAGTTTGAGTGTAAATATGCAGGTGTTTTAACCCCACCATACTGAGTATTCAGCCCTGACTTTCTTGTGCATCAAGAATAACTCTAGAGGAGCCCATGGAATTATATCTATGTTAAAAGACAGGGGTTTTGTTTGGGTTTTTTTTCATTGATTGTTTGGGTTTTTGTTTTTGTTTGTCGTTTGTTCGTTTGTTTTATTTCTTCATTAAAATTAACTGTTACCCTGCAAATCATCAAGAGGAAGAGAAACTGCAGGGAAAATTACAGTGTGTATCACATAGATGTTTGAAACCATTAAGGTACAGATGGGTTACATGAAATATTTTGTATGCAACTTCTGGAAAATGCTCTGTAATGGCAAGAGCATCACTGCAGAATGTTTATATTTTAATGTTTAGAATTCCTTTGCCTACTCATCCTAAATTTTAAACGGAGTTCATTTGAGGTGCATTAATGTAAAAATGAAATCTGTTTAAAATTTTTCTAAATTTCTGTCTTCATCAGTATATCTCAGTTTATAGCTTTGTTGGATTTAAAATTATTATGTCGTTTAATGTCTCCTACAAAACTGCAAACTGTGCAGTAATCTTGCCATGGTTTGTCTTTGAGGGTCCGTACAGTTTTTGTAAGAATATTGTACTAATATAATTTTGAAAAAGTAGGATTGTGATGAGTGTGTTTGTAAAGACATTATTTATTCCCTTATAAACTTAATATTTACTATCTTTATGCAGAGAAATATTGATGCCTGATTATTTCATAGCTGTCAGTGATTTGCAAGGTCTGACTCAGAAAAGCAACATCTCCCACACCACGATTGATAGTGTGTTCTCCTAGGAACTGATGCTAAGTTATTTCTTGGGGTGAAAGGAAGGAACCATGCAAATTGTTTTCCTTTACTTTTACCTGTGATTAGGGAGGTGGGATTTAGGGACCCTTTGTTCAGCTGGTGACTCCTTTATGTTGTACTGCTTGACCAAGTTACTTCACTGCTGTTTTCTGTAGTTTTCCCACTGCTAGAAAAGAAATGATGATACTTCACGAAAATCAGAGAAACTTCAGGAACAATGAATTCTTTAAAATCCTGTGGTCTGTGTTTGGGCAAGGCTCCTGCTAATGTCCATTTGGCTCCATTTGGCTCCAGATCAGGCCTAACAATTGTGAAGTAGTTTGATTTTTTTTGCAAAAAGGAACCTTTCTGCTTTCAAAAGGTAGGTAGATGATGAACCCAAAAGGCCTGTACTGAGAGCAAGCCTTGCTGTGCTCTGAGTGAGAAGACTTAATGGGTTTCTTTCTCCTGGATCAAGATGAGGAGAGCCTAGAAGGTAAGAGATTCGGCACTTTCCCTGAAATTCATAGGATTGCTAGTGCTGCTGTAGGATTCCTTGCATGGTCTCTACCACCTAAATTGTTGTGAAGCCCCTAGTGACAGGCTGCTTCAATATCGTGAGAATGTTCACTCTGGGGAGTGCAGGCTTGTTCTTCAGACTGTGTTCCATGGCTGAGATGTGAAGGCAATGCAGAGATGGCAAGGTCTGTAGTTCAAAGGTGGGATGATTGGGCCCTCCAAGCTAGTGTGCCTGGTGACTGCTTACGTGGTCACATATAACTTTTACCCCAGAGTAACCACCCAGTGGTCAGAATTATCCCATGTTATTTTTCCCACCCATTCTGGATGCAGCATCTTCACCAAGAATGCTGAAATATTCATTCTCCCCCAGAAGCATTGTGTGGTTATGGACTTTACTTTCACTTTCTCTTGTAGACTTCATTTGACTCTTAGTGAGATTAAGCCTAAAAACAGTCAACTTTGTCTGCCCAGCATAAGAACTTTATGGACTGACCTTTTGCAGAGCACTTGCACTGTTTGTAGAGGCAGAGTATAGGTCTCATGGGCACCTCTAGCAGAGCATTTGGTGGATTCCTCCACTTCTGCCATCTTGTTCATTTGGGCAGCCTGTGCCTTGCACATCACAGCAGTTATCCTTCCCTCCCTACTCCTGTGTGACCTATTCTGAGCTGGAGAGCTTCTGACACTCATTTTTTTCATTAAAATGATCAAAGAGAAAAATCTTCCTTGAGAAAAACATTGAAGAAAGAGCTTACGCAGAGAATGAGAAAAAAATCTGGAGTCTGTTTTTCATTTAAACAATCTCTAGAATTGTTTACGCATTTCAGGCTCTTCACTCAATTCAGGCTAATAATTAAGAGTGCTTTTCTTCATCACTTACAGTTCATCATCAATAGAGTTTTAATGTTTGGGAGTATTGGTAATAATTGCTTTCTAATTAGACCATACTGAAAAGCTAATAATCCTCATTTAGGATTTTCAACTAATGTCTAACTTCTGTTTTTATCATTGTGTCCTGTGGTTAGCACACATTAAATTTGTCCTTGAAAGACAATGCTTTGTCTACAGTAGTAGTCATCCTGTTTTATTTAGTACATCTGGAAATCAGGCTCAACATTTCTAATATTTTGCCATCTCCTTCCACTGCCCTGGGACATGGTGTTTTATAATGCAGTTTCTCCCCCAAGTATCTGTCACAGTCTGTGTTCTGTATGTAACTTTACATGGATAGATAATGCATTTCAAAGACTATATAAATACAGTTTTAACATTCCAGAGCTTAAATAATATATTTGATAGTTGACAGAATTTAAATAATTTAAATTCTATTTAAAAGCTGGAAAGAGAATAGAAATTTTGGTTGCTATTTTCTGAATGTACAGCAGATGGTGCTTAACAAATATGCTTTACAACCAAAGCCTGAAAACTGCAAAGGCTGGCAACTTGAATTTTAATCATACTTCCCAGTCTTTTCAAAGAGGTAGTTTGAATGGAAGGACCCCAGTCAACAGGATTGACTTACTTCAATATATACAATACAATGTTTGAATGGTGGGGATACAACAACGAGTATTTGAAAACTGTCTCTTGTGTGCTATAAGGAACTATACATTTGGAAAGGAGTTAGGTGTTTGTAGGATTATTTCACTCTTGGTCATTACCCTTTTCCTCCAGGCTCATCACGGTTCACTTAACGAATTATAAAGATCCAAGCTCCCCAGTACTACTTCCCACATGGAGAAAAGAATATGAAGGAAATGGTGTGATGAGACCTAGTCTGATGTCCCTAAACTCTCATTTGTATACCTGTCAATGAAAGAAGTTTTTTTTTCTTCTGTCATCAACAGAGGAACCTGTGCTGTGGTTCTAGGTAGACTTTCCCGGTGTGGGCGGCATCTGTCTCAGGACTAAACAAGAACTTGCCACTGTTTCCCCTGTTGGTATCCTATTAGCAAGACAATGAGGGTGCTGTGACTCTGGGATGCTATTTAAATTCTGCAGTGTCAAAACCTCAAGATTTATCTCTAATAAGGCAGCTGTCATCATATAGAAGCAAAAGTTATCATGAGCCAAGGGAAAATATGAAGGGGAGCAATGAGTCAAAAAGCTAAAGAGAATTTTTTTAGGCCTGTTTTTTTTCTTCAAAAAGCATTATTTCCTTTTATTTTAAAGTGCATTTTTAAATTATTGATTAAAAGCCTCACAATGAACATCTCAGAGAGGGAAATTACTCTGTTTACAGGAATGCAAACATGTATACCAGTCTTTAGTAGTGGTGTTATCAACCCCTACCTTGTTGGATCTCTTCTGAAGCCTGAAGGGTACTTGGCTGCAAACTGTAAGGTTTAGTGACAACCAGACTTGCAAAACCCATTGAGGAGACATTTCATGCTCTCATAATTGGCCTAAAATCTCTGGAGTTACACTGATTTTTAGATGTTCTGCTTGCTTGCTAAATAGGCAGTCATGCCACAATGCTGCCCCAATTTTTCTAGAGTAAAAACTTCATTCCCTTGTAGAACTGAGACAACTGGCTGTCCATGGAATGCTATGGGAAACCCATAGATCTTATGGGCAGCTGTGGGGGGATGCAGTCCTTATCCTTACCTGCAGCAGTTTTAAAGGCAAGACAGCCTTTAAGTCAAGTTAATGCAGCTGTAGGCCTAGTGCTGGTGTTAAGACTCCTTTAAGAGCTTGAGCACATGTACTGGATGCTTTTCCAGCACATCTGCATAGGGATGCACATGAAGATCTGCCAGTTGGACTTGGATGTAGAAGTCTCACATCTGCAGTAGATTTACTGGGATTGAAAACCAGAGTGATTTCAAATACAGACCTGACCAATTTAACTTGGGAAAATACATGGTACCATGAGATGTTATGAATCATGCCTATGAGTCCAGATAGGGAAGAACAGCCATCAGCTTTGCAGCTTAAACCAAGCCAGAAACCAGGCTTTAGAGCAAAGGTGAGTGGTCCATTAATGACTCAGAGCCCCTGAGACCTGAGTGGAAAAGCTGCCACCAATTCAGCAAAGAGGCCAAAGATCTACCCGGACCTTACATGTGCAAGCTCTGTGAAGAGGCCCTTGTTCCTTGCTCCAAAGCTGAGGAGGGAATGAGAGTGCATTTCTCTGGCGTATGACGATATAATGTATATGGGCAAAGAGAAATGATGTGAATTTATCTGAGGTGTTGCCAAACAGAAATGGCCAAATTCTCTCTGAAACCTTTATAATAACAGACAATTAAAGGAGTCTCTGTTTAATGATCCTAAGAACGTTTTGAGGAGTAAGCAATTACAGCCAAGATTGCTGGGAGCCTGTGTGCAACGGAGTGTCTGTTTAATCACCATCTGCAGCTTTTGGCCCACCTTCTGCTTTTGTTTAAATTTCTATTCTCCACAGGCTGCTGTGAGCAGATCACAGTGCTGCTGAGGCAATAATCAATACTGCTCTCATTTTAACTTGCTTGCCACTGAGAAAGCCAAATTTAATATTGAAGTTTTTAAAAACAACAGACTGTATTAAGTTGCTACTTCAGTACAATTTTAAAGCTGCAGGGAAAAGATCCATCAATATATTAATCTGTCACAAATTCATAGCATCTACTCCCCTTTCATCAGTCTCATTTTGCAGGGTACTTGGCAAATGCCAAAGCAGATAGTAAAAAAAAATCTTTCATGGGCTTCAGTAAGAAAGTGTGATTTACCCAACCCTGAAAAGGGTGTGTTCTTGATCACGGAGTCAGGGCAGCCAACATGTATTTGTGCATTTACTCTGCATGTATACATACAGGATGACCTTACTTACAGAAGTAAGGTCACTATGACTTTATCATATGATGTAGGAGGCATTGTCCATTTTAATGGTGAAGGCAGTTTCTCCTTTCCTCCCCAAATGAGAATATTTGTTTCGGGTATGGAGAATTACAGTGTTTCTCTACTGTCAGTCCTCCCAAGGTAATCAGGAGAGAGTTACACCTTGAGCCAAAGTCCTCCTGGCTACTTCTCTCCCTACCACTGGCAGTAATGTCTTACTGAGAGCTGAACAGAAATGTAGATTTGGCTCTCCATAGATCTGCTTCAAGAGATAGTTAATACTAAAATAACGTTAGAAGAAACACTAAGCAAATCCCTAATGGAGCTGAAAGGAACAAATTTTACTGCTGTATCTATCAGTACCTGATCAGAACTTGCACTCTAAAATTTCATATTTAGGAAATTTCAAAGCTGCCGTCCATCTAAAGGGAGGTGTACTCAGTACCACAGTTTCCAGTGCAGGGAAAAAAAAAAAAGGGAAAAATTAAAATGAAACCAAGCGAGTTTGTTGCGCCACTTCTAGTCTAAAATTTGTCCCCTTAGCCAGGGAAGGGTAGGTTCAGACACTGTGAGAGGGGAAAGTGCTTGGCTGCAGGTGGAATTTAGAAAGATATAAAAGTTGTCCTCTTATTTAGAAGGTTGGTCTCTATAATGCTTGCCTACATGTAGCTGGATTTCACAAGTTTACCCTATTTTCTCAAAAGTGGAAATGGTAATGTGGAGTTGGGTGTAATGAGGGTGTTCTCAGGAGCAGAAAGTATTGTGCCATATCATTTAAAGACTTAAGAGTTGCTGTTTCTTATCTTTGGATTTAACTCTACCACTGTGAACTGCACCAATCAAACTGAACGTAAGTGACTTACCTCAATGAAGATAAGTAAATGTAAACTCCATCAGGCTTGGAGGCATATGATAGAAATAAATTTTTACGTCTACTCCTTTGAACACTGAACTGGCTTTTGGGGTGTCCTGTAAGGCTGTGGATGTTTGCCATTTTATCTACATCCAAGTTCAGTTCTCACCAGGCACTAATAGGTAAGCCACATACTTTTTATTCAGAGCAAACAGAAAGGCAATTACAGATTTTTGTTTAATGTCACTTGGATCAACAGAAGTCCCTGTCCCATGGCACAGAGTGGAATGATTAATGTCTGACTGGGAACTCTGCTGTGGGGCCTTTTAAACTGGCAGCAAGGACAGGGACTGGGGCACTGGGTTCCTGTGTGACAGGAACCTGCAAGTAAGGGAACAGCAAGCAAAGGCAATGTGAGAGCGAGACTGAAGAGGAGCAAGAAAAGCTAGACTGAATTGTGTTTAGAATAAGTACTTTCTGCTGTCTGTGTAGGTAAACAGGATCACAGAGTCGAAGTAACTCCTTACTCCAGACAGAAAAATATGTCCTACACAAGCAATTTCCAAGAAGCTTCCTGCTGTGTTTAACTGCTTATGGACTAATACTTAAAAAAGTAAGTGTTTCAACTCGATGCTTAGTAGCATGAGTTTCTGTCATGTCTTTCTAGCAGAGCTCTGTTGAAATACTAGAAACTCTAACAGCCTCTATCGGCTGACATATTCCTTCAGCTCCTTTCCTTATTAACCAGGAAACCATCTAGGGCCCTGTCTACATCTCATAAATTATTAAACCTACCTAAAGTTATAATTAAAGCTATTACGAAACTAGGGTGGCGGGGAAGGGAAGGGGCTTGAGGGGGTGGCTGCTGGGATTTCATTTCCCAGCTGGGATTAAAGCAGGACAGGGGACATGGGGAGTTGGGAGTTAATGTTATATGACTTTCTGTTTAGAGTTTTATAAAACTAAATTCTTATTAAAATGACCTATATTAAACTAGTTGTTATTATTATTATTACACCTAGCAACTAAACTTACTATTAAACGTAATGTTGAAACTATTCCAGATGGTAGTCCTAAATTTAATCATTGTCAACTTCTCTAAAGCTGGAACATGGGTACTTGACCCCATTCCACCAGGGTGGCAGGGAACGGAAGGCAGTTGCAGACCCTGAAAGTCCTGACTGGACAGAGCAGGCCTACAACAGGCCTTCCTCTACTCTGCCTGGTTTGCTTTGAATTGCTCCGGCCGGGTGGACGGTAGAGCTCCTAGACAAACGTCATGGCTTTCCCAGGCCTGCCACTGAGGTGGGCTTAGGAGAAGTTTCTAGTTTTGCTGATTGGTTTTGCTTAGAAAGAACGAGCTCCCACAGAGAGACACGGGCAAGAGACTCTGCATGGATCAGCCCGGCGAGAACAATATTGCCAGCGCCTCCAGACAGACACGGGAGCTTGCGGAGAGAGGCTGCGACCTGAGTCTAGTTGGGGATTGTGCAGCTCCAAGGTCCTCTGCAGATCCCAAAGCTTTGGCAACAGAATCCAAGTCCCTTGAATTTGACAGAGCTGGGATGCTTCCCTCTGAGCAGCCGGGGCACAGCATCTAAGGCAGCAAGTGGGTGGGGCAGTGCAGCTGCCGCTGTCCGGGTGGACTGGCTCCCTGGGCACCGCGCATGCTTTTGCTGTGCCTTGTGCGCCGCGAGCAGAGTCAGGAAGGCAGAGGAGATGAAAGCTCCCTCTGCTCTCCCCAGGCTGTGTGTGAAGCCAGTGCTGCAGCTGGGTGGGAACAACGGGCACAGTGGAACAGTGGGTGCAGAGGAGCCCATCCTGTGGGTGGACTTGTGGAGGACTTGTGCTGCACTCTCTGCCAAGATGGGCTTCTCGAGTTGCTGCCTTTCAGGTGTCTTCCACCCCCCCCCAAGGCCTTGTCCAAGAGGGAAAGCACTGGACGTGGGCTTTGGGTTTCGGCCTTGCGCTCTGAGTGACATCCGGCCGCACCAGAGCGGTTTGTCCCTCACCAGTGCGGGTGGGCAATCCCTGCCTCCCAAGCTATGCGGGCCGGGGAAATCCTTGTAGAATTACCACGCAAACAGTCGTGTGTGATCATTCCTTTCTTTTATTTCTGCTCGGGGCGCAGTGGATCTCGAGCAGCTGCGCTGTGTCTGCACCTGAGAACGTTCCCCGTGCAGTTGCTGCTCTGCTGCTGCCTTCGGTCTCAAGGCTCCACGGGCTGTTCTGAGCCTGATGGCTTGTCCTGCTGCCCCAGGAGTGCTGGAGCAGCTGCCTCGAGAGGGCCTTTGACAGCAGCAGGACGCCACGTGCCCCAGGACTGAGGCACCTTGTGGGGGATGCCCTGCTGGCTGAACGCTTGAAGGTCCAGCCAGAAGGACCGGGATCTTTCTCTCACACTAGTCCAGGTTTCTCCCTTTCCTAGGTGCTTTCCCCTGGGCCTTTGCACACTGTTCCGTTCTGTCTTTCTGCTGCACACCGCCCAAGGTCATGTCCAGCTCAGAAACCGGGCGAGGGAGCTGGAAGGGGGGCCCATCTGGGTTCCGCAAGGGGGGTGTGGCATGGCTCAGCTGTCGGTGAGCCGCTCTATTGGGCACCACTTGTCTGGGCTTTTTCCTCGCCTTTTGTGTGATCCCCTCCCTTCTTAATTACTGCTGTTACTGAACTCCACTTGGCTTTTCACTAGAAACCTTTATAAAGGTTTTGGGGTTGAGTTTTTTAAAACTAACTTGTTAGTAATAAACCTATCTATGTTTCACTTATAATTATTAAACTTAACTAAAGTTCTAATGAAAGCTATTATGAAACTAGGGTGGCGGGGAAGGGAAGGGGCTTGAGGGGGTGGCTGCTGGGGCTTCATTTCCAGCTGGGATTAAAGCAGGACAGGGGACGTGGGGAGTTGGGAGCTAACGTTATCTAACTTACTGTTTCGAGTCTTATAAAACTAAATTCTTATTAAAATGATCTATCTTAAACTAGTTATTACTATTATTACTATTACTATTATTATTATTATTATGCCTAGGAACTAAACTTACTCTTAAACTTACTCCTAAACCTATTCTTGGGGGTGGTCTTAAAGTTAACTTTTTGCCAAGTTGGAGTTTGGATTCTTGCCCCCATTCCACCAGGGTGGCAGGGAACGGAAGGCAGTTGAGGGAGTGGCTGCTGGTGCTCCATTTGCAGCTGGGCTTAAAGCACAGCAGGGCACATGGGGAGTTGGGAGTGGACAGAGCCAGGACTGCTGCTCTTCAGTGCAGTCAGCACAAGGGTCTGTTGTGCCGTGCCGACTGGGTGCGCTCCCAAGTCGCCGCGCAGCCCCGGCCCAAAGCAGCCCCCGGGAAAGCTGCGACTGCCTATTCCAGGAGCAGGAAGGTGCCCGGGCGGCCCTGCTGCAGTGCCAAGAGCAGCACAGCGCAGAGCCGCACCTGGCCGGGGCCGGTCAGCAGGAGCCTGCAGGAGCGGGAGGAGGGCAGCAGCCGGAGCTGCCAGTGGTGCCACTGAGGCAAACGCTCCCAGGCTGATTCCACCAGTCTGGGCAGCCAACCGGCGACCTTCTGCACCTCCAAGTGGGAGTCTGTGCAGAGGGTGCGCACGAGGGGCGAGTGCTGATGGTTGTAGGTGGGGTGGACAAAGCAGAAGATGTTCCCTGCCGTCCTGGAACACGAGCACTCCAGCAGCACACGGATGGAGTGTGGCACGTCCATGGCCTCGGGCAGCTGCAGCCGGAAAGAGTGCCAGGGGGGTGGCCTGAGGAAGAGCACCAGCTGGTAGAGGGTGCAGTGCCCCAGGTCATGCCAGGACTCGATGCAGGTGCCCTGCTGCCCAGTGGCCAGGTGCAGCTCTGGCATGAAGGTGTTCTGGGAGAGCACCTGGCACACCTCCAGGAGGTCCCGCAGCAGCTTCTTCAGGGTCTGGCCCATGAAGGGCAGGTCCTGCAGCGGTGACAGGCTGAGCGCTGCAAAAGGCCCGCCAGCAGCGGCTGCTGCGCTGAGCTCTTCTTGCTCACGGCGCCGGCGAGAGGCCTCCTCCCTTTGCCAGGCCAGCCAGCCCAGCACAGCTGCTGCAGCCAGCCAGAAGAGCCAGTGCTGCAAGATCCAAAGGAGTGGAAGATCGTCCAGGGCCCTCCTCCACTCGACTTCCTCCCACAGCTCCGTCATCTTCTTCTCCACAAAAAGCGCACGCTCGGTCATCCGCCGCGCGCTGACCGCATCGCTCTGGGGATCCTGTGTCGTCTTGGGCAGGATGGCCAGCACAGCCAGGAGGAGCACAGTTGCTGAATCCATGGCCTGCAGGAGATGGGAGACAAGTTTCCCCAGTGGCTCGGGGCGGGAGGGAGCACGGGGATGAAGGCTTGAAGGGAACGCAGCCCCTGGCTGCAGAGCAGGCACAGGGCCCATCCTGCCCCAGCCGGGACCCTCCTTGTCAGGCCCTGGCTGGGCTGTGCCCCGGCAAAAGGCAAGAGGCAGCCGAGCAGAGTCTCCCCAGGCCCCATCCCCGCCACACCACAGCGTCCCGTGGAGCCGGGAGCAGTCGGCCCATCCCCAAAGGCTCTTTGGGCACTTGCCAACACAGAGAGCCCTGAGCACCTGTGTGCCAGGCCCCAGGGGCACAACTGGGCCCTGCCGGGAGGGACTCAGCTTTGGCTCAGGGTTCCAACCACCCCCCCTGGGCATCTTCCCCCTCCCCCATCCATCCCAGCCTTGCCCCTGCATCTGCACTCACTGATCGCCCAAGTCCAACTGCCCTGGCGCTGCCTGCTGTGCTCCTTAGGGACAGCTCCCATTGTGACCTGTCTGCTGTGATGTCACAGCCACCAGGGACACATCAGCCGGCCCACGAGCCCCGCCCTTCATCCCCACCCCCCTGCTCAGGGGCTTCTGGGCATCCTCTCCACACTCAGCTCCAACTCCTCCTCGGGAGATCCCGGGGGGTCTCTTGGCCAAACGGACAAAGCCCCAGAGCCACCACAGAGAGCCCCGAGCCCCCCCGAGACAGCCCCACTGGCAGAACTGCGCCTGGCCCCACGGGGCTTCCATCTCTTGCTTTGGCTTACAAAGTCCCCTGGCCATTTGCCCATACCCCCATCCAGCCCAGCCCAGCCCAGCCCAGCCCAGCTGTGGAAGTGAGCAAGGAGCTGCAACCATCACAGACCAAAGATTTCCCTGGCTGGCAGAATCAGAAGGGGACTAGGAGTTGCAAAGGAGCCTTGAGATGGTGCTAAGCTTGGCTTAGCTTGAGCCTGGTCTTCTGGAGGCTAAAGTTTGGAGTGTGCCTCGGCAATAGCAAATAAACCTCGCCAATGGGCAGAGACTCGGACTTGCCTGTTCTCTTTATTCCTAAGGCCGAGCGGCCTTGAAGAAGGAAAGGCTTTGCACAGAAGACAGTGCCTCAGGGATACTGTGGGCTGTGGAGATGGGAGGTGCAGCTCTAGCTTGAGCTCCCAGGCGGAAGTTTACCTGTCACCTCGAGAGCTCAGTTGCAGACCCTGAAAGTCCTGATGGGACAGAGTAGGCCTACAGCAGGTCTTCCTCTGCTCCGCCTGGTTTGCTTTGAATTGCTCCGGCCGGGTGGACGGTAGAGCTCCTAGACAAATGTCATGGCTTTCCCAGGCCTGCCACAGAGGTGGGCTTGGGAGAAGTTTCTAGTTTTGCTGATTGGTTTTGCTTAGAAAGAACGAGCTCCCACAGAGAGACAGGGGCAAGAGACTCTGCATGGATCAGCCCGGCGAGAACAATATTGCCAGCGCCTCCAGACAGACACGGGAGCTTGCGGAGAGAGGCTGCGACCTGAGTCTAGTTGGGGACTGTGCAGCTCCAAGGTCCTCTGCAGATCCCAAAGCTTTGGCAACAGAATCCAAGTCCCTTGAATTTGACAGAGCTGGGATGCTTCCCTCTGAGCAGCCGGGGCACAGCATCTAAGGCAGCATGCGGGTGGGGCAGTGCAGCTGCCGCTGTCCGGGTGGACTGGCTCCCTGGGCACCGCGCATGCTTTTGCTGTGCCTTGTGCGCCGCGAGCAGAGTCAGGAAGGCAGAGGAGATGAAAGCTCCCTCTGCTCTCCCCAGGCTGTGTGTGAAGCCAGTGCTGCAGCTGGGTGGGAACAACGGGCACAGCGGAACAGTGGGCGCAGAGGAGCCCATCCTGTGGGTGCCCCGTGCGTGTTTGGAGGACTTGTGCTGCACTCTCTGCCAAGATGGGCTTCTCGAGTTGCTGCCTTTCAGGTGTCTTCCACCCCCCCCAAGGCCTTGTCCAAGAGGGAAAGCGCTGGACGTGGGCTTTGGGTTTCGGCCTTGCGCTCTGAGTGACATCCGGCCGCACCAGAGCGGTTTGTCCCTCACCAGTGCGGGTGGGCAATCCCTGCCTCCCAAGCTATGCGGGCCGGGGAAATCCTTGTAGAATTACCACGCAAACAGTCGTGTGTGATCATTCCTTTCTTTTATTTCTGCTCGGGGCGCAGTGGATCTCGAGCAGCTGCGCTGTGTCTGCACCTGAGAACGTTCCCCGTGCAGTTGCTGCTCTGCTGCTGCCTTCGGTCTCAAGGCTCCACGGGCTGTTCTGAGCCTGATGGCTTGTCCTGCTGCCCCAGGAGTGCTGGAGCAGCTGCCTCGAGAGGGCCTTTGACAGCAGCAGGACGCCACGTGCCCCAGGACTGAGGCACCTTGTGGGGGATGCCCTGCTGGCTGAACGCTTGAAGGTCCAGCCAGAAGGACCGGGATCTTTCTCTCACACTAGTCCAGGTTTCTCCCTTTCCTAGGTGCTTTCCCCTGGGCCTTTGCACACTGTTCCGTTCTGTCTTTCTGCTGCACACCGCCCAAGGTCATGTCCAGCTTAGAAACCGGGCGAGGGAGCTGGAAGGGGGGCCCATCTGGGTTCCGCAAGGGGGGTGTGGCATGGCTCAGCTGTCGGTGAGCCGCTCTATTGGGCACCACTTGTCTGGGCTTTTTCCTCGCCTTTTGTGTGATCCCCTCCCTTCTTAATTACTGCTGTTACTGAACTCCACTTGGCTTTTCACTAGAAACCTTTATAAAGGTTTTGGGGTTGAGTTTTTTAAAACTAACTTGTTAGTAATAAACCTATCTATGTTTCACTTATAATTATTAAACTTAACTAAAGTTCTAATGAAAGCTATTATGAAACTAGGGTGGCGGGGAAGGGAAGGGGCTTGAGGGGGTGGCTGCTGGGGCTTCATTTCCAGCTGGGATTAAAGCAGGACAGGGGACGTGGGGAGTTGGGAGCTAACGTTATCTAACTTACTGTTTCGAGTCTTATAAAACTAAATTCTTATTAAAATGATCTATCTTAAACTAGTTATTACTATTATTACTATTACTATTATTATTATTATTATGCCTAGGAACTAAACTTACTCTTAAACTTACTCCTAAACCTATTCTTGGGGGTGGTCTTAAAGTTAACTTTTTGCCAAGTTGGAGTTTGGATTCTTGCCCCCATTCCACCAGGGTGGCAGGGAACGGAAGGCAGTTGAGGGAGTGGCTGCTGGTGCTCCATTTGCAGCTGGGCTTAAAGCACAGCAGGGCACATGGGGAGTTGGGAGTGGACAGAGCCAGGACTGCTGCTCTTCAGTGCAGTCAGCACAAGGGTCTGTTGTGCCGTGCCGACTGGGTGCGCTCCCAAGTCGCCGCGCAGCCCCGGCCCAAAGCAGCCCCCGGGAAAGCTGCGACTGCCTATTCCAGGAGCAGGAAGGTGCCCGGGCGGCCCTGCTGCAGTGCCAAGAGCAGCACAGCGCAGAGCCGCACCTGGCCGGGGCCGGTCAGCAGGAGCCTGCAGGAGCGGGAGGAGGGCAGCAGCCGGAGCTGCCAGTGGTGCCACTGAGGCAAACGCTCCCAGGCTGATTCCACCAGTCTGGGCAGCCAACCGGCGACCTTCTGCACCTCCAAGTGGGAGTCTGTGCAGAGGGTGCGCACGAGGGGCGAGTGCTGATGGTTGTAGGTGGGGTGGACAAAGCAGAAGATGTTCCCTGCCGTCCTGGAACACGAGCACTCCAGCAGCACACGGATGGAGTGTGGCACGTCCATGGCCTCGGGCAGCTGCAGCCGGAAAGAGTGCCAGGGGGGTGGCCTGAGGAAGAGCACCAGCTGGTAGAGGGTGCAGTGCCCCAGGTCATGCCAGGACTCGATGCAGGTGCCCTGCTGCCCAGTGGCCAGGTGCAGCTCTGGCATGAAGGTGTTCTGGGAGAGCACCTGGCACACCTCCAGGAGGTCCCGCAGCAGCTTCTTCAGGGTCTGGCCCATGAAGGGCAGGTCCTGCAGCGGTGACAGGCTGAGCGCTGCAAAAGGCCCGCCAGCAGCGGCTGCTGCGCTGAGCTCTTCTTGCTCACGGCGCCGGCGAGAGGCCTCCTCCCTTTGCCAGGCCAGCCAGCCCAGCACAGCTGCTGCAGCCAGCCAGAAGAGCCAGTGCTGCAAGATCCAAAGGAGTGGAAGATCGTCCAGGGCCCTCCTCCACTCGACTTCCTCCCACAGCTCCGTCATCTTCTTCTCCACAAAAAGCGCACGCTCGGTCATCCGCCGCGCGCTGACCGCATCGCTCTGGGGATCCTGTGTCGTCTTGGGCAGGATGGCCAGCACAGCCAGGAGGAGCACAGTTGCTGAATCCATGGCCTGCAGGAGATGGGAGACAAGTTTCCCCAGTGGCTCGGGGCGGGAGGGAGCACGGGGATGAAGGCTTGAAGGGAACGCAGCCCCTGGCTGCAGAGCAGGCACAGGGCCCATCCTGCCCCAGCCGGGACCCTCCTTGTCAGGCCCTGGCTGGGCTGTGCCCCGGCAAAAGGCAAGAGGCAGCCGAGCAGAGTCTCCCCAGGCCCCATCCCCGCCACACCACAGCGTCCCGTGGAGCCGGGAGCAGTCGGCCCATCCCCAAAGGCTCTTTGGGCACTTGCCAACACAGAGAGCCCTGAGCACCTGTGTGCCAGGCCCCAGGGGCACAACTGGGCCCTGCCGGGAGGGACTCAGCTTTGGCTCAGGGTTCCAACCACCCCCCCTGGGCATCTTCCCCCTCCCCCATCCATCCCAGCCTTGCCCCTGCATCTGCACTCACTGATCGCCCAAGTCCAACTGCCCTGGCGCTGCCTGCTGTGCTCCTTAGGGACAGCTCCCATTGTGACCTGTCTGCTGTGATGTCACAGCCACCAGGGACACATCAGCCGGCCCACGAGCCCCGCCCTTCATCCCCACCCCCCTGCTCAGGGGCTTCTGGGCATCCTCTCCACACTCAGCTCCAACTCCTCCTCGGGAGATCCCGGGGGGTCTCTTGGCCAAACGGACAAAGCCCCAGAGCCACCACAGAGAGCCCCGAGCCCCCCCGAGACAGCCCCACTGGCAGAACTGCGCCTGGCCCCACGGGGCTTCCATCTCTTGCTTTGGCTTACAAAGTCCCCTGGCCATTTGCCCATACCCCCATCCAGCCCAGCCCAGCCCAGCCCAGCCCAGCTGTGGAAGTGAGCAAGGAGCTGCAACCATCACAGACCAAAGATTTCCCTGGCTGGCAGAATCAGAAGGGGACTAGGAGTTGCAAAGGAGCCTTGAGATGGTGCTAAGCTTGGCTTAGCTTGAGCCTGGTCTTCTGGAGGCTAAAGTTTGGAGTGTGCCTCGGCAATAGCAAATAAACCTCGCCAATGGGCAGAGACTCGGACTTGCCTGTTCTCTTTATTCCTAAGGCCGAGCGGCCTTGAAGAAGGAAAGGCTTTGCACAGAAGACAGTGCCTCAGGGATACTGTGGGCTGTGGAGATGGGAGGTGCAGCTCTAGCTTGAGCTCCCAGGCGGAAGTTTACCTGTCACCTCGAGAGCTCAGTTGCAGACCCTGAAAGTCCTGATGGGACAGAGTAGGCCTACAGCAGGTCTTCCTCTGCTCCGCCTGGTTTGCTTTGAATTGCTCCGGCCGGGTGGACGGTAGAGCTCCTAGACAAATGTCATGGCTTTCCCAGGCCTGCCACAGAGGTGGGCTTGGGAGAAGTTTCTAGTTTTGCTGATTGGTTTTGCTTAGAAAGAACGAGCTCCCACAGAGAGACAGGGGCAAGAGACTCTGCATGGATCAGCCCGGCGAGAACAATATTGCCAGCGCCTCCAGACAGACACGGGAGCTTGCGGAGAGAGGCTGCGACCTGAGTCTAGTTGGGGACTGTGCAGCTCCAAGGTCCTCTGCAGATCCCAAAGCTTTGGCAACAGAATCCAAGTCCCTTGAATTTGACAGAGCTGGGATGCTTCCCTCTGAGCAGCCGGGGCACAGCATCTAAGGCAGCATGCGGGTGGGGCAGTGCAGCTGCCGCTGTCCGGGTGGACTGGCTCCCTGGGCACCGCGCATGCTTTTGCTGTGCCTTGTGCGCCGCGAGCAGAGTCAGGAAGGCAGAGGAGATGAAAGCTCCCTCTGCTCTCCCCAGGCTGTGTGTGAAGCCAGTGCTGCAGCTGGGTGGGAACAACGGGCACAGCGGAACAGTGGGCGCAGAGGAGCCCATCCTGTGGGTGCCCCGTGCGTGTTTGGAGGACTTGTGCTGCACTCTCTGCCAAGATGGGCTTCTCGAGTTGCTGCCTTTCAGGTGTCTTCCACCCCCCCCAAGGCCTTGTCCAAGAGGGAAAGCGCTGGACGTGGGCTTTGGGTTTCGGCCTTGCGCTCTGAGTGACATCCGGCCGCACCAGAGCGGTTTGTCCCTCACCAGTGCGGGTGGGCAATCCCTGCCTCCCAAGCTATGCGGGCCGGGGAAATCCTTGTAGAATTACCACGCAAACAGTCGTGTGTGATCATTCCTTTCTTTTATTTCTGCTCGGGGCGCAGTAGATCTCGAGCAGCTGCGCTGTGTCTGCACCTGAGAACGTTCCCCGTGCAGTTGCTGCTCTGCTGCTGCCTTCGGTCTCAAGGCTCCACGGGCTGTTCTGAGCCTGATGGCTTGTCCTGCTGCCCCAGGAGTGCTGGAGCAGCTGCCTCGAGAGGGCCTTTGACAGCAGCAGGACGCCACGTGCCCCAGGACTGAGGCACCTTGTGGGGGATGCCCTGCTGGCTGAACGCTTGAAGGTCCAGCCAGAAGGACCGGGATCTTTCTCTCACACTAGTCCAGGTTTCTCCCTTTCCTAGGTGCTTTCCCCTGGGCCTTTGCACACTGTTCCGTTCTGTCTTTCTGCTGCACACCGCCCAAGGTCATGTCCAGCTTAGAAACCGGGCGAGGGAGCTGGAAGGGGGGCCCATCTGGGTTCCGCAAGGGGGGTGTGGCATGGCTCAGCTGTCGGTGAGCCGCTCTATTGGGCACCACTTGTCTGGGCTTTTTCCTCGCCTTTTGTGTGATCCCCTCCCTTCTTAATTACTGCTGATACTGAACTCCACTTGGCTTTTCACTAGAAACCTTTATAAAGGTTTTGGGGTTGAGTTTTTTAAAACTAACTTGTTAGTAATAAACCTATCTATGTTTCACTTATAATTATTAAACTTAACTAAAGTTCTAATGAAAGCTATTATGAAACTAGGGTGGCGGGGAAGGGAAGGGGCTTGAGGGGGTGGCTGCTGGGGCTTCATTTCCAGCTGGGATTAAAGCAGGACAGGGGACGTGGGGAGTTGGGAGCTAACGTTATCTAACTTACTGTTTCGAGTCTTATAAAACTAAATTCTTATTAAAATGATCTATCTTAAACTAGTTATTACTATTATTACTATTACTATTATTATTATTATTATGCCTAGGAACTAAACTTACTCTTAAACTTACTCCTAAACCTATTCTTGGGGGTGGTCTTAAAGTTAACTTTTTGCCAAGTTGGAGTTTGGATTCTTGCCCCCATTCCACCAGGGTGGCAGGGAACGGAAGGCAGTTGAGGGAGTGGCTGCTGGTGCTCCATTTGCAGCTGGGCTTAAAGCACAGCAGGGCACATGGGGAGTTGGGAGTGGACAGAGCCAGGACTGCTGCTCTTCAGTGCAGTCAGCACAAGGGTCTGTTGTGCCGTGCCGACTGGGTGCGCTCCCAAGTCGCCGCGCAGCCCCGGCCCAAAGCAGCCCCCGGGAAAGCTGCGACTGCCTATTCCAGGAGCAGGAAGGTGCCCGGGCGGCCCTGCTGCAGTGCCAAGAGCAGCACAGCGCAGAGCCGCACCTGGCCGGGGCCGGTCAGCAGGAGCCTGCAGGAGCGGGAGGAGGGCAGCAGCCGGAGCTGCCAGTGGTGCCACTGAGGCAAACGCTCCCAGGCTGATTCCACCAGTCTGGGCAGCCAACCGGCGACCTTCTGCACCTCCAAGTGGGAGTCTGTGCAGAGGGTGCGCACGAGGGGCGAGTGCTGATGGTTGTAGGTGGGGTGGACAAAGCAGAAGATGTTCCCTGCCGTCCTGGAACACGAGCACTCCAGCAGCACACGGATGGAGTGTGGCACGTCCATGGCCTCGGGCAGCTGCAGCCGGAAAGAGTGCCAGGGGGGTGGCCTGAGGAAGAGCACCAGCTGGTAGAGGGTGCAGTGCCCCAGGTCATGCCAGGACTCGATGCAGGTGCCCTGCTGCCCAGTGGCCAGGTGCAGCTCTGGCATGAAGGTGTTCTGGGAGAGCACCTGGCACACCTCCAGGAGGTCCCGCAGCAGCTTCTTCAGGGTCTGGCCCATGAAGGGCAGGTCCTGCAGCGGTGACAGGCTGAGCGCTGCAAAAGGCCCGCCAGCAGCGGCTGCTGCGCTGAGCTCTTCTTGCTCACGGCGCCGGCGAGAGGCCTCCTCCCTTTGCCAGGCCAGCCAGCCCAGCACAGCTGCTGCAGCCAGCCAGAAGAGCCAGTGCTGCAAGATCCAAAGGAGTGGAAGATCGTCCAGGGCCCTCCTCCACTCGACTTCCTCCCACAGCTCCGTCATCTTCTTCTCCACAAAAAGCGCACGCTCGGTCATCCGCCGCGCGCTGACCGCATCGCTCTGGGGATCCTGTGTCGTCTTGGGCAGGATGGCCAGCACAGCCAGGAGGAGCACAGTTGCTGAATCCATGGCCTGCAGGAGATGGGAGACAAGTTTCCCCAGTGGCTCGGGGCGGGAGGGAGCACGGGGATGAAGGCTTGAAGGGAACGCAGCCCCTGGCTGCAGAGCAGGCACAGGGCCCATCCTGCCCCAGCCGGGACCCTCCTTGTCAGGCCCTGGCTGGGCTGTGCCCCGGCAAAAGGCAAGAGGCAGCCGAGCAGAGTCTCCCCAGGCCCCATCCCCGCCACACCACAGCGTCCCGTGGAGCCGGGAGCAGTCGGCCCATCCCCAAAGGCTCTTTGGGCACTTGCCAACACAGAGAGCCCTGAGCACCTGTGTGCCAGGCCCCAGGGGCACAACTGGGCCCTGCCGGGAGGGACTCAGCTTTGGCTCAGGGTTCCAACCACCCCCCCTGGGCATCTTCCCCCTCCCCCATCCATCCCAGCCTTGCCCCTGCATCTGCACTCACTGATCGCCCAAGTCCAACTGCCCTGGCGCTGCCTGCTGTGCTCCTTAGGGACAGCTCCCATTGTGACCTGTCTGCTGTGATGTCACAGCCACCAGGGACACATCAGCCGGCCCACGAGCCCCGCCCTTCATCCCCACCCCCCTGCTCAGGGGCTTCTGGGCATCCTCTCCACACTCAGCTCCAACTCCTCCTCGGGAGATCCCGGGGGGTCTCTTGGCCAAACGGACAAAGCCCCAGAGCCACCACAGAGAGCCCCGAGCCCCCCCGAGACAGCCCCACTGGCAGAACTGCGCCTGGCCCCACGGGGCTTCCATCTCTTGCTTTGGCTTACAAAGTCCCCTGGCCATTTGCCCATACCCCCATCCAGCCCAGCCCAGCCCAGCCCAGCCCAGCTGTGGAAGTGAGCAAGGAGCTGCAACCATCACAGACCAAAGATTTCCCTGGCTGGCAGAATCAGAAGGGGACTAGGAGTTGCAAAGGAGCCTTGAGATGGTGCTAAGCTTGGCTTAGCTTGAGCCTGGTCTTCTGGAGGCTAAAGTTTGGAGTGTGCCTCGGCAATAGCAAATAAACCTCGCCAATGGGCAGAGACTCGGACTTGCCTGTTCTCTTTATTCCTAAGGCCGAGCGGCCTTGAAGAAGGAAAGGCTTTGCACAGAAGACAGTGCCTCAGGGATACTGTGGGCTGTGGAGATGGGAGGTGCAGCTCTAGCTTGAGCTCCCAGGCGGAAGTTTACCTGTCACCTCGAGAGCTCAGTTGCAGACCCTGAAAGTCCTGATGGGACAGAGTAGGCCTACAGCAGGTCTTCCTCTGCTCCGCCTGGTTTGCTTTGAATTGCTCCGGCCGGGTGGACGGTAGAGCTCCTAGACAAATGTCATGGCTTTCCCAGGCCTGCCACAGAGGTGGGCTTGGGAGAAGTTTCTAGTTTTGCTGATTGGTTTTGCTTAGAAAGAACGAGCTCCCACAGAGAGACAGGGGCAAGAGACTCTGCATGGATCAGCCCGGCGAGAACAATATTGCCAGCGCCTCCAGACAGACACGGGAGCTTGCGGAGAGAGGCTGCGACCTGAGTCTAGTTGGGGACTGTGCAGCTCCAAGGTCCTCTGCAGATCCCAAAGCTTTGGCAACAGAATCCAAGTCCCTTGAATTTGACAGAGCTGGGATGCTTCCCTCTGAGCAGCCGGGGCACAGCATCTAAGGCAGCATGCGGGTGGGGCAGTGCAGCTGCCGCTGTCCGGGTGGACTGGCTCCCTGGGCACCGCGCATGCTTTTGCTGTGCCTTGTGCGCCGCGAGCAGAGTCAGGAAGGCAGAGGAGATGAAAGCTCCCTCTGCTCTCCCCAGGCTGTGTGTGAAGCCAGTGCTGCAGCTGGGTGGGAACAACGGGCACAGCGGAACAGTGGGCGCAGAGGAGCCCATCCTGTGGGTGCCCCGTGCGTGTTTGGAGGACTTGTGCTGCACTCTCTGCCAAGATGGGCTTCTCGAGTTGCTGCCTTTCAGGTGTCTTCCACCCCCCCCAAGGCCTTGTCCAAGAGGGAAAGCGCTGGACGTGGGCTTTGGGTTTCGGCCTTGCGCTCTGAGTGACATCCGGCCGCACCAGAGCGGTTTGTCCCTCACCAGTGCGGGTGGGCAATCCCTGCCTCCCAAGCTATGCGGGCCGGGGAAATCCTTGTAGAATTACCACGCAAACAGTCGTGTGTGATCATTCCTTTCTTTTATTTCTGCTCGGGGCGCAGTGGATCTCGAGCAGCTGCGCTGTGTCTGCACCTGAGAACGTTCCCCGTGCAGTTGCTGCTCTGCTGCTGCCTTCGGTCTCAAGGCTCCACGGGCTGTTCTGAGCCTGATGGCTTGTCCTGCTGCCCCAGGAGTGCTGGAGCAGCTGCCTCGAGAGGGCCTTTGACAGCAGCAGGACGCCACGTGCCCCAGGACTGAGGCACCTTGTGGGGGATGCCCTGCTGGCTGAACGCTTGAAGGTCCAGCCAGAAGGACCGGGATCTTTCTCTCACACTAGTCCAGGTTTCTCCCTTTCCTAGGTGCTTTCCCCTGGGCCTTTGCACACTGTTCCGTTCTGTCTTTCTGCTGCACACCGCCCAAGGTCATGTCCAGCTTAGAAACCGGGCGAGGGAGCTGGAAGGGGGGCCCATCTGGGTTCCGCAAGGGGGGTGTGGCATGGCTCAGCTGTCGGTGAGCCGCTCTATTGGGCACCACTTGTCTGGGCTTTTTCCTCGCCTTTTGTGTGATCCCCTCCCTTCTTAATTACTGCTGATACTGAACTCCACTTGGCTTTTCACTAGAAACCTTTATAAAGGTTTTGGGGTTGAGTTTTTTAAAACTAACTTGTTAGTAATAAACCTATCTATGTTTCACTTATAATTATTAAACTTAACTAAAGTTCTAATGAAAGCTATTATGAAACTAGGGTGGCGGGGAAGGGAAGGGGCTTGAGGGGGTGGCTGCTGGGGCTTCATTTCCAGCTGGGATTAAAGCAGGACAGGGGACGTGGGGAGTTGGGAGCTAACGTTATCTAACTTACTGTTTCGAGTCTTATAAAACTAAATTCTTATTAAAATGATCTATCTTAAACTAGTTATTACTATTATTACTATTACTATTATTATTATTATTATGCCTAGGAACTAAACTTACTCTTAAACTTACTCCTAAACCTATTCTTGGGGGTGGTCTTAAAGTTAACTTTTTGCCAAGTTGGAGTTTGGATTCTTGCCCCCATTCCACCAGGGTGGCAGGGAACGGAAGGCAGTTGAGGGAGTGGCTGCTGGTGCTCCATTTGCAGCTGGGCTTAAAGCACAGCAGGGCACATGGGGAGTTGGGAGTGGACAGAGCCAGGACTGCTGCTCTTCAGTGCAGTCAGCACAAGGGTCTGTTGTGCCGTGCCGACTGGGTGCGCTCCCAAGTCGCCGCGCAGCCCCGGCCCAAAGCAGCCCCCGGGAAAGCTGCGACTGCCTATTCCAGGAGCAGGAAGGTGCCCGGGCGGCCCTGCTGCAGTGCCAAGAGCAGCACAGCGCAGAGCCGCACCTGGCCGGGGCCGGTCAGCAGGAGCCTGCAGGAGCGGGAGGAGGGCAGCAGCCGGAGCTGCCAGTGGTGCCACTGAGGCAAACGCTCCCAGGCTGATTCCACCAGTCTGGGCAGCCAACCGGCGACCTTCTGCACCTCCAAGTGGGAGTCTGTGCAGAGGGTGCGCACGAGGGGCGAGTGCTGATGGTTGTAGGTGGGGTGGACAAAGCAGAAGATGTTCCCTGCCGTCCTGGAACACGAGCACTCCAGCAGCACACGGATGGAGTGTGGCACGTCCATGGCCTCGGGCAGCTGCAGCCGGAAAGAGTGCCAGGGGGGTGGCCTGAGGAAGAGCACCAGCTGGTAGAGGGTGCAGTGCCCCAGGTCATGCCAGGACTCGATGCAGGTGCCCTGCTGCCCAGTGGCCAGGTGCAGCTCTGGCATGAAGGTGTTCTGGGAGAGCACCTGGCACACCTCCAGGAGGTCCCGCAGCAGCTTCTTCAGGGTCTGGCCCATGAAGGGCAGGTCCTGCAGCGGTGACAGGCTGAGCGCTGCAAAAGGCCCGCCAGCAGCGGCTGCTGCGCTGAGCTCTTCTTGCTCACGGCGCCGGCGAGAGGCCTCCTCCCTTTGCCAGGCCAGCCAGCCCAGCACAGCTGCTGCAGCCAGCCAGAAGAGCCAGTGCTGCAAGATCCAAAGGAGTGGAAGATCGTCCAGGGCCCTCCTCCACTCGACTTCCTCCCACAGCTCCGTCATCTTCTTCTCCACAAAAAGCGCACGCTCGGTCATCCGCCGCGCGCTGACCGCATCGCTCTGGGGATCCTGTGTCGTCTTGGGCAGGATGGCCAGCACAGCCAGGAGGAGCACAGTTGCTGAATCCATGGCCTGCAGGAGATGGGAGACAAGTTTCCCCAGTGGCTCGGGGCGGGAGGGAGCACGGGGATGAAGGCTTGAAGGGAACGCAGCCCCTGGCTGCAGAGCAGGCACAGGGCCCATCCTGCCCCAGCCGGGACCCTCCTTGTCAGGCCCTGGCTGGGCTGTGCCCCGGCAAAAGGCAAGAGGCAGCCGAGCAGAGTCTCCCCAGGCCCCATCCCCGCCACACCACAGCGTCCCGTGGAGCCGGGAGCAGTCGGCCCATCCCCAAAGGCTCTTTGGGCACTTGCCAACACAGAGAGCCCTGAGCACCTGTGTGCCAGGCCCCAGGGGCACAACTGGGCCCTGCCGGGAGGGACTCAGCTTTGGCTCAGGGTTCCAACCACCCCCCCTGGGCATCTTCCCCCTCCCCCATCCATCCCAGCCTTGCCCCTGCATCTGCACTCACTGATCGCCCAAGTCCAACTGCCCTGGCGCTGCCTGCTGTGCTCCTTAGGGACAGCTCCCATTGTGACCTGTCTGCTGTGATGTCACAGCCACCAGGGACACATCAGCCGGCCCACGAGCCCCGCCCTTCATCCCCACCCCCCTGCTCAGGGGCTTCTGGGCATCCTCTCCACACTCAGCTCCAACTCCTCCTCGGGAGATCCCGGGGGGTCTCTTGGCCAAACGGACAAAGCCCCAGAGCCACCACAGAGAGCCCCGAGCCCCCCCGAGACAGCCCCACTGGCAGAACTGCGCCTGGCCCCACGGGGCTTCCATCTCTTGCTTTGGCTTACAAAGTCCCCTGGCCATTTGCCCATACCCCCATCCAGCCCAGCCCAGCCCAGCCCAGCCCAGCTGTGGAAGTGAGCAAGGAGCTGCAACCATCACAGACCAAAGATTTCCCTGGCTGGCAGAATCAGAAGGGGACTAGGAGTTGCAAAGGAGCCTTGAGATGGTGCTAAGCTTGGCTTAGCTTGAGCCTGGTCTTCTGGAGGCTAAAGTTTGGAGTGTGCCTCGGCAATAGCAAATAAACCTCGCCAATGGGCAGAGACTCGGACTTGCCTGTTCTCTTTATTCCTAAGGCCGAGCGGCCTTGAAGAAGGAAAGGCTTTGCACAGAAGACAGTGCCTCAGGGATACTGTGGGCTGTGGAGATGGGAGGTGCAGCTCTAGCTTGAGCTCCCAGGCGGAAGTTTACCTGTCACCTCGAGAGCTCAGTTGCAGACCCTGAAAGTCCTGATGGGACAGAGTAGGCCTACAGCAGGTCTTCCTCTGCTCCGCCTGGTTTGCTTTGAATTGCTCCGGCCGGGTGGACGGTAGAGCTCCTAGACAAATGTCATGGCTTTCCCAGGCCTGCCACAGAGGTGGGCTTGGGAGAAGTTTCTAGTTTTGCTGATTGGTTTTGCTTAGAAAGAACGAGCTCCCACAGAGAGACAGGGGCAAGAGACTCTGCATGGATCAGCCCGGCGAGAACAATATTGCCAGCGCCTCCAGACAGACACGGGAGCTTGCGGAGAGAGGCTGCGACCTGAGTCTAGTTGGGGACTGTGCAGCTCCAAGGTCCTCTGCAGATCCCAAAGCTTTGGCAACAGAATCCAAGTCCCTTGAATTTGACAGAGCTGGGATGCTTCCCTCTGAGCAGCCGGGGCACAGCATCTAAGGCAGCATGCGGGTGGGGCAGTGCAGCTGCCGCTGTCCGGGTGGACTGGCTCCCTGGGCACCGCGCATGCTTTTGCTGTGCCTTGTGCGCCGCGAGCAGAGTCAGGAAGGCAGAGGAGATGAAAGCTCCCTCTGCTCTCCCCAGGCTGTGTGTGAAGCCAGTGCTGCAGCTGGGTGGGAACAACGGGCACAGCGGAACAGTGGGCGCAGAGGAGCCCATCCTGTGGGTGCCCCGTGCGTGTTTGGAGGACTTGTGCTGCACTCTCTGCCAAGATGGGCTTCTCGAGTTGCTGCCTTTCAGGTGTCTTCCACCCCCCCCAAGGCCTTGTCCAAGAGGGAAAGCGCTGGACGTGGGCTTTGGGTTTCGGCCTTGCGCTCTGAGTGACATCCGGCCGCACCAGAGCGGTTTGTCCCTCACCAGTGCGGGTGGGCAATCCCTGCCTCCCAAGCTATGCGGGCCGGGGAAATCCTTGTAGAATTACCACGCAAACAGTCGTGTGTGATCATTCCTTTCTTTTATTTCTGCTCGGGGCGCAGTGGATCTCGAGCAGCTGCGCTGTGTCTGCACCTGAGAACGTTCCCCGTGCAGTTGCTGCTCTGCTGCTGCCTTCGGTCTCAAGGCTCCACGGGCTGTTCTGAGCCTGATGGCTTGTCCTGCTGCCCCAGGAGTGCTGGAGCAGCTGCCTCGAGAGGGCCTTTGACAGCAGCAGGACGCCACGTGCCCCAGGACTGAGGCACCTTGTGGGGGATGCCCTGCTGGCTGAACGCTTGAAGGTCCAGCCAGAAGGACCGGGATCTTTCTCTCACACTAGTCCAGGTTTCTCCCTTTCCTAGGTGCTTTCCCCTGGGCCTTTGCACACTGTTCCGTTCTGTCTTTCTGCTGCACACC